>NC_137280.1:31185000-35985000 GCF_054371585.1 Giraffa tippelskirchi | reverse complement strand
CCTTTGGATCAATATAGTCCCCTGTAGCCAACTGGGTCAATGTTCATTTTACAATTTTTATTAAGTCCTTACTAGGCGTTAAACAGTAGGCTAAGTGCAAAGGGCAAGGAAAACAGTTGTATATATATACATACACATTATATATATAACTTTGTGTGTACATTTGTGGATCACAGTCCTTTTCTTCAAAGACATCAGGCTTCCCAAGGAGCTAAATCTACAAACCATAAAGATAACCAAGTGTAATAAATGTGGTATATGTATGTGCAAAGTACACGAAGATTTACACTCTAACTTATTTGTGGGGGTGGAGGACAGTCATAAAGAGATGTCAAGGATAATCAGGAAAATTTTTTAGTGTGGCCACAAATGAGAGGAGAAATTTAAGGGGCAGAATTATAAGAAAGTGGCATTTCAGGCATAGAAGAGAATGTTTAAAAGTCATGATGACCTGAGGATACACAGCATGTTTCAGTTCAGTTCAGTTCAGTTGCTCAGTCGTGTCTGACTCTGCGACCCCATGAATCGCAGAACATTAGGCCTCCCTGTCCATCACCAACTCCCGGAGTTTACCCAAACCCATGTCCATCGAATCGGTGATGCCATCCAACCATCTCATCCTCTGTCATCCCCTTCTTCTCCTGCCCTCAATCTTTCCCAGCATCAGGGTCTTTTCCAATGAGTCAACCCTTCGCATGTGGTGGCCAAAGTATTGGAGTTTCAGCTTCAACATCAGTCCTTTCAATGAACACCCAGGACTGATCTCCTTTAGGATGGATTGGTTGGATCTCCTTGCAGTCCAAGGAACTCTCAAGAGTCTCAAAAATGACAGAATGATCTCTGTTCACTTCCAAGACAAACCATTCAATATCACGGTAATCCAAGTCTATGCCCCAACCAGTAACGCTGAAGAAGCCGAACTTGAACGGTTCTATGAAGACCTTCAAGACATTTTAGAACTAACACCCAAAAAAGATGTCCTTTTCATTATAGGGGACTGGAATGCAAAAGTAGAAAGTCAGGAAACACTTGGCGTAACAGGCAAATTTGGCCTTGGAGTACAGAATGAAGCAGGGCAAAGGCTAATAGAGTTTTGCCAAGAGAACGCACTGGTCATAGCAAACACCCTCTTCCAACAACACAAGAGAAGACAGCATGTTTAGTAAACAGCAAAGTCATTTGGGGTAAGAAGAACATAGCATTAAGATTAGAATGATGAGGCCACCATGAAGTGTTGCTAAGTGACTGGAGATTGGCCAGGTTTTGAAGGATGTTACTGGAACTTGTGCAAAAGGGTTCAGGCTCTGGAATTATTTGATCCCAACTCAATTTTGATGGGTATTTCTGGCAGGAACAAGGTTACGTGACCAGTTCAATGGATTGCAATAATACAGAAGAAATACAAGAGTCTAAACTAAAGCAGTGGTCTTTGAAGTTGAAAGCAAGGGACATATTGAATAAATATTTCACGGAGAATTAGCAAAACTTCAAGACCTTTGAATGCAGAAGGAGTATTAGCTATGGTTTCAATTTGTGGTATCTGTTTAGACCCTATGATAAATGGCTTCTCTGTTAATTGAGAAAGCAAATAGAGGGAAGGAGCAGATGAGGTAAGGATAAACTAACTCTTTTTGGGAAAAAAAATCAACTTCTGGTGTTACAATAATTGACTTAAAAAAAGAGATGTGACCATAATTTTGAGAAAGATGGAAAGAATCTCACAATTTTAAAAAAATAGAAGTCATGCTAGAATAGCACCAGTTGACTAAAGTTAGTGATGCCTTTAAAATGCAAGAAATTTCAAAAGTAAATGCCTCAGAAGTTTCAAGCTGGACATTCATATCTACTTTGATGTCCTCCCTTTATCATAAGCATGGCTATACTGCTCTTGCACAGTGTCTGTCTATACTCCACTTGCACAGCTTCACCTCTTCATGGTCTTGTTCGTTACAGGTCTCTGTCTCCTTAACTTACTTTGATGTAGATCCATAAAAACCTATGCAGCACTGGGCATATAATAAGTGTACTTAATAATCAGTTTTTAGTATTATAAAATCTTTGGTAAAATGCCAAAATTGTGATACTACTTTTGTGCTTCAACATCCCATCCAAAGTAATGAGATGTGTTACTTTTTTCTCATCAAGTGATATAGTTATTGTTTTTGTTTTTTTTTAACCTGTAAGGATACTTTCTCCCACTCATCACAAAAATAGTGATATCAGACAGATATTGCACTCAAGTACAATCAAGCTTTTAAAAACAGGATCACCTATTACAGTAATGCTCAATCTGAAAACCCAATAGTTCCTTAGCAAAATTCTTTGCAGCTAAAACTGTTAGACTTTAGGATCTCCTCACATTATAATTATTGTTTTCTTCCCTCAGATTACCATGTTAAGAAATATTATTGAATTTTTGAGACTGACAACAAGAACATTAACCCTCACTGTATTCTAGTGAATAGTGATAAAGAATATGTGTACACACACACACACACACACTCCAACACATTCCAACAAGCAACAATGTCACCATGCTTTGGATCTTACACAGAAATATCCAGGACTTTACCATCAGGTGTTAGAAGGGTGTTAACTCTAATAAATATTAATTCTTCAACTGTTTTCAAGCAAAAAGTATCTCTCTGTATTCTATCAGGGATAATCAAGGGATCCACATGATGGAAATTTCCATTACTAAATCAGGATAACCCATCACTTCTCTAAGGGAAAACAACCCCTTAAGCTAAATGGACTCAATTTGTGCTTAGTACTTCTCAGTCTTTTAATTAAAACTAATACCCAAACAAAATTATTCTTGACCTTATTTGTCCATGAGATTCTTTCATAAGTCTACTTTCCTATTTTCCTATTTAAAGGAGTCTGAACATTCTGCTTTTGGGACACCCTACTAAGTAGAATCTACTAAAAAGACAGTGAATTGAATTCCGTGTTCAAAGACCTTCATTCACTTGAAAAGGAAGAGCAACAGTGGGGGAAGGGGGTTGCTGGCTCATTCAGAAATATAAGCATATCCTAAGGCCTCCATAATTTTTTTTTTTGCCATGCCATGCCTTTTTTAAAATTGTATTTATTTTTTTAATTGGTGGGAAATTACTTTACAATTTTGTGTTGGTTTCTGTCATACAACAATGTGAGTCATGTGAATCAGTCATAATTATATATATGTATATATGTGTGTATATATATACATGCATGCATCCATACACGTAAGTCGCTTCAGTCGTGTCCTACTCTTCGCAACCTATGGACCATAGCGCACCAGGCTTCTCTGTCTGTGGGATTCTCCAGGCAAGAACACTGGAGTGGTTTGCCATTTCCTTCTCCAGGGGATCTTCCCGACCCAGGGATCGAACCCAGGTCTCCCGCATTGGAGGCAGACGCTTTAACCTCTGAGCCACCAGAGAAGTCCATATACATATATATATATATATATATACATATATATATATATATATATCCATATAATCATACAATACATATATATTCCTTCCCTCCCACCCCTCATTCCCTTTCCCTGACCCCATTCCTCTAGGTCATCACAGAGCATGAGCTGGGCTCCCTGTGTTATTTAGCAACTTCCCAATAACTATTTCATACACGATAGTGTATATATATCGGAGAAGGCAATGGCACACCACTCCAGTACTCTTGCCTGGAAAATCCCATGGATGGAGGAGCCTGGTAGACCACAGTCCATGGGGTCACTAAGAGTCGGACACGACTGAGTGACTTCACTTTCACTTTTCCCTTTCATGCACTGGAGAAGGAAATGGCAACCCATTCCAGTATTCTTGCCTGGAGAATCCCAGGGACAGTGGAGCCTGGTGGACTGTCATCTATGGGGTCACACAGAGTTGGACACGACTGAAGCAACTTAGCAGTAGCAGCAGTGTATATATATATAAATCTAAGGCTTCCATAATTAGTGTGATGTTAGCATATACATAGTCAGGTAGATCAAAAGAAAGAGCAGAGAATCCAGAAATATAGCAATTACATGTAGTATTCAACAAAGGTGGAGTTCAAATCAAGCCCACTCATTGGAAAAGACCTTAATGATAGAAAAGATTGAAGGCAAAAGGAGAAAAGGGTGGCAGAGAATAAGATGGTTAGATAGCATCACTGACTCAACGGACATGAATCTGAGCACACTCCTGGTGTTAGTGGAGAACAGGAGCTTGGCATGCTACAATCCATGTGGTCACAGAGTCAGACATGACTCAGCAACTGAACAAAAACCACAAATCAAGTGGGAAATGTGGGTACTTTAATAAATGATGCTGGGATAACTGAATAATAACATGAAAATAATAGAAACTTAATTCATTTCTGACACCAAAAATCAGTGAAAATTCTAAAAGAATTAGAAATTAAAATTAAAAAATGAACTTATACAAGTACAAAAATTTCTGAATTTCTCTATAACAAAGAAGTGAGGAAAAACTCTCTTCTCACTCAAAATCTTGAAACAATATGGAAAATTATTAATAAATTTGACTCAGTTCAGTTCAGTCTCTCAGTCGTGTCCGACTCTTTGCGACCCCATGAATTGCAGCACGCCAGGCCTCCCTGTCCATCACCAACTCCCGGAGTCTACCCAAACCCATGTCCATCGAGTCAGTGATGCCATCCAGCCATCTCATCCTCTGTCGTCCCCTTCTCCTCCTGCCCCCACTCCTACCCAGCATTACGGTCTTTTCCAATGAGTCAACTCTTCGCATGAGGTGGCCAAAGGATTGGAGTTTCAGCTTCAACATCAGTCCTTCCACTGAACACCCAGGATTGACCGCTTTTAGGATGGATTGATTGGATCTCCTTGCAGTCCAAGGGACTCTCAAGAGTCTTCTCCAACACCATAGTTCAAAAGCATCAATTCTGCGGCGCTCAGCTTTCTTCACCATCCAACTCTCACATCCATACACGACCACTGGAAAAACCATAGCTTTGGCTAGATGGACATTTGTTGGCAAAGTAATGTCTCTGCTTTTTAAAATGCTGTCTAGGTTGGTCATAACTTTCCTTCCAAGGAGTAAGCGTCTTTTAATTTCATGGCTGCAATCACCATCAGCAGTGATATAATTAAATAAAATTATTACTTACATGTGATGACAATTAACATGTAAGGAAGATAGATATAAAAGTCAGAGCAGGAAATTTATCAGACAAATCTTAATAACTTGTCATTTCAGAAAGCAAGGAATTTATTGAAAATTATTTGAATAGTGTCAAAGGACTCATGAAACGTCTTGAAATGGTTCCCACTGCACAAAGATGAGTCATTCTCAGCACCACTAAGGATTATAACATCAGTGGGTTGAAATCAATCAAATATGTTAAAAATGGAGGAATTCATTGATCTTTAAAAAAAAATTGCCTTTGGAGGATGCTAGGAAACCAACTCGTTACTCTTAAAACTGATAAATAAAGGGAAAGAATCACAGATAACTTGCTTTTCCAGTAAGAACTGTACTTGAGGATATTCAAAAATTGGTGAGAAAAAATTCTCTCTATGGATGTATTCCAACTAGCATATAAAGATGTAATTAAATAATTGAAATACTACCATTTTGCAAACCCCTAAGTAAACTTTGGATCTGGAAAATGACTCTCAATAGCACCTAACATCACAGCAGTAGACAACTGGACATTATGACTGTCTTGAAGGAAGTTTAGAGCACCATTTATGAAGTAGCCTTGCCAAAAATATAACCTAAATATGGATCAAGTTTCTTGATCTAACCACCAGTACAGGAAATATATAAAGAATAGAGGACACAGGTTTTCTTTAAAAAATGAGATTGCAGTCAGGAAAATCCAGAAAGCAGGAAAGTTCACAAGACAAATTACTCAACTTTTTCAACAAATCAATTTCAAAATTTTTTAAATATTTAAATTAATGTAGCCTGTGAAATAAAAAATATGTAACACCAACAAACAGAATAGAGTGGTGCACCCTGTTGGGATCCATATTTGAACAAACCAGCAATGTAATATCTATAAATAAACAAAAATAAATTTTAAAAATGTATGAGAAAACACTGACTAGATATTTGATGATGTAAGGCATGACTAGATTTTCTTATGTATAAACACAGCACTATGACTGGGTTCTTTAACAAGAATTTTTTTCTTTCAGATACATATATATTAATAATCAAATATTTGCCCTTGAAATAGTATGTCTTTGATTTGCTTCAAAACAGTTCTGTAGGGAGAGATGTAAAGAGGGGTTGATTAAATGTAACTGTGGCTGTGAGCTGGGCTTCCCCAGTGGCTCAGTGGTAAAGAATCTGCTTTCAATGCAGGAGACACAGGAGACGTGGCTTCCATCCCTGGGTCAGGAAGATTCCCTGGAGAAGGAAATGGCTACCCACTCCAATATTCTTGCTTGGAGAATTCCATGGACAGAGGAGTCTGGCAGGCTACAGTCCATAGGGTCGCCAAGAGTTGGACACAGCTGAAGTGACTTAGCACGCACACACGTGGCTGTGAGCTAATGAGTGTTGGGTTGAATAACTGGTACATGCAAATGTGCTGTAGCTTTTTGTCTACAATGAATGCTTAAAATTACCCACAATACACTGTTGGTGGGAATGTAAAATGATGCAGTTATTATGGAAAACAGTATGGCGTTTCCTCAAAAATATTAAGAATACAACTACGGTATGATCCAGCAACCCCACTTTTGGGTATTTATCCAAAATAATTAAAATCAGGGTCTCAAAGATATATATGCACTGTCACATTCATTGCAACATTATTCACAATAGACAAAATGTGGAAACAACCTAAAAGTCTATTTATGGATGAATAAAGGAAATGTGCTATACACATACAATGGAATGTTATTCAACTTTAAAGAAGAAGGAAGTCCTGCTATATGCAACCGTATGGATAAACCTGAAGGTCATCATGCTAATTGAAGTAAGCCAGTCACAGAAGGTTATGAAAGATCCCACTCATATGAATGGGTCTCTAAAATTGTCAAATTTATGGAAACTGGCTGGAATGGTGGTGGCCAGGGACTTCAGAGAGGAAGCAATAGGAAATTGACCATCACCAGGCATAAAATTTCAGTTAAATCAGGCACAAAATTTCTAGAAATTTGCCATACAACATTGTGCCAATAGTTAACACAAAATTTCTAGAAATTTGCCGTACAACATTGTGCCCATAGTTAACAATACTCTATTGTGCGCTTAAAAATTAATTAAGATCTCATGTTAAGTGTTCATAACACAATTTTTTTAAAAAAGAGCCAAAAAAATTCATAATAAAAAGATTTTAAAAGACCTTTGTACAGATCCAGCATTTGTTGCCTAATTAATATTAATCAAGTCACTTAACACATTTTAAGCCCCCATTTTTTCATATGTGAAAGAGATAAAATAGCAGTAATTTTATAGGTTGGTTTGCTATCTCTACTTCTGAACCTTGATAATGGTGAATTGAAAAGAGAAAGAAGGTTTGGAATCATGCAGAGGAAGGTACAATGCATCTTCATGTACCCATTATTTAACCTCAACTCTCTTTTAAATATCATCATTATTTTATATTAGGCAAATACTTAACATTTCTGAGGTTTATTTTCTTTCATGTAAAATGGGGATCAGACCAGCATGATACCATTGTTATGTGGAACTATGTAAAGTTAGGACTTTAAAAATAATTCTTTCTCTCCTCCATGAAGCCATCTTGATTCCCAGTTGGAAATAAATAGTCACTCTTCTGATAGATTTACTTTGATTATTATTGTTGTAATTATCTCCCTTAAATTATTATTTAAGTACTTTTTATGAAAATCTCTCTGCCCTTTGAAAACAGATTATTCATATCCTCTATCTCATAGAAGACATATGGCACATAACTGGAGATCAAGAAATTTTGATGAATTAAATCCCTTAAATAGATTAAATGCTACCTCCAAAATTGATTAGTTTTCTGCAACTGCTGACAATGAATGCTCTGGCTGTATATTACTTATATATTTAAAATGCAAGTAATATCCCTGGGAAAATATCAGATCATTTCCTGAACAAACCGTAAATGAGTTTGTCACATGTCAAAAAAATCACCCAGTTCACTGTGTTGATAAAACCTCAACTGTGAATCCTACTCTGCTTTTTACCAGATTTATTCCTATAAATACAAACAATGTCACAGATTCCTCAGTAGAAAATTGTTCCTACCATAAGGTATCAGCTTTATTCCAAACAGTGTGTCACTGTGAAGTACCACTTCACGCGTATCTATCATGCTCCAAAGATGAGCCATGATAATGGAAGGGTAGATGTCCATATATTGCCATTCACCTTAGATCAGGTCAATGACTAGCAGGAAAAGTGAATGGAGTCTCCAATAGACAGTGTGTTCCAGAAGACTATCTGAAGTGACAAACATACCAAACTTAAGTGTAGTTCAAAATATTTCCACTTGAGATAAAATTCAATTCCAGAATTCTGACAACATGGTGACAGCATAGTTTTTACTTCTGAGAATAAAGATCCTTTTCCCATAAAACCTGGAGAAAGTCAAAAGCAGTTCAATCAAAGTGTCTAAATGTGGTCATCTGTTATCCATAGCTCAATGGGACAGCTCAACTGGGGCCTATAGAGTTCATCTGTGCGTTCTTCCCAAAATATTCCCTAATGCTTCTCTGAAGTTATTAATCGTACAGGTCACTGTAGTTAAACCCACACCTCAGAGTGCTTGCTGGACGCCAAGAAGCAAACACTAAAGGACAGTGCAGTGCAAAGAGGCTTTGAGCTGTGCTCAGTCATGTCTGATTCTTTGCGACTCCCTGGACTCTAACCCACCAGGCTTCTCTGTCCATGGAATTTTCCAGGCAAGAGCACTGAAGTGGGTTGCCATTTCCTTCTCCAGGGGATCTTATATACTCAGGGATCGAACCCGCATCTCTTGCGTCTCCTGCATTGGCAGGCAGATTCTTTACCACTGTGCCACCTGCTTTGCCTCTATTTAAAAAGATCATGATCTGTAATTTCAAAGTCCATCAAACAGAACTATGCAAGAGGTTATAGGATCTGTATTCAAAGAACAAGACAAAGAACTAAATCAAGTTCCTTCCAAAGTAAGACATTTGAAAGGAGATCACTGAAACATCATCGGTTCAGCATAAAGTGATGCAGTCATATTTTACAAGAGCCATACAACTCTTTAAAGCCTTTACACAATTGTGTGTGCCAAAACACACTTGGAGCCAAGATTCACAATTTTATGGACATTCTTAGTTGATATCAGATGTTTTATATATTGTGATATGGGAATTTTGTTTCACTTATAAAATTTTATGCTTAAAAAGGGAAATGGAGCAATTGCAATATATTCCACAGTGTTTTCTTCAATTTATATCATATTCTAAAGTAAGCTGAAATAGGCCAAGGCTCTATGTAACTAAATTTTTCTATTATTTTCACGGGAAAGGGAATGAAGAATAAATCTGTACAAGAACAAAACATAAGTTCATTGTGGTCTTAATGTTGCCATAATCAGGAAAACTCTTGGTAAATTTATTGAGAGAGAATATGAACAAACGGCCCCATACATTCAGAAGAGGCTGCATTCACTATGGTAAACTAGAGTTTCATTTCTCCTCTAAAAAAAAAAAAATCTGTTGAAAGTCTAGATAAGATTCTTCATCCGTAAAATAGATATCATAATTAATTCCTACCATACCTATCATAATTGGAGAAGGAAATGGCAACCCACTCCAGTGTTCTTGCCTGGAGAATCCCAGGAACGGCGGAGCCTGGTGGGCTGCCGTCTGTGGGGTCGCACAGAGTCAGACACGACTGAAGCGACTTAGTAGTAGTAGTATACCTATCATAGAAAAATTGTGTGAGGTTAAAATATGAGCTAATGTATCGAAGGGGAAAGCTTTGTGAAATGCAAAGGAGCTTAAAAATGTAAGCGATCATCAAGAGAATGATCATTACCTGCTTAGAGATAAAAATAGATAATATTACACCCAGCACACAACAAAGAGCTTAGCACATAGTAAGTGTTTACTATATATTTTAATTAAAATATCAACTGGTATTAGGCAATCACATTCTTAAAAGTACTGATTTAAGTGAAAATAAACACAAAATCAGCCTGGAGCATCTGATAAAGCCAGAAGGTAAGGAAGTATGGTCTCAAACAAGCGAACAAAGCACAATGACGAGGGAACATTAAAGGAATAAAGGACCCAAATGAAAGAATTCACAATGACCAAATATAGAACAATCTAAGCAGCAAGATAAATAAAGCAGAATAAGATCATAATCCATAGTACAACATAAATAGCTATAAATCCAGACTGAAATTATTTAATTAACGAATTTAAGAATGAATCAGGGGGGAACTTCCCTGGCGGTCCAGTGATTAAAACTCTTCATTCCAGCGCAGGGGGTGCAGTTTCATCCCTGATCGAGGAGCTAGGATCCCACATGCCTTGTGGCCAAAAAATCAAAAAACATAAAACAGAAGTGATATTGTAACAAATTCAATAAAGACTTTAAAAATGGCCCACATTAAAAAAAAAATCTTAATAAAAAGAATGAATAAGAGAGAATAAACAAATCTCCTCTGTAGAAGGATTTCAAATAATTTACTTAGATAATTTACTCTCAAGAAGGATGCTCTTCCTTTCAAGGAGTACAGACAAGAAAGCAAAAGATGGAACAAAGAGGAATTTTTTTTCACAACATCAAGGAGAAACTTTACAGTGGAGAAATCTGACCCCACTACCTCAACCAGGTGATCAAGGTCAACAGCAACAGCAATAAGTCCTATTGACAGCACTGTCCCTTGACATGATGTGATGAGAACGGCATTTTACCTCTGCAGTTTTCCTCTCCAAAACCCATAACCCCAGTCTAGTTAAAAAATTATTGAACAAATCGCAAGTAGGATTATTATGCAAAATATCTAAATGGTACTCCACAACATTGTCAACCTCATTAAAAACAAAGGAAATATGAGAAACTGTCACAATCAGCAGAAGCCTAAGGAGACATGACAATGAAATGTAATGTGTTATACTGACTGGGATCCTGAAACAAAGAGAGGACATGAGGTTAACTAAGGAAATCTGAATAAATGATGGACGTTAGTTAATAATAATGTATCAGGATTGGTTCATTAACTGTAGCAAGTGTACCACACTAACGCAAGTCATTAATAACAAGGAGAACTGGATGCGGGAGTGGAGGGCAGGGAATATATGGGAATTCTCTGTATCATCTGTTCATGCTTGGTATAAATCTAAAACTTACATTGAAAAATGAAAAAGACCATCAAATACACCTTTTATTTTTTCTTTATGGGTTGTACAAGGTACTACAACGTGTCCTCCATGTTGCAAAAGATGTCTCAACACGCTCCTGACCATTGAGTTTCTAAAAACTTCACTAAGACGGCAGTCTTCTGAGATTCTGTGGGGCTTTTCTCCCACCCTCTGGTTCACATAGGTCTTGCTAAGGCATGAAAAACACTCCACTACTCTGTGCATATTATATCCAGTCGGCATAATAACCTCAATGTAGTGAATCATTATAATTTGTCAAATATCAGTGCAGTCATGGTCTCTAGAGTCTCTGTTGTGGTAAAGAGAGCCGAGAGATTGACACCGGCAGGCAACATGGTACCCTTACAGTGTTGTCTCTGCCAGGTAAAACAACAACTTCTGGTGGTCCTTACAATATGGAGAAAAAAGTCTTGACAGGTCATAATTGCAAATCAAGTACCCGGAGCTATGCAAATTTTCTTCAGTAAAAAGACTACATCTGAACACTGCAGACCTCCATCTGATAAAGTTTACAAGGATCTACAGCCATTCTCTGAAATCCATTCAGCCTCTGCACAGGACAAATTGACAGGTTAAGGAACAATATGATACCTATCACCACCTCTCATTTTTGAAGTCTTTGATGCTGTCACTAATATCTGAACACCCCCCTAGAGATGTGGCGTTGCTTCTGGTTTACTATCTTTGTGGGGAGCAGAAAAATTCAGAAGTTTCCCTTTGCCCTTCCCACCATAATGACTCAAACTCATGGGTCAAAGGGGTAATTCTGGTGTGTGATTCTTCCAGGTGCCAAGTATTTCTAACCCAATCACACATTCAAAAACTAGTGAAATATCAACACAGTGCCCATGAACTAATTGGGTACTCTGTGAGTCACATCTGGGTTGACTCTGTGTATTATCATGTAACCACAGCTACTGTGATATTTTGGGTCATCAGAAATTGGCAATGATCCAGAATCAGTATTTAATAATCCCCCAAGGTCTGGGTAGGGCTTTCCCAGTGAGTCAGTGATAAAAGAACCTGCCTGCAACGCAGTACCCTTGGAGACCTGGGTTTGATTCCTGGGTCAGAAAGACCTCCTGGAGGAGGAAATGACAACCCACTCCAGTATTCTTGCTGCAAAATCTCATGGGTAGAGGACCACGGCAGGCTACCATCTATGGGGTGGCAAAAGAGACACAACTGCTGCTGCTGCTGCTAAGTCGCTTCGGTCGTGTCCTACTCTGTGTGACCCCATAGACAGCAGCCCACCAGGCTCCCCCATCCCTGGGATTCTCCAGGCAAGAACACTGGAGTGGGTTGCCATTGCCTTCTCCATAGACACGACTGAGTGACTCAACAACAAAGGTCTGGCTATTTTTCCCCAGCGCACAGTCATTCTGGTAAATTTATGCAGACTTAAAGATAGATTCACAGTATATACTTACGGCAATGCTGCAGGCTTCCTCCACAAGAGAATCTGACTTTCCATTTATGGAAACCTGACCTTCCCTTCTCCTTCAGCAAACCCAAGGACCTCTGGGACTATGATCGGGCTTAGGTCTAGAAACCTAGTGAAAGCCCACAACTTTCCTCTAGCATGTAATCACCAATCCTAGAAGATTTTCTGTTATAATTCAGGCAACGTCTTTACAGATTTCTTGTCTGTTTTATTCCTAGGGACTCTGTGATCAATTAGAGTCAAAGGATCCTATAGTGAACTGATTACTGTTATGTCCCTGCTGGCCTTTCTAGTAAATGTGCCTACTTTGTCAGTTGGCTGCTTGACCTCATACTCTGGCATCCCATTTTCTCTATTAAAATAAGAGAACTCAAATAAACAATGGTGTTACTGACCATAATACCTGGATACAAAGGAGAGCAACCCAGACCTTTTCAGGGATCCAGTTGGTCCCCTCAATATAGGCATCAACATCTTTCCTGGTGAAGGGATTGAATTCTGAGCCTTTTAATTCCTTCTTCCACATCATGTCATACAAACTCTGGATCTCAGCCTCATTAAAGTAGGCCACCATTGACTTC
Organism: Giraffa tippelskirchi; assembly: GCF_054371585.1. NCBI lineage: Eukaryota > Metazoa > Chordata > Mammalia > Artiodactyla > Giraffidae > Giraffa > Giraffa tippelskirchi. The sequence goes on along the minus strand of NC_137280.1, from coordinate 35,971,640 downwards.
AAGGTTTGGTCAACCAACCAAGTAAGTTATTAGAGTCACTGCCAACTCCATGAGCTAGTATATTAAACCCAGAATGTTCAGTAACTGCACGTATATTGAAGCATTGGCCCAGCCTTTCTAGACCATCTTCCTTGGTATAACACCCTTAAAAAGTGTATTAGTCACTCAGCCACATCTGACTCTTTACAACCCCATGGACTGTAGTCTGGCAGCCTCCTCTGACCATTAGAACCCACTTCCAAATACATTTCCCAGGTTATAGGTAGTAATGCTCTGTACCTGATTCCCTGAAGCATACCAAGACTTGGCCCCAATTATAACTCAAGTGACAACAGCAGGTAGATATGAAAGACCATGTACATCCCCCTTGCGAGCCCTTTATCAAGAGTTTTCCAGCAAAGAAATTCTTAAATCCTCAGACAGAAGAGGGAAAGCTAGTTCCACTGTCAAGAGAGACTCAGATGGACTTGGGGAAGTTCAAGACTCTGTTTCATCTGATTCCAACCAGATGTCCTCACTTTAATTGTAAGGGTCCCATTCTTTCCTAGTTAACTTTCATGAGAAATTGGTTCAACTGATATTATAATTCTGTAATGCTTGCAATTAAATTTTGTGTTTGATTTTCAGCCATGAAATTTCTCTGGTTCCAAGATCATGGCATGAGCAGAGAATTTAAGGACCTGAGCTTATGATTTTTCTTCCTGCAAATGCTTCAATTAAATTTAAAAATATGATAGCTCTTGTAATCATCACTGTTACTGGAACAGTCAAGTGCAGCAGCCATTTGGGCTCCCAAAGCATCTGGTTCAAAGTGGCACTTCATCACAATGACAGATGATGACTTTATTACTTGTTATGCCTCTGCATGTCATGGATTATCATCCTGTGTCTTTAAAACCTCAGCACGGCACCAAAGCCCAAGGACATGATCAGACCAATCCCCTCAAAATCCCATCTTTAAAGGTCTTTCTTCCAAGACTACTCTCATCATCAATCCTATATCTGTTCATGTCCAGTCAGGAAACAGAATCCGTACAGAAATTAGAACAGGGAAATTTGAATACAAAGAGTCACTTACCTAGTGAAAAGCAGTGAATTATTAAAAGGGAAAAATGTGATTATAATGGGTGCAGAAGCAGGAACTACAGAAAGCAATGCAGCCTGACAATGGCAAAGAAATTTGCCAAAGGATAGGTGCTGGAGCTGGTCTGTAAAAAAAAAAAGAAAAAAAAAGCAATCCAGTTCTGGAGGAACTTGCCTGAGGATCCATGTGGTATGCCAGAGGACTAATGCTCATTTTAAAAGTGTGAACTATTGTGGCAATAGTGTGAACAATATATAGGCAAAAAGGCAGAGACCTGGAACTAAACAGGTACACAAAGATTGGGCAGTTATTTCACTGGAATGCAGAAACTAAGATGGAATTCAATGTATACACATTGGGAGTAAAGGCTGTGAAATATAAAGGAGAAAGGGAGCTGGGTAGGAAGAAAAAGTCTCAGACTAGATGAAGCCAGATGCATCTGACACAGGGGACAGAAAAGGGGAAAGGAGGATTGGCAAGAAGAAATTCAGTGGTTAGTTTCATGAAAGTCTCAGCTAGCCAATGGCTGTCCAGAGAGGTGTCCATCACAAGCCATAAACAGTAAACCCCTTTATCACCACCAAGCTCAGTCATTAGCTGAGGGCTAAGACGACAGAGGATGAGATGGTTGGATGGCATCACCGACTCAATGGACATGAGTGTGAGTAAACTCCGGGAGTTGGTGATGGACAAGGAGGCCTGGCGTGCTGCAGTCCATGGGGTCGCAAAGAGTCAGACACGACTGAGCGACTAAACTGAAACTGAACCCTGAAAGTAGTAGTGTTAGTCACTCAGTCATGTCCGACTCTGCAATCCCATGGACTATATAGCCTGCCATGCTTCTCTATCCATAGGATTCTCCAGGCAAGAATACTGGAGTGGGTAGCCATTCCCTTCTCCAGGGGATCTTCCTGACCTACAAATCAAACTTGGATCTCCTGCACTGCAGGCAGATTCTTTACCATCTGAGCCAGCAGGGCAGCACAAGACTTCAACTCAAAAGTGGACAAAGACATAGACGTAGAGAACAAACACATGGGCACCAAGTGGGGGAAAGGAAGTAGAGTACATTGGGAGATTGGGATTGACACGTATACACTACAGTTTAAAACAGATGACTAATGAGAACCTACTGTATAGCACAGGGGGAAAAAGAAGGTACAATCTGGCTCTAGGACATATATTGTTAACTTTAGAAATGCATTCCAATATAAATATAAACTGATGTTATTTCAGTCACCCAGTCATGTCTGACTCTTTGCAACCCCGTGGACTGCAACAATGCCAGGTCTCCATGTCCATCACTATCTCCTGGATGTAAATTAGATACTATGTGGTCCCACTTATATGAGGTACCTAGAATAGTCAAATTCATAGAGTCAGAAAGTACATTGGTAGAAGACAGGGGCAGAGGGGTGAGGGGCTGGGAAGAGGGGATGGGGAGTTAGTTTTTAATGGAGACTGTTTCAGTTTAGGAAGGTGAATATTTAGGGAGATGGATGATGGTGAGAGTTGCACAACACTGTGAATGTACTTAGTGCCACTGAACTGTTCAGTTAAAGATGGTTAAAATAGTATTATATTTGTGTGATTTTTGTTGCTGTTCAGTTGCTAAGTTGTGTCCAACTCTTTGTGACCCCATGGACTGCAGCATACCAGGCTCTCCTGTCCTTCACTATCTCCTGGAGTTTGCTCAAATTCATGCTCATTGAGTCAATGATGCCATCTAACCATCTCATCCTCTGCTGCCCTCTTCTCTTTTGCCTTCAATCTTTCCCAGCATCAGGATCTTTTCCAACGAGCTGGCCCTTCACATCAGGCGGCCAAAGTATTGGCACTTCAGCTTCAGCACCAGCCCTGCCAGTGAATATTCAGGGTTGATTTCCTTTAGGATTGGCTGGTTTGATCTCCTTGCAGTCCAAGGAACTCTCAAGAGTCTTCTCCAGCACCACAATTCAAAAACATTCTTTGGCACTTAGACTTCTTTATGGTCCAACTCTCACATCTGTACATGACTACTGGAAAAACAAGAGCTTCGACTTTATGGACCTTTGTCAGCAAAGTGATATCTCTGCTTTTTAATATGCTGTCTAGGTTTGTCATAGCTTTCCTTCCAAGGAGCAAGCATCTTCCAATTTCATGGCTGCAGTCACCATCCACAGTGATTTTGGAGCTCACAAAGATAAGATCTGACACTGTTTCCACATTTTCCCCATCTGTTTGCCATGAAATGATAGAACCAGATGCCACGATCTTACTTTTTGAATACTGAGTTTTAAGCCAGCTTTTACACTCTCTATGTTTTTTTTTTTTACCCTCATCAAGAGGCCCTTTAGTTCCTCTTCATCTTCAGCCATTAGAGTGGTGTGTGACTTTTACCACAATTAAAAAAAAAAAAAACATTTTTTTAAAAAGTGGAAGATCCTGAGGACACCTATATCAGGGATTGTTAGCTAACTGTACTCCCCACACTGAGGTCTCTCCTGATGTGAGATCTGAGCAGCACTCCTCTATGACCGCCATATACATTAAATCTCCATAAGTTTCCCCACGCTAACAATGGGGTGAGGTGACCAGATACTGGATAGAATATTAACAGGCCTGGTACTAATAAGAGGCAACCAGGGTGCAAAATTCAAACAGGTACTTGCTCTCAGGTGCCAACCCTGCACTTGCCTCAGTCTACAGTGAGTGTCTCCTTAAATTTTGCACTCTGGGTGCCTTTCTTGCCTGTCCCTGGTCCCAGCCCTGAACACATTCACTATCCAGATAGCACCATTAACTTTACTGTCTTTGTTTTTTCACGTTTGTGTATGCTCAACAATTCATCTTAATTTTCAATGCATTTTAAAGTATACCTCATCTCTGAACGCTTCATCCTTTATTAACAAGAGTTCAACAATTTTATGGCTCCATCTTTGAGATAAAATTATATACAGTAAAATGCACTAATCTTCAGTGGAGGTTTAGTAAGTTACTTAAAAAATATGTGCATTTAACACAAACCTGTGTCCAGACGTATAACAATCTACCCCCAGAAATTTCCCACATGACCCTTCCCAGTTGGTTTACACAATTGTTCTCCAACTTTTTTGGCACCAGGGACTGATTTCGTGGAAGACAATTTTTCCATGGATGGGGTGGGAGAGGCATGGTTTCAGGATGATTCTCACAAGGAGCACGCAAACTAGATCCCTCACATGCGCAGCTCACAGCAGAATTTACACTCTTATGTGAACCTAATGCTGCCACTGATCAGACAGGAGGCAGAGCTCAGACTGTAATGCAAGTGATGTGGAGTGGCTGTAAATACAGATGAAGTTTCACTCATTCATTCACCACTCACCTCCTGTTGTGCAGCCCAGTTCCTAACAAAGGGGTTGGGGAACCCCTAGTTTACACCACCAACTCTGAAGGCAACCACTGTTATGAGTATTTTATCAAAAACACATCTTGCCTCTTCTAGAAATTCATATGATGGAACCATACAGCATAACTACAAGGTGCAGAAAATATACATTTTTTCTGACACTTGGAGCTTTCTGACCAAATATTGCTGAAATTTGGTACTTCAGTTAAAAGTAAGTCACTTAGTATGACTAAGAGTTAGTCATTATAAAGTAATTATACCTGTACAGCTAAGAAGATTGACCCAACTCCAGAGGTATATGTCTGCATTTCAAAAGGTATGAAACCCCAATCTATGGACTTTCTGGATTGTTACTTTTCTCAAAAATAGTAACTATAGTAGTAGTAGTAGTTTGTTGATTGGTCTGTTTTGGTAGATAGCTTAACTGGACTAAAACCCCCAAATTTGTCTCTGTTTTGAAGGGTGAAACCTGAAATCTCTAAGTTTTTTACCCTTATCTGGGTTGCTTGGCATCCACATACATAGTTGAGAGGTGAATCAGAGATTTGAAAAGAGTTCACATGTAGAATGTAGCACTTCTGCTCTCCAACTCTCCTCCTTCTAGGATTGGAATTTCCATTATTCAATGTTTGTTGTGGTCAATCCAATCCCTATCCTCTGGTCTTTAAAGCCAGTAAGACTGCATAGACCTGTCAATGTCAGCCATCCTACAGGATACTGACAGGAGTCGACATTTAGGCAAAGGGCCAACCAGTGTCATTCCCTTCTTTAAATGGTTGCATTGTTTATACTTTTAACTATTTAACTTTTATAACTGTTATCTGTAGGAAGGTTGGGCCAATAGGGACTGCTTTGCCATTCTTGAATATGTAACCATTTCCAAACTGAGATTTTTAAAGGCTCAGAAAAAAATGTGCATGTGTGCTCAGTCATGTCCAGTTCTTTGCGATCTCATAGACTGCTCCCCTGCTCATGGATTCTTTCAGGCAAAAAATACTAGAACGGCTTGCCATTTCCTCCTCTGGAAGGTCTTCCCAATCCAGGGATCAAACCCACATCTCCTGAGTCTCCTGCATTGGCAGGCAGATTCTTTACCACTGAGCCACCTGGGAAGTGCTCAGAAAAAAAATAATATATATCAAATCTATTTTTCATATCATTCATGTGGCAGATTTTGTTTTCCTAAGTGACCACAGCATCATCTCTCCCATCCCTTTTGGTTTTTTCCAAAATGACGTTAGCATCCCTCCACCAAGAACTGTCATTCATGTCTTATATCATCTTGAATCTAGGCAGGACTTATGCTTGCTCTGACCAGTAAAGTATGATTTAAGTGGTGTCATATGACTTCAAGGCTAGGTCAACAAGAAGATATGCATCCACAAGGCTTTTCTTTTTGGATGTTAGCTCTTGAGGACTGAGCCATCCAAAACCCAGCATCTAACACCAAACAAGTGGATAAAAGAACATTTGGATGATGCCAGATTCCAGCCTTCAAGTCTTCCAGCTGAGACCTCAGACACCATGGAGCACAGACATGTTGGTCTCATCATGCCTTCTCCAAATTACTGACCCATAGAATTCATGGTTTGCTTTTGCTACTGAGTTTTGGGGTAATTAGCTAAACAACAATAAATGACCACAACATGTTAGGATTATCAAGCTATGGCGTCTGTAACAATAATGGTTTCTGGTTTTATTTGGGTTGATATGGATACTTAAAAAGATACTCTGTCTCTCTCTCACAATCCCCTCCTAAAATGACAAGTTAAGAAAATGAGGTCAAATTTCCCAGATAGAAGAAGAAAGTTAAATGTATGCCTTCATAAGAACCTCATGTCCCTTGGAAGAGACTAGTCGGTTATTTGAACCTGAATTCTTTGTCTCCATGAATCAGTAATTTAATTTTTATTTGGAGTATTTATGAGTTAATTATATTGCTTCCTGGAATCTCATATATGCAAGGTCAACTCTTATCTACACAAGTCAGCATTTCTTGAATTTTAAACAGGAGACTAAATGCTCTTAGTACAAATTCAATAAAGGGGGAGTTAAGCAAATTCTGTCCACCTTTGTCAAATAATAAATAAACTATGTATTAGATAAACATATGGGATAAGTGCACAGTTCATACCAAGCGGTATGGAGGTGGGTGGTGAGGAGGGGGAGCTATTCTATAGCTACAGACTTCCTTCTGAAGAAGACAAATTGAGAAGGACTCAACATCAAGGGAATTACATAGAAACTGTTATATAAATTTAGAATAATTCATTTACAGATAAAATTTCCATGCTATATTTCTTTTCTGCTGTTTGTGTTTTCTTCAAAACTCATTGATATGCATGAGCTTTTCAGAGACAAATATGGTCTGAAATCTATCACACATGAGTACAGCTGAAAACAAGAGAGGTAGATAAAGATAATGAAAAGTTAATGTCAGTATAGTTAAGGTCAAACTCATTCATCACTAAAATAGCAATATAAATTGATACAATACTTTTGGAGAGCCATTTGGCAATGCCTATCAAGAGAAATAAAAATGTTCATATCCGACCACTCAGTGATCCTATTGCTGTGAATTTTTCCTAAGAATTATATTAAAATTATAAAAGAGTATGAGGGTTTTTATTTCATAACTTTTTTAGACTCACCTAAAAACTGACAAGTTACATGATGACCAAACAGAGAATGGTTGAGAGAAGGCAGTGAACTCTTATGTAGTTATTAAAAATAATAATTTCAAAGAAAAATAGATTTTTTATACAATAGAAAATGCTAATAGAACAATACAAATAGAAAATGCTTTTATAACAAGCAAAAATAAATAAATATAAATGTGAAGAAGGATGAAAACACACAAAAATGTGTTGTTTTCAGGAGCTGTGGGCATCTGCAGTTAATTTACTTTTTAAAATATTGGTATCCTTTAATTTGGGCTTCACTGGTAGCTCAGTGGTAAAGAATCCACCTGCCAATGCAAGAGACACAAGTTCAATCCCTGGGTTGGGAAGATCCCCTGGAGAAGGAAATGGCAACCCACTCCAGTATTCTTGCTTGGATAATCCCCATGGAGAGAGAATCCTGGTGAGCTATATAGTCCATGGCATCGCAAACGAGTTGGACAAAGCAACTAAACAACAGCAACAACCCTTTAATTTGCAAACCATGCTGATTGTACAATAAATGATGCACGCATGCTCAGTTGTGTCCATGCAGTCCCTGTTAGAATAGCTATCATCAAAAAAATAAAGGATAACAAGTGTTGGTGAAGATGTGGAGAAAAGAGAACACTTGTACACCATTGGTGGGAACACAAATAAGTAAAGCCACTATGGAAAGCAGTGTTGAGGTTTCTCAAAGCCATGAGAAAGAAGGAAATCTTCCCATTTGCAACAAGATGGATAGACCTTGAGAAAATTATGCTAAGAATTGTGCTGTCTTAAATAATCCAGCCAGAAAAAGACAAATATTTTATGATATCACCTGTATATAGAATCTGAAAAAGCAGGATTCAGAAAAATAGAGACTAGAGAGGTGGTTACCAGGGGCTGGGGCCACATAGATGGGGAGATGTTGGTCAAAGGGACAAACTTCCAATCAGAAAATGAATATGTTTGGGAAACCTGGATATAAAATTCAAATAGGTGGTCCGACTCTTCTTCCCAGATGGTCCTCATCTGGTCAAAAAAGGGGGGAAATACATAGACAGGGACTTCATAATATTTCTTTTTTTTTATTTCATTCTTTCACCCCAAATGGAAACACAACCATACACACATACAAAAACATTTTAAGAAAGAGAGATATCCAATTAGATGCTATATTTGCAAATTATTCTACTCCTGCCTACTTAATCGCTCAGTCATGTCAAACTCTTTGTGACACTTGGGACTGTAGCCAAGGATTTTTCAGGCAAGAATACTGGAGTAGGTTGTCATTTCCTCCACCAGGGGATCCTCCTGACCCAGGGATCAAATCTGAGTCTCCTGTGTCTCCTGTACTGCAGGCAAATTCTTTACCTGCTGAGCCCTTGGGTAAGCCCAAAGTATTCTATACGACTGACTAAATACATACCAAAATTATCTATGGAAGATAGTAAGAGTTTACCTGCTAAGTCCCAGGGGTTATTACGCTACTTCCCAGATCTCTGTTCTATGTTCTCAGGATTCCTGGCTGGACCAGAGTAACCAGCATCATCATCACCTGCCCTCTAGCTTGCTCTCTCACCTCCTCTGATCATGCTTTTCCCTTCAATTGATTTGCTGATACCTCGGACCTTATATGTCTCAAAAATAAGGCTTCTGGGAAATTCCCTGATGGTTCAGTGGACTCTAAGCTTTCACTGCTGAGGGCTCAGGTTGGGGAACTAATCCTGCAAGCCACATGGCATGGCCAAGAAATAATAATACAGCTTCAAAAAGAAAAATTGAGAGTCCATAGTTCTAACTAAAAAAACTGAGTCAAAGGCATCTTTTTTTTTAAATTCCATGACTACCAAGCAGACCCAATCAAACTAACCCCTGGGAGGCTTGGAGACATTTTTTCCAGTCCTCCATTCTCCATGGGTCTTTTATATTGGGGATTCTGAACCCTCTCATTTCTAAAGAAACTTTTAGAAAACTCAAAACATATAATGGGTTAGCACTGAAGAAATATAAAAGGTTGGTGTCACTTTGTCAGACGATGGAGAGCTACATGCGCCCTGAAACCTAAACTAGGAAAATTTTGTAAGATCAGTAAAATATTGATCCAAACATATTTATAACACTGAGAGTCATAAAGAAGATTTTTTTGTAGATTCTGAATTAAATAAGCTCATCAGCACAACCCTACCATGAAGTTAAACTAGTTCAAAACATTCTCTTTTTGTCTCAGTAAAAATATCAATCTGGCCAAAGTTATCCCAAAACTGCTAAATATGTGTTGCAGATCATATTTATAATGACAGTGCAATGTGGCATGCATTTGGAGTAAAAAAATATTCTGCCTCATAAATTACAATGTTTTACATTCCTATGGTAAAACTTGGGGAATCAAAGAAATAGGTCAAGGATTGGGAATATAGAGAATAATAACTTTTGCTGACTCTCAGAAACAAATTTCAAGAGACTGATCTCTGTGTTTGGGGCTTTATTTAGAAAATATTTAGAAAAAAATTTAAAGCATGAAAATGGTGTCACTGGCAAAGCATTTTCCACCCAGAATTCCTCAGGAATATTTCTAGCGTTGCTGTGACACTCTAGCATGCCACTAGAACATATTATAAATTCTAGTCAAGAAAAATACTCAAAAAGTTAAATGCATCTTTAACATCAGAGTTCTATCAAATTACTTCAGTTTGAGTTTAATTGCCAGAGACTGAGTGCCCTGCAGATATCTGTAATTAGCAAAGTTGTAAAACATTCTGAAAGCCAACAAGTGGTTACGCAAATGAATGAAAGTTCTATGTCCTACCTGATTATGACAGTGTGGCTATCCTGCAAATGCAAACTTTGGCTGTTGTACTTTCAGAGATGTCTGAAGCTAAACTGTGATAACATAGGCAAACAGGTTCAAACTAGAATAGGCTGAACAAATGTTCAACATGCCATCGGGCTCGCCAGGTATGCCTTCACCTCTATATAAGAAACAAGTTTTCTTTTAAGCTAATGGAACTAACTTCTCAACTGCAACTACTCAGATACACACAAATTCTCAGAATTCCCTATAGCTGAATAATTCCTCTGGTCTTCATAGCCCAGAGGTTCATCGGTTTTGCAATCAATGTGTTGGGGCATTTAATGAAGAAGTAGACCTCAGTATGTTCTAAAAGGAGAAAAAAGTAATGGCACTATGTGTATATGGAATGATTACATCTAAAGAGCAAGACAGGGTTTCTCTGGTAACTCAGTGGTGAGGAATCCACCTGCCAACAGGAGACATGGGTTCAATCCCTGGTCCAGGAAGATCCCACATGCTGCTGACCAACTAAGCGTGTACACCACAACTACTGAGCCTGTGCTCTAGAGCCCAGGAACCACAACTACTGAGCCCTTGCACCACAACTGCTGAAGCCATGCACCCTAAAGTCATGCTCAGCAACAACAGAAACCCCTTCAATGAGAAGTCTGTGCACCACAACTAGAGTACTCCCCTGTCGCCGCAACTAGAGAAAAGCCCTCTCAGCAACGAAGACCCAGAACAGCCAAAAAATAAGTAAATAAACCTATTCAAAAAATAAAGAGCAGGACAAATGAGCCAAAGTCTTATCAGCTGGTTAGTGTATTTCACAAGAGTGTGTGTGTTAGTCGCTCAGTCGGAGCCCTTCCAACTTAACCATCGTCAACTTAATGTCTTTGTGCCTCAGGTTCTTCATGAATAAAATGGGGATATAGCATGTAAGAATTTACTGAGCTAATATATGCACAAAATTTAGCTCACAGACTAGCACTTGGCAAGTTCTCAATAAATGTTAGATACTAATTTCAACATTTTTACTAGATCTACCTAGATTGTAAGTATTTAGGTCCCGCAGGACCACTAGGGTTTAACTGAACATTAACCATTAGGAAGAACTTCAATCTACAATAAAATTGGCCAAATATTAAAATACCTTAACAGTAATATAAAATAAATAGGGGAAAAAATGTGAACAAATGTATGATTCTGTGGATGGATGGTGTGGAGAAGAAAAAATGTTTCCAATTAGTATAGTTTCCAGCCTAGATTTCTGGGTTAGGCAATTAGGACCTCTATCTGCATGGAGGTTCTGTTTGCTTATTTTAATCTCAAAAAGCTTTCTGAACCAAAAATCTTGTAAAGTCACATGTATATTAATTATTTTTAACTCTCCAAAAAATTGCCTGATGCATTAAGTAATTATATTAATTTGATCTTACATGAATCCTTCATCATTTTCAAGCATCTCAAAATATTAAAATAAAAATTAAAAAGCGATTTAGGAATATAAAATATCCCACTTACAAAGATTCAGATGCTACCTTGAGCAGTAAGTACCATTAGTACGTGCAGGCACGCTCCATTGCTCAGTGGTGTCTGACTCTGCGACCCCACGGACTGTAACCTGCCAGGTTCCTCTGTCCATGAAATTTTCCAGACAAGAAAACTGGAGCAGATGGCCATTCTTACTCCAAGGGATCTTTCTGACCCAGGATTGAACCCAAGTCTCCTGAATCTCCTGCATTGTCAGGCAGATTCTTTACCACTGCACCACCTAGGTACTAGTAGAATAATTTATAAAGCTGCTTGCTCAACATACTGGTATCTTTAACATTCTGAGTGAAGGTTGTATAACCATACTTTTCTGAGCCCTAGGATTCCTCAGGGATAACTGAAGGATAACATCAGGGGTAGGGAGAGTGGGCAGGTTTCTGGCTTTTCCATAATGCTGCCCTTTCACACTCCCATTTAAACACAGTTCTAGTTTTATCTATTTTATGTGTGGTGATAATTTTTCTTAAGAGAAAACAAAGGTTTTATGTCTATTAAATATTCAAAATTTTTGAAATATTTGAAAGTTCTAAATATTACCATGAAATTCATCTGTAACAGCTAGAATTCAAGATGTCATTAAAGCCCTCAATGGAAATAACAGAAAAATAAATATTTATTATTGTGAAGAAGAGTACTAAGAATGAAAAATTAGATGGTGGAGGAAAGGATAAAAGAAATGAAATACACTAGTTTAGTTTCATGATTGTTCAGAGCAAGAAAGTAAAAGACAATGTCTCAAGTATTAAATAACTAAGGAAATCATATATCCTAATAGTTCTAAAATTAGTCACTGGAACACAAATGCAAACCTTCTTAAATACCATATTATTTAGGAATTACATAGAAGATGTAAAGTTTAAACTATGAACTAAATGTGATTTTTGCAAATAGTAAAATCATAAAGTATAATTTCAAAGAAATATAATTAGATTCAAATATACCTATCATATCAATAAATATAAACAAGTTAAATTTATATCTTTAAGAAAAGAAAGAAGATAAAAGGATAAATAAGGTATACAAGGCAAATGAGGAAACAGAAAGAACTCAGGGGAAAAGGGAAAGGAGAAAGGAGGAAGGGAAAGAGAGAGGAGAAGAAGGGGAATGAAGGGAAGGAGGGGAAAAGCAAGAAAAGAAGGAAGAAAGACGGAGAAAAAGAACAGGTTGTAAACTTAATATCATACCAGGTTGAATTCATGTTATAAAATATTAAATGAGACAAAAAGGTCACTATATAATGTTAAAAGTAGATAGTCACAATGAAGACTTAAAAAAAAAAAAAAGACTGACAATGCACCAGAAGATATAGCATCAATATTCACTAAGCAAAAACTACAGGAATTACAAAGAAAAACACAAAATAGTAGAATTTTATTTATCTCTCTTAGTCCCTGACACATCAAGAAGGAAAAAGTATGAAATAATATAAAAAACTTAAATGATATAAAAATAGACTAATTAATATAGATCAAATTCTATTCCTTGAAATAAAAACTACAACTCATTTCTTCATAGAAGAGTCATAAAAATGGTCCTTATATTAGGCCACAATGAAAATCATAACTGATTCCAAAATGTTAAAAGAGTGCAGGCAAAATTCTCTGATAATGCAATAAAACTAGAAATCAATAATAAAATTGAAAATAAAAATACACTTAATTGAATGACTTTGTGAAGCTATCTTTTTATTGCATCAACTACAAAGTTAAAATAATATTTATTTCACAGGGTCATTATGAAGATTTTATGAATTTTAAAACATTGTGTCAGTATAAAATACTATCCAAAAAGAGTTATCTTCCTCCTCACACAAGAGGAATGGTTTATTTTGGCAGCTCCAAAGATTCGAAGGTAGTCCATGCTATTACATGAGGCTATTTAATTTAATTAAAATAAAACTTCAGCTCTTCAATACTAGCCTTATTTAAAGTACCCACTAGTTATATGTGGCTAGTAGCTACCATCTTGAACATCAGAATATTTCCATCATTACAAACAGTTCTATTAGATATTCCTAGTTTTCGTAGGGGAAATCAACCAAATATCTAGAAGTTTATGTTATTTCAGCAAATTAACAGGGTCCTTGTAGTGAAAGTCTCAGATGATGTTTTTTCCCACTTCACTTCCTAATTATACTAAAAGATCATCTCTCACTTAATATAATCCAAATACGTTAAGGTGCAAATTGAAAATGATGAGGAAGCTGTGCATACTAATTGTCACTAATAAGTTTAATGCTGATTGCTTCAGCCTATAACAGCTACTCACTTACAGAGTGGTGCAAGTCAACTTGATATCCCTCATTCTTCATTAGGAAAATGTGTTTTATTAAGTTGACATCATTATATACGAGCCCAGAGGATTTTCACCATGGGAAGTCTTTTTAATGTTGAAAAGTAGACCATATGTGAACCCTGAACAAACAGCTCATGCAGTTGAAGGTGACTCTTACAGCCACCTGTTTTTCAGTGATGGTTAGAGCATTCCATTTTGGTAAATTAGAATCAAAAATAAGTACCTCTATGTCTACTACATTTCTTCAGTCATTTAGTATATTTTTAAATTCCTAATCCCGCTTACTAGTCTTGTGATACTGGGAAATTCACTTATCTCCTCTGGGCTTGAGACTCTCCTTTCCTATGTTGGGGAGTGGAAGGGGATGAGAAATGACAGCCTAATCACAAGTTTATTTCCCTTTTTCCCTCCCAGTAAAGGAAATTCTATTTAAAAAATATTACAGACTAGATCTAAATTGTCTTCAACACAATAAATGATATAATAATTATGTGATGTGATAGAGATATAAGCTAACACTACAACAGTGAACATATTGCAATAAATAAATGTATCGAGTCAAACAAATACAACTTCAACTTATACAATGTTATATGTCTACTATATCTCAACAAAAAATATTAGAGCTTACCTGGGGAACTTGGAAAGGTCACAAATATGCTTAAGAATTATTTTTAAATACCAAGCTAATTAGCACTGGACATTAATACAAAATGAAGGGGGGGTGAAGCCTTAATTCATGGCAACAAAATTTATAACATACCCAAGGATAAGCAAAATCAAAATAATCTATATTTTTAAAAGCATAATAGTTTATAAATGGACAGTGTAAGACATGAGTAAATAAGGCAAAATAAAAACAATAATTATTCCCTAATAATATATAAATTTAATATAATTACAAGCAAAATCCCACTAGCTTTTCTTAACTAGATGAAATATATCAAATATTTGTATGGAAAAATAAAGATATGCTGCTGCTGCTGCTAAGTCACTTCAGTCGTGTCTGACTCTGTGCAACCCCACAGACGGCAGCCCACTAGGATCCTCCATCCCTGGGATACTCCAGGCAAAAACACTGGAGTGGGTTGCCATTTCCATCTCCAATGCCCTCAAGCATACTAAGTCGCTTCAGACATGTCCAACTCTGTGTGACCTTATGGGCAGCAGCCCACCAGGCTCCTCTGTCCACAGGATTCTCTAGGCAAGAATACTGGAGTGTGTTGCCATGTCCTTCTCCGAAAGATATGAAGTCTGTCAATAAATTTTCAATGATGAAGGTTAGTGGCTGGATGAATATTCTGTATATTATCAAAAATTACTATGAAGCTACAGTGTGATAAAAGCACAAGAATAGATAAATAGACATATACATTAATGGAACAAATTCAAAAGTCAAGAAACAAATACAAGTGTCTGAAAAAACCTTATTTATGAAAAAGGTGGATTGTCAATTCCTTGAGAGAAAAATTAACTATTCAATTAACATGCTAGAAAAATTTGCTAACCATATGGAAGAAAAAAATTACATATAACACCATAAATAATTCTCAACTTAAGTTTAAATATATACATGTAAAAGTTAAACAAAGTATTAGAAAATATTGAAGAACAGTTTTATAATAGTATGATAAAGATGACCATCCAAAACAACATATGAAATACATAACTATAAAGAAAAAATTGACAGATCTGATTATGTAAATATTTTTTTAATTTCAGTATTGAAGGGAGAAAACCTGAACAAATTCAAAAGGTAACAGTTTTAGTTGTAATGGGGTAAGATCCTATACATTGTTAAGAAAAAAAAATCCATCGAATTTTTAAAAGGACAAATTATATAAATAAGCAATTTGCCTAGGAACAAATATGAAAATCTACGAAGCTCCAAAATTTTGGCAGCCTGATACAAAGAGTCGACTCATTGGAAAAGATCCTGATGTTGGGAAAGATTGAGGGCAGGAGGAGAAGTGGGCGGCAGAGGATGAGATGGTTGGATGGCATCACCGACTCAATCAACGTGAGTTTGAATAAACTCCAGGAAATAGTGAAGGACAGGGAAGACTGGTGTGCTGCAGTCCACAGATTCAAAAAGAGTCAGACACGACTTAGCAACTGAACAGCAACAAATACATAAAAGGGATGTTCGATTTTACCAAAAATCAGAGAATAGTAGCAAAATATTGTCAGCCAATGAAGGGAAACCTGGGTTGAAACCCTGGGTTAGGAAGATCCCCTGGAGAAGGGAAAGGCTATCCACTCCATATTCTGGCCTAGAGAATTCTAGGCACTGTATAGTCCATGGGGTCTTAAAGAGTCGGACATGACTGAGCGATTTTCACTTTAAATAACTGGCAATATCCAGAATATTAAGAACATAATTTAAGGAATATTTGCTTACATTGTTGACAAAAGCCATCTGGTCAAAGAAATTAATATTTTAATGTATACACCCTTTGACCCAGCAATCCTACTTTTATGAATGCATACTACAGAAATAAAAGCATGAATATATAATGCAACATTGATTTATGATATCAAAAATTTAAATGTTGGTCATCCAGGTGATGTATTTTATATATATATAACACTTTTATATTTTATAAATGTCATATATGTTTATATACAGATATATAAAACTTGACATTCTGTATGGCTCCCACATCAATTTCTTTCTCAGGCAGCTCTAATCTACTTATACCTGTTCTCAATCTCCAAAGAGGAGAGACTCAGCAGGTCCACCTTCCCACATTTACAGTTTATATAATTTAGGAGACTCCAGTTATGAAAAAAAGAACAAACAAAATGAGACAAAAATTCCAAATATCTACTTCTGGGATTGTCATTTTTTTTTCCTAATCTCCATGATTCCAATCATCAAACATTTCACTTCCACTGTGATATAATAGAAGAATTTTTGACACCTTGTAGTTTCTGTCAGACTTATTTCAGTTTCTATTTCCACAATATTTTCCCATCCTATGTGAATTTTGACTGGATTAATAATTCCAGAAAAAGTAGCAAAAGTAATTAGGATTCAGACCTGCACAAA
The DNA here is from genome assembly GCF_054371585.1 of Giraffa tippelskirchi. Lineage (NCBI taxonomy): Eukaryota > Metazoa > Chordata > Mammalia > Artiodactyla > Giraffidae > Giraffa > Giraffa tippelskirchi. The sequence goes on along the minus strand of NC_137280.1, from coordinate 35,954,846 downwards.
AGCAACTCAAATTAATTTCAAAATCACTATTACACTGTATGAAGCCACAAAATGTGATGATCAAATTGCTCATATACAACATGCATTGCTTTGTCAACAAAAACACATAGGCGTGTTGTCACTGGAATACTAGTTCCTTTAGGCCACTTTGCTGAGTGTGGTTTTATCTAGAACTGCCAGATTTCATCTTGATAAGATGCACGAATATGCTTAAGACATGGTCCAATGCATCAGAATACATAAGACATGCAACTTTACACATAGAGGTACACTGTGATCATAAAAATCTGTGCCTTAGAAACAAGAATTCTGGTAAATTCTACTTCACATGACTCCCATTAAAGAAAGGAGAGAAATAAAAGATACTTTATGCAAAGACTGCAAATTCCTGATGAGTGGACTTCCTGTTTTTCCTGGGCATATCTGAACACTAAATCCTCCATCTCTACTTGTATACATCTGATGGTCAGAAGACTTTCTAGACGAACGTCTAGCCCCATAGATTTCAAACCTTATTTTTCCTCTATACATCCCGTTCCCAGAAATAATAGAACATGATAGATCATAATGCAACCTCTGGTACTGCAATTTCTGAGGATCCAGATGAACTGGCCCAAAAGGTTCTAGGAGTACTTCTGGAAGTCACATCAAATCAGAACACTCATGGATAACTGTGACATGTGTAGAAGAATGAAAACCACCTAAATAACCCCCACTAAACTCAAATCTGTGCCCCACTAAAGTTATTGCTGTTGTTTAGTCACTATGTCGTGTCCAACTCTTTGGCACCCCCATGGACTATAGCCCGCCAGGCTCCTCTGTCCATGAGATTTCCCAGGCAAGAACACTGGAGTGGATTGCCATTTCCTTCTCCAGGGGATCTTTCCACATCTCCTGCATTGGCAGGTGGATTCTTGACTGCTGAACCACCAAAATGCTTTCTTTGGGTGCTCTGCTACCACCCATCATAAATAGGGGGGGGAAGTTTAGTGGAACTGGACAGCAGCTCGGATTGTATTTAAAAAGCATACTTTTGCAAATTAAAAAAGAATGCACAATTATGTAACAATTGCTAGAGTCCCTCCTAGGTTCTTGGAAGAAGCTTAAGCAAGTCTTAGAGACTGAGCTGCTAAGCTTCACAATGAATCTGCCTCTGGGGAGAATATCATATACTTTCACATTGTCGAATTTGTCCATTCATAAAATCTGCTTACTCTTCACTCTTTATCCTTAGCTTTATTATAAGTCCTATTATTGACAGCTCAAACACCCAGTTACCAACTAGCAGTTGATTAATATACCAACTATTGCACACCCTCTGAAAAGAAGTCAACATCTTTAGAATTTTATTTCATTTTTATTCCACACAATATTTCCAAGAGGCAAGAGATCATTCAAAAAAGGGGGATCTGGACTTAGCCTGAACTAAGGGCAGGGTCACCTGGTTTGAGGCTTGTTGGAAGGAGGGAGGACAGTGTCCCTGCTCATGAGGTCAGCCAAGTGGGGACAAGGACAAAGGGAAGGGTGGAGACAGGTCACAGTGGGCAGGAAAGGGTGAAAGTGGCCACATGAGGTGATTTAGGCAGAGTTGGAGGTTCTGGGGAGAGATGAGCAATTTCAGATTGGCAATTGGCTGCTCGCCCTGAGATCCCAAAATGCAGAAACAATGGTGAGCGTGTGTCCCCCCAGGGAGGCCACTCCCCAGCTCACCTTGCCCTGGGGACCGTCCCATCTGGATCCAGGTGACCAGAGTGTGTGTGGTACAAAAAGCTGAAGGGTCTGTAAATGGGATCCCCTACCCTGTCTTTGGGCTTCCCAGGTGGCATTAGTGGAAAAGAACCTGCCTGCCAATGCAGAAGACATAGGAGACTCAAGTTCCATTCCTGGGTTAGGAAGATGCCCTGGAGGAGGGCACGATAACCCACTCCAGTATTCTTGCCTGGAGAACCCCATGAACAAGAGAGTCTGGCAGGCTGAGATCCATAGGGTCAAACACAACTGAAGCAACTTAGCATGCATGTTCCCACCCTGTCTTTAGTCACTATGGGTGGCCCTTCCCTCTTGGAGATTCCAGAGGCAAAAAAGAGGACCTGCAGAAAGACCATGTTCCACACCTGCCAGCCTGAGATGCCCTGCAAGCGGTTCTTACAGGTGTTGAGGAGCCTCAGGAGTTGATAAGAGGCATGAATAGCACGGGGAATAGTTATTATCACCACGGGGAAACTGCGACCACTTTCGTAGGTGAAGTACACCTCGTAGGGAGAGTACACTATATTCAAATAGCACCAAGGTTTGAGAGCAATTCATCCCAATCAGCAAAAGAGCAGTGAGCAAAGTGCACACCAAGTGTGAATGGTGACTGCGGTTGTCACATGCACCTGCTCTGACTCACACCATGGGGGCCATGCTCTGGGCCATCAGCTACAAGCTGGAAAAGAGCATCCAGAGAAGGGCTGTGAACCTACGGAGACCATAGAGCTGCTTCTCTGGAAGTCTGTAAAGATATCCATCCATGAACATGAAAAACAGATCTGCCTTGAACTTGTTACTGATTGTTCTTCTACCTTTAGCTGTTTATCCCTTTATATGCAGGAGATCTTTTCATTTATTGAAGAAAAAAAAAACTTGTTTACTTCCTGAGCCCACCAGTGGCAGGTTACACCAGTACCCAAGCCATCCATCCCATCTGGGGCCATAGTGGATATACCTGTGTTTGAGGCAGAGGCGCCTAGCAATTATCTCAAAAATTGAGAAGGATATCATCTAAATTAGTTTAGGGTCTTCCAATAGCCCCAGAAGACCCTCAAAGCCCACTTAACCACAGTCTCCCCAGGCCCCCAAAACAAGAAACACAGCAGGATTGACTCTGTTATAAAACCTCAAAGCTGCCATATTTGACTGCCATACTCAAAGCTTGCCATACGTCATTCAGAGGTGGAAGTTATATATGAGATTATGGAGGTAGCAAAGAGGCCTCATGCAGTCAGCAGAGCCTGAGGAGGGACACAGATCGCGAGTACCATGATATCTGAGACCAAGGAGGCAGGAAACTTTGAAGTCCGTCAACAGGAGCCAGATCACGGGGACCAAGCTATTTCCAACTCAGCTTCTTTGTTGTTGTTCGACAGTGGCTCAGTCGTGTCCAACTCTTTGCAGCCCCGTGGACTGCAGCACACCAGGCTTCCCTGTCCCTCACTATCTCTTGGAGTTTGCCCAAGTTCATGTCTATTAAATTGGTGATGCTATCAGCTTCTTGAGTCTGAAATAAATCAAGCCACACAGTCTGAGAATGAAATGCTACCTGTTTAAATTTGCATATTGCACTGCACAGTGGTAACCTCACAGAAGGTCTGTGACATCATCTCTGACATCATCTTTGCTGCAGCCTGACAGTCTCAGGAGAGCAGAGCCAATGGAGTGCTTCATCTGCCTCAACCACAGTCTGCCTCAGTTTCCCCCAGGCTATGTCTGAAAGTCAATCTATGGGCTGGAAAGCACTACCATCTTCCTCTCCTATTCCTCTTCTTTCCTCTGAAGGCCCCTGAATTATAAAATTAATTCTAGCCCATCAATGAAGCACAAACAGGATTCACATACTCTCTGATATTCAGAGATGGGAGGAGGGCACAGCAAAATTTTCTGGCAATCAGAATAGGCAAGGCTACCATCTAGATCCGACAACTGCACTTTTTGGAATATACCCAGAGTAAAAGGTATACTTTTAAGTATATATTGGATTGGCTTTCCAGGTGGCGCTAGTGGTAAAGAACCCACCTGACAGTGCAGGAGATGTAAGAGACACAGGTTCGATCCCTGAGTTGGGAAGACCTCCCTGGAGGAAGGGATGGCAACCCACTCATGACTGAAGACACTTAGAACACACCATCTGACTCAGCACCTGCACTTTTAGGAATGTATCTTGGAGTAAAAAATACTTTTACGTATATATTGTGTTGACCAAAAGGTTCATTTTTGACTGATCCAATGCTAACTCCCACACATGCACTTTAGGAAACAACTGTAAGAATGGTTGTAGCCAAATAATTTATAAGAGCAAACCATTGAAAATAGCCCCAATTGTCCACCAATTGGAAACTGATAAATTACAGCATACAGTGGGGTACCATGCAACAATGGAAGCTACACTGGCATGGATGCAACATGCTGTTGAGTATTAAAAGCAAGTCACATAATACGTGTATTATACTTCTGTTTATAGAATAGTTCAAAAGCAAGACCAAGACTTCTCTGGCTGTCCAGTGGTTAAGATTCTGTACTTCCAATGCAAGGAATGCAGCTTTGATCCTTGATTGGTGAACTAAGATCCCATAGGCCACATGGCCAAAAAATAAAATAAATAAAAAATTGTTTCAAAGCAAGACCAAATTATTTAAAGTATATACTTGCCAAAATTAAAGGAACACAGTTATCTCTAGAAAGGAGGGAAGTGTCATCAGAGTTGTATATACAAGAGTTTTTAATAGTGTTGGGAATTGTTCTCCCTCAAGGCGGTGAGTATTTAAATATTTTAAAATATTGCCACATTTTGACATTTCTGAAATCAGGAGGATCTTAAGAGATGTAGTTGTCACTATCATAGAAATCTTGACCAGTTTCTTCCAGTAACAGTTTATTTTTTCTGTATTTAAAGTGTCGACTAAAAAGAGGCACAATGTGAGAGTTGCGAGTTAAGTTTTACTGGGGGCAAAATGAGGATGTGAGAGTTGGACTATAAAGAAAGCTGAGCGCCGAAGAATTGATGCTTTTGAACTGTGGTGTTGGAGAAGACTCTTTAGAGTCCCTTGGACTGCAAGGAGATCCAACCAGTCCATCCTAAAGGAAATCAGTCCTGAATATTCTTTGGAAGGACTGATGCTAAAGGTGAAACTCCAATACTTTGGCCACCTGATGCGAAGAACTGACTCATTGGAAAAGACCCTGATGCTGGGAAAGATTGAAGACAGGAGGAGAAGAGGATGACAGAGGATGAGATGGTTGGATGGTATCACCAACTTGATGGACATGAGTTTGAGCAAGCTCCGGGAATTGGTGATGGACAGGGAAGCCTGGCATGCTGCAGTCCATGGGGTCGCAAAGAGTCAGGCACGACTGAGCAACTGAACTGAACTGAACCTAACTGTAGCCCCAGAGAGAGCACCTCAGATAACTCTGAGAGACTCTTTCAAAGAGGTAGTGAGGGGAGGTCAATATATAAGATTTTGGTGAAGGAGGAGTTCAGTGCAATCAAGTGTTTACTTTGCAAAATGTTTTCTGCTAGTCACGAGGATCTGATGTCATGAAAAAGGGATTTAGTGCTTTTCTAGGTATGAAGAGATGCCAGGATTAGGACCATGAAATCAGTTCCTGAAAATATCTAACTGTCTCAAGACCTGTTCCACCAGTTTCCCTGAGATGCAGAGTGCCTCCCTTTCCACCCTGAGGTCCCTTCCGAGGGTGTCAAAGGTCAGCAGCTGCAGCAGCACAGGCAGGAGGCAAAGGCCCTCGCTGTTGTTGTTGTTCAGACGCTGGCAAATGCTCCTGGCACGTGCCAATTTGTAGCTGAAAAAGTATGCCAGAACTAGAAGTCTGAAAAATGTTTGTAATAAATACAAAATAAAAATTCAGAAGGATAAGAAAAGATGTGTCCATAGGTCATGATCTTCAAGTTCCATTTCAATGGAAATATCTGCGTTTATTCCACTGAACATGACACATCTCACATCAAAGGATGTCACCAAAAGTATTGTCCTAGTTGTTTATAGCCTTGGAGAGAGACTTAGGGGTAATCTTTAAAGACGTTTTTGAGTATTCTTTTGACATGAGTAGATAAATAAGTAGCTGAAATATTGCGCATAGTTCTGTCAGACTTAGTAAAAATGTAAACTCAACATAAGAATTCTGCACATAGTGATCAAGTATTCACTAGAAAAGTGCAAACTCAATGACATCCAGGTGAAGATCGGTTTTTTCAGAGCATCACACACTGCCCATCAGGTGTAAGAGAGAATGTTGGTATTCCTCAGAACCTTCATTTCCCTGGCCACTATCCCCTGTAACAGTAAAGTTCTCCTACAAAATATGAATAAAACTATTTCGACCAAGGATTCCTCTGCACACCAGAGTTAAAATAAAAAAAAAAAGTAGAAGGACTTCTTTACTTTAGCTCCAGCCAATGTGTTGCTTAATGTCAACAAAATAAGCTAAAATCCTATTTTATTAATACCAGTTCAAGTATTAACACTTACTTCCTGGTATAGTTAGGTCTGCTTTTCATTTATGGGAAGGATCCCAGAAGTAATGGAAAGGAATTCTTTATAAATAATTTAAAAATATAAAGAAAAGTATAGTATTGGTGAAGAGGGATACAACTGGGAAAATACAAGTGGGAGAAGAGATAGCTAAAGATTTTCTTTGTCCACAGATGCATAAGGGAAAAACGCACCAGAAGCAAAATATATTGAAAGCTCAATGAGAAACATTCGGTTGAAGTGCTGGAAAAAAACTAAAGAATTAGTTTCTGCTTTTTAAAAAGGAATTGTTGATTTCCATTCAGAGGTAGCCTAGACATAAATCTGATACTTTCATTGACATGACCCACATCCCTGCCCTCCCTAAATTCAGTTATAGAAAGTAATTATAAAGGTGAGCTGCCAAATTGCAAAACTATCCTGCTTTCAAAGTCATAGGGGGTATAATTGTGGGGGGAATGTTAGGCTCTGTTTATATGAAGTAGTGTAGTTATCTGTAAAAACAAGTAACATCACATGGAAATAAGACAGACAGAAATGCCAGTCACACAACCAGCCCTACACTAGCCTGGAAAAGTCTCACCACTAGTTTTTTCTTTTTACAGTTAGAGTTAATTTAGTGTGTTAGTTTCTGTTGTAGAGCAAAGTGATTCAGCTATAGATATAATCTTTTTCATGTTCTTTTCCATTATAGTTTATTACAAGATATTGAATATAGTTCCCTGTGCTATACAGTAGGATCTTGTTTTTTTCTGTTTTAATAATATATAGTAGTTTGTTTCTGCTAATCCCAAATTCCTAATTTATCCCTCCCCATTCCTTTCCTTTTTGATAATCTTAAATTTGTTTTCTCTGTCTGTGAGCGTGTTTCTGTTTTGTAAGCAAGTTCATTTGGGTCATATTTTAGTTTCCACATATACATGATATCATATAGTATTCGCCTTTCTCTGTCTGACTTACTTCACTTAGTAAAATAATCTCTAGGTCCACTCATGTTGCTGCAAATCTGACCACCAGATTTTATAGAAAGAATTAGACCCCAGTGTAGGAACTGAGTAGTCACTTGGAATCCAACATAGCTTCAACAAAAGGGTTATACTACCATCCCTAAGCAGAAAGTATTAATTAAGCTTTTTTTTTCGTAGATCACAACAGAGAATATGACTCAACAGCCCTCTCCATTTTTGTTCCTCCAGCCCCTGAGACTATGCACTTCTTTCCACTCTCTTTTTGCTGGCTTCCAGTCCATCACAGTTTCTGTTTGGACTTCTCATTTGATTTTGTGGTGCCTCCTCTTCAAATGTCAAGCCCCACAATAAAACTGCTACCAAATCACTTATTGATTTTCTGCATAAATATCAAGTTTCCGTTGGTCAAAGAGTCACATCAGGACTAATCACAGAGTTTAGGTCACTGACTGACTACCCTGACATTCAGGCCACCTCTTTGTCAAATCAGCCGTGGGTGGGGCAATGTTGCATGATAGAGGCAACCAGCCCTGTGTATAGGCAACCATTCAGGAGTGAATTTTGCATGAGGAGTGGCCTGTTCAACAGGGTAGCTATAGTATACACAGCAACTTCCGTCACACAATTTTACATCCTAGTATTTTCTGGGGCTCATAATGCAAAACTTTAATTAGCTTTTAAGGCTTAACCCTAAATTAGATTTTTCTTCTTATAATATTGTAAGTCAGACCGTTTGAGCTTCTATATTAAGTAAAGTAGTATATTTGGTATAGGACATGAAGAATGAGAAATATAACATTCTAGCAAAAGAGATATTGCAACAAAAAACAAAATACTTCAAAGAGAAAGACAGAGAGGAGAAAGTGCCAAGCAGGGGAAGTGCAGTGTAAGATGATCGAGAAGAAACATGTTCGAGTCAGACAGATCTGGGTTCAAATTCTTTGACATTTCTTAGCTGTGGATTTTGGATAAGTTGCTTCATGTCTCTGAACTTCACTATATTTTCTATACAACAAATATAATAACTGGACCAACATCATCTTGGCACTTGCCACCACGAGATGCTGGAATAGCACAATCAAGTAGAATTTTTAAATTATGTTTTGTGAAAAGAAAAAACAGTGCCTTAGTTCTAAAGAATCCGCCTGCAATGCAGGAGACCTGGGTTCGATCCCTGGGTTGGGAAGATCCCCTAGAGGAGGGCATGACAACCCACTCCAGTATTCTTGCCTGGAGAATCCCCATGGACACAGAAGTCTGACAAGCTACAGTCCATGGGGTCACAAAGAGTCGGACACAACTGAGCGACTAAGCACAGCACAGTTTTTGACCAAAGTTCAAGTCTAAATGATAGGGAAATGTTTCAGCAAAACAAAAAACCCTTTCTTTTCTTTGGAAAATAGTCATTTGTTATCAATATCTTATACCCATTTGTGATCCAATCAGTGAGTGAGAGCTACTGCCATTACATGAAGTCCATCCAAGGGGTGGTTTGCCCTATCTCTACTTGCTTATGAACAGCTGCAGGGTCACTCAAAGCAGATGCTTAGACCTATAGTCAGTAAGTATTCAGGAGCCATTTGAAGTGTGTGCAGAAAAGGCAATGCTAAATATTCCATTTTCTCCTCTACATTTCCTGCCCTTTCATAGTTGGGCAAAAATACATGTTCTTGTTCCAGAAAATTAAATGTGAACACGCATCACTTCTGAGCTATAGTAGTAAAACGTTCATGTGCTTTTCTCTGCCTTGGTGACTGGTAATAATCCAGTGGGAATAAATCTTCTGGTGCTAAGCCACAGCAATTTCAAGCTTACTTTGTTACTAGAAGAATAATCTGGCTTCTACTGACTAATACGGAGTGGCTCTCAGTACTATAGAAAATTATTAAAATGATCCAAATAAAGATGCTCTTTGAATTCCAGGAGGCAGAGGCTATAAATCTTTTTTTTGTCACCTCACCTAAAGCACCAACCCCAATTCCCTTTTTTAGCTGCTGCAATTCCAGGGGCTACAGAGGCTGGACCACAGGTGACAAGGCATCAATGCCAAGGGGATAGAAGACAGCATGCAATAGCTTGTACAAATGGTCAAGTTTAATAGCACACAGAATACTCTTATAATGCCAAATTCCTTTTCAGTCAAAACTAATTGTCCATTATTTATATTACTTTTGTGTCCAGTAGTTCCACAACAGCTAATAATTACAGGGTATTCACAATTCTCAGCATTTTGCATGTAAACAATCCTTTTAGATTGATGTATTATCATGCTGTTTCAAGATCAAGAAACTGAGGCACAGTGATCTCCCACAGTTTGGAAGAAACATATAAGTTTATAGTAAAGTGAGGGGCTGATTATTTACCATCTGGTCCACAAACAAAACTGAGGGGCTTCCCAGGTGGCTCAGTGGTAAAAGAATACACCTGCCAATGCAAGAAACACACAGGAGATGTCAGTTCGATCCCTGGGTCAGGAAGATCCCCTGGAGGAGAACATGGCAGCCCACTCTAGTATTCTTGCCTGGAGAATCTCATGGACAGAGGAGCCTGGAGGGCTACAGTCTGTAGCGTCTCAAAGAGTCAAACACGACTGAGTGACTGAGCATGCATGGATGACACAATAAAATTAATTCATCTACTTCACAAAGTTGTTGCAGTGATTAAATAACAGAATGTATGTGAAACTCTATGAACAAAACCTCATCCACAGTAAACACCCACCAAGTGTTTGCTATGATCATGATTATATTAATGATGAAGGGTGAGAATGGGACCAGTCATCCTTGAGTTTCTCAGACAGAAATTGTTATGATGTTGCCACTTGGACACGGTCATCTGTGCTTAACTGATAAGAAGAGATATAATTCTAAACACAAGAACTAAAGCTCTAATCAAGTTGAGCGAAAAGGCATCCAAGTAAGACTAAAAGTGCCCATAAGTTCTGTGCTATGTACCATTTAGGCAGTTGTTGGTTAATGTACTTCTCATGTTCTTGTCACTAACACAAATAAATCGAACTGATAATTACTATAATGATGTTTTTATTATCTAAAACAATAGATAACCACATGGATGCAAGAAGTGTTTCCTGTGGAAGACTGCCTGGTGTCCTGGACAATGCATACATTGATTTCAATTCAAAACCCATGACACAAAAAGCCAGGTGTTCATTATTTCATTCAGCAACTGGAACCTGCAACTCGTCAATCTTAGGGAACCTAAATCCCCTGTCGATAGAGAAAATGGAAGGCATGAAATTGAGGGTGGATGCCAGGCAATATGGGCTTCTCAGGTGATATAGTGGTAAAGAATCCACCTACCAATGCAGGAGATAAAGGAGATATGGGTTTGATCCCTGGGTGGTGAAGATCCCCTGAGTAGGAAATGGCAACCCACACCAGTATTCTTGCCTGGAAAATCCCATGGACAGAGGAGTCTGCTGGGCTACAGTCTGCCGGGAGCCAGCTCACGAGATCCCACTCATGACAGAGTCATGAGAAAGAGGACTGATTTGAGCACGGCTTCTCAGGCCTCGGGGATTCTCGAGAGGCTGCCTCAGCGCTCACCTTAAAAATTAGATCTCTCTTTCTGACGCTTGCTATAATAGACCTCTTCTTGTCTTCTGTGACTTGGACAAAAGGCTTTTCCTGATTCTCTTCTGAAATAGATCAGTCTGAAACCCCAATCAACAAGGCCCCTGAACGGTAGCACCCTAAATAAAATTATCTGGGATATAGAGTATGCTGATCTAAATTCCTTTTGCTAACATATTGGTTTGTTTAATAAATGTACCTGTGCCTTTGGAGCTAATGTGCATGACTGGTCCTTAATAATAAAACAGCATTGAGAGCCTCCACACGGAAAGCCCCTATGGGCACAAAACCCTTCGCAGGAAAAAAGGCTTTTTGGGAAATATAGGAAATGTTGCTTTGTGAAACTGTTGCTTAGTTTATATTTACTCGCTATGTTTTTACTCTTAACGTATTTAGCCTATATAATAAAAGCATAATAGTTGAAGATTTATATAAATAGAAGTTTAGCTGTAATACAAATAGCGAGACAATTGTTGATTTGACTGAAAATTCTTACTTAGAGCTGACCTTCAGCTTGCTGTTCTATGACTTTATGGGACCACATTCTTTTCTGTTAAGCTCAAGGCGTAGAGTAAATTACCGAAAACAGGTTTTGCCTTGAAACTTTCTATTGATGGATTCTTTCCTGCTGTGCCTGATACAAAAGTGTTCTGACTGATGAACCCTTATCAATAGGAGAGTCACAAGATGTTGGCAGGCCCCCAGGCCAGAAGATGATGTAAACAAAATGAACTAAGATATGCAAACGATGTCGGTAAAGGTCAACACTGTTGACCTATTAAGCTGATTTGATATGACTCTATACATTTGTTTCTATGTACCACTAAAGATATAAAAGCTGTCTTAAAAAACAATAAAGGCAGGAGACACTTGGAAACACTGAGACTCGCTGTGTCTTCTCATTCACATCGCTGACGCCATCCATCCTGAGGGAACCCCTGGACCAGCTGGAGCAGGACTCCGGCAACAGTCCATGGGGTCACAGAGTCAGACCAATTGAGCAGGCACTCACAAGAAGCCAGGAAATACACAGGCTAATTAGTGTGAATTTTATAACTTAGGTGTATAATGCATCAAGTATTCCATATATCTGCAAATTCAATACTGGATGTGGAAATACTTTAAAGGCTCATGGTCTGCTATTCACAGATTATTCTGGGATATTTTGGACATATTTCACAGACAATGATTTCTGACACCTTCTACTTATACAAACAGTGGGTTTTACTCTGCCTCAAGTGCCAACAAAAAACTAGTCAAAGAACCAGAAAAACAACCAACAAGACTTATGCATCTGTCTATCTGACCACTCTGCTATAATTTTTAAAGTACTCAACTTACTTTTAATATAAACTTTTTCCAGGCTACTTGTTATATATCATGCCATTTTAAGTAAAATGGAGATTATTTTTTTTAAGTTTTCAAATGTAAATCTACAGCTTTAGTTTAGTGTATCAGCTGGGAGAGGGGAGGCCGAAGGTCATTGTGCCATCTGTTTTACCGTATTTTATTTTTTAATATGTCATAGTGCTTCCCAGGTGGCACTAGTGGTAAAGAACCCTCCTGCCAATGCAGGAGACATAAGAGACCCAGGTTTGATCCCCGGGTTGGGAAGATCCCCTGGAGGAGGGCATAGCAACCCACTCCAGTATTCTTACCTGGAGAATACCATAGACAGAAGACCCTGGCAGGCTACAGTCCATAGGGTCGCAAAGAGTTGGACACAATTGAGGTGATTTAGCATACACAGTATGTCATAAGGCTTCTTTTATATTAGTTTGTATGTTCCTTTACTTCTTTACTGTTATTAATGTTATCCAAAAACCCTTATAAGAATCAATGAGTTAGACTAGAGATGACTAGATGGCCTTATTATTCTATAAAAATAATCTCTCATTGTTAAAAGACTAATTGGTCACAGTTAGGGCTTCCCTGGTGGCTCAGATGGTAAAGAATCTGTCTGTAATGAGGGAGACCCAGGTTTGATCCCTAGGTTGGGATGATCCCCTGGAGAAGGGAACAGCTGGCCACTCCAATATTCTTGCCTGGAGAATTCCATGAACAGAGGAGCCTGACAGGCTACAGTCCACGAGGTCGAAAAGAGTTTGACACGACTGAGCAGCTAACACTTTCGCTTTCACAGGATTCTAGAAAGTCACCCAGTCAATCTGAAAACCAATAAATAAAGGGAACAAAGCATTTATCTCACCTTTACTGCATGAAATGCACCCCTGGGTAACAAACATTTAATTAGAAATTTTGTCTTTAAAGAGGTATTACAGTTAACAAATGAAAAAAAAATAATGAATTTTAAGTATGATTATTTTACAAACAGTAATTAATTAATTACTGAGTTCCAATGACTGCCAGCATCAGTAAAGAGAGACAATTGGATATTATGTGTGTCCTGATTTGAGTATACAACATTACCTATGAAGTAGTCTTGCCAAGAAAGTCAAACCTGAATCTGACTCAGCCTATAGATCCAACCACCAATTTACAGAGGAGCAGAGGACAGAGGGAAATGTGAGCTAATATCACAGATAGGTAATCAGTAAAATCCAGACTATAGGAAATTCTATAGAACACATGAACTTATGCCTTCAAGAAATACATTGCAAGTAGAAGAAAGGATTGGATAAATATATGACAGTAAAGAATCCATCTGCAATGTAGGAGACCCGGGTTTGATCCCTGCATCGGGAATATTCTCTGGAGAAGGGAATGGCAACCCACTCCAGTATTCTTGCCTGGAGAATTCCATGGACAGAGGAGCTTGGTGGGCTACAGTCTGCGGGGTCGCAAAGAGTCAGACATGACTGAGCGACTAACACCACCACTACTACTACTATAGAATAAAAAGACATAAGAGACATATCAATTGCAATACAATTGCAATGTATTGTATTCATTTAGAACCTGATTCAAATGAACTATATGTTGAAATTACTTGTGAGACAATCAGGAAAATCTAAACATAATTATAGTCAATTATAAAATTAAATTTTAGTGTGTTAGAATGGTATATGGCTATTTTTAAAGCAATCATATCTTTTAGAGACACAGAAATATTTTTAAAATTATACAATGTTTAGAATTTGCTTCAAAATAATCTGGGAGATTGGTGAGGATAAAAATGAAATATAATAAATTGGAAGAACAGTATTTTAAGTTTATTACACTATTCTATCCAGGTTTGAGTGTTTCAATTTTTCCACAGTACAAAATTGAAAAGCATATCTCTTTCAAATGTTAAAATTCAGGCTAAATCAGCCTGATCATGAAAGTTTGATGGTGACCTTGAACCCCAAATTAATTGCCTAAAAATGTGATGGGTTCTTATCATTTTCCTCTGTAAATAATAGGCAAATTTTTTATAGCCTATGGTTTGGGTGTTTTCAGGGAGGAACTTTTCTTATCTAAATTAAATTTCAAGGGATCTCTTTGACCTATTTCTCTGTAAACCCAAGCAAGAATTTGAAAATTAAAGAAAATAAATGCAGTACAACAGGCGGATCGAAGTCTACAGCAGTGATAGTGACAGTCATTGCCTCCTACTGTCACAAAGGAGATGGTGTTTGCCTACTCCTAATGAAATAATAAATTTACCTTGATATAGATAATGTGCTATTTTATGTACCTAGATGGAAATTTAAATGAGGCACAGCTCTGCAGTCTTAGTGGAAATGAAAAACCACAGATTTTCACTGACAAAAAGAAAACTTCTATCTAATAGAAAAAAATCAGCAAGTTTCTTACACTTACTGCTTACTTTACTTTTTCTTTTTAGGCAAGTAATTTTCTATATACTACTTCAAAGGTTAAGTTTGCTCTGTGATTCATTGGAAATAAATAATAATAATGTTTAGCACACTTTTCTCTGTCAATTCATAATTATATCACCTCAATAATTACTATTCCATATGCTTGAATTCTGATCATTTTTGTCTTAGGTAGGCTACATTTTACCTATGCCTAAAAACCTTCCTTAAAGAATCTTTAACTTATGCATGCATTCAATAAATGTATTGAGTGCAGACAATGAACTAACATTGTGTTATATATATTAGTGAAAAGTAAACAGTTTATACTTCTTTGAACTTACGGCATAGTTACAGAGACAAACAATAACCAAGTAAACAAAAAATAAATGCACGATTTTAAATTGCGGTAAAAGCTTTGAAAGAAATAATCAGAGTTAAGTGATATGTAGTGAGTAAATCTACTGACACTTATTAATTTAAAAGTGTGCGTTGGGATGTCTGTTTCAGTCAAGACTGAGTATCAGGGACCAGATTTTTCTTCCCACCTGGGCAAGAAATTAAAAGCTTAATTTTAAAAAGGAGAAAATGTATTATGGAATGATCATTACAGTAAGCTCAGTTACCAGTGATACCATACAAAGTTACCATATTACTGACTACATCCCCTATGATGTACATTACATTCTTCCTTGACTTTTATAACTGGAATTTTGGACCTTTTAATCTCCTTCACCTATTTTGCCTGTTCCCTCATCCACCTCCCCTCTTGCAACCACCAGTTTGTTCTCTGTGTCTGTGAGTCTGTTCCTGTTTCATTTTGTATTTTAATTCCACACAAAAACTAAGGACAGATATAAGGAATAGTGATATTCAAGCATTGACATCAAGATTTCAGGACAGTGATTTTCGAGAAAAGGGAAACAAATGACGTGAGCCCTATGATTACCTCATTTGACTACTCAGAGACTTTTCAAATATTGGCAGAGGGAGCTAGAATACAAGTGGATTCCAGGACTCTCCTTGAGTTAAAGAGTCAGAGCTGGAAGCCCAGGAGGCCAAAACAATTAGAGTCCGCAGGGCAGAGCACCACAGAGAAGGGAACTGCACAGAGAGGGCTTGAGAGATCTGCAAATGGCACCCTTGGAGTCTTCTACTTTACTAATCAGTAAATCTGTATAAACTCTGTGGAAGGAGAACCCTTGTGGCTCACCCAAGGCTGAGAATGCTATATGTTCTCACCAGCTAGGGTAGATAACTTCATAATA
Organism: Giraffa tippelskirchi; assembly: GCF_054371585.1. NCBI lineage: Eukaryota > Metazoa > Chordata > Mammalia > Artiodactyla > Giraffidae > Giraffa > Giraffa tippelskirchi. Next base: position 35,939,008 of record NC_137280.1, on the reverse strand, counting down.
AGTGATGCAGCAGGTGGAGTAGTCAGAGGGAAGTGTCCCAATTCAAAAAAAAAAAAAAAAAGACTTAAAACTTCATGATCTTCTCTAAAAAATGTAAAGTGTGTATTAGTCATTCAGTCGAGTCTGACTCTTTGCAAGCCCATGGACTGTAGCCCATCAGGCTCCTCTGTCCATGGAATTCTCCATTCAAGAATACTGGAGTGGATTGCCGTGCCCTTCTCCAGGGCATCTTCCTGACCCATGGATTGAACCTGGGTCTCCCGCATTGCAGGCAGGTTCTTTACTGTCTGAGCCACCAGGGAAGTCAAAAAAAAAGAAAAAGAAAAAATGTAAAAACAAGCTTTAAAAAGATCAAACACTTTCCAAGGAACTTCATTTTGTCCCAGAAAGCTCAAAAGTATTCATAGACTACAAAAACATACAGTACGCAACAAGGTGAATTCACATTTAATAAAAGGCACGTTCTGACATTCAATATAAAAATTACAAAGGATGCAAAAAAGTCACACAATATGATTCTTCAATTGCAATAGACCTGTAAATAAAACAGATGATAAAAGTAACAAACAAGGGCTTTAAAAATAATTATAACTGCATTCCATGCATTAAAAAAAAAAAAACAGAGGAAAGACCAATCATGTTAAACAGGGAAATAGATTATCTCATACTTACCCACATCAAACTTGGGATGATAAAAAATATTTCTGAGATGAAAATTACAGTGGATGAATTAACAGCATATCAAGAAGAGATCGGTGAAATTGAAAACATAGTAATAAAAGCAATTCAAAATGAAACAAAGAGAAAAAATTAAATAAACAGAGCTCTAGAGGTATGGACCATTTCAAATAACCTAATATACATATAAAGAGAGAAGAGAGAGGAGAAACAAAAAAAAGTTTGAAGAAATAATGACTGATGATTTTTTTAATTTGATGAAAATTATTAACTCACATATCCAAGAATGTCAGGCATGAATAAAACTACAAGAGATATCAAAGTCAAAACAGTTAAAATTATGACAGAAACATTAAAAGCAGACAGACAAAAGACACCATTCTATACAATGAGCAAAGAATAACACAGACTACTCAGGAACTATGCAAGCCAGCCCACAGTGGAGAATGATTTTTTAAGTTCTTAATTCTGAAAATATCATTAAAAGATAGCAACACCTACAGAGATGGAGAAAAATTTAATAGTTCCCTCTAGCTAGGGACAGGATGTATTAGAGGCATATGTGTGACTATAAAAAAATAGCAGCTGGGGTCTTTGCAGTTACATGGGACACACGTGTGGTAAAGCTGCATTGAACGATACATTCACACAGGTACATGCAAAACTGGTGAAAATATTAGTAAAGTATATGGGTTGTATCAATGCCAAGTTCCTGATTTTAATATTGTTCTATAGGGGTCAAATGGCAGAATAGGAAGGCACCTAAAATGATGGAAATGATTCCTGCAGAGAAGAAAAAAAAAGAACGAAAAGAATTGAGGACAGTTTCAGAGACCTTTGGGACAACATTAAACACACAAACATATACACAAAGAACACTGTAATTCACATGCACCCCAATGTTCATTGCAGCACTATTCACAATAGCCAGTACATGGATGCAACCCAAATGTCCATCAACAGAGGAATGAATAAAAAAGATGCCATATATATATATGCACATACATCCTTGGAGAAAGAAATGGCAACTCACTCCAGTATTCTTACCTGGAGAATTCCATGGACAGAGGAGCCCGGCGGGCTACAATCCATGCGGTCATAAAGAGTCGGACACGATTGAGTGACTAACACAGACACACACACACACAAACACATATATATACTTAAAATGGAATATTGCTCATCATAAAAAGGAACAAAGTTGTGTCATTTGCAGAGATGTGGATGGGCCTAGAGATGTCATACAGAGTGAAGTAAGTCAGAAAGAAAAAAACAACTATTGTATATTAACACATATATATGTGGAATCTAGAAAAATGATATAGATGATCCTATTTACAAGGCCATAAAGAGAGACACAGACATAGAGAACAAATGTGTGGATACCAAGGGGGAAATCGAGGTGGGATAAACTGGGAAGTTGGGATTGACATATATACACTACTATGTACAAAATAGAAAATGAATAACAACCTACTGTATAGCACAGGAAACTCTACCTGGTGTTCCGTGGTGAACTAAATGAGAAGGAAATCCAAAAAGAGGGGATATATGCATGTGCATGGCTGATTCACTTTGTTGTACAGCAGAAACTGACACAGCAGTGTAAGGCAACTATCAGTATCAGTATCAGTTCAGTCGCTCAGTCATGTCCAACTCTTTGTCACCCCATGGACTGCAGCACGCCAGGCCACCCTGTCCATCACCAACTCCCGGAGTTTACTCAGACTCATGTCCATTGGGTCGGTGATGCCATCCAACCACCTCATCCTCTGTCGTCCTCTTCTCCTCCCACCTTCAATTTTTCCCAGTATCAGGGTCTTTTCCAATGAGTCAGTTCTTCGCATCAGGTGGCCAAAGTATTGGAGTTTTAGATTCAGCATCAGTCCTTCCAAAGAATATTCAGGACTGATTTCCTTTAGGATGGACTGGTTGGATATCCTTGCAGCCCAAGGGACTCTCAAGAGTCTCCTCCAACATCACCGTTCAAAAGCATCAATTCTTCGGTACTTAGCTTTCCTCATATTCCAACTCTCACATCCATAACTGACTACTGGAAAAACCATAGCTTTGAGTGGATGGACCTTTGTCGGCAAAGTAATGTCTCTGCTTTTTAATATGCTGTCTAGGTTGGTCATAACTTTTCTTCCAAGGAGCAAGCGTCTTTTAAATTCATGGCTACAGTCACCATTTGCAGTGATTTTGGAGCCCCCCAAAATAAAGTCAGCCACTGTTTCCACTGTTTCCCCATGAAGTGATGGGACCGGATGCCATGATCTTAGTTTTCTGAATGTTGAGTTTGAAGCCAACTTTTTCACTCTCCTCTTTCACTTTCATCAAGAGGCTCTTTAGTTCTTCTTCATTTTCTGCCATAAGGGTGGTGTCATCTGCATATCAGAGGTTATTGATATTTCTCCCAGCAATCTTGATTCCAGCTTGTGCTTCATCCAATCCAGAGTTTCTCATGATGTACTCTGCATATAAGTTAAATAAGCAGGGTGACAATATACAGCCTTGATGTACTCCTTTCCTGATTTGGAACCAGTCTGTTGTTCCATGTCCAGTTCTAACTGTTGCTTTCTGACCTGCACACAGATTTCTCAGGGGGCATGTCAGGTGGTCTGGTATTCCCATCTCTTTAAGAATTTTCCTGTTTGTTGTGATCCACACAGTCAAAGGCTTTGGCATAGTCAATAAAGCAGAAGTAGATATTTTTCTGGAACTCTCTTGCTTTTTGGATTAACAGGCAAATCTGGCCTTGGTGTACAGAATGAAGCAGGTCAAAGGCTAACAGAGTTTTGCCAAGAGAACACACTGGTCATAGCAAACACCCTCTTCCAACAACACAGAAGAAGACTCTACACATGGACATCACCAGATGGTCAATACCAAAATCAGACTGATTCTTTGCAGCCAAAGATGGAGAAGCTCTATACAGTCAGCAAAAACAAGTCTGGGAGCTGACTGTGGCTCAGATTATGGACTCCTTATTGCCAAATTCAGACTGAAATTGAAGAAAGTAGGGAAAACCACTAGACCATTCAGGTATGACCTAAATCAAATTGCTTACAATTATACAGTGGAAGTGACAAATAGGTTCAAGGGATTAGATCTGATATACAGAATGCCTGAAGAACTCTGGACGGAGGTTCATGACATTGTACAGGAGACAGGGATCAAGACCATCCCCAAGAAAAGAAATGCAAAAAGGCAAAATGGTTGTCTGAGGAGGCCTTACAGATATCTCTGAAAAGAAGAGAAGTGAAAGGCAAAGGAAAAAAGGAAAGATACACCTATTTGAATGCAGAGTTCCAAAGAATAGCAAAGAGAGATAATAAAGCCCTCCTCAGCAATGATGCAAAGAAATAGAGGAAAACAATAGAATGGGAAAGACTAGAGATCTCTTCAAGAAAATGAGAGATACTAAGGAAACATTTCATGAAAAGATGGGCTCAATAAAGGACAGAAATGGTATGGACCTAACAAAAGCAGAAGATATTAGGAAGAGGTGGCAAGAATACACAGAAGAACTATACAGAAACGATCTTCATGACCCAGATAATCACGATGGTGTGATCATTCACCTAGAGCCAGACATCCTGGAATGCGAAGTCAAGTGGGCCTTCGAAAGCATCATTACAGACAAAGCCAGTGGAGGTGATGGAATTCTAGTTGAGCTATTTCAAATCCTAAAAGATGATGCTGTGAAAGTGCTGCACTCAATAAGCCAGCAAATTTGGAAAACTCAGCAGTGGCCACAGGACTGGAAAAGGTCAGTTTTCATTCCAATCCCAAACTATATGCCAATAATAAAATAGAATAAACAATAGATAAAAATTTTTTTTAATATTGTACTATATTTATGGAAGATGTTACCTTTAAAAGAACCTGGGTGAAAGGTAAAAGGAATCTCTTCGTACTATTCTTTGCAACTCTATGCAGTTTATAGTTATTTCAAAATAAAACTGTTAAAAAAGAGAACATGTGAAAACTAAAAGAATTCAAAATCAATAAAAATAAACTATAAAACAAAGAAAATCATTTAATAGAAAGAAAACAACACCAGATGGAAGTTTAGATCTACACAAAACAATGAAAAGCCCCCAAAATAGAATATGTGTGTCAATTTTAGGTGTATTTCTTATATTTATATATCTTTAATAACTGACTGCCTAAAGGAAAAATAAGAAAACTCTATTGTGAGATATGTGTCATGACATAAAATGTACATTTTAAAAACCCCAAAGACCAAAAAGGAGGAAATGGGAATGTATTAAGCTCTATACCACACATGACAGGCTTTCCTGTCCCTCACTGTCTCCTGGAGTTTTCTCAAACTCATGTCCATGGAATCAGTGATGCCATCAACCATCTCATTCTCTGTTGCCCTCATCTCCTCCTGCCTTCAATCTTTCCCAGCATCAGGGTCTTTTCCAATGAGTTGGTTCTTCACATCAGGTGGCGAAAGGATTGGAGCATCAGCTTCAGTATCAGTCCTTCCAATGAATATTCAGGCTTGATTTCCTTTAAGATGTACTGGTTGGATCTCCTTGCTGTCCAAGGGGCTCTCAAGAGTCTTCTCCAGCACCACAGTCCAGAAGTATCAATTCTTCAGCACTCAGCTTTCTTTATGGGCCAACTCTCGCATCTATACACAACACAAGTAGAAAGCCATGTAAAGACAGCGGAGATTGGAGTTTTGCAGGCACAAGTTAAAGAATACCTGGGGCTACCAGAAGCTGGAGGAGGCAAAGAAGGACCCTCCCGCAGAGATAGCAGATGGAGAATGGCCCTGATAATATCTTGATTTTTGGACTACTTTTCTCCAGACTGTGAGAGAATAAATTTTGTTGCCTTAAGCCACCAAGTTAGTGACACATGGTTGTGATTTCCCCAGAAAACTAATTCTGTTGTTGTTGTTCAGTCGCTAAGTCATATCTGACTCTTTGCATCCTCATGGACTATAGCACCCCACACTCCTCAGTCCTCCACTGTCGCCTGGAGTTTGCTCAATAATGCCATCCAACCATCTCATCCTCTGTCGCCCCTTTCTCCTCCTGACGTCAATCTTTCCCATCATCAAGGTCTTTTCCAATAAATCAGCTTTTCATATCAGGTGGCCAAGTATTGGAGCTTCAGCTTCAGCATCAGTCCTTCCAATGTATATTCAGGGTTGATTTCCTTTAGGATTGACTGGGTTGATCTTGTTCCAGTCCAAAGGACTCCCTAGGGTCTTCTCCAGTACCACAATTCAAAAGCATCAATTTGCAGCTGAGCCTTCATTATGAATCAACTTTTTTATGGACCAAGCAGGAAATTATTAAAGCATCTCAATTATAAAGCAGAAAATGCTAAATTGATATTTAAGCAAGTTCCAATTACACAAATGCCCTCTTTAAATATAAAAACACAAAAAGTTAAATACAGAATTACCATACAACCCCACAATTCCATTTCTAGATATATACCCCAAAGTATGCAAAGCAGGGACTGAAGTAGTATATCAATGTTCATAGCAGCATTATTCACAGTAGCAAAAAGGTGGAAACAACCCAGGTGTCCATTCACAGATAAGCAGACACACTAAGAATAAAAGCTTTGAATGGCTACTTCATCAAAGAAGATACAAGATGACAAATAAGCATATGAAAGTATGCTCAACATTATTCAACATTAGCAAAATGTAATAGATTTAGCCACAGTGCGGTACCACTACAAAGTTATTAGAATGGCTAAAGTAAATTTTTTAGTGAAGATATCAAGTACTCATGAGAGTACAGAGGAGCTGGAACTCTTGTATAGTGCCAATGGAAGTATAAAATGGCACCGTTGATTTAGAAAACACTTGTATTTCTTAAAAAGTTAAACATACACCAGAGAAGAATGTGTTCTGGGTCTCTCTCCTATTTTCTGCTGATTCCTTGGCTTGTGGCAGCAGAACTTCAGTCCTCACATTGTGTCCTTTCTGCCTGTTAATTTCTATGCCAAAATCTTTCCTATTTATAAGGATATCAGTCATATTAGTTCTGGGGCCTATTCTACTTCAGTATGACCTCATCTTAATTAATATAGCAACAACCTTATTTCCAAATAAAGTCCCATCCTAAGATGCTTAGGACTTCTGTGGGGAGAAACAATACAATCCATAATAACATCTATTAGAATAGCCAAAATTCTCTGTTCTCCTAGAGATCTGTTTATTTTTTAATTAATAGAGTTGATGTTTAGCCGCTAAGTTGCATCCGACCCCATAGACTGTAGCCTGCCAGGCTCCTCTGTTCATGGGATTTCCCAGGCAAGAATACTGGAGTGGGTTGCCATTTCCTTCTCTGATCTTTTAATTAATAAAAAGTAAAAGGTTTTTTTCTGACATTTTTGCTTGGGGGACCAGATTAATAAGCTTGCCATTTATGTTTTGTATATTTAATCAAATCCTTGGCATAAGTTTATAAGAAAGCTTTTTTTTAAAATTTTATTCAGTCCAGGTTGCAATAGATGATTAAAACTTCCATTAGAAACAACTGTTGACATTATGATTTTTAAAAGTATATCTAACACTTTCCAATGATTTGGCTTTCGCATCAGAAAGTATTGGAGCTTCAGCTTCAGCAACAGTCCTTCCAACAGTCCTAAAGCCTCTATGTTACCAAATTTTCAAATTTGCTTTGATTTTTTGTAAATTTAGTGAATATTTAAATCTCATCATCTGATAATGATTTCCTGATTTTTAGTCTATGACTCAGATAATGCTATTTAATCAGTGAGTTAGATTAATAAACTCAACCCCATGCTTACTAAAGAAATAATGGCAAAAGTTAAAAATAACTGACTATGCCAAGTGCCAAGCTAGTGGAGGTGATGGAATTCCAGTTGAGCTATTTCAAATCCTCAAAGGTGATGCTGTGAAAGTGCTGCACTCAATATGCCAGCAAATTTGGAAAACTCGGCAGTGGCCACAGGACTGGAAAAGGTCAGTTTTCATTCCAATCCCAAAGAAAGGCAATGCCAAATGATGCTCAAACTACCACACAATTGCACTCATCTCACATGCTAGTAAAGTAATGCTCAAAATTATCCAAGTCAGGCTTCAGCAATACATGAACCGTGAACTTCCAGATGTTCAAGCTGGTTTTAGAAAAGGCAGAGGAACCAGAGATCAAATTGCCAATATCCGCTGGATCATCGAAAAAGCAAGAGAGTTCCAGGAAAACATCTATTTCTGCTTTATTGACTATGCCAAAGCCTTTGACTGTGTGGATCACAATAAAATGTGGAAAATTCTGAAAGAGATGGGAACACCAGACCATCTGACCTGTCTCTTGAGAAACCTGTATGCAGGTCAGGAAGCAACAGTTAGAACTGAACATGGAACAACAGACGGGTTCCAAATAGGAAAAGGAGTACGTCAAGGCTGTATATTGTCACCCTGCTTATTTAACTTATATGCAGAGTACATCATGAGAAACGTTGGGCTGGAAGAAACACAAGCTGGAATCAAAATTGCCGGGAGAAATATCAGTAACCTCAGATACGCGGATGACACCACCCTTATGGCAGAGAGTGAAGAAGAACTAAAGAGCCTCTTGATGAAGGTGAAGGAGGAGAGTGAAAAAGTTGGCTTAAAGCTCAACGTTCAGAAAACTAAGATCATGGCATCTGGTCCCATCACTCCATGGCAAATAGATGGGGAAACAGTGCAAACAGTGTCAGACTTTATTTTTTTGGGCTCCAGAATCACTGCTGATGGTGACTGCAGCCATGAAATTAAAAGACGCTTACTCCTTGGAAGGAAGGTTATGGCCAACCTAGATAGCATATTTAAAAGCAGAGACATTACTTTGCCAACAAAAGTCCGTCTAGTCAAGGCTATGGTTTTTCCAGTGGTCATGTATGGATGTGAAAGTTGGACGGTGAAGAAAGCTGAGCGCCGAAGAATTGATGCTTTTGAACTGTGGTGTTGGAGAAGACTCTTGAGAGTCCCTTGGACTGCAAGGAGATCCAATCAATCCATCCTAAAAGAGATCAATCCTGGGTGTTCATTGGAAGGTCTGATGTTGAAGCTAAAACTCCAATACTTTGGCCACCTCATACGAAGAGTTGACTCATTGGAAAAGACCCTGATGCTGGGAAAGATTGAGGGCAGGAGGAGAAGGGGACGACAGAGGATGAGATGGTTGGATGGCATCACTGACTCGATGGACATGAGTTTGAGTAAACTCTGGGTGTTGGTGATGGACAGGGAGGCCTGGCGTGTTGTGGTTCATGGGGTCACAGGGTCGGACATGACTGAGTGACTGAATTGAACTGAACTGAATGCCAAGTGCTGGAGAGTGTGAGGAATGATTGGAACTCTGATACACTGCTGGTGGGAATTTAAATTGTACAACAACTTTGGAAAACAGTTTGGAAGTTTCTTAAAACGTTATACATGTTTCAACCATATGACCTAGCTATTCCTTCACTAGGTATTTACTAAAAACAAATGACTGCATATGTCCACACAAAGATGTACAAAAAAATATTCATTGTAGCCTTAGACTAATCAAAAGCAAAAAACAACTCATGTTATTCAACAAGAAAATAGATAAAACAACTGGTATACTCATACAATGGAATACTACTCAGCAACAGAAGAAAATTACTACTGATACATAAAAACGTAAATGGATATGAAAATAATCACTCTGAGTAAAAGATGTGAGACGAAAATAGTACCAAATATGTTATCCCATTTGTGTATAATTCCAAAAAATGCCAACTAGACTACAGGGGGAAAACTCAAATTGATGGCCGTCTGAGGACAGGAAAAGAGGGACAGAAGAAGGATTACAAATGGGGACAGGACACTTTTGAAGGCATTGCTCGTTATCTGGGTTGTAGGGGTTATTTCACATATATACATTAATGTAAAAATTTATCAAATTAAACACTTTAAAGAAGTTCAGTCTATTTCATGTCACCTATACCTCAATAAAGCTGTAAAAGAAAATCCTCTGACTCACTAGAAAGTGAGTTGTATTTTTCATGTATTTACAAAATACCTAATACCAAGCCATATACACAGAAAGTACTCACTATAAACTTGATGACTGAAAAGAATTGTAATTAAGAGCTATGAGGAAATATTTTAACTACCCTCAAAAATCATGCATCTACTAAGCGTTTACTAGTCTATACAGATACATAATATAAATGAAAGAGTCAGACAATATAATTTTTTGCTAAAAGCACCATTTATACAAAAATTACTTGTTAAATATAATTCAATTTGTGTGCTTATTAAAACAGTTTTTCCAAATATTCCTACTAGGTGAAATTGCTAATATAATTTGATTTATTTAACATTGTAAAAATACATTTCTATAATCCATAACCTATATTATATGCTTAGTTGTTTTATTGTTATTATCACTATTATTACTATCTTTTGAACTAGATGTTCTCGGGATTTCCCTGGTGATCCTGTGGTGAAGACTCCATGCTCCCAGTTCAGAGATCATGGATTCACTCCCTGGTCAGGGAACTTGATCCCATATGCTGGAAAAAATAATGGACAAGGCTTATAATGAACCAAAAAAGGGAAGTAAAGATCTTATTTAATAAAAGTAAAATAATGTAACTTTTAAAAAATAATAAATAAACTAGATATTCTTTTTCTCTGGGCTTCCCTGGTAGCTCAGATGGTAAAGAATCTGCCTGCAATGCAGGAGACCTGGGTTTGACCTCTGGGTTGGGAAGATGCCCTGGAGAAGGGAATGGCAATCCACTCCAGTGTTCTGGCCTGGAGAATTAGATGGACAGAGGAGCATGTCAGGTTACAGTCCGTGGGGTCGCAAAGAGTTGGACACGACTGAATGACTTAACCTTTCACTTTCACTTTTCTTTTTCCCTATTCCTTTTCTGAGGAAATCAAAAGTTACATAGTTCTTTTTCTGTCAAGTGAATATTTAACAAATCAGTTTCTAAAATTTTTATTTCTTGTGATAAGCCTTATTCCGCTAACCCAAAATAAGTACTGTCCTCTCTTCTCCCCAGTTATGCCTAGCCCCCATTCCAGTATTTCTTTAGCATGTACATTAACAACACAGTATCAATTTTGATTGATCATCTCCAAATCCTTCTAAAGGTTCAGTGAAACCTCAGCCTTTATTTTATTCTAACAGCTTGTCATTTTTTAAAAATTAAAGCAACATTTCTTTCCCTGAGCATCTATTAATAAGCCAAAAGATTCTATAAATCAGTTAGTGTCCATATACTGGCTGTCATATTACAATTATTCTTATTCAAACCTAGCTTCTTTATTAAAAAATAATCTTAATAAGTTGTGTCTTGGGTCTTCCTGTTTGATCTATATGGTATATTTTACAATGGAGATTTTACCAAATTTCAATTTACAAAATCTCTGAAATGTGATATAGTATAATAAAACTTTGACTTGCAATATTAACTAGGTGATAAATGTGCTACATAAGATTCACTTGTAGACTGCTAGTTCTGACTTAATGCCCTGTAATTAGAGGAAAGTATAATACCCATGCCTATGTCTTGAAGAAAAGTAAACAGCAACAGAACCAAGACATTTGCCTTTTCATTATTCCAGCAGCCTGAGTAGGATGACCTAAGACGATGATTTTCAAGTGGAAATCAACGCCAATCCATCACTCTTTCTGGGGACTAGGAGGAGTCCCTATTCCTGACCCACAATTATCAGGACGCACAATTCTAGAAAGAGACAAAAGATTCCAACAACTCATGTTAGAGTGGAATCTGACACAAAATACCTTTAAATTTTCCATCTGTAACTGCCCCTTTCTTTGCCAGTTCTTGTCCAGTACTCCTCTGCTGCCACTCTTTAAAGCAGCAGTCCCCAACCTTTTTGGCACCAGGCACTGGTTTCATGAGAGCTTCCCAGGTGGCACTAATGGTAAAGAACCCACCTGCCAATGCAGGAGATTTAAGAGACGTGGGTTTGATCCCTGGGTCAGGAAGATCCCCTAGAGAAGGAAATGGCAACCCACTTCAGTATTCTTGGCTGGAGAATCCCATGGACAGAGGAGCCTATCAGTCTACAGTCCACGGGGTCACAAAGAGTCGAACACAACTGAAGCAACTTAGTAGCACACAAAATTCACTAGTTTCATGGAAGACAATTTTTTCATGCACTGACAGGGAAGGTTGGTTTTGAGATGATTCAAGCACATTTATTGGGCACTTTATTTCTATCATTAATTACATCAGCTCCACCTCAGATCGTCAGGCATTAGACCCAATAGTTTGGAGACCTCTATTATAAAGGATGTCTGTTTATTGTGTCACTGACCTGACCTCTTCTCTTAAATACTGACAGCAGCAGGAGCATTCTTTAAAAGAGACACTTCAAAGAGAATGCTACTTCATTGGATTTTAGAAAGATGGTACTGATGAGCCTATTTGCAGAGCAGCAGTGGAGACATAAAGAACAGACTTATGGACACCGCTGCAGGGGAGGAACGAGAGAGTGCAATGTATGGAGAGAGTGACATGGAAACTTACATTACCATAAGTAAAATAGATAGCCAATGGGAATTTGCTGTATGACTCAGGAAACTCAAACCGGGCTCAGTAACAACCTAGAGGGGTTGGATGGGAAGGGAGGTGGGAGGGATGTTCAAGTGGGAGGAAACATAGGTAAACCCATGGCTGTTGATGTTTGGTAGAAACCAACACAATACTGTAAAGTAATTATCCTTCAATTAAAAATAAATAATTTTTTTTAAAAAGAGCATGTTACTTCTTTAAAGAGAAGGGAAAGCATGCAAGTTTTGTGTGCAATCATTCCACTTTCTTCCTACATATCTATATCATCAAACTTTTGATGGCCCACTCACCAGGAAGAATTCACATTCCATGGAAAAGCCCCTACTCTCTTTCCACAAGCAAACTTGTAAGCTGAATCCAGTCTTCCCTTTGTTTTTCTGGCCTGGAAAATCTCCCTTTCCCATTCCTTCAGTATTTGTGCCATACTTCAGAATCTGTGCCATGTAGTGGACATAAGTAGGATTCAAAAATAAGAACTTTCCAGATATGGATTAGCTTCAGATGAGCCATTCATCAATATACTACAAAGTATTTAATATCTTGGTGTTTTTTTTTTTCCCAAAAAATATTAAGCTTCTCTCTAGGTAACTGGATGATATCTGTCATTTATTACCAGCTAAAGTTGGTGAATGCTGCTGCTGCTGCTAAGTTGCTTCAGTCGTGTCCGACTCTGTGCGACCTCATAGACGGCAGCCCACCAGGCTCCGCCGTCCCTGGGATTCTCCAGGCAAGAACACTGGAGTGGGGTTGCCATTTCCTTCTCCAGTGCATGAAAGGGAAAAGTGAAAGTGAAGCCTCTCAGTCGTGTCCGACTCTTCGTGACCCCATGGACTGCAGCCTACCAGGCTCCTCCGTCCATGGGATTTTCCAGGCAAGAGTACTGGAGTGGGGTGCCATTGCCTTCTCTGAAAGTTGGTGAATACAGCTCACTAAACTATGTTCTAATATTAAGGGTTTCAGCAAAAACACTCCATGCCTAGGATAAACTATACTTCTAAAGAGCTGGGGCTCTGTGCTTTCATTTCACTATCTGTAAATGGACAATAGAGCCCTCTGACTATTTTTCATAGACACAAGAAAGAATGATTATAAATTAAGGAGTTTGGGAGATAAGCAGCTGAAAACACTAATATGCTTTCAAGAACCAGATTCGCTAAAAGTTCTCTAAGGGTCCAGTCCATTTCAAAGTGTAACTAGGACTTTTCCACTGGCTTATTGAATGACCACATTTCAAAAAATTATCTTAAACAAAGCTGAAAAACAAACAAGAGATTAATGAAAAAAAATTCACAATATGTGTGACTGAGAAAGGCTTAATATCCATACCATATAAAGAGTATAGACACATTAAGCAAAAGATAAACACTTCCATATTAAAATAGGCAATGTCTGTGAAAAATCACCTTCAAGAGAAAAATCAAGATATTAAAAAGAAATTTGATCACAATAAAGAATTAAAAACTGAAATACTAATGGTAATAATAATAATAATATGCTTTTCTCATGTATCAAAGCAGAAAATATTTTTCAATGATAATACCCAAAGTTGGCAAGGGTCTAGGAAGCAAGGCATTCTCAAATGTGGCTGGTCACAATCAAATTACTCTTCTTAGATGACAGTGTATATTTATATGATATGTATATTCATTTATACATATATTTATAAATATATACATATTTTAAAGGCATATATATTATATATATTTCAAGACATGCATACATTTTATTATGCAGATAAATGTATATTATTTGTTATTTACAAATGTATTTTAAAGAATAAACACTAAAAAAAATACTTATCGCATATTATGTCTTATACATGAATTTTCATATTACATGGTTATTTTTAAAGGCATATTTCTATTCTGCAACTTGTGCTTAGTCACTCAGACATGTCCAGTTTTTTGCAGCCCTTTCGACTGTAGCCTGTCAGGCTCCTCTGTCCATGGGATTCTCCAGGAAAGAATACTGCAGTGGACTGCCATGCCCCTCCAGGGGATCTTCCTGACACAGGATTGAACCCATCTCTCCTGTGTCTCCTGCACTGCAGGTGGGTTCTTTACCTGCTGAACCATTGGGGAAGCCCCTATTGTCTAAAACACTAATTGAAGATATGTTAATTCAAGATTCTGTCTCTTCTAAAGTAGAGGACATTCAGAGACTTCTTTGGGATTCTTCTCAAAATTGCTGACACCATGTATGCTAGAGGAGAATGAAGAGTGGACATCATTCTTCAACCAATCCATAAAACCAGATATATTTTCAAGCGTTACAAGCACTCCCTCTATAGGCAGAGTAGATGACATTTTTTTCCCAACTGAACTTTTTTTAACCAAACTTTAACCATTTTGAAGAAGTCAACTTTGTGATTTCAAAAAAAGGTCCACAAAATATCTACATATGCATAATATGTGAAAATCTGAAACTATGATCACTAAGACATCTGTTGTTGTTGTTATTTATTTTAGTCATTTATCTGACTCTTTTGTGACCCCATGGACTGTAACCCACCATGCTCCTCTGTCCATGAGATTTCCCAGGCAAGAATACTGGCGTGGGTTACCATTTCCTTCTCCCAGGGGATCCTCCCAGGCCAGGGATCGAACCCGTATCTACCGCTTGGCAGGCAGATTCTTTACCACTGAGCCACCTGGTAGTTTTACTCAGTCACATGTTGAAAGAAAATATATTCCTTCATTACCCACTTTAGATTATTAGAATAAATGTAAAAGCAATTCTGAAGTATATGATATCATTTAAAGAGACTAATTCTGTTCTCATTCTGTTCCAAATTTTAAATAAGCTCCACCATTTCCAAGAGAAATGGATTCACCAAAGTTACCCATTATGTTATCTTTTTTTTGCTAAACATTATAAAAAGCAAATTTGTAGGATAGATATAAAAAGACTCTAGATTAGAGAAAACTTTAGCCTTGGTAAAATTCTAGACTTTAAATTGGACCCTCTTCAAAACATGTTATTTTATCTGTGCTTTTCACTGACCAATGTAAAGTGTTCATTGTTTCCAAGGGCTTTATGTTTCCATTGCATGAGTCTTTCCATAACAGAAGTACTTTGGTTTTTGTGCCCCATCACAGGCAATGATAAAAGCAAAACTAATGAATTCATAAGCTAAATTACACATTGTTTTTACACACTCAACATCACCCTAAGCCCTGTACAAATACAGACAAGTCTCTATAATGAAATCTCCAAAATACAAATTTAAGATTGTATTAATGGGAAGCAATCATAGACACCGTAACTTAGGAAAGTTGATGACTAATAGTTCTTGATCATGTACGGAAGAATTCAATAACATACTTGTTTAGAGTTAAATTATAGTTTAAGTAAGATAATATATAATTAAAAATAATTTAACAATGAAAGTATTTAAAATTCCCAGAAGTCAACATGAAAAAAATTTTCACCTAAATTGTTGTATATCTGAACTTATCCTAGGACCCAATAGGAATTATAGACTGAGATCCAAACTTCTCATCACTTTACAATGACCCAAATTACCAAACATTTGTTGAACACTTACTCTGTGCCTCTGTCATCTCTATGGTTACACAATAGAATAAGACACAACATTTACCCTAGAAAAGTTTATAGTCTAGTAGAAAATATAAGTATCTAAAGATATTATTTTAATATAAAATGGTAACTACTAGGATAAAGGTAAATAAAAATAACATAGAAGACTAGAAAGAAATATTTATCCCTCAAGGAAGATATCCGAGAGGATGGTGCCTTACTTAAGTCTTAAAAATGAATATAGCCAGGAGGAAAAAAAAATGTGAGGGAGGCACTCCAGCTAGAACAAACAAAAGCACAGGCATAGAGGTAGGAAATAGCAGAGTATATTCAAGAAATAATTAGGGGCTCAAAGAAGAGTAAGGACAATATTACAGAAGAGAAGTATTTGAAATCTAAAATATGATCACATTGAAAATTGATTAGATACAGGCATGAAAAGAGAGGAAAGAGTCTGAAAGTCTAAGACAGGATTCTGTCTTAAATACGGCTGATGCCATTAAGTGACATTAGAATCAATTACAGGCTTCCCAGGTGGCGTAGTGGTAAAGAACCTGCTTGCCAGTGTAGGAGACCATAAAAGATGCAAGTTCAGTCCTTCGGTGGGGAAGATCCCCTGGAGAAGGCACCACAACCCACTCCAGTATTCTTGCCTGGAGAATCCCACAGACGGAGGAGCCTGGCTGGCTACCATCCATGGGGTCTCAAAGAGTCAGACATGACTGAAGCAATTTAGCATGCATGCACAGAAACAATGACCCTTGCTTTCTCGCCCACTGACAACCCCCCAATATGTGTGTCCACACACACTTGACACACAGAAAGAGAAACAGAAAGGGAAAACCTCATCTATGGTGAAATGTAGGTCTTTAGACAGAGTATGCCCACATTGGCATACCAGCACCTCTACTTTCCGTCTGTTTAAATGGTACCAACTTTTCAGGGCCTGGCTTACGTCCTGACTTTTTCGTGGGAGGCTTTCTTGACCATCACCACTTTTAAGATTTCTTTGATCTCTCCTTACTCTGACCAAACCAATTGCCTGATGGCTAACTCCACACATTTCAGAAATTAGTCAAAGATTATTTTTTCATTATCTTATGGCATTTTTTAGAATAAAAAATAGCTTTATTATTCATTTAATTTGGGTTTTTTAATAATTCTTTTAAATTACTTTTAAAAGAATTAAATTCTTCAAATAAGAAGCATATAAAGAAAAAATGAAAAATTATCCAAATGCCATCACCATAGGTGATAATTATTTTAGAGTTTGGTATGTGTACTTTTATACATATTTCAATACATATATAATGTTACATAAACAGGATGAAACTCTAAAAACCCATTCTACAAGCTGTTTATTTTTTCCCACATGACATGTCAATTTTCTGTGTATATACCATTTTACAGTGCGTCATAACTTACGCATTTATATTGCTGTTCTTTCTGTAATGGCTCAGATTTTGTTAATTAATATTTAATAGTTCTTATTTTCTAATATATGCATTTAAGGCCACATATTTTCCTTTAAGTACTGTTTTAGCAGCATGACAAATTTTGATGCATCGTGTTTTCTTTTATTCAGTCCATAATATTTTATAAAATACACTGTGATTTCTTCTTTGACCTATCATTTATTTAGAAGTATATTGATTAAGTTCCAAACACAAGGAGACTTTCCAAATTATCTTTTGTTATTTATTTCTAGTTGATTCCATTGAAGCCCAGGAACATGTTCTACAGAAGTAAAATTTGTGAGGTGTGTTAAAACTAGCTTTATGGACAGCATATAAAAGTTTAGTTAATTGTTTCACGTGTGCTTGAAGAGAATATGTATATATCAGTTGGTGAATGCAATGTTTGATAAATGTGATTAGGTCAAGTGTGTAACTCAAGTTGTAAACTCTTTTGTACCCCTACAGATATTTATCTGCCCGTCAGTTATCAAGACAATTGTTTGAAATCTCCTACTATGATTGTGAATCAATCTATTTTCCTTTTAAATTTGATCAATTTTTGCTTTCTATATTTTGAAATTATTGTTAGACCCAAACAAGTTTAGTATAGCTATACTTTTCTGGCAAACTGAAACATTATGAACCATCTTTTCATGTTCTTAGTGACCTTTTGTGCATTCCTTTCTGAGTTGTTTGGCAGTTAACACTGGCACAGCATCTTTCTTGTAGTGTTTGCATTGTATGTATTAGTGTTTGCATAATATGCATTTTTTCATTCTTTCACTTTTAGTATTTTCTGAATCCTTATATTTTAAAAGTGTCTCTTTGAAGAAGCACACAATTGGGTTTAAGATTTTATTTAATTTGTTAACCTTTGTTTTTATTTTTCTATATTTTCCCACTTTGTGTCTTTCTGTACTTCATTCTGGATATTTTTCCAAACTATAACTGATTATCTCTTCAGTTGTGACTAATCTGTTGTTCAACACATTCACTGAGCTCTGAATAAATTTTGTTGTATTTTTCAAGTGTAGAATCTTGATTTGGTTCCATTTGCAGTTTTTTTGCTGTTCCCTGCCAAAATTCCCATCTATTTTTTTGACTATTTTAAAGAGAGCTGTTTTAAGTCCATGTCTAATAAATTAATTATCTAGATATTTATCTATTTCTATTATCTGTTATTTCTCTTGGCATTTGTTCATATTGCTTTGTCACCTAGTATATCTGGGTTTAGGCTTCCCTGGTGGCTCTGATGGTAAAAAGTCCACCTGCAGTGCAGGAGACTCGGCTTCAATCTCTTTGTTGGGAAGATTCCCCGGGGAAGGGAATGGCAACACACTCCAGCATCCTTGCATGGAGAATTCCATGGACAAAGGAGCCTGGTGGGCTAAAGTCCATGGGGTCCAATAGAACCAGACACGACTGAGCGACTAACACTCACTTTCCATACTTGGCTTTGTTTTTATTTTTATGTTAGGCACTAAATTCTAATGATTTTGAGAGACCATTTAAGGCTAAAATATTGTCTTCGCTGAACAAGGGTTTAACTTTTCTTCTGGTTATGGAAAAACAATAGGGATAGGAGCAATCCAAGATTATTTCAATCCAATTAGCATTTAAGTTATTAAACCTGAGCTTTAGTCATCCTGGGTTCTCTTCATTAGAAGCTCTCACTTCCACGAAGAACTTCCTCTACTTCTCCACCCAAAAAACCAGTGCCTCCACCAAATTTCCACCTTCCTTGACAAGCTCTGAGCTCTAATCTTTGCCCCACACTCAAGGGGAAAGTGGCCCAAATATATACCCACTAATTTCTTTCTTCTCCTAATTTTTGGCCCTGTAATTTTTCATTGCCTTGTTAGGTCTTCCATGACTTCAAATATATGGGATTTATATATTTTGTCCAACTTTTCTAGTTGCTCTCAGAGGAAATAGAAGCTCAGTCGTTTTTAGCCAATCTCTTAGCAATAATAGCTTATGTTTTTGAATGCTTACAAAGTCCTAGACTCTGTTTTAAGAGATTTATTTTAATTTATTTAATTTCTGTTGTATAGCAGGTGTATAGCAGCTTTAATTTCTGTTGTATAGCAGTGATTCAGTTATACATATACAATCCTTTTCATATTCTTTTCTGTTATGGTTTATCACAGGATATTGAATATAGTTCCTTGTGCTATATAGTAAGACTTTGTCATTTATCCATTCTATAAATATATAATAGTTTCCATCTGGTAATCCCAAACCCCCAATCCATCTGTCCCCTGCCTCCCCCTCCTCTTGGCAACCACAAATCTGTTCTCTATGTCTGTGACTCTGCTTCTGTTACATAGATAAGTTCATTTGTGTCATATTTTAGATTCCACATATAAGTGATATCACGTGCTATTTGTCTTTCTCTTTTTGACTTACTTCACTTACTATGATAATCTCTACATCCATGTAAGTCAAAAAGGCATTATTTCATTCTTTTTTATGGCTGAGTAGTATTCTGTTTTTTATATGTACCACAATTTCTTTATCCGATCATCTGTCGATGAACATTTAGGCTGTTTCCATGTCTTGGTTATTGTGAATAGTGCTGCTATGATTATAGGGGTACATGTATTTTTTTGAATTATAGTTTTTTTTCTGGATATACACCCTGGAATGCGATTGCTGAATCATATGATAACTCTGTTTTTGGCTTTGTAAGGAACCTCCATACTGCTTTCCATAATGGTTTCACCAATTTACATTGCCTCCAACAGTATAGTAGGGTTCTCGTTTCTCCACATTCCCTCCAGCATTTGGTACTTGGAGTAACTTTCAAAATGGCCATTCTGACCAGGACCAGTGTGAGGTGGTACCTCACTGTAGTTTTGATTTGCATTTTTCTTCATAATTAGTGATGTGGAGCATCTTTTGTGCCTGTTGGTCATTTGTGTGTCTTCTTGGATAAATTTCTATTTAGATCTTCAAGGCAGGTCCATTTTGTAAATGGTAAAACTGATACCAACAGAGGTTAAATAACTTGTCTAATGTTACAAAAAATGTCGTGGAGCTAGAATTCAAATTCACGCAGTTTGACTAAAACGTTGATAGTTTTAACAACACTTCACTACCTCTTGTTGTTTTCAAGTTTTTTCAAATTATAAATCTTTTTGCATATATATTTGGTCTTCTCTGGTGGCTCAGACAGTAAACAATCCACCTGCAATGCAAGAGACCTGGGTTCAAACCCTCGGTTGTGAAGATCCTCTGGAGAAGGGAACGGCTGCCCACTCCAGTATCCTTGCCTAGAGAATTCCATGGACAGAGGAGCCTGGCTGCCTATAGTCCATGGGGTTGCAGAGTCAGACATTATTGAGCAACATTAATAAAGAATGTGTCAGTCAGTCAGTTCAGTTGCTCAGTCATGTCTGACTCTTTGCAACCCCGTGGACTGCAGCACGCCAGGCAACCCTGTCCATCACCAACTCCTGGAGCCTACTCAAACTCATGCCCATTGCATCAGTGATGCCATCCAACCATCTCATCCTCTGTCATCCCCTTCTCCTCCCACCTTCAGTCTTTCCCAGCATCAGGGTCTTTTTCCAGTGAGTTCGTTCTTCACATCAGGTGGCCAAAGTATTGGAGTTTCAGCTTCAACATCAGTCATTCCAATGAATATTCAGGACTGATCGCCTTTAGGATGGACTGGTTGGATCTCCTTGCAGTCCAAGGGACTCTCAAGAGTCTTCTACAACACCACAGTTCAAAAGCATCAGTTCTTCGGCGCTCAGCTGTCGTTATAGTCCAAATCTCACATCCATACATGACTACTGGAAAAACCATAGCTTTGACTAGATGAACCTTTGTTGATAAAGTAACGTCTCTGCTTTTTAAAATGCTGTCTAGGTTGGTCATAACTTTTCTTCCAAGGAGCAAGCATCTCTTAATTTCATGGCTGCAGTCACCATCTGCAGTGATTTTGAAGCCAAAAATAAAGTCTGACACTGTTTCCACTGTTTCCCCATCTATTTGCCATGAAGTGATGGGACCGGATGCCATGATCTTAGTTTTCTGAATGTTGAGTTTGAAGCCAAATTTTTCACTCTCCTCTCACTTTCATCAAGAGGCTCTTTAGTTCTTCTTCATTTTCTGCCATAAGGGTATTGTCATCTGCATATCAGAGGTTATTGATATTTCTCCCAGCAATCTTGATTCCAGGTTGTGCTTCTTCCAGCCCAGCGTTTCTCATAATGTACTCTGCATATAAGTTAAATAAGCAGGGTGACAATATACTGCCTTGATGTACTCCTTTCCTGATTTGGAACCAGTCTGTTGTTCCATGTCCAGTTCTAGCTGCTGCTTCTTGACCTGCATACACATAAAGAATGTGTGTGTGTATATATACACACACACATACATTATACATATGTGCATGCATACTAAGTCACTTTAGTCGTGTCTGATTCTGCAACCCTATGGACTGTAGCATGCCAGGCTCCTCTGTCTATGGAATTCTCCAGGCCAGAATACTGGAGTGGGTTTCCATGCCCTGCTCCACAGGATATTCCAGACCCAGGGATTGAAACCATATCTCTTACTTCTTCTGCATTAGCAGGCAGGTTCTTTACCACTAGAGCCACCTGGAAAGCCCCATATTATACATATATGTAATTGTTAGTTTTCAAGAACTTATTAAGAATATATTCCCACAAGTTAACTGGGTCAGAGGCATATGTATATGAAATATTAATACATATTAACAAACTACCTTTCATTAGTTTAAGTAAAATTTTCATATTCTAAATATTCATTAATACCTTAAGTATTTGTTCAGAGTTTCCAATATAAGAAGTTAAAAATAGCATTCTACTGTTTTTATTTGCTTCTCTGCTTACTTGTTAAATTGAACATCTTTATATATACTTATATGCCATTTATATATTTGTCTTTTCTATGTTACAAAATCATCTGATCTTATTTTTAATGTTATACTCATCTTTTTATTTTATTTATGAACTATCCATTTGCTGTTTGTTAAAAATATTAAATTTTGTCACACCTGATACAAATATTTTCTCATCTTCCATTTTACTGGTTTTTTGTTGTGTGTGTGTATATGTGTGTATGAGCACACATGGACACACACATGCAGAGTTTATTCAGGCTTTCCTCACATACTCTATAGTTATTTTTTTAATTTTTCCATACTGAATATTCTTTCAATATTGTTTTAATTTTTTATCTTAGTTCACCTGTACATAATTTTGCCTAGTTAATAGGAGAACCATTTTGTCTTTCCTTTTCCAAATAGCTAATTAGTACCCCAATGTAAGTTAATATTAGAGTAAACCCATTTTTTTCTTAGGGATTGAAACTTATTCTATCCTAAATTTTCTGACATACTTTGTTCTACTTCCGTTGCCTATTCAGCTCTGTTTATCTCTCTTCTCCTGTGTCATTACCACATTATTTTATTACAAATAATAGAATCTGGCACTATTGCTTACTAATTGTTTCAGTCATATACACCCTTTATATGCAGAGTACATCATGAGAAACACTGGGCTGGAAGAAACACAAGCTGAAATCAAGATTGCCGGGAGAAATATCAATAACCTCAGATATGCAGATGACACCACCCTTATGGCAGAAAGTGAAGAAGAACTAAAGAGCCTCTTGATGAAAGTGAAAGAGGAGAGTGAAAAAGTTGGCTTAAAGCTCAACGTTCAGAAAACTAAGATCATGGCATCCGGTCCCATCACTTCATGAGAAATAGATGGGGAAACAGTGGAAACAGTGTCAGACTTTATTTTTTTGGCTCCAAAATCACTGCTGAGGGTGATTGCAGCCATGAAATTAAAAGACGCTTACTCCTTGGAAGGAAGGTTATGACCAACCTAGATAGCATATTTAAAAGCAGAGACATTACTTTGTCAACAAAAGTCCATCTAGTCAAGGCTATGGTTTTTCCAGTGGTCATGTATGGATGTGAGAGTTGGATGGTGAAGAAAGCTGAGCGCCGAAGAATTGATGCTTTTAAACTGTGGTGTCAGAGAAGACTCTTGAGAGTCCCTTGGACTGCAAGGAGATCCAACCAGTCCATCCTAAAGGAGATCAGTCCTGGGTGTTCATTGGAATGACTGATGTTGAAGCTGAAACTCCAATACTTTGGACACCTCATGGGAAGAGTTGACTCATTGGAAAAGACCCTAATGCTGGGAAGTATTGGGGGCAGGAGGAGAAGGGGATGACAGAGGATGGGATGGTTGGATGACATCACCGACTCGATGGACATGGGTTTGGGTAAACTCCGGGAGTTGGTGATGGACAGGGAGGCCTGGCGTGCTGCGATTCATGGGGTCGCAAAGAGTAGGACATGACTGAGCGACTGAACTGAACTGAACAGAACTCATGCCCAACCAGACTCTCATCTCTTTGAAATCAGGGATTAGATCTTATACTTGTGCTTGTTTATATGTTTATCCTCTAAAGCACTCAAAAGAATATTGCATGTTCATGTATGTGTATGCTCAGTCACTTAGTCATGTCTGACTCTTTGTGGCCCCATGGACTGTAGCCCATCAGGCAACTCTGTCCATGGGTTTCTCTAGGCAAAAATACTGAAGTGGTTTGCCAATTCCTGCTCCAGAGTATTTTCCCCACCCAGTGAGCAAACTTGTGCCTCCTGCATAGGCACACAGATTCTTTACCACTGCATCACCTGGGAATGATAGCTCAGTTGTTGAAGAATCCACGTGAAATTCAGGAGACCCCAGTTCAATTCCTGGGACAAGAAGATCCCCTGAAGAAGAGATAGGCTACCGATTCCAGTGGGTTAAAGTTGAAACTCCAATACTTTGGCCACCTCATGTGAAGAGCTGACTCATTTGAAAAGACCCTAGGGCTGAGAAAGATAGAGGGCAGGAGGAGAATGGGACAACAGAGGATGAGATGGTTGGATGGCATCACCAACTCAATGGACATGAGTTTGGGTAAACTCTGGGAGCTGGTGATGAACAGGGAGGCCTGGCGTGCTGTGGTCCATGGGGTCACAAAAAGTCAGACACGACTGAGTGACTGAACTGAACTGAATATGTATTACTAATGGCAACACCCTCTCAGGATGTAGGCCATTTTCAGTGCCAATATAATGTATTTAATATTTCTTGGTACCAGACTCATGAAAGTCAACTACTTTGTGTAGAATTGTCAGATAATGAAAGCATTATAAATTAAATGATGCTTTAATTTAAGCATCAAATTAAACCATCTTAAATCAAGTATTCAGAACTTTAAAAGTAAATTTTGTATCCAAATTCCTTCTTCCTTTACTCATCACATGATTTCCACATTCAACATATAAATTTGAACTAATCAACCCAGGCGTGTTATTCCTTGGGAACATGCCTTCTCTCCTTTAATGAAGGCAAGCTGTTTTCTCAGGAATATTTACACAATGGGTCTAATGTTTTGTGAAAACTTTGGCAATTTTTCCATAGTTTCATGCAATAATGGAGGCTCAGTAGTGTATTTATTAATAATATTTGGGCCCAGGGTAGTAGTGTGTGCTGCCAAGTGGCCTGGCTCTGGTGGAAAGCCCAGGTTGAGAAAAATGTGCAGGACAAGCTGGATAAGAAACAGCAAGAACTCTCTAAGGACACTCAGACTGAGGTTACAAGAACCTGACCCAGGGCAACAGTACGTCGGAAATTTTAATGAGGAGAAAAATATGAGCTAAAATGGGATTTGGTAAGTAATTGGCTGTACAAATAATTAAAAGGCGAAGGACTCAAATTTGCCTCTATGATTCAGCTTGGAAGCAAAGTAATAATACTTCATTAATTAAAAATAAAGGCTTCAGGGACTTCCCTGGTGGTCTAGTGGTTAAGAATCCCCTACCCTGGTCAGGAAACTAAGATCCCACATGGGCAACTAGATCTTATGTGGTGCAACTAGAGAAGCACATGCACCACAACAAAGACCCAGCACAGCCAAAATAAATAATAATAAATAAAGGCCTCAAAGCCACTAAATCCAATTAAAAGGCATAAATCCACTTCATGAGATGAATTGGCCTGAATGAAGAGGGAGGGTGTGGGAGCCTGGGGAGAGAACGGTGACAGCTCAAGAAGTGATCTATGAAACAAACAAGAGAAAAAATATGTAGTGATGAAAGCCCAGTTGAAATACCATGAATCTTCAATGTAATAAATCACTTCACCATTAAATGACTTTTTGAGCAACATTATATTACCTAGATGCAAAAGAAGATAAAACAGAAGTTGCTGAGAAATGGTATCACAAAAAGTCAAAGAGGTATATAAACCCATGTGTTCAAATCTATTACAAATAGTAGCTCAATTAATATTCACCAAAGACTGTATAGTAGACCCTGGTCAGACCTACATTGGTCAGACTTCCTAAAACTTTCATAAGTTATTTGTTGCAACCTTCTTAGGTGTTTCCTGGACACCATTTGAAATCTGCCCCCATACATGGGGAGCAGAGAGAGACCAAAGAAAGAGGGAAATCACCCCACATTGGTAGGTGACAAGTTTTACAAGCAAGGGAACTTATTTGTGCAGCTTGTCTTCAGCAACCTCAAGACAAGGAAATTTCCACACCCCCACCAAATCTTATAAGTTTATATGGAGGCTTTAAGGGTTCAGTCATATGCACAGTTTGGATGGTCGAAACATCACAGTACTGTCTCAAAACTGTATCTTCGGGTAGCTTCTAGGGAGGGGAAGGTGGATGGAGTACACATTCCAATGGCAGGCTGGGGAGTGAGCAGTCTTCCAATACCAGGTTCAGCTCACAGGTCAAACCAGTGGTTACATCGTTGTTTTTTTTTAATTGGAGTACAATTGCTTTACAATGTTGTGTTAGTTTCTACTGTACAACAAAGTGAATCAGCTATATGTTACATATATCCTCTCGGTCTTGAACCTCTCTCCCATCCCTCCCATCCCACCCCTCTAGGTCATCACAGTACTGAGCTGAACTCTCTGTGCTAAACAGCAGGTTCCCACTAGCTATCTATTTTATGGTCACGTCTTCTTGATAACCTTTCCCAACACATACCTACAAAGATGTCATCATTTTATAGTTACAGTATGACTGGGCATGCTAGATGACTACTCATTATGATATTTTGTTATAAATGTTTCTTTTGTTCTTATAACAGCAAACAGTAACCTCAAGAAGATTTATATGTTCAATAATCTTCAACTCAGTCCTTCGAGAATTCACTTCATCTTGTGAAATAGATTTTTATTTTGTTTCCATTGTACAAAAAAAGAAGCTGCAACCCAAAGAACTCAGAAGTCACCTAAGGTCATGCAGGTGCCATGTGGTGGAAGAAGACTGAGACAGGCCTTCTGCCTCTTACTCTTTCTACTGTACCAACTTATGCAAAGTGGGTGAAGATGGAGAGAGAGAATGCTTATTCATGAAAAAGGTAAGGGTAAGATTTAGTGAATGTGAAGAAATGTCAGCTAAGTAGCAGATAAAAACAAGTCAGCAATCTGTAAGATGGAGCTGGGTTGGTAATGGCAAAATCCAGGATATGAGAGTAATAAGAGCAATGTGAGGAAATGGAAGTTAGGGTCACTGGCATTATACTGAGTAAGGAACTTTGATTTAGCATCTCATAATCATTGTGGATATTACAGTCACTATTTATTGGGAGGTAAGAAATATGAAGAGTTACTATGTATAAAACAGATAACTAGTGAGAACCTACTGTAGAGTGCAGGGAACGCTACTCAATGCTCTGTGGTGACCTTCATGGGAAGGAAATCCAAAAAAGAGGAGAATATACGTATAGCTTATTCACCTTGCTGTACAGTAGAAATTAACACAGCATTGTAAAGCTACTGTACTCCAATAAAAAAAATTTAAAGAAAGAAATATGAGGAGAGTAATATAAGAAGTGCGTTCTCTTTGCCAAGAGAATACACTGGTCATAGCAAACACCCTCTTCCAACAACACAAGAGAAGACTACACATGGGCATCACCAGATGGTCAATACTAAAATAAGATTAATTATATTCTTTGTAGCCAAAGATGGAGAAGCTCTATACAGTCAGAAAAAACAATACTGGGAGCTGACTGTGGCTCAGATCATGGACTCCTTACGGCCAAATACAGACTTCAATTGAAAAAAGTAGGGAAAACCACTAGACCATTCAGGTATGATCTAAACCAAATTGCTTACGATTATACAGTGGAAGTGACAAGTAGATTCAAGGGATTATATCTGATAGACGGAGTACCTGAAGAACTATGGACGGAGGTTCATGACATTGTACAGGAGACAAGGATCAAGACCATCTCCAAGAAAAAGAAATGCAAAAAGTCAAAATGGTTGTCTGAAGAGGCCTTACAAACAGCTGTGAAAAGAAGAGAAGCAAAAGGAAAAGGAGAAAAGGAAAGATATACACATTTGAATGCAGAGTTCCAAAGAATAGCATGGAGAGAAAAGAAAGCCTTGCTCAGTGATCAATGCAAAGAAATAGAGGAAAACATTAGAATGGGAAAGACGAGAGATCTCTTCAAGAAAATTAGAGATAACAAGGGAACATTTCATGCAAAGATGGGACAGAAATGATATGGACCTAAAAGAAGCAGAAGATTTTAAGAAGAGGTGGCAAGAATACAAAGAAGAACTATACAAAAAAAGATCTTCACGACCCAGATAAACACGATGATGTGATCACTCACCTAGAGCCAGACATCCTAGAATGTGAAGTCAAGTGGGCCTTAGGAAGCATCACTATGAACAAAGCTAGTGGAGGTGATGGAATTCCAGTTGAGCTATTTCAAATCCCAAAAGATTGATGCTGTGAAAGTGCTGCACTCAATATGCCAGAAAATTTGAAAAACTCAGCAGTGGCCACAGGACTGGAAAAGGTCAGTTTTCAATCCAATCCCAAAGAAAGGCAATGCCAAAGAATGCTCAAACTACCCCACGAGTCCACTCATCTCACACGCTAGTAAAGTAATGCTCAAAATTCTCCAAGCCAGGCTTCAACAGTCCCTGAACCATGAACTTCCAGATGTTCAAGCTGGTTTTAGAAAAGGCAGAGGAACCAGAGATCAAATTGCCAACATCCGTTGGATCATTGAAAAAGCAAGAGAGTTCCAGAAAAATATCTATTTCTGCTTTATTGACTATGCCAAAGCCTTTGAATGTGTGGATCACAACAAACTGGAAAATTCTTAAAAAGATGGAAATACCAGACCACCTGACCTGCCTCTGAGAATCTGTATGCAGGTGAGGAAGCAACAGTTAGAACTGGACATGGAACAACAGACTAGTTTCAAATCGGGAAAGGAGTACATCAAGGCTGTATATCACCTTGCTTATTTGACTTATATGCAGAGTACATCATGAGAAACGCCGGGCTGGATGAAGCACAAGCTGGAATCAAGATTGCTGGGAGAAATATCAATTACCTCAGATATGCAGATGACACCATTCTTATAGCAGAAAGTGAAGAAGAACTAAAGAGCCTCTTGATGAAAGTGAAAGAACAGAGTGAAAAAGTAGGCTTAAAACTCAACATTCAGAAAAACTAAGATCATGGCAAATTGATGGGGAAACAGTGGAAACAGTGAGAGACTTTATATTTGGGGGCTCCAAAATCACTGCAGGTGATGAGTGCAGTCATGAAATTAAAAAACACTTGCTCCTTGGAAGAAAAGTTATGACCAACCTAGACAGCATTTTAAAAAGCAGAGACATTCTTTTACCAACAAAGATCCATCTTGCCAAAGCTATGGCTTTTCCAGTAGTCATGTATGGATGTGAGAGTTGGAAAGCTGAGTGCCGAAGAACTGATGCTTTTGAACTGTGGTGTTGGATAAGACTCTTGAGAGTCCCTTGGACTGCAAGGAGATCCAACCAGTCCATCCTAAAGGAAATCAGTCCTGAATGTTCATTGGGAGGACTGATGCTGAAGCTGAAACTCCAATGCTTTGGCCACCTAATGTGAAGAACGGATTCATTTGAAAAGACCCTGATGCTGGGAAAGATTGAAGGCCGGAGGAGAAGGGGACGACAGAGGATGAGATGGTTGTAATGGCATCACTGACTCGATAGACATGAGCTTCAGTAGGCTCCTGGAGTTGATGATGGACAGGGAGGTCTGGCGTGCTGCAGCCCATGGGGTCGCAAAGAGTTGGACACGACTGAGCAACTGAACTGAACTAACTGAACTGAATATGAGAAGTAGCATATCGAAGAAGCAATGGCAGGAAACTGTTGAAATGCAAAAAGCACTGAAATGCAGAGAATGGGTCAGGCCTTTCTGAGTTCACAAGATCACAAAAGAAGGCAAAAAAAATCTATCACCTCTGTACATATCTATACATCCATGTTGTTGTTTTCGTTGCAGATCAGTCACCAAGTCATCTCCGACTCTGAGACTCCATGGACCACAACACACCAGGCTCCCCTATCCTTCACTATCTCCCAGAGTTTGCTCAAATTCATGTCCATTTAGTTGGTGATGCTATCTAATCATATCATCCTCTGCCTCCCCACCCCATTCTCTTGCCTCCAATCTTTCCCAGCATCAGGGTCTTTTCCAATGAGTCAGCTCTTCACATCAGGTGGCCAAAGTATTGGAGCTTCAGCTTCAGCATCAGTCTTTCTAATAACTATTCAGGGTTGGTTTTCTTTAGGATGGACTAGTGTGACCTCTTTGTGTCCATATTTATACCTATGTCTATATCTATAGTGTTATTTGAGGAAGTCACACAAAGAGTCAGACATGACTGAGCAACTGAACAACAGCAACATTTCCACTGAAGAAGTAAAGAAAGTCTGAAGATGAAGGAAAGTTTCTAGCAGTGAACTAAAGCTCACATAAAAAAGCATGGGAGAAGATAGCTAAGGGACAGGCATGGACAGCCTGTGAGTGGAATTAATGGGTAAGCTCAACTAAAATGAGTATTGAGGTGTGGAAAAAGCAAGAAAAAGGATAAACCAGGGAGATAGAAGTGGGTGATGTCAGAGCTTGGGAAGTATAGAGATAAAAAGGAGTAGCTTTGTGATATTTTAATTTCAAAGTAAGTGGATGATCACAAGAGTAGAGTTAGGCAGAGACTCCCATCAAATTTCACATAAGGTGTTTTTTGACTTTAATGAGCTCTCTTTGGTCATGTACTTTGTACTTTATAGAAAGATCAAGTATTTTCTCCTGCCTGTCTTGTTCTTAAATATACCTCAAATTAGTATCAAAGTGTGTGTGCTTACCAAAACATGAGACACATCAAACCCAGACCATGAATTTTTTATAAGCACAGAAGAATTAAAAGATCAGATTAAATTCAGAGCAATAACTGAAACCCTGCTCAGAATTAATGTCCCTCATTACTTGAGTGAAGTTTTCAAGAGTAAATACTGCTCATTTCACAGTCAGAGCACTGAACTGGTGACATGCTTCTAGTTCGCTCAGGCAATCCACTCACACTTTAATATGATATTTCTTAATTATGATAAAATATTCTAGGATGGAAATTATGTTTGGCCATTTATGCAAACTTTCATTTTGTGCAAATTAATACAATTCATGACCTGGTATGCCTCAGGGCTTAAATATTTAAATGATGTTTAATATAATCCTTCCCAGTAGACAAAACCATTCTGGAAAAAAAAAAAAAAGCAAACTTTGAATGATATTAAGAAAATGTTTACTTAAATCTGTATCTGTTAATGTTGAGAATAAATGCTTCAATTTATTCTATAACCTTCTACTCTGCTTCTCTGTGCTATTTTATTTATGCTTAAGCTATTTGTCATTTGGATTTCTCTGGGTTTTAAATAATCATATACAAATTTTTTCTATTTGTGGTCAGTCATTTGCAAAAATAACCTCTTATATATATGCACTATCAAGAGGTGAAGTTTTTTGTTTGTTTGTTTGTTTGTTTTTTCTCCACCTTTTGAATCTAGGCTTGGCCATTTGACTTGCTTTGGCCAATGAGATATTAGCAAGCATGAGATAAACAAAGAGTTCAAAAGTACTTGCGCATTAGAGCTTTCTCTCTTCCATGCCCAGTTGGGACCTGAAGACTATAATGTGAAAGATCCTGAACTTGCCTACTAAGCAGACCATTTAGAGTAGAACAGAGTACTCAAGCTGGACAGTCTACTAACCACCTCCCTTGTACTGAGGCCATCTTAGACAATCTAGTCCCAGTTAGGCCACTAGAAGACTACAGATAAGTGAATGGCTCCAGGAAGACAATGAGAACTACCCAGCAGAGCTCAAAAACTACAAATTGATGACTCATTGAATGGAACTCATGGAATCATTAGCAAATAAAACTGTTGCTGTTTTAGGCTAATATGTTTTATAGGATTTCTTACACAGCCATAGATAAGTGATAACACTAATACCTATTATCATAAAACAAGGCTGGTAAAGAAAAGTCATGGTAAACAAAGTAATGCTCTAATTGGAAGAAAATGAGGAAATTAAAGTATGAGCATTATATTCATTCTCAGTCTGATCCAATTGCCATTTATATCACCACTGACCCTGTTTAGCAAATCCTTAGTCTTCTAAATTGGCTTACAGAGTGCCAAAATGATATAAATATGTAACTTCCAAATGGTTTCAATTCCTATCCTGCCATCCAAGTAATCCATATAGTAA
Source organism: Giraffa tippelskirchi (assembly GCF_054371585.1). NCBI lineage: Eukaryota > Metazoa > Chordata > Mammalia > Artiodactyla > Giraffidae > Giraffa > Giraffa tippelskirchi. Next base: position 35,907,116 of record NC_137280.1, on the reverse strand, counting down.
ACCCCATTTCCTAATTTGTTAACAGTGGGATCCTGGGAAGCAGTCTCAGTAGCAGAGTAGTTTATGACTGCATGGCTAGACTGATCACAACACACCTGCCTCACTACCATTCACCTCATATCATGAATAGGAAAGGCTACCAGGGAACATGGTACTACCAGGAGTTAAACTGAGTTTGGGCCAAGAGTGCCTCTAAGACCAGAGCTATAAGACAAGAAAAATTAATTACTGATCAGGATTTCTGCTAATGGTTTTTAACCTGGGACAGGCGTAATAATCACCAGTGAACTTTTTTTTAAACTACCATTTATTCCCCATCTATTGGAAATTTTAATTCATTCAACCTGAGATAGGGTGTTAACATAGGCTTTAGGTTTTTTTCATTGAAGTAGTTTCTCTACAGTTTAGTTTCTGTTGTACAGTTAAATGAATCAGCTGTGTGTATGTATGTATATATATATATACATATATATATATACACACACACATATATATATATACATATATATATCCCATCCCTCTTGGACCTCCCTCCCACTTCCCCCTGCCACCTATCCAGATCATTACAGAGCACCACTGAGCTGAATTTCCTGTGCTTTATAGCAGGTTCCCACTAGCTATTTTACAGATAGTAGTGCATATACATCAATCCTAACATCACAAGAAATTGCATGCACACTGCTACATAAGATAACAGTAAAAGCAAAGGAGGACATTTACAATGTGATAGGATTTGAGGGGTAACAAGGTGATTGCTTTAATAATACAACTCCCATTTGCTTAATACAATGCTTGAAGTTACGCTGTCTCTTCTTTGGCTGAAGATATATTACCCACAGTCAGAGATGTTATAGTTAAAGGGAAAGGCTTGCAATCAGGAGTCTTAGATTCTCTAATTAGTCACCTAATCTTGATGAAGCCACTTAACCTCTCAGTTTCTTCTGCAACAAAACAGGGAAAGACATTTCTGCTTCCTAGGTTTCTGTGAATGTCAAATAACAAACATGGGAAAGTATTTGGCAAGCTCTAAAATGCCATCTAAAAAAAAGAATTATTGCCATTCTATAAGAAAAAGCCAGTAACGTCTCTGAACAAACTTACTTACTTGAATTACCAGCCTATTACCTAATAAACTGATGAAGAAAAGAGACTAGGTACAAGTAACTTTGGATTTTCTGGGAGGGAGGAAACCTCTGATGTGAGATAGTATCTAGGAAGGAAGAATCAAGAGTCACCTCCCCCACTTGGGGGACCGTCCCCAAGTGCCTAAGGACAATAGATAAATGGAACAGAATCAGGAGGTTCAAAAAGGATCCTAAGTGCAAGAACTTCCTTCTTCCCAATTTAGTCCATAATCAGTTTGACAAATGGCCCTAAATCAAAATGGTTCAATGGGTTCAAATTATTCTTCAATAGTAGGCAGGTTAGACAGAGAAAGAATAAAATAAGATATACCTTGGAATAAAGCGCTTGGTTGGATGTTTGATTTTCGTAGGTTTCTCTTTATCATTTTCCACTTGAAAATCAAATTATTGCCATTTTTCATATTTGAAAGCATAGACCTATAAAAACAGAGTCAGAGGAGGAATTCTGCAGATACAGTAAAAATAAAAGTGAATTGCTCTTGTAATTGCCTGGCAGACTTAGCTTATATGAATAATTATTCATAATCTTTTTTGATTCTACAATGTAATAAGAGGTTTTCTTCTTTTGATGGCAATAAAATAGGTTCCTTTATTAAGGCTATAATGATCAAAATGAAAATTTGAAAAAATATGGGCTTATGCACCAGGAGAAAAAAGAGTTTGAATATGTAAAATACTGAACCATAGAAGCAAAGTTTTTCTTACTATAAGCTTTTGAAAATGTTATATAAAGGTGAATTTCATGCACTTGTTTTTTTTTTAAATATATTTTATTTAACCCAATATATTCAAAAATTATAATTTCAATATGCAGTCAATAGAAAATTTGAGATATTTTACATTCATTTTTCACACTTAAGTCTTTGAAAGTCAGTATGTATATACTCACCTCATGTCTCAAATTGGCTTAGCCACATTTCAAGTGCTCAGAGCTGTACTGGTACTAGAAAATTGGAGGAACAGATTCAGAATGTAAGTATATTCCTAGGAGAAGGCAACAACTTAGCAAAGAAGCTAAGTCAATTTACATAATAAAGAGCTCAGAGGTGTAGGAAACATGGAATAGGAAGAAATGCCTCTGCACTTGAGAGGGAAAGTGTGGTGGGGTGGGAAAGTGAGAATAGGCTCTAAGGAGATGAGGCACTTGGTTGTCCAGTTGAACTAAACAGTCAATGGAAGGAGAAAAGGAGAATTTAAACAAGTATGGAGGGTTTATGGATCCTTTTCATAGCGTTAAAGAAAAACTTAATGATCTTGTTATTTTATTTATTTTTTGAATAATTTATAAAGGTTACACTCCATTTACAGTTACTACGAAATACTGATTATACTCCCTGTGTTGTAGAATACATACTTGTAGCCTATCTTATATCCAGTAATTCAGACCTCCCACTTCCCCACCTTATACTGCCACTTCCCCCTCCCTGACTGGTAACCACTAGTTTGTTCTACATATCTGTGAGTATGCTTCTTTTTTGTTATATTCACTAGTTTCTGTTATTTTTTAGATTCTACATATAACTGACGTGTATGTGTGCATGCTATGTCACTTCAGTCGTGTCTGACTCTTTTCAACCCTTTGGACCATAGCATGCCAGGCTACTCTGTCCATGAGATTCTCCAGGCAAGAATACTGGGGTGGGTTACAATGCCCTTCTCCAGGGGATTTTTCCAACCCAGGGACAGAACCCGCATCTCTTACATTTCCTGCACTGGCAGAAGGGTTCTTTACCACTAGCACCACCTGGGAAGTCCAACATTTAAGTCATATAATACACTATTTGTCTTTCTCTGTATGGCTTATTTCACTTAGCATAATGCTCTCCAAGTCCATCTATGTCACTACAAATAGCAAAATTTCATTCTTTTCTATGGCTGAGTAGTATTCCATTACATATGTATTCCACATCTTCTCTATCCATGCATCTGTTGATGGATACTTAGGTTGCTTCTACATTCTGGCAATTGTAAATATGTTTAAATATTTACATTTGTATGAACTTTATTCTCTGTCAGGAGCACTGCTCTGGAACTGAGCCACAAGGGTGAAAGCTTAAAAATATTAACAAATATTTTAATGGAGGGCTTTAAGTCAAAGGGCTGTGAGTGGGGAGATAAAATCCCTAATCCATCTATCTTTTCATTTTCATAGAACGTGGCAGTGAATACTTCCTGCTGCCTTCTGCATTGTCACCCACTGCCCTCCATCCAGTGGGTGGGGATCTGACAATCACTGGGTCTCTCATTTCTGGTGGAAGTGTCAGATGTTAGCAATCACTGGCCCAATATTCTTCCATCCAAGCCGACAGCCCCAACACAGGCTCTCCCTTTGTGTTCACCAAATCCTTGCACACCCTCGCCCATGTGATAATGGACATGCAATTCCAATACAATACAGTAACTGCTTTAGTGGAGCTTTGGGCAAAGTAGCATTAGAGCAAAAAGAAAGGAAGGCCCAGGGCTTGGAGGACATGATTGGTAATCAATGGGACTCTTTCACTATTCACATCACTTTATATAATGTCATTTTGTCATTCAACATTGCTGTGGAAATGCTATTTCCTTCCAGCTTTACTGAGACAAAATTGACATCATAACATTATATTAAAGCATTGTATAAGTTTAAGATTTATAACAGAATGGTTTGATATATGTATACACTGCAGAAAGATTAAAGATTCAACTCCTCACATAGTTACAAAGCTACAAAATTTTCTATACGGTAAAACCTTTAAATCTCTCAGTGTGTGCTCAGTTGTGTCCCACTCTTTGAAATCCCACGGACTGTAGCTCTCCAGGCTTCTCTGTCCACGGGGATTCTCCAGGCAAGAATACTGGAGTGGGTTGCCATTTCCTCCTCCAGGGGATCTTCTCGACCCAGGGATTGAACCTAAGTCTCTTGCTTCTCCTGCACTGGCAAGCAGATTCTTTACCACTGCACCACCTGGGACACCATTAAATCTCTTAGTGACTTTCAAATATACAATATATTCTTGTTAACTATAGTTACCATGCTGTACATTATATCCCCAGAACTTGCTCATCTTGTAACTGGAAGTTTTACCCTTTGACCAGCTTCACCCATTTCCCCTCCCAGTTCTCACTCCTACCCTTGCAACCATCAATCCATTCTGTTTTTATGAGTTCAGATTTTTTGTTTTGTGTTTTTTTTAGATTCCACATAAAGTAAGATCATACAGTATTTGTCTTTTTCCACTTGGTATATTTCACTTAACACAATGTCCTCAAGTTTCATCCATGTTGCTGCAAATGACAGAATTTCCTTACTTTTTAATCCCTGGATAATATTCTAGTCATTATTTTCTTTCCATTTACTTTTTTTCAAACCATTTATCTGTTACTGGACATAGGCTGTTTTCATGACTTTCCTATTGTAAATAATGCTGCAATCAACATAGATATCTGCATAGGGGTGCAGATATATCTTCAAGACAGTGAATTTATTTCCTTGGGATATATATTGCAAGGGCATCTCTGAATCATATGGAAGTTCTATTTTTAATTTTTTAAGGACTGTCTATACTGCTATCTGTAGTGACTGCACCAACAGTGCACAAGAGTTTCATTTTATCTACATCCTCCCCAGCATTTGTTACCTCTTATTGATAGTAGTCATTCTAACAGGTACAGTGCTAATTGTTGTAAGCCCTGACAACCTTCTTTGTTCCTATCTGATTCTCAGTAGTCGAGCCCCATGGATTTCCCCAGCTATCCCTGGGTCTCTTGGGAAGCACTAAGCGGTGACAAGGAAGCTGGATGTTCACCCTGGGCTCTTGGGAGAAATCATAGACCCTCAGCGTATTATTGTGCAGTGCTGGGAGACGGGCAATGCAGTCAGAGTACAGTTACTCCCCTTACCCTTCTAAGGCAAGGTCCTTCAGGATCTCTGTGGTCCCTGGGAGTGCTTCAGCCTCACCTCTGGGTTTCTCGGATTTTCACAATGGCACTTTGCCTGTGGATAGTGGATAGCTGGTCTTCTTGTGAGGGAGTCTGAAGTTGGAAATGACCTATGTTACCATTTTGATCTATGCACTTGATTTAATTTTTTAAATGAGATGTCAATTTGGGGGAAATATGACAAATCTATATTTTATTCATATAAAAAACAAAAATTATATTTTTTTTCTAGAAAGAACTTCATGGCAATTCTGAACACTTTTCAAATAAATAAAAATTGTTTACTAATTTTGTGAGGATGTATTTTTTTTCTCTATACATTTCTTTGCCCTGTAAACTACCAAAGAATGTCTTTTTATATCTCTCTCCTTTCTTACAAATGGACACAATGACATGAATTTCTTATCTCCTGTGATGCACTTGTGGGTGGGGCTTCCCAGGTGGTGCTAGTGGTAAAGAACTCACCTGCCAATGCAGGAGACACAGGAGACTCGAGTTCTATTCCTGGATGGGGAAGATACCCTGGAGGAGGGCATGGCAACCCGCTCCAGTATTCTTGCCTGGAGAATTCCATGGACAAAGGAGCCTGGTGGGCTATCGCCCATGGGGTCACAAAGAGTCAGACACACCTGAAGCGATTTAGCATGCAGCATGCACACACTTGTGTGCAATAATAAAATATACCTGATAGCTCTTCAGAGTTAGACAAAGACTGATGTCACCTAGCCCAGTGGTTTTCTCCCCTTCTGAACATGTTCTATGAATGTGCATTGTTATTTATGTCCTGATTCTCTGCTTAGATGTTTCTACATAACCTGGGATCATTAAATCAAGCACAATAAACAGACAAGTTAATGATCAATAACAATAGAACTTGATAGATATTGTAGAAAAAGTAATATAAAAGTAAAACAATATCACAATACATCATGAAGGCAGTCAGAGACCTGTTATGTACTATGTCCAATGAAGGAGGTACACATTAAAACACCTATACTCTCACCCCATAGAAGGAACAAACAAGTTTTCCCCTCTTCAGTTGAGTGACCAACAAGGGAAACTGTTACTTGTTCTTGCTCCCCTCAATGCAGCAGGGGTCCCAATAAAGCCTTACCTAAAAAAACAAAAACACCTATTGATTATCTCATGGTCACTATGTGTCAAAGTCTTGGTTTGACTTAGCTGGGTCCTCTGCCCAGTGTCTTATCAGGCTGAAATCCAAATACTGGATGAGCTTCATTCTTGTCTAGAGCTCAGGATACTCTCCGAGGCTTATGTGGCTGCTGGCAAAATTCAGTTCCTTGCAGCTGTAGGACTGACATCCCTATATTCCTGCTGGCTGTCAGTGCCTAGAGGCCACCACAGCCCCACAAGCCTTCTCACACATGGCAGTTTACTTCTTCAAGGCCAGCAAAAGGATCTCTCTCTCCAGTTTGCTAAGACACAGTCTTCTGTAATTTAAGATAACCATGCAGCAGCTATTCCATTACCACTGCCATCTTTTATCAGCTAGAAGTAAATCACAAGTTCTGTCTGCTATTAAGAGAGGAAAATATGAAGATCTGACTCATTTGGGAGTCACCTTAGAGTGTGTCTGCCACAAGATGACATGAAAATTTCATAAAGATGAGGTTTAAGATAAACTTGGAGGTTGCATCTGATCAGACAGCCAAGGTGAGGAGTGAGGAAAGAGATGAAGCAAAGACATTCCAAGCAAGGAGAAAATGATGAGCAACAGAGCAGAGGGGAAAAGTACAAAACACATTCTGAAAGAGTAATTTGTCCACACATTGGAGTCAAATGACCTCTGTTCTTTCCACCTTGTGTGAATTTCTAGGAATTCCCAAAAAGAAGGCAGATCTCCTGGTAACTCAGATGGTGTCTTTGTGTGAATTAGAGAAACACATCCTTCTTCCCAGTAGGCGTGTAAGTGCATGCTCATTCGTGTCTGACTCTTTGCAACACCATGAACTGTAGCCCACCAGGCTCCTCTGTTCATGGGATTTTCCCAGAAAGAATACTGGAGTCGGGTGCCATTTCCTCCTCTGGGAGATCTTCCCCAACCAGGTATAGAACCCAAGTCTCCTGCATCTCCTGCATTGCCAGACAGATTCTTTACCACTGCACCACCTAGGAAGCTATATATACCTCCCAGTATATATAACATCACAAATACAACACAGCTCTGTAGGTCATGAGCAGGCTGGATTTCATGCCCCACTCTTTCAGCCACTGTCCTTATCTACTGAACAGGCTACACAGTGACTGTAAGCAGTGGCCTTGAAGGAAGGACTGTAGAGAAATTTGGGTAGGGGATAGCATAATGCTAGTTCTCTGCCCCAAATGCCTGACCATAGATCCCTCTGGAACTTTAATGCAGCTTCTTCTAAGGCTTTCTGCAGTCACCCATGTGATGGCATTGGTCTGCCCTGAACGTGAGCTGATGCTGGGGCAAATTTCAAAGCTGGCAGGTCTGAGCGGGAAGAAAGATGGCAAAAGAGATGCAGAAAGTGAATATAAACAGAAGGAAAGTGAACTGAAAATTAAATTATAGAAGATGTTGATAATGATGTCAAGAAGGAACACAGATGTAAAGAGGAAAAGAAATCCAAATTCAAGAATATTGGGATTTTATCAAAGAAAGGAGTTTTGCATTGGAGAGATTCAAAATAGAAAAAATCTAACCTATACATCAACAGAGTGAGATATTCACATGAAGTAGACTTCAGACTTCCAAAGATTCAAAGAAGAAAACATCTGGGGAAAATGTCCTTTCCCTAAAGATTACTTTGTTTTTTTTTATAAAGTGGAAATTTTCCTCAGGCTTTCATAGTTCTAAAATTACAGTTTTACTTCAAAACCAAGTTAAGTACAATGTATTTCAATATTCATGAACTAAAATGACTTTAGAGCTAACTTTATATATGGTATTAATTACTAAATATATTTATATTTTTCCAAAATAATAACTACTTTTCAAGTACCTACCATATGCTAGGCCATGAGTTTTATAAACATTGCCTCAGTTAATCCTTCCACCTCTGGAAAGTAATAATTAATATCCACATTTTATGCAGAAGAAAATTAAGAAGTCAGGATATCAGATCAAGCTTCAAGGTCCTCCATTCTATTGCATATTGTGAACCATGCTTCCCAGGAGCTACACAACCTGGTCATGTGAAGTAACTTGCCCAAGTCCACCCTTATAACTAGAAGAAGAAGTCTCATTCCTGCCATCCTTTGTACTGCACCAAAAAGTAAATTTCCACTGCTTCAAAGTTTTAGGAAATTTTATAATTGTGACTTGAGTAGCAGTTTATGGAGTTACACAATCTTTAGGTGTTTATTGAACCCACCCTGTGTACTGAGCACAGTATTTGGTGTTCTGCATGTTATTTTCACTTAATCTTCACAGCTTTCTGATGTAGATCTTAACATTACCCTCATTTCACACACAAGGATACTGAAATGGAAGGTTAATCATCCTGCTCACGAAAGTCAGGGGGGAAGTGATGGATTGAAGATTGAACCCAGGTATCCCTGACTCATTGTGCAAAGGTAATCACAACATACTCCTCAGGTTGACTTCCTTGCAATGGTTAATCTGAAAGTAACTTCCATTTATCTGTTTTCATATAAACTGTCAGGCTATTTTACAATGATTTATCACCACATATCAGATTTTACAGTCACCTCCATACAAACCTGTGGTTGATTAATTAACTAAAATTGGAAGACATTTTGATGATGAAAAGCACTAACTATTCCTATGAATAATAATTAGTGTGGGACTGCAACTAAATTATGTATGTCAGTATTGGGAATCAATCAGAGAGGGAGGGTGAGACCTCAGACTCCAAAACTAGGTAAGATGGATTAGTCAGGGCAACACAGATGACTAGAGCAGATATTAGCAGCAAAAAAGAAAACTTACTAGACTGCTAGTATGTGCCAGGCACCACTCAGGACCCTAAATATACAGTGCTGAACAAGATAGAAGCCAACTCTGCCATCAGGGGTCTTACCTATCTCTGCCATCAGGGGTCTTACATATCTCTGCCATCAGGGGTCTTACAGTCCAGAACACAGCAGACTTCAGAGGTGGCCCCATCACAGGGGAGCATGGTGTCAAGGAAATCTTGCTTGGTCAGCAAGCCGACCAGTAGGAAGCAAGTTCATGGCCAAGGTGGCTGTGATTTAGAGGCTTCACTCCAGTCCCTGGGAGGGTTGAGATGGTGTGAGGCAAGGCTGCAGTATCAGAAGAGAACCAGGATGGATGAGGCTATATGAGTGGGACTTGGCTACTGAAATAAGGCAGGGACCTGCCCACAGGAAGTCAGCAAAAGCTTGGTTACTGGAAACAAATCAGGGCCTGCCCATCAGTGAGGTGAAAGTAAAGTTGGTCTTCAGGCCTAGAATTTCATAAATCTTCCTTCAACCTTCTGGAAACAGAAATGATCCCAGAGGCTAAGGTACACATGACCCTCTGTTTTGTGGTACAGAACTGGGAGAGTTGTGAAAGGAGGACTCTAAATCAGCCATCTCCCTCTCCCAGAGGGAGCTTTTTTCTCTCTCAGATGCCTCACAACATTTATGTAGCTGTAATGAGAGATCCGGAGAAGGCAATGGCACCCCACTCCAGTACTCTTGCCTGGAAAATCCCATGGACATAGGAGCCTGGTAGGCTGCAGTCCATGGGGTCACACAGAGTCGGACACGACTGAAGCGACTTAGCAGCAGCAGCAGCAATGAGAGATCTGGAGAAGGAAAAGGCAACCCACTCCAGTATTCTTGCCTGGAGAATCCCATGAACAAAGGTGCCTGGCAGGCTATAGTCCATGGGGTTGCAAAGAGTCAGAGGATGCTTAGTGACTAAACAACAACAACAACAAGAGATCACACCACCAACTAAGTCCCAAACCAGAAGCTGTCAAATAGTAGGCTCACATAGGACTTTCCTCCTTCCCTACCAAAGAGATACTTTTCCTAAGTATCAACTAGAAAGATGGCCCACAAGCTTTCTTGCTCAGTAATTCCACTCAGAAGCAATTATAGTCTTCTTTCCTGAAAGCTGGACTCCCATCTTGAAATGGAGCAGGGCCCCGGTATTCCGGGGCATAAAAGTTTTTCTGTGCATGCACTCCCCTTCCCTCCCCATTTTCTTGCTTTCAGGGTAAGCTGCATTCAGCCTCCATGACTTCCCTTGAGTTCCAATGGGCAATTCAAATAGTTGCTAATTAGGAAAGGCAATGGGCAATTCAAATAGTTGCTAATTAGGGAAGGGATGGGGTGCAGAAACTGGGAGGAACAATCAAGAAACAATAGTACAGCCTTAGAGCAAGGTTCTGGTTCCCCTCAAGGGATATGTATGAAATGAAATGAAAGTGAAGTCGCTCAGTTGGGTCTGACTCTTTGCAACCCCATGGACTGTAGCCTGGCAGGCTCCTCCATCCGTGGGATTTTCCAGCAAGAATACTGGAGTGGGTGGGTTGCCATTTCCCTCTCCAGGGGATCTTCCCGACCCAGGGATCAAACCCAGGTCTCCCGCATTGCAGGCAGACTCTACCATCTGAGCCACCAGGGAATCCCATGTGTAATAATACATATCTTTGAGCTGTTTTGAAGGCACTGAAGCCCCAACCAGGTGGAAGAAGTTAACAGTATGCTGCCCACAAGCAGAAGACCCCAGAGTGGTTGGAACAAGAAGGTTGATGATGCTGATTCCCACTTACCTCACCACCAACCAGTCAGAAGAATGTCCACGAGCTGAGCACATAGACAATCTCTTTGGGTCATTTACTATGAAACTCCCAACAAGAGCCCCTGGGTCAGGAATCACAGTTTAGAGCACATTAGACAACTGTGGCCCCCCTTTGCCTGGAAAAGGAATAAGGTTCTTTTTTCTACCTCACCCAAAACTCCACAGATGAGATTTAATTCAGTGTTGGAGTACAAAGGGTGGACTCAGCTTAAGTTTTTGCTCTAAGTGATGAACTTGCTTTAAAAAACGAAGCAGTCCTGGTCTCTGGAGCCTTACCATTTCTGGATGCGAAGAATTCGACCCCACAGCCCTACAGCCAGAAACACCACCCTCCTGCGTTACTGATTTGAAATGAAAATATCTCCTACCATATTAATTCACAAGAAATGTCACAGCAATCAGCGATTTCTGGTCTCCAAATGTGAATGAGGGATCCCAAAACTGCAACCCAGCAGATGCCGCCCCCCTCCCCCCTCCGTGATTGCTGAGGAGCTCAGGGAATACAGGCATCAGTCACCTGCCACCCCATAAGGTGAATGAGGAAACAGGATTTGGCCCCAGATAGCTGAGGTGCATATGAAAGGAATGAATTCAGTGAGCTAAGAGGCTTGCATCTTCCCACACAGAGAATGCTAAATTCCTTAACTTGATACCTGATCTTTGTTGTTCAGACTGCCTGTTCCCTTTGTTGCAAACTTGTATATAGCCTGACTCCCCCTCCTGCCTCTTTGGAGCAATTTTCTCACAGGTAGCTCAGCTGGTAAAGAAGCTGCCTGCAATGCAGGAGACCAGGGTTCGATTCCTGGGTCAGGAAGATCTCCTGGAGACGCGTTAAGCTACCCACTTCTGTATTCTTGGGCTTCCCTAGTGGCTCAGACAGTAAAGAATCCGCCTGCAATGCAGGGGACCTGGGTTCGATCTCTGGGTTGGGAAGATCTCCTGGAGGAAGGCCTGGCAACCCACTCCAGTATTCTTGCCTAGAGAATCCCCATGGACAGAGGAGCCTGGTGGGCTGCATCCATGGCATAGGAAAGAGTCGGACATGACTGAGCGACTAACCATAGCACTGAGATGCTGTCTCCTGGACTCGGTGTCCTAAACATTCCCAACTCTCTACTTTCAGGTTGTGACTATATTTTTTAGTCAACGCTGATGTGCCCAACATTGCTGAAGAGCTGCATAGCATCATCACAGGGCAGGGCCCAGCCACATCAGGGAGCTACACTGAGCTGGTGTCTACCTGTTGGTCTGGGCTCCTGACTCTTCCACAGCTGAGACCCTAGAACCCCACCCCCAGTTCCCTTCTGCTTCAGACCCAGGAGTCCAGCACCACATCTTCTCCCCTCAAGATCTCGAAGTCCAGGTTCCCCAGCCCCCTGGCCCCTCAGAACTAGGTGGCAGGTCCTCAACACCTTCCCACCTTCAACAGAACAATCATCTCTGCTCACGTTTCCCTGGGGCTAGTCTGCCCCAGGTTCCTGCTCCCTAAGGACCCAGGAGTATGGGGGAAGGCACGGAGTAGGACGCTGTCCTGAAGCAAGAGCTCAAGCCCACTGCCCCTTTTCCCTCCAGACCCGCCTTCCCACCCCAGTCTCCTCTTCCCTCACAACCAAAAGTCCTGGATGGAAGCTACCCACCCCCAGTCTCTTTCTATCCCTGAAGGCAGGACTCCAGGCACCTCAGCCTTTCTCAGGACTCATGGGTCCTCAGCTCTGTCTTCATTCGGTGGTAGTCACCCAGTCGTGTCCGACTCTTTGCCACCCATGGACCCATGGGATTCTCCAGGCAAGAATACTGGAGTGGGTAGGCATTCCTTTCTCCAGGGCGTCTTCCCCACCCAGGGATGGAACCCATGTCTCCTGCATTACAGGCAGATTCTTTACTATATGAGACACCAAGGAAGCCAGTGTTCATTCAGAGAACAGAAACTCCAGCCTCCAGTCCCATCTCTGCGAATCCAGAATCCTACCCGCTGCCTCCACCCTGCCCCCATCGGGGCCACCACCACCTCCACACACACCCGGTCCAGAAGTCCGGACTAGCTGCAACAGGTTCCCCAGAAGCTGGAGCGGTGTGGAAGGGCCTCCTGCCTCCGGGTGCTCCGTGCACCCTAAGCCCGCCAGGCCAGTACCTTAACAGGACGAACAACAGCCACGTTGCCATGCTGGTGATCATCATGCCCTCAATGCCTGTGCTTTTTGGCCTCTATTTGATTCCCTTGGGGTCTTAGGTGGAACAGGGGTGGAGACTGAGAGTGCGAGGGGTGGGCACCTGTGAGATGCTCTTTCTGAAATTCCTCAACTGAACGTCCCTAGCCCTATCATTATTCTGCTTGGCTGCTCCTGGCCTCTGTGTGTGTTTGTGTGTGTGTGTGCACGAGTGCCTCAGCTTGTTTGGCATTATCTTTGCATTGCATAACAGTGCAGAGCCCTGGTAGCCTTAACGCATTAGCACTTCCATGTGAGCACACCTGGCCAACAGGTGCACCCTCCTGAACCCCTATCACCTTTGGGTCCATCTTACCTGGCCTGTGGCTGTGCATTGCTGAATTCCCTGGACACGTCTAAGCACATGACCACTGAATGCTCTACTTTGTACTTCTGATTCCTAAATACATCCTGAATCCTAAATACACTTCTTAAAACAAGGAAGAAATGAGGCAGGCCTGACAAAGATGTAGACCCAGATGTGTGCTGTCCTGCTTTGCAGAGGGCCTTCCCTAAGACCTATTCAGTTCTCTGACTTGAATTCTTATCAAGGAGTCAGTTTCTTCAAAGGCTCCATTTCAGTCTCTTCCAATTCTGTGATTAGTCCCCTTTCCTACTACAGAGGAAACAGGCTCTCTTTGCTTTGACCTTACTCTCCGTCCATTTTTCAAATACAATAAGGGAGTAATTTTCCTTCACTGATGCTATGTGTATATCTATAGGCTATAACCTTTGACAATGAAAGGCACAAATTGCATTTTACTTGATTCATCAAGTTAGAACTATTATCTTTTGCAAAGAGATGCAATGTTTTTCCAAAAGATAGGATTTTAAAATAGGATGTTTAAGCTGTCACTTACCCCATTTTCTTTAAAGGCATGTCTTCTCAAGAGAGTGATTAGAAGCTCTCAACTCATTTGCATCTAAGCCTGGACCTATACATTGCCAAAGCTGTCAGATATTTCACAATAAGTGTTTGTAAATATTTCCATTTAACATACATATTAAAAGTCTAAGTGACTCTTCCGTGAGCACATGGTAAATATTCAAGAGTCAAATAATCTGCATAACCCTGGATGACTTAGCCAATAACTTCCAGTTTTTTCATATTTCCAATTATGTTATGCTTGAAACAGAGCAGTTATGATGCCCAACTGGCAGTGACATCTCATGTGAGACACATCGAGTGTCTATAGTCAGAGTGACTGTACCTCAGATCTCCTGGCTGAGTTCAATGTTCCCCGCTTAGGTGTCCTATGCTCAAAACCTGTTGTTTGTCAATATGTTCCTATCCTTTGAGGAAACTATGCTATATTCTGAATTTTTAATAAATCTTTTTCTATGGAAGCTTTATTGAAGAAATAAATAAGTGACAGCTGAGTTGTCACTTTTTATGACACGCTTACAGGCAAAGCACAATTTATAGTCCGTCTTAGTCTGTTCAGGAGGCTATAACAGAACACCACAGACTGGGTGGCTTATAAACAACAGAAATTTATTTCCCACAGTTCTGGAGGCTGGGAAGCTCCAGGTCAAGGCGCCAACATGATCGTATTCTGGTGAAGGTTCTCTTCTTGTTTCTTTCATGATGGCGCCTTCTCACTGCATCCTCACTGGGAGGAAATGGAGAAGGATTTCTCTGAAGCGTTTTATAAGAGCACTGATTTCAGTCATAAGGATTGTGCCTCCTGACCTAATCACCTTCCAAAGAACCCACCTCCTAATATCATGGCCTTTGGGAGCTAGGCTTCGACAAGTGAATCAGGAGTGGGGGGCTAGGATACTGAACATGAACTTGAGCAAACTCCTGGAGATGGTGAGGGACAGGGAAGCATGGCATGCTACAGTCCACGGGGTCCCAAAGAGTGGGACACAACTTGCAACTGAGCAACAACAAGCTAGGATACATTCAGACCACAGCATAGTTCTTTGCAGTCTTCTTGCTAGGTTTTTTTCTTTTTCTTTTAACATTTATTTATTTGGCTGCACTCGGCCAGTCTTAGTTGCCTGTGGCGCACAGAATCTTCAGTCTTCATTGCTGTGTTGCGATCTTCGTTGCAAACTTTGTTGCTGTGATCTTCATTTTGGCTTGTGGGATCTAGTTCTCTGACCAAGGATTGAACCCAGGCCCCCTGCATTGGGAGCACGGAGTCTTAGCCACTGGATGACCAGGAAAGCTCCTTGCTAGGCTTTTTAATGTCTTTCATATGTGGACCTCCATATTACCATGAGATAATTTGAGAGACATCCAGATTTATAGGTTTGGGTAAAATGCAGATTTGTACAAGAAGTTACTTATATTAAAATAGAGAAAGAGCATGGCAGTGAGATAAATTGCTGCTATCCTTAGCGTGGCTGAGGAAATTGAGGCTATCTCTGGGTAAACCAGGTCTTGAAAATACTGAATCCTTTTCAAGAATGTTCAGTTGGTTAGCTTTTTTCTAACTTGGCAATTTTTAAATGAAAATAGATTCTTGAGGACACCCTAAAGTAGACTGAAAGTCTTATTTTTTCCCCTCTAGGCTGATCAAATCCCTCAGGCAAAGCTGGTAATGAATCAGATAATGTATGTATAGAGGCCATGAAATATCATGGAGAAATAGCAACCCAATTTACTCCTTTCTATATTATACTGTAAATGATGGAGAAGGGAGATTATCTGTTAAATGATATTAATAATTAAATATCTACCAAGTAATTATGAATATCAGGTACTACTACTCTTTCAGTTTTACTCTGAATTATCACATTTAATTCTCACACCTTGAGATAGGTACTATTATCTCAATTTTGCAGATGACTAAACTACATACAATGTGGTTAGGAAGGTAGCTCAAAGTCACAGTTACTATATGAAATTGGCTGGATTTGAACCAAGTCAGTATAGCTCTAGAGGCCAGACTCCTAACCACTAGACCACCTGCTCCTCACTGATAAGGCAACACACATAGACACCCACAAACAATGTGATTTCTACCCTCACTGATAAAGCAACACACACAGACACCCACACACAATGTAATTTCTACATGCCAATCACCACAGTCAGGACTTTTACATGTTATATCACTATGTCACCATAATAAATGAGGCATAATTTCATTATTTCCTTGTTTTATTTCTGTGTATAAATTTCCTAATTTCAGAAATAGAAATTTGAGATGTATTGTACTCCCACTTTTCTAGTAGATGAGATGAATTATTTAAATTGGGTAAATAATTAGGCATCTTTAAAGAGCACAAAGTGAAATTGCCCAAAGGAATAAAAAGAGATGAGAATAAACACCTCACAATGAAGGAACTTTCATACCTCCAAAGGTAGTGGAGGAGAGTAATTCAAGACACTAGAAAGATGAAGCTATAGAGGCAGTTTCCATCAGGAAATTAAAGAATAAACAGACAATACAGCAAAAGGCTTTGTCATAAACTTCAAAGAAAATAAATCTACAAGTAATTGCATTTACAAGCTCTAAAGTGTGAATATTTGGAAGAAGCAGATTGCCAAATTTCTATCAAAAATCAGAGACAAACTCAGATGATGAGTGATAGTAAATGGAAGCCTCAACTTTGCAATTCTAAAGTGATTGTAAAAAATCATTATTCTGTCTTGCGCTCTCCATCTCTCTCTCTCTCTCTCACACACACACACACACACTCACAACACACTCACACATTTTCTACTATATGCACAAGTGAGTGTCAATCTGCTAAGGAGAAGGAAATGAAGGAGCCAAGAGAGAGAAAGAGAAAGAACAGAGATACCACGTAAACCCAAGTGAGGGAGACAGAGAGCAAGGATGGAATGGATGAAAATGACTTTCCGCTTCAGGTGTGGTGTCTGACTTCACTTCATTATTGTGGTTGTGGTTCAGTCATTAAGTTGTGTCCGACTCTTTGCGACCCATGAAACTGCAGAACACCAGGCTTCCCTGTCCTTCATTTCTCCCAGAGTTTTCTCAAACTCATGTCCATTGACTCAGTGATGTCAACCAACAATCTCATTCTCTGTCATCCCCTTCTCCTGCCCTCGGTCTTGCCCAGCATCACGGTGTTTTCCCATGAGTCAGCTCTTCACATCAGGTGGCCAAAGTTTTGGAGCTTCAGCTTAGCATCAGTTCTTTCAATGGATAATCAGGGTTGATTTCCTTTAGGATTGACTGATTTGAGATCAAACCCATCATATCAGTCAGTCTTCTCACTGGGTCACTGTATCTTTTTAATATATTTCCATTTTTACTTAAATTAATTTGAGTGGGCTTTGGTTAAGTGGCAGGCACCATTCATGAGTCTGAGAATATGACTACAAAAAACAAAATCATGGACTTTTCTACAGATTGGTCTTAGTACATAAGTATGATGAACAACATTGATTCCACAAGAAATTGTGTATTAAGTCCCTGGTAACCAGCTTATGGGGGTTTCCCTGGTGGCTCAGATAGTAAAGAATCTGCCTGAAATGCAGGAGACCTGGGTTCGATCCCTGGGTCAGGAAGATCCCCTGGAGAAGGGAATGGCTACCCACTCCAGTATTCTTGCCTGGAGAATTCCATGGACAGAGGAGCCTGGTGGGCTACAGTCTATGGGATCGAAAACAGTTAGACACGACTGAGTGACTAACACACACACAAACAACCAACTTATAACCTGCAACAATCCCGTTAGTCACCTAAGGAATTTCTATATATCTCTATAACTATGCACATATTAATAGTAATTTCTCAGTTAAACATTTACTACCCCATTTATTCATCCATACACACATTGCTAAATAAATCTTGATGTTTATAATCCACATTCTGTACCATAGAAACTGATGTCCAGATCTCAAATTCTTGGTCATGACCTCTTCTCATTCTTCCAGAAGATATTACATCAAGCTTCTAATATATATTTTAAGTCTAAAATAAAGTTCTAAATCTAAAATATTTTAAAAATAAACAAATAAATAAATAAATAAAATAAAATATTTTTAGATTTCCATATAAAGCATAGTTCTAAGGACATGTGTTTTGAAATCAGACAGACTGGTGTCCAAATCTTAGCTCTGTTACTTTGCACATAGTGTTAAACTCTCCTACCCCATAGATTTCACATCTGTAAAAGGAGGATAATCATCTCTGTCATATAGGATTAACATGAGGGTTAAATCAAATTAAGTAATATACAGATTAAGCCCATCTCTCCTAGTACAAAGTGAGCATTCAAAACTTTTTCATGTAAAGTAGTCACATGTGTGCACATACACACACGGACTTAGTCTCTCAGTCATGTCTGATTCTTTGTGACCTCACAGACTATATCGCACAACAGGCTCCTCTGTCCATGAGATTCTCCAGGCAAGAATACTGTAGTGGGTTGCCATTCTCTTTTCCAGGGAATCTTCACAACCCAGAGATTGAACCCAGGTCTCCTGAATTGCAGGTGGATTCTTTATTGTCTGAGCCATCAGGGAAGCCTATAAAGTGGCTACACTTTACTATTTGTTGAGCTAAACATCAAAAGAATTAGTTGACTTGGAAGCCCTTGAGAAACAATACACTTCTGTGTCCTCTTCTGATGAGAATATATCAGAAAGTGAAAGTAGACAAGTCCTATTTTGTAGCTAAGTGGTCAACTTTATTTTTCTTTCCACTCTAATTCTCATGATTTTATTTCATCCCATGATACGTGGGATATTCTCACATTTCTTCTCTACCATATTTTAAGGAAGCAAATACAGTAATTTCATGAACACAAATACAACCTCAACCTGGGAGATCAGCCAAACTGCAAAAGAACAGCTGAAAGTGATATTTTTTTTTAATTAAACCTCTAAATCCATCTTACCAAATCTAGGGGGCAGATGTGGATACAAATGATGTATGAATTGCCATATAACCCCTCCCCATAAATAATCTCCTTACAGGACCTGGAAATGACACTGATTGAGAAATGACATGCTATTTCTCACTTAAGGCTATTAACTAAGACATCTCTTTAACATTCCTCTCTTTCACCTCTCTCCTCAGGGCAGCATTTCAGTATACAAGGCTAGTCTGGAATTGACATTTGTTCTGAAGGAGAAATTCATTTATCTGCAGCTCTTCCTGAACAACTTCTACATTAAGGAAACAAGCTCATATCCTTCCTTCAGTTAGCTTCCAGGAATCCATCCTTCAGTTAACTTCCTCAGAGTCTGACAAATGAAAAGTTTTTCTAATCATTCAAATGCCAAGCAAGGAATAAAATTGATCTTAATTGACCTTCTTAGTAGAAAATTAGAACTACCCTTTCCCAATAATGAAAGTCCTCTTAAACCTTCAAAAAGGAAGGAAGGATCAATTAAAAGTAAAAGCGTAGACGGAAAGCAAGTCCAAGTGACCATATGGTTAGAAACTATTCCATCTCATCCAGTATTGAAGGTCCTGGGGCTGACGATTCACCAAAGGGTAGAAACCTCTGCCTAGGTGGGAAAACATTCAGATACAGAGAGAATTCAGAGTTTCTCTGTTTTCATAAAGCACCCTGGCCTTGAATATGAAATGCAGAGTTTCTTCTTCACCAGAACCCACAGAATTTATCAATCCTGTGTTCTGCCTTTCACATCAGTAATTTTTTCTTATTTGCATATTGTTCTGAATCACTGAATCACTCAATCAGTCTGTTAGGGCCATTTTGAAAATATGAACAAACAAGATCAATAATAATCAAGGAATAGGCATAAAATAAATACAATTGCTTTGTCTTCATAGTTTCTTTACATCTTGTTTTTGAAAACTCCAAGTCCACATATATTAATATATCTTTGCAAATGCTTTGGGCTTCTCTGGTGGCTTAGACTGTAAAGAATCTGCCCATAACGCAGGAGGCCAGGGTTCAATCCCTGGGTCTGGAAGATCCTCTTGTTAGGTAGTTAGAACAGAATAAGAGTCCAGAATGGCTGTGGCTAAAAGACAAGGAAGGGAAAAGCCCACAAAAATAGAACAAAGGAAGGTCCAAGGACCAGAGTGAGGACCTCAGGTAGATCAAACAGCACTCCTGGCTAGCTCAATTTACATAAGGCAGGCCCAGGGGGAGGAGAAAAAACATATAAAAAGAGGAGCCAAAGGGCCAGGGGTCTCTCTCTCTCTTTCTCTCTCTCTCTCTCTTCTCTTCAACTGTTTTGGGTCAGCATGCCCTCACACCTCGAGGATGTATTTTCCTTTATTTTCTAAATAAAACCGAGCTGTAACAGGGAGCTGTTAACACTGGTCCATCTGAGAGCTGTAACACTGGTCCGTTGCTTCAAATTTTTGTTATGATGAGACAGAACCGAGGAAATTATACCCCCTGCCCCCCAACACTCTGAAGGAGGGCATGGCTACCCACTCCAATATTCTTCCCTGAAGAATCCCACGGACAGATGAGCCTGGCAGGCTACTACAGCCCATGGAGTCACAGAGTCAGACACAACTGAAGCAACTTAGCACACATGACACAAATGCTTTATATGGAAAAATACATTGAAATAATCTTTTTTGCATATCCATCTCTCTTATTAAACTATAAGTTCCCAATTACAAAGTCCATGCCTTATACATTTTTGCAGTTGAGTATAGGATAACATCTTGGAAATTTTGCTTCTGTTTTTAATCTATTTGCATTTAAATAAGCCAAATCTAAGGATGAGTTGGAGTTTTTTTGAATAGAAGGCAGATTATTAAACAGAACACCTAGCTTTTATACCAGAAAAGTTTATATAAACTTTTGATCCTTAAAAGTATATATGATAAAGGTTGAACTGCAAATTTTTGAGGAAAAGATACGCATTTTTATGTAGTGTTGGAACAAAAGGCAAACATTTGGAAAAAGATAAAATTGGATTTTCATTTCACACTCACACCAAATAAATCAAAGATCTAAAATATAAAAATTAATTTTTAAATTATATCATGGAGAAATAAAATAAGGATGAACTTCTTTACAACTTGGAAGTTGGAAAAATATTCAAAATTCAGAAACAATAAGAGAAATAACATTTGACTGCACTAAAATATAAGATTTGTATTGAAAAAATATCATAACAAAGGCAAAGGATATACTAAGAAAAGATATACAATTTACAAAGGGATGACAGTGCACAGTGCAAAGATATTCTAAAAATTGAAGCAAAAGAACCACAACTAGATAGAAACATGGGCAAAATATGTGAACAAACAGTACATAGAAGAAGAATGAAACGTATGAGATTATCAGCATAATCATAAACCAAATTTTATTATGATATCACTTCTCACCTATAAGATTGACAAAAATCCAAAAATTTGACCCTATATTCTTTTATTGTGACACACCAGCTCCTTAACAGTGAGAATACAGAAAAAGATAACACTGACAGAAGAGAACTTGGCAGTAACTAGAATTATTTATGCTTTCTCTTTGACTCAGCAATTCCACTTATAGGTATCTGTCAAGAAATGGCAAAATTAAGAATTTTTTATATACAAAATTACTCACTAAAGAATTATTTTTAATACCAAAACCTCAGTGGTTATCAGACAACTCAAATGTTCGTCAGTAGGGACTGATTATATAAATTATGGTAAATTAAATATTACATAGTCTTGAACAGGACTGAAGAAGATCATATCATACACTGATACACTGATACATAACATACACTGATACATACACTGATATATTATTAAAAAATGTGGAATAACATAGATGGTATGCTATCTTGTATATAAGAAAAGAATTCATATTTATTTGGCAAATTGCATTTGAAATAAGATTTTGTTATAGTAAACTTGTAATGAGCAGCTATTTAAAAAAGAGAGAGAAGGAAGAGGATCAAAGAAATTAGAATTGAAGTATGTGCCCTTAAATATGAAAAAAATGTGAACGCATAAATCTAATTGTACATCAAGTTAGAAACACAAGAAAACACCAAAGAAATTGTTTTCCACAGTTTTTTAACTTTTCATATTTAGTTGAGTATAACATATTTTGTGAATAAAAAGAGTTTAAAAGAAATCTTAACAGTAGTATACTTTCTGGTAGTTTTATCTTGAAATTATATATATATATATGTAAATATGTAATTAAATTTGATAGTATTACATAGTAAAATACTTCTTGTATGAGAAAAAGTACAAGTATAAAATCAAAAAAGTTAAATTATTTTAATGTTTGATCTGAATTTGAAAAATCATTATAAAAACCTGATTTTTCCCTACTTTGGAAAATGCAAATTTCCTAGCTCTGTTCACTGAAGAGGCCTAGAACCAATGACACCAAATAGAACTGAACACAGTTAACACCTGGATTATGGTTCCTAAATGCCATTTGCTATCAAAACATCTTAGCAGCTTCAGAGGAATAGCTGATTCTAAATGTGAATCTGGAAATATACAAGATGAAAATTTTACTGTGCCAAAAAGCAAGGAAATTATCAGTCAAAGGATAATTTCCAAAAGTCAAGAAACCAACATGAAGGAGTGGCTACTGGCCAAATTTGAGATGATTTGATTAGCTAATATGATAATGAGCATGACTGTCCAAAACATATTGAATATAAATATATTTTAAACAAGGAAATAATAATAAAGTAAAAAAATGAAACCTAGTTAATATATAGCATTTAAAAAATCCCTACTTCATTGTGATATGTATATACAATGGAATAATACTCAGCCATAAAAAGGAATGAGTTTGTGCCAGTTGTAGTGAGGTGGATGAACCTAGAGCCTCTTATACAGAGTGAAATAAACCAGCAAGATCAAAACAAATATTGTACATTAATGCATATATATGGAATCTAGAAAAAGGGTATTGACGAACCTATTTGCAGGGCAGGAATAGAGACACAAACATGGAGAAAGGACTTATGGACACAGTGAGGAAAGGAGAAGGTAGGACAAATTGAGAAAGTAGCATTGACATATATACACTACCGTATGTAAAACAGATAGTTAGCAGGAAGCAGCTGTATTGCACAGGGAGCCCAGCTCAGTGCTCTGTGATGACCTAGAGGGGTGGGATGGGGGTTGGCAGGGAGGCTCAAGAAGAAGGGGATATATGCATACTTATAGCTGATTCACAGTGTTGTACAGCAGAAACCAGCACAGCATTGTAAAGCAATTATCCTACAATTAAAAATAAATTTTAAAAAATGAAAAATAAATACTTACTGCAAAAAATTTCAATTGAAAATTATAAAATTAAGTTCCATCTTGCCTTCATTCTACTAACTATATTTCAAGGATTCAAAATTTTCCCTCTTAATGAGACAAAGTTCTCTTTTATGGAATAGTGTGGATGAAAGTATAGAACTGTGATATAGAAAGTATGTACGCATGTGCTCAGTCGCTTCAGTCGTATCCTACTCCTTGTGACTCCATGGACTGCAGCCTGCAAGGCTCCTCTGTCCATGGGATTCTCCAGGCAAGAATACTGGAGTGGGTTGCCAAGTCCTCCTCAATATAGAAAGTAGAGAATTCTTTAAATGATGTTTTATGACTCCAGTGAAATAACTGATTCAAACATCATCAACAGATGAAATCATTGGATGACAGGGACCTTTACAAGGAAGGATCAGGCTACTGCTATCCAAAACCCACTGATCAATCTTAGCACCACAAAAATTTAGACAATCCATGTACCCTAATGTGTTGTGACATGGGACACACAGCACTACCCCTGAGGAATTCTTTAAAAAAGTTTGAGGGAATTGATATGAAGGGAAGGAGGCATTCCTGGCTTAAATATAATGGAGACACCAAAAGCAGATGTCCAGCAGTCATTACCCAGAAATCTACATACTACACACATTCCACCGTCACAGGGTATTTTGAAAATAGCTAAAAATGCCTTCCTGATAACTGTCAGTCAGCTCCAGGGCAGGGAGCCTTTTCTGAGATCTGCAGTCAAGCAGAAGGAAGGAAATAATAAGGGAAAAAGTACAAATCAATGAGATATGAAGCAGAAAATACTAGAGAGAAAATAAATGAAACTAACAGAATGATTAAGAAAAAAAAGGAGCAAAGACACAAATTACCAATGTCAAGAATGAAAGATAAAACTTAAATAGAAGTCCTACAGACATTATAAGGATAATCAGAGAGTAATATAAACATTCCCATTACTTGAAAAACAAAAAACTCTAAATATTTGTACAACAACTAAGTAAATGCACTGACAAGAAAATGCAGTTGGAATTGGATTTATGGCTTCTGGGTTGTCTGAAGATTCAGGACCTCCTGAAAAGTCTGAACTTCTCTAATGCATGATTTTTTTCTCCTCTCTTCAGAAAAGAAATAGGAATCCCATAGAAATACATAAAAAGAACCAAATCAAGATATAAAGAAAGCATTTCATGCCAACAACAAAATGTTAGTAAAACTTGAAGTTGAGCTACCCCTTGCTTAGTTTAGAGAAATAGTACATAATGAAAGAGGAAAAATTCCAATTTTTTCTGAGAATGCAATAAGGTTTTTCCATTGAGTAAGTACGAAATACTTTCGAAAAAAATACACTGGTATATCTTTGTCCTTTCCAGAGAATATTAATAAACTAGATTACAAATTCTCAGAGTTTGATAGATCCTATTCCATGATTGGCTTATAAAGGCTCAGTTCAGTTCAGTTCAGTCGCACAGTTGTGTCCGACTCAACTTCTGGAGCTTGCTCAAACTCATGTCCATCGAGTTGGTGATGCCATCAAGCCATCTCATCCTCTATAATCCCCTTCAGTCAAATGCTGCTCCAATCTAAATCTAGCTACCTCACTTTCCCTTCTTGGTAAAGGTGAATTCCATGAATATTTAACCATTGTCCAATACTTTAAATTCCAATACTTGAAATTTGGTAAGAGAGTAGATCTTAAATGTTCTCACCACCATAGAACCAAACTAAAATGACAAACACTTAAGACAGAAACAAAATGGAGATGGTCAACACAAACACATAACAGAATCTTAAACAAACTTTACAGGAATTTGCAACTCTTCTCAGAAATCATCAGAGGACAACAATCAGTTCCCAAACACCAAATCTTTCCACACCATCTTGGAACTTCCTTGTTCTCCTCACTCAGCTATCCTGATTCAAATAGGGAAGAAAACCACTAGGGAACTAATTAGCTGAAAAAGCCAAATAAATTCCATGCTTACCTTGCAAAAACTCCTGAGTCTGTGAGTAACTTGGAATTCATTGCTACCATAGCCTTGATTTTCCTGACTCACAGGTCGAGAGTCTTTCAATAGACTTTTGACTTTATTCTATTCAGTATGCAGAGTTGGGTTTTTGATAATACAAAAAAGAAATGGTAATTAATTTATGTGATGTCATGGAGGTGTTCTCTAACACTTTATGATAGTAATCATCTTATAACATATATCAAATCAATAAATTGAACACTTTAAACTTACACAATTTATACATCAGTTATATCTCAAAAAAGCTGGCAGAAAAAAGAAATCAAAATTAGCAGTTGTCCATAATGACCCATCCTGTTGTGACTACTGTTCTCACGGAAGCCCCAATATATTATTTGTTGATGACACTGCTCAAGAAGCTATACTAGATTCTTACTTTAAAACAAAACTTGACCTATAAGCCTCAAAGCCCTGGAGAAGTAAAATGAATTAATGATATTTTTAATTTTTTACATTTTTATATTTTTTAAGTCCAAATTTATAACAAAGAACAATTCAATTAATTTCTGTTCAATTAATTCCTGTATATCCTATACCAACATTCACTAATTGTTAACATTTTACACATTGCTTTCTCTCCTTTCTTTAATAACTACTAATGCTGATCCATTTGAAAGTTAGTTGCAGATATCATGACCCATTATTCTTTAATATTTCTGTGTTTATCCCCTAAGAATAAGAACATTCTTTAACATAACCACAATATAGTCATCACATTTAGAAAACTCAATATTCCTATGATATCACAATATAACATATTAATTATCTCCTAAGGTGGTGCTGGTGGTAAAGAACCTGCCTGCCAATGCAAGAAATGTAAGAAACATGTGTTCAATCCCTGGGTAGGGAAAATCCCTTGGAGAAGGAAATGGCAACCCATTTCAGTATTCTTGCCTGGGAAATCCCAGGGACAGAGGAGCCTGGTGAGCTGAAGTCCATGGGGTCGCAAAAGAGTCAGACACAGCTTAGCGACTAAACATTCATATGCTAAGCACTCATCCAAGCTCATGCTCAGTCAGTAAGCACCATTATCAATCAATCAATGTCCCTCACATATTATTTTCCTGATCCAGATTCAATCTAGGATCACTTGTTACAATTAGTTGTAGTGTCTCTTCAGTTTCTCTTTAATTTCTTTAGAGCAGTTTCTCACCTGTGTTTGTCTTTATGACATTGATATTTGTTAGGAATGCAGGTAGTTGTTTTATGAACTCGGGCTTTTTGATGTTTTGCCACAATTAATTTCTGTACGCTTGTCAGGAATACAAAAGTAACCCATGCTGTGTCCTCAGTGGAACACATCAAGAAACGCAGGGTATCAGTTTATCACATTAGTAATGATGTCAACTTGGTTCAGATGGCATCAACAAGATTTCTCCCTGTAAAATTATCGATATTCCCTTTGTACTTCATAAGTAATCTGTGGGGAAATACTCTGACACAGTTTAATTATCTGGTCTCCATCACACTTTCACCTCGTGGTGTTAGCATTTATTAATGATTCTTGCCTAAATCAATCATCACTATGCTAGTTGCAGATTGGTCATTTTTTTTCCCAACTCTATAACACTTTATGATAAAGAAGAGCTTTTTATTTAATAAGTTCTTATCTATTACTGCTATATTTGTGTTGATAAGACTGCCCCTCAAACTAGCTCCAGTGTCCTTTTTACAACGTTCGTTTTTAGAACTTCCTCAGTTTTTGACACAATGAAGTACTTCAGACTCATCTCAAATTTTTTCTGTCCCAGCCATGGAGTCAACCATATTTCTAAGATCTTCAGAAACCATTACATGGTTTGTTTAACTCTACCTAGAATGTTTGTTCTCTACAATATCGATAAATTTACGTCCCCTCAATGTGAACCCTTAGGGAATAGTTTTGCCCCTGTATCTAGATGGCACTCTCATGCTGACTACATCAAAAGCTGAGCTTGACAAGGTCATCCTGCCCTAGTTCCTTTTAGTGGAGAATTATTTTGCAAAACCAAAATCCAGGTAGTATTGCACAGAGGTATAATTGCTTCTAAGCTCATTTAGTGGATAGAATCAAGAAATACAGACTTTCATCATAAATATGGTATATTTCAAATCATGAATTAGTATAAATTCATTTATACTCTGAATTCTTATATCCCTAATTCCAATCTGGGGGCTTCCCTGGTGACTCCGACGGTAAAAAGTCTGCCTGCAATGTGGGAGAATCTAACACCACAATATTCTTCTCTACTTTCCTCAATTCCGTATTTATATCTCCTTTTTCCTACAGAGACAAGTCTGACTCCAACAATAGTACATTTAGTCAGCTTTTCAATCTTATTGTATATACAAAGGGATTCCAGGATTTTCACACTCTTAACTACATTTACAAGAAACAGTGTATTCAAAGTTCAAGGTTTGAAGGGTTTTCGACTTTCTTTGGGGGGGGGGAAGCTTTGTTGTCTTTAAATTGAAGATATATAAACATATCACTACATTTTAAAGTTGTGAACTAACATTTAAAATCAGAACAGTTAATATGTACAGAAGAGTTTAATCCTCCTTATCCTAAAGATCTATCCTAGTCTTTTTTTTAAATAGTACCACTATACAATTATTTTTTAAGTACATAAATTACAAGTTTTAGTTGGAATTTCAATATCAAACCCTCAAAAATTAATAGAGTGAGTGTACAGAGAAGTAGAAGTATATGGTAGACCTATGAACCAGTTCAATCTAATGAAGATTTATACAATTTTTAAAGCAACAAAGAATTTGTAGAATACACATTCTGTTTAACTTCCCATAGACTGTAAACTAGGAGACACTGGAACATATCCAGGGACATAAAACAAGCTGTAAAAATTTTATGGTGTAAAGGTGTTGAAATCATACAGAATCTGTTCTCGTCTCACTGTGGAATTATGTTAGAGATCAATATCAAAAGATATTTGGAAATAATCCACATATCTTCAAGTGCAATGTGACATTTACCAAGAGAAATCTTTGACTTAGCCATTGAAATCAAAAAAGTTATAAGACTGAAAATCACAGATGATTGCAGAGAGGAAAGCATTTAAATGAGAAAATATCTAAATGAGAAATTGATATCAAAGATACTTTAAAAATCTCATGTATTTGGAAATCAAGTGTCCACTTTTAAACGATGGTTGTATCTAAGTAGCCAAAACAAGTAAAATTAGAAAATATTTGTAATAGAATAAAAATGAAAAGAGAATTTATCAGAATTTGTTGCATGCCTACCTTCGTCTTAATTATGGTATAATCTACATTACAAAACCCCCATAAACTCTCACGTTTTTGCTGACTAACATTACCCTTATTACATCCTGATCTTTTCAGCTGTTTTTAAAACCTTATATCCTATGCAAAGTCACACCCAATAGGTACAGACTACTTTTCCTAAAGAGATTCCAGTGAATACACATCTAGTAGGCTTTTATTATTGCACAATAAGTAGACTGAGTTATATAGAGAAAGACAGCAATGAAAGTTAGTCTTAAAACTATATTGAAAGCAGCCTTTTCAAGTGTTTCTCATCACTAATGCTGTTCTTAAACTCTGAAACACACAACCCATGGGTTTATATTTCTCAACACATATGTACTAAGGACCTTACGATCTGGATATCCATTCCCATTAGAGATCAAATAGTGGGCTCCATAAAACATCTCCAGAAACAGGAAATTTGCAGAACCAAACAGACAATTGCCACAGCTGCCAACATGGCCAATTGTGGAAACTCTTACCTGGCCCAGACCCTTCTAAAAAGTGTTAACCCAAACATATCTAACACACACGCCCCAATTGAACTCAAGTGAAAATCGCTCAGTCATGTCCAACTCTTTGCAACCCCATGGACTATAACCCATGAGGCAACTCTGTCCATGGAATTCTCCAGGCAAGAATACTGGAGTGGGTTGTCATTCCCTTCTCCAGGGGATCTTCTCAATTCAGGGATCAAACCCTAGTCTCCTGCATTGCAGGCAGATTCTTTACCATCTGAGCCACCAGGGAAGAATTGAATTCTAGGTCTCCCACAATTACTGCTGTCACATATATCCAGACCTCAAAGTCACCTATGGGATGTAAAGGGACAGGTGACTAATAATGTAAGTTCTGACTCAACTATTCTGTCATAAACTAATTCATAACCATCACATGGCTTGTTTAAATCTACTGAGGATGCTTGTTCTTTGCAATTAGACTAATTGCAATCAAGCAGCAACTGATATGAACTGATTTATCTTTAAATCCTCTTAGAAATCCCATGGACAGAGGAGCCTGGCAGGCTACAGCAACTTAGCAACTAAATAACAACAACAATACACATCCAAGGGATTACTTTTCCTCTGTAATTATATGGATCTCAAAAATGATCTACATGCTGACAAAATCATGTTGCCTTTCTTGGGATTCTAAACAAATCCCTCTTCTCATATTTTTGATGGGGAGCTTCACTTGGTAACTCATCAGAAATGATTCAAGACACCAGATATCATGAGGATTTCTTCCTCAGACTGAAATATGTGATCCATGAAAGTGGAATAACTAATTTTGGAGGGGGGAATAGGCACATGGCTTTTAAGGTTGCCTAAGCTGATCCATGAGCCTTACACTCCTGGTTGGTTCTAGGCCAATTAAAATCTAGGTACAAATAGTGGGATTCCAAATATTTCTTTTAATAGTTAGGATTCATCTTGCCTTTTCAAGTAAATAATATGCAGGTGCCTAAAAATTACCACTGTGTCAATATGCCAGGCTGACACTCAGCTGATGCTACTGTATCAAAAAGACTGAACCCATTATGGCTCATTCGGGTAACTTTGACCAAATGGCGGACCAAGTTATTCTAATAGCGAAATGGTGCAGTCTTACCTCAATGATAAAGGAGAGTTCAGCAGAAGTCCAGCCAAGAGTTCAGCAGTAGCCATATCCAGAAATAAGACATACCACTTTCAGTCACAGAATTTCTCAGAAAACTCATAAATAACTAAAGTGGCCTTCCCTGGTAACTGCCAGTCCCTGATGAAGGTCACCTTGCTTCAAGGAAAATGTTCCCCCTAATAAATGTTAACTAATCACTTTGCCTAAGGGCCAAAAATAATATTTTAATAGCATTTTCAGATGCTGTGTTTTTTTTTTTTCTTATAAGCCATTCCCGGGACTTCCCTGGTGATCCACTGGCTAAGACTCCATGCTTCCAATGTCGGGGGCCTTGGTTCAATCCTTGATCAGGGAGTTGACTCCCACATACCACAACTAATAACTCACAGGCATAAACTATAAGATCAAAGATCCTACATGTTGCAACTAAGACATGGCTCAGCCAAATAAATAAATAATAAAACCATCCCTTGCTTTGTTTCCATGATTGATCTCCGTCACATATGAGTAAATATCAGCTATGCTTTTAATTAAACTGAATACAGCTGAGTTATTCTTTAGCAAGATGATCCTCAATCTAATCAAGACCCCAAAATTGACTTCCATTTACAGGAAGCTCAGGAAAAAGTTAAGTGACCACATAGAAGCAAAGAGGTATATCCAGAATGGAAAATAGTTCATAGGACAATTAACCCAGTTTCTATAATAACCCAATGGCAAGACTTTTTTAAATGAAGGGAGGGTTGCTCCAGATTAAAAGAGATTTGAGAAACTTAAAACTGAATAGAATGTGTGCACCATAGTTAGGTCCCATTTCAAGCAAATAAACCATAAAAAGGCATTTTCAAAGCAATCATGAAAATGTAATTCTGAGCCAGGTATTACATGTTACCAATGAATCATTACAATTAAGTGTGGTATTAGAATTGCATTTATGTAAGAAAAGGTTCATATGTTTAAGAGAGATATCTACTTAGGTATGCAAGAGAAAATTTAAATGTCTATTTTCTCTTAAAGATTCCAACAAAGGTGGAAAAAATAAAGAAAAATGGAGGAATAGAAGCAAGGAAATTCTGATCATTTTTTAACCTGATTGATATGAGTTCATTATTTGCTTTCTCTTCCTTTGTGTCCATTTGAAATTGTTCATCACAAAAATATTCTTAAATTTGAAATCCTTTCTGAAATCCTTTTTTCCAAAAGAGGACATTTCCTGCATTTTCTAAATAAACCCAAAGAGTAAAACTGTGGGAAATTTTTTTTTCTGCCACAGTAGGCACCATTTGCTACCTAAATCTGCACATTTCTCCCTTGTCACTGACCTGAATTCCTGAAAAGTTAGATGTAATTACTTACCTTATGATTGAGGAAGCAGTTGCAGGGAGGGAAAAAGGACGAATCCATCAAGATGTAAAAAGATGAGAAAATACAGAATGAGATTCTCCTGTCTATATGAGAACTCAAGGTTAATGTTACAGTCAAACTGAATTCTTAATGAAATCACTTTTAAAAAATTCTACCTTTATCTATTAATTCAATTCCATCTGATAATAAAGCAGGATGGGGTGGGGGAAGTTCAGAGGATAAGAGAGTGAGTTGATAAATGATTAGTGGAAAAGTATCTTTGTCCTTTTGTTGTTTTTGTTTGTTTGTTTGTTAATTAACTTTTCATTTTATATTGGAGTATAGCCAACTAACAATGTTGTGATAATTTCAGGTGGACAGCAAAGGGACTCAGCCATGAACAAACTCCCTTCCCATTCAGGCTGCCATATAGTATTGAGCAGAGTTCCCTTTGCTATACAGTAGGACCTTGCAATGGAGCCCCACTCCAGTACTCTTGCCTGGAAAACCCCATGGATGGAGGAGCCTGGTAGGCTGCAGTCCATGGGGTCACGAAGAGTTGGACACGACTGAGCGACTTCACTTTCACTTTTCACTTTCATGCATTGGAGAAGGAAATGGCAACCCACTCCAGTATTCTTGTCTGGAGAATCCCAGGGACGGGGGAGCCTGGTGGGCTGCCGTTTATGGGGTTGCACAGAGTCAGACATGACTGAAGTGACTTAGCAGCAGCAGCAACCTCCTTCCAGATGTGATTTAAATAAGACCAAGTTCTTAGGTGACCAATGTTACCTGTATGGATAATGCAATGCTTATGATGAGGTTTCTATTTAAAAAGTAAAATAAGGCCTGTGGGATAAAAGGAGTGAGTCATACTTCTCCTAGATTTCTCTTCCAGGCACTACAATATTGTCTCCACTGTGTTCTCACTAGAGTATTGTAAGCTAAAATGCTGAGTGGAATCCCAAGAGGAATCAATTTCCCAGCTTCAGTGGTATCCTACTAATGTTCTCCTTGGACTCAAATTGTAAATCAGCTCACAGAAAGAAGGAAAACAGTACACTAGTTGCTGTCAAGATAGCAAATAATTTTCAACATTATCAATTTAATGTACAAATTCAACTTATTAAATTTATATTAAGTACTTCTTACTATCAAAGTAAATTCATGTCCAAAAAAATTCAATTATAAAATTATCAATAGGACTTACTAATTTCAATAAGTCACTTTGCTTCTGGGTAAATTATTCTAATTACTAATATGTATAAGTCCCATTTGGACATAAAAAAATCACAAGTCCAATAAAGGAGATAATAATTAACTAAGCATTCTCTTTTTCCCCTGTTTTGGCCACTCTGTGTAGCATGTATGATTCTAGTTCCCTAACCAGGGGTCAAACCTATGCCCCTTACATTGGAAGCACAGAGTTTTAACCACTGGACTGCCAGGCAAGTCCTAGCATTCTCCATTTTTAATAACCAATCTAAGAGGAAAATAATAAGGTATGTTAATTCACCACTGCAGAATCAACTATAACTCACCAAACAATAAAGATTTCATTGTTAATAAGGAACATAAACTCCCTCCTTGGAATGACTTTCCCTTTAAATAAACCATATTGGTGGTTCTTTTAGAGGACATCACTACAAACAATAAATGCTGGAGAGGATGTGGAAAAAAGAGAACCCTCTTACCCTGCTGGTGGGGATGTAAACTGGTACAGCCTCTATTGAGAATAGTATGGAGGTCCTTTAACAAATTAGAAATAGAGCTCCCATATGACCCAGCAATCCCCTTCCTCGGCATATATCTGGAGAAGAACATCATTTGAAAGGATACAAGTACCCGGTGTTCACTGTGGTACTGTTTACAATAGCGAAGACATAGAAGCAACCTAAATGTCCACTGACAGATAAATGGATAAAGAAGATGTGGTACATGTGTACAATGGAATATTACTCATCCACTGAAAGGAATGGAATAATGCCATTTGCTGCAACATGGATAGACCTAGAGATTATCATAAAAGTATGTTAGAGAAAGACAAACATCATATGATATCACTTATATGCAGGATCTTAAAAAAGTTGATATAAATGAACTTATTTACAAAACAGACTCACAGACTTAGAGAACAAATTTATGGTAACCAGGGGGGAAGGATGGAGGGAGGGATAGACTGGGAGTTGGAAATGACATAAGCACGCTGCTTTATTTAAACAGATAATCAATAAGGACCTGTTGTATAGCACAGGGAACTTTGCTTAATATTCTGTAATAACTAAATGGGAAAAGAACTTGCAAAGGAATGTGGTGGTGGTTTAGTTGCTAAGTTGTGTGCGACTCTTGCAACCCCATGGACTGTAGCCCGCCAGGCTCCTTTGTCCATGGGATTTCCCAGGCAAGAATACTGGAGTGGGTTGCCATTTCCTTCTCCAGGATATCTTCCTGACCCAGAGAATGAACCCAGGTCTCCTACATTGCAGGCAGGTTCTCTACCAACTGAGCCATCAGGGAAGCCTGAAAAACAATAGATACATGTATACATATAATTGAATCACTTTGCTGTGCCCCCAAAACTAATACAACATTGTAAACCAACTATACTCCAATATAAAATAAAAAATAAGGGGCTTTCCTTGGTGGTCCACTGGTTAAGACTCTGGGCTTTCACTATAAGGGACACAGGTTCAATTCCTGGTCAGGGAACTGGATCCCACATGCTGCAACTAAGAGTTGGAATGCCTCAACTAAAGATTCCACAAGCCATGACTAGGACCCAGTGTGGCCAAATAAATAAATAAAAACATTTTTTAAAAAATAAAACAAAACAAAAAATAATAAAGGATGTTAAATTCTTTTCATTTTTCATTAATCTACAAGGATATGGCAAAATCATCACAATGTTAGTCAATTAACTTTTTTTCATGTGTTACTATTTTAGGTACATCTCTAGATATTTTCAACTTTAACTGAATTTCCAACCACCTAAAAAAATTCCATGATTTTTTTCATAAGTTTTCTTTGTAAACAACTGAATTTCAATCAAAACAATTAATTCAGTTCTCTCAATATTTTTCCTATCTCACTCACTTTTAATAATTACTTTAAGATTCTTTCCCAGATTATTCTTAGCAGAAAATCACCTGAGTATATTAGATGACATCAGTTAAATACTCCAAAGAAACTGTTCTCTTCAGTTTGGAAAGATATCAACACCTCAGGCCTCCTTGAAGAGATAATACACAATACACCAAAATCCACAGTAATTAAATCTCTGTTAGGACGCCTTTGATTTTCACAACTTCCTCTGACTACTGCTAAAGAAAATTACCAAGGATCTTCTATTAACATGAGCTTTATCCCTCTATGTCCTTTTGGGAGTGGGGCAGGATATGAATAAAGATACAATAGTAAACAGCTTAGTACCTGCTCCCCAGATGAGCTAAGCAAAGAAAGGTGGTTGAAAGCATTGCTACGGCTTCACTGGGTTTAATCGTCCTGATTTATTTTCAACAATCTTGAAAACTGTTGTTATTTCATAAACATTTATTGACTATCTACCCATGCTGCAGTCCATGGGGTCACAAAGAGTTGGACATGACTGAGTGACCAAACTGAACTGACCATGTGAATCATGAAGCCAAGCACTAAAAGGGATATAAAGATGCACACTACCCAGCATCTAACTTTAAAAGTTTAAATGTATTGAAAACTAAAACATAGTAGCTATAACTTATTAGATATCCATGGTGGTTTAGGCAGCTTACACATTGCAACCCTTCAATTTACTCCAAATTCTGTAACATAAGAACAGTTGTCCTTATCTGCATGGCACAGATCTAGTACCTATTGTTTCATTTGGTATCCATCCATCCCCATCAAGGGCTTCCCTGGTGGCTCAGTAGTAAAGAACCTGCCTGCCAATGCAGGAGATGCATGTTCAGTCCCTGGGTCAGGAGGATTCTCTGGAGAAGGAAATGGCAACCCACTCCAGTATTCTTGCCTGGGAAATCCCATGGACAGAGGAGCCTGGTGGGCTACAGTTCATGGGGTCACAAAAGAGTTGGACAAGACTTAGCAACTAAACAACAAAAACATCCCCATCAAAACCACTTGCTTCAAGGAAAGCTGATTCTCATCTTCTGACCTCTGGGACCCAATCTCTGTAGTTAGATGAGCCAACCAATCCCCTTTTATTATCAAAGTCAGTTTGCATTTTTTTTCTATTCTTTGCAACCAAAAGCACTCTAACTGATACACAGGATAACAATCATCCTCCAAAATTAGCAACATTTTCTTAAAGAGGTGGCAGTTAATTAATTTTATAATTTTTATAATATATTTTATAATTTTTAGACAATAAGGAGAAAATTTGCTGATTTCATAATATAAAAGCCTGAAATTTCGTTAAATATTTGCTGAATGAATTAGCAGAACAAAGGAATGAGTAATGACTGAACTAGTGATTATGAGATAATTTCTCTGTTCCTATTTTGCCCCTATCCTCTCAGGCTATGATGTGTTATTTTAAAACATTGTTAGGACATTGTTATTCTAAAAGAAAATACGAAACAATAATTGATGCAACTCAGCTCTTTTATCTTAGTTTTTATTAGCCAGTTAATGAGGTCTCCTATCTTTATATTCTACAGTGCTGTGTGCTGTGCCATGCCAAGTCACTTGAGTTGTGTCTGACTCTCTTAGACCCTATGGACTATAGTCTACCAGGCTCCTCTGTCCATAGGATTCTCTAGTCAAGAATACTGGAGTAGTTGCCATTTCCTTCTCCAGGGTATCTTCCCGACCCAGGGATCTAACGTGCATCTCCTGCATTAGCAGGTAGATTCTTTACCACTAGTGCCACCTAGGAAGCCCGTATTCTATAGTAAGTCATATTAACCTACTACCTCCCCTGCTTGACATTATTTGAAAATAATACATAACTTTAGGTTAAGTACCTAGCACCTGGAAAGTCAGAAATAGAAAAGATTTACACATTTGACACTTGTCCCTTTGTATATAGACCTCCATCTCACATTCCTATCCATCAGTAGGTAAAGTTCACCAGAGATTGAGAGATTAGACCATAAAATGTGTGTTTTATTTTGTGTTATTGATAGTGATCAAAAGTGCAATAGATCTTGTTCAGCTGCCAGTGGTGGTTGTTAAAGGCATTAACACCACGACTTAGGGACCTTTTTCCAAGGAAGCTAATAATGGGTAGAGATGACACACAGTCTAAGGGGAAAGGGTGTGGTGGGAAGAAGAGGAACACTTTAAAGATATTAATCATACAGACCTACTGAAATCCCTTATCTCATGACTGGTAACTGCTTCACTGAGAAGGAATTAGCTCTCACATTTAAAATGGGAGATGACTATAAAGAAGGAGAAAAAGGTTATTTATTTCCAGACACTGCCAACTTCCATATTGCTCTCTTGCTGTGTCATAGTCACAGACCTGTACAATGACAGGAAAAACAACTTCTAATCTTCCTGTGCAAGAAATGATTTTATTGATCTCTACTCTATCTTTTATTTTTCTTGAGATTCAGCAGGTCAGAACTGCACGTGCTCCTGTAGCTTTCTATCATTCAGCAAGATATCCATAGAGTTAAAAATGTCTTACAATAGGAGAGGAAGAAATTTATTTCAGCACCAAGGAGAGTACCCTGTTAGCTTCAAATGGTGTTATGCATTCAAAACTGCATATTATTCATGAGGCTAGAAAGAAATTGAAAGATGATTTGACAGAAAGCTACTATAAACTTATCTCATAAGATAGCTTATGAGAAAAATTCTAACCATTTCTATAAAATTAAAAACTTGTCAGAGTTTTGTACATGTATGTAATTTCAACAATGCACTAATCTTTTAGCTTTAAAATACAACGGAATTAGAGATTATTTGTCTTGTTTTCAAATTTCAAAACCATAGACTCTGGATGGACTTAGGTTTAAGGAAGTTTCAGTGAAGTCACAAAAGAGTTAAATTAACCATAATTAAAAACTCCATGATGCAATGAGATACTATCATCCTAAGTGAAGTCAGTCAGAAAAACAAAGTAAAAACCATGATAGGAATCCAATGAACATGTCTATGAAACAGAAACAAAATCAGGGACATAAAGAATAAGACTGGTGGTTGCTGAGGGGGAGATGGGTGGGAGAGGGTAGGAGAGAGGGCTTGGGATTAGCAGATGCAAAATGGTACATATAAGGTGGATAAACAACAAGGTCCTACTATATAGCACAGGGAACTATATGCTGTAATAAACCATAATGGAAATCGTATGAAAAAGAATGTATATATATATGTGTGTGTGTGTGTGTACATATATCACTGTGTATATATATATATATATATATATATATATATATATATATATATATACATAACTGAGTTTCTTTGTTGTACAACAGTAATAAACCCAACATTGCAATTCAACTATACTTCAATAAATTAAAAAAAAAAAGGTCCATGTGAACAAGTCCTAAAATCTTGCACATTGCTGTGTCCTCAGAGCTTGGTACATGGTATTCATAGGAGTCAAGTGAGAAAGAATGAATTAATGAATGGATTTCATTTAGTGAGTAGGAAGGAATTAATGAATATCTGGCTCATAATGAAAAATCACTTTCTGCAACTGATCTCAGAGGTCCTCACACTGCTCATCCTGAAATATGGATGCACCTTTCTCTCCCCTGTATCAACAGTGACTCTGGATCTCAGGGAAAAAAAATCTTGCTCCAGATCACACTTTTCAACTCCACTAAGCTTTCAGTGTAAAGGGTTCTCCTTAGAGCCCTGGAGAGGCCACTGAGGTTTCAACCGGTGTAATCCTATATCTCCAGGGCACCATAGCATCCACCCACCTGTGGCTCCTCCAATGCTCAAGTCAGCCAGTCAATCTGGGTCTACCCTGTTACCCGTTGGACAGGATGTTAACTCTCATCTTCTTCCCAAAGTCCCCAGGGAGACGATAACTACTTGTCCCTATTCCCTAGCAACCCAGCATCCCCTTCCTTGTGTGCCAAAAGTAGAAAGCAGCAGACCTTGCTCTGCTGAGAGATCCGCAGGAGTCCAGAGACATTTAAGTTGAGCTGTGCTAGGAGACAAATGACAATCATGCTTTTCTGCTTTTAGTTGTCACCACAGCAAGACATGGGGTCACCCTGAGAGACTAGAATCTACCAAAGACATGGCCAAAGGTGAAAGAGAAAACACAACCAAGTAAAAACAACGTTTACATAGACGTTGCCAACAGTCAGCAGGTTGTGAAGACTTCTCAGGCCTCTGAACCCCTTTCCTTTTTCCTATGTCTATTTGTGCAAGGAAACAAGTGAGAATCAAGTCAAGCCTCCTGGCTCCTAGGTAGGTACAGCCCAGTTCTTAGCTCCTAGAAGGATTCTGGGCTAAGGCTCCACTCTACTTGGACTGTACTATCAGGCCCCCAAAACGGGGGGAGCTGCCTGGGAAGGACTGATTTCCATTTCAAACTGCATTCTGGTACTTTGTACTCCAGCACCATTGGCCGATCAATATTTAATGCTTGGAGATTCTGACTCTGCGGGAGTCATGTCAGGGGACCTTGGGAGCCAATCTGCTTGAGCTTCTGAGTGATAATTATTCATGGGCTCCTGCCTCTTGCTCTTTCTCTCGCACGGTCCCACTCTGCAGACTCAGTGCCTTATTCAGTCTTCTCTCTCGCTCTCTGCGCTGCTGTAGCCGGACCCTCCGCCTTCGCCACCGCTCAGCATCTGCACATCCCTACAATGGCTAAAACAGCAATGGGTAAGGCATCGCGCCTCGTTCTTCCTCGGCTCCATCTGAAGCCCACCTCTTACCTTTTCTCTTAGAGCTTGGAAGGCATTCGGAGATATTTTCTAGAATAAAAGACATTATTGGTAACATAGAAATCGGGAAGGATGGAGGCAGCTCCGGGGTTTGAGGGAAGGCAAAGAGGGGATCTTTGAAAATCTAAATCTAAAGATTTGGTGTTTTTTTTTTAAGGTGGAAGCAGGTAAGTTGCCGTCCCATGGGGAGTGAATTTATTCTGTTTCCATATTTTAAATTAAGGCTTAGCCGTGGGGGGGAGGGGGCTACCTTAACTATATGCCTTAAATGGGGTTAAGGGACATTTTGGAAAGTGCTTTGTAACGTCCTTTATTTCTTCTCTAGTTAAAAGATTAAGAAAGTAAGAAAAGAGGGAAGAGGAAAGGAGATGGGAGAAAGGAAAAAGAAAAATGTAAAGTCAAAGTGGTCTTATCTAGGCTGTTTGAAAGATGGGTGGAGACGAGGGGAGGCGGGTGAAGAACCGGGCAAATTTTATGGTATTGTCTGGTGGCAAAAACCGCTAGTCCTGGGGCGCGGTGTGGGGAGGTAAGGGCATGGGGCGGGGTTGCGGGGAGACCTACCCTCCTTTGTTTTAGGGAGAGGGAGGGGATGGAGAGAGGAAGTCGGGAGGGCACAGAGGGCGCGGGTGGGCAGCTGCAGGGGCGGGGAAGCGCGCGGTTAGGGAGGGACAGCGGTTTCGCAGGCGCTGGGGTGGGGTTTCTTTGTGTGAAGACGAGCCGTCCCGGGGGGGTGGGGGGGGGCACCTGCAGCGCGGGGCACACAATGCGGACTGCCCCACCCTGGGCGAGCCGCGCCGGCGCCCTCCCCCCGCCCCACCCCCCGCGGGTGCAGCATCTCCCGCGTAAGGGGGGCACGGGTGCGGAGCGCAGCGCGAAGCCTGGAGCCCGGCCCTGGGCAGACAGCGACGCCACGCCCCGCGCCTCGCGCTCCCGACTCCCAGCCTCGGCTTCCGAGTGAGACCTGACCATTGCCCCCGCCCTCCCCACCCTGGCCTCATTGTTCTGTTTATAGAGAGAAGAGGAGAAAAGTGGGTTAAACATTTTTCTTTTCGAAACCACATCACCCAGGGTGATTAGACTTAAACGCGATAAATTCTTCTTTCACTCATTTGATTGGTGGGAGAAAAGCTTTTGGAAGCTAGATATGAGTACACACAATAATACAGATACAAAAGAGGTCAAGGTCTTTAACTGAGCCAAGCGATATAACAGTTTTGTAGGTCAAACGGGGCCAAATATCCGCAATTTTCATAGACTCAGCTGATATCAAGAGACAGACACCAAACGAGGTTCCGGATCCAAGGCCTCCAACCCCAACCCTGGGTCTTGCGCCTCCAGGGCCCCTCGGTGGCCCCCGGGGGACAGGGAGGGAGGGGCTGGAGCCTGGGCGGCGGCTGGAAGCACCCCTCCCCCCGGAGCGGGATGCGGAGAAGGGAAAAGAGGCGAAAGAGGCTTGCTCTGGACCATTCCGCCCTGCCCCACCCTCCCAGACGGAACCGGGGAGACCTCCGGCTCAGACTCTTGGCAAAGGGGAAGGGGGTTGGGGAGGGGGCCCCTAGAGCGATCTGCAGTCCTAGAGCCCTCTTTTCCAGCCCCGCGGTCTAGAACAGACAGGACGCCCCTCGATGTGCGCAGACCTCGGGCGTTCCTCGGAGTCCGGGCTCCGAGACGCTCCCAGCCCACCGAGTGGCTCTGCAGAGAGGCCGGCTCGACCCCGCCCGGCCACACAAAGGCGCGGCCCCACCCCAGCCGGCCGCGGGGCCGCAGAGGTGACCCCTTCCCAGGAGTGCGGGGGGCGCTTCTCTTTCCCTCCCACAGTCCAGGGAGCCTGGGATTGCTTCATTTAGCCGAAGCACACGACTCACGCCCTGTTCAGGTGGAGACCCCTTGGGTGGTCTTGGAGCGAGAGACCCTCGCTCCTCTAGCGAGGGGCTCGGCCCCACCCTTCCCAGCTGGGGCGCAGACCCGACAGCGGCTGGCCGGTGGGGGCGCACTTGGCGAGCAGGCGCGTGGATCGCAGCCAGCCCTGCAGAGCCCCGCGCCGCGCCCTGCGCGCCCCTCCCCGGAGCTGGGCGCTCGCCCCCGCCGGTGCAGCCCAGGAGACCGGTTTCTACGCAGTGTCCTGAACTACCCCAGCTCCCCACAGTCGTGTTCGCCCTCAAGTCGGGAAAGGGTCTGAGAATAGGGGATGGGGGCGATCTGGCTCTGCGCTCAGCACCCCCACCGAGAGGTTT
Source organism: Giraffa tippelskirchi (assembly GCF_054371585.1). Lineage (NCBI taxonomy): Eukaryota > Metazoa > Chordata > Mammalia > Artiodactyla > Giraffidae > Giraffa > Giraffa tippelskirchi. Next base: position 35,865,586 of record NC_137280.1, on the reverse strand, counting down.
CTGCTGCAGGAGGGCTTCTGCAAACTCATCACCATCATCAGTATTACTGCTGTTATTTCAAAATTATTATTGTGTGATGACTCAGGTGCCATATTTGTTCAAAAGGTTTGAACGATCGCATTTCAATGAAGATTAACCCTTGCTGCGCTAGCTTTTCTTCCTCCTATTCCCACCCCCCCTTCCAGAAAACAATGCATTTCTTCTTTAATTATACTTTATAAAACAAGTATATGCTTGGTTGCTGTAGGGATTTTGTATGTTCATAAGTGAAGGTACTTGCTAAGGGCAGGGCTTGTGTGCCAAAGATTGCTGGAATATTCTCCGCAGAGAATTGTTTGTGGCTGCAATATGCATATATAATTGAAATATTATGATCTTAGCACTTGTATTCCATAGGCTATATCTATAAACATATCAACGTAGGTTATGCACAAAATTTTAATTGTTTCTTTTTTATTTTTGAAACTCTTCAATTTTGCACAGAAACGTGGGTCGTGAAACGGTAGCCATCGTTCCATTAATAAAAATTCCACCCCAAATACGACAAATGCAAGGGCCCTTTCTGCCATGAGTAAGCAAATCAGGAAAAGAAGTACAACCTCTGCATTATTAAAATAATGGATTTTGTAATCATTCCAGTTGCAACGCATAATCAATTAATCACCAGGGCGGATGCTTTCTCCTGATTCATTAAACAATTATTGTATTCAGCATGATTGTACTAGGTGCATATAATAATACTCCCTATTATCTTCTCTAATGAAGTGGACACCTTCTAAATGGATACATAAATAACTGGAAGTGGAAAGAGGAGGATTTGGTCAAATTTTCAGGATAAGATGGAAAGAGAAATAGCAGTAGCTTATCATTTAATCTTATATGTATAGTTCATACCAGGCGAGTAAGTTGAGCCTGCAGTAAGCATTACTGACCCAGTGTAGCCAAAGGCAGGTAGCTGGTTTAATGATATAAATTAATACATTTACTGGTGGTTGTCTTACTTGAAAGAAAATAAATTTTTCAGTGATAAATAATTAAGATTGGATGGTTTGTCATATTAAAATCTACAACTTTTAAATTAAAGTAATTAAAATTAACCATGCTTTTGTGGTGTGTCTTACAGATTTGTACTAAAGTATTCTAAGGAGAAAAGGAGTGTTTTTATTGTCAGAGCAATTGTCTCTGCCCTTAATCATTAACATTTTTAGCAGAGTTGTATTGTTACATTCAAAATGCGTTTGCTTCTTTTCGTATTTTTTAATTATTAATGGATAGATCATGGAATAAGCATTTCACACATTATGTCTTCCATCAAATAACTCGTTCTCAGTGGTGAAATGCTGCAAGAGGTTCCATTTTCCCCAGATTCAAGAAATGCCCTCTCCCAGTGTCATAAAGCTGGTTCATGCAATGAAATAGTTTTCCTTCCTGTAATTTAGGATCAAAATAATTACTCAATTCTGTGATTATCTAGTTGTAGCTATCAAGCAGAATTTTTAAGCTAAATCTGTAAAATTAAAAATTAAATGGAAGATAAATCAATTGCATAATTAATTGAGGATATCTGTCATTGATAAATCCAAGCCATCTTTAAGAAAATGCCTGATTTATCAACAATTGTGTTTTTTATTCCAGCCAACTATACCCACCCCACCCCAGCCCCACTCCCACCAGCTCATTGCTCACATAGGCTGGAGAAAGCTGGCCTCAGAGCCGAGGGCTACCTTTTTTGGGTGTGGTCACCCCGGGCAGCTGATATACTCCAATTCACTCTAGTTTCCCCTGTGGTCTTAGACAAATACATATTACTCTGTTGTCACACAGTCTGTGACCTTATATGAAAAACGCAAGAAATTTTCAAAAAAGGAAAAAAAAATTCAGAATTAGCCAGCGACCCAGATGTTTCCAGAACCAAGGCTCTTTGCTGGTTCTTCGAACTGGAAAAGCTTGTTGCCTGCATTAACTTTTCACACCACTAGAGGGCAATCATGTTCTCAAAAAAGTAGATTTGCTTTTCTAAGCAAATCTTATTTGCTTATTTAAGCCCTGTTTCAAATACTTGCTATTTATTATAATAACTTCTTTTACCTGAAGCATTCACTGGCTTATTGGATAAGTTAATGCCATGCTTAACCTAGTGAATGAAAAGGGTTTGTGCACTTTTTCAAGGAGACATGAAATGAGCCATCTTAATCTGAAAGTAGGTGTTCAGTTCAGGAAGCAGGTGTAGGTCCTGGTTAATTCTCTGATGATTTTACTTTTCTAGTATCATTACATTGTTATTGTAATGTCATTTCTATTATTTGGGGAGTGGATACATAGTAGACAGTGGTCAGTAGTAATATCAAGATTATATAGGTACAGAATGTTTCAATGTTTAAATAAATTAATTAAACAAAAACATTGTTTACTTATTCATTTATTTAAAATGTGCTCATTGTTGTGGACGCATCTGAATGTCACTCTCCACCTTCAGGGATCTTGCAAGTTAGTGGTGAAAGCAGACAGATACAATGGGATATTGAGAGGGCTCCCCCCCCCCATTGACTGTTGCTCTGTTTCCTACTTTTTCAGCTTTTTTTTCCCGTTTAAAGAATATCTCTTTGAAATTAAATCCAGTGTGATTTCAGCTCAAATATTTAAATCTAATGTTTTGTCAGCTTTCAGTAATTTTTGAGTACCTCCTCGTAGTAGTTTTATTAGTTTAGTAGAAAATTGACATTAATTTTAATGAAATAAGAAGAAACAGATAAGCACAAGCCAATTTTTAGGATTATCAAAGTTGGATTTTTTAAACATTTGCTTGGTAGGGAATTCTTTTTCTCTTATATTTCATGTAGCTATAATCCAACCGTAAAATACTTAATCGGTTCATATCACTATGCTCCCCAGATTTAATGTGCATGTGAATTACCTCTGACTTTCATTAAAATGCAAATTTTAATACAGTAGGTCTGGTTGAAGCCAGATATTCTGCATTCCTAACAAGTTCCCAGAAGATGCTGATTCTAACCACCAAATACATTGATTTAAGAAATATAAAACTGTGATATATATGTACCTTCCACAGTAAGCTCTGACATTATGTCTTAACATTTTCAAGTCTATGACAATCTTTACAAAATATTTCACCTCCAATCTCATACACTTAGGGATTTTATTCCTCTGGGAGTTATGTGTTCTGTGCCATCCATTTTCTTTTAATTGGACTTTTAAAATATATTCGTATTGCAGGACTCAGCAGAAGACCTTCAGGAGAATGTGGAAATAAGAATTTGTGCATGTGTGTGTACCTGTGTGTGTATAAGAATGAAATGTGACTTGTGGTACAGTTGAGAAGGATGACAAATCAATAATGCTCATTCCTGTCATTCGCAAAACAATATGCAGAACAAAAAGTTTAATTCAGAACCTTTTACTTGTGGAATGTTGTGCAAAAGTCTGTAACCCCATTTACCACATTGACTTAATTCATTGCCAGTACTCTACACACTAAAGAAATTAACAAAGAGGATCTAGCAGCACAAAATTTTCTCTCAATACATCCTGCATTTATCACTTACCAAATTATCTAAGAGCATTTCTTCCTGGATACCATATTAGCAAATTATTAATAATCTATTGAGTATGGATGGATATTTGAAAACAAATTATGTGTTATCTGCTTATGTAAACTAATAAGGGACTTCTGTAATTCAGTACTGCCTTTCTAAAAAGGTGACCTAGAGGTAAAGAAATGTGCCGTCAAGGAATATCATCAAAGATATCCTATGTCAATCCTTCCATGCGGTGGGTTGCTGACCATTCAAACATTACCACATCTCTGGAAATGCTATCCTGATACTATGCATGAAATACTATGCATAGAAATGATACTATGCATGAAATATCTCAAATTATAGATTTACTATTTCCCAAATAGGGCATTAAAAATATGGTCCCAAAATAAAGCTGACCAGAGATATAGTACAATACACTGTTTTTCTCCATGAAATTGGAGTAAGCCTCAAGGTTATCCATTCCTTTGTTCCTCCTGTCCATTCCAGGGTCTCTCAAAAGCTAGGAAGCTTTCAATTTTTGCAACTCCTAGTACATTTCAAAAGGAAGACAACATTATTAAAGTAATACGTGTTTTAAACATTTAATCCTAGCAGGTCTTTATAGCTGTATGTGTATTTCATCAGGACATAACAAAAAAATCTACACTAGTGGCCCTTGAAGACTGAGCCAAAAAAAACTTCCTTATTGGTCCTTCAATCAACAATTTTCTTATGATGCTGGTTGCTTTCAAGAGTCATTTTTCTGGCATAGAAGTAAATTTCAGAGTGTCTATAAGAAATTAATCTATTGATTTCATCCTTACATAGCATATATAACATGCTAGGCACTAAGCACTTCACACATTTCATTATCCAGGCATCCTCAAAAGTCAGTACCATTACAGATGAGGAAACTGAGGCCCAGAGAAGAGGGATGAATTCCCCACGGTCACATAGTTGCTCAGACCCAGAATTTGAACCTGGTGTTCTGGCTCCAGAATCTTCATCTTTAATAGGTAACCTTACATGTCAGAGGTTTTCTCATCATGGGGTTTGAACCAGTGATACCGCCATTTTGTTTAAAAGGCCCAATGGTCTCATCCTTTCTGAGCACAGAAACACCTTGAAGATGAAACACCTTCAAATTAATGACGCATTATAATAGCTAACCTGGGGCTTATTGCAGTAATTGCCATGATTCAGGCTTTTGGAGAAAGAGAGCTATGAGACCTTGGGGGCTGTAATGTATGAAACCACCTGGCTTTCTGAAGGCTCAGCTAAGAGCATAGCAGGGACTTGTCATGTGGACACAATGATTTTCTTTCTGGGAAAAAAAATCTTAATCTGATCAGTATCATCCTGGTTGACACATTTCAAACGGACTCTCAGCTGTCTCCATAGGCCCTAGATGTATAATTTTAATATTTTGTTTTATAAAATAAATCTAGAGCTAAAAGAGAGATACAGCAGTGGTATCTACATGTAGTATTACCATTAGACATTACTTGACAATTTCTCCATCCTATTATCTCAAAAGCAGGCAGGCAGGCAAGGTTGATTGGTGAGAAGGTTCTGAATCCCCTGTGAAACATTTTTAATCATCTTTTAATAAAGGAATCAGGCCCTGCCATTTGTCAAGGAGACATTTGCAGTAGTAAAATCTGTGTTTGTACAGCCCATTTTATTAGTCGTGATTAAAGATAACAATTTGTGTTCGTTTATTCTTGCAAAACACTTTTATGTGAATGTAAAGGTTAATTAATGCATCTCAGCAATCATTTTGCTAGTCATCTGGAAATATAACTTCTCGAGGAATTGTACTTAAGAAAAGAAGCCACACACTATACCATAAAACCATAACCAAAATTTTAAGCTTTTTCTCATTTGTAATTTTGTTGACCTTCAGATTAAAATATTTAATCCTTTGAAAAATTATAAGATTCCAAAAATTTATTTTTGTGACCAAAAATAGATAATTATAGTTCTTGTATAGTACATTAAGTGTAATGCTTTCTGGAGCTGACTTTTTAAATTATAAAGTGGTAGCTATAAGAATGCTTATTTAGCAGTTATTCTTCTGGCATAATTGTACTCTGGATGTCAGATTGTTTATCATTCGTTAGCACAAGTACTTAGTATGACAATAAATCATCAGTGATATGAATCTGTAGATTTTTTGGTTGTATGTCTATATCAGTATAAAAAGAAATTGATGAAATTCATCTAGATTTAGTTCCACAAATACTTGTACAAGAAAGTATCTTAAAGTTTAGATTTTCATTCTACTCCCTATCTTGGAAGATTTTTTTTCCCTTTAACAGCAACCATAATGGAGCCAGTTTTGTTCCACTGAACAAAACTGATTACAGTAAGCCTAATAACAGTCTTTCAGTTTTGGCTTTCTAGTAAATAGTAAATAGAAGCCTAACTCACATCATAAAGTTAAATCTATAAAATACTGACTGTTTCAGAACTGAGACAAGACGAGAATATCATATCAAGATGTTACTTCTTAACAGCTGTAGACTCTAACGGGGAGAGGCACCGATCATGTCAAGCAGTTGGAGGGAGGCTATGCAGCCTGCCTTGGAACCCTGCTTCAGAACATTCAGACTTGTCTTTACTACTCCGTGGTTCTTTTTTTCCTAACACACTAATGTCTGTTGTTATTTAAGTCTTAGCTTTATCTGAGCAGTGTCAGTTAGCATCCTTCTCACTGTAGTTGTTCAAACACATGAAATATCACAAGTTGATTCTAGTCTTTTGATGCCCAGGTTACATGATCCAAGACTCCTGTCACTTTAAAAATCATCTGTTCATTCTACTTCTGACCTAGTTTTTCCTTTTAGAATTAAAAAAAGAAGCAGATAAACGTAGAAGATTGAAAATGTTCAAAAGAAGAATTAGTATGACCTATCAATATGGGACCTTGTTCTCAGAAAATATTCACAAGCTCCATCCTTTTTAACTTTCAAGTAGTCCCTATGACATGAGCATATTATACATGTTACTCTGTTTAAAAATGCTCAAAAAATTTACTTAAGCAAGTTTACATGTGATAAGTTTTAGAGCTAGAGCCAGAACACTTTGCATTATATATATAATAGTATATATAACATATATATGATATATATATCTTTATTATACATATTTATATATGTAATAAAGATATGTAATATCTTTATTAGACCTTTATATACATATCTCTTTATTAGAACACAGGTCTAGTAAAAATACACATCTTTATTAGACCAGTATATGATTTTACTGATATACAAAACAAAATAGAAATTCATAGATACAGAGAACAAACTGGTGGTTGCCAAAGGTAAGGGGGTGCAGGATTGGGCAAAATAGGTGAGAAACATTAAGTACAAGTTTTCAGTTATAAAATAAATAAGGCACAAGGATATAATGTACAGCATAAGTAATATAGTCAATAATATTGTAATAACTTTGTTATACATGATGACAGATGGTAACTAAACTTATTGTGGGAATCATTTTATAATGTGTAAAAATATTGAATCAATATGTTGTTCACCTGACATTAATATAATATTAAGGTCAATTATACTTCAATAAAAAGATGTAGATATCTAATATACATTGTATATCTTAACATTAGGTAGAATTAGATTAGATATGATATCTATGATATATATCATAGATATTACATCTATATTAGATATGTTATGATAATATATAATTAAATAAGCTAATAAAGTTTAGCACTTTCTCCTGTCCAGTAGTGAAATATGCACAAGTGAGGAAAGGGATGCATTGAGTGGGTTTGCCTTCAGTCTAAAGCTATTAATGGTTAATGGCATTAATTAAAATAGATTCAAGCACCCACTCCATTCTGAGGCCTATGCTAGGTATTGTGAAAATATGAATAATCGTGGGCCTCCCCTTTGTAGAATTTGGTTTTTTGAAGAAAACAAGACCCTGAACATACAAAAAAATAATAATAACCAGTAATAATAGCTTATAACTATAAATAGAAGTGTCCACAATTTTAACAATTTTACTATACTACCTTGCAGTATTATTACAAGACAGTACATGATACACTAAGACCATCAATTAGGAAGCACAGAGATCCACCCAAAGGCTGTTAAGACACCTCTGGCAGATCAGAAGTGGATATGGGAGTTAGATGGACATAGTTTTAAATCTTGCTCCATCTATTCACTATCTGATAATCCTTGAGTGAATTATCATTTCTATACTGCCATTTTCTCAATTATATCTCACAATATATCTCAGGGAAAAATAATACCACCTAAATTACACGGTTGTTGTCAGACAGAAAAAGGCAAATACTGCATGATACCACTTATATGTGGAATCTAAAAAAAGCACAAATGATATTTTTGCACATATGCAAAACATAAACAAACTCACAGACATAGAAGGCAAGCTCATGGTTACCAAAGGAGAAAAGGGAGAGTGGAGGGACAAATTAGGGGTATGGGATGAACAGATACAAACTACTATGTATAAAATAGGTAAGCAACAAGGATATGCTATATAGTACAAGGAATTACAGCCATTATCTTATAACCTGTAATGGAGTGTAATATGAAAAAATACTAAATCCCTATACTGTACACCTGAAACTATTGCAATGCTGGAAATCAACTATACTTTGATTTTTAGAAAATCACATGGTTGTTGAGAGGATTAAGTAAACAATTCAATATTAAGTATTTCATAATCCAAATCCACCACGGGCTTCCCTGGTGGCTCAAACAGTAAAGAATCTGCCTCCAATGCGAGAGACCTGGGTTTGATCCCCTAGAGAAGGGAACAGCTACCCACTCCAGTATTCTTGCCTGGAGAATTCCATGGACAGAGGAGCCTGGCAGGCTATAGTCCATGGGGTTGCAAAGAGGCGGACACGACTAAGTGACTTTCACTTCACAATCCAAATAGTAATCCCCTTCCCTGACACCTTAAATGGATGATGAAAACAGTAAACAAAAATATTAATTTAAACAACTAAATTTTTTTACTTTGTGAATTTTACATGTAATAACAAATCTACTAGAATTACTTGGAATTTATGAAATGATCATTACTCAATAATTTGTGGTAGAGGGAGAACTGATAATAATATTTATGAAATAGCTGCCAATATCATATATCTCTAAGATAAAGCCACTCCAGGAAATGCCAGAATCAAAAGTATTGGGTTGGCCAAAAAGTTCATTCAGGATTTTCCATAAGCTGTTAGAGAAAACCTTAGCAAACTTTCTGGCCAATCCATTTCTTTTGAATTTATTTCCCATCTCCTGTTTCTCTGTTATATTTCATATCTCATCCTCCTTCAAATATATATATAGCATCAATAAAACTAACCCGCTTGCCTACCTAGTAAGGCTCATCAACATAAAATATCATATTCAATAGAAATAAAAACTGATTCCAAAAGCATTAAAATGCAAAAGTCTTCACTGAATTTTCTTGGAGAGCAGTCTCTTGTTCTTAAAAAGGTTATGAACCTATCAGTTTGGGGGGAAATTATATCACATTCCACACTCAGACCCACACACAGAGTCTCTTGTTCTTAAAATCTTATCAGCCCATCAATTTGATCCAAATCTGACATCACTTGACTGTTTCATAGTCTCTCTTTCCTGTTTCTTCAATTTCCTCCCTACCTGGAATTCTGCTCTCTTCCATTTTCAACACCCATCCTTCAGCTAGATCTTTTCTTTCAGGAATAACTTCAGATATTTCTTATCTGGACCAACTTAGCCTTCCTACTCCCCATCCATTAGTAAACAAGCACAACAAAAATAACTAGAGCCAAGCAGTAAAAACATAATACTCCTTAGATAACTCTAGTGGGGAAAAGGATACAGAAATATACAGTTTAGTGTTGTTCTCCAAGACATTCGTGAAAATAATAGCTTTTCAATCAGTAGTGTTCCAAGTACTGATCAGTAAAACACTGTAAGATATTAGTGGAATGTTATTATTTAAATAATTAAGATAAATAAGTAAGATTAGCATTCATCTGACATCTGATGTTACAGAGACTTAAGGGAGAATAATTGACTACTGACTTAAAGGGGCATTATCGCTATTTTGTTTTGCCTCCAATCCATCAATTCATATAAATGTATGGTACATAAACCTGTAATTATATTTATGACATAATTGTAGACATATTAATAGAAATATGTCTACATTTACAAGTGTAGTATAGTCCTTCTACAAATTAGATACTGTTGATGACCACCATCTACATATAAAAATGCTCCATATTGTTCACATTTACAGGCTATAAAATGTAGATGATAAAATGTACTTTCTCATACTTTCTACTTTCTCATAAACAAGAAGTAATGACAAAGAAGGAGCTTTATATGAAAGCATCAATACAATTTAAACACTCACGAGGTCATAATATATTACACTGAGTAGAAAAGTTCAGCTGTAAAGAAAATGTAGACATTCTCTCACCTTAAAAAGTCAAACAAGGTTCCAAATGACTAACCAAAACACGAAAGTACAGAGAAAAGACCTACAGCTCTTCCACTAACAAAACACTTGGTTTTTAAAAGAGCTTAGTAGTAGAACATATAAAAGAACATGCAATTCAGTATCTAGGATGAACATTTTTTTTAAGTTCAGCATTAACACTGAAGAAATATTGAATCTGCTTTGAAAGAATTGGATTCCATCTGCTGAAATTTTTCTTAAAATGAATTTTTTAAGCATACACAGTAGCAGTCTCTATTGGTTTTGAGTTGCAGGAAGCTATATTCCAACATATGCAAGATAAGAGTCACAGAAAAATGTGACTTGGGAGAGAACAATGAATTTCATGACTTGCTTGCAGAGCTGAAAAGAATAAACGCATACCCACTTTTGCTGCTGTGTGTGTGCTGGGGTTTCCTTGGTGGCTCAGGTGGTAAAGAATCTGCCTGCAATTCAAGAAGTGTGGATTCAATCCCTGGGTCATGTAGATCCCCTGAAGAAGGAAATGGCAGCACATTCCAGTATTCTTGCCTGGAGAGTTCCATGGACAGATGAGCCTGGCAGGCTACAATCCATGGGGTTGCAAAGAGTTGGACATGACTGAGTGACTAACGCACACACACACAATCGTTGTCAGTAAAAGAATTGCAGAAAAATACATAAATTGGGAGAGAGTAATGAATTTTACGACTTGCTTGCATAGCTGAAAAGAATAAATGCCTACTCACTTTTGCTGCTACTGACAACAAATAGCCAACATTTTACCACTTTTGATAAATTTTAGAAGTGAACGCTGAATACATGGAGTGAGGACCAGTCAGCTAAGTCAAATAAGATTTCTCAGAACTGCTTCTGAAAAAGAGTTTGGTCTCCTAGAAACACAGAGGAAGCAGGATTTGCAAATCAACTTCAAGTCTAGCTCTCCTTGATCTTTCCTCCTGAGAACTCTACAGGTTTACCATCTAGCAATGCACTTGGCAATTAGCCACATACTGACTTGTAGCACCTTCTAGTGGTCATCACATTCCCTGTCATTTATTGTCCCCCTACTATGCATGAACCAGTGACATGTCACATACCCCTCTGCCCTTTTTCCTATTTCATTTTTATGTCAACTCTTAAACAGGTTTCATTATCCCCACTTGACAAGGAAGGAAAGGAGAAGCCACAGGAAGTTCTGTAACTTTGTCGAAGTCACACGCATTGTTCAGGGCAGAGGCAGGTTTCAGGTCTCAAGCTCTCCATTCGCGCCAACTGCCTGCCACGAATGGTTGTTGACTTTGTGTTTTGCTACAGACATTATTTGTCTTATATGCCACTATACTAAGGGTTACTGTTAGGCCAGAACCACATTTCATGTACCTCATCTCCCCTACCGCACCCTCATGGCTGGCAGTAATAATACTGTTGGCTAATGTGCATTGAGTATTTAGTGTGCTGAGTGTAGTGAAACTGTGCCAAATACCTGAAGATTATTACCACCCCCATTTCACAGGTGAGCAAGGGAGGGAGGGCAAGTCACCCACAGCTAGTAGGTGCTCGGGCTAGGATTTGAAACACATCAATCTGCCCCCAGAACCTGCATGGGCAACACTGCCTACAGCCTCCCTTGGACACAGCAGGGGCTCATTTGTGTTCAGTAATTTGATGAGATAAGGATGAAGAGAAGTCTCAGAATTACAAGAAGAAAGATGCCACAGCATTTCACTGTGGCCACGCTCCGCAGGACTTCAAAAGTCAAAAAATAAAGAACAAGTTAGAGAGGATTAATCTTTATAACAATATCTTATACTAGTTAGCACTTCAGTTTCGCAAAACATCATTTAATTCAGTCTCTACAATGATATCCTATCCTACCCACATTTTTTGGATTAACTCATATTTAGAAGGTTTAATAAATTTGTTAAAGTCAGATAGATCTTGAACTAGAGCGTAAGTCTTGAGTTCTTACTCATATTTCTTCTATTATGCCAAGGTAATATTTATTCATCTTTAGTCAGTATTATGGGCTTCCCTGGTGGCTTAGCTGATAAAGTGTCTGCCTGTAATGCAGGAGACCCAGATTCAATCCCTGGGTTGGGACGATCCCCTGGAGAAGGAAATGGCAACTCACTCCAGTATTCTTGCCTGGCAAATCCCATGGAGTGGAGGCTGGCAGTCAGTCCTCCAGGCCAGAATACTGGAGTGGGTTGCCATTCTCTTCTCCAGGGGATCTTCCCAACCCGGGGATCGAACCAGGATCTCCTGCATTGCAGGTGGATTCTTTACCAGCTAAGCCACCAGGGAAGCCCAGAAAAGCAATAGAACCTATAAATGAATGCAGAGGAAACATTCACGTGCCTTTTTTCTCCTTACGTAGAGGGACGTGATTGCCAGCTGTGAAGCTGACCTTATGAAAGACAGGCTGAGCGGGTTGCTTAAATTTTGCCTGGAAACTGAGCAATTATTGTTGTGTTACTAACTAGCACCATTTGAAACTATCACCATAGTTACAACTATGGGATAAGGGCCAAGTGAGAGAAGCAGGCCACTGCAAAGCACAGAAATTCCTGTTTGTGGCATAAAAGGAAGTTAGTAAATTTACTGGAGAGAATCAGTGAGCCCAGTCTAGGTCCAACATCTGGGCTCTTAACCCCCAGCTCTTCACCTGTTCTCTGTGGGGAAGCCAGCTGAGCCACAGAGAGATGGGGCGTAGCGGGGGACAGGAGGATGGTGCGGGGGGCGGCTGGTGTCATTTGCAGCTGGTGACAGCTCCTCCCTGCTCAGCCACCAAAAGATTAGCGTTTATAGAACACTAACTGCCACATCCCTGGAGAAGGAAATGGTAACCCACTCCAGTATTCTTGCCTGGAAAGTCCCTTGGACAGAGGAGCCTGGCAGGCTACAGTCGGAAGAGTCGCAAAGAGTCGGACGCAACTGAGCAACTGAGCACAACTGCCTCACACAACTCTATATGCACACATTAAATGAGACACCTTCTCTCACCCTCAGAACCTTAAATATGGTTGGGAAGAAATGATTAACAGCAAACACAACAGTAGAGGAATAAGGGCTAAGCTTTGTGAAACAAGCCAGGAATATGACTGTGGCTTTGAAAGGAGAAGAGACTCAAAGCCCCTTGCAATGGAAACCATCAAGTTTGAGTCCCTTCTGCGTTTCGGAAGTCACAACCCTTAGAGACATTTCTGAATTTTCACCTTAACCTAGTATTCAGATCCTCTGTCCTACTCTATACATGATTACTTGGACACTTCTTTGAACTTGTGAACAATATCCCAAATCACAAGTACACTTTTTTATGAATGTGTTTAGGCTGAACAAATCTAGAGAAAACAGAACATAAAGGAAAACTCATATTGTGCCTATAAGTATTACGTGTTACCAAGCTGTGTTTTTTTAAAATAATATCAGCAATTTACTATGCCAAATTCCAATTCATATTTATCTATACAGGTCAAACACTTGATACCATTTTTGTCTTCAGGTTTTTAATTAGAAATGTTTATGACCAAGTCAAGGGCTACTTGCTACATAAAGAAGATAAGATGCATAGGTTAGTCTGATCTCACTCAACCAGTTATAATGATATGTAATCTTTCTCATATCTTAGGAATGAGTATTATGACCTCAAAAAGAACTCCAGATGGCATCCAAAAGCTTACATTTTATGTATCACCTAGTCTGCCTAATTGTGAAAACAGATACATATTTAAAGCCAAAAATAGATCTTCGGTGTAGTATGGGGTAAAGTTGTTTGCTCAGATAGTTAGACAATTTGAAATTCAAACCATGAGTAGCTTTATAAATTACATTATATATAACATTTTGTGTCTATCATGTAAATATTTATTATGAAATACAAAGATTTGGTAAGAGGAAAATTTACAAAGCAAAAATATGAAGAGAAAGTTTTCTTTTTCTTTAAAAATATAATGGCTTAAAATAATTTGTTTAAAAGAAGGTAGATAAAGGAAGCCCTTAGTTCAGAAAACACAAAAGGATGAATCAGCATGTAATGAGAAAGCTAATCCATTTAAAGACAAAATTGCTAAATTTGTAGAATCATAAAATTCCAGAGCTTGGGAATACCAACTATCAATGAGGAGAAAAATAAAAAAGGTCCAGAGAAATTAAATAGCTTGTCCAAAATCTTAACATAAAAATCTTAAGTTCTGAGAAGACTTCAAAGTTCTGCTTTTCCTTCCATTGTGAGATGCTATGGCTAGTGATTCCAATTGCATTAAACAAAATGCAGACCTAATAATATTTATGTTGATGATTTTAAAGTAAGTTTTTGAGAAATAGTGCTCACCAATCCAAGTCAACCAGATTTCATAGAAGCAGAAAAAAATGCATAACCAGAACATAATAATGTTTTGTTACGTTATTTCCTCAGTAACAATATATTTCCTCAAAGTATGAACAAAGTCTCCTGATCACTCAGGTATTTTTATTCGTATCTTATAGGTTAAATGTATTGTGAAATCCACCCTTAAGAGAACATAAAGTTACTTTTTAAATATTTCTGGACTTTTTGTGACGTATATTGCTTATTTCAAATAAATCAAAACCCAAATTTCAGTATCTTTAGCCTTTCTGTAGCCATTTGCTTTATTACAAAATAAAGGCAAAAGGATATTTTGTCATGCAAAGAACCATAACTTAACAAAACTACATTTATCATAGTACAAGCATACAAAACTTTTGTGCCACTGAAAATGATCATTTCTTAGAAGAGATTTTATTTCCAGAAGAAACAAAAAGCATGTGAAAGAAAGAAAACAGAAAACTTTTCTTGGACCAAGTTGCCTTTTACATTTTAATCTTGTTTGTAACAGTCATGACTCAAAATTGACTGGGGAATTCAGAAGCTTCTGACATTTTACTTACTTGCCTCTTATATTGCATTTCATTCCTTGCAGAAAATTATACTTATGTAAGTAAAGGGATATGATGGGAAGAATCCTATTTCAGAAAATAAGTCTTTACATGGTAAAACTTGAGGAAGTAGCATTTGATTTCCAAAACAAAGCAATTTCCATGGCATATTTAGGTTAACCTCAAAATTCCTTCCACACTGTTTAGCTGCCTCAAAAATGGATGCTGAATGTAATCACCCAGTGGAAGCTGTACCATTAAGAGACTTCACATTTATTTCAAATGCTCTGGTACTTTCATCCATTCCCAAGAGATATTCAAGAATAGTATCACTCAATTGGTGTCTTTTTAATATTGGTGGGAGTTCTAAATGTTTGACAATGTGTCTTTTTTCTGTTTTTCTTTAAATATATATTTGTTTGTTCTATTCTCTATGACACAGAATGACTGTAGGACATATTACTTAAGTGTGACTAACAAGGTCAGAAGATTTGTTTTCATTCAGGGGAAGAAATTTACCTGACTGCTTAGTTTTTGTTCACTATTTCAATGCAATGGCACCCCACTCCAGTACTCTTGCCTGGAAAATCCCATGGACAGAGGAGCCTAGTAGGCTATGGTCCATGGGGTCGCTAAGAGTCAGACACGACTGAGCGACTTCATTTCCACTTTTCCCTTTCATGCACTGGAGAAGGAAATGGCACCCCACTCCAGTGTTCTTGCCTGGAGAATCCCAGGGACGGCGGAGCCTGGTGGGCTGCCGTCTATGGGGTTGCACAGAGTCGGACACGACTGAAGCGACTTAGCCTTAGCCTTATTCCAATTACCTAAGCATTTAATACACAGTTTTTGAATGGATGACTAGAATAGAACTCTGAGAAACATGCTTTGAAAATTCAACTCTTAGAGCACTAGTGAGCACATACAGTAAGACTCTAGAATTCTCCTTAGGTTTTGAGAAGCAAGCAAAATACCAGCTCCTATATGAGGCTTTTGTGACCTTTTCCTGAAATATTGTCTATTAATCATTTGTATATCATCCATTTCCTAAGAAAAATTTTAGGGAGGCTGCTACAAATACAGTTTGTATACTACCCAGATAGTAATTCTAGTCAATGGGAACTTATTAAGTATTATTTAACAATACCAGTAAGTTAAATGCTTCTTTTATTCTCAGTTGATGCTAGTAACTATTACAAGTAGTAAGGATTTTTTAAGACCAGTTCAGAACTAAAACAACAATATGGAACTCTTCAAATGCATAGAAACATTCCACCATTCCAAGGGAGTAGAGGTTTGTGTGAAAACTTCAAGAATTATGCTTTTGACTTCTAGCAAATTTTCAGATTGGTAGAGGAATTAAATCAGGATATAACTAACAGGATACTTCCCAGGTGGCTCAGTGGGTGACTCAAAGAATCCATCTGCAATGCACAAGACACAGGAGACAGAGGTTCCATCCCTGGGTTGGGAAGATCCCCTGGAGGAGGACATGGCAAGCCACTCCAATATTCTTGCCTGGAGAATCCCCTTGGAAAGGAGAGTCTAGCAGACTATAGTCCATAGGGTTGCAAAGAGTGAGACATGACTGAAGCAACTGAGCACACACACACACACATACACACATAACTAATAGGAATTGTCCCATAAATTATTGCAGAGTCCCTGCTTAATCGGATTGTTTTCTTCTTAATGTTCTGTATAAATTAGCATATTCCATTATCTGAAGATAAGCAACCCCATCTTGTAATGACAGAGAGGACTCCCTTTGAATTCATTGTATCTTTAGTGTCTAAACCACTGATCAATTCAAGGGAAAAGTCAACTGGCCCATTAAGTGCGATAAATTTTTTGTGAATCTTATAGTATTTTTTGTTTCTCACTTGTCATAAAAGTCTTGCATTTTTCATTTCTGAAAGTTCTTGCTTGCACTGAGAATATGATAGGAAATTCACCATATATGCAGTTTTATACTTCCTTTTGCAATTCAGAAACATGAATCATAGTCAGACTTAATTCTAAAATCCATGTGAAGGGGAACTCAGGGCTTATTTTCTAGAGAAAGGCTACATGTTACAACACAAAGAATAAAGAAATCAATATCCTCCTCATTGATGACCACAACATTTTTGATTCTAGAATTTATACCATAGTCAGTCTGCATAGGAAGTATGAGTTTTGCTGAATTAAGAATGGGTACAAAGTATTTTTCTACTCTCAGTCAAAAGTTAAAAATTAGTAGGACAAGATTTAAATCAGTTGGGTGTCACATTTAGCCATTTTGAAGACACAATTCAGAGGACATCATGGCAGCCCCTGAAGGGCCCTTCCCTGGTGTCTCAGATGGTAAAGAATCTGTCTGCAGTGCAGGAAACCCAGGTTTGATCCCTGGGTCAGGAAGATCCCCTGCGGAGAGGAATGGCAACCCACTCCAATATTCTTGCCTGGAGAATTCCATGGACCGTGGAGCCTTGTGGGTTACAGTCCATGGGGTTGCAAAGAGTCAGACATAGCTGAGCAACTAACACTTTCCAGTTCAGGAGACCACAGGGAAGGGGAGAAAAAAAAACCATTGCTCTATGAGAACTTCACTCAGCCAGATGAACAGACTCTGTTCTTTCACTCTGGTTTTCTCTCATTTTAGTCCCAACCAATTTAGCTATCATCCTAGGCTTGTGACTACTGCTGGAGACTTAAGAAAAACATACCCTTTGATACCTAGAATTACGCTTGGTAATAAAATCTTGACTTGCAGACAAAATTAAATGCTTCCATTACTCCTGTGCAAACTACAGTGTAGTTTGGTCTCCATGTAAGACTACAAGAATTTCTTTCATCACAGGGAAAGATAGAAGAACAGCACCCTGCGTGATTAAATTCTCATTAAACTCAACAGACGCTTGACTTGGAAGTAAGAGTAAGGTGAAGCTCCAAGTTGATACAATTTACTGCTTTTATTACAGTTTTGACCACAGGGACTGATTCAGGTCACCCAGTTTCTTTTCCTTGTTACAACTGCTTGACCAATTATCAGTGGAATTGAAATTTAAGAGCTTCATATGCTTCTGTAAAATCCAATGATGGGTTGTTCAGCTTTGACCTTCTTAAATGTCCCGTGATTTGATTTGATATCTATTCCTACAGAAAAAATACGCTGCTTTGGCTGATCAAAGTATTAATCTTTCAAAACCTCTGAGGTTATTATAGCTTAGGAGATCATAATTCTTGTGGGGAGATATGCATGGAATAAATACCAGCTGAATCCATATTTATACTAAGCCAATTAGCATTACATCATCATGGCAGAAATATCTAGAACATTACCTCATATCAGAAATCTTCTGGGATGTTAAAATAGATCTTGAAAAATCTGAGATTTCTTTTTCATGTAAATGTTAAATTCTCAATTATGTATTCATCAAGCAAAGGTTTTTTTGGGCCCAGATAGACGCCAATATAGTATGCAAATGTTTTAAATAAAGTCATTTTCATGCATTTCATCCTTCAAGAGGAAAATCAGTGATGGGGCTCTTGAAAGTATTTCTAAACGGGATGATAGATTTGACTTTTAGAAAATAATCTGACCTGAGGCTCTAGGACCCCAAAACAATCACACTACCAAACACAACACACACACACACACACACTATGGTCAAAATCAAGTTAAAGTGAGCAGCAGAAGCTTAATTTATGACATGAATAAAGTATCAAAAAAAAGAGCTTATAGGTAACTGATTCTCACCTATTTGAAGACTTAGAAAACAGGAGGGCTAGAGAGGAAGACAAGAGTTAGGAGATCGGTGGTTCAGTGTTTAATGTGGGTTAATGTCAGAATGTGGGTTCAGTGTTTAATGATTATGGGTAGAAATCTTGAGTCTTTTTAGACCTAATTAGCCTAGGACCCTGTTTCTCCCCTTATGTCATTGAAACCGTGTCACGAGCACCCAGAGGACTACCAAGAATATCCACAACTGTCACCCCCATTTGCCTGATTCTAAAGATGCCCCTACCTGAAAATGCTAGGATGTTTTCCCCAAAGAAAGAGGTGCTTTTAATTTGCTGTTCACATGTAAAAAATTGGAAAACTTCAAATGTTGTCAATGAAATCTCTTAGAAACCAATGCAAATATACTTGCTGTGAAACCAGTGCTAGGGAACTATATCCTACATTCTGTATACCATCTACCTTGGCCCTTTACTTTCTGCCTAGAGACCTTTCAAAAGAAGAAATTTAGGTTGACTCCAAGTTGTGTATTTTAGGACTTTCCAAAAAAAAAAAACAAAACCCTCTGCTGGACTAAGATGATCACAGAGAAAACATGAGAAAGGAAAGGAAGAAAGGAAGGTGCTAACAGACCCTGAGGGTCCTTCATCAGAGCCCCTGAACACAAGTCCATAGTCAGGTGGTCAGTGCCCTGAATGACTGTGTTCATACAGATGTTAAGAACACTGTTCTGTGGGGACATAGACAAGCAGCCCATTCAGGGATTATGAAGTATTTCTTCCCAAAATAGTATATAAATGATATTTCCAGAGCATTCCATAACTGTCTTTCATATGTTAATAGGAAGTCTAATACATATCACTTTATTTTACACCAGCATTAGCCAAAACTGAGGAGTCAAATAAAATGTTTCCCAGAATGAGTAAACAAATGATATTTTTGTGATATCATCACAACTGATTCCAAGTCAAATAACAAAATGAGTATGAGAAGTCATATTGATGGCCACTCCCACACAAGACAGGTAAAATAGAAAACTGAACATTTTTTTAACAACTCATTTTTAATTATTTGGACCTTTCAAAAACAATGCAGTATATTGCCATGAATAATATACATCTTTTTCTTGTTGGAACACAATATGTATAAAATTAAGATGTATTTGAAAGTTTAGGTAAAGGGTTAGAGTCTGATATATATTTAGAAGAATGGGAGAAACAATTTTATACATATATAATATATATGCTATATGTTCCCAACCCAGGGATTGAACCCAGGTCTCCTGCATTACAGGCAGATATTTTACCATCTGCTTCCCTGGTGGCTCAGACGGTAAAGAATCTCCCTGCAATGCAGGAGACCCAGGTTCGATCCCTGGGTCAGGAAGATCCCCTGGAGAAGGAAATGGCAATCCATTCCAGTATCCATGCCTGGGAAATCCCATGGACAGAAGAGTCAGCAAGCTACAGTCCATGGGGTCACAAAGAGTCAGACATGACTGAAGCGACTTAGCAAACACATTGCTATTATTCAAGTTCATTGTAGCCACTTGGAAAAAATGGAAAAACTATGTGTTCATACACCATTAGGTTAAGTGGATATTGCTATAAACCCACATCATGTGGGTTGAATTTTAAATGAATTTACTAGAGAAATACACTTACTTGAAAACATTAATAGTTAATAGCAAATGCAGCCAACAATGAAAACTATTATATGGAACTACCTACCTCCACCCACATCCTTACAAGCTTGCACACTCTGTTTGGTGTTGAGTGTAGTGAAAAGATTAATATATGCTGACTTCCAAAAACCAATGAAGGAAATGATTGTCAATTCAAAGGGTGAAATTTCAATAGTGAAATCTTAATAACATGTTTTTAATAGCATTTGCACTTGCTGGGGATTTGTTTTATTGGTAATAAAAAGTCTATCCAAATTATATATATTTCAGTACTTTAACACATGGTCTGTTTTCTGCAAAGCCAACTGATCTTACTGGACTCAGTTTTAGCAACACTTTCTCTGGAAAGCTTCCCTTGGCTATCCAGCCATGAGGCTCTCTCACTCTCTTCCATCTATCCGTGACTCCAAATTTATATCAATTCACCTTTCAGAAAATCCTTTGCATCTTCTCTTTCCTTTTCTTCTGCATTACCATTTCCCAAAGTCACACTGCATTCTCTACTGAACTTTATTCAGTTGTTTCTTAACTTTATTCAGTATGTCTCCTGGTGTCTTTCCTGAATAAAATGGCCAAATAGATCTAAGAAGGGCCTTTTATTAGGTAATTCCACTTTAAAAATGTTCAATGGCTCCCTATTGCTAGGATGACTTGTAACAGGCAAATTTTCTAACCACGAATGAGGATGTTATTAATGGGCTTAAACCAGGGTGACACAGGCAAACCAGAACTTACAGAAAACCAATCCATTGCCAACTCTGTGCTTCTCAAACTTTCTCACATAAATATTCCAAAGTGTGGGCTCAAACTCTCAAGTTCAAATTTCTTTTAAGTTTACACATTAAAAATTCTTAAAATACTAACATTTTAGTACATATTCATGCTTGTTTTAATATAAACATAACGTTTTAAGTCACAACAATCTTTTTACATGAGCAAAAATTCAAAACATCTTACCCAAAATCCTGGTACACAACTGACCTCAAGGAAGACTTACTATCAGGACACAACTTCTAACACCCCTTTGTGGCATAGTCTTTGAGAAGGCTGTGTACTGGAACACGGAGAATGCCATTCACAAAGATTAGGAAGTGAATGATGCTCCCTGGAATGAGCTGAGTCATTCATCCTTAAGTGAACTCACTGTTCCACCCGTAAAAGTTTTCCATATGGTCTCTTTAGAAGACCATTTCCATGTCAACAATAATAAATTTGCCTTCTTTCTTCTTTGCTTCCCTCTTCGCTACTCAGGCTTACAATCACAGTCCATTTGGCTCTGGCCACTATATACTGGGTTGGTCAAAAAGTTCATTGAGGAACTTGTTATGGAAAAACTCAAATAAGCTTTTTGGTGAACCCAATAAAATACAAGATAATCAGTTAAAGTTGAATTTCAGAAAAGCATAGAATGGTTTTCAGTATGTCCCATGCAATATTTGGATTAAAACTTAACTGGGTGTTGGTATTTTTATTTGCTTTAAATTGGCAACTCTAACTATAAAGTCATTCCTGACCACCCTCTCCACAAACCCAGGACTTGGAGGTTCTTCTGAATTTCTAGTACGATTCATCTGTGCCTCTATTTGACACTTAACCTTATTTTGCATGTGTTTCTATCACTTTTTACCTTCCCTGGTGGCTCAGACAGTAAAGAATCTGCCTGCAATGCAGAAGACCAGGGTTAGATCCCTGGGTTGGGAAGATCCTCTGGAGAAGGGAATGGCAACCCACTCCAGTATCCTTGCCTGGAAAATCTCATGGACAGAGGAGCCTGGTGGGCTGCAGTCCATGGGGTCGCAAAGAGTCAGGCATGACTGAGTGACTAACACTTTCTTACTTACTTTGCTACTTGGCAACAATCAGAATTTCCTTGGGCTGTGGTTTCATCTGGCTTTAAGGGGTTCCCTAGGATTCAGAGCAACTATAGGAGTGAAAATCTATGCCATATCTACTGCTAGACAGAGTCAATCATGCCATGTAGAGTCACAGGTTCTGATTTGTAAAAAATAATCAAAGTGCACTGTCATATGTAAAACAGATAGCTAGTGGGAACCTTCTATATACAGCAGGGAGCTCAGCTCAGTGCTCTGTGATGACCTAGATGGGGGTGGGAGGGAGGTCCAAAAGGGAGGGAATATCTGTATGCTGCTGCTGCTAAGTCACTTCAGTCGTGTCCGACTCTGTGTGACCCCATAGACGGCAGCTCACCAGGCTCCGCCGTCCCTAGGATTCTCCAGGCAAGAATACTGGAGTGGGTTGCCATTTCCTTCTCCAGTGCATGAAAGGGAAAAGTGAAAGTGAAGTCGCTCAGTCGTGTCCGACTCTTAGCAACCCCATGGACTGCAGCCTACCAGGCTCCTCTGTCCATGGGATTTTCCAGGCAGGAGTACTGGAGTGGGGTGCCATTGCCTTCTCCGATATCTGTATAGATATAGCTGATTCACTTAAATTTACAACAGAAACTAACAACATTGTAAAGCTACTATACCCCAGTGAAAAAGAAGGATGCTATTAAAGAAATCACACGCAAGAAAGAAATCACCCACGGATATCAACTGGGGTTGTTGCCAGACCACCTCAGAGTAGAAAGAATAGCGTTTCTATCAGTCACAGTTATACATTACTTATGGGGGCCAAACTTGTTGGTTCCTGACAACGTGTACACCCATATCAAGCACAATTAGAGCAATGAGTGACCTTACTGAAAATTAGTGAACTGCATTTCCAAGAAACTAAGGACTGATGGTGAGGAGTGTTTTCTTTTGCAGAAAATCTTTTTCTTCTACACCTTTAATCTGTTACCGCTATAAGAAGGAAAGTCTTTTTTTTTTTTATTGAAGTATAGTTGATTTACAATATTGTGTTAGTTTCAGGTGTACAACAAAGTGATTCCATTATATTTTTTCATATTACTTTCCATTATAGCTTATTACAAGATATTGAATATTGTTCCCTGTGCCATACAGTAAAGCCTTGATGCTTATCTATTTTATGTGTAGTAGTTTGTACCTGTTAATTCCATACTTATAATTTATCCCTTCTCCCAATTCCTTTCCACTTTGGTAACTGTTAAGTTTGTTTTCTATGTCTATGAGTCTGTTTCTGTTTTGTATATAGATTCGTTTGTATTATTTTTTAGGTTCCACATACAAGTGATATCACATAATATTTGTCTTTCTCTGTCTGACTGACTTCACTTAGTTTGATATTGTCTAGGTCTGTCTATGTTGCTGCAAATGGCAATATATCATTCTTTTTTATTATATATATAATATATAATACATATATAGTTGATGGGAACTTGGGTTGTTTCTATGCCTTGGCTATTATGAATAGTGTTGCTATGAACATTGGGGTACATGTATCTTTCCAATTTAGAGTTTTCATCTTTTCTGAATATATGCCCAGGAGAGGGATTGCTGGATCATGTGGTAGTTCATTTTCTAGTCTTTTTAAAGGAAACTCCATACTGTTTTCCATAGTGACTGCACTAGTTTACATTCCAGCCAACAGTGTAGGAGGGTTCCCTTTCCTGTGAGACAAAGTAACTTTTATTTTGCTTTTGGATTGTCCTTTCCTAATAAGGATGATATCTTTAACATGTGCTTCTAATATGTGTTTAATTTTGAAAAGTATTTCAGATACCGTATGGCATCCTCTTACTAAAAAACGTACAAGCTATAAAGCCTTGCTGTTTGGTTTTAATCAGTTCGTGAAATTATACGCATTGAACCACAGAATGTTCTTATGTGATATTGTGATTCACACTGAACATCCATGTGAAGATTGGCTGGAACCTTTATAAGGGACATACTTTTATTATATATAAATAGACACATAAGACAAAGAAATATGGTTTCAGCCTTCTAAAATTCTAGGGGCATTTAATAAAATCTCGGAGAATAGGTATTAGCAGAACTGTTTTGGTACAAGGAAAATTGTGTTGCTTATTTTAAGGAAATAAACTAAATAGGGGAGGAGATTCTTTTAGAGAAAGGTTCAGGATGTGTAGGTTGCACCATATGCAATATGGCAATATTTGACCTTTGTATGTGGTTCACCGGGCTTCCCTGGTGGCTCAGATGATAAAGAATCTGCCTACAATGCAGGAGATCCAGGTTCGAGCCCTGGTTTGAGGAGATCCCCTGGAGAAGGGAATGGCTACCCACTCCAGTATTCTTGCCTGGACAATTTTACAAGCGTGTCTAGCCCTCTTGACACACTGAACCTCATCTTGAAAGTAGAGCTAGAAACCTCTTGGCAATCTTAAGACCTTGATTTACTACATTTTATCAAGACCCCAACTTTGTCACTAATCATGTATGATGTCAGCCTCTGTGGTCCATTTCATTTGCAAAATTGATGGTAAGGTGGGTGGACAGTTGACTAAATGATCTCTTAGAACCTTTCCAACCTAAATTTGTGTATCTCTAAAGCATTCAGATATTGAACCTATTTCCTACTGGCTAACCGCAGATGCACCTGGCAATAATGCCCAAACAACCTTCTGTGAGTTCTCACCTTCCCAAGGTACTCCTCTCCCATGGGTTGCATAACCATCAGAAGACCCTGCCAAGAGGCACTAGCTCCCTGTGAGGTTCAATTTGTTAGGACCTCACCATCTGTTTATATGTTCTCATAAGTTAGTGAACAAAGCCTCTCAATGATTCTTCTTTCATTTTCCTTAATTTATTATTCTTGAGAATTAAGAATCAACAAAGGTTAGAGAATCCCACCTCCTTATCCCCGTCTGTTGTCTTAGTGATGGCCAACAGTGATAAGATGCCCCCACAGTCACCTAGGCAGGAGGCTTCTTGAGGGGAAAAGGGAAAAATGAAATGGGGGTTGGGAGGGGTGAACGAGGAAGGAGGTCCGAATCCCTGCAGCTGCTTGGCTTCCGAACTGAGTGTGCATAGAGGAAGGGAGATCCTTATCAGGTCTCCGGTCCAGGTTTGTTGTTGTTTGGAAAAAGGGAGATAAATGAAAGTGCACTTCGGGATGAAGAGAAGGCAGCAACACTGGTCCCTGGAGGAAGTATTTGCTTAATAATTGTCCTGATGAGTTCTCTGCCTCTTTCCAAATGAATATGTGGCCATTCAGATTTAACAAAGCACACCTCCTGAAACTGACTTACATACAACAGACCTGCACACACATGTATAGAATGAACCTATCTCTGTCCATTTTGTCTGTTTCTGTTTCCTCCATATCTTTCCTGTCTGTCTATCCTACCTTTCTGGATCTCAATTCCTTCTACGTTCCTTTCTTTCTCTAGCTCCCTTCCCCTCACTTCTTACCTAACCTGCAGTAATTTGCATTTTATGTCCTCTGTAATAAGAAAATGCTCCCCAGAGTTCTGTTTCCATTGAATTTGTGAAAGAGAGTCCCTACCAACATTCATTCTACAGGAGGCTATAACAATTATTCAAGTGAAATGAAGCATTCAGAGGAAATTCAGGAAATGAGAGATACTAATCTTGAACTGTTTGTTTCAGCCTACAAGGAAAAAATGAAGGAACTGTCCATGCTGTCTCTGATCTGCTCTTGCTTCTACCCGGAACCTCGCAACATCAGCATCTACACTTACGATGGTGAGTTGCCTACAAAATGCCCCTGCTGGCTGGACCAGCTTAAAAAGCTTGGATGTGGTTGTTTCTCTCTCACAGCTCCTCATATAATGAAATCAATATTTTGTAGATCTTACTATTGACTTGCCGGATCTAGCTAATGGGTCTTATTGATTGCTATTTGCTGAAAACAATATGAGTTTGATGCTAATAACAGCACATTAATGTTGCTTAAGAAAGATGGCTGAGCTGTTATTACCATCTTATCCAGCATATCAACATCCACAATATGTTTGAAGCTTCCCTTTGCAAATAACATAATACACTAAGCTATAGTTAGAGAAGATCACAGTTTGCAAGAAAATGCTTTATAGTTAGAAAACTCAGGAAAGAAAATCAGCCACCAACAGTTTATGCTTTAACGTAGTCTTTATAAGGGTTTCTCAGGGGGCGCTAGTGCCAATGCAGGAGACATAAGAGACGTGGGTTTGATTCCTGGGTTGGGGAGATCCCCTGGAGCAGGACATGGCAACTCACTCCAGTATTATTGCCTGGAGTATTATTGCTCCTCTGTTCATGGAAATCCCATGGACAGAGGAGCCTTGTAGTCTACAGTCCATGGCACTGCAAAGAGTCGGACACGACAAAAACAACTTAGTACCCGCGGTCTTTATAAAATCCCCGTATTTTCTGGATGCGTCTCAACAAGCTAATACGTTCCAATAAGAAAACTAACTTATGACTGAAGTCCAGATAAAGAGGATTTTAAAAGAAAATCCTGAATGATTGGCATAGCTATGAACCTTATTTTGCAGTGAAAACCTTTTGGTATGATCTATCCTGGTTCATTCTGCTTAGTTTGATGACCATCCTGGTTCTGCCACTATCTGACTGACCTTGGGCAGGTAACTCAGATTCTTTGAGCCTTATTTAACTCTAATATCTTCCTACCAGTGTTTTTGTGGAGTTTAAATGGTTTAATGCAAGTTCGTGGCATTTAAATGGTTTCATGTTTAACACAGAGCCTGGCGTCTTGTAAGCATTCAGAATGGTAGCTGTCATTATCAACAATATCATCTTCACTTGATGTGATGTATATGTGCTCAGTGCAGTCATGTCCCACTCTTTGCAACCCCATGAACCATAGCCCACAGGCTCCTCTGTCCATGGGATTTCCCAGGCAAGAATACTGGAGTGGGCTACCATTTTATATTTCCTTCTCCAAGGGATCTTCCTGACCCAGGGATCAAACCCACATCTCCTGCATTGGCAGGCAGATTCTTTACCACTAGCACCACCTGGGAAGCCCATCTTCACTTAATTCTGCCCTTTTATCAAAATGTTTGGTGCTGTTATATGTGTAGTAAAAATGAGGGATGTTTGGCTACCTGTTTGGCTCATGACAATTTTTTCTTTTCCGTGTGTGTAAGGAAATACATTACAGGTAAAGGGAAAGGATCTATGGCAGTTAACTGCTTCTATGCCTCTAAAATATTCCAGGACTCAAAGGAGTTTTTCTTCCAAACTGATTCCATCATGGTATAAGCATCATGACTATGAATTAACTGTTTCACAAGCAAATGCCTTTCATGCAAAAAAGTTTCAGTTTCCAACCAAAATTCTCATTAGCATGCAGGCCCATGCTTACTTTGTATAAGTTCATGCAGTCAACAAATACATTGGACTGCTCTTCTGAAACACTAATGCGTCGCCATATGTTGTCACTGAGGCTTCAATAATGACTACAGCTCAGAAAGGCGCCAATGACAAGTACAGCTAAGGCCTCTTCCAGGCACTCACAGCCTTGGAGAGGAGAATTACAACATGCAGGTAGCCAGGGAGTGGAGCACAGTGCAGTTAAGACAGAGGTTATACACATTTACTGGTAGGACACAGAAGATAGTGATGGTGTCTGCTTTCTTAGGGATTGGAGAGGGGGAAATGAAAATCAGAAGTTGTATATAAGCTGAGTCTTAGAAGTCAGAAAGACAATTCACCATAGTTCGTGCACTATTTCCTTAAAAAATTGGTAGAGAATTTCAAATTCCCAAAGTCTTTAACCTTGCCTTGTGTTTCTGTACTGGATAATATTTATTGTAGACAACATTATAACAAGCATTTACTGTAGACCAACATTATAATAAGAATTAATAATAATAATAATTGTTTACATTTATAAGGCCTGTGCTTTACATTTAGTATCCTGTATAAATCTTTTTGGAACATGTTCACAATTTAATTTTTTTAACCGCTGTATTGAAGTAACATACAAAAGGCTGCACATATTTAATGTATGTAATTTGATTAATTTGGACAAGTATCCTTTATCTGTTAATTTCACCATGGTCTTGTGAGAAAGGTGCTTTTCATCTGTATCTTTTAGATGAGGAAATGAAAACTTACAGAAGTGAATTCATCTTCCCAGTATCACACACCTAGTAAAAAGGGCTTACTAGTAGCAGTAGTAGTGTTAGTCACTCAGTCATGTCCGACTCTTTGCAATCCCACAAACTATAGCTTGCCAGGCTCCGCTGTCCGTGGGATTCTCTAGGCAAGAATACTGGAGTGGACTGCCATTCCCTTCTCCAGAGGATCTTCCTGACCCAGGGATCACTATATGGATGCAAATTCAGGTGGTTCTGATTTTGGAGTCTCTAACTCTATCCATTTAAAATCCCATCACTTTATCAAACCAGTGATTTTTGTTTGCCTCTGTTCTCTTGAAATCCTTTTCCATAAGTTTACATATTTTTTATAGAATTGTACTTAAGGTATAAGTACAAATTTGGATGCCTTCACAAAGATTTTGAATATTTTTATAATTGTGAAAAAACCCACATCATTTTTAATATACTTATTGAATTGACTTTGCCTATATGAGTGCAATTCCAGGTGGTGCTGGTGGTAAAGACATGCCTGCCAATGCAGAAGATGCAGGGGATGCAGGTTCAATCCCTGGATCGCGTAGATCCCCTGGAGAAGGAAATGGCAACCCACTCCAGGATTCGTGCCTGGAGAATCCCATGGACAGAGGAGCCTGGTGGGCTACAGTCCATGGGGTCACAAAGAGACATGATTAGCGACTGAGCACACAAATATGATCTGTGAACATTCATAGATCTAAATAAGTTCAGTTCCTGTTCACCTGGGGTCGGTCTAGACCACAACCTCAAAATACACTAATCATATTGCTAAAAGAATTTAATGGAAGCTAATAGTCACATCAAGAGAAGTGATATTTCTTCTTTGCTCTGCTCTAGTTAGAACTTTCCTGGAAACCTGGCCAGCTTGGTTGCCACAATTTTCAAGGGACAGTAATAAATTAGCAAGCCCTGTGAGGTTTGGGAGTGATGTAGCAGTAAGGATCTAAAAACAGTGTCATTTTGGGGCACTGAGGATGTTTTAACCTGGGGAAAAAATTGAAATGGAAGATCATAACTATTTTCAAATACTTGAAAGATGGTGATGCACAACAGAGACTAGCCTGAATTTGGGTGGGTTCAGAGGACAGAAGAAGAAACAGGGGGCTGAAATGAGAGGGATGCAGTCTAGGGATGAAAATCAATAACACTCATCTAAAAAAGAGAGAGAGAGTTGTCTAATGAGCTTTTAAAAATCAATATATTTCACTAAGCTGTAAGCTGTGTAATTGCACTAATGTCCTAGCAGCTGTTAGCTGTCACTCTATTTTATAAATTATATTTTTATATTTTAAATCATATTAGACATTTATTTTAATTTTTTCCCCATTAAATTATTATGCATATTATGCAGTTATTGAATGTAAATATTGTTTAAAAGTACAGAGTGTATAAATTAGATAACCACCACAATGCCTCTTCCCCCCTGGCTCTTGTCTACAGCTGGGGAATGATGAAGAAGGCATTCTAAGTAGAAACAAAGTACAGTTCAGTTCAGTCACTCAGTCGTGTCCGACTCTTTGCAACCCCATGAACCGCAGCACACCAGGCCTCCCTGTCCATCACCAACTCCCAGAGTCCACTCAAACCCATGTCCATCGAGTCGGTGATGCGATCCAACCATCTCATCCTCTGTCGTCCCCTTCTTCTCCTGCCCTCAATCTTTCCCAGCATCAGGGTCTTTTCAAATGAGTCAGCTCTTCACATCAGGTGGCCAAAGTATTGGAGTTTCAGCTTCAGCATCAGTCCTTCCAATGAACACCCAGGTCTAATCTCCTTTAGAAGGGACTGGTTGGATCTCCTTGCAGTTCAAAGGACTCTCAAGAGTCTTCTCCAACACCACAGTTCAAAAGCATCAACTCTTCAGTGCTCAGCTTTCTTTATAGTCCAACTCTCACATCCATACATGACCACTGGAAAAACCATAGTCTTGACTAGACAGACCTTTGTTGACAAAGTGATGTCTCTGCTTTTTAATATGCTGTCTAGGTTGGTTATAACTTTCCTTCCAAGGAGTAAGTACAAGCAAAGACATTACTGTGGGACTCTGCCTTACCGTCTTCATTAGACTGTAAGCACCTTGAAGACAGAGGCTCCCTTCACAATGTCCTCCCCAGGCTGACATTATGCTGCTTGATGACTCAGATCAACAGACACACTGAAGGGCAAAATAGGAACCAGTAGGAAATCCTGCACATTAGCCTTGAATGGGTTGAATATTGTGTTGGCCAAAATGTTTGTTTGGGACTTTCAGTAACATCTTACAGAAAATCCCAAACAAACTTTTTGACCAACCCAGTATCTCCAACCATTCAGGGAGCTACATTGGTTGTAACCCAGCTCCTGTGATTCCCAACCATAGGATTAGGTGTGAGAACTGGAGGACTATGCTATTTTCCCCATTAGTTAGTATGCAAACATTTCCAACCATGGTGATTTCCAAAAAAATAAATAAACCTTAATCTGTGCTACTTGATTTTCATATGAGGCTCATGTTTATTCAAAAGGAAAATAAAGTTTAATCTAAAATTGAGTCAGGCTAACTTTTTTCTGGCCATGCCTACCATGATTTAATTCCCTATGGACATTGTTGAATTTCCTAACACTGTAAATATTTATTCAGTTAAAATAGATCCATAAATATACTAAAGAAAGGGGTCCTATATGTTCAAAACAAATGATCACATGTAGCATTTTATTCATCTTCATCAGAATAACAAGGCTAATTTTAATTGCCAGTGTGCAAATTATTTAAGTAAACGTGTGCCTGTGTTCTATATGCTTAACCTTCTCAAATATTCATCTCTCAGATATGGAAGTGAAGCAAATCAACAAGCGTGCCTCTGGCCAGGCTTTTGAGCTGATCTTAAAACCACCATCTCCCATCTCAGAAGCTCCACGAACTTTAGCTTCTCCCAAGAAGAAAGACCTGTCCCTGGAGGAGATCCAGAAAAAACTGGAGGCTGCAGAGGAAAGAAGAAAGGTAACTTTTCCATAGGTTTTTTTGTTTGTTTTTTTAAAATTATGCATAATAACACATTTATAAGAGACTTGGGAAATAGAGGGCTTCCCTGGTGGCTCAGGCAGTTAAGAATCTGCCTGCAATGCAGGAGACCCAGGTTCAACCCCTGGGTCAAGAAGATCCCCTGGAGAAGGGCATGGCTGCCCACTCCAGTATTCTTGCCTGGGAAATTCCATGGACAGAGGAGCCTGGAGGTTTATAGGCTGTTGGATCACAAAGTGTTGGGCACAACTGAGTGGACAAACACTTATTTAACACTGGAAAATACAGAGCAAAGTTACATATAGTTCTGCTATCTATTATAATTTTTAAGTAGATAAATTAAGATTTAGTTGGAGCTTCATTATCCATAGGTTTTAAAATTCTGCTCTCCCTTCTTACCTTCTCTCTCTACTCTTCTCTCTCCCTTCCCCGCCCCCTCCCTCTTTCTCACACACACATACACACACACACACACACTTCTAGCAGAAGTTCCAAGAGACAATGATGCCTGAACCTGCACTATTCCAACACATGTAGGTCTTCTGGACATAGATCCAGACTAGTACAAGTAAAATCTGCTGCTTTGAGGGTAGTTAAAACCAAAGATCTCAGACACTGAATTTCAATCCTTTAGTGCCCTTTTCCTATCTTGGGTTGCTTCTGATAAAAACCTCCCTACCTTATCCTATCCTCGCTGTCAGGAAAGCACAGCCTTAGATAAGGTGCCTCCAGGGGTTGCATGGGGCGAGGGGCCAAAGTGGTGAGTCCTCCCTCTCAGAGTCTGCATGGTGGATGGTTTTCATCAGAACCAAAAAGCACCACAAACCCCTACTGAGATGCTTCCTGCCCAGAAATGCTGTTCACCCCAGGGACTGGCCCCTGTCCCCAAGGCTTCAGTCCCTGTCCTTGAAGTTGGTTCATCCAAGATCAGTACCCTCCCTGGAATCAGTGAGTATCTTCCTGTACTCATATCTAAGCCTTGATGGCATTTTTTCTCTTTTTTTCATTGGTCTTTATTCGTATCCAAGAGCTTTTTCTTACAGAACTAAATCTTTAATTTGCCACAATCGGCTGAATAAAAAAAGCCAAGGGTATTAAAAATGGAAGACATTCAGAAACCCCAAGGACAATGTACATAGAGACAGAAATTATGCTTGAATATGGGTGTACCAGTTTTGTGATTATGGAAGTCCATCTCATCAAGATGTTATTGATTAATTCAAATGAAATTACTATGTTGTACTTTTCACTGACTTTATCATAGTATATTTTAGAATCACATCACTAAGAATATGCTACATGCATGATCTTATGATGTGACTGGCATTTATAATCATTTAAAATTTCATTTAGATGCTTGTAAAAAGTCAGCCAATAAATTACACACTTCTGTGTTGGATACCTGTAAAGAAAATGAAGATAGTGCTTTTCCTAAAAACTGAATTCTCTAACAGGGATCGCAGAACAAACCCAAATGTGTATGTATGTGTTTATGTATTTATATACACCTACATATACACACAATCACACAAATGCACACACTTACCTCTGCGTGTGTGCTAAGTCACTTCAGTTGTATCCAACCCTTTGAGACTCTATGGACTGTAGCCCTCCAAGCTCCTCTTTCCATGGAGTTCTCCAGGCAGGAGTACTGGAGTGGGTTGCCACATATCATCAAATAACAAGACTTAAAGATTGTAAATCCTAGATTAAATTTTCTGAACCCAAAACTACTTTTTGTTTTAAACTTTATGGTTGGAAAGTCTTCCTATATTGTGT
Organism: Giraffa tippelskirchi; assembly: GCF_054371585.1. Taxonomy (NCBI): domain Eukaryota; kingdom Metazoa; phylum Chordata; class Mammalia; order Artiodactyla; family Giraffidae; genus Giraffa; species Giraffa tippelskirchi. The sequence continues at coordinate 35,832,499 of NC_137280.1, read as the reverse complement.
CAATCCTGATCACAATTTCAGTTTTTACTCAAATGAAGTTCTCTTCACATCCAATGAGTATTTCTTTGCATATTATTTATTGTATTTGACCAATTGCTGTTGTTGTACATTTGGGTTTCAAAAGGAGGAAACTAAGCGACTAACCCAAATATATATACAGGAAGTTGTCTTAGAAAAATTTATCAGACTTTTTGCTGTCATTTATAACTTTGTTCTCATAGTAAAACTGAATATTGAGTTACAGTCATTTGAGTCTGTCTCCAACAGATATTAATAACTAACTACAGTAGTAGAGAACATATTACAGTCAAGGTAATTTAAAGTTCTCCAAAGCATTGGCATCTTATAGGTGACAGGTATAGTTATAGGACATAGGTTGAAATATAGGGATGCTATGACTTGATTAGAATTCAAAGTCACTCAGCTGAAATTGAAAATTTGAGATGAAAATTCAACATCATGGTTTAAGGTGTTGCTGGTGTATTTAATTAGAAGGAAGATATTAAATGAAAACAGAGATGACCAAAATTAACTGGATATTCTTATAAAATTCCCTGAGTTAACTAATTACTGATTATGGTAAAATTCATGTACCCTGATGACAATAAATTATCAACACTTTTACATTTAAACAATTGAATTGAAGTAGAAATTGGCTGAGTGGCTAAAAGACATCTACAAATGTAATCTTTCAACATTGTGACAGCCAGGAAAAATGTTCTTTGGAGCCCTTTAAAAATCAGTATTCCTTCACATTTCTGCTCTTATTAAAATTTGCAAGGCAAAAAATTATTGTATAGATTACATTCTGGTAGTGGAAATTAGAAGAAAATGTAACTAATTAACAGAAAGTGCCAACTTAAGAGATCATTAATTGATTTTTTTTCTATTGGGTTGTTCTGACTTAATTAGCACTCATTTGAAGAACTTCTAATTCTCTTGAAAGAGCCTTTAGCAAGTGGATATATCTCAGTAACTGAGGGCAAACATATAACCAAAACCCCAACTAGCCAAAGCAGAAGAGAGTATGGGACTAAAGAGTCTTGAGTGGTTACAGCTTCAAAAAAAGCTTGATCCAGGATATCAATATTTCTTTCTGCAACTAATTGGGTTCAATATCAAGGAATTTTTGTTTCAGTCAGTTCCAAATTATTTTTCTCACAAATCAGCAACTCCAGCAGAAAGAGAGCTTCTTTCTCCTAATAGTTCTAACAAAAGTTCTAGAACTGAGTCTCAGTGATCTGTCCCGGGTCACATGCCCAGCCCAAGAAGATGGTACTAAATAAAGGAGGGCAGAGGGGAATGGTAGTTCTGTGGTGAAAAGTGCTCTGCATGTGAGGTGGTCAGAAAAGGCCTCTTGAATGTGAGAACATTTGAAAGGAAGCATGAAGGGAGTGAGGGAGAACATTTGAAAAAAAGGCAGGAAAGTAAAGAGTTAGCCACGTGACTCTTCTCTGGGGGCAGAATTTGAAGTAAAGAGAATAGCAAGGGCAAAGGTCCTGAGGTAACAATCTGCTAGGACTGTTCTGGAAATAACACAGAGGACAGAATGGCAGAAGCAGAAGGAGCAAGGGGAGACTGGTAGGAATTGAGGTCAGAAGGTAGCATTTTGAAAGACTGACTTCAAATGAAAAAGGAGGTCATTAGAAAGATAAAAAGCAGTTCATTCCTTGTGAATCACAGCATCTTTACAGAGAAATGTCTACTTTAAAAGCCTGAGTGACTAGAAAAACAGTTTTAGATAAATAGAGAAGACAAGAAAGCATTCTAGATGTAAAGAATGGTTCCAGAACTAAGGATGCCCAGAGGTGAGAGTGCAGAAAGTCTGTGTTCAGGGCAAAGGGTAGACCTAGTAGTTTGAGCTAATGGACTTGGGTAAGGAGTTGGAGAGTAGTGAGGTGAGATTGTGGAGGGCCTTGAATGTCAAGTTGGGTGCTCAAACTCCCTTTCATCTGAGAATGAGGAGTCACTAAAAGCTTTCGAAAATATACAGATGTCCAACCTAGTTAGTGACCAGCAACATTTGGTTTTCCCTAATTCATTTCCTTTCTTACAAGCTGAAAGTTTGTAAAGATTCCACCAGCCAAACAGGACATTTAAATAGGTATTAAACAATTCCTTTTGTCATGGTTATGATCAAAGCAATCTGTCAGTTCAGTTCAGTCACTCAGTCATGTCTGACTCTTTGCGACTCATGCGACTGCAGCATGCCAGGCTTCCCCGTCTATCACCAATTCCCAGAGCTTGCTCAAACTCACGTCCATTGAGTCAGTGATGCCATCCAACCATCTCATCCTCTGTTGTCCCCTTCTCCTCCTGCCTTCAATCTATAACTACCAATTAATATCATTGAATATCGTAAAATTAGCATTAACTCACTACACTGTCATAATTCTACCTCAAAATAAATATAGACACAAAAGTGAAATATGATTTTTTATACGGCCTTTAAAACAAAAAGGCTATGAGACCTCTCCCCCTCCATTGGGCTTCCTTGGTGGGTCTCCTGCACTGCAGGCAGATTCTTTACTGTCTGAGCCACCAAGGTCCCCTACCAACTCCAATAATCTTGCCTGGAGAATCCCATGGACAAAGGAGCCTGGCAAGTTATAGTCCATGGGGTCACAAAGAGTTGGACACGACTGATCTATTAACATTGGTACTCACTGGTACTCCCCCTCCATTGGTACTCTTGAAAGATTTGCTCCTGGGCCCTGAGTCAAGGGACCACATCTGGGAAGCGGTGACCTAGGCTGTGCTGCTGGAGACTGCTGGATTTAGAGCTGGAGGGTTGCCTCTGGGGCATCTCCCTGCAGGCTCAAATTCACTTTGTGTTCAATGCTTTGGCAGTTTCCCCAACTCCTCACTCCATCTGTTGATACCATGGCAGCACTGACCATCTGGTCACTACATTAAATGCTCCTCCCATCAGGTTCCTCTGAACCAGAATTAATGCTACATTGGTAAGCTGATAGAAGATTATTATAAAAGGAAGAAGTCCTTTTCCTGATGTTTTCTTCCTTCTTTGATTATCTCTGAGAATCAGTATTCCTCTCCATCAGACCACATTACCTCATAAAGTCAACATAAAGCTCATTATTTGAAGTTAAATATTACATCCAGCAGCTTACCCACATGGATGAAATGATATGAACACTTCAGTCATCCATCCATCCATTTATTTATTTACACAGCAAACATTTATTTAGTGAGAGGCAACAGACCTAAGTCAACCCTACGTCCCAGTTGGCCCAGGACAGCTCCAGCTTATTCCTGCCATGTAGATATCAGTATTGTCTCAGTTGCATAAGGATCTCAATTTAGACAATAAATTATATGATTATTGTAAGCCAAGCATAGTGTTTAAGAATATCTTTAAAAACATCATGGTTAAGAACACATGGTTAAGAGAATGCCTTTGATCAAAGCCTGGTTTCACCACCTAATGGGTGTGTGACCTTGGGCAAGTCACTAATCTCTCTCTGTTTTATTTTGTCCATCTGTAAAATGAGACTAACAATAGGACCTACATCCTGGAGTTTACTGTGTGATTTAGAAGAGTTAATCCACATGAAGGCATGTCACAAGCACTGTGAAAGTGTGAGCTACCTTTGTGTAAAAACATATCTCGTTACCAGCCTCACAGAGATGACAATCTAGTAAACTCATGATTTTATAAATTTTCTCATTAACACAGATATTGAAATGTTACATACATTTCATGAATATTTTTAAACGTTATAAAATACCAGTTATCAAACTATAAAAACAGTTTGATAGGTAACATATATAAATAGTTCAGCCTAACTAAAAGTTAGCTTGAAAAAGATTAATATTGTGAAAAAATGATGAAAATTTAAGGAATTGGATGACATTGATAAAATCTCATGGCAACATAGATTAAATTACAAAGAATGCTACTCAACTACCCCAGTAAGCTATACCTGGCACACTGATGATATCGGCACTATCAATTCCAAAGTCACTGAACCTCTGAAAGAAAGTCGTGTGGCTTATTCTTAATAATATGGCCTCAAAGTGGATCATTTGTCACCAAATCTGATAGGCTTGCCTCTTCTGTCTGTGGGCATCTCACATTGCAGACAGCAATTCAAGTCGAAGTCAGAAAAAGAGGGGGTGCTTTGTATAACAATGGATTGTGAGTCAAAGTGTTAGATTATTCACAATTCAACATTCAGGAAGCATTCTGCTCCTTAGAGAACACGACAAGTGGCCTACGGACTCTTCATGCATGTTATCCCCTCCGTGTCGAGTGCCCCCCCCACCTCCTTCTGTGATTCTTTTCCTGGGAGTTAACCACAGTGAGTGCATTACAGAGTCTGGCAAAAGGCTCATTCTAAAGGTCTTTGGATTTTAATCATTTTAAATTTCGTCTTATACATCTGATCCTTCAACACAAAGTGAATAGTAAACCCTCTTGTTTTACATAATTATATTCAATCATCATATTTCACAAGGCTTTATTTGTGACTTTAGCTGGGTTAATACTGTTTTTTCATTGTTAATAGGAAAGCAAATAATCAGATACACATCCTCTAACCTACTACCACAAAAGCACTTAAGAACTAGGAGATCTAATGTCTGATAAACGGTTCTAAAAGGCAAGGAATAGTAATATAGCCAAATGATGCAAGGGGATAGGAACATAATGAGTTAGAAATATGTTTACTTCAGAACATGTAGAGATAGACATTAGCACTCTCTAAACTATAGTCTTAAATCTCCTCTGTGTACACAAAGTAAAATGAGTTTTATTATACCACTTAACTCAAATTTATCTTCCATTTCATTTATATAGTAATTAAATGCTTATACTCAGTAATATAAGAAATGGTAATGAACCTCTTTGGAAAATTATATAGTTAAAGTGTTCCTAAATGTACAATAACTCTGCTCACTATCTCATTATTTTTCCCTTCACATACCTCTCTTGTAATTATTTCAGTGGTACCGAGTTCAGTGTGAGGAAGTTTATGCCTTGAATAGGCCGTTCATCATTAACGAGCCTCCACTATTATAATAGCAATATGGAGACCATCCGTCCCTTCATCTCCCAGAACATCATGCTGGATGTTTTAGTTCTATAAATACTTTGCCTTGACATTTGCATTATACCAGCTGATCATTATCATGCCCTCATTTTCTATTTCCAAATTTCTGTGGCCTTCAACATTAGGTACGTGCTATTCAGAAATGTTTCTCCAGGGTCAGATCTTTTTTCCTTAAGCAATTTATTTTTAACAACTTTCAACAAATACTGCTTCTCCAGCTTCCCCATCAGGCAATCAAGATTCCTTTCTGCTAAAGTGCTCAAGCAAGAAATAAAACAAGAATACCCACTCAACCAGGGCTTCCCAGGGGCACCAGTGGTAAAGAGCCCACCTGCCAAGCAGGAGACATGAGACGTGGGCTTGATCCCTGGGTTGGGAAGATGGGTTGCCATTCCCCATGGAGGAGGGAATGGCAACCCATTCCAGTATTCTTGCCTAGTGAATCCCCATGGACAGAGGAGCCTGGTGGGCTATAGTCCATAGGGTTGCAAAGAGTCAGACATGATTGAAGCGACTGAGCACGCACACACACACGCTCAACCATGTAGGAAAATCTTCACTTCTACTGAAATTAAGGAAAGTGCTTCTACTTTTGTGTACTCGATCCTCACACTCATTTCATGTCATGTTTTAGAGCAGTTCCCTGGACTAAATGCTTATTTGCTCCTTGATAGAAATGTTAGAATCAGAACCAGCAATGCTGTGACTGAGAGATTAAGCTATATTCATGAGAGAAGCTATTTATCCCCAGGAGTAAAGTTAGAGAAGTTATAGGCACTGATATCTGAATGCTGGGCTTTGTAAGAAGGAAGAAGAATTATGACTTTCTGCAGTGTTGCAGTTCCAGAAATCTTAGAAACTGAGGTTGAGGCCCTCAGGTCTGTTAGCTCCATGGAAGAATTTAAGAGTTGAGTACGTATGAGCAAGAATCAAAATAGGGAGGAAGACATGTTCTCAGTGAGAAATTCCCTCCATAATCATCTCATCCTATATTTGAAACATATATAATTATGAGGTCCTACGAACACCTCAGTGGAGGCAATGGTGGCTATAACAATCCCTTCCAGTGCGTAAGGAATGGCCCCACAGAAGTGAGCAGCCCTGAAGGGTCGCCTGGCCCAGCTTGGCAGATCTACTTCATTTAGCAGCGGCCTCACATGAGAACGCTCTATTCTACCTTCTGTTTCTGTTTCACCCCATTAATTGAACTAAAGAAATGCACTTGACACCTAGGCTGGGTAATCTCATTTAGCCCCAAGGACTGCAAAAGTATTAACGCTGTTAATTGAGGCATTTCAAACTGAGCCAAATGCCACACTCCTCTCAGGGCAATAAGCCTCCCTCCATTACTGTTCATGGGCCCCGTGGGAAAGTGTGTTCACACAGACCAAATGTGTCCCATTCCAGCAACAGAGTTGAAAATGAATGTGCTGCTCTATTACCTTTTTAATGCCAAAGGCTTCCCTTCTCCATCCTATTCCCCTGCTGTCTCCTGGCTGATTTCGACTCTTTCATAAAAGAAAACTAAAAGTGCAACTATAAACCTCAACCTACAATGCAGTTTCACAAAGTTCCAAATTTAAACATCTGAAATTTTAAAATGATACAATTGCCTCTTGATAACGATTAAAACTAGAAATAACACAATTGCCACTTGATAACTGTCCGTGATAATTCTCTCCATGAGAAATGGACACAAAAAAGTCCAGGTAGATCCTCTCTGGGCAGCGCTGGAAGCTCTGATCTATGAGAGGAGGTGAAGGGAAAATGGACTTACTAACTCACTGAGCAGAAGGTTCACGTACCTGCTGCCTTCAGCAGCCTTGGCTGATGGACTTTGTTGTCAGAGGAGTACAATCAAAAAGCACTGCTGTAGCGGATTTTGAAAAGTTAAGCTTTGTTTTGCTTCATTTTGATTGATTTGGGTTTTTTGGTTTCCTGAAGCTGCTACATGGTTTTCTGCCCAATTCAAGAGAAATGTCAGGCCCTAAACTTATCTCTAATTCTTGGATACATTACACCCTAGTTTTGTGATAACCCAGACTTCTTTCCCTCTACAAGGTTTTCTGGACTGGAGGTTATATAGGTTGAATGAACTTTCTGAAATGAAAAACTCAAGTCATTTCCTCTTACTTTTTTGTGGTGCTTCCTTAACTGTGACAATTCCTATCAATACAGCCCCATTCAGTGTACTGCAGACGAAGCAGTTAGGGAAGGGCTGACTGGAACCATGAGGACCCTTGAATCCACTAACTGGTGATAACTAAAGGGATTTGAACAAATATCCTGTGCATGTGAGAAACCAAGATTCTACATTTAAGCTTAGTTGTAGCGGGAAGTTCAGCTGCCATCAGCTCCAGTCACAAATGTGTTTTGAGTTTTACTTTCAATAATAATGGCTGCCATTTGCTCAGCACCAACTTACTCGATATGAGACACTGTGCTGAATACTTTGCAAACATTATTTCATTTGATGCTGGCAAAGAGTCCTATGAAATAGGTACTATCTTTACCAGTATGCAATAATAATAATAATAATCCCATGAAGACTTTTCTCAGGAGAAACTTGAAACACACACATGTTTAGCCAGGCTCCCTTGCCCCGTGTCACAATTCAGTAATCCTGGTAGCAAGAGATAAGCAAAATCAATGCAGGATGTTTTACCAATAGTCCCACCTAGAGGCAGGAGGATGAATAAACTAGAAAATATTTTTTGTTTCTTTCAGAAGGGTTCCATTAGATCTTGAATTTCTATTACTATTTTATCATCTTTCATATTAGATTTTTGCAAGCTGTAACAAAGCAAGAATGAAATTGGGTCTACTGAAGATGTCAGTGAAACTACCATGGGGTTAAAACAAAAAGTGGGGCTAGTCCCAAAACTGTCTGTTTAATGTTCAGTGAGTCACTAGACATATTCCTGGTAAATGTTAGAATAAACACATCTGCAAAAACTCATAAGGTTATATGATTTTACTATTCCTGTAGAATTTTATCTGAAGAGAAGTTTCTCCCCCTCTCAGACTTCAAATTTTTTATACATCAAGAGCTCTCCAGTAAGGTCCCACAACTACTCCCATCAACTGAAATGTCTATTAATGTTTTTAATGGTAATGAATACTTAGCACATAGAATATTTTTTGATCTACCATTGTTTAGATATTCACATTTACAACTACTCCTATGAAGGCTCATCTCAGAGGACCAGCTGATCCCAAGGAATTATCCCCGAATGATGGATGTATAATAATTTAGTCTTAAACCTGGATAATTCAGTATTGGGTAAGGCTTCTCTTAGCTGCTTGATTGTGGAGGAAAAGATGAATGTGGAAAGATGTTAATATATCCAGGGCAGCCAACACAGGACTTAAACACAGGTCTGGCACCAAAGCCCATGCCAGTGTGTTTTTCAAAAAGTAGACTGTGAACTGCCTGCATTACAATCACAAGGGATTCTTATCAAAAATATAGATTCCTGAGTCTCACCAGAGAACCACAGAGTTAGAATCTCTAGGTGGATACTAGGCCTCTGGGTATTTACCAAGCACCCCTGTGATTGTTAACATACAGAACCATTCAGCTTCCTGATGCTGCAGGAGAATTATAGTGCATAGAACGTGGGGGTGCGAGGGAATGGAGTACACAGGACTCTGATGATTCTTCTGTAATCCCTGAGCAATCTCAGGGTTTCAAAGATGACCCACGTGGCCTTGGTGTGTTCAAGACAGGTCCATAAAAGGACTTTCTGTTGTCTGTGGCCACATGGCCATGAAGTTTGCAGTATTCACAAGTCTCCAAAGACAGTTTGGTGCAGGGGAAGAAAGGGTGGAGGTAGGCACAGAATAAAACAAGAAAGTGAATTTGACAATTTTACTGGGGAAAGGTGTGAAAGGCTCATTGCAGGGCAGAGCCTACAGCTAATCAAAAACAATGAGACAGGGAAAAGCCGGGAACTTGCCCCAATCTTCACCTCATTTCCTCAGGCTTCCATGGATGTTGTCATCCACTGATTGATTACAGCGTTCCCTGTTGCATAAATGCTTAGCAGCAACTCATTAAAACAAAAGAAAGAACTCTTCCAGCAGGGCTAAATGCTTCTTTAAAAGTCTGTCCAAAAGACTCAGCTGAAAAATTCAACTCACCACTTTTCCCAACTCACGTATTTTATAGAAAACTCAAAGGCATGAAGATGAGAAGGGAACTGACAATAATGCTCAAGGCTAGAAGTACTGTTCACTGAAAAAGACCGCTCTTTTGAATCAGTGGACCGTTGTCCCGCCAGGTTTGTGTCTGGGTGATTCTGAGATGGCTGTGTCTCTCCTCCCCAGTCTCAGGAGGCTCAGGTGCTGAAACAGCTGGCGGAGAAGCGGGAGCATGAGCGAGAGGTCCTCCAGAAGGCTTTGGAGGAGAACAACAACTTCAGCAGGATGGCAGAGGAGAAGCTGATCCTGAAGATGGAACAAATCAAGGAAAACCGTGAGGCGAACCTAGCTGCTATTATTGAACGTCTGCAGGAAAAGGTAATCTTAACAGAGAACCGAGCAGATGCACATTCATATGCAACCCACAGCAAGTGAATTCTCAAATACCTGGCATCAGAGACTTAAACTCTGCTGCAGGTGCGGAAGGCACCTAACCCCATGCGCAGGGTCTCCCGCGCTGCAGTGTGGTTGAGGAATGTAAGTATGACTTACAGCTGGAATTCTGTCAGGGTTTCCAGTGGTGAATAGACTGAGGGAGGCCGATTCCTGCTTTTCAAATGTATAAAAGGCTTTAGTACAAATCTTAGGGACTCACCTACTGGAAAAATATGAAATTGGAAATGTTTACTATTTCATATAAACAATAATACATAACAATAATATAATGAATATTTTTAATATATATATTATTATTATAAAAATAATAGTGTAAAATAATATATTTAATATTTGGTCTAATGTTTAGTTAATATATAATATTAAATATGTAACTTATTGTCAAAATATATTTGGACATGTTTCCATATGTTTGGAAAAATATATTCATCAAAAGAGGACAGACTATTTATGAACAGTGGAAAGCCCATATAGGAAAATCTACATGGAAAACTGGGCTTCCCTTGTAGGCTCAGTTGGTAAAGAATCCGCCTGCAATGTGGAGACCTGGGTTCGATCCCTGGGTTGGGAACATCCCCTGGAGAAGGGAAAGGCTACCCACTCCAGTATTCAGGCCTGGAGAATTCCATGAAATGTATAGTCCATGGGGTCGCAAAGAGTCGGACACGACTGAGCGACTTACAAAAAAAAAAACATGGAAAACTAGTAGAGGAAGTTCATTACCTCCAGATCTGGCACCCTGGTATTTTCTCATCAGTCTGAATATATGATGGCCATTCCCATCAGTCAGGATGAGCAGTACTGGAGATCCTCTGGAAATTGTTCTCTCAGAACTATAATATCTTTTATTCAGGATAATTGTGAATCAAACTTCATCTCTCATCCTAGGCCCTAAAAAAATAAAATAAAATGGCATTGCTAGGAATGGGGCATGCTGATCTTCGATTGGCAAATAGACCTCTAATTTCAAGTGCAAGATTTATATTGCTCCACGGCAATCCAGGAGCATTACTGTTTTTTTTAAATTACACACACTCACTCGAACACACAGCACATCCTTCTGATTTCAATTGTAAAAGAGGTCATAAAATTTGCATATTTAACTAGTACTTCCAGAAGTGTTGGTTTTAATGGGCAATTTATTTTTCTCTGCATATTTATCTTCACCCACCCACCCACCAGCTCCTTTTTCTGTCTTACCACTCTCATCCAGAATCAGGCTCCTCCATACATACATACTTATATACATGAATACATACAGTTTGTCCTATAAATATTCAGCCCATGGAATTCTTAATATTCTTCACATCAAGCTGCAGAATCTCCATGGTTGGGACTCAGGCAACCATATTTTTTTTTAACTCTCCAGATAATTCCAGTACACAGCCAGGTCTGAGAACTAGTGGTTTGTAGTCTGTTCTGATATAAATCTCATCTGACAGCATTCTATCTTGTGCTGAATTATGCAGCTCACATCATATGTAGGGCCACATTTTCCCTTATTCCATAGCTAGCGACACTTTTCAAATCTAATGGAACCTCTGACCAGTGGCAGCCAAGATCTGTTATCTTCTCAGTAAAGTGGAGATACTCCTTAGAGAATACCAACTTTACTTCCATTTGATGTATTTTAAATACACTGTTTTTTGTTTGCATATAGTATATGTGTTTGTATATACTAAAACTATTTTCCTTTTTCCTAAAATAAGAAAAAGTAAATTTTTTATTATGGCCAATATCTAGCCTTTTGTCTGAATGAAATTACTACAATGAAGTTAGAACTTAAAAGAGGATCAGTAATAATACTGAAAGTGTATGAAACTGCCAATATAACATAAGCTCTTCTGGAATCTCCCACATCAAAGGATGATCATTACTGAAATGGCACCTCTTAGTAAGTTGTCATGAGGTGACCACACTAAGTGCCTTTTACACGTTTTAATTGCCCACCATTCTGACAGTCTTCCCTGGCCCTACCAATTAGCCAAGAGATGTGATAAAATTCCACATGAGGTTTTGCAACAATCTGCCTGCCACCCAGCCCTCAGCCTCCCACCTCCTTAGTGAAGCGACGTGTCCCTCAGCTGTGGCTACCAGGGTGTCCTCCATGTCATTCACTCATGAATTCCCACAAACCGCTTGGGGTCCCAGCCACGTTCGCTCAAAGCCTTTATGCTCATGTTCAGCTGCTCAGTCGTGTCCAACTCTTTGCAACCCCATGGACTGTAGCCCGCCAGGCTCCTCTGTCCATGGAATTTTCCAGGCAAGGATACTGGATTGGGTTTCCATTTCCTTCTCCAGGTGATCTTCCTGAGTCATGCATCCAATTCACGTCTCTTGCATCTCCTGCATTGGAAGGAGGATTCTTTACCACTAGAGAAATCCCTCAAAGCCTTTAGCTGAAAGCCTAAAACAAAAGCAATTCCATTTGCACTTTAGAACCTCCTGAAGAGCTCTTTTAAATGAGAGCTTCTGATGTAATCGTCTGGGGCAGAACCCAGAGATCAGCATTATTTTCAAAGCTTACGAGCAGACACTGGTTGGATGGCATCGCCAACTCAATAGACATGAGCAAACTCCAGGAGATAGTGAAAGACAAGGAATCCTGGCATGCTGCAATCCATGGGGTCGAAAAGAGTCAGACATGATTTAGTGTCTGAACAACAAACAACAACAAAGTAGACACTTGCATTTAGCCAGAGTTAAGAAACTCTGAGTTAAAGGCTTCTTAAATGCTTTATTTTGTTGCCATAAGTTATCTTAAAATATTTTCATCTTTGTTCCATAAAAGTGTTCTTTCTTTCTTCAAAGAATAATGTTACACTCTTTTTTACATATATTACTATTTGTTTATTGAATAAATGAGCAACTATAAAAATATAAAAACACCAACATGTAAATAATATGTAGGGAAATACTGTGTCTGTGTGGTTCACCATGGAACACACAGCACCTAGAATGTTGCTTGACACAGAGGAAGAACTCCACAAATATTTTTGAATACATACATACGCATCAATGCATACATACATAATTTAGCTCATGGTCCCTCTTCTCTTTCTGTTCTTTTCCCAGGATTCCTCCTGCCTCCCACAATTTCTACTGTCTCCCATATGAGAACTTACCCTCATGATTATTAATCACTAGGTTATGAATTATTAATGATAATAAATGTAGTTGTAATGATGTTACATTTACCAAACACATATCATGACACATATTAGCTTTGTGCTCAGTACAGTTTTGAATGTTACTCTGTTTCTAAATTGCCATTTTTCTTTCCTTAGCACTATATCTTAACACTCCCACTTATACAGAAAAGAAGCAAATGAGGAGGGTGTGGACAAAAAGATACCTATGCCACAAAGACCTGCAGTAGGCTGATATGTTTTTGTCATCCAAATTGATATAGAGGCATGCCCAGGACACAATAATGTAACCTGGGGATTATGACTAACACTGAGGTGAAATTGAAATTGTTCTTATTCTTTGAATTTCTATTTCTAGAAAAGAGGGGGAGGGAGAAGGGGAAAGGATAAGAGACTCTTTCTCCCTCACCCAACACTTCTTTCTTCCCCTCATGCACTAGACTGTATCCCTCAGAAAGTTCACCATTTGACACATTAGGCACCATGAGTAGTAGCAGCTTTGTTATCGAACCCAACCAGGAACTGGAGTGAATAGTTAATCATGAAAAATCAGTTAAGGCAGGTCAAATCATTGTAACAATACACATATTCATTAAGACTTCCCAGATGGCTCAGCGGTAAAGGATCTGCCTGCAATGCAGGAAATGTGTGTTCAATCCATGGGTCTGGAAGATTCCCTGGAAGGAAATAGCAACCCACTCCAATATTCTTGCCTGGGAAATCCGATGGACAGAGGAGCCTGGCAGGCTACAGTCCATGGAGTTGCAAAAGAGTCAGACATGACTTAGCAACTAAACAATACAATGTAGATGATGGCTAGATTTAGGAGATAGGATAAGGAACAAGGAGGGAATGGGGAATATTAACTAACCTAGCAGGTCATTTAAGAGGATTTCTACTGAATCTTATTGAATTCTTCTCTTAATCCAATTTGTAAGACATCTTGGTTTCAAAATTTTACTGAGCCATTCACTAGCCAATGCCAAGACCTCCCAGCGTGAAATTTTGTAACAAATACTGAAGGAGTTTTAGGTGTTTAGGAGTGAAAGAAAAAAAAAAAAGAAAACAGACTTCCTTGACACCTACTATACTTTATTCAACCACAAAGTACAGAAATGAGACACTGTTTCAATGTAATTGATACTTTCAACTCTAACAATGGATGAAAGGTCAAGCCAAAGCATTATAGTTACTAATTTAGTGATAATGGTGTTACTAATATGACTTACTTTAAAAAGATAAAAAGTTTTTAAAGAGAGTAAGATTCTGTGATTCTTTATCTCAGAGATAATTTTGATAACATATAACTGTTTAGGTAGAGATTTCAACCATTATCAATTTCCATTTACTGTAACCTTTCATCCTTCTCATCTGATATTTGGGCTTTGGTGTTTTTGGTTTTTTTTGTTTTTTTTTTTGTCATTCTGACTCATGAGTGACATTTGTGTAGCTATTTCCTATGGAATATGTCTGATAAATGAATCATGAAAGGAAAAAGAGGATTAAAACTAACCTTCACTGATTTCTCATTGTAAGCCAGGTATTTGGCACATACTATGGAATTTAATTCCAGAAGGAAATACTGTAATCATCCCCATTTCACATCTAAGGAACCCGGTCCTTAGAGAAATCAAGCCATTTGGTCAAGATCACAAAGCTAAGGACATCGGACTCTGAACAAGTCTCTCTGACTCCAAACGTTTACGCTAAGTTAAACCTGTAGCTTGTGCCAGTTCTGCACAGTAAGCAGACTGGCAGCAGCATTGGAAGTTTATAGTGCTCCCATGATCAGCATCATCTTCAAGAATGAAATTACTTTCCTTCACTCCTGACTCACTCCTGACCCCTCTTAGTTATTATTAAAAAGGATTCTGATGATATCTGGTCTTGCATTCAAATACTCACATAATAGGATTTCATGGATTATAATTGATACACTAGGTCATCTAGTTCAAGTGTTTGTTTAGATTTGATACCTAGAAAGGTAAAGGGATATTAAAAGGTAAAAAAAAAAAAAAAAAAAAGAACAACCAAAAAAAAAAAACCGAAACTTCACTAAGCTTCCAGTACAGAAATCTCTCTAATCACATTTTCTCCACAGAATCAGAATTTTTCCTAAAACCACCTTTTACACATTTTTCATATCAAATGAATAGTTGCATTCAATGGTAAAACACTATTATATTGATGGGAGGGAGGGGATAAACTGCAGAGAACATTGTAATTTTAGATCTGCTTCAGTCTGTCTAACCCAGTGTGTCTGACAATGCCTGGCAAGTATGAAAAACTCAATAATGAAATGAAATGAATGAAATGAATGTTATCAAAGAATAGACTTGACCTTTTGATGAGCTTTCTTGGAGTATCACAGTTGCCTAAGTAACCTCTGGTTTAAGGTCTTCTGACAATTACCAAATGGGTATATCTTTCCCTTTCTCCTTTGCCTTTAGCTTCTCTTCTTTTCTCAGCTATTTGTAAGGCTTCCTCAAACAACCATTTTGCCTTTTTGCATTTCTTTTTCTTGAGGATAGTCTTGATCACTGCCTCCTGTATAATGACAGGAATCTCTATCAGATCTAATCCCTTGAATCTATTTGTCACTTCCACTGTATAATCATAAGGGATTTGATTTAGGTCATACCTAAATGGTCTAGTGGTTTTTCCTACTTTCTTCGATTTAAGTCTGAATTTGGCAATAAGGAGTTCAGGAGCCACAGTCAGCTCCTGGTCTTGCTTTTGCTGACTGTATAGAGCTTCTCCATCTTTGGCTACAAAGAATATATAACCAATGTGATTTCGGTATTGAACATCTGGTGAGGTTCATGTGTAGAGTTATCTCTTGTGCTGTTGGAAGAGGGTGTTTGCTATGACCAGTGCATTCTCTTGGCAAAACTCTGTGGCCTTTGCTCTGCTTCATTTTGTACTCCAGAACCAAATTTGCCTGTTACTCCAGGTATCTCTTGACTTCCTACTTTTGCATTCCAGCCCCCTGTGATGAAAAGGACATCTTTTGGGGATGTTAGTTCTAGAAGGTCTTGTAGACAATTACCAACATTTTGCTGATTGAAAAAACAGACTATGCTGAAACTGACAGGCCCACTGCATATCTCCATTTGATTCTCCCACATTTTTATATGGAATTGCATTACAATTTTAAGCATATATTTGATGATTTGAATATAAAATTTTCAAATAACAGATTCACTAAAATATTTGAAAATAAACAATATTTTTCCTAGGAGCACAGCATTTAAATTACCTGTTTTTCTTTTTTCTTTTTTCAGTTCACAGATTATATTTGTTCTCTCCTATGGCAAAATGTATTCCTTTACAACTAATTTTTTAAGTTGAGTAAAAAGTGTGCTCAAAGTAGCCTAATAATACTAATTATAATCTTTCCTGTTGTACTGTAAATTTGGGTTTATATGAATCTCTAGACTTCAGGCTGTTTTTTTTCCTAGCATAGTGACAGTCTGGGCTTTTTCTCAATTTTTGTCAGAACTAAGCTCTTACTAATTAGTTTCTTCCTGCATGAGAAAAAGATTTTACAGCATCTTTTTCCTCATCAGAGCAGAACAAAAAGAAGGAAGAGTCAGCTGCATCCATGCTAATTCCCCCGTGACATTTCCAAACAGGACATGATTTCTCTATACATGCTTTTTTCCCCTTCTCTTCATGGCTTTTGAATGCAGACAAAAAGCTCATTTAAACCAATTACATAAAATTGCTTTTAAACTCTTTCTCTAGAATCAACTTGCTGCTTACTGTAATTCTGTATTTTTGAAGGAAATGTATGGCTATATATATGCCTTTTTCTCCCAGAACCTACATTTCAAAAGACACATTTTTTTCCACACAACTATAAAATTTTCTCTGCTCATTGACACAAAGACTATATAGCAGGGGCTGAGGGGTGGGGTTGGCTGCAGAGCCAGGCTCTCTGAGTTTAAGTCTCAGCTCTGCTACTTCTTGGTTATATGATCTTGGGCAAGTGACTTAGTCTTTTTGTGCCTCAATTTCTTCATCTGTAAAATGGGAGCCGTAATAGAGTCTCCATCACAGGATTGTTGTGATGATCAAGGGAATTAACACAGGTAAAATCTGTACTTATGCAGAACTGGTACATGTTAAGTGACTAGTAAATGCTTAGTGGTATAAAGAACCTATAAGCAAAGACTTCTTGAAATCAATAGAGCTTAATGATAAGATTTACTTTATGGCTGGTCAAGGTCATTGCCCCTAAACTAAAGGAATCTGTAGAGCTACAAGAAATTTCTGGAGCTACAGGGGGGAAATAGCAATATAAATAATATTCTAAATAGAAAATAAATATTAATAATAATTATTATCATTTTCTACTTTAATTTAATAAACATTTAGCTCCTATAATAGGCAAGGGGCTAAATAAGTGTTAAATTAAAATTTTAAAATACTAATTATTATTATCAACATTTATTTTTCTATTTAGAATATTAGTTATATCTACAAACACTTATTTAGCCCCTATAATGGACAAGGGGCTTCCCCAGTGGCTCAGTGGTAAAGAATCCCCCTGCCAATGCAGGAGATGTGGGTTCAATCCCTGTTTCAAGAAGATTCCCTGGAGAAGGAAATGGCAACGCACTCCATATTCTTGCCTGGAAAATCTCATGGACGGAGGAGCCTGGTGGGCTACAGTCCACAGGGTCCCTAAAGAGTCAGACATAACTTAGAAAATAAACAATAATAGGCAAAAGCATGTGCTCAGAAGAACGATGTACTAAAAATAGCATTCCACATTGCCTATCAACTCCCTCCTCAGAAAATTTAGTTCCCAAGTCAAGTTTAGTACCTCAGTTTCTCATGTAAACAAACATTTATTGATCATATACTATATGCAAAACACTCTGTTGGGCCCTGCAGATGGAACAAAAGTGAAAAAATACAGCCCTGGCCCTCAGGGAACTTCTAAATAAGCACCTGTCAAAGAGAACAGGTGAAACAAGAGCAGCAATGCCCAAAGTACAGGTTAGAATAAAATGGCTGCCCCATGAAAGGGAAGATTTATGCACATTTACAAATGGAAAGTGAGATAGTTTTCAGTCTCATGAAAATCTTCATGTAGAAAGAGACAACCACTACAGGGATTTAAAGAGTTCTCCTGACGGATGGAGATGAAAGACTAGGAATCTCAACAATTTCATGACAATTCCGTTAAACCAAGAAATCAAGTAGGTGTAGGAAAAGGGTAGAGGGTAACGTTGGAGGGTCATTTGGACGACTCAAGTTTTGAAAGACTTTGATTAAGGGGTTAAGAATTTAGGAAGCATACACAGGGTCTTCTTCCTACATCTCATCCTCCCAAAGTGCCCGTTGGCAATTACAAATCCCTTAAAATGTTAGAGAAAAGGAAGAAGACCATCAAAAATCATAGAGAAGACAGGGTGCTATTTTATGCTATTCTGATGATTTATACAGTAGTCCTAATAGTCAAAATTATCTTAACCATATGATCTGTTTGTCGTAATTTTAATCAAATACAGTGGTAAATTTTTTAAAAGACAGAGGAGATTGTATGTTATTTTACTGCTGTTCTCTAGATTTAGACAGTAGTCCTGAGAGTCAAAATTCTCTCAATCAAAAAAGAAAAGAATGAAAAAGAAAATTGTCTTAATCATGTGATCTTTTGGTCACTATTTTAATCAAATACAGGGATAATTTTTTTATAGACATTATTAGTCTTCCATGGTCTTCTGTGACATGACACTTATTGGGTTCCATGTTTTACTTTCTTGTGAAATGAGAACCTTGTCTCCTAAAGGTAGACACTAAATGGGAAGGAGGTGGGGGTGGGGGAGGAGGAGCTACTTTCTGTCAAGCGTGTAGTATGTAAATTAGTGGGCGGGCTCTCCTGCTTCTCTGTGGACCCAGCGAGACGCATGATGTCTCTTCTCCCTCTGGTGTTTTTCAGGAGAGGCATGCGGCGGAGGTGCGCAGGAACAAGGAGCTGCAGGTCGAACTGTCTGGCTGAAGCGACGGAGGGTATGGCACGCCCCACCATTAGTAAATCCCCCTGCCTATATTATAATGGATCATGCGATATCAGTATGGGAAATGTATGACATGGTTTAAAAAGAACTCATTATAAAAAACAAAAAACAGAATCAAAAATAAAAAAAAAAAATCAATGCGGTCTCTTGGCAGAATGTTTTGCTTGATGTTTAAAAAATACCTTGGATCTTATTTTGTAAATACTTACATTTTTGTTAAAAAATACAAGTATTGCATTATGCAAGTTATTTCATAATCGTACATGCCCTGTAACAGGCTTTCGATGTTGTGTCTTTCCACTCAAATGAATTTGCTAGGTCTGTTCTTTTGGAAGCTCCCCATGTCTGACTCCATTCCCTGCCCTTTACATTCCAACAGAAAAATGAGGTCAGTAGACAGTCTTTGGTGCTAGAAACCCACCATTGCCTAATGACCTAGACAGCTTGGTAATCTTTGGACTTGACTGAGACCATACTTAAATCACAGGTATTATAACTCCACACAAACCACCACATTTGTTCGCTCATAATCTACTAACTGCCTAGAAACTACAAAACCAGGCTAAGTAACACCACTACTCATAGCATTTATTTCTGCTTCTACTGGATTATGTGCTACAAATGTGCTCTGGCTTTAGAAAGGGAGGGATGAAAAAGACAGATCTGAGATCAACCTGGGTAGAAGCAAAAAGCTGAACCTTTTAAAGAGCTGAACACAGATCCCAACCCAAATGGTTCAAGCAGCCGTGAAATCGCTTTTCATGAAGTGGGCTTAATTCTCTAGTTTAAGTTCTTTTGATGGAATGAATTAATGTGTCAGGTGGCTTATTTGTGGATGCCATGATTGATGATGTTCATTTTAAGCTCTTACCTATAGTACAAGTACATGATGCTACTGAATATTTTTCCACTTGGAAACTGTGAGCTGGTTGTTGCATTCAAACACACACACAAACACAATCAAAAACACTGCGGATTTTCACTTAAGCTGGTCTTTCTTCCCCAGTGTGAGGCAATCCTGCCTATTTAAAAAAAAAATTACTCCATCTGTGAGGGCTGATGCAGTCGAGGGGGCTAGGCAGGGCGTTTGTGCCAACTAAGAGAATCACCAAATACCCACCGTGAGTACCTATCGCAGTTTTGAAGTCGTTTCTCCCCCAACTCCCAACTCCTGAAGGTTGCTGCCTGCATATTTACTCTTCATTAGTGCTATTTTCCTGTATGTCATTGTGAGCAAGCTGTGATTAATAAAGAATTGGAGTTCTGTGAACTAATACAGGTTTGGTCTGTTCTCTTGGCCCTCCGTGTGTCTGACCCTGGAGTTCAGATTTTACTAGTGTGGCTGTTGGATTAGACAGTCTCAGAAACAGACAATAATTAGAATTTGAAGGAAACCAGGGCCCCTGCTGATTCACTTCCCTTCTAGAGCAGCAGGAAGCGTCACTTGTCTCTCTCCCTCTGACAGCCCAACACAGCGGGAGAAGTCTTCAATCTGTTCCCCTTGAAAACAGTCAAGATTGAAGGAGACACCACGGTTTCAGACCAGTAAGTCTGCGGAAGAGACCCCCTCTCAAAGCGCTTGGAAGATTCCTGGCACAGCCTCACATCCTCCCACACGGCCACTGGACACCTTCTGCAGCCTGTTAAAATGCAATTTCCCCGCCATATTGCTGAATTTTGCACTACCAATAAACACACTGCACACATGGACACAGCAGGGGGCCTGTCAGTGACCCAGATGGATCCTGCAGGACCAAAGGAACCACATCCAGTTTAAGCAGAAAATCATAAATAATTGAAACCACACAGACTTATGAATAAGCAAACTGGGCTGTCATCCAGATGAGTGCTAACAAGCCAAGTTTAAGGTGGAGGCCACCTGGTCCCTATCTTGAATATCCTTTATTTGTGGGAATCTAATACTGCAATCATTGAAACACAGCCTTAAAAACATGAATTCCATGATCTTCCTTTGGGAAATCAATCAGAGCTTCTGATGAGCAGAAAATAAGCTGCATTTTCACAGTGATACTTTTTCCTTATTTATTTACTATTTTTTTTATTAAAATACAATTTGATCTACAATAGTATGTTAGTTTCAGGTGTACTACATAAAAACTTGATATTTGCATACATTATAAAATGATCACCACAGAAAGTCTAGTAACCATCTGTCCCCATACAAGGTTATTACAGTATTATTGATTGTATTCTTTGTGCTATATGTTACATCCGTGTGGTTTATTTATTTTATAACTAGAGGTTTGTACCTCTTAATCCTCTTTACCTATTTTACACACCCCCAACTTCCTCTCCTCCAGTCACCACTCATTTGTTCTCTGTATCTATGAGTTCTCACAGTGATTTTTATTTCAGTTTGGAAAACATTACTTGAAGGGCTTCCACTGGGCCAGAGCCTATGCTTAAGCCCTGGGAATATGAAAACAAATCACTCCAAGAAGCTCATAGTCTCATAGCTTGTTTTAGGCCAGAAGTGCTCAGTCCTCAAAACATATTGAGGGAAAGCACAGTCCCATCAGTTCTCTGAAGCTTTCTGAAATATTAGAAATGATCAACAAACTTCTGGTGCTACTCTGTAGTGCCTAAATTGGAGCTGCCAACCAGCCTGCTGCCTAGTCTCAAAGATGAAGAAACTAAGGCCCTGAGAGGGATAAGTGATTTTGCTCCAGGTCCCAACACCCACTTCTCACAATTATGTCCTTACTAGTAAGTAGCTCATCAGCAGACCATCCCCAAATCTCACCACGCTGGAGCAGACAGGTTATTTCTGTGGACTTCCCTAGACCAGTGAACCTCATTTTAGCATCATTTATGCTTCAGAGTCCTATTTGGAGGGTTTGTTATAACGGGTGAGCTTCTGATTCTTGGAATCTGTGTAGAAGCCTGGGGATGTGCACTCTCTCATGGTCCCAGGTGACACTAATGCTGCTTGTCTGCACACTCACTTGAGAAGCCCAAGACAAACAATGAAATGGACCTAGGGAGTGGAGATTCTTGGTGGCAGCCACACTGAGAACATCTATTTCGGTCAGGGCATGTTCCATTGGGGAGTGAGGTGGCCTTGAAATGAAACATTTGATTCCATTCAAAAAAGTGGAAGTGGAACACAAAGGAATCCAAGAAGGAAAAAAAAATGAACAACTACACTTGCAAAATAAAACAAGAAAGCATCTAGGGGCTGGAGTAGGGTTAAGAGACAAGTGAGGTTAGGGAACCAATGGTCTTGTGTTACTCATACAACATATAGTTTCAGTAGGGTTCCCTGGTGGCTCAGACAGTAAAGAATATGCCTGTAATGCAGGAGACCCAGTTTCAATCCCTGGGTCAGGAATATTCCCTGGAGGAGGGCATGGCAACCCACTCATTCTTACCTGGAGAATCCCCATGGACAGAGGAGCCTAGAAGGCTACAGTCCATGAAGCCACTAAGAGTTGGACATGACTGAGTGACTAACACACACTGAAACACCTGAAGATGCTCCAGTCCCTTTAAGAGATGAACTAAGAGCTCTTTGTAGAGATGGTGCCATTTTGTGAAATATGCAGTTTATTTGCCTGGTTACACTTACAGATTTTTTGTTTCATGGAGTCTTCATTTCCTCAGGACTACATTTAAATTGTGTATATGACTTTGAAATGTTCTTTAAGGAAAACTCACATAATCCCATTGATTGGAAGGTTCACCCTCCTCTCATCTCTTCTAGTCTCGATAATGTGTGAAACAGTAGAGGACTGATAAATGTGATTCTCCTCCCTGGGTCAGGCATCAGACTTTACATTTCAGAGGAGAAGGCAAAGGTAAAAGTGTACTGTTCACCATACTCCACCCCTGCCACCACTCCTCCCACTGAAGGAGAGAATGAGAAGGGGGAGACGTGACACCCTTGACTTTAGCAATTAAAGGATCATTCCTAGGATAAGACGAAACAATTTCCCTTGATTTCTAACCAGGCAATTTGCTGAAAACTACTAAGGCAAACATGGATCCTAAAGCAAAACTAACATCCCCAAGCTCCCCCAAATTAACTCAGATCATCTTCGATTTCTCACTGTCCCCACCACACACCTCCAAATGATCATCAGGTAGCACTGATTGACCTCCAAGTTGCCGCTCTTTCCTTGCTCTTCGACTTCCATGACCACTGCCCTAACCTGGATACTATTCGACTCTTAAAGCAACCAACTAATATGTCTCTTTTGCTCCAATCTATAGCCTCCTCTACACTCTCACATCTCTCCCATAATCTACTACATCCTCCCCTTTATCAGCAGGATAAAATCTGCACTTTTGTAAGTGTCATTAAAGTGTTCTCACCATTCCTTTCTTTTCTCAAGAACATTACTCTCCTAAGACACCAAATTATTCATCCTGGCATACCAATGACATGCAATTTCTGGCCTGCATGCATAGACTATACTCTGTCTAGAATCATCTTCCCTACAACATCAGTCTGCAGAGGATAGATTGAGCTGTGATAAAAATCCTTCAAATCTCAGTGAAATAAAACAACAAAGATTTATTTCCTACTCCAGCTGTACAAGTTCAACGTGGGTCATGGTGGACGCTTCTCTGCTGTATTCCTCACTCTGGGGTCAAAGACCTGTGGGGTGACCCATATCTGGAATGTTACCTAAATATGTCAACTCACACACTGATTCTCTTAAACCTTCCACCCAGAAGTAGAACAAGTTATTGATCAAAGTAAGTGATGGCGTGGCACGTGTGTGCTCAGTCGTGTCTGACTCTGAGACCCCGTGGACTGTAGCCTGCCAGGCTCCTCTGTTCATGGAATTTTCCTGGCAAGAAATACTGAAATGGGCTGCCATTTCCTTCTCCGGGGATCTTCCCAACCCAGAGATCAAGCCTTCATCTCTTGTGTCTCCTACATTGGCAGGTAGACTCTTTACCACTTGCTCTACCAAGTAAGTGATACAACCACATTTAATGCCAAATGAGCAGGAATGTGTCATTCCATCATAAGCTCAGAAGGAAAGCCAGCACCAATGACGATCACGCTGCTGGTCACCAAGTAGCAGGTTCACTCTCCTCCCCTCATGTAAACACATTCACTCTGTCCCTAAGTTGTAAAATCCCTAAGTCACATTTGGCCATGACATCAAGCTCAATGTCCATTGTGATTCACAGTACCCTCTCCAACAGATGTGGACGTGAGTCCTCTTGACCAGAGACAAATAAATTAAAAGGACAGCTTATCTTCCATAACAGTCAATATACAATGGTGAAATGGGGACAGATAATCAACAATAAACAAGCTTGTTCAAAGGGGAAACAATAGGGAACACATGGCATTCACTGATGATAGAAATTCCGGTGTGCTATTGACCAGTCATTGAGAGGCTCCTCTGTCCTTGAGGATAGGGAACACTCCTTGCTTCTATCTTGCTCCCAGAGAGGAGCTTCCCAGTCCATGGCTCTGCTCTGTCACCTAAGCAGATCTTCCTTCCTTCAATGCCCCAAGGAGAATGAAGGAAGCACGCTCCATGGAATCTGAGCAGCTCTTAGCCATCCTGCTGCTCACCAAAACTGTCGATCCAAGAGTCATTACACTTTTACTGATCATACCCCCTGGCAAGAAACAGATAGCATACTTTAAAGGGTAAATGACATATATTTAGTGAAGATTCTCTTTTTATGAGGATGTGGACAGATTAAAAGAAATCAGCAAAGGGTGGTGAAGGACCTTGGGTGTACCACCAGAGAGAAGCCATTTCCATCCGTGGACTACAGACCCTAGAGACGGTTGTCGCTATAGAAGAAGCCTGTCTGATTAGGGCCTTTGACCTTGAAGAGAAGAATTCAGCCTCTAACAAATGCAGTCCAGCAAGGAAAGATCCATAGAATAGATATCCCAGCATCTTTCTTCCCTAACTCTTCAAACTGTAGCCAAAGACTTGCAGTGGTCAAATCCAATGAGAAACCAGAGGGCAAGGGAGCCCAGGAGATACATTGCATAGAAGTCAGCCTCTGGAGCTGAGCAGAGTGCAGAAAGATGGAAAGAGAATCAGAAGGGGTGAGCAGAGGCCATGGCCGCCTGCAGTCCAGACCACAGTCAGAATCAGATAATAGTGCTAATGACAACTAGGATACCTTCCATTTGTTTGTCATTAGTGCTGTTCACTAAATATTTTTGGCTTCTTTCCTTCTGGGATTGATTCCCTGACACTTCTAGTGAGGTGTGGTTGTGGGACTTGCTCTGCTCAGTGTAATATGTGCTGGAGTAACTTCTGCCTTTTCCAGGCAGAAACCTTAAAAGTAAATTCACGATTCACCATGCCCGGTCTCCCCCTCCTACCGTGACCTGGAAGAAGATAAAGCTGAGCACAGCTCCCATCTGTGAGAGACACATTTCAGGAACGGGATGAGCTCTTTTTATTTTATGACCCTTTAACTTTGAGATTATTTGTTATTCACTAATAAATATTAATGACTTGAAATTCTTTTCATAATCACATAGTGCATCTCTCAGCCAGCCACATCATCCCTGGTCCAAAATTGAACGTGTCAACCACTTTTACGTTGCTCACATATTTTCACTTCATTTGAATCCTAAATGTCAAAGAAACCAATTAAAGCTGTGATATTGGGAAGCAAATCTGACCTAACCAACTGAACTATTTATCTCAAATACGGAAAGGTAAATTGAATTTCTTCATTGGTTTATTTTGAGCTGTAGTCACCTGCGTTGTTTTAAAAGATAACAAAGTGAAAGTTCAAAACCTTGTATGATACACAACATTGTAAAGCAAATATACTCCAGTAAAAAAAATCCTTGTATGAATTCTGGCATGCAAAAAGCTTCACATGCACGCTTATACCAACTACCTCTAAAAGTTATAATTTCCTAACCCACATGGAACAACAGACTGGTTCCAAATCGGGAAAGGAGTACGTCAAGGCTGTATGTTGTTACCCTGCTTATTTAACTTATATGCAGAGTACATCATGAGAAATGCTGGGCTGGAAGAAACACAAGCTGGAATCAAGATTGCCGGGAGAAATATCAATAAATAACCTCAGATATGCAGATGACACCACCCTTATGGCAGAAAGTGAAGAGGAACTAAAATGCCTCTTGATGAAAGTGAAAGAAGAGAGTGAAAAAGTTGGCTTAAAGCTCAACATTCAGAAAACTAAGTTCATGGCATCCGGTCCCATCACTTCATGGGAAATAGATGGGGAAACAGTGGAAACAGTGTCAGACTTTATTTTGGGGGGCTCCAAAATCACTGCAGATGGTGATTGCAGCCATGAAATTAAAAGATGCTTACTCCTTGGAAGGCAAGTTATGACCAACCTAGATAGCATATTAAAAAGCAAAGACATTACTTTGCCAGCAAAGGTCCATTTAGTCAAAACTGTGGATTTTCCAGTAGTCATGTGTAGGTATAAGACTGGGACTATAAAGAAAGCTGAGCACTGAAGAACTGACTCTTTTGAGGTGATATTGAAGAAGACTCTTGAGAGTCCCTTGGACTGCAAGGAGATCCAACCAGTCCATCCTAAAGGAAATCAGTCCTGAATATTCACTGGAAGGACTGATGCTGAAGCTGAAACTCCAATACTTCGGCCACTTGATGTGAAGAACTGACCCATTTGAAAAGACCCTGATGCTGGGCAAGGTTGAAGGCAAGAAAAGAAGGGGATGACAGAGGATGAAATGGTTGGATGGTATCACCGACACAATGGACATGAGTTTGAGTAAACTCCAGGAGTTGGTGATGGACAGGGAGGCCTGGCATGCTGCAGTCCATGGGGTTGCAAAGAGTCGGACACAACTGAGCGGCTGAGCTGAACTGAAGCCACATAGTTCCATGACTGAGGCTTCAGCAGACCGTTTTGTGTGTGAAAGGAAGGAGTAAGTTTTACTAACCTACCATGAGCTTGGAATATTGTGCAGGATTCCATTTCAAGCAATGCGGACTTCAAGAAAGTCTTTTCAAACCTGCTTGCTATACATATGTTACCTCATATTTATTATATTTAATGCCAATTAAATAAATGTATCGATTCAGTTCTGTAGGCTACAAGACAGACACTGAGGGAGACTACATGTTATATGCAAAAGCACACACACACTCATTGAAATCATTCCCTCTCCCTCTTTTTTTGAGTCACATTCAACTCTTCTCTCTTCTCACCTCCCACCATCCAACAGGACCATCTTGTACAGAAGGGCAAGGATGTGATGGATATTCTAGAGATCAAACCTTAATCCAACAAGACCTCTCTACGAATTTTCAGGTCTCTGAAGAAAAAAACCCAAATGCTAATCTTCTATCTTATTCCCATCCTGTTGTTTTATTTTTTCCCTACCCACCTTAGTCAAGCTTCCAGAGCCTGTTTCTCTTTCTACACCTCCCCTGTACCATTTAACCCACCCACCTGCCTTCTGCTTTCACCTCTCCAGTGAAACTGCTTTCACCACTACCTATGCCCTCCTCGCTGCTAAACCATATAGAAACTCCCAGTCTGGCCAAATTCTACTCAGGATCAGCTCCAGGCCCTTCCTTTCCTACAGATCCTGCTTAAACCCTTTATACCCCTACAGGCTGGTAAGCCACCTCCCCTATGTCCTCCCCAAGTAGCCCATGCAAAATAGTGTAGTGGTCAAGGGCTTGGGATCCAGGGATAAGGTTCCTAGCTCTCTCACCCTGGGCAGTTTGCTTAACTTCTTCACTTTAAATATCCTCACCGATAAGCGAGAGATGATAAAACAGTCAGCACCTCCGCCTGATCGAATCACTGTTCTCAACTCTTTACTCTTACGAACTCTCACTGGAGGAGGCAGAAGACATCCCCCACCCACTGGTGTTGGGCTTGACCATGCATCAGACCTTGGCCAGTGGAGTACTAATGGATTTGCCGTGAGTGAGGGCTTTAATATGTCCTGGAGGAAATGCTATAAAAGGGAGAACACGGAGACACATGAGCAGACCTGAATCCGGTCAAAAGCCTGGAGCCAAGCCCAGCTGACCAATAGTCTAAAGCAGAAAAAAAAATGCAAGAGAAGTAAATATTTATGGTCATGAGCCACTGAGGTTTGAAATGGTTTGTAACACAGCTTTATTATGAGATGATTAACATAGTGTCTGAGAAGACTGCTGACGAGATTAAATGAACCAATGTAAAGGATCTTTACAGAGTACCTAGTGCTTACTAAATATTCTTTAATTATTAATAACATAAGTCCCATTATATTATAATTTCTGTTCGCTTATCTGTTTCTCTCATGTAACCGTAAGCTCCTCCAAGGAGGAGAATCTCTGTCTATTTTATTGCTGAATCCCTAGTATCTAGCAAGGATTCGATACACATACACACACAAACGCACACGCACACACACACACACACTTTTGGTGAGTTAATGAATGAATGAACAAATGAATCCAAGAATTCAAATGAGGAAAATACTTACCACAATGTTTGGCATATGTCAGCACTTAATATGAGTTTCCATCTTCTTTCCTTCCTCCATGGTCTAAGAGTTTCTTCTTAGTTACAAATTATTTCAGCATGAAATTAAGCTTTAGGTATACAAAAGACCATTTTAGATCAGAAAAATAAACCTCTGCAGAAAAGGGAAAACTTTTTAACACCAGGTGGTGCTAGTGGTAAAGAACCCGCCTGCCAATGCAGGAGACATAAGAGACTCAGGTTTGATCCCTGGGTCTGGAAGATCCTCTGGAGGAGGGCGTGGCAACCCACTCCAGTATTCTTGCCTGGAGAATCCCCAGAGACAGAGGAACCTGGTGGACTGCAGTCCATAGGGTCGCAAAGAGAGGGACTTAGCAAGCACATAGAGGAAAAACTGAATAAAATCACTCAGAGGCAACTCCTTGATAGGAGTTTAATGGTAACAGTTTTAGCAACTGACATCAATGAAACCAACACTAGTCCCAACAGATCACACCACGTAGGCTGATGATTCTGTTTGCTAGTCATGCCACTTCAGCCAGCAGCTCATCCAGGGCTCCAAAGTCTGAAGCTACCATTTGTTCCTGAGGAAATGGAGTCTAACTGAACTGAACTCTCTTCCAAAATGGGAAAGTCCAGCACCGGCACAGTTCTCAGGGTTTGGTAACAAAAAAAAAAAAAGAAAGAAAGAAGAAAATCCCTGGCATTTCTGTGCTGAATACGGTACAAGCATTGTCTCCTTTAAGCCTTAAATTCCCCATGTAAACAATGTCTTTCCCAGTGGAAAGTCCCAGTGGAAACAATGTCTTCCCCTCTCTCCCCAGAGGAGTCTGCTTCCCCTGTAGGCTTCTCAAGGACTGTGCTCTTATTTTCCCCTTTCAGATCATTCTAACTCCTCCCTAAAACACCCACACTTGCATCTCATGTGCATCCGTGCTAAGTCGCTTCAGTCGTGTGTGACTCTTTGCGACCCCATGGACTGTAGCCTGCCAGACTCCTTTGTCCATGGGATTCTCCAGGCAAGAATACTGGAGAAGGTTTCCATGCCCTCTACCCAGGGATCAAACCTGGGTCTCTTATGTCTCCTGCACTGGCAGGCGGGTTCTTTACCACTAGCGCCACCTGGGAAGCCCCCTTGCATCTCATGTCACCAGACTATTCAACCTCTTATCTTCATTGCTAGGGTTCACTACTAACCCCCAGGTGACATTTCCCTCATTTCCTGGATCACTGCTGCTCTCTTTAACTCTACTTCTGTGTTAATGGTAATATCCTTCCAGATGAAGTTCCCACATTCTGCTGAGGTCCTTGACCTCCCCTCCTCTAGTGATCTTGCTCCTCAATCACTCAGTCTACTGGTTATTTCCTAGACTCCATCAATAATCATATTATTATCAGTTATTATCAATAATTATAATCCCCCATTGTCTCCATTCTACCCTCCTACTCTTTGATCACCACTTCCTGTCTTCCCAGACAAATCCCTTTGATACCTGAACTCCTATCTTTCACTCACTCTGAGACTTCAGCTCCTTGATAGAACCTTTCCATGTACCTTACCTTCCTCAGTCATCCCTTCCCTCCTTACCAGCTTATTTTCCATGGGCAATTATTACAATCTCTACCTTACACCTCCCTACAACTCTCTCCCTTAATATGTTGTTCTCAGTTGGCCAGACTCACATGCTAGCTAAATTAATTCTATCTAGTCCATGCTTGGACCCACTCAAGCTGTAGATACCACACAGCTATTCTCACTGGTCTTTCTTTAAATTCATGAACACGAACCCCAAGTGAGCCCTTAATTTTCCCCAGAAATCACACTTTATTTCTCCTGCTTTATTCTTTTTTTTTTAATTGGAGTATAATTGCTTTACAATGCTGTGTTAGTTTCTGTCTTACAATAAACTGAATCAACTATACATGTATCTGGGCTTTCCAGATGGCTCTAGTGGTAAAGAATCTGCCTACCAATGCAGGAGACACAGGAAAGTCAGGTTCAATCCCTGGGTTGGGAAAATCCCCTGGAAAAGGACATGGCAACCCACTCCAGTACTTTTGCCTGGAGAATTCTATGGACAGAGGAGCCTGGCAGGTTACAGTTCATAGAGTCGCGAAGAGTCGGACATGACTTGAAGCTACTTCGCATGCACACACACACATATATATATATCCCCTCCCTCTTGGACCTCCCTCCTAACCATCCCCCCACCATCCCACCCATCTAGGTCAACACAGAGCATCAAGATTATTGGTCCTATTATTTCTCCCACTATAAAACACTTTTTATTGATTTTTCCCACTAGCTACTGACATACTTTCCTTTTGCAGCAAAGCTCCTAAGGCTCCCCTCACTACCCTGTGTCTCCTCTTCTCTCACAAACCCTCTCCAATAAAGCTTTTACCTCCATTCCACTGTATCTATGCCGTTCTGGTCAGGTTATCAGTGATTTCCAAGTACCAGATGCAAAATGGTAAATACTCAACCCTCATCTTATCTGACCCATTACTTGACATAACTGATGACTCTCTCCTCCGTGACATCTTTCTTCACTTGGCGTTCACCGCCCTAAGTTATTTTGGCTTTCCTTTCATCTCAGTGTTGCTGCTTCTCCATCTCCTTTGCAGGATCCTCGGCTTCTACCCAACCTCTAGGTGTTGGAGCCCCTCAGGGATCAGTCCCTGGACCGATCTACTCTCGCTCTCACTCCCTTGGTGTTCTGTACCTGTCTCAAAACCTACAACCTACGGCAAGTAGCTTAACCCCTCTCCCTCTGTTTATTCAGATAAATTTGGAGAATGATAACAGTACCAACCTCATAAAGGTATCATGAATATTAAAAAGAATTAGCAACTTCAAAGTGAAGTAAAAGTGTTAGTTGCGACCCCATGGACTGTAGCCCTCCAGGTTCCTCTGTCCATAGAATTCTCCAGGCTAGAATACTAGAGTGGGTAGCCATTCCCTTTTCCCGGGGATCATCTTCTTGACCCTGCAGGGATCAAACCCAGGTCTCTTGCAATGCAAGCAGGTTCTTTACCATCCGAGTCACCAGGGAAACCTAATCTCTAGGAAGTAGTATATACTATTTATAAAGTATTAGTTACTTTGGTTATTTTTATCTACAAGTATTTGAAATGCAAACTTTTCTATCATGAACTTTATATTAAACTCATCACAAAGAGTCAGACACAACTGAGCAACTCAACTGAACTGACACCCTACTCTGTCCCCAAAATCATCGTAAATATTTGTATGTGTAAATATGGCTTCCCAGGTGGCTCAGTGGAGAAAGAATCCACCTGCAATGCTATTTGATAAACATTCTACAGTTATACCTGGACTACTTTGATTGTTTTATAAGTTTTATTAAAGATTTAGTTTTGAAACACCTCTCTGCCTGCAGTGAAGGCTTACATTTACATATACATGTGTGCTCAGTCACTTCAGTTGTGTCTAACTCTTTGTGACCCCATGGAGTGTAGACCACCAGGCTCCTCTATCCATGGTATTCTCCAGGCAAGAATATTGGAATGGGTTGTCATGCCCTTCTCCAGGGGATCTTCCTGACCTAGGGATCAAACCCATGTCTCCTGCATTGCAGGTGGATTCTTTCTCCACTGAGCCAGCTGGGAAGCCATATTTACATATACAAATATCTACGATGATTTTGGGGACAGAGTAAGGTATCAGTTTATTTGAGTTGCTCAGTCATGTCTGACTCTTTGCCACCCCAGGGACTGTAGCACGCCAGGCTTCCCTGTCCATCACCAACTCCCGGAGCACACTCAAACTCATGTCCATTGAGTCAGTGATGCCATCCAACCATTTCACCCTCTGTCATCCCTTTCTCCTCCTGCCTTCAGTCTTTCCCAGCATCAGGGTCTTTTCTAATGAGTCAGTTCTTCACATCAGGTGGCCAAAGTTTTGGAGCTTCGGCTTCAGCATCAGTTCTTCCAGTGAATACTCAGGGTTGATTTCCTTTAGGATTGACTGCTCTGATCTCCTTGCAATCCTAGGGACTCTCAAGAGTCTTCTCCAACACCACAGTTCAAAAGCATCAATTCTTTGATGCTCAGCTTTCTTTATGGTCCAACTCTCACATCTATACATGACTACTGGAAAAACAATAGCTTTGACCAGACGGAACTTTGTCAGCAAAGTAATGGCTCTGTTTTTTAATATGCTGTCTGGGTTGGTCATAACTTTTCTTCCAAGGAGTAAGCATCTTTTAATTTCATGGCTGCAATCACCATCTGCAGTGATTTTGGAGCCCCTCAAAATAAAGTCTGACACTGTTTCTACTGTTTCCCCATCTATTTCCCATAATGTGATGGGACCGGATGCCATGATCTTAGTTTTCTGAATGTTGAGCTTTAAGCCAACTTTTCCACTCTCCTCTTTCACTTTCATCAAGAGGCTTTTTAGTTCTTCTTCACTTCCTGCCATAAGGGTGATGTTATCTGCATATCTGAGGTTATTGATATTTCTCCTGGCAATCTTGATTCCAGCTTGTGCTTCTTCCAGCCCAGTGTTTCTCATGATGTACTCTGC
The DNA here is from genome assembly GCF_054371585.1 of Giraffa tippelskirchi. NCBI lineage: Eukaryota > Metazoa > Chordata > Mammalia > Artiodactyla > Giraffidae > Giraffa > Giraffa tippelskirchi. Next base: position 35,799,642 of record NC_137280.1, on the reverse strand, counting down.
ATATAAGTTAAATAAGCAGGGTGACAACATACAGCCTTGACATACTCCTTTCCCAATTTTGAACCAGTCCATGTATAGAATAAGGTATAAATAAATATATTTCCACTCACAATTATTGTGACCACAAAGCCCAAACATATTAGTAACATAGATATTCTGCTGAAGGAATACAACATTTAACTCAACAATAAGAACCACTTATAAATTTAAGCAGTTGTCAACAATTTTCTGTCTGTAATTTATTTGTTTATTCAATAACAAGCACTGATGTCACCACAGTATTTTGCCTATATGCCTTTTTTATTATATACTGGGAGGTGAACAGTTAATTACTAAATTATACACTATTAAAAATAATGAGGAGCAACAAAACGACTCAAGGATTTCCCCTAGAGTTTAACATTTAAGGTAATACCTCTCTGGGAAACTTTTAATGTTGCTGCATTCAATATGAAATTAATGGTTACAGAAGAAAAAATATCATTCCTAGTCCAGAGCTATAAATCAAGCCTAGTTATATATTATCACAAAAGGAGTGGAAAAATTTATTGTGTTGTTGTTGTTTAGTCTATGTCATATCTATGGACTATAGCCTGCCAGGCTGCTCTGTCCACGGGATTATCCAGGCAAAAATAGTGGAGCAAGTTGCCATTTCCTTCCTCAGCAGATCTTTCCAACCCAGAGGGAGAAACCGTGTCTCCTGCATTGACAACATGAGCAATTATAGAATGCCTATTATAGAAAGTCTATTACAAAATCACACACAACCTTCTTGTTAAACTAGTTTTTCTTCTTTTTTCTAGGTTTTCAATTTTGTAAAATGCTGTGTGCGCATGCTCAGTCACTCAGTCATGTCCAGCTCTTTACAACCTTATGGATTGTAGCTCGCCAGGCTCCTCTGTCTGTGGGGTTTTCCAGAATAGGTTGCCATTTCCTCTTCCAGGGGATCTTCCCTACCCAGGGATCAAACCTGCATCTCTGGCACAGCCAGGTAGATTCTTTATCACTGAGCCACCTAGGAAGACCTTTGTAAAATGGTCTAAGAACAAATGCAATAGAAAAGCAAGAAAAAAAGTGTAAGGATAGGACAGTCTTTGCAAAGAAAAAATCTTACCCACCTCTAATCTGTTCTGTGTGTGATAGTCAAGGTGGAAATTCATAAAATTGATATCTGATTGGGTCACTTCTCCACTTAAAATATTTTGGTGGCCTCTCATTGCCTTTAAGTTATTCTAAATGCCCTAGTATAATTTACAAACCTTTGGTCTCATTGCTTTCATCCCTTATCATTACAGCCCTATAATCTATGTGACTTTACTTTCTTTAGTTTCTGGAAAATACCATGACACTCTCTCCCAACATTTAACAGAGTGCCTGATTTACAGCAGAAGCCCAAAGAAAATTTGTGGAGTGAGAAAAGAATGAAAGAAAATGAATGAAACAAAGGGAATGATTTGATTCATTTCTTCCTTTCATAGTTCAGTGCATGCTGAACTGACTAATGACATTTTAAATTCTAGAGGGTAAAAAAACAAAACAAAAGTCAGAAGCAAAAGTAATCTCAAGGGATTAACAAACTGATTTTTCAGACATTGGACAGATCTGCACATAATGTATAGGAACAGATTGTTGTGTTATAAATCGTGGGTAATAATTTTGAATATACATATTTCAAAAATTATTTCTTGATTAAAACTCTAAAAGCAAAAGATAGCTTACTCTAATTTGAGCAACAGCATAAACTGTTTAAGGAATAATTTTTTTAAGAAAACATAATTAAGAAGTCTCCAGTTAGAGAAAGATGGAGGCTTGAATGCACTCATTTCTCATTGTTTTGCCCCAAATTTGTGAAATGGCATAAAAGATAATTAAGATAAAGTAATTCCATTGCAATATGGAAAATAGAAGTGTTATAAATCAGGTATGACCTAGATGAGGTATGACCTAGATCAAATCCCTAATGAGTATACAGTAGAAGTGACAAATAGATTTAAGGGACTAGATCTGAGAGACAGAGTACCTGATGAACTATGGACAGAGGTTCGTGACATTGTACAGCAGACAGGGATAAAGACAATCCCCATGGAAAAGAAATGCAAAAAAGCAAAATGGCTGTCTGAGGAGGCCTTACAGATAGCTGGGAAGAGAAGAGAAGTGAAAAGCAAAGGAGAAAAGGAAAGATATTCCCATCTGAATGCAGAGTTCCAAAGAATAGCAAGGAGAGATAAGAAAGCCTTCCTCAGCGATCAGTGCGAAGAAATAGAGGAAAACAACAGAATGGGAAAGACTAGAGATCTCTTCAAGAAAATTAGAGATACCAAAAGAACATTTCATGCAAAGATGGGCTCAATAAAGGACAGAAATGGTATGGACCTAACAGAAGCAGAAGATATTAAGAAGAGGTGGCAAGAATACACAGAAGAAGTGTACATAAAAGATCTTCATGACCCAGATAATCACGATGGTGTGATCACTCACCTAGAGCCAGACATCCTGGAATGTGAAGTCAAGTGGGCCTTAGAAAGCATCACTACGAACAAAGCTAGTGGAAGTAATGGAATTCCAGTTGAGCTATTTCAAATCCTCAAAGGTGATGCTGTGAAAGTGCTGCACTCATTATGCCAGCAAATCCGGAAAATTCAGCAGTGGCCACAGGACTGGAAAAGGTCAGTTTTGGTTCCAATCCCAAAGAAAGGCAATGCCAAAGAATGCTCAAACTACCACACAATTGCACTCATCTCACATGATAGTAAAGTAATGCTCAAAATTCTCCAAGCCAGGCTTCAGCAATACGTGAACCGTGAACTTCCAGATGGTCAAGCTGGTTTTAGAAAAGGCAGAGGAACCAGAGATCAAATTGCCAATATCCGCTGGATCATCGAAAAAGCAAGAGAGTTCCAGGAAAACATCTATTTCTGCTTTATTGACTATGCCAAAGCCTTTGACTGTGTGGATCACAATAAACTGTGGAAAATTCTGAAAGAGATGAGAACACCAGACCATCTGACCTGTCTCTTGAGAAACCTGTATGCAGGTCGGAAGCAACAGTTACAACTGGACATGGAAAAACAGACTGGTTCCAAATAGGAAAAGAAGTACATCAAGGCTGTATATTGTCACCCTGCTTATTTAACTTATATGCAGAGTACATCATGAGAAATGCTGGGCTGGAAGAAACACAAGCTGGAATCAGGATTGCCGGGAGAAATATCAATAACCTCAGATATGCAGATGACACCACCCTTATGGCAGAAAGTGAAGAAGAACTAAAGAGCCTCTTGATAAAAGTGAAAGAGGAGAGTGAAAAAGTTGGTTTAAAGCTCAACGTTCAGAAAACTAGGATCATGGCATCTGGTCCCATCACTTCATGGGAAATATACGGGGAAACAGTGGAAACAGTGTCAGACTTTATTTTTTGGGACTCCAAAATCACTGCTGATAGTGATTGCAGCCATGAAATTGGAAGACGCTTACTCCTTGGAAGGAAGGTTATGACCACTCTAGCTAGCATATTTAAAAGCAGAGACATCACTTTGCCAACAAAAGTCCGTCTGGTCAAGGCTATGGTTTTTCCAGTGGTCATGTATGGATGTGAGAGTTGGACGGTGAAGAAAGCTGAGTGCCACAGAATTGATGCTTTTGAACTGTGGTGTTGGAGAAGACTCTTGAGAGTCCCTTGGACTGCAAGGAGATCCAATTAATCCATCCTAAAAGAGATGAATCCTGGGTGTTCATTGAAAGGACTGATGTTGAAGCTGAAACTCCAATACTTTGGCCACCTCATGTGAAGAGTTGACTCATTGGAAAAGACCCTAATGCTGGGTAGGACTGGGGGCAGGAGGAGAAGGGGACGACAGAGGATGAGATAGTTGGATGGCATCACCAACTTGATGGACATGGGTTTGGGTGGACTCCGGGAGTTGGTGATGAACAGAGAGGCCTGGCGTGCTGCAATTCATGGGGTCGCAAAGAGTTGGACATGACTGAGTGACTGAACTGAACTGATAAATGGATCAGAAATTTTGAGCAACCTTTGAAAAACAGTGGCTAGTTGGACTCAGATCTGTACAGAAATCCAGCTAGAGGAAGGTATGTATTTCAAAGACAGGTGCAGCTGAGGGGAGCACTAAGTCCAGAGTCAAGAGGTAACAGGTGCCAGGCAACCAGGCATCAGGGTTTTTAATTCAGAGCGTACGGAGGAGCTTCTCATGTGGCTCAGATGGTAAAGAATCTGCCTGCAATGCAGAAGACCAGGTTCAATCTCTGGGTTAGGAAGATCTTGTGGAGAATGAATGACTACCCACTCAGTATTCTTGCCTGGAGAATTCCATGGACAGAGGAGCCTGGCAGGCTACAGTTGCAAAGAGTTGGACATGACTGAGTGACTAACACTTTCACTTTTCTCTTTCATCTAGACCAGTTGATTTCTTTCCCCTTTCCAGGCTTTAGTAAGCTTTAGGCAGCAAGTCATCTGTATATTCAAATGAAAGCAAAGAGTGTAAGCCCTAAGGACATAGAGGCAAAAAAATTTTTTTAAATAGATGAAAGTGGAAATACAGCATACCAAAACTTATCAGATGAAGCAAAAGTATTTCTAAGAAATTTACAAAATTGACAAAACTTTACCTAGACTTACCAAGAAAAAAAGGGGGAGGATTCAACTAAATAAAATTATAAACAAAAGAGAAACCATTACAACTGATACACAATAAATATGACAGATCATAAGAGACTACTATGAATAATTTATATCTTAACAAATTGGACAACCTAGAAAAAAATGGATAAATTTTGAGAAACATACCAGCTACCAAGTCTGAATCATGAAGAAAAAGAAAATCTGAGCAGATCAGTAACAAGTAAGGATAGACTCAGTAATCAAAACCTTCCAACAAAGAAAAGCCTGGGACCAGATGGCTTCACTGGCAAATTCTACCAAACATCTAAAGCAGAATTAATAAAAATTCTACTCAAGCTCTTCCCCCAAAAAAATTAAAGGGGAAGAAACACACTCATTTTACTATCTAAAGCAATCTACCAATTCAATACAGTTCCAATGACATTTTCAATATTCTAATGACAATATTCCAATGATATTTTCCCAGAAATAGAGCAAATACCCCTAAAATTTGTATGGAATCACAAAAGACCCTGAATAGCCAAAGTAATCATGGAAAAAATAACAAAGTATCATATTTCCTGATTTCAAGTTATATCACAAAGTTGTAATAATCAAAACAATATGCTACTGGCATAAAAACAAATCAGTGGAACAGAAAAAGAGTCCGGAAACAACCCCATGTACATATGGTCAGCTAATTTATGACAAAGGAGTCAATAACATAAAATGAGGAAAGCATAGTCTTTTCAATAACAGATATTGGGGAAACTGGGCAACCACATTCAAAAGGTGAAAATGGACCCCTAATTTACACCAAAAATCAGCTCAAAATAGATTAAAGACTTGAACATAAAACTACTAGAAGAGAATATCGAAGGTGAGCTCGTTGGCATCAGTCTTGGCAATGATTTTTTTTTAATTTGACAACGAAAGAAAGGACAGAAGGAAAATGGATTGAAGACTCCAAAATTCACCTCAGAGCTCTTCTGGATTACTTGGGTGAGTGATGAGCAGTTTGTATAGGAAATAAGAAAAAAAAATAGGAGAAAATTTCCTAGCAGTATAGGGTTTCCCACATGGCAATAGTGGTAAAGAATCTGCCTGCCAGTGCAGGAGATGTAGGAGACACAGGTTCTGTCCCTAGGTCAGGAAATGGAGGAACTGGCAACCCACTCCAATATTCTTTCCTGGAAAATTCCATGGGCAGAGGAGCCTGGTGGGCTACAGTCCATGGGGTTGCAAAAGAGCTGGACACAACTGAACAACTGAGCACAGAGCAACATGAGTCAAAAGACGTAAAGAACTAAGTGCTAAACAGTAAATGCAAAAAGACCACACACACAAATGCTGAAACTTGTAAACATCCACTCCTTTAAATTGCCAACAGAGTTAAAAATAACTTACCTACAGAGGAATGAAAATCAGATTGCCTCTGACTCCCTGTTGGCAACTCTGAATGCTAAAAGATAAAAGAGAAATATCTATAAAGTCTTGAGGAAATAATGTAGGGTTCTATATCTATCAAATGATCAACCAAATGCAAAGGCAAACTAAAGATATTTTCATTCATATAAGAACTCATAAAAGATACTGCCTAAATTTTTGAGAAAATCACTCAAGGATATACTCTGTCAATATAAGGAGCCAGTAAGATTTAGCTCTTCTAAATTATCGCTGACGAATATGTTTGGTATTATCTAACATCATTTAGCGTCGTTCTCACCCCCCGTGCTTTTCCCAGGAACTACAAGCCTTTGAACTACACTTCCTATCTTCTTTGCCCGCAGAGTTCCTGGTACTCTACAGACCCTGCCAATAAATCCTTGCATTAGATTTGGAAGGTGGAAGGGAAGTAGAGGTCATTCTTTCCCCCTGGCATTGGCAGTGGATGTGTGGGCTTCCCTGGCAGCTCAGTGCTAAAGAACTTGCCTGCCAATGAAAGAGACTTAAGACACGTGGGTTCAGTCCCTGGGTCAAGAAGATCCCCTGGAGGAGGAAATGGCAACCCACTCCAGTATTCTTGCCTGGAGAATCCCATGGACAGAGGAGACTGGCAGGCTACAGTCCATGGGGTCACAAAGAGTTGGACATGACTGAAGTGACTTAGCAAGCATGCACATGTGAGCTTAAGCAAATGTGTAATACTCACATTTTTGTAGCCATCACACTTATGACTTCTGTAGTAGTCACATTTCTCTGACAATGCCTTACTTCAGAACAACTGTAACCATGGACACTGGTCTTTCCTGCCTTCTCCCACCTCCTGGGTGATGACAACTACTTCCTAATTTTCTGTTCCACACAGCTAAAGTGCCTCTGACTTTCACTCTTTCAGCACTTCCAAAGTTCCGGAAAACGCCAAATTCCCTTAAATCTCTTTCCGTTTGACATAATTAAAATGGTTTCTGATTGAATTTTTACCAATAATGCCCATTTCAAAAGTAATAACCATGTGGAACTTTTCAGAAAATGCTATCCAAAAAAAGTATTATTTAAAAAGAGAAACTCTCTGGAGTGCAAATCAAGCTTCTTTCCAAGCCTCTTATCAGACTCCTTCCACACTATCTTATCATTAAAGAATTCAGTAAATTTGAGAATACAGGAAACCTCAGTAAAAACAGATGATTCTTTAAAGTTTTACAAAATCTAGAACTCTTATAAATTGTTGCACTTGACTCTTAAATTTTCAGATCTTCCAGAAACTGTAATAAATTCTAGAAAGGTCTTGCCATGTAATGGAATTTACTCTCAAGTAATATATTTATTAGGAGGCCCATGAATTTCAGTTAGTTTCTGCAAAGGGAAAAACATTGAAAGAAAACTTCTACAAAATGGATTTTGTTCTGTCTATAAGTTTAAGGTAATATCCTGCACTGTGAATAAGCCAAAACACAATTTTCATGGTGGCACATCCAGAACAAAGCTTCAAAACTTTCAAGTAGGGGTCAACTTCTAGAAGTTAAACCCAGATTTCCGGGGGTTCTCCTCATTCATCTCACAGTTGAAACCTTAAGAAATGTAGGTTAGTGGTGCTTTAGTCGCTAAGTCATGTCCAGCTCTTGCGATCCCATGGACTGTAGCCTGCCAGGTTCCTCTGTCCATGCGATTTCCCAGGCAAGAATATTGGAGTGGATTGCCTTAAGCAAATCAATGGTCTCGGTCTTTAAATGGCATATACAACAAAGGCACTACAGAATGAGCAGGACAACACCATGCTGAGAACTAAGGTAGAACATGATAAATTCAACTTGCCAGGTGCCTGGCACATGGAAAATGGGGAGTGAAACTTTGCACAATCTGTAGAACTTCATTGCAACAGATTCAGCTCACTGTTTCTCTGGTAACGAGCCCTACAGTTCACTGATTCAATCAGCAAACGTTCGCTGAAGATCTAGCATGGAGTTTACACAATCTGAGAAAACTGTCACGTGCATTCTGCTTTTGCTCTTTCTTCTACACACAGACCTGTGCCCTTTCTCTTCAGTTATTTGCTACTTGCAGTAATCATCCTCATGATTGTCCTTCTCTTACTCCTTGTTCTTACTGATTCGTGTTTGCATTCAATATTTAGAGAGTGATTCCTGCACACCAAGCCCTGTGTACATAAATGAATAGAACCTGGTCCTCAGCTATAAGGCCATCCAGATGATAATGTGCCTAAAAAACAAATGTAGAAACTTCCCTGGTGGCCCAGTGGTTAAGACTCCACACTTTCACTGCAGGGGATGTAGATTTGATCCCTGTGGGGCACAAAGAAGCCTTGTGATCTGGCCCAAAAAATAATAATAAAAGTTATTTTAAGAAGTAAAAACAGATGTAGCTATCCCATGATCTGACAATGGCTGTCAGTTGCCCCCCGCCCCGATGGTCCTACCCATGGTGCCTCTGAAATGACTGAACTGATAATCACAGCTCATAGAGGCCATGTTCTTCTCAGCCTCGTGCTTTTGCTCAGGTAGATCTCTCTGCTTGCTTAACTGCCTCCCTCTGCAGCTCACTTGTCCACTGTCTCCTTAGGAACCTCTCTTGAACACATCTCCATCCTTTCCCACTTCCCCACATTGGCTGGCTCTCCTCTTAGCTTCTGTAACTCTCTCTGTTTGCTTCTATCAACAATTATCAGGACTCCCTGATAGTCCAGTGGTTAAAACTGTACTTGCACTGCAAGGGACTTGTTTCAGTCCTTGGGAGCTAAGATCCCACATTCTGCACCATGTAGCCAGAAAGGCAAGCAAACAAAAACAATTAACACATTGCAATTAAAATGATTTCTTCCAGTTTTATCCATTTACTCCACTATTGATGGACTATCAAGTACCAAATACTTGGCTAGCGGCTAACTGCACAATACTGAGTAAAACAGATGGCATTCTTGTTTCCGTGGATCTTCCATGATTGTGAGGGGAGACTGACAGCAAATAAGTAAAAACATACATGTATACAATCATACAACTTGGGGAAATGGCCATGAAAAAGATGAGGTTTATATTGTTAGAATAAAGGGATGCATAAGATAAAGTCGTCCAAAGATTCTTACCAGAGATGGTAACGAATGCCCGACACATAGTAGATGCTCAATAAATGTTTCCTTAACCTTCAAAACTGTGTTTGGCAAAGTTACATTGGAATTAGAAAAGTTATAAATGTTTATAAATAAAAACTACAACATGGCAGTTATGATGGTGTAAATAACATGGTGTAGTAGGGAGAACAATAGAGAAAGAAGTTGTAAGTGTGTGACAGGGAGGAGAGACAGAGAGGGGTCCTCAGATCCCTCAGGCTAGGATGTATTACATGTTTCCCCTCTGGGGTGTATTTTCGCTTTCTGGAGAAAATGTGAGATCATTTTATACCACCAGAGGGCAGTATCTGACCACGTGTGACAACAACTCTTCTGACCCAGACACTCATTTTGTATGGGAGCTGCTGTTGTCTGTTTCATTTATTAAAAATAGAGGGAGTGCATATATTTGGAATTTGAAAGATGGTAATGATAACCCTATATGCGAGACAGAATAAGAGACACAGATGCGTAGAACAGTCTTATGGACTCTGAGGGAGAAGGTGAGGGTGGGACGTTCTGGGAGAATAGCATTGAAACATGTATATTATCATATGTGAAACGGAACACCATTCCATGTTCGATGCATGAGACAAATGCTCAGGGCTGGTGCACTGGGATGACCCAGAGGGATGGGATGGGGAGGGAGGTAGGAGGGGGGTCCAGGAAGGGGAACGCATGTAAACCCATGGCTGATTCATGTCAATGTATGGCAAAAACGACTACAATATTGTAAAGTAATTAGCCCCCAACTAAAACAAATAAATTTATTTTTTTTAAAAAATGAAAAAAAAAATAGAGGGAGTGGACATAAAATGCTATTCATTCCTTTCACATTACTAATAAAATTTATAATCATCAAAGATGAAAAATATTGTAATTGGATTAAAATGTATTTAAATGGAAGAAAAAACAGGCATTTCATATTCATAATTCTATAATTATCCTTATCTAATGGAACAAATCTCTACTTCCTAATCATTTATAATTTTCATCACTCCACACTAGGTCACAGCAGGTATTAATATCAGGTGAGAAGGAATGTTCCGGTTTCTATTCCACATTGATGTTGTTCAGGCACTTCCAAGGCATGCTTCCTTCACACTGAATAGTCTAGTTTAGCCTCATCATAACTCATTGAGGCAGATGAGAAGCAATTATCATTTTTGCTTGGCAGATAAGGAAGCACAGGGGAGTGCTCTGCTGGTTGAGGCAGAACAGAAAATGGCCACCCAAGTCTGACAGGCTGCCTGGAATTCACTCCACTCACTGCCGGCCAGAATGAACAGGCCCTGGAGCGCTGCCATTTCCTGGCAGAAGTCAATGACCAGGTGCTTTCAAGAGTGTGCTGTCTGAGACACCTAGAGATGTTATTCTTGTCAGAGCACATCAGAGCCCCTATAAAGAGCTTAGAGCCTCTGCTTGGCCCAGTGAAGTTTGTCCCCAAAGTCTCAGCAACTTCCTCACCAGGCAGCATTCATGGGAGAGAACACATACTGTACCAGGAAATAAAAAGCCGTCAGAGTTGGAGAGAAATAATCCAGGCTTTGCTCCCTGGTTATTCAATTAATAGACACCCGTTAAACAGCAGGGCTTCCCTGGTGGCTCAGCAGTAAAGAATCCACCTGCAACGTAGGAGACCCTGGTTTGATCCCTGGATTGGGAAGATCCCCTGGAGGAAATGGCAACCCACTCTAGTATTCTTGCCTGGAGAATCCCATGGACAGAGGAGCCTGCTGGGCTGTAGTCCATAGGGTTGCAAAGAGTTGGACACGACTTAGCTACTGAGCAAGTTTGCATGTATGTACATTAAACAGCACTGCATGAATCACTGTGGGGATAGCAATGTGTAAAATATTGTCCTAACCCTGAAGGAACTTAGATCTATTTATAAGAGCATGGCATATATGCATTAAAACATTTGTTAATAACAATATAAAAGATTATATTTCTGTATGAAGTTCAATGGAGATTGTCAGTACATATTTGTTGGTCACCAACTAAGGTCCAAACATGAATGAGGTACAGGAGTGTATATAAAAGGCACTGTGGTTGCCCTTGCAGACTTTTCACTCTAGGTGTAAAGAGTATGATTCGCTCTATTTATTAATTTAAAAAAATATTTATTTGGCCGCGCCAGCTCTTCAATCTTCATTGTGGCATATGGGATCTTTAGTTATGGCATGCAGACTCTTAAAAAATGGGAGTGAGGAGTCCCATTCACCATTCTTTTTTTAAAATATCTTTATTTATTTATCTGGTGGTGCTGGGTCTGAGTTGTGTCTTGAGAAATCTAGTTCCCTGACCAGTGATGGAACTCAGGCCCCCTGCATTGGGAGTATAGAGTCTTAGCCACTGGACCACCAGGGAAGTCCCTCTGTTTATTAATTTATTCAATGAAGATTAATGGACCACCTAAAACATACAAAGCCTTGTGCTAAACAAGAGGAATATGAATAATCCACAATCCCACTCATGAGGAGCTCAGGCTGGTAGGGGATATAGACTGTAAACACATGGTTTACTTTTAGTGTAGTGTATGTGTCTGTGTAGTAATAAATATATTTGTTATTACTTTGAAGATTGAACCACTTGTAGTAGATAAGTATCTACACATACCTGTAATTATTGATCAATAAAAGATAAATTGTAGATAGATTAGACAAATAGATAAGCATAAGATGAGAGTGAGAACTAGAAGAAACATCACCAAAAAGGTGGCATTTAAGGAGAGTCTTGAAAGTGTTTTCCAAATAGACTCATGAGTGAAGGGTCTTCCAGGCAGAAGGAACTAAGTGTACAAAGGCACAGACTTAGGAAATGGTATGGTGGCTCTTTAACAGGCTGAAGTCAAGGTAAAACTGAACAACGATGGGAGGTGAGAATGGTAGAGGGGTCAGAAGGGAATGAGCGTTCGGTTTTACACAATAGAAATACTGGCTTGCAGCCATAAAAGAAAAACTGTAAGAAAATGAATGGGAGGAATGGAGGATAAAGAGTTCAGATCTAAGTATGTTGAGTTCAAGGTACATGTGAACCAGCTAGTGGAGATGATCCATAAATAGTTGAAAGCTAAGGTGGCCATAGGATACTTCCTGGGAAAGTACTAGATTAATTTAGATCCAAAAGAATCAGTAGAGTTTGCAGAAGAGAGGTAGGGGAGAGGGAAAGAGTTGGGAATGAAAGACCTTCCAGGTAAAGAAATATTCTTAATGAAAACAAAGAGGTAGGAACAAGACAGTATGTGTGACCACCCTGAACAAAGCAGAGGGGAAGAAAAAAGGTGATGTTTCACAGGCAGAAAGAATCCATTCTGTCTATGAATCCAATCACAGACATTTCACATTTCTATGAAGGGCAGTAGGCTGTCTATGAATCCAATCACAGACATTTCACATTTCTATGAAGGGCAGTAGGCTGGCTAAGGAGAGCTTACTCTCATTGCCAGATGGAAAATAAGAGGGAAACCCACTCCACATCAAAATCTGTCTTGCTGGACCCAAGCGGGAGACAGGAGCCTGGAACCAAGAAGACAGCCTGTTGGAAGTGTCTATTCTTGTCACAAGCTCTCCACAACCTTGAGAAAGTAACTTCACCCCTGTGTCTCAGTTTCCCTCCTTTAAAATAGGATACCCCACCTTCCTCCCAGGAAAAGGCATGCTGAGATCAATGGGGCTTTGTCTTCAATTGCTTTGAACTTGTTGGTAGAAATTACTGCATGCGTTACCATTACCCACTTCCTTAGAAGTGGTTCCCAGAGAACTCGCTCAGGAAGGAGATTTATAGTATAGCCTTCCACCCTCACTCACCTCAAGGTGAGAATGAGCCTGCTAAGTGTGTCTAAGGGACTAAATATAAATTGAAACCACACCTGCTGAAAGCTGCGGGGCTGCCAGGAGCTGTGAGGAAAACCCCATATCTTTAGTAGTCACTGTTTGTGTGAAAGAATGTGATAAACCTCACGCAAGGCCAAAGGGGACCCACCCTAACCCAAGAAAACCACGAATGTGTGTGCACGTGTAAAATTCAGCCACACAGATAGGAATCCAGTTCCACTTGGAAAAACTGAGTTTGCCTTTCACTGCTTGCAGAAAACACATTCTAACACCCTCAACACAGCTTCTTGGGGTTATTGATGAGCTAAGAATGAGTCAACAGCCATATATGCATGGGCAGATGGTGATCAGAGACGTATTTGCGTGTGTTTTATATTCACTCAGCAAGATGGTAAGTTCCAGAAGTCAAAGAGCTGTCTCGTGACAGTCTATCTGGTGTCTGCTCTTCCTTCTGCCCTGGTCACCCTTCACACACGACATCCAAGCAGGGCTGCACACAGAGCTTGCTCATTGCTGAAGCTCACATGCTCGCTTCCCACGGCTGGAAGATTTCTGGAAGATTCTACAGGGAAATGCCAATAAGCAGCCATCAGTGATTCTAAAACATGAGATTATAACTAAAATAATACCCAAACTAGTCACACCCATTTAGACGGCTACAGCCCAAGCTGTAACTATCTTGGTGTCCTTTTGTCATTTTTCTAAAATTATAGCAAAATAAACAGATTATCTAACACTGTGTGTGTGTTCTCAAAAGCACCCAGAAGTCCTTATACACCTAAAAATCAACTCTTGAGGACTTCCCTGGTGGTTCAATGGTTAAGAATCCTCCTCCCAATGTTGGGGACACGGGTTCAATCCCTGTTGGGAAACTAAGATCCCACATGCCACAGGGCAACTAAGCCACAAGTAGGAAGAGGACCACACTGCAGTGAAGACTCAGCACAGCACCACCCCACCCAGATCAACTCTCTCATCACTTTTTGAGCATAAATCATGCTATAGTTTAATTATTGTGTTATGTGATATCTAGTGTGGGGGACTTGAAGTTTTGGTTTGGGGATTTTTTTAAGGCGCAGTTTCTTCCTTTTAAAAAGTCCAAGTAGAGTGAGGGAGATAGCCAGTTGAGACTAATAGCCTCAATTTCCACAAAGCTGAATGAAAGTCACTTACGTGAGACAGTAACCTGGATTCCCCAGGGCAAGAGTGTCAAAGGCAAGGCCTCTGCTGCCAGAGACAGACTTAGAGTCCCCCTGAGTGGCTACATTGAGTTTTAAATGCCTGGTTCCACCACATCTTTCCAGGTTCTATTTCTTGCCTATTAAATGTGGAAGCTGAGGCAGTAGATGGCAGAACTATGAAATGAATAAACGTAAAAGGCAATTTTTCTTAATACCTGCACCCACAGTCCTTGGTAGGCATCATAGCACAGCAATATGGTTTAACTAGAGCACCCAGGGCATCGTAAAATGTAATGGATAATTTGGGCAGATCCTCCACTTTTCAATGAAGAAATAACTTTCTTGGATTCTTTACATTGGGAAATATTGGCAAGAGGGAAAAAAAAGAAGGAAGGAAGGGAGGGAAAGAAAGAGGAAGGGAAGATGAAAGAAAAAAGAAAAGAAACAAAAAGAAATCTTTACACTATTTTGAAAATTGAATCAATTCTTTTTTTTTTATAAATTTATTTACTTTAGTTGGGGGCTAATTACTTTACAATATTGTAATAGTTTTTGCCATACATTGACATGAATCAGCCATGGGTTTACATGTGTTCCCTTCCTGGACCCCCCACCCACCTCCCTCCCCATCCCATCCCTCTGGGTCATCCCATTGCCCTGGCCCTGAGCCCTTGTCTCATGCATCAAAGAATCAATTCTTTAAAAAAAAAAAAATACACTCTACAGATTCCCAGCAGAAATGACATTGCTGGATCATCCCTCTGATTTGGGAGGTGGTAGGGCCAGAGAAGGAAATGGCACCCCACTCCAGTACTCTTGCCTGGAAAATCCTATGGACAGAGGAGCCTGGTAGGCTGCGGTCCATGGGTTCGCTAAGGGTCGGACACGACTGAGCAACTTCACTTTCACTTTTCCCTTTCATGCATTGGAGGAGGAAATGGCAACCCACTCCAGTGTTCTTGCCTGGAGAATCCCAGGGACGGGGGAGCCTGGTGGGCTGCCGTCTGTGGGGTCGCACAGAGTCAGACACGACTGAAATGACTTAGCAGTAGCAGGGCAGAATCAATGGTTTCAAAGTCTAAATGCAGCGTGCCAGGACAAGAATCACAAGCTCCTTCCTCAGTTCAGAGGAGCCCCAAGTGTCAGACTCACAATTATTCTTCTCAACCTCTGAATTCTCCACAGAAGTTGCTTCCCACATCTACCCATTGCCTCTCAGTTACCCGTATCATTGGCTTTCTGTGGTAGCTTAGTGGTAAAGAATCTGCCTGCAATACAAGAGACCCAAGTTCGATCCCTAGGTCGGGAAGATTCCCTGGAGAAGGGAATGGCAACCCACTCCAGCATCCTTGCCTGGAGAATTCCAAGGACAGAGGAACCTGGCGGGCTACAGTTCAGAGGGCCAAAGAGTTGGACACAACTGAGGACTGAGCAACGAACACTTTCATGTTAACTACTTTTATCATAGAATCAGTGTCAGGTTTCAACTCGGAAACCTGGTCAAGGTTAGAGGCTGTAAGAGTCCTTCATCTAGTTTGAAACTTACCCACTTAATTAAAAATAAGAAACTACAGCAAAAAAAAAAAAGAAAGAAACTACATCAGCGGAAAGTAGGGAGACATTGGTAAAAGGTTACAGATTTTCATCTCTAAGATGAATAAAGTTTGAGGCATGCTGACTATAGGAAAGAAAGAGAGGAAGAGAGGGAAGGAAGGAGGGAAGGATGAGAGGGAAAAGGGGGACAGGGAAGGAAGAAGGGGGGAAGAAAAAGAATCAATGAATCTAGATTCTTGGTTGAATGGAGGCCTTGGGGCACTCTTAGTGTCAAAGACAAAACAGAGACTGGGGAAAATGAGGAGCTGCCCTGGCACTTTGCATTTAAAATTTGAAGGACCATGTTGCTGCTGTTGTTAAGTTGCTAAGTCGTGTCTGACTCTTTGTGACCCCATGGACTGTAGCCCACCAGGTTCCTCTGTTCATGGATTCTCCAGGCAAGAATACTGGAGTTGGTTGCCATTTCCTTCTCCAGGGGAATCTTCTAGATTCAGGGATCGAACCTGAGTCTCCTGCATTGGCAGGTGGAATCTTTACCACTGAACCAACAGGGGAGCCCTGAAAAACCAGGACTGGGCCTAAAGAACAATCTGGAAATGAGCATAGCAAGCTCTTCAAACAACTTTTGTTAAAATTCAACTGTCCCTGGGCCAGTCCTGCCTCAGGCCACAGACGGGCCATCAATCAGCACTTCACTCTGCCCCCAGAATCCCTGACAACGTGCATACCCCCTGGATGACACAGGTTCGGTTTTCCTAAAATGAAAATGTCCAAGTCACATTAAGCCTGCAGATAAAGAAAGGAAAAAGCAAAAGGACTCAGGCATAGGACTGAGATCACTGGGGGAAACACTGTAGACCTCAAGAAGATCTGATTTTATTGCCAATGTTCAAGTCCTTAGGGCGCTCCTGAAACGTACAAGATCTCCAGAGGAAACATTGCAGAAATGGAAGCACATTTAGTGTCAAAATTGAATCCCCTAGCTATTCTGACTCTTCTTACAGAAATCTCTCATTCAGAGCACCAAGCTTTGCAGTTGCCACTTGAGCATATAAGAAGACATCAAAGCCTTGCTAAATAGCCCAAGGTCATCCCTTCTTCTCTCCACTAGGGGTCAGAGAGTCAGAGTCCTAAAAGTCAGTCAACATTTTAAAACTTTCTTTGGAGATACTGATCTCAAATGATTAGAGGTCCAAAGAGCAGAAGAGAAGAGATCCCAATACGTGCTTGGCTGCTGGTAAGCTGTTTCCAAAATAATTCCAGTAGCCCATTGTCTTCATACTGAATTCCTGATTTTACGTCACTTGGCAGGAGGCAAGTCTCTGCTTCCACAACTGTCAGTTCCTGTTAGTATCAAATCTATCCCCTTAGTCATTTAAGCATCTCATGCATTTGTTCAAATCACTCTTTCATTTTATAGAAATTCTAGTTCAAAAGCCTATGAACCTGTGGTACCAATACCACCTTACGTTAGTTTCTCTATATCTTCACCAGAGACTATAGAGAGTTCTAACTATGAGAAGGAACTCCAGCCCTTATTTGGTCAGTTAATTAGCAGATGCTGGGACAGTGGAGAGGAACTGTTCAAGGGTAAGAGCAAGATTTAAACTCAGCCCGCATTCTACCTCCTAGGGGTTACGTGACTTCCTCTGCTTCTGATCATGTGTGCCTTCTTTTTTTCCATCGCTGAAATCACTCTTTGGAGTCTCCTCCATAATCTAACATCTCATGGACCGCAGCAACTTAGACATTCTCCAAGGACTTTCAGAGCTCCCTCGAGGAAGGGAAACTGGGCTTCAAGGACCGTCCTGGCCTTGCCTTTAATCAAACCAGATGACACAAATTCCACCGGTCTTGCCCTCATTCTTGTAATCATCTTGGGAGTTCTCCCAGACTGTTGGGCAGAAGTATTCCATCACAGAGTTCAGTGTTGGAGTTTTGTTTAAAATACTGTCTGGGTTCCTCCTGAAGTTTCTAGGCAGAAGGAGGATTAGGCACATGGGAATGTGGTCTGACGGAAGAGCTGCTAAGTAGCAAGAGGGTTTATAAGAGACTTTCTGTTACTTGCTGTCTCCCCTTTATCACCATCACTAAGATAACTCTGTCAACTTTTCTGCAACATTCTGTCTCTTTCCAGTAACTCATAGCCACAAAAATCATAAAGATAGGAGAGATGGCAAGAGTACATTTGCCTAATATGCTCCCAGTTCTCTTCTCAGCACTGTAACCTAATTCTTTTTAAGGAAGAAAGCATAGAAGGAAAGGAGAGAAAGAGGAAAAAATGGAAATGTTTAAATAAAATGTCCAGAGTTGGAGATATCCTAATGGATAACTTCTAAGTGTTAGAAAGATCATAAAATATCACTTCAAAGAAATTTCTCTTGTTCCTATGTCTCCTCTACCATTTTTCTGCAGAGGACTGGAGGGGTGGGGGCCATAGCCTATGTGTGATTCAGTGCTGCGTGCTAAGTCATTTCAGTTGTATCTGACTCTTTGTGATCCCATGGACCATAGCTCACCAAGTTCCTCTCTCTATGGGATTATCCAGGCAAGAATAGTGGAGTGGGTTGTCATGCCCTTCTCCAGGGGATTTTTCCAACCCAGGGATCAAACCCAAGCCTCTTGTCTCCTGCATTGACAGGTGGGTTCTTTACAACTAGCACCACCTGGGAAGCCCCTGTGTGATGCCACTGAAGGGAAACACCTTCAGATGCTGCCCATTCCATCCATGCTAATACAGTCTAGCATCTCACAAGGGCATTACCCTGAGGACCAGTTTGGACTACCCCACTACTGGTATAATGCCATCTTCAGGCTGCAGCCTGAGTTCCTTTCATGAAGCACATCACTTCCCCATATTCTAAGTCAAGTACAAATGACCCTGCTTTGTCTCAAATAATTACAGTGTATTCCTGAATCAACAACTCTGACTTCTTTCTTGATCTTTCTCAACTGAGTTATGCATGATGCTCTCTTTATATTTCTACTCATAACACATTTCCTAGTTCCTTAAAGTCGGAGAAGGCAATGGCACCCCACTCCAGTAGTCTTGCCTGGAAAATCCCATGGACAGAGGAGCTGGGTAGGCTACAGTCTATGGGAGTCGCTAAGAGTCGGACATGACTGAGCGACTTCACTTTCACTTTTCCCTTTCATGCTCTGGAGAAGGAAATGGCAACCCACTCCAGTATTCTTGCCTGGAGAATCCCAGAGATGGCAGAGCCTGGTGGGCTGCCGTCTATGGGGTCGCACAGAGTCGGACACGACTAAAGCGACTTAGCAGCAGCAGCAGCAGTTCCTTAAAGTAATAGTAGCCACCTGATGGACTTTTTATAAGAACTAAATTAAAGGACTTCCCTGGCAGTCCAGTGGTTAAGACTTTGCTTCCCAATGCAGGAGGTATGGGTTTGATCCCTGGTCTAGGAGCTAAGATCCCACATGCCTCATAACCAAAAAAAAACAGAAAGCAGAAGCAATGCTGCAACAAATTCAATAAAGACTTTAAAATGGTCCACATTAAAAAAAAACCCTAAATTAAACATAAGCCGAATATCACTAGAGTACTGTCCAGTACATAGAAAGACCTTGATCAATATCAGCTATTATGAACATTATTATTCACAGACATTTCTCTTTTTATTCCACTCACATGAGTCTCTTTTGAAGATGGGGAATATGGATGTAAGATCTGACCCTGAAATTCTAAATGCACTGGTACCTAAATGATGCTGAGAGGAGAACTGGCTCTTTCTCCTCCGTGAGGCACAGCATTCAAAGAACTAAACAGACATTTCTCCAAAGAAGACACACAGATGGCTAACAAACACGTGAAAAGATGCTCAACATCACTCCTTATCAGAGAAATGCAAATCAAAACCACAATGAGGTACCATTTCACGCCAGTCAGAACGGCTGCTATCCAAAAGTCTACAAGCAATAAATGCTGGAGAGGGTGTGGAGAAAAGGGAACCCTCTTATACTGTTGGTGGGAATGCAAACGAGTACAGTCACTATGGAGAACAGTGTGGAGATTTCTTAAAAAACTGGAAATAGAACTGCCATATGACCCAGCAATCCCACTGCTGGGCATACACACCGAGGAAACCAGAATTGAAAGAGACACGTGTACCCCAGTGTTCATCGCAGCACTGTTTATAATAGCCAGGACATGGAAGCAACCTAGATGCCCATCAGCAGATGAATGGATAAGGAAGCTGTGGTACATATACACAATGGAATATTACTCAGCCATTAAAAAGAATATATTTGAATCTATTTGAGTTCTATTGAGATGGATGAAACTGGAGCCCATTATACAAAGTAAAGTAAGCCAGAAAGAAAAACACCAATACAGTATATTAATGCATATATATGGAATTTGAAACATGGTAACGATAACCCTATATGCGAGATAGAAAAAGAGACACAGATGCATAGAACAGTCTTATGGACTCCGTGGGAGAAGGTGAGGGTGGGATGATCTGAGAGAATAGCATTGAAACATGTATATTATCATATGTGAAACAGAACACCAGTCCAGGTTTGATGCCTGAGACAGGGTGCTCAGGGCTGGTGCACTGGGATGACCCAGAGGGATGGGATGGCGAGGGAGGTGGGAGGGGGGTTCAGGATGGGGAACACATGTAAACCCATGGCTGATTCATGTCAATGTATGGCAAAAACAACTACAATATTGTAAAGTAATTAGCCTCCAACTAAAATAAATAAATTAATAAAAAGAAAAGAAAAAAGACTGCATTCAAAAGAACTCTTCTCCTTCCCACGGGGAGGTCATGTGACACACATAGGTCTCACTGGCTTTGTTTTTTTTTTTTGGTTGTGCTGAGTCTTTGTTGCTATGCTCAGGCTTTTTCTAATTGCAGTGCGTGGGGGCTCCTCTCTAGTTGCAATGCACAGGCTTGTAATTGTGATCATTTTCTTGTTGGTGAGCACAGGCTCTAGGCACATGGGCTTCAGTAGTTGTGGCTCTCGGGCTCTAGAGCACAGCTCAGTAGTTGTGGCGGAGGGGCTTAGTTGCACCATGGCGTGTGAAATCTTCCTGGATCAGGCATCGAACTCACATGCCCTGCATTGGCAGGTGGATTCTTAACCACTGGACCACCAGGGAAGTCCCTCATTGGCTTCTTCTTATCACGGTGACTACTTTGACGTTTGTGACCTTGTCATTGTTCCTAGAACTTGATATATATATTTTGAATCATTTTCCTTGAAAATAAACAAAAACCATCTTCACATAGGTTTTATTTATTGGTTCAAGTCCTTTACTAGTATTTGTTACTCCTTCAATTTAGCATAACCTCAAAGTTGTGAGGTACTGCCTATATCCTTTTTTTTAAGTTCAAAAGGTGTTCGTTGGGGTAAATACACACGAAGGCATATGTAGAAATATTGAATTTGAATGTATCCATCAGTGGCAGGTGATTGATTTCATGCTGAGTGCACAGCACTGTTGTGGGAAAACACGACTGATACTTAACAAATATTGATTGATTCCTGCCATGGGCAAGTTACTGGAGGGAGGTTTTCTTATGTGGAAAAAAATGTATTTGTACAGGGAAAGGTGATTTTTTATTGAAAATAAATATATGTAAGATGCATCATAGCATATATTTGCTATAAAGAATCATCTGAGGTATTTCTCCATCAATCACCAACAACAGCAAATATCCCCATCATAAGCTCACAGCAGATATCGGTAATTGATCATGGCTCAGCCAAGATGAGGGGCTTCTCTGGCGGCTCAGACTGTAAAGAACCTGCCTGCCAATGCAGGAGACTCAGGTTCGATCCCTGGGTTGGGAAGATCCCTTGGAGAAGGGAAAGGCAACCCACTCCAGTATCCTTGCCTGGAGAATTCCAGGACAAAGGAGCCTGGCAGGCTACAGTCTGTGGGGTCGCAAAGAGTCAGACATGACTGAGCGACTAACACTTTCATTTTCACTTTCAGCCAAGATGAAGCCCTGGAATCCTCTTCAACACAGCCAATTTATATCGATCTATCAGAACTCAACTAGTCATTCATGTATTCAACAAATATTTGTCAAGTACCTCCTAGGTGCCAGACATTGTAATGGGTGCTAGGCTATGACAATGAACAATACAGGATATGGTCCCTGCCCTCCTGCAAGGTTACTGTGATGAGGCTGGTACTTAATACAAAAGATTTTTCCATTCTTGACTTAGACTACCCACACGCTGTTATACCTTCTCCCTTGAAAAGATAAGACGATTTCCCTGGTGGTCCACGAGGCTAAGACTCTGTGCTCCCAATGCAGGGGGCCCAGATTCAATCCCTGGTCACGGAACGAGATCCTGCATCCCACAAGTAAGAATTGGATGCTGCAACTAAAAGAACCTGTATGCCACAACAGAGACCCAGTGCAGCCAAATAAATAAATAGTCTTGTTTTTTTTAAATATATAAGACAAGCGAAGGGACACAGACACAAATATTCTTTCTCTGTTGATTCAAGGTCCCCAGGACTTGAACTTCAGGGTAAAACAGACTGATGAAAAAGGAGTATTCTAGATTATATTGATACACTAGAAAGAGGATGTATTAGTC
The DNA here is from genome assembly GCF_054371585.1 of Giraffa tippelskirchi. Classification (NCBI taxonomy): domain Eukaryota; kingdom Metazoa; phylum Chordata; class Mammalia; order Artiodactyla; family Giraffidae; genus Giraffa; species Giraffa tippelskirchi. Next base: position 35,777,304 of record NC_137280.1, on the reverse strand, counting down.
AAGATCTCTTTGGCTATGAGTTAACAGAACATCTGACATAAACTCATTCTAAACAGTAAAGAAGTTCATTGCCTCACTATGTCAGAGACTGAACTATCTCCCAATATCCTATAACCATATAATCCCATGATTGCTTGAGCATCTGGCCACCCAGAATAAAAACTACTTTCCCAGCTTCCCACACACTAAGTTTTAGCCAGCAAGATATAATCCAAAGCGTTTTTGGCAGCCTCTAAGAATTTTCCCCAAGAGACAGATACTTCGCTTTCTTATGCCTTCCTCCTTCTAGCCTCCCGGAAAATGGATGCCTCTATCTTAGACCTTAAGGGTAAGGCCCATATCCTAGAGATAGAGGACTGATGATCTGGAAGGACCTGAGCCACTGAGGACTTCATAGAACGGTGGTTTCCACACCAGCCCTGACCTGCTTTCCTACACTTTTCTGTGACAAAGAAATATCTATCCTGTTTAAGTTATTGTTATTTAGATCTGCATGACTCACAGTAAAACTTGACCCTAATGATATACTCCTATAATGGGAAGTCTTGCAGTAGGGTAGGCTTCAGGAATGGTGTGATCTAGTGGTTTTAGCTCTGTTCCTCTGTGATACTCTTGGCCTCTGTTCTCCTCCATGATGGAGAGTCATCTCAAGCTGGTAATGATATAGGTACAGTGGTTCTGGACCTCACATAGGCACATGATGAAAATCTAGGAAGGGATAAAGTAGTTTCTAGAAGTTTTCCCAAAAGAGAGAAAAAGAATATACCAAGAAGTCCCTAACAGACCTCTCCTCTTGTGAAAGCTAAAGTGTTAGTCACTCAGTCGTGCCTGACTCTTTGCCACCCTATGGACTGTAGCCCACCAGGCTCCTCTGTTCATGGATTCTCCAGGCAAGAATACTGGAGTGGGTTGTCATGCCCTTCTCCAGGGGATCTTCCCCACCCAGGGATCGAATTCGGGTCTTCCACATTGCAGGCAGATTCTTCACCATCTGAGCCACCAGGGAAGGCTCCTCTTGTACTTTGGCCTGAATTGAATCCGGAAACAACCCCTGGAAGTTAGACAAAGGTTCCTATACACTTAGACCAAATAGAGTCACCTGCCCCCAAAACTGGGGGTGTGCCAAGCTTCCTCCAGGCTGGGTGCAGGAACAGATGAGGGAGAGCCCAGCAAAACTGAAACTGGGTTAGGAAGGAGGAAAAACAATGTTCTGGCTACTTATGGCTCTAGCAAACCACCCCAAACTTATGTCTAAAACAATCTTGATTAGCAATCTTATTTAGCTTACAAGTCTGCAATTTGGGCAGCACTTGGGGCCATGGAGGACACTTCTCTGCTCCCTGTGGCATCATCTAGGGCAGGGGGCTGCTTACAGATCACTACAGGGTCCTCAGCACCTCTCTCTTTCTCCATGTAGTCACTGTGTGGTCTCCCTGGCAGGGCAGCTTCCAAGTCACTGGATCTCTTCAGAGCAACTCCAGGCTCTGAAGACACATGTCCCAAGATAGAGACACGTGTCCCAAGAAAGGAGATGCTATGTCACCTTTTCTAATTTAACCTCACTTTTGTCTCAGTCTTTTTGTACAAGAAGTCACAAAGGCCCACTCAGTTTCAAGAGGAAGGAACATAAATTCCACATCTTGATGGTTCCATGGCTAGACTCTGGAAGACTATACGAGACTGGAATGATTGTTGTGACTTATTTTGGAGAATGCAGTCTGCTACAAAGTGAATGGGAATTAAGCCACCAATTACAGCCACCACCAGGAGATCTGTCATACCCTTGGACATTCACTTGCTTGCTCTGCAAAGGGATCGTGATTTCAGGCAAAGTGGGCAAACGCTACGGCAGTTCAAAAGCAGAAGATTACATTTCTGATGGCAGGATATGCCAAAAAAGCATCACTGGTAGTGGACCATGAAGAATGGGAATGGTAGGTAAATAGAAAAATGTGGGCAAGGGAGTTCCAGTGAAAGAACAGTAAGTCAGTCCTGAGACACAGGAAAGTACAAAAGCCAACATGGACCTACTGTACAGCACCGGGACCTATACTCAGTATTTTGTAATAACCTATAGGAGAAAAGAATCTGAAAAAGAATATCTCTATCTATCTATCTATCTATATGTGTGTGGGGGGGTAAATATGGGCTTCATATTTACCACTCAGGTGGCTCAGTGGTTAAGAATCCACCTGCCAAGGTGGAGACACAGGTTTGATCCCTGGGTCAGGAAGATCCCCTGTAGAAGGAAATGACAACCTGCTCCAGTATTCTTGCCTGGCAAATCCCATGGACAGAGGAATCTAGCCGACTATGGTCCATGTGGTCAAAAAAGAGTTGCACATGATTTAGTGACTAAACAACAGCAACAAATACGTGTGTGTGTATATATATATACATATACATATATATACACACATATATACATATATATAACCGATTCACTTTGCTGTGCACTTGAAACTAACACAACATTGTAAATCAACTATATTATTATTACTAAAGTGCACAAGTAAGGAAATTCCAGAGTAAGGGATCAGGTCAGGAACCTAAGCAGCCTATCTTTCATGTCTTCTATTTACAAAGATGTATGATGATACTTTCTTAGGGCACCTCTTTAAAACTGTTGGGAAAATAATTTAAACAAGGAAGTTGAATGACAGGCAGGCAGGCAGGCAGACAGAGACACACCCAGTTGGGTGAAAGAGAAACGAAGCACAGACATGGCAGATGCCCTGTTGGAAGCTGCCAGTTTGCAGGGTTGACCCAAATGGCTGACGACATTCACTGCTGCGGCGTGATGACCTTCATGCCGACTTCCTGTAAATGAAAGGATTGATTTTTAAACCACCAGGTGCTCTCAGCCTGTTTCACACAGAAAATGATTCTATTTCTCAGCAACCTAGTTGGGGGAGGTTTAAGGCCAGTGGTGGCCTGCCCAGTCCAGGAGCCCTGGTCATGCTAAGAACTGAGAAGAGCAATAACCCATCATACCAACAAGGTGGTTTAAATTTAGAAAGTGGCCTGGCCTGAGCACGATCTCTGCTACAACAGTGGGTCTTGGCCCTGGCTGCATATTTGGATCCGCTAGAGAAGTTTCACAAAATTACAGAGGCAAAAGTCTCCCCCCAGACTCCATTTAATTGATCTTGGGTTCCAGGCTTCCCAGGTGGTGCTAGTGGTAAAGAAACTGCCTGTCAATGCGAGAGGCATAGAGATGTGGATTCGATCCCTGGGTAGGGAAGATCCCCTGGAAAAGGGTATGGCAACCCACTCCAGTATTCTTGATTGGAGAATCTTATGGACAGAGGAGCCTGGTGAGCTACAGTCCACAGGGTCACAGAGACTCGGACATGACTGAAACGACTTAGCATGCACACTGCCTGCACAACTGGATCTTTCTTATTCTCCCCACGTGATTAAAAATCATTGTTTTACCACTCTAACTCCCCAGCATTGACCCTGAGAAAATAGTCTGGAAGGCTTAGGTGCTCAGAATTCTTCTTCATCAGTGGAATCTCTGCCTTGTAGTGCTCATGTCCAGTCACTCAGTCATGTCCAACTCTTGCGATACCATGGACTGTAACCCTCGGTACCCCTCTGCCCATGGGATCCTCCAGGCAAAAATACTGGAGTGGGTTGCCATTTCCTACTCCAGGGCATCTTCCCCACCCAGGGATCAAATCCACATCTTCTACATTGGCAGATGGATTCTTTACCTCTGAGTCACGTGGGAAGCCCCTTGAAGTAGTGTTTAAAATTTTTCTACAGGTGAATCAGGAGGGGGAATGGTGGTACTTATATATATATATTATGTGAACCCTCCAACTACGTAGAAGCAATTGATGATTTTATTTCCAATCCAGATGTGTGAGATTCTCAGGGGACAACTCTTTGTGGTCTGGCATTTCTAATGGGAAGAGATATCTTTGTTATTAAACACCGAGGAATTTGAGCCTCAAAATCCAGACTTTTCTGCAAATTGGTCTCTGCCTGTGACAAAACAGCAAAAATATACTGGCCTTTGACCTACGATTTCCACTGAGTCTGCAGTATACTTTTTATTGTTAATTGAGGGGTTGCAGGATTTAAGCAGAAGCACAAGGGAACATTTCTACCATAGATTAGACTCTAGTTCACTAGTTCAATCATATCATGAGTTAAGAAATGCTGTCTAGGGTCACATCAGCCACCAATCAATCATGAATTCTCCATAGTTACTTTAGGGATGTCCAGATCAACCCTGAGGGACTCAGAGACAATGTCTCAGAGCTGTGGGGTCAGAGCTGCTACCTGGGTGGCTTGGAGCCTTAATGGAAATAGGGTATGTAAGAACATGATCCTAAATCTCACCTGAGGAATGAGGCAGGAATCAGGAAGTACATTCAGGAAACTGTGATCACCATAATCCTTGAGCTTGGCTGGATATAGTTTCTAAGTGGATGTTGTCAGTTCTTGACTCACCTGGGCCAGCACCAGACATTTTCCACTGCAGACTGTCAGCCCTGCAGTCCTGGGGCCAGATTCAAACATCATCCAGTGGGTGCCCATCTCTTGCAGACATTGATTCTGACTGTCAGATCCCATGGTTTCCCCTTCCCCCTCACAGTTAGGAGTTGGACTCCATGGACATTTCTGCTTGGAGACCCCTTCTACTTTCAGGCAGCCATCCTGCCTTCTCCTCCACCTCGAAATTACCTGTGTCTAGAAAGTGCTGTTCCCCATGGCTCTTGCTATGGCAAACCTCTGCTATATCCACCTGTCCCAGTTCACCCCTCTGCATGTGTCAAGAAAAGTGAAGGTGTTAGCCACTCAGTCATGTCTGACTCCTTGAGACCCCATGGACTGTAGCCCACCAGGCTCCCCTGTCCATGGAATTCTCCAATCAACAATACTGGAGTGGGTAGCCATTTCCTTCTCCAGGGCATCTTCCAGACCCAGGGATTAAACTTGGGTCTCCTGCACTGCAGGCAGATAATCTTTAGGGTCTGGGCCCTGACACGACTATTATTTCATCCCTAACCTGAGCTGCAGGTCTTGCATTTTGTTTGTGCCTTTGCTTATGTGTTTGGTTTTGTGCCTTTGCCTGATTGCCTTTCCAGCTTTTCTTTGTTTCAAATCATGTTGTGCCTGGATCACACTATCAAAACTTGGGGAATTTTCACTCTCTGCAGTGTCCATGCCCCAGGCAGGAACTGCCCCTAAGCCCACTTGTCCCAGTGAGGAGGCTGTGAACCTCACTGCAAGAGCCAGACATTCAGACTCACTGAAGCAGAGCTGGCACTCAGCAAACCGAAGGGATGTGGAGCCAGGCCAGGTCAATAGATTTCAAGTGAAAAGCTCCCTCTGGGGGGAAACGGACTAACCACTGAATCATACCCCCTCCTGGCTGAACATCCTGCACAAAGTCCACTTCATTACTCAAACCCACCGTGAACACTTGACTGCTGTCACACCTGCCAGCCCCACACCTGTCTCTTGGTCCCCAGCATTGGTGCAGAACAGTCCTTTCAAACCTCATGCAATGGCGAGATTATAGATGAAGCCTGACAGAATGGGTGATCTCCCCACAACTAGTTCATGAGTCAGTGATTATGTGTTTTATATAAAATTAGATTGACAAAACAACAGATTCTCAACATTGTAAGTCACTTATAAGCCAATAAATTTTAAAATTTTTTTAAAATAAAAAAAAATTTTTAGAGACCTAACAGCTAAATGTATGCTGTGATTCTAAGCTGGATCCTTTTGTTATAAATGTCATTGTGAGGACAGTGGGTGAAGTTTAAATGGGGTCTGAAGATTCAGTGTTGGTGATGCTTTGGTGATAATTTCTGAATTTCAGTGGTTGCATTATAGTTGTGTAGGAAAACGTCCTTCTTTGTAAGGAAGATACATCATAGTATTCCTGGGTAATAGGATGTCAGGTTGGGAACTTGTCGTAAAAGATTCAGGAAAATAAAAAGATTCTCATATTGTTACCTCTAAAAAACAAACAAAAACAACAAATTCAGCCATCAAATTTGGTTCAGATATTAATATTAAGCCAGACTAAAGGCAACACGCCACATGGGGGTATGGGCCTTCTGAGCCCCAAGACCAGGAATCGAATTCTGGCCTTAAAATGTGAATTTGTCGCTGAACCCCTCAAACCTCAATTCTCTACTTTGTAAAATGAAGGATTCGAATGATGCCCAGTTAGAAAGTTAATGGTGAGGTGGGTATTGGGATATGGAGAAAATAACTGGGGCTTTATAGTCAAATGGCCTTGGATTCAAAAGCTGTATCTCCTTTGACTCCAGATTGGCAATCTGTATCTAACTGATACAGCCCCCTTCAAAACACAACCACATATAAAATAGATAGCCAATGGGAAGCTGCTGTATAGCACAGGGAGCTCAGCTCGGTGCTCTGTGGTGACCTAGAGGGGTAGGTTGGAGGAGGGTGGGAGAGAGGTTCAAGAGGGAGAGGATATATGTATTCACACAGCCAATTCACTTTCTTGTACAGCAGAAACTAACACAACATTGTAAAGCAATTATTTTCCAATAAAAATTAAACAATTTTAAAAAGCCACAAATATAAACTCCTAATCGACCAAAATTATTTAAAAAGAAAAATTTTAGTCCATCTCGTGTTCCACACAGGTGTCTCTTAAAAAGAGTCCTCAAGTCTCTGGTTTAACCAGCCCCTTGGCAAGTAAAAGGCAGATTGGAGAGTTGAGGAGTGCCCACAGGGTGCAGCGTCTCCGCTACACCTCTCAAAGCAGCACTCACACGTCGTTCAGTCACTAAGTTGTATCTGACTCTTTGCAGCCCCATGGATTGTAGACTGCCAGGCTCCTCTGTCCTTGGAATTCTCCAGGCAAGAATATTGGAGTGGGTTGCCATTTCCTTCCCCAGGGGATCTTCCTGGACCAGGGATCGAACCCGTGTCTCCTGTATTGGCAGGTGGATTCTTCATCAGGCAATTCTTCATTGCCACCAGGGAAGCAAGCTGAAGACAACTTCAGAGCAAGTGCAAATGCATTGGCCTCCAACCAGAACCTATAAGCACAGACGGCTCATGGCTTCTCCTCCCTGGGTGCCGGGGAGCTCAGTCACGTGTGACTCTGATCCCCCACCCGACTCCCCAGAAGGCTCCACATTTCCCAAGTGAAGCTCAGCCAGCTGAGTGCTGCTGGCATCAGTCAGAGCCAAGTTTATCTCTGCTATTGTCACCAGAAGTTCAAAAGGGATCATGGTGGTAATGAAGGTGGCTGCCTGTTGTTGGAGATACCAGCTCTGAGGGGACACTCTAGGGAAGCTCAGGGAAACAGGACCTTCTGCATTAGTAATTAACAATCATTATTAATGGTACAGTCCAGAACTTGGACTGCAAGCTCTTGATGATGCCTTTAAAGTCAGAATCTGTGGGTTGAGGTCCTCGCTTAGCCATTCACTAGTCATTGACACTCTCAGCTCCAGTCTCCTCGTCTGCACGATGCAGTTTTAACATCATTAAGTTTTGTTACGTTAAAATGACAGCAGTTGGAGCATTCTGATTCCAATATTAAGTTAATCTAAGGGCCAATATGCTGTAGACCAAAGCGTGGGAGCTCTGGAACCACAAGATAAGAACAAAGCTCTTAGCCATTCTGAGCGTCTGTTTCCTTCTTATTAAAATGGGAGATGGCCAGTCCAGGGGTGCTGAGTCAGCAGTCTTGGGCTCAGAACTCAGGACTTGTACTGAGAGATGTGTTTGTGAACAAATCAGTCTCGCTGAGCCTCAGTCTTCTTCACTCTTTAGTGGAACTAATATTATCTATTTTGTCTGTAATTGTAATTTCTAAATGGAATAATGAATGCATATAAGGAATCTTCTAGGGAATTCTCTGGCGGTTCAGTGATCAGGACTTCTCACATTCACTGCTCAGGGTGCAGGATCAACCCCTGTTTGGGGAACTAAGATCCCCATAGGCCAAGGGGCACAGCTAAAATGAAAAGAATCTTCTAGAGGGATGCCTAGCATATAAGAGACATTTAATAAAAAGAATGGGCTTCCAAGGTGGCCCTGTAGTAAAGAATCCACCTGCCAGTGCAGGAGATGCAGATTCAATCCCTGGTCAAGAAGATCCCCTAGAGAAGGCAACCCACTCCAGTATTCTTGCCTGGGAAATTCCGTGAACAGAGGAGCCTGGTGGGCTACAGTCCATGGGGTCACAAAGAGTTGGACATGATTTAGTGACTAAAGAACAACAATAAAAAGAATAAAATGGAAACTATTATTATCATATGTCAATGCCTTATAATTGTGTGGAAAGTTATACACATGTCAGTTATTATTAATTTATCTCTTTTCCTAACACTGTCTAAGGATACATGAGAAGTGTCTAAATTATTACCTTAGAAAAGTAAATAAATTTAGCTATGGTCAGAACACTATAATTCAAATAAAACATTTGGGTAATCAGGAGCTTGGGCTTGGAGTCAGGTTGCTTGAGCTATATCCCAGCTGTGTGACCTCAGACAGGTCACTTAACCTCCCTGTGCTTCTCTAAAATGGGATGACAATTGCAGCTGTCCCCTGTGGTCATTGTGAGAATTAAATAACTTTAATAAGTTAAACTACGAGAAGTCTTTAGAATTTTCTAACTCATTAGTAAATGTTCAGTAGATGCCAACTATTTAATTGTTATGTGCCAATGGCTATGTTAATGGTTTGGTAAAATCACGGATCACTATGCTCTGTATAATTCTTCTCATGAAAGATTCATAATCTACGGAGAAAAACAGGCCTTATAAACCAGCTTTTGGGTTTCCTCAGTGACACGTGCAGTTTTGAAAAAGCTATCTTTCTTGACACTTTCTTGTCATCTGCTAGAAATTTTTCAAAATAAATATGTAGTAATTATGATGAAAGTGAAAGAGGAGAGTGAAAAAGTTGGCTTAAAGCTCAACATTCAGAAAACTAAGATCATGGCATCTGGTCCCATCACTTCATGGGAAATAGATGGGGAAACAGTGGAAACAGTGTCAGACTTTATTTTTTTGGGCTCCAAAATCACTGCTGATGATGATTGCAGCCATGAAATTGAAAGACGCTTACTCCTTGGAAGGAAAGTTATGACCAACCTAGACAGCATATTAAAAAGCAGAGACATTACTTTGCCAACAAAGGTCCGTCTAGTCAAGGTTATGGTTTTTTTAGTAGTCATGTATGGATGTGAGAGCTGGACTATGAAGAAAGGTGAGCGCAGAAGAATTGATGTTTTTGAACTGTGGTGTTGGAGAAGACTCTTGAGAGTCCCTTGGTGTGCAAGGAGATCCAACCAGTCCATCCTAAAGGAGATCAGTCCTGGGTGTTCATTGGAAGGACTGATGTTGAAGCTGAAACTCCAATACTTTGGCCACCTCATGCAAAGAGTTGACTCATTGGAAAAGACCCTAATGCTGGGAAGGATTGGGGGCAGGAGGAGGAGGGGACGACAGAGGATGAGACGGCTGGATGGCATCACTGACTCGATGGACATGGGTTTGGGTAAACTCCGGGAGTTGGTGATGGACAGGGAGGCCTGGCGTGCTGTGATTCATGAGGTCGCAAAGAGTCGGACATGACTGAGCGACTGAACTGAACTGAATTATTCATGTAAAGGATGCCCCGAGATTTGTGCAGGATACAGCCTCAACAACTGTGTTTGGGGACCCTATTGTTCTGGACATAAAAAAAATGTGTGGGTGTGTATATGCGTGTGGGTGTGTATATTCATGTGTGTGTGTGCACAAACACAAATTTTATTAGTAACAATAGAAAACCAGATGAAAGAGGATGGGCTGGAGGGAGTAAAGGAAGGCTATATGAACAGAAGAGAGTGAGAGGTTGGGCCAGGTAAGAAATGTGTGATTATCTCTCAAACGGTAGGTGCCTCTCCCAATAACGTCACCTGAAGTGTGTTGAAATCAGGTTGTTGGGCCTTACCCCAGAATTCCTGAAGCAGGCTCTCTGGGGGTAAATTCTGGGACTCTGTTTTTGTTTTTTTTTGCACCTCGAACAATCTTTATATTCAATAAAAGTTTGAAAACCACTGCTGCAGATAGGAGGAAGCCATCCTAAGTTCTGAACTGGAGGAAGACCCCTGAATAAGTTCATTTTAGCTGACACTTCCCTCCCAGTGGATGGAAGGGAAATTTTACATGACAGGAAGTGAACCGGTGGGTTCAGGGGGCCCTTCTCTGTGTCATGGAAACAACGTGCAGACCCCAGGAGCCAAGAGTTAGAAGAAATTGGCCAACTCCAGGAGGTAGGAAAGTAAAAGGAAACTGGAAATGACATACCTGTGCATCAAAGACAAGAGGGCTGAGTCAACTTTTGTTTGTCACACCAAAGAATATACACAGCAGTTAAAAAGAACAGGCTGTATATAAAAGATCTCCAGGAAGTGAATTGAAAATTGCAAGTCACTGAACAAAACCTACAGTCTGATCTTCCTTTTTGTAAAGCAAACACAAATACATACACACAAAGCAATGTCCCCATAACCCATATGTGTGTACATTGTTGTTTAGTTGCTCAGTGGTGTCTGACTTTTGCAACCCCATGGTCTGTAGCCCACCGGTCTCCTCTGTCCATGAGATTTTCCAGGCAAGAATACTGGAGGAGGTTGCCACCTCCTTCTCCAAGGGATCTTCCCAACCCAGGGACCAAAACCTCATCTCCTGCATTGGCAGGTGGATTTTTTACAACTGAACCACCAGGGAAGCGCACATGCTTATAAATCTACATAAATATGTAGTTAATGTTCTTGAATGGATCCTCAATACACTGATAATAACAGTGATCTTGAAACAGGTTAGGCTTGAGAAAAGTAGTCAGGGGAGATTCAGGCTCATCATATCATTTTATTTTTATAAGAAAAATATATTCATGTATTACCATGCAATTAATTTTCTTTAGAGATTATAGATTAAAACAGAGTTGACTTTGAAAACAGCACTGTCCTGCTTCCCGGTTTTGCTCCCAAGGCAACATCAACCAAACACCCCTACGTGTGTCTCCACCCAACCAGACCCAAGATGGAGACCAGGCAGGACTCAGCTCAGGCCTTTTGCCTCTCAATAAACCAGGGAGGGCTGGAGCTACTAATCTGAATAACACATGACATAGAGAATTCCTAACCATTCCATCTGATTCTACACAAGATTGTCCCTGTAAGCGGCCTGAAATCATCCTCATTTACCAAGGTTCAGTTGTTGCTGGGCAACCTGGCACAAAGGATTTCCTTGCATCAAAAGCTTTCTGGTTTTGCAAAAAAAAAAAAAACAGTGTGTGACCATTCTACCAAGGTAATAAAGAATGAAAGGCCCAAATGCGCATTTTTTTCCTCATATGTTTTATATTCTCTCTCTAGTATGATGGAACTGGAAACCTGTTCTGCCAGGAATTGTTTGAGAAGTAGGTCTTCCGTTGGGGTTTTCACCAAGGGATATAGCAGCTAAATAGCAAGGTAACACTTAATTTTCCGTTCACAGCCATCATTAATTAATGGGCTACTTCTTACAAATGCCTGGAATCCACCCAGGAAAACCTGTTGAAGTCATACACAAGAAACTGCCTACAAGCCAAACCTTATTGCTAAATTGAATTAAGTGTTTTATGTGTCATTTTTTGAAAAATAAGCTGCATGATACATTTACCAAACCAGAAACTGCAGAAATACTTAAGGTTTGGATCTTCAGCTATTGAGACTAGTATACATCTTGATTCTATAGTGGTAGGTTTTCCACTGAGAGATTGCAGAATGCAATATTTAAGGTAATTCTGCATGCTGCAGTCCATGGGGTCTCAAAGAGTTGGACACAACTAAGTGACTGAACTGAACTGGATTATTATAAAATGGACCAGTGAATGGTCTATAGCCAGTTTTTCTGTGATACCCAAGGCACAGCTGTTGTATCCAACAAGCTCGCAGAGGTGACTCTGGACTCAGCATGTCACTCACTACTCTTAGAACTGCCAGCATTGTTATATCCTCTTCCTTCGCCTCTGCACTAGATTACTTACAACAAAACAGAACAAAATAACCCTTTAAACAAGAAGGTATCTGTGTTTTCCATTTTAAGTGCCCTCAGTCCATAGTTATTATGGGTTTTATACATGAATATCAACCAGCCCAATACCCATGAAATACAATCCAATGCATGTAAATGTGCAACCACGTTTTACAGATGGTACGTTACTAATCAAAAAATGAACAGTGGAAATTGAATTATCCAGGGTTAGGGTTCAGATGCAGAAGAGCTGAGTTCTTTAAAAGCAAGATCCACTTAACTGAAGATACTGTGGACTTATACGCAATAAAAGTTTTGAACCAACACTTACATAATACATGAAAAAAACTCCAGATCAGTTTAAGCAACTGGGTACAAAAAAATGTTTGCAAATAGGGCTGTTGAGAGATAAAGTGGGCTTTTCCATTCAAGAATTCATGGGAATTGTAATCCTCCTTTCAAAAGGCATTTCTTTAGTAAATCATCCATAAGGCCAGAGAGTGTGGTTAAAGAGATGGGAGATAGAGAGATATCCTCTATTCTTATTTTAAAGCCCTTCCGCTGGAAAATACGTTGATAAACAACATTTATTAATTTGTATAATAACTATCTGGAGACAGAAATGGCAACCCACTCCAGTATTCTTACCTGGGAAATCCCATGCCCAGAGGAGCCTAGCAGGCTACAGTCCATGAGGTCAAAAAAGAATTGGACATGACAGCAACTAAACCACCAGCACCATCATAATAACTATCATAAAGCATCTACTTTGTACGTGCTGAAGACACAACTGTATATTATATACAACTCCTATCATCAAGGATTTTATGGTCTAATAAGACAAAAAGAGATAAATGGAATGCTAAGGCAGGAGGAGCACTGCTTACTATAATAGGGTCCTATGAGCAGACAACTGAAGAACAGCCCATCAGTCAGTAAGATCCATCAACTTCAAGTATTAGAAAAATTGAGCTTATGGTGATTTTAACACATAGGAAGAAGACTGGAGTTGAGCAGCACCTTATAGCTCTACCTCAAGCCATGCTTTTCACTAAAATGACCCCACCTGACTGCAGCTTGAAGAGCTAACGGGTAGACTATTAAGTGGCCTGGTGTAGAACTCTGCCCACAGAGACACGGCTACGGGATTAGAGCTGGTCAACCCAATGAGTCTCACCACACTGGAGATGTTTAATGTGACCCATGCAAAGGAAGGCTTCCCAGGTGGCTCAGTGGGTAAAGAATCTGCCTGCAATGCAGGAGACACAAGAGTTATGAATTTGATCCCTGGGTTGGGAAGATCCCCTGGAGGAGGAGATGGCAACACACTCCAGTATTCTTTCCTGGAGAATCCCATGGACAAAGAAGACTGACATGGGGTCACAGAGTCAGACATGACTGAAGTAACTGAGCATGCCCACATGCTTCTAAAAGGAACCAGCAGACCATAGAGTGAGAAAGTTCTAGGAGGAAAAGTAACGATACAAAATTTTTGACTGGTATAGAAGAAACTATTCTTGCATTCTTTTCTTAAGTGGGTCATGATGCCATTTATTTATTACAACAAATGATTAACAAGTTTTATTTTTGTGTCAATATTTATGTAAGTCTTGGAACTAAATCCTTGCCAACTATTAGCTGAAATGATGATGAAAAACAATTAGATGCCTATTTTTAAATGTTCCAAATTCAGTTAGGGAATATGGAAACAAAAGATTGGTGTTCAAATTGAATATCTATGACCCAAAAAACAATGTAGGAAAGCTGGTAAGTGGAACATTCATCAACAGCACACTAACAATAGAAACCAAAGCAAGCTTTATTCAGTGTGAGAAGGTCACACGTGGCAAAGTTTCGAGTGGCGAAGAAGGGCAGAAAGGCATCAGGACTCTCCAATGCATGACAATCTCAGTTTCTGCAGGATTTCCAGGTATCCACCAGCTGCCATCCTTCTTCCCATGTTTCTCCATGAGTGACTGTCCTCACTCAAGGTTTTCAAGACTTTAGTTACCAGCGTATCACCTTAATAAGTGTTTCCCTGTGTGCTGCCACCAGGATAATTACTTCCTATTGCTTCCAAAATCAACTCATTTTTAAAATTTTAGATTTATACCAAGGAATTACACCCCTAAAGTATGTGATGTGATGTGTTAATTCTTCTTTTCCTAATATATAACAAAACTTTTTTTAAAGTCCCCTATCATGCCAATTAAGCACATTCAAATCCCAGCTCCAACCAGCTTCATGGCCTTTAATCCAAGTCATTGAAACTTCTAAGCTTGTTTCCTCCTCCAGAAAAATGGGAGTGATGATCCCAATTCTTAGAGTTCTGAGCTACACAAGTCAGGTATCTAGTAGAACACTCAGTATTCAGTAAATATTTAATATAAGCAATTAGTTACACAACTCATACTATCCATAGAATAAAAACTAAAACCACTTGCTGGAGACCAGATAGCAAATAGCTAACCCAGTAAAATCAGCAGAACGTGAATGAAACTCAAGCAAAGAGAGGATGGAGATCCTACCCAATTTCTTTAGGAACATGAGAGTTTTGAATCAGTCACAGTGAAAAGTAAAATAACTGACACAGGGCCAGAAGTTTGGCAGTGATTTCAGTCTTCAACATAAGGCATCTGGGTTTGTTGCATGTATGTGTTTGTATGTGTGTCCATGTGTGTGTGTGTTGTTAATTTAGTAATCCCTTGACTGAAAGTAATCCATCCCTTCACAGATTTGCACAGGTGGCTTCAACACCAACCTTCCTTTCTCTGTTTTCCTCAGAAATAACCTGGACTTCCTGGCTCTGCTCTCCTCTCCCTGCAACACCAGAGACTGGACGAACTTCCTCTGACTGAGAAGGTAGGAGAATCCACTGAACCAGATTAATATCATTTTAATGGATCCACCAGTGCCAAGAGCTAGACTCACTAACTAACAAGATGGTGGACAACCGTGCCCCATCTCCCGGGTTGGGGGTGGCGGTGGTTAGACTCCACACACAGCCAGCCCTCTTTAGCTCACCACATCTTTCGGCTCCAGACCTTCTGAGATTCCAGTCAGCAGGCTCCTGTGTCTCATTCTACCCATGAAACCCCCAACGGCTGAGCCATGATGATTTTTCCACGCCTCGCCCTGGGGTGTGTGAGCACATAACGCCAAAGTATCTGAAATCTTTTGGACTCGTTAAAATGGTTGTGTTACTGGGATCTCCTCAATCTGCTCCCCAGTGTCCAGTACTCTGGCTCCCCGCACCCCACTGTCCCCAAAATTCACAATCCAGAGAGATCCCATTCATAAAGTTGTGCCTAGCTGCCTCCTGGTGGTCTGGAAACAATAAGATTGTATTTAATTCCCGCTTGTGCCTGGTTTTATCTTCAGTAGAGCCATAGCCTTGTTACCTCCCACATTAGCATCCCTCTGAGGCCATAAAAGATGTGATGGAGACCAAAGTCATGCTTTCCCACAGGGGCTGAAATTGCCATATTTCTCAGAAAGCTGTATATTTTTATCCAGAACTGATTTGAAACACTCCAAAGAAGAACTTTTTTTTTTTTAAGTGTGATCAGAAAAGTAGAAGTCAGAACAACTAAATGTCCTTTACTTGGTAACTTAGTACTTCTTGGGAAAGAGATATTGGGTGGGAAAGGAAAAAAAAAATCCCTGGGCCTCAGAAGACAGCAGCATGAAAGGAATACATTTTTATTCTCAGAGATGTTAGAAGACAGTGGGCGAAAGTCTTCTAGCTGATCTTCTGACAAAGAAGCTCAGCACATCAGTCAGCCACAAGACTTGAAGGCCTACCAAGCACTGCTTGTGATCAGACAAGGAAAACAGCATCAGGCTTAAGAGCTTCAGTTCTGGAATCGAGTAGATTCAGAGATAATTTTCTGGGTTCTTATGGTGAGTGGTCTACCTGGCTCTCCCACATACTAACTATATGACTTGGGATAAATAATATCTTAAATCTCAGTCCCTTCCTCTGTAAAATGAGGCTAATTACATCTCTTTGATAGGCCTGAAGTGAATTTAAATAAGTTAATATTGCATGAATAATAGGGTAGGACAGCAAACATTTATAAGTGCCCGCTTATATGGCACTTATGTGGATGAGTGAGTGCCATCCAAGGAGTACTTGAGCTTCCCGGGTGGTTCAGTGGTAAAGAATCTGTCTGCATTGGCCAGAGACACAGATTTGATCCCTGTGTGGGAGACCCCCTGAAGAAGGAACTGGTAACCCACTCCAGTATTCTTACCTGGGAAATCCCATGGACAGAGAAGTCTGGCAGGCTACAGTCCATGGGGTCGTGAAAGAGTCAGACAGGACTGAGCAACTAAACAACAACAGGAGCACTTATAAACGGATGGATGGTTGAAAAGGAAATGGGCACTGCCTTCAAAGAGCACACAACTGAGTGAAGAAGAAAACGGGCAAACTGGTTACGATATAACGCAACACCTGCCCTAACTGAGGTCGGATAGACTGTTCCAGGGAGGGAGAACGGGACATTGTCCTGGTGGAGCAGGAACACAGACACTGACTGTCTGATCCCAGGCCTTCTGCTCTTCATCATCACGTCCAATGGTGGAAAAATGCCGTGATCATCAGTCTAGCTCCCAACCTTATGACATGAGAAGATTCAACATTCAGTTGGCCACTTTCTGTAACCCGGGTGGACCCAATGAAACCAGCAACCCCCCCCCCGCCCCAATGCCTATCAAAACATAGATTCTCTCTCAAAGGACTTTGGCCACTTCGTTTATTTTCTCTAGGACCTTTGAGTCCACCCTACATTACTCAGTCGTCAGCTGTGCACAAAGTCTTCCATCAGAATCTTCTTATAAGGATGGAAATGTCAAAATCAATTTCCTGGAGAAGAAACAAAAATGGATTTTTTTTTCCCTTAAATGGTCTTGATAGCAAAATTTATGAGAGTAGAAATACATCCTGAGGGACTGGATGGAAGCCTCATTGAAAGAGTCATTTTCATCTGGACCAGGGAAAGCCCTAGAGAGGAAACTGCACAGAGACCCAGAGGGCAGACTATATGTTGGAATTTTTCTTTGTTTCTAATAGCTACAGTTGATTTTTTTGTTTTTGTTTGTTTGTTTATTTGCAAAGTTCTGGTTGTGTCTCAGGGGTAGTGAGCTGGCAAAGCATTTTACGTGGGAAAACCAAAAAACTCAGTGTCACAGATAGAGGTTGGCATGTCCCACTGCAGATAGCTCAGGGAAAAGCGAGGTGTGTCCAGGAGCCAAGGACATTTGGAGAGACCCAGAACCCTGCTAAGCTGTCTAGAGCTTCCATATACAAGAACTGCTAAAATCTTATGGGAATATATCTGAAAGCATGGCCCACTGTACCTCAGATCATCACCCAGACTCACTGCAGAATGGTCAAAAAGTAAGCTGGTTCCTCTGCCCCAGAAGAGACAAGGCTCTGAAGTAAACATTAGAAACAGTTCTCTCCCATCCTGTCCCTGCACCCATGAATAAGTTTTGAGGAGAATTTAAAGATGGTCAGCCTGAAGGATGCCAAGTGTCTATCCTGCCGCGCTCCCATCCAGTTGGTCCGGAAGCACAGACAACTCTCCCCTGAGTATCCGGATAAAGAGACTGAGCGTACCATGGAGACAGTTCAGGCGATCCCTCGGGTCTTTAAACTGGAGTGATAACCACAGTGGTCAGGACACCAGGGCCCACTGACCACCGGAGCCCTGCAGCTCGGCGGGCTGTGTGTGGGAGGCCGGTCAGGGCTCCAGCTGAGGGACAGCTCCCAGGATGCAGCAAGGCAAGCCCCAGTCAGAAGCGGGTGATGACAGTGGAAGCTCCAGACTTTCACTTGAGGAAGGGCTCCAGGGCAGCCATTTGGTTGGAAGAGGACTAGAAAAGCTGAGTGCGTAAGCACTTGACACAAGACTGAGGAAACAGCAGTCATCCACATCCAAAAGTATAAGGGCTGTGGAGATTTGGGAGGATAGCTAGAGCCTCTCGAATCACACATTGCAAGCCACCTGGACACGCAGAATCCAGAAATTTCCTGGACCAGAACTCTTGAAGGTCGCTGCGCTAAGGTCCCAAGCAGAATTAGAAACTGGGGTTCACAGTAGGGGGACAAGATCAGGCTGCCAAAGTCAGCTGCAAGATGTCCTGTCCAGCAGGCAGGAGGCAAAGGAATGGGAGTGAGCCAGGCCTGGGATCCGGGGCCCTTTGTTGCCGTGCTGCAATGCTTGCTCAAGCAACAAAATACAAAGAAACTGTATGGGACTAAAAATCATCGCGTACCTGTGCAGTTAGGGGTTTCCCTGATGGCTCAGCAGGTGAAGAATCTACCTGCAATGCAGGAGACACAGGAGATGCGGGTTCAATTCCTGGGTCCAGAAGATCCCCTCGAGGAGGGCATGGCAACCCACTCCAGTATTCTTTCCTGGAGAATCCCATGGACAGAGGAGCCTGGCGGGCTACAGCCCAAAGGGTCACATAGAGTCGGACATGATTGAGTGTCTAAGCACCCATGGATGCACACATGTGCAGTTGGAGCAAATTCTGGACAAAAGATACAAAGAGACCAAAAACCCAACTGCCACTTCTGAGGAGCCTGGAGTAAAAACAGGGTGTGGGAAGTGAAAACAGGGTACTTGAGCATGCCCACTGCACACCACACCACCAAAGGGGTAGGCAAATCACCTAAGTCACCCAACTGGCCTGGATGGACCCCTACCCTCACCCCATATAAGGACAAGCTTGCACCCCCTTGGAGAGCGAGCAAGCAATGGAAGGTGGTGTTTTTTCCTTTTCTCATTCCCCCTGCTGCAGCAGGAGCCCCAGTAAAGCCTCGCCTGAATTTCTTGTCTGGCATCTGATCAATTTCTACTGATTAAGGAAGCCAGGAACCTTGGTCTGTAACAGGAGGGCTTGTGGTAACACCCCCACCCAGACAATACAGGAACCCAGTGATCCGCAGATGGACAAGCATCCTGGGTGAGCGGGCAGTGAGGATGTCTGGATGGGGAATGGAGGAGGTGGGGGAGCGGCCTGACCCTGTGGAGAGGCAGTGCTGGGCTCTGCTTAATTGTTTCCTGCCTCCAGCCCACACTGGTCTGGGAAGGAGGCAGGGCCCCGCTGCAGGTGGGAGAGCTGTGCATGTGGCCAGCTGTGGCTGTGACGGAGCTGGAGAAGGCTGAGTCAGGGGAAACGCCAGGGAAGGTTGGGGAGGGGGGTTGGGGACCGCTGAAAAGAATCTGTGAATGTTCTGGGGAAGGAGACAGATCTCACTCCTTGTGGGGCAGGAACTTCCTTCCTTCTTTCTTTCTATTCCTTCCTCTCTCTTCCCTTGAAGGCAAGCAGCCAGAGGCAGGATGAGCTGTCTCAAGGAAGAAGAAATAAAAGCAGCTTTTAAATGACTGGAGGTCACATCCTGTGTGAAACAACAAGAAAAGAGAACACAACACTACCTCTCCTGCAGAGACCAGGCTGCCGTCATCTCTGGCCAAAGGAGTAGCCGGAAGACATGAGGACTTCTTTATAGACTTGGGCTCAATTGTGACACTGCAAATCCCCCTTCTTCACTTTTTGTTTTAATTAAACTTTTTTTTTAATTGGAGGATAATTGCTTTACACTGTTGTGTGTGTTTGCCATACAACAGTGTGACTCAGCCATAGGTATACACATATCCCCTCCATCTTGAGCCTCCCTCCCACCTCACCCCCCATATCCCGCCCTTCCAAGTCATCACAGAGCACCAGGCTAAGCAGCTTCCCACTAGCTAACTATTTTACACCTGTGTGCTTAGTCACTCAGTCGTGTGACCCTATGGACTGTATCCCACCAGGCTCCTCTGTTCATGGGGATTTTCCAGGCAAGAATACCAGAGTGGGTTGCCATGCCCTCGATCTTCCCAACCCAGGGATCAAACCCAGATCTCCTGCATTGCAGGCAGATTGTTTACCATCTGAGCCACCAGGGAAGTCCATCTTACACATGGTGATATATATATTTCAACGCTACTTGCTCGATTTGTCCCACTCTCTCCTTCCCCCGCTGTGTCCACAAGTCCATTCTCTCCGTCTGAGTCTTTATTCCTGCCCTGCAAATAGGTTCATCACTACCATCTTTCTAGATTCCCTATATATGAGTTAATATACAATATTTGTTTTTCCCTTTCTGACTTACTTCACTCTGTATGACTAGGTTCACCCACTTTACTGGAACTCAGTAAGTTCCAGTTGACTCAGTTTTGTTCCTTTTTATGGCTGCTTTCTTCATTTCTTTAGAGAAGCTGCTAACCATGTCCACATCAGCCCCATGATCCTTTCACTTTGGACGTTTCTGCAATGTCTTCCTCCCCCATGAGTTGAGTATGGCAGCCATAACCCAATAGACCATGTCTGGGGCTCTGTTATCCTTGACTTATGCTCCTGCACATTTGGCCTAGAGTGTAAGGAGATGCACCCCCCACCCCACCCCCACCACCACAGTCACAATCAGACAGGCTCTGAGCAAAGCTATCAGAGCTCCCCTCTCCCAACACAGCTAAAAATTGACTAATAACCTGAGAAATAGTCATCCCTTTTTTATTTTCAGATGAAAGATAACTGTCTTCAAGGTGTAAATCTTCTGAAGCCTGCCCTTTTCCACCCAGTCTTCAATGTGATGGCAGCTATTTGTTAATCACCGGGAGGCAGGAGGCCATGAAGGCAGAGTACACGACTGTCAGTATTTTGACACAGGAGTAACCCTCCCCCAAGAATCTTAGAAACAAAGAGATAAGATAGACCTCCGAGAGATGAAAAGTAAAATCAGTATCTGGAAAAATAGGCCCAGTCACCTTAAAGCATCAGAACGGCTCCTTGAATGTGTCAGACATTTGCAGTGTTGAGTGGGGAAAAAAGCAGGGCTGGTCCACCATCCACAGGATCATGGCAAGGCCCGGCCAGCACATCCAGGGAGCTAGGCTACTGTGGGCCAATGAAGAGCAGAGAGAGCCACATGAGCACAGAGGAGCATCAGGCTAGCTGGAGCTCAGAGCGTGAAGCAGGAGTTCTTTGACTCACCGAGCAATCTCTGAGGAAAATCAGGATCCTCCTACAGGCCCACAGAGGCAGAGCTTACCAGCTGAGGGTCAAGAGTACATTTGAGCCCCCTTGGCACTACTGATTCTTATAAATTGCCTTAATTACTTAATTCCCAAGTAATTTTGGTTACTGCAAGTCTGCCCTTGAGGGATTGGGTCAATTGGAAATCTCAGTGCTATGGTAAATACAATCAACATTTACCGAGTGAACAAATGAGTAAAATTAGACTTCTGTGACTGCAAGATTAAAGATTTCAGTCTGAGCCATAGGCAATCCCTGGTGGCAACACCTCCCTGTGAGCAATTTGGGAGATACCCTGCTGGTCTTTCATGGGCTATGAACCACCTGCCATTGCTCCCTGGTCAAACACACAACTAACATGTTACTAACACAGACAGAAACAAATAAGACCAGCTCTTTGACCAGGAAGGAAAACACTGATACATCAGAGAAAGCAACAAATGACTACTAGATCATGTGATTCATGTGCAGGAAGGTAGAAATGACTAAGAAAGGACGTATGGAAGAGATGTGCATGAGTTGGTTCTGTAAGAGGACAGAGGGATTGGGCCATGGTGCCATAGATAGGGATGGAAATATGTTGGACCTGCAAAGAAGGTGGGAACATTTAGAGCAGAAAGTTTTGGTGTTGAAGTCTTGGATGTGATGTCAGAGACTTCAGAATCCTGGTCAAATCCTTCAGTGTCAAATGCCAGGCTGCTGCAGGTTCATGCAGGGGAAGCAGACTTAAGAAGACTGAGCTGGTAAGAGTTCATAGGCTGGGTCACAGAGGAGAAAGACTGAAAGTAAGAGAAAAGTTAGCACATGAATGCAAGAATACATGGAAAAGGCGTACAGAGTCTATTTTTTAGAATTTTGTCCCTTCCTTTAACTCTCTACATTTTTCCTCCCATGTTCTATCATGTTAACTCAGCCCACTTTATTTTGCTGACTTCTGCTCTACCTATATTATCTCATTTAATTCTCCCAACAAATGTAAGGTATATATTCCTTTCCCCAGTGTGTAGATGAAGAGCAAAGAGGCTGCTTGCAAGTTGAGTCACTTGCCTAAGGTCACACAGCTGACTAGCAAATAGTAGGTCAGAGGCAGAGCCCTGAATCCAAGCTCAGGTCTGCCTGACCTGAAGGCCAAACATCCTTTGTGTGTCTGAACAGTTTTCCAGCTATTTAGAGATGTTAGATAATATAATTTCTTAGCAGAGGCTTTAAAGTCAAGTTCTATATTTGGCATCTAGCTTTTTTTGTATGCTTTTATAACTGCATCACATTTATTCCAGGAAGACTTGGCTCTCAGCAAGCATTAATTAAGCATTCAGTTCAGTTCAGTCGCTCAGTCGTGTCTGACTCTTTGTGACCCCATGAGTCGCAGCACTCCAGGCCTCCCTGTCCATCACCAACTCCCGGAGTTTACCCAAACTCGTACAACGAGTCGGTGATGCCATCAAGCCATCTCATCCTCTGTCGTCCCCTTCTCCTCCTGCCCCCAATCCTTCCCAGCATTAGGGTCTTTTCCAATGAGTCAACTCTTCACATGAGGTGGCCAAAGTATTGGAGTTTCAGCTTCAACATCAGTCCTTCCAATGAACACTCAGGACTGATCTCCTTTAGGATGGACTGGTTGGATCTCCTTGCAGTCCAAGGGACTCTCAAGAGTCTTCTCCAACACCACAGTTCAAAAGCATCAATTCTTCGGCACTCAGCTTTCTTCACAGTCCAACTCTCACATCCATACATGACCACTGGAAAAACCATAGCCTTGACTAGACGGACCTTTGTTGGCAAAGTAATGTCTCTGCTTTTTAATATGCTGTCTAGGTTGGTCATAACTTTCCTTCCAAGGAGTAAGCGTCTTTTAATTTCATGGCCGCAATCACCATCTGCAGTGATTTTGGAGACCCCCCAAAAATAAAGTCTGACACTGTTTCCACCATTTTCCCATCTATTTCCCATGAAGTGATGGGCCCAGATGCCATGATCTTAGTTTTCTGAATGTTGAGCTTTAAGCCAACTTTTTCACTCTCCTCTTTCACTTTCATCAAGAGGCTCTTTAGTTCTTCTTCACTTTCTGCCATAAGGGTGGTGTCATCTGCATATCTGAGGTTATTGATATTTCTCCCAGCAATCTTAATTCCAGCTTGTGCTTCTTCCAACCCAACGTTTCTCAGGATATACTCTGCATATAAGTTAAATAAGCAGGGTGACAATATACAGCCTTGATGGACTCCTTTTCCTATTTGGAACCAGTCTGCTGTTCCACGTCCAGTTCTAACTATTGCTTCCTGACCTGCATACAGGTTTCTCAAGAGATAGGTCAGGTGGTCTGGTATTCCCATCTCTTTCAGAATTTTCCACAGTTTGTAGTGATCCACACAGTCAAAGGCTTTGGCATAGTCAATAAAGCAGAAATAGATGTTTTTCTGGAACTCTCTTGCTTTTTCGATGATCCAGTGGATGTTGGCAATTTGATCTCTGGTTCCTCTGCCTTTTCTAAAACTAGCTTGAACATCTGGAAGTTCACGGTTCACGCATTGCTGAAGCATGGCTTGGAGAATTTTGAGCATTACTTTACTAGCGTGTGAGATGAGTGCAATTGTGCGGTAGTTTGAGCATTCTTTGGCATTGCCTTTCTTTGGGATTGGAATGAAAACTGACCTTTTCCAGTCCTGTGGCCACTGCTGAGTTTTCCAAATTTGCTGGTATATTGAGTGTAGCACTTTCACAGCATCGTCTTTGAGGATTTGAAATAGCTCAACTGGAATTCCATCACCTCCACTAGCTTTGTTCGTAGTGATGCTTTCTAAGGCCCACTTGACTTCACATTCCAGGATGTCTGGCTCTAGGTGAGTGATCACACCATCGTGATTATCTGGGTCATGAAGATCTTTTTTGTACACTTCTTTTGTGTATTCTTGCCACCTCTTCTTTATATCTTCTGCTTCTGTTAGGTCCATACCATTTCTGTCCTTTATCGAGCCCATCTTTGCATGAAATGTTCCCTTGGTATCTCTATTTTTCTTGAAGAGATCTCTAGTCTTTCCCATTCTGTTGTTTTCCTCTATTTCTTCGCACTGATCGCTGAGGAAGGCTTTCTTATCTCTCCTTGCTATTCTTTGGAACTCTGCATTTTGATGGGAATATCTTTCCTTTTCTCCTTTGCTTTTCGATTCTCTTCTTTTCACAGCTATTTGTAAGATATCCTCAGACAGCCATTTTGCTTTTTTGCATTTCTTTTCCATGGGGATTTTCTTGATCCCTGTCTCCTGTACAATGTCACGAACCTCCGTCCATAGTTCATCAAGCACTCTATCTATCAGATCTAGTCCCTTAAATCTATTTCTCACTTCCACTGTATAATCATAAGAGATTTGATTTAGGTCATACCCGAATGGTCTAGTGGTTTTCTCTACTTTCTTCAATTTAAGTCTGAATTTGGCAATAAGGAGTTCATGATCCGAGCCACAGTCAGTTCCCGGTCTTGTTTTGCTGACTGTATAGATCTTCTCCATCTTTGGCTGCAAAGAATATAATCAATCTGATTTTGGTGTTGACCATCTGGTGATGTCCATGTGTAGAGTCTTCTCTTGTGTTGTTGGAAGAAGGTGTTTGCTATGACCAGTGCGTCCTCTTGGCAAAAGTCTATTAGCCTTTGCCCTGCTTCCTTCTGTACTCCAAGGCCAAATTTGCCTGTTACTCCAGGTGTTTCTTGACTTCCGGTAAGTAAAATTCTAAAATATATTCAATTCTCATTAATATCAACAAGATCAGCATTAATTAACCCAGTAAATCACATACGATTTGTGGTTTAAGCCAGATAAGAGTTTATTACTTCCTCACAGTAATGAAATCCAAGAATAAGCAGTTCTACCCTGGTGACTCAGTGGTTAAAGAATCTACCTGCCAATGCAGGAGACACGGGAGACTCAGGTTCGATCCCTGGGTCAGGAAGATCCCCTGGAGGATGGCATGGCAACCCACTCCAGTATTTTTGCTCCTCTCCCATGGTCAGAGGAGCCTGGTGGACTACAGTCCATGAGGTCACAAAGAGCCAGACATAACTTAGCAACATAACAACAGTGGTGACGGTGGCACCATAGGGCCATCAAGGATCCACACTCCTATCTCCCTGCTCCAACATTCTTAACACAGGAGCTTCCATCTTCAAGGGCATCTCAAAATCCATTATGATGTGAAGGTCTAGCCATCAGGTCCATGATCCTGGTTGGCACTGAGGAAGTGGGGATGGACGAGGAAAAAATGCCATTCCTCCATGTGTCACTGTCAAAAAGTATACTTTCTAGAAGCCCTTCCTAACAAATTCCACTTGGAACTAATTGGCCATTCCAAGCAGAATGGGAGCTGATAATGTGTCTTATTCTAGGCAGTAATGTGCTCAGCTAAAAAAAATCTGTCACTCAGGAAGAAGGCAAGAATAGATACTGAGTAGGCAAATAAGAGCCTATACCACTCAGATCACCTGTATCAGCAAGGAAGCCAAAAATTAATTGAAATTCAGACAGTATTCTAGCATTCCATCTGTATGTGAATCATGGAAATCTGAGGCTCTTATAGCAGTTTTCTGCAGGTCAAAGAGTGCAAAGATTTGAAAACATATTTGAGAATCAGGCCAAAGTATGCAAAGATTTGAAAACATAATTTGAGGATCTTTAGGAGTTTTGTTGTTGCTGTTGTTGTTTGATGACCTTTGGGTATTTTAAAGAAAGAAATTTGCTTCTGTCAAGTAAGCTTCATTTCCTGAGACTTGTCAAGATGTTCTCTTATTATATTCCTAATATAAGCTCTTAGAATATGAAGGATGAGAAATACAGCAATCGGGGTTGGGAAGGTTGATGTTGGGTCTATAGAGTATTAAACAGTGAAAAGATGGCCCTTTTACACCAACATGAAGCTCTTCTCTGATAGCTCAGCTTATCCACAGAACTAAGTTGTATGTTGAGAACTGCAAGGTGTAAAAATTGTGTAATATTTGTAAAGCCCACCCCAAAAGAGATTATCTTGTTTCCCTAGGACCACCAGAAGTGGCCTCTTATTGGTAAAGTAGATTTCTCTGGCCTTTCCTAAATGGCCAGTATGTTTTAGGATGAAGGCTGCCTTGGAAACTTTTCAAGGAAGTCAGAATCCGGCCATCAGCCAAGCAATTCTGATTTTGGGAACTCATGACAAAAGGACCAGCTACCTCTATGATTTTCTAGACTTGGCCAATTTAGAATAAATAGATGGAAACAGTCTCTGAACCATGATTCCAAATCTTCCGATTATGCCAGAAATAAAAATCTGCAGAATTTCCAAGACCTACCATTTTTCGACACTTTAAAAATAACATAAGAGCATTTTCAACTTAAACTAACTTGGGAAAACCATTATAAGATAGTGCTGAGTTGAGACAAACAGCTCTAGTTCACCTTTAAATAAAATAGTAACCAGTTTTTAGAAACGAGGTGTTTTACCATTCTGGAAGTAAACAGCATCAACGTTCCTTCTGTTTCAGTGAGCACAGCTCTCTGGGTGGGGACGTAAACATCCCCCAGCCCTGTTGTGAATCCAAACACAACAATGTCAGGCGGCTGTATGAGAACCAGGAAATGAAGCTGACTACAAACTGCACAAGAACTGACATAGTCTCATCATCCAATCAAAATGAAATAGGACCTACAAAACAATAGACTTGAGCCTCTTTTAGAGATTAGCCCTTTTGTCAATACACGCTTCTCCTAGAAGTGCAAACTACTGATGGAACTCGTATCAATTTTCTTTCTTTCTTTTTTTCCTTATTTCAAGCCACAGGGTCCTGACAGAGACGTCAATAGGTGTGTTAGAATGATTTAGTTTAACTATTCAGGGTCTCTAAAGCACAGGGGAGGGGATTCCTGACCGTCCAGTGGTTAGGACTTGGCACTTTCACTGCTGAGAGCCTGGGTTCCATGCCTGGTAGGGGAACTAAGACGCTGCAAGCCTTGCAGTGCCACCAAAAATAAAGTAATGTAAAGAACAGGGGAAATATCTTTTTTAAATCTCTTAAATTTTCTTATTTGGCTGCGTTGGGTCTTAGTTGCAGCATGTGGGATCTAGCTCCCTGACCAGGGCCTGAACCCGGGCCCCTTGCATTGGGATCTTGGAGTCTTAGCCACTGGATCACCAGGGAAGTCCCCAGGGCAGATATCTTAACATGAACTGAGTCACTGTAAAGATAAGGCCTGGGGTAGTGGATGGGGGTCTCTAAAGCACCTGCCACCCAGGTGGGTCCTCAAGGGCACCGGCAAGATGTACTTAATTCAACTCTAGGTATGGATATTGATAAAGCATCTTTGCACACCGAGTCCCATTGTAGCCCCAGGGACTCAGTGATGATGTGGCCCTGACCTTGAGGAAGCTCACTGTCTCATGAAGAGGAGTGGGCATGCACAGAAAGGCCTCACAACGCTGCAGCATAATTACGGATTAGCATAAGGATGACCAGACTGCCTTAGGAGCAGAGTAAAGATGATCTAGGAGAGATCACCAGAGATAAAATATTTTATATTTAAGTATTTTTTACAAAGCACTCCTCTTTTTTTTTTTTTTTTGCTGTTGTTTCTTTGGGTACAAAGAAACCTCAATAAATTTTTTAGGATACAGACTTCAACAGTCTATGCTCTGATCGTAATCAAATGACATTAAAACAAAAAATAAAAAGGATATTCAAGCTGGAAATATTCTATGTCTTGATTGTGGCAATGTTTATCCCAGTGGATACATTTGTCAGAACTCACTGAGCTAGACACTTAAAATGGGTGCACTTTATTGGAAGAAATTCATTCCCAAATAACTCCTGGATCAAAGCAGAAATCAAAACTAAAAACACAGCTGTAGAAAGCACTGAAAAGGAGAGCTCAGAGGATTTCCCTGGTGGTCCAGGGGTGAAGACTCCACACTTCCACTGCAGGGAGCATGGGTTCAATCCCTGGTTGGGGAGGTAAGATATCACATGCCATGTGAGACTGCGCCCCAAAAAATTTTTTAAAAAAGAAAATGGAAAGAGTTCATACCCAGGCCTGAGGACATGACTAAGTTGGACTTGGAAGAAAATTCTTGTTCTTAAATGTTTGCATTACTCCAGAGAAAAGAACAGTGGTGAAGGCACTTAGCTTTTAGAAATCCTGATGGAACTCTATATTAATCTTATTTTTTTATTTTCTATATTTTATGATGCTTTGACTTCTTGAGGGGCCTAGCTGGCCAGGGAGAGATTGTCCCTCGCAGGGCTAATTCCTAAGATAATAACTTAGGAATTGTCTGTGAACACACTTTTCACATGCAGACCAACCAACCCTGAGTCTATTTCCCCAACCACCTTCTATATCTAACAGGATCATTCAAACTAGCCAATCCTGAAATGTTTCTCCTGCTCTGCCTACCTTTCCCACAGAAAACACAGTAGAGACCTTAGCCTATGTGTTCCTAGCCCTCCTTTCTGTCTGCTGACTGACGGATGCTTCCCCATGTGGCCCAGTTGTGGTATGGCATGACCTCTCCTTTTGGGAAATGCAAGTAATAAAAATCTTCCTTTGGTGACAATACATATGCTGTCATAAAGTCACCTCTATCACTTAAAATTTTGGGGGTACCAATATTGATACAAATCCCCGTTCACTAGTGTTTCAGAACGTGGTACTAAATGCAGATGTAAAAGTCTCAATTCTTTGTCCATTATCCACTCAGCCCGGCTCAGTCTGTGCAGTTGGATACATATGACATCTGACAGGGGAAAAATACTTTCCCAAGTGTGTGTCAGAAAAATCTTACCTCACAAGACTCCAATACAGTTGTACCCTGACTTTCCTCTTAAGCCGAGAACAAAAGGGAAGTTCCTTCCACACAACAAAACTCTCCTACCCAGGATGCAGGATGCAGACTCACCCTCTCACCCTCTGCCTGGACCATGTGGCGTCCCAGACTCATGCAGCAGTAGCCAATGGCAGTCTGTGGGCCACGTCTGACCCATGGATGGATTTTACTTGGCCCTCATATGTTTAAGTAAATTTAAGCCAACATTTTAAAGTCATGAAATTTCACACAAAAATCTAGATTTCCAGTTTCTTTCCAAGTTTGAAAACTTGTGTGGTGCTGGCCTGTTTTCCCACCTGGCCACCACCAGCTGCAGCCAAGGTGAGTGTGACACTTAACTGGGGCTTCTCATCTTCAACCCTCAATGCTCCACTGGTTCAGAACACTGAGAGCAAGTGTCGGTGGCCTTTTAACCTTGGGCTTGCTCAGTTTATCTCATACTAGAGGTATTCTTCTGTACCTTCAAGGGCCTCAAATAAAGGGCTCTGGAACAAGACACTGCCTGGGTCCAAACCCCGGGCCTCCCACTGTTGTCACGAGTTTGATCTCAGGCAGTTTTGCTCATCAGCTTTTGCCTCAATAACCTCATCATTGGAAGGAAGGATAAGAATAGCACCTACCTGGCAGTGTGCTTGTGAGGATAAAAGATTTAAAAGTACTTAAAATGATGTCAAAGCGGCACAAAATAAGAGTATAAGATGTTAGCTTTTAAAATCCATGTTTTTATTCAAAATTGAGTCGGGGGAGCAGGAAGGCAGAGCGGGATGAAGTGAGAAGACTCAGTTTAAGACACATATTTGAAAACACTGAAAAAATGTTTCTTGGTAGAATGAATAAAACTAACAGCTCTAACTAATAACTAACCAACCTCCCCCCTCCGCCGCCAGATGTTGAGCAGGGAAACCCACCAGCCAGCTTCATTCAGTCACGGCCTGTCTGGACTCTATGAGCAGCGCCATTTAATGGAGCCCAGCTTCAGGCTTTCTGGTCCCTGGTCCAACGTGTGAACTCTTTCCAGAGTATTCTTCCCAGAGAAAGCTCTCATTTCCCCCCACCTTTAAAGGAGTCAGCCTGCCTATTCTGACAGCAAGGCTCCCTATGATCACTGCCTCATCACTCCTTTTCCATAGGCTGCATTTCAGCCAGATGACCTACTGACCATCTTCCCCAGATAAACCATCAAACATCTCTTGAATTAACAACAGAACACCTCCCACACCTACAGTGCTTGAGGCCACCTCTGGATCTAGTCCCTGTCATGTTCTTCACGCAGATTGGTCAGGTCCAATCCATCCTCCAGCTTTGACACAGAGGGCTTCTTTATGAAATTGTCTTAATCTTTCCACTTGAAAATAAGCTCGCTCTCTAAACTCCCTTGGCTTTTTCTGTTACAGCATTTCATACTTTATTCATTGAATTGAAGTTAAATGTATATATCTCTTCTTTTTCCCATTAAACTGTAAAATTCCTGACAGCATTCTATATTTCTCAAAGCATTAATCACAGAAAAATGTATTTAACCTGAAATTAACTAAGAGACTGGAGGACAATTTTTTTTCCCCTCTTTTGAAAATATCTCCTAAGAGATAGTCTGGTTTTGGTACAACCCAGAATTCAGCTAACAGAGGCAGCCTCTTTCGATTTCCCAGAAAAGCAGTGGAAGGTGAGTCATGGGCGGTGGGGATGGGGAAGCTGGTGGGGAGGAAAGGAAAGAAAAGGAAAATACAACACATTCGAGATTCAGGTGATTGCCAGAACTGGAATGAATTTTCAGGGATGTCAAGACAAGTTGGACTGGATGCAGAAACATAAATCCTGGTGCACAAATGCAAGGCTACTTGAAACAGAGTAAACCCGCCCACCAAGAAGAAGGTGGGAAGCTGTTATGAGAAAATAGAACTAAGGAATTCCCTGGAAGTCAACTGGTTAGGACTTCAAGAGCTCACTGCCTAGAGTCCAAGTTTGAGTCCTAGTTGGCGAAATAAAAGTCCTACAAACTGAGCAGTAGAGGCAAAAACAAAAAAAACTACTCTTAAAAGTAAGAACATAAAAAGGATAGAACAACAACCATGGAATAAATTAAGGAAGCTGTCAGTAAAACAACATTCCTTTCAAAATAAAGGTGAAGATGCAAATATATAAAAAAGCTAATATTGTTGGGATTATGTCTTTTCCCCCATGCTGATTTGTAATTTCTAGTTTTTCTAGGAGTGCTTCTATAAAAATAAGAAATAATTACAATTACTTGTCTTAAAAGTTTTATGAAATACAAAATAAAGTGACATTAGATCTCATATTGCTCATTAGAATAAAACTTTTAACTACTTATTTTATTTATAGTTAGCATTTATTAAGCACTTACTATGGCTCAGCAGTAAGGAATCTACCTATAATGCAGGAGATGCAAGTTTGATCCCTGGGTGGGGAAGATTCCCTGTAGGAGGAAATGGCAACCCACTCCAGTATTCTTGCCTGGAAAATCCCATGGACAGAGAAGCCTGGTGGGCTAACAGTACATGGGGTCACAAAGAGTCAGACGTGACTGAACGAATGAACACGTACACATGCATACACACACACACATGCACTTAACAATACACTGTGATTTATTATCATCTCCATTTGTCATCATGTCATACAATTTACTTTTAGGAAACTGAGGTTTGGCAAAATTAAATAACTTGCTTCAGGTCCCACAGGTAGGAAATGGAAGAGACCAGTTTCACCTAGACCCCTTGGATCCATTCCATGGCTTTAGTTTGAACCACCAGGTATATGCACACACAGTTCTGCAGGGGGCGCTGGGAAACACTTACATGCTGCTGCAAGAAAAATAAATGTTACAATCTTTCTAGAAAGCAATTGTGCAGTGAATGTCAAGGGTTTTAAAAATGTTCACATTCTTTGCAAGTAATAACTTTAGGAATATATGCTGAGGAAATAAGCTGAGATTCTCCAAAATTTATGAATAGGGTGTTCACAGCATCATTATTTATTACAGTGAGAAAATGCGAACAGAAAGCTGAGTGTTGAAAAATTGATGCTTTTGAACTGTGGTGTTGGAGAAGACTCTTGAGAGTCGCTTGGACTGCAAGGAGATCAAACCAGTCCTTCCTAAAGGAAATCGTCCTAAATATTCATTGGAAAGACTGATGATGAAGCTGAAGCTCCAACACTTTGACCACCTGATGCAAAGAATTGACTCACTGGAAAAGACTCTGATGCTAGGAAAGATTAAAGGCAGGAGGAGAAGGGGATGACAGAGGATGAGATGGTTGAATGGCATCACTGACTCAATGGACATGAGTTTGAGTAAACTCCGGGAGTTGGTGATGGACAGGGAAGCCTGGCGTGCTGTAGCCATGGAGTCACAAAGAGTTAGACACAACTGAGCGACTCAACTGAACTGATACCCTACTCTGTCCCAGAAATCATCATAGATATTTGTTTATGTGAATATGGCTTCCCAAGTGGCTCAGTGGATAAAGAATCCACCTGCAATGCAGGAGACATGGGTTCAATCCCTGGGTCGGGAAGATCCCCTGGAGGAGGGCATAGCAACCCACTCCAGTATTCTTGCCTGGAAAATCCCATGGGCAGAGGAGCCTGGTGGTTTACACTCCATGGGATCACAAAGAGTCAGACACGACTGAGCAACTGAACCGAACTGATATGTCAAAGAAGTGTGTGTGTGTGTTCAGTTGCTCAGTCGTGTCCAACTCTGCAACCCTATGGACTGTAGCCTGCCAGGCTCCTCTGTCCATGGGATTCCCCAGGCAAGAATTTTGGAGTGGGTTGCCAATTCCTACTCCAGGGGATCTTCACAACCCAGGGATCAAACTCACGTCTCTTGTGTCTCCTGCATTGGCAGCTGGGTTCTTTACCATTAGCACCACCTGGGAAATAAAATGAATGTTGCTCAGTTGTGTCCGACTCTTTTCGACCTCATGGACTGTAGCCCGCCAGGCTACTCTCTCCATGGAATTCTCAAGGCAAGAATACTGGAGTGGGTTGCCATTCCCTTCTCCAGGGGATCTTCCTGATCCAGGGATTGAATCTGGGTCTCCTGCACTGCAGGCAGATTCTTTACCATCTGAGCTATCAGCGCCACCTGGGAAGATATGTCAAAGAAGGGAAAAAGTTAAATAAATTATAGTGTTTCCATTTAAAATTATTTTCAAAGACTTCAATAACATGGAAAAATCTTAAATAAAAGAAGTGAAATATGAAATCTAATTTCATATAATTCTGTTTTGTAAATATACAGAAATCTATTTATGTATACATGTATAGAAAAACAACTAGGAGGAACATCACGCAGCTGGCATTCATTGCAATGAAATTAGAGATATTTTTTAAAAATTTTCTGTGCTTTTCATATTTATGATGATAAATACATTATTTCATACTCATAAAAATAAATTTTCTTATACAAGATTCATTCTTTAAAAGCCTGATTTATATTCAACTTTCTGGATTGCACCTATTGCCTCAAAAACACCTTTATTTAAAAGGAGTGTTTTCAGATTTTCCCCTGGAGAAGGAAATGGCAACCCACTTCAGTACTCTTGCCTGGAGAATTCCATGGATGGAGGAGCCTCCTAGGTTACAATCCATGGGGTCATAAAGAGTCGGACATGATTGAGCAACTTCACTTTTCCTTCCTTTTTCAGATTTTAGTTAATCCCCAAAATATATAAGTAAATTTTAAGCATTCCGTATGAACCATGTTAATGTTAACAATGTAATATAATAAATATAATCACATAGAGCCCCCAAATTAAAATGTAATCACTGCTAGACAAAAAATTAGAAAATTGTTTTTATCTGCTGCAAAGGTCTGTTTATCTTGAATCCAACTGACTGGAAAACTAAGATAAACATAATTATTCCATGCTATACAATTGAAGGGTAATTACTGTTCATAATAATGACTCAAAGGCATTGCAAGATCCCGAAATGTCGTCTAAGCCCCCAAAGAAATATTGCATTGCAATGCAATGCATTGCCTAGCTTCATCATTAAGACTGTTTTATTGTTCTGGATTCTCAGAAAATTGACTAACTTACATTTGGCAGGTACAGTTACTTTTAATAAGCTAAAATTATCTATCAATCAGAATGTCCTTTTGAATAAACTGGAGTGCACTATATATTCCTCAAAATTTGTTCAGAAAAAAATGAGGAGTATGAAATGCCTCTGAGCTCTTTAAGTTTACCTTGATATCAGAAAACTAAGATCATGGCATCTGGTCCCATCACTTCATGGGAAATAGATGGGGAAACAGTGGAAACAGTGTCAGACTTTATTTTTTGGGCTCCAAAATCACTGCTGATGGTGATTGCAGCCATGAAATTAAAAGACGCTTACTCCTTGGAAGGAAGGTTATGGCCAACCTAGATAGCATATTTAAAAGCAGAGACATTACTTTGCCAACAAAAGTCCATCTAGTCAAGGCTATGGTTTTTCCAGTGGTCATGTATGGATGTGAGAGTTGGACTGTGAAGAAAGCTGAGTGCCAAAGAATTGATGCTTTTGAACTGTGGTGTTGGAGAAGACTCTCGAGAGTCCCTTGGACTGCAAGGAGATCCAATCAATCCATCCTAAAAGAGATCAATCCTGGGTGTTCACTGGAAGGACTGATGTTGAAGCTGAAACTCCAATACTTTGGCCACCTCATGCAAAGAGTTGACTCATTGGAAAAGACCCTAATGCTGGGTAGGATTGGGGGCAGAAGGAGAAGGGGACGACAGAGGATGAGATGGTTGGATGGCATCACCGACTCGATGGACATGGGTTTGGGTGGACTCCGGGAGTTGGTGATGAACAGAGAGGCCTGGCATGCTGCAATTCATGGGGTCGCGAAGAGTCGGACACGACTGAGCAACTGAACTGAACTGATGACAGAGGGTAGGGGGGGAGGCTGGGAGTCACAAAAACAGAGACTATATGGGATTGGTAAAAGGAGAAAGAAACCCTAGGGGTAGTGCAAGAGTAGCTAGGAAGATCCCTGTCTAAAGATAATGCGATGTTGGAACTGCCAAGTTCCACTAGCAAAAGTGGGTGAAGGGAAACTGCAGCACAGCTACTAAAAAGAGATCAGAAGCCAGAAGAATTTTGGCAAGCACGGAGCTTGGAGCAAGTCCTGCTGTGGGAGCTGCATGACGCTCTCAGCAAAGGACAATGGCAGCAAGAATCTTTCTTCTCAGTGTTCCCTGGTGGAAGCGCAGTGCACTGCCGTCCTGAGAACAGAAAACACTACTGCGGGGCTTCAGGTTTGGGGTCAGTGCTCTAAGCAGCGATCAGCCATGTTGTCTTTCCGAAGAGCTTCTTTGGGCTTCCTGAAATCACATGGTGGCTGCCTGGGACCACGTTGGAGAGGAAAGAACTGTGCTGAACTCAATTGACACAGAGAAGCTGAAGGCTGGTGAGCGGTACTGGGCAGTGATGCTGTTTGCCAAGAGCCACAGGAAGAATGGCAAGTTAGCTAACAGCACAGCTGCCTTGTGGCTTTTAGATCCACCCATGGACAGACCATGGTTGACCAAAGGCGGCAGTACCTGTCCCTGGAAATAATTGCTATTGTACCAGAAAATCCATGAAGCCATTGGCTAAAGTAATGTGTCCATCTAGAGCTGTGCTGCCCAATACGACAGGCACATAGTCACATGTGGCTACTTAAATTAATTAAAATTAAATATAATTAAAAATTCATTGCCTCAGTCACTGCAGCCACATTTTAAGTGCTCAGTAGCCACATGTGACTGGTGGCTACTGTGTTGGACAGTGCAGATATAGAAACACTCCCATTATCAAAGGAAGTTCCACGGAACTTATACTGAAGCCGTTAATATATCAACAGAGCGAAATACAAGAGGCTTATGAGTTTTTAAGACAAGATTGTTGGTTGTGTGCGCTCAGTCGTGTCTGACTCTTTGCGGCCCCACGGATTGTAGTCCGCCAGGCTCCTCTGTCCATGGGATTCTCCAGGCAAGAATTCTGGAGTGGGTTGCGATTTCCTCTTCCAGGGAATCTTTCTAACCCGGACTCAAACCCACATCCCTTCCATCTCCTGCATTGGCAGGTGGATTCTTCACCAACTGAGCCACCTGGGAAGCCCAAGACAAGATATTAATATGAGAACTTAATAAATGTTTGTGCTTGCACCTTGTTGCTTTGAGCTAAGCCCCTCAGACCTTCAGGTGTACCAATTTATCCTCCTTTTTCTGGGAATGTTTGAGAAGTATCACATAGTGATCAGTCAGCACCTACAACACTGCATCCAGCATCCCTTACATACTGTGTATTGGTTTCATGAACCAGAGGAGAAGCCAGATTTCGAGATTAAGACTATTCTCTTGGACTCCTCCTGCTTCTAAGCAGCTTCTTGCTCAAAAGCAATAATTAGCTACTCTCAGAAGCAGAAAAGTAAGTTCAATTTTCTTTTTTACCCTCAGGTCTTCAAGACCCAGTAGTCATCCTTCCCCTTCCATCCTTTGGCTGAGCCACACAAACTGGTGGGAGAATCACAGGCAAGATGGCCCAGTTCCCCTCAGCATGAAGACAGGTAAAACAAGGGGGCAAATGTTTGTAACTCAAGGGTTCTTTCCAGAGTAATTTTAGCATTTATTAGTCATTGTGTGCTCTAGAATACATGGGTGTCTCTAAGGACCTCATGCTTCCTGTGGCTGTTTTAACCTCCACCCCACCTTGGTAAAGCTCAAGCAGCTCTAGAAGAATGCTCTCTAGTTCAACAATTGAATATCTTAAGCACAATAAGCCGATCTTTAAAAAAAAAATGAGGCTGAAAGTCAAACCTTGTAAAATAAATCAGACATTTTATAGTGTTGTTCTGATTGCATACAATTCCCACAAGAAGGGAAGTACCTTTAAAATAAGGACTATTCAATACTAGTACAGGATTTCCTCTCGTTGTTGATAATTTCCTCCTAACAGAAGACATGACACAGTCCAAACCAAATTCAAAGGAGGTGTCCAGAGACGACAGGGCATCTACGTTCCATGGGGAACATTGTTCAGTCTAATTGATGTTTTCCTTACAAAGCCATGGTAAGTGGAACTATTTTTATCCAGAACAGATAGGTTCCTGCTTAAAGGTATGATTCGCTCACTCCAACACGTTTTATATATAGTCAGAATCACAACCTGTCCCCTGCAGAAGGAAATGGCAACCCACTCCAGTATTCTTGCCTGGAGAATTCCATGCACAGAAGAGCCTGGGGAGCTACATTCCGTGGAGTTGCAAAGAGTTGGACATGACTGAAGTGACTTAGCATGCATGCACGCACAACATGTACCTTTTCAAAGTGAAAATTTCCATGAAATGTAAGAAACAATAGGCAAATGTATATGCCAAACTATGTTCTCACTCAGCAGGCAAATCTTTACCAGCCACAGAGTTTTGAATTGTGGAAATTCTGGTCCAGTCATTTTACTTTCAATGGATTCTATCTTCTCAGCAGGAGTGATGCCCCAGAAAAGGGTCTTCAACTTCTGTGAATTTAGATATCTTCCTCTTTGCTAGCACAATGACACGTGTTATCCACAAACCCACTAAAGTTACCTGTAGAGGCTGATGTCTTTAGTTATATACGGTCAAGTTCTCTAAACAGACAGTAAACCTTGATTCTTGTATATACAATGGCAGTAAATCAGTAAGCACATTTTGGCAGAACATTTTTCCAATTTCCTCCCTTCAGTCAGAGAGGCACAATTCAACCTCACAATCTGGCCAGACTTTCTAGAAGTAAATTAAGGTTAGCCTTTTGTCCAATTATGTAAACATACCTAATGAAGAAGGTGGTTCTTACATTAGGATGAATTAGATCAAAGCTATGATTGTGAAAAATGAAACTGCCTAGAAGGGAGAAAATGTAACAAAGCAGTAGCAGGAAACTTTTAAGGGCCTTAAGGACTTCTGGAATTTTAGCATGAGAACTTCACACAAGGGGAGGACACCAGTCAGCATAGCCCAGAGCTCAGCTACAGGCATTCAAGAAATGCATATATGAAGAATGATTCATTATAATGAATAATCTAATCTAATTAATTGTCACAGTAATATTACATGTTTTCCAGGTCACATCAGCAATCTGATGGCTAAAGTCAATTCACAGCAAGAGCAACAATAACACTATTTCTTTGGCTTCATTTTTTCCTGCTACCATGTATATAAAAGGTAAGAAGGTGGGCTCATAATTCAGAGAGATCAGGTTAGAATTCCTGTTTCAATACTCACTAGCTGTGTGCGAGTCCTGGGCATGTAATTTACTTTCTCTGGAGACTCTTTCCTCATCGGCAGAGCAATTATAATCATGGAACCTACTTTACTGTGATGTGAACATTAAATGAGCCTGGGTGTGGATAGCTGAACCTGCTAATCCTACACTACTAATAAACAATTGTGTTAAATCATTTCAGTCATGTCCGACTCTGCGACCCTATGGACTGTAGCCTGCCAGGCTCCTCTGTCTATGGGATTTCCCAGGCAAGAATATTGGAGTGGGTTGTCATTTCTTCTCCAGGGGATCTTCCTGACCCAGGGATCAAACCTGTGTCTCCTACATTGTGACAGATTTTTACTGCTAAGCCACCAGGGAATCCCATTATAAACAATTACATTATCATTAATGTATATAATTAACCTATTGCCATCGTTATCATTATTATACTGTCATAGTCATCTTGCGCTCATTGTAGTGGTTACTCTCAAGCCCAGTTCCCCATGGCTAGCTTCTTTTAGTGGCCCAGGGATAGCTCACAAGTTCTTCTGGCATCAAGATGACATTTTCCTCTTCTCCTATTTAGCAGCTGCTACCAAAATTGTCTGTACCACCTCAAAGCTGCCAAGACCACAGAAGCATCGTGGCTTCCCTACATCCTTCCTTTCCAGACCCCTTGTGCTCAGAAGGCTTCCTTCTGGGGCAGAGATAGCTGAAGAGTAGGGAGCAGGCAGAGCTGGTTCTATTCTCCATCAGCTTTGACAGTGACCTGTGGAGAAAATACCCGTCACCCCCAATCACGGCTGGGCTGTAGCTCAACTTGGGGCTCTCAGTGCCATTACAGCCGTGTTAGTGAAATGCCTCTTTAATTTTCAGGACTCTCTTTATTGCAGGTCCTGGCATGGGTCCTTGGGGACTGAGCTGGAAGAAAATCTAGATGACAGACACCATGCTGTCTTCAAAGCAACCCACCCTCACACCCCACTACCCCCCGCCCCCGCCACCCTCGCCAACCGTGTTCGAAGGTGCCGGGTGCTTGTTTTTGTCAGTTCCTTCTTCCCTTGAGTTCTTCCCTCAAATCACCTGAGTCCTTCCTGTAACTACTGTCACCCAGATAAGAACAAACCTGACTGCATCCTTGGGCAGAGTTAGCCTGGAGACCCAGACTGAGGACTGTCTCCCCCACCCAGACCTGCAGCAAAAGTAAAAAGTGATGGATCAAACCCTGAATTCTTTGGC
Source organism: Giraffa tippelskirchi (assembly GCF_054371585.1). Lineage (NCBI taxonomy): Eukaryota > Metazoa > Chordata > Mammalia > Artiodactyla > Giraffidae > Giraffa > Giraffa tippelskirchi. Next base: position 35,737,859 of record NC_137280.1, on the reverse strand, counting down.
CAAAATATTGTGAAGATTTTGTAGGGCCTGAAGTTTATGAATCTGGGGGCCACTTAAAATGCACGAAACAGTGTATCTTTACAAACTTCACAGGAGCGCAGGCAAACACATTGCCACAGACCTCCTAGGTTTTAAAAGGGACCCGTGCTTGTGGAAGGTCGTGAAGTCCCCCCTCTGATTTTTCCTGTGGTTCTCACTGCCAAGCGCCTGCGTGTGTTACATGCTTGTGGCAATCCCAGTGTACACAGACAGAAGTTTAAACAGAAACGCTGGGTCATTCAGGTGACTGTCCTAAAGCTGCAAACAGTGCTGTAGGAAACGGGAGACAAGTACCCCCTCCACTTCATCAACTCCAATGACAGGAGGCTGACCACAAACACACCCAAAGGTAACATTCTTGTGCCATTTTAACTTGATTTGGCCCAATGCTCCTCATTGTTTGGTCGGCTGGGGCTTTTCTTTTTGTTCGTTAATTTTGAATTTAATTCCTTTGCTGTTACATATGCTGAGAAATGATCTTTTTCATCCTATTGCCCTGAGCATCCTTGGAGGTCCCCCCACCTCCCACTGCACCCGAGAGGGGAGGAGTGGAGTATTGTTTTGTTTTGTTCCTAAACTCTGCAAATAATAGAAGAAATGATATTGTTTGCATTGGGTGCACCTGCTTCCCTAAACCGGGGTGAGGCGGTTTGTTGTTTTTTTTTCCTCTCCACCCCCACTCTCCTTTTATCTTGCCTGTGCCTCCTTTGTTGTTTGGTGGGAATGTATGTGACTCCTGCTTTCTTAGGGAACTTCCTATCTCAGGGAATTCAGAGATTCTCCCCAGGGGCGCCCAGAGACGGTATTGTTTTATTCCCCCACCCCCACTCCACTCCCATTCCACATAAACCACATAAACACGCACCCAGACACAGAAGATGTTTGTATAAAGGAGTAAAAGAAATGCAATCCCGAAAAGGCTTCCTGCGTGTGTGCTGTGTGTGCGTGTGAATGTGTTTTTACCCACATATGCGCACATTACAAAAAAAAAAGAAGGGGGAAACCTGTATGGTTTTCTACAGGCATTCTCTTTAATCTTGAATACAACAGAATTAAATACAGGAATTTCTTCTCTTGCTTCCTTTGTTTTTCTCCAAGTTACAAGATAGCCCCAGGTGATCAGCAACTCCTCCTCTTCATCCCATGACCTTCTCTCCCCAGGACACATCTCTGCCCCTAGTTGGGGGTCAGTGGACAGTGCCCATCACAAAGCTCACAGTGGGTGCAGAGAGAAAGGCACCCAGCTCAGCTAGTTCTATTTTGTGAGTCTCTGGGTAATGGAGAACATACCCTGCTTCGCCTGTGTACCCCCAGCTTCTGGCAAAGAGCCTCACACATAGGACACTCTCAATAAATATTTGCAGAATGAATGTTGCATGATGTGACTTTGGGCAAGCCACTTCACAGCTCTGATTCTGGTTTTCTCTTCCATAAAGAAGACAGTATTCTTGCCTGAAAAATCCCATGGACCGAGGAGCCTGGAAGGCTACATACAGTCCAAAGGGTCGCAGAGTCGGACACAGCTGAGTGACAGAGCACACACTCACATATAAGACAGTCGATGTCTTGAATTTTTTCTAATGCTATTATGATTCTCTCTGTCTAAAATGGATTTGCATTTATGTCTTTATAATAGTTAGGATTAGATGCGTGTAACAGAAAAAAAAATGTTAAGTAGTGTCTTAGATAAGAAATTCTCCTCTCATGTAAAAGAAGTCCAAAGGTGGGCTGTTCAGGGCTCCAAGATGTCACTGGGGACTCAGGTGGCAGCCTTGTCATCCTCAGTCCAAGAGAGATGCTGTGGTCAGTGTCCACTATGTCCTCCTTCTAGATGAGCAGGAGGAGGAAGTGTCGGAAGACCAAGGGTCCCCTTCGCAGCCAGCCCCAGTGAACCACTGTCCTTGAAATCCCACTCACCATTCTGCTTAAATCTCATTGGCCAGAACTGAGTCACATGGCCAACCCTACTTGCAAGGATGCACATACATTCTTTCAGCTGGACACAATATTGCCCCAGATAAACACCAGGGTTGTATTACTAAGGAAGAAAAGGAGAATGGATATTGGTGTCAAGTAGCAATCTTGCTACCTTATTCAACGTTGTTTGGCCTGATTTCATCTTGAAGTAGCTGTTCCACTTTTAAACTACCTGCCCCTATGTTTTTGAGATCTTAAAGGTTTCCCAAATCCTGATGACATTTTCACTAGTCCTTGAAAAAATGAGCAAGAGAATTGGTATTTTTCAAAAGCTAAATTTATAATTAAATGTATTTGGCTAAAAGGACTACCCTTGATTTGGTGATTATTTTCATTTTTTTCTCTCACATGAAAACTGGCTTTTTTCATGAAATGTTGCATATGGAAGAAGATGGTTTGTTTTTACTTTGAAAAATAAAAATTTTGAACTCTATGTCAGTCACCTGAGTTTTTGTAAACTGGTTTTTTTATACTGAAGTGTAATTGATTTAGAATGTTGTATTAATCATTGCTGTATGGCAAAGTGATTCAGTTTTACATATGTATATATATATTTTTTATATTCCTTTTCATTATGGTTTATCTCAGGATATTGAATATAGCTCCCTCAGCTATGTTGGACCTTGTTGTTCATCCATTCTATATGTAATACTTTGCATCTGATAATCCCAAACTTCCAGTTCACCCCTTCCCCATACCCCCTCTCCCTTTGACAACCACAAGTCTGTTCTCTATGTCCATGATTCTGTTTCTGCTTTATAGATAGGTTCATTTGTGTCGTATTTTAGATTCCACATATGAGTGATATCATATGGTATTTGTCTTTCTCTTTCTGACTTACTTCACTTAGTATGATAATCTCTAGGTCCATCCATATTGCTGAAAATGGCATTATTTCATTCTTTTTTATGGATGAGCATGAAAATTGGTTTTGTAAATAATGAAAGTTTAGTTCTCTCGCCTGACTTCCTCATCTAAGGACAGAGGGATGAGGATAGTAGACTAGAAAAACCTTAGGTAGGACTGTTTGTACCTCATCAATAATAGCACAGAAATAGAGAACAGAGGTGTAGTTCATTCAAGAGGAACATAAGGGACTTCCTTGATGGTTCAGTGGTTGGGACTCCGAGCTCTCAAGGCAGGGGCCAGGGTTGGATCCCTGGCTGGAGAACTGGATCCCACATGGTGCAGCTAGGACCCAGTGTAGCCAAATAAATTTTTTTAAAAAAGAGGAACATAAACCTTCTCAAATCATTTTTTTCTTTTTTTTTGTAATTTAAGTATAGTTGGTTTAAAACATTGAGTTAGTTTCATATGTACAGCACAGTGATTCAGTCATACATGTATTTTTTTCTGATTAACATATGCACACTACTATATATAAAATAGATACCAATTAAGACCTACTGTATAGCACAGGGAACTCTACTCAATATTTTGTAATAACTTATAAGGAAAAAGAATCTGAAAAAGAATCTAAACCTTCTCAGCTCTCTATATCAAGGCAACCTCGTAAGAGGGAGGCCCTCAGTATATAGAAACCAGAGTCTTGTTCCTGAACTCTGCCTGCCAGAGTTCAAATACCACCCCCAGGACGTACCAGCTGAGTAATGTTAAACAAGTTACTTAACCTCTTGATGACCAACTTTTTTAATCTAGAAAATGAGAATAATAATAGAATCTCTCTTAAAGAGATTTTTCTGAGGATTAAATTAGAAAATACATGGAAAAAGCTTAGCATGCATCTAATACATAGGACAGAGTTCAAAAATGCCACTTATTATCATAGGATTTGATTCCCCTGTGAAGAACTAAAAAGCCAAAATTATTAATGGCTTGAACACAGAAATGTTTGTCTTTCATGTAATACAAGTCCAAAGGCAGGCAGTCCAGAGCACAACCGGAGTAGCTGTTCCTCGGACACCAGGGATCAGCTCTTTCTTTCTTTTTGCTCCACCATCCTCAGCTTGTTACACATTTGTAACAAGTGTGTATGTGCTCCAGCCATCACATACACACTCAAGAGGAAAAAAGGACATAGAAGATTGCACCTCTACCTTTATTTCAAAACTCCTGCACAGCACTTCTGACTATAACACCTTGAGCCAAGTTTAGTCCTCTGATGACACCTAGCTAAAGTGGGGGTTTCAGATGGGGTGTATGGCTGTCCTGCATACAAATTGAGATCCTGTTAATTAAAAAAGGAGAGAATGAGGGACTCACTTGGTGGTCCAGTAGTTAAGAATCCACCCAATGCAGGAGACTCAGGTGTCGTCCCTGGTCAGGGAACTAAGATTCCACACGCCTCAGGGCAACTAAGCCCACGTGCTGTAGCTAGAAAAAGACTGCATGCCACAATGAAGACCCAGCACTGCAAAAAAAAAGAAAAAAACAAGAGAGAGAATGGATTGTGCAGCTGGCAAGCAGTCATCTTTGCCTCAGATATAGTTGCCATTGATGTTGCCACTGTTATTACAGAAGACAGGACTCTGGGAGTGGGTAGGAGCCAGAGATTCTGAGAGTCACCACCATCACAGGTGGTGAATGAGACTACAGAAGCAATAAGAATCCCGAAGGAGTGACAGAAACAAATGTCCCAGAATCTTCTAGGACCAGTTACATCCACGGACCTCCAGGTCTCCAACGACCCCTCCCCCTCCCCCTGCCCAAATCTGATTCAGTAGCTTGGGGGTCAGTCCAGATAATCTCTGTTTTTAACAAGCACCTCCGGGGACTGATGCAGCAGGCCCACGTCCCAGTTTGTTTCATGCGTGGGTTACTTCTCTGCTGAAAGTCCTGATGGGCTTCTGCCTCTACAGAAGTATAATGTTATGGCTGACCCTGTGCCATGGGAAAGGGGAGGGGAGTGATGATTATAGAAGAATTTGACAACATTTTTACCTGCCTCAACATTCACTTACAGAGCCAGTGTTTTAACTGAATTAAATATACATCTGCATTATGTTATTTAACTTCAAAATAACTTGATCGAACCAAATGGCTCTGACGATATATAATTATCAGCATTATATATATATATAATTATCTTTATTAATATGGATATACTTATCTTTATAAGAGATATACTTCTCTTTATGGATATACTTCTCTTGAAGACCCGTTTCCTTCACAGCCATTGACTACCTCATGTCTAGAAACCACAGGGTTGGAGATGGGGAGGAGGGGCAGCTTCAAAGCCCCAAGTCAGCAACCAGAGTTCATTGTCTGTGGAAGGGAGCCAAGGTCCATATCGACAGAAAAATGGAAGTTAGTTCAACCTGCAGGAAAAGACCTTGATGGTGGGAAAGATTGAGAGCAGGAGGAGAAGGGGGTGACTGAGGATGAGATGGTTGGATGGCATCATCGGCTTAATGGATATAAGTTTGAGCAAACTCCAGGAAATAGTGAAAGACACAGAAACCTGGCGTGCTGCAGTCCGTGGGGTCGCAAAGAGTTGGGCATGACTGAGCAACTGAACAACAACAACAGGAAATATCATTGAAAATCAATGTTGACAATGAGGACCAACCCAGCCTGTTTGATTGCTGGTCTGAGTCTGCTGATCTTACCCCAGCTTTCTGGGTGAAGGAGTAAATGCCTAAGGCTGCCACCTGCTTGGCTGCACTCTGACCTGCCTCACAAGCAACCTCCCTTCAGGGACTGGCCTCTCCCTTCTTGTCTGAGTATTTTGCCCCAAGTCCCATACCACTCTCCTCTCATCTTCCTAGAGCAGCAATTACCAACCTTAGCTGCATACTTTTGAATCACCTGAAGGATTTTTTAAATACTACTCCTACCTCTGTAGTTTTTGACTAGACTGATCTGGATGTGGGTGGGCCATTGAGAGTTTCTCAGTTTCCCCATGTGACTCTCCCAAAGTTGAGGTCCACTCTCCTAGAGCATGGTTAACAGGAGATTACTGTGTCCTCCCCGGGGGCTCAGAGGTGAAGAATTGGCCTGCAATGCAGGAGCCACAGGAGATGCAGGTTCGATTCTTGGGTGGGAAGATCCCCTGGAGGAGGAAATGGCAACCCACTCCAATATTCTTGCCTGGAGAATCTCACGGACAGTGGAGTCTGGCAGACTACAGTCCATGGGGTCACAAGAGTCAGCCATGACTGAAGCAACTTAGCACTGTGTATTCTGATTTTTACTGAAGTTAGGAAGGCACAATAATGGAAAGAGGTAAATCTATTATAAATATTTGTGTTCTTTAAAAAAAACACAAGCAAAACAAACAACACTTCTGTCCTCTCCCTTGGAAAATTCTTCCTGGCTGGAGAGAGATTAACACTGGCTACAGCTTCATTTCATCTCCGTAGGTCCCTCACCACCACCCTCAAGTCCTTCTTCCTCCCAACTCTAGCACTGTGTGTCCAGTTCTGGAATTTCTGTATACGAATCTCTGCCACAGTGTAAATGGTGTCACCAAATCAACAGCAGTTACTGTGAGGTTCGAAATGTCCCAGGTGAGCTGCTGCAGCTGGCCAGCTGGGGATCTAGGAACCAGGCTGTGCCATCCAGTACTTCCACCTGGGGGTGATTTAATGGTCCAACTAAAATACAAAGAGGAATTATCCTCCAGGATAATCTAGAACTTCCAGGATTACAGCTGGGATTACAGGTTGTAATCCTGTGTTCAAAAATTGGGCTTGCAAGTATTTTCTTGATCTTACTATAATTGTTTCTAACAGAGATATGTACATCAATTTTTTTTTAGTTTTCTATTTCTTGTGATCATTAGGCTCTAAGTAATAGAAAGAATGGAGGAAGGAAGAAAAGAAAGATGGATGGGACAGAAGAAAGGAAATAAGGAAAGAAAATTCTGTATTGAGTTATTACAATTATTAGTGCTATACACTTAATCAAATAATATTTTGATAAATTTATTATTAAAAGCAAAAGCCTATTGAATACACACCCCCTCTTAATAAAATAACTAGGACTTCCCCCCAAGCAGTTCATGTATAAATAAATGAACATTGCCAAAAATCACATTCTGATGATCTACCATCAAAACCATCAAAATTATTAGTAAAGCTCTAGTTGCTAACAATTTAGGTCAGTCTTCATTTTGATGAAAGCAAAACATTGTGACACACCTATTTTCACAAATATTTCTTACATAGTCATTAGCTCTCTTCCCAATTTCTGGAAAATAAACTAAAAAAAGATCTATCAAGCCTTATTAAAGGAGCTGTTAACTACACCAATTTCTTTTCTACCTAGAGAGACCTAATAAAATTACAAGACACTTGCTCCTTGGAAGAAAAGCTATGACAAACCTAGACAGCGTATTAAAAAGCAGAGACATCACTTTACCAGCAAAGGTCTACATAGTCAAAGCTATGGTTTTTCAAGTAGTCACGTACAGATGTGAGAGTTGGACCAGAAAGAAGGCTGAACACTGAAGAACTGAAGAACACTGAAGAACTGTGGTGATAGAGAAGACTCTTGAGATTCCCTTGGACTGCAAGGAGATCAAATCAGTCAATCAGGAAATCAACACAGAATATTCATTGGAAGGACTGATGCTGAAACTGAGGCTCCAATACTTTGGCCATCTGATGTGAAAAGCCAACTTATTAGAATAAGACCCTGGTGCTAGCAGAGATTGAGGACAGGAGGAGAAGGAGGCAGCAGAGGTTGAGATGGTTGGATGACACCACCAACTTAATTGACATGAGTTTGAGCAAACTCCAGGAGATGGTGAAGGACAGGGAAGCCTGTTGTTCTGCTGTCCATAGTGTACCAAAGAGTTGGACATGACTTAGGGACTGAAGAACAACAACAAGGGATGAGTAGTGGGATGAAAAGGACTACTTAGATTTCATGATGCTAAAAGGAAAAGAAAGCCATTTTAGCATCCACATTTCTTGCCGATGCTTTGCATTTACCCCATTCTTTGGAGAGGGGTTCAGTCTTGGACAGTATTTTGAGGCAAGGTAATTATATCATTCATTGGAATCATTCCCACCATTCTTCCAGTATTTCTAAATTCAGGTCATGTGAACAGGAACAAAAACACCGTATTTTATAGTCTATGTTTCACCTATAACCAAAAATATGTGTAAGACAGGTAGAAACAGAAAGCCAGCAGTGATTTTATAGCTCCTGAATTATCACTAAGGGAGACTTCTCAGAAACCAAGTTTGAAAGTTGTCCCTTTGGTGTCTTGTAAGTTTCTGTGTCCACAGATTTGGGGTGAGTGAGGAGTACGGTTTTCTTTCATAATGTAGGAGAAAGCCCACAATGAGCATAGAGGAGAGAAGATCGAACTCGTAAGTCAAGAACTGTATACATGTGACATTTTAGTATTTGGAGACTGATGCTTATAAAACACCTGTATCCATGCCACTGTCTGGAAAGTATTAGAAATCCTAGTCTATTTCCTACTTGAAGCTCTTTTACAGCATCCAGACAATTAGCTTCTGCTTCATTGCCCTCTGTGCCAGGGTGCTCACCTTCTCTCAAAGGAATCTATTCCACTTTCAGATTTCTGAAGTCAATAGAAAGTATCACAGGAGACCCCTTACAAAACTGAAATCAATCGATACATTGAGTTTGTGTGTTTCAAAAATAATGGACTTCTGATCTGCCATTGAAATCCTAGCTGTGCTGCTTAATAACTGGATGACTTTGAACTAGAGATTTCATCTTGCAAAATCTCACTTTGTTCATCTGTATACAGAGATAATAACACTGACCCTGCAGAGTAACCCCTCTAAAAATATTAATGTATGAAAAGCCCCTAGTTAAGAGCCTGGCATATTGCCAGCACTAAATAAAGAATTGTTCTCATTCAACCAATTCCTGTGCCTTCTAACTGTTGCATCATCCATCTCACGTTTCTCTTGCTGTTTCAGGAGATAGGGGAACACATCTACAGATAAATGATTCTGCCACCGTGTAGACAAATGATTCTGCAGTAAACCCCCAGCCCACATGGACCAGCAGCCTAAGCCTTTTCAAAAAGAATGGGGATGCACAAGTCATGCTTTATTCATTGTGAGCTCTTACATCACCAATAGTGAGCAAGAGCCAGTGCTTTTCCTTTTAAAAAGTGCTCTGAATAACCATGTTAATCATTTCTCTTAAAATTTTACCCTGCAATAACATTAAACTCACTAGCTTATGGGCTTCCCTGGTGGCTCCGCTGGTAAAGAATCTGCCTGCAATGGGGGAGACTTGGATTCAGTCCCTGGGTTGGGAAGATGCCCTGGAGAAGGAAACAGCTACCCACTCCAGTATTCTGGCCTGGAGAATTCCATGGACTATATAGTCCATGGGGTTGCAAAGAGTTGGATACAACTGAGTGACTTTCACTTTCACTAGTTTATAGTATAGAAAATTTATCATCTCTTTATAAAGGTCCAGTCTCCTAGAATCTCTTCCTGAAGCAAAAACACTTCACTGTTCCCCCAAAGCATCAGCTATGGCAAGCCTGTGCAAAAGCTCCTTCCATTGGCTGGGGTCTCATTCCTCTGACTACAAGTGTGCTTCTCCACTGAGCAAGGAACAACTAAGAAATCATTTTTTTTATACTGACTGCCATCAACCATATCCCGGCAAATCTCTTTCTGCTTTCTCTCTTTTCTTGAAGAATAATAACTAATTTTTAAATTTTTATTTTTATTTTATATTAGGGTATAGTTGATTTACAATGTTGTGTTAATTTCAGGTGTACAGCCAAGTGGTTCAGTTATATATATGTATACATGTACCCATTCTTTTTCAGATTCTTTCCCCATATAGATTATTATAGAATACTGAGTATAGTTCCCTGTACTATACAGTAGGTCCTTGTTGTTTATCTATTTTACATCTAGTAGTGTGTATATGTCATTCCTATATTTCTAATCTACCCCTCTAAACTTTTCCCTTTGGTAACCATAAGCTTGTATGACTCAGGGAACCCCTGAGTCATACAGCAAATTACCTGTACCAATACCTGTACCATACAACCAATTACCAAATTGGCTATCTGTACCACATCTTCCTTATTCCTCTGTTGATGGGCATTTAGGTTGCTTTCTCTTCCTTTTGCTTTCTCTTAATTATATAGTGAACGGAGCAAAGAACTTTCTGGTCTCTTTCCATAAATGAAGTTCAGTTCACTTTAAAAGGCCAATCTCCTTTCCCATTTGAAACTCGTCCCCCATTCAGCTCCCATCATCAGCTCAAATGTGGGAAAGCAGGGGGTGGGGCTTGTGGAAGCAAGGGAGGCACTGTCTGCCCTTCAGCTCCTCTTCCTCCTCCAGCACATTGGAAGGTGGGAGTGGGGGTTCATGTTCCAGAAAGGTTCTGGTTCTTAGAATTCCTCCACCCCTTACCTTCCCAAGGTTGACTGCTCTGGTGTCGAGAGAAGACATCTCCTCATACAGATCAGGGGGAGGGGCAGGTACCCATATCTCTTTCTGTTTCTATTGCTTCCCCTCTGATGCCAGAGTGATTCTTTCCAAATAGATGATGTGTATGGCATTTAGGGATCGATGTTCAGCTTCACCCTACTCCCCTCCGTTTTCAAGAACCACACACCATGCAGAATGAGGTAGGTCTATCTTCCTTCAGCTCAAACAGTGGTCTGAGCCCCTAACCCAGTTTCTGTGAATCCTGTAGCCTTATTTAGCCACTGCAATCCCTCATGAAACCTTTCAACTCACCTACATTCACGGGGAGGGGAGAGAAAAGCCCCCCTAGGCTAGCTCCTCACAAAGGCAATCATTTTCTTTCTCATGCCCTCTCCATCTTATGTAAGCTGGGATGGGGTCAGCTCTGGGGCTGTTGTTGAATATGACAGGGATAATTTGACTTCCTATAAAACCCTGAAGAGGGTATCTGGACCCAGGTGGGTTTTGGTTCTTAAGAGTGTGGGGTATTTACTGCTTCTGTGCTCTCAGCAGGAAAACTACACCCAAAATCCTTGTAGCATTCATTGATTTGTAGCAACCATTGCTATTTGATGGTCAGAATCAAGGTCAGGGGTGAAGGTCGCCTTACCATCACAACCCTACGTTGTCTCTGCCCATGTGAGTATGTGGCTCTCCACCTGAGAACCACCAGCCCCCTACTTTCATAAGACTCACTCTTTATATACTCAAAATATGAGTAAAATAGTTTACCTATTATTTCTCCAGCCCCCAACTTATCCCAGACTCTGATAGCTTAGCTCCTTTAACCTTATCACATTTAGTCTGAACATTGCATCTGTGTTGCTCTTCAGTGAATCCTCAATGGATGTAGCCTGCTCACATAATAGAACTTCTTTTTATCCATTTCTATAAACAGAAGTGGTGCTCCTCCACCTCCACCTCCACCCCCACCCCAAAAAGTTGGACAAAAAGCTGGCAAGATCAAAAATGCTGAGATCCCTTGTGGAGAAAAGAGAACCTTCCTACACTGTTGTTGCAAATGTAAATTGGTATAGCTACTACAGAGAATGGTGTGGAGGTTCCTTGAGAAACTAAAAATAGAGTTACCATATGACCCAGCAATCCCACTCCTAAGCGTGTATCTGGAGAAAACCATAATTTGAAAGGATACATGCACCCTGATGTTCACTGAAGCACTGTTTACAATAGTCAGGACAGGGAAGTAACGGAAATGACCATCAGTGGAGGAATGGATAAAGAAGATGTGGTATATATATACATATATAATGAAATATTACTCAGCCATAAAGAGGAACAAAATAGTGCCATTTGCAGACATGTGGATGGACCTAGAGAATGTCACAGAAAGTAAATCAGAAAGAGAAAATATATATAATATTGCTTATATGTGGAATTTAGGAAAAGTGTGGAGATGAACTTATTTGCAAAGCATAAATAGAGCTGCAGATGTAGAGAACAAACTTAGGGCTACCAAGGCAGATGGGAAAGGTGGAATGAACTGAGAGATTCAGATTGACATATATATACTACTATATATAAAATAGATAACAAATGAATATCTCCTGTATAGCACAGGGAGCCCTACTCATTGCTGTGTTAGTTGCTTAGTCAGGTCTGACTCTTTGTGATCCCATGGCCTGTAGCCCACCAGGCTCCTCTGTCCATGGAATTCTCCAAGCAAGAGTACTGGAGTGGGTAGCCATTCCCTTCTCCAGGGAATCTTCCTGACTCAGGGACAGAACTCAGATCTCCTGCATTGCATATGGATTCTTTACTGTCTGAGCCACCAGGGAAGCCCAGAAACTAACAGGAAAACAAGAAACTAACTCAACATTGTTAGTCTGATTTTTCAACAAAGCAAAGATTTGTTGTTATTTAGTCGCTAAATCATGTCTAATTCCTTTGCGACTCCATGGACTGTAGCCTACCACACTCCTTTGTCCATGGGATTTTCCAGGCAAGAATATTAGAGTGGGTTGCTGTTTCCTTCCCCAGGAGATCTCCCCAACCCTGGGATCAAACTTGTGCCCCTTTCATCACCTGCACTAGCAGGTGTATTCTTTACCACTGAGCCACTATATGCCAATAAAAATTAATTTAAAAAAAAATGCTGAGACCCCTTAACTGGAAAGAAGGTGAAGGTAAAGATGGATTAAGAACTAAATGTTTTTAGGAGGAAGTGCAGGGTCTTTTTTAAAAAGTGAATTTTTACTGAGTGCTTACTATGTGCCAGACATTGTTTTAAGCACTTTAGGTATACATTAAATACCATTTGTAAAACACAAGAAACATGTAAGTTACAATTATACTCCCATTTTACAGATGAGGAAACTGAGTCACAGAGTGTTTAAACAAGAGTCGAAACAGGGATCTGAAGAACAGGCTTCTGGCTCCTGAGTTGGCTCTTGACTGCCACACTGAGTTATCACAGGATACACAATGACAGGGGTTGGGAAATGGGACAGCTAGCTGTCTTTGCCAATGTGATCCAGGAAGTCCTCTCTGAGCACTTCACAGGGCTATGACCAAAACAAGAAGGAGCCATCCATCAAGACCCACAAGAACTTACCAGAGAGGAGGAACAGAAGGGTCCAAGGCCCCAGGGAGGAGAAAAAGTTATTTTGCTCCAGGCAACAGGCAGGGGCTGAGAGTAAGGCAAAGAGTGGCATGGCCACAAGTGGAGGGGCGGACTGGCCAGATAAGAGTAGGGTCTTTCATGGGGAAAAGGTGACCAATGTCCCTCCATCCTCAATAAGCACATACCAGAAAGGAAATAGACTTGAAGAATGTATGAGTTAGACTTTTTTTAAGGCAGAATTTTACAATACTGAATGGAAAATACTGAAGTGAAACGTGACATCCACTTCTCTGGTAGGTTTTTACATAAATGATTGAGTTGGAGAATGAGGGGGGTTAGAGAGCTGTCTGTTTGTATCTGTTTTGTTCCACTTCTTAGTGGTTAATAAAGAGGGGGATAGGATTCACTCATTCATTCAACAAACATTTACTGAGTGCCTTCTATTTGCCAGGCAGACTGCAGCCATGAAATTAAAAGATGCTTGCTCCTTGGAAGGAAAGTTATGACCAACCTAGACAGCATATTAAACAGCAGAGACATTACTTTGCCAACAAAGGTCCATCTAGTCAAGGTTATGGTTTTTCCAGTAGTCATGTATGGATGTGAGAGTTGGACTATAAAGAAAGCTGAGCACCGAAGAACTGATGCTTTTGAACTGTGGTGTTGGAGAAGACTCTTGAGAGTCCCTTGGACTGCAAGGAGATCCAACCAGTCCATCCTAAAGGAGATCAGTCCTGGGTGTTCATTGGAAGGACTGATGTTGAAGCTGAAACTCCAATACTTTGGCCACCTGACGCGAAGAGCTGACTTGTTGGAAAAGACCCTGATGCTGGGAAAGATTGAGGGCAGGAGAGGAAGGGGACAACAGAGGATGAGATGGCTGGATGGAATCATGGACTCGGTGGACATGGGTTTAGGTGGACTCAGGCAATTGGTGATGGACAGGGAGGCCTGGCGTGCTGCGTTTCATGGGGTCACAAAGAGTCGGACACGACTGAGCGACTGAACTGAACTGAACTTAAGTGACAAAACTGTAGAAGTGAACAAACTAGGGAAAACGGACAGTAAACAGACAACTGAGGAAATTTACATTCTGTTGGATAATGCTAAGTACTATGGAGAAAAACAAAGAGGAAAGGGAGGTAAGGAGAGGCAGGAGGAGGGATAAGGAAGTTGAGGGGGAGGATGTTTCAAATAGGGTCCTAAGGGAAGACTGTGAGGGGAAGGTGACCTTTGAGTGGAGCCCCAAATAAATGACAGATTACAGGCAGATGAGCTGATAGTGGGGGAAGAACATTCCAGGAAGAGGGAAAAGCCAGTGCAAAGGCCTGGAGGTGAGCACGTACCTTGTGTGTTCTAGCAACAGGGTGCAGTGTGGCTGGGGCAGAGTGATGGAGGGGCAGGCGGGAGGAAATGAGCTCAAAGAGGATGATTAAGGGCTCAGATATGTCCTTCTTTAATTTTATGATTCAGCTCCGCATGCATGAAACATTCCTACACACCAGAAACAAAAATAAATCATGCCCCAGGGGAGAGATTACCACTAATGATAAAACATTAATAAATAAAAGTAACTACAGAAAATTTTCAATCATCAACTCTCTCAGGGGTATCAGCCAGTCTGTCTACCTATCATGGTGTTTTCAAGTCTCTTCTCTGACTCAGGTTTGATCCCTGGTCAGGAAACTTAAGGTCCCATGAGCCGCAGAGCAACTAAGCCAACACACCACAACTAGAGAGTCTGTGGGTCTCAAAGAAAGATCCCATGTGTGGCAAATAAGACCTGACACAGAATAAATAAATAAAAATTTTTCAAAGAAGAGTCTCTTCCAAATCAAGCCACAGACCACTTGGCAACTGCCTATGAATGAGTAAGCATTTTTCCAAATCAGGCTCAGTCTTTTCACCCTTCTTAAATATATATCAAAACCCAACACAAAGCACTTAATGAAAAATATGAACATAATCATAAATACGATGAGAAATTTTACAACATAACTCTAAAGAAGCACAAAACCACAGGCTATTAGCACCAAATCCAGAAACCTACTGAGTTTCCCAAGACCCATCTCTCCACTGTTGCTTGCCTCAGGTGGAAGGGGGTGGGGTGAGGGGGATGAGGGGGGAGACAGTTCTGACGCAAATGCATGTCAATACCTGCAGATAGTTTAGAAAGAAAGACCTGAGTGTCTCCTTCCTTCGCTGCTTTCGCCCCTCTCCCTGCCCCCACCCCAGAACTGACACTGAAGCATCTGAGTGACAAGGCCTGCAGCTCATCAAGATGAAGGCAGGCATTCTATTTCAAGGTGAGGTTCAAAACAACCTGATCTCTGCCGGGACTTCATGAAATCAGATGGCGCCTCTGAGGACTTCAGTGTGCTGAGTCACCAGTAGGCTACAAACCCGCTGTTTCACTGAAGGCCACCAGGCTGAGACCCCGTCTTCCTCTCCGGTCAGGTGAACACAAGGACCAACACGAGAGAGCATCTTCAGAAGAAGTTCCTGCGAAAGGTCCAGACCTAGAACAAAAATGGTTTCCGTTTCTCTGATATTTAAATTTTTAAATTATTTTTAGATTTTTATTTATCTGTGTCGGCTGCCTTGTGTCTCTGTTGTGGCTGGAGGGTGTTTCTCCTATTTTTTAAGAAATTTTAAATTATTTATTTATTTAGGCTGCCCTGGGTCTTTGTTGCAGTTGGAGGGCATTTCTCTTATTTTTAAAAAATTTTAAAATTTTAGTTTATTTACTTTGGCTACCCTAGATCTTTGTTGTGGCTGGAGGGCATTTCTCTTATTTTTTTAATTATTTAAAAAAATGTTATTTATTTAGGCTGCTCTGGGGCTTGTTGTGGCTGGAGGGCTTCTCTTGCAGTGGAATATGGGCTCTCTAGCTGTGGTGCACAGGCTTAGTTGCCCTGAAGCATGTAGGATCTTAGTTTCCCAACCAGGGATTGAACCCATGTCCTCTGCTTTACAAGGCAAATTCTCAATCACTGAACCACCAGGGAAGTCCCCAGTTTCTCTCTCTGTAAGGAAATAAGACAACCTAGAAATAATTTTTAAAAACTCTGCCCATTATCTTTACATAAAACTACCTAAAGCTGCCTAATTACTGCACCTTTTAATTTGTTAGCCCGGTGTTTATCCAGTAAGAGTATCCATAGGCCGTGCATGGCAAAGATACTAGAAAATTTCAGCCTGCATAGAGGCTTTCAGATTAGAGCCCTAGGAGCTGAGAGTTGACTGCTACACTGGCAGACAGGTTTCAGTGAATTCGTTACTGACTTACCTAAATGGGGCAATTTCACATAAAAATCTAAAATTGGAGATGCTCTCGGAAATTTGAAAGATCTGGTAACACTGGACCAAAATTCCTTCCTAGACACAATGGGTGTGACCCTTCAGACTGAAGGTGCCCCCACGTCAGCCCTCACTGATTGATGACCCATGCATTCTCCCATTTTAGTGCCTGTCCCTAGGAAATATATGCCTGGGACCTCCATCTAATCCAGCCAGTTTATGGGACAGATGAAGAAAGCAGGGTCCAGAGAATTTTAAATGACTCACCTCAGGGCACTGGGATAAAAGCAGAGCAGGACCCAGAATTCGGGTCCCCTTCCCAAGACACCCCCCTTCCCTGGAGCACCAGTTGTGAAAGAAATTGGGTCACATTTGAAGCAGTATCTCAAATGCTATTAGCTCTGAAGTTATTTTAATTATAAATCATCAGTGCAATCTAATGAAGGCATCAAAGCTGATACTGTTATACACCAGAAGGGCTAAGGAGAAGTATAACTAGGTGATATAACATTTTCTGAGGGATTTAAAATATAAGTAATCTATATTTAAAATATTTTTTTTTGTGGGTAACAGAGTGGGACAAAGAAAAGCTGAATAAAAGTACATCCTAATTGAACTATGTTGAATAAATTAGAAATGATACATCCGGATTTTTCTCTTTCTAAATCTAAAAGTTATTTAGGTTAAGAAGTTTTTCTTATACAAGAATTCTGCTCACCTATCTTTCATGTCATTAATTCATGGTAATATATATAATGAATATAATGGGTAATTATTGAGGCCTTCCAAATTCTTTATGACAAGTGATATTATTTTCTCCATAAGGTACATTTACAGATCATCTAAAACTGTTTTGTCTACATGGATAGAAGTGTTATAAACATATATAAGATAAAAATATGCTGGCACTAGTGACTCTGATGTTAATTTTTTTCATACTCCATCAACTCAGAATAGAAATGAGTTTTCCTACATTCATTTTTCTACGTCTGCTTCCCAGGTGGCACTAGTGGTTAAGTGCTGGCCTGCTAATGCTGGAGACATAAGAGACGTGGGTTCAATCCCTTGGTCAGGAAGATCCTCTGGAAGAGGGCATAGCAACCCACTCCAGCATTTTTGCCTGGAGAATCTCATAGACAGAGGAACCTGGCAAGCTATGGTCCATAGGGTCGCAAAGAGCTGGACACAATTGAAGTGACTTAGCTGCTGCTGCTAAGTCGCTTCAGTCGTGTCCGACTCTGTGTGACCACACAGATGGCAGCCCATCCAGCTCCGCCGTCCCTGGGACTCTCCAGGCAAGAACACTGGAGTGGGTTGCCATTTCCTTCTCCAATGCATGAAAGTGAAAAGTGAAAGTGAAGTCGCTCAGTCATGTCCAACTGTTCGTGAACCCATGGACTGTAGCCCACCAGGCTCCTCCATCCATGGGATTTTCCAGGTGAGAGTACTGGAGTGGGTTTCCAGCACGCATGCACAATTCATCATCGTAACCCCATCCTGTTTCCCAGGTAACTCAGACTCCATCGCCACAATTTCCAGACACTCGCCACCTTGAAGAGGTTAAAAAAGAAACCAAAATATTTCTTTCTTTCTTTAATTGGCCGCTGCTTACAGGCTTTTAGTTCCTTGACCAAGGCCCCTGGCAGTGAAAGCACCAAGTCCTAACCACTGGACCTCCAGCGAATGCCCAACCAAAATATTTCTTTGGAAAACTATGTAATCTTGAAAATGACCCCCTCATATCCTCCCTCAAAAAAAGAAAAAAGTGCTAACCAGATGGTGACATGGGGACCATAGACATGGCAAGCAGAACGGGCTCCACATTTACAGTTTCACAGAGCTTCCAGCAGAGCCAGTAAAATGAGGGGCTTTACTTTTTTCTTATCTCACTAGCAGCCATCTAAACCTGGGCGCCAGAGAGCGCATCTAAGACCATCTAAGCACAATGCTGTTCAGTACTGCTGTAATGCCGTTTGAAATCCCGGTTGCTAAAATTAAACTGACACTTGGCAGAAATCATCATAACGCTTTCCATCGCAGCCATCACAGCAGGCAGAAAGAGTGTCTGCATGGCACAGGGAGTGCTCAGAACAGAACCGTGCATCACAGGAGACACCAATGTCTGAGGCCACACAGAGGAGGGTTGAATGGGAGCTAGCATTTGAAACCCCAATCAGAAAAATGCCACAGTCTCCATCCTTTTCCCTCACGGGGACCCAGAAGTCACTGCTCGAATTCAAAGTGCATTCTTCACTTTGCCTTCATTTCTTTTTCTTTTTTCTGGCTGTTCTGGGTCTTTGTTGTTGTGTGCAGGCTTTCTCTAGTTTCAGTGAGCTGGGTTACTCTAGTTTCTGTGCGAGGGCTTCTCAGTGAGGTGGCTTCTCTTGTTGCAGAGCACAGGCTCTACAGCGTGGGCTCAATAGTTGCAGTACACAGGCTCGGTTGTCCCAAGGCACATGGGATCTTAGTTCCCCGACCAGGGATTGAACCCATGTCCCCTGCATTGGCAGGCGGATTCTTAACCACTGGACCACCAGGGAAGTCCTGCCTTCATTTCTTAATCAGAGGAGGGAGGAGTGGGTCTACTTCATCTGCTAGAGTGGGTTTTCTCCTTCTCCTCCCGACCACTCTCAAGATCAAGGCAACTCCTTCCCAGCTAGGAGATTCCTAAATTGGCAGAAGGATGACTTTTAAGGCCATGGGAAGGCACTCTTCTCCCCCAGGGAGCCCAGATGACTGCCTCTGTTCTGGCAGCGTTTCCATTCTAACCTAAAGCATGTGTCTGCTTCCACACTACCCAGTGCACGAGTCAAAGGCAACTAAAGGGTTAAACAGATTCCTTGGAAACAAGACAAGGAAAGACTCCAGAGCCCAGCAGGTGCGGAATTACAGCCTGCCACCGCTCACCAGGCCTCAGATTCTCGGGCTCCGAGTTAGCAAGGTTTGGCTTTTCTTGTTTTGCCGTTAAAAAAAAACAGAAGAAGAAATTAAATATTCTGCTCTTCCTGTATAGAACTGAGCATGCAGCAAATGTCTTCAGTAAATATCTGTTGAACAGTCAACACTGTTTTATAAGATTTCAGAGTTTTCTCCCACCCTGCAACTCCCAACCAGGATTTGAAGTTTCTAGTCCATAGATGATCAGTTTAGGGCCTGATTATCTGACATAACAGCTAGAGCACTATATTCTCTTATGGGAGCCACTACGTCATTAATGAAGTCACCTTATCCAAAATCACAAAGACCAAGAATAATGAAATTATTAAACATAAGAAAACTGATGACCAGGCAAAACGAAAATGAGAAAATTTATCTCAGCCAACAGAGAGAAAGGCTAAAGTAGGTAAGACATATACAGGAGAAGAGTTTGTTCTTTTTTATTTAGTCACAACACATCAGTACAACAGAGGTCAAATCCAGTTCAGTGGAAGTCATTTAAACTATACCTGCTAAAGGAATAGACCTGTAAAATGATGCTTTGATAGCTCAAATCAAATTAAATAAACCAAATAGAAGGCCGCAAAGACCTTTTAAGTTATCTCAACAACCACATTTCCATGCGCCAAAAAGGAGAACACAACATAAAAATTCCCAGTGAAAAGAAAACATGGCAGCTCTGGGAAGAATTAGCTTATGAATTTCACAGGTTCCACTGGACTATTCCATTGACCACTTGCACGCCATGATCACTTATCCATGTTAACATTTGTGAGCTTGAGATCTGTGAAATTAAAAACCCACTGCATTGCTTGAGCCTGATAAATACAGACATATTTTATGCAACTATCGTCCGTCCCTTCCCTACCAGCTCCAAACCCAGACCTCTCCTAACCAAGCCAGAACTGTGAATCCTGGCAGACGGCAGTGACTGGTCATTCAGATTCAGGGCCCCTAATGGTTTGTACATTCACCTCACTGCTGTAGCAGGCAGAGAATTAGCTAGTCTTCTTTCTTGGATAAAGCTGATCATCTGATTTGTCAACGCTTTATTCAGAAATATAAAATTCAATACAACCCACCCCCCAAAGAATATCATTTATACAATACCTTACTTGTCAAAATATTAACAAAATAGCATCATGTTAACATTGAGCACAGTGGTTTGGAAAATTAATTCTAAAAAGAGACTGTAACTATACAAGGAGAAGAGCAGACCCAAAATACTAAATGTTAAAATCCCCCAAACTTTAGGACAAAAATAGGATCATTCTTAGATAGGTTAACAAAGTAAATTAGGCACAGTACAAACCTATCACCAATTTGTGGGTTTATACTCACTATTTCAATTTAACATCTGGAACAAAATTTAACAACTAGTTGTTTAAAAAACTGCTAACACACATTAAAAAAGAAAAAGTAAACCAACAAACCTTTCGTCTTTCAACAAAGTTTATCTGAAAGTGTACCTTTTTCCTTTTTATTTTACCGATGACTTTAAGGTGATGTTGGCAACAGCCCAGCTCAGCTGGGAATTTAAGCTTTCCCCTCCCTCATTCTACAGCATCAGTTCTTTAAAAAGCTCCAATCTCCGTCCCCCAAGGTCTATAGGGTTTGCCAAGGTTTGCTGCCTGCGTGGGTGCCGAAGGGCTCAGTGCATTGGGAGACAGCAAGTGGAAGGAGCCGAAAGAGAAGGGGAAGGCCGACAGGGAGGCCACGGAGGAGAGCAGGGGTGGAGAGAGTTTGGAGGCGGAGGTGACCACCGGGAGCACCGGTCCAAGGCTGCCGCTAGGGGGCGCTCGCAAAGCGGATGCCTCCGGATGTGCTGTGGCCAACCTGCCCTGGTGGTGGGGTTCCGTGGGCGAGGCCGAGGTGCCCGTGTTCCCGTGGGTGTTCTGGGACAGCAGCAGGGGGTGCGCGACGTGCGGATGATGTCCAAAGGCGCTTCCCCAGGGAATGTGTCCAAGGCCTGCGTGGGCGCCGCTCGCCGCTTCCCGCTGGGAGGCATAGTTGTTCAGATGTGAGACCAGTCGAACTCGAAGAGGGTCCGAAGCATCCAGTCCTTCAATGATGCTCAGGTAACGGGCGACTTCGGCCAGGCATTCCCGAAACCCCAAACTCCGATAGTCCATAGCAAGGGCGTGAGCGTCAAAATAGCCTGAGGAAACGAACAAAAGAAAAACCCTCAGAGCTTCGCTCATTTCCCTCATTTCTTCGATCCCAAAGGCAGCCCTTCCTGGCAAATAACTACATCCTTTAAGGAAAAAAAAAATGCATTCACGGGCTCTTCTTAAAGTCCAAATATTTGGGAGTCGACCAAAATCTTTGCATTAATCAACATAAGAAGTGTGTGTTTGCTAATGCAAGTTCAAAGCCCAATTAGAAACTGCCAAGCAGAAACTGGAATTATACCCTACCGGCAGATGAAACTATGTTCATTCCTTTAATGTTTTCCCTCAACAACAACAAAAAACACATCAAGGACAGAAAAGCCACAGAGTAGTGAAATTCATTAGACACACAGATGTAAGTTATCATCACGGAGCTTTTAGGCACTTGGTCCAGGGTAAAGCATTTTCCGGCTGGAGACAGACACACAGACCTCGGTCCCCCACCTTCCTTGGGGTTTTCTCTACTTCATCACAACAGGTTTCTCCCCTCAAGAGTCATGTGCCAGATTATTCTTTAAGAATCTTGTATATGAAATTAAGACCATACATTAAAAAAAAAAAAAGGCTTTTTCTCCAAAAGGTTAATAAATGTAGCTTGAGCTACCTGGCCAGAGCTGTCACAACTTTAGCTATCACACATAATAGGTATTTTCCAAAAGAAGGTGCATAAGCTTAACTTACAGAGGGCTGGTGATGAATTCACTGGAGAAAACCTATGTGCACGTGAAAGTACACCGACAGGCAACCCCCCACACAGCACACCATTCTCTCTCCACCCCCAAAGCACACAGTAAAAATAAAGCAGCGACTGCACCAATCCTAGCCATCGGTAGCTGATCACACTGCCCCCAGACACTCAGACGCCCCGTCGGACTAGAGACGTACCTTTCCCTCCTGCAGTGTGTAGCATTTTCAGATGATCTACCGTCATCTGCAGGATCTCGGCTTTTTCTAGCTTGGCAGATCCCTAGAGAAGAGAACAACAACAACAAAAACCTGATTTGGCACCTACTGCCTTTGGGGAACAACTTGAAATATATACGCAGAGATGTGCTCTGTAAATCATAAAAGCACAGACAACAGCAAAATAAATTATCTTCGCAAAACATGTTGGAATCTGGATGAATTATTTCCTTCTCACAAACGCGGTTATTTTCCAAGGCACGGGTGAGGTTCAGCTTAATGAGCCAAAGGATTCTGAAGGCGTGGATAGCTACACCGAGAGAGCTACCTACTTTCTCCATTACCTGCTTCTCAAAAGCACTGGGTACCAGCCTCCTCAGCTCAGACAAACTGTTATTGATCCGGTCTCGTCGGCGCTTCTCAATGATCTGGAGAAAGCAGGCAAAACAACGGGGGACATTTCCATTACGACTGTAAATTCTAAAGTGAAGAAAGGTGGTTCTTCCCGTTAATTAATAAAACAAACATTCCCCCCCCTCCCCAAAAAAGGATGCGCTGTAAAGAGACTCACGCCTCTCCGTCTTTTCCTGGCCAAGATCTGTGAAGATGTAGTTGGGGACATGGAACCTAGAGCTGAACTCAAGTTCCTAAATGAAGGGGAAAAAAAAACAAAACAAAACAGGAATCGCCGTTAAGCGAGAGGAGGTGATCTGAGAGGTCGCCCCCACGCCCTACCCGTACTCAGATTTTTTAGGCAACTTGGGCTTGAAAGCACCTCCGGGTCGTTCACCCCGGGCGGAGGCCTGCCGGAGATGCGCAGAGGTCAGTGCAGGGCGCCAGCGTGCCCCGGGCCCTCGTGCGCTGTCACCGAGGCCAGCCTACGCTAGCCTCCCGCCGCCAACTCACCCATTCTCATCCGCACTCTCCTTTTCCACCTCGATGGTCTCGTCCAGCTCGCTATCGGAGGAGCTGTACTCGGGGTGGGCTCGCTTCATGCTGGCTGAGCAGAGAATCTGGGGGAGGGTCGGCGAGGCGGGCAGGGAGGAGTTAACTGCAGCGGCTCCTCTCCGCGCTCGACTGCTCGCGTTCCGCACACACTGGTCCGGCTCACGCTCAGCCTCCGGTTAAAACTCAACCATCCCTTTCCCACGCTGCGCCCCTTCCCAGGGCCCTGGGGAGGGCGGGGGAGTGGAGGGGGCGGCGAGGGGGCGGAGGGGCGGGGCGGTGGCTCCCGGGCAACAGCCTTCCCTAGGCCAATCCGGCTTCTCGCTCCTCTGATTGGCAGCCTCTCAGGAGAGGGGCGGGGGCGAGGCTGCGGCCGAGTGCGAACCCCAGGCCCGCCCTCCCCGCCCGCCCCTGCCCGGCGGCGGTGTGTCGGCTCCACAGGGGCTCCACCGGGCCTCCGCTGGGGGGGAAGGAGGCGGTGCTGGCGGCGCAGGGCCGGCGGCGGGCAGGCGGGGGAGGCCGAGCCGGGACACCAGCCCGCCGTCGGCCGCGGCCCCGCCCCGCCCCGCGCGCCCCGATTGGCCTGGCCGCACGCCAGGGCCGCGCCTGCAGCGCCGCCGGTGAGCCGCACGCGCCGCGGGCCGTGGGAAAGTGCCGGCGCCGCGGCCGCCAGCCAATCCGGGCGACCGACGGCGGCGACGGCGGCCGCGCTGGCGGCGGCGGCGGCGGCGCTGGGCGTCCGCATGAATGGAGAAGAATGGGCAGGCGGGGGAGCGGGGCCGCGTGAGGGCGCGCCGGCGGGGGCTGGGCGGCCGCGGGCCAGGCCCCCCGTGTGAACCTGTAATCGGAGCCTGGGCGCCTGGCGGCCCCGGAAGCCGCCGCCCCGCGCCGCGGTAAATCTCGGCTGCCGGGCCGCCGGTGTCCGGCGGCGGGAGGCGCACGCCGCAGGCGAAGCCGGTCCCGAAGCACCTGGCCAAGCGGCGCGCCGGACGCCGGGCGGAGGGTGCGGGGCGCCAGGAGAGCGGCCGCCGGGGCGCCGTTCACTGTGGCCAGTAGCCCGGGGCCCCGGGCGCTTGCAGGGGAAGATGTGGTTTCGGGAAATGTTCTTTTTCGGGTTTTGGAGCTCTGTCCTCACTAGCAGACGGACTCGCTTCCGCAGGGGCTTCCCAGCCTCTGGGATGAAATCAATTCCCCTGTGCATCTGGGATCCGGGGAAATGGAGCGCTTGTTTGCTGGGCCGACTGGGGCGGGCTGGTGGGGGTGGGGGCGGGGCAGGGGTGGAGGGATGAGGGGGTGCAGCTGGGGCTATTCTTTTTTTTTTTTTTTCAGGCGTTGGCGGCCAGATCCTGTCAGCGGGCGACAGGGTGGCGGGACTCCGAGCTTTTGCGTCTGGGGCCGCCCTCGCTGCTGAGATTCACATCTCTGACCACCGCACATACACGCGTCCCTGCACACCTCCTGCCTCGGGGGTGGCGTGGCGGCTACTGGGTGCTACCTGTAGTTCCCAGGTCTCAAGGAGATAGATGTTTTAGAAATATATATTGTATATCTCGGACTGCTTCCTGATTTGTAGGAGGTTGTTCTGAATTTAGGAATCCAGGCATCTCTCTCCCCTGACAAAGGAGCATAGCAGTACCTATTCCTCTGAAGTCCACTCTTGGGGACTGCAGTCCTTCAGTGATGGAACGCCTGATAAATATCATTGAGCATGACAGAAACATTGTCACCATTGCAAGTTGTTTGTCCGTTTCTATCCCTCCTTAGTTTATTGATCTCAATGCCCACATTTCAGACGCCACACACTCAGTGGCCTGAGCCTGATACGGATCGGATGTTGCTCAGTCTCTCACCCCCACACGGTAAGCCATTTCCTGACTCTCACTGAACCTCATATTCCACCAAACCCGTACCACCTCAAGCCCCTCAGTCCTTTCTGGGCACCCCTTTCTGCTTTCCTGTCTAGGCTGAGTCCCTCCATCAGCCAACTGGGATTTGTTATTGCTGGCCCACCAGGCACTCTTGCGCCCTGGTATTGCACCAGAGGCCACTTCTCAGTTGTTCTGCCCCACCCCAGCCCCCAACCCCGCGGATAACCCCACTATTTGCTTTCTCAGCTCTTGGCTCAGGTGATAGAGCTCTCTAGGGTCTGCTATAATCACAGAAGTTCAGCCTCTGCAATCTTAAGTCTAGCAAGTCATTGCTACCGGCCGCTTCCCTCCCAGAACCTGGTGGTCCAGGCATAGGAAACCATCCACCCACTCCCCTCTGCCTTCCAGAAGTTTCTCTGACTTTCATTTTCTTTCCCTGCCCCAGAAGTCAGTGTGTCCACTACCCCGCTCTGGTTCTGTAAATTTTCCCAGCATCTGGAATCTACAAGTGAGTCAACCTTTCCTGCCTTGGCCCATTTAGGCCACTTTGTCGAGTTGTGGGCAGGCTGCAAATAGGTGGGAGAGAGGAAAATACAAAGAGGGGTTGAGGATTCCTCACCCACATTGGTACCTAAACAAAATATTTCTCCCATACTCAGTATTCCTTTTCGGTCAAAAGTGAGGTCTGCATTAAAATCATCATTTCCAATGCTTCTGAGCTTTGACTCTGGCACACTGACCCCCCTCTCCCCTGGAGCGCAGCTGCCCCAGGCCTAGCTTCTAGAGAAAGGGCCTTTTCCAAGGCAGTGGGATTGGAGGAGGGGTGATGGGAGTGTTGTTCTTTTATACTTCATGGCTCCTGCAGCACCAACCTCTGCCAGGTTGCCTGCAGGCCCATTTCCTTGCCTGATCTATGGAGTCTGGGTTTAGTTAGTTATTTGTGTCCTGCAGATTGCCTTTCTCTGTTTTCTTGGGAAGAGATGCCCTGGAATAGATGGGTACTCCAGATTTGGGAATTTACTCACAGGGCTAGGCTTGAGCCAGGCTTCTTGAGAGATGAACTCCTGAGACCTCCAGAGGAAAAGAGCTCAGCCTCAAATCACAGCTCCAGCATTTCTGTATGAAACAGGCTTAAGTTGAAATGGATACACACACACTACTGTTTATGATGGATAACAGCAAGGACCTGCTGTACAGCACAGGGAACTCTACTTAGTGTTCTGTGATAACCTATGTGTGTGTGCTCAGTCGCTCAGTCGTGTCCAATTCTTTGCAACCCCATGGACCCCACCAGGCTCCTCTGTTCATGGGATTTCCAGGCAAGAATACTGAAGTGGGTTGCCCTTTCTTTCTCCAGGGGATCTTCCCAATCCAGGGACTGAATCCAAGTCCTGCAATGGCAGGCAGGTTCTTTTACCACTGAGCCACCAGAGAAGCCCATCTATATGAGAAAGGAATCTAAAAAAGAATCAATATATGTATATATATAACTGAATCACTGTGCTGTATGTTTGAAACTAACAACATTGCAAATGAACTAAAAAATTATATATAACTGAATCACTTTGCTATATGTCTGAAACTGACACAACATTATAAATCAACTATACTCCAATAAAAAAAAAATACCACCGCTGTGGGAATCAGTGGCTCAGTCCCACTGGTGAACTCCAGAGACTGCATAGGGAAAAAGGAAAGAAAGAGGCTTAAGGATAGTCAACTGTCCAGAAGAGACACAGCAGTAGCCAGGTGGGGAAACTGCCCTGGAAGAAGCCATGAACCATCAGTTATCCACAGGGGCTTTGGCCACTATAGATGTCCTTACTCTGATGTCCTCAGTGAGGCCCTCTCTCTGGCAGTTTGCTGATGAGTGCTGGTGACTTTGAACAAACAGGTGTTGGGAATGGTGTGCAGGAGGGCCAGACCCCACCCACCACCTCGAGAAGACAAGGGCTGCCTCTAGGCTTTCAGACAAGTTGCCCTCCCCATTCTGAGGCAAAACGCTTTTTTAAAACGACTTTTAGGTGAAGTCAGCCAGTGTTTGAAACATCTGGGTCTTGCTTATTTATGCATTCACTTGAAAAGCTCTCAAGTCCCTCCTATGTGCTGGGAACTGAGCCAAGCCGAGAGCATTGGGCTGGGAAGCCACAGTCCCTATCAAGCTACTCATATGGGTGTGTGGGAAAGACATTCAGAACAACATCTTAGCTGCATGACTAAGTGGCCAGTCATTTAACCTCTTTAAGCCTCAGTTCTCTCTGTAAAATGGGAATATTAATAATTATTTTCCGTTGTCACAAATTAAAATCAATTATGTAAATCATTTTACATAGTGCTGAGCCATTAGTAAGCACTCAAATAGTCGCTGTTATTATTAACTATTAATATACCTGATTTACGAATGAGTAAATAAACTCAGCACTAGGTTACCCCTCAGTTTTCTTCAGATACTCTGTTATACATCTAATAAGTAAATAAGCATCTAGTACCTAGACATATTAAATAAAACAGTGGGGACTTCCCTGGTGATCTGATGGCTAACACTGCACTCCTAAGGCAGGGGGCCCAGGTTCAATCCTTGCTGAGGGAACTAGATCCCACATGCTGCAACTAAGACCTGGCACAGTCAAATAAATAATAAGTGTCTCTGAAAATCAGCTATACCCCAATATAAAATACAAATTAAATTTAAAAGTATAGGAAGTAATATCCTTTTAAGATGATGAGAAAGTGCTTCTTGCAAAGAGCACTAGATTATTTTGAGTAGAGCGAAAAAAAAGAAGCATCTGCTATTCATTATTAGTGAAAGTTGTGCTTTTTGAGTGTCTTTCTAAGGAGCATCCCTTGAGTGTGCAGTGCTATGAGTATGAGGACAAATAAGTCACGTACTTATGGAGCTCAGAGCTGGCTCCTTTATGAGAACCCACAAATCAGAAACCACAAAGCAGAGTCACCCCAAACTGTCAGACCCAAATTCTAAGTGCCAGTTTTCCTCTGGTCCCCACGCTTACCTCTTTTCTCTGGATGCCTGTCTCAAACACCACATTGCCTTGTGGCATGTCATGCCACACAAAAATGCACTTCCACTCTCAACTCTCCTAATTGAGGTCAGATGTAAGACCCTCTGTGTTCACCCTGAAGGAATGTTTAATTGGAATCCCATCAGACCACAGTGTGGCACAGCGGGAGAGGGAGAGGACTCCAAGCTTGAGTTTGAATCCCCCTTCCCTGGCTCTGTGACCTGGAGCCCATGACCACACCTCTCTCCTCTGAGCCTCACTTTCCTCAACTGTAAATTAAGAATTATCCCGCAGTGTTCGTTTTTGCCTTTCTGAAAGGTAAAATGAGACAAAGTATTTTGTAAAGATACTATATAAATGGTACACCTTCTGCATATGAGTTATGATGGTAATAACATGGGCTGTTCCATCCCAGTTTGACTGGACCCCTTAAGAGGAAGCTTCTGTAGGTTTTCTTGCTCCTGTCAATGCATTCCTTCAAGATGGGCCACTCCATCTTTAAAAAAGAAAAAGAAAAGGGTATTTAAAATGCCAAAGTGCATTTCACAGAACATTAACCTTTTAAGATTCTCTGTAAATAAAAGAATCTGTTTTCATATACGTTTGGGAAACTCTTGGCAATCTCAGGGTGCATGAGAGCATGCACAGTTCTGAGAAGTCCTAAGGAAAGAAGCCTCATTGTCATGTCTGACTCAGCACTTCCCAAGTTCATCATCTTTTTTCACATAGCATCTGCTAATAGTCTACTAAAACAGCAACCCTAAAGAATAGACTTTAGGAAATTCTTTACTAGCATAAGGATGGATACACTTAGCTTTTGATTAAAGACCACTGACCGACAGAAAATTAAATTAAGCAGTGAAAAGCAACTTAACAAAAAGTATTATTGAATTCTGAATATAACTTTTCATTTAAAGTTCTTTGTTGACTAATCTGAGAAACCAATTCCTTGAAAAAAATTTAAATAAACAGCAGACACTCATACAGTATTTACCATATGCCAGGCAGTTTTAAGAACTCCATATATCATTAACTGAATCCTCACAGTAAACCAAGAAGGAGGAATTAATGTTTTTTTCCCTGTTTTAGAAGAAGCCCAGCAGAGACAAGCAGGAGATTTGCCCAAAGTCATATATGAATCCCTGCTATTGGTTTGATTCTATGACACTTTCTTTCCCTACACGAGTGCTGTGCTGTGCTCAGTCATGTCCGATTCTTTGTGACCCCACAGACTATAGCCTGCCAGGCTCTTCTGTCCTTAGGGGTTCTACAGGCAAGAAATACTGGAGTGGGTTGCCATGCCTTCCTCCAGGGGATCTTCCCAACCCACAGATCAAACCTAGGTTTCCCAGATTCTTTACTGTCTGAGCTACCAGGGAAGCCCCCTAAAAGAGTAGTTCCCAGCATATTCTTTTCTCAATTAAAATGATGCAAGTAGTAATTTATAACATTTTCTCAAAATAATTCAAATACTAATTTCCAATGTATTCTTTGCAAAATTTAGTAATTCAATGAAACTTTTTATTTTCACATTTCAAGGTAGTTCTGGATATAAATGTGCACCAGGACCCAGAGACCCCACAGAGACTGAGCCAGAACTGTGTTTGAGTGTCTCCTGTGGAGGTACAGGTCATCAGTGGACTGCTGTAGGGGCAGGGGCTCTGGGTGTAGTAGACCTGGGTACAGCATAAGCCCTCTTGGAGGAGGTCGCCATTAACCCCCCATAGAGCCACCAGAACTTACACACAACTGGGGAAACAGACTCTTGGAGGGCAAAAACAAAAGCTTGTGGGTACCAGGACCCAGGAGAAAGGAGCAGCGACCCCACAAGAGAGAGATCCAGACTTGCCCATGAGTGTACAGGAGTCTCCAGCAGAGGCATGGATCAGTGGTGGCCTGCTGCAGTTGAGGGCATTGAGTGTAGCAGTACATGCATGGGACCTTTTGAAGGAGGTCACCATTATCTTCATCAACTCCACCATAGTTTGGCCTCAGGTCAAGCAACAGGGAGGGAACATAGCCACGCCCATCAACAGAAAATTGGATTAAAGTTTTCCTGAGCATGGCCCTGCCCATCAGAACAAGACCCAGTTTCCCCCTCAGTCAGTCTCTCCCATCAGGAAGCTTCCATAAGCCTCTTATCCTTCTCCATCAGAGGGCAGGCAGAATGAAAACCACAGTCACAGAAAACTAACCAATCTGATCACATGGGCCACAGCCTTGTCTAATTCAATGAAACTTTGATCCATGCCATGTAGGGCCACTCAAGATGGACAGGTCATGGTGGAGAGTTCTGACAACACATGGTCCACTGGAAAAGGGAGTGTCAAACCACTTCAGTATTCTTGCTTGAGAACCCCATGAACAGTATGAAAAGGCAAAAAGACAGGACCCTGAAAGATGAACTCCCCAGGTCAGTAGGTGCCCAATATGCTACTGGAGATTAGTGGAGAAATAACTCCAGAAAGAATGAAGAGATGGAGCCAAAGCAAAAACAACACCCAGTTATGGATGTGAATGGTGATGGAAGTAAAGTCCAAAGCTACAAAGAGCAATATTGCATAGGAACCTGAAATGTTAGGTCCATGAATCAAGGCAAATTGGAAGTGGTCAAACAGGAGATGGCAAGAGTGAACATCAACATTTTAGGAATCAGTGAACTAAAATGGACTTGAAAGGGTGAATTTAACTCAGATGACTATTAAATCTACTCCTGTGGGCAAGAACCCCTTAGAAGAAATGGAGTAGCCATCATAGTCAACAAAAGAGTCCAAAATGCAGTACCTGGATGCAATCTCAAAAATGACAGAAGGAACTCGGTTCATTTCCAAACTAAACCATTCACTATCACAGTAATACATATCTAGGCCCCGACCAGTAATGCTGAAGAAGCTGGAGTTGAATGGTTCTATGAAGACCTAAAAGATCTTCTAGAACTAACATCCAAAAAAGATGTCCTTTTCATTATAGGGGACTGGAATGCAAAAGTAGGAAGTTAAGAAATACCAGGAGTAACAGGCAAATTTGGCCTTGGAGTACAAACCAAGGCGGGTCAAAGGCTAACAGAGTTTTACCAAGAGAACACACTGGTCATAGCAAACACCCTCTTCCAACAACACAAGAGAAGATTCAACACATGGACATCACCAGATGATCAATACCAAAATCAGTTTGATTATATTCTTTGGAGCCAAAGATGGAGAAGTACTATACAGTCAGCAAAAACAAGACCAGGAGCTGACTGTGGCTCAGATCATGAACACCTTATTGCCAAATTCAGACTGAAATTGAAGAAAGTAGGGAAAACCACTAGACCATTCAGGTATGACTTAAATCAAATCCCTTACAATTATACAGTGGAAATGACAAATAGATTCAAGGGATTAGATCTGACAGACAGAGTGCCTGAGGAGCTATGGACGGAGGTTCATGACATTGTATAGGAGGCAGTGATCAAGATCATCCCCAAGAAAAAGAAATGCAAAAAGGCAAAATGGTTGTCTGAGGGGCCTTACAAATAGCTGAAAAAAGAAAAGATGCAAAAGGCAAAGGAGGAAAGGAAAGATATACCCACTTGAATGCAGAGTTTCAAAGAATAGCAAGGAGAGATAAGAAAGCCTTCTTCAATGATCAATGCAAAGAAATAGAGGAAAACAATAGAATGGGAAAGGCTAGAGATCTCTTCAAAATAATTAAAGATACCAAGGGCACATTTCATGCAAAGATGGGCTCAATAAAGGACAGAAATGGCGTGGACCTAACAGAAGCAGAAGATATTAAGAAGAGGTGGCAAGAATACACAGAAGAACTGTACAAAAAAGATCTTCATGACCCAGATAACCACGATGGTGTGATCACTCATCTAGAGCCAGACATCATGGAATGTGAAGTCAAGTGGGCCTTAGGAAGCATCACAATGAACAAAGTTAGTGGAGGTGATGGAATTCCAGTTGAGCTATTTCAAATCCTAAGAGATGATGCTGTGAAAGTGCTGCAATCAATATGTCAGCAAATTTGGAAAATTCAGCAGTGGCTACAGGACTGGAAAAGGTCAGTTTTCATTCCAATCTCAAAGAAAGGCAATTCCATAGAATGCTCAAACTACTGCACAATTGCACTCATCTCACATGCTAGCAAAGTAATGCTCAAAATTCTTCAAGCAAGGCTTCAACAGTACATGAATTGTGAAGTTCCAGATGTTCAAGCTGGATTTAGAAAAGGCAGAGGAATCAGAGATCAAATCGCCAACATCCATTGGATCATTGAAAAAACAAGAGAGTTCCAGAAAAACATCTACTTCTGCTTTATCAACTATGCCAAAGCCTTTGTGGACTTTGTGGATCACAATAGACTGTGGAAAATTCTTCAAGAGATGGGAATACCAGACCACCTGACCTGCCTCCTGAGAAATCTGTATGCAGGTCAAGAAGCGACAGTTAGAACTGGACATGGAACAACAGACTGGTTCCAAGTTGGGAAAGGAATATGTCAAGGCTGTATACTGTCACCCTGCTTATGTAACTTATATGCAGAATGCATCAGGCAAAATGCTGGGCTGGAAGAAGCACAAGCTGGAATCAAGATTGCCAGGAGAAATATCAATAACCTCAGATATGCAGATGACACCCTTATGACAGAAAGTGAAGAAGAACTAAAGAGCCTCTTGATGAAAGTGGAAGAGGAGAGTGAAAAAGTTGGCTTAAAACTCAGCATTCAGAAAACAAAGATCATGGCATCTGGTCCCATTACATCATGGCAATAGATGGGGCAACAATGGAAACAGTAAGAGACTTTATTTTGGGAGGCTCCAAAAATCACTGCAAATGATGACTGCAGCCATGAAAGTAAAAGACGCTTGCTCCTTGGAAGGAAAGCTATGACCAACCTAGACAGCAAATTAAAAAGCAGAGACATTACTTTGCCAACAAAGGTCTGTCTAGTCAAGGCTATGGTTTTTCCAGTAGTCATGTATGGATGTGAGAGTTGGACTGTGAAGAAAGCTGAGCACCGAAGAATTGATGCTTTTGAACTGTGGTGTTGGAGAAGACTCTTGAGTGTCCCTTGGACTGCAAGGAGATCAGGCTAGTCCATCCTAAAAGAAATTAGTTCTGAATTTTCATTGGAAGGATTGATGCTAAAGCTGAAACTCCAATACTTTGGCCACCTGATGCAAAGAACTGACTCTTTGGAAAAGCCCCTAATGCTGCAAAAGACTGAAGGCAGGAAGAGAAGGGGACAACAGAGGATGAGGTGGTTGGATGGCATCACTGACTCTATGGACATGAGTTTGAGTAAACTCCAGGAGCTGGTGATGGACAGGGAAGCATGGCGTGCTTCAGTCCATGGGGTCGCACACGACTGAGAGACTGAACTGAACTGAAGTGAACCATAAGTCCCTTATGTATGAACCTTCAAGTTTCAAACTGAAAGATGCAAATGTGTGTTCACATATCCAAACATGTAAGTTAGTCCATGTGTCTGGCATACACTGTCACATGCATATATCCTCTACAACTGGTTGTGCTTTTGTATACTTTATTGTACAGTACTATATAGAGTACAGTAGTACAGTATCTTTATTTCAAGTCCAGGTTGTGCAGAAACAAGCATAGTAGCAGCAGTGATATAGCTAGTACTCCAAAGAACCACCAAATGATACAGATGGAAACAAAAGTGAAAATAGTTGAGAATGTGGAGAGAGGTGGAAAGATGATAGATGTTGCTCCTTCTTATGACATGAATCTTTCAACCATCATCATGATTCTAAAGAACAAGGTCATGGAACATGTGAAGTCTGCTATGCCAATGATGTCAACAATAATAATGAAAAAGCATTAAAAAAGTGATGGAGGAGATGGAGAAACTTCTCAGTATGTGGATGCAGGATCAGTATTAGCATTGAGTGCTGCTCAGCTTAATGCTGATTCAAGTGAAAGCAAAAAGCCTTTATGAAGACTTCAAGAAGAAACAAGGCAAAGAATCAGAGGGTACATCTTAATTTAATTCCAGCCACGGCTGGCTTCATTGGTTCAAGGCTACCAATGAGATTACCTTCAGGATGTAAAAGTAAGTGGCGAGGCAGCAAGTGCAGACACAGTAGCTGCCTGGAAATTTCCTGAAATGATTAAACAAAATATTGATGGCGTGTATTTACCCCAGAAGGTTTTTCATGTGGATGACACAGGACTGTACTGGAAGAGGATGCCAGACTGAAGGAGGAGGAAAAGTTGATACCAGACTAAAGCAGCAAAGGATAGGCTAATTCTATTATTTGGTGGCAATGCTTCCAGCGATATGAAGCTGAAATCTCTCTTATCATTCAGAGAACCCCAAAGCCCTTAAAAATGTAGCCCAGGGCTCTCTTCCTGTTCTGTGAAAGAGTAACCCCAAAGCATGGGTTACATAGGCCATTTTCCAGGAATGGTTTTCCACCACTTTTCCTGGCTGCTGCTGCTGCTAGGTTGCTTCAGTTGTGTCCGACTCTGTGCGACCCCATAGACGGCAGCCCACCAGGCTCCTCTGTCCCCAGAATTCTCCATGCAAGAATACCAGAGTGGGTTGCCATTTCCTTCTCCAACTTTATCCTGGAGGTAGGGACATATTGCTTGGAGGAGGATGTCCCACTCAGCATTCTTTTGCTGCTTGACAATGCTTTGGGCCACCCCCCCAACACACATTCATGGACAACTTTCATCCCAATGTCAAAGTAATGTATCTGCCACCGAATACTACTTTGCATATCCAACTTATAGACAGTGAGCGACTTTCAAGAAATAGTGTTTATGTCACACTTTTTGTCAGGCAATAAAGGGGAGTGATGAATCAGGAACAACCTTGAAACAATTTTGGAAGGACTATAACATCTGTGGTGATTTAGTCGCTAAGTTGTGTCCGACTCTTGTGACCCCATGGACTTTAGCCTGCTAGACTCCTCTGTTCATGGGATTCTCCAGGCAAGAATACTGGAGTGAATTGCCATTTCCTTCTCCAGGGGATTTTCCCAACCCAGGGACTCCTGCATTACAGGCAGATTCTTGACCAACCAAGCTACAGAAGCCCCATAACATCTACAAGGCTGTAAAAAAAACAAATTGACTTTGCTTGGTGTGAGATTACAGCCATCATTGTAATGGGGTTTGGAAGAAACTTTGCTTATTGCTCGTTCATGATTTTTGTGGATTTGAGAAGGTGGATGAGGAGTCCAAAGAGATCTTCAGCTACTTAGTGACCCTCAGCAAGAAGGTGAAGTTAGATCTATAAGAGGATGACTTCATTGAACTCCTTCCTGTGGGACACGAGGAGCTTGGTAAGGAAGACCTGATGGAACTGCAGGACCAGAGAAAGGACAAAGAGAGACAAGAGGATAAGTAACTGAAGAACTGAGGACATTCGCAAGGCAGGATAGGCAAGGGGATTTTCTTTGCGGAAGCACTGTTTGATTTTGAGGCATAGGAACTGAATGTAGAACGGTACACAAAGATTGCAGCAGCCATTCAGAATGCGATTCAGTGCTGCTGCATCATCTATGATGAGAAAAAAAAAAGAGCTACTCCCAAGACATCACTGGATCATATTTGCAAAAGGGTAGACAGAATTGAATCCAGCAAGGAACAGAACCTGGGCCATCAACATCAGGTGTGAGTGAAATCCCAGCTTTCCCTCTGACTCCTATTGCTGACGATCCTTCAGCTCTACCGTCTCCCACCTCCTCTCCCTCCTCTGGTCAGTAACTCTTCTTGCATTCACTCCATGCCAGCCCCTATATGCTAGCTGTTGTGCTGTACTACTGTACTTTTTAAGGTACTATACTGTTAGATTAAAAATGTTTTTGTTTCTTATGTATTATTTGTGTGAAAATTATTCTAAACCTATTACAGAATAGTACTATAGAGCTGATTGTATTAGTTGGGTACCTAGGCTAAATTGGTTGGACTTACAAGCAAGTTGAACTTATGAAGGCACTCTCAGAATGGAACTCATATAGGGGACTTACTATAAATCTTACAGTGTAACAAAAGCAGATTTGTGAATCATTAGTCCTTGGAACCTGTATTGAGTTTTATTCAGTCAAAGTGGAGGCCTATTTTCCTCAACATTCATGCAATACTTCAATAGCTGTGTCTTCCAATGACATTAAATCCTGTGTCTAAATATTTCATAATTTAGGACTTTTGTGTTCGTAGACAGTTACTATAAATGAGTCTAAAATGACTTAAAATTATTAAAATTCACAGCACAGTGGGAGGGTCCAGGTGGGCCCCAAACTGGGATTTTGAATGTTCTTGAAACTAGTGGGACTGCTAAACCCTTAAGTTTTCTGTCTGCCTGAATTGATATACACTGGAATTTTGAGTTCCCACGGAAAGGAATGTTGTTGTTTTGTTTTGTTACCTTGTGAATCAGGGGCCCAGGCCAGAGATGAGGAAGAAAAGAAAAGGGGGACGATTTTGAGACTCAGTAGAAAGATTAGGACCAGAGGCTGAAGGAGCTGTTTGTATTAATGTGATAGATTACTCTGGTGAAAAAGAAAACAAACAAACAAACAAACACAAAAATGCAGGCTTCCCTCATGGCTTAGTGGTGAAGAGTACTCCTGCCAATGCAGGAGACATGGGTTTGATCCCTGGTTCTGAAGGATCCCACATGCAGAGGGGCAACTAAACCTGTGCACCACAATGATGCGGCCTGGGCTCTAGAGCCCACAAGCTTCAAGTGCTGAGACCATGTGCTGAACTTACAGAAGCCCATGTGCTCTAGAGTCTGTGCTCTGCCACAAGAGAGCAGTCCCCACTCTCTGCAACTAGAGAAAGTCCACGAGCAACTATGAGGACCCAGCACGGCCAACAATAAATAAACAATATTATTTTTTAAATAAAAGCAATGATGCTGATCAGCACCCAGGTAACAACATGCTATAAAGTCAGGACAGGGTCATTCTGCAACCCCAACGCTCACCCTACCCCAGTGCATACTTACCACCAAATGGTTCTCTGAAGGTGAGGGTAATGTCCCGATGGAAACCCAGAGGCTTGGAAAACCAGCAGTCTTAAGAAGGGCCTGGCAGTCATGCACTCCATCCTGAACATCAGTGAGACACTGTCCAGGTGGGGCTGAGAGCTTAGAAAGGGGACAAAATCCCAACAGGCAGGAAGGGTTAAGAGTCACTGCAATTTGGGCATTAATGTGACCTTGTTGTTTAGTTGCTAAGTTGTGTCTGACTTTTTGCGACCCCACAGACTTCAGCATGCACTGTGACCTTGCCTGTACTCAAAGGATAGTGAGACCAGGCAAATTTCCAGTTACAAAAAGATAAAAGAAGTGAAAGATGTTTGGATCTCATTCCTGCTATGGACTGAATTGTGTCCCCTAAAATCCAAATGTTGAAGCCCTACCACCACCATGTGATGGTATTTGGAGATGGGGCCTTTAGGAAGCAGTTAGTCTTAGATGAGGTCATGAGGGTGGGGCCCTCATGATGGGATTAATGCCCTTCTAAGAAGAGTCATAAGAACACTACTCTCTCCCTCTCCACAGTGTGAGGACACCTTGACAAGGCAGCCTTCTGTAAGCCAGAGAGTCCTCACCAGAACCTGAATATGCTGGCACTCTAATCTCAAATTTCCAGCCTCCAGAACTGAAAGTTTTCATTTGTGTTGCTTAAGCCACTGAGTCCGTGGTATTTCTTATTGCAAGACCTACAGAATGTCAATGTATTTTGTAAGCAGGCATTTCTTTTGTAGCTGTGTTCTATTTCATGGCTTTAAAAATATTTTAACTTGTCAGTAATTGAAAGAGCCAAGAGATACCGAGGAAGCATTTCATGCAAAGATGGGCATAGTCAAGGACAGAAATGGTATGGACCTAACAGAAGCATAAGATACTAAGAAGAGGTGGCAAGAATACACAGAAGAATTACACAAAAAAGATCTTCATGACCCAGATTATCACGATGGTGTGATCACTCACCTAGAGCCAGACATCCTGGAATGTGAAGTCAAGTGGGCCTCAGGAAGCATCACTACGAACAAAGCTAGTGGAGGTGATGGAATTCCAGTTGAGCTATTTCAAATCCTCAAAGATGATGCTGTGAACGTGCTGCACTTGATATGCCAGCAAATCTGGAAAACTCAGCAGTGGCCACAGGACTGGAAAAGGTCAGTTTTCATTCCAATCCCAAAGAAAGGCAATGCCAAAGAATGCTCAAACTACCACACAATTGCACTCATCTCACACGCTAGTAAAGTAATGCTCAAAATTCTCCAAGCCAGGCTTCAGCAATATGTGAACTGTGAACTTCCAGATGTTCAAGCCGGTTTTAGAAAAGGCAGAGGAACCAGAGATCAAATTGCCAACATCCGATGGATCATCAAAAAAGCACGAGAGTTCCAGAAAAACATCTATTTCTGCTTTATTGACTATGCCAAAGCCTTTGACTGTGTGGATCACAGCAGACTGTGGAAAATTCTTCAAGAGATGGGAATACCAGACCCCCTGACCTGCCTCCTGAGAAATCTGTATGCAGGTCAAGAAGCAACAGTTAGAATTGGACATGGAACAACAGACTGGTTCCAAATTGGGAAAGGAGTATGTCAAGGCTGTATATTGTCACCCTGCTTATGTAACTTCTATGCAGAGTACATCATGAGAAATTTTGGACTGGATGAAGCACAAGCTGGTTTCAAGATTTCTGGGAGAAATATCAATAACCTCAGGTATGCAGAAGATACCACCCTTATGGCAGAAAGTGAAGAAGAACTGAAGAGCCACTTGATGAAAGTGAAAGAGGAGAGTGAAAACGTTGGCTTAAAACTCAGCATTCAGAAAAAAAAGATCATGGCATCTGGTCCCATCACTTCATGGCAAATAGATGGGGAAACAATGGAAACAGTGAGAGACTTTATTTTGGGGGACTCCAAAATCACTGCAGATGGTGACTGCAGCCATGAAATTAAAAGCAGAAACTAAAATAACATTGTAAAGCAATTATCCTCCAATTAAAAAAAAATAGAAAGTACAGTTGTGGTGGACACAACTTCCTAAGATCTTAACAGAAGGTGTAATTGAACAAACTTTTCTTTTACCACATTGAAAACACTCTAGGGGCCTCCCTGGTGGTCCAGTGCAGTTAAGAATCCACCTTACAATCCAAGGGACACAGGTTCAATCCCTGGCCTGGGAAGATCCCACACACTGAGCACCAACTAAGCCCACGTGCCACAGCGATTGAGCTCACGCACTGCAACTACTGAAACCCAAGTGCCTAGAGCCCATGCTCGGCAACAAGAGAAGCCACCACAATGAGAAGCCTGTGCACTGCATCGAAGAGCAGCCCCCACTCAATGCAACTAGAGAAAGCCCAGATGCATCAGTGAAGACCCAGGACAGCCCAAAAAAAAAATTAATTAATTAATTAAAAAAATAGAAACGCTCTAAACTATTTGGCTACTTTTGGCTGTTTGGATTTTTCTGTTTGCTACACTGTATTCAGTAATGATAATGCATAATAAATAGCATAAAATTAACATATTTTCCCACTGGAAAAAATAAATAATAGAGACAGAAAGATGAATTGGCAGAATTTTTCATAGGGTTTAAACACATGTCCTAATTTATGACAAGCAGGATGTATTCGGCTTTGAAGACAGCTTGATTAGTTTTTGCTTATATGTTTTATCACATGTCATTGCCTCGGTTCATACACAATTATCATAATACATATTTTAAATGATTTAAAAAATTTTTATCAACGTACTCAAACTCCAAGTGCAGTTTTCTGAGAACCCACAGTTCTGAGTTTAAAAACTTGTCCTCTGGAAAATATATGATTCCTAGTAAATTTTCACACCCAGTTTTAATTTTTTTTAATGTTTTGTATGTATTAAGCAAACCTTAAAGTATTAAGGAATTTAAGTATTTCTTATAAAGGTGACCTTAACCAAAATTTCATTCTACTATCAGCCCATATTAAATTTTTATAGTACTTATTCAGACCACCTTTGTTTCTAAAATTTCTATTCAAAATACAAAAAACTTAACACACACACAAACTTATTCTCCTGGTACCACTTATTGCCAACATTACTTGAGTTTTTTCCCCCTTGAAATCTGACTAGAAGAATTAAATTTTAAATCAATGTTGTCTAATTTTTAATATTGTGTGTGCTCAGTCACTCAGTCATGTCCAACTCTTTGCCAACCCATGGACTGTAACCTGCCAGGCTCCACTGTCCATGGAATTTTCCAGGCAAGAATAGTGGAGTGGGTTGCCATTTTCTTCTCCAGGGGATCTTCCCAACCCAGGGACTGAACCCCGGTCTCCTGCATCTCTTGCATTGGCAGGCAGATTCATTACCATTGAACCACCTGGGAAGCCCAGTTTTTTATATTACCTTATTTTATTCTTTCCCCAAAATTCTATCCTTACTTACAAGTGATAGAGCTCTTATATGGAACAGCATACCTGGATTCCATTTTACTGAGTTCCTGCCAAGAATTACTGCTAGCAATTGTGGTACAGAGAAAGGACGTAGAGTGTTTTGAAAGAGAAATTCATTAACAGTTCTTTGGATTTTATCATTGTGAACTTAGATCCCCTGAAAACACATGTGAGTGTGGCACACACACAAGATCTTGCTTTAAGTTGTTGAGCATTAAGAGTTTTCTACACAAGGCACCATAGTATAGGCTGTAAATATTCTTCCTTCTGGAACTGGACACACAAAATCCTAAGAGAAAACTGAACAAGAGCACATCCTAGTGTTGCTTTTGTCAGCATTTTCTTTCTGCTTCTCCTTTGTAATCAGATTAACAGATACTGCTGCTGCTGCTAAGTCGCTTCAGTCGTGTCCGACTCTGTGTGACCCCATAGACGGCAGCCCACCAGGCTCCCCCATCCCTGGGATTCTCCAGGCAAGAACACTGGAGTGGGTTGCCATTTCCTTCTCCAGTGCATGAAAGTGAAAAGTGAAAGTGAAGCCGCTCAGTCGTGTCTGACTCTTCGCCACCCCATGGACTGCAGCCTACCGGGCTCCTCCGTCCATGGGATTTTCCAGGCAAGAGTACTCGAGTGGGGTGCCTTTGCCTTCTCCGGATTAACAGATAAGAAACCCACAAATTCAACCATACTGTTCCCTAAGAGGAATTTTCATATTGCTTTCTCTGTTTATTCATGGAATCTGATCTCTTGGACTCACATTTTAAGTGTAAGACACAGGCTAAGAATACGCTGGTGGATGGTGAGTGAAGGAAGAATTGTGCAGGATGAAACACTCCAATGTCAGGGTCAAAAGCAACTTGCTGCCTTTATTCTCTGTACCTGTGTTTGTGGCATAAGTGGAGCTAGGAGAGAAAACATAAGAGGGTGTGATGGTTTGCGCCATCATAAAGAAAAGAGGGCCTCAAGTACAAGGAAACAGGGCAGGAGAGGGACGGTCCAGTGAAAAATGACTACCATGCCCATAAGAACAAAGAAAAGTGAAATGTGATAGATGATCTAGTTAGGTTCAGAAACTGAAGGTGGAGATTTTGAATTCTCCTTTCACAAAGTTGAGGTGATACAAAAGAATACACCCATATTAGAAAGAAATCCTAGAATTGGGAATCTTCTGGAAATGAACCAGGATTGAGGCTATGGCTTTAGGAAGGGGAAAAAAGGGGGGAAAGAAATTCTGAAAGAACATTGAGCAGTGCTTGGCATGTCATTGGATGGAAATAATACTGCCCTGCCAGATAATGAGTTAAAAATCATTCCCAGATTTCTTGCTCGAGAAAGTGGCTCTCAACTTTTAGCATGCATTAAAGTTACCTGCATCACCGATGCAATGGACATGAACTTGGACAAACTCTGGGAGATGATGAAGGACAGGAAAACCTGGACTGCTGCAGTCCATGGGGTCGCAAAGAGTCGGACACAACTTGGCGACTGAACAACAAAAACAAGGTCATTCTGCTGCTGGTGATCCAAGGACCACACTCAAAGAACCACTGTTTCAGAAGATCATTAGTCTTTGCTATAATAATAGAGAAACTTGGCTCTAATAGAGGACAGCTGAGGAGAAAACAAGTTGCTTGGTTTCCAGTCTATCAAAAGATCATGATGAGACACACAGCATCGAGTATATATCTTTGAAATAACCAGGCTCCTTCGAATGGTAAGAACTTTGTATTTTTCTAATTAACTTGGAATATATATTAAATCCCAAAATGAAGTGATTTGAATTTGGGGATCTTTTTGCTGGTTATGGTAATGATTTGATGTTTGTCTCAAGAAAGTCACTGCTTACTTGAGAAACCATGGGTTCTCAAAATAGGTTTCCCATGGGAAGGGCTCCATAGAGAAGAAAGGAAGCCATTGTTTCCCTGAAGTTAAACGAAATGTCCAGGCCTCTGAAGCGCAAATAAATGAGCAAATAAAATAAAAGCATAAAGGAGGTCATCCTTCAAATCCAAAGGCAAAATAACTAAAAACTAGGTGAACATTATGGTGGTAATAATAGAACTTAGTAATACATGTTAATTATATAAAGACAAAATGTGTTCCTCCAGGGCCTACCGGTTTTGTATTGAGCTATGTGTGCTTAGTCGCTCAGTCATGTCGAACTCTTTGCAAACCCATGGACTGTAGCCCCTCGGGTTCCTTTGTCCATGGGGATTCTCCAGGCAAGAATACTGGAGTGGGTTGCCATGCCCTCCTCAAGGGGATATTCTCAACCAGGGATCGAACCTGGGTCTCCTGCATTGCAGGCAGATTCTTTACCAGCTGAGCTACCAGGGAAGCCCCTATTTAACTATGAGTGACCCTTAATATATATACATATCCCAACTTCAGACCTAGAACTATACTGTTTCGACAAGTGGTTCTCAAACTTTTGTGAGCACTGGAATCACATGGAGGGCTTCAAAAACACAGATTCTTGGGCACCACCTGCAGAATGTCTGACTTGGTGTATAAAGAGTGGATGCAACCATGTATGTGTGTATGTTAGTCACTCAGTCGTGTTTGATTCTCTCACCGACCAGGCGCCTCTCTCCAGGGAATTCTCCAGGCGAGAATACTGGAGTGGGTTGCCATTCCCTTCTCCAGGGAATCTTCCCAACCCAGGGATCGAATCCAGGCCTGCCACACTGCAGGCAGATTCTTTACTGTCTGAGCCACCAGGGAAGCCTGCAACCATTTGTAGCCCAAGCAAATTTCCAGGTGAGGCCAATACTGCACATTCTGAACCACACTTTAAGAATCACCAGTTTAGATGTATAGCTTACAACCGGCGACATAGTATAATCATCAGGAAGTCTGTTTTAAAATCCAGTTCTTATACCACACCCCAGATGATTCAAATCAGAATCTCTGGGGATGAAACCCAGGCATTTTGAAGTTCTGAGGTGATTCCAATGTGGAGCCAAAATGGAGAATTTCTAGCGAGACCTCAAACTTTAGCATACATTCAAATCAGCTGGAGACTTGTTAAACCACAGATTGCTGGTCCCTCCTCTGCAGTTTCTAATTCATTAAACCCGGGTTGGGCCCAGGGCTATGCACGTCAATCAGGTTCCCAGGTGATGATGCTGTTAGTCTTGGAACCACGCTTTGAGAACCACAGATGAGACCCCAACTTCAACTCTGGCTGCAGTTGATCTGTTGAGGGATCTGGTATGAAACGAAGTTAGCCACCTCCCACCCCTCAAAAAAACAATAAAAACCGGGCACTGCGATTTAATTCTTCTGTGATGGCAAGTTTTTCAAGCTCTCCAAATGATTCTAAGGTGCAGCCCAAGACTGAGAATCACAGTCAAACCCAGCAAAGGTAAAGATGCAATGAATGCCTCACCTGAAATGTCTGCTGCTTGTCTAGCTACATATGGCCTCTTCCAACTACATTCCAAGCATATTCCTGCTTTAACCATTATGTGTAATATAATATCTTTGCTTAAGAAATATACTACATTTAAATAAATGGAAGATTATGACAGTCATTTCTGAATTTGAGAAATAACTAGGTTAGGCCAGGAGGGGATTCTCCCCCCTATCCTTCATTGCTATAAATACAACTTGCTGTCTGAAGTTTTTAACTGTAACATGGTAACCCACCCC
The DNA here is from genome assembly GCF_054371585.1 of Giraffa tippelskirchi. Taxonomy (NCBI): domain Eukaryota; kingdom Metazoa; phylum Chordata; class Mammalia; order Artiodactyla; family Giraffidae; genus Giraffa; species Giraffa tippelskirchi. The sequence continues at coordinate 35,693,638 of NC_137280.1, read as the reverse complement.
TTTGGTGATCTGCAGCTAGTCATGTAAACAGAAACATTATAACTGTTATTATAAAAGCAGTTTTCTATAAATGAGAATTTATGCTTATATCTAAATAAACTTGAAACCTGATCAAACACCCTGGTTCCAGGAAAATAACTTTGGGTTTGGACAACACAAACCAGAGTAATGATTTGCTGCCAGTTGAAGTTTTTGAATACACAGGGTCATTTTTAATCACATAGTTTGAGAATAACTGGTCTGCTACAGACAGTAGAAGCTGAGATTTGGGGATAGGGTGGTGGGTGTGGGAAGTAACAGATGGACTCAGCACTAAACTGGAGCTTCCTTGGCCAGCTCTGAGTTCTATGCTCAGATACATGTTTGTAAATAGTTACTTTCTACTTTAGTTGTCACCACAAACAGTGATACTATTATGTTTTAGCAGCTGATTGAGTAACTTACCATTCATGATCCTTCTGCGATATACTATGCAAGTCTAGTTATTACACCCAGAAAGGTTTTAGAAACTTAGCACTGGAAAAGCTTCACACCCACTAGAATGACTGTAACAAAAAAGTCAAACAATAGCAAATACTGGTGGGGATCTGAAGAGACTGAAATCATCCTGCATTGCCAGGTTGGAATTTACCACCCAATTTACCACTTTTGCAAACAGTTTGTCGGTTTTCTTAAAAGTTCAACATAAAGTGACCACACAGCTGAGCGATTCTGCTCCTAGGTATTTACCCAAGACCAAAGTATATATATATATATATTTAGGCAAAATTTGAGTGTGAATGTAAAACATGCTCAGGCAAAAACTTAAGTGTGGCTGTTTATAGCACTATTACACATAATGGCCAAAAAATGGAAGCAATCAAATGTCCATCAACTAATGAACAGATAAACAAAATGTATGTATAGTCCATGCAATGGAATATTATTCAGGAATAAAAAGGGAAGTGTTAAAAAATGCTACAACCTGACAAACCTTGAAAATGTGCTAAATGAAAGAAAGCAGTCAGCAAAAAATGATAATATCTGATACCATTTAGATGAGATGTCTAGAAGAGCCAAATCTAGGAAAGAAAGTACATTGGAGCTGGAAAAGTGAGAAGGAGAGATTGCTATAGGGGAGGTGAAAGCTATCCGGTACAGGGGTTTGGGGTTTTGTTGTTAAGAGGATGGGAGTGTTCTAAAACTGACCCTCGATGGTTGTATTTATCTGTGAATATACTAAAAACCACTGAATCATCCACTTCAAGTGGATGAATAGTATAGTATGTGAATTATATTTCAATAAAGGCGTTATCTATGGAAGGTAGCGCCCTGGGAAAGGACAGAAGCAAATTTGCAGCATCCTATCAAGTAACCTTGGACAAGACCTCCCCGCGCATGCGCACGGTGCTGCTTGGCGCTAGTAAAGGGCGGCTCGGAGGCGCCAGCTCTGGGTCCTTGCTGTCTCCCTGCTGTCACTGCACTGACGCCCCGGCAACAATCACTCTGTAGCAGCTCGGGGAAAGGGCGGGGACCACTCGTCCGACGTAGAATAAAACCCGGAGCGCGTTGCCCGCGGCGCCGCGCCTCTGGCTGCAGATGTTGAGCGGGGTGCCTGACCCCCACCTTGGGGGCCATGCGCACCTAAGCGGGCAGGCCCCTAAGCTGCCGCGAGGAGGGTGGCTGATGACTGTCTTTCTTCCCCGTTTCTTTCCCAACAAAGGGTAACTGACCTCCCGCGTGATCCGGCCGGAGCGGAGGTTCCCTAAACACGTTTCCCGCTATTGTGCGCAGATGCGCAGAGAACGCAGAGAAGCAGCCGGACGCACCGGAGGGACGCGGGACAGGGAGGCCCCGGTGGCTCCCTCCTGGGGCGGCCGGGGCGTCGCCCGCAGCGGATGGCGGGGGGTGGGGTGGAGGTTGGGGGTATGCGGGGAGAGGGGGGAGGGCTGTGGGGGAGGGGAGCTGTAATTGCGGCGCAGCCCTGGTTCCCACGCTCCTATTGTTGGCGACTTTGTTTCCAATTCCCATCACGTGTGCTAATTAGTTAGAGCTGCTGGCTGGCTGGGAGGCGTGTGGCCGTCCTGAAAGCAGCAAGATCACTTCCTGTGGGGAGTTGGGCAGCCTGAATGCTACACCGGTCTTCTTTCTCGTCTGAGCCTCCTTCTCTCCCTCTCGGGAGGGTGAGAGTGCAAGGGAAGGGGAAGAAATGTAGATTGTGAGGTAAATGCCACTGAGTGGCAATGGCAACCAAGGGCGCGGGGGGGTGGTGGTGGCTGTAAGGGCGGGAATATTGGAAGAAGCAGGATTAAAAGAGAAATTCTCATTGAAGTTCTAACCTGATTAGGAAATGCCTTACAGAATCCCTTCCACAATTTTGCTCAGTGAGTCTTTTCCAGAATGAGATCATTGAGGAGAGGTATTTCATTCAAACAAAACAAAATCTGTTTCCACACTCGGAATAAGACAAACACTTGCATCCCTATATATAATGGGAGAGGGGAGGAGAAGAGGGAAACGCAGTGAGTCAGTGCCTCGTGGAAGCCTTTGAGTTTCATGCGCTTGGGTGCCAAGCTTTTAGAAGGGCCTCAGGCATTTGTCAGAGACCACTATATATATATATATATTTTTTTTAACTTGCTTTCTCTGTCCTTTGGCTTTTTGTTGGGTTCTAAGATTTAGTAACCTTTCCATGACTCCCCTAGTGGCTCAGATGGTAAAGCGTCTGCCTACAATGTGGGAGACCTGGGTTTGATCCCTGGGCCGGGAAGATCCTCTGGAGAAGGAAATAGCAACCCACTCCAGTACTCTTGCTTGGAAAATCCTGTGGACCGAGGAGCCTGGTAGGCTACAGTCCACAGGGTCGCAAAGAGTCGGATACGACTGAGTGACTTCACTTAACTTCACTTCCATTCTCACAATGGAAATTCCCACCCTGAAGATACAAGATTATCCATACTTCTCTATAAATAAGAGGAAAGCTGGCTTTCGTAAGGACTCCTCACGTAGCCATGTATGCTGTAGCAACAGGAAGAAGGTTCTGCCCTTGCCTTGGAAAGCAGCAAAGCTGTGGAGGAAGGTCAAGGGTGATTTCATTCATCCAGCAAGGATGTTTCGAGCATCTCCTGTTGCCAGGCACTTGGTGCGAGCTGGAGATGGAGAGATGAAACACCCAGAACCTGTCTTTAAGTCACTTGTAAATCTAGTTGAGGAGACAGATATGTATGTAAACTGATAATTAAGGAATGACTCAGAAGTGGAGGTCTGCATTGGGAACTGTGAGGGCCAGAGGAGGGGCGCCAGAGCCCAGCAGGGGGATTGGGAAGACTTCCTAGAGAAGGAATGATTCATCTGACATTTCAAAGACAAATAACAAGTGGTCAAGGGAGGAAGGGAGAAAAGGGCGTTCTGGAAAGAGGTAACAGGAGGTTCAAAAGGCCTACAGATCTTGATGGAGTATGAGGTGCTTTGCAAACCGGTGTGCTGCATCCCACAACTGTAGCACAGGGATGGAGGGGCAAGATCATAAAAAGTCTTGTTGAGGCATTCGGACTTTATCCTAAAGGCTAAAGATTTAAGGAAAGGATGAAGATCATCACATTTGTCATTTAGAAGGATAACTCAGGTAGTTGCTTGGAGAATGGGTTGAAGGGGCTCATGTTGGAGGCAAGGAGTGGAGGCTGAGAGCTAAATAAGAGACTGCAATGAGGAACCAGATGGGGAAATGGTCCAGATTCAAGAGCTATTTGGGAGGTGAAACTGACAAAACATGGGGACCAAACTTATTAATACTTAGGCAGTAAACAGCTAGAAAGAGTCTGGGATAACTCCAGGCTTCTGTCTTCACCTGGAAGAGTGATGGTGGGATTCACTGGGACAGGCAACTTGGAGGACAAAGAACAGGCTTGAAATGGAGTGATATGATGAGTTGAGTTGGGGCCATGTTGTTAGTGATTGTGGGGCATCCAAGTAGTGATACCCAAGAGGTAGGTGTGTATATGGTGCTGACATGGAACTTAATTGGGATAAGGTGGGCCTGAGGTGGGAGAGGTAGCAATAAGGGACAGGAAAGTCACACTCTTGAGTGACTGCCCCTCTGCAAGTAATTTCTCCATATGCTGCTCCAAAAGGGACTCGGGAGGACTGAGTGATCCCACTTAAATGAGATCTCTAAAGGAATCAAATTCAGAAATTTGGGACTTCCCTGATGGTGCAGTGGCTAACACTCTATGCTCTCAATGCAGGAGAGGGGGGAGGCAGGGAGTGAGGGGGGTGGGGGTGGGGGGTTGATCCCTGGTAGAACTTGATCTCACAGGCTGCAACAGAAAGATCCTGCATGCCACAATTAAGACCTGGAGCAGCTAAATAAATAAATAAGTAATAAAATATATTTTCAAAAATAATCAAATTCATACAAACAGAAAGTGGATGATAGTTGCCAGAGGATGAGGCAAGGGAAAAAAAGAGACTTACGTTTTAATGGTTACACAGTTTCAGGTTTGAAAAAAAGACTAACAATCCATTTGACAACAATGTGAATATATTTACCACTGCCAGGCAGTGCATTTAGAAATGGTTAAGATGGTAGATTTTATCACTATAATTTAAAACGGCAGTGGCGGTCTTTGGAGAGGAGGTAAGAACCCTACCATCAGCCTCTGGACAATACAAGGATGAAATTTGACCTTTGGCTAAGATGCTCTTACCCATTATTGATGGGAAGGTTAGTTAGAATAGACATTTCAGAACAGACAATATGAATCAAGAACCTGAAAAATGTTTAGGCCCTTTGATCTACATATTCCACTGCTTCAGATCAACTCCAAATAACAACCCAAACGTGGGGGGAGAAACTGATTGAAGATAATAGATATAATTTTTAAACTCAATGTTCAATAATAGAAAAACAAATGTAGTAAAATAATATACAACGGTTATAAATGTTTAGAATTTATAACAATGTGGAGAAAAATTTTTAACTAAAGAGAAATATAATTCAAGACAGAACTATATTCATGTTGATCCTTTGATCACAACTGTGTTGAACACAATCTATATACAGAATAAAAACCTGGAAGAAAATATACTCATATGTTATAGTAGATATTTCTGGTTGGGCTCATAGGTGATTTTTTTCCATGTACTTTTCTACATTTTCCAAATTTCCATATTAAGCATATATTACTTTATAATGGAAAAATTAACCTATATAAATTTTTTTTACAAAAAGTTCTTCCAGTCATTTGACTGGTGATTTGCATTTAGTTGAAAGCTGCAGCAGGTTGTTAATAAGTGATTTATAAATGCATTAAAAGCCAAAGGGAAGGCAAAATCATCTTCTGGTAAAAACTTAGAAAGACTTTGAAAACTCCTTCACTTGAATATCTGTTTCTTTTTGCTGCTCTTCTGTGGAAAAGAGGAAGCAGGAGATCTTAGCCTCAGGAAGTGATGTCGAACAGTTAGCTGATTATAAGTGCTTGAAAGGCAAATTAAGGCCTTCCCTTTAATTGGATGTAATTGGTTAAATATGGTAATAGACCACCTGTAGCTGAGACGCAGCCAAGCCCTGAGAAGCCCCTGAGACCACAGCTTGGTGTTGACCTGCCCAAAGGTCAGCCGGGATGGGCTTTTGATTTCATCTCAAGTTACACAGGCTGTGTCACAGAGAAACATTCTAATCAAAACCTGAGTGTACAATTTGGTTTAGAATATGTTGACCAATAGAAAAAAGTTATAGAATTTTTAAAAGAATTAATTTTTAGAAAATAATCAACCATGAAGCAAGTAAAACAGCTTTCCTGGTGCCTCAGATGGTAAAGAATCTGCCCGCTTTGCAGGAGACCCAGGTTCGATCCCTGGGTTGGGAAGATCCCCTGGAGAAGGGAATGGCAACCCACTCCACTATTCTTGCCTGGAAAATTCCATGGACAGAAGAGTCTGGTGGACTGCAGTCCATGGGGTGGCAAAGAGTCAGACACAACTGAGCGACTAACACACACATGCAAGTAAACAATGCTTCCTATATGCCAGGTAGTTTAGTAAGCATTTCTTGTATAATGAACTTGCTATCTAGTCTGTGAGATAGATTCTCTTACTATCATCAGAATCAAACCCACTTTGCAAATGAAAACACTGAGGCACAGAGTAAGCTTGGCTTGAGGTCACACAGCTTGTAGTTGTAGAGCTGAGACTTGAAGCCAGGCAATCTGAGTTTATTGCCATCTACATTCCTAATCCGTACAGTATGCTGCTTCCTGAGATCTCCTTACTTGTTATTTGTGAATTCCATAGACAACACAGGCTAGACCTTGCATTTGGAGCAATATGTCTTCGTACACTCTCATCTCCTCATGGCATCAGAATGATTGCAAAAGTAGCTTTAGGGAGGTGAAAAAGCCCATTCAAGATTGCATCCACTGGGACTTCCTGGTGGTCCAGTGGTTAAGAATCTGCCTTCCAATGCACGAGACTCAGTTTCGATTTCTGGTCAGGGAACTAAGATCCTACATACTGCAACTAAGACCATGCCCCAGAACTAGAGAAAAGCTGGCATACCACAATGAAGATCTGATGCAGCCATAAATAAATATTAATATTTTTTAAAACCAATTGCATCAGCAAACCTAAAATTCCCAAGTGACAACAAATGTCACAAACCTTACTCATACACAGTCTCATTTGAGCTTGAAGCATGATGCTAAGGTGATTTAATAAGGAGAAATTAACTGAGGACTCCCTTGGAAGTAGAAAAATATTCACATGTGGTTTTGCCACAGTGTGGCAGAGCCATCCTTAACACAGCTAGGATAGCATCTGGGTTGGCAATGTAAGAAACTCCTAGAAGAGTGTATAGCTTCTTGGGTTCATCCTCTTCTTCACTAGGATATGTTCTCAGAAATTCCCCAGTGACCTCAGTACCCTTTGGACTCTGTTACTAAATGAAAACAAACATCAGGATGCAAGTTCAAAAATAAGCTTCTTTTCTCCCCAAACCAATTCTTCTTCCCAGATTTCTAAACCAGTAAAGGGCACCATCGTGACCTAGTTACCTAAGCTAGTGGACATTGTGGTTGGCTTCCCAACATCTATTCCACCTGCCCCCTCTCCCTACCCCTCTGATGACGGTAAGTCCACCGCAGTAATCTCATGTCCCATGCTAGTGATTGATGGGTTCAGAGAGGGCAGGTCTAAGGCAATCTAGAAGAAGCCTGAGAAGAGACTTGTTTTGAACTTCTCAGGAAGAGAAACCAATATCCCCACCCCTGCCCCACCTTCATCCCCTGTGAACAAAAACACATCCCTAGGGATAGTCATCTCTTGACGTGATGGGAAACCAGCCTGAGGATGAAGCTGATGCTGTGGATGGCAAAGTGGAGAGTCAAGGAATGTTGGGCTATTGAATTCACAAACCCTAAATTGAGTCCTAACCTTCAGTCTTCTGTTATTTGAGAAAATACTTTTCCTTTGTTGTTACCAGTGTCCTTTGTGATTGTCAAGGGGCTTCCCTGGTGGCTCAGATGGTAAAGAATCTGCCTGTAATGCAGGAGACCTGGGTTCAATCCCTGGGTCCGGAAGATCCCCTGGAGAAGGGAGTGGCTACCCACTCCAGTATTCTTGCCTGGAGAATTCCATGTACAGAGGAGCCTAGTGGGCTATAGTCCATGGGGTCGCAAAGAGTCAGACACAACTGAGCAACTGACACTTTCACCTTAACTTTGTGATTGTCAGGCTTGGGCTGAAAAATTTCCTGTCCTTTTTCCCCCAACTTATGTAAGACTATTTCCTGCTGTCTATTCCTGGTGCCCAGCACAATGCCAAACAAATAATATAAGTTCAGTAAATACTTGTAGAATTTAAAAACAAAAAAAAAAAAAAAAGAGGAAAGGTGTCAATTATATGCAATGGAAAGCATCATCCTTACTGATATATTTTGCAGATCCAAACAATCATCAAGTCCAGTCTGTTCTTCCTAAATATTTCAAAATTCACACACCTCTCTTCATCCCCATTACCAATAATGATCTCATTCAGGACACCATGGAAGTCTTGCCTGAGTTACTGCAAAGCTTTTATTTCCGAAATCCGTTGGTTCATTGGAACAGGCCTGAAAACAAAGTAAGAAAAAGAAGTGTGGAAGGGTGAGTCTACAGTAGGCGCAGCAAGAATTTCCTTCCTGTCACAGGGCAGATTCAGAGTGCGTGCCGCCATGCTTCACCCCATCCCCTAATACATCTGGAAGCAGCCCTCTGTTCCAGTTTTCTTTAACCTGTGGGTCTTCCATTGACTGGGCTGTCAAGACTACCTGCCTGTGGTCTTGTCACTCCACTCACATCCTTATCTGCAATATATCCTTTCCACGGTTTGTCTGCTGCCTTGGCAACGACCCCAAATAACGAATCCTCAGCCCAAGTTAGGAGTCTCACCGGCCTTGGACCTGCACAGCCTTTATGGTCTAACTTCACTCAGATACACCAGGGCCATCTAGCCAGGAAATATGGTTATTTCCATCAGTTCTGATTTCAGTTCTACTCTGCAAATGCTAATCTCTGCTGGGAACATTCTAGACCTCCAAAAGGGAAGACAACGAGTTTGTCCTGCTCTCTGTACCCCAGAGTATGGTACATACTGGTGCTCAAAAATATTTGTTAAGTGAATCAAATATATGTTGATGAATATGTTTATACTCCAGCAGCTCACAATCTACTGAAGGGATAAACATGAAGTCGGTCTACCACAAGGCTCACTGGTGTGTATATAAAAGGCAAAAATAAAAATAATAACATACGTTGATGTTGTATGGCCTTAGCACACCTATCTGGGGACAGATTCAGGGCAATATTGAGCTACTAGCTTCTCTCAACCCTTTTCTACCTCAACAAAACTAATAAAAGTATCATCGTATTGTAGAAATGTTACATGATTAAATGAGATGGAGCAAGAGAACATGTTTTGAAAACTCCCCAAGAGTGTCAAGTTTTTGAATTCTAAACTCTTCCAGTTTTACTTTCCTCATCTGTTAAACGTAGTAGAAATACCCACCTACTCATGAAACTTTAAGGCATGGCTAGATGGGACTTCTCTGGTGGTCCAGTGGTTAAGAGTCTGCCTGCCAATGCAGGGAACATGGGTTTGATCCCTGGTCTAGGAAGATCCCACCTGCCACAGAGCAGTTAGAGCCATGGGCCACAACTACTGAGCCCTCGCCTAGAGACTGTGCTCTGCAACAAGAGAAGCCACTGCAATGAGAAGCCCACACACTAGTGTAACCCCGCTCCCTGCAACTAGAGAAAGCCTGAGTGGAGCCAAAAATTAAATAAATAAATAAAAATAATAGCAGTCCATAGCCATGTGGCAACTTCATTGTAACTTTATGATTAACAGCTTGGCATTGAAATACTCTATAAAGTTAATAAAGTTACTGGTATAAAGTTGAGACTCTATAAAGTCTTATAAGCATTATACCTTGCTACTGATCTCTTAAATCTGCAGGAAACAGAAACACTGATTTACTGTGTTCTCCCACTGATACTATAAGATTGGCTTTTCCCTTATATCACACAACTGTTTCATTTTCTCTTCCTTGTAATTACATAATATTCAGCAGCAAGTGAGCCTTCTCTGATTCACAGTGACTCTACCCCATAATCAAGATCTGCCCTTTTATTCACTGTTCACATCTGCATATTGAGTGTGGTTGGTTGCTAAGCCTAAGGTCACGGGTGGTAGGCATGGCCCTGACCCTCTAGGAGGTTATACTCCAGGCAGTTGCTTACACATACAAATATTATTACATATTATTACAAATATTATATTATTATATACAGCATCTTACACATACAAATATTAATATATGTAAATCTCGGCCAGTCTCCTACATGGGTTGCTAATGTTATGTCTTTTCTAATATAAAGAGCTAAAGGTAGTAAGGCTTTAAATTAAGTCTAATTTTCTGAAAGCATAGCCAGCATTTTAGAGGGAAAAAAACACTGAAAAACAAAAAAACTTCAGGAATAAAAATACTATAAAATAAATTCCAGGAGTTCTTACATCTTGAAAGTAATAGAATAAATGGGTGCCTAAAGACACCACAGATCAGAAACAAAAATCAGCCACAAAGGGACTTTCCTGGTGGTCCAGCGGTTAAGACTCCATACTTCCAATGCAGGGGGCACAGGTTTGATCCCTGGCTGGGGAACTAAGATGCCACATGCTGTGTGGCATCACCGAAAACACTTCTTAAAAAAATAAATACAAATTTAAAAATCAGCCCAACAACCATACAGCACAGAACAGACCTCTTTGGGATTTCTCCAAAACCTCATCACTCTCATAACCCAGGTGCACTGCACCTGTCTCTCCAAGGGGGTGCCTTTGCTTACTCCCGTGCAATCGGAGGGCTGACTCTTTCTCCAGTCTGTCTTCTGTGCTTCTAACTGGGAAGTCTCCAGGGGAGCCTGAAAGAAAAGGGCAGAACCCACATTCACACCTTTTCCAGGACACGGATCCCACCAGCCACTGCCCCCCACGACTCTCACGTGGCCCAGCAGCGTGTACACAAAGCTGGCTCCTGAGGGGCTGGTGTCCTGTCTGAGGAGGATCACGGTATAGGAGGTCACACGGTGGGCTTTCTGACTCTTGTCAGCTGCCCTTGAACTGTACGAAGGGAAAACTTCAAGGCACTGGCCTCCTGGGCAAGGGGGCACTCCAGTAAGTCCCTTGTCATTTGCCCCACAACTACTTTCAAACAACCCCCAATATGCCAGGTGATACAAACAACCCCCCATATACTCCTATGGCCCCTCGTAGGTACGAGAAACACCTGGTGCCCGTCCACCTCCCAGAGCTAAGGTGACGTGAATCCTGCTCCTCTGGTTTAAGCTTCGGCACCAGCAAAGGATCCAGACTTCCTGTCTCTTTACTCAGGGATCTTAAGTTCATCTCTTACTTAATAACACTAACACTAGAATGTTCACTTCTTTTCTCAGCATTGTTGTTGTTGTTTAGTTGCTAAAACATGCCTGACACACACACAGCACCGTCTAATAACATACTGACAATCAGATATTTTCCCGACTAGCAGGACTCAGACCTCAGACGTGGAGGTGCAATATCTCCTCCCTGCTGTGACTTTGGAGACACCCCAAAGAGATCCTTTCTCCGCTGTCCGGTCATTTGTCTGATTTTTGTTTCCGGTCTGATGCCAAGCATTCCCTCTCTAAACAAGCAAGGAAATGACTTGGGTAATTCTTTGGATTCAGATTATCTAAGAAAAGGGAACTTAGAGTTGGGGTGCGGTGGACTTTAGTCTCCCAGTGCCCCTAGCTTATTTAACATCTTCGAGTACAATGGAAAGATACTGACGTTTTCTGGGTGGGTCTCAAGAACATCACTTAATTCGCTTCATGTTTCTCAGACAAGACTTTGTCATAACTTTGAACCAAAAGATAATAAATTTCACCCTGTGACAGAGTCTGAATCCATGAGCTTTTGGGGATTGTCCATTTTGTAGGAAGAGAGGCCAGAGACTCGAGGTTGGGGAACTGGCAGGAGGTAGCCTCCATCCTCTGAGCCTTCACTCAGTGTGCTTTGGGAGCCCAGGGTGAACAGGCTAAACCTGCCGGGAGCAGCATGATGATGGTTCATCCAGCTTTCTTACTGGGAAGACGCTGGGTCCTGACAATGACTCACCTCACAGGAAGGAGGGTGGTTCACCGAAAGAACCACACAGCTCACTCCATCTTAAGTTGGGGGGCAGGGATTTCAAAACAGATGGCCACAGTCCACTCAGTTTCATGGGTATGACTAGCATTTTTAAAAAAGAAGTAATACACTATACTTCAAAGAATAATAGAAAATATCACAGTGCATTGCACATAGTAAAGGTAACTATTGTGAAACTTTTTTTACATTAAAAAACTTTTTAATGGAAGTACAGTTGATTTACAATGTCATGTTAATTTCAGGTGGACAGCACAGTGATTCAGTTACACACTCACACACATATGTATTTTCAGATTCTTTTATTTCAGATGAGTTGGCAGGTAGGTAATGTATCACCGTTATTGTTGTTGTTCAGTTGCTAACTTGTGTCCAAGTCTGCAATCCCATGGACTGCAGCACGTCAGGCTTTCCTATCTGTCACTATCTCCCGGAGTTTGCTTAAATTCATGTCCATCGAGTCAGTGATGCCATCCAACCTTCAATCTTTCCCAGCCTCAGGGTCTTTTCCAATGAGTCAGCTCTTTGCATCAGGAGGCCAAAGGGTTGGAGCTTCAGCATCAGTCCTTCCTTCATTGTAGGGCAGGTCTTTTTTCCTTTGGCTTATTTATTTATTTATTTTATTTTTGGATGCATCAGGTCTTTTTTGCCTTTGCTCAGGTTTTTTCTCTAGCTGCAGCAAGCAGGGGCTACTCTTTGTTGCCGAGCCTGGTTCTAGGGCACTCGGGCTCAGTAGTTGTGGTACAGGGGCTCAGTTGCCCACAGGCAAGTGGAATCTTCCCGGACCAGTGATCAAACCTGTGTCACCTGCATTGACAGGCAGATTCTTATCCACTGCACCACCAGGGAAGTCCCAGACTGGGTCTTAATGGCAAACACATTTCTGTCGAGGATCCTGGTCAAAGCAGACAATGAGCAAGGTGTGCTCTCATTACTGTTCAGTCCTCCCTTTTTCCACTTTGCTCTTTTCAACTCTGCTTTCTCAGTATTGCCAAATAAACAGTGCATTTCCTTCCTCATTCTTGGTCAATCATATTCCCCAAATCTACCTTCTAATCTTTGCACATCTAGTCAGGACAGCACCTGCCATGAAAAGGTGACTTTAAGACAAATACTGTTTTTTAAGATGTGGCTTCCCTGGTGGCTCAGTGGTAAAGAATTTGCCTGCTAATCCAGGAGACACCATTTGATCTCTGGGTTGGGAAGAGCCCGTGGAGGAGGAAGTGGCAACCCACTCCAGTATTCTTGCCTGGGAAATCCCATGGATAGAGGAGCCTTGAGGGCTACAGTCAGTCCCTGGGATCACAAAGAGTCAGACATGACTGAGCAACTGAGCACACAAGATGAGAGTAGCCTGAGTAAATGTGTCTTTCACAAAAATTCTGTACAGTTTTGCAGAATTTAACAAACTGATCACACACACACACACCCACACATACATGGGTTTTCCTTTATCTGGTCAAGGTAGCAAATGGTAGAATGATTTTAGCATTTGGTTTTAAGGTTCATAGGAGTCCTATGCATGGTGACATCCTCCATTTTTAGGATTCTAAAATTTGGTATATTTGCAAAGGCCCTGCATGGCCAGTGAGCTGGACTGACCTTGCCCTGCGGCACATGTGATAGCAGAAACAGACTCCTTCCTGGGAACTTTGCTGCAGCCAAGGGGTTAATCCTTCCCCCCACCCCCACCCCTAGCTGAGCCCGACTCGGTGTGAACCACAGCCACCCCCTCACAGCTGTCTTAGCTTCTCAGGAACCTGACAAGAAGCATGTCTGTCCGACCTAAACCTCACCTGTTGTAATGTGACTCCGCTTCATTCATTCACTGTCAGGCAGTCAGTGGATGGTTCTCAAGTCCCTGCAGTGAGCTCAGTGATACACGATGCCATGCAGAGCCTGGGCTGCACACACAGCCCAGCCACAGGGACAATGCACCAAATCACCTTTGCCAGGCTATCACTTGTGTGATAAAGGCAGTGGAACTCTAGTTGCACAAGGAGGGGACGTAAGGACTGGACTGAGTCGGGGGAGGGGGTCGGGGGCAGGGAGAAGGGGGGCGTTGGTTCCTGGCAGTGCTGGCTATGATTTGAAGCTGCAGATGGAGATGGAGAACTGTTAGAATCCTCTTCCTGAGAGTCACTTTCCCCAAACTTCTGAGTCTTTTTCAATATTCTCAATTTGTCTGATTTTACTTTAAAAAACTATGTTTCATTTTTAGAACTTCTTTTAGATTCACAGCAAATTGGGCAGAAATTACAGAGATTTCTTACATACCTGTTACATGTTACAGGTTCTTACCTTATATGTTAATTTTTCTTTTTTCTATCCAATTTTTGTTATGCTAAGTCACTTCAGTTGTGTCCAACTCTGTGCGACCCTATGGACTGTAACTTGCCAAGCTCCTCTGTCCATGGGATTCTCCAGGCAAGAATACTGGAGTGGGTTGCCATTTCCTTCTCCAGGGGATCTTCCCAGCCCAGGGATCCAGCTTGCATCCCTTACATCTCCTGCATTGGCAAGCAGGTTCTTTACCGCTAGCGCCACCTGGGAAGCCCATATCCAATGTTCAGCCCTCTCATCAATTCTGTGGTTGAAGTCTATTTTCTCTCTCTCTCTCTATGTATACTGTATTAAACTCTATGAAAGTAGGGACTATATCTGTTTCCTTCTCTCAGCATCTACGCGGTAAATACTCGTTCGTTTAGTCAATGTGTGTAGCCCATTTTCCCTGGGCTTCATTAGGCTGAAATGGGGGCTGAAGCTGATGTTTAAAATGAGTTCCAGTTGCGAATTATGCCACAGACACCTTCCTCCCGCCGCCTGTTGTAGCAGCTCCATCCCCAGGAGGTCTCTCCAGCTTATGTCTGAGAGAGTCTGGTGATGTCCTCAATGTGACCAGGAAGAAGCTGCTGGAATGCGGCTACCACATCGGGGGCCCCAACAAGCTGAAGTGACTCTGTGTTCTTTGCTGCCTTCCATGCCTCAGAGTTGTAGATGTGAGCCATGAAGAAGAGGGAGAATACCCTTTCCTTCCTGTATGTCACCTCTGTTTCCCAGGCACAGAAGCAGTGTGAATTTGCGCCTTGTACTTGGTGGGTTTGTAGTGAAAATATGTCTTCCCATATTTATTTACAGCTCAAGAGGCAGTATTCAGAGTCTCTTCTCTGTGAGGATTATTGAGATGTTGAGTTCAACTTCCTAGCCTACCTCTTCCTTTGGGTGAGCGAGCCCCACAAGGCCCTTCAGTGCCCCCTGCAAAAGGGACCAACCACTCTGTTAATGGACCAGCCACCACCAGTCATATCTAGATCTCAGCAGTGACCATGTTCATCCTTGAGCTTGAACCACTAAATCCTTTCTTCCAAAGAGAACCTTGGGCTGATGTAGAAAATTAGCACAAGCCTAACCAAGCCTGTGTATATGCCATGCACAGTTTACATGATATTCTAGAGCTTGTGTGTGAAGCTCAGTGAATCCAAATGAACATGGCCAGTGCCTGAAGACCGTGGGAGGTCATTTAGCCTCTCTCTAACCCATGGACATTCTGCCAGTTGAGGAAGGGCAACTTTGAGGGGGAGTGTGGATCTAACCAGAAGACACCATCCATCCTATCAATACAACCGCAGTGAACAGAACCACTGTTACTCCTCAGATGAGGACAGCACTCAGCAGTGTCCTGATGACACACCCATCCATCTGCCAGGACACTCTCCGTTAAGCTCCGATTTATCTAGTGATTTGTGTCTTATGGGTAACAGAGATCCATTTATAACATGGAGGCACATTTTACCTATTTATTTTGCTTGTTTATTCAACAATCAGCAGATAGTTCTTGAATGCCTACTATGTGTTAGGGATTGTTCTAGTCAAAGTCAGAAACAAAAGAGATAAGCTCACTATTCTCTTGCGTGGATTAGTTGCTCATTCATGTCCAACTCTTTGAGACCCTGTGGACTATAGCCCACCAGGCTCCTCTGTCCATGGGATTCTCTAGGCAAGAATACTAGAGTGGGTTGCCATGCCCTCCTCCAGGGGATCTTTCTGACCAAGGGATCAAACCCGGGTCTTCTGCACTGTAGGTAGATTCTTTACTGTCTGAGCCACCAGGTATAGTGTAGCTTACCATAAATAAAAGCAAACCATAAGTAAGAAAACTGGTAAATAACAAGGTAATTAATTTCAGATAATCATAAGTTCTATGAAAAAAGTAAGCAGAGCAACATGATATAAAAGGTGGCCAGGATTGGCTGCCTTGGATTATTCCCAGCGCCCTCCTCCTTTGCACTCTCTAGTGTATATGGTGGAAAGATTAAATGCTTGTGTCTCCAACATCCTTTACTGCTGGGGGGAGGGGCAAGATTCTAGTCTGTGACTTCAAGCAGAATATCCTGAGGAGGGTTTCCCTGCCCCCGCAAAATGCAGAGCCACATAAGAGAAGATTTTGGTCCTTTGAACTTTCTTTTCTCATTGTTTGGGACACAGACATAATCCCCGAGGTGTAGCAGCTGGCTTGCAACCTTGAAGTAAATACCACAAGTGAGAAAGTCACTGGTGAGCTTCCCTGGTGGCTCAGACGGTAAAGAATCTGCTTACAACACAGGAGGCCCAGGTTCGATTCCTGGGTTGGGAAGATCCCCTGCAGAAGGGAATGGCAATCCACTCCAGTATTCTTGCCTGGAGAATCCCATGGAGAGAGAAGCCTGGTAGGCTTCAGTCCATGGGGTCACAGAGTCAGACACGACTGAGCAACTAACACACAAGAAAGTTACAATGTTAAGGCTGGCAGAGTAGAAAGTGAGAAAGAGCCTGAGTCCTTGATGGCATCACTGAGCCTTGCACAGCCCTGACATAACTCCCCTGGATGTCTTAATACATGACACACGGATTTATTGGTTTATGCCAATGTTAGGTTTACTCTTATTCACAGCCAAACACTTTCCTAACTAACAGACATGAAGCTCTGAGTGGGAAGCTTGTGGAAATTTCCAAAGTGCTCATGGAAATCTGCTCTAAGAAGATGACATTTAGTTGAGACCTGAATGATAAGGAGTCAGTCATGTGAAGATCTGGGATAAAGAATTCCAAGCAGCCAAAACAGTAAGTGCAAAGGCCCTGAGGCAGAAATAATTCTGCTATGTTCAAGGAATACAGTCCAGTGGGCCTGAAGCTCCCGGAACAGGGGAGACTGAGGGCAGGCTGAAGGTCCAAGAGGCAGGCAGGGGCTAGACGACAGAAAGCCATGTAAGCCATGTCAAAATTCTGGATTTTATTTCAGTTCCAAGGAGAGATTTCAGATGAATCTGAGATACATTTTAGAGGCAAAGCCTGCAACAGGACTTGTTGATGGACTGAAAGTAGGATAAGCAAAAATAAGGAATTAAGGATGACTTAGATTTTTATCCTGATCAAGGAATGGAGTCATTACTTGAGTGGGAAAGAATGTGAAAGGTCTGAATGGGGAAAGGAAAGGAAATGCAGATGTACAAATTGTGTTTTATGATGATTTAAGGATGCCCATTAGAGTGGCAAGTGCCGATGTCCTACGGGAAGCTGGGTACATGAAACTCCACGGAGAAGTCAGGGCTAGAGACAGAAATTTGGAACCATCCACACACATATGGCATGTAAGTCACAACTCTGGACGTGACTTCCTGACCACTGGAGGCCGCAAAGGGGATTAGGAAGAGTATCTAGGGAAGTGAAACCAAAGCCAGGAAGCACGGAGAAAAGAAGTATTTTGAAGAGAGTCTTAGCTCTACCAACTGATGCTAAGAGGTTGTAGAAAATCAGACAGGGTAGAGGCTGGTATCAGATGTATTTGGTTATTATGCTAAGAGCAGTTTCAGAAGAGAGGTGAGGCAGAAGCCTGGTTTGAGTGGATTCAAGAGAAAATGGGTGATGAGAAAATGAAGTAGAGACATCTCCTGAGTACAGAGCAGTTCTCGCTGAAGGGAAGCAGAAAAATGGGACCGTGACTGCAGAGGCATAGGGTTAATGGAGGACTTGGGCAGAGTTGGGTTTTTTTATAATTTTATTTATTCATTTATTTTTGGTTGCACTGGGTCTTTGTTGCTGCTCTTGGGCTTTCTCTAGCTGCAGAGAGCGGGGGCTACTCTCCACTGCTTACACGGGCTTCTCATTGCGATGCCTTCTCTTGTTGCAGAGCATGGTCTCTAGGGTGCACTTGGGCTTCAGTAGTTGTGGGTCACGGGCTCCAGAGCACAGACTCAGTAGCTATGGTGCACAGGCTTAGTTGCCCTGTGGAATCCTCCCAGACCAGGGATCTACCCCGTGTCTCCTGCATTGGCAGGTAGATTCTTAACCCCTGGACTACTCTTGGACAGAGTTTTTGGTTGGAAGATAGATCCTAGAGCCCTTGTCTGCTCAGCAAGGTGAATTGTACAAAGTGAGGTGGAGGAGTTGATAACAACTGAGCTCCCTCTATGTATCAGGCACTTAAATTGCTATTGAATCCTCTCAACAGGCCCATGGAGATGGAGCTTTCCACCCTCTTTCTGGATGGGAAGGAGGCCCTAAAACATGTTGGTTGGTATTTCAGGTTTGAGTGATGACAAACTCTGAGCTCTTCTGTTTGTTAGCTGTGTGCTTTTGACTGGTATCTTACCTCTGTGTTTCAAAACAGCATTCACCTCAAATGACTGATGAGGATGAAAATGAAATGATCCGCGTTAAAAAATGCACAAGGCCTCACACACAGTAAGGGCTCAACAAACATTAGTCCTTTGCAGAGATGAGGAAAGAAGGCCTCAGAGGTGAAGGATCTTCCTTTGTTGAACAAATATATTGAGTTTCTACTTTTCACTAAGATTTTTGAGAAAAGGAAGTACAGCAATAAATGAGGTGTGAAGTAACCAGTCCTCATAGAGCTTGGAGCCAACAACGATGATGATGATGACAATAAAACCTTCAATAGCTAACATGCACTTTCTACATGCCAGGCCCTGAAGACTTCATGAAAAGTGAAAGTGAAGGAGACAGTTGCTCAGTCATGTCTGACTCTCTGTGACCCCATGGACTGTAGCCCTCTAGGCTCCTCTGTCTGTGGAATTCTCCAGGAAAGAATACTAGAGTGGGTAGCCATTCCCTTCTCCAGGACATCTTCTCAACATAGGGATCGAACCCCAGTCTTCTGCATTGCAGGCAGATTCTTTACCATCTAAGCCACCAGGGAAGCCCTGAAGCTTCATAGTAATAATAAAAGCAGAATGCCTTGTTCCATTTTGTCTTTCTATTATGTCATCCTTCCCAAGGGTATCATTTGGTAGAAGAATGAAACCCAACTCTAAAGAAATAACTGTGGTGTGAGGACATGTTATTGAAAGGAAAACATTTAGAGGTGATGACTAACCTTCCTTGCTTTCTCCACGATTTTCCAAAGATCCTATCAGAAACAGGTTTTAGGAATTGTTTTTCTCTGCATCCTGCTTTGTTTCCCCTTCCCTGGTTTCTTCTCATATTGTTTAATTAATTCATGACACAAATGTGACAGGCACCTTGTTAGGTCATTGGGGTGTCAACAACCAGTATTATGGACTGAATTGTGATCCCCACCAAAATTCCTATCGTGAAGTTCTAACCCTCAGTACTTCAGGATGTGACTGCATTTGAGACAGAGTCTTTAAAGAGGTCAAGTTAAAATGAGGTAATTAGGTTGGGTCCTAATACGATATGACTGGTATCCTTATGGGAAGAAGAGATTAGGACACAAACACCTTCAGAAGGAAGACCACATGAAGACACATGGAGAAGATGGCCGTCTGCAAGCCAGCGAGAGAACTCAGAGGAAAGCAATCCTTCTGACACCTTGATCTCAGACTTCCAGCTTCTAGAATTGTAAGAAAATAGTTTTCTATTGGTTGAGTCACACTGCCTATGGCACTTAGTTATAGCAGCCCTAGCAAACTAATACCATAAGCATTATAAAACACAACATTGTAGAGGAGCTGGGCGAGTTCACAGCTAACTACACGACAAGATAACGCAATGCCAAACCGCTGGAGAAGTTCTAAGGTTAAATCCCTGGGCACCAGGGATACAGACGCTATTTCCAAAGGCAGTGCAGACAGTCAGGGAATGATCTAAGGAAGAAATAGATTGTGAACCAGGACTAGAATGACTCACAAGGACTTTACGGGATTGGAGACAAGGGCATTCTCGGAGGGTGGAGCAATGAGTCATCTTTCTAGTACGGTCTCTCTTTTTTGTCCTTCTTGTGCATTATCCTTACCAAGCTCTATAACCAAATTATTGTCATATCATTATTGCATTAGTAAAAAAAAGTTGGGACTTCCCTGGTGGTCCAGGGGCTAAAACTCCATGGTCCCAATGCAGGGGGCCCAGGTTCAATCCCTAGTCAGGAAACTAGATCTCACATGCTACAACTATGACCTGGTGCACCCAAATAAAATAAATAAATTAATTAAATAAATGTAAGTTTATTAAAGGGGTTTTCAAGGAGGCTCAGTGATAAAGAATCCGCCTGCCAAGCAAGAGACATGGGTTTCATCTGTGAGTCTGGAAGATCCCCTGGAGAAGGAAATGGCCAGCCACTCTAGTATTTTTGCCTGGGAAATCCCATGGACAGAGGAGCCTGGTGGGCTAGAGTCCATGGGGTCACAGAGAGTTGGATGTGACTTAGCAACTAAACCACCACCACCAAGTTTCTTAAGGAGCAAAGTATCACTGTCCCCATTTTCCAGGTGAGGAAACTGGGGCACAGACAGGTGAAGTAACTTGTCCAAGGCCACACAGCTAGTAAGTGGCAGAGCCAGATGCACACCCAGCAGCCCTCTTCCTTCACTGGTCTAATGACTGAGACCAGGTTTGATCAAGGAGCAGGGCATAGACTGAGGCTCTGTGAACACAGCATAGAGGAAAGTAGGGACTTTCTTTCCACACATATGGGTGGAATCAGAAGGACAGAGCTTGGCAATAGCTTGAGAAGGAAGGAAAGGTGAAGGAAGTTGTTTTTATTTTTGAGGAGAGGAAAGATGAGAAACTGTAGGTTTCTAAAAGGGAGATAGGAGATAGCGGGCAAAAAAAAGTTCCAGAAGGAGAACAGACGTCTTTGATAAAGCCTAAGCCTACTCGGGGTGAGGGTGGGGGGCGGGGGAGGGTGTTGAGGGTAGTAAGGACAGCCTTGGAAGGAAAAAGGGGAATTTCCTCTGAAATGAAAGTGGAGGAGACCTAAAGGGAAGAGGTTACAAGATAAGGATGCAGCAGCAGCGCTGGCCCCCGGCCCTGGGGTTGTGTTTTGTTCTCTCTCTCCTTCCTTCCTTCTTCTTTCTTTGCTTCTCTTTCTTTCGTTTTATTCTTTCCTTCCTCCCTTTCTTTTTCAAAAATGTCTTTTATTATATCTTTTTTTTTTTTTTCTGGGAAGTACAAGAGAGTTGGACACAACTGAGAGACTGAACTGAACTGAACAAGGCAAATGGGAGGGAGTGGATGGGGGTCTAAGGGGAGCTGTGAAGTTTGGGGATAAGACTCTGCAGGGTGTGAGAGAGACACTGAGGACAAGAAAAGGGCAGCCCAGAGTCCACTGCCTACAGGCAGCGTCAGTCTGTCCAGGTGGGCTCCACCAAGGCACAGGGCTGGGGAAGGCAGGTGGTCAAGGGATCAGGGTGGGATTGGTAGGGGGCAAGGTCAAGGGGATCAGAGAACTGAGAATGGAGTAGAGGATCTAAGGGACCAAGCAGGGCATGCAGCCTAGGGAAGTAAAGAGAGTAAGAGGGAAGTGAAAGCACACAAAACAGGAGAGTTTCCAGGACTAAAAAGTATCCATTCCAACATCCTCTGTCCAGGACTCACTAGATAGTTCCCTTTTATTTTTGTTATACAAATATTTAAAGTTGAGACTTCTAAGCATATGAATCCCAGGCGGGATTTTGTTCTGATGCATCACTTACCGGATCACACTGGGAAGACAAAGTGGGTACGGATGGCACAAGATGTGACAGCGGAGGGTGGGGGGGATGCACTGTTATTTTTAATGTTTTATTTTTCATTTATTCTTTTTAAACTTTTTAGTTTACATTGGAGTATGTGTGTGCTGTGTGCTGAGCTGTGTGACCCCAGGGACTGTAGCCTGCCAGGTTCCTCTGTCCATGGAATTTCCCAGGAAAGAATACTGGAGTGTGTTGCCATTTGGAGTATAGCTGATTAGCTATACTTGCGATAGTTTGATAGTTGTGATGGTTTCAGGCAGACAGCAAAGGGGTTCAGCCATACATATACAGGTATCCATTCTCCTGCAAACTCCCCTCCCGTCCAGGCTGCCACATAACACTGAGCAGAGTTCCCTGTGCTCTACAGTAGGGCCTTCTCAGTTACCCAGTTTAAATATAGCAGAGTGTACACGCCCATCCCCAATGCCCTATCTCTTCCTCCATTCTGTGTGTGCATGCTCAGTCACTTCAGTCACGTCTGACTTTTTGTGACCTCACGGACTGCAACCGGCCAGGATCCTCTATCCATGGGATTTTCCTTGCAAGAATACTGGAATGAATGGCCCTTTCCTCCTCCCGGGGATCTTCTCAACCCAGGGATCAAACCCATGTCTCCTGTGTTACAGGCGGAGTCTTGAGCCACCAGGGAAATGGTCGCACCATTTTCCACAAACATCATAATTAATGCAATCGGTACAGTCTCCTTGGAAGGCCACATGAATTCTGAGGATGCTGCTGTTTTCCACAGCATTCCTGACCTCCTCTTGGCCCTTTCCTTCATATCTCCTTACTTTTATCATGTCATCATCTCTCCACATGGATTTGATTTTGGTGGCTTTGATTTTTTTTTGAAAGAACCAAAAATCATTTAAGCATTGTTTGATAAGTGAGGTAGTCAACCAAACTGAGTATTGTACTTTGGGTCAAAAACAAAGTGACGATTAAATAATGAGACCAAATCTCTTGGGTAGGCAGATGGGTGGGGGAAGACTCATTAACTAGCCTGAGGGCAAACACTGGAGGAATTCTAACATAGTTTTGAGAGTACAATGTAAACGAGAAGTTTGTTCTCCCAGGGCGAGTGTGAGAAAGGACATTTAAATGAATTAACCAATGTATTTGTTTAAAGTCTAGTCTTTCTCTAAAGTGACACCTGGCATTGACAACTTTCTGTATTGTGCTGAAAATTCCCATGTCTACAGCTAACAGACACAAGGTATAAATGCACTAGCTGGAACACGCAAACGAAAATGTGTACCAGATGTCATCCATGAACGGAAACATGATCTCTGTTTAATAAATATTCTTCACAGAAAAATACACCTGACCAAGAAAAAAAATTTTTTAATGACATCTTTACTATTGGGTTAGAGAAATAAAATTTTCTTTCTTGCATTTAACTCATTTTCATTCAAGATACTGTTTTACTAAGTTGTTTAAAGTGTGAGATGGGGTGGTAATAAATGCCAGTAGGTAATAAAACTATGGTAAATTAAAAAAAAAAAAATTCTTTTCTAATCCACCAGTGCTTCCTTTACATAGTATAGAGTCCTGGTCAACAGTCAAGAATTCTGACAAATCCAGGATTTTGCTCTTACCCTGTCATCAAGTCGCTGTGAATTCCTCAGCCGTCCCCTCAAAGGCCCTCTTCAGATCTGAACACATGCAGTATTTTCCTATGTATCTCTTATCTGCGCTGCAAAATTCCCTTTTCTTAGCTTTTAGGAATAAATGAGCACTTTTAGCCCCTAATTACATGAAAGTATGTCATTTTTTTCTACATAAATACCCTAAAAATTGTTATACCTTAGCTGTCTTTCATTTATTGAATTATGAAAAACAGATCAATTTGGTTCACTGCTATAAAATAAATTGCCCTCCTAGTTATTTTGTCTATTTGCTCAATTCAAAATTTGAACAGTACAATCATGTCTTTTTGATATTCATATAACATTAGTACTTCATAAATATGAATCATGCTACTAACTGTGTTTATAGTGATGATATCTAATTACTGTGGTTTGCATACTACACAACTCATCTTAAATTGTCAAAAGATTAAAAGAAATATTGGAAAGTATACTGCACATTTCCATCTGTAACGGATAGCATACTATAACCTGAACTTGATCTTTAAATACACATAATATTATATAAAGTATACAGGAAACTATTCCTACCTCGGTCAAGCCAACACAGTTCTGGAGAAACTCACGACTAACTCCATGCAATAGAAAGAAGATTATGAAATTGTTCTATTTCAGACAAAAGGAAGACATCTTTTAAACATTTTCACATTTAGAAGTCTTTTTTTTCACATTAACCTGGATTGATTTTTTTTTTTTCTCTGTAAAAATAAGGGGAAACAATGGTGATAAGGTTTCATTAAATACGCAAAAGCAAAAAGATTATGGAGGGGGTATTAAAACATGTTTACGTGATATTTGAGACAATAAAGGATGTAAATCTTTGAGAAAAGCAATAAAAATGCATGATTTTGCAAGGTAGCTTTGGTCAAGTGGGGTTTTTTAAATTATTTATTTATTATTTTTGGCTGTGCTGGGTCTTCGTTGCTGTGTATGGGCTTTTCTCTAGTTGTGGTGAGCAGGAACTTTTCATTTTGGTGTCCTCTCTTGTTGTGAAGCAGGGACTCTAGGGCACATGGGCCTCAGAATTTTTGGCACATGGGTTCAGTAGTTGTGACTCTTGAGCTTAGTTGCCCCGTGGCATGTGAAATCTTCCCAGACCAGGGACCAGGGATAGAACCTATTTCCCCTACATTGGCAGGCAAATTCTTTCTCACTGGACCACCAGGGAGGTCCTGGCTAGTGTTTTTAATACTTGTATTCTAAGTTGGGTTGGCCATCCAGTATGTAAAGCTACAGAACACCAATCCCATAAAAGACCACACTTCCTGGTAGTGGCAAAGCTATTTAAGAAATATGCTTGTTATAGAAGGGATCATGAAAACTGTCTTTTTGGAACTGATGTCCAGCTTTAGGGCTTCCATGGTGGCTCAGGGGTAAAGAATCCACCTGGAGATGGGGGTCCTATCCCTGGATCTGGACAATCCCCTGGAGAAGAAAATGGCAGCCCACTCCAGTATTCTTGCCTGGGAAATCCCATGGACAGAGGAGCCTGGTGGGCTCTAGTCCATGCAGTCGCAAAGAGTGGGATATGACTGAGCAACTAAACAACAACATCCAACTTTAACCACAGTAGTTTCTTCTGGAGGCACTGAAACATCATTTTCTTTCACAATGATTCATTCTCAACCAAGAAACCATCTGGGAATTGGCAAAAAATAAAGAAAGAAAGAAAGTTTATTGCGCCACTCAGATGGAGAATCACCAGTAAGGAAAATAAAGAGAGTTAACAGCATACTTGCTTTTAATACTTCTTGGGTGGATTTCCCTGGACAGTCTGATTTTCCAGCATTTCCTCCAGATAAGTGCTTGGGCTTGGGGCATACTGATCTGTCTACAGCAGTCCTTCTCAAAGGGTGATTTTCTAAGCCAGGAGCACTCGCATCACCAGGGAACTTACTATTAATAGAAATGCCTCTTGTCATACCCCATACCAGACCCACTAAATCAGAATCACCAGTGTGGAGCCCACGTATGTTAAGACATCCCCTCGCGAGTTCTGATATTAATACACACTGAGGGTTGAGAACAACTGGTCTCCAGCACATGGCCTGCCTAATTCTCATTCCATTCATTTTTCCTTCCTATCAATGCCCTTCGTTCAGCCCTAAACATCTAACTACATGCCACTCCTCCTCAAGTCTGACCCAGCTCTTTCTTTGAACTTTGGCAATTCCCTTACTTGAAACAGCACTGATCATTTACATCCTGCAATTCATTACCTATATCTGAAGTGATTTACCTGTACCGTGTCTTACATTGTCCTCTAAATTATTTCCTACCCATGTTTCTTTTATCACCGTAACTGAATTAAAACCTGCCTCTTAAAGGCAGAAACTGTGTCTTGTACAGCTGGCCCTCCGTGTTCTCAGAGCTTGCATCCTCAGGGTTTGCATCTGTGGATTCAACCAACTACAGACACAGCAGAGGATTGTCTGTATTAATCCTTCACCATTCAATATAAGGGACTTGAGCATCCTTAGATTTGAGCATCCCTTGCAGGGGCTCCTGGAACCAATCCCCATGGACACCGAGGGGCAGCTATGTAGTCTTACTTCCCATAGCATCCATCAGTGTTTAAGCTTTTGTTCATTCTCCTAATATGCCCTTTTCTTCTTCCCACTGACTTCCAAGTTTCCAAATTCTTGCAGTTTGTCAAAGTTCAACCCCAAATGCTTTTTCTATGGCTTTTTCTATATGTAGAAGTATTCTTCTTCCTTGAAAAAAGAAATCATAATTTTATCTTTTTAGTTTTCCACTTCATAGTGCTGTCATTTGTTCGTGCCTTCCCTCTCTCATCACTGAAGATGGAGATAATTGTTTTAAACCACAGTTTTAAGTAATGTGGGTGGGGAGGAATAATTTAGTTTGCTTCAGGGTAGGCATGTATGATTAGTTTATTTTCCCTCAATATTGAATGAACTCTGATTTGGGGTAATCCAACTATTTACATAGGAAGTAACTCTCACATTTCAGAGAGACTCAGTATCCCTCCTAGATGCATTGCGGATCTGGGACAGGGTCTGTGTGATGGAGACAATTGTTGCAATTTGTGTGGTCTAATAAGTGGTCGCAGAAGAGTAGACATGAAGTAACAGGAATCTGCAGGAAATCAAGCCATAAGGAAACCAGGGCGACTTGAAGTCACATGGGTGAGGAAGAAAAGAACCTCACCCCAGGGTAAGGACCAGTAGCAAAAGGCTTAATTGCTACCATGTCATGGTGTGAACTCACTGTGTCGCTGCCTGAGCTAATGGGAACCTGATGCAGCCAGCTTCCTGAGCCCACCAGTCCTGACTTCAAACACCGCAGCCCTTCGTGCAGGAATGGGCGGACTGGAGTCCCGGGCTTACTTCCTGTCCAACAAAGGAGCATCTGCCCCCATCCCACATCCCCATCAGTTAATGTAGGCTCCATGGGACACTGGCAGGGCTCTGGAACCAACCCCCCTGTTTTCCCCATTGAACATTCAATACTAACTTCCTGACCCCTCACTATGAAAATCTTCCAGACAAAGTAGCCCCTCAAGAGCCTCTTTCCTGGTGGCTCAGATGGTTAAAAAAATCTGCCTGCAATGTGGGAGACCTGGGTTCAATCCCTGGGTTGGGAAGATCCCCTGGAGGAGGACATGGCAACCCACTCCAGTATTCTTGCCTGGAGAATCCCCATGGAAAGAGGAGCCTGGCAGGGGCTACACTCCATGGGGTCACAAAGAGTTGGACATGACTGAGCGACTAAGCACCCACACACAAGAGCCTCTGGCTCTCTCTGCTTACAGAGCCAGGAGCAAGAGAAAGCCCACAGGTCATTTGCCAGCAAATCTCACTGGGCCAACTGGGAGTGCAAATTGGGTGCAAAGGATTCATCGCAGAGGGGACCTGCAGTGCCAGGAAAGAGAGGTCTGGGGGGAGCGGAGCCGGAAACCGTCCAAGTCTGATCCAAGTCTGGTTCTCCTGTTTCTACCTACATCTATCACTTCTGTTTTGCCACCAGCTCCTGACAGGAAAATGCCGAAGTGTCAGTCAAAGAACCCCTCCTGTTTATGTGACTGGAAAAGTGTTTACAGCCCCTAGTGTTTGGGGTCAGCCCCAAGCCCCCAGGGCAAGCAAGCCTTAACCCAGGTCTCCTCTCTGAGGAAGGGGGGTGGGGGAGGGGGGTGATTCTGGAACATCAAGCTTCCTGGGCTCTTTTTTTTTTTTTAACTTCAATTCCCACCGGCAGCCTTGGTGTTTTTCCTTTGCTGAGATTTCTTAAGTTCCCTTTTTTACAGCACTTATCAACATGTAAACTCCACACGAGGGTGAAAAGGTAGGTGTTTAAGACAGACAGCAACAGCTGGGATAAACTGCCTCTTAAAAAGACTGTCTTAATGAAATGCATCTCTTTATATTGAGGGCATTTGTAAGCAGAATGGGGATGAAACTTGAGAAGATTACGTGATAACCAGGCTATATCCTGTCGAGAGAGAGTGTTTCTCTAATAACACAAAGATGAGCTTCTCAATAGTCTGCCAGATAGCCGTCTTCCGGCCAGTGTCTCCCATCGTAAATCTTCCTTGTGACTCAGGTTTTCTGTAGATTTGTGAGGATAGAGCTCATTTTCGTGGAGAGATGGGGCTAAGGAAAGATCTGGAGCTCCTCCAGTTAAAAAAAACAAACCCCACCATTCTGCTTAATCAACTTTTGTTCCATCAGAATCAATATCCTGCAGAGGGTGGATTTCATTGTTCTAAAGTCTGCTTGCAGGTGACGGAGCAAAGATATGGTTCCTGATAAAGACTTGCTGAAAAGGAAAAGAAAATACTCCTCAAAATAGCCCCAAAAGGGGGTGGGGGGCTCCCAAACTGTCCTTTTACAAATAAGCTTCCTTTTGTGAGAAACTCTGCCTAGCTTTGCATTCTCAAGATTTGTCAGTAATTTGACAGTGACACAACCCCTCTCTTCCCAGGGTTATCTATTATTTCTCACTGAAAGGGCTCAGCCATTTACTAAGCATCTAAGAAGTCATGGGTCCTCTCTGAACCTTAGTTTCTTTATCTTTGATAATAGTTCCCTACCCTGGAGGTTGTAGATGAGGTAGCGTGTTTGAAATTATCTAACCCATGGTGGACACTCAATAACAACTACCCTACTTCTCTTAATTTATCCACAGAATGGATCGGTGGCAGGTTAAAATCTAAACTGGGTTCCTGTTTGGGCTGCATTATTTTTCATGGCCCTAGATAAATCCCCTCAGCTGGGATCTGCCCTGAACTTCAGTCTCCTTATTTGTTAAAACAGAATAATGATACCTCTTCTCACTTGAGAAAGGGCTTATGAGAGCCAAATGAACAAATAAAAATCTTGTAATAGATGTTTGTGTATTTGTAAATGATAAAGCATGGACTTCCCAGGTGGTTTCATGGTAAAGAATTTGCCTGCCAATGTAGGAGACACAGCTTCGATCCCTCCATGGAGAACATCCCCTGGAAAAGGAAATGGCAGCCCACTCCAGTCTTCTTGCCTGGGAAATCCCATGGACAGAGGAGCCTGGCAGGCTGCAGTCCATGGGGGTCGCAAAAGAGTCAGACATGACTTAACAACTAAACAACAACAACAGCAAAATGGTAAAGCACATAAATCAGGCTAGTGATAATCATTTACAGTTTTCATAATTGGATGAAAGGCATCAAATACTGTTGAAACCACACATATACATAATAAATAAAAGAAAAATGTTTATTTCATAAAAAACAATTATTGTTGCCTTGTTCTAGCTTTGACTGTCTTTTGTTTCATTTTTTAATTTTGGCTTTTTTTGATAAAAGCTTTTCTAGAGAAACTGTACCAACTGAGATGTTCAAAACACGCACTCCTGTGTTACAAGGAAGACACTCAGAAAACTAAGGTCTCTTGAAGTTCAAAATATATGGATACTCACATAATTTCTTATTTTCCATTGTAATGACTTCCCCCTGCCTCAGACTGTAGTACTTTTTAAAATTTATTCATTTATTTTAATTGGAAGGTAATTACTTTACAATACTGTGATGGTTTTAGCCACACAACAAGATGAATGGGCCATAGGCGTACATGGGTCTCAATTTCTAAAATTCCATTTGAGGAGAAGATTGTGTATTCACGGCCCTCCTCTTTCTCTGTTTGGGCTTCCTCAGCTTCCTGTGGGGGATGATGGCGCTTGGGACCCAGCGTAGGTGGAACAGCTGGAGACCCTCCTTGCCTCCTGATGTCACAGCTTATCAGTGTTGACGGACAGAGCACATAAGGCCTTGCCTTCCTTGCTGACCAAACCAAAAGCACACTTCTCTATTTCTACCATGCTCTTTTTTTCTTGAAAAGGAAAGAGCCACTTCATTGAAAACACTGAAATATATTGGAAGCAATCAATGCATTAATGTTGCTAAGCAAGTTCCACTTTTGGACTTCCATTCATGGTATAACCTAATTGTATTACCCAATCTTTTGCAGCTCTAAAGTTTAATGTAGTCAACTGTTGATCATCATCAAAAGAAGTATCATAGATTCTATGAAAATCATAGACACACAGGACCCTCCTTTTGATTTATGTTAACTGGGAGAGGAGTGGGAAGCTTGAATAATCTGCAAATTGAAGAATTTTGTTGTTGATGATGTTGTTTAGTCGCTAATTCGTGTCCAACTCTTTGTGATGCCAAGGACTATAGCCCACAAGTCTCCTCTGTCCCTGGAATCCTCCAGGCAAGAATACTGGAGTGGGTTGCCGTTTCCTTCTCCAGGGGATCTTCCCGATCTAGGGATTGAATCCATGTCTCCTGCATTGCAGGTGGATTCTTTATCACTGAGCCACCCGCGAAGCCCCAAATTGAAGAATGCCCATATTAAACAAAGAGAAATAAGTATGACACAAGTGGAACACACACACGCAATTGATTAATACTTTTGGAAGAAACTTATCTCTGTAAGCTTTGTCTTGGGGCTGACTGTGTCACAGAATTCCAACTGTATATATGATATGTGACAACGTTTTAGTGGAATGCTTTGCTTTTGTTAAATTAATTAAGAAAAGAAATATTACACTGAAGAAGTCTGAATTCACTTCTTCATCTTAAGATTAATAGGTAAAAATCAATGAATTAATTGTTTATCCCACAAACCTTTAATAAGTACTTACTGTGTAACAGGTGCTGTGCTTGGAACTGCACATGCATTGATGAATAAAACAGACATGGTCCCTACCCTCAGCATTCATATTTTGATATTAAAACAGCATGAGCAACTTTGATCTAAGGAAGGAAAACTGGCATCCACATTCATAGTAACTTCCACTTTAACCTGGACCAGTGGGTAGGAGAGAGTCTCTCCCTGGCCACTTGTCAAGGCAAACCTGAGGCAATCAGAGAGGCAGCCTGGCAAAGTCATTAAGACTATAGGCTCTGGAGTCAAACTGGGGTGAATCCTGGCTTCTCTCTAGCTGTGTGTTCTTGGGACAGATATTTGATCTCCCTATGAATCTGTAAAATAGGGGACATGTTAATACCTACCTCATGGGGCTGTTGTAATGATGAACTAAGTTAATAAAGAAAGCCATTAGAACAATGCATAGAAAAGAGCAGATGCTTAGTAAATGTTAGCAAATCTTACCCATATCTGACATCATCTCCCATCATAGCTCCATACACAGCTCAGGGTCCTGGTAGGATAACATCTACCCTCAACATCTGCCACAATTTCCCTTGCCTGCCCTCTCCCCAACCCCTTCATGCTTTTACACATGGCATACCATCAGTCTGGAGAGCCTTACCATCTCTTTTTTTCCTAAAAAACTTTTCTTGTGTTCATCAAAGCTCAGTTTAAGATCATGTCCTCTGGAGAATGCAATGGCACCCCACTCCAGTACTCTTGCCTGGAGAATCTCATGGATGGAGGAGCCTGGTAGGCTGCAGTCCACGGGGTCTCTAAGAGTCGGACACGACTGAGCAATTTCACTTTCACTTTTCACTCTCATGCATTGGAGAAGGAAATGGCAACCCACTCCAGTGTTCTTGCCTGGAGAATCCCAAGGACAGAGGAGCCTGGTGGGCTGCCGTCTATGGGGTCGCACAGAGTCGGACACGACTGAAGCGACTTAGCAGCAGCAGCCTCTGGAAAAATCCTCCTTGTCCCTGACTGCCAATGGTTGGGTGATCCTCTGCTCTGCTCAACCAACAGCTGTGCATAACTCTAACCCTATACTGCCCCCTGGACTTGGAGTGCTTATTTGTATGTTGCATTACACCAGATGAGATGACAGGAGAGGATCAATCAATGTGTGTTAAAAGAACAAAAGATTTAGTGAATAAATAGAAGAAAGGGAGGAAGGAAGAAAGGGAAGAAAGATGGCTCAATCCTTGGAACAACCTCATCGGGATATGTACTTGTATCCTGTGGAGCAGGTAATAAGATAAACTTTTTCAAAGTGAAAGTCGCTCAGTCACATCTGACTCTTTGTGACCCCATGGACTGTGTCCATGGAATTCTCCAGGCCAGAATACTGGAGTGGATAGCCATTCCCTCCTCCAGGGGATCTTCCCAACCCAGGGATTGAACCCAGGTCTCTGGCGAATTCTTTACCAGCTGAACCACTAGGGGAGCATGATTTATTTATTTTATTTATTTACTTTCTGGTTGTGCTGTGTCTTTGTTGCTGTATGAGGGCTTTCTCTAGTTGTGGCGAGTGGGAGTTACTTTTTGTTGTGGTGCCTGGGCTTCTCATTGCAGCAGCTTCTCTTGTTGCAGAGCACAAGCCCTAGGCACACAGGCTTCAGTAGTTACCTTGAGTGGGCTCTGTAGGTGCAGTTCATGGGTTCTAGAGTGAGGGCTCAGTAGTTGTGGCACTGGGTTCAGTTGCTCCATGGCATGTGGGATCTTGCCGGACCAGGGATCGAACTGGTATCCCTTGCATTGCGAGGCAAATTCTTCACCACTGGACCACCAGGGAAGCCCGAGATAAGCTTCTTGAAGAGCCCTGAACCTGACCATTATTGCTGTTACTGAGTCCAAGCTCCTACTGCTCGCCACATGACAGGCCAATAAAACAAGAGAAGAGCTGTTGGGGCAAGGAGGGATACTGATTTTATTCAGAAAGGCAGCAGACCAAGAAGATGCTGGACTAGAGTCCCGAAGAACCGTCTTACCTGAGTTAGAATTCAGACATCTTTTATACTAAAAAGGGAGGCAGTAAAATCAAACATTTCCTGGTTCTGGTCAGACTCTGGAAGGGATACTTAATTGCTTCCTTCTTGGCGTTATTCACAGGTAAGCCTAGTCAGGATGTTTCCTGTGAGCTAAACAAAGCTTGGTGCTCCTTACCTGGGAGGCAGTGTAGCCAGAGATGCACCATCACCTATAATTTAAGCTTATAGACAACATTTATTTAGTGATTAATCTGTAACAGAATACAAAGTTTCTTCCCTGTTGCCTTGCCTCCTCCAGACTCTACCATGCTCTGCTACTGGCCTGAAGAGATACAGGCAAGCAGAGATTGAGCTAAAAACCAGAAGCAGCTAACTCTTTTCTTCCTTAATACATATATTTTGTTGAAGTATAGTTGACTTACAACGTTTCAGGTGCACAGCAAGGTGATTCAGTTATACACATACACATATTATTTTTGAAATTATTTTCCATTAAAGGTTATTACATTATTATTACATCATTACATTATAGGTTATTACAAGATATAATTCCCTGTGCTATTCAGTTATAACAAGATACAGTTCCCTCTGCTATACAGTAAACTCTTGTTGCTTGTTGCATATCTAGCATTCTATTCATACTAAGTCAAACAAGTGGAATCAAAATGTCATAAACTTTTTAGTTAGACAAAGATTCATAAGACTTCTAAAATATTATATATTATACATATTATTTATATATACGTATACAAAAGCTTTTCTACTATGCTTGGTAAAGGCTTGAGAAAGAACATAAAAAAAAAAAGAAGAAGAGATGGAGAAATTGGAAAACATAAACTAAGTGAAGAAACATAACTAAATGGAAGAAAAGTTATGACCAACCTAGACAGCATATTAAAAAGCAGAGACATGACTTTGCCAACAAAGGTCCGTCTAGTCAAGTCTATGGTTTTTCCAGTAGTCATGTATAGATGTGAGAGTTGAACTATAAAGAAAGCTGAGCACCAAAGAATTGATGCTTTTGAACTGTGGTGTTGGAGAAGACTCTTGAGAGTCCCTTGGACTGCAAGGACATCCAACCAGTCCATCCTGAAGAAAATCAGTCCTGAATATTCATTGGAAGGACTGATGCTGAAGCTGAAACTCCAATACTTTGGCCACCTGATGCAAAGAACTGACTCATTGGAAAAGACCCTGATGCTTGGAAAGATTGAAGGCAGGAGAAGGGGATGACAGCGGATGAGATGGTTGGATGGCATGACTGACTCGATGGACATGTGTTTGAGTAAACTCCAGGAGTTGGTGATGGACAGGGAGGCCTGGCGTGCTGCAGTCCATGAGGTCACAAAGAGTTGGACATGACTGAGTGACTGAACTGAAACTAAATGAAATGGGAGCACTGAATATGAAATAGAAAAAGTGAAACAAACGAGATTAAAGTAAAAGATCATCATATAATCCAGTTGTTTTTAAACATGACTACTCATTAGAAATATATCTGGAGCTCTGGAGAGAAAAAGCAATACCTGGGCATTTGCACTTTTCAAAAAGCTCCAAGATAATTTTGATATGCATCTGGATTTTAAAAAGTGATTACAGGTTTTTCTATTAAATCATAGTTTTGGTGATACAGAGTTCTATTATTTTTCTGTTGACCAATCATGACACAGTGGTATTAAGTGAATAATAGTTACATAATCACAATAGTAAAAGATGTTTATCAGTTTTCACAGTCAGTAGCCAGACCAAAAAAAAAAAGATAATTACAATTGCAAGCCATAATAGGAACATGATTAACCTAAAAATATAAAACACTTACATAAAATTTAGGGGGTCCAGCAGAGTGATATGATAAGCGGAAGTGCATCCATGCACATGTTTTC
Organism: Giraffa tippelskirchi; assembly: GCF_054371585.1. Classification (NCBI taxonomy): domain Eukaryota; kingdom Metazoa; phylum Chordata; class Mammalia; order Artiodactyla; family Giraffidae; genus Giraffa; species Giraffa tippelskirchi. The sequence goes on along the minus strand of NC_137280.1, from coordinate 35,659,293 downwards.
ATCCACCCAGTCAGTCTATGTCTTTTGGTTGATGCATTTAATCTATTTACATTTATGGTAATTATTGATATGTATGATCCTAGTACCATTTTCTTAATTGTTTGGCGTTTGTTTCCTGCAGGTCTTTTCCTTCTCTTGCATTTCCTGCCTAGAGAAGTTCCTTTAGCATTTGTTGTAAAGCTGGTTTGGTGGTGCTCAATTCTCTTAACTTTTGCTTCTCTGGAAAGCTTTTGCGTTCTCCATCAAATCCCAATGAGAGTCATGCTGGGTAAAGTACTCTTGGTTGTAGGTTCTTCCCTTTCATCACTTTAAATATATCATACCATCCCCTTCTGGCTTGGAGAGTTTCTGTTGAGAAATCAGCTGATAGTCTGATGGGAGTTCCCTTGTAGGTTATTTGTCATTTGTCTCTTGTTGCTTTTAATATTTTATCTCTGTCTTTAATTTTTGTCAGCTTGATTACTATGTGTCTTGGTGTGTTCCTCCTTGGGTTTATCCTGCCTGGGACTCTCCGTGTAAAGGCAGCTAACTTTTCATACCACTTTACCTTCCATGAACTCTGACCATACCAGAGACCTGCAAACAGTCTTAAGATATCATCTACATCAACACTCTGTCTCTAAGTGCTTGAATCCCTGCATTTCGCAAGAGGGATGGTTATCCACAGCTTTAAGCGTACATTCAAGTCTGGAAAAAGCATAGTTCCCCTTGGTAGCACTTGCTTCCGGATACTTTTCAACAGAAATGACCTTTCTTAAGCTGCAATTCAAGCCCATGATTGATGGCCTCAAAACTGGTTCATTCTTTCAAGCTCTGGTTCACCAACAGCATTATATTTTTATTAACTATTTGCACTCCCAAGCAAAAAATTAAAAGTTAGTTCCCCAATACCAAAGATCCCTGACAGGTCAATATTTATCAAACGCACACACACATGCTGAGAGAGGAGAGAAGCTAGAGATTATGCTTGAAATCATATAGATCCCAGTGCTGTAATGAAAACAAATCACAAGACTTGTTTGTTGAGATCTCTGAAAAGGGTAGGTATTATTTTTTGTCAGGGTAGAAGTTTCAACTAGCAAGAGCTTTTCATTTCCTCAATCTGAATAGAAACAAACAATAGAAAAGCAAAGTATAGTTTTTCAAGTTGCAAAATTGAGCTCTTCATAGCTCATTTTCTCTCTCACTATTCTTAGTTTTCTGCAAACAAGTTCACTTTTGGTGTATAATGAGCTATCCCCATATCTTCATGGCCAGTGCCCATGTCCTACTTCTATTTTTTTAATTTTTATTTATTTATTTATTTATTTATGGCTGTGCTGGGTCTTCCTTGCTATGCTTGGGCTTCCTCTAGTTTGCTGAGAGCAGGGGCTACTCTCTAGTTGTGGTCCACCGGCTTCTCATTGCAGTAGCTTCTCTTGTTGCTGAGCAAGGGCTCTAGGGCATATGGGCTCATTAGTTGTGGTGCATAGGCTTGTGGAATCTTCCCAGGCCAGTAATCGAACCCATGTCCTCTGCATTGGTAGGCAGATTCTTAACCACTGGACCCCCAGGGAAGCCATCCTGCTTCCATTGTAAGGAATAAGACTTCTTAATCACTGTTCTCAAAATAGTTCATCCTTGTATTAAATGCTTGCTTATTCACTCAGTAATTACTTACTGAGCTATGGCAGATACTCTACTGGCATAGGGTGTAAAATAGTGCCATCCACCCTCTGCCCTGGGAAACTTTTGACCAGTTTGTGGGTTTTTTTAGTGAGAGACAATTTGCCTGTATAGAACTGACTTTGATAAATGTACTTTGAAAATATTCCACAAGAATTAAATTTTTTTGTCAAATTTCATTTTTTACAAAACAAGAGACTTGTGTCTCCTGGCATAGCATCAGGGAGATGGCAGGCACTGGGTTAATAGCCATTTCTTTTTTTCTGTGATGTTTGAAGATCAAGTCATCTATAAGATGAATTTGGAGTCTTGACATTTTGAGCAAAGTAACAGATTCTACTGGGCTGAGGAGCTACCTAGTGGAGACTATAAGGGAATGGCATTTGGAGATGGCCTCATCTAGCTTTCAGCCTTGGTCTCTCTGCCACTCAGTTGAGAAGTAACAGCAAAGAAGTTTTTTAAGCTTCCTAAGCCTTAACTGATAAATGGGAAAACGAGCACCTCTCCACAGAGTTGTCATAAGGTTACTTGAAATACAATGTGTAAAATTTCATTCATAGGAACCTGGCATCAAGAATAGCTATTATTTGATGTAAAGTATCACCATCCCGAATTTGTCTGCTTCTGGAAATACACTTATTTATAAAAATTGGATTTTCCTTTTTTTAAATTTATTTATTTTTGGTTGCATTGGGTTTTCGTTGCTGCCTGTGGACTTTCTCTACTTGCCCTGGGTGGGGGCTACTCTTCACTGCAGTGCAAAGGCTTCTCACTGTGGTGGCTTCTACTGTTGCAGAGCACAGGCTTCAGTAGTTGCGTCACACGGGCTTATTTGCTCTGAGGCATGTGGGACCTTCCCAGACCAGGGATTGAACCCATATCCCCTGCATTGGTAGGCAGATTCTTATCCACTGCACCACTAGGAAAGTCCCTAAAATTTGGATTTTCTGAAAGCAAAACATGTCTACAATTTTCAGCTAAACATCAAATTTGGAACTCCAAACAGAGGACTGTGGTAATTCTGGTATCTTTGTCATTTTTCAAGACATTTTATGACAACCACCTCTCCCCCAGGAACCCTTCCCTGCCCTGGCAGAAAGAGGTTTGTACCACCGCAGGCCAGGGCACATTCTTTCCATGGGATGGATCCAATCTCACTCTGTATTTATCTAACTTCCTTTTCTAAGAGGTTTAGCAAGTTTGGACTAGACTGTAAGCTCTTTAAGATTCTCATTTATGTTTTCTCTCTTCAATAATATAATCCTCCCAGAACACTGCCACAGTTTCTGGGATCAAGGTGTCAAATGCCTGGATCCATCCCAGGGATAGGCATACCCCATGCTCAGCGTACTCACGTCAGCAGTGACTGTGGACACCCTGCTTTTGTGTACCCTCAGTTACTGTTTCCCTTGAGTTACATGAAGCAAACAGCCAGTCTCCACTGTGGCACAATATATTTTACTTTGTAGAACCGATGACTGAGGGAGGCCAGTGTCCCCCTCCAACCAACTGAAATTGCCTTTGGAAAATCTTCAATATAAAACAGTAGTTCTAGACTTCCCTGGTGTTGCAGTGGATAAGAATCTGTCTGCCAGCTCAGCGGACACGAGTTTGATCCCTGATCCAGGAAGACTGCAGATGCTGCAGAGGAGCCAAGACTATGCACCACAACTACTGAACCTGTGTGCCTAGAGCCTGTGCTCTACAACAAGTGAAGCCGCTGCAATGAGCAGCCCAGGCATTGCACCTAGAGAGTAGTCCCTACTGTCAGCTGCTAGAGAAAGACCGCATGCAGCAATGAAGGCCCAGCATAACCAAAAATAAACAAATAAAATATAAAAAATAAAACCAGTAGTTCTTAAATCAGAGAGGGTCTTGGACTCCTGAAAATCTGTTGAAGATGTAAGAACTCTCTTCCCGGGGACCGGGGAAGTCATATAGCATTTTTACATACACATTTTTAATCGTGGATGACTCACAGACTCCCTGCAAACTTTCCCGATGCCCTTTTTGGAAATCCACCTAAGCTAGGAGAATTCAAAACAACGCCTGAGTTCTTGCTAGGGTTTGAATCGTCTCTTTTTGTGACTCGCAAGAAATCCAGGAAAGCGGCAATTGCCTAAGAATTCAAACATTGAGTCAGATCCTGAACAGCAGGCTGTCTCTGCTCTGGGTGGCTCTTTACTGAGGGGTGACAAGCCATCCACTGGGAGCAGCCTGGTTCGTTTCCTCAGTTCCACACATTGTGTAAACTCCAGAAAATTCTCCATCTACAAAAAAGAGCATTATGCGGGGGGCACCCTGTGGGTCGCAAAGAGTCAGACGTGACTGAATGACTAAGCACAGCACCCTGCGTGGTAACAAACATGGCATCCTCAGTGAGCGGTGATTTGAGGTTATTTTCTCATCAGCCACAGTGAGCTTGAAATTGACATGCAAACCAAAAAGGTTAGGGAGCTCTGGGCAGCCTCCTGTTGTTTTCTGCTTGGTTCAGGGGAAGTTGCCGGACAATTTTTTTGCCTCCAGCCTTGTGTTGAGTGACAGGAAAAGAAAAAAGGATCATTTGAAGGCTCCCTGATTCAAATGTCCTGGACCGAGTGCCAGGCGCTTCCTGCCCTGGAGAATGCCACTCTGGTGCCAGTTTAGAACAAGTGTGTTTCCACTGTCTCCTAGAGCGGCTTTCCCCAACCCTCCAGAGGGGGTGGGTTTCAAGGCCGCTGACTTCTTGCCCTTTTTAATAGGACTGCAAGTGCCCCCGTTTTAATTTGAAAACTTCCCCTCCATGTTCCACTTCTTCAATGCCTCCCCTAAAAAAGCTGGTATTCTGGGTCACTGAAATGGTGTTAGGCTATTAAGCAGAGACAGGAGATTAGAGGACCAGTGGGTAACAGCGAACACAGCTATGGTATGCATGAAAGCTCAGGTTGCATGTTAGTGAAATGCTATAAAACATCAAAACCCTAAAGGTACAGGGTTAAAGGCACCGAAATCCCTTCTGCAGTTTGCCTCGTGCAGCTGTGGACCTAAAAGTACCGCGCCGTTCCCATACTTCCATCATCACCCGTCGTCCTTCAAAGACACGGACTCACTCCCACACCACGGTGTGTTCTCAGCGCTGACCGCCCCATCTCTCCCTGATACCCCGGAGCCTCTCAGCCTAAAGCAGCCCCCTCAACCCGCTGCGCTGGGGAGGAGACAGTAATTAAGGTCCCTGAGGGCTGCTGCGGGCTGTACTTGGGATCTCAGTGCAGCTGCCTGCCTCTGTCTCCCCAGCCGCCCTCCCACATCTTCCGAGGAGACCGGCTGTGTGTGTGAAGGAGGTGCTGTTTCCCACAGCTCTGATCTAATTCAGCTGAAACTCAATCTCCGTGTGACCAACCTCAGCCAGCGCGCTCCCGCCCGCCCAGGCTCCCCTCTCCCGGCTGTGTGTGCGCTGCCCATTGACGCTGTCAGTCCCGCCGCCTCCCCTCCACCGCCCCGGGGTGTAGACTTACACGGTGTCAGTGGGCCAGCCTCAGGGGCTTGGCGGCTGCCCGGACGCTCACCCCTCATCCTCGGGGCTCCGAGGGGTGTGACACCCTATCCCGCCGCTCAGCGGGTTGAATGGGGCTCGTGAGTTATCGCTGGAGAAAAGGCAGTTGAGTCAGATGAGACTGAGAACCTGGAACAGATGTCAAAGACATCAGGCTGAGTTTTCCGTGGATCTTCAATACTCAGAAAGATTTATGGCCCCTTTTAACCCTCTTTTAACATCGGTTGAACTGGGCTTGTTTTATAGCAAGGAAAGAAACCTCGCAGTCATACAGAAAATCTCCAGAGCTCAGAGCCTGCCCAGGGGTCTGCAGATCCTCGCTTTTTTTTTTCTTTGTCCTCTCTCCTATAAGCTCATCTCTTCGCCTCTGCGTCTGGTGGGGACATCTCATCACCACCTCTTTATAACTCTCCATCCCCAGACAGCCCAAAGCTACCAGTTGCTTTGACCCTGCCTGCATGCATGCTAAGTTGCTTCAGTCCTGTGAGCCTCTTTGCCACCCCATGGACTGTAACCCTCCAGGCTCCCCTGTCCATGGAGATTCTCCAGGCAAGAATACTGGAGTGTGTTGCCATGCTCTCCTCCAGAGGTTGGACCCTAAGTGGTGTTCAGTTTGGGGGAGTGCATCTTTATCCTGAACAGGGAAGTGATAAATAGCTCTTAGAAAGTGAAGATTGCAAGGAGCCAGCACAATCCAGTAGTAGGCCTGGCTTTGGGGTGGCGGGGGTGGGGGGGTGGGCACTAATTGCCAAGTAATCATGTTACACTAGATCAGGCGCACTTTCTTTTGATGAACAAAGCTTTGAACTTTGCCCTGCACTTCCTGCAAGAAGAGGATTTCTACCTCGGGGCAGGGAGGCACAGGAAGGCAGAGGTTTGCGGGTGCCTTTTACAAGTCCTGTGAAGCAAAAGGGAAGGAGTTTACAAAGGCGTCATCATTAGGAACGATGTGTCATGGCAGGCTGGCACCTCCTAAACCTGCCCCCTGCCCCCTCCTCCAGGGCGGCCTCAGAAACTTGGAGATTCAGCACTGAGCACCCAAGGCATTTTCCAATGCAAAGAAGTGCAGGGATCTTTCCATCTTTTGTTAATTTTACTTCACACAGTGATGGGAAGGGTTGCTCTTTTTTTTTTTTTTTTTACTGTTATTACTTTTATGTTTTTATACTTTATTTCGGTGCTACCTGCAGGATCTTTGAACTTTGTTGCAGCACGTCGATTCTAGTTTCTTGACCAGGGATGGAACCCTGGCCCCTTGCACTGGGAGCCCAGAGTCCTAGCCACAGGACCACCAGGGAAACTCTGTTACTACTTTTTTACAGAGTGATACATTTTGCATGAAAAAATTTCTTTTGGCAACTCACTTGCTTATCCCTTGATATAGAGCTGGTATTTTCCTCACCTCCTCCCGACTCCCAGAGTCTGGGGCTTGCCATCCTGAAGAATCAAACCTTAACATCCAATGTGGTGCAAAGAAACCCTCCATTAGAATTCAGTCTCACTCTCTCTCCACAGTAGGTAGTTCCGACTAGTGTAAGCGATACCTTGGGCGCCTAGAAACACTTCTACACGCATTCTGCTCCCAGTCAGGCTGCGTCCCTGGAGAGAAGGGTTGTGGAATGAAGAAGCACGGTTTTGGGGTGGGGGGGCGGGGTGGAGATTCTACCCTGCCCAGGGAAAGAGGAAGATTCCTGCAGCCAAGCTCAGAAATAATAGTCTCCCTGAGTCCTGAGAAAACTGCCCTGAATGTTAACACATCAATCTTAAGGAAACAAGGCCGGTTTTTACCGACTTAATTTCATATAATTATTTCAGAGTTTGAGTCTTTACAAGAAAGAGGGAGTGGAGGGGAAAGGTCAGAAAATTGAAGGGGATGAACAAAAGAGGAATGAGATTTTTTTTGTTGTTTTTTTTGAAGATTCCTGTTGCTCCTCAGTGCCCAGGGCTCCGTCTTGGCTTTCATCTTTTAGAAGCAAATGCACAGCACCCTCAACAGCACGTGGAGGCACTCTGAAGGCGTTGATTTCAGCTCAGGACTATTTCTAAGGAACACTTTAATAAGCTTTGTCTGTGTCTTGGGTCTTATAACACCAAGTGTGCAGTGAAATAAGGCTAGAAAATCTGAGCACCAGTACTAACTCCAGGCTACTAAGTCCCAGCACAGTTTGCCCAAGTCATTAAGCTGCAGGGGACTCAATTACATTTCTAAAATGGGGGTAATAATACCTCCCCTGCCTGCCTCAGAGGGTTATATATAGAAAACACTTTGAATGGTTAAAAATGCTGCTATGTAACTATTTACAATAGCCAAGACATGGAAACAACATACATGTTGACAGATGAATGGATTAAGAAGATGAGGTACATATGTAATACAATGGAATATTACTCAGCCATAAAAAAAGAACAAAATATGCCATTTGCATCAATATGGAGGCAACTAGCGATGATCCTACTAAGTGAAGTGAGTCAGAAAGAAAAAGATAAATACCATATGATATCACTTATATGTAGAATCTAAAATATGACACAAATGAAGTTATCTATGAAACAGAAATGGACTCATGGACATAGAGAACAGACTTGTGGTTGCCAAGGAGGAGAGGGGGTGGGGGAGGGATGGACTGGGAGTTTGAGGTTAACAAATGCAAACTTTTATATATAAAATGGATAATAAACAGGGTCTTACTCTATAGCACAGGGAACTATATTCAGTTTCCTATGATGACAAACCATAATGGAAAAGAATATGAAAAAGAATGTGTGTGTGTATATATATATATAACTGAATCACTTTGCTGTATGGAAGAAATTAATACAATATTGTAAATCAACTATACTTCAATAAAAATTTTTTTTAAATGCTGCTTTATAAGTGAAAGGTATTACACTTGCAGTAGTAAAGTTCAATGATGATTAGTATTCTCTAAGTATTTAACTGAGCTTAACTATTTGTAGTATTTACATGAGAGTCAGACACATAGAAATTGGTAGGTCGACAAAGAACAAAGACATCATCTGGTTGATTTAAAATGCAAATCACAAAGCCCCATCCTCTAGGAATTTTGGTAGAATAAGTGTAGAATGGGACCTGAAATCTGTATTTTAAGCAAGCACCTTGGGAGTGGCAGAGGCAGATAGTTCAGGAAAAAGGCAACTTGGAGAAGCACTTTGTTTTTGCAAAATGAGGACATTTCTCATCTTCCCACTCTCTGCCTCTGCTCCCACTGGGGCTGGGTGTGAGAATGAAGCCCATTGCTTTCACATCCCTTCATTAATATTTCAGAATCTACAGCATGAAGGACTGGAGAGAAACAAAGCAGAATGGAGGATTATGTCGATGGGTTTGGTTTCCCGTTAATGATGAGATGCATGCATGTCTGCTCTGAGCAGATGATCAATTGATCCAGAAAATGTTGCACAAGTGTTCTCTGCTAAGCTACAGGGTCAAAGTCAACAATATAAAAGAAAATATACCTCTGTTTAGTTGAAAAGGGCTTACGTTCAAGACATTGCTCAATAGGGCTGGTATGGGTTTCACTCTGTCAAACGGCCCTGTTCATTTACTCAACTTTCCACAGAATTCTGCCAAAGAGGACAATGAGGGGGAGAGAGAGATTTAGCTCTCATGGTTGCAGTTTGTTTTTGCACCTGTGGATTTTTTTTTAAATGACAATGGTTTAAAAACATCATGATAATATTTTTAAAGATAGTGGGCGAAATAGTTTGTATGTGAAGTTGGGACAATGGAGTGAAGAATTTCTCATAAAAAGAATCTCTTTTTAGTGACAGTTGCCTATTCTAGAATAAAGTGATAACAAAGAATGAAACTGAGAAAGAAGTTTCTAGAAAGACAGGTTACCCCTAGAAATCTAGGAGTAACTTTTCAACAAAGTCCAAAAAGATTTGTCTCGCAACTTTTTATTACTAGAACAAGCAAAAACATTAACAAAACTGGCCTCTGGAAAATCAAAATAGAGGACTCACAATCTACTCAGTTTACTCATAGAAAAACTCCCAAGTCCTTGTTCACAATTCTTTGCACACAGTTCTAACACACAGGCAAATGCACATATGCTTGAGTTTGTATATGTGTGTGTGTGAGTACACTGATATTCTATGCCCAAGGTGAATATTGAAAGTTAGAATTAAAGAATGTCTCAAAATAGGTTATATTGATAAAGAGAAGTGGTAGCTAATAACCTGATAAAGAGTATGGTGATAGTCAATTTAAAAGCTTAACAAAATTTCAACAAATAATAGCTTACAAAAAATAGCCTTCAATGGAAAAGAATCTAAAAAGGAATATATATATATATATATTCCTTTTTAGATTCTTTGAATCACTTCACTGTACACCTGAAATACAACATTATGAATCAACTATACTTCAATTTTTTTAAAGTTTATCAAATAACTTCAGAGCCACAGAGATCTAGGACCGTTTTACCCCAAAAGATATTCAGGGCCCCATTGCATAGCAGCAGAGTACAAAACCTTTGTTTACTGTAATGATCCCAGTACATCAAGAAAAAGTTTAACATTTTACGTCCTAGAAAATTGCCATTCAAATGATTAAGATTAAAGATGTTTCCACACTGAAAGAGGCAAATCCTTATCTTTCCAGAACTCTCACTTGCTCAGAAATAATTTTTTTCCCAAAGTTTCTGGGTCAGCAAGGTTTGTCTAAGGAGGAGAGACTGGGGAGGGGAGGCGGAGGAGGAACAGCTGTTTTGAGTTAAACAAGAAGCATGTTAATGACAGCACAGGAGTCTGAGAGATACTTGGGTTTAGCCCGCTGGTCAAAGAAGTAATGGGCTAAATGGCTGAATGAAAACATTATCCAAGGTCTGTGATAGTGGACAGGAGTAGGGAGATTCAGAAGACAGCATTGACGAATGAAGTATCTATGGTATAAAATGATCTTCCCCTAAACTGCAGTAGGAAGTAGAAGACAGAGAAGAGGGGTGTGGAAACCATCAGCCTAACTCACCAATACTGGGCTTTTACGGAGAGCATTTTCTGAGAAAGGTGATAACCTGAACTGCAGATGGCCCATGGCAGGGACAAGAGGGGGAAAAGAAGATGTTTCCAGCTGGAATATTAATGATAAACACAAATATCATGATTATTATGAAAGTTATAAGCATCAGAGACACCAAGAAAAAAAAAAGTCATTTTATCTCTACAGAGGGTCCCATAAGAAGGTCAGCAGGTCATGGCAGAAACTACCAGTTAATCATCTCCGCGTGTCTCTTAAGCCAGCAAGATGCCTCTAGCCAGAGAGCGCCAGCCTCTTTGCAAGGAGACCTTGAGCTTACTGGGGTGGACTGGGAAAGGCCAGGAAAGAGGAGGAGAAGTCCCAGCACTAGCCTTTCTGAAGAGTGGACAGAAATTGGTACCAGGTCCCCCACCTCCAAAGGCTTCCCAGGTGGTGCAGTGGTAAAGAATCTGCCTGCCAATGCGGGAGATACAAGAAACATGGGTTCAATCCCTGGAACCCATTCCAGTATTCATGCCTGGCAAATCCCATGAACAGAGGTGCCTGGTGGGCTACAGTTCATGGGGTCTCAAAGAGTCGGATGCAACTTAGCACATGCACGCTAGCGGCAGCCCCCTTCCCCACATCCTGCTTGCCTCTCAGCCCTGCACCTCCACCCCACAGAGCCTGAAGACTCCCCTAAACCGCCTACTGACTAGGGAGCTCTGTCTTAATTGAAATGAGACAGACTGAGCTCTCCCTGTTTTACCAGTGGAGACGTTGTGGGAGGAACACAATCAGAAGTGAAAACTGTCCTCATCAAGACACACCCTAATTTCAGCCCTAACCCTCTCCTGAGCCATTTGACCAGAAGTAGCTAAGTTTAGGACTTTGGCACACATAAATCATTCAAATATTTTTTCAAGTTCTGTGTCATGCCATCTAATTTATGCTGTGTATGCGTGTTAGTCGCTCAGTCGTGTCTGACACTTTGCGACCCGATGGACTGTAGCCCTCCAGACTCTTCTGTCCTTGGGATTTCCCAGGTAAGAACACTGGAGTGGGTTGCCATTCCCTTATCCAGGGGATCTTCCCAACCCAGAGATTGAACCCAGGTCTCCTGCATTGCAAGCAGATTCCTTACCGTCGGAGCCACCAGGGAAGCCCTGAGTACTTAAGGTAAAGGGTAATAAGACAGCAGAAACACAGAACAAGCTCTAACAATAGTTTTTATTACTGTTATGATCATTTAGACAGATATACAGTCCCAGGGGTTTTCCTTGACACAAATATGACATGAGAAAATCTGACATTGGGTGCCTGCCTTTCCATTTGAGGCCCTTTGCCCTGAGGGTGGAATCCCCCTTGCTCACTCAGATCCCCATTCTGAAGTTCCTGCTCACACTGCCTTTCCTCCTTGACTCATAGAAAGTGGAACCTGAAGGGAACATTAGAGATCGTCTAGTTCAGTCTCTGTGTGTACAGATGAGGTCATGGAAATTGAAAGAGTTGCCATGCCCATGGTCACAGAACTCCAGCAGCAGAGCTGTAACTAGAACTAAGATCAGCTGCCATGGTCCACTCTCTTCTTTCACAACCACACAATGACGCAGAAAAGTTAACACCCTTCCCAGGGATATTTACAATTTCACAAGGTTCAAAGAGTCAAACTGACCCAGCTCTAAGGGTAGAACACCAGGGATCAAGCACAGACCAGGGCAGGGGTTTCCAAACTAGCTATTTATGAGGCTTCATATTCTAGAATCCATCTCAACAGCCCAGAGGTCTCACATTTATACAAAGCTTTGTTGTCTCTCAAATGCCATTTGATATTCATGCTTTCATAGCTGGAGAGGAAACCACCTGAAGTGACCGCCTTGTACTGCTGCACACTCTGCGTGTCCTAACAGGATTCATCCTGTCATCTGGGCCTTCCCCTCATACATAAGAAAAACCTACATTATTTCCCCCACAGAAAACTGAAGCTAGTAATAAATTCTCATTTCCCTCTCCAGTTGTTCTTTGTATTTTGTTGCCAATTGCGCGATTGCTGAGCTACGAACTTGAGCTGGAGGAGGGACTAAAGGTGTGGGGTGAGGTCATGAACCTGGGCCTGGATCCAGGAGTTGTCTGTGTTTACCCACCTTGGTGATTGTCAAGCCATTGCCCCTGGGCAGCCTAACTGGACTGCATGAGAGCCAACATGCGGAGTGCTAAGCCTTGCTTCTTGAACACGCTCTCTTCTCACAACCCCATCCTTTTTTAAACATTGGAAATAGCTTTGCCATTTCCATTTTCCTCCATCCCTGTCTCTCCCACTTTCTTCCCGTTTATCTTAGCAAGGCAAATAAAAAAAGAAACCATATTTAGAAAGCATACTTAACCGAGCATGTCATAGATATGCAACAAGCACGCTGAGGTTAATCTCGTGATTGTTATTCTTCCTCTGCACCTATGAATCAAGAAGCCCTGGAGAATCTGCATGCATGCTAAGTTGCTTCAGTTGTGTCCGATTCCTTGCGACCCCGTGTACTGTAGCCCACCAGGCTCCCCTGTCTAGGGGATTTTCCAGGCAAGACTACTAGAGTGGATTGCCATTTCCTTTTCCAAGGGATCTTCCCCACCCAGGGATCAAACCCATGTCTCTTATGTCTCCTGCACTGGGCAGGTGGGTTCTTTACCACTAGCACTGCCTGGGAAGCCTGGAGAATCTGGCATGTTATTAAATGTCATATATTCACACACGCTGTACTTGATAAAGAAGAAAATATTACTTAGCCAACCAGCCTGAGAACTGTCCATGAGCTAATCACACCCTGTTCCCTGAACTCTGTAAACTCCTCACTACCCACTCCAGGGTGGTCACACCCTAAGGTGTATTAGCCCACTGTGGCCACCTTCGCCTGGCAAAGCAATAAAAGCTACTCTTTTCTATTTCACCCCCAAAAAAAACAAAAAACTAACAAGAGTGAGGATTATAATTCTAGGTAGAAATCTTGACATTATTTATGGAGTTTCCCATGGTCCCTAATAAGGAATCTACGGGATCTTTTCCACAAAGAACCCATCCACTAGCATGAAATTCAAGTTCAATTTCATGTCTTTTAAAATCTTGACTGTTTTTTAGCCTATGCTATCATACATTCAAGTGTGTATGAATAAAAAATTCTCCCACAATTTCTAATAAAATGAAAGCTTCATTAAGATGCGTCAAGTTTATTCTCTGACTCTCAACTGCCCCTGTAATGCTCCAACATGAAAAATGAAACTTAACCTTCAAGGGAACCATTGGAAAAGCCATGTTCTTTGAAGGTCTGTGTTGCATATTTATTCTAAGCCTTTTTATTTTTCCACTGCAACGAGAAGCCTGTGCACTGCAACGAAGAGTAGCTCCCTCATTGTAGTTTTGATTTGCATTTCTCTAATAATTAGTGATGTTGAGCATGTTTACATGTGTTTATTGGCCATCTGTATGTCTTCTTTGGAAAATGTCTATTTAGGTCTCCTGGCTCTCTGTGATGACCTAGCAGGGTAGGGTGGGGGGAGGGGAGGGAGGCTCAAAAGGGAAGTGATATATGTATAATTATGCCTGATTTGCACTATTGTATGGCAGAAACCAACACAATATTATAAAGCAATTTTCCTCCAATTAAAAACTAAATTAAAAAAAAAGAGTATCTCCCACTCATCACAACTAAAGAAAACCCACACACATCAATGAAGACCTAGCACAGTCAACAATTAATTAATTAATTTAAAAAAGAGAAGAAGGAACCAGAACAAATAGATAGGAGGGGCAGAGAAGCAGCATCATCAAGATCCACAAAGCCAATGTAGACAATGTACAAATAGGATAATCATAATCATGGAGGTTTTAACCAAGGTACAAAGGATCCAAACCCTACATCAGGCTCCCCAGTCCCGGGGTCTTGCACCAGGAAGAACCCCCCAGAATCTGTGGCCTTGAAGGCTAGTGGGGCTTACATGCAGAAGATCTGGAGGTCTGTAGGGAACAAATATTCCACTCTTGTAGGACACACACACACAATCTCACATGATCTGAGACCCAGTGCAGAGCCAGTAAATTGAAAAGAGCCTGGGTCAGACCCTTTTGCTGATCTTGGAGAGCCTTCTAGAGCAGCAGGAGGCAACTGGAGCTCACTCTGGGAACATACATACTGGCATCAGAAATTTGAGGAGGTCGTTCTACCACAAGGATACTGGGACTGGCAAGTACCATTTTGGAGTCCTCTCTCCACCCTATTAGCACTGGAGGCTTGCCTACCCACCAGCAGGCCAGCCACAGGACCCTCAGGCCACATAGCCAGCCATGCTGGAACATGGCTCTGTCTACCAGCAGGCCAGCAGCTACCATTCAAGGCAGGGCCTGGCAGCCGATAAGACTGGAGGCCAGCCCTGCCTTTCAGCACACCATAGTAGTTAGCTCCACCACAATAGAAGGGCCCACGCAATCTGCATATAAGGAACCCTTAGAACATATCATTCTGATGACCAGAGGCGAGTGTGGTGCTGGGATAGGATGTCTCCTACATAAAGCCACTTCTCCAAGATTGGCGAAAAAAAAAGAAACATAACTGACCTACCCAATTCATGGGAATAGACACAGAGAATTAGGCAAAATGAGGAGACCCAGGAATATGTTCCAAACAAAGGAATGAGACAAACCCAGAGGAACTAAGCAAAGTAGAGATAAGCCATCTACCCAACAGAGTCCCAGCTAATAAAGATGGTCAGTGAACTCAGGAGAATGGATGGACACAGTGAGAGTTTAACAAGAAGTTAGAAAATATAAAGAAGAGCCAAACAGAGCTGAAGAATACAATATGTGAAATAAAAAAATTCATCTGAAGAAATCAACTATCAAGTAGATTAGATAGTACCGTGGAATGAATCGAAAGACAGAGTAACGGAAATCACCCAAGCTGAACAGAAAAAAGAATTTTTAAAATTGAGGGTAGTATAGGAGACCTCTGAAATACATGAAGCATACTAACTTTCACATTATAGGAGTGCCAAAAGGAGAGGAGAGAAGGAAAGAGGCAGAGAAGTTACTTGAAGAAATAATAGCTGAAGACTTCCCTAACCTGGAAAAGGAAACAGACATCTGGGTCTAGGAAGCACAGAGAGCCCCATCAGGACACATAATTAAAATGGCAAAAATTAAAGATAAAGTGAAAATCTTTATTCTCTCAAGTAACAAAGGAAAAGCAACTAGTTATATACAAGAGAACCCACATAAGACTATCAGCTGACTTGTCAGCAATAAGGAGAGAAAGGAGTGAAACAATATAGTCAAAGTGATGAAAGAAAACCTAAAAACCAAGAATACTCTACCTGGCAAAGCTATCACTCAGATATGAAGGAGAGATAAAAAGTTTTACAATCAAAAGATAAAAGAAATCAGCCCTACTAAACCAGCTTTACAACAAACGTTAAAAGGACTCCACTAAGCAATAAAGAAAAGACCATCTAGAAATATGAAAATTATGAAAGGGAAAGCCTCTTTGGTAAAGGCAAAAATACAATGAAGGTAGTAGATCAACCCCTTGTAAAGCTAGTAGAAAGATTAAAAGACAAAAGTAGTTAAGTCATCTATATCCACAATGAAATCGTTAAGATAAGCACAAAACAGAAAAAGATGTAAAATAGGTCAAAAACATTAAAGGTAGGGTGGGAGGGAATAAAAAATGTAGGGTTGTTGGAATGCATTTGAACTTAAGAGATCATCAATTTAAAATAAGCATGTATGTACACAAGGGTTGTTGTATATGACTTTCTTTAGTGTTATGGTCGAATTCCTTTCTCTTTTTTAAAAAAATGTGTATCTATTATAGATTTTCGGTTTTGCGGTTACCATATCTACAGTGACTGCTTTGATGACAGTCCCTCTAGCTGCTTGCCCAGGAACTCCCCATAGGAAGCTGCCCCATGTGCCTCTCACATGAACCTAATCATGCTTGATGCCCTGTTCCTTGTCCACAGTGGACAGGACCACAGAAACCTCAGATCAAGGAGATTCTATCTATAAGTGGTCTATGAGTGGGCTAGAATAAAAACTTTGCCCCATAGAGATAAGGTGATTTTATTAGACATGAAACCCCACCAGATGGGACACTTGGTACCAGGGGGAAGAAGATGAAAGAAGACTGTGTTCAGATCTCCTGAGGTATCCAGAGGACATTATCAGTAAGCAGCCATGATGCATAAGTAGGAGTCGTATGGTTGAGAAAGAATATACGAGTAAAATGAGAAGTGGGAGACACAGAGAGAAACTGAGTCACCCCCAAAATTATGAAAGCTGCCTGGGATCCGATCCTGCACCTCCTTCCCATTTTCACACAGCATGCTAACTTCCCAGAGGCCTGCAGGTAAAGCTGTTCCTGATGCCCTGTGATTCCTGTTGTCCTTATATGAGAGATTGAAGAGGCACTCTGTTCCTTGCTACCAAGGAAAACATAACAGACATAACGTCCCTGGGCATTTTCCACCCTGTATTGTCATTTTCTGCTTGTCCATTTTCCCCATCTAGACTGGAAGCTCGCCGAGAGTTTTCTGTTACAGTGCTATGTGCTCAGTACTAGGCATGACATCCGGAACACAGCAGAAATTAATAGTTGCTGTTTGAGTAAGTGAAAGGATGTATGAGTAATGTCTTATAAATGTGTCCCGGTCCACGTTGTCGATCTCACACAGAAGTGTCCCAAAGAGTAGCAACTGGCTGCTATTAACTCTTCAGGACCACATCCAGTGGAGAAGCAAATGCAAATGATCCAGGAAAAGCATTTCCTGGTGTTGACGATCCTCCAAAATACCTGCTAAAAATGCGGAAGGACTAGGAAGCTGATATCTGTGCTGGGATCTAAGTCTCTGGCTGAGCTGTGTACCTCTGCACAGAATGAAAGGTGACAGAAGTGTTGTGGGGATTTTATAGAACTCGAAAGTACATGCAATTCTTCTGAAGGCTTGCTGATTACTCTCAGCGCATTGTGTTTTCATTTTGATCTCTGGAAAATATCAGGAACAAGGAAAGAACTTCCCACCCCCACCCCGCCAACCCCCGGCTCCATAGGAAAAACAGTATTGAAATAATACAAACATCTTGGATCGACCCTCTTTTGAAAGTAAGAAATGCCTCACCCTCCCAGCAGGCCCAAAGTCTGCACAGTTTGTCCGCCAAGAGAGTGAGATTTGGCAGCACTCCCTGTAAACTTCAACCGCAGGAGGCCTCTGATTGAATTGAAATTGTTTCCTCCGGTCAGATTTTGTTGGTGGTACACCCGCCTCAGGATGTGAATTCATCATGTTTGCTGTGGGGTGAGATTGGGGCAGTTGGAAAGGGCACAAGAGAGTGAATGTGAGTATTGATGTGTGTGTGTGTGTGTGTGTGTAGGTGGGTGTACCCATTTATTCCCTAATGTCACTAATAAAGACATTGACACTACCCAAAAGAATTCTGGAAGATTTGGTACACTCTGACTTAACTTCAATATCTTTTAAAGTGATTCGAATTTTATTAACAGGAGTAAGGAAATTGGAAAATGGAAATGGCAAACTGGCAGTAAATTTTGCACAAGTCATTAACCCGGCCTCCACTGATGGCACACACATACTTACAACCTTTGGGGAGCAAGCAACGGGCAGATCCATCCTCTGGCTTCATAGGTATGGAGGGAATGGGGGAAGGAAGCAGGTTTGGGCTGTAAGAAAATTTCACCTTGACATTTAGTGGGCCAGCATCTTGCCTTGTTCTTTTTCAAAGGAAATCTGACCATCTAAATGAGGTCACTCTTTCTTTTACTGTGGTCGAAAACATATAACTTAAATTTGACATCTTAACCATGTTTAAGTGTGTAGAAGTACAACTTCTATTGTGAAACAAATCTCTAGAGCTTTTAAATCTTGTAACACTGAAACTCTACACCCTCCTAATTCCTCCTTCCTCCTCCCATTGGCCCTTGGCAACCACCCTTTTTCTTTCTCTTTCTGTGATTTTGACTACTCTAGGTGCTTCACATAGGTGGAATCATGTATTTGTCCTTTCTCTGCTGGCTTATTACACTTGGCATAATATCCTCAAGGTTCAACTGTGTCACACGTATGATAGGGTTTCCATTCTTTTTAAGATTACAAAATGTGTGCACTACATTTTCTTTATCCATTTGGATGTCAATAGACATTTGGGTTGTTTCCATCTCTTGGCTATCATGAATAATGTTGCAATAAACACCGATGTGTAAATTGGTGTTACACATTTACACCAAATATGTAAATATCTCTTTAAGGTTGTGCTTTGAGTATTTTGGGATATAAATTTAGAGATGGGATTGCTGGAACTCCTGGTAGTTCTATTTTGAGCTTTTAGAGGAACCTCCATAATACTTTCCATAGTGGCTGCTTCCTTTTTCATTCCCACCAAGAGTGCATAAGACTTCCAACGTCTTCACGTCCTTGTCAACACTTGTTATTTTCTGTTCTTTTGATGGTAGTCATGCTGATGGGCGAGAGGTGATATCTTATGATAGTTCTGATTAGGAATCTCTATTTTACATGAGTGATGTTCAGGGAACATTGGTGATGGACAGGGAAGCCTGGAGTGCTACAGTCCATGGGGTCAAAGAGTCAGACATGACTGAGTGACTGAATTGAACTTATTTTACATGAAGAAACTGAAGCTGTTATTGGAGGGGTGGGAAAGATTTTCTTTCTGTTCACTAGATCTAGGACTTGACCTTCTATGTTGGAAAATGTGCTAGCCTAATTCTATCCTCATGGTGCTCCCATGATGGGCTTCTAACAAGTGCTCCCAGAGTCTGAGCAGTGCACTAGGAAGTAATTGAAGCCACAGGACAAAGATACAAAGGCAGAAGAGATACCAGTTCATCAGTCCTGGTCAACAGTAAGTAATTTAAAGCACTGTTCTTATATCATAACAAGTGCAAATATATTACAAAAATTACATAACATTTATGTACAATTTGAGAGACAAAGCACAAGACTTTGTGGAACTTTCTGGAAACATCTCTGTGGGCTGCTCTAAGCCATAATATCCAGGACAATCCTGGGAGATGCACGCTCTCTCTTCGCTGCCACTAGAGAACTGAAGGGAAGGTTTGAAAAGCATTAACATAGTCCGCAGAGCCCCATGAACATGTTTTTCTTTTCTTATTTGGTCAGAGAATCTTGAGGGTGGAAAAAAAATTACAGAACATCTGAACCCCTACTGTTATCTTACAAATGAGAAAAGAAGGGCCCCCAGAGGTGAAGGCGGTGCCCAGGTTCCCACCGCAGTGCTTCCTCCTCCTCCAGCCAACGTGGATGCGCCTGATGACGGCTTAGAGGATTTCAGTTGCTCAGAGAAAAATCATAGGCGTAGAGGGACCACAGAAGTGCTCACGCTGCATCTTATATATGCAAAGGAAAAGCATGTTTTTTGTTTTGTTTTGTTTTGTTTTGGTCTGCATTTGATTTGATTTGGTCCCACTGGCTAGTTTGTGAGAAAACAATAGCGAAATCTCCGTCTTGAGCTTTAATCCAATGTAATACACTTAGCTCCTTAGGCGATGCTCAGCCTCTGCCTTTATACTTCTCCTCCCTCGATCCTCTCCAGAAGGCTAGGTGTTCCAGGCAGCCCAGTGACCTCACAGAGGTCTGGTGACTGGGTCTGAGGACTGACCTGCTGCTCTCTGGACCAGCTGCAGACTGGCTCTTTTGAACTCCTCTGGGAATCTTTGGCTTGAGCGGTTTCTGATTGTTCAGCTGGTGTCTGTCGCTAGCATCCTGCCGCTGATAAACTCGCAGTCTCTTCTTCGTCAGCCCATTCAGGGCAGGGGGCCCCTCCCGCTGACTTGGCCTCCCTGTGGCTTTACTCGGTGATTGGCCCCTCTGAGTTTCTGCCCATCCTCCATCTGGCCCTCCGGCCCTCGCAGTCCCTGGCCCCACCCTGTCTCTGCTGTAAGGCCACCACACTCTCCCAGAGCTGGCCCTTGTGGATGCCCTCACGCCCAACATCCAGGTCCCATGCAGGCCACGGGCAGCTCCAGGAGGTGCTGAAGACCCTCTCTCCATCTAGACACACTGCTCTACCGGTTCTGTTTCTCTGGAGAACCTTAACTAATACAGAGCAGCCCACCAGGTTCCTCTGTCCATGGAATTCTCCGCGCAAGAATATTGGACTGGGTAACCATTCCCTTCTCCAGGAGGTCTTCCTGACCCAGGGATCAAACCTAGGTCTCCTGCCTTGCAGGCAGATTTTTTACCATCTGAGTCACTAGGGAAGCCCCCCTACAGAAGCCTACTAAATTCTTACTTGACCTGTGTAAGCAGAGCTGTTTTAGGTCAAGTAAACAAAAGTCTAACCTGAATCATAAAAACAGAGGGTCATAGTCCTTCAATCAGCTCTAAGACTTGAGCCAGTACACAGACCCAGAACCCCTCGAATGAAGGAGAGGCCAGCCCTGTTAAGAAAGGAGCCCGATAAGTCTGACAGATGTTGCTGCCCTGGAACCTCCCGTGCCAGTCAGCCATGGTCAACCCCACCACGTTCTTCAACACTGCCACCAATGGCGAGCCCTTAGATGGTGTCTCCTTAGAGGTAAGGGACCTGGAAACCAAGAAGTGACTGCTCATCCAATCCTTAAAGCTATGTTAACAGAATGGAGTTGTTTGCAGACAAAGGTCCAAAAACAGCAGAAAACTTTTGTGCTCTGAGTACTAGTTATAAAGGTTCCTGATTTCACAGAATAATTCCAGGATATATGTGCCAAGATGGCGAATTCACACACCATAATGGCACTGGTGGCAAGTCCATCTATGGGGAGAAATTTGATGGTAAGAATTTTGTCGTGGACATATGAGTCCTAGCATCCTGTCCATGGCAACATAAAGGGCTCCCAGTTTTTCATTTGCACTGCCATAACTGAATGGTTGGATGGCAAGCATGTGGTCTTTGACAAGGTGAAAGACAGCATGAATATTGTGGAAACCATGGAATGTTTGGGTCCAGGAATGGCAAGACCAACAAGAAGATCACCGCTGAGGACTGTGGACAAAGCTAATAAATTTTACTTGTGTTTTATCTTAACCACTAGACCACTGCTTCTGTAGCTCAGGAGAGCACACCTTCACCCCTATCTGCTCAAAATATCCTATGGTCTTTGTGCTCTCACTGTAGTTCTTTGGGTTCCATATTTTCCTTATCTCCCTCCAAGTTTAGCTGGATTGCAAAGTTTATGATTATGAAATAAAAACTTAACAAAAAAAGAAAGAGAGAACTCCAGTACACTGCTAAAAAGATGTACTGTTAACCTTTCTCCCAGTCTTTCCCAAAGGGACCTACAGTTTTATCAGGGCTACTATGCATTAGGCTTCCCTGGTGGCTCAGATGGCAAAGGGTCTGCCTGCAATGCAGGAGATCCGGGTTCAATCCCTAGGTTGGGAAGATCCCCTGGAGGAGGAAATGGCAACCTACTCCAGTATTCTTGCCTGGAAAATCCCATGGACAGAGGAGCCTGGTAGGCCACAGTCCAAGGGGTTGCAAAGAGTCAGACACAACTGAGTGACTTCACTTTCTTTCTTTCTTTATGCATTAAGGAAAAAGAAATAATCAGAACTTTTAGGAACTAGACACTACCTCTGAACTGACACTAATTCCAAGGGATCCAAAATGTTACTGTGGTCCACCAGTCAGAATATGAGCTTATGAAAGTCAGGTGATTGACGGAGTGTTATCTCAGGTCTGTCTCACAGCAGGCCCAGTGGGTCCCTGAACCTATCCTTGGTTATTTCCTGAGTTCTGGAATGCATAACTGGAATAGATATACTTAGCTGCTAGCAGAATTCTCACATTGGTTCCCTGATCTGTGAGCACTAATAGTGGCAAACACCAAGTGGAAGCCACTAAGACTGCCTCAAACCAAGAAAATAGTAAGCTGAAAGCAGTGCTACATTACTGGAGAGATTGTAGAAATTAGTGCCATCATCAAAGACTTGAAAGATAAGAGGGTAATAATTGCCACCACAATCCCATCTCCCTCACCTATTTGACAAATGTAGAAGATAAATAGGTCTCGGGCAGTACCAGTTAATTATCGTAAGCTCAGCCAGGTGATGACTCCAATTGTAGCTGCTGTAAGAGATGTGGTTTCACTGCTTGCTCTAATTAACACATCCTCTGGTATCTAGTGGCTTCTCTGGCAGTTCAGATGGAAGTTATTGATCTAGCAAGTGTTTTTCCTCCATACCTGTCCATAAGGCCCACCAAAAGCAATTTGCTTTCATCTGGCAAGGATATCAATACACCTTCATTGTCCCACTTCAGGGTCCTATCAACACTCCTGCCTTATGCCATAATCTAGTTCACAGAGACCCCTCTTCCTCAAGATACACATTGGCTCATTGTATTGATGAAATTATGCTGATGGGACCTAGTGAGCAAGAAGTAGCAACTACTCTTAAGACTTGTGAGTAAGACATTTATGTGTCAGAGGGTAAGAAACAAATTAGACAAAAGTTCAAGGGCCTTCCACGGTAGTGAAATTCTTAAGGGTCTAGTGGTATGGCTAGTCAAGATATCTATTCTAAGGTGAAGGATAAGTGTTTGCATCTGATCCCTCCTACAACTGAAAAACCGACACAATGTCTCATGGGGCTCTTTGGATTTTGGAGGCAACAATATTCCCCTCATCTGAGTGTGTTACTCTAGCCCACTTACCAAATAACCCCAAAACATCTGACTTTTGAATTGGCCCAGAACAAGAGATGCCTCTGCAAAAGGCCCAGGCCACTGTGCAAGCTGCCCTGCCACTGAGACCACATGAACTGGCAGATCCAATGGTACCTGAAATGTCAGTGGCAAGTAGGAGGCTCTATAGGGCCCTACAGGTGAATGTCAGTGTGGTTCCTTAGGATTTTCGAGCAAATCCCTGCCATCCTCTGCAGATAACTACTCTCCTTTTGAAGACTAGATCTCAGCCAGCTGTACTGGGCCTTCATAGAGACTTAGCACTTAACCATGGGACAAGTTACCAGGCAACCTGAGCTGCTCATTGTGAACTGAGGGTTATCTGACCCATTAAGCCATCAAGTTGGGCATGCACAGCAGCACTCCAGCACCAAATGGAAGTGGTGTATATGTGATCAGGCAGAGCAGACCTGTACACAGTGAAAGTACCTTTCAAAGACTCAGTTACAGTACCACCTAGGCGGCAGTAACTTGTAGGTGAGGTTCTCCAAAAGGCTGTGTATGCTCGGAATCAGCATCCAATATACTGTCTGTCCCAGAGCCAGGATGCAAGGGTCCAGGAATCAAGGGGTGGAAATGGGAGTAGCACCACTCATTCTTACCCCTAATGACCCGCTGGCCAAATGTTTGCTTCCTGTTCCCACGGCCTTAGGCTCTGCTGGCCTACAAATATTCATTCTAAAGGGAAGAATGCTTCCACCAAGAGATACAACAATGATTTTATTGAACTGGAGGTTAATACTGCTGCCCCATCAGTCTGGGCTTCTTGTGCCTCTGAACCAGCAGGCAAAGAAGGGAGTCAGTGTGCTGGTTGGTGTGACTGATCCTGGCCACCAAGAGGAAAGGGGATTACTACTCTACAATGGAGGTGAGGAAGAGTATGGAATAGAGACGATCCCCTGGAACTTCTCTTAGTGATCAAGGTCAATGGAAAACTACAACAGCCAAATCCAGGCAAGACTACCACTGGCCCAGAACCATCCAGAATGAAGGTTTGGGTCACTCCATCTTGCAAAGAACTATGACCAACTGAGGTGCTTGCTGAAGGTAAAAAGAATACAGAATGAATAGTACAAGAAGGTAAATACCAGAATGACCAAGTGACCAGTTTCATAAATGAGAACTGTAATTTTCATGAGTATTTCCTCCTTGTTTTGTTATGAATATGTGTATATCCTTTGAGGTTTTCTTCTTTCTTTTATGCTATTATCTTGAAACATAAGATGTATTGACTTTATATCACAGTATTTAAGTAGTGTTAACTTTACTTCATAGTATTTAAGTTACATATCAAGAAGAATAAACATTACTCAAGGACTTCTGATGAGGAGGTTAGTGTGTAAGTAACAGCCCTTGATCACAGAAAGAGTGAGGGGGATGTCTCTTCAAATCACCCCATCATTTGAAATTTATAGTAGAAGAAGTTGTCCAGTGAGTAGCTTGATAGACCCAGGGCCCACCTCAAACAGTACCCCCAGGAGTTAGAAGGGCCTCTAGCAGAGTAGATAGGCATCTGAGACCCTAACACCAGCCTCTGTGACTTTACAGGCTGTGATTAATGTCTGAGACTCTCCCTTAGCCTCACATTAAAGGAATCACTTTCCTTTGAGAAGATGAAGGAGCTTCAATTATGAGCTTGTCTTCAGCAAACATGTTAAGTTGAAGACCAGAGGCCCTTGCCCATTTCTCCCCTGAATTATATATACCCTAGAAATCTTGTATGACATCAACAGGGAGGAATTGAGAACCCTAAATCAATAACTGAAACTGGAGACATGTCCAACTAGGGCTAACCTTTGCCTATTTATGACTTCCCTGCTGGCTCAGACGGTAAAGCGTCTGCCTACAGAGTGGGAGATCCAGGTTCAATCCCTGGGTTGGGAAGATTTCCTGGAGAATGAAATGGCAACCCATTCCAGTATTCTTGCCTGGAAAATCCCATGGGCAGAGGAGCCTGGTAGGCTACAGTCCATGGGGTCGCAAAGAGTCAGACACAACTGAGCAACTTCACTTTCACTTCACTTTGCCTATTTATATTCATTTAGTCATAAAAATAAATGTGACATTTCTTGAGTCTTAGGGTCATGGAGTAATTTGTATCTATTACACTTATATGAAAAGTTTCACAAAGTCATAGAAATAAATCATAATTAGTTACACAATTGATGGTTAACTTTATTATTATTATTGAATCACTACACTCGCACTGAATCTTTCTGAGCTAGGTTTAGATCCATGTCTAATGGCAGTGCTAGGAGTACAAGGACCATGAACACTCAATCATGATGATGACTTGGTCTACACTTGTAACTGTGGCAGCATTCCATGATTCTCACGTGGAGGGGTTCCACCTTCTGATGTCATTTTGTCTTCTCACTCCACTCCTTCTTCCTCTTCTTAAAAAAATTTACCCAAAATTTATTGTTAGATTTCTGTGTACTGAATTTTGAAGATAACAAGAAAATAGGAAATCCATGTTCTTGAGGACCTTATAGACCAGAGACAAACAAGGAAAAGAACTTAGAATGTGATTTGTCAGGACATCACAATGGGCCAGAAGAGCAACCTGTGGCTCAGCCTTTTGTCTCCGTTTAAATGAGCAGAATAATATTTTCCAGCCAACCAAATCATGAAATAAACTGGATGAATGTTCCAGAAGCAGAAAGTAAATTAGTGAGTCACATCACAGAACGACTATATCCTAATTAATGCAAGACTGTTCCATGCTGGAAATCAGGCAGAATGATTTGGCAGTGACTCTTAAAAAACAAGTGTTGACATCATTGTCAATATCAATTACCAGGGACTCAAGTTTCCACAGTGGTTAGCAGGACTATGCTCACAAACCTTTCATTGTGGAATTTAGGATCCTTGAACATCATCACAGGTGTGGTTTAAAAGAAGTTACCTGACACATGTATACAATGGAACATAACTCAGCTATTAAAAAGAATGGAATAATGCCATTTGCAGCAGTATGAATGGACCTAGAGAGTAACAAACTGAGTGAAGTAAAGTCAGAGAAGGAGAAATATCATATGATATCCCTTATATGTAGAATGATACAAATGAATCATTCTGAAATGAATCAAATGAATGAATGAATACAAATGAATACAAACAAATCAAAAAGAAATCATGCAAATGAACTTACAAAACAGAAAGAGACTCACAGACTTAGAGAATGAACTTATGGTTACCACGGGGGAAAATAGGGGTAGGGATAGTTAGGGAGTTTGGAATGGACATACACACAGTGCTGTATTTAAAATGGATAACCAACAAGGACCTACTGTATAGCACCTGTAACTCTGCTCGGTGTTATGTGGCAGCCTGGATGGGAGGGGAGTTTGGGGGAGAATGGATACATGTATATGTATATTGGCTGAGTCCCTTTGCTCTTCACCTGAAACCATCACAACATTGTTAATCAACTATAACCCAATACAAAATAAAGTTTTTTGTTTTTTTTTTAATAAAAGAAGTCACTTGTTAGCCCTCCCACAGTGGCACCATGCTCAGAATAGGAGGCAAGTTTCTAAGTCCCTAACCTTACTTCCTATGCCCCCACCTCTAGCCTTCTTCCAGGGTGAAGAGCAAGGACCCACTCATTCTGATGGGGAGAAAGAGGAGATCTCCCATGACGCTCTTCCTCTGATCACAGGAGGGATGGCCCAGTGGATCTCAGACTTGTATTTCTCATCCCAATTGTTATGTTTCCAAGAGACCTGGGAGGCCAAGTGTCTGAAAGTTGTCACCCAAGGAATATGGACCTGTTTAACTGCAAAATCTCACATCTTTGACTTTTGTGACACTTGCTTATTTAGTAATAAACAAGATTATTATTTAATCTTGGACTGAGTGATTGTAATGTATGACTATTTCAATTACACAGCTAAACTCCCTCTACAGTCCGTAGAAATTTTACATACAAAACAGAGAGAGGAATACAGACTGAATGTTAATTTCCTAAAAGAAAAAGGAAAAAAGGGGAAATCAAATAAGAAATTAATAAGAAAATATTTTTATGTATAAATATTTTCATTTTTATAGTGTGGCACTAGTTTTTATAACCCTCTTTCAATGTGCTTGTTTTAATGCCTTTTATTTGGCAAGTTCAATAGTTAAATGCATCTTTAAAAAAACCAGATTTCTCTGAAATGTATACATCATTGGCAAATGGATTTTGGACACATTATCTACTATAAACTCTTTCATTCAAAAGATCAAAAATACTGTTAAAACAATGTTGAATTATTTGTTTGAATTAACTTGCATAATGAAGAACCATAGGCAGAAGAAAAAAAGATAAGGTACAGTTTTCCAGCATCCAAATGCTTATTCTCGCTCAAAATTTCAGCTTGTGGCATAGACCACAGTAGGTAATTGAGAGCAAAACATCCTTATGTAAATTTTTATTATTGTTGCTAAGCAGAAAACCTTGGAGGTGGATTTTCAAAACGGATCCTAAGTTGACTAAAGCCCAGAATGTCTTGAAACTTCGGAAGTGACAATAAAACCTAGGTCCTATTATAAATTATATGTGGTGACTTCGGCTGAATCAAAATTATACAAAGCACAAGCCTAGTAATTAAAAATATTTAAAATTTTAAATTGCACAAATAACATGTCCAAGTGTTGCTGTTAGACTATAATAGCACCATGCCATCTTCATTTTTCTTTTTCCTCTTGAGTTGAGACCCATTAACAAATTGGATTGGGATATTTGTGGGTCTGTGCTTTCATCTGGACAAGATGTTGGGATTAAACCAGAAGTCAGTGCAGACACAAAACCAGGAGAGAGAAAGAGGACAAGCAGAAGTAGCAAAGGCACCGCTGCCAAGTCCCGTCAATAAAGTCTGGGTGGTGGGCGGGTGATCGCTGAGTGCGGCCCCTCTCCCCCTCTGCAGGCTCCCTTCCCAGTGGACAGTCAGGCCAGCTGTCTAGGCGGCAGGACTAGCCCTCCTCTCCCAAGCCCAGACCTGTGGGAAAATCTTCATTGGCTAGTAATTGATTCCACCCTGCCAGCTCCATTACCCCAGGCTCCAGTCAAACTGGCAGCAAGCTGGGGAAGGCAGTCCACTGAAGGGGTGAGGGGGCGGGAGCAAAGGCCATCAGACCCCCCCTGCAATTAACACTAATCTGAAAATTGGCCTCTGACAGCAAAGCCCAGCACCTGACAGCTAATTACTTATGTCAGGCTGATGTGCACTTCACGTGGAAAGGTTATTTATCAGAGACCGGACTGTGTTCCTCCTCCCCCACATTTTTTTCTGTTTGTCTTAGTTGCAAACAGTGGGGAATTGTTCCTGGTTGCTTAGATCCTGGCAACCCTGGAAGTTCTCATACTTCGTTTAACTGACAGGCTCCTAAATATCCTTTCTAAGACCTGGCCCACGTGTGTTGTGCTGCCCACCTGGACTGGAGACCAGAGAAAGATGGAGATATCCCAGAGGGTGGGCCTCATCTCCCTTTATAAATGGAGCCAAAGTGGTGGAGACATGGGAAATATAAATAATCAACATAGATGCAATAAGAAATTCAAGACGGGCAAACCAACTTTGTACATCTCATTTTCAAAAAGCCAGTCTGATGTATGGATACCAAGGGGGAAAGGGGTGGAGGTGAGAGTAATTGGGAGATGGGAATTTACACATAAGCTCTATTGATACTATGTATTAATATAAAGTAGACAGCTGATGGGAGCATTCTGAATAGCACAGGGAACTCTACTTAATGTACTGCGGTGATCTGAATGGGAGGGAAATCCAAAAAGGAGGGGGCATAGGTATATGTAAGGCTGACTCATTTTGCTATGCAGTAGAAGCTAACACAACATTTTAAAGCAACTATATACTTCCAACAAAAATTAATTAATAAAAGAAAAAAATGCAACAAACAGCAAGTCCACACAGAGAAGATGCGTCAAGGGTCCCCAGCCATCTTGGTGGCTGCTCTTGGTTGGGGACGTCCCGCATCTAAGGCAGGAAGATGGTGGCCGCAAAGAAGACGAAAAAGTCACTGGAGTCGATCAACTCTAGGCTCCAGCTGGTTATGAAAAGTGGAAAGTACGTGCTGGGGTACAAACAGACTCTGAAAATGATCAGACAAGGCAAAGCGAAACTGGTCATCCTCGCCAACAACTGCCCAGCCTTGAGGAAATCTGAAATAGAGTATTATGCCATGTTGGCCAAAACTGGTGTCCATCACTACAGTGGCAATAATATTGAATTGGGTACAGCATGTGGAAAATACTACAGAGTATGCACACTGGCTATCATTGATCCAGGTGATTCTGATATTATTAGAAGCATGCCAGAACAGACGGGTGAAAAGTAAATCATGTACAATTTTTCTTTAATAAAACTAAAACTGGCCAGAGCTTGTTTTAAAAACAAACAAACAAACAAACAAAAAAAAGATGCGTCAAGGGCTTATTCTACAAATGGAATCAAAAGCATGCTGTCTTAAGTTATTTAAAAATATTTTCTCTAATCTTCATATATCTGTAGAGTAAGTGTCTAGGTGACCACTCAGATATACTATCTTTAAGTTGGTGATCTGACCTGCCTTTCCAATAAAAAAAGTGGTTATCAGTGGGGAAGAAGAGTTTATATGAGACTTTCCCTTTCTACTTTGTCCTTTCAGTCAACAAATGTTTTCTGAGCATATATTTCATATGCTAGTCATTGTGCTGTGTCCTGGGCACATGAGATAGATACTTTTCTCCCTCTTAGGATGCCTTGGAGAGTGACACAGACAAGTAAGGAAATTATAATACAGTGTAGCATTATACAATTTGACGATGGTGAAATACAAGATTTGGAAAGATTTAAACCAGGATCTGGGTTTCCTGGTTGCTCAGCAGTAAAGAACCTGCCTGCAATGCAGAAGATGCAGATTCGATCCCTGGTTCAAGAAGATCCCCTGGAAGAGAAAACGGCAACCAACTCAGGTATTGTTGCCTGAAAAATCCCATGGACAAAGGAGCATGGCGGGCTACAATCCATAGGGTCGCAAAAGAATCAGACACAACTTAGAGACTAAACAACCGACAAAACCAGGATCTGAACTAAATTTATATGGTACATAAAATGGTCTCTAAGCTGAGATATGAATAAACAGGAGTCAGGCAGGCAAAGGAGGGAGTGTAGAGCAGTGGAGGATAGAAAAGATAAAGGAAATATCACATACACAAAACCTGACATGAGAGAGAATTCAGCAGCGTTGGAGCCTAGAGAAGACATGACCCAGATGAGGCTGATATTTGAGGCTCGTGGTGAATTTGTCTGAAGGTTTTCCAAGTAGAAATTATAAGGCTTCTGGTTTAGTGGACTTTTCATGATCCATCCTTGCTCTCTTCTCTCATTCAACTTGATCTCACTTTAGGCATCCAAGTCCTGGACCAGGCCATGCCAGGGAAATCCAGTCCCCTCAGGTTATTGGATAAGTATTAGAGCAAGATGGGGCTTCCCAGGTAGTGCTAGTGGTAAAGAATCTGCTTACAATACAGGAGATCTGGGTTCAATTCCTGGGTTGGGAAGATCCCCTGGAGGAGGAAATGGCAACCCACTCCGGTATTCTTGCCTGGTAAATCTCATGGACAGAGGAGTGTGGCAGGCTATAGTCTATGAGGTCACAAAGAATTGGATATGACCGAGCAAACCTAAGCATGAGAAAGCAAGAATCAGGGGACCTGGGAGAATAGATAACTACAATTTTTTTGATCATCAACTACCTATCTTACCAGTGGGCGTCCCTCTCCCCCATCACATGTGAGTCTGGGTTTTCATAAGGATTAATTTACTTTTCTCACAAATGATAACTGCATCTCTATGCCAGTGATGGGAGGCACCAAGGATACCACAGTGAACAAGGCGGGCATGGCCTCTGTCTTTGAAAAGCTAGTATATAGTCTAAGGAGTAGACAGATATGAAACAGTTAAATAAATCATCAAAAATGTCCTGTGTGGTCAGTGCATTAAAAAATTAAGAAATACATTATTGGGACTTCCCTGGTGGTCCATTGGCTAAGATTCTATGCTCCACTCCCAATGCCCCCAAAGCAGGAGGCCCAGGTTCAATCCCTGCTTGGGGAACTAGATCCCACCTGCCACAACTAAAAGTGTGCATGCTGAAACTAAAGATCCTACATGCCACAACTAAAACCTAGTGCAGCCAAATACATAAATATATTTATTTTTTCAGGTACATTATCAAAAAATCACCATCTGTATGAAACTGTTTTGAAAGCTGCACATAATAACTAAAATGAAAGAGATTGTCATTAAGATATCCCTAATATGAAGTCAAAGGCTTCTCTGGTGGCTCAGTGGTAAACAATCCACCTGCCAATGCAGGAGATGCGAGTTCGATCCCTGGGTCGGGAAGATCCCCTGGAGAAAGGCATGGCAACCCACTCCAGTATTCTTGCCTGGTAAATCTCATGGACAGAGGAGATTGCCAGGCTTCAGTCCATAGGGTTGCAAAAGAGTTGGACATGACTTAGTGACTAAACAACAGCAACAACAATGTGAAGTCATAGATGAAAAGACAGAAGAAAGAAAGGTGTATGAGTTGAGCTCTTGACATGTGTCTGGTACTGGGCTATCACCACACTGTGCTTTATGTGTACTGTTTCACTGGTTTCTCATAACAAGAACACATGCATGCATGCTAAGTCATGTCAGTCATGTCTGACCTTTTGCAACCTTATGGACGGTAGCCCTCCAGGCTCCTCTGTCCATGCAGGAATACTGGAGTGGGTTGCCATGCCCTTCTCCAGGGGATCTTCCCGACCAGAGATTGAACCTGCATCTCCTGCAGCTCCTGCATTGCAGGTGGATTTGTTATCATTGAGCCACCCGGGAAGCCCCCATAACAAGCCTATGAGAGTGTTACTATTTCCCTGATTTTGCCAGTGAAGTTACCAAGATGCTGAGTTAAACACTTACTCAAGACCATCCAGTTAGTAAAGGAGGGAATGGTGAAGTTTGGGCCCCCATCCCAATGCAACCTTGTCAGCACCTCAGCAGATATCATTCTTCAGGACCAAAGAACTCGCTCCCACCAAGGCTAGGACCACATTAAGCAGCCAAAACGAACCAGACTGGGACATTCTGTGTCTCCTGGAGACCACCTTTTCCCTTAGTTGAAGTGTCAGCTTGTATCATCCTGGGAGATTATTTATACCTTTTTGGGCATGAGACCCTTTTCATAAGACTGGTAAATGTTGTGTGCATGCTTGTGTGCTTAGCCGCTCAGTCATGTCCAACTCTTTGCAACTCATGGACTGTAGCCCGCCAGTCTCCTCTGTCCATGAGATTATCCAGGCAAGAATACTGAAGTGGGTTGTCGTGCCCTCGTCCAGGGTATCTTCCTGACCCGGGGATCGAACTCATGTCTCCTGCGTTGGATTCTTTACCACTGATCCACCTGGGAACACAAATGTAATTTCTATCCTAATCTTTCTACCACCCAGCCCTTTAAGAAGTGTGCTACTGACTGTAGAAAAACTCATCAAGCATATGCTTTTGAAAGATAGAGAAATAGAAATCAAAACAGAAAGGTGGGGCTATTCATTGTTTCTGAAAACAGAAAAGCAGAGGACTAGACCTACAAAAACAAAAGACATTGCAAAAAGATGTGACACCATACAAGCATTTGTCATACACCCTCAGGAGAGTTCAGACAGGCCCCCAATGGCAGAATTATTACTGTACAGCCATTACGCCTGGTTATTATTTAGGGAGCATTGCAGTTTTCACAGTCACAACCAAAATAACTCTGCTTTAAATAAGTAATGAACAGAGCAGCACCAGTCCAGCTCAGACACAAAAACCTGGTGAAACGGAGCAACCTCACACTCTGCCTTATGCCCCCCAGCCCCCTGGTCTGGAGTTTTCTCAGGACACAGAGTCCACAGCTCCAATCCGAGTGACCCCTGAGCTGGAGGTCTTGTCAAGACAATGTCAGCAGCAGCTTCTGGAAACCACAGACACTGTGATCTCTGTTCATAACAGATCGTTATGTTTGGGCTTCCTAATCATCCACTTGGGGGACAGAAAGAGAACACGAGCCAGAGTGACCAGGCTGTGGCCTGCCCTTGGCCCCTGCTCCTGCTTGGAGCCCACCTCCCTCCCCCCAACACACAGCCTGGCACCATGCAGATTTCTTTTTAGTCTCTGCAATGGAAACAGTCGGTCTCTTGGCCCCAAGTGAGGTCTCTGTTTCACAGCTCCTGCTCTCTTGTAGGAAATCCAAGCCTGTGACACATTCATATCCATTTCCTAATGCTTCTTTGGTCAGTGTTGAAGATGCTTATGGGGCTTCCCAGGTGGCGCTAGTGGTAAAGAACCCTCCAGCCAATGCAGGAGACTTAAGAGACTCAGGTTCAATCCCTGGCTTGGGAAAATCCTCTGGAGAAGAAAATGGCAACCCACCATAGTATGTTTGCCTGGAGAATCCCACAGATAGTGGTGCCTGGTGGGCTATGGTCCTTAGGGTCTCAAAGAGTCGGACACAACTGAAGCAACTTAGCGAGCAAACGAAGATGCTGAAGTCTTATTGCAGCCCTATTTTGCCCTAATCTATCTTTTAAAATATCTTTACGATTTTCAGTCAAACAAAACAGAAACCAAAACACCTCTGTTACCAAGAGTGAGCATGATTTTTTTTTAAGCTTTGGTTTGATTTTATGAAATGATCCCATGCTGATATGCTTATAAATGGTGAGACAGTATGGTTTCCAATTAAAGAGCCCATAGCAACTGTCTTGTAAATAAAGAATTTATATTTTGGTCTTCTCAGAAGTGCTTATTTTTTGTAAGAAATAGTGCCTGACCCTAGCTTTGCTCTAAGCATGGCATTGCTCGCAAGCCAGCCCATGGAAGGGCCAAGGACGAGAATGCCAACATGCCCCCCTGGCTTCCTACTGCCACCACCAACTTCCATCTCCTCCTGCTTACCACTGACCACATATCACGAAACCATATGTATACCCAGGACCCCAAAATATTTCTGCATGAGGGGTTCCCCATAAGGCCCTCTGGATTGCTGGAAATCGGCCATTACTCTCAAAGCTTCCGAAGTCCATAGACAACATCAGGGTGTGCCTCCAAGCCGAGTGACACCTGCTCTCTGCCTGTCTGGATGGGTGGAAGCCTGCTGTGAGATCGCTGGCATTGTGGAAGACCCCCGGAGAACTCCCTTAACCAAATGCTGGGCAGGTGGGCACCAAGGCTGCTGCTCCAGGGGCTGACTTGGAACAGTACATTCAAAATCATCATCATCCAAAAAAAAAAACAACAGTATTTTGGCAGCCTCAAATATGAACTCTCATCAAGTTTAATAGAGAATTATTACAGAGACAGGCTTACTTCAATTCTCATTTGGCCATACTCTGATCTCTTTGGGGCCTATTTGGCACTCGCTGACAACATGTATATTGTTTCCCCTGGAATGGTCTTTTTTAAACTAGACTAATTGCATCGGGAGGCTTATTTAAAGATTCACATTTTCTTAAGCGTGATGATGGTCTTAAATATTAATAATAACTACAGCTTTGGCTTATATGGTGCCTCTTCCAACAAAGAGAGATGCCCTTCCTTCATAATCAGTATCTGGCACTAACTGATATGCAAATCCCCCCTCCCACCCCCAAGTGCACAACATTGTATGCTGCACAGCTGTGAGTCATCAGACATTAATGTGGACTTAATTTGAACTGGTGCTGGAGGTAGTGGGCACAACTCAAATTAGACATGTGGTGGGCGTTTAACCACAATATTACCAATTCCCATTCTGACATCTGACAGCCCTTAATAATTAACTGCATGTAAACGGTCAAACCTTCCCTCCCTGTTGGACCAGTCTTGAACTCTACCAGTCTCTGCATCGTAATTGCAAGTCGGGGCTGTCAATTGCTCTAGTGGCAAATCATAGGGAAAAGATCAGACATCTTCAGGAGTTCTGTGTTCTTTGCTCTAGCTGCCTTTTAATTGAGCTGGAAGGACTTCCCAGCAGCTCCCATATGCTACCTTCTTAGAAAGATAGAATGTTTTCTCTGGATAAGAAGGAAATTGACTGTGTTTTGAGGCTTAACTGGAGGCTCTGGGGAAACACACTTTTGTGGTAGACTTTCCATGGTTATGCTGCAATGCGCCAAGGCAGGTATATTGCCCCAAAGCCACAGGTTACTCCTTTCCTGACTCCTCATCCTTGTGTGGTTTTTCTTCCTTCTCCCTATAAAATGTCTAATTTGGATTTAAGCCATGGATTGACGGGCTGGTTCCTTGGTGAATAAAGATTGGAGCTCTCTGCAAGTCCAAGGAAAATGTCACACAACAGAGGTGATCAAACTCAGAGCTCTAAATCTATCATCACTTGAAAATGTCATGTCACATTTGAACTCAGAAGTTCATGAATGACACATTCTACAGCCTCTACTCAGCCAAGCTAAGGTTCTAGAGCTGCTTTTATCTTTGTTAGACAAAAAATGATACAACTGATATTCAGGAAAGTGTGATCATCTACAAAAAGACCATTATACCTACTAAAAGGAAACCTTGATTGATCATGGGGACAGTACATATACAGGAACTAATGACTCAATGACATTTATAATTGGATTATATATAATGTGGATAGAAACAGAAATGATTTTTACTTTTGTATTTTATAGATGAAGAAAGAATTTACTAAGCAAATGAATGATATAAAACTGGTTATAGAATCTGTAGAACAAGTAAAAGCATAACATTCTTAATATTGTGATTTTCTTAACATTGTGATTTTCTTTGATATACCATTTAAGTACAACTGACATGCCAATTTATTTGTTCTCTTTTTAGTAAAATAGATTCCCCTAAGAATTTGTCATAAGTAATATTTTACCACTTTAGTTGGATAGTCTTCAAAGCATTAGATTTACTTTCTGGTGGTTCAGATGGTAAAGAATCTGACTACAATGCAAGTGACTCGGGTTCAGTCTCTGGGTTGGGAAAATCTCCTGGAGAAGTGAATGACAACCCACTGTAGTATTCTTGCCTAGAGAATTCCATGGACCGAGGAACCTGGCGGGCTACAGTCCATGGGGTCACAAACAGTCGGACATGACTGAAGTGATTAACACTTTTCACACTTCAGAGCACTAGATTTGCACTTCTTTTTTTTTTTTAAGATTTTACAATTGAGACTAAATTTGTGTGTGAGGCTGCAAACTGTAAGGTTTTACAGTAGAGGTTGAGGATGTATCACTCCAGCTGCTGGGAAGTACAGTAACAAGCCTGATATTATGTGTTAAGTAGTAAATAAGTGAACAATTATGGTGGCTGTCAAGCTCAGACTGTGTTTCTAATCCTGTATTCGCCCCTCAGGCTGAATAAGCATACTTGAAGTATCAGCCCAATTATAACCTAATGGAATAAAAATGAACTAAGGGGAACAGAAGCAAAGAAACAAAAATACTTTAAAAAGAGAGAGTGGGAGAATTAAAGAAAGAAATGTTCTTTTAAAATCTTCATGTATATTTGTACACAGAATGCATGAAAGCAAACAGACGTAAGGGTTCTTGGAACTTAAACTATGGCTGTGTCCTGGTCATTTCTCTGCTGCAGAAAAAGAATAAGCTCTTTTGAAAGCCCCAGTCTGAAAGAAGGGCTAACATCAAACAGCCCCAGAATAACCAGGAGACTAAAGCCTGAAGCTATTCAACTTCCTGCCTTGTAACTGACTAATCTACTTAGAGCTGGAAGAAAATGAGGGGCACCATTGTACCAGAAAAACTTTCCAGAACAGAAGCAGCACCGTGGTCTACTGGAAGAATCCAGAACCAGGACTTACGCCACCACCCATCTAGATCACCCCCATGCAATTCGGGCAGGTCCATACTTGTCCCTTCTCTGGAGGTGAATTGCTGGTCATCTGCCACATGGCCACCCTGCTCAGCACACCTGGGACCAGACTCAGACACAGTGACAAGCACAGGAAAGGCTTCCTGCCAGAGAAGGAAATCGGTTCCACACCCAGGGCTCCTGGCGGCCAGCGCCTCCTTACTGTTCTCCTGACTTTCGTGGCCAGGGTCACCTCTGCATTTGCGTGTTTGCTGAATCATCACTGTTCCCCAGGCTCCGTTTTAACTGCTGGTTTCTAAGCATGCCGAGGTCCTGCCAGCTCCCAGGTCTTGCTCTCCCTTTGTTCCATTCCCAGCCTAGCCTTGGCAGTCCTCGGTCCTGGCCTCAGATATCTGCCATAATTCATGGTCCTGGCACGGCAACAGTACTTTGACTAGAAACCAAAAAGTATTTTGGAAAAAGACTGAGAGCCGATGAGAGGGTAGGGCCACTTCCACAAACCAGTAGTGCTGACCAACAGACCTGGCGTGTTTTGTTTGATGAAACTTTAGAGAAACTTTGCAGAAACTTTAATATCATTCCTGCCAGCCCCAGCCAAAAGAAAGTCAGGTATCTTTATCAATCAAGTTTACATTCATGTACACAGTTGAGCAGCTTATGAAAGTGAGAAAACTGTTAACATTTAAACTAAAAAATAAAGCATCTGTAAATACCTGCAATAACCTCAAATACTCATCATGGCACAAAAAATGAATTATAAGGTGCTCAAATTTACCACAAAGATACTGTAACAATCTACTGATGAAAAAATACTGATGGTTATAAAAGCAAACATGTTAGCAAAACCTATGTACTATTCTTAACGTAACTCAATGTTGAAAGAGAACCGTAAGAATAATTATATTCAACTTTCTATTTTTTTCCATTTATTTTTAATTGAAGGATAATTGCTTTATAGTATTGGGCTGGTTTCTGCCACACATCAACATGTATCAACCATAAGTATACATATATCCCCTCCCTCTTGAACCTCCCTCCCACCTCCCACCCTATCCCACCCTTCCAGGTTGTCACAGAGCCCCGGGTTGAATTCCCTGAGTCATACAGCAAATTCCCACTGGCTATCTATTTTGCATATGGTAGTGTATATGTTTCCATGCTACTCTAATAGATATATTGGGTTGGCCAAAAAGTTCGTTAAAATTTTTCTATAAGCTGTTATGGAAAAACTCGAACAAACTTTTTGGTCAATTCAATCAAAAACCCAACTTCTTATACATTAAAATATCCTAACAGATCTGCCTCCTTCATGGATCACAGCCTTGTCACGGTAAAGAAGCTTGGGTAACTAACTCAGTGACGCTAAGAGCCACATTGAGCAGGACCACAGAAGACAGACAGGATATAGTGAAGAGTTCTGACAAAATGTGGTCCACTGGAGGAAGAAATCACAAACCATTTCAGTACTCTTGCCAGGAGAACCCCATGAAGAAGTATGAAAAAGCAAAAAGATATGACACCAGAAGATGCGTTCCCCAGGTTGGAAAGAGTCTAATATACTACTGGGGAAGAATGGAGCGCGATTACTAGTAGCTCCAGAAAGCGTGAAGCGGCTGGGTCAAGGCGGAAATGAAGCTTGGTTACGGATGTGACTGGTGATGGAAGTAAAGTCCGATGCTGTAAAGAACAATACTGCATAGGAACCTGGAATGTTAGGTCCATGAATCAAAGTCAATTGGAAGTGATTAAGCAGGACGTGGCAAAACTAAACATCGACATCTTAGGAATCAGTGAACTAAAATGGACAGGAATGGGCGAATTTATTTCAGATGACCATTGTATCTCCTACTGTGGGCAAGAATCCCTTAGAAAAAACTGGAGTAATCCTCATAGTCAACAAGAGTTTGTAATGCAGTACTTGGGTACAACCTCAAAAACAACAGAATGATCTTCATTTGTTTTCAAGGCAAACCATTCAATATCACTGTAATCCAAGTCTATGTCCCAACCATTAATGCCAAAGAATCTTAAGTTGACCTGTTCTATGAAGACCTTCAATATCTTCTGGAAATAACACCAAAAATAGATGTCTCTTTTATCATAGAGGATTGGAATGCAAAAATAGGAAGTCAAGAGATCCCTGGAGTAACAGGGAAGTTTGGCCTTGGAATACAAAATGAAGAAGGGCAAAGGCTAACAAAGTTTTGTCAAGAGAACATGCTGATCATAGCAAACACCCTTTTCAGCAACACAAGAGAGGACTCTACACATGGACATCACCAGATGGTCAATTGGTCAATACTGAAATCAGATTGATTATGTTCTTTGCAGCAGAAGATGGAGATGCTCTATACAATCAGCAGGAACAGGACCTGGGGCTGACTGTGGTTCAGAACATGAGCTCCTTACTGCAAAATTCAGACTTAAATTGAATAAAGCATGGAAAACCACTAGCTCATTCAGTGGTTTTAAAATCAAATCCTATGTAAACCCATGGCTGATTCATGTCAATGTATGGCAAAAACCACTACAATATTGTAAAGTAATTAGCCCCCAACTAAAATAAAGAAATTAATTTAAAAAATAAATAAAAAATAAATAAAATCCTTTAAAATTTTACAGTGTAGGTGATGAAGAGATTCAAGGCATTCAATCTGGTGTACAGAGTGCCTGAAGAACTATGGGTGGAGGTTTGTAATATTGTACAGAAGGCAGTGACCAAAACCATCCCAAAGAAAAAGAAATGCAAGAAGGCAAAGTGGTTGTCTGAGGAAGTGGTTGTCAAATAGCTGAGGAAGAAGTTCAGTTCAGTTCCGTTCAGTCACTCATTTGTGTCTGACTCCTTGTGACCCCATGGACTGCAGCACGCCAGGCCTCCCTGTCCATCACCACCTCCCAGAGTTTACTCAAACTCATGTCCATTGAGTCAGTGATGCCATCCAACCAACTCATCCTCTGTCATCCCCTTCTCTTCCTTCCTTCAATCTTTCCCAGCATCAGGGTCTTTTCAAACGAGTCAGCTCTTCGAATCAGGTAGCCAAATTACTGGAGTTTCAGTTTCAACATCAGTCCTTCCAATGAACACTCAGGTCTGATCTCCTTTAGGATGAAGAGAAGTGGAGAAAGGGAAAGATATACCCAACCAAATGCAGAGTTCCAGAGAGTATCAAGGAGAGATAAGAGGGACTTCTTAAATGAACAATGCAAAGAAATAGAGGAAAACAGTAGCATAGGAAAGACTAGGGATCTTTTCAAGAAAATTGGAGTTATCAAGGGAACATGTCATTCAAGGATGGGCACAATAAAGCACAGAAATGGTAAGGACCTAACAGAAGCAGATAAGAATAAGAAGAGATGGCAAGAATACACAGAAGAACTGTACAAAAAAAGGCCTTAATGATCTGGATAGCCATGAGTGAGGTCACTTACCTAGAGCCAGATATCTTGGAGTGTGAAGTCAAATGGGTCTTAGGAAGCATTACTATGAACAAAGCTAGTGGAGGTGATGGAATTCCAGTTGAGCTATTTCAAATCCTAAGAGATGATGGTGTTAAAGTGCTGCACTCAATACATCAGCAAATTTGGAAAACTCAGCAGTGGCTCCAGGGCTATAAAAGACCAGTTTTCATTCCAATCCCCAAAAGGGCAATGCCAAAGAATGTTCAAAATACCATACAATTGCGCTCACTTCACATCCTAGCAAGTTTATGCTCAAAATCCTTCAAGCTAGGCTTCAGCAGTACATGAATCGAGAATTTCCAGATGTACAAACAGGATTTAGAAAAGGCAGAGCAACCAGAGATTAAACTGCCAACATTCACTGAATCATGGAGAAAGCAAGGGAATTCCATAAAAACATCTACCTCTACTCCATTGATTACACTAAAGCCATTGACTGTGCAGATCACAACAAATTGTGGACAATTCTTTAAAAGATGGGAATACCAGATCACCTTACTTGTCTTCCAAGAAACCTGTATGCAGGTCAAGAAGCAACAGTTTGAACTGGACATGGAACAATGGACTGGTTCAAAATTGGGAAAGGAGTATGACGTGGCTGTCTACTGTCATCCTGCTTATTCAACTTAGATGTAGAGTGCTGCTGCTGCTGCTGCTGCTCAGTTACTTCAGTCGTGTCCAACTCTGTGTGACCCCATAGATGGCAGCCCACCAGGCTCTGCTGTCCCTGGGATTCTCCAGGCAAGAACACTGGAGTGGGTTGCCATTTCCTTCTCCAATGCATGAAAGTGAAAAGTGAAAGTGAAGTCGCTCAGTCGTGTCCAACTATTCGAGACCCCATGGACTGCAGCCTACTAGGCTCCTCCATCCATGGGATTTTCCAGGCAAGAGTACTGGAGTGGGGTGCCATTGCCTTCTCCGTACATGCAGAGTACATCATGCGAAATGCTGGGCTGGATGAATCACAAACTGAAATCAAGATTGCCAGCAGAAATATCAACAACCTCAGATATGAAGATGATATCACTCTCATGGCAGAAAGTGAGGAGGAACTAAAGAGCCTCTTGATGAAAGTGAAAGAGGAGAGTGAAAAAGTTGGCTTAAAACTCAACATTCAAAAAACAAAGATCATGACATCCAGTCCCATCACTTTATGGCAAATAGATGGGGAAAAAGTGGAAGCAGTGACATATTTTATTTTCTTGGGTTTCAAAATCACTGTGGACAGTGACTGAAGCCATGAAATTAAAAGACTCTTGCTCCTTGGAAGGAAACCTATGGCAAATATAGACAGCATAAGAGACATCACTATGCCAACAAAGGTCCATAAAGTCAAAACTATGGTTTTTCCAGTAGTCATGTGTGGATGTGAGGGTTGGACCATAAAGAAGGCTGAGCACTGATGAACTGATGCTTTTGAATTGTGGTGTTGGGGAAGACTCTTGAGACTAACTTGGACTCCAAGGATATCAAACCAGTCAATCCTAAAGGAAATCAGTCCTGAATATTCATTGGAAGGACTAATGCTGAAGTTGAAGCTCTAATATTTTGGCCATTTGATACAAAGAGCCAACTTCTTGGAAAAGACCCTGATGCTAGCAAAGATTGAGGGCAAAAGAAGGAGGGAGCAGCAGAGGATGAGATGGTTAGATAGCATCACCAAATTAATGGACATGAATTTGAGCAAACTCCAGGAGATAGTTGAAGACAGAGGAACCTGATGTGTTTCAGTCTTGGGGTCACAAAGAGTTGGACACAACTTAGTGGCTGAACAACAACAGCAACAACTGATTTGCCCTTCCTCTATCCCCCAATTTAGTTACATTCAAGGTGATAATGTTATGACTACCTTGTTGTTTCTCGAAGAATAGAAGAAAATAATCTGAACAGTAATGCAGAGATGGTAAATATTCACCAGGCAGCATTAGCACAAGACAGTTAATTAAAAATGCCTATTGAATTAGGAATAAATGAATGGAAATCCAAGTGTTGTCACTGCTGCTAAAAAAAATTCTAAACCAGTAACTGACCTACTTTTTGTCAAATATGGCAGAAGATTTTCCTGTCTAAGGTGGTGTTTAAATGACAGTCTGGAAATGTTATCAAAGTAAAAAGAAACATATGATTCAGGTTCCTTAAATAATTCAAACTAGTTTGAGCAGGTTGGTTTTTCTCCTCTTGTACACTTGACCCCTGCCCTCCTTGGCTGCTGGGACTAAGAGGTGTGAGCCATCCCACCCGAGTGGCTGTTTGTTCAAGGCAATGAACCCCAAGGGAGCCAATCTCTTTCTCTAGGCAACCAAACTTACAAAGAATGCAAGGAGGCAAGCTCTTGACTATAATACTTTGGATAAATACAAAAGTCTTCCCTTGAAAATGTCTTTGGCACTCCATTTGCTTTTTTGGTTTTTTACTAAAACTTGAGAGTCAATTCTCACCTCCCACCTCACTAGAGTCATTTTTGAAGCCAAGAAAGCAAGGGGGAGCTAAGAACACTTACTCTTTTTGTTGGATCCACTGACTGGTAGTGTGACCAAGTGGAAGGAGGGACTGAGCCAGGCTGAGTAAGGTCACTCACAGAAGCCTTTTCAACTCTTCACCTTCAGCTAGATTAGTGCAAAATGCAGCCAGTTCCCACTTTTCATCAATTCCCATTTGCTTCCCTGTTTATTCTTTGCTACTTAGTAAGCAATTAGATTCACATCTTATAGATATTACCCACAAAGTCAAAGATTTCTACCAATGTATAGATGGAAACAACAGCATAAGCACTTGGCAAATAAGTAAAAATACAGCTAAGATTTTACTTTAAAACAATTGTTGTTTTTCAATTGCTCAGTCATGTCTGACCCTTTGCGACCCCATAGACGGCAGCACATCAGGCTTCCCTTTCCTTCACCATCTCCTGGAGCTTGCTCAAACTCATGTCGATTGAGTCAGTGACGCCATCCAACTATCTCATCCTCTGTTGTCCCCTTCTCTTCCTGCCTTCAATCTTTCCCAGCATCAGGATCTTTTCAAATGAGTCAGCTCTTCACATCAAGTGGCCCAAGTATTGGAGCTTCAGCTTCAGCATCAGTCCTTCCAATGAATATCCAGGACTGATTTCATTTAGGATTGACTGGTTTGATCTCCTTGCAGTCCAAGAGACTCTCAAGAGTCTTCTCCAACACCACAGTTCAAAAGCATCAATGCTTCGGCACTCAGCTTTCTTTATAGTCCAATTATCACATCCATACATGACTACTGGAAAAACCATAGCTTTGACTAGACAGACCTTTGTCGGCAAAGTAATGTCTGTCTAGGTTTGTCAAAACTTTTCTTCCAAGGAGCAAGCATCTTTTAATTTCATGGCTGCAGTCACCATCTGCAGTGATTTTGGAGCCCAAGAAAATAAAATCTGTCACTATTTTCATTGTTTCCCCATCCATTTGCCATGAAGTGATGGGACCAGATGCCAGGATCTTAGTTTTTTGAATGTTGAGCTTTAATCCAGCTTTTTCACTCTCCTCTTTCACTTTCATCAAGAAGGTCTTTAATTCCTCTTTGCTTTCTCCCCTAAGGGTGGTGTCATCTGCATATATGAGGTTATTGATATTTATCCCTTAAAACAATACCTTTTCTAAATTTTCTACAAGGAGCACATTTTAGCTAAAAGTAGATTGCAATACTTTATTGTATATCCCCATTAGTGAAAGTGAAAGTATTAGTAACTCAGTCGTGTCTGACTTTTTTGCTACCCCATGGCCTGTAGCCCGCCAGACTCCTCTGCCCATGGAATTCTCCAGGTAAGAATATTTGAGTGGGTTGCCATTCCCTTCTCCAGGGGATCTTCCTGATCCAGGGATCAAACTTGTATCCTCCTGCATTGTAGGCAGATTCTTTACCATCTGAGCCACCAGGGAAGCCCAGTAGAGGGTAGTATTAATAGCAAAAACTCTTAAGACCATTGAAGTGGTTTGAAATCCAGATATAGAACTTACTGGCTATGTGGTATTAAGTAAACTAGAGTAGTTCAACTGCTTTACACCTCAGTGTCTTCATCAATAAAGTGGAGATAATATTATGTAAAAGAGTTCATAAGGATTAAAGAGAAAAAATGTGTAGGAAGAACAGAGAGCAATATTAGCACATAAAAGACAGCCAACTGCATTAATGCTACTAATACTTCCCCAGTGGCTCAGCAGTAAAGGATCCGCCTACAATGCAGGAAATGTGGGTTCCACCCTGGATGGGGAAGATCCCCTGGAGAAGGAAATGGCAACCCGATCCAGTATTCTCGCCTGGGAAATTACATGGACAAAGGAACCTGGTGGGCTGCAGTCCATGGGGTCTCAAAAGAGTTGGACACAACTGAGCGACTAAACAATGACAATGATGCTACTAATATATTATTGTAAGTATAAGAACGTCTTTGAAAAGTATCAGGCCCTAGACAAATATAAGTACCATTAATGGCTGTATGTTTGGGTTTGGCTTGTGGGCAATGTGAGCAGTTGCAGTTCTGAATTTAGAAACAAAAATATAAGTAACGACATTGTTGTTGTTCAGTCACTAAGTCATGTCCAATCCTTTGCGACCCCATGGACTGCAGAATGCCAGGCTCCTCCACCCTCCACTATCTCCCAGAGTTTGCTCAAATTCATGTCCATTGAGTCAGTGATGCTACCTGACCATCTCATC
This sequence comes from Giraffa tippelskirchi, assembly GCF_054371585.1. Classification (NCBI taxonomy): domain Eukaryota; kingdom Metazoa; phylum Chordata; class Mammalia; order Artiodactyla; family Giraffidae; genus Giraffa; species Giraffa tippelskirchi. The sequence continues at coordinate 35,614,360 of NC_137280.1, read as the reverse complement.
CCCTGCTGCCTCCTTCTCCTTTAGTCTTCAGTCTTTCCCAGCATCAGGGTCTTTTCCAATGAGTCGGCTCAGCTCTTCACATCAGTTTTCCAAAGTATTAGAGCTTCAACAACAGACCTTCCAGTGAATATTCAGAGTTGATTTCAGGTAAAGAGAGCAATGAAACAGAACAGAGTCCAGAAATAGATCCACATATATACGGTCAATCGATTTCCAAATTAAGGTGCCACGTCAATCCAATAGGGAAAGAAAAGTCTTTTTTTTCATAAGTTTTTTTCCTGGTGGCTCAAATGGTAAAGAATCTGACTGCAAGGCGGAGATCTGGGTTCGATCCCTGGATTGGGAAGATCCCTTTGAGGAGCGCATGGCAACCCACTCCAGTATTCTTGCCTGGAGAATCCCCATGGACAGAAGAGCCTGGTGGGTTATAGCCCATGGGGTCACAAAGAGTCAGACACAACTGAGCCACGAAGCACAGCACAGTTGGAACAGCTGAATGTTTATATTGACAAAAGTGCGATCTCTATTTCATTTCATATACAAAAATTAATTTGCAATCCATCATAGACCTAAATACGAAACCTAGGATCATAAAGCATCTAGAAGAAAACATAGAATATCTTGACAACTTTGAGGTAGACAAAGATTTCTTAGACTGAATTCAAAAAGCACTAACCAAAAAAATCAGACTCTACTGAAATTAATATTGTCTGCAACATTAAGAAAATTAACAGACAAATCACAGAATAGCAAAAGTAATTGTATACATGTATCTGATAAAAGACATAGCTAGAATATATAATCACTTCTACAAATTGTCAATGAAAAGGCAAACTACCTACGTTAAAAGGGGGCAGAAAAGGCAAACCACCCATGTTAAAAAGGGGCAGAAGACTTGAAAAGACACATTACAAAATAAAAAATATGATTGTCCAATAAAAATATGCAAAAATGCACAGGGAAATGCAAGTTAAAATCACAATGAGATACTATTCATACCCAATAAAATGGTAGAAAAATAAAGACTGACAATATGTATTGTTGAGGATTTAGAATATTTGAAATTCTCATGCCTTGCTAGTAGAAATGTAAAATGTTGCAATCACTTTGAAAGACTAGAAGTTTCTTGTGATGTAATTTATGTCTACCTTATGAACTAGCAATTTCACTCTTAAGTATTTCCCAATAGAAAGGAAAACTTATGTCCACAAAAGGAGCCTTATTGACAAGAGATATGTCGATCAACCCAAAAGTTCTTCAATAAGAGAATGGATACATTATTAATATAGTCATACAATAGAATATTACTTATAAAAAACCAAACTACTAATATTTACACCACTTGGATCACTCTCAGAAACATCACGGTAAAGGAAAGAAGCCAGATCAGAGGCCATCATCAACCTGACTCCATTTCTATAAAAATCCAAGAGCCGACAAAACTAACCAAAGGTGACAGAATCCAGAGAGTGGTTGTTTTGTTGGGGATGGGGGCATGAGGAAAGGCTGAAAAGTGTCATGAGGGAACTTTCTGGAATAATGGAAATGTTTTATAACTTGTTTTGAAGGGGGGTAATGTGACATGAAGGAACAGAATGGCCATATCTCATGAAATTGAATGCTGAAGATCTGTATCTGTTAATAGGTGTTAATCACACCTCAGTTAAACATATGCACACACACATGCTCGAGTGGTTAAGTCTCTGACCTCACAAAGTTTGCAACTGTGCTGAGGACAAACAGTATTGCCGCATTTAGATTATCAGAGAATTCAAATTACATTTATAAGTTATTTATGGAGGTTTTAGTTCATTCAAACAGCATATTACATGACGCACAACGAAATGTTTCTCATGAAGACAGTAAACTGCGTGATCTAGATAAGGCTTTTAAGACAGAAAGAGATTGCCTTACCCCTCTTTCCCCCCTATTTCTAGTGGCTGGCTAAAAAGGAGTCGGCAGGTGCTTGCGAAGGGGGCCATTCTCTTCTGGCAAGAGAGCCCTAGGTTATAAATTCTTCCTCCTGCAGCCTTGCTCACCTCCACCGTTGATTGTGCTGTCTTGTTTACCTGCGGCTGCCAGCCCAAGGCAGGCCCTTGGGCTTTGTGTCCTCCCCGCAGGGATTAAGCCTCACTCAACATTTGCTAATGTTTTCCTTACTGATCCTGGAGCGGCTACAACATGTCTAAGAAAAACACCAAGGCTCCAACTCTTGATCAAAAATCCAAATCATTTCCCCCCCTCTCAGTTTTATGTTCGCTTACTGTATTTGGATCACAGGGCAATCCTGCTTCTTAATGTGTAATGTCCTAATTGACAGTGATATTGGCCGAAACTTAAAAACCACTCAACAGAAACCATTCCTGGTTCCCTGGGGTCAGTGGATGAAGGGAAGTGTCCTATACCATTCAGAAAAGCTCTGTGGGGTGCAGAAAGGGAGAAGCCAAGAACAAGTCCTTTATTTGGGGCATTATTTCCGTTTCTAAACCTTTCTGTCCCATGTCCTCTTTTCCCTCACGAATGGAATATTGTTCCCTTTCTGTCTGCCAACAGACCCAAAGGGGAAAAGAGAGGGAGAATTTAAGAAATGGAAAAGGGAAAAGGTATACAAAATAGTTTGCTTCATGAGTGAAATACATAGAAACAAGGGAGGGAAAAAGACCTGTCTGGTTACATAGTTCCTCCCTCATTTAGAGCAGATTAAATCACATGGAGCAGATGGAGGCAGTTTGCAAGGGAAGGAGTTTGCAGTGCCTTCCTCACCCTTTTTGCTTTGTTCTCCTTCAGCAAAAACACTACATGTGATTAAAGCTGTGTGTGCTCAGTCACTCAGTCATGTCCAACACTTTGTGACCCCATGGACTGTAGCCCACCAGGCTCGTCTGTCCATGGAATTCTCCAAGCAAGAATACTGGAGTGGGTTGTCATTTCCTCCTCCAGGGGATTTTCCTGACCTAGGGATGGGACCCATGTCTCCTGAGTCTCCTGCACTGGTAGTGTCCTGCACTACACCACCCGGAAAGACTATGATTAAAGGTAGAGACAGCCTAAAGACAGCCTAACTGATAATCTCCTAGAAAGGCTATTTGTGCAGGTGCTGTTGCCTTTCCACGTTTGATTCCTTCAAACAAATGGAGCCTTCCCACTTGGAAAGGACATTCTCTCTGGCCTTCCGCAGTCTTTGCAGTCTTTTCGACATGGACTCTGAGGCTTTTAGCCTTCTGACTTCCAAAATGCTCACATCAGATCCATGTTTCAGAATTCCAGCTCAGGGATCATCTCATTCAAGAATTCCTTGTCCACCTCTTTCATTTGCATCCCTTTGAAGGTCTCTTGCTTTGCTCTATCATTGTATCAGTTCTCTTCTTCCTTAGAGCACTTAGAACTTTCAACCTTATCAATCTCCTTTACTCCCTGCAACTCTTTGCTGAAGGACTGACTTTTTCTTTTTTAAACTAATTTTTATTGGAGTATAGCTGACTTACAATGTTGTGTCAGTTTCAGGTGTATAGCAAAGTGAATGAGTTATACGTATACATATAACCACTCTTGTTTTTTAGATTATTTTCCCATGTAGGCCATTACAGAGTATTGAGTTGAGTTCCCAATGCTATTTAGCAGGTTCTTATTAGTTACCTATCTTCTATATAATTGTATGTATTTGTCAATCCCAATCTCCCTTTATCCTTCTTTCCCTCCTCCAGGATTGACTTCTTAGTGAAGCATTTATTATTTCTTCTAGGTAGACTGCCCTGTGATTTCATCACACTTTGTGAGTAAGTCCATAAACCAGTTATTATCTTGTATCGTAAATCTGTATTAACTCCTCTGCCTCTGGGCTCCAGGAGGGCTGGAATGATGTCTCTACCTCATTGTATACCCAATATGATCCTTTACACAAAGTATACAGAAATATCATGTGCATGCACACACGTGTTGATTAGATGTAGCTACTTGGAGGTCACTATAGAGACATCAGAAACAACAGTAAAATGAGTGTAAAAATAAAAGATGTAAAGAAGGCCACGATGGTAAGTGTGGACAACTCAAAGAATTTGATGGTAAAAAAAGATATCAAGATAGAAGAGTAATTGGAGGTAGAAAAAAGAAGTGTGACAAAAGCAAAAACTTGAAGGATTTTTGAGAACACAGCATGGGTGTAGGCAGTAAAGGGGGACCAGTGGAGAAAGAGAACATGAAAATAAAAGAGGGAAGTCACAATAAAGAGATTAAAGTCTTAAGGGAGATGGGAGAGCTGGGATTGAGACATGGGTGGAGAGTAAATTTTGGAAAAGAATAAAAAGCCACTTACTCTGTGACAATAGGATGGAGGAGAAGATGAAGAAATGAAAAGGAAGAAACAAGGGAATATTAGGTAAAAATCCAACCAAGCGGACATAAGTAAGTTAGAGCTTCATCTTGATATACCTTCTTATTGAGTAGGTTCCTCTGGAAGTAAGAAAGTCAAGGGAAGTCCTAGAGGCTTGAGGAGGGAGGCGGTTGGAGAGGTTGGTGGGGAGGAAGAGAATTATACAGCAGCCAAGTTATCTTGCAGAGATCTTCCCGTGCCCCTTCTCAGATCTCCTTCTCCCCCAAAAGGCTCCCCCAGTCCGTATTAACCATGTATATGCAAATAGAGAATGCTATGTGTATATGTCTAAATATATAGGTATATATTATTTTTCAGATTCTTTTCCCTTATAGGCTATTACCAAATGTTGAGTATAGTTCCCTGTGCTGTACATTAGGTGTTCGTTGGTTATCCAGTTTATGGACAGTAGTGTGTATGTGTTAATCCCATCCTCCTAATTTAAAAAGTAATTGCCTGCAGAGTGGAAGATGGATTAAAGGAAACTTCAAAACTGGACACTGGGAGAACATTTAGGAAGGTATTATAGAAGTTCAGCATGAGTGGTGAGTATGGCTCATACTAAGATGTGGCTTTGCAGGCAAAGAGAAGCAGGTAGATTTGAGAGAAGTTTAGCAGAGACTGGCAGGACCAGATGACAGATGGGGTCTGGGAGAGGAGGGAGCAGCAGGGTCACCTATGAGAGAGTAGGTGGACAAGATGCCATCAACTAAGACCGAAGCATGGGAAGAAGACCTCCTATTCCAGCCATGCAGTGGAAAAGTGTGAATCTGGAAACCTCATGGCTGTTCCCCAACCCAGCCACCCACAGGCTGGTGAGAACACCGGCTCTTGGGTTGTGATACCGGCAGTAGCATGGTTTGTGCTAATCAGAAGATGGAGAGGTTGGCTCACACAGTGCACCCATGTGCTATCTGACAGGGTGTTAGGCTTTCTTTCCTTCCTTCTTTTCTTGGCTGCTATCTCAGTCTGACAACAGGAACAAATGGAACTCTGTGATTTTCTTTTCCTTTTTTTTTTTTTGAGCTCCCAACAGCCTTTTTACATAATCTTCAACAATAACCAGCCTTTGAGAGTACGGGCACAAGCTGTGCTCTGCACCCAGAGACACTTATCTTCCACGCTTAAATGAAACGATAAGCATTCAGGCTATAGATAAAAGCATTAGGCAACTAATGCAGCATTAGGCAACATGTTTTCCGTTCTACTTTTCTGTTCAACCATTAAAAGTGCCAGGGTGTGGGGATTTGCCTGGACTATCTTAATCCCACTTCACCTACTGTAGCTGTTTACCCTTGGTGACGGGTTTGACACCTAACACAGCATGGAACAGGCACACAGCCAGCGACTGTTCTCTTTTCTTTAAATGGAAAAAAGACAGGGATTCAAAATTCAAAAGAAGAAGCCGATCAGATGCTAATTCTAGGGAGGAAGTCTTCCTGCTTTGTGAAGAAGTCAGAGCAGGGGCAGCCCCTTCGGCATTCCCAACTACAAAATCAGCACATCCTCAGCCTTGTGCCTGAGACCACAGGCAGTGAGTGCTGTGTCCTCAGGGTGCCCCCAGCCAACATTTGGCCATAGAATTCCAAGGGGAGATTCGGTGAAAAGACTCTGACGGCCCACGTTCTGGTGCGATCCTAGTTCTGGAATTAATGAATCAAGTGACCTGGAACAAGTTACACGGCCTCACTTGTGTCATCTTTGAAAACAGAGTGAAGTGAAGTGAATGTCTCATCTCAAAGTCCTTAAATCCTTACTTGTCTGGGCAGAGTCAAAATTATATTCAGATCAATGTCACTTTCTTTTTAAACAGGCAAAAATCTTTTTTTTTTTAATTGAAGTATAATTGATATACAATATCATACGTTACAAGTATACAAAATAGTGATTCACAATTTGTAAAGGTTATATTTCTTTTATAGTCATTATAAAATATTGACTATATTTCCTGTGTTGTACAATACATTCTTGTAGCTTGGGTATTTTATACATAATAGTGTGCCTCTCTAATCCCCTACCTCTATGATGCCCCTCTCCCCTTCCTTCTCCCTACTAATAACCACCAGTTTGTTCTCTATCAATGTTGCTTTAGAGGGTTTCATTTTATGAATCATTTCTTGCCTTCCAACCAGTGACCTTGACTGAAGGATTCATTGAGTTTTCATCATGTGGAGTTCGTGCAGGAAGCGATGACAAGGAGTTTCTGCTCATAGTTTATTATTTCTCTCTTGTCAAGGGCGTACATTCCCCAAGAGCTGGGAACCTGTTTGTCTTTCAACAAATACTTGCTAAATGGAAGAGAGAATATTCTTTCCCTCATAAAAGACAAGATGAGGCCTCGCCAAAAACTAAAATCTCACTAAGTAGAGAATTCTTTATTTTCAGGAGAGCCTAAGGACCTGAATCGCCAAGGAATGAATGACTCTTTGCAGAACAACAAGCAGTGTCTTGTGTAGAGTGAGGCTTCTCTTAATTGGGATCTAACGCAGCTGTATATGAGAATTACGTAAAATCATGGGATCTTTATAAACATCAAAACAAAAATATACACTTTATAAAGTAGAATGCAGAATTACATTTACCAGTTGGAAAAATAAGCAGTGAGACTTGCAGTTTTGAGGCACAGCGAAGGGAAACAACAAGCGGACTAGGGCCAGAAACCAGGACCATTCCAGTAAGTTGGCTATTTGATTTTTTTTAATTTAAATTTACTTATTATTTATTTCTAATTGGAGGATAATTGCTTTACAGTATTGTGTTGGTTTCTGCCATATCATAAGCTGGCTCTTTGACTTTGGAAAAGTTACTTCTCTCTGGTCTCAATTTTCACACTTAGGAGGAGATTGGACTAGACAGTCTCTAACACCACTTCCAATGATGATGATTCCACAGGAAACATAAGAGTAGTGAAAACTACTCTTACGTAGTTGTGGCATTTGGTCAATTTTATCATTGGTGCAATTTGGTCTCTTACATTAAAGAGACATGTATTAACTTCAGGGGAAGGTGGAAAATTTTAAAGGTCAGATATTCTAAGACATTGTATCTTCCATTTGTTCTCCTCACTTGCCTTCCTTCCACAACTTCCTTGATAGATAGATAGGCAAGTAGGTAGATAGATGGATGGATAGATGAGAGATGGATAGATATAGATAGGTGGATAGATAGATGGATATATATGAAATGCTTCCAGAAAATGCCAGCCATGAACCTGGATAATTCCTTCATCTACTAGTGTTTCAAATTTCTTTTCTCCAAACACAAGCATAGTTCTTAGAAAAACCAGTCTGCTTCCTTGCCTGGCTGTCCAAGCATTCTTTTGCACTTTCATTGCTTCCCATGTGTCTTGTGCCCTCTCCACTCTACAAAAGGTTATTTCCTTTTCTAAATGCAGCCTGTTCAATCCTGTGGCTCCTGGGCCATCCTCATGCTTCTCCTCCCTCCCTCAATGCCCCTCTTCCCTCAATGCAGTCAGTCAGTCAGTTCAGTCACTCAGTTGTGTCTGACTCTTTGTGACCCCATGGACTGCAGCACATCAGGCTTCCTTCTCCTTCACCAAATCCCAGAGCTTGCTCAAACTCATGTCCATTGAGTCAGAGATGCCATCCAACCGTCTCATCCTTTGTCGTCCCCTTCTCTTCCTGCCTTCAACTTTCCCAGCATCTGGGTGTCTTCCAACAAGTCAGCTCTTCATATCAGGTGGCCAAAGTATTAGAGCTTCAGCTTCAGCATCAGTCCTTCCAATGAATATTCAGGACTGATTTCCTTTAGGATTGACTGGTTGGATCTTTTTGCAGTCCAAGGGACTCTCAATAGGCTTCTCCAACACCATAGTTCAAAAGCAGCAATTCTTCAGTGCTTAGCTTTCTTTATAGTCCCACTCTCACATCCGTACATGACTACTGGTAAAACCATGGCTTTGACTAAATGGACCTTTGTTTGCAAAATGCTGTCTAGGTTGATCATAGCTTTTCTTCCAAGGAGCAAGACTCTTTTAATTTCATGGCAGCAATCACCATCTGCAGTGATTTTGGAGCCCAAGAAAATAAAGTCTGTTACTGTTTCCATTGTTTCCCTATCTATTTGCCATGAAGTGATGGGACTGGATACCATGATCTTCATTTTTTGAATGTTGAGTTTTAAGCCAGTTTTTTCACTCTCTTCTTTCACTTTCATCAAGAGGCTCCTTAGTTCCTCTTTGCTTTCTGCCATAAGTGTGGTGTCATCTGTGTATCTGAGGTTATTGATATTTCTCCCAGCAATCTTGATTTCAGCTTGTGCTTCCTCCAGCCTGGCATTTCACATGATGTACTCTGCATGGAAGTTAAATAAGTAGGGTGACAATATACAGCCTTGACATATTCTTTTCCTAATTTGGAACCAGTCTGGTGTTTCATGTCTGGTTCTAACTGTTGCTTCTTGACCTGCATACGGGTTTCTCAGGAGGCAGGTCAAGTGGTCTGGTGTTCCCATCTCTTTAAGAATTTTCCACAGTTTGTTGTGATCTACACAGTCAAAGGCTTTGGTGTAATCAATAAAGCAGAAGTAGATGTTTTTCTGGAATTCTCTTGCTTTTTCTATGATCCAACGGATGTTGACAATTTGATCTCTGGTTCTTCTGCCTTTTCCAAATCCAGCTTGAACATCTGGAAGTTCACAGTTCACATACTGTTGAAGCCTGGCTTGGAGAATTTTGAGCATTACTTTGCTATCATGTGAAATGAGTGCAATTGTGCAGTAGTTTGAACATTCTTTGGCGTTGTCTTTCTTTGAGATTGGAATGAAAACTGACCTTTTCCAGTCCTGTGGTCACTGCTGGTTTTCCAAATTTGCTGGCATATTGAGTGTAACACTTTCACAGTATCATCTTTTAGGATTTGAAATAGCTCAACTGGAATTCCATCACCTCCACTAACTTTGTTCATAGTGATGCTTCCTAAGGCCCACTTGACTTCGAATTCCAGGATGTCTGGCACTAGGTGAGTGATCACACCGAGATTGTGGTTATCTGGGTTATGAAGATCTTTTCTGTATAGTTCTTCCGTTCATTCTTGCCACCTCTTCTTAATATTCTTTGCTTCTGTTAGGTCCATACCATTTCTGTCCTTTCTTGTGCCCATCTTTGCATGAAATGTTCCCTTGGTATCTCTGATTTGCTTGAAGCAATCTCTAGTCTTTCACATTCTATTGTTTTCCTCTATTTCTTTGCATTGATCGCTGAGGAGGGTTTTCTTATCTCTCCCTGCTATTCTTTGGAACTCTGCATTCAAATGGGTACATCTTTCCTTTTCTCCTTTGCCTTTCACTTCTTTTCTCAGCTATTTGTAAGGCCTCCTCAGAGAACCATTTTGCCTTTTTGCATTTCTTTTTCTTGGGGATGGTCTTGATCACTGCCTCCTGTACAATGTCGCAAACCTCCGTCTATAGTTCTTCAGGCACTCTGTCTATCAGATCTAATCCCTTGAATCTATTTGTCACTTCCACTGTATAATTGGGATTTGATTTAGGTCATACCTGAATGGTCTAGGTATCCAGACCATTCTTTTTCTGAAGTATGGAAATACTTTCTTCAATTTAAGTCTGAATTTGGCAATAAGGAGAAGGGAATGGCAAACCACATCAGTATTCTTCCAAACAGAGCCTTGCACAAATTCAGTTCAGTTGCTGAGTCATGTCCAACTCTTTGCGACCCCATGGACTGAATCACACCAGGCTTCCCTGTCCTTCACCAACTCCTGGAGCTTGCTCAAACTCATGTCCATTGAGTCAGTGATGCCATCCAACCAACTCATCCTCTGTTGTCCCCTTTTCCTCCTGCCTTCAATCTTTCCCAGCATCTGGGTCTTTTCCAACAAGTCAGCTCTTCGTATCAGGTGGCCAAAGTATTGGAGCCTCAGCTTCAGCATCAGTCCTTCCAATGAATATTCAGGACTGATTTCATTTAGGATTGACTGGTTTGATCTCCTTAAAGTCCAAGGGACTCTCAAGAGTCTTCTCCAACACCACAGTTCAAAAGCATCAGTTCTTCAGCGCTCAGCTTTCTTTATGGTCCAACTCTCACATCCATACATGACTATTGGAAGCCATAGCTTTGACTACACAGACGTTCATCAGCAAAGTAATGTCTCTGCTTTTTAATATACAAATTAGGGACTGCATAAATATTTGTTAAATTGAGTTTCTGAATGTCCAAGTATTATTTGATACTTTATGTTATTGAAAGGAGCCCTACTCCTCTTCCTACAAAACTTCTCTTCAGGAGACATAACCCCATTTGGCCAAACTGAACTTAGGATAAAGCAAAAATGGCTAAAAATAACAAAACTACTCCCTCCTCCCCCAAAGAGAAACCTTCTAAGGATGATGAACTTTCACCCATTCAGCTATTAGCTTCTCTGCATCCCAGTATCTGTCTCCACTTGTCAAGTCCTAACTACACTTCAAGACTCATAAAATATCTGCTTTTGGGGCTTGGTGGCCTAGTGAATAAGAATCTGCCTGCCAATGCAGGAGACATGAGTTTGATCCCTGATCCAGGAAAATCCCATATGCTGCAGAAAACTAAGCCTGTGAGTTGCAGCTACTGAAGCAGGTGAGCCTAGAGCCCATGCCCTGCAACAAGAGAAATCACAGCAATGAGAAGCCCTCGCACTGCAAGCTGCAACTAGAGAAAGCCCACATGAAACAATGAAGACCCAACACAGCCAAAAATAGATGAATAAATAAAATTATTTTTAAAAACAAATAAATTGGACTATTTAAAAAAAATCCTCATGGAGAAGATCCATTATTGGAATCAGAAAGACTAGTTTTTTACAAAAATTATATGCTCTTACATAACACTTTTTGTGACCACTGCTACAGAAATATTGTCTACATCTACTTTATCCATAGAGCTATGTGTTGTTATGATCTTTTTGGTATTTACCACATGTAGTATTATAGGCAGTAATAATCCTACTAAAAAGAAGCTTCTTGAAAGCCAGGTCTCTTTCTTCTCTTTTTTTATATCCTCCAAATCACTTAATAGATACCTATTAGATACTTGTTGACAGATGATCATAGAACGTTCCAGGGCCAGACCCTTTGCAAAAATGTGCTATAACTGCTGTTTCCCTAGACAAACTGCATCTCTACTATCATAACAAGTTTAGCCTAAGAGTTCTTTTCGAGTAATATGTTTGATTTTGAGAAGCATTGAGAGAAGTGGCAGAAGTACTGGTGACCCAACTAGAGTTAACTGGTCCTAAAACACTCATCCATTCAGTCAACAAGTATTTAATGAGTACCTACCAATTACCAACACTGTTCTAAGCACTGGAGATAGAGCAGTGAATAAAACAAAGAAAAACATCCCTGCCCTCATGGAGCTTACATTCTAAGGTGGAGGGGGATAGACAATAAACAAAGTAAGTAAGTATATGATATAATATCACAGAAGGTCATGAGTGCGTGGAGAGAACTAAGACAGGGAAGGAGATGGAGAGTGTGGGGCAGCAGCTGAAACTTTAAATTTGGGTGATCATAGTAGGACTCTGAGAAATGAATATTTGAAGAGATGAAAGAGGAAGGCTTGTGGATATCTAAGTAGGAGAGGTGGGAAATCACTGCAGGCAGAGGGACTGGTGAGTGCAAAGGCCCCGAGGGCAGTGGCTTTGCTGAGTTTAATGAACTGCAAGGTCAGAGTGGCTGGAGTGGAGGGACTGATGGAGAAAATAGTGGGAATGAGGTTTGGGAGCTAAGGGTAGATTTTGTAGGGCCTTCTAGGCCATGCTAGGGACACCCAGGATTTATGTGGAGTGAGATGGTGCATTTTCAGTAGCGTTATGGCAGGATTTGGCTTATGCTTTTAATTTCTTTATTTTTACTTTATTATTATTATTATTTTATTTTGGCTGTGCTGGATCTTCATTGCAGCATGTGGCTTTATCTAGCTGTGGTACACTGGCTTCTCTTGTTGTAGAGTGCAGGCTCTAGAGGGCACAGGCTTCAGTAGTTGTAGCACTCAGACTTAGTTGCCCTGAGGCATGTGGGATCTTGGTTCCCTGACCATGGATCGAACCCATGTTCCCTGCATTGGAAGGCAGATTCTTAACCACTGGACCACCAGGGAAGTCTCCTTGACTTTGGTTTTCAAATGCTCACTCTGGCTTCTATGTTGAGAAAAGACTGTTAAGGGAGCCAAGGGAGAAGGAAGACTACCACTTAGGAAGCTAGTGCAGTAATTCAGGTGACAGATGATGGTGGCTTGGGCCAGGATGATAAAAGCAGAGATGGTAAGTGGTTGGAGTCTCGATATGTTTTGAAGGCAGAGACAAAAGGATTTATTGTGAAATCAGAAATGGAGTGTACATCAAAGAGAGGAGTGGAGGGTGATTCCAAGATCTTTGGCCTGAGTGAGTGGCCCAGTGAAGTGGGGACAGAAGGCTGTGGGAGGTTGAAAGTAAAGGGATCAGACATTCATAACAATGTTTTACAATTCTGACCAGACAACATACTGGAGCACATGTTGTGTAAGCGATATACACACATATATATAGTTTAAAGTCTAGTTAAAAGTCTCATAAGACCATATGAAATCACTTGAGCAGAAGTGAGTGTATATCAGCAGATAAAAGGTGTAAGGATTGAGTCTGCACACTCCAATGTGAAGATATAGGGAAACAGGAAGTGAAAATATGTTTGCACATTTTGAATGTTTCTAAATTGTATTCGTCAATTCCCTAATATTCACCAGATCCCCTAAAGTAAACCCATTGGGGTCCTTCTTCTCTGAGGCCAACAACTTGTATAATTGGCAGCTTGTTAGCTATAATTTTCTAGAAAGTCACCTCAGAACTGGCTACCAAAACCGTCTGTTCTGATGTATGGGCCCTATACTCTAATCCTATGTTCTTTCTTTTGCTTTGGAGGGTAAAAGTGAGAAAATGGAGAGGGGTGTCCCTTGATCGCCCTTCAATAATATTTCCCAAGTAAATCCATTCTGGAATGTTCAACTGCAAGATACATATTTGGGGTTTCCTGAAAGTCCAGTGCTTAGGACTCAGCACTTTCACTGTTGTGGCCTGAGTTCAGTCCCTGGTTGGGAAACTAAGATTCCACAAGCCAAGAGGTGCAGCAAAAATAAATAATATGTAATTTCTCTTATCCTGCTAATTAAGATACTGTTCACTTTTGTCGAGAAAGACAGAAACAGGGCCAATGCATCTATGTTTGGCTGGATTCTTGAAGAATACACAGAAACTTTGAGCCCTGAACCCTGCCACACCAGAGAGTCTCTTATTTCAAAGGAAACTTTTTAAAATGTACTATTTCATGTGCATTTTATGTCTGGCTCTTGAGGTTTTAACATTAAGAAATTTTTTAATATAAAAATTTTAGTAAATAGAACACATAAATTATTTTCCGATTGCCCTCTTCTCCCACCAACACTGGAAGGAGAGAGAAGTAGGAAGAGAATTGAATTTCTATGTATTTTTTATTTATTTGTGGGATAGGGCAAGAAAAAAAGACTTTAGTCGGAAAGTCAGCAAACTGAGAAGATGGTAGACTAATCTCCTAAAGAACCATCTTAATTTGGGGTAAAATTCAAGCTTCTTTTATGCTAGGGAAGGGGAAAGCAGGAGAGGGTTAAGTTCACTAAGTGACTAACGATGGCAGATATCTGAGTGCCAGCAAGATGCTAAAGTGCATGCTTAATTGCTCAGTCATCTCCCACTTTTTGTGACCCCATGGACTGTAGCCTGCAAAGCTCCTCTGACAATGGGATCTCCCAGGCAAGAATACTGGAGTGGGTTGCCATGCCTTCCTCCAGGGGATCTTACGGAGTCAGGGATCAAACCCACGCCTCTTGCATCTTCTACATTGGCAGGAGGATTCTTTACCACTAGCACCACCTGAGGAAGGTTGTGAAAACTCTTTGTTTCCAGTCAGTTGCCTTTGGTTGACATGAGTCTGGTTACAATGTTCCTGCTGGTATTGGTGGGTCTCCTACAGAGATGAAGGGCAGCGGCAGCCCACTGCGGGGACAAAGTCCCTGGCGGTGGAAGTTCTGGGAGCACCCACTCGCATTAGCCCTCCCAGAGGCCACCACCTTCTCCCTATTTATTTTTTTGAAGTTTGAGTCATTAAAATGTTAGCTCATTGAGGAACAAACACTATTATCTGGAAAGAAATCATGGGGAATGTAGATTAAAAAAAAGAAAAGAAAAGAAAATTTGATACCATGGGTAAAGTGCTTTCTAATTTTCTTTTTCACAAACCTAAACTTTGTGCTATTACCTCATTGTACTCCTCAGAATTTCTCAAACCACTAAACAAAGAGGTAGAAAGTACACAGCTACGAAAGGCTCCAAATCCTTTTTCTGTGTCAGAATACAATACCAGCCCCTTGTCCAATTACATAAGACTCTTTCCCTCTCTCTGAGCTGCAGAAAGAACAAGTCTCTTAATTTGCACGTGTGTTCATCAGGTGTCTCTAACTGCATTCTACTAAACAAACTTAGCAATAACAAAGGAGGTGCAGACACCTGACAAAATCTCTAGATTGATATTTACTCTGAAAAGTTTGAGTCTTTATTGGAAAAAGAGGGAAAAGAGAACTGACACTTCGTTGATACTGAATATTAAAACATAGTCTGTATATTTGTAGATGCCTAAGGACTTGGATGGGGCTTTCCTCATGGCTCAGCAGTAAAGAATCCATCTGCAATGCAGGAGCCACAGGAGACTCAGGTTGGATCCCTGAACTGGTACGATTTCCTCAAATGGAAATGGCAACCCCCTCCAGTATTCTTGCCTGGAGAATCCTATAGACAGAGGAGCCTGGCAGGCTACAGTCCATGGGGTTGCCAAGAGTCGGACATGACTAAAGTAACTTAACACACATGCATGCAAGGACTTGGGTGCCAGTATAAGCAGATGGAGTTTCATTTGTTTGGGAAGGCACATGGAGAAACACGGGCTGTAGAAAAACACAGGCTTTTTTACTCAGCCATAAAAAAGAATGAAATAATGCCATCTCAGGCAACATGGATGGATGCAGAGATTATCATACTAAGCAAGTAAGTGAAAGTGTTCGCTGCCTCAGTCATGTCCAACCCTTTGTGATCCCATGCACTATAGCCCACCAGGCTCCTCTGTCCATGAGATTTCCCAAGCAAGATTACTGGAGTGGGTTGCCATACCCTTCTCCAGGGGATCTTCCCGAAGTAAAGCAAGGCAAAGACAAATATCATATATCACTATATATGTGGAATCTAAAAACAAAAGGTACAAATGAACTTATTTACGAAACTGAAATAGACCCACAGACATAGAAAACAAACTTATGGTTTTCCAAAGGAGAAAGTAGCAGAGGGACAAATTAGGAGGTTGGGATTAACATATACACACTATTGTATATAAAAGAGATAACCAACTAGGACCTACAGTATAGCACAAGGAACTATACTTAATATTTTGTAACAACCTATGAGGGAAAAGAGTCTGAAAAATAATATATATGTATAACTGAATCACTGCACTGTATATATAAAACTTACACAACATTGCAAATCAACTATACTTCAGTTAAAAAAAGAAAAAAAAAACAGACCTCCCTTACTTTTACTATCAATGTGTACAAGGGCAAGTTACATTTTAAGCTTGAGCTTGCTCATCTAAAAGAAGATAATAAATATCTTTCTCATTAGATTTTTATTTGTTTTATTGAGGTCTAATTGACATATTACATTATACTAGTTTCAGGTGTGTGTCTGTGTGTGTGTGTGTTAGTTGCTCAGTCATGTCCGACTCTTCCTGACCCCATGGACTGTAGCCCACCAGACTCCTCTGTGCATGGAATTCTCCAATCAAGAATACTGGAGTGGATTGTCATTCCCCTCTCTAGAGGATATGCCCAACCCAGATATCAAACCCAGTCTCCCACATTGCAGGCAGATTCTATTCCATCTGAGCCACCAGGGAAGCCCTTCAGGGGTATAACATAATGATTTGTTGTTTGTATATATTTCAAAATAATCACCACAGTAAGTCCAATTAACATTTGTCATCATACAGTTACAAAATTTTTTCTTGTGATGAGGACTTTATTGTGTTTTAAAATAGACATTATTGACTAGAGGGAAAGCATGTAACTCTTTTTCAAGTGATTAAATGTTGTGGTTTGCATCATCTTTTTTTTTCAATGAAAGGAAACCTTTGCCATTACCAAATCTATAAATGTAACTTTGTGTTTTTTACTCTAAGGAAAGCTGTGAGCTTTTTCCCCTTTAAATTAGATGCCAGATGAAAAATTTTCCAGGTCCAACTGAAGTGTTAGAATCAATTTTTTAAACAACCATTAGTTATCCTTGAAACTGAGCTAAGCCAAACAAAATCTTAATATCAGAATCTCATTTCTGAAACTATATTTCCATCCACCTAAGTTCTTTTCCTCTTTGTATGACTCAGGAGGGACCAAGCTTTTATGATACTGTTTCCTTCTTTTTGAGCTCTTTAGATGAACCCAGATCTTCCTTTTTCCATATTTATTGGACCATAACTAGCAGAGGTCTGATGTGCTCCATGTACCTCTAGTGTAACTTTCCATGTAATTCTTGTGGTCAGTTCTGAATTTTCATTTCCCAGATATTTTCTGTGATTTTATCAAACAGCATCCCAACCCTTAATGACTTACACAGACAATGTGACCCAAATCTAACATGTCTAGAACTCATGATCTTTAGCCAACTACCTCTGGATCAGAATCTCACAAACTAAGCAAAGTCAGGCTTTTGTTTATGCTTCTTGGATGGAAAACTAGAGAAAAAGAGGATGTAAGCTGGGAATTATTTAGTGGATAATAATCTTTCCTGTAATCAGCACTGTACAAAACACTCCTTGTAATCTGAGTTTAACTGGAGGCCATCCATTATAATATGTAAAACTAAGGTGCTATTAGTTTTCCTATTGCAATGCTTCATTTGTCTAACATCCTTGAGGAGTAAGGAATTCTACTCGTATATTTCACAACCAACTGAAGCTTATTCCTTTAAGTGCTGAAACTTTCTATTTTAAATAAAAAACCTTTATAAAATTACTCTCTATATCCCCCTTCTGCCCTCAATCTTTCCCAGCATCAGGGTCTTTTCCAATGAGCCAGTTCTTCTCATCAGGTGGCCAAAGTATTGGAGTTTCAGCTTCAGCATCAGTCCTTCCAATGAATATTCAGGACTGATTGCCTTTAGGATGGACTAGTTGGATCTCCTTGCAGTCCAAGGGACTCTAAAGAGTCTTCTCCAACACCACATTGCATTGTGCCTCAAGATAAAGCAAATAGGCTCTGAGTGGAGGCCTGTGGAAATGTCCTAATGTTAAGGTATATAACCTCTTTTGTGTGGCCTTCTTGGGCTTTTTTTTTTTTTTAAGTGCATTCTAATTTTATAAGAATTTTTTTGTTCAGGTAGGAGTCAATTGCTTGAGTGAATTCATTTCCTTGTAGGAAAACATAAACCATTTAGTCCTTATCACCACCAGCATTATTTTAACCAGTGAAATGACTTAAGCAAGGCCAGTAACACAAGAGTAAGAACCAGACACAGAAACTACATCTTTTAACCCTTCTGATCAATTGAGCAAACTCATAATAATCTGTAGGACTTGCACTTACCTAAAATTTCAATTAAGGTATTTTGTTTTGTTTCATGTGTAAATCAAACACAATGGACAGAGTGATACCTGTTTATGACAATACTATATTTAGTGATTTCCCAAAATGACTAGTTTTCATATACAGAGGGGCTTCACCAGTGGTGTCAATGGACAGGATGCTTCATGGTACCTGTTTCTGCCATGTGGGACTCGGAGCTGAATAGGATTTAGACTTTCTTTAAATGGAAGTAACTGCTTATCATGTGACCCCTCAAGAACATGTACTAGAGTAAAAGGAGATACGCATTTATTGTCAAGTGTCTATAATTCCACCTGTTACATAAAAGGCATTGAGTTGATTTCTTGGATTTTTAGGAGGGTTAAATCCTGCAGAAAAATGAACAGCACTTTCAGCCTAAATCTTTAGAACACAAAGTTCTTTTTTTTAAAAAATTGAGGTATAGTTGATTTACAGTATTATGTTTCAGGCATACATAGTGATTCAAAGTTTTTTAAAGGTCATAGTCCATTACCATTATTATAAAATATTGGCTATAGTCCCTGTGCTGTACAATATATCCTTGTAGCTAATTTATTTTATACATAATAGTAGTTTACTTGTTAATATCTTGCTCCAATCCAGTATGCAACATTTTTATTTGAAATGTGGCAGTATCTATGATTAACAGATTTATTTGGCTGTATCTTTTTTTTATTTTAATTGCAAGCACCAGCCCCACAGATCCCAACAGGAAAATACACTAAAAGCATTAGTAGTCCAGAAATTTCTGCTTTAGCCTAGGCAAACTGATTGGAGGGCTTTGAGGTGCGGGTGGGAGGACACCAGGTTACAGGAGTGGAGGGTAGCTGAAAACAAGGTAACCCCTGAACATCGTGCCATAGGCTCTCCCAGGTTGAGTAGAATACTGTTCCTATAAGGGACTTCTCAGGTGGCACTAGTGGTAAGAACGCGCCTGCCTCTGCAAGAGATGTAAGAGACTCGGGTTCCATCCCTGGTTCAGGAAAATTCCCTGGAGGAGGAAATGGCAACCCACTCCAGTATTCTTGCCTGGAGACTCCTATAGACAGAGGAGCCTGGTGGGCTATATTCCATAGGGGTGCAAAGAGTCGACCACCACTGAAGCAACTTAGCAGCAAGACGTCTCATTTTCCCCAGACCAACACCAAGCTCTTAGCACTGGACAGAGAATGGGTTAATTCCTTGTCCACAAGGAGTAAGGTAATGTCAGGTAAATGCTTCACTCAATGCAGTTAATTATCTCTTATATTAAATTCTGCTCATGTCCCTTACAATTTTTAAAACGTAGACCTATCCATTTGGATATGGAGAAGCAAGCAAGCAAAAAGAAAAAAAACCCTTTAATTTTGATGCCCTTGATCATTCCTTCAGTGAAGTCTTCTGAAAATGAATGTAGTACAGAAAGATAGAAAAAAAATGTATTGATAGGGACCAACTGAGATGAAACTGAGCCATTACTTTCATCTGTCAACTTGAGGGGTTTCTCAGCCTGTTGTTTACCTGGTTTTACTAGTTTTTAAAGGGTTAACGTTTATTCTGAACCCAGATGCACTCCACCTCCCAAACACACACAGAAGCACGCACGCACAAGCATCTCCACATCGGGTTATGTAATGATGCCAAAACTGACAAGGAAGGGAAGTCAAGATTAACAGCAACAAGGATGCTGATGATGAAAACAAGCTCAGCAAGTTGTATTTACACCGCATTTTCCTTCAAGAACCGCAGAGCTCTAGGCAGATAGGATCTCGCTAATCCTCAATGGAGCTTTCTCAAAGCGGCTTTATCCAGGCTCTCTCACTGGAGGAAGCCAGGCACCGCGAGCCTGCGGCGAGGTTGGAAACCGAACCCAAGGCTCCTGACTTGCAGGCCATTGTCCCGTCCCTTCCCCCAGGCCGCCTTCCTGTCAGGTGTCTGTAAACAGGTTCACCGATCCGGTGATTAGGGTGCCTCCCGCCTACGTGCCAAAGGGACTGCTGGAGTGCAGCTTTTCCTTATAAACACATCTTTCGGTACAAACCAGTGAAGCTGGAGATTCAGATATTCTCTCTAACTGCAGAAAACTGGCTCCTACCAAGCTCGATCTGGGTACGGGCGTCAGGAGCTGGCGGGGAACCGGTCGGACCCCTCGAGGTCGCTGGGGAGCGGCGGCCGCCCCGGGGGACCCCTTAGTGCGAGCCCAGCTCGGGGGCAGGAGAGACTGAAAACCAAGCCTCATTTGTTCTTTTTTTTTTTTTTTTTTTTTTACTATTCGCAAATGCCATTGGCACATTCCTTAAAAAAAAAAAAGAAAGAAAGAAAGAAAGAAAGAGAAAAGGGGAAGGAGAAAGGTCCTGAGAAATGATGGGAGCTTGAACTGCAGGGCGGGAGGGAGACGAGCATCCTTTGGCGGCCGCGGCGGGGCCAGCGCTTTCCCAGGCTGCCGGGGGCGATGGGGTGACGACTCCGCATCGTGGCCGCGGCTTTTCACACCAGCACCTCGCTCCCCGCGGCTCCCGGGAAGGCCTCCGCCGCCGCCCGCCCCGCTCAGCCCATCGCCGAGCAGACCGCGCGCCGCGGTAATTGGGCACAGGGGCCTTTTTCAGAGTCGCTCAGTCGGTAAATGAAACGTCAGTTCCCCGGTGATCCCGCGTGTGTGGGGCTGCCGAGCGGGGCTGCTCTTTCACAGCCCCGAGCCCTGCGCTGCCCGCGGCGGCTGGCGGCCTCCGGTCCCTCCCGGGGGCTCCCGCTTGGCCTCTGTCCTCTCCCGCCACAGCCCCCTCCCCCTCACGCCCCGCCAAGATGCCCCTGCAGCCTCCTAGCCTGCTGCAACTCCTCTGAAACCTAGAGGCCAAGAGGAAACCCTGGGGAGAACCTGACACAGTCGTCTAGGTCAGCCCTGCAGAGATAACCAGATTCATTTTGGTTAAGTATTAGCCTCTGCCTTTTATTTAACGTATATCTCAAAGGGGACTTGTCACTCAGTTGGATTAGATGCTAGCCCTCCTAAAGTCATTTCACTGGAAACTGGTACAACCGGAATGCACTTGTATCAACCCAAGCCAGCACTGGCCTAGATTAAATTTCTTCTACCTGTTCAGGGATTAGTAAATCGCTCAACCTTTCTGAGTCTTTTCTGCGGCAGCCATTGAAACGTGGCTTCTTTCACCATCGCCTTCATTCTGCTTCAGGAGAGAGAGCTTGAGCTCTTGGGAAAGACAGGAGGTCCTTACCCCTCTCAGCATCACTCACTCTTAGGGGCTAGAGGGGTCACCACTAACTGCCCTGTGGTATCTGGGCTTCTTAACTAGTGTGATGGCCTCAGGAACAGGCCTAAGGGAACAGCTGCTTCCCACCTAGGAGAGCGACTCTTTGTGACCCCAGTACTGTAGCCTACCAGGCTTCTCTGTCCATGGGATTCTCCAGGCAAGAATACTGGAGTGGGTTGCCATTCCCTTCTCCAGGGAATCTTCCCCAGCCAGGGATGGAACCTGGGTCTGTCACTTCACAGGCAGATTCTTTACTGCTGAGCCACCGGGGAAGCCCACACCCATTTCTGCACCTCACAGCAAAAACAGAGCAGCACCATTTACTTGGTACCTACCATGCGCAATTTATTACTACCTTACCTCTCACAGCCATCTGTTTTGTGGGTGGGGGTTCAGAAACTCATTCAAGCTGCGGTTAGTATCAGGTTTAACTGACTCTATCATAATGGCTTTCTCTTTCTCTTCTTCAATTCAGTTCAGTTCAGTTCAGTTCAGTTCAGTCGCTCAGTCGTGTCCGACTCTTTGTGACCCCATGAATCGCAGCACACCAGGCCTCCCTGTCCATCACCAACTCCCTGAGTCCACCCAAACCCATGTCCATCAAGTCAGTGATGCCATCCAGCCATCTCATCCTCTGTCGTCCCCTTCTCCTCCTGCCCTCAATCTTTCCCAGCATCAGGGTCTTTTCAAATGAGTCAGCTCTTCGCATCAGGTGGCCAAAGTATTGGAGTTTCAGCTTCAACATCAGTCCTTCCAGTGAACACCCAGGACTGATCTCCTTTAGGATGGACTGGTTGGATCTCCTTGCCGTCCAAAGGACTCTCAAGAGTCTTCTCCAACACCACAGTTCAAAAGCATCAGTTCTTCGGTACTCAGCTTTCTTTGTAGTCCAACTCTCACATCCATACATGACCACTGGAAAAACCATAGCCTTGACTAGAGGGACCTTTGTTGACAAAAGTAATGTCTCTGCTTTTTAATATGCTGTCTAGGTTGGTTATAACTTTCCTTCCAAGGAGTAAGTGTCTTAATTTCATGGCTGCATTCACCATCTGCAATGATTTTGGAGCCCAGAAAAATAAAGTCAGCCACTGTTTCCACTGTTTCCCCATCTATCTGCCATGAAGTGATGGGATCAGATGCCATAATCTTAGTTTTCTCTTCTTATAAGGCTACAATCCCGTAACACCCACCCTTAGGACTTCATTTAACCTTAAATACTTCCTAAAGGGGCTTCCCTGGTGGCTCAGTGGTAAAGAATCCGCCTGCCAATGCAGGAACCGTAGGTTCGCTCTCTGGGTTGGGAAGATACCCTGGAGAAGGAAATGACAACCCACTCCAGTATACTTGCCTGGAGAATTCCATGGACAGAGGAGCCTTGCAGGCTACAATCCATAGGGTTGCAAAAGAGTCAGACACGACTTAGTGACTAAACAACAACTTCCTAAAGATCCTGTCTCTGATATACTCACATTAGGGGGTAGGGCTTCAGCTATAAATTTGGGGGGAGGGGATACAATTTGGTCAATAGCACCAGTGATTCAGCACAGATCCAGAACTGAAACTTGTGGTACCCAACCTCCAGGTGTAAGATAAATAAGTACTAGGGATGTCGTTTACAACATGATCTCTGTAGCTAACACTGCTGTATGATATATACAAAAATCGTTAAGACGAATGTTAAGAAAGTAGATCTTGAATTCTGACCACAAGGAAAAACATTTTCATTTTTTTCTTTCTTTAAAATTGTATCCATATGAGGTGATGGATATTAACTAAAACTGTGGTGATCATTTCATGACATATCTAAGTCAAAACATTACATTATGTACCTTAAACCTACACAGTGATGCATGAACTTATATCTTAATAACATATGAGAGGTGGGGATGCTGTGATACCTTCTACAGTAACAAGTACTTAGATATTCATTAATGCACTGATATTAATGGAAATGGGGTAGGAGTAAAAAGGAGAGAAGAAAAGAGATGCCCTTGTTGCTGCTGTAGAATCATTTTACATTTTAGAAGACAGGACTTGATATTCATTATTTGCATATACCATAAAGCACAGCTTAAAGCCACCTTCAGGGTCTGATACCATGAGACCTTCTTCAGGATGGAATTGTTGTATAACAAGGCCTCCGACACTTCAAAAATTAGATTCTTTTCCAGAAAGGGAAACACTCTGCATTATAGAGAATCATATTTTCAAAAGTTTTTCTTGTAGCTAGAAGCAACTTACACAAACTTACTTTTTTACAAAGCTAGGATCATTTCTTTAGTAGGACACTATTGCTTTTATTTTTTACTATTTATTTATTTAGTTGGCTGCATTAGGTCTTCATTGTGTCTTGTGGGATCTTTCCCTGCAGCCCACTTACTCTCGACTCATAGCAGGCCATCTCCAGAGTGTGTGGGTGGTCTCAGTAGATGTGCCAAGCTGGCTTAGTTGCTCCACAGAATGTGGGATCTTAGTTTCCAAACCAGGGATAAAGCTCATGTGCCCTGCATTGCAAGGGAGATTCTTAACCACTAGACCACTAGAGAAATAGATCAGTTTGGGTTCAGGCTAATATGTCATGCAGTTCAATCGCTCACTCGTGTCCGACTCTTTGAGACCCCCTGGACTGAAGCACACCAGGACTCCCTGTCAATCACCAATTCCTGGAGTTTACTCAAACTCAGAGTAGCAGTTGGTGATGCCATCAAACCTTCTCATCCTCTGTCGTCCCCTTCTCCTGCCACCTTCAATCTTTCCCAGCATCAGTCTTTTCAAATGAGTCAGTTCTTCCCATCAGGTGGCCAAAGTTTTGGAGTTTCAGCTTTAGCATCAGTCCTTCCAATGAATATTCAGGACTGATTTCCTTTAGGATGGACTGGTTGGACCTCCTTGCAGTCCAAGGGACTCTCAAGAGTCTTCTCCAACACCACAGTTCAAAAGCATCAATGCTTCAGAGCTCAGCTTTCTTTATGGTTCAACTCTCACATCCATACATGACTACTGGAAAAACCATAGCCTTGACTAGATGGACCTTTGTTGGCAAAGTAATGTCTCTGCTTTTTAACATGCTGTCTAGCTTGGTCATAGCTTTTCTTCCAAGGAGCAAGCATCTTTTAATTTCATGGCTGCAGTCACCATCTGCAGTGATTTTAGACCCCAAGAAAATAAAGTCTGTCACTGTTTCCATTGTTTCCCCACTTATTTGCCATGAAGTGATGGGACCAGATGCCATGATCTTAGTTTTCTGAATGTTGAGTTTTAAGCCAACTTTTTCACTCTCATCTTTCACTTTCATCAAGAGGCTCTTTAGTTCTTCTTCGCTTTCTGCCATAGGGGTGGTGTCATCTGCATATCTGAGGTTATTGATATTTCTCCCGGCAATCTTGATTCCAGCTTGTGCTTCATCTAGCCCAGTGTTTTTCATGATGTACTCTGCATATAATTAAATAAGCAGGGTGACAATATATAGCCTTGACGTACTCCTTTCCTTATTTGGAACCAGTCTGTTGTTCCATGTCCAGTTCTAACTGTTTCTTCTTGACCTGCGCATAGATTTCTCAAGAGGCAGGTCAGGTGGTTTGGTATGCCCATCTCTTAAAGAATTTTCCAGTTTGTTGTGATCTACACAGTCAAAGGCTTTGGCATAGTCAATAAAGCAAAAGTAGATGTTTTTCTGGAATTCTCTTGCTTTATCTATGATCCAACGGATGTTGGCAATTTGATCTCTGGTTCCTCTGCCTTTTCTAAATCCAGCTTGAACATCTGGAACTTCACAGTTCAGGTACTATTGAAGTCTGGCTTGGAGAATTTTGAACGTGTGAGATGAGTGCAATTGTGCGGTAGTTTGAGCATTCTTTGGCATTGCCTTTCTTTGGGATTGGAATGAAAACTGACCTTTTCCAGTCCTGTGGCCACTGCTGAGTTTTTCAAATTTGCTGGCATATTGAGTGCAGCACTTGCACAGCATCATATTTTAGGATCTGAAATAGCTCAACTGGAATTCCATCACCTCCACTAGCTTTGTTCATAGTGATACTTCCTAAGGCCCACTTGACTTCACATTCCAGGATGTCTGGCTCTAGGTGAGTGATCACAGCATCATGGTTATCTAGGTCATGAAGATCTTTCTTGTATAGTTCTTCTGTGTATTCTTGCCACCTCTTCTTAATATTTTCTGCTTCTGTTAGGTCCATACCATTTCTGTCCTTTATTGAGCCCATCTTTGCATGAAATGTTCCCTTGGTATCTCTAATTTTCTTAAAGAGATCTCTAGTCTTTCCCATTCTATTGTTTTCCTTGAATCTACTTCTCACTTCCATTGTAAGGGATTTGATTTAGGTCATACCTGAATGGTCTAGTGGTTTTCCCTACTTTCTTCAATTTAAGTCTGGCAATAAGGAGTTGGCAATAAGGAGTTCATGATCTGAGCCACAGTCAGCTCCTGGTCTTGTTTTTGCTGACTGTATAGAGCTTCTCCATCTTTGGCTGCAAAGAATATAATCAATCTGATTTCGGTATTGACCATCTGGTGATGTCCATGTGTAGAGTCTTCTCTTGTGTTGTTGGAAGAGGGTGTTTGCTATGACCAGTGCGTTCTCTTGGCAAAAGTCTATTAGCCTTTGACTTGCTTCATTCTGTACTCCAAGGCCAAATTTGCCTGTTACTCCAGGTATTTCTTGATTTCCTACTTTTGCATTCCAGTCCCCTATAATGAAAAGGACACCTTTTTGGGGTGTTAGTTCTAGAAGGTCTTGTAGGTCTTCATAAAACCATTCAACTTCAGCTTCTTCAGCATTACTGGTCAGAGCATAGACTTGAGTTACTGTGATATTGAGTGGTTTGCCTTGGAAATAAACAGAGATCATTCTGTCGTTTTTGAGATTGCACCCAAATACTGCATTTCAGACTCTTTTGTTGACTATGACGACTCTATTTCTTCTAAGGGATTCTTGCCCACAGTAGTAGATATAGTGGTCATCTGAGTTAAATTCACCCATTCCAGTCCATTTTAGTTCGCTGATTCCTAAAATGTCGATGTTCACTCTTGCCATCTCCTGTTTGACCATTTCCAATTTGCCTTGATTCACGGACCTAACATCCCAGGTTCCTATGCAATATTGCTCTTTACAGCACAAGGCTTTACTTCCATCACCAGTCACATCCACAACTGGGTGTTGTTCTAGATTTGGTTCCGTCTCCATTCTTTCTGGAGTTATTTCTCCACTGATCTCCAGTAGGATATTGGACACCTACTGACCTGAGGAGTTCATCTTTCAGTGTGCTATTTTTTTGCCTTTTCATACTGTTCATGGAGTTCTCAAGGCAAGAATACTAAAGTGGTTTGCCATTTCCTTCTCCAGTGGACCACGTTTTGTCAGAACTTTCCACCATGACCCGTCTGTTTTGGGTGGCCCTACATGGCATGGCTCATAGTTTCACTGAGTGATCAGATTGGTTAGTTTTCTGTGATTGTAGTTTTCATTCTGTCTGCCCTCTGATGAAGAAGGATAAGAGGCTTATGGAAGTTTCCTGATGTTAGAGACTGACTGAGGGGAAAACGGGATCTTGTTCTGATGGGCAGGGCCATGCTCTGTAAATCTTTAATCCAATTTTCTGTTGATGGGTGGGGCTGTGTTCTCTCCCTGTTATTTACCTGGGGCCAAGATATGATGGGGGTAGTGAAGATAATGGTGACCTCCTTCAAAAGGTCCCATGCACGCACTGCTACACTCAGCGCCTCCAACCCTGCAGCAGGCCACTGCCGACCCACACCTCTGCCGGGGACTCCTGGACACTCACAGGCAAGTCTGTTTTGGTATAATTTTCATTTATTTAAAAAAACAGATCCAAGGAAGCCAGATTGATCAGGAAATTGATTATATTTCTCCATATGTGAAAGAAGAATCCGATTGAGAAGGCTTATCTTAGTCAAGTATAAGGACAACAGAAGGAATGATTTCCTGTTTGCTTTCTAATGGCATTTTCTATATTGGGTTGATTGTGGGAAAGAGCTTGGAACTAATGGCTGCCACATTCTAATAAAATTCCTCTCTGACCTCAATTCTTGGAAAAGAAAAAGTATCCCCCGAGACCCCGAATGGCCAAGGATGACAAGTAATGATGGCTGTAACACTGACCTAAAGAATTGCCTCCTTCTGCTAGTAAACCCTTCAGTCATTTACATCTTAGTGTGAACCTGTTTTTCTCTTAAGTGATAGGTGGAATTAATATATTTTCCCACAGTTTAATCATTTCACAAATCACCGTATATAGTAGAGAGTGTTTCTTTCCATGATCTCCAGTCACTTTGAAAACCTATTATTAGATCACTAGAAGCTTTGATATGACAGAAAGAGGTGCAAGTCAAGATAATTCTAGTTGCTTATGCCTGGTTTCCTGGATGGCAAGTCTTAGGGTAAGATGAGTAACTGATGGGAAGAGGATTAGGACTTCAAAACAACCACTGAAGGCATTTTATTGTCCAGTG
Organism: Giraffa tippelskirchi; assembly: GCF_054371585.1. Lineage (NCBI taxonomy): Eukaryota > Metazoa > Chordata > Mammalia > Artiodactyla > Giraffidae > Giraffa > Giraffa tippelskirchi. The sequence continues at coordinate 35,586,581 of NC_137280.1, read as the reverse complement.
GGAAGGGGAAATAAGATTTCAGCAGATAGATAAAGAGGAAAGAAAGGGAATTGTAAACCAGACTTTATATGCTTTATGGTTTAACCAGATTAGGTCCTGAGCAGGGGCAAAAATATCGTACACCAACCCTGGGACATGGCCCACTCTTGGCAGGAAGGTTCATGTGGATCTTCAGAGCACTACTTATTAAGTCAGAAACAGAGGTTAAAGAACTGCTATTATTATACATGATTGAGACAATTATTGCTCAGAAATCATCAAAGAATGGCATCCTAAATTATGGGCTTCCTAGGTGACACAGTGGTACAGAATCCACCTGTAATACAGGAGACGCGGGTTTGATCCCTGGGTCAGGAAGATCCCCTGGCGAAGGAAATGGCAACCCACTCCAGTATTCTTGCCAGGATAATTCCATGGACAGAGGAGCCTGACAGGTTACAGTCCATGGGGTCACAAAGAGTCAGACAGAGTCAGACATGACTGAGCAGTTGAACACACACACACACACATCCTAAATTATAACCTTTCAACTTTCCTGGGTTCCTAGGCTAGCTATACCCCTAGGTTTATACATTTGTCTTTTACTTCAATAGACAGACCATATTTAAGCCTAATTTCCTGGAAAATTTAGGCTCTATTTCTTAACCAACAACTACAGAGTAATCACTTAAGAACATTTTTTATTGTGGGAAAATATGTATAATACCATAAAATTTATCTACCCAAAAAGAATTACAAGTATGATAGTAAAGATGATCCAAGATCTTGGATAAAGGATAGAGGCACAGATCAAGAAGATACAAGATGTTTAAGAAAGGCCTAGAAGTTAATTAAAACTTAACATTTTACTATTTTTAAGTGTAGTTCTGTGTCATTAAGTACCTTGTGTGCATCCATCACCACCATCCATCTCCACAACTTTTTCATCCTCCCAAACTGAAACTCTACCCATTAAGCAGTAGCTCCCCATCCTCCTCTCCTCCCAGCCTCTGATAAATGCTGTTCTATTCTTTGTCTCTATGTATTTGACTAGGAACCTCATAGAAGTGGAATCATATCTCGTTTATTTCACTTAGCATAATGACTTCAAGTTTTGTCCACATTGTAGCATGTGTCAGAATTTCATTCCTTTTAAAGGCTGAATAATGTTCTATTTTATGTATATACAATATTTTGTTTACCCACACATTTATAGATGGAAGTAATTAGTTTTTAACAAGCATGTCAGTACTTACATGTAAAAATTACACGGTCTTTCAGGTTAGAGTGGGGCTTCGCTGATAGCTCAGTTGGTAAAGAATCCACCTGCAATGCAGGAGACCCTGGTTCGATTCCTGGATTGGGAAGATCCACTGGAGAAGGGATAGGCTACTCACTCCAGTATTCTTGGGCTTCCCTTTTGGCTCAGCTGGTAAAGAATCCACCTGCAGTGCGGGAGACCTGGGTTCGATCCATGGGTTGGGAAGCTCCCCTGGAGAAGAGAAAGGCTACCCACTCCAGTATTCTGGCCTGGAGAATTCCTTGGACTGTAGAGTCCATGGGGTCGCAAAGAGTCAGACATGACTGAGCGACTTTCACTTTCACTTTCTTTCAGATTAGAGCACGTGAAAAGCTATACACTTACTCAGTGATGACTGTTGATAATGGCTGACTTGTGTTAAGAGCTGAATTCTTCTATACAGAATTCAAGTGCTGAAACACTAACCCCACATATCTCAGAATGTGACTGTATTTGGAGATAGTGCCTTCAAACAGGTGATTAAGTTAAAGAAAGCTGTTAGGGTGGGCTCTAAACGAATCTGACTAATGTCCTTGTAAGAAGAAGAAATTTGTATGCACATAGATACACTGGGGATGCACACACAGAGGAAAGACCGTGGGTGGACATAGCAGGAAGATGACCATCTACAAGCCAGGAAGAGAGGCCTCGGGAGATACCAAACCTGTCAACACCTTCGCCTTGGACTTCTAGCCTCCAGAACAATGAGAAAATAAACTTCTGTTATTTAAACTCCTCTGTCTATATTACTTTGTTATGGAAGCCCTACAAACTTGTGACAAAAATACATTTAGGGTGCTTTGTGGGATTGCCTCAGAATTAGCTTAAGCCCAGGTACCAAATCAGCCCTGTTGTTTTAGAGTGACAAACAGTATTAGCCAGCTTAATTGCTAGCTTTATTCCATCATATTTGGCTCTAAATGGCTTTTGACTCTTTAACAAAAAAGTAAATCCTCTCTTAAAGAATAAAAATGCCTTCTACTGAGCATATTCAAAAGAACACTCTGCCAACTTCACGGGCACTTCTGAAAGGAGATTGTTTTGAGCAATAGCGACAGAGTTGAAATGAGTATTTTGTCTACCATGGTAACTTGCATTGAAGGAAATAACACTCAGTAAGATATGAATGCTCTGTTATATTTGCTAAAAAGTCTGTCACTTAATTCTATTTTTAAAAAATTTTATTGAAGTAGAGTTGATCTACAATGTTGTTTATTTCTTCTGTACAGCAAAGTGACTCAGTTATACATACAGACACACACATATATACGTATATGTATATATTCTTTTTCATATTTCTTTCCATTATGGTTCACCACAGAATATTGAATATAGTTCCCTGTGCTATACAGTGTGACCTTGTTGTTTGTCAGTTTATTTTATATTCCTTCCTTTTTATTTAAATATGATGCATGTGCGTTTGGAACTTGCCTCACCTTTTTTTTTTTCCTCCAAAAGCTCAAGCTCTTCAAAGAGCTCCATGACCTGACTCTTAAACCAAAGCTTCAGAGCCTTCTGTTTCCTTAATCTGCAGCTGGATTGCTTTGATACTGTGGTCAAAGGATCGGCTCTTAAAGGGGCTCAGTTCACTGGCAAGCTCCAGGGCGGCCCTCTCTGCCTTGCCCTCAGAAGGACCAAGTGAAGGTGGGGGTCATGATGAAAACACTGAGCGATAAGGGGGAGAAAGCAAGTTCTGGGAAACTAGGCTTTTGTGTTGTGAGGGAAAATGACTTGAAGTTGGAGGACTTAAGCTATTACATGCACTTAGATTGGTGGCGTGGAGAAGGAAATGGCAACCCACTCCAGTGTTCTTGCCTGGAGAATCTCAGGGACGGGGAAGCCTGGTGGGCTGCCGTCTATGGGGTCGCACAGAGTTGGACACGACTGAAGCGACTTAGCAGCAGCAGCAGCAGCAGATTGGTGGAGACTTAGCATTCTTCAGGTACTCTCCAAAAAGCTTTCAATTTATAGTCTGGTAGAGTTATTCCACTAGGAAAGAGGAGTTTGGAACTAGGAATCCTGGTCACTGTCATAATTGCATCGATCTCTGACTTTACCCACTGTTCTTGTCTGCCAACATCCCACTGGAAAAATTTCAAAAGTGATGCCAACTAAAAATTGCATTTATTCTTCTAAAAAATTGAGTTCTGTTTCTCACTGGGCTGAGCTCCTTAAGGGTAAGGTCCGTGCCTTCATCGCCTTCCTAATTCAGCACATCGGGCACTTAGTGTGTGCATGCATGCTAAGTCACTCCAGTTGTGTCTGACTCTGTGCGACCCTGTGGACTGTAGCTCACCAGGCTCCTCTGTCCACGGGATTCTCCAGGCAAGAACACTGGAGTGGGTTGCCACGCCCTCTTCCAGGGGATCTTCTGGACCCAGGGATGGAACCCACATCTCTCATGTCTCCTGGACTGGCAGGCAGGCTCTTTACCACTGGCGCCACCTGGGAAGCCCCAGGCACTTAGTGGCACTCTATAAATGAAGAATGACCTATAGTTCTTTACCAGGATTTCAGTTCCTGTAACTCCAAAACCCATTCTCCTCCAATGTGGCCCCTGTTTCTGTTCCACTACCACTTGATTTTCTCTCATTCTGTAATCTTCATGTTGAAGCCCAAATTCACAGTAAGATGTTGCCCCTGACCAGAATAGTTGTTAGGGTCCTCACAGCTGTGAATTTGAATTGTAAGGTGGGTGGGGGCTATGAAAAGGAAATGGGTGCTATAGAAGCCTGGATGTGAATCAGCTGAAAAAGGACTTAGACTTAGGCTCTGTCCTCCTTTTGTTGACCATCTCCCAGACTGGTAAAGATGTGTCCAAGTTAAAGGAACTTGACCATTACAGTGGACTTAAGGTTAGTCCTTTAGACTTCAGAAGGTTCATAAAATTAGGTTAATGCAAAAGAATTCTTTTGGTTAAGAAAAAGAAATCCTAGTGCATAATGACAATTCTTTTCATGGGAAAGAGACAAATAGACCAAATTATCCATTAAAAGATCCACCTTTGTCCTTGGAGCTCCATGGCTGGTGTGAATTTGAAAGAACTCCTTCCACTATTAAGAACCAACAAAAACCTATTGTACAGCACATGGAACTCTGCTCAGTGTTATGTGCCAGGCTGGATGGGAGGGAAATTTGAGGGAGAATGGATACATGTATATGTATGGCTGAGTCCCTTCACTGTTCACCTGAAACTATCACAACATTGCTAATTGGCTATACCGCAATACGAAGTGGTTTTGGCTTTAAAAAAATTAAGTTTAAAAAAATGAGATCAGGTGAAAGAACTCCTTTCACTGTTACCCCAAAATATGCCACATACAGAATGACTGTATGCAGACAGAGATTAAGAAAGATACCCCCTGCCCCATAGTGAAAGAAGTGTGAATTCTTTATTCTTAGGAAAATACTTTTCCAGTAGACCACCGTGTAGGCTGGCAGGGTGAGGGCACTCTCTTTGTGGACACCAAATTCCTAAGCAACTTAACTGTGCCTGAACTTGGCAGTGATGCCTATTGAGAATGAGTTCTCTTTTTTTGAGGACTGAGGAATGCAATATGTACAATGTACTTTTTTTTTTTTGCTTCAGGAGTTATTTTATTCCTCATTAATGCCAAGACAAAGGGGTTATAAGGGCCCTTGACGTGTAAATGTCTAATTAGGAAATTTTCAAAGCTGACATCATCTAAAATGTTCAACTTTTTTTTAAAGTCAAGAAAAAGAAACAAGAGTTTATCATTATACGGCTAAAGAAGCCCTCCTCTAAAATAAGCTTTTTTATTTGTATCGTCCATGCAAGCAAGGCTAGGCTGCTGCTCTCATCCACTAAATCAAAAGTGCACATTTTCATTTAGAACAGCCCTCGGGGCAGGTGGTGTTTATTCACACACTACTGGTCTCAGCTTGGGTTTTCCTGGAGGAAGAGCTTGACACCAGGGCTTGTGTGCAAATAGATAATTTGGGAGGTGATCTTGGGAAGGAAGAGACAGAGAGTAAGAGACAGAAAGTAAGAAAACAAAGAGAACACACGACTATGGGAAACAAGGGCTTCATTCTTTCCAGAGACCACCCAAGAAACACACTTAATGCCTTCCAGAATCATCCTGTTGAAAGACAGGAAGTAGGTCCATTAGTTCGCATCCCATCAGTCAAAGATCACCTTTAGGAGTGTTAACTTCCTGATCTAGGCGAATGCTTGGGCCAAGCCAACAGTCATCATATCTGTGGTTCTCCAGGGTAGAAAGCAAAAACATGGGATATATTAGCTACTGCTGCCTGATAGATAACCTTCAAAGTTAGTAGCTTTAAACCACACGCAAGTATTATTTCATAGTTTCTGTGAGTCAGGCATATAGAAGTAGCTGAGCAATTCTAGCTCAGGGTCACTCATGATGCTGCAGTCAAGAGGTTGACCCAGGCTTCTGTCAACAGAAGGCTTAATGAGGGCTGGGGGGATCTGCTTCCAAGATGGCTCACTCACATGGCTGGTGGCAGTTCCTCATCAGCTGTTGGAAGAAGGCCTTGTTTACTCATCACTGGATCTCTCCATAGGGCTGCTTGAGAGTCCTCACAGCATGGCAGCTAGCTTCTCCTAGGATGAAAGTTCCAAGACAGACAGTAAAGCAGAAGCTATGACGTCTTCTATGACCTAGCCAGTAGTATCTATGCTGTTGGCCACACAAACCAATCCTGATACAGTATATGGGGAAGGACTATGCAAGAGTGGGAATACCGGAAGGTGGGGATAATCAAGGGTCATCACTTAGGCTGGTTACCACATGTGATTATCTGCTGAAGGGGCTCTGGAAGCACAAGATACACCAAAGCCTACACAGAACTGTCTACCCGACCATGACTGAATAACAACAGGAGACCATGAAGATAAAAGTTGCGGTGTCCAGATATACCTTTTGGAACCTTCCATCCTTCAGATCAGGTCATTTCTTGGGCTTCTCCAGTTCAACCCAGGAGGATGTTCAAATTAACAAAGATTTCAGAAAATACTGATGCACAGAGCTAAGCTATCGAGTTCTAAAATCCAAATGCAACAGATGATCTGAAAATAGCATACATTTTGGATTGATTAAACCAGCTCAGAAAGTTTATTTCTTGGTTTTCTTTCACTCCAAACCTACAGCAAACAGGCTACAGAAGCCAACACGAGACTGTCTGTTTGTAATAGGGAGCAAAGCTGATCTGATGCTCGAGTTTTAGGGAACAGGGCAAAACACAACCCTAAGTGGAAGCAAATTTGTGTTAAAACACTAATGTCAATTGAATGATTCATCATAGAAGATTCATTTTGGTTGAAGTCCAGTTAATGCTGCAACAGACTCTTTCAGATTGTTGGGAGTCATTGAAATACAATTTTGCATGGGTATAGAAAAAAGCAGTTTCACCTGCAAAGTAGGCTTAAAAACTGTAAGTTGCAAAGACAACTAATTGTCCATCCAACACCCATCTTTCCCCTTTTCCTAATTACAGAACCTAAACCTAACTTTCATACTTTAGAAAGTTTCCCATCTTCTCTGGCAAAGTGGAGTGGTCACGTGACACTGTTCTGACCAATAAAATTTATGTGAAGTCTACTGATGAACTCTGTCTGAAGTTTTGCCTTCCTGATACACAAGTCACTGTTATTGCCTGGAAAATTGAGATAGTGACTTGAGCTGGAGCATAAGCAGCTACCTTGTAGCCATGAGGAAAAAACCAAGAATCACAGATACCTTGAACCACCTAACAACCAGTCACTAAGAACAAGAAACCTCTCTGTAGGTTTAGCCACTATCGTTGACTTTTCTCTTACCTATGGTTGAACCTAATCCTTGATAAATACAGCTCACACAAATATGTTTGGATAATCCCTAACCAAGTGGGCTTCCCCGGTGGCTCAGTAGTAAAGAATACACCTGCCAATGTCTTCTGCATTGGGGTGGATCCCTGGGTCAGGAAGATCCCCTGAAGAAAGAAACGGCAATCTACTCCAGTATCCTTGCCTGGGAAATTCCATGGACAGAGGAGCCTGGCGGGCTATAGTCCATAGGGTTGCAAAAGAGTCAGACATAAAAAAAAAAAAAAGAGTCAGACATGGCTTAGCGACTAAACAGCTTCAACAACCAAGTCATAATTTTACTGCATTAGTTAAAATTTCATGTTTTTCTTCATCTTCAAAGAAACAGTTTCAAAGCTGTCAGTTTTGTAAAACCATCATTATTGATTTTCTCCTGAAAAAATACTCTCCCCATGATAATCCTGACACTTCTGCCCATTGATATTTCTTCAGTCTTTGCATCTGGCCAAGCTCTTCCACAATTTCAGGTCTTCATACGTGTGCCTGCCCCCAGCTTCCCCCATATTTCTTTGCTGAGGTTCTTCAATCTAAACCAAGTCATCCAGTTACAGTTTCATGTAAATTGAACTTTTTCTTTACTTAACTTGTCAAATTTCTGCTCATATATTTATTTTTGAAAGTATGTGTACCCTATCTGTTTCCTCACTGAAATGAAGCTCTGGGAGGCCAGGGCTGACCGGCTTGGCTCACCCTTGTAGCCCAGTCTCCACAGTAGTGCCAGGGGGACTGTGATGGTCACACTATCTTTCAGGGAAGCCCCGGAAAGTTCAAGTGTCATGCTCTTGTTCTGAGGATGTAGAAAACTCAGACACTTTCAGAGGTGTTCCTCATACTGGATTCTGCTCATTGAGATGTTTAAGCCTTTCTACTTGTTTCTCTTTGTTGAGTATTCCTCACTGAAATCCTCTAGGGAGCAGGAATACTCCCAGGAATAGGGACCTCCACCACACAGTCCAGGTAGGTTTCCATGAAGTCCAGACAATTGGTCAAGCTTCCAGGGGGACAGGCCAGGTTCTTACCCCTTGGTCTCCCTAAACAGGGGGAAAAATACTACTAATTATCCAAAGTTAGAGACAAGAACCTCTTAAGGCTTTTGTGAGTGTGTGTGCCCACGCGTGTGTTTTAAAGGGCTGCATTTTGAAGAGGTAAATACAGACTGAAAATATCTGTTTACACTCTAGTGGCAGAGCAAGCATCTGGAGAGCATTTAACCATGGTGATACTTTGCTCCCAAGTAAAGGTTCTGTTTGTTACAATATGACAGAGTTATTTAGCTTTTCAGAAAGACGCCATTCTCCTTCTGGGTTCTCTACAAAATCAAAGACAAGATAAGCTATTTTGAGAATATTAAAACATGTGCAAACCAAAGTGAAAAGACCAGGAAAAACTGGAAAGGAATCCAACAAGCCATGGGAAAATTTGAAAATATATTACCTACTTGGAAAATATTTTATCATTTGCTGCTGCTTCTCTTTCTTTTAAGCACCTACTACCACAGAAATGCCCTAGGTGCATCTTGCCAACCCAGAAGGCTAATTAAGCCAGACCATCTGAGGATTGAATGATGAGGAGGCAGGAAGTGAGTTAAAAGAGGTGAGGTGGAAGAAGTTGGTTGGACGCTGCATCTCCAGACAGAGATTACACAATGTGAGGCTGAGAGGTCTTAGTTACAGTGGGTCAGCTTGGAGACAAGTGTTCTGAGATATTTGGGTGCTTATATATTCAGATCACGGAGAAGGCAATCAAACTAGTCAATCCTAAAGGAAATCAACCCTGAATACTCACTGGAAGGACTGATGCTGAAGCTGAAGCTCCAATACTTTGGCCACCTGATGCAAAGAGCCACCTCATTGGAAAAGACCCTGATGCTGGGAAAGATTGAGGGCAGAAGGAGGAGAGGATGATACAGGATGAGATGGATGGATGGCATCATCTACTCAATGGACATGAGTTTGAGCAAACTCCGGGAGATAGTGAAGGACAGGGAAGCCTGGCGTGCTGCAGTCATGGCATCACAAAGAGTAGGACATGATTGAGCAACTGAACAACAACAACAAATAACTCAGATAACGCAGGTTCCAAAGGAGCCAAGGAGAAGAATTTCTACTGAATAAATTAAATCTTTGTAGTGACTGAATTCAAGGTAGTAATTTTTATAAATTGCTCATTTTCTACTGGAATTTTAGGATATAAATCCTAAAAAATTAACATTTAAATGACTAAAACTGAACATAAAAGTAGGCTATATGAGGAGGGACACAAATCAACTTATGAATCCTTCAGTATTTGAGAGATAACTACTTGAAGAGGGAAAATATACTATTATTGAGGTTTTTAGTGTAACCTCAATACACTAAAAATACAGTGACAAAATAACATTTTTTAACTGATAATACTTTTCAATGCCTTTTAGACAAGAAGTTATCGAAGGTTACTGGTAAGTTATCTACCACAGAGGTGACATATCATAAAGAATTGACCAGAAAATATCAGAAACATGGAGATAATAAATCTAAGATAGAGAATTGTATACTTTTGTACTTTCTATATCTCTATAACAAGGGTAATAGGTTTAAATTCAAAGAGGAGTTGTTGTCTTTGCCAGAGACAGAAATATTAAGTTTGAATGTTTTTCCACTGGAAAAAATGTTTTAATTTTTTTTTTAAAAATTTAATATACGTTTAAAGGTTACTCTCCATTTACAGTTATATTCCCCGTGTTGTCTAATACATCCTGAGTCTATCTTATACCCAGTAGTGTCTGCCTCGCACTCCCCCAGCTTTGTATCGCCCCTCTCCCCTTTCCTCACTGGTAACCACTAGTTCTATCTTTGAGTCTGCTCCTTTCTTGTTAATATTCACTAGTTTGTTGTATTTTTTAGATTCTCCATATAAGAGATATCATATAGCCTTTGTCTTTTCTGACTTCCTTCACTCAACTTAATGTCCTCCATGTTCATCATGTTGCTGCAAATGGCAAAATTCCATTCTTGTAATGGCTGAGTAGTATTCCATTGTCTGCATATATAACCACATCTTTATCCATTCATCTGTTGATGGACACTTAGGTGGCTTCCATATCTTGGCTATTGTAAATAATGCTCCTATAAACTTTGAGGTGCATGGATCTTTTTAAATTAATTTTTTTTGGATGTCTACACCAGAGCGGGATTACTGGGTCATATGGTAGTTCTATTTCTAGCTTTTTGCTACTGCTGCTGCTACATCGCTTCAGACGTGTCCGACTCTGTGCGACCCCATAGACGGCAGCCCAAGAGGCTCCTCCATCCCTGGGATTCTCCAGGCAAGAATACTGGAATGGGTTGCCATTTCCTTCTCCAATGCACGAAAGTGAAAAGTGAAAGTGAAGTCGCTCAGTCGTGTATGACTCTTCACGACCCCATGGACTGCAGCCTACCAGGCTCCTCCGTCCATGGGATTTTCCAGGCAAGAGTACTGGAGTGGGGTGCCATTGCCTTCTCCATCTAGCTTTTTTTTTGAAGACTTACCTGAGCTCAGGAGTTAACCTACAGCGTCCATCTAGCTTTTTGAGAAACCTCCAAACCGTTTTCCATAGTGGCTGCACCAATTTACATTACCACCACCAACGTACGAGTGTTCCCTTTTCTCCACATCCTCGCTAACATTTGTTATATGTGTGCTTTTTGATTATAGCCATTCTGACAGGTATAAGGTGATACCTCATTGTGGTTTTGATTTGCATTTTCCTGATGACTACTGAGGTTGAGCATCTTTTCACGTGCCTGTTGGCTACCTGAATTTCCTCTTTGGAAAAATGTCTATTGAGGTCTTCTGCCCATTTTTTAGTTTACTTGTGAGTATCTAACATTATATATATATATATATATATATACATATATATATATATATAACTCATACAATTCAACATCAAAACAATTTTTTTAAAGGCAAATGGGCCAGAATATCCATCTAGAAGTTTTGTACTTATAATTAAAGTCACTTTCAAGTCCACAAAAACAAGGTGCCCTCTCTTTATCTACTGCATAGGGGATCAGATGCATAGAGCTGAACTTCCAGCATATAGATTATATTAGTGCCAAAAAAGTTTAGATAATGGCTTAAAAAAAGTTTTTTTAATTGTTGTTGTTGTTTTGTTTTAACTACAACTTAGGATGAACACAGAAAAAGAACAGTTCTACATATCTGTTCTGAAGTTCTAATAGATAAATAGATGAATAAATTCCTAGACCTTGCCCACGAGGGTATATGTAAGAAGATGTCTGATGTCATAAGTGAGTCTAGCCGGGCCTCTTTCATAGCTCCCACTGCTTACATTTTTAGGCAAATAATAGAAATATTTCACCTACTATGTCACAGCTTAATCCGTGGGACTTGGGCTAGAAGAAACACAGATGGGACAGATGGAAGTTTTACTGTGTAGACCATGCAATTACTCACTATGTCTGAGTGACATTGTTTTGTGTATAGACATGGAGAAAAGTTTAACAAGCCATTGTTAATTATGAGAATGGTGGCATGGGAGTGGTTTTCAAACCAAAGAGCAGAGATTATCTCTTCGTGAGGACAAACTTGATTAAGAGGCATTCTTGTTCACTCTGGGGGGCATTGAACAGGGAGTTAAAAGATTAGCTTCAATGGAACCATCTTTCCAGCATCCTTGAGGAAAAAGCTGCTTGTCAACACTTGAGTAAACAACATCTCTGAGTGATGGAGGGAAAAGTACCGAGAGGCAGAAAAGCAGTGGGCACTGAAGCACCAGACCTGCAGGCAGTTCACGAACATACCAGAAAGTTCCAAAAAAAAAAAAAGGAATTCAGGCCTTCCTCTCTTCTGTCTCCTCAAACTTCCCACATCCTTTAGGCTCAAGAACTTCTTCCCTGGTCGCAGTGAACATAGTGACTACTCTAATGTTTGTGCCAACAGAGAAATAAAAGAGCCCAGTTAACATAAAATAATGAGACATCCTTTCAAGTAACACATACAGTTACTGCCTCTGTCCCTGCTCTGCAGGCCAGCAAAATACTAAAGTAGGAGACATGGGCCCAGCAATCATTTTTCGCTAGAAAATTATTAGGAGACATGAACCAGACTCAGATGGATACATAAAATCTGTTCATGTAGCATCACCTCTCAGAGCTTCTGTTCAAAGTCTCTAAAACAAGTGGTGGCTCGGAAAGCACGGAGTGGCAGTGAGGGGAGGAGTGGGAGCAGGGAAGAGCAACGTGGAAGGGAATCCAGGAGACTACTTGTACCAATCTCATTGCTAACTGTCTGCTTCCTACCATGGGGGGCAGAGTTTAGAGACCACCTGAGCTTTCTCTGTTGATAGAGATTTTTCTACAGTGATGACAAAATGAGACCATTCAGTGTACACTGCATCAACTAGATTACATTAAACAGATACCGATGAATATTTCCTCTGTGTCTGACACTGTGTTGAGCACAGAAGACACGAAAATGAGTAAAAGATAATCCCCATCCTGGAGATATTTACAATTTATTAAGAAAGTGTAAATAGCTCTCTAAGATATAAATCTACAAAGTACAGTACTAATAGGCATCAAAGCAGAAATAATTAATCAAACCATTCATCCATCACTTATTTACTTAGATGCTTTGGGCCTGGAAAATTGTATCAGGATACTCTTAAAATTGATCTAAAACTTCATCAATTATTTTCTTAGTTCTTTTCTCTTTTTTAAAAAACTTTCAGTTCAGTGATAGACTGATAGCAATTTTTAGCATCTAAAACAGAGATGTGGTCCTGAAAATAATGGATTGAAAGGTTTCAAATAGAAAAATAGGTATCACAAAATGTGTGCACATTTCTACAATTCTACAAAATTTCTCTCAACCCTCTTCCAAACTAGTGTAAAACAAGCATTTAAATTAGACAGAAAAGAACACTGACATCAATAAAGGTGACAGCTGACAGAAGAGGAAAGAAGGGACAAAGATGTTTGAAGCAAACAGAAGAGCTGAGGGATAGCCACGAGACTCATTTAGTGTACAGCCACAGTCCTCCGAAGTTAGATTAGGGGCAGCATGGGGATTACGAGCAGAAGCAGGTACACTGACATAAGTAAAAAACATCAGGCAATAGCAAGGGAGGTGACAGATAATAAGTTTAAAAATTTCAAATAGTGCAATGGTCCTGGACCACTCAGTAGGAACTGGCAACTCTACTCACCTTCATAATCCCTGGGAAATCACATCATTATGAAACTGTTTTCCATAATGGTGGCCCTGAGTCATCAAGGGAAACTTTAAATCCTGTTCAGTATTCTCTATTTTGAAAAGCAGGAAATGTCTGGGGGTGGAGGTGGGGCAGAAGACTGAGTAATCCATTTTGGAGGTTTTTAGGCAAGATTTGGTTGTGTAGACATTTACATTTTTCTGAGCAACTGACATCTCTCTGATTAAACAGAAGTTTACCATATTTTGGATCAATAAAATTTTAAAAGAATTTTCTTTAATAAATACCAAACATGTTAACATATCTTTAGAAATGGCTAGTCAGAAAAATAATAGATTGTTTTCCATATATCTCTAAAATTATTTTTAGGTATAAATGTGGCTTATACTGGGGAAAGCATTTTGTGTTGAATGTATATTGATGAGAGATGACAGGGAGAACATTGAAAGCAGTACAACAACTTGAAGACTATGTGGTGTTTTGGCACCTTTGCTAATGCTAGTATGAACTCACTGTGCTACCAGGTCTGTACTGTTCAGCGCATGACACTCCAATAAGTCAAGAGGTGCTGGGGCAAGGAAGAGTGACTTTATTTAGAAAGCCAGCAGATTGAGATGATGGTGGATGAGTGTCCCAAAGAACCATCTTGCCCTGGTTTGGATGCTAGTTTCTTTCATGGAACAAAGAAAGGGAGGTGAGGAGGTAAAGCAAAAAAGGCAGTAAATTGTTGCGAATATTTTCTGGTTCCAGCCAAGACTCTGGAAGGGATGTGTTAATTTCTTGCAGCCATTTACAGGTTGGCCAGGTCAGGATGTTTCCTGTGAGCTAAAAAAAGGTATTTTAACTTAACACTCAGGCATGGGAGGCAGAACTCCCAGAGATGGACTATTATGTGTACTTTAAGCTATATGTAGGCAACATCCCTTTGGTGACTAACTTGTATTGTGTGTTAGTCCCTCAGTCATGTCTGACTCTTTGCAACCCCATGGACTGTAGCCTACCAGGCTCCTCTGTCCATGGGATTCTCCAGGCAAGAATACTGGAGTGGGTTGCCATTTCCTTCTCCAGGGGATCTTCCCAACCCAGGGATTGAACCCGGGTCTCTGGCATTGTAGGCAGATTCTTTACCAGCTGAGCCACCAGGGAAGCCCTTGTAGCAAAAGCAATAGATACAAAGGTTAAAGTAAAAGAAAGGGATCCAGTATGGAGTCAGATGTGGTCTTCCCCATTACCACTGCACAGAGACTGTGGTGGAAAGTGGAGGTAGGACACCACAGGTGAGGCCCTGAGGTTTGGAGAACATGCTTTTATATATTGCTGCAACAGATGTGAAGACTACAGTGTTTTTTACCCCAATATGCAAATCCTGTCCAGGCCCTGGGGAAGGGGTATACTTTTGGGAAAGGGAAATAAATCTGACAAGCAGGTCCTTACATAGGGGAGAGAAGACACCTAACTTTCTCAGAGCCTCATTTTTCTGGGCTTTGACTTGGAGCTCTCTAGATATGCTTGAGGTGCTGTGTGAAGGAACACCTGGATGAAAGCAGAAGCTGCTGTCTTGAGATAGGAAGGTAGGAACATAAGCCAAAACATACCCTCGGGTCTTATAAGGATAAGCAAGTCTAGTCTAATGAGCTCAAGTTCTTTGTTACAGGTGGGTTCTGAGTCTGTTTGCCTGAATAACTGTGGAAACATTAAAGAGTCTTTCTTAAACATCATAGCCTCTTCTCAAGTGGTCATCCAATCCACACTGTAAATAACCATGATGGATGACTTCCTAGGCTTAGAGAATTATTTAGAAGGTAGTCACTGTGAAGTTAATTCACCTCACATGCTGCTGCTGCTGTTGCTGCTAAGTTGCTTTAGTCATGTCCGACTCTGTGCGACCCCATAGATGGCAGCCCACCAGGCTCCGCCATCCCTGGGATTCTCCAGGCAAGAATACTGGAGTGGGTTGCCATTTCCTTCTCCAGTGCATGAAAGGGAAAAGTGAAAGTGAAGTTGCTCAGTCGTGTCTGACTCTTAGCGACCCCATGGACTGTAGCCTACCAGGCTCCTCTGTCCGTGGGATTTTCCAGGCAAGAATACTGGAGTGGGGTGCCATTGCCTTCTCCTCACCTCACATGAGTAAGACCTTAATTTGTGGTTTACCAGAGGATCTCACTTTATAATCACTCTCCTTCTTGCTCTTGGTGAAATCATGCCTTTTCTGTTTTTTCTAGTTCTGCTCCACACCAATCAAGGAACATTTAAGTTAGAATATGTGGAGGCTGATTATAATATCTACTTGGTAGATTTTCCAGGACGTTTTCTCATCCATTAGTCATTTCAAATTTTAACACCTGGGAAGGGAAAGGTGTTAACAAAGATAGAAATGACTAACGGACCAGAATTCTTTTAAAAACAAAATTATAGCATGGGATTACCTTAAACTGTCATCTATCTTGTATGTTTTTATGGAAATTTACTAGTGTATTGGTCATCACTAAATATATCTAAAAGATAGTCATGCTGCAACATAACTGAGATGTACCACTATTTCCCACCAAGAGGCTTGCAGAGTTTTCCCACAATCCTTGTCTCAGCCGCCTGCCTGAATGGAATTCCCACTCCTTTGGTCTGGTTTTGGGAGTTAGGACATCATTTTTATCTACTGGCTTCTGTGGTATTTACTGCATCTAAAAATGAAAGATGTTGTATTTAAATGTTGCCTGGAAAAAAAAAAACAGTATCTTGCTTTCTTTTATTCATTTGAAGTAATTATTGCTATCACAGTCTCATGTGCATTTTTCCCAAACCATAATGATTTGAGACTTATAGAGTATGGTAAAAAAAAAAAGTTGGACTGTTTTTTCAAGCAGACAATTTTTTAAAGCAAACGGTAGTAATCTGAGCCACTTTTTTGGTTTCTAAAGATTTCATCTGTCCACAGGATGATTTCAGGGTCCCATGCAACTTCTTACCTGGAGGCTAAGACCTTGTGTTCAAAATCCTGTTTTCCATTTCCTACACATAGAATGCAGGTGTGAGAACATAAAAGCACACACATTCATTCATAACGGTTTCCTATATCCTTTGGCTTAGAGTATTTCTGAGTTCTTTGTAATTCATTTAAAAGAAACACGGGGGGAAAGTTACTGTCATTTCAAATAAACTACAAGTTTCCCTTAGGAATTTATACTAAAATGAGTATTTATTTTTAAAAACCAAATGATATAAATATAAGACATACAATACTGGGTCAACCCAATGGTCTAACCAGCCTGTGGTTTCAAAGTCTCGTAGTATTGCATTAATGTTGGCCTCAGAAGTTTTGGGATTCATTTCAAACTCTCTGGTTTCCTTTATTACTCAAATCTGGATTTACCATTCACAGATTCATATAAATGTTTCCTGAACTTACTCATACCTTTAGGTTATATCAATTATGGAAACAAAGAGTTCCACAACAACAAGGGCTCTACACCCCATACATCATGAGACTATAAGCAGGGGTTCTACTACAGAGGAAAGAAGAAATGGGGTAAAAACATTCAACCTATTATGGTTATCCTCTTGGATACAACTATTCACATCTCACTCACATGAAACACTTATTCACTCCCATCCAATGACCACCCTCTCCCCTAAGCCTCATCTAATTATGGTTATTTGTCAAAAGTCCAGGATCCTATGATTTGCATCAGGTCCAGACTCCGCTACTCTCAACCCAGAGACCTATACATTGAATAGAAAATTATCTGTCTTCCACATACTTAAGGCAGGAAGCCTCTAAGATGACCCCAATGACCCCCACCTCTTGCCATTCACGGCCTTGAGCTATCCTCTTCCTTTTAGTAACCTGCTTCTAACCAATAGAATATGGTGATGGTAAGGGGATGCCACATTTGTGATTAAGTCACATAAAATAGTGACCTTCATCTTGCCAGCAGTGTCTTTCTCTCTTTATCTTGATGACTTTGTTGAAGCAAATTGCCACATGGAAGATGCTCTGAGGGTGACCTCTACTCAACAGCCACCAGGGAGTTGAAGTCTTCAGTATAGAAACTCCCAGGGAACTGAATCCTGCCAACTCTGTAAGCAAGTTTGGGAGAGGGTCCTTCTTTAGTCACACCCCCAACTCTAGCTGACAACTTGAATGAAGGCTTGTGACGACTCAAAATCAGAGGACCCAGTTAAGTTGTACCTGGAGACCTGATCCACAGAAACTGTGAGATAATAAATGTGTCTCATTTTAAACTGCTAAATTTGAGGATAATCTGTTACTTAGCAATAGATAATTACTTTAACACCTAATGTGTAATGCTGGAACATGATGACAACAATAAATACTTCAATTTAAAAAGGTAAAGAATAGAGGGCACACAGCAATCACTGGACCACAGCAATTCTAAAATCCCACTAGGTGTTACAGACTCCCTACTGTTAACCAGCCAGGCCCCTCTATCTTAAGTTAAGAGGTGTTCCTTGATTAGACCCCTATTCTGCCTCACAGGAGTAGCTCTCAAGTCCATTTTTCTCTGTTGTTCCTGGCTTCTCTGAGGTTCTTTCTGTTCCATCATGCTCCTTGCTATCTTATGCAAGAATTCAGTTCAGTCGCTCAGTCGTGTCCGACTCTCTGCGACCCCATGAACTGCAGCACGCCAGGTCTCTCTGTCCATCACCAACTCCCGGAGTCTACCCAAACCCATGTCCATCGAGTCGGTGATGCCATCCAACCATCTCATCCTCTGTCGTCCCCTTCTCCTCCCGCCCCCAATCCTACCCAGCATTAGGGTCTTTTCCAATGAATCAACCCTTCGCATGAGGTGCCCAAAGTATTGTATGCAAGAATACAAGCACATAAAAACATACCAGCTAAGCCATTTTTTAAAGACCCCTTTCTTGCTGTAGGAGTTCGGGTCCATGAAGTCTTTTTATATCTTGAACAGTTTCAGTCTAGACTGGAAGCACTTTTGTCAAAATGTGTCTTCCCAAAACTGTATGGGCTTTCTACTTATTTGATTCCAATAACATCATATGCCAAAAAGCACATCCACTTTTTTTTTTTTTGAGACAAGCCTTTATGTCTCTAAGCTTAATTACCTCACTTTGGGCACAGTCAGGCTTCTATGATGCTTTGTCCTTAAGATTTCTGAGTTCTTCTGTTCATCTGAAAGAATCTACTAGACATATTTTAGTCCTTTCAAAAAGTCCTTTCAAAATGTTTTAGTTACATTCTAGATTTGGTCTTTACCCTGGGATCATGTCAACACTGTGAATTTTGCTTTTGTTTGAGCTGTTTTAATGCCTACACCTTTGATAAAAATTGTTCCTGAATTCATTTTAGTACCTTATTAAGTGTAGCTTATGCTTTCAACATTCTGCCTCAAATCTTTTTTTGCCCAAATGTCTCTGTTAATTAGGTAATTTTTCTATCTTCTAAGTTACCTTAGGTGACAGTTTTAACAAATGTTTTGCTACTATTTAACACAGGCTGCTATTTTCTTCAGTCCCCCATAACATTTTTTTTGCTGCCCAGGACCAGTGTCACTTTCAGGTACTAATTTCTGTATCAGTTAACAAAAAGCCACAAAAATGTCAGTGGTTTACAATAAGCTTTTACTTCACTCACTGGTCTACAAGTCTGGGATGGTTCTGTTTCAGGCTTGACCCTAATGTGGGTCCATTAGGCTTGGCTCTACTCTGAGGGTCTGTGCCACAGAGCAAGGCCAAACATTAAGGCATGCTTCAGCCTCTGCCCACTGCCATTAAGATACCATTGGTCTAAAAAAGTCATACGCCCAAGTCCAAAGTCAAGGGGTAGGAAAGTATACTTCACCATCATGAGACCATGTTGAGAGTATGCATGTACAATATTACTACATTGAAGGGAAGAAGTGAGATCAATAATCCAACCTTTCACACCAAATAAAATTTTATTTGAATGAGGGTTTCTATGCCAACAGATGTTTTAAATTCCTAGCCTAAATGATTTCTAAAGTCTTTCCTAGTTGCTTGAAATACCATGGAAACAGAAAGAACATTTGTGTGGAAAAGGGCAAATCAGAAAATACAGAAAGAGGCCAGTACTTCATGTCAAAACACTGAGGGTGGTTATAGATTTCATCAAACACCTGAAGGGGTGCAAGGAAGGAGTTTCTGAAGATGCTGCACAATGAACCAACTTATCTTAAATCAGCCCATTATTTATTATGGGGTAGCATATTTCTCTTGCATGCCTCAAGTTGTTCAGGTCACGGACTCATTCAATTGCAGGTTGAAAACTATATTCTTATATATAGACCACTCAGGTATGGTCAAATCCCTTATGATTATACAGTGGAAGTGACAAATAGATTCAAGGGATTAGATCTGATAGACAAAGAGCCTGAAGAACTATGGACGGAGGTTCATGACACTGTACAGGAGGCAGGGATCAAGACCATCCCCAAGAGAAAGAAATGCAAAAAGACAAAACGGTTGTCTGAGGAGACCTTACAAATAGCTGAGAAAAGAAGTGAAAGGCAAAGTAGAAAAGGAAAGATATATCCATTTGAACGCAGAGTTCCAAAGGAAGCAAGGAGAGATAAGAAAGCCTTCCTCAGTGATGAATGCAAAGAAATAGAGGAAAACAATAGAATGGGAAAGACTAGAGATCTCTTCAAGAAAATTAGAGATACCAGGGAACATTTCATGCAAATATGAGCACAATAAAGGGCAGAAATTGTATAGATCTAACAGAAGCAGAAGATATTAAGAAAAAGTGGCAAGAATACACATAACTATACAAAAAAGACCTTCATGACCCAGATGACCACAATGCTGTGATCACTCACCTAGAGCCAGACATCTTGGAATGTGAAGTCAAGTGGGCCTTAGGAAGCATCACTATGAACAAAGCTAGTGGAGGTGATGGAATTTCAGTTGAGCTATTCCAAATCCTAAAAGATGATGTTGTGAAACTGCTGCAGTCAATACGTCAGCAAATTTGGAAAACTCAGCAGTGGCCACAGGACTGGAAAAGGTCAGTTTTCATTCCAATCCCATACATGGGCAATGCCAAAGAATGCTCAAACTACCACACAATTGCATTCATCTCACATGCTAGTAAAGTAATGCTCAAAATACTCCAAGCCAGGCTTCAATAGTAGGTGAACTGTGAACTTCCAGATATGCAAGTTGGATTTAGAAAAGGCAAAGGAACAAGAGATCAAAATGCTAACATCTGTTGGGTCATAGAAAAAGCAAGAGAATTCCATAAAAACATCTACCTCTGCTTTATTGATTATGCCAAAGCCTTTGATTGTGTAGATCACAAAAAACTGTGGAAAATTCTTCAAGAGATGGGAATACCAGACCACCTGACCTGCCTCCTGAGAAATCTGTATGGAGATCAAGAAGCAACAGCTAGAACCGGACATGGAACAAGACTGGTTCCAAACTGGGACAGGAGCACATCAAGGCTGTATATTGTCACTCTGCTTATTTAACTTCCATGCAAAGTATATCATGAGAAATGCTGGGCTGGATGAAGCACAAGCTGGAATCAAGATTACCAGGAGAAATATCAATAACCTCAGATATGTAGATGACACCACCCTTATGGCAGTGAAGAAGAACTAAAGAGCCTCTTGATGAAAGTGAAAGAGGAGAGTGAAAAAGTTGGCTTAAAACTCAATATTCAGAAAACTAAGATCATGGCATCCGGTCCCATCACTTCATGGCAAATAGGCGGGGAAACAATGGAAACAGTGACAGACTTTATTTTCTTGGGCTCCAAAATCACTGCAGATGGTGACTGCAGCCATGAAATTAAAAGATGCTTGCTCCTTGGAAGAAAAGCTATGACCAAGCTAGACAGCATATTAAAAAACAGAGACATTTCTTTGCCAACAAAGGTCCATCTAGTCAAAGCTATTTTTCCAGGAGTCATGTATGGATGTGAGAGTTGGACTACAAAGAAAGCTGAGCACTGAAGAATTGATGCTTTTGAACTGTGGTGTTGGAGAAGACTCTTGAGAGTCCCATGGAGTGCAAGGAGATCAACCCAGTCAATCATAAAGGAAATCAGTCCTGAATATTCACTGGAAGGACTGATGCTGAAGCTGAAACTCCAATACTTTGGCCACCTGATGCAAAGAACTGACTCATTGGAAAAGACCCTGATGCTGGGCAAGATTGAAGGCAGGAGAAGGGGACAACAGAGGATGAGATGGTTGGATGGCATCATCGACTAGATGGATATGAGTTTGAGTAAACTCTGGGAGTTGGTGATAGACAGGGAAGCCTGGCGTGCTGCAATCCATGGGGTCGCAAAGAGTCGGAAACGAGTGAGAGACTAAACTGAACTATATTCTAGCACCATGTTCACAGCAGCATTATTCACAGCAGCCAAAAGATGGAAACAACTCAATGTCCATTAATAGATGAATGGATAGACCAATGTGGTATAAACACATAGTAAGTGTTATTCAGGTTTACAAAAGAATAAAATTCTGATACATGCTACAACATGGATGAACTTTGAAAACATTGTGCAAAGTGGAATAAGCCAGACACAAAACATTGTATGATTCTGCTTATACAGTATTATCTAGATTAGTCAAAACTCATAGACAGAAAAGTGCAATCGAATGATATTTATAGGATGGGTGGGGGCAGAGAGAAATAGGGAGTGACTGCTTAATAGATATAATTTCAGTTTGAGATGATGAAAAAGTTTTGGTGATCAATAGTGGTGATGGTTGCATGATAATGGGAACGTACTTAAAGCCAATGAATTGCACAGTTTAAAAATGGTTAAAATATAAATCTTACATTAGGTTTATTTTACCTCAATTTTATAAAAAGATTTGCTTCATCAAAAAATATATATTCTAAAGCCAAATTAGGGTGACTCAGTGGTAAAGAACCCACTTGCCAATGCAGGAGACTCATGGTTGATCCCTGGGTCTGGAAGATCCCCTAGAGAAGGAAAAGGCACTCCAGTATTCTTGCCTGGAAATCCTATGGACAGCAGAGCCTGGAGGGCTATAGTCCACGGGGCTGCAAAGAGTTGGACACAACTTAGTGACTAAACAACAACACTACCGTACCTCTCTACGTAATGGATAACTAAAGATTTGACCGTATTTAGTAATTAAATTGTAGGCCTGAAAAAATGAAATCGGAAAGGGTTGAGAAACACATTTCAATATGATATACCTGCTATAAGTAAAAATTCACTTATTTCAAGTTTATATTCTTGCTCAGAAAACCAAAAGACAAATGAGAACTGTAGTTTTTATATGTCAGCACTTGGATGTTTGGAAATTGTGGTAAGCATAAAAATGCACTGTTCAGATGTTCTTCAAAATAAAACAAGGGAGGAACCTTTGAGAGGTGATGGGATGTGTCTACATCTTCATTGTGGTGATGATTTCATGGCTATAGATTTCTCCTCAAAGTCCTTGAACTGTATACATTGTGTACAGCTTTTTACATGTCAATCATACCTCAACAAAGTGGTCTGAAAAAGAACAAGAGTCTCATTTATGGACTGTAGCTTGTAGACAGTGTCTAGCTCCTATACCTTCAGAACCACCAACAGGGTTCATGCTGAGATGGGCCATTCCTACTTAAAACAGGACTCTTCTAATGTATAATCTTTGTTGTGTGGTGCTGGATCTACATAATTTGTGAGGTATGATAAAATGTTTATATGATTTACAAGGTTTTATGTTCTATCTAAAACTCTCCCATGAATTCCAGACCCACATATCCAACTGTCTGCAGAACATCTCCACTTGAATGGCATCTCAAATTTAACAGGTCCAAAACAAGCCTTTGTAGTCCCCTCAAACCTGCTCTTCTCTTTCCAGTTAAAGGGAATTCAATTTTGCATAACCCCAAAACCTTGGAGTCCTCCTTCACTCTTCTGTTTATCAGTACATTAGGAAATACCATGGTCTCTACCTGCAAAATACATCCAGACTGCAACCACTTCTCACCACCTCCACTGCTGCCCTGCTGGTCCAAGCTGCCAGCATCTTTCGCCTGGATTGCTGCAAGTCTCCTAAGGTTTAGCAGCTGCTGCCTTTGTTCATCTCCAGTCTACTTAGCTAGTAAGGGATTGTCAGTCAGATTATACCCCTCCTCTGCTCAGAATCCTGCAAAGACCCTCCACCACAATCCGAGTAAATAAATGCCAAAGTTCATACCAGGACCCACAAGGCCTTCCCCCCACTTCTTCATGTTTATCTCCTACTCCTCTTATGCTCAGCTACCATGGCTTTCTCCAGCCCCTTAAATGGGACAGGCACAATCCAGGCCTTTGTATTGTAAGATGGTACGAAAACCCCAAAAGAACTTTTTGGCCAACCCAATACTAGCTGATGCCTCTGTTAGAATACTCTTTCCCGGGGACTCATGTGACCTAGCTCCTTCAATCCTTCAGTTATTATTCAAAAGTGAATTCTTCACAACTATTTATGGTAACGGGAGGTTAACTAGACTTACTGTGATCATTTTGCAATATATATAATTATTGAATCATGGTATATACTTGAAACTAATATACTGCTATGTGTCAATTATACCTCAATTTTAAAAAAAAAGCTCTTAAAGAACTTTTTATAAATATTGTATCAGTGGAAAAGTTAAAAAAATATCTTATATAAAAAAGAATTTACTGAGGGCTTCTATTGATACCATATCCTAAACTTCAATCTGTCACTCTGACACCTCACAACCCCATCCCTTTTTTTTTTTTAATAAATTGGGATATAATTGACATACCACATTAGTTTCAGGTGTACAAAATAATGATTTGATATTTGTGTATACTGGGAAATGAACACCACAATAAGTCTACTTAATATCCATCCCTACAGAGGATCAAAAATTTTGTCCTTATAAAACGAACCTTTAAGATCTACTCTTTGTTGTTGTTCAGTTGCTAAATTGTGTCCAACTATCTCAGACCTCATGGACTACAGCACACCAGGTTCCTCTCTCTTCCAACATTTCCTGGAGTTTGCTCAAATTCGTGTCCATTGAGTTGTTGATGCTAAACTTGGCAACTTTCAAATACATGATACAGTATTAGTAATTACAGTCACCATGCAGTACATTATATCCCCATGGCTAATGTATCTCCTACCTGAAAGTTTGTACTTTTTAACCACTTTCATTCATTTTGCCCACTGTTACCACCATCAACTCCTGCCCTCAACTACCAATACGTTCTTTATATCCATGAGCTCTTTTTCTTAGATTCCACATACAAGTGAGATCATACAGTTTCATCATTCTCTGACATTTCACATGACACAGTGCCTTCAAGGTCAATCCATGTTGTCAAAAATGGCGAGATTTCCTTATTTTTTAATGTCTGAATAATATTCCATTATACATATGATGCATGTGTGTGTATGTATATCAGTTTCTTTATCCATTCATGTATTGATGGACACTTGAAAGTGTTAGTCACTCAGTCATGTCTGACTCTTTGCAATCCTGTGGACTGTAGCCTGGCAGACTCCTCTGTCCATGGAATTGTTCAGGTAAGAATACTGGAGTAGGTAGCCATTTCTTTCTTCACGGGATCTTCCTGACCCAGGGGTCAAACATGGGTCTCCTGCATTGCAGGCAGATTCTTTACTGATGGAGCCACCAGAGAAAATCAGTTTCTTTATCCATTCTTCCATTGGTGGACACTTAGGTTGCTTCCGTACCTTCGGCTATTGTAAATAATGCTGCAATGAATACGGGGGTGCACATCTTTTTGAGTTAATGTTTTCATTTTCTTTGGAAATACCCATAAGTGGAATTGTTGTATCATGTGATAATTCTATTTTCAATTTTTTGAGGAACCTCCATACTGTTTTCCACTGTGGCTGCACCAATTGACATTCCAATAACTAGTACACCAGGGTTCCCTCTTAAAATTCCACATTCTCGCCAACCCTTGTTACTTCTTGCCTTCTGATGACAGCCATTCTAACAGGTGTGAGGTGGGATCTCATGGTCTGACTCATTTCCCTGATGCTGAGCACCTTCTCATGTAACTCTTGGCCATCTGTACGTCGTTTTTGGAAAAATGTCTATTCAGACCCTCTGCCCCTTTGGTCTATTTTTGTCCTTAGCACTCATCACCATCTAACATGCCATATATTTTACTTACTTGTCAATTTCTCCAGCCCAAAGGTAAGCCCTACTAGGCAAGCAATTTCATCTGATTTGTTTACCACTGTTTCTTTTGTATTTGGAACAGTGACATACACATAGAGAACACTCAAAACATATTTATTGAATGACAGAATTTCTCAGTACAGTTTATGCTATTCCAACCAAAGGAAAGAACGGGCATAAAAACAGGGAGAGGGGAGATACAGCTAAAGAAAACTCTAACAAATAAGAGCTATAATTACAGCTTTCATTTACTATGTCGTTTTCTAATCATTTACTCATAATTGTCTAATTGTGTTCTTGATGAATATCTGCATTCAACATAAAAGGAGTGAATGCATTCAGCAACGTTCATTTACTTTCCATGACGTTCCTCTTTTGATTTTGGGTCTTTACTCTCCTGGAGTCCTAACAAAATTGCTTCCGCCTCTAGGATGGTTGTATCTGTTGTCGCTCCCAGGAACCTAGATGTAAGTTCAAGATCTAATAGTCGCAGCCGGACTCTGGTTCCTTTCTGGTATTTCCTAAATAGTAAGAAAAAAATTCCATTAATTCTTCATATCATAAAATGAACAACTAAAATCAAACTCAAATTCTAATTTGTGTTGGCTCCAGATAAGGAAATTAACACTGGTATCAGGGAAATAGCTGTTCTTGACAGAAAAGTTATTTAGTTGTATCAGAATTTTTATGTTAAAGTCACCTTTAAAGATTTTATAACTGAAATGAAAATGTATTCCAAACTGAAATTCAAACAAGTTGGTTCTTAAAACTGACATTTATTTTAATGTCATTCATTTTTAAAGTCAAAGAGTATCAAGGGGAAAAAATGTTTTGAGAAACATTTTGTCTTCTAAAATTAGTATCTTCTGTGAAAAACAAAATGGAAAAAAGTCTCACTGCCAAATACTTACTATAGAGGATTGACTGCACTGTAATTAAAATATAACGATGGCCATACAATACCTGATGGTTCAATTTGGTAAAAATAAAAATATTCAAGTATTTCACAATACCACGTGAAAACTGATGCTCATTTGTCTTTCTTCCTTGATCAATCATTTTAAGAGCTTAATATCAACATTATGAAAAGGTACAGGAGAGTAAAAACGTCGCTACTGAATGAAAATCACAACTCTTTCTTAAAAACATCTAACTATACACCTTAAGTACTATAAGGTAATTTTAAAATTAAAATAATTTTATATAAACAAAAATGAAGAAACAGAGTTCTCCCAAAAAGAGAAAATGATTTTGGTAGAGCATATAATGAACAGTCTCCACATAATGTTTGATTAGGTATTCTGGAGCAATTTATAGGTGATTCATCAAGTAAACCTTTAGGTTATTTGGCTTTTTTCTAAGTCATTTTTCTTTCTGATTACAGAACAAAATGTCCTTCTGTAAAATATGAAAAATCACGTCAGTCACACTTCCTAGTCTCTATATTTATATATATGTACGTGGGTGTGTGTATGTGATGGCATAGATCATACTTCTTTGTTTAAAAAAACTGAAGAGATATCCTAGAATAGCAAGGCCTAGCTTTATATTCTTAGAAAACAGAAATTCCCATTCTACTTACTCCTCTGTGCCTTTTGCACTGCAGCATTGCTTGGACTTTCCTTATAAAAAAATCCTATTGGTTCCCAGGTATCCAGGTAGAATGTATCAAACGCAGCCCTTGAGAGCTTCCACATTCCCCTTATCAGAATGCAAATTCTGTCACTGGAATTCCCAAGAAAGACAGTATAGCCAAGCAAGCACAAATGTTAGTGCCCTTCACTCACCTCTATTGGTTATTTGTGTAAATCTCTGATTTCTCATTAGATCAAATGTTCCCCAAGATCTGCCAATGTATTTACATCTGCATCCTTCCAGGGCCAATGCAGCAGGAACGCAAATGTTTGTCAATAAATTAACAAGACACTTGCTGACAAAAGCCACCACCTCATTGACAGTCTAGATTCTCCATTCTCTTGGCTTTAGCAGCTGTGTGGCCTGGCTCATTTACTCAACCTCTCTGAAGTTTTCCTGGCACAGTGCCTGGTGTGCAGTGGTTAATAAATGCTAACTTTTCTTCTCCTACCATCGTTCAGAGTTGGACAATAAACTGACCACGATAAAGGGGAACAGTGATTTTTTTTTTTTTAATGAAAAGAGTTGAACATTCACAAACACTTGGGACATGCTATCTGGGCATAGGGCATCTCTCAGTGGAGACGGTCCTGTGTCATGTAAATGTTAGCAATCTCCTGTTACAAAAATAAAATCAGAAATACCATGAGTGCTCAGTATGTTTGGTAGTTTATGGAAAGCAAAACCGTCCCTATGTTTAGGTGCAAGAGCCTTTAATACTATGAAAGTTTTGCCTTCATCTCTAAAAAGTATGCAAATTCTAGAAGCTATCCAGTGAGTTGGTAACAGAAATGGAAAATGAACTGCAGGCCTTTACGTGTGCTGAATGAATAAAGAATCACCCACACTGTGCACTAAACAACAATAACAAAAAACCCTCTAGAAGATTCTCTGACTTCAGTTGTCTGGAAGTAGCTGTTTCTACTTTTATGGCACTTAATTTTCAGTGTGCATTATTTCTATGTGCTATCTTCCCTAGTAGACCATAAGCTCATTAAGGGCAGGGCTTTTATCTCATCTGTCTCTTATAGTACCCAGAGGAGACCTATATATTTCATACATCAAAAGCAACTGCAGTGCTCCTTAAAAATGCAAATGAGGGAAGCAACCCCAGAGAGTGAGTTGGCCAAATCTAGGGTGGGACTCAGGAATTTGCTTTTTTTTTTGTTAAGAGTTATGTTTTATTTGGTGGGAATTTTTAGGACTTCAAGCCCGGGAGACAGCATCTCAAGTAACCCTGAGAGAAGTGCTCTGAGGAGGAGGGGGGATGGAGGGGTAAGGAGAGGGGAGGAGTCAGGTTATACAGAAGTTTGCAACAAAGGGCGGGTAGTCTGAACATCAAAAGTATTTTTGTGAATTAAAGAAACCCAGATTATCTCAAAAGTTAAGGAATTTAGTGCTTTCTACTTTCCTGTGTGTGGGAAGATGCAAGTGTTGGGGCTCACTGAAAGCATTCCTTCTACAGGCGTCTCAGCGATCTGGGGCCGGTATGCTGAGATTTTTCACATCCTGAGTTCTTCAGTGATCACCGTAGGGAGGGGCTGCAGGGGAATTTGCCTTTTTAAAGCTCCCCAGGTAATGCGGATGCAGTCTTCTCCGATCAGCATTTGAGAAAAATCTGGCCTAGAATTACCTGTATTATATACAAGGCACGGCATACATACATACAAAGGGCCTGTAAAACGAGGACCTCTGATGGACTTTGTGGCCACCATGAACAGCCTTTGAGAGTAACAGATGTTTTCCACAAGTGATGACAAAACCAACAAACTTCAGGATGAGTAATTTAGACAGACACTCCCCCCCCCCCAAAAAAAAGCCAAGCAATGACAATATATAATGGAGAAATGCACCTTAAAAGAGTCCCTGGAACAAAGCCTAGTGACCACTGGGGCGGGACTGACTCTCCCACACACAGACTGTCCTCTCTGAGAAAGCCAGGGCATGGAAAGGTTAGTAGTCCTCACTCAAAAGGAACAGCAGCCATACCATTAATGTGGAGTTTATCCTTGCTTTAAGTTTGAAATACTTCATTAGAGGGAAGTAAAGAAACGACTGATGTATTTCTGAGAACTCCATTTCTGCCAATGTAGTTTGAGGGGAACCTCCAGCACTGTAGTCTTTGATAATCACTTATACCAGTTAGTCTTCCCATTCGGGTTTCCATTGTTCCACATAACAAGATTTAAAACAAATATGCCAGTACACTCTTTCCCCAAGACTGCATTCATTGTTCATACAGTTTGCAAATGTTCCTTTTAGTCAAAGATTTTGGCCTAAGTATAAATATCCAGAAAAGGCAATGAGGTGGTGAAGACTGTAGACTCTGGAGCCAGATGACTAGAAACCTGCCTGGCTCCGCCCCTAAACATGCAGCTCTGAGCTAGTTACTTCGTCTCTGTTTCAGTTTCCTCATTTGTAAAATGGAAATAATAATTATGGGCTTCCCTGGTGTCTCAGATGACACCAGGTGAACTTCCAGGTGAACTTCCAGATGTTCTCCTTCCAGAGGAGAAGGGGACGACAGATGGATGGCATCACTGACTCAATGGACATGAGGAGTTTGGGTAAACTCCAGGAGTTGGTGACAGGGAGGCCTGGCGTGCTGCAGTCCATGGGGTCGCAAAGAGTTGGACACAACTGAGCGACTGAACTGAAGTGAACTGGTGTCTTAGACAGTAGAGTCTGCCTGCAGTGTGGGAGACCCAGGTTTGATCCCTGGGTCGGCAAGATCCTCTGGAGAAGGAAACAGCAACCCACTCCAGTATTCTTGCCTGGAAAACCCCATGGGTGGAAGAGCCTGGCAGGCTACAGCCCATGGAGTCACAGAGAGTCAGACAGGACTGAGTGACTTCACTTTCAGGTTACTATGAGCATAAAATGAGTTAACACCTGCCAAGTCCTTATACATGCTCAAATGTTAAATGTTAGCTACCATCATCCATCACCACCACTACCACCACCATCACCATCAAAACAAACCTAGTGACAGTAGATGTTGCAGCCTTGGCATGATGGAGGGTACAAGAACACTCTCAAGGGATAAAGGTATATGTAAGACTGATTCACTTTGCTATACATCAGAAATATCAGCAGTTAGTTTTCATTCCAATCCCAAAGAAAGGCAATGCCAAAGAATGCTCGAACTACCGCACAATATTGCACTCATCTCACACGCTAGTAAAGTAATGCTCAAAATTCTCCAAGCCAGGTTTCAGCAATACATGAACCATGAAATTCCAGATGTTCGAGCTGGTTTTAGAAAAGGCAGAGGAACCAGAGATCAAATTACCAACATCCGCTGGATCATCGAAAAAGCAAGAGAGTTCCAGAAAAACATCTATTTCTGCTTTATTGACTATGCCAAAGCCTTTGACTGTGTGGGTCACAATAAACTGTGGAAAATTCTGAAAGAGATGGGAATACCAGACCATCTGACCTGTCTCTTGAGAAACCTGTATGCACGTCAGGAAGCAACAGTTAGAACTGAACATGGAACAACAGACTGGTTCCAAATAGGAAAAGGAGTACGTCAAGGCTGTATATTGTCACCCTGCTTATTTAACTTATATGCAGAGTACATCATGAGAAACGCTGCGCTGGAAGAAACACAAGCTGGAATCAAGATTGCCGGGAGAAATATCAATAACCTCAGATATGCAGATGACACCACCCTTATGGCAGAAAGCAAAGAAGAACTAAAGAGCCTCTTGATGAAAGTGAAAGAGGAGAGTGAAAAAGTTGGCTTAAAGCTCAACATTCAGAAAACTTAAGATCATGGCATCTGGTCCCATCACTTCATGGGAAACAGATGGGGAATCAGTGGAAACAGTGTCAGACTTTATTTTTTGGAGCTCCAAAATCACTGCAGATGGTGAGTGCAGCCATGAAATTAAAAGACGCTTACTCCTTGGAAGGAAGGTTATGACCAACCTAGATAGCATATTTAAAAGCAGAGACATTACTTTGCCAACAAAAGTCCGTCTAGTCAAGGCTATGGTTTTTCCAGTGGTCATGTATGGATGTGAGAGTTGGATGATGAAGAAAGCTGAGCGCCGAAGAATTGATGCTTTTGAACTGTGGTGTTGGAGAAGACTCTTGAGAGTCCCTTGGACTGCAAGAAGATCCAACCAGTCCATCCTAAAGGAGATCAGTCCTGGGTGTTCATTGGAAGGACTGATGTTGAAGCTGAAACTCCAATACTTTGGCCACCTGATGCAAAGATTTGACTCATTGGAAAAGACCCTAATGCTGGGAAGGATTGGGGGCAGGAGGAGAAGGGGACAACAGAGGATGAGATGGCTGGATGGCATCACCGACTTGATGGACATGGATTTGGGTAGACTCCAGGAGTTCGTGATGGACAGGGAGGCCTGGCGTGCTGCAATTCATGGGGTCGCAAAGAGTCGGACACGACTGAGCGACTGAACTGAACAGCAACTATACTCCAATTAAAAAAATTATGACTACAAGAAAAAAAAAGTAAGAACCCTCCCAGATATAATTTCAAGTTATAAATAAATCAGTAAAGGATTTCTACAGACAGTAAGCTCTGGGGATGGGTTTTCTTTCAATAATTTGCTTTGATTCAAATCTTACTTATTTTAATGGTATAAACATTCCTCTCTTAAAATATATTATAAATGTCCTACCAAAAAGAAAACAATTTTTTAAAATGAATGTTGAATTTCTTTTGAGGATGTGAGGCAAACTAGCACTGAACAAAAGCAAATAAAACTGACAGAACTACACACCACATTCACACCACATTTAATGGTCCACACTTCCCTGCATTAGCTACATTATACCTGAAAACAATAAAGTAGAAATATATGGTGAGTCACAGAAGGATCAC
Organism: Giraffa tippelskirchi; assembly: GCF_054371585.1. NCBI lineage: Eukaryota > Metazoa > Chordata > Mammalia > Artiodactyla > Giraffidae > Giraffa > Giraffa tippelskirchi. Next base: position 35,554,609 of record NC_137280.1, on the reverse strand, counting down.
AGTGACTCATCCACTCTAGTATTCTTTTTGATGGGCTCAGTGAACACTGAGGGGCAGGCAGAGCTGTCTAATTTTACCTTCTCCTATCACTCCTTAATTCTTGATGGAGTTCAATGAATCTATTTTTAGCACATAACTATTTCTTGGAAGGGGAAGATGATCCTTTCAATAGGTTAATAACTTTTCTTCTTCTTTTAAAATTTACCATTTCAATAGGAGACTTAACTTCTAACCTGTCAAATATCCCTTTCTTTATAGAACTGACTCTACTTTCTCTGTCTTCTACGTGTGTTAGTCACTTGGTCATGTCTGACTCTTTGTGACCCCATGAACTGTAGCCCGCCAAACTCCTCTGTCCCTGGAATTCTCCAGGCAAGAACGTTGGAGTGGGTTGCCATTCCCTTCTCTAGGGGATCTTCCTGACTCAGGGACTGAACCTGGGTCTTTTGCATTGTAGGAGGATTCTTCTTTTGGACTTCCAAGGAGGCACAGTTGGTAAAGAATCCACCTGCCAATGCAGGAGATGCAAAAAACATAGGTTTGATCTTCGGGTTGGGAAGATCCCCTGAAGGAAGAAATGGCAAACCATTCCCATATTCTTGCCTGGAAAATTCCATGGACAGAGGAGCCTTGGCATGTCCATGGGGTGCATGGGGTCGCAAAGAGTCACACACGACTAAGCACGCACACACACAAAATTATTCTTTTAATTAGTTTTCCCTCATTCCTTTTATTGTATCAGTGGACTCTTCCATCTAAAAATCACACAAATGCCCATAAACATAACTGGGGTACAATTTTAAGAGGTTCACAGATTACCTGAAGGTCATCTATGGACCTCTAAGATTAAGAAGTTCTGTTCCAGATTTTAAGTCAGTTTATATTTCTGGATATAATATAATCATATAATATAATTGGGAAAGGAGTACAACAAAGCTGTGTATTGTCACCCTGCTTATTTAACTTATATGCAGAGTACATCATGTGAAATGCAAGGCTAGGTGAATCACAAACTGGAATTAAGATTGTTGGGAGAAATACCAACAACCTTAGATATGTAGATGATACCACTCTAATGGCAAAAAACGAAGAGGAACTAAAGAGCCTCTCAAAGAGGGTGAAAGAGGAGAGTGAAAAGCTGGGTTAAAACTCAACATTAAAAAAATACCCTAATATCATGGCATCCAGTCCCATCATTTCATGACAAATAAAAGGGGAAAAAGTGGAAACAGTGACAGATTTTATTTTCTTGGGCTTCAAAATCACTGTGGATGGTGACTGCAGCCAGGAAATTAAAAGATGCTTGCTCCTTGGAAGAAAAGCTATAACAAACTTAGAGAGTGTATTCAAACATTGCTTTGCCAACAAAGGTCTGGATAGTCAAAGCTATGGTTTTTCCAGTAGTCGTGTACAGATGTGAGAGTTGGACCATAAAGAAGGCTAAATGCTGAAGAATTGATGCTTTCGAACTGTGGTGCTGGAGAAGACTCCAAAACTCCCTTGGACAGCAAGATCAAACCAGTCAATCCTAAAGGAAATTAACCCTGGATGTTCATTGGAAGGATGATGCTGAAGCTGAAGCTCCAATACTCTGGTCACCTGATGAAAAGAGTCAATTCATTGGTAAAGACTCTGATGTTGGGAAAGATTGAAAGCAGGAGGAGAAGGGGGTGACAGAGAATGAGATGGTTGGATGGCATAACCGACTCAATGGACATGAGTTTCAGCAAACTGCAGAAGATGGAGAAGGACAGGGAAGGCTGGCGTGCTGCAGTCCATGGGGTCGCAAAGAGTTGGACACAACTTAGGAAATGAACAACAACAATAAATAGTTCTTGAGGTAAAAGGAATGGGTTCTCATTCTATCTACAGGACAACATGGCCTTATAATTATTTCTGTTGTTTTATTTCCAATGTGTTTCTTAAGGAAACTTAGGACTTCAATCAACAAGCTCACCGGACCACTGCTTGCAACCACACAGCTGTAAACGGTAGAGCCAACCTCTACCACAGCCTCATTTTCTAGTGGAAATAAGACAAAAGTTTACAGCATGTGTAAGTAAAGATGGAATTTTTCTTTTATTACCCCTGGTCACTTCCTTAAGTCTAACCCTATTATGAATGAATAAGGACAAGTTTTAAAGAGAATTAGGTGCACAGCAGCATAATATTTTCAATTTAAAAAATATGGAACAGGATGGGGAGGAGGGATAAATTAGGAGTTTGGGATTAGTAGATACAAACTATTATATGTAAAATAAATAAGCAACAAGGTCCTACTGTATAGAGAACTATATTCAGTATCTTATAATAAACTATAATGAAAAAGAATATGAAACAATATATAACTGAATCACTTCGCTGTATACCAGAAACTAATACAATATTGTAATTAACTATCAGTTCAGTTCAGTCACTCAGTCGTGTCCAACTCTTTGCAACCCCATGGACTGCAGCACACCAGGCCTCCCTGTCCATCACCAACTCCCAGAGTTTACCCAAACTCATGTCCTCTGAGTCGGTGCTGTCATCCAACCATCTCATCCTCTGTCATCCCCTTCTCCTCCTGCCCTCAATCTTTCCCAGCATCAGGGTCTTTTCAAATGAGTCAGTTCTTTGCATCAGGTGGCCAAAGTATTGGAGTTTCAGCTTCAACATCAGTCCTTCCAATGAATATTCAGGACTGATTTCCTTTAGGATGGACTGGTTGGATCTTCTTGCAGTCCAAGGGACTCTCAAGAGTCTTCTCCAACACCACAGTTCAAAAGCACCAATTCTTCGGAGCTCAGCTTTCTTTATAGTCCAACTCTCACATCCATACATGACTACTAGAAAAACCATACATAGCCTTGACTAAGTTGGCAAAGTAATGTCTCTGCTTTTTAATATGCTGTCTAGGTTGGCCATAACTTTCCTTCCAAGGAGTAAGCGTCTTTTAATTTCATGGCTGCAATCACCATCTGCAGTGATTTTGGAGCCCAAAAAAGTCTGTCACTGTTTCCACTGTTTCCCCATCTATTTCCCATGAAGTGATGGGACCAGATGCCATGATCTTAGTTTTCTGAATGTTGAGCTTTAAGCCAACTTTTTCACTCTCATCTTTCACTTTCATCAAGAGGCTCCTTACTTTAATTAAAAAATAAAAAACATGGAAAAAATTAAAAAATGTATGCAACAAAAGAACAGGCTTAAGACGATGATCTTAAGAGTTGAAGGAGGCTACCATCTTGAATATTTATACCACATATTTATATCAAGATGTGTTGGAAATGTTCAGAGGTGCTGTTTGGTTGTCACAAAGATCAGGTTGACATCTAGGAGGCGTGGATGGGATGGAGACATTGTATAATGCAAGCAACTCTTCCATGCAAGAGTTGTCCTGCTAGCCATTGATAGTGGTGAAAAATCTGCTTGTAATTATCAAAGCCTGGAACTCTGTCTGCTAAATATTTTTTAAAGGTTGGTTTTTTAAAAATAAGAGTTTAAGTAAACACTATATTTTCAAGAATGAGATTACAATGTCAATTAAAGGAAGACTGATTTTGTCCAGAATGTTAGCAAGAGTTGTTCACAATTTCAGAGAAATCACACTGTCATAAGCAACACCATCATTTCATTTTTGTGTCTTGCTACATGGGTTAAGGGCTTCCCAGGTGGCGCCAGTGGTAAAGAACCCGCCCGCCAATTACAGCCTGTAAGAGACGTAGGTTCGACCCCTGGGTCAGGAAGATTTCATGGAGGAGGGCATGGCAATCCACTCCAGTATTCCTGCCTGGAGAATCCCATGGACAGAGGAGCCTAGTGGGTTATAGTCCATGGGGTCGCAAAGAGTCGGACACAACTGAAGTGACTTAGCATGCAGACACACACACATGGGTTAAATGTATCTTCTTTACAGCTTCAACTTTGCCTTATTTTTTCATTGGAAGGAGATCAGTCTCCTCTATACCTGCTATCTAAAAATATACAATTTATCTTCTTCGCTTTCAATGGAATACACTGATAAAACTTACTTAAAATATCAACAATTCCAAAACATAACTTTCTATAATGATAGAAACATTCTGTGGCCATGGAACACTTGAAATATAACTAATGTGGTGAGGAACCAATTTTCTAATTTTATGTAATTTGAATTAAATTTAAACAGCCGCTTGACAGTGCAGCTGTAGACATCTTCAAACGGACAATAAAAATAGTAAAATACTTGTCCTACAAATATACAAACATAACACTGACAGAAACTCTAGTTTTACAGGAAAAATAGCACTTTGAAATAATTTGTTATAATAAATAGCTATTCCTAATCAGATTCCAGCAAGAGTAAACCATCAGATCCAAACTTGCCATTCATAACTGCTCACGTGTTTCTTTCCATTGTTACTTTTCATGTTTTTCCTCATATCTGTGTGACACTGCACTAGACACATAGCAATTGAACGGTCTTTTAGATATTTAGAGGCTAAAACAAAACTCCCTGTAAAGATAGCTTACTCCACGTTATAGGTAGAAAATTAAGATACATGGAAGTCATTTGCCAATACCACAAAGTTGTATAAGACGATTTACAGATTTTTTTTCCTCTTCCTTTTCTTCAGTTCTCAATTACCTTGACTTCTTCCAAGAACTGTAAACCTAATCCCTTTGGGAGTGATAAGAAGTTACCACTTCACATAGTCTCATAATGTCATCCCTTTGAAATAAAATGCAAACCATGTTGCTGCCACCCAAGTCATTGTTTTAATTAGAAAAATAGTTACTTTCAGTGGTAACAAATAATAAATTATCAAAAAAAAAAAAAACCCACCTGAAACTGTATGGCTTCATGCAAGGTTGTCTATTTTTTACATCTTTTTTTAATTAGGAGGAAAAAACCCTTAGATATTAGTTTTTCAGAAATGCTGTATTTCATATTAGAACCGTTGAATACTGCTGTCTTGAAAGCGAATAGGACGTCTCCAGTGAGTACGTTCAAAATGAAAATAGCCCGTGTTTTCACTGGTCAACGTGTTTCTTTAACTTGGAGCGCTTGCCTCTGCTGGATCTTTGCAAATTCCAGCCTAAGCGGATCCGATCTCAGCCTTCACCATGACTGCTCTCTTCCAATGTGCACTTTCGCAGACCATATGCTGCAGTAAATGAGTCTGCGTGTCTGAGCTGTTTAGGAAAAGGGCAATTAAATCTGGTTTTGCATTTCTGTATTAAGGACATGGTTTAGAAACTTTCCTTTGGAGGGGGTTTTGACATTCTTTCCACAGACATTCTTTAACATCTGTCAGTGCAGGCTGGTAACGGTTCTCGTAGACTTAAAATAGACAGTGTCTTGACTAGTTCTTTGATGTACATAAATTAAATAATACAAAGCCAACAAATACAAGTCTTGGATTGAATCTCAGTATCCAAAGAGAATTTTGTAAGGAATTCTGCCTTTGGGAGTCAATTTAGCTGCCTTACTATAATCAAAGTTCACAAAGATTTCAAGAACAGTTGTTTTGAAATCATTAACCATCTATGTTTTCATCCCAACAAGTTAAAATATTTTAGACCTTTTCCTGATTTTCTTACGATTTGTTATTTTAAAGTTTTAAGACTTTGGGAGTAAAATTTTCTTTTCCTTTTTGAAGAGAAACAGCTAAGACATCTTTAATGGTTTAATTACTCCCTACTTGTTTTTTCTAATTCATACAAACGTTCACAGCAATGTTGACCTCTGTGTGAAGCCAGCACTTTGTGTGTGAACGCTCGCGCACGTGTCTGTGAGGGAGAGCACCTGCACAGGCGCGTGAAGGAATGTGTGTACTGTGTTCTCCTTTAATTGAACTCTCTGGGCATCAACTTCCTCATCTTTGAAAAGCATAATCTTAGAACAGACCTAAGGTCTCCTGCAGTTCAATGATTTTATTCTACTTTTTTACAACTTAAAGTGTTTGAAAACTAATACAGTGCAGAGAGCTACTGAGTGCAAAACTGATTCAATATACATACAAAATGCAAAATGCTAAGACTTTTTATTGGCTACAAAAGACATTATTATAGTCTTAAATATTTGATTAACAAGTAAAATTTTATATGCAGGCTCTTTGGTATATTTCAGACGTGTCTCCCTTTTTCAAATGCCATCCACTGGGTTTCTCTGACTGTGTTTCTAGTCTGCTGCTTTTTTCTGCTCAGTTTGTAGGATGCCTATAAGATTGACTAACCACCACACGAACTATTCTGTCTTATCAAGCACAACAGCCACAGTTAAAAAATAAAGGTAGAAAGTGCTAGCTTTCTATAATCCCAATAATTATAACTCCAATAATTCAACTGATTAAAATTTAAATTACTGTTCATAATGCTAAAACGTACTTCCTCAAATTACAATCATCCAGGAATTTAATCTTTTTCTGCAACTCTACGATAAATGTATGATTTTGTTTTTCCCTTAAACTAAATGCTTTTTAACCTTGCCTTGCTAGTTAGTATTTTGTGCCACAAACAAGCTTTATCTCTTGTTCAAACATTGATTTATTTTATGAAATGAAACATTTTTAAATGTCCAATAAAAATTTCACTTTTTAATAATGTGGAACATGCATATAATGTAATACATTACATATAGCATCAATAATGATAGTTATAAACTTTTCTTAGGGTTAATAAAATAAGATGTGTCAAGAAACTAGGGAAAGAAATATCCTAAAATCTAACAACTATATAGAGTCTATTTTTATTTTTTGAAAAAACCAAAAATATGTGTTGCTGGTCAGAATATACATACATAATAAAAAAGAATATATATATTTGGAGGGACAAAAAAATCCAAAGGAAACAGAAGGAATAAATGCTTTCAGGCACCTGAAATATGCTGATAACTAACATTAGATCAAAGCTGGAACTAGAATTAGAGTATCTAATTGTATACCTGTGGTATACAAGTTTTGTTTTATGAGATAAGAAAATATATACTTTTATTGTCAGAGATAAGTTTTGTCAGGGTCAGCAGAGGAAGGAATATGAGTTTTAAAATGTCATAGAAAGGTCTAGATTCAACCGTGACTGAGTATGGGACACTTAGCGCATACGGACTGCTTGCCTGAGTGCTCAGTGCTCAGTTGCTCAGTCATGTCCGACTCTGAGATCCCATGGACTACAGCCTGCCAGGCTCCTCCATCCATGGGATTTTCCAGGCAAGAGGACTGGAGTGGGTTGCCATTTCCTTCTCCAGATCTACTCCATCAAAATCAGTAGGGTGGAGTTAGAGATTCATGCCCATTTAGGAAAAACTCCTCAAATGAGTCTGGTTTGAAAAGCACTGGCTACAGTATTCATAAGTTACATTCTCTGAGTCTCTGTCTCAGTCAAACTCCAGATAAATGGTTCATGGCAGTCAAGGGACCGAGCTGAATCTTGGTCAATTCAAGCTTTAGTTTCCCTAACAAGTGCATGCAGTGCAGACATTACATAGAAAGTCAAAGTTAGAACTGCACATTTTAAATATCAAATATGAGATACGCAAAGTTGTTTTCCTGTTATGAAACTGAAGAGATTAATAATATGTATTCCTCTCTAAACAAGGGGCTTCCCTGATGGCTCAGATGGTAAAGAACCTGCCTGCAATGCAGGAGACTCCGGTTCAATTGCTGGGTCGGGAAGATCCTCTGGAGAATGGAATAGCGACTCACTCCACTATTCTTGTCTGGAGAATTTCATGGACAGAGGAGCCTGAAGGGCTACAGCCCACAGGGTCGCAAAAGAGCTGGCCACGACTTAGTGACTAAACAACAAAGTACAGGTTCCACATTATATTTCCCACACAATGATTCCAATCTCCTTTCACTTTTCTGACCACATCTAGGGAATTGTCATCTGTTTGGAAAGAAGATAGTCAAAGAATCTTGTAGTATGTGAATGAAAAATTAAGGGAAGGAGCAGTCTGAACAAAAAGTAGAAAAGGATCTTATACCTGTCTAAAGAATTTGGAAGTCTTTAATACCAAAGAGGTCACAGTATTTATTTTGTGCATCTATTTTGAATGCCTCCAAGAAAGCAGGAATAAGAAAAATAGTTAGAAGTTATAGGGGATGGAAGATTTATAGCAGATTCAGCTTTAATATGAGGAAGAACTTCTAACAGAGTTGGCTGGAAGGGGAACTGGTTGTTTTGTGCACTACTAGAGGAAATCACAGGGAATTTTCACGACAGATGAGCACTGTGGCATGGTCATTTCATGATGGAATTTGAATTCTGTAAGGGCTGAATTAGATGACTTCCAAGATTCCTTTCATTTCTAAAATTTTATGAGTCTATGACTCAAAATACTTATTAGGTCTCCCACCATCAGGAAGCACAAAAGCTGGAAAGCAAGTTAAAGAAAGAGCAGCCAAACAGTCAGAAGGTAGGCCAGGTATGCAGTAAAAAATTTTTAATCAGGTCAATTTTTAATGTACCTTTCAGTACTTAACTCTTTCAGACCATGAAGTACAGTTACTCTCATTAATGACTTACCACCTCCTTTGGTGCCTGGACTTATTTCTGGATAGCAAGATCTGTTAGGCACAATTAACTTACTCCTCTGGTTTGAATTTGAAACTAAACGATGCTTCTTGACATGACTGCTTGCCAGATGGCCAGCTAAATTGTTTCAGATAGAATACACACTTCATGGAGCACAAAAAACAAAGATATTTTACCCTTTCTACTTGTCACTTCCCTCTGCTTGGATGGGCTTTCCTTGTGGCTCACCTGGTAAAGAATCCCCCTGCAATGTGGGAGACCTGGGTTCGATCCCTGGGTTGGGAAGATCCCCTGGAGAAGGGAAAGGCTACACTCCAGTATTCTGGCCTAGAGAATTCCATGGACTGTCAAGTCCATGGGGGTCACAAAGAGTCAGACACGACTTGAGTGGCTTTCACTTTCACTTCATTTCTGCTTGGATACAAATGAGAAAAGTGACAATAAGCCAAATATAGCTACCATTTCCTCTTACCTATGGTCCTCTCTTTAATAAATCTATGTTAATGTGATACTTCTAATCCTCTACTTTGTAGCACTGTGCTACACTATACATAACAGGCATTTGATGACGTCTGTGGAAGACTATAATCAATACATTGGAGAGGGAAATGGCAACCCACTCCAGTATTCTTGCTTGGGAAATCTCACAGAGGAGCCTAGTGACCTACACTCTGTGGAGTCACAAAGAGTCAGACACGACTGAGGGACTGAGCACGCATGGACATGCGCACGCACACACACACACACAGTGAATATGTATTCTCAAGTGCTGCACAAAACTTCTGCAACTGGTTCTATAAACTGGGAGTCTACATTTGACCCCAGTGCATTCCACCACCAGTCATATGTGCCTTAACTGAACTCCAGTCTCAATGCCACACAGATTTATTCTAAGTCCTGAGAGCAGCCTGCGTGTCGTCAGTGTGTTACAGGATGCTGTACATGCTGCCCAATCGCTGAGTCCTTCCTATCAGAACAGGGATGTGACTGCACAGTGACCAGGGGCTTCTGCTCAGCCAGTTGAGGATTTTTTTTTTTTGCTTCCAATTTAAGAAAAGTAATTGTTTCCTATTAACAGCTAAAGAAAACCACTGTTTATTGGTTTATTGTTCAGTGATAACTAGGACCATGATAACAAACTGACAGTGTCTAAGAACAATTCTGTTCCCCAATTTACTCATCTTATACAAACAATTCTATGATCATTATGTAATGCTGGGCAAGGTCATCTTTATTGTAAAAAGGGAATCACCACAGTATCTACCTCCTAGGACTGCTGAGAAGATGTCCAAGAGAATGCAAATAAAGGATGGAGGAAACACTCAGTGTGAGTCTAGTTTGGACAGGCCTTGCTTTAACAAAGCAATAGTTCAGGCATATAACTAGCTCTGTCACAGTAACGTAGGCCTGGCTGTAAGGCTCACTGGGGCCAGCAAGCTGACTTGGCAGGTGGGTTGATCTAGGGATAGACACCAGTAGACAAAAAAAGCTTTCAAAGATCTCCTCATCAAAGAGATTAGGTTTAACTTTTGACGGATGTCGATTGCTTATCTACTGGATAAGCAGCTGGACTCTTGATGAAGAAGTGTGTTCCTAGGCACTGAATGGCCTTTCTGTGGATAGCAGGACTCCTGTGACTAAGGACACAAGAACAGTATATGAACCCTGGGAAAGGTGGCCCGCATGAGTGCTTGCCAGGGACCTGGGGCTCCAAGCTGTCAGTTTGTTCATTGCTTCATTCATTCAACAAATATTTCTTAAAGGTCCATTTGTGGCAGGCACTCTTCCACATGCTGGAATAACCAACAAGAAAGACAAGGTTCCAGTGTTCATTGGCTCATGGAGCTTACATTGTGGTAGGAAGGAAAAAAGACAAATAAACAAATCAGACAGGAGTAAGAGCTATGCAGAAAATTAAAATAAAGTGGTATTATAGAGAGGAGACATATGATGGGGTGGTGAAGGAAGGAATCTCTGAAGAGTGACATTTCAGTGGAGCCCGGAATGATAAATCAGGGGCCAGCTGTGTAAAGATGGGGGCAGAGCCCTACAGGCAGAGGCACAGTGAGTTCAAAGGCTCAAAGGCAAGGACAAGTTGGCATGTTGAGAGGAGCAAGAGAGGGCCACTGTGGCTGGAGAGTGCCCAGCGACAGGGACACTGGGGGGAGTCAGATGGCAGAGAGGAAGCCAGGGGCAGGCCACCCACAGTGCCTCAGACGACAGTGGAAAGGGTTTGGGGAAATGCACCATCAAATTTGTCTTTAAGATCATTCTGGCTACTCTTCGGAAAGTGAATTGTAGGAGATGAGGATGGAAAGACGCTGGGTGTGGAGGACTGAAGTGCTAAGTACGAACTTATCCGAGGGCAAGGGTGTTGCACAGATACACCTGTGTTGACACACCACAATCCAGGCTCAAAGATCTAATCCTACTGATAACACTGCGTGTCTTGGTTACACTTCATCCAGGATCACAGTAGAACTCGGCTGAACCTTTTAATACACTGCTTGTATTCTTCTTGTTTTAAAAAACAATTTATGCCAATGCAAAGTCACCTACTTCCTGTTATAATTGGCAGAGCCTGCCTGCAAGGTCCTCTGGGCTGGCAAACTGCCTTGGAAATGGAGTCGGATTCTTATGAAGATAGACAGCGGTTGACAGAAGTTTTCAAAGATGTGTGGTGGGATCTGGGGAGGCATGGCTTCTGAGATTTCCTGAAACAATGTCTGCTCCTACATTTGTTTACGGAACTGCACACTAGTGTGTTTGGGCTGCTGTAACAAAACTGGGTGTTCAAACATCAGGAATTCATTTTCTCAGTTCTGGAGGCCTTTAGCCCAAGGTCAAGGTTCTGGCTGATCTGGCCTCTGCAAGAGACTCCCAGCTTGCAGACTGCTGTGCTCTTGCACACAGCAAGAGAGGACTCGCGTGTCTCCCCCTCCTTTTGTTGCAGGAAGGGGGACCCCTTCCAGGGTCCAAAATGGAGCTCTTGTCTAACACTTGGAAATGAACGGTCTGAGGAGAAACACATACTGACAAAGCAAGAGACTTTACTGGGAAGGGATGCCCAGGCAGAGAGCAGGTAGGCAAGGGAACCCAGGAGGACTGCTCTGCCACGTGGCTCACAGTCTCAGGTTTTATGGTGATGGGATTAGTTTTTGGGTTGGCTGGCCAATCACTCTGACTCAGGGTCCTTCCTGGGGGCACATGCATTGCTCAGCCAAGACAGATGCTAGTGAGAAGGATTCTGGGAAGTGGTAGGACACGTGGGGTTTCCTTTTGACCTTTGCTGAACTCTTCTGATTGGTGCTGGCTTGTTTGTTCCAAGTTCCTTACTAGAACCTCCTGTCATAAAGTAACTCATGCAAATATTAATAGTTACTACGGTGCCTGGCCAGGGTGGGCAGTTTCAGTCAGTGTGTTTCCCCTAACACTTTTATAAGGACACCAATCCCACTGGATACAAACCCCACTTAACCCTTAATGCCTCAACCTCATCCTGACCTCACTTAACATTTAATACCTCCTCATAGGCCCTATATAGTCATAATGGTAATTGGGGCTTCAAAATATGAATTTGGGGAAGACAGTTCAGTACATAACAATGTGTTATTATGAATTCTTATTTGTGTGAGTACATGCAAATGTTAAACTTATTTGAAACATATTTCCATTATATGCCAAGGAGATATCCAGGATATGAAGAATAAACCTGTGATCTCAAGATGTTTTGCTGTTTATTTGCTCAGTTGTGTACAACTCTTTTGCGACCCCATAGACTGCAGTCCGCCAGGCTCCTCTGTTCATGGGATTTTCCAGGCAAGAATACCGGAGTGGGTTGCCATTCCCTTCTGCAGGGGATCTTCCTAACCCAGGGATGGGACCTGTGTTTCCTGCATTACTGGATTCTTTACTGCTGAGCCACTTTTATATTAGCTCAAAGTGAGTCACTGTGCTTTGGGTAATTGATCTCCCATGAGGATTTCCTTTTTCCTGCTTTCTTTCCCTAAACTATTCCCTCCTTCCCATCTGCCCATACCTCATCCTTGGCCCAACAGTGAAATGTGAACACTATACTAGAGGTTAGAGGCCATTTATACTAGAGGCCACTTCCTTCTCCAGAGGATCTTCCCAACCCAGGGATCGAACCCAGGTCTCCCGCATTGTAGGCAGACGCTTTACCATCTCAGCCATCAGGGAAGTCCATATTAGAGGTAGTATATATGAATGCAAAGAATTCTCTTAGGGGAAAAAATGTCAGGAAACCCATAAGGAGAACTGAAAGTTATGTTAAATTTTAGAGAATGAGTGGGAATTCACCAGAGAGGCAGACAAGAAAATCCAGACTTACCTCAAAACTCAACTTCTATGAAACAGATTTTCCTTGGACACCCTCAGCCTTAAGACATATATCCTTTTACTGAGTTTCAAGAGTAATTATTGTTTGCACAGTTCCTTTGGCCTTTAAAGTACTGCTTTGAGATACAGCTTCTACTATTATCTTAAATTATTAAGTTTTTCATTATGAGTAAGTTTTTTTTTTTTTTTTTTAGCTTTCTCACCATTCAATATTTCTTTCTTTTTTTTTTTTTATAAATTTATTTATTTTAGTTGGGGGCTAATTACTTTACAATATTGTAATAGTTTTTGCCATACATTGACATGAATCAGCCATGAGTTTACATGTGTTCCCCTTCCTGGACCCCCCACCCACCTCCCTCCCCATCCCATCCCTCTGGGTCATCCCATTGCCCCGGCCCTGAGCCCTTGTCTCATGCATCGAACATGGAATGGTGTTCTGTTTCACATATGATAATATACATGTTTCAATGCTATTCTCCCAGAACGTCCCACCCTCACCTTCTCCCTCAGAGTCCATAAAATTGTTCTATGCTATGAGTAAGTTTTAATGAGTGTATGCTTATGTTTCTTGAAGGTAAAAAACATACCTAATGAATCGTTTAAGAGAAGTAAATGAACATTCTTTGATTTGATCAGACTGAAGGATGTACAAGAGAGGACTAAGATATGAGAATTAAGAGTGTTACAATCAGGTTCTGACACCTCAATAACAAAGAGAATATTCCTGGTTAATTTCTCTGGGTCTCCAAAAGAGAGTTAACGTTTTTTGCCGAAAGAAAGAGCTGACTAGGTAGGTTTCTATGGTTCTGACAAACTCTATGAACATACAAACTGAATCTCCATGAACCTTCATGTACACACTAGTTCAATCTTCTCATTCAACAACCCTATTTAATTAGGGGTTTCTTAAAGGTACTAGTCTTTACTACTTTAAAAAAATTTCCTTTCCCTTCTCATTCAGATTTTATACAAGCAATTAAAAGGTCATAAAAACTCACCCAATATGGTATTTAACATAAACGGGGGAAGGAAGGAACAACAACAAAAAATTCAGTTATCAATCCTTCAAGTTTAAATGTTAACCTTAAAATACAGTTAATATCTAAGGTAATCGTTCTATTTCAGGCAAACCATATGGAAAATCAGGACAGATAACACTGGCAAGCAAATTAAATACTCACTCTTGCTTTCTAATGATTAGATTTAAAACACATGGTCCAAACATTTCACAATGTAGTATTTAAATAAAAACACACTCCAGCTATACACAAAGAGATTGCTAAAATGTAAAACATGTAAGTCATGCACCTTCTTTCTATTTTGTAACAAAAGCTCACCCCAAATAATCCAGTGGGTTGAGAAGAAGCAACTCAATTAAAAAGACATTTTCGACAACAATTCAGAAACAGACTAGTTTAGTAATCATCCAAAAACGAAAGAGTTCCATTTGAAAAGTTGGTTACAGTTCTAACTTCACATTCACAAACTCTTTTGTGGGATGATGTGAAATAAATTGGTTGTTAAAAACTCGTGCTTGCAAAAGGAACTCTGATGCCCAAGTATGGGACAGGTTCCATGACCACAAACCTATGCCAGCTCTACCTTTTCAACAGAGTTTGCCAAGATGAGTGTGTTATTAGCCAGGCTTGGCTGGAACAATCCACTGCCCACAAAGTTACTTTAATGTACTGTCTCTATTGAAAATCACAGTAATCCCACAATACATTACGATACTTTCCCATCACTGCCGCAATTCCCACCACAGGCAACACTTTGTCTCCAACAAAGAAGCCTCACATTCTACGTCTGCACAAACCCTGATCCTGCCTAGTCCTGTGTGGCTGCCAAGTGGAACATCTGTGTGCTCGGCAGTACACAAAACCGGCTCTTTTCTTTTTCTTTTTCTTACTTTCTGTTTTCTTCTTTTTTATTTCCTAGACAATAAACTGTGTGATTGCTGGTAAGGAAATGGTCTGTCATTCCCTTCCTCTTCCCTTTTATTTATTTATTTGTTTGTTTAAAGTGACAAACAACTACATCTGCCATTTACTCTTACTTTAAGTCTAAATCCTGAAAGCACATTATTGTAAGTCCAAACCCCGATTCCCTATGATTTTAGACTTGTGATCATCTGAAGAGTATTGACTTTAGAGATAAAGATCCTTAAAGGTATATTAACAGAAAGAACATATTCAATTCTAAGAATATTCTAGAACTTCATTTATATTTACAGAGTAAAAAAAAAAAAGAAACCACTAACAAATGGTAATATACTCACAAGAATAAAAAACTCATAAACTAATGTTCCCTGTAGAAAGTTTACAACAAAAATTATTTCCATAAAATATTACATTTTGATGTTTCATGCCAACGAAAGACTTTTCTATTATGTTTTTCCTACTATATTCACCTCAAATCAATATTTGGGCTTAAAAAAGTAAAAGAAATTAAGGCACACCAAGAGACAACTGCACAAAGAATATGACTAGGAATTTACTAGAGAAAAATTACATATTATAAACCAACAAATTCTATCTGCTTCCCAAACAAAAGAGAAAAAAATGCTCAATTTCATTAGTCATCAAACAGACACAAATTAAATCTGGATACTTTTGCTATCAATATGACTAATATTTAAAAACAGAGCACACAAGTTTGCAAAGGAATGGAACAGTGGGCATTTTAAATTAGTACTACCTTTCCAGAGCAATTTGGCAGTATGAGTGTTTATACCAACTAGCCCAGCAATTTCACTTTTTGGATTTTATCCAAAACAAGTGAGAAGAGACAGGCATCAAGATGTCTACTGTAGCTTTATTTAAAATAGAAACAATTTAGAAACAGATAAATATCCAATTATAGAGGCTTTGTAAAATAAATTATGATATATCGCTCTGAGAAGTACTATACAACCAAGAACAATAAAGTTTAAGGGAATATATAATTCATGGCATAGTTGAAAAAATTCATTGCATAGTTAAGTGAAAATAGCAGGTTATAAAATATGATACGTAATGGCAATCCACCTTTTAAAAAATGTATGCCTGCTTAAGAAAAATAAAAAATGTTAATAGTATTTTCTCATGGTGATGTAAAAATAAATTTCTCTATTTTATAATAAACATGCCTTTAGTTTTAAACCAGAAAAAAGTCCCTGAATTATTTCTTCTTAGAATTGATGGCAAATCTTAACTTATTATCATTAAAAAAATAAAGGGTAATTCATTTCTTCTCAAAGATACATTAACATTTTCCTAGGTTTTCAAAACCTGTTCCATTGAAAATCATGTAAAATTTCACATGAAAGCAGTATCAAGAAACAAACAGAGGGAATCTGTACAATAATTTCAGATTGAGAATGGAAAAATCTCTTAGATTTACCACTGTAAGTAGAAGTTGGCAATTATACAATTGTAGCTCAAAAAGCTTAATGAAGATAGATAGAGCTGACACTGATTTCAGAGCCTGAAAGACCAGTCCATGTGAAATGTATCTCTAATTTTAGTAGATTAAAACAACATAAACAAACAACTATAATTTGTGTGTGCTTATTGATAGAAATGGAATAAATAGAAAATAATGAAGATTTTTAGTCTTTAATTCAAAGACAATATGGAGAGTATTTTTTTTCTACCTGTCTTACCTTATACTACAAAACTGGATTAATAAGGAAGTGACTTTTCGGTTTTATCCTAACAAGATAAAAGGAATTTTCTGCTACTTTATATTTACTATGTTTACTCTCCTCTGACATCTTGCACAGGAGCCAGAAAGCTACAAAGAGAAGATCTGTGAGTTCTGAAAGCAGACAAAGTGTGAGCTTTATCCTTTGAGTTATATCATTCTTTTTCTATGACAAACTCTATAAACTAGTTTTATGCTACAATCACCTATGTATTTCTTTTGAAAAAAATTAAGTTAACTGCTAAAATGGCCATACACACACAAAAAAAGTGTTCGCAAAGCAGCTGTTAAAGAAATGAGACAGACAGAGCTGTACTCTACTAATTGACACCAGTTTACTACATGGTATTTAAAAGCCATCACTGGAAAAGCAATAAAAAGTGTCCTGCTTTGTGATCTGGATTTCCTCTCACTGGACACAGAGTTCATGTGATGTTTTTAAAGTATTATTATTCTACATACTAACTTGTCCATCCATTCTTTACGTTCACTAGTATATGACCAAATATGTTCATAAGTAAAATTACGTTCACTAATATATGATCAAATACATTCAGAAGTAAAATTAGCCCATTGCTTTGAAAGTATGGAGTCTTAACTCCTGGCCGCAAGGAAAGTCCCAGTCAGTGCTCTTTTTATCAAGTTATCGCATCAAGAGAAGTAGACTGATTGAATGCTGAAATTGTAGGACCCCTTATGGTTGAAGTTTCAGCAGTGACAGCATCAGGTCAAAGATACCTTACTTGTTGCCAGTGTTTTCCCTCCCCTCAAGACACTGGCAAAGTCCATTTGTTATAGCACAAGTTAGATCCAAACCATGTGTTTGACCTGAGAATTTATAGATAACTGGACAATGATCTTTTTTTTTTTTTTTTTTTTGCAAATCTGTCAAAAAGGCACAGCAGACTGTCAAGTTCTAACCTGACATCCAGAGAAGCTGAACTAACAGATACAAATGGGTTTTCTGTTAAGGGAATTTTGATTTGATCACATAAACAAGTGAAAAAGAAACAAAATTAATCTTTACATACATTTGAGAATATTAAGTGAAACCAAACACTTAACATAAAATCCATGAGTTGGGGATTCTCTGCCTGTGGGAAGGGGGAGGAGGGTGGCAAGATGTCTGTAGTGACTACTACTTCCGCTTCTAGTTTCTATTGATAGGCACTAGCAATCATACTTTGAGACATTTATTGAAAGATCAGGGCAGAGTTTCTCTATGAATTTCTTAAGACTGGATTCAGCCGCCTGGTTTCATGAATGATTTTCATCCTTCCCTTCAGGATGATTCTGCTTATCCTGGAATAAAATACCTTTTGTGGTCACACCACATTCTTACACATTTCAAAGCGGGTCAAAACTCCTTTGAAAAAGTCATTGCTCACTGAGGGGCTTATTGATTCCTAAAGTCTCATCATGATACAGTCAAGCAATCAAATATCATCCAAGTCATCAATCAGCCATTTATCATTTTGTTAATTTGCTAACACTTTGCCTGCAGGATAATTTTATTTATTTATTAAATTTTTATTGGTGTATAGTTGATTTACAATGTTGGGTTAGTGCCAGGTGTACAGCAAAGTGCATCAGTTATACATACACATGGACCCGCACTCTCTTTTTCTCTTTTTTTTAACATTCTTTTCCCATATAGGCCATTATTGAGTATTGAGTAGATACATGATGACTTTGAAGCAGAATGTATACCTAGTCAGAGTTGCCTAAAATATACATAGTTCCTTGCCCTTTTTAGGTCACTGAGAATATAACTGCATTTAAAATTTTACTGTACAATCAATGTTATAATAAGAGGTAAAACTTAAAAAAGCCCAGCATGGTCTCAGTCATCATTAAGATGACTTGGTACTTGCCTCAATTTCCCATTTGGTTTTTGCAAGTAAACCACTTCTGATCTCCTTTTAGCTGAGAAACCAAAAAAAAAATCTTTCTAAGAAATACAGGTTAATGAAGGTTGGTGAAGCTCTTTACAAGCATTGGAATGATACAACCATTCATTTGGAGTAAGCACTTGAAGTAGAAGGGGGATGTGTTAAAGGCTGATTTCTGGGCCACATCCCCAGATGTTCTGATTCTTTACATTTGGGGTAAAATTAAGGGATTACATATTGAGCAGAAATGTCTAATAAGAAGATACCAGGTTTTAACACAGAGGTTCTTGTGGCCACTGTTTTCAGAATTCCACATTATTTTCAGGTTCTCTGCTTTGTTCTGAGGAGTTATCATTATAGGAGTCTTATTTTAGATAAGAGATTTTTAAACTCTTTCTTATAAATTTTGCTTTTGAAATCAGTCTTGTAGGATGGGGTACATACTATACATTTGGAAAGAACAACAGGCAAATGATTAAGAAGCCCTGACTTTATTTCACAGCCAAAGAAACTACACAGCAGAACTATATCCTTCTACTTTTCTGTATATTTATTCTATTAATTCTTTTATAAATTTATTTATTTTTTAATTGAAGGATAATTGCTTTCCAGAATTTTGTTGTTTTCTGTCAAACATCAACATGAATCAGCCATAGGTATACATATGTCCCCTCATTCTGTTATTTTTGCAAGTTTGATATTGAAATTCCAACTACAAATCTTAATTTATCTACTTACAAAATAATTGTGATATATAGTGGAACTATACATAACTTTGTTCTGTATTTTCCAAGTCTCCTGTAAATGTGTTATCATACTTTCATAATTTAAAATAATAAAGAAAAAAAGAGAAAAAGAAAAAAAGAAACTATACAGCAGAATCTTTCTTTTTTCACCATCTCCAAAGGTGGCGTGTAGCTTTCCCACAGTATCGGGTTGCTGGTCTAGGTACAAGCACAACCTAGGTGATAATTCACTCAGATTTAAACTACTTTTTTCAAAGCTGACTTTCCCCAACAATGCATCATCTACATTTTAAATGGTAGGTGAAATTCTACCACCACTCTCAAAGAAAGGGACAAGGAGGTGTATTGTACTGGACAAAAGAAATGGAGGAACGTATTGACAGTACAAGCAATCTATAGCACCCCTGGGTAGAAAGATTTGTTGAAAGTTTTCTCACACGAGAAAAATGCAATGAAGCATGTAGCATTGATTATATTTTTGGACGTAGGTGCTAAAATACCTAAAAAGAAACCATCATTTGTGAATATGTGTAATCCCTTTTCCCTTACTAACAGAGAAATCAGTGATATAATCCTATGCTTCAATATGAAACTAAAATGTTAGATTAGTAGGACATTAGAAAAATAAGTGTCTTTAGAAAAAGTAAGACATATAATCAATCACTGGTTGCTGCTTTATAAATTTAATCATTTGGAGAAATCTATGAAAAGCCTCAAATATTCCAGCCCTTTCTCATTTCCAAATGCGGTAATGCAACATCTTGATCTATTTGCTCCCTCTGAAAGATGCTTCAAATGGCACAAAGATATAACTATTATTCTCCACATCCTTGTGTTTGTATAATTTAAAAAAAATTTTTTTATTGAAGTATAGTTGATTTACAATATTGTATTAGTTTCAGGTGTACTGCAAAGTGATTCAGTTTTATATATATATGTATTCAGCTATAATATATATATTTAGTTAATATATACATTTAGTTATATATGTGTATATATATATATGTTCTTTTTTAGATTCTTTTCCATTTAAGTTATTACACTATATTAAATTGCGCTCCCTGTGCTATACAGTAGGTCCTTGTTGTGGTGTTTGTGCAATCTCAAAGCCAGAGATGCTCAATACACACACTAAGCTCACACTAAGTTCCCCACACTAAGCCATTACTGATTAAGAAAGGCATCTGCAGAACAGAACGAACTAAATATAGTATAAAATTTACATTCTTGAGGCTCTGAGAAGTCACCCAGTCAAACCTCCTGCCCTTGGTCCTCCTAAATCAAAAGGCCGTATACAGCCATCCTAAATCAACAGGAGCCTGAAATACAGCTCCTCCAAGATTTTAGGTTCAATTTTTTTCTTTAAAGTAAAAATTACCTGGCATCAACTAATGAGCTGAAAATGAATTTGAGAAGTTTGGTTTTAAATGTTGAAAAGTTCAGTTCAGTGTTACTTGCAAAAGAAGGAGAAAACTGTCAACAATTTATTCAGATCTAAAGAGAAGATAGATATATCTTCCATTATACCATCCATCACAAGAATTTATAACTTGAGTACTGGACAGCAGGGCAAAAGGGATTAAGGTGAAAAATGTATTTCATGTTCATGCTCATGCTAATTACTTTGACCATCGCTATGGAAGAAGGAAAAGCATAGTATGTGCATTTAACTTGGATTAATGTGGTCAGATGGCAAGAAAATTTGTTGAAGAGGTTAGTAAGTAAGCTACATCAGATAAAGCACCTGGAGGTCTGAGACTCGACTTAAGACTCCCTAGTGCACACAGAATTTCTTACTGAGGGGACAAGATGTCTGAGAATGGTGACCTTAAAATCTGGGAGTAACACATGCCGGGTGCAACTAACTCCACACACCCAAAAAAGCCTGAGAAAATCCTGCATGCTGCAACTAAGACCTGAGACACAGTCAAATAAATAAACAAGTATTTTAAAAAATTATATCCAAGTAAAAATGAGAACATTTTGATTTGCTTGAGGAGGTTCAGGGTCAGTCTTCTAATCCCATAGAGAAGTGGGTAAGGAGATGGTGATCAAGATTACACTGACTCCCCTGGCCAGGCCAGGCTGCACTTAAGGAAGTGATACACTTGGAAGATGGGGTAAAGGTAAAGTCACAATTTCAAGAGAGCCATACATTTTCAACAGCATAAACTGTGCTTTGCAGCTACCTCAGAATGGCTCGGATTCAACAACTGATTCTGCTCAAAGTGAACACATGACATTTCTCGGATTTTGAAGATGAGCCTCAAAATCCCAGAATTATCCCCAAATTTCTGGCTAAATGACCAATTCCAGGCAATGTTTGTATCCATCTGGTTCTGTGACACTAGTTTCTTTCATAAAATTTCTGTGAACAAATTGAGAGGACCAGTACTTCTAAGCCTGGAGTCAGAGTTGTTATGGGTCAATGTGAATTTACCCAACTGTTCTCAAGAATACCAGCGTATTCACTGACTTCATCAAAACTCATCTCTGGGCAACAATAGACCACTATTTGTATGCTTTTATCATCTAAAGTTAATTAAGCTCATCTTAAGATTGCTTTAAAAATACTTTAAAAATTAACACTTTTGAGTTTCTATCAAGTCATTATAACTATGGCTAACCTAAGATAAAACCTCATGTGCTGTCTGTAGATAAAAGGAATTTTGAATATGTGGACCTACTTTTGAATAAAACCAACAGTTGTATACATCCCTGTCCTAAATAATTCAGGAAGAGGAGATTGTGAGGGAAATAAAAGGCTAGCAAGAAACTCAATTAAAACTACTTCACTTCCCTTCCATTAATTATCTATATTTTTAGGAGGAATCAATAGCCCTATTCCATTTGAATTGGCCAAGATCTAAGATTAAAAGACTCAACCCAGCCCCTGCCAATTGTCTTTTTCATACTTCTGTTAAATTTTGTTGTTAATACCAAGTGCTATTTCCCCAGCTGTGAAGTCAGGCTAGCAGCTGCCATAGCAAGCCAAGCCAACCAACACTACAACAATACATAAAGACAGCTGCCTCGCCTGTCTTTACAGATGAAAGAAGAGTGCTAAAGGCCTAGAAAACTCTCTAGTACTGGCAATGGCGGTGCAGGCAGCTGCCTGCCCATCACACCGCTGTGGAGTGTGCTATGTGACAATAGCTACAAGAGACCAAGAGAGGATGAATACGACTCATTTCTACCAATGACACATCCTATTTCCAAATTGTTTTCTCTTTGGGATATTACATGGTTTTTGATATTTAAAATTTTAGATTCTTCATCATTCTATGCACAGAGGTGAAACTTCACTATTACATAAACAGTACTGATTGCTATTTTAATTTTAAAAAATTAAGCAATAAAGAATCTTATAGATTTGTATACAAAAATTTACGAGTTACAAACAATAATGGATTTTTCTAACATTAACACTGTTTTAAAGCTTCAAAATAATCTGACAATCATCCCAGGGTACAACTGACTTTGAGATCGACAATAATTTGATGGGAACTAACATTTGTTAAGAGTGTTTCTGTTTCATTAAAATGGCCCACTTTGTATATATTTCATATGGATTAAAGTCTACATAGAGTTTATAAACAGATCTGATATTTAGATTTCTTTTTTAGAAGACACATTTACTTTAATAAAAATATTGCATACCATACTTGATCAGGATGTCTGCAATTTACTTTGAAATATTTAAAATTATACTAACATACATTTCAGAGGATGGTCAGTTGTAGTCATCATCATCATCATCATAATAAAATATTCTAAAGGTAGCCCCTATAAGTGCCTCTAACATCTGTATTTCAGAGGACAACTGACCTTTTGCTAATCACCATACTGTCAGAAAAGGTTTTGCTGGTGAATATAGAGGTGTATAGCAAGCATGATGAATATTAAAAATGGGGTCCCATTCGGGAAATAAAAAGCATTGAAGAAATATGGGCTGGCTAAATAGTATTTCATCAACTTGTGCCATCCTTTCATGAGAAGAGCCTAGGGATCAAGTGGGCATAGATGCTTTCCTTGATGGACTATGCCCTCCTTAAATCCAACATTCCTTTATCAAACTGAATTGCGGAGGACTCTGCTTGCCTGTTGCTGGTATGAAGGAGGCAGAATTTCCCTTTCAGTAACCCCTTTTCTGCAAGGTGTTGGTCAGAGCCGCTGTGAGGACTCAGAACAGGGATTTCCTCCTGTTCTGAGTACTGTTTTCCTCCTGTTTTGAGCACTCCCCTGTGCCTTGTTAATACTTAAGCAACATATCTCTATATGTGTGTCTTCAGGTGCAGCAGAATCAGGTCTGAGATTTGCTTTCATTATAACTTGACAATGATGTTGTAAGAAGTAGCTTAGTCCTTACCTACTTCAAATTTCTTTGGAGGTTACCATTATCTATAAAAGGAGCCCAAGAGTAGGGCATGACAACACTCGCTTAGGTCAATGTAGAACAGCAGTAAGATATGTATACTTTAAATTAATCCTATTTAAAGCTACAATCTTGTCAAATACAAAACTGCAAATCAACTATTACTATCAAAGGGTGTTCATTAATAATACAGATTGATCAGCATAGGAACATATGACTTCATACAAAACATATAACAAGTTTCAACAAAACTAGTATATAATTTTTGAAAGTCCTGGCACCCTGGTCTTATGGAAAGCCATTCAGAGACCAGTTATCATATTAGAGAAAAATATACATATATAACCTTACAAAGAGAACAACTAGAGGGATGTTGGAAAGAAGCTTAACCAAAAGGCAGTGTGTTTAAAAATATAAATTTACTTTTCTAAAATCCCTCAGCAAGAGAACTGAGAATAAATAATCCTGAAACAAACCTAAGTAGGGAACTTAGTATCTAATAGAGAATGCATTCTAATCTTGCAGGAAAAAGAAAGAGCCATTCAATAAATTGTATTGTACAAAAAATGGAAATATCTTTTTAACCTCAAACTAGGAAGAATACACAGAATACAATTATGACAGCTGGATAAAAAATTACCCTAAAACAGTGGCTTCAAGTAACAACAATCTTTTATTATGCTCAAGAATCTGAAATGTGGGCAGGACTCAGCAAAGACAGCTCATCTCTGCTCCATGTGTCTGCTGGGGTGACTGGGCTGGGACTGGAGGATCCATCTCCAAGAAGGCTCACTCACAAAGATGGGAGGTGAGAACTGGCTGCTGGTTACTGTCCACATGTTACATCCTATGGGGCTTGGGCTTCCTCACAGGATGGGGGGTTTACTTCAAAAACATCCCACGAAATAGGAATTGCACGTTACCGGTTCTTAAAGCCTGGGCCCCTAGACTGCCACAATGTCACCTCTGTTCAGCCTATTGTTCAAAGAATAATATGGCTCAGATTCAAGAGGAGGTATAGACCCATCCTTGATGGGAAGAATGTGCATAGAATTTGAAGGCTGTGTTTTAAGACTTACAATAGCCATTCCTGAAGGAAAAGCTGGGCAGAGTTAACTACACCAAAATTTAAAATCCTTGCATGATAAGTCACTGTGGAAAAGGTAAAAGGTAAAAAAGCAAAAGGTAAAACATAAAGATAGTTTGAAAATAGGTAATTTGTAACATTTACAAGAAAGAATATCTAGAAAATATAAAATATATATATATATATATATATTTCACTCAGTCGTGCCCGACTCTTTGCAACCCCGTGGACTGCAGCCCAGCAGGCTCCTCTGTCCATGAGATTTTCCAGGCAAGGATACTGGAGTGGGTTGCCATTTCCTTCTCCAGGGGATTTTCCCAACCCAGGGATCGAACCCGAGTCTCCTGCACTGCAGGCAGATTCTTTACTGACTGAGCTACAAGGTAGCACACACACACACACACACACACACACACACACACACACACACCAGTAGGAGACACACACACACACACACCAGTAGGACACACACACACACACACACACACACACACACACACACACACACACACACACACACACACACACACACACACACACACACACACACACCAGTAGGAGACAGAAAAAAACAGCAAACGGAAAAATGGATGAAGAATACGAACAGTCAGTTCATAGGAGGGAAAACCTAATTGGACGCTATATGAAAAAGAGGTTCATCATCATTTTATAGTGATGAGGAAAAAGCAAATCAAAACACATCACCTATTAGATTAAGTCTTTAAGACTTTAAATACCCAAAGTTTGATGAACATGAGGGAAAATGAGAACCACTATAAACTTTGAGTTTTAAATGGAATAATGATGTTAGCAATTTGGCAGTATTTAATAAAACAGAAAAAAATATATATATAGTTTTTAACCAAACAATGAAGCTTTCAGATGATGTAAGGAAACAAATGCATTGTCTCTGGAGACATAGAGATGAATGCTAATGCTCATAATATTCATAATAGTTAAAAACTAGAAACCAACTCAAATTTCATCAATAGGGAAAAGTATAAACTGTTGCTGGGAGGGCAAGGATTGTATTTCCCAGCACCTTTTTGTTGAGGTGGGGTCATGTGACCAATAGAATTTTAGCAGGAATGAGGTTGGTTACATGAAGACCAAGGAACTTAATTTTAAGCAGTGGGAATGCCTTTCACAGTTCCTCTTTTCCATCAGTTTGATCCACATGAGCACTGTGACCTTGGAACATGTGCTGAAAATGGTGGAGCCATAAAGTGGAAGGAGTCTGGGTCTTTACATCACCAGCCATCACCCAGAAACAGAGAGTGACATGGCAGTGTTACATGAGTGAGAAATAGTTGAAAGCCATTAGAATTTTGCAGCTTGCTTTAGCTAGCTTTTACCTGAATAAATGTAATATAGTGAATGACTTCAAATTTTTCAAAACTATATGTAAAGAAACTTTACAGTCTAAAAAGGTGGAAGAGAATAAAAGAAAAAGTCCACACAGCAATTCTTTCCAAATCAAAAGAAAAACAGCTAACATTTCCTGAGCACTTAACACGTGCTTTGGGGCTTTCCTGGTGGCTCAGCTGGTTAAGAATCCGCCTGCAATGCAGGAGACCTGGGTTCGATCCCTGGGTTGGGAAGATCCCCTGGAGAAGGGAACGGCCACCCACTCCAGTATTCTGGTTTGGAGTATTCCATGGATTGTGTAGTTCATGGGAGTTGCAAAGAGTTGGACACAACTGAGCAACTTTCACAGTATGTTTTAGGATAACAGCTAACATTTCTTGAGCACTTAATATGTGCTAAGTACAATATTCTTAATATTAACTCAGTATGTCCTTCAAACAATACTGTAAGGTACACTATAAAGCCCTAATTTAAAATGAGAGTGAAAGAGATTAGTGAGAAATCTTTCTAAAACTACTAAATCTAATTTGTGTTAAGAACCAATCCAAAAAGGTCTAACACAATTTCAAGACCAAATTTTGCTTATCCAAGGTTCTTAAAATGGAAATCTAAAAAATCTTTTTGACATCAATGCTCCATTTTAAATATCAATTCCATGGCTTAATATTTTCTAAATATTTCATGAACCCATCCTTGCCTTGCATCCCCAATACCACTGCCCAAAGTTAAATCATTAAGTCAAAGTTAAATAACACCTTGACTATGGCAGTCATCTGGTACCTCTCTTCTGGGCTCACCTCACCATTTCCTCCACCTAGAAAAAAACTTAGAAAATTCTATGACCACAGTCATGTTTTGATACACTAACTGTGGCATTCTTGGATTGCTCTCTTAATATGTGTTTGCTTGAAGGGAAGAAGGAATAGATGTTGGAACATAAGTTCTTTCCTACTACTGAAAACACAAACAATCCTCCTAACCAAAAGAGTCTTACCTTTTTTTTTTTTTAACTGAAATCCAATTTAATATTCACTTTGAGGTTCAAAATCTTATAGGAAGACAATCAATTTGCCAAAATTATAGCTAGCTTTTAAAAATATCATTCAGTGCTTATTAAAATACACCTTCTCTGTTCAAGATATCCTACTTGGGAAACAAATCCTTAGACTGCAACACACTGTTAAACTTCCAACAGTCATTTGCAAGTGGTATGATTCATTTTCTTCTTTCTTTGTTTTTACATAATTTCTAAATTTTCCAGTTACTTTTACAGTAAAGAAAAAAATATATCAGCAAGTTTGATCCTAGTTGTAGGTTTTTTCATGTGTGTGTGCGTGCTAAGTCATTTCAGTCGTGTCCGACTCTTTGCGACCTATGAACTGTAGCCCGCCAGGCTCCTCTTGCTTGGATTCTCCAGGCAAGAATGCTGGAATGGGTTGCCATGCCCTCCTGCAAGGGATCTTTCCAATCCAGGGATCAAACTTGCGTCTCCAGCGACTCCTACATTGCAGGTGGATTCTTTACTGCTGAGCCACCGGGGAAGCCATGTAGGTTTTTCACAGATACCTGTATTAAGTTGAAGAAGTTCCCTTCTATTCCCAGCTTGCTGAATGTTTACTATTGAATGTGTGTTGAATTTTGTCAAATGCTCTATGGTTGATTATATTATTCTAATAACATGATAAATTACACTGCGCAAAGCTTACATTTCCAGAGAAAAAACTACACTTGGGTCAAGACTCCTTTAAAAACTTATTTTTGGATTGCTAGCATTTTAAGGATTTTTACATTCAAGTTCATGAGATATTGTCTGCAGTTCTCTTTTCTTGTGACACTTTGGTCTAGTTATGGTAGTCTACATGTGTACATGCTTAGTCTCTCTCTCTTGTCCAGCTCTTTGTGACCCCCATGGACTGTAACTCGCCAGGATCCTCTGTCTATGGAAGTTTTCAGGCAAGAATACTGGAGTGGGTTGCATTTCCTACTTCAGGGGATCTTTTGGACCCAGGGATTGGACCCATATCTCCTGCATCTCCTGCACTGGCCAGGTAGATTCTTTAACACTAGCACCACTTGGGAAGCCCTTCTATTCTGTTATCATTATGAGTTGGTGGAGAGTGGGCCACCCCAACGAGATCTCTGGGCTAGTTTCACGGGTATGTGACCAGTGCAGTCACTCAGGGCCTCATGTACAGAGAGGCCCTGTGTTTGGGGTAATGCTTTATGGTCCTTGACTTGAAAATTTTCATAAACTGACCTTTGCATTTGTATTTTTAAGTGAAATACGATGGGACAATGGTGTATGCACTCAAGGCTTCAAGCCTTGACTTGCATGTAGTCTTGCCTTCCTAGGATAGGGTCTCAGCTCCCCTCCTCCATGCCATGATCAGTAAGGAAAAGCCCACACTCCACTGTCACCCTCCACCCACAGTGGGGGGCTTGGGCACAAGTCCAGGAGTCCCTCACTCATCCACAATCCAGGTTCCCCTGGGCACCCTGGAACACAAGTGGCAATCCTTGGGGTTTCCCCTCATGGTGAATTAGGGTTGTGAGACCATGGGAAGAGAAGACTAATTTCCCTGCCCCTGGTTTGGGCATCACACTTTCAGTCTGTACTGAATCCTGCAAATTTTGCAGCCAGCCCGAGCAGATCCTAACGAGTCTGAATCAGTCATGGTGGTCTCTTCCATCAATTCTGTTTCGTATCTTGGCATATGATGAAATTCCAGCCAATAAGAGAAGGAGGAATATCTGCAGGGGAACTTCTGGGAAGGTCTTCTTACTCTTAAAAGAGACATAAGAGATACTCCCTTTTTGCATGTGTAATCTGTCAATTCTGGATGTAATACTTGTACTGTCACCACTATTTTATAATCATAAAGAGACCAGCCTGAGTACAAACCTATATGGAGGGGAGAACTAATTAGACTACAGAATGACAAAGGGGAGGACCCAGGGCACTTACCACAGCTAAATTACAACTGTCCTACCTCTGGATTCCTTGTGATGTTAGTTAATACATTTCCTTATTGTTTAAGACAGAGTGGCACTTTCTGTTGATTGCAGCTGAAGCATTCTAAGTGCTGAAGACATTTTGATATATAAGATACTACACCTTTGATAGCAATACAGACCTCATAGAACCTATTTTTATCAACTGTGAAAAATAACTGCCTATTCCTCCGAGTGAATTCTATGTATTACATTGCTTATATTTTAAACTAAACCATTCAAAAACATGCCCTTTCAAAACTTGCTAGAATATTCTCGTGGTTTCTAGATCATAGCTAGCTAGATAGAAAAAATTATATTCCTATAGATTCAGGTGAATCATCATGATGGATTTAACATGGTATATTAGAAAGAAGCTAACTTTCTATATTAAATCTATTTTCTTTCTCTTCCTATCTTGGCCTTCCAAAATCAAGCTCAGCATCAGTGAAAAGTTAAAGTATTAGTCACTCAGTCATGTCTGACTCTTTGTGACCCCATGGACTATATAAAGCCCATCAGGTTCCTCTGTCCATGGAATTCTCCAGGCAAGAATACTGGAGTGGATAGCCACTCCCTTCTCCAGGGGATCTTCCTGACCCAGGGATCGAACCCAGGTCCCCTGCATTGCAGACAGGTTCTTTACTGTCTGAGCCACCAGGGAAGTCCAAGCTGGGTACCAAATAAACAGAGAATGGGAACATATTTCCACTGAAACTAGATATGTCACTGTGTTCTATCTGGTAAGAGAATGACACGGGCTTTCAGGCAAAGGTAGAAATGTTCTTCCTATGGAGCATTCTGGTACCAAGATCCAAAAGGTCTGGAATCTTATTTCCACATAGCAAATCCATTATCAAGGAAAGCACCCCAGCAGAGGCATCCTTGTTCTCATACTCCATACATCTGGGTCCTCCACACAAGGAAGGGTCCCACACCCTCAATGGAGTTCCTTTTTTTCCCAGGAGCAGTTTATCTGCTACAGGGAGCCAGCTGTTTGATACAATAGATGGTTAGGCGTCTTTTGAGAGCTGCCTGTGTCTGCACAGCAAACGGTCTATTCATGGACAATAACAAAAAGAAGACAGCATGCTGACATTCACAATTGGAGAAACGATAAATCTGTGTTAGGTAAAGCATCCGAGCTTTAGGGACAAAAATCTCATCAGATTTGGGGGGAAAAAATCATAACTGACTGCAAAAACCCCAAACCAGTTAAAACACATGATTACAGCTTTCTTAGAGGTAACTTTTGGTGGTGAGAAAACTAATTAAACATTCCTTGGAAGCCATGGGGCTGAAGTCAGTGCGCTGACTAACAGAGCAGCTGTCAGTGCAGAGTGGGTTTCTGTCCTAGTCCTGTTCTGACCTCAGACTTGAGCCTGAGAACCTGTCAGAAAGGTGCTCTCACAGTGTAAGACATCGAGCAGCAGCTGCCCGTGCTCTGCAGGCTGCAGCCACTGTCTCCCGATTTAAAAAAAAAACACATCACCACTCTGCTTGCATATTGCATGACACATGGGGTGTGCGTAGTTCTCCTGCTACCACAGAGGACAGTGAGGTTTTGACTCCATTACTATGAATACACTGCTGTCCCACAACAAAAATGACTCCACTCAAGTCACACACAGGAACGTGGTCATCTCAACAGGCTAGCAAAAGAAGCCAGACACAAAAACAACCTACTCCACTGGTTCCATTTAAACAAAGGCAAAAACCAGCCAAATTCATCTCTGGTATTATATGTCAGGAGAGGGCTGACCTGTGCACAGGGAGAGGAGAGGAGGTGATGACTGGTGGGGTCGGGGAGAGGGGAACATGTGAGGCACCTAAGGTACTAGTATTAATAGTTTCCTATTCCTTAAACTGGGCTTCCCTGGTGGCTCAGACAGTAAAGAATCTGCCTACAATAAGGAGACCTGGGTTCAATCCCTGGGTTGGGAAGATCCCCTGGAGAAGGGCATGGCAACCCACTCTAGTATTCTTGGCTGGAGAATTCCATGGACAGAGGAGCCTGGCGGGCTGCAGTCGTGGGATCGCAAAGAGTCAGACACGACTGAGCGACTAAGCATAGCATAGCAAATTCCTTAAACTGGGTAGTGGTTACATATGTATGTTCACTTTGGGATAACTTATTGAGCTGTACACTTAGGATTGGTATACTTTTCTTTATGAATGGTATTCTTCAATTAAAAGATTGAAAAAAGAAAAAAAAAAAAAGATTAACTGCCAAACACAACAAAACTCATAACCACCCTGACCAAGCAACCTACCAACCCTGAACTAGGCAGCAGTCCTTAGCCAGGGTTTCCCACATGGTTTCCAGGCATGGCATGTGACATTAGATATGGCTGGGACCTCAGCTGGGGCTGTCACCCAGGATACCTACCTCTGGCCTCTCCATGTGGTCTGGGGTCCCTCACAGCACAGTGGCTAAATTCCAAAGCAGAAAGTGAGGTAGGATCACCTTATGACCTAGCCTCAGAAGTCAGGTCACTTCCTCAGTCACTTCCACTGCCTCCTATTTGTGAATACTGTAAGGCAAGCCTGTATTCAAAAGGAATGGAACTGGATTCTACCTCTAGGTGGGAGGAGCATCAGAGAGTCTGTGGATGAGAGAGCCCAGCGATGCCCACAGATTATTTCCATTCCATGCCCAAGAACTCCACAAGTCTCATTTATTAAAATAGCACCAGGCTGAGGCTCTAAGTCCAAGCTTTCATCATCTAAGTCAAGCCCAGGTGCAGATGAGATGTCCCTATCGGGATTTCATGGGAACAGATCCTTTATAATCAGTCCTCTTGATAGGAAGCCCTGTAAACTGAAAACAAACAAAGTGCACACCCTATACATAAACACCCAGCAAACGGTGGGACAAGCATAAGGTAACTGCTCTGAACCCTCTGTTCTAAAAAGAGGGGAAATAGGAAGCACATAGCAGATTGTAACAACTCTGAAATCCAGTCAATATTGCCAGTTGCTTGATTAGGGTTTAGTCTCACTATCTGGGAATATCTCTCCAGGGCTCTTCTCTGCCTGCTGCATTCTTGGTTCCTCTGAATTCTCTTTCCTTTTTCAAAAAACCCAGCCTTCACTTGCAGAAGAATGGTAGTTTTCTCAGCCTGGTACCTCCCCTTAGAAGTCCAGGAGTCCAAATACCTCTTCATTTTAGACAGTCTGTGTCCCTTTTAGTCAAAGCCAGCAGCGACTCCTCCAATTCAATTCTCTTAAAAATTTTGGGAGTTTTCTGTAAGTCATACTAGAAGTCACTTCATTAGATCAAAGCAAAGACACACCAAAAATCTTGTTGAGATAGCCCTTTTTTTATTTTAAAACTGCTATAGAATAATGTCCTTAAGAATATTAGAAGCTCTATTTAATCTATTTAATGAAAGAAGATAAGTGAGGCACAGCCATAAGATTTGAAGAGAACCTTTTGTCTGTTTAAAAGGGTCTATAAGATACCACCTTATTAAATCATTCTGAGGTCTTGATAAAGGGTTTTACAGTGACATCGTTGACTTCATCTTTAGACCATGTTTCCCTGAAAACACCCTTGGATTTCACCTTTGCCCATAAGCCATTTCTTAATTTGAGAATCATCAACTATCTGGAGAGGCTAACTTATTTTTTGAACCCAGCAAGTCCTGGCTGATTTATAGTTAACATCTTGTATTTTAGCTTATTTCTCCTCTCTCGTCATTTTATTATAAAGGGTAGAAGAAGCCAAGGGGCTACCTTTAACCTCTGTCTGGAAAGTTCTTTAGCTAGATCATCTAGTTCCTTAGGTATCAATTTTCCATATTATTGTCATTATGTTGCTAAATTTCCTCCACTTTACATTAAAGATCCTTTTCCTTCAACTTCGCTAACATCTAAGCCCTCACTGATGGTCTCCGTAAAGTCCTTTAGGCTTCTACTAACATGTCAAGGTTCATACAGCTTCAATCCACTGCCTAGTCCCAAAGCCAAAGCCACACTTCTACGTTATTTTTATATCAGTATTCTACTTTCAGGTACTAGAATCTATGCCAGTTATCTTTTTCTCTGCAAGATACCACTCCAAAACTCAGTGGCTTAAAACAAAAACAGTTATAACTTTATAAAATTATGACTTATCAAATTTCAAAACAAAAGTTTTGGTCAAAACATTTGTTCTGTGAGTAAAGTTCCCTGGTAGCTCAGCTGGTAAAGAATCTGCCTGCAATGCAGGAGAACTCGGTTGGATTCCTGGGTTGGGAAGATCGCCTGGAGAAGGGATGGGCTACCCACTCCAGTATTCTTGGGATTCCCTAGTGGCTCAGCTGTGAAGAATTAGCCTGCAATGCGGGAGACCTGGGTTCGATCCCTGGGTTGGGAAGATCCCCTGGTGGAGGGTATGGCAGCTCACTCCAGTATTCTTGCCTGGAGAATCCCCATGGACAGAGGAGACTGGTGGGCTACAGTCCATAGGGTCACAGAGAGTTGGACATGACTGAGCAACTAAGCACATGAGTAAAGATGACTTTCTATAGGTGAAGATGACAATTTTTCAGAATTTCTTAGTTATTACTGAACAGTATTAGAAATGTTTCTGAAAATTATGAATAGCTAACATTTACTGAGTGCCACAAAACCTTTCAGCTTGTCATTTTCCAAAAGTAAGCGATAAAGGATGAAAGCTGTTGGAATGGGACTCAAAGAGTTCTAGGTGTCAGTCCTGGTTTGAACCAAGTTCTCTGGTCCTTGGTCTAAAAAATGAAAGGCTGAACTGAATACTTCCTTTCTGCACTTGAGTGATTATACATTTCTTAAATAAGAAACGAACAGTTCTTAGAGCTCTTCTTTTGAGAAATTAGCGAAGCCTCTCAGGCCCTTGGTACTAGGACCCTGCCTGCCTTTCTGGCACTGCTGGTCTCGGGTGGCAGCTCCTACCACATGGACTCTGACCTAAGATGAAACCTGGGCCACTTGCAGTTCTTGAATTGTCTGGGCTTGATTTGTTTTCCCCTCATCCCAAGGCCTTGTCACGAGCCATTCACTCCTTCTGCCTAGAAACCTTCATCTCCTGGTCCATTGTCTTTTTCCTCCGATTAGACCAAACTCTTGTTCTCAAAGAAACTTCCCTCATGCATTGAAGCAGATACGACCTCCCAAAAGCCCACTCTAGGATGTCAAGTAAGACACTGACACGTGTCAGTTGTGCTTATGCTTTTGTCTGTCCACTCTCCTAATGGTGAGACTCTGGAGGGCAGAAAATATACTTTTGGTCAAGTCTATCTTTTTAACATGTAGATTATACCTGGAATGTAGTAGAAATTCAACAAATATTTGCTGAATGAATTGTATTTTAACTCTGCTGATAATATGGTCCAAGAAGCCACAAAGTCTAACTAACAGTCAACTTTCAGAACTGTATTGATTAACTTCTATATTGTGGGTATTATTACAAGATATTAAAATCAAGCTAGGCTAATGATTTAGTTTACATACAACTTTTATTTACTATGCCAAAGTAGTATAATTTGGGAGAGATTATCTATTAAGCAAAGAATATTAATTTTTATCTACAATATTTTCTATGACTACAGTTTTTTAAAAACAGCTTTATTGAGCAAATTCATATATAAAATTTACCCATTTAAAGTATACAATTCAGTGATTTTCAGTATTTTCACAGAGTTGAGCCACTATGGCCACCAATCTAATCTTAGAACATTTTTATCACCCCAAAGAGAAACCCTGCACTTATTAGCAGCCACTCCCCACTTACCCCTCTCCTGGCCCCTGGCAGTCACAAATCTACTTTCTGTTTCTATGGATTTGTCTGTTCTGGACATTTCATAAAAACAAAATGATACAATAATGTGGTCTTCTGTGACTGGTTTCTATCATGTAGCATAATGTTTTTGGGGTTCATCCATGTTGTATTATTACAATATCTTCATCTTTTGCAATGTTTGCAAAATAAAGAGCTGGAAGAGAAACATGTCATCATCACTCTTGCAAATCTCCCCCAGAGAGCATAATACAAAAAGAGATCACTGAGTGAAGGAGAAAAGGTTGAGATTCAGAGGAACTCAAAGCCTATTTAAAAAATAATTTTTACTGCTAATTTTGATTGGTACAACAATTAAAGACATTTACGCACACACACAAAGAATAGTCACTAAGATGATTTCGTTGGGCTTCTCCTTAATGCAAATGGGAGTTCGGAGACTTTGTTGATGGGTGTGTATCAGCACAAACTGACACAGAGGACGGCAGCTGCCCTGCTCGTCCACTCTGTCCACACAGCTAACACACTCACAAACGTGACAGATGCTCAAAACTACAGACACTGGGTTCTGCTGGTATAAACAGTCAGGGTGAATTTTTCTTAGATCTTGTAAGAAATGTTTCAGATTTAACCCCCAAGTATACCAATACTAGTTTGGATCTGCTCAACTCACTTGAATCAAGCAAATTACACAACTGCAGTTAATAGGTGCTCACTGTAAGCCTTTGTACAACACTGCCTTAAAGAAAAGTATGGGGTTACAATCTAGTCTGGAGAGTTAAATAAATAATACAAGCCCATCTACGACTAAGTACCAAAATAAATGTGTGATATAGAGTCGGACACGACTGAAGTGACCTAGCAGCAGCAGCATAGACAAGGGCAATAGCCTTTTTACAGCTGGAGTTACACAACAGATTTTAAAATGAAATTCTTTTCTATTTTCACCTGTCAGCTTATAAACATTAGAGTATATAGGATTATGTTATTTTAACTGCAGCAAAGATTACTGAATTAATGACAGTCTATTGTTAATTTGACTTTAAGTGTAAGACCAAATCAATTCCAAAATACTATTACTAATTTTCTTATGATGGTGAAATAGCACTATATAAATAATGCTTCAAGAGCAGGTCACAGGCTGAGATCTTTGTCACACAAAAGAGTATAAAACTGAGAGCTGGAGGTCTTTGTTATACAAAAGAGTATAAAACAAATAAAAAACAGAACTGTTATTCCCAGGGAGGTACTGTATCTATTTGTAATAATTATAGGAAAAGTGACTTTTCTAAGTAAAAATACGTAACACAGCTTTTTCTAAGATCGTCAAGATTTTAAAGTTACAAGTTTGTTGGAGTCACAGTTTTTTAAAGCTGGATTTCATCCTGAAAGGTTAAACAGTATGACACTAAATAAATGGGACAGAAGGAGGTTTCTAATGTGAAGTGGTTTCCCTTAACTGAAAATTTCACCCAGAAATTTCTTCTGGCAGAAAGAAATACGTTTACTATATGGATTTTTGGTACAAAAGGAAGTTTACTATAGAAGCTTTAATCTTAAAAACTTGAGTTATGAATCATCAAACAGCAAATCAATTTATTTTAGCCAGAAAGAGAAGTAAAGTATTTAATTAAAATCCTTGGTCTTTTCGTTTTGGACACTTCACAAAACCAGTGGATATGTTTTAAAACTCACACTGATAATATCTCATTTCAAAGGCTCATAACTTTGTGATAGATATTGATTTTATCATTAATAATGACAACAGAACTCTTATACTTTCTTTTCTTGAAAAAGCACTGAGGCTAAATAAACATTGACAAATTGAAACTTCTCAACCCTGCCAAAGCTCCCCAGGGACCAATCCCAAACCTCAAATCCTGACAACATCCTGAGTCACAGGGAAGACTTCTTTCCATACGGTGCAGCCCCAGAGAGAAAACAGGCTTTCCTTGGGGGTTTAAACCAGGCCCTCCCTGCACGGCATGAAGTGAACCACTACTGTCGGCTGGATCACAGGTACCCTGCTCCCTTTGAAAGAGACAAATTACAACAGGAAAGCTGGATGGGAAAACGCCTGGTGCTTTGTCCCTCCTCTGGACAGCCTCTCACTTTCCCACAACAGGTAGGCATAAGCACAGACTGTTGCTGAATGCTCCAGACCTTGCCAAGATGCTGAAAACCACTGGTTTCCGCGGCTGTCCCATTCTCTACTGATCCTGGCTCTTCGCCAGAGCTTAATTAAGCCACTGAAAATGCTAGATGGTTAATCCTCTCTGCACCCACCTACAATTATTTGCAAAGTACTTCGATATGTTTTCCCTCTTCCCAAAGATAAAGATAAGCACCCAGACTATTAACAGTGTACCTCAGGGTGTGTGGATGGTGCGTGCAGGCACCCAGGGTACTGGTAATTGCTACCAGTACTTACTGTAAAGGAGAAACTCAACTGCTAAGGACAGGGTTCAAAAAGTCACTCCAAAATATATGTGGAGTTTGGCTTTATTTGTTACGGCCTGGAATAAAATGCAGAAGACTTCTACAGTTTAATCATGTTTAACCTTAGGGAACTAATTTTCCATTAAGAGAAAGAAAACAAGTATTTGGATCACCCTCTATGCTGTGAGTCCTTTTTATCATACGAACAAAACATTATAGCGCTTTTGAAATTCCCAGAGTTGCTGCTGTTCATTAAAAGGAGAAAGCACCCTTTTAAGACTGAGGTGCTTTATCTTTTACAAAATGAAAAGATCAAACATAAAACCTTATTTGTAAGCAGGGCAATGGTGTCTCTGGGTCTCTCGCTAAGATCAACAGCGATGAGGATGAATGAGGGGAAGCAGCGACAATGGTCAAAATGGGTGAAAGGAAGCTCTCTGTTGAGGCCAGCCTTCCCTGATTGCGATCTTTAGACCCAAGCCCATAACTCTGTTTAACTACTATATCCTGACTAAAAAGTTAATTCTGCTCTAATGAGAAGCAAGTGAAGTCACATGAGGAGAGGAAGACTGAGTAACCTAATTGAGCCCCTACAATCTGATATCAGAGAAGATCTGTATTTGAAGATAATTTAAGGATATCTGAATTGGATTCAGGAGAAATGCAGGAAATTGATTGGTCAGGCTGATTATTCTCTTTTTGACAACAGGGTATCCCACTACACACACCAGATAATTAAGTGGTCTTCTCTCATTCTGTATTCTCTAGCAACAGACTCTATAGATGCTCAGCTTCCATCTTCCTGGTAACAACGAGGAAAGTTTAAAGGGACCAAAGTGACAGGAGTCACTTGTCAGCTATCCAGTGCCAAATTCATATTTTCACTTTATCCCCCAAATTTTCCCCATTCTTCTTGTGCTTCAAATATCTGTACTTAAAATTTCCATTAATTTGTAGGAAAATAACACCAGAAGTTAACTGCTTTCCCTATTAACTATCATGGATACACAGGAATATTCCTATTTGCTAAAGACAGAAAATTTGACACCTATACACACCACAATATGGTCAAAACAAAAGAGTGGTTTAATTAATTGCTGGCTGAGAGCCATGTTCTTTCCAAATCGAGGCTTCTGCAAGATGGCATATGGTTATTTCTTACAAATATGTAAAGGCTTTTGAAGTGATTATACTTGTATCTGTCAAAATAATTCTATACATGATATTGTATAAAATTTTTAAAATATTATTTGTAAAAATAATTTTCATTGTAAGAATTTGGAAATAGTTTTCATTTCTAACAGTTAAGACAGTGACCAGCATGCATTTTAGCAAATATTTTAATTTCACATAGTGGTTGTTCCATGTAGAATATACCAACATTACTTAGGAACATTAACAGGAAATACAACCTTTAATTCTTTATTTATTAAAAAAAATTTTTTTTTGGCCATGCCATGCAGAATGTGGGATCTTAGTTCCTGGATCAGGGATCTAACCTGTGCCTCCTGCATTGGAAGTGGGGAGCCTTCACCACTGAACCACCAGGTAAGTCCCAACAGGAAATATAATTTTTAAAGTGAAAAGATTATTTCTTCATTTTTGGCCAATGTTTTCAAAGGCAGAATATATTCAACATTTGATTTTTTGTTATTTATTCTATTAAACTTAATCATTATGCCATTTTTTTTTTAAATCGTGCTTATATTGAGGATAGTCTTTTTTTAAAAAGGCATTTAATCTGAGTTCCCTGATGGTAAGAGTTTTATATTATTCATCATTATAGCTCCAGCACCTAGGATACAGGAGGTTGTGATGATCTGTCATCCCTGAATAGTAACCGTCCCCCTGAATAACCTCATAGTCTCAAAGAAGGCAGCGCACCCAGCCCTAGCACATCTGGACCAGTTCACAGCAAGAAGGCATGGGCTAAGCTGGGCCCACAGAACTCTGGCTCAAAAGGCAGCACCATCCAAGCGCTTAGGCATCCGGGGTGTTCTCTCCTCAAGGCCCCAGTGGGATGATAACTATCCACTTAGACACATACTACATATAGCTAAACATTTAGGAGATGGGAAGTGTCAAAACATTAGAAAAACCTCGAAGCGGCAAGGTCTTAAAACTGTTTTACTCTGTCTCCTGCTTCAGTTCCATCCTGGTAGACTTCATAATGCTTGCTACTAGTGATCATGTGAATCAGAAAAACAAAGATGGCAGATTTTTATTTTTAAATGGTAACCTAATACCTACTCCAGAGTCGATCACCTACCAGGCTTTAAATAAACATTGTTCAATAACGAATTATGGAGGTGAATGAAATACAGGTACAGGGTGCTCTCGTGGTAAATGGATTTTCATGGTTGGTGGGAACACATTTCTAAAGGTTTTTTCTTCCGCTAATATAAATGTATTTTGTCTCCAAAGGACATCAAGGATGTAAGGTATCAGGGCTGACTTATTCATAACTTTGGCTCCCTAGAATACTGAAAGAAACTAGAAAGGACAGAATTTGTTAACATAATTAATAGCCATAAAGGCTCAATTCACTCCAGTGTACTTCTTATGACTGGGGAACATGGACCTCTTGCATATATGATCCGACACTGGGGGATCAGGGCAATAAAACACCATGGATAAAACCAGTAGGCAAGCAAGCAAAACAAAGCTATGAGATGTAGATCTTTCAAAGTGACTTAGTATTGGGCTTGTATGGGATGGAAACATAAAAACGATCTTTACTTCACACACCTGAGAAACTAAAACTGAGCCAGGCTTACTCCATCTTGAGTCATGGGAATGCACCGTGTCATCAAAGGGAAGTGTATGTGCAAACAGCTGTGGCAGAGGCTATTTTAAAGTACCCACCTTGCCGCTCTTTTAGTCCCCTTATCCATTATCTATTTTCAGTTAAAAATCATTAATGTCCAGCATATAAGAACCGAGAGACAGACAAAACACACACTTTTTGTTTTTCCTATGGGGGTGGTAACCAGATGTCAATAGCTGCAGCTGTGACTATATAA
Organism: Giraffa tippelskirchi; assembly: GCF_054371585.1. Taxonomy (NCBI): domain Eukaryota; kingdom Metazoa; phylum Chordata; class Mammalia; order Artiodactyla; family Giraffidae; genus Giraffa; species Giraffa tippelskirchi. Next base: position 35,514,385 of record NC_137280.1, on the reverse strand, counting down.
TTACCTGTTTGCATTAACGGAGACCACAGTTTAGATTTAATAGGTCAGATAACAATGCAGCCAAACGCATTTAGCCTATGATTACCCCTTTTCAAACATTCTCTCACTCGCAACTTCGACCCTGGGAACATAGCAGGCACAGACTTAGGTCAATAAGAAACACTGGCCGGCACAATAGGCCTTGCCTCAAACAGCGCTGTTGACAGACACCAGCACAAAGGAAATGAATAGAGTCCCCCTCAGTTCTCACACAGAGCGAAGAATGACTCAGTGTACTGCTGCTTTGGTGCTCTGTTTGTACAGTGTATACAGCTTTTGTCCTCAGCCACTGTTCACAGCTCAATGGGGGCTAAAGAGCCGAGGAAGTGAAGGCGGAAGAATGGTCCACACTCTTCCCGGTGGCCAGCAGTTGTCTCCACAGGCACAGAACAGGTCAAGTGAGAACTGGAAAGTCATTCGATAAAACTCCTCCTACCCCAGCTTGCAGGACTAAAGTGATTTCTGAGTTAAAACACAAAGAGGGCATTATTTAGAGTGCCTAGAAAAGCCTAGAAAAGTCACTGTTGGTTTGATACTAATATATTTATTGATTGAATTATTGGCCTCTTGGCATTTTGTTCTCTGTCACATTTCTTGTACTTCTTTTTTAAAAGCTTATGTTAGGTGCAAAGAGAAATTGGGGCTGGCTCTCAGTAGGGAACTAAAGTAATGCAGGCCAGGACTCATAGAGACCACAGGAAAAGGGGTGGAGAGCAGGTGAGGAGTCAAAACCCAGGTAGGGGGTCTAAGGCATCAGTAAGGCTGGCAGAGGCATTTCTTCACTTATGTATTAACAGCATACTGTCCCAAGTTTTTTACACATCTCTCTTTATGCCTACTTCCCAAAGTAACAGGAGTTTAACAGTAAATAATCCAACCCAGGGATAAAGTAGACTTCTAAGACAATTCAGTGGAGACTATGAACAGATAGTACCATAGGCTTAAGACTGGTTTGCTTGATGCTGGCCAAAAAACCTAGATAAAGTGAGGGACAGGTGCCAGTGATGAATGAAATGTCATTGCCTTGAACCAAAACCATCTTGGCAGAAATGCATTTGCATTTATGTACATGTTTTGAAATTGGACTGTGTTCAAATTCAAATCGTACTAGCTGTGTGATTTTGTATAACCTCTCCAATTCTTAATTCCTGCATCTGTAAAATGGGATGTCCCTCTATTTCTTTATCCAAAAAAACAATTATGGAGATATTAATAGTACCTACTTGTACCACTGATGCAATGGACATGAACCTGGGCAAACTCCAGGAAATAGTAAGGGACAGGGAGGCCTGGTGTGCTGCAGTCCATGGGGTTGCAAAGAGTTGGACTCGACTGGGTAACTGAACAACAACAACTTCATTGGTTGCTGTGAAGATAAAATACATGTAAAGCACCTAGAAGAGGACCTGGTATCATGTAAATACTCAGTAAATATTGCCTATACTCAGTGCTAGTCCCTATTGCTATCAGAATCACTACTCTAAGTCTCTAACTAGCACTAACATCACAAACTCCATCACTGCTCCTGCAGAGAGAACTGCCTTTGCAGGACTCTACAGAAAATTCTTGCCAGATAATTAAGATCACTGACCCTTGAGTCCAGGAGGGTATTTAATGTACCCAGAGGCTGTTTTTAGTGGTCCCCAGTAAAGAAATTTAAGCTCTATTAACTAACACTATGCTGCTGCTGCTAAGTCACTTCAGTCGTGTCCAACTCTTTCTGACCCCATGGATTGTAGTCCACCAGGCTCCTTTGTCCATGGGATTCTCCAGGCAAGAATATTAGAGTGGGTTGCCATTTCCTTCTCCATGTGAATGGTATACATGTGACATAAGTTACAAATAAGACATATAAGCCTGTTAATATTGAAACTTTTTAAAAAATGTGTATGATTTGAATTTTTCTCAAATCTACATCAATGTAAAGCCTAATAATTATTCCTAAGGGGGAAAACAATAGCAATTTTACAGAAGCACTAGTTATTCTATTGTCCAAATACTCTTCTAAGAGACTTATCCAAGGTATAATATTTTTACAGTGAAGAAATTAAAGGGCAAAGCATTAAGTAACTTGCTTAAGATTACACTGTTAAATAAGTAAATCCAGGCAATAGCATTCCATCTGTGCTCATCAACACTACATTGTACTGTTTCATTAATATTCCTATGAAAGCATCTGTAACAACTTGCTAAGTAGTAACTATTCTTACTCTTACACTTAACAAACAAAAGAAGTCCTTTCCATGGAAGATTCTGGCACAGAATTAAACTATATACCCACAGCAGTCTCATAAATGATAATACACTATGAATTAAAATGTTTAAGGTATATCCTTTTACCCTTTTTGAGGAACAGGTAGTTGCTGACTACTAGTCTAGTAGGAGTCAAAAAGTAAAATGCTTTGTTTAATTGCTTTCATCACCACACAACCATAATTAGTTTCGTGCTTATGAATTTAATCTTACATGTTAATTATATCTGCAATGATTCTGAGACTGCAATGAAATTAATTAATGAAAAGTAACTGCCTTGAGGATAGATACTTTAGGCATATAAATGATTACAAAAAGAAAAAAATGTACCCAATTTCAATAATTTTCAGAATGCCTCCCCACATCTAAATCTCTCATGGTATTGGTCAGTGAAACATCAATACCAAGCAAGAACATGTCAGAAGTAAAATTTTGCCCTTATTTAAAAATTCATTCTGTATGGCTCTGATTTAATTTATTCTTCAAAATCTAGACTTATATAAACAGACAAATATTCATGAATGACCTTTATTATAAGGAAATTAAAAACAAAGATAACAGACTTCCATATCCAGCAGTATGTTAGGATAAGTAAACTGACCAAAGGTCCTGCTAAAAAGAAATAAACACAGTGGTTAAAATACCCCGCAAAAGAGTTTTCTTTAATTGTATCAGAGTCAGGGGTTTACAATTGATTATAGAAAGGTAGAAAAAGAAAAGAGAGCCAGAACTCAAAGAATAAACAGAGCACTGAAGCTGGGTTTTGAAAACTTGAGATTCTTTTAACACTTTTACAGACACAAAGAGTCACTACATAATGGGAAAAAAGGAGATAGTTACCTGGAGGACAGGAAATTTTAAATTTGTGTAAAAGAGATTAAAAAGTCTCAAGTTAGATACAGTAAAAATTTAAAGGATTCCTGGCAGAAAAGACAAATCCACCACCAAAATTCTTTTAAAAATGGAACAGTTAAAAAAATTGATTCAAAAAATTGACTTTCAAAAAGGAAATTTTAACAAATATTAAAAAATTGGTAATATTTCCTCTGGCCACAATACAATTATGCTAGAAATTAATAATAAAAAATATTGTTAGGAAATTTGAAATATACTTCTGTACAATTCATAAGTTAAAGAAGAAATAATGGAACTTTGAAAATAACATGAAAATACATAAATTAGCCAAGTTGTTCAAATGTACTATATAACAATAAAGCAGTTTAAGTCTTATAAACTATTTTACTGAAACAATCTGCAGTTTGTTTGGCTTTAGTTTTTTATAATTCATAAAAAGAAAAGTATACTTGATTATCACAGTATAATCAGAGACACTACTTTGTCAACAAAGGTCCGTCTAGTCAAGGCAATGGTTTTCCCAGTGGTCATGTATGGATCTGAGAGTTGGACTATAAAGCAGCTGAGCTCTGAAGCATTGATGCTTTTGAACTGTGGTGTTGGAGAAGACTCTTGAGAGTCCTGTGGACTGCAAGGAGATCCAACCAGTCCATCCTAAAGGAGATCAGTCCTGGGTGTTCATTGGAAGGACTGATGTTGAAGCTGAAATTCCAATACTTTGGCCACCTGATGCAAAGATCTGACTCATTTGAAAAGACCCTGATGCTGGGAAAGATTGAGGGCAGGAGGAGAAGGGGACGACAGAGGATGAGATGGTTGGATGGCATCACCAACTCAATGGACATGGGTTTGGGTGGACTCCAGGAGTTGGTGATAGACAGGGAGGCTTGGCGTGCTGTGGTTCATGGGGTTGCAAAGAGTTGGACAAGACTGAGCGGCTGAACTGAACTGACTGAAGTATAAAATGTGATCAATATTTTTTCATTAAAATAAATTATGTTCTGTTTGTGTGTGTGCTCAGTTGTGTCTGAATCTTTGCGACTCCATGGACTGTAGCCTGCCATGCTCCTCTGTCCATGGGATTCTCCAGACAAGAATACTGGAGTGGGTAGCCATTTCCTCCTCCAGTGGATCTTCCTGACCCAGGGATCGAACCTGCATCTCCTGCACTGGCAGGTGGAATCTTTACCCATTGAGCCACCTGGGAAGCCCCATGTTCTATTTTACTTTATATTTATCAGAAAGCTTCCTTGATTAGGTTATCCCAAAGTATTATCTGTTTGAGTTAATTCGGCATCTTAAAATTTTTCATTTTGAAGGTATGTATTTATGATTCTTTGATTCTAATGTAAATATCCTTTTTAAAAACTTTTGAGCAATTGCATACATGCATTTAAGGCACCTTGATCCCTGAACACCACAGAAATAATGATTATGTCCCCCTAAAATTCATATGTTAAATTCTAATGCCCAAGGTGATGGGCATTATTTGGAGTTGGGGGCTTTGGGAGGTGATTAGGTCACAAGGGTAGAGCCCTTATGGGTAGAGCGGTTAGTGACCCTCTAAAAGAGACTCCTTGCAATTTCCACCAATTGAGAACACAGCGTGAAGATACCTGCTATGAACCACGAAGTAGATCCTCACCAAATACCAAATCTGCTAGTGCCTAGATGACGGGCATTCCCAGTCTCTGGGGCCATGAGAAGGAAACACTTGCTGTTTAAGCCACCTCATGTATGGTATTTTTTTTACAGCAGCCCAAAGAGACTAAGATACTGAATAAGTTCCATTTTTCTCTATATTAAGAAACTGGCTATAAAACTTGGCAAGAATCATTTGAAAAAAGTTAGGAAAAGAACAGTAAAAACCAGAACCCTGAATTAAGTGTTCAGAGATATACTGGATATGTACTTGGATTTAAAAACTTGTGTTGGAACCCATACCACTGTGTTTCCCACTTAAAATGGCTAATTGCAGTAATGTTCAATTCAAATGCCTAAGCTGGACTGAAAATATGAAGGCCTGATCTGTATTTTGAATCACTGAATCCAAAGATGTGGTCTGAAAGCCCAATACTTTTCAAAAATGGCAGCCTAGTGTGCTTCACAGCACATCCCAGTAGCACATCTTTTAAAAACCAAGAAAGAGACGAGAACAAGAAGGGTTTGATGTATAGATACTGACTCTCAGCTCTCCAAAACAGAAATTAACCTAAACTAGCTTAAGTGTACTTCCCTGGTGGCTCAGATGGTAAAGAATCTGCCTGCAGTGCAAAAGACCTGGGTTTGATCCCTAAGTTGGGAAGATCCCCTGGAGAAAGGAACAGCTAACCACTCCAGTATTCTTGCCCAGAGAATTCCATGGACAGAGGAGCCTGGGGGGCTACAGTACATGGGGTTGAAAAGAGTCAAACACAACTAAGCAACTAACACTTTCACTTCACTTTCAGCTTAAGAAGAGAGAGAAAAAATGAATTCATTATAAGGATATATGGTGCCTTCAGAAACCCTGGAGCATACTTCTCTTGCGTCTCTTGCATTGGCAGGTGGGTTCTTTACCACTGTACCACCAGGGAAGCCCCTCAAGAAGGGCAGGGTCCAGAAACTATGAGGAGCCATGAGAGACTCAGGCAGTGAACTTTCTCTAATGCATCTCACCTCTCTTCTCGCCACATGACTATGTAATTATTTCTTCTTTGAACCAGCTCTGTTCTTTAGTCTGCATGGCATACAATATGGTTACTCAAAGCCTTTGAATTTATGTTAAAGGCCCAGATATGTGAACAGACTAATCACCTTTTCCTTGTTCACAATTCCAAAATCCAGGGGATGGAACTTTGGTTTGATTCCAGCTTGGGGTCGGTGCCTACTCAGGTCTAACCAGGTGGAAGAGCCCACGTGGCTTCAGCATGGCTGCCCACAGACCACCGTTTGGGTGGTCAGGTGTCACTAAAGGTGCTGATGTGTTGGAAACTGCAAAAGGCACTCAGCATAAGCAAGAAACAAGGGTTGTGCGTGAGCAATATGCTTTCTGATGGAATTTCATATCACCCTGTACAGGTGGGGCTAGAGGTAAAGAACCCGCCTGCCAATGAAGGAGACGTAAGAAATGTGGGTTCAATCTCTGGGTTGGAGAAGGAAATGGCAACCTATTCCAGTATTCTTGCCTGGAGAATCCCATGGATAGAGGAGCCTGGCGGGCTACAGTCCATAGGGTCACAAAGAGTTGGACATGACTCAACTGACTTAGCTTGTACCTGGTAGATAGGTGTCACGTTGGATAACCAAGGTTGAGGGTATTGCTTGAGTCCTTGGGTAGGGGAATGGGAAACCAGTTGAGCTCCAAGCAAAAAGGTGGAGGGTAGATTTCCTCAAGTAGCAAAAGAGGCTACAGTAGAGAGAAGTATGGCCAGCACTGCCCCAAACAGCTAACAGGACATGTTGAACATACATTCAACATGTAGAGAAACATATAGGTTTCTCTACATTTGATTAGAGACTTCTGACAGAACTGCTAAGTTCTTTTTCCCTGGAGCCTTTACTATTAATGAATATCTTGAGATTTTGATACCTATACTAACATTCTGCTTAGTCTCAATTCACATAATTCGACACATACTCTTTATATTATCTACTCATTCTTTAGTAATCAATTCAAATATGACCAACCTCCTCTGTGAAGCCTTCCTTGACTGCCTCTGGCATTTATCCACTCCTGATTATAGTTTAAGAGGCAATCTAGAGGTGGTTAAGAGTATAGGCTTTGTAATCAGACTCCAAATGTTTGAATTCAAGCTCTGTGAGTGGGTGACATTTGGCCTTGGACAAGTTATTCAACTTCTCTGTGCTCTCAGTTGCCGACACTATAAAATAGGAATGATACTGTGTGCCAATTATAATGTTGTAAGGGTTAATGAGTTGATACATGTAAAGCATTTGCCTGGATCATAGCAATTGGTCATTAAATATTAGCTTCTTGTTTAAAAGTTATTCCTATAGCTGAAATTATGAACTAGACTTTTATATTAAGTCAATCAATTTAAGAATTCCCTTTCTTAGGTGTGGTATAAAACAACAAGAAAACAAAGAGGGTAATTTATATGTGAACTTCAATGTAATTTACTTCTCAAAAAGTGACTGAAGATAATGTACTAAACCTATTTAAGAAAAAATGGCATTTATATGGAAAGGATTTTCTTTTGAAGTCATTCACTAGGGAAGTAGAAAAAACTTCAAAATCTTAGATATCTATTTGAATTTCAGAGAAGAAAGCAAATATTGAGCCCAGCTTTGGGCTATTGTTTTTTAAATGTATAGAAAAAGAACTTAAAAATCTGGACTGAAATCTCACAGAGCAAAATTTCCATCATTTATAAAACCAAAAATTTAGCCAAAACTATATTTCACAAAATCCTGCAGGTTTTCAAAATGAGTAGAAAGTACAAAACCTTTTTATGAGATCTGCCTTTTCTCTAATTACTATAGTAATGTCTGAAATGGAAAAGACCGAGTGATGGAAAAATCTGGTCCTCTGCAACAAAAGAAAAACAAATGATGGCTATGCAAGGTGAGAAGTAAATGGTACTCAAATGCCTCCTCTGTGATGTTATTAGATGCACTCTCATTTTGTCTAATTTTGCTTCTGAACTATCAGTTATTAAGAAAGGGTAGACAGTAAAGAATCTGCTTGCAATGTGGGAAACCAAGGTTTGATCCCTGGGTCGGAAAGATCCCCTGGAGAAGGGAATGGCTACCCTCTCCAGTATTCTTGCCTGGAGAATTCCATGGACAGAGGAGCCTGGGGGCCTACAGTTTACAGGGTCACAAAGAATTGGACACAACTGAGCAACTAACACTTTCTTCACTTTCGGAAAAAAGATACACAGAAATCTGGAAATAAGAGTCACTTCTTCCACGGAACACATTTCTCCTTGGATCAATTTCATTCATTCAATAAATATTTACAGAGCACCTACTATGACACGTTTGGACACAGCAGTAAATCGAAGAGCCAAGCATGTGTGTCGCTATTTCAACAAATCCAGCCACCTTATATGCTGCCATGAGGAACATATGGCTCTATCTCCAAATTATCACCATTAGTGACTCCAAAAAATAAAATTACCTTGCTCCCAGATTTCCAGACTATGGATTTTTAACCTAAGTTCATGGGTCTCTAAACGTTAATGAATGTGTTGGGGGAATTGTGAACCCTGTGCTATTACATGCAAAATGTGTGTATGTATATACAAGTGTAAACTTTCCTAGACACACAATGTGCTTTCACTATATTTTCAAGTTGGCCTATGATCCCCAAAGTATAAACTGTCACTGCTCTAGGCACAGGAAAACTCCTATAATTCTATCCTACTGAAAAGACTGCTGCCATATACCAACATGGACAGCAGCTGGTAGATTCTCATCTGACATTCTAGAGCACAATATTCTACGATTTTATTGACAAGATACATTTTACTCATCTAAGTTCTGACTTCTAATGTTCTGAGTACCAGCAATCTAGTCAAGTCTGTTAGACAAAGACTTCTTCCAAAAAAACTGTTTACAGAACTTGGGCTCCAGCAACTCTTGCAATATAATTCTTGTGTATAACTGAACCACAGAAAAATAACTCCTTAATTTGTGGTTAGAATAACCACTGCAGAAAAACCTACGGTGGGTGGCATGAAACTATCACAATTATAAAGTAACCAAGCAAATAATATACTACGTCTATAACAGATAGAATGTTATAAATCCAAAACATACAGTGCTATAAATAAAGTCTGAGGTTATTTGCTGGGATCCTCTGACTAACACGGCAGTGACAAGGACCTCTCTGAGCTTGTTTTATAAAGGACTAACTAGAGCCATTTGACAGTAGACTCTGTGGCACCACATGTATTGTTTGGGCTAAGAAATGAGGTGAACTTCACTGTATAGTAACTTTGGGAAAATGCTGCCTTTAATATAAACAAACAATGGACTTTCCTTTAGAAGCCATGATAAGGGAGAGGAGGGAAGCGGGATTAGTCCTATGAAATCAGCATGCCTGCAATTTTGGAAACCATGAATAAGAGCAGTCAGTGTGTCTAAATGCCTATTTGTTGACAGCTGTAATCAGATCATTTCCCCCCAAATTAAAATCATAGATTTTAGAGTTGGTAAGTCACGAAACAGATCAACAAGCTGATGGAACTGAGGACCAAAGACCATGCGTGACTTGCTCAAGTTTACAAAACGAAACAGAAAAGAAACTGGGCATCCCTGACGCTGCCATTTCTTTTTCAGGAAAGACTTGCTCTCTGTTTGCATTTGCTCAGGATTCAAAATGACTTGACTTGGGGAGAGAGAAGGAGACACACCTAGCTTTATGGCAGGTGACACAATGCTTTTGAGTCCTTTTCTTGGCAAGGAGAGTTGGTTAAGTGAGTGAGTAGCATGGACAGTATAAAAATCTAACTTTTGGCACAATCTGACTCCTTTCAAAAACTATCCATTAGAGTAAATCAAAGGGAAGCAGGAAGTTAGAAACACAAATTCTACTGTGTAGCTCCAGAACCACGCCTTGAAAACCAGCTGGGTAACAGAATGTTCTGTTGGCCAGGTGCTCATCGAAATTTATAAGGAATTCCAGAAGACACTGAGTATGGATGGTTCTCTTAAGACAGTACAGTGCTTTGACCTGGGCTCCCAGAGACACTTTCAGAGTACTTATGAGATGAAAAGTTGTCTTAATGCCTCGAAGATATTACTTGGCCTTTTCCATCATTTTCAAGTAAACACTGGATTTTCTAACTACAAAACTGAATAAAAAGAAAACAGAAGCCTATGAAAATCTAACTTTTTTTTTTTACTCTTAAAGAGATCTATGACAGTTTCAAATATAATCATGAATTATAACAAGATAACCATATGAAAAAAGTTAAAATATAATTCACATAGCATATAATTCACCCATTTAAAGTAAGGACTTCAATGGTTTTATGTATACTGTACTCACTAAAAAAAGAGTTGTGCATTCATTATCGCAATCAATTCTTAAATATCATCATCCTCCAAAAAGAAACTCTATAGCCCCTAGCCATCAACCCCTTAAGCCTTTCCTCTCATCTTCACATCCCTAGGAAACCACTAATCTACTTTCTACCTCTAAATATATTTGTCTACTCTGGACATTTCATGTACATGTAATTGTACAATATGTAGTCCTTTGTGACTGTCTTCTTTCACCTAGCATAATGTTTTCAAAGTTCAGCCGGGTTGTATCTTCATTATTTTTTATGGCTCACACACACACACACACACACACACACACAAATACCACATTTTGCAGTAGGTGGGCATTTGAGTTCTTTCCACCTTTTGGCTATTACGAGTAATACTGCTATGATCATTTGTTTATAAGTTTTTGAGTAGACATGTTTTCATTTCTTCCGGTTATAAACCTGGGAAAGCACTTGCTGGGTCATGTGGTAACTCTGGTTAATTATTTCAGGAACTACCAAACTAATTTCAAAGTGGCTACAGTATTTTATGTGCCCATTCATCAGAAAGTTCCTGCTTTTAAAAATCATAATAATTAAACAGATTGTGAATACAAACTCCTTATTTTCTCCTAACAGGTAACTGAAGAAAAAACACAAGTATTGATAAATATGATTTTTAAAAACTACATACTATTAACATATGAAATTCAAATGCAGAGATTAAAAACACAGAAAGATAGCTTTAAATTGCTATTTTTAAAAAGGGTTGCCATGTACGAAATACTCCCTGTATTACTTAAACCAAATGAAAATATTACACATGGACTATATATATTGGGGCTTCCCTTGTAGCTCAGTCGGTAAAGAATCTGCCTGCAATACAGGAGACCTGGGTTTGATTCCTGGGTTGGGAAGATCCCCTGGAGAAGGAAATGGCAACCCACTCCAGTATTCTTGCCTTGAGAATCCCATGGACAGAGGAGCCTGGCAGGCTACATTCCATGGGGTCACAAGAGTTGGACACGACTTAGCAACTAAACCACCATCACCATAGATATACATCACTCTAAAATAGTGGGGAATCTTAAATGTAAGTTTAAAAGGACAAATTAAATTTCTCAAAAACTAAACTAGAATTTATCTACTCAAGGATAGCTCATACTTTCAGTCATTAGGAAGAAGAAAAACTATCTTTAATATGGAAAACTAATGCATATTCACAGGGCAAAGTAAAGGCAGTATGCTGATCTGGAGGAAAAAAATGAACGCTAGCTGCTACAACCACATAGTACAGATGAAAAAGAGGTATTATCCGACAGGTTTGCAACACATAATTTGGGAACAGCAACTTCCTAAACTATGCAGTAAACTGCATATTCTGGACAGTGAGGAGCTTTACTTCTATAAATTGGGTGTGCTTCCTATACAGGAAGACAAGGTAAGTTAGTATCTATAACTAAGTGTGTAGCAGAGATTAAAAGAAAATTTGGCCAAGCACCACTAACTCCTATAGGTGCTTCTGTCAGGAGAGAGTTTATAACATTGCAAACAGCAGCAGGCTGACAAGTGACCAGGGGGAAAGTGTGATTAGGAGCAGAAGAAAGAGGGAAGCTATTCAGAAGATCCAGGTGCACACAAATCAGAGCTTTTATCACGTTCCAGCACCAGCCACTTTGTCCTTTCTGGTCAGCAGTGGTTTCAGTCTTCCACAACTGCCTTTAACCTCACCTTTACAATCTCTGGATAATGATGGCTCAAAGTAAGAAACATGGTTTACACCATAACGTAGCACCCTCATAAAGAGAGCTCCTTCTGGGATTCCCTGGTGGCTCAGTGGTAAAGAAACCACCTGCCAAGGCAGGAGACACAAGTTCGATCCCTGGTCTAGAAAGATCCCACATGCCACAGAGCAACTAAGGCCACAGGGCCACAACAATTGAGCCCGTGCTCCAATGAGCCTATGTGCGGCAACTACTGAAGCCCACGCACCCCAAATCCCATGTTCTGCATCAAGAGAAGCCACCACAATGAGAACTCTGAGCACTGCAATTAGAGAGTAGCCCCCCTCGACACAACCACACAAAAGCCAGCACAGGAATGAAGACCCAGCACAGCCAAAAATAAATAAATAAATATTTTTTTAAAAAGAGAGAAATCTTCTATACACACATTAACACACAATTGAAATAAGTTTCCTAAAAGCTATAATTAGTCTTGCTATGTACAGCGCATTCTAATATCTCCTATTCTATTTTACCAATGAAAAAATAAATGCTGAGAATGACACAATACATTGTGGTTTACAGTCGTACATAGCTCAAAAGTAAGTTAATAATATAAGATAGTCAAAACTAGGGACTTCCCTGGTGGTCCAGCGGCTAAGACTCCATGCTCCCAATGCAGGGGCTGGGGTTCGATTGCTAATCAGGGAACTAGATCTTACATGCTACAGCTAAGACCCGGCAAAGTCAAATAAATAAATAAAAATAAATATTATTTTTTTAAAAATAGTCAAAACTAATTTTGCATATGGGCAGGCAATGACAACTATGTCACAAATGTCACCTGGACAATAGAGATTTTAAGGAAGAGAGGTTAAAATTCAAATAAATCAGTCTTAAGAATAATAAAAGAAGGCAATATGAGCTCAGTGCATATCGGAGAAGGCAATGGCACCCCACTCCAGTACTCTTGCCTGGAAAATCCCATGGATGGAGGAGCCTGGTAGGCTGCAGTCCATGGGGTCGCTAAGAGTCGGACACGACTGAGCGACTTCACTTTCACTTTTCACTTTCATGCATTGAAGAAGGAAATGGCAACCCACTCCAGTGTTCTTGCCCGGAGAATCCCAGGGACGGGGAAGCCTGATGAGCTGTCGTCTATGGGGTCGCACAGAGTCGGACACGACTGAAGCGACTTAACAGCAGCAGCATATCAGTAATTCTTATTATGGGGACGGGAAGGAGCAATTCTGACTTATTCCAAAATAGATTTTAAATATTTTAAAATAAAGCCTGAAATATAAAACTATAAAGTACTAGAAGGAAACATATGCCAATATTCCCACAGAGACAATGGTTTTTCTGAACATGACAACCAAAGTAGGGACTATAAAAGAAAAAGTATATAAAATCAGTAATAATAGGAAAGTGTTATATGACAAATGTAACCAACAGTAAACTGGTAGTAAACAGATTTAACAGTTTGACAAAGGGTATAAATTAAAAAGTGACAAATCCAAAGACTAACAAACTGGAATAGGCAAATGGAACTGGAATACAACATTCATGTCAGAATTTAATAAATGGCAAGATATTAACCACTGCTAGTCATCAAAAATGCAAACTAAAACAATACCAGTATTTCTGTTAAACTACATGAAAGATAAAATGATATAACAACCAGTGTTAGGGACAAATAAGTCTCTTTGTGACAAATGGAAATTATGTGTAAATTTTTAGGAAATAATCAGATAATGATACCAAGATTCATGCAGAGAATTATCTCTGAAGTGTTTATAAAAATACTGAAAACTGCTGCTGCTGCTAAGTCGCTTCAGTTGTGTCTGACTCTGTGCGACCCCATAGACGGCAGCCCACCAGGCGCCCTCGTCCCTGGGATTCTCCAGGCAAGAACACTGGAGTGGGTTGCCATTTCCTTCTCTAATGCATAAAAGTGAAAAATGAAAGTGAAGTCGCTCAGTCGTGTCTGACTCTTAGCGACCCCATGGACTGCAGCCTACCAGGCTCCTCCATCCATGGGATTTTCCAGGCAAGAGTGCTGGAGTGGGTTGCCAGTGCCTTCTCCAACTGAAAAATGGAAATGTCAATAATATCAATAGTTTAGTAATGGAGAGGTGGCAAGAATACACAGAAGAACTGTACAAAAAAGATCTTCATGACCCAGATAATCACGATGGTGTGATCACTCACCTAGAGCCAGACATCCTGGAATGGGAAGTCAAGTGGGCCTTAGAAAGCATCACTACAAACAAAGCTAGTGGAGGTGATGGAATTCCAGTTGAGCTATTTCAAATCCTCAAAGATGATGCTGTGAAAGTGCTGCACTCGATATGCCAGCAAATTTGGAAAACTCAGCAGTGGCCACAGGACTGGAAAAGGTCAGTTTTCGTTCCAATCCCAAAGAAAGGCAATGCCAAAGAATGCTCAAACTACTGCACAATTGCACTCATCTCACATGGTAGCAAAGTAATGCTCAAAATTCTCCAAGCCAGGCTTCAGCAATACGTGAACCGTGAACTTCCAGATGTTCAAGCTGGTTTTAGAAAAGGCAGAGGAACCAGAGATCAAATTGCCAATATCCGCTGGATCATCGAAAAAGCAAGAGAGTTCCAGAAAAACATCGATTTCTGCTTTATTGACTATGCCAAAGCCTTTGACTGTGTGGATCACAATAAAGTGTGGAAAATTCTGACAGAGATGGGAATACCAGACCATCTGATCTGTCTCTTGAGAAACCTGTATGCAGGTCAGGAAGCAACAGTTAGAACTGGACATGGAACAACAGACTGGTTCCAAATAGGAAAAGGAGTATGTCAAGGCTGTATATTGTCACCCTGCTTATTTAACTTATATGCAGAGTACATCATGAGAAACGCTGGGCTGGAAGAAACACAAGCTGGAATCAAGATTGCCAGGAGAAATATCAATAACCTCAGATATGCGGATGACACCACCCTTATGGCAGAAAGTGAAGAAGAACTAAAGAGCCTCTCGATGAAGGTGAAGGAGGAGAGTGAAAAAGTTGGCTTAAAGCTCAACGTTCAGAAAACTAAGATCATGGCATCTGGTCCCATCACTTCATGGGAAATAGATGGGGAAACAGTGGAAACAGTGTCAGACTTTATTTTTTTGGGCTCCAGAATCACTGCTGATGGTGACTGCAGCCATGAAATTAAAAGACGCTTACTCCTTGGAAGGAAGGTTATGGCCAACCTAGATAGCATGTTTAAAAGCAGAGACATTACTTTGCCAACAAAAGTCCGTCTAGTCAAGGCTATGGTTTTTCCAGTGGTCATGTATGGATGTGAGAGTTGGACGGTGAGGAAAGCTGAGCGCCGAAGAATTGATGCTTTTGAACTGTGGTGTTGGAGAAGACTCTTGAGAGTCCCGTGGACTGCAAGGAGATTCAACCAGTCCATCCTAAAAGAGATCAATCCTGGGTGTTCATTGGAAGGTTTGATGTTGAAGCTGAAGCTCCAATACTTTGGGCACCTCATGCGAAGGGTTGACTCATTGGAAAAGACCCTAATGCTGGGTAGGATTGGGGGCAGGAGGAGAAGGGGATGACAGAGGATGAGATGGTTGGATGGCATCACCGACTCGATGAACATGGGCTTGGGTAGACTCCGGGAGTTGGTGATGGACAGAGAGGCCTGGCGTGCTGCAATTCATAGGGTCGCAGAGAGTTGGACACGACTGAGCGACTGAACTGAACTGAACTGAACATGAAAAGTGAAAGTGTTAGTCGCTCAGTCTTGTCTGACTTTTTGCGACCCATGGACTGTAGCCTGCCAAGCTCCTCTGTCTATGGGACTCTCCAGGCAAGAATACTGGAGTGAGTAGTATTCTAAAGGGGATCTTCCCAACCTAGGGATAAAACCCAGGTCTCCAACACTGCAGTAGTTTCTTTACTGTCTGAGCCACCAGGGACGTCCACTATATATATATATATATATATATATATGTATATGTATATATATATGTATATGTATATATATATATAATAAACCTATGAAATGTTCAATCATTTGCATAAGCCTGAAAAATATTAATAAGCTTTGTGTGTGTATTAGTTGCTCAGTCATGTCCGACTCTTGTGACCCCATGGACTGTAGCCCATCAGGCTCCTCTGTCCATGGATTTTCCAGACAGGAACACTGGAGTGGGTTGCCATTCCTTTCTCCAGGGGATCTTTCCGACCCAGGGATTGATTCCGGGTCTCCTGTACTGCAAGCAGATTCTTTACAGTTTGAACTACCAAGAAAGGCCAACTTATTTCAATTAATCTTTCTTCAGAAAATAGTCCTAGAAGTCTTACCCTCAAAGATGTTCACAGTTGTGCCACTTACAAGAGTTAAAACAGCAGAAACAACCTGCTGCTGCTGCTGCTAAGTTGCTTCAGTCATGTTTGACTCGGTGCGACCCCATAGACGGCAGCCCACCAGGCTCCCCCATCCCTGGGATTCTCCAGGCAAGAATACTGAAGTGGGTTGCTATTTCCTTCTCCATGTCTAATAAACAGGACTGCTTAAAGACATTGTGTTATATTTATATAAAGCATTCTTCATAATGAAAAAGGCTGTGCTACAAAATTGAGAAACTTGTGATTCAAAATTATACCGGGAGGTTAAAACCATATACAAATAAAATGAAAACCTGTATTGAATGAAAAGACTGAAAGGAAATTCACCAAAATGACTGCTGGATCTATGAAAGGTTTTTTGTTATTGCTGTTGTTGTGCCTGTCATTTTAGCAGTTTTATTTTTTTTTTTTTTGAGGTATAACTGACAATATAATATTGTATTAGTTTCACACTGAACAACATTATGATTCAGTATTTGTATATATTGTGAAAAGATCAACACAGTAAGTCTAGTTAACACTCATCACCATACATAGTTAAATAATTGTACCCAGGAATTTTTCAAATTTTCCTACTTGGGAATTTCCCATAGCTTTTTTATGAGACTGCATTACTTTCAAAAGTTGAAACAAAAAGAAAAAATTAACAATAGAAATTCCAACATAAGTGCAATTTTAGTAGTTTGGCATGATCAATTAGCTTTGACACCACAGTGATCAATACATAGAATAAATAAACGAATTAAAGTTTTAATCTAAAATGAAGGAACCAACAGATTCAATTGGATATGGTTTGGTCAGTAGCATATTTTTTATTACAAACAAGAGTATACAGAAAAATGGGGAAGACCAGTAAGCTATCAATTTTCAGTGTAAAAGGACACAGTATCAGATGATATTTATAATGATAGACGTATACTTTTTTCTGCTTTCCTTTTTTAATAATAAAAACACATTTCAAAATACTCTGCTTAATTATCCAATTACAGAAATCAAAAGGACAAACTATGGTTTATACTTAATAATGGTTCTTTATTATTTCACAAAAGCTTATTGCAACAAAAACATTGTTTAAATGCAGAAAGTGATACCTAGAGGCATGTTTTTCCTGGAGGAAGGCATGGCAACCCACTCCAGTATTCTTGTCTGGAGAATCCAGTGGACAGAGGAGCCTGGCAGGCTACAGTCCATAATGTCGCAAAGAGTCAGACATGACTGAAACGACTTAGCACACATGCATGAAGAGGTATTTTTTTATTTGATAAACATGTTATTAAGTATTTCAAAAGAAATAGAATGATCTGTCCTAAGTGAACAGACTGCTAAGGATTCTATCCTCCCAACACATCGTACAACAGGTTGGGCTCCAACCCAAACCCTACCGTGTACTAGTTCACTGACTGTGGAAGTTGCCTTACTTCTCTAGGCTTAGTCTCCTTGCCTACAAAATGTGAATAATGCTGCCTGGCTCAAAATGTTACTGTACCTTATCCTTTTATCTCTACAAAATTCAATGCAACTTATCTCAGATATTAAAAAGACAAAAGAGTAAGCTATGGTTATGTATTTGAGGGCTGAATGGAGAATTTGGATTATGACCTTCATTTCACCCACTATTCATCCGACCCCATCTCTGAAAAAACAAAACAAATAAATAAATATGCAGTTTCCAAGAATTGCGACATAATTTCATTCCAGAAAATGAAATCAGTGGATAACCACCCCTTAGGAAATGAGCACAGAACAAACTCATTTACCATGAGTTAAAACATAATAATTAGAATGGAAAGAGGCAAAACCTTATTACATTAATGATGTATTGAATATTATGGGTGCTTTTTTACTACAGAAAGTTGAAAAATGTTATCAGCAATTCCCTGAAATAAACATAACTTGGTAATCATATCTAATAGAAAACTACTCAATCATTAATTTTTGGTTTATATTTTATTTGAAGATAGGGAGGGACACATAATTTATACCTTCAAAATTCAACCAGCCTAAAAAGGTAAGTAATTTTTATTACGAAAAACACAAAATTTCGAGAAGAAAAACTGTGCCTGTATACGGATGTTGGAAAATGGTTCTTCAAATTGTTTGTGATGATGTCTTAATTCTTTGAGAGGCAGAATTGGAGAAATAAGCTTTGGAGCAAGACACACCTGGATTAGGTGCTTCCCTGGTGGCTCATGGTAAAGACTCCCCCTGCAAGAGCTGCAGGTTCTTTTTCTGGGTTGGGAAGATCCCCTGGAGGAGGCCATGACAACCCACTCCAGTATTCTTGGCTGCAGAATCCCATGAACAGAGGAGCCTGGTGGTCTACAGTCCATGGGTTGGTAGAGAGACAGATGCGACTCAGCACATATGCACACACACCTGGGTTAGAATCCCAGCTCTGCCACTGAATAGTTGTTGGAGCTTCAGGAAGATCCTCTGGAAGAGGGCACGGCAACCCACTCCAGTATTCTTCCCTGGGAAATCTGATGCACAGAGGAGCCTGGCGGGCCTCAGTCCATGGGGTTGCGAAGAGTTGGACATGACTGAGTGCGCGTGCACAGGCAAAGCTGCAGGGCCCTCTGTCTAGATAACAGAAGAGTAATTCCCCCCCCGCCCATCCCCTTGAAGCACATCACAATGAAAAGATTAAACGCTGGTTTTCAGAGTTTTCTCTGCAGTAAGGGAGGAGCAGATCTGATCAAGGCAAGGTAGGCTGAAATCTGGAAGAGATTTCTAAGAAAGATTTTGTTTTCCTGATAAAAGAGGCAGAGAAACTGACTGTACCTTCCCTCACTCTCTTCCTCTCTTGAACACAAGATATGTACCCCAGGAGAATCAGCAGCCTTTCTGTACCCATGACGCAAGAAGGGGACGCTAATGTCAAACAGCTGAAGCCAACCCAGAAACCACCAGACTCCAGGATTCTTATGCAAGAAAAGTAAGTCTCTTATTTGTTTAATCCACGAGTCTGTAACGTTTCTGCCAAGTGTAACTGACAAGCCTAAATGATTTGGAAAGTCACTTAATTCTGCGAGGCTCACTTTCTTCCTCTGTAAAGCAAACATGAGAGTTAAGATATGTATGTAAAGTATCGTTATCTGTTTGACCTGTAGAAAAGGTAATGTCAGCTGTTCATGAGGATGATGACAATGATGACCTTATTTAATTCTCACCCAAACCAATTGGACTAATCATTTCATTCATCCATTTTAAAGGCAACAAAACTGAGGTTCCATGAAGTTAATCACCTTGTCCAAGATCACACGATTAATAAGTTGAAGAGCCAAGATTCAAGTTCAGGAATTCTTATTTCAGGGCCACTAGGCTTAAAACCACTATAATGCTAAGTAAAGTGACTCAACATAGTAAGAGCTAAAGGTAGTAACTGCTGGCTATAATGATTATGATAATGTTAGACAACTATGAAGACAAGAACAGATACATCCTAATTTTCATTCTGGAAAATAATAAATTCTCATTAATTCAACACTAATTTTATTTTTCTGCTTAAAATTAGGATGATCTCACTTCTTTATTGAAACAGGAATACATAGTACTCATCACTGAAGGCAATTTTGTTCCTTTATAGCACAAATAGGGAACTAAAAATAGTGTATCGTGTGTACATGTGTGCTAAGTCATGTCTGACTCTTTGCAACCCCATGGACTGTAGCCCATCAGGTTCCTCTGTCCATGTGATTTTCTAGGCAAGAATACTGGAGTGGGTTGCCATTTCCTCCTCCAGGGGATCTTCCCAACCGAGGAATCAATCGAACCTGTTATCTCCTGCGGCTCCTGCATTGGTAGGCATATTCTTTGCCACTGCACCACTTAGGAAGTCCAATAACAGTATACGCCAACCAAAACTTGCAACACCTAATGTGAGCTAAATGCTTTTGTGACTCTTGTCTAACAAAAAGGTAAGCAATGACTATTTATGGTGAACATCTACAAGGCACTATACCAGATATTTTTAAATTATTTTTGCCAAAAGGGAGAGTTCATAAGCCAGTGCTAAAAGTTAGGAAGTGGCTGCTGCTGTTAGCAATCATCAATGTCAGCATCACCATCAGTAACATACCTAGAACTTATATCAAACTAGCATATACTCAGCTTTAGGTACCACTTTGAGAACGTTTTCCTTCAAACTCCAGAAAGTTTTCTTTGGTGAAATAAATGAAACCAACTTTAAAAAAGTTCATGCTGAAGGTATAGTATTTGGAAAATAAGCAAAATTCAAAATTAAAGTTTCTAAATAAATTACATTCAAGAAATAGGCAGGCTAGAATATTTCCAGTTGCAATTAGGAAAAGATATTTAGTTTCTGGAACAGATTGAGACTTCAGGAGTTTATGTTTAGCTGCTAACATTCAAAAATAGTTTGGCATATGTCTTTCCAGTAAATAAAAAATAAAGGTGAAGGCTGAAACTAAATGAATGGTGAGTAAAATAGAAGTTTTGAGGTTATGTTAATTCCAGTAAAAATGTTAAGTCTCAAGATACGTACCTTCACAGCAACATATTTTGGAAGCCAGATAACTTTAAATCATATATTCCACATTGGAAGACGAATAGCTCTCTCCACTACATATCATAACAAATACTCGATAACTACATTTTCAAAGAAGGACTGTATATTTTAAATGCTTTCAAGGAAAATACATCAAGGAAAGAATCATTTGCTTAATAAATTCAAAAATGACACAGGCAACAGCATAAAATCCACATGAACATTATAATATGCTCAATCAGTACTAATTAAGGATCTAATTATACCTATTTCATAGCTAATTTGCATGTTTAAAAGGAACACAAAGTATTCTATTTTAGGTCCAAAATTAAGGTTCCGAAATGAAATTTTAGAGGAAATCTAACTGTAGTACACTTATGGAAAAAAAATCTGTTCTTAAAAATGAAAACAAGTGAAAAGCAAAGCATCATATTTTCAAGTACAGGACTATGTTGAACCTGAATTTACCAAATGAAAGAAGAAGCAATACATATAAACTGAGTCATTTATAAGTGTCATTTATAGGCTTTTAAGAGGGCTTCCCAGGAGCTCAGTGGTAAAGAATCCACCTGCCCATGCAGGAGATGCAGAAAACATGGGTTCAATCCCCGAGTCAGGAAGATCCCCTGGAGGAGGAAATGACAACCCACTCTGGTAGTCTTGCCTGAAAAATCCCATGGACAGAAGAGCCTGGCAGGCTACAGTACTTGCAATCGCAAAGAGTTGAACACAACTGAGCACTATAGTCTTTTAAAGTACTTTTCAATTATTATAATGCTGGGATTTTTTAAAATAGGAGAGCTCCAATCCACTGCTTTTTGAACAGTTCTCTTGGTTGAAGTAGAGCTTCCCTGGTGTCGGAGGGGGAAGGAATCTATCTGCCAATTCAGGAGCCACAGGTTTCATCCCTGGGTTGGGAAGATCCTCTGGAGGAGGAAATGGCAACCCCTTCAGTATCCTTTCCTGGAAAACCCCATGGACAGAGGAGCCTGGCGAGCTACAGTCCATGGGGTGACAAAAGTCAGACACGACTGAGAGACTGAGCATGCCTGGCTAAATTAACCTAGGCTTAAATTCTGGGGTTCAGTTCAGGTCAGTTGCTCAGTCATGTCAGACTCTTTTCGATCCCATGGTCTGCGCATGCCAGGCTTCCCTGTCCATCACCAACTCCAAGAGCTTGCTCAAACCCATGTCCGTTGAGTCGGTGATGCCATCCAACCATCTCATCCTCTGTTGTCCCCTTCTCCTCCTGCCTTTAATCTTTCCCAGCATCAGAATCTTTTCTAGTGAGTCAGTTCTTCGCGTCAGGTGGCCAAAGTATTGGAGTTTCACCTTCAGCATCAGTCCTTCCAATGAATATTCAGGACTGATTTCCTTTAGGATGGACTGACTGGATCTCCTTGCAGTCCAAGCAACTCTCATGAGTATTCTCTAACATCACAGTTCAAAAGCACCAATTCTTCGGTGCTCAGCTATCTTTATGTTCCAACTCTCACATCCATGCATGACTACTGGAAAAACCATAACTTTGACTAGATGGACCTTTGTTGGCAAAGTAATGTCTCTGCTATTTAATATGCTGTCTAGGTGGGTCATAGCTTTCCCTCCAAGGAGCAAGCATCTTTTAATTTCAAGGCTGCAGTTATCATCAGCAGTGATTTTGGAGCCCAAAAAAATAAAGTCTCTTACTGTTTCCATCGTTTCCCCATCTATTTGCCATGAAGCGATGGGACCAGATGCCATGATCTTAGTTTTCTGAATGTTGAGCTCTAAGCTAACTTTTTAACTCTCCTTTTTCACTTTCATCAAGAGGTTCTTTAGTTCTTCTTAGCTTTCTGCCATATGGACATCACCAGATGGTCAATAACCAACCGAAATCAGATTGATTATATTCTTTGCAGCCAAAGATAGAGGAAGCTCTATACAATAAGCACAAATAAGACCAGGAGATGACTGTGGCTCAGATCATGAACTTCTCATTACAAAACACAGACTTAAGCTGAAGAAAGAACGGAAAACCACTAGACCATTCAGGTATGACCTAAATCAAATCTCTTACCATTATACAGTGGAAGTGACAAATAGATTGAAGGGATTAGATCTGATAGACACAGTGCCTGAAGAACAATGGATGGAGGTTCGTGACATTGTACAGGAGACAGGGATCAAGACCATCCCCAAGAAAAAGAAATACAAAAAGGCAAAATGGTTGTCTCAGGAGGCCTTACAAGTAGCTGAGAAAAGAAGAAAAGTGAAAGGCAAAGGAGAAAAGGAAAGATATACCCATTTGAATGCAGAGTTCCAAAGGGAGCAAGGAGAGACAAGAAAGCCTTCCTCAGTGATCAATGCAAAGAAATAGAGGAAAATAATAGAATGGGAAACACTAGAGATCTCTTCAAGAAAATCTGGGATATCAAGGGAACATTTCATGCAAAGATGAGCACAATAAAGAACAGAAATGGTATGGACCTAACAGGAGCAGAAGATATTAAGAAAAGGTGGCAAGAATACACAGAAGAACTGTACAAAAAAGATCTGCATGATTCAGATAACCATGATGGTGTGATCACTCACCTAGAGCTAGACATCCTGGAATGCAAAGTCAAGTGGCCTTAGGAAGCATCTGTACGAACAAAGCTAGTGGAGGTGATGGAATTACAGTTGAGCTATTTCAAATCCTAAAAGACGATGCTGTGAAAGTGCTGTACTCAAAATACCAGTAAATTTGGAAAACTCAGCAGTGGCCACAGGCCTGGAAAAGGTCAGGTTTCATTCCAGTCCCAAAGAAGGCAATGCCAGAAAATGTTCAAACTACGACACAATTGCACTCATCTCACATGCTAGCAAAGTAATGCTCAAAATTCTCCAAGCCAAGCTTCAACAGTATGTGAACAGTGAACTTCCAGATGTTCAAGCTGGTTTTAGAAAAGGGAGAGGAACCAGAGATCAAATTGCCAACATCTGTTGGAACATTGAAAAAGCAAGGGCGTTCCAGAAAAACATCTACTTCTGCTTTATTGACTACACCAAAGCCTTTGACTGTGTGGATCACCACAAACTGTGGAAAATTCTTTAAGAGACGGGAATACCAGACCACCTTACCTGCCTCCTAAGAAATCTGTATGCAGGTCAAGAAGCAACAGTTAGAACTGGACATGGAACAACAGACTGGTTCCAAATGAGAAGAGAGTATTGTCACCCTGCTTATTTAACTGCTATGCAAAGTACATCATGCGAAATGCTGGACTGAATGAAGCACAAGCTGGAATCAAAATTGCCAGGAGAAACATCAATAACCTCAGATATGCAGAGGACACCACCCTTATGGCAGAAAGTGAAGAAGAACTAAAGAGCCTCTTGATGAAGGTGAAAGAGGAGAGTGAAAAAGTTGGCTTAAAACTCTGGGGTAAAGGAGCTTTTACTGTACATACTGATTGACAGAGGATTAGAACCAAAGGCCTTTTGCCCTCCACACTCATGTTCTTCCTGACACTTGCCCTGCTATCAATTTCCCTACACATTCAAAAAAAACCAGAGTATCTCCTTCCTATCATTCTTAGTCTCTAAAATTTTAGAAAGCAGTTTTAGAGGAATGTAAAAAAAAAAAAAAAAACAAGGAAAGAAGGAGAATCAAGAAAAAGAAGGTATATGACAATTTCAGGAATGAAAATGGTCAACAGACAGTATTGAATACTATGGACAGCTTCAGCAAAAACAACTGTGCGGAGGACCAGAGGTCACTGATGAATTTAAGAGGGTGATTTTAGTTAGTACTTGGTGAGGGCAGAGTCAGGTGAGCTGAACTGAGGAAGAAATGAAATTTAGAAAATAAGGGCAATCTGGGAGATAGGGAGGAAGAGAATAGTTTGAAGGGTAAAATGTTTCAAATTTTATCAAATTTTCTAGAAAAGATAATATCAGAGAAAATTTAAAGTAGAGAATAGCAAAGCCAGGGAGTATTAAGTTGAATTCATATGATATTTCAGATATTCAACTATTTTTTTACTTTAAAAAAATAGCAATTTCATATAGATTAAACTAATGTATGAACTTAATTTCAAAAAAGAAGGGGATAAAGCGATCTGCTAAGGAGGTGGAAGAGAGGAACAAGAGGACTAAGAGTGAAAAAAGTAAAGTAACAAGGACTCTACCAGAAATAAATGAAAGCATTTTCAGAACTCTGCTTAAAGTCCTACAATATGATCCTGTGCTGAATACACCTGGCAAGGTTGTTACCCTCTGAAAGGATCCCATCTGCTAGTTTTACCTTTGCATTTATTTCACTTTTAGAAACAAAGCTATTGAGCTCTAACAGGATACCTGAACCTGAACACTGCAAGATTTCTTTTGGGGGAAAAAAAATCACTCTTGCTTAATGTGGCACAAACACAAACCTGCACTGATGCCATTGCCTTTGTTTTTTGTTATTTTGCTGATACAGAAGATATAGAAACTTAGAGCCCAATATGAAAAGCAGAGACATTACTTTGCCAACAAAGGTCCGTATAGTCAAAGCTATGGTATTTCCAGTAGTCATGTATGGATGTGAGAGTTGGACTATAAAGAAAGCTGAGCGCCAAAGAAATGATGCTTTCAAACTATAGTGTTGGAGAAGACTCTTACGAGTCCCTTGGACTGCAAGGAGATCCAACCAGTCCATCCTAAAGGAAATCAGTCCTGAATATTCATTGGAAGGACTGATGCTAAAGCTGAAGCTCCAATACTTTGGCCACCTGATGCGAAGAACTGACTCATTGGAAAGGACCCTGATGCTGCGAAAGATTGAAGGCAAAAGGAGAACTGGGTGGCAGAGGATGAGATGGTTGGATAGCATCACCAACTAGAAGGACTCGAGTCTGAGCAAGTTATGGGAGTTGGTGATGGACAGGGAAGCCCGGAGTGCTGCAGTCTATGGGGTCGCAAAGAGTCAGACACAACTGACCGACTGAACTGATGAAGTTGCTAATTTCAGGTCTACTGTTTTTCTACATCCTAATTTCTCATAAACTCAGCTGCAAATGGCCAAACATGTACAGAATAATCATGTGTCTGAAACAAAGCTCCACGTCCTTCACTATGAACAGCAGCTCTACCCAACTTTCCTTTTGCTGTGACCTCCATCTTTCTAGTCACCTGGGCTGGGAACCTCAAGTACCAGTCACCAAAACCTATCAGTCACTTCTTTGAACAATCTCTCCTAACTTTCCTTTCCCATTTCTTCTTACTCTAGTCCAACCAGTAGTCAGCCTGTCTAGATACCTATGATAGTCTCAGAACTGGCCTTGCCTATCTATCTCCCATATCACTACCATGTCATCATCCAAAAACACCAATCCCCAAATTCAGCTCCTTTGTATCTCCACCATCACAGATTTTCATCTTGAAATTCAGTTTTCTGTAAGGATCCTTGCCTGTCTACTAAAGCAAATATTTCATTGTTGTATTTTAGTCACTAAGTTGTGTCTGACTATTTGTGACCCCATGGACTGTTGCCCACCAGGTTCCTCTGTCCGTGAGATTTCTCAGGCAAGAATACTGGAGTAGGCTGCCATTTCCTTCTCTAGGTGATCTTCCTGACCAACGGATTGAACCCATGTCTCCTGCTTGACAGGTGGTTTCTTTACCACTGAGCTATCTGGGAAGCCCAAATATTTCATTACTCTTAAAATTTCATCCAAGCGATGGGCTCCTGACCCATGATGATTTTAAATATGTACACAGGTTATATTCATACCTCCCTCTAAAAGGTGGGGACTAACTCCTCAGCCACTGAGTGTGGGCTGGGCTTACTGACTTACTTCTAATGAAGAGAATATGGCAGAAGTGACAATGTATGACTAGGTCATAAAAGACATTACAACCACTTCCAAGGTCTCTCTTATTTACTCAGGGGAAAGCTAACTGTTATGCAGTGTGGACACTCAAGGAGCCCTGGAGAAGTCCATGTGATAAGGCCTAAGGCCTCCTGCCCACAGCCAGCACTAACTTGCCAGGCATGTGAGGCAGCCACTTTGGAAGCAAATTCTCCAGCCCTAGTTAAGCCTTCAGATGACTGCAGGCTGGCCAATATCTTAAATGAAGCTCATAAGAAACCCTGAGCCAGGATGGTCCAGCAAAGACACTCATAAATTCCTGACTCACAGCAATTGCATGAGATAATAAATGTCTATTGTCTTAATCCATTAAGTTTTGGAGTAATATGTTACACAGATGGAGACGACAGGCTCATTCTCAGTTCTGTGCCATTGTTCATGCTGTCTCCTCCACCACTGTCCTCTCATTATCCATTTTCCAATGCCCCTTCCCCTACCCTTCAGAGTCAAGCCAAAGTTTCATCTCCGTGAGGAGCCCTTCTTTTTTTATAAAACCATTTCAATTCTCACTTCTCCAGTTCTACCTTGAACACTTCTATGCTTAATCACATCACTCATTTAGGCATTCATTCATATACTCCTGTGTTACTGGGCGATATGCATCTTTCCTCTTAAAGACATTACACAGTTCTTCTAAACTGCATTCAGCACACTAATTAAGATACTCAATATCTGCTGAGAAAATTAGCAGGTCACACATACACACGCACCCTGGAAGTGCATTTGATGAGTACGTATAAAGTAGAGGTTAACAATATGGACTTAGAGCTAACAGTCTCTCTCTGCTTATTTACTAGCTGCTGTCCTTGGGTAAGTTACTTAAAATCTCTGTAAGCCTTTATTTCTTCAGTGCTTTTTAATAAAGATTCTAACAGTATCTATTTTAGTATCTACTTAATAAAAAGATGTTTAAAAAAACACATGCAAATCTCTTAGCAAAGTGCCTGGCACAGAGTGTTCAACAAATGTTAGTCATTATTGCTTGTATTATTAACCACAAATGACAAAGGACATGTTGAAATTCTGGGTTCCTGAAAGTCTCTAGATGTTATCAAGTGGCAATTTAAATTAATACGAAATTCTACAAACTAAAACAGGATTCACAATTTCTATTAAGATAACTTAATTTTTCTAAAATCTACTTTTAAGTCAATAGAACTACAGCCTGAACCAATTGTATAAGTGCAGCCTTGACTTTTTCTCCTTGCTGTCCTAATAGGATATTAACTTCAAAGCTTTTGTGGGAACACTTAATTGCTTGCATTCCTTAACAAGTAGCCACCATAGGAGTTTCCAGATTCACTTTTAACCTTTACAGTCCTGAGAAAGTATATAAGGCAAACTTACAAGACATTTAAATTTACACAGTCTCTGGGTTAATACAGCTGCACGTATGTGAATAAGCTACAAAAAGTAAATGAATTTTGTACATCAATCAAAATAGAATTCAATAGAAAAAAAATCAAAACAAAAGAACACTGCTATATGATATACCTGAGGGGAGGTGGGTGGGAAACTATAATGTTATTCATTAAAAAAATTTTTTATTGTGGTATAATTGACATTTGCTATTATATTAGTTTCAGGGGTACAACGTAATGATTCACTATTTCTGTATATTATGAAACAGTCTCCATAAGTCTAGTTAACATCCATCACCATAAACAGTAACAAACGCAACTTTTTGTGATGAGAACTTTTAAGGTCTACTCTCTAAACAACTTTCAAATATGCAACAAAGTATTATTAACTGTAGTAACCATGTGGTATATTTTATCTCCATGACTTATTTATTTTATAACTGGAAATTTGTACCTTTTGACCACCTTCACCATTTCACCCACCCTACAACCTCTGACAACCACCAATCTATTCTCTATATTTTTTTTTTTTCGTCTAATGTTATTCAGAGTTGGAATTACATGTGTTTCATGAACTCAGACGGAGAAGGCAATGGCACCCCACTCCAGTACTCTTGTCTGGGAAATCCCATGGACAGAGGAGCCTGGTAGGCTATAGTCCGTGGGGTCGCTAAGAGTCAGACACGACTGAGCGACTTCACTTTCACTTTTCCCTTTCATGCACTGGAGAAGGAAATGGCAATCCACTCCAGTATTCTTGCCTGGAGAATCCCAGGGACGGCGGAGCCTGATGGGCTGCCTTCTATGGGTCGCACAGAGTCGGACACGACTGAAGCGACTTAGCAGCAGCAGCAGCAGCATGAACTCAGATCATTCCTGAGCTATTTCATAATTTACATATATTCTTAACCATTTCCTAAAAAATAATCAGAGTTCTG
Source organism: Giraffa tippelskirchi (assembly GCF_054371585.1). Taxonomy (NCBI): domain Eukaryota; kingdom Metazoa; phylum Chordata; class Mammalia; order Artiodactyla; family Giraffidae; genus Giraffa; species Giraffa tippelskirchi. Next base: position 35,485,468 of record NC_137280.1, on the reverse strand, counting down.
TTGAGAAAACCTAGTAGAATGATTTTCAATAACCACTCTATTTAAAAACAAGCTTACTTTTTAACTGTGAACCAAGTCCTCTGGAATAAAAAGAACTACTTAATTTAAATTCTTATTTTCTCTTTCCCCCTACCAATATACCTTGAAAACTTTAGTTTTTGAAACATTCAGTACCCATTCCACTCTTTATGTGACCCTATACATCACACAACCTGAAATAGAAACAAAGACCAGAAAACTAACTTGTTTATTCCACCTCAATGTCAAACAAAAGTACAAATAATATTCAGTGCATGTGCTAGTTACCTTACAACTGCCAATCATGCTTGTTTTGAAACCTTTTGATTTTCAGAGCTGTCAATCTTGTGTGTTTTAAGAGAGAAGTGAGTGTAGAAATAATGCTTTAAGAGATGCAATCTTCCTGAAACATGAATAAATCAATGGACTTTACTCATAAAATTGAACTTTAGGATTTGACAGCAAGGTATACGATTCTCACAAAAAATCAAAATATAAATTAATGAAATAAAAACACTTAGAGAATAAGGCTCTTTAACCAAAAAGGTAAGTGTGGTTCAGCCACAAGGATTTGATATTTCAGTAAAAAAGAGGAATGTTCTTTAACTGATACTAATCAGAAGTATTATAACCATTGAGTGGGAAAGGGAGAATCAAACTAATCTAAATCTGGACATTTTAAATTTTTTTTTTTTGAAGCAAGCAAAAGTATCAATATAATAAATTTCCCTTCTCCACTTCCCCAATACAACTCAATTTTCTATTTACCTATTCATTCATGTCTAAAATCAAATACCATCAGAAGCTTTGCCCTCTGACTTGCAAGCCACAATTAATCACCAAAACCTGTTTCTTCTATCTCCTAAATTACTAGCAAAAATCTCCTTTCCTGACCCCTAGACTTAATTCACATTCTTGCCATTTCTTTCCAGAAGCTTCCTTACTGGCCTCTCTAAATCTGGTTTCACTCTTCTAATACATCCTCCACATTACAGCCAGAATGATCTCACTGAAACACAGTGTGGTCCCTGTTACCTGTCAGGATATTTTAATATCTTTACCACTTTCAGAGTAAAGCCTCAGTGTTTGAAAATGATACATAAACTCCTTGAGGATCTGGCTCCTGCCCATGTCCCTACTCTCCCAATTCACTTTTCCTAAACTTAAGCCAACTAAGCCACTTGAGTTCTCTCTCACTGAAAACTTTGCCAAGTACAGCTCCCTCTCATTTTCTGCACTTTGTATCTCCTATCCCTGCTCTACAACTCAGGTCAACTGCTAGTTCCTCTGGGAAACTGTCTCCAACACAAGATGACTCCATCATTAATCCCCTCTTCTCTATGCTGGTAGGATACAGTAAATAAAACTGACATGATACTATGTGTATTGGTTTACTTCTCTATCCCCCAAATGAATCACAAACTCCCTGAACACTGGGACTGTCTTTCATCTGTACATCGCTAACATAAAACAAGAAGTGGTGCACAATAGCTGCTCATTAAATGTTTGCTGACTCAGTGAAAAATTACACTATGGTCTACTTGTTTAAAAATAAGGTTAATAATATCAGCAACTTAGTTCTTGAGATTAATAAAATGTATTATGGGTACATTCCAAGCCAACCAAACTAATCAATGCCATAAAGCAATACTTTGCACAAGGGCTTCTCTTGTGGCTCAGCTGGTAAAGAATCTGCCTGCAATGCGGAAGACCTGGGTGCGATCCCTGGGATGGGAAGATCCCCTGGAGAAGGGAAAGGCTACCCACTACAGTATTCTGGGCTGGAGAATTCCATGGACTGTATAGTCCGTGGGATCGCAGAGTCGGGCCTGACTGAGTGACTTTCGCTTCACTCACTGTAAGAACTGGCACCATCTCAAGTAGTATTTGAGATCTAATAATCCCATCCTATTTTCACTACTGTTCCTACTGGAGGTGTTAAAGTCTCAACCATGACAACTGCTCCTTTCCAAGACACTCAGTACCTTGATTGGTTCAACAAACACTTTTCTGATATGTAACCATCCCTATCAAGGGCTTCGGTGAACAGGCAGTCAACATGGGGGCAAGACCCCAACCTGGTTACACTTCACTGATGAGGTAGTTATCCGGGGACATCAAGTCTCCAAAGAACCCAGTGAGAATTAAGCAGGGCAGCTTAGGAGTGGTCAAGATACACAATGAAGTTCACGTACTAAAGTACATACACTTTACTTACTTAAGAGGCTGTGAGGTCCTTACTCAAACTCTAGTTGTCTTATGTTAAGCACAATTTTGATGACCAATTTCCAGAATATTAGAAGAAATATCAGAATATGAGAAGAAAATTAGGAAATCTAAGAAAGCTAAAAAGGCAGACACAAATACAACAGTAGAAAAAGAAACATGACACCCAAAGGTGAAACACAAAAACTACAAAACTGGAGGGTTACGTGGCCGAGGAACAATAATTCTCTATATTTGAGTTGTGATACAATACAGAAATTAATGTTCATAATTATGACCTTGGGTCATCAAAACAAAGACAAACAAGTTAAACAACTTTGGGTCTCATAAGGTTCAAGAAAACAAATGATACATTTTATACAATGAATCAATTAAAAATTGTGTTATACATAAAGAGTCAACCTTCTACCCTTTGCAAAATAAACTTTTTTGAAATATGTCATTCCCAAATAACAAAAGGCATGCTGACTCTAAGCTACTTATCATTGTCAGATATTAACTAGTTTCTGTGACTACAGGAGTCACCACAATCATGATTCATAACCATTCCAAAATGAAGCCTGGGCTTGCTGGCCATTTGATTATTGGTGGCAATACTACCCAAACACACTGTACCATGGACACCATAACCCAGGATGTTAGAACTGACTACCTACCAGTCTTTAACAGACTACTATAGAGATTTACTACCATACTGCTTTCAAGGTCCCTGGTATAAAGCTGGTTCATATGTCAGACTATTTTAAGGAAGTTTCTATGACACTTTAGTACTAATAGCTACATGCTGTAGGTTTAGAGAGCAGCACAGCAGAGTGAAAGAACATTCCTGAGTGATGGATACACACAGCCCTAGGCTTTAATCTTTGCCTTGTTAATTACAACTGTGTGACTGTAGCACCTTGTTTATGCTCAGAGACTCACTTTCATTTGGGAAATGGGGATAATATCTTGTACTGCCTATGCTTCTTATGCAGAACAAATCAGATAATGTACATAAGGTGCCAACATAGGTTTTAAAAAGCCTGGCTATCAGGATTATCAGATATAGAAACAAAATGATCTTAATCCACACTAGGACAAATTTTGTGAAATTGTGTGCTGTATTAATAACACACACAAATGTTTAAAGGGAAAAGTGCTTTATATTTTTAAGTCACAGTAGAAGTTCCCTGACTCATAGATTGGTTCATGGAAAAGTAGGTCAAAGTGAGGACTCCATAAAAAAAGTATACACATACACTGTGGAGATATTTACTGAGCAATTAATGCAAATATTTTGAGAGGGGGCCAGGCCTTCTTGCTGAGGAGAGGTCCTCTCACTGGGGCTCTGCATTGATCTCCTTAAATAAACAATATCTATACTGCAAAGTCTGGGATTGCCAGAGTCAATCACTTAAAACTAACACAGGGACAGAAAGAACTGCCGCACCCCACCCTCATCTTTACAGTTTACTTAAACTAATTCAATAGCAATTTTATTTTAAAAAGATTCCCTTATGGTGCCTTTCTAAAACACTAAAATAAGCTTTCATAAGAACAAAACTCATATTTTATTAATTTATGTAATAAATAAATTGTTTAGCAATAATTAAATGGGTTTGGGAATAAACACAACTAGCTTTTACTAAATATATACCTCAACTGAAAGAAGCAATAATGCCCAGTTATGGTACAGGACTATTAGTTTCTAATTGTCTAATTCTAAGTGCTGGTATGGGTTAATGGGTTTTATAGAAGAAAATCTTGATTAAATTTAGCAAGTCAGTTAATTCAATGATAACTGCCAAAAAGTTAACGCCAGAGTCATTCTGGTTTGCTATAATCTGACTTCTGATTCCAAGTCATAAACTGATGTTTAAAAAACAAAATGATTAAAACTTTTGAGTCTGGTACTGTAACAGTTAGGTCCCAACCACACTGCCAAAATTTCTGAATGTAATTATAATATGTCCACTTTGCAACTCACTCAAAGTAGATCACAACACTATTATTCATGCCTAAATACTATACTTTATATTCTAAATATTACTATTAATGCAATGTCTTTCTAGACTTAATTTTTCTTTTAAAAGTGTTTTTCGAACTTTTTTCATATGATAGAAATACTCACCACCACTCCCCCCAACACCTTAAACAAGACGTTACCAGAACTGTAATATATAAAAACAGTGAAAGCAGAGTTGCTCTGAAATAGGCCTAACTGCCCCTTCTTCTCCCAGAGCAATCTCTGAAGCCTTTTTGCATAACTCTATCTGATTCAATGGATATGAACCTGGGTAAACTCTGGGAGATGGTGAGGGTCAGGGAAGCCTGGCATGCTGCAGTCCATGGGGTTGCAAAGAGTTGGACATGACTTGGCAACTGAACAACAACAACATGCTTCTTGGGACAAAAACTGAAAACTTGTTCTTTTAAACAACAATCAGAAATGAATATTAAAACAAAAAAGCTATAGAACTTATTAAAAGGCTGTAATTTAGCTAATTAGAATATTCAGTTAACCAAAACAATTTGGGATCCTTATCAGTTGTTTATCACTTTTTTTAAAAAGAAGCATTCTGGTGGCATTTTAAACATTTAGCAATAGAAGCAAGGGTCCAAGGTCTTTTCTGATTACTATTATCTTCTACTCAGTGAACATCTTGTCATCATACTACCTCTTCTTACTCATTTAATTACCAATTTTTAAAACTGATTTGTGCACTAGTTTATTATCTATTCTCCATTCCCCCAAGAGACTAAGTTCCCCCAATTTCATGGAAGCAGAGAGCTAGTCTGTCTTGTTTTTGAGCCCTTACAACAGTGCCTGCCAAACTGAAGAGATCCTAAACTCTTGGGTACTGTCAGCAAGAGCAACAGCAGATCATTTTTCTTTAATAGAAAATATATCAGTAATTTGAAAATGAAGTACTGCTTTATTTCATGTAAAGAAATCCTTTCTTCTCCTCCCTACAACTGATAAGCTTTACATCATGCCACCATGGATGCCACCCAGTTGAACTGCCATCCTTTTTCTTACAAGTTGACCTCATGTGAAGCCAGACTAGCAGGTATTAGTTTTATAAAAAGATGCATTTTATATATGACTCTGCTGAATTATGAATATTTTACCTGCTCAGCCAAATTTATTATAAACTGGCAAATACCAGTGATATACATGTTTATTTATATTTATATATATTAAAAATTTATGGAAAAAATTCATTTCCATCTTGCTGACTATTGTTCTCCAATCTCAGAGTTTTAGTTCTGCATCCCTCTTTATATTCTACTCCCAGGTCTCCTACCTTAGTGGTTTTCATAAGGCATATTATGCCTTTCATAAGGCATATTTATATTCACAATTATCTTTATCTACAAAGACTATAAACAGAATGCATTCTGTTCAAATAATAGGAAAAATGGTAATCCAGAGAGCAGAGGCAAAACAGGAAGAAAAGAAAATGATAAAGAATCAGAATTTGGTACAATAAGAGAAAAGAACATGAAGAAAGAGAAATCAGAGGTTTCTCTTGAGAGGCAGATGGAGACTGTGGAAAAGCAGCAGCACAAAAGTCACACATACAATGGGTTGAACAGCATGTATTACTCCAAAGATGGTTTTAATTTTATGATGTGGAATGGTTTATTATCAGAATGGACATTCACATCTTCCCCAAAACTGCTTTCACTGCTTTGAGAAGACATGAATCTAGCCTAACTTGACTAATATAACATGATGTGAACTTGGCCTAAGTTGACAAACTAGGATGATGAAGAGAAATAATCATATTTTCTATCTTTTCAAAAAATCACCAATTAAAGTCCAACAATACTTTTGAGAAATCTCAACTTTATGCACACTCTTAAAGCATCTGGAAATGATTCTACTTACTCTCCATCCACTTCTGGTCTTTTACATACACAATGAAACTTGCCGCCAAAATCTATATAAAGATCGTTCTCCACGATATGAAAGATTCGCCCAATGACTATTTTATCCTTTGCAGGTCCCATCTGTGTAAGAGGAGAATGTCTCAGCATAGACGCGAAGGATTCCACATCTTTTGGAGAGCCCTAAATATGAAAAGAGACATTGATATGCATGTAATTCAATGCAAAGGTATAATATGGTAAGCACAGTAACAGCTTCTGGGCCCATGCAGCCACAACCTCTTGGCTTCTCTGGTGATTCAGACAGTAAAGAATCTGCCTGCATTGCAGGAGACCAGGGTTCGATCCCTGGGTTGGGAAGATCCCCTGGAGAAGGGAATGGCAACCCATTCCAGTATTCTGGGAAATCTCATGGACAAAGGAGCCTGGAGGGGTCACAAAGAGTCGGACATGACTGAGCAACTAACACACACACATACAGAGTAATAGCTTACAGAGGAAGTTTTTAAAAGTCAATTTGCTGTATATTTGTTTTGCAGCAATAATAAAAACACTGATATGAAATCTTGCTTTAAAAAGTCAGGTACACTCTTCAGCTTCTTCCTCATTCTTTTCCTCCTTGAAGAGCCAGAGAAAAGCAGGCATCTGTGCTTGGGTGGAGACGTGGTGGCCCAGGGTGGAATCTGGAAGGTGAGCAGGTAAGAAGCGCCCTTAGACAAAGCCTCAGGCCTGGGGTGAGAAGGAGGTGAGGAGGTGAGTATGCAGGGAGGGTATCCAAGAAGGTTAACTGGCTTCATTCCTATACGCTGTGCTTAGTCACTCAGTTGTGTCCGATTCTTTGTGACCCCATGGACTGTAGCCCTCCAGACTCTTCTGTTCATAGAATTCTCCAGGCAAGAATACTGGAGTGGGTTGCGATGCCCTCCTCCAGGGGATCTTCCCAACTCAGGGATCAAACCCAGGTCTCCCTCACTGCAGGTGTTCTTTACCGTCTGAGCCAGCAGGGAAGCCCTCACTCGTATATGACTATCTGCAAAGAAAAAAAGCCTTTGAATATAGGTTAATGAAAGTGACTATAGTTTTAATACAAATTTAAATAAACATTAAGGTAAAAATGATTATGGGTCATATAATTAGTAGTCTGAATTAGCAGTTCTTGCTACATAATATTTTTAAATGACCTGACTTTAATTTTAACATTATATTTTAATGCTGTAATTTTCTTCTTTTTCCTAAAATAAAATTTTAAAGGAAAGACAGCTTTAATTGTTTTGTGTTACTCATTTCTAGAAGTTGTTTTACATACTGCAGAGAAGGCAATGGCATCCCACTCCAGTACTCTTGCCTGGAAAATCCCATGGATGGAGGAGCCTGGTAGGCTGCAGTCCATGGGGTCGCGAAGAGTCGGACACAACTGAGCGACTTCACTTTCACTTTTCACTTTCATGCATTGGAGAAGGAAATGGCAACCCACTCCAGTATTCTTGCCTGGAGAATCCCAGGGACGGGGGAGCCTGGTGGGCTGCCGTCTGTGGGGTCACACAGAGTCGGACAAGACTGAAGCAACTTAGCAGTAGCAGTAGCAGTAGCAGTAGCAGTTTACATACTGAATTTATTTGAAGTAGGGTTGAATATATAATACAGGCCGATTCTTTCTTTTTTTTTTAACTTATAAAATTTTTTTTTCCAAACACATGCTTTTTCAGGAATCCATGAGTACAGATTTGTGCCTTCTACTCATCTTTGGGCTTCCCTGGGGCTCATTAGTAGAGAGTTTGTCTGCCACTGCAGGAGACATAGGTTCAATCCCTGGGTAGGGAAGATCCCCTGGAAAAGGAAATGGCAACCCACTTCTTTCTTTTTTTTCATCTGTCTTTTTGGGGATGGGGTATTACTTAAAATTTTTTAATATATAAAGTATATGTGCATTGATGAGTGGTCATTCAGCCATGTCCAATTCTTTGTGGCCCAAAAGACTGTAGCCCACTAGGCTCCTCTGTCCATGGAATTTTCCAGGCAAGAATACTGGAGTGGGTTGTCATTTTCTTCTCCAGGGGATCTTCTCGACCTAAGGATCGAACCCGCATCTTCTGTGTCTCTTGCAATGGCAGGGGAATTCTTTACCACTGAGCCACCTGGGAAGCCTATAAAGTATATGCATAAATTAATGTGTATAAAACTATCATGCATATGAAGACATTTAATATACAACTTGGAATCAGAGGAAGCATGAGATACCAGTGAATGCAGCCACTTCATTTCACACATGAATACCATACCTGCTACTCACAACCACGTGACAAGCTGAAAAGTGATTTTTAAATACAAGTTGCCTCAAAAGATGGAAAGTAGAAACATGACTAAAAAACTTAAAAGGAAGCAAATTGTATAGCAGAATAACAAATATTCAGGAAATCTGGGTTCTGTGAGTAACTCAACCACTAAATAGCTAAAAATCTTGACTGTCACTTAACCTCTCTGGATCTGTCTTCTCACTTGTTAATGAAAAGGTTGGATACCTATCAAGTTTAGTAGTAGGAATTCTTAAATATTCTACAATATAAAAATGGTTTTATAAACTAATAAACCATTGAAAATGGAAGACAAATCCTACCCAGCTCCCTCTTTTAACACAAACAGTAATAAAAATAATGAAATGGTATATGTACTTCATATTAGTTAGCAAGAAAAACATCTTTACATGTGTCTTCTCTGACAGGTAATTTAAAAATGACTTCCTTCTATTAACTGTGCTGTAACAACTTCAGTTTCTTCAACCCTAAACAATAAATGCTATGCTCATAACAATGTTCTTTTAGTAAAATTAGTGGAGTAGTGGTTCAAGATGGCACTGTGGGTACTTAACATTTCTCTCTCCCTCCTTCTGAAATTCCAGTCAGTAATGGTAAAGAAAGAAAGTGAAAGTTGCTCAGTTGTGTCTGACTCTTTGCGACCCCATGGACTATACAGTCCATGGGATTCTCCAGGCCAGAATACTAGAGTGGGTAGCCGTTCTCTTCTCCAGGGGATCTTCCCAACCCAGGGATCAAACCCAGGTCTCCCACATTGCAGGCACATTCTTCACTTGCTGAGCCTCCAGGGAAGCTCAAGAATAATGGAGTGGGTAGCCTATCCCTTCTCTAGCGGATCTTCCCGACCAGGAATTGAACCAGGGTCTCCTGCGTTGCAGGCCGATTCTTTACCAGCTAAGCTCCTAGGGAAGCCCAATGATGGTAAAAGAATGAACAAAAAAATTACAAACTGCCAATATTAAAGAGACGGAGAAGGCAATGGCACCCCACTCCAGTACTCTTGCCTGGAAAATCCCATGGATGGAGGAGCCTGATAGGCTGCAGTCCATGGGGTCGCTAAGAGTCGGACATGACTGAGCGACTTCACTTTCACTTTTCACTTTCATGCAGTGGAGAAAGAAATGGCAACCCACTCCAGTATTCTTGCCTGGAGAATCCCAGGGACGGGGGAGCCTGGTGGGCTGCCATCTGTGGGGTCGCACAGAGTCGGCCACGACTGAAGCGACTTAGCAGCAGCAGCAGCAGCAATATTAAAGAGAACAGAATCGAGACAAAAAGTATGCAAGAAATTTAAACAACTTTCTAGTGGACCGAAAGCATGCAGAAGGGGGATAACTAGTGAAGGAGACTGAAGGAAACTGCAGCTAAAAGTACAAAGAAGGAAGAAGCTATGAAAATAAGTCAATCTATTCTGAAGAATCCCATAAAGGCCCAGGACTCCATCATGCCAGGAATTATAGAAAGCTGGAATGAGAAGTGAGGCTGAAAACAAGTAGAATAATTAAAAGAATATAGTCAAGGAAGGCAATTTTCTGTCCAGCACAGAACATTTGACAGAAAGGCCAAGTGCACCACACCTAGAAATAAGGTGTTTATTGCCCTGGCAAAATAAATACAATATATTTTTTCTCTTCTCTAAAAAACACAATAATTAAATAAATGGTCTGGAGAAATAAGTCTGGAGGGCTGATTATGCAGCAATAGGTAACTCAGTCCATCAGGAAAGAAAAGAATCAAAATGGCAGCTGTCTGGCAAGGTATGAGCAGTTAGTAAGGCCTGGAATAGGAGCACAGGCTCCTAAGGCTCTGAGGTCGGACTATGTGGCTCAAGTCCTGATGGTACCACTTACCAGCTCTGTGGTTGGGGCAATGCACTTAGACTCTCTATGCTACTGTTTACTCACCTATAAAAGGGGGTTAATAATTATACCTACTTCACAGGGCTGTTATGAGGATTAAATAAATATATAGCCACATGTAAAGCTCTCAAAATATGCCTCTGGTAGGACCATCACCCCCTAAAATGTAGCTTAAAAAAAATTAATCAATTCATTATAGACCCAGTCATCACTGGGGCTTCCTGGGTGGCTCAGATGGTAAAAGAATCTGCCTGCAATGCAGGAGACCTAGGTTCGATTCCCCGGGTTGAAAGATCCCCTGGAGGAGGGCATGGCAACCCACTCCAGTATTCTTGCCTGAAGAACCCCATGGACAGAGGAACCTGACAGGCTACAGTTCAAGGGGTTGCAAAGAGTAGGACACAACTGAAGCAACTTAGCATGCATGCACAGGCAGAGATTCAGATATAATATATTAGCTTACGTGGCTGGGAGAGGCTTTTAATAGCTGGCTTGGTGGACTGAATGAAACCTGGACCCAATGACAGACTACACTAGATGAAGTTGAAATACCAGAACTTCCTTAGTATACCACTGAGAAAGGTAGTCAAAGGCTAGAACAGAATATAACGTTGGGATGGATTTATTATTTATGATCTGTTCACCACCTCTTATTATGGCCCCAGGAGGATCTATAAGATATGCACTTTACCAAGACTAAGAGAAACACTTTTGAGAAGGGAGTAACAGCATTTCTGAGAGCCGTGTGGTAGCTGTTCTCCACAGGCCAGGACTGATGGTGAGAACTACTGCCAACAAGAGCTCCCTGAACTAAGTGGGAAATAATGAGATCCTTTAGTGGCAGGAGTCAGGTCAGCACTTCTTAGCCAACCACATGGTGGGCATGGTTATCATAATGCAGCAGAGCCTAACTGCCTGTAGAGTTCTCTGGTACTGGCTGGTTGGTTATGGTGTCCTTAGAAATAAAATAGATGGGAAAACTCTAGTTCTGGAGAACAAAAGTCTGACTTGAATCACCACATATGAAACTCACGGCCCCTCAACCAATTCCCTTGAACCAATTCCCAGACACCAAGCTTTTCGAAAGAAGAGGAGGTCGTGTGTGTCCCCTTGAGGGAAGATGCTGTTACAAAACCCAAAATCTGGACCACCAATGTTCCTTCCAGCTTTCTGAAAGGGAGCTGTGGCTATTTACCAAAACTGAGGGAGGAGAAATTAGCAGACTTTTCAGAGATTATCTTAACTGACACCAACTCTTCAAGAACACATTCAGTGCCAGTCAAAACAAGGGCTTATGGAGATCGTGTGATAAACGGAGTTTTAGCTTAGATCTATCTCATGAGCCTGCTCTATGGTTATTCTCCCTAGAATCCACAATGGAACACATATAGTCAGCCACTGGCAGAATCTCCACACTGGTTCCTCGATCTGTCGAGTGAAGGCTATTAGAGTACGAATGACCAAGTGAAAGATGCTAGAACTTTCGCTACCTACCAAAGAAGTGAGTCAAAGGCAAAATACCACCTTCCTAGCGCACTGCAGCAGTCAGCGCCTCTGTCAAGGACCTGGAAGATTCAGGGTGGTGACTCCTACCACACACGCATTCAACTTGCCTACAAGGCCCTGCAGAAAACAGGTCTTCCAGAAGGACAATTTATTGTTATAAACTTAATCAAGGGGTAACTCCAATTGCAGCTGTTGTTCCAGATGTGATTTCATGGCTGGAGTAAATTAAAATATCCCTCAGCACCTGGCATGCAATAATTATCTAACAAATGCTTTCTTTTTCTAGACCTGTTAGTAAAGATGATATACCTCCAGGTTACATTAACTCTCCAGCTCTATTCCACAGTCTAGTTTACATAGACTCTGAGGGCCACTCCATTCCACAGGACACTATGCTACTCCATTACACATGCTGACTTGACGTGGAAGCAGAAAACTGCAACTATTCTCGACACATGGTAAGACACCTCTATGCCAGAGGGTGGGAAATGAATCCCACAAAAATGCTGGGCCTTGGTTGAAATTCCCAGGGGGCCAGAGGTCTGGGCTATGTCGAGATATCCTTTCTTACCACAAAGAAGCTAATGCTTAATGGGTCTCTTTGATTTTTGCAGGCAACAAGTACTTCATATGGACATGCTTCTTCAATTCTTTTAACAAGTAACCCAAAAAGCTGCCAGTTTTGAGTGGGGCCCAGAATAAGGTAAGACTCGGCAAAATGTGCAGGTCATCAGGCAAGCTCTTCCACTACCTGAGTTTTATAACCTGGCAGACATGATGCTAGCAGTACACAGATGGACAATGAGTATTCTGACAGGTCTCTATGAGTAGCATATGCAGAACTACAGTAGCCCTGAACGACAGCAGTAGAGGGCTCTGAGCAGGGCACTTGAATGATTATCTCTCTGCAAAGACAGATGGCCTAAAGTGAGGACCAAAAATGATTTGTGTCAAGTGACTAATGATTGTGCTGGATGGTCAGAGATTTAGCAGAAACAGGATTGAGAAATATGTGACAAGGTCTGGGAAAGAGATAGGAGGACAGACCTCTCTGAAACAGGCACAGAGTGACAAAATAAATGAGTCACACATGAATAATTTCTTCAGCAGAGAAGAATCTTAATAATCAAGGGACAAGACAACTAGTCATGTGGAGTCAGTCAATCTCTCTCCCTGACACTCTTGCCCACCTCCCCAGCGCGTTAAAGAACAAAATTGCCATGACAGCAGGGATGTGCTTTTGTCTTGGGGGTAGGAAGGGTATCTCAACATGTCCCAGACCACTGGCCAATTAGAAATTTTACCAGCTTCTAGGCCCCTGAATTTTTGTGGGATGGAGCTTATGCAAAGACTCAGGAATACTGACTTCCAGTCACCCTGTGAGTAGTGATTTGGCTATAGTCACTGCTAAATGACCAATCTACCACGGCAGAAATCAATACTAAACTTCCAAGACAGTATCATTTCCTGAGAGCATCAGCCAGCCACCTGGTGGCAAATTGATGACATAGGACTATTTGAAATGGAAAGGACAGTGATATATTTATCACTAGAATGGACATTTATTCTGAATATGGATTTGCCTTCCCTGCCCACAAAACTTCTACCAAAACCACCATCCATGAACTTACAGACTCTCATGTTCATTGTCATGGTATTCCAAATAGCATTGCTTTTAACCAAAGAAATCATTAATTATGGGGGATAATGGGGTCACACTTACGGACTTCACTGGGCTGACTAGTGCTGGACCTGAGACTAGTGAAATGATACTTTTCTTAAAATTAAATTTTCTATTTTGAGACCACTGTAAATTCACATGCAATTCCAAGAAATAATACATGGAGAGCTCCTGCAATGTTTATCAGTTCTCCCAATGGTAACATCTGGTAACCACAGTATAATATTACAACCAGGAAAGTGACACTGATGTAATCCATCAGTAGTATTGAGATTTCACCAGTTTCAGATGTAATCATTTGTGTGTATATTTAGTTCTATACACTTTTATCATATGTGAAGGTTCATGTATACACCACCACAGTCAAGTCACAGGAAGTTCCATCACCACAACAATCCCTTGTGCTGTCTTTCCATTCCTCATATCCCTTCTGCCCTATCCTAACTTTTAGCAACCATATATCTGTTCCCCATCTCAGTAATTACGTTATTTCAATACTGTCAAATAAACAGAATCACAAAGTATGTAACTCTTTGGGATTGGCTTTTTTCACAAAGCATAACTCACCTGAGAGCCACTCAAGCTGCTGTATGTATCGATCACTAGTTCCTCTTTACTGCTGAGTTGTATTCCACAAGACAGATATACCACAGTATGTTTAACTACTGACCAGTTCGAGGACAGGTGAGCTGTTTCCAGTTTTTGGCTATAACAAATAAACAAAGCTCCTATGGCCACTTCTGTGTAAGTTTTTATATGAACATAAGTTTTCATTTCTCTGGGATAAACACCCTCTGCTCCAGTGTGCACTTATCTCCTTTGGGAGGATCTGACCATCTCAACCTGAGTAGCTCGTCAGAGGCCAGAGGACTTGAGTCACTGACTCCTGGACTGGGAGTCTATCATTCCATGTTTGCCAGCTGACAACAGCAGAGTGCCCCAAGTTTTACAAAGAGAGGGAAATGACAAATGGGATCATCACTGTTTAATTTTATTCCTAAATCCCTACAAACCAGGCTCCACTCAAATATGACTGCTTCATTTCCTGTTATTTAATGACAACAGATAAAAACAAACTTAAGCATCATAATCACATTAGAAAAATTAATCAAAAGAGAAAATCTTAATAAAACCAGTAAAAGTAAAAACAAAATAAAAGGAAAATCCAAACATATTAAAAGAAGAAAGTGAGATGTTTAAGTAAAAATACGAGTTAGGAAAGAGACATAATAAGTGAAAGCTAATGCTGACTTGGGAAATCACAGGAGTCTGATTGTATATGATCAGAGCATATGACCACCCAAGAAACAGAATACATGCAGAATATATTCATCTTTTCCTTTAGGAAATGTATAGTACTATTTATATTAGTATGTATATTACAGCTGCTGATAAAAACCTACTTTCCTTAGAGATTTATATCTATTTCAATACTCTTTCATTTTTTTATATTAATTGGTCATTTCCTCTAAACCTACTTTGAAGATGTTAGACTCTATCGTGAAACCAAATACTTCAGAAGACTTTTATTATTAACTTGGAGATAATTCTCCTAGAATTCTATAATATATAAGAAGACATATCTTATACTAAAAATAAGACAACTGAAACCAATCCTTCAAACAAGCTATTTTTTGGATTTTTCAGTATTCTGAAAAGACAAAATATCTGATTTAGATATTCAGTTGGAATAGTCCAACATTTTGAAATAAAAAATACCAACAAGAAATATTCATGAAAAATTTAAAAAAATATTTACATAAAATCTATCCAATATATTGCTAAAATGAAACCATAAAGTGTATTATAACATCAGTATTCTACATAAATCAGCTAAAATAGTTACCATCCTAAAACAATAAAATGTTTTGTGTGGCCTTAAAAACTCTTGCAAACCATTTTCTCAATGTGCTGTATAGTAACACGCCACCCTCTACTGTTAAGAAGCAGTAACATTCATAAAGCAGAAAACCAATTCTTTGCTCAACTGTTGCCACCTGGTGGCTATAAGACAGGTTTTTCACTGCACCACAGCTCCCAGTCGGCTTAACAGGTTCTACAAATCTCTGTTCTCTAAAGGAAATGGCAACCCATTCCATTATTCTTGCCTGAAGAATCCCATGGGCAGAGGAGCCTGGGGGGCTACAGTCCATGGGGTCGCAAGAGTCAGACACGACTTGGCGACTAAACTACTACTACTACTAAGTGCCATACAAGGGTTAAAGGTTTTAAAATATTTTTAAAAGGAAAAAGGCATTTGACTTTAAAAATGCAAATATAGCAAATATTTACCAGGTCCTCTATACGTAAGCATGTGTTACATTGGTTACAAAAATGAAAAGGACTTGGTCCCCATCCTACAAAAAATAAACAAAACACTTTACAGAGACACATGAATAAACCAATCTTAAAATAATGAACCAAGGAAAAGAGAAATGAATAAGTGAGCATGGACGAATAAATGGACTTTCAGGTCACTGAAACTTGAGATCCCTTGAGATCACTGAAATTTTAACATACGGAATTCACACGAATTGCCCTTGATTAAATTCCTGCCTGCAGTGGAAAGTTCCTTTTAAGAATAACTTGTTTGGTTCTTACTGAATATTTCATATCTCTGAGGTGCACATATAGATACATGTGTCTACATTTCAAAGATAAGAATTTAACCAATGGGTACAAGGTTAACCTCCATTCATATATATATATGTGTGTGTGTGTATGTGTTTACTTTCATATATATATATATACATACATATATATATACACATACATATATATATACATACATATATATATATATACACATACATATATATACTTATAGATATATAGGCTTCCCTGATGGCTCAGCGAGTAAAGAATCCCTGCAATACAGGAGACACAGGAGATGCAGGCTCAATTCCTGGGTTGGGAAGATCCCTTGGGGGATGGCATGGTAACCCATTCCAGTGTTCTTGCTTGGAGAATCCATGGACAAAGGAGCCTGGTGGGCTACAGTCCAATGGGTCGCAAAGTCAGACATGACTGAGCAACTAAGCGCGCACACACACACACATATTTTAATCAAAGCCCCAGGACTTTCAATATAAGTTTCATCTGGTTGGTGAGATGATAAAGGCCTAAAACAAGAGATGATTTTTACTATGGAATTTGTAGGCAGGGACGCTAATTCTAGGGGGAAGAGCAAAGGTAAAGACATCATGCTTTGTTTAGGGAACAGCAAACTGTCTACACTCCAAAAGCTTTCTTTAAAGCAGAAACCATGTTACAAATTAAATCTTATATAGAACCCAATATATATAATAATAAGCATAGTATTTTGTTGGTATAAGTGCATTTTATCAGTTCAAATTTATAGAATTTACTTAATATTATACTCTTGCCTGGAAAATCCCATGGACGGAGGAGCCTGGTAGGCTATAGTCCATGGGGTCGCTAAGAGTCAGACACGACTGAGCAACTTCACTTTCACTTTTCTCTTTCGTGCACTGGAGAAGGAAATGGCAACCCACTCCAGTATTCTCGCCTGGAGAATCCCAGGGACAGCGGAGCCTGGTGGGCTACTGTCTATGTGGTCGCACAGAGTCGGACACGACTGAAGCGACTTAGCAACAGCAGCAAGTCAAAAACTGTGAACATCCAATTATTTTAATAAAAATTACAAACTAGTGTCAAAAGTGAGGGATAAACAACCCAGTTCTCAATTTCTGTATTTTGTTTTGACTGCTCAATATCAAGAAAATCCACTTATAATGCCCCACATGTTTAAGTGGGTGAGGAAACAGGCACTGTCATGCACTATAAGTGGGAGTGTGGTGCAGTCTGCATCTGTCAAAACTCAAACTGTGTGCACACTTTTAGTCAGTATATATCCCATATATATGGATAAGGGTGTGCTCAGTCGTGTCTGACTCTTTGCAACCTCATGGACTGTAGCCCACCAGGTTCCTCTGTTCATGGAATTTTCTAGGCAACAATACTGAAGCAAGTTGCCATTTTCTACTCTAGGGGATCTTCCCGACCCAGGGATTGAACCGGTATCTCCAGAGTCTTCTGCATTGGCAGGTGGATTACCACTGAGCCACCTGGTGGCTAAGTCCTGCACGACTCTTTTGCAATCCCAAGGACTGTAGCCCCATCAGACTCCTCTGACAATGGGATTTCCCAGGCAGGACTAATGGAGTGGGTTGCCATTTCCTTCTCCAGGGGATCTTTCCCACCCAGGAACTGAACCCCCGTCTCCTGTATTGGCAGGCAAATTCTTTACCACTGAGTCACTGGGGAGGCCCTATATATCCCATAAATAGGCAGAAAAAATGTAAATACTCACTGTAGCACTGTCTGTATTAAGGGGAGGAAAAAATAAACCAGTCTAGAAGCTCACTAGTGAAGGTCTGGTTAGATAAATAATACTATATCCAAACAATGGAATGCCAAACAAATATTTTTTCAGTGAGGTATACAGATAGCCTCCTGTATATGCAGATGTGGAAGCTGCAGAAGGCTAACTGTACCATTTATATAAAGGACTTGAGTATCCAGCATTTGGGTATCACAGAGGAGGATCCTGGAACCAATCCCTTGTTGGATACCTAAGGACAAGGGTAAGCACACTACACTACATATATATAATGATAAGGAAAAATATTCAAAGTTATACTTAAGTGAGAAGAGCAATTTTCAGCAGCAGCAATGAAAACATACTGAGTGCTCATTACCAGGTCCCTGTACTAAGTGTTTAAATAATGAATTCATTTAATCTCATAATAATCCCATGATAGAGTTTCCTGTTATTAAAAAAAAGGAAAAGAAGATACATGGATATTACATAACTTTCCAAGGAAACACAGGCAGTAAATGATAGAAGAATCATAATTCAAAGCAAGATTGTCTGAATCCAGAGCTTTCATTCTTAAACATTAATGAGGTAGTTCAAAAACCTGTATGTTTTTAAGTATATCTGTATATATAATTAACTTATACTCATATACGTATACATAAAATCTCTAGTAGTATGCATTTATAAAAACACCTTCCAGCTTTGAAAAAATGAGGGAAAGGAGGCTTTTATATGCACATAGCAACCTTCAGTGCTATTTATATTCTCCTTTCACAACATCACTTTATACAATTTTTTTCAAAAATCCTGATCACACAATAAAGACAAACTATTCATCTTGTAATGTCAGGATACTCTGCAATTGAATGGTTCCAGAAACTTCAAAGAGCAAAATGAAAGATTTTTCACAAAATTGAATCTTTACACCAATACCTATCAATTACTCATAGTCCTCATCATAAATGTCAGAAAAATACTGAATACTTCCAATAAACACTAAAAATTAACGTGGTATGTTCGGTTTTCTTATTACTCTGACAATTGTTCTTGCTCTGTTATTATTCTGGACTAGCACGTTTTATTTACATGCTCAAGCCTGTGCTATCCTCACTTGTTCAACTGTTTGTGAGCAGTCACACAGAAATCTCAATTCAACGACTGCCCAGGCTGTCTTGAAGTTCCAATGTGCACCGTGGGTTCTATTCATTCATTCATGCATCTGGCAAACACGGAGTGCCCACTAAGAGTCAAGCACTGTGCTAGATGCCAGGCAGTTTTCTGTAACCCAGGACACTACCAGTCTGTCAACTGTTTGGGACTGGTTCCCAAGGGGCTAAGTACAGAAATTGGGAGTTTATTTTTATACAGTTTAATACTGCCAACTTCATGTCTGCTAACTCAAAAAAAATCTAATTTGTATTTATGTCTATCTCTCCCATTTCACCTATCTAATAATTCTATCGTATTTTACAGAATTATTGCCTGGGGCAGATGGATTTTTTTTTTTTAAAGGTCTTTTACAGAAAAAGTGAAGCACTGATAAGTTAAATTACTTGCTCAACTTCATAGTGACACTAATTCTGTCATTTACCTATCCACTTAATTAAGAAATATTTCTGAAAAGCCTGGAACACCAGACACTAAGCTCCACGCTGCAGCTACTGTGCACAAGAGAAGCCGAGAGCCCAGCCTCTTCCAGCCTCCGAGTCCGACTCGGAGTCCCAGGAGTTGTCCTGGACGCGCCGCCGGCGGCTCTCGCTGCTGGTTTCCCTTCTAGCACTCAATTCAGAAGACTCGTGCAAAGGAGTGTGGACAACGCAGGCCCAACATGTAGATACCATACATAAGCACAACAAACGGATGAACAACACCACCGCACACGGTTCCAAGCGACCAGCTCCGACTTCACTTCCTACGCTGGGCCCCGCCCCCGGCCCCGGCCCCACCTCTCGGTCTCACCCAACTTAGCCGGGCCCATCAACGACGCCAGGGCTTCGCCCTGCCCCCGGCTCTACCCTGACTCCGCCTCCAAACCCGCCTCCGGGCTCCGCCCCCAACCCCAGGCCTCGCCCCCCCCAACGAGTGCCTGGCTTAGCTCTCGCGACTCACCCTCATCCGGCCGAGCTCCGCCTTCCGCTGCAGCTCCGAGAGCCGCTCCAAAGCGCTCGCGAAGCCGCCTGGGAGCGGCCTAGGCTCCGTGGAATCAGAACTGTCGCTTCTGGAGCCACTCTCACTGCCTGCTCCTCGACAGGATCGAGAGAAGAGAAACACTCGCAGAAAATGACTCTCGGCAATCACGGCACGGGTGCCACACAGCGCCGCCATGACGGATCCACAACCTCTGACCTTTGCCTTCTCCGCAAGCGCGCAGGTCACGGGGCGGAGCAACGAGGGGCCGCCCATTGCAGAGCCCTGTGGGCGGTGGGCGTGGTCTGGTCGGTGCTGGGGCCAAGTGTGGCTCGAAAGAGTCAGGTTGGTGGACGAAATCCTTGATGGCTACAAGTCCCTTGCTAGCAGCGGCCCGCTAAGTTTTGCCTGGAAAGCGTTCTGACTCGCAGCAATTTCGCCCTCCCAGGTACCCCTTGGGCCTTGTGCTGCTGTAAATTCTAGTAATGCGACACTTGCTGCCCCCGCCTCCCGCGTCCTTCCCCAGAATGTCCAAAGATTCTTCACCCCGCCGCTCTTCAGGACTTTGCTCAAATGCGAGGTTCTCCTTGGCTGTCTTATGTAGAATTGGAACTCCAAATACTATCGGACCCCCGCCATTTAGCGCTTCTTAATATGCCATGTAGTTTACTTACAATAATTGTGTTCAGCCTGTGCTCTGAATTTATAAACTCGATGACAGCAGGAATTGTGCTGTTGAACCCCTGACAGTGAGCACATGATAGGCCTTAAACATTTGGGTTCCACGTGTGTGTTTGTCTGTTCTGTGGTCAACCCAGCCACGTTACAAAAGTACTAATTTGAGACGTTTTGGGCCACCTCTGGATGCAATCCCTTCTCTTAGGGAATAAGTTCCTAATGCCTAAATATGCACCACCCAAAGGACCTACCCTCACTTATGATTTTCTCCCTTCCGGCGCCATGTTAATTACCAGAATTTGCCAACCTTCTTCAAAACTGAGCTGAACACCATAGTTGTGTTAATGAATTAAGCTGTCCATCTATCTTCTACCCATCATTATTATAATAATGCATAATTATTTACTTGAGCAAGCACTTTTCCATCGCATTTGCAAGTACTTTGAGGGAAGGAATTTTTTATGTATGACCCCAGACCCTATTTTAATAATATTTTTGACTATGAGACTTTTGTTTTTGGCCAGGCCAGGAATCATATAGGGAGTTTAGTTCCCTGACCAGGGACTGAACACTGAACTGGACAGTGAAAGCTCAGAATCCCAGGCAGTAGACCCGGCAGAGAATTCCCAATAATGCTTTTGACTATGGATTTTAAAACTCTGATGTTCTCATCAATTGTGTAGACAGTAGAAAGAACACAAGAAGTGGACTAACCTTTGTTGTTCAGTTGCTTAGTTGAGTCTGACTCTGCGGCCCCATGGACTGCAGCACACCAGGCTGCCCTGTCCATCACCATCTCCCAGACCTTACTCAAACTCAAGAAGCTGAAGTTGAATGGTTCTATGAAAACCTACAAGACCTCCTAGAACTAACATCAAAAAAAGATGTCCTTTTCATCACAGGCAATGCTAAAGAATGCTCAAACTATCACACAGTTGCACTCATCTAACATGCTAGTAAATTAATGCTCAAAATTCTCCAAGCCAGGCTTCAGCAGTGTGTGAACCATGAACTTCCAGATGTTCAAGCTGCTTTTAGAAAAGGCAGAGGAACCAGAGATCAAATTGTCAACATCTGCTGGATCATTGAAAAAGCAAGTGTGTTCCAGAAAAACATCTATTTCTGCTTTATTGACTATGCCAAAGTCTTTGACTGTATCACAATAAACTGTGGAAAATTCTTCAAGAGATGGGACTACCAGACCACCTGACCTGCCTCTTGAGAAATGTCTATGCAGGTCAGGAAGCAAGTTAGAACTGGACATGGAACAACAGACTGGTAAGGCTGTATATTGTCACCCTGCTTATTTAACTTGTATACAGAGTACATCATGAGAAACACTGGGCTGGATGAAGCACAAGCTGGAATCAAGATTGCCTGGAGAAATATCAATAACCTCAGATGTGCAGATGACATCACCCTTATGGCAGAAAGTGAAGAAGAACTGAAGAGCCTCTTGGTGAAAGAGGAGAGTGAAAAGGTTGTCTTAAAACTTAACATTCAGAAAACTGAGATCATGGCATCCAGTCCCATCACTTCATGGCAAATAGGTGGGGAAATAGTGGCTGACTTTATTTTTGGGGCTCCAAAATCACTGCAGATGGTAACTGCAGCCATGAAATTAAAAGACGGTTACTCCTTGGAAGAAAAGTTATAACCAAGCTAGACAGCATATTAAAAAGCAGAGACATTACTTTGTCAACAAAGGTCCCTCTAGTCAAGGCAATGGTTTTTCCAGTAGTCATGTATGGATGTGAGAGTTGGACTATAAAGAAAGCTGAGCACTGAAGAATTGATGCTTTTGAACTGTGGTGTTGGAGAAGATTCTTGAGAGTCCCTTGGACTGCAAGGAGGTCCAACCAGTCCATCCTAAAAGAGAGCAGTCCTTTAGCAGTCCTTGGAAGGACTGATGTTGAAGCTGAAACTCGAATACTTTGGCCACTTGATGCAAAGAACTGACCCATTTGAAAAGACCCTGATGATGGGAAAGATTGAAGGTGGGAGGAGAAGGGGATGACAGAGGATGAGATGGTTGGATGGCATTACCGACTCAATGGACGTGAGTTTGGGTAAACTCCGGGAGTTGGTGATGGACTGGGAGGTCTGGAGTGCTGCAGTTCATGGGGTCGCAAAGATTCGGCCACGACTGAGCAACTGAACTGAAATGAACTGAACTTTCATCATAGGGGACTGGAATTCAAAAGCAGGAAGTCAAGAGATACCTGGAGTAATAGGCAGGTTTGGCCTTGGAGTACCAAATGAAGCAGGGCAAAGGCTAATGAGTTTTGCCAAGAGAACATGCTGATCATAGCAAACACCCTTTCCAACAACACAAGAGATGACTCTACACATGGACATCACCAGATGTTCAATACCGAAATCAGATTAATTCTGTTCTTTGTAGCTGAAGAAGCTCTATATAGTCAGCAAAAACAAGACTGGGAACTGACTGTGGC
This sequence comes from Giraffa tippelskirchi, assembly GCF_054371585.1. Lineage (NCBI taxonomy): Eukaryota > Metazoa > Chordata > Mammalia > Artiodactyla > Giraffidae > Giraffa > Giraffa tippelskirchi. Next base: position 35,462,390 of record NC_137280.1, on the reverse strand, counting down.
TCATATCATGGAACTCCTTATTGCCAAATTCAGACTTAAATTGAAGAAAGTAGGTAAAATCACTAGGCCATTCAGGTATGACCTGAAACAAATCTCTTACGATTATACAGTGGAAGTGACAAAACAGATTCAAGGGATTCGATCTGATAAAGTGCCTGAAGAACTATGGATGGAGGTACAGGAGACGGGGATCAAGATCATCCCCAAGAAAAAGAAATGCAAAAAAGGCAAAATGGTTATCTGAGGAGACCTTACAAATAGCTGAGAAAAGACGAGAAGTGAAAAGCAAAGGAGAAAAGGAAAGATATACTCATCTGAACGCAGAGTTCCAATGAGTATCAAGGAGAGATAAGAAAGCCTTCCTCAGTGATCAATGCAAAGAAATAGAGGAAAACAATTGAATGGGGAAGACTAGAGATCTCCTCAAGAAATTAGAGCTACCAGGGAACTAACCTTAGAATAGTACATAATTTTATGAATCACACATGACATTATTACTAGCCACCTGTATGGCAAGCCTTAAATTCAGTAGAGAGCTTAAGATAAATTCTGCTCCAGGTGAGTTCTCTCCATTGGTACATAAACTGTTTATTTCCCTTGCCTCTTGATGAAGTCTTCCTAAGACGTTTTTGCATTACTTTCTAAGGCTATTGCTACTTCTGTTTCCCTTCAGGAAAAAAAAAGTGTAGTGAAGAGCTTTGGCCAGTGCTCTTAATTCTACTTCAACCTCCAATCCTGACTGCAGGCAAGCCGATTTTTTGTTGCTGATTTGGTTTCCTCACATACAACCAAGTTATTAGTCTCTATCTCAACCCACTCCAGTACTCTTGCCTGGAAAATCCCATGGACGGAGGAGCCTGGTAGGCTTCAGTCCATAGGGTCACTAAGAGTTGGACACGACTGAGCGACTTCACTTTCACTTTTCACTTTCATGCATTGGAGAAGGAAATGGCAACCCACTCCAGTGTTCTTGCCTGGAGAATCCCAGGGACAGCAGAGCCTGGTGGGCTGCCGTCTATGGGGTCGCACAGAGTCGGACACGACTGAAGCGACTTAGCAGCAGCAGCAGCAAGTTTAAGGAAGTGCTCTGTAAACTTGATCCACATCTACAGAGCAAATGGGATTGCTAATATCCCAGCTCAAAAAATGAATGGCTGTATTATATTCATGTCCTACCTTAGCCAGATGATAAATTCCTTTGTTTTGATAATGCATTTGGGGACAAATTCTGATGTTTTTAATGGAAAAGTTTGTATCAACTAACTTCAAGCATATCTAGTTCTCTGCCTTTGGCAGAGCAACAGAAGCATCAGATAAGATTGGGAAGGACTGAGTCAGTCTGCACATTGTCCTTCCCTATATTAGTGCCAATAGTAACATCGACCCTAATGGCAGTATTTTAACATCATGGCCCCTTCTGATCCTGCTCCGATTCCTTGAACCACACCTTCCTTCTTGATTTATTAAAAATACAAGCTTTTTTCCCATGTAGCTTGCATAGTTAGTATGCCTTGTAAAAAATATTAATGGCAGATGGCAAGTGAATATAATTAAAGTTCTAGCTCCTTGTCTGCTGGCTGTAATATCATCTATAAAATGATGACAGCACCACAGCCTTGAGTGAGGAATTGAAGGAAGTGGGTGTGAAATGCCCAACACCTACTGAAAGCTCAAATAGTGGCTACTAGTGGCTAGATCGAAGTGATCAGAAGGTGATTAGAAGTTTATGCCTTTCAAACATGCAAGAAAACCTGGAAAAAAGGACTAGTGATAACACTGGCAAGACAGATGAGTATAACTGTAAAGATAAGTCCTTTCAACCATAGAGATGAATGCTATCATTAAGGAGATTGTGTAGAAGATGACCAGAGATGGGCCATAACATTTAAGGATTCGGAAGAAGAGAATGCCAGAGAATAGTCAAACTGGAAAATGAGAAAAGAATTAATTCCAGAAAGGAGAAAACTTTCAACCATGTTGGGATGGAGAGTGTTAACAGTGAAAGTTGCCAAGCAGCATTTAAGTATGGAGTCCTGGCAGGTGATAGGCATGTGAGTTCTTTTGGCTCCTTTAAATTTTGGTTCATTTTTATTTCAGAATCAGAACATGGAAACTGAAATCTATGGTTTGTAGGTGTATTTAAAAGTGATAATGCTTTCTTAGTAACTGAAAACTAAATGGTGTCTATAATTAATACAATTACAATGGGACAGTTCACTAATTAATGGCCCAGTGTCTCTCCATTATGGGTAAAAATCTGTTTTGTCATCTGGGTCTTAATATAAAGAAACATGCAATCCTTACATAGGGCCTTATGCAGCATCTCTGTTACAAACTGAGCAAAAAGTCACTTACAAATGTCTTGGTGTAGTCAGCATGTAGCTTTTTTGTTTGATAAATTGATTCCATATAGCTATTCCTGGTTCTTTCTATACCCAGGATATGACAGGTCTGGAGACAAGTTATATAATTAATGAATTTACCCCTTTCCTCAGCAGATAGGTAATACATACAAAAGAACTCATGCCCAAATTATAGAATTTTTATTGTTTTCAAATACTATACAAAAAAAAAAAACAAACAGTAGTATTTCTTCATTAACAGATCCAGAAATAGTCCAAATTCAACATTCTTTCCCCCTCTATTTCAGTAGTTTGAATTACTACTAAAATAATCCAATGGTTTCTACTCTCTTCCTTGGATTACTTTGGCTTCATAGGTGTAAGAATTCTTGCTTTATTTCCCACAAGCTCCATAAGTTAAGGACGTTCCTTTGTAAGAAGGGGATAATTTTAGGAATTGTTTTCTTCTCTCACACTTCTTGAATCCTTCAGTATTTGAGCTCTCACTCTGGTTGCTATGTTCTTCTAGTGTCAAACATGAAACCCAGTAGAATAACCAGGACCCCTCTCTGGTGTTCTTAGTAATTACTGTGTTCTAAATTGCTTAAGTATCTGTGAATTTGTAATATTGTATCTTCCACAGAGACTACCTGGAATAAGATTTATAAGTTGATGTGTGTTTTTCTACATTTATCCTCCCTCTACTTTTTTGTTGCTTCTTTAGAGGCGGAGCATTTTGCCATAGATTAAATCATTTCTAAATTAAGTTTAGATAGATGTCTATGAAAGTGTTTCTCCGTTTTCTTCTTTTACAACCATCACCAGTATCCACGTACACCCATCCCCCACCTTCCAACCCTATCTCTATCATTTCTCCCATAAAATAAAGAGATTTGAGAATATTTCGTTTAACTAAAGAAACTGCCATCTTCTCCATTTTGCCTTATTAAAAAGACAGTAACAGGGCAGGACATCCAAGAATTAGTGTGATGAAAGAAGATGTGATAAAAGCAACTGAAAGACTAATTGGTTGAAAAAATAATTTACCAGCCTTATTGAGTAACCATAGTATCTCTTTAAAAAGACAAATGTATACACATGGATTCCTCTGGGACAGTGCTTCAACAACTTTTGCCTTAACGCCTTTCAAGTAAATAATCTATGCTAGTCTGATACCATGAAGCAATGATATACAGCAGATGGTAAAAAATTGCCTTTTTTTTTTAAAGCCTGGGTACCAGTTGATTGTGTAATACAGCAAGCTGTTTCCAGTCCATTGGTCTCATAATAAATATTGAGACCTGTGCTACTGATACACAGAATTTATTAAGCTTTTCACATGTAATAGAGCATAGTTTCAATAGCATCTGAAGTGCTCACAAAAGCTCCAGCAATCAAGAAGGGCAGCATGTTACATCATAACAATCAACACTTGTAGCTTTTCAGATTTGGTTTTCATAAGATAATTTATCCCCAAGTAAATCTAGTCATGCTTTTAAAAAAATGCTTTAGGTCACTCCAAACTTGGCAATTAACATTTGGCATAAACAATAATAAAACAATCACAACTTGATAAATAACAAATACAACATTGTAGGCCATAACCATACACAGCATAAGGAAAAGATAGTGGTGATGAGTAAGTAACTACTCGAGTTAATGAGAGTACCTTGGCCTCCATGTAGATACTTCCAGAGGCTTTGGTTCATTCAGCCCTGAAACTCTGTTTTCAAAGCAAGGGGCAATGCCTACAGTATCATTTTGTAATTTCTAACAAACAGAAAACAAGTAAGTAGAAAATGATGAATTGATTTTTATTAATGCATGAAATCCTCAGGAGTTATCACCAACCCCTTAGTATAAAAATTTTTCAAGTTATATTAGTCATATAACTTGGTGTGCTTATTTTAAATGCTGCTAAATGAATTAAATGAAGACAGTTTTTCCCCTAATGCAATTGATTTTAACACTTTTCAGCTACCTAGATCTAAAAAAACTTTCAGGCTTTGGAACTGAATGTTTGAGGACAGTGTTCAAATTGCAACCTATTGATAATACAATATGCTTGATTTAGAATGTTACCTTATAATTTCCTCCAAAACTAAAATTTTAATCTGGTGAAAAATAAGTAGCTGTAAGTGGCATAATAACCATGACACTGAAATGGTTACTGTCACAGATGGTGTTAAACAAAGGGTTCCACTCTCAGGTCACCTAGGATTTGGAATTACTGTACATAATGTCACTTACAAAACTATAAGAAACTGAATATAGAGCAGATTTATTTAGTCCGGTGTCTTCAGATACCCAAGATATAAGATACTTTATCCCCAAACGATATTTATTCAAAAATATTTTGTGTAGCTGGTAGTTCTTCCCTCGGAGGTAAAGAACATTTCGCCAAAACTTTTTTAATAACCAGGATGCAAAGCATTTTAAAGAACAGTCTAATCTAGGAATCAAATATACAGAGATTCAAAGAGGAAAAACAGAAACCTGTATAGAAGACAAAGATCAAACTGGTATCCCACACCCAGAGCAATTGTGTAAGCAATTATGATAACCCACAGCTTCTCAGATCATTCTAGTGAGGATCCCCAGGTACTAGATGTGTTTTCATCATGATATTTCCTAAATAAAGGGGCTGAAATGCACATTAAAGGGTGTTTCCCAGGAACAGAAGTGAAGATACTTTTACATTGTTCAACCCACAAGCTATTTGGTCAAAGGAATATGTAAAGCTCAACAAAAGCACATCTGGTGGAAGTTCATGGCAATGAATGTTGACAAGATGTGCTTGGATCTCGCTTGCAGCATCTGGCAGTGAGTAGCAGAACAAAGGTGGGAGGCTCACAGGCTCTCCTGTGTCTGCTCTGGAAGAGGCTCCGTGGTGGTGGCACTAGCGCTTGCAGTCGAATTCAAGACTTCTCCGAAATCACCACCAGCAGGCTTGGTTCCCCCGACTTTAGACTTTGAAAAGTTCAAAAAGGAAGAGACGTTATGCAACTTACACACTTCGCTGACTCTGCATAAAGTAACTCAAATCTTACTTTGAAGAAAAAATAAACCAGGAGCCTGAGAACTCAGTGATTATTATATTTGTACAGAATTTAGTACTGCTGTTATGTTCCATGAGGTTTCATAGAAAAACTTACGCAGTTTCTGTGCTGAAAATATTCAAATTGGTAAATTCTACCCCTCTACTTTTTCCCCCTATCTGCTTATTGTTCTTCACGGGGAAATTTATCTTTATAAATATAAAATTTATAGAATTTTATAAGGCCTATTATGCTAAAAAATCTACTGAACTCTCTTTAGATAACATTATAGGAAATATTATTGAGTAAAACAAAGGAAAAGAAATACATGTATGTTTCCCAGGCACAGCATGATGCTCTTAGCTCAGTATTGACTGGCCACAGACTCATTAATAGTCAGAATCTAGTTGAAATTTTCTCTCTCATTCTTTCTGGCCTCTCATCCAAAATCTTTGAATTGTCTGAAAAATTTGCATGACTTGTATCCACGGTATGGTTATTAAATTTATTAAAGCATTCCTTAATTATAAGAAAATGTTAAGAAGACCTCTTGCAATTTATAAGTCTAAAATAACTCCTCCCCACCACTGGTCCTTTCCTACTCCAAGGCCGTGAATGGCAGTAACACATCCCAGTCAGACTGCTTTGTTATCCTTGGTCCTTCCCCATCTTGTTCCCCATCCAGTCAATGACTAATTTTTTGTCTATCACTTCTAAATTCTAAATATCTTTTGACTATGTTCCACTGGCACTAGCTCGACTCATACGCCATCATCTCTGGCCTGGATCACAACACCTTCCACCTTGTCTCCTTGTCCAGTCTCTCTCCCCTTAGATCTGCAGGGCTGACAGTGATCTTTCTAAAATGCATAGAAGAATGCATGACTCAGATTGTTTAAAATCTTTCAATGGCTTCCCACTTTTTCTTTAATGTGGTCCACCTATCTCTCTAGCTCTCTCTCTTGCTCTATAACCTATAGCACAGTAAAGTTCCTCAAAGGGTCCCCAAAGCTTCAAACATTCCTTTCAACCTAAAGGCCCCCATTTACATTGCTGCATCTTCAGAGAAGTCTCTCTGACCTTCCCTCCTGCCAAGGGTGACAGGTTCCCACTACTGCTCCTCACTGCACCCTTGACTTCCACCGTCCTAGTGCTTTGTTGTTGTTGTTGTTGTTGTTGTTTAGTCGCTAAGTCATGTCAAACTCTTTTGCGACCCCATGAACTGTAGCCTGCCAGGCTCCTCTGTCCATGGGATTTTCTAGGCAAGAATACTGGAGTGGGTTGCCATTTTCTTTCTCCATGGCATCTTTCCAACTTAGGGATCAAACCTGCGTCTCCTGCCTCTCCTGCATTGCAAGTGGATTCTTTACCACTGAGCCACTTGGGAAGCCCTTACCCTCCCTTTATTTTCATCAGCCATTTAATTGTCTCAACATCTTCAGAAAGCATCTGTGTCACTCTTGCTCACTGTGCTGTTCCCAGTGCCCAGTACTCATCTCCTGGTACATGGCAAATGCTCAAGAATCACAATTAATGACGCAATCCAAAACCTAAATGAAAGTACAAGTAGACCCCATGTTTAACTGAATTCAGTGTAAGTTAGGAAAAACTATCCCAAGCATACAACTATAATTTATAGCTTCCTTTGTGATATTTGTCTAATACATTATATGCTTTTAAAAATTACATTTTTTGAAATCTGAATGGTGCCTAGTCATATTTCAAAAACGGATTTCACTACAATTTATAAAGTCTGAATATACTCAGGAGGAAAGTACATAGTAATGACCTGGAAGTTTCTCCTCCTCTTCACTGTTAAAAGAACGGAGGCTGCCTAGTTTTCCAGCTGGTCATTTCAAAAACTAACACTCAGGGTATATCTCCAGGAGAGACTATGATATTCCTAAAATTTTGAGAACTGAATTAGAGTAAAACCTTGACTTCTTGCAATGCACAGTTTGTTTTCAAATACCTAAGTAGGAATTAACAAGAATAAAGCAGGCCTCTGGTACTGACCTAGAAGAATGACTATGATGTATTTTTTTGCTCATCAAATATGTATTAAGTAGCTGCAGTGTGTCAAGGACTCTTCCAGGCCACTGAAAAGCATCAGTGAGAAAAAAAAAAACCAGGGACCTGCATCTGTGGATTCATTAGAGTATGCATGCTGCGGGCACTGAATGAACAAGTTGCAGGGCTGTGTGTACAGTGTGATTCCTTTTTGAAAAACACTATACATTTATGTAGAAAGAGAAAAGGTGGGAGTAGTGTTTATATATGCAAGAAAAAAGATCCAGCTTGTGATACAGTGTTTGGTTTTCTTTCTATTAGCACATCCTGATTCTGTAATTTTAAAAAGCTGTATTTAAAAAGAAGTGACTCAGTTACAGTTCTGAAAGATAAAATATGAGTATTTTATAGCTGATATATATGAAATACTTAAGATATTAGTTTTATCTTAATACTTAAGATACTAGTTTTAATTTGTTTTTAAGTTTATTACTTAAGATATTTTATTTTAAAGATATCCACCATAATTACCAGAATTAGTTTTGGAAAAAATGAACATACGGGCTTTGTACAAACTTTGTGGAGAAGGTTGGACAGTGGATGGGAACAAAACATCATTTCCCATTACTTGTGATCCTTGATGATTTTATAGTTTCGAATATAATCTTGAAGATATGTAATTTACCAATTCATAAAGTTATTATGGGCAAATGTCCACCTTCACCAAAATCAAAGCAATCAAAAAATAAAAGTGAATCATCAGTGATCACCATAGCATCATCATAATAATAAAAATGTCCAATAATTAAGGACTGAACAAACAGTATCCATTATAAGGCTATGCAAGCAGCCATTAAACATAATATTGAAGAATATTTAATGACACAGAAAAATGTTTATGATTTATGGTTAATTCTTTTTTAAAAAAATATTTATTTGGCTGCATCAGGTCTTAGTTGTAGCATACAAGATCTTTCTTGTGTCATACAGGATCTGTCACAGACTCCCTAATTGCGATTCTCAGGCTTAGTTGCTCCACAGCATGTGGGATCTTAGTTCCCCAACCAGGGATCTAATCTACGTCCATGGCATTGCAAGGCAGATTCTTAACCACTGGACCACCAGGGAAGTCCCTGGTTAATTTTTTTTTAAAGTGTAACAGTATAGTCCTACAACATATCAGTGTCCCTGGGTTGCAGGACCACTTTTTTGTGTTTTATTTTTTGTGCTTTTCTATATTGTTTTTAATTTTCTACAATAAGATTTGTATTACATTTTATCCAATTACAAAAGTATTTGAAGTCAATAATACAAAAAGCAGCACAAACTTCTGAAGTACTACTTTTAAAAATTATACATTTCTTTTTAGCACTCATGCTGTTATACTACAATATATACTCAAAAAATTTTATTACGAGTATGTATCACCTTGGTTGGTTTAGTCGCTAAGTCATTTCCAAGTCTTGCAACCCCATGGACTGTAGCCTGCCAGAGTCCTCTGTCCATGGGATTCTCCAGGCAAGAATACTGGAGTGGGCTGCCATTTCCTTCTCCAATATATCACCTTAAATACCCATTAATAAGGTAAAGATTAAAGTTATTAAAGTTATTTAAATATTTTGAAAGGAAATTCCAATTTGAATAATCTACCCACAACAAAGAAAGTTCAGGAACCAAACAAGATAACAGAAAGACCCTGTTCATTTCTTTACTTGCCTTTAAGTTTTCGACCTTTTCTTCAAATGATTTGAAAGTTGGAGAGTTTCTATGGAGAGAAAAGAAAAACAAATAATAAAATTACACACACTGAACAAAAATTTCAACAATTCAGAAAACATTATTAGTTGGCTGTATTCCCCTTCGCCATTATTCTCAATCAGCAAAAAAACACATAAACCATATGTAACACCTGTACCATAGGCATACATACAAATGGTGTCTTATGTGAGATTATCAACTTCTGTTCTAAGATTTCTACAACAATCTTTTTGATTCTTTGAACAGAGCCAGTGTTAGACATACAGATAAAATACATGTGTGAAAGAGGGAACAAAGTCAGGTACAACATTGAGTCTATCACTTCCTCAACCAACTTGTCACCGTATAAGAAATAGCCACTGTTAGCTCAGTCTGACTTAGGTTAAAGTGCTGCAGTCTAGAACTAATGTTTAAATTCATATGTTGCCTGGCAGGATTTCTACCTGAACCCATATCAGCTCAGCAGGACAAGCAAACCACAGGAGGTTCCACACCAGGGATCCTGGTTCCCAGGAGCACCGTAACAGGAGAAACAGAGACCAAAAGGAAAAGAGGAGCAGGAAACTGGATTTGGCCACTTGACAAAGCTGCCCCAACTAACAGAGGCTCTCCAAGCCCACAGGAAGCCTCTCCTGTGCCTTCACATTCATTCACATTAGTTAGGGAGGATCATAGTGCCTGTGTGTTGCTTTCACCTGGGTTTCCAAAGCTTTTATACTATCTACCTGACCTCCAATATCCTTCCTACTACCATGATGAAATAGGAGAAGAAGGAAAAATGGGCTTCCCCCTTCCGGGCAGTCGGTCCCAAAGCATGGTCCCCAGACCAGCTGTATCAGTAGCCCTTAGGAATTTGTTAGCTTGCAATGCAAATTCTCAGGTCCCACCCCAGGCTTACAGAACCAGAAAGTTGACATGGGCCCACCAGGCAGGGACTTTTAACAAGCCCTCCAGGTAGTTCCGATGTACACTGAAGTTCAAGTCAAGCGTACATTGTTGAAAATTCCTCTGCCTCTATAGAGAGGTCAGGTGAGATAGTAAAAGGTGCCACTTGCAAGTGCTTACTGATGGAAGAGGACACTAGAGTCAGATCCCAGTTGGTTCCAGATGTCACAATGGGATGAGGGAAGTAGAAATGGGGAGGATGAGAGAAAGGGAGACTGTAACTAAAGCTAATGTGAACAGAGGAGGTGGGCCACCTACATCCATGAAAAGAAAAGGTTGATCAGATGAGCAGTGTTCAATTTTTTTTTAATTAAACATTTCAGAATGAAACAATATAACAGGTTTACAAAATAAAGTAGAAATAATAATTCCTTTTTAAAATCACAAACATTTAATGTATTTCTTACACCAGCCTAATAACATTGAGAGGACCAACTGAAAGCTGGTAACAGTTTTCACAGCTTGTTTAGAGCAGACTTTTAGCTCCTACTTCGGAACAGTTCAAGAGAAACATCTGGATAAAAAGTAAGAAAGCATCAGACCAACTACATTTTGTGAAAATATACTTTACCTCATAGCAGGCATGCTAATTGAGTGTTGAATGGAGCGTATGCTAAGAGGCAGCATTAAAAAGAGACAGAAATGGAGTTAGTAAAGTGGTGATTAGATATAATAAAAAGCAAACAAAACTTAGTTTTCTAGAATCTTGTTCTTCTGGCACCATAAAGAATTACTTGCTTTTTGAGGTGGAGGGGATCAAAGTTAGCACAACATAACTTTTATTCATGAGCCAATTTGATTCCAGTAGTTCATAAATCAGCTAATAAATCAACTTGGCATTTTTATAGCACTTTGAAAACTGTCGAGTGCTTTCACCAGTACCTGTAAGGCATCTGGCATCCAGGCTCAAGAGTTAATAATTTATAGGTCACAGCAGAATCATAAATGGAACTTAGGTCTTTGAACTCCTAATCCAGTGTTCACCACCTCCCCTCAAAAGATGAAGCACACACATACAGGTACGTACACACACACACACACACACACACACACAAGCGAGACCACTGACGAGTTCCTGCAGCCATCATTCTCCCACATTCTCCCACAGAACAGGAAGATTTCAGAGTCACTATTTGACAACTTCAAGTGACTCCAAAATGACATATCACTTCTTAGTAGCAGTAGTTAGTTTTCTAGTAAAAAACCTGTACTTGTTCTTAATTAAACTAAATGGCCTTATAGGCCATTCAAATAACATTTGGCCGCCTGTCATTATACAACTTGCAGTTGTCAATCAGCCTTGAACATACACCTATTTGCATTCCCTTTCCTGACTGGTGGTGGGTACAAGCCCTATTGTGCACAGGGCAGAAACAAGAGGAGGAGACAGGGAGTATAAAAAGGGAAGCAGAGAGCGATCACTGCCACTCCTTTGGGGTCAGCCTGCTCCCATGTCTTGGGAATGTACTATCCCCTCTGTTTAATAAAAGAACTGTAACTGAGCTGTAACCAGTCAGTCATTTCAAATCCTTGCTACATTGAGACAGGAACTGAGAAATCCTGCCTGTGTGAGCTGTAATTAATCTATCGTCCCAAATCTTTGTTACGACGAGACAAGAATGGAGGGAGAGAGAGAAATTGACCTGACGTGAAGCTGCCTCTATTGCCACAGCCACCTTGCCAAAGTCACCTTCTACCATCAGTAGAGTTCCACCCACCAAAGCTAATCTTCTGGTAATCTACAAATTGTTTAGACTGAATGAAAAGAAAAACAAAACTATTTGATACAATTAAGATTCTTATCCTGGGATTATGTAATTAAAACACTAAGGTGCTAATCAGTTAGTGGTAGGCACTTGAGCTAAAAACTCATGGAGGTTTTGATGTTGAGGAAGATATTTTTGGGGAACAGGTAAAAGTTGTAAGAATACAGAAGAAGCCAGTTCCCAAAGAAAGATTTGCATACGAGCAAAGAGAGAGGAAGAGGAACGGAAGGAGAGATGACCATGCAGAAAAGAGGGCTCAAGTGGGAGAGAAAGGAGTTTCTTGGTTTCTTTGGGCTCTAGAAGCTACCTTGACTTCTAACAGCTTTCCAATCTGTAGGACTAGTCTGGATGGGCCTGGGCTTGCTTCCTTTCCTTGCCTTGAGTTCCAAAACAACTTTCATTCTGTGCAGCATCTTTCCCTTTTTAGGTAAGCAAAGTCACAGTTTTCTGTTCTTCTTAACCAAAAGACTTCACTAGAACATTTTGGCAGAAATAATCAAATTCTGGCAAAAGTAAGTACATAATGGCTAAGCCTGTGATAAGTTGTTTGTCCACAGGACTCACACAGTGAATTCCATAGTATCAACCAAATGAGAAAACGGGTGGATAAAGTAAGTACAAATTCAGAAATGGACAGTTAATTCTGGTCATTGTCCCTAAGCACCTACATAAAAGATCATTTCCTCCAGTGGCCATCTGGTGTGTTCTGTGCCCTTTTAAACCAGGAGAAAAGTTAGTTTAAAGGAACTAGGGCAAAGGCAGAGTGAGGAGAAAGATCATAAGAGTGAATTAATTCTAGATGCATCAAGTTGACTATGAAGTCAACATCCAGGGCACAAGTCAATTCAGGATTATGCTCCATAAGAAACACGTCCTGATCATAAAAGTTGAAAAACTGAATTGTAAATGTCACCTGGAATTTTCAGGGGATGAAGAATTAAAACAGGAAAGCAGTGGGGCGCTATGCATGACTCATCAAGGGGTCCTCCCTGGATCAGGTAAGAGAAGGATGGTTGTGAAGCATCATTGAGAGGAGACATCAGGGGGGCAGGGGAAACTAAGCAATAGGGTAAACAGTTAGGAGAAGACTCAATAATGTTGGAAATACAAACAACTTTTAAAAAATATTTTGTTTTTACAACATTATCATAGGAAAGGACTACCACTACGCTTCCAAGAAAACCCAAGTAGAAATGATAATTTGGGGGCCTTTTAACTTATTAAGTGCCTAGCAGGTGCCAAAGATGTTTGTGATATGACTTAAAGAATGTTAAAAATGATCTCTTTGAGAATTCTAAGAAATAGTACAGCATCTCCTGTAGAGGACTTTAGGGTCCTTTATGGGATAATGACAAAGTCACTCTTGCTGGTATTGCACTTCAGTCAGCAGCTACAGCAGATTTAAATTCAAACATTTGAGTACCACGAAGGATGCACCCACTAAATATGTGTAAGTGCGAATGTATAACAAAAAGCAAGCAAGTGATTACAATAAGGTGTTCATTTTGTGATAAACACTGAGTTGAATTTCTGTATGTGTTACTTTTCACAATAAGAAAAGATTAAAAAGAACAGAGAATGAAATCAGTTAGAGTAATACAAAGTCAAGGTGTTCCCATGTTTGAAGTAGCCATTACAGCAGCAAGAACAAGGAGTGCATATCAATTTCAAGTCCAACCAGGGCTTCTCTACCTGAACATCTCTACAACCCATATTCAGATGAAATTCTATTTTATCAGTGGCTAGTCTGTAATCTAACAATCGGTCAGCTGTCTTTGCATTTCTAGCTTCCCTATGCAAGGTTACACAAAGTTTCAACTTGCTTCAGCTTACATATCACCTCCAATTTCACTGACGTTCAAATATAGTATGGAAAACTTCAAAGCAAAAAGCCACATTGCTGCTGGACCAGAACTGTCTCTAATAGATGTTAATATATTGGGAAGATTAGCTAGCATCTATAAAGCAAATTCTGTTGCAAGTTTTTCCAACTGGATTTCAACCCTCAAAGATAGTAACCTACAATCAAAGCAGGAATGTAAATCTGGATTCCTCAAAACACTAAAGGAAAAAAATCAAAGAGGACAACCTGACTCTCACTCAGACACACTAAGTACTTTACAATCTAATATTTACTCTTCCTTTGGAAGTTATACTAAAAAGCTGAATTGACTTTTTAAATTTTTGTTGTTTCTTACACACAGTTGTTTGAACTTTTCATTCCTAATAATATTAAAGGGGGAGGAGTAGAGGGAAAAGGAGAAGGAAGAATGTAGCAAATAGCAGACAGAGAAAGAAGAGAGGCTGGTCAACATGGCTCAAAGCATACTGTGTGCCAAGCATGCTTTTAAGAGCCATCCATGTATTATTATTCCCTCTTGCCCTCAAAATAATCTCGATCACAGGTGATGAACCAAAGTAACTGCTGGACAGTGGCTGGAAGGTCGAAGTCTTAAGCTATCATCGCCCTGGGGAGACAGAACAAGGCAGAGGGGACCACAGGCTCCTGAACTCATGTGTGCCTGGGTTCAAGTCCTGGCACCAGATGGCTGTGTGACCATGGGAAAGTCACTTAACCTCTCTGTGGCTCAGTTTTCCTCTTCTGAAAAATGAAAAAAATAATAGTACCTACTATAACTGTTAACCATTATATTATTATTATAGATGACTTTATTTTTACTTATTTATGTATTTGGCTGTGTCAGGTCTTGGTTATTGCATGCAGGATCTCCCTTGCATCATTCAGGATCTTTTGTAGGAGCCCACGGACTCTCTAGTTGTGGTGTGCATGTGGGATCTTAGTTCCCTGACCATGAATTGAACATGTGTGCTCTGCATTGCAAGGCAGATTCTTAGCCACTGGACCACTAGGGAAGTCCTTACAGATGACTTTAACTGAAACACACATTAATATTTATCTAAGATTATATCCTTTAAAGCTTTCAAATTTCACCTGGCTATTATTTTGGTTGGGAACTCAAACTCTACAGTCTAGGACAGTGCCTGGCACAAAGCTATCATTCTATAAATACTTTTGAATTAAAGAATGAAGAATAAACAACTGCGGCAACTGAAATTAGGATGTATGAGCATGAAAGATAGGAAAGTGCATTAAAGTTCTTCAAATTCTGGGACTTCCCTGGTGGTCCAGTGGTTAAGATGCCACACTCCCAATGCAGGGGGTCCAGGTTAAATACCTGGTCAGGGAACTAGATCCCACATACCACACCTAACATCTGGCACAGCCAAACATATTTAAAAAAAAAAAAAAACCTTTTCAAATTCAAACCAAAAGGTACCCTATTATAACAAAAGAGATCATTTCTTATTAAGTGGTAGAAATTTTCAGCAAAATGGAATCGTCTGGAATAACTTGAATGAGCCCCAAACCAATTTAAAAAAATTAAGAGGTTTACATGAAGGGACTCACAGGCCAAAAGGAGAATTTTCCTTTGAAGAGAAAGGCAATTTCTCCTGAACATATCAGAAATATTTGTCTAATGAGACTGCTGAATTAGTAGAGCATGCTCTTAATAACATGAACATCAATTAAACACCTGTACCAAGTGAAACGAAAAGGTTCCTTTAAAGTTTCTCTCAACAAAAATAAAGGCATGAGTCCATGTTTACCATGTATGTGCAGAAAACAAGCCAATAGCAGAGGAGTGACTATGAACACGCCACCTGGGGACAAGATGTCTGTCCTCAGAGGACTCCTCCGGCCTGCTGCTGACACCTAATTGTGAGGTTGTCAAAAACAGACATCTCTCCCTCTGTCTCTCTCTCTCTTCCTCCTTTCTTCTCTCCCTCTCTTTCCCTCTCTCTCCTTCTCCCCATCCCTCCCCTCCTGTTCCTCTTCCTTACTCACCCACCCAACGCATATACAATAGCTACACCTCAAGTGCTAACTTATTAACTGATAATGTATCAACAGTACAATCAAAACTGTTGCTGGCTCTAACAATGCAAGTCAGCAAAATGTCCACAATTCCATCAGAGACTGAAATCCTCGCCACAAGTCTTCTGGTTTAGCATGGACTTGGAACAAAGGGTAGTCAACAGGATTACCCAACTACTGCAAGCACTGGCAAAAAGAGGCTCCTGCATCCATCTCCATGAGAGGAAAGGCCATGCCGCTTGGATGGAAACCCTTAAGCCTGCTGCCCATGCTCCTCTCCTTGTACAGTTCTTGGGGGCATGTAGTCAGTATTTGCCTCTGTGACTCACTCACCTAAAAAGATGTAGGTTTTTTTATATGTGTTTTATATATTCCTATAACATGTTTTCATATATTTTCTATTATATATGTCAGATTACAATCAGGACACCTTGATTGAGAAATGATTTTTTAAAGTGACATTAACTCAACTTTTCAGTTGAGTTCAGTTCAGTCACTCAGTCTTGTCCAACTCTTTGTGACCCCATGGACTGCAGCATGCCAGGCTTCCCTGTCCATCACCAACTCCCGTAGCTTGCTCAAACTCATGTCCATCAAGTCAGTGATGCCATCCAATCATCTCATCCTCTGTCATCCCCTTCTCCTCCCACCTTTAATCTTCCCCAGCATCAGGGTCTTTTCAAATAAGTCAGCACTTTGCATCAGGTGGCCAAATGACTGGAGTTTCAGCTTCAGCATCAGTCCTTCCAATGAATATTCAGGACTGATTTCATTTAGAATGGAGTGGTTGGATCTCCTTGCAATCCAAGGGACTCTCAAGTCTTCTCCAACACCACAGTTCAAAAGCATCAATTCTTCAATGCTCAGCTTTCTTTATGGTCCAACTCTCACATCCATACATGACCACTGGAAAAACCATAGCTTTCACTATACAGACTTCTGTCAGCAAAGTAATGTCTCTGCTTTTAAATATGCTGTCTATGTTGGTCATAGCTTTTCTTCCAACGAGCAAGTGTCTTTTAATTTCATGGCTGCATTCACCATCTGCAGTGATTTTGGAGCCAAAAAAAAAATAAAGTCTTGTCACTGTTTCCATTGTTTTCCCATCTATTTGCCATGAAGTGATGGGAACAGATGTCATGATCTTAGTTTTCTGAATGTTGAGTTTTAAGCCAACTTTTTCACTCTCCTCTTTCACTTTCATCAAGAGGCTCTTTAGTTCTTCACTTTCTGCCATAAGGGTGGTGTCATCTGTGTATCTGAGGTTATTGATATTTCTCCTGGCAATCTTGGTTCCAGCTTGTGCTTCATCCAGCCCAGTGTTTCTCATGATGTACTCTGCATATACGTTAAATAAGCAGGGCGACAATATGCAGCCTTGATGTACTCCTTTCCCAATTTGGAACCAGACTGTTGTTCCATGTCCAGTTCTAACTGTTGCTTCCTGACCTGCATACAGGTTTCTCAGGAGGCAGGTCAGGTGGTCCGGTAGTCCCATCTCTTGAAGAATTTTCCACAGTTTGTTGTGATCCACACAGTCAAAGGCTTTGGTGTAGTCAATAAAGCAGAAGCAGATGTTTTTCTGGAACGCTCTTGCTTTTTCGATGATCCAACGGATGCTGGCAATTTGATCTCTGGTTCTTCTGCCTTTTCTAACCAGCTTGAACATCTGGAAGTTCACCGTTCACATACTGTTGAAGCCTGGCTAGAGAATTTTGAGCATTACTTTGCTAGCATGTGATATGAGTGCAATTGTGTGGTAGTTTGAGCATTCTTTGATATTGCCTTTCTTTGGGACTGGAATGAAAACTGACTTTTTCCAGGCCTGTGGCCACTGTTGAATTTTCCAAATTTGCTGGCCTATTGAGTGAAGCACTTTCACAGCATCATCTTTTAGGATTTGAAATAGCTCAACTGGAATTCCATAACCTTCACTAGCTTTGTTTGTAGCGATGCTTCCTAAGACCCACTTGACTTCGCCAGGATGTCTGGCTCTAGGTGAGTGATCACATCATCGTCATTATCTGGGTCATGAAGATCTTTTTTGTACAGTTCTTCTGTGTATTCTTGCCACCTCGCCTGAATATCTTTTGCTTCTGTTAGGTCCATACCATTTCTGTCCTTTATTGTGCCCATCTTTGCATGAAATGTTTCCCTTGGTAACTCGAACTTTCTTGAAGAGATCTCTAGTCTTTCCCATTCTATTGTTTTCCTCTATTTCTTTGCATTGATCACTAAGGAAGGTTTTCTTAGTTCTCCTTGCTATTCTTTGGAACTCTGTATTCAAATGGGTATATCTTTCCTTTTCTCCTTTGCTTTTAGCTTCTCTTTTTTTTCTCAGCTATTTGTAAGGCCTCCTCAGACAACCATTTTGTCTTTTTGTATTTCTTTCTTGGAGATGGTCTTGATCACTGTCTCCTGTACAACATCATGAACCTCCGTCCATAGTTCTTCAGGCACTCTGCCTATCTGATCTAATCCTTTGAATCTGTTTGTCACTTTCACTGTATAATCGTAAGGGATTTGATTTAGGTCATACCTGAATGGTCTAGTGGTTTTCCCTACTTTGTTCAATTTAAGTCTGAATTTGGCAATAAGATGTTCATGATCTGAGCCACAGTCTGCTCCCGGTCTTGTTTTTGCTGACTGTGTAGAGCCTCTCCATCACCCTCTATGATGTCACACACGGTGGAGTGTTTCTCTCTAAATAAACCTACTTATTTATCACTTTGTCTCTCACTGGATTCTTTCTGAGATGAAACAGCAAGAACCTGAGCTTCATTAGGTCCTGAAACCAGATGCCAATGACTAAGGGCTTTACTCAGCTTTTAACATGTAAGAAATAATTCCAAAATGTAGCTCTCTTATATCTCCATCTTCCAAGTTGTAATATGAAGTCTAACTTTAACCAGGACCTGCACTGATACATAATATACCAATACACAAAGAATACATTATTCATTAATAACCAGACTGAAAATGTTAGATAGAGTATGATCTTAATTGCATTTTTTAAATAAAATGAAAAAAAGTGACTGTGTAAGCAGCAAGAAAAGAGTCGCCCAACTCATATTATTTCCAGTGAATTAATAAGACAGCACATACTGAGCCATACTTAGGTACATTTGCTTAATCTTCTCAAAGGTATACAGAAAAAATGGTGGTATGGACTGATGAAATACATCCTTCTTCAACAGCACTTACATAGTTTTATTATTTTTGTTTATATTACACCTAGTGTTGTTTTATAATCAGGTATGAACAGGGCTCTTCCACCGCACAGCATGAAGGATCTTACTTAGTTCCCTGCTGCACAGTGGTTAAGAATCCACCTTGCAATGCAGAGGATGTGGGTTCAATCCCCAGTCAAGGAATTAAGATCCTACATGCCCCAGAGCAATGAAACCCGAGTGCCCCAACAACTGAGCCTGCATGACACAATGATGATGCCAAGGGCTGAACTAAGACCCAAGGCAGCCAAATAAATAAAAACAGTAATAATAAGGTCACACAACACAGCATGTGAGATTTCAGTTCTCCAACCAGGGGTTGAAGCTGTGCCCTGAGAATGCAGCATCTTACCACAGGACCACCAGGGAAGTCCCAGGGCTCTTCCATTCTTAACTCATTCCTGGGCCCCAACTCCCTTCCCCCACTCCATGCACTCAAAGATTTTAAGCTCTTTCTTAATAAGAACTGTGTCTGGTATAGGTTATAGCCTTTGGATCCGTCCATGTTGTGCACCTTAATGTTAGCAGAATGGGTTATGTGAGTGAACACATCTTCACACAACCCCATAATGTTAGATAAAATTCTCTTAGTAGTTTCCTAAAGCACTTAGGCCATTTTCAGTTGAACATCAAAGATACAGAATTGATTCCTATCACTGATTTCTTGGGGTTTTTTTTAAAGCAAATTCTAACCGTAAGTATTTTAACACTCAGAGTTTGTTTATCTCGATGACTTACTCTTTCAGAGATAAGTGAGAGAAAGCCTCAGTTATAAGTATGTATTTGATTACTTAAGAAGGCACGATGCTAGGCCACAGCAAGTGACTGCTTGAGAAGACAATTCACGTTAACAGGAACAGAGATAGAGACTAGTGTGTTAACTTTCCTACTTATACTCAAAAGACCTTCTTCCACCTTCATTTTCTCTAACTATTAATTGGATAATCAGAGAGTCTGTATGGGAGGGAGAGGAGAAGTTTGCTCAATATCACAAAGATTCCTTCCAGAAGGGATGGTTTGGGCTGATATCTTTTTAATGTGCTTTCTTTTTTGGCCTAATACACTTTATTTCTCCTTTTGCAGCTATGAAATGTCCTTGCATGCAGAGTTACAGAATACAACTCGTGTAAAGAAATAATAAAATAGTAAACAATAGAAGCTAACAAAACAAGTACTAAAACATGCTGAATCATGGTATATTATCTTAGGCATATTTTACCATAATAAAAAAAAATGTCAGAGTAACCTGGAAAGAGAAAAGACTAACATTGTGAGACAGTACATATGCTGTCTATTACAACTGCATAATGGGAGCCAGGTGAAGGGGGATTCCAACATCCTGACATAGGCACCAAAGAAATTAAAGCATCAAAAACAAACAAACAAAGTCAGACATTAAAAGGGAGGAATTCTGCATGCCATGGTAAAGCTGATTCTTTTTTACCAAACACACACACACACACAAAGAAAATAAAATGTCAAAATCATTTCCATATCCCTTGAATCACGTGTCAAATTATTCTCCTTTTAATGTATCCATTACCCATGGTATACAAGAAACCCTCCCTTGAAAATAGAAATGCACCAGAGAAAAGATATTCCAAAATGCAAGATTATGTAGTGGACAAACACGACCATCCAATGTGGCATCATAGCCTAAGCACACTTGTCTAGACAAGAGCTGGGCTGCAGCAATGGTTCACACTCTCCTTACCTAAAGGAATGTGAAAAGGCTTGCAATCTGCAAGAAGCCAGAGTAAGCATTAAAAAAGAAAGGAAGTTCTGGTAAATCTAAAACAATTAAATAACCTACTTTTTAAGAGCTGTGTAAAGTTTTAACTGAATTCTAAAGGGCTACACAATCAGGAGTTAGCACAGAAAGAAAAGAGCTTACCTAAGAGAAGTATATATAATGGTCAAAAGGGTTTAAGAGAGCTGTGTTTACTACGTTGTGTTGAAATGATAGTAGTCCAAATACAATGAGCAAGTCATTGGGTATTTTTGGTACAAAGTATAAGACCAATTAACCAAACTTATTCAACCAACAAAATTCTGGTTGTAAAATCTACTTTCCCCACAAAAAGAAAACACAAGATCATGCAATCTGAAGGGTTTAAAAAAAAAACACAAAAAATGTAACTCTTGCATGCCAACAGAAGCATAGCCGATTTAATCCATATTTGTCATTTTCAGCACTATTTTAATCTACATGGTGGGTGGCATGAGGTTACCGGTGGACACAAAAGCACTCTGAAGTGGTTTTATCAAAATGACCAGGAAAATTCTGCAGACACATTGAAAATAAAATGCAAAATAAAAAGCAATAGCTCAAAACAAGATTTTTGCCTGGGCATGAACATAGATGGTACAAAACAGTACACAAATGAGTATGTGGCAAGCACACCATGGGCTAAAGATGTACCACCCGGAAGTGAAAGCAGGACTCAGTGCTCCCAGACTCATCCCCACCAGACACCAGGCTCCACTCACAACCACAGGTTTGCAGCCACATACTTACCCCATATGATCAAGAAGGGCTAAAAGGAGGAAAGTTCACAACCAGAATTTTTCAACAACTTTAAATGTATTCATAAGATAATCAGTTTGAAGGCTATGCCTAGAAGGATTTAGGGATGCATTTCAGGTCCTGGTTTGAAGGAGGGCTCTTCCTCACTCAAACAGGGGGGGAGTCCAACATCAGCCAGTACCAGGCAGGAAAGAAATACAAGCATGATAACAGATTTTAACCTGCCTCAGCTTAATTAAGCAAGGAAAAATGAGGACGTACTTTACATCTTCCAGCTTTTTGGTGATGACAGATCCAACAGACGAAAAAGCAGCTGAAGCCTTCTGTCCAGCCTGAGATAAGGTTTCAGAGGTCTTCTTGTACCTATATTAAATTATAAAAGAACAGAGCAAAGAAAGTAAGCTAACCTTTCCAATATCCATTATGTGGTGACAGAGGATGAGATGGTTAGATGGCATCACCGACTCAATATACACACATGTGTGCATGCTAAGTTGCTTCAATTGTGCCCGACTCTTTGTGACCCTATGTAGCAGCAAACTCTGGAAGATAGTGAAGCACAGGGAAGCCTGGCATGCTGCAGTCCATGGGGTTGCAAAGAGTCAGACACAACTTAGTGACTGAACAACAACAATCTTTCTAATATCCATTACGTAGAGTTCAGTGATCACCACCTCTTGGAGAACTCTCAAGGAAAAAAAAAATAGAGTTCAGTGATCACGACCTCTTGGAGAACTCTCAAGGAAAAAAAAAATAGAACATCCAAAATTCTTCATGACTGCCAAGTCAACATCATCACATCATCTTTTACTTAACCATCATTCGAAACACAACCTTCTGCAGCACCCTAGGACAGCTAGAAAGGCCTATAAAGGCAAGGCTGAAGAAATCTGCATAAGAGTTAAAAACAGTTATGAAGCCAAGATCAAAATGGGCCAGAGGTTAAATGAAACTATATCTCTTTTTTTTTTTCCTTTTTCACTTAAGCTAAACAAAACAAAAATGAAATCAAGTTCTTCACATTCCTTTCACAACTTTATTTTCTACAAAGGGACCAGAAGCAAGGTGGGATCCAGGAGTACTTTTTATCACCCAAATCAATTTGGGGCAGCATAAAGAGATTTTTCAGTTTTCCCTATATGTAGAGTTACCAAATAAGGACTGGTGCATTCTCAACAGGGTACATAGAAGGTATAACCCTTCAAATGACTCGAGTGGGATATTTGCTGTAGCACAAAGGTAGAAAATTTACCACCTGCCTCCTCCCATCTACGCAGGGATTAGTGAAGGGAAAAACTAGAACAGACAAAAGAATATGGTTCTTACCCCAAAGAGGTTAAGATCCCCACATGGTAGAAAGGGATGTTCAGGCATTTTTACTTACCTTGTCAAGATCAAATAACAAAAAAAAGAAAAAGAGAAAATGTTTAAGGTGATACAAAGAATGGCATCCTGCATGTTCTCCTGCTGCCTTATATGGACAGAAAGAGAACCCAAGTGGGTGGGTAACCCTGTACTGTCACGTTAGGATGCAGTCAGCCTCGCTGGTGCTAGTCACCAGCTCAGCAGATGGGACTGCATAGAGAACACCGTTCGGAGACTCAGGAAACAAAGCTGCATCTTGATAATGCTGTATCAAAACCGTGTGATCAAAAGAGACCAGAAGATTAAGGAGTGGTCCTCTGCCATTGGCACACATCAGAGATGGTGACCTGAGAGGGTCTCATGCTCTGTACAGAGCAGGGTCAAGAAAAATAAAAAGACTGGCTCTTGGCAGATCTTAGTTCAAACAGTGCCTCCAGACTTCGAGAGATTTGTGACCTCAACATTGATCTGATCCTGTTTCCTTATCTTCGGCTATCTCACTACCCACTCTACTGGGTTATTCTGAGGACCAAGTGACTCATGTATATATCTGGTAAGTCAGTATATAACATTTTAAGAGCCTAGATTTTATTTCTTCACCTCACATAGGAGGCTGGTTTTCTCTCCATACCCTAGAACACTCAGATACACTTGAGAACAGGGGTGGCAGGGAGGGTCGCCCTGCGCAGTAGAGACAAAAGCTGCAGAAACCTCTTCAGTCCCTTTCCACCCCTCCCTGCCTCCAGACAACATGAGCAAAGTGTCCTCTACATTCTCTAGAAAAAGGTAGGCTCAAGGGCACATACGCAGATGTAGCTGTCACATCTTGCCACCCTTTGGCAATGTTCTGTTTTAGTTCCTGTAGTGAATTGATCCCAAGTTTCCTCTTGATCTCCGCTAGGTGCTTCTCTTTTGCTGCTAACACTTGAGAGAGAGTCTGGATTTCTTCTTCTACCTGCGAGGAGAGGGGTTGGGGTAGGAATGAAGTCAAAGAGTTAAGATGATGAGCCCAAAATTACACTCAAACTTCTAGTCGTTTTAAAATATTCTGGATTAATTTCTCTGCTTCTTTTAAAACAATATAATAAGTTAGGCAAACGGGTTGCTTGTTGATCTCTCCTGTAAAGCTTCTTTTCTCTCTTCTCTATAGTTCAGTCTTGAGTTGTTCTCAGTCTCTCCCCTCTTCCTATACTTCCTTACTCAGTTATGTCATAGAGGCTCAGGGTTCAAACCTTTACACAGATAATATTCAAATTATTCTAACAGCTACTCTCCTGACCGCTGGGTCTGCATTTCCAACTGAACATTGATGCTTGAATGCCCATAAAAACTCGTATTTATGTATTAAGTTAAACTAACCTGAAGTGAAAAGTGAAAGTGTTAGTCGCTCAGTTGTGTCCGACTCTTTGCAACACCATGGACTGTAGGCCGCCAGGCTTCACTTGTCCATGGGATTCTCCAGGCAAGAAGACTGGAGTGGGAAGCCATTCCCTTCTCCAGGAGTTCTTCCTGACCCAGGGATCGATCAGCCAAATAATCTGAATTCCCACCAATATACACACAACCATGCCAAATCAAAACACAGCCATATTGCATATTTCATATAAGTTTATGCATGCATGCATGCTAAGTCCCTTCAGTAGTGTCTGACTCTTTATGACCCTATGGACTGTAACCCTCCAGACTCTTCTGTCCGCAGGATTCTCTAGGCAAGAATACTGGAGTGGGTTGCCATTCCCTCCTCCCGGGTATCCTCCCAACCCAGGGGTCGAACACATGTCTCTTGCATCTCCTTCATTGGTAGGTGGGTTTGTTTTTGTTTTTTTTTACTAGCACTACCGGGAAAGCTCCATATGAGTTTATACTTCCAATATAAGTCACAGTTCATACTGTCAATCTTTGTACCTGTCAAAGTCACAGGCATAAATAAAACACACTCTCTCCCAGAGTCCTGCAGAAGTGTGGGCCCCTCTGATGCTGACTGACCAGCCTCAGCTTGGTGGTTAGAAATGGGCTTCTGACCCATCAAGTGGCTACTAGCCAGTGAATTGCCTGGTGTGCCAAAGGATGCTTGAATAATCAGAGTCTCATTCAGGAATGTAGTTTGAGAAACTAAGATCACATTGGGAGAAGCTGAAAAGACTTGGATAAAGAAGCCCTGAAGGACAGATGGTGCACAGAGAGATTATGTGATGTTACAGAAGCTTAAATATACTCAAGGAGGTCAAAACTATAATCAGAAGCTATGAAGCAAAGAAAAAAAAGACAGAGTAGAGGAAAAGGCACAGCTAGGAAAACAGAGGGAAAGGGCAGACCCACAGAGAGAAACAGACACCCAGTGGAAGAGACTTTCATCCCGGAAGTTGAAAAACTCGGGTCCCTGAAGTACATCTGGCCCTCCGTAGCCACAGGTTCCACATCCACAGAGGCAACCAACTGCAGATTGAAAATATTCAGGGGAAAAAAGTTCCAGAAAGTTCCACAAAGCAACATCTTGAAACTGCCATGTGCTGGCAATTATTTACATAGCATTTACATGGTATTTACCTAGCGTTTACATTGCACTAGGTATAATAAGTAATCTAGGGATTATTTAAAACATATGTGCATAGGTTATATGCAAATATTGTACCATTTTATATAAGGGACTTGAGCATCTGTGGATTTTGATATTCACAGGGGTCCTGGAACCCACCCCCTGCAAACACCAAGGGACGACTGTATATTCATTAATATTCAAGACCCTCAGAAGGAAGCTTCTCTAGGCTTGTTGCAAAGCCATATCTCAGTCTTGACCTACACAACACTTCTATGAGTTCAAAGACAACATGGCCTTTATTTTTATTTTTTTTTTTTGCATTCACTATTTCTTTCTTTTTTTTTTTTTTATAAATTTATTTATTTTAGTTGGGGGCCAATCACTTCACAACATTGCAATAGTTTTTGCCATACATTGACATGAATCAGCCATGGGTTTACATGTGTTCCCCCTCCTGGACCCCCCACCCACCTCCCTCCCCATCCCATCCTTCTGGATCATCCCATTGCCCCAGCCCTGAGCCCTTGTCTCACAACATGGCCTTTAAAAACAACATGGAGTATTGTTAAGCGAACTGAGAGCACTCAACAAAAGGAAAGAAGGATAAATCAAAAGTGACGTGGCTGCCAAAAAACCCCCCAAACAACATACTCTTAGATGGCATTAATTATAATACAGGCCCAGAACAAAGATAATCGTCCATGCTTATAAGACTCTGGGCTTCCCTGTGGCTCAGACGGTAAAGAAGCTGCCTGCAATACATGAGACCCAGGTTCGATCCTTGGGTCAGGAAGATACCCTGGAGAAGGCAATGGCAACCCATTCCAGTATTCCCAGCTAGAAAATTCCATGGACAGAGGAGACTGGTGGGCTACATGGGGTCCATGAGGTCGCAAAGAGTCAGATATGACTGAACAACTAACACAGTCTACAAGATAGGACTCCACCAATTGTACCTGTTTTTGGAAGTCACATTTTGAGAAATATTAACAAAGTGGAATACAAGAGAAAAGCGCAACAATAAATGTATGAATGAATAAGGTTCAAAATCAAGTAAATTAACGGATCTGCTGCAAGTCACCAAGCTAATAATGCAGGAATCAGAATTTTAACTCAGGTTTTCTGACTCCCCTTCTCAGTTTAGTAGCTAATTCTCATTGCACATTGTTAGCTTTCTAATACTTTTCTTTACCTAAACTACAAATGTTCACATACTTCAGCGAGTAGACTTAAATGTTAAGTTTTGTACCCCTTGACACATCTCTGAAGTATTCGCTTGCCCTAATGAAATTTAGAAAGAAAGACCACTGTAAATCTTTCTGAACAATACATGACCCAATATATTTCCTGCTTTTGTTGGTAATTGTGTGCTAACATACCTAGCTCAATCGCAGCACACCAGAGCAACAATTTCTTAATTCAACATTTATATATATATATATCTGTGTGTGTGTGTGTGTGTGTATACACACACAAGAATCTCTGACATGAATCAAGAATAATGGAATAATGAGTAGAAAAGTTACTACAAAGCTATGGTAATCAAGATTGTGTGGTAGACTTGAGAGTCCAGAAATAAACCCATACATTTATGGTCAACTGATTTTCAACAAAGATACGAAGCAATTTAGTGGAAAAGAATAATTTTATTCCACAAATGGTGCTAGGACAACTGAATTTCAGTATGCAAAAGAATGAAGCTGGACCCCTAAGTCAGACCGTATGTATTAAGATGGATCAGAGAAATCTAAGTGAAAGAGCTAAACTATAAAACTTTAAGAAGAAAACAGAGAGGTAAATCTAAATAATCTCGGATTAGGCAACATCTCTTAGATATGATACCTCAAGCAAGAAAACCAAAAAAATAAACCAACATCATCAAATTTTAAAACTGATGTGCTTCAAAGGATACCATCATAAAAGTAAAAAGACAGCTAACAAAATTGGGAAAATCTTTCCAAATTACAAATCTGATAAGGGTCCAGTATGCAAAATACATAAAAAAAAAAACACAGCTCAATAACAGAAAAGTAAATATCCAATTAAAATCAATAATGGATTTAAATAGACATTCCACCAAAGAAATATATAAATGACCAATAATCATATGAAAAGATCACCAATACCATTCATTCGTAATTAGAGAAGTTCAAATAAGATACCACTTCATCCCTACTGGTATGGTATTCAACAATCAGTAAGACAAACAATACCAATAAGACAAATAATATCAAGCACTGACAAGAGTGTAGAGAAATTTGAACCCTCATATATTGCTGACTGGAATGTATAATTGTACAGTTTGGCAGCAAAATAGCATTACAGTTACTTAAAAAGTTAAACATGGAGTTGCCATATGACCCATAAATTCCATTCCTAGGTATAAAACAGGAGAACTGAAGGCATGTGTTCACCCAAAAACCTGGACATAAATGTTCAGAGCAGCATTATTCATGACAGCCAAAAAGTAGAAACAATTTAATTGTCCAACAGCTGATGAATGGATAAACAAAATGTGGTGTATACTTACACAACAGAATACTATTCAGCCATAAAAAGGAATGAAGTACTGATAGGTACTGCAACATTGATGAACCTTGGAAACATTACATTAAAGGAAAGAAGCCTGTCACAAAAGACCACGTGTTGCTTGATTCCATTTATAAGAAATGCCCTGAACAGGCAAATTTATAGAAACAGAAAGTAGATTAGTGGTTGCCAGGGACTGGGGAGAGGGAGGATTGGGGTGAACACTGAAGGGAACAGGATTTCTTTTGGGGGTGAGTAAATGTTTTAGAATTAGATAGCACTGATACTTGTATAAACTTGTGAATACACATAAACCAATGAACTATACACATTAAAAGAATGAAATTTGATGTAAATTACATCTCAAAAAGAAGTTAAAAAAAATGGATGGAGATTTTTATCTCTTAATTTCTACAACTATTTCAAGCAGTAACTCGAACGTAAAAAACAGAAAATTATCATGTTTTATATGTAAATGATTTTATTACATCTAATTATTAGGATCATTATTATCATATTTTATTATGATATCATAATCTATATATGATGGGAGGTAAAGTAAGAGTATGGGCTTCTGTGGTGGCTCAGTGGTAAAGAATCTGCCTGCGATGGAGGAACCACAGGAGATTTGGGTTCGATCCCTAGGTCAGGAAGATCCCCTGAGGAAGGGAATGGCAACCCACTCTAGTGTTCTTGCCTGGAGAATCCCATGGACAGAGGAGCCTGGCGGGCTAAAGTTCATAGGTTTGCAAAGAGTTGGACATGACAGAAGAGACACAGTACACAAGCATATAAAGTAAGGATGTATCTGTCATATCTCATGGAGTTTTCATAAAAATTGTATAAACTTCTGATTGTGAATACTATACAAATAAAAGGGTAAATGCACATGCATCAGAGTTCATGAGGACCTGGACACAAGACCCAGGTGTCTTAATGTAAGGCCTTTGACCTTAATCTTCATAATTTTGGATTAGGCAATGGTTTCTGACAAGTGACAACTAAAGCACAAGTCACCAAAAGAAAAATAAATTCAACTTCCTCAAAATTATAAACTTGTGTGCTTCAAAGAGTGAAAAAGAAAACCCACAGAATGGGAGAAAGTGTTCACATAGCATATGCCTGATAACTTCACTTGTTAAATAACATTACATAATCCGTTGGGAGATTTAGATCTCTCTTTCCTCCTCCATCACACCATAAAAACAATAATACCTACCTCATAACACTGTTATGAGGATTAATGAGTAGAGTTCATCCACCCAGCAAGTAGTATATGTGCCTGCCATGCAGCAATAATCTGTAAATATTAGTTGCTATTACTATTAAGTTAATATCATTGGTAATGAAATAATTATATTGAGGGCTGCAATAATTTAGAAAAACTGTTCTCTCACACACTATGAGAAATCTGGCTAGCGTTTTGGCCTTGTGGGTGTATATGGTATTGACTGTGTTCTTAACACCCAGTAGGCCCAGGGATTCTATTAATACTTCGAGGAATTTATTCTAAAAAACTAATTAAAGGACTTCCCTGGTGGCACAGTGGATAGGAATCTGCCTGCCAATGCAGGGGACATAGATTCAATTCCTGGTATGGGAAAATTCCACATGCTACAGAGCAACTAAGCCCATGTACTGCAACTACTGAAGCCTGTGTGCCTAGAACCTGTGCTCTGCAACAACAGACGCCACCGCAATCAACAGCCCAAGCACCACAACAAAGAGTAGCCCCCACTCACCGCAACTAGAGAAAGCCCAAGCAAAGCAACAAAGACCCAGCACAACCAAAAGTAACAGAATTTTAAAAAAGAACTAATTAAAGAGGTGCCTAAAGGATTATATGCATCTCCATCAAAATAATGTTCATAATAGCAAAAAAGGGAAACAACTGAAATGTTTGTAAATGATATGCCCATTAGTTAAAAATGGACTTGCAGCAATTAAAAGAAACAGGCTATTCTGCATCAATTTAAAATGAAATTGTAGAAGATTATTTACTGCCACAAAATTTTTTTGAAATTCAATTAAGTGAAAAAAAGTTGTAAATGTGTATTCTGATGTCTTCTTAAAATTCTGAAATTTTATAGCAATACATACATAGAAAAAAGCCTGGAAACAGATAATCTAAAACTTTTATGCTGTAAAGGTAATTTTGCTTTTCTTCACTGCTTTTTGTTTTTACAATAAACATATGCAACTTGTGCAAAAAGTATTTTTGTTTTCTCTTTTCAAAATAACAGTATTAGGCATGTACCAAATACTCTGTATTTTTCATTCTTACTCTTCTGATAGGGCTTATCACCAATCTGCCTTACCCATCCTATCCCCACCTAGTTTATAAAATCTGATGTAAAGAGTTAGATAGAACGAATAAGGAAACAAGAGACCTGAACACTATAAACCAACTATAAACAGAACACTTCACCCCAAAACAATATAATACACCTTCTTTTCAAATGTACATGACAAACATTCTCCAGGACAAAGCATATCGTTAGGCAACAAAACAAATCTCAATAAATTTAAAATCATACAAAATATCTTGACCAACCATAATGGAATAAATCTAGAAACCAGAAACAAAAGGAAAACTAGAAAATTCATAAATTTATCCAGTTAAACAGCACACTCTTAAGCCACCAATGGGTCAAAGAAGAAATCAAAAAGAAATTAGAAAATACTTTGAGACAAATGAAAACAAATACACAACATATTAAATCTTATGAGATGTAGTAAGAATAGTGCTCAGAGGGAAATTTATAGCTGTAAATGTCTGCATTAAAAAAGAATATTTCAAATCAATAACCTAACTGTACACTCTTACAGAACTAGGAAAAGAAGAGCAAACTAAAGCCAAAGCTAACAAAAAGAAAGGAATTAAAGATTAAAGATAAACAGAAGAAAGAACAGAAAACCAATAGTGAAAAATCAATGAAATCAAAAACTGTTCCTTAGAAAGATCAATACAATTGGCAAACCTCTAGTCAGACCAACAGAGGGTAAAAAAGAGAAGATGCAAATAACTAAACTCAGAAATGAAAGTGGTGACAATACTATCAACCTTAGAGAAATAAAAAGATTGTAAGAGAATATTATGAACAATTATATGCCAATAAACTAGATAACCTAAATGCAATGGATGAATTCCTAGAAATTCACAAATGATTGAAACTGATCAAGAAAAAACAGTCTGAATAGACTTATAACATATAAAAAGATTGAATGAATAATCAAAAATTTCCCAACAAATAAAAGTACAAAACAAGAAGGCTTCATTGGTGAATTCTACTAAACACTTAAAGAAGAATTAAGGCCAATCCTTCTCAAATTCTTCCACAAAAGAGAATGGAAAACTTCCTAACTCATTCCAAGAGGCCAGCCATTACCGTGGTACAAAAAACAGACAAAGATGTAAGAAAAGAAAATTGCAAGTGAATCTCTCGTGAATATAGGTACAAAAATACTTAGTAAAATACCTGCAAACCAAATCCAGAAGCATATTAAAAGGATTATACATCAAGGCCTAGAATACATATACCTAGGATAAAGTGGAATTTATTCTAGGAATGTAAGGATGACTCAAAACATGAAAATCAATTAATGTAATATACCATATTAATAGAATGAAAGGAAAAAATACATGATCATCTTAATAAGTGCAGAAAAGCATTTGACAAAATCCAGGACCCTTTCATGATAAAAATACTGAATAAACGGGAACTTCCTTAATATGAATAAATGTGTTTATAAAAACCAAGAGTTATCATCACACTGAATGATGAAAGACTGAAAGTATTTCCCCTAAGATTAGAAACAAGACAAGGATGCCCACTTTCACCACTGCTATTCAAAATAGTAATGGAGGTTTCAGCCAGAGCAATAGAGAAGAAAAATAAATCAAGGCCATCTAAAATGGAAAGGAAGAGTAAAATTACTTTGATTGCAGATAACATTATCTTATATAGAGAAAATTCTTAAATAATCCACCAAAAAATTAATAGAGCTAATAAGCAAGTTCAGCATTGCTGCAGGATATAAGATTAATATGCAAACTTCAGTTGTATTAATATTTCTACACATTAGCAATGAAAAATCTGAAAATTAAATTAAGAAAATTCTATTTATAATCACATCAAAAGAATAAAGATAACTTCAAAATAAAGGTAACTAAGGAAGTCTAAGACTTGTGCCCTGAAAACTACAAAACATTGCTAAGCTACAGAAGACCTAAATAAATGGAAAGACACTCCATGTTCATGGACTGTGAGATTTAATATTGTTAAGATGATTATAATCTTAATTGCATTATAATAATACAATACTCTCCCAAATCAATCCTCAGATTCAGTAATAACCCTAGCTAAATCCCAATGGCAATTTTTTCTGTGTGGGTGGAAGTGTAGATTATAAAATTAATATAGAATTGCATGAGACTTTAAACAACAATTTTGACAAAGCAGAAAAAGGTGAAAAGGTCATACTTCTCTATTTTAAAACTTACTACAAAGCTATAGTAATCAAGAGTGTGGTATTCTCAGGAGAACAGACATATAGATGAATATATCAGAATTGAGAACCCAGAAATAAACCTTTACATATACATGAACTGATTTTTGACAAGGATGCCAAGAGCATTCACTGATAGTCACTTCAATGAACGGTACTAAAAAACCTAAATATTCACATGTGAAAGAATGAAATTGAACCCTACCACAAACCATATATAAAAATTAACTCAATGGACCACAGGCTTAAATATAAGCTTCAGAAGAAAATATCATGTAAATCTATATGATCTAGTTTTGGAAATGCATCCTTAGATATAATGCCAAAAGGACAAGCAACTAAAGAAAAAATAAATTGGACTTCATCAGAATTTAAAACTTTTGTGCATTAAGACAATATGAAGGAAGTGAAAAGACAATGTATGGAATGGGAAAAAATATTTGCAAATCAATACGTCTGATAGGGATCTAGTATCCAAAATATATAAAAAGCTCTTATATCTCAACAACAAAAAGACAGATAATGTTTTTAAAATGTGGGAAAGGATTTGAATAAACTTTCTCCAAAAAAGGTTTGTAAATGACTAATATGCACATGAAAAGATGCTCAATATCTTTTTCATTAGTGAAATACAAACCAAAAGCACAATGAGATACCATTTTACAGTCACTAAGGTGACTATAATCAAAAAGACAGAAAATAAAAAATGTGGCAAGGATGTAGAGAAGCTGATGACGGAATGTAAAATGGCAACCCTGCTGTGAAAACAGTTTGGCAATTCTGGAAAATAAAAGTTAAACATGGAATTACCATGTGATGAGCAATTCTACTTCTAGGTATATCCCAAAGCAATTGGAAATGGGTATTCAAACAAGTACTTTTACACAAATATTCCTTAGCTCAGTATCTACAATAGTTAAAAAGTGGAAACCACCCAAATATCCACTTAACAGTTGGACAGATAAACAAAATATAATAGATACGTACAAGAGAATATTATTCAGCCATTAAAAAACAGTGAAGTACCAATACGAGCTCAACAAGGATGAGCCTCGAAAACATTATGCTAAATGAAATAAGTCAGATACCAAAAATCACATGCTATGTGATTGCATTGAAATGAAATATCCAGAATAGGTAAATCCATAGAGACAGAAAGCAATTAGTTGTTGCCAGGGATTGAGGGAGGCAAGAGTGGGGATGCCAGCTTAGTGAGTATGGGGTCTCCTTTGGACGTGATGAAAATGTCTGGATAGAAACGACAGTTGCAGAACATTGTGAGTTTGCTAAATGCCACTCAGCTGTACAGTTTGAAATGGTTGATTTAAAAAAAATTTTTAAAAAGAGGAAGGGAGAGAGTGCGGAATGGGAAGAAAGTTCAAAGAGCTTCTACCCACAACTTTGCCAAAGGTAGAAAGAAGCCACCAAAGCAATTGAAAGCTAAGTGCATCAGGGCTAGTGAGGTCACTTAGAAGACATTCACTAGTTGCCCTCATCCGTTTCCAACTTCACACTCTACCTCTCAGACCCACTTTACCCACAGATACCCTTCCTCATATTAAAAATCAGCTGGTCTCACATGTTCCCATTTCCTCCTCCTCACTGAGCTCTCTAGGGTGAGTAAACACACATTGCTTTCTCTCCCCTGAAACTGACTATACAACATCACCAGGTACTGTAGAAAAACGCATGACGACATAGTTTAAGTGCAAAACGAAGCTCCAGAAGGATGGCTCCTTTACCTTTGCAAGTTCTCGTCTCAGCTCCTCTCGCTCCTCCTCTGACAGAGTCTCAGGGGCACCGATCGTGGCAGCAACATCTTCTCCTTCCTCAGGTACTGGATCTGTTCTCAGCAGACCTTGACAAAGACAAAAAGAAAAGTCTGTAAAGTATGAAAGCTAAGTAAAATTCTCCTTTGGACTCCTTCACAGCCCCAGCCAGAGGAAGGCCAATCAGGCAAGAGCCATATCTTATTTTTCCACCTTCAAAAGGCCTGGCTCTCCTAGGAAAGGACAAAAAAAAAAAACCCAACAACTTATGAGCTAAACTACTAAAAACCACCAAATTACACTCTTTCAAAATAGGAATTTAGAAAATACAGCATTCTCTCAACTTCTGTTCATTTCTCCAGTCACAATATACTTACTGCAAAGCAGAAGTTAAGAGGCCAAGAACGAGATCTTGCCAAGACTTAAAATGCTTAACTAGTAAATCAGCATGACTAATATTCACAGAAGGAGACTGTAAATGTCTTTAGCTTCCTCTACTAATCAGATTCACTCTTACAGCCTCAGTGAAGAACTGCCTAAAGAAAGTGTATTCCATTTCTTTCCCTAGTGGAAGTAGGAAACACCTTCTTGTAACTTTTTAAAAATATGTCTCATCCACTGCAGGCAAGAGAATTCCATGGACAGAGGAGCCTAGCAGGCTACAGTCCATAGGGTCACAAAGAGTTGGACATGACTGAAATGATTTAGCATGCACATACTCATCCACTCAAATTTCATGAACAAGCTTATGGTCGCCAGAGGGAAGGAAAAGGGAAAAGGATAATTTGGGAGTTTGGGGTGGACATGTACACACTGCTTTATTTAAAATGGATAAACAACAAGGGCCTACTGTATAGCACATGGAACTCTACTCAATGTTATGTGGCAGGCTGGATGAGAGGGGAGTTTGGGGGAGAATGGATATATATATATATATATGTATGACTGAGTCCCTTCCCTGTTTACCTGAAACTATCACAATACTGTTAATCGGTTGCACCCCAATACAAAATAAAAAGTTTAAAATATAAAATTTTTTAAAAATGCCTCATCCAGATAACCCTTTAGAATAAAATCCTAATTTATATGCACACATGCTAAGTCATCAAATCAAATCCAACTCTTTGCAACCCCAGGGACTGCAGCCCGCCAGGCTCCTCTGTCCACAGCATTTTCCAGGCAAGAATACTGGAGTGGGCTGCCATTTCCTACTCCAGGGGATCTTCCCAATCTAGGGCTTGAACCCGAGTCTCCTGCACTGGCAGGCAAATTCTTTACCACTGAGCCACCAGGGAAGCTCCTAGTTTATCTAGGGTTGGCCAAAAAGTTCATCCGAGTTTTTCTGTAACATCTTACAGAACAATCCAAATGAACTTTTTGGCCAACACAATATATTCAGAGAAATGACCAACACCCATATAAAAGCTTTCTACATTATTTAAGACCAATCCTGCCACACCCACTGCCCTGAAATAACAGCCAGTGTCTACCCATCCACCAGGAAGAATTCTGTATTTCCAGAGGGCAGCCAGGGAGGCACCTGTCTCTCAGCAACTCTCCCTTCTTCTGCCCAACCCACCAAGTACAAAGCTAAGGGCAAGTTCAGTGAGGCCCCCGAACCTTAGGTGCAGAATTTATGAGGGCACTTAATTCAATACAAATATTTTTAGTATTTTAATAAGTTAATTCAAAGAATCCAAGATGAACAAAATATCAAATTTTTAAACAGACAGGCTCAGCATGGCTGATTTTTCCTTTTTCCTCAGGTTCCAAAAGTGGCTTATCACAGAACTGTTTCAGATCTTGTCTTTATTTAAAGTGTTAGTATTTTGTTCATCATGCATGGGTGCTTAGTCGCATCTGACTCTTTGCAACCCCATGGACTGTGACCCGCCAGGCTCCTCTGTCCATGGGATTCTCCAGGCAAGAATACTGTAGTGGGTTGTTGTGCCCTCCTCCAGGGGATCTTTTGGACCCAGGGATCAAACCCTCATCTCCTGCACTGCAGGCAGATTCTTTATCACTGAGCCATAGGGGAAGCCCTTGTTCATCATGAATTTCTTCAATTTTAAATGTTTTAAAATAATGAATTAACATAATACTTATCTGGACTGCAGAGCTTTTCAATGCCCCCTTAAATTTTACACCTGAAACAAGGCCTCGCTCATCTTTCCATAGTCACTGTTCTGCCATCCATTTCCATGGTTTGGGATTTTCAGTCTCCTCTGACAACAGCTTTTTTTTTTTTTTTTAATAATTCTTTTTAAGTCTTTATTGATTTTGCTACAATATTGCTTCTGCTTTATGTTTTGGTCCTCTACCCATGAGGCATGAGGGATCCCAGCTCCCCGACCAGGGATTGAAGCTGCACCTCCTGCATTGGAAGGCGAAGCCTTAACCACTGGACCAGCAGGGAAGTCCCATGGCAACAGCTTTTTTGCAGAGGGAACCAGGGAAAGGTCTCCTCCTCTTCCTGCTCTTCGCCTCTTTCTGCCAGTGAGCGTTACAGTAATCACACTGTTCCCCACCAGCCCCCACGTCCACTTCTGGGAAGGGCTAGCTCAACCATAGTGGCAATGTGGCATCCGCCCAAAGCAAGATGCCAGGCGGCAGATGACAGACTTAGCAGGCAGGCAGAGATGAAGGAGAGAGAACAAGCCTGCTGTTCAAGAAGGAGCAAGCACCATGGCAAGCCCAGGAGAAGTATTTGTAGGTCCATACGTACATTGAGTAAAAGATACAAAGACATTTGCTCCTGGTCTATTGTATATTCACTGCACAATAGCAGTTGATAATTAAAATGACAATAATCAATAGCATACAGTGCCTACCTGAAAGGTGTTTACAGAATTGTTAAAGGCATAAAAGTAATACAAATAAAACAATTCAAAAACAGTTCAAAAACTGTAATGGTGAATAGGATATGATTAAGTTCTCTCATGCAGAAACGATATGTGACAGGTACAATCAGTGGATGGGAAGGCTCAATGAATAGTTGCTTCTGCGGGTCCCTCCAACATATCTGCAAACGGATTGCCCAAGTCATGATCGAAATCTTATCACATCACTCTCTGGCTTAAAGTGGTTCCTTTAGTGGTTCCCTGTTATTTTCAAGGCAAAATTCAGCCCCGTAGTTAGTACACAAACCTTACTGGACCCATCCCCTGCTGTCTGGCACTGGAAGCTTGAGCCAAACCAGACTGTGCCAAGATGCTGTACTATGTACAGTCAGAAACCACAGAGGAGGGAACTCCCTGGTGGTCCAGAGGTTAGGGCTCTGTGCTGTCACTGCCGAGGGCCTGGTTTCAACCTCCGATCAGGGAACTAGGATCTCACAAGACTCATGGTACAGTCAAAAAAAGGAAAAAGAAACCACTGAACGGACCATGTACGCTTGCAAATGGATCCCACGTACCAGGTTATTTGAAAAGGAAGCTTAAGCAAGAGAATGGAAGAGAAGCATACAGGCAGCAATTGTACAAGGCAAGGGAATAAGCACCACGACAGAGCTCAGTATAAACATTCTTAATTTTATTTTTAATGTTTTGCTCAGACGTCTCAAGTTCGCTAGGATGCAACAAAGCCCAACAAAACTCAGGCGTTAAACTTACCTTAAATAACAAAGACTCTTTTGTGCTTTTTAATAAACACTATTTTGTAAATCTGCTTATGGGGGAGGATGCAATATCTGATGGTGATGATATAATGCTTTGTGAATAACTGTTCAATTCCATAAATAATCTAAGATGATTCTATTAATACTAATCAAGAATTTAGTTGAGCTACCAGGGAAAATAAATGTCTCAGAAAACGGGGTTTTGGGATTGTCCACAGATAGCTTTGGGACTACCAAAATGACCTTTGATTTTATATTCACAGTCTAAGAAAGCTAGTAATTACATGTCTGTTTTTTTCATATTAGCCTGTAGGTGGCAGCAAATTATCGACATTAGAATTTAAAGATGCGGTTTGTTTTATGATCATCAACTAGGGAAAAAACTGGAAATTAAGGACATGAAGGAAGAACAAAAAGACAGATACCGAAATCATCTGAAAAAACCTAACAAGCATGACTTAGGAAAATTATTAATGACCACAGCCACTGCCACATGTGCATCCTATTTATATCCAAATTTGAGCTAAGTGGTCCTAATACATTCCATTATTTATGTGTAACACTTGTGAGACAAGGATCACCATCACCATTTTCAGATGAGGAAACTGAAGCTTACAGAGGTTAAATAACTTCCCCATGGTAACATACCTGAATACATGGTGGACAGGATTGTGAACCTGAACATTTTAATTGAAAGCATATGCTTTAAATCACTCACTGTACAAAACACAAATAAAGACAAAAGTAGGGAGGCTGAAGATCAGACTTGGGAGATACCTAGAACCAGTAATAAATAAAACTGTAAAAAATGTAGAATAGATCAAAAGCAGTCTTTTCATCATTTCTGATCATATTTTCCCCAAGCCTGGGAATCCAAATTTTGCCTTAAATGAGTTTCTAGGTATTATCTATCCTATTTTGTACATGTTCAGTAAGAGTATATAACTGGATAGCCAATCAGGATGTACTGTATAGAACAGGGAACTCTGCTCAGTATTATGTAACAACGTAAATGGGAAAAGAATTTATAAAAGAATATATGTAACTGAATCAGTTTGCTGTACATCTGAAACTAATGCAACATTGTTAACTGTACTCCAGTATAAAATAAAAAGCTTAAAAAAGGGGGGTGAGTATATATTGCAGAGGTAGAATCTGGCATTTGGGAAATTCTCATTCATAACACAAAAGTTGGGAAATGGAAACGCTCTAAAGATTACTGAAAACTGAATAATTCAAAAAATTCCTATTTGATAATTAATCTTAATGTTTCTCCTCACAGTCTGACAGAGATCTATTTTTAAAAGACGGAATAAGCAGGAGAAAATATGATCTATTTATTGAGGTCTAATACACTAGCCACTGTGATGAGAGATTTAAACATTTACACGTTATCTAAAACACACATATACTCACACACAAGGCTCTTACAACCAGCACCCAGTGAGACAAGTAGTATTTGTAGTATTTATTCCTATTAGGAAACTGAGGCCCTCTGAGGTTCAGTAATGTGCCCAGAGTTGCAGAAATTCAAACAGGGTCTTTCTGACTCTAAATTCTTACTCCTTCGTGTATACTTTTCTTAGAGAAATTCCAAAGAGCTGGGAAGACAAAGAGCAGGTCAGAGGAAAACTGGAAGCAGAGGGCTTTTCACTTCATTGAGGCTATGAGAACACAAGGCTGAAAGGCCTGGCTTGAAAGTCACAGATGCCGTTATTGAGCCCAAGTGACTGCAAATTGGTGATAATTTGTTCTGTTGGGTTATTACCATTTCAGCCACTTGCTTAATAATTCTTCTAGTTGTGCAAACAGATTGACAACCTGTCTTCAATTGCACACATGGGATCACCCTAAAGAATTTCATCGGGGGAGAAGAGCCTGGACTCCACGCACAGGCGAACTGTTGGGAGATCCACGGCCAAGAGAACAATGGAGACGAACCAGGAGGAGCGCGCCCTTAAGTCCCAAGACACAATGTTTTCTTCTACATTTTACGTCTTTTTACCGGAGATCACTGTACAACCAACTGGCTAAGTGGTCCTTGTGGTATCATTGTTTATCACCTGCCTCTAAATGTGCAAACCTAGAAAACAAGGTCCTAATGTCATACCCTTATCTTTACACCTCAGGACTCACAGCACCCAGAACAAAGCAAATGTTTGTAAATACTTCATTTGAACTGACTTATTCGTTAAAGTTTTGTTCAAACTAAGTTTCTCTTTTCTCTCCTCCCCTCCCTATGCCCCATGCATAGCCATCCATTTGCCACATATTTCCCCAAATTTCAACCAGGGAAGAAACTAGTTTTTTAAATAGAAATGTAGAACCTACCATTAAAGCTAAGCCAGGACTGAGAGCTTGGTGGGTACCTCTCTGCTCAGCGTGGTGGGTGCAGCCCAGGCCACCCCAGAGTGGAACCCCTCATTTAAGCAGTTCTCTCTTCCCTCCAATTCTTCATCTTTGACTATTTTTTTCCAGTTAAGGTCAACTGTTTCCTTTCAAGGCTTTCTATGATTATCACTTAAAACTTTTACAATCATCTTCACACAATTTTAAATCTGAAAGGAATTTTGGATCATTTAAATTCAAACACTTTATTGTGTAAAGATAGGGAATACAGGGCAGAGATTTTTTAAATCAGATAACATTGTAGGTTGACTTGCATCTCCCCCCAAAAAAGATACATTCTATTTCCAACTCCCAGGGCCCATAAACATGTGTTTTTATTTGGCAACAGGGTCTTTGCAGATGTAATCAAGATGACATCATATTGGACTGGAGGGTGGAATGGGCTCTAACTCAATAACTGGTGTCCCTACATTGGTGGGACTGATGTTGAAGCTGAAACTCCAATACTTTGGCCATCTGATGCGAAGAGCTGACTCATTTGAGAAGACCCTGATGCAGAAAAAGATTGAGGGCGGCATCATGACTCAATGGACATGGGTTTGGGTAAACTCCAGGAGTTGGTGATGGACAGGGAGGCCTGGTGTGCTGCGGTTCATGGGGTTGCAAAGAGTTGGACAGGACTGAGTGACTGGACTGAACTGAACTACAAGTAAAAGGAAGTTTTGGATCAGTGACTCAGCGAGAACATTGTGTAAAGATCCAAAGCACATAGAGACAGAGGGAGCACCCAGTGTGATGCTGCAAGGCAGAGACTGGAGGGATGCAGCGCCAGCCAAAGCAAGCCAGGGGGCTTCCCTGGTGGCTCAGTGATAAAGAATCTACCTGCCAACGCAGGAGGCATAGGTCCAGGATCTACGTAGATCTCTGGTCCAGGAAGATCCCACATGCTGCCGAGCAACTAAGCCTGTGCACCACAACTACGGAGCCTGTGCACTAGAGCCTGGGAGTCCCAACTACTGAGCCCACCTGCCACAACTACTGAAGCCTGCATGCCCTAGAGTCCCTGCTCCACAAGGAGAGAAGCCACCGCAATGAGAAGCTCGCGCACCGCAACTAGAGTAGCCACCCACTCACTGCTACTAAAGAAAAGCCCAAGCAACAACGAGACGCAGCACAGCCAAAAATAAATAAATAAATTGTAAAAAAAGAAAAAAAGACAGGGGTTACCAGCGGGAAGCTAGGAATAGGCAAGGAAAGATTTCCCTGCAGGTGTCAGAGGGAGCATGGTCCCGCCGACGCCTTGATTTTGGACTTCCAGCCTCCAAAACCATAGAGGTAATACATTTATGTCATTTTAAGCCATTCAGTCTGGAGCACTTTGTCATGGTAGCCCCAAAGAACTGAGCTCCAGGAAACTGAACCCCAAGCCCATTACCTATTTAAAAAATAAAAAGGCAATGATACCATCTAGCTCTCTGGGTTTTTATAAGAATGTTTTAAAGGGTCATGAAATAAAAGGTGGGCACATACCCAATGTTCGATGAATCCCTGCTGTGACCCACTTTCCCAGGTCCTACCAGTCAACCTGGCTATTTCCTCTGCTCTTCTGTTCCACGAAGCTTGACCCCACAGGGCTCACTTCCTCACCTCCCATCGCTCTCCAACCCCCGCCTCCCCTTTCAACTAAGGACAGTTCTCCATCAGGATCTCATTCGACAGCTCCAAGTTGCGCAGACCGAACCTCACTCTGAAGTCTCTGGTCCCGACCCCTCCCTGCTCCCTCGCCCTCCCTAGGTTTTTTTCCTCCTCTCTGAGATGTGGCTCCGCCTCCCTCTCTACCAGCCCACTTCACGCCCCATCTCTGATCCCACCCGACTCAGGCTCTCACCATGCTTTGCTTAGATTCTTGTCCCAAAGCTCTGTGTTGGTCTCTGTCTCCTCCACTCCATTCACTATCCTGCCACCAGAGTGCCCTGTCAAAGATGTGACTCAGACTAGGGCACTCCTTGCCTTCAATCCCTGTATGGCTGCCCACTCCCTAGGAGAGCTCACTGCTCTTGACAATCTGGAGCCCACCTACTCCATCTCCTGCTCCTGTCCTTATTGCCTCTCCCCAACTCGGGGCTCTCACTGCATTTTCCAAACTGCAGTTTCTCTAGGGAATCATGTTTTACTGATTTTTTTTTTTAAAGGAATGTATTAACGCAAAGGCTAAGAAAAAGTAAACGGCCTCCCATATTATTTTTCCCAATTTTTTTATTATGGTAAAATATATAACATGCCACTTACCATCTTAACCATCTGTTAATAATTTAATTTTTTAAACAACAAAAACATTTTGTATTGGGGTACAGCCGATTAACAACATTGTGATAATTTCAGGTGAACAGTGAAGGGACTCAGCCATACATATACATGGATCCATTCTTCCCCAAACCCTCCTCCCATCCAGGCTGCCACATAACACTGAGCGGAGTTCCCTGTGCTATACAACAGGTTTTTGTTGGTTATCCATTTTAAATATAGCAGTGTGTACATGACCTTCCCAAAGTTCTTAACTATCCCTTCCCCTCTCCTCACAACCATTTTTTAAGCACAAATGTCAGTGGCATTAATTACACTCACAATGTCATAAGACCACCTTCACCATCTCTTTTAGGATCATGCTCTCCTTTTTTTTATGTCTCTGCATATGTTAGTTTCTCTTGCTGAAACCCTCTCCTTATTTCAAGTCCCACTCATTTCAGTAAAGGACTAGGAAAACGCTGCTGCTGCTGGAGAAATTCTCTGGCCCCGGTGGCCTGGGCCCACTCTGGGCATAACGCCCTCTGTGTATTGTCTACTGTACTTCGGAAAGAGCTGGCTGGGCAGTTTTTGATCCAAGCACTGTGCTCTGATCCCGCAGCTTCAGCCCCACACAGAATGTGGTGCGGAGTGCCTGGAGATGCTCAACAACACTATCTGAATAAATGAATTGCAGGAAAGCACCCTCTAGAGTCAGGAAATGGCAGCCCACTCCAGTAATCAGGCCTGGGAAATCTCATGGACAGAGAAGCCTGGCGGGCTACAGTCCCTGGGGTCAAAGAGAGTTGGACTCGACTCAGTGACTAAGCAAGGACAACAACAACCTCGTGAAGTCAAAGGGACAGATAAGAACCCCATTTCCCATCACAGTCTACCTCGCCTCTCTTATTATTTTATATATTTCATTCCCACTTCACTGTTCTCACCTAAAAAGGTTTTCTTATTTAAAACAGACACAAAATGTCACTTTCTGTAGAAATACAACTCTGTCCGAAGATTGTTACCATTCAGAGCAGGGCTCCTACCTTCATGTGACATAGGTGTGTACACAGCAAATACACAGTGGTCAAATACGTGGG
Source organism: Giraffa tippelskirchi (assembly GCF_054371585.1). Classification (NCBI taxonomy): domain Eukaryota; kingdom Metazoa; phylum Chordata; class Mammalia; order Artiodactyla; family Giraffidae; genus Giraffa; species Giraffa tippelskirchi. The sequence goes on along the minus strand of NC_137280.1, from coordinate 35,418,817 downwards.
GTGCCGACGATAACAGAGCAGGAATATAACATCAGCTATCCCCAAGAACAGTCAGTCAGGAGGGGAGAAGTTGCCAGAAGTAAGAGGAGTCTAAGATACCTGCTATTGAAGGCTGAATGTTAACATTCTCTACCCAAGAGAATTTTTAAGAGCATAATCAAGCCACAGACGCTTCTCTGGAAAGTAAAACTGTATATACACCTCTCTTACACAGTCTCCTTCTATGGAGAAGGAAACGGCAACCCACTCCAGTATTCTTGCCTGGAGAATCCCATGGGTGGAGGAACCTCGTAGTGTACAGTCCATGGGGTTGCAAAGAGTTGAACACGACTGAGCAACTTTGCTTTCACTTTACACAGTCTTAAAGAGGCAACGCCAGCTTTAAGACAAGAGTAGGAATAAGAAACATCAGTCTCTGGGATTTTCTTTAAGCACATACAAGAAGAAATATGAGTTCCCCTTTTTTTAACCTAAAGATACAAAAAAAATAAAAGAAAAACCACATAGTTCAAAATATCTTTAGTGGTCATACCCACAAAGATGACAAGATAAAAATATTTCCCCTTAAAAGTCTGCGCTTGAGGGCTTCCCTGGTATCTCAGTGGTAAAGTATCCACTGCCAGTGCAGGAAATGCAGGAGACAGGTTCGATTCCTGATCTGGGATGATCCCACATGCCGAGGAGCAACTAAGCTCATGCGCCACAACTATTGAACCCACACTCTAGAGCCCGGGAGCTGAAACTACTGAGTCCACAGGCCACAACTACTGAAGCCCACGCACCCAAGAGCCCATGCTCCACAACAACAGAAGTCACTGCAGTGGGAAGCTCACCCATCGCAACTAGAGAGTAGACCCTGCTCACCACAACTAGAGAAAAGACGCACATTAACCAAGACCCAGCACAGCCAAAAATAAATTAAAAAAAAATTTTTTTTAAAGTCTGCACTTGAGGCTCTAACTTTCTATGCCTTATTTTGTTTCCAGATGTAACAAAATCCAGAATAGTGAGGGAATACTTGGAGGTCCCCACTTCAAAGTGGTTCTCCTTAAGAGATCCTAAAAGCAAAAGATCCACTTAAGGCAAGGCTTTCCAACTGCTACATGATGGACATTTTGAGCAGTAAGGTTCTTGGGGGGGGGTGGTTCTATCTGCATCCCATGGGACGTCTTGTGCACATGCCCACTCCATGTCTGCAGCAACCCCCCTCACCCTGCACCCAGTGGTCACAACCAAAAGCATTTTGAAATCTTCTCTAGACGTGGTCAGATATACCCCCTGGAAGGGTGGAGGCCAAAAATGCCCCCACTGACTTCAGGCAATGGAGCCTCTGAAACCTGCTATTTGACTCTGATTATCTTCAGAAGAGAGAGATTAGGGAGCATGGGTCATATAACTGATACTCCTTAAGGCTGTTATTTTCTCATATTTGCTCATGGTAAAAACAGTAAAACCTCTGGAGAGAAAAATGAGAATAATCGTCATCAAGGCAACAAGGAATAAGAAAGCAGAGAAAACCAGAGTCATTCCACTGAGGGGCGGCGGGACCCAGGAACCCAGGAGGTGAATTGGGCAGTGGCAGGGTCATCAAGGAGGAAATTCCTGCAGAAAGGAGGGGAGGCAGACAGCGCTGACACAAAAGCGGGAAGACAGCTCTTGAGTCAGACAGGCCACCCATTCCGGGACTCAACTCTGCAAGTGGGGCCCCACATAGCGGTCAAGCTCCTGTCCAAAGAAAGGTCACTATCCCCAAACTTCACTTGATAGATGAGTAGAGGAGAAACAAAAGATGGCAAAAGAAGACATTAGTATTTTCAAATGTTTCATGTGTTCCTCCAGATATTCTTAAACTGATTTTTGAATCATCTTTAAAAAAAAGATAGAATCTTTAGCCAATTATTTCAAGTCATCGGCTCCCTTGACACCAATCAAGTAAAACTAGCAAAACTGGGTCACTCTACAAAAAGGGTGGCAGAAAATCAGCCATGGAGGAATTTGGGGACCCCCAGAGGGGAAGTCTTTAAATTTCCTCTGGGGGAACAAGAAAGTTCTACCATTCTTCAGTTCTACTAGGATTTTTTTTTCTGTAAACCTGCATATTTACTATTTAAGACCTGGACAATCCTGAAAAGCTTTCAAGAAGTGATAACCCCTTTCCTAAAAAGAAGAGAGAATGACTCAGAGTCTAAATCAAAAAGGGGAATGAAGCAGAATGAAAAGGATTCTGAGCTAAAGAATTTCAATTTGATTTTCTTCAGTGTTTTTAGAGTTTCAAATATGACAGCATAAAACTAAGATGTCAGAGTTTTAAATGGCTCCTATTTCCTGAAATCACTAGAAATAACCAAAAGTTTTTTAAAATATATATATATATATATATAAGCCAGGGCTTGCTTTATCTTTCTGTACATGAGAAAATCCTTAAGAGGAAGAATGAATGTACATAAATAACACTGGAAGTTATCCTTGTAAGTGTTCACAGACTGGAAAAGAAAACTCAACCAAGGACAACAGGAACAAGACAACTGTGCCGACTGTACGGCAACATGGAAAGTTCACGTCCAAGCGGCATATGAGGAATCAACAAATTACCCATGGTAATCTTTTTTTTAAGTCCACCCTGCATGGGTTGTGGGAGTTTTAGTTCTGTGGCCAGGGATTGAAGCCGGGGCGCCTCAGGAGTGAGAGCACAGAGTTATAACAGCTGGACCGCCAGGGAATTCCCAACAAACTACCCCACAGTAAGACCCTTGATCAAAGGAAATGTTCCGCCTTGAATGATTAACCTGCTCTATGATATCCGTTACTGGGCAGGTACAGATTTCATGTAATCAAAAAACAAACAAAGCACACACACATACACACACACACGCACACACACACGCACACACACACACAAAACCACTGGCTTGAGAACTGAGGGGTGATGTTGAGTCCTGACTTGGGCTAAGCTTTGTGATTTGGGGACTTCACAACACCAGTCTTGGCCTCCATGTTCACATCTGTAAGATGATCTACAGCGTGATTTAGTCTTTGCCAGTTCCATTTCATTCATTCATTCACTCATTCATTCAACCAACAAATATTTGTAGAGCCACAGCTGTCGAGTGCTGTTCTAGGTGCTAAGGGAAAAGCAGTGAATGAAAGACAGACAACCCTAATGGAGCTTGTATTCCAGATACTGAAATCAGTATTTTTCAAACTATAGGCTGTGAAATCCTTTTAGCAGTACCAAATGAGCATATTTAGAAGAAACAGGAATAATATAAAATATCAGAGTACATCACATAGTAAAGGTAAGCTCTGTTTCACAGAATCCTGCTTTAGCTATTGACATTTATGTCTATGAGGGTTGCGGATCAAGAAGTATAAGGCATTTCTGAATGTGGGCTGGTTGTACCAAGAGAGTTTTAACATCTCTGATAAAAGAATTCTTTTTGTTTCAGCCACTGGCCCTCATCCTGTCCTTCACTCAGACTGCTTGAGGAACATTCTGCCCAGAGATTAATCTCTTTACCTTTTCATTCGCCCCATGATGGCATTTTGTATAAATATCAAAGACTATGCTTTTCAGATCAATGTCCCCAGCCTTTTCTGAGTACGATTCCTTTTAACATCAGCTCTTTTTGCACACTGCTGATTGGGAAAATTCAGAGTGGCCAATAGCCACGTGAGCTTTTAAATGGAGGGCATGGAAACCCACTCCAGGATTCTTGCTTGGAGAAACCCCATGGACAGAGGAACCTGGCGGGCTACAGTCCATGGGGTAGCAAAGAGCTGGACATGACTGAGTGACTAAGCACACACAGCACAGAATGTACCCATCCTAAGAGCTCCTATCTAAAAATACAAAGGTTGCAAACACACAGAAGGCAGTATTCATTCCATCTACGCCTCCCACTTGATATTCAAAGAGATTTGCAGGCTTCTTGTGCCCCGAGGAGTCACAAGCACAAAGACTGGAGATTCCTGTTGTAGATCCCAGCTTTGATTTGCTTATTTTAGAATCATCACGTTCTTACCAGGTGACTGCTTATGGCGGTTTCTGTTTGGTTTAATGTTCTCCCTCCCCTCAATCCTTTTTAAAAATTCACACAAACCAATAAAAGTGAGCACAACTGGATACATGAGTTTGTTTCCAGCTTTTGTTGTTCGCTTGCTTTTTAAAAATCATTTTGTGTCTAATCCCATGAGCCCAAACTCCTACAAATTCCAACTAGGAATTAGGGACATAATTGTTCAAAATAGAGACACACTCAACCCTACCCACTGCTTCTGTTTTAACAGAAAACAACCAAAGGGTGGCAATTACTACAGCTGGGAAAAGGAAAGGAGGTGAAACAGAGATTCAAAAAGAGAGAGACTTCCAACAAGCGGCAGAATCATCCTGGGAATTTCGAAGTCTTGCACGCTGATCATCGAGGTCTACCTGAGGTCAGGTCACTACAGTCCTGGCTCCCACGGCCCCGTGTCACTTAGGATTCCCTCCGTCCCCGAGCTCTAACTTCCTTCTGTGTACTGTTCTTGAAGCATTTCCTACACGTAGGATTGAGCAGTGAGGATGGAGGGAGTCATCCTTTGGGGACAGGGACAGTAGTACTTTCTGCAGAGTCCATGGTGGACCACAGGGCCAGGAAAAGGCAGCATAAGACAGATTCCTGGCAATCCAGTTCCCGAAACAGACATCCAGCTGCTGCCTGCCAGTCCCCAACTTCCAGAGACCTGATCAATCCAGTTATTGTCAACCTCTTCCCCTTCCTGGAAAACCAAACTACACCTCCAAAGGTGACCACAGATTGTGAACAATGGTGACAGGAATGCTGCATGCTCTCTAAAATACGCTGTAGCCTTTACTATTTTTTTTTTTAATTACCTACTTTTTAAGCTTAGGAAGAGTGAAACGTGACCTAGTCTTCATTAACAAGGGAAACATCAACTTCTAGGAAAATCTGCTTACTTCTCTGGCAAGTCACAGAGGTCGTCTAACCGTCTCCAACCGTTAGCTGTAAAATGAGGGGATTGGCCTGGATGCGGCTGAGGCAACTTCTAGCTTCGTGCTATTTGCTCATAAACTTAAGCTCTGCCCTAACGGTGGCTCCTGGCCTGCAGAACAATCTTCTAGCGGCACGTGGGAAGGAGTGCCTGCTTCCAAAGGCACAGTAGCTGTGAGTTTTTCTCTTACAATCTCTCACCTGTATAATGCAGGAAGCTCAGTCCCGGGCTTTGAGCCAACCTAGAGGGTGGGGTGAGGGTGGGAGGGAGGTTCAAGAGGGAGGTGACTATGGCTGATTCACGCTGTTGTGTGGCAGAGACCAACACAATGGTGTAAAGCAATTATACTCCAATTAAAATTTTTAAACTTTTTTTAAGAATATCGTTCAAGGAAAAAAAATTTCTCACCTGGGTATTCCTGCACGTTGCTCACAGTATTCCAAGCCCAAAACCTGGCCCGCCATTAGCAGGACCTTGAATTTAGTCAGTGCTTCAGCTGCTTAAGCATCATTTTCACAAAAACGAAATTGGGGGGGTCCTTCCTAAATTACATAGGTGACCAGAAGTGAAGAGCTCCATATTCCCCCATTTTGGCTATTTATTAGGTAGATGAACTTAAGATGATCAGAAGACCTCTAATGCCTATACAAATAGGTCCACTTTTAAAATCTACTCAATATTCTGTGATATCCTTTATGGGAAAGGCATTTGAAAAAGAACAGATATATCTATATGTATAACTGAATCCCTTTGCTGCATACCTGAAACTAACACAGCATTATAAAATCAACTATGCTGTGAGGTGCTGTGCTAAGTCACTTCAGTTGTGTCAGATTCTTTGTGGCCCTAGGGACTGTAACCCCACCAGGCTCCTCTGTCCATGGGATTCTCCAGGCAAGAATACTGGAACAGGTTGCCATGCCCTCCTCCAGGGGATCGTCCCAACCCAGGGATTGAACCCAGGTCTCCTGCATTGCAGGCTGATTTTTTTAACCATCTGAGCCACCAGGGAAGCCCCAAGTACATATGTCAATCCAAATAGGACAGAGGAGTATGGTGGACTACAGTCCACAGGATCTCAAAGAATTGGACACAACTGAAGTAACTTAGCACGCACGCATGCACATTTAAATACATATACATACATTCTAAACATTTAACAAGCCATCTAGCTCTCTACTTGGAATCCCGTAGCAGCTTTACTAACCGGTAGCAACACAGCAACACCCTTTTCACACTAAGAATTATAAAGCCAGGCAAATCCCCAGTTTCATACAGGTTTCATCACAGCAAATGTCACTTTAGAAAACTAGGAGTTACCAAACTTCCGAAGAGTAGGTGATCCTGGTGGGGACGTATTTCCACTGGGAGACAGGTAGAGATAGTTTTTGTTTACTCCTGTATTAAAATCAAATGGGGACTCGTAGTCCTCATAAAAGTCCATCTCTCTACCGTCCATTCCAGGCAAATGCAGAACGCATGGTTCTACCACCGCCGCCTCTTCCTGGGTTGAGCGCCGCTCTGCACGTATTCCCCTGGATCACTGCGCCAGGCAAGCCCGAGGAAGAGATCCAGCCCTGGGTTCCAAGAACCTGGCTTCCTGGGACAGGGGCAGCCGTCACACCCTCAGGACAAGGAGGTTGTTTAATAAGTGACTTCTCCCCAGCAACCAGAGGAACAGCTCTGATCACCACCTGCTGTTCATTTCAGCCAACAGCCAACAACCCAGGCAGGAAGCAGAGCTTTCTAGAGCTTTCTTCAGTAAACAAAGGAGGGCCCAGTGCTGTAGCATTGCCTCCACATACAAACAGTTCAGGCAAACGTCAGACACTGGCACATTTATTAATTTTTCTTACAACTTATTATTTTTTAAACCGCTCAGCTGACCACAACTGCACCAGGGCAGACTTAATCTTCTAGGACAAGGAAGGATTACCGGCCAGTAATCTCCCACAAAGGCCATCTGGGGGCTACGTTTTTTCCACCCTGGATTACAGGGGCGGCCTGAGAGCCGAGCTTCCTGGTTGAGAAATAAAGTTCCATTTCTAAGACGACTTTATCTAAAGCAATGTCTGGCTTGAGTGTAACAGAAATGTCAGTCTGACTTGTCGTTCTCACCTTGCTTTTCCATCCCTTCCCTTCCCTTTTGTGCAAAGATGGTGTTTCCCTGATGTATACTGAGAAGAGAAGAAGTCCCCGCAGGTGAAGGGCCCAGGTCCTCCCACGTTCTCCTCGTTAACCCAGGCCAGGCCTGCAGGGTGGCCACCCTGGTTAGCTTGTAAAACAAGACTTCTCAGTCTCCAGATCCACTCCCCAGCCTCTTCACGGACCCTTTCTGCCAGAACTCTGGCCTTGGCCAAAGTGATATCATGTAACGTTCCTTCTCCTTTCACCAACGTGGCTGAGCTCATATTAAAGAGGTGAAAATAAAAGTAACCCTCCCTTAGATCAGTGGTGGTCTGTTATTGCCTGACAAAAAAAAAAAAACTCCAGTTAAATAAACAAGTAAAAAGGACCTCCCTGTTTGCTCAGTAAAGAAGCTGGTAAACACAGGTTCGATCCCTGGTCTGAGAAGATTCCACATGCAGACTAAGCCCATGCGCCACAACTACTGAGCCCACACTCGAGAGCCTGAGAGTCGCAACTACTGAAGCCCGTGTGCCCTAGAGCCTGTGCTCTGCAACAAGAGAAGCCACTGCAATCAGAAGCTCGTACACTGCGATGAAGAGTAGCCCCTACTCTCTGCAACTAGTGAAAGCCCACCTGCAGCAGCGAAGACCCAGTGCAACCAAAAATAAATAAATATTTGTTTAAAGGCGCGGGGACTTCCCTGATGATTAGTGGTTTAGAATCCACCTTCCCATGCAGGAGATTCCGGTTCAGTCTTTGGTCAGGATAAGTAGGATCACAACAGGCCTTGAGGCAACTAAGCCGGGTGCCACAACTACTGAGCCGACATGCTCCAGGGCCCGAGCACCTCAACAGGAGAAGCCACAACTAGAGAGGCCTGCGCATCACAGGGAAGTTCTCTCCTGCCCCAATGAAGACCCAGCACAGCCCAAAACAACAAAGGCCATGTTCCACCTTTTCACATCTTTCTCATAAAAAGGGAACATAGTATACTCTCCCTAGATTGGAAGCAAGTAGGAAATTTTTTTAAGTTACGAATATTTTAAGCACTAAAAAAGAAATCTGAGCGTGTATAAAACTATATAAACACCAAGATAGTTTACATTCATCTTATGATTCATCTTCTATTTTTTTTCTATTAGTCTCCTATTGTACTCTATTTTTGACAAGTCCATCTTATTTAAGTATTTTTTAAAATTTATTTTTAACAATAAGAAATATCAATCTGTATTTTTCTCCTAAAAGATACCAAAATTGGGGTAATGATAAATGCTGTTTATTCTATATTTAGAAATAAAATAAATGGTTTCTTTTTATTAATTGAAAAAAATGAATTGGTCAATTTCTTAAAATCCATGGTATCTCTCACTGAGGTAGCACAGGTATTATGGTTACATTCTTAGGCTAGAAATGGTTATTGGAATCCCTGGCCCTCTCAATACTCTACATTTGGTCACCAAATCACTGGTTAAAAAAAAAAAATTCTGCATTCTCATTCTTCCTCCTAGTCACAAGTGTCAGAAAATGCTATGGGCTGAAATCTGCGTCTCTTCAAAACTCATATGTTGAATCCCTAACTCCTGGTATGATGGTGTTTGGAGGTGATTAGGCTTAGATGAGGCCATGGAGTGGGGCCTAGGCTGGGATCTGTGTCCTCATAAGAAGAGGAAGCCCCTTCATGGATCACAGCCTTGTTGTGGCGAAGGGGCTTGCATAACTCAATGAAATTCTTGCCACGAGAACACCATGAACAGCATAAAAAGGCAAAAAGAAATGACACCAAAAGATGAGCCCCCCCAGGTTGGAAGGTGTCCAATATGCTACTAGGGAAGAACGGAGGGAATTACTAATAGTTCCAGAAAGAATGAAGTGGAAATGACACTCAGTTGTGGGTGTGTCTGGTGGTGAAAGTAAAATCCCATGCTGTAAGAACAATATTGCACTGGAGCCATGAATCAAGGTAAATTGGATGTGGTCAAGCAGGAGACGGCAAAAATAAACATCCACATCTTAGGAATCAGTGAACTAAAATGGATGGGAATGGGTGAATTTAATTTAGATGACCATCATATCTTCTACTGGAGGCAAGAATCCCATAGAAGAAATGGAGCAGCCCTCATAATCAACAAAAGAGCTATGGTCTTTCCAGTAGTCATGTATGGATGTGAGAGTTGGACCAGAAAGAAAGCTGAGCACTAAAGAACTGATGTCTTTGAACCGTGGTGCTGGCGAGGACTCTTGAGAGTCCCTTGGACTGCAAGGAGATCAAACCAGTCAATCCTAAAGGAAATCAATCCTGAATATTCATTGGAAGAACTGAGGCTGAAGCTGAAGCTCCAATACTTTGGCCACCTGATGGGAAGAACTGACTCACTGGAAAAGACTGATGCTGGGAAAGATTGAGGGCAGGAGGAGAAGGGGGTGACAGAGGATGAGATGGCTGGATGGCACCACCAACTCAATGTACATGAACTTAGGCAAACTTCAGGAGATAGTGAGGGACAGGGAGGCCTGGTGTGCTGCAGTCCATGGGGTCGCAAAGAGTCAGACACGACTTAGCAAGTAAACAACAACACCAAGAGTGCTAGCTCGAGCTCTCCTCCCACCATGTGAGGACACAAGACAGCCATGTGCCAACAGGAAAATGACTCTCACAGGGATCAGATCAACCCACACCTTGATCTTGAACTTCCCAGACTCTAGAACTGTGAGAAACAAATTTTTTTTGTTATGGGCCTCCCATTCTGTGGTAACTTATGATAGCAGCCAGAACTAAAACAAATATGCTAACAATGATATACATAATGATGCAGGTCACAGCCACCTCCAAGGTCCTCAGATCCCTCAAAATTTCCATGTTCTTGACCTCTCGTGTTGACTCCCATGCTACATCCTCTGCCTGAAATGCCTTTTTTCTGCTTGCTGAACTCATTCATCTTTCAAGACTCGGGCAGAAATCCCATCTCTTCTCAGAAGCCCTCCCTCTCTGGCACTCTCCCTTCCGACAACAGCACACAGCATGTGACGTGCCCACCCAGCAGTCCTGACAGCCTTGCCTCCAGAGCAGGGGCTGCGTTCAGTACTGCACTGCCAACTATGCTATACAAAATGGAAAAAATAAACAATACAAATGCTTATTAAAGGGGGATTATTTAAATGCTAAATAGAATATTCATGTAACAAGACAGTATGCAAACATGATGACGTAGAAATGTATATATTTTATAGGGAAAGATATTCTTTTTCAAAATATTTATTTGACTGTGTCGGGTCTTAGTTGCGGCTCGTGGGATCTTCATTGCCTCCTGCGGGACCTTTCGGTGAAGCCCGTGGGCTCTCTAGTTGTGCCACCCATGTGACTCCAAAGTGCACAGGCTCAGGAGCTGCTGCACATGGGCTCAGTTACTCTGTAACAGGTGGAATCTTAATTCCCCAACCAGGGATCAAAATTGCAGCCCTGCATTGCAAGGTGGATTCTTAATCACTGGAACACCAGGGAAGCCAGTGTATTCTTGATACACTCAGTAAACATTTCAAAACTGTTTGCACTACATGATCCATAATTGTGTGATAACTGGAGAGACTAACCAACCCAAAGAGAACATAGGCAGGAGAAATCCCAGGAAAGTGTGTATGTGCTGCAAGGCCAGCAGAGGGCACCCATAGGCAGCTCAGAAGTTAACTGTCCAGCCAGTGAAGTGCAGACTAACTACACAGTAACAATCCACTGGATGACTCACCTTAGTGGAAATGGAATGAATACAAATATCTGTAAAGAATATTAAGTTTCCATCTACCTGTTAACACATTATTTATATATGTCTGTGTTCAGTTCAGTCGCTCAGTTGTGTCTGACTCTTTGCAACCCTGTGAACCGCAGCACGCCAGGCCTCCCTGTCCATCACCAACTCCCTGAGTCCACCCAAACCCATGCCCATCGAGTCAGTGATGCCATCCAGCCATCTCATCCTCTGTCATCCTCTGTCGTCCCCTTCTCCTCCTGCCCTCAATCTTTCCCAGCATCAGGGTCTTTTCCAATGAGTCAGCTCTTTGCATCAGGTGGCCAAAGTGTAGGTACTCCCTAATTTTGAAGGAGTTAAATGTAAAATCTATATGTGCCTAGTCACTCAGTTGTGTCTGACCCTTTGTGATCCCATGGACTGTAGCCCACCAGGTCCCTCTATCCATGAGATTCTCCAGACAAGAATACTGGAGTGGGTTGCCATTTCATTCTCCAGGGGGGAAAAAACAATCTATATAACTCATACAAAAATATTACTGGAGGGGCCTTGAAGGGCACACAGACAGACGATGTGACTGCCCAACAGGAGCGGCAGGTCACAGATATCAGACCCTGTGGACATGCCATGAGGACACAGCAGCCAGCTGGCCAAATATAGGACAGTTTGATCATCAACATAATTAAGGACAGCAGTGGATTATAAACCATTAAAAACAGGAATTCGAGGGTCTGTATCCAGTGGTTAATTGTATGTGTCAATCTGAGTGATGAGGTGCCCAGATAGTTGATTAAACATTGTATATAGTTGCGTCTCCGATGGTGTTCGTGGACGAGATTAACACTAATGGGCAGACTGAGTAAAGCAGATGGCCCTCCCCAAAGTGGATGTGCTTCATTCAATCTGCTGAAGGCCTAAACAGAACAAAGAGGCTGAGAAGGGAGGATTCACTCTGCCTGTCTTCAAGCTGTGATACTGGTCTTCTGCGTCTGCATTTGGACTTGGAAAGAAACTGACAGCATCAGCCTTCCCAGTTCTCAGACTCAACCTGGAAGTACAGTGTGTGCTAGTCACTCACTTGTGTCTCACTCTTTGTGACCCCATGGACTGTAGTCTGCTAGGCTCCTCTGTCCATGGGATTTTCCAGGCAAGAATACTGGAGTGGGTAGCCATTCCCTTCTCCAGGGGATCTTCTTGACTCAGGGATCGAATCTGGGTCTCCTGCATTGCAGGCAGATTCTTTACCATCTGAGCCAGGAGGAAATCCCATGGACGTACAGTAGTTCTCCCCTTATTAGTAGAGAATATGTTTCAAGAACCCCAGTGGATGCTGGAAACCATGGAAAAAACACATACTGTATTTTTTCCTGTACATACATACCTATGATAAAGTTTTATTTATTAATTAGGCATAGGAAGAGATTAAAAATAACTAGTAATAAAACAGAACAATTAAAATAATATAAGAAAAGTTACATAAGTGTGGTCTCTCTCAAAAATACCTTACTGTACAAAATTAATGCCTTTTCCACCTTAACTAAAGGACTCATCATGCATGCCCTGTGGCCATAACTTTCACAGTCTGAGATGTAACAGCAAAACTAGCACGGATTTCTTTTTCCTTCTTCACAGTTTCACAAACAGAGGATTCATTCTTACTACAGATCTTATCAACCTTAGCATGTTATATTTTTCTTTCCTCATTAAGTCAAGAGCTTTCAGCTTTTCACTTAAAGGACGCACTTCAAGGCTTTTCTTTGGCATATCTGAATTGCCAGCATTGCAACTCTTGCATTTTGGGGCCTTTACTAAGTAAAACAAGGGTGATGTGAACACAAGCACTGTGAAATGACAACAGTTGATCTGATAACTGAGCTGGTACCAAGTGACTAGCAGGCAGGATACGCTGAACAAAAGAATGATTCACATCCAAGGAAGGGAAGACTGAATGAGACAGCACGCGACTTCACCACACTATTCAGGCTGGTGCCTGATTTAAAACTGATGAATTGTTTGTTTCTGGAATTTCTGACTTGCTATTTTTGAATTGCAGGTAACTGAAACTGCAGAAAGTGAAACCACAGCTAAGGAGGAATGACTGTGTATCCTAATTCTCCTGGGTTTCCAGCTTGTGACTGCTTGGGAGAGTTCTTCCTCCATAACTGTGAGGCAATTGTTTCTAATAAATCTCTTATTTATAGAGAGAGAGGCAGATATAGATATACTATTGGTCTATTTCTCTGAAGAATCCAGACTAATATGCCTTAATAAATAGATAAACAGAGGAAGAAAGAAGACTCTTACAGAAAACTGCATGTTGACCATCACCATAAAGATTCAGGCAAAAACCATCAATGGATGCTAACCCGAGGGAGAATTTTTTAAATAAGAAGCAGATATACACATGGTCTTATGGGGTCTCCCCACAGATTAATTAGATATTGGAAGGGAAAATACAGTAACAACACAGCAGAGAAACTGAACCCCTCCTTTAGTGGATGATCAACACTGTCATTACCAAAGAGGAAGGTAGGCCCAGGTCTTCAAATGTGATATACTGAATACCTATGAGATATTCACCTGAGAAATCTGTGTGCAGGTCAAGAAACAACAGTTAGAACCGGACATGGAACAACAGACTAGCTCCAAATTGGGAAAGGAGTACGTCAAGGCTGTACGTCGTCACTCTGCTTATTTAACTTATATGCAGAGTACATCATGAGAAATGCCAGGCTGGATGAGGACAAGCTGAAATCAAGATTGCTGGGAGAATATATAAATAACCTCAGATATGCAGATGACACCCCCATTATGGCAGAAAGTGAAGAGGAATTGAAGAGCCTCTTGGTGAAAGTCAAAGAGGAAAGTGAAAAAGTTGGCTTAAAACTAAACGTTCAAAAAACTAAGATCATGGCACCTGGTCCTATCACTTCATGGCAAATAGATGGGAAACAATGGAAACAGTGACAGACTTTATTTTCTTGGGCTCCAAAATCACTGCAGATGGTGACTGCAGCCATGAAATTAAAAGATGCTTGCTCCTTGGGAGAAAAGCTATAACCAACCTAGAGAGCATATTAAAAAGCAGAGACATTACTTTGCTGACAAAGGTCCGTCTAGTCAAAGCTATGATTTCTCCAGTAGTCATGTATGGATGTGAGGGTTGGATTATAAAGAAACTGAGCGTTGAAGAATTGATGCTTTTGAACTGTGGTATTGGAGAAGACTCTTGAGAGTCCCTTGGACTGCAAGGAGATCCAACCAGTCCATCCTAAAGGAAATCAGTCCTGAATATTCATTGGAAGGACTGATGCTGAAGCTAAAACCCCAGTACTTTGGCCACCTGATGCAAAGAACTGACTCATTTGAAATGGGAAAGATCGAAGGCAGGAGGAGAAGGGGATAACAGAGGATGCGATGGTTGGATGGCATCACCGACTCAATTGACATGAGATTGAACAAGCCCTGGAGTTGGTGATGGTTGGGAAAACTGGTGTGCTGCAGTCCATGGGGTTGCAAAGAGTCAGACACAACTGAGCGAATGAACTGAACTGAAGCTAAGGATTCAAATTCAAGCTCTGGCTCAAGTGCCCTCAAGAGGCAAAAACATGGAAGAAAACCTTTAGTGACCAATATCACAGGAATAATGGGAGGAGAGAAAACAGACAGGACCAAATGCTACACAGACTTACAAACGAGCCCCTGGACTTAGCGTCCTGAGATCTTGCAAAGAAATTTTAGTCAGAGTGATGGTGGAAGACAGATGAGGGGAGCAGAGACAGTGGAGAAGAGAAGCTAGAAGTGAGTGAACAGGAGGTGGGGCTGGCTGGTCTGTGTGTTCCTTCATTATGTGTGTGATGAATGAGATACAGCAGGCAGTTTGGGAGCCACATCCCAGGCTTGGGAGGAGGCTTCAATTCCTACATTGGCTAATTTGACTTTCTTTTAAAATTATGTCAGCCATCAGATTAGAAATATTACATTAGGATTTTAGGAAATACTCCCTATGGGAATGACATTGCTTTTTCTCTTTTCTACTGCAAAGGGTAGAGAGTCTATTGTGGAACTATGTTAAAAGAAAAACCTATCCTCTTTGGAAACTCCTCCAGAACAAAAATGCATAAACTAATAAATGGATTCAAATTACTCAGACCTAAATACAAATACTCTTTAAGTGATAAAACAACTCTGTAACTTGACCTATTGACTTGCAAAGAAATTCTTACTTGGCAGGAGCTCCAAAAGAACAGAACACTTTGGGTGGAGTGTTTTTCTGCCCTCTCAAAACAATTAAAATTGAGTTTCGGCCCAATAAGCAGGTCAGGGGCCTTTTTTTCCTTTAAGAAATGTTTTTTGAAACATTAAAGGTCAAGAGGTTTCATTCTCTCCCCTCAACCTACAACCAAACCCTTTCTGATTTGTCCTTGAACTGGGAAAACCAGAGCCCGTTGAGAAATCTCAAGAATGCCTGAATTCTCTACCCTCAGGGACCGGAATCTAAAACTGTGCAAAAAAGTCTCTTTCAGTGAGGTCATCTCTTATCCATTCGGGAAGTGCTCCTGCCACTACTGCCCTCTGACTGAAGAGGTTTCATTAACAGAGCAGGAAATGATAGAACAGCTCGATATTCACCACGTGCCCAGATAGGTAACTACAATATACAAATTTTTCAGTTTATAGAGTTTGAGTTCAAATGTTGTGGTCCCTTCTCCCACTGATGGGTTGTTTCGGTCTTTACAGGGTCAAGCTAAAGTTCTCCAACCAGCGCTTCTGCAGCTTTAATGGTCACAAACCACCTGAAAGGGAAGTCGCTTCTGCAGCTTTAATGGTCACAAACCACCTGAAAGGGAAGTCGCTCAGTCGTGTCCGACTCTTTGCGACCCCGTGGACTGTAGCCTACCAGGCTCCTCCGTCCATGGGATTCTCCAGGCAAGAATACTGGAGTGGCTTGCCATTTCCTTCTCCAGGGGATCTTCCCGACCCAAGGATCGAACCCAGGTCTCCCGCATTGGAGGCAGATGCTTTAACCTCTGAGCCACCAGGGAAGTCCAAACCACCTGGGACCTTGATAAACTACAGATTCTGACCTAACAGTTATGGGTGGGGCTGGAGACTCTGCCTTCTGGACAAGCTCCAGGTGCTCCCTGATGTTTTCTTTGGACAACAGCTGCTACATTGCCCTTAGGAAGAAAGCTGCTGTTAGTTGCTCAGTTGTGTCCGACTCTATGGACTGTAGCCTGCTAGGCTCCCTCGTCCGTGGAAGAAAACTGAAGCAAAAGTTAGTACCTGTAGGGCTTCCCTGATGGTTCAGGGGTTCAGTATGCACTTCCACTGCAGAGGGAAAGGGCTGATCCCTCCCTTCCCTGATCTTGGTCAGGGAAGATCCCCCATGCCTGGAGGCATGGCCAAAAAAAGAAATAAAATGGTTAGCTCTGAAAAAACAAATCTAGTACTTGCCATTTTACATGACCTCAGCACTTTCTAAATATCTATTTTGGAAAATAAGAGACAGATTTTGTAGCCAAAGGGCATGTATTTCTATGGAGTTTGTTTTTGTGTTTCTATTATCCTAGCAGTTAATGAAGCAGCCAAGTTTAGAGGGGGGACAAAACTGGCTATGTCACAAGGGTGTATAACTGCCTGGTCTTTTCAATGTGATAATTACTTAGAGTCTGGAATTACAATAATATGAAGTCTGGAACAATTGCTTAGGAGTAAGGAAATGACAGCAGGCCATCCTGCCTGAGTATTAACAACGTATTTAAGAGCAAAGGATATCTATGGTGAGATTACCGGAAGATAAAGAGGTTTCACCCAAGTTGAATGTTTCCAAGTTGTTGACTGAGTTTAAATAGGGCTTTGGGTGTGTAGGGGAGATAAACACACCTGCCTGTCAGAGACCTGAAAGGAATAAATGAGGTGGAGGAGCAAATTTTAATTTGGATAAACTTACAGAGTGCTTACATAGCTATCCTCAGCAACTAGGGGTGTCATAGGAAATGCTTTTCCTTAAGGGAATGGGAGTTGCTCGAGAACAGTAGGCACTTATTTAAAATTAATATCTGGTCATGAACTTCAGTCATCAGCAAGCTGAGGCCAAGCATACACGTAAAGCAGCTGAGCTTCCTTTTAACTATAATTAGTTGGTTGGACATATCCAGTGGAGGGCTTCCCTTGCGGCTCAGCTGGTAAAGAATCTGCCTGCAATGTGGGAGACCTGGGTTTGATCCCTGGGTTGGGAAGATCCCCTGGAGAAGGGAACGGGTGGCTACCCACTCCCAGTATTCTGGCCTGGAGAATTCCATGGACTGTATATAGTCCATGGGGTTGCAAAGAATTGGACACAACTGAGCTAATAAAATAAATAAGATAATCCAGTGGATTGATCGTTAAAAAAATACACAGCACAAATATCGCCCATCTCTTTCTAAATTGTATTAATAGAATCTCATGCTGAAATATACAGTATTTCTTTCTAAAAACATGCTACTTCATTGAAGAAAGGTCATTTCCTGATCTCCCTGGTGGCCCAATGGCTAGGAATCTGCCTGCCAATGCAAGGGACATGGGTTCAATCCCTGGTCTGGGAAGATTCCACGTTCTGTGAAGCGACTAAGCCCAGGTGCCACAGCTACTGAAGCCCAGCGACTTAGAGCCCGTGCTCTGCAACAAGAGAAGTCACCACAGTGAGAAGCCTGAATACCACAACCAAGAGTAGCCCCCACTATCCGCAACTGGAGAAAGTCCATGTTCAGCCAAAGAGAAATAAAGAACTAAATAAAAAGGGAAGCCATTTCCAATAACAAATTTCACATATTTTCCTTTTTAAAGGCAACAAGAGAATACCAATGTCACGAGTAAAGCGAAGAGGAATCTGTTATCTTGAAGCTAAATCAAAGGCCAGAAGGCTTCAAGACTGCCTCCGTCTTCTGACACAAGGATGAAGGACCTGCCAATTTTTAAATATTTGACTTAATAACAACCATTTTTATTATTGTTAAGGCTTCTTACAGACTTTTCTCAGTTTTAGGAACCGTCGTTATCAAACAGGTATTGGTTAAAACAGCACCTATTTTCATTTATTCCTATAAGCTCTCTCAGAGGTAAAGTGATAGGATAATTCAAGATGCAATAGGAAGGGATACAGAGTGGGAAATGTTTCTCTAAAAAGTCCCCAGAACTCTGATATCACGCAGGTACTGTCCTGTCATCCCTGAAAGACCAAAGTAAAGAAGTAGTGCATGATTTAGTCATTAACTTAATATGGCTAAGACTGCTAACTAATCACGCAACCAATGTCCTCTTACTGTAACACATGCAGCTAGACTACATTTCCCAGCCTCCCTTGCACTTAGATGGGGCCATATGACTAAGCTCTGGCTGCATGAAAGTGATGTCTATTAACATGCTGCTAAGTCACTTCAGTCGTGTCCGACTCTGTGTGATCCCATACACAGAAGCCCACCAGGCTCCCCTGTCCCTGGGATTCTCCAGGCAAGAACACTGGAGTGGGTTGCCATTTCCTTCTCCAATGCATGAAAGTGAAAAGTGAAAGTGAAGTTGCTCAGTCGTATTCGACTCTTAGCGACCCCATGGACTGCAGCCTACCAGGCTTCTCCGTCCATGGGATTTTCCAGGCAAGAGTACTGGAGTGGGGTGCCATCACTATTAACATGAGGGGCAAAGAAAGACTGCTGAGAGCCACCAAGACGTGGAGGCCCTTTCTGCAGGCAAAATTTAAGAGGAAGATGAATGACAAAAAGATTTTCCTAAACACAGTTCAGATGGATTATTCAAATTCCTTTTTTTATTTTTTGTTCTTCAGTTTTATTGAGATATAATTAACATAAAGCACTATACAAATTTGGGGCTTTCCTGGTGGCTCAGACAGTAAAGAATCCACCTGCAATGAAGGAGACCCAGTGATTGTCAAGGGTTCAGGGGGAGGGAGACAGAGCACAGAAGATTTTCAGGGCAGTGAAACTATTCTGCACAATACGGTCATGGTAGTAGATACATGACATTTGCCAAAATGGCATTTGTCAAAATTCAGCAAACAGTACAACATAAATAGTGAGCCCTACTATAAACTATGAACTTTGGTTAATAATAATGTGTCAGTATTGGTTCATCAATTACAACTTCTGTTCCACACAAATGCAGGATGTTAACAATAGCGGAAACAGGCAGGGCAGTGGGGGCAACATGGAAATGCTGTACTATCTGTTCAATTTCGATAAACCTACAACTGTTCTAAAAAATAATTTTCTAATTAAACAAACAAACGCGCTTCACCTACTCTGCCATTTTGCCTATAGGAAAGCACCTGGGCACTGAAACTCATCTGCTTAGGCTATTGTCAAGGCTTCACATGTTTAGAGCAGGTCTGAGCTCACAATAAGAGAAATAATGACTTAATGATTAAGCTCCATAATTAACACAAACTAGATATTCATCTGAGCAGCTCTAGTTAAATTCTTCCCATGTATTTAAAAAATAATAATCAAAGTGGTTTGAGTACCTGCTTCCTAGCTAAAGACGTTACAAATTTATGGAAGAATATTGTCATCTTCAAAGAATCTTCCACTACAAGTGAGGTTAGCTCATAGAACTGGCTAGTAGGCTAATAATACCTCTCTAGAACTAACCAGAAACAGATATCTATCTATTCAACACAGAAGTAGGACACCAAGTTCAAGGCCTACACTTATCCTGAAAGTCTTTTATTCTTGCCAAAATTCAGAGAAAACACTCTAGCCAGAGAACAAACCCATCACTGCCCAATGATGTAATTCCAGTGGGCAGCCCTCATGCCTTTCTGTGGATTCCTAAGAAGACAGATGTGGCCTCAGCGTATCCACTAAAGACTGTTATAAATATCTAACCATCATGTTGATCAAAACAGAGAGCAATACCAAATTTAGATTCTCTGTAAGAGGATTTGGTTTAGAAAGATAAACCTCTAGAGAAATCTGGCCTTCAAATTTTGAAATCTGGAAATCCAAGGCTGATAACTGCAGAGGAGGAGAATGACACCCAGAAAATGCTCCCAAAGACCCAAACCATTAAGATAAGGGGATGTGTGCATGCGTGCTAAGTCACTTCAGTTGTGTCTGATTCGCTGCGACCCTATGGACTTTAACCTGCTAGGCTCCTCTGTCCATGGGGATTCTCGAGGCAAGAATACTGAAGTGGGTTGCCATGCCCTCCTCCAGGGGATCTTCCTGACCCAGGGATCAAACCTATGTCTTCTGTGGCTCCTGCACTGCAGGCAGATTCTTTACTGCTGAGCCACCAGAGAAGCCCACAAGATAAAGGGATACTTCTCCTAATAGGAAGATTATTGCTTGTTGGGAAGATCCCATGGAGAAGGGCGAACAGCTACCCACTCCAGTATTCTTTCCTGGAGAATTCTGTGGACAGATGAGACTGGCAGGCTACAGCCCATGGGGTCACAAAGAGTTGGACACAACTGTGAGACTTTCATTTCACTTCACTATTGATTTAAATAAGCTGATACATGCCCTTACAATTTTTCTCTGCCACCTTCTCTTACTTTTAAACAAAAACATAAATACTACCCCAAACAACTTTTCTTTTTAGAGTTGACTGTGCTTTTCTTTTTTTTTTTTTTTTAAAGTATAGATGCTTTACAATGAATGATGTGTTAGTTTCTGTTATAAGGCAAAGTGAATCAGCTATATATACACATATATCCCCTCTGTTTTTAGATTTCCTTCCCACATAGGCCATTACCGAGTATTGAGTAGTGCTCCCTGTGCTATACAGTAGGTTCTCATTAGTTATTTGTTTTATACATAGTAGTGTATATATGTCAGTCCCAATCTCCCAATCCATCCCATCCTCCCTTCCCCCATGGTTGGCTCTTAGGCACCCCCATAGTTGGTGCTTAAGAACAAGCAGAGGAAGAGAAGCAGGAAGATTATGGAGTGTTCTCAGCCCTTTCATCTAAAAACCCACAGAGCTTTTACAAGAGAAACTAGAATCCTCATCACTGGGAAACTGAATCAAGGTTTGGTCTGGCTGCTGGCAGAGGCCAACTCACCAAGTGGCATCTTAAACAAGGATGAGTCAGTCTGCTGCCCTCAGCCGTGTGACCAGTGTATGTTTGAGTGTTGTATGCTTAGTTGCTCAATCATGTCCAATTCTTGCAACCCCATGGACTGTAGCCTGCCAGGCTCCTCTGTCTATGGGATTCTCCAGGCAAGAATACTGAAGTGGGTTGCCATTTTCTCCTCCAGGGGATCTTCCCGACTCAGGAATCAAACCCGGGTCTCCTGCATTGCAGGCAGACTCTACCAACTGAGCTACAAGGGAAGCTCATTGAGTGTGTACTGAGGGCTGGGTGATAGACTTGCAAGTAAATAGCACCTGGGACCCAGTCACAGATATACTTAGGAGAAAGGGAGCAGAAATGATCTAGGTAATCAATAACCCTAACGAAAGAGTGAATTAGGCAACCAAGTGAAAGATGTGCCTGTAAATGTGTGTGTGACATGGAGGGGCACCAGGATGTTGGGAATGAAAGGGTGTAACTCAGAAATTCATAATAAAATTGCAAAATGTACTAGTGATCTAAGGCTGTCTAACAAATGATCCCAAAATTCAGCAGCTTAAAACTGCACCCATTCTTTACCACACAGTTTCTGAAGGCCAGGTATCAGACAGCAGCTGATCTGAGTGGTTCTAGCTCAGGGTTTCTCATGACATTGCAGGCAAGGCATCTACTGAGGCGGCAGCATCCGGGCTGGAGGGGCTGCTCCCAAGCTCTCTCACAGAGCTGTTGGCAGGAGGTTTTAGTTCCTCCCCACATGGGCCTCTCCAAAGAGCAGCTCACAACAGGGCAGCGAGCTCCCGCAGAGCAAGAATCAAGAGAGAGAGACAGACAGAAGCCAGTCCTTTACAACCTAATCTCAGAAGTGACATCAGATATCATGATTTCTGCCATACTCTACATCTGGTACCTTGTCACAGGAGGAGACTACACAAAGGTGTGAATACCAGGATTGCTGGAAACATCCCAAGGCTGTACCAACCTAGCGTGTGCTGGTTCTCCAAGGGCTCCAGAAGAACAGCTCAGTCATCAGTTGCAAAACTAGAAATTGGCAAATGGGCTTCCCAGGTGGCGCAGTGATAAATGCCAGTGGAGGAGATGTGGGTTTGATCCCTGGGTCGGGAAGAAACCCTGGAGAAGGAAATGGCAATGCACTCCTATATTCTTGCCTGGAAAATTACATGGACAGGGGAGCCTGGTGGACTACAGTCTATGGGGTCACAAAAAGTCGGACACAACTGAGTGATTGAGCATGCAAATTTGCAAATAATAAAGGCTTCAAGCGTATCTCATGAAGATAAATTTTTTTTAAGTTCTCAACCATACAGAGTGATGCTACTTGCCTAACACAGATAAAGCATGCCCAATGAGGCTTGTTTCCAGTACTGGGAGGGATTTGCACAAATGCATCTGAGCATAAAGAGCATACACTTGCAAGATTAAAAGGTTGAGTAACTAGATGCTGATTTCATGGAAGAAGCAAGTGCTCTGGAGTTGGGCAGAGCTGGAGATCCATGACAATTCCACAACTCACTGGCTGTCTCACCTGTGGCAAGCTTCTTCACCAGCATAAGCCTCAACTTTCTCATCTGTGAAACTGACTAATATCGACCTACCCCTTTAGGGCTGCTACAAACAGCCTAGAACATGCTTAGCACATACACCCAGCAAACAACAGCATTTGTTCTTCAATAAACCACTCTATCTGGAAAATTAAGACATTAATTGACTCATGTTCTAACAAAAGTCACCAAGTATTATTACCCTAGCACTGAAAGTATTAACAATATAGCACATGGGCAAATGAGCCATTCAGGGTATCTATTAAAAATGAAGATTAATCGCCTCACCTTCAGAAGTTATGATTTAGTAAAAACAAAACAACTGTATCTAAAACTAATGGCTTACAATATGGCAAGCAGTATTCTTAACACTTAACAAGAATTGACTGACATCGGACCCTTGAACAAAGTGGAGGTTAAGGGCATTGACCCAACACACTCAAAAATCTGCTTCAAAAGCAAAGAAATTGAATATGACTTGCCTAAGGGCAAGAAGCTGAAATAGTCTGGAAAGAATCAGGATTCAAATCTAATTCTTATTTGTTTTAATGTTTATTTATTTATTTTTGGCTGTGCCGGGTCTTCGTTGCTGCGTGGGCATTTCTCTTGTTGCCATGATCTGGGGCTACTCTCTAGTTGCAATATGAGGGCTTCTCTAGTTGTGGAGTACGGGCTCCAGGATGAGGAGGCTCATTAGTTGTGGCTCTCGGACTCTAGAGCACAGGCTTATTAGTTGGGGTGCACAGGCTTAGTTACTCTGCCACATGTGGGATCTTCCCAGATCAGGGATCAAACTCATGTCTCCTGCATTGGCAGGTGGATTCTTTACCACTGAGCCACCAGGGAAGCCCTAAACCTAGTTCTTTTGATTCCACATACTGTGATGTCTAATTGATCACAAAACTTCCCCTCCTCCAGTTAGCTTAAAGATATGTAAAATGAAAATACAGATACTATATTTATTGAAAAAATCCGCATATAAGTGGACACTGTTGTGCTGTTCAACAGTCAACTGTATTTAACTCTCACAATGCTGTGAAACAGATATTACTATCCTTACCACTAGTATTATTCCCATTTTACAGATGAAAAAACTAAGGCACAGAAAGGTTAAGTATCCTGCCTAAGACCACCCAGTCAAGTAACAGGCAAGATTAAGAAGCTGAACCCAAAGGGACTAATCACTCACTTCTGTTCTTAACCATTATCCCCTCTACCTCTAAGATCAGGTCAAAGGCAGGGCCCAGGCATGTATATTTTTAAGTGGTATTCCAAGTGATTCTGATACAAGTGGTCCATAAATACACTTCAAGAAACACTGAACTCTTGGTAATAAAAAATGCTAGTTTTGAAACTGTCTCTCTCCTCAATATAAAAAGAAAAGGAGAGTTTATCAGGTTAGTTACCTGCTAGACTTTATTGCTAAGGTAAAAAGACACAGCAAGTGGAAAAGAAACTCGACATCCAAACTGATGCATCAAATCAGCACCCATGTGGTCTTCCTACCTCCAGATCTCTCCATTCCCTCTCCCCGTTCAATCCCAAGGACCTGACTTCCCAGACTCTTCTCCCTGATGAACTACCAGGTTCTATCATCTGCCACCTGCTTGTGGAAGCCTACCTTGACCACCTATTTCAACTCACATCTACTTTCTTTCCTAAACACCCCCCCCAAACACACATAACCAGTTCCCATTACTCTGCTCTATTTAATTTGTCAACAGTATATATTACCTACCATACTAATTATGCACATTGATTACTGACCTGTCTCCCCCACTAGAACATAAGTTATACAAGAGCAACATTTTTACTTTTTTGTTTTTTTATGTACATTCTGCCCGGGACAGTGGCTGACGTGAATAAACGTTTGTTGAATGAAACTACAAACGAACATCACTGTCCAACCTTAAACTTTTCAATAGCTCCACGCTGTGCTAGGTCGCTTCAGTCATGTCCGACTCGGTACAACGCAATTAACTGTAGCCCGCCGGGATCCTCTGTCCATGGAATTTTCCAGGGAAGAATACTGAAGTGAGTTGCCATGCCTTCCTCCAGGGGATCTTCTTGATCCAGGGGTCGAACTTGTGTCTAAGTCTCCTGCATTGGCAGGCAGGTTCTTTACCACTAAGGCCACCTGGGAAGCCCCTTCAATAGCTGCCCACCGCTTATCAAATAAAGTCCAAGCCTCCTCTCAAAGATTCTGGATGCTAACTGACCTTTCCCCAACTTTAATCCCCTTAATTCAGACTCAGAAACCCAGGGAGTCAGCAATTCCTCTGCTCCCTGCTGCCTCTGTTCATGAATCTCCTGTCCCAGGAATGCCTTGTCCTCTATGATGCCCTTACCATCAACCTCATACCACTTGTCAAAGAAATTCCACTCTCCAAGTCCTCTGGAAGGATGTCTTTTTTCAAATACTTGCCTGAATTCAGAAGCATAACAGGGTCCACTCCAAAGGCTTACTTCTGCCAGGTACCCAACTTCGTCTACTTTCCTCTAGGATGAGTCAATCTGAGTCATATCTCCTCCACTGATGTGATTAACAGAGGTCACTGATCACATCTGGAGCTGGGGGTACACCTGCTACCCACAGCACAGGTGACTGGTGTGCTGCACATTTCACAAGTCAAAGTCAAGCACTGTGCCTACCATTTATCACGCTCCTTTTGGTTTTTCAAAATTCCACATGTACCTTTTCAAGCTTTTTAACTTTTTTAAACACAAAACCTGCCCTAGTTTCTACCACTTGACCCCACATTTGAAGCCACAGCTGATCAGTTAGGGAGCTTCCTCCAAGTGCAAAGAGCAGCCCATCTGAAGACTGAAGAGAGGCTAGACAGAACATTTCCACCCATCTGGGGTGGCTTACAATAAACAGTATGAGCACCAGCTAATCTGATCTTTTCTCTGAATGGGAGGCTAAAATGGAGACGAGAGAGTCAGGAATGAGAACAAAGCCATGATGGCATAAGGACAGATGACACCACGCAGAGCACAGAAGCCAGCCACAGAGGAGAAAGAGCAGGTCACCGAAGCAGAAGAAAATGTGGAGGAGCCTAGCGGTGACCCTACAGCAGGGCCCGAGGCAAGATCGTCTCTAAGGAGATGGTTTCGGGATTTTCTATTCATCTAACCTGCAAAGAGGGCTTCCCAGGTGGCTTAGGGAGAAAGAACCCACCTGCCAATGCAAGATCCCCTGGAGGAGGGCACGGCAACCCACTCCAGTAGTCTTGCCAGGAGAATCCCATGGACAGAGGAGCCTAGTGGGCTACATTCCATAGTGTTGCAAAGAGTCAGACATAACTGAAGCGACTTAGCACGCAGGCACGCCAATCCAGGAGATGAAGGAGGCATAGGTTCGATCCCTGGGTTGGGAAGATCCCCTGGAGAAGGAAATGGCAACCTGCTCCAGTATTCTTGCCTGGAGAATCCCGTGGATAAATAAGCCTGGAGAGCAACTATCCATGGGGTCATAAAGAGTTGGACAGAACTTACCAACTGAACATACACAACCTGCAGAGAACAGGCTGCAACTAATTTCAGGACCACTGCTGTGTCCCAAAGATACAACTCGATTATATGGCAGATTCTAGTCTCCTTATTCTCTATGAATGTTTACAATAAAACACATCAACAGAGGTAAACCAAGCATATTTGTTTCTCCAAGTCTCAGTTCAGTTGCTGAGTCGTGTCCGACTCTTTGCGGCCCCATGAACTGCAGCACGCCAGGCCTCCCTGTCCATCACCAACTCCCGGAGTCTACCCAAACCCATGTCCATCGAGTTGGTGATGCCATCCAACCATCTCATCCTCTGTCGTCCCCTTCTCCTCCCGCCCCCAATCCTACCCAGCATTAGGGTCTTTTCCAATGAGTCAACCCTTCGCATGAGGTGGCCAAAGTATTGGAGTTTCAGCTTCAACATCAGACCTTCCAATGAACACCCAGGATATCACATGGGAGGCAGCAATAAACAGTGGTTAAGAAAATGAACTTGTTACCAAAATCAGAAAGGAAAAGGTAAATAAATTTGACCACACAAAAATGTAAAACTTCAATAAGGCAAAAATGTCCAAAAAAGGTAAAACAAATAAGTGGGGAAAAATATTTAAAATACACATGTTAAAGTCTAATTTCCAAAACGTAACAAAAGACTCACTAAAATCAACAACCCAACAAAAAAGAGTAAAGGATATAAAGTTTGTTACAGAGAAATAAATGTAAATAGCCAATATATATATTTTTAAAGTCAGCTTCATTAATTAAGTATAAATCAAAATAAGATAAAAATGTTCATACATCATAGGGGCAAATAAGAAAAAGTAACATTATACTCCATGCTAGAAAGACTAAAAAGAAACTTTCATACATACTAGTGAAAATTCTTATGAATTTGCTAATATCTACTAATATTGAATATGACATTCCATAGTATAGGAATTAAATTAGTAATTAAAATACTACCCACAAGGAAAAGCCTGGGCCCAAATGGTAAATTCTGCCAAATCTACCTGGTAAATTCTACCAAATATCAAAAAGTTGGTAATAGCAAGTATTGGTGAAGATACAGAATGTTCATACACAGCTAGTATGAATGTAAGTTCGTACAGTCACTGTAGACAACATATTTGTGTGTATTAGTCACTAAGTCATGACCAACTCTTTTGTGACCCCATGGACTGTAGCCCACCAGGCTCCTCTGTCCATGGGATTCTCCAGGCAAGACTACTGGAGTGGGTAGCCATCCCCTTCTCCAGGGGATCTTCCCGACCCAAGGATCGAACCTCGGTCTCCCGCATCGCAGGCAGATTCTTTACTGTCTGAGCCAATAGGGAAGCCCAGACAACAGTCAACAGGTCCTTAGAAGGTTAAACAAAGAGATATCAGATGAGTCAGCAATTATACTCCTAGATATACACCCAAAAGAAATGAAAAGATACATGAACACAAGTGTACCTGAATACTCAAGACTGTCAAAAAGTGGAAATAGCCTAAATGCTCATTAAGTGATGAACGGATTAAGTAAAATGTAGTATAACCACACAATGAAATATTTTTTGACAATAAAAAAATTAAGTACGAATACATCCTACACCATGGATAAACTTGAAAGCATCAGGCTAAGTGAAAGAAGCCAGTCACAAAAGACCATATGAATCCATTTACGTGAAATGTCCAGAATAGGTAAATACAGGGAAAGCAGACTAGTGTCTGCCTAGGGCTGAAGGCAAGGGACTTGGGGGGGTGGGTGGTGAATGGTAACTTTTAACAGTGTTGGGTATCTTTTGTCTTGATGTCCTAAAACTGATTGCAGTAGGGAATTCCCTGGCAGTCCAACAGTTAGGGTTATGTGCTTCCACTGCAGCAGGCACAGGTTGGATTTCTACTTGGGGAACCAAGATCCTGCATGCTTCAAGGTGGGGCCAAAAAATATATAAAAAGTAAAATAAATAAAACTGTGCTAGAGACTGTACAAGTATATGAATATATTAAAAAAATAAATTATATACTCAGTAAGTAAGCTGTATGGTATAAGAATTTTATCTCCATAAAGCCATTTTTTTTTAAAGTAAGGTAAAGTATAAAAGATAGCATGTATAGTATGAACCCATCTGTATACATTCTTACTGATGGTAAACGAATGTCCTGGAACATGGATAAAAGTTTTTTGGAAAAAAAAAATGAAAAATTTTAACTATAATAATAGAGAAGGGAAATTTTGGTAAATGGGTTAAAAAAAGGGATTTCAATTTTCACTTCATCCCTTGCTTAAAAACTGTTTTACACCATGTAAAAGAAAATGTAGGGAATTCCCTGGCAGTCCAGTGGTTAGGACTCCACGTTCTTATGGCCAAGGGCCCAGGTTCAGTCCGTGGTTAGGGAACTAAAATCCCATAAGCCATGAGGTGCGGCCAAAAAAAAAAAAAGAAGAAAATGTAAACTTTTAAAAAATTAAAAAACAAGACCTTTGTATGGTAATTAAAACCACACAGTACTTCACAGATACAGAGAACAAGCTGGTGGTTTCCATTAGGGAGAGAACGAGAGAGGGGTATGTTAGAGGAATGGGATTAAGAGACGTGAACTATGAACTACTAGGTATAAAACAGATAAGCAACAAGGGTATATTGTATAGCACAGGGAATTATGGCCATTATCGTGTAATAACTTTTAATGGAGAATAATCTGTAAAAATACTGAATCACTATGCTGTACACCTGAAACTAATCTAATTTTGTAAATCAAGTATACTTCAATAAAAATTTTTAAAAACTCACACGGTACTGGCACAAGAATAAACAGATCTCTGTAGACAAAGGAATTTAATATATGACAAAGGTGGAGAAAAGATAAACCACTCCTTAACTCAAGCCAGAAATTCCAGCTGGATTAAAAAGTTATTTAAATAACATGAAAAAATATACTCAATAAAAATGTTCAAAAAACTATATGAGATTCAGTTCAGTTCAGTTCAGTCGCTCAGTCGTGTCCGACTCTTTGTGACCCCATGAACTGCAGCACGCCAGGCCTCTCTGTCCATCACCAACTCCCGGAGTCTACCCAAACCCATGTTCATCGAGTCGGTGATGCCATCCAACCATCTCATCCTCTGTCGTCCCCTTCTCCTCCCGCCCCCAATCCTACCCAGCATTAGGGTCTTTTCCAATGAGTCAACTCTTCACATGAGGTGCCCAAAGTATTGGAGTTTCAGCTTCAACATCAGACCTTCCAATGAACACCCAGGATTGATCTCTTTTAGGATGGATTGAATGGATCTCCTTGCAGTCCAAGGGACTCTCAAGAGTCTTCTCCAACACCACAGTTCAAAAGCATCAATTCTGTGGCGCTCAGCTTTCCTCACCGTCCAACTCTCACATCCATACATGACCACTGGAAAAACCATAGCCTTGACTAGACGGACTTTTGTTGGCAAAGTAATGTCTCTGCTTTTAAATATGCTATCTAGGTTGGCCATAACCTTCCTTCCAAGGAGTAAGCGTCTTTTAATTTCATGGCTGCAGTCACCATCAGCAGTGATTCTGGAGCCCAAAAAAATAAAGTCTGACACCGTTTCCACTGTTTCCCCATCTATTTGCCATGGAGTGATGGGACCAGATGCCATGATCTTAGTTTTCTGAACGTTGAGCTTTAAGCCAACTTTTTCACTCTCCTCCTTCACCTTCATCAAGAGGCTCTTTAGTTCTTCTTCACTCTCTGCCGTAAGGGTGGTGTCATCCGCATATCTGAGGTTATTGATATTTCTTCCGGCAATCTTGATTCCAGCTTGTGTTTCTTCCAGCCCAGCGTTTCTCATGATGTACTCTGCATATAAGTTAAATAAGCAGGGTGACAATATACAGCCTTGACGTACTCCTTTTCCTATTTGGAACCAGTCTGTTGTTCCATGTCCAGTTCTAACTGTTGCTTCCTGACCTGCATATGAGATTACCTGCATAATTTGAGTGATGACCTTTCTAAGATGTAAAACTCAAAGTCACTAAAAGGCTGACAAATTTGGTTACATGCAAATTTAAACTCTATTACAATAAAACTTAAGTTAAAACACAAGTGAGAGTGCAAGAAAATTTTTACAACAGAAGGGAGTTTTCATATTTCTTTAAACCATACATGTAATAACAATTCAATAGATGTATCTTAAAATAAAAAAATCAAAATTAATATTTTTAAATAAAATAATGAATATATTGAATCACAGGTTGCTAAAACTTAAATACAATATATATTGTATATATACAACATGACTATTGTATGTATATTCATATATACACATGAAGAGCAGTGAAGAACAGCTTTAAACTTAAAAGTAGTTTGTAGGACTTCCCTGGTAGTTCAATGGTTAAGAATCTGCCTACCAATGTAGAAGGCATGGGTTTGATCTCTGATCTGGGAACATTCCACATGCCACAGGGTAACTAAGCCTGTGAGCCACAAGTACTGAGTTCATATTACAATGGAATATTACTCAGCCATAAAAAAGAAATATTGCCATCTGCTACAACCTGGAAGGACCTGAAGGTATTATACAAACTGAAGTAAGTACATGGCAGAAAGACAAATACCATGTGATTTTAGTCATAAGTGGAATCTAAAACAAGCAAAATAGAAACAAACAAAATAAAACAAAAACAAACTCACAGATACAGAGAACAGATTGGTGGTTACCAGAGGGGTGAGTGAAGGAGGTCAACTGTATAGTGACGGGTTGGTAACTAGGCTTATGGCAGTGACACACAGATGTCAAATGATGCAGCACACCTGAAACTTACATAATAATAAAAAAGCAATGCTTTCAACATAGCAAAAGCAAAAAAAAAACAAAAACTGATTATAATCACTTCAGCTAAAAAAAATCTGAGATACATATTTCTTAGTGAGTATGTTTACTTCAATGACCACGTCCTACAATACAAAGATGTGTGTGTGTGTGTGTGTGTGTGTGTGTGTGTGTGTGGTATTTAAAACAAAAACTTCATACTAAAGTAAACACTGAAATTGATTTATGTTGTTTTTCTCTTCCTTTACCCACACAAATTTGTGCATATACCCAGTCAGGTACAAGATCATTACCAAAAAGATCAAAATCAATACTCTACCATTTTCCACGAAGAATGGATAATCAATTTAAAACTAAGGATTATTAAAGATGAACAAGGCAAACTGCCACCCTTTCGCAGCCCCAGAAAAGCAAGGCATGCCAGGAGTCCTAAATGCCCATGAAGTGACAGAATCCTTCTTTGTGCAGCATAAGGGGTCACATTATTCAATTCAGTTCAAAGATGATGGTCACACAGACTGGAGGTTTGTGTAAGGAGCTCTCAGAAAGACTTAGGGTTACTCTTCCTTAACGCAGTCAGTCTTTAATCCTCATGAACACCATGATGCAAAACCAACAAATACACTGTATAAAAATAGCCAACCCCCAACAGATCAGCCAAATGGTTCTCAGAGACCTCAGGAGCCACTCAGAAAATGTAACACAACTATCTCCTCCTGAACTCTGTATGTTTGTTACAAGGAGCTCCTACTGGGGTTGCATTCTCAGTACAAATGCCTGAAATTAATTCCAAAACAAATCAAGCCAGGACTTCACCAGGTTGTATTTAAGATGCTAAATTTCTTTTGGCTGATCGATCACCTTTTCTGTCCTTGAGTTCACACAGATAGCCAGGTTTACAGATAGGTCTCCAGTCTGACTTTTCCCCTTTTCTTTATTCATTTGGAAGAGTTTTACTGATCTCCACCTGACTTCCTAGAGCTACAGCTAACAAGTCTTTTTCAATTATTAGTAATTATATAATTAATAATAAAGGAATTATGTTCATCATGGGCTTCCCTCATAGCTCAGTTTGTAAAGAATCCGCCTGCAATGCAGGAGACCCCAGATCGATTCCAGGTCGGGAAGATCCACTGGAGAAGGGATAGGATACCCACTCCAGTATACTTGGGCTTCCCTGTGGCTCAGCTGGTAAAGAATCCGCCTGCAATGTGGGAAACCTGGGTTCGATCCCTGGGTTGGGAGGATCCCCTGGAGAAGGAAAAGGCTACCCACTCCAGTATTCTGGCCTGGAGAATTCCATGGACTGTATAGTCCATGGGGTCGCAAAGAGTTGGACACAACTGAGCAACTTTCACTTTCACTATGTTCATCGTTATTATTTCTATTTTAAAGATTCCCCTTGTGCTTTTGGCATACTATCTCACTTAAGCCTTCAAAAAAACAAAACAGAACAAAAACCCTGGACAACTATGTTTCATCATTAATACCATTTTAGGGATGAGAAAGTGAAAAGAAGTGAAAGTGTTAGTCATTCAGTCTTATCCAACTCTTTGAGGTCCATGAACTGGGGCTGGCCAGGCTCCTCTGCCTATGGGATTCTCCAGGCAAGAACACTGGAGTGGGTTGCCATTTCCTTCTCCAGGGGAATCTTCCTGACCCAGGAAATGAACCTGGGTCTCCTGCATTGAAGGCAGCCTCTACCATCTGAGCCGCCAGGGAAGCCCATAGATGAGAAAATTGAAAATCAAATCAATTGTTTCATTTGGCTAAAATGTCCTGAGAACTAGAAACCAGATCTTACATTATGACAATGTCTTTCTCTATTACAACCCACTGCATCTCAAAACAACACAGAAAACAAGATTAAACCAAGAATGCACAGAGGGAAAAAGGCATTGAACAGGAAGCAGCATTTGGGCTTAATGAGTGGCAATAAACAAGGACATGACAGTTCTAGGACAATAAGCAAATTGGTTTATTAGAAAGTAAGGTCTGGAGAACCTTCACTGCCAAGCTGAGAATTCTGACTTCTGCCTCAGGAGCAAGCACAGCAAACACAGTGGTCAGGGGCACCATTTAGGTCCTCAGGGCAGGAGAGACCAGCTGAGACTCAAGAAAGACAATGGGAGTGGGAATGGGGGGAAAGGAGATAAATGTAGGTGATGGAAATTAGAGAGGTGACAATTTAGATGTCCATCTTAGATGAGTCCCTCTGATTACAATGGAGGAGCAATTCAAGAAAGGAGAAGTCCAGAGCAGTGAATCCAGTTAGGAGACCCTGCAGTACCACCTGAGGATGAGGCCTGAGCTAGGGAAGGCCTGGTGGTTTGTGATAGACAAAAGAAATAATGCTGAGAAATACTTAGGACATTAAATTTACAGCCCTTATGTGATGATGGTATATAAAAGAAAGAAGGATGACTCCCATATTTCTAACACGGAAGACCTAGTAGATGGTGGTGCCACCAGCTAAGAAAAAGAACAGGAGGAGAGGTTAAACAGATTTAGGGAAAAATAAATCTCATTTTGGTCAAGTTCATGGTCTACCCAGGTAGGTATGTTGCCTGGACAGTCGGAAATAAGATTATGATACTGATAGAATAACCAAGGAAATAGGTTTATATTAGCATACACTGGTAGCTGAAAATGTGAGGACATATAAGCTCTCTAAAGGAGCATATGCAAGGGGGCAAGGAAAGGAATCTTTAAGCGATGGACAGAGAATCTAGAGTCTTTAAGTCCTGGTCAAGGAGGTATGAGGAGCACTGGGAAAGTTCAATACCTAGAAAGACTAGGAAATAGGAGTTTCAAGAAAAGGAATGGGCAGTGGTGTTCAACACAACAGAAATACCCAGTAAAATAAGGAAGGAAAAATCAGTGTCAAGCAGGTGGTGACTGACGATTTTGGCAACAGCACTTCAGAAAAGTGGTGAAGTTCCTAGACCCAACCAAGACCAAAAGGTGAGGAAGCAAAAGACTATGAGAGCTGCCCTCTCTTTGGAGACCTTTGCAGAAACAGAGGTAAAATGATAGACTGTACTGGAGAGGGACCAATGGGCAAAGAAGGGGGGTGTGGGCATGTTTCACTGATGATACAATGGTTCTCCACCTGAGACAGACATCAGTCACCGTTACAAGTTCTCCTGATGGCACTAATGTGCAGCTGAGTTAAGAACCACTGGAGTCAGAGGTATTCGTTTATCAGAAATGGAAGAGTGAAGGTTCAAAATGGGGAAAGGCTGACTGAGGAGCAACAGAATCTCAGGTAGAGATGAAGATGCAACCCTAGTGCAGTTGTAAGGGAGTTGTGGGTCTTTCTTTTTTCAAGCAGTGATGAATAAGCAGGTCAAAAATTTTGAGAGATCTGAAGTTAATGTTTTTCAAAATTAATCTCTCCTTTTCATTAAAAAAAAAAAATTCTGCATTTCATCTAATCTCAGATGCCACTGACTATGGTATGTACCTCAATTTTAGAATCAATAAAATACAGTATTTTAATAATTGCTCATTTCTATGTCATCCCAATTTTAGTTTAAGGTCCTAAAGTTTGCTGGAATGGTTACAAGTTTAAATATGAAATATGACAACACAGCAAGTTTTAAAGATAAACTGCTGATCATTTTCCATCCTGTAATAGAGAATAACAAATCTGACTCCATACTGGATCTATTTCTTATGCTTCAACCTTTATGGCCTATTACTCTTGCTATGGGCTTCCCTGGTGGCTAAGATGGTAAAGAATCTGCCTGCAAGGCAAGAGACCCAGGTTCGATTCCTAGTTGGGAAGATCCCCTGAAGAAGGGAATGGCAACCCACTCCAGTATCCTTGCTTGCAGAATTCCATGGACAGAGGAGCCCGGCAGGCTATATATAGTCCATGGGGTCGCGAAGAGTCAGACATGTTTAAGTTAATCACTAATGGGATGTTGCCTATCAAGTATATATGATGGCCTGTCTCCAGGAACAATGCCTCCCATGCCTGAGTGTAAAGCTAAAATACCTTTGTTCGGCTGACAGGAAACATCCTGACCAGCACACGTGCTGTAAGAAAGAAGAAATTTACATATCCCCTTCAGAGTCTGACTGGAACCATGAAATATTTGCAACAACTTATTACCTTTTTACTTTATCTCCTCACCTATCCCTCTTTGTTATAAAAAGAAACTAGCATCCAGGGACTTCCCTGGTGGTCCAGTGGCTAAAACTCCACACTCCCAATGCAGGAGGTCTGAATTTGATCACTAGTGATCCCTAAATTCCACATGCCACAACTAAAGATCTTGCATGCCACTCCTAAGACCCAGCACAGCCACATATACAAATAAATAAAAATTTTTTTAAAAGAAAGAAACTAGCATTCAAACCCGGACAAAATGGTTCTTCAAGACATTAGTCCATCACCTTCTTGATCTGCTGGTTTTCTAAATAAAGTCGCTACTCCTTGCCCCAACACCACGCTTCTTGATTTATTGGCTTGTCATATGGCGAGCAGTATGAGCTTAGACTCAGTAACAGTGTCGAAGGTGATACAGTAAAGTTCTATATAAAACCACTGACAGCCATATGCTCTATTAGTTTTGTTAAGAAATCCCATCCCAGGGATTTCCCTGGCTATCCACTGGTTAGGACTCGTGCTCTCGGTGCCAGGGCCCAGGTTCAATCCCTGGTTTAGAGCCCACAAGCCACACAGCATGGCTGGAAAAAAAAAAAAGAAGAGAAAGAAATCCTATCCCAGAATCACCACCCATGGTCCATGTGAGAACGTCAGAAGGAAACGAGCACTCGCCACTGGCTGCCCTGAATGATCATACCAAGTAGTATGTATTCACGCTAGGAAACAACCCATACACACATACATACTGTTTACCACACTAAGTAAACAAAGAACCTGTATTAACAAGGCGACAAACATAGGTAAGCTGAGCACTGCACAGTTTCAATAAAATCAAATGCTCACACTCATACTTACAGAACCTAAAATTCTCCTACACCTTTGATGTTTGTTTTATTAAACATGTGTATTTTTTGTTTATTTAGATAATTCAGATATTGCTTCAGATTTTGCTCTAATTAATTTCTGAAAGCCTGAAAACAAATCTGTATCCATGCATGAGAATATAAATCTTATTATTTTGAGAACAGGGAAAATGTGTATCCAAAATGCCACAGTTCATTATTATTTCAGGTTTAATTCTTCTCTTCAAAAGGGAAAGATTTCATTCTTTAATTTGCTTTTGTTTTTATTTTGAAACCTTTTGAGATGCTTTGTGCAAACATTCTCTGTTCTTTCCAAATGGATTTTAAATATAGCCATTATTTCTCTCTGACTGAAATAATGCTTCTGAAGACAAAAGTTTAAAATTTTGCTTTTAAATTCTTCAGAATATTTTCATTCAAGATAGTACATTAAAAGAAATTTTAAATAAAAGAAAGTCACAAGTAGAAATCATTGTCAACTAACTGATTCAGCAGCTAACTGTAAATTTAAAGAATCTTTTGATATAACTTGCAACATTTTAACATCCTCCAGCTCTTAATTTTCACTTTATGGCCTGAATGTTTTTGATAGATTACATTCTTCCTGCTTTTTGTACTTTCACTTTGTTTACATTTATTTTGATAATTTGATAATCATTTTATAAAAGCATGAATATCATTGTAAAATGAAACAGACTGACAAAAAATTAACAGAATGTTCACGTATTCACAAAATCTAATTACTTATAAACTCAGAAGATGTGTATGACAGCTTAAGTACAGAGCTCATGGTTCTTTTTCTCTAATTATGCAAGTAAAATTCTCGACTCACAAAAAATGGAGCCATGCTAGGACTGAACACACATTTTACTCAAATCAATTTCACTTTGCTGCAAATATATTATTTTAATGCCTACACACATTCATTAAAGAAGTGCCGTCAATAACTGAAGATGTTATTTGACTTCATCAAGATAGGTAGCTGCAGAAGCAAATAAATGACAGTTTATTCAATAATTGGCAGAAACAACATGACAGCCATTAGGAAAAACACACATCATAACCATAAAGCTTCATTTCCCACCTCAATAATTTCTTATACACAACATTCCAGGTGAAAAAAAAATTGTATATTTTCTTATACACTTCTTTTGTACATTTCTTCCATTTATAAAACATATTATGAATTTTTTCAGAATTAATCTTGGAATGGAAAGGACTTTCCAATATGACAGAAAACTCAGTCATAAAGGAAAAGATGGACAAACATTACCTCATGAAGATTTATAACTTCTATTTGGAAATATCTAGCATAAACAAAGTCAAAAGTTAAATAACTGGGTAGGTATTTGGACTATGTGACAAGCAAAGAGTTAATTTTCTTAACGTTAAAAGAAATTATTTAAGCCAGTAAGAAAAAGAAAACTTCTATGAGGAAAGTTTGATAATATTGGGGAGATGGACAACAGGCACTCTGGGTCACTATTTTTTTTTCTAAATTTAATGAATTTTCAAATTAAAAAACAATTATTTATTTTTGGCTGTGCTGACTCTTCCCTGCTGTGCAGGCTTTTCTCCAGTTGCAGCAAGCAGGTGCTCCTCTCTAGTTGCGATTCTCATGCGGTAGCTTCTTTGTTGTGGAGCACAGGCTCTAGGGCACGTGGGCTCAGTAGTTGTGACTCCAGGGCTTCAGAACACAGCCCCAGTAGTGGTGGCTCATGGGCTTAAAGTTGCTCTGCAGCATGTGGGATCTTCCCAGACCAGGGATTGAACCCGTGTCTCCTGCATTAGCAGGTGGATTATCACGGAGACCCCAGGGAAGCTCTTTGATTCACTATTGAAAACACACTATTGCAAATTTTTTGCTCATATTTGATAATATCTACAAAAATGTTAAATACAGACCTTATAATTCAACAATTCTACGAGTTTATCCTATTACTATACTTACATCATACACGAGGTTATCCTTTATAGCACTGTTGTTATGAAGAAGGGAGGAAAACTGTGTCCATTAGAATACTGCTATACAACAGAATAGTCTGACTCCATTTTTAAAGTGAGATTGCTGTAAATGTCAATACGAAAACTTGTCTCATTACATTGCTAAAACGAAAAAAAAAAAGCGCTATGGCAGAGACTTCTGTTTGTTTACTAAATCCCATCTCTTCTTCCTTCAGGGCACATAGCTAGACTACATTTCCCAGGCTTCCCTGCAGATATGTGGAGTATGTGCCTGAGACTGGCTAATAGAATGCGTGTGAAAGCGATGCCTGCCACCTTCAGACCTGGCCCAGAAAAACCTCCTTTGAGATCTCTGTTGATCTCTCTTTCACATCTCTATAGGTACGAGTAAAGCTACCAGATGGAAGGAGCCTGGGTCCCCAGGATTCTGCTTAATACAAAGCTGCCAAGGAGCACCACCCAGCCAAGACACCACACACTTGACCATTATACGAGATTTAAAATTTTACTGTGAAATCCCCTAAATTTTGAGGTGATTACAGGTGTCATCCTATAACCTATAACCTGACAAATACAGGTCCCATTCCTGATTTCTAAACAAACACACGTGTGAGTACACACACACACATGCTGATATATCATATAAAATATAAAGATAAATATGAAATCATTAACAGCTGTTCTCATTCAGAAATGGGACTAGGGGTCAGAAAATAGATGGCAATGCTTTTGTTTTTCACTTTATGCTCCTCTATGCTATTTGATTTTTTGGATGCTGTTGTACATTCACTAAAAAGGAGTTCATGAAATCAGATATCGGCTGTAAATGTGAAAGATGATCTTAAACAAACTGCCAGCTGTCCATAGTTCTATTGACCATCTTGTACAAATAGAAGAAACAGTAATGTAAACAGAAGAAATAGTAATCTCATTTCTAATGCCCTACTATATTTCCGCATTTATTATTTTACTTGAAATTTGTTCATTTTGTACATATTAAGCTTTAGAATTCATAAAATGAATTTTTACCTTTAGCTTTTATTTTGATTTTTACTCATCTTTATACTCTGAAGGAAAAGACATGTCATGCTTTCTAATGGTAAATTCTGTTTTCAGTAAGTAAGATATCTGACTGTGAATTTCAAGTACATTCCATTTCTTCTATCTTACATGCATAGATAATCATTTGTCATTGAATGTTTTATCTTTTCCATTGAAATTTGCCAAAAATTTTAAAACACTCATTCCTTCATCTCTTTCCTGCTTTTAACTTTCTCCGGATCATTTTTCCATCTTGATTTTTGGGAGGTAAGGGTAGAATACTACCAGAATACGGTCATTCTTTGTACTGTTATATTCATCTATAAAATATATAAATTATTGAATCTTTTAAATCTCTAAACCTTTCAGGTCTGCTTGAATGTCTTGTAACTAGCAGGTAAATTTTTGGTTGATACAGTCCTTCACTTATTTTTGAGAGAGTGAAAATGTATAAGCAAGATCCTCATTCTCATCTCCATAT
Source organism: Giraffa tippelskirchi (assembly GCF_054371585.1). Classification (NCBI taxonomy): domain Eukaryota; kingdom Metazoa; phylum Chordata; class Mammalia; order Artiodactyla; family Giraffidae; genus Giraffa; species Giraffa tippelskirchi. The sequence goes on along the minus strand of NC_137280.1, from coordinate 35,379,554 downwards.
GAGGTATGAGTGGTAGGGACAACTAAGAACTTTTCATCAGTAATAACTTCATTTTTATTCTTAATTGTTCTTAATTATTCCTACCACTCATATCTTAGGGCTTCCCTGGTGGCTCAGATAGTAAAAAATCCACTTGCAATGCAAGAGACCCAGATTCAATCCCAAGGTTGGGAAGATCCCTTGGAGAAGGGCATAGCAACCCACTCCAGTAATCTTGCCTGGAGAATTCCATCAACAGAGAAGCCTGATGGGCTACAGTCCATGGGGTCGCAAAGATTCGGACATGACTGAGTGACTAACACTTCACCACTCACACCTCAGAACATGAATCCTTAAAAAGGACAATTTTGCATAATTGCTATTATTTTTAAAGCACAACCAGACACAAAATATTAAGCAAATGTCTAATTATAAAATACTAAAATAATTAAAGCATATCCTTTACATTAAAATTAAACATCACTAAATTGAAAGTTATATAACCACCAAATCTGTATTGAAATTCACATGCCAGCTTTGCCAAATCAGCTAAAGCCCCAGCAGGAACAAACTCCCAGGCACTGGGAACAGCAAGTCAGCCACAGAAATGTCAGTGCTGGAATTTGTTGGCTGAGTTATCTAAGTGCTTGTAGCTTCTCTTTGCTCTTGTCTTCTATCTTGATGCTTTTGGTGGCATTGTTTTCTTTTTCCCTAAAGAACCACAATTCCCACATTCCAGGGTCTACACAGCTGACTTCACTGACTTCAGCAACTGGAAGGGCTAGAAGTGGGAGCATCCTGTGTTCCTCCGAAACCCCAATTCTCTTGCTGTATTTCTAAGTCTTTACCCTGGATAAGAGGACGGTCAACTCACACACTTCAAACCTGAACAGGGAAAGTGATAAATCTTTAAAGTTAAGAAGGTGAGAGGCTCACATGTAACTGGCTCAGCTTTGGGTGAAAGCAGCAAGAGCTTGCGGGGGGAGGAAGACAAGACGGGGGCTGAATATGGGGCTTGGAGACACTGTTCAAGTTTGAAAAGACATGATGATAAGAGTGGCAAGAGTGGGCGAGGCAACTGACACAGACAGAGAAAGGCACAGGGAGCCTATACTACAGGCTGGAAGGAACCACTCTGTAAAAACTCTTAACTCATTTTTCAATGCTTGGGCAAAGGCCAGATCATATTACAAAACAAGTGAAAGTCGCTCAGTCGTGTCCAGCTCTTTGCGACCCCATGGACTGTACAGTTCATGGAATTCTCCAGGCCAGCGTTCTGGAGTAGGTAGCTGTTCCCTTCTCCAAAGGATCTTTCCAACCCAGGGATTGAACCCCGGTCTCCCACATTGGAAGCGGATTCTTCACCAGCTGAGCCACAAGGAAAGCAGATCATATTACAGCACAGCATAAAATCCCACAAAGGCTCCCCAATGCCCTTAGGATCCGATTTACTCGTTAATGTAGCACTGAAGATCCTTAGCACCCTGCATACACCCCCATCACATCCCATAAACTAACTATTCTCTTCAGTTAGCAATTCCATATCTGTTCCCTCCAAAGCCCTCTTTTTGCCCAGAGCAGGGATTTGTAGATACCCTCTAAACTGAGATGGACCATATGAAGTCTAGAAATCACAAGTATACACTAGAAACAATTTTGCAAGCTTGTACACTGAAGTTAACAGTCTGTGCTATGAGTTAAACCTTAAGATGCAGAGCTACCAGCTAGATGGGGCAGAGATGTCTAGTTCAACCTTGCCTGCCCTCAAGGTCAGCAGTCACCCTTCATCCAGCCCATCAGGAATATTTTCTTCCCAATGACAGTCTTCAATTCACTACATGCGTGCTTGCTAAGTTGTTTCAGTCGTTTCTGACTCTGTGCGACCCCACGGACTACAGCCTGCCAGGCTCCTCTGTCCAAGGGATTCTCCAGGCAAGAATACTGGAGTGGGTTGCTATGCCCTTCTCCAGGGAATCTTTCTGATCCAGGGATTGAACCCACATCTCTTACATCTCCTGCACCGGCAGGCGTGTTCTTTACCACTAGCGCCACCAGGGAAGCCCTACAATATCAACTAAAAGATGGAAAATAAGTACCTGATTTCATGTTTCATTAAGGAAAAGATGAACCATTTCAACATGTTTCAACTGTTTTCACCATTCAAAATAAATAATCATTCATTCCAAGGGCTAAAAAAAGAAAAAAAATTTGAGAGCTCCAGGAAAAAAGTAGTTTACCCAGAAGTTCCCCCAGACTATTCCCCAAGACTTAAGTTATTTTTGTTCCCACTCACATACAGAATGCCTTCTGGAAATCACTGAAGGGGGAAGCGGTCGTAGTTGTAAGAGTCAGTGACTGAATAGTAATTAAAGCCATGGTCCTGGGCAAGATAACCTAAAGAGAGAGCGTCGCAACAAAGGAGAGGAGGTTCAAGAAAAAAGCTTCGTATTGAGATGCTGAGGAAGGACCAGCAAAGTAGGCTTCTGAGATGTCCAAAACGGCTCACCTGTGGTGCCAGTGGTAAAGAATCTGCCAGCCAACGCAGGAGACGTAAGAGACGCGGGTTTGATCCCTGGGCCAGGAAGATCCCCTGGAGGAGGAAATGGCAACCCACACATATTCTTGCCTGAAAAACTCTATGGACAGAGGAGCCTGGCGGGCTACAGTCCAGGAGGTTGCAAAGAATCAGACATGACTGAGCACGCGTGCATGCACTACAGGGGAAATAAGTTGCCCAACTGGCCCAGTTTCTACTCAGCGTGACTGTCCTGTTTCTCTTCATTATTATGAAACTATTACTCTGAGGATGAGAAGTCTGCTTTGTTGATTACAGCACACATGTGCTCTGTGTGCTTAGTCGCTCATTCATGTCTGACTCTTTGTGACTCCATGGACTGTAGCCTGCCAGGCTTCTCCATGGAGTTCTCCTCTATGGAATTCTCTAATACGGAATAATAGAGAGGGTAGCCAATCCCTTCTTCAGGGGATCTTCCTAACCCAGGTATCAAACCCAGGTCTCCCACATTGCTGGCAGATTCTTTACCATCTGAGACATCAGGGAAACCCCCACAGACACACACAATTTACAATTAAAACTGACTTTTCAGAAAACAGTGTTTACCATTACAACATGCAAGGCATTTTAGTATTATTTTGTTCTACTTAAAAAAAAAAAAAAAGCTGGTCAGATTCTACACCCAATAAGGAGTCCCAACATTTGGTGTGAAAAATATATCCTGTGACATACTACTGAACACTCAGCAACTCCAGGAATTCTCTGAGTTAGAAAAAAAAAAAGTTGAAATAATAAATTTCACTCAGCCCCAATGACATGTGAATTCTTCGTTCCACTTCCCCACATTCATAAACTACACATTAATACTTGGGCTTCCACCTAATCAAGGACAACCTCAGGCAGTTTTATTCAAATGCAGATAATTCCCCAGGCCCTAAAATTCTTCTTCCAGTCCTAATGCTAAAGACTGGAAAATCTACACACAACCCTCGCTAAAATTCCCTTATCATTCTTACCAAGTTTGACTCAAAGGCAAATATTCAATCTTGTTAAATGTTTTTAAAAAAGGAAGCAGGAAGGCAGCAAAATAAAACATCAGCAAAAAACTAAATTTGCTTGGATAGAAGACAGTAAACACATTTTTGTACTTCCACAAAATGGACCGCTGGTTGCAGTTAAAAAGAGTACAATCAATCTACAGAGACAGAAAGTAGATTAGCGGTTGCCTGGGGGTGGGAATGGTGGAGGGACTGCAAATAGAGAGCGCAAATGAAAAGGTTCTAAAATTGGGTTGTGGTGATAGCTGCACAACTCTAAGTTTACTAAAAGTCACTGAACTGTACACCTAAAGCTAGTGAATTTCAAGGTAAATTATCTATTATTATTTATTATGAGTTATACCACAGTGAGGCTTCCCTGGTGGCTCAGTGTTAAAGAACCCACCTGCAGTGCGGGTTCAATCCCTGGGTCGGGAAGATCCCCTGGAGAAGGGGATGGACCACAGTCCATGTGGTCACAAACAGTTGGACATGACTGAAGTGACTTGGCACAGCACAGCACATTTACGGTCAGACTAATCAAAGTACATTAATTCGTATGCTGCTGCTGCTGCTGCTGTTGCTAAGTCGCTTCAGTCGTGTCCGACTCCCCCATAGACGGCAGCCCACCAGGCTCTGCCATCCCTGGGATTCTCCAGGCAAGGATACTGGAGTGGGTTGCCATTTCTTTCTCCAGTGCATGAAAGTGAAAAGTGAAAGTGAAGTCACTCAGTCGTGTCCGACTCCTAGCGACCCCGTGGACTGCAGCCTACCAGGCTCCTCCATCCATGGGATTTTCCAAGCAAGAGTACTGGAGTGGGGTGCCATCGCTTCTCCGACACTAATTTGTATAACATGTTCCAATTTGGATTTCTTTATTTTCGCTGTGTGGCATGTGGGATCTTAGTTTCCCGACCAGGGATCGAACCCATGCCCCATACATTAGAAGCCTAGAGTCTTAACCACTGGACCACCAGGGAAGTCCCCCCACTTGGACTTTTTAAATGGTTATACACATTGCTTGCATGGATATTTCTAGAAGGACATCCAAGGAGCTTGATCAAGATAGCTGTCTCTGAGAAATGGGTTGAAGGTGAAAGTGTTAGTCGATCCTGTCTGAATCTTTGCTACCCGATCAACTGTGGCCCTCCAGGCTCCTCTGTCCATGGAGTTTTCCAGGAAAGAGTACTGGAGTGGGTTGTCATTTTCTTCCCCAGGGGATCTTCCCAACCCAGGGATCAAACCTGGGTCTCCTGCATTGGAGGCAGCAGATTCTTTACCCATCTGAGCCACCTGGGTCGAAGGTGAGAGTTTTAATTTAACTGTATATCCCTTTGAACTGTTTGAAATCTTTTGTCTTTAACGTTAAGTACATAAACAAGCTCGTGAGAAGCCCTCACAGGCAGGACTCTCAGGAGTCCTGAGTAAATTATGACGCTAGTTCATATTGTCGTCTAAGGGAGGGACCTGTCTGGTCCTTTATAATTTAAATAGTTCTCAGTAGAAGATTATGTTAACCAGGAGACTGATAATAAGAGACGAAAAGTGACAGAACCTTTCCTCAACCCTTATTGCATAAAACCCAACAGGAAGAGAATGTGAATGGCCTTTGAAGAGGAAAACACAGTTTCCTAAGATTGAGCAGTCAGCTCCAGTCCTGCTGGAGCAGAACTCAGAGTGGTTTCTGCTTTGCAACTGTCCATCTGAAAAGGTATTCAGTACCTTCTCTATCTGTACAGGACTACTGCAACTAGGGAATGGAAAATATACTGCTCATCAAGATTGACCAAAAAGAAGAATAGGGACTTCCCTGGTGGTCCAGTGGTTAGGAATCCACCTTGGAATGCAGGGGACGCGAGTTTGGCCCCTGGTCAGGGAACTAAGATCCCACACACCTCGGAGCAACTAAGCCCATGAGCCATAACTAGAGCATCCGTGCACAAGAATGAAAGACCCTGTAATGAAGACCCTGTGTGCCACAACTAAGACCAAACAACAAACCGTAACACAGCCAAATGAATAAATAAAGAACTTGAAGAAGAATACACAAATGAAAGAACTAAAGATGAACCCCAAAAGGCCACTGAACACCACCGTCTTGAAGCTCATAACCAGATCTTGGGTCCTGCCCCAGATGGAGGCCTGGCTTCTGCCTTATGGCCTCACCTCGTTTCTTGGCTTCTGTTCATCAGAGGACCTGATGGGGTTCTTCACCTGGCTGCTCGAGGACACTGTGAAGATTAGGAACTTGTGACTCAGTGCATCCCTTTCCCCCCAACTTCCTAAGATGCAGTGGTGAGTCCTATTCTGCCTTCAGCCTGCTCTGTCATCACTTGGCTTCTGGATTTAGAAGGCAAAGGTACCCAGAATCTGGACCGTGAAATACTAGCATTCCCAACGGTGAAACAGAAGACTCACAAGTGACCTTCACCCAAGACCATCCACGGCCCCTCCCACCCAGCTCCTCACTTGGATGTGATGCATCTTCTTCCTCCCATGCCACCTTGACAAATAGCCACCATCACCACCACCGCTCGCTGCAAGACCCCCATCATCCAACAAAATGTCAACTACAAAATGGCTCCTGCCAAGAGCATTTGCCAGCGACTGAACAACAACAACAAGGGCATTTGCCACCTGCCTGTGCTGCTGCAGCTGCAGACCTGCGACACGCCCTGAAGGAATTCAGGCTGGAAAGTGAGGCACTCTGTGCTCCAAAGAAACTGATGGAACGGGTCTTTAGACAGATATTTCCAGGAACTGATTTCATGATCCCAATCCTTGCACCTCCTCATATCTATAATACAAATAGTGGAAACAGTGAAGTCAATCAGCCGTGTCTGACTCTTTGCAACCCCATGGACCATAGCCTGCCAGGCTCCTCTGTCCATGGGATTTTCCAGGTAAGAATACTGGAGTGGGTTGACATTTCCTTCTCCAGGGGATCTTCCCAACATATCTAGAAAAGTACTAAACCCCTTCTTGGTGACATCAGCTCCTCATGACTAACAGAAAACCTGTAAAATGAGGGCTTGATTGCACTGAACTCCTCCATCAAATTCATATATTGACCTTCCCCCACTGCCTTTTTGGAACAGTCTCTCAGAATTCTCTGAGGTACTGACTCCCGGGCTGCAGTCCTCATTTTGCCCCAAACAAAACTTAATTCACAATTCTCACATTGTGCATCGTTTTAGTCTACAAAAGCCTGCCTCAGCTCCATACCAGCCCACCCTAGGAGTCCCTACCCATCACTGCACGGCCCCCTGTTGTTTTACCCCCCCACTGCAGCCCCTGCTTCCACATTCATCTACCTGTGTTTACTCAGATTATTTCACTTACAGGATTCAACCCTGAGTCACCTATATGCACTGAACAGACTCTACATCCAAGACACTAGTGGGGAGGCAGCAGTGATGGGGGTTTTGTAGATAACATTTAGGACAGTGTTTTGCTTTATTTTTTAATGGCAGCTTTACTGAGATGAAATTCACATACCAAATAATCTGCCTTGTAAAAGGGTACAATTCAGTAGTTTCTAGTCTACACAGAGCTATGAAACTCTCACCACAATCTACTGTTAGAACATTTCATCAGCCCCGAAAGAAACCCTGTACCGAAATGCATTTACCCATTTGCATTTTTTTTGCAGTGTTAGATATGCAAACTTTAGAACGTGTAAAATTATAAAACATTCATGCTATCAAAAAACTGTATAGTATGTGATCTAGATTAAAATGGTTAATAATTACTCACTGTTGAACATAATGTAACTTAAAGGGCAGAGGTAAGGGTTTCCATTGGGGGGAAAGTTCTGTACAACTATTAACAAGCAACAGTAAAGAGCAGTTTACACTTGGAGAGTGCCTCATGGATTACAAAACACACTCAGTACATGGCTTTTTCCTATCCTCTTGTAAGAAATAAAAATTTTAAATGGTCCATTTTCAAGGATAGCTAGCTTTGAGTGACAGCTTGCTGATGTAGCAGCTGTAAGGGTTACAAAACTGGAAAGTCTGGGCAAACAGATGGAGGGTGGGATGCCTAGGATTTTCACGCAGGCTGATTTTATTGCTGAATTCAAAACGTAAAACGGGCATAGGTCCGCAGGAAAGGAGGAAACAAGATGTCAGGGAGGGGCCTGCCCACAAAGAGGGAGGGAACAAACCTAGGAGGGAGTCCACAAAGAGGGAGGAAACAAACACTCTACCATTGAGCCACCTGGGAAGATAGTTCACCCCACAGTACTCAGCCAATGAGGAACTGGGGGAGGGACTGGAGTGTTAGGGGATAAATTGATTGCTATACCGACTCTGGGTGTGCCTGTCCACCAAACACCTTGGAAGACCGTCATTAGAGCCTGGCTTCCCACTGCACCCGGTGTCTCCAAGTCCATTCTTTAGGTTTGGGTCGGTGGGCTTTTATTTCCCACACTCTCAAGCATCCAGGTAGGTTAAATATGGGGCTTTTACAATGAACCGGGAGCCTTAAGTGTAAGAGTGCATGCCTGACCCACAAAGTCACCCAAGCGGGTCCCCCAGGCCAGCCCTTGTGACTCCCCGTCTTCTCACTGGACCCGCACTTTCTCCACTGTTACACCCCAGGGAGGAAGCACACCGGCAGCCCAGTGAGCCGGCTGTGTGTGACCATCAAGCAATTCCAATTTTATATCTGCCCAGAGAAAGGACAAGAAAGGAAGCCTATTTATACCCTCAACACAACAAACCATGCCTTTGTTTTATGAGAAGGCCCTGGAGATTTGGTCAGCACTAGCCCAGCTGCGGCACACACACACTGGTTGGACGGCCCCTGCAAATGTTTTTTCTTTGTTTACTGTTGAAAACGTGAGCCCTCGTCCGGGCTATGCTGAGGTCAAGCCAAAGTAGGAATGGAGCCAGGCTCAAGAGGAGCCGTACCAGTACTTTGCCTGGATGCTTGGCCAGACGGGTTAGACACTTTTAATTAAAGTGAGGTAAAATTCTAATTACTTAACATTCTAATTGTCTCCAGAATCACATCATCTCTTACTCACCAAGTGCTTAATATAACCTGAACCACTGGGAACACCCTGCTCCACCTGCTTAACAAGAGAAAACAGCTTTTCACTTTTTCCAGGAACATGAACTCCTTTTTCAGAAGGAGGGTAGCATTTAGTGGGTTTACTCATTAGTCACTAAGCTTTTAATGGCCTGAAAGAGATTAACCAATCTCTGGAAAGTAATCCATTGCAAGTAACAATGACTATGGCTTTCCCAGTGCCTACAAAAAATACCCACAGCATAGGACATCTCAACACTGCCACCCACTTAGATACACACCACACACACGGACATACACACCTCCTGCACTTACTCTATCTTTATCTGAACTGGTTACATATGGTAACAAACTCTACACAATCCCACATTAATTAACCGTTAGCTGCACCGCCCTCTAGGAAACTAACACTTGCACACCTTCCATTTCCAGAAGAAGCAAAAACAGAAAAAAGGGGGAGGGCTCAACACTATCACACCAACTAGTGAGGACACTTCAAATTGAACCTTAAAATCCAGTATTTGTTCCGAATTCTTTCATCCTGGCAGGAGGAATAAGCCAAGAGAGGCATTTACAGGGACAACACACAGCGCGCGTATGCACGTGTGCACAAATCTGACTCAGCTCCCCAACTGGCAGTAACCTCTGAACTCTCACGTGTGTGATCTATAGCTCTGTATGTACACTGCTTTCCACCTGGGAGTACAGTTATGTATAAAATGTAACTTCCCACAAGACTAAGCCCTCTGAAGGTTAATTTCACATCCCATTCATACCCCTCTGAGCTCACACAGCACTAATGTCAATTTCACCTCCTAGACATCACCCTCTGCCCCCATAGGTTCCAATGGCAGATGCTCAGCACCTTTTCCACACCCGTTACTCCACAGGCCATCTCTACCAAAAGCCACAATATGGTTTTCAAGATGGCAGCCAAGGATGGCTGGATGGTACCCACAAGGTACCAGGGATGGTCTCCATGAACTACAGAACACTGCTCCTGGGTTCTCTCTAGTATTATTCACTCTCAGGGAATAATGTCACAGGTAGTCTTACAGGGATGCCCATGGAGTAAGGAACTGACACCTCCTGTCAAAGGCTTGTAAATGTGGATACTGTCAAAGCTGACAAGACATTTTTGGCCCTCTTGAATCTTTACGGCTTATTTTCTATTAGGGTAAAGATAATTCCAAAATATGGAACTTATGCACTACTGATTTAAACACCAGATATTTTCACTTTTCTTCTCATTCAAACCCAAACTCAACTTTGAGATGACTGAAGCCCCGGCCAACAATTTTACTGCCACCTCATGGGAAGCCCTGAGCCAGAACCATGTAGCTAGCCAGTCTCAGATTCCCAACCTTCAGAACTGCAAGAGAACAAATGTTTGGGCTTTTTTATAAGACTGCTAAATTTTGGAACTCTTGAGAGTCCCTTGGATAGCAAGGAGATCAAACCAGTCAATCCTAAAGGAAACCAACCCTGAATATTCATTGGAAAGACTGAGGCTGAAGCTCCAATCCTTCAGCCACCTGATGCAAAGAGCCCATTGGAAAAGACCCTGCTGCTGGGAAAGATTAAGGGCAGGAGGAGAAGGGGACAACAGAGGATGAGATGGTTGGAGAGCATCCCCGACTCAACGAACATGAGTTTGAGCAAGCTCCGGATGATGATGAAGGACAGGGAAGCCTGGCATGCTGCAGTGCAGGGAGTCGCAAAGAGTCAGACACAATTTAGCCGCTGAACAAGTTTGGAATACTATGTTATGCAGCAATAAATCGTAAGGCAATCTCCATACCACTTTTATCTGAAATGTTCTTTCCTAACTCTAACTACCAAAATTCTCAAATTTGAGATCCAGTGAAGGTGGCTTATCTTTTATGAAAGTGCGCTGGACTGTCCCCTCACCAGAATTACTTACTTTCCCCCTCAGTTCAAATTACACAGGTCACTCTTTAACACAGAGCTTCCTGTGTCTGCTTCCTGTGTCTTCTATTAAAGTTAAGGCTCACAGTCCTGCACCCCATAAGCTCTCCAAGGTACAGATCGGGTCAGTGATTCTTACCCATCCGACACCTGTGTATAGAACAAGCTACGGAGTAATTCTATTCGACTTTAGCTAGGGTTTGGCTGGTCCTCAGTAATAAAGACTTGATTATCCATGGAGAAACCAGTTCTAGCTAAGACCACAATTTGAAAAATGGAGAGAGTCAGAGAAAGTAGGGGAGAGCACAATCATATTGGTCCTGGGCAGAACCCAACCCTTCCTTCCCTTCCCTACACTGTGTTGTTGCTGTTTAGTCACTAAGTCATGTCTGACTCTTTGAGACCCCGTGGACTGCAGCCCACTAGGTTCCTCTATCCATGGAATTCCCCAGGAAAGAATATTGCAATGGTTTGCTATTTCCTTTCCAGGGGATCTTCCTGACTCAGAAGTCAAACCCACACAGGCACACTCTACCATTGAGCCACCTGGGAAGCCCAAGGAATGCTGCACCCCTATACCTTCCCCAATAACCCCATTAGAAGAGAGTGAGGAAGGATGAATAATTGACAGAAACATCATGTCTGCATCTTCACTGGGGGAGTCAGGAGAACAGGTGGTCTCGGAAGCAACAGCACACCCCTCTCCCTGAGTCAGCTGCACTGGATTCCAACAGCTGATGGGGGCGGTCACACAGCGTGAACTTGGGAATCAGAGCCATCTGGGTTTGCATCTTGATCCCACAATCAGAAACCATCAGACCTAGGAAGAAAGCATCCAGTTCTTGAACATTCAGATCTTCCCCTTGTAAATTACTACAAATGACTAAGACAGCTGTTGAAAAGACTAAATGAGACCAACCTACCAGTTTGTGAAACATCCAGAAGAGGGGGAATCATCTCAGCCACTTCCCTTCCCCTCACTGAAGCCAAACTTCAGGAGGTGTGCCCCAAATGGGAGGGTGTAAGTCCTAACATGAGGACACCAAATCAAGCCATCTCTATTGCCCCTGTAGCTACAAATCCCAAAAGAGGCTCTGGGACTGGGGAGACAACCCTCATATTCACTTATATACTTACATACAGCCCCAATTTAAAAATCTGACTCCTTCCAAACAAATATTTTCTCTTTGATCAGAACTCATTAAAATTTAGCAAAAGGCCACCCATAAACATGTTCTAGGCCAACTGCATGTAGTCTCACTCCAGAGAACTCATTGTAGCTAATTAATAAGCTGGCATCCCTCACCTGACTATAGCTTCCTCAGGGGCCAGAGCCAGGGATTCATTTCCTCTGTGTGTGTGTGTGTTAAGCTTCATAATTAGCACAATGTCCACAACTTTAAAGGTAAATAATTGACCAATCCACTAGGAATTATTCATTCTAGAACATATAAGTATCACAGAAGCCTACTCTGGGAACCAAGAAAGTAGAAACATTAAAAAACCTGGATAGTTCAATTGTCAACATAAAGCACGTCTATTAAGATTCTAGGGACGTCCTTGGTGGTCCAGTTGTTAAGAATCTGCCTGCCAGTGCAGAGGACATGGGTTCTATCCCTGGTCCAGGGACTAAGATCCCATACGCTTCGGTGCAACGAAGCCTGAGCACCACAACTGAACCCCGTGGGCCTAGAGCCTGTGCTCCGTGACAAGCGATGACAGCGCAATGAGAAGCCTGTGCACCGCCATGAGAGCAGGTCCTGCCCGCTGCAAATAGAGAAAACCTGCACAGCAACTAAGACCCAGCACGGATCCCCAGCAAAGATTCCAGTACATTCCACCGTATTAAACACTAAAGCAGACAAAAAGAAGCAAAACACTTTTCAAAAAATGTTATTTACACTCTCATAACATTCATGAAATATAAAGATTACATTTTTAAACAATCGCAAAAGCCACAATTAGTTTACATGTTGGTCAATCTGTAAGGTGAAATCCATGTAAGATTCCAAAATTTAAATTATATATGACAAATTTTGCAATCCACTTTAAAAAAAAAAAAGCGTTCAAAGTACAGTCAGAACCAAACCAGGGTAGTCATGCTTCTTCCAATGAAAGTAATCCTTGTCAGGCAAATGTATATCATAATGTTTTGCTCTTTTATCTACTAGGAAGAATCTCATGATAATATTTCAAACAATTAGTTAAGTAATTTGCATCTTAGTTTTACCAATACGCAAAACTAGGATTTTGCAACAGAAAACCAATTCTAACTAAAGTATACAATACTTTAAAAAAAATACTGAACAGTTAAAAATGACATTTTACATCAATATTTTACAATACGGGAAACCGCAGAGAAATTGACCAATACTCCTCACAACCAACAGGGCTCTTCAAGCTGACTGAGGATAATGACCTTTGGCTCCTGCTCCCCTTCCTGAAGCGCCTGAGTGTCTTGTCACACAGCTGAGACCAGCACCTGTCAGTCTCCATGGCAACTGCAGCAAGCCCTCCAGTGCCTGAAAGGGCACTAGATGCCTCTCCTTAAACACTTGGAAGGTTTCAGAACAGCGGGCTTCTTGGAGAAGTTCATGGGAAGCACACACCACTCAGAGCCCACATTTCTTCCTTCAAAAACACTTTTTTTTTTTTTGCCACACCACTTGGCTTACTGGACCTTAGTTCCCTGACCAGGGATTGAACCCTAGCTCTCAGCAGTGAATGCGCAGAGTCTTAACCACTGGACTACCAGCGAATTCCCCCAAAACACGCTTCAAAAATATATACATATTTATTCATGTATTTATGTGGCTGCACTGGGTTTCAGTTGCAGCATGCAGCATCTTCATTGTGGCATGCAGACTCTTAAGGCATGTGGGATCCAGTTCCCCAACCAGGGATCAAACCCAGGCCCCCTGCATTGTGGACGTGGCGTCTTAGCCATTGGACCACCAGGGAAGTCCCCACTCTATCAGATTCACTGGAATAAATCCAGAAAGGGAGTGTCTACAACTGATTCTTTGGGTCAGGCAGGCGCTTATCTGTCCCTTTTTACATGGAATATGCAGTGTCAATTAAGATTGCCCGGAGAAATATCAATAACCTTAGATATGCAGATGACACCACCCTTATGGCAGAAAGCAAAAAGAACTAAAGAGCCTCTTGATGAAAGTGAAAGAGGAGAGTGAAAAAGTTGGCTTAAAGCTCAACGTTCAGAAAACTAAGATCATGGCATCTGGTCCCATCACTTCATGGGAAATAGATGGGGAAACAGTGTCAGATTTTATTTTTGGGGGGCTCCAAAATCACTGCTGATAGTGATTACAGCCATGAAATTAAAAGACGCTTACTCCTTGGAAGGAAGGTTATGACCAAGATAGTATATTTAAAAGCAGAGACATTACTTTGCCAACAAAGGTCCATCTAGTCAAGGCTATGGTTTTCCCAGTAGTCATGTATGGATGTGAGAGTTGGACGATGAAGAAAGCTGAGCGCCGAAGAATTGATGCTTTTGAACTGTGTTGTTGAAGACCCTTGAGAGTCCCTTGGACTGCAAGAAGATCCAACCAGTCCATCCTAAAGGACATCAGTCCTGGGTGTTCATTGGAAGGACTGATGTTGAAGCTGAAACTCCAATACTTTGGCCACCTGATGCAAAGAGCTGACTCATTGGAAAAGACCCTAATGCTGGGAAGGATTGGGGGCAGGAGGAGAAGGGGACAACAGAGGATGAGATGGCTGGATGGCATCACCGACTTGATGGACATGGGTTTGGGTAGACTCTGGGAGTTGGTGATGGACAGGGAGGCCTGGCGTGCTGCGGTTCATGGGGTGGCAAAGAGTCGGACACGACTGAGCGACTGAACTGATACAGTGTCTATTTCGGGTATTTAGTGCCAATTTTAATCAAATCTAAGTGTTTTCCATTTTTTTTATATCATCTCAATCCCCTCAAGTACCTCATCCAATAAGCTGTAACAGAAAACAAAATTTTAATAAAACACTGTATCTAAAATCTAATAAGCCTCTTAGATCTTGGCCATTTGGAAAGAATTAACACTGTAATAAGTTACTCTGTGGGTTATTTTTTAATTTGTTTCCACACACAAAGTAAGATTCCACAAGATACACAGCTGTCTCAAGCTCAGCTTGAGTATCCCTGGAGGAGGCTGCCCTATACCTGGGATGCTCTCATGGTAAAATCAGCACAAATTTTGTTGTCACTCATTAGAGTGTTTTCACATCCCAAAGGGGCAGAAGCATTATAGCAGGTAACAGATACCCAGGTTTCCTTAATGACAGAAAGGATTTTCTTTTCATGAAAAGCTGATTCTCCCAAGAAGCTCAAAGATACAATAGTGACCTTGTTTAAACCCAACCTGGGGCCAGAAGTGAAAGATTTTGATGGCGGGTGATCCTAGCCATGCGTGGCAGCTGTCTCCACAAAAGTTTGAACACATCTTCCTGGGAAAGCCATCTCAGACTATAAGGGAGCTGCTGAAATGTAAGAAGTCCTTCCTCTGCTTCTTTTTCTCCAGGACTCGCTCAGTGCCTGGAATGACAGGCCCACCTCACCTGCAGCAGTGTGGACTGACAGTCTGACAAACCAGTAAAGCCTGGCATGCACACACGCTATGTCACTTCAGTTGTGTCCGACTCTGTGCGACCCTATGGACTGTAGCCCATCACACTCCTCTGTCCATGGGGATTCTCCATGCAAGAATACTGGAGTGGGTTGCCATGCCCTCCTCCAGGGGATCTTCTTGACGCAGGGATCAAACCTGAGCCTCTTACATCTACCTGCACTGGCAGGTGGGTTCTTTACCACTAGTGTCACCTGGGAAACCCAGGAATGCCTAGTGCAGACATCAAATCTTTCATTCAAGAAATGACCAGTTTCCTTTACACACTATGACTCCAGACTAAATCATCAATTTTCACTTGACTGAGGCAAAAGAGAAAACAAATTTTCTTGAAATTGAACTTAAAAGTAATAACCCTTATTTTGGGATATCCTTTCTGATTCTGGAGGAGGAAGAGAGATGTTAAAAAAAATCTCGTATTTTAATTTTAGAAATGGTGGCTTTGTGTTTGTTGGTTTTAATGACTTGGCAAAACAAGGATCTGAGGACCCAGTGTGAGCTCCCCAACCCCAATTTTAATTTTGTTGTTGTTGTTTAGTGGCTAAGTCATGTCTAACTCTTTTGCAACCCCATGGACTGTAGCCTGCCAGGCTCCTCTGTCCATGGGATTTCCCAGGCAAGAACACTGGAGTGGGCTGCCATTTCCTTCTCCAGGGGATCTTCCCAACCCAGGGATCAAACCCGCATCTCCTGCTTGGCATGCGGGTTCTTTACCACTGAGTCACTTGGGAAACCCAAGTTTAATTTTACCTGTCTATGAAATCCCAGGGCTTTCCTGGTGGCTCAGCTGGTAAAGAATTTGCCTGTAATGCAGGAGACCTGGGTTCGATCCCTGGGTTTGGAAGATTCCCTGGAGAAGGGAACAGCTATCCACTCCAGTATTCTGGCTAGAAGAATTCCATGGACTGTATAGCCCATGGGGTTGCAAAGAGTCGGACACAACTGAGCAACTTTCACTGCCATGAAATCCCAAGTATTAGGAATGTTAGTTCTAGGATGGAAGACCCACTTACCCTGCACTTACCTATGACCACAGCCCCCCTAATACCTCCCAACTCATCTAGCACACATCACTGCCCAGGAGAGAACAGAAAAAGAGGAATAACTGGTGTACAAGATGGAGGGCACACAGAATGTTACATCTGGTTATAAACAGAGAGTCTAAAGGGGCAGGGGGGTAGAATATCCAAGATTAGTCTAACAATGACTTCACCTAAAAGACACATTTAGACCTAAATCCTCTAGAAACTATATAAGCCACTGTTACTGAGGACAATGCTGCCCTGTCAAGGATGTTGAGGGGGGAGAAAACAGTTGAATATAACTGTTTTAGGAAGTCCACAAAAACTGAAAAAAGATAGGCCAGCAGCCTGAAGCTCATTTCAGGTTGAATTTGTAAAGGGCCCAGTCAGCACTCTTTTACAGTTTTCCTAGCAACTTGGCTTAGCTCTAGATTAGAAGAATTAAAACAAATTACCCAGTGCTGGGCATTAATGTGGTAAATATGGCAGAGAGTCAGGGAGACATCATCTACTAGAACAAAAATAAAACAAAAAAGATACGTGCTCAGCAATTTCACTTCTTCATATTACCCTAGACAAAATGGCTTGCATGAAACAGGAATTAAAATAAGAATATGCTCAGTGCAGCATCTGTTTATTATAGCTTTTTTTGAAAAAGACTATTAATATGTGTGCTTAGTCTCTCAGCTGTGTCCAACTCTTTGTGACCCCGTGGACTGTACCCCCCCAGGCTCCTCTGTCCATGGGGATTCTCCAGGCAAGAATATTAGAGTGGGTTGCCATACCCTCCTCCAGGGGATCTTCCCAACCCAGGAATCGAATTGGGGTCTCCTGCATTGCAGGTGGATTCTGTACCAGCTGAGCTACCAAGGAAGTCTATTAATACAATGAATCAAAGTACCCATTAACAGAAGTCAAACTAAGGCATATTTATACTCTGAATCATTATGCAGCAGTTAAGAATGAAACGGTCAATATGCACCAATTTAGAAAGCTCCCCACAACCCAGAGCTGATGAAAAATATAGAACCATGTATGGTATTGATAACGTTTGCTTTTTTATTTCTTTAATTTTTAAATTAAATTTAATTTTTAAATGAATTATTGTTGTATTTATGTGTTTACATTTTATCTTTTGACTGTACCATGCTCCATGGTATATGGAGCATGTAGGATCTTAGTTCCCTGACCTGGGATCGAACCCATGCTCCCTGCATTGGCAGAGTGGAGTCTTCTAACCAACGGACCACCAGGGAAGTCCTACAGCACTCGCTTTTTTAATAGGTGAGCACTCGCTTTTTTAATAGGTGAGCACAAACACGCACCAATCAATTCTTCAAGTGTCCCCAAATTGTGGTACCTGAACCTGGGAACTGGCTCAAAATGCAAGTTCTCAGACCTTCCCCCAAAAGGATGAATCAGCCATCTGGATTCAGCAACACATATCTGTGCAAACCCCCTGATGCATGCAAAAGCCAGAGGACTGCCAGTCTACACAGCTCTATCTACACATCCCCAAGGAAGGGATTGACAGGACTCATACCAACTGAGGTCTCTGAGCAACTATCTTTATCTATATACCTAACCCCTTTTTTAAACAAGGAGACTATATTTATGCATTGCTCCATAAGATAGAAATAATTTTTTTCAGATACTACATGTAGAGATAAAGGAACGACTAACTACACAATTGTATTAACAGTAGAGGAAACGTTGATGCAAAGAGAGAACAGAAGTTCCCTAAGGGCTGCAGAAATGTTGGAGGTCACAAACAGGAAAACAAGCCCTGTAGGAATTTTACTCTAGAGCAACAGAGTTTAGTTGGTCTTACTGGTGTCTCCTGTGGGGAAAATGCAGGACAGTCAACTCTAGTAAAGGACAGCTAGCTACCAAAGGAGAAAAAAGAACAACGCAGACATTGTTTTGGAAAAGCTAAACTTTTATAAAGTCTTTCGTTGTACTGTTTTGTTGATTCTTCAGCATCACTCTGCAGTTGTCAAAGCCACACGCTATGCCACTGTCATCCTCACATCTACTGGGACTGTTCTGCAGGTGACAAAAAATGGAGCTTTGAAACCGAAGTAATAAACTTTAGTGCTCACCTCTATCCACTATTCTTCTAAGTGTTGATTATCCCCCTTCAAGGGAGTGGGCCCTGGAAACACACATGCACACAAAGACCTACAAATACATACACACACTGTATTTTATTTCTTAACTTGAACATCAGAAGTAAAATCAACCATTACTGTCAATATTTAAAAAAATAAACACACAAACGTAGTCAGGAATCCTCTTTAAAATAAGGTTTATAGGCACCTGTATTTAAAGCCTAAATATTTAAATATATATAGGAATCTGTATATTTAAAATATAAACCTATATATTTAATTTTCAGTTGAGAGATGGCAATAAGAGGTGACCTATCAACCTCCATACTATTGCTAAAAGTCATGCTCTAAACCAGAGATATAAATAAGTGGTATTTTATAAAGATTTATTAATTTTCCAATTCTACATTTTTTTAAAAAAGTGAGAGCTTAGCTGACTTTGTATCAAAAGTGCATGGTGTCACCCTTGACACATACAACAATTTTAACAGCCAACATCTAAAACAGCCTAGATACTCTTCCTTAACTTTTCCACAAAAGATCAAGTAAAAGTTTTGCTGTCTATAACAAATGCTCTTCAAATTTCACTTAAGAGAAAAAGCTGAATAAAAGTACACTCTCTCTCGGGGGTTTTAGGAACATCAGCTCCTACAGTTTCAAGCTTTATCCTCTTGGATATATCGAGGTCATCACAACCCACTTGTTTTATACAAGCAAAATCCCATGCTGGAAGCAACTGCAGAACTACAAAGAAAAACAGCTGTATGCCATTCAATTTTCTGGGCCATGTTTCTCCATGGTACAGAGAAAAATAATTTCTTTTTTTAGCCTAAAAGAAAGCACAGTTATCCTCATCTTCCATCGTTCAACCAATTACCTTTCTTCCTTTAACAAGGCCAAATTTTTACTTGTATCCGCGTAAGAAGTTTGGGTTCTTTACACAGAGAAGACGAAGCAAAAAATGTTGTGACACTCTCATATAATGGAAATGTCCAATTAAAAAAAATCACCACTACATCAAGAGTATTAAAGTCACAGACATAGAGAACAGACTGGTGATTGCCAAGGGGGAGGAGAGGTGGAAGAGAAAAGGATTGTGACTTTGAGAATGATTAGCAGATGCAAACTATTCTATATAGAATGGAGACAACAAGATCCAAGTGTACAGTACAGGGAACTATATTCAATTTCCTGTAATAAACCATAATGGAAAAGAATATGAAAAAGAATGTATGTGTGTGTATATACATATATATAATGTATAACTGCATCACTTTGCTATAGAGTAGAAACTAACCAACACTATAAATCAACTATACTTCAACCAAAGAAAAAAGCGTTAAAGAAAAACATACTTTACCTCTAAAGAGAACAGACTTAAAACTTAAGAAACAGAGCATAACTGTAAGGTGTAAACTATACTACAAGATCATTTTGCAATCAATTACAACATATCTATGTCTAAATGCATTAGGAAGCAAGTTCATGTAAAAGCAAGACATGGAATATAATTGCCTTTAGGTCAATATTTGTCAGAGAAGGCCTAAGCATTTACTGATAAGCAGCTCTCAGTATAAACAAGAGCCTGGCATCTGTTAGTTCAACAAAGGAACACTGCAACTCTGGGAAGCTGTGCCTTCCAGGGGCGTGTGGGCTTGAAAGGCACCTTTTGAGCAGACATTTCTGAATGCCTAGTAACAGCTGAAGAAAGGAAAAAGGCTAGCCCTACCTCAACCTCCCCACCCAGGCCCCCTGACCTTGGGAGCAGGTCAGTCTCGAACATCTTTTTCCTCCTCTGCTCCATCTCCATCCTCATCACCACCACCCAGAGGTAGAGAGCTGATGCTGAGATGAGGGGCTGGCCACATTCTCAGGGTAGTCTGGAGGAGCCAGGCCAGCCCACCACCGTAACTAACAGGACCACGTGGGCAGAAATGAACCACCCGGGCTGCGAGGGGACCCAGGATGGCTGCAGCTCCCAGAGGAGGTACCCAAAGCAGTTGTGAAAACATCTATCCTCCTTAACCCCTACCCCCACCAAAATGTCCTTTGCACTGAATACTGGAAACTGTGCCTGGCAATCCCAGCTTTAAGGTCAATCTCTTGGGTGAAAGAAGTCAGGCACAAGCAGTTCTTAGGTTCCCTTTGAACTGAGGAAACCTGACCTCCTGAAGGCCTGCCAAAGAAAGCAGCCTCAGTTTCAAGTTAATGCTCCTGATTAAGAAGCTGAGTCGTAACTCTTGACAGGGTGTGCGCAGGGCATGGGGAGGAGGGCGGGCAGACAAGAATTCCTGAATAAAGAAAAGGAGGCCCGCACTTTGGTTTTCACTTGCATTAGAACGTTTTTATTTCCCTGAGTACACCTGTCCCTTTACTAACATGTATATTCAAAGGCAGAATGATGCTTACAAACCAACAAATAAATGTGGGCGAGGAGTACTTAAGACTACAGAGGTCACTCAGTTCTTTATAAAAGGAATGCTTTATTACAGTCTATTATTATGTAATATCTTCAAAAATAGAAATGTTTTATTGCTTTGCATTTCTACATGCTTCTCTAATAAGATTATGTTTAACTTATGCCCCCCAGAATGATAAAGAATTACTGTAAAGCATATAAAAATGCTCAACATGTTAACTTCAGCTGCTTTAATGACACAATGCCCAGGAACTGAAGGAAATCAACAACAGCCACAAAAGTGAAAGTTAAAAGTGTTAGTTGCTCAGTGGTGTCCAACTCTTTGCAACTCTATGGACTGGCTGTCAGGCTCTCTGCCATGCAATTCTCCAGGCAAGAATACTGGAATGGGCTGCCATTCCCTTCTCTGGGGGATTTCCCCCACCCAGGGATTGAACCCAGGTCTTCTGCATTGCAGGCAGATTCTTTACCATCTGAGCCACCAAGGGAGCCCCAACAACAGCCGTGTGCTATGTGCTAAGTCACTTCTGTTGTGTCTGACTCTTTGCGACTCTATGAACCATAGTCAGGCTGGCCATAGCTGCTTCCAAAAAAAAACCGTATAGGACTGCCTGAGAGCTGCTCACGGTTGCCCACCGGAATAAGCCTCAGTAGGAACAATTCCTCAAAAGGAGTCCAGGCTTCCACAGGGAGCGGCAGGAGGTGAGGACATGCCTCCCTCCCAGCTCTCTCTTGCCTCCATCTTTGCCTCTTCCCTACAATAGCCATCTCAAGACTGCATTTGCAGATACAAAATTTCTTTTTTCTGCCCTGGGTCTTCACTGCTGCTCTTCGGCTTTCTCTAGTTGCAAAGAGTGAGGCCTTTTGCAGTACACGGGCTTCTCACTGTGGTGGCTTCTCTCGTTGTGGAGCATGGGATCTAGAGCGTGGGCTCAGTAGCTGTGGCCCAGGGGCTTAGTGGCTCCTTGGCATGTGGGATCTTCCCGGACCACGGATTGAACCCACGTCTCCTTCACTGGCAGGCAGGTTCTTATCCACTGTGCCACCAGGGAAGCCCCAGACCCAGGGATTTTTGCCATATGGGTATCAAAATAGTTCACGCCTCCATGGTTCCCACAACGTTTCACAGGCAAGATTCCTTACACTGGAGACTTGATATTATTAAATAAATCAGCTCCACTGAGGTAAATCTATGTCTGCAACAAATTAATTTAAAATGAGATCTCTCTACCTGATTCCCAGGTACCTCAGTGGTAAAGAATCCACCTGCCAATGCAGGAGAATCCGAGATGTGGGTTCCATCCCTGGTTCGGGAAGATCCCTTGAAGGAGGGCACAGCAACCCACTCCAGTATTCTGGCCTGGAGAATCCCATGGACAGAGGAGCCTGGCAGGCTGCAGTCCATAGGGTCACAAAGAGTCAGACAAGCCTGAAGCGACTGAGAACGCACCTACTGAGAGGTGGTAAATATTGCGTAGAAACTACATGATCCTGGGGGGGCTCTCTAAGCCCCCTACGTATCAAACCCTCTCACCAGGAAAACAGAAGAGGAAGAGAACATCTACAGAGAGCTGAGGGAGGGTAGGAAGAGGCATTCGCAACCCACCACTGCTTGGCTGGAGCCAAGAACACACCGAATTAACGGTTTAGCATCATCGCCACATAAAAGTTCCTTTCTATGCACATAGTACTAGTCGAAAAGAATTAAGAATTTCAAATTCTTCCAAAACTGAAAGAGCAAAACCATCCCCACCTTGTCCTCTGTACCCTTTCATCCACCTTTTGCAAACTCGAAAGAAAGGACAGCAAAATGCCACTCTCTTGTGCAGGATGCACCCGCAAAGGACACAACAACATTTGAAAAAAATGTTCAGTGTGGAAACTATGGGTGCAACATACTGCTATTAACGGGAACATGAACACACATAAAAAATTCAACTAAATGGCATTTCACTGTCAAAAGCAAGAGGGTGGCTGGGCAGACAGGCAAATTGGTCAGGAGAAGCAGGAGAGTCAGAGAACACAGGGGTTCCTGAAGCTCTCGCCCAGTAACAGCACCCAGAACCTGGGTGGAAGGGGCCACCCACCCAGAGGCCCCTCCCTCAGCTCAGGGAGCTGGAGCACCTGCTGGTGGCCAACGTGTCATATCTAGAGTACAAGGTGGAAGTGACAATATGACAAGGTCCATATCCTGGGATGGCAACAGACTAGAACTGCAACTAACTAACCACTTCCTTTAATTTCTTTTTTAGTTTATTTTATTGAAGTATATTTGATTTATAACATGTTAATTTCTGCTGCATAGCAAAGTGACTCAGTTATACATATACATATATACATTCTTTTTCATATTCTTTGCCATTACGGTTTATCACAGGAAACTGAATATAGTTACCTGTGCTACACAGCAGGACCTTCGGTTCAGTTCAGTTCAGTCAATCAGTTGTGTCTGACTCTGTGACGCCACGGACTGTAGCACGCCAGGCTTCCTCGTCCATTACCAACTCCTGAGCTTGCTCAAACTCATGTCCATCGAGTCGGTGATGCCATCCAACCATCTCATCCTCTGTTCTCTCCTTCTCCTCCTGCCCTCAATCTTTCCCAGCATCAGTCTTTTCCAGTGAGTCAGTTCTTCGCATCAGGTGACCAAAGTATTGGAGCTTCAGCTTCAGCCTCAGTCCTTCCAATGAATATTCAAGACTGATTTCCTTTAGGATTGACTGGTTTGATCTCCTTGCTGTCCAAGGGACTCTCAGGAGTCTTCTCCAACACCACAGTTCAAAAGCATCAATTCTTCAGCGCTCAGCTTTCCTTATGGTCCAACTCTCACATCCATACATGACCACTGGAAAAACCACAGCTTTGACTAGACGGACCTTTGTTGGCAAAGTGATGTCTCTGCTTTTTAATAAGCTGCCTAGGTTGGTCATAAATTTTCTTCCAAGGAGCAAGAGTCTTTTAATTTATGGCTGCAGTCACCATTTTAAGTGATTTGGGAGCCCAAGAAAATAAAAGTCTGCCACTGTTTCCATTGTTTCCCCATCTATTTGCCATTAAGTGATGGGACCAGATGCCATGATCTTAGTTTTCTGAATGTTGAGCTTTAAGCCAACTTTTTCACACTCCTCTTTCACTTTCATCAAGAGTCTCTTTAGTTCTTCTTCACTTTCTGCCATAAGGGTGGTGTCATCTGCATATCTAAGGTTATTGATATTTCTCCCGGCAATCCTGATTCTAGCATGTGCTTCATCCAGCCCGGCATGTCTCATGATGTACTCTGCATATAAGTTAAATAAACAGGGTGACAATATACAGCCTTGACGTACTCCTTTCCCAATTTGCAAACAGTCCATTTTCCATGACCAGTTCTAACTGTTGCTTCTTGACCTGCACACAGATTTCTCAGGAGGCAGGTAAGGTGGTCTGATAGTCCCATTTCTTGAAGAATTTTCCACAGTTTGTTATGATCCACACAGTCAAAGGCTTTAGTGTAGTCAATGAAGCAGAAGTAGATGTTTTTCTGGAATTCTCTTGCTTTTTCTACGATCCAACGGACCTTAGTGTTTATCTATTTTATACACAGTAGTGTGTATCTGCTAACCTAAAACTCATAGTTTATCCCTTTCCCAAGCCCTTACCCTTTGGTAACCATGAGTTTGTTCTCTATGTCTGTAAATCTGCTTTTGTTTCATAAATAAGTTCATTTGTGTCATAGTCTGGATTCCACAACATGATATTTGTCTTTCTCTGACTCACTTCACTTAGCATGATAATCTCTAGGTCCATCCACGCTGCTTCAAATGGAAATATTTCATTCTTTTTATGGCTGAGTAATTATGTATATATACTACATCTTTATCCATTCCTCTGTCAACGGACATTTAGATTGCTTCCATGTCTTGGCTACTGTGAACAGTGCTGCTATGAACATTGGGGTGCTATTAAGTTTTAAGAATTATGTAGCCTCTGAGTGTTTCTAAGTTTGCTGAGACTCCACACAGAGAAACACAAACAGGTCAACTACTGAAGTATGATTTCTGAAAATTCCCAATTAATAATTTGAAATAATTTTTTCTAAGCTTTGAATCACTATACACACACCACCAGGGGCTGGGGCGGTGGTGGGGAGGGATCTAAATTAGCTGCTGCTGCTGCTACTGCTAAGTCGCTTCTAGTCGTGTCCGACTCTGTGCGACCCCATAGACGGCAGCCCACCAGGCTCCGCCATTCCTGGGATTCTCCAGGCAAGAATACTGGAGTGGGTTGCCATTTCCTTCTTCAGTGCATGAACGGGAAAAGTGAAAGTGAAGTCGCTCAGTCGTGTCCAATTCTTAGCGACCCCATGGACTGTAGCCTACCAGGCTCCTCCGTCCATGGGATTTTCCAGGCAAGAGTACTGGAGTGGGGTGCCATCGCCTAAATTAGCTACACAATAGCAATGAAATTAATAATAAATGAACAAACTAGGAAATCTGTTTTCAAGGGTTTTTTTTTTAACCCCTACAGAAAAAAATTAATACTAATAAGAAACATAAAACATCTTGAATAAATCCATGACATCCCTTAAGTAAAAGCAAAACAAAAAGAACAAGAGCAACGAAACCTCTGAGTTCCACAGTATGTCTCAAATGGAGAAGGATAAAAAAGAAAAAGAAGAAAATGGAAATCAGGTAGAATAAAAAGACCCGAAAAGGGAAGGAGAACGGAAAAGCAAAGAGGGACGACAGAAAACTCAGAGAAACAACTACCCATGCGCACACCCAAACTGCAGGGAGCACACAGACCGCTGTGGGATCTGAGGTTTACGCAGCACTGGATTTTAGAAAATTATCCAAGGGACCTACTGCACTTTGCTTTCTGTTTGTTTTTTATATTGAATGAAAGATTCTTTAAATTCTAGAGTGCTTCACAGTTTTCAAAAGTTTCACACATGATTTCACATAATCCCACAGTAACCTTTCCCCCTTACCCCACATTGCCCTTCCCTGTTCCGTCTCCCGGTGCTCAATACTAGTTTGCTCTCTGTATCTGTGAGTCTGCTTCTTTTTTGTTTTACTTACTGCTACTGCTGCTAAGTCGCTGCAGTCGTGTCCGACTCTGTGCGACCCCATAGACAGCAGCCCACTAGGCTCCCACGTCCCTGGGATTCTCCAGGCAAGAACACTGGAGTGGGTTGCCATTTCCTTCTCCAATGCAGGAAAGTGAAAAGTGAAAGTGAAGTCGCTCAGTCGTGCCCGACTCTTAGCGACCCCATCGACTGCAGCCTACCAGGCTCCTCCGTCCATGGGATTTTCCAGGCAAGAGTACTGGAGTAGGGTGCCATTGCCTTCTCCCATTTCACTCACTAGTTTGTTGTATTTTTTAGATTTCACATATAAGTGATTATCATACAGCATGTATCTTTCTCTGACTTATTTCGCTTAGCATAATGCCTTCCAAGTCCACCTGTACTGCTACAAATGGCAAAATTTCACTCTTTTTATGACCGACTAGTATTCCATGGTATATATACACCACATCTTCTCTATCCATTATCTGTCAGTGGACACTTTGGTTGCTTCCGTATCTTGCCAACTGTAAACAATGCCGCTGTGAACACTGGAAACCTAGTGCCTTGCCAATTGTAAACAATGCTGCTATGAACACCGGGGACCCAGTGCACTTTGAAAAGTTGGCTGTTTCATCATAGGTCACTGCTTTTCAAATTCAACAGCAACAGTTGCCATTGTGAAGAGAATAATCAGACTAGGAAAATGTCATCAAACCTTCATGGGCAGTGACCACAGGCCCAGCCAGAGGTCACTGCAGAGCAGCAAGGTGCCCAGCCCTGGAGTCTCTAATCGGGGCTAAAAAGAGGCAGGAAGTTTGGGAAGGGACTGTAATGATGGGAAAAATAAAAGCCAAGAGAAATCTGCCATGTTATCTTTTTGTGTGTTATGTGTTCAGTCGCTCAGTCATGTCCAACTCTTTGCAACCCCAAAGACGGTAGCCCCCAGGCTCCTCTGTCCACGGGATTTTCATTTCCCAGGCAAGAATACTGGAGCAGGTTGCCATTTCTTACTCCAGGGGATCTTCCCAATGCAGGGATCGAACCCACATGTCTTACGACTCCTACACGGATGGGCAGATTCTTTACCACTGTGTCTATCTTTACTGTTAGTCAAAATCTTCACTGAATGCCTGAAGCAGCAAATAGTAAGTAGCTACCTACTGAAAAATCACCAAGGCAGCTGATGGGAAGGTCAACAGTGACCCAGCTGGCTGACTCCCCAGTGGGGGGACTGCCATTCTGGAGGGAAAATATTTCTCAAGAGATTATGACAAATTCAGATGTGGCATAAATCAGCCCTGCACCTGAGATCCTCCATGAAGAAAGGGAGTGCTCATAACTTCAGATCTGCCCTGAGAAACTGCTGGTATAAAAAAAAAATTACAGCTTTATTATGATTTGGCTCTAATGTCAACTCGAGGCTAAATTGCTTCTGTGGCCCTCATTCCACCTGGAGAATGTATCATGCTTTCATTTCACAGATATTTAATAAGTACTTATTCCCCACAAGGTTCTTACACATTCAAGTGAATTATTGCTTACAGACTTAAGCATCTTGAAGGTCAAACTCTAGAATAGGACTATTAAAATACATTGTGCATTAAACGCATCATAACCAAAACCAGTGACCTACACAGGACTGGCGCATCCAGTTATTCTCCCTTGCCTCGCTTTCTTCTCTCATTTTACAAACAGGCACAAAGGTCAAAACAGCATCCTCTCTGTGTCTGGAAGTAAAAAACAACACTCAGTGCAGGCAAGCAAATCACCAAGGTAATCCAGATTTCCCTTTAAAATACCATCTTGCTTCTCAAAGGGGCAGTCTCTACACACACACACATACACACACACACACACACACACACACACACACACACACACACACACACACACACTTGACCCTTCTCAAAGGCGCAAATCCATAGCATCTGCCCTGTTCCTTCTCCTCAACTCCCTCCCGACCCTTGGAGCTTGGATCTCTTAGCATCATCCATAATTGGTCCTCATCACCAAAGCCAGTATCTACTGTTTCCCCTCAATCTACCTGGCCTCTCCAGAGCCTGTGCAAGTTACACTCCCTATCCTGCACCTTCCTCTCCCTGCCCTGAAATCTTCAGATTTCATGTTCTGTTCTACTTTTGTTCCTGGGCCGTCTCAGCAACTTAATAGCTTCAAATATCACATGTGCTAATATGGAAGTAACATGCTAATAATTAATAGCTACAAATGATCACATGCTCTCCTGCCCAGCTCCTTCTCTTAGAGATCCATAGTTCACCCCTTACCCAGCCACACCGACATCCCACAAGGACCTGGTGGTGGTTTTAAAACACGTGCACACATCCGTTGTAGGCACCCTCTTCCCACCAAAAGTGGTGTCTAACTCTCCCTCCTTGAATCTGGGCTGGCCCTTGTGGCACATTCCTAACAGAACAAGGAGGAAGTGACTTCACATGACTTTGAGGCTAGGTCATACAAAGCCACACAGCCCCTGCTGGCCTCTCTCTTAGGACCCACGGGTTGGGAGCACTGGGGTAATGTAAGAAGCCTGTTACAGGGCATCCTGAGGGGGCCTGATGCTGCATCAACAGCATGCTCTCCAGCTAAAAACAAGCAAGCAAATCACCATCCTCAAACAGGTCATGCTGTTTCCACCAGAGACCATGGGGACTCAACCAGGTGCCCGAGGAGACCCAACTGCTGGCCCTCATGTGGGTAAGGAAGCCTTCAGACGAGCCCTGCCTCGTGCTACAAGCCTCCCAGCTGAGCCAAGTGGAGGAGAGACAAGCTGTCCCCACCATGCCCTGCCCACATACAGGTCTGTGACCATTAAAAAAAAAAAAATGCTGTTGTTTTAAACCACTAGGTGTGGGGATGGTCTGTTATACAACTTTGGACAAATGGAACAGACCTCAGAGGTAACACACACCCCAAATGAGATTCCCTGTCTCTCCCTTGCCTCTGGTCCCTTTCCAAGTCCATGCGGTCTGAAAAGCCCAAGGGCTTTTCTTTATTCTCTGCTCTTCTTTATTCTCAGATCCTCGCCCTTCACATCTGACCCATTCTACCCAAAGATCCCTCAGGAATCCAGCACCCCCCATCGCTGGCATGAAACACAGTGACAACCCCCCTGCTTGGTTAGCTAGTCCCTTCTACATAGCTGCCAAAATGTTACTCTAAAACGAAACTCCCACCTGCCACCACCAGCCTATTCCTGTATAGCACAGTCCTGAATCTAGAGCCCAGCACACAAGACTCACACACCTCTAGTGACCACCGTGAACTCGTCACAGGGAATTTCTGAGGATCACCAGCATCTTTTTGCCCTTTCATGCCTCT
Organism: Giraffa tippelskirchi; assembly: GCF_054371585.1. NCBI lineage: Eukaryota > Metazoa > Chordata > Mammalia > Artiodactyla > Giraffidae > Giraffa > Giraffa tippelskirchi. Next base: position 35,350,470 of record NC_137280.1, on the reverse strand, counting down.
GCACCTTTGCACATACTGAAGCTTCTTCCCAAATCCTCTTCCGAACCCTTCCTTCTCTTACCTCTTATCAGGATTCCTACTTAGCCTTCAAGTTCAAACGTTACTTGAGGTTAGATTCCAGTCCTGATGACCAGCCAGAGTTCCTCATTTCCTTCTCAGTCAGCCAAGCAGTACTTACAACCTCCACTTCACTACAGTGGCCGAACTCGCGGTATGTTTCTCCAGCCTGGCCTGTGAGGGCAGGCATCATATCATGTGTGCGTGTGTGCTCACTCAGTCATGTCCGACTCTCTGTGACCCTACGGGCTGCAGCCCGCCAGGCTCCTCTGGCCATGGGATTCTCCAGGCAAGAATACTGGAGTGGGTTGTCATGACCTCCTCCAGGGGATCTTCCCAATCCAGGGATTGAACCCACGTCTCCTGTGTCTTCTCCATTGCAGGTGTATTCTTTACTGCTGAGCTACCAGGGAAGCCCGCATCATATCATAATTATCTCCACATAAATGAAATGTTTAATCTGAATTGGAAATCAGTGAATTAGCATTTTACAGAAATACAAACATTCCGTTTTAGAATTAGTATCTATCAAGCCCCCATGTCAGTCACAGATTTTTACTTAAATTTCACAAATAGTCGAGGTATAATCAGCCTCAAAGAGGTTGAGTGACTTATCCAGTGTCTCATAACCAGAAAACGATGAAGCCAAATTTTGAACCCAGACATAACTTCAGCTCCAGCATTCGTTACCCTGAATATTTACAATCAGTTCTGGTGCGTGAGGACAGACACAAGGCCACGTTCTGGTGTGGACACCGGTCCTAATGCTCCCTCGCCCATGGTAGCTACCACAGAATGGCATCATTTTGAACAGCACCGTTCATTATACTTTTAGGTAGCAGAAGGACAGGAACGCTATGGCCAAATAATTCAGACTTAAAACCCAGCTCTGTCTGTGTCAAGTGTTGTGCCTCTGGAGAAGTTATTGCTCCATTTTCTCACATCTTGTTTCTTCATCTGTAAAGCAAGGATGTGGCTCACAGGTTTGCTCTAAACATTTTCAAAATGAAACACGAAAAACATTTAGAACAGAACCTGCTCTACAGAAAACCCTGAGCAGATGTTGTTGCTGCTATTAGTGGTAGTAGTGGTATTACTAAAAGTGACCCAGCAAAACCCTAGCTGGAAAACTTAAGTCATTATAATGCAGGGCTTGAAGTGGTGTCCCTTCAGATTCCAATTTTGTTTGAATTTGTTGGAAGGAAAATAGTTCTTAAAAGTGTGAAGTGTTCCCAGCCCTTTAAACTGATTTGCAAATGTAGTTGAAATTGTTCTTGGCCGCCCAGGGTTACCCTTTGAGAAACAACAGGTGTGGGACAAAGGTTTTGTAACAATATCCACATCTAGCAGAGAATGGAGAAGTAATGATCTCTCAGCTTCTGTTTCCTCATATATAAAACAAAAATGATACCAATCCTATTACCTTGCATTAGTGAAAGACTGAACTGAAATAATATGTAGAAAAATTAGAAAGAGTTGTGCAAAAAGCAGGTATAATCATCACCATTCCCACTGCTAATAAACTGACATACCAAAAGTGATATACTCAGTATGTACCAAAATGGAAAGTTGATCATCAATTTGCTAAAATGCTCCAGCCAGCGGAAATGTTTGCATTTTTCCCTCTTTATATTATTTTCATTCTGGTTAACTAGTAGCAAACTTTTTCCACCACTGTCAACATCCCTACTGCCCTTCTCAATTTCATTGAAAGAAAACTTCTACAATGTATCAACATCACCTGTGCCTCTTAAATTCAGAATACATTAGAAGCAAATAACTACTTTTGATAGAATAGCATAGAAAACATTTAAGAAAGTTATTTAGTGAGCACTACATCCAACATCCTTTGGAGAATAAACATTTAATCAGCACTGACTCCTCCTCTACTTGTAAATGTATACATATATACTCTGATGTCTACACTTGAGAAGCAAAGTACCAATTTGGCTTCTATTTACAGATCAGACTTGCAGTGATTATGTATAAAACAATAAGCACATTTGGAACAGGTATTCTTGTCTTCCTGCCAAACTATTATCTTTCCCTCTTAACTTTTTCTATCTAATCCCATGTGACTCTATATATGCTAGAAAGCTTTCTAATGAATATACGTACAATAGGACAAATATTTCTGGAGTACCAACTACATACACACTTGAATGAGAGTTTGGAATACAAACAGAAGAACAATCTCCTACTGACACTTCATTTCTAGCTAAGCACAAATCTTAATGGGTTGGATAAACTGCTATCTTTATTCCTACAGCCCTATTCATTACACTATAAGCTCTTTTACCACACCACAATGCCTCCAAAAAGCTCAGAATACAAGGGGTGAAGTTTGATCCTATTAAGTAAGTTCTCAGTCCAAAACTTTATTTGGTCATGTTTTATATCACTTTTAAGCTGACATGTACATTTGCATAGCTGTAACATGAACTACGGGAGAAGGCAATGGCACCCCACTCCAGTCCTCTTGCCTGGAAAATCCCATGGACGGAGAGGCCTGGTAGGCTGCAGTCCATAGGGTCGCGAAGAGTCGGACACGACTGAGCGACTTCACTTTCACTTTTCACTTTCATGCATTGGAGAAGGAAATGGCAACCCACTCCAGTATTCTTGCCTGGAGAATCCCAGGGACGGGGGAGTCTGGTGGGCTGCCGTCTATGGGGTCACACAGAGTCAGACACGACTGAAGTGACTTAGCAGCTTAACAGCAACATGAAATACAGTCACCACGCCTACAAGCCAAAGCATGCAAATTAATAGTCCTACCTAAAACCACTACTTTTAATATTTATTACAAAAGCATCTAAACAGAAGACATAAACACACAGAGAAAGAAGTATTAAAGCAACTGAGAGTCATGAAAGTTATTCTAAAAACTGTCACCAAGAAAATACCTGCTCTTAATAATGTCTTCTGTTAGAAAAATAACATAAAAGATGCAACATAACCAAAACCAAAATAGAAAAAATAAATATTTTCCACAAAACACAAAGGCTTAATATGAACAGGAGAGGGAGGTGGCAGCAGCAGAAGGCAAAGATGCAATTTTAAAATGAAGGAGGGGACTTCCCTGGTGGCTCGGTGGTAAAGAATCCGCCTACCAGTGCAGGGGACACGGGTTTGATTCCTGGTCTGGGAAGAGCCCACACACTTTGGGGCAGCTGAACCCGTGGCTCTCAAGCCTGTGAGCCACAACAGCTGAGCTCGTGCACCACAATGATGAAGACCACGCACCCAGAACCCAAGCTCCACAACAAGAGAAGCCACTGCAATGAGAAGCCCACACGCCACAGAGAGCAGCCCCTGCTTGCCACAACTAGAGAAAGCCCACAGGCAGCAACGAAGACCCAGTGCAGCCAAAAAATAATAAGTCAATTAAATTTTTTTAATTTAATAAAATAAAGATATTAAAACAATGACGGAACAACCAATCTCAAAAGGGGAACACAATGGCTAATATCATCTACAGCCTCTTAGAAGGTGGAAGAAGTTTAAATGAAAAGAGATGGCATTTTTTTTACCTATAAGCTTTATAATTCTTTTTTTTTTTCAAGGCAATGACATCTGTGCTGAAAAAGAAACAACCAAGAGTGACAAAGGCACTTTATAGAATGGGAGAAAAATGTGTAAACCATAGATCTCATAAGGGCTAAGTATCCAGAATACAGTAATAATTAATAATCCAATCATAGGCATTTCTCCAAAGAACACATACAGATGACCAAGAAGCATTCAATATCACTCATCATCAGGAAAATGCAAATCATAACCACACTGAGATATTATATTATCTCAGCTCAATTAGGAAGGCCTCTATCAAAAACAGAAAATGAAAAGTGTAGCTGAGGATATGGAAAATTGGAACCCACACAGGCTCCCTCTCTCTGCAGGTGTTTGGTCCCTACAATGTTCTCTTTAAAATAACTTTTGGTGAGAATGTAAAATGGTACGGCCACAGCGGAAAACAGGAGAGAAGTTCACAAACAAAACAAAACAAAACACCTAAAAACAGAACTACCATATGAGCCAGCAATTTTATTTCTGGGTATTGAGGAGTTCAGAACAAGTCTCCCTCAAACGTACCACTTTGGAATTGAGACTATTTTGAGCTGAAGGCAATCAAAATCCAGCAGATTGAGGAAAACCTTTTGTTTCCCCCTAACCTGTCTAAAAGAATTTAGATAGGAAGGGAACTATCACAAGAGATAACTACAAATAGTACAGGTGAGGTGGGGTGAACTGCGGGCAGCCAGACTGGGGCTAGAGATCAAAGTCCTCTCTGGGCCCCCACCGTCCTACAGGAAATGGAAAATACTTTACCAAACCTTCTCTCCATCTTCCTGTGAATTGTCTTTCTCACCTTTCAAGACCCAGAACCCTATCCCTTTCTCCATAGCTCAGAATGTCATGTAAGTCTCAACTGGCTAAACGCCTGAGGGTCTCATATTCTTGTAGGACTTCCGAACATAAGCAACTAAATTTGTTTTTCTCCTGTTAGTCTTCCCTATGTTAATTTAATTATTAGACAAGCCAAAGAACTAAGAAAGGTAGGGGAAATAAACATATCTTTCCTATAGTATATACCCAAAAGAGTGGAAAACAGGCCATAAAAGAGAATTTGCACACCCGTGATCACAACAGCCAAGAGGTGGGAGCAACCTAAATGCCCAGTGAAGGATGAACAAAGAAAATAAAAGATGATAAAGAAAATGTGGCATACATACACACTAGAATATTATATAGCCTTAAAAAAGATAGAAATCCTACAATATGCAATGACATGGATGAACCTTGAAGACATTATGCTAGGTGAAATAAGTCATAAAAAGACAAATACTGCATGATTCCAATTTAATGATGTATCTAAAGTAATCAAACTCACTGAAGCAGAAAAGAGACTAGTGGTTACCAGGGGCTGTGGAGAGAGAAAACTGTGTGTTGCTCAGTGGGTCCAGGGTTTCAGTCATCAAAATGAAAAAGTTCTAGAGATGTGTTACACAATAAAGTACACAGAGTTAACAATACTATCCTATACACTTAAATACAGTTGTGATAATATGTTTCTTGTCATGCATTTTTACTACAATAAAAAAGCAGTAATAATTACGTTTCCCAGAAAGCAATTTAGCCAAAGGCATGAAAAACCTAAGCATATTCACATCCTTTGTCCTGTCTCAAGAAATTTATCTTAAAACAACTTCTCTTTCAAGTATTATAATAGCTAAAATGAAAAGCAATCTATATTCCCACAAAAAAACAGTTAAACCTCAAATGCTGAAAGGGTACAGTTGTCAAAAAATATAGTTTGAAGATACTTTTTTCAATGGTACATTAAAATTCTTATTATCTAGTAGTATCCAAAATGCAATATAAAATTGTATATATAGTATGTACAATATAACTATGATGAACATATACTGGGACATTCAACAAAGAAAAAAACAAGGAAACAGGTCTAATAAAAAAAAAAAGAGAGAGAGAGAAAGGGAAATGAAGAGGATAGAGAACAGGGGAAGAGAAGAAAGCTATATCAGCTGCATTTCTGTTGGATTTTCATCCAGACCAAGTTGATTCTAATGTTCATTTGGAAATAAAATCTGGCAAGAACAGCTAGAAAAACATCTAGCAATAAAAAGAAAAATACAGTGATCGGGAGAGACTAGTCCTTCCAGACATTTTAACATGTTATGAAACCACAATAAGTTAAACAGTTTAGTTGCTAGGAGTGAACAGACAGAACAGGGGAAAGAAATGAATACAGACATTTAGTACTGACAACAGCAGTATTTCAAAGACCCCATTAGTCAGTGAATGGTGCTGGACAATCGAGGAGCCAATTGAGTTGGGAAGGAGGTTAAGATTCATAACTCACATTTCTTAATCAAAATAAACTCCAGATGGATGAAAGATTTAAAGGTAAAAAATAAAAACATAAATTCAAAGTGGGGATAGCATCTCTATGAATGATTCAAAAGCTCAAAGCTATTAAATGAAAACTGCCATCAACTAATATTTCTGCTCAGAAAAAAAAAATCACCAGAAAGTCAAAAAAGGAATGACACACTAGGAAAAAAATATATTAGCAATTCATGTCATGAAGAAATCAAGAAGAAAAGGATAAAACAACAGAAAAAACTGGCAAGGTATATGATCAGACATGTCACAGAAAATGAATCTAGACAGACCTCAAACGTATCAAAAGAAGTATAATGGCCTTCATATTAAGAAAAATATATAATAAAACACAGCCTGCGAAACATCCTTCCCCCCACAAGAGAAGCAAAGATGAAAAATGTGACAACACCCTGGCCACATGATAGAAGCAGATGCTCACACACGGCTGGTGGATTATAACTGGCACCACTTCTATGGAGCAGAATCTAGCACTATCAAAATTGAACAGTCACATTCTTCTAAGAATTCTTCCTACAGATACACCAGCACATTTATCAAATAATTTGCATTCAGATTTATTTGCTGCAGCTTTAATAACAAAATTTTAGGGGAAACTTAAATGTCCCTCAATAGGGAACAAGTATCATCTGTTGTGGTACATAACATGGGACATCTAAAAACAGACATCTACAAATAGCCCTGAAAAATGAAAACAACTCTATATAACATTGTGTTGAATGATCTCTAAAATATATACTGTATTTAAGTGGAAGAAGTTAGGTGCTAAATAACTTGTGCACTACAGCTTATATAACACACACACTAATATTGTACGTATTTAAATATGTGTGTGTATACCTACATAAGTAGAATCTCTCTGGATGGATGGAGAAGAAACTGTTAATAATGGTGACATCACTGCCCAAGGGAAATAGCCAAGGAGACGGGAATGGAAGGGAGATTTAACATTTTGCAAACTTTTAATCATTCTAAACTCTATCGTGTGCATTAATTACCTGGTCACACTAGTCAAAATGATGCTGCAGAAGGGTATTTTAAAAATATACTGAGTTTTAAAGAAGAGGCAAGATACAAGATGAAATATTCAATAAGAGATTATTCTGTGATTTGTTTAAAAGGACAGCTATATGGATGGATACAAACCAACATGCTAATAGTGATTTTCCAGAGTAGGATTATAGGTGGTTTTATGTTCTTTCTCTCCATCTGTATTTTCTGATTTTTCTAAAATGAACAATTCCTCTCAGCCACCAAGAAGCATTTTTAATTCAAACATTTTTTTTAACTTGCACTAGACATTAAATCCTTTGATCCCTTGGACATTTATTTTAATAAAAATACACTGCTAAGATTACGGGTTTCTGGTACCCACCCAGTTTAAATAAAATTTGGGAGAGTCTCAGAAGAGAGATTTTAAAACAATCAACAATTAAACAGAAATAATTAACCCTACAAGGAAAATAAAATAATGTGAGCCTCCAATACAAGGACCAGGAGCACAGACGGTCAGGGGATTTGGGTGTTCTCTTCAGTTGGGAACCTTGAGTGTATTTGCTTTTATTGTGTACATAGATTATTCTGTTTTGAGATCTCACTGATAGATCACAACCCCTCCTACCACTCAGCTCTCCCCTAGGGACCAGGCAGACTGCTGCAAAGAAATAAATGCAGGAAGTGAATGCAAGTTAACAAAGACATTAGCACCATATGGAAAGCAAGACCAAAGAAACCATGAAGCTAAGTGGCTCACATCCAGAGATCTGTGAGCAGACCTTCAAAGCTGTTACCCATTCATTTCTACATTTGTTTTATCTGTAAATCAACAACACCTCACCCTTTTGTTATTTCGAAGGCATAATTACCAGGCTGAAATATTGTGACCTATCATTGTGTCACTGTTTCATTGCAGGCTTCCCCTTTCGCCTGTTGTTTCAGCCATAGCAGCCTTCCCTTACCCCCTTAAAATATAAAGTTGTGGTGGTGTTTTAATTCAAACACAGATAAAATGCTGAGTGGCTAAGTGACTGTCACTTAATATAATGGTGCTAAATTACAAGTTATTACTAATATAAAAGAGTGTGTGCCTGCGTGTGTGTGTGTATGCTTAATTGTGTCTGACTCTTTACAACCCCATTTAGCTACTTTGAAAAAAAATCACAATTCAGCAGACAATCACAGATTTTGTATAAACATTATTCTAGCCAACACATTTTGCTGGTGAACCTGCAAGTTAAAAATCCAGGTTCCTCCTTCTCACTTGCAGCCAGGCGTCTACATGGACCTGCTCAAGACTGAATTATCTCCTCTGCTAGCTCATAGAGCTGACAGATAAACTTACTCTCCACACCAACTGCAGTCTTATCAGCAACTTTGTCCACCCAACCAAAGTTCTGTTACTTTAAAACACAGAGGAAAAAGAACAGGAGGAAGTGGGAAGCAAGTGATCAACTCAGAGGGACTCAGTAGGCTCCAGGGGCTGGGAGGAGACTGGCCCTTGAGCACTTACCTTTCATCTGAGGCAGTCAACAAACATTTCTGAAAAACTGTGTGCCGTGGGAACATAAAGATAAAAAGACAAAACAGAGGCAAAAGGAACCCAAAGTATAAGGAAAGGCCATGTGGTTGTTAAGACAGCAAAGCTATGTAACCTCAGCTGACCTTGCCCAGGCAGCTAGCTCCTCTTTCATCTAGAATCTGGCCTCCAGGTTCTCCACTTTAAGAGGATGGACTTCCCTCGCCCTCCGAGAATGACAATTAAACACAAGGAGTAACATGACTAACAAATATCTTTACTAAAGAATAATAACCGAAAATTAGAGACAGAAAAAGACCCCTCTTATAAACCAAGGGAGTTATTAAACATTTCTTAGACACATATACACAAACACACGCACAAACAGTAATCCTACAATAACCACATAAAGTGTATCAGCAAATTGTAATATTACAGAAGTACTACTGGCCATGATTCTTACCAGCCAAACTAGAACACAAAATCTAATAAAATCAGTCACTCCATTCACCTAATTCAAACACTAATATTTCATCTACTTTGAGGAGTATCAAACATAGCCACATATTCTAAAAACATCATTATGTTAAATATCACAGTGTAAGACATATACACGTATGCATGCTCACATGCCGGACACCCTCACTACCCCATCAAAATCCAGATAGAAAAATGCTGACTTATGTGGTGGCCCCTAGGCCTTCTCCTAACAATAATACATCTAAGACCTGTGAGGAGCTTTCTGACTCAAACATTTAAATGTTTACCATGTGCAAATCACCAGGTTACCCAACTGCGGACAAAAATGAAGTATATGCTTCTAAGTTCAAGAAGTTTGAAATCTAGACAATATGTGGACATGTGTATATATGTACATATATAATGTACTACATATATACTATAAACTACATACTGTATGGAGCTTCCCCATTCCTCAGCTGGTAAAGAATCTGCTTGCAGTGCTGGAGATATGGGTTCCATTCCTGGGTGGGGAATATCCCTTGGAGAAGGAAATGGCAATCCACTCCAGCATTCTTGCCTGGGAAACTGCATGGACAGATGACCTTGGCAGGCTACAGTCCATGGGGTGGCAAAGAGTTGGACACAACTGTGCACGCATGTACATACTGTATGAAACGAATATAAGACGAGATTACTTTGAGGAGTTGAGAGAAAGGAAAAGCTGGAAGGCTCCAAAAATCCTATTTTACAACTGATCAGAAGTAAACTACAAAACAGTATATATGGAATATAGTTTGACTTAAATGAAAACTCGTATGCATGAAGGCATATACTGGAGAGTAGTACATAAAAAAAAACAACAAACTTGCGTTAAGACTCAAAATAGTAATAATTCTTATCCCCACTTCCCAAAATTAACCTCAATATTGTTACTTTTTTTAGCCTTTATGTGTATATATTTAAAAGCGTCCCGTGAATCTGTGTTATGGTTAGTGTGGCTACTGTGTTATCATCAGTAAAGATTTCTAGGATGTGGCAATATTTAAATCTGAAAACCTAGTTCTACTATGCCACATCTCTCTCAAATAATGTTTACTGGAGCAATTTCCCTTGAGATACTATTTTCAGAAACAAGTGCATCCAAAGCTAGACTAAGGTTTCGTGTTGGGAGGTTTCACCTTTGATGGATAAAAGAGGACCCGCGCTACGAAAAATTCCCCGCCTCCAAACAAACCTAGAGACACTGCTCCACAATTGGGGGATGTCAAATGTTCGCAACCAAAACCAACGCCACGGGCTCAAATGCCACCAAAAATCCTAACCACGTTAAGAAGGAGAAGGCAGAAAGTCTCCACATGCGGGTGGGAGGGCTTCACGCGCCCCTCGTGCGGGGCGAAACGACCCACCGTCATCAGTCCCTCAGTTTCCGCCGGTCCTAGACCGGGGTGAGCAGGGCTCCCGGGCGCCGCTTTCCACCAAAGCGCTTCTCGATCCGCCGCCCCGGCTTCGAAAGCCTGGCGCCGGCCCTCCGCCGCTTCCCAGAACCTTCTCTGTATTTCCCTTCCTCTCGGCTCCGTGTCCAACACCCGCGCACCCTCGCGCGGTCCCATCCGCCCCCTCCGGCCGCCGGTTCCCGGCAGCCCGGCCCCACCAGGACCCGGGATCTGGCTCCGGGGACGCAGCTCGCGGCGCCGGCACCGCAGGCTCCGCACCTGCCCGGGCGCCAGGCCGCGCGCCGCCGCGCCCCGGACCCGGGCCCCCAGCCGCGCCGCGCCGGGCCCCGCGCCCACCCCGGAGGCGCCCGCGCCCTCACCTTGCTCGCTGCGGTCCATGTCTCCCTCCCGCCGGCAGCCCGTCCCTGCTCAGCCCGCCCGCCGCGCCGCGCTCCTCCCGTCCTCCACCCGCTGCTCCCGGGAAGTCCCCTCCCCCGGAGGCGTCGGACGCGGTGGCGCCGCCCGCGCGCGGTGGGGAGCGCTTTCCCGGGGCGTCACCCAACCACCTGACCCCGCGGGCCGGTGCGCTCCGCCGCGTCGGCGCGGGAGGAGGACCGGCGGGCGGTGCCGGGCGACGGGGCTGGGAGGGCCGAGTGAGCGCTGGCAGGAACCCGCCCGGTAGGAGAGGGGAAGGCGGGGACGGCGAAGACGCGGCAGCACCGTGGAGGCTGCGTGGGGACCGCGTGGGGACAGGAATGGCGTTACGTCCCACCCTCAAGTTATTTATCATCAGAAGTTTCCTCCGGGGCATTGACGATGCCCTTTCTCTACCTCCTCGAACACCTGCTCTTCTGTGCTTCTTGAGTGGCAAACGCAGGAAGGTTATTTCGAAATGCCAGTGGCTCCTTTTCCATCACATTTTTCATGTTCTCCTGCTCCCGAAATAATACCCTAGACTGTCTACCAGAGTAGGTTCGAAACAGGCCAAGAGGTTAAAATTGCGAAGAATCTCTCGAAAAAATGGTGTGGCCCTGTCTTTTTCATAGAGTGCAGGGTTTTAGGTGATAAATTCAGAAGATTTTCATGTAATAAAATCGGACTGTTTTGAGTGCAGGATTAAGGACCACACTCTGAAATGAGTTAAATGAATTAAATTAACCAAAGGGTAGAATTATCAACAGGGATCTTTTGAAAATATCAAAAGGCTTCACGTCCATTGATCAAGGGACAGTTTGAAGTTCCTGTAATAACACTTCGTAATTAGCATCAGCATTCGGTTTAAGTGTTCTGCAGTTACTGTCTTCCGTGAAGCCACATTGATTATTACATAGTTCTAAGGTGGTAGCCCAATTTCCTAAGCCATCTGGGTCTAAGAGGAAGGCAAGCTTCCTTGTATGCTTGCTACCTGGAGACTCTGGCTAGGCCTCCAGCCCACATTTCTTGAAACATCACAGGAGTTTGGCTGTTGCTACTATGTTTTTAAATTAGCAGCAGTTACCTGAAGGGACTTCATGCAAGTGTATCTGTTTCCCACCTGCATTGACAGCCTCTTCTCCTGAACTTTATTCGGTTTATCTCAATCCAATGAGACTTCTCCTCTTCGATCCTGCCTACTCCCACTGCACTTGGCTTCTCGCTTGTAGCACCCACAGCTCTCACTCATCTCCCAGGCCAGTCTGCCACAGTCATAGGTTTATGTTCCCAGCCCCTCTAGGTTATAACCCAGCAGCTTATGAGCTCCAGGAGGTCAGAGATCGTTTGGGTCATCTTTTCACTGCTTTAATTATGCCATGCAATGAATCAATATTATAAGTTTAGCTTTCAGACTAAAATTTCAAAATAAGATAAATTGTGTCCTCAGTCATGTCTGACTCTTTGGGGCCCCATGGACTGTAGATCAGCAGACTCCTTTGTCCATGAGTTTTCCAGTCAAGAGTACTGGAATGGATTGCCATTTCCTACTCCAGGGGATCTTCCCAGCTCCGGGATCGAAACTGCTTCTCTTGAATTTTCTCTCAGGCAGATTCTTTACCACTAGTGCCACCTGGGAAGCCAAGATATTAATATAGCATATCTACTATTACTAACAATCCAGTGTTTATAACAAAGATGTGCAATGATATATCTTTTTCTTTTTAAAATGTTTATTTATTGGCCGCATGGCACAGCATATGGGATTTTACTTCCTAGTTCCCTGACCAGGGATGGAACCCTGCATTGGACGTACTGCATTGGAAGTGCAGAGTTTTAACCACTGGACCTCCAAGGAAGTCACCTGTTTTTTGCTCTTAAATGACCTTTTAAATGTAACAGTAGTATATTTTTGCATAGGCAGGAAATATAATGTGGTCAAGAATTGTTGAGTAGCTGCTGCTCAGATAAACAATTGGAAAGACAATCTCTCAACCTATGAACTAACTTGTGGACAAATAAATAGCACTTGAAAATGGCAATGTTGCAAAATGTTATTATTCTTATCTATTTAATTTGCTATACAGTGGTGATCCTGTTAATGTATGTTGGAAGAGAGAGATGACTTGTATTTTGCTATACAGTGGTGATCCTGTTAATGTATGTTGGAAGAGAGAGATGACTTGTATTTTGAAGAGTTTGTATGCTTGTTCACATCTGTGGCAGAGATGGCTAATTGCCTACCCATATCCAACTTTACCATTTTTCTTCCTAAGAGAACTCAAATATTATTTGGGGTACTGGTGTGTACAGCTGAAACACTGGCCACTTTAACCTCCCTTGCAGCTGGAGGTGGCTCTCTGACACATTCATGACCAGTGAGATATGAACTATAATCCTTCAAGAAATCATTAGAAAAGAAAGACCGGGCTGGCTCTCAAGATGATCATTCTAAGTGAAGTACTAGGTCAGATAAAGAAAGACAACTAATATATGATATCACTTATATGTGGAATCTAAAAAGATAATACAAATGAACATATTTGCAAAACAGAAACAGACTCACAGGCATAGAAAGCAAACTTACGGTTACTAAAGGGGAAATCGAAGGAGGGGTACATTAGGAGTATGAGATTGACAGGCTTCCCTGGTGGCTCAGATGGTAAAGAATCAACCTGGGCTTGATCCCTGGGTTGGGAAGATCCCCTAGAGGAAGGCATGGCATCCACTCCAGTATTCTTGCCTGGAGAATCCCACGGACAGAGGAGACTGATGGGCTGCAGTCCACGGGGTCGCAAAGAGTCAGACACAACTGAGTGACTAAGCACTGGTGGGACTAACAGAAACAGACTACTGTACATAAATTAGATAAACAACAAGGATTTACTGTATAGCACAGGGGACTATATTCAATATCTTGTAATAACCTATAATGGAAAGGAATCAGAAAAAAAATATATATATATATAGTATATATGTAACTGAATCACTTTGCTATACAACTGAAATTAACACGATGTTGTAAATCCATTATACCTCAATTTTTAAAAAACTTGACAGCACTTTTTTTTTCTTCCGCTTCCTCCTTCCAGCCTAGAAGGGCAGCAGCCATATTGAAAGCATGAGGAAGAAAGTCAGGTTTGGCAGAATGCTGCTGCTGCTGCTGCTGCTAAGTCGCTTCAGTCGTGTCCGACTCTGTGCGACCCCATAGACGGCAGCCCACCAGGCTCCGCCGTCCCTGGGATTCTCCAGGCAAGAATACTGGAGTGGGTTGCCATTTCCTTCTCCAGTGCATGAAAGGGAAAAGTGAAAGTGAAGTCGTTCAGTCATGTCTGACTCCTAGCGACCCCATGGGTCTGCAGCCTACCAGGCTCCTCCACCCATGGGATTTTCCAGGCAAGAGTACTGAAGTGGGGTGCCTTTGCCTTCTCCTTTGGCAGAATAGAAAGGCAGAAAGAACCTGGGTATTCAGTGGCATCACGGAGCTGTTTCTTATGGGAGAAAAATAAATGCCTGACTTTTTTAAGCCACTAGAGTTGGCTTCCTGTTACAATTAGCCACAAAAAAAAAATTCTAACTGGTACAACATGCCATTATAAAATTCCCTTCCTGGCACATACCAACAGAGGTGAATTCATGCAACCCTGGACCTTAGGCAAATATTAACTTTTCTCTACAAGGCTAAATAAGCACTGTTTATGTTATAAACAACCTAGTATATGATAGTTCCCCAAAAGCCTACTTTTCTCTTGTGTCTTCCAGCTACTTAATTTTTTTTTCTTGACAAATAGAATCTGCACTTGTAACTCATGCCATGTTACTTCTAAAATGAACAGAGCTTGTGTTTTAGCACACTGAAGGGTCTCTGGAGAATGGTTAGCACTTAAACTGAGCACCTGGGTGTATTACGAGAGCTATCCTTTAAAAGGCTAGGTACAGGAAAGAGAAACTAGATTTATTTTGCAGTGCTGTTGTTGTTAATGGTAATATGGAATTTTTTTTTTAACGTTTATTTTTTCAAATGCCCGTTCGTTGGTGAAATTTCTACAAGGAAATGTACCAAGGGAATTTCCTAGCAGTCCAGTGATTATGGGTTCAACCCCTGGTTAGGGAACTAAGATCCCAAAAGCCATGTGGCATGGCAAAAGAAGAACAGGAAAAAAAAAAAGAAAAAAAAGCAAATGTACCAAAAGGCAGATGAATTGAAGCAAATGAAGATATTAAAGAGAATAGAAACAGAAGCCATATATTAGAAATGAAAACTTACACTCTGCCCTCATTGTACCCATTCCCCATCTGATAGCCAGCAGAAAGCATACAAAATATGTATATGGTCAGATGCTCTCTGCAGGCTTCACGTTTGTGGAGCCCAGGGTAAGGGGACAAAGGCCCCAGCCCTTTCTTCTGGCTCGGTCTTCTTACCTAGGACTCTGTCCTACGGCCATACCAGCCTAGCATGCTCCTGTAAAACAGGCACCTCAGCCACAAAGCCCATCTCGATCCACCCTTTCGCCATCAGCCACTCCTTGCTCACACCTTTAGACTAGCATTGCAGATACCCAGAACATAATGTATAAAGAGGGTACAGGAATGCATGGGTATGTCTGTTTTGTTCCAAGGATTCCTCGTCCTTGAAAGGCACCCATGGGTGATCTTTAAAGCCTGGGACCCAATATAGGGGTCCCCAGTCACCTAGGTCTAGGATTGCCAGATAAGATACAGGACACTCAGTGCAATTTAAATTTCAGGTAAAAAAAAAAAAAAAACAAATTATGTTATAGTATAGGTACATCCCCTGCAATATTTGTGACATGCTTACACTAAAAATTGTTATTCACTGTTTATCTGAAATTCTTAATGGGGTCCTGTGTTTTTATTAGCTGACTCTATCAACCCAAACTCTTTTTAAGGGCAGTTCTAGCACTCTGATCAGTCAAACCACTAAAGGCCTATGATACCACAATTTTGAAAAAGTGATCATATTTTCCAGCAGGAAGACAGACTCTGGGTACTTGAGCTGTGGAAGTAAACAAGGTCCATATGCTAGGTGAAGGTTTGGAGGGCCAAGAAATCAAGAAGATTTGGAGAAATATTGATTGAATGACAGGTAATTAACAGTTAATTGCTTTAGAAAATATTACAGCCATCTTTTATTTTCTCGGCTATGAAAAAAAACTCACTGTGAATATGCTATAAACAATTTTAAAATGCACGAAAATGGATGTTGGCAGGAAAGAGTACTTAATACTAATGGAAGTTAGACATGTAAATCCCTAAATGTTAACAGGAAGAGATCTCACATTATTGATTTTGGCTATGTTAAGAAAACCCATAGACCACTTAAACTTCCTTGTATGTTTTTAGCCACTTTGAGTTCTGTGTGTTTGTCAAATTACACCATGGGAACTGGGTGGGGAGGGGAATGCAGGGAGAGCCATGGCCCCTTTCCTCCTGGAGCCTTAAATATCACTCTTCTCAGTATTTCCATCTATCTCTAAGATATTGCATAATACAAATTGTATTGGTTATGTATAGATTCAATCATTAAGCGATCAAAAGTATTTGTATACTTTTTAACTAGCATTGGACTCAATGACATGCAGGCCATTTCACCCTGCAAAGATGTTTAGTTTTTATGAAGCTCCAATGTTCCTCTTCTAGAAATGGTGCAGGCTAGAATGACCAAGATTGGGACTTGAGAAGCCAAAGTATATGCCACTGTCCCAAAATGCAACTCAGCAAGGCCAGATACCACTTAGAAGACTTGTGTGGATTTAGTTGAACAGTCATTTAAAAGTTGACTTAAAACTGTCACAATCCTGAGCTGCTCACTTTAAGCTTCTTCGGCTCACTGTCCTCTAAAATTAGGAAGCATATGTTGGGATAATGATAGCATATCACACACATCCTTTCATTTTTAAAATGTATTTTATTGAGATATAACTCATGCCATAAAATTCACCCTTTTAAACCTCACAATTCTGAATGAACATTCATTTATTCTTACATCCTCCCAGTGCTACTAAAGTTACGGAAAGGGGGAAAACCCACAAGGACAAAGAGAATGCAAGAGGTTGCATAATCATAACTGACCTTGCAGATCTGAGAAAAAAAGCTGATTGCTAAGCTGGCAGTGGGGAAAGTAAAGAAGAACCTAATTTATAATACAGAACATCCAGAAACCTCAGGACTTGACACCAGGTATCTGCGGATGTAGGAAGATGGTGAGACTCAAAGCCGGATGATTGATTGAAAGTCTACTTAAGAAGGAGTTAGGTTGTAATTCCCTCCCCAGATCTGCTCAGAAGACTGAAGCGTTTCTCTGGAGAAGGAAACTAGCCTATCTCTTGACTAGAGCACAGTAAGTACATTTAAAGGTGATTTCCTACCACAAGCAGAGAAGTTCATTAGCCATTCGTATCTTGAATGCTAAGATCCCCAACTTCCCTTGATTCTCAAGAAGGCAGACAGCCAGGTCTATGAAAGTTGGAATATCCTGGAAGTAAGAGATTAAAGGACCCATCTCTTAGGAATTTGACCAACACAAGAAAGGAAAAATCTAAAATGTTGATCTTGTAGAAGCCAGATCACCTAACCCTCAAATTCATGGTCCACAAATCATGCCTAGATACCAGGGAGATCAGTCAGCTGTTAAGGCCCATGACAGGTGGCCATGAAGTAACAGAGAATTCCACAGCAGAAAACAGAAACCAAATAAACTTAAAAGAAAGGCAACTTGCAGGAAACAAACTATACAGGGTGAAGAAAGCATTTTTTTGCCAAAACTTTTGATATACTATCATGATTATACTCAGACAGAAGATATCCCAAACGTGAAACAAATACTTGCTATATATAAAAAAGGAACATTCAGAAACTAAAGAATTTTTAGAAGCTAAATATGTTATGTTTGTGTGCTCAGTCATGTCCAGCTCTTTGCCACAGACTGTAGCCTGCCAGGCTCCTCTGTCCACAAAAATTTTCCAGGCAAGAATACTGAAGCAGATTACCATTTCCTGCTCCAGGGGATCTTCCCAACCCGGGGATCAAACTGTGCCTCTTATGTCTCTTGCATTGGCAGGCAGATTCTTTACCACTGAGCCACCTGGGAAGCCCCCCAGATATATTATAGTAGACATTAAAATACCTGTGGTAGGCAGAGTAAGGATCCCTAAAGATACCTACATCCTAAACCCTGAAACCTATGGCAAAATGGACTTTACAGATGTGATTAAGGTTAGGGATCCTGAAATGAAGAGATCACCTTGGACTATCAAGTGGGCCCAATCTAGTTAAATGAGCCCTTGAAAGCTGAGAACTTTTCTAGCTGGAAGCTAAGAGATGCCACAGTAGAAGGAGAAGAGAGATGAGATGCATCAGAAGGAACCCACTCACTGTTACTGGCTTTGAAGATGAAGGAAGGGACTATGACCCAAGCAATATGGGTAACACTGGAAGCTGGAAGACCCCTGAGCTGACAGCTGTCAAGAAGACACGGACTGCAGCCCTATAAACGTATGAAACTGAATTCTGCCAACAACCTGTATAGGCAAATAAAGAGTATTCCCAAGAATCTCCCTGTTGTCAAGAGCCAACTCATTGGAAAAGACCCTGATGCTGAGAAAGATTGAAAGCAGTAGGAGAAGGGGACGACAGAGGATGAGATGATTGGATGGCATCACTGACTCAACGGACATGGATTTGAGCAAGCTCTGGGAGTTGGTGATGGACAGGGAGGCCTGGCGTGCTGCAGTCCATGGGGTCGCAAAGAGTCAGACACAACTGAGCGACTGAACAAGAACAACAGCAAGAATCTCCAGAAAGCCCTCTAGACTCCTTGACTCTAAGTCCTTGACTTAGAATCTGACTCTTTGACTCATGAGTCCATAAGGCTCAAGTTAGATTTCTGACCCTCAGAACTATAAGATGGTGCATTTGTGTTATTTTAAGTCACTTTATGAAATAGAAAGTCAAATAAATTTCCTGGAAAAGAGAACAAAAGAGAAAGACCTGACAAATAGAGGAGAAAATTAGACGACTGATCCCAGAGATTGAATATCCCAAAATGAGGCCAACAGAGAGACGTAGGAAGCAGACAGAAGAAAATGTTTTGTTTTTTTTTAAATAATTCAAGGGATTTCCCCAAATGGAAGGAAATGCTGACAGCATGGCATGTATTAATATTTATGAAATTCAGAACACTGAAGACAGATCCAGAGATGAAAAAAAAAATGGTCACTTTCAAAAGTAAAAAGAAAAAATGACTTTTAACTTTTGAATAAGACTAGAGGCCAATGGAGCACTACCCTTAATTTACTAAAGTGATTTTCTCCTCATTTTCTCTTTGTTTTGAGAGGACAGAGAAGGAGTAGATGGGAAAGGAAGTTAAGAACAGGTGGCATAGAGATGTGACAGAGGGCAGATAGCCTTACCTGTCATAGGGGAAATTTGGTGGATAATGCCTAAAACTGATAATGTCTAAAACTAGTGTGGGTTGTCATTTCTTACTCCAGGGAATCTTCCCAACTAGGGATTGAACCCATGTCTCTCATGTCTCCTGCATTGGCAGGTAGATTCTTTACCACCAGCACAACCGGGGAATCCCTAAAACTGAACGAATACCCACATATACATGTTATTTATTAATAAAGATAGGAAATTTAAAAAAAAATTATTTTAAAGTGGTTGCCTTCAGGGAAGCTCATACAAAGGGTAGGGGCAGGCTAGACTTAGGGAGTTTCTTTGCAACAATTCTGATTTTCCACTGTAAAATATGTGCATGTTTAACTTCAATGAAAACTAAAGCCTGGGAAGTGGAAATAAACCAGAGAAAACAAAGTCAATAAATAAAGTGATTAAATTTAATAAGTAAAGTGACTTGAAAACGTTTAGTAGTCCAAAAAAACTTCAAAGAGAGCTATTTTGCATTTCCCTTGAATTGTATTGGCCTTGAAATAGCCAGTGAAATATCTGTATTTGTTCTGTGCAGAAAGCTCTCAAACCCTTCACATTTCCAGCAGGATATAAGTCTCCTGGTATTTCCAATCTCTCTTTCAGCTCTAAAGATCTATGATGCCTAAGAATATGGAAAAAATATACTGTGGGATATCCAAATATATCACCAGGCAGTTTGCAATCACATTTTTGGAAATGTACATTTGAGTATTGGATCATATGCTTAAAAGGATATCTAAGAAGATATTGACCAAGCTTTAATAATGGTTATTTTTCGATGGTAGGATCAAATTGTTCATATTGTTCTCTGCTGTTTCATGTTATTTTTCTTAACACTGAGCTTGTGAAAAGCAATAAAGGTATTTTTCTTGACGAAAAAAATCTAAGGAGTCAACAACCAAAATATTTTGTATTAACTCTTTCTATCCCACGGAAATCTTAAAACTTCGAGTCTTAGAATAATCTGCAAACACTCAACTTCCCAGCACCTTTTTAGTTACTTTGTTTTTACCGTTAGCAATCACTATTTGCACAAAGCCAAGTTCTTTGGAATCATCTGGGATTTCTGCCGTCTCCCCTTTCCCCAAATTCAACTTTTTAGAATGAAGAGGAATAAAAACTACAGTATCAGGTCAAGAGTTATCCATGTCATTTAACAGACACAGAGTTTCAGTTTGGGGTGATGAAGTTCAGGAGATGGAGCCTGGCAACATTTGCACATACCTATGGCTTAGGTGTCACTAAGCCATACACTTAAAAATGGTTAAAATAGTAAATTTCATGTCCTGTACATTTTTCCACAATTAAAAAAAAAAAGACTTATCCCATACTTGTACTTTATTCACTTCTAACTGATCATTATAAATAATAGTTGACTATTATGGAGGGACAGAGAAAATGCTGAATAAGTTTGAGAAAGATGCCAAGTGCTGTAAAATCTGTTTACCAGTCCATGTTTTCTGAAGGCAGTTCTTGATGTGATACAACTTCAAAGTTTCTATCATGAAATAAATTTTCATTGTTCTTCCTTTAGGGGAAAAAAGTGAAAGTGTTTGTTGTTTAGTCGCATCCAACTCTTTTTGACCCCATGGACTATAGCCTGCCAGGCTCCTCTGCCCATGGGGATTCTCCAGGCAAGAATACTGGAATGGGCTGCCATTTCCATCTCCAGGGGATCTTCTCAACCCGAAAGACTGAACCTGGGTCTCCTGCATTAGAGGCAGATTCTCTACCATCTGGGGAAGCTAATAAAATACATTTTAATTTTATCTCAATAAAATATATTTTAATTTCCTTAGGTTAGGGAAATTAAGAGATAATCTATTCTGAAGAGGAAACAAGAAAAAGAGAGTAATATGATTCCCTTATGCAAAACGTTTTGGTCATTGTTACAGATTTGCCAGGAAGGAAGCTTATTGTTGAGTCCTCCGGGGAGTGAACTTATTGGGTAGAGAAGCAAGCAAGATGAGGCTAAGAGCAAATCTTGAGATTGTCACAATAAACACCTCGTTCCCCACCTCTGGGAGCTCTGCAGCTGGGATGCTCCTTCAGAATGTCGCAAATTGAAGCAAAGAGCCCTGCCTTGTTATCCCTATGTTGACAGGAACCAGAGATCAAATTGCCAACATCCGATGGATCATCAAAAAAGCAAGAGAGTTCCAGAAAAACATCTATTTCTGCCTTATTGACTATGCCAAAGCCTTTGACTGTGTGGATCACAACAAACTGTGGAAAATTCTGAAGGAGATGGGAATACCAGACCACCTGACATGCCTCTTGAGAAACCTGTAGGCATGTCAGGAAGCAACAGTTAGAACTGGACGTGGAACAACAGACTGGTTCCAAATAGGGAAAGGAGTACGGCAAGCCTGTATATTGTCACCCTGCTTATTTAACTTATATGCAGAGTACATCATGAGTAACGCTGGGCTGGAGGAAGCACAAGCTGGAATCAAGATTGCCGGGAGAAATATCAATAACCTCAGCTATGCAGATGACACCACTCTTATGGCAGAAAGTGAAGAAGAACTAAAGAGCCTCTAGATGAAAGTGAAAGAGGAGAGTGAAAAAGTCGGCTTAAAACCCAACATTCAGAAAAGTAAGATCATGGCATCCGGTCCCATCACCTCATGGCAAATAGATGGGGAAAGAGTGGAATCAGTGGCTGACTTTATTTTGGGGGGGCTCGAAAATCACTGCAGATGGTAATTGCAGCCATGAAATTAAAAGATTCTTGCTCCTTGGAAGAAAAGCTATGACAAACCTAGACAGCATATTAAAAAGCAGAGACATTACTTTGTCAACAAAGGTGTGTCTAGTCAAAGCTATGGTTTTTCCAGTAGTCATGTATGGATCTGAGAGTTAGACAATAAAGAAAGCTGGGCGCAGAAGAATTGATGGTTTTGAACTGTGGTGTTGGAGAAGACTCTTGAGAGTCCCTTGGACTGCAAGGAGATCCAACCAGTCCATCCTAAAAGAGATCAGTCCTGGGTGTTCATTGGAAGGACTGATGTTGAAGCTGAAACTCCAATACTTTGGCCACCTCTTGCGAAGAGTTGACTCATTTGAAAAGACCCTGATGCTGGGAAAGATTGAGGGCGGGAGGAGAAAGGGATGACAGAGGATGAGATGGTTGGATGGCATCACCGACTCGATGGACATGGGTTTGGGTGGACTCCGGGAGTTGGTAATGGACAGGGAGGCCTGGCATGCTGCGGTTCATGGGGTCCCAAAGAGTTGGACACGACTGAGCGACTGAACTGAACTTACCCATCCTAGAAAGTGGGCTGCCTTCAGGAAATGATTTTGAGCAGATGGTTTTCTCCTGATGAGGGCTGTTCTCCTAGAGAAACTAAGCTGAAAGCAGCAGCTGCTAACACTCCCAGTTCTAAAGGGAGCCCCTGGGTGGTACCACTCCGCATCCTCTCCAAAAAGCAATGCAAGGTCACATACTATTAATAATACTCTGATTTCCCCAACAACCTTGAGGTGACAGGATGACGTCCTGCAAATGAGGACCTTGAGACAAAGATGTTAAAAATTTACTCAAAATCTTGTACCCACTGAATAAATCTTGGTACCCACTGAATAAATTAGTAATAAAATCAGAATGGAACTTAGCAGTGCCAAGCAAAGAAGTAAGAATTAAACCTGCCTTCTAATAAAATTGGAACTTAGGAAAAATGTCCCATTGCCCTTGACTCAGAATTTTCGCTATCTCAAAGGGCCAAAAACATACTCCTAATGATATCATAATGATGTACTATAATGTTACCAGTAAAATCTTTTCAAAAAGGTCCAGAGAGCTTCATTCATGGTGTATTTTAAGCCCAGTTCTCAGACTCAAGAAATAAAAGGAAGGAAGGAAGAGAGAGAAAGAAAAGAGAAAGGAAGAATTTTAAGCCATTTCATAGACTCTGTCCTAAAGCCCAAGATACATAGTAGGTGAGCGCCCTTCCTCCGCAAATGCAGCAAAATTAAAATGATGGATGACTAAAGAGGATCTCTCTTTCCCTCACTTATCTTCTCTCTTGCTTCCTCCCCAGGGAAAATGCCAAAGAAGCATGAGGCTTCTAAAGCAAACCATTCGATGCAGATGTGAAAGTAATTACCCAAGAGCTACTGCTTCTAACACAAGAAAGAAAAATAACCTGTCTTCAGTCTCCACTAATAAATCATCTGAGGGTTCCTAACAGTCAAGGGGCTTATGAAATCCCACTTGCTGGCGTACAGATAAACTGTCTGCAAAGTATTTCCTATCGTTCTCAACATTTTCTAAGCTATAAACTACACGTGCTAAGTCATGTAGTTTGTGTGCTAAGTTGTGTCTGACTCTTTGCAACCCTATAGACTGTAGCCTGCCTGGCTCCTCTATCCCTGTATTGCAAAACAAATTGAACTATTTCCTCCAATCCCCTTTTCGTTATATTCAGTAAGGAAATTTTAATGGAACCAAAAAGCAGTGTGAGGTCACATACTATTAATAATACTCTGATTTCCCCAACAACCCTGAGATGACAGGATGACGTGTTGCAAATGAGGACCTTGAGACAAAGATGTTAAAAACTTACTCAAAATCTTGTAAATGTCAAAGCTGTAACTCATTAGAGATCTCCCTTTGAGTCTAGAGAGCTATCTAGTATACTATGACAGCAAAACAGCTCTGAGGATGAACTAAAACATTGACACAGCTTCATTCAGGGATGAAAAACACACACACGCAAGTGAACATTTCCTATTCGACCCACCAGCCTGGTGCCATCCCAGTAGACAGACTTGAAATCAAAAAATTATAGAATAATCATGTGACTCTAGGCTGGAAACTATTTCAAGTGAACATCTGATTTGGTCCTTTGCCTTCAGGGAAATAACTTTATCATTACGTCCATTTTAGTTGAGTTACAAAGAGGATGATAAATACCCAGGATGTATAATTATCAGTGAAAGGATAGCCAGAACCCAGGTTTCTTCTACTTCCTGAGGTGAACTAGACCGCAGGTTGAGTTCTCACAACCACTTTGTGGTATAGGCAACAGTCAGGCTCTTTTAAACTGATATTGGTCATGTTTGGGGCAGCCCAGGAAAGGACAATCTCTCAATAGATGGACTGGACATCTGTCTACACAATATAATTTAAGGGGTCTCTGATTACTACTGGGGCTTCTCTGTGGCTCAAACAGTAAAGAATCTGCCTGCAAAGTGAAAACCTAGGTTTGATCCCTGGGTCAGGAAGATCCCCTGGAGAAGGGAATGCCTACCCACTCCAGTATTCTTGCCTGGAGAACCCCATGGACAGAGGAGTCTGGTGGGCTGTATAGTCCATGGGGTCCCAAAGAGTCGGATGCAACTGAGCGACTAACACTTCACTGATTACTACTAAGAGACTGAATAAACAAACAGACTATGGGCAGACTAGATATGACAGTATAACTTTCACCCACAACCAGCAGAAACCAGTCCAGGAAGCCAAACCACAACCTCTGCAGTGATAAGCCCAGAGCAGTTAGGACTTGGTCACTGACTACCAGCCTTCCTACTTGTTGCCCACCCTTTCAACTCACGGTCAACCAAAGAAAGCCAAATATGTTCCCCAAACCAATCACATAAGATGCTCACTGCTAGTCAGCCTACCTGTAGCTTCCACATGCCAACAACCTCCAATCAGAATATACCTGAAGCCTCCCCATTTTTTCACTATGGCAATCCCTTGTATTCACATGGGGTTTGCTTCCAGGATCAAATTCCAGGGATGCTCAAGTCTCTTGTATAAAATAGCACAGTATTTACATATAACCTGCACAATCCTCCAGCTGAATTCATCTCTAGTTTACTTACAATACCTGTGTGTGTTCAGCCACTCAGTCATGTCTGACTCTGTGACCCCAAGGACTGTAGCACACCAGGCTACTCTGTCCATAGAATATTCCAGGCAAAAATACTGCAGCGGGTTGCCAATTCCTACTCCAGGGGATCTTCCCGATTCAGGGATTGAGCCCGAGTCTCTTGCGTCTCCTTCTTTGGCAGCTGGTTTCTTTACCACTGCGATATAAATGCCACGTAGATAGTTGACAGTGCACAGCAAATTTAAGTTTTTCCTTTAGAACTCTCTGGAGTATTTTTTCAAATATTTTTGACCCCCAGTTTGTTTAATCTGTGGATGCTGAATTCATGGATATGGGAGGCTGACCGTATAAATCTTCCTACTTGCCTGTCTGCCGTTGAGGCTCTGCCAAACGCTAATGATGGTGGCTGACTTCTTGCTATCACAAGCTCTGAATAAATAGCTGCTGTTTGTTCTCATTGGGTGGTATTTATTTCCACAATTTCCCTGGAGGCTCCAACAATATATGATCTGCCTTGCACATTGCTGCCGACCGCACCCTTCAACCAGGTGTGGTACCATGGAGGCCCCTTCTCTTGCTGTGTGGCTTTTGAGTCCATGTTAACATAGGAAGTCAGCACCAGGTTTAAACTCCATTCTCTTTAAATTGAGTGCCTTGGCTATTTATTCTCAATTTGGTGAAAGTGAAGTGAAAGTGTCAGTCGCTCATCGTGTCTGATTCTTTGCAACCCCATGGACTGTAGCCAGGAAGGCTCCTCTGTCCATGGAATTCTCTAGGCAAGAATATTGGAGTGGGTTGCCAGTTTCTTCTCCAGGGGATCTTCCTGACCCAGGGACTGAACCCATGCCTCCTGCATCTCCTGCACTGGCAGGCAAATTCTTTACCGTAACACCACCTGGGAAGCCCTCTCAATTTGGTACCCAGGTTATGTATCGGTTCCCCCTCTTTTTGGCATCTTTTGTAGAATCAGGCCATTTCCGTGGATTCTTTTGCTTTATTCAATACTTTGAATGTGTATTGTCCTCTTATTTGTCATCAATGGAGGGTCACAAGGTAGGACACAGACACAGACCCTATCAGCCTGATTTTCAGCCTTAAGGACTGAGTTTGTGGTTTTCACCAAACCAGTAGCGATTCAGGCAAACTTTGCTGTGGGTCGCCAACAAATTTGCATAAGGTTCATCTTGTTTGCCTTGATTTTTTTTTTTTTTTCATCCTGAGAGCTTGCCTTTGAACCTGGGAGGATATGTTGTCTGGTTTCCTTCCTACCAGGAGGAAAACCCTGTCTGTGTGACTCAGCCAGTTGTCAGGGAGGCTCTTGAAAGATGAGGTTTCAACTAATTTTTACCGGCTTTCGTGGGGTCATCTAAGTCCAAATCTTCTCCTCCTCCAAGGAAAAAACAAAACCAAAACTTCTGCTTCTTATAGATACGCTCATTACAACCCTGATTCTTGTGACTTTTTTCCCAAATGGCTCTCAGTTCAAAATATTAAGAGTTCCCTGGGTGAAATTTGAAACTGGCCCCTGTACACACAGAGGACAAGAAAGAGGCAGGCCGCTCCGGATTGGTGGGTGTCTGGTTTCATAAACGAGAGAACTTACATATGAAGTTTGTGTTGGGTGGACACAAGACGAGGAGATCTCCATACCATCCAAGAGTTTATACTCCATAACAAACTCCATACCAAGAGGTTATACAGAGGAGTTAATGCGATTTAGTCACACACACCATCCAGATGGTCATAAAAACACTTTACTCTCTAATTTTACAAATATATTGAAATATTAACTATTTTTCTCCTTTATTGTTGACCTAGAGACTTACATTTCGATATTGAAACATGCTTGCGTTCCTGATGTAAACCCTATTTGGTCAGAAAAACTTTTTGTTTATTTTTTGTTATTAATTCTGTATATTTTTGTTGTTTATAGCTAAGTCATGTCCAACTTTTTTGCGACCCCGTGGACTGTAGTCCACCAGACTCCTCTGTCCATGGGATTTCCTAGGCAGGAATACTGGAGATGGTTGCCATCTCCTTCTCCAGGGGATCTTCTTGAACCAGGGATCGAACCCACGTCTCTTGCTTGGCAGGTGGTTTCTTTACCACTGAGCCACCTGGGAAGCCCAATTCTGTATTTCAGTTCAGTTCAGCTGCTCAGTCGTGTCCGACTCTTTGCGACACCATGGACTGCAGCATGCCAGACCTCCCTGTCCATTACCAACTCCTGGAGTTTACTCAAACTCATGTCCATTGAGTCAGTGATGCCATCCAACCATCTCATCCTCTGTTGTCCTCTTCTCCTCCCACCTTTAATCTTTCCCAGCATTAGGGTCTTTTTAAATGAGTCAGTTCTTTTCATTAGGTGGCCAAAGTATTGGAATTTCAGCTTTAGCATCAGACCTTCCAATGAATATTCAGGACTGATTTCCTTTAGGATGGTCTGGTTGGATCTCCTTGCAGTCTAAGGAACTCTCAAGAGTCTTTTCCAACACCACAGTTCAAAAGCATCAGTTCTTTGGCACTCAGCTTTCTTTATAGTCCAACTCTCAGATCCATACATGACTACTGGAAAAACCATAGCCTTGACTAGACGGACCTTTTTTGGCAAAGTAATGTCTCTGCTTTTTAATATGCTGTCTAGGTTGGTCATAACTTTGCTTCCAAGGAGCAAGCATCTTTTAATTTCATGGCTGAAGTCACCATCTGCAGTGATTTTGGAGCCCAAGAAAATAAAGTCTCTCCCTGTTTCCACTGTTTCCCCATCTATTTGGCATGAAGTGATGGGACCAGATGCCATGATCTTAGTTTTCTGAATGTTGAGCTTTAAGCCAACCTTTTCACTCTCCTCTTTCACTTTCATCAAGAGGCTCTTTAGTTCTTCTTCACTTTCTGCCCATAAGGGTGGTGTCATCTGCATATCTGAGGTTATTGATATTTCTCCTCGTAATCTTGATTCCAGCTTGTGTTTCATCCAGCCTAGCATTTCTTATGATGTACTCTGCATATAAGTTAAATAAGCGGGGTGACCATATACCCTGCTTATTAAATTATGTATTCTGTATTTATTTTTAGTTTGATTTTGGATGTGTATTTGTAAGTGAAGTTGGTCTGTAGTTTCCTTGTCTGGTTTTGCTATTACAGGGGAGAAAATCTTTTCCTTTGTTTCCTTCTAGGTTCTTTGGCTGGTCTAATACCTAAATTGACAGAAGATGGACCAACAGGAAAAACAACAAATTTAATTTCATGTGTCTGTGGGGACTACTAAAAATATGAGACTCAAAAAAAAAAAGAACACTTTACTCTCTCAAGGCTGCATCCTTGAAACAGCTCTTAGTGCAGGAATGGTGGGTAGACAGTACCTTTCAAGGACAGGGAGTCAGGAGCCTCCAATCGCCTGGTTTCCATCTTGCAGGTTAACCAGAGGTCATGTCCTCTGGTGACCTCCTCCAGCAATGACATAACTTCATCACAGGCAACTTGGGTCCTCAATGGCCACTCTAAGGAAACACTTAATATGACGAATATTGTTCATTTGAGAGGCACCTTAGTAAAGAAAGGGAAAAAAGTTTCTCGGGTGCAGTGTTTCTTGATTGGTATGTGGAGGCCTCCAAGGGAAATTCTGATTCAGTGATAGCTTCACTAAAAAATTAGTTGGCAAAGCTAGAAAGAAGCTGGCAAATTTAACACTAAGAAATTAGGCTCCTTTCCTCAATAAACCTCCTCCCACTCCCCCACCCCCCCACCCACTGCCTGTCTGCTTCCAGCTTGCTGGCCTCTTCCCTCTCCTTCGGATCTCTCTCCTACTTTCACAGACTTCTGTTACTGAAAGCGGGGGTCCAGCTACTTGCCGCTCAAAAGCCAATAAAGAAGCCAGGCTGGTGGAAAGGAAAGTTTGCTTTATTTTGGATGCTGGCACCCCATCATGGTTGGAATGTCTGTCCAAAGGTCCAGTGCCTCCACTGACAATCAGTGGGCAAGAGCTTTTATAGACAGAAGGAGGGGGTTACATGCAATAATACAGTCATTCATCTTGAAATCGGTCATCAGCAAGCTGACCAGCATCATCTTGATTACTTTAGATACAGTTAATCTTCAGTTCCAGGATCGATTTATTTTCATTTCTTAAGGCCAGTTCTCAGAATTGTGGCAGCTTATATCATGGCTACAGTGTGGTCATTGTGTAGTTAACTTTTTCCAGCTAGTGGGGGTTTCCGTATCTATCAGACAGCTCGCAGGATATGACTCAGAATATTATCTATAGCCCTTGAGAAGGAACTAAAGGACCTTGACTTTGCTAATGACTACATCATTATTACGTGGTCTTCTTTGAGTGTTTTCCTTTGTATCTGCATGTTCTGACTTCTTTGATTAAACTTATTCTTTGGTTAAAGTTTTTCCACTAACAAAAGGCAAGGTGAGGACATGGAGGACAAAGACCATAGGCTGCTGCCCCACTTCACTCCCTCCACTTCCCCTTGCCCAGACGCCTACGTTTTCCCAACAATGCTCTGAAGACCTGAAAATACTAGTTGCCTCTAAAGATCAACCAGCCCATGAACCAGTATGCAAGCAACTGTAAAAGTTAAACATTGGAACTAGCTGAATTAAGAGCCATAATTAAGAATTGCTGCAAACCCAGATAATATAAGCAACTCTTCATAGAAAAATTTAGAATTATCTTGCATGTGACCTGGATGGTTACCTGAGCTATATCAGCTATGTGTTGGTCACAACCTCAGATGCTAAATGCTGGAGGGCAAAAGCTGACTGCTCTGACTCAGGACAGGTTCCAGAGGATTCATCTTTACACTGTAAATTTGAGAGAAAAAATCATCCCCAAAGTAGGGCAAATTCCCCTAATAGTCAAACCTGAAATACTTCTTATTAAATCCATTGGACCATAACTCAAACAAGCAAATAAACAAAAAGCTAAAACTATTGATGATTTGGGGATGATCTAGAAAGTAACTCAGTGAAATTTGTAAATTAAAGATTACATTAACAGTGGCCTGAGTGATCTAGACAAACCCTTAGAGTTTTAATTCAAGTTCACGGGAAGCATTATCACCCATTGCTTATTAACACTGCATCTCTGACCTGGTTTTAAAGGCTTATCTCCCTTATTTTGGGGGCAGTGTAACTGCCAGTACAAAGCTGTCAGTGTTTCTGATGAATAAGTTCCAGGCTCCATACTTGACCTTGTATTTCCTCATACATCCAGACATTACTGCTTACTGAGAACATTCAACTCCTTCACCCAGCCTATTAAATTCTTTGGAAATTCTGTTGCTCTCTCCCCCTTACATCGCTATTCACCATCTCAACACCTGATTCTGGCTTCTCCCTGACTACCAAAAGAGGGGAACCCCATGGATGACTTACCTCAGTTAGCATATTCACCTTGTGATTAGTGGCTAAGTTGCATCCAACTCTTTGCAACCCCCTGGACTGTAGCCCACTAGACTCCTCTGTCCATGGAATTTTCCAGGCAAGAATGCTGGGAGTGGGTTGCCATTTCCTTCTCCAGGGTATTCCCCTTATTCAAATATATTAGAAACTCCTATTGAGAACACTAACCTAATATTACTTATGGATGGATTATACCTCAGAATCAAAACTGGAGGCCAAGTAGATTATTCACCTAGTAATTTAAGCTTTTCTTTAGAAGATAGTCAGTCCTCTACCTGAGGTAAAATCAGCACCGATGACAGGATTTTTACGCTTAGTAGAATTTGTCTGTTATCCAAAGACCAGAGAGTCAACATACACACAGAGAGAGCAAATATGCTTTTGGCAAGACATGTTCTGGAAACAAAAGGGGCTTCACGCCTCTGCTGGAATCTCCTTCCAACATGGACAACAAATTTAAGGACCTTTTAGATGCATTCCTACTTCCTAGAGAGGTGACTCTCACAAAGATTGAGACCAAGCAAAAAGTCACCTGGCTTCCCTAGTGGCTCAAATGATAAAGAATCTGCCTCCAATGCAAGAGACCCGAGTTTGATCCCTGGATCGGGAAGATCCCCTGGAGAAGGAAATGGCAACCCACCACAGTATTCTTGCCTGGAGAATTCCATGGACAGAGGAGCCTGGCGGGCTACAGTCCATGGAATTGCAAAGAGTCAGACACAACTGAACTGACAACACTTTCTAGCAAGAAGAAAGAATATGGAAGCTGAAGAAATGCTCTAGCAGCATTTCCAAACAAGAAGACTTTACCAAGTTTATGATCTTAACTACACCCTCAAAAGATAAATCTCTGGAGAGATTCAATAAGGCATTACAGAATACCAGTTCTTAGTCCCTTGTTTGGAAAGGAAGGATGGGGAAAATCTGGCTGTGCTCTTCACACAGGTAATCTCTGATGCTCCCAACATAACCAGGAAAGGTGAATTTTGAATTTATGCTGGATCTGCTCCTGTGACTTTGGGCTTCCTTTGTGGTTCAGCTGGTAAAGAATTTGCCCGCAAAGCAGGAGACCTGGGTTCGATCCCTGGGTTGGGAAGATCCCAGGGAGAAGGGAAAGGCTACCCACTCCAGTATTCTGGCATGGAGAATTCCATGGACTGTATAGTCCTTGCGGTCTCAAAGAGTCAGACATGACTGAGCAACTTTCACTTGCCACTTTTGTACTGTAGGCATACATAATGGCTTGACTCAGGGAGATAACCTGAGCTACCCACTTGTGAAGGACTGTAAGGAAGTGAAACTAATACATTCCCCTGCCTGAGGCTTGCCATTCTAGGGGACATTTGCAAAGATTGAATAGTCTTTTTACTTTGTTTCCTCACCTCCCCCTCATCACTGATCCATAAAAGAAACTGGCAACCAGGCTGGACAAGATGGTTATTTTGAGGCACTAGCCTACCATCTTCTCCCAAGTAAAGTCCTTTCCTTGTCTTAATACCTCATCTTGGATTATTGGCCTGTCATTAGGGGAGTGGAGCGAGCTTGGACCTGGTCACACCAAAAGCGTTACTTTGTGGCACCAGATGATTTCAAAGGGATTTGAGCTAAATTTCTCCATGAAACTATTCATTATGGTGCACAAAATTTGGTTACCAGCTTAAATCAACATTAGAAAGGAAAGTTTTAAAAGACAGCTGGAATTAGTCTCAGGGCGTGTGTGGTTAGTCAACAACATAATCCTGAAAAAAACTGTAAAGGTGGGGGATGGCCAGGATCTGATGACTCACAGCCGCTTTAAATCCCTTTAGGTGGATTTTTCCTGCATGTATTTTATCCTCTCTATGGAATTTGAATATGGTTTAGTTATTGTATATCTATTTTCTAGAGGAGTTGAGGTATTTCCTTGCCGAAAAGCTACAGTTCTTACAGTTTAGCTAAAGAGCTATTTGATTTCGTGTTCCAACCTGGGGTATACCAAGTTTTATATCAAATAACCAAGTCCCACACTTCAGGGAAGCTATTATAAAAGAATTGTGTAACATGTTCTCTCTTACCCAAAAATGTCACACCCTCATCTACCCAAAATTCCCTGGAAAAACCGAAAGAATCAATGGGATTCTTAAATTAAAATAAGCAAAGTTTTCAAATATCTTTGAGCTCCCTTGGCCAAAAGTGTTCCCAGTAACCCTATGGCCCAAGCATTTAGGAATTTCACCTCTACTATCAGCTCAGGCTTGCTGCAAGAAGATATGGCAAAATATTGCAACAGATTCATGTACTATGCCAAGTCCTATTGCTAATGAGCAGGACTATCTTCCCAAATCTTCTGAAATAGCCTCTTCTTCCTTCATCTTCAACCAAGAGATCTGACTATTGGAAGAGACATCTGTCTATTGGAGGCTCTTGGACTTCATCAGAAGAAATCTTATCAAGCACTGTAAGCAACAAATAGTACAGGCCAGAATTCCACATTGAAGGAGAGATCCAGAATTCCACGCACAATCAGCAAGCTACTGCATTGGGGAACTCAGACTGCAGATCATCAGGCATCCACTAAAAGCAGTAGATCTTGTGGAAGTAGACAGCTGAACCAAGACTTTTGGAACAAGCTGATGACTTCAGAAAGTAGACAGCTTCCATCCAATGTTGAGCTAAGACCACTGCCTCATTTCTGTGTTGTTGTTGTTGTTTTAAATCTGCTTATTTATAACTATTCTTCTTATTTTCTACAGATCTCCCAGCTGTAATCTACCTATAATGACCTTTTTTCTTTTATTTCCTCCTTATTATAATTGTTAGGTCAGAATACACTCATTCTAATGCCATTCTCAGATAATTCTAAACTGGTCTAAATCTCACTGACTCCTAAATAAGCCATCCATCACTGGATCCCTATGATAAAAAAAAAAAAATGCTTCTGGACAATTCTGGTCTCCTGACATAAAACCATAGGGAATTACAGCTGATGGCATATCCATTTGTACCTACATGGTTAAAGAGCCTTGAACAAATCAACCTGTGACTTTGTTAGCATCCCTCCCACCCAACACAAGCAAACTCACAAAAAATCCAATTATTACAATTTATTGATCAGACTCGGGGTAATTCTAAATTTGAATTCAACAAACTGCATAGGGCAATAAACCAAACCTTTGCTGCCTGGAAGAGACAACCAGAAATTCAAATTCCAATCTTGTAAGTAATTCTCTTTTCCTAGGTCTCTATATGCCAATCCTAGGTACTACTGCCTTTGTGGTAAGATGCCTGATCCTGTTTACCTCAGAGTAGCATCTTCTGCACTTCACAGATAATATTCCAAGATTTGTCTGGAGCAGAGACCCTAATTCTCTAAATCTCCAGCGCTGGAAACTCTAACTCAGACTTTAACTAGAAACAAGGCAAACTTGACTATTCAGGCACTGTCTTGAAGAATTACTGATTCACTGCTTATGTGAATAGTCAGAGCAATGTTTCCAACAGTAAGAATCATACAAATAAAAAAGACTGTAGGACTTCCTTGGTGGTCCAGTGGCTAAGAATCTGTCTGCCAATGCAGGGGACACAGTGTTCAATCCCTGGTTAGGGTAGATTCCACATGCTGCAGGGCAAATAAGCCCATGAGACACAGGTTACTGCAATGAGAAGTCCTCACACCACAGCTAGAGTGTAGCTAGAGTGTAGCCTCCACTTGCCGCAACCAGAGAAAGTCCTGCATGCAGCAACAAAGACCCAGCACAGCCAAAAATAAATTTTAAAAAATAAGACTATAGGAAGCATGTCACTAACTCTAGCAGAAGTTATTAACAAGACCACCTCTGCCCTTGGTGGACTACAGGTCAGTCACAACTCTTTGGCACAATTAGAAATAGATAATAGCATAGCTCTGGATTCCATGTTGGCTGGTCACGGGAGCATCTGTATCATCGCTAGTACTTCTTGCTGTGCTTAGATCAATGAAGCAAGTGAAATAAGCAGACTATGTACTGTATGAAGTAATAAAGCTACTTGGCTTCCTAAGCTTGGTCCTCAAGGTCAATGGGATTTGTTCTCTGGTCCTGGATTGGGCAATTGAGATTCCTAGTTTTGAAGCATCTTACAGGTAATACTAATTTTTCTCATGTTTGTCATGGTGGCCATGATGCTGGTGCATTGTAATCTCTCAAGAAAGTTTTAATTGCTTCTGCTTAGTCACCCTCTTGCCAGATAATCACCATGATGATGATAAAACAAAAAGTCAAGAGGATCTCTCAAAACATGTGGCTATGGAAATAATTAGATAATTCCCAAGAGGTAAAGGTCTGAAACTCAAGCTCCCTGAGTTTTTCAGCTTCTGAAAAGTGACAGAATGACCAAAAGGAGGCCTGAGAGACTAACTATAGAAATGGATAATAGTCAGATCATATATGACAATAGAACTCTGAACCACAACCAGTTCAGGAAGCCAAATTGCAACCTCTGCAGTAAACAGCCTTGAACAGTAAGGAACCTTGGTCACTGACTGCCAGCTTCTCTATTTTTCATCCCAGCTTCCAACTCCCTGGACCAAGCAGAGAAAGCCCACTAGGCTGACCATACACTCATGTGATTAAAATCCTTCCCTTGTGACTACACATGACTACATGACTGTCAAGGTTTAAACTGCACTTCTTAGCATATCTTGTAAGTTTCTACTAAATTCATCAGCACTCTTTTGATTGCAAATGATAGAAACCCAACTCAAGATAGCTTAAGTTAAAAAGGGGAATTACTGGCTCACATAATTGGAAATAACAGGGGTGAAATCAAATTCAGGCGTACTTGGGTTTAGACTAAGCTAATGGGATTCGAAAATGGTAAAGAAGCTAGTGCGATCCTCTTGATGAGGCCCTTTTGGCCAAAGTTTTGTTGAACTTCCTGCTGATGATATATAATTGGTATTGATGCTTCATATGCTTGTCCTGTGAATGATAATAAAGTTCATAGAGGATTGTCTTCATGGAGACGAACTGATAGGGCTAGTTCCCTTGGAGCTTCACAACCCTAATAACAACTTTGAGCTTTAAGTCTCTCTGACTGATGATTCTGCCAGCTGGAGCCTTTGGCAAAGGAAGACAGGCTCTGTGGGAAGGAACCTTTGAGCTTTTGGAAATGTCACCTCAGAAAAGAAGCAGCTAGAGCTTCTGTAGCTTTGAGTGGGGAATTAGGTGTTTATCTCTTGCTATATTAAATCTCCTGTAAGAAACTTAAAAAAAAAAAAAATGAGGGAAGTTGCAGCTAGAAACAAATATCTGAGCTGTGGAAGAAAGTGAATTCCTGACATTCCTAGACCTTGTGACTCCTCTTTCTGATATTTCCATTTTGAAGGACTGTCAATGGGAAATCAAGGACTAACAACGTAGAAAGGGCTCAAACGAGCCTCACTGGCCAAACGCGAATGCTGTTTTCTAGAATGCAGCCGGTCTGGCCTCAGAAGTATCTTGACTGTACAAGAAAAAGCAGCATTTATCCCTTTGGGTTTACATGACCTCAATCATAAGGATTATGACCATATGGAGAATAAATGTGTCTGTATCAAAGGACTGTTCAGAGGATTAAATTAGAGAATTTATAAAACATTTAGGACAGTCTTGGTACATATTGTATTATTGTTGCTGTTTAGGCGCTAAATCATATTTGACTCTTTTACAACCCCATGGATTATAGCCCTCCAGGCTCCTCTGTCCATGGGATTCTCCAGGCAAAAATACTGGAGGGGGTTGCCATTTCCTTCTCCAGGGGATCTTTCCGACCCAGGTGGAACCCACTTCTCCTGCACTGGCAGGCAGATTCTTTACCACTGAGCCACCAGGGAAACCCACATACTGTAATAGTTGAATCTAACATGATACCAAATTGAAGATACAGCATAATTTTATATAGAATTGCCAAGAAAAAAATTCTTAATTAAACTATCACCTACTACCACTTTGTAAGACACATCTCAATCTCAGAGATGGTAAAATATGAAAAATATCTGTCCTGGAATGAATGAAGTACAGTAGCACACTTATAATATGCTTCACTAATAATACTTTAGCACTATGACTACTAAAATGTGTGTATGTGTCAATAAAAAGAATCATTTATCTCATTTTACCATTTTAATTATCAATGTACTCACATTTCTAGCAATAAGAATGCTGAGAAATCAAATAGCTTGTATTAATGAATACACAGCAAATAAATAGGAGAGGTTGATTATTTTTTCAAAATAAAACCAAACACAAAATTTAATGAGTTTGGAGTTCAAAACAGTGTGTGTGTGTGTGTGTGTGTGTGTGTGTGTGTGTGTGTTTGTGTGTGTGTATAGATATATATGTACATATATATACACTGTGGTTTAGTTGCTAAGTCGTGTCAGACTCTTGGGACCCCGTAGACTGTAGCCTGCCAGGCTCCTCTGTCAATGGGATTTTCCAGGCAAGGATACTGGAGTGGATTGCCATTTCCTTCTCCAGGGATATATATATATATACACACACACATATATATATATGTATATATAGAGACACAAAGATACTAAACATACAAGGAACATTGGTGGGCCATACAATAACACTTGCCATCATAAAAAAGTGAATGCAAAATTAGGAGTTTTCCGAACAATTCATGCGCATTTCAGAAAAGCGTGTAAGCTTACATGAAAGGAGGAGAATAGTAAGTATATTTACATCATCAGAAAAGGATTAGCAACCGGATAAGAATTACAAAGGAAGGGAATTGGCTGAGGTGTAGTCATCTCAAGGTTGTGGGACTGAATTTATATTGTATAAAGTAAAATTCCTGGAAACAAATGAATATAGGTTACCAAACTTGGAAAGAGAAGAGAAACTACTATGTTTGTACAAAAGAACTTCAAAGGGAGATACCGTTTATTTTCTTTTTTTATACCATTGCAACTAAAAATAAAATATAAGAGCCAAGCATAGCCAAGTGAAGAGTTTACAGCTGTTACACAGAATACAGAGCTTTGAGCAGGCTATAAAACACAATGACCTTCAGCAAAACTTGACTCCAAGCCCCTTAGAAGCAATAATTTCTTCTGTGGAAGTCTAACATGCAGCATAAGAACTGGCTTTTGACCTCAAAATAACTCCAGAGCTCAGCACACTGCTTCCAGCTTCATTTACCTAAATACATACTTGCCAGCTGACCACAGCTGAGACGCTCTGCTGGAAGTCATTTGCAAATCACTTTTCTTACCATGATAGGAAAGTGAAAGTCGCTCAGTCATGTTCAACTCTTTGAGACCCATGGACTATACAGTCCATGGAGTTCTCTAGGCCAGAATACTGGAGTGGGTAGCCTTCCCCTTCTCCATGGGATCTCCAACCCAAGGATCGAACCCAGGTCTCCCACATTGCAGGTGGATTCTTTGCCAGCTGAGCCACAAGGGAAGCCCAAGCATACTGGAGTGGGTACCTATGACTACTCCAGCGGATCTGCCTAATTGAACAAGGGTCTCCTGCATTGCAAGCAGATTCTTAACCAACTGAGCTATCAGGAAGGACGGTCCCAAAGATCAACATAATGGACATGAGGTGAGATTTAGAATCAAGGGACTCATTTCTGGCATGTCATTTATAACTATGCCTTGAGCAAAGGGGCTTGTGATCCTCTGAGTCCTTATCAAAAGAAGAGAAAGATGAAACCTGCCTTCCAGAGGTCATGAGATTCTTCTCTACCTCCACTCTCCAACTCCCATATAAGGACCTAGTGATTTCGTTGCTCCCACCAAGAGTCATGAGACTCCTAGAAGGATCAAA
Source organism: Giraffa tippelskirchi (assembly GCF_054371585.1). NCBI lineage: Eukaryota > Metazoa > Chordata > Mammalia > Artiodactyla > Giraffidae > Giraffa > Giraffa tippelskirchi. Next base: position 35,312,174 of record NC_137280.1, on the reverse strand, counting down.
ACATATATTTTTTAAGTGTTTAGGGACTGCCTTGGTGATTCAGTGATAAAGACTCCAAGCTCCCGGTACAGGGGGCTGAGGTTTGATCCCTGGGTCAGGAAGATCCCCTGGAGGAGGAAACGACAACTGGTTCCAGTATTCTTGCGGAAAATTCCATGGACAGAGAGCCTGGCGGGCTATAGTCCATGGGGTTGCAAAGAGTAGGACATGACTGAGCAACTGAGTACATACACACACACACACACACACACACACACACAGGGAACTAGATCCCACATGCTGCAGCTAAGAGTTCACATGCTGCAGCTAAAGATCCCACATGCTGCCAGGAAGATCGAAGATCCTGTGTGCTGCAACTAAGACCCAATGCAACCAAATAAGCAAATAAACAGTTTTTAAAAGAAGTGTTTATAGGACTTTCCTGGTGATACAGTGGATAAGAATCCGCCTGAAAATGTGGATCCCTGGTCTGGGCAGATCCCACATGCCATGGAACAACTAAGCCTGTGTGCCACAACTAGTGAGCCCTCAGTCTAGAGCCCCTGCTCCACAACAAGAGAAGCCACTGCCATGGGAAGCCCGCGCACTGCAACTGGAGAAAGCCCACGCCCAGCAACCAAGACCCAGTGCAACCAAAAATAAAAACAAATAAATACATAATTTTAAAAAAAAGTGTCTACACATATTTTAAGTTGTAAAAGTGCTTTACAAATGTAACAAATGAATTATTATTAGTGCTACCTCCATCACTCTTATTAATAATAATAGTGATACTCTTATTACTATGCTATTGCAGAGCTGGCAAAGAGGCAGTCACCTTATCCCTGTATTATGAACTTGGGACAGAATTCTGTACAAAAATGATAATAATAAGGCATCACTGACTCGATGGACATGGGTTTGGGTAGACTCCGGGAACTGGTGATGGACAGAGAGGCCTGGCGTGCTGCAATTCATGGGGTCGCAAAGAGTCGGACACGACTGAGCGACTGAACTGAACTGATTAACATGTCTTCTTAAAAAACTAAAGTATTTCAGGACAGAACTTACACTAATTTTTTATTGTAAAATCTGAAGGAATGCTAGAACTTTTAAGTCAGACAGACAGGGATTTCAATCTGAGTTTAATGTCTTAACTAGCTGTGCAAGAGTGGACAGTTTACTTAACCTTTCTGAGTTCAAGAAACCCCACATCCCAAGTTCATCGTGGGTGTAGGTATTACTGCCTAGGTCAATACATTATAGCTTCCTCCTTCTGCTTTTAAATATTTTATCTTTTTGTTCTTTACATGTTGTAGGGAGCTTTGGAAGAGCTCAAGGGGTTACAGGTGATGATCGATAATAACGTGTATTTCACTCTTTCTATGTATCAGGCACACTGTTAAGTCTTTACGTGGCAGTTTCCATTTAATCCTTACATAACCCTGCATAAGTTTCTTGTTGTTACTGTAACAAATACCCACAATTTACTGGCTTAAGCCTCTTCTCCCACGGTTCTGGAAATTGGAAATCTAAAATAGGTCTGCAGAGCTCCACTCCTTCTGGAGATGTAGAGGGATCCATTCCCTTCCCTTTTCCAGGTTCTAGAGAACAATCGCCTGCCTTGGATCATGGCATCACTTTGACCTCTGCTTCTGTTGTCACATCACCTCTCACTTTCCCACCTCCCTCTTTCCTGGAAAAGGACTTTTATGAAGACATTGCTCATGATAATCTCCCCATTTCAAGATCCTTAATCATAACTGCAAAATCATGTTGGCCATGCAAGGTAACATATTGACAATTTTTAGGGACTAGGATGTGGGCATCTTTGAGGGCTCCATTCTGCCTCTGCAGATGCCTAGCTAACTAATGAGGGAGTCGAGGCTTCTTGGGTGATGGACTTTGTGAATTATTGTCTTTTGTTTTGTTTGTTTTTTTGTTTTGGCCAAACCATGCAGCATGCAGAATCTAGTTCCCCGACCAGAGGTGGAAATCATGCATCCCTCAGTGGAGGCACACAGTATTAACCACCGGACCGCTAAGGAGGTTCCAGCTTTGTGAATCGGAACCCAAGTTCTGAGTCTCAGCAGCAATTTCTGCCCTTTATTGTGTACCTAGAAGTAATGCTGCCATTTGATATGAACAGATGTGTTTCATTGTGGGCGTGGTCATTACATGGATTGTGGTGACCACACCATCAATAAGAATCAGACAGGAATTTACTTTGTGCATTTTTTTGAGACCGGCAGCCATATTAATTACCTACCATTAAAATGACCACCTAAAAGATAAACTAGTAGCTAGTTGGCACTGTACTAGGTGTTACACAGAATTGAACAAAGACCCAATTCCGTCTCCCAGAGGGAATTTCCAAGAGGAACAGCATACAAGTACAGAAGTATAGGTGTCAAAATGAAGACCAGTGGGAACCGCTGCAGCAACTGGGAAGGACAGTTAGCACATTCATTAATTTGGAATTCTCTTGTGGGTCTTTTGTAATCAAGTTGGTGACTTACTTCAGTTACTTTCTTAATTACAACTATTTTAGTGAAAGGATTGAGGTTGGACATTTGCTTTAAATTTTTAAAATGTGGAGTTTAACCTTACTTGTAGGAATTCAAGCAATGATGACCGCCATAGATATAACATATATTTGCTCAAGAAAATAACTCAAGTTTTCCTCACTAGAAATTGTTGTAAATACTTCACTATGACTGGAGTTTAGAGGAACATATAACCATGTCTCCTAATAATGGGTTTGTTAACATTAACTGTTTTCATTGCTTGCTTTTGTCACATTTTAAAGCGCATTCTTTCTGGTGAAAATGTTGATGCTATTTACGTTGTTGTTTAGTCAGTAAGTCTTGTCTGACTCTTTTGTGACTCCATGGATTGTAGCCTGCCAGGTTTCTCTGTTCGTGGACTTCTCCAGTCAAGAATACTGGGGTGCGTTGCCATTTCCTTTCCTTCTCCCAGGGATTGTGTCAGGGATCATCTCCTGCTTGGAAGGCGGGTTCTTTACCACTGAGCCACCTAGGAAGCCCTATTTACATGCTGAGGGGAGGAATCCTGGAGGGGAAACAAAAACAAACACAGGAATTTGAGGTTTCAGCAACTGTGGGGCCTCAGGAAAAGGGAATAATTGGAGAAGAAGAAGAGAAAGGAAAGAGAAAAGCAAGATGGATGTAGAGAGAAGGGACTGTGTGTGGCAAGGAGTAGAAGGAAACAGAGCAGCAATAACCACCAGCTTCTATCAGTGAGGATAAAGGGATCACAGTTTCACTCCTCTTTTGAGCACTTTTCTTTTTCTTTTTTTTTTAAATTCAGAAGGAGCTAGAATGAGACACTTTTAGATGCTGAGGTCCTGAAACTGTTATTCTGGAGGTGTGTGAGGGCTCTTCTGTCCATGGAATTCTCTAGGCAAGAATACAGGGGTGGGTTGCCATGCCCTCCTCCAGGGGATCTTCCTGACAAAGGGAATGAACCTTTGTCTCCTGCGGGCAGATTCTTTACCACTAGTGCCACCTGGGAAGCCCTGATAGACACCTATTTGTCACTGCTGATGAAAGCTACTGACATCTCTTAGGCAGGTCTCTGGCTCCTAATGTTAGGATGAGAGTAGTTTGGAAAGGAAAGCAGAAAGGGAAGAAGGGAGAAAGGGAGAGGAAGGTGAGAGGGATAGAGGAAGAAAAGGACTCTGTCTTGCTGGGGCTGCTGGCCGGGTGCTGAGCTGGCTGAGCAGCCTTTGGCCTTTGGAGAACAACTCGAATCACAGCTCCTATGCCAGTTTCTGGACCATTCAGATTGCATGTCCAAATCTGAAAGTGCATGACATATATGCAGGTGTGGGTGAAATGTGCCTTTGACTTGGGGCTCTGAAACCATGTGTCACTCAAGGAAACAGGAAACTGAACCTCAGACCAGTAGAGAAACTGAGCTCCCAGAAGTCCCGTGGGCGCCTGTCAAGGTCTGCAGGCTGCCCTGTTTTCCCTGGCAGCACTACATTGAGTGGCTTTGAAGAAATACCCTACCTCAGGGGTGAGAGGGGTCAGAGAAAGCCACATGTGAAAAACAGTAAGTTCTCCATCCGTATTCAATACAAATAATATGGTCATTATTTGTTCATCTGGTTAAATTTGAAGCTTCACTGTCTCTGTGGCTTTGCTTTTCCAGTTGGTCCATTTGTGGTTTTGAAAAGAATCAATGCCCCAATTCAACTCCACCATGAGCCTGCTGTTTATCTCCATCCCAAACTGCAATTTTATATGCGCAATTCAATTAAGATATTTATATCTGGGAAAATTTTTGCTCAACTGTTCGTAGAGTTCAGTAGTAAAATATTGCCTATTGAAACATAGAGAAGTGAGATAAACAGTTTTACTTTGGATAATGACCTCCTGTATCTTGCCAGATCTTAAATGTCTTTCAGTCTCTTCTCTATATGAGTAGGATGAACTGTTCCAGGAGCACTAGCTAATGGCCCATCAGCTCCACTTAATTTCCTTTGAGAAAATTTATCTTTATTTATGTCAGTACAGGCAACTTGCAGCAGCGCACTTACAAGCATTCTTCTCTTTAGTCCCATTAACATGAGTGAAGAACAAAATGCTACCATTTTCCTCACATGTGTCACCGTCCCCAAATGAAATATTTGTTAAGTATTCTAAGAAGCTTTTTTTTTGGTAGTAGTTTCAAAGTTTATTTTGCCATTCTTTAAGCAGTTACGTACAAGTCCAATGGGACAGACAACTGGACCCCAAGACCTTCCTGGATCCTTATAGTATGACTCAGAGGGTCAAGACAGATCCCGTCCTAAATCAACCCAATTAATTACACATACCTTGCTGCTCAGCCTCTACACAAAAGCCCCCATAAAAACATTTTTAAATAACCAACAGACTGGTTGGCTTACAGTCTGAATCCTGGCTTATCGAATAGTATTCAAGGGTTTGGCTGTAAATAAACACCATTATGGCTGACTAATTTAAATCACTATTCATGATAACACCAGCCAGGTTAAATAATTCTATTTTATTATCTTCCCCCTTTGGGTTGGGGGTCAGATTCTTCTTTTTCTGCAGGTAGTTTTTCTGACTAAAATCTTTAGTGTTTTTTACTGCCTCTTAACCAGCTGTACCCAAGACTCCCTTTTGTAAACAGACTGAGGACTTGGCTCTGTGTGAGCCAGCTCTTTCCCACTCACTCTGTTGTTGTTTAGTCACTCATTCGTGTCCTACTCTTTGTGACCCTATAAACTGTAGCCTGCCAGGCTCCTCTGTTCATGGGATTTACCAGGCAAGAATCCTGGAGAAGGTTGCCATTTTCTTCTCCATGAAGTTGTTTTTACAGACAAAAATCATAAGCTATGAAACTTCAATAATGAATAAAATTTTCACAGAAGATTTTTTTGTTTCTGTTTTTTCATTTCTGTTTTTGTTCTTGGCCACACCACACTGCTTGTGGGTTCTTAGTTCCCTGACCAGGGATTGAACCCATGCCTCCTGCAGTGGAAGCTCAGAGTCCCAACCGTTGGACCATCAGGGAGTTTCCTGCAGGAGAGTTTAAATTTTTTTTTTTCTTTTGCCTTTACATTTGTTGACCTCTGGTCAGGAGCGAGAGCTTTTCAATATAAATATTGCCTTGGTCCTCTGAGCCGACTCACAAATGAGTTGGCTGTTGGGAGAAAACTTCCAAGGGCTGGTGAGGGGCACAGGTGGCTTGGCTCCTTCTCTCGGGCAGAGAAAGAACCTTCCCTGTGAGTCTTCTCCATTCATTTTATCTCCCCAGAAAGTTTTCTAGAAGTAAACTCATACGGTATGAGTTTTGAGGCCTACAATGGGCCAAACTACCACTCTTGGTACCAACTTTCTGAGGTAAATAATATCCCAGTTTACTTTTAAGTGACACATTCAGGCCTCACCAGTCTTTGATTACAAACAGGGTTTGGGCTTTAAACCCTCCAGTGAGGCTGCTCTGAAGTCCCTCTGAAGAAACAGTAACTGGCAAGTGTCTGAGGTGAGTGTCTTGACCCTGGGGTGCAGCTCCTGTGCCTCCACCTCACTCCCCGTGAAGTCGCCAATGTGGGTTGCTGCTGCTGCTCGGGCCCTGGAGGAGCTTGAGTGGGGAGGAGAGAGAAGGAGGAGGAAAGGCGAAGAACGAAGAAAAGGAAGGGTCCCCGTCACTGAGCATTCACATGTGTCGGGCGACAGGCTATATACTTTGTCTGAATTATCCATTTGTCCTCACAACAGCCCTATGAAATAAATCCTATTTTTATTTCCCTTTTATGGGAAGAAGGAGGACAAGAGGCCTCTGAGAGGCTAAGGGACACATTTGGCTCGCAGGTGGCAGGCAGCTGTCACACATGTAGGTTTGTCTCCTCCTGTGTACTCTAACTGCTGAGCTACAGCTAGAATTACTACATTCTCTATAAATTATAGTAATAGATTTACTGCCAAATATGTGCTCTTAAAAATGAATATGTTTTATTTAATTCTGCCACGGAACAGTAAAAGCCCATACAAATCCTCAGTGGCTCAGCAGTGAAGAATCCGCCTGCAATGCAGGAGGTATGGGTTCTATCCCTGTCGGGAAGATCCCCTGAAGGAAATGGCAACCACTCCAGTATTCTTGCCTGGGAAATCCCATGGACAGAGGGGCCTGGCAGGCTATACAGTCCATGGGGTTACAAAAGAGTTGGACACGATTTAGCAACTATACAATAGCAAATACAAATCCTATTCAGCATGATTGTGTTAGTCTCTTCCGGCTGTCCTAACAGAATACCACATACATTTATTTCTCACAGTTCTGGAGAGGAGGGAAGCCCAGGATCAGGGTGCTGGCTCATTTGGTCTCTTGTGAGAGCCTGCTTCCTGAATCATAGATGGCTGTCTTCTCTCTCACATGTCAGAGAGAAAGAGAGAGAGGGGGTGGAGGGGAGCTCTTTTGGTCTCTTCTTATAAGGTCAGTAATCTCATCATGAAAGCTTCACCCTCATGACCTAATGACTTCCCAAAGGCCCCATTTCCAAATACCATGGAGGGGTGGAGCAGCTTCAACTTACGAATTTTTGGAGGACACATTCAGTTCACAACAACAACGAATATAGAAAACCATTCAACAAGAGATGTGTGTGTTTTCTCTCACATCAGAACTATTTGTCCTGTATATTCTTAGATAGTAGTATGTTATTAAATACCTTAAATGTTATAGAAATGAATTTGTTCTCAGTTGATCACATGCCATGGTCTCCCCAGTACATCTGGGTTTCTGCCTATTGTCCTGGTGGAGTTATTAATAACACCTCATTTTACTGTCAAATGTCCTAGTTTGGGTAATAAATTATATGATCAACACCTTTATTACCAATATTTCAAAGACATATTTGTACCTTGGAAAGTTTTGTTAATTTTTGAAGCTGTGTGATAAATATGCATTTAATTTCCATAATAAAAACCTCAAATACACATATTTATAGTTATTTTTTTCTAGTTATGGTCTAAATATATATGGAGTAGTAATTTATTTTAGTTCAAGCAATCGTCTCTCTTTCAAATATAAAAACATCATCGATGGGGCAATAACTTGGAGTTCTGTTTTCAAGTATAAACGTGTGTTCTTGAAGAGTTGTTATAACTGAAAAGCATAAAGTTGAATTATTATAAGTGAAAGGTTTTTGAATGAATGAGGAGTGTTTGTTACATTAAAAGACTAGAGGGAATTCTCACTCAAAAATCTCTTTGTGGGAATGCTCTGGTGGTCTGATGGTTAAGATGCTGTGCTTTCACTGCTAAGGGCGCAGGTTCAGTCCCTGGGTGGGGAACTAAGATCCCACAAGCCACATGGTATGGCAAAAAAAAAAAAAAAAAGAATCTCTTTGTAAAGGGATCATTAATGTCCTTATTTTCCTTCTGTGCAAATAAACACAGGCGCTTCATATAATCCTGGGACCAACATAGTTTACACAGTTTTCTCATCTGTAAAACAAGAAAAATACTACTACTTTTACCTAGAAGGTTGTGAGGATGAATTTTTTAATTTCACATGAAAAATACAGCTCCTTGTCTGGCACAGAGCAAGAAGTTGGTAAATGTTACTGTTTTTATCAGCTATTGCCAACGCTGTTGTTTATGGAGAGGTGATGTATTACATTAAGCAAAGCGTTAAATGGCAGTAGTAACAAAACACTCTTGGACCTCATTACTTTTCATTACCCTACAGATTTGTTTGTAATTGAAAACAGAGAATGAATATATTTAATGTGCCCAAGTGGGCAGTGTTGGAGTAAAAATTGTATCAAAAAGATATTAATAGTTAAATGAATTTTGCAGTCTCCCATTAATTCATGCAGCCAACCAGCCAGTCAGAACTATTTACTGGATGCCCAATGTGTGCAAGCCAGGATCTGCACCACTGGACATGGCAGAACTCGTGACAAGTGGGTAGGTGATGCTGGAGCACCGATAACAGTCACGATATTACAATCTTTGCTTTGGTGGAATTAAGAAATCCTGGTTCAATTATAACTCTTCTCAGTAATCAGTACTATACCTTTCCACCCTGGATAAGTGATTTTCCACAGGCTTTAGCAAGGAGCAAAGATGTCTCTGATGTGCTTTTCACTTGTACATTTTCTATGCCTGGAGGCTTAATACAGCCTATGAAAAATCGTTCTTTCGTTCTTTTCGTTCTCTCTCAAAGCTTCAAGCCTCAGGGCCCTTGAAATAAATCAATACTGAATTCATTGACTTAGGCATTCCAACAGAACAAAAGGAATTTCAGAGACCAGACAAGGCAATAAAAACATTTGGAATTTCTTTTTCCCCAAAGTGCCTCCCTTTTTTCTTATTGGAATAGCAACAATTAACAGTATTCTCGCAGCAGAATGGCCATTGTTTTGCCTGCAAACAAACTAAAAACTTCGTCAATCATCACCTTCCCAAATTCATTTTATAAGTAACAAATTACCATTTAAACAACAACCGCGAATTTTAAAGAGTGTAACGATAAACTGCATGATTTTATATAACCTGCTTTCACCCTAATTATGAATAGTTTTCAAACAACATATGTACTCAAGTGTATTTCTGGGTCATCAATATACTTAATAAGCTTTCCTGAATATGCAAAATAAACACTTTGACCTATTTCTGGAAAGCTTAGAGCATTGCAGAAGGGAAGATCAGGAGATAGTAAACAACACCTGTGGTATTATAGATCCAGTAGCTTTGGGGTTGCTATTCTCTTTTGGTTTCTAGATCAATAAACAGCAGGAAGCTCTGGCTTCTGTCTATTAGCATGCTTTCAGTTGTAAGAAAGCTCCATTCTATTAATAATCAGTTAACAATAACTAGAACTGCTTAACAATAAAATTTAGAGATAGGGCAGCCTGAATTTAGCAGCTCAGATATCAGCTGTGTGATATCTGAAGAACCCATTTACAGAGACAACCAAAATGTCACACTTTTCCCTCTACACACTCATTTCTTTTCTAGAATCTTACTGTCATAATATATACAATCCCTCAGTGTTACATCTGTATAGAACTGACCCTGCCAATAGACTATGATTTCCAAAAAACCCTCCAACCCTGTAACCTCCAATATCTCACTCATTAATCTATCATTCTTTAGAGTAATACTGCTTTCACAATACCTTGCTCAAAGATATTCTGTGCAGTAATGGGAGCAAAGAATTTGGTATCAGAGGATTATTGCTGCTACCCCACATAATTATGAGACTTGTGCATGCTAAGTCGCTTCAGTCATGTCCTACTCTGTGCGACCCCATGGAGCCCGCCAGGCTCCTTTGTCCATGGGATTCTCCAGGCAAGAATACTGGAGTGGGTTGCCATGCCCTCCTCCAGGGAATCTTCCTGATCCAGGGATTGAACCTGGGCCTCTTACGTCTCCTGCATCGACAGGCAGGTTCTTTACTGCTAGAGCCATCTGCGAAGCCCTATGAGACTTACAAAAAGCTATTAATTCAATGATTTTGTTTCCTAATCTGTAAAATGGAGGGTATAAATATTGTGTTTCTAAGACTTTATGAAGAGTAACAAAACTCCACAACAAACGTGTTACAGGATGATAATGTGTTAAGAGACTTCCTTGAGTGTCTTCAGCAAGCCATTCATGTACCTCTTGCATGCGGTCACTTTGGTGCTACTCTGGCAGAGTAAGGTAGGCAAAACAGAGATGATAGCGCTCTAGAAGTCTATACTAAATCAAAACGTATCACTTATATGAGGAATCTGAAAAAGCATGCAAATGAACTTACTTACAAAACAGAAATAGAGAGATTTCCCTGATGGTTCAGTGGCTAAGACTTTGTACTCCCAATGCAAGGGGCCCAGGTTCAATCCCTGGTCTAGGAACTAGATCCCACAGGCACAACTAAGAGTTCACATGCAGCAACTAAGATCTCGCATGCTGCAATGAAGATCAAAGATCCCATGTGCCACAGCTAACACCCAGCACATCCAAATAAATAAAAATAAAATATTAAAAAAAGAAAAAAAACCAGAGGTAGACCCACAGACATAGAAAACAAATTTACAACTACCAAAGGGAAAAGGGGCAGGGAAGGTGTAAATTAAAAGGATGGGATTAACATATACATGCAACTATATATGAAACAGATAAAATAACCAACAATCAGTTCAGTTCAGTTCAGTTGCTCAGTCATTTCCAACTCTTAGCAACCCCATGGACTGCAGCATGCAAGACTTCCCTATCCATCACCAACTTCTGGAGCCTACTCAAACTCATGTCCATCTTGTCAGGAATGCCATCCAACCATCTCATCCTCTGTCAACTCCTTCTCCTCCTGCCTTCAATCTGCCTCCTCCTGTCTTCAAAGACCCCAGCATCAGGGTCTTTTCAAAGGAGTCAATCCTTTCAATGAATATTCAAGACTGATTTCCTTTAGGATGGACTGGTTGTATCTCCTTGCAGTCCAAGGGACTCTCAAGAGTCTTCTCTAACAACACAGTTCAAAACCATCAATTCTTCAATGCTCAGCTTTCTTTATAGTCCAATTCTCACATCCATACAGGACTACTGGAAAAACCATAGCTTTGACTAGATGGACCTTTTTGGCAAAGTAAGGTCTCTGCTTTTTAATATGCTGTCTAGGTTGGTCATAGCTTTTCTCCCAAGGAGTAAGTGTCTTTTAATTTCATGGCTGCAGTCACCATCTGCAGTGATTTTGGAGCCCAGAAAAATAAAGTCTGTCAGTGCTTCCATTGTTTCCCCATCTATTTGCCATGAAGTGATGGGACTGGATGCCATGATCTTAGTTTTCTGAATGTTGAGTTTTAAGCCAACTTTTTCACTCTCCTCTTTCATTTTTATCAAGAGGCTCTTTAGTTCTTCTTCACTTTCTGTGTGGAGACGTGCATTTTAAAGAAACTTTTTACCCATGCATTTTACATTAAAAATATATTTATTTATTTATTTTTTTATCATTGTGCTGGGTCTTCATTGCTGCACAGGCTTTTCTCTAGTTGTGGTGTGTGGGGGCTACTCTCTAGTGGTGGTGCACTGGATTCTAATTGCAGTGGTTTCTCTTATTGCGGAGCATGGGCTAGAGGGTATACAGGCTTCAGTATTTGTGGTGCAAGGGGGTTCAGTAATTGTGGTTCCTAGGCTCTAGAGCACAGCCTCAATAGCTGTGACACACGGGCTTAGCTGCTCTGTGGCACGTGGGATCTTCCCAGATCAGGGACTGAACTTGTTTCTCCTGCATTGGCAAGTGGGCTTTTTTTTTTAACCACTGAGTCACCAGAGAAGCCCCTCCATACATTTAAATTTCATCTAGTCATATAAAATTATACGATTGTAATTTTATATCATGCTTCCACATTTTAAAATTTTATCTAATTGGCTTCCAGCATTGTTTTCATTCTAAATGTTTGTACTTTACTTGATTTTATTTTTAATATATATGTTTTCAGATTAAAAAATTTGTGGTTAATATAAAAGTTAAAATTTTACTGAAATATATGATGTAGAAAGCAAATGTGTCCCCAAACCCCTCAGCAAGGATAATCATTGTTAATAATTGGTATAGTCAATAAGATTTGAGTGAATGTATACATATATATAAAGATATTTTATTGATATTAGTACGAAGAGAAATGGTACTTGACTTTATACACCATTTTTAAAGTTTCTCTTTTTCTCAGTTAATAATGAGTTGGGAAATAAAACAAGATATCAAAAAGATATCTGGGAGCTCCCTGGTGGCTTAGTGTTTAAGACTGCAGGCATTCAACGCCATGGCTGGGTTTAATCCCTGGCCAGGGAACTGAGATCCTGCAAGCCAAGCAGTGCAGTGAAAAAAAAAAAAAAATTGCACTCCCACGTTTACTGCAGGAATATTCACAATAGCCAAGACCTAGAAACAACCTAAATGTCCCTCAATGGACGAATGAATAAAGAAATGGTGATATGTATATATATATCAGTTCAGTTCAATTCAGTCGCTCAGTCGTGTCCGACTCTTTGTGACCCCATGAATTTTAGCACGCCAGGCCTCTCTGTCCATTACCAACTCCTGGAGACTATCCAAACCCATGTCCATCGAGTCGGTGATGCCATCCAACCATCTCATCCTCTGTCGTCCCCTTCTCCTCCTACCCCCAATCCTACCCAGCATTAGAGTCTTTTCCAATGAGTCAACTCTTCGCATGAGGTGGCCAAAGTATTGGAGTTTCAGCTTCAACATCAGTCCTTCCAATGAACACCCAGGATTGGTCTCCTTTAGGATGGATTGATTGGATCTCCTTGCAGTCCAAGGGACTCTCAAGAGTCTTCTCCAACACCACAGTTCAAAAGCATCAATTCTTTGGTGCTCAGCTTTCTTCACCGTCCAACTCTCACATCCATACATGACCGCTGGGAAAACCACAGCCTTGACTAGACGGACTTTTGTTGGCAAAGTAATGTCTCTGCTTTTAAATATGCTGTCTAGGTTGGCCATAACTTTCCTTCCAAGGAGTAAGTGTCTTTTAATTTCATGGCTGCAATCACCATCAGCAGTGATTTTGGAGCCCCAAAAAATAAAGTCTGACACTGTTTCCACTGTTTCCCCATCTATTTCCCATGAAGTGATGGGATCAGATGCCATGATCTTAGTTTTCTAAGATATATATGTATGTTAGAATCCAAAAAAGTTGAACTTGTGGAAACTTGTAGAATACAATGGTAGTCAATAGGAACTGAGGGTAGAGGAATTGCAGAGAGGCTGGTCAAAGTGTATAAACTTGCAATTAAAAGATGAATAAGTTCTGGAGGTCTAATGCCCAGCCTTGTGGTTATAGCCAACAATACTGTATATATAACTTCAAAGTTGCTAAGAGACTAGACCTTAAATGTTCTCATCACAAGAAAGAATTGATGTGATATGGTAGAGTTGCAAGCTAAAGTTATGCTGGTGGACTTCCTTGGTGGTTCAGTGGTTAAGACACTGCCTGCCAATGCAGGGGACGCGGGTTTGATCCCTGGTCCAGGAAGATTCCACATACAGCAGGGCAACTAAACCTGTGCACCACAACTACTGAACCCACATGCCCCAGAGCCTGTGCTCCGCAACAGGAGAAGCCACTGCAAAGATAAGCCTGTGCACTGCAACGAGCGAGTAGCCCCCGTTCAGCGGAACTAGAGAAAGCCCACACACAGCAGTGAAGACCCAACACAGCCAAAAATACATAAATAAATAACATGAATTAAAACAAATAGTCTTGAATAAAAAAACAAATAAAGTTATGGTGGCAATCATATTGTACTACATAAAAGTATCAAATTGACAACTTATATACCTTAAACTTGCACAATGTTGCATGTTAGTTATATGTCAATAAAAACATATTTTGAAAAATTTCCCATGCATTCATTCAAATATTCTATATAAAACATTTTATAAGCGTATACTAAGATATTTGTTGTATTAATATTAACGGGGCTTGACTTACATGCTATTTTTTTTATCTTATATCGGAGTATAGTTGATTAGCAATTTTGTGTTAGTTTCAGTGTACAGCAAAGTGATTCAGTTGTGCATACACATGTATCTATTCTTTTTCAAATTCTTTTCTCATTCAGGTTTTTATAGAGTATTGAGCAGAGTTCCTGGTGCTATATGTGGTATGTGGTATGTGGTTTAGTCGCTAAGTTGTGTCCGACTCTTTGCGACCCCAGGGACAGTAGCCTGCCAGGCTCCTCTGTCCATGGGATTCTCCAGGCACGAATACTGGAGTGGGTTGCCATTTCCTTCTCCAGGGGATCTTCCTAACCCAGGAGTCAAACCCAAGTCTTCTGCATTGCAGGTAGATTCTTTACCTACTGAGCTATGAGGGAAGCCCACTGGTGTTATATAGTAGGTCCTTATTGGTTATCTATTTTAAATGCAGTAGTGTTGTACATATCATTTTGAAGCTTGCTTTTTCTTTCAGTTAAATATATATCTTAAGAAGATTTCCAGCATTCATTCATTCGTTTAAAAAATACTAACACCTATCATGTGGCAGGCTTTGTTCTAGGTGCTAAAGAGGCAGCAGTGAAATAGATGATGTCCCTAACATCAAAGTAGATGAGTAGAAGGGGGATAAAGAGAGCAAACAAATAAGTGATAAGCCAGGGCATATCTAGTAAGGGGGTAGAGATAACAAGAGAAGTTTTATTCTTGATTGGTCATGAGGGAATCTCTTCAAGAAGATGAACTAGAGCAGATAACTGAATAATAAGGTCAGACTATCTGATGATCTGGAGAAGGAATTTCCAGGCAGAGGAAAGAGCTGGTGCTGAGTTCCAGGAATGGGAACAAACTTGGCTTGTTCCAGGAACCCAGAGAAGACCAGTGGAGTTGGGATGGAGCAAACAGGGAAGGGAGGATGGTGGCTGGTGTGAGAGGTCACTAGGGTCCTGGTAAGAGGTTTGCAATTTATTCTAAGGGCAACAGAAAACCATGAAAGATTGAAGCACAGATGTGATATGAATTTATCTAGGATGTCACAAGATCAATCTGGCTGCTAAGTAACTGGTGGACTGTTTAGGGGTCAAGAACAAAAGCAGAGTGACCACGTAGGAGTTCATCTCAGGGAAAAGTTATAATCGAGTGAAGTTCCAGGAATATAGTGAAGTGTGGTCAGACCCAGGGTATATATTGGATGGAGAATTGATGGGATATGCTGATGGACTGAATGGAGGAGAAGGGTGATGATGAGGGAAACAAATATCAAGAATGACTCTAGGCTTTTGGAAGGAGTCATTATTGGGAGATTGTTGGCTACATCAGCTGACATGGGAAAGACTAGGGAAGCTCTGGTTTTCAAGAGGTGGGAAAAATGAAGAACTATGATGCGGAAAAAAAGAAGAACTGTGATATGGAAATGTTAAGATTGAATGATCTATTAAGTGTCAAAGTAGAGATGGTAACTAGGTGTTTGAGTTCTCCAAGGGGAGGTGAGATGATTATTGGGCTTGGAGATACTGATTTAAAAGTCATCAATAGGGAATTCACTGGCAGTCCAGTGGTTAAGATCCCATGCTTCCTCTCCTGGGGTTGCTGGTTCTATCCCTGGTCGGGGAACTAAGATCCCACATGCTTGCAACTTGGCCAAAAAAAAAAAAAAAACCCAGTCATCTACTCATGGATGCTATTTAAAGCCATGGAGATGGATGAGGTCGTTTTGGAAGAGAATACCATTGCAGAAGAGGTCAGGGCCCAAAGCCATGGGGCTTTCAACTGTGAAACATAGGAAAGAACAGGAAAGTGATAAAGAATAAGCAGTCATCACAAATAACAAGAATCTGTTTTATAAAGGCCTACTCAGTCAGACAGCTTCGACGGAGAAAGTAAGATGACAACCAAAAATTGCTGCAGGATTTGTCAAGACAGCGGTCAGTGGGGAACTTGATGAGGGTCAGAGAGAAATGGGGATAGAAATTTGAGTTGGGTTTCTAGAAAACAGAAGGTGCAGAAATAGAAACATCTGGGAGAGAAAAGACATTCAAAGAATTTCCTCTAAGCTCAGCAAAAGATGGATCAATTAAAAATGGACCAAGTCAAGGAGGAGGATTGTTTGTGTTTTGTTTGTTTTTGAAATGATGATAATGACATCATGCTTTACACTAATGGGAAAGTTTTAGATGAGAGGAGAAAAATGGTGATTGATGAAGGGCTGGCAGCACAAGCAGTGTTTTTGAAAATGTGGGAAGTGATGAGCTGGGAGGCACAGATGAAGATGTTAGGCTTAGTGAGGGGCCCTAATGGGTTCTTCGTGAATCTTTGTTGAAGGAATTTAGGTTGTGTCACAGTTTTCATTTTAAAATATAATACTGCTTTGGATATCCTTGTACCTTTATCTTCATATGTTTATGTGACTTTGTTGTTGCTTAATCTCTAAGTCCTGTCTGACTTTTTGTGACCCCATGGACTGTAGCCCGCCAGGCTCCTCTGTCCATGGGATGTCCCAGGTAAGAATATTGGAGTGGGTTGCCATTTCCTTCTCCAAGGGATCTTCCCAACCCAGGGATCAAACCCAGGTCTCCCGCATTGCAGGCAGATTCTTTACTGTCTGAGTCAACAGGGAAGACCAAATTTTGTTACATGTTCGATAAAAGCTACTATGGTATGTTTCTAAAATATTTACCTATCTCCTTCTTTAAGACATCTCTTCTTTAATTTCTGCTATTTTATTTCTTAATTATTTTTTACTGAATGGCAACCCACTCCAGTATTCTTGCCTGGAGAATTCCATGGACAGAGGAGCCTGGTGGGCTATAGTCTATGGGGTCATGAAGAGTCGGACATGACTGAATGACTAACACTTTCACTTTATTAGTTTAAGCACTTTATAAGTACCTGCAGTAAAAATATGTTAATTGATATGGAGATTCTCTAAAAATATTTTTAAAGTGTCTGTTTATCATTTATGTTTTTTTTTCCCCTAAGAAATTTAGCCTGTGAAACAAACCACTTCTGAGGTGGGAAATGTATGTATATAATTTATTGATATGTTAGATTGAATTACTGTCAAAATATATTAAATACTTTAAAAAAATACTGGAATTGAGTTCCTTTAGAATTAGATGTCCTTGTATTGGAGATTTCCTTTAATATATAGTATATTGTATAGAAAAGAGTTTCACCTAATAAAGTTGCTTTAAATAAAGTGAGTAAATAAAAAAATTATATTCATCAGATGTTGAAAAATTGCCTTCCAAAATATTTTATTTTTTAATTCCTAAAGTTGGAAATATTAGCTCTAATCGTCTAACCTATTGTTTTTCTTTGTCTCTTGCAGTTCTTGTTTTAGCCATTACTGGTTTTATCTATTTAATTTCTTTCCCCTCTTTTATACTGTTACATTCCCCCTCTGTTTTTTCTGTATTCCTTTGTGATGACTCATCTTTGTACTATTTGGCCAGAATCTGGGCCTGGAGGAGTGTGAACCACACCGGGTTTACATTGTAAACAAGACACTCTCTCCCAGCTGCTCAGGCACCTGCTCCCTTGGCCTCCTATGAAAGCAAATTCCCAGGGCAGTTAGCCAGTCTCTCTCCAAAGAATTACCTCCAAGGAGACAGCAAACTCAAGAGTTAAGTCTCTTTAGAGCCTCAAATTTCACAGTGAGGAAGACAGGTTAGATTTGCTTTAAAAGTGTTACATATTGAAAAGTTACATGATTTGGCAATTATGTACACAAATCTCTTGTGGGGGAATTCTCTGGTAGTCCAGTGGTTAGGACTCCGGTTCAATCCTTGGTTGGGGAATTAAAATCCCACAAGCCACACAGCATGGCCAAAAAAAAAAAAAGACTTCTTATGGTAAAACCTGTGGGCTCCAGTTGGATTTTAGGCCAACTGCCAATGTTAAACCACAAGACAGAAGGCAGTGATGACATAGAGGTGGATGTTGAGGAAATGGCCTGGGTTTGGTCAGGAAGCAGGTGGTAATAAACCTCAGAGACTGGCAAAGGAGGTGGCACAGAAGTTTAGCAGCCAAGTTATTGGTACCACTTCGAAACCAGCTGTTTAGGGGGATGTGGTCTGTCCTGCTCTGGTTGCTATTGATGCTATTTATGCCAATTCCTCTGCAGACTCTGGTGGTCCCTTTCCTCCAGGTCAACCTTGGTGGAAAATCCTCCACGCTGGTGTGATCTCTGCCACTCCCCTGCCGCCCCACATTGCTGTCCCCTTCCCTGGTCCAGGGTCTGCCAGGCCACCCTCGAGCCGCTGGCTGATCAGGGCCAGAGCTGAAAGGAGGAGGTGGTGACCAAGGAGACCCAGCTGCAGCGCCCACTCTAGGCCTCTATCTGTGCAGGCAGCTCCTGGAGAGCCCACTCTGTACCAGGCCAATGCCATGCTGTAACACCTGGCTACTCCCTTAAGCTGTGTGGGAGGTGGCTCTGGTGGACATGGGGAATGACAGCGCAGAGGCCCTCTGCTGCCAACATGCCCCCCTGACTTACACCATCCCTGAGGTGGGCAAGAAGGATGATGTGAAGACTGCCCGGGAGCCTAAAACCTTGTGAGCATTGCTGTCCAGAACCAGAGGGACCGTAGATCTCATTCACAGACTACAGGCTGCTGCACTGGCTGCAGATCCACCAGGTCTTGTCCCCCATCCTGCGCCCTCCCGCTGCCTCCCTAACCCCCCACCCCCACCAAGCACAGCACAGAAACTACCCCGTCGTCAGGAAACAGCGAGGGTTTGTGGCACTCTCTGCAGCTGCCTGCTTCCCTTCCCCAGGACTAATCAAATTTCCAGGAGAGAGGGGAAAGAAGTTTCTCTACATGTTTCAGAGCAACTGAGCTGCAACTACTGAGCCCGTGTGCCACAATAAGGGTCTTCACACGGAAAGGCAAGATCCCTCGTGCTACAACCAAGACAGGAGGCAGCCAAATAGAGAAAGAGACCAGACAAGAGAGTCCACGTGCTGCAATGAAAGAGCTCACATGATGCAAATAAATAAATAAACCAGAAAGATGGGTCTTCTTTTATTAAAACACTACCTTGAAGTAAGAGTAGCCTGGACAGATAGATAACTGGCCGGGTGGGTAATTACGCCCAGAGAGGAGCACTAGAGTTCAACTGTTCTTATTCTCTGTTGTCTGAATTTTTATTCTTCTTTAAGAAGCAGTTGCTTCCCTTTTAGCTGATTTATAAATAACAATTTCATATAGCAAGTTTCCTCATTTACCTATCTTGGAGTCTATTTTGCATGGAGTTGATGGTAAAAGAAATGTCAGAAAGTAGCATTACTCAATGCAAGGGATTGGAGGAATGGTTTACAAAGAAGGCTTTGTTTTTGCTGTTTACAGGAAAGTTTGGATACAACTCCTTTAATAATTGCTCAAGCTAAAAATATTGGGTAGAGCTCTGGGGATTGGATGTGGGTTGAGCCTTGTAAGATTTGATTCCCTATTTATCTCCTCAGCCTTCACAGAGGGACATAACTCTATCTTCAGACCATCTCTTAGCAAAATCAAGTCATGGTAGAGCAGGTACTACTGGTATCTGTAGAGCATCACCAGCTCATTATCACCTAGTGGTTGAGAAAAATCAGTGTCCTCATGGGGTACTAGAAGAAAACACAGTTCTTTGTGTGTGTGTGTGTGTGTTTGTGTGTGTGTGCACGCGTGCACATGCGCACACATGCACGCACGTGCACTCACAAGCAGGTTCAGTTATGTCCAACTCTTTGTAGCCCCATAGACTATAGTCTGCCAGGCTTCTCTGTCCATGAGATTTCCAAGGTAAGAATACTGGGGCAGGTTGCCATTTCCTATTCCAAGGGATCTTCCTGTTCCAGGCATCGAATCTGCATCTTTTACATCTCTTGCATTGGCAGGTTGATTCTTTACCACTAGGGCCACCTGGGAGGCCTTTATCAGAGTCTAAAATCTATCCCTGGACCAACACAGAGCAAAAGAGAGCTGACTCCCAGCAGGTCCACTGACTCGGGCATTTGAAGCTAGAGACTTCGAATCCAGATCAGGAGGGGTTTTCCAGAGGAAGTGATGCTTAAGGCAAGATCTGGAAGATAAGTAGGCATAGAAGCAGGCAAAAAAGATGATGTAAAAGAGAGCCAAGAGGTAAGACAGAGGGCGTAGCGTGTTGAAAAAATAAAAGGTGCCAGTTCTGTGTGTCTGGAGCACAGACAGCAAGGGAGGAAGTGGTCAGAGGCCAGCCAGGCAGACAAGAGCCAGATTATGCAGAAACATGAAACCTGTGTCAAAGGTCTGAACTTTGTCCTCGCAGCAACAGGAAGCCACTGAAAAGTTTTATGCAAAGGAGGTGAGAAGCTGAGATGTATCTTCATAAGAAATCATTCTGGTTGCACTGCAATGGTAGAAGGTATGATTGGAAAAGACAAGGCAAGAAGCTGGGAGACCCTTGGGGAGCAGTCCTGATGGGAGATGACAGTAGATGGAGAGAAGTCCTTTTATATTCAGGCACAACTCCTGGTGCCATGGAACTCCTATAGTCACACTCTCTCACTTGGTTTTCATATTTCCTGGTTGCTTAAAAAAGAAAAAATGGATCACTCAGTGGTCTCAAAAGAACAACAAAATAGGATACTCGGAGCTCACACATATAGACAGTGGGTGCTCTGTCGCTCAGTCGTGTCTGACTGCAATCTCATGGACTATAGCCCACCAGGCTCCTCGGTCCGTAGGATTTTTCAGGCAAGAATACTGGATTGGGTTGCCATTTCCTCCTCCAGGGGAGCTTCCCGACCCAGGGATCAAACCCACTTCTCCTGCATTGGCAAGCAGATTCTTTAACCACGGTTCCACCTGGGAAGCTACACAAGTTATAGGCAACTTAACTTTGTTTGTTGGGAGATTTTTGAGAAATGGAACTTTCTCCTTTTTAGTTTTATTTTTTTAAAATTGGCTCACCTTTATTCAATATCTGCAATATACTCAAAATATAGACAAGTCTGTTACTGTAAGAAATTAGGAGCCATCTTTGATTCCTGGCTTTCTTTTATCCCTCACATCTAAGGAATCACCAAGTCCTGTTAGACTCTGCCTTGGAAGTTTCTCACAGTCTTTCCACCTTTTTTTTTTTGCCACCATCATACTCTGGGTCACATCATCTTTCATTTCAAAAGCCCCCTTACTTGTTTTCCATTGTCTCCTCTACAGCCAGAGGGATTCTTGTGCATGTAAAATGATCATGCCCCTGAGCCTCCCATCATTCATTCAAAGTCCACACTGACTCCTCCTTGTCCTTGAGATAAAAATCAGGCCTTTTTCTCCAGGCTCAAATTTTACCACTCTCTTCTTGCACTTTCTACCTAAGCTATCCTGAAAGCTTTTGTTCTTTTTATCACTGTGCCTCAACCCCAGGACTTACAAAAGCTATTTCTCGAATGACTTAGAATGCAGTGTATTTTCTCTTCTTCTAGTTATCTCTTATTCCTTCCCCAGCTCTCAGTCTGAACCTTAACTCCTCAGTCAGTCTTTCACAATTACCAGATTTGGCTAACACTCCTTGTCATGTTTTTATAAGCACTGTATCTATAATTGTCCTACCACAATATAATCTCCATCATACATTATTTTGTTGCTTTGTTTTTTTGGCCACACAGAAAGTCATAGAAGATCTTAATTTCCTGCCCAGGGATTGAACCCAGTCCCCAGCAGTGAAAACGTTGAGTCCTAACCACTGGACCACCAGGGAATTCCTTCCATCATACCTTGTTAATTTTTCTTCACATGAATCTCTCTCCTGGCTGAGCATTCTAATCTTGTTCCCTTCACGTATTTCCTGGTATTCAGAAGATGAAAAACATATTTCAAATTAAAATGAATTGTGAAACAATCCTGAAAAAGAAGAACAAATTTCGACAGCCCACACTTACTAATTTCAAAACTTACTACAAAGCAATGATAATTAAGACAGTGTGATAGTAACATAGGGATAAACAGACTGTTCAAAGGAACACAACTGAGAGTCTAGAAATAAACCCATAAATTGATTTTTTGACAAATGTACTAAGACTATACAGGGGCAAATAGTCTTTTTGTTACAGAGTCCAAGCTCACTCTACTTACCACATGACAGGCCAATGAATCAGAGATGAGGTGTTGAGGCAAGGAGTATGACTCTAATTGGAAAGCTGGCAGACCAAGAAGATGGCAGACTAATGTTTCAAAATAACCATCTTATCAAGGTCTGGATATGCCAGGTTATTTTATAGAACACAGGGCATGTGGTGAGGAAATAAAGTAAAAAGGCCATTAGTCTTGCAAATATCTCCTGGAATGGCTAGCCTTAGGGAGGGATGTGTTAATTTCTTCCTTCCTATAACCATCCACAGGTGGACAGGGTCCTGAACAAAAGCACTTTGGTTTAATATTCAGGCAGAGGGGCAAGGTTCCCTAGGGAGGCCATTATGTAGGGACAGAATCATTTTAGTGAGCAAAAACAATGGAAAGCAAATGTTAAAGTAAAAGAAACAGATCAAACATGGACTCAGTTCTTTTCTGTAACATTTTCAACAAATGGAGTTAACACAAGAAGATATCCACATGCAAAAGAATGAAGTTAAACATTGTGTACAAAAATTCATTAAAAATAGATCAAAGAGCTAAATACAAGAGCTGAAACTGTAACACTTAGAAGAAAAATATCACCTTGAATTTGGCAATGGTTCCTCATATGACACCAAAAGCAAGCAACAAAAGAAAAAATAATAATTATGACTTCTTAAAAACCAAACATTTTTGTGCTTCAAAAGACACTATCAAGAAAGTGAAAAGAAAAAACACAAAATGGGAGAAGATTTTCACAAATAGTATTTCTGATAAGGAATTTGTACCTAGAATACACACATTTCAAAACTTCTTGTAACTCCATAACAAAAAAACAACCTAGTTGAAAACTGGCCAAAGTAACTGAAAACACATTTCCTCATAAAACACCATAAAACATTTCCTCACCAACAGTGTAGAAGCGTTAGGAGAATATATTTATAACCTTAGGATGATAGAGTCTTCCTTAAAGAAGTCAAGAAAGCCCAAAGTCATAAGGGATAAAATAAGCATATTTAACTACATAAAAATTAAATTTTGTGATATTTTATTATAAATGTCTATGTGTTGTGTTACAAATATTTCTCTCTTGCTGGTTTTTTTTGGCATTTGACTGCACTTTCATTTTTTTTTTTTGAACTTTTTATTTTATATTGAGATATAGCTGATTAACAATGTTGTGCTAGTTTCAGGGAAACCTTGAAGGGACTCAGCCATATATATATACACATATCCATTTTCCCCAAAGACCCCTCCCATCCAGGCTGCCACATAACATTGAGCAGAGTTCCATGTGCTATGCAGTAGGTCCTTGTTGGTTATACATTTTAAACATAGCAGTGTGTACATGGCCTTCCCAAAGTCCTTAACTGTCCCTTCCCCCTGTGCAAATGTAAGTTTGTTTTCTAAGTCTGTGACTCTCTTTCTGTTTGGTAAATAATTTCATTTGCCTCATTTCCTTTTAGATTCCACGTATAGGGGATGTCATACGATATTTCTCTTTCTCTGTCTGACTTATTTCACTCAGTATGACACTCTCTAGGTCCATCCATGTTGTTGTAAATGGCATTATTTCATTCTTTTAATGGCTGAGTAATATTCCATTGTATATATGTACCACATCTTTATCCATTCCTTTGTCAACGGACGTTTAGCTTGCTTCCATGCCTTGGCTATTGTAAACCGTGTTGCAGTGAACATTGGGGTGCCTGTATCCTTTTGGATACGTGCCCAGGAGTAGGATTGCAGGCGCATGTGTTGTGTGTGCGTGCATGCTAAATTGCTTCAATTGTGTCCTGCTCTTTCGACCCTATGGACTGGAGCCTGCCAGGCTCCTCTGTCCATGCGATTCTCCAGGCAAGAATACTGGTGGGTTGCCATGCCCTCCTCCAGGGGATCTTCCTGACCCAGGGATCCAACCTTGTGTCTCCTGAGGCTCTGGCATTGCAGGTAGATTCTTTACCACTGAGCCACCAGGGAAGCCCGTCAGGCTCTTATGGTAGCTCTATTTCCTTAGTTTTTTAAGGAAACTCCATACTGTTCTCCATAGTGGCTACACCAATTTACATTCTCACCAACAGTGCAGGAGGGGTCCCTTCTCTCCACATCCTCTCTAAAATTTATTGTCTGTGGATTTTTTGATGATTGCCACTCCGGCTGGTGTGAGGTGGGATTTCATTGTAGTTTTGATTTACATTTCTCTGATAATTAGTGATGTTGAGTATTTTTCATGTGCCTATTGGCATCTGTATGTCTTCTTTGGCGAAATGTCTTTTTAGGTCTTCTGCCCATTTTTGAGCGGGTTGTTTGTTTTGCTGCTGTTAAGTGTCACGAACTGCTTGTAAATTTTGAAAACTAATTCCTTATCAGTCATATCATTTGCAATCTGTGGGTTGTC
Organism: Giraffa tippelskirchi; assembly: GCF_054371585.1. Lineage (NCBI taxonomy): Eukaryota > Metazoa > Chordata > Mammalia > Artiodactyla > Giraffidae > Giraffa > Giraffa tippelskirchi. The sequence continues at coordinate 35,287,739 of NC_137280.1, read as the reverse complement.
ACAGTTCAATTTCAGTGCTTATGATTGGTCTTTTCATATTTTCTATTTCTTCCTGGCTCACTAGCGGGCAAATTCTAAGACAAATTCACTTCTAAGAATTTGTCCATTTCCTCCAGGTTGTCCAATTTATTGGTTTATAGCTGCTCATAGTATTCTCTTATGATCCTTAGTATTTCTGTGGGGTCAGCTGTAACTTCTCGTTTTTCATTTCTAATTTTATTGATTTGAGTCTTCTCTCTTTTTTTCTGGTTGAGTCTAGCTAAAGGTTTATCAATTTTGCTTATCTTTTCAAAGAACCAGGTTTTAGTTTCACTGATCTTTGCAATTATTTTCTTTCAGAGCAGAAATAGATGAAATAGAGACAAAGAAAACAGTTTTAGTATATTTAGAAATTTTCAGCAATTATATCTTCAAATAATATCCTTTCCCCCTTTTTTCTCAGCTTTCTGAAACTTCAGTTCCCTGTCTGTTAGGCAGTTTGATATTGCCTCACAAATCCCTGAGGCTCTATTTTCTTGTTTTTGTTTTTCAGTTTCTTTTTCACTGTTTCATTTTGGATGATTTCTATTGTTATAGCTTTAATATCAACAATTTTTTTCTTCTTCAATGCTTACTGCTGCTGCTGCTGCTAACTCACGTCAGTCGTGTCCGAATCTTAGCGACCCCATGGACTGCCGCCTACCAGGCTCCTCCGTCCATGGGATTTTCCAGGCAAGAGGACTGGAGTGGGGTGCCATTGCCTTCTCTGTCTTCAATGCTTAATCTTCTGATATTCCATCTAATACAATGTTCAAATCATGTGTTATATTTTTCATGTCTACAAATTCATTTTCAAAATATTTTTCTTTTCTTTCATCATTTTGTTAATGTTTTTCTTTATATTTTTGAACATATAACAAAAACTTTTTTAAGGTTTACCTGATAATTCCATCTTTCTGTCATTTCTGAGTCTCTTTTCATGGATTTAGGTACTGGCTATGTGTCATATCTCTTGCTTAATTTCATGAATGATAACTTTTTATTGGTTTGTAGACATTATGATTTTGTGTTATTGTATGCTGGATTTTGTTTTAATCCTTTAAGCAGCTTTGAGCTTTGATTTATCATGCAGTTAAGTTGCTTGCAGACCAGTTGGCATGAGAAAGACTCCTGAGGACTTGGGTACTATCCTTTTCTTTCTAAAATCTTGGTGCTGGCTACACGGATGTGTTTATTTTGTAAAACTTATTGAACACATTAATAAGTTGTGCATTGTCCTGTATATCTAGTATACTAACAGACATCTCATTTTAATAAGTTCACTTTTTAAAAATTGTAATGGGAGGAGAGCATCTGTTTGTCTCTTTGTCTTCCACTGGATCTTCCTCATATGATCATGGGGGGAGTTCCTCGTGAATTGTGGAGAAGACCTGACCTCACATGGCTCAGTTCCTAATTTTTCCATATGTTCATAGAGCAGTTGTGTTCTGGCCCACTCTTCTCCCACTTCCATCTGGTAAGCCTAGTCCATTTCAGGCTTATCTTGCCTTCCAGGTCTGCTCCTCTCTCCCACCACTGCTGCTCTAGCATATCAACACCCTCAAAGGAGCGTCTGAGTAAGTGAGTTTACAGAATCTCCTCCAGATAAGTCATTCTGCGATCTAGACTTGCAAAAGACTGGATTGTGGTCAAAGTTTCAAGATATTATCAATTTCAGTTTTACCAATCATGGGATGAATAATTTTATCTCAATCTGCCAGACTTTGATGTCTCACTCTTGACTGGTTTGAAACTTAGGGGGTGAAGAGAAGCCTGTTACATAGAACACTCTGAAAACTCCAACAAGACCTAAAATGCAAATGAGACACTTTAATGGAAAGTGAGACTTGATGTCTTTGACCTCTCTACATGACTAAAATTTTAATTTCATTTTAAAACATGAAATAATTATGTGTTTGTTTCTGAACCATTGGAGTTGAAATTTTATACATGGATGAGTTCCATTGATTTTGCATGCTTAATTGCTCATTAAGATGGTTACCTTGGCAACTGCTACATCAAATAATAGTTTTTAAAATTTTGACATACAGAGAACCTTGCTGAAGTAACTCAATAGCATTAAGTAAAAAGTGATATATTTACAAGCTACTAAGATTTTTATATATCAAATAAAAACTGCCTATCAAGTATGAACTTCTCAAAACTATAGTCATGAAGTTCACAACATATCATTATTACAGCTGAGTGGGATTTTCTTGTGAATTGTGGTACAATATCCATATTTTTGATCTGACTTTTTCTGAACAACAGGAAAAGGGATTCTGATGGTATAAATGTCCAATTTAAACTTCTGTAACTACGTTCTCAAGGCAACAACTCCATTTCAATTAACATTTATTTTACCAATAACACTGCTAGAATTTTGAGATATAAAACTGAGTAAAGTATCATCCAGCTTCTTGAAAAGTTTGTAATCAGGTAGGAACTTGTCACTTATTCATTCATTCAAAAATATTGTACATGTGTGCATGCTAAGTTGCTTCAGTCATGCCCATCTCTTTGCGACCTGATAGACTGTAGACTGCCAGGCTCCTCTATCTATGAGATACTCCAGGCAAGGATGCTGGAGTGGGTTGCCGTGCCCTCCTCCAGGGGATGTTCCCGATCCAGGCATTGAATTCACATTTCTTATGTCTCCTGCATTTACAGGCTGGTTCTTTACCACTAGTGCCACCTGGGAAGCCCCCAAAATATTATAAAGCACCTATATTGTCCCAGGTACGTTTCTAAGAGCTGGGGGTGGGCAGGGATGCACAATAAACAAACTAAACAAAACCCTCTGTCCTTATGGGAATTTGCATTAAATAGTGAAAAAAATAGGTTATAAAAAGTGCTTGTTGAGAAAAACAAAGTAGAGAACGGGAATAAAAAGTATGTGTAGGTGTGGGATAGGGCACAGCTGTAATTTTTTTCTCGGATCACAGGAAACCTTAATACATTTAAAATGAAAGTGCTGGGTTCCATCTGGAGGACCCCAGTCTTGTTGGTGACACTTAGAACATCATGGTAGGCGTAGTCTAAGATATCTTCTTCCCTGCTCAGCGTGTTGGTCTTGGCCATATCAGAGTAGCAGGGTTTGTTCACAGCTTGTGGGATCTACCCTTGACAAGCAGAGTGAGCAGGTGGGTTGCTGCTCTCCATTTCTCTATGACCGCCTCAGAAATCAAAGAAAGCCTGACTGTGGCCAGTGGACAAGTTTATTTTTCCTGGGAGAACTCTTCTGAAGGTACATGGCCTGCTTTCAGAGTTTCAGTGTCCTAAGCCAAAGGAAGACAGGAGGTGTATGAGTCTTTTCTTTTTCTTCTTTAATCTGTTGACTTCTTTCCGTGTGGCCTTCTTTGCTTAGAAAACTTCTCTTTTGCTTCAGTTTTTGCCAAGTCTTCTATTCTTTCTGAATCACCTTAAAAAAGGGACAGTTGTCATTTCAAGTAGAACAGTCAAGGAAGGCTTCTAGAGAATGTACTATTTAAACAAAGATTTGAGGAAGTGAGAGAGTTAGGCATGAAAATAATGTGCAGCAAGTGCATAGGCCCTGGGGTAGGTGTGTGCCTGGTGCGTTAAAGGCAGGGAAGGCAGACATAAAAACACACTGTTATAAAACGGTACATGTGGTAAAAAGTACTCCCAAGAAAAAAGTTCTTAGGTTTTACTTTATATTGCTGCTGTTGTTTAGTTGCTAAGTCATGTCCGACTCTTTTGTGGCCTCATAGACTGTAGTCCGCTAGGCTCCTCTGTCCATGGGATTTCCCAGCGAAGATCACTGGAATGGGTAGCCATTTCCTCCTCCAAGAGATCCTCCTGATCCAGGGATTGAACCTTAGTCTCTTGTGTCTCCTCCATTGGCAGGAGGACTCTTTACAGATGAGCCATCTGGGAAGCCTTTACTTTGTATAACCATAAAAAGTACTTTTACTTTAAGGATCTCAAATAGATTTGTTAACAGTGACTACTTAACCAATATGATAATAAGTAGACATGTTTATTATGCCCGCTTTATGCATTTTGAGGGACAGAAGATTAAGAAAAGTTTGGCAATGTGATTAAGAATACGAGCCTCGAAGCTATTTTGCCTGAGTTAAAAAATCCTAACTTTGCGCTGGGCGAGTTACTTCACTTCTCTTTCCATCAGTTTTCCACTTTAAAATGGAGATAATAATACACCTCTATGCTTCTCAGGTGGCTCAATCGTAAAGGATCTGCCTGCCAACGCAGGAGACTCAAGAGACACAGGTTCAATCCCTGGGTCAGGAAGATCCCCTGGAGAACAAAGTGGCAACCCACCCAGTACTCTTGCCTGGAGAATCCCAGAGGAGCCTGTGGTGCGTCCATGGGGTCGCAAAGAGTCAGACATGACTGAGCACGAGCCCAATGTCATGATGGAGATTAAATAAGAAAATTTAAAGACTCTTTTATGTGCCTCTGAGACTTTAATGTGTGTATAAATCTCTCTAAAACGCAGTTTCTGAGTTGGTAGGTCTGGGGTGCCCCTGAGATTCTGCATGTTTAACAAGTTTCTGGCGATGCTGCTGGTCCACAGACCACACTCTCATATCAAGGCGGTAAAGCATTTAGTACAGTGCCTGGCACACAGTCTGCACTAAATAAATTTAACCATCATTACACTTTCACACAGTAGAGTTGGCAAGGAAACTAGATTAAAAAGCCAACAATTTCTCCTCTTTCTCTATCAGATGTTTCCTGACAATACTGCATCTTTGAATAGAATTCTACTGCATTCTGAGTTCATGTGATGAATGTACATACAGATAATAACATGGTTTTCATTTTTTAAATCCATCAATAGCAGCACTCAGTACTCTCGCTGAATTTATAGTTTTAGTCAAAATACTCAATATCTTGTGAATAGGAGGCATTCAATAAATGTTTATTGGATGAAAGAAATGTCCAGACTGTTTAAGTAAATCATTCTTCTAAGAATTAACAGTGCTGTTGGGGTTTGGTTTTATTGTAATATAGTGACATGTATGCCAAATCATTATTTTAAGAATGTGGCAGTTGTGTTCCAAAAACCAAAGTACGTTTTTCTAGTCTGATTGCCGTTAGAGTCTAACGCAATGCAGACTCTAACCCAACTACTTCCTGCTTCCTGTGCCCTTCAGCAATGCAGTCTCTAACCCAAACTTTACATGCTCACAGCGCCCTCTACTGTTCAGGAACAAGTTTGTGCTCCCAATTCCAATCCCTTGAACTATGGATACAAATCAAAATTCAGATGACTGGATTTACTTACCCTCGGAAGGTACATCGCATCTGCCTTTAAAGGAAAGAGGGTGGCCGTCTAGCAGCTGAGCATGCAGGGAAGAGCGACTCTCTAGGCGGGCTGCTGGGTAACTTCCATGTGAAACCTACCAGGATCCCCTGAGAGGAGGAAAAAGCTGGTTATGATTTGTTGCCCTTTCTTCCTCTCAAGAGCACTAACTTGCTCTGCTGACCTGTTTTCCACACTAATCTCACCATCACCTTTCATCTTCCTCTTCCTTAACCTTAGTTGCATTGTCAGCCCTTTCCATGTGCCCCTTATTCCACCCTTTGATTTTCCTTTGGAGAAACTTGGGGAAAACAAGTCCTTGGGTTAAGGCCCCTGGCCCACCAAGCTGAGCAGGGCTCCTTTAACTGTGATTACATCTTCTTTTTTTTCAATCATCACCTTATTTTTTTTTTGAATGCTTTTTAGTATATTCACAGAGTTGTGCAACCATCACCATAATCTAATTTTAGAACATTTTTACCATCTCAGAAAGGAATTCTATACCCATTAGCAATCACTCTCATTTCCCCCACCTTTCTTCATCTCTAAGCAATCATCAATCTACTTGCTGTCTATAAATTTGACTAGTCATTTCATAGAAATGACAATTCGTGGTCCTTTACGAATGATTTGTCTCACTAACATGATTTCAAGTCATAGCATGGATCAGTAATTAATTCCTTTTAATTGCTGAATTATATTTCATTGCATGGAAATAGTGTATTTTACTTGTCCATTTGCCAGTTCATGAACATTTGAGCTGTTTACACTCTTGGGCTATGATAATGCCTCTGTGCAATTAACAGTTTTTGTGTGGACATATATTTTCATTTCTCCTGGGTAGATACCTAGGAATGGAATTACTGGGCCATATGGTAATTCTAGGGGTCGCCCAGGTGGCACAAGTGGTAAATGACACAGGTTCGATCCCTGGGTCAGGAAGATCCCCTGGAGGAGGGCATGGCTTCCCACTCCAGTATTCTTGCCTGGAGAATCCCATAGACAGAGAAGTCTGGTTGGCTACAGTCATAAGGTTGCAAAGAGTTGGACACGACTGAAGTGACTTAGCACACACACATGCAGGGTAATTCTATGCTTAGCATCTTGAGGGACAACCAAGCTGTTTATGTCCCTTTACCTTTAAGTGAAACTTCATGACCCACCCCACCTAAGAGTAAAGAAAGATTTAAGGAGGAAAATATTGTTATTCTGATGACTGGTAAATAGAATGTTACTAGAATTACGATCAGGTTTCTAATATGCAAATGAGTCATCCTTGATTTTTCAAGACCAAAAGCCCAGGTCTTAACCGAGAGAATTATTCCTTTATACTATTCACCGTTTGAGACTCTCTGATCTTTCTTTCTTGACAGCTCTAAACGTGACCACCAGCAGAAATGTTTTCACATTCCTTTGAAGTACAGTTTTCTGACTCATGTCTTAGAGTTACTCCCACTCAGAATTTTATGATTTCTAAGCCTTCTTAGAAGCAAGCAGAGCAGTCTTAGATGATTTGTGAGGTTTAGTTATTTAAAGCCATAATATTCAATTACTCAAACTATCATGTGTCTCTTGAGCATTTACTCCCTATGTGGCAAAATGGCAACAAGACAGAGATGACAGAGTTTCTCTCCTGGAGGGGTTTATAATCTAGTCGGGGAGAAAAATAAAAATACAACTCAAAATATCACACACATGTACCAGTGTCTTTAGCAACTCAAGTCTATAGACCAGTGACAGCCAAACATTTCCAAGTCACGGCAAATACCGACTAGGATAATATTTCCACAGACACTGGGGTACACAAAGGAAGCTGCTGAGTAGAAGCTCCCTGGTCTGGGAAGTCCAGGCCTCATCCCCATCCAGCCTCCCTGAAGTGGGTCACTACCTCCACCCACTTCTAACTCACTGACTCACACCAGTGACCCATACTTGTGGGAAACTCTGGCCCACTTTTATTGTTTTGTCTTCAAGGGACTCAGCAAACTGGCCTTAACCTCTCCAACTATTTCTCCTACGAGCCCTCAAAATCTAACAATGTGGTCAGCTTACTATCTTCCGAGCACTAGGAACACTCTCTAGAAGGTGATCCTTCTCAAAAATAAGCCCTGGATAGCTACTGATTGACAGGTTGCCTGGTTCTCAGCCCCACATAATTCATGCCAGCCACTCAAGCCTTCCTTACCCCTTGGAGTCCCAACAAGATCCCCTGTCCTTTGAGAGATCTTCCTGAGCCTCTTGCCCACAGAGGTTGCTTCTTTCTGTGCTCGCCCATGCCTTTCAGTGTTTTATCTACATGTTTGATCTGTAGTCTTGTGACAATATGTTGTTGTTGTTGTTGTTCAGTTGCTCAGTTGATTCTGACTCTTTGCGACCCCATGAACTGCAGCAGGCCAGACTTCGCTGTACTTCGCTGTCCTTCACTGTCTCCCAGAGTTTGCTCAAACTCCTGTCCATTGAGTCGGTGATGGCATCCAACCATCTCATCCTCTGTCATCCCCTTCTCCTCCCACTTTCAATCTTTCCCAGCATCAGGGTCTTTTCCGGTGAGTCAGTCTTTGCATCAGGTGGCCAAAGTATTGCCACTTCAGCACCAGTCCTTCCAATGAATCTTCAGGGTTGATTTCCTTTAGGATTGACTGGTTGGATCTCCCTGCAGGCCAGGGGACTCTCAAGAGCCTTCTCCAACACCACAGTTCAAAAGCATCAATTCTTCAGGAGCTCAGCCTATGCCATGCTACCAGATATTACTGTGCCTCTCAGAATCCTTTAGCAAAAACAGAATCTTGAAGGAACTGTACCAGGACATACCCTGACACTTTAAATCCACTGGAGGGGCAGACCTCAAATTAACAGGCTCCTCCACCTACGGGCTCTGCATAGCCCAACACAGTAAGGATCAGCGGGAAGGGAGCAGGAGGAAGAAGAGGGAGCAGTGTCCAGTCCAGTCCTCCTAAGAGGCAGTCCTGAGTTCACACGCCTTCTTTTTTTTTTTCCCCGGAGCTCGGTTACTGCGCAGGATATTAAAATCCCTGCGGATGTAAGAAGAAAATGGAAACCATATTTGCCAGAACTGCTTTCAGAAAGCGTCTTGGGGGTGTTGGAAGGAATTCTTTTCATAAGCTGCTTGGGGGTGGGGCAGCGTGGGGTGGGGCAGGGGTGGGAGTGAGCCCCTCCTGGGACAAGCTTAAGAAACGGCAGATGATCAACAAGCTGCCTTGGGAAAATGTCCCCAGATTGCAGGGCTTTGTTTTCCTGGGAGGAGTTAAGTTTGCTCTCCAAGGAGGGCGTGGTCACTGCCTCTAGTAAGGCTCCTTCTCGGACCTCCCTAACACCCAGCATCAAATCTGTAAGTGTCCTGGTGTTTAAAGATTAACCTGATCTGTACCCAAGTCTCCATTCAGCGAACAGGATCATTGTTCTCAGTATCTGGCCTCCAGCTTCCAGTCCTCGCCCCCTCCCAGGCTTAATACCCTGTAGGCACTTCTAGGTTTCAGGCTCAGCGTGAAATGTAGGGAGACACGGTGGCCCCGCAGCGCCCCCGCGCGGCACTCGGCGGAAGTGCTGGCCGCGGAAGCCGCTGGAGCCCTGCGGTCTCCACCCGCGTGTTCCACCTGCTCCATCGCGCTCTGCAGCCAGGTAACACGGAGATTCTCCAGCATCACTCTTTGCAGAGACCTACAGTAGTGAGCTCTGTTGTCACATGCTTTCTGGGTCACTTCCTTTTTTTTTTCTTCCATGAAGATTTCTAGGTGGGAGTGAGCCTTAAAGACGCTTCCATGTTGAGTCAAAGGAAGCTTCAGCTAAGGACGGGAAAAAATAAACCAAAACACAAATGGGAGGCGAGGTGGGGGGGGTACAAATCTGGCATTAAAAATCAACATTAAACAGCAACTCTTCACAGGGTGTCAGAATTCCTTCCAAGGCTCGCGTTTGCCAGTAAGGCCAGGGGGTGTAGTTGGATGACAGGAACTGGACAGATTTGGACAGACAGGATCAAAGAGGGAGACTGCCATGTCCATTAAATATCAATTCTTTGTATATAGAATTGTTTTATATCTGAAAATCCTTTCCAATAAACCTTAAAACACCTGACTGGGCTTTAGATTTTAATATGGGTGTACAAAAAATACTATTCTTTCATGATTATCTTTTCCTTAAGAGACTGTCCTTTCTTCAATTGCAGATTTTTTTTTAATTTTCTATTTGTGTGTATGTATGTGTGCTTGCTAAAATTTTCTATGTCCTTGTTTAAAGAAAAACTCTTCTAGAACCCAGAGGTTTTCAAATTATATTTTGATTTCTTTCAGTTCCTCCTTCACTTAAATTGCTATTTACATCTTTAGATTTGGTACCTCTCATCTTTATTTCAGAGAGGGCAATGGCACCCCACTCCAGTACTCTTGCCTGGAAAATCCCATGGACGGAGGAGCCTGGTAGGCTGCAGTCCATGGGGTCGCTAAGACACGACTGAGCGACTTCACTTTCACTTTTCACTTTCATGCATTGGAGAGGTAAATGGCAACCCACTCCAGTGTTCTTGCCTGGAGAATCCCAGGAACGGGGGAGCCTGGTAGGCTGCCGTCTATGGGGTCACACAGAGTCGGAAACGACTGAAGCGACTTAGCAGCAGCAGTAGCAGCATCTTTATTTGCAAATCAGTACCCCAGACTCTTTGTTGGCTTTGCATATCTCTAAATTTCCACCAAAATGTTGGTTATTATTAGATACTCTCATTGAAGAGAAAGTGATGTATGTGTGTGATCTAAATTATTTTCTCTGTGTTTTTGACTCTCAAAGCCTGGAAACCAAGATGCCAGCATTTCATTCCATTTAAAAATCACTTGATTCTCTCCCTGGCTCTCTTAGATTATACAGACTGACTTCACCTCTGTCAATGTCACCTCGTAATTTATGATGGTCAGAAAAAGGACCTGTAGAAGTGTCCCCATTCCTAAGGAGCTGGGACCACTGTTTGCCTGAGCTGAAATTAACATTGCTTCGGGTAGAAAATCAGAGTGAAATGGAAAAAGGAAGACAAGATTTTAAAAATACGCCTTCGCTGTCGAAATTCAGACAGTAATGTATCGACAGATGGAGAGCCATGGGCATCAGTGAGGGGAGAATTATTCACACCCACTGCTGTGCAAGGGGCTGGCGTGTAAACTGCAGCCTTTCACATTGGGGATTTAAGCAATGAACAATCTTTACAGACTAGGGTATTTTGTTTTCTCTAATTAACAGCTAATTAAATGTCTGTATCATTGCACATCTAATTTTTCAATTTTCTGAGAATTTCCCCAAATCTAGCATATAGATTTATGGAATGACTCTAAGCCTCAACTCGAATTATACAGATATATTCCTATGCTTTATATATTCCACTATTTAGGATGGAAAGATGATTTTGAAAAGGAGCTTGTAAGCAAATTGTTTAACTGAACAGTTAGTGAGTACATGAATATATGGAGGCTGTAGAAGGGGAACCAATTGTAACAAATCTTCTCATGTGCCACAATCCCATTCCTACTAATGACAGAGCATAGTATTTTTAAATCAAAAGAATAAAAAGTAAAACTGGAGAATTCCATGGCAATTCAGTGATTAGGACTCGGTGCTTTGACTGCCAGGACCCAGCCTGGATCCCTACTCCAGGAACTAAGATCCTGAAAGCCACCCAGCAAGGCCAAATTTTTTTTTTTTTTAAGTAAAACTAATAATAATACATAAACTATACTTCAATAAAAAGTTGTTTTGTAAAAAAATTTAAAAGGGGTTCCTCCTTGTCCCAAAAGATAGATAGACAGATAAATAAGAGGGCAGGAGGACCTTTTGGAGGTGATGGAAAGACTGTAGTGTGTTCGCACAGGGGTGTACTTGTCCCCAAGCTCATCAAGTTGCATACATTAATTACATATAACTGTATGTATGTCAAGACATTAAAGTAAATTTTTTTTGTTTGTTTTGTTTTATATTTTTAGCACCAAAACCATTTTGTATTGGGGTATAGCCTATTAACTATGTTGTGGTAGTTTCAGGTGAATGGCAAAGCGACTCAGCATACATACACACGTATCCATTTTCCCCCAAACTCTCTTCCCATCCAGGCTGCCACATAACATTGAGCAGAGTTCCATGTGCTATACAATAGGCTTTTGTTGGTTCTCCATTTTAAGTATAGCGGTGTGTACATGACCTTCCCAAAGTTCTTAACTATCCCTTCCCCCCAGCAGCCATGAGTTTGTTTTCTAAGTCTGTGAGTCTCTGTTTTGCAAGTAAGTTCATTTGTATTTCTTTTTAGATTTGTGAACACTGATTTCTATTTTGTGCTTATATATCAATTTTCCTTAGGATTAAAGAGCTTCTTCAGGCTTCCCTGATGCTTAAAAAGCTTTAAAAATCCCCCCTCCCAAAAGTAAAGAGGGGTGAGTGTGTGTCTATCTAAAATTCAAGGCATTTGATCAGACTTTTGGCTAGTAATCAAAGCCAGGGCTTCCTAGCTGGCTTAGAGGTAAAGAATCTGTCTGGGTCAGAAAGATCCCCTGGAAAAGGGAATGACAACCCACTCCAGTATTCTTGCCTGAAAAATCCCATGGACAGAGGAGCCTGAGGTCGTAGAGTGGGGTTCAATTTAGGGATTTAGCACTCAGGCACAAAGGCATGGGGCATTTTGTTGGCCTGTGGGTATATTAAAGCAAGTTTATCTATGCCCCGGCGTCCCCTCTCCTCTCTACTCTACAGTCCTTCAGTGCTCCTCCCGCCCCTGCCTGACTGAATTACAATGCTTACATTGCTCCAAATTTGACATGCCTCCAAACCCTTCCTTAGACTGCTCCCTCTGTTCAAAATGCAAAACAGTGCTTTCAAACTGGGCGTGCCTCCAGGACTTCCGCAAACTGTTCTTTCTCGAGTCCTGTTCACCTGGCCTACTTACCCCTACTTACCCCACTGCTGAACCACTGCTGGTTAGTGCCGCTGGTTCTCCAAAAACCCTGGCTGAATAAATGAAACATCTTAGGAAGAAACATCGCCCGTGACATTAGCGATAAATGTCTGCAGCTCAGGATACTGAGATAGCAAGGTACTAAGTTCCTAAGAGGGGCTTCTCTGATGGCTTAGCAGTGAAAAATCTGCCTTCAACGCAGAAGACGCAGGACATCCCTGCGTGGTTTGATCCCTGGGTGGGGACGATCTCCTGGAGGAGGAAATGGCAATCCACTCCAGTATTCTCGCCTGAAAAATCCCATGGACAGAGGAGCCTGGTGGGTTACAGTCCATTGGGTCGCAAAGAGTCAGACATGAATGAGCGACTGAGCACGGGCTTGCAAGTTCCTAACAGATCTGCATTAAAAGACCCATGATAACATGACAGAGAAAATAAAAGCTACAGTCATTTGGAAACATTCTAAGTGTGAAGATAGCTGGAGGACCTTATGAGAGAGGGGAAAGTGCCATTTCCCAGAGGTTGTGCCCTTGAACATCCTAGACTGCTTACCGTATCGAATGCAAAACCCAGTGATAAAGAAATTACTTAAAAACAGGAGGAAACTCTCAGTCCTGGGGTTGAGGATTCATATAGTGAGACGGGGGTGGGGGTGGGGGAAGGGGAACTATGCAAAAGCACAACCCATCAAGATTTGCACAGAAAAGATCTTATCAGGGGAGCCCCATGTGAGATCAGGCTGTAATTCAGTTCTACCTCAGAACATCATACGGACCACTTTCCTCAAGGATAACTGCAGGATGCAAGCATATAACCCTGAAGGAGGTAGGAAAGACTGGTAGGGTGAAGTGTTGGCGTTTTCGGCCCATGTCATTTTTCAAAATCACTTTAGAGTCTGCTCTGGTTATTTCATGTTTCCTAATGGGCTGTTTTTTCAAAAGGCTTGTAGCCATTTTCAAATTCAATAACAGTCCATTAAATAGCATCAGGCTTTGGGGAAGGAAAGCAGCCAGCAGGGATAACAAGAGGGAGGCTGGGAGGACAGAGGCAGTGGCCGCGTCTGCAGTGGTCACTGTCGTCCACAGCGACATCGCTGCATCCCGGGCCTGCGTGTTAATAATGCAGTTCCTCCTTGGTATCTGTGAGCCCGAGAAGAGCCAGGTTTTAAAGTCAGCTGGCAGCTGGGCTTGTCAAGAGGAGCAGCTCCTTTCTGATGAAGCTCAGTTGTAGGATGCACAGTCATCTCTGCTGGTTGGAAACTACCGCAAATTCTTTACGACGTAATCGGAGGTGGTTTCTGCCGCTCTGTTCACTGGCAGCCCGCGAACCCGCGCCTGGCCCTTGGAGGAGAAAAGCAGTGGGTGTGAGGAAACACATGTCCTTTCCGGCTTCCGAGGGGAGTGAGGGGAGTGAGGAAGCAACAAGCTGGCCGAGAGGGGCTCTGACAATGTGAGGAGCCTGCCGTGGACATTCTGAGGGGATGGCAACATCCTTCCGACCTCAGACACAAAGGGCAGCTTCTTCCTCTAGGAGGTGATCCAGTGTTCCTTGTCCTTCGGATGACTCGGAGAGACGCAGACCACAGAACTCTCTCCCGGGCTTCTCTTCCCATTTTCTTGGAAATGATGGTTTACTGTGAAAGTACAAGGAAGTCCACACATCCTCTGAAGTGATGAGATTCCTATAATAAAAAAAGCTTAAAAAAATGTCTTGGATGTATTAATATAAGAGCAGTATAAGCCTCATGGATAAATACACTGCCTCCCACAGCAAGAACTGAAGGGTCTTTGCTTGCTTTTTCTCTCTTAAGGGTACTCGGAAAGATCAAGGACCATCAGACTCTGAGAACCCACATGCATACCATGTGTGTGCCCAGCTGGAGACGCTTGGGTATTGTAAACAACTCTTACAGTGAAATCGAGACGACTGACAGCACATGCCAGTTAGGACCTCCTGCGCTGATTGTCCATCTTCCTCTTTTCCTGGGCAGCCTCAGGAGTGAAGAGAGATAGGCTTTGGTTTCAGGAAGGCAGAAAATTAAATCCTAGCCAGCTTGATTGCTCCACCCCCCCCCAACAAGTGAATTCAATGGACCTCAGGTTAAATACTTTACCTCTCAGAGCCCGTGGAGTGAGAGTGATTATACTTATACACATATAAAGTGAAAGTGAAGTCGCCCAGTCGTGTCCGACTCTTTGCGACCCCGTGGACTGTAGCCTACCAGGCTCCTCCGTCCATGGGATTCTCCAGGCAAGAATACTGGAGTGGGTTGCCATTTCCTTCTCCAGGGGATCTTCCTGACCCAGGGATCGAACCCGGGTCTCCGGCATTGGAGGCAGACGCTTTAACCTCTGAGCCACCAGGAAAGTTCATACATATAAAAAATTATATAAAAATACAAAAATATTCATAAATACAAAATACATATTGTATATACTATATATTATTTTGGGAGTGATAATATTATCTCACAGGATGATTGGTAGTTATTTTTTTTTCTTTTGAATGGTAGTTATTTTTCATTGGAGGTTAATTGCTTCACAAGTTGTGATGGTTTCTGCTGTACAGCAGCGTGAATCAGTCATAATTACATATATATGTATTTCCCCTCCCTCTTGAACCTCCCTCCCACCCCCGCATCTCACCCTTAGCTCATCACAGAGCAGCAGGCTGAGCTCCTTGTGCTACAGCAGGTTCCCGCTAGCACACAGGGTAGTGTATATATGTCATCAGTGCTACTCTCTCAGTTTGATTGGTAGTTTTAAATGATGTGATCACTCCTCCCCCCAGTTTCGGGTTTTATTTTCTTGATGGTGATTCTCACTGCCCGAAATTACCGGAGTACTTGTTTATTTTCTGTCCATCGCTCCTCCTCCGCCTCGCAAGCAGAACCACTGCCTTTGTTCAGGGCTGTTTTGCCATTGTCTAGGGGCAGTGCTCAGCACATAGTAACTGCTCAGCAAATATTTACTGAACGAAGGAAGATGAAGTGAATACACTGGTAAAGCACAAAATAAAGACTCAATAACTGCTAGTTTTTTCTTCTTTAAGAATATGGGTTTACTTCTGTGTTCCTTGTCTCCCTGTGTAACATGGAAATGAGCTAGACCACAGGCCATGGAATTCAGCAGAGTCCTGCCTGTTAAGGCCAAGCGGATCTTTTCTGGATTCTTTCACTTCTTCCGTAGAAGACTACCTGGGCTATTACTATCTGCATGGCCTGGAGAAGAATTTAGCTTTAGGTTCAAGAGCATTTGTTGGTAAACTGACTTTCTCATTGTAGGTCCATTTCTCAAGCTGTTTTGTCGCCTCTCCTGCTGTCTTAGCCGTCTTGGAGGAAATTCTCCAGTTGTGGTGATGGTCATTCAGTAGGTGGCGCTCTCTCCCAGAACACTGCCCTTCACAGTCCAGACCATGTTACCGGTAACTGCAGAGTCAAACTACAAAATAGTAATGCTGATTATTTTGCAACTTTTGTTTCTTTTCTGTACACCACATCTCACTCTCCCTGCTCTTGTCTTCTCAGTTCCTTTTGTACTTAACTAAAGTTCTCTGACCTTGAACTTAAGGAAGCCATGTTGGCCTTTACCTAAGAGGAGTAGGGGAGTAAATGGAGACATTCATACTAAATTCCGGACTTGAAGTTCAGTTTTAGTTAATTTTTAATTCATTCATTTACTCATTCATTCACTCACCAGAATTTTACTGTGAACCAAAGTTGGATGGATTAATGAAAGAAGAAAGGCTCTGAGGGCAATGACTGGGATTTGTAGCATGCATCCAGTACTTAATGACTTTGGGATAATTTCTTAACCTCTCAAGGCCTCAGTTTTCTGATCTGTAAAATGGGGATGACAATAGTAATTACCTCACAGAGTTGTTCCAAGGAGTAAATTAATTACTATTTATAAAGTTCTAAAAACAGTGCCTGCAACACAGTAACATTAAATAAGGGTTTGTTAAACAAATACTAACTACTACTTTGCTTAACTTTCCAATGAACATGACAGTACCTCTTTATATTAGATATATTACATATTTCCCCCATTTAAAAATCTCTGAAATCAGGACAGGATGTCATAATTTAGAAAGTAAGAATGGTGATATACAAAATGGTTCATTCATTTTTAAATTGAGAGCATATTGGGTTTGATGAAATATGGCAATTATAAATAACATCTCTTCTTTTTTGCTGGCCTCTTTCTCTTAGGTTGCACATGTGCTCAAACTTTCCCAATTAAAAAAGTAAGAAAAATAGAGAAAGAGAAAAGAGTTCTTGACTCTGCTTCTTTCCTCAAAGTGGCACTGCCTCTGGTGCAGAGCAGAATGGAATAAAGGGAGAAGGACCCCCCTAGAGGGTCTGAGTAGAGGCCTCAGAAGAGTGGGTCTCCATCTGTCTTCATTCCCTTGCCACCCAGAAATGACACACACTGGTGAGAGAGCCTCACCGATGAGGACATATAGAGAAAGAAGGGGCCTTCTAAAAAGAAGCTTGGGCTTCACCCTGTGATTGTGTTCTGAAAAAGCCTGAGCTTGGATTGAGAGCTGGGTGGCTTTTTAGGAAGTGTCTTCCCAAGCCCTGGGCTAAGAGTCACCGTCAGAGGGACTGGACCAGGCACCCACAGAGCAGGTCAAAGTTACTTCCTGGATAAGGTCTCTGAGTGAACAGAATTCTTGAGTTCCACATGGTCGTCAGCTCGTAGGTAATGCTGGATGGATGCTATGTTTCAGTGTATTTTGTGCTTTTTTTTTAATGCCTTCAACTTAGATTCTTTCTTGTGTGTAATGTGCCAAGCCACCCCTTGTCCCCTAAAGTTTCACTGAAGCTCCTCTTCACTTGGCGACTGTATTCACAGATGCTCATGGGACACTTCGAGACACTTGGATTCTCTCCTTTGGCTTCCAGTACTCCTGCAAGAGTCGGACACGACTTAGCGACTAAACCACCACAACCACTCCCTAAGGCACCCGATGGTGCCTGTGACACTTCTGACACCCCTCTATCCACTCATTCCAGCGCCTCCTCCCAGTCTACTAGGAGTGGGACACGACCGAGCGACTTTCACTCGCTCACTCCTAGTCTACTGCCCTGAAATATTCTCCCAGTGTTCTGCCCACCCAGAATCTACAAAGAGTGATTCACCATCCTTTAGTCAGTCTTCCAGTGAGTGTATTGTTATAAAAAATAAAACAGCCAGTTATTTTACCAGCATCATGGGTTGATTTGAGAATAGCAGAGGAATTGCAATTTGGACAGCGAAGTTATGGCAAAAATATAGGTGAGCCCAATGGCAAGCAAGCATGACTTTATAGAGAAAAGGGAGGAATTTGGGAAGAGTTGTTTTGAATGCAAGTCCATTGGATGAAAACAAGAGTTTGGGATGGCAGGAGTTTTCCATTTGCTGGGCTTGTTGCTGGGCATGGAGAATTCTTCCTGTTGGGGTCTGTAACCGACTTGCTTCTGTTTGTAACTGACCTCAAGTGACAGTGCCTAAGTGCTCTCCATTCTAGCCTTCTGATTCCATTTTAAATGAGATTTCCTGTATTCTGTCTCACACGTGCATATGAAGTCCCTCTACACAATGTTGGGCAGACAAAGAGAAGAAGACCTGTACTTACCCGGGGAATGTTAATCTCCTCAGAGACCTTCACACACATTGTCTGATCTAAGCTGTGCATGCGTGCATGCTAAACCTCCTCAAAGGTGTCCGAGTGTTTGGGACCCCATGGACTGTAGCCCGCCAGGCTCTTCTGTTCTTGGGATTCTCCAGGCAAGAATACTGGAGTGGGTTGCCATGCCCTCCTCCAGGGGATCTTCCTGACCCAGGGACTGAACTCTTATATTTGTTGCATTGGCAAGTGGGTTCATTACCAGTGCTGCCTGGGAAGCCCTTGATCTAAGCTGCTCAATGGTAAAGGATCCACCTGCCAATGCAGGAGGTATAAAAGATCCCAATTTGATCTCTGGGTCAGGAAGATCCCCTGAGGAGGGCATGACAACCCACTCCAGTATTCTTTCCTGAAAAATCCCATGGACAGAGGAGGCAGGCTGGCTACAGTCCGTGGGGTCCAAAGATTCAGACACGACTAAGCACACACACAAGCCTTTCAACAGCCATTGACATGGGCATCTCCTTTTTCGTATTTCACAGATGTGGAACTGAGGAGAGGAGGGCTTAAGTGACTTCTTCCAGGGCCAGTCTACTTTCTGATTGATAAGGGGTAAACTAGATGGTGTTGCCTGCTCTCAGGGAGCCTGCCTTCAGGAGAGGCTCCCAGGCACCACCTTATTCTCTGACATTTCAGTCTAACAGAATGGATTGCTGTGGGTCCTGACCTAACCCACACTGCAGCAGCCTTCATTAAACTTTAAAATCCTCCCTTGCACATACCAGAGAAGCCCTTAGCCCTCTGCAGCAGACTCGAGGGCTTACTCCATCTCCCTGCAAGTCGTCTTTGCCTGAGGTGTCTCCGAGTGCAGATTGGGAGAGTCACACAGTCAATAAATACTTGCTGGGCAGCAAGCGCCTCCCTAGGCTCTGGGGATTCACCTTGAATTCACCTTGCTGTCGACTTGCAAGGATGTTAATACTGAAAATTCTTTGAGCAAGAAATTATGATAGAGACTCTATATAACGTGCTCATGTTTCTATGAGCGAGGCAGTAGTATTTATATTTGTTTTTCTATTTTTAATTGTTATATTTTTATCGTTAGGATTCTGTCCAAGCCTGAGGTCTGCGTGGAAGTGCCTTTGGAGCTGGGAGAGGACACAAGGTCACAGCTGAAGCCTTGGTCTACTGCTCCTGGTGGAGGAGCCCTGGAACCTCAAACTAACCCCTGGCCAGCCCTTGGTGCTCTCCTGTGGACACCCCCAGGTGTCTGCTGAGTCATGACCCCCCCCCCACATGGAACGGGATGGAAAAGTAAAGTAACTGTTTGTTGGACTGGAAACAACTGCAAGTTTTAAATGCCCCAGAAGAGGTTTATTTCTTACACAGCTGGTTCTAAGCAGAATAAAGGGTGGAGGAGGGGATCATGATCCAAGAATTGATTTTCTTTAGTAGATTTTCCTTACCTGGTTTTCAAATCTTTTTTTTTTTTTTAAGTATAGTTGAATTACAGTATTATGTTAGTTTCAGGTATACAGCAAAATGATTCAGTTATATATATATATTTATCTCTATACTTTTTCAGATTCTTTTCCATTATAGGTTATTACAAGATGTTGAATATAGTTCCCTGTGCTTTACAGTAGGTCTTTGTTGTTTATCTATTTTATATATAGTAGTGTGTATCTATTAACCCCAGACTCCTAACTTATCCCTCCCTAACCCTTTCCCCTTTGGCTGAGTAACATTCTATTGTGTATGCACGTGCCACATCTTCTTTATCCATTTTTCTGTCAGTGGAAAGACCCTTGGGTTGCTTCCATGTCTTAGCTACTGTAAATAGTACTGCTGTGAACACCTTTTTGAATTAGAGTTTTCTTTTTTTCTGGGTATATGCCGAGGAGTGGGATGGCTGTATCATATGGTAACTCTATTTTTAGTTTTTAAGGAACTTCCATCATGGCTGCACCAATTTATATTCCCAGCACTGGGTAGGAGGGTTCCCTTTTCTTCATACCCTCTAGTTTTCAAATCTTAGGAAGAAGGAAGCCGCAGAGACAGAGATGCTAGGTATTGCTATACGGTACATTTAAAGGGGTCCTTTCTCCTTTGGCATGTTGGAGTTGAGTGGTATGGTTTACCCTGCTGGCCCACTGGCCACAAACGGAGTGGGTTTTGAACTCTCCCTTCAACTTCTTCCTTAGTATTTGCGTCCCACTGTTTACACCCAGTGATAACCAGACAACTGACCTTGCGTTTGCTTTCTGACTCTACGTGGCCCTGTTCCTCATCTTTGAGATGCGGAGACTGCCCAGCCCAAAGGGCTGTGCCAAAGGGATAATGAAGTAATATATCTCTCGGTCAATTGTCAGATTCCACACAAAGGTTCGTTGTTTTTACTCTACCTATTTATTCTATCTTTCTTTCTTTATTTGGCTGCCGGGGGTCTTGGTTCCTGCATGAGGGATCTTTTTGATGTGGCACATGGCCTCCAGCGTACGTGGGCTTAGTTGCTCTGTAGCATGTGAGATCTTATTTTCCTCCCCTTCATTGCAAGGTGGATTCTTTACCTCTGGGCCACCAGGGAAGTCCCTCTACCTATTTATTCTTTATGGTGTGGTCTGAAGGCATCTGCTTCAAAACACTCTCCAAGTGTATTAGAAAGTACTCAGTGCCCGACCCACAATAGGCCTAAAAATTTAAGACAGTGACTCCTACTGCAGCCAAAGCATGAGACGGACACCTTGGTGATGCTGGTATTCAACATCATTTCTAGTGGAGGAACAGCAAGGGACACAAAGAAAATGACCTCCAAAGAGGGAGGGATAAGGGTGGGAGGAGCCCTCCCCTTTTCAAACCTTTTCCCTGCCCCACCGACCTCACCAAAGTACTCCCTCATTCTCAGCCTCCCAGACTCTTTCCCTTCCCACTCTGACTCCTTGTTCTCTGATCACAAGCCCTCAGTTCTCAATATAACATATCATGAAAGCACCTGAGATGAAAATGGTTGATAACGGCTGTGAGTTGTAAAAGAAAAGCTAGAGCTAGAGCCAACCTTAGAGGAGATGTCCATATATATATGTGTATATATATATATATATGTATGTATATGTGTGTATGTATGTACACACACATATATATGGGCTTCCCTGGTGGCTCAGATGGTAAAGAATCTGCCTGCAATGCAGGAGATCTGGGTTTGATCTCTGGATTGGGAAGATCCCCTGGAGGAGGGCATGGCGACCCACTCCAGTATTCTTACCTGGAGAATCCCACGCACAGAGGAGCCTGGCGGGCTACGGTCCATGGGGTCGCACAGAGTCGTACACGACTGAAGCGACTTAGCATACACTCACCCATTCCCTATACATATGTCCCTCTCTGTGTTTTGCAAAGAGGCACCTGGGGTCATGCATTTCTTCTGCCAGTGTTTTACATGTTTAGCAGAATTAGATAAGAGTAGAGTTTGGATTTTGGTGTTCTAGGCTGTAAAGAATGGGTGGGGGTGGGGTTTCCCCTTTGCCCCCTGCCTCCACGTGGAGCTGAGAGCTCATCCAGAGCTCATCCACCCAGGAGGGGGTGCTGGGGCTCTGGGGAAGTGGAATACTTCAGGGCTTTTATCTCAGCCCTTCCATCTCCCTTAGAACATAGAACGCTTTCAGGTTTAAACAGTAAGATAATTCAGTCAAAAGAGAGAAAAACACTGAACAGATTTCTTAGACTTTGCTCACATAGGATTCATCCTTGAGACTTTCTCTCCTGTTTTGGGCTGATGTGAGGGCCTGACAGGCAACTCTGTTGGCTCCTCTGACTGTCTCCACAGTCACTCGTGTGGCATCCCTTCGGGACCAGGGCTCTCGGTAGACAGGCCATGGCTTCTAGGTATCTGAGCTCATTGCACATACCTGGCATGTCCTGGGTGTTGTATGAATGCGGTTGTAGATGAGTGAACAAAGGAGGTAGAGAAGCAACAATTAGCCACCCCCAGTTTCATATTGAGATGTTGCATGTGGAAAGGACTTTAGAAACTGAAAAGAGTGACATAAATGTTTCCTCATCCTGATTTGGAAGAAAAACACCATCTCCAACTGCCGGAAGCAAAAAAGTTTCCCTCCCGTAGATCCAGCTAATTTACTTAGTAAATATTTCACAGGTACCTACCTGGAACAGAGATTAAGCATCTGTTAGAAAGTCAGCTTCAAGACCTGCTCTTCCCTCATTCTTGGTCACTCTAAGACCTTCTTCCCTTCCTTTTCTCTTCTACCAGGGTTTGAACACAGCATCTCATTTATTACCTTGCATGAGTGTGTGCTGTCTCTCAGACATGTGTGACTCTTTGCGACCCTTTGGACTGTAGCCCACCAGGCTCCTCTGTCCATAGGATTTCCCCAGGCAAGAATATTGGAGTGAGTTGCAACTTCCTTCTCCGGGGGATCTTCCTGACCCAGAGATTGGACCTGCATCTCCTGTATTTCCAGCATTGCAGACAGATTCTTTACCTGTTGAGCCATTGGGGAAGCTTTAGGGTCCAGTCAATGGAAAATGACACTCCCCACCTTTTCAGAAAGTCTAGGGAAAATACACTCTCTGCCTGTCCTGCTTGGAGATCTGGGGTCTGAAGTTTACTTGTGTGTTTAGGAGAGAAACACCAAGACGACTAAGATGCAGAGGCGACAGAGGCCTGCCTAGTCTCCAGGTCTAGCTGCTTAGTGTCCTCTGGCCCCAGGTACTGTCCTACCACCTGTATGCTCCGTAGCTCCATTTGCTGACCTGACTCCCGCCCGACTTACTTAAGGGTGCCCAAAGTGGAAAGAGTGTAGCCAAATGACGAAAGAATCCCTTCCCCTAGCATTACCTGATTCTGGTGAGGTCACCCCTGAGGTATGATTTAGGTAGCACAGGAAGGTTTCTGCTCAAAAATAAATTCCACATGAGTGCCTGCACTGTTGGTGATTAATTCATCCCTTTATTCATTGAACAAATATTTACCTGATACTCTCCAGACAACCTCTCCTCCATCCAAACAAAAATGGGGTCTGTCCTCAAGTTGATCAAGAAATAGCAGAACGTTCTGAAACAAATATACTTTACCCAGTGCCTGATGAGGCTCCTAGGTTTTTCAGGAAGAGCCTTGTTCTGTAGCACAGGTTGTTGACTTAAACGTCCTGGCTTCCAAATCTAGCTGATGACCCAGGACCAGTTACTCAACCTGTTAGAACTTGTTTTCTTGTAGGTCTAACAGCAATGATGGTAGTAATAGCTTACCCCTTGTTGTGAGAATACTGTGAAATGCTCCCCCAGAAAAGGAGCATGGGTTTCTAGTAAGAAGTGAATGCAGTATTTTGAAAGTGCATCGGTCTAGAGGCACTGAAGAAGGTTTCATGGGGGAGGTGGCATCTGATCTGGGTCAGGAAGGACAAGTAGGAATTGTCCAGGCAGAAAAGTTAGGCAGTGGATCTCAGGCAAAGGGAACAGTGTAGTATACAAACTAGTAAAGCAAAACATCGCATGATGTCTTCTTAGAACTTGAGAGGTTCAGTCTTGAAGGACAGGGAATGTTGGAGAGCTAGGAGGTGGGGCGGTTCACCTACTTGCTGCCCCCTTTTCCTTACAGAGCCTCCTGGCTCACCCTTCACCTTCTTCAAGTCTTTGCTCAAATGACACCCCGACCTTACCCGGTCAAAGTGCATCAGTCCCGCCCCCTGCTCTGCTGGTCGCCTTTCCTGCTTGGTTCTTCTCCAAAGTACGTATTGTCAAAGATAATATAACGTAAGTTGACTCGCTTTATTTGTAGACCTTCTCAAGACCCTTACTGCTCTCCCCTCCCCATCACATAGACTGAATGCCCCCTTAGGAGAGGGATTTTGGTGTTCTCTTCGCAGACACCGCCTCCCCACCACGTCTCGACAAAGCCCGGCACAGACAAGACAAGGGAAGCTCTGTGGGCCGGGTGGCCCCTGGGCTCTGATGGATAACAAGAGGGCGACTCCACACTCCAGCAGTAGTGGGTGTGGAAGTGTTGGGAGCTTCTGGGTCATTTTGTGCCTGCTTTTGAGAAGCCACACTGAGGAATTCTGAATGTTTTCATCTGTCTGTCTTTGTCATTCTCTAAAGACTCTCAACATGGAAACGCTTCTGGGGTTGAATTCATGTTTAGTTGGTTTTTCACTTTTGTGTGACTCTATGTGACCAGGGCTGGGAGAGGTGACTTTGGGGATCCAAGGAGACTACCAGGTGCCTGCGGGGAGGAGAAGATGTTGAAAGGACAGGGTGGGGGTTCAGGAATGGAGGCGCCCAGAGACATGCAACTCTTTCACAATTTGGCTTGAGGCTGTTCCTATGATTGGATGTCTTAGCCAAGAATGTCCCCAGAATTCCAAGTCACTTTTAGAGGCAGTTTTCTTGTCCTGTGTTCAATAACCTTCCATAAAGTATGTTTAAGATCAGGAAAAGAAAGAGGTTTGTGTGCTTATCTCGTTTAGGGCTTGAGGTGAAAGGAATAAGGGTCAAAATTTTCCTGGGTTTTTGTTTTATAAAATATCACAAAACATAGAAAAGAGTAACTATCGCTAATAGCTTAACACTCGTGTACAGTTAAATATGCATTTACCTTAGTTTTTTACTAATGCTAAATGCTTTATTCTTAAAATGCTTTATTTGCCTTTTTAAACTTTTAAAGCAATAAATACTCATACCGCTAAAAAAAAAACACCAATAAAAAAATTAAAAAGACAGCCATAACGGGGTGGGAGGTGGGAGGAAGTTTCAAAAGGGAGGGGACATATGTATACCTATGATTGATTCACGTTGATGTATGGCAAACACAATAGTATAAAGCAATTATCCTTCAATTAAAAATAAATAAATTAAAAAAAAAAGACAGTCACAGATTGCAAAGAGGTGTTTAGATGTGTACTTTTAACAGATAAAAGAATTACTCTTCAGAATATGTAAAGAGCTCTACAAATCAGTGAGAAAAAGAGAACCCATTCTGGTTGTTCTATGGCAAGTGCAGATCTGGACAAATCTCCCTGAGTTTTCCCCTTCTCTGGTCCTCGCCTCACTTTTTTTTTTTTTTTTTTCATCAACAAACCTTTCTTTCTTTTTTGGGTTGGTGGGTGAAGGGAAAGGGAGAGATGTGCTTCTTTTTTTCCTGGCTGAGCTAAACGGCATGTGGGATCTGAGTTTCCAGACCAGGGATGGAACCTGTGTCTCCTGCATTGGAAGTACAGTCTTAACCACTAGACCATCAAGACCATCCCTCTCCTCACTTCTTAGCCCCTCTCTATCACTCACAATGGGAGTTCACATGCCCAGAGTAGAGGGGTCTTAAAGAGAAACAACTCAGTTCCTTTCTCCTTGCCTTGTACCTTACTCTCCTCAAAACAGTACTCAAACAAGATGAGACATGTTGCTATGTCTTCAGTGCCTTTTCTTTTCACTCTAGTTGTTCAGTTGCCCAGTAACGTCTGACTCTTTTCGACCCTCCTTCCTTTTTTTTCTAACTGGGGGAAAAAAACTAGTTCCTATGTCTCCATGTGAAAGAGAAAGAGCCTTAATATTTATTGCCAGAATCTTCTTTAACATCTCAACAACTTCAAGAGGTAGGTGTCAGTATTTCCACTTTACTAGTGAAAAACCCAAGCCCTGAAGGATCAAATAGCTTTCAAATGTCACACTGGTGGCAAATACAGAAAGAACGTTTGAGCCCAGGACTGTACAATTCCAAAACTCAAGTTTTCCCCCTAAACCACACTCCTAGGAACCTCATCGCCATCTCTTGACTTCAAGAATGAATGTGGGGACTTCTCTGATGGTCCAGGGGCTAAGACTCGGAGCTCCCAATGAAGGGGGCCCAGGTTTGATTCCTGGTCAGGGAACTAGATCCCACATGCCATGACTAAGTGTTTGTATGCTGCAAGCAAGTAAAGATCCCATTTGAAAGACTCCGTGCAGCTGAATAAATAAAAATAAATATTAAAAAAAAAAAGTGGATGTGCTTAACAAAGCAACATCATTATTAACCAGAGTGACCTTGTGACAAGGTCGTGTGCCATGTGGTAGGGGTGAGGACAAGTCTGAATTTGTGAGGGAACACCAGTTTTTCTTTCTATGAGTATGTCACATGTAACAATGGAAGGGAGCTAGTAAAGGGCAAGGGCATTACTGGACACTGCAAAGTTACCAGTTCCAATTGGAGCCGAGAGAAATCAGTTTTTTCCCGGTGTTAGACATGTAAGTCCAAGTCTCCTACTATGTTGGCATGTGAGACAGGGTTTAGGAGCCTACTGTGGCATTTCACAGAGGGGAATTCAAATCCCTGCTCTGCTTCTTTTTCATTGTATGGCCTAAGGCAGTTCACTTATCCTAAGTCTGGGTTTCCTCTTATTCACAAGGTGAGACACATACCTGGGTCACAGGGGGCTGTTAAACCAGTAAATGAAGTGTATGTAAAGCGCTTAGCCTAACATCTGGCATGTAGTCAGTCCTCAATAAAAGAGTACCCATATTTCTTTCATTGTTAAGATCGTCATTTGACATTGCAGGCAGATCCTTTACCAGCTGAGCCACAAGGGAAGCCCAAGAATACCGGAGTGGGTAGCCTATCCCTTCTCCAGTGGATCTTCCCAGTTCAGGAATCGAACCAGGTCTCCTGCATTGCAGGTGGATTCTTTACCAACTGAGCTATAAGGGAAACCCTATTTGGCAGATAGGGATTATGAAATGAAGAAATTCATTCAATCCACAACTAGTTACTGAACACTAGCTATGTCACAGGCAGTGAACAGCACAGACTGAGATGCCTGCTCTCAGGCATCAGCTATATTCCGGGGTGGGTAGACACAGTCAGCAAAACCAATAAGCAAATTAAGACATATAGTAAAATGTGATATGTGTTCTGGGAAAAATATAAGTAGATTTAGGTGACTATCCAAGTCATTCATTTAATGTGGACACTTATTTAATCTGAACCACCATCAGTGAATGCTAACATGGAATTCTCCAGGCAAGAATTCTGGAGTGGGTAGCCATTTCCTTCTCCAGGGGATCTTCCCAACCCAGGGATCGAACCCAGGTCTTGTGCATTGCAGGTAGATTCTTTACTCTCTGAGCCACCAGGGACACCTTAACATTGGTAGTCCATTGGTTGGAAACTTAATGGTGGTCTTGGAGCTTAATTTCTGTTTTTTTTTTTTTAAATTTTTAAGTTATTTATGGTAATAGTACATTGTACTTTCTCTGATCATCTCAGTGTCCCAGATAAAGCAATCCTCTCACCTACTGATAGTTAACAACTCTTTTGAGATTTTTAGATGCTCCTTCCAGATAAATGGGTGATTTTCGATTGCTGTTTTGCTTGCAACAAGAGTAGCATCCGGTGGCCAAGTTGCTAACTACATTATTAAAAAACAAAAACAAAAATTTGAACCTGCAGGTATAACTGATTGTTTGTTCTATTGGTGGTTGAGGAGAAAAGCATCTCATAACTTAAAAGATGTTCTAGGAAAAAAAAGATCAACCATAGAAATTCCAGGTTTAAAGGGACCTTTAATTATGCTGAAATTCCCCTTATGTGGTTCAGACAAGACTGGTTTGACTTTATCTGTTTTGGACTTGAGCTCCGTTTCTTGGGAATTATAGGTTGATGGAAGTTGATACTCAGAAAAGGGAACATGTAGTTATCAATAGATTTTTCTTGAGAGCACTTGCTAAGAGGGAAAGGAGACTTTCCTTTCCTAAGATGCTACTAAGAAGAATGTTAGTGGTATTTCCCTGGTGGTCCAGTGGCTAAGACTCTGCACTCCCAATGTAGGGGGCTGAAGCTCAAACCTTGGCCAGGGAACTAGATCCTGCATGCTACAACTAAAGAGTTCAAATATAGCAACTAAAGATCCTGAGTGCTGCAACTAAGACCCAGTACAACCAAATAAATAAACAAATATTTAAAAAAAAATTATTCTTGGTGAGGCATAGCTTTTTCTTTTTTTGAATGCTTCAAGGCAGTCAGATACTGGGAGAGATGCTACCAGGGCTGTCCAGCCCACAAGGCTAATGTCTCAATCTTCTTGTTGTGTTTGACTATGAAAAGTGTCAAACACACAGAGAAGTAGAGAGAGTAATGTTGCAAAATATCCATCCCAATCCAAACAACAGTTTTCAGCAATTTTAATATAGATAGATATTAAATATGTGTATGTGATGTGGTTGCTGAATCGTGCCTGCCTCTTTTTGACCCCATGGACTATATAGCTTGCCAGGCTCTTCTGTCCATGAAATTCTTCAGGCAAGAATACTGGAGTGGGTAGCCCTTCCCTTCTCCATGGGATCTTTCTGACCCAGGGATAGAACCCAGGTCTCCTGCATTGTAGGCAAATTCTTTACCGTCTGATCCACCAGGGACGCCCTAGATATTAAACAGATTTAGATGTAACTGATGATCCCCTTATAACTATTCCCTAGCCCTCTCTCGCTAGACACAACCAGCACACTGAAGTTAGTGCATATACTTCCTGTCTCTGGTGACTCAGATGGTAAAGAATCTATCCTGCAATGCGGGAGACCTGGGTTCGATCCCTGGGTCAGGGAAGATCCCCTGGAGGAGGGAATGGCAACCCATTCCAGTGTTCTTGCCTGGGAAATCCCATGAACAGAGGAGTCTGGTGGACTACAGTCCTGGAGTCGCAAAGAGTCAGAGAAAATTGAGTGACTTTCACTTTTCATATGTTTATACTTTGATTCTACAATCAAAATATAGCATTGTATGTATGCTTTTAAATTTTGCATAAATAGTATCATATGGCATGGGCTTCCCAAGTGGTGCAGTGGTATAGAATATGCCTACCAATGCAGGAGACGCAAGAGACGAGGGTTCAGTCCCTGGGTCAGGAAGATCTCCTGGAGTAGGAAATGGCAACCCACTCAGATATTCATGACTGGAGAATTCCATGGACAGATGAGCCTGGTGGGCTACAGTCCATGAGGTTGCAGTCAGACACAACTGAATGACTAAGCATGCATGCGCGTGCGCGCGCGCACACACACACACACATTATATGGCATGTATTTTGTCCTAGTTTTTACAATCTTTTTGAGGTCTGCCTATTGATATCAAAAGTGATCAGTAGGATCTCTGACCCCTGGACACATTTGGAAAAGTAGCAAGATGTGTTACTCCACATTGTGTCTCTCTGACAGTTTCTTCATCTTATTCATCAAACTGTCAATTTCCTGAGACCAAAATACCAGTACAGGAGGTAAAATCTGCTGAGACAAGGAAAAAGAGCTGCTTAAAGAAACTAAGTAGGAAACCAAGCCGTTTAAGTGTAAGCTAAAGAAAGAGAGGAACAGTGAACGTCTTCATATAATTTTTGAGCTCAGTCTCCTGGAGTTTTTTTCCTCTTCCCCATCCCTGCAGAAGCAATCAATATTTCAAGTGTTTCCACCTTTGGTTAAATTTGCCTATTCTAGAGCTTCATGAAAATAGAATCATGTGGTATGTACTCTTCTGTGTTATTCTTTTTTCAATCAGTATAATGTTTTGGAGATGTACTCACTTTGTTATGTGGCCGTAGTTTATTCCTTTTTAGTTGTTGCATAATGTTTTATGAATATACCACAGATTGTTTATCCATTGTCCTATTTATGGACACCTGGCACCCGTCCATGGAATTCTCCAGGCCCGACCCAGGGATCGAACCCGGGTTTCCCTCATTGCAGGTAGATTTCTTGGTCACATGCTAAATATGTATTTAACTTTATAAGGTACTACCATACTATTTTCCAAAGTGGCTAGAATTACAGTGGCTTTACATTCTTGTTAATATTTGCTATTGCCAGTTTTTTAAATTTTCAGACATTTGTGGGTATATATCTCATTGATATTTTCACTAAAAACTTATTAGTTAAAACTAATTTTAAAAACACAAACAAGATTATATATAGCATATATATTCAAAATATATTTGTATATATTTAGAGAAAATGTGTTCAAGAAACTCTAAGAAATATTCTAAAAATATATCCACAACATTTGGTGTACAACAAATCAAATTTAAAGAATGATGTCACTGTATCAATCTTTTTGACAGTTCTAAAGTTTTATGTATCTAATAATATAGCTCTAAAATATCTCAGTATGGTCTTAATTGTTTTTCTCTGAAGACTAGATGTTGACTATTTAAAAAATGTTTTTATCTGTTACTCATATATCTTTTTTTGTGAAGTATTTATAATTTTTTTGCCTGTTTTTTAAATTGTGTTGTTCATATTATTATTATAATACTTACAACTTATTATTAAGTTTTGTAAAATATATCCAGTCTTGTGGTTTATCTTTAAGCATATTAATTTTTAAGCTTGATGATACACATTTGTCATTTTTAAAGGTTATAATTTGTGTTATTTTGTCCTTCTTAAGTAGTCTTTGCCTAATCTAATGTCAAAATGATTTTCTCCTGTTTTCTTCTGAAAGTTTGATTAGTTTTAATCATTACATTCAGGTCTATGATCCATTTTGAGTTCATCTTTGTATGTTGTAAAGTGAGGGTCAGGTGAATTTGTTTCCATATGGACTACCCATTACCTATTATTGACAATCTTTTCTCTACTGAATTATCTATGTTGGCACCTTGTTGAAAATTAATTAACCATATAGTGTAGGTCTTTTTAATGGAAGCTGTACTCTGTTTCAAATAAAAGTTCCTTTTCTTGCAAGCTTTTTGTAAAAATAGAATTTGTTTTTAAAAAATTAATTAATTTTTGACCGCACTGGGTCTTTGTTGCTGTGTGCGGGCTTTCTCTCATTGCTGTGAGCAGGGGCTACTCCTTGTTGGGTGTTCGGGCTTCTGGTTGTGGTGGCTTCTCTTGTTGCGGAGCCCAAGCTCTAGGCGCATGGGCTTCAGTAGTCAGTGCACACGGGCTCAGTAGTTGCGGCACGCAGGCGTAGTTGCTCTGCAGCATGTGGAATCTTCCTGGACCAGGGATTGAATCCGTGTCTCCTGCGTTGGCAGGTAGATTCTCCTCCACTGTACTACCAGGGAAGTCCCTTGCTAGCATTCTGGAACACAATTTAAAGAGCTATCTGTTCATACTTACTCTTGCATCTCTGCTAAATATTTCCTTATCTTGGTTACCATCTATGGCAATGGGAAAGGTCAGGCATTTGGTTTTCTCTTCTGTCTCTTCCTGTCTTTCTCCTGCTCTCTGTCAACACTTCAGACATCCAAGTCAGCTTTCACGACTTTCAAGTAATTAAAAATTGACTTGCCCAAGGTGCTCACTCTTGTATTTTTCTAATGAAAAGTCCACAGCCTCCAATGTTAGTAACAAGAGCTAACACTTCTCTCATATGTGTTGTCACTAATCTAAGCACTTTTAAAGTTATTTAATTGTCTCCACAACCTTATGAAGTAGGAATTAGTATTCCTATTTATAGAAGAGGAATTGGAGGCCCTGAGGGGCTATGTAGTTTGTCCAAGTTTGTTCATACACACAGTATGTAGCTGAGCTGGGATACATGCTCAGTCTCTCCAGAGCCTGTATGCTTTCCCAAAAATGCTAAATTGCTGACTCACCCACCAAATGACTTTATTTGTAGATTGCACACCCTCTGTATTATTCTTAAGTTAATATTTTTCTATTAAGTGGAGCTGTAAGGGATCTTAGAAAGCATTTTTCAGGGTGAGGAAACATAAGTTGAAAGACACCTAAGCTGGAAGCAGAGCCAGGCCCTGGAAGGACTGATGCTTAATCTTCAATGTTTTGGCCACCGAAAGATTGAAGGCAGTAGGAGAAGGGGACGACAGAGGATGAGATGGTTGGATGACATCACTGACTCAATGGACATGAGTTTGAGCAAGCTCCTGGGAGTTGGTGATGGACAGGGAAGCCTGGCATGCTGCAGTCCATGGGGTCGCAGAGTTGGACACGACTGAATGACTGAACAACAACAGCAACTGTTGGAAAACATCTTACTACACTCTGCAAGAACATACATATAAGATATATTAGCATGCCCTCCAAGGACTTATAAATACTATCAACAATTAATATTATTAAATCTCTAAAAAGTTTCTGTATAGAACAAATTTTACACACATTTTGAACCAGTGTTCCCTTTGCCCTTCCTTCCTTCTTTTAACTTCTATTTCTTCTTCATTCAGTTAATAATGTATCAGGTGATTTCTTTGTCCAACATGACTGTATTCTATTGTATGGAGAAATGAGCATTTACATGGAATCAGAGATCTTGATTCCCAGGTCCTCTCTGTCACTTACTAGTGGGGTATGTTCTCAGTTGTTGTATCCGACTCTTTTGCAACCCTACAGATTGTAGCCCACCAGGTTCTCTGTCCATGGGATTTTCCAGGCAAGAATACTGGAGTGAATTGGCATTTCCTCCTCCAGGGGATCTTGCTGACCCAGGGATAGAACCAGCTGTCTCCTGCTCTGGCAGGCAGATTCTTTACCGCTGAGCTTACTTGGAAAGCCCTATCAGCTGGGTGACCTTCAGCACATTATTGAACCTCTCTGAGCCTCTTGGCTAATCTGTAAAGGAGGAAGGAGATAACAAAGAGCTTTGAAAATGCTAATCTTTTTGAGAGCTATAGAAGAAAGAACTTGGACTTCAGAGCCAAAAGAGGTGGATTCCTAGCATCACTGAATACAGGACAAAGTCTGTGATAATAAAGCCACGTCAAGGAGGCAACAGGCTGCAAATGTTAACCTAGGAACTGAGAGCTCAGATTCTGACCCTGGCCCTCACTCACATTCTTTCTTCAGGAACTCACAAGTTATTACAAGTCATGACCCTTCTTGAATAATCAAACCAAAATTGTCCATGATCAGATTTCAGAGATTTAAATAGAGGAAGCCTTGACTGACAGGAAAAGAACATTCTTAGAGACAATAATTCAGCAGTCTCACTCATTCATCCCTCTATCAACTTTACACTGTCTACAATGTTAGCCTCGAGGCATCATTTTAGATGCTGGAGATCTAAAAATGAAAAAGGTTAATGGTGCTTATAAAACTTCTTGATGGGGAGGGGTGTTGTGAGAAAGGTGGGGCCTGAGGGTGATGATCAGATTGGCAAACTCTGAGTGAAGGATTGGAGGCAGCTTGTCTTGGGGAGCGCTGAGGGAGATGGACGGAGCAGGACTAAATGTCCCCAAGCCTCAGGTTGCAAGACAGTTCTCATCATTAAAGACTTTACCATCTAAAAAAGGAATCTATTATCTAGTGAGCAAGACAGAAATAGAATCCCAGAATGATAATGCATTGTGATAGTTGTGCGAAGGAGAGATGCACAGAGTGATATGAAAACACACACACATATGCACACACAATAACAATCCAAGTTGAGAAGAGCATTGCAGCCTGAGGGAAGATGAGATCCACGATTTGTTTGAATAGTGGTCTATGTGTTTAGGTCTCTTCTCACTTGTTTTCAACAACACCTCACTTTCTATGACATTTCACGGTTAGAAAATGCTTTCACATTCTGAATTTCATTTGGTTTAATGAAAATAGGAATGGAAAAAGAGATCATTTCTATTCTATAGATGAGGAGATAGGAAGAGAGGTTACCAAGTCACAAGGCTGTAATTACCAGAATGGGAATCACAATGCAGTTTTTCTGATTCTTAGTTGAAAGTCCTTCCCTAATATGAAAAAAAGTGACTTCGGTATCGATCTGATAACTTTTTTATTGGAATATAATTGCTTTACAATATTGTGTTAGTTTCTGTTGTACAACAATGTGAATCACTCATATGTATTAATATACATATATGAGCTGGTTGGATGGCATCACCGACTTGATGGATGTGAGTTTGAACAAGCTCTGGGAGTTGGTGATGGACAGGGAAACCTGGCATGCTGCAGTCCGTGGGGTGGCAGAGTCGGACACGAATGAGTGAATGAGCGACTGAACTGACTGATCCTCTCCCTCTTGAGTCCCCCTCCCCTCCCCCAATCCCACCCCTCTTAGGTCATCCCAAAGCACTGAACTGAGCTCTCTGTGCTGTACAGTAGCTTCCCACTGGTTATGTTTTACACATGATAGTGTATATATGTCAATGCTGCTCTCAGTTCATCCCACCCTCTTCTTTCCCCACTGTGTCCACAAGCCTGTTCTCTACTTCTGTTCCTGCTCTGAAAATAGGCTCATCAGTACCATTTTTCTAGATTCCATATGTTCGTGTTAATGTACAGCATTTGTCTTTCTCTTTTTGACTTACTTCACTCTGTAGGACATTTTCTGACTGTCTTGAAACCTCATCAATCGAATTTCACCTTTTCTTTCCCATTGTGTAGTTTTTGGTTCTAGAGCGTACTGTTTGGAGTCCTGTATCACTGAGATGCAAACAAGCAAGAACATGAATTATTTTCTGGGACCCAAAGGAACTCATATTTTCAAAGTCAGTATAATTATAGTCCAGCCATGTTCTACCCTTAGGAAAGAATCTTGCAGTTTTTTGCAACTGTCAAATGAAGGGCTTAGGCTACAATCCCTCAATTTTTACATTCTATGATTCATTTTTGTAACAACCAGTGTAATTTTAAAGTAGTCATTGAAAAGACACACACACACAAAGGACACACACATACACAAACTGGAAAAAAAATATGAACAAGTACAATGCAAAATGTTAATAATCTCTATCTTTGGGTAGTTGAATTGCATTTCTTCTTTTTTTGCTTAAGTATATACCTTCTTCTTGTGTATATACTTTCTTCTTTTTGCTTAAGTACATACCTATTCCTTTCTTTTTATAGTAAGTATGGATAGCTTACATAATTTAAGTAATAAATACATAATTCCACTTAGTACTGAAACTGTGCCAAAAATGTTATCAGCACTTGGCAAAATCTAGCATACTTACAGCACAGTGGAATCATTTCACCAAGTCTGTATTTAAAATTTCAAATTCATTAATGAGACTAAGTAGTACCAATTTTTGACAAATGTGTGCTAATTCAATGTTTTGCTTTATAGCCAAAGGGAATTGCTTAAGGGAGGTGTTGGCTGATTATCACTAGAAGATACACTGACTTCTAAGTTATCCCGTGTCTTTATGACATGTGACCACACCAAGATGTAAAAGACCCCAATTTAAGTGCTTATAATTTAGTGGAGTTTAATTTTATGGGGGTGGTAGAGGTTAGGCTTTCAAGGTAAAAATTGTGCCAAGGCATAGTAGCTCCTGAAAATATTTCAATCATCTTCTAAGTATAGTTGTTGTTGTTGTTCAGTCACTAAGTCATATCCAACTCTTTGTGACCCCATGGACTGCAGCGCACCAGGCTTCCCTATCTTTCACTATCTCCTGAAATTTTCTTAATGTGCACCCTATAACTGCATTTATGATAGACTAAGATTTTACTTACTTTATATTGGTCTTTATATTAATTCTTCAACTTCCTAGAGATGCCACCACTACCCAGTTTCCTGGCTCTATAATCACTCATCATCATTTAGACCCTCCTCAGGGGGGTGACTTGCGTTTTTCACTGGGAGCATCACTTCGCTCATTACCTTGTTATTTTTCTTTCATTCTTTCTCTCCTCATTCTTATTTGATCTTTATAATCCAAATAAGTTTACACTGAGTATATCTGGTGCCATTGTAAGAGAATAATATTTATTCACACGTGACCAATGAACAAGACCCAGTGAGTAGTGTCGAAAGAGACTAGCAGCTGAGGTGGTTGGAAAGAATGGAAAAGGTTAGGAAAAATGTGGTATGTCAGCTGGGCTTGTATTTGCCGAAAAGTTTTTTTTTTTAATTTTGTGTGTGTGTGTGTGTGTGTGTGTGTGTGTGTGTGTGAGACACTGCCCACTGCCTACAAGGAATTTCTAGTGGGAGAGGGCCATTCATCAGAATTATACAAATAAACCTAAAATGATAAGAAACAAAGCAAGGACAGGCAGGAGGTGTGGACCCAGAATGCTGAGCACAGCTACACACTTCAGCAAATGGACAACATCAAGAAAGAGCTCAGTAAATCTAAGAATAAGTAATCTGGTTTGGGACAAGTGTATGTTCTTTAGGCAAAAGTAGAAATCACGTTTTCTGAGAGCTTACTATGTCTTAGCTGTCTGATGAGAGGGCCTTTGCTTATTTCAATGTTTGAGAGCTTGGTACCCAAAACCACGGTTTTTAAATGAATAATGGAGGCTCAGAGAAGTTAAGTAATTTATGACAGAAGCGGGAGGGTCCAGAAAGAGACCTTCAGTGCCAGGCTTCAGAGTTTGGCTTCTGTTTGGTTGCCAGTGAGGGAATTGCTGGAGACTTCTGAGCTGGGGCATGGTTTGATGGAAAATATGCTTTGGTGGGGGGGAGGGAGAGGGCAGGGTTTTTCTGAGGTAGGGAAGGAAAGATTTGGCGAAATCAGTGAGGATTGCACCAGTGTAGACCAGGGTGAGGAACACTGGGCCTGTGTGAGAGGGGAAGGCCTGAGCGGGAGAAGGGGCAGTAAATGAAGAAGGTTTTCTATTAATAGATGGAGAGTTAACAATGGACTGGCTATGGAAGGGGGTAGGGAGGTGGTGAAAAGAAGTTATGTTTTATTTTTAAAAACTCCCAATGCACAGAATAATGCAACAAAGAAACATGTATCTACCCCAGAGCTTAACCTCTGCTGCTAAAGTTTGTAGCTTATAGAGTAAGTCCCCTACATAGAAACTTTCAAGTTGTGAACTTTTAAAGTTGCTGATGTGCATTTGGTGTCCAGTCATGTAAGTTAGTTCATTGCCATGTGTGTGCATTCTCTACAAGTGGTGGTCCTGTTGTGTACTTTGCAGGACAGTACTGTAAAGAATACTGTAGTAAAGTATCTTTATTTCAAGCCAGGATGTCCGGAAGCAAGAGGGGGTGTATCTGATATTACTGTACTTTTCAAGGTACTGTACTATAAGATTAAAAATGCAAAGTTTTAGTGTTTGTTATTTAGGTATTATGGCTTCGCCGGTGGCTTAGATGCTCGAGAATCTGCCTGCAATGCTGGAGATCTGGGTTTGATTCCTGGATGGGGAAGATCCCCTGGGGGAGGAAATTGCAACCCACTCCAGTGTTCTTGCCTGGGAAATTCTGTGGACAGAGGAGCCTGATGGGTTATAGTCCATGGGGTTGCAAAGAGTCAGACACGATTGAAGGTCTAACACTTTAAGGTATTATTTGTGTGACAAATATCATAAACCTATTACAGTACAGTACTATATAACTGATTGTGTTAGCTGGGTACCTAGGTTAACTTTGTTGGATTTACAAACAAATTGGACTTATGAACTCATGTGTAGGGGTTGCTGTTATTGTTCAGTTGCTCAGTCGTGTCCGACTCTTTGCGACTGGACTGCAGCAGGCCAGGCTTCCCTGTCCTACACCATCTCCCAGAGCTTGCCCAAATTCATGTTCATTGAGTGAACGATGCCATCGAACCATCTTGTCCTCTGTCATCTCCTTCTCCTCCTGCCTTCAATCTTTCCCAGCATCAGAGTCTTTTCTAAGTGTGTAGGGGACTTACTGCAAAATTAAAATGTTCAACATACTACTATTAAAGGGAGAATTCAAGTCAAATACATTAATAGATACAACTGTAGAACAGCTAAGGTGATGAGACAGGGGACAGTCGTATTTTACTTGTTAGGTCACAGGTTTTTGCAACTGATTATTTTAAGACATAACGAATTCTCACATCTTATAAATGACCGTCTTTATTTTCAACTCAGTCTTTAAATTCAGCTTTGGGTTGGCTCACTCGGTGATGCTCCTATCCTACACCAGGGGTCGGATGATCTTGAGAGATTCCTGGATGGCAGTCTTGCCTGTCAGCTGCCACTCCTGGGCAAACAGCTGGCCCTCCCTCGGGAGTATGGCTGATCCCCTCCCCCACCCCTGCCTTCAGCCCCAGTGCTGGGCAAGGGGAGAGACAGTGTCCCCACCCACGTGGGGGGCTCCTTAGCGTCCTCAGTCTCTAGACGTGTGGGCACTGAAGGCTCCTGCTACTGGGAAAGGAATTTCTGAGGCTTTCACCAGGCCCTACTCCTGGCCTGAGGGTTTAAAGATTCTGAGACAGTCCTCTAACCACGTGGGAGCTAGGCCTGCGTCAGGCCCCCTTAGCGTGATCTTATCGTTCCCCAGTGTGTTCAGGGAGTCTATGATGAAATTGTTTAATGTTGGGCCAGGTTTCCAGCGGAAAAGTTCCAAGCGAGGCTCTCTGTGCTTCCTTATGTGAAAGCGTTAGTTGCTCAGGCTCTTTGCGACCCCTTGCACTGTAGCCTGGCAGGCTCCTCTGTCCATGGAATTCTCCAGGCAAGGATACTGGAATGGGCTGTCGTTCTCTTCTCCACCGGGTCTTTACGACCGAGGGATCGCAACCCAGTCTCCTGCATTGCAGGTGGATTCTTCACCATCTGAGCCACCTGGGAAGACTTGTACTTTATTATGCCTTCAGTCGATTGTTGCCTAGCCTGGAAAAAGATCACCTCCCTGGCTCCAGGTGATCTGCTCTGGGCAGGCGATTCTTCCTGTGCTCACCTCCAGTTTGAAAGGCGAGCGACTGAGGCCCACCCCAGAACTTCTGAGTCAGAATCTGCATTTGAAACGAAACCCCTGGGTGATTGTGTGCACATTAAAGTTTGAGGAGCCCAGCCTGCGGCAGAGGAGAGCACCCAAGTCCCCTCTCAGGGCCAAAGTTCTGCCTGAGAACGGTGAATACCGATTAATTACTGTAGGGTTCATCGGAATTTGAAAGGAGGGAGATAGCAGGCCACTAAGTTACATTTCTACAGAGCCCAGAGGAGGACAAAGGAGGGTTTACAGTCTTAAGAGCATTTAATTGATGGTATGTAAAACAAAACAAAACAGGCCCGGAGTAGCACGTGCTCCTGCCTTAGGCAAGAGCGCCTCCGAACCCCTCAGCCTAGCAGATAAACCTGTCCAAAGAATGTGTGAAGGACTTTTAACAGGTTAAGGGACTTTGGGGGCCAAGAAGTGTTTCTAAGAATTTGAAAAACTCTTGATGGAGACAAAAAGCTGAGAAGGAATGTTTTTTCCCTTCTTCTTTATTTAAAGACAGCGTTTAATATCTGGTTCTTCAGGCTTCTCTGAGGTCTGGAAAGTGTGGACTGGAGTCAGAAGGCTGCATTGCAAACCCTGACACCAGGCGAGTCACCCTGGGCCGGCCACTGGATCTCTTTAGGCTGCTTTCTCCTCCCCCAAATGGACAATAATAATGCTGACCTCACAGGGTTGCTGTTAAGATCATATTGGCAGACAGGTATGAAGCACTCAGGAGCTGGTACAGGGTGAGCTTTACATTTTGTTTACAAAAAGATGAACTGGAAGTTGCTCAGCGGGTGCTAGGATCAAAGCCATGCTTGTGGTCCCTACTAGGCCCTCCTGACCTAACCCGTCCCGTCCGCAATCTCTTCGTGCCCCTTTCCATCCTTTCTGGGACCTGGGCTCCAGACACATTGGCCTAACTTCTGCCCTGCCAGCCTGCCCAATTCATTCCCATCTTCTGGTCCTATCCCAGCCTGTTTTTTCAGCCTGATCTTTGCAAGGGAGGCTTTCCCATCTTTCAGGTTCATCCCAGCTTGCTCTCCTTACTTCCTCCTTTCTGAGGAAGTGGTCCACCATCACTTCAGAAGCTCTCTAGCTCCTGCTGTGTTACATCTGCTCAGCCTGCCTCCCTCTGTGAACTGACTGTTCGCTTCTTCACATATTCACGTCTGACTCCTCCACGATGGGAGTGCCACCCCCAGCAGGGCACAATCTTGTCACACTGTTTCCCAGTGCCTAAAATAGGGGCTTGATGCACTTGGGGCTCAAAGAACATTTGTTGAATGAGTGAGTGAATACATGAATCAGTAGAATAAGACATGTCCCAGGGAGAAACCCAAGGGGAGTTTTTGTGTTCGTATTTGTCTGTCTCCCTTGAGGGACTTCTGCTCCTTGAGAAAAAAACCTGCTTTCTATGACTTTCATCAGTGTCTGTCACCACACCAGACAAGCATATGGTAGACTCTCAGTAAAAATATTAGGTGAATGAAGTGTGTGTGTGTGCTGTGATCGGTTGTGTCTGACTCTTTTCTACCCCATGGGCTGTAGCCTGCCAGGCTCCTCTGTCCATGGGATTCTTCAGGCAAAAATACTGGACTGGGTTGCCTTTTTCTCCTCCAAGGGATTTTTCTGACCCAGGGATCAAACCTGTGCCTCCTGCATCTTCTGCATTGGCAGGCAGATTCTTTACCACTGAGCCACCTGGGAAGCCCAAGGTGAATGAACAAACAGAAGCAAACATATATATGCCATTATGTTTCAAATTAAACTTAATAAAGTTACTGATAATTGCCTTTGGGAAATAATTGAATTTTTAATAAATAAAAGTTTATATTTTTAAAAAATTTTCTTGGCTCCATCCAACATGTGGGATCTTATTTTCCCACCAGGGATCAAACCCGAGCCCCTTGCATTGGAAGCATGGAGTCTTAACCACTGGACCACCATGGAAGTCCCTCAACTTTGGCAAGAATACTGGAATGGGTTGCCATGCCCTCCTCCAGGGGATCTTTCCAACGCAGGGATCAAACCCAGGTCTCCAGCTTTCAGGTGGATTCTTTGCTGTCTAAGCCACCAGGGAAGCCCTTATCTTTAAAGGGGGTATGGAAATGTCATATAAGGTAGACTTTATGCTTGGTGGCCTAGAGTGGAGGGCATTTAGACAGGGAGGACTTGGGGTGGGGAGTGGGGAACACAAGCAAGTAAAGTCCAAGACTGGAGAACGTATGCTTGCTGCTTATTGCAAGAAGACCAGGCACAGACAGACAGGTCTGCAGTGAGGGACAGCTGGGTTTTCCAGGAAGGAGAGAGCAATCATCTGACCCTGCTCAGGTCCTCAGACTGGAGTGTAGGGTAACAGGCCCAGCGGGAGCTTCTAGTTGGGTGCTGACCGTAGGGTTGGAGGGGTGGGGACTGAAGGAGAGTCAGGTCAGGATATCTGCGGGGAGCCAGGTCTCTGAAGTACCTTTACATAGATAAATGAGGGTGGGGAGAGAGGGAGCATGAGCAACTCCCCCAGGGAGAACAGAGGGAGGTTCTGCAAAACCAGAACTCAGGTGACCCCTAAGAATTCAAAGTCTTTCATTAAACCCCACCTGAAGGCCAATTGTTCTGCAATCTACCCAGTGGTTTTGGCTCTAGGCTTATCTAAATCCAGTCTTGGGGGGAAGGGTATGGGAGGGGGTGGGGAAGGTGTTTTTTCTTTAAAATGGGAGGAAAACCAGGACAGCTCACATTACAAAAGCTTTTTCCTTTTGGCTGGAATTTGGACACTTCTAAATAAACTACCTGGTTTGAATCTTTCCCCTACCTCCATCCATAGTAATTACAGTAGTGGATTTCCTTTATTTTTAATTTTTTTATTCATGCATTTGTTTTATTTTTTAGATTCCATGTAACAGTGATAACATAACAGTATTTGTCCTGCTGTAACTTATTTCACTAAGTATAATACCCTTCAGTTCCACCTATGTTGTTGCAAGTGGCAGAATTTCATTCTTTATGGTGGTTGAGTAATATTCCATTGTATTATCTAGAGCACATCTTCTCAAATAGGCCTCCTTTAACACCCCATATGTGAGCACAAAATAGGATTATGCTCGTCTATTCCTGACTTCTGTTGGGGGTAGGGATTCTAATGACAGCACTCTTGGAAACTTCTTTCCCAACAAGCATGCTGTATGCCAGAGAGATACACAGACTTGGACAGTAGGATTAGGGAGTTTCAGGTGACAGCTAAATTAAGACTAAAAATAAGACCAGTGATGGATCCTAAGGAATATACCTTGTTCCATATTGGAGACTGTCTTCAGAAAGGTCACTTAACATATCTATGCTTCAATTTCCTCATTTGGAAAATAGAGATAATACTTCCTACCTCATTTCACTTGTGAGGATTAAATGAGGTACGATATATGGAAAGTATTTGGGGTCATAGTTGGCCCATTATTTACATACAGTAGAACTGAAGTATTATGAATGCTGTATTGCTGAAAAGTGCTCAAATTCATTTTGTTCCATGGGTATCACACTAGACTTTGGGGTATAGGCGGAAGAAAATGTCCCAGACTTCGGGGAACTTGGTCTAGAGGTGAAGACAAACATAGAAGCAGATATTTATAATCCTGTGTGTTACACAATAAACCAAGTGTGGGACTTCCCTGGTTGCTCAGTGGTAAAGAATCTGCCTCCCAATGCAGGAGACTCGGGTTGGATCCCTGACCCAGGAAGATCCCACATTCCACAGAGCAACTAAGTCCATGCGCCACAACTATTGAGCCTGTGCTCTAGAGCCCTGGAGTCACAACTACTGAGTCCACATGAGGCGACGACTATTGAAGCCCACAGGCCCTAGAGCCTGTGCTCTGCAACAAGAGAAGCCATCACAATGAGAAATCCACCTACTGCAACTAGAGAGTAGCCCTTCTCACCACAACTAGAGAAAGCCTGCACACAGCAACAAAGACCCAGTGCAACAACACCCCCCACCCCACAAAAAAGCAGCAAACACTTGATTAAAATAAATAAATAGACCAAGTGTGTGTGTACTGCGGGGCTGTGGGACCTGGCTGGGGGCATCTGCTGTTTCTCTGTAATCTCATCTTAGTGTGGCTCAAGAAAGGGGCCATTCTCTGAGGTGGTCTCTATCATGTACTTGTTTCAGAACTTAGCCTGGTGACTGCCAAATAGTAGAACAAAATACGTGCCGAATGAATTTAGACCATTTCAGTACTGATGTAGCCTCATAAACCTGAATAGCCGAAAGACACCAAAGGTGGGTTAGAAAAAGCAGACACAGCCCAGTGGTGTATACACATTATTCCAGTGGTGCATCGTGTCCTAGATGCTGGACTGAACTGTGAGTGAAAGAAGAGGCTTAGAGCCAGAGGAAAGCAAAAATAAGAGCGTCCTTACTACAAGGTAGAAGCAGGCAGAGGGCAGGGATCCAGAGACGGGGAGCAAAACTGAGCAGCCACACGGCAGGCTGAGTACAGAGAGGATGTGGAGAGATGGAGCTGGGCCATGCTGAGCAGCTAGACCTTGTACATTTGTGATTCTCCAAGTGTGTGGGTTTCCCAAGTGGCGCAGTGGTAAAGAATCTGCCTGCCAATACAGGAGACACAAGCGATGGGGGTTTGATCGCTGAGTGTGGAAGATCCCCTGGAAGGGGAAATGGCAACCCCATCCAGTATTCTTGCCTGGAGAATCCCATGGACAAAGAAGCCTGATGGGCTACAGTCCACGGATCGCAAAAGAGTTGGATACGACTGAGCACGCATATACACAAGTGTGAGGAGACGGCAGCAGCTGTCATAGCACAATCATCTCAGAGCTTTGTGAGGCTTTCTTTCATTTTATTTCCTCACCAACCTCATTGGGCCTGCTTTTCTCCCCTCTCCCCCGATTAGACTAGGAGCCAGGGTGCCCATCCCAGTGCCAGGAACTCTGTGTCCTTTGGCAAATTCCTTAAATTACCTGGGCCTCAGGTTCCACAACTGTGACATGTATGATTACTGTGAGAATTGAGAGAATTTGTGTAAAAGGCTGAGGGTAGAGCCCAGCATATTTTAAGTGCTGGTTACCCTCTAGC
This sequence comes from Giraffa tippelskirchi, assembly GCF_054371585.1. Lineage (NCBI taxonomy): Eukaryota > Metazoa > Chordata > Mammalia > Artiodactyla > Giraffidae > Giraffa > Giraffa tippelskirchi. Next base: position 35,244,223 of record NC_137280.1, on the reverse strand, counting down.
TGTTAATCTGTCTCCCAGAGGGCTTGTCATTGTCCTGGAAGTGAGCCCAGTTAACAGGGAGAGCTTCAAACATACTCAGGGCCTTGGTGTCTTTAAAGTAAGGACCTTATGTGGTCGTGTTTGGGCTTCCCCTGTGGCTCAGCGGTAAAGAATCTGCCTGCAATGCAGGAGATGCAGGAGGCACAGTTTCGACTGTGCCAGGAAGATTCCCTGGAGAAGGAAGTGGCTACCCACTCCAGTATTCTTGCCTGGAGAATCCCATGGACAGAGGAGCCTGGCGGATACAGGCCATAGGGATGCAAAGAGTTGGACACTGAAGCAACGGAGCACACACGCATGTGGTCATGTTTGCATTCAGAGAGAAATTGATTTAAAAGAGGAAGAGACGTCTTGAGAAGGCCAGAAGTCAGTGAGAAGGAGGTTGTGGTAGTGTGAACCCCAGGAAACCTTGAACCCAAGGGGTGAGAGTGAGGAGCAGATAGAACTAGAGGTAAAGCTGACAAGGTTTAGTGAGTAGTTAGACATAGGTAGCAAAGATGAACTTCCCAGGGTTAGTGACTGGGAAGCTGGTGGTGCCAGAGCAGAGGTGAGCAGCGCAGAGACGGAGCGTGGGCTCAGAAGGATGATGGTGATGACTTACATGTTTCATGTTGGAACATCCTGCTGCTACTGATTCTCAGTTCACGGCTTGTCTGTGAACCCTCATTGCTATTAGATAAATGGGGATTAGAACTGCTTACCTCCTAGGATTGTTGTAAGGATTGTTGTTGTTGTTCAGTCGCTAAGTCATGTCCGACTCTTTGTGACCCCATGGACTGCAGCATGCCAGGCTTCCCTGTCCTTCACTATCTCCTAGAGTACGCTCAAACTCAGATCCATTGATTCAGTGATACCATCCAACCGTCTCATTCCCCATTGTCCTCTTCTCCTCCTGCCCTCAATCTTTCCCAGCATCAGGGTCGTCAGTGCAAATCTAACACTTCAAATGCAGTAAGTGTGCAGAGTGAGTACCATGTGAGTGTTTGTGATTATAATTCATTATGATTCTATAAATGACTGATATACCTGTCAAAGCCCTCAGTCTGTCCTCTGTACATTTCCCAGACTCCTCTATTCCCATTCTCTTGCATTAAAGTTTTTCCAGTTCACCGAAGACACTGGTCTTCTCTCCCTTCCAGACTTGTATTCTCTCCCCCCTCCCCCCTTGTCTTTTCTTCCGAGGTTCACCTTTGTTCCTCCTTGTGTCTCAGCTGAAATGTCCCTCCCTACAGGAAGTTTTCCTTAACTCCTCCCTCCGGGGTTGGGTGAGAGGGGCCCTCCTCTGTGTTCTCATGGCCTTTATCACACTGATATGTGTCTGTAAATGTCTGTGTTGGGAGCTCCTGGAAGGCAGTGCCAGACTGTCTTGTGGAATGCTGTCTTCCAAACAGTGTTGGCCCACAGAAGGATAGTTTAGATATTTTGTTCGGATGGATAAATAAATGTATTGAAATTTGGAGGAGAGATCTAGATAGATGTAAGTTAGGGGTGATCAGCATGTAGAGAGATGAGCTATCAGAGGTGTGCCTTCTTCATACTTGATCTGTCACCTTTTGACCACCTATTTTTCCTCTGGAAACTATTCTCCATGGCTCCACGGATACCATCCTGTTCTACTATTTTTGGCAATAGATCTTCTCCGGTCTCTCTCCTCTTTTCTTCTCTCATTTTCCTTTTTTACCCTATTCATCGCTTGGACATCTATTTTTTTTCCCCCATAAATCCGACTGTCTCTTATTGATTGTTATCTCCGCATCCAGCTTCAACTTTGCTCCTGAACTCCTGACCTGTATTTCCAACTGCTCGTAAATATTCCAACCAGACCTTTCACAGGTAGCCAAGTGGAACTGGTCATTATTTCTACCCTCATTCCCAGACTTCAAACTGAACTCTCCTCTACTCTTCTCTAGCTGGGTTGATAGGGTTCCCATGTACACAGTCACCTAAACCAAGTCTTAGGAGTTTCAGTTCCTCCTCCCTCTTTCCCCACATCCTTCCTCTTCTATATCTTGCCGTTTCTGATTCTGGAAGTCTTGAATTTGACTTCTCATTTTATTTTCACTGTCACAATTCAGCTCTGACTTTCATTATCTGCTGCCAAGACTATTGTAATAGCTTCTTAATTGTCCTGTCTGTCTCCAGGTGAGTTTCTAAAATACAAGTCTGATGGTGTCACTTTTTTACTCAAAGATCTTCCAAGGCCACACAACCTACAGAATCAAGTCCAGATCCCTCCTGACCATGACATTCAATGTTTTCACAATCTGGCCCCGACATGCTTTTCCAGCCTCATTTCTCAAGAATCCATGCTTGAAAAGCCTTCTGTGTATATCTTTACATTGTATTAGAATTAGATGTTTAGTAATGTCTCTGTACTTCCCCCTCTATGATGTCAGGACCAGTCCCTATTAATCTCTGTGTCTAAAGAACCTGAAAGAGTGCCTAGGAAATGAGTGTCTTTTGAATAATTGGTTATCATCACTTCCAAAGGGAACATCTTACCTAATCTTGCTCATCTCCTATGCCCAGATTGCATTCAATAAAGATCTGAGGGAATGGTTGGCTTATTTTGAAATGCAAACTTCTTTTATTTTTAATTGAAATATATTTGACATATAACATAAACTTAAGGTGTACAACATGTTTATCTGATATGTTTATATCTTCTTATGTGATTGTCATTGTAGTGACAATTAGAGGCTAGGACTTTTTTTCACTTTAGTATATTTCTTGTCTAATAGTACCTGACATATAATAGATATTGAGTAAATATATGTTGAATGAAGGCATGAACAAATGAATAAATGAAACTATCTCCTTGATCCCCCCTTACCTATGGCATTTACCATCTCAGACATTTTTCCTAGTAGAGTGAACGTAGTTGGTACTATAATGTGAGTCACATCTGTGGTTTGGCTTGCTAAAGTTCTGAATCTTGTACTCAGTCAAAGAAAATTACTCTTGAGGCTAACCTGAATTTCATTTAATTAATGTAAGTTTCTCCTAGTGTTAATTAGCTCTTTGGGCAGCAAAAGATAAAATCTTGTCTCCCATGTGATGAGGTCCATATTAGAAATACTTGAGAGAAATTTGATATCAAATGAACTCTTATTAAACATTTTGTTTTGGGTTGTTTTTTTTTTCACTTATTTATAAAATGAAATGTACCCTTGTGGCTCAAAGTGGCTATACATAATATTCAGGTACACTGTGGGAATTGTGGATTTCTGGGCCCCACCTCAAATTCACTGAATCTGAATTTCTGGGGGGAACGCCTGGAAATTTCTCTCCATGGCTTCAAGGACACCACTCCATTTTATTTCTTCTACTTTTTTGGTTGTTGTAGATCCTTTGTAATCTCTTTTATTGGTTGCTTTTTACTTACTCACTTTGGAGAATCACACCCTCACCCCCACCATGATTTTGACTATCACTTATAACTGGTATTCTAACTGCTCTCTGCAACTCAAGTATTGGTATTTCCAATGTTTACCCTAAGTCCTCTGCATGACCAGCAAAGACTCCAGGTAATTCTTTTGTTCCTTGAAGTTCAAGAGCAGCTTAACTGATACTTTTCAAAAATTTCCCTTCTTTCCATTCAAATCCTGACTGATGCAAAGGAAAACTGAGTGAGTATAGAGACAGGGACACACATATTGGTATATACTATCCAGGCAGTCAGCTAGTGTTATTTCAGTTGCTGCAGACAGTGGCTATGAAGCCTACTCATTAAAATACCATTAATAACTATGAAACACTTTGCTGTTCAGTGATAGACATACTCTGGGTTTTGATATATGTTTCTCACTGATTATCTTATCTCTTACAACATAGATCCCAGCTAAAGCTCAGATAGGGCCTGGATAGTTAGTGCCTGGAGGTGGGTTAGGCTGAGGGTGACAGATGAAAAGGAACTAAATGAAACCAAAACCAAAAACGGTGAGGTTTTTTTCACCAAGTCATAAAACTGAGTGATTGACCAGTAATGCTCCATTTTGACTACATGGCAGAATTATTGGAGGAGGTTTTTTCTTTTAATGGGCCTCACCCAGACCACGTAAAGCAGAAACTCAGAGCATTTGCAAATCACTAAAAAAGACTCTTGAGAGTCCCTTGGACTGCAAGGAGATCAAATTATTCACACTAAAGGAAATCAATCCTGAATATTCATTGGAAGGACTGATGCTAAGGCTGGAGCTCCAATACTTTGGGCACCTGATTCAAAGAGCCAAGTCATTAGAAAAGACCCTGATGCTGGGAAAGGTTGAGGGCAGGAGGAGAAGGGGAAGGCAGAGGATGAGATGGTTGGAGGGCATCAGTGATTCAATGGACATGAGTTTGAGCAAGCTCCAGGAGATGGTGAAGGACAGCGAAGCCTGGTGTGCTGCAGTCCATGGAGTTGCAAAGAATTGGACACAACTGAGTGACTGAACAACAACAAAGTGAGTGGAATGCAAACCCACAAGAGCACAGTGCAGCCTTTTAGATGGGGGACCTATAGCTTTATTTGTGAGCAGGAAGTTGCTGTTAAGGCTACTAATCCACATCAGACATATCTTGAAATCTTATCAATTTATTGTACTTTAGCACTTACTATGTATAAGGCATAATATAGACACTGACATAAAGAGAAGAAAAATGGTAAAACAAAGTAATACTTTTTGAAGACTGTATTTTGAATATACGCTGTTCAAGGCACTATAATCATTTAATTCTCATTAAAGAAGAGTGAGATTTTAATGTCTCACTAAAGACAGTATTACTTATCATCCCCATTTTAGAGAAGAGAAAACAGGCTCAGAGAGGTTGCGTAACTTCCTCAAGGTAACTCACCTCATAAGTAGCAAGAGTCAAGATTCAAACTCATACCTGCTGGCTCTGAAACCCATATTCCTTCTGCTATATTTAGTTGCCTATTACGTCAAAAGAGGAGGAAAATATTTTGCCTGCCCTTCTGGAGTTTCTTGTCTGTTTAGGGAGGAGGGGTATGACTATAAAGATGAAAGATCATGGTAAATGTTTGAGAGGTTTAAGGTTGTTGCTAAAGGAATGAAGGGGGGTGGAGTAGGATAGAGGTAGGGGAGTAAGAGGTGCAAACTAATCTGTATAAAGTAAATAAGCTCTAAAGAGAGGGTGGGATGAATTGAGAGAGTAACATTGAATTATATACATTACTATGTGTAAAACAGACAGTTAGTGGGAAGTTGCTATATAATACGGGGAGCTCAGTCTGGTGTTCTGTGATGACCTAGAGGGGTGGGATGGGGGAGGAAGAGGGAGGATCAAGAGGGAGGAGATATATGTATACTTATAGCTGATTCACATTATTGTATGGAAGAAACCGACACAACATTGTAAAGCAATTATCCTTCAATTAAAAAAAAAAAATTTTTTTAAATGAGGTAAAATAAATAAGCTATAAGAATATATTGTACAACACAGGGAATGTAGCCAGTATTTTATAATAACTATAAATGGACTATAACCTTTAAAAATTGTGGAAACAATTAAAAAATCAAATGGGAAATCCAGTTCAAGGCTTTCTAAACACATAATGTTTATTGACAAGTTTATTTTAGAAGTGATACTTTAAAGTCTAAATAAACATAGTTTTGAAATTAAAAAAAACCAAAACAATGAAGAGAATAAAAGTGAGGTTGGAAATCATTTCTTGCTGAAGGCAGGCTCCTCTAGAATGCTTCCTGGGAACAGACGTTCAGAGTAGCTAAAAGATGTTTGGAGTTGTTTGGCAGAGCCTATGCCCAGTAGGGAAGGCAGAGACAGAGACAGGGACAGGGACACACAGGGGCTCTTTCAGCACAGGGTGTGGGGTCTGCTCTGATTGGAGTAGAAAGTGATCTAGTGGATTCTCATGCAGCATCTCTGGAACAACACCGTGTGTTCACAACCCGGAAGTTCTTGACCGACAGGCCAGGGATTCACTTGCTTACCTGGCAAAAGAGAGAGCGAGATCTGAAGGCCAGGAGTGAAATGGTGTGTCTGGAGGATTGAAGCCTGAAGAGACTGGGCCGGATGACTAGTTATGAGGCAACTGTAGTTAAGATGAAATGAAGGGGAAGGCTGGGCAGGGGGATGGATGGCAATATTTCAGGGCCGAGACCCATACGACTTGAGTTGATGGTTATGGTGTAGAGAAGGAGGGTGGGATCATGAAGATTGTTTTAAATTTGGAAAGGACCCCCCAAATGGGGATGGGTGTATTTACCCAGGGCAAGAAGAGGTGAGGATCTGGGGTTTGGGTGTGTGGAGCTCAAGGTGATGGGAGGAGATGGACAGACTCATGAGGCAGATGACGACTCAGAGTTGCTGAGAGGGCTCCAAGGTCCTGGCCCCCAGGTCAGACTTAGCAGCTCTCCACCTGGGCGTGATGGCTAGAGCATCTGGCTCCTGTCGAAGTGTTCTACTTGAGTGGATTCCTGTTAAATGTTAACATGAACACCTCTGATTAAAAAAAAAAAAGGTGGTATCAGAAAACACTGGGTAAAAAGAGTTTAGGACTCATATACGGTTAAATAAAGAATGAAGATTGCTAACTGGTTAAATAACTAAAAAGCTACTTAAACATTACAAAAAAGTTACTTAAAATTTAATTAAATCAATTTTGAAATACCAACTTTGAGATTTTTCTTATAGACCAGAGGGATTGTAATTAAACTAATTATAGTCACGCTAGATTTCCTCCCTGATGTTTATTTTTCTTCTGGTTATATTTCAGACAATTAATAGTGTCTAATGACTTTAGGTTTCGTGTAATTACCACCAATGATTAGAACCTCTCTCTTATGGAATGTTCTTTACACACAGGCACTCTGGAAGTGAAGGAAATTTATGATTATTCATGAAAGTCTCTCTACACGCTGTAAAAAATTATCAGACTTTAAAATAAATTTATTATTCATTTATATAGCTATTTGTAGCTAGAAAAAACAGTAAAAATAATTTAGCTCCTTTTAAAAAGTTCCAATAGTTTCCTCTCACACAGAGCCTTTCTTTCCTTCAATTTTAGAATGTTAGAGAGAAATGAAAATTAAAATGGGAGAGACACAGTTTTGTTTTTAATTCCTTTGAATGCTTGGTTTCTAGCCTCCTTTCCCCCCACTAAGTGTGAAAGTATTTTAGGGAAAGTTTCATCGCAACTTTGTCAATAATTAATCCTCTCTTTCTTCAAAAAGTCTGACAATGTTACAGTAACAATAACAGGTCGTAAAACACTCCCCCTAATTGTGCAAGGGCTCATTCTTCCCTGCCAGGGTTCAGGTTGACTGGAATGTGCTGAAGTCACATTCCAGCACCTTCCCTGGCCAGGAGAACCACACAGGACTTTGGAAAGAATGGATGAGAATCTTTGTTTCTGCTCTTAGAAAGGAGGGCTAGGAAGGAGTAGTAGAGGCTGGGAGGCACAGTAGAAAAGGAAATGGGGCTGGAAAACAGAGGGCAAATGAACTAGGGAGAGAGCGTGGGTCAATGTGTAGAAAGATGGGTCAAATGGAACAAAGACGATCCCAAGGGTGAGACCCATTCATGTAAGTTAGGGAGGATGATAGAAGAGCAGGTCAGAGGTCCATCAGTAAAGGCCAAAGGCTGGGAATCACAGGCAGGGGAAAGGAACACACTTCAGAAGGTAAACACTGTTTGTTGAATGGGGATCTCATCCCTTCCCTCTCTTTCAGGATGATATACTTGGAAACCTAAATGGAAGATTTCTTCATTTATCTGGAGAGCGAATGATTGAAAGGAAAAAGAGAAACTGAATTTTGACATTCTTACTGTGATTTACTTAGGAAACTAAAGTTAAGACAGGATTCTATAATGAATTAAGATTTTTTTTTCTAATACATTTTCGTTTTGAACTTTTTGTTTTCATTTGCTCTTGAGTGATGTTTTGAGAGAGTGAACTTGCTGTGATAGCTTGCCCCCAAATTCCCAAATCTTTCTTCTTAATAACTGTTAACATATTATAACATTCACTAGTTTTAAACATACACTTCAGTTATCTTTTATTAATTTACTTAATTGTTCAACTATCACCATCTTCTGGTTTTAGAACCTGGCCATCACCCAGGTAAGATCTCACATGCTCATTTGCAGTTAATTTCCATTTCTATTCCAGGCCCCAGGCAACCACTGAACTACTTCCTGTTTCTAGAAATCTGACTATTCTGGACATTTCACATAAGTGAAATTATACAGTATATGATCTTCTGTGATTGGCTTCTTTACTTTGCATTGTTTTTGAAGGTCATCCTTGTTGTTGCAAACATGTCTATTTCAGTCTTTTATTACTGAATTGTATTTTATTGTATGGCAATACCACATTTTGTTTACCTATTTACCAGCTGATAGACATGTGGATTATTTCCACTTTTTGGTTTTTATGAATAATGCTGCTGAGAACATTACTATGCAATTCTTTATGCAATCATGTTTTTTTTTTAAGGTTATATTCAGTTTATAGTTGTTAAAAATATTGGCTGTGTTGTATAATACATTATTATAGCTTATTTTATGCATAATAGTCTGTACCTCACAATTCTCTACACTTATCTTACCCCTTCGTTCTTCTGTCTCCCCATTAGTAACCATAAGTTTGTTCTTTGTATCTGTGAGTCTGTTTCTTTTCTATTCTAGTCACTAGTTTTTTTTATTCCACATATAAGTTATATTATACAGTATTTGTCTTTCTCTGACTTATTTTACTTAGCATAATTCCCTCTAAGTCCATCCATGTTATTGCAAATAGCAAAATTTCATTTTTTATAGCTGAGTAATATTCTGTTATATATATATACCACATCTTCTTCTTCATCCATCTGCCCATGGATACTTAGATTTCTTCAATATCTTAGCAGTTGGAAATAGTGCTGCTTTGCACATGTGATCATACGCTTTTATCTCTCTTGGTTACATAACAAAGAATAGAATTGTTGAATCATACGGTATGTTTAATATTTTAAGAAACTGCTATGATTTTCAAACTGGCTGTAAAATTTTACATTCTCACCACCAGCATATGAGAGCACAACAATGAATATGCCTATCTTCATATCCTTGCCAACTTATTGTCTTTTATTTTTATATTTTAAGTTTCAACTTCATTGAGGTATAATTGACACACGAAATGGTAAGATTTTAAAGTGTATATCATGCTGATCTGGTATATGAATACATTGTGAAAGGATTCCCCTATCTTGTTAATTACCACATCCATCAGCTCATGTATTTCTTTTTTGTGTGTGAAATTTGTAAGTTCTACTCTCTTAGCAAACTTCACTTATATAGTAGAGTGTTATCAGTATAGTCATCATGTTTTACATAAGGTCATCAGATCTTATTTATCTTATAGTTGAAAGTTTGGACCCTTTTACTTACTTCTCCCTATTTCTAGGCCTTAGCAACTCCTGTTCTACTCTTTTTCTGTGAGTTTGTCTTTTCTTAAAAAAAAAATTCTACATATTAGTGATTCCATGTAGTATTTGTCTTTCTCTGATTACCTTTCACTTAGCCCTCAGGGTCCATCCATTTGTTGCAAATGCAGATTTTCCTTCTTTCTCATCTCTGAGTAATATTCCTGTGTTTGTGTGTGTATGTGTGATATTTTCTTTATCCATTCATCTATTGATGAACACTTAGGTTGTTTCCATATCTTGGCAATTGTGAATAAAGATGCAGCAAATGTGAGAGTGTTGATGTCTCTTCCATAACCCGTTTTCATTTCCTTTGGATGTGCACCCATGAGCAAAATTTCTGGATCATTTGCTAGTTCTATTTTCATTTTTTGGGAAACTTTTATACTGTTTTCTATAGTAGCTGTATCAGTCTGCATTCTCACAACAGGGTACAAGTCTCCTTTCAGCACATCTTTGCCAATACTGATTTCTTGTCTTTTTGATGACAGGCATTCTAACAGGTATGTGAGATGATATCTGATTGTGGTTTTGATTTGCATTTTTCTGGTGATTAGTGATTTGAACATCTTTTCATTTACTTGTTGGCCATTGTTTCTCTTCTACGGGAAAATATCTACTCAGTTTCTCTGCCCACTTTTTATTCAGATTTGTTTTGTTTTTTGCTATTGAGTTGTATGAATTCTTTATATATTTTAGATATTAACCACTTAAAGATATATGATTTGCAAATATTATCTCCCATTCCATGGATGACCCTTTCATTTTTTTTTTTTTTGATGATTTTCTTTGCTGTGTAAAACTTTTTAGTTTAATATAGTTCCACTTTTTTTGTTTTTGCTTTTCTTGCCTTTCCTTTTGGAGTGTCAGATCCAAAAATATCATTGCTAAGACCAATGTCAAGGAACTTACTGCGTATGTTTTCTTCTAGGAGTTTTATGGTTTCAAGTCATGCTCAAGTCTTTTATCCATTCCTAGTTGATTTTTGTGTATGGTGTTGTTTTGTGTTCATCTCAGCCCATTGTTAGTGATGCTATTGGCTAGGGATGCCTGAGGTACTCCTTTGGACACATCTACTTGTGGTGAATGAAAGTGAAGTGAAAGTGTTAGTCACTCAGTTGTGCCCAATTCTTTGTGACCCCGTGGACTATAGATGCCAGGCTCCTCAGTCCATGGAATTCTCCAGGCAAGAATACTGGAATGGGTAGCCCACAGACATTTCCCTGCCTGGAGCCAATGTTGTGGCTGGGTCAGCTCCTGTGGGTCTTATGATTCCAACACACATCTCAACAACAACCACCAGGGAACTTTGAAAAACCAAGATTTATTACTCACAGGCCTAGGGTTTACATGGCACACATAAGGGCCACATAGTGAGGTTGAAAGTAGAGCAAGACAGAGAATACAAACCTGGGGTTCTGCTGTTATTAGGGTCTGAGGGTGGGGTGCCTAGGGTTTTGTGGATTTATTCTTGGCAAATTTTAAACATAAGAGCAGGAATTAGGGAATGGGAAGGGAAAAGTGGGATCACTTAAGTGGTTAGTTATCTAGGTTACCCAGGACTTTCTAAAAGGGGAACTTTATGGGTGGGGCAACTTGGTTTCTTATTTAGTTGTTTTACTACTAACTGTGTCATACAGCTGGAAACATGTTTAGAAACACAGCTGATCTTTTTTTAAAAACTATGTTTTATTTGTTTTTGTCTGTGCTGGGTCTTTGTTGAAGCTCATGGGCTCTTTGTTGCTCCTTGCAGGCTCTTGTTGTAGTGAATAGGGGCTACTCTCCAGTTGCAAAACACAGATTCTAGAGCTTGGGCTTAGTAATTGTGGTGCATGGGCTTAGTTGCTCCACGGCATGTGGAATTCTCCCAGACCTAGGATCAAACCCATATTCCCTGCATCAACAGGTGGATTCTTAACCACTGGACCATGATGAAAGTCCCCACAACTGACCTTTGTATATTGATTTTGTGTCCTGAAGCTTTACTAAATTAGTTGATTAGACCTAACAGTGTTTATTAATAGAGTCTTTAGGATTTTCTCTATATAATATTCCATCAACTGCAAATAGAGACACTTTAACGTCTCCCTTTCTGATTTGGATGCCTTTCTTTCTTTTTGGATGCCTTGTCTAATTGTCCTGGCTAGGACTTCCAGTACTATGTTGAATAAAAGTGGTAAAAGTAGAGATTTTTGTCTTATTCCTGATCTTAGAGGAAAGGTTTTCAAATTTTCTATGTTGAGAATGATGTTAGATGTGGACTTGTCACATATGGCCTTTGTTATATTGGGGCATCTTCCCTTTATACTCAATTTGTTGAGAATTTTTTTAAAATCATGAATTGATGTTGAATTTTGTTCAAAGTTTTTCTGCATCTACTGAGATGGTCATACATTTTTAAATCCTTCATTTTTTTAACATGGTATAGCACATTGGTTAATTTGTGGATGTTAAATCATCTTTGGATTCCTGGAATAAATCCCACTTGACCTGTTTATGGCCCTTCAGTTAATTGTTGAATTTGGTTTACTAATATTTGGTTGAGGATTTTTGCATCTATGTTCATCAGAGACAGTGCTATAGTGCTCAGTCGCTTCATTCATGTCCAACTCTTTGTGACCCCATGGACTGTAGCCTGTAGCCTGCTAGGCTACTCTGCTGATGAGATTTTTCCAGCAAGAGTACTGGAACGGGTTGCCATGCGCTTCTCCAGGGACTCTTCCTGACCCAGAGATTGAACCTATGTCTATTCTGTCTCTTGCATTGCAGGCGGATTCTTTACCACTGAGTTACTGTTCGTCAGGGATATTGGCCTTTAATTTTTCACAGTGCCTTTGTCTAGTTTTGGTATTGCGGTAATGCTGGCCTTGTAAAATGAGTTAGGAACTCTTCTGTCCTCTTCAACTTTATGTAAGAGTTTGAGAAGGATTGGTATTAAATCTTCTTGAAGTGTCTGGTAGTACTTACCAGTGAAGCTATCAGTTCCTGCACATTTGTTTTTTGGGAGGTTTTTGATTACTGATTCAATCTCATAACTAGTAGTTGGTTTTTTAAGATTTCCTGGTCATGATCAGTCTTGGTAGGCTGTATGTTTCTAGGAATTTATCCATTTCTTCTAGGTTGTCTAATTTGTTGGTATACAATTGTTCATAGTAGTCTATTATGATCCTTTGCATTTATGTGATGTCAATTGTGGTGTCTTTTTCATTTTTTAAAAAATTTTATTTGAGTTTTTTCTTTTTTTCTTCATAAGTTTAGCTAAAGGTTTGTCTACTTTGTTTATTTTTGCAAAAACCAGTACCTAGTTTTATTGATTTTTTTTCCTGCTTTCTTGTTATTCTCTATTTCATTTATTTCCTTTCTTCTACTAACTTTGGGCTTCGTTTTTTCTCTTTTGGTTTCTTGAGATATAAAATTGGATTGCTTATTTGAGACCTTTGTTTCTTTAATTAATGCAGACATTTGTTGTTGAGAATATCTCTCTTAGAATTGCTTTTGCTGCATCCCATAATTTTCATATGCTGTATTTCCATTTTCATTTGTTTCAAGTTATTTTTTTGTTTCTCTTTTGATTTCTTTTTTGACCCATTGATTGTTCAGTAGCAAGTAGTTTAATCCCCTATACTTGTAAATTTTCCATTTTATTTGTTGTAATTGGCTTCTAGTGTCATATCATTAGGGTAAGAAAAGATATTTGACATAATTTTAATCTTCTTAAATCTATTAAGACTTATTCCTTGTGCACTTGAGATGAATATGCATTCTGCTGCTGATGGTTGGAACATCCTATAAATGTCCATTAAGTCCATCTGGCCTGATATGTAGTTTAAGTTCAATGCTTCCTTATTAAGTTTCTATCTGGATGATCTATTCATCGTTAAAAGTGAGAGTTGAAGTTCCTACTGTTATTAAGTCGCTGTCTCTTTCTCTCTTCAGGTTTGTTAGCATTTGCTCAGCAGGCTTCTCTGTCCATGGGATTTTCCTGGCAATAATATTGGAGTGGATTTCCATTTCCTTCTCCAGGGGGTCTTCCTGACCCAGGGATCAAACCTGGGTTTCCTGCATTGAAAACAGATTTTTTTTACCATTTGAGCCACCAGGGAAACCACTTCTATGTTGGGTGCATAAATATTTACAAATATTATATCTTCTTGTTGGATTGACACCTTTTTCATTATATAATAACCTTTCTCTTTCATTACAGTCTTAGGCTTAAAGTTTATTTTGCCTGGTATAAGTATAGCTAGGGTCTTCCTAGGTGGTGCAGTGGTAAAGAATCCACCTGCCAATGCAGGAGATGCAAGAGACTCAAGTTAGATCCCTGGTTCAGGAAGTAGGAAATGGCAACCCGCTCCAGTATTCTTGCCTGGAAAATCCCATGGACAGAGGAGACTGGTGGGCTACAGTCTATGGGGTCTGGTTTTTGCAAAGAATTGGGCATGACTGAGCACATACACACACAAGTACCGTTACCTCTGCTTCTTTTGGTTTCCATCTGTTTGTACTATTTTTTCCATCCCTTCACTTTCAGTCTGTGTTTGTTCTTAAAGTAGATGTGTCTGTTGTAGGCAACATAGAGTTGGGTCTTAAGTTTTTTAAACATTTATTTAGTTGTGGCATGTGCGCTCTCTAGTTATGGCATGGGCTTAACTGCCCCATGGCAGGTGGGATCTAGTTTCCCAACCAGAGATGGAAAACATGTTCCCTCATTAGAAGGTGGATTCCCAACCACTGGACCACCAGGGAAGTTCCTTAAAATTAAGTCCTTTAATTTTGTTTTTATGTATTTTTTAAACTTATTTGCTTATTTATTTTGGTTGCCCTGGGTTTTTGTTACTGTGCAGGGGCTTCCTCTAGTTGTGGGGAGCAGGGTATATTGTTAATGTGCATGGGCTTTCTCTAGTTGTGGAGAGCAGGTATGTTCTTTGTTGTGGTGCATGGGCTTCTCATTGCAGTGGTTTCTCTTGTTGAGATGCACAGGGTCTAGGTGCATGGGCTTCAGTGGTTGTGTCATGTAGGCTCAGTAGCTGTGGCTTGCGGCCTGAAGAACACGGGCTCAGTAGCTGTGGTGCACAGGCTTAGTTGCTCCATGGCACATGGAATCTTCCCAGAACAGAGATTGAACCCATGTCCCTGCACTGGCAGGTGAATTCTTATCCTCTGTACCACCAGAGAAGTCCCTTAATTTTGCTTTTAACCCATTTAGCCACTCTAGGTCTTTTGTTGTAGAATTTATTTCATTTACACTTAAACCAATAATTGATAGATATGAGATTACTATTGCTATTTTGTTTATTGTTTTCTGATTGCCTTCTCATTCCTTTATTCCCATCTTCTTCTCTTGCTCTCTCCCTTTGACTTGCTACTTTTCTGTAGTGGTAGGCTTAGATTTCTTCCTCTTTATGGTAAAGAATCTGCCAGCAATGCAGGTGATCCTGCTTCAATTCCTGTGTCAGGAAGGTACGCTGGATAAAGGTTAGGCTACCCACTCCACGTTTCTTGGGCTTCCCTGGTGGCTCAGACGGTAAAGAATCTGCCTGCAATGCAGGATACCTGGGTTCAATCCCTGAGTTGGGAAGATTCCCTGGAGAAGTGAACAGCTACCCACTCCAGTATTCTGGCCTGGAGAATTCCATGGACTGTATAGTCCAAGGGATCGCAAAGAGTCAGACACGACTGAGTGGCTTTCACTCACTCTCTTTCATGATTAGATGTCTTCCTCTTTATCTTTTGTGTATCTACTGTAGAATTTTATTTTGTTGTTGCTGTGAGGCTTCCATAAAACACATTATATTTATAACAATCTATTTGAAGTTGATAACAACTTAACTTTGAACACATACTAAAGCTATATATTTTTATTATCCTCCCCCATTTGATGTTTTTGATGTCACAATTTCTTTTTACCTTGTATATCCATCAACAAATTATTTTAATTTTAACTTTTTAAATTCTTTATTATTTAACCTTCTATCTGGATTTATAAGTGACTTACCCAACAGCAATATAGCAGGAGAATATTCTGAGTTTAACTACATATTTACCTTTACTGGTGAGATTTATATTTTCATATATTTTTTTGTTACTAATTAGCATCCTTTTGTTTAGATTTAAGATGTCCTTTTAATATTTTTACTTGGTCAGTCTAGTAGTGCTGAACTCCTTCAGCTTTTGCTTCTCTGGAAAATTCTTTATTCCTCCTTCAACTCTGAAGGAAAACTTTGCTGGGGAAGTGTTCTTGGTTGGCAGTGTTTTTCCTTCAGCTTTTCGAATATGTCATACCCCTTGCTTCTTCCCTGCAAAGTTTCTGCTGAAAAATCTGTTGATAGTTTTATGGGTGTTCCTTTGCAAGAAGATCCAACCAGTCCATCCTAAAGGAGATCAGTTCTGGGTGTTCATTGGAAGGACTGATGTTGTAGCTGAAACTCCAATACTTTGGCCACCTCATGCGAAGAGTTGACTCACTGGAAAAGACCGTGACGCTGGGAAGGATTGGGGGCAGGAGGAGAAGGGGAGGACAGAGGATGAGATGGTTGGATGGCATCACCGACTCAATGGACATGGGTTTGGGTAAACTCCGGGAGTTGGTGATGGACAGGGAGGCCTGGTGTGCTGCGATTCATGGGGTCGCAAAGAGTCAGACACGACTGAGCTACTGAACTGTATTGAACTGTACTGTATATAATGTTGTTTTTCTCTTACTGCTTTTAAGATTCTCTCCTTGTCTATAATTAAACTTCCAGAAGTTAAAATGTGTTTTAGTGTGACTAACCATCTTTTAAATTACATTTCCAGTGGGTGTTAAATGGTATTTCATGTGATTTTAGTTTGCATTTCTTTAACAATTAATGATGTTAAACATCTTTTCATGAACTTATTAGCTACTTATATATATATATTTCAGTAAAACATATACACAATATTTTGCCCATTTTAAAATTTGATTGTCTTACTATTGAACTGTAAGTGTTCTTTATAAGTTCTCGATACAAGTTTTTTTTATCTGATATAAATGTTTTCTCACTTATTTTTCCATTTTCTTACTAGTGTTTTTTGTGCTTTTTTTAAAGCACAAAAGTTTTAAATTTTGATGAAGTTCACTTCCTTAATGTATTGTGCTTTTGGTATTGTATCTAGGAAATCTTTGCCCATGCCCAGAAAGATATATTTCCATGTTTTTCTCTAAAAGTTTTATAGTTTTCATACTTACATTTAGGTCTCTGATCCTCATTTGTTAATTTTTTTGGTTTTGGTGTAAGGTAAGGGCCTAAATTCATCTTTTGCATCCAATAACTTAAAAAAAAAAACTTTTTTATTGGCATATAGTTGCTTTACAATGTTGTATTAATTTCTACTGTACAGCAAAGTGAATCAGCCATACATGTACATATAGCCTGTCTTTTAAAAGTTTCTTTCCCATTTAGGTCACCATAGAGCATTGAGTAGAATTCCCTATGCTATACAGTATGCTCTCATTAGTTACTTATTTTATACATAGTGGTGCATCCAATAACTTAAAAAAAAATTTTTGGCCATGCCCCACAGCATGTGGGATCTTAGTTCCCTGACCAGGGATTGAACTTGCATCCCCTGCATTGGGAATGTAGAATCTTAACCACTGAACTGCCAGGAAAATCCCTCCAATAACTTTTAAAGAAAGGAATTTAGAAAAATAAACATTACATTTTTTTCATAATATAATTGGGATTTGTGACACCATGTTTTTCCTTTAACATACTTAAGACTACCTAATATTTTATCACTTATTTATTTTTTATTTTTCTTTTGTCTGTCTCCTCCTTTAGGATAATTGCTAGAGGCAGAAATGGCCTTATCTCTGTTTTCCATTGCTGTATCCTTAATGCCTTGCAAATGGTAGGTATTCACTAAATATTTGATGAGTGAGTGAGTGAATGAATAAATGAGTGAAATGCTGCTGCTGCTACTGTTGCTAAGTCGCTTCAGTCGTGTCTGACTCTGTGCGACCCCATAGACGGCAGCCCACCAGGCTCCGCCGTCCCTGAGATTCGCCAGGCAAGAACACTGGAGTGGGTTGCCGTTTCCTTCTCCAATGCATGAAAGTGAAAAGTGAAAGTGAAGTCGCTCAATTGTGTCCGGTAGTAAATAAGTCAGAAAAAGCAAGAATGTTTTTATTACCTCAGTAGTTGAGGGAGGAGTATAGAATGAAGATTCTAGAGCAGGAACCAACAGGCAAGGAGTATAGCACTAGGATGTGAGCACTTACCTGAGGTTTTGCATTTCCTTCAATGCCACTCTGATCCAGAACTTGTGCCTGCACCTGTGAATGTGCTGATGAAGTGCATTTTGGCCGCCCCAAGTATGGCTTCTGAGGGGAATTTAATGTTGTAGTTAATTAGGCCATAAGCTTTATATATTATTCATTCAACAGGTATATTTGTGTCCCTGGTCACATACCAGGCACTTTGCTAGGATTTGAAGACAAAGTAGGTGTTTATCTTGCCCTTATGAAGTGGTAAGCTCCCAAGTACTTACTAACTAGTTGTGTGACCTTGAGAATATTATGTAACCTCTCAGAGCTTGTTCCCTTATTTATAAATTGAGGATTGTAAAGTAGCTACTTCATTTGATTTTGACAAGTATTAAGTCATTATTTTAAAGAAATGACTGCTTCTGTGGCATATCACAAGTATTTTAAATGATATTATTATTAGTTGTTCAACCTGTCACTTAAGACAGAGTTATTCTGTATTATTGAGTCTCAACTTCCATTTAGTATGCTATTAATGATTCTAATTACCATGGTTCAATGAATCATCAAGGGACAGAAAATAAATATTTCTCTTTGAAAATCTTAAAACTTGTTTATAAAGGCAATACATACTCTTGAGGAAAAAACAAATTCAAACAATATAGAAGCATATACAATAAAAAGTAGAACCTCCCCTTCCACACACACACAACCCATTCCTCAGAGGTAATCACTGTGAACAATGAAAAGTCTCATGCATGTGAAAGCATGCATATGCACATCCTTAGACAACAAACAGCAAATGGAATCATACTACTAACCAGTTATCACTAAACATTCTCACTTCTGAGTATGTAGTGGAGAGCTTTCTTAGAGCAGCATATATTGTTTTTATTCAGAATTCTTTCTTTTTTATTAAAAGATAGTTGATTTTCAATGCTGTATTATTTTCTGGTATACAATTGATTCAGTTTTTTAATATACATATATGTGTGTGTTGATGCCTTCGAAATGTGGTACTGAAAGTCCCTTGGACAGCTAGGAGATCAAACCAATCTTAAGGGAAATCAGCCCTGAATACTCATTGGAAGGACTGATGCTGAAGCTGAAGCTCCAGTATTTTTGGTCATCTGATGCGAACAGCCAACTCATTGGAAAAGTCCCTGATGCTGGGAAAGATTGCGGGCAGAAGAAGAAGGCGTCAGAGGATGAGATGGCTGTATGGCATCACTAATGCAATGGACATGAACTTGGGCAAATTTCAGGAGATAGTGAGGGACAGGGAGGCCTGGTGTGCTGCAGTCCATGGGGTCACAAAGAGTTCAACATGACTGGGTGACTGAAAAACAACAACAAATGTGTGTGTGTATACACACACGCATTTGTGTGTGTGTGTGTGTGTGTGTGTGTGTGTATATGTATATATATGTATACATTTGTACATATATTCTTTTTCAGATTCTTTCCACTATAGGTGTTACAAGATACTGAATATAGTTTCCTGTGCTATGTAGTAGGACTTTGTTGTTTATCTACAGAATGAGTATTTCTTAATATTCTCTACAAAATTAAAAGAAAAGTTCTCTTAAGCTTCTTGAGAAAGTCTGCAGGCTGCACTCTACTTCTCTCTCCACCCCTACACTCCGCAGTCCCAGGTCCTGTAGCTTCTAGCAGTCAGAGACTGGCACCTGCCCACCCACGCTTTCTTGGCCTGTGGCCGGCTGTGGTCAAACCGGCAGCAGAGAGTGGGGGTGAGGGTGTGAGCAGTAAAGAAGGAAGAGAAAACAAATTTTCCATGAGTTGTTGAAAAAGAGCAACAAGAGTAGAATCGAATTGACCTAATAAACCAGCACCAAAAAATGTTTTATTACATGTACTTAAATAAAAGTTATCAGGAAGAATGTTCTAGAAAGCATTAAAAAGCAGTGAAGGACTAGGCTCTTAAAGTAGTAACAACAGCTGCTAAAGCTGTGTTGTGGGAGGTGATAAAGGCCTTGGGGTCCCTGTGGTCAAACCTGTTCCCTAGAAGTATAGGAGAGAGAGAGAGTAAAGGAGAGAGATGGAGAGAGAGATCCCCCTCAGAGACGTGAAATGGCAAGATAGCGAGATTGGGCCCAACGCCAGAGAACAGATGGGGAAACTTCACCCTTCTCCACCGAAAGCTCAGCTTCACTTCCTGCACTTTCCACCTGCTTGTTTCTTCCCCCACCTCGCTGCTCTCAGCCCCACTGCTTCACTTCACTTCTGTGAGGGGCTTTGCTAGACCTCAATCCCCAGCCAAGACTCTAGATGATAGATGTCTCCCTTGACTACAAGTGTTTCTCAGTGGTTAGATGCTAAAGCAAGTCACATCTGAAACAGAGATTCTGATCATCTCTGAGGATGTAGAAAAAGATCTCTGCTTGTTGCCTCTTTCTTTTTGCTTACTCATTTAATCTTGGTTCTCTGAATTATTTCTACCTCCCCCTAGACCAGGAAGGAAGGTTATAGAATGGTTTAGAGCTCCTAAATGAGGCTGTTAGAGTGTGCCGCAGCCTACAGGGCTGGCTTGGAGCCCACACCCAAGAAAGCAAAATCTTTCCTTGGGTGGGGCTTGCCTAGACATAAAGTTTTTACCATGCCTTTAAGCAGGGGAAGCTTGGGCCAAGATTATATTGGGCAGGTAATAAAATTAAGGGCAATAAAACCAGATAAACCACCTATTTAACAGCAATTTACTGGTGAAGCTGTTTCAACAAGGAGAGGTAAGATGGAGGGCTCCACGAGCTTGCTCTCAAGTTCTTTCAAGGAATTTCTTCTACAGAGAAAACACTTTTTTCAGGGGTCTTGGCTTGACTGAAAGGAGGTAAGTACATTTATCCTACACCCAGTGAGAGTAAGTAGCAGCTCAGAGGGGAGTCTCTGGAATTTGTATGCCTCACTCTAATGCCAAGAATGATCCCCTCTGAGCTGTTCAGACCTCTCAGAACCTTTTTATCAGCCATGGAATCAAGAGAGTAGAGGTCCCTAACTGCACCCCAATGTTCATTACAGAATTATTCACAATAGCCAAGGTATGGAAGCAACCTGTGTCCACTGACAGATGAATGGATAAAGAAGATGTGGTACATATATATAATGGAATACTACACAACCATAAAGATAAATGAAATCTTGCCATTTGCAACAACATGGATGGATCCTAGAGGGTGTTATGCTAAGAGAAATAAGTCAGAGGGGAAAAGACAAACGCCATATGATCTCACTTATATGTAGAATCTAGAGAGCAGACAAATAATAAATGAAAATAGACATATAGATATAGGGACAAACAGGGGAGGGAGGTGGGAGTGGGAGGGACAAAATAGGTGAAGGGGATTTAGAAATACAAATCTCCAGTCATAAATAAGCTATGGGGATGTAACATATAGTATAAAGAACATGGCCAATATATTGTAACAATTTAGTATAGGGACAGATGGTTACTAGACTTATTATGGTCATCATTTAATAATGTATGCAAATGTCAAATCACTATGTAGTACACTTGAAACTAATATCATACTGTATGTCAATTATATTTCAATTAAAAATTAAATGAAAAAATAGAGTGTAGGTCCAGTACCAATCTGTCCAGAGTCAGTTGTGGATTGATTTACACTTTGAATATCAAACATTCTGTAAAGATGGAATCGCTTCCTTAACCACAAACATCATGGTAATATTATGTTGCTCTTAAGGGATTACGAAGCAAAAACATGAAAGTTCAGTCAGATTCTCAAAACTACCTCACATAGACATCCTAAACATGTATAGGTATGTATTTATGCACATATCTATTGGCTTCCCAGGTGGAGCTAGCAATAGAGAACTCACCTACCAATACAGGAGAACCAGAAGACACGGGTTTGATTTCTGTGTTGGGAAGATCCCCTGGAGGAGGGAATGACAATCCACTCCAATATTCTTGCCTGGAGAATCCCATGGACAGAGGAGCATGGGAGGTGGAGGGTGGTGGGGGCTACAGTTCGTGGGGTTGCAAAGAGTCAGACACGACACACAGATGCACACCTACATACATCCACACCTACACATACATACAGGTAAAATAACTAAATTAAGGTAAATCTCTAAATAGCTTTTATGTATTTAAGCAATAGCAAATATTTTCTATCAATAAATACTTGCTCTGTTCAATTTTATTTTTGCATAGTACAAACTTTTCTAAATATCACATGATGATTGGGTCTCTAAATAGTAAACAAAATATCCTTCTAATGTTTGTAAATAGTATTTTCTAGCTAGGAAGAGGCACAAAAGATTCGGTGACTGCATTATTCTTTGGGGTCTGAGTAGTGGTTATGTGGGCACCCACAGTGGTGAACCACCGGTTCATGAAACATTGCCAAGAATGGCCTTCATCCAGACCCCAGGCCAAATTCAGCCAGCGCCAGTGAACCAACCAGGCCAAGAAGGACTAGGCAAAAGTACACATTTCCACCTTTGTCAGAATCCTAGGAATTTGGCAACTCTTCTCAATTTGTCTCATTTCCCTCTGTCCTATATCCAATCAATTACCAACGTGGCTCAACTGGTTTCATCTCCTATATGTCCCCCAAGTCTGTCCACTCTTCTTTTCTCTACTGCCTCTTTCCTAGGTCAGACTGGCTGGATTATTACAAATCTTCCCAAGTGGGCAAGATCCACTTTTGTACCCTTCTAAGTGCCTACACTACGGCCAGGTGGATTAAAAAACAAAACAAAGCAAAGGCTTCCCTGGTGGCTCAGTGGTAAAGAAGCCACCTGTCAGCACAAGAGACATAGGTTCGATCCCTGGTCAGAGAGGAACCTATATGCTGTGGGGCAACTAAGCCCATGTTCCACAACTACTGAGCCTGTGCTCTAGAGCCTGGAAGCCACAACTACAGAGCCCATGTGCCACAACTACTGAAGCCCAAACTCTGCACTAAGAGAAGCCATTGCAAAGAGAAGCCCATGCAGGGCAACTAGAGAGTAGCCCCCGCTTGCTGCAGCTAGAGAAAAGCCCATGCAGCAATGAAGACCCAGCACAGACTAAATGAATAAATAAATAAAATTATTTCAAGAAATAAAAATAAGCATATACCTAAGCAGTCTTTCCTCTTAACAGTTTCCGTTGGATACCCTTTTGCTTTTAGACTGAAAATCAAAATCCACACTGTGGCCTAGAGGCCAGGAACCAGTTCCTCCTGCTCCACCTCCAGTCTCTTCCTGTACCTCACATAGTTCTCCATCCGCTCCATTGCCCTACCTCCTCAGGGATCCTCACAGCTCAGGAGCTTTGGAGACAGAGAAGATACAGGTCCCTGAATTTTCCCAAAGTTCCTTAGGTGATTCTGAACCACTACTATTGTTGAAGTGACTAGACTAAAGAAGAAACCATTGGAAAATTGTGTTATGGTAAGTTTGTACTTGTTAGCATGAGGGTTTGGCTTGGACCAATCCTATAAAATCACTGCAGATGGTGACTGCAGCCATGAAATTAAAAGATGCTTGCTCCTTGGAAGAAAAGCTATGACAAACCTAGACAATGTATTAAAAAGCAGAGATACCACTTTGCCTACAAAGGTCCAGATCAGCAGTCATGTATGGATGTGAGAGTTGGAACATAAAGAAGGCTGTGTGACCAAGAATTAATGCTTTCAAACCGTGGTGCTGGAGAAGACTCTTGAGAGTCCCTTGGACAGAAAGGAGATCAAACTAGTCAATCCTAAAGGAAATCAATCCTGATTATTCATTTGAAGGACTGTTGCTGAAGTTGAAGCTCTAATACTTTGGCCACTTGATTCAAAGTGTTGACTGTTTGGAAAGGACCCTGATGCTGGGAAGAAATGAGGGCAGGGGGAGAAGCAGGTGACAGAGGATGAGATGGTTGGATGGCATCACCGACTCAATGGACATGAGTTTGAGCATACACCAGGAGATAGTGACGGACAGAGAAGCCCGGTGTGCTGCAGTCCATGGGGTCGCAGAGGTGGACACAGCTGAGTGACTGAACAACAACAGCAACCCTACAAAGCAGGCCAGGAAAATTCCCAAACTGGCAAGTCACTAGCCAGACGTTCTACACGAGGAGGTCACTGTTGCTACTTCTGCTACCCAAAAAGGGTTTAAACAGTGAGTTACATAAAATCTATTTGGTAGATGCCTTTTTACTTTCTAGAAAACCTAAAGCTAGCTAATATATGCAATTCTGAGACTGAGGATGCATTCACACAAAAGCTTTGAAATGTTATTAGATGAAGCAGATGGTTCCTACATAACCACAAACTCAGCTGGGAATGTCTTTCTCTGACCTTCCTCTTTGTAGATTTAATCCTGTTATAACAGCGCTTGTTAAGTGGATTTAGATGTGCTCTGAGTCCAGTTGTGTTCCAGAAACGAGACAACTAGTAAAGGCAAAGTCTGATCAAACTGGGTATTTCTCCTGTCTCCCAATTTCAGTAGAGAAAGACTCCAATGTGTTGTCAAGTTCACTTTTCTGCCGAGCTCTCATGAATTGCATTTGGAAAGCAGGATTGAATTTGTTTGTCCCTGCTATTTATAGCACCCACTGAGTCCTCAGCCAGTTGTGGGAGGATGTGACTGCGTTTAGATTCCTATCCAAGTTGTATGTGACAGTATCTGGCACCCATTCAACAGCTGCAGTCATTACTGGGAGAGTAAGCACAAAGGGAAATAAATCAACTTTTAATGTCAGGATGTCACACCCTCTCTAACGTTTTTTAGATATAAATGAGGCACTATGATATAATTAGTCTTGATCTTATCTCTCTATAGTCCAAGATGACTACTTTACCAGAGGATACTATCTATAACACCAACAGATTTAATTTAATTATAAAAATAAGCTTTCCAGATTAGACAAAAAATGTGTTCTTAAAAAATGATGACTTTATGAAGGTAATATATATATCAGTTTCCAAAGTCAAACGTTCAAAAGGACATACAGGGAAAAATGTATCCAACTCCCACACCTGTACTTCAACCATTCAATTCCCTAGGCAAACATAGTAGCCAGGATTTTAACCTGTCCAGAGATATCTTAAGCATTTATACACACACACACACACACACACACACACACACACACACAGCTGAATATCTTGTTTTTTCTCTTTTCTTATCTCTGATTTTTTTTTTTTTTTTTGTCTACATGGCATATGGGATCTCAGTTCTCAGACTAGGGACTAAATTTGTGCCCTTGGCAGTGAAAGCATGGAGTCCTAATCACTGGAGCCCCCATGAATTCCCTCATTTTTTTAAATAGTACTTGCTGATTGTTCCACATCAAATATGTAGAGATGGGCCTAACTTCATTGTTAATGATTGTGTTTCATACAATGATTTCTTGACTGCCCAGTGAACCCTTCTCTACCACAAAGACCTTTGTTGACTTCTCAGCTCTCAGGTAGCACCCAGAAAGTCCTCCATAACCATTTCAATCGGCAACTATCCTTTAACCTGTATCCTTCCCTCCAATTAAACGGACCTACTGTGGCTCTTGAACGGAGCTCTAATCATTGCTCTTTCGTGAACTCACTGTCTCTGCCAACCAGTGATCTCATTCTTCTGGCCCTTGGTCTTCTCATCTGGGGGGTGGTACTGGGAGGGGGATGCATTTCGAAGGTCCTGCTCAGCCTTTACCTTCTGTAAATCTGTGACTAGATGAGGTCAAAGGGACTTTCCAAGTCTACACTTGGATCAGGAACTTACATTTTCCTTGCTTTCCTCCATAAGCTCTTTAAGGACGAGAAAATCTCCGTGTGCAGTGTCCCCTCCCAATGCCCTGCTGGAATAGTAGCTCCAGAAATGTTCTGGGTTATCACTTAAAGTGCTATGCATTAATAATTGCTCCAATCCTATTACTGAAAATAGGTCAGTTAACCCAGTTTCTTTCTTTGAGGACAAGTGGTAAGAATCACGGTACTTGTGCTCTATCAGACCGGTTGGGAACAATTTGAGCAGTAGGTCCTCACCAGTACATCTGACTTAGGCAGTCTGTGCCTTCCTGGCATGATATATATTCATATTATTAGCAATTTGAAGGGTAAAAGAGTAGCTTTAGAAATAAAGAGGACATTGGGGATGGCAAAATTCAAACTTTCTATTTTGTAGGTGTGGAAAACCAAGGCTTAGAATTTGAGAGATTTGTCTAAGGATTACGACTCACCTAGTGATAGAACCAGGGTTAAGATCTGGCTCTCTTGACTCTTATTCTAGAGAAAAAAAAGGAGGTGGGGGAACAGAATCTTTACAGAGTGTTATTATACATTGTCATTGATTAGAACTTGCTATTCCATGAAACTATGTGCACATATTATGTAGGATATGATGGTTTGTATTTTCCCACACTTCTTCATCTGAAAAATTAGATTAATAAACCTACTTACCTCACAAGGTGGTAGAAGGATTATATGAGATGCCTATAGGGTCCAGGGAAAGCCCCAGGCATGTAAAGATTACCTACAATTATTATTTAAAGATCTTCACAATGAAAGGTCATTTTGTAATATAATTTCCTCTTTACTTGATTTTTTTGGAGGAGAGGGAGTTGGATTTAAATAATCAAATTTTGTTAAAGGAAGGCACACCTTTCTGTTATTACTCTGATAAAAGTCATAGCCACTCATTAATTTAGCCTTCATCTTAAAATAGAAGAATTATCCCTGGTTTTTGTCCATTTTCAGTGACTGTGAAGACTAAGAAAATTTCATTTATTCACACATACCTTTTTTTTTTTAAGTCAGAGTTGAGACACAACTCTTTTATAAAAATTTTTAAATTTTATTTATTTATATATTTATTTATTTTTGGTTGCAGTCTGTCTTCCTTGCTATGCCTGGACTTTCTCTAGTGGCAGTGAGCAGGGGGCTACTCTCTAGTTGTAGTGATTAGGCTTCTCATTGTGGTGGCTTCTCTTGTTGCAGAGCACAGGTTCTAGGCACACGGACTTCAGTAATTCTGACTTATTTGCTCTGAGACATGTGGATTCTTCCCAGACCAGGAATCCAATTCATGTCCCCTGCGTTGACAGGTGGTTTTCCATCCACTGTGCCACTCATTTACAGATATCTTCGTGTCTTTTGCCAAACCATCTCTATTATTACTTACTTTTTGTTTTTATTTAAACAGACCAACTTTTAAGTAATTTATGTATAGTTGTGTTACAATATTGAATTCTTTATCATTTCAATTTTAGTATATGTGCTGCTGAAATGAGCACTGGAACTCTTTTAAGTAAAAAGGTATTGCTATTCCACTTAGGAAATACAGAGTGAAATGTATTCAGTTGAAAGATTAGAAGATTTTAATTTAAATCCCAGCCTTGCTCTTTGGTAGTCATGCAATTTTGAACAAGTTGTCTCAATTTTATCTACAGAATGATGAGCACAATATATAATTCACAGTGTTTTTATGGTAATAAATAGGATCAGGTATATGATAGCACTTTGAACAAATTTAAGACAGTGCACATTGTTAGTTATTGTTAAATAAAGGGAAAACTAGCAGGTTGGGAGAAGACAGTGGTACCGTTTAATAGTGGACAGTTTATTCAGAAGGTGGGAAGATATAGAAAACATCAACATCTTAAAGAATGGATATAGGGTTTCCCTGAAGGGTCCAGTGGTAAAGAATCTGCCTGTCAGTGCAGGAGATTCAAGAGATGCGGATTTGATCCCTGGGTCAGGAAGATCCCCTGGAGGAAGAAATGGCAATCCACTCCAGTATTCTTGCCTGGAAAACCCCAAGGACAGTGGAGCTTGGCAAGCTACAGTTCATGGGGTCGCAAAGACTCAGACACTACTTAGCCACTGAGCAACAACATAGATCAGTGCAGCTATGAGAAGGGGATGAAAATGGCAAAACAGTTAACAAAAATCTTGCAGAAGGAGAGGGCCCAATGCACTTATATTCACTTTGATGAAAAGAGCTTGTGTAACATGAAACTGTGGCAAGTTTATGTAAAGTTTTAAAAATACAGCTTCAAACAGATAACTAATGAGAACCTCTTATATAGCTGAGGAAGCTATTCAGCACTCTCTGGTGACCTAAATAGGAAGAAAATCCCAAAAGAGGGGATATATGTATATATATATAGTTGATTTACTTTGCTGTACAGCAGGAACTGACACAACATTTTAAAGCAGCTATACTCCAATAGAAATGAATTTAAAAAATTAAAAATAAAAATATAGCACCACGTGTTAAAACTTTATCATATATATAATGAATAAAAGGTATCTTAACAGTAATTAATGTTTCTACATTCTATTGCAATCATTCATTTTTCTGAGACTGATATAATTTTCTTACTTGATCTCTAGAGTATAATGCAAACCATGTTAAGAGTACCAAATACTTACAACTTAATTGCAAAGTGTAGGGATAGTCAAGACTACAAGCTCCCCAACCAAACCACGCTTACTTTAATCAAAAGCTCTTTCGCCTGCAAGCTGCTCAGTGGCATGCACTGTCCAGCAGTCTCGCTGGTGTGGTGCTGAGGCTTGGGCAGTATGATGATGGAGACCTTCGTGAAGTATATCAAGCCTGGGCTCAAGAACTTGAATCTCATTTCATTGTGCTGGAGACAGGCTGAGTGACCAAGACAAAGAATGGGCACGAGGTGTGGGCCTGCAAAGTGGCAGACAAAACTGGCAGCATCAATATCTCTGTCTGGGACGATGTGGGCAACCCAATCCAGCCTGGTGACACTATCCAGCTTACTAAAAGTTGTTCGGTGTTCAAAGGTTGTGTACCATTGTGCACTAGCCATGGATGTGTCTTCAGAAGATTGGTGAATTCTGTATGGTTTATTCTGAGGTTCCTAACTTCAGAGAGCCAAACCCAGAATACAGTGCCTAGCAGGCACCCAACAAGATGGTACAGAACAGCAGTCTTATGGCTCCCTGGACTACCTGCCACTTCTCTAGCCTCTAAGAGCCAGAAAGCAAATGGACTGAGCACCCCACCAGGTCCTGGTGGTGGCCTGCACCCCCTCACACTCCCTCCGACCCCACTCCCCCAGCACTTGAATTATCCGAAGTCAGCCCAACCACAGCTGCTGCCCTCCTGGCCTCTCCAGCAACCATGTCAGTAAAGGCAAAAAACCCCAGAGGCGCAGCAAGAGAAAGCAAAAGACCCTTTTCCTCCCTGCCACCAGCCATAACCCAGGTGTTTGCTAGAGAACAGAGCTTTCTACTGGGCTGCAGGCTCTGTGGGGCCAGGGGGTGTAGGAGTCACTAAAGTTCACTGTGTGGGAGTGGTGAGCAGTAGCCTAATCCACTCTCAGCCCATACTCCCCTCCTTGTACAGCTGAAGCTGCCTGTCTCCTGGGATTCAGGGTGCTCTGCCTCCCTTCCTTCCTCTTTAGAAACAGTGGTTACAGTCTGTTTCTTGTGTGTGATGTGGAAGTCTAATTGAATCCCTCCTTCCTAATAAATGTTACCACTCTGTTGAAAAAATAAAAATAAAAAGCTCTTTGGAATGTATTCCAACCCTTTCCTACTCTCTTTACTTCCTGATTACCTGCTGTCCCCTCCTATTCTCACTGGTGACCTTGTCTGCAACCTCATGAAGAAACTAGAGGGAGCCAGCTGGACCACTGCCAACTTCCTGTCTCCGAATCTCCATGGCGACACTGCCTTCCCCTTCTCCCTGGACCTCTTCTCTGAGTCTGAAGCATCCTACTCCCTGTTGGAACTTCTCACTCTCTGTGCCTTCTGCTCTCCTTGTGGCTCTAACCTCGCCCTCACTGCAGCTTTTTCTCGTCGGCATTAAACGTTTTCACTCCTCCCGCTGTCCACAGTTCCCATGTGGCATTGTTTTGACTCTCTATCCTTTACACCAAACATGTTCCAACAAAATCTCTTCCTAAGCCTCCAAATTCCCTTTTCCTCCAAGAATGCTATTTTTTCTTCAAAGTTTAATCCACAGGAATTTGTATATACTATTCATTTCACTCACTTCACTCACTTCATACTTTATCACTGGAGAAGGAACTGGCAACCCACTCCAGTATTCCTGCCTGGAGAATCCCATGGACAGAGGAGCCTGGCAGGCCATGGTCCACGGGGTCGCAGAGAGTCGGACACGACTGAAGTGACTGAGCACATTATACAAGTAGTATAATAAAGAATAAATATATAGAATTTGGCTGTAGTGCCAAATAAATTGTAATGCCACATAGATCGTTCATATGCTCCCATTTCTGTTTACGTGATTTTTTTTTTTCAGGTGAATAGGTTTCTTGTAGTCATAGCAGCCACACTGACTTTTTGATCCACTGAAGGAATAAAACATGGCCTGCTACAAAAACAACTGGTCTACCTGAGAGAATGTTGCCTTCACTTATCTGAGAACATTCTTCTGAAGATCAGCAAAGACTTCCATTCCACTAAATCCACTGTAATCTTAAATCTAGATTTGAATTTCAACTTCCTAGTAGTGTTTGATGCAGCTGATAACTCCTTGGTGACAACTTCTCTTTCCCCAGTTTTGTGATGGTATATCCTGCTGTCTACCTTGGTTGTTCCTTCTGTTTGCCTGTTGACTATTTCTCCTCTACTGTTCATTCCACATCGAAGTTCCTAGGGGCTCCTTGCTGAGTTCCTCAGCTCTTGGCACTCTATGAACTCTTCTTAGGGAGTCTCACTTACTCGAGACTCCCATTACCATCGTCATGCTGGTGATCATCAAATTCATTTCTCCAGCAAAATATCTTCCCCAGAACATCATATCTGCCTTTCTAGTGTTCAGCTAGGTATGCCACAGAATGTTTCATAATAGGCATGTAAATCTCAATGTTTTCTGAGACAGAACTCACCTTCCGACTCCCAAATTTTTATCTCCTCAAGTTTTCTAACTTAGTAAAGGCCGTCACCATCCACTCAGCTGCTTTAGCAAGTAACTTAGAAGTCATCGTTGATCTAGACTTTAATTGCATCTTTCTCACCATGCCTCCTTCTCCCCATTAATTCATCACCCATTCCTTTCTATTCTGTCTCTTACACGTCTCTAATCCATTTACTTTCCTAAATTGTCACTGTCATCACACCAAGTCCGAGGTGTCATCATCTTTCATGGCTTCTGTGACAATCTCTTACCCTCCCATAAAGCACATCTGATTGTGTCACTGTCTCCTCACACTCTTCAATGGCTTCCCATTGACTTGAGGATGAAGGCTTCCCAGGCTCTGTGTGATTTTCCTTCTGCCTTATTGTGGAGGATTCTTGTGTGTCATTCTTTTCCTCACTCTTTTCCATTTCAGAAACTGGCCTCTTGGTTCTTTGTGATGAGAGGCCACCCTTCTTCTTACCTTGGGATTTTGCCTGGAATACATTAGTTTAATTTTCAGGTCCCCTGCTGCTTTCCTTCTTCTGTCATCCCCCACAATTCTCCAGACCTCCCCTGACTACAACTTTAACATGGTTATCTTATTCTTTCAGTCTTAACATAAAAATTCCATCCCCTGAAAAGGCTTTGTGAACTCTCTAAACCCTTATGTAACAGTTTGCACTTTCTCAGCCTTGTCATAATTATATTTGCATAGGTGTTCAGTGTCTTCCCAGCTGCTAATCTATAAGCTCCACAATGACAGTGAACTTTTCTCTACTTGTGGCTAGTGGAAAGTGAGAGTGAAGTCGTTCGGTCATGTCTGACTCTTTGCGACCCGATGGACTGTATAGCCCACCAGGCTCCTCTGCCCATGGGATTTTCCAGGCAAGAATACTGGAGTGGGTTGCCATTTCCTTCTCCAGGGGATCTTCCTGACCCAGGGATCGAACCCGGGTCTCCCGCATTGTAGGCAGACGCTTTATCATCTGAGCTACCAGGGAAGCCCGTGGCTAGTGGAGTTACACTCCAGTTGCAGTTGGCAAGCTTCTCATTGTGGTGGCTTCTCTTGCTGCAACGCACTGGCGTTTAGGCATGTAGCCTTTGTAGTTGTGGCTCACAGGCTCTAGAGCGCAGGCTCAGTGGTTGTGGCACATGAGCTTAGTTGCCCCTTGGCACATAGGATCTCCCTGGACCATGGATCAAACCTGTGTCCCATGCATTGGAAAATAGATTCTTAACCACTGGACCATCAGGGAAGTCCCAGGAATAATTTATTTTTGAGAAATCTTTTACTTCTGTGAATTAACTTCTTTAAGATGTATTTATAACAAAAGATTTGAGTAACTCCTTTCACTCTTTAGACTGCAATAATTGGAAGTATGAAGATTTAAAAAAAAAAAAACCTTCTGAAAAATAATGTGTAAGTAAATTGAAAGCTTAAGATAAAAAGATAATTTTCTAAGACTTCATGTCTCTAAGTGGAGATGGTTTCATCTGTGAAGAAAAAAGATTTCCCAAATGAGAAATCAATAATATCAATAGCTGTCACTGGCCAGGCATTTGTTGTTCTTCAGGGATAGTTCTCAGTGCAGAGTGTATTAATGAATTTAAAACAACTCTATGAGGTGGTTGCCACTTTCACCCCTGTGTTGGCGTGTGATTGCCATCACTTTGTTTATCGCTCTGAGGGAAGCATGAAGGCACACTCTCCATCTGTTGCTGACACATCTCTTAATTAGGTCATATTTTACAGTTACACTAGATTCTGATAATGACCGGGATTCTTTCCTGGCTGCCTAGGGAGATCTCGGTCCACGCTGCCAGAGAACTGTCTCCCATCATGTGTTGCTTCTTGCATCACAGATTCTTCCCCAGTGGACTTGGCTCCATCCTATCTCATTCCTGCCAGAGGAATTTATCTAGTCATGCATTGCCCTTGAGGCCACAGTAACCAGTCCTTGTGATTTTTTTAAACACCGCCGTTCCTAAACAGTGTTCAGAAAGGAGGATTCTGCAGGGTGCCCACATTTGACTCCTATCCAAAGAGGCCTCTGGAAGTGCTTAAGTATGTGAAGCAGTGAACATGTAAGGGGGAGGCTGGAGCATAACACATCTTACTTCATTCATTCAATCATCCATCCCTTGATTAATTAAATCTATTCCATAAATACTTATTGCTCATCTACTGTGTCGGAGAAGGCAATGGCAACCCACTCCAGTACTCTTGCCTGGAAAATCCCATGGATGGAGGAGCCTGGTGGGCTGCAGTCCGTGGGGTCGCACAGAGTCGGACACGACTGAACGACTTCACTTTCACTTTTCACTTTCATGCATTGGAGAAGGAAATGGCAACCCACTCCAGTGTTCTTACCTGGAGAATCCCAGGGATGGCAGAGCCTGGTGGGCTGCAGTCTGTGGGGTCGCACAGAGTCGGACACAACTGAAGCGACTTAGCAGCAGCAGCAGCAGCATCTACTGTGTGCCAAGTTGCACATTAGCTGCTGAGGACATAACAGTGAAGGAAAAATTCCTGTCCTCAAGGAGCTTATAGTCTAGTTAGTTACAGATGCAGATGAGCAAATATAGCACATGCCATTGAAAGAGCATAAGAAGAGTGTTGTAAGGTTAGTTCATGGTGACAAGTGTCATAAACCCAACTGAAAAATTGATTAGGTGAAACTGTTAATATTTATTGGCTTAAGGAAAAGCAACTGGAATAATGAACCACTGAGAAGGGTCACGGCAAGGACTCAGCACCAACCAGACCCAGGCACTTGAATGTCCCCAGGACCCTTGATGTTCTTGGTCCACATGTAGGTGCTTCCTCATTTACTGCAGAACAGCTCTCCTCACAGGTCAAGAAGCAGCTCCTCCATCAATTTTAAGCCTCATGTCAGCTCAGGGTCTGACTCAGAGAGGACTGGTTCCTCTTTTTCAATTCTAATCTAAAAAATCCTAGGGTAGAACTCAAATCAGCTCACTTGGGTCATATCCTACCTCTAGATTGATGATTTTCAACTGTAGGTGGTTCTGCCTCTCAAGGGATATTTGGCAATGTCTGGAGATGTGTAACTTTGTGATGACTAGTGGGGTGGAGAGAATGTTATTGGTATCTAGTGGATGGAGGCCAGGGTTGCTGCTGAATATCCTAACAATGTATAGGACAGCCTCCTGCAACAAAGAACCATCCAGTACAAAATGTCAATAGTGCTAGAGTTGAGAAACTATTCTAGACCAATCAGTTGTGGTTGTGGGAGGGTCAAGGGGGGGATCAAAGTTTTTCTAAAAGACACTTGAACAATGAGGAGGAGTTATCCAGGTAAAAGTGGCCAGGACAGGCTGATCCATGGAGGGAGGTACATGAACAAAGAGACTGGACTGCCCAGAACAGTTCAGTTCAGTCGCTCAGTCATGTCCGACTCTTTGCGACCCCATGAATTGCAGCACGCCAGGCCTCTCTGTCCATCACCAACTGCCGGAGTCCACCCAAACCCATGTCCATCGAGTCGGTGATGCCATCCAACCATCTCATCCTCTGTCATCCCCTTCTCCTCCCGCCCCCAATCCTACCCAGCATTAGGGTCTTTTCCAATGAGTCAACACTTCGCATGAGGTGGCCAAAGTATTGGAGTTTCAGCTTCAACATCAGACCTTCCAATGAACACCCAGGATTGATCTCTTTTAGGATGGATTGATTGGATCTCCTTGCAGTCCAAGGGACTCTCAAGAGTCTTCTCCAACACCACAGTTCAAAAGCATCAATTCTTCGGCACTCAGCTTTCTTCACTGTCCAACTCTCACATCCATACATGACCACTGGAAAAACCATAGCCTTGACTAGATGGACTTTTGTTGGCAAAGTAATGTCTCTGCTTTTAAATATGCTATCTAGGTTGGCCATAACCTTCCTTCCAAGGAGTAAGCGTCTTTTAATTTCATGGCTGCAATCACCATCAGCAGTGATTCTGGAGCCCAAAAAATAAAGTCTGACACTGTTTCCACTGTTTCCCCATCCATTTCCCATGAAGTGATGGGACCAGATGCCATGATCTTAGTTTTCTGAATGTTGAGCTTCAAGCCAACTTTTTCACTCTCCTCTTTCACCTTCATCAAGAGGCTCTTTAGTTCTTCTTCACTTTCTGCCATAAGGGTGGTGTCATCCGCATATCTGAGGTTATTGATATTTCTCCCGGCAATCTTGATTCCAGCTTGTGTTTCTTCCAGCCCAGCGTTTCTCATGATGTACTCTGCATATAAGTTAAATAAGCAGGGTGACAATATACAGCCCAGAACAGGTTCCCATAATCATTCTGCCTAGTCATCTGCCTTCCATTCCTACCTGGTAAAATGTTATGAGTCTGTGGAAGGCTCACGTGGGGCAGAGTATCTGGAGCTTCAATAATATCATTGTACTGTAAAGCCATGTATCAAGCACAAGTCATAGGTTTTATCCATTTCCTCTACTGTACTAAGCTTTTGGTCAAGGGCATTTCATCAACTGAGATTCACTTATAGTTTTCAGGATTGTTTTAGTTGAGTATTAAAAGACATCAGTGGACAAGACCCAGTAGTTAGAAGCACTGGTTCAGGAATCAAACTGCCCTGGCTTTGAATTCAGGCTGTATGTCTGCCTACTGGTGTCCATGACCACAAGTAGGACAGGCCAGTGCTAGGGAAAGGCAGAAAGGAGGCCATGTGAGGGAGGAGGACCCTGGACTTTTTAGGATGAGGAAAATAATGGGTGAATAAAAGGGAGGAAGGTGTTCTACATAGAGAAAGCAGCACGTGCCAAGGCTTGGAGTTGTATGTGTGTGGGAAATGAGAGAAGACGAAGCTGACTTGAGGAGCAATGAGGAGTGTAATTGTGTGTGTGTGTGTGTGTGTGTTTTGTCGCGCCCCATGGCATATGCAATCTTAGTTCCCTGACCAGGGATCAAACTCATGCCTCCTGCATAGGAAGCATGGAATCTTAACCACTGAACCACCAGGCAAGTCCTGAAGAGTGCAACTTTGGACACACAATGAGAATTTCCTGTGGAGGACAGAAGTAGGGATGTTCAGAGAACAGACAGAGTTAAAGGCAGGATTCAAATTCAGGTGAGAGGTAAAAAGCTGGAGATTTATATGTGTGAGAAAGAACTGTTCCTGAATGTAAAGACCTTTGAGAGAAGGAGAAAAGAGAAAAGAAATGTTTGTTGAAAGAAGGGAAAGATGGAAAAAGGAGGAGGGAAAAAAGGAAACACATGAGTGTGTGAAGAAAGAGAGAAAAGAATAAAATCATGATGATGTAGTGTCATGGAGGCCCATGGAGGAGAGAACGTGAAGAAAGGAAGAGCTGTCAGTGGTGTCAAATACTGGAAAGAGGCCAAAGGTTATTAGAGCTGTTAAAGAGATCACTGGATATGTACAGTGCAATTTAAGATGTGTATTTCTAGTCAGAGAGTAGAGGTAGGCGTCTGATGAAGGGAGTCCCTGAGTAAACGTGGGTAAGTTCTTGGAGGCAGCTAGTATATAATAATAGCCTTTTACAAATTTGGATATAAGACAAAAATGCCCATTATTATTGCTGTTAATTCACATTGATTTGAAACTTCTGATCCAATGTACAAGTGCAAGAGAAAGAAAGAGGAATAGCAATCGAAAATAAGTCAGCAAAACATATTCACTATTTGTAAGTTATATTACCTTCTACCCACAGTGCCTCAAGATACAAACTGAAAAAAAAAAAAATTTAAGAAAAAACTGAACTAAAAAAAAAGAAACAAGGCTAATACAATAGTCCACAAGGTGATTAATTACAAAGTAACTATATATGGCCATCAGTTAATTTGGAGAAGAAATGACAACCCACTCCAGTGTTCTTGCCTGGAGAATTCCAAGGACAGAGGAGCCCATGGGTTACAGTCAGTGGAGTCACAAAGAGTCGGATATGACTCAATGACTAACATACACACACATCACTTAATTAAAAAACAATCCACTTTGCAGTGGGAACTCATGGTGACTAAAAAGAAGGACTGAATCAGCAGTAAGACCTAAGATGTTCAACATTTTATATATATCAATTTTCCTCAAATGAATGTAAGCGTTTAGTATAACTCCAATTAAAACCCCAGTGCACTCTTGGGGTCATTTGATAAATCAATTCAAAATACCATTAAGGATAGAAGGCTGGATCCCAGAGAGAGAGGTAGTCAGTAAGAAATTCTTGATGAGGTGACAAAAGATTTTAGAAAAGGGATATTAATATTCACTTTTGTCTTATATATTTAATATAGCTCCCTACTGTTTCCCCAGACATTCAGAATATCTGCTAAATATAGAAAAAAATGTTTTATGGCAGTTTCAGGGGGAAAAATCTGAATGAAAGAGATGGAATTCCACCTGTAGACTAGTGGGGAACAGAGAAACAGAACAGCTTGAGAAGGTAAATTTACGGTTAAATTCAGTAGAATCAGAAGTAGGAGCCAGAAATGATTATGTAAACCCCTGGGAATTTGAAGCAATCCTAAAGAATGAATTGCAACTCCATCAGGATATGGAAGGAACCTTATCCTATTATCTCAAAGTTCAAGGTAATTTCAGTTGATATCTCACTTAGAAATGTGAAATCTTATTAAAAGAAATTCCTAGAAAAAAGACAAAATGTTACTAGTACTTATCTCTGTAGTATTAAGTTTTTATACTTTTTGAGTTTTCTGAATTTTCTATGATGAGCATAAGTTATTTTTCCTTTTTTGGCTCTGCCTTGCTACTTATTGGATCTTAGTTCCTTGACCAGGAATTGAACCCCAGCCCCTAGCAGTGAAAACGCTGAGTCTAAACCACTGTACTGCCAGGGAATTCCCATAAGTTATTTTTCTAAGAAAGATTTGTCAGTGAAAAAAAAAAAAGAAAAAAGAGAGAAGAAAAAAAAAAGAGAAGCAGGAAGAGTGCTTGGTTGGAGAGCAAAGGTCAAGTAAAGTTTTTCAAATTCATTTCCGTGGTGGTTTCTAGAATGATCACGGTAAAGATTCTCTGTGTCCCATCTTCAACCATAATTATCGTGGTTCTCGTTTTACATGTTTTGCTGTAATTTTGGAACCATGGACCAAGGGTTAGTTCTATCCATTGATACCTCCTCTTTCTTACTTCCACATAGACAACACCAATTATACACTTTTCTGAGTTGTCTAGGTGTTTCATGTGCTTACATGTTATCCTGCTAAATAGGCTATAAATTTGTCATATCTTATATTTCTGCTGATTCTTTTGCGGTACCTAATAGAAAATACTGGTTTTGTGTTTAATTAAAAAATTGTAGGGGGAACAAGATGGCAGAGGAGTAGGTGGACGTGGAGTACATGTCTCCCCATGGATACATCAGGAATACACCTTCAGACACAGAAGTCCATACAGAACACCAGCTGAGAGCAGACAAGGGTACCTGACCAGGGGAAAAGAATATGTAGACCCATGCAAAACTCAGTAGGATGAAGGAACTAGGGGGAAAAACAGGAGTGTTAGTAGGACTGGACCTGCCCTCAGCAGGTGGGGGAACTGAAGCATGGGTCTGATTCCCACATAGGGGCAATTGTCTGAGTCAAAGGAGAAACATTTAAGGCTGTGAGTGAAACAGCAGATCTATGGCAGCCTAAATGGAATGAGAATCAGACAGTCCTTGCCGCAGCCATACGTACCCCTGACAGGGATGTAGATCCCCTGGAAGGCACAGCAGCTGGAGCTGCAGTTTAGGGATTGTGGAGCAATACCAGGGCAAGGGCTACTGTTGACTGTGGAGAGACAGATCGAGAAGATATGAGGGAGGAGATTGTGGTGGGAAATGCCTGTGGAGGAAAGCCTGGCAGCCGTGGAAGTAAGGCAATACTGCTGAGTCACACATAGAGGGTAGAGCCATAACCATAGACTCTCTCCCCCAACACGCCAGCATTGGCAGCTGAACAATAGAGAGGCTGGCCCATCTAACGCCTGATGCGCTGAACTACAGAGTAGGACCCCAGGCAAGGGAGCTCTCTAAGTGCCTGAACGGGCAGAACTAGGGAGAAAGACTGATCAAGAAGCCTTCTGATTGCCAGCTACAAGAGGCTCGATAAAAGGCTCTGATAGGGCCATAACTCCTGTGGTGGAGGCAGTCCGTGTCTCTGCACACTTGATGCTGCTAGGGTCCCGGCAAGCCAAGCAGCTGCACCACCTTCATGCTCAACTCTCACTGGGGCAGAGCTGCCACAGGCAAAAAAGTCTTCCGTCTATGCATGCAGTGTTGCTTCAATAGTGTCTGACTCTTTGCAACCCTGTAGACTGTGGCCTGCCAGGCTTCTCTGTCAGGGAGGGGGGTTCTCCAGGCAAGAATACTGGAAAGTATTGGCCAATACTTGCTGCCATACCCTTCTAGAGCACTATACTTCCTGCTGCCCTAGCTGCCACCTCCCCTGAGTACCTGGTGCTGCCAGAACCCCTGCAACCCAAGCAGCTGCACCACCTCCACACTTGGCCCTCACAGGGGCAAACCAAAGTCCTCCAGGACAGCCTCAGGAGCAAACCCCAGTGGACGACTTACATGCAGAGGTGGAAATAAAACCACAATTGAAACCCAGGGGCAGTGTGGCTAAAGAAGAAGACTCAAAACTTTCCCACCAGCTGTACAAGCTGCAGATTAACTCCACACGATCAAGTAGGTAGACTCTGTGTCTATGGAATATATAAAAGGTCACTGAGAGGTCCCACAAAAGAAAACACACTAGTTCTGATAGTTGTGGACATTGGAGTCAAGAACACAGAGGAGTAGGACCAGATTAGAATCTGAGCTGCCCCCAGAGCAGGTCCAGAGATCAGCACAGTATCGGAGGGCATCCTAGGGAGGTGAGGTGGACCGTGACTCCCAGTGAGGTAAAGGACAGCAGTGACTGACAGCAGTGACTCAAGAAAAACATTTATTATTCTTATGTTTTGACTTGTTCTGTAGATTCTTTTGGATTTTTTCTTTTTTTCCCTCCCCCTCCCCCCAGTTGTAATTGCCTATTTTACTGACATCATGAAATCTAATTAGGCTTTTGAGCTTTTTTTTTCTTTTCTCAGTCACATTTTTTACTGTTGTTATAAACCTCTGCCTCTACATTGGGTTTTTGCTGTTCTGAGGAGTTTTCCTTTTTTCCCTTTTTTCTGTCTTATTTCTTTTTTTTTTCTCTTCTTTTTTTTTATAATTTTAATTTTTAATTTTCTTAAACCTATTATAGTTTCTCTACATTTATTCCTTTGCTTGCCTTTCCTACTGTTCTTTTCCCCTTGCAGTTAATCTTCAATGTATATAAATCTTCTTCATCTACCTCTATTTAACTTTGCATGTCTATTCTTTCTTTCTTTCTTTCCTTTCCTCTCAATACATTTGTTAGTTTTATTTTCATTGCTTTATTATCCAGTTGGCATCTTGCTTTAGTTTTATTTTCCAGTTTGTGCTTTAGTTAGTTTTGTTCTGGCAGATATAATTTTTGGTTTCCTTTGTATGCTGGGTCAATCTATTCTACTTTATTTTTGTTGGATTGTTTTGACTTTGCTCATGGGTGTACATGTATATGTGTATATTCCATTATTTTAATTATTATTTGCCTGATTTTGTAACTGCCATTTGTCTGGGGTTCATCTTTGGTTTCTCATTTTGGGATATTTGTTTTAATCTCACTTAATGCCATAACAAACCACTTGTGGAATCTTTATTCCTGACCAGAGATCAAGCCCTAGCCTTTGCAGTGGGAGCACTGACTCCAAGATCCTAAACTACCAGAGAACTAACCCTAGGGAGGATCGAATAGTGAGAACTCACACAAAGGAAACCAGTTAATTACAAAACCAGCATTACCCGACCACCAGTAGCACCCTGTGCAAGACACATCATCTAAACAATAAACAAAACAAAAACACAAACCCAATCATCAGAAGACAGAATTACCACCTCACTCAGCCTTGCCCATTAGAGGAAAAACAAACAAACAAAAACTAAGCACAAATCTCACCCTATACAAGGCTTACACAAACCACTGCACCAACCTTAGGAGGGCAGAAACCAAAAGGAAGAAAGAATTCCACCTTGAAGCCTGGGAAAAGGAGACCTCAAACACAATAAGTTAAAAAAAAAAATAATGAAAAGGCAGAGAGCTCAGGTCAGTTCCATTGATCAGTCATGTCTGACTCTTTGCAACCCTATGGACTGCAGCATGCCAGGCTTCCCTGTCCATCACCAACTCCTAGAGCTTATTCAAACTCATGTCCATCGAGTCAGTGATGCCATACAACCCTCTCATCCTCTGTCGTCCCCTTCATCGCCCACCTTCAATCTTTTCCAGCATCAGGGTCTTTTCTAACCAGTCAGTTCCTAGCATCAGGTGGCCAAAGTACTGGAGTTTCAGCTTCAACATCAGTCCTTCCAATGAATATTCAGGATTGATTTCCTTTTGGATAGACTGGTTGGATCTCCTTGCAGTCCAAGGGACTCCAAAGAGTCTTCCCCAACATCACAGTTCAAAAGCACCAGTTCTTTGGTGCCCAGCTTTCTTTATAGTCCAAGTTTCACATCCATACATGACTACTGGAAAAACCATAGCCTTGACTAGACGGACTTTTGTTGGCAAAGTAATGCCTCTGCTTTTTATCATGCTGGTCATAACTTTTCTTCCAAGGAGTAAGCATCTTTTAATTTCATGGCTGCAGTCACCATCTGCAGTGATTTTGGAGCCCCCCAAAAACAAAATCTGCCACTGTTTCCATTGTTTCCCCATCTATTTGCCATGAAGTGATGGGACCAGATACCATGATCTTAGTTTTCTGAATGCTGAATTTTAAACCAACTTTTTCACTCTCCGCTTTCATTTTCATCAAGAGGCTCTTTAGTTCTTCTTCACTTTCTGCCATAAGGATGGTGTCATCTGCATATCTGAGATTATTGATATTTCTCCCTGCAATCTTGATTCCAGCATGTGCTTCATCCAGCCCGGCATTTTGCATGATGTACTCTGCATATAAGTTAAATAAGCAGGGTGACAATATACAGCCTTGACGCACTCCTTTCCCAATTTGGAACAAGTCTGTTGTTCCATATCCAGTTCTAACTGTTGCTTCTTGACCTGCATGCAGATTTCTCAGGAGGCAGGTCAGGTAGTCTGGTATTACCATCTCTTGAAGAATTTTCCAGTTTGTTGTGATACACACAGTCAAAGGCTTTGGCATAGTCAATAAAGCAGAAGTAGATGTTTTTCTGTAACTCTCTTGCTTTTTTGATGATCCAACGGATGTTGACAATTTGATCTCTTGTTCCTTTGCCTTTTCTAAATACAGCTTGAACATCTGGAAGTTCTCAGTTCATATATTGTTGAAGCCTGGCTTGGAAAATTTTGAGCATTACTTTGCTAGTGTGTGAGATGAGTGCAACTGTGTGGTAGTTTGAACGTTGTTTGACATTGCCTTTCTTTGGGATTGGAATGAAAACGGACCTTTTCCATTCCTGTGGCCACTGCTGAGTTTTCCGAATTTGTTGGCATATTGAGTGAAGCACTTTCACAGCATCATAGTTTAGGATTTGAAATAGCTCAACTGGAATTCCATCACCTCCACTAGCTTTGTTCATAGTGATGCTTCCTAGGGCCCACTTGACTTCACATTCCAGGATGTCTGGCTCTAGATGAGTGATCACACCATCATGGTAATCGGGGTCATGAAGATCTTTTTTGTGTAGTTCTTCTGTGTATTCTTGCCACCTCTTCTTAATATCTTCTGCTTCTGTTAGGTCCATACCATTTCTGTCCTTTATTGTGTCCATCTTTGCATGAAATGTTCCCTTGGTATCTCTAATTTTCTTGAAGACATCTTTAGTCTTTCCCATTCTATTGTTTTCCTCTATTTCTTTGCATTGATTATTTAGGAAGGCTTTCTTATCTCTCCTTGCTCTCCTTTGGAACTCTGCATTCAAATTTGTATAACTTTCCTTTTCTCCTTTGCTTTTAGTTTCTCTTCTTTTCACAACTATTTGTAAGGCCTCCTCAGACAACTGTTTAGCCTTTTTGCATTTCTTTTTCCTGGGGATGGTCTTGATCCCTGCCTCTAGTACAATGTCAGAAATCTCTGTCAATAGTTCTTCAGGCACTCTGTCTATCAGATCTAATCCCTTGAATCTATTTGTCACTTCTACTGTATAATCATAAGGGATTTGATTTAGGTCATACCTAAATGGTCTGCTGGTTTTCCCTATTTTCTTCAATTTAAATCTGAACTTAGCAATAAAGATTTCATGATCTGAGCCACAGTCAGCGCCTGGTCTTGTTTACACAAATGAAGGAACAAACTAGAAACACATAAGTCCAAGTAAATGAGGGGGAAATAGGCATACTATCTGAAAAAGAATTCAGAATAATGATAGTAAAAATGATTAAAAACCTTGAAAACCAAATGGAGAAAATGCAAGAAGCAATTAACAAAGACCTAGAAGAATTAAAGAAT
Source organism: Giraffa tippelskirchi (assembly GCF_054371585.1). Taxonomy (NCBI): domain Eukaryota; kingdom Metazoa; phylum Chordata; class Mammalia; order Artiodactyla; family Giraffidae; genus Giraffa; species Giraffa tippelskirchi. The sequence goes on along the minus strand of NC_137280.1, from coordinate 35,201,191 downwards.
AAGTATACAGAGACAAACAACACAATTACTGAAATTAAAAATACTCTAGAAGGAATCAATAGCAGAATATCTGAAGCAGAAGAATGAATCAGTGAGCTGGAAGATAAAATGGGGGAAATAACTTCTGAAGAGCAGAACAAAGTAAGAAGAATGAAAAGTACTGAGGATAGTTTCAGAGACCTCTGGAATAATATCAAATGCACCAACATTTGAATTATAGGGGTCCCAGAAGAAGAAGAGAGAAGGAAAAGATATGAGAAAATTTTTGAAGAGATTATAGTTGAAAATTTCCCCAACATGGAAAAGGAAGTAATCAATCAAGTCCAAGAGGCACAAAGAGTCCCATACAGGATAAACCCAAGGAGAAACATGCCGAGATACATACTAATCAAACTAACAAAGACTAAACGCAAAGAAAGAATATTAAAAGCAGCAAGGGAGAAGCAATAAGTAACATACAAGGGAAACCCCATATGCCTCACAGCTGATCTTTCAGCAGAAACTCTGCAGGCCAGAAGGGAATGGCAGGATATATTTAAAGTACTGAAAGGGAAAAATTTACAATGAAGGTTACTGTACTTGACAAGGATCTCATTCAAAATTGATGGAGAAATAAAAAGCTTTTCAGACAAGCAAAAGTTAAGAGAATTCAGTACCAGCAAACCAGCTTTACAACAAATGTTAAAGGGACTTATATAGCCAAGCAATCAAAGAGAAGAAAAAATATCTACAAAATCAATCCCAAACAATTAAGAAAATGGCAATAGGAACATATATATCAATAATTACTTTAAATGTAAATGGTTAAATGCTCCAACCAAAAGACACAGACTGGCTGAATGGACACAAAAACAAGACCTATACATATGCTGTCTACAAGAAATGCACTTCAGACCTAAAGACACATATAGACTGAAAGTGAGAGGATGGAAAAATATATTCCATGAAAATGGGGAGCAAAAGAAAGCTGGATAGCAATCCTCATATCAGACAAAATAGACCTTAAAATAAAGAAGATTACAAGAGATAAGGAAGGACACTACATAATGATCAAGGGATCAATCCAAGAGAAAGACAAAATAATTGTAAATACCTAGGTACCCAACATAGGAGTACCTCAATACAAAAGACAAACACTGACAGACATAAAAGGAGAAATTGACAATAACACAATCATAGTAGCAGACTTTAACACCCCACTCACACCAATGGACAGATCATCAAAACAGAAAGTAAATAAGGAAACACAAGTCTTAAATGATACTTTAGATGAGATGGATCGCATTGATATTTTCAGGACATTCCATCCAAATGCAGAAGAATACACTTTCTTCTCAAGTGCACATGAAACATTCTCCAGGATAGATCACATCTTGGGTCACAAATCAAACCTCAGTAAATTTAAGAAAATTGAAATCATGTCAAGCATCTTCTCTGACCACAACAGTATGAGACTAAACACCAATTACAAGAAAAAACCTGTAAGAAACACAAGCACGTTGAGATTAAACAACACATTTCTAAATAACAAACAGTTTACTGAAGAAATCAAAAGGGAAATAAAAAAATTCCTAGAAACAAATGACAATGAAAACATGACAACTAAAAATGTATGGAATCCAGTGAAAGTAGTTCTAAGAGGGAAATTTACAGCAATACAATTCTACCTCAAGAAACAAGAAAAACATCGAATAGACAACCTAACTTTACAACTAAAACAATTGGAAGAAGAAGAACCAAAAAATGCCCCAAAATTAGTAGAAGGAAAGAAATCATAAAGATCCGAGCAGAAATAATTGAAAAAGAAATGAAAGAAATAATAGTAAAGATTAATAATACTAAAAGTTGGTTCGTTGAGAAGATAAACAAAATTGACAAACTTTTAGCCAGACTCATCAGGAAAAAAGAGAGAAGAATCAAATTAACAAAATTAGAAATGAAAAAGGAGAGGTTACAACAGACAATGCAGAAATACCAAGAATTATAAGAGACTATTACGAACAACTATATGACAATAAAATGGATAACCTGGAAGAAATGGACAGGATTCTTAGAAAAGTTCAATCTTCTGAGACTGAACCAGGAAGAAATAGAAATTATGAACAACCCAATTACAAGCAGTGAAATTGAAGCTGTGATCAAAAATCTCCCAAAAAACAAAAGCCCAGGACCAGATGGTTTCACAGGAGAATTACATCAAACATTTAAAGAAGAGCTAATGCCTAGCCTTCTAAAACTCTTTCAAAAAATTGCAGAGGAAGGAACACTTCCAAACTCATTCTACGAGGCCACCATCACCATGATACCAAAAGCAGACAAAGACAACACAAAAAAGGAAAAGCAAAGGCTAATACCAATGATGAACATAGATGTAAAAATCCTCAACAAAATTTTAGCAAACAGAATTCAGCAACACATCAAAAAGCTCATACACCATGATCAAGTTGGGTTTATTCCAAGAATGCAAGGATTCTTCAATATATGCAAATCAATCAATGTGATACACTACATTAACAAGTTGCAAGATAAAAACCATATCAATAGATGCAGAAAAAGCCCTTGACAAAATTCAGCACCTATTTATGATTAAAACTCTTCAAAAACTGGGCATAGAAGGAAACTACCTCAACATAGTAAAGGCCATATATGATAAGCTTACAGCAAACATTATTCTCAATGGTGAAAAACTGAAAGCATTCCCTCTAAGATCAGGAACAAGACAAGGGTGTCCACTTTCACCACTATTATTCAACATAATTCTGGAAGTCCTAGCTACAGCAATCAGAGAAGAACGAAAAATATCCAGATCAGAAAAGAAGAAGTAAAAGTCCTCACTGTTTGCAGATGACATGATACTATAGAAAATCCTAAAGATAGTATCAGAAAATTGCTAGAGCTAATTAGTGAATTTAGCAAAGTTGCAGGATACAAAATCAATACACAGAAATCACTTGCATTTCTCTATACTAACAATGAAAAATCAGAAAGAGAAATTAAGGAATCAATCCCATTTACCATTGCAATAAAAAGAATTAAATATCTAGGAATAAATTTACCTAAGGAGACAAAATAACTGTACACAGAAAATTATAAGATACCGATGAAAAAAATCAAAGATGACATAAACAGATGGAGAGATATTCCATGTTCCTGGATAGGAAGAATCAATATGGTGAAAATGACAATATTACCAAATGCAATCTATAGATTCAATACGATCCCTATCAAATTACCAATGGCATTTTTCATAGAACTAGAACAAAAAATTTCACAATTCATATAGAAACACAAAAGACTCTGAATAGCCAAAGCAGTCTTGAGAAAGAGGAATGGAGTCGGAGGAATAAACCTTCTTGACTTCGGATTATACTACAAAGCTACTGTCATCAAGACAGTATGGTACTGGCACAAAAATAGAAATATAGACCAATGGAACAAGATAGAAAGCCCATAAATAAACCCATGCAACTATGGGTACCTTATTTTTGACAAAGGAGGTGAGATATACAATGGGGCAAAGACAGCCTCTACAGTAAATGGTGCTGGGAAAACTGGACAGCTACATGTAAAAGCATGAAATTAAGGAGATGGTTCAAAAGGAAGGGGATATATATATGCCCATGGCTGATTCATGCTGAGGATTGACAGAAAACAACAAAATTCTGTAAAGCAATTATCCCTCAATAAAAAAATAAATTAAAAAAAATTTTAAATTACTTCATAACAAGAATAGAGGTAAATAATCAATGATTTTCAAGAAAAACTGAGAGGTCATAATAACTCTTTAAGATCATATAGATGATATAGCAATAGTTTATTTCAGGTTTCCAATTTTTTAATAAGATTTTCCTATGAGGTAATCTGGGAAGATGCTTACCATAGTTAACTGAGTTATGCTTGCTGAACTGATAGGAGGTTATTTCTATTAATAATTTCTTATTGCTGTAGAGCTATAGAGTTGTACTTTATATCTGCATTTAGAGTTGTAGAGCTTTATCAAACCAGTGCCTTCCTGTGTAAGTCCTTTGAAGGAACTCACATTTATATTCTGTACCCATTGTAATCCTTGGCACATAGCAACAACTCAATAAATGCTTAGAGGCAGTGACCTCATTTGGCTTCCAAACAACCCAGTGAGAAAATCAAACAAAGATGATAAGGATAAAAATAAAATAAAAGAATTGCTAATGTTCATTATTAGGGCTTCCCTGGTAGCTCAGTGCTAAAGAATCTGACTGCCAATACAAGAGAGGCAGGTTGGATCCCTGGATCAGAAATATTCCCTGGAGAAAGAAATGGCAACCCACCCCAGTATTCTTGCCTGGAAAATCCCATGGACAGAGGAGCTGGGTGGGCTGCAGTCCATGGGGTTGCAAAAGAGTCAGACACGACTTAGTGAATAAGCAACAACAGTATTTATTGAGTATATCCTGTGTTTAAGGCGTTATGTTAAGCATTTCACATAGAGTACCTCATTTACTCCTTAGAATAATTCCAAGAGATAAGTGGTATGAATATTTCAGTTTAGGGATGGGGATGGAACCTGAGAAAGGTTAAATGGTTTGGCCAGTGTCTATCTAAGAAGTTGCCAAACTCAGAGAAGAAATGAGGTTGTCTGATGATAAAATCAGAGCTATTTCCATTTTCTTCTTCCATCTTTCATTAAAACCAAATTTTGTGTCAATATGTGGAATCTTCCCTTTGCCCAATTGGAAAAGAAAAAAAATCTGAGTTCCTGAAAATAAAATTTAAGGAATCCTGAGCCCCCTTGCTGCAACTACTGAAGCCTGTGAGCTCTGGAGCCTGTGTACCACAACTAAGGAGTCCGGCACCACACTGAAAATCCGGCATGCATGAAGATCCCAAATGCTGCAACTAAGACCTGATGCAGACACATAAATAAATAAAAATAAAAAAATCTAGAGTCCTAAAGTATATAATAATGCCACTCTGCAAAGTACAAAATGATGAAAGCTTTAGTGCCAAGGTCAGCAACCCAACACAAAGAGAGATTTTAGGCCAATAGGAGACTGACATTTTAGATCATTAAATTCAAGGGGAAAAGGGTTTGATAGCAGTATGAACTGGTTCACAGGAGAAAACATTTGGCCTATCCACCCTAACACCTCGTCTTCATAAAATGTTATCAAATTCATCTCTATATTTAAAGTGATGAAGGCTGTATTAGTTATTACGTTTGTCAGATTTGAAGCAGATTGGGGCAACTCCAAACCACAAGTGAATTATGCCTTTTTTCCCTAGACTTTCTAAACTTCGTTCTTTAGATCATTTCTTATTACTCTTTGAGCAGAAATTCAGGGTGAGAGTGGAAACAAGGATGTGTCTTTGTTTAAAAACCCTCAATGGGCAGGGCTCTGGTCTTGCCTGGGCACTTCCCCCACTGTTGCCACCATTTTGCCGGCCACCCTCATCTCCAGCTTGTTGGCCCACTGAAGGAAAACACCCAGGGCAGGTCTCAATTCCTTGTCCTGCCTCACTCTCCCTCTCAAAGGTGAGCATGGAGCAAGGGCAGGTTAGCTGAACAATCAGCTGAGTATTGCTTGGCAGGAAGCTGTGTGCAGTGCGGGGACAGTGGATCAGAGCACTGCTTGGCTAGGATAGGAGAGGGGGACAGTCTCCTGTTATTACACCCATCCCCTGGCCTCTGTATGAGGCAGGTTAATGACCAGAATTGCCTGTGGCCTGGGATTCCCCTGGTGCTCCAGCGGCCAGGACTCTATGCTCCCAATGCAGGGGGCCTGGGTTCCATCCCTGGTCATGGAACTAGATCTCCTATGCCATGACTGAAGATCTTACACACTGCAAGGAAGATTAAAGATCTGATGTGCCACAGCTAAGCCCTGGCACAGCCAAATAAAGAAATAAGATTTTTTTTTTAAAAAAAGAATTGTCTGTTGTCTGAAGATGGCTGGATTGGGTGGCAGTGGGCAAGAAAGGGCAGCGAGCACTGGGGGTGGATTTGGCAACACGTGGCTTAACTTCTTGAAGTCCTAGAGTGAAGGGGGACAGACTGGGTCCCGTCCAGTACATGCGTCCTACCACCTCCCATCATGGGACCTGGGAACCTGGGGAGATTCTTACCAGGTCAGAACTGTTTAGCTCCTGACAGTGGTAGCAAAAGCGGGAACCATAATTAAGGAACTTTATAATATATTTTATTCCTTTGGGATCCACATTGCCCCATACTACACGTGTATTAATTTGCTACAGCTCCTATAACAAATTTCTACACATGTAACAGCTTCAACGCGACAAGTATATTAGGGTACAGTCCTGCAGGTCGGAAGTCTAACATGGGTCTGCTGGACTATGCTCCTTCTGGAGGTACCAGGGGAGGATCATTCTCCTATTCCAGCTTCTAGAAGCCCTTTCCTCCGTCTTCAAAGCCAGAATGTGGTGTTGCCTCTCCTTTCGGTTTTTTTTCTTTTTTTATAATAATTTTATTTATTTATTTATTTTTGGCTGTGCTGGGTCTTCGTTGCTGCACAGGCTTTTCTCTAGTTGAAACGAGCGGGGTTGTTCTTCCTGACAGTGCACAGGCTTCTCTCTGCGTGATTTCTCGTGTTGCGGAGCACAGGGCTCTACAGCGCAGGCTCAGTAGCTGTGGTGCCCAGGTTTTGTTTTTCTGAGGCATGTGGGATCTTCCCAAATCAGCGATCAAACCTGTGACTCCTGCGTTGGCAGGCAGTCTTTACCACTGAGCCACCAGGGAAGCCCCTCCTCTCCTTTCTGATATCCTGTCTTCTTCTCCTCAGGCCCCTTGTGGTTACAGTGGGTCCGTCTGGATCATTCAGAATAGTCGATCTGGCTCAAAACCCTCAATTTGATCATAGCTGCAGAATTCCTTAAACCAGGTAAGGAAACATTTGCAGGTTCCAGAGATTAGGATTAGCGGACATCCGTGGGGGCCACTGTTCACCTTTACAAGGGGTGAATCTGATTTTCCATCTTCACAATCTGATCTTCAAACCCATTTACAGAAATGCACAGACACGTGTTATATTAAAGTTGAGGGCTACCGGCAATGAGGTAGAAAAAGATTTCATTAGAAAATAAAATATGCTCTCTGCTCCCAAGAGGTACTACTTGGTTTTGGTTTGTTTTGAAACCTCTCCTACTCTTTTAAAATAGAATGGGGAATCAGAAAATTGGAAAAGCAGAGGAGACACTGAGAAAGACAAAGCTACTAACGGGTATTCTAAGATCAAAGAGAGCACTAGTAAAGCTACTTCTTGTTTTTTAAGTGTGAACAGGTGGCAAATTGTCTTGTAAGAACTGTAAATAAAGGCAAGGGATTTATAACTAAGTTGCCTCTGAAGTTTATGTGTTTTTTCTTTATTTCTTTCTTTTCTGCTGAAGTCTTCTTGTTTGTTTCTGAAATTGAAAAGTTTTGTATCCAGGATAAAATTTTGAATCTTGGATTCAAAAATAAAACATTATATGTGATTATCAAATATTTCCTTGTCCTCACGTAAGGAACCTATTGTAGGACAATTGTCTGTGCTACTTAGTATTACTGGATATTTATCAGAATAAAATTGCTGACCCTTTTTAATCTAAAGGTAAATCTTTTTGGTGAGCAGACAGTATTCTCCTTAAGCCAGAGATGAAACCAAGGTCAAATCAAATTGGAGTTTATTACATTTAAGAAATTGAGAAGGGGGTTTTTCTATATTTACTTAAACACGTGGCTTTACCAATGTTACTTAATATTTGTATGTGGCTGCTTTCCTAGGGGGTTATACCATTTGTTGAAGGAAAAAATGATAACTAAGTGAGAAACACAACTAACTTCTCTGTCAGTAATCCCTGTGATGGTATTTCTTCTTCCAAGAGGCCATCCTAAAGCATTATCTGGGGACAATGTGGCCCCACTTCTGGGTAAAATTCACAGAAATTTTAGATAAAAGTCCCTGCAAATTTAAATTGATAAAGTAAATGTAAATGTCAGATTTCATCCTGTAGATAGGAATGCAAAGGAATTCTAAATGCCCTTTTGAGACAGGGTGAATTTACTGACCCCTCAAGATAATTTATCTAGGGGAAAATCTTTAAAAGGAACCACAGTCATATACAAATCTTCTCCTTTCTTCCTTCACTATCTCTTCCCCATACTCGGATCTATTGATCTAAATAATAACAACAATATTTGTGCAGCATGTATTCTGTGTCAGACACCGCTCTGAGCATTTTACATACAATATTTCATTTGATCCTCAATAACACTGTATAATTGGAGAAGGCCATGGCAACCCACTCCAGTATTCTTGCCTGGTGAATTCCATGGATAGAAAAGCCTGGCAGTCACAAAGATTGGACACAACTGAGCAACTAACCCACATACACACACAATGCTATATGATGGATTCTATTATCCTCCTTTTATAGACGAGGAAACCAAATTTAAGTAATTTTCCCAAGGTCATATAAGAAATAAGTAACAGAGGCAGCTGGAGTATAAATGTTTGACTGCAAATTCCACACCCTGAACCAATACACTGAAATTTTGCATCTTTTGCCAGGACACAGCTTCTAAATTCCAGGTGGAATTTTTGCATCATAGATATTAATAAGGAATATAAATGTCACGGAACTCCCAGTTTAGCTGTTTTTGTTTCCCTCTGCCTGGTCGTGGGACAAGAGGCGGCCCCTCCTGGATTTGCAGCAGGCTCCTTTCTCTTCCTCAGCTGTGAATAGAGAGCCTTCAGGGTGCTGAATCACTCTGTGGTTTTCCTTCCCTGCTCTGGACTCACAGAGGCCTGTTTCACATTCAGTGAATTCTGTATCTATCAGCCAGCTTGTAAGCAGTGTGACTGTCACTAAAGAAATGAAGGAATTTTACACTCTCTTTCAAAAGCAAACAAACCTGGACATCCCCCTGAACTTTGCAGCGAGCCCAGGAGTGAAGGCGGCCCCCGTGCTATGAAAGTGGACGTTGTGTGGAGGAAAGGCAGTGTTGCTTTTGGAAGTTCACGGGGACATGCTAAGCTAACTTTGATCCCTTTTTCTGGCGCCCTGGCTCCCGAAATCACCTTCTGCTACCCAATCAGTTGATGAAACTCTCTGATGATTTGATATGCTTGATTTGAGGTGCCAGGAATGCCTAGATGGTATGCATGACCCAGGACTGCCACATGGGGTGGGGCTGCCGGTTGATCCACCCAAGAGAGCTCAGTCTGCTTACCCCTTGATGTTCGTGTGAACACAAAATCAGGTTTAAGTGAATTTGTGGAGGGCAACATGTGAAAGCAAAAAAGGGACCAACCGTAACTCCTGGGCTAAGAGTGAAGGATGTTAAAGGCGGATTGTGTTGATGGGGACTTCAGGTCCTATTTGGCACTGGCTAAACCAGCTCTTCTCCTTCAGCCTGCCCCCTTAAGACACTACCCAGATACGTGGGTTCAAAGCTTGGAGCCTAGGAAAATTTCAGAATTTAGTACAGATGGCAGTGTGCAGACACAGATTTGGATGAGAAAAGGAGAGAAAAACTCTAGGTCCAAAGGCAAAAGCCGCTCTCTTCTTCTCCCCAGGACGATCAGTTAATCTTCATTTGTTGTTATTCAGTTGCTAAGTCATGTCCAACTCTTTTGCAACCCCATGGACTGTAGTCTGCCAGGCTCCACTGTCCATGGGATTTCTCAAGCAAGAATAAATGGGTGGGTTGCCATTTCCTTTTCCAGGGGATCTTCCTGGACCAGGGATCGAATCCACATCTTCTGCGTTGGCAGGCGAATTCTTTACCCTTGAGCCATCAGGGAAGTCCAATTTCTTCCTTTACTTCTTCTTTTTCTTTTTTAAAAACTCTGTTCAAGAGCAGAACAGTGACTTAATGGGTGACACAGAAAAAGAACAGCATTAGACACCAACAGTTCTCAGTGCTATGATTAGTAGTTGCTGCTGCTTGTCATAATACATCAGAAAAACAGCAACCCATCTGTTCCAAATTGATATAGCAAAGGCTCTGAGAGAAGTGTTTATCCAGCTTCTATGGGAAAGTGTCTGCATTTTATGGCATATTGACATGTGTGCCCATGTAGCTAAAAGATGTCAGATGCCAGCTTACTACCTAGCTGTGTATCATGTAACATCTGTCACCACAATAGAAGAGTTTGACAAGTGGGCTGTTTTAGCATGAAAATGTCCAAGTGGGAGGAAGATTCTCCTTTGCTGAAAGTGAAATGCCACTTCAAATCTCCAACACCACTTGGACTAGTCTGTACTGAGGATATAATGGGAAATGGAATCAAACCACCTCTCCAACCCACAAAACAAATTGCTCTAAGGCTGTGTGTTGGCATCTCCCAGGCACTTCTCACTGGTGGTAATTAGCAGCATATAAATGCTAATGACTAATTAGCTTTGCCTATTTGATTCGGGGAGAATCAAAGTGAACTGTTGTCCAAAAGCCTGACTTAACAGATAAATATAGACAGTAAAAGTGCAAGCTTTAATAGCTTTCAATAACTTCTAGGTTGGAGGAGCAGTAGGTGAAGGGAGAGCTTGGTGGGGGGGCGGGGGTGGGACAGTCAGGCAGGAGGGAGGGTATGTGAATAAATTAATGTTATTTACATGTTAGGAGGAAGAACTGGGTAATTCTCAGCCTCTGATTGCCAAGGTCTCAGAAAAAGAAATTTAATTAACAGAGATATGAATTTTCTCTGTATACATTGATGTGAAGCTCTGTTTTTCCTCTGTTGTCAGAGGCTGTGATACCTAAAACTTACTGCAGGAACATCTGGTATCCTTAATAAAACATGTCAGATAAATGGGTGGCTTCTGCACAGCGTATGTGGATACAGGGGGAAATAAATAATTCACTTTTCTGGAAAAATATCAAGGTCAAAGAGATGCCTCTTTACAACAAGTTGTTAATGAGGTGTCACAAGGCTGCCTACTAAAGGCCCCCATACTGCGTCCTTGAGTGAGTGAAGATTCTGGAATTTCTATAAAGGATGGTTCAGGGACAGCAGTGAGTTACCGCAATGGACTGGAGGGCTTGTCTTAAAGCTGCGTTGGCCAAACAAACATAGTTTCGACTTGTAGGTTTGTTGGTTTGGGTACATGTCTTTAGAGAAGGGAAGGTTATAGGGAATGAAAAGTCTCCCCTTTCCCTGTCCCCAGGGGACCTCCTGGAACGGCACTAGGGGGTGGGGGTAGGGGAACTGCTTTTTGGAATATTTTTATCTTTTATTTATTTATTTTGGAATATTTTTATCCCCTACTGGATTTCTTCACCTACCTGATGTAATCAATTTTTCTTAGAGAAACCAGGAGGAGGGCTTGGATTTTTGTTAGTTAATCTTACATTTAAGTACCTGTATTTAAATCTTGTTGATTTGTTTTATATAACTGAAATGCTTTTTTCCATTGGGAAATTGGAGTAAAGTTTAGCTTCACTTTTATATTATTTTCAGTCCTCTGAAGAGGTTAAAATGGTTCTTAGGGGATGAAATGGCATACAGGACAGAGGAGCCTGGTAGGCTCCAGTCCGTGGGGTCGCTAAGAGTCGGACACGACTGAGTGACTTCACTTTCATGCATTGGAGAAGGAAATGGCAACCCACTCCAGTGTTCTTGCCTGGAGAATCCCGGGGACAGGGGAGCCTGGTGGGCTGCCGTCTATGGGGTCACACAGAGTCGGACACGACTGAAGCGACTTAGCAGCAGCCGCGACTTCACACAAGCACCTAAAAACTGAATGGCACACATCTTACTAACTCAGAGTCTTCTCATTTTATTTTGGCAACATTGTAAGTGGGGACCTAGTATACTTAAATATATATTCTAATTCCAATTTCTCAACATCAGACTCATCATAAGATACATTTTATAATAAAGCCCCACCAAAAGTAGTGTGAGCTTTGGTTTTTCTTTGAAGCTAGTTTATTTGTATACCTCATATACTGCCATTGAACTGTAATATGTAAACACAACAGTGCTATGAGATCCAGAATGATTTAAGAGTTCTGGTTATTGAAAATGTGACTTGGGAAGTCCCTGGCAGTTCAGTGGTTAGGACACTGTTTTTCCACTGCAGGGGGCCTGGATTCAGTCCCTCGTTGGGGACCTGAGATTCCACAAGATGCTCAGCATAGCCAAAAAAAAAGAAAGAAAATGCAACTCTATTCTGACCATGTCAGACAAACATCTTGTCACTTCTGAAATCCTGGTTACAATAAAACTAAGGAGATAAGTTAATATTCTTAGGCCCCTGAAAGTCAGAGATTACTTCAAAACCCTAACACAGTTTGGAAAAATAACCTTCAACGTCACTGCATAATCTCATCACACACATATCACAAACACCAGGGCCAAACAGACAGGAAAACAGCCTAGCACCCCTTCAAAAGAAACTGTAAGCATCTGCCCAAAAAGGGGTGATTTGCTCTACTGAGGGCTAGCTGAGTAGTTCACAGTTCACATAATGCTATTTGGAACTTTATTTTCATGGGCAAGAGCTTTTCTTGGAACAGTCATGTTCTACTGATGCAGACAGTGAATAGCAATGTCACATTAATAAAGACAGCAGGCTATGTGGGTACAGATGCTTGGGTCTCATTATGAAAATAGCAAAATGTATAAGAATAAGATGCTGTGAGGTCATCATTCTTTCCTCACCCCATACTCATCCTTTTTCTCGTATTTTTCTGTTTCATTTCATCTGTTTTTCAGATGAAATATACTTCATCTGTTTCATGATGTTTCTACCCACCCTGACGGCCAGGCGGAACACCAGAGGACCTGCCTTGACTCTTGGCTAACGTTTAAACTCTTCTGCCTCTTTAAGGTGCTATATATATGTTTCCTGAATCCTTTGGCTCCTCTTCATTCTTGGTGCAAACTCTCCTCCTCCTTCACCTGGCTGTAGCAATACCCTCCTAACTTCCTGTCTCAAGTCAGGTAAGTATCCCCTGCATTAGCAGGTGGATTCTTTATCACTGAGCCACCTGGCTTCCCTTATGTATGTGTGTGTGTTGTGTTAATTGCTCAGTCGAGTCCAGCTCTTGTGAACCCATGGATTGTAGCTCACCAGGTTCCTCTGTCCATAGGGATTCTCCAGGCAAGAATACTGAAGTGAGTTGCCATTCCCTACTCCATCCGTTATGTATAGTAGTGTGTATATACTAATCCCAAACACCTAGTTTATCCCTCCCCCCTCCACCTTTCCCCTTTGGTAACTATAAGTTGGTTTTCTAAGTCTATGAATTTGTTTCTATTTTGTAAATATGTTCATTTGTATCTTTTTTTTTAGATTTTACATATAAGTGCTAACATGTATTTGTCTTTCTCTGCCTGACTTCACTTAGTATGATAATCTCTAGGTTCATCCATTTTGCTCCAAATGGCATTATTACATTTTTTTTAATGGTTGACTAATATTCCATTGTATTTATGTACCACATCTTCTTTCTATTCATCTGTTGATGAACATTTAGGCTGCTTCCATGTCTTGGCTATTCTAAATGGTGCTGCAATGAACACTGGGGTACATGTATATTTTTTAAATATGGGTTTTTCCGAATATATGCCCAGGAGTAGGATTGCTAGATCAAATGGTAGCTCAATTTTTAGTTCCTTAAGGAACCTCCATACTGTTCTCCGTAGTGACTGTACCAATTTACACTCAGGAATACATTCAATAGATAGATCTAACCCCTACTCCACTGCTAAATCACTGCCATTTTACTTCTGAGTGAGTGGTGACATCATTTCTGTTCTTGGACTAACTAAAGGGGTAAAAGACAAGGTGATAATCAGCAATGAGGGGAGGATAACTAGAGCACATATTAACAGGAGATTAAGAACGCTGATTCTTTTAAAATGGAGTCAAACTTTTCTAACAAGCAATGTTTCCAAGTAAAAGAGTACCTACAAAAATGGGAGTCGCAAAGAGTCGGACACAGCTGAGCAACTGAGCACACACACTCACAGATGTACGCATTACCATATATAAAATAGGTAATTAACAAGGACCTAATGAATAGCACAGAGAACTATACTCAATATATACTCCATATCCTGTAGTAATCTAGATGAGAAAAGAATCTGGGAAAGAATAGATATATGTATACATGAATCCCTTTGCTGTACCTTTGAGATGAACACAGCATTGTCAATATATGTCAGTATATATTGGCAACTATATGCCAATATAAAATAAAAATGACTTATGAAAAAAAGAGTAAAAAGAAACAAGAAGTCCCACTTTACTCCAGTTTTATCACCTGTGGATACTGTTGGTGTCCTGCTCAAATTGCTTTCATTCCTTTCACCCCCTCTGTTCGTCCACCCCCGGACTGTGCATGCTTTTCTGGGACTGTAATGGAAAGAGGACTGTCCTTTGGCAATGGAGCTGCCTAGCCCACAGGAAAAACAGGAACTGCCCAAGAGTCTGTATTTCCCCCAGGGTGGCCAGTAGAGCACAACTAACCGGTGTGGGAGTACAAAACACCAGCTACTTTCCTAAAGGTGGGGCAAATTCTGAGGTATAATTTTTTTTTGCTGAAGTACAGTTGATTTGCAATGTTGCATTAGTTTCAGGTATACAGCACAGTGATTCAGTTATTGTTGTTTAGTCGATAAGTCATGTATGATCCTTTTGCGACCCTGTGGACAGTAGCCCACCAGGCTCTCTGTCCGTGGGATTCTCTGATAACTCAGTGGGTAAAGAATCCACCTGCAATGCAGGAGACTCAGGTTCGATCCCTGGGTTGGGAAGATCCCCTGGAGGAGGAAATGGTAACCCTTTCCAGTATTCTTGCCTGGAGAATCCCATGGACAGAGCTGTCTAACAGGTTACAGTCCATAGCATCACAGAGTCAGACATGACTGGTCAACTAAGCACACACACACACACACACACACACATACACTTTTCCAAATTCTTTTCCCTTTTATAGGTTATTACAAAATATTGAGTAGAGTTCCCTGTGCTACACAATAGGTCCTTGTTCATTCTCTATTTACATATAGTAGTGTGCATATGTTATTTCCAAATTACTCTTTTATCCTTCCCATCAAGCCCCCTTCCCCTTTGATAACCATAAGTTTGCTTACTATGTCTGAGAATCTACTTCTGTCTTTGTATGGCTTACTTTACTTAATACGATAATCTCTAGGTCCATCCATGCAAATGGCATTATTTCATTCTTGTGTGTGTGTGTGTGGCTGAGTAATATTTTGTAGTATATATGTATTGTACCTCATCTTCTTTGTCCAAACATCTGTTGATGGACATGTAGGTTGCTTCCATGTCTCAGCTATTGTAAATAGGGCTGCTATGAACTAAGGTGTACTTTTCAGGCTGAATCTAGGACTTAACTTGAAACTGCTCCTGTGTTTGACTTCTTAGCTTCCCCTATCCTGTTTCTCCTACTTCCTTATTGGCTTCTTCTGGAATCAGTTCCTTTAAAAAAAAAAAAAAAAATCACTTGAACATAAACCTTTGGTCAGGGTCTGCTTCTGGGAGAACCCCTGAAAAATCCCTTCATCAGAAATCCATCTAAAATAAAGATTGGACCATGTCACTCTCCTGCTGAAGCCTTCATAAGTGCTTGTTACCTAGGTGACATCTTTATGTAACATTCGAGGTTGGCAGCTATCAGCATTACCTATCAAGTCTCTCCTAGCCCAGTATCTTAACCTAGGGAGCAGTCGGGTTGAACAGCTTCCTTGTCTCCTGCTTGGTTTCTGATGTTCCCATTATCTAAGAAATTTCTAGAAGCCCTTCAGCTTCCACAGCTCCCCGGATGGGTTGAGGCTCCCCTTTTGTACTCTTGTAATAACCTATCAATCACTTTCAAATGTGTTCCATTTACTACATTGTATTACAATTCTCTTGTTTGTCTCCCCAGCTAGAGAAGGACATCCTCAAAATGAGGGAGCATGCCTTCATCATTTTAAAATCCCCACTGGCTAGCACAGTGCCTAACACATAGAAGGCTGTCATTAAAGTTTTTGAATGAATTCACATAACAGGTTTATCGTGCGGAGTAACCAGAGATAGGAAAGTAATTGTAGCAGTATGTGCTCCAATTCTATCATGTGGAAACTAGCAACACACTCTTAGAATAATAAAAATGGCAAAGACTTTCAAAATATTTATACTTCTGGCAGTCAGGGTGTCACTACAGTGGTTAAACTGATTAGGCATAGGTATTAGGACTTTATCCTATAATATATACCTTGGACTTTTTTGCTCAAAGTTCTTTTACTCCATCTTAGATTATATAACTGGCTGATTAGAGCCTTTATGTAATAATCATTGTTGATTTTTTTAGTGGCTTTGTTTACAAAATATTTTTTTTAACTTAGTGGTTTCTGTGGACTACACAGGACTGCTCCCTGACCTACCTCCTGCATCAGGAACACAGCCTACTAGTTCCACAGCAACCACTCAGCAACATGCCTCATTCCTTGGCTGGGTTGGCATAAGTGAAAATGCCACAGGAAAAACAGGAGAGAGCGCTAAAATAAGCTCCCTTGGTTTCATCCTGCCAAAAACTATTTGGGAGAGTAATTCAACATCCATCAAATGTGCAAATGTCAAAATTAGGCAGAAAAGAAATGTATTTGCTATTTTTAAGGGGAAGTCACATCCCATTAATTGGAGAAGAGTGTTCGCAACATTCAGAAGCTTGACAATAGAGTTTGTGGCATGGGGAGCCAGGGTCACAATGAGGAGAGAGGTCAGAGCACATGTGGTCCACAGACATTCAGCTGGGTGAGGGGAGGTTTTCCTTTATCTGCAAGTGGTCCACATCTGGAAGACAGAGAGTGCTGGGAGCACCAAGAGACTCACAACACAGTCAAGGGTCCTTTCCTGTCTTAATGTTGCTCAGATTACGGTCTACTTGTCACTCACTCCCATCTCCTCTTGCCTACTCAAGGCCATCGTTATCTTTTTTCTTCCCCATATCATCAGTTTTTCCTTTCTATTGGACCATACCCATCAGTATCAATGCAGTTGTTTCTTCTATGCGTCTCCAATTCTTTCTTTATCTTCTCTTTCCCCCCAATGGCTCCTGTGCCATTTCACTTCTCCCTCTCTAACAAAAGTCCTTTTAAAAGTTTTCTCTATTGCTGTCTCTAATTTCTTTCCTCATGTTCTCAGTTTATCCCTCTCCAGTGAGGTTTTTGCTCTCCTTCTCCATCAAAACCTGCCATTATCAAGGTACCGTTGACCATCACATTGCTAAAACCAATGGTCAGTTCTCAGTCCTCAACTTACTTGATCCATCAGCAGCATTTAGCACAGCTGCTCATGCCCTCTTTAAAAACACTTCCTTCCCCTTCAGGACTTCTAGGAAAACGTGCCTCCTGGATTTCCTCCTAACTCATTGGTCTCTCTTTCTCTGTCGCTATGCTGATTCCTCTTCATCTGTTTGGCTTCTTGACATTGAAGAGATGTATACTCAGTCCTTTGAACTCTTTTCTCTCTACTTTCTTAATGAGTTCATCCAGTTTTGTGTTTTAAACACTCTTTCCATGCTAATGACTTCCAAAGCTATATTTTCAGTCTAGAATTCTCCCTGACCTTTAGATTCATCTCCACTTGGGTGTCTAAGATGCATCTCAAACTTAGCATGAACTCCAAATGAATCAGAGAAGGCAATGGCACCCCACTCCAGTACTCTTGCCTGGAAAATCCCATGGATGGAGGAGCCTGGTAGGCTACAGTACATGGGGTAGCTGAGTCGGACACAACTGAGCAACTTCACTTTCACTTTTCCCTTTCATGCACTGGAGAAGAAAATGGCAACCCACTCCAGTATTCTTGCCTGGGGAATCCCAGGGACAGGGGAACCTGGTGGGCTGCCATCTATGGGGTCGCACAGAGTCGGACACAACTGAAGTGACTTAGCAGCAGCAGCAGCAGTCAAATGAATTCCTTGTCTTTCTCTGAAAACCTCTCTCTGAAGTTTCCCCCCATTTCAGTGATAAGAGTTGCTCAGGCTTAAGGTTTAGGACTCATCCTCAATTTCCTCTTTTACTCACACTTCAACCTCAAGTCATGAGCAAATCCTCTTGGCTTTACCTTCAAGATCAACCCATATCTGACCATGTCTCACCATCTTCATTGTGGTCATCATGGTCTAACTCTCACCATCATCTCTCTGCTAGATTTTTGCAATAACCTCTTAATTGGTCTCCCTGCTTCTCCCTACTTAAAAACTACACTGACACCACATTCCCATGCATTCCCTATCCTTCCTCAGTTATTTTCCCCCTGACAACTTACACCATATGTATATGATACAGTTCAAAGCACCCCTTATTTGAAGTGTATACATTTTGATGAGTCTGACAGATTTATACACCTGTAACTACTACCACAATCAAGATATAGAGCATTTCCATCATGTTAAAAGATTTCCTTTTGCCCCTGCTTTTTTTTTTTTTGGCAGTAAATTTATCTCTCCAATCCTGGCTCCAGGCAACTGCTGATGTGCTTTTTAATGACAGGGATGGAAGTGAGAGAAAGAACATGTTTTGTCCTAATAGAAAAGATCCAGTAGAGAAGAAAAATAGATCATGCAGATCACTATAGATTGTATTTGCTTTTTCTAGAATTTTACATAAATGGAATTGTTGCTGTATGTACTCTCTTGTGTCTGGTGTCTTTTTTTTTTAATTAATTTTTATTGGAGTATAGTTGCTTTAGTCCCTGATGCTGGGAAAGATTGAGAGCAGAAGGGGAGGAGGGCATCAGAGGATGAGATGGCTGGATGGCATCACTGATGCAATGGACATGAACTTCGGCAAACTTTGGTAGATGGTGAGGGACAGAGAGGCCTGGCGTGCTGCAGTCCATGGGGTCGCAAAGAGTTGGACACGACTGGGCGACTAAACAACAACAATAGTTGCTTTACAATGTTGTATTAGTTTCTACTGTACAGCAAAGTGAATCAGCTATGCATACACATATATCCTCTTTTTTGGATTTTCCTTCCCATTTAGGTCACCATGAGCACTGAGTAGAGCTCCCTGTGATATACAGTAAATTCTCATTAGTTATCTATTTTATATATGTAGTGTATATATGTCAATCTCAATCTCACAATTCATCCTACTCCCCTCTTCCCCCCTTAACATCCATACATTTGTTCTATATCTGTGTCTCTATTTCTGCTTTACAAATAAGTTCATCTGTACTGTTTTTCTAGATTCCACATGTAAGTGATTTTATGTTAATACAATATTTGTTTTTCCCTTTGACTTACTTCACTCTGTATGACAGTCTCTAGGTCCATCCACATCTCTGCAAATGGCACAATTGTGTTCCTTTTTGTGGCTGAGTAATATTCCATTGTTTCTATGTACCATATTGTCTTCATCCATTCCTCTGTTGATGGAGATTACTTCCATGTTCTGACTATTGTAAATGGTGCTGCGGTGAACATTGGGGTGCACGTGTCTTTTTGAATTATGGTTTTCTCTGGGTATATGCCCAGGAATGAGATTGCTGGGTCATATGGTAATTCTATTTTTAGCTTTTCAAGGAACATCCATGCTGTTCTTCTTAGCGGCTGTATCAATTTACATTCCTACCAACTGTGTAAGAGAGTTCCCTTTTCTCCACACTCTCCCCAGCATTTATTGTTCGTAGATTTTCTGATGATGGCCATTCTGACTGGTGTGAGGCGATACCTCATTGTAGTTTTCATTTGCATTTCTCTAATAATTAGAGATGTTGAGCATCTTTTCATATGTTTGTTGGCCATTTGTATGTCTGCTTTGGAGAACTGTCTGTTTAGGTCTTCTGCCCATTTTTTGATTGGGTTGTTTGTTTTTGATCTTAAGCTGCATGAGCTGTTTGCATATTTTGGAGATGAATTCCTTGTCAGTTGCTTCATTTTCACATATTTTCTCCTTTTCTGAGGGTTTTATTTTCCTCCTGTTTATGGTTTCCTTTGCTGTGCAAAAGCTTTTTAAGTTTAATTGGGTCCCAGTGTCTGTTGCCTTTTATACAGCATTTTTTTGTTTAAGATTCATTCATGTTGTTGGATGTATCAGTGGTTTATTCCCTTTTATTTGGGGATAATATTTGATTTTAAGGAATATACTACAACTTGTTTCTTGATCCGCTAGTTGATGACCATTTGGATTATTTTTAAGTTGAAACTCTTATGAGTAAAGTTGAATAAATGCTAATAAAACATTTGTGTGCAAAACTTTGCATGGATATGTTTTCAGTTTTCTTGGGTAAATACTTAGAATTTCTAGGTCATATCATAAGTATATATTTAACTTTATAAGAAACTATCAAATTGTTTTCCAAAGGTATTGTACCATTTTACCTTCCCACCAGCAGTGTATGAGTTCTTGTTGCTCTACATTCTTGGTGACACTTGATATTTTCAGTCTTTTTACACTCAGCTATTCTGGTGGCTGTGTACTGGTATCTCCCTGTGGTTTTAATTTGCATTTCTCTCTGACTGATAATATTAAGTGTCTTTTCATTTGCGGACCAGCCATCCAAACATCTTCTGGTAAAGTATCAGTTCAAATCACTTGCTGGTGTTTTTAACTGGGTTATTGTTTCTCGATTGAGTTGTAAGCTATTCTCTATAGACTCTGGACCCAAGTCTGTTGTCAACTATTTGCACTACATTTATTTCCTCCTAGAACACAGAGTGGTTTTCTTTTTCTTAATGGTATCTTTTGAAAAGAAAATACAATATTTAAAAATTTTTGATGAAGTCCAACTTATGTTTTTTCTTTTATTATTTGAGTTGTTTATGTCCTAAGAAAACCTTGCTTGCATCAAAGTTACGGAGAATTTCTCTTATAAAGTATGTTTTGCTTATTTTATTTTATCTCCCACAAGATAAAAAATGCTACCAAATGGTCCAAAGTGATAGAGAATTATTTGAATATTTGACATAACTGTGCATGTCTATATTTTCCAATTTATAGCATTACCAGACTTTGCTGTCTTACTTTGCTGATGAGTTTCTATAGGCAGGCACTGCAGTGTGGTGGTTAAGAGTAAAGACATGCAAATTAGACAGACCTGGAACTGAAATCTGCTGTCCATGCATAGTGGCCTTGATTGGGTAAGTCACTTAACTTCTCAGAGCCTCTTTCTTCATAGGTGAAATGGAAAGAATGATGATTTAATGAAATAATACACATAATCCTGGGCACATAGATAGGGCTGCATGAATTTTAGATGCCATCATCATCATCATTATTATTATTAAAGTAAATTTGAAGCCTCCAGGGTGAACTTAGCCATCAGGCTACAGTAAGTAGTATTTATAAAATAGAAGTTTAAAGTATTGCTATGATTATTATTAAATTATTATCCAAGCATTTCCCAAATAGTAATAAGCCACACGTTTCAAAGTAGGCAGTATATTTTCCTAACAAAAATTTGGGGGTGTTTGTAATCTGTTAGAGCCATATGTCAACAGATTCCTCCCAAACTAAGAATAGAATAACCTCAAATTATTTTTTACCACAAAAGGATCATCTAAAAATGTCTTGGATGGTACTGCTTCTGTTTCATAAAGTCAGGTTTGGAAAAGTTCTTGCAAATTTAATGTATTTGTAGCAATTGCTTGTTTGTTCTCTTTTCATCCTTGACCGTTGCAACCATTCATCAGGCACATGCTAGATCTTAGGACAGAATATTACTTATTTGCTATATTTCTTTCTCCTTCACCTTCTCTGATAACATGTTAACAGAAATGATTCGGAGAGCTTGTGGGTAAGTTAGCAACATAGCTAGGTCCCCCTTTATTTGTACATTATTTATAATTAAATTGACTTGTCACATTTAGAATCTTGAACTGAATATTTAATAAGCAATCTGTGCTTAAACATTGGTTGCATTTAATAAACAAATATTTTAAACCAGCCATTCAAGAAGGATAACTTTAGGGTTTCTTCTGATAACTGCTAAACCATATGCACCAGTGAAGTCACTCAGTCATGTCTGACTCTTTACGATCCCACGGACTGTAGCCTACCAGGCTCCTCCATCCATGGAGTTTTCCAGGCAAGAGTACTGGAGTGGGTTGCCATTTCCTTCTCCAGGTGATATTCCCGACCCTGGGATCGAACCCAGGTCTCCCGCATTGCCGGCAGAGGCCTTACCGTCTGAGTCTCTTATTTGTTCTACTGTGACTTTCCCAGAGGACGTAAACACAGTTAAAACTGATTTTGATGTAAATAGGCTGTGATGACCCAGGGGCTTTTGCCATTCGGATTGCTTTAAACCTGCATTGCTTGGGCAGCAGTGCTTCCTCTCCAGTGAAACATCCTGAAAGCACAAAATGACTCACACTCTCACTGATCCACCCGCTTCAATTCAAAGCACACGAGCTATACACAGCTTGGTTTTGACTGTCGTAGTACAGTTAAGTAGGATTTAGCTAAATTTTTGTTTGCTTCCTTCAGTTCAATTGCTCAGTCATGTCCGACTCTTTGCGACCCCATGGACTGCAGCACGCCAGGCTTCCCTGTCCAGCACCAACTCCCGGAGCTTGCTCAAACTCAAGTCCATCGAGTCGGTGACACCATCCAACCATTTCATCCTCCATCGTCCCCTTCTCCTCCTGCCCTCTTGCTTCCTTACTCTTGAATTATATTCTATTTCCCCCGTGTTTGCTCAGTGCATAATATTCCTTTTGGGGTAGTTAGGAAAGCTGATTCTTGTCAGAACAGAATTATTCTGCTTTCTGATCAGCTTTCATGTCACATAGAAGTCTCTGGGTGTCAATGTGTGTTTTTTTCTATTTCTTCACTTTTGGGTGTCACAGGAGGCTGCCCCTGTGGGGGACCAACCAAGACACAGCTGTGTCAAGTGAAGCCCAGGGAATTATGACCAGCAGGACAAAGGGGGCAGGTTTCTTCTGGCCAAACAGATACTACATTTCTTAAGCACGAGAGGAGTGACATTGGGCCCCCACCAAAGCCTCTTGCCTTTGGTGAATTATAGCTTGATTCCCTGGGCTTTATTCTACATATAAACAAGTTTCATTACTTGTTCTGTCAGTGCTCCTAAGAGAGCAATCATTTTAGATGATCAGCTTTCTATGTCTTTCTAATGTGAATGGGTTCCTGATCATTCTTTGTGAACTGATGTTATGGAGAGGAGATACAGGAGGGAGGCAAAACCAAACAGAACACAAGATCACTGCGTGTGTGAGGAGGGATGTAGGGCCACTGAAGGATAGGGAAAAAAAAGAATGCCAAATTCCAAATCTTCATACTTTCCAATTGGTCTGAATAATGGAAGAGGCCTTTGCAGTGACCAGGCAGACAGCCTAAAGCAATGGTTCTCCACTGTTCTTGATATTAACATCACCCAGAAGGCTCTAAAACTACCTACATCTGGGATCCACCCCTCACCCTCCAGCGAGGCTGATTTAATTGACCTGGGATGGGGCCCAGAGATCAGTGTATCATTCCCTCTCTCAGTGCCTTCCAAATACAGCTGGGGTCAAGAACCTCAGTTTAAAGGAAGCTTCAGGAGTCCCCAAGAGTGGGGATCCCCATTTTGGTATCTTCTCTTAAGGAGCCTGGGGAAGTCCTAAAGACTGTTCAGCAATGGAAGAAATCCCCACTTCTATTTTGTGGGAAGAGGAGGAAGAGATGGCCTGTCATCACCCCTGGAAACTCCCTGGGGCCTTCTGACTCTTCCTGATCTCTCCATACAGATAGTCGCCACAGACGGCCTTCCCAACAAAGCATGGGCTACTGCTCATGTCCATTTTTCCACATTCTTTCAGAACCAAATTCCTTTGGAGATATTTACAATGAATCTTTTCTCATGTTAGATTTCAGGCAAGTTGGTATTGGTTATAACCAGTCTGGCCTGGTGTGGAGGGAGGCCTATTCCTCCAGCAGTAGGAAAGCCTGTGGGGTTTTATGGCATGTTTCTTGAACACAAGCACAATGCAGTTTACAACCACAACAGGTATGGAGAAAATGTGTCGTAATAGAATCCAGCTTAAAATCAGGTGACTGATTCTGTGCTTCTAGATTAGAACAAATAACAACAACAAAAAGCTGCATCAATTTTCTCATCTGAAAAATGGGATGGCAAAGACCTGCCTTTCCTGTCAAAGATCTGTTTAGGAAGATTAAATTAGAAAATGTAGGTGAGTTTAGTTAAAAACTATATGTTACCCTTCAGAGGTGAAACACTTGATAGTCCAGTTGCAGTCTGGTTTTCAATTTAGAATTCATTGCATTGAAAGAAACCTACCTTCTTTAGCCAATTTCCAAATTTAAGGAGGGCAGGGAAGATAAAAATGCTTCATTTAGCTCACACTTGTGAATCAAGATTTGTTAAAAATACCTTGCATTGGTAAAGGTTTTAAGTTTGTTTTTTTTTTTTAACTTTTCAGAGATTTTAGCCATTTTATCTTTTAACCACTTGGTAGAAAATAAACTCCAAACCTAAGCAATTTTCAGCATATAGACTGTCTCGGTTTTTTCTAGACTCAAATTATTCAGATCCTTTTCAGTGAGTCCCAGACTTTAAAAAAAAATCATTTCATTCTTAAGTACTTCAATATTAAAACGCATTTGGGATAAATGGTAGCGGTTTTAATGGTGATAAATGTGGAAACAGTCACCCTGGCATCTAGCTGAAAGTCACATGACTTATTTTTAGCACTAGGACTTGAAACTTTTGAGCTCTTCAATTTTATTAGAAAGAAGTAATGCCCCCACCCTTTTTTAAAGCTCATTAAAAAAATGTATCACGTCACAGAAGTAAATGTGTTTTGTTAAAAACAATACCAAATAAGTGCTATTTGGGATTGGTTCTCATCAGTCAGGGGATAAATAAGTTGTAGAAAATAGTCATAAAGTCAGAGAACGAGATGGGACTTGATTATCTTGTCCAGCTCCCTCATTTAAAAATATTTATTTACTTATTTGGCTGCCCGGGGTCTTAGTTTCGACATGCAGGATCTTCTGCTGTGGTTCATGGACTCTCCAGTTGTGGCTTGTGTTGTGGCTCAGGAGGACTTTGGAGCAGTTGGGCTTCAGTAATTGTGGCATGCAGGTTTAGTTGCTCTGTGGTATGTGGGGTCTTAGTTCCCCTATCGGGGATTGAACCTGGGTCCTCTGCATTGCAAGGCTGATTTTTAACAACTGGACCACCAGGGAAGTCCCCTCCCTCATTTTAAAGATGAAGAAAATAAGGTCTAGAGATGAATATATATTTGTTATATATATATTTATATAACATATTTATATATAGTTATATATATCTATAATATATATATTTATAATATACTTCTATATAAAATATATATGGTCATATATATAATTTTTAAATTTTTAAAGCCTGTTTTCACCATCTGGAACTTTATAAGGAGAATTAGTTGACATTTTACAAAGATGAGGCAAAAGATTTCAATGGGTAAAATAATTAAGAATTCCCTTGAAAACAGATGAGAATTTAAAATGAGTTCTACACAGATTTTAGATTATACTTTCTCAGTGTTGTGTCTCAGCAACACTAATATTGGTGATTTTAAAGGTAAGATAGTGATGACAATGGCTAAGTGTCCAGACATGTTAGATTCATTTTGAAGTCAGTCAAGTAGAACAAAGATCTTCATGGAGCAATGATCCCAGACTGAACAAACATGACAAAATATGATTATATACAGAGCACATCAGAGCTAAAACACTGTAGAAAGGAAAAGTTCATATTTGGGAAAAAAACAAAGCCAACAGCATTTAATCCAACAGTTTCCTCTGGAACCCTGGTGAAAGGATGTACATGTGTATTTGTATCCAGCCACAGATAGTGGCAAGCAGATTAGCTTAAGTTATAGCTGTAGAACTTACCGTCTTGGGTCACATAGGCTAGTGTCATTCATGGATGTAATATTCAGCAAGAGTTATGGTACCAGAGAAGGCAGGTGGGACAGGGTTCTGAGAAGAACTTCCCAGGAGTTGGCACTCTGCCAGCATCTTCCTGAACACTGGGTTTTTTAGATGCACTATCAGTGTAGTTACCATGTTGCTTCTACCTGTTCCTTGAAAGATTTTGACTGCTTACATTGGTGACTCTTGACCATGGGGTGTTAAAAACAAAAAACAAAAACACTGATGCTTGGGCCAAACTCCCAGAGATTCTTGATTGAATTGAAATGATTGAAGTCTGGACACAAGTATATTTTTACATGCTCCTCAAGGGGCTTCCCTGGTGGCTCAGAGGGAAAAGAATCTGCCTGCAATGCGGGAGACCTGGGTTCAGTTGGGAAGATACCCTGGAGGAGGGCATGGCAACCCACTCCAGTATTTTTGCCTGGAGAATCCCCATAGACAGAGGAGCCTGGCGGGCTACAATCCATGGAGTCGCAAAGAGTAGGACACGACTGAGCGACTAAGCACAGCATAGCACAAGGGATTTTGAGCTGTGCCTAGATTGAGAATTACTGGCTTAGGTAACGAGGAGCCCTTACTGACTGGAGCTCTTTTGGGGAATGAGGGTTGCCTTCTTATACCCAGAAGTCCTCCACATCACTGCCTAATGGGGGTGTCACATTCTTGGGAGGATGTAGGGCCAGTTAGGATGGGGGCTAATAATGTGCTATCCATGTTCTCTCGTTAAATTTATTTTTTAGTTTTGTCAGACTCTTTTTGACCCTATGGACTGTAGCTCGCCAGGCTTCTCTGTCTATGGAATTCTCCAGGCAAGAATACTGGGGTGGGTCACCAGTCCCTTCTCCAGGGGATCTCCCTGATTCAGGGATCGAACCCAGGTCTCCTGCATTGCAGGCAGATTCTTTACCGCTGATCCACCAAGGAAGCCCGACTTGGTGGCAAAGTTCAACTGTGAAGATCGCTAAATGCCATCAGAGTTTTCATCATTAGAGACCTGGACATCCTCTGAAATCAGACAAGATAAATATTTTTAGGTCTGATCTGAACAGAAGACTTCTCAGGACAAATTTCTATTCTGTGTCTCGCTTGGATGTAGCCATCAGGAATTGGTTTGTCAGATCAGGTCAGAGAGTCTGTGCTGCTTGTGAAGAAATGAGTTTTATTTGCCAGCAAGTTACTGACTGAAACCAGCCTATCTCCTCAGGACACACAGCCTTATTCTTTGGCTCTTTGTGGCTGAACTTATACAGAAAACACTATTGCCACTTTAAAATGAGAACTGAGAATGTAGATGGATTCTCTGAATTTGAATGAATGAAGCAATGTCCACACCCTTTTGACCCATGAGCAGGAAATGACTTTCTTTTTTATTTCCTGTGATGGAGGTGTGTTTCTTATCAGGACAACAACATCGACTTTGGTACTGTCAGCAACTCATATTAGCCAATTATGTTTCCCTTTAACACATGGGTTTGAATTTTTTTTCTGTCATTTAATTTTGCATTTGAAAAGTGCTACGTGGTTCATGGAGAAAGCTTAATATTTGGAAAAGGAAAACAAAAAAGGAAAAGAAAGTGGTAACCTTACTATTTAGAAAGTCACACCATTTTGGCTTATGCCTTTTCAGATTTTGGTTTCGTTTTTTAATTTCAGGAAAACACAACTGAGTAGTTAAAAGAGTCTAGAAGAGATCAAGTCAAAAGCTCAGTTATAAGAAGTAAGAAGCCCAGTAATCAAACTTGAACACCACACGAAACAGACATTGAATCAGTAAGTGTTGGTCTGGAGACTAAGAAGGGTTTGATTTCCCAGTATAGGGTAGGTTCTGGAAACTACGGTCAGGTGGGGATTTAAATGGCCACATCTTTGGGGAAGTGGAGGGCTACAGAGGTCAGGAAATAAGCTGAGTCAAGCAAACATCTCTTTTTATTACATCATGGGCATTTTTTCCTTTTAAATATCCTTTAAAACCATCCCTCCTATCTATGCACCTAAAGCAAACGCAGCCTGGTCGCCTTCTCTGACTGAGAATCTTCCTTCCCCCAGATGACATTACATACTGCTGCCAGATGCATCTCCTTAAACTGCTATTTTAGCATTATCTTTTTCTTCCTTGGAGATAAAAAAATGTCTCTGATTGTTGAGTTGGGTCATTTCCAGACTTCTCCTCCTGGCTTTCATAGTTCTCTGTAATTTAGCACTAATCCATTTATTCAGCTCTTTTTTTCATGTCATTCTCTCATTCTCTCTCACTCCAATCAGGTTGATGGATTAATTGCTCTAAAAGGGCATCATAATCCTTACCTTTATCCTTACTCTCATCCTCATTTGAGCTTCCCGGGTAGCTCAGCTGGTAAAGAAACTGCCTGCAATGCAGGAAACTCTGGTTCAATTTCTGGATCGGGAAGTTCCCCTGTAGAAGGGATAGGCTCAGTTCAGTTCAGTTCAGTTCAGTCGCTCAGTCACGTCCAACTCTTTGCGACCCCATGGACTGCAGCACGCCAGGCCTCCCTGTCCATCACCAACTCCCAGAACCTACTTAAACTCATGTCCTTTGAGTCGGTGATGCCATCCAACCATCTCATCCTCTGTCATCCCCTTCTCCTCCTGCCCTCAATCTTTTCCAGCATCAGGGTCTTTTCCAAGGAGTCAGTTCTTCGCATCAGGTGGCCAAAGTGTTGGAGTTTCAGCTTCAACATCAGTCCTTCCAATGAATATTCAGGACTGATTTCCTTTAGGATGGACTGATTGGATCTCCTTGCAGTCCAAGGGACTCTCAAGAGTCTTCTCCAACACCGCAATTCAAAAGCATGAATTCTTCGGTGCTCAGCCTTCTTTATAGTCCAACTCTCACATCCATATATGACTACTGGAAAAACCATAGCCTTGACTAGACGGACCTTTGTTGGCAAAGTAATGTCTCTGCTTTTAATATGCTGTCTATGTTGGTCATAACTTTTCTTTCAAGGAGCAAGCATCTTTTAATTTTATGGCTGCAGTCACCATCTGCAGTGATTTTGGAGCCCCCCAAAATAAAGTCTGTCACTGTTTCCACTGTTTCCCCATCTATTTGCCATGAAGTAATGGGACCAGATGCCATGATCTTAGTTTTCTGAATGTTGAAGGGATAGGCTACCCACACCAATATTGTTGGGCTTCTCTGGTGACTTAGTAGGTAAAGAATCCGCCTGCAATGTGAGAGACCTGGGTTCAATTGCGGGGTCAGGAAGATTCCTCTGGATCAGGAAGATTCCTCTGGATCAGAAAGATTCCCCTGGAGGAGGACATGGCAACCAACTCTGTTATTCTTGCCTGGAGAATCCCATGGACAGAGGAGTCTGGTAGGCTATACAGTGCATGGAGTCGCCAAGAGTCAGATGTGACTGAGCAATTAAGCACACACACACATCCCCATATTATGGTCTTGTTTGGCATGTCTACCTTCTTCCCTCTGCCTATTTTTAGTCAAAGCTTAAATCTAGTAGCAGCTCCTTCACAATATGTCCCTCGAAAAATACACATTGATTATTTCTTAGACATATCACGCCAGTCATAATTTACCACTTCTTACCTACTAACTTGTATTAGTCACCGTTTTATTTTTGTTATATATTTCTCTTAAATTTAATCACAAGCTCACTGAAAATAATATCTATAGCTGGGTCACTTCCCATCTAGTATATAGGGTCAAATTTGTGTACATAAGTGTGTGTGTGCTCAGTCATGTCCAACTTTTTACCACCCTATGGACTATAGCCCACCAGGTTCCTCTGTCCTGGGACTCTCCAGTCAATACTGGAGTCGGTTGCCATGCCCTCCTCCAGGCGATCTTCCTAACCCAGGGATCAAACCCGCATGTCCTACATCTCCTGCATTAGCAGGTGTATTCTTTACCACTGAGCCACTATGTAAATAAATACTCAGTTCATTAGATAGAATGGAGATTGTACATAATTTAGTATTCAAATTCTATTATAGAATCTAACAATGGAATTCAATTCTATTATAAATAGAATTTATATTTTCCTAGGATTTTAAATGGAATTATCCTTTATTTTCTCCGCTGGCTGAAATAGTTTTTTCTATTTATGCAACATAATTCATCATATGTAACATAATGCATAAATATTATACAACAAAATTCATCAATAATAAAGTTTAGAAAAGACTGTAACTTGCAGGTGTAACATCAAACTCAAATATTTTTACCTCTCTTTTTCATATTCATCAGTGGCACTAAAACAGATTCACTCAAAGTAATCTAGGGTAAATATGAGTTTATCATCCTCATGATAAAGAAGATAGATAGTGCTCAAGGATAGATAAGAAGTTATATTCTTTAAATTCATTTAAGTACCATTTTATCTATGTTCACCTTCCACAGTTATACCAGAAATTTATATTTAGAAAAAATAGAATCTTGGAAGACTCATATTTAAAGAACATGTAAAATGGTAATGATTGTAAAATCAAATAAAAAATAAAATCACAAGCCCAGCCATAAGAAATTACCAGCACAGATAAGAACTGTCATCTGGGTACCATTTCCTCTTAGAAGACAGAACCATGGATACAGAGGGCTGACTGTAAGTTATACTTGGATTTTTTACTGTGTGTGGGGGCGGCTTGGCACCCTAAAATCCACCTTGTTCAAAGTTCAATTATATATCCTTTCAGTGATTTCTAATATAGATGGGTTCAAAGTAATATTAAGTTATATAACATTTATTGTGGACAATTTCCCATGAAATATATACAAATATACAACATCCTTTTCTATAGGTTCCTAATCTTCCACTGGATTTAACCAATCTCTGTCAATAGACATTAGTTCGATTCACAATATTCCATTGTCTTTAACCTTTTTAACCATTTAGTTTGCTTGCTTACTTTGTCTTTGTGCTAGTATAAACACTGCACAAAGAAACATATATATTCTCGTACCTACACCTGCTTGTCCTTGATAGATTAGGAAACATGATTTAAAATTTTTTCTTCTGCTTCTGTATTCATGGAAAACAGTCACAGAAATAAGCAAAATCTCAAAGAAAAACCACCCATAAACTCAACATTTAGAGAAAACCACTTCTAAGGATCTCTGTCCTTCCAAATTCTCTGTTTATCCATATGGTTTATTTCTTTTTGTTATTGAAATATAGTTGACTTACAATGTTATATTAGTTTCAGATTACAACATAGTGATTCAATATTTTTAAGGGTTATACCCTTAAGTTACTATAAAATAATTATCTCTATGGTTTCAAAAGATAACTATATTCATATGTTTCTCAGTAAAATCAAAATTCAAAAATTTCTTTGTCCCCATTGCATCTAATGATGTGATTATGAGCTCTCATGAAAAAAAAAAGTTTGCCTTGGAATATATATCTGGAACAAAAGATCTTAGAAGATGTATCTGCAATAGTGAATCTTACCTTATCTGTTCTTTACAACCCTTGAAGACCAGCTATTTTTCAGTAATGAAAACATCTACAGTTCTGGAGACTGAGCCATGCCAGGTGCTGGTGAAGACAAGGCTGGGTAAAAGAGTAGGGGCAGTTGAAAGGTGTCTGGCAGCCAAAAGGTGCGTTTTTTTAAACATCTTTTGGGGTTTTTTTTGAAATTTGTTTATTATTTATTTTTTGGCTGCGCTGGGTCTTCTTGACTTTTCTTGGTCTTTCTCTGGTTGCGGCAAGCATGGGCTACTCTTCATTGCCGTGTGAAGGCTTCTCATTGTGGTGGCTTCTCTTTGTTGAGGAGCATGGGGTGTAGGCTCACGGGCTTTAGTAGTTGCAGCTTGTGGGCCCTAGAGCACAGGCTCAGTAGTTGTGGCCCAAGGGCTTAGTTGCTCAGGGGCATGTGGGATCTTCCCAAAGCAGGACTGAACCTGTGTCCCCTGCATTTGCAGGCAAAGTCTTATCCACTGAACCACCAGGGAGGTCCAACACTGTGATTTCTAATCCTAAATTTCAGCTTTCTCCTTCCCTTGGAAAGATGGTGTGGGGTGAACTCAAACTTCCATTTAAAGTATATAGAGAAACTTGAAATAATAAGTTGTAATTTGGGATAGGTTACTTGATCTTATTTTCTGTATATGAACTTTCTAATTTATCAATGTGTTTCATCCTCTGTAAAGTGAGGAATGTGGACCAGGTGATTTATACAGTTCTTCCTAGCCTAGCTGCTAGCTACTGAATTCCAGGATTCTAACTCTAATCCTTTCCTATTTGAAGGATACAGTCACACATTGCTTGGCACCAAAAAGGCTCTTGATAAATGTCTGTTGACTTCAATTAAATAGGGACAGAATAGATCAAAGCTAACTAGATTAATTACTCTATAAAAAATAAATTGAGACTGTATAAATGACTGAAAAAAGCAAATTCCACTGTGGCAGGATGTCTGGTAATTATTTTGCTCTTAATTAGTCTTAAGTTGATAATGGCCAAAACGTTGACTGGTAATAGAATTAGGGCTTCACATATAATGTAACCAGATTGAGGAAATAAATACTAAAGTTTGAATTCATTCTGACTGCACACTAATTTAAAATATGGCAAATCAGAGAAGAATCCATTACAGATATTCAAGAAACATGGAAGTCACTATTGGATAAAAAAGAATGAACCCTCTGTTTATACTTCATTTTACCTGCTTTATCTTGGAATCCTCCTCCGTCTCACGTACTCACCTCTTGTTCTGCATGCTGCCCTTTGATGACTTCTTGTCTTCAAGATTGTTCACTTAACCAAGCTTCCCCTCTCTAAATACACTGGAGATGGGTCTGGGGTAACCCAGACACACCAGGGAACTTGTCCCAGATCACCCCCTCCTCAAGCAAAATGGAAGAGACCTAAAGGCACTGGTGCTGAAATTGAGAGTGAACTCAAGGGAGTTGAGCCACATGGACACCTAAGTTGGTTAAAATGTGAATACCCTTAAAGATACCGGCTCAGCTGTAAAGAAACTGCCTGCTAAGGAGAAGACATGGGTTTGATCCCTGGGCCAAGAAGATCCCCTGAAGAAGGAAATGGCAATTTACCCACTCCAGTATTCTTGTCTGGAGAATCCTATCGACAGAGAAGCTTGGCAGGCTACAGTCCAAGGCATCGCAGAGTTGAGCACGACTTGGCAACTGAAGAGCAACAACAGCAATAACCCTTAATGATACAGTGTCATACTCTTAAATTGTGTCTTTAAAGAGGAAAAATTAGGTAGTTAGGGGATCTGAAAAACTGAAGTTTCCAGTTTAACTCAAAGTCAAGTTTTTAAAAAGATTGAAATGAAATTGAAGGATTGACTCAATGCTTCACGTTCCACCACATCTCTGGTTTCAGCCAACCTAACTCGGTATCTCAAACACCCATAGAACATACATGACTTTAAGAACAAATGCCAACGAAAGAACATGCATTGAAAGAACGCAAATGCATTGAAATAACAATGCCAGCGACTGTTATCAAGTTAGCACTGAGTTTAAGAAACATTCAATTTACCAAGCACTTTGTCAGGTGTGAGGTAGCCTCTAGGTACATTTAATCTTTGCAAAAGATTTATGGTTATCTGCAGGTGGTATTCTCGCACGTGAATATATGAGATTTGTCTCTTTAGAACGTGCATGTCTTGTCCACGTTGTCTTGCCATAGCAAACTAGTACAGTTATCACAACAATGCCCAGGAAATTTCCTCATGACAAAAAATCAAGTACATTATACTTGTCCCCATGGAGTATTCTGTCTGCCTATGCTAGACCACTTGAAAAACAGAACTGCAATGATACTCAAGTAAACCTCATTGACCAATGTGACGATGTCAGTCCAATTAGTAAAATATGCACCCGCATTATGTAGTGTGACGTTCGTTGATCACTAAGGAAATTCTGTAAGTCACATTTACTCCAATTCATGGAGCATTCCATTTATTTGCTTCCCTTTATAATCCTTTACTATTTCTATAGTGTGCCAAATGTGTCATCTGAATCCATGTGCTGAGTATACAGGGAATTTGAGGTGCCTTCACATTGTTGACTGTCTGCCTGTGGGGAGATTTGGAATGCAAAATTGTGTTCACACCCTAAGAGGTCCTTTGCAGCCAAGGTCACACTGGTCTGTCCCCTACCAGATCATCAGCAATGCGAGTTCAAGGACAATAGTCTCAGCCTCTTTTCCTAGTACTTAGATCCTCTCAATGGATGTTAGTTGCATGAACAGTTATATCCACAAACAGGAGTAATTAGCAAAATTGTTAAAGTTCATTGATTCTTTTCCTTTCACGTTTGAATTACTCTGTTCCGCTGCTAATAAGGGTGTTTGTGCTTGAAATGAAGGCTATTTTTGCCTAAAGATAAATGAATAAAAGTTATCCTTCCTTAAGGCGACTGCTTAGCACAGTCTTCTTGGGTTCAATAAATTATTATTGACTTAAACGGTCATAGCTGCCCCATATATTACAAAGATCCATTCAGAGAATAATAATTTTACTTTGCTGAGTACTTTCAAATTGAAATTATATAGGAAAATAATTTTTTGAGTAATATAAGTGATACCTAAAGTACCTAGAAAAATGCTTGGCATCTTATAAATATTCAACACATATTAATTCCTTCCCTCACACATATTAAAAAAAAATTCTAGCTTTAAACCTTGGTGGAAATATATAAGATTAATTTAATTAGAGGGCAAATGACAAAAAGAATTATGCAAGAATTATCTTTTGACCTAGCAAAGAGGTTTAACTATCTCATTAGAATTTTTTTGCCTTACTCTGCCCTTCTCATATTTCTTGACATTATAGTGGAAATGCATCTAAATTAAGGTTGCCAGATAAAATAGACAACATCTAGTTAAATTTGAATCAGATAAACAATAAGTACTTTTTTAGCATAAATAAGCCCCATGTAATATTTGGGACATCCTTATGCTAGAAAATTATTAGTTGTTTATTTGATATTCCAGTTTAACTGGGCAACTTGTTAAATTTTTAAAATTTTTACTTTTGTCTTATAAACAGTATAAATTTATTTCTCATAGTTATGGAGGCTGGGAAGTCTAAGATCAAGGCACTGACAGATTTGATGTCTATTGAAGACCCACTTCCTAGTTCATAGGTATCTTTCTTCTTGGCACAACCTCACATGGCAAGAAAAGTGGCACTGTATTTTTATTTGCTAAATCTGGCAACCCAAATCTAACAGCAACGAGTACCAGCAATTTAAAAAACAGTAATACTTTGTTGAGTTCTTTTTTTTTTTCTTACAGAATGTTTGACTGGCAGTTGACCAATTTCTTTAAAGGTTTTAAGCTAATTTTGTCCTCATCCTAAACCTATGGTTAGTTTGCATAAAGGCACTGTGATTTCACCTTTTTTTTTTAAATTGCTCTAGAATCAAAATGTCTATTTTGACTCTCCATGGTCACCAGAATGTGGCTTGCAGAAAGGGAACAGTTGTTAGTCCTGGCTAAAAGCCAGACATTTGGTGTAGAATTATCAGTTGCTTATTCTACTAGAAGTTTCAGTGGAAGCTTGTAAAGCAGGTTTTCCTTATTGGTTTGGATTGAGTAGCCAGGAGACCATTTACACTGCTGTTTATTTTCATTGCATAGTGAAGAGCCCCGAGCATTCACACTGGAGAAGACTGGGCAAAGCTCGATAAGCAGTATGGCCATGGGCTAATCACCTAGATAGAGAGCTCGCCAGTGAGCTGCTGGGCACAGAGCAGGGAAGCCCAGAGCCAAGTCTGGTTGGAGATCTTGGCAGGGCACCACCAACAAGGAAAGAAAAACCAGAAGTTTTACTAAATTGGTCATTTTATGGGCATTTAGTTTCTTCATTACTTACCACTCTCAAGCAACCATATAAATCATCTCGTGCCTGAAATCTAAAATTCCAAAGAGTTGGTAGGTGAGCAGCTGTGGGCAGCTGAGGCTTCTTGCCAACATAAAACCCGAAGGACATTCCGGGTCTTTCGCCAGCTCCCCAAAGCCCTCTTTCCTTTCTTCTCTGAGCCCTGGGGATTGGCAGCCTGTTTCCTTTCCACTGTTACCACCTGTTCTTTCCAACTGCGTTTATCTGCTCCCTTGGTACAGAAGACAGCCCTGCAGCTTCTGCTTACCTTGTTCATAGCGATCGCCATTTACTGACGGCCTACCATGATTTAGGCTCTTCCCTGTGTACTTTATACCATAATATTGTTTAATCTTTATTATAGTCTTGAGAGAGAGATTTCTGCCTCCCATCTTACTGAGGAGGAACTGAAATTCTGAAAGGTCAAAGAAAATACCAAGGCCTTAAGTAATGAAGATGCAATTCAAAGACAGTGCTATTATCTCCGTGCGGTTCCTGAGGCAGCACCCCTTGTCTGACACTGCCAGTAAAACCCTAAGAAATGGGTTTTCCTCATTCGGCCCCAGATCCTCTCACAGGAAAATACAGAGACCACAGTCATGATAATAGTGGATCTTTGAGGCTTAATGAGACTTTCTGAGGTGAGATGAGATAGACAAGAGATCTCCTAAAGAAGTGGTTTTCAAACTTTGATGTATATGACAGGGCTCCAGTTATTAAAGAGTTAAGTGGTAGAGTGTGTGGCTTCCTTCAGTACTGCAAGGCAGAGTGGGCAGAAGACCTAAGTAGACATTTCTCCAAAGAAGACAGACAGATGGCTAATGAAAAGATGCTCAATATCACTCATTATCAGAGAAATGCAAATCAAAGCTACAAGGAGGTATCACCTCATACCATCATCAGAAAATCTACAAACAATAAATGCTGAAGAGGCTCTGGAGAAAAGAGAACCCCCTTGCATTGCATTGTTGGCAGAAATGTGAAAAAGGAAATGCAAAAGCAGGTAGTCAGAGTTTTGAATGTGGTTGCTCAGAGCAGTTATATGATAATTGTGGAAGTACAGAGGCAGGTGAGGTGAGGGCAGAGGTTGTAGTAGGGAAGGACCACTTGACCTAATTTCACCTATTACCTTAGCTAGAACTCAATCTAGTCCCCTTTCTTAAAGATGAGGGGTTTAGAGGGGTGGGGGTTGGGTTTTTTTTTTAACCTTTTATTCATTTAATTTTTGGCCAAAAGGATCTTGCTTACCCTTATAGAGTCTATGAGATCCTTTCTGCTCTCTCTGGCATAACAATAATCTCAGCACCCTTAATTTCCTAGTTTTTCACTCTATAGTAAGAGAAACACAAGATCTGTTGACAGTCCAAGAATAACTTCTTTCAATACAGTAAGTCCCCTACATATGAATCTTTAAGTTGCAAACTTTCAAAGATGCTAACATGCGTGCCAGCCCCTGTATGCCAGCTGTTGTTCTGTACTATATTACTTTTCAAGGTACTGTACTGTAAGGTTTAAAATGTTTTCTTTATTTTTTTGTGTTTGTTTTCTTATGTACATATTATTTGTGTGAAAAGTATTATACACCTATTACTGTACAGTACTATGTAGCCGACTGTGTTAGTTGGGTACCTAGGCTAACTTTGTTGGACTTATGAACGCTCTCTTACAATGGAACTCATTCATATGTAGGGCACTTACTGTACAGCAAAAGCTTTAACAATGGTTCCTGGCAAATGTTTACAAGTACTTATATTTTACAGTCTTGGAGAAGGAAATGGCAACTCACTCCAGTATTCTTGCCTGGGAAATCCCATGGATAGAGGAGCCTGGCAGGCTACAGTCCATGGGGTGACAAGAGTCGGAAACAACTTAGCGACTAAACAACAATAACATATTTTACAATCTGCCACAAGCCTGTGACAAATGTGATTTATAATCTAAAGAAGTTCTTAAGGGAAATGTTCCTTTCTTCTTCTTAAATATTTTGAAGGCCTTCCATTAAAGGAAAATAATTTTGAAAATAGGTATTAATCACAGAAATAGAAATGGGATCACAGGGGAATCTAACTAGTAGGTAATAAGGATGATACCAGCATAAGAAAATCTATGCACATTTACTGCACAGCAACTGAATTTTGTCTGTGGTCATGAGCATGGTCATTTACCAGTTGGCTCTTAAAATCAAACATCTTCAGAGGAGGAAAGAGAGAAGAAACTGAGTTTTATTACCAGCCTTCTCTATGCTTAGAATGTTTATTTTAGATGCTGTTTAATTCTCATAACAATCTTTAGGTATAAATGATATTCTTCTGCACTTCCTCACTGATCCCACAAACCTCATATGTCCTCTCAGGGCAACTTCTAGTTAATTATTTAAAACAAAACAAAATGAAATAACAGCTTTACTTTAATGTGATTTATGGAAGAGTCAAGTAACAAATTCTTGCTCTTTGATATGTACTTCTGGACTTAGTAATGTAACCACAGAATTACATGGAAACTACAGTTGTTGAATCATATAAAAAAGACAGTAGGTGGCGATTTATCAGTGTCTTGAAAAATGACATCAGAAAAACGTAGAGAGGAGGAGGATTCAAATGAGAGGGATTCAGAATGTACAAAGGCAGGGAGGTCTGAAATAACAGAGAAGGAAGACGATAAATGATTCAGGATTGCTATAGAACTGACCCATAGGCCAAATACGGCCAGTCATCTAGTGTTTATGGCCTGTGAGCTAAAAATGGGTTTTACAACACTTTAAAATGTTTGGAAAACAACCACAAGAAGAATATTTTATGAGGCATGAAAATTATATGAAATTCAAATTTTAGTGTCCATAAATATAGTCATATTGGAAGGCAGACACACTCACTTGTTTATATATTATATATAGTTGCTTTCACGTGATGACTGCAGAGCTGAGTAATTGAAACAGAGGGTGCATGAAGTGCTCTCATTGCTTCCCAGTGCATGGTACTTCACAGTGATGCACTTATAACTCTACATTATTTTGAGTGTAGCACATATCAGTATTGTTGTTGCTCATTGTTCAGTGGCTCAGTCATGTCCAACTCAAACTCATGTCCGTTGAGCCGGTGATGCCATCCAACCGTCTCATCCTCTG
Source organism: Giraffa tippelskirchi (assembly GCF_054371585.1). Taxonomy (NCBI): domain Eukaryota; kingdom Metazoa; phylum Chordata; class Mammalia; order Artiodactyla; family Giraffidae; genus Giraffa; species Giraffa tippelskirchi. The sequence goes on along the minus strand of NC_137280.1, from coordinate 35,162,341 downwards.
TCATCCCCTTCTCCTCCTGCCTTCAATCTTTCCCAGCATCAGGGTCTTTTCCAATGAGTAGGCTCTTCTCATCAGGTGGCCAAAGTATTGGAGCTTCAGCCTCAGCGTCAGTCATTACCAGACCAAGCCTTCGTAACAATATTGTAATTCACAGGAAAGTCACAGTCAGAAAAATAGATAATTTTAATTTAACATAGAATATCTCATCAAAGCAAAATTTCTGCACAAAAATAAAAAAATGAAAATGGGACTGCAATCAAAGTAGGTTTCAGAGTGATTTGTTATTCAAGCAGAAAGCCATTTACCAATACAAGTTAATTAAATTGTGCTTGATTTCAACAGCTGAAGAAATCTGTACATAAAAATAAACATGTTTAAGACTATTAGCCGCTTAGTGAGAACAGTTGCTTGAGGGCCTGGGGAACAGCATCAAAAGTCAATTTAAAAACAAGACAAAAGATTTTTGCATTGTCTTCCTTGGCTCTTTATGAGCTGACAGATGCTACTGATTCTCCTCAATGATTGGTTATTTGAGGAGTCCAGACAGAGTTTGAGGTGATCAAAGTGTTAACCTCTGTGAAAAGTATGTGTGGAAAAAGGCAAAGGTGAGACAGAAGTTGAGAAATACAAATTCAGCACAACCTGAAGTAGAATCTGCTATGATGTGTGACAACTGATGATGGTCAAAATGTATATGCCACAGGAAAAGGCTCAGTTGGACAAATTTACAAGGCTTGTGAAGAAGGAAGGTTGTACATTGTTCATCAGAAGCTAGTGTGCAGAAAATATGTGAATCTATTGTGTTCTTGAAATCTACTGTGTGTGTAATTGCAGTGTCAGTAGTGAATTGCATTGCTGTTGGGGACTTAACAATCATTAGTTCCAAGAATTCTTGTCAGAAATAGAAGCTGAATGTCTTGACCTATCACACAGTAGTTCAATGGCTTAGTGGTAAAGTCTTACCGTGCTTTTTAAAACTTTTAGGCCTGAGGGACTTCCCTGGTGGCGCAGTGGATAAGAATCTGCCTGCCAATGCAGGGGATATGTGTTCAGTCCCTGGTCAGGGAAGATCCCACATGCCACGCAGCAACTAAGCCCGTGTACCACAACTACGGAGCCTGTGCTCTGGAGCTCTTGAGCTGCAATGACTAAAGCCCGCACACCTAGAGCCTGTGATCCCAATGAGAGAAGCCAGCACAGTAAGTCCTTGCATTGTAAGGAAGAGTAGACCCCAATCGCCAAAACCAGAGAAAGTCTGTGGCAACGATGAAGATCCAGCACAGCAAAAAGTTCATTAATTAATTAAAAATTATGGAACTGTGCTTATTTTTTTCAAAAAAGTTTAAGGCTGAGCCATGAAACAAATCTCAATTAATTTAAAAGACTGAAATCTTACACAGTGTTTTTCTGATGGCTAAAATAGTTAGAAATCAATAATAAGAAATCCTTAAGAGTTACAAATATGTGGAAATTAAACAGCACATTTCTAAATAACAAACACCTGCAACAAAAAACGAATCCCAAAGAATATTAAAAACTATTCTGAACTGAAGAAGGAAAACACAAATGAAGTCTGTGTTATGTATTAAAGCAGTGTTTGGAACAAAATCTGTAGCTTGAAATCCTTATAAGACAAAGACGTTTTAAGTCTAAGTTTCCACATTAAGAAACAAGGAAAATGAAAAGAAAATTAAATTTAAGATGGAGGAAAGTGGACATAAATATAAAAGCAAGAATCAAGGAACTAACACAAATATAGGGAAACTTACAAAGCCAAAATTTGATTCTTTGAAAAAAATTAATAACATTGACAAATAACTAGATTGATCAAGAGAAAAGAAAACACAAATTGCCAATATAGACATAAAAGAGGGAATACCAGGGACTTCCTTTGTGGTCCAGTGGGTAAGAATCTTCCTTGCAATGCAGGGGACATGGGTTTGATCCCTGCTCCAGGATGATCCCACATACCATGGAGCTGCAAAGCCAGTGTGTCACAACTACTGAGCCCGAGCTCTAGAGCCTGGGAGCTGCAACTACTGAGACCATATGCTGCAACTATTGAAGCCCACTTGTCCTAGAACCTGTGCTCCACAACAAGAGAAGCCACCACAATGAAAAGCCGTCCACCACCACTAGAGAGTGCCCCCACCAGCTGCAACTGGAGAAAGCCCAAGTGCAGCAACGAAGACCCAGTGAAGAAAAAATAAAATAAATCTTAAAAAGAGAGAAAGAGAGAGAGATAAGACAGAATTACAAGTTGGTTTTACCTCAGGAGTCTACATTTGAAAGATCAATGTTATCTACTATATTAGAAAAAGAAAAACTATACACACATTTCAAAAGATGCATAACACACATCTCAAAAGATGCATAAAAAGAGTTTTACAAAATTCAACATTTATTCTTGATAAAAATTTGTGAGAGAGGGTGGTTTCCTGATAATGATAAAGGGCATTCTTAGCTACACCGTATTTAATACGGAAAAATTGAATTGTCTCCCTCTAAGATCAAGACCAGGCAAGGAAAGATGTTCAGTCTCACCACTTCTATTCAACATTATACAAGATGCAATAATACAACAAAAAGAAGTAAAATACGTATAGACTGAAAAGAAAGAAAACTACCTTCATTCACAAATAACATGGTCATACACACAGAAAATCCTAAGGGATTTTCCAAAAGCTTTTAAAACTAATAAATAAATTTAGCAAGGTTATAGGATACATGGTCAATATACAAAAATCAAATGTGTTTCTAGGCACTAACTTGGACAACTGGAATTTGAAAATATTTAAAATTATATTTTGTTGTTGTTTAGTTGGTAAGTTGTGTCCAACTCTTTGCAACTCCAGGGACTATAGCCCACCATGCTCCTCTGTGCCTGGGATTTCCCAGGCAAGTATACTGGAGTGGGTTGCCATTACTGGTTGCCATTTCCTTCTCCAGGGAATCTTCCTGACCCAGGGATCAAATCCTGCTTGGCAGGTGGATTCTTTACCACTGAGGCACCAGAGAAGCCCCAAATTTTATAAAGTATGTTAAGTGCTTAACATTTAATATACTTAACAAACTATGGGCAAGACTTGTATATTGAAAACATTGCAAAGAGAAATTGAATATCTGAATAAATGGGAAGATAAACTCTATTGTTGAATTGAATGACTCAATATGGCTAAAAATGTCAATTCCCCAAACTCATTTCTAGAACCTGTGCATTCTCAGGCACAGTCCCAACAGGCTGTATTGTAACACTGACAGATATGTTCTAAGTTTAAATGGAAATGCAAAAGATCTAAAATAGCCAAAGTAATTCTGAAAATAAAGTCCAATGTTGGAATGCTCACACAATTGTATTTCAAGACTTAATTTAAGGCTACAGTAATCAAGACAGTGTGGCATTGGCATAGACAAGCATACTTACACAGCTCAATGAAGCAGAATAGCATCCAGAAAAGACCCACACTTATATGGTCAATTGATTTTTATAAATGTACTATTTCAATGGGAAAAGAAAATGTTTTCAACAAACGGTGCTGGAATAACTGAATAAACATACGAAAAAATTGGACTATGGTCCCTACATCACACTACATACTGAAATTAATTCAAAAAAATTCTAGACCTGAATGTAAAAGCTAAAACCAAAGAAAGAAATATAGGAGGATATTTTTCAAATGTGAATAAGCAGATTTTTTAGGAAAAGTACAAAAAAACCCCTACTAAATATTAAGTAATGATTAAAGTATCAAAAATTTAAACTAATATTTTGCCCCTCAAGAAATGTCTTAAGTAAATGAAAAGGCAACCAACTAAAGATTAACAAAAATCTTGTATCCAGAACACGTAAGGAACTATAAACCAATAATAAAAAGACAACCCAATGAGTAAATGGGCAAGACTTAAACAGGCACTTCACAAAAGAAGATTACAAATGGTCAGTAAACACATGAAAATATGTTGAATGGGAGTAGTCATCAGAGAAACACAAAATAAAACCACAGTGGATTTATTTCTGGATTCCATTTCACACCCATAAAGTAACTAAAATTTTAAACACTGACAACACCAAATGCTGCTGCATGTGGAATAACCGGAACTCTTCTACGTTGCTGATGGATACATAAACTGCTTCAGACACTTTGAAAAACCATTTCAAAATCGTTACAAAAGAATCCCAGAAGTTTTACTCCTAGGTGTTTGTTTATTCAAGGAAAATATGAGCAAATGACCAATGAAATACTTGCCCAAGAATGTTCCCAGTAGCTTTATTCATAATAGCCAAAACATGGAAACAACTCAAACGTCCATCAGAAGAAAAATGGATTAAAAAATTATAGTATATTTATATAATATGATACTCCTTAGTGATTAAAAAAAGAATCATTGATACATAGGAGAACATGGAAGTCAGGGACAAAAGAGTACACAGAGGATGATTCTTCTTATATGAAGTTTAAGAACGGCCAAACTAATCTCTAGGGATGGAAATTAGAGCATGTAGGATATTGTCAGTTACTCAGTCGTGTCCGCTGTTTGTGACAACATGGACTGTCGCCCACCAGTCTCCTCTGTCCATGGGATTCTCCAGGCAAGAATACTGGAGTGGGTAGCCATTCCCTTCTTCAGGGGATCTTCCCGACCCAAGGATCGAACCCAGGTCTCCTGCATTTCTGAGTTTCTTTTGTAATGATTTTGAAAGTTTTTCAAAGCGTTTGCACCATTTTATGTGCCCACCAGTAAAGTAGAAGAGTTCCAGTTATTCCACAGGCACCAGCACTTGGTATTGTCAGTGTTTAGTGTTTAAAATTTTACTGCTGGGGTGATGGAACGTTCTATATCATCACAGGAAGTTGGTTACATAGGTTGGTTACATTTTTCAAAACTCCTTGAACTGTACGCTTAAGATTTTTCCATTTCATTATATGTTAAGGATTAGCTCAACTAAATACGAAGTACAATTAACTGAGAGAGCCTGGGAAGATGGGGCAGGGCCCACAATGCTTATAGAGGAAGGGCCCTGTACACCACGCTAGGGAGGTCAGCTTTGGCTCTGTAAGAAATGGGGAGCTATTGATGGGTGACAAGTAGGGTAGTGCCATAAGGTGTACATTTGAGAAAGGTTACTGAGATGCTTAATATGAAGAAAGACATAAATTTTACTGATATTCATTTTTTATATCAGTTTTGTAGATGGAAATGTTATAGTCCCTTTGCTGTTAAGCTTAGCACAGCACAGAAATGAGGGCTTGTGCTTTTCCTCTCTCCATCACTCTCTCCCAAGAGAGCCCTTCTAGTTCTTGCAATTTTGTTTTATAGGAAAGTATATCCCTAGATAGGAATTATTTTCCTAAGTGTATTCTATAGGCTGATATGGAAATCTTGCAAGAGATCCAGAATTTCATTGATTTAAAGAATGGAGGAGACTCTAGACTTCAGAATGCAAAGGTTTTGGCTTCAGAGGTGCAATTTTAGTAACAATTCAGGAGCTGTAGGGAAAAAAAATGAATCAACATAAAAAATGTGAGGATTTTGCATAAAAACAGAGAAGTGCTAAGTTCTGGCTTATGCTTTCCATTTCTGGGTGGCTCCCTCTACCCTTCTCCACCCTATCATTGTCCCCCTCTTGGCTCATTGGCATTGTGTTTGTGGCCTTGAAGGGACATGATGTTGCTGTAGCAGTCTTCATGAAGTCTCTGAGAGGGTATTTTAACTTTGTTAGTGTTGGCTCTTTCACTGATAGTTGTAGAGAATCTAAATTAGGATTAAAGATATGAGGAAGGCCATTGGCTTCACAGAGCTTCCAAGGTGCGTTTTGGTTAGGCTTGCATTGTTTTATAAATATAGAGTCATCTTTTCATGTGCCTGTTGGCTACCTGCGTGTATACTTTGGGAAACATGTCTTTTTAGATCCTCTATCTATTGTTCCTTTTTTGATTAGGTTGTTTGTTTTATTAATATTGGATTGTAGAAGCTGTTTGTCTACTTTGGATATTAACCTTTTGTCAGCAGCATCATTGGCAAATATTTTCTTCCAGTCTGTAGGTTGTCTTTTAGTTTTGTTCGTGGTTTCCTTTGCTGTGTAAACATTTTAAAGTTTGATTAAGTCTCATTTGGTTTTTTGCAGGGTTTTTTTTTTGCCAAACCAGGCAGCATGCTGGATCTTAGTTCCCCTCTCAGGCATTGAACGTGTGCCCCTGGGGAAGTCCCACATATATTTATATTTGCTTTTATTTATTTTGCCTTGGGAAATTGATCTATAAAAATATTACCATAATTTATGTCAGAGGATGGTTTGTTTTGCCTGTGATCTCTTCTAGAAGTTTTATGGTGCCCTGTCTTATCTTTAGTTCTTTAAAACCATTTTGAGCTTATTTTTGTATATGGGGTGAAGGAGTGTTCTAATTTTATTGATTTAAATGTAACTTATTAGAGAAATGCAAATCAAAACCACAATGAGCTATCACTTCACACTGATCAGAATGGCCATCATCAGAAAGTACAAATAATAAATGCTTGAGAAGGTGTGGAGAAAAGGGAAACTTCTAAACTGTTGGTGGGAATGTAAATGGTACAGCCATTATAGAGAAGAGTATGATCGTTCCCTAAAAAATTGAGAATAGAGTTACCATATGACTAAGCAATCCCACTTCCAGGCATATATCCAGAAAAAAATGAAAACCCTAATTCGAAAATATACATATACCCCAATGTTCATACCAGCATTGTTTACAATAGCCAAGATATAACAACCCAAGTGCCCATCAATAGAAGTGGATTAAGAAGATGTGGTATGTGTGTGTTTGTGTGTGTGCGTGTGCTTAGTTGTGTCTAACTCTTTGCAACCCCATGGGCCGTAGTCCACCAGGCTCCTCTGTCCATGGAATTCTCAAGGCAAGAATGCTGGATTGGATGGCCATTTCCTTCTCCAGGGGATCTTCTTGACTCAGGGATTGAACTCAGGTCTCTCACATTGCAGGCAGATTCTTTACAATCTGAGCCTTATAGTATGAGGGAAGCCCCATGCTATATACATATAGTGGAATATTACTCAACTATAAAAAATATGAAATATTGCCATCTACAGCAACATGGATAAACCTAGAAAATATTATACTTAGTGAAATAAGTCAGACAGGGAAAAACAAATACTTTATGATATCACTCAAATGTGGAATCTAAAAAATAATGCAAATGAATCTATATACGAAACAAAAACAGACTCAAAAAAATAATAAAAACAACAAAACCAGACTCACAGACACTGAAAACAAATTTATGGTTACCAAAGGAAAGAGAGAGGATAAGGAAGGAGAAATTAAGAGTATGGGGCTGCTGCTGCTGCTGCTAAGTCGCTTCAGTCATATCCGACTCTGTGCCACCCTATGGACAGCAGCCCACCAGGCTCCGCCGTCCCTGGGATTCTCCAGGCAAGAACACTGGAGTGGGTTGCCATTTCCTTCTCCAATGCATGAAAGTGGAAAGTGAAAGTGAAATCGCTCAGTCGTGTCCGACTCGTAGCGACCCCATGGACTGCAGCCCACCAGGCTCCTCTGTCCACGGGATACAAACAGGCACATAAAAGAAACAAGCAACAAGGATTTACTGTATAGCACAGGCATCTATAGTCAGTATCCTGTAATATACAGTATAATCTGAAAAAAATAACTGAGTCACATTGCTGTACACCTGACACTAACACAATACTGTAAATCAACTATACTTCAATTTAAAAAATATGGAATCAAATTGAATTTCTGTAATCAGTGGTGTTCTTCTTTCACAATTTTCTGGAATCACCCATCCATCTTCTCTGATAATTTTGCTAAAGCCAAGCCCAACAGGCCACCAGTCCTCCAAGAAGTGGCTGTTTCCATGAAATTAAGCAAAAATTCTGGTTAAAATATGATGCTTACATCTGCTTATTCAGTTGTAATACTTCAAAGAGAAGAACAAATAAAACCCAGCTTCCTGTCATCTCCTAGCATTAAAGGATGACAAACTACAGTTGTTTTCCCTTTTGACTGGAAGCAAAACTGCGGATAAATAACATGACAGATAAAGAAGCCAAATAAACTGAAGTAAAACTTCATCAGCAAAAGCCAACCAGTTAAAAACCACAGTGAAAATCTCCCACACGACACCTTCTCCACCTCTGGTAGAGGTAGGGGAAAAAAAGAAAGAAAGGAAAGAGAAATTCTTTTCTGAAAAAGTCACTGTACCTAAACCACTGAAATCTATATGTTCTTTTCAGCTACTTACTTGGAACTACTGTACTCACCATTGAGCATTTCCTTTTCTAGAGCTGAATCTCAACACAACATTTAAATTAACTATACTTCAATTTCAAAAAGTTATTTTAAAAGAATGTAAAGATGGATCCTTCTTCCTGCTACCTGACAGAAAACCTTCACTATCAGAGACCAGGATAGGGGCTTTTGGGGTACCCTGACACAGGCTTCACACTGTATGAACCTTTTCTCTCCTATCTTTGTGCAGGAGTCATTGTTTCAATCATTCATTTATTCACCATGTATTCATTCATTTGTTCATTCATTTATTCATTCAATGTCTATATCCTGTCCACAAATATTATTAGAGGACCACATGAAAACAGTATATATACTTTTATGGTTGTTGTTTTTTGATGATGCCAACATTTGATTATTTTCCTTGGTAAGGCAATGGCATGTACCTTCTTTCATAAATGTCCAATCCCACCTCCACCCCTACCCTGTTAGGGTAAAGATAGAAGCTTTTCATAAGAAGGCAACCACTTTCTGCTCCCTGTTTTTTAGAACATAAGCAGAGGGATGTCGAGAACAGCTGTGGAAACACTTTGAGGACAATTACATCAATCAGATCACCAAGATCATGAGCAGGTTACATCTTCTACCCTCAGCATCCTTACTATAGAAAAAAAAGTTTAGAGAAAGATTCCTCAGTGTGTTTTCTGTGCTCTCAGAATTCCATGGGGTGTTTTTTAAAAATGTACATAACTGGGCTTTTCTCCAGTTTTACTGAATCAGAATCTCTGGGACTGAAGTCCCTAAATCTTCTTTTAGAACAGACACCCTAGGAGAGATTTTTTTTTTTAATGTAAAAGAAATGATATATTTATAAAACTCAAAGTAACATTTAGTGGTAGAAATCTACATAGACCCTTTTACTTCAATAGCATTAGTAGACAGGAGCCTGACTCAATTCTCTAAGAACAATCAGCATTTTAAACTAATGGGAGTAAGTCACTCTGAGAACTAAAACTATTCTTTAAGCCAAAATATCCAGACAAGACTAACCAAAGGCGTTACCATATCCACAGAGCACTAGGTTTGGCTTGTGGATTAAATCCATAGTAGTTTGTACTTTACATGCGTGCCTGTGTGCTTAGTTGCCTCAGTTGTGTCCAGCTCTTGCAACCCCATGGACTGTAGCCCGCCAGGCTCCTCTGTCCACGGCTCCAGGCAAGAATACTGGAGTGGGTTGCCATTCCCTTTTCCAGGGGATCTTTCCAACCCAGGGATTGAACCTGTGTCACGCCTCCTGCATTGGCAGGTGGGTTCTTTTTTTTTTTTGGTTATGCTGAAAACATCTTTTTTTTTAATTTTTAAAATTAATTAATTTATTTTAATTGGAGGCTAATTACTTCACAATATTGTGTTGGTTTTTGCCGTACATGGACATGAATAAGCCATGGGTGTACTTGTGTCCCACCATTCTGAACCCCCCTCCCATATCCCTCCCCACCCCAGCCCTCTCGGTTGTCCCAGAGCAGCAGCTTTGAGCGCCCTGCTCCAAGGAGAGTTTTATATTCTGTCAGGTTGACAACCAATGACTAATGATCTCCAAGGTGTCTTCCATTTCCAAAGGTCATGACCAGTGTCCACTGTGTGGCAGAGAGAGTGTCATTGAGAGGATAAGATTTATTTTTTTCTTTTGGCCATGCCACAAGACTTGCAGAGATTTTAGTTCCCTGACCAGAGACTGAGCCCATGCCCTAAGCAGTGAAAGCATGAAGTCCTAACCACTGGACTGCCAGGGAATCCCTAGGAGGATGAGATTTTTTTAGCTGAGGTTGGGGGAATATTGGGGTAGGGAGATAATTTTGGAGAACTTTAGAAATTATACAATTGAATATACATAAAAAATTATATAGAAACAAGTATGATATTTGCCCCCCAAAAGAGGAAAATCAATGTTATTTTGAAAAGAATACTCCTAGCATGGTTTTTTAATGGGCAAGCCTACTAGGAATAACCATCTTAAAAATGCACAGTTGATAAATTAAGCTATAATTAGAAAGAGAATGAGAATAAATTCCAGATGCCTCTATTTCATGTAGCAGCACGGAGACACTTAAGCATGGGCTGTTCAACTTAAGTTAGAGATGACAAGTGTTTGCCACAGAATGAAGTAAATATTTTTGGTAGAATGCCTTTAATCAACATCCTCGTGGTGGGTTATTCTTTATTGATGATAGAAGGAAAACAAACTGAAGAATCTTAGCATAATTGAGGAAACATAACATTTTGATTTACAGTTAAGGGTGATTGTTTAGAATCTGTCATTTATTCAGCTGTTTTGAGAGAGTCACTGAAATAAAAAGCATATTTCTGGGTCAGAAAAATCACAAAAGGAAAACATTTTAAAATCCAATAAATCCTCTCACTAAGTGAGCGAAATTCTCTAGGCTAGAAGGAGCCATTCATACTGGGATATTCAGTATCTTCCAGGAATAGAGTTAATTACTGAAGGAGGGAATTTTTTGGTGGTCCAGTGGTTAAGAATCTGCTTTGCAGTGCAGGGAACACGGGTTCAAACCCTGGCTGGGAAAGTAAGATCCCACCTGCTGTGGAGCAACTGAGCTTGTGTGCCACAATTAGAGAGAAGCCTGCGTGCCACAGCAAAAGATCCCCTGTGATGCAATGAAGGTCCCATGGGGTGCAACTAAGACCCAACACAGCCAAATAAATAAATATATTTTTTTTTAAGTATTGAAGGAGCCACCAAATGTGTAAGATGATGTCCTCAAAACAGACACAGTGAATTCTTGCCCCATCAACACATTGAGCCACACCTAGTATCTTTCCCTGTGGCATCAAAATTAGTTCGAAACTATATGTTGTCCTTATAAGCTTCTGCATGATGATTCCCTGGAGGGGTCTAACATTATTAAATTTGCAAACTCGTGAGTCTTCTAGAGAACAAGTACATCTCGGCAAATGTAGAGTTTATGTAATTATTGTCTATTCATGGCTTCACAAACACTGCATCCTCCCTGGCAGTATAACAACTATTAATTTGTGGAATGTGTTGCATGGTACTTTTGTAAATAATACTGCACATCCCAGGTCAGTTCAGTTCAGTCACTCAGTCATGTCCGACTCTTTGCGACCCCATGAATTGCATCACGCCAGGCCTCCCTGTCCATCACCAACTCCCAGAGTTTACCCAAACTCATGTCCATCGAGCCGGTGATGCTATCCAGCCATCTCATACTCTGTTGTCCCCTTCTCCTCCTGCCCCTAATCCTTCCCAGCATCAGGGTCTTTTCCAATGAGTCAACTCTTTGCATGAGGTGGCCAAAGTTTTGGAGTTTCAGCTTCAACAACCCAATTCATGTCCAATTATGTTGTCCAGAAAAATCACACAAAGCCCAGATTTCAATTACTTTGTCTCACTGTCTGTCTAAGAGCATTGTCTGCTTGTTTAGCACCATTAAAAAAAAATTAAAAAAATATATATATGCATATATATAGGTCTCATTTCAGTCCTGTTAAACTTACCTTTAGATAACTCCCTCTTCAGCTTCCCTTTGAGTGGGCTGTTCCACATTTTTGCTGCTTCCTTCATCTGTGCTCTCCTTGGACTAGTTTAATGAAGAAAAAAAATGTATGAACATTGAAAAAAAAAAACTTTTTGCCTACATTTCCTCTTCTTGCCTACAAATGCACACGCAGACCCAGTATTTGATCCCTTGTTCTCAGAATAAGAGGTTTTCCTTCTAGTATGTAAAAAACTCTGGAAATAACATTTAAATGTAAAAAATTCTTTAAATTTTTATGTAGTAGTATTACATACTCAGGGCTTCCCTGATGGCTCAGATGGTAAAGAATCCGCCAGCAATGTGGGAGACCTGGGTTCAATCCCTAGGTTGAGAAGATCCCCTGGAGGAGGGCATGGCAACTCACTCCAATATTCTTGCCTGGAGAATCCCCATGGACAGAGAAGCCTAGAGGGCTACAAGTCCACGGGGTCGCAAAGAGTTGGACATGACTGAGTGACTAAGCACAGCCCATTACACACTCATCATAGAAAAAATTAAAAAATCAGAGAGTATAGGTGCTCAAAAATGACTTTCATCTTCTCCCTACCCTGACTCTAATTGACCCTACCCTTTCACTTCTGGAAGTCAACAACAGTAAGTAATTATGAGCTCACTAATTAATCATCGCCTACTGTTGTTGACTTCTAGATCCTCATCTTTAGCCCAGACTTCTCTCCTGAGTCCATCCTAACATACCCCCTTGACTACAGACTGTTCACATTTGGATGTCCACAGACACCTTAGTTGAATCTCTTTAACTGTCATCTTTATCTTTTCTCCAATATCTATTCCTTCCTCCATAGTTATCTCGTCAGTGGGGTCATGATCAGAGTGGTTCTGATCCCTTCTGCTCCTCATCTCTTCACCTAATCAGTTCTCAAGACCTGCCAATTTTACATCAATGTTCTTGAATATGTCCCCCAGGCTCCCATTTTCCCATCTCCTGACACCATCATTATATCCTACCTGGATGATGGTACTCATCTCCCAGTTGGTCTTCTCATATCCAGTCTGGTCCATCCTGCAATCAATCCATCCTCATTACATTCCCAGATACACAATTATGTTCACATCCATCACCATAAATGTGATCTACAGTTAGAATGTGTTGGCCTCCTTGTCATCTTTGAGCACTTACACATGCCTTCCCTTGGTGGAAATGCTCTCACCTCCCTTTGTTCTGCTGGTGAACACATGTTCATCCTTCAGTTCTAGTTTTCTCCCTTCTGGGCCTCCTTCCCTGACATGGATGCTGTTAAGCGCATCTGCCTCTGTGCTCCCCTAACACCTGTATCTAGTCCCCTTTTCATATTCTCTGTCCAGTGATGCCAGACTTTTGTCATTTCCTCATATGTGTCAAACTCTGTATTACTCCTAGGCCCTCCAACATGCTTTTATCTATACCAGAACTTTCTCTCCCACATGCTTCTTTCTCTATCTATCTTTCAGTTTTCAGCCTAAACATCGTTTCCTTTAGGAGGCCTTCTTGATCATACACTAGATTGTTGCTGTTGTTTAGTTGCTAAATTGTGTCCAACTCTTCGCAACCCCGTGGGCTGCAGCATGCCAGGCTTCCCTGTCCTTTATTATCTCCTGGAGTTTGCTCAAATTAATGTCCATTGAGTCGGTGACGCCATCCAACCATCTCATCCTCTGTTGTCCCCTTCTCCTCCTGCCTTCAATCTTTCCCAGCATCAGGATCTTTTCCAATGAGTCAGCTCTGTGTGTCAGGTGGCCAAAGTATTGGAGCTTCAGCTTCCATCCTTCCAGTGAATATTCGGGGTTTATTTCCTTTAGGATTGACTGGGTTGATCTTTTTACTGTCCAAGGGACTCTCAAGAGTTTTCTCCAGCACTACAGTTCAAAAGCATCAATTCTTACGCACTCAGCCTTCTTTATGACTACTGGAAAGACCGTAACTTTGACTATACGGACCTTTGTTGGTGAAGTGATATCTTTGCTTTTTAATACACTATCTAGATTTGTCATAGCTTTTCTTCCAAGGAGCAAGCATCTTTTAATTTCATGGCTGCAGTCACCATCTGCATTGAATTTAGAGCCCAAGAAAATAAAATCTGTCACTGGTTCCACTTTTTCCCCTTCTATTTGCCATACACTTGATTAAGTTCCCTTTTTTTTAAAAAAAAAGATCACTCATAGAGCTTCCATGATGGCTCTGATGGTAAAGAATCTGCCTGCAATGTGGGAAATCCAGGTTCAATCTCTCGATTGGGAGGATCCTCTGGAGAAGGAAATGGCTAGTCACGCCAATATTCTTGCTTGGAGAATTCCATGGACAGTGGAGCCTGGCAGGCAACAGTTCATGGGGTTGCAAAGAGTTGGACATGACTAAGCACTAACACTTTCATAGTTCTCCATACTTCCCTTGCCACAACCGTTTATTGTTAAAACTTCTGTCTTCTCCACTATACTATATATGTGATGGGATCATGGACTGAGTCTTTCTTCTTTCCTGTTGTACCTAAGACACTAGCATCATGCCTAGCACCCAATAGGCACTCTATAAATACTTCTTAAATAAATAAATGAATTAAACTTCTTATCACATTGTGGTAATAATCTGTTTAAGGTGTCTCTCTTGGCAAGGACTGTTCTATTTATAGTTGCATGATTAGCCCCTAGTACAATGCCTAGTACAATGCCTTGCCACAATACAGTGGCAAGCAGTTAATAAATCTAAGTTGAATGAATGATCTGCAATCAGCAAATCAAAATAGCTCGATTTTTTACTGAGCTGGTGTGGGTGTCTTTAACTCATTCACTTTTAGCCCTTAGTTTATCTGCCTAAGAATTTAGACCCACAGGTTATAAACATGTTATAATCAACATATTTATCCCACTGGAAAAATAAGCTAGAACCTAGATCACTTCAAATTTGGTTTCTTCTCTCTTATTTTTCAAGTATTATGAGAGTGGTATTAAATTATAATCAGTTTCTGTCCAAAAAGGGATGGGCAGAGAATATTTCACTGTATGAGCCTAACTCTACCGTAACAATTCTGGGAGGCAGTACGGTGCTCAGTTAATTGAGAAACATGATGAAGATAGGAAGGTTACTGAACCCTACACTTTCCCCATTGTATCATACCACCTAGGCACAAAAGGTACCTTGTTTATTTCCCTCTAATGTCTCTATTGTGTTGTATTTTTTATACTGAAAATTATTCATTGTTTGAATAAATTAGCCAACAGTTATTTGAATCCTACTATAATCCAGGGTATAAAGTTTAGTATTCTAGATATCTTAAACTTCAAAAAGTTGTCAGAGCTTCTTGTATCATAGGTGTCAAAACTGAGAGAGTGACTTGGAATATAGTTTGTAAGCAATAAGCAACAGAGTAGAAACTCAAACTCTGATTTGTGTGACTATAAAAACACTGATTTTGAGCTTCCCTTAGGCTCCCTAGTAAAGAATCCATCTGCCAATGCAGGAGACACACATTCGATCCCTGGTCTGGAAAGATCCCTCAGGTTGTGGAGCAACTAAGCCTTCGAGCCACATCTATTGAACCTGTGCTCTAGATCCCTGAACCGCAACTACTGAGCCCTCAAGCCACAACTACTGAAGTTCATGTGCCCCAGAGCCCATGCTCCCTAACAAGAGAAGCCACGGCAATGGGAAACCCGTGCAACACAACTAGCGAGTAGCCCCCACTTGCCACAAGTAGAGAAAAGCCCGTGCAGCGATGAAGACCTAGTGCAGCCGACAAAACACAAACAAAACAAAACAAAAACACAAGCCTTGTATTTTCCTGTGGTGAACACTATATTTCTGTTGGGCTGAATAAGGATGACACTTCAGATGATCCAACCAAATATCTCTGGATCTTGCCCCTGCCTTGGAGGAAAGGAAAGTTTCTTGTAGGGGGAAAACAATCCAGTCCTTCAGCTGACACCTTTGACCTCTTCAATGTACAAAGCAAGTTAGAATAATAAGCCTCAGCCCTTCAGGGGATGGAAAGGATAAAGAGAATGGAGAAATTTTGTGCAGGTCAGTTTACAGAAAATAAATAAGAAAATGAGTAGAGTTGCCAGGTGCTAGACAAATGATGCAAATTACTTAACGACAAGCAAATATTAGTGTTGGACAGTAATTGAAAAGCATGGATATCCTCAAAATGATGTCAACAAACAACTTTATTTGCAAAACATATAGTAAAATATTGACTGAATGTACCTCTAATAAGCTCTTAGTTCTTTAGTAAGTTCCATATAAATAAGGAAGGAGTATTTCTGTATGCTGAACTGCTTCTTTTCAAAATTAGTAGAAAAAAATTTTTGGCATTTTTTTCAAGTTTTCTATGGCTTCTATCCCCAGGAGGGTGATCTGAAGGTTCACTTTTAATCCAAATCAATTTTCAGCAATATAAGAACTTCAATAGAAGAATCTTTTTTTTTTTAAGAATTTGTCATAAAAATGTTGACTGTTTGTCCTTTAAAGGTAATTTTTTCCGGGTCATTTTTTGGCCATTAGTATCAACTGTAGTCTAAATATCATATTTTTCCTGATTAGCAACTTTGTTTCAGGCACATTCTTTAACAGTTTCTTTCAGATTCTAGGAAATAGCCACAGAAACTGAATTAAACTAAAATTCTACTTCTTAGTTGTCCCTCAAAAATATTTCAGTGTGTCTGTATGTCGTGCTCATGAAACTGGCAATGGTAAAATCCCATCGTATTTATAGCATTGCAATACTATGAAAACTGATCAAGCAATCATCAATCTATGCCAAGGCTGTTCAGGTGGCTTTCCCATAATTTGTAAGAAAGGAAGTCACTTTTCCTATGATAATTTTTTAAAAACTCATAAATTATTTCTAAAGACAGTTTCTTTGATTCCGGGAAATATTACTTAACATATATCTAAGAACAACTGCGGATCTTTAAGAACATATTTTTCAAACCTAAATGCCTGGTCTGATAAGGAGTATAATGAAAGGAATAACAACATAGAATCTTTGAAATTGGGACTGTCCCAGGAAATTTTAGATATATGGTGACCATGACAATCCTATACAGTTTTCTCACTTTTCATTATCCTTTAAACAAGTAGTCTGCAATCCCTGGCTGGCAGTGCAGTGTTATGAGTTTACACTGATGATTGTAAATCATCAGAATCTGTTCTCTTGTCTGAAAAAGAATTAAGTCATGCAGAAAATGCCTCATGGTATCTTCTGAGTGCTCACACATCAGTACACTCTATTGCCCTTAAAAACTTCTCAGAGAAAAGGAAGTGACAGATTCATATTTGCTTCTTCGGAGAGTCATAATGTGCACGGTCTACTTTCAAGTTAATTTCCATTTGCTCAATCAATGATCCTGCTTCATTCATAAGAATCTGAGAGTTAGGAAATCAAAAAAGATGAATCTATAAGCTGTTTGCTGCCACTTACTGGATAACCAATCTTCTTGCCTAAACAAACAGAGAAGAATTTTTAACTACTTCCTGGCAGTCATATATGTGAACCTTCAAATGTCTCTAAAAGTCAGAAACATTTTACGGACAAACTGATAAAAAAAATTACTTCCCTAATCTGTTATATATTTCCTCATAAAACATATACTCCTTCCTGCTATTTATGTTATTTTATTTCCTTCCCAGGAAAAGGAAAGTATAGTTTATATCTAAAATAAAATTTCTTGGGAATTCCCTGGTAGTACAGTGGTTAGGACTTGGTGCTTTCAGTGCTGAGGACCCAGGTTCAACCCCTGGTTGGGGAACTAAGATCCTGCAAGCCACACTGCATGGGCAAAAAACAACAACAAGAAAACAAATAAAGAACAAACAAACAAAAAAACAGAATTTCTGGGGATAAAAAAAGGGGAAGGGTTAGAATATCACACACAGAATGAAAAGAGTAAGAAGAACATTAGTAGTTAATTATAACTCAGAATGTTCCAAAGCATAAAGCTACAAAGCGAAACACTTTTCTCAGAATAAGTGGCATCTGTTGCCTCCACAAATGTCTGTATGGTTTATTTGCTTTGTGTACAATATTCCAATTGGGTAGGCTCTAGGAATCACTACTACATGTCATCATCCCCATTCCTGTATACCATATATCCATTAGAAAGAAGCCTTTGAACACGGTCACAGTCAACAGGTGTCTAATCTTTCTAATACTACATTTTTTGCTCTTGATTGTGCCTCAGCTGTTACTGAAGTTTGCATACTTAAAGCTGGGAATATCAGCTCCTCCAAATAGCCCCTTTACTTGGAGAATGATTTTGGCTTGTGAAATTATTTTTGTGGCTTTGGCTTGTGTATTAGCCTTTTGTGGCCATCTGTGTAAATGTAGTCAGAATGCCAATAGATCTAACCTCCAAGTTTTATCAAAAAATACTATCAGAGGACTTCCTTGATGGTCCAGTGGTTAAGAATTCACCTGCCAATGCAGGGGACATGGGTTCGATCCCTAGCCTGGGAAGATTCCACATGCCGCAGGGCAACTAAGCCCATGTGTCACAACTACTGAGCCCACATGCCTAGAGCCTGTGCTCTGCAACAAGAGAAGCCACTGCAATGAAAAGCCCATGCATTGCAACTAGAGAGTAGCCCTTGCTCACCGCAACAAGAGAAAGCTCAAGCACAGAAAGACCCAATGCAGCCAAAAAGAAATAATTAATAATATTTATTATTGGAAAAGCGTATAATTGAATTACACTAGTCCTATCTGCCATAATCTTATAGCTATGAGCTAGAATCAGCTTTAAAGGCAATGAAAGTGAAAGTCACTCAGTTGTGTCCAACTCTTTGCAACCCCGTGGGCTGTAGCCTGCCAGGCTCCTCTGTCCCTTCTCCAGGGGATCTTTCCAACCCCGGGATCGAACCCAGGTCTCTTGAACTGCAGGTGAATTCTTTACCATCTAAGCCACCAGGGACGCCCTTAAAGGCCATGAATAATCCTTAAATAAGGGGTGGACTAGCGGTTTCTTTCTCCTACACTTTGCAGATGCTAAGCACCTTGCACGAAGTATTGCATTAACTCTGCACAACACTACAAGCAGGGGAAAATGTCTCATTTTACAGATAAGGAAATTGATACTCCAAAAAAGCTAAGTAGCTTGTCACAGGGTGTACAGTTAAGCAGTACAGAGCTGAAACTCTCAGTGACTTTGACAACAGAGCACATCTCTTAGTCACTGTGCCCTTCAGCATCCCTAATTAACCTAGATAATTGAAGTAATAATATCCTTGGCACATGTGATGCCACCCTTGTCTACCATTTGCTGGTACTACAATGAATAAAAATATTATTAGTTTATATTCTTTTAAAGATATGTATGGAGTAAGCATCTGCCTGTCTAAGCCAATGCATTTTGGGGGATTCTGACTCTCAGCAGTTCATCTCTACTCCCACAATCCTCAAACTCAACAGATCCCAAGGAGACTCTGCACTGACCCTCAAGGATGCTCTTCAGCCCACCTGGCCATGGGAGCAAAGGCAACATCATGCATCCACTCAGTTGCCCAAGCCAGAAGCCTTGTGTCATCTAGATTTCTCTTCCTCCCTCTTTCCCCACATAAAATCACTAGGTCTGTTGGTGCAATCTCCTAAATGTCTCCTAAATCCATTTACCTCTTTCCACCTCTCAATGCCTCAATTCAGTGCCTCGTTCACCCCATCATCACTCCTAGCTTAGGCTGCCCCAACAGTCTCCTGATGGGGCTCCCCCTCTTGCCACTTTCCAGATTGTTCTTAACTCTTCATTTGTTCTGCCACAGAGCTATTCCAAGTATAATTCCAGTCTTTTCTCTCCCTTTCTTAAAACTTCACTGGTTCTGCATTTCTCTTGGGGTCACGTCCCTTCTCATCATAATCTTCATGTGGTTGGGGTCCTGCTTGCCTCTCTAGTAGGAGAAACATGAAAATGAACAACAAGCCAAGAAATAAATACAGGGGTTTATAAGGTGCCCTAAATGGTTTGAAGGAAATAAACAAAGAACTGAGATAGAGAGAAACAGTAGTTGTGGGCTGTGGGTTCTGTTAAATAAAGGTAAACTGTTGTTGTTGTTGTTCAGTTGCTCAGTCGTATCTGACTGTTTGCAACCCCATGGATTGCAGCATGCCAGGCTACTCTGTCTCTCAGAGCTTGCTCAAACTCATGTCCATCGAGTCGGTGATGCCATCCAACCATCTCATCCTCTGTCATCCCCTTTTTCTGCCTTCAATCTTTCCCAGCATCAGGGTCTTTTCCAATAGTCAGTTCTTCACAACAGGTGGCCAAAGTATTAGAGTTTCAGCTTCAGCATCAGTCCTTCCAATGAAAATTCAGGGTTGATTTCCTTTAGGATTGACTGGTTTGATCTCCTTGCCGTCCAGTGGACTTTCAAGAATCTTCTCCAACACCACAGTTCAAAAGCATCAGTTCTTGGGAACTCAGCCTTATTTAAGGTCCAACTCTCACATCCATACTTGACTACTGGAAAAACCATAGATTTTGCTATACAGATAAAGGTAAACTGAGTAAAGAACAATTTAAAGGCTCTCATTTGGGGGAAAGAAAGGCATGACTAAGGATATGAAAAAGGTCCATGTGACTGGGACAAGATGAACAGAGGAAAAGTAGCATGAAATGAGATTCACAACCCTGCTTTCTGGGATAGAGTTTGGATTTTATTCTAAGAGGAATGAAAATCTTCTGTCATTTAAACAAATATCTCTGGTTGCTTCCTGGAGGGTGGGGCATTGAGAACAGAAAAGAGTTCTCAAGACTAATTTTATCATCACTTTACATTGATAGTAAGAATACACCAGACTTCTAGAACAAGAAAAAATACTACCAAAAAGAGAATGCTTGCCAACCTAACAATGAATAATTCTGGGTTTTAATCATTAATTTACAATGGGCAATAAAATGGTTAATTGCCACTCTTATCAATATCTGTTCTTTCAAGAAGGTTTACTGAGAAGTGGAAATATTACTGCTGGTCGTGAGGTTTCTGTTTGCTCTGAGATTAGTAAGGTAAAGAGAACCAAAGGCCAGTTGTAGAAACTGTGTGATATTGTATGTTATCCTAATATGTTATTAGATGAAACTCTGCTGAATCTTTTTAAAAGAAGCTGGTGGAAGTTGCTTGTTTAGCTTTCCTTTCAAGAAACTATTTTCCAGTGTCATAAAATAAATCTATTATATTTTTTATCAAAGCAACAATGGGTATACAGGATCTTCATTTAGATGTTATAAACCTAAGATGCTTTTAACTTCCTGCTTTTTTCTGAAGCTATTGTTTTTATTGTTGTTGTTGTTCTGCATTTTCTTTGCCATCACTACATTTTCTTATAAAAAAAAGTGGAAGTGTTAGTTGCTCAGTCATGTCCAACTCTTTGCAACCCCATGAACTGTGTAGCCCACCAGGCTCCTCTGTCCACGGAGTTCTCCAGGCAAGAATACTGGAGTGGTTGCCATGCCCTCCTCCAGGGGATCTTCCTGACCCAGGGATTGAACCTGGGTCTCCTGCACAGCAGGCAGATTTTTTATTCTCTGATCCACCAGGGAAGCCTATATATATATATATTTGTATATATTCTTTTAGGTTCTTTTCCCATATAGGTCATTACAGAGCACTGAGTAGAGTTTGCTGTGCTATACACTAGGTTTTAATAGCTATTTATTTTATATATAGTAGTGTGTATATGTCAATTCCAGTCTCCCAGTTTATGCTTCCTCCCATTTGTCCCCTGGCAAACATAAGTTTGTTTACTACATCTGTGACTCTTTTTCTGTTTTGTAAATAAGTTCATTTGTACCATTTTTTAGATTCCTCATATAAGTGATATCACATATTCGTCTTTCTCTGTCTGCCTTACTTCACTCAGTATGACAATCTCTAGGTCTATCCACCTTGCTGCAAATGGGATTATTTTGTTCTTTTTATGGCTGAGTAATATTCCATTGTATATATGTACCACATCTTTTTAATCCGTTCATCTATTGATGGACATTTAGGTTGCTTCCATATTACATATCCTGGCCATTTAAATTGTGATGCAATGAACATTAGGGTGAATGTATCTTCTCAAATTATCATTTTCTCCAGATATTTGCCCAGGAGTAGAATTGCTGGATCTTAAGGTAATTCTATTTTTAGTTTTTTGAGGACCCTCCATACCAGTCTCTGTAGCAGCTGTGTGAGTTTACATTTTCACCAGCAGTGTAGGAGGGTTCCCTTTTCTCCACATCCTCTCTAGCACTTATTGTTTGTACTTTCCTGCTCTTTTAACTGGCTGGTTTTATACTGGCCTCCTGAGCTAATTTGTATGATCTCATTCCTCTTCTCTGTGACTTCAATTACATCAAATATTCTTTTCTTTTCCTTGTTGAACAGTGTTTGTCACCTCCCTAAGCCTGAATACCAGAATACTATCAAGGTGGTTTAAATTCACATTAACTTTCTCGGCATACTCATCATACACGGCTGACTACAATGACTCACTCAAAACGCTAAAATCTTTTCTACTTATGCTTCTAGTTGACTATAGCTTTCTCATCAGTATTTGTGGAGTTTCTATTTGTTTTGCTGTGGTTATTCTTAATGTGGCCTTTATTATTTATCCTTATTCAATTCTAACCTTTTAAGCACTACTGATCATCCAGCCTGCAGAGATTGTTTCAGATTCCGTGTTCACTCTACTTCCCAGTTGCCTGGAACCGTTGGAAAGCCCAGTTGCTGCTTACATCCTGGCCTCAGGGACATTGCAAGATACAGTGTATTCTTTGCCAAAAAGAACAGCCTCATTCCTCACACCTCCATGCCCGGGAGCAGCTGCAAGTTCCTAGTGAGCTGCAGGCTTGCCATGGTGCTTGAAGCTTCCGGGAATCCTCGGGTCAGTCCACTTTCTTCTGCGTGCCAAAGGCAGCTGTTCTGTGATAGCCACTTTTCACATGGAATCTGCCCAGTGAAACTATGGCTTAAGTCACTTATTCCAGGTTCATAGCTCTCCTCAATCAAAAATATAAATCTGGGGATCTCATTGGCAGTTCAGTGATTGAGACTCTGAGCTTCCAAAGCAGGTGGCACGGGTTCAGCCCCTAGCTGGGGGACTAAGACCTCCTATGTTGCATAGTGGGGCCAAATATGTGTATCTATATATAGATATATCTGGTCATGTGATTCTATGACTCTTCAAAACTCCCTCTGAGACTTGGTACCCCAGTACCACACGGTCCAGAGCCTGCCAACCTGCTGCCCAGTGCTCCCCTCCCCCTCTCCTTCTTGTCTCCTCCTGGTCAATGTCACCGTATCTTCCAAGGCTCAGCCCAAGTGTTGCCTCGTTTAAAGAATCTTCTGCACGGCCACATCTCCTCTCTTCTAACCTCATTCTGTGAGGTGCTCCAAAAGCATCTCGGGTCCTTATCACAAAGTTTTACGATTGTGCATTAGTCATTTTTCCACATGCATCTGCCCTCACTGGGCTGGAATGTTCTCGAGTGCAGGAATGATAACTTTGATGGCAATACTGTAGGAATTCTTGAGAGCAAGATACATAAACTCAATGTTGCTGCCTAGATTTTTTTTTTTTATGGCACAACATTTTATTGAAATCTCTTTTCCTCTTTAAATTCATGAGACAAAATATATAAACCCAAGATAGTCTGGACAGTAAGACTTCCTCTAAAATGAATTCTGCCCAAAGCAGTTATAATCCCCAATAAAACTTTAATCTTCTTGAAATTCTTCAGAAAATACTGCACACTGAGGGAAAGTTTTCTTAAAATGCCCTCATTAATTTAGCTTCCTTTGCAAATATTTACTGAGAGCACACTGTTTGCTGAGCCCTGAAATAAGCACTGGGTGCCAGGGTGAGAGGTGAAACCAAGTCTTTGTCCTCACGCAATTCAGAGTCTGGTGAAAGACCAGACACTGAACAAGCAAAAACAATGACAAATGCTAAAATATGAAGTGCCAGATAATTGACAAAGGGTGGGCATTGCTATAGAAACTATCCGTGTAGGTAATAAGGCCTGAGTTGGCCTCACAGACATAGTGACATGTAAACTGAGTCCTGAAGTGTTGGAAGAAATCAGCCACACGAAGAGTATTCCTGGTAGGGCAAAGGGCATGCATGTGGTCCCAAGGTACAAGAAACTTGCAGAAATAGAAAGGTGGTTGTCACAGAAAGTGTGGGTAGAGGTATCGGGGTGGGAGGATGGGGTCAGGACAGTGCACAGAGGCTGACCACCTTGTATGAGATGTTAGGATTCAATTCAAAATGAAACGAGAAGCGAGCTAAAAGTTTTCTTCAGTGACCAACATGGTCACATTTGTATTTTTAAAGATGTGTGAAGAATAGGAGAAAATCTTTGGGGTCTAGGGCTAGGTGAAGAGTTCTTAAATGTGACACCAAAAGCATAATCCATAGTGGGAAAAATTGGTGAGTTGGACTTTATCAAAATTAAAAACTTTCATTTTGAAAAATCCCAGTGGAGAGAATGCAAAGACAAGCAGCAGGCAGGGAGAAAATATTTGCAAATCACATATCAAAGGATTGGTATCCAGAATATATAAAGAACTCTCAAAATTCAACAGTAAAAAACCCAAAAAGCCAATTAGAAAATAAGCAAAAGACACAAACAGACACTTTGTTGAAGAACATATACAGATGGCAGATAAGCACATTTTGAAAAGATGTTGCAAATCATTAACCATCAGGGAAATGCAGACTAAAACCACAATGAAGTATTGCTACAAATCTATCAGAATGGCTGAGATAAAACATAGTGACAACACCAAATGCTGACAAGAATGTGGAGTAACTGGATCTCATACATTGCTGATGGGTCTGTAAAATGGTGCAGCCCATACTGGAAAACCGTTTGGCAGTTTCTTAAAAAACTAAACCTGCAGGGATCATATGACTTAGCAATTTTACCCTTGGTCATTTATCCCAGAAAAATGAAAACTTATACTCACACAACAATCTATAGATGAACAGAAGCTTTATCTGTAATTGCCCCAAACTAGAAACAGCCCAGATGTCTTTCAATGGGTGATGGTTAAACAAACCAGAAGACGTACATACCATGGCTACTACTCAACAGTGAAGAGGAATAAACTTCACACAAAAACTTTAACGAATCTCTAAGGAATTGTGCTGAGTAAAAAAAAAAAAAAGCTAAAAGTTTACATATTGTATGATTCTGTTTATCATATCTGTTTAGCATTCTTGAAATGAAAAAAAAAAAAAAGAATAAAGAGTAGATGACTGCCCAAAGTTAAGGAAGGAGATTAGAAGGAGGGATGGAAGTGGGTGACGTTATGAAAAAGCAACCAGAGAGACCCCTGTGATGGACTCTGGTAGTAGATACACATAACATAAAATCGTATAGAATGAAATACACACAGGAACTTCCCTGGTGGTCCATCGGCTAAGACTCCACACTTTCAGTGCAGAGGATGTGGGTTGCATCTCTGGTCAGGGAATTAAGATATCACATGCGCCTCAGCGGTGTGCCCCAGAAAATAAATTTAAAAAGTTAAAAAAATAAAAAGAAACACACAGAGACACATACACACAAATGCTGCTGCTAAGTCACTTCAGTCGTGTCCGACTCTGTGCGACCCCATAGACAGCAGCCCACCAGGCTCCCCCGTCCCTGAGATTCTCCAGGCAAGAATACTGGAGTGGGTTGCCATTTCCTTCTCCAATGCAGGAAAGTGAAAAGTGAAAGTGGAGTCGCTCAGTTGTGTCGACTCGCAGTGACCCCATGGACGGCGGCCTACCAGGCTCCTCCATCCATGGGATTTTCCAGGCAAGAGTACTGGAGTGGGTTGCCATTGCCTTCTCCACACACAAATGAGTACAAGTTAAACTGAGGAAATCTGAATAAAGCTGGTAGATCATATCAATGTCAATATCCTGGTTGTGATTTTGTACTATAATTTTGTAAGATGTTATCATTGGGTAAAACGGAGTAAAGGGTACATAGCATCTCTGTTTTATTTCTTACAAACTACATGTGAACATACAATTATCTCAGTAAAAATGTCAATGAAAAAAACCTCAGACTTACTGTATAGCATGGGTAACTCCGCTCGATGTTATGTGGCACCTGGATGGGAGGAAAGCTTGGGGAAGAATGGATACACATATATGTATGGCTGAGTCCCTTTGCTACCCACCCGAAACTATCACAATATTGTTAGTCAGCTACACTCTAATACAAAAGTTTAAAAAGAAAAACTCTTAGGTATTCCCTGGTAGTCCAGTGGTTAGAACTCAGGTGCTTTCACTGCCACAAGCCATGTGGGGGCAGGGAGGAAATCTCTGAAGAGAATGGACTGGAACCGGAGTTGAGGGCAGGGGCAGTTAGAGTAGCAGCCAGGAGACGGGTTAGGAGGCGGAAGAGGTGATGACTTAGAGCACGTGGGCCGGTGGAGAAGTGGTGGTGGAGAGGAAGAGAACTGGATTTGCTGTGGACTCTAGAGTCTCTCACATTCAAATGTGATTTTCCTTCTCAAATCCCAGATTTTCAAGAACCATAACACAATAATGGAGTGAAAGTCGCTCAGTCGTGTCCAACTCTTTGCAACCCCATGGACTCGTCCGTGAAATTCTCCAGGCCAGGATAGTGGAGTGGATAGCCTTTCCCTTCTCCAGGGGATCTTCCCAACCCAGGGATCGAACCCAGATCTCCCGCTTTGCAGGCAGATTCTTTATCAACTGAGCTATCAAGGAAGACAATGTCAGTATCAATTATGTATCAGGGAATAACAATGTCAGTATCAATTATGCATTCTTAAAAATTCATTGATATCACTTACTCTCTTGGGTCAGAATGACACAAAAACAAGGACAAAGCCAAATGATGAGCAGAGACTGGGCTGTGGGGACCCTTGTGGAATCTCACCTCCCTACCTCCCCATCTCCTTGTAAATGGGCTCTGATGCCAGGCCTCCCTGCTGAGTCCACCCTCACCAACCCAATCAGCTCCAAACCCAGTCACTGCTGTTCAAGACCCCGCCCTGCTCCATCTTCACTGTAGATGACAAGGGAATAAGGAATATAGCAGGGTGGGGCTTGCTTCCCATTTCCCAGATTCCCCAGAATCACATAGCCATATGCACACTGTATACACCCTCTTCTCATTCCTTCTGTCTTCTTCCCACCCGGTCCTGGTGCCTGAGATTAAATACCATACTTTCAAAATGACCCAATTGCTACCCAAGATTTCTGAGGCACTTTCACAAGAAACGGTAAATTTCTGAATACCAAAGGCCTATTCATCTACTATTTTCCCATGATGAGATAAAATATCTTTTTCTGCAGAAAGGTGTTCAGAGCCATGCAGAATAATTTAAGATCTAAGCAAGGTTCTAGATGGAGATAATTTAAAGGAAGTGAAATACAATTCTAAAGCAAATGTTTAAAAAAACAAAAGGTAAATGATAAATAAGGAAGATATGGTATTTATCTACATTTATGATATCAAAAACACTAAAAATGAGGGTACCAAGCAGTGTAGTTGTGAAATATTACAGATTGTGACTGTTCTCTCATTATTAGCTCACAGTGACTTGAATTTTTAGGGTCGCTCTAGACATCTGGCCCTTGGTAGCTTCCACTGTGGCTTTCAACTCAGGCCAGAAGAAAGGAGGGAGGAGATGAGGTCCAGAAAGTTCCTGGTGAGACTGAAACAGACTGTTCAACTCCTGGGGGTCGAAATGCCCCCTCCTCCACTGCATCCCCAAGTGATCAGGCCCAGAAGACATCAGCTTGAGGGGAGCTAAGGCCTTAGGACTCACTGGCAAAATTTTGACAGGAGCCAAAAATTCAATATCCGTAGACTGACAGCTGACTTACAGTTCTGGGAGATTTGAAGCTGAAAAGAAGGTTTAGAACTGAGTCAAGTATCCAGAGTGGGAAGGAATGTATCACATTTGAAATGGAGTGGGATGTGATGGAACCACTAGGAATAAGAACCCTGAGGGAAAATGATTTGAGCTTAGAAAAAAAAGAAAGAAAGAAAAAAGTACAAAATTGTATTAGGTATTGAAAACACACGTAAAGCTAAAAACAAGTACATCTATTTGTTTCACAGTAATTTACTATTCATCTACTTCTTTGGGCTTCCCAGGTGGCTCAGTGGTAAAGAATCTGCCTGTCAATGCAGGAGACATATGAGGCGTGGGTTCGATCCCTGGGTCAGGAAGATCTACTGGAGGAGGAAATGGCAGCCCACTCCAGTATTCTTGCCTGGACAGAAGAACCTGGAGGGCTAGAGTCCATAAGTTCACAAAGAGTTGGACAAGACTGAGCATGCGTGAATGCCTACTTTATTTTTGAAAAATGTACTTTGAAAAAGATTGGCTTTCGAGCATAATGTAGATGAAGATATGTACACAGTTTTTTCACTGCTTAGATATTTTATTTAAAGCTACTTTCCAGGTTCCCTGTGGCCTAATGGTTAGGATTCAGTGCTGTCCATGCTGTGGCCTGGGCTTGATCCCTGGTCTGGGGGCTGAGATCCCTCAAGCTGTGTGGCTTGGCCAGAGTATATTAAAAGAAAAAAAAAAAAGCAGCTGTTTATTCCCCTTCCTCTTCTTCTGCCTTTTTGTCCATATTAAAAAAATAAATAAATAAAAGGCATTTCTATATCACTTAAATTTTTAAACATTTGGAAAAAATTTAAGTAGCCTTATCCTTTAGCTCCAAAAGGACACTCCCTTTCTTTGTGAAGTCTTCCTGAGAGATAGGGTCTTCCCTTCAGTACCCCACTTCTTAATTAGACGGTAAATATTATCTTCCTCACCTGATCCTTTCTTTTGTTCATAGTGGGAACTGTGAGGGCCTTTTCTACTTCCCACTATTTCTAAGGTTAAGTCCAGGATCTGTAACATAGTAGGGCTCAATAAAAGTCTGTTGGATAAAAGAGAACCTAGAAAAGTACCCAGTAGGATGGATGTGTTTGAGTCATTCAGTTGTGTCCAACTCTTGGAGACCCCATGGACTGTACCCCTGCCAGGCTCCTCTGCCCATGGAATTCTCCAGGCAAGAATACTGGCTGCTGCTGCTAAGTTGCTTCAGTCGTGTCCAACTCTGTGCGACCCCATAGACGGCAGCCCACCAGGCTCCTCCGTCCCTGGGATTCTCCAGGCAAGAATACTGGAGTGGGTTGCCATTCCCTTCTCCAGGAAAATCTTCCCGACCCAAGGATCAAACCCAGGTTTCCTGCATTGAAGGCAGATTCTTTACAGTCTGAGACACCAGGGAAGCCCCAGCAGGATGGATATGAAATGGTTAAAATCATTAGCTCTCTGGTCACATAGTTTGCAAAGCCTATGACAAAGCTCTAGAAGAAGAAGGCATTATTGTTCTCATTTATCATTTTATCATTTGCATGCCAGCTTCTAGAAAATACTAAAGAATGACTTTCAGCAAAGGTGGCAGTGATGAGCCTCTGTGTGACTGGGGGATAAAGACCTGACAACCATATCCGCCCCATCAAATTTCCTGAGCAGTTTGTACATTGTCATTAGGAAGAAAAACAGGGCTTTCCTGTTGGCTCAGTGGTAAAGAATCCACCTTCCAAAACAGGAGACACAGGTTCGATCCCTGGTTCGGCAAGATATTACACGCCACAGAGCAACTGAGCACACTACTGAGCCTTGCTTTAGGGCCCAGGAGCCACAGCTATCTGCACTGCAGGAGACTCTTTATCATCTGAGCCACCAGGGAATGCCGCAAGCTGTTAGGTCCCACTGAAATCTGCTTTGGGGAACTTGACTGGACATGGATATTCAAAACATGAAACACACTAAAGCTATAAAACATACACCTATGTGTGTGTGTGTTAGTTGCTTGATCGTGTCCAACTGTTTGGGTTCTCATGGACTGTAGCCCTTCAGGCTCCTCTGTCCACGGAATTCTCCAGGCAAGAATATTGGAGTGGGAAGCCGTTCCCTTCTATAGGGGATCGTTCAGACCCAGGAATTGAACCAGGGTCTCCTGCATTGCAGGCAGATTCTTTACTGTCTGAGCCCCCGGGGAAGCCCTGAATATACATATGAAAAGTGAAAGTGAAAATTGCTCAATCATGTCTCATTCTTTGCGACCCCATGGACTACACAGTCCATGGAATTCTCCAGGCCAGAATACTGGAGTGGGTAGCCATTTCCTTCTCCAGGGGATCTTCCCAACCCAGGGATTAAATCCAAGTCTTCCGCATTGCATGCAGATTCTTTACCAGCTGAGCCACCAGGGAAGCCCAAATATACATGTAAGCAATCTCAAACTTAGGAAAATTTGCAAGTACAGCTTAATAAATGCTCTTTCCTTACCCATTTGAAAGGAAATGACTGATATTATGTCCCATTACTCTCCCATACTTTAGTGTGTTTTTCCCACAAATGAAGACATTTCTCCTACATAACAATAATATAACAGTAAAATCATAAAATTAAAACTGGTACTTTAATAAAATTCTCAGGCTTCATTCAAGTTCCTCCAATGATTCCAGTCATGTAGTTGGTATGAAAAAGGTGCAGTCCTAAATCCAGATCTTGCAAAGCAGACACCAAATTTAGTCATCATGTCTCCTTAATTTCCTTCCATATGGAACAGTTCTCAACCTTTCTTTGACTGTCACAACCTTTTGATGTTTCCAGGCCATTTATTTGGTGGAAATCCTTCAGTTTGGGTTTCTCTGATGCTTCTTTATGGTTAAGTGCCTGCTATACATCTTGGGTGGGAATATCACAGAAGTGATGATGTGTTCTCACTTCATCCTATTTAAGTGACACATGACTTATGTTGTACCATTACTAGTAATGCTAACTTTGATTGCATAAGTTCCTATCTGCTTGGCTTCTAAACTGGGAAATTATTTTTTCCCCATTGTAATTAATAAATATTTTGTAAGAGTTTTTGAGATTATTTAAATATCATTCTCTTCAAACAATTAATTTATTCACTAATTTTTATATCTGTATGAACTCACAGCTTCCTCTGTTATTCAGTGCATTATGTTTTGCTGTTTGAATTGCCCAAGACTTTTCCAGTGGGAGCCCCTGCAAGATAACCTCTATGTCTCCATCATTCTTTGAGTACTTCTTTATTTCAGCCTCAACAGTAACTTCCAGGCTCATCTTGCACTCTAATACCATAGTTAGCCACATCTCCAAGGACCTCTGAAGAGTGGTACTTGGAAAGCAAGATCTGAATGCTACATGTACCCAATGCTTTGGGGATATCACTGCTTCCAGATGCTTTCAGTGGACAAAACTAGGAATATATGTATTCAAGTCTCTCTCTCTTATGTGTCTCTCTGTGTCACACACACACACACACACACACACACACACACACACACCTGTCTACTGAAAACTGTGAGTTCACAACCATATCTCCAATTCTAGCTTAATACCATTATTTTTAATATTTTCTCACTCGATCAATCCTTCTGCATGTAAGAATTCTCCTATAGCAGACACAACCACTTTCATCCAGTGTGGATGCCCTCTTTGACACATCATGAAAGGCAGCCCCTTCAGAATAGTACCCTTCTCACTTTGCTTAGGCTTTGACTCCCCACCTACACAAGTGAGATTCTAATATTGTACCCACATTATGTAGAGTCTTGCTTAATCCCGTCCACTAACTCTTGAACTAAGCTGAGCGTGACTTGATGCCTCATCTCTGCATTGTGTCCATGACCTCCTGCTTTCTAGGTATGCATCTTAATATAAACTATGGCTCCTGGCTACCAAGAGCTTTTTAATAAAACTTTAATTAATTTAAACTTTAATAAAACTTTTTAAAAGTTCTATTTATTTTTAATTGGAAGATAATTACTTTACAATATTGTGATGGTTTCTGCCACACATCAGCATGAATCAGCCATAGGTATACATAAGTCCCCTCCCTCTTGAATCTCCTTCCCACCTCCCACCCCATCCCACCCCTCTAGGTTGTTACAGAGCCCCGGCTTGAGTTCCCTGAGTCATACAGCAAATTCCCAGTGGCTATTTTACATACGTTAGTGTATAGGCTTCCATGCTACTCTCTCCATTCATCCCACACTCTCCTTTCCTCTCCCCTGCAGCCCCATGTCCACAAGGCTACAGCTTTCGTCAGCCTCTTCTGAGGAGCAATGTAGCCCCATTACAGCCCAGGACTTCAAGCTGTGGATCTCTCGCTCTTCTACTGCCTCAAATGAGGCATCTCTATCCCCTGCTACCCCACAAGGATCACATTTCTGGCCTGACTGCTTCGTTGCAGACCCAGAGCGTGTCAGGCCACAGCTCCCTCATGTCCACTGCTCTCAGCTTTCTCTTCTTTCTGGCCCATAGACGCTGAACTCTTGTTGTGGGTACAATCATATCTTTATAGTTTTCTCTTTTTCTGTTTTACCTAACATTGCTATGTAAATTGAATACAGAAAACTAGACAGAATATGGGAAGAGTTAATAAATGGGAGAGAGTTTTTGGAGCTTCGGACAGGATGATAATATAGAAAGGATCATAAAGTGCCAAAATCCTTTTAAGAAGCAGTATGGAATTTGACTGCTTTGTTGTATTTGCCTTGTTAAGATTACAGTGTCCTGTGAGAGAGTGAGAAGGTCACCGGTAAGGGGCTTCCGGATTCTGCCCCTCAGCTTTTCAAGACAGGACTGTGCCCCCCAAGCTGATGAACTCTCAGAACCTGCACCATATACGACTTCAATGACTTTGCCATGATGCTGACAAAGGTAAAGCTTTGGGCCTATTCACTTGCACTTATCCCTTCCAATGTCCTGGAAGTAATTTCGTATTTTCCATTTTGTATCCTTTTTTGTCAAAGAGAGCCTTCGCTAATCGAAAAAAATATTCAGGTCTCATCAATTCTGGATCTGTTCTTGCAAGAGACTAATGGCTAAATCAGAATGCTAATTTCCAATGAAGGGAGGTCATATTCTAGAGTACTCGGTTTACCAGGAGATAGAGTTATTTGGTCCATGTAGTCAAAGCTACAGCTTTTCCAGTAGCTATGTATGGATGTGAGAGTTGGACCATAAAGAAGGCTGAGCACCGGAGAATTGATGCTTTCGAACTGTGGAGCTGGAGAAGACTTTTGCAAGTCTCTTGGACAGCAAGGAGATCAAACCAGTCAATCCTAAACGAAATCAACCCTGAATATTCATTGGAAGGACTGATTAGTTCATTTCAATTCAGTTGCTCCGTCGTGTCCGACTCTTTGCGACCCCATGGACTGCACACGCCAGGCCTCCCTGTCCATCACCAACTCCTGGAGTTTACTCAAACTCATGTCCATTGAGTTGGTGATGCCATCCAACCATCTCAACCTCTGTTGTCCCCTTCTCCTCTTGCCTTCAATCTTTCCCAGCATCAGTGTCTTTTCAAATGAGTCAGCTCTTTGCATCAGGTGGCCAAAGTATTGGAATTTCAGCTTCAACTCAGTCCTTCTGATGAACATTCAGGACTGATTTCCTTTAGGATGGACTGGTTGGATCTCCTTGCAGTCCAAGGGACTCTCAAGAGTCTTCTCCAACACCACAGTTCAAAAGCATCTATTCTTCAGTGCTGAGCTTTCTTCATAGTCCAACTCTCACATCCATACATGACTGCTGGAAAAACCAAGGACTGATGCTGAAGTTGAAACTCCAATATTTTGGCCACCTGATGCAAAGAGCGGATGAATTGAAAAAGATGCTGATGCTGGGAAAGATTCAGGATAGGAGGAGAAGGAGGCAACAGAAGATGAGATGGTTGGATGGCATCACTGACTCAGTGGACATGGGTTTGAGCAAACTCCGGGAGAGAGAGAAGGACAGGGAAGCCTGGCATGCTGCAGTCCACGGGGTTGCAAAGAGTTGGACACGACTTAGCAACTGAACAACCAGAGACTGAATTTATCTTCAGAAAATAGATTAGGTTGCTTAGAGTGTGAAGAGTGATGGGTGATCTTGGGTGTTAGCTTGCACACATCATGTAAATTTCAAAGCTATTCTCACCCACCTACAGAGTGTGTCTATAATTCCTTTGTGGTCAGTTCAGTACATAAGATTATTTCTTTCCGAGATAATACTTGGTTAATTTTGCTCCAAATCTTATTTACTGGCTTTTTAAAAATGAGATTCCGTATATATCACCTTCTACAAGTTTTAACATATACTTTCTTTCTTAGGGTATAATATAGTTGATTAGGTAACAGCTTTCAAGACTCCTCCACCCTGGTTGCCACTTGATAAAATCTGATTGTTCCTTAATCCCCTCAACTGTAAATGCACAAATCATCTTTTAGGGAGGGTTAATTCCATCTCCCACTTCTCTACAGATTTGTTGTTTCCAGGTTGGTTTTCTGAAGGTCATCTTGTTCCCAGATGAGGGGATCACCTCTCTACTGTCCCCACCCATTGACAATAGTCAGAGGCAGCATGACATTAAGTCTTACAACTTTAATTTAAGAATTAAAACAAACCTTATAGGACGTAGACACATAAAAAGCTCCTGCATTTATTACTTTTACTGGGGCAGATTCTAGAAAGTCTTAAGGGAGTTCAGTTATATTCTACAGGCACAACCAGAAGGAATAATTTGCACTTTCTTTAAGCACAACTTCAAACGATAGGGGTTAATGTTATTGCAGACAACCACTGCTTCAGATAACAAGGCACAGAGAGCAGCATATATTAAGCAGTAACAGCAGAAGGAACTTGCCTTCCAGAGCTCAGATCTAACTCAAGAAGAAAAACACACAAACGGAACATGACTTTGAAGTTGTTTTAAAATTACAAATAATCATAGATGATTATTGGAGAGAAACCAAAGAGGTGAAGCCTGAAACAAAATAATGGAAACAACGATGACAGTGTTTGTGCTTAGTCATTCAGTCATGTCTGACTCTTTGTAACCCTATGAACTATAGAGCCCGCCAGACTCCTCTGTCCATGGAATTTTCCAGGCAAGGATACTGGAGTGGGTTGCCATTTCCTCCTCCAGGGGATCTTCCTCACCCAGGGACTGGACCCACGTCTCTTGCATCTCCTGCATTGCAAGTGGATTCTTTACCTGCTGAGCTATCAGGGAAGCCCATATGATGACAGTGGCTGCCATTTATTGAAGGCTGGCTGAGAGTTACCCCCCAGGGTGGTGCTCACAGTATCTAGAAATTGAGTCTCTAACAGATCTATCCAAGATCACATGGCTAGTAAGAAGGAGAGTTATGGTTCAAATCATCACTCCACAGGTGTTGGCAAGGATTTGGAGAAAAGCAATCTAGAGGGAATGAAGTGAAAAAAGATACCCAAGGATGGTCAGGGTAATTTAGCCAGAGGGAAGAATTCAAGTGGAAACAAGGAGGCAGAGGAAAGAAAAGAAATGGGGTGGGCTATCAGCAGAGAGTAGGAGGGGGCTGAGGGATTCCTGTAAATGTTGTAGTCTGTTGGAGCTGAGGTGATTAAGCATGCAAGCATCAATCAGGGAGTGGTCCTCTTCTCTTATAGGGTTTTGAAGACCCGGAATCTTTAAGACTTGTTGGTAAACAGTCTTTGCAACCAGTAGTGTCATTAAAGAGTCTACATCAATGACTCTTTACCCATCATCTGGGAGGTACCTAGAGAAACAGTAAACAAAGATAGTAAAGCAAGGTATAGTAGTAACAGTATGGGATAAGTGCTATGAATGCAATAAACAGGGTGATAATAGAATAACTGTTCAGGGAATCAACTTTAGATGGAGAGATGTTGGTCACACATGCACTTTTTAGCCACACCTATTCACTCACATTGGAGAAGGAAATGGCAACCCACTCCAGTATTCTTACTGGGATAATCTCATGGACAGAGGAGCCTGGTGGGCTACAAGCCATAGGGTCACAAAAAGTCAGACACAACTGAGTGACTGAACATATTCACTCATATAAAGAGCAAACACTAATGAATTTCAGTAACTTTTTCTATATACATAGAAAATGTATGTATATATACACTCACATATGTACTTCTAAATAAACTTCAAACTACATGAAACAACAAAAACGTCTCATACTTTTACAAAGGGTGTTTCCTCTTATAAAACTAGTTATAAGAAATATGCCCTGAAAAGTATCAAAAAGCATCTAAACTGAATTCAAAGTCTATGATTTCATAGGGAAGTTTCCAATTAGAAAGGAAATATTTGAAACACATTTTGAAAGGCTTAGAGGATGGTGATGTTATATGGCAATGTTTTCATTTAAAAATACAAACATGGAGTTTGGAAACTGCTGTCTTCATTAGATTTTTAGTGATGGTGGTGCAGTCTGAGAAACATCCCATGGGTATCTGAAATTCCTACAAACTCCAGGAAACTCTTGTGCCTGTACAGCATGTATGCTGAAGGGAGATAACTTCCTGAAAGAACTCCTTCAGGTGTACAACACTGGGAGCCCATGCTCAGAGAGTACAGCATGAAAGGTCACAGTTATGAAAAAGGTCACATTCTTTTTTCATTAAAATAATACAGACCATAACAACAACAACAGGAAAAAATGAAAATTGACAGTAGAGATGGTTATGGGGCTTCCCTGGTGGCTCAGATGGTAAAGAATCCACCTGCAATGTGGGAGACCGAGGTTCAATCCCTGGGTCAGGAAGATCCCCTAGAAAAGGGCATGGCTACCCACCTGAGTATTCTTGCCTAAAGAATCTCCATAGATAGAGGAGCCTGGTGGGCTGCAATTCATGGAAGCAGAGTTGGCCACAACTAAGCAACTAACACTTTCACTTTGTTTAAGAGGTGGTTATACCATATAGCTAAAGTTTCCAGATCAACCCCCCAAGCCCCTATATTCGCATGGCCCCCCCTTCCAAGATCCTATGAGGGCCCCTAGCAATGTATCCTCAAGGTCACATACTTTTGAAAACTTAGAGGAAGAGAGAAATTCTATTTCTTAAAAGGGGACCATATATGGTATAAAGTTCAGGCTCCAAACCCTGGATCCTCCTGGATCCTCCAAGGAACATCCACCTTGTATCACACACTACACTCAGTGTTGGAGATACAAAGACAAACAAGACACAGTGTTTCCTGAGAAGCAGCTTGGTATAAATGTGAGACAAGAAAACCAGTTACCATGGGACACCTGTCTGGTTGTGGATTGTGCAATAGGAATTGTCATTATTAGTCTATTCACTAAAATTTTTAACTGACTGGCTTTCTTTTACTAAATGATGAGTGTCCATGAAATAAATCCAATGATAGAGAAATGTAGAAACAAACAGTTAATAACCTCTATGGAAATCTTTATTATGTTCTAGGGTCAATGAAATGCCACCTATGTCATGAAGGAATTCACTCCAGGCTCTTTTGGATGCTTATGACACTTGGTAGCACTCACATGACACTTAAAGTAACATAGGAACATGTGACTGGTCAGGAGAACTGAAAACATCAAAGGTATTCGGGTCATAGCAAGTAATCCCCAACATTCACATATGAGAACATTAGGAGATAACAAAGGACAAGAGGCAGGAACGTGAGTCTGGAGCTCCAGTTTGGGAACTCTAGACTCTACTCCAGATGGTTTCTTTGCAGAGCACCAGTGTAAATAAGCACTGTTGTAGCATGATGGTTGTGCCTGGCATTGGGTTTGGTGGTGTGGACATGTGCAGAACTGGAAGGGTAGTGAGGAATGGAAGTCCCAGGGGCCTATGAGCTCTAGAGCCCTAGAACCCAGGTGCCACAACAAAGACG
The DNA here is from genome assembly GCF_054371585.1 of Giraffa tippelskirchi. NCBI lineage: Eukaryota > Metazoa > Chordata > Mammalia > Artiodactyla > Giraffidae > Giraffa > Giraffa tippelskirchi. The sequence goes on along the minus strand of NC_137280.1, from coordinate 35,124,817 downwards.
CAGCACAGCAAAAGATATAAATAAACAAAATAAGCCCTTGTGAGGCAGATAACATATATATCAGTGTGGTATTTAAATTGTTAAAGTGAAGTGAAAGTCACTCAATCCGACCCTTTGTGACCCCATGGACTGAATTTTCCAGGCCAGAATACTGGAGTGGGTAGCCTTTCCCTTCTCCAGGGGATTTTCCCAACCCAGGGATCAAATCCAGATCTCCTGCATTGCAGGCAGATTCTTTACCAGCTGAGCCGAAAGGGAAGCCCAAGAACACTGGAGTGGGTAGCCTATCCCTTCTCCAGCAGATCTTCCCAACCCAAGAATCGAACTGAAATCTCTTTGCATTGCAGGTGGATTCTTTACCAACTGAGTTATCAGGGTTAAAGCAAAGTGACAATTATTTAAAAAGAGAGAGAGAAGACTTCTCTGGTTGCTCAGTGACTAGGAATCCTCCTGTCAATGCAGGGGACATGGGTTTGACCCCTAGTCCAGGAAGATTCCATATGCTGCAGAGCAGCTAAGACCATGTGTCACAACTACCCAGCTTCCTGCTGCAACTACTGATCTGTGCTCTGCAACAAGAGAACGGTGGCTTCTCCACCACTGCCTTGAGAAGCCCACACACCATGACTAGGGAGTAGTCCCTGCTCTCAGCAAGTAGAGAAAAGCACACGTGCAGCAACAAAGATCCAGTGCAACCAAAATAATTAATTAATTAAAAAGAGAGAGAAATGGTAGGAGAGGCAACAGAAGACATCCACAATTGATGTGGTACTCTGAAGGTTAAGAAGGAAACTCATTTCACTCGGTGGTTGGGTGGTGAATTCACAGTGGCAAAAATCAAAAAGAATTCAAGTGGAAGACTGTCTGGTTTGGGGAGAAAGATGGTTAATTCTGAGCCTGGTTTCACCGCTGCTGATGTACCAGTAGGTCAAAAAAGGTGAAGCTGCCTAGTCTTTTGCTACCCAGAGTCAAGTTCGGTCCACGGATCAACAGCATCAGGATCACCTAGGAAATACTTTAAAATGCAGCGCTTCGAGCTGCAGACCTGCTGAATCCAAGATGCATCATAAACCTGCACCTGGACTCTGACTTGGCTCCAAACTGCTGTGGAATTCACCAGATTTCCTCTACTCTGGAGGTTAAAACTTCTGGGATTTAGCGCCTGTTCTGTGATTAGTGCAAAGGAGCTGCAGAAAAGATAGATGCGTAAAGTTGCGTGGGACCCTTCAAAAACTTCTGCCTCTAAAGTACACCAAAGCCAAATGAACACCTGTGGACCACGTGCACAGCTGTCAGGGCAGCTGACTCATCTGTGCATCCCTCAGCCGCATCACATGTGTGTCGCTGCAAGAGCGGTGATTGTAACATCAGAGAGAAGTTGATTTACACGGGTTTTTAATGAACTTATCAAATTGTAGGCTTCCCTGGTAGCTCAGAGGTTAAAGCATCTGCCTCCAATGTGGGAGACCCAGGTTTGATCCCTGGGTCGGGAAGATTCCCTGGAGATAAGAGTTTAGGCAGAGACAATAGGTGAGAATTTGAGTACAACACCACTATTATAAAATTAGGATCTCATTCTTCAAAACTCCCCATGTTTATAAAAACCAATGTTTCCTTGTCAGTTACATATATCAGTTCCTCCAGTTTACTACAAGATAGACATCTGTGTGTAAGAAACAATTTTCTGATTTTACTGTAAAAAATAATCACAACTGTGACGTTTTCTAATTTCCAGTTTATACGAATGTATGCAAAGTCCTTTCATTTTCTTTGTTTTCAACTTCTCTTTTAACTGTTAGGAGAGTGTTTATATAATAATGCAATGCTACCCTTTAAGTACTTGCTATTAATATATTTCTTGACATATCAGTTGAATGTGTTGGAAATGGATTTTTAGGTAGTTTGACTCCAAACAAATTGAAATAATGTGTAAACATATTAAAGCCATTGAATTTTATTTTAGATGAGTGAAATGCATGATATGTGAATTACTTCAATAAACCATTAACAAAGAAAAAAGGCATAATGACAATAAAAAATTTTAAAAGCACACACACACAAAAGAATATGTAACCAGTAGAGACCATATGACAATATGCCGCTGTAATAAGATACACCCAAGTGACTTTAGTGCTGAGACCTGATCACTAAATTCTGGTCACCTACTATGTACCCAGAATTTGGTTAGGCTTTTTACACATACACACTCTTTAGAATCTCAATTTATATCTCAATAAACACTTTAGAATCTCAATTTCACAGATTTCTTGGATGTTCATATTTACCTGAAAACCTCAACAAGAGGGGAAAAAAAATCAGAAGTGACATGAAGATGTGCAGAATGTGCAAAAGTAATATGTTTACCAATGGAGTGAATTTTAAAAGAAGCTGAAAATGAAATACTGCTGGTCCATGAGCTGCTTCAATCAGTATCAGAATTGGTAGGATGAAACAAATGAAATTGCTGTCTAATGTCAAACTGGTATCTGACCATCAATTATTGGCCACATACTGGCAGTTTCACTTAGTTCAGCTTATACTGTAATTAGGCAATTTCTTATGGACCAATCTATGCTTTCTCTAGACAACAAAGTTGACAGCAAAACAAAGGGTGTATGTATAAGACTTTTTTCTTTCATTTGGTTAGTTTTCAGGGTAGAGTCATCTCTCTAATACTATTGCTACACAGACTCCTAATGACAGCTCTGAAACTTGGCTGCCAAGAAAGAGCCTAAATTTCTGGATGAGCCATTGGTTAGAGGGCCCTGGTCTGATCCTATCTCCCATCACCAGAGAGGAGCAGACAGTGTTACAGCATGGAAATCAGCCCCACAGGAAAAACATTTCTTGTTTCTTTAGCTGACTAGAAATGTGTATGTGATATTTCAGCTTACTGATTGTACCCTCTTTGAAATGAAACTCTACAACCCTAAAATGCAAAGACCTAAGGGTAAATGGCTATCTCATTGTTTAAAATTCTGTTGCCAAAAAAGCTGACCTGACACAAATAAGAAGCTAACTCTGTTTATTTTCACGATGTCTTATTTCATGTAATCAAATTTTGAATGCATGGCCAATTCATGCCTCTGACCTCAGGGCTAATTTTGTATCACAGCAGGATAATGAGATGATTAAGTTCTCCAACAGTTATAGTGGGGGAAATATTGTTATCTGGGAGTTTTTAAAGAGAAACATACATCATATTTTAAATGATTTTGTAAAAATCTTAAGTGCTCAGACAAGAGCCAGGAGAGTCAGGGAAATTCTATTTAAGTCACTAATGACAAAATCCTTCAAGTGGATAATTTCCACGTTAAAAACAAAGCAAAATAATCTCCCTCCCCAAACCTGAAAGAATGAACAGGAAATTTAAAATGGGTGACATGAATTAGTGGCTATATCAGTACAATAGTATCAAAATAACTCAATGCTGAACGTATAATAAACATTCAAAAATTGTTCACAGTTACGAACATCACCCTTACTGTAACCATTACTATTGAATACATAGAATTGCCTTTGAAATAAGCTTTTTATTTTATTTTATATATGCTTGTAAGGTGTTGATTTGGTTACAGATTTCTTTAGTCAGGTCTAGAGAATAAAGCTGCTTTTTTTTTCCCTGCAATAAATTATAAAATTAATTATGCATGCAACACATTACCTTATACTTATAATGGTGCTATAGACAACTCTCATAGCAGAAAGTGTACAAAATCGGAATAAAAAACCTGGATCTGAGTGTGGGCTCTGTTACTAATGTTAACCAAGGAGGAGCTGCATGAAGTCCAGGAGCTTTAGCTTCCTGGTCTTGTAAAACAGGGCTAAGCCTGTGTCAATAATAATTGCTAAGGTTTAGAGTGTAATGCCTCCAATATGCCAGATACTTTTCTAAGATTTTTGCACACATGAACTCAGTTATCAATACGTCTAATGTCTAGCATTAATTTAGTGAAAGGGGGACGTGCTGAGCAGTTTCCATTTGCCCTGTTCTTGCTAAAGCTCTGACGCCAGCAGATGAATCCCTGGGGCCCCCTGACACCTGACTTTCGGTTAGGTTCAGACAAGGGGAAGCAGCAGCCAAAGATGAGAGGGTAGCAGGAGAGAGAGACTGGGGTATTTCCTCCCCACTTCCTCCTTGGTTTAGCAACCCTATTCTCATTTGTATATTTGAGAGGAGGGTGTTCCCCAAGACTGCATCACTTGTCCAACAGCCTCGTTTCCATCTTTCTTCTTCTCCTTGGGCTCACTGACTATTCTCTCCTTCTTTAACCTCTTCAGACCCTGGGGGGTACTGACCTCCTGCTGTATGGAATCTTCTGTACCCCAACATCCCTCTCTTATCTCCTTACCTCCCTTCCCACAGCTCTGTGGGAAGTTGTTTCATTACAATGGCTTGGCTCAAACTCTATGAGTAGAATGCTCTTTCTTGCTGGGACCCAGACTCTTACAAGGATTTATTATTAAGTCAACTATTTGTTACTTAGTGGAAGGATATCTGAAACAGAGTTTTGTCTTGTTTTGAAAGAATTGGTATGTGAGGAAATACGATCTTGCATTTCAGCCATTAAAAAAAAAAAAAACCCAAAAGGTTTGTTTCTAATTTAAACTAGTTCACTATTTTTTTTTTTTTAACAAAGAAAACAAACAAAAAACCCTCATTCATTTGGTGCACACTTCAGGGAAAGGATATTTGGGATTTGACTTAGTTTAGGAGTTCAACAAATTCACTTGGTATATCCCAGTTAAATGGTTCATGTTTGGTTTGGTTAAGGTTCAAGCATAAAACCCTAAAATACTGGAAAAGGTGAGTTGGCACAAACTGGTTTTTCTGAGTGGGACTAATGCACACTCTAATTATGGGGATATGTTCCTAGAATGGTAGAAACCATTAGGTCATCTTAGTAATAAAACTAAATGAGCGATTCTCACTGAAACAAATGGCTCATCAGCCACTGGTTTCCCAGTGTATATAGTTTAGCTTCCTAAACCAAATCATGACAAACTGTGTCTGTGTGTTTTCTAAGTACTGTCCTATATCTCTTCTCTTTTTTCTAAACAAATTCCCTTTCCACTGAGATCAGCATTTGTCAAAGTATGAGCACTGGACCATCTCCCGGAATTTGTCAGAAATGCAAATCTTTGATCCCCACCCCAGATCTACTAAATTAGAAATTTCTATAGGACCCAGCAGTCTGTGTCTTAACAAGCCCTCCAGGTAATTCCAACACACAACAAAGTTTGATAAAAACAACTGAGTGAGATTTTACATTTCTTGAAGCCAAGTCTTATCTAGTATTTCTGCACTGGGATTGGGATCTACTCCAAGATCATGCTGATATAACTGATTTCATGTGTATATCAGTGACAAGATAACAGGGGCAACTGATGGAGTGATCAAAGACATCAGTGACAGAGGCAGTGTTTGAAACTTGGCCAATCTAACTCCAGCGCATAGCTCCCTAACCAGGACGCTAGAATTTCTCTCTAATGGCCAGACAGTACGTTCGTGCATGCTCATCACTTCAGTTGAGTCCGACTCTTTGTGACCCCATGGGCTGTAACCCGCCAGACTCCTCTGTCCGTAGGATTCTCCAGGCAAGAATACTCAGATGGATTGCCATGCTGTCATCCAGGGGATCTTCCTGACCCAGGGATCGAACCCAAGTCTCTTGTGTCTCCTGCATTGCAGGTGGATTCTTTATCCACTGAGCCACCTGCAAAGCCCAATGGGCACACAGAGAGGAGACACAAAAGCAATGAAACCCTGAAAAACACTTGAGAAAATATTCACAGAAACTTTTTAACCTTCACACATTTAATATGAGAAATTTAGTATTTATTTGGAATAATATGCATTTGTTTCATTATTTTACCCTGTAGAAAAACTCAAGACATCGTTTTTCTAATGCGTATCTAAATGTTCAAGCACGAGTTTCTGATTATCCTGTAACTAAGTAAGTTTTCATGTTTTTGTTCTTAAAGCCAGTTCTTTGCTTAATGAGAAGCAGGCAGAGCTGCACACAAAGAGTACAGCTACAGTTTGTGATAAAGCCACGGACACCTAGTTCTAAGCATTCCAAATGTTTAATTGTATATTCTGGCTTTCATAGTTCTTTCTCTAGGACAATAGATCTGTTTTATCACATATATGTATTTTTGCCTGGAGCCACAGCTTCCCAGAGAAAAGCACCAAATGGACAGGAAAAGCAGACTTGGGAGTGGCTGGGTCTTTCTAAACTAGGGATTCCCTTAGTCGGAAACTAATGATGTTTCACAATGCAGGCACATCTTTCATCTCACAATGCATAATGTATAATGGTTTAGAGAAAGATATAATAAAAGATCCCTATGTTCCAAAGCCAGTAATTTGGGAGTTATGCTAGTTCCTCCCTCTCTCGCCCCCAAAGACAATCTGTCACCAAGCCCTGCTGATTCTAGATGCCAAACTATTCTCTTTCCTTACCAGTCTCATTACAACTGCTTTAATTTAGGACCTTGACTCAGTTGGTCTTCCTTTCCCCTGCTCACTTTTGCCTCACTGTCATGACAACTATACCTTTCTTTTTTTCCCTTTTTTTCTTTCAATTGGCTGGGCCATGTGGCTGTAGATCTTAGTTCTCCAACCAGGCATCGAACCCACACCATGCTCTACAGTGGAAGCTCGGAGTTCTAACCACCGGACAGCCAGTTGTTATGAAATTTTCATTTATTTTTGTTGCTGCATGTGGGCCTTTCTCCAGTTGCAGCAAGTAGGGGCTGCTCTTCATTGCTGTGAGCACAGGCTCAGTAGTTGCGACCCCACAGGCTTAGTTGCCCCGAGTCATGTGGAATCATACCAAACCAAAGATAGAACCCATGTCCACTGGATTAGCAGACGGATTCTTAACCACTGGACCACCAGGGAAGTCCAGAGTATACTTTTCTTAATATATTGTTTCTCTATTTTAATTGCCACCACCAGCCTCCCCCGACCCCCAACACCTGACTAAGTCCTCAGCAGGCTTACCTCCTATCTCTTCCCATTGTTCGAACAATATTCCAGCAGTTTGCTGTACAAGCCAATCTGCTTCATACTTTCTAGGTTTTACTTCCCAGCCATTTCCTCTGCCTGGAATTTCCTTTTTCCTCCTAGACCAGGAGGGCAATCTGTTGTATTAATATTTCTCTCAAAAGAGAATTTTTGAATTCAAAGAGAATTTTTCAAAGAGAATTTTTCTAGTCCCACACTCAGGGATTTCTCTGTTACCATTACAGCCTTATATGTGACCTCACAATTCATCTCTGATTACTTTAGTTATTTATTTGTATGCCTTGTTCAGTTTAGATTTCTAGACATTGCACACAATGCCTGATATAAAATAGGCACACTTAAGGAATGATTACATTCACCAGCATGATAAGATAGTCTGTAGCTATGATAAATGATATTAGGCATGGATAAAACTTGAAAATTTTGTCTCTCATAAAATTTTTTCAAAAGCCAGATGCTTGGGGTTGAAATAATTTGATAATTTTTGTTTCCTATAGGATTTGCTCACTTTTTGTCTTGGTTCATGGAGTAAGTAGGTAAATTGTTTCATCTACCACAAAAATCTTCTTCCTGTTGTTGAAGTTATGTCAATAGGGTGTAAAGGAATCAGAGAAAACCTAGCTAAACAACTTATTGCCTTATGCTGCTCTCATTCCATGTTGTAGTTGTCCAGTTCAGCTAAGTCTAGGTGTGTCCAAGAAATTTGATTTTCAAAATGAACTTGAACTGCTTAGATTATCAGGCAGACATATTAACCTCAACAGTCTTATTATGAATGTTTGAGACATAAGACAAAATGCAAATGTATTAATTAACAATACAAGATATAGACATGTTCAAAGACCTCTCTATTTCTATCCACTCCTGCCTTAAACAGGAGGTAAAATGAGAAATCAGAGGGCTATTTTTCAAGTGTGAACTTGAAACAAGAGGAAACTGCCAGTCTCACGAGATACTTCTTGCAGACCAGAAAAAAAGCCAGATGAACTGTCTCTGCCTTCACTGTAACAAAACACACTTATCCTCCAGGACTGGAGATACTGTGTCTGGCAGAGTAAAGGATTTTCTTCTGGACAATGTAGGAGAAACGCCACCAACTTTGTTTGAGGGAATGGATTTGGTCAATCTCATTGCCTAAATTCTTGCCTTCTGCTAACAATTTTGTTTACGTAAGATGTAGTAAACAGGGACCTCACAACTCACTCCTTCTCCATCTTGGCTTTCTCAATCACTCTTCCTACTTGGCCCTTTGTCCTGATCTGTCCTTGTTATTCTAGTTATGATTTTTACTTTCTTTTCATCACCTTACAGGTAGGTCAGGGAATAAGAAAAAGGAGTCACCTTGATAAGATTTGAATGGGTGCAGTTTTCTCAGGCATCCAATTATGATCTGTCTTCTCTATAGAAGACAGGGCTCATCTTCCATATTTTATTCTTAAAGAATAACATTCTGGAAGTACCTAACTGTAGTTCCCTAGATACTGACTATACTTGACACATGATGGTCTTGACACCTACTGCCCCAAGATATTTTTTTTAAAAGGAAGAGGTAAAATTAACCATGAAGAACTGAATCTTTTTTCATAATGACCCTTCAAAACATTTTCCTTTCTGCCCCTACTTAAAAACAGAAGATGGGAGGTGACCTTCATAAAGTTATATTGGGTAGAAGAATTACTCACTGCCAGAGGCTAGAAAGAGAGGCTCTCTGTTCACCTCGCCTCCCCCAGTGTTTTTCTGTGGTTGCAGAGGCTCGGAAAAGAGAGTGTGTGTAGGTATTCTTGTGTGGCTTAGGAGCTGACTTCATTTTCTCTCTTTTTTTTAAATTTCACTCTTGGGATGCCTGACTTCCTGCCCAAGGTTGGCCACAATTATTCATGGCCTTGAAGGACATAACTTGAGCATTATCTCTCACATCTGTACAATAGGAATCAAAATACCTGGTCTTGATCTACTATACAGGTGTAAACTAAAGTCAGCTCCTAAGAAGAAATAAGTTATTCATTGTATACTTTTTTTTTCTTAAGATTTTTTTTTTCTAGTTGCTGAATTAGGGGCGAATTTCTGAAATGTGATTCTACTTTTTCATATAATATACATATACAAGAAATTTTAAGCCTCTTTCAGTACATGACTCACAACTTCTTTTAGTCCACATGCAACTTTTGAAATTACCTTTACACAGCATGAGCATATTTTGATGTTTACCTATAGACACCAAACTGGCCACTTAGAAATATTAAATAAAACTCTCAGTTGTTCCTGTGAGGATCATTTGTTTCGTGAACTATTTTCAATAGATTTACTACCCACCTACCCAACCTAGATTTCTGATTCTTCCTCTTCATCGTCACAAAATACTAACACATCTCTGCTAGGACTCATACAGAGAATGATAAAGGAAATGTGCTTTTTCTTTAAGAAGTTTACAGTTTTACAGACTACACTGATATGTAACATATGAAGAACAAAATAAGCAAAGTAGTCATTATAAATTGGGAAAGGAGTACATCAAGGCTGTATATTGTCACCCTGCTTTTTTAACTTCTATGCAGAGTACATAATGCAAAATGTCAGGCTGGATGAAGCATAAGCCAGAATCAAGATTGCCAGGAGAAATATCAATAACCTCAGATATACAGATGACACCACCCTTATGGCAGAAAGCGAAGAGGAACTAAAGAGCCTCTTGATGAAAGTGAAAGAGAAGAGTGAAAAAGCTGACTTAAAACTCAATATTCAAAAAACAAAGATCATGGCATCCGGTCCCATCACTTCGTGGCAAATACATGGGGAAACAATGGAAACAGTGAGAGACTTTATTTTCTTGGGCTCCAAAATCACTGTACATGATGACTGCAGCCATGAAATTGAAAGACACTTGCTCCTTGGAAGAAAAGTTATGGCCAACTTAGCGTATTAAAAAGCAGAGACATTACTTTGCCAACAAAGGTCCATCTAGTCAAAGCTATGGTTTTTCCAGTAGCTTTGTATGGATGTAAGAGTTGGAGAAGGAAATGGCAACCCTCTCCAGTGTTCTTGCCAGGAGAATCCCAGGGACGGCGGGGCCTGGTGGGCTGCCATCTATGGGGTCGCACAGAGTCGGACACAACTGAAGCGACTTAGCAGCAAGAGTTGGACCATAAAGAAAGCTGAGTGCTGAAGAACTGATGCTTTCAAACTGTGGTGTTGGAGAAGACTCTTGAGAATACCTTGGACTGCAAGGAGATCAATCCAGTCAATTCTAAAGGAAATCAGTCCTGAATATTCATTAGAAGGACTGATGCTGAAGCTGCAGCTCCAATACTTTGGCCACTTGATGTGAAGAACTGACTCATTGGAAAAGACCCTGATGCTGGGAAGGATTGGGGGCAGGAGGAGAAGGGGATGACAGAGGATGAGATGATTGGATGGCATCACCAACTCGATGGACATGAGTTTGAGCAAGCTCCAGGAGTTGGTGATGGACAGGGAAGTCTGTTGTACTGCAGTCCATGGGGTCACAAAGAGTCAGAGAAGACTGAGTAACTGAACTGAACTGAAGTCATTATAGAATCGGTACGTTAGATTTAGAAAGTCTGTATGAGGGAGAACTGCATTTAGGGTTCATAAAAATAGATGAAGCAGATAACACTGACTTACATCTATTGAATGGAGAGCAGTATAATCCAGTGGTTTATGAGACCATTTATAAGAAATGGGCACTATTTAGTAGGAGATGGGCATTTGGAAACCTGGCATGCTACAGTCCATGGGATCGCAAAGAGTCGGACATGACTGAGTGACTGAACTGAACTGGGCATTTCAGACAGATAAGCCTGGGCTCAGAGTCCAGCTCCACCACCTACTGGCATTGTGACTAGTTCTAGGACAGCATCCTGTGGACCTTTGGCATTTAGCTGATCTTAAACCTTCATTTCCTCTTCTGTAAAATGGGGTTAATATCATTAACTAAACCTTCTTGTTTGTTTCTTAAATAGTATAAACCATATAAGCACTTAGCACAGTGTCTGAACATAGTGAAAGTTCAATAAACAGTTGTGTTTTAGAACCACAACAGCTTGCATTTATTCAAAGAGTTTTCAGATACATCATCTCATTTGATCAGTTCAGTTCGCTGAACTGAACTCAGTCGCTCGGTCCTGTCTGACCGTTTGCAACCCCATGGACTGTAGCACGACAGGCTTCCCTGTTCGTCACCAACTCCTAGAGCTTGCTCAAACTCATGTCCATTGAGTCAATGATCTCATTTGATCTGGACGCCAATTTGGTAAAGAAGATGAGATATATTCCCTCACAACCCGCTATACACACATCACCTTCCAATTACATGAGGAAACAGGGACACAGAAAATGGAAATGACTTGCTCAAGTTGGGGACAGAATCATTACAAACACTGATTTAGAGCTCTTTTCACTCCATCTCAGCAAACAGAAGGCCCCGCCATAAGGCGTTCTCAGGTGTAGACAGAGATATATCATGTCCTAAACAATTACTGTTCTCTGACCAGACTTAAAAAATGTTACAGAAAACATGAAAAATTTCAAGGACTCTCTGAATGGTGAGAAAAACGTAACTTTCAGATGAGGTGAGGAATCGGTCCTTAGGGAAAAATTGACCAGAGGTGTATTCTAAAGGGCTGAATCTTAATCCTAAAGAAATTAAAATTAAAAAAAATGTATATATGTGTGTGTGTGTATCCTTTTTCATATTCTTTTCTGTATGGTTTATTACAGGTTATTGAATATAGTTCCTTGTGCTATACAGTAGGTCTCTGTTGTTTATCTATTTTATACATTGTAGTTTGTTTCTGTTAATCCCAAACTCCTAATTTATCCCTCCCCAACTCCCTTTCCCCTTTGGTAAGTTTGTTTTCTAGTCTATGAGTCTATTTCTGTTTTGTAAATCAGTTAATTTGTATATTTTAGATTTCACATATAAATGGTATCATGTACGTCTTTCTCTTTCTGACTTAGTTCACTTAGTATGATAATCTCTAGTTCCATCCATGTTGCTGCATATGGCATTATTTCATTCTTTTTATGGCTGAGTAGTATTCTGCTGTGTATGCATGTGTGTATGTATATCACATCTTCTTTCTCCATTCATCTGTCAATGGACAATCAGTTTACTTCCATGTTTTGGCTATTGTATTAAATAATGCTACGATGAACACTGAAGTGCCTTTATCTTTTCAAATTAGAGTTTTCTCCAGATATATGCCCAGAAGTGTGATTGCTGGATCATATGGCAACTCTATTTTTATTTTTTTAAGGAAACTCCATACTGTTTTCCTAAGAAATTTTAATCAAATGTGCCTTAGAATAGTAGCAATATAGCAATTTCTTCTGTAAACTGAGGATATTACCCACTCAGAATAAAGATTAACTTAGGGAATTTGTACATGGAGCTGTTACAGAAGCTGAGGCTGTAGAAATAAACAAAATAGGAGGACTTCCCTGTTGGTACAATGTATGGGAATGCGAGTGCCAATGCAGGGGGGACACAGATTTAATCCCTAGTCCGGGAAGATTCCACATGCTTCGGAGCAACTAAGGCCATGAGCCACAGTTACTGAGCTCACTTACTGCAACTACTGGAGCCCAAAAGCTTAGAGCCCATGGTCTGCAACAAGAGAAGCCACTGAGATGAGAAGCCCCTGCTCACCGCAACTAGAGAAAGCCTGCATGAAGCAACAAAGTCCCAGGCAACCAAAAATAAAAATAAATAAATAAATAATTTTTAAAAAACAATACAGGAAAACTTTTGTCCCTCCATTCTTTTTCCCTCCAATATATCCTACCCCACATCATGGAAAATCGATTTTACTTTGTTATAATAGACTGGCTGAATTTACATTAACTAGGGATTCACTTTGGTTAATGCTGTTATAGGGAACCATTTTTAAGGTACACATCTTTCTGAGGTTTACTTATTTACCAGTCATTCGTAGATTAGCATATTGTTTAATTGGATTGCTTTCCTAACTTTCATGTTTATTTGCGGCTGTGCTGGTTCTTTGTTGCTGCGCCTGGGCTTTCTCTAGCTGCAGTGAGCGGGGCTATTCTCTAGCTGCAGTATGTTGGCTTCTTATCGTTGCAGAACATGGGCTCTAAGGTGCAAGGGCTTCAGTAGCTGTGGTGCACAGGCTTAGCTGCCTCTTGGCATGTGGAATCCTCCCAGACTAGGGATCAAACCTGCATCCCCTGCATTGGCAAGCGGATTCTTCACCACTGGACCACCAGGGAAGTCCTTCCGATCTTTTAAATGACGCTGAAGAAAACAGAAGAACTTTAGCAAGGAGGGGAGGCAGGCAATTTGAGGATAGAGAGTAATTTGAGGAGTATGTAATATTGGGGTCAATCAACAAGTGAGGGTGCCCAAGTAACCTGAGAACAGAGGACTCTCAGGGCAGAGAGTTGCAGAGAAGGAGATGATACAGTCCCCAACTTATTGCATGGCAAAATAATTCTCCAGAGTTATGCTTATATCCAGGGAAAGTATAAAAGTATTTTTCTTCCTCAGATTCCTCTTGCATAAGTGGGCCCTGGTGCATCTTGTAATTTGAACTTAACATACCACTCACTGTTATTTGACTTGTTCTTCAGTCACTAAATCGTGTCTGACTCTCTCGCAATCCCATGACTGTAGCATGCCAGTCTCTTCTATCCTCCACTATCTCCTCTATCCTCCACTATCTCCTCTGTCCTCCACAGAGTTTGCTCAAATTCATGTCCATTGAGTCAGTGATGCTATCTAATTTTCTCATCGTCTACCACCCTCTTCTCCTTTTGCCTTCAATCTTCCCCAGCATCAGGGTCTTTTCCAGTGACTCAGCTCTTCACATCAGGTGGCCAAAGTATTGGAGGTTCAGCTTCAGCATCAGTCCTTCCAGTGAATATTCAGGGTTGATTTCCTCTAGGGTTGACTAGTTTGATCTCCTTGCAGTCCAAGGGAGTCTCAAGAGTCTTCACCAGCACCACAATTCGAAAGCATCGGTTCTTGGGTGCTCAACCTTTTTATGGTCCAACTCTCACATCCATATAGGACTACTGGAAAAGCCAAAGCTTTGACTATATGGACCTTTGTCAGCAAAGTGATGTCACTGTTTTTTAATAGGCTGTCTAGTTTCATTTGACTACATAATGGCTAAACAGATATTTGAGGGCTGGCCTGGGAAGTTATATTGTTTCTACAGGAAAATGATCCCTTAGTTTTAACTAAGCAGACTACAAATGACATTTTTTTAACTTAGGAAATGCCTATGTTTATATTATACGTATAGATAATAGCATGTTGATGTCTTTAAACAAGAAACAGGCAGCTATAACAGTCTTTATTCCTTAGCTCTCTCAAAATAGAGTACATAAAAAAAAAAAAAGCAAAAAAACAAAACAACAACAACAACAAAAAATAGAGTACATAACTTCTACCATTATAGGCCAGTATATTTTTCTATATTACTTTTTAAGATGTAATGAAAAAGCAGTGGAAACTGATATGTTTTGTATTTTTCAAGGATGGTTTTGGTTGTTTAATCGGAGCAAATTGGTTTATAGGAATTGTTCAAAATAAGGAGACTGCCCTCTCAAAATATCTAATGCTTCACAAAATAGAATGTTGAATAAATTTATGTATTTTTTAATAGAATTGGACAGCAATATCTACTGGAACTCTTTTCTAGTCATCAAGCTGTCCTAAAGATACTTGATTTCTTTTCCTAAATAAACCATTTCTCCCTAACTTCTTTGTAACCCTAAGTGTAAATTCACAAATATGCATGGCACCATATTCAGTAAAAAACATTTCAAAGCAAATGACATTCATTTGGCATTAACCTTATCCTTGTTGATCTCCTTCATTTTTCATTGAATTGAAATCAACTTTACCAAATTGTGAGTTAATCTGAGTCAAATTCTAAAGTATCACATTAACATTGAAGACATTTGAATGCAAAGATTTAGGCTAGTACATCACCAATCACCTGGTTCAGACCTCTTCCTCTGCATCTTAGTCCAAGTTACCATTATCCCTTAACTGGTATTTTACAACAGTCTGTGAAACTGGTTTCTTTGCCTTTATTCTGCCATCTGCAATCAAGTCTCAATACAATGGCTAATGATACTTTTAAAAAAATTAGATCACATCACTTTTCAGCTTGAATCCCTCCAAGTGCTGTCTATTGCACTTAAAATAAGATCCAAATTTCTTACCATGACCTATGAGGGTCCACATGACCCAGTTTTCCCCTTTCCTTGTCCTTCTTCCATTCATTTGCAAACTCTGACCCCACTGTTTTCTCCATGTTTTCCAAAGGTTTAGCCTGCCGCTTACCCAGGCTTGCATTATAACTTCCATCAGATGCCTGACTTCTGGATTTCACAAAAATGGATTCTTCTGTTTCTTCCGATCTCATTCATTCCCTGCTCACCTCTGTAATATGGCCACCTAGTTCCCTTTAAAATATGATCCTGTCTTATTTCCTTCATAGGACTTGCTGCTGCTGCTGCTGCTGCTAAGTCATTTCAGTCGTGTCCCCTTCAGACTCTGTGTGACCCCATAGACGGCAACCCACCAGGCTCCCCCGTCCCTGGGATTCTCCAGGCAAGAACACTGAAGTGGGTTGCCATTTCCTTCTCCAGTGCATGAAAGAAAAAGTGAAAGTGAAGTCACTCAGTCGTGTCCGACTCTCAGTGACCCCATGGACTACAGCCCACCAGGCTCCTCTGTCCATTGGATTTTCCAGGCGAGAGTACTGGAGTAGGGTGCCGTTGCCTTCTCTGAGGACTTGCTGCTCAGTACAATTATTTTATTTATGACTGTCTCTATGTCTTTCCTTCCCACTAGAATTTAAGCTCTATGGGAGCAGGGATCTTGCCTTGTTCTTACACATTGTCTCTGAGAAGTCTTCTGGTGCATATGGCGGGTAAACTGATGATATTTTGAACTCTTATAACCTATATTTCAGAAGAGAAGGAGACTTTAAAGTATAACCTTTTCATGGTAAGATAATAAAAATTAAAGCATAGAGAGATTAAAAAGCATATTTGGTAAGTTATGAAACCAATACTAGAATCCAGTTTTCCCAACTCCACAGCTTCATGTGGCTTCTCCATTATAGTTGGTTGAATTCTTGAGCTAGCTTGATAACATTTCTCCTCTTCCTTCTTTGTACACTTTCTTCTAAGCTATTGTTTTCTCCATTAGTCACTGTTAACACAATTCATTTATTTCTGAGGTTTGCTAGCTTTAGTATTAAGTCTATGAAGTGCTTTGTGATGCTAGTTATAAAGAATATCTTATGAAAATAAACCGTAACATGTGAAAAAAGCCACAGTCTACAGCAGTACCGCACAGAGTGCATATAACAAAGGCTCAGTTGTGCTGTTGCAAGGAAGAGTCAATAATTAGTAACACATTTCTAAAGGTCTCTCTTGCATAATTTTTGTGTCCAGATGTCTATGACATTTGGGTTCTAAAATAGAGTTCCAAATACCACACATTCATGCACATTTTCCAAGAATAATTGGATGATTTTTGAATCTTTCTATTTAATAAACATCAGGACTAAAGATGGACTACTTCACAATATCAAATTTATTCATTTTAAACATCCATTTTGATGTGAAAAGTGTTTGGAATAAACACAATTAAAAGAATGCCAGATTGTAAATCCTTTGAAGTTTTTGTTTATTATATGTCTCATCCAACTGCTAGTAGTGTAAAAATGGAAAGTAATTTACATAAAATTTTTCAATTCACATTTTCTTGGAGATGAACATTTTCCTTTTTTTTTTTTTTAGTTTAACTATTAACAGTTCCCTCAGAACCCTTTAGTGGATCCCCACATAGTGGTATATAAAGTCCAAGAGCCCTGATAAGGTATAAACTCCTTTCCCTGCATCTGGCCCTAACTGCCTCTCCAGCTTCAATAGTGCCCCCCCCAACACACACTCCTCAAAGTTTATCCTCCAGGGACACTGAACAGCTTGTAATTCCTGGAACACAGTGGAAAGCTACTCATTTTGATGTCTTTTTACATCCTGTGCCCTTTCTCTCCACATCTCCCAGCTCAGCTCTATGTACCTTTAAGTTCTGGTTCACGTGCCACTTCCTGTAGGAAACCATCTCTGATGCCTTCAGTTTGGGCAAGGGAGTTCTTGGGAGCACAACTCCCCCACTGGATGACACTGAATTGTAACTAACTTTATGAACGTTTCCTGTTGGGCCTTGGACTACTAAAGGGGGGCTCATCTTTGTCTCCACGCCAACTAGTAGGAGTTAAATAAAAGATAAATGAATAAATAAGGCATTTGCATAGAAAAATTAAATTACAGAAAAGCAAAGATTAGATGTCAGTGACTGCTAGGTGCCAGCAAACCTCAATTAATTAGAACCAACTAACTGCCTGGATTTCCTGGCATTTTTAAAGAGAGAAGATTTACACTACTGATGCTTAAAAAATCTTAGGAAAAAAAGTGTTGTTTTACAAAGGATCTCTTAAAAATAAATGAAAGATTACACTGTAAAGCAACTGTACTCCAATAAAAATTAATTTTAAACTGGATATGAAAATGAAAAGACAATTTATAGGGTACATCATAGTATAAGCGAGATTTAGCACAAACTTCTCAACTTTCTATGTCTATTTCAGTGGCCACGAATCCTTGGAGAACTGGGGTTCCTCAAAATAATTTAAACTGATCTTTAATCTACTACTATAGTCCGAGTATCTATGCATATATATAATAACGATGCTAAGTTGTTGTTTGTTGTTTAGTTGCTAAGTTGTGTCCACCTCTTTGCGACCCCATGGACTGTAACCAGCAAGGCTCCTCTGTCCATGGGATTTCCCAGGCAAGAATACTGGGTTGCATTTCCTTCTCTAGAGAATGATGCTATATGAATATTTTTAAATGTATATCGATATTTGAGATTAATTAGATATAAACCATTTAAAGCAATACTTAATTCACAGAACCAATGTCATTATGTATTTTCTCAATCCCTGTATTCAGACATTTATATCACAGATATATACTGAGAGCCTTGTGTGTGCCAGGCTCCACACAGGTCCTGGGAATTCAATAGGGAACAAGTTAGAAGTGGCTCTTGCCCTCAGGTGTTTACAGCCTAGTCGGAAAGAAACAATAAATAAACAAGTGATAACACATTGAATGAACCCTATGAGAGGAAAAACTAGCAGCTATGTTAGAAAATTAGAGAAGAAAACAGATATTCAAAGAAGGCTTTTCTAGAAAAATGGCTTTTATTTTTTTATTTATTTAAAAAAATTATTTATTTCTGTTTGCACTGAGTCTTCATTGCTGTGCTAGGACTTCTCATCCTAGCTTCTCTTATGGCAGAACACAGGTTCTAGGGACCTGAGCTTTGTTGCCTCTCGGCATGTGGGAATCTTCCCAGACCAGGGATTACAACTTTGTCGCCTGCATTGGTAGGTGGATTCTTAACCACAAGGAGAATCTAGGAAAGTGATTTTTAGATTGAAATCTAAAGACTAAGAAGTAGCCAGCAAGGAAAGAAGTGAGGGAACAGCATTTTGGGTGGAAGGATCAGCATGTGCAAAGGCCCAGTCAAGAAAGAACCTCAAAGGTTTTGAGGAACTGAAATCAGGCCAATGTATATAGCATAGTGGGCAAAGAGCAAGGTGGAGTTGGAGAAGTAAGTAGGTGAGACCAGCTCACTTGGTATGGGGCATCATAAGTTTTGGATATCCTTCTAAATCACAGTAGGAAAAAAGCAAAGGGGTAGGCTACCCACTGTCTACCTAAATTCCTTGTGTGTGTGTGTGTGTGTGTGTGTGTGTGTGTGTGTATGTGTTCAGTAGCTGCTGTGTCTGACTCTTTGTGAGCCCCAAGGACTGTAACCTGCCAGGTTCCTCTGTCCATAGGATTCTCCAGGCAAGGGTACTGGAGTGGATAGCCATTCCCTTCTCCAGGGGATCTTCCCAACCCAGGGATCAAACCCAGGTCTCCTACACAGCAGGCAGATTCTTTACCATCAGAACCACCAGGGAAGGGCTAACTTGTGCTGAGTATAAATAAGCACTTAATTGTGTTTCCCAGATATCCAAGTATTATTTATGAAAGTATTTATCTTTCAGAATACAGAAAGAACACTGGAATGTCAAACATTTTCCCAAAATGTGAATAATTTATTCTAACAGATCTAATCAAGTGTGTATTGATGGAAGCTTGGACTGGCACAATACCCTTCTCAAACAACCATAAACAGATATCCACAGAGAAAAAAAGAGCTATTGAACTTAGAATCCAAAGGACAATTTTTTTTTTCTTCAACTCTGGGCACACTGATTCCAAAAGGCAACATTTTGTCCAATTGGTTCTTTTCTTGGCCGTGAAATTTCTAAAGGAGTGTGACTTAAGATAGAGCCCATGGCGGAAGCAGATGTGTTTAGCCAGGATGGATACTGTCTTTATACTTGAATTGCAGAGGCTTACTATACCGCTTGCTCTAAATTCATTCTCATTGTTTATTCTCACATAGGCTGAATTTTTGTGCCCCTAAATTATTTTTCCAATGAGGAGGAGGACATGTTTCTACATCCTTTCGTGTTTGAAGCACAGTCTCAAAATAAGAATATCATAAACATACCTTAATGGATATCTACACATTATTTTATGATTTTTAAACAGTTTCACCTGTTTGTGACTGCCTGGATTCCATAACTGGAGGTGTTTGCTCTCTATAGTACTCTGAGGAGATTGAGAAATCAGCTGTCAGTGACTTCCCTGAGGTCTCTGGAGCTTTGGTGATGTAAGCACTTTTCTCCATCGTGTTAAATTTAGGAGGAAAGAAAAATCTGCTGAGTTTGGTTTTTTATGGCAATAAGCCAATTTTCCTTTCCATATGTTGCTTGCCCTCGGGCACTCAGAAGGTACACAGGATTCATTTCCACTGAAGGAGGAGACTTAGAGCATGGGGGTGGGGGGAGTGAATGAGACAGGATGGTATGATTAGCTACTTGCTATGATCTGCAAAAAGATATAAAAATTAGGACGGAAGGCTGGGTATTAGGAAAGGGCACAGTCAGGCTGGCATTCGTGAGAGCATGTAGATTTTCTTGATTTGTTGTGCAAACCAGGAAAGTTGGAAGTGCACGTCCTTACTGAGATCATACTCCAGTAGATTTCAAAGAAGTGACCCATAGTTGGGTTAAGTACTCTGATGAGGGAAGAAGAGATTACTGGGAACATGTAAAAGATGTTTGCCTGGGGGGAGGTAGACTTTCTGGAGGAAGTCCTTTCTAAACTGAGATCTAAATAATAAAAAGGGAATTGGGAATGGGATGGGGTAGACTAGAATGTGGAGCACAGAGGAGAAAGCACTTTTTTTTCCCCAAAAATATAGTTAAATGGGAGGTGCATTCCAAGAACTGAACTTAATTCAATGTGCTGAAGCATAGTGTGCAAAGAAGGTGGGGGCAGGGGGTGATTAAAGAGAGGCTAGAGCTATGTATCCAATTATGAAGCACCTTACAGGACAAGCTAAGGATTGATCTGAGGTCAATGGGGACTCAATACAGATTTTAAGGAGGAGAATGACTAATTGAGAAAGAGCAGTTGGGCACCTTTCTGCATTGGAGGGGTCAGGAGGTAAATCTGTAAACCAATAGAAAGCTGTTGCTATGATGCAGATGATAATGGTGACCTGAACTAAAGTAGTGATAGTGAACTGGGTAGACGTGGATGGATTAGGAAGCGAAAATCATGAGACTTGATAACTGGATGGAAGAAAGAGATAGAGGGGGAAAAAAGGAGGCCTTCATTTCCCTAGTTTTATGGTTTAAAGAGCTGGTGGATGATGTGTCTTTTCTATAGGAGGAAACCCAAGTCATTCAGGTCACTGTTGTTTGAATGAAGCCATACTATCTGTCAAAGATTACACTGAGTTGGGAGGGAAATTTGGGCAACCAAAATGCAGCTATGAATCAGGTATCATAGTTTTGATTTCCCAAGATAGTCCTGTTTTATACCTATTTTCCTGAAGTCTCATCTGGTTTAGCATTTTTTTTTCTAAAGAAGAGAATCCTGGCTTGGACCATAAATTACAGTCACCCTACATATGGGTAACAGCCCTTAGAAGGACAAATAAGTGAGTTCTTTCCTTGAACACACATTTTACTGGGGTTGCAGTCATAAACTAAGTGTGCAAAGAGATGAGTTGACTGGAATAACTTCATAAAGAATCATTTTCATTGTTCATGTCATTTATCTGAGTAAAATTACTGTAGGAGAAATTCTAAGTTGTATCTATCCTGATTGAAAAATTTCAAGCACTTGATGAACTTGGTTATTTCACCTCAACTTGCCATTTTATTTTAAAAATTGTGAGCATAAAGGAACTCCCTGGTGGTCCAGTGGTTAGGACTCCAAGCTTCCACTGCAGGGAGCAAGGGTTCTATCCTTAGTCCAGGAACTAAGATCCCATATGCCACATAGCCAAAATCAATCAATAAATAGTGTGAGCACAAGTGATTCTAAATTCTCCAAAGGGGTTTAATAAACCAGGGATACGGCTACTGCATTATAAATGTTTTGCACAGCCTTTTGTTCATATGGATGTGATTTATGGTAGATGAGATTATTTTTAGGCTAGGATGCCCCATGATAGCCGAAGCAAACAGTTGATTTCAGGGCTATGATAAAAGAAGATATTTGGGATGCCTGAACGTGGTGAAACTATTCTAGAGCTCTGACTTTAAAAATGTCACTATCTACCTAAATATTTTAATACATGTACCTCACATGTATTTATAGCCCATCTCCTTCCAAAAAGTATGTAAGATAGCTCCAAAAGATTCAGCCCCCATCAAAAACCAGTTTTTCATAGAAGTCGATATGTTTCTAACTGCAACTGTTTTTTGAAAGATAACTTTATACAGGCCACCCGGCTATTTCACTTTCAAACAGATTGCATTCCAAAAATGCATTTGAGGGTTGGCTCTTTGAGAGTTGGAATACATTTTTCTTTCAGAAACACTGTGATGGTTGAGTTCCCAGGCAAGTACACAAAAACCTGGTCAACCTTGGCTGTCTATCCCTTGCTTGAATTCTGGGTCCCAGAAATATTAGTGAGGAGACTGGAATGAAGAGAGCTTCCCCTGCATTGTCTCCATAAAGAAGAAAATTCTAGAAAATGTGCAGTCTGTCTTGTTATCTTGTCTTTCTTCTCTCTGTTCTCTCCTGCTGGTGTTCCTCCAGTTCCAAAACTTCCCAGTATCTCCAAGCTTGTCCCAGTCTTCACTGCTTCCCTCTACTTGGGCCTGTTCCAACTCTTTAAAAATGCCTTTTTTCCTAATGACTGCTTCTTTCTTCCCAAATCAAACTCGCAGGCCCTCAGTGGAGATATCTTAACTTTCTATTAAAATATTCTAACGGAACACCATATGTGAATGACTAATGGATTCTGAATATTTGTAGAGCTCTTTTTTAAAAAAGACATGGAATATATATTACTTCAAATATGTATATTTTGGAGAGGAAGAATGTAATGCAGTTTAATAGGGGAAATTCATGTTAAGACAAGGTTTATTTTCAATGTGCAAAGATTTTATTTATATAGAATTAGTTTCAGCATCTGGTGTACACTAAAACTTCTGGTAGATGTGCTCAGCAGAAGCAAAACTCCACAATGAAATCAAAATAACACACATATGCATTCCTAGTAGAGTGATGGTCTTCCCTGGTGGCTCGGCTGGTAAAGAATTTACCTGCAATGCAGGGGACCCGGATTTGATCTCTGGGTCCAGGAAGATCCCCTGGAGAAGGAATTGACAGCCCACTCCAGTATTCTTGCCTGGAAAATTCCATGGACAGAGGAGCCTGGTGGGCTACAGTCCATGAGGTTGCAGAGTCGGACACGACTGAGCAACGAACACACACAGTAGAGCGAGAGAGATGCAGAGCAGGAGGGTCTTCTCTGGCTTTTCTCCCTTAGAATCACTTGATTGCTGAAAATCAAAAGTGCCTCTCTCTATTTCTAGGCCATCCAAAACAAAATCAGCTGAGGTCAATTTTCCATATACATTCTCTATGTGGTACCATAGTAATAGATATCTTTTAGGTGTTAACATGTGCTCACTGATTTTCCAAACACAACAAATCAGTGTCTAAGAGAACCTGGCTGTAAATGTGAAGACTATGATAAACTCAGAAACCAAGAAGATCATTATGTAGTATTAAATGCTTAAAATTAAGACAAGGTATTTTTGGACCAAGTTTTCCGAAATTTGATTCTTTAAGTTCTCACTTTTATTTATTTACCTTGTTCTTATATATACATTTGGCTATACCATGCAGCTTACCATATCTTAATTGGCCTGACCAGGGATTGAACTGGGCCCTCAGCAGTGAAAGTGTAGAGTCCTACCCACTTGACCGCCAAAGAATTCCCATAAATTCCTACTTTTATTTATTTACAAGTTTCTGCCTTTACTTTTAAATGTAGCAACAATTAGCACTTGGATATCACCTTATAATAAATTTTGACATACACTTGAACTTGTAAGGTATTATTCCTAGTTAACAGAAAGAGAAGCTGAGGCTCAGAAAAGCTAAATCTTGCTCAGGATTTCCAGCTCAGATTGGAAAGAATCCAGTTCCTGAGACTCAGCTTCCAGGCGAGTTCTGCTGTATTCGGCTGCCTCTTTAGTTCCCAAACTGCCCAATATCTCCACACTGACAGTGAAGACCCTGGCACCATGGGTGAGGAAAAGGGCATGGAAAGGCAGGAATTTAGTTCAGGACTGCCATTTCTAGAAAGCCATTTAGATGTGTATTCTCTTATAAGGAATGGTTACATTTACATCTGCCAATAGCTAATGTAAGCTAGAGATCTGGTCAGAAGAGATGCAGGAAGGGAGTCAGGAATAAATGGAAACTTTGCATGCTCGGGGGGACATATTTATACACTATATAGATATATGTATGTATATATGCATATGTACAATAATGACTTTACATTGCATATTGGAGAACACAGATCAATATCTACCATTATTATTCAGTTGTGAAGTTGCCTCCAACTCTTTGCAACCCCATGGACTGCAGCATGCCAGGCTGCCCTGTCCTTCACTATCTCCCTGAGTTTGCTCAAACTCATGTCCACTGAGTTGGTATGAAACCATTTACCACAGATTGGGACTTGAACCCATGTGCTGGGACATGACCAAGCCAAAACCCAGTTTGGGACTCTAACCCACATGGCTG
This sequence comes from Giraffa tippelskirchi, assembly GCF_054371585.1. Classification (NCBI taxonomy): domain Eukaryota; kingdom Metazoa; phylum Chordata; class Mammalia; order Artiodactyla; family Giraffidae; genus Giraffa; species Giraffa tippelskirchi. The sequence goes on along the minus strand of NC_137280.1, from coordinate 35,100,531 downwards.
GGACTCGAACCCACATAGCTGGGACTCAAACTCAGACAAAATCCTGCTTGGGATTTAAATCCACATAGCTGGGACTGGAACCCAGCCAAAACCTGCGGTACCTGGTTTCAGGACCAAAATAAACTCAAGTTCTTGATGCCTCATCGCAGAAAGAATTCAGTGAGAGACAAAGTGATAGGTAAGAAGTGGATTTATTCAGATTCAGAGAGAAGCACGCTTCACAGAGTGGGGCCATCGCAGAGCGTGAGTGCATCTGTGAAATGTGGTGTGGTTAGTTTTTATAGGTTGGGTAATTTCATATGCTACTGAGTGGGAGGATTATTCCAACTATTTTTCGGAAAAGAAAAGAAAGTTAGTCGTGTCTGATTCTTTGTGACCCCACAGACTGTGCTCACCAGGCTCGTCCATGGGATTCTCCAGGCAAGAATACTGGAGTGGGCTGCCATTTCCTTCTCCAGGTGATCTTCCCAACCCAGGGATCCAACCCAGGTCTCCCGCATTGCAGGTGGATTGTTTCCTGACTGAGCCACCAGGGAAGTCATTTTTCAGAAGGGGCGGAGATTTCCAGGATTGGGCCACCACCCACTCCTCAGTCTTTTGACAGTATCTTGGAAGTGTCATGGCACCCCTGGGTGTGTCGTTTCACTTGCTGATTGAGGATCAAAGTCTAGTCTTGTCTACCATCTTGGTTCCATTTGATTCTAATTGGTTTATGTTGTGTCCTTCAGTTCAGTTCAGTTCAGTCACTCAGTCATGTCCAACTCTTTTCGACCCCATGGACTGCAGCATGCCAGGCCTCCCTGTCCATCATCAACTTCTGGACTTTATTCAAACTCATAGCCATTGATTTGGTGATACCATCCAACCATCTCATCCCCTGTGGTCCCCCTTCTCCTCCCACCTTCAATCTTTCCCAGCATCAGGGTCTTTTCCAATGAGTCAGTTCTTCCCATCAGGTGGGAAGAAACTCATTGGAGTTTCAGCTTCAGCATCAGTCCTTCCAATGAATATTCTGTACTGATTTCCTTTAGGATGGACTGGTTGGATCTCCTTGCTGTCCGAGGGACTCTCAAGAGTCTTCTCCAATACCACAGTTCAAAAGCATCAATTCTTCAGCACTCAGCTTTCTTTCTAGTCCAACTCTCACATCCATACACGACTACTGGAAAAACCATAGCTTTGACTAGACGGGCCTTTGTTGGCAAAGTAACATCTCTGCTTTTTAATATGCTGTCTAGGTTGGTCTAGGTTTTCTGAATGTTGAGCTTTAAGCCAGCTTTTTCACTCTCCTCTTTCACTTTAATCAAGAGGCTCTTTAGTTCTTCTTCACTTCCTGCCACAAGGGTGGTGTCATCTGCATATCTGAGGTTATTGATATTTCTCCCTGCAATCTTGATTCCAGCTTGTGCTTCTTCCAGCCCAGCATTTCTCATGATGTACTCTGCATATAAGTTAAATAAGCAGGGTGACAATATATAGTCTTGATGTACTCCTTTCCCTATTTGGAACCAGTCTGTTGTTCCATGTCCAGTTCTAACTGTTGCTTCCTGATCAGCATACAGATTTCTCAAGAGGCAGGTCAGGTGGTCTGGTATTCCCATCTCTTTAAGAACTGTCCACAGTTTGTTGTGATCCACACAGTCAAAGGCTTTGGCGTAGTTAATAAAGCAGAAGTAGATGTTTTTCTGGAACTCTCTTGCTTTTTTGATGATCCAACGGATGTTGGCAATTTGATCTCTGGTTCCTCTGCCTTTTCTAAAACCAGCTTGAATATCTGGAAGTTCTCAGTTCACATACTGTTGAAGCCTGGCTTGGAGAATTTTGAGCATTACTTTACTAGCCTGTGAGATGAGTACAATTGTGTGGTAGTTTGAGCTTTCTTTGGCATTGCCTTTCTTTGGAATTGGAATGAAAACTGACCTTTTCCAGTCCTCTGGCCACTGCTGAGTTTTCCAGATTTGCTGGCATGTTGAGTGCAGCACTTTCATAGCATCATCTTTTAGGATTTGGAATAGATCAACTGGAATTCCATCACCTCCACTAGCTTTGTTCATAGTAATGCTTCCTAAGGCCCACTTGACTTTGCATTCCAGGATGTCTGGCTCTAGGTGAGTGATCACACCATTGTGATTATCTGGGTCATGAAGATCTTTTTTGTGTAGTTCTTCTGTGTATTCTTGCCACCTTTTCTTAATATCTCCTGCTTCTGTTAGGTCCGTACCATGTCTGTCCTTTATTGTGCCCATCTTTGCATGAAATGTTCCCTTGGTATCTCTCATTTTCTTGAAGAGATCTCTAGTGTTTCCTATTCTATTGTTTTCCTCTATTTCTTTGCACTGATCACTGAGGAAGGCTTTCTTATCTCTCCTTGCTATTCTTTGGAACTCTATATTAAAATGGGTATATCTTTCCTTTTCTCCTTTGCCTTTAGCTTCTCTTCTTTTCACAATTATTTGTAAGGCTTCCTCAGACAACCATTTTGCTTTTTTGCATTTCTTTTTCTTGGGGATGGTCTTGATCCCTGTCTCCTCTACAATGTCATGAACCTCTGTCCATAGTTCTTCAGGCACTCTATCAGATCTAATCCCTTGAGTCTATTTCTCACTTTCACTGTATAATGGTAAGAGATTTGATTTAGGTCATACCTGAATGGTTTAGTGGTTTTCCCTACTTTCTTCAATTTAAGTATGAATTTTGCAATAAGGAGTTCATGATCTGAGTCATCGACAGCTTCCAGTCTTGTTTTTGCTGACTGTATAGAGCTTCTCCATCTTTGGTTGTGTCCTTGGGGTATGCCATTCTTTCAAAAGTTGTGCCCTGCCCCTTTCCCTCCTGTTACAAGTGATGCCATCTTACCATCTCATCCTCTGTTGCCCTCTTCTCCTCCTGCCTTTATCTTTCTCAGAATCAGGTACTTTCCTAATGAGTCGGCTCTTCACATAAGGTGTTCAAAGTATGGGAGCTTAAGCTTCAGCACCAGTCCTTCCAATGAATGTGCTTAGTCGCTCAGTTGTGCCCGCTGACTCTTTTTGACTCCATGGACTTTAGCCCACCAGGCTCCTCTGTCTATGGGGTTTCTTTAGGCAAGAATACTGGAGTGGGTTGCCATGACCTCTTCCAGGGGATCTTCCCAACCCAGGGATCAAACCTAGGTCTCCTGCATTGCAGGCAGATTCTTTACCATCTGAGCCACCAGGGAAGCCCTTCTAATGAATATTTGGGGTTTATTTCCTTAATAATTAGTTTGATCTCCTTGCAGTCCAAGGCACTCTCAAGTCTCTTCTCCAGCACCACAGTTTGAGAGCAATTATATACCATATTATTTTCAATTTTCCATTATCAATGAGACAAATTATGTAGCCTATAAATGTCACTGTTTAGGAAACATTCGAGATAGAGTACATATACTTGACCAAACAGTAAAGAAATGAAAAGAAAAAAGGAGGTACAACTCAAGAGGTCATAATATTTATAATTATAATCAGAATTAAAATGATGCCTGTTCAAATAAAATAAAGAGTCTGCATATTTGGAAGAAGCAAAGTGCCTTGATGGCAAGCTCTGATCCTGACAGAGAAACTCTCTTCTTGTTCCTAAATGTCATGCGTGCATCTGTTAAGGAGAACTTTCTCTTTCAGGGCCAATTCAACTAACCAGCAGTGACAAGGATTACACAGGAAAACAGATACTCAGAACTCTTGGTAGGAGCTTTGGGCATGAAGCACCAAGGGGACCAATGATTCACTTACCCACTGGGGTGCTTAGTACTGCAAACCCTTGAAAATCTTGCTTGGTCTGCCTAGTACTAGGAGTGCCCTGAAAATGCAATAGGGAAAGAGAAGAATCAAATCATTAACTCTTTTCATATGAAAACATTTAAAGAGACCCCTGTACTTAAAAATAATATTAAACAAACATTAATCAAAAGCTAATCAAGGAAATATACACTGCTATATTTAAAATGCTTAACCAACAGGCTCCTACTGTATAGTACAGGGAACTCTTCTCAATGTTATGTGGCAGCCTGGATGGGAGGGGAGTTTGGGGAAGAATGCATACGTGTATGTGTATGGCTGAGTCCCTTTGCTGTCCACCTGAAACTATCAAAACATTATTAATTGGCTGTACTCCAGTATAAAATAAAAAATTTAAAAAAGAAAGTTTTTCAAGGAAAACCTTTGCAACTGTGTGATAAAAAGAACGTACTATCCAATTTTTTTTTTAAAATGAAAGTACTATATTATTGCCTGCATTAAAAAAAAAATGAGTCATATGATTTTTTGTAGGAAAGGGATTTTTGGGGTGTGGGGAGGAGTGAGAACAAAATGCCAAAGAGGGCTGTTTTGGTGTGGTTTTTTTTTTAAATTGCTGATAACCTATCAAATCTAGATTGGAGAAAATCCCAACAATGAAAATGTTAATCCATTTACTTTAAACAAAGGCCAGGACTTGAAGTAGACAGATAGGCTAGAGTTTGTCATTATTCAGGAGTGATTGGATTTGTTTGAAATTCAGAAACTCTTCAAAGAATGTTAAGGTTAAATTGGAGCAAAAGAGGCATTTTTTCATTTTGTTTTGGCTGATATGGGGACTTCCTGTATGTGTATTAGCATGTTTGTGTTTATTAAACTATAGGAAAATTCACTAAGATTAATTTACTGTACTACATTTTACTAATAAAAGACAAATCCTAAAATCAAAGACATGTTTCTATGCAATGGTTATTCTTAATATTCTTAACTCAGCTAATTTGTCATTATTTATTGGCAGAAGGAGAAGAGGGCAACAGAGGATGAGATGGTTGGATGGCATCACTGTCAATGGACACGAAATTGGGCAAACTCCAGGAGATGGTGAGAGACAGGGAGGCCTGGTGCGCTGCAGTCCATGGGGTCGCTAAGAGTCAGTCAGACACAACCTTAGTGACTGAACAACAACATTTAGACATAGCCTTAAATTGGGCTTCCCTGGTGGCTCAGTGGTAAAGAATCTGCCTGCCAATGCAGGAGACTCAGATTGGATACCTCGGTTGGGAAGATGCTCTAGAGAAGGAAATGACAACCTACTCCAGTCTTCTTGCTTGGGAAATCATATGGACAAAGGAGCCTTGTGGGCTATGGTCCATGGGGTCCAAAAGAATCAGACAGGACTCAGCAACTAAACAACAAGAAACTTAAATTACAGTGTAAATTATAATTCTGTTCTGTTATTTTCCATCAACATACTTTGCTTATGCTAGCACATAATTCTCATAGTTTCATAAAGGAGCTTCTATTGTATTTAAAGAGTCATTTACAGAGCAAGTATACAGTTATCCTTCCATATGCTCGGGTTCTGCAGGGGTTGAAAGTATGCAACAGAAAATAATTCCAGAAAATTCCAAAAAGCAAAACTTGAATTTGGCCATGTATCAGCAACTGCTACATAGTATCAATGTTGTGTTAGGTATCATAGGCAATCTAGAGATGATTTAAAGTATTTAGGAGGACGTAAGTGGGGTATCTGATGCAAATACTATGCCATTTTATATGAGACTTGGATTTTGGTATAGGTGGTGGTGGAAACTGTCCTAAAGCCAATCCCGAAGATCCCGAGGAATGACTGGATCTTTGAATGAAAAGAAAATACAAACTATGCTTTGAATCAATTTATATTCAACTCAGCTCCCTATATAAATGTATTTATTTATTGAATACATGAATTTTAAATTGAGAATTGAAGAACAGGGTAAACTTTATTTAAAACTCTTTATTATTTTTATTTATGGCTGCATTGGGTCTTCATTGTCGTGCCCGGGCTTTCTCTAGTTTCAGCAAGGGGGGCTACGCTTCTTTGCAGTTCACAGGCTTCTCATTGTGGTGGCTTCTCTTGTTGCAGAGCACAGACTCTAGGGAGCGTGGGCCTCAGTAGTTGTGCTGCACAGGCTCAGTAGTTGCGGTTCACAGGCTCTAGAGTTTGGTCTCAGAGTTGTGGTGCCTGGGCTTAGTTGCTCCATGGCATGTGGAATCTTCCCTGACCAGGGATTGAACCTGTGTTCTCTGCATTGGCAGACAGATTCTCATCCACCATACCACCAGGGAAGTCTGAAAGGGGTAAACTTTTTAAAGGAGTAGATCTAGTTGGCCCTGATGCTGGGAAATATTGAGGGCAGGAGAAGGGGGTGATAGAGGATGAGATGTTTGGATGGCATCACCAACTCAATGGACATGAGTTTGACCAATCTTTGGGAGATAGTGAAGGACAGGGAAGCCTGGCGTGCTGCAGTCATGAAGTTGCAAATAGTCAGACATAACTTAGTGACTGAACAATAACAACAAAGACTGGTGATGCAAGTACAGATATAAAGAGCATATACGATGAATCCCCACTGGTAGCAGAGTAACTAAATGCTACCCTTTCAACAAGGCTCGGAGAAGGCAATGGCACCCCACTCCAGTACTCTTACCTGGGAAACCCCGTGGACAGAGGAGCCTGGTAGCCTGCAGCCCATGGGGTCGCGAAGAGTCGGACACGACTGAGCGACTTCACTTTCACTTTTCCCTTTCATGCACTGGAGGAGGAAATGGCAACCCACTCCAGTATTCTTGCCTGGAGAATCCCAGGGATGGAGGAGTCTGGTGGGCTGCCATCTATGGGGTCACACAGAGTCGGACACAACTGACACGACTTAGCAGCAACAAGGCTCAGAGGGATGATAGTAAAACTCAAAGCATACTCAATATTTTATATTTGACTAAGTTTGTTCAATTTGTTATTTTATAAGGTCTTCATAATCTCTTGCAGAAGGAAATGGCAACCCACTCCAGTGTTCTTGCCTGGAGAATACCAGGGACACGGGAGCCTGGTGGGCTGCCGTCTATGGGGTTGCACAGAGTCGGGCACGACTGAAGTGACTTAGCAGCATAATCTTTACCTCCAAGATATTTCTTAAGTGCTTAGAACTCCATGCTTCCATTTCAGGGGGCATGGGTTCGACTCCTGGTCAGTAAACTAAGATTCCTGCAAGCCAAACAAGCAAACAAAAAACCAAAATATGTCTTAAGTACGTTTATTTCTTTCTCTGCCTACGCTGTCATTCCTTAGTCCAGGCCTTCATCATTGCTGTCTTGGGCTACAATTGATGACTTTTACTTTATTCCATTCTCCAAGCAACTGATAGAACAATAAATCAGATTATGCCACTCCCTAGTTTAAAACCTTCCTGGTTTAAAACCCTTAATCCTTAGAATAATATTATGGCCTTTAAGGTCCTCAGATCTAGTGCTTGCCTATCTCCAACATTCTTCCTGGTGGCTGAGATGGTAAAGAATCTGCCTACAATACAGGAGACCAGGGTTTGATCCCTGGGTTGGGAAGATACCCTGGAGAAAGGCATGGCAACCCACTTCAGTATTCTTGCCTGGAGAATCCCACGGACAGAGTTGCCTGGTGGCTTATAGTCCATGGGGTCACAAAGAGTTGGACAGGACTAAGCAACTTTCACTGCTACTACTACCTCCAACATAATCTCATGCCATTTTCCTCTCATTCACTTCACTCCTGGCAAGTCTTCTTTCAGTTCCTCCAACATAAGAAAGCCTTTCATATCTTAGGGTCTCTGAACTTGCTGTTCTACTTTAAAAAAACTCACTCTCTACCCTTAGCTAAGTTAGTTCCTTCTCATTTTTTGGCTAAACTAGTATCATACTCATCCTTCTTGGAAGTTTTTCTTTATTGTTCTTTTGTTTTCTTCATAATGTTTGTTACAATTTGTAACTGCTTTGTTCTGGTTTTACTTGGTTTTTTCCGTCTTGAATCCATGAGTACAGAGACTGTGGTCTTCTTGTTCTGGTGAATGCCTGGTACCTAAGGCAGAGCTTGGTGGGTAGTAAATGTGCAATAGAAACTCTTTGAAACCAAGCTTTAAAGTTTGAAATTATTTTGATTCTCTCTGGTTGGTTCCTATTTACAGTAACAATTTATTCATTCCACAAGTAAATACCAAGTGTTACTTTATACCAGGCATTGTTCTGGCGCTAGGTATATGAAAGTGAAAGTGATGTCACTCAGTCGTGACCAACTCTTTGCAACCCCATGGACTGTAGCCTATCAGGCTTCTCCATCCATGAGATTTTCCAGGCAAGAGTACTGGAGTGGGTTGCCATTTCCTTCTCCAGGGGATCTTCCTGACCCAGGGATCGAACCCGGGTCTCCTGCATTCCAGGCAGATCCTTTTACCCTCTGAGCCACCAGGGAAGCCCCAAAGTTGTGAGAAAGTGAAAGTGAGTCATGTAGTCATGTCTGACTCTTTGGGACCCCAAAGACTATACAGTCCATGGAATTCTCCAGGCCAGGATACTGGAGTGGATAGCCATTTGCTTCTCCAGGCGATTTTCCCAACCCAGGGATCAAACCCAGGTCTCCCACATTGCAGGCGGATTCTTTACCAGCTGAGCCACTAGGGAAGCCAGTAAATAGGACAGACAAGCATCCTTATCGTTTTTGAGCTTACGTTCTAGTGGAGGGAGACAGTCAGTAAGCAAAGAAGAAAAATGTCAGATAACGGTTAGTACTTCATGGAGATTTAGAACAAAATGATAGGCAGAGAGTAGCTACTTCAGGTTGATTACCAGAAAAGGCCTCCCTTTAGGACCTAATGGTATAGCACATGGAACTCTGCTCAATGTTATGTGGCAGCCTGGATGGGAGGGGAATTTGAGGAAGAAGAGATACATGCATATGTATGGCTGAGTCCCTTTGCTGTCACTAAATCTACCACAATATCATTAATCAGCTATACTCAAAATAAAAAGTTTAAAAAAAAAAAAGGCTTCGCTTTGGGATGTCTCTCTTCTGTCTCCCCTCATCTTTAGTCCTTGTCTTTAGTCCTTGTGTCTGCCTTAGTCTAACAGCTTAATGGATGGGCTTCCTGACTCAAGAATCAACGGCATATCCTGTTGCTAAACTGATCTCCTATTTGATGGTTGTGGGAAAGAGAGGAGAAAACCCGTGGAAAATTGTAATTTTCTCCTTTGTTAAGCACACAGATAGTAGCTTAAATCAACAGAACCCAGATCCAATTTTTACTCACCAAACAGAAACTTAGCTATGCATTAAGTGAATAAGGAATTAAAATTCGAGAGAGCTCTTTGAATTTCAGCTCAGAGACCTTTCTGATTAGTGCTGAGGGAGAAGATATAATTTAGAGTTACACCCTGGAGTGAGCAGGGAGTCCTTTTCTTTAACCACTGAGGCCAGACAGAAAAGGACATTCATGGAGCTCCAACTAGGTGGTATGAACTGTACTGAGGGCTTATTCACCTCCTATCACTGAGACCTCATAATAGCCCTCTACAATAGAGATAATTAACTTGCCTCAAATTTGCACAATTAGTAAGTGGTTGTGTAGTGACTGGGCTTCCCCGGTAGCTCAGTGGTAAAGAAGCTGCCTGGAATGCAGGTGATGCTGGAGACGTGGGTTCAATCCCTGGGTTGAGAAGATTCCTTGGAAGAGGAAATGGAACCCATTCCAGTATTCTAGCCTGGAAAATCCCGTGGACAGAGGAGTCTGGCAAGCCACAGCCCATAGGGTCGCAAAGAGTTGGACACAGTTGAAGCGACTGAGCACACACAAACAGTGTAGTGACTAGAACTCAAATTCAGGTAGAAGCCTTAAATTTTATAAATTGTTTTGTTATCAATGATAGTCTGAGAAACAAACAAGAACTACAAATCAGTTGAGGTAGAGTGGTACCTAGAACAATTATTTGTAAAATAAATGAATAAACAAATGAGAGCAATTAGGAATATTTATACCTAAAGTATCCTTGAGTCAGGAAGATCCTCCAGAGGAGGGCATGGCAACCCAATCTCGTATTCTTGCCTGGAGAATCCCATGGATAGAGGAGCCTGGTGGGCTACAGTCCATGGGATCACAAAGAGTCAGACACAACTGAAGCGACTTAGCATGCACACGTACGTAACTAAAATAGTCATTTAGGAAAATGAGCAGAGGAAGGAATTAAACACAGTTAAAGATTATTGTCCATTATTGAATGCAACAAATAGACATTCGTACTTCATGGTAGATGTTGTGCCATATTGAGGATATTTTTCCTGCTCTCAAGGACCTTATAGGGTAGTGGGGCAGGAAGATATTAATGCATATGTGCTTTGAAAGAAAAACACAGGCTACTTTGACAGTTGAGAACCCTGAGCTACTCTAGAGGGTCCTTAGCAGCTGAGTCTTGGGTTGGAACCTAAAAGGTAGAGAAGAGTTTGTCAGGCAAGTAAGTAGGTATGAGCATTCAAATCAGAGTGAGCATTTCATGCAGCATCACACCATTTCACCTCAAGGTAGAAAGCAGTATGGTATTTGAAAATTGGAAAGGAACCACTTTGGGTGGAGCATGGTAAATAGAGTGGGGGCAGGGAAGGTGGAATGAAAAGGATCATGTATGGACTTAAAGATTTGGGGCTGCATTGTGAGACAGTAAAGAATTTTAAACCAGAGAGAGACAAGACCAGATTTGTGTTTTTAAAAGATCACTATGTATGCTTGATAGAAAACAAATTGGAGGGAAATCAACTTGAATGCAGAAAACCTGCTTAGGAGGGGTTATTATAAGAATATAAGTGAGACTTGATAATACCTCTCTTTGGGTGGAGAGAACTAGATGGATTCAAGATGTAGAATAGATAGGATCTGGTGATTGATTACATTAGAATATGAGGCATGGTCTTCTCTAGGGCTCAACAGTAAAGAATCCACCTGCAACGCAGGAGACATAAGTTTGATCCCTAGGTCAGGAAGATTGCCTGGAGGAGGGCATGGCAACTGATTCCAGTATTCTTGCCTGGAGAATCTCTAGAATAGAGAAGCCTAGTGGGCTATAACTCATGGAGTCGCAAAGAGTCAGACACAACTGAAGCTACCAAGCACGCACATGAGGCATGGGAATATTTCTGGAATGACTGGCCATATTTTTATGTAAGAAAGTGGTGTTAATTAATGACCCCAAGTGAAATGGGACGAGAATGGAGAGTGAATATCATCAAGTTCAATCTGAAGAAGTAAGCAGTTAGAAGAATGAGGCGGGGCTGGCCTGTGACTGGCAGTTGTGAGAAAGTAAGGTTTGAAACTCATTGGCTGAGAACAGTTCAGTTCAGTCGCTCAGTCGTGTCCGACTCTTGGCGACCCCATGAACCGCAGCATGCCAGGCCTCCCTGTCCATCACCAACTCCGGGAGTTTACCCAAATTCATGTCCATTGAGTCGGTGATGCCATCCAACCATCTCATCCTCTGTCGTCCCCTTTTCCTCCTGCCTTCGATCTTTCCCAGCATCAAGGTCTTTTCAAATGAGTCAGCTCTTCGCATAAGGTGGCCAAAGTATTGGAGTTTCAGCTTCAACATCAGTCCTTCCAATGAATACCCAGGACTGATCTCCTTTAGGATGGACTGGTTGGATCTCCTTGCAGTCCAAGGGACTCTCAAGAGTCTTCTCCAACACCACAGTTCAAAAGCATCAATTCTTCAGTGCTCAGCTTTCTTTATAGTCCAACACTCACATCCATACATGACTACTGGAAAAACCACAGCCTTGACTAGACCGACCTTTGTTGGCAAAGTAAGGTCTCTGCTTTTTAACAAGCTGTCTAGGTTGGTCATAACTTTCCTTCCAAGGAGTAAGCATCTTTTAATTTCATGGCTGCCATCACCATCTGCAGTGATTTTTTTTTTTACAATGATCCCTAAACTTGTTTTTGTCTTTTTTAGGAGAAGGGACCCTGGAGCTATGGTAGAGTCCCTGCCCCTCCTGTGGAGAGTAGGGTAGGGGCTAGATTGCTCCTTATGGGTAAAAAAAATTTTTTTTGGCAAACAACACCATAAATTACATTTGTTTATAAATCATAAAATATTGTTAATCTCTACATTAAATATTAGTAATTATTTTACTGTAAAGCTTTCCTTTACAGTAAAGGAAGGCTCAGACAGTAAAGAATCTGCCTGCAATGCTGGAGACCTGGGGTTCGAGCCCTAGGTCAGGAAGAATCTCTGGAGAAGGGAATGGCTACTCACTCCAGTATTCTTGCCTGGAGAATTCCATGGACAGAGGAGCCTGGCAGGCAACAGTCCATAGGATCACAAAGAGTCAGACAAGACTGAGTGACTTTCACTTTCTTTTTTAACATAAATAAATAGAAATAAAAATTATATCAATATCTTCTTGTAATCCAATAGATCATGAAACTTCAGAGGTTATGGGTCTAGAGAGTTTTGAAAAGCAAAGTACCTTTATTTCAGACATACATGTCCTAAAAGCACTAAAGCCACCTTTAAATCTTTTAATTTAGATGAACTCATAAAGCAGTCAAGTTAAAGTTTTTAAGGTTAACAATCAATCAATAAGTCATTGAACAAACAATAATACAAAGGAAGGTTCCTCAATTCTAAGCTAAACATCAAATTCCTTACCTAAACTGAGAGGCAGGCCATCTGGGAGCCAAGTGGCAATTTCAGAAAAGGACCTAAAGCCTGGCTGCTCCCAGTATACATACAAAACTTCAGATCTCATAGGATGTTAGATTAAAAGTATGTTTATCTATTAGTTGGAGCTATTTTAGTTTTGAATGACAGAGACACAATTTGAATCTACCTAAGCAAAAAGGGGCTGGAGTAGGAAACAGCAACCCACTCCAGTATTCCTGTCTGGGAAACCCCATGGACTGTATAGTCCATGCGGTCACAAAGAGTCAGACATGACTGAGTGACTTTCACTCTCTAACTCAACAATTAACAATGTCTTAATATCATCAAATACCCAGTCGACGTTAAAATTTCTTGTTGTTTCATAATTTTTTTCCCTTCAGTTCAGTCACCCAGTCATGAGTTATGCGACCCCATGGACTGCAGCATGCCAGGCCTCCCTGTCCATCACCAACTCCCGGAGTTTACTCAAACGCATGGTCATCGAGTCAGTGATGCCATCCAACCATCTCATCCTCTGTGGTCCCCTTCTCCTCCTACCTTCAATCTTTCCCAGCATCAGGATCTTTTCAAATGAGTCCAATCAGGTGGCCAAAGTATTGGAGTTTCAACATCAGTCCTTCCAATGAATATTCAGGACTGATTTCCTTTAGGATGGACTGGTTGGATCTCCTTGTTGTCCAAGGGACTCCTAAGAGTCTTCTCCAACGCCATAGTCCAAAAGCAACAATTCTTTGGCGCTCAGCTTTCTTTACAGTCCAACTCTCACATCCATACATACTGGAAAAACCATAGCTTTGACTAGACAAATCTAGTCTTACAGGAGATTATTTGCATCAGAATACAAATGGTATTCAAATATTACATTTGATTGCTATAACTGTTGCCTTTCTCTTTTATTAAGAGCTCATACTTTATGAGGATAGATAAGAGCAGAACAGTTAAATTTGAAGTAGAAATTGACAGGTAGTAAAAGACACAGGAAACTAGAATAAAATGGGAATTCAAATATAACTTTTGGTGACAATCTCTAAAAATAATATTATTGTTCTGAAACAAAACAGAACATTGGAGAAGTTGATATATATTACATGATATATGCAATGAACATGATATATATTACACTGCTTGTAAAAGGATAGATTTCTTCTATTTCTAAGCACTCAAATATTTTCCTGTATCTAGGAAATCCAATGCACAAATAGACACAACAGATAAAGATACATTAATTCCTAACTAGTTTACAGATTCCTAAAGACTTTGTTATGGTAATTTTAAATACAAAAGTAGACATAATACCCTGGATAAGCTTCAACAATAATCATGACTAATCTTGTTTCATATATAGCCCCACTCTGTTTTTCTCTCCTGTATTATTTTGAAGCAAATCCAAGACGTCATATCACCATATCTATAAACATTTTGGCTTCTATCTCTAAAACACAAGGATTAAAAAAATAACAAAAATGCCATTATCACACCTAAACTATTAGCAATGATCACTTAGTATCATCAAATATCCAGTTAGTATTCAAATTGCTAGTTGTATCATAAGTTTCATAAAGGAACTTCTTTCATATAGTGTGTTTGTTTGAATGAAGATCTTAGTAAGATCTACAAATTACACTTGGTTGATAATTTCTTAAGTCTCTTTTACTGTATAGGTTCTCCTTCCATTTCTCTCCTTTTTTTTTGAATTGAAGTTTACTTGATTTACAATGTTGTGTTAATTTCTTCTGTACTGCAAAGCGATTCAGTTATACACACACACACATATGTATATATATGTTCTTTTCCATTATGGTTTAATTTATCCTGGGATAGTGAATATAATTCCTTGTGCTATACAGTAGGACCTTGTCCATCATTCTATATGTAATAATTTGCATTTACTAACCCCGAACTCCCATTCCATCCGTCCCCCTCTCCCTGCCCCACTAGCAACCACAGGTCTGTTTTCTGTGTCTGTGAGTCTGTTTCTGCTTTGTAGATAGGTTCATTTGTGTCATATTTTAGATTCCACATATAAGTGATATCACACGGTATTTGTCCTCCCTCCATTTCTCTTCTTCCCTCTCTGCAATATATTTGTTGAAGAAACTGAGTCCTATAATATATTCCACATCCTGGATTTTGCTGGCTGCAGCCCCATGATGTCATTTAACATGTTTCTCTGTCTTCGTTATTTCCTGTTAACCTAGTAATTTATCCTAAGGGATTGACCTTGTACAGGTTTGGGTCTTTGAAAGATCACCCCTGGAATTCTTCGGGTGGTCCAGTCTTTAGGGCTTGGCGGTTTTGCTGCCAAACCTGCGTTCAGTCCCTGGTCAGGGAACTAAGATCCCACAAACTGCATGGTGTGGCCAAAAAAAAGAAAAGAGAAGATTGCTTCATAGATGGTGTCATGTTCTTCCATCAGAAGTTGCATAATATCTGGTTGTCTAGCTACCTGATATGTTGACAGTTAGTGAGGATCACTGTCTATATCAGCACTGCCCAAGAGAAATATAATATGAACCATATATGTAATTTTAAGTGCTCTAGTGCCCCTACTTTAAAACAAGAATTTTTTTTCTTGACACTCCACTCGACTTGTGGGTTTTTTGTTCCCCAGCTGGGAATTGAAACCAGGCCTAGCGATGAAAATGCTGAGTCCTAACCATTTGACCACCAGGGAATTTCTGAAATAAAAATAATTTTTAAAATATATTTAATTCAATATATCCAAAATACTACCGTTTCAACATTTAAGTGTGTACTGAAATCTTTTATATTCTTATTTTCATACTAAGTCTTCAAAGTCCTGTGTATTTTTTTCCACTCACAGCCAGTGTGTGCTAGAGCCTGCTCACACAAGCCTCTGAGAGCCAACTGTAGGCATCTCCTCCCAACTCCGTTCATGACATCCCTTTGGTGGCTCGAAACTGGCTATGATGGTAGTACTCACTCCACAGCAAACACCAAAAGTGGGATTTTTTCCACCTCAGTGAGCTAGTTATTAAACATTTACCAGCACACCATGGCTTACATCACATTTCATTTTAGACCAGCCACATTTCAAGTGCTCAGTAACCATGTATGGCTGGTAGATATTGTATTGCATAACCCAGTAGGGGTTTGCAAATGAGTGCAACTTACTGCCATTTCTTCTTTTTATTAGCTGGAACAGCTCTACAAATTTTTCTTCACTGAATTTAGCTACCCTGCGTGTGTGCCTAGTCGCTTCTGTCATGTCCGACTCTGCGACCCCATGGACTGCAGCCTGCCAGGCTCGTCTATCCGTGGGTTTCTCCAGGACACGAACACTGGAGTGGGTTGCCATGCCCTCCTCCAGGGGATCTTCCCAACCCAGGGATCAAACCCAAGGCTCTTGAGTTTCCTGCATTGGCAGGCACCATCAGGGAAGACATAGCTACCCTAATGTACAGTAAAATCAAGGAAGGCAAGATAAATCTTTGACTCTTTTTCTTTATTAGCTAGTGTTCAAGCGAAGAGGAACTAAAGAGCCTCTTAAAGAGGGTGAAAGAGGAAGAGTGAAAAATTCGGCTTAAAATTCAACATTCAAAAAAACCGAATATCATGGCATTCAGTCCCATCACTTCATGGGAAATAGATGGGGGAAAGGTGGAAACAGTGATAGACTTTATTTTCTTGGGCTCCAAAATCACTGCAGATGGTGACTGCAGCCACAAAATTATAAGACGCTTGCTCCTTTAAGAAAAGCTATGACAAACCTAGACAGCATATTCAAAAGCAGAGACATCACTTTACCGACAAAGGTCTATATAGTCAAAACTATGGTTTTTCCAGTAGTCATGTATGGATGTGAGAGTTGGACCATAAAGAAGGCTGAGCACTGAAGAATTGATGTTCTTGAATTGTGCTGGAGGACTCTTGAGAGTTCCTTAGGCTGCAAGGATATCAAACAAGATAATCCTAAAGGAAATCAACCCTGAATATTTATTGGAAAGACTGATGTTGAAACTGAAGCTCCAATACTTCAGCCACCTGATGCAAAGAGTCAACTCATTGGAAAAGACCCTGAGGCTGGGAAAGATTGAAGGTGAGAGGAGAAGGGACGACAGAGGATGAGATGATTGGATGGCATCACTGACTCAATGAACATGAGTTTGAGCAAACTCTGGGAGATGGTAAAGGACAGGAGAACCTGGAGTGCTACAGTCCATGGGGTCGCAAAGAGTCAGACACGACTTAGCAACTGAACAACAATAAGTTAGTGTTCAAAACAATGTCAGTTCTCCAGCAAAAATAACCAATTAATATTTTTTGGTGTCATTGTGAACTCATGGATTCTAACACTGAGCTACTTCAATCCGTCACAATTATTATTTTCATTGATTTTAAATTGTCCATAGTTGGTCAGTGGAAGCCTCTTCAAGCTGAGAGACCACATTTAAACCATTGTGCTACCACTGGCACGATCCAAATTTTACAGTTTACAATCACAATGATTAGGAAGTGATTGACCTTATTTTCTAGATCAGAGGTTCAAAAATCTGGGATTCATTGACCCAGATTCTTTCAAGTGCTCACCTCTGTGACTAGCAGTTATATGTGGGAACTTGGAGGCTCTGTTAGAAATTGAGGAAGGGCCTGAACCAGAAGAATGAGCACTTGGTAGACAAAACAATAGACATCCAAAGATAACATATTTAAACTATTACAAAGAAAATTTTAAAGCACATGGTCCTTCTCATGTCATTGATTGGTTATTTTGTTTACATACCTATTAAGGAGGTATGATACTCATTGAACTGTTGCTCTGAGTATAAAAGTTAGTTCAAAGAAACAGGAATCTCTGTGAAATTCTTGAATCCCTGAAGGTTTTTGACTTTACCAAACTGAAAGAGAGTGAGTGCTAAAAGAAATTTACATCCTTTAGAAAGTAGAACAGAAGGCACAGTTGCACATATTTAAGAAGACAGAGCCTCTTTTTGCTTCATGTGAGTTTAAGGAAGATGTACCTTTTAATCAGACTGTACTTTAGCTATGAAAAGTAAGTTTCACCTTAAACAATCTCATCTTAAGTTCATCTGTGATAAAATAAAATGGAAAAAGAAAGAGTTCTAACCAAGCAACTATGGTGTCTCTGACTTAGTGTCTTCTCACTGAAGTCTCAAGGGCACTAACAGTGATCGAACAATCCTACTAATCAACCAGACTGGCAGATAGGTATGTAAGTCATGTGCATATGCTCGCATAATTTTCAGGGAGAAAAAATATGAAGAACTTGTTTTCTAGTAAAAAGAGAATACACAACAACCAAAATATTCAAAGAATGTGTTGTTAAAATTCATCAGGTATTCCAAAATAAGCAAAGAAGTATTTCCATGATTTTCTTTTTAAAGACAAAAATATCAAGAAAGGTATCAAACCTGATGTTTAATGTTGTAGTTGTCTTGTCATATTTAAGGTTTTTCAGTAAAATCTTTGCACAAATACATATGTAGATAATTTAATAAACAAAAACAACTATAAAACATGCTAGTGGGGAAAAAAGTAAACAAGGAAAGTTACTAGGCAAAGAAAGGCAGAGATTCTGAGACCCACAAATGAGAAACTGTTATCCTGTGCATTTTATATTAGAATCTTGGTTATCAATTTTTTCAGTAGGGGCATAAGAGGAGGCTTAAGAGATAATTTAGAAAAATGAAAATGTTATGGACTATATTTGAATTTTTTTATACAAAATGGAAATAGTATAATACTATGGGAAGAAAAAAATGTATGCTTTTAGAACTTAAGTGATCTATTTTATTGAAGGAAAGAATGGGGCATAACTAGTCATTCTTTCTATTCTTGTAACACTGATGATTCTAGTAGTCCTGTGCTTTCAATAACAGTAAAAAAAAAAAAAAAGTAATTTTTGTGGCTTTTCCTTCTAAGAGGGGCTTGCATTGCTCCAAAATACATATATGTATATATATTTATTCTTCAAATATATATTTATATTCTTTAGTCTAAATACTTTCATTTAGAAGTGTGTTACTTAACAATCCTGATTTGGCTAGCAATGTTTAAATACATGACTTAGTCATTTATGAGAGTTCGGCACTAAAGTTAAGCAATTATACGTATTCATGTTTACTATATTCATTTCAGCATTATAGGCTTCAGTGATTTCTAGGGAACTTGAAAGTACATCGAGAGTTATTGTCCTTGCTTAGTCACTGTATTTTGTATTATCCATTTCAGTTAATCTGTTGCAAATTCAAGATGATGATATCATTGCTTCTACTTGTGTTCTATTACATGCAGTCATAATGATACTGTCATTTTTTTAGTCAACATCTATGGAAAGATTACCAGTGCGAGGCACTATTCTAGTGTGCTATGGATCAAACGTAAATGGATCAAATGTGACATGATGTCTTTTTAGAGAGTTCATAGCATAGTGGTACAGACAAATCCATACACAGGCATGTTAATGAAATGTGCTAAGGGCAATGATAGACATGAATTCCAGGTATTATAAAGGCACAAAAATAGGAGTGTGTGTGTGTCTGTGTGTGTGTGTGTGTCTGTGTGTAGGAAGGTAGGTAGGTAGTAGAAAAAGACTCTCTAGGAAGAGGTGATAACTGAGGTTGGTTTTATTAAAGAACAATTAGGAATTGAGCAAATGATGAGGAAGAAGATTGAAATGGGGAAGGTGTTCCACACAGAGACAGAGAAGAAACAGCACAATTGCTAGAGAGGGAAGTGAAAGGCAAGACACATAAAGAGATGATGAGGGATTAAAATAGAAAGTTAGATGGGGGCCAGGTCACAAAATTCAAAATGCTAAGATATGGACAGAGCTGGCACTGAGACTAGAAGATTATTTACGAGGCTGTTGTACTGTTCAGGATAAGAGAGAACTAGGCCAGTGATAGCAGAGGTATAGAGTAGGAAAAGCATTCAAGAACCAAGTAGGAAGGTAATTAGAAAGACTCTGGTGAGTTGAATGTGGGATATACAGAAAATAGAAGAGTTAGAGACAATTGTGGAGCGTAGCATCAATACCAAACACAATAGCAATTACAGGAGAAGAAGGAGGTTTGATGGGAAGTGATGACTTCAATAATTTGAGACTTGTTGAGTCTGAGGTGTACCAGGAACGTTCTTGTAGCAAACAGTCAGCAGCTCTGGAGAAAGTCCTGGGGTGTAGCTGCAGACTTGGTGTCATTACCAAGTGATACTCAAAATCATATCAACAGTTCAAGTAACTCAGAAAGAACGTAGAGTTGGTGGAGTGTTTCTCAACTCACTGTGAAGTTGCACTTTTATTTATTTATTTTTTAATAAAGGTTGATGTGGACCATTTTTAAAGTCTTTATTAAATTTGCGACAATATTGCTTCTGTTTTTTTTTTTTTAATTGTTTTGGTTTTTTGGCCACAAGGCGTATGGATCTTAGCTCCATAAACAGGGATCAAACCTCCACCATCTGCATTGAAAGGAGAAATATTAACCACTGGATCACCAGGGAAGTGCCTGAAGTTACACTTTTAGAGCATTTATCTCACTATTAACTGTAGACTTCAGATGCAGTACCTATCACAAGTGGATCAACCAACTTGACTTATCATTAATTTAACTATCTTTGGGGTTATTCTCCAAAGTCTAGACATTGAGGCTCATGTTAAGTGAAGAAGCACAAAACAACAACAAAGCAAAAAAGCAAATGAACAAAAGCATCTAAAATGGAATGTATTGACGGTTTTTCAGGACCATTTCTTACATTCCAGGGACTGGACAATACCCACAACATACTAATTCTTCAGTTTGCTCCACCTCTTAGGTCAGCTTTTACACCAAACTTTATCCATTTGACAAAGACGTCACTAAAGTTCCAGTGATTGAGTTCTTTGTCTAGTACTACATCTTTTGACAATATGCTGTCAGGGTAATAATTAGCAATAACACCTTAAGACTATTTGTGGAAATTTTTAAGTGGCAGCTGAATTCTTTGATTAACTTAACAAAAAACTCACTCAATCTCTATTATTTTCATTGACTTTTAAGTTAAATCAAAACTATTTTCTGAGCAACTTTCAGGAAAGAATCGTGAACAAAACTCTTGTAATGACATTTCAGAGCCATGTGTGGCAACCATGCAGATTAGCACTGACACAATTTCCAAGAGTTACTAAAAAGAGGTCTTGTGCAATTGGACAAAATGAGTGGGTGCAAAGATTATTTTAAAAGTAGGGCCACGACCTCCAACACTTTCTGTTGTCTTTGCTATGATCCATTAAATGGAAGAAAGTGCTGTTTTCTTTCTTACAGCAATAGTCTCTGAGCAGTGTGGGACCGAGGCATTGTCTAGGAATGAAGGCATAGTTTTGTCATTGCTTTTAGTGGCAAATATGGGCTACCCTCACCTCTTCTCCTATGCCCTATGTCCATGGTAAACAGTTTGCTAGAGCAATTCACAATTCTAAGTCCCAACAGTTCCAGGTGGCCACAGCAGTTTTTGATGGTCCATGACACTGCTTCAGGGTCCTTCTAATCACAAGGCTCTGGAATAAGTAAATTACTTATCAATTTGAGATGACAAGCAAGATGGAAGTCAAGATCCATTGCTGGTCAAGACCTTCCTTTTCTTTTTTAAAATGTTAATTAATTAATGACTGTACTGGGTCTTCTTTGCTGCGTGCAGTCTTTCTCTAGTTGCGAAGAATGGGGGCCACTCTCTAGTTGCGGTGCTTGGGCTTCTCTTTGCAGTGCCTTCTGTTGCCATAGAGCATGGGTTCTACAGCATGTGGGCTTCAGTAGTAATGGAGCATGGGTTTAGTTGCCCTGCGGCATGTGAACTCTTCCCAGACCAGGGATCGAACCCATGTCGCCTACATTCGCAGGCAGATTCTTTAAGCACTGGACTACTAGGGAAGTCTAAGACCTTCCTTTTCTACACTGGATTTAAGGTAGGCATCAAATGTGATTTTCCTTGACATTAAAAAGTGGGCTGAGAATATAAAGACAACCAGAATTGAGCTCCTTCTTCAAGGAGCTCACAGTGGAGAGAGGGAGACACACATGGGATAAGAGAAGTAAGCAGGGTTCCTTCACATTCAGCATTTAATCTGATTTCATCATTTAAACAAGAAAGGGGATATGAAAAAGAACATGCTCTTAATCTATGTCATCCTATGCAAGTGCATGGCATACAAAGCTTTTACTTCCTGCCCAAATTGATGTCCATGAGACCAAGGACAGATAAGCTATATCATTTGGTAATAGAAGGGTATTGAGAATGATCTCTTTGAAACAATACAGTCAAAATGGACTGAGCATTAATAATACAAAAACTTAGCTAGATAGACATAAATAGCCAAAATAAGATGGTTTACTAGAAATTCTGTATTTAACATGGAGTAGACCCAAGCATAACATTAGGATATAGAAAGCTACTGTATAAGAAATTTAAGAAGGTTCTTCCATAATTGTCAAAGTGAGTCTTGAAAGTACAAGGTCCAGCCAAGGACTCCAAAGTCAAAGAGGTTTGTGGAAAAAGTGGAAGAGATTCAACAGAGAGTCACAGAGATGATTAAAGGGTTGGAAAAATAGGAGCTAGAAATTATTTAGCCTAAGTTAGAGAAGACTACCAGGTTTCTTAATAACAGTATTCAAGCGAAGGAAAGGTTGTTATATACAAGATGATGAACAGCTGCTTTCTATCTCAACTGGAGAGTGGACAGAAGAAACAGACTTTGATTACAGCATGACAGATCTAAGTTAGACATAAAGAAGAACTTTTTGAGAATGATGATTACTGGATGAGAGACATTCTCGAGATCTTCTTCTTGCACTTTTCCCTTAAATGATGTGTTTCACTGGGTTCTTTTTTAATTTTCTATCTCTTCTCACTTTACATGTTCTCCTCAGTTTATTTCATTTATTCTGGCTTTAATTACCCATTCATTATAAGCTGATAATTATTCATCTCTAAATATTTCCAATCTAGACTACTTTCTAAATGTCTCCTGAACATCAGACTTCTGTCTTTTACTTGTTCATAACTGATAACCTCTATATCTCCAGTTTCATTCTCTGGTCTATATGATGGTCGACCATTTCTATCTAAAAGCAAGCCTACTGTGTCATTTCTTTGTCTACAGGCTTCTAACGGGGTCCATTACTCACTTGCTTTCCATCATTTGGTCCCTTTACCTTGCCAGTATCATCTCCTGTCCCAAATGTTATTAATCCCAAGATAATTTCACTTCCTTCATCCCACTGTGCTTTCATGTACTTGTGCTTTTTTAAAGTCCCTGTACTCTTCACTCCTTCTAGAACACACCTTCCCACTTCTTTTTGTGGTCAACTTCTACACTTCGGTTCCAGGAATTTTTCTCTGACCTTACCATGTCAGACTTGAGTCCCTCAATAAACGTTCATGAATTTCCATGAAAACTTCCTTTGAATACTTTAATGTTGAAGTTATTATGAATAAGAGGCTCCCAGGGACTTCCCTGGGCTTCCCAGGTGGCGCAAGTGGTAAAGTACCCACCTGCCAACACAGGAGACGTAAGAGACATGGGTTTGATCCCTGGGTCAGGAAGACATGACTGAAGCAACTGAGCACACACACATACAGGGACTTCCCTAGTGGTCTAGTGACTAAGACCCCATGCTCCCAATGCAGGTGGCCTGGGTTT
This sequence comes from Giraffa tippelskirchi, assembly GCF_054371585.1. NCBI lineage: Eukaryota > Metazoa > Chordata > Mammalia > Artiodactyla > Giraffidae > Giraffa > Giraffa tippelskirchi. The sequence goes on along the minus strand of NC_137280.1, from coordinate 35,077,404 downwards.
GTTCGCAAGTTAGTGGCTCAGACAGTAAAGAATCCGCCTGCAATGTGGGAGACCTGGGTTCGATCCCTGGGTTGTGAAGGTCCCCTGGAGGAGGGCATGGCAATCCACTCCAGTATTCTTGCCTGGAGAATCCCCATGGACAGAGGAGCCTGGTGGGCTGCAGTTCATGGGGTCACAAAGAGTCGGATGTGACTGAAGCAACTTAGCACAGCACAGGGTACTAGTTCCCACATGCTGCAACTAAAAATCCCACATGCCGAAACCAAGATTGAAGATCCAGAGTGCTGCAACTAAAAACTGGTGAAATCAAATAAGTAAAATTTAAAAAAAAAAAAAAAAAAAAAAAAGGCTTCCAGGGTCCAGATTCAATATCTCATTATTTAGAAAACATCTCAGTTAAGCAGCTCACTAACAGATATTGTGACCTTTGAATGTGGTATATACACCAGACTGTTCTCATCACACTGGATACAGGATGCTCCTCCTCTGCCACTGCTTGTAGGATCCTCTCAAGAATTTCTCTATTACTCTTCTGCTACTGAACCCAAGACCATTTCTTTACTCTCTTGTAGCTTAGCACAGGCATTCACATATACTTAGGTACTTTATGTTCATCATACAAGATTCCTATGAAGCACGTTTAGTATGCCCATTTCACAAGTGAAAAAGTCACCACCTATATGATGCAGATGACGTGTAATCCAAGTGTGTGTGTGTATACATATACAATTGTTTATGATACATATATATCCCATGTGCTCTAGCCTGAATATCTCAAAAAAAAAAACAAAAAACCCCTCTAAATCAAATATCCAAAAGGATGAATTCATAATTTTACCCCTAAACTTTGTTCTTCTGACTAACCGTCTTGGGGAATAGTGTCAGAAGCTTACGACTGAGCCTCAAAACTTTTTTTTTTTTAATTTATTTATTTGGCTGCACTGGATCTTAGTTGTGGCACATAGGATTTTTGATCTTTGTTGCAGCACATAGGATCTTTAATTGTGGCATTTGAACTCTTAGTTTCGGCATGTGAAATCTAGTTCCCTGACCAGGGATCCAACTTGGACCCCTGCATTGGAGAGCATGAAGTCTTAGCCACTGGATCATCAAGGATACCCTACTTTGTTCTTTTTTAATCCTTATATTCAATCCATCACCAACTCCCATGAATTATTCCTCCTAAATATCTCTCAAATATGTCCAGTTCTCTCCACCTTTACCATCATCAACCTAGCCCAAACTTTCATCAATTTTTTTTTTTTTTGGCCATGTCTCATGGCTTGCAGGATCTTCGCTCCTCAACCAGGGATTGAACCCACACCAGCGGAAGCGAGGAATCCTAACCAATGGACCACCAGGACATTTCCTCATCATCTCTTCTAATAGCTTCTATTTCCTCTGGTCCTACTCCTATACGTTTTCTACAGCCAAGATGATCTCGACACCCAAATCTGCTCCTGGTACTTTCATGCTACCCTTCCCTCCCATCTCATTCAAAAACCCTTCAGCAGCTTCTCATTGTTCTTATCAAAAAGACAAACTGACAACTGCTACACAATGGATCCCACCCACTTCATCTCAAGCCCACCTTATCTCCCATCCTGCTCTCCCCTCCGCTGCTCCAGCCACTCGGGCTTGCTTTCCAACCTTCAAATCTGTGATGGCTCACCCCTCTGCAAACCTCCACACAGGCTGGAAAGCCATCTTCTTGATCCTGCTGTTGGACGCTCAAGAGACACCTTCCCAGAGAAGTTTGCTCAATTACCCTTGGGAGTCAAGTCCAATTGTTCTGTTATAAGTTCCAAAAGCATCATGTTCTCCACCTTCTTGTCCCCACTCTTCTCTTTACTTTTGTTTTTTGGGATTAACTAATTGCCAGCCTCCTGCCTTAGACTGTAAGCTTCACGAGAGCAAGAACTGTGTCTGCCCTTGTTTGTCATTTTATCTCCAGTACCAAGTGCAGCACCTGGCATGCAGTAAGAATTTGAACAGTTGAGTAAATTAGTTTGTTGGTTGATATTTGCCCCACGTTGAGTTAAGTGCTTTACATATATCATCTCATTACGTTTCTGAAGCAGATTTATGAGGTTACTACAATTCTATGATTAGCTCCATTTTACAAATGAGTAAATAACAGGATCGGGAGATAATAGGTGATTTGCCCAAATTTCACAATATGAACACTGAAGTCCTCTGCAGTAAAACCACATGTGTGACTGCTGCCCATCATTGGTAGATGTCTTTGTAGATGTAAACATATTAACTAAAGTGCCATTAGTGAGCAGCAGGTGAGAAGAAAGAAGTCTCTGAATCACGAATAGATCACTTACGTGTCTCTTGAGCAAACCTGAAAATCCTGAAACATTTAAGCGTCATCAACAGAATCCCACAGCTGTTAGATCAGGGTACTTAAAAAACAGAAGAAAAAAGTGGGCGGTACCTGAATTGTACTTGTTCAATGAGCCTGATTGTTTCACTAACCAGTGAGGCATAATAACTTAGCAGAGCACAACACTGACTATGACTGGCCTGGAGAAACACATCTCAAAGGGTGAAAAAAATATATCAAGCCACAATTTTAATGACTTACTTGTCATTGAACCCACAGGAAAAAAAACTTACCTCGTTTACGCTATCTTTGTACATGCCCAGAACCCTACTGAGCCACTGTAGTGTGACTACTTTGAGCAGTCCATCCAAAGGTACTTGGGAATTTTTACTTCCCCACCCACACTGTCTAGTCCACCCCTTTTGAGAATACAGATACAACAGCACAGTTATTCTTAATGGTTATTGTTTCAAGAGTTATAACTCAAACTTCAAGGCAAATTTTATGTTAGTTGATCACAAATGTTTAGAAGAGTTTCCTCTTCATTTCTGGAAGTTGTGTTAAGGATTTTTAAAGTATGACATCATCTTTTATGAAATTATTGCCATTGTGACTGTGGAATTCTCAGTATACCTGAGAGGTAGGAGGCTGATGGGTGTGTAGTCTTCAGGGTACTATACAGAAGGTTGTTAGAAGTGTTATTAGGCAGGACTTCAAGAGGTGGCAATAACTAGATCTCAATAATACCACCTCAGATCTCCAACTCCAGTATGGGGATCCCTAAACTGGACTTGACTGCTATATTTAAAATCTATTAGGGGGACTTTGATGGTAGTTTGGTGGTTAAGACTCCACGCTCCTAATGCAAGGGGAATGAGTTCAATTCCTGGTTGAGAAGCTAAGATCCCACAGGCTGCAACTAAGAGCTCCCATGCCACAACTAAAAGAGAGCCCACATGCTGCAACTAAGACTTGGCATGGCCAAATAAATAAATAGAAATATATTTTTTAAATCTATTAGACTTTGGACACTACCTCAAACCAATCAAATTTAGAAGAGACTGACAATACATCATTTTCAACAGAACATTTATCTGGCAGGATAGCCTACCTTGTTTACTAAGGAAATATCTTCCTAGTGGGTGACTACATAGGAGACTGAATTAAAAATCAGATTGTTGGATGAATCAATATTAGGAATTAGATGTTAATTAAGAAATATCTGATTCAGTCATTCCTTTGCTGAAAAATCTTTCATTTCCCCCACCACTTTCAGGATAACGTACAAACTCTTCTTTAATTTTTCCTACTCCTTTCTTTTCAAATCTCAATAAAGGCATTTTTGTAGTACACACACACATGGAGCTATTTAAAATTTCCTTACTAATAGATACATTTTCTTTTATTTTGACTACATTCTTATCTATATCTCAAAACCCTGCTCAAGGATCTATATTCCCTCAGTTCAGTTCAGTTTAGTCCCTCAGTCATGTCCGACTCTTTGCAACCCCATGGACTGCAGCATGCCAGACTTCCCTGTCCATCACCCAACTCCAGGAGCTTGCTCAAACTCATGTCCATTGAGTCGGTGATACCATCCAACCATCTCATTCTCTGTCATCCCCTTCTCCTCCTGCCCCCAATCCTTCCCAGCATCAGGGTCTTTTCCAATGAATCAGTTCTTCGCATCAGGTGGCCAAAGTATTGGAGCTTCAGCTTCAGCATCAGTCCTTTCATTGAATATTCAGGACTGATTTCCTTTAGGACTGACTGGTTTGATCTTCTTGCTGTCAAAGGGACTCTCAACAGTCTTCTCCAACATCACAGTTTGAAAGCATCAATTCTTCGCACTCAAGCTTTCTTAATGGTCTAACTCTCACATCCATACATGACTACTGGAAAAACCATAGCTTTGACTAGACAGGCCTTTGTAGGCAAAATAACGTCTCTCTTTTTAATATGTTGTTTAGGTTGGTCAAAGCTTTTCTACCAAGGAGCAAGTGTCTTTTAATTTCATGGCTGTAGTCACCATCTGCAGTGATTTTGGAGCCCAAGAAAATAAAGTCTTCAGTGCTTCCATTGTTTCCTCATTTATTTGCCATGAAGTGATAGGACCGGATGCCATGATCTTAAGTTTTCTAAATGTTGAGCTTTAAGCCAGCTTTTTCACTCTCCTCTTTCACTTTCATCAAGAGGCTCTTTAGTTCTTCACTTTCTGCCATAAGGGTGGTGTCATCTGCATAACTGAGGTTACTGATACTTCTCCAAGCAATCTTGATTCTGGCTTGTGCTTCATCCAGCCTGGCATTTCGCATGATGTACTCTGCTGTATAAGTTAAATAAGCAGGGTGATAATATACAGCCTTGACGTACTCCTTTACCAATTTGGAACCAGTCTGTTATTCCATGTCCAGTTCTAACTGTTGCTTCTTGACCTGCATACAGGTTTCACAGAAAGCAGGTAAGGTTGACTGGTATTCTCATCTCTGTAAGAATTTTCCAGTTTGTTGTGATCCACACAGTCAAAGGCTTTAACATAGTCAATGAAGCAGAAGTAGATGTGTTTCTGGAATTCTCTTGCTCTATGATCGAACAGATGTTGGCAATTTGATCTCTGGTTCCTCTGCCTTTTCTAAATCCAGCTTGAACATCTGGAAGTTCTCTGTTCATGTACTGTTAGAGCCTTACTTGGAGAATTTTGAGCATTACTTTGCTAGCGTGTGAGATGAGTGCAATTGTGCGGTAGTTTGAACTTTCTTTGGCATTGCCTTTCTTTGGGATTGGAATGAAAATTGAACTTTTCCAGTCCTGTGGCCACTGTTGAGTTTTCCAAATTTACTGGCATGTTGAGTGCAGCAATTTCAAAGCATCATCATTTAGGATTTGAAATAGCTCAACTGGAATTCCATCACCTACTCTAGCTTTGTTTGTAGTGATGCTTCCTAAGGTCCACTTGACTTTGCACTGCAGGATGTCTGGCTTTAGGCGAGTGATCACACCATTGTGGTTATCTGGGTCATTAAGATCTTTTTTGCATAGTTCTTCTGTGTATTCTTGCCATCTCTTCTTAATATCTTCTGCTTCTGTTATGTCCATACTGTTTCTGTCCTTTATTGTGCCCATCTTTGCATGAAATGTTCCCTTGGAATCTCGAATTTTCTTGAAGAGATCTCTAGTCATTCCCATTCTATTGTTTTCCTCTATTTCTTTGCACTGATCACTTACATTCCCTTGTGGCTCAGCTGGTAAAAATCCACCTGCAATGTGGGAGACCTGGTTCACTCCCTGGGTTGGGAACATCCCCTGGAGAAGGGAAAGGCTACCCACTCTGGTATTCTGGCCCGGAGAATTCCATGGACTGTATAGTCCATGGGGTTGCAAAGAGTCGGACACGACAGAGCGACTTTCACTTCTATACCTCTCCTTGCTATTCTTTGGAACTCTGCATTCAGATGGGTATATCTTTCCTTCTCTTCTTTGCCTTTAGCTTCTCTTCTTTTCTCAGCTATTTGTAAGTCTTCCTCAGACAACCATTTTGCCTTTTTGCATGTCTTCTTCTTGGTGATGGTTTTGATCACTGCCTCCTGTATAATGTTACGAACCTCCATTCATAGTTCTTCAAGCACTCTTATCTATCAGATCTAATCCCTTGAACCTATTTGTCACTTCCACTGTATAATTGTAATGGATTTGACTTAGGTCATACCTGAATGGTCTAATGGTTTTCCCTACTTTCTTCAATTCAAGTCTGAATTTTGCAATCAAGAGTTCATGATCTGAATCACAGTCAGCTCCCAGTCTTGTTTTTGCTGACTATATACAGCTTCTCCATCTGGGGCTGCAAAGAACATAATCAATCTGATTTTGGTATTGACTATCTGGTGATGTCCATATGTAGAGTCATCTCTTGTGTTGTTGGAAAAGTGTGTTTGCTATGACTAGTGCGTTCTCTTGGCAAAACTCTGTTAGCCTTTGCCCTGCTTCATTTTGTACTCCAAGGCCAAGCTTGCCTGTCACTCCAGGTATCAGGTATCTCCAGGTAATGCTATATTCCTTAGCAATTCAATTTTTCACGCATTCTATCTGCCATGATTCCATAGCAATTTGTATTGATACATATCCCTAGTAATACTTACCCATTATAACCATTAATTCACATATTAATCTCATTCACTGAAATGTGAGTTTCTTGGGAGTTGGGCCAATCTTATTTATCTTAAATTTCAGTAGTTAGCATGCAGTAGAAACATAAAAAAAAAAAAAGCCTTTAAAATGCTTGCTGGCTATATCTGTTAAGCTAGGTGGTAAATTGATTGTCTTCAATCCTCAGCAACTCCAGAATACTTTATTTTATAATATATTCCTTTTTACATTTTGCTAACCAGTGGTTATCTTCAGGGTTCTGAACTTTCCAAGGGAGCAAAAAACTTTTTTTAATATTTTGGGTGGCAAAAAAAGAGCATTAAAAGAAGCTACCATCCATTAACATCTTAATTTCAAAATATATGTATCACAGAACATATACAATATCAGGGTAATAAGCAGTCTTAAACTGAACAAATTCAACTTTATGAGAAGTTACCTAGATTGTCTTTACATTTCATTTCACCACCAACTGGTGAAAAATAGCTTTTCAGTTCAGTTCAGTCCAGTCGCTCAGTGGTGTCCAACTCTTTGCGACCCCGTGAATCACAGCATGCCAGGCCTCCCTGTCCATCTCCAACTCCCGAAGTTTACCCAAACTCATGTCCATCGAGTTGGTGATGCCATCCAACCATCTCATTCTCTGTTGTCCCCTTCTCCTCCTGCCCCCAATCCTTCCCAGCATCAGGGTATTTTCCAATGAGTCAACTCTTTGCATGAGGTGGCCAAAGTATTGGAGTTTCAGCTTCAACATCAGTCCTTCCAATGAACACCCAGGACTGATCTCCTTTAGGATGGACTGGTTGGATCTCCTTGCAGTCCAAGGGACTCTCAAGAGTCTTCTCCAACAACACAGTTCAAAAGCATCAATGCTTTGGCGCTCAGCTTTCTTTATGGTCCAACTCTCACATCCATACATGACTACTGGAAAAACCATAGCTTTGACTAGACAGGCCTTTGTAGGCAAAGTAACGACTCTCTTTTTAATATGCTGTTTAGGTTGGTCAAAGCTTTTCTTCCAAGGAGCAAGTGTCTTTTAATTTCATGGCTACAATCACCATCTGCAGTGATTTTGGAGCCCCCAAAAATAAAGTCTGACACTGTTTCCACTGTTTTCCCATCTATTTCCCATGAAGTGATGGGACCAGATGCCATGATCTTAGTTTTCTGAATGTTGAGCTTTAAGCCAACTTTTTCACTCTCCTCTCTCACTTTCATCAAGAGGCTTTTTAGTTCTGCTTCACTTTTTGCCATAAGAGTGGTGTTATCTGCATATCTGAGGTTATTGATATTTCTCCCGGCAATCTTGATTCCAGCTTGTGTTTCTTCCAGCCCAGCGTTTCTCATGATGTACTCTGCATATAAGTTAAATAAGCAGGGTGACAATATACAGCCTTGACGTACTTCTTTTCGTATTTGGAACCAGTCTGTTGTTCCATGTCCAGTTCTAACTGGTGCTTCCTGACCTGCATACAGGTTTCTCAAGAGACAGGTCAGATGGTCTGGTATGCCCATCTCTTTCAGAATTTTCCACAGTTTGTGATCCACACAGTCAAAAGCTTTGGCATAGTCAATGGAGCAGAAATAGATGTTTTTCTGGAACTCTCTTGCTTTTTCGATGATCCAGCAGATGTTGGCAATTTGATCTCTGGTTCCTCTGCCTTTTCTAAAACCAGCTTGAACAACTGGAAGTTCACGGTTCACGTATTGCTGAAGCCTGGCTTGGAGAATTTTGAGCATTACTTTACTAGCATGTGAGATGAGTGCAATTGTGCAGTAGTTTGAGCATTCTTTGGCATTGTCTTTTAGGAAATGTTAAACGATATAGGTATTCCTCCCCAAAATAATTTTGAAAATTATGTATCCTTGTAAATATTGACACCAAAAAATAAAATTATATCATCTTAGAAAATCCAATGGGATCTTTATATCATATTTATTTGACATCCACCATCATTCACTTAAAAATATATGAACATACTTCCCTGGTGGCTAAGTGGTAAAAAATCTGCCTGCCAATGCAGGGGATATGGGTTCATTGTCTCTTTTTTTGGGGGGGGTTCAATCTCTTGTCCTGGAAGATCCCACATACTGTGGAGCAACCAAGCCCATACAACACAACTACTGAGCCAGCACTCTAGAGCCGGTAAGCTGCAACTACTGAGCCCACACGTCCAAACTACTGAAGCCTGAATGCCTAGAGCCCATGCTCTGCAACAAGAGAATCCACTGCTATGAGAAACTTGAGGACTGCAACCAGAGAGTAGCCCTTGCTCACAGCAACTAGAGAGAAGCCCAAGAGCAGCAACGAAGACCCAGCACAGCCATAAATAAACTAAGAAATAAAAATACATGAACATACAACACAGGGAATATAGCCAATATTTTATAATAACTATAAACGGAGTATAATATTTAAAAACTGTGAATCACTATGTTGTACACTTGAAACATGCAGTACTGTAAATCAACTATGCTGCTATTTAAAAAAGAAACTAGTGAAGGAAAAAAGAAAGGTAATTTAAAAATATGTGTACAAACAGCTGGAAAATCCACATTATTCCTTTATTTCCATTCTACTTCCCTACAGTTTTATAATATAATATTTACACTTAGAAGCCTATTCGTGCTAAGTTGCTTCAGTCATGTCTGACTCTTTGTGACCCTATGGACTGTAGTCAGTTGGGCTCCTCTGTCCATGGGATTCTCCAGGCAAGAATACTGGAGTGGGTTGCCATTCCCTTCTCCAGGGGATCTTCCTGACCCAGAGATCGAACCCATGTCTCTTACATGTCTCGCATTGGCAGGCAGGTTCTTTTAAATTTAATTTAAAAAAATCTATGAACCTTAAATATTATAAGATATCCTGAAATGAGGTACTATTATAATTATTAGTGTACACATTTGGTCAAAGGAACATAAATATATTGATATTAAATATAATATAAACATTATTTTTTTTACTTTTGGAAATACATTTCTTAATTAACCAAATTTTTCAATTAATTAATGTACCAATAATTTGTTTCCTAGCTTCCCAGGTAGTGCAGTGGTAAAGAAACTGCCTGTCAATGCAGGAGATGTACGTTCGATCCCTGGGTTGGGAAGATCCCCTGGAGAAGGAAAGGGCAACCTACTCCAGTATTCTTGCCTGGAAAATTCCATGGACAGAGGAGCCTGGTGGGCTACAGTCCATGGGGTTGCAAAGAGTCAGACACGACTGAGTGGCTGAACACGGAGTGAAAAAGGGTTTGTCATACATTTTATTCCTTTTTTTCTTCTTTTGAGTATGTGTTGAGAACGTTTATTCACAAAAAAATTATGGATGATGGGAATAGAAAGAGTTTTAACTACATCACAACGTTCTTTAAACTCTTGAACTGTGATGCTGGAGAAGACTCTTGAGAGTCCTGCAAGGAGACCAAGCCAGTCGGTGGTCCAGTGGCTAAGATTCCATGCTCCCAATGCAGGGGGCCCAGGTTCAATCTCTGGTCAGGGAACTAGAGCCCACATGCCAAGCTAAGAGTTCACATGCAGCAACCAAAGAGCCCGCATGCCGCAACTAAAAACTTCACGCATACCATAGCTAACATCAGGTACAACCAAATAAATAAAAATTAAGAGGAAAAAAAATCCTAAAGGAAATCAATCCTGAATATTCATTGGAAGGACTGATGCTGAAGCTGAAGCTCCAATACTTTGGCCATGTGATTCAAAGATCTGACTCATTGGAAAAGATCCTCATGCTGGGAAAGACTGAGGGCAGGAGGAGAAGGGGGTGACAGAGTATGAGATGGTTGGATGGCATCACCAGTTCAATGAATATGAACTTGGGGAAACTCCAGAAGATATTGAGGGACAGGGAGGCCTGGAGTGCTGCAGTCCATGGGGTTGCAAAGAGTCAGACACGACTGAGCAACTGAACAAGATACATGCAAAAAAAAAAAAAATCCTTGAGATAGATCGTAGGAAATTATTTTTAATGATCAACTGACACTTCAATTAGGGTCTTCTTCAGTTCTGTTGAAAGCAAAAGCTGGAAACTATTAGCGCTACAAAAGTGTGGCTACCAAATAATTAGGGATATTCACTTTTTCAGCTTGTCTCTGGTGCTCCTTTTCCATCCTGGGGCAATGTAAAATAATACAGGAAGATCAGGGATGAATGGGCGATTTGCCTTCTTCAGTGAAGTGAAAGAAGGGTGATTGGGCAAAGGGAGGTGGGAAAGGAAAACCAGCTTGAGAGGAAAGATCTCCAGCAGTTTTGGAAAATGAATGTGTGTGGAAGTTGAAAGCCTGACTTAAGTGCTTACATGTGCTGAGCTTAGTAGCTCAGTCAAGTCCAACTCTTTTCGACCCCATGGACTGCAGCCCACCAGGGTCCTCTGTCCATGGGGATTCTCCAGGCAAGAAAACTGGAGTGGGTTGCCATGGTCTCCTCCAGGGAATCTTCCCAACCCAGGGATGGAACTCAGGTATCCCACATTGGAGGTGGGTTCTTTACCGACTGAGCAACCAGGGAAGCCCTACATGCTTACATATCCCTTAGAAATTCAGTGTATACCTCTAGGGCTAAGCACACCCCAGTTTGAAGGTCACTGGGATAGACCTGAAAGCATTAGTGTTTTCTTTGAAGTAGTTACATTCCAATCCTGGGATGTACCCTCAATCTTGAAGATACCCTAATCACAGCTTTGGGATGGTATGTTCCTTTTGTAAAAACAGATCTCATGATTGATATTGATTCTCCCTGCTGTAGTTTCAAAGAGTGGTATTTTTGACCTTGACATTACCTCCAGATTCTGGGAGAAGGGAGTTACCTTATTTGGAACGTAAGACTCCTAAGAGTTACTCCCTGCAGTGGTGTAGAAAGTCCCGCTTTAGGGTATTTATGGCATTGTACCTTTATGGCCTTGGCATCTTTCTGCCTTCCGTGTTTCCTCACCTGACCCTTCTGAAGGTAACTGGTTTGCATTTATAAATTTATGAGAGGTGGATTAGTGTGGAATGTATGGCTACTGAACAGAGCCTAGTTATTTAATCAGCCTATAAGGTCTGTGAGCCAAACAGTATCTGTAAACTAAATATTTGGGATGGACCTTCTATAAAATCAGTAATCCATATGTGGTTTTATAACTCAGTTTTCAATAAAAATAAATGTCAACCTCCTACCCCATTGTTCTCATCCTTTGCAGACTATATAAAAATTCATATTATAAAAAGAACCTATTTTTTGTACAACTCACATACACAAAAGAGGCATTTTACTTTTTACTTCGTCTCTATGAGAATAGAGTGAACTAACTACTATTTGTGATTAACTAGAATAAAGACACTGCAACCACAAAAGGGTTAGCTATCATTAAATCTGGGCTTTCCAGTTGGCACAGTGATATAGAATCTGAAAGCCAATGCAGGAGACGCAAGAGACTTGGGTTCCATTCCTGGGTCTGGAAGATCCTCTGGAGAAGGAAATAGCAACCCATTCCAGCATTCTTGCCTGGAAAATTCCATTGAGAGAGGAGCTTAGTAGCTACAGTGCATGGGGTCAGACACAACAGCACCACCAACCACCATCATCTAAATTTAAATTTAGAATTTAAATTAAAAGCATAACTTCACAGATAAAGTAGTTTTGCGTATGTTTTAATGATCTTGTAGCTTAAATTGAAATTATTACTCGCTAGTTTTAATTTTTTTAAATTTCCAAACAACCTTTCTACAACTGTATATTTTATGGAAATGCCTTACATTGTGTAACATGCAAATATTACCAACACTTAAAACCTACCATATTTCTGTTCTACTAGCTTATTCAGTAAAAAATCTGTTTTAGTCTTTTGTTGAAAGTTCAAGGTTGTAAGTACCTAGTGCCTGCCAATCTGCACATTCATATATTGTTGATTCATTTGACAAATCCTTCCTGATTGTTTGCTATGTCATAGTCATTGCTTTTAGATGCTGAACATACAATATTGAGCAAAACCAGAAATGGTCCTTGCTCACATGGAGCTATCAGTTTGTTGGAGGAGTGTGTGATAATCAAATAATTATATACATTTAAAAGCTGTGATTTTGACAACATAGTGCTTCCCTGCTGACTCAGACAGTAAAGAATCTGCTTGCAATGCAGGAGACCTAAGTTTGATCCCTGGGTTGGGAAGATCCCCTGGAGAAGGAAATGGAAACCCATTCTAGTATTTTTGCCTGGAAAATTCCATGGACAGAAGAAGGAGCCTGGTGGGCTACAGTCCATGGGGTCACAAAGAGTCAGACACAACTGAGCGACTAACACTTTAAAAACTGCAGTTGTGACAAATGCTGTGAAAGACAGATGAAAAAGTGCTGGGAGAACCTGCAACAGGATATCTGAATGTTGGGGAGTGTGGGTGGTCAGGGAAAGCTGCCCTGAGGAAGTGATGTAAGAATGAATGTGGGTTGATGAGAAGAAGGGAAGGAAGAGCGTTTATAGACAGGGAACAGTGCAAAGGCCAGACAGGGATCAAAGTGAACCTGAAGGACAGGAGGAGACTAGCTTTTGGAAGAGAGAGTTAGAGGAAGAAGGTGAGGCTGGAGAGGTGGAAGGCAGCCAGACCTTGCTGGGCTCTGCAGGCCTCTCACGTGTTTTGATATGTAGACCAACAGAAAATAATTAAAGCCTTTGTAGGGTTTTAATGTTGGTGGGGTGATAAAATCAGATTGGCATTTTAAAAAGATTACTGACTTCACAGTAAGAAGGGATTAGAGGGCAGGGCTAGAAAGTTTGGTGAGATAGAAGCTTCACTGAATGTATATGCATGTAAACACAAGCTTTTCAAAAATAAATCATGTTCTAAAGGGATTTGGAATTTTTTAAGGAAAGAATCACTGTTTTTTTTTAATCTTTTAACTCTTTGTGTTTATTTTTTGGAGGCAGGGTAAAATTGGTTTACAGATAAATGAAGAGAAAGAAGAAAGAACAATACTTTCCAGAAGTCCTGGGGGAAAACATATCATCAGAGGTAACTGTGTTAGCTTTATTTTTTTGATTATATACTCAAATTATAATTTCAGTATATAAGACAATATGGAGAGTTCATCCTCTTACTCACTTTTCACTTTTGAATGTGACTGTAAGTCACATACAAACTTACATGTACTCAGGAGCATGGCTTAATAAAGACTAGGTAGGTGTTCAGTAGCTATTAATTGCACTAATTAATCATTCCTATTATATTTGTTAATATACTTATTGCTTTTTCACTCAATAATAAGACTTGGGTTATATAATACCTCATCAACCTTTTTAATGGCTGGTCAGTAATTCATTATAGGCATGTGTCATAATGTATGTAAATAACCCCACACTGGTGGAAGCTCAAGTTTTTTAGGTTTCTAATCCTTGTGATTCAATGAACATCCTTGCACAGACATTCTAATACTCGCCTAGGATAAGTCCCTAGAACTGAAGTTGCTGGGTAAAAAGATATATACACATTTTACATTTTGATATATACAGCCAAAGAGCCTACCAGAAAGTTATTCCTACCTCCTTTCCTGATTATATTCATTTTCTTATACCTCTGGTGGGTTGAAAAAAATCACACCTCCTGGAGTTTTTTATGCACTTTTCTCTGATACCTGGCCAATTCTGCACATCTTCTTGTAAGTTTACTAGTCACTTGTATTTCTTCTTACATGATTTTCGAGTAAATGTCCTTTGCACATTCTTTTAATCTTCTACTAGGTATGTTTATCTTGTTGACTTATGACAACCCTTTGGAGATAGTAATTTGTCTGTCATATATAGCCTGATCTCTTTTTCCTAGTTTGCTTTAATAAAAATCTTTATTATGTTTTTGGAAAACAAAAGTTTTACAATTTATATAGTCAGTTCTGACAATCTTTTCCTTTAAGGTTTCTGGCCTTTGTATTCTGCTTAGAATTAACTTTTTCACTCCCCAATATTACAGAAATACCGCCCTAATAACATTTTCTTTTGGTACTTTATTTACAGTTTTGAGAGCATTTCTGGAGGGCAATCAGGTAGCTAATACAGGACTTTAAAAAATGTTGGTTCCCTTTGCCAGAAATTCTTTTAGAATTTATCCTAGAGAAATAAGACGCAAAGCTTTAGTTTCAAGGATATTCACTAAAGAGTTGTTTAGAATTGCAAAAAACCCCAAAACTGTAAACAATGAAATGTTCAACAATGGAAGACGGGTTATATCAATTATGGTATATCTATCCCACTAAAATAAAAAAAAATTAATCATATTAAAACATATTAAGGTGGCTCAGATGGTAAAGCATCTGCCTACAATGTGGGAGGACCCAGGTTCAATCCCTGGGTCGGGAAGATCCTCTGGAGAAGGAAATGGCAACCCACTCTAGTACTCTTGCCTGGAGAATTCCATGGACAGAGGAGTGGGGTAGGCTACAGTCCATGGGGTCGCAAAGAATCGGACACGACTGAGCGACTTCACTCTCACTCAAAAGCTAAAAGCAAAAAAAGAGGCTAAGTCCACCTCATAAACACCAAAATTTTCTTATGGCTATGCGCAAAAAAGGAAGACTGTGTTTACATAATAATCTTTTTCTTCTATGACAGTATTTGAACAATAAACATATTTAAAATTTAGTACAGCTTCCAATTATGCAGATACATTGTTAAGTGTACCATTTGTATTTTAGTAGCTAAAGGTACTTTAGACTAGAGGGTATTACCCTTATATTCAATTTAGGTATGCCTCAGCCAGTAACTTTAAGCAAGTCAATTAACCTTTTTGTTTCCTTACCTGTTGAATGAGAATAATAATACCTACCCTGATTTAACTCGTAAGGAAGTTGTGTAAATTGTAATTCACTGTAAGCAACATAGAAAATGGTGCTAATGATATTTATATTGAACTACACTATTATCATTGTTTTTGCTTAAGTTTATTAAGGTATGATTGACACATGAAAAGCAGTACATATTTAATGTATACAACTTCATGAGTCTGGAGATAAGCATATACTTGTGAAACCATTACCACTATCTGTGCCATAAACATTTTCATCATCTCCCAAAATTTCCTACTGCCCATTCTATTTATTGTTTTTTTGTGATTTGTTTGTTCAGTTGCTCAGTTGTGTCCGACTCTTTGTGACCCCGTGGACTGCAGCACGCCAGAGCTTCCTATCCCTCACCATCTCCCAGAGCTTGCCCAAGTTCATTTTTGTGATAAGAACGCTGAAAATCTATCCTCTTTTGAGTGTACAATACAGGTTAACTATAATAGACACTACACGATACAGGAATTTCTAAGGCTATTCATCTTGTATAACTGAAACTGTAACCTTTGACTAATGTCTCTCATTTCCCTCTCCTTCTGGCCCGTGGCACCATTCCACCTTCTGCTTCTATGAGTTTCACTAGATTCCTCATTCTGGATTTCGTTGTATTTTTCCCTTTGTGTCTGGCTTATTTCACTTAACATAATGTCCTCAAGGTCCACCTATGTTGTTGCAAATGGCTGGACTTCCTTCTTTTTAAGGGCTGAATAATATTCCATTGTGTGTCATATGATGATTGTTGCTTTTAATGTAAACGCAATGGAAATAGTAGGTCAATATCTTCAAGAAGAATATTTTTTAGTTATCAAAGGGAAAGAAGAATAAACAAAAGAAAAAGTGGCCTACTAAAACAGATTGTGAGGGAAAATAAAATAAATATTTACTAATTGCCTACTTCGAGCTGGGTTGGGCTTGGGGTAGGGGAAAGTAAGAGTGAATAATACATAGTCTCTATTCTCAAGGACTTTATTCTGGTGGATGACACACGTCAGTGCCACATACAGAATCACAGCATATTGTCCCTAGAACCTAAAGAGGCAAAGGGCTGTCGAGGCAAAAATGCCTCTCGAAGACAATAAAGAATAGTCAAGTTTGATCATCAGAGATCAGCTGAACCAGGTAGAGGAGTTTAGCCTCATCAAAGAGTTACAGGGGAAGAGTTATCAAGGTAACCTGCAGCAGTTCTACACAGCCTAAAGTGAAATTAGGGGACAAATTGGCTGGGGATGCCCCATTCTGGAGGGGTTCCCCTGGTAAGCATAAGGGGGAATCCCCTTAAATATGGTAGAACCCCAACAGCAAATATAGGGGCTAGAGGGGAGAACAGATCCCTGCCTGTTAGTAGGAGACTGGAAGGGGTGGGGGAATTCTTAAAAACTCCATTTACAGAACAGGAGATCCCCTTCTGTTACTCAAAGTTCCCTTGTTCAGAGTATTCTGAGACATTTGTGGATTTCTATCCTCTTGAACTTTGTTTCTGATTTGATCTTCCTTCAGGGTTAAGAAGAAGACAACTGAATATATATTTATACATATATAATGACAAAAATATACACACACTCATACATACACTCACACTGTTTGGCTGTGACGAGGTCAGTGGCCCTAGCATTTAAGTCATTTATTTGTACCACTTGAATCTAGCGTTGTTCATCCCTAACCAGTGCACGTTTAACCAAATCTCCAGACAGAAGATGATGTGAATTTTCCAAAACAGAAGGTAAGCTACATGTCTGAGAAAAATACAGTTTGGACACAACTAACAACTTAATGGAGTAAAGCATTTTTGGCGATTCTGATGCTACCAGAATCAGCAAAAAAAAACCAAAAAACTATCATACTAGCACAAATATATATTGCCTGTTATGTACTAGGCAAATAAGATGAAAAAAACAACAACAACGACAAAGATATGAGTTTAACAGTTTGGGAATGGAAAAAATCTTTAAAGCCGAAATAAAAAATTCTTAAGAACATTTACTTCCCATCACCTTAACCCTGGATAAGCAATTAACTTCAGTAACTCTTTCCTTTTTTTCTGGAGAAGGGAGTGAGAGTTACAACTGAATAAATAATGTATTTATTTGCAAAGTGCCTGGAATTTAAAAAAAATGCATTAAGGACAAAGCAGAGCATTATTATAACATTCTTCCATATAGTACATAATACATACAGCCAAGTGGGCAGGATCCTCTCATTTCTCCAACATACAAATTAGGTCATCAGAGATTCCACTGTCCTAAGTTTTCCAACAACTAAAACAAAGCAGGACAAATTTTTTTTCAAATCCACAAACTGTACCAATCTAAGAACCTATATTGCAGTTTCAGGCTGTTTATCATTGGTGGCCAGGTGACAACATGGATATGTAGCAATCTGATCATTACTAACAAAATAACTAAAAGGTAAAACTAACAATTTTTGTTTGACATACAACACTGTTCATTTATTACAGATACTAAAATTACAGTGAATTAAGTAACAGTTGATATGAATAAATCTATACAATATACAATCTACACAATATATGGGTATGGCTGTGCATGTGCTTAGTCCATTCAAAAATATTAAGACAAATAGTATTTTATAATATGTCTGGGATAATCTGTTTTTTTAAGGTTAATCTTGAAAAAATACCATATTCCATTTCCACATGATATATTCAAAGTTTTAAATACTGTTTATTTTAAAAATAGAAATTACTGAAGAGAACAGAATCATGGAACTAGAGAACCTAAATATTGTAACACATGTTGTAACACATGCTCTTTATTAAATACATATAACTTTCCATTAATATATAACATAAAAGATTAAAGCCTCTAACACATAATCTATAACCATAGAGTTCTGTGTTTTTCTCATTTTTCCCCATGCACATCCTGACATACACTAATGTAAAAAGTAACATGTCCTTTTTTTTACCTACTCAATAATTATCTTGAACGTATTTTAAATGTTTGTGATTAACCTTTTAATATACAGTTTTAATTTCTGTGATTTACTGAGTTATTTGTTTTATTTACATATACTGTTTCCTTTAGTCCTCTTAACATATTTATTAAAAGAGTAAAAGAGTAAAAAGCTCCTCCATAGTTTGAGAATATCTTTTTTAATCTGAAATAAGTTTGAATAAAAATAATTTAAGATTTCACACTCCTTTTTTTAACTTTGTTTTTAAAAGTTTATTTCACGTTTCAAAGAGTAAAATGAATCTCAACACTTTAGAATTCGCTAAATTTAGCATATTAAAAAATATTTTAAAATACGAGTATAAGGGCTCCAAATTGGAAAATCTTTTTCTGAACAAGTTGACTACGATTATTATTGTAAGAGTTTCATTTCCAGCTCCATCTGTTCTTCTAATCACTCTAAATTCCATGTGCAGTGTAAACAGTTAAAAAAAAACCCAAAGTCTTAAAAATCAATTCTTGCCTTAACACACACGCTCTTCGGAATCGCACGCAGCGTCTGTGTGAGCCGACTCCTCCCCACTCTTGGGGAAAACCCTGCCTAATATTTATAACGTTATGACATACTGTAATACTCACAAGGTGGTTGTAGAAGTATAAACACGACTGGAGCTATCTGATTGGCTGCTGGTGATGTAACACCCATGTCAATACTTCCCACTGAACGCACGTGTTCGACCTTTTATTTAAATTTCCATTTCATCACAGCAATAAGACACTCGGGGCGGTGCATTTTCTGTGAAATGATTATCGCCTAGAGGTGCTGCATCGAATACACAATGCAGCAGACGAGGAGGTGCCCGCGGTTGTAACCTCCTCGCGCGAAAGGTACAGCCTGGTCCAGTCTTTGTGAAGGAACAAAAATAAGTTCACTTCCTCGGGCGCCGCTACCCCCACCCCCCACCCACCCCACCTCAGCAAATGACAAGGCTGGAGCGCAGCTCCCACCGCACAGTTATTTCCCAAAGTCCCAGGTGAACTCGTGGCGAGGGAAGGAAAATGTGCGTCCCGGGCGCGGGTAGGTGCGTGCGGGCAGCGGGGAGGCGGCCAGACCTGACACTCGCCAGCTGTTTGTCCTCCGCGGAGCCCGGCCCCGGCCGCACACGCCCGCCCCCTCCCCGAGACCCCCCAGCCCGCCGCCCGGCCTTTTGTCCCCCGCCCCTCGGCCGACTTCCTTCCCCCGCGGCCGCACCCCCGCCCCCAGGCCGGAGGCGCGGCCCGGCCCCTTTCCCGGTCCCCAGGCGCCCCCACCCCACCCCAGCCCAGCCCCAAGCCCAGCCCCCTCCCCCCGCCCGGCCCCCACCCTTTCCCCCTCCAGCGGTTACTGCTACCCCGGTGCATTGTGGGCGCACGGTCCGTTGTTCATTTGCCATTCGACCTCCGCCAGGGCCTGGTCGGACGGAAACGCTCCGCCGGCTTTATTGTCGGTTCGTTATGTGGCGGAGCCCGGCAGTTTAACGTGCCTCTCGCTCTCAGCTCTTCGGAAGCCGGCAGCCGCGTCGGGACTCCTCGGCGCGCCGGAGGAAGGATATCTTGTTTGGAGGGTCGGTGTGTGCGCGCGGCTTTAAAGAGGGGGCAGCGGAGGGTGTCCCCGCACTCCGCCTCTCAACTTCGAAGGCCCCACGCGCGCCGGCTCGCTGCTCACCTCTCCGCCGCCCGCCCCCCCCTTCTCCGCGCGGGACGCTGCCCGGAGCGCCGCGGGGCGGGGGTGGAGGACGAGGAGGCGGCCGGAGGCGGCGGCCCGGCGGGCGGCGGCGGCGGCGGCGGCGGACGCGTGAGGCAGCCCCGGGGAGCTAGCGCGAGCCGGGCGGGAGGGCGAGGCCGAGCCCCGCGAGACCGGAACGCCCGCGGTGGGGGCGGGAGCGAAGCGGAGGGGGAGCGGCGGGGAGCGCGCGGGACGCGGCCCGAGGCCGGGCGCGAGCCGGGGCACCGGGCGGCGGCGGCGGCGCGCGCCATGTCGTTCAGTGAAATGAACCGCAGGACGCTGGCGTTCCGAGGAGGCGGGTTGGTCACCGCCAGCGGCGGCGGCGGCTCCGCGAACAATAACGTTGGCGGGGAGGCCTCGGCTTGGCCCCAGCCGAGACAGCCCCCGCCGCCAGCGCCGCAGCCGCTCAATGGGCGGGGGGCCGACGAGGAAGTGGAATTGGAGGGCCTGGAGCCCCAAGACCTGGAGGCCTCCGCCGGGGCTGCCGCCGCCGCCGAGGAAACCAAGGAGTTGCTGCTCCCCCAAGACGCGGGCGGCCCCACCTCGCTGGGCGGCGGTGGCGCCGGGGGCCCCC
This sequence comes from Giraffa tippelskirchi, assembly GCF_054371585.1. Classification (NCBI taxonomy): domain Eukaryota; kingdom Metazoa; phylum Chordata; class Mammalia; order Artiodactyla; family Giraffidae; genus Giraffa; species Giraffa tippelskirchi. The sequence goes on along the minus strand of NC_137280.1, from coordinate 35,056,862 downwards.
TGCTAGCGGAAAGGAACCGTCGGACTCTGGCCTTTCGAGGCGGCGGCGGCGGCGGGGGGCTCGGCAACAATGGCAGTAGCCGCGGCCGCCCCGAGACCTCGGCGTGGCCCCTGAGGCATTTCAATGGGCGAGGGCCGGCGGCCGTGGAGCTGGAGCTGGACGCGCTGGAGGGGAAGGAGTTGATGCCGGACGGCGCGTCCCTGAGCGACAGCACCGAGGACGAAGAGGAGGGGGCGAGCCTGGGCGACGGCAGCGGGGCGGAAGGAGGCAGCTGCAGCAGCAGCAGGCGGTCGGGCGGCGATGGCGGGGACGAAGCGGAGGGCAGCGGTGTGGGAGCTGGAGAAGGAGAGACTGTCCAGCACTTCCCGCTCGCGCGGCCCAAGTCCCTAATGCAGAAGCTCCACTGCTCCTTCCAGACCTCCTGGCTCAAAGATTTTCCCTGGCTGCGCTATTCCAAGGATACTGGCCTTATGTCTTGCGGCTGGTGCCAAAAGCCCCCCGAGGACGGAGGAAGCGGGGATCTGCCCCCAGTGGGGCACGACGAGCTTTCGCGAGGGACCCGCAACTACAAGAAAACCCTCCTTCTGAGGCACCACGTCTCTACCGAGCACAAACTCCACGAAGCCAACGCCCAGGTACAATATATGTTGCTCCTGCTTTTTCAGATCTTTGGGGGAAAGGTTTATCATCTAAAACTCACTCTCCTGGGTGAAGACATCTTTCCTGTTGGGGGAGAGGTGTAGGGAGCTTAGGCGTGCGGGGTTCGAAAGCCTGGGAATAAGTTTTCAAAAGTTAACCGGGGGAGTTGGGGGGAGGGGGAGGAATAACAATTTTCTAATCGTAGCGCTGAATTTGATTTAATTTTTTTCATGACTCAGATTTCTTTGCCCGTCAGATTGAATCAGAAGGAAAGTTTAATAAGCGAGATTGAAGGTTTTAACCCTGTAAGGTTGGCTTTGTGGTTAGAATGTTATTAGCTGTGATGTTAGAAAAGCTGCTTTAATGTTGGTAGTCTTTTAGCGTGCTGTTGGAAGTCAAATCTGGTAACTCTTTGAAGAATGAATTAAACTCTTTCCTTAACCTTTGACGCTACTACCCCTTTTAGGAGAACATCCAACCGAGAAAATTCTTTTTATCATGTCAGGATAATGTGAAATATGAGAGTAGTATGTAAATGTAGAGGAAGCTATTTGGATAAGACTTCGTGAATGATTATACTAAATTCATCTCCTTAAACTTTTTGTTGAACTTCTCTTTCCAAAGGTATGCTTTTGGTAAATTGTGGTAGTTTTTACTTGCTTCCTTCTCTCCAGATTTCTGTGCTGAGATTTTCTGTAATCCCCTTTTTCAAAAAGTTTTCATATAAATGTAGTTTACTTTAAACTTAGGATATTTGAAATGTTGAATGTAAAGTTACTTCTACCAACTAGTTGATTCGAACTGGTAGAGAATGTATTTACCAAAATCATAAGTTCTTAGTTATAAAACAGGTAAACGGTACTTCAGTTCTTAGATCTTGTCTTAGTATTTCTAGACTAAAGATAATAGTCTTATCATTTTGATAATCTCTTTTCAAGCTGAGCAGATGTTAATCAGTCCTCCTAAGACAACCTGTGGTTGTGGCTGGAATTCATGCTTTTGTATAGGTAGCCGGGCATTGATCTCAGAAAGTCACCTTTCAGATACTAGTCCCTTTGTGTGTTGGAGTGATCTTGCTGTTTCGAACACTTTTAGTGGAGTTAATTAGGCACTGTCTAATAACCCTGTAGCCCAGAAATTTCTCAGAAGTTGAGACTTTAACGTTAAAGCATAGGGTTGTTTTTCTCAGGGGGACAGTGGCAACAGTTTTTGCACAACTTGTAGTTACCTAAGCCCTACAAGAAAGGTCATTTAAAGATGTAAGGCCCGGAAAGGTTAAGTAAATTGTCCCAAGTCTTACAGTTCTTGGTTATAAATGAGACTAGCCTTTATAAGGAATGTTGCAATGGAGGAAGGAAAAAAAAAAGGTTTTGGAGTAAATCTAGGTTCACATCTCAGCTTTCTGCAATTACTAGCTTTGTGAGCTTGGGCATTGGAGTGCCAGACTTGTCTTCTGTATGCCAAACACAGATGTCCCTTATTTTGGCAAGTAATTATTCTGTTCACATTTTACAGAACAGGAGTCTAGAGGCTTCAACGTGTTATATATTCCTGAAGTACTTAAGTATGATGAGGTGGAGGGCTTGTGAAAATGAAAGTATGCTTTTCTAAGTGATTAGTTGGTTATTTAGAAAAATCTGAAAGGACAATCAAACTGAATTTTCTTAATTCAGTGGGCCAGTTACTCTTCTTCGGTGTAGTCTGTGTAGACAGATCTGAATGGGAGTGCAAATTATTACAATTAGCTGCTTAGTGAACCTGAAATCAGAGGAAGGGGGAATTAGTTGGATAACCTTATGATAGACTTAGCATGGTGTATTCCTCTCCCCTAGACATATATCTGGATTAGGGAATTCATCCCTAGGTAAAACCTTTTCTAAACTTAATCCCTGAATTATCCCTCCCTTACCCTTTGCCCCCTTGAAACTCCCTTTTTACAATATAATCTGCAGACCAACTTCTTTCTCTTAGGGTATTATTTCATTAGACTGAGAATAATACAATTTAGTAAGTCATTCCTGTTTGTCTAAGGCTATTTATTGGTTCCCTTGGTTGGATTTTGGATGTTTCCACTCTGAACTGATCCTAATCATTTCTGTTTTCATTCTAAGCTTATTTTGGGGTATTACCTTGTAACTGACCCCAGGTACCACCTATAGGATCTTTTTGTCTTGTTAATACATGAGTGACAGGTTCAAGAACTGACTTATTTCTTCCTGTGCACAGTTAATCATTTTTGATTACCTGCAGGAGGCAGTATAACACAGTCTGTAAGAGCCTTCTTGAGCTTAAAAGTAGGGGGCCCTGAGTCCTAATCCTCTTTCTTGACAGGTAAATGAGTTAACTTCCAGTTTCTTCATGTATGCAAAGTGTATATGCCAGCACCTAGTCACTTAGTAAATGATAACCATTATTTATTATCACCATTACTTATTTCCTTTGGAAATAACTAACTCTGTGGGGTGGGGGGAGCTGGTACCTCATGTCTCAATGTTACTGGTTTTCTCAGTTTGCAAGCCACTTAATCTCATGGAATCACTCTTGATTCTAGAGAACAAGCCAGTTTTTTTCATGCTTTTAGAGACTTTGGCCGTTCAGGTTCTTTGAACATTCTCATCGCACATGCAATTTTTCACATCTTCATGAAGAATATCTTGCATGAGCTTTCTCCTGCCTTAAAATTACTGAAATAGTTTTGTAGTTCCTCAGGCAAGAATTAAGTTTGAAGTTGGGACTTAGTTCACACCCTTTATCCCCCCTCCCCACTTTTTTTCTTTAATTTTAAGGAGTCGGTTTTTTGTGAGGAGTTTAGCCAAATCTTAGTATGTGAATAAAGGTTACTTTACTTTTTCTTACGATTTCTGTAAGGGAAAAATCATGCTGGTGGCCAAGAGACTGTGGCATATTCTTTTTTTTTGGTGGCGGGGTGGGGGGGGCTGCCTTGCTACTTGTGGGCAGGATCCCTGACTAGGGATAGAACCTGTGTCCCCTGCAGTGGAAGTAACCACTGGACTGCCAGGGAATTCCCAGGGGCCCATTCTTAAAACCTTTGATATTCTGTTATTTTGATTGTTAAGAATTGCTCATGCAAGAGTCTACAGATGCTCTCAGAATCTGTTCTTCATAGTTCTATTTCTGAAAGATCCTTGTATTTTATAAGGATGTAAGGGACAACATATAATTTCTATTTTGAGTAACAACTGACTGTGTATATTTTGAGAGTCTGGTTTAGTGACTTATATAAGTCAAATCTTATATAAGATTTGACCATTTGGCCCAGAGGACTTTAAAACTGCTTTAATAACACTGATTACCACTGTATCTTGGTTCAGATTACTTTCTACCCAGTTGGGAAATTTTCATAGCCTAAATCACACATTCTGTCAACTCTTTCCAGTTTAGTAAGCCTAAAACATGTGTTCAGGTGTGTTACTGTTATAAACTTAGTTAACCTTTCCAGAAAGTAAATACTTAATTCAGATCAGTGATCTGATTAAAATTACTAATTGGACTATGTTGGTGAGCAGCAAAAGCAAAGGTGAGACAGACCTTCCAGCCTTCTTTGCATTTGGCAAAAATTAAATTGTTTTTTTTAAGGATTTTGGAAGAAAGACTGAAAACCTTTCACTGGGAAGGAGAAATAGATTTTACAGACAACCACGGAGCCTACGGTCCATTAAATAACCGATTTGTGTAATATTTATATAGGTTCTAGCAGGCATTCATTGTGTTTGTAAAAGCTGATTCCTTTTCCCTTGTGTTTTTGATTATACTTTATAATGTGTCTAGGGACTTTTTTCTCCCTCTTACCTCCCTATTAGGTAGATTCCAAGGCACTGAAGATAAACCTATGTAAATAAGACATTTTTCTGACCTCAAGAAACTTGTACTCTAGTAAGGAGAGAGAGACATTGCAGTAAAATGATAGCTACCATGTTAGAAATATATTCAAGTTACAGTTAAGATGCTAAAGGAAGTCATCATTCTATTTGTGAAGGTTGGGAGAACCTTGTAGAATTGGCTCCTAACTTGTGTTAAATGAGTGAGTGTTGAAGAGGGGAGGGCATTCTAGGCATTGGAGTTGGAAACAGCTTGAGCATAAAGGAAATTGAAGCCTTGATGTGTCTGAGAAGCAGATGATTTAATTCAGCAAGATGAAAAATCAAGTTTGGGTAGACTGCAGGTTATGGATGATCCTTTTATGTTGAAATGATTGTATTTTTTTCTGTTGGGCAAACCACTTAGCAGTTTTAAGCGGAGGAGAACCACAGTGAAATATGTGTAAGTTGATGTGTAGAAGCACCTGTTGGTATGTATGTGGTTTTTGAGGAGAGCTGGTAATAAAGCATATTTTTGGCAGATAAAATTGGCTGGAAGTTGTAATCACCTGAAGACATCTACCCCAGACCTATGGATTTACAATTTCTGGGGATAGTATTAATACTTAAATTGCAAGAGAAAAGGTCATCACTCAAGGAGATCAGAGAAGAGATACTGATTTCAAAGGAGATATTCCTTTATCTACTGACTTACATAATTTCTCAATACTACTAGCAGGCATTTATTTGGCATCATGCTCACTGTGGCCTTGTTTGTCCTCATAGTAGAAATGGAATTTGAGTTTTAGAATTTGTGTTTGTAAATGGATATTGATATTTTTACTTTCAGTATACTGTTCCAGTGGGTTGCAGCAACAAAAGATTTTTATGTTTTTAATGCTTTCATTTTACACTTTGTGTTTGAAATATTTTTTTCCTACTAATCCATTTATCAAAAGGGGACTGGAATTCTGGGTAGGGAAGTAAATACTAAGTACTTGATTTTTTTTTTAGCCAGTAACATTTTCTAATCATTTGTGCATTGACTACAGATAGCTAACTTCAGCTGAATTTCTCTCTCCCCCTGTCTCTCTCAGAAGAGTGGGGAGACTGGGTAGTGTGATCTTGGGTTCTCTACAGTAGCAGGTGTTACCCAGTTCCCCCAGCTGGAATGCTGTGAATAAATACCCTATGATCTCCCTCCACACCTCTGCCGTGAAATCTAATTAATCATTCAAGTTTGGATTTTACTTTAGAAATTTTCCGGGCTCTGCCTCACTTCCCCTCCCCCCATTACTGTTATCTGTCTTACCTAGTTAGGGTCCTTGTTTGTTGTAGGTATGCTGCACACCTAACAGTGGCTTGCCCTGGTCACAGTATTTCCAGTGTCATCCCCTGGTAATTATCCTCCACTTTGCTACCACAGTCATCTCTTTATCAGTTAATTCAGTCAAATCATTCTAAAACTCTGTAGGCACCTATACCAGTGGTCCTTAATTTTGTGCAGGGTTCAGATCTCTAGATAATCTGGTGCAAGTTATAGACACTTAGCTCCAAAAACATTAAGAGCATATTTGCATTTCTTGGACTTTTTTGGATCACTTTGGAGTTTTTCATAAATCAAGAATTGTGAGGATGTTGTAGACATTCTTGGTTCTTTTTCTTATGCTGTCTCATTTGCTTAGACTCTCATCCTCTCATTCCACTCTTGCATCCTTCAAGGCTCTGCCCAGATCTTTGTTTCAAAAAAAGATCTCACCCAAACTCCCCCAGAAACTGGATTAGGTTCACCACCTCTCTGCTCTCTTAAAGCTCTTGTTATACTCTTCAGTATCTTAAGAATCTTGCTCAGTAGTAATAACTTTAGGCTGGGAACTAAATCATTTTGCGTTTCCAGTGTAGAACCTGTCTGATACAGGCATTCACTTAATGCTTATTAAATAAGTGAGTAAAGTCAAGATTTTTCAAGCTTTTAGCAGCTTTTTCTCTGATTAAAATGTTTACTTTTGGCCTCTCTGGAAATAAATTTGAAGATAATAAACTGAGGATTTTAACCAAATACATACTTCTATATTTTCTTAATTTTGGAAGAGTTAATTAAGGTCTCTAAAAATAATTTTACTTATGGACATCTCCACAGATAAAAATAACAGGAGACTTTTCATATTTATAGAATCTCTGGTGTAACACATTGTCTTTTTTTTTTTTTTTAATCTGAATGTCTGTTTCCTTAGTCTCCTTGTTTATCTAGTTTAGACTAATGCTTGGCTAAGTTGTGTTTTCCTTTTTGGGAAAGGGAATAGAAAATTTTCCAACTAGTCTTTAAAAAAATCAGTTCTGGAAATACTTAAACCTTTTTATCAGTGTATTTTTATCAGTGGTATCTCATGTTTATCAATATACTAAGAATGGACATAGAATGTTAAAGAGGGAACCAGAGAGATAGAGATGACTTAAGTTCTTAGGGACCTACTGTTATTTTTGTCTTTAGTAACTAGGAATTTATTTGGTTTAGCAAGTAACATTGACAGTTTATTTTAGTGCTTTCTTGCTTCATTTTACCCCTATCCTCAATAATACTCCCCTTGTAGAGTACATGTACTCTTGATTGGTAAACTCTTCATTGTGAAGAGCATATATAATATGTGCTACAGAAACATGGCATAGTGCTCTGATCAGTACAGAAGGAGAAATTGCTAGGGCTGTTTGTAGCATGTAACATTACTATTCTGTTACAGTAGTAATGAATAAAAATAGTTGTTGAATAGTGTGTTTGGCTTGTATAGCGTGTGTCAAAAGTGGAATGGACAAATATTTTTGTGGATAGGCTTTTGTCTTTAAGTTATTTTTAAAAATTAGGACATTTGGTGTGATAATGGCAGAGAATTACAGAAATTGGGACTGGCCCAGAAATTTCAGAACACAGTGACCATGGCCTAAAATGACTGCTATGACATAGCCATCTCCTTCTTCAAGTGTTTGAACTGCTTAATGCATAAACTTGAAGCACTTCTTGACTTGTAAAGGCTAATTCACTGCTTCCACAGACACTTTACCATGTGCTGCCAAATTTTTTGCTCTTACTGTTACTACAGTATCTGTTAGAACTTTGAACCAAATGAGCTTTGCTGGGCAGGTATTACATGCACAGCAAAGCTTACTTTTAAGTCTGCATCATAGAGCAATGTAGTTTGGAAATTTTCTGTAGTGAGTAGAGAGCATAAGCAAATTAATAAAAAGTCTTATTTAGGTAGCCTCATAAACGGTATGATGAGTCTATAGAAAATTACAGCAGTAACAACTTTAGACATTTTTAGGATTCATTTAGTTCTTTGTATAGAGTCCTAAACATTTCCCATCCCTTTGCTAAGTAGTTGGAAACTTCACAGCATACTGGTTTTATGTACAAGATATACAAGTTAAAATATCTTGTTACCTCACTTCCTTTCTTCCAGCCCCCAGAAGCAAAAATTTGGGACTTAATCGTGAATTACTTGGTTGCTTTATTCCATCTGTGGCTGTTAGCAGTTTTTGCTTATGATTGGGTGTCTAATAGGAGAAAATAACGGATTCAGAATATGGGATATTTTGGTATGACAGAGCAAGAATGTGGGGGTGGGGTTAGAGTATAAGTGTAATTAATGATACACTTAATCATTAATTAAGTGATAGGGAAGTGATAGGGATGCTGCCAAGGGTCAGTTGGAAGTGCAGAGGGAATTCTCTGCTTCCTGTGCTTCATTCTGTAGCGATCGTATACTCCAGATTTGCAGGATTATCTGTAATGTTTCATTATTACTGTGAAATACTGATGTGTCCTGGAATTCTGGCATTTTTATTCTGTTTCAGTTGACTTCTCATACCTGGAAACAGCACGAAAATTCTTAGATGGATCATGTGATGTGGTTTAGTTTCAGGATTATTATATGCATGACGCGCTGTATTCAGAATTCAGAATGGAACCTAATGTTTATGTGATTAAGCTATACCCATGTTGAGGTTGCTTCCCACGTGATGCTAGTGGTAAAGAATCTGCCTGCAGTGCAGGAGACCCAGGTTCAATCTGTGGGTCAGGAAGATCCCCTGGAGGAGGGCATGGCAACCCACTCCAGTATTCTTGCCTGGAGAATCCACGGACAAGGGAGCCAGGTGGGCTACACAGTCCATAAGGTAGAAAAGAGTTGACACAACTGAAGAAACTGAGCACAGTTAAATGGAGATGTGGGATTGCTTAGAATCTCAGCACCATTTATAATATTCTATGAGAATTTTTTTGTGGTCCTAACAACTTTGTTCCCTACACCCTGCCCCCGGCCCCCCCATTCTCTATTCCTCTCCAAGCACATCAGTCCTCCCAGCATCCAACAATCCAGTATGTATCTTTTCTGTGTTTTTCCCAGACTCTGTCTACTCATAGACCTGTATACATGTGTATTATTACGACTTGTATTTAATATTTTGTGCCAAAGAAAATAATGAATCTTTAACACTTAAGAAAGAATAGCTGCTGCTGCTGCTAAGTCGCTCCAGTCGTGTCCAACTCTGTGCGACCCCACAGACAGCAGCCCACCAGGCTCCGCCGTCCCTGGGATTCTCCAGGCAAGAACACTGGAGTGGGTTGCCATTTCCTTCTCCAGTTCATGAAAGGGAAAAGTGAAAGTGAAGTCGCTCAGTCGTGTCTGACTCTTAGCGACCCCATGGTAAGAAAGAATAGACACCTGCCTAATTTAGGGAGCTTACCCACCTAGTGCCTGGAGAAGGAAATGGCAACCCACTCTGGTATCCTTACTTGGAGAATCCCATGGACAGAGGAGCTTGGTGGCCTACAATCAATGGAGTTACAAGAGTCAGACATGACTTAGCGACAAAACTACCACCACCCACCTAGTGACTGTGAATAGGACCTGAAGTTCTTATTTAGAAACACTGCTAGTACTTACTGCTTTATTAGTTTAAGGAAGGACACATAGTTAATAACTAGTGTAGGCAGCATTCCAAAATCTAGATCATATTCCTTTATTCTTGCTGTTGATACCATATTATTTTACAGGAAATTATGGTAACTTACAGTGATGCTAAACTGAACTTAATGAGTAATTAAAAGATTTGATAAGAGGGAAGATTATAAACATTAAGTATTTTGAGTTCAGAAATTTTACCTGATGGGTAGTATTTATGATCCTAAAGAGATAAGTCATTTTGAAAATTGATTGGGGATTTATATAACTGGGTATTCCTGTAGTTTGAAGCACATTTTTTTAAATTAGTGTCTTACCTTACTTTCTCTTTCAGTTCAGTTCAGTCTCTCAGTCATGTCCGACTCTTTGCGACCCCATGGACTGCATAGTTAGATATGATTAACTTTGTTGACCTAAATTGTCTGACTCAATATTTGCCAAGACTTTTAAAATTCACTTTTTTAATAATTTAAATAGAATGAGATGCTGAACATATTTTAATCTGAATATTTTAAGTTCAACCAGAAAAACAACTGTGTTCTTAGCAGTTACAGAGATAAGGCAGATTAATTTGATTCTTATGAATGTTTCTTTACGTGAGAAAACAATCACTTTTTTATTTTCATTTAATTTAATTTAATTTTTTTTTTTTTTTTTGGCCATATCACTTAACTTGTTGGATTTCAGTTCCCTGACTAGGGATTGAACTCAGGCAATGGCCAGTGGACCATCAGGGAATTCCCTGTTTTAATTTTAAATAATTCTCCTGATACACAGTATGCTTTAAACAATTCTAATCCTCAGGATGTTTCTGTTTTTTTTTTTTTAATGAAAGCAGTGGATTGCAGCAAGCTGTTTACACCCTTTCTCTTTTAGATTGTGAACACCTCAGTCTCAAAATATGTAATGATTACTAACAGATTAGTGTATTTGATAGTGCTTTTTAAAAGTTACATTGACAATGATTTGTTGTCTTTGGTATGGAGGCTTTAAAAAGTAAATAAAATTTAATGTTAATGTTTTCCGTCTATTGCAGGAGTCAGAAATACCATCAGAGGAGGGGTACTGTGACTTTAATAGTAGGCCAAATGAGAACTCTTATTGCTATCAACTTCTTCGACAACTAAATGAACAGAGGAAGAAAGGTATTCTTTGTGATGTCAGCATTGTGGTGAGCGGAAAAATCTTTAAAGCTCATAAGAACATCCTGGTTGCAGGCAGCCGTTTCTTTAAGACTTTATATTGCTTTTCAAACAAAGAAAGCCCTAACCAAAACAATACTACCCATTTAGATATTGCTGCAGTTCAAGGTTTTTCAGTCATCTTGGACTTCTTGTATTCTGGTAACCTGGTGCTCACAAGCCAAAATGCCATTGAAGTAATGACAGTGGCCAGCTATCTTCAAATGAGTGAAGTTGTTCAGACTTGCCGAAATTTCATTAAAGATGCCTTAAATATAAGCATTAAGTCGGAAGCTCCAGAGTCTGTAGTTGTGGACTATAATAATAGAAAACCGGTTAATAGAGATGGCCTGTCTTCATCACGGGATCAAAAAATGGCCAGTTTTTGGGCAACACAAAATCTTACCAGTTTGGCAAGTAACGTAAAAATTGAAAATGATGGTTGTAATGTCGACGAGGGCCAAATAGAAAACTACCAAATGAATGACAGTAGTTGGGTCCAGGATGGTTCACCTGAGTTGACAGAAAATGAGTCTCAAGGTCAAACAAAAGTGTTTATTTGGAATAATATGGGCTCCCAGGGGATTCAAGAGACTGGCAAAACAAGGAGAAAAACCCAAGCTACAAAGAGATTTGTTTATAATATACCACCTAATAATGAAACAAATCTAGAAGATTGCTCAGTGATGCAGCCACCTGTTGCCTATCCAGAGGAAGATTTGTCTTTCATCAAGGAAGAACCAGGTAAATACTGTATTGAATATATACAGAGGTGTCTCAGTTTTTAATCTCATTCTGGTTGGATATAATCTTGTGTGTATTATTAAAGTAATATACATAAGAAATAGTAAATTTGAGTCTTTAATAGAAGGGAAAAAATGACTTGAACAATCATACATCTTATATAATCTTGTATCAAATGTAAGATTTGGTATATCTTAGTTTTTTCTCTACACATGTATATGTGGGTTTCTCAAAGGTTGTGTTAAATAATCAGGAATTTGCCCACATTTTATGGCATGTGGACTCTATGTATAGTTCTTTGATTTTCCTGGTCTGTGGCCTCTGCTCACTTTTTGTACCCAGTGCTGGAAGAGATAAAATCTTTGGTTGTAATATGTGATTTGTTTGTCACTTCAGAACGTTTTTGAGATTTAGTTAGCATTCTTTACTCTCAATTTTTTGTAGTTAATATTTGTTTTATAGAATTTTGCAAAAGTTAATGGGATTCTATTTTGTTTAGAACCACTCACTGTTCTGTTCTCCCCGTAAATCTTACAGAAACTGGAATATTTTAAGTTTGTCCCCGTTTCCTCATTTTCATTCTCATTTGCATTAGTTAAGTAAGAAGGGCCTCTGAGACCTTTCTTTTGACTATAAGAGCCTTTGCATATCACATCTTTAGTGTTGTTGTTTTTTTTGAAAAATAAAGTGAGGAGGACCATTGTTGAAGAGTGAAAATAGATTTGAAACTTTAACTTAATTGTCTTTGTATAACTTACTTTTATTTGAAGTAGTCTAGTGGGTTTGAGGTTTTCCTTTGTGGACCCCAGACTTGACCATGTCCACCACTATCATATATCATTTAGTGCTTGTGTTGCCTGAGAGATCTGTAACTGTTCAGTGTCTGATTTATATGATGGTGATTACCTGGGTATGGAGTGCTTTTCACTTAAAAGAATCATTGTTTTTAGTTCCCAAAGGGCAAAATGCCATAATCCTGTGAAATTGTTTCCCTGGATATTTAGGTTTGGGTTTAGTTTTCATTGGTAGAAATCACATGGAAATCAGGATACATGTATAATGAATACTGTTTGCTGAGCTTTCCCCTCAAACTTGTCGAGTCTTGAGCAATAAAATCCCAGAGGTGGTTTCTTAAAAGTATTAATGATAGACTTAGCAGCACTTTGATTTGGCTTAATTTTTAATGTAGAAGATCTTGAATCAGTTCTCAGAGTTAGAATTGCATTTTTTTTTCCTACTGCATGAATTACTCAGTTAACAGTACGGTGGGAGGCCTGTAGTGTTTTTTTTTTTAAATATAGGTACACGGAATATAAGGAGTAAGATTGTTTTTTGCATAGTAGTTGATTGACAAAACTAACTAAGCTAACCTCATTCTTAAAACTAATGCCACACATAATTGGAGTGATTCAAAGAGAAGAAAAGCAGTATTAATTAGAACCACAGTGCATACTTTCAAAAATAACATTACTGGTGATTATCATCTTAATAAGCAACTCCTAGTTGAGGTTGTATCAATGCACTAGGTCTATCATAATTTTTGGTACTCTAATATGCTTTTATCTTTGATAGCTTATAAAAAAGATAATTCTGTCATTGATGCCACCTTAATATCTGATGAACCTTGCTTAACTGAAATTTGGTTATATCAGTGATGTGCTACATTCCCGCTGTTAAAACTTTTAATAACTTTTTGGTGCCTCTGAATCCATGTTCGTTCAGTGGCAGAAAATCCTGTAAGAGCTAGAACATGATATGATACAGAGCTAGAAAATTTTTACTGTAAAGGGCCAAGCAGTAAATATTTTGGGGTTTGCTGGTCGTGAAGGCAGTTACTTAACTGTCAGTGTAGCATGAAAGCTGTCATAGAAAGTATGTAAACAAATGAACAGGAGTGTGTTCAGGTAAAGCTTTATCGCCAACCCTTGGTGTAGAGTAGTGGGTCTTAATCATGGCTGCATGTTGGCATTGCTTGGGAACTTTAGCCATCATGATGCCTGACTGTCCCTGCCAGGGATTTTGGTTTATTGGTCTGGGATGTGGCCTGGTAGTTGAAATTTTTGTCAGCTCTACAGGTGATGGTGCTATGAGTTACTGATAGAGGAAAGAGCCCAAATTGAATCAGGTTTTGTAAATGAGTTCTGCTACTTACTATGTTACCATAACCAAATTAAGCTAAACACTTGCCCTCAGTTTCCTCCTTCTTAGCCTATGCTACTTTTATAGGGTTATTTTGAAAAATGGCAACATAAAAACATAGCTGTCGTGGTCATCTTAGTCCCCCTTAAAGATTAAGATTTTTTTAAAATCAGTTTTCCAGTGCAGTGTACTTTGTACCAGATTCTTGATAGGTGGTCTAATAGCCTCAGCTTGACCTTTTGTTTTAATGTAGGATGAGTATGATTATAAGGAAGTTACTTTATATTGAGCTAGAATTTGCTTCTCCTTAACTTCCTAATTCTGCCATCTTTAGTAGTATAATCTGAGCCTAACCTCTAATCTCTTAAATCAACCTGGTAACCCTTCAGGTGTTAATATTTTAAAAATTTCCCCTGAAGTCCCCTTCTTTTAGGCTAAGTGCTATACCTCCTGCCTTGTGAATTCCAAACCCTTTTTACATCTTTCTTAATGGTCACAGGCAGTTTGTTTCACCCTGATGAAATGTTGGTGCACAGAATTGACTAGAACTCTCCAGGCAAATTCTGAGCAATAGAGAAAGAACATAGTGGGTCTGTATTTACCAAGGTCTTTCAGTTACTAAAAATAGAGGCAGGTTCCATCTTTAGGGCTGCCCAACATTAAAACCTTGGCAATTTATAAACTGGTGACCCAGTCTTTTAAAAAATTGAGGCTCATTTAAAGCGTCTAGAGGTCCACAGTACTGCTTATTTATTGAAAAAATAGTGAAAACTTTCGGTGAAATAATGCGTTTAAATGTATCTAAAATTCTTTACCTAATCATCTGAAAAGTCACGGTGAATTATGCATTTAGTCTATAAGCAGTGCTTGACATATTTGGATTTGTGGCTCTCTTTTAGGAACTGTGATTTCCCAGTTTCTTAAGCCTACTGTTTGTAGGCTATAAATAATGTTGTCTTCTTGCCATATACTGTTGAAGGTGGTATTTGGGTGCTTCATAAAGAAATGTAAGATTCTGAGATAAAGTTTATCAGAGGTTATATTCATAATGGTATTTCTTTAAAATCTTAGGCTAGTATACCTATTATCTGACTCTGCTGGGATTCCCTTCAAATCATTTTTGATTTGTACATGTAAATCTAAGATTAGAAATTAAGTTGTATAGGGGCAAAAGTAACCAGTGCCTTAATTGTTTTACACAGTGTTTTCATCTATGCTGTTAGAACAAGTCAGGTGTTAATCCCATTTTTATCTACTCTGGACTCATGGAACATGGGCTTTCTGAATCTCTATTTTTGTATTGTTTGTGCCAGTCACACTAGAAAGTTGCAGCCATTGTAAATAACTGTACTCTTCATGTAATACATTTGTATATATATGCATTTAGTAAGATTTTGAAATTTCTGACAAGAAACAAATACAAATAAAATTTTTAGCAATAAAACAGTGTGCTAGTCAATAGTATTAATATGGTTAGCCTAATTAACCTTTTTATTGGCTCTAAGATGATAAGCAGCTCTTCAGAATAAGGGAACAGTACTACAGGATGACAAACTTTCTGGTACTGAATTCTGAAAGGAATTTCTCCAGTGGGGTTTTATATAATTGACATCAAGACAGTTTTCTTAAAAGCATTTTCTAGTAAATACAGCAGTAGGTTATATAATTGATTTTTGTCTTTAATAAAAGCTGGTAAAATTTCATATAGATGATTGAATTTTTCATAATGATGTACAAATACTCAGATTGCCCGGTGGTTTTATTTGATCAAAGGATATAATTTAGAGTTTGTAAAGAATCTAAAAGCTCCTTTCTCTCATCTGTACTTTTTTTTTTTGCTTTGTGGCATTTGTGAATTTTTATTGATTCTTACAAGTAGAGTTGAAACCAGGTTTAATTAAGCTTTAACATTTTCAATTTGTGTGATTGTCTTTTGGTTGAAAAGCATATAATTCAAGTGTATAGAAAACAAATTTGAGAGAAGAATGCTCAAACTATATGTCTTTAAGATACCCTAATGAGTCATATTTGAACTAGTGAATTATTACTTCTACTAAAGTTGTCTACCAACCAGTACTTAGGCTCCTACATATTTTGGGGTGACAGTTGATATAGGGGATCACTTCAGAGATTCCAGAATCTTGAAATGCTTTCTTTATTTTACTTAATTTGGCTGAGTCGGATCTTAGTTGTGCGGGATCTGACTAGGCATGAGGGCTCCAGAACACGAGGGGTTAGTTTGTTTTAATTTAAAATATTTTTACAGCTTTGAACATTGGCCATCTAATTTGAGACTTTTCCATATTTTGACCATGCCATATAAACTTACTGTATGAACTACTTAAAATGTTCAAAAACCATGGAACCTAGACTTAGTGAAGAAGATTTGGACTTTGGACTTGGTTCCGCCACTTAACTTGACTTAAGTTTATCATACAGAATGTCTCTATAATTAGAAGGAAAGAAAATTTTATAATTATGAAATTGAAGGCTGTAAAAATTAACCAAAGCTTTTAAAAAATCATTTTGGCAACAAAACCTGCTATTCAGTTGGCAGCAAAACCAATTTGTATTTTTTACTTCTTTCCTTAAATGTGAACATCCATATGTTTTGTTGCAGAAATATGTTTTGATTACAGGATGCCACCCTGGGCCCCTCTGGGGGTATCATAGTTATTACTTTCCTAAAATCTGAAAATGTATGTATCCTACATCCCAAACGTTCCACATAGCAGGTTTGTGGGCCTAGATTAGTTCTTTCTTAGGAGATTCCAGATGTACTGCCCTACCTTTCAGGCATCCTTTAGAGTATATTACGAAGAACAAGCTACAAGTAATTTAAAGTCACTTTTCTTTAGAAACTGTTAGTTGGGTAGTCAGTGGTAGTTTGAAGGGCTGATGCTCATTTTAAAAAATAAATGTCCACCATTACCTAATGGACTAGAAGTTATACTAATATATAACACTTCAATATTTAATCTTAAAAGGATGATAGTAAGTAACTGTATGGTAGTAGGAATATTCTGCCATCTTTTTTTTCCTTCTCCTTTATTTTCCTCTGCCTGGTGTTCCTTTCCATCCCACTCTGCCATACTTGATCCAAGGGGTGGCTGCATTAATGATTTTTCTTTTCAAGTTATAAGCATTAAGGAAACAGAATTTTTTGGTCAGACTGAAACTGCATGTTGAAGAAGGCTTTTGTGGATCAGTTGTAATGCTTTCTACCTGCTGAGGGTGTTAAGTTTTCTAAACCCTGTTAATGTCAGCCCCTGAGAATTTTTTAAGACTGAATTTTTTATTTCTGATATAGCCTTAGTATTCTGGGGTGACCAGAAGTGTCATATTACAACCAACTACTACTTTTCTGGGACCCCAGAATGACTTTCCACTTCATAAGAGGAAATTTGGTAGTAAAATTTTTGAGTCCACACGAAACTGAGCGAACAGGTTAGATGATATTGCTCTCAAGATTGAGAACTTGTTCGCAGTAGGATGGCTGTGAGGTAGAAACGTATCAGTGCAATGTGATAAATGTTAAAATCAGAAGTATGGCAGAGTGCAGTGGGGGAGGTTCCTGATTTCTCATTAAGAGTTGAAGAAAGCTTCACAGAGTTGGATCTTCTTTTGTGTAGGAGTTTGCCAGGAGAGGGTGCAAAGTGGCAAGAAATTGAAGGGAGTAAGTGAATAGAAAGGGGAGTGTAGTAGGGATAGTGAGGTGGGGTCAATAGGTTGGGGCCAGGTTGTAATTCTCTGACATGGTAATAAATTGTAAATTTTATTTCACAGACTGTGAGCAGTGAGAGGTTCTCAATTAGAGATGCAATCTTGTTTATTTATTTGCCTTTAACATAAAAGCATTTGGAAGGTGTTATTCATGGATTGGAGGGGAGAAAGTCCTGAAGAGACCTGTTAAGGCCCGGTCATGAAAGAAGTAACAACCTTGTTTGAATAGGAGCAAAGAAGAAACAGTGGAGCCTAGTCTGTCACTTGAATCATCACTGAGTTTGGGGGTAAAGGGAAACCAGTTTGTTGAGTCTCTAGGCTGCCATAGAACTGTCAAGGGTGCTTTATATAATAAGTTTGCAACTGAATTTACTCATCACTGAAAAAGGAAAAAACCCTTGACTGCAATGAACGAAGGGAAAAATATAACAGTTTATGAAATAAAATTAGCCTTAGTCCTCAGAAACTGTCTTCAGAGAAATTTGTTTGCTAGTATGTATTTACATGCGGAGAAGGCAATGGCACCCCACTCCAGTACTCTTGCCTGGAAAATCCCGTGGACGGAGGAGCCTGGTAGGCTACAGTCCATGGGGTGGCTAAGAGTCGGAGACGACTGAGCGACTTCACTTTCACTTTTCCCTTTCATGCACTGGAGAAAGAAATGGCAACCCACTCCAGTATTCTTGCCTGGAGAATCCTAGGGACGGCGGAGCCTGGTGAGCTGCCGTCTGTGGGGTCGCACAGAGTCGGACACGACTGAAGTGACTTAGCATAGCATATATTTACATGAAAACAAAAATTGAATAGATCTTACTGAGTTTCTGTAGGATGGAGCTGTCATTGTTTCTATAACCTCGATTTCTGATGTGCTCTCATATGTCATTCTTTTTGAGAATATTTGTGTTTTAAGAAAATCTGGATTAGTCTCCATGTGCCTCATGTGTGGAATTTTGAGAACCAAAAACAAGCGGTCAGGAAGACCTCCTTCCCAGCATTGTTTTGTGGAGCACTTACAGGCAGGTGCTGCGCAAAGCACTGGGTGCTTTGGAAGGGACACTTGTGCCCCCTGTGGTCCAAGAGAAGCCTGTAAACCACATGGCCCAAGATTGACCTCATTTAACGACATCATGATTCATGTTCCACTTCATAATTTGTACATTATTTTTATTTACTGATGTTACTTTTCATAGTATCCTTGTGAAGTAGGTAAATATTGCTATTCATTTCCTTGTGGAGAAAATAGTTATGATTGTTAAAATTTTAGGAGAAGGTAAAGGCCGAGATTTCTACCATGTCATCCTTTCCATTGGTTGGTAATCAGGTTTTTTAAAAACCCATGAATGAGATGTCAGAGAAGAATAAAAAATGAATTCAGAGGTGGCAGTTGCTTCAAAGATAGACAAAAATGTGTGTAAAGGACAATGATAGCTTATAACTAGGTACACTTAAAATTTTGTAGTTTTTTTTTGGTTGCATTGGATCTTAGTTGGCGTGAGCGATTGTGGCCAGGGATTGAACCCAGGCTCCCTGCACTGGGAGTGTGGAGTCTTAGCCTTTAGACCAGTAGGGAAATACCCAGAGATTAATAAAGTGAAGGCTGGTTTGCCACAAAATGTTGATAGTTTTTTGTTTTATTTTATTTTTTGCTAATTTTTTAAATTACAAAAAAAAATTTTTTTGGACATGCCACATGGCATATGGGATCTTTGTTCCCTGACCAGAATTGAACCTGTTTCCCTTCTTCCCTTGCATTGGAAACACAGTCTTAACCACTGAACCACCGGGGAAGTCTAGTCCCTATAGATAGGTTTGTTTTTTTGATTTAGCAGTATCACTGAATGATATTAAGTATCACTGGGAAAGTAAGTGAGTATAATTTAAGATGGGTATACTTCTGCACTCTCATTTCCAACGTTGCAGTTGTACCTTTTTTTAATTGCCTGCTTTAGTGCCAGGTTTGGTGCGCATGTTGTCAGGAGGCAGTGTAATACTGTTAAAGAACAGTGCAGCACTGTAGTAGCTTTAGTTTCCTCTTAAGGTTGAGGATAAGAATATTCTTACTGCATATGTAGATTGCATATACAAAAGGACTTTATGCATAAAATCAAGGGTGGTTTTTTTGGGTTTTTTTCTGTTTTTCATTTGGGGGAGGATCACCTATTGACTGGCGAAAATGCATTTGAGAAGGATTTCCATAGGAAGATCATGAATGTCGTCTATCAGGGTTTATTTTTTTTAATGTACTCATTTATTTGTGGCTGTTCTGGATCTTCGTTGCTGTGCAGGCTTTTCTCTAATTGCAGGGAGCAGGGGCTACTCCTCATTGCAATACAAGGGCTTCTTGTTGCAGAGCACTGGCGTTAGAGCACAGGCTCAGTAGTTACTGTGCACAGGCTTAGTTGTTTGGTGACATGTACCAGGGATCAAACTCATCTCTCCTGCATTGGCAGGTGGATTCTTGACCACTGAGCCACCAGGGAAGCCCTAGAGTTTATTTTTTAATCCTGTGCTTTTTTGAGAAAATGATGAATACAAAGAGTTCCTGGGAAAGCAGAATATGATTCTTATATCAAATGAATGGTTGGTTGCCTGGTTTCTATCTTATTCACATCAACTCAGCTGATTACAAATAAGTTTCCTGATGGTTTGAAATAAGATACAGCAGTGATAGCATGTATTGATTCCTAAGTTCGGTGTGCTTTTATGAAAGCTGTTGTCAACCTGGAGGAGCTCGCTTGTTTGGAGATTTATTTTTGATATCACGAGCCAAGTAGTTGATGCCTTTCAAGGGTTTTAATATCTGTAGTATGGATATGACTTGTTCTTGTACACAGAAAGAGTTTGTTGTTCAGTCACTAAATTGCACCCAACTCCTTGTGACCCCTTGGACTGCAGCACACCAGGCCTCCTTGTCCCTCACCATTTCCCGGAGTTTGCTCAAACCTACGTCTATTGAGTCAGTGATGCTATCTAACCATCTCATCCTCTGCTCCCCACTTCTCTTGTCCTCAGTCTTTCGCAGCATCAGGATCTTTTCCAGTCAGTTGGCTATTCACATCAGGTGGCCAGAGGACTGGAGCTTCAACTTCAGCATCAGTCCTTCCAACGAATATTCAGGGTTGATTTCCTTTAGGATTGACTGGTTTGATCTCCTTGTTGTTCAAGGGACCCCCAAGAGTCTTGATGCATTCCAATTGTGGTACTCAGTGTTCAGCCTTCTTTATGGTCCAACTCTCACATTCATACATAACTACTGGAAAGACCTCAGAAAGAATTTATTTGCCATCTATTAAGGTTTTAGGTTAAGGTATACATTCTGTACTGGTGTCCGTGTAGGATTAAAGATCGCAGACTAAATCCTAATATTTCACAGATAGGGTAGAAGACAGGAAGTGTCCATTAAGAACTAGCTGAGGTAAGCCTTCAACAAATAACTGTAGAATGTTATATAAATAGAAACACCCTATATTTACAAACCTACTTGGCAGAATTCTAAGAAATGCCCTGTACACACTTTAGAGTGACTTTTTTCGAAAGATACTGGGAAGAGTAAGATTGTTTGAATGATTTTAAGTTTTTTTTGAAGTGTTTTAAATATTTATTTTTGGCTATGCTGGAGAAGGAAATGGCAACCCACTCCAGTATTCTTGCCTGGAGAATCCCGGGGACGGGGGAGCCCGGTGGGCTGCCGTCTATGGGGTCGCACAGAGTCGGACACGACTGAAGCGACTGAGCAGCAGCAGCAGCAGCAGCAGCAGCAGCAGCAGCAGCAGCATGCTGGGTCTTCCTTGCTGCATGAAGGCTTTCTCTAGTTGCGGTGAGCTGAGGCTATTCTTTCATGTGGTGTGTGGATTTCTCATTGACTGTTGAAATACATTTAACTTATCAAAGGAAAGCAGAGTCATTAGATTTCAGTTAGTTTATGGTTTATGGATATTTTAGTATTATTATAGACCAGAAATTTGACAAAGTTATTCTTTTCTTCCCCTTATATTTTTGCTCTACCACGCAGCTTGCAGAATATTAGTTCCATGACCAGGGATTGAACCCAGGCCATGGCAGTGAAAGGGCTGAGTTCTATCCACTGGTCTCCCAGGGAACTCCCGAGATATGATTAAGTTAAAACTTAATAACAGGTTGAAAAGGGCAGACTATTCAAGCCAACAACTAACAACACCTGTTGAAAAAGCCTTTTAAAGTCATGCATTATGATAAATACTGGGAAAATAAAAATCTAGATAGTATCCCTGGTATCAAGGAACAGGAAAGGATTGGTATCTATTTACTGTTCCTTCTTTACATGTGAACTACTTGCTTATTCTCTTGACTTCCAACCCTTTTACTCTAGGGAGTAACTTCACATTCTACGTTTAATGTTACAGAGAAAATAAATGCCAATAGACATGTAGTCTTTAAGTGCCTGTCTTCAGACCTCTCTATGTATACTGATTGTCTAATGCTTCTGGATCCCAGACTTTCTAGGAATCTTACAAATTTGATAATTCCTTCTCTTTGCAATACTTCGCTTTGCAGTGTCCTCTTTTTCCTAATGACTTCTTCCTTTCAGCATTTAAACATGTTTTAATTTTTGCCTTAAAAAAACCCAAACTCTTAACCTGTATCTCACTCTATCCCTTTACAGCCAGATTTCTCATTGTCTGTCTTATGTCTCTAATTCATCTGCTGTTCACAACACAAGAGTAGACCGCAGCAGTGGGATGATGCCAGATTCATAAATTGTTGTTTAGTCACTAAGTCGTGAGTGGCCGACTCTTTTGCTATCCCATGAACTGTAGCCTGCCAGACTTCTCTGGGGGTTTTCCAGGCAAGAATACTGGGGTGGGTTGCCATTTCCTTCTCCAAGGAATCTTCCCAACCCAGGGATCAAACCTGAATCTCCTGCATTGGCAAAATAGGAGCCTGAATATTAGGAAACTTGTATTGTAAATTAAAGAATTTTGAAGACTATCCTAAAAACTGGTGAACCATTGAAGATTTTTAAGTAAAGGAGCAACAAAAAACTTGTGTTTTAGGAAGATCTTTCTGGCAATGTTGTGGGAAATGAAGAAAGTATTGTATTTTGGAGCAAAGAGACCAAGAAACTGTTTGAGTAATCCAGGAGAGTAATGATGAGTTCCTGAATTAAGGCAGTGGTAGAAAAAAGAAGAGATGCAACAGATTCAAGGGAAATAATTACATCTTCCTATTACAAATGTAGGAATTACATCTTCCTTTACAAATCTAGTATTAATTGATCTTTCCAATTCTGAACCAGTGCAAAAAGTAAAATTTTATACATCTAGCACTTGGTTAGTACTAGCAACTGCAGCTATCTTTTGGATATCAGACACCATACTTGGCTTGTGTTAACTGATTAAATTTCTGTATCAGGTCTATGATACAGGTGGATACATACGAGGATATTGAGGCATGTGGTCATACAAATGGAGCCAGGGTACCTAATACACCTTGGCTCTAAGGCTCATTCTAATCCAGTGTGCTGTTATTCCTGTGGCTGAAAAACATGTCTTATGTATGCTTTTATGCCTTGTAGTGTTAAGCACATAGTAGTTATTCAGTACTTAAAAATATCCTCTATTTAGTCTGCATAAGAAACATTTACAAGAGAGTGGTGTTTTGGGTGATGGCTACGGTGTGGTTGTAAATAACATACTTCTATATCTCCTTTTCAGATCTGGATGGTGCTCTACTCTCAGGGCCAGATTGTGATAGGAATGTCAATGCAAATTTATTGACTGAAGCCAACTCTGGTCAAGAAGGAGGTGATGCTGGTAGGTACAGTAGAATTTTAGCAAGAGTACCTCTAAGAGGATTTGAAGTTTTGGAATGTTTATGTGTTTATCAAGGACCTACAGCAGTTTCTTTTCCTTAAAGGAAAGTGTTAGGTATTAATATAAGCACTTTCAATCTGTGGCAGCTAATGTTGATTATAGAATTTAGAAGACTGGTAAATACATGAATAGGTGTTTCTTTTTCTTTGAAGGAGACATGTTAAAACTCTTAAATATTTAAAGCAATTAAGTTAATTGTGGCTTCTAGCTAGTGTATAGGTGGGATGAGAATGGTAATTATCAGAATAGTTGACTAGTGTATTTTAACTAATTCTGATGTAAAATAATAGTTTGGTTGTTGATGACTATAGAAAATAACCAATTTTAAATAGTGATATTTATAACTGCTTTGCAGGAAGTGTCCTGCACAAGATGATAAAGAATCCATGGTATTCCAAAGAATAATATAGGTAAATTAAAAAGGAAGAAAGCTTTCTTTATAGAATGTCATGCTAATAAATATAGAAGAATGATAAAATACACATTTTTGCAACCTCCAGGGGAAGTAGTTAAAAATCATCATGAGATAGTAAGCCACTGTTGATAGGTTGATCCCATGATGCCTGGGTGAAAGTTTGTTGTGATAGTATATTCCACGGTCTCAGTATCATCAATCTTGATATATCATTGATCCAAAAAAAAAGAGTCATTTGCTTGGGGATAGTTGGAAAAGTGAATATGTACTATGGTTTAAATGATATTCCTAACAATATAAAAATTCTTGGATGTGATAAAGGCACTATAGTTTATGTAAGAAAAAGTTCTAAAAGATACTGTGTTGAAGGGTAAAGTGATGAAGCGTGCAAGTTGTTTTCAAATAGTACATAAAAGGTGTACGTGTGCATCCATAGAGAGAAAGCACCTGGCAAAACTAACATTTGTTGAAGAAAGTGATACAATTTCTATAGCTTTAGAAATCTTTTAAGCAGTTGGGACAACAGTGATACTCCTTACAGAAAGCTCTTGGGGCCTTTTGAATATACAGTGTGCACAGACCAAAGTTAAGCTATAATTCTGAAGAAACTGCCTTAAAGTGGTTTATCTTAACTGTTGAAGTGAAGTTGCTCAGTCGTGTCCGACTCTTTGCGACCCCATGGACTGTAGCCCACCAGGCTCCTCAGTCTATGGAATTTTCCAGGCAAGAGTTCTGGAGGGGGTTGCCATTTTCTTCTCCAGGGGATCTTCCCAACGCAGGGATCGAACCCAGGTCTCCTGCATTGCAGGCAGATGCTTTACTGTCTGAGCCACCAGGGAAGCCTGGTGAAAGAAGTTATAAAAAAAAGTTTGTTTTTTTTTAATTGGCTGCTCTGGGTCTTCTTTCCTGTGCATGGGCTTTCTCTAGCTGCTGAGAGTGGGGGCTTCTCATTTTTGTGGCTTCTCTCCTTACAGAGCAGAGGTTCTGGGTGCATGCTGTGGTGCAGGGGCTTAGCTGCCCCGAGGCATGTGGGGTCTTCTCGGATGAGGGATCAAACCTGTGTCCCCTGCATTGGTAGGCGGATTCTTAACCAGTGAACCACCAGGGAAGTCACTGAATGGTGTATGTTTTGGACATTAAGAAATACAGAGATGAGTAAACAAGCACAGTCCTTGCTCTCAGAGCTTACTTTGTTTTGCTCTGATTTGGACAAGAGCTATGAGTCATAAAACTCAAAACTTTATTTAGAAGTGTGAAACTGAAAATTGATTAACCTTCACAGGCTACTACTCCCAACCTTCTTCCTTCTCACACACACAAATGTTGTGTCTCACTTTACCCCAGAGCAGTATTGCATTACAATTAAAATATGTAACTGGATTCAGAGGACTTTCCTAACATTAAAAAGCAGTAAGTGAAAGTATTCCCAGTACAAAACAATTTACAGTAGTAGTAATGAATGACAATTTTTAAATACCTTAGAGATTTTTTTTGTATTGTGGATATTAATACTTTTACTTTTTCCTTAAGAGGGAAATCTTAAGATCTTTTAATTTTTATAAGAGGCAATGTATTTGGCAAATAGATAAAGAAAATTGAATTCTTAGAAAACCCATTTGGCAGGCATTTTATAAAATTGTGTGTATGGGAGAAAAATTGCTAAATTCCTGCACGAGTGTGCTAGGTATATATCCTAGAAAGGAGTGTTCAGGCAGAGGACAGAGTAAGTGCAAAGTGCAAAGGCTTTGAAGTAGTAGCCATTTTACCACCGTGGAGTAGCACAGAGGCCAGTGTGGTTGGAATAGAATAACCAAGGGAGTGGTTTGGAAGCAAGGGCTAGATAATTAAGGCTCTGTAGTATATTGGTAGTCTTTGGCTTGTACTGTGAGTAAGATCATTAGTCCTAGCAGACTTTTTAGTG
The DNA here is from genome assembly GCF_054371585.1 of Giraffa tippelskirchi. Classification (NCBI taxonomy): domain Eukaryota; kingdom Metazoa; phylum Chordata; class Mammalia; order Artiodactyla; family Giraffidae; genus Giraffa; species Giraffa tippelskirchi. The sequence goes on along the minus strand of NC_137280.1, from coordinate 35,031,472 downwards.
GAGTAGTATCTGGTTCTGATTTCAAGTTTTTAAAAGGTCTGATTGCTGTGTTGAGAATGAGCTCTAAGAAGGCACCATGGTGTGAGCTTGGAGACAAACTGATGGCTATTGAAAATAATCTAGAGGCAACAGTTGATGATGAGTTGGGATAGGGTGGCAGTAGTTATGGGGGATTTTAGATATGTTTACATTGCCAAAGGAGTACTTTCCAGATTTTTATTTAAGGATGAAGTTAGATTTTGGTAAACTCCCTAATTCATTGTTACCTTGCCCTCCAATGTGTCTGAAACAACAAATGAGTCTAATAATAAAAAAACTTTACTTTCGTAATTACCCCATATTTATACTCATCATCCTTAGCCTATCTTTTCTGTACTGATAGAAGACTATCCCATTCCACAGCTGGGCTTCAGGGTGGTATAAGTCTTCAGTGGGAGAAAGGTTAGAAACAGCAACAATTAAAAGGGTAGTTTCATGTAGGCTCAACATACCATTAAATAGTATTTTTACTCTACTGAATTTCTTTTTCTGTGTTTAAATTGTATTTTAAACTTTAGTTTGTTGTTGATTCTAATACCAGGATATTGTAAATTTAGGATAATAAGGTATAAGGCCATCTCAGTTTTAGACTTAAATAGTTTTTTAATATATCTATTTTATATTAGGCTGTTCTATCATGATGCTCATAAAATAGTTTTATATCCATCTTTTTAATTCCAGTAAGAGTCATCTTAATTACCATCATTATATCAAAATCACTTTTTAATTGTATTAGGTCCTTCACATGATTTCAAGTATGGCCTGATGCCTGGCCCTTCTAGCGATTTCAAGTATGGATTGATACCAGGTACTTCAAACGATTACAAGTATGGATTGATACCAGGTGCTTCTAACGATTTCAAGTATGGATTATTGCCTGAATCTTGGCCAAAACAAGAAACTTGGGAAAATGGCAAGTATTAGTCAAAACATCTACAGAGCTGTTAATACTGTTTTTATCAATTAATTAAAAGCTTCCACATTCTGGGTTTTAAAAAACTCAGATGGTAGTAGCCATACAATAATCCCTATTCTCAGGAATAGGCAAGCTTTTGACAAATTTTCTGTTTAATGTATAATAATAAGTACTTTTTGTTGTTGTTTTTAATTCTCAAAGGTGAATCATCTCTAATCATGAACAAGTTAAAATGCCCTCATTGTACCTATGTAGCCAAATACAGACGAACACTAAAAAGGCATTTGCTCATTCATACGGGAGTCAGATCATTTAGCTGTGATATTTGTGGAAAACTGTTTACTCGAAGAGAACATGTAAAAAGACATTCCTTGGTAAGTAACTTTAACTTATCATTGAGATAAACTGTGCTGTTTAAGGTATTTTAACACTATTACCAGCAAATTTTTGCTTCAAACAATAAATGTTATTTGTGAAACCAGTACTGAACTTCATACAGAAAGATAATGGTATATTTACTCTTTGTTAAATGGGAGGTTGAGTTTGGTTCAAATGTGTTATATTGTCTCTACTGTTCTAACATTGGATTTTTTTTCACCTCTTCAATTAGGTGCATAAAAAGGATAAAAAATACAAATGTATGGTGTGTAAGAAGATCTTCATGTTAGCAGCCAGTGTTGGAATAAGACATGGGTCTCGGCGCTATGGTGTCTGTGTAGACTGTGCAGATAAATCACAACCAGGAGGACAAGAAGGTGTAGATCAGGGACAGGATACAGATTTCCCTCGAGATGAAGAATATGAGGGGAATGGTGGAGGAGAAGCTGATGAAGAGCTGGTTGATGATGGAGAAGATCAGAATGATGCATCTCGATGGGATGAATCAGGAGATGTTTGTATGTCTCTTGATGACTAACGGACCTACTATACTCCTCAAGGATGCTGCATTTGGACATAATATGAATCAACAATTTGGATTGTTGAACTTGAAGGCTTGCAAAATATGGTACATGCTGGATGGTAGTTACATTGCTGTGAAAACTGTAGGGTCAAAGCCTTATAGCAAAAAAAATTTTTTTTTATATTTGCACAGGACTGTACAGCAAACAACCTTGTGGTTGAATTACATGGAGTTCACACATCTTCAGTCAGTTATCAAAGTAAAAATATTTTTTATTTATAGGATATACAGTAAGTATTTGGATCCTCTGAAAATATAATACCTGTTCTTAAAAAGCTTACATTCATGTGCCACTTTAACATGAATGAAGAAAATTCATTTATTAAGAATACAGTGACAGCTGACCTAATTACTCTGTCCATCAAACCACTCAGGCTAGTTTGTACTAGTAGAGTTTTGTTTCTATTTTTATTTTTATTAATTTTATTTTTTTTAATACAGATTTTCAGTGAGGGGCCTTTTCAACCCCATTGGTTCTACTTTTCTGTATTTTTCACTTTATTTTGCTTCATAACTTAAACCAAGTCTCTTCTAGTCTTAGGTATTATTTCTCAATTTTGTGCTGATGGGCATGTTTATAAGAACTGGAGAGGTAATTTATTGGAATGAACTAACTGACTTCCTCCATTCCCCCTTTCCTTTCTGACAATGAATTTTAATACTTTACAAATGAAGAATGATGTTGCAAAGTACCGTGGTGAGGTTGACAAATACCACTAAAATGATTATGATTTAAAAGTAACTTTCTCCTGCTGCTCTAATCTGATAAATGGTTACTATATGACGTTTTCTGACAAGGCATTTGGTTTTGGGTATCTGTTACTTTGGCACTACTCTTGTTTGCTTCTTTTTATTTTTGCCAGTGTACTATACCTCAGTCCTATTTGAAAAGACAGAAGTCTAAGTGAAAGAAAACTCATAAAAATAATAAGTAAAATGATTTGTTTTATAATTTATCCTCCATGTCCAGTTTGGTTAGCTTGTTATGCAATATAAGTGAAATATCAGGTTTTTACTCCTGTGCCCTTTTATCATTAAAATTAACACAAAAAGTGCATTCTCTTTTGTTTCATACTTATGGGGTATTCAGGGTTTGAAATTATGATAGATAATTTATTTTTCAATTCCTTGAAATCACTACATCTTGATATATATATATAGTCTTTTTAGTAGTCACCATGATTCAACAATCTGCAAAAGTCTTACAAATAAAGTATTGCGAGGCTTTACAATTTATTATTCTGTTCACTAAATTCTTCAGGATACAAGGGATGATGTATTAAGTTGAAATCGCCAGATTTATTTAGTCTGATGACAGATGAATTAACTGATTGACTCACAGCAGCATTTCACATAATTGATATTAATATGCACAATGTTTATCAGGAGCATACTGTATATTATATAAGATTGAGGGATATCATATTTTCAGCTTTCTTTTAAATAGAAATTGAGTATATTTTCCTATTTTATATCAGGTAACTAAATTATGCTAGTCGTGTGGAAAAACTTGCAAAGTACACTTTGACAGACATAATCCTTTTGGTGCTCCATCTGATCAAAGTTGAAAAAAGACTGGGTTTTTTAAGAGACAGACTTTCTTACTGTCTCTGATTTCAGTAGAAAGATGGTTTAACATTAGACATTGATGCTTCTGCTTGTATGAATCAAAGATAGAGTACAGTTACATGGTGAGATGCATCATTTGTCACCTAAACTTGATCATAGTTTCTATAAAACTGAAAAACTGACATGAATTGTTTTGGTTTGGTTTTTGTTTAAGACTGAAGAGTACATCTTTTTCTCAGTGTTCTAGACAAATGAGTAAAATGTAATTCTCGTGGGGTCCAAAGTAGACGTTAGTTGGGCAAAGATACTATGAATGGAAAAGTATTTTAAACGTAAAATGTTCTACTTTGTGAATATGTAAGTATAGTATAAAGATTTCTTTCATCCCATTTATCCCTCTCCTTTAAAATAAACCATAGTTTACAATTGGTAGATCTGTCTATATATAAATATATATTAAAGAGAAAAGATATATATCTAAAAATCACCTAAATCTGCTTTATTAGACTACAGTTCACTTATTGCATAGAAACTGGACTTGGCTTTACATTCTTAATGTACTTTTACTTTTCCTTAAGATATGAACTTGACTCTTTAAACTGAATTTTCTTTACTACTTAAATTGTTTATGTATATCTGGTAAATTATGACCAAATTTTTGTTAGATTGCATACAGTAAATTGAAAATACACACTTGGTACACTACGGATTGTTGTGCTTTTGTTTTGGTTTTAGTTGGAAACAAGGTTTGATGTAGATGGCTTGTTACTGTTAATTTAAAATATTCTATAATTATTGTCCATTACCTTTTGTGTTGTGTTGTGACAGATTTGGCTATATTTTTAGTCAACTGAAATAATGATACTTTAAGAATTTGTTTTTAGAAAGGTAATCCAAAGGAAAAATGTTTATACTCTTGAATATATTAGCCTCAGCCTATATAAAAATTTCTTCTTTTAAAGTAAGCATTTTACCAGAAACAGAATTGACAGATTTTTCTACTTGCTGACTGCCTAACTTATTTTGTTTCATGATCTTGAAGGGACTGCCTTTTCCCTTCTAGGTCTTTTTTAAAAAAATAGTTTAGTACTAAGGTATACTACTGGATGTTTCTATTTTTTTAAGTATATTGTTTTTTCTGACTTACAGTACAATTTTAGGAAGTTGATAGATACTAAGAACTCATGATTGGTCTCAGAGAGGTAACAGTGGAATACTCGTAATTTTGTCTGTGGCGCCCTGGCGGAATTATGTGTTACACATTTGCTGAATTTTTCTCTTGTAACTTATATTTTAAATGAAAAATATTTTAGATCTTTTATTTAATGAAGGGGGAGAGTATAAACTGTTTATTTCCTATTCATTTTGTAGTAACAGACCCTCTCATATAAATCAAGTATCATGTATTATTTCTTAGGAGTCTCAGAGGCAGTTACTTCCATACAGCCCCTGCTTTTTCATTGTTATTGGCCCTTATTTTTCACATTCACTAGATCTTTTGCTAAATTTCAGCATGCTAGCAATTAAGAGATAAAAAAGAAAAAAAACATAAGGGAAAACGGAACAGTAATGAATAGCTTTGAAATTTGGGGGGAAAGCATGAGCTGGTTTATTGGTAGAGCCATCCTGCTGAAGAAGAGTGAGATGAAGTTTATTCATGTATGTAAAGCACTTAGAACACTGCCTGGTGCATAATAGTGACATGACACATCTTAGTTGTTTAATAATACATGGGAACCAAGGGGGAAAGGGGTGGAGGAATAGAAAAAGGGGAATGAAAAAATTGGGACTTGTATTAATACAATGTGTTATAAAAGGCCTGAAGATGACTAGTATAATACTAGGGAAAGTGTGATGGAAGAAGGGTCTTAAAAACTGATAAGCTTTATTTACATTTTTAGGATGATGTCAGCATAGGATGAAAAGGTTTTTTTCTGAATAATTCCAAAAGCTAGCTTTTTTTAGTGCCTGCACATGCCATTGCGCTTTACCTTATCAAATCCCCTGTAAGTAGGTGCTATTGTCTCCATTTTATAGACAAGGAAAGGCTCCATGAAATTGCCTAATTGAACTAATGTAACAGTCACTACAAGGTAGAGCTGGGTTTTGACCAGGGCTGATTATGAAGCCCATGCTCTTTTTAGGGGGCTCTGTTGCCCCTACTTTTGTAGGATTTTAGCTCTTTAAAGTGGTCTGTGTATGGAGACATATTTTCCGTATAAAACAGCTATGTTAGGAATTTGAGTGTCTGTGTAATCCTTCCTCCCCCAAATGTCCTTAACTACTCTTGCCTCCTAATACACCAATTGTTATACCACATGACTATAAACAAGATACCCTTCAGTGTAGCACGTTGCTATTAATTGGCTGTAGCATTTTCATTTTAAAAGGATGATTTTTAACTGAAGAATTAGATATGAACCCGTTTTTGTGCCGTTGAGTCACCCAGATCCTTAAACTTAACTATGGTACATAATATACATGCTTAGAACTAACAGGTATTTTTTCTTAGTCACTTTAGGATTTTAAATGGAAAGGTTTTTTTTTTCCCTGCTGTATCCCTACTTTTAAGTGAAGTTGAGCCATTCAAGGTATTTAGTCTAAAATGTTTTAGGGATAAGCACATTTTAAAAGATGTTTTGTAGCCCTGAATTTTACAACATTGGGTACTTAAAATTTGCAGTATGCTGCCTATTGAGAACAAAGTTGGGTTAAGGAGAGGGTTGGTTGAGGCCATTATGAGATGGGAGAATCAGCATTTTAAAAACACTGTAAACAAAAGAACACTTTCTGCCTGCTGTTTGTAAAAGCTCTTTGGGAAGATCTTTTACGAAGACCAATTTTTAATGTAATTTACCTACCTAGTATTAAGTGTCCTAAGACATGTATGTAAACTTCCACAATGTTTTGGTTTTTTTTTTTTTTTGGTCTGTGTATTTAGAAAATACACAAGAATCTTTATCAAACCTAAAAATATAAACTTGTGAGCACTGAACTGCTTCTGGCTTTGTGAATTTTGTTGACTCTGATATTTAATCCAGATTGCTTTTAACGATAATAATTTAGACTAACTGGGTATGGGAACTCCTTTGTAAACTTTGACTTATGTATAATTCAGATACCTTTGTATTGTAGAATATTAAGGTTTATCTCTTTTTATGTGAAGTGCATAAAAGACTCAAACTACCTCCTATTAGCAATTCTTGGAGAGCTGCTTTAATTAATAGAAAGCAGTGATTTATAATCAGCATATCATTTGTCTTTCATCTTTATTACTTTTGGAATTCTCTACAGGTTGTAGAAAACATTGAAATATTTTCCCTGAAAGTACATACCTTTGGAAATGGGTTGAAAAGCAAAGGTAAACCACTTCACCTATATTTATTGCATATATAGCAGATTAATGGGTTAACAACTTTCAAGTCTTTGAAACTTTACTAATACAGAAAAGAACATTTTTTTTGTGGTGATGGTGTTAAAGTAATAGAACAAAGGAAATCATAGAATGACTGGATATCCAGACTTTCAATTATTAAATGAGAGTTCTGATTTAGTTTGGAAAATCAAGAGGGGATGCCCATATTGCATACAATTCCTAGTGTCTTTAAATTTCTAAAAGAACTCGCATGTGGCAGTAGATATATTCTAATGGTTTGTGTAGATAATATTCTCTGTGGTTCCAAGGGGTTAAGATTGGGACAAAAGATGAAGTGGGGATTACTTGAGGGAAAAAAAAAAACCCCTTCACCCAAAATTTCAATTTCAAAATGAATTTTTTGGTTGTGATTTTTCTGGACTATTGTAGTTATCAAGTTTTTGTTTTTCTTAGAACATTGTTAAAAATTATGTATAAATATCTCATGAAGGACATTTTGACACCAAAATTGGACTCAGCTGAAACTTAGAAAACTATGTTTAGCTTTATGGAAAAAATTGTTACTTTAACTTTTTTCTTTTTCACGAAAAATCCAGACCAACGTTTGGAAGATGATATAGGAAATTCAGTGATTGGATCTATAATTAGAAAATTAAAGCTCTTTCTGATTTTAATAACTATCTGAACTAAAATTTAAAAATGGAATACAGGAAAGTTAAGTGAATAAAAAATAGGTTCTGTAGTTGCATGGTGCCTTATATACTATTAATACTACTTTTTGAATCGCCCCCCCCAACAGTCAGTTTGGCAATAAAGTACTACTCTTCCAAGCATAATTAGGTATGTTTTAGTCTTAGTGAAAGATATGCAAAAGACAGTCTTCTTGAAACATATCCCCAACAGTTGTTGAGAGGACAGTATATAAAATGGTCTTGTTAATTATTAAAAAAATTCTTAGAAGTAAAGACACTTGATAAAGATTTAAGAGTCAACCAATACAGAAAAGATTCCCAGGGAGGTCACTACAATGACTTTGCAGTCAGTTTTAGATCAGGGCTCTTCAAGTCTCAGTATCTTACCTGTAACAAATTCATTCAATAAATATTTAACATTTGGGAAAACTTGAAATTAAAGACTACAGTTCAGTTGTAAAGACTACAAATTATATTCAAATAACAGTCCTGGCACATAGAGCTCAAAATTATTTCATAAGTGAATGATTAAAGACATAAACATTTTTAAGGCTTTTGCCTGCTAGTATCTCATGGCATACAGCTTTCAAGTCGATTTTCTTTTATGTAGTTTGTGTTGTGCCATGCGTAGGATACATGAGGTCACACTGGGCTCTAGGGACCCTTCAGTACCACCATAGGTGTCTATGCCCGAAGACATAATAACCAAATCCAACCTTTGGCAAATACTACCATAGAGATCTCAATCCAAGTAGTGATTTTTTTTTTTAAAGCTACACCATCTCCATAACTTAAGTGACAAGATTAGACACGTTGCAAAATTTTAATGACTGGCATAGCCACTACTAACATCTAAATATCTTAATAGTGTATATAAGGAAGATGTGAAGAAACTAGAAAGAAAACCCTATTGGAGATTATTCCTTCATGTAGTGTAGGCTGCAACAGTGGTATAGATAAAGATGTGTGGACCTACCTGATGTTTTAGTTACTGATAGAATTTTTTGTATTTGTGAAGAGGCATGTTGGGTGTTAGCATTTGTATTTTACAGTTGCAAAGACAAATGTGTTTATCTGTCCCTTGTTCTTAGTCATCTACTTGAATTTTGATAGCTCCTGGATTCCTAAACAGAGATGGTAGTATTTACATAGAGACATAAGTGACTCCCCAAAGCAGGTTTTACCACACTAAATTTTCAAGTAATTGCCACTTAAATCATTAAAACAATTAGCTCATTCCAAAGAATGGCAATTATGAGAATTGGATCAGCCTCCAAGAGTTCTAACCCAAGGTCTTAGACTTCTCTTCTTTGGCAAAGAAAGTGTGAAGAACTTATTTTAAGAATTACTTTGTGTGTGTTAGTTGCTCAGTCATGTCTGACTCTGTGACCCCATGGACTAGCCTGCCATGCTCCTCCATCCTTGGGATTTCCAAGCAAGAATACTGGAGTGGATTGCCATTTCCTTCTCCTGGGGATCTTCCCAACCCAGGGACTGAACCCGGGTCTCCTGCATTGCAGGCAGACTCTTTACTGTCTGAGCCACCAGGGAAGCCCAAGAATTACTTAAGTTCTAGGTAAACAACTAGAGTTTTATATATGTCGGTATAATTTTTCTTCAGTTGGTAGTCTTAAATTTCCTTCCTTATAAGATTTTATTATTTCATAGGCTTCAGGGCATTTACCTTGGAGTCCTACCTTAGACTTCAGGCAGTTTTTTTGAGCCATTACTCATCCTAAACTTTTGCTATGTTACTGCCTTCTGAAGGTCGCTGACTTTTGGGCACCCTAGCCTGTTTGCTGGCCTTCTTTGTTACTATTGGTGACCTATACCACACTCAAAATGTAAGTTCCCATTTCAGCCAATGGACTCTCTTCTTTGGTCATACATGTGTTCAGCAGATATATTAGTTTATACCAGTTAATTAATACCAGTTTGTGAGAAAATGATTACCTATGATGGATAATGGGGTCACACTGCGTTCACTATTTTACTCTAAACCATTTGGGATGGGAAAAGATGCAAAGTTAGACAATCAGGGAACTTTATCAAAGAGGACTTTAATTTCAGTGATTTTTAAAAGAAGTGATTTAGTGGAAGGGTCAAATGGCTGAAAATGTAAAATGGTGCGGATTAAGTTGGTAATGCATACATAGCACTTTGCCTTGTTCCTCTTCAATGTAATAAAAAGGAGAATACTTTCACCTTTTTTTCAGAAGACCCGACTGTACTCAGGGAAACAGACACCTTAGTGTGGAGTCTCCGTACTGTTAGGGGGACCTAGATGATGAAATGAGTTGACCTAGAGCTTTCTTATCCAATAAAAGTGGTTCACTCAATTGCAGGAACTTGGGGCTGATGTTCAGTCCACATTTTTTGAATAGGGTAAGAAATCACCTTTCCTCAAAGGGTGAAATCACAAGCTTCTGTATTCCTCCACGCCCCCCCACCCCAAGTTATTCTTAAAGTAATAGCCTAAGATTTTTACTCAATTTTGATGTACTTTTTTTTAAAGCATGGCATATTTAAGTGAAGTGAAGTCGCTCAGTCGTGTCCGACTCTGCGACCCTGTGGACTGTAGCCTACCAGGCTCCTCCGTCCATGGGATTTTCCAGGCAAGAGTACTGGAGTGGGTTGCCATGACCTCTTCCAGGGGATCTTCCCAACCCAGGGGTCGAACCTGGGTCTCCCGCATTGTAGGCAGATACTTGTACCATCTGAGCCACGAGGGAAGTCTGGCATATTTATGCATCACTAAAATTAATCTCACCTCATTCAAAATTCCAGTCATCTAATTCATACTCCATGTCTATGTGTGTTGTGTATTTTACAGATTGCTTTTCAGTCAGGATTCTGATAACCTGTAATAGGAGTCAGCAAATCTTTTCTGTATAGGGCCAGACAGTAAATCCATCAGTATATATACTGAGGAAAGATATGCCTTCTTAACATCAATGAATTATTTTCTTTCTAGGATTACAAATCTGGGGTAACAAACAGGATATAACACTGATGGCAACATTTTATTTTACAGGTTTTTTTTAATGCGGACCTTTAAAAATTTTTTTTGTTTACTGTGTTTTGTTGTCTATTTATTTTTGGCTGTATTGGGACATGGTTGCTTTGCACAGGCTTTCTGTGGTTGCAGCAAGCAGGGGCTACTCTTCATTGCAGTGAATGGCTTCTTGTGGTGGCTTCTCGTTACAGAGCACAGGGTGTAGGCATGCCAGCTTCATTAGTTGGGCACAGAAGCTCAGTAGTTGTGGCTCATGGCCCTAGAGCACAGAGGCTTGGTAGTTGGAATCTTCCCAGAGGTGGGATCTAACCCACATTCCCTGCATTGGCAGGTGGATTCTTATCCACTGGGCCACCAGGGAAGTCAAAACGTGGACCATTTTTAAAGTCTTGATTAAATTTGTTACAATATTGCTTATGTTTTCATGTTTTAGTTTTTTTTTTTGGCCACTAGGCATGTGGGATCTTAGCTTCCCAATGAAGCACTGAACCCACCCTCCTTGGATTGTAAGACGGAGTCTTAACCACTGGACTGCCAGTAAAGTCCTCCTGTGGCACAGTTTTAGGTACCACCTTGGCTGTGATGAAACAAAAAGATTTTAACAGGAAATCGGATAAATATATCCCAGTATACAGAGTGTCCCCTCCCCTTACCTAGTTGCTTAATGAGAGAAAAGTGAAAGTCGCTCAGCTGTGTCTGACTCTTTGCGACCCCATGGACTGTACAGTCAAGTCCATGGAATTCTCCAGGCCAGAATACTGGAGTGGGTTGCCATTCCCTTCTCCAGGAGATCTTCCCAACCCAGGGATCAAACTCAGGTCTCCCACATTGCAGGCGGATTCATTACCAGCTGAAGCACCAGGGAAGCCCAAATAAGAGAGAATATGTCAAATTCAGAAATACATTCAGAGCTTTAAGACATTTTAACTTGCTGATAAAAATATGTACATTTCTAAATTAGAGTCTTTTATTGCCACTTAATCCTACTCTTACCCTATGTTATAAGATTGTTTTATATCAGACCTCAACCTTAGTTGAGCACTATGACCTTGAGTTTCCATAGCCTTTAGAATGTAAGTTAGGAGTCTTTCATTAATATCTACACTTAAAAAGGTGTACTTAAGTCAGTTAGACTTGTGAGTCATCTTGGACACAGTTTGAAAATACTAAGCTTGTGAGTAACTGAGCCAAGGATGTATGACCTGAAAAACACATTCTATCAAGCTGAAGAAGAAAATTTCCCAAACTAAAGACTCTCAAACTGAACCAGAAGCCTGTGTCATTGTTTCAAACACATTTAATTCCCCATTATGAGTCCCATTGAGGACACTTCTCTTTGTGTTGCTCGGTCTCTTGTAGTAGACTCAAGTACATGGCAAATGAACAAATTCTGAGCACAATTATTAGTCAAAATTTCTCTTCCAACACATTTTCAACATTGGTCTAAAATAGTTCCAAGAGTCTTTCCTCAAGGTTAAAATTAATCACAACAGATGGTCCATTCTAAGAGATTTGGAAAAAGTTTTCTTGCTCTGCTAATGTGGTACTGTCCCATCAAGTGTGTCAAATATATCTAGAAAGGACACAGTGATGGAACTCTGAGAAGAACATGACAGCAGGGGCTCTTACCTGGGCATCCCATTCACTCCTCAGCCCACTGCAGCCTAGAATGCAAATTCAGTATTTAAAACTACTTTCTTAAAGGCTACTAATGAAGTTGCCAGAGCCCCACCTCTGCAGCATTTCACTGTTAGTGACTAATTTCCTTCACACAGCTGTCCTCTTACTTGACCCTGTACGCATCAATATTCTTTTCTTTGCAGGGCACTCTCGGTGTTCTTTCCCATGGGGGGGTGTGTGTGTTCTTTCCCATGGGTGTGTGTGTGTGTGTGTGTGTGTGGGTGTGTGTGTGTGGGTGTTCGCACGCGCTCAATTGCTCAGACGTGTCCCAACTCTTTGCAGCCTCATGGACTGGAGCCTGCCATGCTCCTCTGCCCCTGGTGTTCTTAATTACAAATGATCACAGTGACTTAAACCTTGGTTGACCTCTGTCCAGAGTTTACAAGTATTTGTCGAAATGACACTGTGCATTGTTTGATGCACAAAAGATTTTCAATCACATTCTAATTTGGATCACTGTTCTTCAGTTTCTCGTGGATGACCTCGAGGGTCTTTAGATTTACATTTTTGGTGTATGGAGTCTCATCATGATCATAGCAAAGTTACTTTTAGAAAAATTACAGCCTTGATTTTTTTTGGAGCTATTCAATGTATGCTAGCCATGTAAACACAATTTGATGAGGTGATGTCTAGGTGACTTGATCATGTCATATCAATATGTATGTATCTCTGTTAACTATGCAGACTAATAAAACCTTCAAACTGAAGGGACCTAAGAAAAACCTACACATTTGTTATTCAGTCTCTGCTTGAACTCGTGCCATCAGTGTTCATCTCCAGCTCGTAGAGCATCTGTGTTAGGTTGAGATCCTTCCATTAGTTCTCTAAACTGAGTTGAGTTGAAATTTGCTTATTCCCTCTCTCAGTGCCACATGAAATCCACATAATGCTCTATGTAACTATGGAAACTGAAAAGCGAAGTACATTATATTTTAGGACTACTTAGGGCATTAAATTTTTTCTCCTAGAAAACAGTATCTTTTCTGTCCTGTAAGTATCAAGTCAAAAATCCATACTGTTCATTCTTTTCTAGTTTAATGTTTCATTCTTCATTTTTAGAGCTAAGAATCAAATATTTAGTATGAAAAACCGATGCCCAAGAAAAGATTTTAAAGTACCCAGAAATATTTCTTGTAAAGTAGCATATTAATTTGCTGGCATTGGTATATAACACTGAAGATTAAACTTGCTTCTCCAAGATAAGATTAAGTTTGCAGCTTGTTATAAAAATTTAAATGTTACTTAATCCTAGGCTTTCAAGAATTCATAATTAATTGATTTCTTAATGCAGTACAATTTTAATATATAAATTTAATGATTCAACTCCCTTTAGAAAATGTATTACAAGGGAGATATAAGTTATTTTTTCCTTTAATTGCCTTTCAGATCATATTCTAAAAGCAGTGAGAAATATTTTTATTAAATTCTTATAAAACTTCAGGTCCTTCAGGCCCAAGCCATCCCTCTGCCTAAGAAGCAGGATAGATTTACAATTATGGCTAGTTTGTTATTTTTATACTCAGTTTGAAAAAGATTACAAGTACAGTCCTGATGCATTTATGTCACCAAGATGGAAGACTGGGAATATTGTCTTTATTAGGTAGCCAGTTTAAGTCCCCAAATTATTGAATACTCATTGGCATAATATTTCTTCTCAATGTTTGAACTCTAAAATATATGAGTTGGGAATATCTATAAAAAATAGTTATCCAGAATGCATTTTGTAAGGTTTGCTGCATGCTGTTTGAAAGTTACCACTGTATCTTTGTTTCAGCACAAAATCCAGGAATGTGAGCTGAGGATCTGAGGACATTTTGCCTGTGTAGGTAATGAATTTCATTGCAATTTTCACTATTTATGGATATGAGAAAGAAAAAAGGGGCATGTTTCACCTTTTAGGCATTTCTCACTGACATCGTGACAGTTTGTTATAAACTTTTATGTTTAATGTGAGCAATTTCTTTATAGTATCATCGTAACTTTAATCTAGACCTCGGAATGGCAGGGGTTTTTTAGTTTTTTTGGAAACTAAGCTTAAATGATGCAGATGTAATTTGCAGGCAAAAATGAATAAATTTGCATTGGATAGTTTGCCACTGAAAAAGTCCATTTTCTGCATATAATGAAAGTGAAGAGACTTGAAAAATCAGATTTGAGAATGTTTCCAACATATCATATTACCATTAATGTCCTGCTTTTTAATTAGAATCTTTTTAAAATATTTATTTATTCATTCATTTCATTTTTGGCAGTTCTGGGTCTTCATTGCTGCACATTTGCTTTCTCTAGCATCAGCGAAGAGGGGCTACTCTTTGTTGCACTGTGGTGGCTTCTCTTGTGGAGCACAGATTCTGGGGAGTGAGGGCTTCAGTAGTTACAGCTCCCAGGCTCTAGAGCCACAGGCTCAGTAGTTGTGGCACACTGGTTTAGTTGCACTGTGGCATGTGGTATCTTCCTGGGTCTGGGATTGAACCCATGTCTTCTGCATTGGCAGAAGATTCTTTGCCACTGAGCCATCAGGATAAGTCATCAACCATCTTTATTTCCACCTTTATTAGTATATTAGTATAATTAATTATTGGGAGATGAATAATGAGGAAACTGCAAAGGCAAAATCTGGCATTTTGTATTTTCTGAGAAGGACTGTCGGGCTTCCCTAGTGGCTCAGATGGTAAAGAATCTGCTTGCAATGGGGGAGACCTGGGTTTGATCCCTGGGCTGGGACAATCCCCTGGAAGAAGGCATGGCAACCCACTCCAGTATTCTTACCTGGAGAATCCCCATGGACAGAGGAGCCTGGCAGGATATAGTCTGTGGGGTCACAAAGAGTCGGACACGACTGAGCGACTTAACACACACACAGAAAGCAAAACTTACGCTGTTAAAGAAAATTGTAAGCACTTGAAATTGTACTATGTAATTGAGTCCCATCATAATAATTTAGGTATGTTCAAAGTATTTTCATTGTAGGATTAATAATTAGAATATAGTATATATTTAAGACCTTTTATAGTTTAGTTTCAGAGTTGAAAGCTTTCCAAAGCTTCTAAAAAGTAAAGGTATAACTCATTTATGTGGCTCTCTCATTTATGGACATTAGAGAGGGACTTTTATATAAGTCTTATGAAGCAAAATGTATTGAAAAGAGTATTCCTTAACAAAAGTTTTCATGATCTGTAGACATGATGTAGAAAGGTTTCAGAATAAACTATAGGATTTCATAGGAACTTCACTTGTTTGAGCAGGTAGATTTGGAAACTAAAGAGTGTTTTCCTTTAATGAATCCGGTCCACTTGGTATATTAGGTAATTATTATCATTCAGTTCATGTCTGTTTCTTTAGCTCTATTAGAGACCCTTTGTTCTTTCTTTAGTAAACAGTGATCTAAATTATCATATATGCTGCTGTATTCTACAGTGATTAATTAGCATAAGCTATTCAAACACACAAAGGCATTTCTATTTTAAAATCCATCCTTGAAGAGAAAATAAAACTTTATAAGATAATTGCTAGTAACAGTATTCATTTTCTGTATATCTATTTAACTTACTTACAATGTGAATTTTAAAAGTGAGCATTTTGTTTGCACATTTCTTTTCCCTGTTTGCATTTTTACTCCACAGTCTCCACTCACTCTTTCCAGTTCCTGCTTTAAGTACTTGCTTACCTTCATCTTATCTTCATCTGACTCTTAGGAGTTATTTTTCTCTAGCTAAATTCTTTTAAGTAAATCTAGCCATGTTTTAGATATAAATACGAAACTATTCAAATTCACCGAAAGTGAATTTGAATCCTATTTTTTTTTTTTGCCAAAAATAATCCTAATTTTAAAAAATTTTTATTCTAATGGAAACCATGTAAATTTACTGGTTGCTTCTGAGTACACCTCCAGGAACCATTTCTTCTTAGTGAATTTCTCTGCCTTAAATTTGGCTGTTTTGCCCTGACTATGACCTTTCTTATTTCAGCCTAACTGGCTAACAAATGCAAAGCAAATCTCAAAAGAGGACCATTGTTTTCACTTCTAAATAACCTTCTTCAGGGATTTTCAAGCTATGCTCTGGGATCCTAAGAGTCTTTGAAGATGCCTTCCTGGGAGTGGGGTTAGAGTAGGTGGGACCCTTGGGCCTTCTGCCAAACCTCTAAAACAGCTTCACTTTTATCCTGCTATGTTTTCAGGGCCCAGTAATTAAAGTTTTTTTTAACCAGCAACTTAATTTAAAAACATTGATGAATGATTCATATTATTAGTAATTAATGATAGTAATAGTAGCTTTTGTTTATAGAGGCTTGTCATGTGCCAGACTCCTAGTATTTTCTAACGTTAATCTATTAATCCTTAAAACAACCCTATAAGATTAAGCAATTTTGCTGTTCCTGTTTTGCAAAAGAGGAAACTGAGATTTAAGGGTATCAAATAACTTTCCCAAGGAACCACAGCTACTAAGTGACAGACTCTGACTCAAATCTGGGTGTGCCAGTTAATACTTTAAGTCAAGAGTGGCAAATACTGGGTAAGTATGCTCCCACCCTGTGCTCTCCCACACTTGAGGCAGACAGAGCAGCAGTGTCTCTCACTGATCACCAACACAGCCTTAGAATCCTTCTCCACAAGGTACCATGGGCAGTCACTCCTAACCCATTGGTGTTGGCCTTCAAGAGGAGACCCATCTTCTTACCCTACTTTAAGGTATTGGTTGTAGAAAAACACCAAATTACCTTTGATCCTAGATGAAACTATTTGATGAACAAAAATCTGTAATGGTACCATCCTCATTCTTGCTAACTTCTAATAGAGGCTTTTTGTATTTGTAACTTGTATAAATTCATAAGTTAGTTATGTTGTTAAGTCGCTTCAGTCGTGTCCGACTCTGTGTGACCCCATAGACGGCAGCCCACCAGGCTCCGCCATCCCTGGGATTCTCCAGGCAAGAATACTGGAGTGGGTTGCCATTTCCTTCTCCAGTGCATGAAAGGGAAAAGTGAAAGTGAAGTCACTCAGTCGTGTCCAACTGTTAGCGACCCCATGGACTATAGCCTACCTGGCTCCTCCGTCCATGGGATTCTCCAGGCAAGAGTACTGGAGTGGGGTGCCATTGCCTTATCCATGTTAGTTATAAACACTATATAACCCTCAAAATCAGGATAGTTAAGGTTTTTTAAGCTCCTCTTGGCCTGCCTGCGGGAACAAAGACCTAAAGTAATTTATATTCTTGACCTGATATTTTAGATGTGAGGTGGAGGTGGTGAGAGAGAGGATGGAGAACTTAGGATTGAGGTAAGTCTGCCAGTTTCCATATTGTAGAATGGAGAATTCAGTGGTTTGAATAACTTTCACTGTTTCCACTACCAGCATGCCCTGCCCAGGAATGTCAGAACCACAGGATTGGGTGAACGCCCAAATATTTATAAAAGGAACACCCATACCCAACCCCCAGCTGATTTTTCAGTTGTTCTTGCCAGGAGGTAACCAGTAGTTCCTGTGCTGTGCCCATTCTTACCAGAGAAAGCTAGGTGCAATTTAATTTTTTCCTTTTAGGTCCAAGACTTTTAAAATGACTCATAGTAGTTTCTGCTCAAGACACGTCAAAAGAGATCCAAGACTATATTTAGGAACTTGCTATGAAATTACCTGTCAGTTGCAACCAATTTTTCCAATACAGTATATGTAGAGAGAGTCAGTAGCAAGTAATTTATAATTTTCAATACACAAAAATAACTTGTCATTTTTTGTTGTTAACTGGTATCAAAATCTAGATTTCCTTAAATGGATGGACATACCTTCAGTGAAATTATATAACATTTGTTTAGCATACACATTAGTGTACTGGAATGACCTTCATGTGACCATTATCATGGAACCCATTAACTCCTTGTTCATAAGAATGTTTGAATATGTCTTAAAAATGTTCTCTATTTGAATAAAGTTTCTTCCTAAAAGCTATTTTTGAT
Organism: Giraffa tippelskirchi; assembly: GCF_054371585.1. Taxonomy (NCBI): domain Eukaryota; kingdom Metazoa; phylum Chordata; class Mammalia; order Artiodactyla; family Giraffidae; genus Giraffa; species Giraffa tippelskirchi. The sequence goes on along the minus strand of NC_137280.1, from coordinate 35,013,271 downwards.
ACATTCTCTTTCTATTTGTAAAATTATAAATTGCTAGGCAGTGATAAGGAGAGTAAATCAGAGTGACCAGGTTTGATTTGACACTTGGATGAAGTGAAAGTGTTAGTCACTCAGTTGAGTCCAGCTCTTTGCTACCCCATGGACTGTAGCCCACCAGGCTCCCCCGTCCATGGAATTTTCCAAGCAAGAATACTGGAGTGGGTTGCCATTTCCTTCTCCAGGGGATCTTTCCAACCCAGGAATCGAACCGCGGTCTCCTGCATTGCAAGCAGACTCTTTATGTGTGAGTCACCAGGGAAGCCCTATGGCTACTAACTAGGACGTTATCTGGAGTTCAAAAAACCAACCTCTTGCTGAGGAAGATGTTGGAAAATTCTATGCATGTAGTATATAGTGAGCCCCATGTACCTCTTTTCTCCTGTCTTTTACTTTTGTTAAATGAGAGAATAAAGCAGCCGATTGTAAACTGTCCTATTCCTAGGTGATCAGGACTTGCTAAAAAAAAAAAAGACAACCAAAGCCATTTATTGAATTATGCAAAAGAGTTTTAGTTAGGATTAGTAGCCCACGTGAAGTGGAGATAGGAAAACTGGCCTAAGAATTGTGTGATACTAAGATTAAGGTTTCCAGAAAGGAACATTATAATTAAGACCAGAGATGATACCAGGGTTATATTAAATGATGATTGGAAGCAGTTAATGTTTGGTGAGAAAGGGTTAGTTATGTGTATTTCTTTGAAAAGCTTCTTCCCCTTCATATTTCTAAGTCACTGTGTATTAAAGCATCTAAGCCTAAACATCTTAAAAGTTGAATTTTTTTTTTAAAGTGAACAAACATGACACTGCAGTTACCTGATGCTACCACATACTAACTGCATGAAAAATATTCTACAGAGATTAAAAATCCTTTTGAATGTTAATTTACAAACATGTATCAGTGGGAAATACCGTGAGCTGTAAACTGACCAGGCAAGAATAATGGAGTGGGTTGCCATTTCCTTCTCCAGGTTTTTAGTGATACATACTGATAAATAACCATATCAGTAATTTACAAATGGCGTTTTGGTGGTTCCGTGTTTATACCTACAGGTGGTGAAATATGTAGACTATCACCCTTTTCCAATCTTTATCAATCCATCAGTCTATTGGTTGATCTATTTCTATATTTTTAAATGTATGGTCATATTATGTGTTCTGTTTTACAATTGCCCCTTTTTTATTTAACAATATAGTGACTCAGTGGTAAATAAGCCACCTGCCAATGCAGGAGACAGACCCAGGTTTGAACCTGGGGTCGGGAAGATCTCCTAGAGAAGGAAATGGCAACCCACTCCAATATTCTTGCCTGGAGAATCCTATGGACAGAAGAGCCTTGTGAGCAACAGTCCATGGGGTTGCAAAAGAGTCAGACACAACTTTGTGACTAAACAACAACAAAAAACTTCTTTTTAGGTTAATAAACGTGGGTCTACATCATTTTAACAATCAAATTGTTTTTGATTGTGTGCTTAGAAAAACCTTCTCCACTTCAAAAACATTAAACTATCCATCTACATTGCTTTCTGGTTAAGCTTATCTCAAGCATAGTGACTGGAGCAGCAAACTTTTTCTATAAAGGGTCAGATAGTAAATATTTTTGGTTTTGTGAGCCATACAGAATGTCTCTACCACAACTACTCAACTCTGCCATTGTAGTGGGAAAGCAGACATTGACAATACTTAAAACTAATGAGTATAGCTATGATACACTGAAATTTTATTTATGCACACTGCAATCTGATTTCACATAATTTGTATATGTGCCCCCCCCAATATTTTTCAACCATTTAGAAAAGTAAAACCATTCTGCCTCCTCTTAGTTTGCCAGTTCCACAGAAACAGGTGTCACATCAGCTTCAGGCTGCAGGTGCTTTCCTTCACACGTTTCATCTCCTGCCATGAAGTATATCAGTGTCACACCAAAATTTCTTTCAGTAAGATACTAGCCTTCTTTGAAAGTGTTCTTAGAGCCAGACATCCTGGAATGTAAAGTCAAGTGGGCCTTAGAAAGCATCACTACGAACAAAGCTAGTGGAGGTGATGGAATTCCAGTTGAGCTATTTCAAGTCCTGAAAGATGATGCTGTGAAAGTGCTGCACTCGATATGCCAGCAAATTTGGAAGACTCAGCAGTGGCCAGAGGACTGGAAAAGGTCAGTTTTCATTCCAATCCCAAAGAAAGGCAATGCCAAAAAATGCTCAAACTACCACACAATTGCTCTCATCTCACACGCTAGTAAAGTAATGCTCAAAATTCGCCAAGCCAGGCTTCAACAATATGTGAACCGTGAAATTCCAGATGTTCAAGCTGGTTTTAGAAAAGGCAGAGGAACCAGAGATCAAATTGCCAACATCCGCTGGATCATCAAAAAAGCAAGAGAGTTCCAGAAAAACATCGATTTCTGCTTTATTGACTATGCCAAAGCCTTTGACTGTGTGGATCACAATAAACTGTGGAAAATTCTGAAAGAGATGGGAATACCAGACCATCTGACCTGTCTCTTGAGAAACCTGTATGCAGGTCAGGAAGCAACAGTTAGAACTGGATATGGAACAACAGATTGGTTCCAAATAAGGAGTACGTCAAGGCTGTATATTGTCACTCTGCTTATTTAACTTATATGCAGAGTACATCATGAGAAACATTGGGCTGGAAGAAACACAAGGTGGAATCAAGATTGCCGGGAGAAATATCAATAACCTCAGATATGCTGATGACACCACCCTTATGGCAGAAAGTGAAGAAGAACTAAAGAGCCTCTTGATGAAACTGAAAAAGGAGAGTGAAAAAGTTGACTTAAAGCTCAACGTTCAGAAAAATAAGATCATGGCATCTGGTCCCATCACTTCATGGGAAATAGATGGGGAAACAGTGGGAATAGTGTCAGACTTTATTTTTTGGGCTCCAAAATCACTGCAGATGGTGATTGCAGCCATGAAATTAAAAGACACTCACTCCTTGGAAGGAATGTTATGACCAACCTAGATAGCATATTTAAAAGCAGAGACATTACTTTGCCAACAAAGGTCCATCTTGTCAAGGCTATGGTTTTTCCAGTGGTCATGTATGGATGTGAGAGTTGGACAGTGAAGAAAGCTGAGCACCGTAGAATTGATGCTTTTGAACTGTGGTGTTGGAGAAGACTCTTGAGAGTCCCTTGGACTACAAGGAGATCCAACCAGTCCATCCTAAAGGAGATCAGTCCTGGGTGTTCATTGGAAGGACTGATGTTGAAGCTGAAACTCCAATACTTTGGCTACCTGATGCTAAGAGCTGACTTGTTGGAAAAGACCCTGATGCTGGGAAAGATTGAAGGCAGGAGGAGAAGGGGACAACAGAGGATGAGATGGTTGGATGGCATCACTGACTCGATGGACATGGGTTTGGGTGGACTCCGGGAGTTGGTGATGGACAGGGAGGCCTGGCGTGCTGCGATTCATGGGGTCGCAAAGAGTTGGACATGACTGAGTGACTGAACTGAACTGAGAATCCCTCAGGAATAAAGCAAAACCACCAAACCTCTGACTTAGCTTCCTGTTTCTGTCCAAAGGGCTTCCCTGGTGGCTCAGATGGTAAAGAATCTGCCTGTAATGCAGGAGACCTTGGTTTGATCCCCAGGTTGGGAAGATCCCCTGGAGAAGGGAATGGCTACCCGCTTCAGTATTCTGGCCTGGAGAATTCCATGGACTGTATAGTCCATGGGGGCAAAGAGTTGGACACAACTGAGTGACTTTCACTTCTGTCCAAAATCTAAAATCATAAAATTCTGAGGTAAGATGAACACCTTCATTTCTGTTTTAGAATAACAACTATTTCACTTTCTCCAGAAACGGTTCACTGAATGTACTAATATATTTTATAAATTCTCTTTCTTTCCTTGTAAAAATTTCCCATTACTTTATAGATTTATTGAGACAAAATTGACGTGAAGAAGATCTTATGTGTGTGTTGTCCTGTGGAAGCCATACTCCATTATATATGCTTCTTTTTTATAATTTGTTTTTTAATTGACTGCCACAAAGAAATATTGCATATTAGTAGTGACCATGTATTTAGAAATGTTTTGTTTGCCATATACTCTCTCAAGGACCTGATACAAACGTTATCTCATTTAATCACCATAGAAACCTTTGTATAGTAGGTGTTTATGTCATCGGAGAAGGCAATGGCACCCCACTCCAGTACTTTTGCCTGGAGAATCCCAGGGATGGCGGAGCCTGGTAGGCTACAGTCCATGGGGTCGCTAAGAGTCGGACACGACTGAGCAACTTTACTTTCAGTTTTCTCATTCATGCACTGGAGAAGGAAATGGCAACCCACTCCAGGCTACAGTCCATGGGGTCGCACAGAGTCGGACACGACTGAAGCGACTTAGCAGCAGCAGCAGCAGCAGTTTATGTCATTTCACAGGTTTAAAAAATATGGGTCACCCACTTCCCCAAAGAAAACACACAGATGGCTAAGAGGCACATGAAAATATATTCAACATTAGTAATTATTAGAGAAATGCAAATCAAAACTATAATGAAAAAAACTATAATGAGATATCACCTCATATCAGTGAAAATGGCTATTATCAAAAAAATCCTGAAACAATAAATGCTGGAGAGGTGTGGAGAGAAGGGAACCCTCCTACACTGTTGGTGGGAATATGTTAATAAATTGGTACAGCTACTATGGAGAACAGTAGGGAGGTTCCTTAAAAAACTAAAAATAGAGATACCATATGACCCTGCAATCTACTCCTGGGCATATATCTGGAAAAAAACAAACCTTGTTTGAGAGGGTACCTGCACCCCAGTGTCCACTGCACCACTGCCTGCAGCAGCCAAGACTCGGGGGCGACCTAAGTGTCCATCGGCAGGAGTGGATGAAGAAGGTGTGCTACGTACATACAATGGAATATTACTCAGCTATTAAAAAAGAGTGAAATAAAGCCATTTGCAGCAACATGGATGGACCTAGAAATTGTCATCGTGAATGAAGGAAGTCAGGGAAAGAGAAATATCCTATGACATGGCTTATATTCTGAAATCTAAAAAAAAAAATTGATACAAATGAACTTATTTGTAAAATAGAAATAGACTCGAAGACTCAAAGAAAGAACTCATGGTTACCATAGGGGAAGGAAGGGGAGGAGGGATAGTTAGGGAGTTTGGGAGGAACACACTGCTATATTTAAAATGGATAACCAACAAGGACCTACTGTATAGCATGGGGAACTCTGCTCAATGTGATATGGCAGCTAGGATGGGAGGGGAGTTCAGGGGAGAATGGATACATGTATATGTATGGCTAAGTCCCTCTGCTCTCCACCTGAAACTATCACAACATTGTTAATTGGCCATACTCCAACATAAAAAGTTAAAAACAACAGCAACAAAAACTATGGGTCAGAAAGGCAAATAACCTGTCAGCTAGCACATGCAGGATCAGAATTTAAATCTACTTTTGTGAGTTTTGAAAGCCATGAATGCCCTTGAGCAGAGCTAGCCTGCATCCTTAACAGTTTATTTGCCACCCTGATGAAGTAAGTTTTTTGATACAAATAAATAAAAATTATTTAAAAAATTAAGCCCAATAAACTAAATACATTCAAAAAACCTCTCCCTGAAAAGAGGTATGTTTCTGTTTTACAATAAACATACAAAAACTTCTAAACATTTATTATCTTACCTGTTTTGTAGATTTTAAAACATAGATGTATAGATCACTTTTTAACATGGTCAAATAGATCATTTTTGTTTTCTTTATGGTTTCTACCTTCCCTAATTCAAATTTATTAAAATAGGCTCCTGGGACTTGCCTGGCAATCCAGTGGTTAAGACTCCACACTCCCAATGCTGGGTGCATAGGTTTGATCCCTGTTCAGCGAACTAGGATCCTGAATTGCCCTGAAGCATGGCTAAAGGAAAAAAAATAGTCTCCTATTTTTCTTTCAATATTTTTCATAAAGTAACCAATCTCTAAGCTGTTTACAAGATTGCTTAGAGACTTATAGAAGAAATCTATGTTAGAGGATCAAATTTAGTATGCTTTTGCCTTCATTTCAGTCCCAATAATTTAGATAATTTTACAGTGACAGTCTTTTCCCCATTACAAGTCTTGATACCTGAATTTATTATGCTCAAATTTAACTTCACTTTTGAACAGATTCAATTACCTTTGAAACTGTTTCACGCTTATCAGTTGCAGAGAAACCCATGAACTGTGAAAGAGAGCTCCTTTTCGTAGAGATTAAGCTTAGACTACTATCTAAATTCTTAGCTCATATCTTAAATGCAGAATATCTTAAAGAATATCTTAAATATTCTTATTAATTCCCCATAAGAGATTAAACTTAATTCAGAAATTGTATCACTTCTCTGACAATGGATGATCCATATGTTGTGAAGGAACTGGCTAAAATTAGTTCTTTAGGTATTACTGTAATTGAAATTTATAATCACCAAGTGAGCTTTCTTGGTTTGCAGCTAGGAGCTGGCCATTAGGACTTCATAGTATCTTTTTTTTTCCTTCAAATGTTTCTTGATTCTACAGAGTTCCTCTGATTCCACAGCCTTCCTTGCCTCCTCAAGGTGGAATACTACTGAATAATGCATACATTTAATTTTACTTATATTTCTCATGTGTTTTTATGACTAGAAGTGCAAAACCATAAGATTTTAAAGTAAGTGAGAAAAAAGCAGTGTATATAACTGATAGAGTTTATGGATTTTGTGGGAAAAAGTATACATATATATAGTTATGACAAACCTAGACAGTGTATTAAAAAGCAGAGACATCACTTTGCCAACAAAGGTCTGTATAGTCAAAGCTATGGTTTTTCCAGTAGTCATGTACAGATGGTGCGAGTTGGATCATAAAGAAAGCTGAGTGCCAAAGATTTGGATGTTTTCAAATCATGCTGGAGAAGACTCTTGAGAGTCCCTTGGACTGCAAGGAGATCAAACCAGTCAATCCTAAAGGAAATCAACCCTAAACATTCGCTGGAAGGACTGATGCTGAAGCTGAAGCTCCACTATTTCAGCCACCTGATGTGAAGAGTCAATTCTTTGGAAAAGACCTTGACTCTGGGAAAGATTGAAGGCAGGAGAAGAGGAATACTGAGGACGAGATGGTTGGATGGTATCACCAACTCAATGGACATGAGTTTGAGTAAACTCCGGGAGTTGGTGAAGGACAGGGAAGCCTGGCATGCTGCAGTCCATGGGGCTGCAAAGAGTCAGACACAGGTTAGCGACTGGACTGAATTGAACTGATACATATAAACAAAAAAATACTGCAAAGATCATAAAGTTTGAAGTGGTTATTCCTATGTGGTGGGATTAATGTTTATCAGTTTCTTTATACTTACCTGTGTGGTTTTCAAACTTTTAACATAAACACTTATTACATTAGAAACTAATTACAGGGTTACCTGTAATCATTTTATTGCACTTCATAGATATGGCATTTTTTACAAATTGAAGGTTTGTAGCAACCCTGAGTCAAGCAAGTCTCTCAGCACCATTCTTCCAATGGCATTTGGTCACTTCAAGTCTCTGTGTCGCATTTGGGTAATTCTTGAAAGAATTCAAACTTTTTCATTATTACTAGATTTCTTACAGTGATCTGGGATGGTGATCTTTGATGTTATTACTATTACTTACTGAAAGTTTGGATGATGGTTAGCATTTTTTAGCAATAAAGTAGTTTCAAATTAAGGTATGTAGTACACTGCTTTCTGGGCTTCCCAGGTAGTACAGTGGTGAAGAATCTGTCTGCCAATTCAGGAGACACAGGAGACTGGGGTTTCATCCCTGGGTCGGGAAGATCTCCTGGAGTAGGAAATGGAAAACCACTCCAGTATTCTTGCTGGGGAAATCCCATGTACAGAGGAACCACGTGGGCTACAGTCCACGAGGTCACAGAGTCGGACAGAACTGAGCACACATACACACACACACACACACACAGTTTTTTAAGACATAACGCCATTACACACTTAATAGACTACAGAATAGTGTAAATATAAATTATATATGAACTGGGAAACCACAAAATTTAAATGCCACCCACTTTGTTTCGATATTCATATTTGTTTATTGCATGGTCTGAAACTGAACTGGCAGTATTTCCGAGATGCCTGTATTTGGGGGAAAAAAACAACATAGATCTATTACCTTTTACTTAAACACACTGGCATAGATATTATTTGGTATAATTCTAAAAACTTTACTTCTGACTAAACACATAAACGTAAAAAAATATAGCAAAATATAAATAATTACTAAGCCATTGACCTTATTCTATAGCACTGTAGAAAATAAGGACACAAACAAAACTCCAAAACATGGGAACTGAAGGCAGGCAGCTGATGGACAAATGGTGGGAAGACATAAAGGTTTTGAGGGTCACTTCATATCCTTTTTCTTTTTTTTTTTTTTGAAGGAATATTTCCTAGAATGAGAGAAAAATCATGAAAAGCAAAAGATTTCTGCATTTATTATTTAGAAGATTAAATGAACTCTTTAATTACAAGCATTGGTGATTATGATTTATCCATTTTGAGGAAACATTTATTGAGTAAGGATATGTAGAAATAGCTTCCCAGGTGGCACTAGTGGTAAAGAACGTGTCTGCCAGTGAAAGAGACGTAAGAGACATGGGTTCAGTCCCTGGGTTGGCAAGATCCCCTGGAAAAGAGCATGGCAACCCTCTCCAGTATTCTTGCCTCGAGAATCCCATGGACAGAGCAACCTGGCAGCCTACAGTCCATGGGGTCGCAGAGAGTCAGACATGACTGAAGTGACTTAGCATGAATGTATACGTATATAGAAAGAGGCCCTAAAAGGGGCTCAACAAAGCCAATCAAGATCTAAGTGAACAAAGACCTAAGTGAACGAATACAAAATTCAAACCTTATGTTTCATTTCTTGACCTTGGTGATAGTTACATGGGTGTTTCCACTTGGTAAACATCCATCGAACTCTATATTGGTGTTAAAATTTGTGTGCTTTCCTATATGTGTTACAATTCAATTAAAAATTTTCTACTTAAAAAGAAAAAACACTTCACCACGGCTCTGCTTCTGTCTTTCTGAGGTGCATTACAGTGACCCCTGTGCTCGGTTCCCCAGAACATTTCCTCCATATCCCAGCTCTGGGCCTGGCCAGTCACCACAGCCCATCTCCTGGGCTCAGTGACTGGTGGGGACGCGTTTCAAGCAGGGCCATGGGTGCGCTCCCTAGGCCGCTCCCTGCAAGTTAGGGGATTGTTTTAAAATATGGAGATGGGGTTGGTATATTTTAATATTTCCCTAGATTTTTTAAATTTATTCAGTTTTTTAAGGATTGGTCTGTGTACAAATTTAACCAGAGTCAGAACGTTATTCCTCACTTACTCAATCTCTCCTTTTCTCAGTCCTCTGTGGGGTGGAAAGGAAAGCCTTTCATATCCTCACGTTATCAGTGTCTTTTCTTGGTTAAAATGTTAGGTTATTTAACCTGAGAAAAAGGGAAAAGGTCCTCCACGATACCTTTTACTTTATGGGATCCATGTGACACAGGAGTCTTGGACCTATACAATGAAAAAAAAGGGCAGGAATAAAAAAACAAATTTTTTTTTCTACCCCTCCATTATCAAGCACTCAAATAACAAACACTATTAGCTATATGTCATCTGTGTTTGTAGGATCATTTGCCTTAGGCAGAATGAAATTAAATAATAGGTCTGAGCCAATTCTGAAGCCTTAGTCCCTCCAACCCAAGCTTTAACCTTTTCTGAAGCTTTCATTTCTAACCTTTTAATCCTCTTCACAATGGGTTGACAGTCATCCTGGGAATGATTTATGCAAGGAGCCCACTGGTCAGGACCATTCAGCTGTGGCACTACCTTCAGGCCCAGAAATAAACTAATTCGTCTGTTGTTCTTTTGTGTTTTTCTGGATCCTCTTTATATGATCCATATCACATTTAACAATATATGTATCAACCAACACAACCCTGTAAAGCAATTCTATTCCAATTAATAATTTTTATATGTTTACTGATATATATATATATATATATATATATATATATATCAAACAACACATTATTTACTCAGTTCTGATTGCTAGGAGCCAGAGGGCTTAAAGGAGAATAAGAAAAGAAAATAATAGACACAGTGCTTACATGTGTCTAGTTTTAGTTATCTCAATTGCATTTAATATTATTTCCTTTACACATAAGCAGCCTATCTGATATTGGAAAAAAATTTTCATACTATTCTTAGTCTTCATTCATATTTCCCTTGTTGTGGTAGCCTGAATAAATCATGCAATATTTGTTGATACATTGTGTATTTGCTAGTTCCAGGGAAAAGAACATTACATCATCTCTGTGAAGAAGAACTGGTTTATTTATATATTTAAACACCAGAACAGCTGATACATGTATATAAAAGCATATTTTAAAAAATTTTTTAATTTATTTAAATTGGATATTTATTTTAAAAGCATATTAATAATTTGAAATTACTAAAAAAAAAAAAAGAGTTGGGTTGATTTATATATCGGCCTCTACATTAAACATTGAATCCTATAACCAAATATATGAGTGATTTCCTTCATTTCTGGTTTTTCTATACGCTATACTTTTATAATATCTGTACGTGAGCCATCCATGGATAAGGGTCCAAAGTAATTGTGTGTAATATAAATGCTCCCTCCCCCAAACCATTAGGAATGCATGCTGTAAGCAATTTCAAAGAGCATCAGAAATTATTCCATTCACATAAAACTTAAAACTTCTAAATATAAAAGGTCATCATAAAAATAAAAAGGCAATGATTGTAAATTTATGACATAAAAATTTACTCTTGTTTGTGTGTAAAGAATTCTTTTAAAACCATAAGGAAAATACAAACAGAAAATAGGTATGGGCCATAAACTGGCAATTCACAACAAAAGACAAAAAATATAACTGACCAATAAATGTGTGGAAAATATTCAGCTTCATTAATGGTTGCAGCATTGCCACATAACCCAATAGGATGCATTTTTCATGTAACATCAATGAAATCAAGATTTTTTTTATTAACTACCCATGATATGTAGGGGGCTTCCCTCATGGCTCAGATGATACAGAATTTGCCTGTAATGCAGGAGACCCAGATTTGATCCTTGGATTGGGAAGATCTCCTGGAGAAGGAAATGGCAGCCCACTCCAGTATTTTTGCCTGGAGAATCCCATGGACAGAGGAACCTGGGAGGCTACAGCCCATGGGGTCGCAAAGAGTCAGACACAACTGAGTGAGTAACATATTATGATACCAGGATGCTGGGAAATGAGCACTCCCATAAACTGTTAATATAAGTAAAATGCTGAAAACTGTCAGGAAAACAATTTGACCACATGCACTGAATTCATACCTTTGACCAAGTGATGCAGCTTCTAGGAATCTCTTCTAAATTATCGTAGATTAATTCAAGGATGTATGTACAGATAGAGATCGCAGTATTGTACACAGTTGTGAAAAATGAAAACAACCTCAGTGTCCAACAATCACAAATAAAGAAAACTCAGGCTAAGAAAGTATTTAAGCAAAATTTCCAAACTCACAGGAAATAAAGTGCTGGGCTGAACTCAAACGCAGGTCTGTCTGCCTCCAGCTCCCCACCCTTAAGTCCCTCAAGCTTGTGGTTTCCCTGAAACTTTCTTGAGGTATCTCTCAGATTCTGGCATTTCTACTTTTTCTGATCTCAGGATTAGATAGTAGTTTCCTGTCTCTCCTGTGGCCCAGCCTCAGTGCTCTGGGGTCCAAGTAAGGTTTCTTGAGGTGGGTGTGGGAGGGATGCAGAGTGGAATAATGCTGCTAAACAACAAAACATGATCTTTGACACCCTCCATCACATTGGGTGGAGTCCGACTCTGCACCAGTATGAGATGCAGAGGGAACCCCTGTCTCCTCAGACCACGTGGTGGCTGAGTCCTAATGCTAGCAGGCTGGCAGGAAGACACCCTAACCCAGCACTGTGTCATCAAGATGGCACACCTCAGGACATATACTGCTTTTAGATTGCAATTATCACTTCCCCGCCTTAAGAACCAAGAGCTCCTGCCAGCCTGCCCTGTTCCTCTTTTCTGTTTTATTAACAACAGTATTTTCTCACAGCAGAAGCAGTACTTCTAAAAGCCTCTACTATAGTTCCTTTGCCAAACACTCTGACAAGGAAAGACGATGGCTAAGGTGCTTCTCACAGTCAAGAGCTCACAGCCAGAACTGTCATCTCTAAGTTGGATTTCTGGGTTCCTCAATACCTGAATCAGCTGTTGTAACTGAAAATGCCAAATGTCTTATTTTCTCTGCCCTGGTTTAAATGCCAACTAAATTTAATTACCCTAAGCCAGTGATTTTCAAAGATGGCAAGATCACCTGAAACTTGTTCGATATGCAGATTCTTGGGCCCTACTCAGAACCCACTGGGTCCTCTGGGGGGAGTGAGTACAGGAGGCTGGGGTGCCTAAATACAGGTGGTAACAGACCCTCCAGCGGATTCTGATTCCCTCAGGTCAGAACCATTGCTCTAAGCTTCCACCCCTTCCATTCCTCACACAGCTGGACAACTTTAATCAGACCCTTCTATGTGGCTCCATTGTGTTGTTATATTACGTTATGATATTTAGTTGTGTGTCTGCATCCCCCCGCCCCCGCCATTGTGAACTCCTTAAATAACAGAACCTAGGTTTTTAGGTGTTCATATTTCTGGGGCAAGCACAGCACCTGGCACTTACTAAATGTGTGTTAAATGAATATTGAATAAACTGAGGCACTAAGAAAAGGGCTCTCCTGGTGGCTCAGACAGTAAAGAACCTGCCTGCAATGTGGGAGACCTGGGTTTGATCCCTGGGTTGGGAAGATCCCCTGGAGAAGGGAATGGCTACCCACCCCAGTGTCCTTGCCTGGGGAATTCCATGGACAGAGGAGCCTGGTAGGTTACAGTCTGTGGTGTTGCATAGAGGCAGACATGACTGAGCAACTAACACTCCACTTATAATAGACAAGAGAAAGTCTGAAACCCACAGGCATTAGTGGGAGAAGACTATCCATTCACATAGTATACGACCACCTATAGTAATGTTCTCAGGTTTCCAAAAGCTGCTTCTCCTATATCATCTTTCATAGGTTTCACTATATTTCTTACTGCATCTGAATTTTTAACAACAGTCTCCTTCTGCACAATATCTTGATCTGCAGTTAGTTCCAGTGTTGTCATCTTGATCACATCTTTCACAGAGAGCTATTTTTTTTCATGTTGGAAATCTAAGACATTGTTGAACGTGACAGTGAAATGAAAGTGTTTAGTCGTTCAATGTGTCCAACTCTTTGCAACCCCATGGACTGTAGCTCCTCTGTCCATGGAATTCTCAGACAAGAATACTAGAGTGGGTTGCCATTCCCTTCTTCAGGGGATCTTCCCCACTCAGGGATCAAACTCGGGTCTCCTGCATTGCAGGCAGATTCTTTACCATCTAAGGTTAGCTAGCATTTATTAAGTCCATACTACTCATTTATTTAAGAAATATGTATTGAGTGTCTACTACATGCCAAGCATTGTTCCAGGTACACTATGAAATAGAAGAGACAAAAGCCTGTGCTCTGTGTCTGGCTCTGGGCTGGGTGTTTTCTACACATATCTTGTTAAATCCTATGTCGTGAAAATTAATTTACCAAGTGTCATGGTGCACTTTAGCTTAATGGGGAAAAATGTGTAATTTACATTTATCTCTTTTAACTCTATTTTGAATGGCAAAAGGGGCCATCATATTATCACTAACTATGCCATATCCCTTTATAGTTTATAAAATTTACCAAATTCCTTTTCTGGCTCTCAGCTCTTCATTAGCTAGCATGGAGTAGGCACTCATGAAAACTGTACCCTAACCCATGGATTTCATCCAACTCTCCCTGTTTATCGAGTGAGATGACTAATAGTATTTTGCGCCCATGCTGCAACTTGAATAAGACTGTTAAATGTCCTGGGTGCCTGGGTTCTTGTAACCCTTGTTATTGTTAAGATGACAACCATAGGACTTCAAGACTCTTCAATCTGATTTCTAACCCCTGTTTACTCTGGGGACTACTGAAGAGTAATGATGAAATTTTAAATCTAAAAATTTTCCTACTTAAATAGTATTTTTAAAAACACACAGTAAGATATTGTTTTCCTGTGGTTTAAAAAAAAAAACCAGATAACAAAATGTACCATCTGAACCACCTGAAAGTATTCAGTTCAGTAGGGTTGAGAAAACATGGTGAAATAGATCTCCAGGACTTTATCATCTTGCAAATCTGCAAGTCTGTACCCGTTAAGCAACTCCCCTCAACCTCCCTCCCTGGAATATTCTTACAGGGCTTTCAGATACAAAGTTTATAGAGTTTGACCCTTTTTTCTTGTACAGGTCTCTAAAAGCCCAAGGAGAAAACAGCAAAGGCAAAACACTTCTGTCCACATTTCTCTGTGAGTTATCTTACTCATCTGTAAAAATCAGTGGCTGTCGGAGAGCCCCCTGAGTGCCTTCAGGTCTTTAACAGATAACTCTGCCTTTAGTCATGCCAGGAAGTTGAAAAGTCTTTTGCCTGTTTGTGAGTTTTGGAAGAACACCTAGAAACAGGTTCTAGGAGACAAAAGGGCCTTGCAGCTGTGGGCTCATCCACTGCCTCCCAGTGCTGGCGTTCTTGCCCTCACACTGCAAACAATAGCACGTGGCTTGCACTTAAATAGTTCCAGTGGCAGAAATCTCTGGGGGCTTACTCTCTAGTTGCAGTGCTTGCTCGGGCTTCTCATTGCAATGGCTTCTCTTGTTGCTGAGCACCAGCTCTAGGGCTCTTGGGCTTCAGTAGTTGCAGCTTCTGGGCTTTAGAGTGCGGGCTCAGTAGTTGTGGTACACTGGCTGGTTGCTCTGACGCATGTGGAATCTTCCCAGACCAAGGATCAAACCTGTGTCCCCAGCATTGGCAGGTGAATTCTCAACCACTGAACCACCAGGGAAGTCCTGATTTGGTTTTTTGTCTTCTCAAAATCTCCGATGTCATCCTTCCTCCCATTCTTAGTCCATATGATTCAGGTAAAGTTGCCCCACAACTGCCTTTACAGGCAAGGACATCATCCCCACCATGGTGCTGATGGAAGCCACCACATTACCCCTCATCCTTGGCTAAGGCTTTGGGAATTGCCTCTTGTGAGACATGGGTGTCCAGAGCAAGACCCAATAATAGGTGCCAGAATGTAAATTTTAACTACAGGATCATGGTCAAAGAGAATCAAAGTGAACAGGTTGCAATGAAGGTCACTGGCTAAATCTGATTGGAAGGATAGCTGGGAAATTAGATATACTAAGTAGTATAAAAATAAAGTGAGATTTTATTAAGAAACTACTAATGGATAAAGAAAATATAAAGGCAGACCTAACCCAGAAAACATTTGTAAAGAATTAAGAATCAAATAGATGTCACATATATGTATATCTGAAATGTATTGAAACTTTATTTTTTCACACAAAAATGTAACATGCTATTTCTATATTGAGCCCCGTGTGTGTGTTTTGTCTTTTTTTTTTTTTTTTTGCAACGTTGCTACAGTAATACCTTCTATACAGACAGTTGATGTATCCATCGCCTATTTCAAAAAGCATTTGTGGACATTTCAAAGTGAACGGTACCTCTGAGTTGAAGATTAACTTGTTTAGAAGACTTTGTGCTGCCAAAAATACCAAACGATAACCAAAAATTAAAAAAAAAAAATAAGCAGGTCAAACTTTGCTGATCTTTATGATAACCTAATCTCTTTCACAGCTATCTACTTTTGAAGCTCCATTAACTCTATCCTGCACAGGCTACTAGGGAAGTAGCTTTCCAGTTTTTTCACCCTGACACACATAAGAAATACTTTATATGGAAGTTAAGAATAGACATTTACATGTATGCATATAACAGAGAAAAAGTGTTATGAAATATTGCTTTCCTTTACTATTTGCAAGTCACTAATATTTTCTATTCCATTCCCTTCTACTTCATCCTCTTCTATTCCCTCTACTTGTTTTGTTCTATCCTATTGCACTTTAAAATGTCATTTTGGGGGCTTCCTTGGTGGCTCAGTGGATATGAATCTGCCTGCCAATGCAGGAAACATGGGTTCAATCCTTGATCCAGAAAGATCCCACATGTGCTGAAACTACTGAAGTCTGAGTACCTGAAAGCCGGTGCTCCACCAGAGAAGCCACCACACTGAGAAGCCCAAGCATCACAACTAGAGAGTAGCCCCTATTAACCACAACAGAGAAAAAGCCCTGTGCAGCACATCCAAAAATATAAGTAAATAAAAATTATTTTTTAATGTCATTTTTGACTCACAAAGTTGATTTCACAACTTACTAGTTGATCTTAATGAATAATTTGAAAAATACTGCGCTAGTCTATGGTGCAGCAAAGGATGAAAACCAGAAAGGTTTTTCTCTCTGGACCTGGCTCAAGAACTTTGCCAATCTACTTCAGATTATTTCCATACTTCTTTTTCATTCATTCACTTATTCCCTCATTCACTTATTAGAGGAATAGCTATGAAGTCCCTACCATGAGTTGGACACTTGAGTTCGTTATTAGGAAAACAGTGATGGGTGGGCTAGATTCCAGAGCTCACAGAACTAACCAATTCTAAGGAAACTCGAGTCAGAGATCTAAACCGCAAGGGAGGTGCAGTGCTGGCGTGAGGAAGGAGGTCAAATGTGCCCTTACATCACGGCACTGGGGTAATCACTTACTCAACAGTTTCTTGGTGGTAACAATGAATGCAATTTTCAGAAAGGAAGATGCTGTATTTGGCTCTGCTAATAGACGAGGAATGAACACCGTCTCTTCACTGCTGCTAATATGAAAATGTCAGATGGGGAACACAAATGATTACAATAGTGCAACAGACTCACATAACCATTTTGAGTTGTAGAGGGTTAAGGGATAGTTAAATACAGAGGAAATGGAGACTGTAAGTAGGAAGAAATGGCAGAAGATGAGGGCAAACACTGGGGAACGAGCCTGGTTGTGGGCAAATATTTTTCCAGAATAGGAAGAGATTTGAATTTTTTATCAAGTTGAGGGAAAGGAACCAGTGGAGAGGTCAAGATAGGTTATGATTAATTGACGTAGTAAGGTGTTGGTGGGTTTGGCAATGGGGTGAGGAAGTGAAAGATTTCATCTGGGAAAGCCTGCTGACCATTTTATGGATAAAACAAAGCATAACAGTCAAAGTCTGAAATATTATTAAATTTATTACAAAGAGTAAAAAAATATTATTTGATATGGTGGGCATTTTTTCATTAGCTACCTTTTCTCATTTTCTTGAATGACATAGAGATAGCAAGTTGTCCTGAAATTACTTCAGTTACAAGTCCTCTTGCCTCATCCCTTTATTTCATTGATTTTTTTTCCTTTGGGCCTGCCAAAATGACATCATCTTTCACGCGTGGCCCTTTATTTTTAAACTTGTACTTGAAGAATAATATATACATAGAAATATACAGGAAACAAAAGTGTACAGCTTGATGAATTGTTCCCAAAATGAGGACATCTGTGCGTAGCATGTAGCCCTTTTATGAAACATCATTACCAGCACTCCAAGATTGACATCTCCAGACCCCTACCAGTTATTCTCTCTCCATCCAAGAGTAACCACTACCCTGACTTCCAACAAGGGGTACACTTTTTTAAAAAGTCTTTATTGAATTTGTTACAATACTGCTTCTGCTGTTTATGTTTTGGTCTTTTTTAGCTCCCTGATGAGGGATCCAACCTGCAACCCCCTGCATCAGAAGACAGAATCTTAACCACTAGACTGCTGGTTAAGTCTCAAGGGGTACATGTTTAGACAAGAAAATAATCTAAGCTCTCTAACAGATAAATAAATCCACGTGCACGAAGGTATTTCTTTAAAAGTTGTCCAAACAGGGACACTATTTCCAATCTGTTCTTAGTTGTTTACTCAAATGTTTCCCTCACTCCTATATTGTTTGCCCAGTTGGAATAAAAGTGAAGAGTAGACCAATCAGAAGTCTTTTTCCTGGAAGACTCCCCTTAGAAACAAACATTTTGAAATGAAATGGGAGATAGAATTGAAACCAAATGTGAACCACCTTTTATATAATAAGTGACATGTATCTGGTTATCGTATACATCTGCACTTTGGTATCTTTTTCTAAAGCCCAGGATATATTTTCATATTACTTCCAAAATGAAATTCTAAAACCTACAGAAAAGTCAAAACAATCCACAGTTACTACCCAGAGAGACCATTGTTTATAACAGTGAAATGCAGGAAACATCTTAATGTCCATAAGCAGTAACATTTCAATGTTCATCAATTTGTAAGTGAAAAAAGTCTCAGAACTATTTGCATAAAACTATTTCACTCATGTTAAAAATGCATAGATGAAAAAAATTTGTACATTTATTTTTTAATCCAAAACCACCTTTGATCTCACATAGACATGATTTAAATGTTCTTTCCAGAGTAATTAAGAACACTTTAATACTTTGAGAGACAATGCTATTTGAGAACAATGACAAAGGCTTATTTTTCATTTATTAAATGCATATGTATTGGTAAATAATGATTTGGAAGCCAACACTCAAATGTCTTGTGGAAACATCAGGTATTTAGATATTACATATAAAATATATTATGCACTAATTCATAATCTTCAGCATGTCATTCTCTTTTGTCATTAAAGTGTGACTAAGCCAAGTATGACCTATTCAGATATATTACATGAGAAGTTAACCTGGAGATACAACTAGAGTAGTTACCAATGAGGAGAAGGGAGTGAAGAAGTGGGAGGAGAGAAGGGGAGGAGGGAGAGGAGGAGCGGGGAGGGGGAAGGTCAAGAATGAGATGAAATTTTCTTTTCACATACATATCAATATTTACCTGTATTATTGCATTTACACATATAATTGTAATTATTTACTTCAGGTCTTTTCCAATAGATTACACACTCTTTAAAGGTAAGGATAATGCCATACTCTCTAGCTTCTAGGATACTGCTCAGCACTATACCTGAGCCAACATTTACATCATGGTACCTAGATACCAATAGTAGTACCTAAATATTTTCAAAAGCAGGTCCTTTTTTTAAATGGATATTTCATCTGAATGATTTAGTTAGCAACTGTGGAAGATTTTCTTTTCCAAAGATGACCACCATGATATATTCCACTCCTTGTTTGGTGAGAAGATGACACTCCTCCCATCAAGTAGTGTGGCCAGTGTCCCCACCTCTCAAACCTGGGTCAACCTCTGTGATGGCCTCAATCAATACAGTATAGTGGAAAGTGGTGCCATATAATTTCCAAAGGTAGGTCAGAAAATGCCTTGGACTTCTGCCTTGTCCTCTTAGGACACTTGCTCTTGGAAGCCAGCCTTTGTGCAAGGAAGCCAAGCCGGCTCACAGAGAGGCCACATGCAGGTGTTCCAGCCAACAGCCCGAGCTGAAGTCCCAGTTTCAGCCAGCATCAACTGCTAGACGTGGGAGTGAATCTCTGGACGACACTCCTGGCCCTGAGCTGTTGTCATCAGCTGATGCTGTGAGGAGAAGGAAAAGGGTGTCCTCCCTGTGCCCTATCCAAATTGTAGATTCAGGAGCAAAATAATTGTTTTAAGCCACGTATACGTACCTATGGGCTTCCCAGGTAGAGCAGTGGTAAAAAATTCACCTGCCAACGCAGGAGACACAAGAGATGCAGGTTCAGTCCCTGGGTCAGGAAGATGCCCTGGAGAAAGAAATGGCAACCCACTCCAGTATTCTTGCCTGGAGAATCCCATGAACAGAGGAGCCTGGCGGGCTACAGTTCATGGGGTTACAAAGAATCGGACACCACCGAACATGCACACACTACATCCTGTACTGCCCTGTACTAATAGGTAGCTTGCTGTGCAGCAATAAATAAGCAGAACAGATACCACTAGTTCACATACCAATGGAAATGGAGGGAAGGCTCAGGGCCTTCAGAACCACACCCTCCTCCTTCTATTTCCTGTTCTTAATCCAGGTGTATTGAGGAGCATCATGGAAATGGAAGTAGGATTAGAAACAGCAGGATGAGCCCAAACTAGGACAAACAGTCCCTGGAAAATTAATTAGAGCCCATTAAATTTCAAACAGAAACACTAAAAATGCATTTGTGATGCCTGGATTTTTTTCTTTTTTCCCTGAGGGAGAAGGTAGAAAGCAATATTTTCAGTGATTACCGAATGATTGTGACAACCTCTTCTAATGTCTTACTGATATGTTAAGAAACA
The DNA here is from genome assembly GCF_054371585.1 of Giraffa tippelskirchi. NCBI lineage: Eukaryota > Metazoa > Chordata > Mammalia > Artiodactyla > Giraffidae > Giraffa > Giraffa tippelskirchi. Next base: position 34,992,919 of record NC_137280.1, on the reverse strand, counting down.
TGTTATAGGTATGGAAGTTTAATTATCTAATGCTGGTATTTTGTGATCTTATAATGAAGGACCTGTTAACTTGCTGCAGGAAGATTTGCCTAAACTAACTAAATAATCAGTGTGGACAGAATGTGGTTACTGACCTCATCAATGCCTTTGACACAGTAAACCATATTGTGCTGAAAAAATTACACAGGAGTGAAATGTGCGATGCAAGCATGGATGAGTTAACTGGCTGGTTCACGGACATAGGCTGCTTTCTTTCCTGGGAAATTACGTGTGACAGTTAAATTAACCTTAAGGGACTTGGAGGCTGGCAGAGATTTGCATATTTTTTTTCTATTCTTTATTTATGAACTGCCAAGTTCTTTCGAGAGTACAACAGTGCACTTTTATATTAACAATGAAATACATTATTTGGGAGGAAGCACTGAAAAATGAGATTGAAGAAACCAACTTGGGTCTTATCAACCATTTCAATCTATGAAAATACCACAGCATTTAACCTTGGGTAGAACTGCTTTGGCTTTTCAGTGAAGATAAAATGTAAGCTATTTTTTTATTATTAAGAACAAAAGGCCTAAATTAGATCTTAATTTTCCTTTTATTCCCATTTAAGTCAAACTACCTGTTTTTGACTTTGAAAATGGCAGCTGTCAAGTTCACAAGTAGTCTGACTTTGGCCAACAGGGGTGTACTTCTTTAATTATCCAATTGAACAAACTACTTACTCTCTGGAAGTGGGATACCTGCCCTGATAAAGTTGGAAGAACTGGACATTGAGACCCTCTGCTCCTCCCTCTAATGTTTCCTTCCTCTTTTCTGTCTTCAACTCTGAGTGCAAGCTAATTTAAACAAACTACAAATCTGAATCCTAATCACATTTTTTTTTTAAAGAATGTCAAGAATATTGTATTATGCAGAGCTTACATATTATGATTATAAAGAACATTTAGCAACTAGGGAGATCTTATTATATAGAACAGTACCCCAAACTGTAAGTAATTGTGATTACAACAATGCAAAGAAGCTGATAGGAAAAGGAAAGAAACATTTTAAAATGCTAACAATGATTGCATTATGATAGTATAATAACTTTTCCTTATTTTTCTCTACATTCTGTAAAGGTGATTATATATATATTATAATAATGATATAATTGCTAAGTTAACCATACCTGTTAATAAAATTGTAAGAAAAGGAAAGGGGGGGAAAAACCAATTGGTAAGTACTTAATGCTTAAATCCAGCAGCAGAGAATAGAGATTGTTTTGAGCTACAGGGTAAAATTAAGTGACACATAAGGATGGAGAAAGTCTTGACAGAGGTCCTTCCCATGTCATATCACTCAGATTCAACTGGCACACACACAGAGATGACATCTATCATAACAGTGGACACAGTCCCCTTATAGATAAACTACTCTCAATCCTAATTTTCCTCAAAAGAGTCTTTGCCTGACTTCTCCAGCTAATCCCTCCACATTTTCAACCCTTCACACAAAGTGGAGTTTTAAAAAGGCATTCTGTTTATAAGGAGGCATGAATGATATCTTACTTTTTCATTTAGAAAAGGGCAAATGCAGGAATTGCAAGGCTGTTTTTGAGGAAATGAGAATCAGTCTACTTGAAGAGCAATGAAAAATAAATGAAGATGTGGTACTGTCAGAGCTAAGCTTGGTTTTGAGAGAAAAAAAAACTAAAACTAGCATAGGAAAGCCAGTAAGTGGTAGAAGTGGAATTTGCAAAATAGATGTAAGAGACAAGTGTTGAGACAAACAAAAGTTAGGCTTTGAACAAAAATCAAATTAACTTGAAGTGGTTGGGAGAAAGGGGGTATTCTGGGTTTCCCAAGTGGTATCGGGCTAGGTATCTGCAGCCTTTCTGGCCTGCTCTTCTCTCACAACAAACTGTGGAAAATTCTTAAAGAGATGGGAATACCAGACCACCTTACCTGCCTCCTGAGAAATCTGTATGCAGGTCAAGAAGCAACAGTTAGAATTGGACATGGAACAATGGACTGGTTCCAAATTGGGAAAGGAGTATGTCAAGGCTGTATATTGTCACCCTGCTTATTTAATTTACATGCAGAATACATCATGCGAAATGCTGGGCTGGATGAAGCACAAGCTGGAATCAAGATTGCAGGGACTAGTACAGCCACCATGGAGAACAGTGTGGAGATTCCTCAAAAAACTGGAAACAGAACTGCCATACGACCCAGCAATCCCACTGCTGTGCATACACACTGAGGAAACCAGAATTGAAAGAGACACGTGTACCCCAATGTTCATCGCAGCACTGTTGACGATAGCCAGGACATAGAAGCAACCTAGATGTCCATCGGCAGACAAATGGATAAGAAAGTGTGGTACGTATACACAATGGAATATTACTCAGCTATTAAAAAGAATGCATTTGAATCAGTTCTAATGAGGTGGATGAAACTGGAGCCTATTATACAGAGTGAAGTAAGTCAGAAAGAAAAACACCAATACAGTATATTAATGCATATATATGGAATTTAGAAAGATGTAACGATGACCCTACATGTGAAACAGCAAAAGAGACACAGATGTAAAGAACAGACTTTTGGACTCTGTGGGAGAAGGCGAGGGTGAGATGCTTTGAGAGAATAGCACTGAAACATGTATATTACCATATGTGAAATATATCACCAGTCCAGGTTTGATGCATGATACAGGGTGCTCAGGGCCGGAGCACTGGGATGACCCTGAGGGATGGGATGGGGAGGGAGGTGGGAAGGGGGTTCAGGATGGGGAACACATGTACACCCATGGCTGATTCATGTCAATGTATGGCAAAAACCACTACAATACTGGAATGTAATTAGCCTCCAACTAAAATAAATAAATAAATTAAGAAAAAAAAAGATTGCAGGGAGAAATATCAATAACCTCAGATATGCAGATGACACCACCCTTATGGCAGAAAGCAAAGAGGAACTAAAGAGTCTCTTACTGAAAGTGAAAGAGGAGAGTGAAAAAGCTGGCATAAAACTCAGCATTCAAAAAACAAAGACCATGGCATCTGGTCCCATCATTTCATGGCAAACAGATGGGAAAGCAATGGAAACAGTGACAAACTTTATCTTCTTGAGCTCCAAAATCACTGCAGATGGTGACTAAAGCCATAAATTAAAAGATGTTTGCTCCTTGGAAGAAAAGCTATGACCAACCTAGGTAGTATATTAAAAAGCAGAGACATCACTTTGCTGACAAAGGTCCATCTAGTCAAAGCTATTGTTTGTCCAGTAGTCGTGTATGGATGTGAGAGTTGGACCATAAAGAAAGCCGAGCACTGAAGAATTGATGCTTTTGAACTGTGGTGTTGGAGAAGACTCTTGAGAGTCCCTTGGACTGCAACTAGATCAAACCAGTCCATCCTAAAGGAAATCAGTCTTGAATATTCATTGGAACAACTGATGCTGAAGCCGAAGCTCCAATACTTTGGCCAGCTGATGCAAAGGACTGATTCATTGGAAAAGACCCTGATGCTGGGAAAGATTGAAGGCAGGAGGAGAAGGGGACGACAGAGGATGAGATGGTTGGATGGCATCACCGACTCGATGGACATGAGTTTGAGCAAGCTCCAGGAGTTGGTGATGGACAGGGAAGTCTGGCGTGCTATAGTCCATGGGGTCACAAAGCATCGGACATGACGAAACAACTGAACTGAACTTCTCTCATAAGCATGTTATGAAACTGTAATTTATATGTGTACTTGGAATACAAATTCAGATTTTAGAGATTATCAAAAAGAAGATCTTTCTCGCCTTGCTTAAGTAATTTCATCTTGGATGATTATGGTTTTCCTGTTCAGTATACGCTTGTTGAAAAAGATTCTAGTTACAAGTAACTAATAATAGGTTAATGAAAAATTTATATACAGTGTTGTTTTAAAATGTTAATTTTGCCTCCTACCCTGCATGAATTCAAAATAATTTCATCAAACTCATATTCATTTTTAAATATGAAAACCAATATTTCTGAAATTCTGGCTGACATCTTTTAAATCCATCAGTATCATTATTATTGGCATACATTTGCAATAAAAACAAAGGGCAAATCACACTATCTGTGCCTTGCTTGAAGCCATTTTTTTCCTGAAAAGTATCATTAAAAAGTATTTTTTTCTTAGCAAATCCATTTCAAAGTCCTGATATGTGGCTGTACTAGTTCTTTGTTAATACCAAAGTATTAACAAATTGTTTATAAATTTTATATATTTATAATTAACAAATTGGGTATAACAAATTGTTTATCCATTTCTCATCCCACAATCATTTCTCTCTGACAAAAAAGTATGGGATAGTTGTCTGCAGAATGCACCTTGTTAACACTTTTTAAAAAATTCCTCTTCTCCTTCGTTAAGTAAACAGTTCTAATCAAATTTTCCTCACCTTCTATGCAACAATCATTCTTTCCCCTTCAGAAACAGCAGACATGTTCATCCGGAGCTTCCAGTTTTTCCCCAATGGTAGTTCCAGGCTCAGGACTCTATACGTACATGCATGCATGCTAAGTTGCTTCAGTCGTGTCTGACTCTGCTATCCCATGGACTGTAGCCGGCCAGGCTCCTCTACCCATGGGATTCTCCAGGCAAGAATACTGGAGCGGGTTGCCATGCTCTCCTCCAGGGGATCTTCCCGACCCAGGGATCGAACCTGCATCTCTTAAGTTTCCTGCATTGGCAGGCAGGTTCTTTACCACTAGCACCACCTGGGAAGCCCGGAGATGTACAGTCTACACCAATTATTTAACTAAGGACTACAGAGAATCTATTGAGTGCATGTTTGTCATTCAACTGTTACACACGTTTCAAATATGAGCCAAGTATTTTGGAGATAAATCACACATGAGTCAGGTACTTGACTCACACTTACTTTTGACAGTAATCCTTCTTAATGCTCTAATTTTATGATGTAATTTTAGTAGTGGAATTAACTTGGAACAACTCACAATTATGTAATTAATTGCATTCAGCTTCAATTATAATTACTGTTTAATCTCAGCCTGACACCCCAGCAGAAAGCCAGTACACACAGTGGCAGTCATAGTGGAGGGGGGAGGCCTTTGCAGCTGCTGGTTTGTATGGACTCACTAATTATATAAACTATATTTATTTTTGCTTAAAAAAAAATCTCAGGAACTAATCTAGCGTATGCCATTTATTGGACATAAGGGCTTAGAGAAGTCAAGGGATAGAGAATAAAGGGAAATACTTTCAGGAATTCCTAATTATGTTTCCCTCAACACTCATTTTGAAAGGGTTTAATTGATGTAATTTTTTAAAGTTTCTGTGGTCACATAAATTTGGTTTATGCTGGATTAAAAAATTAAATAAGTTTCTTTACTAGAGCATTCCTTGGTCTTTAATATGTTAATATATGTTGTGAATCTCCAAGATGTGAGACCTAAAGTGTTTCTCAAACTGTTTTAAGCAGAGAACACCCTCTCCTTTAAACAACAACTTCATTGAAGTATAATTTACATGCCATGAAGTTCGCTTGTTTTAGGGTACAACTAAATGATTTTTAGCGAATTTACAGGGTTGTACCACCATCACTAAAATCTAAGTTTCGAACATTTTCACCACCTCAAAAACATCCCTTCTTCCCACATTTGCCATTACTCTGAATTCCCACCTCCAGCTCTAGGCAGCCACTAATCTACCTTCTGTCTATAGATTTGCCTCTTCTGGAAGTTTTATATAAATGGAACCATACAATATTTGGTTTTTGTATCTAGCTTCTTTCACTAAGCATGGCTTTGAGGCTGATTTATTTTGTAGCATGTATCAGGACTTCATTTCTTTTTACTGACAAACACTATTCCAAATAGATATACCACATTTTTTTTAATCCATTCATGAGTATATGGAAATTTGGATTGTTTCCAGTTTTTGGATACTGTGAATAATGCTATGGAACATCCATGTAGGAGTCTATGTTTGAACAACTTTTTGTATTTCTCTTGGGTATATATTTCGGATTGAAGTTGTAAATCACACAATGAATTTATATTTAACTTTTAAAGAAACTTCCAAACTGTTTTTCCAAAATGGCTGCACTATTTTGCATTTCCATCGGCAGTGCAAGAGAGTTTTAATTTCCCTATACCCTTACCAGCTAGTCATCCTAGTGGTTGTGTAGTGTTACTCAATGGTGGTTTTGATTTGCATTCCCTGATGGCTAATAATGTTGAGCATCCTTTTATGTGTTTATTGGTCACTCATATGTATCTTTGTTCTATTCAAACTTTTTGCCTATTTTAAAATTGGGTCATTTTCTTGCACCGCAAGAGTTCCTTGGTATTCTGGATATGAGCTGCAAATATTTTCTCCCTCTTTTCATTTTGTTTTGGTGTCTTTTTAAGCACACATATTTTAAATTTGGCTGGAGTTCAGCTTATCAACTTTTTTCTTTTACTGCTTGTGATTTTTTTTTTTTTATTTCTAAGAAAGTCATGAAGATCTACTATCTTTTCTTTTAAAAAAGTTTTGTCATTTAGCTCTAACATTTAGATGGAATTTGAATAGGGTGGGATACTTCATTTGAATATATCTTTTTGCACATGGATATCCAATTGTCCCAGTACCATTTGTTGAAAAGATTACCCTTTTCCTATTGAATTCCCTTGACACCTTTGTTGAAAACCAATTGAGCATAAATGTAAGAGTCTTTAATATGTTAATGTATGTTGTGAATCTCCAACAGGGAGGATACAGAATGTTTCCCAAAATGTTTATAACAAGGAATTCTACCTCCTCCCCTCCCCCCTTTTTCAAACACAGGCTTTCACACCGGTTCTCACTGCTGCCCACAGCACAGAGTTTAGAGAACGCTTCTCTAAGGTGCTCAGGGCTCTAACTTTTACTTGCAGCTAACCTGGTTGCTTGTTTTTAGAGGTTGGGAGCCCAAGGCTGCAAAACCAGAGACATAATTTCTAGCAATATGCTTACAGTAAGTACTTAAGACAACTCACTATGCAGACATGTATGTAAAGGCTGTTGGAAATATTTGGTATTGAATTAGGTTCATATTTTACACATAGAAACAAAATGAGTTTTCTCATAGGCATAATGGATGAAACTTTGGAAGCAGGGAGAATTTTGCCATTGTGTTTTACATTTTTAGGGCAATGCAGCTTACCTGATCATGACATCTGACAGGAGTAAACATCAGTAACAAGTTGTCATAGTAAAGAAGATCTGTTTACATACACTTTACCATATATATATATATACACACCTACAGACACATATCTATTGGAAATGTACTTTTTTCTTTTCTAAAACTAGTAGATTTTGTCCTAACGCTTTTATTTAATCAACTATAAGGCATAATGTTGGATAACTGCTTAAATGACCTTGTTAGAATGACAATACTATCACTTTAGCATTGTATTATTCAAAGACACACACAAGTACAAAAATAAAAAGTGGAATTAAAATTAGTGTCTTTATCATTCTGTATTTATCTGCAGAACCAGAAAAATACAGACAAAAGTCAACGATGAGCAGAGAAAAAATGAACAAAACACTTTCATGGGGAGAATGTGTCCTCATAAATGTAGAAAAGCAGACCCAAGGCGCTCTGTCAATGCTCTAAGCACAAAACCTGGTGGATGGCACTGACGGACTGACAGGCAGACTACTCCAGTGAATGCCTGAGGTTCTAGAAACTCATGTGTAAAACGACAGTATAAACCAAACGTGTAGGCGTTCTACCAACACAGGCTGAGGTGCATCCAGAACCCTAAACTGATATGTTGATTTCTCTTACCAAGCCTCTTTCTGTTAGTGATTTACTGTTCTTTTTAAAAGCCTCATTTTGAAGATTTAAGATGGCATTATCTTGCCTTGTATAAAAGAAATCATTGCATACCTAAGTTTCCAAATACATAATAATATTTTTCTTTTGGATATTCTATTATGCCAAACAAAATTTATAACAGAAAAATACATTTTCTTGTAAAACTGTAGGCATATTTAGGTCAGGATCCAGAAATGTAAAGCCTTGCCTCCCTCTCTGTCAGGGTTTGTATTCTACCTAGTTTTGAGCCTTATTAGCCCTTGTCCATTTCTAGTCTCCCTACACTTTTAAAGTAACTTAAGAGTTCATTTTAGTTTAAATCTCAAACCTTTTTCAGCTTGGATTTTAGTAATTAGCTAATTTAGGACAATTTACTTTTTTTTTTTTCATTTGTTGCTGAAACCACGCCCGATGCTTGCTCAGCCTTTTAGACTTTTTTTTTTCCCCCAAGCATACTTGGAAATATCCAAGCTCCTTCCCGCTAAAGTGCCACTTACAGATTTTGTATTTAGCTGTTTTTGGCCTGTGTGTGTTCTCATTCTTTCTCCTCTTTTAGGTTATGTTAGGCTTACCTACGAGACCCTGCCGTCGAGGGAGAGGCGCTCAGCGTGGACGGTACCAAGTTGAACAGTTTTTACAAGTCTGCCCTCCGTGACCTTGTCAACCTCGGGCGCGCGGTGGGCGGGTGTTGATGACGTCACGGCCCAGATGCTCGGGCCGGCGAGATGGTTGAACAGTGACCTCCTAGGAGCCCCGCAGGAGTATGTGGGTGGAGCAGGGAGGGAGAGAGTTAGGACTTCACACCGTCGTAGGGCATCCGTGTTTCTGCCCACGGGGGAGATCTCTTTTTAGCCTGGCCCCCATTTCTGCTCCAGGAGGAAATAAAACCCCTCCCATGTGCGCCCCTGGACAGTTTCAGAATGAGAACGGATAGGAGGGAGATCAGAGCCTGGTGCCAGCAGGAAGTCATTCCCCAGGCGCTGGAAATGAGGGGCAGGAATTCGCCGCCAATTCCCAAGAGTATCGATGTATAGGAGATTTTCCTCCCCAAAGTAAGCTACCTTCGTGACTAAAGAGATACCTCTCAAGGAGAACCCTGGAGCCGGCTCCCGTGTAGAACCAGGAGAACTTGGATAATTTGAGGAGAATTCACTCAATTATGGGGATATTCTGTTGCACACCTGGCTAAGATTTTTACGAGAGTAAAGAGGGATTGGAAATGAATCTATTTGTAGTCATATATCAACCAGATAGTGTAAAATGTTTGCAGTTCTTATTCTGCAGTGTCGGTTCAATCATTACTACCGTCGGTTACTCCTTTTGTTACCTTTATAAAGCTCTGGTGTAAAGAGCTACCATGTTGTTACGGATACATGTTTGGGCTGGCAAAACTCCCACATCACTGTAAGTGACTAGTAGGCTGTTTTTCTGTCTGTGTACTTCAGTGCTGCACCTAACACCTGCAATAACAAATACAATGAATGATGACATGAATAGAAAATGACCAGCAAATGGGTAAAGTAAATTACAGTAAGCTGACAATATATTCCCCTTTAGTGACTTGAACTCTTCACATCTCCATTCCTTCTATTTACTTTGGGAAGAAAAAAGCCCTTTGAACCCAAACACTTATTGACCCCAGAACCAGACAAGTCACAGAAGAGGCCAGAGGGAAGGCCACTCTCTCCAGCATCTACTCCTACCCTGAGTAGAATTGCAGGGAGTGACCGCTCAGGAGAATTTAGGCAAAGTTGGCAGTCTTCCACCACACAGCTAAAAGAATGGACTTGGAAACCACCCTCATACAGCCAGCTATTGAAAACATAAGTACAATATATTTACCAAATTGAATGTGAGTGATGTTTGAATTGTTCTCACTGCTGTTCTTTCTTGTAGATTCTCTTTAATTACCTTAAATAAGTTTATGCGTTTTGGTTAAATAAAAAAGGAAGGAGGACTTTCCTGGTGATCCAATGGTTAAGAATCCACCTGCCAATACAGGAGACACGGGTTTGATCCCTGGTCTGGGAAGATTCCGCATGCCCTGGGACAACTAAACCCATGTACCACTGCTACTGAGCCCAGGAGATGCAATTACTCAAGCCCGAGTCCCTAGAGCCTTGAAAATAGGCCATCACAATGAGAAGCCTGAGCACTGCAACTAGAGAGTAGCTCCTGCTAATCACTAGAGAAAGCCCATGTGCAGCAATGAAGACCAAAAATTAATTAATTAATTAACTTTAAAAAGGATGGAAGCGGTAGGTTGTAAAATGAACAGAAATAGAGGCACCTATCTTGAAAGTATCCTGATACTCTGAGGTGGAAAAAAAATTCCCCTATTTATATATAACCAGTTTATTGATACTTCTTTTATTATCTGTTTTCTAACTTTTAGAAGTGTGGACAGCAACATATTTTCATGGATTAGAAAATTTTACACTTGATCTTAGCCAAAAGGCGGGGAAGCAGTTGATCAGAAAATTTTAAATTAATTTGAATTTCTAGGAAGTTGGAGAATTTGAGAATATCTACAAAGTGAGGTTCGTGGTGGTAAAACTTGGATTTCAGTGTTGTTTGAAAGGCAAGTAGTATTTCCATGTACTCATGTGTACATTACTCTATATAATCACTTACCATCTGTCTGAACCAGCTCTTAGCCTCAGTTTTACACTGCTTTGGGGAAACATCATGCTTTTGATACCCAAGAAACTAAAGTTTATTCCAAAAAATAGTAAATAGGTTTTGAAACTCTCAAAGTATTTGTTCTGCATAGAAACTGAAAGGAACTCTTTTGTTTGAGAAATTGTGGTGGATTAAAGATGACCTAGGAGGCCTGGCGTGCTGCGATTCATGGGGTCCCTAAAAGTCGGACACGACTGAGCGACTGAACTGAACTGAAAGATGACTGTAAATTCTATCATCACCTCCCTTTCCTCAAAGGTGGAGTTTATTTCCCCTTACTTTGACTACGGACTGACTGTGCGTGTGTGTGTGAGCTCGGTCTCTTCGGTTGTGTCTGACTCTTTGTGACCCTATGGCCTGTAGTCCGCCAGGCTCCTCTGTCCATGGGATTGTCCAGGCAAGAATACTGGAGTGAGTTGCCATGCCCTCTTTCAGGGGACCTTCCTGACCCAGCTATCGAACCCAAGTCTCCTTCATCTCCTGCATTGCAGGTGGATTCTTTACTGCTGAGTCACTGGGAAAGCCCATGGGCTAATTCTGGGACTACATAATTAATAGAAGATGGCACAGAGAGGATGTGCCTGGTCTAGGCCTAGGCCTTACGAAGGCCTGGTGATTTCCATTTTGTATTTCCTTTGGGGAGCCCCAACTACCACACAGAGAGACCATATCCCCTGCATGGAGAGAGAAGAGACAGCCTGCCTGCCTCCTGGGGTGAGGTGGGGGTCTCCCCACGCCTCCAGTTACAGCCATCCTTTGGATGACTCCAAAAGAGACCAGCAGAACTGCCAGTTGAACTGTCAACCCACAATATCTAGAAAGCAAACAAAGTGGTTGCTGTTTTAAGTCACTAAGTTTGGGGTAATTTGTTCTGTAGCATGAAATAACCAAAATAGGAAGCAAGCCATTCATGGTCACCTATAACTCTTAGTTCATAGGGAGTGGCTTTGCCTTGTAGGAAAGACAGCTAGATGGATTTCTGGCTGATACATTATTGTGAGTTGCAAAGGACTTGGGCAAGAGTTCCCTTAGTTAGGGAGGGTATGGAGATGGGCTCAGAAAAGATGGTGCAGAGAGTTCAGTAGGGAGTAGGGGGCAAGAAGTGACCTTCTGGGCCTGGGATTCTGGTGGTAGACATGAGGAATCAAATAAATGCTGTAAATGAATCCAATGACCAAGGAAGAATATAAGAGGTGGGTGGGTGGAGGGGTGAATGATAAAAATCTATGCATGATTATTCACATAAAAAGTTTATTCAGGGGCAGTGGAGAGATAAATTAGGTGTTTGAAATTAATATATACACACTACTATATATAAACTAGGTAAACAACAAGGACCTACTATATAGCACAAGGAACTATGTTCAATATCTTGTAATAACCTATAATGGAAAAGAATCTGAATTAGAATATATATATAGTAAGAATATATATATATATATCTGAATCACTTTGATGTACAGTTGAAAATAACACAACATTGTAAATTAATGATGCACCTCAATAAAAATTTTATTTATATGCTACATTAAATGATCTACCCCACTACACTTTTGGAAATGCTGCCCAGAAATAACACCCTTTTTATACCTCATGACTCCTTCTGAAGAATTTCTTCATGAGAAAGTAAATACATTGGGATTTTCTCATTTTTTAAAAGACTGAGATATGTTTTCTTACGTAATGAAACCCAGATCTTTCTTCATTGTTCCATGTAGCAGTCACACGTAGCCCCACAACATGGTGACACAGACACATTCTCATTCAGAGAAACAACACACACACGCAGACCCACACACATTCCCAAACCTACCTTCTTAAAATGGATGTTTTTCAAATTGGCAAACAGGAAGAAAATTTATCAATTTTTATACTTACAAAATGTCCTCATACTGGTCAATTTAATAGCAATTTTGAGGGAAATAAATTTATTCACATTTTTCAAATGTGTCAGCATAAAACTGTATATTTAAAAAAAATCATATATATCCTTGATTTGCATAACTGCCTTAACATTTAACTATAAAGTTGAGATTTCATGGCTAGCCTTTTTTGAAAAATCAAAATGAAAGTAGGCTCATTGGAGAAAACAGTTTTTCTTGTTTTAAAAAGATTTCAGTTTTGCCCATCGCTTGAAACCTTGGGTTATGGACACATCAGCATGTAATTTTGCCTGAGACATATTAAATAATTATTTGAATCACACTGTCTTTTCTTGTAAAAAGGGTCTTTATCTGCTTCAGAACAGGATCACTGCTATAGGGTAATCCATGTTTAAAGAGCTCTGTAAGGTGCGGAAGAGAATAACTTGGTTATGTCTTAAAGATTTAACATAGAGGGTTTCATTTCATAATTTAAAAATTATTTATTGCTAAGACTGTTTTTTCCTTTACACAGTGGTTATAAGAGCATTTTCTTACAATTCTTAAGCAGTTCATTATTTGGGCTTTGGTTTTAAAATATCCTGGATTTTTAAAAGTTGCATTTAGTCTGAGTACTATCTACCCCTTTTGCATTTTATTATACGATGAATTTCTCCTATTCTTTGTACATATTTATCATGGAACAGTGGGATTTTAGAACTGTGAGTGGTCATGGCAGTCCGTTAGTTTTTATCCAACCATTTCATTTGGTAATGGTGACCCAGAGGGAGTCATTTTTGCATGTGATTTCTCCAAGATATCTCATTTCTATGATGCAGCAGCTCTTTTTAACAGAGGGAACATTGTGTACTAGAGGTGAACCACAGCCCAGACACCATCACTGACCTTTCCTGGAGCAAACCTTCTTCAGAATGCAGAAGATTTAGAAGAACACCACATGCTGAGACCTGATCATCCCAAGTCCTGCCCTTGGAAACATCGACTGCATGGCACCGTGGCACCATGGCACGATCACCGTGGCAGAGTGAGCCCATCACTATAGGTTGCCCACCCTGAGCTGAGACATACACTGCTGGTGAGGTTCCTGCTCTTCCTTTTTTTGCCCTGTGTCTTGGTCCCTGATACACTTGGGTGGAAAGCAGCATATTAAACTGAAAAACCTCTGAACAGAAAGTTCTGCCACATGTGAGGTATGTGACCCCAGGCAAGGCACTTAACAGCTTTAGTTCTTAAGAGACTGGATTAGATGATCTCTAAGATAAATGAACGCTTCTCGAATTTGCATGTCATCCTTGCGCAGGGGCCATGCTAATCTTCTCTGTATCGTTCCAATTTTAGTATATGTGCTGCAAAGCCTTTGACTGTGTGGGTCACAATAAACTGTGGAAAATTCTGAAAGAGATGGGAATACCAGACCATCTGACCTGTCTCTTGAGAAACCTGTATGCAGGTCAGGAAGCAACAGTTAGAACTGGACATGGAACAACAGACTGGTTCCAAATAGGAAAAGGAGTACGTCAAGGCTGTATATTGTCACCCTGCTTATTTAACTTATATGCAGAGTACATCATGAGAAACGCTGGGCTGGAAGAAACACAAGCTGGAATCAAGATTGCCGGGAGAAATATCAATAACCTCAGATATGTGGATGACACCACCCTTATAGCAGAAAGTGAAGAAGAACTAAAGAGCCTCTTGATGAAAGTGCAAGAGGAGAGTGAAAAAGTTGGCTTAAGCTCAACATTCAGAAAACTAAGATCATGGCATCTGGTCCCATCACTTCATGGGAAATAGATGGGGAAAGAGTGGAAACAGTGTCAGACTTTATTTTTTTGGGCTCCAAAATCACTGCTGATGGTGATTGCAGCCATGAAATTAAAAGACGCTTACTCCTTGGAAGGAAGGTTATGACCAACCTAGATAGCATATTTAAAAGCAGAGACGTTACTTTGCCAACAAAAGTCCGTCTTGTCAAGGCTATGGTTTTTCCAGTGGTCATGTATGGATGTGAGAGTTGGACGGTGAAGAAAGCTGAGCGCTGAAGAATTGATGCTTTTGAACTGTGGTGTTGGAGAAGACTCTTGAGAGTCCCTTGGACTGCAAGGAGATCCAATCAATCCATCCTAAAAGAGATCAATTCTGGGTGTTCATTGGAAGGTCTGATGTTGAAGCTGAAACTCCAATACTTTGGCCACCTCATGCAAAGGGTTGACTCATTGGAAAAGACCCTAATGCTGGGTAGGATTGGGGGCAGGAGGAGAAGGGGACGACAGAGGGTGAGATGGTTGGATGGCATAACCAACTCGATGGACATGGGTTTGGGTAGACTCCGGGAGTTGGTGATGGACAGAGAGGCCTGGCGTGCTGCAGTTCATGGGGTCGCAAAGAGTCGGACACAACTGAGCGACTGAACTGAAGATAAATGAGAAAAAAACAACAGTAGCTTGTGTGTGTGTGTGCTCAGTTGTGTCTGACCCTTTGCGACACTGGACTGTAGCCTGCCAGGCTCCTCTGTTCATGGGATTTTCCAGGCAGGAATATCGGAGTGGGTTGCCATTTCCTTCTCCAGGAGATCTTCCCAACCCAGGGATTATCTGTCACTGTTTCCATTGTTTCCCCATTTATTTGCCATGAAGTGATGGGACCGGATGCCATGATCTCAGCTTTTTGAATGTTGAGTTTTAAGCCAGCTGTTTCACTCTCCTCTTTCACTTTCATCAAGAGGCTCTTTAGTTCCTCTTCACTTTCTGCCATAAGGGTGATGTCTTCTGCATATCTGAGGTTATTGATATTTCTCCCTGCAACCTTGATTCCAGCTTAGGCTTCATCCAGCCTGCCATTTTGCATGGTGTACCCTGTATATAAGTTAAATAAACAGGGTGACAATATACCAGCCTTGATGTACTCCTTTCCTGATCTGGAACCAGTCCATTTTCCCATGTCCGGTTCTAAATGTTGCTTCTTGACCTGCATACAGATTTTTCAGGAGGCAGGTCAGGTAGTCTGGTATTACCATCTCTTGAAGAATTTTCCACAGTTTATTGTGATCCACACAGTCAAAGGCTTTGGTATAGTCAATAAAGCAGAAGTAGATATTTTTCTGGAACTCTCTTGCTTTTTCTATGAGCCAATAGATCTGGGCAATTTGATCTCTGGTTCTTCTGCCTTTTCTAAATCCAGCTTGAACATCTGGAAGTTCTCGGTTCATGTACTGTTGGAGCCTCCCTTGGAGAATTTTGAACATTACTTTGCTAGCTTGTGAGATGAGTGCAGTTGTCTGGTAGTTTAAACATTCTTTGGCACTACCTTTCTTTGGGATTGGAATGAAAATGGACCTTTTCCAGTCTTGTGGCCACTGCTGAGTTTTCCAAATTTGCTGGCATATTGAGTACAGCCCTTTCATAACATCATCTTTTAGGATTTGAAATAGCTCAACTGGGATTCCATCACCTCCACTAGCTTTGTTCATAGTGATGCTTCCTAAAGCCCACTTGACCTTACATTCCAGGATGTCTGGCTCTAGGTGAGTGATCACATCACTGTGGTTATCTGGGTCACTAAGGTCCTTTTTATGTAGTTCTTCTGTGTATTCTTGCCACCTCTTCTTAATATCTTCTGCTTCTGTTAGGTCCATACTATTTATGTCCTTTATTGTGCCCATCTTTGCATGAAATGTTCCCTTGATATCTCTGATTTTCTTGAAGAGATCTCTAGTCTCTCCCCTTCTATTGTTTTCCTCTATTTCTTTGCATTGATCACTGAGGGAGGCTTTTCTTGGGCTCCAAAATCATTGCAGTTGGTGACTGCAGGCTTGAAATTACAAGACACTTGCTCCTTGGAAGAAAAGCTATGACAAACCTAGAGAGCATATTAAAAAGCAGAAACATTACTTTGCCCACAAAGGTCTGTCTAGTCAAAGCTATGGTTTTTCCAGTAGTCATGTGTAGATGTGAGAGTTGGACCATAAAGAAAGCTGAGCGCCGAAGCATTGATGCTTTTGAACTGTGGTGTTGGAGAAGACTCTTGAGAGTCCCTTGGACTGCAAGGAGATCCAACCAGTCCATCCTAAAAGAAATCAGTCCTGAATATTCATTGGAAGGACTGATGCTGAAACAATCTCCAATACTTTGGCCACTTGATGCAAAGAACTGACTCATTTGAAAAGACCTCGATGCTTGGAAAGATTGAAGGCAGGAGGAGAAGGGGACAACAGAGGATAAGATGGTTAGATGGCATCACTGATTCGATGGACATGAATTTGAGCAAGCTCCGTGATGGACAGGGAGGCCTGGTGTGCTGCAGTTCTTGGGATCGCAAAAGTCAGACACGACTGAGCGACTGAACTGAACTAAACTTGGTTGCCTTGCCATAATTCAGCCTTCCTTGCTGCCCCTTATGTTGTTCAGTTGCCCGGTCGTGTCCGACTCTTTGTGACCCCATGGACTACAGTACACCAGGCCTCTCTGTCCCTCACCATCTCCCGAAGTTTACCCAAGTTCATGTCCATTGCATTAGTGATGCCATCTGGCCATCTCATCCTCTGACACCTCTTCTCCTTCTGCCCCTTAAGCCAGAAACAAAAAGAATGGAGGGGGGATTCATGGAAGATTGTGGTCTATCTCATGGAAGGATGAAAGTGTTGTGAAGTTGGGGCCATGGAAAGTAGAGAACGTATTTATTATTATTTTTAAAATAATGAGAATGAATAGCAATAAACATGGAAAAAGGGGAAAAAAGCATATTTTTGAGAAGATGGAAGTCAAGATATGAGGATTTAAAACATGATGTGGGGATTGTGTAGGAGACTGCCTTTCTAGCTCATCTTAAAGCCCTTTCTCAGAGAGGGACCTTCCTCTCTATAAGAAATCAACATCCTCAACTCTGGGTGACTGGCTCGGGGTGGACACGTGACTGAGTTGATCAGTCTCATATTTGCCCTCACATTTGGCTATGAGATTCAGTGTGTAGTGTTCCTGGAACTAAGGTGGTGTAAATAAAACTCTTCTCTGACTTCACTGATCACATGTTCAGAGGAGCAGCGGAACAGGTCTGCACAGGTGAAAAGGTAAGGGCTCCTGGAGAAAAATAGAAACAAAAGGCAGAAACGGGGAAGGCATTCTGTCTCACTCCTGATGACCTTTGAGTTTGGAACCAAGTCCTTTCTGGGCCAGGGTGCACCTGCCCTTGGGTGCCATGAAATATGCTTATGGCCCTGAATCCTGACAGTAAACTCCCTGGGTAAACATTGTTAAGGCATCATATAAAAGAGGGCGGGAACATTCTTGTCTAGTTTAGGCTAATGGGGAAGATCAGTAAAGATAAAACATGTATTTGGTCTGGAAGTTTGGTTGTTAGACAGCAGAGGAAAGGGTGGAATCCCAGAAAAATCGAAGCTGTCAGTTTCACAAGGTCTTTGCACAAGCTGCCCCACCCCCATATCCCCATCTCTCTTCCTCCCCAGCTCTCCTCAAGGTTGGCGCCTCTTAACCAGTGCGAGTGTTAGTCCCTCAGTCCTATCCGACTCTGTGCAACCCTATGGACTGGAACCCACCAGGTTCCTCTGTCCATGGGATTCTCCAGGCAAGAATACTGGAGTGGGTTGCCATTTCCTTCTCCAGGGCATCTTCCTGACCCAGGGATCAAACCTAGGTCTCCTGCATTGCAGGTAGATTCTCTACCATCTGAGCCACAGGGGAAGCTCATTAAAGACAAGTGGAGGTGCTGCTAAATAAAGTCAGCACCTCAGGGGACCTTTCCTCCTCTGTCCCAGTGCTTCTATCCCTGACTTTCCCTCAGACCATAAAGAAATACACTAATGATTTCCAAATAAACACATTCCACAAAATGAGTATCGTTTGATTAAATTTAATAATAAACTTATTAACATTATCCTCTATCCTTATTTCAAGTTTCAGCTAGTAGATTAGCTAAGAATGTTTCTCTCCCATTATTTTTCAACTCACTCCTAAACAGTCATCACCCCCTCAGTTCTATTAGGTCAAAACTTTTGGTTCAATACTGAAAACTACAGTCAGTCTTCTGGATTTTTCTAAGCATGTCTTGGATGCTCAAGAGATAACCTCTGCTTTCCACCCAATTCTAGGTAAAAGAAATGATATTATCTAAAAACTTCCCTCCATAAGGAAAGCTAGCAATACCCCCAGCTCTGATGCCTCCCCCAGTGACACGAGTAACACAGAGTACAAGACTAAGAGCTCTAAATAGCTGAAAAGTGTTTGTCCATGTGTTCTTTTCCAGGGAGGTCTCCATCCACCTCCCCTCAACCCCCACCCACCACACACTAATCACTGGGATGGAAGGCTGAAGAGGGAGAAAGGAGAGGGAATTCCATCTTTGCTACCTGTGTACTGGGTGTGCTGGGGTCAGTTATTCAGCTTATGCCATCCTCAGACTCCTCACACTGTACAATGGGTCAGTGTTAGTCCTTCAGTCATGTCCAACTCTTTGGGACCCCATGGACTGTAGCCTGCCAAGCTCCTCTGTCCATGGGATTTTCCAGGCAAGAATACTAGAGTGGGTAGCCATTCCCTTCTCCAGGGGATCTTCCCAACTCAGGGTTGGAGCCATGGTCTCCCCATTGTGGGCAGATTATTAATGTCTGAGTCACCAGGGAAGCCTATACAGTTGTGCAGTAGTAATAATACAGTGGGTAAGAGAGTTTTATAGGGTCAATATAAGGATGGCAGATAACATATGTAACTTTATTGCCCAGCATCTTGCACACACACAAAAAATGCCAGCTATTCTTTTTATCCAAGCAGAAGCCCATGTGGACACTCAGTCTATCACTCTTGTCCATTCAGACTTCTCTCCTGGTGTAGCCCTCATCCTGAGTCTTATCTCCTGTCTCTGGACACTATTACAGCTTCCGCTAAATAATGTGTCCTGCCCAATAAAGTTGTTTTCTAGTGTGACAGTGTCCCAAGTCCCATTTTATAAGTTTTTCCTCTTTTCCTCATGGTAATGAGGTCCAGATATAGTCTTGTTGCTTTTATTTTTCTAAGAAAATATATTGCTTCCTTTCTATGTAAATAGCACATGTGCTTAGAATTATTTGGTGATCAATACTAATTAGGTATTCTGTTCAGTGGATGTTTAATGCTTTAATTCTAGACTTTCATCTAGTTAATTTGAATTGGTTAACCCCAACTCTATATTGATTAAATAGTCTTCTTTTTGTTTGACTTCAGCTGTGAGTATAAAAGAAAAAGCAAGGCATGCAATAACATTATGGTGAAATGTTATTTATAAATTCAATTAAAATGAATTCTGTTGAGGCAAAAATTAGAATCCTGTGAAAAATTCTTATCATCTCTCTTTCTCTCCTTCCCCCATCCCTTCAATCTTATTTTCTAATAAATGTTATTCAGACTTGAAACTCTACTGGGAAATTTCACTTTTGGTTTTGAGAAATGTCATCTGCCAGTGGTGGGAATATCAGAATTTTTAAGCAAAGAGATAATAACCTCTCTCAAACATGTTAAAAAGCGTTACAGGGCATTCTCCCTCACTGCTAAATTCTGTAAAAGGAAAAAAAAAAAGACTACCCCCTGGACTAAAGTTAATGAAAAAGTGTTTTCCTAAGAAGAAAGTCTTTTTAGAAAATTAAGAAGAAGCACAGAGATTTGAAATTGCAGTCAGTCAGCAGAAGGACGAACTGGCCCACAGCAACTGCTCGGGCAGAGCTCAACGGCCCCCTTTCTTTCCTTCCTCCTCCCCCCTTCCTTGGGACAGGTCATCAGGATAAATGGCTCTGGCCACAACCAAACATCCTTTTTTCCCCTTCAGTTTCTCAATTCAGCTCAGTTCAGTTCAGTCGCTCAGTTGTGTCCGACTCTTTGCGACCCCATGAACTGCAGCACGCCAGGCCTCCCTGTCCATCACCAACTCCCGGAGTCCACCCAAACCCATGTCCATTGAGTCGGTGATGCCATCCAACCATCTCATCCTCTGTCATCCCCTTCTCCTCCTGCCCTCAATCTTTCCCAGCATCAGGGTCTTTTCAAATGGGTCAGCTCTTTACATCAGGTGGCCAAAGTATTGGAGTTTCAGCTTCAACATCAGTCCTTCCAATGAACACCCAGGATTGATCTCCTTTAGGATGGACTGGTTGGATCTCCTTGTAGTCCAAGGGACTCTCAAGAGTCTTCTCCAACACCACAGTTCAAAAACATCAATGCTTCAGTGCTCTGCTTTCTTTATGGTCCAACTCTCACATCCATACATGACTACTGGAAAAATCATAGCCTTGACTAGACAGATCTTTGTTGACAAAGTGATGTCTCTGCTTTTTAATACGCTGTCTAGGTTGGCCATAACTTTCCTTCCAAGGAGTAAGTGTCTTTTAATTTCATGGCTGTAATCACCATCAGCAGTGATTTTGGAGCCCCCCAAAATAAAGTCAGCTACTGTTTCCACTCTTGCCCCATCTATTTCCCATGAAGTGATGGGACCAGATGCCATGATATTAGTTTTCTGAATGTTGAGCTTTAAGCCAACTTTTTGACTCTCCTCTTGCACTTTCATCAAGAGGCTCTTTAGTTCTTCTTCACTTTCTGCCATAAGGGTGGTGTCATCTGCATATCTGAGGTTCTTGATATTTCTCCCGGCAATCTTGATTTCAGCTTCTGCTTTTTCCAGCCCAGTGTTTCCCATGATGTACTCTGCATGTAAGTTAAATAAGCAGGGTGACAATATACAGCCTTGACGTACACCTTTTCCTATTTGGAACCAATCTGTTGTTCCATGTCCAGTTCTAACTGTTGCTTCCTGACCTGCATACAGGTTTCTCAAGAGGCAGGTCAGTTGGTCTGGTATTCCCATCTCTTTCAGAATTTTCCACAGTCTATTGTGTCTAGCAGGAGAAATAAGGAAGAGTAAGTCCTAGGACTTCCTTGGTGATCTAGAGGGCTAAGATTTTGAGTTCCCAATGCAGGGAGCCTGGATGTGATCGCTTGTCAAGGAATTTGATCCCATAAGTTGGAACTCAAGTTCCCACATGCTACAATCAGAGATCCTGCATACAACAACTAAGACCCAGTGCAGCCAAAGAAATAAAAATAAATAAATTTTAAAGAAAAAGAGAGTAAGCCCCACCCTCTGAAACTTCCTGGGGACCTGGCCTCTTGGGCAGACATCTTATCTCACCCCTGGTGAGTAAACTGAAATTCAAGCTTGACTTCTAAGCCAAGCCCCAAAAGAAGCTCTTGCTTCTAGGTAACCTGAAAAATGGACCTTAGCCTTCTCACTAGTTCTCACCTCATTCCCCATCCCTCCTCCATCCTGAGTCTTGCCCATTTTTAGAGTCCAGCATTGCTGAACCAGCACATGAAAAATTCAGGTCTTTGCTTACTTCTGTGGCAAATGTTCCACTTCTGTTTCTTCTGTATTCCATTCCTTTTCTTCCTTTGTTCCCCTAGATGGGTCAAGTGAAGACTGGAGGACTGATTTAGACAGAAGAAGAGAAAAGATTTCAGAGGCAAAATATTTTAAGGGTGAGTATAGTCTCATTATCTACTGACGGAGGCTAAATTCAGCAGAAGACTGAATGTCTTAGAGTGTGCAGGTGATGCTTATCCATTTCTTCTAATTTGCAGATGACTAAGAATTAAGGTTGTTGTCAAACCTTAGATGAAAAAATAAACAAGTCAGTATAAGTAACAGGACAGACAACCCTAAATGTAGGGAAACTTGCATCCATCCAGGTTCTGGATAAAGAAAGAAACTTAAGGCAAGGGTAATCAAAATAAAACCACCTGTGGGGTCTATAGACCCTTAAGTTTTACTGGCTTCTATGGCTGTCCCTGAGTAGGAAATGGCAACCCACTCTAGTATTCTTGCCTGGAGAAAATTCCAGGAGGAGCCTGGCGGGCTTCAGTCCATAGGGTCGCCAAGAGTCAGACACAACTGAGCATGATATAACAACAAGAATGGCTGTCATCTTTCCAGCCCCCAGCCACAGACTCAAACTGGAAATACTAGGGGCATTCATGATTCAAAATTCACTTCCTCTATCAGATGCCTACACCCCTGAATAGAAAATTAAGTGAAAATGAGGCTATAATCAGCAATCTTTTCTTAACTCTTGAAGATACTGAAGAATTTGCCACTGAAGCAAATAAAAATCCCTAGACTGTCTGGTTAAAGTTGTTCTTGATAATAGGATAGCCCTTGATTATCTGTCAGCTGAGCACAGAGGTAACCATTTGTGTTGTGATCAACAGCTACTACATTTCTGGAGAAGTTGAGACCAAGCTACATAAAGTCACTAAGCCAGCCACTTGGTTTAAAAAAGTGACTCCTTCAGCAGACTTTTTCTCTGATCTGCTTGATTTAAGTTGCTTTGGGTCATAGGGGCCCTGCCTTCAGAGTGCCCTCCAATCATTGGGTATTATTCTGCTTATAGTCTTTCTAATCATCTTTCTGGTTTGCTATGTTCTCTCAAAAGCTTTACATGCATGCATGCAGTTGCTGATGACCAGACAAACGATCTCCCTTTGCCTAGAATGCCAAAAATGGGATGAAGAAAGTCAACTAAGAGAACACGACTTTGCTATTCCAACCTTTTTTTTTTTCCAGTTGGAGATTCAACCTGACTCCAGCATCACCAAGTGGTAGCTCAGAGTGGCACTAATACCTTAAACTTTGACTACAACTGATAAAATTGATCAAAAGGAGGAACTGATAAAGTTAATTTGAATATTGGCACCCATAAAATGGAGGCCACCTCAGTGGCCCAGCCCATGTCACAAATCTAAACTTAAGTCAGCCTGCACTTATGGGAAACCCCTGTCAATGAAACCTAACATATATCTATCATAATCCTCCAAGCCAGCTTTAGCTAGCTTAATTTACCCTAGAAAACAGGACTTTCAGGCTTTCTAAGGAAATCTCTGATCTCCTAGTTAATCATGCCGTGTTTCTGTATCACCTCTTTCTAACTCTCTATAAAACTCCCTCTTGTCTCAGATCCCTAGAGAGCAGTACTCCTCTGCTTATGAGGCACAGTACTCCCTGATTCATGGATTGTTTTCTCTTGAATAAAGGACATCAAACTCTTTACTGAAAAAAAAAGTATAAGCAACAGGGTATAAACAACTAAAAAAGTATGGTCATTGAATTCAGAACATATGCTTTCACATATTGCCACAATTCTAAGTGCTCATGTGAAACTACATTAACAATTTGTACTTAGTAGGTTTGAGCCTGGTAGGTTGCTGCTTTTTATATTTCTAAAGTTTACAATATAGTACCAAGATTTATTAGAGGAACACTTAAGAAATAAAGACAATAATAACTTGTGAATTTTCCTGTCTATCTAATGCCAGAAAAACTAGATGAAATTGAGAAATTCAGTTAACCCATACACATATTGATCCATAGTTATATTCAGTATTATTCTAGATGAGATGTAAGAGAAATCCCACCCTTGAGGAATGTGTGGTCAGTGAACAAACTGCTCAGTGACAGATGGCTTGGTGGGTCTTCATCCCAATCTTTCTGATTACAGTTGTCAGGATCTGCACATGTTTTATGCCCTCTCTAAGCCTCAGTTTCTTCATCCACAGAATGGGATAATATTAATATTTACTTTCTATGTTTAACAAGATTAAATAAAATGCTAATGTCTATAAATTGCTGAGAATAATGCCTGGAATGCGGTGAACCCTCAAAAACTATTACATACCAACTAGTTGGGAAGTAAAGACTAGAAGTCATTCATTTTATGTCAAAATAAGTTAACATTTAGAATAGATATACTTGGATGTTTGCCAACATTTTTATCTTTTCTTTTTGGTCAAAGAGTTGAAACCAGATGGGATATTGTACAATTACAAACCTACAAGTCTTCCTGTTTCTTTTAATTTGATACCTAATTTGGGCATATGTGGGTAAAAGAAACCAGAGAATATTCCTCTGACTAATACCTGAAAACAAGAGTTACAGATTAGGGTTTTCAGAACAAACAACAAAACCAAAGCCCTGGCTATCTACACAGAAAGTGTTCTCTAAGGCTTGACAGGATTCTTTGACCTTTGTTTTATGAAACATGGACAATCTTACATTTGATTGGTGAATTTCCTGGCTTTTTTTTTTCTTCTTAAACCATGTTCCCTGCCTGCAAAGCTAAACCTATTTATGGTGAGCACTGTTTTTTCAATTAGGTTTATTTTCATTTTCCCATAGGCCAAGTTAGCTGAGAATGTCCCAAAGTTTATTTTCCTTTCCTTTCCTTTGTAGAATGGTTTTTAAAATTAAAATATACAGCACTTATATCTATTGATTTTTTTGAAATACTGTCTAAATTTTTTTTCTTTTTTTCACATTTAATGCTCCATCATGAGACGTATTATTCAAAACGCTTTTCACTATTCAAAAATGCTTCTCAGAGTGTAATGGTAGTCCATTTTTGTGGTCAGCTCTTCGAGAGCAAGGATCAAGTCCATTCCGCCAACTTTGTGAAGTGTCTCGTACAATCTGGTGCTCAGCAGAGTACTTAAGAAAGCTGGTGTTTGTGACTTGGCTTTTCCCCAAACTTTTCAGCTGGATGTCAGCATTCCATCCAGATTGTCAATTTCTCAAGCTTAATATTGGCAAGACATCCTTTCCAAGAGGCCCCTCCTTTTGGGGGTAGGGGTGGGGTAGGGAGAAAAGGACTCTAAGCTCCGCATCAACTTTCTAATAGTTTTGTAACACACTATTCTCTGGTGAGAACCCTGGGTGAGAGCGAGTCTTAGCTAAGAACTTTGCTTTCGGAAGAGCGCTTCAGGTTTACAGCCCTTGGGGAAGAGGGTTTGCTCATCCCTGGAAAACTGCGGGCGGCTCTCGGGGGCTGGGAAGGTCAGCGCAGCTGGAGAGGGGCCCTCTAGCCTCGGGGGAAGGGGAGAGTCCCGGTTCGCTCCCGGGGCGCTCCCCGCGGGCTGGGGTGGACGGCGCCCCGGCCCCCGGAGCTCCTCCCCGCGCGGCCTCCCGCCCGCCGGCCGCGGTCCCCGCCCGCGCCAGCGCTCGGCTGCCGGCTCCCGCCCCTCCTCCCGCCCAGAGGCGCGGGGGCAGGAATTCGGCCGCCGAGCTCCCCGGGGCACCGTGCCCTGGAGGGCTGGGCCGCGCCCTCCTCCCCGGCTCCTTTCCCCCCCAGCTCCCCTCCTCCCGGCCTCCCCCTCCCAGCGCTCTCCCCTCCCCATCCCGGCGGCTCCGGGCTCCTCCCGTTCCCCTCCTCCCCGCACTCCTTCTCCCTGCCCCCCACCCACGCTCCCTCTCCCTTCCTTCTTTCCTCGCCTGGGCCCTTCTTCCTGCTCCCCTCTCCTCCCCGCTCCCCTCCGCTTTTCCTCCAGATCCCCATCCTCTCCCCTTCCCCTCCCCTTCCCCTCCCCTCCCCTCCCTCTTCCTCCTCTGCTCCCTCCGTGCGCGCCTTCTCCGGGCTCCCCCACCTCTTTCCTCCTCCGTTCCTCCCTGGAACCCCTCCCCTCTCCGCTCCTCCCCCCGTTATCCCTCTCCTCTGCTCCCCGCCTTCCTCCCGGGCTCCTCTTTCTCGGTTCGCGGAGCTCCCACGCGGTTGCTATGGAGGCGGCCGCGGCTGCTAGCCGCCCGCCAGGAGCTGCCCTGGGGCCCCGGGGACGGAGCGGTGACTCTGCCCGAGGCCGTGGCGCCTCGCCCCCTTGGGGCCCGGGAACAAAGCGCACCCTCCCCCATCTCGGGAGTGCGCTGCAAGACCTTCAGGCGCCCCGGACCCGGAGGGCGAATCTGCCGGCCCCTCTGGGGAACGGACCCCAGGGGTCGGGGTGACAGCTGCGTGCTACCGAGCTACCTTGTGGCCCCCCGAAGATCACTCCCGCTCTCCTCATCCCTACCCCCCATCCCAGAGGTGTCTCTGAGGCCGGGGGACGGCCAGATGGCCCCATTAAAAAGGATCGTCCCCTTTTGTTGGGGGGCCCGAAGCAGCGCCCAGGCCAATTTACATAGGAAAATGGGGTTTGTGTCCCCAATTCAGGGCTGTGCCCCGGCAGCTGGTGGTTCTGTCTTCGTGTCAGGAGCCCACAGCATGATGTTTAAATTGACTTGATGTGTGCAGATGTTTGCGTGTGAATAGCAATTGATTTGAGAACCGGTAGCTATTAGGTCAGGCTTGGAGAAACTCAGTTCACAGAGGAAATTTTTATCAGCCTGGGCACAACGTAAGATAGTAGAATGGAAGTGTCCTGCTGAAGACTTAGGATGCTCTCTTAGAGAACTCACAGTTTATCACTTTGTCAGGGAATCTAAAAAGCCCAATAGTTGGACCTGAAGAGAATTTTGAAATCCTTACTGTTTTCATTTTGGTTGTTCCTTGTTAAAGTTGTAAGGTTGAACATAAAAAAAGAGGTGAGGAGGACTGCTAAGACTTCAAAGTGATCGATGAAAGATCTAATCTAATTCATTTCATTAAAATAACTCAGCCAGCTGCTATAGCCTGTAGCAGACTGAAAGTTGTCACTAGTTTGAAATCAGTAGTTTAAACATGTATACGTAAATGATAGACTGTTTAGAACAGAGAGGACCTTCAATTCTTATTTTACCAGTAAGGAATTTGAATCTCAGAGAGGTTAAGTGATCTTCCCAAGATCATAACAACTCTTGGAATATGATCTCAACGAAGGAAAGGGAAACTTTAAGACAGAAGATTTAGGAGCCCTTGAAAATACCTTAATCAAGACGCTCTCAAACCTTTCCACCAGTCTGCTGGAGCCACCAACAGGTAACTCCCTAGAAGACAAGGAATGGAGAGGAATTTTTTTCCCTCTGTCTCCATGCATTCATCAACTTCAGCTCAAGTCTGTTGTTCTTGTTTAGTTGCTAAGTCCTGTCCAACTCTTTTTCGACCCCATAGACTAGCCTGTCTGTCCATGGGATTTCCCAGGCAAGAATACTGGAGTGGGTTGCCATTTCTTTCTCCAGGGGACCTTCCTGACCCAGGGATCGGGCCAGTGTCTCCTGCATTGGCACGCAGATTCTTTACCACTGAGCCACCAGGAAAGCCACAGGGCTTTGGGGCCAATTTTAGCCACTGGAGTCTTTCTGAACCCTGAACTGAAACTTGTGACTTCATTTCCATCAGAGTGTTCATTTTGTGATGAAATAGAATGGGACTGGTTAGAATTTGTATGAAATGGGAAATCAAAGCTGGGCAGGAACCCTCTGGTCTCATTTTCAGGAAGAAAGCCAAAGTGATCAGTGGAACTAGTGTTCATCTTGCTTGAAGGTGGGATAGCTAATTTGGAAAGGCTTTGTGGTTAAGACTCTGTACTCCCAATGCAAGGGGTGTGGATTTTATCCCTGGTTGGGAAACTAAGATCCTACATGCTCCAAAAAAACATTGAAAAGAACCTTTGAAATGTGATCTCCTTACTTCAAGGATTGTGTTGGAAGAGTTTTATCTGCTAAACTTGCCAGTAGACTTATGTTGGAAAAAACTTCTGCCTTTAAACTTGAAGTGACTGGGAAAAATTAGGAAAGAGTGTTTCTGGGTAAGATTTTAGAAGAGTTGTAGAATGCCACATAAAAGAAGAACATAAGTTCACACACTGTACTTCAAACATGAGAAATACCGAGAATGTGCAGCTGGGTTGGAACTGGAAATGGGTGTTAATTTCTGCTCTGCTTCTCCTACCAAACAAAGCAGCAGTTTGCTTGGACCCAAGTGGTACTAACATGAGAGTGTCAAATATGTGATGAGGATATTAAGTAAAGAATATAAGAACCTCTCGATTCTTAGAAAGAGAGTGTTTTTAGAATAATATGTTAGATTTTAAAAATAGCTATATTCAAGAAAATTATTTGAAATGGACTCCCCCATTACTACTACCTACGTACTCTCTTATCTCTCTTTACTGTTTTGACTACCCTTTAGTACTTGTATTGGTTAGTTATTGAGGTGTAACAAACAACCCCAAAAAACTCAACACCAAAAAACAGCTATTTATTAGTATAGCTCATGCCCCTGTGGGTTAGTAGGAGATCAGCTCCTCTAGGTAGGGCACGTTGGTGGCCCTTCTAATGCTGGCTCAGCTTAAGCATGCATCTCAGGGTCTCCTGGAGCTCTGCTTTAGACTAGGTTTGGCTGAGGAAGTTTAGCTGAAACAGCTCTGCTCCATGTCTTTTATCCTTCTGAGACTGGCAGACCATTTCAGGTACCTTCTTCCCATGGCAATGACAGAGGAGCAAGAAGGGTGTGGGAATCATGAAGAGCTCTGGTGCTCTATGTTTTACTAGAGTCAGGAGCTGGTACCCTGCACTTCTACCTTATTCTACTGGCCAAATCAGGTCACATGGCCAGACCTGATCGAATCAAGTCACAATGAAAGAAGGAAGCCTAGCTCACTGCAGAAAACATGACAGAGGGAATGGATAGAGGTAGGGTAAAGAATTAGGGCCTTGAATGCAGTCAAACACAGCTCTCGTCAACATCTGCTAGTAAAACATCCATTTTACCAGTAAGTTTACTCAGAAGTTTGTTTCTCTTCCTGCTAGAATGTAAGCTCCATATGGGCAGGAATTTTTGTCTGCCTTGTTTGTTGTTAATCCTCAATATCTAAAACAGTGGCACATTTTAGATGCTTAATAAGCCTTGGATGAATCTTTAAGGAGGTTTACATTAATTATTTGGCCTATATATAAAGCCCAAATTCCCTGGGACAGAATGTAATTTTATTAGTTTTTCTTCATCTTCTGATTTAAAGATCATGGTTTGCATTTGCTTGCAATGGAAACTGCTGTCTGTTTGGAATAAACATCATTTCTTAAGTTTTTTAAAAATTTCCAGATTTCAAAGTAGTTTAACATTTGTCTAGAACGTATAAATAGGTACTACATAAAAGCTGATTATTAGATGGGCAGAAAATTTGCTGGAGAGGGAGGATTTTACATATATTTTGGCAAAGAATACATTGCTTCTTCCGATGTGGAAATAATACTAATAAAAATTTCAAACTTTCAGAATTTGAATCTGAAAAATTACCAAGATCTTTGAATTTGAAGTGCTCCAAAATGTGTAGGGTACAGGATAGTTGTTGTCATTGTTCAGTCACCAAGTTGTGTCCGACTCTTTGTGACCCCATGGACTGCAGCACGCCAGGTTTCCTTGTCCCTCACCATCTCCTGGAGTCTGCCCAAGTTCATGTCCGTTGAATCAGTCATGCCATCCAACCATCTCATCCTTTGTTGCCCTCTTCTCCTTCTGCCTTCAATCTTACCCAGTATCAGGGTCTTTTCCAATGAGTCAGCTGTTCGCATCAGGTGGCCAAAATAGGTACAGGATAGTACCTACCCAGGACTTCCCTGGTGGCTCAGATGGTAAAGTGTCTGCCTGCAATGCAGGAGACCCCGGTTCAATCCCTGGGTTGGGAAGATCCCCTGGAGAAGGAAATGGCAACCCATTCCAGTACTCTTGCCTGTAAAATCCCATACCCAAATTATCTTTGTTGGCCTTTTGGGTCCACAGAAATTCAGTCATTTCTTACTCCTCTCTACCCCTGTTTACCCTATCCAGAAGACAGAGAGCAAAGGAATTTTCTTAAGGTCATACATTAAAGGGGAATTCCTGTGCAATATTTTTTTTTGTTTCCTTGAAATTTGAATTTATGCTGCCACTTTTTGACTGTGGCAGATGATGTGGTAGGAGATAAAGTAGGTGTTAATGCTCAGTTAAATAAAGGGGAGCTTTGCAAATGTCCATACCTAGCAGCAGGTTAATTTGGGACTCCCGCGAGAAACCCAGGTCTTGGACACTGGAGTGAGTGTCTGAATTGTCATCATGTCAGATGACTAACTCCACAGACACGCAGGTGTTAGTTAGACCTGAAAGCTCGATTCTAGGTGGATCTATAATTTTCGAAAAGACAGGAACCTGGAAAGTTAGGGGCTTAGAAACATCCTGAATTATAGTCATTTCTTCCTCTGTCTCCCTCCCAACCCCCTCCTGTCTCCACCCCTTATCCCCTCCACATCACTCAATAGAGTCCCCACAAAATGACTATTGTGTTATAGATCTATAAGCTGTGAATATTTCTCAGAAAGGTTTTGCTTACAAATTTATGATTAGGGGCTGCCCAGGTGGTGCTAGTAGTGATAAAGAATCCGCCTGCCAATATAGGAGACTCAG
Organism: Giraffa tippelskirchi; assembly: GCF_054371585.1. Lineage (NCBI taxonomy): Eukaryota > Metazoa > Chordata > Mammalia > Artiodactyla > Giraffidae > Giraffa > Giraffa tippelskirchi. Next base: position 34,962,374 of record NC_137280.1, on the reverse strand, counting down.
GAGATGCAGGTTCGACCCCTGGGTCAGGAAGATCCCCCGGAGAAGGAAATGGCCATCCACTCCAGTATTCTTGCCTGGGAAATCCCATGGACAGAGGAACCTGAAGGGGTGCAGCCCATGGGAACGCAAAGAATCGCCTTATTAATAGTGAGACTCTAAAAGCGCACACATTTTTAGTTTAACTTTGGTCTTTTGGGTTGCAGATTTGGAGATTTAGAGGTTTCTACATTCACCTGGTGAGCTACGGTCCATAGGGTCGCAGATTCAGACATGGCTGAAGCGACTTGGCACAGCACAGCACATTCAGCAAACATTCATCAAGGGGCTCCTGGCTGCACTAAACACGATTAGATGAAGCCCTTGGCCCTGAGAGAGCTCAGAAAGTTGGGGAAGATGTGCAGGTTGATGGGCAGTTTTCAGCACAGGGGGATAAAGGCTGTGGTTGAGGAAGAGTCGGGGTGGGAGCTCAATGGAGACAAAGGAAGCAAGCTAACATTGGAATAATGCCTTCCAATTTGCGCAAGTTCTCTTGCATTCATCTCCTCTCATCCTGGCAGTTTCCCTACCTGCAGGCTGGAACAGGGTATTATCCCCATGATATTCAGAGGAGGAGACAGTGAGAGCTATATGCTTTGTAAGGGGTGAACCAGACTTCACACTTGCATCCCCTGAGGCTCTCTTTCCCGGCTCTTCCATCTTGGTTCTACTCCTGCTCCCTCTCTCCGCCAGGCTTGCATGGTTTCCAGAAGTGTGGTCTGGTCCAGGCCTTGCATCCCTCAGGTGTAAAATGAGGACATGGTTCAGGACGATTTATAAGACCTTGCGTCCGTTTGTTGTTACTGTTCAGTTGCTTCGTCCTGTCTGACTCTTTGAGACCCTGTGGACTGCAGCACACCAGGCTTCCCTGTCCTTCGCTATCTCATGGAGCTTGCTCAAACTCAAGTCCATTGAGTCGATGATGCCATCCAATCATCTCATCCTCTGTTGTCCCCTTCTCCTCCTGCCCTCAATCCTTCCTAGCATCAGGGTCTTTTCCGATGAGGGTCTTTTGCACCCCTAACAGTCTAAAATTCCAAGGACTGTTCCTTTTGTAGTCAGTCTGAGGAAGTTTGATATGAAAGTCCTGTAAGTTTTTATTCGTGTTTTACAAAACCCTTTGCAGCAGGTTGGTCTTAATTTTTTTAAAAAATACCTGTTTCAAGATGAAGACATTGAGGAAGTAGGACCCGCCACTTCTCTGTGGCCCCATAGAGTCCTGGCAGGGTCAGCATTCACGCTTCTGGCTCCTGAGTTTCTGATCTCCTATTCCTCTCTGTGAAATGGCTTTCCTCATACCTCTTAACTTTTATTTTACTTCCTTTTCTAATGGGTATTGTTGAAAATTCTGTTCTGTTATTAAGTGTCCTAAGTGACTTCTTGTTCTAGATGTTTTCAAGTATGTGTGTATGTGTGCCTGAGTGTGTGTACTCCATTATTTGTTCATTGCTCAAAAGAGAAGCTGCACACTGAAAATTGGAGAGTCAAACATTTACTTGCAGACATATTTTTTTTAACTTTTTAATTTTATATGGGAGTATAGCCTATCAACAACGTTGTGATGGTTTCAGATGGACGGTAAGGGAATTTAGTCATACATATATACGTATCCAGTGTCCCTCAAACTTCCCTCCCATCCAGGTTGTTATATAACACTGAGCAGAGTTCCAGATGCTATACAGTAGGTCCTTGTTGGCTATCCATTTTAAATATAGTAGTGTATACATGTCCATCCCAAACTCCCCAGCTATCTCCTCCCCCCATTCTTCCCCTTGGCAACCATAAGTTCATTCTCTAACAGATATATTTTAAAATATTGTTTATTTTGAGTAAATTACCCCAAACAATGGTATACATTCCAAAATGACTTGTGTAAATATTTTTAAGTTTAAGTTGATATTTAATGATTGAGGAATTTCATATATAAAAATCTGGGTTTATGACTTTTCATGAAAGTCAGATCTGGCAACTTAGCCCAGATTTCCTATTATGTCACCAATCAGTCTTACCTTCTTTGGGTTAACTGTGGGCTCACCAGACTTCCTCCCCTTCCTCCTACTCCCAAGTCCTCACCACTGACAGCTCGGTAAGTCATTTAAATCCCTGGTTGGCCCCTTTAGACATTAGTAGTTGGCCTGCTCACCTCAAATATTTGTACCTTAGATGTCCCACCGACACACAAGGAAGCCTGGTGGACCTGGGGTTGACCTGCTCTGAGGCAGCTGATGGCGAGAAGGTGTCTTTCACCTGCAATATCAGGATGAAGTGGGTGGAGTCAAACAGGAGGCCCAAGAAGAAAATGCCAATCAATCAGAAGGAAAGCTTGGGATTGGCTGGGTTATTTGTCCTTTGGACAACAAGCAAGCAAACAGCAGTAACAATAAAATGGGGAGACCAAGGGAGAAAGAAAGGAAGAACAAAATAGGGCTTGTTAAAGGACAAAATGTACCAATGAGAGCAAACTGAAGCAAGACACGAGATGATGAACATGAAAAAATTTATTATTATTATTATTAGGCTTGCAGGATCTCAGTTTCCTGAGCAGTGATTGAACCCCAAGCTGTGGCAATGAAAGTGTAGAATCCTAACCACCAGGCCACCAGGGGATTCTCCATGAACAAATTATTAATTTCTTTAATTCTCAACCACAAAATGGGGTATCTTCCTCAAAGAGTAGTTGAGAAGATAAGAGGCAGTGTATTTAAAGACTTGACCACAGTGCCTGGACTTTGACGACCGAGTGATAACTCACGAGTCTCTGTGTGATGGCTTCACTACATGCTCTAGGAAGTGAAAAATCCATCGCTTTTTCTGGATAAAATTCTATTTTTAAATAAAACATCTGTACTTTGGGGAGGCTTTGAAAATAAGCTTTTGAATATGGCAGCATTTCTCTTCCCAGTTGCATGGGGGCCTCCTGGTCCCACAGGTTACATAGGGCCTACAAAACAGGCACCTACACAGTCAGGGTGACATCTGGAATTCCCAAAGTAAGTGACCTCACCAATCTCCTATGGCAAGCGTTCTGGCTGAGCCCCAACCTGGGTTCAGAGTTTGGCTATGTGTGCCCCTGACAGGGGGTCAACAGCTATATTTGATGGCATCAGGCTGTTCACAGCTATTTTGCTTCTCTTCCTTCCAAGCACATGGTAAGATTGTACTTTTCTGTTTTCTTGAGTTTGGGCACACCTGTGACACTTTGGCTGATGAAATGCATTTAGAGGTGACTTGTGTCACATGGAGCAGCTGCTGGGCCACAGAAGCCAGGGGAGCATGTTAAGATGATACCTCCGTCAGCTTGGTTTCCTAGGTAACCCAGGTGAGTAGAGAAACCCCCTGACTGCCTGCACTGAACACACAGGAGGCTCAAGGAATATACTTTTGCTGCTACTCCACTGTTAATTTTGGTTTGTTACTGCTGCATAACATGGCCTGGAAAGTTAGGTCCATAAATCAAGGCAAATTGGAAATGGTCAAACAGGAGATGGCAAGAGTGAACGTTGACATTCTAGGAATCAGCGAACTAAGATGGACTGGAATGGGTGAATTTAACTCAGATGACCATTATATCTACTACTGTGGGCAGGAATCCCTTAGAAGAAATGGAGTAGCCATCATGGTCAACAAAAGAGTCCGAAAGGCAGTACTTAGATGCAATCTCAAAAACGACAGAATGATCTCTGTTCGTTTCCAAGGCAAACCATTCAATATCACAGTAATCCAAGTCTATGCCCCGACCAGTAATGCTGAAGAAGCTGAACTTGAACGATTCAATGAAGACCTACAAGACCTTCAAGCACTAACATCCAAAAAAGATGTCCTTTTCATTATAGGGGACTGGAATGCAAAAGTAGGAAGTCAAGAAACACCTTGCGTAACAGGCAAATTTGGCCTTGGAGTACAGAATGAAGCAGGGCAAAGGCTAATAGAGTTTTGCCAAGAGAACACACTGGTAATAGCAAACACCCTCTTCCAACAACACAAGAGAAGACTCTACATGTGGACATCACCAGATGGTCAACACTGAAATCAGATTGATTATATTCTTTGCAGCCAAAGATGGAGAAGCTCTATACAGTCAGCAAAAACAATACCAGGAGAAGACTGTGGCTCAGATCATGAACTGCTTATTGCCAAATTCAGACTTAAATTGAAGAAAGTAGGGAAAACCATTAGTCCATTCAGGTATGACCTAGATCAAATCCCTTATGAGTATACAGTAGAAGTGACAAATAGATTTAAGGGACTAGATCTGATAGACAGTGCCTGACGAACTATGGACAGAGGTTTGTGACATTGTACAGGAGACAGGGATCAAGAAAATCCCCATGGAAAAGAAATGCAAAAAGGCAAAACGGCTGTCTGAGGAGTCCTTACAGATAGCTGGGAAGAGAAGAGAAGCGAAAAGCAAAGGAGAAAAGGAACGATATTCCCATCTAAATGCAGAGTTCCAAAGAATAGCAAGGAGAGATAAGAAAGCCTTCCTCAGCGATCAGTGCGAAGAAATAGAGGAAAACAACAGATTGGGAAAGACTAGAGATCTCTTCAAGAAAATTAGAGATACCAAAGGAACATTTCATGCAAAGATAGGCTCGATAAAGGACAGAAATGGTATGGACCTAACAGAAGCAGAAGATATTAAGAAGAGGTGGCAAGAATACACAGAAGAACTGTACAAAGAAGATCTTCATGACCCAGATAATCACGATGGTGTGATCACTCACCTAGAGCCAGACATCCTGGAATATGAAGTCAAGTGGGCCTTAGAAAGCATCACTACGAACAAAGCTAGTGGAGGTGATGGAATTCCAGTTGAGCTATTTCAAATCCTCAAAGGTGATGCTGTGAAAGTGCTGCACTCGATATGCCAGCAAATTTGGAAAACTCAGCAGTGGCCACAGGACTGGAAAAGGTCAGTTTTCGTTCCAATCCCAAAAAAAGACAATGCCAAAGAATGCTCAAACTACCACACAATTGCACTCATCTCACACGCTAGTAAAGTAATGCTCAAAATTCTCCAAGCCAGACTTCAGCAATATGTGAACCATGAACTTCCAGATATTCAAGCTGGTTTTAGGAAAGGCAGAGGAACCAGAGATCAAATTGGCAACATCCACTGGATCATCGAAAAAGCACGAGAGTTCCAGAAAAACATTTATTTCTGCTTTATTGACTATGCCAAAGCCTTTGACTGTGTGGATCACAATAAACTGTGGAAAATTCTGAAAGAGATGGGAATACCAGACCATCTGACCTGTCTCTTGAGAAACCTGTATGCAGGTCAGGAAGCAACAGTTAGAACTGGACAGGGAACAACAGACTGGTTCCAAATAGGAACGTCAAGGCTGTATATTGTCACCCTGCTTATTTAACTTATATGCAGAGTACATCATGAGAAACGCTGGGCTGGAAGAAACACAAGCTGGAATCAAGATTGCCGGGAGAAATATCAAGAACCTCAGATATGCAGATGACACCACCCTTATGGCAGAAAGTGAAGAAGAACTAAAGAGCCTCTTGATGAAAGTGAAAGAGGAGAGTCAAAAAGTTGGCTTAAAGCTCAACATTCAGAAAACTAAGATCACCAGATGCCAGTGACGGCATCTGGTCCCGTCACTCCATGGGAAATAGATGGGGAAACAGTGGAAACAGTGTCAGACTTTATTTTTTGGGGCTCCAGAATCACTGCTGATGGTGACTGCAGCCATGAAATTAGAAGACGCTTACTCCTTGGAAGGAAGGTTATGGCCAACCTAGATAGCATATTTAAAAGCAGAGACATTACTTTGCCAACAAAAGTCCGTCTAGTCAAGGCTATGGTTTTTCCAGTGGTCATGTATGGATGTGAGAGTTGGACAGTGAAGAAAGCTGAGCACCGCAGAATTGATGCTTTTGAACTGTGGTGTTGGGGAAGACCCTTGAGAGTCCCTTGGACTGCAAGGAGATCCAATCAATCCATCCTAAAAGAGATCAATCCTGGGTGTTCATTGGAAGGACTGATGTTGAAGCTGAAACTCCAATACTTTGGCCACTTCATGCGAAGGGTTGACTCACTGGAAAAGACCCTAATGCTGGGTAGGATTGGGGGCGGGAGGAGAGGGGAACGACAGAGGATGGGATGTTTGGATGGCATCACCGACTTGTTGGACATGGGTTTGGGAAGACTCCGGGAGTTGGTGATGGACAGAGAGGCCTGGCGTGCTGCAGTTCATGGGGTCGCAAAGAGTCGGACATGAATGAGCAACTGAACTGACTCCTTGGAAGGAAGGATATGCCAACGTAGATAGTATGTTTAAAAGCAGAGACGTTACTTTGCCAACAAAAGTCCGTCTAGTCAAGGCTATGTTTTTTCCAGTGGTCATGTATGGATGTGAGAGTTGGACGGTGAAGAAAGCTGAGCACCGCAGAATTGATGCTTTTGAACTGTGGTGTTGGAGAAAACTCATGAGAGTCCCTTGGACTGCAAGGAGATCCAATCACTCCATCCTAAAGGAGATCAATCCTGGGTGTTCATTGGAGGGACTGATGTTGAAGCTGAAACTCCAATCCTTTGGCCACCTCATGCGAAATGTTGACTCATTGGAAAAGACCCTAATGGTGGGTCGGATTGAGGGCAGGAGGAGAAGGGGATGACAGAGGATGAGATGGTTGGATGGCATCACTGACTCGATGGACATGGGTTTGGGTGAACTCCGGGAGTTGGTGATGAACAGAGAGGCCTGGCGTGCTGCAATTCATGGGGTCGCAAAGAGTCGGAGACGACTGAGCAACTGAACTGAACTGAACTGAACATGGCCTATCCTTACTGATAGAGTTGATATTCTAGAGCCTTTTTTTTTTAACTGAAGGAGGAGAGAGTTTTTATTTTTTTCTCTTTCTTCTTTTACAGAGAGAAAAGGAGGAATGAAAACAAGGATGGTGGAAAGAGATGGCCTTGGTGTGTACCTGTTCTCCATCTAGCCCCTTGACCTAGCTGGAAGGCCCCACTGGAGAAAGAAGTTGAGCTGGAAGCGGAAAGAACCCTTCTCACAGGTGATTTTCAGAGAATCTTGCCGTAAGTTTTCAGGCCTCAGTGACAGAGAGGTGCCCTGAAATTAGCAAGAGGCCATGTTGCGCTTCCCCACCCTCTAGGACCCAGCAGTGACATGACATCTCATGTCCTGTGGTTCTGGGAAGGTCTTGACATGGCCTTTCTTTGTCCCACACTAGGGAGCAGCAAAGGCAGGTATGATATCCTGAAGGGACAGCAGGAGCAGGGAAATGTGGGTAGATTTGATAGGACATGCCTGAGACATCACTCTGAAGGCTCCCAGAAATAACCAGGGAAGATTTGGGAGGAGCGATAGCATCCTGGCATTACACTGGGGATGCCAAGAGCCACTGTCATTTGAAGTTAATATTAGTAGGACCTCAAATGGATATTCAGGCTTGGGAGGTGTGAGGACAGTGAGTCAGCTGCTTTGGTTCAGCTGGCCCTGAGGTCTGGCTACCCACTGGTTACAATACACACCTACTGACCTTTCTGACCGCCCACCAGCTTTTCATTCTGTCATTTTCCCACGTAAGCTACTTTTTAAAAAACCATTAAAAACTGAAGTATAGTTGATGTACAATATATAAGTTAAAGTGCATGTAGACTACTTTGATCTGGCCTTATGGATCAGTGTATATTTTCTTCAGAGTCAAACTGATGCATGAAATATTCATTCCTTGATGAAGAAAACCAAACTGTCTGATATTATTTTAAATACCACTGTAATTTCTAGACTTCATTAAAGGACTAATTTTCCTTTAATTTTTTTTTTTTTAATAAAAAAAAGAATTTCTTTTTAGGCAAGAGTTTGGGAGGCAGTTTGCTAAACTACACTGAAATTTCCTTGTCAAAGAAATACCTTTAGGAAGCCAACATATGTTCCTAAGGGAGATTTGATAATGAGTGAAGAGTGTTTTAAAGGAAGAAATAGAGAAACTGCTATAGAAACACAGATATCTGTGTGAGTCTGAATGATGCAAAAAATTAGAGATTATTTTACTATAATTAAACTGGGTTGGGGGGAGTTCCATTTTAACACTCTACAAATCCACAAATTCAGTCCTACCACCTAGGGAAAGTTATTAACAGCTTGCACTCATACTCAGACAACACAGGGGGTTATCTGCCCCCAGGAGGTGACCTAAAAGGATTGACTGCTCCCCTCTCTCTCTCTCTCTCTCTATCTCTCGGTTTTATTATCTTTGTCCCTGTCTTTAGGCAGCAGCAAATTTCCTGATGACACCTGCAGTGGTGAAGCTGGCTTTGAGAATCCATTAATTCTTCTCCATCTGCTTGGATCGATGGCTTACGCAACCCTGGGCACCATGGTCTTGTGCACAGCAAAGCCATCTTCCTCTTGAAATACAGTGCAAAAATCTGGGACAACATCAACATGGAAAATAGTTTTATTCTCTTTGTGTGTATGTGTGTGTGCGCGCGCACGTTCTCAGTTGTGTCCGACTCTTTACAACTGCATGGACTGTAGCCCACCAGTCTATATGTGGAATTCTCCAAGCAAGGATACTGGTGTGGGTTGCCATTTCCTACTCCATGGGTCTTCCTGACCCAGGGATTGAACCAGCATCTCTTGTGTCTTCTGCATTGGCAGGTGGATTCTTTACCACTGAACCACCTGGGAAGCCCTATTCTCTTTATAAGCAGTGGCAAATTATCATACTTGTTAATAAAGTCACATTTCTTTCAGATATTATAACTTAAAATGTATAGCCATCTTTCAAATACATTAATACAATATCTCACCCCCCAAATGGTGAAGTCCTAAGTCCTTCTCAAGGTCACCAATTAGAAACAGAAATGGAATTCGGACTCAGGACTTCATGTTCCTTGATTTTCCCCCTCTTCCCTTAGTTTGGGGACATTGGTAAATGATTAAAGGGGTGACGTTTTCTATAATACTTTTAATAGTTCAACACTGTTATTTTGCTTTTATAGAAAGGATTACAGAAAAAGTATTTCTCTTTTGAGGTGCAGTACAGTGGTATGTTACCAGTGCATGCATTGCTATATTTCCCTGAATAATAGCTCTCTTTCTTAAACTGGCAAAGCAAGTCTGTGTCTCTATGAACCACCCTACAAATTCATCCAAAAATCTAGTTGCTGAAGAGCCTATATAAAGCAGATAGGTAGGATCTGACAATTTAGGATAAAGAATATTGAGAGAAAAGTAAATAGTTACCTTTAATTAATCCAAACCCTCCCTTATTAGTTTTAAAGAGAATAGTAATAATAGACTATCAGCAGAAACCTTACTGAATGACTATTCTGAGGTTAAGTGTGGCACTCAGCCTGGTACTGATCTGCTGTCATTTAATGCTCACGATAACCCCATGACGTTAGTACTATTTTAGCCCCATTTTACTAGTGAGGAACTGAGGTTTATAGAGCTTGTGCAACTTGTCCATATTTTACAGCAAGCAAGAAAGCAGATGAGTGGTTTTTAAAACATATCATTGCTTTTTACTCTTCTATCTGAGGAAACCTCATTTCTGGAAAAAGAAATTTTTTCCACACACACATAAACAAATTCAGCCAACACAGAAGTGAGTTGAAGAAGCCAAGAGACCTATGTAACTGATTTCAGCTTCACTTATTGGAACCTGGTTTCAATGGAGACTTATTAATCTTGTCAGTTTCCTTGGAAAATTAATTTGCTTTGCAGCAAAGCCTTAGGACTACGTATATTAAATATTGCAATTAAGCTAGACCCAGTCTATATTCAGCCAGGCACAAATTGTATAATTTAAAGGGAAAAAACAGTAAATTAAGATGAAGCAACATGAAACATTTTTCATTTAAAGAATAGCTAACGGCTCAATATATTATTTTTTCTATCTACAGGGGCTTGACCCTTTGGGGATGTTGAAAGGAAAGGAATAATGGAATTGATTGAAGAAAGGGAAAAACAGCAACTTGAAAATGGTTGTGGCAGATTAGATGGCATTATAATGCCTGTCATGACTTCCTTCTGCCAAAATGAGATTCATTAAAGAAAACTCTTAGCTAAATTAAAACTCTTCTCACCAATATCTTCCCCTCCAGATGTGAACAGCAGACTGTGGCCTGGTTAACAGGACTGTGGGTAATTGGTGGAAATATTTCATAACATTCTAATAAGAGGAAGACAAGAAACACTGAGAAATATTTTATTTACTTTTAATCCCAAATGACAAAGACAGCTGACTGACTGATGACTTCTTATATCAGGAATCCACAAGGAGACAGCGAGATGTTGTCTTCAGGAGAGGCAATTGCTCAGCTGCGGTCATTCTGCTCCAGCGCCATGCTGTGGTTGCTGCCTGACTTGCACACGGGATAAAAGATGGTTTTGAGAGTGGCAGTGAGGAGGAGCAGTTGGTTCAGGGAGCATCAGTTCCTTGGGTGAATTGTGGACTTTACCAGGATCATCTATACTCCGGGAAACAGCAACAACTCCTCCTGTGGGTATTTCAGTTTATGGAACATAGTAGAAAACAGAACTGTCCATGTCAAACAAAATACACTTCCAGTTCTCTTTTATTATTATAATTATTTTAAATATTTATTTATTTAGCTGTGCTGGGTCTTACTTGTGGCATGTAGTATTTAGTTCTCCACTCAGGGATCGAACCTGAGCCTTTTGCATGGGGAGGGCGGAGTCTTAGCTACTGGACCACCAGGGAAGTCCGTGTTTTACTTTTTTTTGAGAGAGCTCTCAAAGACTTCCTGGGTAGCTCAGGTGGTAAAGAATCTGCCTGCAATGCAGGACATCCAGGTTCGATCCTTGGGTTGGGAAGATCCCCTGGAGAAGGAAATAGCAACCCACTCCAGTATTCTTGCCTGGAGAATCCAATGGACAGAGGAGCCTGGAGGGCTACAATCCATGGGGTTCCAGAGATTGGACATGACTGAGAGACTAACACCTTCACTCAAAGGGCATGTTGGATTATTGGAGCTGCTAAATGATGCAGCTCCCGCCCAATGTGGCTGGTGGAGTTCTGCTCCTGGGAGAAGATGGTGTAGGTCAATATCTTGTGTTTCATTTAACTCGGAGGGGGTAGTTTAGAGTTCCTCCCTCTGTCACCTAAATCCCAGGGAATAGGAGTGTCGATGTGAATCAAGGTACCATTTATTTCCTTGAATCTCAAAGAATTTTTTAAAATTAATTAATTGAATTTTCCTTCTACTTTTACTGAGTTGACATTCAGCACTGTATATGTTTAAGGTGTACAGCATAGTGATTTGACTTACGTGTGTGTGTGTGTGCGCGTGCGCGTGCACATGTTAAGTCACTTCAGTCATGTCTGACTCTTTGCGATCCTATGGATTCTAGCCCACCAGGCTCCTCTGTCCATGGGATTCTCCAGGCTTGGATACTGGAGTGGATTACTATGCCCTCCTCCAGAGGATCTTCCCAACCCAGGGATCAAACCTGTGTCTTTTATGTCTCCTGCGTTGGTGGGTGGGTTCTTTACCACTAGTGCCACCTGGGAAGCTTGATTTGACTTACAGACATCATGAAATGATTATCACAGTAAGTTTAGTGAACATCTACCATCTCATCTCATCTCATGGATGCAAAATTAAGGAAATAGAAAAAAATTTTTTCCTTATAATGGGAACACTCAGGATCTACTCTATTAACAATCTTCATGTATAACATACGGCGGTGTTAATTATATTTATCCTGTTGTACATTACATCCTAGAACTTATTTATCTTATAACTGGAAGTTTGCACCTTTTGACTGCCTTCACCCAGCCCTCTCCTTTCATCAGGTCTCTTGCCTCTGGTAACCATAAATCTGATCTCTTTTCCTATGAGTTTGTTTGTTTGTTTTTGAAGCATAATTGACCTACAATATTACATTAGTTCTGTTACACAACATAGTAATTCAGTATTTCTATACATCTCAGAATGATTGCCAGAATAAGTATAGTTACAATCTGTCACCATAAAAAGATACCGCATAGTTATTGACTGTATTCCCCACATGGTACTTGTCATACCCAGGACTCATATATTTAGGAACTGGAAGCTTGTATCTCAACCTTCCCCACCTATTTCTTTTCTTTCCCAACCTTCCTCCCCCTCTGGCAATACCTGTTCATTCTCTGTATCTATGAGTCTGTTTTTGTTCTGTTTTTTAGATTCCATATAAATGAAATCATACAGTATTTGTCTTTCTCTGACTTATTTCACTTATCCTCCAGGTCCATCCATGTTATTGCAAATGGCAAGATTTCATTCTTTTTTGTGGCTAAGTAATATATATATACACACACACATATATTTATATATCCCATCTTTTTTATTCATCTATTGACGGGCACTTAGGTTGCTTCCATATCTTGGCTATTGTAGATTATGCTGCAATGAACATAGGAGTACATATATCTTTTCCAATTAGTGTTTTAGTTTTATTCAGCTAAATTTCAAGGAATTGAATTGCATGATCATTCTATTTTTCATTTTTGGAGGAATCTCCATACTATTTTCCACAGTGGCTCTGCCCATTTACATTCCCACCAAGAATGCATGTTGCTGTTCAGTCGCTCAGCCAAGTCCGACTCTTAGTGACCCCGTGGACTGCAGCACGGCAGGCTTCCCTGTCCTTCACTATCTCCCAGCATTTGCTCAAACTCATTTCCACTGAGTTGGTGATGCCATCCAACCATCTTATCCTCTGTCACCCACTTCTCGTCCTCCCTTCTCCCTTTTCTCCACATCCTTGCCAACTTTTGTTTTTTTGCTGTCTTTTTAAAAATAGCCATTCTGATAGATGTGAAGTAATTAGTGATGTTGACCATCTTTTCATGTTTGCTTGAATCTTTTACTAGATCATGAGCTCCTTAAAATCAGGGACATAACTTGTTTAATTATATTCTCAACTTCTAGTTTAGTGCTGGCTCATAATAGGAACATAATAAATATTTTGAATGAATGAATGAGTTTAGATCTGACTGTAAAATGGAGTTCAGTTCAGTTCAGTCACTCAGTTGTATCTGACTCTTTGTGACCCCATGGACTGCAGCATGCCAGGCTTCCCTGTCCATCACCAACTCCCAGAGTTTACTCAAACTCATGTCCATCAAGTTGGTGATGCCATCCCCACCATCTCGTCCTCTGTCATCCCTTCTCCTCCTGGCTTCAGTCTTTCCCAGCAACAGGGTCTTTTCCAATGAGTCAGTTCTTCACATCAGGTGGCCAAAGTATTGGAGCTGCAGCTTCAGCATCAGTCCTTCCAATGAATATTCAGGACTGATTTCTTTTAGGATGGACTGGTTGGATCTCCTTGCAGCCCAAGGGTCTCTCAAGAGTCTTCTCCAACACCACAGTTCAAAAGCATCAAAAGTAAAGTGGAGGAGGCCGCTTTTTTCACTCTCTTGGAGGATGCTGCACTCAGGCAGGAGGCAGGTGTGCCTCTTGCCAGGGTAGAGTCTCACCCTTAGGAGACAAGTGTGTCCCATGTGTGTATGAGGGGGAATGGAGGTATGGAAAGGGCTGCTTTGCTCACCCTGTTCAAGAGCTCAGAAAAGGAGATACTTGTGGTTTTAAGTTTATCCTAAAGCCAATGTGGGGCTGAAATTCCCATTTGGAATTCTCTATTTTTACTGAACTTCAGAAGCTACTAGGAATATTTTTCTTAAAATTCAGATTCCTACTCCAGACTAATTAAATCAGAAGCTGGGATGGTGATACCAAAGGGAAAGAAAACTTCAGAAAGTCTCTAATGTGTAGCCAGAGTTGGGCCATAGTTCCAGTCAGTGGTTCTGAGCTCTGTGGGTGTTAGAATCACTGGTGAATGTTCAAAATGTGTAGCTGCTTGGCCCCGCTTCCAGACGTGGGATTCAGGAGGTCCACAAGGCTCACACTTTTATATTGACACAGGGTTTGGAAAAACATCAAGGGCTGAGAGAACTCCTTGGCTGATTGTTTCACTGTTCTAAGAACAGTCTGAGGTGCTTGTTGGGATCACAGATTCTGGTCCTCCAGCACCTACTGTCTTGACTCTAACAGAGGGGCATGGGTCTTGCTAACTTTAAAGGTGCTCCAGATGATTCCCATGATTAGGGAAACATCACTTGTTTTGTGTTTCTCAAAGTGTGGCTCCCAGACCAGCAGCATCAGTACCACGTGAGAATTTGTCAGGTTCTGGGGCTCTACTTTAGATCCCCCAAATCAGAAACCCTAAGAGGGAAGGCTTCCCCGGTGGTTCAGTTGTTGAGAATTAGCTTTGCAATGTAACAGTTTCAATCCCTGATTTTGGAAGATCACATATGCCTTGGGGCAACTAAGCGTGAGCTCCACAACTACCGAGCCCTGGAGCTCCAACTACTGAAGCCTTTGAACCCTAGAGCCTGTGCTCCGCTACAAGAGAAGCCACTGTGAGAAGGAAGCCATGCACAGTGACTAGAGCAGCCCCTTCACTCACTGCAACTAGAGAAAGCCCACTCGTAGCCAAAAATAAACAAATACTTGAAAAAAATAAAGAAAGAAACTCTGTGGGTGGGACCCACCTCTCTGTTTTCTCACAAGCCCTTCAGGGGATTCCGGGGCTTCTAAAACTTGAGAACCGCTGCTCTAGTTTCTGTTTCTCAAAATGTGGGACCCAGACAAAGACATTAGTATCGCCTGGGAACTTGTTAAAAATGAAGTGTCTAAGTGTCCCCACCACAGACCAAATGAGTCATAATCTACATTTTAAAAAGATCCCCGGTGATTCCTATGCACATGAAAGTTTGAGAAGCCCTCGTTATTATCCAGATAAATATCACTTTGCTGTGGAAATAGAAAAATGTAAGCTCCTTTAATGAGAAGCACAACCAAAATTAGTAGTATGTCCCCCTTTAAGAACAGAAGTGACTTTAATTAAAGAGAAATTAGGAGGCAGATCATTTAGAGCTGTATTAATAATAATAAATAAATCCCAGCTTTGTGTTATTAATTGGGTTAAAGAATTCAAGTAAGATTAAATGTAAAGATATTCTAACTCCTATCCTGTATTATTTCTTTCCATAGTGTTTCCTAATTCAATATAGGGTCTATCAAATTGTTTTACTCCAGAGTCTGACTCTATTCCTTTGGAATATAAATTTGTGCTGTGTGTATGTATACATGCACTCATACACACGTATTAATGTATTAGTCAGGGTTCTCCTACAGTTCAAAATCTGTAGGGCAGACTGGCAGCCTAGAAATTTTGGCAAGAATTGACACTGAAGTCTTGTCTCCAGTCTGCAGACAGAATTTCTTCCTTCTTGGGGGATGTTATTCTTTTTCCCTTAAAGCCTTAAACTGATTGGATGAGACAGTAATATATAGAGAATAATCTATATTAATTAATTAATCTCCACATTGTAGAGAGTATTTTACTCAAAGTCTACTGATTTAAATGTTAATAACATAAAAAATATCTGCACAGAAACATCCAGATTGGTGTTTGACCAAACTACTGGGTACCACAGTTGAAGTCAGTAGACACATAAAATTAACCATTTGTATTCATAAAACATGTCTTTGAAAGTTCTAGAAAGTCATAAAATATGGCTAGAATTAGAGCTAGTGATAATTCACTAGCTTTTGTCACTCATTTTAAATGTAATTTAGCTCTTTGAGTTTTTCTTCTGCCCCCCCCACACCAACTTTGTATTAAACTTCTGTTCAGACAATATAAACTCTTAGTGCAACCTCTTTGCTGTTACAATGGTTCATACTTTGTTAATAACAAATTAGATTTAAATAAATAATTTATGACAGTTGTAAATTTTTTAAAAATGAAGTATAGTTGATTTACAAGGTCATGTTAGTTTCAGGTGTATAGCACAGTGATTTAGTCATATATATGTGTGTGTGTGTGTGTGTGTGTATATATATATATATATATTCTTTTTCAGAGACAGTTGTAACTGAAAACAGACTGTGGATTGTCATTTATTGTCCACATTGTTCTCTTTAGCGGTTTAAGTCAACTTAGCCTGAACCCATGTTTCAAGTAAAAAGTCCTTCTTACTCTTATTTTGAACTGCCAGTCTAATTGCCTCACTTCTCCATTTGCCTTCAATTCTGTGTCCAGGTGTTTAGTTATGGCCCCAGCTGTGCAGAAAGATAAATTTGGACCAGACAAAGGCAATGAGATAGCCCTCTTGGTGATTGTCATCTATGAATTTTGAGATCCTGTGTTATTTCTTTAATGAGATAAGTGATTTCTGTATGATAGCATGGAGGTGATTTTGTATAACCAAGACTCTGAAGATACTGTGGTTCTGCATGGCCCAAAGAAAGAGAGAAGAGAATGTCTGTGTGTGGTCCTGGGTAGCTCCCTGGATTTGGACTTTGGCTTGTCTGAACTGCTATGCAGGTGATTCAGTCGAGAGGACAACGAAGGTAGGGATGACTGGCACCAAAATCATGCAAAACTCTGGGCAAATGACAGCGAGTCCACAGATGCATTTGGCCACCGTTTAAGGTGAATGACTTCCCTGGTGGCACAGAGGGTAAAGTGTCTGCCTGCAATGCTGGAGACCCAGGTTCGATCCCTGGGTCGGGAAGATCCCCTGGAGAAGGAAATGGCAACCCACTCCAGTATTCTTGCCTGGAGAATCCCACGGACGGAGGAGCCTTATATGCTACAGTCCATGGAGTCGCAAAGAGTCGGACACGACTGAGCGATTTCACTTTAAGGTGAATGATGGTTCTAGGTGGGATGCTATGGCAGAAACTCATCTGATAAAGGAACAAGGAGGCTTTGTTGGAAGGTAGCACAGAATTGAAGACCGTCTATGAGGCTAAGGGGGTTTCCCAGGTGGCACTAGTGGTAAAGATTTCACCTGCCAGTGCGGAAGACTTAAGAGACACTGGATTAGAAAGATGCCCTGGAGGAGGGCATAGCAACCCACTCCAGTATTCTTGCCTGGAGAATCCCATGGACAGAGGAGCTTGACAGGCTACAGTCCATGGAGTCACAAAGAGTTGGACACAGCTAAAGCAACTTGGCACACAGCATGCATGAGTCTGAGGGCAGCTCCAGGCACTCAGGGCTGGGTTATCCCTTGTCATCTTCTCAGGCTTTGCTGTAAGGTAAGTGGGGCCTGATGCTGACTGAGCCGAGGTCAGGTGAGTGTCATTCATGGTCAAAGAGGGAGCAGGCTTTCTCACCCGCCTCAGCAGAAAAATCTCTTTCGAGGACTTCACTTGGCCCCGGTTGTGTTCCATGCTCATCCCTGGACCAGTCACTAAGGCGGGAAGAGGGTCCTGTGACACTCAAGCTGGGGTCACATGTGTACATTCTTGAGGAAGGGGGATAGTGTTTGTTTCTAGGGAAAGTGGAGACAAAGTAGGCTGGGCAGATTAAAAACAAAAGCTATTGGGGATGACCAAGAATTGATTTACTTATTCATGGATTTTAATAGCTCTATTGGAAGCCCCTTCTGTGAGAAAGATCTCCTGCTCTTCTGTAAAGGGGTTTTCAGTGTTTTGTTGTGTGCTTCCCAGGGTAGCCATTTTCTCCCATGGAGGGTTTTCATGTTCCATCTCATATTTATTTATTTTCCTTGGGGAACTCTTGCTATGATAACAAGATGTTTTATTTTGTATACATTGAGTTCTATTTGATAATGGTATTGCATTTATCTGCTATGTGATATAATAGTTATTTTAACAATTTTGTAAGTAGATACTCTTGTACTTTACTTAACCAACCCTGTCGGACACCTAAATTATTTCTGCTTTTTCCTCTTATAAATGTGGCAGGATGGAGTTATCTTTCACCTTCAAACCCATCTTTCCTTTCTCTCATCATCTTTTGTGAGAGAAGATATTTTGCAGACAGAGTAGGGAGAGATTCTGTTGAATAATACTTCAGAATTTTGCTATGGGAGGTGGTCAATGTGAGGGAAAAAAAGGTTTGTTTTTCCAGTAGATATTCTGCTCCAAAGAATATTAAAGTTCAAAACTTCTCCCAAGAAGCAGGATGAGAACCTCCTGCAACCCCTCAGGTTGGAGAAACTAAGGACTTTGTGGAAAATACAAGAAGGAACAAGTATGACGAGGGGAAAAAAAAGGAAATTAAAAAAAATTTTTTTATCTTTTTATTTTATATTGGAGTATAGCTGATTAACAGTGTTGTGATAGTTTCAGGTGGACAGCAAATGGACTCAGCCACATATATACATGTATCCATTCTTCCCGAAACTCCCTTCTCAGCCAGGTTGCCACATAACATTGAGCAGAGTTCTCTGTGCTATAAAGTAGGTCCTTGTTGGCTATCCATTTTAAATATACCAAAGGTGTAAATGTTGATCCCAAGCTCCCTAACTATCCCTTTACCCCATCTTTCCTAAAAAAGGGAAAAACGTTTAAGAAGACAAAGTGGGGAGAACATAGAAAAAAGAGGTTCCTGAAAACTTATCCATGGAAAAATCTGGAGGGATAGTAAGGGTTATATAAATTATAAACAATAGAAATCAGCTGTGGATAACTTAAGCATTGGAGAGGTATGGATAAGTCATAGGATTTAAAAATAAATTCATGAACTAGACTCAGAGAGGGCACTTGTAAGAGGAGCTCCACCCTGTGCTATACAGTAGGTTCTTGTTGGTTATCGAGTTTGTATATGGTAATGTGCAAAGTAGTGTCATCTCCCCCAGAGAAGGAAATGACAACCCACTCCAGTATTCTTGCTTGGGAAATCCCATGGACCAAGGAGCCTGGTGGACTACAGTCCATGGGGTTGCAAAGAGTCGGACATAACTGAATGACTGAGCACATACACATATGTGAAAAAGCTGTACACTTAAAGAGAAAAGAAAGCATGGAACCAAGGAGAAATGTACAATAACTAGTTTATGTCTTAAAAATGTGAATATAATCAAATACTTTTATACAAGAGTGATAATACATTTGATAGGTATAGGTGGAAAGATTCTACCTTTTAAAGATAGTGAAGATAGTGCAAGGTATATAAATTTTAAAAAGAAAAATAACCTTATTATATGTAAGAAAAAAATACATGATCTCTTTGAAATAAAGTCTCCCCACGGCAGATCCCAGATGGCCTCAGACTTTCCAAGCTCACAGAAGTGGGAGGAGGTACAGGCAGGTCTAACAGCCTGGTTTCTGATCTCCAAGGCCAGCATTTTTATTTTGATGTACCTGGTCGTGATGGTTAATTTTATGTGTCAATTTGACTTGGCCTTGGGATGTCCAGTTAACTGGTTAAATATTATTCCGGGTGCCTAAGAGAATGTTTAGGCTTCCCAGGTGGTGTTAGTAGTAAAGAACCTGCCTGCCAGTGCAAGAGAAAAAAGAGACATGGGTTCGATCTCTGGGTCGGGAAGATCCCCTGGAGGAGGGCATGGCAACCCACACCAGTATTTTTGCCTGGAGAATCCCATGGACAGAGGAGCCTAGTGAGCTACAGTCCATAGGATCACAAAGAGTCGGACAAGACTGAAGCGACTTAGCATGCATGCACCTGAGGGTGTTTCCAAGAGAAATATTTAAATCGGTGGACTAAATAAAGCAGATGGCTCTCCCCAGTGTGTGGGGGTATCATCTAATCTCCTGAGGGCCTGAAGAGAATGAAAGGGCAGGGGAGGTTTGAATTGTCTCTCTGCCTGACTGCTGAGCTGAGACATTGATTTGGGAGCTCCTGGTTCTCAGGCCTTCAGACCTGGACTGGAATCTACACCACTGGTTCTGGCTGTAAGGCTTTCCAACTACACCACCAGCTTTCTTGGGTCTCCAGGAAGACGGTGTGGGACTTCTTAGCCTCTGTAATATTATGAGCCAATATCTCATAATAAATAAAGAATATATGTATATAATCTCCCACTGGTTCTGTTTCTCTGGAATACCCTGACAAGTACACTTGTCATTACAACTTCAGACAGAAGGTTGTACTCCATGGATGTGTTTTTGCAGAATTTGAGAATCTCTGTGAAAAGTAAAAGAATAATTAAACCAAATAGTTGGAAGGAAAAATATTATTGATGGTAAGGGGGCAAGAATGGGACAGAAACATTTCAGGGGAAGTCTTAGATTTAGAATGTGGCTATTGATGGGACATAAGGCAAGATGCTGCAGGCAAAAAGATGAAGCTGTTTATAACTTAAAAAATATTGTATGTTTATTTTAAAAAATTATTTATTTATAATTTTAGCTGTGCTGTGTCTTCGTTGCTACATGCAAGCAGGGGCCACTCTCTGGTTGTGGTGCATGGGTTTCTCATTGCGGTGGCTTCTCCTGTTGCAGAGTACAGGCTCTAGGCATTTGGGTTTCAGTAGTTGTAGCACACAGACACTAGAGCAAAGGCTGTTGCTCCTTGGCATATGGGATCTTCCTGGACCAGGGATGGAACCGGTGTCCCCTGCATTGCAAGGCAGATTCTTAACCACCGGACTACCAGGGAAGCCTGATGGAACTCTTTAATCCTGAGGCAGATTGATTTCTTATAAGCACAAGATAGAAATCAGTGCCCACAATTCTAAAAATAAATGATACAAATGAACTTACAAAACAGTAAGAAACTCACAGACTTAAAGAAAGAATTTATGGCTGCCAGGGGACAGGATAGTTAGGGAGCTTGGGAAGGTCATATACAAATATTCAAAATGCTATATTCAAAATGCATAACCAAGGACCTACCGTATAGCATGTGGAACTCTACTCAATGTTATATGCCAGCTTGGATGGGAAGCAGGTTTAGGGGAGAGTGGATACATTTATATATATGGCTGAGTCTTTTTGCTGTTCACCTGAAACTACCACAACATTGTTAATCAGCTATACCCCAATACAAAATAAAAAGTTTAAAGTTTGAAAAAAAATCAGTGTCCACAGAGAAAGTTCACTTTTTGATACATATTTGTCCCCCCAAAATCCATAAAACACTCTGTTGTAGTTCAGAAACAAAGAGTAGGGTGTAACTATAAACACAGATCCTAACAGAAGTGAGGACCAAGAATCAGGCAAAGGCAGGCTCAGACTAAGTGTCTGCACACTCCAGACTCAGGTCATTTCAGGGTGAAACAGGAGGGAAAGACAGATGAATGGGATGTTGTCTAGAAAACAAAGGGGAGAGATTTAAAGGACTATAGCCTGTTGGTTTAGAACCTACATAAAAGACAATTAGATGATGTGACTACCAGACACAGCCAGAAACTAGAGTTACACCTGTTCTTTAGTTTTATAAACTTTGTTTAAAAATGATATACTGAAAGAGTAAAATAGTAAAAAATTTAGCACTCTCTGTTACAATTCCTTAAATTGAAGTTAAACTCTGAAGTTCTCAAGTTCTGAAAACTAAGGTTAAAATTTTTTTCAGTTTTCATAGAAAGAGCAAAGCACATAGGTGATTTGGAACAGCTGAAGGGGTGTGCTAGCCTAACCGTGCAGCCACAGAGACCACATAAGACCCAGGACTACAAAGAATTAGAAAACTTTAGATGTGGATGATATGTCAGCAGTACTCACATAATCTGCTCTGAACTGACCTAAAGCTTTTTTTTTCTTTTTTTTTTTAAACTTTACTTATTTATCCATTTGGCTGTGCTGGGTCTTAGCTGCAGCATGCGGGATCTATCTAGTTCCCTGACCAGGGATCGAACCTGAGCCCCCTGTGCTGGGAGCGCAGAGTCTTAGCCACTGGACTACCAGGGAAGTCCTATTTAAAAAAAATTTTTTTCCATTTAGTATGATAATTTTTTCTGCTGCAGAATTTAAAAAAAATTTTTTTTATTGCAGTATACTTGATTTATGATTTGTGTTGGTTTCAGGTGGATAGCAAAGTGATTCAGTTATACATCTATATATTGTTTTTCATATTCTTTTCTCTGATAGGTCGTTACAAAATATTGAGTATAGTTCTCTGTGCTGTACAGTAGTCCTTTTTGGTTGTCTATTTTATGTACTATGTGCTATGTACATGTTAATCCCAAACTCCTAATTTATCCCTTCCCTGCCTTTCCCTTTTGGTAGCCATAAGCTTGTTTTCTGTGTCTGCTGATTACAGGCAGCTTTTTGGCTCTCCTTTCACATACATTCTATTGCCCAGGACTTAGGAAATAGTCATTCTGGATACTTCTTAACGTTTTCTCTTCCTGACCCTTGATTTTGGCATACAGCAGATGTTTCCATTATCCCAGAGTTGTGTCCCAAGATAGGATGGGAATGGAACAAGTGCCTAATAGGATGAGCAAAAAAGAGCGAGGGTAACTTGCCACGTCTTGATCTTTCCCCACTTGCCTTCTTTTATGATTCTACTTCTTGAGTCTTCATTTAGAGTTCAGTGGAAAACTCCCAAGTGAGAAGAAGAATTCTTTCCCATCCAGAACTTTTTCCCATCCAGAAATAGTAAATCACTTTCTATCTCTGTTATTAATACAACTTCGGCATCTCCCAACACACAAGCTGCCTGCCCGTGCCTCCAAGGACTCTTCCTTGCACCTGGAAATTGTTACTTGCCTGAGCCTTGAAGTGTTCTTCTCCCTAACATGACCTTGTTTGTGAGTACTCTAGTATAAGATATGTCCAGATATTAAAATCTATAAAGTATATAAAATATATAAAGGATATAGAAAGTGAAAGTGAAGTCGCTCAGTCGTGTCCGACTCTTTGTGACCCCATGGACTGTAGCCTAACAGGCTCCTCCTTCCATGGGATTTTCCAGGCAAGAGTACTGGAGTGGGTTGCCATTTCCTTCTCCAGGAGATCTTCCCAACCCAGGGATTGAATCCGGGTCTCCCGCATTGTAGGCAGATGCTTTACCCTCTGAGCCACCAGGGAAGTCCATAAAGCATATAACACAAGTATAATTAATTTGCACACAATATATTGAATGCGATCATGAAAACAACACATTTCCTGGCATTCTATTAAGATTCCATACCTGCATCATCAGGATGACCACGTTGTTGATGATGACAGTAGTTATGATCTAAAAGCCAGAATCTCCAGTCAGCCTTGTCATTGTCCTGCATTCATTTCCCTTACTGGTGACCCTGAGCTCATCTTGTACTTTCTGATGCTTGTTGCTTGAGTGAAAGCAAATGACGTGTCCCCATTTTCTTGGAACCTCAAGGATCTAGCTGAGTTTCAGCCTCTCTAGGTCTTCCTCTGGATTGTATCCTCATCCAGGGAAGTGGCTTGGACAAAATCATCCCAGGACTGATGATTTGGGGCAGCACAAACTTAGAGGTAGAAAAGCCTCTCTGATTTACCCCAGAACAGTGGTTATATTCTCTCTTCATACATCATAACACTACTTACCTCTCTTTTTCTCTCTTTCATGTAAGCCCACCTTTCCCATCCCACAAGAGAATAACAAATTCTAACTCTGAGAATACCTCCACAAGTTCCAAATTTGTCTGCCTTCTTGACGTTTCCAAGAGCAAATTCAAATATTATATACCTTTGCTCTCCCTGGAAAACTTATATACTTATATAATCTATGAATTATTTTGCCTCTTAACCCACATAGAGTGTTCATACATTTTATTTCATTATCATGTTAATAACCAATGTTTATTGCAGATGAATTAGAAAATATGCATTTTCTACATATGAAAAACAAAAACAAAATTATGTGTAATTTCAACATCCAGGATTTTCTCTGTTAGCATATTAATGTGTGGACTTCCATATTGCTTCATATGGTCCAGTCCTTGAGATGGGATCATTGCATACATACCATTTTTAACCTGATTTTTAAAATTTTAATTTAATATATTTTGAAAATCTTTATATAGTAATAAATCAAATCCAATGAAATCCCATCACTGAGTTTTGATGATGGAAAAGAGGGGAGATATGGTATGTAGCAAACAATCTTACTGATGGTTCATCAGCATCCACATGGAACCCCAAAATACACAAACATCAATATAGCCAAGGCCACCACATGTCTTGCCTTGTTGTTCTTAAGAGCTCTTATCTCTGCTTATTTTTTTTTTTATGTTTCATTTATGGGTTGTCTCTCCTCCCAGAAGAATATAAGCTTTGTTTAATTTATCATCATATTGCTGGCACTAGAACTATATCTGGTACAAAATCTACTACTCAACCCAAATTTATTGAATAAATTAATGAAGAAACCCCACATTAGTTCATTAATTAAATAATAAGATTCATGCCACAGTCTGTGATTACCTCCTTGCTTATTTATCTGCTATCTTGTTTATTGCCTAAGTGAGTGAGAAATAAAGCTTTGTGGCGAGGAATGGGGGGGTGTTAAGCCACTGATTTTTAGAGCTTTTCTTTTTTAGGACTTACTGTAATATTAACCAATATTATCCTGATAACACATATATAAAGCCAGAGTTAGAAATTTGTTCTTTGGCCATAGAATTAAACAAATTTAATTGGTATAAACTAGGATTTAGGCCTATGGTTTTCACCCAATGGTTTTATTTTCTTTTTTGTTATTAGAATACTCATCCTGCACTCCTGGCCTAAAAGCAAAAGATATAAACCCTGAAAATGTTCTGAATACAAATTAGATTTCTTCAGATATTTGTTGAGCTTGAAATAAAATATTTCAGTTTCGTATGCTCTCTAGATTGTTTCTATTATGAATTCGAATTTCACCTAACCCATAGTTGTTTATAATTTCTAAATGGGAACAATTAATTCCCTTAGAGCTGGAGTAGGAAACAAATATTTGTGTTCTTGGTTGGGGGGATCTTATTTTTAGGCTGACAGCTGCAGTGATGGTAAATTTGAGGAAGAGAGAGTGCTGGAGTCAAGCATTTACCTGTTTCAGATTTTCCCAAACTTTCTAGGCTCATGGTTATAGTCAGCTCAGTTATTTATTCATGGGCCAAAAATGTACAAGATTTTAGATTATTAAGTAGTTAGATCCAAAGTAATTTACTGACTGTAATTTGTACGGCATGCAACAAGTGTTCTTGTGTTTTCCTCAAAAGTTTAAAATATCCTGCGGGTTCATCTGATTCACTGCGGTGACCCTGGGTTCCTCAGCACACACAGTTTGGGAATTCTAGATCTCTGACTTAATAGGTGGAAGGATTTGAGGAGCACTATATTTGGAGAAGATCTTTTGGGAAGTTCCTAGCTCTGCGTGAGCTTCTGTTTTGTTTTGAGGAGTCTGTATTTTATTTATTTAAGTAATTTTTTTAAAGCTCTAATTCACTCAAAATTCTTCAGTTTGTGGTGGCTCAGATGGTAAAGAATTTGCCTGCAATGCAGGAGACCCCAGTTCGATCCTTGAGTTGAAAATCCCCTGAGAATGGAACGGCTACCCACTCCATAATCTTGCCTGCAGAATTCCACGGACAGAGGAGCCTGGTGAGCTACAGTTCATGGGGTTGAAAAGAGTCAGACACAACTGAGAGACTAACACACACACGCACACACTCGCACACACACACACACCGGGGTGGAGTAGGGGGCTGGGGGTCGGGGGGACAGGCAGTCATGGGGACAGGGTTGGGGCGAGGCTGAGGCTGCCCTACTCCCACCCGCTCACCGCCCCTCATCATTCTGCTTGTCTCTCATCTCCATGTCAGCTGGCTGCTCTCCTGCAGCCACTGCAGCCTGAGTCTTTTGCTCTCCTCAGCCAGCCTCTCAGACATGCTGGCATAGAGCCCCTCCTCCCCTCCAGCTGCTTGTGGATCTGCTGCGGGCACGTGGCCAGCTGAACCTTGGCCGCCTTGTTGCTGGGTAGAGCTGCAGGCCCTTCTGCAAGTCAGCCTGTGCGTTCACCGCCAGGTGGGCCTCTCCCAGGTGGAAATGCTATGCTATGCTATGCTAAGTCGCTTCAGTCGTGTCCGACTCTGTGCGACCCCATAGACGGCAGCTCACCAGGCTCCGCCATCCCTAGGATTCTCCAGACAAGAATACTGGAGTGGGTTGCCATTTCCTTCTCCAGTGCATGAAAGGGAAAAGTGACAGTGAAGTCGCTCAGTCGTGTCCGACTCTTAGCGACCCCATGGACTGTAGCCTACCAGGCTCCTCCGTCCACGGGATTTTCCAGGCAAGAGTACTGGAGTGGGGTGCCATTGCCTTCTCCGCCCAGGTGGAAAAGACCCTTCTTATTGTTGCTGTCCACTTCCTGGGCCTTGTTACTGTTTTCAGTGGCAGCTGAGAAGACTTGCAGCTTCAAATGACACATGGCCAGGTTGAGGTGGGAGGCCAGCTGAAGGGCCTGTACCTTCTTGTGCATCCTCATCAGAGAAGCTCCACTTTTATTCCAGCCAGGACACAATCTTCTTCTTTTTTTTAAAAAAAAAAATTTAGTTATTTATTTATGGCTGTGGTGGGCCTTCACTGCTGTGCGCAGGCTTTCTCTAGTTGCAGGGAGTGGGGGCCACTCTCTAGTTGTGGGGCACAGGCTTCTCAGTGCAGTGGTCTCTCCTTGTGATGGAGCATGGGCTCTAGAGTGCTCGGGCTTGGGTAGTTGGGGTGCATTGACTCAGCTGCCCATGGTATATGGGATCTTCCTGGACCAGGGATTGAACCAGTGTCCCCTGCGTTGCAAGGTAGGTTCTCAACCATGACCACCAGGGAAGCCCCAGGACACAGTCTTCTTGTACTGCAGCACAACTGGCTTGTACTTGTCTTCCTTGAAGTACACAGTGCCTTGCTCCTTCACTACGGTCCTCTGCTCCAGCGTCTCAGAACTCACCTCCCAGGACTTGTTGGCTTTCTCAAAAATTCTTGTGCTGTATTTCATACATCAGCTCAGCATTTGGTGGGATCTGGAACTTCTCCTTCTCAGCGTTGCTGAAAGCATACAGGGATTAAGATACACAATGGAATGTTCTCTTTTATCCATGTGCTGAATGGCTTTCTCCAGCCCACAGGGCAGATGCATGCTCTCTCCCTCACCGACTTCAAAGCTGAGCTCCCGTGGGTCAAAGATCTGGTCCTCGAAGTATCCTTCCAGTGCAACCTCCAGGATGGCGCTGTCACTGGGCTTGGCGTAGCCCTCCCCATCACCTCCATATTCTCCTGATGACCCCCTGTCTTCTTCGTCTGTCAGGTCCTCTTCCTTGAATTCCAACAACTCCACCTCAAACACAAGTGTGGCTTTGGGAGGGCTGCCCGCTGAGCCCTAGGCATGCTCTGGCTTGCAGGTGATGTGGCACACTTCGCCTGCCTTCATGGCCACTACAGCAACATTCCAAGTCTTGATGACCTTCCCTCTCCCCAGGTCAAAGGAGAACCTGTCCTTGCAGTCCAGGCTGGAGTGGAACTTGGTGCCATCGAGCAGCCAGCCCCTGTAGTGTACGAAGACTCGGTCCCTGATCACGGGCGTCTCTGAGCCAGGGCCTTCTCTCTTGATGAGCTTAAGCACACCCTCATCCTGCATGGGGCTGAGGTCCACTCCCTTGAAGGGCTGAGGCACCAACTGCGCCCTGCTCTTGGCCACCTTCATCTCCTTGGTGGTCATCGAACTGTTTCTTGGGCAGCAGTCGCCAGTGGCTGGCCCGGGCTTGTGCCTTATTTATTTATTCTTAAAAATATTTATTTATTTATTTGGCTGCTCCAGGTTTTAGTTGCAGATGTGGGATCTTTAATGGCAGCATGCAGGATCTTTAGTTGAGCATGTGAAATGAAAGAGTTTGAAACCAAAGATCAAACTGGGGTCCTCTGCATTGGGAGTATAGTGTCTTAACCACTGGACCACCAGGTAAGTCCTTCCATTTCATTTTATTTATTTAAAAAAGTTTTCATTTTACATTGGAATATAGTTGATTAACAATGAAAAAGTGTTGGTTTTGGGTGTACAGCAAAGTGATTCAGTTACACAAATACATGTATTTATTCTTTTT
This sequence comes from Giraffa tippelskirchi, assembly GCF_054371585.1. NCBI lineage: Eukaryota > Metazoa > Chordata > Mammalia > Artiodactyla > Giraffidae > Giraffa > Giraffa tippelskirchi. The sequence goes on along the minus strand of NC_137280.1, from coordinate 34,934,513 downwards.
CAAGTTCTCTCCCCTTTCAGTTTATTACAAAATATTGAGCAAAGTTCCCTGTACTATATGAGCTTTTTTTTTTGGTAGAGAAATCTAAGTATCTACGGACAACATATCCATGGGGAGTAACTTGAGCTTCCAGTGAAATTTGGAGCATTGTTGCCATCGCTCTGAATATTCACATTTCACTGAAAGAAGTCACCAGCATAGATGACACCAGGTGAGGTCAGTAGACAAAAGACTAAAGTGGGTGAGCTCGTTCCTGGTGCTTTCAGCCTTTGTTCTCTTGGCTTCCAGAGTCCATGCTCTTGTGGATTTCCTGTGACCTGCTCTGGATAATCCTTCCCAGCTTCTTTGATCAACTAATCCTTGCTATGGAGCTTTTAATTGTTGACATTCTTCGGGTCTTGGTCTTAGATTTCAATTATAGTCTATGAGCAGATGGCTCTCCAAACCTTTAATTTTTTTTTTTTCCTTCCTGTTGGTGTTTTCCTTTTAAAATCGCCCCAGTCCTTTAGTAAAAGAAAATCAACCTTGACAGCCATACGCAGAGACCTTGGGGAGATAGAAAAGTAGGGCAGTCTGGGGGTCCCTCCATCTAGCCCCACAGAGAGACACAGAATCCTATGAAGGGAACTCAGATGTGGAGGTTCAGGGGGTCTCCAGCCGTTCAGTAAGGACCTGATGGAGGAGACACACGACACCCCCACGCAGTGTCTGGGGACCTGACTCCAGAGACATTCAAGAGGCAGAGCTACCACTTTTCCATGGTGTGCTAGATCAAGGGTTCTTCACTCTGAGTAAACAACAGAATCACCTGGGAAAATTGAGAAAATGCCAGAGTCCTACCCCGACCAATAAAGTCAGATTTAGAAAGATAGGCTTGGGTATCAGGGATTTTGAAAAGTTCCTGAAGGGATTTCAATGAGTAGACAGGATTGAGAACCACTTTGCTAGAGGAGGCTGACTTGAGAAACAGGTGGAGATGTGATGGAGCAGAATGAATATGCACTTCTCCTGGCCCACCAGCAGGTTCAGAGAAGAGGGGCCTGGGTCTGTGGGCAAACAGCTTGCCAGCATGTGAAGCATAGGAATTAACCCACCATGGAGGACTGCAGAGCCAGATATGGAGAAGGGCCACATCTTGATGATTTCCCTGAAGTTAGCACTGTGTCTGAGAATTTCAGTTTTACTTCTCATGCTTCCCTGGTGGCTCAGTTAGTAAAGAACCTGCCTGCCAATGAAGGAGATTCAGGTTAGATCCCTGGGTCAGGAAGACCCCCTGGAGAAGGGAATGGTCACCCACTTCAGTACTCTTGTCTGGGAAGTCCCATGGACAGAGGAGCCTGATGTATTTCAGCCCATAGGGTGCCAAGTGTTGGACGTAACTTAGCGACAAAACCATCACCACCACCACCTTCTCTGGTTACCTAAGCCAGAATCCTCATGGACAGAGGAGCCTGATGGGTTACAGTCCATGGGGTTGCAAAGAGTCGGACATGACTGAACAACTAAGCATAGCCCATAGAGAGACAGCAGAGGGCTGTTACTGCCTACCTCCCCCTCCTCTGCCAGCAATCTTCAAGGTACATTCACATTTTATTTTTTGGCTGTGCTAGGTCGTTGTTGCTGTGCTTGCAGGCTTTCTCTACTTGTGGTGCTGCTGCTGCTGCTAAGTTGCCTCAGTCGTGTCCGACTCTTTGCGACCCCATGGACTGCAGCCTACCAGGCTCCTCTGTCCATGGGATTTTCCAGGCAAGAGTACTGGAGTGGGGTGCCATTGCCTTCTCCACTACTTGTGGTGAGAGAGGGTTATTCTCAAGTTTTGGTGCTTGGGCTTCTCATTGCGGTGACTTCTCTTGTTGTAGAACTCTGGGCTCTAGGTGCTTGGGCTTCAGTAGTTGCAGCTCATGGGCTTTGTTGCTCTGTGGAATGATCTTCCCCGACCAGGGATCAAACACATGTCTCCTGCATTGACAGGTGGATTCTTAACCTCTGGACTACCAGGGAAGTCTGACATTCGCATTTTAGACCTTCTGTTAAGGTCTTTATTTTTGCTTTGGTCAGTAGAGACTATTCATTGTGTTCTAATATTTCTTCTCCCTTCTTCCATAGCATAGTTTTCTAGTTGAACTTCCCAGAGAAATAAAGACTGCAATTCTTAGCCTCCATTGTGGCTATGGCCATAATAAGTTTTGGCCAGTACGAAGCAGCAGGATAATGTGATTTTATCCAGAATCCTTAAAAGATAGCAAGAACGGACCATTTTCTCCATCCTTTCTCCATTTTACTATCTGAAACATAAATGTTTCCATCTTTGACTTGACGATGAGGCTGTATCTTAGGAATGGGACAGACAGGGAGCTTGAGTCCTGGGAATTCCAGGGAGTGGAGCCACCGGATTGACTCTGGCCTGACACTTCCAGAGTTCATTTGTGTGAATGAGAAATATCAAATTTCTCTCTTATTAAGCCAATGCTATTTTGGGTTTTCTGTCACTCAAAGCTGAATCTAATCCTAACTAATATACCCTATTAAGTTTCATCTTGAGATATTTGGACCATCCCTTTGTGTCTTTGGGTACTAATGTCATCATTCAACATCTCTATGCCATCCAGCTCTCTATCATCGGTTAATGACATGGATGTGCCATCTGTGCTTCCACCATCATTAATAAGAATAGGATCAGGAGAGGGTCAAGGGCAGCAGTCTCCAGTCTACTCTGGAGAGCTCTCTCTGTCCTGTGATCTAGCCACCTTCTCTTTGGACACAGGTGTGAGGTGGTGTGGAGGGAAACTGAGGGGTGTCATCCACAGATCATTGGTCTCAAGCTTTAGTGTGTAGCAGGACCACCTGGAAGGCTTGTTAAAGCACAGATTGCTGGGCTTCAGCCCCAGAGTTTCTGATTCAGGATGTCTAGAATAAGACCCAAGTATTATTTTTTAAATCTATTTTTTGAAGTATAGCTGATTTACAATGTTGTATTAATTTCTGCTGTACAGCAAAGTGAGTCATATATATATATGTATATATACACACACATATTCTTTTTCATATTCTTTTCCACTATGATTTATCACAGGATATTGAAAAGCTGATTCATTGGAAAAGACCCTGATGCTAGGAAAGATTGAGGGCAGGAGGAGAAGGGGATGACAGAGGATGAGATGATTGGATGGCATCACTGACTCAATGGATGTGAGTTTGAGTTTGAACAAACTCCGGGAGACAGTGAAGGACAGGGAACCCTGGCATGCTGCAGTCCATGGGGTCAGAAAGAGTTGGAGATGACTTAGCGACTGAACAACAATTCAAAATAGTCCCCTGCGCTATACTGTAGAACCTTGTTGTTTATCCATTTGATATGTAATAGTTTGCATCTGCTAATCCCAAACTCCCAGTCCAGCTCTCTCACCCCCCAAGTATTTGTGTTTCTAACAAATCCCAGATGATGCTGATATTGATGGTCCAGGGACCATACTTTGAGAATCATCATCTTAGCATATCATCTTTCAGTTGGAAGGTGATTTATAAAAGAGAAAGAATATTTAAAAGTTGTTTGGGGATGAGAAGCAAGTCTTTGAGGGGACAAAAGGGGTGGACTGCAGAATATCATGGAGGGTTGGACTCGGGTAGGACCAGAGCACTGTCTTGTGGCTTCCAAGAAGACCAGCAAGTCAGGGAGCAGGTAAAGGCAGACTGGTCCATTTGGTTTGAGGAGGCTGTAGGAGCTTCTGTCTAGTGTCTTTTATTTTCTCAGTGAAGAATATACAAGGGCATTAACTGAGGTAAGGGACATTAGCTGAGTGAGTAATTTTGAAATACTTTTGGCATATCCAATATCCCAGGGGAGTGTAATATGTACCAGGAAATGATAGGAAGACATAAGCGAGGCTGATATCTGTTTAATGAGCTAATTAACTAGTTTTTTTGTTTTAGCATATTACTAAGAACATCTAACGGAGAAGGCAATGGCACCCTACTCCAGTACTCTTGCCTGGGAAATCCCATGGATGGAGGAGCCTGGTAGGCTGCAGCCCATGGGGTCGCGAAGAGTCAGACACGACTGAGTGACTTCACTTTCACTTTACACTTTCATGCACTGGAGAAGGCAATGGCAACCCACTCCAGTATTCTTGCCTGGAGAATCCCAGGGATGGAGGAGCCTGGTAGGCTGCCTTCTATGGGGTCTCACAGAGTCGGACACGACTGAAGCGACTTAGCAGCAGCAGCAGCAAGAACACCTAAATGTTAAACCTTAAGCAGTTCCACAGCGGATATGGAATTAAATTCACCAAGATGTCTCCAGACAAGTGCTTAGTGAATGTTCAGTTCACGTTTAACAGTAAACAAGCAGGTGAAATTAAATTTGTAGTTAAGATCATACCCTTGGAACAAAATGACACAAATTGACAGTTCATTAGTTTTTCAATTAATTGTTTAATTAATTATTTAGGCTGCACCGGCTCTTTGTTGCTTTCTCTAGTTGTGGTGAGCAAGAGTTACTACTTGTTGAGGTACATGGGCTTCTCTTTGCAGTGGCTACTCTTGTTGAGGAGCACAGGCTCTAGGCATGCGGGCTTTAGCAGTTGCAGCTGTGGGCTCTAGAGCATGGGTTCGGTGGTTGTGGCCCAGGGGCTTCATTGCTACATGGTATATGAGATCTTCCTGGACCAGGGATTGAATCTGTGTCCCCTGCATTGGGCAAATTCTTACCCACTGCACCACCAAGGAAGTCCTCATTAGTTTTTACATGGATATATTTTTTGTCACTTTTTTTTTTTTTTTTTTGATGGAATCACTTCCTAACATTTATAACCAAGGATACATATAAGCACAGCTTTACGGCTATGAAGTGCTTTTTGCACTGCCTCAGCTGCTAAGTCGGTTCAGTCGTGTCCGACTCTGTGCGACCCCACAGACGGCAGCTCACCAGGCTCCGCCGTCCCTGGGATTCTCCAGGCAAGAATACTGGAGTGGGTTGCCATTTTTGTCACTTTTAATTAATTAAAACATATTCTGTTTTGTGGCCAGGCATTATATAATGTGTAATTTGTCTTAATAGAAATAATACTTTGCACATTGTTGGAGTCTCACACCTTTAAAAAAAAAGAAAAAGAAAGACTACAAGTGTACAACTGCCAAATCCTGCAATGCAGTTTTCTTTCTAGAGTTACAAGAAATTCCAACAGGTTCTGCTACATGGAAGCACATTCTAGCTTACTTCTGACACACACGAGCAGTTAGAATCATAATTCGCTAGGCTTCTCTCTGAGGACATGAGAAGTCAGGGAATAAATCTAGGGACATTTGGAATAGCTTTACACACCTCCACAGAGATAGAGACTGGCTTCAGATTGCCACTGGTTCTGAGAGCAAGAAATTAAGACCAGTAGAAATCCAGAGGACAGCTCTGTCACTAGATTGGGTCCTCAGAGAAGAGGGTGGTGACGCACTGTCCCAATTTGCCTGGGTCTCAGGAAGTGCCTGGGATGTGGGGTTTTCAGTGCTAAACTTCTGATAGTCTAGGACAAACCAGGCCAAGTTGATCACCCTATCAGGGGCTGACCATTTTGGGGAAAATTCCTCAATATAGCCAGTACAGCAAGACTGCTGTTTTGATTTGTGGTAGCTTATTTAGCTTCAGGAGTGTGTGACTGGTGTAGTGTAGTCACACAGAGCCCCACCCTCAGAAGGGCCCATGCTTGGTACACTAAGTCCCCTACATACCAACCTTCAAGTTGCATACTTTCAAAGATGGGAATGTGTGTTCCATAAAGTCAGGTGTGAGTGAAATTGCAGCTTGCCCTCCATCTCATATTGCTGACGATCCTGCAGTTCTTCCATCTCCCACCTCCACTCTCTCCTCCAGTCAGTAACTCTTCTTGTCTGTTCACTCGATGCCAGCCATGTATGCCAGCTGCTGCACTGAACTACTGAACTTTTCAAGGTACTGTGATGTAAGATTTAAAATGCTATCTTTGTTTTTTTGTATTTGTTTGTTTTTATGTATAATTTGTGTGAAAAGAATTATAAACCATACTATAAACAGAATTATAAGAAGAATTATAAACTGTACTATAAATTGTAAACAGTACTATATAGCTGATTGTGTTAGCTGGATATCCAGGTTAACTTTGTTGGACAGACAAACAAATTGGACCCATGAACACACTCTCAGAACGGAACTTGTTGGTATATAGGGGACTCACTGTTTAATACTTCTGTATTGTCACTTAAAAGTCTTAATAACATTTGAAGGAACACTTCCTTCATTCTCATTTTTATTTTGTACTAGGTCCTGAAAATTGTGTAGCCATTCTGCAAACTATGTAGGAAGGGAGCTGGGCCTTCTGTTTTTATCTCTTTGTGTCTTTCCTGACGAGCAATGGAGACATTTTCTCTCCCTGCTCTGCCCCTCTCCCACTCTGCTGCTCCTCTTCTTGGTTAAGCCAAACCTATACAAGGTATTTCTTTATCCATTGGTTTTTTAAAAGGCCATGCTGTCTTATCACAAATGTTAGTGTCTAAAAAATTAAACTCGGTGCAAATGCAGCCTTTCCACCCTGGATGTGTTTCTGCCAGTAAGGAAAAGAGAGCAGGGGAAGGAAGAAGGAAAGTATTTAGAAAAACTGAAGAAAGTGTGGCAGAAATACCAGCTGGGAGTCTCCACAGTGGGAGAAGCCACACACAACTCTGGATCAAAGGAAGAAACCTCAGGGAAGATGAAAGGGGGTGATAATTGTAAGTGGAGAGAGAGTTTCATAATAGAGGTGATAATAACAGGCATTTATCTGCGAACCTGAGGGAGAGTTAAAATTGAGAAGGGTGAGTGGTGGCCCGAGGATGGTTCCTTGACTTACCTCTTCTGTGGAAGTTTTCATTCTTTCCAAGTTATGTCTATTTCTCCTCTTGGGTGTTAAAATCAAGCTTTTTCCAACAAAAAGATATTTCACTGAGGTAGGGACTTATGTTTTTAAACATGGACCATGAGGAGGACAGGAGATGGTTAGCTGAGAGAGAGTAAGGAAGGCTGAATTTGGAGTGTGAAGCCGGTGGCTGAGCTGGCTGTCAGGCTGTAAAGGTGACCTTCAGGAACTGGCCGAGCTCTGCTGTGTTCTAACCCTGACCGTGTCTCAGAACAGGACCCAGAGGGCGGGCTCACCGTCCTCGTCCCCAGGGATGGGCTGTGCGGGGACCTCATTCTCCCCTGGCCAGGCCGCCGAGTGACAGTCATGTTGGCCGTCGTTGCTCTGAGCTGTTCCGGGCAGCAGGGAACCAGGCACTGCAGCTTAGAAAGTTAGGTGGAGTAGGGCAGCCTGTGGAAAACTCAGGCTCTTGGAGATTTAAAATGTATTTTTCTTCCTGTCTTTGGATGGATAGATGTACAAGCCGTGTGATAGATGAGGCCCTGGAAAGGGAGCTGTCATCAGATGCAGAGATTCTGCCCCAGGCGCTGAAAGGATGCTCTGGTCCCTGTCGTCTCTCTACCCCCGTCCTTTGCTTGGACATAATTGGATTAAGAATCACTCTGTGGAGATTTGGACAAACCATTCTGGGCTTCTTAGGGAGGGAAAAGTATTCTGTAAATACAAAGTCTGACCTGGCTGGAAAAGAATAATTTTTAAAGCTTAGAAAACTTGGCAGCATGTGTGTATTTGGGTCCCAAGTTTTATTAAACTAAGTGATGAATGACTTCCAGGCAATGAGGCAGAGAGGCTAGAGAGAATTTTCCAAGTGGCTGCCAATATGTCTAGAGCAAGGACACCAAATCCAGGTGCCCCAACTGCATTTTTGCTAAAATGCCCTTACATTGTAAAAGTTGCTTTTTTTAATCTGCTTTGACAATATTCAGACTCAGAACAGGGTTGCTGATATGTGATTTTTAATATATTTTGCATACACCTGGCATCATTGACTCAATGGACATAAGTCTGAGCAAACTCCAGGAGATAGTTAAGGACAGGGAAGCCTGGCGTGCTGCAGTCCATGCGGTCGCAGAGTCGGACATGACTGAGCGACTCAGCAGCAGCAACAACACAGTTCTAAAAGTACCTTGTTATAAAACAGTTTGTATTTAAACTTTTTGTTGGAGTGTTTGTGAAGTCAACCCAGGTCTGCTTTAGAAAGTAAGACTATATTTGTGTGTTAAGGTAAAAAATTCTTAGCAATATTTATTCCTTAAATATTTAAAATATTTAAGGAAATGATGACAATATCAGATAGAGGCCGTTGTTGTTGGATGGTGACTATTTAAGTTCAAAAGACATACATCAACTCTGTTCTCTCCTTTAAAACACATCTGAGCCTTAATTAAACAACTATTTTTAGCAGAAGGTTTTACTAATGTTCCACTAGAGGGCAGCATTTGATAAGGGTTTGATATATGGATTCACAATATATAGCTATCATAGAAGTTTAATTTGTTTTTTAAACAATGATAGTAGTAGAAAGTACTTATCCTGCTTTCATCAGCACAGCTAAAGTAAAGAAGCTGTGCTGTGCTTGGTTTCAACTTGGGGTAAATAGTCCTTAAAGCAGCGTATCCTAAGTTGAAGAGGGTGTGTTTGTTTTGTAGTTTTCAAGATGAAAAAGCAATCAAAGGAACTAAAAACAATTTAGGTGGTACTTTACAAGGGCTGGATTGATCCCATTGGCTTGCTAAAAAGGAGTTTGGTTGTTTTAACTCAATCTCCAACACACTATTTACCCTCCCTGGGAAACCATCCAAATTTGGCTGGATTCCATATGCTAGAAAAAGCTCGGAGCCGGAGCCAACTGTGGGTTTGACTGAGGTGGCAGAATAGCCCAAGGAGAGGTTGCAGGCTGCTTCCCAGGGGCCAGAAATGTCCTAGCTGCACCCGTGGGGTGGTAGTGACTGGGAAGTGGCAGAGAGGTGTGCCTGACTCATAGATGTTAGTCAATAAAGGTTGGTTTTTCTTTTATTCACTTGCTGTGCAATTGTATCCTGTCTTGTGGTGCTGCTTACCTTATTACAATTTTAAAAATTGAAGAAACTCATGCACATGGTAAACAAGCAAGGTAAGATGGAGCATGATTAAAACTGCCTTTCTGAGCTCCCAAACCAGACCCACTCTCCAGAGGTAACCACCAGCAATGATTTTTTTGGCATATCATGAAGAAAATGTTCTTGCAGAAAGATGCTTATATCTTTATATGTATATGTTATACTGCTGCTGCTGCTGCTAAGTCGCTTCAGTCGTGTCCGACTCTGTGCGACCCCACAGACAGCAGCCCACCAGGCTCCCCCATCCCTGGGATTCTGGTACAAATTGTATAGACATTAGTCTATACTTTGTTTTTTCTGTTCCACAATGCATCTTGGAAGGCTTCCATATCTTATGGCTTAGCTTTTCAATTTTATTTCCCTAGTGAGACACACTTCTCAACGGCGGGAACTTCATTTTTTCTCCTTTTCCTTTTTTGCCTCATAATGTCAGAGGGACTACTGTCATCATTCTAGGTGTTTCATAACCATTCTGAGGATAAAGAAGATGCCGTGTATGCATATGTGTGTGTGTGTGTGTGCACGCGTGCATGCATGCTAAGTTGCTTCTGTGTCTGACTTTTTGCGACCCTATGGACTGTACCCTGCCAGGTTCCTCTCTCCAAGGAATTCTCCAGGCAAGAATACTGGAGTGGGTGTCCATGCTCTCCTCCAGGGGATCTTACCCACCCAGGAATCGAACCCGTATCTCTCACATCTCCTGTACTGGCAGGCAGGTTCTTTATCACTAGCACCACCTGGGAAGCCTATACATATGTTTGTGTGTGTGTGTATGTATACAATGGAATATTACTCAGCCATAAAAGGAGTGAAATAATGACATTTGTTGCAACATGAAGGGAGCTAGAGATGATCATATTAGGTGAAGTAAGTCAGAGAAAGACAAATATCATGTGATATCACTTACATGTGGAATCTCAAAAAATGATGCAAATGAACTTATTTACAAGACAGAAACAGACTCACAAACATAGAAAAACAAACTTAGGGTTACCAAAGGGAAAAGGGGAGGAGGAGGGACAAATTAAGAGGATGGGATCAACAGATAGAGACTACAATATGTAAAATAGACAAACAACAAAAACCTACTGTATAGCACACAGAACTCTATTCAATATCCTATAATAACCTGCAGTAGAAAAGAACCTGAAAAGCAATGTTTATATATTTTCTCTTATTAATATATATTTTCTGAATTACTTTGCTGTATACCTGAAACATTGTAAGTCAACTATACTTCAATAAAAAAATTTTAAAAAAACCCAAAAATAACTGTTCTGGGATTGTTTGGCTGGAGTGTTAGTCTGCTCCTGGTGAGAAAGAAGGAGGAAGGTTTATAATCATATTAAGGAATTTGTTTTGTTCATTTCCAAAAAACAAGAACTGGAAAGGGTACATTGGGTCATCTTGTCTAGTACTTTTCTCAGCTTCTTATACTTGAAATTGACTGCAAAAGCCTTGCATTATTTTGGTCTGTGGGTTGCCCCAGCCCTTTTCATTTGCCGCTCAAGAGTGAGCTGTGCCTTTGAATTGGCAGGTGTTCATAATCTCATTATTACGACTGGATGCCCTGTGATAACAGGGTATAAAGGGATCCTCAGACGCCAAAGATGGCGTTCATGTGGGTCTAATATTCCCATGCTATAGAGCACTGATGGTGGTCCTTCATCTTAAAGGTTGGGTGTTAGGAGAGCTGAAATCGCATGCCAAAATCTTAGTACTTTTTACATTCTATCCTTTGTTTAGCTTTTATAGCCTTGATTTGAGGAAACTTTTTGTTCCCAAAAGATCTGTGAATTTCATCATTTAGAAATAATCATATCTAGAGACTTGACTGTTGTGTAACCTCTCAATTTTTTTCCAAGTCCTTGCATAAGGAACTAGAGGGTGTTATGCCAAGTGACATGTCAGACAGAGAAAGACACTATATGATTTCACTTGTAGGTGAAATCTAAAATACAAAACAGAGGAACAAGTATAATAAAACAGAAGTGGTGTTATAGATACGGAGAACAAACAGGTGTTTGCCAAAGGGGAGATGAGTGAGAAGAGGAAAGACATAGGCGAGGGAGATTTAGAGGTACAGGATTCCAGTTGTAAAATTAAGAATGAGCTATGGGTCTGAAACACTCCAGTGTTCTTGCCTGGAGAATCCCAGGGACAGCGGAGCCTGGTGGGCTTCCGTCTATGGGGTCGCACAGAGTCGGACACGACTGAAGCGACGCAGCAGCAGCAGCGTGGGTATGAAATATACAGTATGGGGAATACAGTCAGTAACTGTGTATTGTATCTCTGTAGGTTGACAGATCATAATTAGACTTGTGGTGATCATTTTGAAATGTACAGAAATGTTAAATCACTATGTTGTCTAACAGGAACTAATAATATAGTGTTGTGGGTCAATTATACTTGATAAACAAACTCCTAGAAAAAGAGATTGGATTTGTGGTTACCAGAGGTGGGGATGGGGAGAAAGGGAATTGGATGGATGAAGGCAGTCAAAAGGTGCAAACTTCCAGTGTTAGATAAGTAAATACTAGGGATGTAATGTACAACATGATAAATACAATTAACACTGCTGTATTACAAGTGGAAGCTGTTAAGAGAGTAAATCCTAAGAGCTCTCATAACAAGGAAAAATATTTTTTCTACTTCTTTAATTGTGTATCTATACGAGTTGATGGATGTTCTCTAATTTACTGTGGTGATCATTTCATGATGTCCATAAGTCAAATCTCTACAAGGTACAACTTAAACTCATACAGTGCTGTATGCCAAGTATATCTCTATAAAACGGACGAAAAATTAAAAATATTCTGATACTACTTCAAAAGTTAAAATATAAATGGTGAGCCACAACCACTTCCTGCTAAATAAAGGCAGAGTCTCTTAAGTTGAGGCAAGATCACGGTAAATTTGAAATGGCTATTTTCCTCCAAGGACTCACATGTGAACAAACTGGACTGTTTCCCAAACCTGCTCCCACTTTCTTGCTTCTGGGCTTTTTCCTCCTTATTTGTCTTTAGACAAGTTTTTTAAGGCACTGTTTCAGTTCTATCATTTGCATTCAAACCAGCAGACATTGAGGGACCTCTGTATGCAGAGATGCATTATGGACGCCTGGATCTGGGGAAAACAATATAGATAAGGCTCAGTTTCTTTCCTGAGCAGATCTGAGGGTGATGGGGACCACAGCTGTATGGACAGTACTTCAAGGGAGGCTGCAAATGTGCTTCAGGAAGAGACAAAAAGAAGTGATGAGTTCATGCTGGGGATGACATTGTGGTTTTGAACAGGTGATGTTTGAGTTGGTTTTCAAGGGTTTGATGGTCTTGGTTGACCAATTACAGTTAGTGGAAAGATCGTCTAGATTTGTGGACACTTTCTAATGATGACACAGTCGAAAATGACAAACAGTCTGTGTCTAGAGGATCAGGTGAGTGGAAGAGGCTGGAGTCAGACCATGTCTACATTCAGAAGAGCTTTCATTGTCATGCTCCAGAATTTGGGATGGAAATCTGGAAGAATGCCATGAAGTGGATGATTGGATGGATGATGATTGTGTTAATCAATACAGGTAACGTAGGAAATTCCCTAGTAGTTAGGACCTGGCACTTTCACTGCCATGGACCTGGGTTCGATCCCTGGTCAGGGAACTAATATCCTGCATGCAAGCCACTAGACACCACCCGACTCTTTTGTGACCCCATGGACTGTAGCCTACCAGGTTCCTCTGTCCATGGGATTTTCCAGGCAGGAGTACTGGAGTGGGTTGCCATTTCCTTCTCCAGGGGATCTTCCTGACCCAGGGATCAAACCTGGGTCTCCCACATTGCAGGCAGATGCCATCTGAGCCACCAGGAAAGCTCCCCCAAACAAACAAACACAAACTCCCAAACCCAAACAAACCAGGGAACATAGGTGTCCAGGGAGGGAAAGAGGATAGAATTATGTGGGTGGGGTCTTATAAATACAGAGTTTAGGGTGCATCAGAGACTTTTCATTGATGGTTTTGATAAGATTTGGGGAATTCAAGCCCAAGAATGGGCCAAGAATGGCAATGAGTGAGTAAAAGGTTAACAAAGCATGTTCTTTATGAAAATAAAAAATGACCTTGGGTTACCTTTCTAGCTCTGTTTTCCTGGCAGTCTGACAGAAGTGGATGCTAGCTGTGTTACCAGGCAACACTGCTTCTGGTAAGAATGACCATGGTTGGTAAGCTGCATGTGGACTAGGATGTTCGTAAATGAATATAACTGCCTGGTGAAAAGGAACAGCTTTGGGCTTCTCATTGGGACCAGGCAGCTGTGGCTCAAGGACTGATGTATGGGGCTTCTGCCCCCATCTGCATGCTTCCAGGCTCTCATCTCTGACCTGTGACATACACCTTTACGGGTGGTCCCTGGTCAGCTGGGAGCATCTCTGCTGCTGCACTGCTTCCTGCCCGGGACCCCTAGTACAGCCAGCACCAGGTGAGGCTTCTTGGGTCCTGTAAGTTCCTTTAGCCGAGCCAAAACTACAAAGAATGGACATTGCAGGAATAAATATTGGATGTATTTATATGTGACTGGCAAAAAAACTTAATTTCTTCTTTCTGCCCCTGTAAGAATATTCTGGCTTTGTGTGAGCAACGTTTTCCTCCACTGAACCCCAACAATGATTCAGGTATATGTCCTTAGCATCTAGCACAGTCAGGGGTAGTCTCATGGCAGACACTCAGTCAATAATTGTTGTATAACTAATATCAATAAGTAAATATTACCGTCCATATTTCAAGTACTCTGTTGGTTGCTGGGACACAAATATATGTCAATACAGCTCTTCTCTCAAGAACTTCACATTCTACTAGATGGAAGGTTATATTTAAACTCTCACGTTTTTCTATCTTTCTCTCCATTGGCTACTCGCTAATTATCCTCCCCCTCATCATCATAGTTAGCACTTACTGAGCACATATCTGCCAGGAACTGTGCTTGGGGCTGTATACAGATTATCTAACTAAATCCTCATAACAGCTCTATGAGGTAATTTCTATAAGTTTCCCCATTTTACAGATGAGAAAACTAAGTTTGTGGAACCAGGATTCAAACCCCAATGTGTGACTCCAGAGCCCACTTTGTTTTTTATTTTTCCATCTTTAAAAATGTGAAGTCTACTTGATTTACAGTGTTGTGTTAGGCTCTGGCATACAGTAAAGTAATTCATATATATATATATATATTCTTTTCAGATTCTTTTCTAGTATAGGTTATTACAAGATATTGAGTATAGTTCTCTGTCTATACAGTAAGTCCTTGTTGGTTATCTATTTTATATATACTAGTGTGTAGCTGTTAACCCCATCTTCCTAATTCATGTTTCCCCTCCCCTCTTTAGTAACCGTAAGTTTGTTTTCTCTGTCAGTCTGTTTCTGTTTTGTAAATAAGTTCATTTGTACCATTTTTTAGATTCTACATAAAGTGTTATATATCTTTCTCTGTCTAATTTATTTCACTTAGTATGATAATCTCTAGGTCCATCCATGTTTCTGCAAATGGCATTATTTCCTTCTTTTTTATGGTAGATCCTGCCTTCTTAATCACTCCACCATTCTGCTTCTTGCTGCCATCACTTCAGTGATACTTAGGTGACATGTATTTTAGGCGTTTATCTGCTTGGGCTGTAAGAAGGACAAAACTGCATCTTGTGTATGTCTAGATATTCTTCGAATGTTTCATATGTACAGTGGATTTAGGATTGATGTCATAAAAAAATGTCTAGTTCTCATTTACAAAATTGCTAAGTGGGAAATCACTTAAAATCCCGTGTAAGGCTTTAAAAATACACATGAGGCAAAAAACCAAATAATCCAACTTTAAAATGGGCAAAGGACCTGAATAAATATTTTTCAAATGAAGATAGACAAATGGCTAACAGGTATATGAAAAGGTATAAACATCACTAATCATCAGGGAAATGTAAGTCAAAACCATAATGAGATATCACCTCACATCTCAAAAAATGAAAACTAGAACTATCATATGATTCAGCATTCCTACATCTGAAAATGTATCTGAAGTAAATAAAATCAGTATTCTGGAGCAATATCTGCAATCCCAAGTTCATTGCAGCTTTCTTCATGACAGCCAAGATATGGAAACAACCTAAGGGTCCATGGATGGACAAATGAATAAAAGCGTGGTAGGTATATAGAGGGGGATATTATTTAGCCACAGGAAAGAAGAAAATTCTGCCATTTGTGATGACATGGATGAAGCTGGTGGGCATTACACTAACATGAGAAAAGCCAGACAAAGATCAATACTGTGTGATCTCACTTACGTGTGGAATCTAAAAAAGAAGGAGAAGAAGGAGAAATTTGCTAGAAGAGCAGATCTTGTCTTTTCATCACACACATACACCACACACATAGGGCAAAACCACACATGAACAAAGGAAATGTTGATTTCAAAGTTAGAAATTAATGCCTCATATATTTTAGATAGGGCTTCCCAGGTGGTGCAGGTGGTAAAGAACCCGCCTACTGATGCAGGAGATGTAAGAGACCCGGGTTTGATCCCTGGGTCAGGAAGAGCCCTTAGAGGAGGGCTTGGCAACCCACCCCAGTATTCTCGCCTGGAGAATCCCATGGACAGAGGAGCCCGGTGGGCTACAGTCCATAGGGTCGCAAAGAGTCGGACATGACTGAAGCAACTTAGCATACACACACGCACATCCTTTAGATAAGGCTCAGGCTTTAGGACGTTTTGGTTTCACCTTACCTTCCACGTGCTGACTTATTTTATTTTATACTGGTGGAAATCTCATATAATTTTATTTTAAGCTTTAATTATGCCTTGAAGAATTTTTCAAGTGTGGATCACAATAAACTGTGGAAAATTCTGAAAGAGATGGGAATACCAGACCATCTGACTTGTCTCTTGAGAAACCTGTATGCAGGTCAGGAAGCAACAGTTAGAACTGGACAGGGAACAACAGACTGGTTCCAAATAGGAAAAGGAGTACGTCAAGGCTGTATATTGTCACCCTGCTTATTTAACTTATATGCAGAGTACATCATGAGAAACGCTGGGCTGGAAGAAACACAAGCTGGAATTAAGATTGCCGGGAGAAATATCAATAACCTCAGATATGCGGATGACACCACCCTTATGGCAGAAAGTGAAGAAGAACTAAAGAGCCTCTTGATGAAGGTGAAAGAGGAGAGTGAAAAAGTTGACTTAAAGCTCAACGTTCAGAAAACTAAGATCATGGCATCTGGTCCCATCACTTCATGCGAAATAGATGGGGAAACAGTGGAAACAGTGTCAGACTTTATTTTTTGGGCTCCAGAATCACTGCTGATGGTGACTGCAGCCATGAAATTAAAAGACGCTTACTCCTTGGAAGGAAGGTTATGACCAACCTAGATAGCATATTTAAAAGCAGAGACATTACTTTGCCAACAAAGGTCTGTCTAGTCAAGGCTGTGGTTTTTCCAGTGGTCATGTATGGATGTGAGAGCTGGACGGTGAAGAAAGCTGAGCACCGCAGAATTGATGCTTTTGAACTGTGGTGTTGGAGAAGATTCTTGAGAGTCCCTTGGACTGCAAGGAGATCCAACCAGTCCATCCTAAAGGAGATCAGTCCTGGGTGTTCATTGGAAGGTCTGATGTTGAAGCTGAAACTCCAATACTTTGGCCACCTCATGTGAAGGGTTGAGGAAAAGGGTCTTTTCCTCATTGGAAAAGACCCTAATGCTGGGTAGGATTGGGGGCGGGAGGAGAAGGGGACGACAGAGGATGAGATGGTCGGATGGCATCACCGATTTGATGGACATGGGTTTGGGTGGACTCCGGGAGTTGGTGATGGACAGAGAGGCCTGGCGTGCTGCAATTCATGGGGTCGCAAAGAGTCGGACATGACTGAGCGACTGAACTGAACTGAATTGTTATGGGCTTAACTGTTATAGAGTGTTCTACATACTAATACTGAATTTTTTCAAGCACAGAGGACTGGAAAGACTTTAATCTGTCTGATTTTTATTGGTAATACTTGAAAATGCTGGAGAGACTCTATTTCTCTTTCCTTTTTCCCTTGACAGGCTCTCCTTACTCTCTTCTGTCTCCCCTCTTCCACCCTCCTCCAGTTTACTTGGGAAAGACGGTTTGCTCTCACTCCTGTCCCAGCCAGGCCTGTGTGAAGGTCTCACCATATTGTTTGGCTCCTTAGCTCCTGGGCCTGCCTCTCCCTCCCCCAGCTCTTGTAGAGACTTCTGGGGAGAGGTGACAGGAAGTCCCAGCTTCTCTGTACATTCCTGTCCCTACATCACTATGACACTGTGAATACAAGGCTGTGTGCTTAGGTAAGGAGTCCAAATGGGACACTTTTGAGAGTGAAGCAGACACTGTTAACAGTTACACCAGGTCGTCATACAGACACAAAGAGGCAGTTCGAGGCAAGCTGAGATGAGTAGTCACCTTAGTCCTGGAGGCATTTCCTGAAGGTTTGTGGACAACCGGAGGGAAACACAGGGCAAATAACAGCTTGAAGTCGACTATCACTCACTCATGGTCTTCTGGAAAGTTCCTCAGTGTCCCTATTCTAGGAGCTTCCTGGTTTCCTCAGACTGCACCCTGTTGCTCATGGCTCAGGTTTAGGGAGGAAGAGGGATAGATGTGAAGGGTCCTCTTTTCTTCAATATCCATTAGGGTAACCATTGGTCACATCTGGAAATTTAAATTTAAACTAACTAAGTAAAAAAATTCAGTTCCCTGGTAATATCACCACCTTTCAAGAATTCACAGGCTAACGTGGCTAGTGGCTATCATGTTGGCTGGTATAGATGTAGAGCATTTTCATTATCTCAGAAAGTCCTGTTGGACAGCACTGTTCTTTCCTCTAATCTCCCCACTTCCATTTCTAATCCCAGGTCCTTTATCCTTTCCTCCTTACACACACAAACACACACACACACAAGTTCAACTGTGCAGACAACATTTGTTTATTATGTGGGCTTCCCAGGTGGTGGTGCTAGCAGTAAAGAACCTGTCTGCCAATGCAGGAGACATAAGAGGCTCGGGTGTGATCCCTAGGTCGGGGAGATCCCCTGGAGGAGGGCATGGCAACCCATTCCAGTATTCTTGTCTGGGAAATTCCATGGCCAGAGGAGCCTGGAAGGCTACAGTCCATAATGTCACAAAGAGTCAGACACAAGTGAAGTAACTTAGCACGCACATTATGTAGAAAAACTGGCTACTCAGTCTTGCCCAAAGGGCCTCTTTTCTTTCTACTAAAAAGAACTATCAATGTTCCCCAAGGTGTTTTCCTCAAAACTAAAGACCCCTCTAGCTAGAGATGAATGATCCCTCTCTGCCAGAAGGCAGAAATATCTACAGTTGGTTCTGGTTTCTCTAAAGTTATCACACTGATTTTCGAATGTGACATTTGGAAGCATTTTTATTACTTTATCATCATATGGTGAAGAAAGAAATAGAAGAAGTTCTAAATCAAATACTTTATTTGGCTATAAAAAGTAAGAGAAGAAAATGAAAAAGAATTACAGCTCAGCATTCGGCACAATGTCAACTTTTAAATAGAAGATATTTGACTTGTACTGGGGAAAAGTCTGCACTGTGTTAAATAATCTTGCCAGATGGCCGTCCAAACAAATGAAGTGAAGCAAAACAGGCCAGATTTATAGTTTCATTGCGGTCAGAAATAACTTTTCTATTATTGTTGTTCAGTCGCTAAGTCATGTCCAAGTCTTTGCAACCCCATGGACTGCAACACTCCAGGCTTCCCTGTCCTTCAACATCTCCTGGAGCTTGCTTAAACTCATGTCCACTGTGTTGGTGATGCCATCCAGTCATCTCATCCTTTGTCATTCCCTTCTCCTCCTGCCCTCAATTTTTCCCAGCCTCAGGGTCTTTCCAATGAGTTGGCTTCTTGTATCTGGTTGCCAAAGTACTGGAGCTTCAGCTTCAGCATCAGTTCTTCCAATGAATATCCTGGATTGATTTTTTTTAGGATTGACTGGTTGGATCTCCTTGCTGTCCAAGGGACTCTCAAGAGTTTTCTATTATTAAAAGTAAATAATTTCATGTTAAGGTGTTGCGGTTTACATAACAATTTGGGGTTGTGAGACATGCTAGAAAATGGCTATATTGTACAAAATGGCAAACATATGCCCAAGAAAGTGGCTATTCCCTTTGTCTAGGCAATGCCAAGGGTGTATGCTTATAATCCAGGTTTTCCAAACGATTATCAGATTGTTAAACTTTTAGGGTTTAAGCTTCTGTTCAGAAACATTTGTTGCTTGTGTCTTCTCAGAAAACCATCTTCCTTTCATTGTTATCCCCTCAAAAAACTTAAAATGGAGATGCTTCTCTTCATATTTTCTTTTTTTTTTTTGTAACTCATTGTTTTGAGAGAAGATCTGACTCCATATGACTGAAGTAGCCTTGCAGTTTTATTCTGTTTATTCATTTAATAAACTTTCAAGTGCATTTTGATGTCTCTTCCTCCCAAAGTTTGTTTGGAATTTAGGCTTCCATTTCTGCCTTTGGTAGACTAGATAGGCAGAGGCTATGGCATTATCTACAAGGAAAGGGATGTGTCCAATTCACTACTGGAAATTTGGATCCACCACCGGCTGAATGTGATAAACTAAGGTGCATGAGTTGGGAAAATAATGCATAAGAAAGGATGATCAATATTGAGTACAGTAAATCTCCTACATACAAACCTTGAAGTTGCAAACTTTCAAAGATGTGAACGTGTGTTCTCATGTCCAATCACATAAGTAAATTCACTGTTCTGGCACACATTGTCACACACATGCATCCTCTACAAGTGGTTGCGCTTTTGTGTACTTTATGGTACAGTACTGTATAGAGTACAGTAGTCCAGGGTCTTTATTTCAAGCCCAGGATGTCCAGAAGCAAGTACAAAAACAGTGGTGATGTAGCTAGTAGTGCTAAGAAGGGCCAGTTGTTGTTCTGGACTACTGTACATTTCAAGGTACTGTTCTGTAAGATTAGAAATCTTTTCTTTATATCTTGTGTTTGTTTTTTATGTATTATTTGTGTGAAAAGTATTATATAATACTATATAACTGATTTGGCTTCCCTGGTGGCTCAGCAGTAAAGAATCCACCTGCAATGAAGGAGCCACAGGAGACCTGGGTTCGATCCCTAGGTCGGGAAGATCCCCTGGAGGAGGGCATGACAACCCACTCCAGTATTCTTGCCTGGAGAATCCCATGGTCAGAGGAGCCTGGCAGGCTACAGTCCATGAGGTCTCAAAGAGTCAAACAACTGAAACGACGTAGCATCCACATATAACTGATTGTGTTAGTTGTGTACCTAGACTAAATATGTTGGATTTGACAAATTGGGCTTATGAACACTCGGCTGGAAGAGATCTTGTTTGTATGTAGGGGTTTTACTGTGCAGACAAACACTTTGGGTTCCTAAGATTTAGTTCATGATTCCTATTTGGATCTCCTTCATTTGTATTCATTCATTCATGACCCATTTTATGCTATGTACTAAAGAAGCAGCAAGTAAGATCAGCATACTCCCTGCCTTTACAGAGCTCTTGGGCTGTGACTAAGAGAAACCTCACCTCTGGCAGGGGTGGAAGGCTTCTCTGAGGAGGTGGTGAGGAATTTGCCAGATGAAGGGGTGGGGGTGGAAGTGAGGGCAGGGAAAAGGACAGTAAAATTCAGGGAGAGCTCTCTAGGCAGAGGGAAAAAGAAGGACTAATGTGGGAAGGGAGAGAGGATGTGTGTGTAAGGGGTGGAGGGTCAGCAGGTGTCATGGGGAGGGTGCCTTTGAACATAGCTGAAGTGGGCAGGGACTCGTATATACCAACTGGGCAGGATCTAGGTGGTACTAGTGGTAAAGAACCCATCTGCCAATGCAGGAAACACAAGAGACTTGGGTTCGATCCCTGGGTTGGGAAGATCCTCTGGAGGAGAGCATGGCAACCCACTCCAGTATTCTTGCCTAGAGAATCCCACGGACAGAGGGGCCTGGCAGGCTATAGTCCATAGGGTCACAAAGAGTCAGTCACAACGGAAGCAACTTAGCATACACGCATGGGTAGGATCTGGAGTTATATCCTGAGAGCAAAGGAAATTTGCCAAAGTACACAAAATAGGAGTTACACAGTCAGATTTCTGTTTTTAAGATCTCAGTGGCTTCTGTGAGGAGAGTGCTTTGAAAGGATGCAAAAGTGGCCGAGGGAGATCTGAGCAAGTACAGGTCATAGATGATGAGGGTTTCCACCTGGGCAAGAAGAGGAAACAAAATTGAGTAGATTTTAAGAGATATTTGAGGAGAGCATGGCTACCCACCCCAGTATTCTTGCCTGGAGAATCCCATGGACAGAGGAGCCTGGCAGGCTACAGTTGATGGGGTCGCAAAGACTCGAATACGACTGAAGCGACTTAGCATGCACACATGAGATATATAGGAGGTAAAATCCAATAGATTTGCCACAAGAAGAAAAGGAGAAGGTGGTGTCAAAGATGACACTGGGCTGGGAGAAGTATAGGATGCTATAAGGTAAAGACTAATTGGGGAAGGGAAGGAGGAATTCCAAAGAGGCAGAAAGGACAGTGAGGAGCAAAGCTCTGGCCTGGTCTCACCAGAGGTCCCGCAGGAGCGGAAGATGTGAGCAGTGCCAGTACATTTAGGGTAGGTCTGTATACAGTCGAGTGGGCCTGAGCCCTGATCTCCAGAGGATGCTGCAGACAGTGGCCTTCTTGGCACCAGAGAGGCCATGCAAGGAAGGTAGTGTGGCAGCCCTCCAGTCTCCCAGGACTCCAGGAGGGAGGGAGAAGGGTGGAGACAGACCAGGAGGTTGAAAGGGTCCTAGAGGGAGTAACACGGGACATTATCAGAATTTGAACCATGGACTATGCCAGCTAAAGACCACAGCAGAGTCATGATGGATGATGAGTCAAGAGTGGATGATGGTCAAAAAGAATAAAATAATGCCATTTGGAAGCTACATGGATGGACCTAGAGATGATCATACTCAGCACGGTAAGTCAGAAAGAGAAAGACAAATATCATATGATATCACTTATATATGGAGTCTAAAATACAACACAAATCAACATATCTGTAAAACAAAAATAGACTCACAGACATAGAGAACAGACTTGTGGTTCCCAAGGGCTGGTGGGATAGGGGTGGGAAGGATTGGGAGTTTGGGATTAGCTGCTGCTGCTGCTGCTAAGTCACTTCAGTCGTGTCCAACTCTGTGTGACCCCATAGACGGCAGCCCACCAGGCTCCGCTGTCCCTGGGATTCTCCAGGCAAGAATACTGGAGTGGGTTGCCATTTCCTTCTCCAGTTCATGAAAGTGAAAAGTGGAAGTGAAGTTGCTCAGTCGTGTTCGACTTTTAGCGACCTCATGGACTGTAGCCTACCAGGCTCCTCTGTCCATGGGATTTTCCAGGCAAGCAGAGGCAAACTATTAAATATAAGGTGGATAAACAACAAGGTCCTACTGTATAGCACAGGAAACTATATTCAATATCTTATAACTAACTATAATGGAAAAGAATATGAAAAAGAATATCTGTATTAAAAAAAGAATGGATGATGGGATGGTAGAGACAGGAATCCAAAGACCAGGTGGAATTAAGTTCATCTTAGATGAAAATACATGACTTTTTGGGGCCAAAGACTGTTCCACATTACCATCTCCATGCCCGAGTGCATTCTCAGTCGCTCTGTCCTGTGTCCTGTCCTACTCTTTTGAGACCCCATGGACTGTAGCCCGCCAGGCTTCTCTATCCACGGGATTATCCCAGCAAGAATACTGCAGTGGATTGCCATTTTCTCCTCCAGGGCATCTTCCTGACCCCAGGATAGAACCTGTGCCCCCTGCATTGGCAGGTGGATTCTTTGCCACTGAGCCACATGGGAAGCCCTAGTTTCACGCCTGATCATGTGCAAATGCCCAGAGAAAAAGGAGGCAGGGATAACTTGGGTTAACTGAGTTTAATCAGGAAAAAAGAGCCTTGAGAAGATCCATAATTTTATAACAATTCAGTAGCTAATGGTAATCAGTTCTGGAAAATGGCTGAGTTAATTGTAAATGAGATTGGGACGATTAGCCAGCTATTTGGGGAGAAAAAATACATTTTAAACTTCACCTATACCAAAATATTCTAGATGGAAAAAAAGAGAGCCATAGATAAAACCTGAAAGAAAATATAAGGGAGTATTTCCTGACACTTAAGTGTGAGGGGTTCATCTAAGCTATAAGTAAGATATGACATTTAAAAAAAAAATTAGCAGACAATGATAAAAAGATTTTAAAATTTGCATGCAAAAATGTCTGATGACTGCATTTAAAATGTACATAAATTTGGTACTACTTAGCCATAAAAAATGAAATATTGCCATTTTTAGTAATGTGGATGGGCCTAGGAAACATTATGCTTAGTGAAATAAGTCAGACAGAGAAAGACAGATACTATAATTACTTATACGTGGAATCTAAAAAATAATACAAATGAATGCATATGTAAAACAGAAACATATATGCAGAATCAGAAAATAAATTTATGGTTACCAAAGGGAAGAAGGAAGTAGGGAGGGACAAAAATAGGTGTATGGGATTAACTTTGCTGAAGGACTCTACCATCTGAGCCATCAGGGAAGCCCCTATAGAAAACAGGTGAACAAAAAGGATGTACTCTATATCACAGGGAATTGTATCCATTATCTTATAACAACCTATAACGGAATATAATCTGCAAAACTACTGAATCTCTATCCTGTACGTTTGAAATTAACAGAATATTGTAAATCAACTATAGCTCAATCAAAAAATGCACATAAATCGAGATAACTATTATAGCAAATAAGGCAGAAATTTAAAGCCTAACAATCTAAAGAATACCTACTAATACATAAGGGTAAGGTTTCAAATGATAAATAGGCAAAGGACGTGAACTGACATATTGTGAAAAGAAATTATAAATGGTTGACCTAGAAAAATGTTTAATACCATCAGTTAATATTCAAGAAATATAATTTATTTCTTTAAATTTTATTTTTTTAATTAAAAAAATTTTTTTTTTGGCCATCCCTTGTGGCATGCAGAATCTTAGTTCCCCAACCTTGGATGGAACCTCTGCTCCTGTAGTGGAATCACGGAGTCTTAACACCTGGACCATCAGGGAAGTCCAAGAAATATAATTTAAAAGAAGAATGATGTGCCTTTTAATATATATCAACTTAGGAATGATTTTAAAAATGATAACACTCATCTCAGTTGAGCATACAGAAAAACATCCATTTTGCTGATGGGAGAGAAAATTGAGCCAGATCATTTGGAGAGTAATTTGGCAATCTGGATTAGGGGTTTTAAAGGGTTTAAAATTGGAAATAACCTATGTTTTCCAAATAGGGGACTATTTTAAGAAATCAGTATATATATCTGCATACTGTACTATTACCCAGCCATTAAGACAGAGGCATTTGAAAATATTTAATGACATGAGAAAATGCATATGCTATAACATTAAGTGGTTAAGAGCAATGTGCTGAATTATATAAACAGTGTGATCACAACTATGCAAATAAAAATGCACAGAAATAGTTTGAAAAAAAACGCAGCAATGTACCCATGCTTATTTTTGAGTGTTGTAGTTATCAGTGATTTTATTTTCTTTCTACTTTTCTGCACTTGAATAGTGTGGAAGAATTCTAAATTGGAAAAAATTAGAAAATAATCTTTGTTAGTAAATATATACTTCTAACTTTTACTGTAACTTAACTAATGGCTCCTTGTTCTAATAGCTTCCAGATGATTTTGTTGACTAATGCATTTGTCTCACGGTATTTAAGTGATGACACTATTGATGACTCATAAAGTTTTATGGCCCTCAATCTGTGTCAGGCACAATTTTAAATACTTTACACTTATTAACTCATTTAGAACTCACAGTACTCATATGAGGTAGGTCACATTAATACCCACATTTTATGGAGCAGGAAATTGAAGCACAGAGAGGTTAACTAATCTTCCCAAGGTCACATTGCTAGTAAATGGTGGAGCTGGAGTGTGAACTCAGATAGTGTCACTTCAGTGGTCCTACCCTCTGAACTCCACCCTGTTACATTTAAGAGAATAGATAACCTTGTCTTTCAGAAAGCTAGCCAACAATAAAGGCTTATGAAAACAAGTTAGTGCCAGATAACGTTGTTGTTGTTCAGTCACTCAATCTTTGGGTCTGACTCTTTGCGACCCCATGGACTGCAGCACTCCAGACTTCCCTGTCCTTCACAATATCCCAGAGTTTGATCAAACTCATCTCCATTGAGTTGACAATGCCCTCCAACCATCTCATCCTCTGCTGCCCCTTTCTCCTGCCTTCAGTCTTTCCCAGCATCAGGGTCTTTTCCAGTGAGTCGGCTCTTAGCATCAGGTGGCCAGAGGATTGGAGCTTCAGCTTCAGCATCAGTCTTTCCAATGAATATTCAGAATTGATTTCTTTTAGGATTGACTGGTTGGATCTCCTTGCAGTCCAACAGACTCTCAAGAATCTCCTCCAGCACCGCATTTCAAAAGCATCAATTCTTCGGTGCTCAGTGTTCTTTAAGGTCCAACTCTCACATCCAAACAGCATTAATAAATATAAAAGGACATTCTTGGGTCATGAATCTTATCTATGAAATAAGAGAGTTAAACTAGATGACCTTTAATATCCCTCAGATGTAAATTCTATAATTATATTTATTAGCAATAAAAATGAACTTTCATTTACTATACTAAGAGTCACAGCTATTTTCTCCCTCCCCATCACTGCCTTGCCAACCTCACACTTTTTACTCCCTCTCATCACTGCCTTGCCAACCTCACACCTTTTAATTAGAGACCCTCCCATGTGAACCCTGATACCACTGAGCCCAGTTGATTGGAGCAAGGAAAGATATTTCGCCCAAGTCTGGCCAATGATTCCTGAGTTTGGGACTGGTGATACAAAATTCTAGCACACTTTTGACCACATGTGCTGTGAATTCAACCTTGGTCTCTTGTGGCCACTTTTCATCTTCTGCCCACTTTTCATCTAATGCTAGAGAAGCAAAGATGGCAGCTATGTAGAGAGAGATGAAAAGAAACCTACAGAGAGGAGTCCTGATTCTGCCACCTCATGGAGGTGAGAGGACAGGACTGGGAAGGTGGGGAGTGTGGCTTTCTTGACTCCTAATGGCTTTCTCAATCTTGGTTCTAGGACTCCATGACTTCTGGCAACTCTGTCTAACCTTGGGTCCTATGAGAGATCCCGTGTCCTCTCAATAACCGCCCCCCCCCCGTTGTGTTTGCTTAATCTAGCTTGAGTGGTTTATTACTCATGTTCAGCCATGTGAGACACATGGATGCAGGTGGTTCCTGGCATGTCTGGTGTGGCCAAACAGTGAACAACTTTTGCATTGAGCCTTTTTGCAAAATCTGACTTGGGATGTTTTCCTGCAATGATCTGGGCTTTATCATGAAATCAGTTACAGTAAGGGACACACTGAGAACCGGAGTGACAGTGAAGATGGTGTGGGGTACTACCCCAGCGGCACAGTGGATAGGAATCCACCTGCCAGTGCAGGGGACATGGATTTGATCCCTGGTCCTGGGAGATCCCACATGCCATGGACCAACCAAGCCTGCGGGCCACAGCTACTGAGCCTGGATGCTACGTCTACTGAAGCCTGAGCACCGAGAGCCTGTGCTCTGCCACAAGAGACCTCTGCAGTGAGAGGTCTGAGCACTGCAACAAAGAATAGCCCCCGCTCGCTGCAACTAGAGAAAGTCTGAGTAAAGCAATGAAGACCCAGGGAAGCCAAAAATAAATGATTTTTTATAAGTAAAATTATTAAAAAAGAAAAGAAAGAGATATGGCAAGGGACCTGCTAGCCAGCTTGTTGGCTGAAGGCTTTGGTCTGGGATTCAGGGCTAGTTTGTAGGTTTAACATGGAGCTGAGGACTTTTGGTTGCTTTCGGTTTACCCAGGGCTTATCGTGCTTTGGAAGGCAGTTGATTCATAGTCAGCCATCTCCTGAGAGACTCTGGATCAGCCAGTAGGACAGTGTCTTGGTGTTCAGGGAGAGAGAGTTGTGTGTTACTCAGAATTTTATCTCTCCACTGTCCCGTGTGCAGGGGCCCCCTTGGAGCAGAGGTGCTGACCTGTGCTGGGCACTTTGCCACACTTTATGTATCCTGAAGCATTGTGCGGGACCCTGTCTCTCTTGCTTCTGATATTGTTGATGCCCTGGCCTGGGCTGGTCTTTCTGTTTGCCAGGCAACACTTGCATTGTTGTTGTTTCTGGGTTACTCAGTCGTGTCTGACTCTTTGTGACCCCATGAACTGTAGCACACCAGGCTTCCCTGTGCTTCACTCTCTTCTGGAGTTTGCTCAAACTCATGGCCACTGAGTCAGTGATGACATCTAACCATCTCATCCCCTGTTGCTCTCTTCTCCTCCTGCCCTCAATCTTTCCCAGCATCAGGGCCTTTTCCAATGAGTTGGCTCCTCATATCAGGTAGCCAAAATATTGGAGCTTCAGCATCAGTCCTTCCAATGAATATACAGGGTGGATATCCTTTAGGATTGACTGGTTCAATCTTCTTGCTGTCCAGCTGTCCAAGGGACTCTCAAGAGTCTTCTCCAGTACGACAGTTTGAAAGCAACAGTTCTTTGGCACTCAGCCTTCTTTACGGTCCAATTCTCACATCCGTACATGACTACTGGAAAAACCATATCTTTGACTATACAGATCTTTGTTGGCAAAGTGATGTCTGCTTTTTAATATGCTGTCTAGGTTTGTCATTGATTTTCTTCCAAAGAACAAGTGTCTTTTAATTTTATGTCTGCGGTCACCATCTGCAGTGATTTTGGGGCCCAAGAAAAGAAAATATTCTACTTTTTCCCCATCCATTTGCCATGAAATGATGAGACTGGATGCCATGATCTTACTTTTTTGAATATTAAGTTTTAAGCCAGCTTTTTTACTCTCCTCTTTAACTCTTATCAAGAGGTTGTTTAGTCTCTCTTCCCTTTCTGCCGTTAGAGTGGTATCATCTGCGTATCTGAGGTTGCTGATATTTCTTCCGGCAATCTTGATTCCAGCTTGTGAGTCTTCCAGTCTGGCATTTCGATGCATGATGTGCTCTGCATCAAAGCTAAATAAGCAGGGTGACAATATACAGCCTCGATGTACTCCTTTCCCAATTTTGAACCCGTCTGTTGTTTCATGTCTGGTTCTAACTGTTGCTTCTTGACCTGCATACAGGTTTCTCAGGAGACAGGTAAGGTGGTCTGGTATTCTCATCTCTAAGAATTTTCCCCTGCAGCACAACTTAGCTTGTGCCCATAACCACTGAGCCTGTGCTCTAGAGCCTGTGAGCCGCAACTACTGAAGCCCGTATGCCTAAAGCTCATGCTCCACACAGGAGAAGTCAGCACAATGAAAAGCCCTCGCACCACAACTAGCAAGTAGCCCCCACTCACTGCAACTGGAGAAAGCACATGCAAAGCAACGAAGACCCAGCACAGCCAAAAATAAATAAATAAATAAACAAACAGAAAAATCACCAAAGTTGGTGTTACTTCCCACAGTGAAATTTGTACTCATGGAGAGTTGATGTAGAGCCATACCTGGTTGCTTTATCACATACAGTCTCAATGGCAGAGTGTGTGGTACAAATGTAGTTGCTACTAAAACATTTACATTGAAAAAAAAAAAAGAATTTTCCACAGTTTGTCATTATCCACACGGTCAAGGGCTATAGCATAGTCAATGAAGTAAAAGTAAATTTTTTTTTGAATTCTCTTGCTTTTTCTGTGATCCAGCAGATGTTGGCAATTTGATCTCTGGTTCTTCTGCCTTTTCTAAACCCAGCTTGTACATCTGGAAGTTCTTAGTTCACATACTGTTGAAGCCTAGCTTGAAGGAATGTGATCATAATCTTGCTAGCATGTGAAATGAGTGCAATTGTACAGTAATTTGAACATTCTTTGGCACTCCCCTTCTTTGGGATTGGAATGAAAACTGACCTTTTCCAGTCCTGTGGCCAGTGCTGAGTTTTCCAAATTTGCTGGTATATTGAGTGAAGCACTTTAACAGCATCATCTTTTAGGATTTTAAATAGCTCAGTTGGAATTCCAACACTTGCATATAATTTAGAAAAAATGTAATCAAGTTAAACAGAACTGGATGCTTCTCGAATTGTGATGAAGGGTGGAAAGGGGATGAGCAGCAGGGCTTCCTTTCATTACAAGCATTTTACTGCCCTGATTTTTTTTTTTTTTTTACTGTGTACATATATTACCTGGATGTGAGCAATTACTATCATATCCAGATCCTCATCGTAAAATAGTGTTTATTTTTTAGTGCCAGCTTAGGTTCTCTCTCCTCTGTTATTGACTCAAATCCTATTGACCTTCTTCCGTTTACTCCGCATGCTTTTAATAGTACAGACCTAGGCCGCAATGTATTTCATTTCGAAGCATTCATTTTTTTCATTAACACCTTTCTTGAATTCTTGCTATGTGCAAGGAATTTCTACATAAAACCAGTGGGTGTTACTGTACACTTTGTCCTATATTAAGTAATTATTAGGTAATCAACAGTCATTTGGAGTTGGTGATTTTGAGAATACATGTCTTCTAAAGAAACTTTAAAAATGCTACTTAGACCAAATAAATGTCTATGTGCGTGTGGGCTAAGTTGCTTCAGTTGTGTCAGACTCCGCACAACCCTATGGACTGTAGCCTCCCAGGCTCCTCTGTCCGTGGGATTCTCCAGGCAAGAATACTGAAGTGGGCTTCTGTGTCCTCCTCCAGGGGATCTTCCCGACCCAGGGATCTAACCTGCGTCTCTTACATCTAACCTGCATTGGCAGGTGGGTTCTTTACCACTAGTGCCACCTGGGAAGCCAATAAACAGCTATGCTAGGCTTCAAAATGTTCACTTCCTTCTTCCCTCTTTGCTTTGTTTGGGCCACGGGGTAGATGGAAAGCAGAGAGCATATCTACAGCCTGAAGAAATGCTGCATCCGAACAGTTTTTCATTCATTCACTTAAAAATTTATTGAGCACCTACTACATGCCAGAGTAAGAAGTGTAAGGTCTTGGAGGGTATTTTTTTCAAGGAAGGTGGCTTTAATTTTTTTTTTTTAATATATTTAAGTAATTCATTACTGGGACTTCCTTGGTGGTCCAATGGTTAAGACCCCATGCTTCCACTGCGTGGGGCAAAGGTTCAGTCTCTGGTTGGGGAACTACGATCCTACATGCTACGTGGAATGGCCACTCCCCCTCCCCCCCCCAAAAAAAGAATCCATTACTTTGTTAGATGTTTGCTGTAGCCTCCCTTTAGATAGTAGGCATTTGGTCAAAACTTGTTTTGCAAATATATGACTGACACATAAATTTGTAGGACGACATCTCCAGTCCAGTTTCTCAACATTTTCTCCTGTCCCCACCTGAGGGCCATGCAACGTCATGGCAACTCTCGAGGGAGCAGAGTTCCTGGGACCTTGGCCAGAGGGCCTGGAAGAAGCAAGAATGTGCGGTTCAAACACCATTCATAGAGGTTGTTACGTCTATCTTTCTTCTTGGCAAAAATGTGGGCATTAAAAGTCAACTGTTTAGCTATTATCTTCGAGAGCCCTGAGGCCTGAGGATGACAATGCTTTGTGGGGAAGTATGTGACATCTGATGTGGCCGCAGGCTTGGCAGACATGCTGTGGGAAGCATGAGGAGAAAGAATTCTAACTGACGGATATGAATACAGAATCAGGCCTTCCCTGCAGTGGTTTTTTGTTTTGTTTTTTTAAATGAAATATAGTTAATTTGCAAAGTTGTATTAGTTTCAAGTTCTTTGTGACCCCACGGACTGTAGCCCACCAGTCTCCTTTGCCTATGAGGATTCTCCAGGCAAGAATACTGAAGTGGGTTGCCGTGCCCTCCTCCAGGGATCTTTCCAACCCAGGGAAGCTCAAGAATACCAGAGTGGGTAGCCTATCCCTTCTCCAGGGGATCTTCTGGACCCAGGAATTGAAACGGGGTCTCCTGCATTGCAGGCAGATTCTTTTTTTTTTTGCAGGCAGATTCGCTACCAGCTGAGTTACCAGGGAAGCCCAGTCTCAAGTGCACAGCAAAGTAATTCATTTTTATGTGTGTGTGTGCATTTTCTTTCTCAGATTCTTTTCCATTATAGGTCACTACAAGATACTGAATATAGTTCCCTGTGCTATACAGTAGCTCCTTGCTGTTTTTCCCTTTAATTTATTTATTTAAAAATATTTATCTTTTGGCTGTGTCAGGTCTTCATTGTGGCATGCAGGATCTTTGCTCATGTGGGATCCTTGCAGCTAAGACTCTCTAGTTGTGGCTCTCGGGCTTAGTTGCCCACGTCATGTGGGATCTTTATTCTCCAGCCAGGGATCAAAGCCAAGTCCCCTGCATCGCTAGGCGGATTCTTAACCACTGGACCATCAGGGAAGTCCCCTGTTTTTCTATTTTATGTGTCGTAGTGTGTATCTCTTCCCCTGCTGCAATTTTAGATTATGGGGAGAAACTGGCAAAAGAAATGATGGGAATGCACAGTGTAAAGAGGAGAAGAGGGTGGGGAGAGAAGGCAGCATAGGGTGAAGAGCAGTCCGTACTTGGTTCAAAGGAGGAGGAAACCACGAAGCAGAGAGAAGAGAAAGGAGCACTGTCTTTGATTGCTCACAGCAGATCCGTAGACTGAAAGCCCCCCAAAATGAAGAACAGCCACTGGGTAGTGTCAGAGGTAGGGGACATCCACATCTATGTAAGCTCTGTGACCTCAAGACAGCTAGGTAACCTTTATGATGGTCTTTCATTCTGGATAAAATGGGGTGGCGTTTCCCACACACAGAGCTGTTGTGACAGTCAGGCTACCTAGAAGCCTCCAGTACTTGTTTGGCACAGAGTAGGAGCAAAGTGAGTCTGGTCTCTCATCCTCCTGCTTCACGGGAAAGGTCAAAGGGCTCAGGGTCCCTGTGCCAAACAAAAGGGAATCATAGAGGTTCAATGACAAGGAGCTGGGCTGGGGGTAGGGCTGGTAGAAGAAAGCAGTGGGTGTCCAACTGCATAAGCTTCTAGTTATCAAATAGGCTGAGCTTTAAAATTGTCTCTACTGCTCAGGCTATTAATGGATGTCCAGGAGTAACCAAGAAAACATTCAGATGTGGTATGTAAGCTATTTACTAAGGTTGGACATTTTTTATTTTAGAAAGAAACTTCTTAAATCGAAAAGAAAAAATTCTGCAGGCACTCATGAGTTTGAAGGCACTTATTCCGGATATCTGAGGATTCCAGTATTAGAGTATTGTGGCCTCCATTTGGGAAACAGTTCTCTGTGTGTGATGACCTGTTATTCTAGGTAATTCTGACAACAGCTCCATGAGGTAGGAGCTTCTTGGAATCAGGCAGCAGACCATGAGTCATAGCCCTCCCCACCCCAGCTACGGAGGACTGGACTAGGAGTAGATCAAGATATTGCCTAAGCCAGGCTAATTAGTTTTCATCTCTTCTATTATCATTCCTAATGTAAGAACAAGACTTACAAAGGTTAAATCGCATGTCCAGTTATCTATCTCGCAAGAGGCAAAGCAAGAGGCAAAGCTCGGATTTCTGTCCAAATCTGTTGAACTCCAAAGCCTGCTGCCTTGCTGCACAAATACATATGCTTGGTCTTTGGAGGTGAATATGTCAAGTTCTAGTGGACATGGCCTTGGCTTGGCACTAGACTAGACATTGACTTTCCTCTGTCTGCCAGCTTTTGTTCACATGACCTGGGCAACAGGAACAGCAGCACTGGGTGAGAAGTTGATGTATCTGAGCAGTCATTGCCAAGGGAATGGGTTTGAGTGGAAATTATCCAGGCTGAACTCTAGATGTGAGATGTACCTACAACATGTTTCTAAAGATAGTCTTGATGGCAAGCAGTTGCTATGGGAAAGAGATCCCTTTGGTTTTAAATTTTTCTTTTTTATAGCTGTAGGTAAAACCTCAAACCCACTAACCCCCGAGAGCCTTTTTTGGGTACCAGTTAGTTATCCTTTACTCAAATCAACAGCTCCCAAATAGAAGCAGATACACAAAAACTTTTATTAAGTGGAAGTTAGACTTCATGGTAATTAACCAGTTACAAGTGCATTTAAATGCATGTGTGTGGACACCGTAGAAGTCAGAATGGTCTTCCTGAAAGTCCAGTGTTCTGGCTTGTGCCAGTGCAACCCAAGGTAGAACCATACACACAGAAATACAGGGTGACGTTGACGTCAGACTAGATTGGCAACACCATATTCATTGTTACAGCTAAGCATTACAGAACGTGAAAGTCCAAAGACCAGACGACTATTACTAAAATGATTCTTACTATAGACCCTTACTTCTACTTAAATGCTTCCATAGGACCCATGTAGCAAACCCTCAACTCTGGGGGGACAGCACCATTTCTCTATTTTACGCTTAGATGGGCCACAGAAACTGTAAACAATCAGGGGTCCTTCTGATGCCCATGGCAGGTAGATGCCAGCTGTCCCCTTGGGAAAGTGCAGTTTCATTTAACTGGTGTCAACATTTGATACTGTAAATCTTCCATCTGAAAATCTGCCTTCTATTTCAATTAGCACCAGTTTATTTGAAATAGTTTTCCTGGTGTTAAATATTTAGGAAACATTTTTTTTTAAACCAACACACAAAGTCCCAAACAATGGAAAGCAAAAAACATTCAAAAAGTTGTTTTAGAGAACAGCATTTAGAAAAACAACATCATTTAAACATTCAACAAATCTATGTACAAGGTGCCCAAAGCTGGCAAGGAGCATGGCTGAGGAACAGTCACGTAAAAGGTTTATTAACCTGAACCTCCTCAGGCTGTATTTACAGTCAGATAGGTATTCAGAAATGTAGTATCAGAACATCTGGATTTGGCTAAAAATCATATAAAAAGACACATCCCCGCCCCCAATAACTTCTAAATAGGTAGCAAACATATCCAGTATAACCACAAGTACCAGGTTTAGATGTATATTTTTCCGTATTTTACATACAAACAGCTGAGAAACTTTCTCAATGGACACAGAAGAGATCCTAAGTGGCAGAGAAATGGAGTTCTTTATGTCAACATTGTCAGATGAAGGAAAGAATTTATTTTTCATGCCGAGTAACATAGGAAAGTACTGATTAAGGAGCAAGAATAAATTATTAGGGGAAAAAGTTTCATGGGAATACAAAATCCCCAAGAGTGCTCAAGACATGTGTGTTTATTTTATATGGACTTTCCAAAAAAAAATATAGGTGATGATCTCTGTTTAATTTTGAAAAAAAAAAAGGCCAATGATTTTTTTTTTTGCTGGACAATATTTTTATATTGTTTATATTTCTATACTGTTTTTATATTCTTTAAAACTATATAATCCAAACCCTTTGGAAATGAGTTTTTTTCCCTTTAGATTGCGAATTAAACACAATAGACACAACCTATGCTATATTTATCCAAGGCAATATTCATTAACTTCATGCAGTTTTGTTTGCTTGCTAATCCAGTGTTACTAGAACATTTACCTCTAAAAAAACTGGGCCCATTTTGTAACGCCCACATTTCCCATTTCTGCTGAAGAAGTAAAATATAAACCATCTCTCCTTTAATCACCTTTGTGGCTGAAATTTGTTTAGAGCCTGAAGTTTCAATGCACTGTCTTTAAAAGTTCAGCTAGAAGTGTATAGATGGAAGTCCTATATCCCCATAATGATATGCATTCAAGTCTGTTTCGAATAATTTGCAGTTGTGGTAAGTCTCTATGAAAAAAAAAATTGGATTGGATACAAAATAACATTACCCTTTGAAAATGCATAGCTTGTCACTTTTACATTCATTCACTAATATTAAAGACTTTAATACACAAGTACTTACCTCTAAGTATTGGTAAGACTGTATTTTGAAAGATTTCTAAAAATTGGAGAGCATTGCCTCATTGTTTTTGAACTAGTGCCTGATTCCAAGTTAATACTGTCATGTTAACACTTGCATCTCACAGGAAGGACTGAGTCTTCTTTTTTTTTTTTTTGTTAGCAGGCACTAAAAAGCAATGCTTTCTACTGACAGCATTTCCACTAAATACCCCATTTTTAGCTGTTTTATCATTTTATTTGAATAGGTTAGATTTGGTGTAGAAAACAACTTGAAAGATGGCTTAATTCTTAAAAGTAGAATGTTTTTAAATCTTATGGGTGAAGGGCAACAGAGGTTTTGTGATGACTGTGGTTCTCTCACTCCCCGGCTCCCTCATTTGAAAAGATGACCACAGGCCACTCGGCAGTTGTATTTGATGATAGTCACGAACCCTTTGGGACCTAGCGATTTTTTCTTATCCTGAGTTCTTCCTCTAAGTATATAGATTTTGATACATGAAACACTTTGGAAACTACACTAATGTCTGGTTATTCCAGAGAGCTTATGTTTCAATGGCTGACTATTGTCCAACCATTAATTACAAAAATAGGAATTTAAGGTCATGTTGTAGGAAAATATTGATTAATGGCATTTTTTTTAAAAACATATATGATCTGCCTGCCTGGGTTATTTTACACCCAGGATATTTTCAGTTATTGAAGTCATGGAACGAGTATATTTGGGGGGTATTGAGTTCTTCCCTAAAAATCTAAATCTATTCTAAAGCTTTCTACCAGTGATCACAGAGGTTCCCCACACAGCTGGGACACTTTGGAAGAAGAAGCTTTGCTATCATCACAGGGCTTGGTCAAATCACAGTCATTGTTTTCCAATTAGCAGAGTGTAAGGGAAAAGGCGTAAAAAGCAAAGCAAGGGTTTACAATCTGCAGTGATGCATCTTTCTCTCCCTCTCTCTTTTTGGCTGCACTGCACAGCATGTAGGATCTTAGTTCCCCAACTAAGGGATGGTGCCTGTGTCCCCTGCATTGGAAGCACGGAGTCTTAACCACTGGACCACCAGGGAGGTCCCCACTGTGACGCATCTTTTTTAAATTTCCCTTGGGTGGGGGTAGTTTATGATTGCTACACCGTATATCCCTGAGGGGTAATTCCATTGGCCCCCGAGCTCTTCCTCTTTCCTGTCTTGGTCATCTGTGCCCAAAACATGGGAAGGAAAGTCCACGGGGGTGAGAGACATGTGCTTCACAACACGAGCAGACTAGAAGAGCCTTCTCTTTGCATAAATATAAACTTCAAACAAGTTTACCCCGAAGGAGCCACTTCCTTTTCACATAATAAAGGTCAGTTCCATTTTCATGCTCTGTAATCCTGGGCAGAGGTCAGGGCCCAGACCAATGAACATGAAGCTCTCTTCCTCTGCCCTGATCATTCCATTGGCTTTGCTCCGGAGGGGGACTCGTGGGGGTAGAGGACTTGGGGGGGGGGTGGCTTTGAGTCAAAGTGGAAGGACTAGGTATCTGCCTTGTTATTCTTTGTCAGTGAGTCTGACTGGATCTTTTGTGATGAATATGGCAAGTTGTCTGCTGATCAGCCTGCTCTCCGAATGGTCATCCCAAACTGTTGAGACAAATGGAAACATTTGCTGAAGGAAGGGAGGAGCCTCATCGACTCAGCCTAACGTACAAATCCCGGTAATATTTATCCCCTTGGATCTTAACTGAA
The DNA here is from genome assembly GCF_054371585.1 of Giraffa tippelskirchi. Taxonomy (NCBI): domain Eukaryota; kingdom Metazoa; phylum Chordata; class Mammalia; order Artiodactyla; family Giraffidae; genus Giraffa; species Giraffa tippelskirchi. The sequence goes on along the minus strand of NC_137280.1, from coordinate 34,897,817 downwards.
GAGTGAGAAAGCAAGAGCACAGAAGCGAAAATGTATAATCCAGGGCTTTGGGAAGCAAACATACATTAAAAACAGCATGGCCGCTGGCTCAGGCAGATTAAGGCAGAGGGGAGAGAAACATTTTGCTAGTGAATTCAAAATGGTTGCCAAAAGGGAAAAAGAGACTACTGACTAGAATGGGGACTGTTCTTTCTCTCCCTTAAAGTTCAACTTCTTCTCCAGCTGCTGGTTTTTCCTCTTCATTCAGAGATGTAAAGAGAATTCAGAAGGAAATGGATGAGAAACTTATTTTTTTTTAAGAAAATTTTGTTCTTTAATGACAGTGCTCTTGCCTTTTTCAGGAGTTGCTGCTTGCTCCCCTGGCTAATTTTCTGAATTAAAAATTTAGAGAATTGCCCCTAGTAAGTATGTAAATATAACAGTTAATCAAACTTGAGAATTAATTTTTAACACTTTCATAATATAAATAGTGGGGAGCTTTCCTTTGAAGCTGGCAGTTAATAGTTATGTGGATGGTGCTCAGTAGGAAAAGAATATTTTGAAGAAAAAAGGACTATGGCTTAAGTGTTGAAGTCAATCTCCACCTTCTTTCAAAATCTACAGTTATTTATTTTTTGAATGGTAGCTTTTCTCTTGTTCCCTAGAACTTGAGTCCTTTTAAGTCCTGCCACTGTCTTGGCATTGGGGCTAACCATTGCAAAATGGGCTTCTTTTCCACCAGAATAGGAAAGCTCACAATTTCCTCCTCCCGTACTGTATTGCTTTAGAAACATAATAAAAGTATAATTCATCAAAAAGCAAGTGATGGGCCAAAATGGTTTAGGCCCATCTAGCTCCATGACTAAACTTGTGAGTGGCTTTACTCAAAACCTGTGAAACCTGTGAGCTGATGAGAGAAGAGGATGATCCATTCATGGACTGATCAACCTGTCAATCATATGACAACAGAACTATCAGGCATTGCCAATGATGTTTAAGTTGCATTCATATTTACCATGTGACATAACCATATTACCAGCTATTTCCAACTTTGAGATGACAGTATTTTTCAATTTGATCCTTACAAACTGTGAATTTGAGCTTATTTTCAAATTTGGGGGCATCAATACAAGTTTACATGGATAACAAAAGCTGAATGTTAGCAGCAAAATAACTTTTTTCAAAGGAGTCAAAAGTTTAACTCAGAACATTGCACTAGCTAGTCATCTCCTATAATTAACCACTTAAATGGCTGGAATTTAGGGGGTGGGGGCCTGGAAGGTAGGCTAAAGGGATAAATTTCAGAGTGAGTCTGCATTTGACACTGTGAATGAGAGGGTTCTTTATTTCTATGCTGAAATACTTGGATTGTAAGTATGGGTAAAGAACATGGGTCCCTGGGGTCTTCTCAGGTCTAGGGTCATTCTGGAAGATTGAGGTCTAAGCCAGCTCTTTCACTTGCTCTTTCCCTCCTCCCTGGACACAGTAATGAGGCTGACTCAGGTTCAAGACTACTTGTACCAGGTTTGGCTTTGGAGGTGGTGGTAGGAATTTTAAATATTCTCATTTTATGCTGAGTACTAGGGAGGGTCAAAGGAAGTCATGTGTCTGAAAGAGACACACTTTCTTACACATCTGAAAGGGTTAGTGATTATCCCAATACCACCAGGACTCTGGTGTAAGATACACTCTAAAATTACCTAGTTTATCCAAATGAAGGAAGCAACTTCTAATTTTTTTCCATGACACATTTATTCCTATTTTGTCTTTGCCCTCAGGGAAAGATGTTAAGTTTTTCTACATGGAAAAACTCCATTTTGAGGTTAGTGGACACTCTAAAATACCTAAGTACCTACCAGTTATGAAGCATGGATTTTGCCGTGTCAGAGGTGGAACGGAACTTTTATCCTGGGATGAAAACTCACGAGGCAGGATGGAGTGGGAAGGGATGTGGAGGGGTTGGCAAAGGGCTTTGGCACAAGGAGGCAACGTGTGCTATCTGAAACTGCAGGGGCTCCTGGCTGCCTTTGCTGAAGGCACAAGGGTGCTCTTTGCCAGCCCCTCATCACAGTGGTCACGGCAGTGAAAACAGTAAGGAAGTTAGGATTACAGTCATTCAATGCTTAGGGGCCCGGCCTGGGCATGCCAGGAGGCAGAGTGAGAGCTGAATAATACTTCAGTATATTTTGATCAGAGGCAAGGCTAGTTTAAGGATGTTGTATTTTTATACTCAAATCTTCCATGAGAGTGATTTTTGGGGAGAACTGACTTCTCTCCCTTCTTTAATTTTAGTTGCCCAGATAGTGCCAATATGTGAGTTGGGGGCATTGCTGGAAGAACTTGACTTGATGGCTATGGAAGGTGAAATCTGCTTTTTCCCAGTAGTTGAAACTGGTGCCCAAACGCTGCGTCTGTCCATATACATGTTCTCTTTGGTCTGCACATTGCTGGCCAAGAATTTGAGTTTTGATTAAGTGTCAGGTAACAACATATTTCCAAGTCAGATCTAGCTCCCTGGGCCTGATTTCTGCATGGTTCTGATTGTCTACAGCTGGGGTCCCCCTTCAATGGGGACGCATGTCCTCTGTTTCACTGTGATCTCTGTCATTCTCTAGTGTCCTTCTTTTGCCTGATCTGAGTCATTTATTTACACAATTTGCCTGTTCTTTCTAAGGCATCTGCTATGCACCATTAGGAGGCTTCTATTTAAATACGAAGCAAGACTCATTTGATCAAAAACCATGCAGCAATGAACACTTGGGAAACTGTAATGCCAACATTAGAGGTATTCCAAGAGAATGAAGAGAGACATTGGACTGCCTCATCTCAGAGATGAAGCTGTACATGTCTTCCCCTAACCCTGTGCATTTCTAGTCCTCATGTGTGCAGATTCTGAAGCCTGTTTGAAAGTAGAGTCTGAGTGACCCTTTGACCACCTCACAGGGGTTGCCTAATGGGTGTAAGACTGTTCTGTCCTAGCTTTTCTTTTGATGTTATCTGCATACTTGACTAATTAGTCTAGCTTTTGAATTACTAAAATCTTAGAAAGAAAAGATGTTTTCTTGCTTAACAGTGAGTGGGCTAGAAAAAACTAATGCATTACGAAATGGTTTTGGCAAAGCTCAGAATTATTTGTGTGGTTAATCAACTCTCCATGGTAGCCTTCCTTGTTCCCTGACTCTTGGGAATATAGTGACTTTCTGATCTCAAACTTGCCTGTCTGTGAACTTCTCATGTAAAAAATCAAGTACTTGTTCTGATAAGGAAATGAAAATTATTTAGTTAGTGGTGAGCACAAAATTATTTTAAACATCACCAATCAGCTAAGAATTGTATCTTTGAGCTTATACACTATGATTTTAGAAATTACCATCAAATGACACTTGCTAGTCAAATGCAGCTTTGTGGTTCTGGTAGGCTGAGCATTAAGCTTGTCTTTGTGACAGAAATCTGTAAAGGTACATGACAGAATTTACAAGTTTATTTCTCTCATTGCCTATAAGCATATCTATTAATATTTTAAAGATTTCATATATATGATTCTTAAAGTGTTTTCTTTTCCCCAAATACCTTGAAAAAACACTGGTAAAGATAAAAGGAGTAGCTGTTGCAACCTTGATTCTCTTGTAATAATCTTTCCATCTGATCTGCATTTCTACTCTTGCTGCAGAGGGTTGACTGATGCATCAAAATGCTTGCTTAAAAGAGGCATAGCCCTTTGTTTGGAGAGCAGGAATTGCTTATAATATTAACATTTCCTGTCTGGTAAAATATTGTATTTTAAAAAATAAGCTACAATGTATAAAACCAAGGTCATTTCCCACAAAATGTTCATGTTCTTTGTGATTACAAAACGCTGCATCTTGTAAAATATTTCCAGTTCTGTTAACTTGAGAAGTTAAGTACTAATGCTTATTATAAAAATGTCACATCTCTCAGAATAGTAGAAGCCTACGCAGTGTATTTCTTGCCTTATTTGGAAAATTAAGTTATAATCATTATCGTATTTAAGATCACATTTTGACACAACACATTACCATTGCGATTCTCAGATTCACAAGAAAAGTTATAAAACATGAGATTGTCTTCAATTAAAAAAAAAAAGGAACTATTTACAAAACAGGACCAGAAGTAAAATTCCCATTTTGATTTCTAGTCCTATGATAGATACACCTTTTAAAGCACATATATCATTGGATCTGGGCTTTTACAGATAGTCATGGTAAGCAAACCAGTCAGTCTTAAATACATTTTATACTTTCTTGCTCTATTGGTGTGCATTACTTAGTGATACAGTTGGTACCTAAAAGTGCTTATAAGCTCATTTCATTTACCGATTTCCGGTTTGACTAGTTACAATGTGAAAGAAGGAAACAGTTTCGCTCTGGAGGAAGCCCCACAGGTATGGGGAACAGGGAGAGTGTGTGTGCTGCTGGTTGGGTTATTTTCTTAGAGAAACGAAAATTCCAGTTGACCCATGTGCCCCGCACATTCTCCAAAATGATCCGCATCCTCATCCATATTCATGAATCCTGCCCTTGTTTCCACTCATTTGTATGCACAAATTCTCCCCTGCGTTCATATAGGTCAGAGCTACAGTTGATGTGGTCAATAGAAATTCTACAGGGTCATGAGAAAAAGCAGCACCTTGTCCACAAAAGTCCATGGAAGTTTGCTCCTTAACCTGTCATTAAAGCAAAATGCACAACTTTCACATCCCTCCCCTACAGAATTCTTGCGTACAGCTAATAATCAGTTCTCCAACCAGCTGATTATAAAAAGGAACACCAAGGCGTCATATTCATAATTACATTCAGAAACAGCCTTATATGAGTCTGTGAAAACCCACCAGGGACTGCGCTGTGGTTCAGACGTCAGCCTTAGAATGTAGGTCTAAGAAACAAAGAAGCTGCTCTGTTTCATAGAGCATTCCTCCACACCTCAAAAAGTTAGTACTGTCCAGTTCATGGAAATTGGTCATGAAATGGCATGCTCATTAAAAAACAAACAGAAATTATTCTGACCAGAAAAGATGCTGGAGATAATAAAAAACCTTTCTAGTCTTAAAATTCTCCAGATCTACTTTTCACATACCCTTTAGTTTTCCCTGAGGAAATGATTTTTTTTTTTTTTTTACAGTATTTTGCTACTATTCTCAAGGTATTCTCTCCCACATGTACAGTTCGTGCCACTTTTCCCTAAACTTTCCCAAGTGAGTGCTGCGTTTTCCTTTTCCAATGAAGTCAGATGGAGGCGGACATGGGTTGAGCAGTGCTGGCTAATTCAGAACTGCTTTTGAGTGTGGCTTAGTGTAACACCAGTGACAGTGGACTTCAAGTGATCTTGAAATTTGATAGAGGGCATGTTAATTTCAGACACTTTTTACAACATACATGTAACTTAAAAAAAAAAACTTTGTTGGAAAGTCCAAGAACTATATAATGTGCATCTTTCTCTATTGAAAAGTTCTGTTGCTGCAGAGTTGCTGATAGGCACGCACATTCCTGCTTAGAAACCCACTGCCCTCTTCCTGACACTGGCTTTCGCCAAACAACGGAGGGAACTTTTTAGCAAGCGAGGAGGAGAGTGGTGCTGCCCACCGTGAATGCGCACGGGGCATGTTGCATCCTTGCCCTGTGCGCTTCCCATGAAGGAGCTGTCTCCTGGCTTTAAACAGCGGCTCCTCGAACGGGAACATGGCAGCTTCCTTGGAGATTCCCAGGGACAGTCACCACCAGCTGATCAGCACTAGGATGGCGAACCCTAGTCAGGTGTCCATAGCCCTCCTGTATCTCCTCTCTGGCTTCCCACCCACTTCCTACTGGATGTTTCCTTCAGGTGTTTACACTGCCTCCCACTCACTGGTTGCACATCCTCTGGGAAGAACTAAGGCTTAAAAAGACTGCTGTCTGTTGTGCAGCTGTCTGGAGAAGCCTGCCCATCACTAGGAAGTGCCCTCTTTGGAGAGAGATAAGAAATCTTTTCTGCAGGAAGGGGCATCGGGGAGAGAAAAGTCAAAGGCTACCACATGCCCTCTTTAGAAAGACTTTGGGACCAGAACGCATTGCCTTTGCCGTTCCTTTTGCACGTTCTCTCAGCTGCCCACGGTGGGCAGCGCTCCCTTTAAGCAGCCACGTGCCCTGGGACTTCCTTCTCGCCCATCTCCCTCCTCCCCCTGACAAATGAAGACAGAAAAGAACATGGTACCGCAGAGAAGGCATAAAATAAATACTGGGCTTGATTTGGCACATCATTTAGTTCCAAAATATAACAAAATAGCTCTACTTTCTTTTTTTCTTTTTTTAATTTTAGCATTTACAATCAGTGCTGTATATTACAATTTGTAGCTTTCTGGGTGGCTTGAAAGAAATTTTATCCCTTTTCTTCAAGGCCAGCCAGGTGAAGCCTGATGGTCCCCCAGTCATTCCATGCCTTGGTGCAGAGAATAGGTGTTTGTGTGCAGGAAGTACTGAGGGTCTGTGCCCACTATAGAGCTGGAGCAGAGGCCACCCAGAGCCCCACACGGGCCTGAAGAAAGGAGCCCTGCATGGGTCAGAGATGTGGACAGAGTGTGGGAAGGTTTCAGAAAGGAGAAGAAATCCCGGGGAAGCTGCATTCAGGTCTATGCTTCTGCTTACACCCGTGCATCAGCTAATAATCAGGTAAGGACTGAGCTTGGCTCAGCCAGGCCAGAGCCCAGAACTAGTCATGGGCTATCCCTCCGGGGGCAGAATCACAGAGCCTCACTCCAGGACTGTCCACAGCCACCATCTCTCCCAAAGTTCTGGGAGTGGGGGGATGGATTTAATCTTGCCATTTTAATCTCTTTTGATTAGTGATTTAATCCAAGGATCAAGGGCCATGGAACTTTGCTGAAGAGAAAACCCTCTCCTCCAGGGTTACACCCAATAGCACTGAAGTCCACAGTGAGCCTGCTCAAATGGCTGACCAGTCTGGGACTTACCAGTGGGCACTGTGGCCGCTGGGCAGTCCAGTCACCGTGCAGGGCTTCCTGGTGCAGGCCAGAGCATCACCTCCTAGCCAAGATGCCAGTGGGTGAAGCAGCAGGACACCAGGGAGGAGAAAAGACAGGCTGGGATAGAGGGTCCAAATATGTTTCTGTACTTAAAAAACCCTTTCCTGGCTGACCTCGTCAGTGCTAAAACATACATTATAGCTGGTACTGTACTGATTGGTAATCACAATGTGATATTAAATGAAACTCTTTCTCTGCTCAAGTGTTTTTAAAGAAAAATGAAGGAAGAAAACAGGATCTCTTTCAAGGAATAATGCTTCAAATGTCATATGAGAGTTTAAAAAATAAAATTGCCAAAATATATGAATGCACAGATTGTTACACTGTAGAACCTCCTTTTTCCCCTTGTGTATTAAAAAAAACAAGGATATCTGTTATGACTAGATGACTTCTCTCTACTCTTTAAAAAAAAGTGTATGTACAACCTCTAAATATATTAAACTTTGCTCTGTGCAATTTCATTCAACATTCCTATGGCTGATCCTAGGCCCCTGTCCCAACACAGTGCATCCTATAAGGTGCTCTTGCGTCTTTGCATAGGTACAGGACGAATAACTTGAGCAGGGCGATCAAGAGGAGGGTAGACAGAGAATGAGCTTATTTATAGGGCTTGAGAACTACCCCTGTCCTGGCACCACTACTAGCAAGACGGACGAACAAACACACACCAGGCTAGAAAGTCTAGTAAAAGGAACACAGTGCAAGCCCTGGTCCTATTGAATTGAGAGATTCCTATGCCAACACGCAATTTCCTTTTGGTGTTCCGTACATTCCCTTCTGAGTGAATTCTTAATGAATAGCTCCAATATTCTGATAAGAAAAATAAAGGTTTGGACCTTCCCTTTCCCCATATAATCTTTACAGTGTTCATGAACCCATCTCCCAGACGCGCTAAAGCCTAAAACCTATAAAAGTGCACTCAGAATGGATGCTGACCTCACATGACTTTCTGAACACATGGAGGCTGTGCTCCGCGTGATCTGAAGCAAACTGCTGGGATGGTCTGAGTTCTCTACCTTTTCTGAAACCAGTCTGCTGTGGCGTTTTGAGGGAAGGAAGGCCTGATGAGCCACTGACCCGGCAACAACCATCAGATGAGCAATGGTGAACAGATCTGAGCTGGGCTTGGCATCGCATCACTGAAGGAAGCTTCGAGGCTTACCCAGATGGCGACACATCAGGTCTTGAGTGCACTGTAGCCAGGAGAGAGTGGGTGGGGCCATCTCTCAGGGTGGGGCTTCTGAGGGAGACTCCCAGATGTTTTCCAACAGTGACGTGGGATGTCCTGAACTCAGCTGGGGCTGAAATCTGCTGGTGATGTCCACTATCAATCTCTTTTCGGGCTTATGCCCTCCAGGGCCCTTCAAGCTAACAGCTCTACCGTGGTTCAATTTGGGGCCATTCTTCAAAACAAAACAAACAAAAAAGACATAGAAAAGATACCCAGAGTGCTGCCACTTCCTGGCAACACATCATGATGTGAACTGCCTCCAGAAGTCCGATGGAGAACAGGGAAAAGACTTCACAATGAAAACAGGTATTGTTTTTTATACAAATGCTACTGAATAACTTGTAGCTTTTTAAGTGTCAAAAAAAAAAATCTCAGAAATGGTATTATTGAGAAAGTTTATCAAAATAGGCCTCCTTTCTAGGAAAAATGGGCTTGGTTGGTTTGATTGCTACAGAAGTCCACAGTTTTCAGACCTAGACCTATAGAAAAAAAAAAAAGTTGACTTTTCTTTTTAAGGAAAACAATAGTTACAGCTGCTCTCAGCTGGGTCCTCAGCAAGAACAGGGAAGGTGGTGACCTTTTTTGTTTTTTTGCTGTGATTTCACCAAGGTTCCTAGAAGTGCTTTCCCTGGGCTTCAAGTGGGTTTGGTACGGAAGGAAAGCACTTTCCAACACCCTCAGAGGAACACGAAGGCAGGAGTGTCTGGGGCGGGTTAGGGGCCTGCGCATCAGTCAATGAAACGCTGGCAGGCCTTCTTCCAGCGGCAGGCCGTGCACCACATGTCCCGGTTCTCCATGCCATACACCTTCCGGCACTTCTTGCCCTCTCCCCGGGGCTTCCTGTAAGACAGGCCAGGAAACGGTGTTCAGTGCGAGGGATTCTATGGGCATTCTTTGGAGACCTCAAAATGCCTGGAAATCTCTAGAAAAAGTTAGGACACACAGAAGGGGGTCTCTCTAGTTACAGAGGTTAACCTGTGTAGGATGTTTTCACCACACTTCATCACTCATCTGCGCTCAGTCTTGTCCGACTCTTTGCGACCCCTTGGGCTGTCCATGGAATTCTCCAGGCAAGAATACTGGAGTGGGTTGCCATTTCCTACTCCAGGGGATCTTCCTGACCCACGGATGGAACCCGCGTCTCCTGCATTGGCTGGCCTATTCTTTACCACTGAGCCACGTGGGAAGCCCTTCACTGAACTGTTAAATTTCACTACTTTTAAGAGTACTTATAGCCTTCTTCAGCTTCTACATGTCCATTTAGAGACATGTCCATTGGGACATCTTCATTACACTGAATTACAGGAGCAAATAGAAGAAATAACAGCAGTGAGCACCACTCTTTCAAGTTTTTAAATACGTACTTTCAAGTGGTCTCCTGCTTCTCAAATGTCTAGCGTTCTGGTCAAGGGAATCCTGGGGAGGTCCTCCTTGATCTGGGTTAAAAGCTAGTTCATATCATACCGAGGTACCGAGGTTAACGCAACATGCCTTTAAAGAGACCCAGTAATCAGCATTACCTATTCTGCAAGAGAACTAACCATGAACTGTTACCCTGGAAAAATGAAAAATCTTTATTAGTAGTTAATGGATGGGGGGGAACCATGGGAACAAAAGAATAGGTGTTTCATCCATTGCAGGGGAATTTCATGGGAGATTGTATCTCTAGTTTCTCTCTTCCTCATGGTTCTGTTTTTTGGCTAATTCCCTAGAGGGGAGGCATGTGGGGTTTCAAGCACTCATACCTTAGGCTGACCGTCCCTCTTGGGGGGGAGGACAGGACGGTGTGAGTGTGCGGTCTCTGCTCTCCTGTGCCCACCGGGTGACTGTGGGTTGGTGACACCTGTAAACACACGGGAAACAAAGTTGACGGGGCAGCCTCTCCTCACCATGCATTTCCTTAGCCTTTGCCACGTGGGCAGTGGTATCTGACCATTAGACACAGACAGGCAGTGCTTCGTTCACAGAGACCACAGGTTAAAATGGATGGGGTGGTGCTCCTGGTGGAATTGAAATGCATCAGCCAACAGAAAAGACGCAGCAACAATGAATACTTCAGAAATCTTCATGACTTCACATCTCTGCATTCTAAATTGCCCATTTTCACTTGAATAATATTTTAAACCTTAAAGCATATTCTTCTTCCAAGCCTCAATCATCTCTCCTCTAAAGAAGAAAAGAGGTTAAGAAAGTTCTCTAAAATTATACAGCTACTCAGTGGCAATACACAGTGCGGACCTTGGCCTTCTGTTTATTCGATCAGATTATTCACAGTCAATAAATAAATGGCTTCTTGCATAAGACGTCCACACGGCAGATTCTGGGGTCCGAACAGGAACAAAGGCAAGCAGCAAAGAGCCTGAGCAAAGCAAGAACGAATGTCAACCTTGTAGAACTTTTGAACACCCACTTTGTGCCAGGGTCCCTGACAACAGCTTTACTTTCACAACTACCCCATGTGATGAGTATTCATCATTCCCATTTTACAGATGAGGAATCCAAGCACAGGGAGGTTAAATAACTTGACGAGGGTCGTTGAAACTGTTATGGCCAGAGTTGAGCTCTCCCTGATGCCAGAATGTGTTTAACCTCCTCATGCTCTTGTCTCTCAGCTGTGATGATGGGAGAGTCCCCTTTGCTCTCCATTCCTCTTGCGTTTCTCACTTATTCTCTTTGCGTCACCTGCTCACGTAACTTTAAATATCTCCCAGCAAATGGGATTTTCAGAAGCTCCAAAAAAACTAACAAAAGATAAATGATGTGTCATGTAAATATACAAGATTGCCATACACAAAAGAGCAAACATTTAATAAACTTACAAACTTAATCACTGAGAAGCCAGCATGACCACAGGAATACCAGAACCAATCAACAGTCATGGGAACATCCCTAAGCACACTTAGAGAACTGACTTTCTCTAGTATAGGGACCTGGACTTCTAATTTTTTTTTTTCAATTAAAAAATTGAATGTAAAAGAATGGACATATAAGTGCTATTTTCCCAGTTATAAATTGAAAAAAAATTAAACATGTAAGAAAAAAACTAACACCACTGTTGCTATAAGTCTGATTTATTCTGTACCATTGGTCTTCACCTTTTTTTTCTTTTTTAAAAAATTTTATTTTATTGTAGTAAGAATACCTAACATGAGGTCTACACTCTTAACAATTTTTTCTGTGTACGATACAACACTGTTGACTCTAGATATAATGTATAGCAGATCTCTAAAGCTTATTCATCTTGCTTAATGGAAACTTCATGTCCATTGATTAGCAACTCTCATTTATCACCTCCCTCTAGCTCCTGTGGGCTTCCCTGGTGGCTCAGACCATAAAGTATCTGCTGGCAATGCTAGAGATGCAGGTTTGATCCCTGGAGAAGGGAATGGCAACCCACTCCAGTGTTCTTGCCTGAAAGTAAAAGTTGCTCAGTCGTGTCCGACTCTTTGCAACCCCATGACCTATACAGTCCATGCAATTCTCTAGGCCAGAACACTGGGGTGGGTAGCCTATCCCTTCTCTGGGGGATCTTCCTGACCCTGAAATCAAACCAAGATCTCCTGCATTGCAGGCAGATTCTTTACCAACTGAGCTATCAGGGAAGCCCCATTCTTCTTGCCTGGAGAATCCCATGGACACAGGAGTCTGGTTGGCTACAGTCCATGGGGTCACAAAGAGTTGGACACAACTGAGCGACTAACGCTTTTTCACTTTCCTAATCCCTAGTAACTGCCATTCTACTTTTTGATTTTATGAATCTGACTATTTTAGATATACCATACACTGTAAATGGAATCATACAATATCATACAATATTTGCCTTTTGGTGACTGATTCATTTTACTTAGCATAATGTCCCTGGGATTTATCCATATCACCATGTATTTTAGAATTTTCTTCTCTCTCAAATCTTGAATATTATTTTACTGTATGGAATACACTAGGTTGCTTTTTAAGCATTCAGATTCCTAAGTACCAGTTCAGATGTATTGAGAAAATGTCTTGGAATGGGTTTCAGGAATTCACATTTGAAGTCTTTCCCCAAATCCTCATGAAAGTGAAAGTCACTCAGTCATGTCTGACTCTTTGCAACCCCATGGACTGTAGCCTGCCAGATTCCCCTGTCCATGGGATTTTCCAGGCAAGAATACTGGAGTGCATTGCCATGCCCTCCTCCAGGGGATCTTCCCCTGGTCTCCTGCATTGCAGGCAAATTTTTACCATTGGAGCCACTGTGGAAGCCAAATTCTCGTGCTTATTTACTTTTGAGAACTACTAATTAACACCATGAGAAATACTCTACTTGTTGAGATCATTATAAACTCCAAATTTATCTGATACGGTGCAAATAATGACTGGAGGAATAAATGAATATGTTAAATAGGGAAGAGCAAAGATGAAAGGGCATTTCAGAGTTCAAAGTGTCCTTAGGGAATGACTAGCGGCCAGTATATCTGGTTCTGTCTTGTATATCTGGTTCTGTCTTGTCCTTGAAATACCAGAATATCATTTACCTTTTCTTTTTCATATCAGGATGAGAATTAATTTTCCATTAAAGAATTAATTAACTGACTCTTTACTTTTTGCTAAAGCTGGGGGGATTGAGGGCCAACAGAGGTGACTAACATACATAATTTTTTTTTATAAAATGAAAGCTTTGGAGTTCAGTGTATGCATTTGATGTGGATGGGTATGTTCTTCCAGAAGCAGAATCCCCACACATCCCCCATCCCGTTGGGATCAGGATGCTTGCCTGTGTGCTCAGTGGCTTCAGTTGTGTCAGACTCTTAGCGACCCATGGACTGTAGTCCTCCAGGCTCCACTGTCTATGGGATTCTCCAGGCAAGCATATCGGAGTGGGTTGTCATTTCCTCCTCCAGAGGATCTTCCCAACCTAGGGATCGAACTCCCACCTATTATGTCTCCTGCATTGCGGGTGGGTTCTTTACCACTAGTGGACCAGGATGCATATTAGCAAACCAGAGGGAGTGAAGTCTTCAGAGTTTACCCCCACTGTAGATACTCTAGAATATGCTCATATGAATTAAGTGCTCAGGACAATGAAAAAAAAATTTTTTTAATTATTGTAGAACTTGTAGACTCTCAAGAATACCTCCTTATTCAGTCAGAGAACTGGAAATGTTTAGGTGACATGACAGGGACACTATTTCCATCAGCTGGGGATAATGTGGAAGGTTCTAAATTTTGCAAAATGGCCATACCCTTTTTGTGTGGGCTGGTATGAGATGATAAAATGCTCTTCATTCAACAAATATTTATTAGGTTCTCATCAAGCCCAGGTGGCACTAGTGGTAAAGAACCTGCCTGCCAGTGCTGGAGACATAGGAGACTCGGGTTCAACCCCTGGGTCGGGAGGATCTCATGGAGGAGGGCATGGCAACTCACTCCAATAATCGTGACTGGAGAATCCCATGAACAGAGAAGTCTGGCAGGCTACCGTCCATGGGTTTCAAAGACTGAAGCAACTGAGCATGCACACATACATGCCCTAGGCACTGTTGAGAATGTGGGGATACAGCGCTGAACAAGATAAGATCTCTGCCCTCATAGAGCGTACCTTCTAGTGGGGAGAGAGACAATAAGCACAAAAGAAGTAAGGGGATTTTAGTGATAAGTGCATGAAGAAACTAGAACAGGCTACCAGACCAAGGGTGATGGAAAGCATATTTGTTTAGGGTGGTGAGGAAAGGCTTCTTGTACCAGCTACCTTTGATCTACAGAGTGCTCTGGGGAAAGGGGAAGGCAAGGGCCAAGACCTCCCAGGTGCAGAGGCCAGTGGGGCTAGAAGATGCCACATGGGAGGTGGAAGGTAGGAGGATGGCAGGTGGTGGATTCAGGTCAGGCCTTGAAGCTGTGATGAGGAATTTCAGTGCCATCCTAAGTGCAAGGGAAGCCAGTGGAGCATTTTAATAAAGTGAGACATCTGAGTAATGCTTTAGAAAGATCACTCTGGCTCTTTGGAGAATGAACTGGAGATAGCCCTGGACAGGGCTAAAGACTACTTAAGAGGCTTTTGCACTAATTTAGGGGGGAAATGCACTGGTGATTTAGATGGGGGTGTGACAGTGGTGGGGAGAAGTGGTTGGATTCATATCCTGTAGAGGCAGAGTCTGGGACCTGCCGACAGATGGGCTACAGGACAGGAAATATGAAGACAAATCTTTAGATAAGTCAGGGATGAATCAAGAGGAGTCAAGGATACATCCTAGGTTCTGGCCTGAGAGGATGAAGGGATATGGGTGCCATTTACTGAAATTAAAAAACTGGTGACCTGGTGGGCTTACGGGAGGAATGGGGACCAGGTTTGGATGTACTCCAGGAAGAATCCTTCTCTATCATTTTTATATCTGCTAATGGCTTTTTTAACTCTGGAGTTGAGGGCACACTTGTTTCGTGTTTAGTCCTGTTCGATGGCAGCCCCTCCCGTTTCACAACAGACCTGAGGTTTCTACAGCTTTCAGCATAGCAGAAGCCAGGACTCACTTCACATACCAGCGTGTGGCTCAGTTCTATGGGAGGATGAATACAACCTAACTCGTGAGCTTTCCTGGAGACTTTTAACATCAAGACGATCATGTTTTGGTGTCTTATGTTAACCGAGGCTGAGGGTGGGGAAGTCAAAGGGAGAGACCGGCAGAGGGAGTCTGCCAGCATTTATTCAATATTTGCAAATGTGAAAGATGGGCCACTGGGTTATTTATAATCTTTTTTAATCTTCACCAAAAAGTCTGCAAAATAAGCACTATCTGCATTTTGTAGGTAAAATAATTTAGGCTTGGAGCAGGGAATTGGCTTACATGGATCCCAGAGTTAAAAGCAGAGGCAGTAATTTCCTGAGAACTTGTTAAGCTAAGTACCTTCCCCCATGTTATCTAATTTAATCCTCATAATGACCCTGGATAAGCAATGCTATCACTTCCACTTTACAGCCAAGGAGATGGAGAGGGTAAGGAAGTGGCTGAGGCCACGCAGTTAGTAAACAGTGGAACACTGGCCGTCTGACACTCAGGGACCTTGATATTTGGTTCTGAATGGTGCTAATGCCCTGTTTTCCGCTATCTTCCAACCTGCCTCATAAATGATGACAATAATGTGTGCCCTGGAAAACATGATCTCAGCTCTCTTTCCCAATGGCTTCCATATTCTGTACTTATTTGTTTTATATCTTAACTTTTTAAGTTCTATTTGGGGACTTGTTTTATAAAGTATATAGCATACTTGGAGAGAGTACTATGTGGTATTATTTCTAAATTAATAAAATGGGCTACATGCCTATAATTTGTCTCCTGATTAGGTGTGATTTCAGGAGAGTTTAAAGAACTCTAAATTACAGTCTGCAAAAATTATGGTTGATTCCTCCCATATGTTGAGTATGTCTGTGTTATATGAGTCAATCCCAATAAGGAGAATCCACTTTCTCTGCCCTCTGTTTAATAGTAATGAGATACATCACAGATAACAACACTAGCAAGTTCTACTCAACATCAACCAGTGCCAAGCATTGTGCTTGAAAATACAACAATACAAGGTAGTGGTTGTACAGCTAAGTTGAAGGCATTGCTTGAGAGAGGTCCTGTGACTGACTGGCTAGAGGTCACAGCTTGTAAATGCCAGAGTTAGTATTTGCCTCACATCAGATCTGTAATGGCCTTCCCAGTGGCTCAGTGATAAAGAATTCGCCTGTAATGCAGGAGATGCTGGCAGGAGATGCGGGTTTGAACCCTGGGTCAGAAAGATCCTCTGGAGAAAGGAAATGGCAAGCCACTCCAGTATTCTTGCCTGGAAAATCCCAATCCATGGGGTTGCAAAAGAGTTGGACATGACTGGGCAACTAAACAAAAACAAAAGCAGTAATGCAGATATGTCCTTCTGTAAATATGTTGGAGAAATTTCTTTTCTTTGTGATTTTCTATTTTTCAAATGGGAAAAAAGGCCCCTGTCTTGGTTTTAATTTCTTCTAACAAACAATTTTGAATCCTCCATCAAAGTGTTAAAAAAAAACAACAGCTAACGAGCTAATAAGCACTATTTCAGGTCTGGAGACGATCTCTCTGGCCTGAAGCCTCTTGGCATGGCCCTTGGATAGCAGATTGATTAGCTCCTGCTTACTTGCATGGCGCCTATTATGGACCAGATTTTGTGCAGTCCTACCTTTACATATTGAAGCCCTAATTCTCACTGTGGCTGTATTTGGAGATGGAGCCTTTAAGGAAGTAATTAAAGATATGTGCTGTATGTGTGCTAAGTCACTTCAGTCATGTCCAACTCTTTGTGACCCTATGGTCTGTAGCCCACCAGGTTCCTCTGTCCATGGGATTTTCCAGGCAAGATGCTGGACTGGGTTGCCATGCCCTCCTCCAGGGGATCTTCCTGACCCAGGGATGGAACCTGCATCTCTTAGGTCTCCTACATTGGCAGGCAAGTTCTTTACCACTAATACCACCAAATGAATTCAAAAGGGTGGGACCCTGATCCAGTAGGATTAGTGTCCTTATAAGAAGGGACACCAAAGGGCTCTCTCTCCATCTCCCCACCTCCAAAAGAAAAGGCCATGTGGGGACATATTGAGAAGGTGGCCCCTGACAAGTCAGCAGGAGGGCCCTCACTGGGAATTGAGTCAGCTAGCACATTGGTCTGAGATTTCTGGCCTCCAGAACTGTGAGAAAATAAATGTGGGTTGTTTAATCCACCCAGTCTACTATTATGGCAGACGAACACAGGGGCCAAGAGCTCTCAGTTTTCTGCCCCGAGAAGACAGGGAAAGAAATGGAAATAATTAGAAGAAAGGAGGGGTCACTGGGGAAAAACAGGTCAAGAAAGCTGTAATTAACCACGGTCTTCTCCCTACCCCATGCCCATAGCCTTGGGCGAGAAAAGACTGAAACTATAGTCAGGTTTGTGAATATGCCGATCGACTTTCTCAGCTATACTCCTCTGGGAAGAAGTCTTACCCAGGGAACTTATTAAAGCCCTCAATTCAGGAAGTCCAGTGTAGGCAAATGAATAAATAAAATCCTGCAAACCTTGGGATTTCACAGAAGGAGATTATTTCTACTTTCTAGGAAGCATATGAAAGCATGTTCTCTTCAATACTAGGTCTCAAAGACAGGAGAAAAGGAAACCTTAAATGGGGTTGACAACCTCAGGGTACTTGCTTTTGAGTAAAACAAGAAATTCGTTCATTAAAGAGGATTGGCTACCCACTCCAGTATTCTTGCCTGGAGAATTCTATGGACAGAAGGCTACAGTCCATGGGGGTCACAAAGAGTCGGACATGACTGAGTGACCAACACTTTCACTTTCAATAAAATGGCAACTGCTCTGTTCATCCGTTTGGATAAAGTTGAAGCCACCCCTAATACTAGTGCCATATCATTTGAAACTTTTAGAGCTTTTGTCTGAAAACCCTATTACACAAATGTAGGAGGTGGGATTCACGTGTTCTCAGAGTCAGCCTGGCTCCCCATCTTCTAAGGGTGGGAGCAGCACCTATGGAGAATTCAGGGATGGTTGCTGGCACCCAGTCAGTGGACATGTGACAGTCCTAGGCCGGGAGGTGTGGAGTTGTGAGATCCAGCCCGCAGTGTGTGCGGGCAGACAGCAAGCAGCTACTTTTTTTTTAAAAAAAGCCATGCCTGAGAGTAAGACAACATGAAGAACACTTTGAGTAGTAAAGCTTCTTGTCATCTTTCTAGAATAAAACAAAAGCCTTGGAAAAGGGCAGCATTCCCTTCTCCCTTACCTTTATTTTTAAATAGTAATGGCAAGCCTGACTGCTAAAGCCATCTAAAATCAGATAGATTGGGAATTCTCTGGTGAAAGAATAAATTAGTAGCTCACATAGGATTTTAGTGGGAATTTACTTAGCTCAGTTATTCTACATACTTTCTGTCAAAGCTCTAGTCCAGAATGTCCCTGGTAACCAATCGAGAGTGAAATGAGAACTCTGAAAAATCTAGGACCTTGAGACGACGAGGGCCGAGATATCCACAGTTTCCATAGAGAGAAGAGTCTTAAACTTTGCTTGTTGAAAAATCAACAAGAGGAGCGAACCTGACTGGTGTCCTGCTGTGTCAGCCACTTAGGAGATTCAGGGGACTTAAAACTAGTGAAAAACCACTCACAGTGATGTCACTTTATTTCAAAAGGAAATGATTTAATTAATAGAACAAAGGGGAAAATATTCCATTTGGGCTGATAAAAGAGGTAACTTGAAAGGAAATCTGAACTGCGATGTTCTGTCTACATACTGTACTTATTTTTTCACCAGATGAGCAGTGTGGGGTATGTTCCTGAAAATTCAGCTCAAATCAAAGACAGGAGTGAACAGAATTCAGAAGAGCAGGTCTCTGTAATTCTATATTTGGAGCTGCCTCTCTGGGTTAGAAGGGTAGTCTCAATGTCATATTGAGAGACACTCTGGTCTTTTTATGTCTATCCAAAAAAAAAAAAAGTTGCCAAAAAGGCTGACACCCACCTCGGGGGAATTATTGTTCTTGTCAGAAGCAAAACTAATACCTCCACATCTAATCTTTTCTTTTTAAATGTTTGTAACAAGGTCTTCCATCGTATTCTTGTTCTTTGAGAACAACCAGCAGTTCCCACTCTTCATGAAGCAGGCACCTTTCATAATTACTCCAGATCCACCATACTGCTTAAAAATCCAATTCTAGGAGTATTTTCTGGAAGCCACAGATTTTCAAATTGCTGCCAGCAGGATGCTTTTTTTATTGTTGGCTATTCCTCTAAGGAATTTAATAAATATTCTTTGACAGAGCACAGCATAATTGATTGAGCCACTTTCATTTTTATCAGCTCCACAGGAGGCCTTAGTATTTGCTGGAAACCTCTGGGAGTTGCCAGTGGTTGCAATAAGAAGCTTTTGTGAGGTCCTTGGGGAGAGGGCTGGAGAGGAGAAAATAAGGTTAATATCTATTATCATAAGCCACTTCCTGAACCTTATCAGGAGTTGTAAACCCCTGAGCATGAGCAGTGTGGAGGTCTATGGATATTCTGTGATAAGCTGTAAAAGACTCAATATCTTCTAAATGAATAGTTAAGAATCAAGTAAACTCATGGTGAGTTTTCAGACTGTAATCATTTAATATGTCAAATCAATTCTAAAATAGTCCTTAAATCTGACGGCATATTTCAATACTCATTTATTTGCAAATTACCCATCAGCATGGATTATTTAGGCTTTGGAAGAAAAAAGTTGATTTCAATTTCTACTATCTGAACTTTCAAAATGACATACTCACAAACAATAATTTCAAAGTCAAATTGTATATAGTTGAAAGAAAAAGTGAAAGTGTTGGTTGCTCAGTCATGTTTGACTCTTTGTGACTCCCTGGACTGTAGTTCACCAGGCTCCTCTGTCCATGGAATTCTCCAGGCAAGAATACTGGAGTAGCCATTCTCTTCTCCAGGGGATCTTTCCCACCAAGAGATCGAACCTAGGCAGATTGTAGGCAGATTCTTTACCATCTGAGCCACCAGAGAGCTCATAATGATATATGCCATTTACCTGTAGAGTCTCTTTCTTTTATCTTTGGGGTTTGAGTTCAACTATTAATTTTATAAAGCCTTTAGGAAACATACAAATACACCACCCATACAAAAAAATCTTGATATATTTCCAACAAGTTGTTTATCAACAGATGAAACTGTCTTTTAGTTTCTAAAATTCCAGTCAAAACACGTTTTCACAGAGAAGTTGGGCTAAGTCTGGACCACGAGATAGCTTGCTGAGTTTACTAATGTCACTTAAAAAAAAATTATTCTGGCATTCCAATTTTTCTCTTTTTCTTGCACGTTTCTACAATTTATTCTCTAAATGTATGCTTGGCTTTGACCAGATTTCCGGCTTTTTGCTTTTCTACTTACTGGAATGCCTGTGAAGGTAACTGGAGGAGACTGCCAAGAAATGCTGAAGCTGCTGCCATTGGGGGTGAACTTGGCTGCTCCTGGAATGGTCACGGGGGGCGTGGCCTGTCAAATAGAAAACAGAGAAAGTTGTTTTGGAAGAACATTTCTCCTTGGAGTCTTAAGCTGTCATTACCAAACTAAGGTTTTGGAAATAATCTCAGCTTTATTAATGACAAAATTATAATAGGAGGAGATTAAACATGGTTAGAGAAAGTAGCTAAACTTTTTATACATCTAAGCAATCAAAGGTATAGAAGGAGAAAGTTTTTGGCTGCTGATTTCTGAATAGAAATTTGATTATACATACACATACCTATCTTAGGACATCTGTGAGATACAATTCCTTGTTATCAAGTTGGGAGATCAGCTTTTTATAAGTGATGGTAGGCTGTCAATTACATTTTGGGAAGGTAATTTGGCAATACATGTCAAAATTCTTAGTGTTCTGTACACTAGCTATTCCACTTCTAGAATTTATTCTAAAGAAATGGACACAAGGATGTTCACTGCAGAACTGTTTATTATATATTTTTTAAAAAACTGGAAACACATAGGGAAATGATGCTGAAGAGTACTCATTGGCATGGGAAAATGTTCATGAGATATCAAGTGGGAACAACAAAGCACAGTGAAAACAGTACTATAATAGATTCCACTTTTTAAAATGTACACATAGAACAGTCCTGAAGGACCTACCAAAAATATGAACCAAGGCACTTTCTTGTTGTTGGGACTTGGGATGGATTTTCTTTCTTTGCTCATGTTTTTAATATCTTTATGTTCAACACTTATATCTACAAACAGAAAAATCCCAATGCTGTGAATCTATAGTTTGGGAAGGAACTTCTAGATCCCTTAGTATATGTTTCAACTCTCATTATATATATAAGAAAAATAATTTAAGTTGGTTCAAGCCCATGATTTTGGGCCTAAATGCAATACTGACAAATAAGAACTAAGGGATGAATTATTCTTTTTGAATAGAAGAGTCAGGAATGAAAGTTGCTGTATTAACTAATTTAATAATTAGCTCTATTCCATTGCTCTTGAGTTGAAGTCTACTTAATAAATGGCTGAATGACTCCTCTACAAGTTTAGTTTTTCTACTTTTATAAATATAGTTGCTAGTGGCAGTAGTTTTGTAACTGGCACCATTGGAAAATATTCTGGCAATACATAGCTGTTCATGCTCTATCCTAAGACTCAATAATTACTCTTCTGGAAATTCAATGAGGAAAAAAAAAAAACTACTGGCACAGAAGTGTCCTCAGTAGCCTTATTGATGATAATTAAAAAGTAGATACCTAACATAAGAGAAAGAAACAACTTGATGATTTGATTTAATTGAATTCAGTCATATATTCAGTTCTACAGGAAGTGTTTATAAACAAGAGTGGAAGAATACAAATTACAAATATGTACAGGAGAGTTTTCTTTTAAAAAGTTACATAAAATAGTTGAAAATTATGGGAAAACTGTTTTTTTTTTTAATTTGAGTGTAGTGAAATTTTATTAAATCGACACTTACAAGAGTTCAGAATTGCTGGGTGGGAAAGGAGGTTTAACTGTGTCTTGTATTTGCAGGATTTGTCTCTAAGCCTTATCAGACTTTAGAGTGAGGCAGGATCACCTGGAGGGTTTGTTAAACACAGACTGCTCGGCCTCATCCCTCGCTTCTGGTCTGCAGGTCTGGGAATGTAAATTTCTAACAAGTTTCCAGGTGACACTGACACTGTTGATCTGCCGAACACTGACAACCATGGCTCCACCCTGAGAGAGTTAGTTACCAATTCACAGGGGCAGGACACAAAGTCCTGGATCTGCAGTACAGGATGAGGCTATCATTATGCCAACGCTTTTCAAAGTTCATATTTTCATTTACTTAATTTTTTTATCTAACAAGTACTCACATCATGTGCCAGGCACCCTCCTGAGAGTGTTATAATATTAAGGATTTTAATCTTCATAACAACTTCTCAAGGATCAGATCTTCAGTTAGTACTGAGAAGTCCAAGAACACCCTAGGGTCCAATCTGCATGAGATTCTGGCTTTAAAAGAAGAAAAAAGGCTCTGCTACTGGGCTCTCCTGGATGCTGTTTTTCTACTGAGCTACCCTTTACTCACCCTGGAGTAGGAAATGGCAATTCACTCCAGTATTCCTGCCTGGGGAATCCCATGGATAGAAAAGCCTGATGAGCTACAGTCCATGGGGTTACAAAGAGTCAGACACAACAGCAACAATCCTTAACTCACAGGTCAGAATGCTACTGCTTTTGGTTAGGAGTAAAGTGATTCTTCTCATGATCCCTGGCCAGTCACCTGGTAAGCGTGGTCAGTATGCACGAGGTAGAGGGTGGTGGGAGCAGAGCGGCTCAAGGGTGTCATCAGTTTTGTCTCGGTTTTGGCACAAGAAGTTTCTGTTCGGCTGGAATCTGGGATGGGAAAAGTAGGAGGCGAAGCCAGGGATTGGGAGGGTGAAACCGGGGCCAGGCTGCTCAGACCGTCTGCCACGGAGTCTGTGTTGAGCTTGATCTCAGTGTAGTAAAAGTCTTCTTCTCCATCACTGTAGTCAGACTCCCCAACACGCCTAATGCAAAAGAGAATAAAGCAATCCTACTCACCCACGCTGCTTTCTTGCCTTGAGATCTTGTACATGCTGTTCCTTCTGTCTTGAATGCTTTTCCTCTGTCCTATCTGCTTGGCAAACTCTTACTTATCCTGCAACTGTCCACTTCTGGGGAAGCCTTCCTTGATATATATATTAAAGCAATTGACTCAACTATCAACCAATCAATCAATTATTCAAAAAAAATTATTGAGAGTCTACTATGTCCAGGCACTTTTTAGGGACCCAATATTAGAGTGAACAAAACAGATTCTGCCTTGATGGAACATACAGTCTAGTGGGAGAGGCAGACAAGAAACTTATAACAGAACACATCAAAAATAAATAATAATATCCCTAGGAATAAAACTGCCTAAGGAGGTAAAAGACCTGCACTTGGAAAACTATATGACACTGATGAAAGAAATTGAAGACAACACAAACAGATGGAAAAATACACAATGTTCTTGGATTGGAAGAATTAATATTGTTAAAATGACCATGCTCTCCAAGGCAATACAGAGTCAATGCAATTCCTATTAAAATACCAATGACATTTTTCATTGAACTAGAAAAAATAATTTTAAAAGTTGTCTGAAAACACAAAAGACTTCAAATAGCTAAAACAATCTTGAGAAAGAACAGAGCTGGAAGAATCATGCTCTCTGACTTCTGACTATACTATAAAACTACAGTAATCAAAACAATATGGTACCAGCATAAAGGGGTTTCCCAGGTGGCTCAGTGGGTAAAGACTCCACCTGCAATGCAGGAGATACAGGAGCCACAGTTTTGATCCCTGGGTCAGGAAGCCCCCCTCCCCCCCCCCCGGATGAAGGGATGGAAATCCACTCCAGCATTTTTGTTTGGAGAATCCCATGGACAGAAGAGCATGGCAAGCTACAGTCCATAGGGTCTCAAAGAGTCAGACATGACTGAAGTAACTGAGCATGCATGCACTGGCATAAAAACAGATATATAGATCAACGGAACAGAATAGAGAGCCCAGAAATAGACTTACACACTTCTGGTCCATTAATCTATGACAAAGGAGGCTAGAATATACAATGGAGAAAAGGTAGTCTTTTCCACATATGTTGCTGGGAAAACTGGACAGCCACATGTAAATGAATGAAATTAGAACATTCTTTAACACCATATACAAAAATAAACTCAAAATGGATTAAAGACCTAAATGTAAGACATTACACCACAAAACTGCTAAAAGAAAACAGGCAGGGCACTCTTTGACATCTATTGTAGCAATATTTTTTTCGAGTCTGTCTCCTAAAGCAAAGGAAATAAAAGCAAACATAAGGATATGGGACCTAATTAAACTTAAAAACTTTTGTACAGCAAAGGAAACTATCGACAAAGTGAAAAGACAAACTACTGAATGGGAGAAAATATTTTCAAATGACATGACTGATAAGGGATTAATATTCAAGATATATAAATACCTCATTAACTCAACATTAAAAAAAAACACAAACAATTCTATTTAAAAAATGAGCAGAAGAACTAAATAGACTTTTTCCCAAAGAGGACATGCAGGTGGCCAAAAGGCACATGAAAAGATGCTCTACATCACTAATTATCAGGGAAATGGAAATCAAGCCAATAACAGCAACAATGAAATGTTACCTTACACCTGTCAGAACAGCTATCATCAAAAAGAACACAACAAATGTTGGTGAGAATGTGGAGAAAAGGCTCCTCTCGTACACTGTTGGTGGGAAGGTAAACTGGTACAGTCACTGTGGAAAATAGTATGGAGGTTTCTCAAAAAACTAAAAATAGAACTACCATATGACCTAGCAATTCCACTCCTGGGTATATATCTGAAAAAAAAACAAACCCAAAAACCCAGAAACATCAATTCGAAAAGATACATGCACTCCAATGTTCATAGCAGCATTATTTATAATTGCCAAGATATGGAAGCAACCTAAGTGTCCATCAACATACGAATAGATAAAGAAGATGTCACACATGCACACACACACACACACACACACACACTGGTGGCTCAGATGGTAAAGAATTTGCCTGCAATGCAGGAGACCCGAGTTTGATCCCTGGGTTGGGAAGATCCCTTGGAGAAGGAAACAGCAACCCACTCCAGTATTCTTGCCTGGAGAATTCCATGGACATAGGAGCCTGGCAGGCTGCAGTCCATAGTGTTGTAAACAGTCTGACACAATTGAGCTACTAACACACACACACACACACACTCACACTACTCAGGCGTAAAGAATGAAATTTTGCCGT
This sequence comes from Giraffa tippelskirchi, assembly GCF_054371585.1. NCBI lineage: Eukaryota > Metazoa > Chordata > Mammalia > Artiodactyla > Giraffidae > Giraffa > Giraffa tippelskirchi. The sequence goes on along the minus strand of NC_137280.1, from coordinate 34,872,745 downwards.
TGTGACAACATGAATGGACTTTGAGGGTATTATGCCGAGTGAGATAAGTCAGACAAAGACAAATACTATGATATTACTTATACGTGGAATCTAAAAAATACAACAGACTAGTGAATATGACAAAAAAGAAACAGCTATAGAGAACAAACCAATAGTTAAGGAGGGAGAGGGGAAGAATAGGGGTAGAGGATTAAGAGGTATAAACTATTATGGATAAAATAAACTACAAGGATGTGTGTATGTATGTGAAAGTTGCTCAGTTGTGTCCAGCTCTTTGCAACCCTATAGACTATAGCCTGCCAGGCTCCTCTGTCCATGGAATTCTCCAGGCAAGAATACTGGAGTAGGTAGCCATTCCCTTCTCCAGGAGATCTTCTCAACCCAGGGATCGAACCCAGGTCTCCTGCCTTGCAGGTGGATTTTTTACCAGCTAGGCTACAAGGATGTATTATTGTAAAACACAGGGTGTATAGCCAATATTTTACAGTAAATATGAATGGACTATAATCGTAAAAAATTGTGAATTACCATACAGTAGATGTGCAACTTATATAATATTATTCATCAGCCATAAGTCAATTAAAAAAAAAGTAAACCCATAAAGAAACATATTTAATACATCAGGTAGTGATAAATCCCAGAAAGAAAAATTAAGCAGCATTAAGAGCATCCTTAGTCAGGGTAAGCGATGGGGGACATTATTTTAAATAGAGTATTCATAGGAAGACTCTGAGGAGATGACGTTTGAGCAGAGGTCTCAATGAGGTGAGGGAAAACCCTTGTGGAAACTATGGGACAAGAATGCACAGACCCCCGGGTGGGCTGGCTTGTTGCTTTCTGAGGAGGACAGAGAGGTAGGTGGCTGGTGCTCGGGGCACCAGGCAAAGAGTGATGGGAGAAGAATGGGAAGGAAGGCAGAGACACAATGGCTCAGGGCTTTGTAGCCCTGGGGAAACACTTGGTATTTTGTTCTGAATATGATGGAAGCCTCTGGGGATTTTGAAGAATCTAGGTTACTTGTTATTTTTATTTTTTAAAATTTAAGTACAGTTAATTTACAATGTTGTGTTAGTTTCAAGTATACAGCAAAGTGCCATATGTGTGTGTGTGCATGTGTGTGCACGCACACATGTGTGTGCGCGTGTATGTGTGTGTGTATTCTTTTTCAGGTTTGTTTCCATTATAGATTACCACAGGATATTGAGTATAGTTCCCTGCACTATACAAGAAGTCCTTGCGGTTACTCTGTTTTATACATAGTAGTGTGTATTTGTTAATCCCAAACTCCTAATTTCTCTCTCCCCACTCCACCCCTTCCTCTTCCATGCCCTTTGAGAACCATGAGTTTGTTCTCTAATGCCATCTAATGCCATTTGCAGCAACATGGCTGGACCTAGATATTATCACATTAAGTGAAGTAAGACAGAGAAAGACCAATATCATATTCTACCACTTTTATATGGACTCTAAAAATAATGATACCAATGAACTTATCTACAAAACAGAAACAGACTCACAGACATAAGTTACTTTTAAAAGGCTCACCCTGGCCATTGTCTGGAGAAAGAACAGAGGGTAGGAGGGCAAGAGGAACAGGAGCCAGTGAGCAGGCTGTGGAGCAGTTGACAGTGGCCGGGCGAGGGGTAGGGGCGCAAGTGACCTGAGCTCTCAAACTGGGGACTTCTTTTGAGTGACAGGCATCAGAATTTAGCTTCAAACAGTGAAACCCTCTGAGCTCCCTTTGAAGAAGTGGAAGTGAAAGTCGCTCAGGTGTCCCATTCTTTGCGGTCCCCTGGAATTCTCCAGGCGATCACACTGGAGTGGGTAGACATTCCCTTCTCCAGGGTATCTTCCCAACTCAGGGATCGAACCCAGGTCTCCCGCATTGTAGGCAGATTCTTTACCAACTGAGCCACCAGGGAATGACTTTGAAGTGTGTTCATTTCAATTCACTTTATTTAATGATTTGGTACATTTCTGTAATTTTTTTAAACCTATATTGCCTCCCTAAAACAGATTCTTTAGGGCTGTGTCTTGTTCATTTTTGTTTAACAGATACCACATATTTCAGTGCATCCGGCACACAGTAGGTGCCTGTTAAATGTTGAACAAATGAAAGAAAGAAGCCAATGCTGTAGCACAGTGATTACCAACTTGAATTCTGGAGTTACATTGCCCAGGTTTGAATCCTGACACCTCCCAGCTGCCTGTGTAATTTTGGCAGGCTGTGCCCTCATATAAAGCAGCACAGCACAGCTGGCCTTTCGTGTCCACCAGAAGCCTACTGAACACAGTGCTTAGAGGTGTAGCGCACTCATGTGTAATAAGCACTAAATGTTTACTAAATAAAAATAAGGCTGATGCTAGAAAGACTCAGTGTTTACTATCACCAGGAAAAGTATCTTCTGGTGCTTCTGCAGGTTCTTCTGAGACACAGAAAATTGTGCTTTTCCACAGTAAGTTTTGTGTTAAAAGAAAATTACTGTCAAGTGTGTGCGTGTGTGGGCTCAGTCATGTCCAACTCTTTGCAACCCCATGAACTGTAGCCTACCAGGCTCCTTTGTCCATGGGATTTTCCAGGCAGGAATACTGGAGTGGGTTGCCATGACCTCCTCCAGGGGATCTTCCCGACCCAGGCATCAAAGCGGTGTCTCTTGCGTCTCCTGCATTGGTAGGCGGATTCTTTACCACTGCACCACCTGGGAAGCCTGTCAAATAACTAATATTTGTTGGATTTGAGGATTTCTAGGGAAATGATACACATTCTTGCACCCGGTTTTATGGGATGGGATCTGTAAATCTTTCTTTCCTGGGGCATCTCCAAGTTTCATGACCATATCTGGCAGGAGCAGGGCACTGACTCAGAATAAACTTTTTTCCCACTGACAGTCCCTGTACAAAATCTAAAATACAAATCTCCCTTTCTCCTGGGCCTTTCTGTTCAGCCAGATCAGCGGCTTCTCCCAGCCTGGCTCTGTTTCCCCTGAGCTCTCTGGCTGAGGCGTTTAGAGAGGTGTCTGCTCCGTATCAGGTCAGGCAGGGCTTGGCTCTCCTACAAGCAAAGCATCAAAGACCCCAGAGAGTGGGCCGAAGAATGTGCATCTGTTCTATTCCTGTCCCCACTTCCTCTCCAGGAAAGGGCGGGCCGACTCTCTACCGGCTGCCGAGTGCTACTAATAGACGCACAGGCCTGAGGAAAATCGTGTGTCCTACACGGGGATAAATCAGGATCAGCCCCTGGTGTGTAAGAACGGAGTGAGAATTAAGAGAAAAACAGTGTACTTCTTACGCTGCCGTGGTGTGCACCACAGCTCTGTCAGATGCAAGATATGTATTTTGGGGCTTGGGGTATGCTCCCTTCTTCACAAGCCAATCAACACTCATTAAAAACTGCCCCATTCTCCTATAGCCTCCCAGGCTCATTCCTGGGCTGTGGCTGGCAGAGATGGGGATTCTAACTCATCAAGGCATGAGTTAGAAGCATGCAGAGTAAAAAGGGAATCCCAGGGAAGCGAATACAGTGCCTGCTGTGCTTGAATTTAACCCACTAGGAGAGCACCCTGGAAGCTCAAAAGAAAATCATGTGATGCCACCCACAGTCTATAAACACATAGATAGGGTATGTGTTTCTGTGTGGTGCTGAATAAGATTCGACATTTTGGGCAGATGGACTTTAAAACAAAGACCCCCAGCCCCTGATTCTAGCTTCAGGAAGCTCTTTCTAAACGTTCAAATAACCGAGTTATTTACACTGTGAGCTGTCCTGATGGTGAGAGTCGAGGGGAGACGCTGTGGGGTTTCCTTCCCTGAAGGAGTGGGTTCTGTGTCAGGTTTCTTGGAGGATGAGGTGGACCCTCTGGCTAGTGGAGCAGAAGCCCTGCTTTGCTGGGCCACGACCACAGTGCTTGGTGATTTTTCACATGCCATGCCCTGGAAGGGAGTGGCTATGTCCCCAGCACCCCCAGCCTATGGGTGAGGGAGCTGGATTCCTGCTTCTCTCCAGCCATGGCAGGAGCCCACCCATAGGAATCAGCAAAATCACCTTGGAACCCGTTCTTGTTTTCTTTTTCTATCACTTTTTATGCATGATGCCTTCCCTAAATTTATCCTTGCCTGGGCAAAGTGATTGTAGTGCTTATTTCTCTGCAGTCACAGCAAGGAGATCCAACCAGTCAATCCTAAAGGAAATCAACCCTGAATATTCATTGGAAGGACTGATGCTGAAGCTGAGGCTACAATTTGTTGGCCACCTGATGCGAAGAACCAATTCATTGAAGAAGACCCTAATGCTGCAAAATATCAAAGGCAAGAGGAGAAGGGGGTGACAGAGGACGAGTTGGTTGGATGGCATCACCGACTCAATGGACATGAGTTTGAGCCAACTCAGGAAGAATGTGAAGGATAGGGAAGCCTGGTATTATGCAGTCCGTGGGGCTGCAAACATGACTTAGCGACTGAACAACAACAACATCTTTTTGAAAGGACCTCTCTGTGTCCAAGCATTTGGGGGCTCGGTCATGTGTTTGGATTTTCCTTGTGCACACTGTTTATCACTCACAGCTTCTCAAGATCCCTTCTTAGTTCCACATCCCTGGACAAGAAAGACCCACAGACTGAAGAACAAGAGGCTGTACCATCACAGCCCTTCTGGAGTGGCCCCTAATCCCTGCTGCTCAAAACTTCGTTTTATCTTTCCTTGGAAAGGTTTTTGTATAACACAGGGAAATGTGTCTGTTGTACAAATGAAGGACTTATTTGGGCAACAGAAAAGGTCACCAGGCTTCATAAGAATAGCAACGCTGATTGTCACTGTGGTTCTTAAACCCTTTTCAGGCTATGTCTGCCTTTGAGGCTCAAAGTCATAAACACACTCCACTGGGGAAAAAAATTGTACATATAATTTTACAAACATTTTCAGGGGTCTAAGGACTCCTTACCCTTCCCTACCCCAGTGCTCCATCTTTTACAAATCATTCTCACATACATTTTATTTTTGACCATCACACATGACCCTGCAGGGCTGATATTCTGAGTTTCCTTTTCAGAGGGAACTGAGGCTCTGAGCAGCAGCTTGCTTAATATCACTTAGTGAGTGTATTAGGGAGGCTTCACAGCTCTAAGTCCATGTTCTTTCCACTTGCCACACTGGCCTGTATTATCTGCAGTGGCCATCTCCATAGTGACTAGGAAGACCAAACAGGCCCAGTCTCTGTTTCTGTGTTCAGAATTTTTAAGGCACAATGTAAAGTGTAATTCTGAGTGCAGGTGGTCCTGGACTGAACTTGATGGAGATACACCCAGCTCCAAAGGAAGGGCTCCTTACCCAAGATGAATGGTCCGGATGTGCTTCTGGATACCTACTGCAGTGCTCAAAACCTTCCCACAGTTCTTCCAGAGGCATTTGAACATCACCTTCATGGAGTTCTAGAAAGGGAAGACAAGGTTACATTAAAATGAAAATTAACCCATCAACATAACAGCTTCCCATTCTCTTGACTATAACTCAGCACACCATTCTAGGAAACCCCCCAGGCGAGGATCTTAGTGACCTCAGAGATTTTCTTGCTTCCTTCTTGAATACTGAGCCCTGCTGGAATATTTAGTTTACTTTTTTTAAAAAAATTATTTTTAATTGAGGGATACTTGATTTCCAATATTGTGTTGATGTCTGCCATACATCAACATGAATCAGCCACAGGTATATATATGTCTGCTCCCTCTTGAACCTCCCTCCCACCTCATTAGTTCACTTTTTTTTAAGGTGGTTACAGTGTCTTTTAGGCATTGTGCTGTGCTTAGTTGCTCAATCGTGTCTGACTCTTTGTGACCCCATGGACTGTAGCCCACCAGGCTCCCCTGTCCATGGGGATTCTCCAGGCAAGAATACTAGAATGGGCTGCCATGCCCTTCTCCAGGGAATCTTCCCAACCCAGGGATGGAACTCAGGTCTCCCGCATTCCAGGTGGATTCTTTATCATCTGAGCCACCAGGGAAACCTGGCATTAATGACAGTGAATTTTAGAATATTCATTGAGCACTTACTATCTGCCAAGTGCTAGTCTAAGAGTTTATCTCATTTAATCCTAAAAGATGGATACTATTATCATCACCATTTTACAGATTCATGGAAAGCTTCAGTAAAACATGCCTCGTCAATGGAGCCAGATTCTAGCAAAACCAGAATATGAATTTTGGAAGTCTGGCTCCTGGAACTACTCTCTCCACCAGGACACAAATCTATCTTCTCCTACAAGGATCTTAGAAGTTTTCCAAAACAGTCCAGCAAAGTGATTGAGAGCACTGATTTTGGACTTACTTTCTCAAGTTCTGGTTTCCTTATTTATCAAACAAGAACAATAGTACCTGTCTCACAGGGTTATTATGATGATTAAATGAGGTCATGAAAGCAAATCGTTTAGCACAATACTGACGGGGGTAATTATTCAACCAGTGGCAGCTGTTATGGTCTCATGATTATGCTTCCTGGAGTGAATCCGACAGGGAGTGAGTTTTCTCTCACGTGCTCACCAAGCCCCATCCTTGTTTCCTCCTGGGAACACAGTGAGACTTCATTTCCCAGCCCCCTTTGAAGTTAGGCGAAGTCATGTGACTGAATTAGGGCCAATGGAATAAGGGCAGAAATGACATACATTCCTTCTAAGCCTCATCCCCAAACTACCTGTCAATGTCACTACAGCCTGTTTGGCTCTTTAGAGGTAAGGGATATCCAAGGACTTAGGGGACAGCAGTGCCACTAGATTAGGGATTTTTTTTTTTCAATATTTTAAAAATGGAAGTATAGTTGATTTACAATGTTGTGTTAATTCTGCTGTACAGCAAAATGATTCAGCTATACATTCTTTTCTATATTCTTTTCCATTATGGTTTATCATAAGATATTGAATATAGTTCCCTCTGCTATACAGTCAGAACTTGTACTTTAGGGATTTTTAATCTTTTGTTGGCCATGAATTCTTTTGGCAGTTTGCTAAATTCTATGAACTCCTTCTTAAAGTAATGTTTTTTATTAATAATGTTTAAAATAAAATGCACAGGATTAAAAAAACTGCAAGGGTGCTGAAATAGTTATCAAAATATTAAAAAATTTTGTGAAGTGGTAATATATATACTCTTTAACACATAAACTAATAAGATCTTTAAGTGAATCTAGTAACTACCATAATTTCAAAGTAGTGTTGTGCATAAATGATATTTCATGATATCTGCTAAGATTGTAAGGTGATATGAAAACATCCGTGTTTTGTATCGGTAGTAAAGTCACAGGAGGCACTAATGCTATTGTGGTTTGATGTCTCCAATCATAATTGTAGGAAATGCTAAATTATAGTTAAAACGTTAAAGACAATAAAGATATACTTTTTCTCCCATCTAATTTCACAGACTCCCTGAATTCTTTCCACTCCCTTTACGGGACTTGTGGACTTCAAGTTAAGAATCTCTGCCCTGGGAGGAAGGGGCCTGGGTTCCTGGAGGATGTGTAGAGTAGAAACACCCCTTCATCACTCCTGCTGACTTGATTGGATTGTGACATGAGAAATCCTTTATGGAGTTAAGTCACTGAAGTTTGGAAATGGGTTGTTTCAACCGTAAGCCTCCCCTGACCAATAAGCAAGGACATTTTCCCTGAACTGACAGAACTGCTGTAGGTGTGTTTACAAGTCTAGTATGTTTTCTGCTCTCAAGCCCTGTTCTAGAAAGCCACCATTTACACATTTAGAGGATGACTCACTGGCTATTATGATGGAATTAGTACCCTGATTCAGCCAGTCACCCCCACCCAAATCTTTCTCAACTGAAACAAAATACCTCCAAACTTGCAGAAGTGAGGAGCATCCTGTGTGTTGGGAATGATCACTTTCGGAGTGGCAAGTGGAAGACAGAGCACAGTGGCACATGGCTACAGTCCGTTGCAACAGACAGATCAGTGACAGCAAGAAGGAGCCCATGCCTCCTGTGAGCTTCATGAGACCAGGGGCCTGGAGGGTCCCAGAGGTCCCAGGTGGCTGGCCTTCCTGACACTGCGACCTAGCCATTCCCACTGCAGCTCCTGGGCCTTGTGGACAGCTCACCCATGCTTCCCGCTGCAATGAGCAGTACTGAGCTCTAGGAGCTGCAGCAGCAAAGAGCTGGAGCAGAAACTGAGAGAGAGGGATGTGAGGGGAGCTGAGAAGCAGAGACAGGATTAGGACACTTTAAAGTACACTATCCTGATGAGTTGGTGTTTATTCTAAGGAGACCATTCACAAATTTCAGGCTCCTTGATCTTCTTGAGCCACTGATCCAAACGCATGAGATGGGAGATGAACCAAAGGGGGAGAATTTAAAACCTGCCCTGACCCCTACCCCAGCCCCAAGGTTCACAAAAAAGAATTTGGCTTGATTTTTTTTTTTTTAATTCAGAGCAGATGACGATGATATTAATGAACAAATCCTCACCCTTGAGTGCTTTCTGCTCATTTTTCAAACAATGAAGCTGTTCTATTAAAAAAATATCTTCCACTTAAGGGAATTATGACTCAAACCAAAATTACAGGTATCTGAGAGTCCAAATATCCATCTGGAAATGAAGTCATGATAGATGAAAACACTTTTTGATTCATTCCAAGCCTTCTTGCTGATGGTATTCCTTTATTCATTAAACTAAATAGCTACTTAGCAAGGAATATTTCAGTGGCTATGATGGAAAGAAAAGAAGCTGTTCTTCAGGAACTTACATTCTAGTGGGGAAGAGACAGAAATGATCACAAGTGACGATTGTTTCAGGTATGGTAATGTTTCTGGAAATGGAGGTGGGAAATGCTAGGTCAGACGAAGCCTCTAGAAGGTGACTTGTGAGCTGGGACCTGAAGGTTGGAAAAGGAGCCAACCATGCTATGAGCTAGAGTTTTCCAGGTAGAAGGAAGAGTTAATGAGAAGCCGTGAAGATGCAGAAGAGCTTGACATACTGTAGGGCCAGAAAGGAACAGTTAGTTTGGAGGGAAAGGAGAGACGGTGTGATCTGTTTGAGATCATATGGAGAGGCAAGGAGGGCCATGGAGGCAAGGAGGATTATGCAGGCTCTTGTAGGTAAGGGTAAGGAATCTGGATTTTATTCTAAAATGAAGAAGCTACTGAAGTTGAAGTCGGGGAGTGATATTATATGATTTAATTTTAAGAAAACATCACTCTTGGACTTCCCTGGTGGTCCAGTGTGGTTAAGACTCCATGTTTCCAATGCAGGGGGTGTGAGTCGGATCCCTGTGGGGGAACTAAGATCCAACATGCTGTGTGGCATGGCCAAAAAGAAAAGAAAAGAAAAGATCACTCTGTTTTGTTCTGGGGAGGAACAATAAGGTCACCAGTGTGGTGCTACTGCAGGTCAGAGAAGATGGCGGCTTGAAGAAGGTTTGGGCCGTGAGAACAGAGATAAGTAGACACATTCAGGGTCCATTTTGGAGGCAGATCCAACAGTACCTGTTGTTGGGTTGAGCATAGGGAATGTTAAAAGGGACGGTATTAAAGATGACTCCTGTAGCGAGGGGAGTTGTGGTTCTCTTTGGGATACATTCATTTTGATAGGACAGTGGATCTATGAGCCTGAAACTGAGCAGTCAGGTCTATAGATATACATTGGGAGTCAGGACCTGAAGGAGTTCTTAAAACAGATCTAAATGAGACCATCTAGGGGGAAATATAGCTAGAGATAATTACAAGGCTCAGCATACTGCAGATCCAGTATGTCATGTAGGAGACTGAGAAGGAATAGCCAGAAAAAGAGAGAGAGAGAGAGGGAGGGTGGGTAGTAGTGGTAATCAATCAAGACAGGGTGGTATTACCAGCACAAATAGAAGAGAGTGACTTAAGAAGGAATATGTGACTTATTCAGTATCACTTGATGTTCCCAGGTGGCACTAGTGGTAAAGAACCTGCCTGCCAATGCAAGAGACATGAGAGACACAGGTTTGATCTCTGGGTCTGGAAGATCCCCTGGAGAAGGGCATGGCAACCGACTCCAGTATTCTTGCTTGGGGAATCCCATGGACGGAGGAGCCTGACAGGCTACAGTCCATAGAGTTGCAAAGAGTTGGACACAACTGAAGCGACTTCGCATGCGTGCATGTGCAACAATTAGTCAGTTATTAATAGATAGTCTTTCAAAATGAACATAATAGTATTACACAACATGCAGAGCCAAATTCCTCCTACATCTTAGGGATTTCTTAAAGGGTCAAATGGCTAACTGTTTTGGGAAATGACAATCACGTGTTTCTGTGACATACAAGTATTATTGATAAGACTCCTGTTCCTGGTTCTTGCAATAACATGTCAAGCATTTGCTTCTTGAATTGATTAATAAAGCCTTGTACTGATGACAGAAAAATAAATGTCATTGGTTTAACTCCTTTCCTTAGGAGGAAATAGCTGATACAGAGGTGTTGAACCCCCCAAATACAATGAAGCTGACCAATGTCCTCTCTAAATCCCTTGGCTTTTGGAGAACTACCAATTACAAGTGATTGTGTACCATCTCCTCAATTATGTGCTGTGTACTTAGTCAGCCAGTCACATCAGACTCTTTGCCACCCCATGGACTATAGCCCACCAGGCTCCTCTGTCCATGAGGATTCTCCAGGCAAGAATAACGGAGTGGGTTGCCAGGGGATCTTCCCAAACCAGGGATTGAACCCAGGTCTCCCGCACTGAAGGTGGATTCTTTACCAACTGAGCCACCAGGGAAGCCCAAGAATACTGGAGTGGGTAGCCTATCTCTTTTCCAGGGGATCTTCCTGACCCAGGAATTGAACCGGGGTCTCCTGCATTGCAGGTGGATTCTTTACTTATACCCATAATTTTCTGGGCTCCTACTAAGGGCTCCAAAGAAACCTGCTGCCCAAAGAAAATTAGGTAATGGATATGAAGAAAAATGATCAATTTTATTCCTTCTTGCTTCTCTTTTGCCCATGGGATACTGCATCATCCCTTCTGATTTCTTCCAGCCCTATTTACTCCTTTATAAACTCTTCTCAGTTACCCCATCTGAGAACATCACCAACTTCCCCCAGGACCTGGATTGAAATGGGGAAAAAGTAGGTTATAAAAGAACAGAAACAACATTATATATTTTGGGGGGTATGTAAAATAAATAAAAATGTATTATTGCATGGTGGAAATATTGGGGAGGGGTATCTTATTTTTACATTAATTTCCAAACATAGAAATTGCATTGTTGTTCAGTTGCTCCATCATGTCTGACTCTTTGCAACCCATGGACTGCAGCATGCCAGGCTCCTCTGGCCTTCACTATCTCCCAGAGCTTGCTCAAAGTCACATCCATTGAGTTGGTAATGCAAAGTATAAAAATTACCCTATTTTAAATTAAAATAGAAGTCAACCTATAATATTAATACTTGCTTGATTAATTTTTAGAGAATACAGTTATACTAGCACAAGCACCTCAACTTTAACACAATCAAGTGACTTCTTTCTACCTAGGTGAAGGTGTGTCAAACCGTAAGGTCTCTTAAATCAGTGGTCCCCAACCTTTCTGGTGGGCTTTCTCAATGGCTCAGTGGTGAGAAAAAATCTGCCTACAATGGAGGAGATGCGGTTTGATCCCTGGATTGGGAAGATCCCCTGGAGGAGGGCATGGCAACCCACTCCTGTACTTCTGGAGGGAAAATCCCATGGACAGAGGATCCTGGCAGGCTACAGTCCACGGGGTCTAAAAGAGTCAGACATGACTGAGTGACTAAGCACTCAAGCAACCTTTTTGGTACCAAAGACTAGTTTTGTGGAAGACAATTTTTTCAAGGACTGGGGTCAGGGGATGGTTTAGGGAGGATTGAAGTGCATTACACTCATTGTGGACTTTATTTGCATTATTAGTACATCAGCTCCAATTCAGATCATTAGGAAATAGATCGTGGAAGCTGGGGACTCTTGCCTTAAATAGTGGTTAAGTACTTTTCAGAGTATCCTGATTACTTTCAGTGGAGACAAATCCTTTGTCTACAGAACTACTCCCTGTTACGCTAAAGGAAAGCCTGCCATGGGAGGAGGAGAACAGGAAATTATAGCTAAATAAACAGCACCCAGATTGCCACATGGGTCCAAGCTTCCCCAAAGAAGCCAAACTAAGCAAAGCGGCCAGCAGAATCGCAGCCGCCAAGTCTGAACATGACCATCTGTGCCTCAGCCCTGGCTTCTCTTCCCAGCTTCAGCAGATGTTCACCAAGCTGGGATGTCCAAGGTAGGGAGAGGCCACTGTTGGCTGGGAACCTCAATGAGCTACGGCCCTCCATGCATCTGCCTGGTTTAGCTGAAGCTCCTGGCCGTTGGGCTTCCCAGGTTGCTCAGCAGTAAAGAACACGCCTGCCAATGGAGGAGCTGCAGGTTCCATACCCTGGAGAGAAGGAAATGACAACCCACTTCAGTATTCTTGCCTGGGAAATCCCATGGACACAGGAGCTGGCAGGCTATAGTCCATGGGGTTGCAAAAGAGTTGAACACGACTTAGTGACTAAATAACAGCCTGGCAGTTATAAGCAGACTCAAGGAATCTCACACATGCCCAGTGTGATGTTCGCAGCAGCTTCCAGGAACTGCTTCTTTAGAATCACTCAACTTTGGCCTTGTGGGCCATGATGGTTGGAGAGAACTTCCTGGAGATTCATCACCTTTGTAGCAGCTCCCAGAATGTCTCTGATACCAACTGCTCTGGGGCGATAGGCTGAGATCTTTGGCCAAGTCTTCCTTCATCTTCTCTCTGCTTCCCTCTCCATGGCAAGCTTCCATGCTGGTTTTGACTTGTTTTATAGTTAGGATACGTGGAGTGGCTTCTATTTTCCTGATAGAACCCAGACTGGTACACAGGACTGATAAGATGACCGAAGTCACCTTCAGTTCAATTCAGTTCAGTCGCTCAGTCATATCTGATTCTTTGCGACCCCACGAACTGCAGCACACCAGGCCTGCCTGTCCATCACCAACTCCCGGAGTTCACCCAAACTCATGTCCATGGAGTTGGTGATACCATCCAACCATCTCATTCTCTGTTGTCCCCTTCTCCTCCTGCCTTCAATCTTTCCCAGCATCAGGGTCTTTTCCAATGAGTCAGTTCTTCGCATCAGGTGGCCACAGTACTGGAGTTTCAGCTTCAACATCAGTCCTTTCAACGAACACTCAGGACTGATCTCCTTTAGGATGGACCAGTTGGATCTCCTTGCAGTCCAAGGGGCTCTCAAAAGTCTTCTCCAACACCACAGTTCGAAAGCATCAATTCTTCAGTGCTCTGCTTTCTTTATAGTCCAACTCTCACATCCATATATGACTACTAGAAAAACCATAGCCTTGACTAGATGGACCTTTGTTGACAAAGTAATGTCTCTGCTTTTTATTTTTTATTTATTTTTTTATTTATTTTTCTGCTTTTTAATATGCTGTCTAGGTTGGCCATAACTTTCCTTCCAAGGAGTAAGTGTCTTTTAATTTCATGGCTGCAGTCACCATCTGCAGTGATTTTGGAGCCCCCCAAAATAAAGTCAGTCACTGTTTCCACTGTTTCCCCACCTATTTGCCATGAAGTGATGGGTCCAGATGCCATGATCTTAGTTTTCTGAATGTTGAGCTTTAAGCCAACTTTTTCACTCTCCTCTTGCACTTTCATCAAGAGGCTCTTTAGTTTTTCTTCACTTTCTGCCATAAGGGTGGTGTCATCTGCATATCTGAGGTTATTGATATTTCTCCCAGCAATCTTGATTCCAGCTTGTGCTTCATCTAGCCCGGCATTTCACATGATGTACTCTGCATAGAAGTTAAATAAGCAGGGTGACAATATGCAGCCTTGAGGTACTCCTTTCCCTATTTGGAACCAGTCTGTTGTTCCACGTCCAATTCTAACTGTTGTTTCCTGACTTGCACACAGATTTCTCAGGAGGCAGGTCAGGTGGTCTGGTATTCCCATCTCTTTCAGAATTTTCCACAGTTTGTTGTGACCCACACAGTCAAAAGCTTTGGCATAGTCAATAAAGAAGAAACAGATGTTTTTCTGGAACTCTCTTGCTTTTTCGATGATCCAGTGGTTATTGGCAATTTGATCTCTGGTTCCTCTGCCTTTTCTAAAACCAGCTTGACCATCTGGAAGTTCACGGTTCACGTATTGCTGAAGCCTGGCTTGGAGAATTTTGAGCATTACTTTGCTAGCTTGTGAGATGAGTCCAACTGTGCAGTAGTTTGAACATTCTTTGGCATTGCCTTTCTTTGGGATTGGAATGAAAACTGACCTTTTCCAGTCCAGTGGCCACTGTTGTGGCACACCTTCAGTTACAAGAGTGCAAACATGGTTGGATTCTGAAGTATACAAAATGCCAGGGATAAGTTCAATTACAGCTATATTCCAGAAGGTACATACATATGACTATAGCATGACATGACTGGTTTACCAGATAGCAGCCTGGGATTAATGCCAAGTTGCCTTTATTTGGTGACTGGTATGTGTGTGTGTGTGTATGTGTGTGTGTGTGTTGGGATAAAGGGTGGGTTGATATTCATGCATTCAAACTTCCCAGAGAGAAGACAGTCCAGTTATTCTGCACAGGTGAGTGTGTTTCATCACACACGTTTCCTCAGCCTGTCTCCCAGGCACTCACAGCTTTGACAGAGCCTCCAGTGGCTCTTTCAGGGTCAAGAAGTCTACTTAGACCCTCAGCAGGTTCCAAAAGACTGACAAATAGTGTCTTCAAAAAAAATCAATAACTGTTAGAAGTTGAAGGCATTCCAGTTCTTTACTGGGACAGCAGCCTTGTACATGTCACCTCACTAGTTTGGGGCTTTCTTTCTTTATTTGTAAAACAAGAAGACTGAACAAGATTAGTGACTTTGGATCCATGAGGTGTAGAGGTAAACTCAAATGTATATCAAGCAGGGATTAAACATTTCCCACCTATATGTACCATTTATGGATGCTTTGCGAATACATAAAATTTAAAAATAACAAAAAGATTTCTGTGAATGGAATAATACAGAAAGTATTCTCATGTATCTGGTGTCTATGTCTGAGCACAGGTTTTTTTGAGATTCACCCCCTGTTGCATACTTCAGTCATTAGTTCCTTTTTACTGTGGTATAGAATTTCATTGTGTAAATGTACCAGAAATTATTTATCCACTTCCCTGTTTATGGAAACAGGTCTCTAGTTTGGGGTGACAATGAATACAACTTCTATGAAACTTGTCGACAAGTATTTTTGTTGATATGCTTTCTTATCTCTTAGGTAAGTATCTGAGAGTGGAATTACTGGGTCATATGGTGAGCATATACTTAACTTTATAAAAAACTGCCAAACTGCTTTACAAAGGGGTTATACCATTTTACACTCCTAAGAGCAATGAATGAGAGTTCCTGTTACCACACTTGGTACTTTGTACACCAAAAAGTGCACACTTCCTGATTCCATTTACAACAGGCAAAATTAATCTCTGGTGACAGAAGTCAGGGCTGCCTCTCTGGGTTGGGGGGCCGCATTTGACTCCAGAGGACACAAGAACTGCTGTCCTGGATCAGAGTGGTGATTACTCACATGGAGACATTAGTTAAAACTCACTGAATGATATATTTAAAGTGGGTTCATTTGATTGTGTGGACATGATACCTAAATATAGAGTCAATTTTAAATGATGTCTAAAACCACAAACTAAAGTATTTCTGAATTAATAGAAATCCCTAATAATTAAATTAAATATTCTTTATCAGTGAATTCTAAAAGTGCATCTCGTCTTTGGGGACATCTGTACATTTCCAGACATGATCCAAGCAGTCCTGTAACTTGGAAAGGTTGAGCCTGGGCTGGATGATTTTTGAAGTCCTTCGTGCTCCTGGACACTGCCTGGCAGACTATTCTAAGATGCTGTCATTAAATTGCCTGGATCTCTCGTCTTTACCCTGATTCTCCCTGAGGTCAATCAGCTCTCTGACTCTGGCAGGCGATGCTGTGTCATCACCCTGAGATCCACACGGTGTGACCCTGAGTGGCTTTTCTTAGCACTGCCCTCCCCAGCACTTCTAACAGATAGGTCTATTTCTGGAGCAGCAGTTCTTCTTACAGAAGGCACTTCTCCGCTCAAAATTAGTGGGTTAGGAATTAAGTCAGCCTAGAGACTGGCAACAGGCATAACTGTGAGGGCCGTGAGGGTCTGTTTTCTTTCTGGAGCAGTCATTCACAACTTAAAAGTGATTCACTGCTTTCTGATTCCGAAAGATCAAACACGCAGAGTGGAGCAAATGATTAATTCACTGTTTACTACTGTACAATGATGAGCGAAGTATCTTATGTGGAGTGAGCTATTTTTTCCCTCTGACTTGAGATTCTCCCCAGTCTACAGGTAAAGTGGTTCATGGTCAAGATGCCTGTGAGATAAATGAAAGTGATGAAGACTGGAATTTTGCGATTGCTTTTGAGTCATGCTGATGTTTTGAAAGGCAGAGTCCTGAGTCAGGTTTCCTTGGGAGACCCTGATTTCTGCCACTGTCATTGCTTTCTTCACCCCTAAGCTCACATAGGCTGGCTTCTTCCACTAACCCTAAATAAGCCCAGGGTGACTGAGGTGGCCGAGGGGCCCTGTCCTGAGCTGCAGCGGCCCTGGTCCTATGGGGCCAGGGTGGAGGATGGAGGCAGGCAGCCTTCCCTGTCCACGCTCATGCTTCTCAAATGCCATTCAGTCCGTTGTCAAGTGGGTAAAAAGGGAAGCAAAATATTAGCAGCCAGCCCCTCACAACAACTTGACCATTATGGTGCTATCATTTTTCATATTTTACAGATGAGGAAACTGAGCCTTAGAGAGGTCAAGTTATTTGCTAAGCTCACATGAGTATGGCAGGCTTCCCTGATGGCTCAGATGGTAAAGAATCTGTCTGCAATGCAAGAGACCAGGGTTCGATCCCTGGGTAGGGAAGATCCCCTGGAGAAGGGAATGGCTACCCACTGCAATATTCTTGTCTGGAGAATTCCATGGACAGAGGAGCCTGAAGCCTTATGCATCCATGGGGTTGCAAAGACTCAGACACGACTGAGTGACTAGCACTTTCACACTTTCATGAGTATTGTAGCTGGGGTGCTGATTCCAGAGCCCAAACTGTTTTATCCTGTTTAGGAAAGGACAAATCCCAAATCTGACTGAACTAGGAATCTGACGTGGAAAAAAAGCACAGTCTTAATTAGTTATGAGCCCTTCTTGATTTTCTAGAGGTCTTCAGGAATTGAATGTTAACTCTTGGCCTTCCATAGAACTGTTTTCTCCCAGACGCCCGGAGCGGCTGTATTTAGGGCCATTGCAGCACCTTGTGGTCAGGATAGGAACTGCACCTTCCCGGTAGTCCCCAAGTCCCAGCTCATACTGCTAGGCTTTTCTCAACATCTGAGTACAGTCAGTCCGAAATTCCAGAGGAAAAAATTCTGCTAGAGCGAGGCTTGAGGCAGTTGGCTGGCTGATTTCCCGAGCCAGGAGAAAGAAGCCTTTCATTTCTGCTCCTCGCGTTCCCACCTACCTTGGCTGAAGAGCCATGTGCTCTTCCTGCAGGAAGCTGCCCACCCCGCCCCCACTCCACCCCAGCACAGTGGTCCACAATCTTTTTGGCATGAGGCACTGGTTTCACAGAGGGGGGATGGTTTCAGGGTGATTCAAGCACGTTACATTTATTGTGTACTTTATTTCTATTATTACATCAGCACCACCTCAGATCATCAGGCATTAGATCCTGGAGGTTGGGGACCCGGGCCTCAGCAGACAGCCTGGAATTCCTCTGTCTTTGAGCTCTTTGTAACCCTCTGCACCCCACTCCCTCCCTGCCATGTTGTGCTGGCTGTAGCTGGGTCTGACTGTTTTCTTTCCATGTTATTTTCTTCTGGGTGCAGAGGGAAATGTGGATTCTTTGAAATAAGCTCAAGAGTTTTATCTTTGCTATTTTAGCTAAGCTGATCTTATTTCTAAGATTATAAGCTACAGGATTGTGGGCAATTCACATAACCTCAGTGAGCCTCTTCTGCACAATAGGGATGTGACTAGGCCACAGATGTTCCTGATGATTAAATGACATGCTGCATTTAAAAGCATTTTGTAAACTGTAACAAAGTATGCAAATATAGTTATTTATATATGTATGTATAAACTTCATAATATCAGCAATTGTTTCTTGCTCACCACTGAGAGTAGGTAGTGATAATGCCTTATCTAGGCAATGAATCTCTCTTCCTCTTTACATAAGTGGAACAGGGATCATGTAAGAGGTGAGAGTGAGGAAAAGTGTTAAGATAACTTCCAAATAAGTTTCCATAAAGAGGAAGACTAGGGTCACTGCTTCATAATTAGTATAGGGTATGCCTCTTCCCGCTTTGTTTCAGGGTCCTAAAATAGGTCTATTACAAAGTTGCTATATTCCAGTTTTAGGGCTTATGAGCCCTTTCTATACTTATAGTTGGTCACACTTAGTCTTCATGATCGTCCTGAGAGAGGTTTGATAATATCTGTTTGCCTGTTTAACGGACAAAGAAGTTGATGATCAGAGAGATGAAGTGTTTTCCTGAAGTTCTCAGGCTAGCAAAGTTGAGTCTAGAATGTGGATCTTTAGATTTCTAATCGGGACACCTTCACTTACCACTTATCATGTTCCCTCTTTATCCTAAGGAACACGGGCTTCCAAACTTTTCTGACCATCAGCCACAGTAAGAGACACAGTTTGTATAGCAGGCACATAGGTGTGCAACTGAAACCAAAGCATCAAGGAACAGTATCATCCTGATTATGTCCACTGTACCCTATTCTGTCCTGTTCCTTAAAGGCGTGCTGTTTACAGTCATTAAAAAGATTCACAACCCACCAGTGGATTGAGACATGCAGTTTGGAAAATACTGATCTAGAAGGTTCTCAAACAATCCCCACAGGACATAAGGCCAATACAAGTCCACGGTCTCAAATGGGTATATGAACCTCAGGGAAGGAAGAGGAAAATAGAATGAATTCAGAAAGTGTCCCCCAACTAGAACATATTGTCTATGGATTAAGCAGTTAACTCTTGGAAATCGTTTGAAATATGATTTTAAAAACCAAAATAGCATTACAGCTACTGTGTTTCTACCACATTATGTGCGTGGTAAGTTGCTTCAGTTATGCCCAACTCTCTGAGACCCCATGGATTATAGCCTGCCAGGCTCCTCTGTCCATGGAATTCTCCAAGCAAGAATACTGAAGTGGGTTGCCGTTTCCTCCTCCTGGGATCTTCCGGACCCAGAGATCGAACCCGCAACTCTTAACGTCTATCTGCATTGGCAGGCGGGTTCTTTACCACTAATGCCACCTGGGAACCCCACTGTGAGCACAACATCGATCGCTCATAATTATTAATGCCTTTTTATACATCAGTGTCCACCTGCCTAATTTTCGACCTGGAAGGAAGGCGCTGCACTTTAATCTCAGGGCACTGAGCGTTGTGCCTGTTGGGTGCTCAATAAATATTGGTTCACTTGATATACTAAAAAAATGAATCGTGAATTGCAACCATCCTACTTTCTTGTTATTCCCACTATTCAAAATAACTTTAAGTTCCAAAGGCAATGACTTGGTCTATGTATGATCCATGCATTAAAAACTAGGGACTACTTGGGACTTCCCTGGGGGGTCCAGTGGTTAGGACTTCGTGCCCCCAGTGCAGGGGGTGCAGGTTCAATTCCTGGTCAAGGAACTATGATCCCACACCAAAAAAAAAAAAAAAAATTAGGGACTACAAGCTTCATCCTTTTGCTATCACCCTGGGGAAGTCCAGAGTCTGAATGGAGGGAGAAGTCACAAAGAAAGAGGGAGGAACATGGTTCCCAGACTCCTGAAGAGTGGATTTGTGCCATTCAAATAAATGCCAGTTTGTAATGATTTTTTTTTTTCGTTTGGTGACTTGACTATCTCCTAATTGAGTTGAAGCCTATAGACTTTACATACAAGTCTGACCACGGCAACCAAACTGCAATGCAAGAGTATGAATTTTGGTTCGTGACTATGTTGGAAAGGAAACACTGTGATGAGCCTTCCAGCAGGGGACCTTACAAGCACTGGGGAGCTCCCTGTGCTGTGAATCTTTGCCACAGGCTTGGCTGCGCTTAATGGGAGCCAAGACCACACACTCCGAAGGCCCCAGAGAGAAAGTCTGTGCAGCCTGAAGCAAAAGGACGGACTCCAGGTCCACACAGCTGTCCTGCCTATGGGTTCCCACAGAGGCAAGTGCAGCCTTTCTCTCCAAGTAGTCAAGACCCAGGGTCACTGGGGACCCACGGGATGCCTGGACAGCTCCAGGACCCTGCCCGATGGACTGGTGTGTGAAACAGCAACTCTTCATGCCCCAGCCTTTGGGAAGGACCAGAGATGACATCAATGCCCTGTTTGTTCTCTGGGCAGAGAGAGTGCGTGTACCACCAGCACCATTACACATGCTGCCTGATGCTAAGAGAGATGCAGGGACGGATGGTGTTGGATCAGTGCCATCTCTTTGTTTTTCTCTTTGAAATGAACTGTGAAGATAGGTTGCATTGCGGTCCACAGGGTTTTCTTTGGATTTTTGTTTGTGAATAGTCATTAATAATGAAGCTACCAATTGTAAACTAAAAAACTAAAATATATTTAAAAAGTCTATTTACATGGAGATTTAAAAATAATGTTACAACATTTTCTAGATATTGCAGTAGTTTTTCTTTATTCTATGAAACAGAAATGCTTTTTAAAATTGTGAGTGAACATAATCACTTAAATGTATCTGAAGAGAATGAAAAGAATATGAGCTTTCGGTTTAGGCAGACCTGGGTTTGAATAGCAGCGCTGGCCCTTTCTAACCTGTGTGTGTGTGTTAAGCTGCTTCAGTCATTTCTGACTCTGTGCAACCCTGCGGACTGTAGCTGGCCAGGCTCCTTTTGTCCATGGCATTCTCCAGGCAAGAATATTGGAGTGTATTGCCATTTGCTTCTCCAGGGGATCTTCGGGACCCAGGGATCGAACCCACTTCTCTTAGGTCTCTTGCACTGGCAGGTGAGTTCTTTACCACTAGTGCCACCAGGGAAGCCCTCTAACCTGCATGACAGGGGTTAAATGTATAACTTCCCTGGTCCTCAATCTCCTATCAAGATGGGAAAACAATACCGTACAGGACTGCTGTGAGGATTAAATACAAGTGCAGTCAAATTAATTTATTAAATCAGCTAGATCTATTTTTTCACTTCTAATTTAATAAATACATAATTTGGGGCATGTAAATACTACGTATGTTTACATGTTAGCTTTCATGTATATTTCACATCTAGTTTTATAAACATAAGTCAGAAAATCTTTCCCACAACCCTTTAAGAGTCTGTGAAGCAGAAAAGAGAAAAACATAATTTTATTTTACAGATGAAAAAGTTAATTCCCACGGAGAGAGTAAGTTAATTACCAAACCAAGCCTGAAGTCCAGGTTTTTGACTTCCAAATACTGGTAAAGTCCCAGGTGGAAGTGTTGTGAAAGTGTTCGTTGCTCAGTCCTATCCAACTCTGCGACCCCATGGACTATATACAGCCCGCCAGGCTCCTGTGTCCATGGGATTCTTCAGGCAAGAATACTGGCTGCTGCTGCTAAGTCACTTCAGTCCTGTCCAACCCTGTGAGACCCTATAGACAGCAGCCCACCAGGCTCTTCTGTCCCTGGGATTCTCCAGGCAAGAATACTGGAGTGGGTTGCCATTTCCTTCTCCAATGCATGAGAGTGAAAAGTTAAAGTGAAGTCGCTCAGTCGTGTCCGACTCTTCGCGACCCCATGAACTGTATGTAGCCTACCAGGCTCCTCCGTCCATGGGATTCTCCAGGCAAGAGTACTGGAGTGGGTTGCCATCTCCTTCTCCGAGAATACTGGAGTGGGTTGCATTTCCTTCTCCAGGGGATCTTCCCCACCCAGGAATCTAACCCCAGTCTCCTGCATTGCAGGCAGATTCTTTCCTAGGTTACCTGATGTTACCAGTGTAGCAATTTACAACCAGGGGAGAGGACGGGATGAGATTGGAGGTGGGGTGGGGATGCGTACTTGGGAGAAATATAGTAATATTTGAATCATTTCTATTTGTCTTTAATCATGACCCTAATTTATTTGAAGACTTCAAAGGACATTAGAGGCGAACACGGGCTGTTTCTGTCGATCAGAAGGGGCGTGGGTTGGAGAAGTGCCAAAATCACCACCCTAGGATGCGGGTTCCCCCCAAACGAAACCTGAAACCAACCTTTCGTTTCCTGGGGATGGGCTCATCAAAGAGCAGGTTGCCGGCCTCCGCCTCGTCGATGCCGTCGTCGGGGGGCGCGGGGCTGCGGAAGGGCTTGAAGCTGTCAGCGGACAGCGGCGGCGACGGCGTGGACGGGTTGGACTGGTCGCTGGGGGCGCTCCAGCTCCAGTAGCCGCTGCTGCTGGTGCTGGAAGGCACGCCGCCCGCCTCCTTCCAGGATCCGCTCAGGCCCTCTGTCGGAGCACATAAGCACAGAGTCAGCGCCCAGTCCCGGGCTCCCGGGGGCGCCCAGGCCGGGGTCAGAGGGGCAGTGGGAGCCGAGATTCCCTGCTGGTGAAAGCACCTGCAGCCCACTCGGTAATTTGCAACAGCTCAGTATGTACGTTTTATTCTATTTATACCTGCCAAAAAGTTGCATGATAGTTTGTTTATAAACATTTATTTTAGCCATATGTGCGTGCGCACTAAGTCGCTTCTGGCCTGTGGACTGTAGCCCACCATGCTCCTCTGTCCATGGCATTCTCCTGGCAAGAATACTAAATTGGGTTGCCATGCCCTCCCCAAGACAGGCCTTTTCTGAGTTTTCTGATGGATGTTGCTTTATGTAACACTAGTTCTTTAGGATGATAGTGGAGAATACATGAAAACAAGGAGAAAAACAAAAGATGTTATGGTTCACTAAGTTTAGGAAGTTTAGGTGTTTATGGACTATGTTACTAAGGGAATAATGATCTGCGGTATTTCTCCAAACCCATCCCCACATTTTAACATTTTAAAAGGAATTTCTTACAGAGCTGTGATCTTTGGAATACATTTATACAGTTGATCTAAGATTTAAGAACCTAAGAGAGAATTTATGATTAGTTACCTAAAGCCATTTGCCATCTAGCTTATTATAACAAATAATTGTGCCTTATATTTGGTGTGTGTGTTTTACATCTTACAAGGGCTTCCTGGTAGCTCAGCTGGTGAAGAATCCGCCTGCAATGCAGGTGACGCCAGTTCGATTCCTGGGTTGGGAGGATCCCTTGGAGAAGGGCTCAGCTACCCACTCCAGTATGCTGGCCTGGAGAATTATATGGACAGAGGAGCCTGGCGGGCTACAGTCCATGTGATCAAAAAGAGTCAGACACAACTGAGTGACTTTCACTTTCATTTCACTTACATCTTACAAAGCTTATTCACAAAATCTGATGCATTCTCATAATATCTGTCTTTTAGAGTAAGGATTATGCCCATTTTACAGATGAGGTCCCTGAGGCACCAGGAAATTAACTGACTTGCCATGATTAGTACATAATGAGGATGGGCCAGGGTCTCAAATGCTGGTCTACCAGTTGGCCCTCCTTCTCCTTCAGTACATGTGGGCCCCTGGGGGTGAACTTCCTTCTTTCTTTCTGGCAAAGCTGAGATCAGAAAAGAACTTATTGGTAATAATTACTGATAAGATTAGTGTTGAATTTTACTTTTCCACTTGTGGGAGAAAACATGATGAAATGCTTGCTAATATAGAGAGATTTTTGCCCAATTGAAATGTCTTCAGGGGTTCTCTTAATCACTGAAGATTTGCTTTACTTTTCAAAATGCCCAATCTTAATTAGCATTTGTATAAATTCAACTTTCTTTTGGATAATTTATCCTCCATATTAATGTGCATTTTGAATATATTAAAACTATATCCTAACTACAAGAAGGAAAAAAATCCCAAAATGCCTCATTAAAGAAATGGTATTAAAAAAAAAAAGAAATGCTATTAACATCTGTGTAATTAATAATGAACTGAAGACAAACAACATACTAGCATTCATCGAAAAATTTCTTGACTATCTTCACCTAATTATAGGTTTCCAGCATATTCCTCAACTATGTCAAGCAAAAAGTTCAGTTAGATGAATGAAGTTTTAAGTTGAATAGCAGAAGTAAGTTAACCATCTCGTTAAAGCCAAGCTCTAACAGAATTACATGGTCTGTTATGCAAGCTCACACCTTGATAGCATTAACAAAACCAAACCAGCACCTCACTCCCTGTAGTCTACACAGAGACTGAGATACTCCCTGGACTGGAGTTGCCTCTACTAAATAAGAAAGCTCTTTTCAATACATGACTTCAAGAGGAGTCTAGTGTAAGGCCTTAGATAATATTACCTGGTGGACAAACTCACTTGGCCAGCCCAGGAGGCTTCTAAATATATTGAAGCATACACTTGTATAATAAAACAAGTTCATGGTGCAAGATCTGTAATCATGGTAAGTATGAGGAACTGGCAGGAGGGGAAGGGGACAACAGAGAATGAGATGGTTGGATGGTATCACCGACTCGATGGACATGAATTTGAGCAAGCTCCGGAAGTTGCTGATGGACAGGGAAGCCTGGCATGCTGCCAGGCTTGGGGGGGCTCCCAGTCCATGGGGTCGCAAAGAGTCAGACACAACTGATCAACTGAACTGAATTGATGAGGAACTGAAATAATTTTGAAGCCAACTATTGTTACAGTGTGGTTACACACTGCTTCCTGCCAGTGCCAAAAGTTAATTTATTTGTTTCCCTGTGAATGGCATTTCCTTTAAAAACACTATTTAATCAGAAGGACAATGGAATATAGAAATAAATCTTTCAGAAAAAAAGTCAGAACCAATTCCTAGTGTTTTTCAGAGAGCAGTGTCTTCTTATCTTAAACAAGCTTTCGCTAAAAATTCAGACAGGCATTTTGCTGGAATCTCCCTCGTTTTGGACCCACATCCTAACAAAATGATCCTTTCCTAGCACAGGAGAGGATCACAACAATTTCCAAAAATTCACTGATATGCAATAACTCTGGAGATAATCTTTATTTCTAAAAAATAGCTTTCATTATCATAAATTGCTTTCCCTTTTTAAGAATTTGCTTCCTCTTGCAGAATAAATGAGAGACATCAGAAATTTGGGATTACTATCTGGGTAGTTATTTTTTTAAGTCATAATGAACACTCTCTTTATAACTATGCTAAGAAAAGTTTGTAATGAAGACGCAAAAGGCTTATTTTGATCCTAACATTTCAATACAAAGGGATATAAAAATGTTCTCAATTTAAAAATTCCAATGGTAAAAAGAATGAGTACATCAAAATTATTGTTTTCCCCTGAGGATTCCATGAAATTCTGTAATGCTTTATTCCTAGAATAGGTTTTGGGGATGACTTCAGCCTTGCTTTTCCTATCATCTTTCTTTAGCAGCTTTGCCAAGCTGAGGAGGCTATCAGGAAAGATCAGGCTCATCTCAAGAGCATGGTAGCTACTCTAAGTGAAGTGACATCACCCCAGCTTGTGGGGAATCAGGACAGTAGGCACTGCTGATTTCTGGTATTGATCTGAATTCCCAGCATCTTGATCATTCTTCCCACTTCCAAATAGATTGCAATAAATTCGGGTGAGGACTCGATGGATGTTCCACAAGGTTATTTTTAACACCTCCTGCTTCTAACCAGATTATGGGGGGACCCTAGCTCTAGCTCATCAGTGACTAGGCTGGCTTTTGAGAGGAGATTTTCCCTGGCTGGTAAGTTCCACCCGGCGGCCTCAGAATACTACATTTCACTGATGTGCAATGTGGCTTCCGCTCCACGGGTCATCCACTGTAAATGCTCTTTTCAAAGCCATCACATTCTTCTTGATGCACAATTGAGTCCTTTTCACCTCGACCTTCTGAAGCATCAGATGTTGCTCCCTGAAACAAGCTTTTCCCTTGACTTCCATGAAATCACACTCTCCTGCTCTCCTCTGCTTCTCCAGTTACCCCTCCACCTTCCTGGGTTCTTTTTCTTACATAATGAGGAGGCTCACCACTTCTCACTGAGCCACCTTCTCATTATCCTCTACTTTTCCACAGCGCTCTCAGGGTCAGCTCATCTACGTTCATGGCTTCAAAATGTCGCCTTTCAATTCTGCATCAGCCCAGATCTCTCTCCCAGGCTGACCCAGAACCCCATCAGCTGCTGTCCTTTGGATGATCCCCAGGTACTCCCTACTAAACGTGTTTCAAGATGGATCTCTCATCTTCTTCGGCAACCCCACCTCTTGCTCCTAACATTCACCAATAGATCTCTTCCTCTGCCTTTGCTCATCACCACAGGGAATGGACTCCCCAGAAGTCACCCTTGTCACTCCTTCTCCTTTATCTTCTCTGTCTATCACCAAATCTTGTTGATTCTGCCTTCTTCATATTTTTCAATTATGCCCTATATGCGTCCCCACTGTGACCACCAAGGTTCAGGACATGCACATGGTTTTTTTCTGTTTATTTTTTGTTTTTGTCTTGTATACCCAATTATAACTTTCCAACGTTTCAATCATCTAATAGCTCTCCTATAGCCTCAGAAGAAGGTCCAAACTCATAACCAGACAGATATGACTCCTTGATTTCCTGCCAGGCTCTCCAGCTTCATCTCCTACTGCCCTACTGATTTATCATATTGAATTATATGAGTCAATATTATATCATGACTGAGACAGGAGATCTGGAATCAGAATGATATGGAAAGAAGTTCAGCTCTGTTTAAAATCAGCTAATCCTCAAGTGCCTCAGTTTACTCATCTGTAAAATAGTGATAACATCTTATAGGATTGTAAGAATTACATGAGATAAAGTAAAACTAGAATATGGCACATACTAAGGACTCAATAAATGCTAGCTATCAATACAGCTGTGATAGTTTTTTCCCCCCAAAAGATTGTACATTACCTAGGAGTATGGACACTGTTTCAATGATATATTCAAACCATCTATTATGGTTGTTGTTCAGTCGCTAAGTCATGTCCGACTTTTTGCGATCCCATGAACCGCAGCATGCCAAACTGCATCTGTTATGATACCTAATAAATATATACTGAATAAAAGAATGGATTAAGGAGCCTGGGATAATGCTTTTTAAAAATATTTAATCTTCAGAGTTCTTTGGTCCAATTATCTCTCCAACCAAGCAGAAAAAAGAAAAAAAAAGTTGGGGAAGTAACTTCATGAGACCAATCTCCATCTACCTGGGGCAATACGGAATACAAGTTCTTAAAGATAAGTTGGAAAGGTGGTGGAGGTCAGTAAATGTGCACTCAATGGTTGGATGTAGGAATGAGATGCAGTGGAGTCTTCAGGACGATGAGAAGGAGGCTGGTAGCTCTGGGGTCCACTTCTTCCACACTTCCCCTCACTTCCCACTAGTGGGTGAGGGTCCATTGTGTGTGTCAGGAATGAGTCTGCACTTAAGTGCAAAGACCAGAGTTTGGAAGGATGTGTTCCAAACTGCTGAGAGCGACTGCCTTTGGGGAGGGACTGGCACTGGGAGGCTTTGTGCAACACATGGTTGAATTTTAAAATATGGGTCTGTTCATGTGCTGTGTAATTAAAAAACAGCTGGAAAAAAGAAAAAAGAAAAAAGGGGAAGAGAAAAGAGAAAAAGAAAAGAGCTTCTTCAAGGAGAAGCTCTGCTCCTGATGTGAGAGGACCCTTTCCTGTGCCTGTGCCCCAGGCTTACCGTTCTGCCGCACAGGAGGGCTCCGAACCAAAGGGCTGGTGGACAAGCTGGTTAGTACCATGGCTGCTGTCACCTTGTCCATGTCCAGCTCCTCCGAAGATTTCCTGGAAAACAGGAAGGGACGTGGTTAACTGTTCATTCTGCATCTCCATGCCATGTTACCACACACGTTTACCCCTTTAGATTGTCCCCATGAAAATGCAATGTCTTGTTAGTTTTATTGTACAGATGAAGAAGGCAAAGTCCAGAGGTTAAGTGATTCAGTCAAAATCATATAGTATCGACGGTCCAGTGGTTAAGACTCCGAGCTTCCACTGCAAAGGTTACAGGTTCAATCCTTATTCAGGGAACTAAGATCCTACAAGCTGCACAGTGTCTCAAAAATTTAATAAAAAAATCTGATGAAAAATTTTATATAATATTGGGAGGTGTCAGGTTCATCCATTGGTCATTCATCTAACAGGTGTTTATTCAGAGTGCACTTTGGGGCTAGACTCTTCCAGGCGTGGGTGATATGTGGTAAGCAACACACAAGGCTAGTGAGGAGAAACACAGGCTCAGCAAACAACCAAAAAGGGAGAGACTAATTTCTGGCAGTGACACGTGCTATGTCAGGTACAGACGATTTGACATGACAAGGACCGTGGACAGCTGCACTTAACAGGGTCAGGGAAGGTTCTCTGAGGAGGTGACCTTTGAGCTGAATTGTGAAGGAGGAGGAGGAGAAATCGACACCCAGCAGCCAGGACAGCTGTGTGAAGGCGAGACATCAGCAATCAGCGCTGGATATTTGGAGAGAGGCCCGCTGGTGTGAGAAGGGGGAAGTGGTGCTGAGCTGGTCATGTGGAGTCTTTTAGCTGTGGGAGGTGCTTCGATTTTATTCCAGGTGGAACAGGAAGTGACTAGAAGGCTTGAAGCAGGTCTAATGATGTAAAATGACTGATATTTTAAAAGTCATGACCCGAGCTGCTATATGGAAAATGAATTCTAGGAAAGGTAGCATAGAAGCAGGGAGGCTAGTTAGGACATAGTTGCTAGAAGTCCAGAGAGGGGGAAAGAGTCTCGTGGACTAGGGTAGGGGCAGCAGCAGGTGGCCTCGGAGGACTGGCCGCTGCCCTGGGCGTGGGGGGACAGCAGAAGGGAAGGCCCCCAGGTGTTTGGCTTGAGCATTAACTGGACCCATTTACCGTGATGGAGAGGGAGGGAGAAAATGCAGTGAGGGGTGTTTAAACACCAGCGCTGGCTTTTCCACATTCTGCGAGAGGAAGGCTAGGGCAGAGGGTAGTTGCTATGCTATTAACGTGAAGAGCCACTGAGACGAAGAGGTTACTCTGGTTCATTAATTTTGGCCGGCTAACCCTGAATAAAGGTTCATCAGATAATGATCATTGTGAACCAAAGCCGGCTTGTTTAAATTCATTTCAATAATGAAGTTTGCATTGAGAGGCAAAAATGTATGCATTAATAGTACCCTGACATCAGATAAATTGTACTGCCTCCTCAGAGATGAATATTTTATTTCAAATGAGGGAACAGTTGAAGGAGAACAGCAGAGGATTAATAAGTCATATCAATAAAGGAATTGACACTTTGACAAAGGTGGTTTTCATCCACAGGTGTGCTGTATAGTTTGTAAAAGCAATGAACTCTTGAGAGAGAACCTTTATAGCATCGCTTCAAAACAACAAAGGGCAAAAAGATTCCAGACTTGGAGAAAAATCAAATGGTTCCCAGATAAGGCAGGTTGGGGAACTGCTCAATCAATTTCATCATGAAGTCACAAAAATTATTAAAATTTAGCTCTCTGATGTTCACCATAGTGCTGAATTACTAAGCAAAGCTTACTGTTTCAATCTAAGGTACCAAAATATAGGAATGTTTGAAATTTTCTTCTATAGTTCTTCTCAAAGTACCTTTTGCTCTCTCTTGGCAAATTGATCCATCAAAAGACAAATTACTTGGTTCAGAGAAAAGTACATCTAGAAAGCAAGCTTGAGAGCACACAGTGAAATTTCAAACTTTCAAGACAGTTTCATACACTTAGGGAAGAAACTACTCACTCAATTGGCATACCATTAAGAGATTTTACAGTATCTACGATTTATAAGATCGTTATACTTGGGAGTAAAGGTGATCCTAATTTTTTTTTTTTCCAGAAATGAGACCTTCTGAAACAGTACCAGGGAAAGAATGTAAAGCATCTTAAAGTAATTGTTAGTGTTTCATGTCAGTCTTCCCATGTAGTCATGGCCACAGAGGGAAGGGGTTACTTGGGGGTCGCGAAGGAGAAAAGCTTGCTATAGAGACTGTTACGTATAAATAGATTGTGGGGCTCCTTCCACAGCCCGAGCTCAGCTGTCAGGATCACTCCGTGCCAGCAGGGGGTGCACCTGAGCAGGCCATACTGCCATCTCTTCCAAGACTGAATTATGGGAGCTGCTCATTTCTCTTTCCAACTATCAGTCTTCCCTTTTCCTTTTGTTAACAAAAGGTTTAAGAACCTCGAAAAGAGTTCCATGAGCCTGGCACAGGGAAATGGCATGACTTTGTAGGGAGAAGGTCCCCTTGCCACTTGCCCCCATCCCTAAAGGGACCTGCTCCACAGTCATGGTTTTTCCCTCTTCTATCTCTTGGTTTCAGGGACCTTCATTTTTCCTTCCTCAATCTGCTCTGTGACTTCTCTTATTTTTCACATCTAACATACACATTTATGTTTTATAGGTCTCATTGATAATTAACACAAAAGCTGATTTGTGTGTTAAGTATGAAGATCAATAGAGCATGTATCATTATAAAATATGCATTTATTTTGCATTTCCAAAAGCTGACATTTCAAAATAATTATTGAGTGTCATAAAGCAGATTTCTGATGAGTAAAAAGAGGAATAAACGTTAGTATAATCAGGGTGTTTTTGTATTTGGATTACCTTTCCCATCGGTACTGGAAGTTACTAACGACAACAATAAAAAAAGTCAAAAGAATACATAGCTAATGATTCAGTTAACCTATATTTCTCGGGAAGTATTGTTATCATGCTACATGAAACATTACCAGATGATATGGCCTTGTGCTGGGTTGTGTTTTTGTTTTTATCTTTGTTTAATTTCTTTTGGTACAGTACTATCTAATTACTGATTAATTGGTGCTGTAAATTCAAATCCTTATAATTAAACACGAAGAGATGATATACAAAGTAGAATTTGTAACACTTTGAGAAAATCGCTACAAAGGCCCTCTTGTAGATTCAGAGTTGTTGAGGCAGGGGGGAAAAACATTATCGGTAATACTCAATATTCTCTCCTAGTTTGAAATTGAATTTGAGTCTACTGTAGAAAACCTTACTAATCATGTTTACAAAAGGCTTTGTCAATTTTTATTTTCTCTCAAACTTAGTTGAGTATTAGAAGACTTAATAATACTTAGAATTATTTTTTTTAAATAGTAATATTCATTGTTACTCTATATGTCAGTGGTCTTGAACCTTTTTAGCACCAGGGGCCAGTTTCGTGGAAGACAGTTTTTCCACGGCCTAGCGATGTGGGGGAAGTTTCAGGATGGCTCTCACAAGGAGCTAGCAACCTGGATCCCTTGCATGTGTGGTTCACAGTAGGGTTCGAGCTCCTTCAGTTCCGTTCAGTTCAGTCACTCAGTTGTGTCTGACTCTTTGGGACCCCATGGACTGCAGCACGCCAGGCCTCCCTGTTCATCACCAACTCCCGGAGCTTACTTAAACTCATGTCCATTGAGTCGGTGACGCCATCCAACCATTTCATCCTCTGCCATCCCCTTCTCCTCCCGCTTTCAATCTTTCCCAGCATCAGGGTCTTTTCAAATGAGTCAGTTCTTTGCATCAGGCAGCCAAAGGCTTGGAGTTTCAGCTTCAGCATCAGTCCTTCCAGTGAGTTATTCAGGACTGATTTCCTTTAGGATGGACTGGTTGGATCTCCTAGCTGTCCAAGGGACTCTATGAGAATCTAATGCTGCCACTGATCTGACAGGAGGCGGAGCTCAGGCGGTAAAGCAAGCGATGGGGAGTGGTGGTAAATACAGATGAAGTCTGATCACTTTCTTGCCACTCACCTCCTGTTATGTGGCCCAGTTCCTAGTAGGCCATGGATCAATACCATGGCCCTGGGGGGTGGGGACCCCTGCTCTATATGATTTGTCCCTCAGGTTGACCTGGCTTCGATGACCGAATAGGATTTCAAGAAGGGAGAATCACGTTTCAGGCAAGAAATTAGGCAAGTCTTTGCCTTGTAATCTGCTTAGGAGTCCTATTAGAAGGGTGGGAGATGACAGAGAGCCTGCCAGTTCACGGGGCCTCATGTGCAAGGCTGAGTGGTTTGTCATATCCTCGTAAGCAGAGGGAAGTCATTGAACCCTCTTGAATCTGGGGGAGAGATAGATGACCAATCTGTATTTTAGAAACAGGCCAAAATGGAATATGTAATGGAAAAGAAAGAAGCTAAAAGTAGGTTGTTTACTTTTAGTTAAGTCATAATTCAAACCCCAAGTAATAGACTAAGAGACAACGATTCCTCAATGAACAGGTAGTATTTAGTCTTTGAGTACAGACTCCCTACGTATCTGCTAAGGAGGTGTCCTGGGCCTCTCTGGGAGAGGCAGTAAAGGTTAAGAGCACAGGTTCTGGAACGAGTTAGATCATGTGGTTTCAAATCCACTCTGCCATTACTAGCTGTGTGACCTTGGGTAAATTACTAACATCTCAGAGTCTCTGTTTTTTTATTAGAAAAAGGAAGACAAAAAATAGATATATTGAGGAGCTTCCTTGCTGATCCAGTGGTAAAGAATCTGCCCACCAACGCAGGAGACATAGGTTAGATCCCCGATCCGGGAAGATCCCACATGCCACGGGTCAACTAAGCCTGTGCTTCACAACTACTAAGCCTGTGCTCTAGAGCCCAGGAGCCACAACTACTAAGTCCATGCACCTAGGCCCTGTGCTCTGCAACAAGAGAGGCCACCACAAGGAGAAGCCCATGCACTGCAACAGAGAGTAGCCCCTGCTCACCGCAACTGGAGAAAAGCCCGCACACAGCAACGAAGACTCAGCACAGCCAAAAATAAATAAATAAAGTTTAAAAAAACAGATCTGTTGAGAAGATTAAATGAGAAAATGTACATGAGTACCAACATACAGCCTCACTAGAGTATGGGTTCCATGGGTGTTAACCATTATTAACCTCAATTTCATGAACACGCCCATAGCACATAACCCCCATGAAGGAGGAAAGTGTTAGGTTTCTTCACTTGCTCTTCTTATTCAGCACCAGCATGAGCGGTTGTTGTTTTTCTGTGTGTGTGTGTGTGTGTGTGTGTGTGTGTGTGTGTGTGTGTTGGTGATGGTATTATTTTTCATAAAGACACAGTTGTAACTTCACAAGAGGTGCTCTGTAAGAGGTGGCAACTGCTGTAGCAGGAGCAGCTGCTGGACTCTTCACTAGCGCCACATGCTGGCGCCTTGGCAAGGATGCGGCTCATGACATCATGGCTCTTGACGCCCCCCACAAGCAGCCAAAGCCTCCAGTGACCATTTGGATTTTATTTCTGCTCTCAGCCCTCATTCCTGCACTACTAGCTATGCGCTCAGGGCTCTTTTCAGTTCAGTTCAGTTCAATCGCTCAGTCGTGTCCGACTCTGTAACCCCATGGACTGCATCATGCCAGCCCTCCCTGTTCATCACCAATTCCCGGAGCTTACTCAAACTCATGTCCACTGAGTTGGTGATACCATCCAACCATCTCATCCTCTGTTGTCCCCTTCTCCTCCTGCCTTCAATCTTTCCCAGCATCACAGTCTTTTCAAATGAGTCAGTTCTTCGCATCAGGTGGCCAAAGGGCTCTTTTAGTTACTGGAAATACAGTTTCAAGAAAACTCGGCAGAGACTCTGCCCTCCTGAGCTGTGCTCTGTTGGAGAACCAGACCTTAATCAGACACATGGATAAACATAAATTTAGCTTCCCAGGTGGCTCAGGGGTAAAGAATATGCCTGCCATTGCAGGAGACATGGCTTTGATCCCTGGATGGGAAAGATCCCCTGGAGAAGGAAATGGCAACCCACTCCAGTGTTTTCGTCTGGAAAATCTCATGGACAGAGGAGCCTGGTGGGCTTCAGTCCATGGAGTCACAAGAGTCAGACACGACTCAGTGACTAAACTGTCACCCACAGATGTGACAAATGCCAGGTAGAAGTGGCTGGATTGGGGGCTCCTGGCTAAGGGGAGAGCTCCCAGCTTAGGTATGGAAGAGGGCGCTGGCCCATAGTCTCGCTGAAGGTGTGGACGAGACCAGGGCCAGTCAGTCCCAGAGCACAGGCCAGGCTGCCTTCAGAAGCAAGGCTGAGGGCAGTGGGGAGGGCCAGCTGGCTCTGGCAGCCCTTCCTTGGGGAGGGGCAGCTGGGTCGGGCCTGCGGAGTTCTCTAAGGCTCTTATCGTAAAGACCTGGGAAGCACTGAGGTATTTCCAGCAGGGTCGGGTGGGGAGAGGTCAGGTCAAGTTGAGGTGATGCTATCAGATTTACTTTTCAAAAAGCTCACCCTGGCCGCTGTGTGGAAAATGAGTTTCTGGGGTTTGACAACTGATCTTTTATCTGAGGAATTGATTGCCTGGTGACTGTGGCAGCAGGTTGCGGGATGATAGCACCTGTGACGCGAAGGGGCAGTCAGGGGGTGTGCGGCATCGGCGGATACGGCCCCAGGCCCGGGGCCTCCCACACAGGCGGGCCCTGAGCGCTCGGCCCTGGCCTGCGCCGACAAGCCCAGCTATTGTTCATGCCTCAAGAAGCGTTTCTCTTTTTTTGAAACACGTCATGCCTGAATGCCATCTGCTCTGAGGGTGCGTACAAACACGGTCTCCCCTGGCTAACCCACCAGCTAACAGAAAAGTGTTTTACACCCCAGAGAGCCATAAAAGACATTTATCTGCAATTAAAATGCTGTAGTAAGAAAACGGAAATAAAAATGAATACTACTTCCCTTAGATTAGAACTAATCCAGTTCCTTAGCAACCAGTGAAATCTGCTGTCTAGACCGAGTTCAATTACTTTTAAAACTTGTGGTAATCTTCAGACCAGGAATAAAGTCTGAAAATAAAGTCTCTCCCACTAGAACGGGGACAGTGACATCCCCAATCCTGGAATTCTGGGAGAGCTATCCCTAAGAGTTTGGAAAACTGGACTCAGTCACTGTTAAATGTGATTAAAAAGCACAAAAACTTCATTTCCTTTCTAAAGGGATCTTGTAGCAAAAGCAGTCCTTTTTCCTCCAATTTCATTTTAGCTGTTGTTTCCTTTGCAACTACAAGGAAGATGAGAGAAGCTGCCTATTGTATTAAGGTGTCCAGTGGTCTTGATCAAACAAGATGGGAAAGTGAGAGCAAACACATCATAATACGTGAGGCAACACGGGCCAGTACTTCTGAAACTACCTGTGGGGAAGGATAATTTTTAAGAAATTTCTAATCAGTCATGGATCAATACTTTTGTCAAATACAAGAGCGAAAATGACCCATTGAAGATGTGCATGCTAAGTCACTTCAGTCATGCTTGATTTTTTGCAACCCCATGGACTGTAGTCCACCAGGCTCCTCTGTCCATGGGGATTCTCCAGGCAAGAATACTGGAGTGGGTTGCTGTGCCCTCCTCCAGGGGATCTTCCCAACCCAGGGATTGAACCTGTGTCTCTTATGTCTCTTGCATTGGCAGATGGGTTCTTGACTACTAGTGCCAGTGGAAGATGTGGTCATGTCAAATTGATAGGCAAATTTCTAAACTGCTGCTTCCTCTCAATATCTGTACCCAGCTCACTGTGGGCTGATGAGAGTGCAGACTAGCACTAGTCCATGGAGCGCCCACAGAGTATGTGGCACTAGGCAATTGCTTTAATGTCCATTTTACTTTGCCTGAAAAGTCAACATCCACTCCCCTCTCTCTTTCCCCCATTTGCTGCTCTGCTCCCCTTGGGTCCTCTCACCACCTTTGTCACTTGGCACCCTGGGGCCCACGTTCCATCATCAGTAATCCCTCACCCTCTCCTCTCTACTGTGTCTGGGCCCTCCTCTGAATTTTGCCCTCTTTTCCATTGGAGTTTCCTGTAAGTCTTACTGAGGTCAGGTGGGGATGCTCACGTTTGACCTGCCCCCCTAGGAGACCATCCCCCTTCACCCTCATGCAAAAACTCCTGGGCTTCTGAGGCTCAGCTGTGCAGTTACCTGACTCTCTTCTTTCTGTTTCAGCCATCACCAGCCTTTCCAATAGCACCTCTCTCCCCAAACAGTCGTCTAATATTCTGGCAAATACATTATAGCCATTATTTTTTAATAATTTATAATTATAGCTATGATCCTAGGAGACTGATTGAAAGCATCCAATAACCTAACTTCTGTGCCCCTAGCCCCCCAGTATTCAGCCTAGTGCTGAGCTTAAGGAAAGACCCTGCAGCCAAGTAGACTGAGGGTTAATTCCCAGCAACTCCATTTACTAGATGAGTGATTTTAGGCAAATCTTGTAGCTTTGTGCAGTTTCATTCCTCTTGCATAAAATGGGAATAATAATGATACTGATCTCACGGGGTTTTGGAAGAATTAAATAACTTATGTAAACTACCTGACTTATACTATGCATGTGTGTGAGCGTGCATAGCCATGTCCGACTCTTTGTGACCTCATGGACTGCAGCACACCAGGCTTCCCTGTCCATCACCAACTCCTGGAGCTTGCTCAAACTCATGTCCATCAAGTCGGTGATGCCATCCAACCAACTTATCCTCTGTCATCCCCTTTTCCTCCTGCCTTCAATCTTTCCCAGCATCAGGGTCTTTTCCAATGAGTCAGTTCTTCGCAGCAGGTGGCTAAACTATTGGAGCTTCAGCTTCAGCATCAGTCCTTCCAGTGACTATTCTGGACTGACTTCCTTTAGGACTGATAGTCCATGTTGCTGCAAATGGCAAAGTTTTATTCTTTTTTTATGGTTGAGTATATTCCATTCTGGGCTTCCCTGGTGGCTCAGTTGGTAAAGAATCCGCCTGCAATGAGGGAGACCTCGGTTTGATTCCTGGGTTGGGCAGATCCTCTGGAGAAGGGAAAGGCTACCCACTCCAGTGTTCTGGCCTGGAGAATTCCATGGACTGTATAGTCCATGACGTCGCAAAGAGTCGGACATGACTGAACCACTTTCACGTTCCCTTTCCACAGAGCAGCTCCCCAGTGGTAGCCACACCCTCCTCTCCGCTCCTGTGCACAAGTTACGCCCTCTGCTTTGGGAGCAAGCTTCCTCCTGGTTCCCCTCCGCCCCGCCTGACTCATCCTCGAATCATCAGCTCAGTCCCTCTCTCTGGACGCCTGCGGACCCTCGCCCGGCCAGCCAGCTGCCCCCGCACCTGCGCTGTGTGGTCAGGTGCTCGCTCCCCCTCGCCCCCGGACATCACGACTGTCTGACATCTATTGCCAACATGGAGCACAAAACCTGGCTTAAGGTCAACTCTTCGTGAAGAGTTTTGGGAGGAATCAGTGTCAAGTAGAGGCGGTGGGCAGTGGCAAAGAGCAACACAGCAAGCCCAGCTGAAAATCTTGCGCCGTTTTCTTCCGCTCATTAGACCCGGTAATTCATTCAGTTCCTCAAGTGGAAAACAATTTCTCAAAAATTCAGCTATTAAATAAATCATTCACACGAATATTTTTTTACTGGCTCCAAAGAGTGCTGGCCTATCTCTGCAGAACTGACGTGGGTCCGGTGTCTAGGCTCCTGCTCTGTATTCACCAAGGCCCGCAAACCCATCAGCGAGCTCTGGGATGGCAGCAATAACATTATTAAATAATAAGTTCCAAATCCCCTGAAAACAATTCTGTGTGATGAGCTGGACTTCTGCATGTGAGCAGGCTGCCGAGTGTAGCTCCGGGAAGCATCGAGAACACCCCCGATGGCCTTTTTGCTGTGTAGGTTTGCGCTTTTGATTGCAGTCACTGTGTTCTCCCAGAGCCACGAGGCTGGGCTGAAATCCACACAGTTTTCTCCGCACACAAAGCCTTCTATAAATGTGGAAGTGCCCTTCTGTGATGGCCTTTTAGGCAGCAGATGATAGAAGACCAGAGAGGACATGTCAAATCCTCTCTTGTGAGAATGTGTGTGTGTGTGTGTGTGTGTGTATCTGTGTATCTTCATGCCTGTGTCTTTCTGGGTTGATGTCCTTTGTGGGTCTGTGTGTGAAAGCCTTTCTGTTTATCGTGAATTTGTGTGTGTGTGTCCTGTGTCTGAGTGGGTTGATGTCCTGTGTATGTATGTCTGTGTGTGTCTCTCTGTGTGTCTGTGAGTATATGAGTGTGTACCTGTCCTGTGTATCTTCATGTCTGAGTCTGTGTGGGTTGATGTCCTATGTGGGTCTGTGTGTGAAAGCCTTTCTTGTAGCTGTGAATGTGTGAGTATGTGTCTTGTGTGTGTGTATGTAACTTCGTGACCGTGTCTCTCTAGGTTGATGTCCTTTGTGGGTCTGTGTGTGTCTCTCTGTGTGTCTGTGAATGTGTGAGTGTGTGTCCTGTGTGTGTACCTTCGTGTCTGTGTGGGCTGATGTCCTGTGTGGGTCTGTGTGTGACTATCTACATGTATGTGTTCTGTGCACAGAGAAGGGGATGGAAGGAGCTGCAAGTGACCATGGTCCCAGATCCCGTCTCCTGCCCAGAACAGTGGCCTCTTTCTTCCTGGTCTCTGGATGGCCAGGTTCTTGCTGACTCTCTCTATTCCAGAAGCATCTGCCTGCCTCTCAGCAATGGCCAGGCAAGGTAGTCAGAGTGTCTAGAAAGGGCCAATGGCTGTTTTAGCGGGTTTTTGCCTGGGCTGCTGTCTGTCTTCCCAGGTGGTGCTAGTGGTAAAGAACCCGCCTGCCAATGCAGGAGACATAAGAGACATCTGTTCGATCCCTAGGTCGAGAAGATTCCCCCAGAGAAGGGCATGACAGTCCACTCTGGTATTCTTGCCTGGAGAATCCCCATGGACAGAGGAGCCTGGTGGGCTATAGCCCATGGGGTCACAAAGAGTTGGACACAACTGAAGTGATTTAGCATGCATGCAGTCTGTCTGTCTGGGCTGTCAGTCAGTCAGTCAGTCCCTGAGTTCTAGGGAGCACCTGGTTGGGCAGGGCCTGCCATGTGTTCAGAGGTGGTGGGTCCCAGGCTAACGGAGTTGAAGCCTCAGGTCATTCAGGTCATCTGCAGGTTAACAGGCTGCAGATCACATGTCACAGTTGTCCTCAAGAAGAAAAGTGTGATCACAATTGCATCTCTCACTCTTACTTTCACACCCAAGTCGGGTCATTCCAGACTTTCTGGTGGGGTTAATTACCTTGTTGCTCCAAAGCCTGAAATCCACTTAGGCCTCAATGATAGATATGCAACA
This sequence comes from Giraffa tippelskirchi, assembly GCF_054371585.1. Taxonomy (NCBI): domain Eukaryota; kingdom Metazoa; phylum Chordata; class Mammalia; order Artiodactyla; family Giraffidae; genus Giraffa; species Giraffa tippelskirchi. Next base: position 34,833,560 of record NC_137280.1, on the reverse strand, counting down.
AGAAATGAAGGTTTACTGTGTAGCACAGGGAACTACAGTCAATATTTTGTAACAACCTATAGTAGAAAATAATCTGAAAAATAATAACATGTATGTGTATAACTGAATCACCTTGCTGTGTACCTGAAACACTGTAAGTCAACTATACTTCAATAATATATATGTATAAAGAAAAAAATTCATAAGCTTAAAGATTAAAAAAAATAATTTCCAGCTACACTGATGGGAATAACAGTTATTTCATGAGGGCAGTTGGGAAAAAACCAATTGAGGGTTTTCTGGTTTGCCAATTTAGGGGAAAAGTAATATTTTTCTCTAGATATTTATTTTTTAAAGTAAGGTTTAAAAATACTGTTTATTTCTGTTACTTCTCTTTCCTGAGTGGGTATCATTATGATGCTGGCAACAGGCCTAAATGTGAGTGAGGAGTGGCCATTGTAGCTGTCTTACCTGACTTTTTCCAAAGAGAGTGGCTCCTATTGTTTCCAAGCAAGCCACCCCAAAAAGGTTCTCGGGAGCAAAAGGAAGCCCCCTCTCCGTGGGAGAAAGCAGCTTTGTACACATTGCTGCCACGTACTCCAGGCACTGGGGTACCTGCCCTGCCTCGCAGGAGCAGCCACTCGAGCTGGGCAGACAAAAGCTGTTAGCAGGTCAATGGGCTAGCTCACTCCCCTGTTCTAGGCTGCAGCGGGGGTGGGGAGTAGGGGTGTGGGGTGTGGATATGGAGCTTGTTGTTCTATTTATAAATTTTGCTTTATTTCATCTTTAGCTTTTCTGGGACCTGCTTGCAGACTTCGGTCACTTCTGGCTACACCCGTGGCAGGACTGATGTGTGCACTGTCTCACGCTATTAAAGAAGGGGACAAACTGGTCTGTATATAAATGAATTAACTCCTTTTAAACTGCTCATTTCAGATTTGACTTAAAAAAAAAAGAAAAAATGTAATTTTTTTTCAAAAACATCTTTTTTCCAATAATAGCTATTTATTGAACATTCCCAATGCCAAATGCTTGTGTACATTATTTGAAATGGTCACTTTATTGATATTACTGCCCCATTTACAAATGTGGAGACTGTGGTAATTTCTTAAGGGCACTTGGCCAGTCTGCTAGCCCTGCCTTATTCCAGTGGTCCAATGGGAGCTTCACACTACACACGAATGCCATTTTCATGATCTGCTCTGTAACCTTGTTTTAAATTCAAGATATGCTTGTCACCTTCTGTAAGTGCAATATATTGGTGAGGTTAGCACGATCTGTTTTAGATTACACATTTTTTTCCTATATTACACTTCAAGTTATCTTACAATGAAAAGATTTTCTTTATATATATATGGGTGATTCCACATTAATGAGAAAACAAAAGTTCAAGTAGACAAAAATAGATTAAATTTTAGGCTTATTATTCATTTTTAAAGGGGTTTGGCTTTCAAAAAGATTCTCTATGGATTTTCTTTAAATAGAATTCTTATAACATTCTTAAAATGTTTTGAATGATTAAATTTCAATTTAACTCATCCACCCAAATTCTAACCCCTACACAAGTACCTGTTATATACTGTTAAGTTGAACCATATGAAATTGCCGATATTCACTCTTTCTAATATACCAAAGTGGCAGTTTCATAAGGTTCAATCTGATATCTGCTCTTATCAAACATTTATTTATAGTTTCAAAGGCTAGAAGTGAACCAGTTTATCCTCAATTTAAATTGGTTGTTTGAGATCAATAAGCCAGGCAGTGGTTCTTTCCTGAAGTGTGTACTGTGGATAATTTTATTTCTGGAGTTGGCTTTTATTAAAGATAATCTCCTATTAATATAATTCAAGCGAGGTTCAATTCAATATCTACTATGTGAAAAGTATTTCTTTAGGCAGAACTCCTCACCCCACACCTTATCAACGTTCTACATGAGACACTTGGAATGTCCAGATTCTGGGAAATGAGTGCAAGCATCTACATCTCCCTCTAGAGGATTCTCACACACACAACATCACTGGCTCTGCTGGCTGAATTCTCTTCTTTATATTTTAACCATGTTAACGATATATGTTTCTGCCAATTCATACACCTATTATTTGGTGACAGATCAATTCAAACTGTCAGTTGTGAATCTTCTCCCTTGAAAATGGTAATTCTGTCATTCCTAAATGTGTTCATAACAGTACAATCTGAGCTCTATGAAATCAAACCTATTTATTGAATACTCAAAGTCTGAACAATTACACATTTTGCTTTGTATGCTCTGTGTGTGAGGGAACATGACTTCCCTGAAGATATAAGCAGGAGAAACTGATATAATTAGGAACACAATGCCAAGATTACTGCTGAACGTAACAGCAGATCAGTGACACGGCTGGATGGCTACTGGCCAGGGCATATCCAGTTTCCTGTAATAAGAGGTGGATGAATACAGGTTAGGAATGCCATAGAGGGCTCAGGCTGAAGCCAAGAGAGGTTCACAGTGCCAGAGAAGCAAGGCATTGTAGCTACTATTTCACATTTCTTCTGGAAACAATATAAATGGCTTATAAGACTAGGATGCTGGAATTAATATTTAATGTAAAAAGCATTACTGTAAACAATTGTACAGCTATCAGGTGTAAATAATAATTTCCACCTCTGCTGGTAATTTTTCACTCATTTAGGTTGTCATACTAATGTAGCAGCAGTTTATAGGTGCACTTAACTGTAATAGCACATTGATTAAACTATGGTGGAATTACCCATTCAATACATCTTTCCATTCTGTACTATTATGAAGTTCTAAATATTTCAAATGTAAATAGACCTCTATTAGTCAACAGTTCAGTGGGTTGCCTGTCTTCTTTCCTTTTTTTTGAATCATTATGAAGGCTTATAAATTTACTTTTCTGCATACTTGAACCAATAATCTTATGATAAGGAACTAATACACATACAGACTAAGAATCTGGGTTTATTTGAAATCTGATGAGAAAATGAGCCAATTAAAATGAGTATAAAAATATGGAGGAAAAAACCCTTTGACTATGACACATCACTGACTTCATGAACATTTATTTTCTTGCTTGGTATGCCATATCTCTGAAGGTTCATCCAGCAGCGACAGAAATAAGCATCTGCTTTCATTCGTAGGCAGGTAAAACTTCTAGAAGTTCAGAGAGGCAGTAATAGCTCTGTGTCAGTCTGAGTGCTTCCAGAAGCAGTCGCCAAGACAAGAGCAGCTCTGTAAGTTCACTTATAGAAGACTCCCTGGGAAGATGCTATGAAAGGAGATGGGCTGGGAGCACGGGAAGGCGGGGAAGCCTGCCTCCATCCCCCAGCCAGGTCTGACACCTGTAAGGAAGGAGTAAGGACAGAAGATTGGGTGCTAAGTCACTTCAGTCATGTCTGACTCTTTGAAACCCTATGGACTGTAGCCACCCCCCCCCCACCCCCAGGCTCCTCTGTCCATGGGATTCTCCAGCAAGAATATTGGAGTGGGTTGCCATTTCCTCCTCTAAGGGATCTTCCAGACCCAGGGATTGAACCCATGTCTTCTACATCTTCTGTATTGGCAGGCGTGATCTTTATCACTAGCACCACATGGGAAGCCTGAGGATTGGGTAGGAAGTATTTGTGAGCAATTTGAAGAAAGTCTCAGCACAAGCTGATGGGGTCCTGAATCAAGGTTGCCCTTTAGAGGAGCCCCAGGTCGGGCAGAATGGTCCACCTCTAGGAGCCCTGCTGTGCAAGGTCCTTGGAGGAGGGCAGCCCAGGGGAAGTGTGGTCTTATCAGCTGCGCCAGATTCAAAACAGTGGCCTCAAGAAGCTGGCCGGCAACTGTGTTCCCCGCAGCTGCAGCTTCTTTTGAAAGGAGATCTGAGCGGTGTACTTCCATGCCCTCCATAAGTACTGTTTCTCTTTAGTGACTATGCAATTTAACACAGGGATCTTGTTTCATTCAGACAAAACTAGAAAATTCCCTGGTTGGACACCTTCCTCAGCTTCCCTGGGATACATTCCTGGAGGACCAGCTGTGTGCCTGTGTTTTCCTGATGAGGCATGGGTTATACTTCCTGTCATAGTTCAGAAGGCTGAGTGCTGAAGAACTGATGCTTTTCGAACTGTGGTCCTGATGAAAACTCTTGAGAGTCCCTTGGACTGCCAGGAGATCAAACCAGTCAATCCTAAAGGAAATCAACCCTGAGTACTCTTTGGAAGGACCAAGGCTGAAACTGAAGCTCCAATTCTTTGGCCACCTGATGCAAAAAGCTGACTCCTTGGAAAAGACCCTGATGCTGGGAAAGTTTGAAGGCAAAAAGAGAAAGCGAGTGACAGAGGGTAAGATGGTTGAATGGCATCACCAACTCAATTGACATGAATCTAAGCAAACTCCAGGAGATGGTGAAGGACAGGGGATCCTGGCATGTCGCAATCCATGGGGTTGCAAAGAGTCAGACACGAGTTAGCAACTGAACAACAGCAAAACATGGTACAGAGGAAAAAGATAGTCAAGTTAAATAAAGCACCTGGAAAGATTTCCTGTCTCCAGAACTGTCCGAAGAACACTCTGACATTTGCCCAAGCGTTCCCTTTATTAGGGGCTTCCCTGATAGCTCAGTTGGTAAAGAATCTGCCTGCAATGCAGGAGACCCTGGTTCGATTCCTGGGTCGGGAAGATCCACTGGAGAAGGGATAGGCTACCCACTCTAGTATTCTTGAACTTCCCTTGTGGCTCATCTGGTAAAGAATCTGCCTGCAATGCAGGAGACCTGGGTTCGATCCCTGGGTTAGGAAGATCCTCTGGAGAAGGGAAAGGCTACCCACTCCAGTATTCTGGCCTAGAGAATTCCATGGACTATACAGTCCATGGGATCACAAAGAGTTGGACACAACTGAGTCACTTTCACTTTCCTTCATTATAACTCCTTTGGATTGTGGTCCTACTGGGTCAAATCCAGGGTATAACCTACCTCCTTAAATAAATTACAATAGTTAACATTTATGCAGCATTTGCTATATGCCAGCTACTGCTCCAACCTTTACTTTCATGAACTCAGCTAATCCTCAAAATAAGTCTATGAGGCCAATATTATCATTACCTCCATTTTTAGGGATGAGGAAACTGAGGCACAGAGAGGTAATGGAAAGTAAGTAGTGGGTACTGGATTCCCACCCAGGCAGTGGGACACCACCATATGTGTTTCTGATTGAGTGTCTGTGTCCTCTCCAAATTCAGTGTGATGGTATTAGGAGGTACAGCCTTTGGATGTACTTAGGTTTAGATGAGGTTATAATGGTGGAATTCTCCAGGCAAGAATACTGGGGTGGGTAGTCATTCCCTTCTCCAGGGGATCCTCCTGACCCAGGGATCTAACCTGGGTCTCTAAATTGCTTATAAATATGATATTCCACAGCCTGAGCTAAGACAGTGTTTCTACCCAGTATGCTAGGGAAAGAGATGGGTAAGACCTCAAGTGGATAGGGTGGCAGACATGTGAGTGTAGTTGGCCACAAGCTGGAGACCAGTGACACGCTCACTCTACAAGCTGAGCCAACTTGGTAGCAGGGAGGGAAAGGGCCCACCTTGGTGAACTTGGGGTGCACAGCAGCATTGCCAGGCAACACCCAGAATCTTAAGCCAGGGGGAACACCATTCTTCCTGGTACCTCCAGTGCTGGTTCCTAGTGTACTTTTGGCCACAATCTGAATTACTTCATGAGCTGTGTATGTTCCAGCTTTCTAGTGACAGATGTCAGAGACTATAAGCAACTGGGAAGATAGAAACTGACAACAGTACTGATGACAGTGACAGTTTTGATAGTAGCAGCAGTGGTAACAGAAGTGAACAGTAGCAAACAACAACAATCTCATGGTAGTGGGACTAATGATGCTTTGGTCAAATACAAAGAACAGAGAAATCTACTATGAATGGCAGGTCAGATGTAAAGTTTGAATCAGGACAAAAAAATTAATATATACATGAGCACAAGATTTTGTATATTGTTTCAGTGAATTGATAGATTGCTTGAAATTGATTCACAGCCTCCAGCAGGTTAAAAACTCACTGTTTTAAAGAAACTTAAGAGAGAACCTACAGAGCTCAAAACATATATTCTGTCTTTAAATAGCCCTGTGCTAAAGGGCAGAATATAACTGATTTTATAAGGAGTCCCAGGGGTTTGTGGAAACCTACAGCTACTGAGGCTCAGTGGGGCCACAGACACTGAGCAAATGATATAACTTCTGCAAAATCAGTTTATGCCTGATTCACCCATTATTGATAAATTCTTGAGGAGAGAAATATGCACGTAGATAGAGGGGAGGCAGTGAAGGTAATAGCTCACAGCCCTCCATCTTCCCTACTGATGTTTAGCGATAGTGCCGAGTGGGTTAGGCCACACACAGCTTCCAAACCACTTCAAACTGCAACAGGAAATACATTGAAGGCAGGCCCTTTAGTCTTTTTTTTTTTTCAAAGAGCTTTAGTCTTTAAAAATGCCTTTAATACAACTCCACCTTATAGACTATTTTTAAAAAGTGAAGTTACCAGAGGATTGAGGGAACCTTGTCATGAACAGAGAATCAGTTTAGAAACAGGAAATAAGGTAGAAATGAATGGGTACCTCTCTGCATGGAGACATGTTAACAACCACGTTCCTGCGAAGATGCTGCTTGGATCATTTTATAAATGATCTGGACGAGGGCACAGAAAAAGTTTGAATTTGCTGATGATCCTGACTTTTGGTTGATAAGGATATATTTCAGAAGATATTTTAAGCTTATGTCAAATAGACAAAAACATTGGTACATGTGATTGTGAGAAAACTGCAAGTAATAAGTGCACTTAGGGGGGAAGAAAAGTATCACAGACTTCCAGGCATATGAGAGCTGAGAGATCAGTTACAACCCGCAAGAGTTTCCTGGGATTAGATGATAGAATCCACTCATAGGAAAAGTATCTCAGGGTCAGCCAGTCCGACCTGTCATTTGAAGCCACCCTGGCCTTCCGTAGCATCCTGACCACATGAACTCTGACTCCTTCCTCTCACGGCGAGGAACTCCTCATGCCCAGAGAAAACTCTGTCTTCATTCAGACAATTCAGAAAGAAAGTTTTCCTTCAGGCTGAGGCAACACCAGCCATTTCCTTAGGCAGCTCAGTGTACCATGATAACAGAGCACGGTTCTGATTCCTCTCCCACATAAATATCAAACAAATTTGAAGAACTGTGTCCTCAGTTTTGTTTTTGTTTTTGTTTTTTTTTTTTTAAAAAAACCAACAAGTTAAGCATCCTATACGTCCTCAATGTTTTGCTCGGAACAAGTCTAAATGTCCTACCTATTGAAACTGCTTTTCCACTGGTGACACAGTTTTACTTTGCTTCTGTCCCATGTGCCCAGGACTGAATTCAGTATTTCAGGCAGGAAGTGACAAGTGCTCTATGAAAGGGACCTTGTTCTGGGGAAACCCTCCTCACCGCCCTCCCGCCCCAAATTTTTTTAATAATAGCTTTGCGTGTGTGCGTGCATGCTAAGTCACTTTAGTCATGTCCCACTCTTTGCAACCTTATGGACTGTAGCCCCCAGGCTCCTCTGTCCATGGAATTCTCCAGGCAAGAATACTGAAGTGGAATGCCATGCACTCCTCCAGGGGATCCTCCCCATCCAAAAATCAAACCTGAGTCTCTTATGTCTCCTACATTGGCAGGAGGGTTTTCTTTTTTACTACTAGCGCCACCTGGGAAGCCCAATAACACCTTTATTAAGGTATAATTTATATATCACAAAATTTATGCTTTTAAAGTGTAAAATTCAGTATTTTTTGTAGTTTATTATGTCTACAGAGTTATGCAGTCGTTACTGTTCAGTTGCTAAGTCATGTCTGACTCTTTGTGACCCCATGAACTGCAGCACACCAGGCTTCCCTGTCCTTCACTATCCCCCTGAGTTTGCTCAAACTCATGCCCATTGAGTCAGTGATGCCATCCAACCATTTCATCCTCTGTCAGCCCCTTCTCCTCCTGCCTTCAACCTTTCCCACATCAGGGTCTTTTCCAATGAGTCAGCTCTTAGCATCCGGTGGCCAAAATATTGGAGTTTCAGCTTCAGCATCAGTCCTTCCAATGAATATTCAGGGTTGATTTCCTTTAGGATTGACTCCTTGATCTCCTTGCAGTCCAAGGGACTCTCAAGAGTCTTCTCCCACTTTCAGAACATTTGCATCATCCCCCAAAGAAACCTCATACCTATTAGCAGTCTACTGCTTATTTCCCACCTTCTGGCAACCACTAATTTGTTTCCTGTATATACTTGTCTCTTCTGGACATTTCACATAAATTGGCTGATGGGTGTGAAATCACTTCGATTTGCCTTACCCTAGTGACTAATGATGTTGAACAAGATGTGACGTTTTGTGACTGGCTTCTTTGACTTAGTGTTTTACTTTCACATTTATATTTTCAAGCTTCATCCATGTTGTAATCTGTATCAGTACTTCATTGCTTTCTATTGCTGAATAATATTCCATTGTATGGATATATCACATTTTTTTTATCCATTCATCAGTTGATGGACTTTTGTGTTCTTTCTAACTTGGGGATATAATGAATAATGTTTTATGAATATAAAAATAAAAGACATACAAGTATTTGTGTATGTGTTTTAATTCTCTTTGGTGTATACTTAGGAGTGGAATTGCTGGGTCATACGGTAATTCCATGGTTAACCTTCTGCAGAGCTGACAGAATGTTTTCCACAGTGGCTGCACCATTTGATAATTCTACCAGTAACATATGAAGGCTCCAATTCCTCCACATCCTTTCCAACACTTGTTGTTATCTATCTCTTTGATAACAGCCATCATAGTGGGTACAAAATCACTTTGATTTGCCTGGCCTTAGTGACTACTGATGTCAAACATCTTTACATGTGCTCATTTTCCATTTGCATATCTTTCTTGGAAAGTGTCTATTTAAGTTTTTTTTTTTTAATTGAGTTGTCTTTTTATGATTGAGTTGTTAGAGGTTTTCTAAATTCTGGATATTAGACCAGTATCAGGTATATGATTTGCAAATATTTTCTCCCATTCTGTGGACTGTCTTAGTGTTTAACTTTGACGAAGGCCGATGTATCTAATTTTCTTTTGTCACTTGTGTTTTTGTTGTCATACTTAAGAAACCATTGCCTAACTCAAGGTTATGGACTTTACCTCTATGTTTTCTTCTAAGAGTTTCATAGTTTTACCTCTTACTTTGATCTTTAACCATTCTGAGTTTAAATCTTTTAATATGGTTGAGGTATGGGTCTAACTTCATTCCTTTGCATGTAGATACTTTGTCTTAGCATGATTTGTTGAAAACACAGTCCTTGAATTATCTTGGCCCCCTTGTGGCAGATCAATTGACCGTAATGGGGGACTCATTTCTAGTAATGATATTGGCCATTTTCTCTTCATACTGTTGACTCATACTGAATTTATTGTCCACAAACTCCTGTAAGTGTTTCCTAGGTGTTGCTCTTAAGCCAAGATTCCCCCATCCTTCTCTTGTGCAGATGGAAATGGGGGCCCTGATAAGAGACTTCATCTTTATCGCTCTTAAATGTCACCTTGTCAGTTCAGCTGGTCATTCCACTAAGCTGAGAGCTTTGGGATATGGAGCCTGATGTCCCTCCCAGGTTATATCATCTATATCATCAGTTATTCAGCTCAGTCGTGGAATATTTAATAAAGTTCTTATCAGGCAACCGGTCTATGTTGGTGAAGAAGACAAGAACCCATCCTTATGGAAGAGGCACAGAGCAGGCCGATAATACAGAAGTAAGCTAACAAACAAGATAATTTCAAATAGTGAGCTTCTTCAGTAATGGATCATTTAGGGAGGATGCATGCATGAGTGCTCAGTCATGTCCAACTTTTTGAGAACCCATGGACTGTAGCCCTCCAGGCTCCTCTCTCCATGGGGTTCTCCAAGCAAGAATACTGGAATGGGTTGCCATTTCCTACTCCAGGGGATCTTCCTGACCCAGGGGTCGAACCTGTGTCTCCTGCATTGGTAGGTGGATTCTTAACTAATTGTGCCACTTGGGAAGCCTGGATCATTTAGGGAAATCTCTTTAATTTACAATTGCTTTGAGTTACAATTATGTCTCCACTATCATCTTAGAAGCCAGTTATGTCTAAATGTCATTGTTCAAGGTTCATTTCAGAGCGTAGTACACTTTGAGAAGGGCCTTCCTTGTATCTGTTGCAGACATGAAGGAGAACACACCCCCTCTGGTGCCACTCGGAGGGGCACGTGGTAGGGAAGGCTGGGCCACGAGCCTCACCCAGCAGAGTCCTGCTTCAGGTTCTACAAGAATACACCAATCCTAAAATGACTTCTGCAACTCGTTATTATTAGAGAGGGCCTGATAACTCCGCTGCCACTTTTTCCTGGATAAATAATTCCCATCTGGAATTTTGGTCCAAACTGTTTCACTGGCAGCCACAACAGCACATACATGTTCTTCCTCTCTGTCAAAAAAGTCACTTTGTGGGAGGTCTGTAGAGTCAATAGAGAATGATGTTTGACTTGGGAGTCCTACTGCAGCTGATGCAAATGAGAGGCACCAGGGGGAAAACCTTTTACTAAACCTCTATCCCCTCTGAGATGAAAGTCTATCAACCCTGAAGGAAAGCAACTTTGTTGCTAGAGCTGAAAACAATGCCTGTGGCATCCAGCAAATTGTGGTTGAACAAAGGAGGGAATCAAGGAACATTTCTGCACAGTTCAAAAAAGTTTGGCCTCTTGCAGGATCTTGTTCATGGGATATTTTTAAAAATTAACTTTTATTGGAGTGTAGTTGATTTACAATGTTGTACTATCTGTACAGTAAGGTGAATCAGTTATGCATACATTTACATATATATAAAATCTATCTATATATATAAAAAATCTAAAAAAGAGGAGATATATATGTATATAGGTTGTGCTAGTGGTAAAGGACCCACCTGCCAATGCAGGAGACATAAGAGACATGGGTTCCATCCCTGAGTTGGGAAGATCCCCTGGAGGAGGGCATGCTAACCCACTCCAGTATTCCTGCCTGGAGGAATAGCAGAGGAGCCTGCTGGGCTACAGCCTAGGGTTGAAAATAGGGGAATGTGACTGAAGCGACTTATAGGTCGTTACAGAGTATTGAGTAGAGTTCCCTGTGCTATACAGTAGGTTTTTAAAAAAACTTTATTTTATATTGGGGTATAGCCAATTAACAATGTTGTGACAGTTTCAGGTGAACAGCGAAGGGATTCTGCTATACATATACATAAATCTATTCTCCCTCCAAACTCTCCTCTGCTGCTGCTAAGCCGCTTCAGTCGTGTCCGACTCTGTGCGACCCCATAGACGACAGCCCACCAGGCTCCCCCGTCCCTGGGATTCTCCAGGCAAGAACACTGGAGTGGGTTGCCATTTCCTTCCCCAGTGCATGAAAGTGAAAAGTGAAAGGGAAGTCGCTCAGTCGTGTCCGACTCCTAGCGACCCCATGGACTGCAGCCTACCAGGCTCCTCCATCCATGGGATTTTCCAGGCAAGAGTACTGGAGTGGGGTGCCATTGCCTTCTCCAAACTCTCCTTAGTAGGTTCTTATTAATTATCTACTATATATATATAATGGTGTGTATATGTCAATCCTAATCTCCCAGTTTATCCTTCCTCACTCTTTCCCCCTTGTTTTCTATATCTGTGACTCTATTTCTGGTTTGTAAATAAGTTCATTTGCAACATTTTTTTTTTAATAAATTTATTTATTTTAGTTGGGGGCTAATTACTTTACAATATTGTAGTAGTTTTTGCCATACATTGACATGAATCAGCCATGGGTTTACATGTGTTCCCCATCCTGACCCCCCCTCCCACCTCCCTCTCCATCCCATCCCTCTGGGTCATCCCATTGCCCCAGCCCTAAGCATTTGTCTCATGCATTGAACCTGGAATGGTGTTCTGTTTCACATATGATAATATACATGTTTCAATGCTATTCTCTCAGAACGTCCCATCCTCACCTTCTCCCTCAGAGTCCATAAGACTGTTCTATGCATCTGTGTCTCTTATTCTGTCTCGCATATAGGGTTATTGTTACCATTTTTCAAATTCCATATATATGCATTAGTATACTGTATTGGTGTTTTTCTTTCTGGCTTACTTCACTCTGTATAATGGGCTCCAGTTTCATCCATCTCAATAGAACCGATTCAAATGTATTCTTTTTAATGGCTGAGTAATATTCCATTGTGTATATGTACCACAGCTTCCCTATCCATTCGTCTGCTGATGGACATCTAGGTTGCTTCCATGTCCTGGCTATTGTAAACAGTGCTGCGATGAACATTGGGGTACACGCGTCTCTTTCAATTCTGGTTTCCTCGGTGTGTATGCCCAGCGGTGGGATTTCTGGGTCGTATGGTAGTTCTATTCCCAGTTTCTTAAGGAATCTCCACACTGTTCTCCATAGTGGCTGTACTAGTTTGCATTCCCACCAACAGTATAAGAGGGTTCCCTTTTCTCCACACCCTCTCCAGCATTTATTGCTTGTAGACTTTTGGATAGCAGTCATTCTGACTGGCGTGAAATGCAACATTTTTTAAGATTCCCCATGTAAGTGATACCATATGATATTTGTCTTTCTCTGTCTGACTTATGTCACTCAATATAACAATTTTAGGTCCATCTATGTAGCTGCAAATAGCATTATTTTGTTCTTTTTTATGGCTGAGTAATGTTCCATTGTGTATAGGTACCACATCTTTATCCATTCCTCTGTTGATGGGCATTTAGGTTGCTTCCATGTCCTGGCTATTGTGAATAGTGCTGCAATGAACACTGGGGTGCATATATCTTTTTAAATTATGGTTTTCTCTGGATATATGCCCAGAAATGAGATTACTGGATCATATGGTATCTCTATGTTTAGTTTTTTAAGGAACTTCCACACTGTTTTCCATAGATACTGTACCAATTTACATTCCTACCAACAGTGTAGGAGGGTTCCCATGAGACTGTTTTAAAGTTCACTGAGTATCAAGATTTTTTTTTTTTTCAATTTCGTTTTTAAATTCCATCTTGGTTAATGGACCATTGACTACTCCCAAGGGGCTTAGAAGGTATTAGTGATTGTCTGGGAACTCTTGGTATCTTTAGACAATCTCTTTCCATGAGATTATTGGATGCTGTTAATAATCTCCTCTGGCCTCCTCTGGGTACCTTTGATCTTTTTCTTCCTGGCTTCACATATTTACATCAGCAGTTTTCTGCAAGAAACTAGGGCTCTAGAACTGTGTTTCTCTTATCAACCACTGGTTTCCATTTGATGGATGTTGCCTCATAAAGCACAATTGTGAATAACATACAGTTCCCATTCGAGGTCATATAAAGGAGATGGTGACAGGAGGCTGAGAGGGCCGGGTCTGTGATATTTCAATAAGTATATATTTTAACACAAAACCTCTCTATTACAACTGATCTTTCTTTTCTGCCATTTTGCCTCCATGCACACAAGGAGCAGTCAGATTTAATATTCATCAATTCAACGGATTCCATGGAAACAATAGTGATTTCTAAGATGAAAAAGAATTACAGATGCATGCTGAACATATTTCTTGGCTGCAAAGCCCCAAATTCTGACTCATCAAATTAAATTACTCATTAAAATACAGGCCAAAAAAGTATATCCTGAATTCAGGTACTCTTGTCTATCAGATAAAACAAAGAATGAGATAATATCATGAAAGAATAATTCACTCCCCCGCTCTCTCGGGCAGAAGTGCAGCATGCATTTCTGAGATTACTATTAATTTATGAAGGCCACACAAGATGTGAATTAAATTGCCCCATCCTTTGTTTTCAGTAATGTCTAAAGGGTATATTTTTACACTCCTCAAGTGGACATTTTATTCTTTTTCTCATGAGAGGGGCACTGAGACCCCAATGAGGCTTCAGAATGGGTTCCTGAGGGCACAGCATTTGGGGGCAATATCTCCAGGCAATAACTCATTTAGGGTGGTAACTTTGGTGTTTGAGTTAGAGTGGTACACTCCTTGGCCCTCTATACTGTGGCTTCAGGCTTATGTTTTGGGGGATACAGAGTGACAGGGGAGTATGAGGCCCAAGAGGGGGGTGAGGGCAGAGGTTCCAGAGAGGTTCCCCACTTCCCAGTGGCAGAAGACTCCCACCTTATAAAGGTGGGAGTTTCTGGTCTACAGAAACTATAAAACTCTTAGAGGAAAACGTAGGCAGAACAGTTTCTGACATAAATCATAGTAAGATCCTCTATGACCTACCTCCCACAGTAGTGGAAATAAAAACAAAAATAAACAAATGGGACCTAATTAAATTTAAAAGCTTTTGCACAACAAAGGAAACTAAAAGCAAGGTGAAAACGTAGCCTTCAGGGTGGGAGACAATAATAGCAAACGAAACAACTGACAAAGAATTAATCTTCAAAATACACAAGCAGCTCATGCAGCTCAATATCAGAAAAATAAACAACCCAGTCAAAAACTGGGCCAAAGAACTGAACAGACATTTCTCCAAAGAAGACATACAGATGGCTAACAAACACATGGAAAGATGCTCAACATCACTCCTTACCAGAGAAATGCAAATCAAAACCACAATGAGGTACTATCTCATGCCGGTTAGAATGGCTGCCATCAAAAAGTCTACAAAAAATAAATGCTGGAGAGGGTGAGGAGAAAAGGAAACCCTCTTATACTGCTGGTGGGAATGCAAACTAGTACAGCCACTATGGAGAACAGTGTGGGGATTCCTCAAAAAACTGGAAACTACCATACAACCCAGCAATCCCACTGTTGGGGCATACACACTGGGGAAACCAGAACTGAAAGAGATATGTGTACCCCAATGTTCATTACAGCACCGTTTACAATAGCTAGGACATGGAAGCAACCTAGATGTCCATCGGCAGACAAATGGATAAGGAGGTTGTGGTACATATACACAATGGAATATCACTCAGCTATAAAAAAACAGAGTGAAATAAGTCAGAAAGAGAAACACCAATACAGTATATTAATGCATATATATGGAATTTAGAAAGACGGTAATGATGACCCTATATATGAGACAGCAAAAGAGACACAGATGTAAAGAACAGACTTTTGAACTCTGTGGGAGAAGGCAATGGTGGGATGATTTGAGAGAATAGCATTGAAACATGTATATTACCATATGTAAAATAGATGGCCAGTGCAAGCTCAATGTATGAAGCAGGGTACTCAAAACCAGTGCTGTGAGACAACCGAGAAGAATGAGGTGGGGAAGGAGGTGGGAGGGGGGTTCAGGATGGGGGACACATGTACACCCATGGCTGATTCATGTCAATGTATGGCAAAACCCACCAGCATATTGTAATTAGCCTCCAATTAAAATTAATTAATTAATTTAAAAATAAATAAGAAAGAAAAAAAATAAAATTGGTCTAATCCTGTACCCTTCTTACCCTTACACACATTAGACCTCCTTGTCCAGATGTCCAACTCCATCCCACGCTAATCAAATCAGAATCTCTAGGGTGGGCTTGAGGCACTGATAGTTTTAAAACTTCCTAGGAGACTCTAATGAATGGCCTATGTTAAGATCTGCTGAGTCTGATTCTGTGGTTAACAGGTGAGGAATCCCTCATGACAAGGGGCTGGGGACTTCTACCAGCTCCTTTCAAAGGGACTTTCTTGATATCACTTAATTTCTTTCCTCTTTAATTACATATACCAGGAAAAGAACATTAAACCAAGTTTAATACATATTAGAATTAATAGGAGTTTAAGGCTTCCCAGGTGGTGCTAGTGGTAAAGAAACCACCCATCAGTGCAGGAGACAGAGATTCCAGTTTGATCCGAGTTGGGAAGATCTCCTAGAGGAGGGCATGGCAACCCACTCCAGTATTCTTGCCTGGAGAATCCCATGGACAGAGGAGACTGGTGGGCTACAGTCCACAGGGTCGCAAAGAGTCAGACACGACTGAAGCGACTTGGCATGCATGCATGAACTCCAAAGGACTTGGTGCTTGTAGGTCAGAAAACCTTAAAATTGTCTCCAACACTTAAAAGGATCCATCTCCTTCTGGCCATTCTGCATTCTAAAATACTTCTTTCCCTTGACAGGGTCAAAGGAAATCAGATCACTTAAAAAGAAGTCAGTGACTCACAGAAAACATCGTAGTACATCTGAGACCCTCTATCCTTGGTTCACTCAAAGACATCTTAGCCTTCCAGCTCTGGAGCCAGAGTAATCAAGAAGACATTGAGCATCCTTAAACACTGCAGCTGATACTGATCACTCAGAGGAAACTAACTGCATCAGGACCTGATCCACAGGAGTTTTGGAACAGATACCTAACTGCACGTCCAGAAAACTTCAACTCATCCACTTTGAGTCATTTAGTCTCTTTTTGTTTATGTGTGTTAGTCTCTCAGTCGTGTCCAACTCTCTACGACCCTGTGGTCTGTGGCCCACCAGGCTCCTCTGTCCATGGGATTCTCCAGGCAATGCACTCAACTGGAGTGCATTGCCATTTCCTTCTGCAGGAGATCTTCCCAACCCAGGGCTCGAACCTGGGTCTCCCACATTGCGGGCAGATTCTTTACTGTCTGAGCTACCAGGGAAGCCCTGTTTTTGTTCATAACTTAACAATTTTAAGTGAAAGAGTTACATTTTGGGCACTGGTCTCTGTTCTGTATCCTTAAGATTGCACATTTATTCTTAAAATCTGGAAACAAGAACTCAAGAGTCTATTCAAAGTGGGATTACAATATTCATCAGCTTTATCTACTGAGGGAGCTTTATATTAAATTCTACATGGTAGGCATGTGCTGTCAAGAACAATATCTAAGAGCCAGATCAGCAAGATTTGTTACTTGCTGTTATTCACTGTCAGCTTCTTCTGCTAGTTCGGTTTATCTGCCTCAGGGAAAACTAAGAAAAGCCAATTAAAACACTGCTTAAACTTTATCACACTTCCATTTGTAAGTTGCAAAGACATTCCATACTCTTTAAATAGCTCTAGTAGTTAAAGCTTCTCTGAATACTTTGAGGTAATGTAAAAGCCCCCTTGGCAGGGAAAAGTTTAAATAGAAAACATATATCTGAAATATCTTAAGTCCAACTACAGTCCAATTCTCACCTTAAAATGAAAAGTGAAAGTGTTTTTTGCTCAATCATGTCCGACTCTTTGCAACCTCATGGACTGTAGTCTGTCCATGGAGTTTACCAGGCAAGGATACTAGAATGGATTGCCATGCTCTCCTCCAGGGGATCATCCCAACCCAGGAATCAAACCTGGATCTCCTGCATTGCAGGTGGATTCTTTACTGTCTGAGCCACCAGGGAAAACAAGAACAGGGCTAACCTTGCACATAAATGTTGAAGTGTGCACAGATGAATTTTTCTAGGATAACACTTCAGAGCATTCACACAGTGGCCATCCCCTAGAGATTTTTCATTCACTTATTAAAGTCAGTGTTGTCTATAATGTTCTCAATGGAGTTCACTCTACCTGGACTATACAACCCCTCAGCTTGGCTAATCCATATACTACCTGCTCTTTAAGTTCTCTCAAATTCCATATTCTCCAGAAAGTGAAAACTGATTTCCCCAGCTAACATCAATTACTCTCTATATTATGTCCCCAACACTTTGAAATTCTATTATATTATTGTGGTAGTTGACATCATTCTTCCCAGTCCCTCACTTTCCCCTGAATCCATGCCCTTTTTGAACTGACACTTTTCTATTTTCTAGAGCGGTGGTCCCCAACCTTTTTGGCCCCAGGGACAGGTTTCATGGAAGACCATTTTTTCATGGACCAAGACGGTGGGGAAGTTTTGGGGATGATTCAGGGATGATTCAAATACATTACATTTATTGTGCACTTTATTTCTATTGTTATTACATCATCTCCACCTCAGATCATCAGGCATTAGTTCCTGGAGGGTGGGGACCTCTGCTCTAGAGGTTGAGCATTTTTCCTCATCCCATTGTTTTGGGTGTGCCAGTTCTGACCTTAGGCTTCAAGGGGGGCATTTCAGGTTTCTGTTCTCCCCTGTGGCCATTTCACCATCACTGTGAGAAGAACATGCTCTGGCTAGCTTGCTCGTCCAAAGAGGAGAGTCATTGTGGATCAAACCTGAACCCAACCTGCAGTTTGACACCCAGCCCTACCAAATCCAATCTAGATCCAATGACCCCCAACCAGCCTACATGAGTGAGTGAGGATATATAACTGTGGATTGGTTTGCTCTTTCATATTTTTGTGCCAAAAGCTAATGGATATAATTTCTGTACAGTATTGTATTTTAGCTTTTCATATACACAGATCTGTTCCTTCCAGTAGGCAAGAGCCACACTCCGCATCTTTGTATTCTTTAGCGACTTAGTTTCTTGCACTGAATGGGCATTCTATACATTGCCATTGGTTTCAATTAGATAATAAAAGATTTTTTTTAAGGTTTAAAATCAACAGAGGGAGCTCTTGGTTAGTGATGTCTTGATTATCATCAAAGACTACCTAGTGTGCTCTGCATGGCGGTACCAAAACAATTTGACAAGCTTCCATGGAATGCTTCCAGGAAAGATCAAAGTAACAATAACTACTGATTAGTACACAAATAACTCTTAGTTTCTAGGCCAATAATGGCAGGGTTACTCTTTTCACAATGTGACATAGGTCAATTATCACAAAGCTTTAAGGAGATGGGACAAAGGAACCACGGCTTCTCTTGTAAATAGCAGATTTTGGGGTCTTTGACATGTGCTCAAAGAGGTTTCCAGTTTCCACAAATCTTTGAGGCTTTTTTCCTGCTTTTCACCAAGCATTTTGGCTAGCTCATGGCTGTTTAACTCCAAAGAAGTTTGTTTACCACTTTGTTTTTAGGAACTCCATGAGGAGCTGAGGGCTGGGAGAAAGCAGGTCACTCACAGAAATATTGACAGGTTACTGAGTACATGAGCAATGAGCCAACTCCAGTCTGAGAACTGGGTCTGCCTTCCAGCCTAGAGTGGCTTCCATAGAACAGATTGTTTCAGGAAATCTCTCAGCTTACTTGACATGGAGGGAACCATTACTGATGGGGCGCAGTCATTGGTCTCATATTCTATACACGCTGTCTCATTTCATCCTCACAGTAATACCATGGGAAAAGGCAAGATGCTCATTTAGCCGAGACTGCGTGGGTATTAACTGGTAAAACTGAGGTTTACTTTCAAGTCTGTCTGTCTGCCTCTCAAACTCAAACTCTTCCTAGGACACCAGTGTCCTCTGTTGGTGATCCCTGGTGCCTTCTTCCATCACCAGATGTGATTCCCTTGGGTATCAGCCTCAGCCTAGGTTGCATCTGGGGTTGTCAAGCCCCCTTCAAGGAGATGTATATTTCTATGTCCCACATCCACTGGAAGTCAGTCCTAAGGCTTTCAGCCCCAGCTGCCAAGCCATTTCTATTTTCTGTCCTTTTTCCTTCCTTCTCTCAAAATTTCAGTCAAGGTCACGAAGGTTATGAGAGAACTCCTGAATTTTCTTTTTATACAAGTTTGTACATGAAAGCGAAAAGTGAAAGTGAAAGCTGCTCAGTCGTGTCCGACTCTTTGCAATCCCTTGGACTATACAGTCCATGAAATTCTCCAGGCCAGAATACTGGAGTGGGTAGCCTTTCCCTTTTCCAGGGGATCTTCTCAACCCAGGGATCGAACCCAGGTCTCTTGCACTGCAGTCAGATTCTTTACCAGCTGAGCCACAAGGGAAGCCCAAGAATACTAGGGTGGGTTGCCTATCCCTTCTCCAGCAGATCTTCCAGACCCAGGAATGGAACCGGGATCTCCTGCATTACAGGTAAATTCTTTACCGTCTGAGCCACCAGCTGCCAAAGGTGTAAGGTAAGAGGGAACCCAACAGAAAGCTCTTCTCATTTCCCTCAGTGATAAGGTAGGAAACACAACAGTTTCCCTCAGTTACACTTTCTTATCCAGAAGGGAAAACTTAAAAGCTGGTATGAAAGCCCTGCAATTAGCCATTCGAAGGTTAACCAGCTACTGCCTTTTGGTGAATCTCATTAATCTCAAACAGCTCACCATCAAGGGAGTTAGTGAAGTCTTCAGTCCACCAACCGGGCAGTCAGAAGCTCCTGGGCCAGGCAGAGAGGTCAGGTATTTACAACACAAAGGCTGATATTCGATGCCACCTCGTCTTCTAGGCTCTGCCAGGGCACCTTTCACAAAGTATACCCACTGCCCCACTTGTATCACTTTTCACATTTGATTTTGCACTCAGTTGCTCACACCTTCTTCTCAACTATAAGCTCTGTGAGGGACAAAGCGTTTTGTTTTTTCCTCCTGTTCTGCTGGACATGGAACAACAGACTGGTTCCAAATCAGGAAAGGAGTACGTCAAGGCTGTATATTGTCACCCCAATTATTTAACTTATATGCAGAGTACATCATGAGAAATGCTGGGCTGGATGAAGCACAAGCTGGAATCAAGATTGCCGGGAGGAATATTAATAACCTTAGATGTGCAGATGACATCACCCTTATGGCAGAAAGCAAAGAAGAACTAAAGAGCCTATTGATGAAAGTGAAAGAGGAGAGTGAAAAAGCTGGCTTAAAATTCAACATTCAGAAAACTAAGATCATGACATATGGTCCCATCACTTCGTGGCAAATCGATGGGGAAACAATGGAAACAGTGACAGACTTTATTTTCTTGGGCTCCAAAATCACTGCAGTTGGTGACTGCAGCCATGAAATTACAAAACACTTGCTTCTTGGAAGAAAAGCTATGACCAACCTAGATAGCATATTAAAAAGCAGAGACATTACTTGACTAACAAAAGTCTGTCTAGTCAAAGCTATGGTTTTTCCAGTAGTCATGTATGGATATGAATTGGACCATAAAGAAAGCTGAGCACCAAAGAATTGATGCTTTTGAACTGTAGTGTTGGAGAAGACTCTTGAGAGTCCCTTGGATTGCAAGGAGATCCAACCAGTCCATCCTAAAGGAAATCAGTCCTGAATATTCATTGGAACGACTGATGTTGAAGCTGAAACTCCAATACTTTGGCTACCTGATGCAAAGAACTGACTCATTGAAAAAGACCCTGATGCTGGGAAAGATTGAAGGAGTGAGGAGAAGGGGATGACAGAGGATGTGAGATGGTTGGATGGCATCACCAATGCGATGGACATGAGTTTGAGTAAGCTCTGGGAGTTGGTGATGGACAGGGAAGACTGGTGTGCTGCAGTCCATGGGGTCGCAAAGACTTGGACATGACTGAACGACTGAACGACTGAACTGAATTGAACACAGAGTCTGGCCTGTAGGTATCGCTTGAACAGAGATTTGCAAATTAAATGTTAAATTTTGAGAAAACTAAATTTACTTTAGAATGATGTAACTTTAAGGAAATAGAAAGAAGAAGAAGCTTGAGGTTCCTTAATATAAAAAGGAAGGAAATATGCAAATGTTACAGTCTGAATATCTTAGACGGGCTAAATGAAAGCAGGGAGTTAGAGAAGAATGGAAGGTTCAGTAGCAGAGGATAGAAGTGGTCACGGATGCTTTGTATTAGAAGTTGCACTGGGGTTTGTCTGTTAAGTTAAAATATATTGATATTTACAGTGTTCACAATTCTCTGTGATGTACCTAAAGGGATTCTGAGAATTTTTTAAAAGGCACACTATAATGAGAGAAATACATGCCATTTTTGGCAAAAATTAGGAGAACTTGTTCAGAGTTGCAGAAAACACTTTAATATTCATTTTCACTAGGTATACAATGATTTATTGTGTTTTTGTAACCAAACTGGCTAAGCAGCTTTTGAACACTAAGAGGTACATTGCATCATTCCTGACTTGCAGTTTCTAAAATAATAACCATAGCTTATTATTTAACATTTACGGTCATGTAGAAAACCTCTTAACATGCTTGCCTGATCAGTTAATCAAAGAAACTTACTAAAGAAGAAAATAATAAAAACGCTATAGGAGTGTAGTGTTAGTCACTCAGTCGTGTCCAACTCTTTGTGACCCCCATGGACTGCAGCCTGCCAGGCTCCTCTGTTCATGGAATTCTCCAGGCAAGAAGAATATTGGAGTAGATTGCCATTCCCTTCTCCGAAAATGGACCTTATAAATTCTATTTTTAATTCAAAATCATGATCTTTGAGTAGAGGCTTACTTATTAAGAATATAGACTCTGGAGCAAGAGTGCTTGGTTGTGTCATTATTAGCTGTGTGATCTCTAGTAGTTACTGTCTCTCCATCTCTGTTTCCTCATCTGTGAAATGGGAATGAAAAGCTCTCTACCTCATGGGGTTGTTGTGCGGATTAACTAATGAATACAAACAAATTAGTTAGGTAAGACCATTCCTGGCACATGGAACTGTGTTAATTAACCTCTAATAAGTGTTAATTATTGTTGCATAAATCATGCATTATATAAAATATTTACTCATGATTGAAAGTGAAACAAGAATTTAAAGACATTTACCGAGAAAGATAAGTGCCTAACTCAAAGATTTTTCCAGTCTGTTATAATGCTTTGTAGCATCTAGCATGTGATTAATTGTTAAAGCAACTTGCCTTTTTCAAAGCAATTGACTTAGTTTTGAATAGAAATGACCTGTTACTACACTCCTTCACTTGTACATACATCTTCTAACAACTGATCTAAGAATATATTTGCTATCAGAAAGGGGGAGTTCTTTCTGACTGTACCCCAAAGCACCTTGTCCCATTTTATCAAAAAAGGCAACTTTTCATCTATCTATAAATTACTCTTCCCTGGTAGCTCAACTGGTAAAGAATCCACCTGCAATGCAGGGGACCCTGGTTTGATTCCTGGGTTGGAAAGGTTCCCTGGAGAAGGAATAGGCAACCCACTCCCATATTCTTGCCTGGAGAATCCCCATGGACAGAGGAGCCTGGTGGGCTACAGTCCATAGGGTCACAAAGAGTTGGACATGATTGAGCGACTAAGCTAAGCACAGCACATAAATTACTCTAGTGTAGTAAGATCTCCAGGGTGGCAACTGGAGTTAATTAGAAAAATTAGTGTTGGTGTCAGAAAAAGTGAATGACTCTGAGTATTGGATTTTGCAATTTAAGGGGTTTCCAATTCTTTGGTTTCAAGAGAACTGAAGGAGAACTAATCAAGTTAGATCATTAAAAATAGTTTTTGATGATTCAGTACTGTGATATTGGCATTTATCTCTCTTGACAGCAATTTCATTAATTGAGTGACTCTGATATAATGGCTTCCCAGGTGGCTCAGTGGTAAAGAATCTGTCTGCCAATGCAGGAGACACAGGTTTGATCCCTGGGTCAGGAAGATCTCCTGGAAGAGAGCATGGCAAACCACTCCAGTATTCTTGCCTGGAAAACCCCATGGATAGAGGAGCCTAGTGGGCTACAGTCCATGGGGTCACAAAGAATTGGACATGACTGTGACTGAGCACACACACACAGTATAATGAAACTCTTTCTCTTCCCATTTACCTATGTGTACAAGTTCTTTTTCACTGCTCACATTAAAAATGAAAAGTGGGAATAAAAATGATGTTGAATAGTGTCTCATTCTCATAATATATAATATTTTCCACAGACAGATATTTAACTTAAAAATCCTTTATCTCATTAGAGATGTGGTTTTAATAAAACTGTACTTTATATTCACTTATCAAAATTTTAGTGTGTTGGTCAAATGAATACTACAAATAATTTTAAACATAGCTTACACCAGAAAAACATGTTAAGTACTCAGAATCATATGGTCACAGGAAATGCAAAATATTTTAATTTAAATTTATAAATATATTTTTCATGCAGAGAAGTATGGTGGGGTGATCAATAAAAATCTTTAAAGCATAAATATATTACATTAGGATAAAGTTCTGTGCAGAAAGTGGAATGGATACTGAACTAAAAGGAAAAGGAACAAGTAGAATTTATGCCAGTTAAAAAGTTTGTGTATTATACACCGAGGAAACCAGAATTGAAAGAGACGCGTGTACCCCGATGTTCATCTCAGCACTGTTTACAATAGCCAGGACATGGAAGCAACCTAGATGTCCATCAGCAGACGAATGGATAAGGAAGCTGTGGTACATATACACAATGGAATATTACTCAGCCATTAAAAAAATACATTTGAATCGGTTCTATTGAGATAGATGAAACTGGAGCCCAGTATACAGAGTGAAGTAAGCCAGAAAGAAAAACACCAATACAGTATACTAATGCATATATATGGAATTTGAAAGATGGTAACGATAACCCTATATGCGAGACACAATAAGAGACACAGATGCATAGAACAGTCTTGTGGACTCTGAGGGAGAAGGTGAGGGTGGGACGTTCTGGGAGAATAGCATTCAAACGTGTATATTATCATATGTGAAACAAACACCATTCCATGTTCGATGCATGAGACAAATGCTTAGGGCTGGGGCAATGGGATGACCCAGAGGGATGGGATGGGGAGGGAGGTGGGAGGGGGGTCCAGGAAGGGGAACACATGTGGACCCATGGCTGATTCATGTCAATGTATGGCAAAAACTACTACAATATTGTAAAGTAATTAGCCCCCAACTAAAATAAATAAATTTATTTAAAAAAAAAAAGTTTGTGTATTATAGAAATTGGATGATGGTAGGTATTACATTTCTATGGTATTTAGATTCCACTGGATACTTTAGAAGTGATGCTACAGCTTTTTTTGATCAAAATGCCAATATTATTATTTAAATTACTACTTAAATCTATAATGTAAAATTTAAGATGTCAACTTTAAAATGTGTGAGGGAGTGCATGGTTATCAAAATTCTCTGAATTTTGCTCAGAAATCATGAACAAAAAGTCTTCAAAAAAAAAAAAAAGTCTTCAATACCCTCATCTAGAGAGTAGCCTGGCAGTTTTGAGTTTAAGCCTCAAATGAAAAACACTGGTTAGTCCAGTGCTGTGATAAGTCACTTCAGTCATACAGGACTCTTTGCGACCCCATGGGCTGTAGCCCGCTCCTCTGTCTATGGAATTCTCTAGGCAAGAATACTAGACTGTGTTGTCATTTCCTTCTCCGGGGCATCTTAGCAACTCAGGGATCAAACCCGTGTCTCTTATGTCTCTTGTACTAGGCACTGGCAGGCAGGTTCTTTACCACTAGTATCTCCAGGAAGTCAGTTAACAGACATTCTATTGTTCTAAGGTTTCAGAAACCTTTATCATAGCTTAGTTATTAATGAGGGAAATGGTATTTGGTGGTGACTCACACCCTGACTCTTATCAGCTTCTACAATTCCAAAGCCATTACAAGCCTTCAGGTAGAAATGTATTATCTTTATGCACGTACATAAAAATAGAACTGCTTTGAAGATTCTTAAAAGGGATTGCTTTTAAATAATATTTTATCATCATCAATAATTATCTTTTGATTTTGGAATTTCATTTTTCTGTCTTCCATGTATGCAAATTACTTTGTAGACTCTATTAAGTTGGTTTTCAAACCTGATGAAATAGGTAGGAGGTGGTCAGAAAGGGGTTAAACGATCTTTCTTTAGGAAGTCAGAGATAGTGGCAACAGTAAATCAAATAAAACCAATGACTCTCCTTTTTATAAAAACATTCTGGATATAGAATAGCAAGGCCGTATTAATGACTCGTTATTCCCTTTCCAAGCTGATGCTAGGTTTGGGCTCACTCAATCATTGCTGAGAGAAATATCAATAACCTCAGATATGCAGATGACACCACCTTCATGGCAAGGGTGAACTCGAAGAAGAACTAAAGAGCCTCTTGATGAAAGTGAAAGAGGAGAGTGAAAAAGTTGGCTTAAAACTCAACATTCAAAAAACTAAAATCATGGCATCTGGTCCCATCACTTCATGGCAAATCGATGGGGAAACAATGGAAACAGTGACAGATTTTGTTTTCTTGGGCTCCAAAATCACTGCAGTTGGTGACTGCAGCCATGAAATTAAAAGATGCTTGCTCCTTGGAAGGAAAGCTATGACCAACCTAGATAGCATATTAAAAAGCAGAGACATTACTTTGCCAACAAAGGTCCATCTAGTCAAAGCTATGGTTTTTCCAGAAGTCATGTATGGATATGAGAGTTGGACTATAAAGAAAGCTGAGCGATGCTTTTGAACTGTGGTGTTGGAGAAGACTCTTGAGACAACAAGGAGATCCAACTGGTCCATCCTAAAGGAAATCAGTCCCGAATATTCATTGGAACGACTGATGTTGAAGCTGAAACTCCAATATTTTCACCACCTGATGCGAAGAACTGATTCACTGGAAAAGACTCTGATACTGAGAAAGATTGAAGGCGGGAGGAGAAGGGGACGACAGAGGATGAGATGGTTGGATGGCATCACCGACTCAATGGACATGAGTTTGAGTAAACTCCGGGAGTTGGTGATGGATGAGGAGGCCTGGCGTGCTGCAGTCCATGGGGTTACAAAGAGTCAGACATGACTGAGTGACTGAACTGAACTGAACCATCTGCAGATACATAAACCTGACAAATACATATCTGTAAAATGGCATTTTCCAGTCCCCCTTCTGATTTAATTTTAAACTCTCACTCTTTGCTGGCTTCATTCATTATTATGGCTTTAACTCTCAATGGTCACTGATGATTGCCCCAAATGTCTTCCTGTCCAGACCTTCTAAAACTGTCCTCCTCCTGTGCTCCAATGCAGCAGTCCCCAACCTTTTCAGCACCAGGGATTCATTTCATGGAAGACAATTTTTCCACCGACCTGGGTGGGAGGGGTTGTTTTAGGATGATTCATAAGCATTATATTTATTGTCCACTTTACTTCTGTCATTATTACATCAGCTCCACCTCAGATCATCAGGCATTAGATCCTAGAGGTTGGGGACCCCTTGCCTAATGGAATCTTGTCCAGACAGTTGTAGAAGCCACAAACCTGGGAGCTCTCCAGGTCTTGTTCCCTACTCCCCCCACCCCCATTCTTGAACTCTTATACCCAATCGATCCACATTTTTATTGGTTTTACTTTAGAAATAACCCTAAAATCTTCCTCTCATTTTGATGTTTCACCACCATTGCTTAATACCAGCCCTTGCCCATCCTCCCAAAACAATAGACACTTAACTGGTCTCCCTGGTCTCCACTCCACTTAACCCATTGTCCACAATGCCATTCAAGCAACCTCTTCTGAAGTTAAATGAAACTGCACCATTCCAGAACTGAAAATTTTTAATGTCTCTCCAGTGTTTATCATTTGAATTCACATTTCTAAGCGTACTTTATGAAGCCCCTCATCATCTGTCCACCATCTGCTTTTAGAATGACACGCCCAGCTCTCAGCTCTGGTCATTCCAATCCTCTTGCTTTTCCCTGAGTACACCATATTGTCTTCATTCATTCATGCAACTGTTTATCAAGTGCTCCCTCTGCGCTCATCTCAAGTCAAGCATGGGGTCATATCAGTGCAGACAAGACCAAGTTCCTGTCCTTACAGAGACCACATTCTGGGCTTTTTTAGTCCATCCTTTTGTACTTGTCCAGCTTTTTACCTGGAGTGCTCATTTTCCACCCCTCACCTGTCTAGTAACCTCATACTTTACTCTAGGACTCAGTCTATTCATGAAAAATCTTGGAAGGCTTCCTGGAAACTCTCATTCACATCTACCCATTGGATATTCCTTCTTCAGGAAAGGAACTCCAGGGAAACATAGGCTTTCCTTGTACACAGTTGCATGCTCAGTGCCTAGAACACTGCCTGGCATGTATTGAGCTTTTAATAACTATTTATCAAACACATCAGACCTACCAAAATACCTACCTGGTTACGTGTTTCTACTTTGACACCATGAGTTATGTGTTTCTACTCTGACAACATGTGAGCTCCTAATGATCAGAAACTTATCTAATTCACTCTTTACCTCCACTGCTTATCACAGTGAGTGGTACATGGTTAGGAATGAATAACAGTGAATATAGGCCATACAAGTTTACATGGAGAAAACAAAACAAACGCAAAAGCAGTGAGAAAAATATTATGAGAAAAATATTATGAGGGGTTAATGTTATCCAACCCCTGGAGTGGAAAGAGGGAGTGAGGTGTAAATGCTAAATCCTAGAACTCTAGGCATAAGACACAGTGTTTGTGTTATGAAGTGGTAAAGAGACACACATACATATGACCAGTTAAAAAAATACTAGAGTGTTTTTGTATGTAATTAGAGGTTCCAGCAAAATGCTGCGGTACCAGAGTGTAGGGAAGGCACTCAGGAAGGCTTCTGGGAGGAAAAGCCAGCCCTTGAAAAGTTTCCTTAGGTTAGCACCATCAGATAAAACCCAGGACTCTCAGTTAAATTTGAATTTCATATAAACAGTGAATAATATTTTTGTATTAGTACAGTATGTCGCATGGAATATCAGGGGGATGCTTATACTAAAAACGTACTCGTTGTGTATCTGAAATTTAAAATTAACTGGGCCTTCTGTATTTTTATGCACTAAATTCAGCAACCCCACCTCAGATATGTGGAATAGCTTGAGAGAAGTGCAGGGGTGGAAAAGCACAGAGAATGGCCAATTGTCCGACACAGCTGGAGTCTCAGGTATATGGGGGATGAGGGAATGAAAAAGTTATGGGGATACTGCTAGGGAAGGAATGAGGCCAGAGCAGAGAGCCTTGGCGTGACCTTGACTTGTCAAAGAAGGATATGATGTCATGATGGGAACTTATGCTCAGAAATGAGAGACTATATCCTTCATGAAAAATAGAGTGTACATAAATTTTTTGTGGACATAATTCATGCCTCCCTGGAGACTTACTGTAACACTGATTATATGAATTTAAATACATCAGGATCCACACAGGGCTTTCCCTTAAATGGGAAAAGATGTATTTTCTGAAAGTTAAATTAAATGTTTACATTTAACCAAGAACAGATATTGGCAAACTGAATGCTAAAAATTTTTCTAAATAAATATCTACTGTACAGTGATTTCCAGACATTAAATTAAGAGGAAACAAGCTAATGAAAATATGCAGCAAAAAGAATAAATTATGATCTTATTTATACACTAAGTGACAGTTTAAGTAAGATTTTAAAGTCATATTTAGATAGTGAGCACATCAAAATACTGGCCATCTGAATCACAAATACAAATGTGATATAATGACCAAAAAACACACATTTATTATTTGTCATTCTAATTAGTACAGAATCTCTTACTTTAAGACAAATCATTCAGATTAACAATTGACAAAAACAAATTAGTAATCTGTTTTGGTCCTACCGCATAAATATCAATATTTGTGTTTACTAACATTTGAAATTTAGCTCTGAAAAAGCCAAGAATCCACATATTTAGAAACCCCTTAAAAAGTCTAAGCATATTTTCTGTGATTTTTTTTAAGGTATAAAAAGACATTTTTGAACAATTGGGGAAATTTGAATAAGGACTGGACATTAGATGATAATAAGGAACTATTTTAACGTTGTAGGGTTAAATTAAAAATAAAATCCTTTTCAGTTAAAGTATTACATACTCAAGTATTACAGGTGTGTATGTGTGTTCAGTCACCTCCGACTCTTTACAACCCCATGAACTGTAGCTGCCAGGCTCCTCTGTCCATAGGATTTCCCAGGCAAGAATACTGGAGTGGATTGCCATTTCCTCCTCCAGAGGACCTTCCTGAACCAGAGATTGAACCCGAGTTGCCTGCGTCTCTTGCGCTGTAGGCAGATTCTTTACCACCAAGCCACTGGGGCTTTCCTTACACACACACACTTAAGTACTACAGGTACAATGATTTAATACCTGGGATTTACCCTTAAAACACTTCTTGAAAAGAAAGGGTGGAGAGTAAGTGAAACAAAGCTGCCAAAATGTTGATAATTGTTGAAGTGGAGTGATAGGTATGTGGGGGGTTCAGTATATGATTCTATTTCAGTGTATACTTGAAATTTTCTATAATGAAAGGTTTCTCTTGCAGTGAATGGTTAATAAAGCAGTAGAGCATATATATTTTATTAATGATCACTCACATGGATTGAGCACATTCCATGGACCAGGCACTGTGCTTACTGATTATCATGCAATAGTCATTTAATGTCTGCAGCACTGTTTTGATGTAGGCTTAACTGTTATCCCTATTTTACAGGTGGAGAAATTGAGGCTTGGAGAGGTGACAATTCTCACCATCCTAAAGACAGCACATGTGTCTGTGTTGAGATCCAGGCTCAGGATTTCTGAAGCTAAAGTCTGTATGTTTAATCCTTCTTTATACAGCCAGGTAGATTAGCAGGAAACTAAATATATTCACAGTACATGTAATAAGGAAAAGAATGTGGGAAATGGCTCCCATATTTCTCTCTTGCCACAGTCATGGCTCAGAACCAGATTCGTGATCTTCTGAGATCAAGCAGGAGACCTGGGTTCAATCCGTGGGTAAGGAGGATCCCCTGGAGAAGGAAACAACAACCTACCCCAGTATTCTTACCTGGGAAATCCCATGGACAGAGGAACCTGACGGGCTACAGTCCACGGGGTCGCCAAGAGTCGAACCCGACTGGGCGACTAACATGCACACAACACAGCCTGGGTTCAGTCATAGATTAAGCTGTGGTTTGAAGCAGAAAAGGGGAAAGGCTGCTCGAGACAAAGAAGTGAAGCAAAGACAACCAACACAAGTCTCTTCTCATTGACAACAGTTCTGCAACCGTGTTTTTGTTTTTTTAATACAAAATGACAAAAATGCACGGTTTGCCTTTATTGTGTGCCCTCTGATGCCTGTTTCTATTTTGCAGGACTTCACCTCCGTTTGAAATCATTCGTCTCCCAGTGCCTCTCCGGCGCAGGCGGCAGGAGGTGGGTTGGAGGGGGCCGCGGGGAGAGGCGAGCAGGGGGACGCACATCCTACAAGTAAGGGGCCCGCACAGCTGCAGCCCTGCGAGACCCCGCCCCATGAGCTCATCCCCTGGCAGTGCAAATTAGGATGACATAATGCTTCTGGAAAGCTCCTGCAGCCCACCGCAGTGGGAGCGCTCTTGCTTTTCCCGAGCACAGGAAAAATTAGCATCGGTATTTCTAGCTGTTCCTGAGGAAATGGCATTTTATTCAGAGGTGTCCTGGGAAACCGAACACCCTGCCTGCGTTAGGATCAGCTTCAGTGGCAAAGGAAGACAGAGCTTATCAGTATAAATAAGTCACTGATTACAGGCCTTATCAGACTAGGACGGTAAGCGGCATTCTTCAAAAACAGGCTCCGATTAAAATGGCAAGAGATAGCCTTCCGGTTTCTTCAAGTTATTTTAGCCAAAGAGTATTAAGAAAAAAAAAAAACACCATAGCAAAAATATTAAGTAATAGTAACAATCATTACCATTTACTTAGCTCTTGCTGTATGCTAGGAACTATGTTAAATGTTTCACATATATTATCTAATTTAACCCCGTGTGTGTGTGTGTGTGTGTGTGTGTTAGTTGCTCAGTTGTCTCCAACTCTGCAATCCCATGGACTGTAGCCTCCTAGGCTTCTCTATCCATGAGTTTCTCCAGGCAAGAATACTGGAGTGGGTAGACATTCCCTTCTCCAGGGGATCTTTCTTGACCCAGGGATCAAACCCAGGTCTCCTGATTACAGGCAGATTCTTTAGTGTCTGAGCCACCAGGGAAGCCCTATTACAAACTTACTAAGTAGGCATAACCCCCAATCCCCACACACACACTTTAAAAATGACAAAGCTGAGGTCTGGAGAGGTAGGTAATTTCCCAAGGTCAGAAAGCAGCAACTGGCAAAGCCCAGGGATTCGAGTCCAAAGCCGGCATCGTTAATTACTAGGCTGCACCACTCTGTAGGCCCTGGGACAGGCCTGTGCATGATGATGTATAACAACAACGCAACAAAATATAGAAGAGAGAATTGTTTCCACCAAGAAATCACAGGCCAAATCTTGGCATGCTTGGCATGCCATACCTGCCATGCTTGGCATTTTTCATCTCATTAGAAACCCCATCTGGTAAAGGGGAAAGGAGGGTAGAGTACCGTTTACTAAGAACCCAGATGGAGTTTTCCTGGTGGCTCAGTGGTAAAGAATTCACCTGCCAATGCAGGAGACGTTGGTTTGATCCCTGGGTCAGGAAGATCCCCTGGAGAAGGGAATGGCTACCCACTCCAGTATTCTTGCCTGGAGAATCCTGTGGGGAAAGGAGATTGCCAGGCTACAGTCCAAGGGTTTGCAAACAATTGGACACAACTTATTGACTAAACCACCACCAGCTTCCCACATACTTTGTCCTCTGTATTTCTTCCATCTGTATCCTTTATCTGTTTATTTTTATATACATTCTTTTTAAAATATTCTTTTCCATTATGGTTTATTACAGGATATTGAACATAGTTCACTGTGCCATGCAGTAGGACCTTGCTGCCTATCCATCCCTTATATAAAAACCTACGTCTGCTAGCCCCAGCCTTCCACTTCATCCCTCCCTCACGTCTACCCTGATCCTTTTATTATAAATCTACAAAGAGTAAGTAACTTTTTGCTGATGCTGTGAACTACTCTAGCAAATTAGCTGAACCAGAGGAAGGGGTTGTAAGAACCTCTGATGTGTAGCTAACTGGCCAGAATCTGGGCTTCCCCAGTGGCTTAATGGTAAAGAATTTACCTGCAATGCAGGAGACACGTGTTTGATCCCTGGATCAGGAAGATTCCCCTGGAGGAGGGCATGGCAACCCACTCCAGTAGTATTCTGTCCTGGAAAATTCCATGGACAGAGCAGCCTAGCAGGCTACAGTCTATGGGGTTGCCAAAGAGTCAGGCAAGACTGAAGGAACTTAGCTCGCATGCATAGGTAAAACCTAGACTTGTGATTGGTGTTGGAAGTAGGGGGCAGTCTTGTAGGGCTGAGCTCCTTGCCCCACTTCAGATGCCAGTGGAGGAGAAGAAAGAGTAGAGAGAGAAAGTGGGATGAAAGCTACCAAAAGGGGAGGAAATGTGATGTGGCATGATGGTTGGTTGTGTGTGGGATTCTGGAGTCTGGGGGATTTAACTTTGGGTATAAGCTCTACTACAAACTTTGGGTGGCCTTGTGCAATAGACTCAATGGCTTTGAGTCTCGGTTTTCTCATCTGGAAAATGCAGGTGATAATACACAATGACACAATGGTGTCATTGTGAAGATCACCTTTGTGGTAACTGAAATCTTGTGTCCTCTTGGCTCACAGAGAGTAACGATGTTTCACTGGATTAAGTGAGAACTGATCACTTTTCTGTGAATTTTGGGGGAAGATTTTCACACCAGAAACCCCTTCACTCCCAGCCCACTGTCTTTCAAGCATTTTGGTTCTAACAGGGGTTGCAGTGGGGAAGCGCCACCCAGTTGGCAGGTAACTGAGCACTTCCACTCAACGGTAGCGCTGACCACTGATCAGAAATGCAATCATGGCCCTGGGGGATTCCAATTGGACAGAGAATCTATTCTCTATGTGTGAGATTTCATTAAATCTGGGCTTATTAGGTATAATGAAATCTCACCCGTGGAGAAGAGATTTTGATTACTACTAGAAACCCCTGGAGCCAGGATCAAATTTTTGATTAGCTCTATTACAGAGAATAACCTGAATGGCAACTTCTTATCTGTGCCTAATATATCTGTCTGTAAAATTACATGCCCAGTTCTAACACCTATTAAGCTAATAAGGCAGCATGATTTTAATAGCATCAAAATGCCTTAAGATGCCAGAAACAGAACATTCCTGGGGAGATGCACTAAGAGAGGAACTTTAAGCTTCATTCACATGGCAAGGAAGTAGACTAAAAAAATGTAATTCATATGAAATCAATTTTTTGTCTTATGGTTAAAAGGCGAAGTACACATGTTTCCAGAAAATATTGTTTGTACACTTCATGACTATATCTGAAATCAGGCTGGATTGGTTTAGCAATCTTTCATAATAGGTATGGATTTAGCTAACTGTGGTTCCAGATGATAAAGCATAATACTTACCAACAGTAAAATATGTATTGATATAGCACAGCCAAGGAATGGTGTCTGTGGTTATTCACACACTCAATTACCAGTGCTACATGGTCAATTTCTAATGAACTGGATTAAATGATGATGTATTCAACCCCCTAATATAACAAATACATCATAATGTTAAAAGACCTCTTCATGGATCACAGCCTTGTCATGGCGAAGGGGCTTGTGTAACTCAATGAAGCTAGGAGCCATGCTGTGCAGGGCTACCTAAGATAGACAGGTCATAGTGAAGAGTTCTGACAAAATGTGGTCCACTGGAGAAAGAAATGGCAACCCACTCCAGTATTGTTGCCTGGAGAATCCCATGGACAGTACAAAAAAGCAAAAAGATATGAGGTCAGAAGATGAGCCTCCCTCCCACCCCCTGTAGGAAGATTAAATTGCTAACATCCCTTGGATCATGGAGAAAGCAAAGGAGTTCCAGAAAAACATCTACTTCTGCTTCATTGACTATACTAAAGCCTTTGACTGTGTGGATCACAACGAACTGTGGAAAATTCTTAAAGAGATGGGAAAACCAGACCACCTTATCTGCCTTCTGAGAAACCTGTATGCTAGACAAGAAGTAACAATTGAACCAGACATAGAACAACAGACTGGTTCAAAATTGGGAAAGGAGTATGACAGGGCTGTATATTGTCAGTCTGATTATTTAACTTCTATGAAGAGTACATCATGTGAAATGCTGGGCTGGATGAATGACAAGCTGAAATCAAGACTGCTGGGAAAAATATCAACCTCAGATATGCAGATGATACCACTTTAATGACAGAAAGTGTAGAGGTAAAGAGCCTCTTGATGAGGGTGAAAGAGGAGAGTGAAAAAGCTGGCTTGAAACTCAACATTCAAAAAATTAAGATCATGGTATCCGGTCCCATCCCTTCATGGCAAATAGAAGGGGGAAAAGTAGAAGCAGTGACAGATTTTCTTTTCCTGGGCTCCAACATCACTGTGAATGGTGACTACAGCCATGAAATTAAAAGATGCTTGCTCCTTGGAAGAAAAGCTATGACAAACCTAGACAGTGTATTAAAAAGCAGATAAATCACTTTGCCAACAAAAGTCCACATAGTCAAAGGTGTGGTTTTTCCAGGAGTCATGTACAGATGTGAGAACTGGATCACAAAGAAGACTGAGCACCAAAGAACTCAAGCTTTTGAATTGTGGTGTTGGAGAAGACTCTTGAGAGTCCCTTGGACTGCAAAATCAAACCAGTCAATCCTAAAGGAAATCAGTCCTGAATATTCATTGGAAGGACTGATGCTGAAGCTGAAGCTCCAGTACTTTGCCCACCTGAGGTGAAGAGCCAAAAAGACCCTGAAAAGACTCATTGGAAAAGACTCCAATGCTGGGAAAGACTGAAGGCAAAAGGAGTAGGGGGTGACAGAGAAAGAGAAGGTTAGCTAGCATCACCAACTCGATGGATATGAATTCTAGCAAACACCTGGAGATAGTGGAGGACAGAGGAGCCTGGTGTGCTGCAGTCCATTGTGTTGCAAAGCGTCGGACATGACTTAACAACAATGTTAAAAGAAATATTCTGGTGATATTTCAATACTTCAAAGTCATTTCTATAAATTTCAAATGTCCCTGCTGTCTACATGTGTGAAAGTACCAGTTAGTAATAACTGAATACTAGACATCTAGATAACATCAAGTCACAGAGACTTTTATTCTTTGTTACACTGTACACTTTTCCTTTATATAATACTTTGGGCTGATCCAAAACCTAATTACTAAGGACCGGAGAAGGCAATGGCACCCCACTCCAGTACTCTTGCCTGGAAAATCCCATAGACGGAGGAGCCTGGTAGGCTGCAGCCCATGGGGTCGCTAAGAGTCGGACACGACTGAGTGACTTCACTTTCATTTTTCCCTTTCATGCACTGGAGAAGGAAATGGCAACCCACTCCAGTATTCTTGCCTGGAGAATCCCAGGGACGGTGGAGCCTGGTGGGCTGCCGTCTGTGGGGTCGCACAGAGTCGGACACAACTGAAGTGACTTAGCAGCAGCAGCAGCAGCAGCAGCAGCAGGAAAAATTAAGAATGAAACACAAACAATACCAAAATTGCACATCACATTAATGGACTTTTCCAAAATTACAAAAATGAACAACCCCATTCAAACCAGCAACAATGTTTTCAAACAGAGGCTAAAAATATTAACCAAAGACCATTATATGTGCATATAATGCAGGAGAGACAATGATTTTGTAATTTTATCCTGCTTGGAACTCATAGGACTTCTTGAATTTGTACCTTGAAATTTTTCAACAGTTTTAGCAGAATCACAGTTGTCTCTTCAAATACTGCTTCTGCCTTAATCTTTCACCTCTGAAAATCCAATTACATATTATATCCACACCCCCACTCCTGGATTTTCTATCCTTCGTTTCTTTGTCCTGTTCTGCGATTCCCTTTCCCTGTTTACTAATTCCTCTACTGTGTCTACTCATGGCAGCCATTATCAAGTGAGCTCTCTGACCTCAATCATCCTTACCATCTAGTTTTCACACCATGAGTAGCTTCCTTTTTCATTAGATCAGGGTTGATTTGTATGACCAGATAGGTATGACAGAATATCATAGGGCCGACAGAAGTGGTGGTGTGAGACTTCTGAGGCTAGGTCATCAAAAGCACTGCACCTTCTGCCTTGTGCTCTTGGATTTCCAGCCCTGAGGAAAACCAGCCATCATGTTATAAGGACACTCAAGCAGCTCCCTAGAGAAGCCCACGTTGAAAGGAACCAACTTCCCATCCATATGAGTGAACCCCCTTTAGATGGCTCCAACCCCAGTTAAGTTTTTAGATAACTGTCCCCCAGCCAATTACCTGATGGCAATCTCATGAGAGACTTTGCGCAAGAATCAGCCAAATTAGCCATTCCTAAATTTCTGACTCACAGAAAATATGAGAAAGATTACATGATTATTGCTGCCTTAAGTTACTAATGGCAACCCACTCCAGTACTCTTGCCTGGAAAATCCCATGGACGGAGAAGCCTGGTAGGCTGCAGTCCATGGGGTCGCTAAGAGTCGGACACGACTGAGCAACTTCACTTTCACTTTTCCTTTCATGCATTGGAGAAGGAAATGGCAACCCACTCCAGTGTTCTTGCCTGGAGAATCCCAGGGACGGGGGAGCCTGGTGGGCTGCCGTCTGTGGGGTCGCACAGAGTCAGACAAGACTGAAGCGACTTAGCAGCAGTAAGTTACTAAGTCTTGGGATGATTTGTTACATGGCAATAATTAGCTAATCCACCCATCAGTCAAGTTTTAAAATTCAGATCTTGGATTTTTCAGGTGGCTCATTTTGAGAGTTTCTCATTCTTGTCTAAAATTACCAATCTTTTAAAAAATCTCACAGAACATATTAAGAATATTTTTTAGAAGTCTGTTTGTGCTAAATTATGTGGAGCCCCATGTTTCCATTACCTGTTGTTTTTCTTGTTTTTTTTAATCCATACTGTTTGCTTTCCTCATGAGCCCATTATTAAAACAGTGGACAAGCTATATGAAAATTTGTAGAAATAATATGAGACCTTGATAACATTCTCTTCCATGAGAGAGATTTTACTTTGCTTTGCTATCAACAGGTTTAGAAGCCAGCAATCTGAGATCATCTTGTTTCGATTTCAAGGATTAAAAATGACTTAAATTTGAGTTTCAGGCTCTGAGAGGATAGTCTGTTTACAGTTTGTTTTAACTTCTGGTGGGTAGATATTTAGTGTCTCCGTACAAAGTCTGGTATATTTACCAGCCTCACCTCAGCTTTGGCAGGTTCTAGAGTCCAGTTTTATTCATCTAGTCCATAGGGCTGTTAGGAGTCCTATTCAGTTTCTCAGCCTTTCAGTTACTCAGCCTTTCAGTTATGTTCTCTGGGATCAGCAGACATCTGAGAGAAAACGTGGCCCCTCATGGCAGGCTCACGCCTCTAGATTTTCTTATTTCTCACATTTTCCCCATAATTCTGCCTGGTTAGTTCTCTGATGTCTCCAAGCAATTCCAAGTGAGTATATTTCATCCAGGTTTTATTGCTCTCAGTAGGAGGATTGGCCTAAATTTTGATTGTTACAAGAAGTAGAAGTCTTTACATTGTTTTATTAGCTAATCTAGAACACCTCAGACAACAAAAACAAAATATGTACTTCTTTTTTTTTGGCTAAGGGCCTAACGGCATCACTTTTTCAAACCACTTTACATAGTATAGGAACAAGTATTCTTTAAATAAAGTTGTAAACAGTGGCCAATCCTACTCATTTACCACCAGTCAGCCCGTCAGAACAGAGTATAAAAAAACTCCTATTGATAGAAATAAAACTCTTTCTAGAGAATGTCAAGCCAATTCCTCCAAGGCCAAATCACTAGACATGTAGGCTGTTGCTCCTCACATTTAGCTTTCAGAAAATGGCACTGGTCTAGCTCTGTGGAGAGCCTGGCAGTCATGTTGTGAGACACTCAGCACAGTGGAGAGGCCTACAGGCCACTGAGAACATTCCCCACCCGTTTCTGGATTGTTTGATACTGTCATTACACCAGAAAGCATAACAGTTAGTTACTGAGCAAACAAAACAAAGAAATGTTTCAAACATGTAAAGAAATCTTATTTTTATAGTAATATGACTATTAATAACAATTACACTTCCCATAAGGTTCAATATTTAGACCAACTCTCCTACTTAGACTATTAGATCAAACAAGATAAATTAGAACTTAAAACATTTTTGATTAGGAATGGAGGAAACAAATTCCTACATGTAACAAGATCATTTTAAAAGGAATATTTTAAGTTTGTATTGTAGACAAAATCTTTTTACTGCTGAAATATAGTTTATCTAAAATAGAAAGCTGAACATTTAATGAAGATGTCTTTGCAAGTTTTACCATGTATCCCAATTGAATTATAGGATTTTATAAGAACTACAGGACTACAGAATCACACTCTTGATTTATTGATTTGGGACTCGAATGTTCAAAGTAGGTTTTTTTTTTTTAACTTTTTATTTTATATGGAGTAAAATCGATTTACAACGTTGTGTTAGTTTCAGGTGTACAGCAAAGTGATTCAGTTATACATACACATGGATCTACCATTTTCAAATCCTTTTTCCATTTAGGTTGTTACATAATATTGAGCAGAGTTCCCTGTGCTATATAGTAGCTTCTTGGTTTTCTATTGGTAAATATAGCAGTGTGTACAGGACCATCTCAAACTCTCTAACTATTCTTTCTCTCTCCTTCCTGCCCCCATCCAACCATAAGTTCATTCTCTAAATCTGTGAGTCTGTTTCTGTTTTGTAAATAAGTTCATTTGTATCATTTTTTAAAGATGCTGCATAAAAGGGCTATCATGTGATATATTTCTTTCTCTGACTTACTTCACTCAGTATGACAAACTCTAGGTCCATCCATGTTGCTGCAAATGGTATTATTTCATTCTTTTTAATGGCTAAGTAATAAAATAGAAGTATAGCTAAATGGAATGGGATAGAAATTCCAGAAATAAACTCATGCACCTATGATCAATTAATCTACAGCAAAGGAGGCAAGAAAATACAATAGAGAAAAGATAGTTTTTTAAATAAATGATGCTGGGAAAACTGGACAGTTACAGGTAAAAAAAATGAACTTAGAACATTCTTTAACACCATACACAAAAATTAACTCAAAATGGATTAAAGACTTAAATTTGAGATTGGATACTATAAAACTCTTAGAGGAAAACATAGGCAGACCAGTCTCTGCCATAAATCATAGCAATATCTTTTTTTTTTAATCCATCTTCCAGCGTAATGAAAATAAAAACAAAAATAAGCAAATGGGACCTAATTAAACTCAAAACATTTTGCACAGCAAAGGAAACCATAAATAAAACAAAAAGACAATTCTCAGCATGGTAGAAAATATTTGCAAATGAAGCAACTGACAAGAGATGAATCTCCAAAATATACAAACAGTGCATGCAGCTCAGTATCAAAAAAGTGAACAACCCAATCAAAAAATGAGTGGGAAACTTAAATAGACATTTCTCCAAAGAAGACATACAGATGGCCAAGAGGTACATGAAAAGATGCTCAACATCATTAATTATTAGAGAAACGCAAATTAAAACTACAATGAGGTATCACCTCACACCAGTGAGAAAGGCTATTATCAAAAAATCTACAAACAATTAATGCTAGAGAGAGTGTGGAGAAAAGGCAACCCTCCTGCACTGTTGGTGGGAACGTCAATTAGTAGAGCCACTATGGAGAAGAGTATGGAGACTTCTTAAAATAGAACTAAAATAAAACGCTAAAAATAGAACTACACTGTGATCCTGCAATCCCATTCCTGGGTATATATCTGGAGAAAAACATGGTCTGAAAGGATACACACACCCCAATGTTCATTTGCAGCACTGTTTACAATAGCCAGGACATGGAAGCAACCTAGATGTCCATTGGCAGAGGAATGGATGAACATGTGGTTCAAAGTAGGTTATTTGTTGACAGAAAGCCCAGTGTTTTTATCTCCATCACTATCTATTGATGGCGATCGGCCACATGAAGCTGGCCCTCAGACTGAGACACATCCGCTAAAGGGAGACTAGGCATCTATCAATAATCACCAAGTTTCTTTATTCATCTCTACCATGTCTGAGATTTGTCTCTCTCTAATTTTCTACTCTTTCTAAATCATCCTGCAAATTGCTTGGTCCTCCTACCCTTTCTTCTATACACCCCCTGCCCATTTCAATCTGTTCAGGAATCTTCAATGATTTCTGGGTACTTACCCAGATCGTTAAGGCTTCAACATTACCTCGTGTTGGTCTCCTTATTCTTTTTCAAATAAACCTCTACTTTATATGTCAGTCATTTCACTACTCCCCACATGATGCTTATTTTTGCTTTTGTGATTCTCTTCCAGCTTAGATGCTCTCCTCTCTCCTTATTTATTCAAACCATATTCAAGATTTGGTCATTGAATACCAAGGACCTAGCACTCTTATTTATCAGAATCAAACACTACTTTTATCTACATATCTTTTCTATCAAATCTGATCCATGCTTGTAATTCTTTTCATTGAAATTATTTAAAATGCAAAACCTTGAAGTACACTGTATACCAACCTTCATTTTATCAATGAATTTTATCATTTTATCAGGTATTGCAAACCTGCTGAGTCAGAGGCAGAATCTTCATAGTCTTCTAAAGTGCCACTCACAAAATTTTCATTCAACAAATGCCTTTAAATACATTGAACTTAGTGTCCAAATCTAAGTAACAGTCTTTCACATTGGACCATAATGAGACTGCTTAGCCCAGAATTATCATTTGATTCACTCCTTTGCCAATAAGTTACCCAGATGACAAAGTAAAAAGGTCAAAGCTCATTTTGATAGAGACCTAATGCCTGGTGGATTATTTCCTTCCTTGGGTTATGTAAGGGGATGAAATGACAGACTCTGCTATGTTAATTACAGATTTCCTATTTCGTGGCTCCACATTTTCAGTATGAAATATGCAGACCTTTTTTTTTTTTGTCAACTAAAGGATATTTAAACAAGTTTGCAATTAATTTTTTCCTAGATGCCTTAAAGCAAATCATTCTCTTAGATTCATGTTCAGCAAATGTTTCTTTGATATTTATGTTTGACAGAGAGAAAGAAAATATGAACAGGAAAGAAGGAATTCCAGTTCAGCATATTAACCAAGGAAAACACTAACTGTCCTTCAGAATACAGTCCACAAATAGTCAGTTTCACCGCTGCAAGGTCAACAGAATTATCCTGTGGTTTCTCTGCCTAGCTGATAAACTCTTAGTTAAAGATTGCTTCATTCCTTTCAAAGGAGCCTGGTATAAGGTTATATGCTATTTCAGTGGATAACTTTAAATTTCTCTTTGTTTGCAATACATTTTCCTTAATGCATAAAGCCTATTTTGATGAATTAGCAAGAAATATAACTTTATGCTCCCAAAGTCAGAGGTCTTAGAATTTTAGTAGCCCTTATTTAAATATTATTGTTTCTATAGCAGTGGTCCTTTACCCTGTCTGTCCATGAAAATTACTATGGGAGTTTTTAAAACATATTGATGTTTGCGCCCATCCCAGAATTCTTTATTTAATTAATCTGGCATAAGGCTATAGGCCTTAAGGCTTTTTTGTTTGGGGTTTTTCTGTTGCTGTTGTTTTTGTTTTTTTAATTTAATGTGCAATAATGGTTAAGAATCACTATTCCAAGTGGAGAGCAAATGGGAGGACCAGAATAACTGGGTAAGAGAAATAAGTTTTGAAACAGTAAAAAAAAATAGGGGTTTCCTTGGTGGCTCAGTGGTAAAGAAGCTGCCTGCCAATGCAGGAGATGCAGGTTTGATCCCTGGGTTGGGAAGATCCTCTGGAGAAGGAAATGGCTACCCACTCCAGTATTCTTTCCTGGAGAATCCCAAGGACAGAGAAGTCTGGCAGGCTGCCATCCATGGGATCTCAAAAGAGTTGGACATGACTTAGCGACTAAACAATAATAACAACAATAAAAATAAAAACTATAATTTATTCAGTACTTATATATGTATACCAGACAGCATGCTAAGCATGTATCATTTTGCATCAGTTATCTATTGCTGCATAACAAATGACCCTAAAGCTTAATGGCTTAAACAACAAGCATAGTCTCATGGTTTCTCTGATCAGAAATTTGGGAGTCACTTAGCTTGGTGTTCTGGTTCAAAGTTTCGCTTGAGTTTGTAGGCAAGATACTAGCCAGGACTGCAATCATCTGAAGGCTTGACTGAGGCTAGACAGACCTTTCATAGAAAGGGTCAATGGCAAGGGGGGGTGGCAGGAAAAGGTAGTTCTTTGCTGACTGCTGGCAGGAGTGCTCAGTTCTTTACCATGTGGGCCTCTTCACTGAGCTGCTAGAGTGACTTCACAACATAGCAGCTGGCTTCCCCCAAAGCTAGTGACCCCAGAGAGAGCAAGGAGGAAGTCATTTGCCTTTTATGACCTAGTCTTGGAAATTATATGTCATCAATTGCGCCACATTTTATTCACTAGAAGTGAATCACTAAATATAGTCCACTCTAGGGAAAGGCAGTCAAGCTCCATCTTTTGGTGGTAGGAGTATCTAAGAATTTGTGGAGATATATATATACATATATACACACACACATATGCACACACACACACACACACACACATATTTAAATAAAGACAAATGTATTAGATTACAATTCTGGAAGTCAGAAGTTCAAAGTGATCATCAGGACTACATTCCTCCTGGAGATGCTAGGGGAGAAACTGGTTCTTTTCCTTTTCCAGCTTCTGGAGGGAGCCTGCACTCCTTGGCTTATGGTTCCTCCCTCCATCTTCAAAGTCAGCAGCCAGTGAAGCATCTTCCAGTCTCTCTCTACTATTATTGTCACGCTGGCTTTTGATTGACCCTCCCCCCTTCCTCTTATAAGGATCTTTATGACTACATTGAAATTGAAACTGAATATCCCACCCAGATATTTCAGAATTGCCTGACAACTCAATATTCTTAAATTAACACATCTTTAAAGTCCCTTTTTCAATGTAAGGTAACATATTGCACATGTTTCAAGGATTAACACATGGACATTTTGGGGGGACCATCATTTTGCCACACTGTCTAAGCTGCTGGGTATAGACACCTTCTGAAATCCATGCCAGTCTAAACATGCCAAAATATTCTAAGTTGTGTTATACAACTAAAAATGAGTACAAAAATGTATTCTCATTGTAAAATATGCAAATACTATGATAAAGTTGATTTTACTTCCCCATCATATTTAATTTCCTTCCCTCTAGGTAACTATTATTATAAATGAGCACCATCTATATTATGAAGTCTATCTACATATTTGCATAAATAAATGGACATATATATATATATACACACGTATTATATATATATATATATATATTTTTTTTTTTTTTTTTCCGAGAAGGAAATGGCAACCCATTCCAGTATTCTTACCTGGAGAATTCCATGGACAGAGGAGCCCAGTGGGTTACAGTCCATGGAGTCCCAAGAGTCAGACATGACTTAGCTACTAAATCATCATCATCACCATCATATATTTTTTACTTAACTTTTTATTTGGAATAATTTTTCAAATAGATTTATTGAAGAGTTGTAAAAATCAATGCAGAAGGGGACTTCCCTGGGTGGTCCAGTGGTTAGGACTTCACACTTTCACTGCAGGGGGTTCATGTTCTATTCTTGGTCAGGTACTAGATCCCACATGCCTCATTTAAAGATACTGAGTGCCACAATTAAGACTCAGCACAGCCAAAAAAATGGTAAATATCAAAAACACATTACAGAAATTTCCTATATACCCCTAGTTTCACTTTCCTCTAATGTTATCTCACATTACTCCAATATGTTTGTCAAAGTTAAGAAGCCAAAGAACATTACTATTAACTAAACTCCAGACTTTATTCAAATTTCCCAACTTTTTTCATTACTGTTCTTTCTTTCTCTTCCAAGATCCATCCAGGATACTACACTGCATTTAGTTGCCATATTTCCTCTAATGTGTGATAGTTTCTCAATTTTTCCAAATTTTTCAAGACTTTGGTTGGTTTTAAGGAGTGCTGGTCATTTATTTTACAAAATGTCCCTCAGTTTTGGTTTTGTGTGATGTATTTTCTCATGATTAGACTTTGGTTACGTGTTTAGGGAG
Organism: Giraffa tippelskirchi; assembly: GCF_054371585.1. NCBI lineage: Eukaryota > Metazoa > Chordata > Mammalia > Artiodactyla > Giraffidae > Giraffa > Giraffa tippelskirchi. The sequence continues at coordinate 34,788,827 of NC_137280.1, read as the reverse complement.
AGATTACTACAGAGGTAAAGTGCTTCTCTTATTACACCCCTGCAGAAGGGAGATCTTATCAACATGATGTTTCTCTCATCATATTCACTTTGACCTTTACCCTTTAGGGATATCTACCAGGCTTCTCCACTATAAATTTAATTTTTCCCTTTTCCACACTCTCTTCTTTAGAAGTGAATCACTAAGTCTGGTTCATACTGAAAATGAAGGGAGTTAATATCTACCTCCAGAAGGAGGGGTATCTACCTAATTTATATAGGATTTTCCGTAGGGAACATTTGAGTGGACATGTTATTTTAGAGCTGCACACATATATTCTATCATTTTTACAATGACCCCAGAGGACCATTGCTATTCCTACTTTGTAGATAAGAAATGTATATCTCAAAAAAGTCAAGTGATATGCCAGAGGTGACACAGCCAGTAAACTCTGGCATTTAATGTGAGGTTGGTTTGATACCAGAGTCTATATTCTTTTACTGAGCTCCTTGCCCTTCATACTACTAAGAACCTGTTGTTGGTACTATTCAAATGTATTTTTAATATTCTACAAAATTCTCAAGAACTTGTTAGAAAAGGGAATACAGGGCTTGTGCTCACTTGCTCAGTCAAGTCTGACTCTTTGCAACCCCTTGGACTCTAGCCTGCCAGGCTCCTTTGTCCATGGACATTTCCAGGCAAGAATACTGGAGTGGGTTGCCATTTCCTTTTCCAGGGGAATCTTCCTGACCCAGGGATAGAACCTGTGTCTCCTGCTTTGCAGGCAGGCTATTTACTGCTGAGCCATCAGGGAAGCCCTAGGTTCAAATAACAGAAACCTTTTTCCAGGAAAAAAACAATTTACTAATGTTTTCTCTCAACTGACTTACAAAATCAGTTATTAACCAAGCTCATTATACATATCTCTCTTTGTCCAAATATTAAATGTATCCACGTGGCTCAGGTGGGTGTCCCAAGTATGTGCCTGCTAAGTCGCTTCAGTCATGTCCAACTCTCTGTGACTCTATGGGCTGTAGCCCACCAGGCTCCTCTGTCCACCTAATACACAGGTACTCAGAAAATACTTCTTGCCTGAAAAGAAAGTGACTCCCTTTCCTCATAGTTTCCCATACTGTCTTGAGCATCTACCGGGGGACACCTAGACTTACAGTGGTTGATCCCTTCATGCTCAGACCCAGGACTAAGCCCCAAGATATGACAGGTTCACACCAGAATGACTGAACAGAACCTGGGGGTCAGGCTAGAACTGCAGGAAAAGCAAGGAATGTTGAGGTTTTCCCTCTTTCTATTCTAATGTGAAATTAAGTATCTGATGAGAACAGATACCAATTTGGATTATTTAACAAATGCTCAGCTCAGAGATCCATCAGGCTATGAGTACAGTTTTTGGATTTCTAAAGTAGTGCATTGTTTTCATCTCACCAAAGATTAGGAATCATATTTCTGGGTCATACATAACAAGTCATTTTCTCCAGATCTTGGGTTATTTGGGAGTCTTGATGACAGGAAAACCATTAGTCTTTCTGTCGTATCCATGTGGCTCAGGTGGGTGTCCCAAGTATGTGCCTGCTAAGTCGCTTCAGTCATGTCCGACTCTCTGTGACTCTATGGGCTGTAGCCCACCAGGCTCCTCTGTCCATGGGATTCTCCAGGCAGGAATACTGGAGTGGGTGTCATGCCCTCCTCTAGGGGATCTTCCCGACCCAGGGATTGAACCGATGTCTCTTATGTCTCCCGCATAGGCAGGAGTATTCTTTAACCACTAGTGCCATCTGGGAAGCCCACACTTGGGTTTAGTTGAATCACTCTGTCTCCCTGGGATACAGAAGCAAACCTTTCCTCTGGAGAGGAAGGCAGCAAAGTTCCAATCTTCTCTCCCCATCCTTCCTGACCTTGTCCTATTTGCTGTGTAGATGGAAAAACAGAAGCAGTCCAAGGGAAGGGGCTAGCTCTGGATAAGCATGTTTGTCAACATGCTAACAAACTTACGGAGAGTTAGCAAAGTTCTCCAATGAAAGATAATAGTGCATCAGATAAGTTACATTGCAAAACATTTTCCTTCTCTTTCAGCCTTTTAGCAAGAAAGTACGTTCAGAAACCATGTCTCTCCATTCAAAGCACTGTCTCCTGGAGGAGCAGAAAAGGAGAAGGAGGTTATTTCCTCCCTTACCTCTAGAGTTAAGAGACGCTCAGGTCTAGATCCTTACTCACAGACTCCAGAGAAAAGGAAAAATCCTCCCCACCAACCAATGCAGGACATAAAGACTCAACAACATTTATAAATATACTTAAGGCTGTGTCTCTATGATGGGAGTGGGTAAATATCCTTACATGTCTCAGTAGTAAATAGGAACTAAAATATAAATGTGTTTTGGAAAGAGAAAAATACAGGCATGGGGATGTTCAGAAAAGCAGGTAGTTTTCAGAGCTAACCTAACTACTTTCCCAGCTGTGAGATGCCATTGTGCACCTTCTGCATTGCCACCTGATCTCTGAGGGCTCCTGGGAACTCAGTCAACCCAGAGTCCCCTCTCCAGCCCAGAATCCTCTCTCCAGCTCATCACTCTCAGCACGGTAACTCTGCCACCTACTACCCACGTGACCTTCCCTGGTGAAACAATCTCTCTAATCTTGATCGTGCCACCTACTACCGACATGATCTTTACCAGGTGAATTAATCATTCTGAATCTCTGAATCACTCTGAATACTTGAGAGGTATCAGTGCCTATCTGCATAAGGTCACATGAGCGTAAATGAGCTAACTAATTAGTGTAACATGCTTATTAGCACAGTGGATGGCTCAGTCTGTGATGGCTTTCATAATTATTGAAATGTCCGTTCCTAATGATCTTAAGACTTCAGGATAGTGAAATGTGGCTCTAAATTAAGGGGAAAAGTTAGAAATTTTCATGACAAAATCAGTGAGTGGCTTCCAGGTGGCAGGATAGGGAGATCTTCCTAGACTTGAAATGAAGCCACCCTTATGGCAGAAAAGTGAAGAGGAACTAAAAAGCTTCTTGATGAAAGTGAAAGTGGAGAGTGAAAAAGTTGGCTTAAAGCTCAACGTTCAGAAAACTAAGATCATGGCATCTGGTCCCATCACTTCATGGGAAATAGATGGGGAAACAGTGGAAACAGTGACTGACTTTACTTTTTTGGGCTCCAAAATCACTGCTGATGGTGATTGCAGCCATGAAATTAAAAGACGCTTACTCCTTGGAAGGAAGGTTATGACCAACCTAGATAGCATATTTAAAAGCAGAGACATTACTTTGCCAACAAAGGTCTGTCTAGTCAAGGCTATGGTTTTTCCAGTAGTCATGTATGGATGTGAGAGTTGGGTGGTGAAGAAAGCTGAGCACCGCAGAATTGACGTTTTTGAACTGTGGTGTTGGAAAAGACTCTTGAGAGTCCCTTGGACTGCAAGAAGATTCAACCAGTCCATCCTAAAGGAGATCAATCCTGGGTGTTCATTGGAAGGACTGATGTTGAAGCTGAAACTCCAATACTTTGGCCACCTCATGTGAAGAATTGACTCATTGGAAAAGACCCTAATGCTGGGAAGGATTGGGGGCAGGAGGAGAAGGGGACAACAGAGGATGAGATGGCTGGATGGCATCACTGACTCGATGGACATGGGTTTGGGTAGACTCTGGATGTTGGTGATGGACAGGGAGGCCTGGCGTGCTGTGATTCATGGTGTCGCAAAGAGTCGGACATGACTGAGCGACTGAACTGAACTGAACTGAATTTGAGGTGTGTTGTGAGTGTAAAACAAATGCCAGATGTTGATGACTTATTTTGAAAAAAAAATCTAAAACTAAAAAAAATCTAAAATCATTAACAATTTAAAAATATTGGTTACATGTTGAAATGATAATGTTTCAGACATGTTGGGTTACATAAAATAGAACTTATTAAAGTTAATTTCACTTGCTCCTTTTCACTTTTTAAAATATGACTATGAGAAAACTTAAAATGACATATGTGTCTTGCAATAGATATTTTTTTGCACTGTGCCATTCTAGAACACTGAAGTAGCACTGAGAGAAATACTCCATTGAATTACACCCTAGGCCATGAGAGAGTTAATGCAGCTCCCCAAGATACTGCTTGAAAGTTACCCAGGTACAACAGAGCATGAAGCCAAATATGTCACAAACTGCTAATCACATCATTAAATATAGTTTCCCCTACTGCATTGTGTAATCACGTATGAGAGCAAAGAGCTTAGGGACTTTCAAATTACAGAAAATTTCAAATAGCCATTCAAGAAATGTTCTTGTCATCCCTGCTACATTTGTCCTGATCTAATCTGGCTGCAATTTAATGCATGGCATTTTTATCACAATCCACAAATGCACTCAACTAGCACAAATACACTTATTTATGCACAGAGCCAGGAAAAGGGTTATCTTTGCTTAAAATAACATGCTTAACTAATGAACTGTCCCTTTAACTGTTGGGGAGGCCAGAGGGCAGACACACATGAACTAAAGCAATACTAAATCTTCACATAATTAATTACATGGTTTACATGAACCAGAGGATAAACAGATGCATCTTCATTTTTTATGGATCCTCAAAACTCAGCACTAGTTCCTAAACTTTTAACTTATCCCTTGTAGTAGTAAATTGCTATAAAAAGGAATCAAAACAATGTAAAAGAAACAAACAAAAAGAAACTACCTCTGTATGCACTGATGAACTCTCTTTTAAAGAAATCTACAGTCAATCATTTAAGAAAAACATTTACAATTGAAATGGTCAATTTTTAAAATGTATAAGTAAATTTAGAATGAAAATTGTGTGTGTGTTTTTAAGAGGAGACCCATCTCTTCCACTCCTATCACATCATGTAACATTTTCCTTAATTTTTCTAAAATATGCTTTAAGTATAGGTATCATCCTCTCAACATACTTAATATAAAAAATTTAAAATTCCCAAATTCATAATTAAGGAACTAAATACTTTTACTTCTTTTGAGCCCCTGTGGAATTAAGCAGTGTTACATTATATTTTTGATAGCACCCTTTACTTCTTCAAAGTTATTATCTATTATATTAAACTTTAAAGATAATCAAGATTAAAAAAACTTCAATTCAAGGAATCCCTTGAGCACAGAGGGAAATTCCTTAGTTACGGTTGATAAGGAGGTGGCAATTATGAAGCTCAGTTCTAGCACCAGAAAAATGTTCTAGAGAAATCTAACTACAGATGGGCATAAGAGCCTCCAGGAGAAGTAACGCTCTGTGTTAATAATGTCTGGTATCTTAATGTATTGGCCATCCACTTCAGCCAAAGTTTATTTGAATAGGGGAAGTACCTTAAACTTACACTAAATAGAATACTCTAAAAATTTATATGCAATTTTGCTAGAAAGCATGTATATCACAACAGGAAGGATTCCCATACATTTAAGTGTTCCCATTTTTTTAAAAAAAGTACTTTGCAAACTTTGCCAGTCCTCTTTCTGGGCCTGGCCAAATTCCACAGATCAGATTACAGCTGAAAAAACACCATACTTCAAAATGAAGTGGAACAGGAGCTTGGAACTAAGCAGATTCTAAAGACAGACAGAGTGTATGAAACAGGAACAAGCAGGCCCTTTGGAAAGATAAGGAAAACATCAAAATCGTCTCAAGTACTCTTAGCTGATTAAATATATTTCTGCCAAGGGAAAGTAGATTTAATTTCTTAGTACAACTCAGACTTTCTCAGGACTCTTGTGAGGACTGCAAAATGGTGCAATCATTCTGCAGAACTGTGTGACAGTTTCTTATAAAATTAAACAAATATCTACTCTATACTTCTAGGTGTTTACCCAGGAGAAATGTAACCTCACACAGGACTGTTCTCAGAGCTGTTGGAAAGATTAAATGAGATCATGTGTGTGAAAGTGCACACAGAGTCATGCATGTGGTAGGAACTTATGAAGTAATATTTTCAATCTCCTTTCATGTATTTGGATGTAATAGCATATAGGATTTCAACAGTGCAGACTTTCATTTATATCCTGGGTCTGCTATTCACCTGTCATATCCATTCATCCAACCTTTTTTGAGTACATACTCTGTGCCAAGCATGCTTCTAGATGTTGCGGATACCATGTTGAATGTGATAGCTCCAGTCTTTACTCTCATGGGGTTTACATTCTAGTGCCCTGGGCAGGATGATTAAGTTTTCTTCACTTCCCTTTCCACCTCCATAATTCAATTCAGTTCAGCACCTTTGACAGACTGAGCTGAAGGACATAAGAATCAACTAAATACAATCTGTGCTTTCAAGTATTTTACAAACAGATGATGGAAGCAAATTCAATGGTGAATTTTGGCAGTAGGTCCTGTGAGAGGGATAAGGAGTTAGTGCTGCGGGGGATGTGCTCTGAACTCTCCTTGCTGACAAGGAGACTGGTCACAGGAGTGAATCAGAGAAGGCTTCCTGGAGGAAGAGCATTGAAGCGAAATCTGTAGAGTAAACCAGGCAAAACCTATTCACAAATTCACCATATTATCAGAAAGATAAAATGAGAATATAGTTGTAAAGGCACTAATCAGTCCATAGAGTCCTTTATAATTTAAAGCAGTTCTATTTCCACTTTTAGGGCAATAGTATTAAGACGGAAAATTGGTGGGTAGTCTTGAATCCAGTTCATATTCTCTCTGACAGTATGTTTTCTTCCTAACACATGTGCTTAATATGGGCTTCCCACATCTGCCTCCTCGGATCCGAACACTTCGAGCTTTCTGCTTGAAGGGAGTGGGTCACTGAATAAATTGTAATCATACAGGCCCAATTTTGACTTCCAGTCAAGTTTCTGGATTTGCTAAATTTACAGTCTGCGGTGTAGCTCTGTGGTTGGCCACACCCGCCTCTAGCCATGAAACAGGCTTTTGCAACAAACCAAGATTCTTGCTCTTCTGGAACCCATTGAGTACTTAATAATTTGCATTTTTCAATTTAATTGAAAGGCTCTGTTTATGGGACTCAAATACAGTTTATACCATAAATAACCAAAACTTTAAAGCCATACAAAAAGCACCAACTCTGCTGGAAAACTTTTGATCTGTACTTGCTGCTTTGTTTTATATGCTACACACACCTCTGGGAAAAAAGGGAAGTAGGAAGTGGGACTGGGGACACTTGTGCAGAAAATTCCTGCTTCCAACTACTGAGGCCTTAAAATGAACTTGGAAAAGGATGTCATTAGAGAAATGTAGACTACATTCAGTACATCCTCAGTCCATGGTGTGCACTTAGGCTGACCTTCATGAAGGCATGGCCTTCATGATTGCATTAGCAATTAGGATGGAAGTCACTCCAACTACACGAAACTTAAACCATTTCAGTAACTTAAAAAAATAATTAAAACACTTCATTTTCCTTTTGGGAGGTTGCAATAGTTAATAAAGCAATAATTCTTTTAATGACAAGGGTTTATGTGATATTATAATTCAACGTTAGAGATGTTCTCTGGATTTTCAGAAAAAAAAAAAGAATTATGGTAAAAGATGCCCCTCCCTCAAATAATGGCAAGTAGATACTCAGAAACCAAATTAGCGGTATATCCAACAAAAGTGGGCCCTATGCAAAGTTTAATGGAACCCTCTCCTCAACTGGGGTACACTTGAGCCCTCTCGTGAACAGGCAAAGTATTATGATGCAAGAAGAAGGAAACATTTTTTTATTTTTGGGGAAGGACAAGCTGAAACCAACAATAAAAGGTGCCCAAGGCATCTAAGTCAAGTCCATCAGCCAGTCCTGCCAGCCCAGGCATCAGTGCCTTATACTCATACGCAATCAGACTTCTGACTTGAGAGTTCTCACTCTGCCCTGGAAGAATCTCACAGGCTTCCCTCATAATCTGATGACGCAAACCAATGGTTTAGCAACATCCTCTACTTTTTTAAACCACTATATAAAAACAGTGAAGGATAGGGAGGCCTGGTGTGCTGCAGTCCATAGGATCGCTAAGAGTCAGACACGACTTAGCTACTGAACAACAACATATAAAAATATACATCTTAGATGAGTGGAAATGGAAGAGGAATGGGCAATGATGGTGGGAAATAGCAGGAGAAAAAGCAACTTGCTTTTGGGTGGGAAGAGGAATGAGTGGGAGAAAGTTCTGGAAAGAAGACTGACTGGAACAAAGGAGACTTGGATTAGAATCAGAAAAGACAGCAGATTTTGGAAGCAAAGAAAAGAAGAGGAAGTTAGCTAGTTTGAAGATGTCTTCAAGTTCTAAGCCTCCAGGAGCCATGTCAGGCCTGGAGAACAGTGAGGAGTACAGAATTTCACCTCAACCATTGTTTATTTAACAAATACATATTCTGCACTTAACTGTCTAATCACTGTTTTTGGTGCTGGGGATTCAGCAATGAACCAGCAGAAACAAAACCCCTTGTTCTCATTGGAACTTAGGTTCCCTGGGCAGGTCTAAAGCAGCTGGATATCCAGGCTCCTCTTCCAATGAGTGAGGGTGTTTTTGAAATGAAGCAGGACCCTATGGTCCTTGCCACCCCCCGCCCACCATCCATGTCCTCCGCCTGCCTTTTGCCTGTGGAAAACTTCAGTTAAAGAATAAGCTTAATCAGAGAAGTGAGAAATGCTGAAACAAAGGAAAACAGTCTAAGGAGACTAAATAATAATAATGCAGTCATTAAGCATAGTCAGGGACCTTTAGTTCTTTCTCAAGGGCTATAGATAATATTCTGAGCCATATCCTGTGAGCTGTCTTAAAGATACTGAAAAGCCAGGTGGAGAAGTTAACTACATTGACAGACAACCAGACTATACCCAGGAGATGAGCTGCCACGGTTTTAAGAACTGATTGCAAAAAATGGGAACAAATGGATCTTGGAACTGAAGACTGACTGTACCTAAAAGAATCAAGATGCTGCTCGACAGACCACTGATGACCAATTCAAAGATGACTGGTAGAGATGACGGTGTTGTTTCTACATGTAGCCCTCCACCACGCTGTCTATAAAAGCTCTCACCCATTGCTTGTCAGGTGTGGGGGAGTCAGCCTTTGGACAGACGTCCACTACCCTCCCCACCACCCCTAGTTGCCAGCATCTGAAATAAAGCCTACTTTCCTTTCCACCAACCTGGTCTGTTAATTGGCTTTTGAGCTGTGAGAAGCCAGACCCCCTACACGTACCTTTCGGTAACACTTTCAGTCCCTCCACCCACAAAAGAGTTCCCCCTTCTACTTCCTAAGGCCTGTGCCATTTTAACCATCTTCAAATGACCAACAGTCTTTACCCTCCTAGTAGATTATAATCCCTTTATAATCCCTTTGACTTGAAGACCATATCTCTTCTTATTTTATATTTAAAGCACAGAAGGAAACGTAGAGCCTGCCTGGCTCACTTCACACAATGGCAGTTAGCGCTCAGCAAATATCGTCTGAGGAAAACGGTCCCTGAAGAGAGCAGCAAGAAGCGAGCCCCTGGGACCCTGCCCCGGGGTGTCAGTCACCATTGAGGGATGGACCTGTCCTGCATCCCTCCTTCCTTCCTGCCTTCCTGATGTGACTTTCCAAGCTGGGTTTGGTCCATTTGGGTTTTGTGAGGTGTGCAGATCTTCTCTCACCAGGGCTGTGCCAAGTTCTTCTAGGTGTAGGTACTTACAAAACTTCTTTAAGCTTTGGCCTGAACTTAGTGCCCAGCAAGCTTCTACTCAATATCCCTCAAGTGGATCAAGACTTCTTCCTGGGTGGGCAAGTAAGCTGAGGCCAGGAGTTGAGAGGATGCTTTCCCACTATGCCTTTAGTCCTCCCCAACACAACCCCTCAGGCAGCTGCAACACTGCTCAGGGTTGGTCCAGGCAGTCATTCCTTGGGGTCACTCAGATCCACCCAGTTGACACTTAGAAGAGCCAACGATCACCAAGTGGTAGAATTAGGGGCCAGCTATCATTCCTCACTCTGACTGACTTGGGGTGGTCAGCGGGGGTCTCCTCCTGTTCTCAGGCACCATTCAGTAAACATCTGTCCAACAGAAAGACAATATAAGCTGCTTATGTCATTTTAAATCTTCTAGTAGCCACATTAAGAAAAGGAAAGGAGGAATCAACTTTAATCGTGCATCTTATTTAGCATAACATATGTAAAATATTGTCATTGCGATTACATTGCAATGACAATTGTGATTACATTGTCAACATGTAATGAACATAAAAGTTACTGAGATATTTTTCATCCTTTTTTTCCTTAAAGTCTTCAGAACCCACTGTGTAGTTTAAACTTAGAGCACATAGCTACCTCTTAAAACTCAACACCCACAGAGGCCCAGAGACTACAGTGGAGACCACAGCTCAAAAGAGTTCTGTGAACTCTCTCAGGGCATCTTGTTTGAAGACAAATTTTTTTGCATAAATGTCAGTTTAGGAAAAATAAAATGTTTAGAATAAAATGGAAACAGTGACAGACTTTATTTTCTTGGGCTCCAAAATCACTGTGGACGGTGACTGCAGCCATGAAATCAAAAGACACTTGCTCCTTGGAAGAAAAGCTATGACAAATCCAGACAACAAATTAAAAAGTAGAGACATTACTTTGCTGACAAAGGTCCTTATAGTCAAACCTATGGTTTTTCCAGTAATATGTACGGATGTGAGAGCTGGACCATAAAGAAGGCTGAGCACTGAAGAATTGATGCTTTGAATTGTGGTGCTGGAGAAGACTCTTGAGAATCCCTTGGACTGCAAGGAGATTAAATCAGTCAATCCTAAGGAAATCAACCCTGAATATTCATTGGAAGGACTGATGCTAAAGCTCAGTCTGATACTTCGGCCACCTGATGCGAAGAGCTGACTCATTAGAAAAGACACTGATGCTTGGAAAGATTGAAGGCAGGAGGAGAAGGGTGACAGAGGATGAGGTGATTGGATGGCAACATCGACTAAATGGACATGAGTTTGAGCAAACTCTGGGAGATAGTGAAGAACGGGGAAGCCTATCATGCTGCAGTCCATGGGGAAGCAGAGAGTCAGACATGACTGAGCAAGTGAATAACAACAAAATGTTTACAAAATAATAGCTCTAATAAATTTTGTGTGGGAAAAGGTTTATTTTTGCAACATTGCCTACTAATTTATTTTAGGCAAAGAATGCTATTGTGAAACTTTTGCTCCTTATCAGCCACTAAAATCTGAATATCTGGACACACTGGAGAAATTACGTGGCAAAGCTGAGGAAGTTTTTAGACTTTCGGCTGGCTTCTCACGGCTGGGGGCGTTCTGCCCTGACCAAAGAATGATTCCATGGGTCTGTTCCCTGCTTCTTCCTGGGTCTTTGTTTATAGTGGAAAGACAAGAGCCTTATGAAGCGGCACAGAAATAGACTGCATCTTGGTTTCCAACACGTGGGCCCTGATGTTTGTGTAGTCTGCCTGGACACTAACAACTGTTCCTCAGATGAATAATGTTTGCTTCCAAAGTGGTGCAGTGGTAAAGAATCTGCCTGCCAATGCAGGAGACACAAGAGATACAGGTTCGATCCCTTGGTCGGGAAGATCCCCTGGAGGAGGAAATGGCAACCCACTCTAGTATTCTTGCTCGGAAAACCCCTTGGACAGAGAAGCCTGGCGGGCTACAGTCCTTGGGGTCACAAAGAGTTGGACACGACTGAGCACTTGTGTACTGAATAATGTTTAATTTTCAGTAAAAATTAGTTATTGACTACTAATTATGAGGTGAACACAGTTTCTTGGACTACATGTTATCTCCCACATATTTGTACTATTTCCCCAATACAGATGAAAGACATTATAATGATAAGATAAAAATCCATGTAAAAGTATTACTGAATTACTAATAATTATTGATATCTCTCTCACATTTCCCACAATTAATGGAACCTAAAAGTACAGGTAAGTATTCATGAAACTGCCTGGTTCTAAAGTATGGCCTTTCGGCATCACAAATCACTCTTTACCAAGTTGGTCGGCATTAGTTCACAGTTTTGCTCTCCTTCAAGTGGTCCAACTCACTGTCAGCCAGGGTTCTCCTGAGATGGGAACCTCCCACTGCTTCTCTGTAACTGAGTTCATGTCTCTGATTAAGAAAACCTGGGTTCAGAACCAACTGTGTGCTTAGATTAATTGCTCAATACTAATACATTCAACATAGACAATTGCATTACATAACACGTACCAGCTACTTTGCAGTATTTCCTTAGGCATAATAAGCTTTTACTGGTAAAAACCAAATCAACATTAATCTGCAAAGCTGTCATTTTATGTCCACGGCCACGAAAAAAAAAAGAAGAAGAAAAAAACAGAGCGAGATAAAGTAAACCTTATCAAGGAAGTGGACCCAAACATTGTCCAACCAGTTCTCTCCATCCCCTTCAGGCAATCTGATTCATATAAACTGAGGTTCCAAAGTATATTTTATTTAATTGCTGAGAGCAAGAGCTTGGTAGGCATTTTTGAGCTAAGCTGTTTATTGTACTGACCTGCTCTGCTTTTGGGGAAAACTGAAAAGTGATCCTGAAAAGTGATCTTTTAAAGTTAGCATTTCCAAGCTGGTCTGCTTGTTCTACGTGCTCTATTTCCTTTCAATTGCATCAAGAGGAAACAGGTAGGAAAGATGAAAAGTCACCCTTGCAAACAAGAGCAAAATAGTCAAGTTTCAAAGCTGCCTAGTAGACAGTAGCTAGCAACACCCTCTCATATTTCCAAGCAAACACAGGCGAAGCCACATTTTTTCCTACCTCCTGTAAACAATCTGTGTTGAAACAAGGCATCCACAATGCCTTCCCCCTGGTCTCTAAAAGCTGGCCACTGTTACGTGTTTAATCACACATTTGAATCCTGAAGAGTAAAGAAGCCAGCTAGGTAGGGACTGTTTGATTTACACCTCTTGGCTGGAGATGTGAGTGCCAAGCCGACCTGCCCTGTCTCTGTGCTTTGCAGTCAGACGGAGACCCCCCGGCCAGAGGGCAACTCTGCCAAAGCCGCCCCCGTCCCCATGAAGGGTGGTGGGGAGTATGCAGCACGCACAAGTTGCGTTCATGAGGAAACCATCTTCCTGCCCACCTAGCACTATATTTAGAGCCATCTCTTGGCATGCAAACTTATATTTCTGGGCTTTCTGCCACTCAGACGGGGAAAAAAAAGGACCAGAAAAACTGGTTTGGTTCCAATGCTGAACCCAAACAATAAACGTTGAAAGTGGCCTTCCCCATGGCTGCATGTCCGTGTCAAACATCACTCCTTCTTCAAAAGCAATGGGCACTGGATGTGCCTCTGAAGAATGCTTTTTTCTTCATGACCCTAATGAGGAAAATGTGTCCTACTCTAAAGGAAGCAGTGAAGCAAATTTCTATGGAAAGGACAGATGATTTTTGAACTTTTTAATGTGGTATCATCCAGGCTGGGATTGTCAACTTCCCCAAAGATGTGTTAGCCCCGAACAAAAGTGAAAAAGTGTTGGTCACCCAGTCGTATCCAACTCTTTACGACCCCATGGAACTGCAGCCTACTAGGCTCCTCTGTCCATGGAATCGAATCCCCCAGGCAAGAATACTGGAGTGGGTTGTCAATCCGTTCTCCAGGGGATCTTCCCGACCCAGGGATCGAACCTGGGTCTCCCACACTGTAGGCAGATTCTTTACCATAGGAGCCACCAAAAGTTACATCCCAAAGTTAGCTCCAAAGCAGATGCAAAAAGAACACGCAATACTAAATTGTTCGGCCTCTCCAATCCTCTACGGAAGATCCAACAAAAAACACTCCTGATCATTCTGCTGTTTGGCTACAAGAACATCTGGCATTTGGGAACATCTAGGTTCTTCACCAGGAAGAGAAGTGACACAGGAAGAAACCTTGATACACACCCACCTCGAGCCAGTAGCTACAAGTCTTACAAACACCAGTTCTAAACCATGGAGGGCTTCGCCATATGAGAAATGAGCAAGGCAAACAGCTCTCTTCACCCTAAGGGCCCTTCCCAACTTTTCTCTCTCAGTGTGTTTTTTTCTTACAGTCCTATTTACTGAGTTAATTTCGGTAAGTCTTTTTGCTCAGAATCCTGCCATAGCACTCACTGCCTAGAAATATAGTAGTGCGACAGCCCATTTCATCCATAAACATAGCATTGAACAGCACAGCCATTTGGTGGTTTGGGTATTTCCTCCTCATCAGCACATGTCATCACCTCTAATGACTTTAACAACTAAAGGAAAGAATAAAAATATTAAGAGTTCTGCAGCCATCCTAAAACTAATAATATGACAAAAAACTAAAACAGTATTAAACAAAAAAAAGCCCTCCACAAAATTTCTTGAAAATAGTAAATGATATGCATGCAAAATAGAGTCACCGGACGTGAAGTATGAACACTTCTGAAAGTTACACTTCTATATAAAACCTCTAAATGTCGGTGGCTCAGTCACAAAGAATCCGCTCGCAATGCAGGAGGAGATGGGGTTCAATCCCGGGGTCACAAAGATCATCTGGTGAAGAAAATGTCAACCCACTCTAGTATTCTTGCCTGGGAAACCCCAAGGACAGAGGAGCCTGGTCAGCTACAGTCCATAAGGGTTGCAAAAGAGTCGGACACAATTCAGCAACTAAACACCACCACCAGCGAGTAGACAAGTGCAAAGAAAGCTGACTAGCTGTCAAACAAACAAAAAAAAACTCTCAGTGTTTTTGGTACTTTGGGACTGTTCACAAGGCCTCCTTCTTCTAGGCCCAGGTGGAATTCAAGCCCTGCTCCCTTGAAGTTTGGCACAGCCACACAATTTGCTTGGGTGAGAGGAATGTGAGTAGAAGTGACTGGTGTCACTTTTCTGACGCTGGTTTTCACGTCTCTGTTCTCTTTTGGGCCAGGTACACCCGAGTCCTAGACGGACATGAAGCATAAGCCAGAAATAAACCTTTGTTGTTTGAATCCTATGAGATAAGGGGGTTGCTTGTTACCATAGCAAACCAAGCCTAACTGATCAATACAGTAAATTAGTAAAGAATGAATAATAATTAGCAAAAGATAATTGTGTCACAGGTCCTTGTACTGAAAAGGCACCCAAGTCAATCCTTCCAGGGGCCCCCTCCAACCACAGCTTAATAATTGTAGCCAGTCAACTTCTAAGAACTGTGGTGTTGGAGAAGACTCTTGAGAGTCCCTTGGACAGCAAGGAGATCCAGCCAGTCCATCCTAAAGGAAATCAGTCCTGAATATTCATTGGAAGGATCGATGCTGAAGCTGAAACTCCAATACTTTGGCCACCTGATGTGAAGAACTGATTCATTTGAAAAGACCCTGATGCTGGGAATGATTGAAGGCGGGAGGAGAAGGGGACAACAGAGGATGAGATGGTTGGATGGCATCACCGACTCGATGAACATGAGCTTGGGTAAGCTCCAGGAGTTGGTGACGGAGAGGGAAGCCTGGCGTGCTGCAGTCCATGGGGTTGCAAGGAGTTGGACATGACTGAGTGACTGAACTGAACTGAACTGAACTGAACTTCTAAGATATCTCTTAGCAGCTCTGTTGAGACCCAAAGCAAATAAAATGCTCAAGAAAAAACGAAAAAGAAAGGGTCCAGCTAAGAAAACAGACATGACTGGAGAGAAACGAAGTGATTCCCAGAATCTCTAAATCGAACGCTCTCAATCCTGTGTGGGCCCGGCCCCAAAGGTTCAACAGCTTCACTTGGTTACGGTTAGAATCCAGGCGTCTGTACTGTTTCTCAGACTCCCTCTGTGGTTTCAGCGTGCAGCCCAGCTTAGGAACCATGGCTTCACATGGCTGGGCTCTGTTATTTTCCAAAACTCAGTCCTGAGACATTAAATATTATAGGAAAAAAAGAAATGCCCCAACACGGTGCCCTTAACTGGCATGTTCATGTTACAAGAAATGAGCGTTTTCAAGTACTGAGATTGTCAGTTTTCCCCTGGTCCAGCAGTAGAACGTGTTCTCAATCCACGGTTAGTGGGTCATTTTATACTCTTAGCATTCTATCTTTGGAGTAGCTCTAAAGAGACAGCAGCTCTAATACTAACATCGTAGTATGTGACATTCAACAGTCAGGGAGTCAACTGTCCTATAGAAGTATGAACACAAGTTCAGTATGGATTCAGAATCAGGGCAAGAAGTCACCTGGGCTAAGGGACACCATAGATGTATGGGATATGTCAGCAGAGAAAGTATAGCTGAGGACCCGGAGTATCATTGGAGCCCCTCAAAGAACACATTTAGCTACAACAGAAAGCTAAGTCTTTCGGAGACCAGGAGAGACTATTCAAGAGAACGGAATCATCTCTCTTCCCTCTAAGAACATCCAGAGCCTCCCCATGAGGACGTATTATTCTTATTTCCATTTTAGAGACTAGGCAATTGAGACTACAAGTTTAAGTGACCTGCCCACCATCACACGGCCATGAACATCACTGAGGAGTAAAGAGAACAAAGGGGTTCACAATCAGGAATCAGAATCAAAGGGGTTCACTCCCATAATGTGTAGTAAAGCTGAGGTAGCTTATAACAATTCTCTATCACTCTTCCTGTTTTCACAGTAACTATTTCCAGGAACTTGCCTTGCTATAATTGAAAGAGCATGCCTTCATGGTAGACCTGTAATGCAGAATTTTGACAAAGACATCCCCGAATAATTACTTCTGTTCAAATGTATTTATTTTAAATTGAAATTTTGATAAAGTGTGGCATCAGTATACATAATTCACTCCCCTGCTTAAAGTTAAACATCATTTACTCAACCATCAATGAAGATTTTAGAACCTTCTGAGTGTTTCTTACTGCACATATTAGGGTAGCAGGAAAGACAATCACCACCCCCTCAGAGTTTACAATCTGGCTAGACACACAGATAATTAAATAGCAAGAAAATTGTGCTAAGGGGTATGAAGGGACAAGTATTATGAAGTCTTTCAAGGTGTCCATGGTTTCCCTAGTAGCTCAGATGGTAAAGCATCTGCCTGCAATGCAGGAGACCTGGGTTTGATACCTGGGTCAGGAAGATCCCCTGGAGAAGGAAATGGCAACCCACTCCAGTATTCTTACCTGGAGAATTACATGGACAGAGGAGCCTGGCGGGCTATAGACCATGAGGTCGCAAAGAGTCGGACATGACTAAGTAACTAACACACACACACACGTACACGGAGACAAAGAATGGCCAGCTGTCCTTTCAAACATTTGAAGTGCACTGGGCTTTGCTTCTTGTACACGCAGCCAATTTAACATGTACCCTCTGTGTCCAGGCTTTGTGCTTCTCTGGTGCTGTCTTATAGCTCTGCCTTTAAAGCAACAGGTATCAATGTCATGTCACTTCAAATAGCTCATCACTGTCATTGAAAGCATTGCCGGCTTCATGCATAAAGGCCTTCCTGGTTTACTGTGGAGCAATTGCTCAGCCAGTCATCAAGTTATCAGTTATCACAGGAGCAGGCAACCGAACAGAGCTGCATTAAAAGCTGGCTTTCAACCTGTTGAGTTACTAAGCATAATTTGGGCCTTTATTCTACCTTCATTTAAGACAAGACATGTGGGAAGCATGCTTCCCACTAAAAGCCCTTTGTCAAGTGTTACACTTATTAAGCTTTTTGGACAGAGTCACAGCTCTGAGACAGACATTTTGCCAATATCCCACTCCTTATCTGCAAAAATCAACACTGGCTTGGTAGATTTGTTCTGAAACTCAATTTCAGATATTAAAAAAGAAAACAACATACAATGATTTGCTTTCAGAATTTCCAAGATGACCATAATTGCTAACGACAATGAAATAGATAATATTTATTAGGCTCTTACTAATTAACAAGTACCATTTGCTAGGTGTTTTATGCATGCCATCTCATTTAAACTTTATAAAAACCATATCATATCAGTACTAGGACAATACATAAATTCTAAAGCACACATTTTCCTCACATTCTATGTTAGTAAATAGGGTACATCTTAGAATAAATCAAGTTATATCACAGTGTAAGACTCACAGATAGAGAACAGACTTGTGGTTGCCAAGGAGGAGGAGGGTAGGAGACAGATGTATTGGGACTTTGGGGTTAACAGATGCAAACTATTATATACAGAATGGATAAACAACACAGTCCTAGTGTATAGCACAGGGAGCTATATTCAATATCCTAGGATTAAACCATAATGGAAAAGAATATAAAAAAGAATGTATCTACCTCTCTGTCTATAACTGAGTCACTTTGCTGTACAGCAGAAATGAACACATTATAAATCTACAATACTTCAATTTTAAAAAGCGATAGTTTTAATTGGTAGCAATTTTTCTCTGTGAATTACACATCATATAATGGTGCATTTTAAAATCCAGGGTGTCTCAGATGAAAAAGATTATGGCATTATTAGCTCCATTTCACAGATGAAGAAACTGAGGCTCTGAAAAATTTGAGTATCTGGCCCAACGTCACACAGAAAATAAATGGCAGAACAAGGATGTGATCCCAGGTTTTTCTAGCTCCAAAGTTTGTGCTCTGGACTGGAACACTGTACTGCTTCCCACCACATGGAGATACAGCCTTTAATAAACATTAATTCATTAAGCTCTTAGCATCTGATATGAGTTAGTCACCAGGTTGGGAATGCTGGAGGTACAGGGTAAGACACCTCTTCATAGCACTATTTAAGGACTGTGGGTATCTGAACAATGAATTAGAACATTAAGCTTCATACACTTTTGATGGACTCCAGCATAACACCAGATCTAAGACTGCACTTTCTTTTCAGGGTCATTTTTTTTTTTTCCACTAAGAGCTGCTTTTTCATTAGCTAGCCTTACACTGGGTGAACACTATGTAAATCAACATTTTAGTATGACAGATAGAGGCTGAGTTGACTGTTAGTGGTATTTTCCCGCTACTATTCACACCCTGTGTGATATCCTCCCCATGAGTGTGGCCAGGACCTGTGACTTACTTGTGACCAATTGTCGTTGTTTGGTCACCCAGTCAAGTCCGATTCTTTGCAATCCCATTGACTACAGCATGCTAGGCCTCCCTGTCCCTCACCATCTCCTGAAGTCTGCCCAAGTTCATGTCCATTGCATCGGTGATGCCATCCAGGCGTCTCATCCTCTGACACCCTCTTCTCCTTCTGCTCTCAATCTTTCCCAGCATCAGGGACTTTTCCAGTGAGTCAGCGGTATACATCAGATGACCAAAATTCTGGCTTTTGAGCGTCAGCATCAGTCCTTCCAACAAGTAGTCAAGGCTGATTTCCCTTAAGATTGACTGGTTTGATCTTCTTGCTGTCCAAGAGACTCTCGGGAGTCTTCTCCAGCACCATAGTTTGAAGTCATCAATTTTTCAGTGCTCCACCTTCTTTATGGTCCAACTCTCACAACTGTACGCAACCACTGGGAAGACCATAGTCTTGAGCATACGGACTTTTATCGGCAGAGTAATGTTTCTGCTTTTCAACACATTGTCTAGGTTTGTCATAGCTTTCTTGCCAAGAAGCAAACGTCTTCAGGTTTCATGGCTGCAGTCACCATCCACAGTGATTTTAGAGCCCAAGAAGAGGAACTCTGTCATTACTTCCACCTTTTCACCTTCTATTTGCCATGAAATAATAGGGTCAGATGCCATGATCTTAGTTTTTTTTTAATATTCAGTTTTAAGCCAGCTCTTTCACTTTCCTCCTTCACCCTCATCAAGAGGCTCTTTAGTTCCTCTTCACTTTCTGCCATTAGAGTGGTATCATCCGCACAGCTGAGCTTGTTGATGGTTCTCCTGCTTCTCTTGATTCCAGCTTGTAACTCATCCAGCCTGGCATTTCTCATGATGTGCTCAGAATTTAGTTTAAACAAATAGGGTGACAGCAGACAACCCTGTCATATTCCTTTCTTAATCTTGAACCAATCAGTTGTTTCATACAGGATTCTAACTATTGCTTCTTGACCCGCGTACAGGTTTCTTAGGAAACAGGTAAGATATGGTCTGGTATTCCCATCTCATTAAGAGTTTTCCACAGTTTATTATGATCCACACAGTCAAAGGCCTTAGGGTAATTGATGAAACAGAGGTAGATGTTTTTCTGGAATTTCCTAGCTTTCTCCATGATCCAGCAAATGTTGGCAATTTGATCTCTGGTTCCTCTTCCTTTTCTAAACCCACCATGGACATCTAGAAGTTCTTGGTTCACATAATGCTGAAGCCTAGCATGCAAGATTTTAAGTATGACCTTACTAGCATGGGAGATGAGTGCAGTTGTCCGATGGTTAGCACATTCTTTAGTCCTACTCTTCTTGGGAATTGGGATAAGGATTGACCCTTTCCAGTCCTGTGGCCACTGCTGAGTCTTCCAGATTTGCCGACATATTGAATACAACACCTTGATGACATCATCCTTTAGGATCTTGAATAGTTCTGTGGCAAAAGAATATGGCAAAAGTGATGGACTGTCACTTTTGTGATTAGGCTACATGACTGAATTCTATCTCACTAGCAGACTCTCCATCTTACTGCCTTTGGTGAAGCAAGTTGCTATGTTGCAGACACCCACATGGCAAGAAGTTGAGAGCTGCCTCTAGACAGCTCTAGAACTGTCAGCTAGGAACTGAGACCCACAATCCAGCAATCTTCAAGGAAGTGTATCCTTCAGACACCCACACAGGTGAGCTTGAGAGAGGATTCCCTCCCCACCTGAGCCTCTAGATGAGACCTCAGCCCTGGCTGACAAATGCAGAGAGACTGATGAGACAGACTCAGAGCTACGCTGTGCCCAGATTCCCGACCCACAGAAACTATGAAATAAAAAATGTGTTATTTTGCACTGTCAAATCTGTCATAATTTGTTATGCAATAATAGCTGAGTGCTAAAGAATTGATGCTTTCGAACTGTGGTGCTTCAGAAGACTCTTGAGTCCCTTGGACAGCGAGGAGATCAAACCAGTCAATCCTAAAGGAAATTAACCCTGAATATTCATTGAAACGACTGATGCTGAAGGTGAAGCTCCAATACTTTGGCCACCTGATGCAAAGAGCCGACTCATTGGAAAAGAGCTTGATGCTGGGAAAGATTGAGGGCAGGAGGAGAACAGGGTAAGAGAGGGTGAGATGGTTGGATGGCATCATAGACTCAATGGACATGAGTTTGGCAAACTCTGGGAGACAGTGGAGGGAAGCCTGGCATGCTGCAGTCCATGGGGTTGCAAAGAACTGGACACAACATAGCTACTGAATAACAACAATAGCTAATACACTTGGTGAAAAGGTAAATGTCTTTGTCATGGACCTTTATGATGTTCTCAAATAGTTGATACCAAAAAATACCAATTGTGATTTCAATCTCTTGGTTACATAAAAAAAAAATATATATATATATCAGTTACAACATATTGAGCATTCTCTGAGTGCCAAGTAAGTTCTAGCATGCTATTAGTGATCAACAGCCACATTTACCAAGCAATAGCTCATTAGTGCAGTTAACTGCATACATAAGAAATATTAAATATTCACTTCATTTTACAATTTTTTAAAAAATGTTAGTGGACTTTATCATTTTATTGTCTATTCCTCTTCTTTTGGTAAATGCAGTCTTTCCTTCTAGAAAATGCTTCTTCCTCTAATTCTAGTCACGTTCTTCTTATCTAACCCACTCTGTGCCCAGTGACTGATCCAAGCTTGGGCACCTCATCACACGAGGCTGGGCTAACAAGCATCTTTCTCTAAGATTCTGTTTTCATGTGGGCCAGAGGGAATGATGGAAAGTCCTTCTTGAGTCCTACAGCTATGTGAGCCCAGCATTGAATTCTCAATGGCCATGCTCCCTGCTATTTGCAGGAAGACATTCTATAGGAGGAGAGAACGGCCTGACACTCAGAAAGAAGCAGAGACAGACAGGAAGAGCCTGGTTCCTTCCAGTCCTTGCTGATGGAGTCCCCAAAGTCCAGCTGTGTCCCTGCCATTTCTCCAGGTCACAGAAACCTAACTGTAAACTTAACTCTGAGATCCCAGCCAGCACCCACCAAAATTCAGTTACTTCCATTGAAAAAGACTCACGTAACACATGGATGAAGATTTTTCACTGTTTTAGACTGTCCTTTCCTGATCTATGTTACTGATGTTTTGAAATATCTGGGCTCCTCATGTTTTTCTAAAAATAATTATTCTATTACTGAATTACACCACACCCAGCTGATTGCTGTACCACAGAATGTTAAAGTGGGAGAGACACTAGGGATTATATGGTCTGACTCTCATTCAAAAAGGAGGACACTGAACCTAGGGAGGTGAAGTTACCTTCTTTCCAAGATAAAAGTGAGTTTATGCCAAAATTTCCTAAAACTTGACCTTTTGTACCCATTCCAGTGAGTTCTGTCTATCATACAGCTTTATTCTGAAGAATTTATAGAGGCTTAACTTAAAGAGTTTGCTTTTTGTTATAGAGCTCCTTCAAAAATCTTTCATCTCTCAAAGACTTGCAATTAACTTGGCTAATTAATAAATAACATAAAAATTAAGAACAGTTTATTTGACTTCACCCATAAAAGTACTTATTCCTGATTCTAACCACACGAGAAACAAATGGTCACCAGTTTTCAAATGATTTCAATATAAGAAACTCTGTGTTTACTAGTCTATATTCTGGTTTACTTTAATCATTCTACTTCTGGACTGAGTAGTATTTGCTACACAAATAAGAATAATTAAATTTATTTAATAACCATTAATGCTCTTTCATTTTCTAATTATGGATGATTTTTCAATCATAAAAAGCTACATATTAAAGGAAATATGAAAAGGTGAAAGAAAACAATGACTTATGTCATGTCTGAAGTTGATATAAGCAATGACCTTGAATTATGTAATTCTTAGCCTAGTTTTTATAAACTTTTTAATACGGAGAAATTAAAATCCAACGCCCCAAAGAAACAGATGTTAATATGTTAATCAATACCCTGGGTGTTCTCTCATAACCATGTTTGCAAAGAAATTCTCCCACTTCCCTCCACTCAGCTCTGTTGCTGCTTTCAAAATTGCCCCCCTCAAGTCTGTGTCATTAAATCACACTTCCTATAGATTCCTTTGCTTGCAGCACAAATTTTAAGAATCCAGGTCTACTAAACACCTTGAGCTTTAGAAAATACTGAAGTGGCTTCTCTGAGGTTTTCTTGGACCTTTTAGCTGACTTGAAGTCTCTATAACAACTCAAATATACAGATATCTTTGGAATAGATACACCATGCCAAAGCAAGCAGAGATTGTGGCCAAAGGGCATGTGTGTTGCAACACAAGCTTTGAGTGTAGATTATGTAGCAGCTGCAAGACAGCTGTGAAGAGAAAATATTGTCTTTGAAACACTTTTCAGAAACATTCAACAAGACTGAAAACAAGCAGAGGGTAAGGGTGATTAGAAGTTAAGTCTTTTAATACTGAGAAACAAGCCCATAGTACAAAGCCAGCAGATTTCTCCTTTTTGGATTCCTTAAAAACAGAAAGTTTTCTATTGTATGCCCTTTTAAGTATATCACTCATAAGTCATCACCCCCAAGAATAAATAAAAAGGCTAATCATGAAAATTTCGGCTGCTTCCACTGTGAGTTGGACTTAGTGTAAACCACTGTAATTCACACTTTTCTTAGCTCTCCATGCAGATGTCCTATCCATCATGAAAAAGAATCTGTATTTACCAGCAATAAGCCATGGTCTTTTTTTATTTCTGTTTGCTAGATGGAGATCTTGGGTTTATTCTGAGCCAACTATTTACTAATTCTCACTGGATCTCTTAAACCAATATAATATCCTTGTTGAAGAGACTAAGCAATAACCTGATGCTCAGTTCTCTTTTTAATTTTAGCTGGATGACAAAAAGTTGATATCAGAAATAAGAGTATATAGTAACACACACTGTCCAACTCTGTTTTGTCCAGCTCATACTGGCTCGTGAAGGGTGATCATTAACACCACTTCTGGACTCGGTGTTTAGTTAGACACTGGGAATTGGGTGAAAATGACCAAGTAGAAGGATTTACACCAGAGAAATCAGCAAATGATGTGAATCAGCTTTTTTTTTTCTTTCTGGGGAGTTAATTATTAAACATTTACTGACAAAACCATTCATCCATCAATCCAACAAATTTTTATTGAAATCTAACATGTGCAAGCTAGACCTTTTGATAAAATTTGAGGGCACGAAGACTACCTGGGCAAAGACAATGTCCCCTTCTCCTCCTGCCTTCAATCTTTCCTAGCATCAGAATCTTTCCTGTATTATGACTGATTTTCAATCGAAACCTGGACACTTGTGTACGATGCATGTGATGTAGACTCTGGATGCCATTTAAGCCTCCTGTTTTAACTGACTTTCCTTGACATGCCTCTGGCAAGGGAGGTGGGGACATCCTGTCTGACTGCTGCATAGTGGAGGAAGATGTCCAGGCACCCTCCCTGGGTCTGTTGACATCCGAGGTGGCGGGCTCCTGCTGGTTGGTGGGGGGACTTCCAGTTCTCCACATGGTCTCTACTGAGGGGGCTTCATTACTGCCTGGTGGGGATGAAAATCTAGGCTTCCTACTTGGCTTTTTCTGGAATACCCCAGTGGGTAACTTTTTTTTTTTCACCCCACTCTTAGCTTCACAGGGGTGGAGGTCTAGGCCCTCCACTGTGCTGTGCATGGGGCTGAGCCCACAGTTTTTTCTGTGGTGTTTGGTTGAAGTAGAATGGTTATTGTCTAGAAGTTTTCTGTCTTCTGAGGTTGCCCCTTTCCTGTCTTTGGACTAAGAGACAGCAGGCTTTTCTGTTGTTAGAACTTTTCTTGTCTGTGCCATTGGTGTTTCCTGCTTCCCAGTTTGTTCAACAACAAGCCTGGGATATATGAGGCAAAAAGAAAACCCAGAAAACTCAGCCCCATGTTATCCCTCTGATCCTGAGGTCTCTAGCCAGTCTACATTCTCTCCATTTTTCACCTTTATGTTTGTCTCATATAAAATGTCCAGAATTTTTAGTTGTTCTTAGGGAAAGGAAATACAGAAAAGTATATTAACCCCATCTTCTGGAAAACTTGTCTCCCACTTAGCTATTTTTTAACTACCTTGTCATCTGAGAGATAAAAAAAAAGAAATCAGTGAATGCCAATAAATCAGTTGATATTCTTGCCATAATTATAAAACATCAAATATCTTACTTAGATTAACTGCAAGGAATTTACTGCTAATGTGTAGAGAAGATATGGATTTTGTGATCTTTGTTTCATTCCCTGTTTACATGACATAGAATAGTTTTTAAATTAGAATATCAACTTTTCTCTCTTCAGTAGGATAAAAAGCATGGCTGTCCTCTAAGTCTATGTTTCTAAATTTGTAATAATGGCATCTGAGAGGCCATGGAAAGTGCTTGAAGGTAAAACAATTATAAAATTGCTTTCAACAAGTTATTTTTCACTGTTTATAGAGCAGATATACTCAATTTTATGGGTAGACCTCTGAGGTTTGTACACAGATGGGACCAAATCTATGGTAGGCAAAATTTTAGAATAGTAACCTTTAGTTAGTGGAATATCCCAAATATATCATTCTCTGGGAATATCTTTCCTCAGTCTGCTTGTTGATTTACCCATGGTGTGGTAAAAATGATAGGGTAGAAAAGTGAGAAAATTATATAGCAAGTACAACAATAAAATACAGTTATTTAAATACTTATCTTTCTGGACAATTCTAGAGAGAAATGGCAAGTGATGAAAATTTGCTCTCAGACATAGATAAATGCTACCTTTCATAGGAGACTCCATTGAATTATTTTTCTTCCTTGATGGAGGAAAAAAAGATATACTATAAGGGGATAAACTTTGGTAAGATGCATAGTTTTTATCTTAATGATAAAGAGCCTCTCAGAAAGTTGGCTTTAAATATATCATTTGTATTATGCATGTAATTTTTCAACATTTTAAAACTTCACATTTCAAAGGAATATTTTTCATGCAATTGCCATAATCATTATTTTGATAGGTGCACACTATTCCTTTGGGCATTATATCATAATTCATTAAATAGTCCATTATTGCTAAACAGTTAATTCACCTGTAACATTTCACTTGTATAAATAATGAGTGACATGTTTTTGTACATAGTTTTCACCCCACCTACTATTTTGGATTATTTTTTTAAGCTAGAGCCTGTGAAACAGAATTACTGAATCGACAGTATGATGATTCTTATGACTCATAACAGGAACCACTAAATTATTTCCCAAAGGACTTGTATGGTTTTATAATGACATCAACAACATAAGAGAACAGGAGCTTAGCATCCTCTCCAGCAAGTCACTGTTACTGAATAAAAGAAAGTGACTTTAAGGTTGAAATACTAATAGCTTAATTTTAATAATTGAGTTAGCAGTTGTTTACTAGTTTTATTTCTTTATGAAATATCTGTGGTTGACCTTTGCCATTCATCTCCACAGATTTGGGGATTATTTTAAATCAATTTGAATGAATTCCTTATAGTAATCAAAATATTAACCTGCAAATTATTTTCATATTTTTAATGTGACAAGGTTTTCATTGCTATAGAGTTAAAATTTCTGATTCTTTGTGATTTGTTCAGTGTATTCTAGGCTTAGAATGTCATTCACTATAATTCTGCTTTTCTTTTCCTTTTTAAACTTATGTATATTTTAAACTTTTTATCCAATATAATCTAGCTCAGTGTTTGTTTTGGGTGGATGGGCAAAGTTGATATTTTTTTGAAAATTGCTAAGAATTTATCTCACTATGATTTCATGAATAATCCTACCCTTCATTATTGATTTATCATGTGAGAAATTTTTAGTTATGCCAAGTCCTTTGACTGTCTATTTCAGCTCACTGACCCTTATTTAACCTTGTGCCATTACTGTTTTAACCACTGCAGGAATATAGAACATAGCACGCAGTCAATGACTGCTTGTTCAGTGAATACTGAATCTGGCAGGGCTACTAACCCTCATTACTAATTTTCTAGAATTTTCCTTAACATTGTCTCTCATGTGTGTTACTCTCTGCCCCCACAACATTTTATTTTGACCAATTTAAAATCGACAAAGAAGTTGCCCTCATTACTAATTTTCTAGAATTTTCCTTAACATTGTCTCTCATGTGTGTTACTCTCTGCCCCCACAACATTTTATTTTGACCAATTTAAAATCGACAAAGAAGTTGAAAGAGGGCTACAATGAATGCCTAGATACTCTTCACCTGATTCAACAATTACTAACTTTTATTTTCCCTATACATATTTGTATACAACAGCTCCTGCTGCTGCTAAGTCGCTTCCGTCGTGTCTGACTCTGTGCGACCCCATAGACGGCAGCCCATCAGTCTACCCTGTCCCTGGGATTCTCCAGGCAAGAACACTGGAGTGGGTTGCCATTTCCTTCTCCAATGCATGAGAATGAAAAGTGGAAGTGAAGTCGCTCAGTCGTGTCTGACTCTTAGCGGCCCCATGGACTGCAGCCTACCAGGCTCCTCCATCCATGGGATTTTCCAGGCAAGAGTATTGGAGTGGGGTGCCATTGCCTTCTCCAGTATACAACAGCACAGACATACAAACTTTTTATTTTTCTGAACTCTTTGAAAGTGACCTGAAGACATCATGATATCTCATTTCTAGATATTTCAGTGTACATCTCTTATCAACACAGCCATTTTCCTTTTATAACCACAATACATTATCACAGCCATTATTATTATCCAGTTTAAATTGCCTCAATTCTCCCACAATTAACTTTATCAGTTCAGTTCAGATGCTCAGTCATGTCCGACTCTTTGTGACCCCATGGATTGCAGCACGCCAGGCTTCCCTGTCCATCACCAACTCCCAGAGCTTGCTCAAACATGTCCACAGAGTTGGTGATGCCATCAAACCATCTCATCCTCTGTCATTCCCTTCTCTTCCTGCCCTCAATTTTTCCCTGCCACAATCTTTCCCAATAGAAAAGATCCCATCAGGTTCTTTTCTAATAAGTCAGTTCTTTGAATCAGGTGGCCAAAGTATTGGAGTTTCAGCTTCAGCATCAGTTCTTCCAACGAATATTCAGGACTGACTTCCTTTAGGATTGACTGGTTTGATCTCTTTGCAGTCCAAGGGACTGAAGAGTCTTCTCCAACACCACAGTTCAAAACCGTCAATTCTTCGGGGCTCAGCTTTCTTTATGGTCCAACTCTCACATCCATATATGACTACTGGAAAATGCCATAGCTTTGACTAGACGGACATTTGTTGGCAAAGTAATGTCTCTGCTTTTTAATATGCTGTCTAGGCTTGTCATAGCTTTTCTTCCAAGAAGCAAATGTCTTTTAATTTCATGGCTGCAGTCACCATCTACAGTGATTTTGGAGCCCAAGAAAATAAAGTCTGTCACTGTTTCCATTGTTTCCCCATCTATTTGCCATGAAGTGATGGGACCGGATGACACGATCTGTTTTTTGAGTGTTGAGCTTTAAGCCACCTTTATATATATATATAAATTAACTTTATAGCTTAAAACAAACAAAAAAGATCTGACCAAGAATTACTCATTACATTTAGTTGATGTTATGTCTCTGATCTCTTTTAATATAGGTCATCTGACCACCTTCTCTTTCTCTTTGTCTCATTCTCTGCCCCTCCTCTGACCTCCTCCCTCCCTCTTTCTTCTCCTCCTCAGCTACCTTCTTGTTCTCTCTCTCTCTCTCTCTCTCACTCCTTGTCTCCATCTCTCCCTGTTTTTTCCTCTCTTTTTCACTTTCAGAGCACGACATTTTCAAAGGTCCAGGCCAGCTGTTTCACAGAATATTTTAAAATTTGTATATCTCTGACAGTTTCCTTACTTGTGTATTATTTTAAATACATTTTGAATTATTTTAAGCTTCAGCCTCATGTTTCTCTCTTCACATGTAATTCTCCCACCAAAATCCTGTTGGAATTTTGATCAGTACTACAATAATATAAATAAAATTGTTTAAGTAGTCCAGAGAAAATTGTACTGGATCTTACAACAAATTTATTAAGAATGGACATTTTTATATTATTTAAAAGAGTGTGTATTTCTTTAAGTCATCTTCTCTTATAACCCAAAATTTTAAAAAATTCTTCATATAGAACATATACTTAGAAACATTATTTTGTAACAGTTACACTATTTTGCAATTGAAAAACTTCTTGAGAATTTTTTAAAGTTACATTTCTAACTAGAGGGTGATTGCTTCTTTTAAATTGGTCTTATTTGTAGGCAGTCTACTAAACTCTTGAATTACTTCTATAATATCTTAATATTTAAATTTTCCTAGTATGTGATCAAAGTACCTGTATATAGTAATAATTTTATGTCTTCTTTCTCAGCATTTATACATATTATCCTATTAATGTGACCAAAATGTTCTAAAACAGTATTAAATATGAAGATGATAGTGACCATTCTTCTCTTAAAGACACTGAAAAATATGCTTCTAAAAGAATTCCAAAAATATTTTTAACAAAAACAGGCTTAGTGAAAACCAGGAACTATAATTACTGAATAACCATATAAGTATTTTAATTTATAACTCATCTGACGGAATACATTTTTGTATTTTTGTTGTATAAAGGTTAGTTTTGGATGCTCCTCATACATCTATTTTAGCCCCAATCCAGCATATTATCTTTTTCAAAGAACTTTTAAAATAAAAGTAATGCATTAACCAAGAAAATAGAAAGTATTTCCTGTTACTTTGTGTCTATAATCAGAAGGATGTACTTACAGACAAAACCCAGGGTGCAGTCAAGTTGCTTATAAAACAAACATTAGCAGTTGCCCAGAACATGGCCATCTCTACTTCCACCCCTTCTCCACTCCAGCCCTATTCATCCATCAACATTGCTTCCCCAGAATCCCACACAAGCCATCTCACCTCTCTTCCTTCCATTTCCATTTTTTCTCCCTTAGAAAGACCATGTACAAGCCACGTTTTCCCTTTCCAACACTCACAGAACATCAAAGTCATCACAAGAGACTGTTATTCAGGGCATGAGAGTCTTTGCCCACGCTCAGCTTCCCCAGGCTGACTCGCATTCCTACATGTCTCATGAAAATCACTCCTTACTTCACTAGGACAAGTACCAAGAAGACTGCACTAAGAAATAAAGTGAAATGAGACTTAATACAACTTCAGTTCTTTGAACTTGCCTGTAGACCCTCACAAATCTCCACTTATATTCTCACCCTATGTATTCCTCTAATTAGGCTTGCTTTTCTTTCCTTATCAGTATCAAGAGTAAGAAAGCTCATCTTATTGACTTTTTGAGTTATCTTGCTTTGTTTTAATGAATGGTATTGAACTGGCTCAGCTTCGGTTATCAGCAGGGCTTGGGGACACCACGTCATCACCTGCATGGTGCAGTCTGGGCAGAGGGGAACAGATGTGGAGATAGATGAGGGACAAATAGGAGAAGTTGAGGTTCTGGAAAGTCCATGACAAAAGCAGCAGCTCTGGGGAAGGGTCAACATCACCAGTCAAGTTCAAGCGAGAGCCAGGGCAATGCAAAGACCAGTGGCAGCTGCAGGTAATACACTGGAGGCAGTAGAGCATCCCTGGGAGCAGGACGTGGGTACAGCTAATTGCCTGGAGGTCATAAGTGAAAGTGAAAGTCATCCAGCTGTGCCTGATTCTTTGCAACCCCATGGACTATAGAGTCCATGGAATTCTCCAGGCCAGAATATTGGAGTGGGTAGCCTTTCCCTTCTCCAGGGGATCTTCCCAACCCAGGGATCGAATCCAGGTCTCCCGTATTGTAGGCAGATTCTTTACCGGCTGAGCTACAAGGGAAACCCAAGAATACTGGAGTGGGTAGCCTATCCCTTCTCCAGCAGATCTTCCTGACCCAGGAATTGAACTGGGGTCTCCTGCATAGCAGGCAGATTCTTTACCAGCTCAGCTATCAGGGAAGCCCACCTTGAGGTCACAACAGAGTATTATATGGGGAGTACAGTTGTAACTAGAAAAATGCATCTATAAATTTGCACAGGGAGGAAGGAGGGGAGGCCAGGATCTGGCGTTTAGAGGCTGGGGATGGACGGCCTGGGTTGGAATCCTGGATCTCATTTTGTTATCTGTTTGATCTCAGCATCTTTCTTCTCTAGTGCTTTGGTTTCCCTATCCAGAAAATGGTGATAACAAATCTCATAGAGCTGTAAAGACTAAGTGAATCAACATCCGAAAAGTGTTTGGAACCATATCTGGTATATAGTAAGTGTTATAGGTGCATTAGTGATTATTTCTAAAATCATTATTATAATTATTCTTCAGGCACAAAGTTTCCAGATTGAATGAAAAACCCCACATGTCAGACCTGGATGTAAACTATGCAAAGGAAACTACTATCTGAGGGTCCCTAAAATCTAGACAGCTTTAGTTTTCAGCCAAAAGACTTCCCAAATCCCAGAACAAAGAGAGAGTTGCAGAGAAAGACGAAAATTATCTACTTGGCTATTCTGCCCTGGTTTCTGAGGATGAGAACCTTGCCAGGTGGCAACATGCTCACTGTGGATAGGTAGGGTGGGCAAAGAGGGACAAGTAGTATGTTTTTAAGGATACATTTTATTGTCAGTGTGTTACATTTTGGCTACATTGTGGTTTAAAGTGGCTTTGTTGTTTTTCTTTTTTAAATTATCCTTAGAAATGAATTTAATGACTTGTTTCCATGAGGAATATATACATTAAATTCTGCAATAAATGACTCATAAAGAAGGAAAATCCATTTGTTGGTGAAATTTATGCATGTCTGGAAGAAGTTTATTAATATCTAAAAGGGCCTGCAATAGGACTGCTCAGTAAAATCCCAGAGAACTTCCAAAGAGCAAAATCCTGTGGGACCAAAAAGCCTGACATAAGAACCCAGTGTCAGGTTAATCAGGTCCCTGCTGTACAAACTGCAGTCTCTGTACAGGGGCAGACTGATCATGGCAATCCAACTGTATCTCCAAGTTCTATAATTATAGCAACTCCTCCAAAATGTGTTCAAAATCTGGTTTTAAGCCAGAGCTCTGCCCACATTCCTTTACTACTTCTAATCAAGATACCCAGAACTGATATTTTGAAGAACACACCTTCAATCCTCTGTAGAACCATGTTCATCAACTAGGCTAAAGCCTTAAAACCAGCTACCTTCCAAACTCACCCAGCCTCAGAAGTCTGCCCTCTGGGCACCCCCTGAGGCCACCAAGAATGTCCTCTGCCCAAAACCCATGTCCTACAGCAGAGCTTGTTAGATCATGAAGTAAGTGTGGTCTTCTGGGGCCATATTTAGTGGGAGTTGCTACAAGGGCACTCTTCCTTAGGAGTATCACTATAGTCTGAAAAGAAATCTATAAATTACCAGTGACTAGCAGGTATTATAGGCCCGTGGCTCCTTTCCTTTTCCCAGGTACTTGCTCCCATCAAAGGACTTCATGAAAGTCCCTACTCTGTGGTTACTTCAGGCTATTTGGTGTTTGGCTACAAACTAGGTTGTAAGATAGAAATCACCAAAAAATGAAAATCATATTTAATCTCCAGTTATCCATTTGATGGGCTTCCCTGGGGGCTCAGATGGTAAAGAATCTGCCTTCAATGTAGGAGACCTGGGTTCAGTCCCTGGGTCAGGAAGATCTCCTAGAGGAGCACATGGCAACCCACTCCAGTATTCTTATCTGGAGAATCCCATGGACAGAGGAACCTGGTGGACTACAGTCCACGAAGTTGCAAGGAGTCAGACACAACTGAGACATTTTCACTTTCACTATCCAATTGATGAAAAGAAAGAGAGTCAAAAACATTATAACAGAATTTCTAAGAATACTCCTATCCAGCAAAAGACAGAAATTTGGTTTAATTATATTGGTTCTTGCTAAAAATATGTCATACCTAGAGAAGGGGTCCAAACAGAAAAACTCAGGTCACTGTTTCTGGTTTCAGGTTTGAATTTGATCAGTTAAATTCTATAAGCATGTATTCAGTACCTACCTAAGGCAGTCCTTGTGTTGGCATCAGGAAATAGACATAAGATAATAATGACAGCTAAATTTTACATGCTTACTGTATTCCAGGTACTTTATATGTATTTTCTCATTTAATCCTTAAAATCCCAGAAAGGAGTTATTATTATTATTGTCCCTATTTATAATGAAAAAACTATAGCAAGGAGACATTAAATAACCTGCTGAAGGATACATAGTACTAAGTGACTGGAGGTCTACTAGGCAGTCTGACTCAGAGCCCTAGTTCTCAACCACTGAGCAATACTATTTCTCACAGTCCCTGACCTGAGGAGTTTAATCTAGAGGAAGTTTACATCTAAAGCCATGATAATGCAAGTACAGACATTATGACATGAAGTAAGGTAAGGTAAATACCATAAAAGGTGCAGATGGTTCTGAGACTTGTATCCAATGGGAAGACATGGTGAAGCTCTCAAGGGGAAATGGAACCTCAAATGGCTTTGAAAGATGCTTAGGACCTAAGTGATGCAAGAGTGGTGATGATGATGGAGGAAAAGCCAGTCCCCTGGTCTTCCAGGAGGAAGGAACAGTGGGGATGAGTTCAGGAAGAGGACAGAAGTGGGGAGGGTGACAGCAAATAGCACAGTGTCGCTGGAAGGTAAGGGACACATAAGGAAGAAGAGTGAGGATGAAATAGAAAATACCACTGGCAACATGACTGCAGAAACTCCTAATTCCAGGCTCAGAAATGTATCTAGAATCTGTAAAGATCAGGTGGCACTAATGGTAAAGAACTCACCTGCCAATGCAGGAGACATAGAGACATGGGTTCAATCCCGTGGGCTGGGAAGATCCTCTGGAGGAGGGAATGGCAATTGACTCCAGTATTCTTGCCTGGAGAACCCAATGGACAGAGGAACCTGGTAGGCTGCAGTCCATAGGGTCGCAAAGAGTTGGACACAACTGAAGTGACTTGGCACACACGCAGGACACCATCATAAATCTCTGTGTCAGGAATTTCTGTTGACAGAATGGAATCATAACAATACTGGAGAGGGAGCGATGGAATCTTCAAGACTCAGAAACTGAATGGACAATGGCACCTGTACTGGGTTGAATGGCGGCATTCCAAGAGGTATATCCATGTCCTAATCTCTGACCTTATTTGGAAAAAATGTCTTTGTAGATAAAATCAAGTTGAGGATCTTGAGATGAGATCATCCTGGATTATCTGTGTGGGCCCTCTATCCGACAATAAGCAGCCTTACAAGAGGAAGATTTGAGGAAGAGAGGAAAGCCAGAGAGAAGAAGAGGAGGCAATGTGGCCATGAAGGCAGAGATTGGAGTAATGACGCCTCAAGTTAAAGAATGCCAACAGCTACCAGACACTGCAAGAGGCAAAGAAGGAACTCCTCCCCTAGGCCTCCCAGAGAGAACACAGCTTTCCTGGATTTGGTATTTCTGGCTTCTAGAACTGTGGGAGAATACCTTTCTGTCGTTTTAACCAATTTGCCGTGATTTGTTATGGCAGCCTTAGGAAATGAATACAAACATTCTTACTAAAAGATAGACAAGTCTGGATGAGAGCTGATTTTGAGAAGTGCTTAGAAACTGATCGATACAATTTATGCAGTTTGTAGAAAAATTATGGCCCGTAGGATAAGGGAGTAAGACAGGCAGAAAAATAAGGGTAGCCTCTCATCCTTCCATGTATCTGGCTCATCTTTAGTTTTGTCTTAGTGTTTGCCTAGGTGTGAGCTACACGAGCTTGGGCCCCATCTCCAGGTTCTGATCCCTTTGGTGTGGGGTGGGCTCAGGAAAACAGTTTCAAAAACATCCCAGTGAGTCTGATGCAAGTGATTCTTTAACATGTGTGTGCTAAAGTTGCTTCAGTCATGTCTAAATCTTTGTGATCCCCATGGACTGCAGCCCGCCAGGCTCCCCTGTCCATGGAATTTTCTAGACAAGAATACTGGAGTGCGTTGTCATTTCCACCTCCAGGAGATCTTCCTGATGCAGGGATCAAACCTGCCTCTCTTACATCTCCTGCATTGGCAGGTGGGTTCCTTACCACTAGTGCCACCAAACTTTTTCTACGAAGGACTAGATAATAAATATTTTAGGATTCATGGGTTGTAAAGTCTCTTGCAAGTACCTGAATCTGCTCTTATGTCACAAAAGAAGCCATTGACAATATATAACAAATGAAAGGGACTGCATTCCAATAAATTTTTATTTTTCATACTGAAATTTGAATTTCACAAAATTTTCATGTGTCATGCAATATTATTCTTTAAATTTTTTTTTACCCTCAACCATTTAACAATCTACAAAAACAGGTGGTGAGCCAGATTCGGTCCACGGGCCATGGTTTGCCAATCCAAGCTTTAACATGCTGCAGTTGACAAATTGCAGCTTTAAATGTTAGAGCTGAGATTTTTCTAGCCAGTGGCATGCCATGAAGCAGCAGGAGAGAGAGGAGTGGTGAACATCTGATGCACCAGGATCAGCCTCAGCCTGCTGGCAGCCTCTGCTAATGCAGCAGCCGTGACATGTACCCACCCTGTAAAAGGGCACCACTCACGGGAACATGATCCCCCAGGCACGCCATGAACTTCAAAATAGATGAAGGGCTATTGTGCTGGAGCAGTGATGGGCAAATCTGGTGTACAGGCTGGAACCTATATGAGAAAACTTGGTTTCCACTGGTTTCATTCCACTTCTTTCTTTCCCACTGAAGAGTATCTCAGAGAATGAAAGGAAGTGGGAGGAATGATAAAGATGCTCTCAAATTCACTCTAATTTTTAAGTCTTTGAAAAATTTCAACTTGTAAAATGCAATTAGCAACGGATGACTTTCAGTATACTGTACCTGGAGGCTTCCCAGGTGGTGCCAGTGGTCAAGAAACCACCTGCCAACGCAGGAGATGTAAGAGATGTATCTCTGGGTTGGGAAGATCTCCTGTAGGAGGAAATGGCAACCCGTTCCAGTATTCTTGCCTGAAGAATCCCATGGACAGAGGAGCCTGGCAAGCTAGAGTCCACGGGGTCATAAGGAGTTGGACAGGACTGAAGCAACTTAGCAGCATGTGTACTTCACAGTGGCAGGTCAAATTGTGACCTGCCACAACAACAAAAAAAATAGTACAGAATTTCTACTTTGTTAGAGAAGACAGGTTGTCTTCTCCATTCCTGGGCAGTCCTCATTGCTGTCTCCTCCTTGTTCCCCTGTCTTGAGTTAGCCCAGATGGGATAGATTTATTTGCAAGCTTCCTCTATCTGGGTCATAGACATAAGCAAGTACACATAACAGAAATCCATGACTGAACCAAGATTCAATAAGATCTCAACAGGCTGGAAAATAATAAGATGAAATTTAACTAGGACAAATGTAATTGTCTGCATTTACATTTAAAGAGATTCAATTATAAAAGCACAAGTTGCAGGAGAGACTTTCTGAGTAGCTGTGTGATGTACCAGTTCACAGGATAAAGGCCTCAGGGATGTTTTTAACTACAGTCTCAACAAGAGCTAGTGAGATAGGGCTGCTAAAGTCCTTAATGCAATTTTTGGCTGCATTAAAGCGATGACAATGTCCAGATGAACACAAGAGTCCACCGTACTCTGAAATAATCAGATGACACATAGAGTCTTTGGCAATTCTGGGCACTAGGTTTTAAGAGGAACACTAAAATAAAATAGTAGGAAAGGTATTTAGTAATGGGAATGTAAACAGAGGAGGAAGAAAAGAATAAGAGAGAGACTGAAAAATACATTACATTGACAATATTCGAAGGGGTTGGAGCTGTCAGCAGTGTTTTTGAGGAAGTACTTGGAAATATTTGGCAATGAAGGAAATGTTACATTTTGAAAGTTAAACTACACAATCTAAGCATAAAGGGTCAAAGCCATAAAGGTATAAAGTCTAGACGCTCGGACTCCTGGAAAGCAGAGCTGAAGGTACCAGATAGAACAAAATGTATGCTCCAGCAGAGGTATGGATGTCTATCAGGAGGCAGCAACAAACGTGGGTCACAGAGCAGATGCTCATCTTGTCCATTCTCCACTGCACAGGGAGAGAAGACCTGTGCATTCAAGAAAGATGAGCACACTCTATTACTGGGGTTTGAAGTCATTTCACAATTTATTACCTATGTTTTTAATAGAATGTACTTAATTTTGCAGGTGTATGCTCAGTTGTATCCAACTCTCTGTGACCCTATGGACTGTAGCCCACCAGGCTCCTCTGTCCATGGGGATTCTCCAGGCAAGAATACTGGAGTGGGCTGCCATTTCCTTCTCCAGGGCACAAGTTAAGTCATACATACTTAAGTCATATATACTTAAGTCTCTTCTTGTTCTTACTCCATGTTCTATCAACCTGGTTAACCTTGGGATAATTTGATCTCCATTCAGCTTGCCTACCAGGAGAGGAGGTAATTTAAATTATTTTAAAAGGCAATACACTTTACTTTTTCGAATGGTTTCAGGTTCACAGCAAAAGTGAGTGGAAAATCAGAATGTTCCCACACATGGACAACCTCATCCACTACAGGCATCCTCCACTACAGTGGACCATTTGCACCCATCAATGAACCAACACTGACACATCATTATTACCCAAAGTCCATAGTTTATTTTAGGGTTCACTCTTGGCCTCGCACATTCCATGGCTTTTCACAACTACATGACTACCTGTATCCATCCTTGTAGTATCACAGAGTAGAGGTTCACTCTGAAAATCCTCTGTGCTTTGCCTATTCATTCCTCCCTTATCCCTGGAAAACCACTGATCTTCTTACTTTCTCCAGTTTTGCCTTTCCAAAATGTCCTATCGTTGGAATCATATAGAATATAGCCTTTTCAGATTGGTTTCTTTCGCTTAGTAATATGCATTTCTGTTTCCTCCATGTCTTATCATGGCTTGAGAGCTCATTTCTTTTTAGTGCTGAACAATATTTCATTGTCTGGATGAATCCCAGTTTCTTTATCTATTCACCTACTGGGTGACATTTTGGCTTCTTCCAAATTTTGGAAATTATGAATAAAGCTGCTATAAACATCTGTGTGAACATCTGTTTTTGTGTGAACACAAGTTTTAAACTTTTTTGGGTAAATACTAAAGGGTGTGTTTGCTGGTTCACATGGTAAGAGTCTGTTTAGTTCTGTAAGAAACTACCAAGCTGTCTTCTAAAGTGGCTGCATCATTTTGCATTCTCAGCAGTGAATGAGAGTTCCTGTTGCTCCACATCCCTGCCAGCACTTGGTGTCACCAGTGTCCCAGATTTGGGCCATTCTAATCGCTGTGTGGTGGTATCCCATAGTTTATTACAAAATTAATTTGCAATTTCCCAATGATATATGATCCTGAACATCTTTTCATGTGCTTATTTTCCATCTATGTATCTTTAGTGAGATGTCAGCGAAGGTCTTCTGCTTGTTTTTAAATTGGGTTGTTTGTTTTCTTATGATTGAGTTTTCAGGGTTCTTCGTCTATTTTGGATAGAAGTCCTTTATCAGATGTGTCTTTGGCAAATATTTTCTCCCAGTCTGTGACTTGTCTTTTCATTCTTTCCTCATTGTCTTTCACAGAACAGAATTTTCAATTTTAATGAGGCCCAGCTTATCAATGACTTCTTTTATGTAATGTGCCTTTAGTGTCGTATCTAAAAATGCATCACACACCTAAGGTCTTCCAGGTTTTCTCCTGAGAATCTTTTACTGTTTTTTTAAAAATAAATTTTACTTTTTAGAACAGCTTGAGATTTACAGAAAAACTTAAAAGATAGTACAGAGTTCCTCTAAACCCCCTCATCGAGTTTCCCCGATTACATTAGTATGACACTTACATTAGTATGTAAGTATGATACTTTTGAAACAATTAATAAACTAGTATTGTTGCTGCTGCTGCTGCTGCTGCTTAGTCATTTCAGTCATGTCCGACTCTGTGCTATTCTATGGACTGTAGCCTACCAGGCTCTTCTGTCCATGGGATTCTCCAGACAAGAGTACTGGAGTGGGTTGCCATGTCCTCCTCCAGGGGACTTTCCAAACCAGGGATCGAACCCAGATCTCCTGCATTGCAGGCAGATTCTTTACCACTGAGCCACCAGGGAAGCTCTTATGGTATTGATACATTATTATTTACTGAAGTCCATAATTTTTATTAGGATTTCCTTAATCTGTCTAATGTCCTTTCTCTGTTATGGATTGATCCAGGAAACCAACACTAAATACAGTCAATATATCTCCTTAGGCTCCTCTTGGATATGACAGTTTCTCAGACTTTCCTTGTTTTTGATAACTTACAGTTTAAAGGTCTACAGGTCAAGTGTCATAAAAACATCCTCATTTGGGATATGGATGATGTTTTTTGCATGATTATACTGAAGTCTTTGGTTTGGGGAAGAAGACCACAGAAGTAAACTGTCCTTTTCATCACATCATATCAAGGGTACATACTAATAACAGGACTTACCACAGTCGATAACCTAGATGAACTATATTTTTTAGTCTTCTCTACCAGTAATCATTTTTTCCTCCTTTCTATACTATACTCTTTAGAAGGAGGTCACCTTCTGAGCAGCTTATACTGACAGAGCAGAGGATTATATTATGCTCTATGTCCTTGAGATGGGAATATTTGTATAAATTCTTTGGAATTCTTCTGCCAAGAAATTTATTTAATTTCTCCCCTGTAATTGATCAAATATATATATATATATATATGGACTCATGGATATTTATCCTATACTTTGGGTTATCATCCAATTCTGTTTTATTTCATTGTTTAAATTGTTTCTGCTTTGGACATTGAAGCACTTTCTTCAAATCTGGGCTAGCTGATGTGCACCCAGCAATGTAGTTTTTTTGTTTGTTTGACTTCCGCTTTGTTCTTCCTTACTTTCTGGCATGATGAGATTCTCCAGGCTCACTCTGTATATTTACTGCCAAAGTCCTGGAGTCAGTCATTTCTCTGACCGTCGGTTCCGAAAACCAAGATCTGAGCATGAGGTGTGCTCGTTGCTGCCTCTTGAGCACTTCAGCTGACAGAGGAGATATATGTGTGTCTGTTCACCCACGTAAACAGACATGTTTATAAATTCTGCATCTGCATTTAAACCCTCTTCTCATATGAGCTGCCCAGCTGCTGAGTTGCACATAATTATCTGGTCAACTCTGAAGAGATTCCACTTTGGTGTCTGCCTGAAGCCTACTGGCCTTTACTTGAAAAAAAAAATGCCCTGCTACAATGTCACACACTGCTCCTCCCTTGCTTCAAACATCCACAAGGATTTTTAGTCTGGAGAAGAAAATATTTAGAAATATTTTAATAGTTGCATTCAAATATGTGAGTGTTTCATAAAAGAGAGATAATTTGGGGTTGCTCCATAGGGAAGAACCAGAACCAACCATTAAGTTTTAAGGAAGACAATTTGAAGTTAACGTTAAGAGAAAAAATATGTAAAAATCAGAATGTTATTTTAAAAAGGAACGAACTGGTTTTGAAAAGTCATCAACACTGTATAAATAGATGTGCTCTGAGACTGGATCACCATCAGCTTGTCCTGGAGGTTATGATGGAGACCCTTGTACTGGGCATAAACTGGACTCACTGAGAACCATGAGTCTTAAAACAAGAGCTGCTTTTATAAAAATGGTCTTAAATTCTAAGACCATAATCTAACCCCCCAAGATTGAGATTTATTATCAATAAATGAATAAATACAACTCCTGATTATTATTATATAAAAAACCCTATATTTTAATAAGTCTCTTATAGTTGTTAAATATGGAAGTAAAATATACTAAAGAACAGAAGAGGTTTATTTTTATTGAATAAGTATGAGTGAAGTAGAGGTGGATAGTATACACTTTAATTGCTAAGATTACAGCAAATATTTGAGCTATTGCAATAACCTCATGCAGAGAAAAGATTTCAAGCACTATTTTACATCTGCTGTGAGCTGTGTGCTAGTTCATCTGATGAGGTGTTTCTGGGATAACATCCAAGGAAATCAGGCAATTCTGAACACCTTTTTCAGAAATGCTGCCAGATTTTTTTTTCTCTTTACCTTTCCTTTTCCTCAAAAATTATGCATATGGGAGCACAGGTAGGTGCAGGCACACACATACACTTTCACTCTCCTTAAATAAGTAATAAAGATCTAATCACGTCACCAACACATCACCAGGAACCCAGATGTTCATACTCAGGAAAAGAATAACACAAGCCCTACAATAGTTAGGAGATGAAAGAGCTTCCTAAGTGAAGCTTTCAATAACCACAGCCATGGCATCATGTAGAGGGTAATTGTATTTACACAGGCAGCTAGCTATGTTCTTATAAACTGTGCAGGATGAAGTCATAAGAAATTTAAATGAAAAAAGAAGTACTTCAACTGAGTCAATGAGAATGGCTGACTCATTTAATTTTCCTCAGTTAAAAAGAAATATTTAACAGCAAGGCAAATTTTTATTGCCTTGTGTTCATCCCTTCCCAGTATATTTTCTGATGACAACAATTACAGCTCAGTACTATTCTCCATCTCCCCAAATTCTGGGATCTGAGATCCACCATGGAGCTTGGACTGAAAATGACCCATAGGTGACACCAGTATGTTGTAAAGAGAGAAGAAAAAGTTATAAAGAAATGTATTTCTTTAAAAAATGACCTTTCATAAAATCTTAACTACAATATATTTTCCATCTAAAAAATGCCCACTGTGCTGAGAGGTGAGAAACAGTTTCTTTGCCATATTGTAGCCATAGTGATTCAGTGGGTTCCTATTTTCCCATATTAGCGAGATTTCAAGAATATTTGCATATCTCAAAAGCAAAACACCAGGCATCATGAAATTATGACACATTTTATTTTTATTAACAAAATTCCATGCATGACAATAATCAGAATTTTGTACAAATGCAGTGACATGATTTTTAAAAAGTGTTGGAACAATTAAGTACTTGAATACTTCTATAAACATAGAAAAAAGGAAAATCAGTACAGTAAAACTCCACTCAGTTGAACCCAACACATTTATAATTTATAAAAATCTAGCAAATGCCAATTTTGAGTTAACAATTTTTTTTTGTTGATATTTTCTTCTGTTTTCCTTTTTAAAAAATTGATTTTTAATTAGGGGATAATTGCTCTATGAGTTAGTAACTCATTTTAAGATGATAAAATTCATAAATTTTAGCAACAAATTATGATAGAAAAAGTAAAACGATGAACTAGAATGGTAGACACTGCCAGTTGCCAATTCTACAACCAATCTCCCTTTCTTTCTTACTACCTGGATGTTTGGTTTATTTGAGATGGCAATGTTCCCTGCTAAAAAATGACATTTCCCAAGTTGTAGAAGTGGCCAAGTGACGATTCTGTCCAGTGAGATGTAACTGGAAGGCACAAGGCAGGCTTCAGGGAAGGTAAATTCAGGGAAAGTTCTTCAAAAGGGCAAACTCAACTTTTTACCATTTACTCTTAACCCTTCCTCCTATCTCTGCTTGGAAAAAAAGTTCAACGTTGGAAGCTAAAGAAGGAATCTTGAGTCTATGTGGATGACAGTCATGCATGAAGGAAGGTAGAGAGTGAAGTCAAGAAGCATGGGCTTCCTGTGACATCCTGGGTTACTTTATAAACTATGCAGTGGTTCTTAAAAGATGTCTTGTTACTTGAAGGAGGAAAAAAGCTAACTTGTTTAAGCCACTGTTAGTGAGGTTTCTATGACATGTTGCCAAACCAATTTTAAGTATAAAAATAATGTTGAGCACCCTTAAGTAATTTAAAAACACCCACTTGAAAATAGCTAATAGACTAACCACTACCCAACTGTTCTCACAGCAGATCTTCTGAGGACCTCTACTCTGAAATATGGCTGAGCCTGAATAAATATGTGCTCCAGCAAGTAATGTACTGTTTTCATTAAGAATACTTTAAAATTAAAATCATCATTGTTTGAGGGATAATGTGTGCTGAAGTGTTCAAGTAAAATGAAATACTGTTATGTGTATAGTAATTGGTTTCAGTTATTGAGCTTTCCTATACACAATGGCACAATGCTAAGCCCAAGGGAAAACATCAGTAAACATACTCCAAAAACACTCATTAGGAAGAAACCAGAATGATTCGGTGAAAGAAAATGCTGTCTTTCACAGCATTTTTGATGAGAGTTTTAAAGGGAAGAGATGACTAAAAGCTGGCCTAAATTTGTGGGGAGTTACACAGCAGGTACCTCAGCATGTGCTTCTAAAAGGGTCTCAGCATAACTGTGAAAGGCTCTGATGGGATGGGAAGTAACTCTTGATTCTCATGACTAATTTGGGTTATCATACTTGGATTGGTATATCAACAAACAGAATATATATTGTAGACTTAGATGATGTCTTGTTATGGGCTAAATTAAATTGATTGTTAAAGATGGTGAACACCAAGAATAGTCCAAGGATCATAAATAATAATCAAAACAAAGCCCCGTGGTTCAGGTTCAACAATTAATATGGATGAATAAAATAAAGTAAGTGTCCCTAAAGCTTCTGCCATTCTCCCTAGGTTGTGCTTCTGTTTGATGGGGATAACGATTATTAGACTCAACAAAGGTAGTCAAGAAGAAATAGTTAGAAGGGTAAATCATCTCAAATGTGTTATTTGTATGTTAAAGTCAACGTGTCAATCAACAGACATTTACTGATAAGTGTGCACTTCAGCATCTGGTCAGAGAACAAAGGTAAACAAGGTGGGAAAAAATTCCATGTGGGAATATGTGGAGCTGGTTATAAATGTGGTAACACTGCTGGCATGTTGTATCAGCCAGAAGCTGTCATTCTCACTCCTGAGTGCTTGTCTCGGCGGGAATACAGAACAAAAACAAAGCCTGAGTCCTATCCAAGAGTTCAGGTTTCAATTGTTCCAGGACCCAGTCCAGATAAAATATTATTTGAGAAACACCTCAGGTGATTTTGCTGTCAGTCAGGGTTGAAATTCCTGGTCTGGAATGATAGGGGATGGGTCTTGAGTTGGACCTCGAGGGTCGACAGCGCAATAGATCAGTGGGGAGAAGGAAGATGAGTATCCTAGAGTCTAATAGATCTAATCTAACAGAATCTAATAGATCCTAGTGTCTATTTCCTATCCTAGGAAATAGAAAAGGGATGGAGGAAGGAATGACCAAGGACAAAAGACAGTGATGAATAGTGGAGACAGCATGTTAGAAAGTTCCAGAAAATAAAAAACACATACATATGAGGCATATACATAAGATGGGACCAGTTCACAGACATTTTTCAAAACAGTGGTAGGAAGTGGGAAATTCTGGGCAAAGAAGTGACCAGGTAATGAGAATAGTAGGTCAAAGAGCATAATGGATTAGGGTCAATGCCAAGAAACAGGAGCAGGAAGAGCAGCTAAAGGCAGATGCAGAAGTCCCAGGTGGAATGAGACGTGCAGACCTGAGAGGGCCAACCTAGGCAGAGTGGACAGCCTGCAGGAAAAGAAGCTCTGGGGGCATGGAACCAAGATCATCGGAGGATACTGGGGACATCAAAGGAAAAGGGCGAGGAACAAAACGACAAGAGGTGACACTGAAGGAGCTACAGACAACTAAGAAAGTAACCGAAAATCCAAGCTGAGAGAGCCTTGTGAAAGGGGGAAAAAAACTGTACACGACAAGGCCCCTGTCTCAGCGGGTAGAGAGGGTAAATGAAGAAACAGAGCCCCCACAGTATTCAAAGATGCAGTATAAGCTTAGCATAGTTTAGTTGCTAAGTCATGTCCAACTCTTGGCGACCCCATGGACACAGGGGAGCCTGCTAGGCTCCTCTGTCTATGGGATTCCCCAAGCAGGAATACTGGAGTGGGTTGCCATTTCCTACTCCAGGGGATCTTCCAGACCCAGGGGTCAAACCTGTGTCTCCTGCATTG
The DNA here is from genome assembly GCF_054371585.1 of Giraffa tippelskirchi. Lineage (NCBI taxonomy): Eukaryota > Metazoa > Chordata > Mammalia > Artiodactyla > Giraffidae > Giraffa > Giraffa tippelskirchi. Next base: position 34,743,984 of record NC_137280.1, on the reverse strand, counting down.
GCAGGTAATTCTTTACCACTGAGTCACCTGGGAAGCCCATTATGAGCTTGGAGGAGGGAAACTCCAGCCAAGAATTACAGGTTGATGTGGGCCTGGTTTGCTAAATGCATCAGTTCATGAAGAGTGAAAAACAATTGCTCTGCTCAATATATTCAGGTGAAATGAAATTAAGGTGAGAATATGGAATGTAAAAGAATTTATTTTCCATGTGCAAACTTACTTGCACTTTGGGGTAAAGGGGTAATTAACAAGGACCTCCTGTTCTTGCTCTGCGCTGGTGAGAGAGGAGTATGTACAGGGGTGAAGTGAGATGATGGTGTGTCACTAGCTAATCCAGTCGCTGTCCCTAGGGATCCAGAAGCAGAAAAAAAAAAAAAAAATTGCAGAATCTTCCCAGAAAACGGTGAAGAGATTTCCATCTCTAGTCAGAGCAGGTGATAAGTTCAGGACCCAGAGTTACAAATGATCAGAAGTGAGGTCCATTACAACTGCAGGAAATGAGCTGGGTGGTGGAGCTGTGGGAATTTGGTGGCTCACCCAGGGGCGTTCTTAGTGGGGAGGTGACCACTGAATCAGCCACGGGAGCCCATGGCTTACTGCTCTTATTAGCAGACCAACTTTTAGGCATACAAAGCTCACTGAACTCCCCTACACTGAAAGCGACTCCTACCTACACCTCCGAAACCCTTCGTGACCCTGTGCCGGGAGAATCGGCTGAGGCTGTCACTGCTGAGGATTTTCTGTGTGCAGTGAGTGACCTGGGCTGGAAGAACAGTGGCAATACTGTCAGCAAGAGCGTAAGGGGCAGCCAGGAAGGGAAGCAGCTGTCGCCAGGAGGAAGAGAGGAGCAAGAAATTGATGCATTTGGTTGGAGAGGTTAAGTATGAGGCATGTCCAGGACATCCAGGTAGGCACGGCTGAAGGTGGCTGCACTATGGGAGCAGAACCCAGGAGATGGCCAGGCTGGACTTCTGCTTGGAAATCCACTCACAGTGGGGTGTGCCTGTCCCATGAGTGGGTGGAGCTTCCTTCAGGCACAGCACACTGTCAGCCCTCAAACATCAGCTGAAAGACTGGAGAAAGGAAAACAGGTCTTCAGACTGAGCCTTGGGACACATCTCCCTGGGGCCAAAGGGAGTAGAAAGAAGAGTAAAGAAAAGAGATAAAAAGGAGATGTTCAATGGGCAAGAATACTAGAGAGTTCAACACCACAAAGTCAAGGAGAGAGATTCAAAGGAGTCCCATTTTTTTCACTTATTAAACCGATAAAGACTGTAAGCAGAGAAAACTGCTCAGTTTTTTGGAATGTTCAATTGCTGGGGATGCAAGCTTGAGCAACTTCTGCAAAGTGACTTGGCAATAGACATCAAAACCTCCCCAAAGTATGCATAGGTTTTAATCAGGAATTTTTTCCCTTGCGTTTATCAGTTGGAAATATGAATGAATATGTGTGAGACTTAGCTACAAGATAGTTAATATGGCTGGAACACTCTAAGATGAATCCCAGTGATCCCTGCCTCCTGGTAGTCAGTCACACCTTTGTAAAATACCTTCCGCTTGAGTGTGGTCTGTGCTAGTGACTTGCTTCTAACAAACAGAAGACACTTGTTTGAGTTAGGTGGCGTAAGATTGTGACTTTTGTCTTGCCATACTCTCCTCAGTATAGTAAGCGCATGCTGTCATTTTGACATGTCCAGGGTAAAAAAGGATTCCTCTTGCTGGCTTTGCTGAAGCAAACTGGCATGCTGAGGAGACCCACATGGTAAGGAATGGAGAGCCACCACTAGTCCACAGTCATCTGTGAACTGAGGCCCTCACTTCAGCAACCTTGGAAGAAGTGAACTGTGCAACAATCATATGAGCCTAGAAGGGCATGTGTCCTTGGTAGAGTCTTCAGATGAAATCCAGTTCCAGCTAACACCCTAACTGTACATATGTAAGACTTCCTGAAGCAGAGGACTTAGCTAAGTCACACCCAGATTTTTGACCCACAGAAACTGTGTGTTCTCTTAAACCAGTAGGTTGGCAGGTAATTTTTTATACAACAATATGCAACTGAGTTAACTACAGTGCTATTTCTAATAAGAAATAAATGGAAACAAACTAAAATGACCAGGTAATGATTGAAGTAAAAAGTCTACAGACATGATATAATTCACCCATTAAAATTATGCTACAGACAAATATAGATAAATATTTGTGGAATATGCAGTGTATTCATTACAATACATATTTTTAAAGTTTAAAATACTCTGTGCTATAAAAGCATTATTTGGAATAAATATGTCTTTTTATATGCAAATATAAAAGAGTGAGTAGAATTATACATAGAAAGGTGCTAACAGTAGCTATCACCAAATCACTGCATTAAGCGTGTTTTGGGGTTTTTGGTTTTATTTCTTCCGCTGATCTATACTCACAAATTGTTTAAAATGACTGTGTACTGCATGATAATAAAAAAGCACAATTAAATGCATGAGTAAGAGGAAAAGAACAACAACAACAACATAGAATACCACAATAAATTAAGGAGGTCTCATTCATTTCTTTTAATCAGTTGCCTTCTATGTGCCAGGATGAAAACTGAGAAGAGTTATTTGGTTTAATTTGACAGGAAAGAAAGTGGAAATGAAAGTGTCTGTCACTCAGTCGTGTTCGACTCTTTGTGACTCCATGGACTGTAGCTCACCAGGCTTCTTTGTCCACAGGATTCTGGACACCAGAATCCTGGATCCCTTCTGGATCCCTAGGGACAGCGACTGCATTAGCTAGTGACACACCATCATCTCACTTCACCCCTGTACATACTCCTCTCTCACCAGCGCAGAGCAAGAACAGGAGGTCCTTGTTAATTACCCCTTTACCCCAAAGTGCAAGTAAGTTTGCACAGGCAAGAATACTGGAGAGGGTTGCCATTCCCTTCTCCAGGGGATCTTCCTGACCCAGGGATCAAACCCAGGTCTCCTGCATTGCAGGCAGATTCTTTACCATCTAAACCACCAGAGAAGTCCCAAACAGGAAAGGAACAACCGGTTAACTAAGACAACGTGGCATCACCTCTTCATCAGTGGAAGAAGGGTAAGTGATTAGTTCTGACTGGCTAAATGCACCTGATAGTATACAGTATAAATAAAGAAAGGAAAGAATTTCAAAGACTGTTGCAAAGACATCATAATTATTACAAATGGATAGGATTAATAGCCAACATCTGAAATTGATACATGATACAAAAAATAAGGAAACTGAAATCAATTGGACAAAATAGAGGTAAAAACTTACAAAAATAAGAGGGACTGAGAAGAGTAAACACAAATAGACAAGATGTGTACACAGGACAGAGGAAGAGAAAGGTATTACTGCTAAGGAAATCTTTTTCTTTTTTTTTTTTAATTGAAGGATAACTGCTTTATAGAATTTTGCTGTTTTCTGTCAGACCTCAACATGAATCAGCCACAGGCATACATATATCCACACCCTTTTGAAACTCCCTCTCATCTCCCTCCTTATCCCACCCCTCTAGGTTGATACAGAGCCCCTGTTTGAGTTTCCTGAGCCATACAGCAAATTCCCATTGGCTATATATTTTATATGGTAATGTATGTTTCCATGTTACTCTTTCCATACATCTTACCCTCTCCTCCTCTCTCCCCATGTCCATAATTTTATTCTCCATGTCTGTTCCTCTTTCCCCTTTGGTAACCATACATTTGTTCTCTATGTCAGTAAGTCTATTTCTGTTTTGTAAATAAGTTCAATTGTATCATTTTTTTTTAGATTTCACATATAAGTGATATAATATTTGTCTTTCTCTGTCTGACTTACTTCACTTGTATGAAAATCTCTAGGTCAAGCCATGCTGCTGCAAATGGCACTATCTCATTCTTTTTTAATGGCTGAGTATAAAAATTTATTTTAATTTTCCAACATGTCTCCTTTATCCCCAGGAAGAAAGCTATGAACTTGAAGCAGTAGCTCCTAGACCAAGGAACTCAAACAGTAAAACTACCAAGGTCTTTGCAGATATGTGCAGAGTTACTTACAAATTCTGCCTTTGTTTGAACACAAACAAAGTCTGTGTCTAGGTACAAACCAACAAATGGATATTAAAAAGCTTTGAATAAGTGAACCATTGGTGGTAAATGTAAAAAATGATGAAACTGCAACTAAATTTGGAGGCTCTGAGTTAGGATTATTTTCCTTGCCTGGTCTCTATGGTTCAATGAGTAGAATTCTAAGGAACTTTTTTTCATGCAAGTTTATGAAAACACATTTGAGGAGCCACAGCATAAATGTATGGTACATGAAGCCCCAGGTGGCACTAGTGGTAAAGATCCTGCCTGCCAATGCAGGAGAGGTAAGAGATGTGGGTTCGATCCTTTGGTCTGGAAGATCCCCTGGAGGAGGAAATGGCATAGCAATGCACTCCGGTATTCTTGCCTGGAGAATCCCATGCATAGAGGAGCCTGGCGGGCTACAGTCCACAGGGTCACAGAGTCAGACACGACTGAAGTGACTGAGCATGTACACACCCACACACATGGAGCATTGTGTGGGGATAGAACTGCAGAGGGTGAACACAGAACTGAGAAAGCCTGCATTCAAAACCAGAAAATGAATGACATCTTACTTCCTGGATGCAGAGAGGATCCAGCTGTCTCTCCCCCAACCCTCAATATACACGGAGAACCTACATGAATAGCATCAGAGATAAGCAGCTGGGACAGCCAAGAAACGCCAGCACCCCAAAATGTAGACAATTCAAATGAATGACCCTTGGGTTTCTGAATGGAGCTTTTTCTTTCTAAAAAATGTTGTTCATAGTGTTTAAATGGCACAGTATAAAAATGGCACTGTGACTTGTAATTTCAAGATATAAAATGTGAAACAGAAAACAAGGGGTTATAAATCAGCAGGAGACCAATTAAAATACTTAGACTGTCATTCAAAAACATTCCACAGAATGTAATAAAATGAGTGGGTGGTTGGTTCTATTTTAATAACTGAAGGCTGCAGGAAGATTTTATTTCTTCAAACTATCAGCCAAATATATCCAGGACTGGCTGGAACATGGAAAACACAGTTTTACATTATGTTAAGCTAAAAAATAAAATGTCTCAGAAGACTGCATCTGAACAGTGTTCTGATTCACAGCAAGGCTCACTTGAGGATAAACCACCCTTTATATGCAGTATTTTGTGCAGTTAATCTCATAATCAAATTGTATTCAGCTGTTATTCTACAATTTTGTCATAAACAAAAAAGCAACCAATGCTTCTCAACGAGGGTGGGCTGATATTTAGGGCAGGAGAATTCCTCGTTGTGGTGGACTATTTTGCACAACTAAAACTGCCTCTGAGACATTTCCAAAATGAAGCAGGGCAAAGGCTAACAGAGTTTTGTCAAAAGAACACACTGGTCATAGAAAACATCCTCTTACGACAACACAAGAGATGACTCTACACACGGACTTCACCAGATGGTCCATACCAAAATCAGACTGATTATATTCTTTGCAGCCCAAGATGGAGAAGCTCTATACAGTCAGCAAAATCAAGACTGGGAGCTGACTGTGGCTCAGATCATGAGCTCCTTATTGCCAAATTCAGACTTAAATTGAAGAAAGAAGGGAAAACCACTAGGCCAATCAAGTATGACCTAAATCAAATCCCTTTTGATTCTACAGTGGAAGTGACAAATAGATTCAAAGGATTACATGTGACAGACAGAGTGCCTGAAGAACCACGGACAGAGGTTCACAACACCGTACAGCAGGTGGTGATCAAAACCAACCCAAAGAAAAAGAAATGCAAAAAGGCGAAATGGCTGTCTAAGGAGGCCTTACAAATAGCTGAGAACAGACAAGAAGCAAAAGGCAAAGGAGAAAAGGAAAGATACACCCATCTGAATGCAGAGTTCCAAAGAATAGCAAGGAGAGATGAGAAAGCCTTCCTAAGTGAACAATGCAAAGAAATAGAGGAAAACAATAAAATGGGAAAGACTAGAGATCTCTTCAAGAAAATTGGAGATGTCAAGGACACACTTCATGCAAGGATGGGCATGATAAAGGACAGAAATTGTAAGGATCTAACAGAAGCAGAAGATATTAAGAAGAGGTGGCAAGAATACACAGAAAAACTATACAAAAAAGTCTTAATAACCCAGATCACCACAATGGTATGGTCACTCACATAGAGGCAGACATCCTGTAGTGTGAAGTCAAGTGGACCTTAGGAAGCATTACTTCGAACAAAGCTAGTGAAGGTGATGGAATTCCAGTTGAGCTAGTTCAAATACTTAAAGATGATGCTGTGAAAGTGCTGCACTCAATATGTCAGCAAATTTGGAAAACTCAGCAGCGGCCACAGGACTGGAAAAGGTCAGTTTTCATTTCAATCCCAAAGAAGGGCAATGCCAAAGAATGTTCAAACTACTGCACAATTGTGCTCATTTCACATGCTGGCAAAATTATGCTCAAAATCCTTCAAGCTAGGCTTCAGCTGTATGTGAGCTGAGAAGGCTGTATATTGTCACTTATATGCAGAGTACATCATGTGAAATGCTGGGCTGGATGAATCACACAATGGAATTAAGATTGCTGGAAGAAATACCAACAACCTCAGATGTGCAGATGATACCACTCTAATGGCAGAAAAATGAAGGGGACTTAAAGAGCCTCTTAATGAGGGTGAAAGCAGAGAGTGAAAAAGCTGGCTTAAAACTCAACATTTAAAAAACTAACATCATGGCATCTGCTTCCATCACTTCATGGCAAATAGAAGGAGGAGAGTTGGAAACAGTGACAGATTCTACTTTGGGGGGCTCCAAAATCACTGCTGACAGCCATGAAGCCATGAAATTAAAAGACACTTGCTCCTTGGAAGGAAAATTATGACAAACCTAGATAGCGTATTAAAAGCAGAGACATCACTTTGCTGACAAAGTCCATACAGTCAAACCTATGGTTTTTCCAGTAGTCATGTATGGATGTAAGAGTTGTACCATAAAGAAGGCTGAGCACTGAAGAATAGATGCTTTCGAATTGTGGTGCTGGAGAACTCTTGAGAATCCCTTGGACTGCAAGATCAAACCAGCCCATCCTAAAGGAAATCAATCAGAATATTCATTGAAAGAACTGATGCTGAAGCTGAAGCTCCAGTACATTGGCCACCTGATGCCAAAAGCCAACTCACTGGAAAAGACCACCTGATGCTGGGAAAGGTTGAAGACAAATAGAAAAGGGAGCAGCAAAGGATGAGATGGTTAGATAGCATCACTGACTCAATGGACATGAGTTTGAGCAAACTCCAGGTGATAGTGAAGGACAGGGAAGCCTGGTGTGCTGCAGTCGGACATGATTTAGTGGCTGAACAATGACAACAAGAGGTCACTAATGTTTTAAATTGCCCACAATTTAAATATGAAAAACAACCTCTCATCTGTGACCATAAAAGAAAAGCCACTCTAAAATTAGAACTACACAAAGGACGGCCCATTAGACTGAAAACTTCATCCTGGCTCAACGTGTGGAGGCTCCAATATACCGCTTGATTATTTTACCAATTTCTTATTTGTGATCCCTGTTACAGGCATTCAGTCAGTGACTACTAGGTTTATTAGGGCTTTTAAAAATGCTACTGGGGGATAGCTACTGGGGGGATGCTACACTGATATTCCTTATGATCTGCATAACTCTATTCTATTAAGAAAGAATTTTTGAATAGAAATATGATTTTCAAACCATCATACCAAAAAGGAGAAAAGAAATCAACATCTCTGTAACTCTGCCCTATCCCAGCTGAAGGTTAATTCTGATAAGATTTAAGTCATAGTTTGAATTCACCTTGCCTATGAGTAGAAGGAACAGCATTATATTCAGTCATACATGGCATTAAAGAAAGATCTTACAGCAAGACTAGTCTGACTCATAGGAGGCCATGGCGAGTTATGATTTTAGAAAGACTCTCCCACTAACCAGAAAAAAAGTGCATTCAGGCTAAGGAATTTGCTCAGTGAAATAAAGAAAGTAAAAATGCAAATATACCAGGCTGTTAAGCATATACAAGACTGTTAAGCATATACCAGGCCATTTTTGCTTAACATGTTACTCAAAAAAAAAAAAAAAAAAAGCTACAGGGATGTAACTATCAGTAGTGTGATTAAACTGCAAACATTGAATAGTTCACCACTGAAATAGGTAAGTTCAGTTCAGTTCAGTTCGGCTGCCCAGTCGTGTCTGACTCTTTGCAACCCCATGGGCTGCAGCACACTAAGCCTCCCTGTCCATCACTAACTCCCAGGAAATAGGTGAAGCCTGAGTATATAAAACTTCATTCCTCCTCAACAGACTAGTTGCCTGCTGTGGAAGTTTCAAGCTTGGGGATCTACCTTGTCATTTAACGAAACGATCATGATTGCCTTTGAAGCAGTCATCCCATGCTTTTCCTCAGCACTTCTGGCTTTTGATGCTGCAGCTCTGGTGAACGCGAAGAACAAAGAGGCAGTGGGAATTCCCTGCTCTCTGAGAAGACACGGCTCTGTGTTCCTGAGTCCACAACCTGAGACCAACACTAACTCAATAGCAGGGTCTTTAATGAAATCACGGGGGACCCAGCCTTGATCTAATATGCCCTCTTAAATAACACAGGAAAGGTTTCTTGGGGGCAATTTCAGTCAACTCAGGGAAAGAAACCCCCCAAGAGTCAAGGAATGAACCTTAAAACTAGAGTTTGGGATTAACATAAACATACTGCATGCATGCTAAGTCACTTCAGTCATGTCTGGCTCCCCGCAACCCTACGGTCTGTAGCCTACCAGGCTCCCCTGTCCATGGGATTCTCCAGGCAAAAACACTGGAGTGGATTGCCATGCCCTCCTCAACATTAACACCCTACTAGATATAAAATAGATAACCACAAGGACCTACTGTATAGCACAGGGAACCATACTTAATATTTTGTAATAACCTGTAAGAAAAAAGAGGGCTTCCCAGGTGGCTCAGTGGTAAAGAATCTGCCTGCCAATGCAAGGAGACACAGGTTCATCCCCTGGGTCGGGAAGATCCCCTGGAAAAGGAAATGGCAACCCACTCCAGTATTCTTGCCTGAAGAATCCCATGGACAGAGGACTCTGATGGGCTACAGTCCATAGGGTCACAGAGTTGTACACTACTGAGCACACACGCATGATAAGTAAAAGGAATCTCAAAGAGAATAGGTATGATGTATATGTATAATTGAATCAGTTTGCTGTACACTTTAAACTAAAACATCAACATTGTAAATCAACTATACTTCAATTAAAAAAAAAAAAACTAGCTACTCCATCTTTCTCCCTATAGGATTACTAATTTTTGTTTCTTTCTCACTAAATTTGAAAATTTGTCTTCATTTGTTTTTCATGTCCAAAGGTAAAGGAAAAAGAGCAAAGATAAAGTGTTCTATCCATCGAATAAAACATCCATTTTCCCAAATGATCATAATTTTGACTAGAGTAACAGTGGGCTTTTTAATATTTCCTAGAATGGTCAGATTTACCTGAAATTATTGCCTGCCTTTGACTTTCAGCTTTCCCCCTTTACTCTAGGATTCTTGCTGGGATCCTGCTCATCTCCACTCAGCAATGCATCACACTGGTTGCACTGATCACCCCCTAAGCTTCCACCTGCTATCACCTCCCACCTTTGATCCTTTGCCATCATCAGTGGAGTCTTCAAACAGCACTGCTGTGTTCTCATTGCAAAAACAAGTGCACTCCTCAGTGGAAAAATACCACATTCCAGCTTGGTAAAGCAGGTGGTGTGTTTCAGAGGATGGAGCAGAAAGTAGTGTCTCTTCCTTTCAAACAAGAAGGAAGACTATTAGCGCATCAGCAAATAAAGTCTTGCTCGATGAATTTTAAGTGGTGCCTCACAAATGAAAATGTGGCAAAATCTGAAAAGTCAGCTTTTAGAGAGTGCTTCAGTCCATTTTACAATCCCAAACTCTGAACTTTCTTTTAAACCAATCTTCCCATCTTTCAAATAATGTGGAAAGATTTTCAAGATGCTCATACTTCTTTTTGCTCTGTGAGATAGAAAACCCTGACATTGGCTTAATACAATAACCATCATACTCGGCACTACTCTGGCACATACAGAGCAGATGCCTGACGTGTCTTAGAGGTATCATCCGGATGAAATAGCCTGTTTCATTGTTATCCCAGGCAGGCAGAAGAAGAGGCTTGTGTTTTCACTGTATCTGGATAATTAGAATTTATATAATTAAATTACTCAGAGTCTGGGAAACAAAAAGAAAGCAGCAATCATATTTGGATTTTGAAGTTTCAGCTATAGGCTCAGAAAAACTTAGTTTTCTTTCTTTTGTTTTTTCATTTCTATTCTTGGAAGAAGGTTTTTTCCCTCTATTAAGGCTGGTTCCTCTGCAGCCAAATAGGACACATGGAGTTTCAATAACATGAAGACAAAACACCATAACCAAGAGTGGGAACTGTCCCTCTGCCACTGACAGAACTTTATAAATGCAGGGAATTCTGCCCAGTTTTGATTGGGGCTAATAAAGAAGACTGACTGACACCAAGCAGAGAGATGTCCTTCATGGCAAACAGCTCAGCGCTGGGAAAGTTCTAGATGTGACAACTGCTATCCTGGGTCATGCTGTCATCAGACTGATGCCATAGACACACAAAGAGATAGTTTTTCATTTTTGCACACAGTTTCACCACACACAATGAAGCAATGGCTGAAGCAGAAGTTACTTTTCTTTTTTTTTTTTTTTGCCACAGATGCTGGAGCAAACTTGCAAACTGGCGGATTCACATTTGAGATCAAAGGAAGCCAACATCAGACTCAGTCAGCTCAGCTGGGCATGATTTCGAAGGAAGTGCAAGCAGCTTTATAATTCCAACATAATAATGTCTCCCTCTATTTACAAGGGTGGTAGCAGAAGGATTGATTCAGTACATATAGAAAATTCTGAGTCTGGAAACATCAAACACGTTAATGAAAAGCTGTGGAAACCTGCTCCTTACTGGATGTGTTGCTCTGGCCTCCTGCTTGTCCAGAGGGTACGCACTAACCTTGTCTCTGGGTGACACATTCAGGTGGCACCAGCGGCGGCTGCTCCGTCACCGCTACGTGGAGTTTGTCATGACCTGATGAATGAAGCAGGGAATCCTCATGGCCAAGAACAACGGATAAAAGCTCGTTTAATCAGATTCCTATAGAACACCAACTCACTGGAGAAAAGTGTGTGGTTTTCTTTTTTTTAATTGAAACATATTAGTTGATGGATGTTAGTTTTAGGTGTACTCTTTAACTATTTGACATTTGCATATATTATGAAATGATCACCATAGTAAGTCTAGTAATTATCTGTCCCCATACAATGTTATTACATTGAATAGTATTACTGACCATATGTCTTATGCTGTCCAGTACACCCCTGAAGCTTACTTATTTTATAACTGGAGATTTGTGCTTCTTAATCCCCTTCACCTATTTTCCCTACTCTCCCAACCCTCCCTTCTGGCAACCAGAGGTTTGTTCTCTGTATCTATGAGTTTATATTTTGTTTTGTTTGTTTTGATACACATATATGTGCGATTATGTGGTATTTGCCTTTGTCTGACATTTCACTTAGTGTAATAACGTCTAGATACATCCATATTGTCACAAAAGGCAAAACTTCATTTTTTTTTAATGGCTAATGAAATTTCGTTGTGTATATATGCCACATCTTCTTTATCCATTCACCCACCAATGAACACTTAGGTTGCTTTCATGTTTGGCTATCAGAAACAATGCTGCAGTAATGGAATGCATATTATCTTTTCAAAGAGTGCTTTCTTTCCTTTGGGTAAATACCCATAAGTGGGATTCCTGGATCATATGGTAGTTCTATTTTTAATTTTTTGAGGCATCTCCATGCTATTTTCCATAGTTGCTGCACCAACTTACATTCCCACCAACAGTGCACATGGGTCCCCCTTTCTCCACATTCTCACTAACACTTGTTATTTCTTGTCTTTTTGATGACAGTTATTCTGACAGGTGTGAGGTGGTATCGCATTGTGGTTTCAATTTCCATTTCTCTAATGATTAATGATGTTGTGTATCTTTTCATGTGCCTGCTGGTCATCTGTATATCCTCTGCCCATTTTTTAACTAGATTGTTTGGGGGTTTTTTGTTGATATTGAGTTGTATGAGTTCTTTGTATATTTTAGATATTAACTCCTTATCATTTGCAAACATCTCCCATTCAGTAGGTGGACTTTTTGTTTTGTTGAGAGTTTCCTTTGCTATCCAAAACTTTTTCAGCTTTATGTAATCACATTTGCTTATTTTTGCTTTTGTTTCACTTGCCTGAGGACACAGATCCAAAAAAAATGTTATTACCACTGATGTTGAAGAGCATACTGCCTGTGTTTTTTTCTAGAAGTTTTATGGTTTCAGGTCTTAGATTTAAGTTTTTAATCCATGTTATTTTTTTCTACATAGTGTGAAAAAGTAGTCCAGTTTGATTCTTTTGCATGTAGTTGTCCAGTTTTCCCAATACCTTGAAAAGGCTGTCTTTTCCCCATTGTAGATCCTTATTGCCTTTGTCACAGATAAATTATCCATAGAGTATGGACAACCCAGAGTTCTTTTCTGGGTTCTCTGTTCTGTTCCATTGAACTATGTGTCTGTTTTTGTGCCAGTACTATATTGGGTCTTTTTTTTTTTTGGTATTTTAAAAAATTCATTTTTTTAATTGAAGTATAGTTTTTTATTTAAGGTTCTTATTGGTTATCTATTTTACACATAGTATCAATACTGCATATATGTCAATTCCAATCTCCCAATTCATCCCACCCCACCTTTCCCCCTTGGTATCCATACATTTGTTCTCTATGTCTATGTCTCTATTTCTGCTTTGTAAATAAGATCATCTATACTTATTTTTTCAGTTTCCACATATATGCATTAATATATGGTATTTGTTTTTCTCTGACATGTCTGATAAAATATGTGAAGTATAGTTGATTTACAATGTTGTGTTAATTTCAGGTGAACAGTAAAGTGATTTGGCTATATATATTTTTTTTCAGATTCTTTTCCCATAAGGTTCTTATAAAATATTGAATATAGTTCCCTGTGCTATACAGTAGCCTTGTTGTTAACCTATTTTACATTTAGTAGTATGTATATGTTATTCCCAAAATCTTAATTTATCCCTTTCCCCACCTTTCCCTTTGGTAACCAAAAGTTTGTTTTCTATGTCTGTGAGTCTGTTTCTATTTTGCAAATAATTTTATTTGTATCATTTTTTTAGATTCCACATATAAGTGATATCATATTTGTCTTTCTCTGATTTCACTTATATGATAAACTCTAGGTCCATCCATGTAGATGCAAATAGCATTACTTCATTCTTTTTTATGGTTGAGTAGTATTCCATTGTATATATACACCACATCTTCTTTATCCATTCATCTGTCAATGCACATTTAGGTTGTTTCCATTCTAAATAGTGCTGGTATGAATATTGCAGCATATGTATCTTTTCAAATAAATGTTTTCTCAGGATATATGACCAGGAGTGGGATTGTAGGATCATAAAATAGCTCTCTATTTTTAGTTTTTTTGAGGAAACTCCATAATGTTCTCCATGGTGGCTGTACCAATTACATTCCCACCAACAGTGTAGGAGGGTTCCCTTTTCCCCACATTCTCTCCAGCAATTTATTATCTGCAGCCTTTTAATGATGGCCATTCTGACTGGTATAAGATGACACTGCATTGCAGTTTTGATCTGCATTTCTCTGATAATTCCTCATGTTGAGCATCTTTTCCTGTGGCACTTGGTAACAGCATGTTATCATACTGTTTTGATTACTGTAGCTTTGTAGCATAATTTGATATCAGGTTCATGATGCCATCAGCTTTCTTCTTTCTCAAGATCACTTTGGTATTCTGGGTCTTTTGTGTTTCCATACAAGTTTTTTATTTGTTCTAATTCTCTGAACAATGTCATTAGTATTTTCATAGGGATTGTATTGAATCTGTAGATTTTCTTGGAAAGTATGGTCATTTTAGCTATATTAATTCTTTCAATTCATGAGTAAAGTATATCTTTCCAATGTTTGTGTCTTCTTCAATGTCTTTCCTCAACATCTTTTAGTTTTTCAAGTACAAGTCTTTCATCTCCTTGGTTAGATTTATTCCTACATATTTTATTCCTTTTGATGCAATTATACATGGGATTTTTTCATTTCTCTTTTGACAGCTCATTGTTAGTGTATAGAAACAGAATAAATTTCTGAAACTTTATTATTGAATTCATATATTAGTTCTAATAGGTTTTTTTTTAATGTTGTCATTAAGTTTTTCTATATATAGTATTTTTATGTCACCTGCAAACAGTGACAGTTTTACTTCTTTTACAATTCAAATTCCTTATTTCTTTTTCTTCTCTGATTACTATGGCTAGGATTTCCAATACGATGCTGAGTAAAAGTGTTCAGAGTGGACATTCTTGTCTTGTTCCTGATGTTAAAGGAAATTCTTTCAGCTTTTCACCACTGAATATGATGTTGGTTGTAGGTTTGTCATGCTGTTGTCGTTCAGTCGCTTAGATGTGTCTGACTCTTTGCGACCCCATGGACTGCAGTGTGCCAGGCTTACCTGTCCTTCGCCATCTCCTGGAGTTTGCTCAAACTCATGTCCATTGAGTCATTCGTCATATATGGACTTTATTATGTTCAGGTATGTTTCCTAATACCTAGTTTGTTAAGAGTTTTTAATCACAAATCGATGTTGAATTCTGTCAAAATCTTTTTCTGTATCTATGAATGACTTCTATTGTTCAATTTGTTAATGTGATGTGTCACACTGATTGATTTGTGGATACTGAGTCATTCTTGCATAACTAGGATAAATCCCACTTGATAATAAGCATGGAAAAAGTGAAAGTGTTAGTCTCTCAATCATGTCCAAGTCTTTGCAGTCCCATGGACTAGCCAGGAGTAGCCAGGCTCCTGGAATTTTTTCAGGCAAGAATACTGGAGTATGTAGCCATTCCCTTCTCCAGATGATCTTCCTGACCCAGGGATAGAAGGTGGGTCTCCTACATTGCAGGTAGATTCTTTATTGTCTGAGTCACCAGGGAATGTAGTCCTGAATTTGGTTTGCTAATATGTTGAGGATTTAAGCCTTCCTCAGTGATCAATGCAAAGAAAGAGAGGAAAACAATAGAACAGGAAAGACTAGAGATCTTTTCAAGACAATTAGAGATACCAAGGGAACATTTCATGCGAAGATGGGCATGAAAAGGACAGAAATGGTATGGACCTAACAGAAGGAGATTTTATGAAGAGGTGGCAAGAATACACAGAAGAACTATACAAAAAATATCTTCATGACCCAGATAACCACAGTGGTGTGATCACTCATCTAGAGCCAGACATCCTAGAATGTGAAGTCAAGTGGGCCTTAGGAAGCATCACTATGAACAAAGCTAGTGAAGGTGATGGAATTCCAGTTGAGCTATTTCAAATCCTAAAAGATGATGTTATAAAAGGGCTGTACTCAATATGCCAGCAAATTTGGAAAACTCAGCAGTGGCCACAGGACTGGAAAAGGTCAGTTTTCATTCCAATCCCAAGGAAAGGCAATGTCAAAGAATGCTCAGACTACTGCACAATTGCACTCCTCTAACACGCTAGCAAACTAATGCTCAAAATTCTTAAGCCAGACCACAACAGTATGTGAACCGACAACTTCCAGATGTTCAAGCTTGATTTAGAAAAGGCAGAGAAACCAGAGATCAAATTGCCAACATCCATTGCATCATAGAAAAAGCAAGAGAATTCTAGAAAAACATCTACTTCTGCTTTATTGACTACGCCAAAGCCTTTGATTGTGTGGATCACAACAAACTGTGGAAAATTCTTAAAGAGTTGGGAATACCAGACCACCTGACTTGTCTCCTGAGAAATCTGTATGCATGTCAAGAAGCAACAGTTGGAACTGGATGTGAAACTACAGACTGGTTCCAAATCGGGAAAGGTGTACGTCAGGCTGTATATTGTCACCCTGCTTATTTAACTTATATGCAGAGTACATCATGCAAAATGCCAGGCTGGATAAAGCACAAGCTGGAATCAAGGTTTCAGGGAGAAATATCAATAACCTCAGATACACAGATGGCACCAACCTTATGGCAGAAAGTGAAGAAGAACTAAAGAGCCTCTTGATGAAAGTGAAAGAGGAGAGTGAAAAAATTGGCTTAAGACTCAACATTCAGAAAACTAAGATCATGACATCTGGTCCCATCATTTTATGGCAAATAGATGGGGAAACAATGGAAACAGTGATAGACTTTATTTTCTTGGGTTCCAAAATCACTGTAGTTGGTGACTGCAGCCATGAAAGTAAAAGACACTTGCTCCTTGGAAGAAAAGCTATGATTAACCCAGACAGCATATTAAAAAGCAGAGACGTTACTTTGCCTACAAAGGTCCCTGTAGCCAAAGTTAATGGTTTTTCCAGTAGTCATGTATGGATGTGAAAGTTGGACTGTAAAGAAAGCTGAATTGATGCTTTTGAACTGTGGTGTTGAGAAGACTCTTGAGAGTCCCTTGGACTGCAAGGAGATCCAACCAGTCCATCCTAAAGGAGATCAGTCCTGGGTGTTCATTGGAAGGACTGATGCTGAAGCTGAAACTCCAATACTTTGGCCACCTGATGTGAACAGCTGACTCACTGGAAAAGACCCTGATACTGGGAAAGATTGAAGGCAGGAGGAGAAGGGGACGATGGAGGATGAGATGGTTGGATGGCATCACTGACTCGACAGACATGAATTTGAGCAAGCTCCAGGAGTTGGTGCTGGACAGGTAAGCATGGCGTGCTGCAGTCCACCGGGTCACAAAGAGTCAGACACTATTGAGCGACTGAACTGAACTATTCATTTATTTTGAATAAATCAGGAACATTGGCCTATTCTTTTCTTGTGGTGTCTTTGTCTGGTTTGGTATAAGGGTGATGCAGGCCTTGTAGAATGAGTTCTGAAGCATTTCTTCTCCTCACTTTTTTAAAGAATAGTTTAAGAAGGATAGATGCTAACTTCTTAAATATTTGGTAGAATTCACCTATGAAACCACTTGGTTTTGGACTTTCATTTGCTGGGATTTTTAAAATCACTGACTCAATTTAATTACTGGTAATCATTCTGCTCATATTTTGTATGTCCTACTGATTCAATCCTGGGAAACTAAGTTTTTAGGAATTTATCCACTTCTAGTTCATCCATTTTGTTCATAGTAATCTCTTATGAAATCCTTCGAATTTCTGTGGTGACAGTTATAACTCTTTTTTTGTTTTTGATTATATGGGCCCTTTCTCATTTTTTTCTTGATGAGTCTGGCCAAAAGTTTATCAATTTTCTTTATCTTTTCAAAGAATCAGCTCTTAGTTTCATGGACATTTTCTATTTTTTATTTTTCAGCCTCTATTTCATCCATTTCTACTTCAATCTTTATGATTTCTTTCCTTCTACTAACTTTGGGTTTTGTTTATATTTTTCTAGTTCCTATAGGTGTAAGATTAGAGTGTTTCTTTGAGATTTTCCATAGGTAGGTTTGTATCACTATAAATTTCCCTTAGAACTCCTTTTGCTGCCTCCCACAGATTATGATTGTTATATATCCATTTTCATTTTCTCCAATCCTCTTACACTTTCAAACCCCTTTGATTTCTTCAATGATCCATTGGTTGTTTAGTAGCATACTGCAAACATGTAAAAAAGCTTTCACGTGTTTGTGCATTTGCAGTTTTTTCCTTGCAGTTGATTTCTAGTCTCATTCTGCTATGGTTGAAAGAGATGCTTAATATGGTGTCAAAGTTCTCAGATTTACTGAGACTTGTTTTTGTGGTCTATCCTAGGAAAAAGTGTGTTTTTCAAATAATGAGAAAGAAAGCTTACTTAATTCTATACAGGATAGACCTTGGTACAGCATACTATACTTTAAGCAGACATTCAATAAACTTCTAAGTGGTTATCCAAATAGTTGACTCTTGAACAATGCAAGGTTTGGGGCACCAACCTCTGTGCAGTTGAAAATTCATGTATAACATTATCGTCAGCCATCAATATATATGGTTCCACATTTCTGGATTCAACCAACCACCGATTGTGTAGTACTTTAGTACATATTTATTGGAAAAAAAAATCTGTGTATAAGTGTACCCATGGACTTCAAACCCATGCTATGTTGTTTAAGGTCAACTGTAATTGATTTTAATAAAAGTTCTCCAATAGGCAATGAACCAATGTTTTCAGGGTAGAAAGTGTGAGCAACAGAATGTGCTTACTTAGCTTATAAATATATCAGCTCTGCTTAATGGTCTTTTTGTTTTTATAGAGAAATAGTTGAAGTATAAAAAGTGTAAAGATATATATAACATACCACTGACTGATATATCAAGGAGCATGATGACTTTTTGCATATTCATTACTTAGTTACAAAAAACTATTGACGATTTAGTTTAGCAAACTGACACTTTGAAATCTTGAGTTGAATATATTCATATTTTTGAAATGGTTTTTTATTTCTTTTTAAACTTAGGAGATTGCTGAGTCTTCTAGCTTTGAAGGAGATAATAAAGACCCAAACCTTCTTGGTTTCTATTATCCAGTCTGATTATATCTATGGGAAGTGTCTATTTCACAAGATTTGGACAGTGTTCAGAGAAGGGAAACTCCCTAGCTAGCTCGAGAGAAGCTGAGACACAGCCAGAAAGTAAACCTTCCAAGGGGAAGAAGCACGGACAGTGCCTGGCCCTGGACACATGGGAAAAGGTCAAAGGACTTCCTAAAGATCAAAAAGCAGCAGAACCCCAAATTCCTCCCTCCTAACCACCAGTTCTGTTTTCAAAACTACTTTATCTCTAATATAGAAACATGCTCTTCAAGAACTTTCTTATTCCTTTATAATTCCTTAAAATTATATTTTTTCCTGAAGTGATCTGAAAGTGACAGGAGATTTGTTTTTTACTTTATTTTGTTTAAATTGCCTACAGAGAAAGGGACAGTTATTACTTGAATGTGAAGATGAATTTGAAACAACATATTGGTGGAAAATCACAAAAATTCATTACTTCTCAAGTTTGCAGCAGTTTCTCTGTAAATGCAAATGTTAATTTTCACTCTGTGTCATTATCTGTAGATACATGGAAAATATGAGTGCATAGTTTACTCATTAGCGATGAATCAAAACAGACAAATAAAGCTTGTTTTAGCTCTGAAAAATAAACGTGGGGGAACACAATTCTTAAATACAGCTTTCCCCAACCTTTTCGGGGGGGAAACATAACTTTCAGCTTTCTGTGAAGATTACAAAGCACAATACAGGCTAAATGCCATGCTCCCCATGCCTCTAACCCTCCTTATAAGTGTGGTGCAGCTGTCTGGCACTTTTGCCAGTGATAGCTCTGTGTGATCATTAACACTACCTGCTTAGTATTTGTGAAATTACATTGTATGTGCAAAGAATTGAGGTGATATTTTGAAACCCACATGGTTAATATATTTACCAATTCGTGGTTAGAGAGCATGGTTTTTCCAAAAACAGTTCACAATTACAAGTATTTAAGATTCAAAGTTGTGTTTTATTCAATGGCTTTTGCATAACTTGGTACAGTGGTCACATTCAAGTAACCTCAAAGGTTAGAGTTATCCTGATGAAATCAATCCCAGGGAACAAAAATGCCAAGTTTGAAGCTCCAAGACTTTGGTCACCTGATGTGAAAATCTGACTCGTTGTATAAGACCCTGATGCTGGGAAAGACTGAGAGCAGGAGGAGAAGGGGGCAACAGAGGATGAGATGGTTGGATGACATCACTTATTCAAAGGATATGAGTTTGAGCAAACTCCGGGAGATGGTGAAGGATAGCGAGGCCTGGCATGCAGCAGTCCATGGGTTTACAAAGGGCTGGACACGACTTAGCGACTGAACAACAATATGATTTGATGAAATCTCATATTCTGAAGATGAAAGCCACATTTTATTTATTTTCTAGTACGTGATCACAAATTGGATATAGAAAATAGCAGATAACCTTATGATATGTTACTCTTAGAAAGGGGCAGAGAAATTAGGCAAATCTATCAAGTGACTGATGTAGGAAAGTGACTGAAAGTGATGATTTAGGAAAGGGGAGTGCATGCACTCCATTAAAGAAGCAAATGTTTGTCAAATCTGGTCAAAACAAACCCTGAGCGGGGAGAGTCATCAAAATCTTTTCATCATTTAGAGATTAAACTCTATGAGCAGCTCTTGCCTCAAGAAAAGCCAATATGTGAATATCAAGATGTGGAGAAATGATAGTTATGTTAAAATAAAATAAACTAGCAAGCACGTCTAGTAATGTGTTTACATTATGATTATGCTTTGACTGCTTCAGTTGTTCTACATACTATTCTTCATAAATAAATGTATTATTCATATGACTTTTGCTCAAAGAGTGCAGGCCTTTGTTACTATAGTTTTATTGTTAAAGGTAATTTGGATTTAACATGTTTAAAAAGAAACCCCTTCCCTCCATCCAATCTATATTCTCTTGTATTACTTCTGAATTACTTTTTTTTTTTTTTAACAGCATCATCAACCACTTTATCCATCCAGATATGCACAACACAGTTTCTGGAACCATCCCGAGTACTTACTTAAGCTTCCCATCTGCTTTATTCCCCCAAGTTCTGTAGAGTCTGCACTTCACACTCTTGAACATAGCCCTCTGCTGTGATGCTTCTGTCCTAGTTAAAGGTTTCACAATGATCTCGTTCAGATTTCTACATCTGCCTCTTATTCTTTCTGCCTTCAGTGTCAGAACTTACACAGATGTCCTCCCTACCTTTTCATCTCCACAGATATCAGATGACTTTTCTGAAATGTCAATCTATCACTTGAATAACTTAACAGATAAAAATCAAATTCTGAAAGTATTTCAAGTGAAGCCTAACTCTCCAGCCTAATCCCTTATCCTTCTTCCACCCAGAAATCTATATATAGGAGGGGAAAAAAACATAGGTCAATATTTAAAAGAAGAATCAATAATAGCTTTAAGCTGGAAACAAAGTAAACCATTTGTTCTTTGGAGTCTTTCTAAAAAATGATATATTTGTTGTACTTTCTACTTTACCAGTAGTGTGTATTCATTAACTAGTTTGTTACTATATTAAGAAAATCATAAGAAATGCATTAGGTGTGACAACCCAGGTCCAAGCCTAAAGTCTTGACTTGGCCTGTTAGAACTGGTAACAGCTGCTACCGTAGGGAATGTCAGAGTATCTGGTAACAACTAAAGAGCCATTTTCAAACTCTGGAAATGAAGCTGCTTTCATATTTTAAAAAAAGCCAGAACTGTGGCTATATCAATTTAACCTTTCTTTTATTTGAATGGAATTTAAATATTCTCATAGTAATTATAATTGTACAAAAACATTAGTTATTCACAACTGGAAAGGAAGAGACATATCTTGGATCTGTGCTGCAGATTTTTCTCTAACTAAATATTCCCTGATCCACAGACGCTGAAATGTCTCTCTCCTTACATGGCCTACTCCTTTGCCCCTCACTAACCCTTAAGAAACACTGCGGTAGAAGGCTACTGTTCCACCGCATCGCTGTGAGTGAAGCAATTTCTTCATGTGTGTCGGAGAAAGAAAAAAGAGAAACCCCTGTCTTAGGGATAAATGATAAGTTGGACTGAAAGGTATAATAACCAATGTTTTACTCTGAACATGCACTGTGCAATAGTCATCACAACCTCTGTAGCTATTGATCATTTGAAATGTGCCCAGTCCAAACTGAGAGGTGCTGTAAGAGTAAAATATACATTGAATTTTTTAGACTTAATATGCAAAAAAGAATGTAAAATATCTCAGTGTTGTTTAGTTGCTAAGTCATGTCCAACTATTTGCAACTCCATGGACTGTACTTCTGTTCATGGAATTTTCCAGGCAAGAATACTGGAGTGGGTTGCTCTTTGTTTCTCCAGGGGATCTTCCTGACCCAGGGATTGAACTCGTGTCTCCTGCACTGGCAGGCAGATTCTTTATTGCTGAGCCACCAGGGAAGTAACACTTTATCTTGATTAAAGGGAAATAATGACATTTGGGATCTGTTGAGTTAAATAATATGTAGTATTGAAATTATTTTCATCTGTTTCTTTATCCTGCTTTTAATGTAACTGTTTGAAATTTTAAATATGTAGCTCATATTTTACATATGCTCAAATTTTACATATGTAGCTCATATGAAAATTCTATTGTACAATGCTGCTCAGACACGATTTGTTTTAAATAAATGACCAACGTCTTGTTTAATTATTATTTGCCTTTCTGTAATTAAAGCAGAATACAGAATTTATATTGGCAGGAGGAAGTAGGGAGTGGGAGGTAGTGGGAATCCAATTGTTTCTACTCCATCGTTGTTTAAATTTTGAACAGAAGTAGGGAGGAAAAAAAAAAGATGTGTAAAATCTAAACATAAACCAATTCTTCAGAGGCAACCAGTGGCATCAGAAAAGCAGAATAATGGCACTCTTAAGCATTCTGGAATATTCCCATATACCCAACCTGTGCAACAAAGTCAGTGGGCCACTTAGTACAACAAAGCTACCAGTCCACCAAAAGCTTTGGGTGTTAAATTATCTCCATTTTGCTGCTAGAAATGATTTACACAGAAGAGCATTTATTAATTATCTAAGAACTCCCTGGAGGTGATGTCTGCAAATGCTTGAATGTCACACATCTTAAAAAATTGAAGTATAGTTGATTTACAATACTGTGTTAGTTTCACGTGTTCAGCACAGTGATTCCATTTTTTTTTTTTGCATGATAGGTTATTAAGAGATACAATAATCTTATAATTAATCTTAAAATCTTGAGTATAATTCCCTGAGCCATACAGTAAATCCTTGTTGTGTATCTCTTTTATATATAGTAGTTTTTATCTGTTAATCACATACCCCTAATTTTTCCTTCCTCTCCACTCTCCCCTTTGATAACCATACATTTATTTTCTATGTTTGTGAATCCATCCCTTGTTTGTATATAGATTCATTTGTATAATTTTTTTAGATTCCACATATAAATGATATCATATAATTGTGTCTTTCTCTGTCTGACTTATTTCAGTAAGCAAAATACTCTCTGGGTTACACTTCCAGTATTTTACTCAGTACTGCCCAACTGATGCAGAGAGCATATCCTTCATTAATAGCGAAGTGACTTAAATTACTTATTATTTTAAAAATCCACATTAATATGCAAAATTCAAAATTCACAATGAAGTTATAAACAGGTGGCACATTCTAATTTGGCACTAATGTGGTATTTATAATAAAGAGATATAAAACAAAATGATTGTAAATGAGTGAAAAGACCCTGATGCTCGGAAGGACCAGGGCAAGAGGAGAGGGGGGACGACAGAGGATGAGATGATTCAATGGCATCACTGACTCAATGGACATGAGTTTGAACAAATTCTGGGAGATGGTGGAGGAGAGGGAAACCTGGCATGCTGCAGTTCATGGGGTTGCAGAGTGTCGGATATGACTTAGCAACTGAGCAACAACAAACGCCATATTTAAAATTAACACAAAAAGTATGTAAAGTTGTCTCTTACACATACACAATCTGAGCCAAACTTATATCACAAAACACAAGCTTTCCTAAGTTATCACTAAGAAAATATTGCCAGTCAATGTTATCAGAGTCAGCACAGGAAAGAGAACCACTGTTTGAGAACTGCTGGTTCCTGACTCACCTTATTAACAACTTTCATAATTTCATAGACTATTATGAGAGTAGAGTTGTAGCATATGTGCATTTAGTTCACAGAAATTCAACTATAAGCATTTGGCAGGAAGAGAGAACCTAAAAAAAAAACACAACAGACAGAAGTCTCACCATTCAGTTCAATGAAGTTTTGCGTAGGAAGGGAGAGAATAATTGTCTTTTCTTCAATTGGTTTCCAATCTCAAGTCTTTCATGGAGGGTGCTGGTCTCACAGGTGATCAAAGACATTGTAAATAATAACTGTTTCTACTTAATCTTAATTTATCTGTTGACTTTAAATCCCCAGCAAGATGTGACTTAATGGTGTCTTAATGACACAATGTGTTTCATTAAGTCCTGATGTCAATTATGTGGGGTCCTAGCAACTTCCTATCTCTGTCCTCTATCCACATTATTGTACTTGTGCTTTAGGAAGGTCATTTTTGGCTGCTGTGTAAGAAACAGACACACTGCAGCAAGAAAGCAGGAACAACAGTTATTTGCTGACCTGAATTACTGAAAGGATAGGAAGGGATGCAGGAAGGGATGCAAATGGATAAAGGTTTCCTGGAAAAGATGGTCTTAAAAGCTACTTTGTAGAGATTGCTTTGGTTCTTAACAATTATATAGCATTAGTCTTTCTCCTGGAGAAGGCAATGGCAACCCACTCCAGTTCTCTAGCTGGGAGAATCCCATGGACAGAGGAGCCTGGCAGGCTGCAGTCCATGGGGTCGCTAAGAGTCAGACACGACTGAGCGTCTTCACTTTCACTTTTCACTTTCATGCATTGGAGAAGGAAATGGCAACCCACTCCAGTGTTCTTGCCTGGAGAATCCCAGGAATGGAGGAGCCTGGAGGGCTGCCGTCTATGGGGTCGCACAGAGTCAGACACGACTGAAGTGACTTAGCAGCAGTCTTTCTCCAACATAGGCAGGTACATTTATATTGCCCTCCCAAGTTATTTTGTTAAAAAGAATATGTTCAATGAGATTCTTCAAGATCTTTAACAGTTTCCTTCTTTTCAGTAGTTTCATACTGGTTACAGAGTTTGTGACCGGAAGTGTTTTTAATACATTTAAACATTAAACATTTGCTCCAGAAACTGCTATGCATCTGGTGATTCAGAAATAATGATAGCAATCTTGCCTTTTCGCTCACTTCATTCCAGGTTAGACATAAAAGAGACTTTTCTATCAGTCACACAACAGGACATGAAAGACAAAGAAGAAAATGTGGGGAACACCACTGAGCATGACAGTCCAAATTAGTTCACAATTTTCCATGTACACATAAGATACTGCTTGTAGCTCAGGTCCTTTTCTAACTTTGAACTCAAAGGTTAACAAGCTTCTGAAGTTCTTTTTAAACGATACAATTCCCACAGAGGCATTCTATAAGGAGAAGATGACTTCATTTTACCCAGCAAGTGATATGTATGACATCACTATATTTTAAAACCCTGCAAAACAAACAGGGCCGTATGGCTCAATTTTTTTTTCCAACAGCAAACTAACAATCTGGAGTATTCTAATAAACTGCTGTTAGGTCTAGGAATATTTGGGGCCAAAATTTTCTTTTTTTCCCTCGTTATAACTAGTTTGCTAATAGATTTCTTTAGCTTTAGAGTTATAATTAGAAGACAGTTACTACTTTGCATAATCACATTGTAATTGTTATTTGGGTGAAATCCAATCAATTTAAGCATCAGTACTTCCAAAAAAACAATGTCTGGCAAAAAGAGAATAACAAATGCCATGCTCTAATGGGTCCAGGTTATCTAATAATGTTTGCCTAATGGTTTAGTTTTTTTTTTAAGAAGCTCAACAGCAAGTGACATTAGAACTCAATGTATTTTAAGGCATCACAGTTGTAACTGGCAATAAGTTAATGTTCTCTGATAAACACTAATGATGAAAGTAAGAAACAAAAATTTACATGGAGTCAGAAACCTAGCCGCCTTAGGTCTGTCATTTGTTAAATTTATGTTCCAGTGGCTGAATTTACTTCTAGTGCCTGGAGAATTTCCAAGCATGCACATCTCTTGCTTCAAAAGCCAAGAAGCTCAGTTGTAGACCCCGGTTCTATAGAATGAATGAACACAACTATGTTTCTAGCTGCCCACCCTCCTATCCACTTTTTAAGTTGATTATTCAGCCTTCCTAGAAACTCCATAACTCTTTCAGGAAATTCCATCCTTTGTTCAATCAGCTGGCCCTTTGCTGTTGCTTACAACCAAGAAACCTCACATCCACTTCAAAAATACATGTGTCTTTTCACTTCATGTCAGCTGTCATTACTCTAGTCCAAACTCCCATGACATCTCTTCTGTACTAAAGCAGCAGCTTCCTGGCTAGTCTTGCTGCATCCATTCTTGTCCCTCTCCAACCCAATCTATGCGTGCTAAGTCACTTCAGTTGTGTCCAACTCCGTGACCCCATGGGCTGTAGTCCACCAGGCTCCTCTGTCCATGGGATTCTCCAGGCAAGGATACTAGAGTGGGTTGCCATGTCCTCCTCCAGGGGATTTCCCAATCCAGGGATTGAACCCGTGCCTCTTATGTCTCCTGCATTGGCAGGCGGGTTCTTTACTGCTAGCATCACCTGGGAACCCAATCTAGATAACGTGATCTAATGCGATCACACCTAAATACAAAGGGAACATTAACCATTCTTCTCCATAAAATTCTTCTTATCAACCTAAATATATACTTTAAAAATCTTTACCACAGTCAATACAGCTCCACGTGATTTGGCTCCCGCCTGCCTCTCCAACCTCATCTCTGGCCACTCTCCCCAGTTCTCTGTGCTTCAGCCACAGGCCTTCCTTCTTACCTTAGGGCTTTCATGCATATTCTCCCCTCCCTGGAACACCTCCCTCCCTTGTCAATCTAACTCTTCCTCATTGTTTAGGTGTCAACTAAACCGTAGTTTCCTTAAAGAGAGCTTTCCTTATGCTTCAATATAAGTCTTCTTACTTATGGACCTCATCATGTCCTGTACATTTAATAGATTGAATGTCCTGGACATTATAAATTATATAATTTATAATTATATATTTATATTTGTATTGTTTAGAATATCTCTCTCCTCAATTCTATGAGAGCAGGAAATATATCTCATTTACTCTACCTTGTATTTCAGTATCTGGTACATAAAAATCCACTTAACCAATAAATCTGTTGAATAAATTAAAGAAATGTATATTACTCAGTGAAAGAAGCCAATCTGAAAAGGCTACATAGTACATTATTCCAACTACAGACATTCTGAAAAAGACATAACTATGGACATAGTAACAAGATGACTGGTTTCTAGGAGTTCAGGGTAGGGAAGGCATCAATAAGCAGAGTATGGAGTTTATTTTAGGCAGCAAAAAAATACTCTGTATGATGCTAAAATGAAGGAAACATGTCCTTATACATTTAATGCACAACACAAACATGTATAGAAGTAAAATTTAGGACGAAAATAGTGACAGATGGAAGGGTGCGATGTGTGTGTGGGGACACAGGGTATGCGAGAAATCTCTGTAACTTCCTTTCAATCTTGTTGTGAACCTAGAACTTCTCTGAAAAAGAATAAAATATTTTAAAAAATAAGGTATTGAGGAACAAATCCAAAAAAAAAAAAAGAAATAGAATATATAACTTTATAATCAAGCTAAATGAATTAAACAAAAGGTAGGAAAAAGAAAACATAGCAAAGCATGGTTTAAAAAAATTAAGATGGCAAAATTATCAATAATTACAATGAATCAGATATCAGTAATGGTACCCCACTCCAGTACTCTTGCCTGGAAAATCCCATGGACAGAGGAGCCTGGTAGGCTGCAGTCCATGGGGTCGCTGAGAGTCGGACATGACTGAGTGACTTCAATTTCACTTTTCACTTTCACGCATTGGAGAAGTAAATGGCAACCCACTCCAGTGTTCTTGCCTGGAGAATCCCAGGGACGGAGGAGCCTGGCGGGCTTCCATCTGCAGGGTCGCACAGAGTCAGCCATGACTAAAGCGACTTAGCAGCAGCAGCAGCAGATATCAGTAATTATAATGAATGTAATGAGTTAAATATCCTATTTTAAGAATATGCTCTATATTTCTGTGTTCTGGATTTGTTTTCCCAACTACAAATAATAAGATGAAAAATATATCTCTTTACTTTTTAAAAATAAACCTAATTATAACAATCCAATTTTAAAAAAGAAACAACTGAACAAAATTTGGGAAGTGCATACAAAGAAGTGATTTCACAGGTGGCTCAGAGGTGAAGAATCCACCTGCCAATGTGAGATGTCGGTTCAAT
The DNA here is from genome assembly GCF_054371585.1 of Giraffa tippelskirchi. NCBI lineage: Eukaryota > Metazoa > Chordata > Mammalia > Artiodactyla > Giraffidae > Giraffa > Giraffa tippelskirchi. The sequence goes on along the minus strand of NC_137280.1, from coordinate 34,715,862 downwards.
CCCTGGGTCAGAAAGATCTCCTGGAGAAGGAAATGGCAACCCATTCCAGTATTCTTGCCAGGGAAATCCCATGGACAGAGGAGGCTGGCGAGCTATAGTCCATAGCGTCACAAGAATTGGACACAATTTAGAGATTAAACAACAACAATATAAAGAAATGCTTCAAAGGAGTCATAGCATATAACTTATAGTTGTAAAGAAGAAAAGTCTATAGTTAACAATCTAAAACTCTACCCTAAGCAACTAGAAAAAGAGGAGGAATTTAAACTCAAAATAAGCAGAAAGAAAGAAATAATAAAAAATAAATCAGTGAAATAGAGAATGGACAAACAACGAAGTCAATATATGCAAAAGCTGGCTCTTTGAGAATAGCCATAAAAGTGATAAACTGCTAGTTAGACTGGTTGAAAAACAGATAACACACCGACCAATATCAGAAATGAGAGAGGGAACATTACTGTAGATTCTCAACATTTTTTTAAAAGGCAATATTATGAACAGCCACATGCTAACAAATTTAACAATTTATACATCATGGATAAATTCTTTGAAAGATACAAATTACCAAAATTGATTCAAAAAGAAATGTGAAACCTGAATAGCACTACAGTTGACCCTGGAACAACGTGAGGGTTAATCTGCATAAAATTTATAGTCGGCCTTCTGTATCCGTGATCCCTCCACATCTGCAGATTCAACCGAGGACCATGTAGTATTATAGTATTTACTATTGAAAAAGCTCTGCATTTAAGTGAACTTGTACAGTTCAAACCTGTGTTGTTCAAGGGTGAACTGTATGTCAATCTTATAAATTGAATTTGTAATTAAGAAAACACTTCCATAAAGAAACTCCAGGTCCAGTTGGCTTTACCAGTAGACCTACCTTTTAAGGAAAAAATACCAGTCCTAAAACAAATTCAGAAAACAAAGAGAGGGGAACACTTCCTAAACCATTTTATGAGGCCATCATTAAATTGATATCAGAACCACACAACAATATCCAAGAAAATAAAATGATAGGTCAATGGGTAGAAATGAATGAATCCTTAACAGATTTTTAGCATAAATTATGAATTTCAGGTCTCTTAATATATAAAATGGTCTAATGAAAAATTTCCATAGAGTAAGTTCTATAGAATTGCAAGTTGGCACCAAACTATGTGACAATGGTAAGTCTAATTCTTGTCCTACAAGCTTAGGAAAAAAATAAAGCCACAGCTCTTCACATTCAAATTACATGTCATTCATTTTACCTGTGAGTCAACCAAATAACAGATACAGATTGAAGGGCTTGTCAGGTTCAGGTCGTGATAAGACATTTCATAGTGAACTCCCAGTTAAAGGAATTAATCCTAAAGAACTTAGCATGTTCATGCTAAAGTTTCATGCTAAAACTTTCAACTTTATATGAAAAAATTAGACAAGCAAATAATTCCAAGTAGTTGAGCAGAGGTAATGAACATATGAAAAATTTCAATTAAAAGTTAAGGGAAAGAAAGAGGCCTATAATTTTACAAAGTTTGACAAATTTGGTAGCAGAATAGAAAAATATGTAGTTTTTTAAGAAAAGAGACTTTTGATTTCATATAAAAAGAAATGAAATTCTAATTACAGGCAGTGAATAGGTAGAAAAGGAATATTTATTCCTTTTCCAAAGATACTATTTTCCTAGTTAGCTGTCAGAAACCACTTGAACAAATGCAGATCTTCTCCAACAACTGCTTATGAAGTTTCATTATAGATGGTTTTTGGTAACAAAATATATTTCACATATTAAAAATTAGCAAGCTTTCATGCTACAGCATTTCCTTACTTTTCTCCACTCAACAAATATTTACTGAGCCCTTAATATATAATTAAACATGGTCCTACTGCTAGAAATGCAGCATAAACAAGATGGACTAAAATTACAGCCAACATGGAACTTACTTTCTAGCTGAGATACACGAGAGGCCAAAAAATAAGTTAAGTTCTAGCATGTATATTCTACTACTGTTCCACTGTCCCTCTGCCATAATATTATCCTGATTCAGTGCTGTTGGATTCGGTTTAAGTAGAGTTACAATGTGATAAAAGCCTTTTGATATTGCAGATAAGCCCTCTTGGCCCAGTTCTAAGCTAGATCTGTCTTAAAAGGATTACCATAATACAAACCAGGGATCACCAAACTTTTCCTGTAATGAGTCACATATAAATATTTTAGGCTCCGCAGGCCACCTACAATCTATACTCCATATTCTTCATTTTTTAACCCTTTAAAAATGTAAAACTGTTCTTATCTGGCATGGAATTCTCCAGGCCAGAATACTGGAGTGGGTAGCCGTTCCCTTCTCCAGGGGATCTTCCCAACCCAGGGATCAAACCCAGGTCTCCTGCACTGCAGGAGGATTCTTTACCAGCTGAGCCACCAGGGCAGCCCTCTTATCTGACAGGCCAAACAAAAACAGGCCAGGGGCCAAATCTAATCTGCAGCCACAGCTCTCCAACTCCTGACCGAAAGATCTGAATATCCTTGCTTGTAAGTGGCTATGCTCAGTTCTACACTTTGTATTTCTTTTAATTTTTTTTTTTAATTTCTTCTCTTGCTGTTTGTTGTTTATTTGCCAAAATCTGATAAAACATTCTTTTCTAGAGCTACAGTAGTTTGACTGCTACAACCTCAAAGTCAGCTCTGAAGAGCAGAACCACCTGCTCCATTTCACACAAGCAACAGAAAGATGTTCTCAGCAGAAAAACCTTCTACGTCTGTGTACTTTAGAGAAATACAGCAGAGACAGTACCTGCTCTCCACTGACTTCCTGGGGCAGACACATACAAGGTCTAATGGTCCCTTACCTTGCTGGAGGAACATCAATATTGGAAGAAACAACTTTTCGTTTTTGCTCAAGGAGACAGATGGAGCGAGTGTTTTCTTTTTCATGGTCAAGTGCTCGGTTGGCTTTTTTGGTGTCTGCTGTTTTCACATCTTCCTCCATGGCCAAGGGAAACAAGTGTTGATGGGACATTTTTTTACTAGAGTCACGTTTTAAGTCCTCTGTTTGAAATGTGAAGGTCATTTCCCGTTTAATGCTCCCCACCTGTGAAACAAAACACAAAAATTCTCACTCACCCAAATATCAGCTTTACGTGACTATGTGCAGATGGCCAGAGGACAGACCACAGACACTGCTGTCCCTGTTCATCTTGAAGATTTTTTAATTTAAATGGGGGAAATCTAACATGGAAATAAAATAACTGACTTTACAAAGTAAGGTACAATTGATGTGCTGCCTGTCATAATGCAAGCAAGAAGCATCATGAGCACAAGAGAAGCCTTTCAGATGGGCAAACATTTTGAAGACTTGAAAGCATGAGGCATCTAAAAAAAAATGAGAATTTAAAACATCATTGTTTTCTCTTCTACAACTGAGAAAATTCCAATAAATAGATTCTTAAATATTTCATGCTGATTATGCTTAACAGAGGTTCAATCCCTGGGTTGGGGAGATCCCCTGGAGGAGGGCATGGCAACCCACTCCAGTATGCTTGCCTGGAGAATCCCATGGCCAGAGAGCCTGGTGGGCCACATTCCTCAGTGCTGCAAAGAGTCGGACACCACTGAGTGACTAAGCACTGCACATGCTTAACAGAAGAGTGCTATACATATAAAAAAAATCAAGTCTTACATCTTTGACTATGAATAATGATCTTAACCGCACTCTTTACCTCATGAAAAAAGTGGTGTTTTTTTTTCATTCTTTATCGATAGCAGTTTTGATCTTAAGGAAATCCCTTCATTAGTATGACAATTAAAAAGTCATAACACTGGAACTTCCCTGGAGGCCCAGTGGTTAAGAAGCCACCTTCCAATGCAGGAGACGTGGGTTCGATGCCTGGTTGGGGAACTAGGATCCCGCATGTCGCAGGGCAAATAAGCACCCACACGCCACAACTATGGAGCCCACAAGCTCTGGGGCCCATGTACCACAAATGGTGCGCCCACACGCTGCAAAAGTCATAATAATCTTTATCATTTTTTACTAAATGCAATGTTTAAGACAAAGGTAAATTTAAATGTCAAAGGAATTATATCTGGTGATTTCAGAGTTTAGAATTGTGATGGATGAAAAAGGAGACTAAAGTTAAAAAAAGGGATTTTGTATTTTGCAAGATGACTGGCACTGCTCATGAAGTCTGGAGTGAGCTTGTTAAGCCCCGGGCTTCCCTGTGGCTCAGCTGGTAAAGAATCTGCCCACAATTCAGGAGACCTGGGTTCAATCCCTGGGTTGGGAAGACCTCCTGGAGAAGGGAGTGGCTGCCCACTCCAGTATTCTGGCCTGGAAAATTCCATGAACTGTATAGTTCATGGGGTCACAAAGAGTCGGACACAACTGAACAACTTTCACTTTTTACTTTGTTAAAGTCCTAAGTGTGCAAAGAAGAGCTGGACTATCTGTCAACCCGGAGCCTCGCTAATCAGTGGAGAATGTTTCAAAATATATGTGTCTGTGAGACATTTCACAGGTCAGAGTCACTCTCTCACGAAGTCCATGTGTAGAGTCAGTAAACCTTCACTCACCCACTTAAACAGAAAGTATGCTCGTTTGTCTCTTTTTGATTTTAGGTAGGAGGAAGAGCACAAAGAATTTAATCAAGTAGATTTAGAATTCATAGAGCTAAAGCCACAAATAGAGGGGATTTTTCAGAATAAAATGAAAGTATGTGTGTTCAGTGCAGCAGAGACTGGCAAAATATGGTGTGAATGGCTAGAAATTCTCAGACTAAGGGAAAACTTGAAGCGATATGTTTGTTGGAGCCACAGAACAAGCTCTCATATGTATTCTCCTTGAGCCCAGGGGTGACTTGCATGCCTCAGGATCACCATGGCTGGAGGTTATCTTTTATATGAACCCAGAGCCCTAAATTGAGCTCCCCGCTCTCGTTGGCCTGCACTTGTCAGGCAGAAGAGCCTATCTTCCACGGTGTTCCTGCCACACTGAGCCCATGCTCCACAGGACAATCTCAGTCACTTTGGTATATTTGCAGCTCGTTCAAAAGTTACCATATTTCTTAGAATGCATTAATGAATGAACCAAAGTAAGAGTCCAAGAAAAATGAGTGCTTTTACGAGCTGTTTCAATGACATCAATACTCAATAGAGAGGAATAAGAAACTATTTCATACTTCTAAAATGCAATACATTTTCAATAAAAATGTAGTTTGGAAAGCTAACATAATTATAAATGTTTTAAATATCCATCACGAATCACTTTCAGTGCAACTTTGTCTGCCTGGAGGTGGAAGGGAGTGGGAGGCATTTTTTTCACTTCTATAGCAGCTCATTCCCAACTATGTTACAAAAGGAATATGCCAAACACCAGCCACAAAAGATGAAAACAAAGGCCTGGCTTTGATGATTATAAATAGTTTCTCCCTAAGTGTCAAGTATTACATTAATTAAATATTTAAGTAGTCATTAGTATTAAGTTGTAGCAATAATTGACATCCATACCTCCCCAAGGACCAATTCATCTGATTAAAAGAATTCAATCCAAAGAGAGGTGAGGTTGAGGGAGAACATTACAGGAAGGTTAGCTTTTAGCTTCAAAAATTTAGGGGAAAAAAACAGCATTTGAAGCAAATTAATACAAAGGAGAATAAATTTCCTGTAGAAATGATAGTATAATCATATATCATGCTCTTAGCCAAGACTTCATAATAAAGTAAGCTATGGTAATATTCAACAATGTAAGCTATAAATCTTCCATAATACATTCTAAACATAAAATTAATCTCTAAATGGTAATCAGGAAAGTTTAGCAATGTAATGAAATTCAAAGACTACTCAGCCCAGACTCCTTTTATAAAAGTGGAGTTAAAATGAGTTAGCTAAGATCAAAGAGAACAAAAAAAAAATGCAGAGATGAGCAAGAGATTTTTGATACTTTGAGTCATGTGTTCCACTGTTTGTAAGGCTGGTGGAAAGAGTGGGTGACAGATGTAGATGTTCATTATATCTCTATGCTTTAAAGTTTACATATATACATATATATATATATATAACATGCTCTTTTTAATGTTCTCCCACTCATATCAGATATTACATTTTTTCAAATTTAAAAGGAATAGTCACAGGGGAGAAGAGAGTAGAGGGAGAACATGAAGTCAAATCTTGAGACATGGGCTCAGAAATGGCCCAGAGAAATATGGCGGTGGCTGGAGAGGATGCTGAACCAGGGAGAAGGTTCTAAGACAGGAGGTAACACAGCATGTCTGAATGCTGAGGCAGGATGGAAAGAAAGGGATGAGTGAGGGTTTGTAGGAGCAGTGGAAGGGGGCAGGGCCAACATCCAGCCATCGCACCACCAGCAGATCAGCAAAAGAAAGCAGCAAAAGGAAGATATAACCCCAATTCAATTTGAAACCCTATTAGATTAGCAGAGGAGAGCAGCTAAAGGAAGATAGGATCCCACCTACATGAGATTTCCAGAAAAGGCAAAGCTATAAAGACAGAAAGCAGATTGGTGGATTCCCTGGGGCTGAGGTGGATAAGGGAAACTGATTGCAAATGAACACCAAAGAACTTTGTACCATGAAGGAAATGTTCTAGAACTAGACTGTACTGATTTGTACCATGCTATAAATTTATCAAAAGAAAACCCAACCCTGAACTGTATTCTTACAATGGGATGAATATTATGATATGTAAATTGAACCACAATAGTACTGTTGATTTAAAAAAAAAAAAAAAGGAAAAGAAGAAAGAACCAAACCAGGAGTAACTGGTGTAGAAAGTATATTTCCCAAGAAGCCCCTAGACCAGAAACTGGGAACCTGTGCTGCAAAGAGGCGGCCGCGGAGCGCTATGACAATGCAGGCTGCCTCAAGTAGCTGTGGTACTATATCCTGTTCACAAGTAAGGCTGGCTAAAATCCAGTCCCTCCTCAAGCCAGGTCCCCAGGCCTCTTCACCCATGGAAGAGGGACATTTTTCTTATTCACCTGGAGAAGAACTTTTTATCCTTTATTTGCCCAAAGAGGGCACTCTTACTTGTTTTTGTTCCCAATCTGTACAATGTCCTGGAGACAAAAGGAAACCCTTCTGGTGGTGCTCAGGGCCTGGGCCAAGTTAGCTTCCTTCCTTGAAGCTGATATCCATTAATGATGTGACTCATATGAGCTGATATTTTTAATAATAGAAAGTTGAGGAAATCTGAGAAATCTTTCCATATCACAGCTCACAAGGAGGCAAAGGGTTCAACAATAGAAGATACCCAGAGAAAATAAACAAACCCTCCAAATCCAGAAGTCCTGGGTGGCAAACAATGAAGAAAAACAGCCAAACTCTTAACTAGGAATTTTGAGAAGAAAATACAAGGCAGAGGTTTAGGAATAATCTTAGTCTAGATTTTTAGAAATGTGTCTCTTGCACGAGGAAGGGTTGATCCGATTGTATCCCACAGTGATGAGACTGTAAGTTGGAAGGCAGTAGTATTTGATTCTGGTCATCTAATTTCAAGATGAACATTGACAAACCGGAACAAACACAACAGGGTGATCAGGATGACAAAGGATCCTATTGGAAGGAACTGGGAATATTTCATCTAAAAAACAGAAGGCTTAAGGTTCACATGTAGCAGTAGGGATAGCCACTCAGTCATGTCCAACTCTTTATGACTCCATGGACTGTAGCCCGCCAGGCTCCTCTGTCCACGGGATTCTCCGGGCAAGGATACTGGAGTAGGTTGCCATTCCCTTCTCTAAGGGATCTTCCCAACTCAGGAGTGGAACCTGGTCTCCTGCATTGCATGTGGACTTTTTACCATCTGAGCCACCAGGGCAGGCCCACAGAGCTTCTCTTAAACACATGTAGAGCCCTCTTGAAGAAGAGGAATTTGAGTTCCGTGTTTCTTTGGAACAAGGGTCAATGGCACCCACTTCTGCTTCCAACTGACTCCATTTTAACCATATGGTTTACTCTCTCTTCCTCTTTTTTCTCACTCTTCCACCACATTGTGAATGAAACATTCTGTATCTATAAAGAAGACTGACTACTTTTTACCTGGCTGTGATTTCATGAACTTATAATCTGTGAAGCAGGTGTTATCTTAGAGACTATCTAGTCTCGCTCAACGTTTTCTCTTTCATTGTTCCTGTAGAGCCTGAATGTACTTTTTATTTTTTTTCATTTATTATAAAATATATGCATGTTGTTAAAATTTCCATAAAAATCTGTGTAAAACAATATGGGGACAGCTTTATATTCCTCCCCATTCTCCTCCCAACCCTGCCCAGTGAGGTCCAACCCCTAGAAAGAACAGCTTTTAACAATTTACTGCAAAGCCTCCACATATTTAAAATGCATTAAATTCCTAACTGTGTATATGTCTGTTTGGGGTGTCTAAACACGAATGTACTGCATGCATTATTCTGCAACTTATTTTTTCACTTCACAATAAATCACAGGCATCTTTTCATGTTAGTAGTAAATGTACTACATTTAAGTTTTGAATACTGTAACATTTCACAAGATCATATTGTTTAGCCCATTCTTTCCTCCAAGACATTGAGGTACTTTTCAGTTTTTCATCATTAAACATAATGCCACAATAAATACCACTGTTGTATGTATATATGTACCTTTATACACTTGTGCAAGTCATTTTTGTATGAAAAATTCCTGGAAGTTAGAATTGCTGAGTCAACCAACCAAAATTTTTCTTTATGAAGGAACAAACTGTGGGATATCCATACAGTGGACATACCACAAGGTCACTAAAAAAGAACATCAGAATAAATCCATGATGTATTACGAAGAATACATTCACTCGTGATTTACTAAGAGAAACAGGTAAGCTGCAGACTAATATATTAGGCAGGATTTCACTGCTCTTTGAAAGCAAAGTAGTTTGTTAAAAAGTTACACACCTTATGGGCCAAGAAGGTTCTACTTCTTTCTTTATATAATTAGATACTGCATACACACATACAGACACACAAACAAGTTAAAGTGGTGAGATTATAGGGGATTTTTTGAACTTTTTTTAAGGTTTTCAAATTAAAAAAATTTTAAACAAAGAGACAATTTTATAGAGATTCACAAAAATTGTGAGGAATAATGCTCTTTGCTGGTCAACATATGAGGAAACTGGCACTCTCAATCACTGTTGGTTGGAACATACATGTTGGAGGAGGCCAGCATGCAAAAGGCAATGAATTTAAAGGTACATCCCTTTGATTTAGCAGTTCTATGTCTATGGGGAAAATAATATCTAGAAAAGCACACAAGAATGTTTAGCACAGAATTTCTTATAATATTAAAAAATGCAAATTCCTAAACATTCATCAATAAATTGGGAATTAAATATGAACAAAAAAATGTATAGTTAAAAACAAAGACATATTTCTGTATTTATTGAAATGAAAAGACATTTAATATACTATTTGAAAAAAAGAAATCCAAATGAGTCTTATGTAATATAATCTTGGGGAGGAGGGACATATATATATATTTATATATATATATAGAGAGAGAGAGAGAGAAACAATTCTGAAAGGGCATTCCAAAATGTTAAGAATGGTTTTCCTTGGAAGCAGATTTACAGTCCAATTTTGCTTTTTACCCTGTTTGCAATTTTTACAATGTTCATGTATAGTTTGGTATTTTAAAACCTATAAAGTTATTCCAAAAAATATATACATTATTTTTATATAATTAAGTTTCTCAAGAATACAGCATTTATATATTTTTTTCTTCCACCAGCTTTCAGTTAGTAGTATATATGCATATGCATGTGTCCATGCTCAGTTGCTCAGTCATGTCCAACTCTTTGCAATGCCATGGACTGTAGACTGCCAGGCTGCTTCTGTCCATGGAGTTTTTCAGGCAAAAATACTGGAGTGGGTTGACATTTCCTCCTCCAGAGGATTTTCCCAACCCAGGGATCGAACTTGTGTCTCCTGGGGCTCTTCCATTGGCAAGCAGATTCTTTACCACTGAGTCACCTGGGAAGCCCATATTTGCCTATACTAAAGGGGAAAAATTAATTACTTCAAATTATCCATCCAGTTGCACTATTACTTCCCTTGATTACCAGTACCTCTCAGCTATATTGTACTACAATGATTACCATTGAATTCCTTCTTCCTACCCAACACAGAAGCCCTTCAGCAGCACATCACAGACACACGCTTTATTCAGTGTAATTTCTTGCAAGAGAACAAAGCTTCAGTGTTCAATTTATGAGAATACTACCAATTACCAAGTTAACTAACAAATAAAACTCAAAATTTCTATTTTGATGAACAGCTTTTGTTTTCCTAGACAAAGATAAACAGTATATCTATAAATATGATATACTTGGGAAAATTGCAATTTTTTAAACAAGACGCTAACAGTATGTATTTCAATCTTGAATTTCTCTAAATGGTGTCCTTTGTAAACTGGACTGAAGCTCATTGGCTTTCTTCAATACAAAAACATCTGCTTTCCATAGGAGGATTCTAGCAGTACAACAGAAAAGGGAATGGCTTCTAGCATCAGCCCACTTACTCGATCAATCCTCCCTTCTGTCCACACTCAAGTGCATTCCAGGCTACCTTAAACCAATACCCTCCCCATGAATATATGATAATAAGGTGCCAAAGTGCATGTGTCAACATTCACTCTCGGAAACTGTCCTCATTTACTCATCCCAACCCAATAAGATTTGAGGAATTGGCTCTGGAGATTAATTGGATTTCCAGGAATAATCTAAAGAAAGTCAACCCATTTGCCTTCTGGAACTTTCTGAATAGTAAGAAAGTAGTAGACACATTTTGGAAAAGAGAATCAAATTCAGGCCACAGCAAATCCGCTTTTGGGGAGCAAGCCATGGAGGCAAGTGAATGGACCACTTGACCAAGCGACATTTTTCAACTGACTTCCATTCACCAGGCAAGCACACAGTCACATTTGACAAATTATAAGAGAATTTTCCCTATTTCAGATTGTGCTTCCACCCCTTACTATTTATTTTTTAAACTTGCTTTAGAATACATAAATATGTGTGTTTAGTGACTGATGCCAATGACACATCAACTGCAGTGTAGAGAGTGTAATCAAACTCCCACATTTTAAAATATGCTACGAAAGAAGCAGAAGTTATATTAATAATAGGAACAATTGATTTTTAAATTAATTTAAAATATTGCAAGTAAAGGTCATGCTCAAAGACCAGACTCTTGAGTCAAGTGATAAAGACTGTGTCCAAAAATAGTCAACAGAACTCTGCTCATCGGTTCAGATTAAATTCTTCAGATTTCATGCTAGATATACAAGAAAATAAGTTGGACAGCAAATCTATCCAGTCCTAGTGATTAGCTGTAGTAGAAACATTTTAAAAATAACTGCTTCCAATTGCTAGCCCTTTGATTATATTATTCCTTAAGCTCTCTGAAAAGAATGAAGTGGTTTTTGGCTGCTTTAACTTCAAGTTTATAATTTCTCTCTACCAACACAGACTAACTGGCTGGTGAAAATCAGCCTGGTTTGGCAGTGTGATGATGGACAAAAAGTAAAACAGGGTTGAGATCCTCACTGAGATGGCAACCACAGCGCTACACTACTATAGCCATCGATATTATTAATGCTAGTTTTCCTACAGGAACTTTCACCTCTAATATCTTGACAATTTAACGTTCAACAAAGCATGACTTGGCATGCCTAATGACAGATTAGTCAGCCACACATTTAAGAAATTTATTCCAAAAACTTTTGGTGGAAGACAATTTGGCTGAAGTTTCAAATCTTCTATTAATAGTAACATAATGCAAGTGAGAATAAAGTATGTAAGTATTTAAAAACCACTATCTGAAAAATTCCAGATAGAAATAACCATCTCTATGAAGTTCAATATTAAGGTCAAGCTTGGTTAAAGTCACCTGTATATTTTTCCAAACAAATGTTAAGGAGAGAGAGGAAATATCAATATGGGTTGACCTCACTGGATTTAACTTTACTATAGAGAATTTTGAACTTCACACAGTAATTAGGTATTCCATTTATTTTATATAAGTCAAAGTTTAATTCAACCTATCACACCCAGTCCAAGTGAAAACCCTGTGGCCTTTACCTTCAGAAGATATCCAGAATCCAGTCACTTCTTACCACCTCCACAATTAGCATCTTGGTCAAGCCACCCTCATCTCTTGCCTGGATTTGTACAATAGTCTCTTCCCTGGATCCCCATCTCCATTCTTGCCCTGCCTTTCCCACACCCCAGTTCCTTCTCAGTGGTAGTAGCCACCTTGTCCCACGCAAACCAGAGTCAGATCATACCCTTCTTCAGCTCAGAACCTTCCAGTGACTCCCCATTTCATCCAGAATAAAATCCAAAGCCCTTGCAATGGCCTCCCAGGCCCTGTTTGGTTTTCCCTGCCCCTCCTCCCATATCCTTATTTTCTCCCTCTCCTACTTCTTTCTTCCACCCTTACCTCTCCCTCCCACCCTTGCTGGCCTTGATCAGGCCAGGCACACCCCTGCCTCAGGCATTCTCACTGGCTGCCCCATCTTCCAGGAATGTTCTTCCTTCGTATCTCCCACTGCTGGCTTCCTCACCCTTTCAGTCTTCATTCAAAAGTCTCTTTCTCAGAGAAGCCAACTCTGACCCCTCCTATTTAAATTTCAGTGCTCCTTAAATACTCACTCCTCATCTCCCATAGTCTATTCTACTGTTGTTCTACAGCACTTATAACAAAAGGTATAACTTACTATTTCTTACGTCTATTGTCCAGGCTGCACTGCCAGAATCTTGCTCTATGTGAGGGTGGCTTTGTTTTTATGTATTGATACTTCCAGTACCAAGAAGAGTATCTGAAATAGAGTGGGCCCTGAATAAGCATTTGGGGAATAAATAAATGGATGAATTTTCAGGTGATTATATGTGCTATATGGTAGCAACTACTAACAAAAGTCTAAGGAGGCTTGATGCCAACTTCCTGGAGCTGCAAAGAGTAGAGTCATAGTCAAGAGAAATTTCCTAAGCTACCCAGAAAGAAATAGTGTATCGTGCTATAATTTGGAGAATAGGTGGAAAATAATTACAGGAGGGCTACCATATTAATCCTTTCTTTACTAAGTGTTCAGTTTCATTTCATGGAGGATTTTCTATCCAGGCATGCAGTCCTTATTTTATAATACAATCTACAAAGCTCAGTCAGTAAAGAATCTGCCTGTGGTGCAGGAGATCCAGGTTCGATTCCTGGGTTGCAAAGATCCCTTGGAGAAGCAATGGGAACCTACTCCAGGATTCTTGCCTGGAGAATTGCATGGGAAGAAGAGCCTGATGGGCTACAGTTCACGGGGTCTCAAAGAGTCAGACACGACTGAGTGACTCAACCACCACAGAGAAAATAGGGTTGGTTTTACTTTTAAATTAAGAGACTCTGAATCTTCTTTCTACAAATATCACCCAGCTATATCAGGGCAAACCTGTTGAGAAATAAGGCAGAATTTCAGAACCAAGTCACAGTTACAGTTCTCTATTTTGCAAACACCTTGGCAGCGGAGATTCCTATAAGGGCAGGACCCGGAGCAGCCTGGTCCCCAGGGAGGCCCAGGAATGCTTCCCCCTCCTGCCTGAGGCTCACAGCACAACCAGCCCACTTACTCTCTCTGTGAATTCTAACATCCACAGTCAAGAATAACAATGCTGATAATCACTGTCATCTTTAATTTCTTCCACATTTGGTTCACAGAGACTATTTTTGCCAATGGGATTTTGGCCCCTCCGGAAGTATTCTCTTAGAAGTTTCTTTCTGAAGGAGAACAGGCAGCTGTGTTGCTGAGGGGCTGCTGACCTATAGAAGACTTGTCCACTCCCGCTGCTGTGACTGCTATGTAGAGCCCAGAATTGAAACTGCCCGAAGCCCCTGCAGGGAGGAGCTGGGTCCCCAAACACAAGCTTCACGGTCTCTGACCTTCTCCTCACTGCAGCCTCACTCCAGGGGAATCTCACAGTCTCCATTCACTGGAACCTTCCTCAGCCCCTCACACAGACAGAGAGGCTACTCTGAAGACTAATAGTTCACAGAGCCTTTTCCAAGTCCCTGCTGAAGCCCACCCCCATCTCCCAGAAGTCCTCTCTTCACTCCTACTGACAGTCTCTGAGCAGCCCTCTCTCCACCTGGCCTGAATCCTAGACACAAACACACACAGCAAACAAGAAGAGATTCTTTGCAATTCAAGGAGTGCGTTAGAGTTCATTTTCTTCAGGGGTTACGTGGTTTTTTGCCATTGACCTGGGACCCAAACCACACTCTAAAATGTGATTTTTCTGACCAAACCACACATTTCCTTTCCGCAAAGTGGTCAGGAAAGAACTTTTTGTTCTTTTGGATAATGTAGTTCTGATACGTATACATTAACCCTAGTGGCTCAGATGGTAAAGCGTCTGCCTGCAATGTAGGAGACCCAGGTTTGAACTCTGGGTCGGGAAGATCCCCTGGAGAGGGGAATGGCAACCCTCTCCAGTATTCTTGCCTGGAGAATCCCAAGGACAGAGGAGCCTGGCGGGCTACAGTCCATGGGGTTGCAAAGCGTCAGACAGGACTGAGTGACTATCACTCTCACAAAGCGTAAATCAGTTTTCAAAACGGACAACACACAATCTCTCTGGGCACAAAGAGGACCAGGAAAATCCTTTCTTTCAGTAGCCTAGTCCGAGGGACCACAAACTGACATCCATTAGCACTGGTGGCTTGGAGTGCTAGTGTGATCAGGACATTAAGGGCATGTGAGAAAGGAGAGGACACCAGCATAGAGGGAGGAGGAGCGGGGTGCTGCAGACGTTAGAGAGAGAGAGAAACATGGTGCAGGGGATCCCTCAGAGAGACAGGCATCTGAGAGCTGCTAACACCCCTCCCCAGCCCGTCAGCATCCACACCCAAGCACACTGGATGCAGGTTGTCTCTGCGCCTCTTCACCTGCGTCTCCCTCCTCATCACCAGAGTTCCCACACCATCCACCTCACCCTACCTTTCTTTTTTGCAAAACCTTATTCTGTTTTACTTTTTGTTTCTTTTTGTTTCAACTTCTTGCAACAAAAAGCGTTGGACTAACTATCCCAATGCCTTGAATTCCTTTGGCAATAAGAACTATAAGTACGGCTTCTCCAATTCATCAGTGGTTGTCACAGGCTAACACAACTTCTTTAATTTTTCAAGACAGATTAAGAAGCTATTTTTAAGTAAAAAAAGAATGCCGCTTGCTAAGGGTTCCTCCTGAAATAAACATTTTATTTAAATACAATTTGTCCTTCCTTTGAGCAGTAAACAGCAGGTGAAATTAAAAACTGAAGTTGAAAGCTAATGAATTCACATTTTAGCTTGAGTTGTGCTCTTAACTCACAGACAGCCAATTACTTCTACTAGCTGCACAGATGACTAAATAAAATCTGCTAATAAATGCAGTTAGAGTGTATTCAAGAAAGTAAACAGTACATATTAGAATAAATCTGTATATCTGCTTATCATAAATTTAATTCTTTAGAATAAAGGTCCAACAGGTGTTTGGGAGAGTGGGTGGGAATATGAGAGAGAAATACCTCCCACTTCAACACAGTCCTTCACAAGAAGGTAGACGGCTCAACAGAAGAACTGGGCTGACCCAGGATAATGAGTATAGGAGGATCTTAAGATAGAAAAGTGTGCTAGCGGGGTTTCAATCTGGTCATGATCCTTCCTTCCTGCCTATGGACTTTAGGCTTGCTTAGCCAGCTATAATAAATATGCAAATGTGTGTGCGCATGTGTGTATCCATGCATGTATGTAGGCATGAATAAATGCAACACACACACACACACACACACACCTCCTAGTGGTTCTGCTCTTGCTAGCACCCCAACTGATACAATATAAACCTTGGTATAAAGTAGTCATGCTCTCCCAGCCCTCTCCTCTAGTGGTCCAGATGCTAGTTAGAGGCGGAGAAAAAGTTTTGCTCAGTTTTGTGTCCCAGACACCTAATGTATGCATACTTGGCACATACAGGTGCTTGGTAAATGTTTACTTAATTAATGTAATTAGTGATGATAAGATGGCAATGGGGCCAGCTTGTAAGAGCTGAAAGGAAGACTTGTAAATTCAGGTGACAAAATGATTCCATATTCACAATACTCTAAGGTATACAGAAGACAGTAACAATCAAAATAGTAATAATAGCAATAATACTAATGGCTATGCTTATGAAACCTTTCCCTAGAGTAGGAAATGGCAACCCACTTTAGTACTCTTGCCTGAAAAGTTCCATGGACAGACAAGCCTGGTGGGCTAAAGTCCATGGGGTCACAAAGAATGGGGCACGACTGAGCGACTGAGTATGGTGTTAAGCCCTTATTAAGTACTAGACATTGGATTAAAATTTATTCATGTACATTATTGCACTCCAACCCAGAAAAAACTCTAAGAGGAGGATTTTATTATCTAAATTTGTTAAGGAAACTAAGGCACAGAGTGAGTGAGTGAAAGTCACTCAGTAGTGTCTGACTTTGAGACCCCATGAACTGTAGCCCACCAGGCTCCTCTGTCCATGGAATTCTCCAGGCAAGAATACTGGAGTGGGTTGCTGTTTTCTTCTCCAGGGGATCTTCCCGACCCAGGATCAAACCCAGGTCTCCTGCACTGCAGGCACAGAGAAATTATGTAATTGACTGAGGTCTCACAGATATTTCCCCTCATCTCTCTCTCCTCTCTTCTTGATACTTCCCATCAGCAATCAAACATGCTCCACTATCCCTTATCTTTTTAAAACAAAACAAAACAAAACCTTTTGACCTCTGATCCTGCTCAACTACAGCACCTCTACTATATTCCCTGTCACAGTCAAGTTATCAATAGAGTTACGTGCATGAGGAGCCTTTATTCCCTCTTAAACTTACTGTCACTTAGTTCTACTTACTCTGAAACAAACAAACAAAAAAACGCTTTTGCTAGAGTCACAGTGAACTATATATATATATATATATATATATATCTCACTAAATTTAATAAATACATACTTTAAAATTTCCATTCTTAATTTAATTTCCATTCTCTTAGTACTAAACATAATTAGCCTCCTTGAAGCTAACCAGCCTCTTCTCTCTTTATCTTCTTTTGGCTTTATGATAGCAGGACCAGTCGCAATTCTTATTTGCAGAGCAAGACAACAGATTCTCTAAGAAGCCTGGAGGATCAGGCTGGGCTGCTGAACAAGACAACCGCAGAGCCAGAAGGAAGGTCCAAACACACCACAAGCCTGCACTAGCACAAGCACCACAGCACTGCCTCCCACCACTCAAATCCCATGACAACAGGTACAGAAAGTAGACTTCCACGACAGATGCCCCTGCAACTCTAGGAAACCGTGACACTGTGTTTTGCCAGAAGATCAATTTTGCACACAGCGACCCCTCACTGCCTTACTTGTGCCTCATTACATGCCTCATATGGGTACACTGCTTTGACAGAAGCTAAGTCACACAGAATTCTAGCTGCAAGGTATTCCGGGAAGTTCCAGCCACAGAAGCACAGAAATATAATACAGGAAGGGGATGCAGAGGTATCAAATGAGCCAATATACAATATTTGCCATGCCACTACCTGTTTGTGGACTTTTTTATTTCCTTAATTTTTTTAATTGTAGGATAATTGCTTTACAATATTGTGTTGGTTTCTGCCATACATCAACATGAACCAACCATAGGTACACACATGTCTCCTCCCTCTTGAACCTCAATCCCACCTCCCACCCCATCTCACCCTTCTAGGTTGTCACAGGGCACTGGGTTTGAGTTCCCTGTGTCATACAGTGAAATCCCACTGGCTATCCATTTTACATATGATAAAGTGTATGTTTCAGTGCTATTCTCCCAATTTGTCCAACGTTGGACTTTTTTGTTTTTTCCTTGAAGCCTCCTCTGTCTGCTGCCCCCAACATATATTTTTAATCTATGTATTTTATCTCTATTGCCATCATCAATTTCTTTGGGCTATGACAATAACTTCAGGCCTAATCTACCCATTTCTATCTTTAACGCCTCAAAATGCTATTGGGAGAATCAAATAGGAAAGAACGTTTCATAACCTTAACATACCATATAAAAATTAATGCTAATAAACTAATGTTTTTAGTTATAACCATTAAACTTAAAAAAAAATCATTTAAGTAGGCAACTATCTATATGATTCAACTTGAAAGTGAAAGTAAGTATTAGTCGATCAGTCAGTCTGACTGTCTGCGACCCCATGGACTATAGCCCACCAGGCTTCTTCATGGGATTCTCCAGGCAAGAATACTGGAGTGGGTTGCCATTTCCTTTTCCAGGGCATCTTCCCAACCCAGGGATTGAACCCATGTCTCCTGCATTGGCAGGCAAGTTCTTTACCATCTGAGTCACCAGGGATAGTGCCATCAAGATCCCTTGTTGAGATTACATTCCAATAGCTAAGAATGATGCCAGAAATTTTATCAACAGGGTTAAGTCATATTTATATCATTAACCCAGAATCCTTGGTTAAACTGTAAATATCCCAGGGAAAGGAGTCTATGTTTACTGTGAAATCATATATTACTGGAATCAAATTCCAGCCCTGCCACTTGCTAGGTGGTTGATCTGGGGAAAGTTTATTAACCTCTCTGCATTTCAAGGTCTTGTCCTCATCTATAAAATAGGGATGACAGGTTGGTAGGAAGGATCAAAGGTCAATATCTAGTGAAGTAACTGGTGCATGGTGAACAGGCAAAGATCTATAACCCTTTCTCTCTGGCAGTACTTGCTGAGAATTAGTTTGTAACAGTAGTTCATATCCAGTTTGCTGGTAAAGGAAAGACAAAGTGTTGTAGCAATCCGACACAGGCATCAGAGGGACCACAGACATACAGAAAGGATGCTCTGCTGAGAAAGAATAGGGCTCTGCTCAGAGAGAACAGATGGGTCACCAGGGGCAGCTAGAGGTAGATAAGGCTTCTGGGGACCTTGAGTGATCATAAGAAAAATAAAAAAGCAATAAAACCAGGAAGGGATAAATAACGAAACTCATCTCTTTCTTAAAAGCTTTTGCCTGGAGTGAGCCCAATGGGTGTCATCAACATCTCTGACCATGGTCCAAATCATCCCACTTCCTGAACTCTAACCTCGCTCAAGAAAACATAGGAAATAGAATCCGCAGTGGAAGATGGGCAGGAAGCAGGAAGTGTTTAGTGATAGCACATCAGTCCTTGTTTTGCTCTATATCCCAAAGCTTATTCAACAACAGTAACAATTTTCTTCACATCAGTGGGGTCCTGCTTGAGTCTCCAAACCAGAGACAGAGGGCAGGCTGCAGGCTAGGAAACATGCCAAACAGAGGTGAACCTTCTCACCTGCTGACATCTGCTTTCATCTTCAACTCAAGGAATGAGCCAACAGACAACCCTGCTTTGGCTGTTGCTAAAATGCACTGGGAGCTGTTTACCACTGCAAATTGTGCAGAAGAAACAACATTCCATCAATTTTTTAAAAATATATTTAGCGTCTGGGTTAACTTTAATATTTGATTTTTTGAAAACGGGAACTCTGTTCTGATATAAACTTTACTAATTTAGTAGGAATTTTGTATTACTTTGTATATTCTAGAATGGTGGCATCTAATTTACTGCTTTCAAAGACAGAATAGTTAGGAGGCTGGGATTTTGCAAGTCATTTAACAGGTTACGTATATTGAAATTCTCCTTATAAACACAACTATGTGGCCCTAACATTCCCAGTATAAGAAATGAAACTTGGCTGACAGCCAAATAGCACTTATCACAGGACTCTACACAGACCAAATGACTCATATGTGTTTATGAATGTCAATGGGCACACATTCAGTTTTTTAAAAGTTGAAGTCTTTTGTTCACATGTTAGCTATTTAGAGGACATTCTATAAAAAGAAGGTAAAATATGAATAAGCCACAATTTATTCTCTAGCTTCAAAAGGCAAATAAGTTGTTTACAGCCAGAAGCATGTACAGTCTTCCAGGAAAACAGCAGACAAGTGATAGACACTATATAAACACCTTCTGCATCTCTGTGTAACACACAATTTTAAAGTATATGTTAATACATTAATTTCCAACTAAAACATGTCTTTAATTTTCTTATTTAAAGATCATTTTCCTGAAACTCTTTATAAAAGAGGTTGTATAAAAAGATTTCAAGGGAGATAAAAATTCTAAAGCTTGAGTATTTACTCCAACCCACACATAAACCAATATCTTTTTTTTAACCAGTGATAATAAGAAACGTATTTTAGTAGACCTTTGAAAAGAGTGTTTGCTTGAAAAGTAGACATTCATTTAACAAATATTTTTACTAGGTATTGTAGGCACAAGGGTTAAAATTGATATATATATATATATATACATACATACATATACATATATATATATATATATATATATATATATATATATATATATATATATATATACTAAGAATGTACAAAAGTCCCTATACTCCTACTTGAGATCAGTGGAAAGGAGGGTCATAAATAAGTGAACTACACAAACTGGTGGCTCAGATAGTGAAGAATCTGCCTGCAGTGCAGCAGACCTGGATTTGATCCCTAAGTCAGGAATGGC
Source organism: Giraffa tippelskirchi (assembly GCF_054371585.1). NCBI lineage: Eukaryota > Metazoa > Chordata > Mammalia > Artiodactyla > Giraffidae > Giraffa > Giraffa tippelskirchi. The sequence continues at coordinate 34,695,261 of NC_137280.1, read as the reverse complement.
AATTCACTCCAGTATTCTTGCCTGGAGAATTCCATGAACAGAGGAGCCTGGAGGGCTACAGTCTACGGGCCCACAAAGAGAGTGACTGAGTGGAAGTGTTAACTTTCAGGTCTATGAAAGTGAAAGTGAAAGTCGCCCAGTTGTGTCCAACTCTTTGCGACCCCATAGACTATACAGTCCGTGGAATTCTCCAGGCCAGAATACTGGAGTGGGTAGCTGTTCCCTTCTCCGGGTGATCTTCTCAACCCAGGGATCGAACCCAGGTCCTGCATTGCACACAGATTCCTTACCAGCTGAGCCACAAGGGAAGCCCAAGAATACTAGAGTGAGTAGCTTATCCCTTCTCCAGCGGATCTTCCAGACCCAGGAATCGAACTGGGGTCTCCTGCATTACAGGTGGATTCTTTACCAACTGAGCTATCAGGAAGCTATTAGGGAAGAATCTACTTCTATACTTCCTCACAAACATAAATAATATAACAACTGCAACAAATACTCCAATTTGAGAAGTATACAGAGAAACTAACTCTGAGCACATGAAAGGGGGAAAGTCAGAGAGGTCTGAGAAGGAAATTCTGAGAAAGTATCTTTGCCAGTTTATGCTACTATATCAAGAATACCATCTACTGGATGGCTTAAACAACATTTATTCCTCACAGTTCTGGAGGTTAAGTCCAAGTTCAACTCACTGGCAGGTTTGGTGCCTGGTGAGGGCTGGCTTCCTGGCTCATGGACAGCTGTGTTCTCTGTGGCAGGGAGAGAGCGCGCTGGACTGTATGAGGACATCAGTGGGGCTCTACCCACCAAAGACCTCATCCAAATCCAATTACCTCCCAAAGTTCCCGTCTCCAACACCATCACACTGGGGTTTAGACTCCACATAAGAATTTGCAGTTGGGGCCAGGGGACACAAGCACTCAGTCCATAGCAGTAAGTGATGTGTGGAGTGAGGCCTGATGAGATGGAGCTATCTTGGTGAAGAGTAGTTAGGGAAGGAAAGCATAGCAAGTTCAAGAGCTTGAAAGAAAGCCAGTGAGGCTGGAGACCAGAGTAAAGTCTGGTACAGGGCATAAGATGAGGTCAAAGAGATAGAGGGGGATAGATTATGTGTTATGAGCTGAATTGTATCTCCCTACCCTCCTAAATTCATGTGTTGAAACTCTCATTCCTAGTACCTCAGCATGTAACTGTATTTGGAGATAGGGTCTTTAAAGAGGTAATTAACACAAAATGAGGTCTTAGAGGTGGGCCCTAATCCAGTATGACTGGTGTCCTCATAAGAAAAGAGATTAGGACAGAGATAACACACAGACCAAGGGATGACCATGAGAGGACACAGAGAGAAGGTGGCTATCTTCAACTCAAAGAGAGAGAGAACTCTGAAGATACCAAACCTGGCCAGGACCTTGATCATGGATTTTGAGCCTTCAGAAGTGTGAGAATATAAATTTCCATTGCCTAAGCAACAGAGTCTGTAGTACTTATAGCAAAGTATGGCAGCCTTAGCAAACTAAGGTTATACAAGGAACGGTAAAAACTACGGTCTTAATCCTGAGATCATAGAATTCACAGATGGAGCTTTAACTGGGAAGAGGAAGGGTTATAGTTCTGGTGTGCCATTTGTCTCTCTGCAGTGTCAAGGTGAACTGAAAGAGGCTGAGTGGATGTAAGATACAGTAGGCTGAATGCTGTTGTTGCTGTTCAGTTGCTAAGTCATGTCCGACTCTTTGTGACCCCATGAACTTCAGCATGCCTGGCTTCTCTGTCCATCACTATATCCCTGAGTTTGCTCAAACTCATGAGTCAGTGATGTCATCCAGCCATCTCATCCTCTGTTGTCCCCTTCTCCCTTTGCCCTCAATTTTTCCTAGCATCAGGGTCTTTTCCAAGGAGACAGGTCTTTGTATTAGGTGGTCAAAGTATTGGAGCTTCAGCTTCAGTGTCAGTCCTTCCAATGAATATTCAGGGTTGATTTCCTTTAGGACTGACTGGTTTGATCTCCTTGCTGCCCAAGGGACTCTCAAGAGTCTTCTCCAGCATTATTCAGTAGGCTGAATAATGGCCCCCAAAGACATCCACGTCCTAATCTCAGGAACCTGACCTTAAATAGCAAAGTGACTCTGCAGATGTGACTAGGTTAAGGATCCTGTGATAGAGAGATTATCCTGAATTATCCAGGTGAACCCTAAACGTAATCACAAGAGTCCTCATAAGAGGGAGGCAGAGAGAGATTTCACCATAGAGGAGAGGGGTCTGTAACAACAGAAGCAGACAATGGAATAATATGCTTTGAAAATGGAGGAAGAGCCTACAAAACAAGGAACATAGAGGGGGCCATGAGAAGCCAGAGAAGGCAAGGAAATGGATTTACTGCTAGAGTCTCCAGAAGAAACCACCCCGGCCAACACCTTGACTGTAGCCCAGTGAGAACCTGTGGATCTCTGACCTCCAAATCAGTAAGAGAATACATCTGTGTTGTAAACCAAATTCATGGTACAGTAACCTCTTACAGGGGCAACAGAACCCTGATACACAGGGAGATGAGCCAGGGGTCTGCAAGCAGTAGTCTAATGGAGAGATGCTTGGATAATGATGGTGAGGAGACTGACTTGAGAAACAGGAAGTAAAATCAAAAAGAGTGGATGCTGGATTTGGTTTGGGGGAGAAGGGAGGGGAGGGAGCCAGTGAGAAGCACTTGTATTCTTCCCTACCACAACCTTCAAATCCGGGCAGAGCAGGGGCTCTACCATCCCACTCCGGGAGTCGTAAATCTGACAAGGTATTTAAGGATTTGAAGGCAGGAAATAAAATCTGTTTTCCTGATTTATTAGGTTAGCAAAAAAAAAAAAGAAAGAAAAAAAAAGGTAGTTCTGGTTTTTCTGTCTCATAGAAAATCCTGAATGAACTTTTTGGCCAACCCAATACTTCATCTTGGAGTTTAAATTTTAAGTCTAATATGCTATTAAAATTTTATGTGGGGACAATCAAAACCTGTAATTTAAAAGGTATTTCTGAATGTGAAATATTTCTTGACTTTGATTTCAAGAAAGCCTGGAGCCCCTGAGGTGCTTACCATAAAGATTCACAAATGGAACATACAGAGGACCTATTCTCTTCTATTCGCTTATTATATATTTATGCTCTCCTCAATACACTTTTAGCCTCTTAAGACCACTGAAACCTAATACACACAGAGGAACACATATTGCTTTGCAATATATAGCCCTACAGCACCCACACCACACCCTTCCTCGCTTTTGTAGTGATTCGGATCCCACGGAGGTCAATGCAAACACAGTCATCAGCAGGGCCTTCTCGATGCCAGATCTATTGCAGGTCATTTCCTGCACTTGCACTTCAATTTCCTCACACCGGAAGCTGACCTTGCTGATAAGAAGAGTCTTGGCTACATTTAGGAAGTCCATGCACTTGATGATTAAAAGTGGCGCTGATGTGACTTGTACAGTTGCCCTCGCTCACACTAACTGCCTAGCTTACATCAGAACAGAAAAGAGCTAGTATACTCCATTTCTCTGCATTCCTCTTTTAAAGATAGGAGTACTCCACATATCTTAGACACAAACTTCTACAAATATTATAGAGAATTTGGTAGACCTCTCAGTGTTGAGAAAGGAACTATCAGTCTTAAAGACTGTGCGCTTTGCTTTAGTAAAGTGATAAGACACTATCCTCAGAACCATGAATTTAGACTTGGTTTTAAAGTAAGATTTTGAAGCAGAAGCAGCACACCCAGGTATCTTTAAACAGAGGAAGAACACCAAAAATCTGCAAAATTATAGCAATTGGGAGTCATTCATTCAGATGTTAATGACTCTGAGGGACATAAGAGTTTCCACATTAAAACCCCAGTATCTGATGTTCTTAAGTCGTTGTGTTAATCCTCAGTGGGGAGGGAAGTATGTGCTTTAATTTTAGAAGATTTTAATAAAAATTGCTCAAGTAAAATGGCTAAGTCCTCAACCTCTGCAACACCAGAAGTTATGCTGCACTATTCATTTATAGTAATACTAAATTAATGAAATAAAGAATCTCCTGTTTGTTTCTATATTGCTGGGTTTATGCAATGAATGTTCAAGATTTTGAAGGGCAGGTTGATGCTATCTTGGGTTGTTACCAGGAAATGCTGTTTGTGAATCATGCATGACTAAATCAGCCTTTTGGTTTTGCAGAGATTTGCATCTCTCTCTAGGATCTCTCTCTAGGGTGGTACTGATCTCACTGATGGGCTCAATTCATTGACAATGACTTACATACTCTTCACTGGTGTTTTTTTAGCAGGTGCTCATGAGGGAAATTTACATGTAGTTTCTAGCAGCAACTAAGCAGAAACTTTAAAATATAATAGATATTTATCTTGGAGGGTACAAACTAAAAGACATTCCAGACTTACTGAGTAACCCAGCTCTTAAAGTAAACAGACTTAATACACACACACACACACACACACACTTATTTAAGTCTTAATTCTTCTACTTTGAGAATATTGATACCAGTACATTTTTAAAGGAATCAAGAGATCTTGGGGGTTTACTAGGAAGCTAAGTAGATTATTTAAATCCAAGCAATATGTCCTCCAGGAAAAGCTAACTATGGCACTGTCAGAACTTTCAAAGAAGGAGGCATTTTCTAGGCAAGTCTACTACAGTGGTCCCGTTTTGGGTTAGTAAGTTCTTTTGGTTGGACTTGGGCTTCCCTCATGGCTCAGATGGTAAAGAATCTGCCTACAATGCAGGAGACCTGGGTTCAATCCTCTGGGTTGGGAAGATCCCCTGGAGAAGGGAATGGCAACCCACTCCACTATTTTTTCCTGGAGAATTCCATGGACAGAGAAGACTGGCAGGTTATAGTCCATTGGGTCACAAAGAGTCGGACACAACTGAACAACTGACACACACAACCTGGTTTCTACTCCAGAAAATTTAACTTGGTTTCCATTCATTCCATCTTCACTGAAGATAAAGAATAATTATTCAGTGTCCTTTTAGATTTTCCAGAGCTAAAAGGATTCCAAATGTAGCTCACCAAGGTCACAGGATACAAGATTAACAATGCAAGAGACAATCACATTTCTATATATTGCAATTTTATAACAAACACATGGAAACTGAAATTCAAAACACAGTTACACTTACAATCACTCAAAATAAAATTAAACATTTAGGTATAAACCTAGCAAAAACATACACAGAATAATCTGTTTCCTGAAAATTCAAAAGACTTCAAAAAGTATAGTTTATTTACAATGGTATGTTAGTTTCAGGTATACAGTGATTCAGTTATATATATTTAATAAATATATATTTATATATTAAAATATTCTTTTTCAGATCCTTTCCCTTATAGGTTATGATAAAATATTGAATATAGTTCCTTGTGCTATACAGTAGGTCCTTGTTGGTTATCTATTTTATACATAGCAATGTGTGTATGTTAATTACAAACTCCTAATTTAGCCCTCCTTCGAAGCCCCTTGGTAGCCATAAGGTTATTTTCTATGTCTGTGGGTCTATTTCTACTTTGTATATAAGTTCATTTATACTTCTAAATGTGTAAGTTCATTTATATCATTCATTTTTCAAGATTCCACATATAAGTGATATATGATATTAATATTTGTGTTTCTCTGGCTTACTTCATCTAACACGATAATCTCTATATATGGACATGCTAATTCTAAAATGTACATGGAAAAACACAGAGCCTAAAATAACTGAAACAATTTTGATAAAAAAGAATAAAGTGAGAGTAGTCACTCCACTGTATAAAGGTTTATTCTGTAACTACTATACTCAAAACAGTGTGACATTTGCAGATGGAGAGACACAGAGATCAACAGAACACAGCACAGAGCCCAAATAGACCCATACAAACACGTCCAACTGATTTCTGCAAAGGTGAAAATGTAATTTAAAGGGAAAGATAGCTTTTTAACAAATGATGCTGAAGTGTTGCACATCCATAAGCAAAAACATGAATCCCTCAACCTACACTTCACAAATTTAACTCTCAAAACACATTGCTGGTATGAATGTAAAATGACATAGTCACTATAGGAAAAATTATGGCAGTTTCTTACAAGACTAAACATCCATGTTCTTCCCATAATTGAACCAGCAACTCTACTTTTGGACATTAAGCCTAGAGAAACAAAACTTTATAAAAGTGTACATTGATGTACAAAATGTGTATATGAATGTTCACAGTAGCTTTATTTATAACAGCGCAGAACAGGAAACAAACCAAATATTCTTCAATTAGTTAAACAAACTGTGATATATCCATACCATGCAATACCACTCAGTGATTAAAAGGAACCAACTACTGATACATGTCAGGATTTGTTCAAAACCTCAGAAGCTTCCTGGGTGAAATCTGAAATTGGTCTCCATATACAGAGAGCAGAGAGAAATAGAAGAAAGAGGCAGCCACTCCAAGTGGTGGGTGGTAATTTCAATAAGCAAGGGAATTTACATAGGAGGCTTGCTTTGGGTGGTTACCAGATGACTAAATCTCTGCACACCTACCAGAATCTTAACAGCTTATTCTTGTTGTTGTTCAGTCGCTAAGTCATGTCTGACTCTTTATGACCCCATAGATGGCAGCATGTCAGGCTTCCTTGTCCTTCACCATCTCCGGGAGTTAGCTCAAACTCATGGCTCAGAGGATAAAGCATCTGCCTGCAATGTAGGAGACCTGGGTTCGATCCCTGGGCGGGGAAGATCCCCTGGAGAAGGAAATAGCAACCCACCCCAGTATTCTTGCCTGGAGAATCCCATGGACGGAGGAGCCTGGTGGGCTACAGTCCACGGGGTCGCAAAGAGTCAGACACGACTGAGTGACTTGACTTTCACTTTTTTCACTTTTCACTTTCATGTTCATTGAGTCAGCAATGCCATCCAACCATCTCATCCTCTGTTGCCGCTTCTCCTGCCAGCAATCTTTCCCATCATCAAGATCAGGTGGCCAAAGTACTGGAGCTTCAGGTTCAGCATCAGTCCTTTCGATGAATATTCAGAGTTGTACAGAGGCCGTAACTGAGTTCACTCACGATCTAATCTTGATGGTCTCAGCAACACCTTACTCTTCTAAGGCTGCTTAGAAACAGCTCCTACTGTGCAAACAGTGGGCAGAATGTACACTCTAAGGACAGGGGAGGGGTTGAGGAGCCTCCCGTTGCCCAGGTCCAACCCTTGGGTCACATCTTCTTGATGACCTCCTCCAACACTTGAGTGGCTCTCAAGGAAATTGTGTTGCATGAAATAAAGCCAATTTCAGGTGACTTCACTGGTGGTCCAGTGGTTAAGCATCTGCCTTGCAATGCATGGGGATGCAGGTTTGATCCCTGATGGTGGAACTCAGATCCCACATGCCACGGAGCAAATAAGCCCACACAGTCCAACTTGAGAGTCCACACACTGCAATGAAAGATCTTATGTGCTACAACTAAGACCTGACATAGTCAAATAAATAAATTTTAAAAAAGAAAGAAAGAAAAAAGACAATCTCAAAAGGTTACAGACACTATGATTCTATTTATATAACATTCTTTAGTGAAAAAATTATAGACGTGGAAAACAGGAGTGGTTTCTAGGGATGTAGAGGTAGGAAAGAGGTAGGTGTGGCTATACGAGTGCAACACTGGGGACCCTTGTGCTGGGACTGCTCTGTATCTTCCATGTGACATTGGTCACGTGAATGCACACATGTGACAGTATTGCACCCACACAAATGCATGTAAAACTGGTAAAATGTGAATAAGGTCAGTGAACTGTATCAATGTCAACTTCCTGGTTGTGATACTGTACTGGAATTATGCAAGATTTTCTCACTGGAGGCAACTGGGTGAAGTATACACAGGATCTCTCTGTATTAATGTTATTTCTTAGAACTGTAGGTGAATTTACAATGATCTTAAGCTTTTTCTTTAAGATAAAGAAACGTAAAAAAGAAAAATATATAGTCTACTCCCATTTTACAGATGAACGAAGGAACAAACAGTAAAGAAGTCACTCAATATTACACTGTAGTCTTTTAGTTAGGAGGTAGGTCAAAAATAAGACTTAGGCCTCTGAATTTCCACTGTGCCACAAACCTTAACACAAATAATAAAATAAGCCATCACCACTGTCCCATCCCTACTGGGAGATTAAAATAATAAAGGTATCTTCAAGCAGCTAAAAATGTAGTTTAGGATATATAGAATAATATTAAGGGAATAAGTGAGTACTACATTTAAGTATTATATGGCTCTAATTTAAATATAATAAGAATATATATAATAAGAACTCAAGAGAAAAAAGGTACAGACTTAACATTTGTCACACTATTCTACTTCAAATCTGAACAAATCCAAGGCAAGTAACCTCATTTATATATAATAACACACAGGAAAGAGACTTCTTATTCAGATTTACCTCCAGCTATGTTCTATGCTTGGAGAAGGCAATGGCACCCCACTCCAGTACTCTTGCCTGGAAAATCCCATGGATGGAGGAGCCTGGTAGGCTACAGTCCATGGGGTGGCTGAGAGTCGGACACGACTGAGCGACTTCACTTTCACTTTTCACTTTCATGCATTGGAGAAGGAAATGGCAACCCACTCCAGTGTTCTTGCCTGGAGAATCCCAGGGACGGCGGAACCTGGTGGGCTGCCGTCTATGGGGTCGCACAGAGTCGAACACGACTGAAGTGATTTAGCAGCAGCAACAGCATGTTCTATGCTTAGAATACCGTGTTATGGGCAGAAGGTGGACGGCCACAGGTGTTAACCACAGGCTAGCACAGGTAACCACAGGTTACCAGATACCCCTGCGCTACCCTGCCCCCACCCTCCTCAGCGGAAAGTCCAGCAACACAAAACATCCCAGAAAAGAAACACGCCCTTTTGGTCACAGAAATAAGCCGCGTGCAACAAATGAATCCAGCCCATCTGAAGCAGAATTCATTACTTCTCTCAGGCTCAAGATTTAAGTTTATTACTATAACAATCTGTGGCCCAGAGATGAAGACAAAGGCATTACCCTGCAACAAAACACTGTAAAAAAACTGAGGCCTGGTACCCCTGAGCTATTTCAAATCCTCAAAGGTGATGCTGTGAAAGTGCTGCACTCGATATGCCAGCAAATTTGGAAAACTCAGCAGTGGCCACAGGACTGGAAAAGGTCAGTCTTCATTCCAATCCCAAAGAAAGGCAATGCCAAAGAATGCTCAAACTACCGCACAATTGCACTCATCTCACATGCTAGTAAAGTAATGCTCAAAATTCTCCAAGCCAGGCTTCAGCAATACGTGAATCGTGAACTTCCAGATGTTCAAGCTGGTTTTAGAAAAGGCAGAGGAACCAGAGATCAAATTGCCAATATCTGCTGGATCATCGAAAAAGCAAGAGAGTTCCAGAAAAACATCTATTTCTGCTTTATTGACTATGCCAAAGCCTTTGACTGTGTGGATCACAATAAACTGTGGAAAATTCTGAAAGAGATGGGAATACCAGACCATCTGACCTGTCTCTTGAGAAACCTGTATGCAGGTCAGGAAGCAACAGTTAGAACTGGACATGGAACAACAGACTGGTTCCAAATAGGAAAAGGAGTCTGTCAAGGCTGTATATTGTCACCCTGCTTATTTAACTTATATGCAGAGTACATCATGAGAAACGCTGGGCTGGAAGAAACACAAGCTGGAATCAAGATTGCCGGGAGAAATATCAATAACCTCAGATATGCGGATGACACCACCCTTATGGCAGAAAGTGAAGAAGAACTAAAGAGCCTCTTGATGAAGGTGAAAGAGGAGAGTGAAAAATTTGGCTTAAAGCTCAACGTTCAGAAAACTAAGATCATGGCATCTGGTCCCATCACTTCATGGGAAATAGATGGGGAAACAGTGGAAACAGTGTCAGACTTAATGTTTTTGGGCTCCAAAATCACTGCTGATGGTGATTGCAGCCATGAAATTAAAAGACACTTACTCCTTGGAAGGAAGGTTATGGCCAACCTAGATAGCATATTTAAAAGCAGAGACATTACTTTGCCAACAAAAGTCCATCTAGTCAAGGCTATGGTTTTTCCAGTGGTCATGTATGGATGTGAGAGTTGGACGGTGAAGAAAGCTGAGCACCGCAGAATTGATGCTTTTGAACTGTGGTGTTGGAGAAGACTCTTGAGAGTCCCTTGGACTGCAAGGAGATCCAATCAATCCTAAAAGAGATCAATCCTGGGTGTTCATTGGAAGGTCTGATGTTGAAGCTGAAACTCCAATATTTTGGCCACCTCAGGCAAAGGGTTGACTCATTGGAAAAGACCCTAATGCTGGGTAGGATTGAGGGCGGGAGGAGAAGGGGACGACAGAGGATGAGATGGTTGGATGGCATAACCGACTCAATGAACATGGGTTTGGGTGGACTCCGGGAGTTGGTGATGGACAGAGAGGCCTGGCGTGCTGCAATTCATGGGGTCGCAAAGAGTTGGACACGACTGAGTGACTGAACTGAACTGACCCCTGCACAGGGCGTGGACTAAATTTGCACAGCAGTGAGTTTCAATAATGACTTTAAAAAACTGAAATTCTTTTTTTTTAATTTTTATTTATATATTTGGCTGTGTCAAGTCTTATTTGCAGCACGCACAGCCTTTCGGCTGCAACATACAGGATATTAGTTGCAGTATGCAAACTCTTAGTTGAGGCACCTGGGATCTCGTTTGCTAATTTGTTTAGTCGCTAAGTAGTGTCTGACTCTTGTGCGACCCCATGGTCTGTAGCCTGCCAGGCTTCTCCATCCACGGGATTCTCCAGGCAAGAATACTGGAGTGGGTTGCCATGCCCTGCTCCAGGGGATCTTCCCCACCCAGGGATCAAACCCTCCTCTCCTGTGTGTCTTCTGCATCGGGAGGTGGCGTCTTTACCGCAGAGCCCCCTCCCCGGCCCCCGGTGGGGGGTGGGGGGCGGAGCCAGGGATCAAACTCAGCTGCCTGCACTGGAAGTGCCACCTGCATTGGAAGTGCCGAGTCAGCCATTGGACCAGCAGGGGAGTCTCCCCAATAATGATTTAGATTATGGTAATGATGTGGATTTTCAGTCTCTGTTTACCTGGCACCACCCTTATGGCAGAAAGTGAAGAAGAACTAAAGAGCCTCTTGATGAAAGTGTAAGAGGAAAGTGAAAAAGTTGGCTTAAAGTTCAACCTTCAGAAAACTAAGATCATGGCATTTGGTCCCGTCACTTCATGGGAAATAGATGGGGAAACAGTGGAAACAGTGTCAGACTTTATTTTGGGGGGCTCCAAAATCACTGCTGATGGTGATTGCAGCCATGAAATTAAAAGACGCTTACTCTTTGGAAGGAAGGTTATGACCAACCTAGATAGCATATTTAAAAGCAGAGACATTACTTTGCCAACAAAGGTCCGTCTAGTCAAGGCTGTGGTTTTTCCATTAGTCATGTATGGATGTGAGAGTTGGACAGTGAAGAAAGCTGAGTGCCGCAGCAGAATTGATGCTTTTGAACTGTGGTATTGGAGAAGACTCTTGAGAGTCCCTTGGACTGCAAGGAGATCCAACCAGTCCATCCTAAAGGAGATCAATCCTGGGTGTTCATTGGAAGGACTGATGTTGAAGCTGAAACTCCAATACTTTGGCCACCTCATGCGAAGAGTTGACTCATTGGAAAAGACCCTAATGCTGGGAAGGATTGGGGGCAGGAGGAGAAGAGGACGACAGAGGATGAGATGGTTGGATGGCATCACTGACTCGATGGACATGGGTTTGGGTAAACTCCGGGAGTTGGTGATGGACAGGGAGGCCTTGCGTGCTGCGATTCATGGGGTCGCAAATAGTCGGACACGACTGAGGGACTGAACTGAACTGAACTGAAGGGGATAACTTTTTTTTTTTAATTTTAATTAGTTTATTTTCTATTTTTTAACTTTACAATATTGTATTTGTTTTGCCATACATTGACATGAATCCACCATGGGTGTATATGTTTTCCCCTTCCAGAACCCCACTTCCACCTCCCTCCCCATCCCATCCCTCTTTTAAGCTCTCAGGATGAAGATGAAAACTGTTATGATACTTTTGTTACCATTTTGAGAGCTTGTTATACAGCTTAAATGTTCACTGAAATACATTTCTTTTTAGAAATCAATTTTTTCCCCAATAAAAGATATGCTTTTATTGTAACATGAGTGTCACACCAGGATTCCATTCCGTTTGTTCTACTATGTTTCACATCAGTTTTTCCTGATATATTTTTTTGAAAAAATTTTTTGCATTCATATTCATTCAATGGTAACTAGGACTTTTCTCAAATTTTTTTGTAATTTTGCTGATTTTGTACCTTTATATTTGCTTTTCAGTCACGTAGTGGATAAAAATTCATTCTTAGAGACTGACTATTATTGTGGCTTGCTTTTAAATTACAGTCCCATTATTTGTTTTATGTCACATGCATGGCATGGACTTAAACTCACCAGAAAGTTGTCTTTTCTGGTTGTTTGCAGTCTCTAAAATAGAAACTTTACTGTTTGCACTTTTTTTTTTCAAAATCGATAGGCCATCACAATCATGCCACAGCTTCTTATTTATGTATTTATACGAATACATCTTAAAAATCATGTACAATAGGCAGATGGGATAAAAGTACTTAAGCACCCCAGTTCCTCCAAAATTTAACAAAAAAAAAAAAGTCCTTATAAAACTGAAATGCTTCTCACAGGATGGCATGTCATCAGCAAAGTCAGCAACACTGATGGTGTCTGGCACTAAGGCTGGCCGCCACCACCCTGTCCTTGCACCAGGCTTCTTCCTGTCCCCTGGTCTCTGCATTCGCTCTGTGCTTCTCACTGTTTTGTTTTGCTTTTTGTCTAGGGGGTGTCATTCTCCTCCTTCTCTACTTTACAATGTCTTTCTCAGGCTTCAGACTTAGTTCTAACATCATTTACCCCAAAGCATTTATGAACTCCCCTGAGTAGTTAACTTCCCCCTTTCTGTGTTCCTGGAACATATCGGAGCTGGTTACTGCAGAACTCAGAAGGCTAGGCTGTGAATATCACAAACATGTCTGTTTCCCCCATTTGACAGGAACACCTCAGGTGGGGACCATGGGAATGCGCCTGACATAGAACAGGTGACAAACTGGGCAGGCTGGCTTCCTGATTGGCCCCAGCCCTCGGGCTGCTGGTCTGAGCTATTGTTTCATTTTTAGAAAACAGGGGCAAGTTGATTCTCATGATCTAGGGAAAAGGCATGAGCCAAGTACACAGGCTGGGACTTTTTATTTTTCCAGCTGACCCGGGCAGCGATCTCTCAGGACTCCCATTTGGAAGTAAGAGCTGAGACAGAAAATCCATGTTTGTTCAGAATCCTGTATGTTAGTAGCCCTGTGAGGGTGGGACTTGTTTTTCTGGTAGGTGAACCTAGAGGGCAATACAAGTTGGAAAGCAATATCTAAGGAAAGAATCCAGTGTCCCCGGTCTTGAAAACACACTCTGTTATAAGTCCAGTGTACTCTGGACACTAAGGTTAGAATATCATCTCTTGGATCTTTAAGATCTGCCCCTGGGAAGGAAGGGCAGGAAAACAACATTCAGCTTTGCGGACAAGAACCCTTAGACAACTGTTGAGGATGAATAAAGTCATTTGGGGGTGCGTTTCCATGCTGGTGTACACATGGTGAAAACTAAGTCTAACAATGATAGTGCAACTATGCCACATAAATCAATTTTTAATATAGGAAGTTTCTACTGCTTTGGCCAATAAACTTTAACAATTTTTGTTGCACATTTCTTGGAAATGCATTAGTTACTTTCTTTCTTTTCTACTGAACCAACTTCCCTTGATAGTACAATGTCATAGAAAGACTATAAAAAACTGTAACATGGAGTCATATGCCCTCAGGAACTCCTTGCAACCATATTAAATGAGTCCAGAGTTTTAAAACTATTTCATATGCTCACTTGCACAGTGTTTTAAATATAGATTCCATATGTTCCATCAACGTCAGTTATACCCCTGCTGCTCTTAGGACACTGACTGTTAATGGAGAGATGTACTGTCTTTCTAATTCCCAGGTTTTCATTGGCTGTGGGCCAAGAAACCACACAGACTTCCCAGGTGATTCAGTGGTAAAGAATCCGTCTGCCAATGCAGGAGCTGCAGAAGACTCAAGGTTGTCAGGAAGATCCCCTGGAGGAGGAAATGGCAATACACTCCTGTACTATTGCCAGGATAATCCCATGGACACAGGAGCCTGGTAGGTTACAGCCCATGGGGTCACAAAGAGTCAGGCATGATTGAAGCGCCTGAATACACACATGCAAGAAACCACAGGTTTGGGGACTGGATGTTAAGATTGAGTAAGCCAACAGGTTCATGTTCCTCACTGGACTGAGTATTCCTAGAAAATAACTAATCATTGCTACCTTTGAGCCCCCAAAATGTCTAGCATGGTGTTTTTATACCATGGCCCTAAGCAAATGTTTTCGGATTTGAATTAAACAAGTATGAGCTGTGTTTTTTTACATCTATTTCAGCTCCTTAAGCATTGTTAATTTTTTTTAAGGTAGGTTGCCAAGAACAGAATTTGCAAGATAAGTGATCTCCCTATAAATGATATTATTCTTGTGCTCCAGAAACATAAACACAGCAAAGTGAAGGATCAGTGTAATTCTAGATGATTATTAGTTCCTTCTTTTGTCTTATGGGGACTTTTGAATTATCAGGACAAGAATTGCTCCTATGATGTGAAAAAGTTACATAAAACCAAAGATTATTTTAGCAGTTTTGTGGGAAACAGACTTTAATGAGAAGGGAATAAAAGCAATGAGGATACTACAGGAATGAAGAGAGTGATTTTTAGGGAAGAAAAAAACATGGTAGAAAAAAATAAATATGACCTGGTAATAAATAAATAAGATACAGAGAAGGAAGGTGGTAGAGGAAAAACAGAGAATGTTTGTACAATGGCATGCTTGTTCTTTCATTTTCCAAGCATATAAACATTTATTGAGCACCCACTCCTACTTGAGTATCTTTAGTGGGGTCTAGTACCACTAATAATGGAGAAAATCAGAATCAAAGGGTGGTTTTGGAGGAAGGGAAGACAATGATTGCTTGGAAGTTACCGGGAAACAAAATAAGTATCACCAGTTCAACATGGGTAAACAGAAGACTAGAGTGAGAATGAGTCATAGTTGAACATGTCAACATGAAAATCTACAAATATATGGCAGATGAGACAAAAATGGGGAGAATCAGAAAGAAAGAATTCGAAGTCATTTATGAAGTCATCTTGAAATAGTCATTTAACCTCTAGCCAGGGTTGCCTTGTGATTAAATTGAAATGATAGTGACTGTCAAAAACATAAGAAATACAAAAGGTACTGTATGTGAAATGTACTAAAGAGTACAAAGCGCTGTGAGGACACAAGACACAATAGATAGTTTGCTGTCACAAATGCAAGGGTAAAAAGAAGGACAAATGTATTCATTCCCAATAAATGTTTACTTTCAAAAGTAAAGACTTCTCTCCCAAGTGATAGGCTCTGAGTCCTATATTTTTCTCTGTACTTCCCAGCACCTTCCTGTGAATTCTGCTAACTTTGGGAAAAGGACACACTGCTTAACAAAGCACAGATGAGAGGGGGCTGCCTAAAAAGACCTCTCCTTTGCAACTCACTGGGCACTATATAGTAAGAAAATACCCTTAGAGAAACTTACCTAACTTTGATGTTGACATCATAGTTTGAAAAACTAACTTAAAACAAGGCTTTAAAATGGCAACATTGAAATGGAATTTCTTTAAATAGCTCCAATCCCATTTCTCTTCCTAGTAAACTAGAAGCAAGAATAAATACCATTTGCTACTTGATCCTGGCCACTAAGCTTAAATTTAAAATTCCACTCCCTCTGCTTAGAACAACAGAAATTTAAAAAAATAAAAAGGTAGAGGGCAAGAGGGGAATAGGTGTCAGCAAATATGAGCTTAGACTGGCTTTGCAACTTAGCAAATTATTAACCACTGCCAGGTTTCTACATTTGTCAACTAAAACCGTAATATGAGTTTTACACTTTCACCATCCTTGCACTTGTCATTTCATATTATAATTATTTATTTGTTTACCTATTTCCCCACTAAATTGAATGTTTCATGAGGACCACACTTTTCTTGTTCAACAGTATATTATCTGCATTCAGCAAAGGGACTGTACAGAGTAAACACAAAATGAATGCAATGTTCGGATAGTCCCAGAAAAAAGTTGTAACATGGGAAATCTATTTAATTATTAATCTAGTCTCTTAATTGTCTTTTGATGGTCATACATATGTAAACTTGATAAAGTCTAATTAATTTTTTTCTTTTATATCTCAAAAGTTGTCACCTACCCTGAGGTTGCAACGATTTTCTCTTCTATTTTCTTCAAGAAGCTTTATAAGTTTTTGCTTTGATATTTATGTCTATGTTTCATTTTGGAATAATTTTTGGGTATGGGTGTAAGGTAGGAGTAGGGGTTTTTTCTTTTCTTTCTAGGGCCATGAAAAGACTTCTCCACTGAATTCCTTCAGTGCCTTTTAAACCATTTCTGTGTGGGTCTATATTTGGCCTCTCTTCTGTTGCATGAATCTACCTTTCTATCTTATAGTACACCAGTAGGACACTATTTGGATAACTCTCACCTTATAGTAAGCCCTGAAATCAAGTAGAGTAAGTATTGCAATTTTGTTCTTTCATTTTGTTTCCATAAACATTTTCTATTAGCTTCTGAATTTCTACAAAAAGTCCTGCTGAGAATTTCATTGGGATGGCGTTGAATCTATAGATCAACATGTGGAGAATTGACATCTTAACCATATTGAATTCTCTAATTGAACATGGCATATCAATTCATTCGTTTAGGTCTTCTTTAATTACTCCCATCAATATCTAGTAGATTTCACACACAGAAGTAGTAGTGAAAGTTGCTGAGTCCTGTCCAACTCTTTGTGACCCCATGGACTATACCGTCCATGAAATTCTCCAGGCCAGAATACTGGAGTGGGTAGCCTTTCCCTTCTGCATGATCTTCCCAGCCCAGGGATCAAACCCAGGTCTCCCATATTGCAGGTGGATTCTTTACCATCTGAGCCATGAAGGAAGCCCAAGAACACTGGAGTGGCTAGCCTTTTCCTTCTCCAGCGGATCTCCCCAACTCACGAATTGAACTGGGGTCTCCTGCATTGCAGATGAATTCTTTACCAACTGAGCTATCACTGGGATGGCATTGAATCGATAGATCAATATGTGGAGAATTGACATCTTAACCATATTGAATTTTCTAATTGAACATGGCATAGCAATTCATTCGTTTAGGTCTTCTTTAATTACTCCCATCAATGTCTAGTAGATTTCACACATAATTTTTGCACATTTTCATTAATTTTATTCCCAAGTGTTTAGATTTTGATGCCACTGTAAATAGTTTTTTAAATTTCATTTTTCCAGTGCAGTACCCAGCATTAGGGTCTTTACCAATGAGTCAACACTTCGCATGAGGTGGGCAAAGTATTGGAGTTTCAGCTTCAACATCAGTCCTTCCAATGAACACACAGGATTGATCTCCTTTAGGATGGATTGATTGGATCTCCTTGCAGTCCAAGGGACTCTCAAGAGTCTTCTCCAACACCACAGTTCAAAAGCATCAATTCTGCGGCACTCAGCTTTCTTCACCGTCCAACTCTGACATCCATACACAACCACTGGAAAAACCATAGCCTTGACTAGATAGACTTTTGTTGGCAAAGTAATGTCTCTGCTTTTAAATATGCTGTCTAGGTTGGCCATAACCTTCCTTCCAAGGAGTAAGCGTCTTTTAATTTCATGGCTGCAGTCACCATCAGCAGTGATTTTGGAGCCCCAAAAAATAAAGTCTGACACTGTTTCCACTGTTTCCCCATCTATTTCCCATGAAGTGATGGGACCAGATGTCATGATCTTAGTTTTCTGAACGTTGAGCTTTAAGCCACTGGGTAGGATTGGGGGCAGGAGGAGAAGGGGACGACAGAGGATGAGATGGTTGGATGGCATCACTGACTCGATGGACATGGGTTTGGGTAGACTGGGAGTTGGTGATGGACAGAGAGGCCTGGCGTGCTGCAATTCATGGGGTCACAGAGAGTCGGACACAACTGAGCGACTGACCTGACCTGACCTGTCACACAACTAATTTTTGTAAACTGACCTTGTATACTAAGTTCACTTATCAGCTCTGGTAGTTTTGTTAGGATTTTCTCTGAAGATGGATGATATTATCAACACATAGAAACAGTCTTATTTTCTCTTTTTCCCTAATCTCTATGCCTTGCACTTATTTTTCTTCCCTTACCACACTGGCTAAACCTCCAGCACTATGTTGAATAAAGGAATTAGAACACACATCTTTGTCTTGTTTGTCGTAGTGGTGGAGGAAATTATCTTTTGCTATTAAGTGTTAAGATGTTACAGGTTTCTTATATATGCTGTTTGTCAATTTGAGAATTTCTATCCTTATTTGTTGAGAGGTTTTTCTTTTTTAAATCATGAATAGGTGTTGAACTTTGTTTTCTCTGCATCTATTAACATAATCATGTGGCTTTTCCTTTCTATCTAATTAATATAGTTAATTATACTAATTGATTTTCAAGTATTTAACCAAAATTACATTTCTGAAAGAAAGAAAAAAAAAAACTTTGGTCATAGTCTATTTTCCATTTCTATATGACTAGATTTGATTTGCTAACATTTTGTTAAGTATTTTTGTGTCATGACTATAAGAAAGTCTAATGTTATTTATTTATAATGTTATTGTATGTTTTTAGTATTAGAGTTATGTTCACCCCATAAAATTTATTGGGAATATTCAATCTTTCTTTTTTTTTGGTAAAGGCTTTTGTAAGACTGAAAGTGAAAGTGTAGTCACTCAGTCATGTCCAACTCTTTGCAACCCCATGGACTGTAGCCCACCAGACTCCTCTGTCCATGAGATTCTCCAGGCAAGAATACTGGAGTGGGTTGCCATTCCCTTCTCCAAGGGATCTTCCCAATCCAGGGACTGAACCCAGGTCTCACACATTGCAGGCAGATTCTTTACCATTTGAGCCACCAGGGAATTGTACCTTTGTAAGATTAATACTACATATTTCTTCCTTAAATATTTGACAGATTTCACTAGTAAAGCATTCAGGTCTGGAGTTTTCCATAGGCAAAGGTTCTCAATTATAAATTCCATTTCTTTAACAGATGGTAGGTTATTCAAACATCCTGTTACTTTTAGTGGTCAGTTTTGTTAATTTATGTTTTTCAAGGAATTTACCCATTTCATCCAAGCTGTCAAATGTATTGGCATAAAGTCCTCTACTAACATCAAGTAATATGTCATAATTATTCTTTTAAAGTCTGTAGCTCCGTATGACACCCTGTCTTTCATTCTGGATACTGGTGATTTGTGCTTTCTCTCTTTACAAAACTAGGAGTTTATCAATTTGATCTGCTCAAAGAATCAGCTCTTGGTTTCATAGATGTTCTCTATTGTTTTCTACTTATTTCTCTGATTTCCTACCATATTTTGTTTCTTTCCTCTTCTTTTTCTAGCTTCTTTGGATAGAAGATTAGATCACTGATTTAAAGCAATATATTTCCCTCTAAGCAGTGATTTAAGTTCTGCAGATTTTGATAGGATGCATTTTAATTTTCAATTAAAGTTCTTTTCGAATTACCATTGTGATTTCTTCTTTCTTCCAAGTGATTATTTAGAAGAATACTGATTGATTTTCACATATTTGGGGAGTTTCTAGTCACTTTTTAAAATTGATTTTCAAATTTAATTCCATTATGGTCAAAGAATATACTCTGTTCGATTTCAAGCCTTTGAAATTGACTGAGACTTGGCTTTGCCCCCAGGATATAGTGTAGCTTTGTAAATATTTATCATACAATTAAAAGCAATATTTATATTTCAGTTATTCAGTGTGGGGTTCTATAAATGTTAATTAGGTTAAGTTTGTTGACAGTATTATTCAAACAGTCTACATTCTTACTTTTTTTGCTATCAACCATCAATAAATGAGAGAGTAATTAAAATATTCAGCTATACTTGTAGATTTGTCTAGTCCTCTCTCTTTGGTTCTATAGGCTTTTGCTTTATATATTTTGAAGCTATATTAGGTGTATAAATATTTAGGATTTTATATCTTCTTAATAAACTGACTCTTAGCAGAGGCATTACTTTTCCTACGAAGGTCCACCTAGTCAAAGCTATGGTTTTTCCGGTAGTCATGCATGGATGTGAGAGTTGGACCATAAAGAAAGCTAAGTGCTGAAGAATTGATGCTTTTGAACTGTAGTGCTGGAGAAGACTCTTGAGAGCCCCTTGGACTGCAAGGATACCAAATCAGTCAATCCTAAAGAAAATCAGTCCTGAATATTTATTGGAAGGACTGATGCTGAAACTCCAATACTTTGGCCACCTGATGCGAAGAGCCAACTCCTTGGAAAAGACCCTGATACTGGGAAAGATTGAAGGCAGGAGGAGAAGGGGTGACAGAGGATGAGCTGCTTGGATGGCATCACTGACTCAATGCACATGAGTTTGAGCAAGCTCTGGGAGTTGGTGATGGACAGGGAAGCCTGGTGTGCTGCAGTCCATGGGGTCCCAGAGTCAGACATGACAGGGACTAAACTGAACTCACATTATGAGATATTCTTCTTTATCTCTGATCATAGGTTCTAGGTTCTAGGGCTAGAAAGTGGCCTGGATAGGACAACTGTTTTCCTGTTGAAAAGGCATGTACATTCCATGCTAAAGTAAGAAGATAAAATATAAGACCAGGTTAATAGGCTCAAGAAGCCACTACTTTGTGTGACAGGACTCTCTCCGGGCAGGGCAGGGCTTTTTCCCTGTCTTGTCTTTTCCGGGAACCACTGTTGGTACAGGGTGTTAGGAACAGTCGTTAGCCACAGGAGATGATGATAGCAGGAAAAATAAAAGGGGAGGGTTGGGGTAGTACCTGAAGGCCTGCTGCCTCAGGCAGGGTTCCTTCCCCTGCCATTCTGATCTATTACAATTTTATTTGCTCATAACTCTAACTTGGGTCCAGCTTCCCTCAGGATGCTAATAGCACTAGCTATGTAGGAATGACATTCGTTATGTACTTAGTTTTTTCTTTATTTTTCTTAATATAACTCTTCTGACTTTGTATTTTTGAATACATTATTCTGAGAGGCCCTCATGTACACAACATGCTCTCAGGTATAGAAGGAATCTCAGCGATAAGTGTGTCGGTAGCTCCAGGTCTGTAGAGCAGGAGCAACTTTAATGAACAACTCTGACCTCTCAGATGTATGACTGGAAGTCAGCCCTGAACAGGAAGTGACATAGAGGTTCGAATAAGTCAGAGTTGGCAAAACGGTGTGAGTGAAAACAAAAAGTAAGGCTTGTGTGTGTGTGCATGTGTGTATGTATGTGTGTGTGTGTATATGTACATATATATATACATATATATATATATATTTTTTTTTTTTTTAAAGAATTCCTGACCAAATATTTAATCCTGGGACACTGACTCACTTTCCATGTGAGATTTTATCTTCTGTTGGATCAGGCTGTCTACGTTACACAAAAGTGGGTGTAGGGTATGTGTGTGTGTACATAGCCACACTCATGCTTGCAGTATAAAGATCACAAGATAGTGTCAGGGAAGCAAAATTTTAAGAATGAAACCTCTGTACTCTCCCATGCTGCCTGGGATATATGCCTGGAACAAAATTAGAATCCTTAACCTTTCATAACTCTGTACTTCTGTGTGGCTCCCAGATGATCCTCTAAACAAGAGCTCCTTTGTGATTCCAGGGCCACTGTCCCCTGCTGCAGTGGTAACAACAGTGCCAGGGTAGCTAATGGAGAAAGGACAAATTGGGAGATTAGCACAGACCTACCGCGCCAACCACCGTGTGCTGAAAGACACCAACTGAAATAGGACACAATGAACAAGGTGTATCACCCTGGATGCCAGTTCCCTCCAGTTTCTGGATTTATACGAACTTTGCAGGACTTCACAAGTTATGATTTGGTGTGATCTATTTTGTGTGACATTTTATGTGATCTAGTTTGTATAATGTGCTGGCATTTCTCACATTGTTTGGCATGTTTATTGTTTACAAATTTCTTTTTGTATTGAGAGAAAAATAATCAAAGCATTTTTGTGAAAAGATTCTGTACCAGGCAAGAAGATGTGACCTGTGAGCTCGGTGTCACTTTTCACAAAGTGGGAGTTCCTCACCCATTTTCTCATTCTTCTCCATCCCTTACTTCCTATTTTGGACAAGTTCTTTTATCCTGAAAACTCGACTCCTGTCCTGCCTTTAGCCAAAACAAACAATAAGACACACATACATATTTAATTTGGGGGATGACTCTAAATCCGAAAAGACTTGCATAAAACCTAAACAGACTAGGAACTCTCTAGCCCTCATTTCCAACCCCTAGCAAGGGGCTTCCACATAGAAACTCAGAGTGGGAGACTGAGAAAGGAAAGAAACTCTGCCCAGTTCATTCAGGGACTTTTCTGCTGATGCCAAGAATCTCATGTTAAAGTAGATACAGAACTATCTAGTACGATGTAGACTGGATGTAATTCAACTCCATGTTTACTGCTAGAAATCAAGTTTTATATGGAATTTACAAGATGGAAGAGAGTAGGGAAGGAAAACGAGGACCAGTCTGTGTGCTTTCTCTGATTCCTTCCCCCTTTTTTTCTGAACTGCAGGAGAATGGACTCCCTTGGGCTGTGGCGACCCCCTCACTGGGGTATATTCATCAAATGGGTGATTTTGCTGTATTGGATTGTCTTTTCTCTTCCTCCTCTTCTTGTTTTCAAATACATGTTAACCCTCATCTCCCTCCTGACTTCTTTCCTTCCTGAAAAAGCACAAGGAATGAATAATGACTTATTGGCACTGAAAAATAAAACCAAATGAGTATAGGTGCATATAAAGGAGCATGGAGTCGTGACTGCTGATGGGTACAGTGTTTCTTTAGGGCTTCCCTGGTGGCTCAGATGGTAAAGAATCTGCCTGCAGTGCAGGAGACCAGGGTTTGATCCATGGGTTGGGAAGATTCCCTGGAGAAGGGAATGGTTACCCACTCTAGTATTCTTTTCTTGGGGCATGACAAAACATTCCAAAATTAGATAGTGGTTGATGGTTGACCAACTCTGCAACAATACTAGAAAATACTGACGTGCGTACTTTAAAAGGAAGCATTATATGGTATATTATGTGAATTATATCATAGTAAAGGTACTGAGAGAGAAACAGACAGATGGAGGAGTACAACTGAAGTATTCCAGAGCTCCTCACTCCAGGCACCTTCCCTTCTCTACCTGCACTCTCTCCCTAGAAGTATTCTCACCCATTCTCCTCACTGTAAATATTATCCACGTGCCCATGACTTTTGATGTCCATCTCTGGTTGTCTTCTCCACCTACCTCCTGGCTACCTGACATCTCCACACAGGAGTCTAACAAGCATCTCACACTTAACACAGTTAAGACAGAACTGTTGATTCACCCTTTCCAGCCCAAATCTTCTCTTCTTCCATGCATTCTGAGCTCAGCAATGGATCACCATCCACAAAGTTTACTGTCTGTCTCTCCAGCTAGAATGTGAATAGAAACCCTTCCCAAGTCTTTTTTCTTCTAAGTCCTTGGAGCTGACAAAGAGTATAGCTGTTGAATGAATAACCATGGGATTGAATGAAGTAGTAACCCCCAACCCCACAAATTTCTTTAAACAATCAAACCATTAACTTGTCACTGAATTTAAACAAGATCTTTGAGATATCTCAATTTTAACACATAAAAAATAGGCATAGTTTACAAACAATGAAAACTACATCATTTCTATTATGGTTTTTAAAGTAAAAAAGAATTTTCTCTAATAACCTCTGTGCTAGATTGCAAGAAAATTTCAAGTGACAAAATCAAGACAGAGAGTTGAGAGACCTATTTGAATAGAAATCTCTTTTAGAATAAGAATAAAGAGCTGAAAAATATTGCTGTCACCCAACAGATGGCTAAGAGTGCATTTTCAGAACCTCTTAAATATCCACCAAGTACTCATGTAACGGGAAATGCAAATATCAGTCACTGTTCCCTTTCCACAAACCCTATCTTGGATCATTTCAAACCTTCCAGTGGTTCCTCCATATTATCCACCTCCTCTTTCCCACCTAAGATGCTACAGTGTTCAGTGCTTACATAGACCCAAGGGTCCATTTTCCTCCTTTTTCTGAGACAACTTTTGTTGCAAGTAATATCTGATGAAAAAGATTCTTTTTCCTTCAGATACTCTTCACATTTTCATTTTCATAAGTCCTAATAGCAAGAAGATCAAACCAGTCAATCCTAAAGGAAATCAACCCAGAAAATTCATTTGAAGGACTGATGCTGAAGCTCCCATACTTAAGCCACCTGATGCAAAGAGCCAATCCACTGGAAAAGATCCTGATGCTGGGAAAGATTGGAGGCAGGAGAAGGGGACGACAGAGGATGAGATGGTTGGATGGCATCACCGACTCAATGGACATGAGTCTGGGAAAACTCCGGGAGTTGGTGATGGACAGGGAAGTCTGGCGTGCTGCTGTCCATGGGGTTCGAAAAGAGTCAGACACAACTCAGTCATTGAACAGAACTAAAGATCCTTATGATAACATTTCTACTATTTTTCTAAGTTTGTTAAACTAGTTCTGAGTTGTAAGTATATGAACTTGCTAATTGAAAACACTGTCAAAAGCTTACATTAAAAAAAAAAAAATTGTTAAGCTAAACTTTGGATCCTAACCCAAACTGATACAAATTAATGGTTTGTTCTTCAGCAAGCACTTGTAGGTGACTTTTAAAGCATAAACAAGCTAAGTGAAAGTGTTTATGACAACCTATGAAAACTGTATTTCATGTTGTTTTAATTTAAAATTTACTCCAAAATAAAGTCCTTCTCTTCTTAAATTCCATTGTTGCTTAGGTAACAATTCCAATTATTTTTTAAATCTGTTGGCCCCAAATGTTTTCTGAAATGTTTGACAAATATGTCATTTGGTAAAAAAAAAATTCTATATGTATGTGTGTGTATATTTATACATATATTGCCCACAAAAACTGCCCCATTGTTCTTCAATACATTTTTCACATCTATAAAATGGAGATAATAAAATCTACCTTCCAAGATTACCAAGTTAGCTATGAGTTGCTGTTGTTCAGTCTCTCAGTCATGTCCAACTCTTTGCATCCCCATGGACTGCAGCACGCCAGGCCTCCCTATCCTTCACCATCTCCCGGAGCTTGCTCATACTCCTGTCCATTGAGTCAGTAATGCCATCCAACCATTTCATCCTCTGTCATCCCCTTCTCCTCCTGCCCTCAACCTTTCCCAGCATCAGGGTCTTTTCCAATGAGTTAACTCTTTGCATCAGGTGGCCAAAGTACTGGAGCTTCAGCTTCAGCATCAGTCCTTCCAATGAACATTCAGGACTGATTTCCTTTAGGATGGACTGGTTGGATCTCCTTGCAGTCCAAGGGACTCGAAAGAATCTTCTCCAACACCATAGTTCAAAAGCATCAATTCTTCAGCGCTTAGCTTTCTTTATAGTCCAACTCTCCCATCCATACACGACTACTGGAAAAACCATAGCTTTAACTATATGGACCTCTGTCAGCAAAGTAATGTCTCTGCTTTTTAATATGTTGTCTAGGTTTTCCAAGAGAGTGATGAGCATCCTCTATAAATTATAATGCATTAAATGCTGGGTAATACTGAAACATTTAACAATAGCCAACAAAGAGTCCAACACAGGGTACTGAGTGTTCATAAATGCTTAACCCCTTTATTTGCAGTAGTCATACTGCTATTGACAGAAAATGTGTCAATCTGTGTATCCTACTGACTGTATATGTTCCTTTTCACTTAAACAACTGTGATGCTTTCAATCTTGTGAAAACCATATTATTAAATACACCCGCCTTGGTATCAGCATTGTGTGATTTTCTGCTCCCTGGGCACCTTGTAATTTTGTCATTATAGCACTTCCCACATCTCCTGTCTCCCCCACTGGACTCATCACAGAGCCTGATTTACCAAGAGAAGTAGGGTTTTCTACCAATTTTTAAACTTCACATGGAGGAATGGTGTTCACAGATACACAAGTGAAAATTCACCACATATAATACTCATTTTTTTATACTGAAGAAATTAGCAGCCTTATGAGGAAATATATTTCAATGCTTGAAAGACCCACTAACAATATTTTAACCTTTCTCTATGACAGTTTATTTATTTAATAATGAAGTTTTAGTAATTTATCCCAAGCATAAGCCACTTATCCATGGATTTCCCATTTAGAAAAAATAATTTTAAACTAGAATTTCCCAAAATGTATCTGAAGGGAAAGGTGTTCTGGGGGAAAAAAAAAAAGGCCCTGTGGTCCAATAAATATGTAATTGCCACAGTCTATACTGACCTTCTTAGAAATTCAATATAGCCCTTGTTATCTAAGGCCAATAACTTACTCATAGGTATATGGGTGTTATACATCTCTTTCAATTTCTTTTACATTTAAAACATTTTATAACTTACAAAAAAAAAATCTGTATCTTTCTTGTTAACTGGAATTCCCCTAAATTGTTAAACTAGAGTCCTTTTCTCCTCCTTCTAGATATCTTCCAATAGTGGAAGCGAGCAGTTACAAGCATTTAGAAGAATACATTGAGCTCTGTGTTCCCATTTACCCAAAGAACAATGACTTCTTCATGAAACAAAAGGACAACAGGTCATAGACACCAGTTCAGAAGTTTTCAGCCCCAAGCAAGTTAGAGGTGAGAGGTAACATCATTGGTATTTCCATCACAGGTCTTAAGGACACATAATTCAATGTATATGGTAAGACTTTCCCCTCCTGCATGGCTTGTAGCCAGGTTTTTTCCAAAATAAGAGCTACACATCTGAACAGACTGATGAACTTGAGAGTAGGAATGTTTTTGTCCTCTTTGCACAAGTAGATAAATGACGCTCAGCTTCCTGAGATGAAAGGGAAGATTCAAGCTCACCAATGATACAGTGGAACACTCAAGAGTTCAGATGAACGAAGTCACTTCAGGAAGCAGCTCTCTGAAAGACCTTGGTAGTGTGGAACAAACAGGAGGCTCTAGCAGTCAAAATGACTGTAGGATTTTGGGTCCTTGAACAAAGTTCTACAAAAGATTCTTTTCTGGAACCAAAAAGGAAATAAATTGTCATCCATCTCTAACTTCAGGAGGTCTCTGGCCATGTTTAATAACAATAGGCAAATTTCTCTGGTGATCCAGTTGTTAAGATTCCACCTGGGGACATGGGTTCCAGCCCTACTCCGGGAAGATTCCACGTGCCATGGAACAACTAAGGTCGTGCGCCACAATAAGAGAAGCCACCACAATGAGAAGCCTGTGCACCATAACAAAGAGTAGCCCCTGCTTGCCACAACTAGAGAAAGCCCAGACACAGCAATGAAGACCCAGTGCAGCTAAAATAATTTTTTTTAAAACTTAAAAAAAATAACAATGGGCAACAGCTAAACAACATTATCCCAATTTTATTTGATAACACTGAAGCAGTGGGACATCAAGTTACTTGATGAGGCCATGCAACTAGCAGTGGAGAAGCCAGAATTGGAACCCAGAGCCTGTGTTACCTCATTTCCTGATTTACGAGGAGGAAACAGTGGGGAGGGGGCAGAGGGCAGGAATACTATATCTACACTATACTACTATAGCTACACTATATCTCTTGTCATCTGCTCTGACTCAGTCATGTTCCCTCTTGCCTTACTAATGAGCCCACAACACAGATCATACAATGGACTAAAATTACCCTGCTTACAGGTTTTGCTATATGATATTTCAAGGCATGTAGCCCTTAAAAAATTGGATTTAATTTAAAATGTCAAAGCACTTTTGACATTCACTTATTTTGACCAGCCATCCCCAATTAGTCCTCTATCAGGGAGACTTTACTTTCACTCAGCCTTCCAGTATGACAAGAACATAAGGAAAGCAAGTGTGTCACTGTAAGTGTCGTTTATAGCCTGGAAAACACACGCTCTCAGTCCACACGGAGTTGTGGACAGGCAAAATCCTTTTAATTCTTTGAATCTCAAAGCTCCATGGTCTTCTGCAAGATGAATGAACCCCTCTTCTATGTTACTGCAGAGTTCTTCCCCTAAAATTACAGACTCTCCTTCAAAACTCTAGTGTGTGTGTGGGTGTGTGTGCACCCAGTCATGTCTGACTCTTTGCGACCTCATGGACTGTAGACCACCAGATTCTTCTGTCCATGGAATTTTCCAGGACAGAATACTGGAGTGGGTTGCCATGTCCTTCTCTAGGGGATCTTCCTGACCCAGGGGTCAAACCCACGTCTCTTGCATTGCCTGCATTGGCAGGCAGATTCTTTACCACCGTGCCACCTGGGAAGCCCCTCGAAACTCTAGAGTCAAGCCTATTTCCCCTATGTATAAATTTTAACTCTGGATTTTCCAAATAGTATCTTAAATGAAGAGTGAGAACTTAATCACTCTAATTACACTACACAAATCTCAGAGTTATTATATTCTGTTCCAATTCATCCAGTAAATGAGAGAAACAGAAATTATTTGTCAAATTTGTGATTTAAACTCATCCTTTGACTAATTACTCAGGAATTACCTCCTGTCCAAATCTTATAATCTTCTTCATATAGATTGGCTACAAATGCTTTAGGATACATATCAAAATTTCATCCCAAACTGTGGTAGCCATGCAAGGTCTCTCAACAGATCTAATCTTGATCTTGGGGATAAAGAGAAAAAGGGACTTTGAGCCTCTTTATCAATAACTTGGCAGGAGTCTGCCAGGCTATGGGCTCCCCAGAAGTGGAAATCGGCTTTATTCACTCTTGTTTCCTACATGTATATCAGGAACATGGCATGCAATGGGCTATAATAAACATCTCCTGAGGGGATGACCAGAAACCTGGAGAGCACACCCAGAGAAAATCATCTTTATTTCAAACAGAGATTCGACTAAGCTGGACGGGTAGTTACGGGTGACTCTGAAAATGTTACTCACTCAGTCATGTCTGACTCTTTGTGACCCCATGGGCCATAGCCTGCCAGGCTCCTCTGTCCATGGAATTCTCCAGGCAAGAATACTGGAGTGTGAAGCCATTATCTACTCCAAGGAATCTCCCTGACCCATGGATCAAACCCAGGTCTCCTGCACTGTAGGCAGATATTTTACTGTCTGAGCCACCAGGGAAGCCCAAGGGCCTCTAAGTCTCAGGTGTTTCAGGAAGTCTAATGGAAACCATGCATTTACCTTAATAGAGATGGGACAGAGCAATGCAAGGTCAGGTCTCCTCAGCTTTAGCAGACACTGCATCCAGCCATGGTGCAAGACTGGCTGCTCCATGCAGACCAGAAGCTCTGACAGTGCACACTGCGGTGGGGAGGGACAGGCTCCCACTCCTCTCCCCTTGGAGCCCCCCTGAGCAGGAAGGACAGGGTAATGTGACCAGGACAGATTTACTAATGAATAGTGTCCAGGGGCTCTCAGAGGTCAAGGGCATCCTGACTGTATCTCTCGGCTCCTTCTCACCAAGCTCAAGTGAGCAGATTCTGGGCAGGGCTGACTTCTCACCTTTTGTCCTCCTTTCCTAACCCTTGTGCTATGGGGCACTGCAGGCTCAACTAGTAAAATCTGGTAGAGGGGGAGAGGCTCCAACTTAAGGGCTGAGTATAAACTATGTTTTCTAGGCTGGTTTGCCAGGCACACCACACCAGAAATTAAGGGAATCTGGTTCACAATAAAATGGGGCTCATCTGCCATTTATTTCCATCCTCTGGAGGCTCAGCGGTAAAGAATCTGCCTGCCAATGCAGGAGATATGGGTTCAATCCCTGGATCGGGAAGATCCACTAGAGAAGGGAATAGCAACCTGCTCCAGTATTCTTGCCTGAAAAATCCCATGGACAGAGAAGCCTGGCGGGCTACAGTCCATGGGGTCACAAAGAGTTGGAGACAATTTAGTGAACAACAACAACAACGTCTGTTGTTGAACAACAACAACAAACAAGAAATCATCCTCTGAGCACACAAGTGCCTTGGGCACTGCACAGGGTAGGGGGGTGGGGGCTGATCTGAACAGGATTCACAGAGGGTCCTGCCCACCTCCCACAGCCACAAGTGAGACCACCTCTCCCTGATGTATTTTAGCAGGCAGAGTGTTCCCAGAATAGAAGTGGATAAACAGTGAGTGGTGGATCATTTCAGGAAACTGACTTTTCTAACTACAACTCCAAGGGAGTAAACTAGGTACAGACAGATCATTCCAGGCACAAAGGACTAACTCAGCAAGGAGGGTGATAACTTGGCGTTGGCACATCAGGTGCTAATCCTGGCCCTGCCTAACTGGCTAGTCAGCCCTAACTGGACAAGGCATTTCTGATTTCCTAGCCCCAGTGTCCTGAGCAGTTGAAGGAGGGTGTTGGGTTACCAGATAATCTGTTTCACTTCCATGTCTGGCAGTCGACAGTTCAGTGAAGGACAACTTTGTCTGATATCAGAGGCACATGCCTTCCCCTCGAACCTACACAGACCATGTGCAACACATACACTTATTAGCAAATTGAAATTCAGTGGTTACACACAGTCCCTGCCAAGGGCTTCGTAAAATCATCTGATAGCCCAGAGATAGTCTGAGAGATGTCCCTGCAGAGCCAGCACACACGAAGCAGATTCCTCTCAATTAACATTTAGTAAGCACTGAAAGTGGACACTTTGACATATATCATCTCACTTAAGTGCCAAAGAAGTGATGCTTTTGTACTATGGTGCTGGAGAAAACTCTTGAGAGTCCCCTGGACAGCAAGGAGATCAAACCAGTCAATCCTAAAGGAAATCAGTCCTGAATATTCATTGGAAAGACTGATGCTGAAGCTGAAGCTCCACTACTTTGGCCACCTGATGCAAAGAGTTAACTCATTGGAAAAGACCCTGATGCTGGGAACTACTGAAGGCAGGAGGAGAAGGGGATGACAGAGGATGAGATGATTGGATGGCATCATTGTCTCAATGGACATGAGTTTCAGCAAACTCAGGGAGATAGTGAAGGACAGGGAGGCCTGGTATGCTATAGTTTAGTTCATGGGATCGCAAAGAGTCAGACATTACTGAGTGACTAAACAACAACAATCTCACTTACAAACCTTTCTTCCCAATTTTTCAATAGATGAATTCTTAATAGAACTACC
Organism: Giraffa tippelskirchi; assembly: GCF_054371585.1. Taxonomy (NCBI): domain Eukaryota; kingdom Metazoa; phylum Chordata; class Mammalia; order Artiodactyla; family Giraffidae; genus Giraffa; species Giraffa tippelskirchi. The sequence goes on along the minus strand of NC_137280.1, from coordinate 34,663,917 downwards.
AGCAGTCTTTCAGGTCCAGGTTTCTCCTAAACTTATTATATACCAGTACATGATCAATCTCTTCAGATTTTCTGGCTCTCATCCCTAAACTAATACACAGCATCACAGAGCAAAGTCTGGCCTTGTTATATCAGCCCCCTACTGCTTTGCCTTCACTAAGTAACAACTTATACTAGAATCCTTCCTCCATTTGACAGTGTCCTTGTATTTTTTTCTTTTATAAAAAATAAAGTTCTGGTTGAAGATATTTACCTGCTATTCATCATTCAAGGAACCAGGAGGTTAGTTTCTTTTGGTTTTGGAGGCTGTGTGGATCTTACCATTGCCCACAAATGTGAAAGCTTCTTTGATCAGAAATTGACGACTATGTAATACAAAGTTTCTCTTCTTGTCTCACTTAAAGCCCAACTTAGTGTCCATGATAGTAATCAAGCATCTCAGATACTTAGTATCTATCCCTCTATTTCCTGAGCTGTAGCAAATCCTCCTCAATGTAAATAGACATAAACATCGCAAACAAACAGGGAGAGATTAAAAGCACAGGCTCTGGATGTGAACCACAGCTCTACTGTGACCACAGCCTCAGGTGTGCTGTTTCAGGTCCAAGTCGGTATTTCAGCTGGAGCAGGCGTGCGTGCATGCTCAGTCGCTTCACTCGTGTCCAACTCTTTGTGACCCTATGGACTGTAGCCTGCCAGTCTCCTCTGTCCGTGGGGATTCTCCAGGCAAGGATACTGGAGTGGATTGCCATGCCCTCCTCCAGAGGATCTTCCCAACCCAAGGACTAAACCTACGTCTCCTGCATTACTGCTGCTGCTGCTAAGTCACTTCAGTCGGGTCCAACTCTCTGCGACCCCATAGACAGAAGCCCACCAGGCTCCCCCGTCCCTGGGATTCTCCAGGCAAGAACATTGGAGTGGGTTGCCATTTCCTTCTCCAATGCATGAAAGTGAAAAGTGAAAGTGAAGTCGCTCAGTCGTGTCCGACTCTAAGCAACCCCATGGACTGCAGCCTACCAGGCTCCTCTGTCCATGGGATTTGCCAGGCAAGAGTACTGGATTGCAGGTGGATTCTTTACTGCTGAGCCACTGGGGAAGCCCCCAGCTGGAGCATACTGACTCCCAAATCAAAATTTCTCAGGAAAGCCTCCTTCATATAAAGTATTTAGCACAGTTCCTGGTTTATAAGTATTCAGAAAATATTCATTCATATTAACATTATCTTAGAATCCAAACTGTCCTGAATTTCATTCCTATTCTTTTAATGATTTTCTTGGTTCCCCTTTGTTTTCTCCAATCCACTGATCCCTAACTTTTTACCAGCCCATGGCCCCTTCCTGTCCTTACTTTTCTTAGGACCCATAGTCCATCATTATAGTCACAGCAGTATCAACTTCATCAACAATATATTCTCTCTTTCCATTGCTCAACCACCTGGCTAAACTTCATCTCTGCCGAATTCAGCTCTCTGCTTTGTCTCCAAGAGACATCAAAGTGTAAGGCCTAATGGTACTAGATCTGGAGTTGGACTGCCCAGGGCTCAAACCCCTGCTCTGTCACCTAACACTTGTGTATTTTTAAGTAAATTGCTTATCACTTCTGTAAAATGAGGATGATATAATAATGCCTGACAGGGATATGTAATGAAGTTGCAATGAGACTGTACACTTAGACTTGCACTGCGCATGCATGCTCAGTCATATCTGCCTCTTTGAAAACCCACTGGACTATAGCCTGCAAGTCTCCTCTGTCCATGAAATTCTCCAGGCAAGAATACAGGAGTGGGTTGCCACACCCTCCTCTAGGGGATCTTCCCAATCCAGGGATTGAACTGACATCTCCTGTGTCTGCTGCATTGCAGGAAGATGACCGCTGAGCCACGGGGGAAGCCCAGATTTGCACTAGTATAGTAATTAAATAACTTAATAAACATTAGCTCGGATTCTTTTTGTTATTATTATTCTGTGTTTGAACCAATGGAATGAAGCTGGGAAAATCACACACCCAGACAGAGTGCTTACTCTGTCAATGCAGAAGCACCAACATCAGGTGGGTCCTTGATACTATCCAGCTGCTCTATTTGATTTCTCTGGTGCATCTGTTCTCCTGCTCTCCCACAGCACTACATCCTGGCTTCAGCTCTTACTTCAAATCTCCTTCAGTCTCAGCTGATGACCTTCCCTCCTGCTGCAGAGGGAAACAGAAGCCATCAGATGAGTACTACTTTATCTGACCACCATCCAATGTACAACCACCCACATCGGGACCCACTTTCCCTATCTTCTCTCTGACTCAACGGAAGAAGGGTCTTTGCTTCTGTCAAAGGCCAGTATCAATACTTGGCTTCCAGGTCCCCTTTTCCAAGGACCTTCCTCTTGCAGGTATCCCTCTTTTCTCTGCATCTTAAGCTCCTTTCTAAGGCGACCCACAACAATCCTCACCTCTTGGTATTCATGCCCTTGAATATTTCCTCCCCTCAAGTGTGGGTGGGACCCATGTTTCACTTTTAAGCAATAGACTATGGCAATCATGATGCAGTACTGCTCCTGGGATTACAGTGCCTTATATGAGACTCCACCTTACCAGCAGACAGGGGCTTAGATTCTCCTTGCTGACTTGATGAAGTAAGAGGCCATGCTGAGGAAATCATGTAACAAAGCACTGCAGAAGTGGAGGTGGGGCTGAGGGAGAGGGGCTCCAGGAACTGAGGGGAGCCTACATAGGAATAGGCAGCAAGAAGCTGGATCCTCAGACCTACAAATGAAAGGGAATGAATTCTGCTAACAACCAGAGGGAACTGAGAAATGAATTCTTCCCCAGGCAAGCCTCCCAATGAGAACACAGCCCACCCAACACTTTGACTACAGCCCTGTGAGACTCAACAGCACTGGGAGAATGCTTGAAAGCCTATGGTACAGTAAATCCCCTACATATGAAGGAATTCCATTCTGAGAGTGCTTTTGTAAGTCTAATTTGTTTGTAAAACTAGCAATGTTAGCCTAGATACCCAACTAATACAATCAGCTCTACGCTGGGTTCGGTGTTTGTGCATGCTAAGTTGTGTTTCACTCTCTGCGGTCCCATGGACTGCAGCCCCCCAGCCCCTCTGTTCATGGAAATTTCCAGGCAAGAATACTGGAGGGGGTTGTCATTTCCTACTCTAGGGATTAAACCTGAGTTTCCTGCATTGACAGGTGGGTTCTTTACCAGTAGCACCACCTGGGAAACCTGGGAAGTTGTACTTAATAGGTTTATAATACTTTTCACACAAATAATATGTTAAAAAAATAATGAAGACATAACCTTACAGTACAGTACCTTGAAAAGTACAATAGTACAGTATAACAGCTGGAATATAGGGGCTGGCATCGAGTGAACAGGCAAGAAGAGTTACTGACTGGAGGAGGGAGAGGAGGTGGGAAATGGTAGAGCTGAAGGATCATCAGCAATAGGAGATGGAGGGCAAGCTACAGTGTCACTCACGTTGACGACATCAGGTGTGAGTGACATTGCAGCTTGCCCTCCATCAGTCACTCCTGACGCAGACATTCTATCTACCCTCTTGAGAAAGCGGTCCAGTGACGTCTGGGTAGTAGCTCTTTTCTTCTCCTTTTCTTTGTCATAGATGACACAGCAGCACTGGATTGCATTCTAAACAACTGCTGCAACCTTCGTGCCCTGTTCTACCTTTGAGTCCTGTGACTCAAAAACTAACAGGCCCTCCTCAGATAAAGAACATCTCCTCGCCATCTCCTGTGCTGTGACGCTCTTTGGTACTTCAGTAACTTCTGGAAGCATTTCCAGAACTTCCCAGGCAGCTACCATATCTGCACTCACACTCGCTGCCTCACCACTTACTTTTACATCGTGAAGGTTGGTGCTAGCCTTGAACCAATGAAACCAGCCATGGCTGGCGTTAATAGATGTCCTTTGATTCTTCACTGTGTTTCTTCAAGTCTTCATAAAGGCTTTTAGCTTTTTCTCAAATCAGCATTAAGCTGAGCGGGACTCTGATCCTGCACCCACACACTGAGAAGTTTCTCCACCTCCATCACTTTTCTATGCTTCTTCAATATTATTGTGGACATCATTGGCATAGCAGACTTTACATGTTCCATGATCTTGGTCTTAGAGTTGTGCTGATAGTTGAATGATTCATGTTATAGAATAATTGACATCTGCCATCTTTTTGCCTCACTCCACCCTCAATTATTTTCACTTTTGTTTCCATTGTTATTGCTTGGCCCTTCTTTAGCAGTACCAGCTACATCACTGCAGCTTTTACACTTGCTTCTGGACATCTTGGGCTTGAAATAAAGACACTGAACTACCGTACTCTATACTGTACTGTACAGTAACGCATACACAAGCACAATCACTTGCAGAGGATGCACCCTAGTGACAAAGTATGCCAGACATATGAACTAACTTACATGCTTGGACATGTGAACGCATGTTTGCATCTTTGAAAGTTTGCCACCTGAAGGTTAGTATGTAGGGGGCTTACTGTACTTTGTTACACAGCAACAGAAAACAAATATACTTCCCATACAGGTAGCAGATTATTCCTACTGTGCTACAGTCTCTATACTAGAGCCTACTGTGTGTGCGTGCAAACTAAGTCGCTTCAGTTGTGTCCAACTCTTTGCAACTGTATGGACTGTAGCCCTCCAGGCTCCTCTGTCCATGGGATTCCCCAGGCAAGAATACTGGAGTGGGTTGCCATGCCCTCCTCCATGGGATCTTCCTGACTTAGGAATTAAGCCTATGTCTCCTGTGACTCCTGCCTTGCAGGCTTACTGCCGAGTCTACTGTATTCTATCTTTAAAAAATTCTAGACCATATGTTCTCCAGATTCTCCCCCTTCTCTCTACTTTCCTTTCTAGCAAAGGACTTTTAAAAGAGTTTGAAAGAGCTTTTCACTATGTTCTCACCTCTGCTCACTGCTCAGGTCACACCACTGACTTTACATTCTTTGCTTAAGGACACCAATTCACTGTGCATTATCTAATCCGAAAGAACATGTCTCTGTCCTTGTGTTACTCAGTATCCCAGTGGTATTCAACCCAGTTCATTACTCCCTACTTCTGGAACTATATCTTCTCCTGCCTTACTGTACTTTCTATTTTCTAGTTTTCCTCTGACTTGTTTGGTTGCTGCTTCTCACTTGTCTTTGCTGGCTTCTCCTTCCATATCCAACATTAAACAGTGCTGTGCCCCAGAGTCTAGCCCAAGACTGTCCTCTGGCTTGCTGCACTCCCTTTCTTGTCCCTAGCTTTACAGGACATCAACGCATCTTCCAAAATTTTCTCTCCAACCCCAACCTCTCCTCTAAGCTCCACACCTTACAGCCATCTGCCCAGTTGCAGTTCCCATGCCGATCTCTAAGCATCATCTCAGACTTAACATGCCCCAAAGAGAATATTTGATTGTTCCCCTCACAAAAACCTGTTGTTCTCTAGTTTTCCTAATATCAGCAAATGGCACATCTAATCAACTTTTACATTGGTGTCTCATCCCAGATTCCTTTTTGTCTGTCAACCCCCCACCCCCTGCCACCTAATCCATCAGCAAGTTATCACAGGTGGATCTTCATAACTGATCCTGAATTTATCCCCTTGCGTCTAACTCCACTCTGGTCTAAACTGCCTGGCCTCTCACATGCACTTCAATAATCACCTTGGAACTGGATCCCTGCCCCTCCCAGCTGCCCTCTATACCCCACACAGCATGACCTTATTAAAAATACAAACCATGTATCAACCTAGAGGGGTGGGATGGGGAGGGAGATGGGAGGGAGGTTCGAGAGGGAGAGGACATATGTAGACCTATGGCTGATTCATGTTGAGGTTTGACAGAAAGCAACAAAATTCTGTAAAGCAGTTATCCTTGAATTAAAAAATTAATAAAAAAAAAAATACAAACCCCTTTGTATGCCCTTACTGCTTAAAACCTTGCAAATATTTTTTCTCCACTTTAAAAAGGCCCACCAAGCTCTACGTCGCTGGCCTATAAGCTAGCTACCTGACATATCTCCTACCTACAAAGCTGCAGCCACACTCAGCCTTTTCTCCATCCCACCTCAAGACTTTTGCAATTATTATTCTGGAAAGATCTTCCCAAACTACATGTCTCAAATCTCAGATCAAATGTCCCCTCCTCAGGGAGGCCTTCACTCTACTAGCTTTCTCCTCTTCCTCCTAGATAGCATCATTTCCCTTATGGGGGATGCATCACAATCTCAAGCACCAGGCTTCTTTATTTGTTTGGATGGTTGTTGCTCTGGTTTCTCTTACAGGATGTGGGCATCTGGAAGGTGCTGTGTTCTAGAATAGTACCTGGCACATAGTAGGTGCTTAATAAATATGTGAATAAATGAATGCCTAAATATACATAAAATATTGACATTCTTTCCTTCCCAGGTGGCTCAGTGATAAAGAATCTGCCTGCAAAGTAGGAGATGTGGGTTCAATCACTGGGTCAGGAAGATCCCATGAGTATTCTTGCCTGGAGAATTCCATGGACAGAGGAGCCTGACAAGCTACAGTTCATGGGGTGGCAAAGAGTTGGACATGACTTAGAGACTAAACAACAAATTGACATTCTTAAATGCATTAGAATAAAATGACTCTATTTTATTCATTAGAAAACCTCTTTAGATGCAGTGTCAAGATGACTTTAAAGCAGCAAAGATTATAAAATTATACCTCAAACTATTCAATATATAAATTCCTGGAAAGTTATGGGCAACCCAAAATGTTATAAAATAAGGCCCATTTTGAAAGAATTTAACAGAAATTTCCCTGGAGATGTGAAAATCTTTTTCTGATAATGTGAATGATCACATTCTAGTTCTTTGGTTTTTATAAATTTGGTTTTTTTTCCTATATTGGGTTTGCTTTGGTCACAGGACATAAATTATAATTAATTTTTCCATCACAAATTGTGCAACAACTGTCCAAATTACAAGACATCTTTTCAGTATTTCTGGACAAAAATGATAAGGAATCACTACTCTTGTTACTTAATGTCACTGAAGCCATGTGATTTAATCCCAAACCCAGCTATATCCTGTAGCCATACAATGCAGGCTTTTTATTAGACCATGGTAATGAGGGTGGTCATGGTCTGGATTCCAACAAGCAACTGTCAAAAACTATCATCCCAAATGACCACTTGCTGAAAATTTCTCACTCCCAGAGCTGGTACTTCCAGGGTGGTCTAGGAACGAAAGTTGTGCCCATGTCTACTCTGGGGCTCTTCAAATGCTAATGTTTAACATTTCTTTGGAACTGAATTTTCATGCTTTGAGGAATAGACTTTTTTTCCGGTTCCTTTTTTTTAAAAGGTTTTTTTTTTTAATAGACTCTATCTATTAAGCTCATGTGTTTTTCTTCCTGAAATACCAATATCTTGTGAAAACTCCCATCGACAGTGTTATTCAGTGGATTTTAAGCACCACTCTTCAGAAAAATCACTCACTCCACTGCTTACCACTTGCTGCCCTCAAAACTTCTTAGCAACATACACTGTGCATGAACCTCAACGTGGTTTGCTTTGTCCAATCATATGCCTGAAAGCCCAGCCAGTCAGTTGTGTAATAATAAACCCCTTATCTCCTGAAGATACACAAACGGAAAGATCTCTCAGTGCTTCACTACACAAGGGACTTTGCTTGAATTCTCAGCTGAAACTCACAACTATTTTAAATGCCAAATGACCCCCACTTTCTCTGGTTTCCTATTTTTTTTTTCTCATTTGCAATTTTGAGGAGGGGGGGGAAATACCACAAATGCTAAACAATGTCGAGTTTAAACGGGAGTGGGGGGGGGGGGTTGGGGATGGGAGGCACTGCCAAAAGCTGCCAGCAAAATGTATGTAGAAACCCAAGGCTTGGTTTTTGCTGTCCTGGGCTTACCGGTTCCCTCACAGGCGCCGGTGATGGAAACTCACCCACAATTGTTCTCGGATGCAGAAGGGGTTGAGAGATTGACAAGAGAAGCTATTTGCTAGTTTCCACCAGCTAGACTAGTCCTCGGAATAAGGGGAAGGGGGACTCTCGTGCTTCCTGGGGAAGAATACAACCTCATGGCCCCCTACCTCGGCCGTCCCCACCAGGCGCAGATCGGCTCCTACCTCGTCCCGCCTCCAAGTTCCCCGCCTCACCCGGGAGAAGCGTCCTTTGCCCGCAACCCGCCCCGGACAAGCACGCCCGGCCGGCCGGCCCTGGAGGAAAGAGGGAGCGGCAGCCCGAGGAAGGTGTGGGGCCCGAGCGTTGAGCTTCATCAGTCCCCTCGCTCGGCCCGCGCGGCCGCCGGACACACCCCTCCCGGGCCGGCCTCTGCGGTCGCCGGTCCCGGCCGCAGCCGGCGCCGCGCCGGAGCCCGGGACCAGTCCCCTCCCCGCGCCCAAGGGTCCCGCGCGCGCCCCCGCAGCCGGCTCGCACCTTCAAGGCGCCCCGGGCCGGGCCCTTGGGGAGCGCGCGGCCGGGGCCGAGGGCCACGAAGCGCTCGTCGCCGTCCTCGTCGTCGTCGTCGCCGTCCACCACCTCGACGACCACCTCCTCGTCCTCGTCCTCGTCGTCGTCATCCTCCTCCTCCGCGCCCCCTCGGGGCTTCGCCGGCGCCCGCCCGAGCCCCCTCCGCCGCCGGCTCCCGCCCTCTTCGTCCTCGTCCTCCTCCCCCAGAAGCAGCAGCACCGGAGACGAGGCGGCGGCCCCGGCGCGAGGGGGGTCGGTCCCAGCGTTGCGCGGTGGCGGCAGCGGCGGCCTCCAGCTCTCCGGGGCCGGGGCCGGGGCGGGCGGCGGGAGCCCGGGCAGCGCGCCTTCCCGGGCGGGCACGGGAGCGGGGCCGGGAGACTGCAGCGCGGCGCTGCCCCGGCGGCTGCCCAGGCTGGAGCGCTTGGCTAGACGCCGCGCCTGCATGCCTGCCCGCGGGCTGCCGGCCGCCGCGCCGAGCCGGAGAGTTGGTCACCTCCCCCTCCTCGTCCTCCTCCTCTTCCTCCCCGGGCGGCCGCTGTGGTCGCGAGGCGCCCGGGGCGCGGAGCTGCCGGGGGGCTGCGGGAGCCGCCTCCCCGGGGCCGCCGGCTGCCACTGGCTGCAGAGGCGCGGGCGCCGCCTTCGCTGGACCGGCCCGCGGGGACGCCGGCGGCTACGGCGGGGCGGCGCGGCGGCCGCGGGCGGGGGTGGGTGTGAGCGAGCGGCGCGCTGCCGCCTCCGCCGCCGCCACCGCCCGAGAGCCGCGGGCCGCGCTGCGCTCCATGCGGCCGGCGGCCGGGCCCGCGCGCTCCGGGCCTACAGCTGCCGTTCCCCGGCGCGAGCTGTTTGTGTTGTGTGTTTTCCACCACCGCCCCCCTCTTCGCGAGCAGTTCCTCGCAGCCCTCCGGTCCCCCTCCCCCGTGCAGATAAAACCCGGACTGGATTTATTTCTCCAACCCGCAGCCTCCGAAAATCGGGTCCCTCCGACCAGTCGGCCCGGCGAGGCGCGGGGGCCCGCGCTAGCCCACGGCTGCTTATTCCGTTCGAAAGGAGGATCGACTGGGCTCCTAGAAGTAAGGTTGGCGGTCCAAGTCAGACTTTTGAAGGAAGAGATTTGCCACAAGTCATTTGATGATCTTTACCGGGCAAGGCTTGACTACTCTTGAGCTTGTACGAAATCTCGAGGAAGGTGTACCAACCCGAGATTTGAGGTTAATTGCTAACCTGAATCATTCGGATTTTTGAGATGCTGTTTCTGGACATTGCCCGCCAATCTCTCCGGCTCCTTGAACACACCGTTCTAGGCCGTGCCTTTTGAGTTTTCTTGGCACTCTGCTGTCTTGCAGCTTTTATTTCTGCGTTTTTTTTACCTTGAGTGCCTGATTCTAACAGCTAAATTTCAAGAAGCTTTTGGCTCTCACCATTCAATATGCAGACTGCTGGCACCGTCCAGACCTTGGGAGAAAGAAACCGGGGCAAGGGTTCAAGATTACTTGAGTTTGTTATTGTAAAAATTAATATGAAGTGAGATCAAGTGTGGAAACCAAGCACAGAACCAGTTTGGCACATGACATTGTCACTTTCTAAGCATTTTTAGGTGTGACAAAGAAAAGTCATTTGCTAGTGTTTGGTGTTAGGCTGTATGGTAAGCCGCATTGTTTACATTCAAATTATAAGCCAACCCCACCTTTGTCGCTGAGGGCTCTGGAGGATCTCCAAACACTATTCAGGTGCCTCCAGAAGACCAGTGTAAAGGATGCCTTCGCCCAGCTCCCTTTCATGGTAATGACTGTGGATTTAACATCACATGCCCTGTTAGACACTCCAAGGCTGCTCATTAAATGCTCACTTATGGTATCTTCCAACTGTTGAACATTTCCACTGGGATGATGACGAAGATTCTAAAATGAACTTTTTGTTCTCCCTGAATCAGATTAGCTTCCTGATAGACCTATTTCAGTAATGACATTCTCATTAGACTCATTCAGGCCCAAAATAGCGGTATTTTATTCATTCCCTTCTCTACCTTATTCCTAGAGGCAGTTGCCCACAATTCCACTGGTCTTTCTGAAATGCCTCTGGAATCCACTCATTCCTTCTCATTCCCAAGCTCCTACAGAATTTCATGACCATAAAAGTTAGCGTTTCTAGCAAGCTTCCTATACCTGGTTTCTCAATAACACACCTCCCCTAACCCTCTCCAAACATAAGCACCAGATTCATCTTCCCCAGACTTCATTCAGATCAAGGCATTTTCTGGTGGAACTTTTCATGTGTCGATATTATGCTGGAGAACTCAGAGAGAGAGAGAAGAAAATGGTCTGAGCATTTTAAGAGATGGGTGTGTTTGATCAAAGCATGAAACAGCAGAGGAGTCAGCTAAGAAGTAAACTAATCAGTATTAGTGAGTGTGAAGAATGAAGGGTCACTGAAGTGATTTCATCCCAATTGCAAGAAATCTCCCTTGGTTGATTTGGAGAATGATTTTTAGAGAAAAACAGCAGAGTCTCTCTGACCAGGAAGAATTAAGATCAGAGGCAAGGGGCTAGCTGACAGATACAAGGAGGGTGGTGGAGGGAAACAGAGGTGAGACAAGTGGGCTAGTGGTTAACCACGTGGTCTCAGGAGTCAGAATATCTGGGTCTGAATCCCAGCTCTGAACTTACCAGCTATATGCCTTTATTCACCCTACCTCTGTGCCTCAGTTTCCTTATCTTTAAAACAGGGATAATAGTAGCACCTACCCAACAGGGCTTCCCAGGTGGCACTGTGGTAAAGAATCCACCTGCAATGCTGGAGACTCCCTGCAAAGCAGGAGCTGCGGATTTGATCCCTGGGCCAGGAAAATCCCCTGGAGGAGGAAATGGCAACCCACTCCAGTATTCTTGCCTAGGAAATCCTATGGATAGAGGAGCTTGGCGGGCTATAGTCCATGGGGTCACAAAGAGTAGGACACAACTGAGCACACACAAACACATACACCCTTAATAGTTACGTTGTTTTGTGGGATATTGAACTAATAATGTGTAACACCTTAGGAGAGTACCTGGCATAGGAAGGTCTATATAAGGGCTTGTTATATTAAATGTATTCATGGTGGTGGATAAACAAGGTGTTTTGGGGGTACTGTCAAAGAATAACAAGGTAACTTTCCTTTAGCAAGTTCAGAACTGTCAGTAACTATAATAACCTGCCTTTAAAGTCCAGCTAGATCTTATCAAGGGGCTGTGGGCAGGCCAAAGATAAGCTTTTTATGTCTGAAACTGTCATAGATAATGGAGAGTATTTTCCTGACAACTGAGAGGAAAGACAGAGTAAAGTGAGTTTGTGATTGGTGTTCATGCTTTAGTGGAAGAGGTACTAATTTACACCATTGTACCTTCTTTCAAAATTGCTACATGTATTTTGAAATCAATTGTTCTTTCGCCTAGGCCACCTTAATGGAGTCCACATATACCCGTTTCCTGGTCCCACTAGGCCCGAGACGCTCCCCTCTGAGTGGGAGAAAAAGACTGACTTCCATGTCCTGGGACTACTAAGTTGAGGTTAATGTTACAGAAAAGGTTTTTTCTCAGCTGGGCTTTAGGGAAGAGAAGGATCTAGATGGGCAGGGAGAGCAGTATTATCCAGGTAGGTGCAGGCCACTGCAGACCAAGCTCATGAAATCAGAGCATACGCAGCAAGAAGTAAAATCAAATTACCTAATTCATCTGGAATCAAGAATTATGTCATAACATGGGCTCATGGCGCACTGCTCATGGTACACATGGGCTCAGAAGTCAAGAACTATTAATATCTCATGATGCCAGACATGGGTGCCTGACATTTTCTTCCCTCTCCTCTATTTCCTAAACAACACATTTTTACTTGTAATACTGGCAACACTTGCCATTGAGCATGAGGTGTGCCTCTAAGTCATGGGATACAGCAGGCACGTCTCCAGAGAGTCCGGTTTAACATGCCATTATTCATGCCACCATTCATTCAATATGTATTTATTGAGCTCTGCTAAATGCCATGCATTCTTCTTGGCACCGGTGTGCAATAGCAAACAAAATAACTCTCACTGGAGAGGGGAAATAGACAACCATCAAAGAAAATAAGTGAACTCTATGATTTCATAGATGCCGTAAGAGGAAAATAAAGCCCAGAGGTAGAGAGTGCTGGAAGTTTAACAAAAAGAAGTAAATATTTATACTTAATATTTATTTAATGTACTTAATTTCTTCTTATTATTTTTAGTTATTTTTAAAGTAATTTTTATTCGCATATAGTTGCTTTACAATGTTGTGTTAGCTTCTACTGTACAGTAACAAAACATGTATAGTAAAATGAATCAGTCATACACATACATATATCCCCTCCCTTTTGGACTTCCTTCCCATTCAAGTCACTACAATGCATTAAGTAGAGTTCCCTGAGCTATACAGTAGGTTCTCATTAATTACCTATCTTACACACAGTAGTGTGTATATGTCAATCCCAGTCTCCCAGTTCATCCCACCCCCACCTCCTTTCTCCCTTGATATCCATATGTTTGTTCTCTACATCTGCATATCTATTCCTGCTTTGAAAATAAGACCATCTTTCTAAATAAGACCATTTTTTCTAAATTCTACATATATGTGACACTTGTTTTTCTCTATTTATTGATAATGATCTATAATTATATCTACTAAAATTTATTATATATGTCTCAAATAAGTATATATTTCATATTATATTTAATATAAATAAATATATTAAAACAAACTGAGAAACATTACCGGCCATAATGTAAAAGTTGAATGAAACTTTCAGCGGCGAGTCCTTTCAAGCATTATAGTGAACTCTATCTTTTTCCGCTGAACAGGATCAATTCTCTTATGCATCCTGTAGGCTTTGGCTGAACAACGGGAGAAGGGCTGATGAGGAAGACAGATGATGGATTTTGGAGTAAACGCCACCCCACCACCATGGAGCAACTGGCTGCCTTGTGCATGGTTTCTTCTGATCCTAAATGATTCTTAAACCATTGAATTCTGAGCCCCAAAGATACCCAAAGCATTTAAAAAAAAAACAAAAAACATGTACTAAGAAATTGTACAAAGAAAATGAGGCTCAATTTAACATTTTGTTCAATTTTTTAAAATCTAAGATTCAGAGAAAGAATAATCACACTCCCCAGATCACAAAGAACTGACTCATTGGAAAAGACCCTGATGCTGAGAAAGATTAAAGGCAGGAGGAGAAGGGGATGACAGAGGATGAGATGGTTGGATGGCATCACCAACTAGATGAACATGAGTTTGAGCAAGCTCCAGGAGTTGGTGATTGACAGGGAAGCCTGGCATGCTGCAGTCCATGGGACTGCAAAGAGTCGGACACAACTGAGCGACTGAACTGAACTGAACTGAGATCACAAAGTATAACCATAACCAGGACAGACATGTAACAAATGCCTACCCTCCCACAAGAACTCGTTTCTGTCCTTGAGAACCTTAAATAGATGGATTCCTTGAGCATGGCAGCTCCTTTTAAAAATTACTTTAAAACTAAAAGTAAAAATCTGCCCTTTAAACAAGTTATAACAGTAAGATTAAGTTAGTTTTTCCACACTTCTGGGAAACTTAAAAATGGTTTCAGATGATGACTGTCATCCCACCATATGAAAAATAGATTAAGGTTAAGAGAATCACTCATCTATTACACCCTTCAGGCTAAAAGCCTGTGTAAGTCAAGCATAAACCTCCACCCAGATAAATGTTTCTTCCATGAGCGATTAACTCAAACTCTCAACAACACAATGTACTTTCTACACAGTTCTTTAAAATACCTCCCAGAGACCTGGATTTTTTTCAATTTTTCATTATTATTATTTTTAGTGAGCATAAAACTGATAGAACTGCTTTTTTATGAGACACATATTTGCTGTTTGGGGGTGGGGTGGTGTGGTGTGTAGGGTGTGTGTGTGTGTGTGTGTGTGTGTGTAGAGAGAGAGGGGTTTTGTTTGTTTCCTGATCATGTTAGTCATCTTACATTTGCACTTGAAAGGCAATAGAAAGAACACTGGACTGGGATCCCAGATACATGGGTTTGAATCCTGATCTGGGGATTATTCGCTGTATGACTAGTTATGTAATATGCTTAGTCACTCAGTCGTATCCAACTCTGCAACCCCGTGGACTGTAGCCTCCCAGGCTCCTTTGTCCATGGGGATTCTCCAGGCAAGAATACCGGAGTAGGTTGTCATGCCCTCCTCCAGGGGATCTTCCTGACCCAGGTATCAAACCCAGGTCTCCTGCGTTGCAGGCGGATTCTTTGCCATCTAAGCCACCAACTGGTTCAGTCCCCTAATCTCAGCAGAGTTCACAAAGTAAGATTAATGAGTTGTAGTCTTTAAGGTCTTTCAACTTTTGAGTGCTATAATGGAAGATATGGACCTGAAGTATGTTTGAAGTGTAAGATTAAACCAAATGCCCATTATTCAAATCCACAAATGGCATCTAGTATGTAAACCTACAAATGTATGTAGGATTTTTTACAGACAGCTCCTCTAAGCCAGTGTGTTGTGCTGTATCTTAGGACTGCCATCTCAGTTTTGATCACTCTCACCCTTAATTCAATAGCCCCTCCCTGCTTTGCTGGGAATGCAAAATTATGAAATTGAGCAAACACTTGCTGCCATCTTATTTTGCTAGTTATATCTTTGGTGGTAAGATGCCCCAATGATTACAAACCAAGTAGCTGCTCCTTTATATTATTTATATTAACATCTTTTCCCACAAAGTGAGGATTGCCTCTACCCAAGACGTATATTTACTTCCTATTAATGATATTTTCATATCTCTGAAGTTTTGCTCTCATCTTTCTTTTCCTTTCGCTTTTTAAAAAATCCAAGATCCTTCTGGTACAAGTAACTGAAATCCCCATTCACCCAAAATGAAAAAGGAGGGAAGGGATTTATCAGTTTGGGTAACTAAACCACATTTTAAAATTAAAAGTTTAAAACATTAAAAAGCAGAGGCATCACTTTGCCGACAAAGATCCATTTAGTCAAAACTATGGTTTTCCCAGTAGTCACGCATGGATATGAGAATTGGACCACAGAGAAGGCTGAGTGCTAAAGAATTGATGCTTTCAAACTGTGATACTGGAGAAGACTCTTGAGAGTCCCTTGGACAGCAAAATCAAACCAGTCAATCCTAAAAGAAATCAATCCTGAATATTCTTTGGAAGGACTGATGCTGAAGCAGAAGCTCCAGTGTTTTGGCCACCTGATGCGAAGAGCCAACTCATTGGAAAAGACCCTGATGCTGAGAAAGATTGAAGGCAAAAGGAAAAGAGAGCCAAAGAGGAAGAGATTGTTAGCTAGCATCACTGACTCAATGGACAGGAGTTTGAGCAAACTCAGGGAGATAGTGAAGGACAGCGAAGGCTGGTGTCCTGCAGCTCATGGGGTCTCAGAGAGTCAGACATGACTGAGTGACTGGACAACAACTGAACCACAGATTTCCCCTGGTTTGGGGAAAATTAGATCAGGGCTTATGTGATATGCGGTTGTCTCCCTTTTTCTGTGTGTGTGTGTGACTTGTTTCATTATCTGGCCAGCTAGATCCAGCTCATAGGCAGCTCTGACCATGCACCTGTCAGTCTTGTAACCAGAAGCAAAGGATCTCTCTGCATCTGCAACTGTTAAGGAAATCCTAGCAAAGACCCTGGAAGGCCCACTGGGTTGTGGGTCTGTGTCTGTGGCCAAGGGTGGAATGCTGTGCTTGGTGGCCTTCACTCTACAACATGGTTAAAGAGAAAAAGGGTGATTACTGTCCTGAGCAGAAAAAGAACATAAGGGACCACTGTATCTTATAAACGTAACCAATACTATTTAAAATCTGAAACATGAAAATAGGGCAAAGGAAAAAGAAACACGTCTAATCTAATCTCCCTACCCAAAGAAAACTACTGATATTGTTTTGGTGTGTTTATTTTAATTTGTTTTCTGTGCATGCTTTTTTTGTTTCATATTGCTTTTGCACCTGTTTTTACAATTTAAGCTTTCACTCACATGTGGCAATATAACTTGTAGATGGATTATGAGCTAGAAGGAAAGAAATAAGTCATGAAAATATTACAGGAAAATGTGCATGAATATTTTTTATAAACCCTGGGGAATGACGGTCATTATAAACAGGATATCAGGTCAGAGCTGTAGTAAAAGGCTGATAAATTTGACCACAAAAAAAGCCCCTTTAAACTTTATGGTAAAGGTACCAATAAAGAGTTTTAAAAGGCAAAAGATGGTTGGTTTTCAACATAAAATCATTGATTAATATGCAGTCAAATACAAATAATTCAGTATTATTAAAGTAGTTAGATACAATGCTCACCTACCAGACTGGTAGAAATCTTAAAGCTTTGATAATATTCAGTGTGACTTACAGTACGGAAAAACAAGTCCTCATATGCAATATGTATCATAATTCTAAAATGCACTTGCCATTGAAAACTAGCAATTTCACTTCTGGCTGTGGATCCTAGAGAAACATTGATACATGAGCACGAAGGAACACAGAGAGGGTCCTTGTTGCAGTACTGGTTTTAATAGCAGAATGTTGAAAGCAGCATAAATACTCATCAAAAGGAGAATGGTTTAAAAAGAAGCCTTTGACAACGTGGGAACCACCATGAAGCAGCTAAAAAGAGTGAGGGAGGTCACTGTATACCAAAATGGAAAAGACTCAAAGTTTTAAATGGAAAAGGCAAGTTGTAAAATTTTGTTGATGCATGATCTCATTTGCCTTTAAAGCAAAACCCCACAGAGTATAATGTACATTCTACAGAGTGTGATTTCAGATGGGAAGGCGGACAGATCAATGGGAAACTGACTAAAGGTATTGCCCAAACTTGGGAGAGGCTAATAGGATTGAGGGAAAAGATAAAGGAGGTCTCTTACTTTCTATATTTTGGGTTTTTAAAAAAGTTGAATTTGTATTCAGATATTGCATTGATCAGGCTTCCCAAGTGGCTCAGTGGTAAAGAAACTGCCTGCCAAACAGGAGACGTGGGTTTGATCTCCGGGCCAAGAAGATCCGCTGGAGAAGGAAGTGACAACCCACTCCAGCATTCTTGCCTGGGAAATCCCAAGGACAGAGGAGCCTGGCAGGCTACAGTCCATGGGATTGCAAAGTCCATGATTTAGTGACTAAATTACCACCATTACATGAATCACTTTAAAATAAAGTCAAAACTCTTCACAGCATTATTTTTACTATAGAATATTCTGTCCTGCCATTGTGCCATGATTTCACCATGTCATGCTATTTTCAAGGCCATCTCTGTACAGAAAGTGGTGGACATCTTCTGGATTCCTTCCTTGGGATCAGAGCCAGAAGTGGAATCAGTGGTCCCAGGCTGTGCACATTTTCCTGATAACATTTTACTAGACGGCTTTCTGGAGGAGTTACTGCAATGGACATTCTGACAGCCATGAGAAAGTGGCCCATTTCCTGCACTCGCCCATGCTTTGATCATATCATATCTCATTCTTTCCATCATTTTCCCGCTCTTTGCTACTTTGATAAATGTTCCGTCAAATCTCGTTTTGTTTTAATTTCTTTCTTTGATCATTAATGAAGAAAAGTATTTCCCCATGTGTTCAAGTTTTATTTCCCCTTCTGCAAATTCTTTTCTTATCCTTTACCCATATGCCTACAAGAGTCTGTGTTTTCCTCTCCACTGGTATGAGCTCTCCACATTAAAAGTCCTCTTGTCATAGCTTTTGCAGATACTTTCCTAGCTTTGCTATTTCTCTTTAAATTTCTTCACATTTTCTTTCCCAAAGCATTAGAATTACCTATGAGCCTTTCTTTTCCTTTCTTTGCTGATTTTATTCACAAATTCCTATCACTGTTTTTCCCCGAGATTTGCACTAATAACCTCTCCTAGACTTCATCCCTTATCATTTTTCTTCAATTCTTTTCATTTATTTATTTACTTATTTTTTGCTGCAAGGCTTCATTTCAATTTTATTTATATGTTATCCAACATAATTTCCTTATACTGCACAATATGCTATTATTTACTGTTAAAATTAAGTTTTCAGACTTGATTCTCATTTACTTAGTATTGAGCACATGCCTTCTTGTCTGTATTTTACTGAATAACTCTCGATTAATAGTTCATTCAAATAAATATATTTTTAAGTTTAAATAATTCTCATCCAAACAATAATATCTGTAATAAATAATGTATTCAAAAATACTGGTTAGCCCTTTTAAAGTATTTAATATTAATACAAATGTGAACATGCAGATAGTTCATCTGCCAGCATATCCTGTAAAAAAAGGAATTGGTCTATAACTGTACAGTCCAATATGGTAGCCACTAGTCACAGGTAGCTATGGAGCACTTGAAATGTGGCCAGTACAAATGAAGACCCTGATGCTGAGAAAGACTGAAGGCAGGAGAAGGGGACGACAGAGGATGAGATGGTTAAATGGCATCACCAATTCAACGGACATGCATTTGAGCAAGCTCCAGGAGTTGGTGATGGACAGGGAAGCCTGGTGTGCTGCAGTCCATGGGGTTGCAAAGAGTCAGATACGACTGAGTGATTGAACTGAACTGAAGAAATGAAGAACTATATTTTTAATAGCATTTAACTTTCATGAAGTTAAATAGCCACACGTGGCTAGGGGCTGTAGAACTGGA
Source organism: Giraffa tippelskirchi (assembly GCF_054371585.1). Lineage (NCBI taxonomy): Eukaryota > Metazoa > Chordata > Mammalia > Artiodactyla > Giraffidae > Giraffa > Giraffa tippelskirchi. Next base: position 34,644,753 of record NC_137280.1, on the reverse strand, counting down.
CAGTGCAGGCTCAGACCTTCCAAGGATCATCTCTGACTTTCCAGATCCATTTTTAGGTGAACCTGTCTAAGCTAATTAAGGAAACAGAAACTATGCTCCTGATACTTTGCTGCAAATCCAAAATCAAAGCTACTGTAACTGTTTTTTCCTTTACTTGCCCAATTTTTAAAACCTAATGTTTTTGAATTATTAGCTTATACTTCATAATTCTCATTTATTACCTTCATCAGGCTTCCAATTGGGCTATTTTTCAGGTTTGAGATGTCAGAAGCACCCAATCTCTCCCCTCTGCTTCCAGAACTATTTTTACCTACCCCATTTTAGTTCCTATGTTTGTTATTTTATTCTGAAGCTATTCTAAAGAAAGAAGTACCTGAGTTAACCCCAGTAACCTATTATAAGAGTCTTGAAAGCCATAAAATATAATGAGACATTAACACATGCTGATATAAATGCCCCTGGGATTTCTTAAAAGCTAGTTGTAAATTTCTTTTTGTTGATACTATTAAGCCTGAAAGAAAGAGAGACAGACAGAATTTTACAAACTGTCTGAAAATTCCTTGGTGCTCTATACCCTCAATACTAAGATCTAGAAGTCTCCCTGAATCAGTATAGCTACAAAGACTGTCCATCTGGTCACATGCCTGGAGTGAAGGAGGGCAGGGGGTAAGGAGTAGCAGCCTTGGTCATCTTCAGTTTCTTTCATTAGGGATGCAGAGATTATCTGCAAGTTTTTTTCTTTTTTCTTTTTTTTTTTTACTTTTATTTAATATTGTAATAGTTTTTGCCATACAAAAAGTTTTTTTCTATCATTTCTTTAAAAGCGATGGTGGTGCTGCTATCCTCCAATGTGTAAACCACTTCCCATATGTAAACCCCACTAACCACACAGCCCTACTAAATTCATCTGCCACTTGCGGTGCTACTTCCATATGGCAGCCAAGGCTGATTTCCAGGACCTTTGGCCTAGACTGAAATTTCAAATACAACCTGGTACAAATACTATTGTTTCTTGCTCTTTCCCAGAAATTAAGGGAAGGGAAGAGAAGAAAGAGAAACAGAAAAGAAAGGAGAAAAAAGAGGCAGGGACTTGAAGGGTGAACAGCAAAAATTACAACAGTCTTGGTTCTTTGATAATTTACTATGTTATATATAAAAATCCACACATTAAAGATTTTCCTCTATTTATCCTAAGTGTATCCTTCAGAAAACTAGGGCTAATTTCCCCTTATTCAATTCTCAGTAAAAAGAAAAAATCACTAGTTATGATCTTGGATATAAAAATAATGATCTTTACTATTTTTTAAAAATCTTTCCCAGTGGGTTTTCAATATGGCTTTTCAGCCACAATGCCAGTGATTTCCCCCATACTGTAGGATGATGTTTATTTATTTATTTTTTTACTGCTTCTATATTATTCTACTGTTAGTGATATAGTTTTCTTGTTAGCTTTAAAGACCTCTCTTCCCATCCTCACTTCTTGTTCAATTTCCTGTTCTCAATGACCTCTGTATTCCTTTTAATATCTTCCAACTCATCACTCATTCCCTACCTTTCAGAGTCTAAAATCAGATGTCACCCTAAGAATATAAACTGCCATCTTTTAGAAGAGCACTCAGCTTGTGTTACTTAGGACTATAAGATATTACCAGCCGGTACTGGCTGCAGAGTTTGCGGAGCCTGTCTTGGGCTTCTTGCTCCAGATGAATCTTCATTTCAAGATGGCAGAGCACTAAACCAAATGTGTGGTCTTCTAAGTGTGAGGTCCCAGGTGACAATCAGCAAGCCCATGAAGCAAGCCCCATTTCTAGGTTTGTCCTATGACTCTTGGTAGGGCAGGTACAATACCTTTATGGTTTCTTCCACTTCTGTTCTCCAGATTCTTCTCTTTCCTTGGAGAAGGAGGATTCCACATTAGGAACTGAGAGTTATTTTGTGGGATAGGGTGGGGATGGAGGGGTAGCGGGGTTCAGGATGGGGGACACAAGTGTATCTGTGGCCAATTCATGTTGATGGATGGCAAAAACCAGCACAATATTGTAAAGTATTTATCCTTCAATTAAAATGAATTAATTTAAAAAGAAGAAGAAATGCAAAGTTTTAATCTACACCTACTGAATCAGAAAATCTGAGGGTGGGCTTTAAGAGGCCCTCCAAGTGACTCTGATACACTTTAAGGTTTGAAGAGCACTGCCTAGATCATGGCCGTCAAAGTGAGATCTGCAGAGAAGCAGCTAATTTGAAATGCAGAATTTCAGCCTTCCCTCCCCCAGAATCAGAGTCTGGGTTTTAACAAGATCCCCAAGTTGTTCATAAGCACGTTTAGCTAAGAAGCACTGAACTTAGTAGTTTATGCTCTCAATGGGTATTTATAGATTAGCCAGTGGAGTCTAAATTGGGGGATGACTTTTAATGGAGTAATTTCAGGTTCAATTTAGATGGGAGGGGATATGTCACATTTAGAGGCTAAGTATCCCGCCTGACACCATTTACTTGCACATTTCAAATGACACCACACAGCACACATTCTGTCTTCTTCCTTGGCTTATATACAAGAGCAAGATTTGAAAATATGAAACCAAACCAAACAATTGCAACCATGAAGGCCAATCTTTTACCAAGGATGGTTGAGTGTTTCCTGTGTATGCTAAGGTCTTTGCTAGACTCTGAGATGCCCAGCTCCTGCACTCAGGAACTCCCAGTCTAACAGAGGACATAGTCATAGGCTGACATTATTACAGTTCCTCTGACAAACACACATAGTGATAGTGTTAGTCATCCAGTCGTGTCTGACTCTTTGTGACCCCATGGACTACAGCCCACCAGGCCCCTCTGTTCATGGAATTCTCCAGGCAAGAATCCTGGGGTGGATTGCCATTTTCTTCTCCAGGGGATTCTCCCAATTTAAGGTTCAAACCCAGGTCTCCTGCATGTCAGGCAGGTTCTTTACTGTCTGAGCCAGTAGGGAAGCCTGGCAAACACGTAGGCATGGTCTTCAAGGGGATTTGGCAATCTCGGGGAACAGTGCAGCCTGGCTGGCCAGAGTAGGCCAGAGATGGTTGATGGAGTGAGGTCTTGCCGGAGTTGAGTGTTACAGAGTGAGTAGGGATCCACCAGATAGAGGAGCAGGGGAGCAGAGGCACAAGGACAGCACCAAAAATTCAGGAATTCTGCCCAGGGGATGGGAATACATTTGTGGCAATGCCAGGACACATCTCATTGAAATAACAGTCCTTTTTGATGTTTCCACTCCAAAGTCTACGCCATCTTCCTTCTGAGCACAACTCTTTTTGTGCAGGCATGTGGCTCAGCTGCCTGAAGGAAGGATTCGACAGTGGCAGCAGCACTGCCGTCACTCACTTCACACAGTAACCAGCTGACCAGAGAGCAAGAAGTCCAGACATGTCAGGTAGTCCGTGGAGGAACCCCTCCATCATCACAACCTCTCCTCTTCTCAGTCCAGTAACATGATTTCAGCACCACAGAGAAATGTGAATACACTTATTGGAAACCTTTGACAATCTCTTTTCTCCACCAGGGGCTTCCCTTGTGGCTCAGATGGTAAAGAATATGTGCAATGCAGGAGATCTGGGTTCAATCTCTGAGTTGGGAAGAACTTCTGGAGAAGAGAATGGCAACCCACTCCAGTATTCTTGTCTGGAGGATTCCTTGAACAGAGGAGACCGGTGAGCTACAGTCCATGGGGTTGCAAGGAATCGGCACAACTGAATGAGTCACACTTTCTTCACTTAGTGTAACTAACAACACCCTAATGTTTATCCAGGACAAGGAATGGGTTCCTCTGTAGACCTTTTTCTCCTCCATCCCAGCTTTATCTTTAAAATACATCTTACATCTAACCGATCCCACCATCTCCACAGTTACCATATTGATCTAGCTCTCATCATCCCTAAGTTGGACTACTGTGCTGGAACTCCAAACTAGACTTATTGCTTTCACTTTTATCTATCTACAGGCAAGCCTTCACATAGCAGCCAAATGGCCTTAAGTACAGAGAATGAAGTACAGCCCTCTTCTGTCCAAGAGCCTCCAATAATTTCCCATCACATGCAGAAGGAATCGAAGCATCCTGGAGAGGCGTAGAAGACCCTGTACTAACTATCCCACCTCTCAATCACCTGCTCTCCTCTCCTTGCCCTCTGTCCACACTGCCTTCTCAGTCTTTCTTGATCAGACCCACTCATGATTCAGGCTCATGTCAGGCTATCACTTTTCTCCTCCCTTCTGCCAGAGTGCCCTCTTGCACTTCACTTGGGCATCTGCTCAAATTTCATGTCCTTAAAGAGGCCTTTCTTCACCACCCTGCTAAAAACAGCACTCCAAATCTGACGCTTTTTTTTCCTTTAGAGCACTAATTACCAGCAGCTAGAATGTAAGCTGCATGAGGTTGAGACATCATCTGTTTTGCTAGAATAGCACCTAGCATTTGTAGATGCTCAATCATTTCTTTCCTGAATTTAGAGTCATACTCAACTCTTCCATCTGCATTGCTACAAGAATGATTATCCAGTCTAGTGAGCTGACAAACTGAATTTGCATCTTTTTGTGGCAAGCTTTAGTGGTTCTCAAACTTCCCCATGCCTCAAAATTACCTGGAGGGCTTATTAAAACACAGGTTCAAACAAATATAATGAGTTAGTAATAAGTAAGAGTTGAGACTGGGCTTTCCCAGTGGCTTAGCTGTAAAGAATCTGCCTGCCAATGCAGGAGATGTGGGTTCAATCCCTGGGTCAGGAAGATCCCTACAGAAGGAAATGACAACCCACTCCAGTGTTCTTGCCTGGGAAATCCCATGGACAGAGGAACCTGGCGGGCTACAGTTGATTGGGTTGAAAAAGAGTCAGACACAACAACAACAACAACAAGAAAGGTGTTGAGATTAGTAAAACTAGTACTTAATTAAAGTTGGGACTTTGAATTTCCTTGAATCTCCATATAAAGTATTAACTGTGACTTAATACTCGAGAAACAAATAGTAAAAAAAGGAAAACACACAGGTTAATGGCACACAGCCTCAACATCTGTTTCCAAAATGAGGTTGGGCTGGAAAATAACATCACAAACCAGTCACTGGATGCTGCTGATAGTGCTGATCCAGGAACCACACTTTCATAAGAGCTCTGTGCCAAACATCCCCTCCAGCAGTGCGTCTCCTTCTCTTTTGTCTCTCCCAAGCCCACTACGCTGTTCATAATTGCCAATACAGTGAGTCCCCTAAACAGGAATCTTCAAAGGTTCAAAGTTGAGAACTTTCAAAGATGGTAATGTGCCTTCGTGCATCCAATCACATGTTAGTTCACGCATCTGACATACATTGACATATGTGTACATCCTCAACAACTGGTTGTGCTTTTGTGTACTTTACAGTACCGTATAGAGTACAGTAGCACAGTATCTTTATTTCAAGTTCAGAATGTCCAGAAACAAGTGTAAGAGCAGCAGTGATATAGTTCATACTACTGTACTTTTCAAGATATTATAATGTAAGATTAAAAATGTTTTATTTTTTGTGTTTGTTTTTATGTACTATTTGTGTGAAAAGTATTAGAAACCTATTGCCATACAGTAAGATATAGCCAATCATACTAGGCTAATTTGGGCTAATTTTGGGCTTCCCTGATAGCTCAGACAGTAAAGAATCTGCCTGCAATGCGGGAGACCTGGGTTCAATTCCTGGGTTGGGAAGATCCCCTGGAGAAGGGAAAGACTACCCACTCCAGTATTTTGGCCTGGAGAATTCCATGGACTGTAGAGTCCATGGAGTTGCAAAGAGCTGGACACATCTGAGCAACTTTCATACTAGGCTAACTTTGTCGGGCTGACAAACAAATTGGACTTAAGAGTGTGCTCTTGGAATGGGCTCATGTGTAGGGGCTTACTGTAGTGTCACATAAAGTGGTGAAGGGGAAATAGTGCCTGGGCTCTGCTCCTGGATAAAAGGGCATCCATGTGATATGAAGCACAAAACCTCCACTTCTCACTCTGGGGATTTGGTGTTATCGTCAGGCTCTGAAAAAAAAAGTCTGTGGGGAAAAAAAATGAGTGTGGAACGTTATGCATTCTAATTATGTCAGAATCTGTAGAGGGAATGCTTTCGTTCTCACACCCTGTCAGGCTATAAGCCAGTGCTTTCTGTGCCTTGCAGAATATGTCAGGGTCACCAGCACTTAAAGTCTGTGGTTGGCCACAGACAATTGAACAGGGCTCTGCGGTGGCGATTGCAAGACTAGGCACTGGCTGATGGTCTAACTTCTGACCCATGCTATTCAGAAGGAACAGACCAGAGATTCAGTTCTTGGTCTGCAACAGGGAGACCTCTTATTTATTCCAATAGGTGATGGAGGTGGTGATGAGAGGAAGGTTTCTGAAAGTCACCTCATTTTAAAGATGTGTGCTATGGTCTGAAGGTTTGTGTTCTCCCAAAATTCAGACGTTGAAACCTAACCGCCAAGGGGATGGTAAATAGGAGGTGAGGCCTTTAGGAGGTGAATAGGTCATGAGGGCAGAATCCTCATGAATGAGACTAGCGTCCTAATAAAAGAGACCAGAGACAGCTCCTTCATCCTTCAGGTTGTAAGGAGACGATCATTGTCTATGAGGAAGTGGGTCCCCAACAGACACCGAATTTGCCAGGGCTATGATCTTGCACTTTTCATTCTGTGGAACTGTGAAAAATAAACGTTTGTTGTTTGTAAGCCACTCCGTCTAGGGCACTTTGTTATATCAAATAGAAACTCAAATGGATTAAGACAGTATGTATTTGTGTGTGTGTGTGTTAATCCTGGCACACTTCTGGTCAATAAGAGGCTTCTGTGTTTTTTTCCCATCCCAACCTTCTTCATGAACATTAAAAGACCAGTAATAATTCTGAGCCCCATTTTCCTCTGCTTTCCCCCTTGATATTCTCCTACTATTCAGAGCTAAGTTATTGAACCTCTTTGAGAATACAGTGATCTTGGGGGTGTGCTCCATTCAACACTTACCATCCACTAAACCCTAGCCATGGGCTTCCCAGGTGGTGTTAGTGGTGAAGAATCTGCCCACCAGTGCAGGAGACCCAAGAGACATGGGATGGGTCCTTAGGTCAGGAAGATTCCCTGGAGTAGGAAATGGTACCCACTCCAGTATTCATGCCTGGAAAGAGGAACCTGGCATGCAAGGTTGTACATGACTGAATGACTGAACTGAACTGAACTGTAACAGAATTGTTCTGAATCTTGACTGTTGTGGTGATTACACAAATCTACATGTAACCTACATCTACAGGCTTCAACAGTGTGTGAACCATGAACTTCCAGATGTTCAAGCTGGATTTAGAAAAAGCAGAGGAACCAGAGATCAAATTGTCAGCATCCATTGGATCACCAAAAAAGCAAGAGAATTCCAGAAAAACATCTACTTCTGCTTTATTGACTACTCCAAAGCCTTTGACTGAGTGGATCACAACAAACTGTGGAAAATTCTTGAAGAGATGGGAATACCAGATCACCTGACCAGCCTCCTGAGAAATCTGTATGCAGGTCAAGAAGCAACAATTAGAGCTGGACATGGAACAACAGACTGATTCCAAATAGGGAAAGGAGTACGTCAAGGCTGTGTATTGTCACCCTGCTTATTTAACTTATATGCACAGTACATCATGAGAAATGCTGGACTGGATGAAGCACAAGCTGGAATCAAGATTGCCGGGAGAAATATCAATAACCTCACATATGCAGATGACACCATCCTTACGGCAGAAAATGAAGAAGAACTAAAGAGCCTCTTGATGAAAGTGAAAGAGGAGAGTGAAAAAGCTGGCTTAAAACTCAACATTCAGAAAACTAAGATCATGGCATCTGGTCCCATCACTTCATGGCAAATAGATGGGAAAACAATGGAAACAGTGTCAGACTTTATTCTGGGGGGCTCCAAAATCACTGCAGATGGTGACTGCAGCCATGAAATTAAAAGATACTTGCTCCTTGGAAGAAAAGCTATGACCAACCTAGATAGCATATTAAAAAACAGAGACATTATTTTGCCAACAAAGTTCTGTCTAGTCAAAGCTATGGTTTTTCCAGTAGTCATGTATGAATGTGAGAGTTGGACTATAAAGAAAGTTGAGCACCGAAGAATTGATGCTTTTGAACTGTGGTGTTGGAGAAGACTCTTGAGAGTCCCTTGGACTGCAAGGAGATCCAACTAGTCCATCCTAAAGGAAATCAGTCCTGAATATTCATTGGAAGGACTGATGCTGAAGCTGAAACGCCAATATTTTCACCACCTGATGCGAAGAGCTGACTAATTTGAAAAGACCCTGATGCTAGGAAAAATTAAAAGCAGGAGGAGAAGGGGACAACCGAGGATGAGATGGTTGGATGGCATCACTGACTCGATGGACATGAGTTTGAGCAAGCTCCGGGAGTTGGTGCTGGGCAGGGAAGCCTGGTGTGCTGCAGTCCATGGGGTTGCAAAGAGTCAGGCACGACTGAGTGACTGAGCAACTGAACTGAACTGAATACATAAGACAGGATTTCATAGAAGTAAATTCACACACACATGACTGCAAGTAAAACTGGTAAAATATGAATAAGGTGGATTGTATTGATGTTGATATCCTGGTTATTATATTATACTATCACACTAGATGCTAATATTGGGGGAAACTAGATGAACGATACACAGGATCTCTCTGTGTTATTTCTTACAACTGCATGTGGATCTACAATGATCTCAAAATAAGCACTTAAAAAAGAAGTGCTGCAGAGAGGACAAGTTAGTTGACATCAGAACGCAGGGTCCTGGGCAGCTGGGGCATCGAAAAGGCAGTCGGCCCAGAGAAAAAAAGAGGACCTATATTTAAAGAGAAGGGAGGCACAGACATGATAGGATATGTTCCTAAGAAAAAATTCCTTCTCCTCCTGTCCTTAAATTATACTACCAGCAAAATATAGTCTATCACCAAGCCATCATTTCTAGAATGCCAGCATTTCCATCATATGCTGAAGATAATAATAATAATAGCTGACACTTAATGAGTGCTGTCAGGTAGTGTCAATTTCTTTCCATGAGCTATCTTATTTGATGCTCTCAACAATCCTATGAGAGAGGTACTATTATTATATCCACCTTACAGATTTGAAAATTAAGGCACAGAGAGATGAAGACATTCAACTATAACTGGCAGAGCCAAGATTTCTCTGATTTCAGCAGCAGCATCACCAACAATAACTGGATGCTCATATGTGCCAGGTATACAGGCCAAAATTCATTTCTCTTCATGAGGAAGAAAGTGACTATCATCCTCCCATTATTTCTGGAAAATTCTCCATGATATATTGGCATTGAGTAACCACATTTGTTTATTATGTGCTTTCTAAATGCCAGCCACTTTACATAATTTATTCCATTAAAACTTCACAGAGAGTCTGGATTATTATCTTCACTTAATTGATAAGAAAATGGAGGCAAGGTCTTGTCCCAAATCACACAACCAACAGACGCAGCCCTGGTAGTGGCCCTCAGGTGAGCAGACTCCAGAGCTACTGTTTTGCCTCTGAGCTCTGCTGCCGCCAACCTTGAAACTCCAGACTCACAATCATTTAATTTCCCCCCAAAGCTAGATGCTTTTTACTCTCCTGGTCTCCACTGACTAGGCATGAATCTGTTTTATTTTGCCTCCTGTGTAACTGATACAGATCTTGCACATTCATTTTGCAAAGCACATTCTGGGAACTTTCTTTGCTATGTTACTCCATTCACTGCTCAAAGCTCAAGTTACTAAACCACATAAAGAAAAACAATTTCTGGCTTAAGCACACATCAGCAAGAGCGATATACTGTTTAACAAGCAGCATCATGATGATGGCAATGACATTTTGCTTTGGAGGGTTGCAGGAAGCAATCAACATCTCAAACATCTAAGCTATCAGCAACTTCAGTTTCTCTCACCTGTGCCACTGCAGAGCACCTGTGATGGGGGTATTCGGAGCTTAACTGTTCAACTATCAGTCCCCTGCCCCCTACAAGTAAAGTGGACACATTCTGTTACTCTGTGTGTTAGTCGCTCAGTTGCCTCAAACACTTTGCCACCCCATGAACAGTAGCTCACCAGGCTCCCCTGTCCATGAGGATTCTCCAGGCAAGAATGCTGGAGTGGGTAGCCATTCCCCTCTCCAGGAAGTCTTCCCCACCTAGGGATACAACCTGTGTCTCCTGCATTGCAGGCAGATTCTTTACTGCCTGAGCCACCAGATAACTCGTGTGTGTGTGTGTGTGTGTGTGTGTGTGTGTGTGTGTGTGTGTTAGTTGCTTAGTCCTGTCCAACTCATGCGACCCCATGGACAGTAGTAACTCACCAGGCTCGTCTATCCATGGGATTCTCCAGGCAAGAATACTGGAGTGGGTAGCCATTCCCGTCTCCAGGGAATCTTCCCAATGCAGGGATCAAACCCAGTTATCCTGCATTGCAGGCAGATTCTTAACCACTGAGCCTCCAGGGAAGCCCACGGAACTCTCTATTGCCCTATGATCACAGAGATTGTACGCATGGAATCAGAAAGATTTACCAGGGAAATTTCTTGTAGGCGTTTACCAAATAAGTTCACAGCACCTTGCTGCAGGCCCCAGGTGACCACGTGGCTTCCTAGGGCGGCGGGCCACACACTGGCACTTTTCTCTCGGGGCTTCCGCCCGCTCCGAGCGAGCGACTCCACGTCCTGGTTTTCCCCGGACTCCCTCCCCGGCCGCGGCTGCCTGTAAACACGCGGGGCTGCGGGCAGGGGCGCTGCGATTGGAGGAGCCCAGCCCGGCCTCCCCTCCGCCGGCTGCCGAGCTGTCAGTTACCAGCACGGTGTGAGCTAGATTTTGGCGCCACAGCTGGGGAGTGAGGCTTTTGTTCCATAACAAAAACAAGCGCCTGAATGGCAGGGCTGCCAGCGCCCAGCCCGGCGAGGCAGGCAGAAAGGAACCGCCTGGTGAATGTTTGTGACCTGTCATTAGAGACAGCTCTCTATTTCTAAATGATCTCTTGGAGGCAATGTGGCAAATTACGGTGCGTCCCCGCCACGACCTGGCTCAAGCCTCCCGCCCGGATGAATATGGGGCTCCGTGCTCTAATAACCGGCCTATGAGTTCAGGTGGAAATCCACCTGTGTGGGAACCAACTGAAGTCCCTTCCAGCGCTTTCTGCCTTGTGTGTCAAAGAACTTGTTTTCCCTCTGCGACTGAAAGGCCGGCCTTCTGGCTGAGACAAGTTAAATGATGGGTTCATTTATTCCAGGAAGAAAAGCGAGGCATTGAATGTCATAACGTAGTTCACGAGATTGTACTCTCTATAAATGCATAGACAATCTCCACTATATATGATTTGTTTGCTTTTTGCTAAGTTAGAACACATCCAGATCCAAGTTGCTGCTTACTCCGGGAAAATTCCAACAGAAGATGCCGGTTTGATCCCTGCGTTGGGAAGATCCCCTAGAGAAGGGCATGGCAACCCACTCCAGTATTCTTGCCTGGAGAATCCCCATGGAGAGAGGAGCCTCGTGGGCTGCAGTCCATGGGGATCGCAAGAAGTCAGACACGGCTGAACGACTTAGCACACATTCTCATTTCAGAAAGGATTCTTTAAGTTCCAAAAGCATTTAGAAAACTTGAACATTCCACACCCCATCCACGCCACAATCTAGGAAAATGAAAAAAGGAAAAGCAAACCCTCCATCTCAATTAGTGGTGCTGCTATTTAAAGTGTGATGATTAAAAATTTATTCCTTCAGCTGTAGATTCAGCCTTGTTGGAATGAAATGATTTTGAGGAAATTGTGAGGTTGAAAGGTAGTCATTTACACCTCAGTGTGAATGCATTTAATGACTTTGCTTGAGAACAGGTTTTCACAAAGGGAAGAAACTAGTTGCAACTGAGTTCCTGAAAAGATACAAAGCAAAATATGAGTGGCCATAAAGGCACAGAAAGAGAGTCTGGATGCCTCAGAAAGTAGATGTTTGTTGTTTCCAATTCTGAGAAAAGCCATCTTTTTAAAGAGAGCAAGTTTTTTGGATTTTTTCTTTTGTTTTTGCAGGACTGTCTAATAGAACTTTCTGTGACAATGGGCATGTTCTATATCCACACTGTTCCAATATAGTAGCCACTAGCCACATGTAGTTATGGAGTCCTGAAATGTGGTCAATGTGATTGAGGAAATGAATTTAAATTTTTGTTTTATTTTGATAGCCCTGTGTGGCTAATGGTTCCCATGTTGATCAGTGCAGTCTCAAAGCATTTTGAAGGTTGAATTTGCCCACAAATCTTCAGGAATAAAGAATTGCATAAAGTTAGTGTGGTGGGTAGCCTCTAGGATGGCAACCAATGATCCTGCTTCCTGATAGATCCCCCTGGGTGAGACCCCCTTCATTTGAAGGAGGCTATACTATAGACTTGCTTCTAAAAATAGAATATAGCAAAAGTGAAGGGATGTTATCTACAAGATCAGGTTACACAGAGACTGTGACTCTGTCAGGAGCACCCTCTATGACTCTCTTACACCTTTGTTCTGAGGAAAGCCAGCTGCCACGTCATCAGCTTTCCAGGGGAGAGGCCCCTCTGACAAGGAACTGATGTTTCCAGCCAGCAAGGATCTGCGGCCCTTCTAAAGTCACTTTCCTAATGGCAGAGTGACTTCTCTGCCATTAGAGCCTTGAAATGACGGCAGGCCTGGCCAGCACCTTGACTGCAGCCTTCTAAGTCCTGGAGCTAGAGACACCCAGCTAAGCCATGCTGAATTCCTGACCCCCAGAAAATGTGAGACAATGAATATGTGTTGTCTTAAGTCACTACATTTTGAGGAAATTTGTTATACAGCAATGTAATAAATTTGATTGTAATATGGTTGTGCATGTTTGTGTGTTTAGTCACTCAGTCATGTCTGACTCTTTTGTGACCCTACGGACTGCAGCCTGCCAGGTTCCTCTGTCCATGGAATTTTCCAGCAAAAATACTGGAGTGGGTTGCCATTTCCCCCTGCAGGGAATCTTCTTGACCCAGGGATCAAACCTGAGTCTTCTGCATCTCCTGAATTGCAGGCAGATTTTTTTGCTCACTGAGCCATCCCATTTAAAAGACATTTGTACTAGTTAGGGCCTCACTAGATCCAGAGAAACTGGCAAATGTCAATGTCTAATGCAATAAAAGTTCCATTCCTTTAACATTCCAGTCTGGGTAGTCTTCTGATGGTGATTCAGGGGCTCAACCCCTTTTTCATTATGGCTTTGCCATCTTTCACTTACGGCTGCTTAGGTCACCAACTAGAAGGTGAGAGTTGCAGAGTGGAACCATGGGGGAGGTGTTCTGGTAGAGGAAGAGACCTGGAGATGGTACGAATCATTTCTGCCCAAGTTCTACTGGCTAGACCTCAGTCAAATAGTCCTACTAAACTGTCAGAATTGGAGATCTTGCCAAACCCCAGGGTCTCACTGGCAAGGCTCTCTTTACAAACAGCAATGATGGTGATGAAAAATGGGAAAGGGACTGACTGTGCTTCCCAGCACAAGAGGGTCACTCACCAAAGTTATCAGAACATTCTATTCCTATAAGTGTCCATGATTGAGCCCAAAGTTCACCAAATCAGAATTGTTCATAGGAAGGCTTGGGCACAGTTTTGGAAATGACTGTGGGAGAATCAGGAAAAGATGTCTATGCTTGTTCAAAGGGGACTTGGGAACCACAGAATGGGATCTGGGGTAGAATTCCATGAGCCAAGGCATCACTCAGATGTGAGTCCAAAGGAACTGTCCAAAGGCTGTCATTGCTTCTGAGGCCAACTCACATTTTCCTGGTGCTGTTCAAATGTCACCATCAGTCCTAGGGTCTATGTTCTTGTTCAGTTGCTAAGTCCTGTCTGACTCCTTGTGACCCCATGGATGGCAGAATGCCAGGCTTCCCTGTCCTTCACTGTCTCCTGGAATTTGTTCAAACTCATGTTCCTTGAGTCAGAGATGTCATCCAACCATCTCATCCTCTGCCACCGCCTTCTTCTCCTGCCATCAATCTTTCCCAGGATCAGGGTCTTCTCCAATGAGTTGGCTCTTTGCATCAGGTGGCCAAAGTACTGGAACTTCAGCTTTAGCATCAGTCCTTCCAATGAATATTCAGGGTTGATTTCCTTTAGGATTGACTAGTTTGATCATCTTGCTGCCCCAAGGGAGGGACTCTCAATATCTATAGAAAAAGGCAAGGAAATACTGATTTGATCAATTTTTATTGCTTAAAATTGAGGAGCTATCACTCATATATTGATACTCTTTTCATCTCTCTGAGCCTTCCACCCACCTCCCTTCATCTCAAACTGTAACTTGTTCCCAACAAATCAGTCAGTGAAGGTGGGAATGTTTCTTTAATTGAGTGTGGATCTGTCAACATGACTTTAAAGAAAATTTTGGCAACCTGAAGCAGTCACATAACCAAAAGAGAAAAAAAGGAAGAAAGAATGGAGGGAGGGAAGGAACAGAAAAAGAAAACAAAAGAGTGAAAGGAAAGAGACTGCTTGGAGTTCACCCAAAGGCAGATTTCCTAGGAGCTAATGTAGCTCAAACATCAGGGCTCCTCGCTGGCTGATGCCCCCTCCAAGGTTTTGTGCTCTGCTCCAGAGAGAAGCAAAAGAAGCAGAAGCTCAACCATGTGCCTGAGGCCAGGAGAGCTGCCCTAGCCTGGAGAGCTGCCCTGCCCTAGACCTGCTCTGCCTGTATATACATCATTTTTAAGAACTTTATTGCGATATTATACACATGACATGAAACACACCTATTTAAACTTTACAATTCAGTGTCCTTTAGTATATTCACAAAGTTGGGCAACCATCACCATAATCTAATTTTAGTATATTTTTATCACTCTCCAAAGAAATACCAGACCCATTAGCAGCCTCTCCCCACTCCCACCCCCACACTCCGGCAACCACTAATATCCTTTCTGTTTCTATAGATTTGCCCATTCTGGACATTTCATATAAACAGAATCATATAACTTGTGCTTCTGTGACTGGTTTCTTTCATTTAGCATAAAGTTTTCAAGGTTCACCTATGTTGCAGCATGTATCAGAATTTTATTTCTTTTTATTGCTAAATAATAGTCCATGGTACAGATAGATCACATTTTCTTTATCTGGCCATCAGCTGATGGGCATTTGGGTTGATTGTATAATCACTTTTGTGTCTATTTCGTATGTGCATAGGCTTTCCAGGTGGTGCTAGTGGTAAAGAACCTGCCTGCTGAGTCAGGAGACAAAAGAGATGTGGGTTCAATCCCTGGGTCAGGAAGATCCCCTGGAGACGGGCATGGCAACCACCATTCCTGTATCTTTGCCTGGAGGATCCCATGGCCAGAGGAGCCTGGCAGGGTACAGTCCATGGGGTCACAAAGAGCCAGATGACCAGTCATTCCAGAGTTGTGGGGGCAGTTGGCAGACTGTCAGCACTGCCTTCGTGTCTACCTGACCTCTTCTGACAACTTGTCTCTATCAGTTGCCAAGAAGTATTTGGGCTTTATTTTTGAGCTCTGGAGAAGAATTCAAGACCGAGATTGTGCACTGTGCCCTACCCAGGGTACATTAAGACCCAGACTTCCAAGTGTCTTCCCTCAACCCCAGGACCACCCCAAAATGGGTAGAAGTATGAGGGAGAGGTGAAGGAACTTGACCAAATCTAACTAAGGTACTGGTTGCAGGAGCCACGCCAGCTATGATCAAAGAGCTGGAGTTCTTTGAGGGCTTGCTCTAGTAAGAAGCCCTGCTTGAGCAAGAAATGGGACAAAGTTATAAATGTGGCATTCCTTATGATTGTAACAAAATTTTCTAATTTTTTTAAAAAAGTTCAGTCACCTATGCTAAAAGAAAGACTCAATCATCCTTCTACTTTTTTAATAGAAATGCATTGCAAAACTGATTTTATATGAAGAAATAATAAAAGAGTATGCAGAGAGGAGTGATGTCAGTGAAAATGGAAAAGAATACAAATATTCTGTGTCTCCATAAAAGCAAAGGATAACCTGGCAAAAATGGTCAGGATCAATTTTTGCAACCCTGGAAATGAACTAATGGCTTGCAGCAATCGGGGAGTGCTTATTCAAGGAAAAGGGGGGAATCTCATTTGAGATTGGCAGCACTTTACTCTAGCCTGGGACCTGTCCCACATCCCAGCTCAGAGGTAGCCTGGAAAACACAGCCTGCATTTCTAGTACAGGAGGCACAGAATGGGTATCATTTGCAAAGAATTGCAATCCCTTTCTTTTTATCTGGTGGCTCCTTGGAAGACTATGGTGGCTCCTTGGAAGACTAACTCAAAATGCTTGTCTTTATTTACCCTGTTTTGGAACTGGCCCAGTTCAAAAGATACTGGGAGGGAGTGGAGCATTTGTCCAAAGCATTTACTGGCAAATGTTTTATCTGCTGCTTTCTGAGGCTATAGATAATAGTTGACATAAACCACAAATCTTGGGAGAAAAGGCTGGGAAATGAGGTGTCTATAAATGCTTTGAAAAGCTTACACACATTCCTGGAAATCTATAATACCGTGGGTGCTCAGGATCAACATGAGAAGGCTGTAGGATCTGCTGTCTGGCTGACTTTAAGGTTCTGCACAAGAAGAAAATGAAGGCTAAGGCAGAGTTGTAAACTGTGAGGTTCCACGACAAAGGCCTGCCCACCCTCCATACCTCCCAACAGAGCCCCTTGACCAAACCTTGAAATATTTTTGGTATCAGTTATTTAAGGAAATAACCAACTCATTGGAAAAGACCCTGATGCTGGGAAAGGTTGAAGGCAGGAGGAGAAAAGGAGGAGAGGACAAGAGGATTAGATGGCATCACTGACTCAAGGGATATGAGTTTGAGCAAGCTCTGGGAGACAGTAAAAGACAGGGAAGCCAGGTGTGCTGCAGTCCATGGAGTCACAAAGAGTCGGACATGGCTGAGTGACTGAACAATAACAAATTTAACGAAATACCTGTTCAATCATCAGTGGACTACTAATCTGAGCACACACAATCTAACCGAACAGTGACTTCAATGGCCACACATGACAAAAAAATACAGAGTTTTCAGGATTAGTTCATAAAAATCATTGAATAAACAACAATAAATAAAACAAAGAGCAAATTAAAAAAAAACCTTGAAAAGAGGAGAGAACCTGATTTCTAGAGTTGCCACATTACAGTATTCAAAATGTCCAAGTTCCAACTAAAAATTATGAAGTGTGCAAAGAATAAAGAATACACAAACACAGGAAAAATAAAAATTAATAGAAGCTGACCCTGATAAGACCCAGACATTGGATTTACTAGTAAAAGACTTTCTTTTTATTTGTTTATTTTTTTTGCTTCACTGGGCCTTAGATGCTTCATGCATGTTTTCTGTAGTTGTAGCAGATGGGAGCTAGTCTCTAGTTGCAGTGTGTGAGATTCTCTTTGCTGTGGTTTCTCTTATTGTGGAATGCAGGATCTAGGGTATACAAGCTTGGCAGCTTGGGTACTCAGGCTGTAGAGCCCAGGCTTCAGCAGTTGTGGCACATGGGTTTAGTTGCTCTGTGGCATGTGGGATCTTCCTGGATCAGGGATCAAACCTATGTCCCCTGCATTGGTAGGCAGGTTCTTGACCACTAGACCACCAGGGAATTCCTAGTAAAAGACTTTAAATGAACTACCTGAAATATGTTCAAAGAGCTAAAGCAAACCATATCTAATGACCTAAAGGGAAGTATCAGAATGATGTCTTGTCAAATAAAGAATATCAATAAAAAGAAATTATATTTTTTATATAAGAACCGAATAGAAATTCTAGAACTGAAAAGTGCAGTAACTGAAATAAAAAATTTACTAGAGAAGTTCAACATCAGGTAGAAGAATCTACAACATTCAAACAAGCCAATTGAGGTTATTCAGTCTGAGGAACAAAAGAAAAAAATGAAACAAAAAATGAATAAAGTTTTAGAAATCTGTGGGACACCATTATATGTATAATGTGAGTCCTAGAAAGAGAGAAAAAAGGGAAAAGAGCAGAAAAATTGTTGAAAAAATATTAAACTAAAATTTGATGAAAAGCAGTATCTATACATCCAAGAATGTCAATAAACTCCAAGTAGGAGAAACTCAAAGAAAGTCACAATGTTGTTGCTGTTTAGTCACCCAGTCATGTCCAACTCTTAGTGAACCGATGGACTACAGCCCACCAGGCCTTCCATCCCTCACCATCTCCCAAAATTTGCCCAAGTTCATGTCCGTTGCATCAGTGATGCCATCCAGTCATCCTGTCCTCTGACACCCTTTCCTGCCCTCAAACTTTCCCAGCTTCAGGGACTTTTCCAATCAGTCAGCTGTTTGCATTAGGTGACCAAAATACTGAGACCCACGATAAGACACATCATAATTAAACAAATCAAAAGACAAAGACAAAGAATCTTGAGTGCACAAAGAGAAAAATGACTCATCACCTACAATTGCACCTCAATAAGATAAACAGCTGGGTTCTCATCAGAAACCATGGAGTGGAACCAGGAAGCAGTGGAACAAGGCATTTGAATTGCTCAAAGGAAAAAAGAAGTCAGGGAAAAGTTTTATATCTGGCAAATGTATCTTTTAAAAATGAAGAGAAAATAAAATATTCCCAGGTAAACAAAAAGAGAGTCTGTTGCTAACAGACTTATCCTACAAGAAATGCTAAAGAAAGTCCCTTGGGCTGAAAGAAAAGGATGGACACAAGGTGGTAATTTGTAGCCATATAAAGACATAAAGATTTCTGATGAAGATAATTACATGAGTAAATGTAAAAGACAATATGGCTGTATTTTTTGTTTGAAACTGTGGTTTTTTTCTATCTGATTTAAAGACCTCTACATAAAGCAGTACTTATCAATATATGTTAATGGGCACACAATGTATAAAAATGTAGTTTGTAATAGTAACAACATTGAGTGGGAAAAGAGGCAGAATTGAACTATGTAGGAGGAAAGATTTGGAATACTAAAATTCAATTGGTGTTAATCTAAATGAGATTGTTATAAATGGAGAAGGTTATTGTAATCCCCACCACAACCACTAGGAAAATAACTAAAAAGATATATAGTAAAAGGAATGACAAGGGAATTAACATGGCACCGAGAAAATATCTATTTAACATAAAAGAGAGCGTTAATGGAGGAATTGAGAGACAAAAGCTATCCAAGACATGTGGAAAACAAATAGCAAGACAGCAGAAGTTCCCCTTCATTATCAGTAGGTACCTTAAAAGCAAATGAATTAAACTTTCCCATTAAAAGACAGAAGTGGTAAAATGGATTTCAAAAATCCAATTATGTGTCATCCTACAAGAGACACATTTTAGATTCAAAGATTACAAATAGCTTGAAAGTAAAAGGATGGAAAAAGATACTTTGTATAAATGGTAACTAAAAAAGCTCAAGTGGCCATAGAAATAGACAAAATAGACTTTGTTACTATAGCAAAAGATACTTTATAATAATAAAATTCTATCCATTAAGAAGATACGACAATTATAAACATGCATACACCTAACAATGGAACTCTGAAATATTGAAACAAAAGCTAGCAGAAATGAAGGAAGAAATAAACAACTCAATTGTGGGAGACTTCCATGTTCCACTTTCAATAATGGCTACAATTAGAAGATCAGCAAGGAAATAGAAGAATTGATAGTAGCAAAGAACACAATAAAGAACACTTACAACTCAATGACAAACACCCTAATTAAAAATGGGTAAAGGATCTGAATGCATATTTCTCCAAAGAAGATAAGCAAATGGTCAAAATGTAAACATAAAGATGCCCAGCATCATTAGCTATTAGGAAAATGCAAGATAAAATAATAATGAGATACCATTTCACACCCACTAGGACGATTATAATAAAAAAAACAGAAAACAACAAGTGTTGAGGAGGATACAGAGAAATTATAATTCTTATACATTCAAGTAGAAGCTAAAATTCCTTAGCTGCTTTGGAAAATGATTTGGCAGGTCTTCAAAAAGTTAACGTAAAATTACCATATGACCTAGCAATTCCACTCCTCAGTATGTACCCCAGATAATTGAAAATGGCTAATCAAAGAAATCCACATACACATGTTTTAGTGGTACTACTTACAATAGCCAAAAGGCAGAAAAAAAGTATTTCCGTAAGAATAAGAGTGGATACTTATCATACTGTTCATGGGGTTCTCAAGGCAAGAATACTGAAGTGGTTTGCCATTCCCTTCTCCGTGGCAAATAGATGGAGAAACAGTGGAAACAGTGAGGGACTTTATTTTTCTGGGCTCCAAAATCACTGCAGATGGTGACTACAGCCGTGAAATTAAATGATACTTGCTCCTTGGAAGAAAAGCTATGACCAACCTAGACAGCATATTAAAAAGCAGAGACATTACTTTGCCAAAAAAGGTCCGTCTAGTCAAAGCTATGGTTTTTCCAGTAGTCGCGTATGGATGTGAGAGTTGGACTGTAAAGAAAGTTGAGCGCCAAAGAATTGATGCTTTTGAACTGTGGTGTTGGAGAAGACTCTTGCGAGTTCCCTGGACTGCAAGGAGATCCAACCAGTCCATCCTAAAGGAGATCAGTCCTGAATATTCATTGGAAGGTCTGATGTTGAAGCTGAAACTCCAATACTTTGGTCACCTGATGCAGAGAACTGACTCATTAGAAAAGACCCTGATGTTGGGAAAGATTGAAGGCAGGAGGAGAAGGGGATGACGGAAGATGAGATGGTTGGATGGCATCACTGACTCGATGGACATGAGTTTGAGTAAACTCCGAGAGTTGGCTATCGACAGGGAGGCCTGGAGTGCTGCAGTCCACGGGGTCACAAAGAGTCGGACACAACTGAGCGACTGAACTGAACTGAAGAGTGGATAAACAAATTATGATACATTCATACAATGTAAATTACTTAGCCACAGTGGTGGTGGTGGTGGTTTGATCGCTAAGTTGTGTCTGACCCTTGTGACCCCATGGACTGTAGCCTGCCACTCTCCTCTGTCCGTGGGATTCTCCAGGCAAGAACACTGGAGTGGGTTGCCATTTAAGCAATAAAGTACCAATATATTCTACAAAACCTTATGTGAAGTGATAGAAACCAGACACAGACAGTAACATACCATATAATTCCCTTCATGTGAAATATCCAGAATAAGTAAATCCATAGAGACGGAGATTAGATTGGTGGTTGCCAGTGGCTGGGGGAGGGGGAAAGGAGATAACTGCCTAATGAGTGTGGGGTTTCCTTTAGAGCTGAAAAAACTACTCTGGAACTAGATAGAGGTGACGGTTGTACAACACTGAGAATGTACTAAATTCCACTTGAATTGCTCACTTTAAAATGGTTAATTTCATGTGACATAAATTTTACTTCAATACATTTTTTAAAACATATAAAATCCTCTACAACATGGATGAACCTTAAAAACATTATGCCAAGTAAAAGAAGCCAGACACAAAAGATCACATACTGTATGATACCGTTTCCCTGGAGAAGAAAATGGCAACACATTCCAGTATTCTTGCCTGAAAAATTTCATGGACAGAGGAGCCTGGCGGGCTAAAGTCTATGGGGTTGCAAAGAGTTAGACATGACTTAGCGACTAAACAACAACAATATGATACCATTTATATAAAAAGTCCAGAATAGACAAATTTATAATGACAGAAAATAGGTTAGTATTCCTAAGGGACACGGAGTCGGGGTGTTGGGACTGACTGCCAATAGTGACAGAGATTTGGGGAGCATGACAGAAACGGTTTGTAATTAGATAGTGGTTATGATTCCCTGATAGCTCAGTTGGTAAAGAACTGGCCTGCAATGCAGGAGACCCTAGTTCAATGCCTGGGATGGGGAGATCCACTGGGGAAGGAACAGGCTACCCACTCCAGTATTCTTGGGTTTCCCTTGTGGCTGAGCTGGTAAAGAATCTGCCTTCTATGCAGGAGACCTGAGTTCGATCCCTGGGTTGGGAAGATCCCTTGGAGAAGGGAAAGGCTACCCACTCCAGTATTCTGGCCTGGAGAATTCCATAGACTGTGTAAGTCCATGGGGTGTGAAAGAGTCGGACATGACTGAGCGAATTTCACTTCCACTTTCATGGTTGTATGACAGTGAATATACTAAAAACCACTGAACTGTACGCTTTGAAACAGTGAACTTTATGTTACATAACTATTATAAATAAATGTCCAAGCAGTCTCCTGCAAACAAATTAAAACTCAATTTAAAAACAAATATTCAGAGAAAGGATGTCAGGCTCCTAATTGATAATAATTATAAGAGGGACTTCCCTGGTGGTCCAGTGGTTAAGGTTTTGCATTCCCAGGCAGGGGGTGTGGGTTCAATCCCTCCCTGATCGGGAAGCTAAGATCCCACAAGCCTCAGGACCCCAAAACCAAAAAATATAAAACAGAAGCAATATCGTAACAAATTCAGTAAAGACTTTAAAAGTGGTCCATATTAAAAAATCTCTAAAAGTAGTTATAATAAAGTTAAGTCATTTTCTTTTTCAATTTTTAATTTGTGATTTGTTGTAATTTCCTCTCTCCCTCCAATGAATATTCATTTTTATACTTATTTTGTATATTTTTTTTCCCTAAGAGGGCTCTTAAAGTTAATTAAACTTCAGCTCACTCAAAACCTGGATGCCACCCCTATATTAATAGGTGCAGAAACTCAGCTCTACAAGATGAAGGAATTCTGTTCCCAAGCAGGCTGTGCAGTTTCAAGGGAACTCACTGCTGACTCCTCCACACCTCTCTGCCCAGACTCACAGGTCTTCAGTCCTCCTCCGAGATGCCCTTCTATTCTCACCCTCACCCTGCCACTGCTTCTTCCAGGTTATCATCAGCCGCATCACCTAACTGCTCTACAGTTTCCCAAACCACTTCCTCCAATCATCCTCCAAACTGCTGCCAGGGACAATCTTGCCGAAACACATCTTCTCTTCCTTCTCATCCCTACCAAGAAGCCACCCATGGCTCTTTATTTGTAGGGTAAAGAACAAATTTCTTAATAAACAGGTCCCAGCCTGTTTTTGCAGACCCAATTCCTAGTCTTTGTCTCACTAAAACGCATCTCTGCATCACGTGTCATGTACGACTCTTCTCCTAACCTCAGGTTTTCTATGTCTCCTCTTAGCTTTTGCTCGATTCTTTTCTCACCTTGGATGAACCTCCTCCTCTTCTCCTTGAGGAGTTCTTCATTTGTCAGTACCCAACTCAGGTTTTGCTTCTGCAAGGTTTCCCATCCCTCTCTGCAGCATTTATGATCTCTCATTGTACTTATTGGCATAGGTAGTTGTGCATTCGATACATTCACATTTGTTTATAAATCAACTAAAGATTTTGAACTATTTCCTTGTGTATATAAAAATATATAACACACACACATATATTATATGAAAAAAAGGGAAAGTGTTAGTTGTTCATTCATGTCTGACTTTTTGTGACTCCATGAACTGTAGCCCGCCAAGCTCCTCTGTCCATGGAATTCTCCAGGCAAGAATCCTGGAGTGTATATATATATAGTCTAAAGATTTAGGTGTCTATCAACGTACCCAAAGCAAAGCCAGTGTCATACCTATTCTAAAAATGTTTTTCTTGATAGTTACTAGCTTTTCTGTACATAGTATGTATTTACCCATGTTCCAGGCACCAATTAAATTAGAAGTATCTATACGTGTGTGTGTGCTGCATGTGTATATAAACACTCTTGTCCTTAAGGACTTGAGACACTGAATAAAGAAACAAGCACATGAGAGCAATTAAGAATCTCATTATTATGAATCAATGTCCAGTGGACTACTGCAAACCAATTAAATGAGCCTTGATGGCTCCCAGAGCAGAGTGCACTGAATTCTGCATGTTCTTATGCAGTGACCAAACACTCAGACGTTTTAAACAGCCATATGGACTGGCAGTCTCATACCTTAAGACAGAATAGCTATCCTTTGTTTGGTAAATGTATTACTTACCCAGGGCATTCCTGGGCACTAGGTACAAGGCACTGTGACAGGTGCTGGGGGCTAGAGAAAGAGTCCCAGATCTCAAGCTGCTCACAGCCTCTGTGGGAGACAGCCAAATTCACCAACAGGGCTTCACATCCTTGAGTACTTTGCAGAATATGTTTTGTCTTTAGTTCATTGTAACTTAACTCTCATATTACAGGCACCATGAGAGAGAATACAAAGATAAATGCCTGGACTCTACTCGCTCCTGAGGAGTTCAGAGTCTAGGAGGGGAGACAGACATATCAACAAATATTAACAGTGCAGAGTGATTCATCAACACTGTAAGTATGTGAAAGGTTCACTGGCAGAAAAGAGAAGAGGGTGATTATTCCCTCCCAGCTCCCCTTCCTCACTGGGACAGAGTAATTGCAGACATATTTGTGGAAGAGATGATACCTACCTACACAGGGTTTTGGAGAGCATTCTGAGCAGTGGGTCGGGACACAAAGACATAGAAGGATATGGCTGGAGGGTGAAGTGATGGTGGTGGAGGTGAGTGGATAAGAAGGTGAGGAAGGCAGCAATGTGAAGGGCTTTAGGTGCTGGTCAAGAGTTAGACAAATGATGAGGAGCCACAAAAGACCACAGGGAGTAGGGAGATATGGATAATGCAAGCTTCCAGGTAGGATCATGGCAAACTGATGAGGTAGGGGCCATGCTGGAAGTGGAGAGATGGTCTGGAAGGCTATGGCAAGAATCCAGACAAGAGAAGATGAGGGTCAAACACAAGTCCATGGCACTGGGGATGAAGTGGAGAGGCTGCACTTGAGAAGGTTTCAGGGAAGAATCTGAAGGTTTTGTGACTGGATGTGCAGGAAGTAGCAGGTACTGAAGAAAAATGTCCAGAATTAAACCCAGGTTTCCACCTGAGGAAAACTGGATAAATGAGGATGTTATGAGCCAAGAGAAAACACAGAAGGAAGAGGGACAGTGGAAGAAGAGAGAGAGGGAAATCAGTTGTGTTTGAGGTAGTTAAGAAGTGTTTAAGTGGAGATTGTTACAAGAAAGTTAGGTCTACATGTCTGGAACAGGAGAAAGTAGAACTAAAATATAAATAT
This sequence comes from Giraffa tippelskirchi, assembly GCF_054371585.1. Lineage (NCBI taxonomy): Eukaryota > Metazoa > Chordata > Mammalia > Artiodactyla > Giraffidae > Giraffa > Giraffa tippelskirchi. The sequence goes on along the minus strand of NC_137280.1, from coordinate 34,619,650 downwards.
AAAATCTTCTGGAATTTGGATGTCAGAACCAAGGGAGAGGTTGAAATCTCCTGAGCAAAGAAGATAGGAGAACCCAAGACAGAATCCAGTCTCTCACAGGATGGGTTCGGTTCAGTTCAGTCACTCAGTGGTGTCTGACACTTTGCGACCCCACGGACTGCAGCATGCCAGGTTTCCCTGTCCATCACCTACTCCTGGAGCTTGCTCAGACTCATGTCCATTGAGTTGATGATGCCATCCAACCATCTCATCCTCTGTCATCCCCTTCTCCTCCTGCCTTCAATCTTTCCCAGCATCAGGGTCTTTTCAAATGAGTCAGTTCTTTGCATCAGGTGGTGAAAGTATTGGAGCTTCAGCATCAGTCCTTCCAATGAATATTCAAGGTTGATTTCCTTTAGGATTGACTGGTTTGACCTCCTTGTTGTCCAAAGGACTCTCAAGAGTTTTCTCCAGCACCACAGTTCAAAAGCATCAATTCTTCAGCGCTCAGCCTTCTTTATGGTCCAACTCTCACATCCGTACATGACTATTGGAAAAACCATAGCTTTGACTAGATGGACCTTTGTCAATAAGGTAATGTCTCTGCTTTTTAATATGCTGTCTAGGTTAGTCATAACTTTTCTTCCAAGAAGCAAGTATCTTTTAATTTCATGGCTGCAGTCACCATCTGCAGTGATTTTGGAGCCCAAGAAAATAAAGTCTCTCACTGTTTCCATTGTTTCCCTATCTATTTGCCATGAAGTGATGGGACCGGATGCCATGATCTTAGTTTTTTGGAATGTTGAGTTTTAAGTCAGCTTTTTCACTCTCCTCTTTCACTTTCATCGAGAGGCTTTTTAGTTCCTCTTCACTTTCTGCCATAAGGGTAGTGTCATCTGCGTATCTGAGGTTATTGCTATTTCTCCTGGCAATCTTGATTCCAGCTTGTGTTTCGTCCATCCACAGGATGCGTAGATAAAATGATTATGGGATGCGTAGATAAAATGATTATGGGAAAGATATAACACAGGAGAGAGTGGAGTTCTTAAAGTGAGGAGAATTTCTAGGAGAAAGTGGATAAAATTATCATTGCTACAGAGTGACTAAGAAAGGCTAGACAGGAATTTGGCAGTTAGGAAACGGCTGGAAATCTCTGCCTGGCATCTTTCCCTGTGTTGTAGGGACTGGGAAACCAGGTACATTCAGGGTGAAGGGGTAAAGGAGTGTGGTTATTAGTAGAGTTTATTCCATCAAGAAATTTGACCTCGAAGGCATGAGAGGAGAAAGGCCAGCTGTTATTAATAGAAGGGGGCATTGGATTTGGGGAAGTGTTTTATATGTCAGAGTCTTGAACGTGTTTATTGATTGAGAGGAAAGAGCCTGTTGAAAGAAAGGGAAGCTGAAGAATCAGATGCATTCTGAAGCACAGCTGGAGGCATTACTTTTCCAGGAAAAAAAAAAGAACAAATCTTCACCTGAAATTGTAAGAATGGCAATGGTTGTAAAAAGGTTGTATGTGGGGAAAAAAAAGTTGTACGTGTGTGTGTGTAAGGAAAATTAAGGAACTTCAAGCCTGATGGCCTCTATTACTCAAGAAGTCTGTTTCCATGGCTGAAGAATCGAGAAAGAGAATGGGAACTGGAGGGCACACAATGTTTTTATGTATCCTGTGGACATTGGAGGAATGAAACTGAAATGCAAATATCTCCTTCCATATTAATAAACAAGAAATGTCACAGCCATCAGTGATTTCTGGCCTCCAAATGTGAATCAGGGTTCCCAAAACTGCGATCCAGCAGATGCTGCCACCCCCACCTCCCCCAGTGGTGATTGCTGAGGAGTTGGGGGAATGCAAGAAGCAACCGTCTGCCACTCCTTAAGAGGAACAAGGAAACAGGATTGGCACCAGATAGCTGAGGTGATATGAAAGGAATGAATTCACTGAGCCCAGAGGCTTGCATCTTCCCATACATAGAATGCTGAACTCCTTAACCTGATACCTGATCTTTGATGTTCAGGCTGCCTGCTCCCTTTGTTGCAAACTTGTATATAGCCTGACTTCCCCTTCTGCCTCCTTGGAATAGTTTTCTCAGAGCTACTGAGATGCTGTCTCCTAGGCTCAGAGTCCTAAACATTCCCACCAAAGAAAAGAACTCTCTACTTTCAGGTTGTGACTATATTTTTCAATTGACAAAACTTACAAAGTGGAACTAACGGGGTGTTGAAGCCACTGGAGAGATCATAGGTTAGTGAAACACAATCAGCAGTATAGAGGTTCAAGTGCCTTGCTCACCTCACACTAATAACTCAGGTTTGACACACATTTAAGTAGGTTGTGTAATTCCTAGAAGCTCAGGGTACTTTCCTGACAAGCTAAGCATTCAAGTTAATGAATGAATATAAAACCAATGCCAGAGAAGTATGGTGAGATCACTGAATCTGTGGACTCGGCCACTGGTGACCAAGGGCAGGTGTTCCAGGGGTAAGAAAATGCTGTCTAGCTGTTTGCTCTTCACTGAAGGCAGGATAGTAGACAATGGGCTTAAATTGCAGCCAGATGTTAAGAAAGAATGATATTCTAAGAGTACAAGACGACAAAGAGCAACCTGCCTTGGTGATCCTTAGAAATAAGTGCCCCTCAGGTGGTTCTGATTCCAGCCTTGGATGATGGCTTATTTGTATTTTTTATGTTCCCTTTAACTCTATGCCACAGTCTGATGTTAAGCAAAAAGAATATATAGTAGCACACCCCAAACAATGGAGACAGCAGAGTACTTTGTTTTTCTTTGCTTTACTTTTTATCTTATTCTTTTCTCTAATGGGCACATGAGAAGCAGCTACTATGTAAAAATAATCTGGACATTAAAGTAACACAAGTCATGTGTAATTATTAACTGTGTCATAGCCCAATCAAAAGAGAGAGAGAAATTTAAACTGCTCAGTCCTCTATCCTGCCTTGTTGGTTATCTCTAGCTTGATTAAAGAGAATGATACTCATTTGTAAATGCATTTGGCAAACTTACCCTGCTATTGTTTCCATTATTTTGCAAATTACAGACATTGAGATGAAGGCTCTGTAATTTCCTAGCATTCCCTTTATTCCTGCTTGGAAAACTGGTATTGCCCTGGCATACTTCCACTTTGCTGTTATTTCATTTGAATACAGCAAATTCTTTATTATGATTAACAAAGACTTCTGCTCCATTCCTCTTTGAATATCAGTCTGCTCTTGGAGATGAGTTGATTTTGAGCCCTGCTGTCTCCTTGAATCTCTCAAAGATGTTCAAGACAGCAGACATCAGTGTATTTTTAAATGACATGTTTTCTCTGTGTTCCCCCTTTTGAATTTGTTATATGTTTAGTAATTTTACCATCATCTGGAACTTTTTTCTCTTCTATCAATTGTCTGATTCTAAATGTCTCCTACACTCGTTACTTAAAAGCCTGCAAATATGCAAGCAGTTGGGTTTGGTAATCTTGTTATTTTTAAGCTTCTTTCTCTTTTCAGTTTTCCTTTATCCTCATACATACATTTCTCAGGATTTTACGATGTTTTGTAAGCAGTCTTGATACCAGGCACTTTGCGCGCACTATGCTAAGTCGCTTCAATCGTGTCCGACTATTTGCAACCCTATGGACTATAGCCTACTAGACTCCTCTTTCCATGGGATTCTCCAGGTAAGAATATTGGAGTGGGTTGCCATTTCCTACTCCAGGGGATCTTCTCGACCCAGGGATTGAACCCGCATCTCCTGGATATCCTGCATTAGCTGGAGGATTCTTTTCCACTGTGCTACCTGGGAAGCCTCAGGCACTTTGGAGCATCTCAAATAAATAGATGTTCTCCTTGAGCACTGTATATTTCTAGTCCATTCATTTATCATTGCACTGGAATCACATTCCCCTCAAATAAGTCTCTTCCTCCTTAAATCTTGCCTGGATGTCCACCCAATTTAATACCCCTGTAGCAGTCCTCACACTTAGAGAGTACTAGCTAAATATTCACCTCCTAAGATCAGCCATGTTGTTACCCGAAAGCTGGGTTTGCCCCCTTGGTGGATATTGAGCCAAGAAACACAACCAAACCAAAGACTGGGAGATGGAAAGATTTATTGCTTGCAGTGAGTAAGGAGAACATGGAGGATTTTTCCCAAAGCAATGTCTCTCCAAGGAGTAAAACTGGGAATGTTTAAGCTAAGGATATATGCCTATTCATGAAGGGCCTTGAGCAGAAGAGGAGAATTCAGCATAGAATTAGGGCAAAGGTTGAGGGCCAGATTATTATTTATATCGCTGGAAGAGGAACTAGGACTCTGTTTATCACCGAACTACTGTTTCTTAACTGCTTTTCCTTTGTTCCTGCATTCTCTTACTTCCCTTAAAATCATTAATTGCTGAGATCTGTGTAAGGGCAAGCATTGTGGCCAGGCTTAGATCACAAAACTGTTATTGTTGTTAGATCACCAAGTTGTATCTGACTCTTTCTGACTCCATGGACTATAGCACACCAAGCTTCCCTGTCCTCCACTGTCTCCTGGAGTCTGCTCAAACTCATGTCCACTGAGTCGATGATGCCATCGAACCATCTCATCCTCTGTCATCCCCTTCTCCTCCTGCCTTCAATCTTTCCCAGCTCAGGGTCTTTTCCAATGAGTCAGTTCTTCACATCAGGTGGCCAAAGGGTTGGAGCTTCAGCAACAGTCCTTCCAATGAATATTCAGGATTGATTTCCTTTAGGATTGACTGGTTTGACCTCCTTGCTGTCCAAGGGACTCTCAAGAGTCTTCTCCAGCACCACAGTTCAAAAGTATCAATTCTTCAGTGCTCAGCCTTCTTTATGGTCCAACTCTCACAACCATACATGACTATTGGTAAAACCATAGCTTTGTCTATACGGACCTTTGTAGGCAAAGCAAGATCTCTGCTTGTCAAGAAATCTATGCCTGATTCTCTTTCTCTCTGAGCTCCTATTCTATCTGCATACAAAATTTAGAAAAAGTCACATTCAAAGGATTCTTCTAAACCACAAGGCTTGGTACAAAATGCTGGAAGTGAAACAGGTGCACAATTGTGACGTGTGTGCTCCTCTTCCACAATCAGAGCACAAAGTTCTCCTCTTACTCCTCTTTGCCTTTATCTCCTCATGCCTTATTGTCCCCTCTCCTCCATGATGTCGGCATCTTTAGGAACCAGACATCGTTTCTTTAACCTAGTTGGGCCAAATATGTGGAAGAGTATACTGAGGTGAGGGTAGTTTAGCTCCATTTATTCATGTTGGGTAGGTAGCACTGTAGAAAATGAGGATAATATCAGGGGAATTGGTATGTCTCACATTATTGAGAGCTTATTATATACCAGGTATTGTTTCATCTGCTGTACGTGTTTCATCTCAGTTAATCTCAACAATACAGCAAGGTGGACCCTCAGGACTCAGAGAGACTGAGGAACATGCCTAAGACTCCACAGCTAGCCACTGAGTAGCAGGTGCATGAGAACCTAGGGTGTCTGATGGCAGAGCTAGAACTACACTCTGTCTATGCAGAGGAAGCATGCAGTGAATTATTAGCACTTTATGTTGATTATTGTTCAAATATTTCTCTCCCATGTATTGAGTAGTACTGCATGTTAGGCTGTGTTTGACCCTTTCATCTTGTCAACTGAAAAAATAAAATTCACAGAGTAAGTGTTGTGAGTTAAATTTTATTTGGGGCAAGATGAGGACTATAGGCCGGGAGACAGCATCTCAACTCTGAGGAACTGATCTGAAGAGGGTTTGGGGAAGTCAGTACATATGTGATTTTTGTGAAGGGGAATCTGTGCAGTCAAGCACACATTTTTGCAGAAGGTTGCTGCTAGTCTCCTGATGGTTACTGCTGGTCATGAGGAGCAGATGTGTCCAATAACAATTTTAGTGCCTTTCTAGATATGAGAGGATACAAGAATTTGGGCTTATAAAATCTTCTTCTGAAAATATCTAACTATCTGAAAACCTGTTCTGCCAGTTTTTCTCACAGCGCAGTGTGCCTCAATTCTGATCTCCACCCTGAACTCTTTTTAGTGTGTGTGTTGAAGGTCAGTGATTGCACTGGCTAGTGACTTAATCCTTGTAGAGGCAGGTGGCAAGTGCCAACTTTTAGCGGGCAACCTCATTTAATGTTCACATTAACCCATGGGATTATGATTTCCATTTAACAATCAAGGAAACTGAATCTCAAAGGCATCCTGTAACTTGCCCAAGCTTACTCAGCTAGTGAGAAGAAACAGCCCTGGGCACTCCTACTAGCCCTCACACTCCTTTTATTTCTTTTCAAATCTTTCTTTGGAGGACATATTGAATTTTTCCTCCTTAGGCTCCGGAATCTAATGAGGTCATATTGACAGTCATAACTCGGATGTAAATGGCCGGCACTCCCACCTGCATGAGCCCCGCTCACACACTTCTCCTCTTGCTGGGAGCTGCTTCTGCTCTGTGGGGGCACTACTGCCTCCATGGGATCCCCCTCTCCCAGGGGCCATATAGTCCAGTGGCCTCTGGCAAATGGGGAAGAAGGACTCACATTAGCCTTCACTCAGGCAGTGCTGCCAGTGCCCTGACGTCTAGAGCTATTGTTTTAGTGTTTTCCTAATAATGTAAGAAAACCTCTTTTGCTCTTCATTTATAGCCTGTCTGCTGTCTGATTCAGCTGTGAGTGCATGGGGACCCGAGTAGGGATCAGGACCACGTGACAGATAACATTCTATGTTCTGAATTATCCTCCTGTTCACTGACTAAGATGTAGGTTTGGACCAAAGAGCCCCTAATCTTTTTAGGGGGAAAATTCCTTTTCCTGAACTATGTGGCCTGGGTGGAAGGTAATACCTGTCTCCCACTAGGGAAGCTGAGGGGCCAGAGCCTCCTTTCCTGCAGTCAGGGAGTAAACACGTGGCCTCATTTGACCAACCAGTGCTCTCCTCTGAAACAAGCTGAGTGAGTGATACAAAGACAATAGGGATGAGGGGTCCTTAGGTGAGTCATCCAGTCCTGAGGCCTGGTCCTCACACTCCCCTAATGTCTGTGATTTTCAGGCCTTTAGCTGATTCTCTGAGCTCTATCCTTTCAATAAGTGGCCTTTTATGTAAAAATACCCAGGGTGTATTTCTGTTCCACACCATTAAGGAGCCTGAAATGCACATGGATTTACAAGGTAAATGTCAAGAAAACTTTGTGGTCCTTTTCCCGCTCCTTTCATCCCCCTCTCTCTTAACTTCTTGTCTGCTCCCAAGTCCCCATGGGTCAGGTTAGCCTTCACGGCTCAGACCCCCTCATGATGCTAATTTTACTAAGCTTCCCTTTCCAGAACCCAGAGCTCTGGATTTCCTTCTCCACTTTTTACCACAATCCACATGCCGGAATATTTCATATTTTCTTCAGCAAGGGCTGCTGTTCAACAGGACTTCGTGGTAAAGCGATACCATAAAACCATATATTTTATTTTATGTATTTTGTTTTTATAACTGTATTTATTTGTTTTTGGCTGTACTGGCTCTTCATTGCTGTGCGGGCTTTCTCAAGTTGCAGCGAGCAGCGGCTGCTCTTCATTGCAGTACACAGGCTTCTCATTGTGGTGGCTTCTCTTGTTGTGAAGCACAGGTTCTAGGGCAGGTGGCCTTCAGTCGTTGTGGCTCCCAGGCTTTAGAACACAGGCTCAATAGTTGTGGTGCACAGGCTTAGATGATCCATAGCATGTGGAATCTTCCCAGATCAGAGATCAAACTTGTGTCTCCTGCATTGAAAGGCATATTCTTTACCGCTGAGCCACTAGGGAAGCCCAAAGCCATATAGCTTACCTCATAGAATATTCCTGAAACAAAGTCTTATAGGAGCAATAAGTGGACCAAACAAAAGAGCAGCTGCTCTGGCCCCCATTAAGCTTGGAAACCAGTGTTGTAAGCCAACCCGTGAATCCCCTCAGCTCCCTGAGAATATTCACAGCTGATAATGGTTCTGAATGGGCAACAGAAAGAGTATTTGATGGAGCCAATTCCTCCCATCTCTACCACCATCCCAATGTGTAGTGTTAAACAAATCATTGAACACTTTTGGGTTTTACTTTTTGAGTTTGGAAAAATAAGGACATTATATTTTCTCTAAGTGTCTTTCAATACTATGATTTGAGTGTTACATGTTCCATTAGCTTTTTCATTTTAATAGAAGACTTTTGAAAATGTCAAACTTTTGAGTTCCAAATACATCATCACTATACTGAAATAAAGCTTTATGACAGGCTAGAAGGAGGAGGAGTTTTGGTTTGCTTGGTTGGCGGTGAGAGAGAAGGGAAGAAGAGAGGCGAGCTACCTCAAATTTTTTGGTTCAGGTTTCCTGGCAATTGCAACTCCACAACCAGTTCCTTCTCTCATTAGACTAAGAATGCCAAGAGCTCAACCCTTCCCCTTCCCCCCACCCCTGCATGGTAGGAAAGCGCTCTCTAACATGCTTCCATATTTGGCCCAAGCTCAAGACAGTTGCTCTCCTGGTATTACTGACCACAGTTCTTGGCCTCCTTAAATAGAAATTGCTAAGAGGCCAGACAAGAAATTCAGGCAAGGCTTTATTGGGACTCCTGCTGCAGAGAGGGAGTGAGAACAAGCAACAGGTTCCCTTGCTTGCTCCCTGGTGCAGGGACGTGGGGGGTGAGTCTTAAACAAAATGACTTGTTTAACACTACATCCTTATATGGGGTAAGGGTAGGGGTGTATCCAGGGGGTCCAGCTGGAAGGGTGGCTTAGGTCATTTGCCCACCCCTTTGGTGATATTGTGTGCAGGGGGCATGCTCAGTGCCCTGTTTTTGCTCTGGCTCTTCAGAAGCGTCAGTTGGGTTTTTGGTCTTTGTGTATCTTATTGTCCATAATTTTCCCTAACTGGCATACACAGTTATTTTCAGTCCCTTGTAGCTTTTTTGTATTTTGTTGCTCAAGGAGACAGTGCAAGCACTGCAGCAAAGAGTCCCAGGTCCCACGTCCCAGCCTATCTCACTAGTATTAACACTTGTAGAGCATTATTGGTCATCACTCAAATGCAACAATATCAACTCACATTGGAGTCCTTTGGTTCGAAACACAGTAAGTGGATCCACAGTTTCTCCTGGAGGAGACAGAAACCCCTGCTTGCCACTCTGCAGAGAGCAGGGAAGTTTCTCTTCTTATGGGTACATGTGTGAGTGCTAGGTCTCTTCAGTCATGTCTGAAACTTTGTGACCCCATGGGCTGTAACCCCCCAGGCTCCTCTGTCCATGGGATTCTCCAGGCAAGAATACTGGAGTATGTTGCCATGCCCTCCTCCAGGGGATCTTCCTGACCAAAGGATTGAACCCACATCTCCTGTGTCTCCTGCATTGGCAGGAGGGTTCTTTACCACTAGTGCTACCTGGGAAGCACATGTCTTTGTATTTCTCTCCCTTGAACTGGTGGGGATACATTCACATTACTACCTCAGTTACAACTCATACCAGTGAATGTTAGCTACGATTACACTAGTAGTGGTTACTATCTCTTCGATTTTGCTCTAAAGATATAATGTTTGTAAATTCTTTAAAAATAGTACTATTTAGTTTCAACATTTGTATGGAAGAAATGTACTTTTATCTTTATTGTAGATGAAGAAACCAAGTGATGAGAGTATGGGTTGCTGCTGCTGCTACTAAGTCGCTTCAGTCGTGTCCGACTCTGTGCGACCCCATAGACGGAGGCCCACCAGGCTCCACTATCCCTGGGATTCTCCAGGCAAGAATACTGGAGTGGGTTGCCATTTACTTCTCCAGTGCATGAAAGAGAAAAGTGAAAGTGAAGTCGCTCAGTCGTGTACGACTCTTCGCGACCCCATGGACTGCAGCCTACCAGGCTCTTCTGTCCATGGGATTTTCCATGCAAGAGTACTGGAGTGGGCTGCCATTGCCTTCTCTGAGAGAGTATGGGTAACTTCCCTAAAGTCTCACAGACTGTAGGAGGCAGAACTGAGACTATGAACCAGCGTTTATCTGTCTCCAAGTTCTTATTGCTGAAAAAAATTCTTGAAAGAGAAGGAAAATTTTCCAGAGCTTGGGCAGATCACCTTGGGAATTAGAGGCAGATAAGGACCTATTTAATCTTTATTCATTTAGACTCAGGGCTCTCTAAAAGCAGGAAGTGGAAGGCGCGAGGGTTTGCCACAATATTTGTCGTTCATAAGTCAGAAATAAGCAATCAGTCCCTTTTCACATAGGGCACTATAATAAACACTGGCACAGTCCCTGCAATTTGGTTTTGCAAAGAAAACAGGAAACAAGCACATTTTCACTGTGGCTTCAGTCTAAGGAGGGCTGGCATCTGCTGACTGGCGGGCTAGATTTTCTTGTCAATACCCTGTGTTTACTATCCTGGTCACATGAACAGAGAGAGGAGGGTGAGTCACAGTAACTGACTGCTAAATTAGGAAAATGTAATCTATTTGTTTCTTTTAAATTAGATGCCCCCAAAGCATTTTAAAGCTTTTTTCCTCAGAAACCATAGTCACAACCTAAACAGCTAATGGATTCCTAATTTGTGCTAATCTAGCTATTATAAGTAAATATATGGTCATTGTGCCCTATATGAGGGCAAGATTTTGAATATACTGCTTTTCATCTACAAATGCCAAAACCCTGTAGACTTTCTGTCTTTGCTTTTCTCATGCCCGCCCCTCACTACTCACCTGCAGAGTCATCAAAATGCAGTGCATCACTTTGCACATTATATTGCTGGCAAACAACATTGCATTTCTTAACCAATATGAATCACTGATCAGCAGCTCTGCAAGGAATCGAGGGGGTCACTTGATGTGACTTCTCCATTTTATAGATAAAACTGAGGTCCAGCAAGGTTTAAGCAATTTGATGAATTCCAGACCTCTGGATGCCTAATTCCCCATCAAAGTCCCTTTCTTTTCCCTGTGGTACACCTGCACTCCGGGAAATCAGTGTCACTCAAGAAATCCTGGTTTGAATGAGTGAAATGTATGATGATCAAAACAATCAGTCCATTGAGCAAATAAAACAGCAGATCCACTCAACAGTCATCATCCCTCAGGAGGAGTACTGGGGTAAAGTCACTGGCCAGGAGCTTTTCATAGAAAGTACTTCAGTTTAATCTCTAGACCTGCACCCATTCTCTTAATTTCCTTTTAAAATTTGCTGACTTGAATCAGAGCCTGGTTTCTTGTTTTACCCAAACTTAGCAATGAGGTCCAAGACATCTGGATTTATTCACGCGTAAACATGAGGTTGCCTGTTTTGACCTTTATTTTCATGCTGCAGCTTTTTGAAAAACCTCTGATTGGTGTTTCTCCAAATGAATAGAGCTATGTGGAGCACAGAGCAAGCACAAAATAATTGTTGTCAATGATAGTATTGACCGGGATAATGTATGGGAGATGATAGAAAGGGTGGTAGTGGGGGGGTCAGATGATTCAGGATTGAAAAGGTGGATGAGGGAAAAGAGAGGTTGAGGCTTGGGTAGCGAGGGCAGAAGTGATGAGCACAGGAATTATGTAGGAGGACGTGGAACAGGTGATGTGAATTATCCATGTGTATATTATATATAAAACAAATTATCCATGTGCATATTAAGAAGGAGATAGAGCAATGTTTCCATTAAATTCCAAGCAATGGGCTAGTTTATAGTTCCGTTCCGTTCAGTCGCTCAGTCGTGTCCCACTCTTTGTGACCCCATGAATCACAGCACACCAGGCCTCTCTGTCCATCACCAACTCCCGGAGTCTACCCAAAGCCATGTCAATCGAGTCAGTGATGCCATCCAACCATCTCATCCTCTGCCGTCTCCTTCTCCTCCTGCCCCCAATCCTACCCAGCATTAGGGTCTTTTCCAATGAGTCAACTCTTTGCATGAGGTGGCCAAAGTATTGGAGTTTCAGCTTCAACATCAGTCCTTCCAATGAACACCCAGGATTGATCTCCTTTAGGGTGGATTGATTGGATCTCCTTGCAGTCCAAGGGACTCTCAAGAGTCTTCTCCAACACCACAGTTCAAAAGCATCAATTCTGCGGTGCTCAGCTTTCTTCACCGTCCAACTCTCACATCCATACATGACCACTGGAAAAACCATAGCCTTGACTAGATGGACTTTTGTTGGCAAAGTAATGTCTCTGCTTTTAAATATGCTATCTAGGTTGGCCATAACCTTCCTTCCAAGGAGTAAGAGTCTTTTAATTTCATGGCTGCAATCACCATCAGCAGTGATTTTGGAGCCCAAAAACATTAAGTCTGACACTATTTCCACTGTTTCCCCATCTATTTCCCATGAAGTGATGAGACCAGATGCCATGATCTTAGTTTTCTGAACGTTGAGCTTTAAGCCAACTTTTTCACTCTCCTCTTTCACTTTCATCAAGAGGCTCTTTAGTTCTGCCATAAGCGTGGTGTCACCTGCATATCTGAGGTTATTGATATTTCTCCTGGCAATCTTGATTCCAGCTTGTGTTTCTTCCAGCTCAGCGTTTCTCATGATGTACTCTGCATATAAGTTAAATAAGCAGGGTGACAACATACAGCCTTGACATACTCCTTTCCCTATTTGGAACCAGTCTGTTGTTCTATGTCCAAAGCCATCTTAAAGTCAATGGCATGGTTAATACTTTGTGGTGAGAAGAAAGTCAATGAATTCAAAGCCAAATGCGTAGCTTTGCAAGCACTGACTTGTGAAGTAATCCACGTTTTAGCTTTAGAGAGAATGTTCACCTCAAGGAGCCTCGTATTTTAACATTCCTGGGTGCGATAAAGCAAGAATGGTCAGGGCACTTTGGTGAGCATGGACACATTGACCATATTTCAGGACACGAGTCTCTAATATTTGGCCCCACCTCTGTGGAGCAGTAGCTCTGATTACAGTGTTTTCAACAAGCACTTTCGAAGATATGACTCTGGGGAGAAGAATACCGAACCTGTGATTGCAACTGCAACACCAATTGGCTCCGAGGGTCCCTTAATGAAAAGATTTCCACATCACCTCCAACCACCTTTACCCCCCCCGCCCCCCAAAATTCTGGCCATGTTAGATTGGATGTGAATTCCATAAACTGCATATGAGAAAAAAAAATTATTTTTTAGTGTCAAAACACAGAAGGGAGAAGGGGAAGGGAATAAGATATTAGTGCTACAGACCCTTGGGACTCACAGCTATCTTGCTCCTTGGGGCTTAGAAGCTTCTTTCTGGCAGATGCTCCCTTGAAAAGGGGGAACAGAATACAGACTTATAGCAGGTTGGGGCTTCCCAGGTGGTTCAGTGGTGAAGAATCCGCCTACCAATGCCCAAGATGCAGTAGACACAGGTTCAATCCTTGGGTCAGGAAGATCCCCTGGAGAAGGAAGTGGCAACCTTCTCCAGTATTCTTGCCTGGAGAATCCCATAGACAGAGGAGCCTGGCGGGCTACAGTCCATAGAAGCGCAAAGAGTCGGACATGACTGAGCATGCACTCACTTACAGCAGGCTAGGGTTCAGGAGGCCTTGATGGGTGCTCTGGGATCTGGGGAAGTGTGGTATCAGTTGTGTTTGCAAGCTATGCTTCTGTCTTGCAAGTGTGGTAGGTGGAGTTTTATGAACAAATGTTTTCAGTTTCCTCCCTCTCAAGTCCTCATCTCTTCCATGGATTTCTGTGCCTCCCTTCCCACCTACTACATGAGAATCCAGTTGGATTCCTGGATGGTTTATGAACAAAACTTGGGAGAATTGAAGAGGGTAGGATAGATAAAAAGGGGGTCAGAGGAGTGAGGATTGAAATGGAAAGATTGGTGGAAAGGGAATGGGATGGGGTAAATTGCTTAGTGTGGCAACGTGAGCATCTCAGTCACTTTATCATGTCTGACTTTTTGTGACTGCATGGACTGTAACCTGCCAGGCTCCTCTGTCCATAGGATTGTCCCAGCAAAAATACTGGAGTGGGTTGCCATTCCCTCCTCCAGGGTAGGTAGTGTGGCAATGCTGAGCTACAAAAGAAGAGAGGAGAGAAAACAGGGTGGGCTATTCTGGAAAGGGAATTTTTTTGCAAACAAGGGACTCTGAAGGAGTGTACAAAATCTGTGAGTGCAAAAGAAGGGGCTTGCCTTCAATTAGAACCTCTGAGAGAGATGAAAATCAAGACTCAAGTCTTCTTAAACTGCTACTTAGCAGCTGGGCTAGTCCTTTGAATATAGAGATGAGACCACAGGAGATCTGCTTTTATTTGGGTTACACAATAAAGGTGGAGACTTAAATACCCTCTGGTATAAATTGTCTCTTTTTTTTTCTAAGAAAGAAACCCAGGGAATTCCCTGGTTGCCTAGTGGTTAAGATTCAGGGCTTTCACTGATGTGGCACAGGTTCCATCCCTGGTCAGGGAACTGACATTTGGCAAGCTGTGTGGTGTAGCCAAGGAAAAAAAAAAAGGAAAGAAACCCAAATGATGCAGAGATCCTTGGCTTCAATAAAGAGTGGTGAGAAGCCAATAGCTCTGAGAAGCTGTGCTCAGTCACTTCAGTCGTGTCCAATTCTTTGCAACCTATGGACTGTAGCCTGCCAGGCTCCTTTGTTCATGGGATTCTGCAAGCAAGAATACTGGAGTGGGTTGCTGTGCCCTCCTCCAGGGGATCTTCCCAACCCAGGATTCAAACCCATATCTCTGGCATCTCCAGCATTGTAGGCAGTTTCTTTAACCACTGAGCCTCTTCGGAAGCCCATTGCACACTAAGACCCCCTAAACTTTGTTCCCATTAGCTCATGATATTAGAATATGGAGAAGCAAACCTCTTCTCCAGGGGATTTTCTGTCCCAGGGATCGAACCTGGGTCTCCTGCATTGCAAGCAGATTCTTTATCGCCTAAACCACGAGGGAAGTCCCTCTGAGAAGCTAAACTCTCCTATTATGAGACATTGGAAACTTGTTCTATATGATTTAGGCTGAGATGCTTAGGGGTTGTCTTTGCAGGGCACCGCTTTTCAATGGCTGTATCAGATGGAGCTGTATCTCTGCAAATGATGTTTCTTGCAGAGAAATTGCCCCTCCTACACCAAGAATGTGAACTGTAAGACATCTTCAGTTACAGAAGCAGGCGATATCCTGGGAAGTTCAAAAGCTGAGAGAACTCTTCAAAGAAATTGAAATCCATTGTTTTAGGAAGATTACATTCCAGAGACATTCATTCAACCAACTACCTCCTTCTTGCTTTCCAAGTTAAATTTCAGGGAAGTTGAAGTTTGGTTATAAACTAGCCGAGAGTTTCATTTAATTTGTTCATCATGACCATAGTTACAAAGGGCTCTGCTCATTTTAAGGTATCCATTTCTTTTTCTTGTTTTTAAAATTTTCTATTTTAAGAAAATAAAGAATGTCCCTCAGAAAATAACTCTCTAATTACTGCTTTCAATCTTTCAGAAGGTCCTAGTGTGGTCATCAGAGCCCCTATTTGGGTCAAATCTTAATTTCTTCGAAGATTACTTCTAGTTATTGCTTCATCCATTGTGTGATCAAAGGGAATGCCCCTGAAGTACCTGTTTAAAAGAATGAGTGGTATAAGAGGGGACCATAAACAGTCCCAGACCAGGGACTCTTTGCAAGGCTTTGGTATAAAAAAATTGCCTGAGTATAACTGAAAATTCCTATTTATGTATGAGGTAATATTTCTTAAGCCTTGGTTTTAAAATCAGTCTGGGACATTAAATCTCTCAACTTCCCACTGTCCCCTCCTTTAGTGAACTCTAGGGAAAACTACCGAACCAAACCAAACCAAACTAAAAACTGTACTTTGAATTCCCTTATGTTTCAAGACATACACGTCAGAGGAAACTGTTTAAAATGATTTAACCCAACACAAACAATTGTGAAGGAGAAGGAAGGAAGAAAAACTTGCCAGTTCACAAGATCACTATTCCTCTACTTACTGCCTGCTTTTGCTGACCTGACAAGTTAAAAATACGTTATTTCCTCAGAACATTTTAGATGTACTTGTAGCAATATTTTGAAAGAGGAAAAAGAGTCCTGTTTGCTTCCACCCACAGGCCTCTTGGACTTTGGTTCCCTGAGCATAATCCTGGGTTTGGAAGCCCTCCAAGTGACAGAAAATTGGCGGGTTCCTCATCACTGATTCCTCGCTAGCTCTTTGGGGAGAAGAGTTCTGCTCAAGACTTGGCCGTGTTCTTAGCTTGGCGCCCCAGCCAGTTACTCAAAGTTCAAGGAACTTGACAGACAGAGGCTGTCTGTCTGGCGAAGCAATGTGAACTGCCCGGGCCAAGCCTGCCATCTCACGCCGGCACCTTCTGTCTCCTTCCAGGGAAGTTTGTTTCCAACCAGGCTCTCAAGGCTGTGCTCTGTGTGAGAAGACCTTTGCCCATCATGGGTGGCATTGGCTCTGTGTTGAGGCGAGTTTTGGATCTTTCTAGAATCTTAATCCATACAGTCTCATAGTGTACTGCAGGAGCAGTGGTAGTGTGTGTGTGTGCACACACATGTGTGTGTGTTTTATCCAAACAGTTAAAAAAAAAGACAGAAGGCTAAGACAGATTTTCAGGAAACAGACTGTGTTAGTCTAGACTAGCAAAATCTAGCCAATTTAATTTCTGAATTTGTGATCATTATTTCCATACTTATTTTGTATTTAATCTCCCTAAGAATGAGTTCAAAAGTGAGAAAAACTATGTGCACTGAGCTTTCAAATGACCAACCAATTTCAGCTGCCATACTGGCATCTAGAGAGTTAAAATTCCAAGGATTAGATTTATATATTGTTTCTATGAAAAAGAAACTTTGTGTGCATCTTAAAAAGCCTACTGTTTTTTTAATAGCAAAAGCAACACATGTCATTGTTGAAACTTTAGGAAAAAAATAAGCAAAAAGAATAAAATTAAAATCATATGTGTTTTGCTATCCAGATATAAGATAACACTGTTTTGTTAGGTAGGAATTGACTGAATTAGGTAGAACAAAACTTGAATTATGGGTTTAATGGTATGATTCAGAGCAAGTTCATCTACTTAAGCATTAATTTTCTCTAATTTTCTCTCTGTAAAATGAGAAACCTGTGTTTATAAGAGTGTTGGAAGATTGTGGCAAAGTTTTGGGGCACAAAAATAATTGTTGATTGATAATATCTGTATTTTACTGCCTAAACTACTCATCTTATAGCTTGTTATTAGTTTTGTACCACCTTCCAAACATGAGCTCATTTAATTAGTCTTATGCTTCTTTTCTGTGTTGCAATGACATGAATTTATGGCTCCAGTATTCTGGTTCTTGGGTCTGTTACTTAACACTTGTCTGGGAAAAGAAGTATATGGAGCCATATTTTGTAGTGAGCAAATTTAGTTTCATCACTCCATTATTTTTGGCAGTAAATGATGTTGAGGCAAGTCTGAGACCAACTTGATTTTCTTCTTTTTAAAAACGAATTTTATTTACTTATTTACTTGGCTGCATCAGGTCTTCGTTGTGTCCTGTGGTATCTTTCATTGCGGCTCATGGACTCTCTAGTTGTGACACACAGGCTCCGGAGCACACAGGCTCAAGAGTTGCCGCTCCTGGACTCTGGAGTGTGGGCTCAGTAGCTGTGGCTCAAGGGCTTGGTTGCTCCACCACATGTGGGATGTTAGTTCCCTGATCAGGAATTGAACTCGAGTCCCCTGCATTGCAAGGTGGATTCTTAACCACTGAAGCACCAGGGAAGTCCTGATTTTTTTCTTTAAAGGTGATTTATTTTACCTAGTAGATGCCTTTTCTTCAAGTTCAGTGATATACTCAGGATAAACTTTGATATTGATATTGTAATTTAAAGGTTCCTGGAACATGGTGCTCACTTTTCATCTATAGTTTCAGTAGTATCTTAAAATTCAGACAATTCTCTTGTATTATATCTTAGAAAATATCTCTATTTTGAGGTTTTTCAACTCAAATGTATCAATTATTCTTATATTGGATTATGTCTATCTACCATATATTGTTTTCTGTATAATTGCCTTGTTTTTTCATTTGTATCCACTGGGTCAGTAATTTAATTTTCAGCAGTTTTTATTCTCTTTTAATTTTATTAGCTCTAAAACATTGCTGGTTTGTCTTTCAATTTGTTTACTTCACCTAGAAATCATCTTTTTAAAAATCTCATTTTCTTTCTATTTTATTGATTTGATCTTTTCATTTGATTGTACTATGATGAGAAGGAAGTTGAGTAATGCGCTTCTGTAGCTTGAGTTAAACTTTTATCTAGGTTATAATTTTCATCTTTTGCATAATATGATGTCTTTTCCCCCTTTATTTTCTTCTGCTTAATGCTTTTTTGTCAGAAGTTTTATTTTATTGCATTCTTTTATGTATTTTTTAATTAAACTTTTTACTTTGAGATAATTGCAGTTGCACATAAAGTTGTAAGAAACAATACAGAAAAATTTTGGATATTCTTTGTCAATTTCCATCAGTGATAACATCTCATAAAAACTATACTACAATATCACAACTAGGATATTAGGGTACTGGCATTACTACAACAAATCTTATTTAGATTTCCCAGGTTTACTTGTACAGGCATATCTCAGAACTATTTTAGGTTTGGTTCCAGACCACTGCAAAAAAAGTGAATATTATAATGAAGCAAGAATGGAACTGGAGGAATCAACTTTCTGGACTTCAGGCCATTCTACAAAGCTACAGTCATCAAGACAGCATGGTACTGGCACAAAACCAGAAGTATAGACCAATGGAACAAGATAGAAAGCCCAGAGATAAATCCACACACCTATGTATGCCTCATCTTTGACAAAAGAGGCAAGAATATACAATGGGGCAAAGACAGCCTCTTCAATAAGTGGTGCTGGGGAAACTGGACAGCTACATGTAAAGAGTGAAATTAGAACACTTCCTAACACCATACACAAAGATAAACTCAAAATGGATTAAAGACATAACTGTAAGACCAGAAACAGTTAATTTTTGTATATGGCATAGGTCAGGAGTCCAATTTCATTCTTTCATACGTTGATATTCAGTTGTTATAGCACCATTTGTTGAAATGACTATCCGTTACCCGTTACACTGTCTTGGTATCCTTCCTCAAAATCACTAGACCACAAATAAGAAGGTGTTTTTCCCTCTGAACTCTCAGTTCTGTTCCACTGAGCTATATGTCTATTCTCATGGTAATTGTTGATGCCTTCTCCCTAGGCCTGTGTGTGTCCTCTCTCTCTCCCTTGTTTCCCCAATTCATTCATACACATGACTACTTTTTATTTTTATTTTTGGCTGTGCTGCGTCTTCGTTTCTACATGTGGGCTTTCTCTAATTGCAGGAGTAGGGGCTACTCTTCATTGCAGCGTGCGGACTTCTCATTGTGACGGCTTCTCTTGTTGCAGGCTTTAGGACACACAGGCGTCACTAATTGTGGTGCACAGGTTTAGTTGGTCCATGGCATGTGGGATCTTCTCAGACTAGGAATTGAGCCTGTGTGCCCTCCATTGGCAGGTGGATTCCTAACCAGTAGACTACTAGGGAAGTCCCGAACATGACTACTTTTAGATTGCCGTAATTTCCCTTAGAGTCTCACCTCTGCTGCTTCTCAGGGCCTTAGACGTCTTATTGCAATCCTCCGCCTGTGATCTCTTGGTTCAGACACCCATGGTCTGCAGCCCTCCTTCAGCTCTCCCTGTGGCCACTGCTTTCAGCCACCTTCAGTTTGATATTCCAATTACACCATGGTTCCTGGCGGCCCTCTGTGTTAGGCAAGACTGAAACAGTCACTTATGTAACTCCCAGACAAGCCTGAAGGGTGCAAACAGGTTTCACTTTTTTTCTTCTGTCCTGAGAAAAGAACTGGGAGTTGGATGGCTTCCTCAGTTCACCACGGTGGGGTGGAGAAGGGAAAAGGGTGAACAAAAACATCAAAATGTCCTACCATTTTGAGTGTGACTTCTTCTCGTTTAGGGATGGGCCTGGTTGCTGTAGATCCCAGCTAGTGTCTACAGTTCCCACAAAACCGCTCGGTGTGTATGTTGTTTACTCGGTGTTTCATGGGAGAACAGAACCTGTAGCTTCCTAGCCCACTGTCGTGCTGACGTCACTGCCCTGTTCCGCCATTTTTAAGTTTCTCACAAGTGTGTTGCCTCAGCTCTGGCAACAGTGTTTCTCACCCTTGGTTGTACAATAGATCACCTGGGGAGTTTTAAGAAGAATCCCAATATCCAAACCACACCCCAGACCAATTCAATCAGAACCCACGGAGAATGGACCTGGTCATCGGGATTTTTTTCTTTTTTCAGACATTTTTCTTTGGTGGTGAAAATATAAATAGACAAAATTTGCCACTTTAACCATTCTTCAGGGTGGAATTCATTAAATCGTTCACTTAAGTACACTCATGAGTTTTGCAACCATCATCACCATCCTTCTCTAGAACTTTATTATTCCAAGCAGAAACTTAGTATCCATTGAACACCAACTCTTCCTTGCCCTTTCCTCTCCAACCCCTGGTAATCACTATCCTAATTTCTATCTCTAGAAATTTGTCTATTCTAGATACCTCTTGTAAGTGGAATCATACATTTGTCCTGTTGTGTCTGCCTTATCCACTTAGCATAATGTCTTCAAGTTTTATCCATGTTGTGACATGTGTTGGAATTTCCTCTTTAATGGTGAACAATATTGCACAGTATGTATATACCATATTTAGTTTATCTGTTCATCTGTTGATGGACACTTGAATTGCTTCTACCTTTGGCTCCTGTGAATATGATGCTGTGAACTTTGGTATATAATATGTATTTGAGTCCTTGGTTTCAATCCTTTCGTGTGTATACTCAGAAGTGGAACTAGGAGATCATATAATAATTACTTAATATTTTGAGGCACCTACATCAGTATGCTTTCAAGTTCCCCATGAGACTCCAGGGTGCAGCCATGTTGACTTTCACTGCCATAGAAACTTAATTGTTTCTTTCAGCTAAATGTTACCTCTTCTCTTCTGAGTTCAGTTAACATTTTAATGAATCTTCCTTATGGCATCTGTTTATTTCTATGTTATGTTATTTATGTTGTTATACATAGTATTTGTGCTAGATGCTGAGTATACAGTGACAAGCACAAGCCTCCCCCTCAAACTAACTGTTCTCATGAAGCTTGTAATTAATTGGAAGAGACAGATATTAATTATACAATCATATAAATGTATAATTACAAACTGAGTTATCCGCTATGAAAGAAAGAAACATGGCTCTATTGAGGGCAAATAAAGAAAGAAGCTGACCTAGATTGGAGGTGGGGGTTAGGGAGTCTTCCCTAAGGAAGAACTACTGGAGCTTAATTCAAAATTATGAGGAGTTATGTCAGCATTTAGTGAGAACAAAGATCATTCCAGGTAAAATAAACATGAAACATGGTGGATGAAAAGAAGGTCAGTTTATCTAGGATATGGGAAGCCAGGGGCCAATATTGCAAGAAAAAGTTGACCATTAACAGGGGATGGACCATCTAAGATATTGCAGATATTTTAATGATTTGGGTCTTCATGTAAGAGCAATAGGGAGCCATTGAAGGGTTTTAAGCACTAAAGGGTTTTTAGGAAAGATCATTCTGCAGATGTGTGGAGAAGGGATTGGATGGGATTAGAGTGATTTTGAGGAAACCAGGTGATCACAGTGGTCCAGGAGAGATGCTGGTTTCTTGGATGAGGAAGGTAGCAGTGGTGATGGAGAAAAGTGTCAGAGTTGAGAAATACTTAAGATGAATGATCTTTGATGATAGATTTGATACAAGCAGCCAGGTGAGGGCATTGTCAAGGTTGATGTCTACTTTTCAGACTTTCCCAAAGCTTTGAGATTGTGACTATGCTTGATCAAACTTTGCATATCTCCTGAGTAGCCTGCACAAAACATATGTTCACTGAAAAATAATCTTCAAATGAGTGAATGAGTCAATAAACCAACCACTATATTATATTGGACACACTCATATCAAGCAAAGTAATAATATTATCTTCTAGATTCTTTTTTTCTACAGATGGATATTTGCATGATTATCTGAACTGAATTCAATTCAATTGAATTCATTATAATGAATTGAATTAAATTAAGAATTTTTCTCCTGCTACAGCTTGCATTGTGCTAGGCACTGGAAATACATATATAGGCAATATATTATCTGCCTATAGATAGTTCCAAATATAGTGGAAAAAATACACATGAATAAATAGCTACAACAAAGTATAATTATAAAAATAAATGCACACTTTAATTGCAGAAGAAGTATAGAGGAGGCAGTGATTGATTTTTTTCCCCTAAGATAGCAAGGAAGCTTCCCAAGGCAGAAACGGAAGTGCAACATATTCCAAGCTGAGGCTTTTTTTTTTTTTAATATACTTGCATATGTGGGAGAATAGCAAGCTTATTGTGGTTAGAGCATGAGATACCAGGCAGACAATACCATCAAGGTGGAAAAGGAGGTGAGAAAGATGAAGGAAGAGGGATATTTGATCAGAGGCCAGAGCATCATGACAGTATAAAGACTAGAAAGAGTGAAGAGACCAAAATATACTCCATCATATATTGATCCTAAGATATTTTTGTAAATTAAAGGATTTTGTGGTCAAATAACTGGTAGACACGGATAATTGCACCTTGGAGATTTGTATGTACACTGGCATATCAAAGGCTCTGCAGGATAGACATTGGTTTAATTGCATTTGATACAGTATTTCTCAAATTTATTTGACCAGTAAAACCCCTTTTCTCCCATTTAGCATCACACCTATTGACATCCTGCAGGAGATAGCAGTTTGAAAAGTGCTGTATTGGGCTATAGATTGAAAATGGTTGTCAACTACAAATTGGCACTTGCCATCCACCTCTACAAGGATTAAATGATGTGTTTCTGCAGCTGCTGATTTTCAACACCGCCTGAAAAGAGTTTGGGGTGGAGAGCAGAAATGATGTACTCTGTGCTCTGGGAAAAACTGGCACAATAGGTCTTCAGATAGTTGGATATTTTCAGGAGCTGATTTTATGACCCCAATTCTTATATCTCCTCATATCAGAAAAGCACCAGAATCCTTCATGGTGATGTTTGCTCCTTGTGACTGGCAGAAACCTTCTGCAAAAAAATACATGTTTGATTGCATGTACTCCCCCTTCACCAAAATCACATATATACTGACCTTCCCCCCTCCTTCTTTGAAGCAGTTTCTCAGAGCTATCTGAAATGCTGTCTCCTGAGGTATAGTCCTCATTTTACCCCAAATAAAACAACTCTCTCCTTGTGCATTTTTTTTAAGTCAATGGTTTTTTATATGGTTTTGCTGTCATCAGGGTCAAGGTATAAAGCGTGTTTTTGCTGCTAATGAGTGTGTATGATGTGACAGTAAATCTTTCAAATGGAACACTGAGCGGAGCAGGATACAACAGAGAGCAGGATTCAGCTCTCTGCTGGCAGGAGGCGACAGAAGAAAGACACCAACTGGACGTTTACTAAAACACCCAAAATGCCACCCCAAGAGTAGAGAAGACAGGCTGGTTGGATTCCTAAACTCTTGTGACCTTGTAAGTAGTGGATTGTTTTATAAGCACTGTGACACATTGTTACACTCTAGTAGTGATGGTGTTGTCATTATTACTGACTTGTTTAGTGTTGTTTTGAACTATCACTCCTTTTGAGATTACTGCCCACGATTGACCTGTAAGACCTTCTGGAACCAACACCCCAAAAAGATGTCCTTTTCATTATAGGGGACTGGAATGCAAAAGTAGGAAGTCAAGAAACACCTGGCGTAACAGGCAAATTTGGCCTTGGAGTACAGAATGAAGCAGGGCAAAGGCTAATAGAGTTTTGCCAAGAGAACGCACTGGTAATAGCAAACACCCTCTTCCAACAACACAAGAGAAGACTCTACACGTGGACATCACCAGAATGGTCAACACCGAAATCAGATTGATTATATTCTTTGCAGCCAAAGATGGAGAAGCTCTATACAGTCAGCAAAAACAAGGCCGGGAGCAGACTGTGGCTCGGATCATGAACTGCTTATTGCCAAATTCAGACTTAAATTGAAGAAAGTAGGGAAAACCACTAGTCCATTCAGGTATGACCTAGATCAAATCCCTTATGAGTATACAGTAGAAGTGACAAATAGATTTAAGGGACTAGATCTGATAGACAGAGTGCCTGATGAACTATGGACGGAGGTTCGTGACATTGTACAGGAGACAGGGATCAAGACCATCCCCATGGAAAAGAAATGCAAAAAAGCAAAATGGTTGTCTGACGAGGCCTTACAGATAGCTGGGAAGAGAAGAGAAGCGAAAAGCAAGGAGAAAAGGAAAGATATTCCCATCTGAATGCAGAGTTCCAAAGAATAGCAAGGAGAGATAAGAAAGCCTTCCTCAGCGATCAGTGCAAAGAAATAGAGGAAAACAACAGATTGGGAAAGACTAGAGATCTCTTCAAGAAAATTAGAGATACCAAAGGAACATTTCATGCAAAGATAG
Organism: Giraffa tippelskirchi; assembly: GCF_054371585.1. Taxonomy (NCBI): domain Eukaryota; kingdom Metazoa; phylum Chordata; class Mammalia; order Artiodactyla; family Giraffidae; genus Giraffa; species Giraffa tippelskirchi. The sequence goes on along the minus strand of NC_137280.1, from coordinate 34,595,177 downwards.
GCTTGATAAAGGACAGAAATGGTATGGACCTAACAGAAGCAGAAGATATTAAGAAGAGGTGACAAGAATACACAGAAGAACTGTACAAAAAAGATCTTCACGACCCAGATAATCACGATGGTGTGATCACTCACCTAGAGCCAGACATCCTGGAATGTGAAGTCAAGTGGGCCTTAGAAAGCATCACTACAAACAAAGCTAGTGGAGGTGATGGAATTCCAGTTGAGCTATTTCAAATCCTGAAAGATGATGCTGTGAAAGTGCTGCACTCGATATGCCAGCAAATTGGAAAACTCAGCAGTGGCCACAGGACTGGAAAAGGTCAGTTTTCATTCCAATCCCAAAGAAAGGCAATGCCAAAGAATGCTCAAACTACCACACAATTGCACTCATCTCACATGCTAGCAAAGTAATGCTCAAAATTCTCCAAGCCAGGCTTCAGCAATACGTGAACCGTGAACTTCCAGATGGTCAAGCTGGTTTTAGAAAAGGCAGAGGAACCAGAGATCAAATTGCCAATATCTGCTGGATCATCGAAAAAACAAGAGAGTTCCAGAAAAACATCTATTTCTGCTTTATTGACTATGCCAAAGCCTTCGACTGTGTGGATCACAATAAACTGTGGAAAATTCTGAAAGAGATGGGAATACCAGACCATCTGACCTGTCTCTTGAGAAACCTGTATGCAGGTCAGGAAGCAACAGTTAGAACTGGACATGGAACAACAGACTGGTTCCAAATAGGAAAAGGAGTCCGTCAAGGCTGTATATTGTCACCCTTCTTATTTAACTTCTAGGCAGAGTACATCATGAGAAACGCTGGGCTGGAAGAAACATAAGCTGGAATCAAGATTGCCAGGAGAAATATCAATAACCTCAGATATGCAGATGACACCACCCTTATGGCAGAACTAAAGAGCCTCTTGATGAAAGTGAAAGAGGAGAATGGAAAAGTTGGCTTAAAGCGCAACGTTCAGAAAACTAATATCATGGCATCTGGTCTCATCACTTCACGGGAAATAGATGGGGAAACAGTGGAAACTGTGTCAGACTTAATGTTTTTGGGCTCCAAAATCACTGCTGATGGTGATTGCAGCCATGAAATTAAAAGACTCTTACTCCTTGGAAGGAAGGTTATGGCCAACCTAGATAGCATATTTAAAAGCAGAGACATTACTGGCAATGTCCATCTAGTCCAAAACAAAAGTCCATCTAGTCAAGGCTATGGTTTTTCCAGTGGTCATGTATGGATGTGAGAGTTGGACGGTGAAGAAAGCTGAGTGCCGAAGAATTGATGCTTTTGAACTGTGGTGTTGGAGAAGACTCTTGAGAGCCCCTTGGACTGCAAGGAGATCCAATCAATCCATCCTAAAAGAGATCAATCCTGGGTGTTCATTGGAAGGACTGATGTTGAAGCTGAAACTCCAATACTTTGGCCACCTCATGCGAAGAGTTGACTCATTGGAAAAGACCCTAATGCTGGGTAGGATTAGGGGCAGGAGGAGAAGGAGACGGCAGAGGATGAGATGGTTGGATGGCATCACTGACTCAATGGACATGGCTTTGGGTAGACTCCAGGAGTTGGTGATGGACAGAGAGGCCTGGCGTGCTGCAATTCATGGGGTCGCAAAGAGTCGGACACGACTGAGCAACTGAACTGAACTGAACTGAAAAGAAGTTGAAACTCATTGCTACATCCTTGTCAGTGAATGAGGGACACCCAGAGTGTCCATCCCCATTCTAAGGGACCGGCCATTGGGCGGGTGGGGGTTCCAGTCAAGATGAGCAGAGCTCAGTGGCTGCTGTTGTGTTTCTATGTCTGTCATCTATTTTCTCTTTTGGTAAAACATCCTGATTTTCCTGTCAGGAACAATTTCCTGAAATTTACTTTGGGTAGTTCAGTATAAAAGAGCCATCTTATTCCTATGTGGTAGTACAGCACATTGCTCTTTTCCTCAAGTTTCTGTATTACTCTTCTGTTTATAAATTCTTTTGCTATCCAATGGTGCATGGGTTTCTTCTATGATGATTTTGTTCTAGGAAGCAAAATCTTTTTATTTTTTACAGAATCCTTCCTATAGGTCCTAGATCATACACATCATATCACTGAGACTAAAGATATAGTGAATGAATGATGACTAGATAAAGCACAAAATATCGCTTCAATCAATTGGAGACTTGCTAACCCACTTCATTGCAATGTAAGCCATTATAGGGTACCCAGCAGAGCCCACCTAACTCTTATTTTCTCTGAATAATAATTACAGCAGGCTTTTCTTTCTGGCTTCTTCAGGACTTATCCATAAGTTCAGATCAAATGGCACCCTGGCAGCCTTTATATTTTCCAAGAGAAAAGCAGTATTATCTTGATATTCCACTCACAGAAATTTGCTTTTGCTTTTTCTAGGGTTAAAGTTCTTGGTTTGCAACCTTTAGTGTGCTTTCAAGTATTTTTCATTTGATCTCCCTTTTGAAGCTTATGTAGCTCTTCCAAGTCCAGAATAAAACAATTCTTCCTTCTGTCCTTGGATTTCTTTGAAAACAAATAAAAATAAAAGACATCTCATCCTCTAGTCCTCTCTGCTTATAATATGATTTGGAACTCATCTAAGAAGGTAAGTTTTACCTGAGGAAATTTGGTCCCAATGTATTCATCTTTCTTGTACAATTGTAGTCTTATCTAAGCTCACGTTACTTTTAAGTTCTCTCACTTGGGTAAGACAGGTTTATTCAAAATAATATGAACTTTTATGTGAGTCTCATACATTTTTTCATGGCATCGGATACTAGCATATTAATAGAGTAGCAGGAATGGAACCCTACGAATCCATTGTATGGCCCTATGTGCCCAGGTGCTCAGTCATGCTTGTCTGACACGCTCCCTTGGACAGAATAGGACAATTTTTACCACTTCCAGCAGAGAAAATCAGAGCTATTCTATTGGAATATCGAGGGCTCATTTGCATTTCCTTTACATTTTACAAATTTTACAACTGTAAAGGAAATGTAAACAAACCCTTGATCCAATAGAAGAGCTCTGATTTTCACTGCTGGAAGTGGTAACAATTGTCAAGGGAGCATGTCAGACAAGCACAACTTGTTTCAGTAAAACTCACTGGGTTTTAGGAAGGAAAGACCATGATTTTATCCATGTCTGGAAATCTTGAAAGGCTTTAGTGCCAGAGTAAGCAGAAAGTATTAATAGACGCAGTTGTCATTTTGGATTTTTTAAAGGTTTAAAGAGAAGACTGGGCTTCCCTGGTGGCTAATCCCCAACACAGAAGCTTCCCAGATCAAGACTGGATGAAGTAGGATATTAAAATGATGTACTTTATAAGAGAAAACAGGTCTTTGGTGACCCAAAGGAAAACTATAGCATAGCAGGTCCAGTAATATCCCACTGTTCTGACTTCATTAAGGAAAAAGGGAAACTTCACACTGGTAAAATGTCTAGATCATGTCCACTTACTTTCACTCATTCCCAGGTAGCTCAGTGATAAAAGAATCTGCTTGTCAATGTAGGATACGCGGGTTCAATACCTGGGTTAGAAAGATTCCCTGGAGGAGGAAATGGCAACCCGCTCTGGTATTCTTTCCTGGAAAATCCCATGGACAGAGGAGCCAGGCGGACTACAGTCCATAGTGTTGCGCAGAGTCAGATATGACTGATGCATGCATGCACTTAAAAAAAAATTGCGAAATTCCTGCTACATACCAGGAACTCTCCTACGTGTTAGAAATAGAGTGGTGGAGAGACAGGCCCTGCCCTTGTGCAGTTCACTTTCCAGTGGGAGACAGACAACTTATATAAATGAAATTAACAACTTTTTCTTATTGGCAACAATGAGAATGTGAACAGAGAAACAGGAGAGAGCATAACTGATAGCGGCTGCAGTGAGGTGAGGACTCCACGAGGACCATCTAGGACACTGACCTCTCAGAACTAGAGGTTCTGACCTCTCAATACATCAGAACTAGAGCTGACTGATGAGAAAGAGCCAGTCCCGTGAAGGTGGCAGGGGAACATTTTAGGCACAAGAACAGCAAAAGCAAAGCTTTTGTTTCCCTTTCTCTGTCTCTAGAAAATTGGGTGAAACAGTTATCTGTGCAGTTCTTGAAGGGGTGTCCCAGCATGGGAGAACCGCAATGCAATCTGAGTATGCCCGGAGGCTTTGGTGGGGGAGCTGGTTCTCGTGAGAACATTGGCTGTATTTTCTCCTGGGGGACACTCGCAGCCACAACCTTGGTGGGAGGTGGGACTGGCGTTGGAGGTGCTAGACTTGAGCTGGTGTGTGCCTGGGCTTCTCCTAGGCTCCACGGCGGTCATCACCCTGACTGCTGGGGGCAGGGATGGGGCCTGACTGGCTGGAGCAGGAGCCCTGAGGTAATAAGGTTTCTCCTGGGTAGGACGGAAGTCTCTTTTGTGGTCGGGGTCTTGGCCAGGGCTTGAGGGCTCGGGGCTGTGCTTCTCTTCTCTTCACATTTCCCTCTGTGAGCATGCCTTGGCTAGAGACTGGGTCACGGTCTGAGGAACTGGGGTCACACTCATAAGCTGGTTTCACCCCCTCCCAAGTATGCTCACAAAGTGTGCCAGCAGCGGTGAGCTCAGCCCTGGCGCTGCTTGGCTCCCTCCTGAGTGTGTGCACAGATGTGTGCTGGTGACAGTTGCCCGCACCCTGGTCAAGGGTGGGCCTGGACCGAGGTGGTTCCTTCTCTCTAAATGTGAGTTCTCCTGGGCACCCGCGGCCTCCGCCTCAGTGGGAGCCTCGCGGGAGCACGAGGGGCTGGAGCAGGAGCCAGTGTGGGTGGGGGCGCCCTAGGGCTGGCCTGGTAAACTGCCCAGAGGACTAGCGCTTCTCCATCTGCTGCCTCTATGCCATGCCCTGGAGCAAGCCAGCCTGTGCTCTTGCTCTTCAAGAGTGGGTCTGGGTTTCTCACAGCACTCCAGTAGCCCCCCTAGTTTTCAAACAAGTTAAGGGGGTACTGGAGAAGTGATCTCATTGGGACTCACGTCCCTAGTGGGAGATCCAGAAGAAAAGGGGAATGTCACAGGCTTGGGGAACCTTGCTGAGGAGCAAGGGGTTCAAGCTGTGTATTAGGCATCCCAGTACTGGGGTCCCACATGTGGAAGATAAGCCTCCTTGTTATTGTTGTTCTTAAGACTCTTGAGAGTTCCTTGGACTTCAAGGAGATCCAACCAGTCCATCCTAAAGGAAATCACCCCTGAATATTCATTGGGAGGACTGATGCTGAAGCTGAAGCTCCAATATGTTTGTCACCTGATGTGAAAAGCTGACTTGTAGGAAAAGACCCTAATGCTGGAAAAGATTGAGGGCAGGAGGAGAAGAGGGTGACAGAGGATGAGATGTTTGGATGGCATCACTGACTCAATGGATAGGAGTCTGAGCAAACTCTGGGAGCTGGTGATGGGCGGGGAAGCCTGGTGTGCTGCAGTCCATGGGGTCACAAAGAATCGGACACGACTGAGTGACTAAACAACAAAAACAAGGGGGCTTATCTTCCCTGTGTGGGACCCCAGTACTGGGATGCCTAATACACAGCTTGAACCCTTTGCTTCTTAGCAAGGTTCCCTAAGCCTGACATTCCCCTTTTCTTCTGGATCTCCCACCATGGATGTGAGTCCCAACAAGACCACTTGTCCTGCCTCCTGACCAACTCCACGTGGATCTTTCTTTACAGCCTTGATCTTAGCAGAAGCCATCCTGCTAGTCTTCAAGTGTATTTTGTCAGGAGTTGTGTATATGGTTGCAGTTTTGTTATGTTCTGAGGGGAGGTGAGCTCAGTGTCCTCATACCCCACCATCTTGGTCCCGCCTCACAAAACCTTTTAAGGCAGGTGATCCTCAGTAAGCCGCTGGGGATAAAAGGTAGCCAGAATTTAAACAGACAAAGGGGGGATTTTGTTTGTCTCCTCTGTGTGTGCATGGAAGACAGAGGAAGAGAGAAAAAGAAAATTTAATGAGAATTCAATGATATTGAAGGACTGAAAACCAAGTGGCTGGCAGACGTTCCATATCTCTCTTCTCCCTTTTCCCTAGAAACCCTGTAAGCACCCCCCACACCACAAATGATTAAATGAAGTCTATTATATTAAAAACTAGAGAGAGTTTTTGTTTTTGTTGTTGATGCTTAAATAGATAAGTGATATGGTTGAGTGCAGTGGCATGGGCTGAAGCCAACAGCGGTCATGAGAATCAAAGAAAAAATTTGGCAGACTTTGGACCTCTACAGGGCATGGAAAAAGAGGTCAAACTGACCTTATCCATCACTCATAGGCCAGGCTGCTCCAACAAATATCTGGAATTCATATGTAGCCACAAAGGTAGCATCTTTCTATCTCATCTCCTGTCTTTATAGCTGTGTTGGGAAATGTGCATGTTTGCAATTTTGGGTAGGGTTTCTGAGGGTAAGATTGAGGGCAATTCTACAATCCTAGAACCTCACGTTTTCTGGTCTCTTCTTCACCTCCTTGGAGAAGAGCTGCTCTGATAGCCAGTGTAAGGGACCTCCCTCTTCTCTCTGGTCATTTTAGCTCCATATCTGAGACTCTGCCCAGACATTTTGTTCATTAATTCACTCATTAATTAAAAAAAATTTATTGAGAACTCACTTTATACCAGATTTTGTTTTAAATGCTGGGGATTCAGAGCAAATAAAACAGATGATAATATTTATCTTCATGGAGTTTAAATGTTAAATCATTTCTTCCACCTTGATTGATACTAATTCTCAGTGTCATGCTGAAAAATTGATGCTTTTGAATTGTGGTGCTGGAGAAGACTCTTGAGAGTCCGTTGGACTGCAAGGAGATCAAATTAGTCAATCCTAAAGGAAATCATCCTTGAATATTCATTGTAAGGACTGATGTTGAAATTGAAGCTCCGATAATTTGGCCACTTGGTGGGAACAGCTGACTCATTGGAAAAGACCCTGATGCTGGGAAAGATTGAAGACAGAAGGAGAAGAGGGCAACAGAGGATGAGATGGTGGGATGGCATAACCAACTCAATGGACATGAGTTTGAGCAAACTCCAGGAAATAGTGAAGGACAGGGAAGCCTGGTGTGCTGCAGTTCATGGGGGTTGCAAAGAATCAGACACAACTTAGTGACTGAATAACAACAACAACACAGCGTCACTAGAGGGAGGAGAAAATAATCGCATGTCATAGAGGTTGACACATGCCCTAATGGAGGTTAGAATTCCCTGGTGGCTTAGACGGTAAAGAATCCTCCTGCAATGCAGGAGACCTGGGCTCTATCCGTGGGTTGGGAAGACCCCCTAGAGGAGGGCATGGCAATCCACTCCACTATTCTTGCCTGGAGAATTCCCATGGACAGACAAGCCTGGTGGATTGCAGTCCATGGGGCTGCAAAGAGTTGGACACGACTGAGCAACTAAGCACAGCACTGTGGAATTATTGAACCTATCCTAGGGAATCAGGGAGGGTTTCCTGCAGGTGGTACCAGCCTTGGGCAGGGTGATCATGGACGGCAGGTAAAAATTCCTGCTACTTCCCTAGGGAGGACTAACATAAGACAGATTAACAGGGGAAACACATATAAGTTTTATTTATATGGAGCCAGAAGAAAAATGAAGACTCAAAGAAATGACTAGGCCTAAGTGTTACTACAGCAAGTTGAACAAAGGATAGCCGTTTTTGCCATAGTATAGAAGTAAACAAAACATATGGGGGAGCTAAAGGAAGATAAGAGATGTTTTAACAAAGTCTGCTTGTCACATTGCTCTAGGCATCTACTCCCTGTCTCTGATGGCGAGAATGTTTCTTTCTCCTGGTAGTGAGGACACTATTCACATCGGAATTTCAGTTCCTATTTTTTGGAAGAAAAAGGAACGTCAGGGTGCCTTCCTTGCATTTGCAGTTTTTTTTTTTTTTTTTAATGTGGACCATTTTAAAAGTCTTTTATATAACTTATTACAGTATTGCTTCTGTTTTATGTTTTGGTTTCTTGGCTTCAAGACATATGGGATCTGAGCTCCTCAATCAGGGATGGATCAAACCAACACCCCCTGCACTGGAAAGCAAAGTCTTAACCACGGACCACCAGGGAAGTCCCTTTCAAGTGTCTTTAACTCAAAATAATCAGCATGCCAAAGTGACACATTTTGGGGTAGCATGTTCTGAACCCCTTCAAGTAGGAATAGTTAGGTGAAATAATGGGGCAGGTGTTCCTGGAAGAGGGACAGCAGCCTGGGGGACTAACCCCAGGGTAGCTCTGGTGTGGGGTAGGGAAGGAAGGGTAGTGCAACCTTAGGATTCATAGGAAAAAAATAATCTAATTAAGTTTGAGACACACCCCATAGTGTGGAGAAAAGGAAATTAGTTTCTAATCCTGGTTTAAGGCATGACTAACTTTGGAACAAAGGCTAAGTCTTCCTAGAGAATTCCTTTACTTTCCCCAAGAAGAAGGTTTTGCTTAATTTGTAAAATTGGGGTGTTGGGCTAGACCATCTCTGAAGTTTTCTCCAACCTGACTTCTCTGATTCTGTGAAAAGGAGATGGGGGTTGTTTCCACCTGATTTAGATTGTGGCTTAAAAGTAAATCAACACTTGACTGAAAAGATCATTGTGCACGTAACCAAAGAGCTCAGGCTGGGCAAGGTGCCGTCGTTTCACCAAACTACAGAAGGCCAGAGCAAATGCTTAATACAGGGAATGTGAATGGCTCCGTGAACCCCTAGAACTGAGAGACTCGGAAATTCCCTGGATGTTTTCAAAAGAAATGTAGCCAGTTTTAGTTTCAATTCCTTTAAAGCTCACAGGTAGAAAGAGTAAAGTGAGGAGTGGATTCCCACTGTGTCCAAAGGGACTCTTGGTGGCAATCAAGGGGGGTGACCACTGTCTTGGGAGCATCTAGAGGACCCAGAGATTGGTTGAGGGGCTGAAGGACCATCAGGGAACAAGGGAGCATGGAGGTCTCAAGATCCCCAAGGAGGATGTTGCAGAAATATTTGGGACACTGTACACCCTTGTTTTTTTCCAGAGTATCTGACCTCAAATTGTCCCTCCCGTCTTTGGGTTACCAGCTGGAGATTCAAATCCCCAATGGGGATGATTCACTTACCCACTCCCTTAGCTGAAGAGAAAGAATCCAGCCCCTCAGTCTGGCTTCCCAAGTGGCCCCCTATTCACATGGGAAGAAAAAGGTCAAACTTTTAAGGGGTTACCCTTTGTGTGTTTGGGGGCTTCCCAGGAGGCGCTAGTGGTAAAGAACCTGCCTACCGATCCAGGAGACATAAGAGACACAGGTTTGATCCCTGGGTCAGGAAGATCCCCTGGAGAAGGAAATGACAACCCACTCCAGTATTCTTGCCTGGGAAATCCCATGGACAGAGGAGCCTGGCGGGCTATCGCAGAGTCAGGCATGACTGAAGTGACTTAGCACATATTTTGTGTGTCTAACTGAGAGGCTGGAACCAGCATGCTGGCCAGCAAGAGAGGGCCTGGTGGATCAGGTTTGATGATTTCAGTTCTGTGGCAGTCCCCAGACTGGTTGCAGAGAAGCCGACAGAACAGAACCACTTTTTCTTCTCTCTGTACCATTAGAATGTTGGAAATACTCAAAGCCAATGATTTTGCTATGAAAAGCAGCAGTAGCCACACCTTCAGGATAAGGCTTGGGCTCGTCTCTTACCCTTGTTGTGTGTGCTGCAGGGGCTGTTAAACCACTCCTGCCCCCAGTCTTGGGGAGGGAAGAAGCCAAGATAGCAATTGGCAAGGTCCATGGCCAGGGTGGGCTGGCCCTTCCCATCGAGGCTGAAGGCTGATGTGTTGCTATCCACCTCAGCACAACCACTGAGGGTGGGGATGAATGCAGTGAGAGGTCGCGGGAGGAACTGAAGTCACTGAAGAGTCTTTCATAAAGTGGGATCAAGAGAATATACATCAGTGGGACGAAAATTGTGTCATGTGGCAATCCCATTTCTATTCATTCATTCATTCATTTAACAGATATCAATTGAATGCTTGCCAGAGGACATATGCATCTCTAGAGCTAGACTTTCTATATTTAGGGCTTCCCTGACAGCTCAGACTGTAAAGAATCTGCCTGCAATACAGGAAGACCTGAGTTCGATTCCTGGGTCAGGAAGATCCCCTGGAGAAGGGAATGGCAACCTACTCCAGTATTCTTGCCTGGAGAATCCCATGGACAGAGGAGCCTGGCGGGCAACAGTACATGGGGTCACAAAGAGTGGGACATGATGGAGAGACTAACACTTTCTGTAGTTGGCATTGAGAGGGCTCAAGCCCTCTCTTGAACTTCTATAGTTGTTGATAAGATCCCCCTAGTGGCCCTTAGATCCAACTTCCATAAGACACTGACGTGTCCTTTCTTGTTATTACCAGCATTGTTTAATCTAAAACGCACCCACAATAAATCGGATGAGTGATCCTGGACTGAAGAGGGAATATCTTATTATTATACTCTGGTAGTTTATTTTCCAAATATTCTTAAATGAGTCAAGTACCCAGAAATGGAGAATCTTTAATCCTTCTGAATCCTGCCTGGTAGGTTCAGAAGTACCAACACCACCCACCATTCTGCTCCTGCCTCAGATCCTAGGAGAAGGGGGCTGTTTCTCACCTCTCTGTCGCTAAATTAGAAGTAAACCGCTTTCTGCAGCTGAATTAGAGGTTTGAACTGCAGCCAAAACACAGTGTGGATTAGACAACTAAAGATGTCTTTTCAAGGGAAACAAAGAAATTAATTAAAGCCAGACAGGAAGCGTCTCCGGTGCAGTGTTTGGCATTGTACCCTCTCTCAGGCCTGCGGGAGCCAACAGGGAGGGTGCGATGTGGCAGGTGGTGATTGGAAACCTTAGCCAGACCTTGGGGTTAATGGAGAGCCCCTCATGGATGGGCGGCTGCCACCACTGTGAATGCCGGAGAGCAGGCTGCTGGAGCGTGCCCATGGCAAGGAGTCGGTGTGTATGTGCATACGCGTGTGCGTGTGTGTCAGTGTGAGTACATGTATAGGACCTGGGTTGGGGGAAGGAAATAAAGCCATTAAAAAGTCTTGATGGTGATAAACGGGCACCTTTTCTTCTTTCCAGGGTAAAGGGACAGACAGGTCTCTGAAGGAACAACAGCAACAAAATGACACCTTGGGAGTAAAATAAGTCAGGCACATTCATTAATGTTACTTGATACACAGTAGGTCTCATATTGGAGAAAGCAATGGCACCCCACTCCAGTACTCTTGCCTGGACAATCCCATGGATGGAGGAGCTGGGTAGGCTGCAGTCCATGGGGTTTCTAAGAGTCAGACACGACTGAGAGACCTCACTTTCACTTTTCACTTTCATGCATTGGAGAAGGAAATGGCAACCCACTCCTGTGTTCTTGCCTGGAGAATCCCAGGGACAGGGGAGCCTGGTGGGCTGCCGTCTATGGAGTCACACAGAGTCGAACACGACTGAAGTGACTTAGCAGCAGCAGCAGCAGCAGCAGGTCCCATATAGGGCTTCCCTATATACAAAACTTCGAGTTTCGAACTTCCAAAGATGCAAGTGTTCATCTGTGCATCTGGTTCCAGCAAGGAACCAGAACCTGTGCCATCATCGTCAGGCATGAACGACATTGCAGCTTGCCCTCCGTCTCCTATTGCTGACGATCCTTCAGCTCTACCATCTCCCACCTCCTCTCCCTCCTCAGTAATTCTTCTTGCCTGTTCACTTGATGCCAGCCCCTGTATGTCAGCTGTTGTACTATTCTACTGTACTTTTCAAGGTACTGTACTGTAAGATTAAAATTCTTGTTATGTATAATTTGTGAGAAAAGTATTATAACCCATTACAGTATAGTACTATATAGCCAATTGTGTTATTTGGGCACTTTGTTGGACTTAACAAACAAATTGGACTTAGGAACTTGAACTCTGAACAAAACTCATTCGTATGTGGAGGACTTACTGTAATTCACTGAGGTGAGTGTTGTCCCATTTTTAGAGATGCGCATGGTGATGTAGACAGGGATCAGTTACCCTGATGATGGTTAAATGGTGAGCAAGTGGCATTACTGGGACTTGAACTCTGGTCTTTGACATCAAAGCAAGGTTGCAGACCCCCTTCCCCACACTGCCTCTCCTATGACCCCTTCCTGCAGTGTCTCCCAAGTGCTGTATATGGTGGTGACTCACTGAACAGAACTCCAGAGGAAACCCACGTGGCCTCTTGAGGCCTCTGGGCTTCCATGGAGGAAAGAGGCAGATGAATTACTTGAGCTTGAGATCCCTTCTGGGGCTTCCCTGGTGGCTCAGACAGTAAAGAATCCACCGGCAATGCAGGAGCTGTGGATTCAGTCCCTGGGTTGGGAAGATCCTCTGGAGAAGGGAATAGCTAACCACTCCAGTATTCTTGCCTGGAGAATTCATGGACAGAGGAGCCTGGCTCAGTGGAGTACTGCCCATGGGGCCACAAAGAGTCAGACTGAGCGACTAACATTTTCACAAGATCCCTTCTGGCTCTAACATTCTATTTGTAAAGCCTGAAGGATTTTGGGGGTGGGGCAAGATAACCAAGACTCTAGACTAAGCTGATTGTGGTGGAAACCTTACCTCATCGTTGTGTCCCAGATATACAGGATGCCATTTAGTTTCTCCAGAGAAACTTGGAGTCAGACACTAAGCCCCACTCTCTCCAACTGTATTCCTACTGCTTTTAGAGGGAGAGTGCCTGGCACACTAAACACTCAGTGATTATTGGACGAACGAATGCAAGATTGAATGGAACCCAGTGCTCTGTTGGCCCTGAGAGTGGGGATGGGGTGGGGAGTGGGGGTGGAGGGTGAATGACCTGTGTGCAGAGGCGCATAGAGGTGTACATGGACATAACAGAACTTAAAATGATATTTACAACCGGAGCTGCATGGTGAAGTCTATTTTTTTTTTTTTTAAAGCAAACAAAGATGGAGTTTCAGTGGGTTGGTTAAATGACTTTGATGTGGCTACTTTGTAGACCCAGTTAATCAGCTCTGCACAGGCTGTTTGGTAGAAAGAGAAGAAGCCAAATGTTAAAGCCACCGCCTGATTATCTTTGCTGCAAAGAGATAGATCCCGAGTAGACAATCTTTTGTCTCTGGGAGCCCATTAATTAGTCTTGGAACACATCACGGATGGTCTCAGGCTCCGCTGGGAGTGGAGAACGGAAATGCACAGCATGGTCAAATCAGGAGATAGGGAGGGGTGGCGTTGGGAGGAAGAACGGGGTGGGTGGGCACCTGTGGTGCAGCCTGGGTGCTTAATATGTGGTTTTAATTTTTACCTGCGGTGACATCTGTCACCTTCAGAAGCGTTTTGTGGAAGTGATTTCGAGGGAAATTTGAAAGGTGGGGTCTGGATCCTGGAAGAACAGGAAGGAGAACAGTTTCAGGGGCAAAGGAGAAAGAGAGATAGATGGTCCAATAAGGAATGGTGTGCCCCCAAAGTCCCGCACTCCACAGGAACCTCTAGCCACCCTGGGACTTCTCACTAGATATGGGCACCGGTTTGTTACATTTCAAAAGAGCATGACCTGACCGTAGCTGACACCATGCAGCCTGGCCACAGAGTACAGAGTGTGCGGGTGTCACCAAGGTGGGGAGAAAGGGCATAGAGATGCCCTTAGGAAGCAGTCAAGACAGAGCCTGGCGTGCACATGGCTACTGGATTTCAAGGCTCAGTGGGAAACCACTGGTGCCAAAGGATATGAATATGTAACATTTTCCTGAGGAAACAGTCAATCTGTTAGCTTTACCTTTCCCCGTGTAACAAGATATAGATGATGAGCAAGTGAAAGTCACGGGGGACAATGGAAGGTCACTGGATCCAACTAGTTCTGCAAAAGAATGAAGGGAGAAACACTATAAGATGGAAGCCCATGCAGGAAAAACAGTAAGAGTAATTGTAATTGACAAGAATCTCTGAACTAAAACCATTTCATTTTCAAAAGCTTCCCAGTCATTAATGAGTAATGAGTAAGAGGAGAGAATAGGGAATATGTTTGTGGAAAAATTATTTTTACCTCAATTTAAAAATTGTCACATAGAGTTTTATTCCCTGTGTATTCTGCTTTCCTGCTAACTGCTGGCTGGCCCTCTGTTTCACGGAGCCTCTATTCAGTTACTACAGTAGGCTTCGTTGAGGTGACTGTAGATTCTTTCATCCAGCCCTGGTGGTGGGTGATTAATATATAACCTAACACTTGTTCACTGGGGTTAATGTAAACTATTGTTGGAAGAGAACTATGAATTTTCAGCAAATCCCTTCTTGAAGCCCTCACGTGGAAGGACTCGCAGATTCGGATCATATCTGTTTAATCATGTTTCAGTGCAGACTCCATAGTTTTCCAATTTATTATGATTGGAGAGTTTACATCTCTGCCCTCTCTCCCCATGGTATCATATTACATAACGTCTTTCACCAGGAAGCTCAATGCAATTTTATTGACTAATTATGAAACCAATAGGCAGAAAGCTAATAGGTAAATATTGTACTAGTAGTTGTGCAAATGGGATATGACTATTCAAAGCTCAGACTGAAGTCATTATGTAGCCCCCTTCAAGCCCTCTCTGTTTCTATTTATAGTTCATTAATATTATTATCATCTATCTAGAAACCCAAGAGTTTTCATCTATGCCCCCAATCCCCTATGTCTTGTCAGTTACCAGATTCCTTCTCTTCTACTACCTGCTTATGTCTACAATGAGCATCTTCATTTTCCCTGTTCCCTCTGCTTTGTCCAAACCAGTCTCAGCATCCTACAGTACAAACTCCGACCTTCCCAACCCAGGGGTCAAACCTGGGTCTCCCACATTGCAGACAGATTCTTTACTGTCACCTTCCCACATTCACCAACCACCCTCGCAATACGTGTTTACTGAGCTCCTACTATATGCATACACAGTAGTGGAGAAATGAGAATATGGCAACAAACAAAACCGATACTGTTGTCCTTACAAATGTTGCTTCTTACACTGATGCGTATACTTAAACTTTTATAAAGAAGCTTTGTAAATTTATGGAGTCAAACATATCAGGGTCCTTTAAAGGTATTATTATTTGTGGTTTTGAGGACAGTTGACCCTTGAGCAACACAGGTTTGAACTGTGTGGGTCCACTCACACACAGATGTTTTTCAGTAAATAGGTACTACAGTATTATTCAATCCACAGTTGCTTGAATTGGGGATGTGGAAGCAAGGGTATGGTGGACCAACTAAATATATATACATACTCACATTTTCGACTGTGTGTAGGTCAGCACCCGTAACTTCCCACATTATTCACAGGTCAATGGCTTCAGAAATCTTTTGCTTCAAAACTATAATAAAAATCTCGCATAGAACAGTAATGATTAAGAACTCAGGACAGCAGTCAAACTAAGTTTAAATCCCAGCTTTGTCAAAGAAAGCTAGGCAATTTAGTCACCTCGTTCGTAAGTCAGTTCGGTCATTTGTACAGATAAGAGTATTTAAGGGTATTTAACCCATTGCAGTTATTTTGGAGATCGAGTATAATTAAATGCATATAGAATTGTGCTGATAAACTGCAAGTTTGTGTTATTATAGCTATCATTTTACCATGTTTTTTATGATCGTCTCTCTAATCCATTTGAAATTTATTTTCATTTATGCTGTCAATTGGGAGTCCCATTTTATGTTATTCTTCATATGGAAGACCAGTTATCCTCAAACTTTTGTTTATGGTGTTTCCATGGTTTCTCTCTGCTCCTAGAATCACAGGACCATTCCTTATCTTCTCCACTGCATGGGCTCTCGCTCCACCTGCATTTCAGACTTCCCTTTTTACAACTCTCCACCTCTGTGCTACAGCCTCCTTTGCTTCCTTTGTGGTCCTGGAACATACCATCCTCTCTTCCTCCCCAGAGCCTTTACGCTTGCTATTTTCTTTCCCTGGAATGTTTTTCCTCCCATGTTTTGTGTGGCTACTCCCGGTCATCCTGGCCTTTCCTGCCCACTCAAGATAAAACACAGCATCTCTTCCTGCTCCCCCAACCCTTCACCTCCAAACCACTACTTACTCTCTATTTCATCACCATTTTACTTACTTTGTTCCATCTTCTTTCATTCGTCCCATTTATGATCTGGAATTTGTTTTGAAAATCATCTCTTCCCTTCCCTCCCTGGAAAGTACACTTCATCGGAACAGCGATTCTTGCCTGTTTTATATACTGTGGTATCTGCAGAATCTGGAATAGTGCCTAGGAAATAGTATTAAAATAATTACCTTATCAGGAAGTCTCCCTTTCTCCTGACCAAACCAAACTTGCTTTTTAGAAGGCTAATCCTGGTGACACTATGGAAGTTGGTTTGTTGCATGTCTGGAATGCTCTCTCTCTGGCTTATCCTTTCAGTCTTACCTTAATTGTAACTTGCTCACATAGAGAAGTATGAGGATTCAAATCAGATCAGACATGTATTTGGCGCTTGCTGTGTGCAGGGAACTGTGGTATATGCCACAGGGAACACTTAAAAGCTAAACTGTGCCTCAAAGGGCAAGGGGGACAGCTGGAAAGACGCTCTACACTCCAGAATGATCACATTTGAGATGACATCAGGACATGCAGATGGAACAGATCCTGGAAATAGATGTGATTCCTGGTAAACAGTTGGCTCTGGAGCCCCGAGGTCCAGCCTTGAGATTTTGAGTCATCTTAGATGAGAGTAAACAATGAGGATGGTGACTGTAAAGGGACAGTAGTGCCTGGTGTCATTAAAAAAAAAGTTGAAAAGAATCCTAGTGCAGATCCAGAGAGGAAGGAAGGTAGACCAATGAATGAATTTTATAAATAACAAAGGAGGGTGGAGTTGTCTGGCTCAACTTAACCAGGGTCTCAAAATCCTCACTCCCCCCCACAAACGCATGTCCTAGAATTGGCAGCTCATCTCTGGCAGAACTGCCAAGACTACTCCATTCCCTAGGTGACTGATTATCTATCAAATTGCTGAGCCCCAGAAAGTCTGTTTCCCCGGGTAGCCTAAGTGAGAAACCTGATCCTGTGACCCAAAGATTCAGAGCAAACGTTTAACTGGGAGCCTCAATACACAGAATGGAGTGGGCCGAACAGCTCTGGGGAATGAGGAAATTCCCCTCACGAGATCAGAAGTGAAGCAGGGGTTTGAAACCAAGATGGTCAGGCTCTTCCTGCTTTTGCCATTAAGTGGTCATCATTGCTTTGCATCACGTGCAAGAAAGCAAAGCCCCAGGGTGAGCTCAGATTCAGACATGGTGTGTGGGTTTGCAATGTCCATCCTGAGAGCCAAGGGTATGCTCAGGGTGGTGTGGGCTCAAGACTAAGAAGGCAGCAAACCCCTTCAACTGTCAATGGTCTAGGAGTAAGTGGGGAGAGTAACCTCCATAGGGAGCCCCTGGTTCCACAAAAATAAGGTCAGTCCAGGGGAATTTGGATCAGGGTGAGTGTTTATAATTGCACAGATGGGATGGGGCAGAGGAGGGAGCACAGAAAAGGCAGGGGTCAGGTCAAAGGGATCTTGTAAGAGGCAATTTGTAGGTTTGGGGCTATCCTGGAGTTGAGGGGCATAGACACAAAGGACACAGGTGCATACCTAAGAGAACCCTCCCTTGATTCACCTTTTGGCCCCCAGGTCTGTCTTTGGAGATTAGGAAAGAGGCAGCTAGGGTCAGGTGCTGGCTAAAGCCATTTGCCTTGAGACTTCCTGTGGGGTAACACTCCTCTACCCTCAAGCAAGTGGGCTTTCCTCATGGCCAGGGGCATTGTTTGCTCTCAGCTTGCATTTCTTCACAGGAATGCCTGGCCACATGGGTAACACCATCAACATTTCCCCAGGCTTCTTGTGAAGAGGGTCTGTGAACATTTACAGAGCATTTAGCATCTTCAAAGGGCTTCCCTGGTGGCTCACAGTAAAGAATTTGCTTGCAATGTGGGAGATCTAGGTTCATTGCCTGGGTCCAGAAGATCCCCTGGTGAAGGAGATGGCAATCCACCCCAGTATTCTTGCCTGGAGAATTCCATGGACAGAGGAGCCTGGTGCGCTACTGTCCATAGGGTTGAGGAGAGTCGGACACGACTGAGCCACTGACACACACACTAGCACCCCTTAGACAGCAGAGATCAAACCAGTGAATCCTAAAGGAAATCAGTCCTGAATATTCATTGGAAGGACTGATGCTGAAACTGAAGCTCCAGTAATTTGGCCACCTGATGCGAAGAGCTGACAAATTGGAAAAGACCGTGATGCTAGGAAAGATTGAGGGCAAGAGGAGAAGGGGCAACAGAGGATGAGACGGTTGGGTGGCATCATTGACTCAATGGATTTAAGTTTGAGCAAACTCTGGGAGATGGTGAAGGACAGGGAACCTGGTGTACTGCAGTCCATGGGGTCACCAACAGTCAGACACAACTTAGTGACTAAACAACAGCACCTTCATGTTCCAAGTTCAGTACCTCACAAGGGGTGGTCGAGACAACCTTGTTTGTAGGGTTTTTTTATATATAATTTTATTTGTTTATTTTTGGCTGTGCTGGGTCTTCGTTGCTGCACGTGGGCTTTTCCAGTTGTGGAGTGCAGGCTGTAGGGCACATGGGCTCAGCCGCTGCGGCGAACGGGCTTAGCTCCTCCGTGGCATGTGGGATCTTCCCAGATCAGGGATTGAATTCGTTTCTCCTGCATTGGCAGGCGTTTTCTTTACCACTGAGCCACCAGCTGCTGCTGCTAAGTCGCTTTAGTCGTGTCTGACTCTGTGCGACCCCATAGACGGCAGCCCACAAGGCTGCGCCATCCCTGGGGTTCTCCAGGCAAGAATACTGGAGTGGGTTGCCATTTCCTTCTCCAATGCATGAAAGGGAAAAGTGAAAGCGAAGTCGCTCAGTCGTGTCCGACCCTTAGCGACCCCATGGACTGTAGCCTACCAGGCTCCTCCATCCATGGGATTTTCCAGGCAAGTGTACTGGAGTGGGGTGCCATTGCCTTCTCCGCTGAGCCACCAGGGAAGCCCATTAATAGGTTCTCTACTATGATTCCTCACTGTTTTTTTTTTTTTTTGAACTGTGACAGACTTTTATTAGAGAAATTTCCCCAAAATGTTAATAAATGATAAATAACGATAGAAGGTTAACAGTACCTTTTATCAACAGTGTTAAGACTGTATTATCTGTTTTTTCATAAATTAATTTTTTATTGAAGGATAATTGCTTTACAGAATTCTGTTGTTTTTTGTCAAACCTAAACATGAATCAGCCATAGGTATATATATAACCCCTCCCTTTTGAAGCTCCCTCCCATCTCCCTCCCCATTCCATCCCTCTGGGTTGATATAGAGCCCCTGTTTGAGTTTTCTGAGCCATACAGCAAATTCCCATTGGCTATCTATGATTCCTCACTTCTTAAGTGGAAACAGAGGCACAAAGAAGTCCCATGGCTTCCTCAAAGTCACCCTGGAGCTGGGACTCAAACTCAGGTTCTTTTCTGCAGAGTTGGCAGCTCTAACCACTCAGCTCCACTGCCTGCTTCTCAGGTACGACCTTCTTCCTTCCAGGTGGTGAGGTGCTTGTTAAAACTCCCAACCCTGGTGATGCCTTCAGGGCATATAAATTAGCCATTCTTGATCTTCCCAAATATCAAATGAACTTAAACAAGCCTTTATATAAAACTTATCTTTATTGCAATTAAAAAAGAACAAAGACAATTTGGTAAGTGCCTTTAATTACAATGTACCTGCTATTTACATGTAATTATACTTCTATATACAGCTTGAATAAGGTTCATTACATGTAAACTACAAGATATGACAAGCTAAACTCCAGCCTTTTGGGAACATTCAGAATAGAAATACTGTGGGCAGAAACACACAGAAAACAAATACCCATTTCAGTACCATTACTGGATGATGATCGCTATCTGGCCACAGAAGAGAATTGTAAATATGCCTCAAATTGAAACTTATTCTTAACATGACTAACAGTATTGCTATTATTTAAACTCTAAACATAACAATTGGATCATTAAAAACAACACAATTTCAATTTATATAGCACCTTTCTTCCAGAGTTCAAAGCATTTGTATTTATCTATATTATCTCAATTGTCCCCATAACATCCCTATGAGGTAGGCAATGGTTGGTATCATTATCCCCATTTTGTAGATGGAGAAACTGAGGCACGGAGTAATTAATCATTTGCTCAAGGTCACACAGTAAAGTCAATGCTGAAACAGACCACAGAGCAATGAGCTTGTCTCAAAAACCAATGCTTCTCTTGAAACTAAATTGGCCCCTCTGAGAATTTAATTCAATACTTCATTTTTCCAAGAAATAAAAAAATGTGCATTTTTTTCTCCCATAAAAATTGTTGAAATACTATAGGCAAGAAGCAAACACTCTAGGGCAGATGTTAGATTGATGCCAAGATCCCCTGGAGAAGGGAAAGGCTACCTACTCCAGTATTCTGGCCTGGAGAATGACTTAGCACTCATGCTCTTTTAGAAAGTGTTTATGGAAGTTTCTTATTGGTTTTGTTTTTTCATTACTAGGAGGTTCTTTCCCCAGTTTTACAAAAAGTTAGAATCAAACATATTTGAAAGGTTGTTCCTAGTAACCTACAAATTGCCTTTAGTAGCCATCTTGTGCTAGCCACAAGCTTATTTCTGAGTTTACAAAGAAGAAAATACCTAAACAATAATTTACATCTTTAACATCATCTTTCTCAGTCTTATACACATTTACAGTGTGCCCCTTAAGAGACTCAGAGTGGTAGGTAGTGTGTTGGAATAAGACAGTTTCCAGAGTCACATACACACGGGCCAGAAGTCATGCCCACATCATTTAGTTCAGATTTTACTTTTAATCCTTGCTCTGCCAGCCCCCTACCCCACCCCACCCCAAATCAAATATGTAGTTAGTACTCAGAAAAAAATATATATTTTTTAAAGTGTCAAAATCTGAGGCATACAGGACTCTTTCAAACGTTTGTTGACTTGGATGTAAAATTCAACTTTCCCAACACATTCCACGAGGTTCTCCCTCTGAGGCGAGCACTGCTAATGGTGCTGCCAAGTTTCCAGGACATCAACAGGCAGCCGTGGAGTGGCCCACGGGAATTCAGTTTCTAGTATGGCTCCAGGTAAAACAAGGAAAGCTTATATTTAAAAAGATGAATGCGAAAAAAGCAAGCACGCTTACTGGCTAGGTCACGATCATCATGCCAGGTTCATTTATGGGTTTCACATTAAAAATACATAAAAACTTGTCAAAGGAATGTTCAAAGACCGACTAAAGCCTTTGGTTCTAGTCTCTTCGCCTAGGGAAAGGCACCGCTGTCTGTCAGGGAAGCCTTTACTACCTAAATAAGAGCTAAAATTACATTTCTTTTTTTCCTTAAGCGTAAAAAAGGAAAAGGAAAGAGTTTGTTTACACTCATGGTTTCCCACTTGCTGAGTGAAAAAACAAACAAAACAAAATTAAACCAGACATTACAACAAGCGGGTTCTGAAATGCAGGCTCCAGGAGCCAAGACTGGTCTCTCTCTTTTAGCCTTAATTATCCTGTGAAGGGTGCCTAATGGGTATAGCAGGTAGGCTTTCAACAATTAAACGTATAATGAAAATGAACAGGTACCTGTTCTGTTAATTTGGAAAAAAAATTACACTAGAATACATATTTTAGACCATGATTTTATTTCATTTACTTTGGTAATTCCAGATGAAGACTCTAATTTAACACAGTTTCTGGAATGATCTTTTTTAAGTCAAACACTACCTTAGCGTGATGAGAGTGAAATTTTAAAAAAATGAAAACTAAACCTGGCCTGGATCCTCGGGTGTATAGAAACAGAGGCCCTCAGTCACTGAATCACCCATTGACTCCGAATGTTGGAGATTGCGTCTATAAATGGCCAAGTTATTTTCAACATCTGGTAACTTCAGATGCTTGAACACTATTCTCATTTCCTTGAGACCTAGGAGAGCAGCTCAAACTAGTTACAGCAACGTAACTCATAAGCACTGTTTCCCAGGGGTAGGGTGTCATAGCTACAGGATTTAAACAAATGTTACACTCAATTTACTTTAGAAGTGATTCTTTCTTATAGGAAAGGGTTTTCTCCATACCCCTCTTAAAACAATCAGTGTCCTTCTACCTTACGAGTAGCTACTGGTCTGCTGTTCCAGGATTTACCTTCAGTCTCAGTACACTGTAGGGGCCGTGCACTTACCCAGTGAGCGCACAGTGCTCAATTTTCTACATTTGTTGAGTCTGAATCCTCAACAGAATGTTTTAAAAATTCTTTTCATTGCCCCTCAGTGCCAACCACATCTCATGAAAGACATGGGCAAGAGTGTACATGATTTGTGTGCTGTGCTCATTCAGCCATGTCCAACTCTTTGCGACCCCACGGACTGTAGTCGACCAGGCTCCTCTATCCATGGAATTTTTCAGTCAAGAATACTGGAGTGGGTTGCCATGTCCTACTCAGGGGATCTTCCCTATCTGAGGATCGAACCTGCATCTGTTGTGTCTCCTGCATTCGCAGCAGATTCTTTACCACTGAGCCATCAGGGAAAAGGCCGAGAAGCTATAGTTTACATGGTTTAGCAAAGTTCCTGTCAAGTAACACCTAGCATCTGCTTCCCAAAGTGGGTCTGAGGCTTATCCAGGTAGCCCCTGACGCTGGAAAATGTGAACTGGGCAGAGCTGGGGAATGGTTCCATGCTGCCAGGCAGGGTCTGCGATACTGAAGATTGTAACTGCTATTGGAAAAGAAGGCATGGAACATTCTGGGAGTAGCAGACACAGAGGGGCCGAGATGGTGCCATGCAAAGTGACAGAAGGTTTTAAACATTCCAAATATTGAGAATAAAGAAGGCTGAGTGCCAAAGAATTGATGATTTTGAATTGCGGTGCTGGAGAAGACTCTTGAGAGTCCCTCGGATTGCAAGGAGATCAAACCAGTCAATCCTAAAGGAAACCAATCATGAATATTCATTGGAAGGACTGATGCTGAAGCTAAAGCTTCAACACTTTGGCCACCTGATGTGAAGAGCCAACTTATTGGAAGACTCTGATGCTGGGAAAGATTGAGAGCAGGAGGAGAAGGGAACAACAGAGGATGAGATAGTTGGATGGCATCACTGACTCAATGGACATGAGTTTTAGCAAATTCTGGGAGACAGTGGAGGACAGAGGAGTCTGGGGTACTGCAGTTCATGGGGTTGCAAAGAGTTAGATGTGACTTAGCGACTCAACAACAATATTGAAAACAACTCTCCCACTCTTTTGTGAACTGGACAAATTTGACCATTACAAACCTTTTGAGACAACGAGTCACAATGATGCTGTCATGAATTATTTTTGAGTAGTTTTGAGTAAGAGGAGGACTTTGAAACTGATTGGGACCATCTAACAGACAATATGTTACTTTTTTTGGAAACCATTTTTATGAGGGAAAAAAATGCATGCACAGTGAAATGCAAATTCCTATTGTTTAGTGATATTTCAAACTTCCCCTGAAAATATGAGGCATGTTAATACAGTGCAAAATTTAAAATGTAACAACATTAAAACAATTTACTGTTGCCAGTTTAACATACAGAAGTCTGAGGAATGACAATTACCAACCTTTATAATACGTTACAGGAAGTGATCTGAGATAGAGCACAATACATTTTTAAAAGTGAAAGTGTTAGTCCCTCAGTCTTGTCCAACTCTTTGCAACCCCATGGACTGTAGCCCACCAGGCTCCTCTGTTAATGGGATTCTCCAGGCAAGAACACTGGAGTAGGTAGCCATGCCCTTCTCCAGGGGGTTTTCCCAACCCAGGGATCGAACCTGGGTCTCCTGCATTGTAGGCAGATTCTTTACCATCTGAGCCACATTTTTAAAAAGCACCCACAATATGGAAGTGATGAGCAAAGAAAAGTTGAATCTAACTGCATTAAGATAAATGATTACCAAAATAATGCTTGAAAAAAATCGTCTTTTTTAAAGCAAAAAATATCTCTCTCATGTCATCTGGCATTAAGAAAAATCTGAACTACAATTTCCTAGTTAAATAAAAGAAGAACCTAGAAAAACAATGAAATACTTTATAAGTATTGGAGATGCATATAAATACAGCTTTAAAATGAGCAGTAGGGGGAAAAAACCATTTATGAATGTATGTTCTCTTCTAGATCATGATTTTATTTAATTTACTTTGGTAATTCCAGATGAAGACTCTAACACAGTTTCTGGATTGATCTCTTAAAGTCAAACACATTCTAAGTGTGTAAAACTCATCTAGTGATACTGTCAGAAAGAATATATTTAAGAAAAGCTACAACACAGAGCAAGAAAATACTACTATAGCACAAAGAATTTAGACTTCATTGCAAATAAAGCAATATTTGATATTATAGACACATGCTCCTATTTTCACTTCGGTCACTTATTAACACCAAACATTACACTTTAACTTTCCTCAGTTACACAGTACAATAAGCCTGTCAAGATTTCCAGGAAATAACCATCAGTACCTACTGTGCTTCCAGCAACCAAAGCTAAGCTGGCTGGTACCAGAAATCAACACTTTCAGAATGGCATCACTAGACTACACGGACTCACAGCAACTATTATCAGGAGCATTTACTCATTTACAAAGTCCTAAATCAGTCTTGAACTGAGGCTCAGATTCTAGCCATGATTACGTCACCATCTCAGAGCAGCACGTGATCCTCCACCACTGCTGTTCATTCTGTGTTAAAATCTCACTGTTTCTGGAGACAGTGAAGTAAATACCTTCAGGTGATAACGGGCCTCTGCTTCTGCCACCTGATTGTGTGTGTGTGGGTCACTATCCTGGCTGACATGGCCCTTGCTGCCTTCGGCCAAATCTCTCCTCAAATACCTATCTGAGAAGGACACCTACTTTCATTTCCTTCTGTCAGGTTGAATATTTAGGGAGCTGCATGAATAAAACTGTTTAAACACACCATTGTCTTTCAGCTAAGAAAATGATGGACATAATTTAAAATCTGCATTCATTAACTGGAGAAATTCACTGAGGGCCAGTTAAGAAGGTTTTCCGGTAATTGTCAAATGAAGATGATTGGGAAAAAAAGAAAATGATTGGACAACTGTTTCTTCTGTTCTGCTTTTATGACAGTAGTCATCACACTAGTAGGATAAACATTCAAAATACATGACAGGATGTATCCTAATTAATTAAGCACCAGAGTGACTTTATATATATATACACGTGCATATATGTATCTGTGTGTATGTAGCCTCCCAGGCTCCTCTGTCCATGGCATTCTCCAGGCAAGAATACTGCAGAGGGTTGCCATTCCCTTCTCCAGGGGATCTTGCCAACCCAGGGATTGAACCTGTGTCTCCCGCATTGCAGGCAGATTCTTTACAGTCTGAGCCACCAGGGAAGCCCTATGTATACAGTTACTGGTAAAAGTAAATAAATGCTCTAATTTGAAAAATGAAAATCAAATATGAGCTAGATCTAGTAACATGCTGAGGTTAAATTTCAGTTCTTTTTGCTAACTACCCTATTGTTAACCTAGCACTCAATTAGAATCAACTCTAAGATTTTAAGGGCAGATAAATCAGTAATTAGCCTTTTTCCCACAAAGGAGAGTGATACTTTCAAAAGCTTTAATAATCCTAAGGATATAATTTAGTGAAGGACAGGAAAAAAAATTTGTGGCAAAGATATGTGCAAAAATCACTTCCTCCTAGAATTTAAAATCTCCTCAAACGTTTCACGTAAAACAGGTTACACTTCCCTGCTGACAGACAATATCTGAGAATCAGTAAAAAATTCTTTGAAACTTTCAAAATACATGAATAAAAGCAAAGATTCTAGGCAAGATTATAATAACCTAGGTTATTATAGTTCAATGCATACATAATATGGATGTCAAATTGAATTTTAAAGATACAGTATAAACTCTTTCTTTCTTGATAATTACCATTCATACACTTAAACTATGTAGCTTTTAAGATGAAAACTTTTTAAAGAAACCATAGGCTTCCAACCTAAAGATTCTAGCACAAAGTTTCAACAAATAAAATTTTAAAAAGTGATAAAATTATGAAATACTGTACTATAGGATTAAAACAGTGATGCTATATCAATAAAAATCCTTTAGTAAGGTACCTAATCGTCTAAACAGCAGAGCCATCTCCCAAAGTTTACTCTGCTTTTCTCACCCCCTAGCCCTATGGATTGTGCTATTACTTATTCTTTCAGCATGTGTTCTGGAGGCCCTTACAGTTCCCTTTTAATACTTTACATCACAACTTATTCTTAGCACAGGTTCTCCAATCGAGAGAGAGATTTCACTGCACACTTTATGGCCATAAGGCATAGCCCTTATTTTGAAACTTCTGGGGGAATTCCGATAATGAAATTTCAAGATGATATGACTATTTATAAAGAGCTTCCCTATATAGAAACAGCTTTACTCTTTAGAGACCATACCCATTTCCTCGGTCATAAGTGAGACATCATGAACTACAACTTTTGAGCAGTCAGGTGCTCATAAAGGACGTGACTGTAGCATGCACAAGGCTAGGTGATTAGTGTGATGTGGCTGTCAGCAGGTACCAAAGCAACCCCATGATACTGAGGATGTTGGGTCAGACTCATTCATAATAAGCAATGAGAATCACTGGGCAAACCAGTGCTTACAAAGGAGATGAATTCAGAGAGTATGGGCCTTGCACCTTTCTAATAAACTTCTCCGTGATCCAAGGTTTTTCTGCCACGATCTTTTGATCAATGATGATTGTGCTTTTATGCACATAAAGTCTTCAGGGGAGAGACTGGGATGATTGGAAAATAACAAGCAAACCATTTACCCCAACTGAGCTACTTTACAATTGCAGAAACGTATTACAGAGCAGTCACAAAATCAAGCCATGAATGCAAGGAATGGAAAAAAACATGCCCGGGAGCTGGTCCCTACAATTTTCAAGATGCTTCATCCTCCCAACTGCATTCTTTGTCCTAATGAGTGAAAACAGCAAGATTATTCAATCTGAAAAGTCGCAGATGTCACAGTGGTACAGAATAATTGCCTCTTTTTTTTTTCTTTACAGTGTAGGAAAAGCTTCTTTTCTGTAGCCCAACGACATAATAGCACTTCAACCAGGTTCCTTTTAAAATGAAAAGTGAACAAGTTTCCCAATGTTGGCCTTATAAAATCTAAAGAGATGATTAAATTCAAACCAGGCTGAGCTCTCAATCTGAGTTATTTCAGCCAAGGATTTTTATAAAATGAAGGGAAAAAAAAAAATCCCAGCAGGCAATTTACATTTGCAAGCACCAGGCTACAGAATTCATCACCTTTTTCTTAAAAACGTAGCTAAACCTTAATGGAATCATAATACTTTCATAAGGTTAATCATCAGTCATCCCTAGTCATATCTTGTTCCTCTTTCCATTTTTACCATTTCAAATATTTCACTATTGCCCACCACAAACCATTGAAAATGATCATTTATGTTTATTCCACTTATTTCTCCAATAAGTCAGCTGATTTTTGACCAAGAGCTCCAAGTACCATTTGAAAAGTCACGTCTTTAAAAACCTTCCATGTTTTAAACACTTGGTTAGAAAAAAGATAACAACTACTGGTACAAGCTTATGTGCTTTATGGTGTCTTTTCAAAATGAGAATATAAATCATTGTACATCAAATCAAAATAGTTAATATATATTTTATCTGGCACTTTCTAGAAATTAGGCATTAAACATAAAATACCTTATAAATTTATATAACAAAAATAAATGTTTATATTTTAATCTCAGATAGATTACCTTAGGGGAGCAGTTCATGTATGAACTCTTGCACCGTCAGCGTGGCAGCGGAGAGCATCAGAAACACATTCAAGTCCACAGCCCTTGGGAGGAGATGGATGCAGTGGCTGCCACCCAAACACGTGGTCTGTGTCCCAACATTGAGATTAAGGCTCTCTATTTTGGAAGAATGAGCTGGACTAAAACAAGTATAGAAGTACCATGATATTCTTTGAAAATACTGAAAAGACTCTGAAGAGTTTCAAACACTGGGAGAAAAAAGCCATGTTGACTATAAAAATAAAATAAAGCATCTAACAATGACTTCAAGTACTTTGGAAGAGGCTGCTGACATGGGGTGCCCAAATCAGAAGGAATGAAGAGCTAGGCAACTCCAGAAGTGTCCCCAGCGCTCTCCACTGGTTGGGGGCTTGGGTTCCCAGGTGCAGCTCTTTGAAGGGGCTGGGGAGCGGACCGGAAATAGCAACCGCAATTTCTTAGCAATGGAAAACACCCACTTGAAGGCAAAGGCCCAGCCTGGTGGGAGAAAATCCATGGAACGAATCATAAATCGGAAGATTTCAAAGAGAAAAATGCCATTCATTTTACTATCAGTAGCAGGCAGCGAAAAGGAGAGAGGGAGAGAAACCCAGCTCCTGTGAATGGCAGTGTTTCAGGCAGGTGAGCTGTGGTTTTTGACGTGTCATTCTTCCTTCCTGCGTGGCTTTCTGCACGAAGAGGGTGAGATCGCTGACAGCCGGGATCCTTCCAGAGCGTGCAGGTGCATGATGCAGGTGTGCTTGGGTATGCCAGTGCCCTGGCAGCAGGGTGCCTACCTCATTTCTCCCCAAACTGAGAAGCAGTTCTGGCATCTCCAACCGTCTTCCCTTCCCTAAAGCAGCATATGAAGTGTGGCTGACGTTGCTTCTTGTCTTCTGCAGCAGCACCGGCTCTGCTGGTTGGTCCTCTGCTAGCTGGGTCCTTTCCAGGCTGCTAGAGCCTGGTGACGTCTCGGCATTGCTGCAAGTCCCCGATGCTCTCGTAGTCATTCTCCTTTGGGCAAAGGCCATGGTGACTGTTGGTCTCTGGGGCAGCCTTCTCTTCCTCTCTGTTTAGAGTCTGTATTGCTTCATAATCTGGCTCAGGCTCCTCGCTGGGCCTGCCTGCTGCTAGAAGTGTGCTGACACTATTCGGCATCTTCTCAAAGTCTTTAACAGTGGCATAGAGATCGTTACAAGAAGAGGGGGACCTGGGAGCGGCTCCTTGCATGGAGGTGTAGGAAGCCTCCGGTACTTTAAGTGACTGTCCTGATTTGTTCCCTGGCTGTCCTTTTTTATGTACTGATGAATACATGGCTGAGATCTAGAAAACAAAGGGGAAAGTGAATAAACAAGCTTCAAGTTTGATTCCTCCCTCCCCCTTTTAGTGACAAGCTAGATTCTTGGGACTATGGGGGTGTGTGTCCCTTTAATTTTTTTCTGATTCCCAAACTTTACGGAGATATTATTGACACACAACACATGTAAGTTTAAGGTGTGCAGCATGATGATTTGATACATATATTATGAAATGATTGCCACAATAAAGTTATTTAACAACTTCTTTACTGTAATTACCATATTTTTGGTGTGTGGTGATAACATTTAAGCTCTATTCTCTTACAAGTTTCAATGCTGTATTATATTCCCAGAACTTATTATAGATGGAAGTTTGACCCTTTGACCAACATCTCCCCATCTCCCCCAGTCCCCAGCCTGAGGCAACCACCATTCTACTCTATTTATGTTTGGCTTTTCTAGATTTCACATCTATGTGAGAATACACAGTATTTGTCTTTCTCTATCTGACTCATTTCACTTAGCACAATGCCCTCAAGATCCATCTATGCTGTTGCAAATGGCAAGGTTTTCTTCTTTTTTATGGATGAATAACATTCCATTATGTGTACATGCATGTGTGTGTGTGTGTGTAATTACATTTTCTTTATCCATTCATCTGTTGATGGACAGTTAGGTTGTTTTCACGACTTGGCTATTGTGAATAATGCTGCAATAAACAGGGGAGTACAGCTATCTCTTGTCGACAGTGTTTTCATTTCTTTTGAATATATACCCAGAAGCCGATTCTTCACAATCTATGCTAATCCTGGAGTACGTAACAACAGAACAATTATATGTGTCGTCTGTAACTTTGTAAGTAGCATAAGTCTATGAAATCCAGCTTCTCTCTAGGTCTGCTGAGGGTTTCAGGGAAGCAGGTAGAGTGGGCAGTGGGTAGAGTGACCACAGCATCGGGTTTTATTCGATTTCTTTATCACAATATTTCACCTGGGGAAAGTTTTGACTACAGAAAACATATATCATACTGGTGATACTCAAACGGGTGGGCTTCAAGTCAGCAGCAGCAGGATCTGGACATTTTTTGGAAAGGCAAACTCTGGGTCCCACCCCAGAATCACTGAGTCACAGACTCTGGGGGTGGGCTGATTCTGATGTCCACTAAGCGCGAGAACCACTGAACCAGACAGTTTAATCCACTCCTCCCGCATCACAAAGGTCTAAACAATAGCTTCTGGATGCTGGTTGGCAGTATACGTATATCTGTCGGAGGATCACTTTCCACTACTTTTTTTTTCTGATTTTATTTATCAATTTTATTGAAGGATAATTGCTTTACAGAATTTTGTTGTTTTTTGCCAAATATCAACACGACTCAGCCATAGGTATACCTCTCCCTCTTGAACCTCCCTCCCATCTTCCTTACCATCCCACCCCTCCACTATTTTTTAAATTAATACTTCATTGCATACTATTGGTTAAATAGACATTCAGAGATGGGGCTAAGGTTTCTTCAGGGGAAAAATTCGTTCTTATATTAAATCAACTCAGAAATGAAATTGGGAGACAATCAACTTGGGGGATGGGCTTCCCAGGTGGCTCAGTAGTGAAGAATTTGCCTGCCAGTGCAGGAGATGCAGGAGAGATGGGTTCAAACCCTGGATCAGGAAGATTCCCTGGAGAAGGAAATGGCTACCCACTCTAGTATTCTTGCCTGAGAAATCCCATGGACAGAGCCGTCTGGTGGACTACAGTCCATGGGGTCGCGGAGAGTCAGACAAGACTGCACCTCTCACGTACCAAAGACAAAAACTTACGGGACACTCTTTCCTTTGGGAAGAACAGACTGTTTCCCAAGCAAACACATTCAGTCTCACTAATATACCTCATCTAGGCACAAACAGGGAAGGCAGGAGGAGAAGGGGATGACAGAGGACGATATGGTTGGATGGCATCACCGACTCGACAGACATGAGTTTGAGCAAACTCTGGGAGACGAAGGACAGGGAAGCCTGGCGTGCTGCAGTCCGTGGGGTTGCAAAGAGTCCGACATGACTGAGCGACTGAACAACAACAACAAAGCCACAAATATTGGGAGAGGTTTCATTTTCTTTGATACAAAAAATGGACTGATTAGGAGATTTTGGAGGGAGGGTATTGTTTTATTGTTAGAAATCATGGTTGGAAATAAGTAAAAATATCCTTCATTACCTGCAGTTATCTTTGCCACAGCGACTGATGTATTAAAACACCCAAGAAATAAGGGAACATACTTCCTGACAGATGCTTGGCTTTGCAAGTGCAGAGGGAGATGTCCTACTCTCACATATCCACATGCTGGGCAGAAAGCTTCCAGCTGGCCTCCAAAGCTTCTTAAGACACGCCTGCCGCATGCTAACTGTCATTTGCATGAGAACTTTCCCTACAGGCTGGTGGCTGGCATTTGCCAGGCCTTGACAATCCAGAGGGTTTGAGTCAGAGAAATAATCTTTATGAAACTCCTGCCTGTTGATTTAACCATTTTCATGCATATTAAGTTAACATTCTCACCTGAGAGGTTTTAACTAAAAAATTCCTTTCAAAATGAGGATTTAGAGTATCTTTCCATTTCAGAAGACTAAAAAAGAAGGCCTCTGCTTTTTGTAGTGAGTTGCCAACATATGAAACTTTTTATTTTAAAGGTGGTCCAAGCCAAAAATGTGGACAGATTATAAAGGGGTGAGTCATGCATGGTAGGGGCTTCCCTGGTGGCTCAGAGGGTAAAAAATCTACCTGCAATGCAGGAGACCCAGGTTCGATCCCTGGGTCAGGAAGATCCCCTGGAGAAGGGCATGGCAACCCACTCCAGTATTCTTGCCTGGAGAATCCCATGGACAGAGGAGGCTGGCAGGCTGCAGTCCATGGGTTGCAAAGAGTTGGACAAAACTGAGCCACTAAGCACGCACACATGGATAGTGATGAAGGGAGCCGGTGTCCTGGATATTTATTCCTCACCTTCAGTGGTAATATCAGGAAGACAAACACAGCTTTATCTGTGAGAGTAACAGTGAGAGCTGGGCCCTCACCACCACCTCACAGAAACGTTTCTCTTCCTCCTTTCTTCCCCGTGGTTCTGTCATAATGGCCTCCACACTTTGTAAGTACTTGGGCCTTCTTGGCTTTTACAGTTTTTTTCTTTTCTTTTTTAAATTACAGGCTCTTTCATTAACTTGCAACTTAATATTATCCCTGGGCATGAACCAAATGTGCGGGAGGGTGTCATTGTAAATTTGAAATCTTATTAACGTTTCTCAAGTCTTCTAATATTCTTTTTATTTTGTATAAATAAAAGGTTTCTCTTCAAGCCCTCTTACTATTTAGCTTTGCAATTTTTCTCTTTAACATCTTTCATCATTATTATTCAGTCTGTAAATTGTTATTATGTTCTCATAAATTACCCTCTTTTCCTCATTTCTCTTCTTTTTATATTCAACCCTTCCCCCATCATTCTGTTAAATTAGGATAATAGTACTTAAAATTCAGGTCTCAGTTTCAGCCTGGACTAACATTATATCACATGAATATAAAAATAAATGATCTCCATATTTATTTTTCCTAAATCTTCCTAGAATGAATACATGGGAGTCACAGTTCTTTATTCTATGTTAAACATTCAACAGTATAACAGGGTCCTATTTTCAAAAGCCACAAACAAATGTAAGATAAGAGGAAAAGTAATTAAAAATTTCACATTTTTTTTTCAGCCTGGCTTGTAGAATCTTAATTCCTTAACCAGGGACTAAACCCATGGCCTCAGCAGTGAAAGCACCGACTTCTAAAAATGGACTGCCAGGGAATTAAAATATTTTCTTACCCCAATGGGATGGCTCCAGGACAGAGAAAAATGCTGGAGGAGGCACAGGAGCCGCTTTGGGCCCTGGTAGGAGGGCCCTGCATTAGTCTCGTGAGGCGTCGGCCCAGCGGAGATGGACAGGGGTGGGGGAACATGGAAGTTAACTTCTGAGGTGGAACTGAAGGGCCTGATTACTGGCTGCATCTGAAGTCAGTGAGGAAAATGGGGTGTTAAGGAGGGCCCCAGGGTTTTGGCTTCTGCAACCAGGTGGATTGATGGCAGTTCCATTCCCTGGAGCAGGAACCATGGTGGGGGCTGGGCAACGTCACACATGTATGTTGCTTTTGTGTGTGTGTGCGTGCCAAGTCATTTCAGTCGTGTCTGACTCCGTGTGACCCCATGGACTGTAGCCCGCCAGGCTCCTCCGTCCATGGGATTCTCCAGGCAAGAATATTGGAGTGGGTTGTCATGCCCTCCTCCAGGGGACCTTTATGACCCAGGGATTGAGCTTGTGTCTCTTATGCCTTCTGCATTGGCAGGTGGGTTCTTTACCACTAGCGCCACCTGGAAAGCCCACATTGCTTTTGTACTCATACACAATTTACTAAGCTAGGCATGCCAGAAAGAGGCTTTATATAGCTAGACAAATTAAGGTGTTCGGCTCTGAATCTAGCTTGCCAAATCCCATAAATACTGGCTTTTACAATTTTAATGCTTCACTGAAAGTTTAACCCATGACTCTTTAGCCCCGGTGCTTGGGAGAATACACCACCCTTTCTTGTTGGTGGCCATGTCTAACCCTACTTCCAGTCTGGAAGTGTTTTTGAAGTTCCCTGCTCTCTGTCTCCCAGAAGCCTAAGCCCTTCTTCTTCTGTCTCCCAGCCTGGAGTAAATTCTCTACACCCATCTGCTCCAATTCCCTGCATATTCCAACCCACTATTAACTTCCTTCTAATGGGAACTTCCTCCCGGATGAAAGCACACACACTTACATTTCTCTCTTCTCATTCCTTTTTCCTCCCCTCCCTTTCTGTTTTTGTCTCCTTCTTCCCTATTGAGCTTCCTTGTTCATCTTGTCCTCTTTCTTGTCTTCCCGTCTTCCAGTTACTCTCTCTGAACCATGATAAAGCCAACATCGCCGACTCTGATCTCCAACCCTAGGCTTAAAGCCTACTTCAGCTTTCTCAAGTGAAGGGTAACATGACAGTGCATTTACTTAAGGCGGGAAGAGCTATTCTCTAGTACAAGAGTTTTTTGATTATTTAAAAGTAACAAAACTCACCTCTTCTTCTGTGAGAGTTGGGTCTTCTTCCCGGGACTTGTATGACAGTGAACTAAGTCTCTGTTAGAACAAAATAAATCAAGAGAGGAGAGTTTAAAGTCAATAATTTAACCTTTTTCTGTGCATATGCTTTGATGTATCTGTCTACAAAAATGTTTTCAAATGATTTTTAGAGAAGAAACTATTTTCTACAAGGAAATTATATAAAGGACCTGAGGAATAAACACATAAGTATGGTTTTACATACCCAGCAGTATTACATTAGCTAAATTTCTTCTAATTTTTTATTTGAATCTGTAGATACAGAAAAACCAAATGATTATGAAGATTACTGTTTCAATTCCTAATTATCACTGAAGGATTGATCGTCAATGAAAGATGGAAAAACTGACTGAAAAAATACCATGGTGTTTGTCAAATCCCTAAATTTTTTATTTCTATAATTTGCATGAGTCATCAGGAAGATTCTTAAGTCATCTGGAAAGTTTTCACAACTAGTGGAGAAATCAACTCACATTTTCTGGCCTCATTTCTTGATGATTCTGGCTCCGGGTTCATTGAATCTCTAACACCTCTCCTGCCTGAATTCTTGTATCCTTCCAAACCTGCCCCCACTCCTTGCCCTCCCTGCACTGACCGTGTGTCCTTGCCCCAGCTCCCTGCTCAGTCTGCACCTCAGACCCCTGTCACCCTAAACCACAGCAGCCCCGCTCTCCCATCTCCCTGCAGGCCCCTTCAGACCAGCACTCACTGTTCACGCCTACTCCTCCCATAACCCAGTTCCAACAAGCCTGCAAAACTGTGGGGCCCCCAACCATTCTTTTCCATTGTCTCACTTCTCCTCAGTGTCCTTCCTTCCTACGCTGTCACACTCCAGCTCCATGGTCAACCATCACTGTCATACTTGAAGTCCTCCACTCCCTTCCTGGTCACTGGAGAACTCACCCCTCAAGTGAGTCCTTAATGCTGCTCTGAATCTTCCTACCCCCTGGCCCCTGCTCTCCTAGCTGCCTTCTTCACATCTTCTCCTCTCTCCCTGAACCCCCAACACCTCATCCATAGCTGAGGACCTTGAGAAAACTGAAGGAATCAAAAGAAATTTCTATAAACTTCTACCCCCCCATCACACCCCCAGTCTTTGCATTCACGCGTCTTCCTTCCTGCCCATTGCCACAAGTGAACTTTCCAGGCTCCACCTTAAGGCAATCCCTTCCTCCTGTGCAGGAGACCCTGGCCCCTTAAACCCACTCGTGGATATAAGCACCAGCAACGCTCCATTCTGTCTACATCAACTTTCCCCTCTACGGGGTCATCCTCATCCACATAAAAACAGGCTATTTATCTAGTCTAAAACCCAAACCAAATCAACCCACCCTTCGAGTTCTATTACTAATTCCATTATAGCAAAACCTCTGAAAAGAGTTGTCTAAAAAAAAAAAAAAAAGAAGCACTCAATTTTTCTCTTCCTATTATCTTTCTAAACCCATTTCAGTCCAGTTTCTGCCTACTAGACTCCAAAGAAACTGCTCTTGCCAAGGATACCGATGCCCACCGTGTCACTGATCTCTCCTGACCCACCTGCTGTGTGTGCTGCAGGGTCTCCCCTTCTTCCCTGAACACTCACTCCTTGGCTTCTAGGACGTTGGATTTTCCTGTTTTTCTCTCCTGTTTTCCTCTCCCTGCTGGCTCCTTTCTTTCCTGGACCTGTGTCCTTGGAACTCTTTAAGTCCCCATTCACACACACTCATGCAGTGATCTCACCCAATGTCAGCTTGAAAAAACTAATTTCTGCTGCTGACTTCTAAATGTACAAGCCCAGCCCAGGCCTATCCATAAGCCTGCTCCTCCATCCAGCTGTTCTCTGATGTTGCTACTTGGATGACCAATATCTATCTCAAACCAATATGTCCAGCCCCGAACTCCCAAATTTGCTTGGCCCACGGTCCTTCTACTTCAGTTCAAGGCAGTCCCACGCTTCCAGGAGCTCAGGCCACCCCCTGGATTCATCACTGTTTCCTCATCCTTTCATCCACATCCGGCCCATCAACAAATCTCCTGGTTCTAGTTTAGTGTCTCCTATTACTTCTGCTGCTCCTACCCTGATCCAACAAGTGTTTCTTGTCTTATTAGAATGGCTACCCAATTGGTCTCCTTGCTTCCATTTTTCACAAGTGAATGTCAACTCCATCAGAGGGATCCCTCTTAAACCCAGATGAAGTCATCCTTCTGCTCAAGGCTTTCAAGCGACCCCATTTTATTCAGATTATAAGCTGAGGCCATACAGAGTTGGGCCCCTGGTTCTCTCTCTTCCAGCTTCTCTTAGCCTTGCTCTCTCCTCTCCAGCCACACCTATACCCTCCTCGTCCCTGGAGAGGCTGGGCCTGCTCTGGCCTCAGGGCCTCCACACTGCTATTCCCTCTACTTCATTTGCTCTTCCCCCAAAACATGAACCAACTCACTCTCTCAACTCCTTTTAATTTTTTGTTCAAATGCCCCTTTGAACAAAGGTAGGCATACCCTGACCACTCTCCTCACAACTGTGCCCCTACCCAACTTTCTCAGTCCCCCAGATTTTGTTCTGATTTTTTTTCCTTTATATTTTAAAGCCTAAGATATACTTTTGTTGTTTAGTCACTAAGTTCTGCCTGACTCTTTTTGAACCCATGGACTGCAGCACGCTACGCTTCCCTGTCCTTCGTTATCTCCTGGAGTTTGCTCAAACTCATGTCCATTGAGTCAGTGATGTTATCTATATAATATATAGATATAGATAATATAATATATATATATATATGGGGCTTCCCTGGCAGCTCAGACGGTAGAGTCTGCCTACAATGCCGGAGACCCAGTTTCGATCCCTGGGTTGGGAAGAGCTCCTGGAGAAGGAAATGGCGACCCACTCCAGTATTCTTGCCTGGAAAATCCCATGGACAGAGGAGCCTGGTGGCCTACAATCCATGGGGTCACAAAGAGTTGGACACGACTGAGCGACTTCACTTTATACATAGGTATAAAAATATACTTTACTTACATACATATATATGTCTTTATCTTCTAACTAAAATGTAAGCTCCACAGGGGCAGAGATTTTTGTTCATTTATATGTTTGTTCACTAGTGCATTCCTAGCACCTAGATCTTGCAGCTTACAGTGGAAAAGCTCATTAAAATCTTTTTGCAAATGAATGCATGAATATTAAGCATTTCAAGTTCTCCCAATCACTTAAAATGAGAATGGTTTATATGGAAACGATAGATCATTCATCCTTATATTTCTACAGAAAGGTAATCTGGTTCCCAGATGGATATTTCCAGTTTCTAATGTGACATCTGGAGAATTGCTTACTTGGCAGTGGTTAGACAATCAACTCTCCTATCTATCATCTGCTTGTAAGTAAAAAAAGGTTTAACTGTTTTAAGCAGCATAAACTTCACATTAGTTTTATTA
Organism: Giraffa tippelskirchi; assembly: GCF_054371585.1. Classification (NCBI taxonomy): domain Eukaryota; kingdom Metazoa; phylum Chordata; class Mammalia; order Artiodactyla; family Giraffidae; genus Giraffa; species Giraffa tippelskirchi. Next base: position 34,557,476 of record NC_137280.1, on the reverse strand, counting down.
TCCTTGGTTATACAAAGGGCAAAAAATTGGGCTGCATTTTTGCCTTTAACGAATATGCTCATAAACACTTCATTCATTGGTGTTATCAACAGCTTACTTCACGGGTAGCGTGAAAAGCTGAAATACATTCAGAGAACACTATGCAGAATGACCCCTTGGAATAAGGGCTTCCCAAGTGACGCTAGTGGTAAAGAACCCACCTGCCAATGCAAGAGACAGAAGAGACGAAGTTTCCATCCCTGGGTCGGGAAGATCCCCTAGAGGAGGGCATGGCAACCCACTCCAGTATCTTTGCCTGGAGAATCCCATAGACAGAAGAGCCTAGCAGGTTACAGTCTATGGGGTCACAGAGTCAGACATGACTGAAGCGACTTAGCACGCACATATAACCCTAGACAGGGTTCCCCTTTTGATCATGAACTCCACAAGCTTTCTAAGGCTGCTATTGACTGACTAGTCCCTACTTGGCCTTCCTACCAAAACCTGGACTTCCCTGGTGGCTCAGATGGTAAAGCGTCTGCCTACAATGTGGGAAACCCGGGTTCTATCCCTGGGTCGGGAAGATCCCCTGGAGAAGAAAATGGTACCCCACTTCTGTATTCTTGCCTGGAAAATCCCATGGGTGGAAGAGCCTGGTAGGCTACAGTCCACGGGGTCACAAAGAGTCGGACACGACTGAGTGACTTCACTTCACTTCACCGAAACCTGAGAAGAGAACCCTACTGTTGTCTCTGCAGAGAATGGAAAATCCCAAGGTAATGCTGACAGCTGGAGATGAGAATTCCAAGCTACTGTGGCTCAGATGTCAGCTCATGGGACAAACACAGAGAAGGCTAAGGGATTCTTACTGCATTTTAGAGCTCTATTGAACATCTAAACTTAAGAGTCACAGATTATTGTTTAGAAATTGTCATAAAATAAAATCTCTTACTTGACTCCTATAAAAGTCTATACATAACCAGATATGCCCGGCAGCGCCTGCAGGCTTGTTCCTGGGCTCTGATTTCTGGGACCCCGGCTGTGGGGGTGGGGATCACCCCACTGCTTGGGATGGCGACAAGTAGAAGAGGCTAAACGGGCAGCAAAGTCTCATCTGTCTAGTTCTTGGTCTTCAAAATGAAGAAAACAATACTTGGCCCCAATTAGACATGATGCAAAAACTGGAAAATATTCAAGGTGCCAAGACAGAAATATTTTGTAAACATGAGTTTTCAGTATTTTACTAGTTGGAGGGGTAAAAAAATTCAAACACAGCTTACATGAAAACAGCTTTTATCATTCAACGCACGTGAAGGTGCCAACATGAATTGCTTAAAATACCGTGCAAACAAACGCCCCAGGTTTAGCTAGATTCCCAGTCAGGACAAAAGCTCTGAAACAAAAGTGTAGGAGCCCACCTTGTTGGTTTCACTGGTCCCCTCCGCGGCGCCCTCTTCTGCTTGACTCTCTTCCTTCGGAAGGTTTTCGTCGTCCAGGCGTTTCACGGGGACAGGAGGCGGGGCCTCCTCTTCTGGATCACATGAATTTCCAAGAAGAATCTCCGCGTTGACACTCTGTCGACACTTCTTGTTTCTGTCCACCGAGGCATACTCGGCAAAGTCTGTTCTGCTGTTGGCCTGCGGCCCCGGAAGCTCTTTCACACCGGAAGTCGACTTCGACCTACCGCTGTGGCCGCGACTCGGCTGGGCAGTTGCTGTCACCTCCTTAATTTCGTTCACGGTTTCATACAAGCAGTCCTCCACCATGTTTTCTTGCGAGGAACTATCCTTGAGCACTTCATAGGGTCCTTCCATCCCCAGACCCTGGTCCCCGTCCACACTTCTCCCATTGTGCATCGTGTCCACGGAGCTCTCAGGGGGAATTCTGGGCAACTCTCGGCTTTGATGACATTTTGGCTTCCCTGTGCTGTCCTGGGAGTCTAGCAGATCCGAAGCCGAGGTCTGGACTTCCTCATAATGTTGCATGCAGGTCACCGTGCTGTCTTCTGAAAGAACTAAAGTAGCAGGATTATTAAAAGTGGAGCAAGACGCTTCCTTATAGAAGAGATTCGGATAATGTCAAGTGAGATGAAATCAAGGTACTGGTTTTTTATTTGACTTGAGGTCGCAAATTGTACATGATGTGACTGTTCGTGGAAATCTGGGCTTCCCTGGTGGCTCAGATGGTATAGAATCTGCCTGCCAGGGCAGAAGATGCAGGTTCAATACCTAGGTTGGGAAGATCCCCTGGAGGAGGGAATGGCCACCCACAACAGTATTCTTGCCTGGGAAATCCCACGGACAGAGGAGCCTGGTGGGCTTCGGTCCATGCGCAAGGAGTCAGACATGACTGAGCGACTAACACACATTCTTATTTCAATCACAGTGTAAACTAAAGCCATCCATTACATCTCTCCAATACAGTATGTAATAAAATGTCTTGGCTATAAATCTGGGTCACAATTACACAACATTTGTGGTTACTCCTGATGGGCTTCTTGTAGGCAGTGTTCAAGTGACCAGAGGATGAAAGTGATGCTGCAAGGGGCCAGACTGTGTGTGCGGGGGCACTGGGCACCTGAAGGGGGGCATGCATGGCGACCATTCCCCGTTTGGAGGGACTAATTAGGAGTCCTCCTCCTTCACGGGTCACTTTGTTTGACAGACATGATGGAAACCATGGGGCAAAACTGTGGCCAAAACAGTGTCCCAAGGGGTCCGCCTAACCTGGGCCTTTTTAAAGCTTTTCCCTCCATCTCACTGCCCCCTCCCCCACCCCAACATTTCTACCTCAAATTAGAAAATGCAAACAAGAAATTCTTAGATTGCCACAGAAATGTAACTCTGTGGAGGCATTCAGTCATCCTTTAATCAAATGATTTTTTTAGTATCAGTTCATTTATTTTAATTGGAGGATAATTAAATATTGTAATGGCTTTTGCATTAAATGCTTTTGAGTGCCTGCTAGGAGCCAGGGATGGTTGAAGCGCTGGATACATCCTTCATCAGTGATGTCCAATGAGTCTGTGCTGCGGGTACCGACACTGTAGTGAGCCAGCTGTTAAATGACTGTGTCTTGCATGTTCTTTATATACTGTATATCCTTCATATATCTGTGTGTGTTTAAGTGCCAATGTATACCTAAACATATATTTATACTGGTATATTCATATGCACTTACTTTATATTTTTGTTACATATTCCTTATATATTATATATAGCCTATATATGCAAATGTGTATTTATAACTTAACAGTTTTTTAACCTACTTGTTTTTACTGACTAAACTGGGGTTCTCTAAGCACTTGAGTCCAGAATAGTATCTATAGTATGGCTGATCTCACTAGGTTTTTACATGAAAAACGAAATGAGTGAAAGAATGAATAAAGTGCTTACCTCCTGTTGTGAAAAAACAAAAGACTACTTCTCTTTGGGGAGGGGGCTAGAAATATACTCCCTAAGGAGTATCTGGTCTTCCCCAGTGGCTCAGATGGTAAAGAATCTGCCTGCAATGCAGGAGATCTGGGTTTGATCTCTGGGTTGGGAAGATCCTCTGGAGAAGGGAATTGCTACCCACTCTGGTATTCTTGCCTGGAGAATTCCATGGACAGAGGAGCCTAGCAGGCTACAGTCCATAGTGTCGCAAAGAACTGGACACGACATCTGGGGAAATTGATAATGGATCTTTTGATCTGTGAAGTTGTCACCATCACTCACTGTGTCTGAATACATAATCATCATGGAGGAGGTGAACTTTTACCCTCTGGATTTAGACGTCTGTGTCCTGGTAGACAGAGAACTGGCGTCTGAAGACACAGTGTCAATCCTGACTGCCCCACAGTTTCCTGGTCTATAAATGGAGGTAAGAAGAGGATTTGCTATCTCAGGTGAAAGCATTCTGTAAACTGCACCATGGAAATGTAGTTGTGACTTCTGTCAGCATTCACATCAGGCAGTGAGCGTGTAAACGGGGTGCCTAGGACTCAGATCAAAGGTTCACATTACAGATCCTTAGTGCATAGACCATAAGATCTTAGGCAAATTAATAACTTCTCTATGCCAGGCAGAATAACGCACCCCTAGGTGTCCACAACCTAATCCCTAGATTCCGTGAATGTGTTTTGTTACATGGCAAGGGAGGAATTAAGGACAAGGATAAACTACCTACCTGTTGACCTTGAGATGGGGAGGAACCTGGGCATCCAGGTGGGCCTAGTGTAATTGCTGCTGCTGCTGCTAAGTCGCTTCAGTCGTGTCCGACTCTGTGCGACCCCATAGACGGCAGCCCACCAGGCTCCGCCGTCCCTGGGATTCTCCAGGCAAGAATACTGGAGTGGGTTGCCATTTCCTTCTCCAGTGCATGAAAGGGTAAAGTGAAAGTGAAGTCGCTCAGTCGTGTCCGACTCTTACCGACCCCATGGACTGTAGCCCACTAGGCTCCTCTGTCCATGGGATTTTCTAGGCAAGAGTACTGGAGTGGGGTGCCATTGCCTTCTCCGCTAGTGTAATTAGGAGGGTCCTTATAAGTGAAAGGGGCTTCCCTGGTGGCTTAGATAGTAAAGAATCTGCCTGCAATATGGAAGACCTGGGTTTGATCCATGGGTGGGGAAGATCTCCTGGAGAAGGAAATTACCATTTCCTTCCCAGAGTGGGAAATTACCCACTCCAGTATTTTTGCCTGGAAAATTCCATGGACAGAGGAGCCTGGTAGGCTACAGTCCACGGGGTCGCAAAGAGTCAGACATGACTGAGCGGCTGACACCTGTGAGTAGAAGGGGCAGGAGAGCCTGCGAGAGGCTTGACGATGGAGAGAAAGGCCTGGACCAACGAATGCGGGCAGCTTCTAGAAGCTGAAGCAGGCGAGGAACCAGATTCTCCCCTAGAGTCTGGGGAAGAAATGCCGCCATGCTGGTACTGGGCTGGACAATACTTACAGATTTTAGCCCAGGGAGACCCGGTTCAGACTCTGATACCCAGAGCTGTAAATTAATCTGTGCTGTTCTCAGACACTCACTTTGTGGTAATTTGCTGCAGCAGCAATGTTTCAGTTGCCTCATCTGTAAACTGAGGATAGTAGTAATCTCCATCTTACAGGGCAGTAGTAATACTAGTGATAGTAATCGTATAGGGTAGCAGTAATCTTACAGTTGTTAGCATACATGAGTTCATAAACATTCAGATCTTAGAGTGATGGCACACAGTAGCCAACTCATAGATACTAAGTTTTCATCCAAATGATATTATTTTTTGCTAAAACTGGCAGTAATACAAAAGGAGAGCAAGAACACATTTCCTAGTTTTTTTGAGCTACATTTTCTTTTTTCAGGTGTGAACGGTTTATTGAAAGGTATAAGAAATACAGTGGATAAGGTAGCCAATAAAGCCTGCATTAGTAAGCCAGCTTCCAAATACGTGACTGGAGCCGAATCCTGCAGGAAAAGTCTGGAAAAACAGAGCAATAAACACGCCTACGAGTTATCTCAGCCAAGGGACGAGGGACCCCCCTCCTTGTACCACTCATCGGTGAAGGGCTGCCTTGGGGAAGATATTAATTCCCAGGTACTTCCATCCAGGTCATGCAACCAAGTGGGGTTCTAGCAGTTCTGCTGGGAGGAGCAGGAGCTGGTGTTATAAAGAAATGATGATGGTAACTGCGGTGGTGTTCTGAGCTACATTTTCTGACCTTTCTGAGCTACATTTCTAGTCCTTTCTCAGGGAATGAGGCCTGCCCAGAAAGCTGGAGTTGTGGCAGCACTTACTGTCTCCATTGGTGAGTGCTCCGTTCTGCTCGCTGCTGGGGGGAGCATCTGTGGTCAGGCTGGTTACTGAACGGCTGAACATCTCCTTGTCAGAAGGCTGCAAGAACAAAGGCGCCAAGCGAGTCAGACTGCAGGGCAGAGGGGAATAGCCATGCCTTTTTGTTGTTGTTTTATTTATATTTATTTGTTTGGTCAAACTGTATAGCCTGTGGGATCTTAGTTCCCCAACAGGGATTGAATCCCAGCCCTTGGCAGTGAGAGCGTGGAGTCCTAACCACTGGACTACCAGGGAATTCCCTCCATGGCTTTTTCTAAAAATGAAAACAGCAGCAACAAAACCCAGACCTGCTACTTAGATGCAAATTAAGCGAAATGAAATGAAATTGAGTTCCTCAGTTGGGCTAGCTGCATGTAAAGGGCTCAACAGCCACACGGGGGTAGTGGCCATTCTGTCAGTGCAGCCGAGCCATCTTGGTGGAAGGTTCTATTGGACAGAGCTGTCCTGGGAATCTTCCGAGGCTGCCACCCACAGACCTTCCCTTCCCAGATCACAAATGGGCTACAGTAGGTCATGGGGAGTCAGTCTCTTAGTTCAAGGCAAGGCAGGAAGGGGAAGCCCCAGGGCTGATCAGAATCAGCTCCAGCAGACAGCGGCCTCATCTTTCTCCCAGAGATGCCAGAAATGTTACCCTTTTCAAAGGTGTGTCACGCTGAGGAAAACAAGGGAAAACATCACCTTTGTCATCTGAAGGGAAGAGACTTAAATCTGATCAAAGATAAATGTCACTGATGTCTGAGATGTTCATAATCAGCCAAGTCTCCACTTGAAGGTTCACAAAAACTGTCATATGCTAAAACTTAGGTCTGCAAACCTTCATTATTCTCACAAACAAATTCAGGACACTTGTGGGGGAAGAATGCCATTGATTGTTTTCTACTGGGCTTATCAGCAGGAGTGGACAATACAGGGTATAATACACAAGGCTGAGCTACAGTTGGAAGTAAGTTGCTAGATCACGTATTTCTTGAAATATGCCGCCTGTCTCACATAGCAGCTGAATCACTGCTGATACGGTCTGCTCCCCCATCCCGCTCAAGGAGTGCATGCAGGACACAGGTTGCCACACCCGACAGGCTCCAGGAGTCCACACAGGAAGTTCTGATGTAAATAGCACCACAACCTTGGCTACCTGGCTTCTCAAATTCTCTGACTCCTGACTGGCAACCAAGTAATAATAACAGAGGGCACTTCCCAGGTGGCTCAGTGGCTCAGTGGTAAAGAATACACCTGCCAAGCAGGAGACATGGGTTTGATCACTAATCCGGGAAGATCCCCTGGAGGAGGAAATGGCAACCCACTCCAGTATTCTTGCCTGGGAAATCCCATGGACAGAGGAGCCTGGGGGGCTATAGTCCACGGGGTTGCAAAGAGTTGGACATGACTTGGTGACTAAACCACAACAATAATAACAGAGTACGGTGTAGCTCATGCTCATCATGATCCAGAAGCTTACTGGGAGTCAACTGTTTCAATCCCATGAAAGGGGACCCCCTTTCCCCTGGGTCACCCCTGGACCTGCGTGTGTGTGTGAAGCTACAGCAGAGGCGCCACCTTCTCCCCCACCTACCTTCTGGGTGCAATCTAACAGAGGTGCTGGGGACAGGTGAGAAGTGGGGACACAGACAACCAGAGGGAGGGCAGTGCTGAGAAGCTGGGAAGAAGTGGGTGGGTGAGCCATCTGCACACAGAGACTAAAGGAAGGATCCCCAGAAGCTCCTAGAAGTGGAGATCTGACCACTTTGTGGCCTGGGCTGGAAGAGTTGCCACGTTCACAGGGCAGGGAGCCCAGGGCTGGAGACGCCTGCTGGGGGCGGGGCTCGGAACCTGACTGCTGGCTGCTTTTTTCATTCCAGACCTCACGTGACATCCCTCATTCATCCATCCTTCCTCTTTGCCCCTTCTTCCTCTGACAGATTTACAGTCGTTCTTGAGAAATTACGTCTAGGAGAGGAAGCATCTTCATAGTTTTATCCTGCTGTATACGAAGGCAGGGCCTGCCGTGGTGACTCAGCAGAAAAGAATCCGCCTGCCAAGCAGGAGATATGGGTTCAATCCCTGGGTTGGAAAGATCCCCTGGAGGAGGGCATGGCAACCCACCCCGGTATCGTTGCCTGGAGAATCCCATGGACAGAGGAGGCTGGTGGGCTACAGTCCATGGGGTCGCAAAGAGTCGGACATGACTTAGTGACTCAAAACAACTTAGTGACTCAACAACAACAATTCGAGGGTGGCCCGTCCCCAGCTGTTAGTATTGTTCAGCCAGTTAAGGGCACAGGCCTGAGGGGAACAAGGTGGGACCATGACACCCAAGCTGCGCCCCACTTGGGTGGATCCCAGGGCTTGTCAGGACCCTGTAGGACACAGAGGAGGAGAACTCGGCCAGGCCATCTAGGATGCTGGGGGTCTCAGGCTCCTGTGAACTTACTGATCAGCTGTTATAGGTTGAATTTTCATCCTCCCCAAATTCCTGTAGTGAAGTCCTAACCCTCAATACATCAGAACTGAATTCAGAACTGACCTCCTATGGACTCAGGGTCATTGCAGATGAAACAGGTTTAAGATGAGGGATGAGGTCACATCAGAGGCCTTCTAAAAGGGGAACTTGGACAGACATAAATACACACAGAGGGAAGATGGTATGAAGAGTCACAGGGACAGATATGACAGTGAGGGCAGAGTCTTCAAACCAAGTATCACGAAAGGCAGGTGCTTCCACCACTGGAAGCTAGGACAGCAGCCTGGAACACAACTGCCCTTGTAGCCTGCTGCTACCATGATCTTGAATTTCTAGCCTCCAGAACTGAGATGATAAATTTATTATTTAAGCCACTCAGCTTGCGGTCCTTTGTTATGACAGCTGTGGCCAACTAATAAACCGGCTGGAGCTGTGCAGAGGCGAAACAGAAACATCCCTGCGGTAAGCTGGAACTATCTGAGCATCTTTCGAGCAGTGGTTGCAAAGAGCCCGACACAACTGAAGTGACTGAGCATGCACACGCGCTAGCCATGGCGAATATAAACCTGAGCACGAGGGCGCAGCCCAGGCAGCTGGTTAACTCTGGCTGAGTTGCTTCCCTCAGCTTGTAAGCGTGTAGGGACCTGCTTAGAGAAGTGGATGATGCCTTAAAGTGCACATGCGTGTGCACACACACACACGTGCATGCACACTCACCACGTTCATCAGGTTCTCATGGTCCCCGCTGTGCGGTCTTGGCTTCTTTTCTCTGAAACAGGAAAGGAAACATGGCTGTAATATCCAACACGCCACCTAAAATCAAACATACACTCCCCTTTCCTATCCAAACTGTATCAACACTTAAATCTCTCTTTTGATAAAGAAATGAGTTTATTTTATGGGGAAACCAGAAGCCAGACAACTTACCCCTCCTCTGCAGGCAGCAGGGTCTGAGGGGGTCAAGTCCTAGCAAGGGGCCGGCCAGCTCTCTTGCCCCCACTTCCTCCAGAAGTAGAAAATACAAGTTAACAAGAGGACCGGGGAAGCTTCCTGAGTAGGAACTGTTTATATCTAGAATACTGGGATGATTTCTATTTTTTAAAAAAAATTTTTTAAGGAAGTCCAGGTAATTCTCTTATCTTCATTTTTCTTAATTCAGTCTTTGCAAAGTCACACACTGCCAGGGGATTGAGAAAATCAAGAATATACAACTTTTGGCTTGTTGGGAAGGGTACATGCTCTCAGGATGAGTCATGTGTACTTCCAGACTATGGAAAAGTCCATCCAGTAAAAATAGAATTTATTTTTACTCAGGACAGGCTAAAGAAAGCCATCGGTACTAGAGGGTACCTTTCCCATAGATGTATAAGGCAACAGTGACACCTAGCGGGAGCATAAATAATTACAGAGGCAGGCCCTCCCAGGCCCAGGAGACACTCCTCTCTTCTTGGGTCTTATTTCTTCACCTTCCTGGCCAGCTGGTCTCTCTCCCAGCTCAGGAGACCTGGGTCTGAACTGGCACTACTTGAGTTCAGGGACTCCAGATTTTCTCTTTTTGACAGAGACTTCAGGGAAGGAAGCCATATCCAGTCTTTTAAATGACACTTGGCAACTCTCTTCCAAGGTTATTGAGAAGAGTTTGGAAGAGGGTTGGCTGCCAGCTGGTCTGCGCTGGCTGGTCCAGCAGAAGCCAACTCACCAGAGAGTGGCATATGTCGTAACAATGTCTGAACACCTGGAAAATCACTCTGGCTTTGGAAGGACTCTGTTTCTCTCCAAGCAAAGATCTCCTTTTTTTTTGGTGGGAGCGTTACACATTTTATATGAAGAAGTCGGGAGAGAGAGAGAAGTGTAATTCTAAAATAAGACAAGATGGTTATTTCATACACAGAATGTTTCCCTTTTAGAAAAATCTGTTTCTTAAGAAACTGCAGGTCTAGATTACAAGTCTTTAATAAAATGACCCCTCCACAGCTACAGAGCAGCAAAAATTCTCAGTAACTCTCAAATGGTAGCAAAAAAGAGTGTGTTTAATATACATCGTACTTAGATTTCCAAATGTCCACAGACGGAAAAAGACAACATAAATTTAGACATGGGTGTGCTCATGAGAACAGCAAAAAGTTCCTTCTGGGAAGTTTCATATATAAGGTCTTTCATATATGAGGTCTCTTCCAGTTGCTCCCCAGGAAAACAAAATATGGCCTTTCAGTGAGCTAATAAAAAGTGTCCTGGGCCCCTTTGCAGGAGAGAAAGCAGTTAATCACAGCAGTGTCTGTGAACGTCTATGCAGTGGGATGCCGTCCATCACAGGCTTTTTAATGCAGAAAGTCTTCTGGGTTCCAGGAAAGTGTTATTTTAAGGCTCCAGTAGACACACGTCACTCTCACCTGTTGCAACTGGTACACAGAAAGATGAGGAATGTGATGAGGAAGAAGGTGGCCACGGACGCCAGGCTCCCCAACAGGATGAGCTGCGTTTGTCCCTCGATCAGCAAGCTTCCCTCGGATCCCATGGTGGGTGTGGGGAGTGGCACGGGCTGCTGGAGTCAGTCAGTCCTTCCAAGGTGGCGACATGGGGGCAGAGGGTGGAGTCCTCCTGCAGAGACAGCAGTGTGTGTTTTGACAGCTTCTCAGGAGAGGTGCTAGAATCTGGTAGCAAGTGCCTGTGGGGGAGGGGCTAGATGGGGGTGGGGGGTGGGGGCGAGTCTGAGCAGAGCAGGGAGGTGTGTACAGAATGCACTGGACTCGACCTGAAACAAGTACCCTTCTGTGGTCCAGGCTTTTGTTTTCTCACCCCAAATGCAAAGCAGGAGTGTGCGGTGCCTAGCTCTGTGTTTGAGGCCACAGATGTTATTTTTGTGTGTTTGGGGGATAGATTCTTAATGTTTTCAAGTAAGAATCCAAGTCTTTTTAATTATTATTTTTCACCTTTAAATATTTATATAAATGCAAAATGTTTCACCTGGAGAAAATCTGCTGAAAAATAAACAACAAATAAATACATGTGTATTTGGATTCCTTTTTTCCACAGAACACTGTAAACCATTTATTACAGCTTTCACAAAAGCGTAGTTTGCATCTTCCCCACTTGAATCCTCAACTCCCCAAGCCTGCTTCTCTCTGAGAAGGTTTAAGGTCAATACAATTAATGCCATAGATAATCTTTATATTGACCTTCAGAAACAGTTACCTGTTTTGAGCCTATGACTTTATTTTCAGGGCTGGCTTTCACGGAAGTTTGTAAGCATTCAGTAAGTCTACTTTCAAGCCACTGGAGGAAAGTCTGTGCTGAGAACACATCACCAGGAGCAAAGAAGCCTAGTTATAAACAACTACAAAATGAGTGTAAGAGCTGTCGCTAGGACATTTTAGTACCTGGCATTTAGTACCTGGCACATGGGGGCTTCCTAGGTGGCACTAGTGGTAAAGAATCCGTCTGCCAAGGCAGGAGATGTAGGAGATGCAGGTTCAATCCCTGGGTCAGGAAGATCCCCTGGAGGAGGGCATGGCAACCCACTCCAGTATTCCTGCCTGGAGAATCCCATGGACAGAGAAGCCTGGTGGGCTACAGTCCACAGGGTCACAAAGGGTCGGACATGACTGAAGTGACTTAGCACACACGCAGTCAAGTGCTTTCCTCATTTAATCGCTGACACAAGCCTGTGGAGAAAGCATGGCTAACTCCCATTTTGCAGACAAGGAAGCCGAAGTTCAGGCACTAAGTTCCCCCACGGTGTTGTCACGCTCAGCGGTAGCGGAGGACCTGAGTCCAGCCAGCTCTGACTCCAGCACTTGTGGCCTCTGCCCCTAGAGGGCGCCGCTTCTCACTGGGGGCTATTGCTCCCAGGTCCAGTTAGTTACAAGGCTTCTAAATGAAAACAGCCAATGAGCTTTGTGAAATATTTTAAGATTTAGATTTTCAAAAATAGAGCACTGTTTCAAGTTAATGATTTCCTTTCTCATTAGAGATGCCTTGTTTAAAGAACATTTCCTTTGTTCAATTCTAGAACATTTCTCACTTAAACAGCCTTAGCGTCACTCTCAAGTTTCATGAATAAAGTCAGCAAATAAATATTTGTGTCATGACAATTCATCACAACTCAAAACACTTTTAAATAAAAAGGCCGGTTGATATTTGCATTTCCTTTTGCTCCTTGACAGAGCTGGGACTATGTAGCCACCCACTGAGCACCTATATCAAGCCTGCACCTGTGCAGCTTAGGGGGTGTGCTGTGGTTCAATGGGAGAAAATTTTCTCCAGGTGAAACATTTTGCATTTATTTAAATATTCAAAGGTGAAAAATACTAATTAAAAAAAAGCTGGAGAAAAAGAAATTGTATCTGTAAGTATGCAGAGAGAATTCTAGGAGATGAAGCTGACTGCTTTCTATACGGCCTTAAACCAACACGAACATGTCCTAAAGCTCTATAAATACATAAATGTACAACTTCCTGTGTAATAAAGAACTGCATTCTTCCTATGTTGGTTATATATTATACTTGTGAACACTGCACGCATACTGTCATGGACGGTCACATTGCCTTTGCCTGTTTGCCCCCGGACAGCTATAACTGAAGAGCACTTATGATTCGCTGCAACAGTGAATAATTCACTTTAAACTTAGGCTACAAATTGGCACCAGAGTAAGTTATTAAAATACATTCAAGCAAGCACATAAATCAATAAATGTTTATATCCAGGTCCACGTGTAGCACATCTTAAGAGGCACAAAGAGGATGTGTTGTGCAGGCATTTGTGTGTTCCTTCTTTCATTTGCTCACTCATTCGTACAATGATTAATCAGTGTCTATTTATAAAGCGCTAGGTTCTTAGAAAATAGTTTCCTTAGTGAATTATTCAAAAGCCACATATCCATCCAGCAAGCACCTTTCTCATCTCTGTGCGCATTTCTCTTTCTCTCTCTCAACAGGGGGAGGCAATAGAATATAACATGGTCTCCGCCTCACAGAGCAGTGTGGGGAGGAGAAGGATGAAAGCAGATTATTACCAGCGACTGAATAAAGGATGTAACTCATAGAAAATGTGTCAAAACTCCTGGCTCACTCCCCATCCACTAGAATCTGCAGAAAAGCTACTGAAAGTCATACTTTTTCCAAAAGTTCTCCTGGTGCACAAAAAAATGCCACAGTGAAAAGAATGATCCGGTGTGTTTCTGAGTCAGATATTATAATACACTGTAATCCCTCAGGGCAAGGGCTCTGATTGTGTGGGCAGCTTTCACCTCTCAGAAACTTCTGTGTGCAACTGAAGGAGCCACAGAGGTCACAGCCCTGGTTGGGAGTGTGGCAGGAGCCCGTACCCTTGCAGAGGCCAGCAGTGTGTGAGGGGGATGTCTATACACATATGACTTCTAGGCGGCATTATTTTTGTTTCAGAGAAAATCCACACCAGTGTAAACTCTTGTCTCCTAGTCTCTTTCTGGTCTTCTGGTTCCATAATTCTGCCCATTTCTTCTCTAGTCATCTCCTTAAATTCTGGTGGCTTATCCCAGGGATGGAGGAGCCTGGTAGGCTGCAGTCCATGGGGTCGCTAAGAGTTGGACACGACTGAGCGACTTCACTTTCACTTTTCACTTTCATGCATTGGAGAAGGAAATGGCAACCCACTCCAGTGTTCTTGCCTGGAGAATCCCAGGGACGGCGGAGCCTGCTGGGCTGCCATCTATGGGGTCGCGCAGAGTCGGACATGACTGAGGTGACTTAGCAGTAGCAGCAGCATCTACTCTTGAGACATGACTGCCTTCCCCCTGTGGGTGTTTATGGACCACGCTCTCCGGTGTGTAATAGACTCTACCCCTCCCAGTGTGTGTAGATGGCCCATTCCTCCCCTGTAAGTGTAGATGCACATGTTTGGTTTCCATGTTCCTCCTTCCCAGTGAGGAAGAGAGTGGAAGCCCTGTGCTAACGGTCTGGGGCTCCCCAAGAAGTGGAATGGACTTTCCTGCCCAAGGCTGGGGCCTCACACACTGGTTTCACTGAGCTTAAATGCAGTGGGCAGGGGTCCTTCATGTAGTTCATCTTGAGCAGCGGAGTCATCCGCATCCTTACCAAAAGTTGAAGATTTCTCTCAAGAGTAGCGACGGGGAGAGAAAACAAGGCTCAGTGTCCGGGAAGTAAGGAGTCACCCTGAAAAGGAAGGGTCCCCCAAGGAGTGAGGGTTTCCTATATCTGACACTCTTCACCAGGGTCTACGTGGAAAAGATAGTCCAAGGCTGATGCTGTTACTGGTCTTGGGGACAAGCTTCTGTGTGTGTGTGTTTAGTCGTTCAGTCGTGCCTGACTCTTTGCAATTTCATAGGCTGTAGCCTGCCAGGCTCCTCTGTCCATGGAATTCTCCAGGCAAGAATACTGGAGTGGGTTGCCATTTCTTTCATCCAGGGGACCTTCCTGACCCAGGGATTGGACCCAGGTGTCCTGCATTGAAGGTGGATTCTTTACCATTTGATCCACCAGGGAAGCCTATGGGGATCAGTTTATTCTCTCCTAATTCCTTCATCAAGTAAGATGTCTCCTGAGCATCCTGAATCGTGCCATATCAGCAGAAATACACGAACAGTTTGGGGCGCTCTCTCATGATTTTTTCAAGGAGATATTTAAGCCTATTTCTCTAATTCTCTTCCTACCTATCACAATAAAATTACATTCAATTATAGAATGCTGTTTCTTCAAACAGTATCCCATTGTCAGACCTCATGTGTAAATATTTTGAGTTATTCAACATAGGGCAAAGCAGGACCATTCACTGACCTCAGTGAACATTTATTAAGACACCTGAATGTCCCAATGTGTTGCAAAAGATCATATTAGTGAAATAGCAGTTTTAGCCTAATAGTCGTATATCAACTTTCTCTTTTAGAATAGGCTTTACTGTTTGCTGCATTGATCAGCAATAATTATAGTATTGCTCTTTAAGAGCTTCCCAGGTGGCTCAGTGGGAGATGCCAATGCAGGAGATGCAGGTTTGATCCCTGGGTCGGGAAGATCCCCCTGCAGAAAGAAATGGCAACCCACTCCAGTCTTTTTGCCTGGAGAATCCCATGGACAGGGGAGCCTGGAGGGCTACAATCCACAGGGTCGCAAAGAATTGAACACAACTTAGGGACAGAACACGCACGTGTGTACGCGCATACCCACGCACCCACCCACCCACCCACCCACGCAAACATTGCTCTGTAGGAGGCACTGGTCTCCCTCTACCCCTCAATTTCAGACTACTGTGGGAACTTGTCACTTGGCCTTAAGAAAAGTCGGTGCTTGAGTTTACAGGACTTCTGTTGGGGATTTTTTTTAAAAGTTGTGCTGGATAACTATTTTGGACCGAAAACTCCAAAGTTTCTCATACTTTTATATCCATTCATTTCATGGTTTAATCAACAAGCGATTTGATCTTGAGAAAAACCAAAGCCTTTTACTTTAAAAGCACACGCCACTTTCAACCACAAGGGGGCAGTGTGATTCTAGTCTCAGCCCTAATCAGCAGGCTTCTCCAGGAGAGACCTGCTATTCTTGCTACGGGTGCCTGTGCTGAGCATTTTAATTGTCTTCATTAGCCTAGACCATCAGCCACCCCGATCAAGTCCAACAAGAAAGAAAAACAAAAACTGGGTGAAATGATGAAAGTTGCAGCCCAAATAATAACACGTACATGCTCAGTCGTGTCCAACTCTGTGACCAGTCCATGGGATTCCCCAGGCAAGAACACTGCAGTAGGTTGCCATTTCCTACTCCAGGGGATCTTCCCGATCCAGGGATCGAACCAACATCTCTTGCATCTCTTGCAGTGCAGGTGGATTCTTTACCACTGTGCCACCTGAGGAGCCCAAATATCAGCTATTTCTTTCTTTAGCCAAACACATTTAACAGGTAGATTCTGATACCTGCAAATTCTGTAACTAATAACTATGTCAAGTTGGGATGGCCCATGAGATTAGCTATGGCTCCTTTGAAGCCGGCTGAGGTCAGTAATGATGGTCATTATCATTTTACAGCTGTCCTAGTTGACTCATAATTACACGTGATGGAAACCACCTCCACGCATGACCCTTCACTGATGCTGAAATAAGGAGGTCGAGGACCCATCCCCATGGATACGCCTCCTTCCTGGTGGTCACCAGGTGTGGGAACCATGCAGTAAAATGACACTTTATGAGCAACAGATTAACCAGACACATTTAACAAGGGCTGAGGACCGAAATCCTCTGCTGGGTTTCTGTCCCATGAAGCAGATGGAGGTGCACAGGCTACGGTGGCAAGAACCCCTCCATGGAATTCTCCTGTTTCCTGAAAGACTCTTAAGCTAAAGTATCTGAATTCAGGTCACTTTCTCTTCAGACTAAAGGGGCCCTGCTGTCGGTAAGCTGTGTACACTGAACTCCACATGAGAGTCAAGCAGGACTGCTGTGAACAAGGAGTCACCTCAGGCAACGTCTACTATCCATGGGGGCCCTGCTAAGACCCAAGGGTCTCCGCCAAACCAGTTGCTGTAAAGATCATCCTGCTTCTCTCCTTCCCTGAGTCAGGGGCAAACACACCCAAAGAGCAGAAGACAGCAAAGGTCTCCAAGGTGAGATTTTCTTGATGGTTTCCCGAATCATTTCACATCACTCTGGAGCAGTATCTTGACATTTCTTCCTTCAGCAACTTGGAGCACAAGAGAAACACTTGACCTCAGCAAACTGGCCCTGCCATCAAGGTTCACTGCTGCTGCCGCTGCAGAAAGAGCCAGGCGTTCATCCCCAGGGCAGGTCATCAATCCTTCAGGCCATCTGTCAGCCTAACCTGATTTCATCTTGTACACACCAAACCTATTGATCCCCACAGGAAATGGGAAATCTGACCCTCTGAGGGATGTGTGTGTGTGTGTGTGTGTGGCTCTCATTTCCAAAATACACCAAACTTACATTAAAGAATATAGTTTACTGCTTATCAAAGTCCTGCCACCATTTTGGTTTTGCCTTGAGAAAAGCCAAAAGGCGAGTGACTTTAGCGGGTAAGGAATGCCTTCTGAGGTGATTGTTCCTCATATCCTGACTTGGAAACCAATTCCCAAGGTTCATTTTTTATTTTCAAATGTAAATCTCATGAGAGAACAGGAGAGGAGGAAGGGGGAAGAGGGAGAGAGAAGGATTTTGACAGACTGGGTGAGGAGCACAGGTAAGGGGTCTTCAATTTGCATAAGCAATCTTAACGGTCTTTTTACAAAGTGTGCAGTTGGATCTTTCAGCTCTATTTCTTCCTGCCTTGCGTGTTTGCTCTTCTGATCTGAATCAAAAATTCCCTGAAGGCAGACACATATCCATCTCACATCCCACCATATTCTCAACGTCTCCATGAGCTGGAATATAGGACCCAGTCCAGAAATTTTTACATTTCTGAGAAAGGAAGATTCCCCACCTGACTTTCAAAAGGCAAGTTTAATGAATCATTTATCAGGTCAGGAAGAAAAGGAGCATTAAAAGAGATGAGCACACCAAGCAAACAATTAAATAAGCCAAGGGTTTAACTGGCAAACCCTCAGTTCTGGAATGAACGCAGATACCTGCCTTCCTTGTACTCTCACTGAAGCACCCGGATGGTTCTTGACAAAGGCCTTCAGAGATGGTAAGAATTAGAAGAAATTCTTTTTCTCAGTCTTCTCAAATGAAGCCGAGGGATAAGAGGAGTTCAGAAGCCGGCGAGCCTGCCTGATTTCCTGGTGGGGAATCTCCATGGTGCGGCCTCCATCCTACACGCAAGCAACTGGCCTCTCCCCACATGCCCTCTCAGGGCCCTGAGGGGCCAGGCTTGAAATAAAAAACAAGCCATCTCCACCCTGTTCATAACCCTCAGGTGTCCACCTGGCTGGGACAAGCACAGACAGATGAGGACATGGGAGCCCTGCCATCTTCCCGGCAAGCTCAGCCTCACGCTATGGTGACTGGGTTTCAGTACCGGCGAGAAGAACACTCATTCTCCGCTGGTTTGCCCACTGCTCACACCCAGCCTTGTCATCGTGGGCCTTCCTTCCAAGGGACCTAGAGCACTTTGCAACCCTGGCACCATCGACTTTGCTGGAGCCCGGTGGGCATGTGGTGTTTACACACAGGGCTGGTTTATAGAGATGAGGACTTTTATTTATTTCTACTTTAAAAATTTATTTTGTTAAAGTATAGTTGATTTACAGTGTTAATTTCTACTGCACAACAAAGTGATACAGATACACACACACATACACATTCTTTTTCATATTCTTTTCCATAATGGTCTATCCCAGGATATTGAATATAGTCCTGGTACTATACACTAGGACCTCGTGGTTTATCTATTCTCTATATCATAATTTGTATCTATTAATCCCAAACTCCTAATCCACCCTTCCCTACCCCCTCCTCCCTCTTGGGAGCCGTAAGTCTGTTCTATATATGAGGTCAGGACTTTTAGATCTCACTCTGTTAAGCACCATGTTGCACTTTTTATTTGGTTTCGGATGCTCGGGTGATTCAGACGCTTTCTTTCGTAACAGTAAAAGACTTAACCAAGAAAACCCCTGTAACCTCTTTGTTGAGAGGTTCAGAAATTCATCATGTGACATAAATGCCTCTCAAATCCTCCACTCATGGATCATGATATTTAAAAGATCAGATTCATTGTAACACTTGGACTGAGGTTGGACAGCTAATTATAGATGCTCCAGTATCTGTCACATCCCAATTAGCTTTTACCAAGCCCTCACCTAACCCGGCTACCTCATGCAGACTGTACAACAAAGGATGCTTACCCTGGGAAAAGGAAAACTTCAGGATGGAAGAAGAAGAATGTCAGAGGTTAGCCTGAATGTAAGCCATGTCCCAGAGGAATCCTAGTTCACAGTGCTGGCTTCATTGTGAGTTACATCAACCACACCCTCTGATGTACCCGGATGTGAGGTCACTGACTTAACATTACGCCCAGGCATGAGCAAGAAGACAGCTCGACTTACTCCTCAGTGCTTAACACATCAAGGCCATCTTTTACTCTCATACTTCCCACGTTAAAAAAAAAAAAATAGTTTCATTGATTTTTGGCTGTGCTGGGTCTTTGATGTGCGGGCTTTTCTCTAGCTGCAGAGAGTGGGGGCTACCCTCTAGTTGTGGTGTGCACGCTTCTCATTGTGGTGGTGGCTTCTCTAATTGAGAAGCAGGGTCTTAGGGCATTCAGGCTCCAGGAGGTGTGACTCATGGGCTCAGTAGTTGGGGCACATGGGATCTTCCTGGACCAGGGATCGTACCTGAGTCTCCTGCACTGGCAGGCAGATTCTTTACCACGGAGCCACCACGGAAGCCCTCATCTTTCCTACGTTTTAAAAACATTAAGGATTCTTTAGATTATAAAACTGGTCAACAAAATATGTTTCATTGACTTCTAGAAACCAAAATCTGCAAAAAACATCCCTGCAGGTTACTTGTCAGTGTTCCCGGAAACTACTTAGGGCTGGGAGACAGAGCAACGGCTTGATCAGAATGAGTCAGAACTCGTTATTCAAAAATGTATGTTCTCGGGGCTCATCATCAAGGCTTTCTGCTGGAAGGGTGTGGGCAGTGGGTGCAGACTACTCAAGGAGTATGGCTCCCCAAGCCCCTTGTAGAAGAAGTGACAAGGTCATGGTCTTTGCAGAGCAGAGCTTCTCAAATGGGGGTCCTGGAGCAGAAGCCTCATCATCATCTGGGAACTCGTTAAAAATGCAGAATTCTAGACCTTCCCTGAGGCTTATGAATCAGAAAGTCTGGGGTGAGGCTGGGCAAGCTCTGTTTTCACAAGCCCTGCAGGTGATGTGATGCATGCTGAAACTGAAGCCAGTTCTAGGACAGCACCTACTGCCTCTCCAGAACACCTGGGGATCTTGTTAAGCTGCAGATTCTGAATCCTGTAGGCTATTATTATTATTATTTTTTAGTTTTAATATTTTTAAATTGGGGCTTCCTAGGTGGTGCTTGGAGAAGGAAATGGCAACCCACTCCACTATTCTTGCCTGGGAAATCCCATGAACCGGGTAGCCTGGAGAAGGAAATGGCAACCCACTCCACTATTCTTGCCTGGGAAATCCCATGAACCGGGAAGCCTGGAGTGCTGCAGTCCATGGGGTCACAAAGAGTTGGACATGACTAAAGCGGCTTAGCACACACAACTGAAGTGCAGTTGATTTACAGTGTTGTGTTAATTTCTGCTATAAGCAAAATGACTCAGTTTCATATATATATATATATATACATTTTTCCTATTCTTTTCCATTATGGCTCATCTTAGGATATTGGATATAGTTCTCTGTGCTATACAGTAGGCCCTTGTTTATCCATTCTATGCGTAGAAGCTTGCATCTGCTAACCCCGACCTCCCACCCCATCCCTCAACCCTCTCCCCCTTGGTAACCACCAGTCCGTTCTCTTACGTTCCTGTGAATCCTGCATTTCTCCCTGGCCCACAGGCAGGTCGAGGCTGCTGGTCTGAAGACCAGGGATGAGTAATTCTAGTGCAGATTTCCTCTTCCTTAACTAGGGTTGAAGGGTCATCCAGCCAGATTCCCGTGCTGAAACCTGACCTTCATCTTACTCAGAGTTACTGAGATGAGGTCAGAGCTCCAGTGTTCCTGGAGCCTTCTAGATTCCCACAGAAGCACCCACACACAAGGCTGCTCTCCCCAGAGTCTAACGAGATGGCAGAGTGGATGAGTCACTGGTGTCTGGAGTCACAGACCCGGCTCCCGCCCCATTCCTTCCCACGGTATCGTTGTGTGGCCTGAAATGAGCCCAAACCTCCTGTGCCTCCGTTTCTCTTTCTGAAAAGGGAAGTCACTTATAAGCCTTCTTTCCATCTCTGAGATCCTTTTATAAAAGTAGCTGGTGATTCCTAAGTTCTGAGACACAAATCCTCAGAGGGGATCAATAGTTTCAACTCCCCAGGAAGCACAGTCTTAGTGATTGATGGAAAACATGGTGAGGTCACACGTGTCTGGAGGGGACATCACGGGTGGACTCTTTTTTGGCGGCCCTGAGTCTTGGTTGTGGTGCGTCCTTTCTCTAGTTTCAGCGTGCAGTGGCTTCTCTTGTTGTGGGGGCACGGGCTCTAGAAGGGCTCTGAAGTTGTGGTGCACAGGCTTAGTTGTCCCACAGCATGTGGGATCTTAGTCCCCCGTTAGGGATTGAACCTGTGTCCCCTACATTGGATGGTGGATTCTTTTTTTGGGGGAAAAAAAACAAACCCAAAAATCTTTACTGAGTCACACCCAGCTGTAAACATGTCACTGTGAGAGGACATGGATGGTGGATTCTTAACCACTGGACCACCAGGGAAGTCCCCCTCATGGGAGGTCTTTATGGTCAGTGTCCAGTGTCAGAGGTCAATCCTGACAACCCCTGAAACATCAACTGCACTTCTGACAACACTGGGCTTCCCGGGTGGCACAGCAGGTAAAGAGTCCGCCTGCCAGTGCAGGAGAAGCAAGAAAGGTGGGTTCAATCCCTCAGTCAGGAAGATCCTCTGGAGGAGGAAACGGTAACCCACTCCAGTATTCTTGCCTGGAGAACCCCACGGACAGAAGAGCCTGGCGGGGTATAGTCCATGTGGTCACAAAGAGTTGGAGTTGACTGAGCATGGCATGCATGCTGGAAACACCAGCCCTGCACACTGGCTGCAGGACTGACAGATAAGACTCTTCATTTTCTCATTAATGTCCAGTTGATATATTTACACATTTATGATTCATATTTATAAAAGTCTTTCAACAAAATGTGAGGATCAAATCAAAATATGAAGATAGGCACACACAGGTATGGGAAGAGAAGATGCTGCTGCTGGAAGCTGCAGAGGCTTTTTAAGGCATTTGCCCCGAATTAGGAAAATCTTACAGAGAAAAGTTTGAAAGTGATCCATCTAATTTCCAGTCTCAGTACTTGATAAGCCTGAGGTGATTCCAAAGGTGACAGAACATCCTGGAGACTTTCTCTGTCTCTATTATTAAAGATGCTCAGCTCCTCAAGTTGGTTTCACTGGTCTCTTGACTAATACCTCCAATAGTTCTTACTCTTCGACTCTAAGGCACAAGCTGTATTTTACTCTTTGACACTCCGTAATTCATTGAATGAATAATTGGTAAATATCTACTCTGTGACAAGCACTGCTTCATCTCCTAACCACACCCTGAATATGAGATGACACTGGTCTGATGCAATTCAGTTATAAAATTCAACTGGTAAGAGGTGAAAATTTTCTAGAATTAAGTCCTTAATACATAGGGCTTCCCTAGTGGCTCAGATGGTAAAGAATCTGCCTGTAATGCAGGATACCAGGGTTGGATCCCTGGTTGGGAAGATTCCCTGGAGAAGGAAATGGCTACCCACTCCAGTATTCTTGCCTGGAGAATCCCACGGACAGAGAAGCCTGACGGGCTATGGTCTGTGGGGTTGCAAAGAGTCGGACACGACTGAGCGACTAACACTTTCATTTTTCCTAATACAGAGATATATTTTGATCAAAGATGAAACACAATTTCCCACTGAATTCCAAGCATGGGAAGTTAGGAAAAAACAGAGCCAGAAGTCCTTTCACTTCCACCATGTTGCATGAGAAGCCACATCTAGTTGCAATAATTGCAGCACGATTCTGTTTGGCTTGACAGCAAAGGCACCAGGGCATCGGCACAGCTGCAGTGCCCTTGGACTGATGTTGTTTCAAGCTGAGAACTGTCCTCATTGTGTCTGGTGGATTCCAAAGACAGCCTTTGCATGTTCACAGGGTGGACAGGACCGCCTCTGGGCGCCCATACATGCACTCATCCCAGTGAGGGTCAGCCAGCCACTGAGGATGGGTCAGATTCAAGGATCCGGGAGGGCACCTGCAAAGAGTACCCCCTATTCTGCCGACCCCCCACCCGGAATGGAAGAAAACTGCTTTCACTTTACAGTTAAAGCAAAGCTTAAAAAAAAAAAAGATGTTCAGGAAAGAAGTGGCACATGCGTTTAAAATCCCATTAAGGCATAAATAATGGAACAGGGCGAGTCACCTGGGGAGGAAAAAGGAGGGAAGGAGAAGGTGAGAGGGCTGAGGGCAGACTGCAGACACACTGTGTGTGGAGGGAGGCAAGGGGAACAGACTCAGGACTTTCCTGGAAATTTTTTTCTCCTTTACCACTTTGTCTACAGCAGACCTTACTCCGTGGGGTACTTTGGGAGTTTAAGAATGACGTGTGTATGTACATGATACTTCAGTACATCTATTTTCTTATCCTCCTGTGCACGATTTAGGGAAGATAACACTCTGTTGATGGAGGTAGGGGAGGTGAGTGTAAGAGAATAGAAACCCCTGTGGAGATTCTGTTCTTACAAAGTGACTAAGCATGGAAACTGTCACATTCTTTGGACGAGGTGTCTGTTCATTAAAAAAGCCATTAATATCATGACAGCCACACACACTTTGAACCAGATACAAAAGGCAATATGCAGTATTTAAGAAGATGTGGTAAGAAGATTTAAGATGTCACACACAACACACACACCCACACACAACGGAATATTACTCAGCCACAAACAAGAATGAAATAATGTCATTTGCAGCAACATGGATGGACCTAGATATTATCAGGCTAAGTGAAGTAACTCAGAGAAAGACAAATACATGCTACCACTTACATGTGGAATCTAAAAACTAATAATAATAATACATGTGGAACCTCTATACAGAACAGAATCAGACTCACAGACAGAGGAAACAAACTTACAGTTACCAAAATGGAAAGCAGGGGTTGAGGGGGAATAAATTAGGAGTTTGGGATTAACAAGGACATACTGCTAAGTGTAAAATAGATTAGCAACAAAGATTTACTGCATAGCACCGGTCTCCAGAGAAATAGAAAATAATCTGAAAAAAAAAACAAACCATATATAACTGAATCACTTTGCTGTACACCTGAAACTAACACAATATTGTATATTGACTATATTTCAATTGAAAAATGTTGTTTCAAAATAAAAGGCAATATGGGGTAAACTGCAGGGTCCTGAGTAGAGACATGACAAGTAGAACAGTATCTCACTTGTGAGCATGAGAATCTTTTCTCAACTTCGATGGCTGAGCGTCCTGACTAGGGCCCTACTGAACAACTAGCCTTGACTGGTGTCAGAGGGCTTGGCCTCCAGGCCCCCTCCACCTATCAGCCCCCGGGTCTCACGTGGCTTCCTTCTCAGGCCACGTGAGAGCATCAACCATTGTAGAGATTCGCCCCAGGCCTCCTCGGTCCTGCTCACAACCCCTGGGATACATGTTACACTGCTGATGCCCAGGCCTGACCCTCAGATATTCTGACAGGTATTCGAGGCCCAAGAATCTGGATTTTTAACATATATCCTAAGTGATCCTGAAGTAAGCAGTTCACTGAAATCCCTGGGTTCAGAATTTGTTACAAGCCCTAAGGGAATCCCAGTGAGGTGGGAGTTACTCTTCAAGTCTTTAGACGTTCAGAATTACTCAAACTGACATAGCATTTGGCCAGGGGAATCATCGTAGACGCAATTAGGAAAGAGTGAGAGGAACGTCTGTATGAATATGGCTTCTACAAGCTGTATCATTTTCGTTGGTTCATCCTAGGAAAGGAAAAATCTATTCCGTGTGGAGTCCCAGTGTGCAGGGGTAGTGGAATTCTGAAATCCACTGGGAGATCTCTGCAGGGCATTTTCTTCCTTACAATGCCACGTAGCTAATGTGATTATAAGACCTAATGAACTGAGACTAATGCAATTTTGAAAATCTTCATAGCTAATGAAAATTGCATCTTTTCACTTAAGATTCTACCCTCCCTTTTTTTTTTTTTTTCCTGTTTGTAAATCATGAATGAAATGAAGTCATGGGTTAAGGCTGTGTTTAGTAAAAGTCTTTTATAATTTGTAGACTTTGACATTTTAAACGTCACAGTGGTTCCCAAGTGGAAGGGTCACATTTGGAATTTACATTAGATGCCAATAAAATGTAAACTTTTTGGAGAGACCTAGAATATGGATTTATAACACTGATATTTAAAAGAGAGTTGTTTCTCCTGCTAGTTCAAAGAATTTTGTATGTCACGGTGTCAATGTAGTCACTGTGCCCCAATTTTCATTTTTTTTTTTCTTGAAAGTAGAGAGCGATAAAATGAGAGCTGATATCAGGGTATGGCTTTGACCTCACCCCACGCCCTACTCCACACTGCTCTGTCCTATGTTTTTACCCCTTTTGGGGAAGGAACATTTCAAAGGCATAAAACTGAGAAGTAGAGGAGCAGCCTGTGGTGAAATGGTAGATTGGCAGAGGTACACCTTAGAGACGTATTGTGGTAAATTCAGGAAAAAGTGCCAGCCACCTCTACCCAACTGACCAAGTTACTCAATTTTAACTTTTATTTGTTAATAAAAGAAACACAGATCTTTATGGAGTATGCATGCATGATAAGTCGCTTCAGTTGTGTCCAACTCTTTGCGACCCTATGGACTGTAGTCTACCAGGCTCCACTGTCCACAGGGATTCTCCAGGTAATACTGGAATGGGTTGCCATGCCCTCCTCCAGGGCATCTTCCCGACCCAGGAATCAAACCCACATCTCTTACATCTTCTACATTAGCAGGCAGGTTCTTTACCACTAGCGCCACCTGGGAAGCCCAGGTAAAACTATTCAGAACTTGAAAAATGGAATATGGGAACTCAAAGAAATGTCGCACCTGGAATCAAAAATTTGCATTCACTCTTCTCCGCCACTGAGACTGCGAGTAGCTCTGATTGTGCTAACAGCACAGACCTTAGCATGTGAGTGATGTCTCCCTAGAGATGTGGAATGTGCACTGCATAGCCGTAATAGCAGCTCTGTAGATGCGGATTGTGGAAATAGAACAGTGGACTTTGATCCTGAGAAGGTCACTGTTTATTTCTCATGCTTCTACTATCGGAAAACTTCAAGAAAAATAGACTTGGAAAATGGAACAATAAGGTGTGTTTTCTGGACAAAAGGAAAACTCACTTAGAGAAATCGAAGTAGTCACACCTATTTATTGCTGTTGGGAAAATAAGTTAGCAGTTATCATTTTAGTTCATTAGATTAAAAAAATCTAAGCCAAGTGGCTTCATTCCAGTTCTTTTGGTAAGCAGTTATTTCTAATGGTTATATGATTTCTCAACACTAATTATAAAACAGTACATTATTATACTTTAAATTTAAGAGAGTTTTTTTACATTATTTTTCTTAAGCCTTTCTCCAAACTCTCTGAAATCCTAATTCATCTGGTTTTTTAATACGTTGTCATATTATATTAGGAACAAGCAAATTTTAGCGACAGCTGGTCCACTGGCAGCCACTGACGCGTTGTGCTTCATGTGACTGAGAATAATCATATGCATGATGTATATGATAATCACATATAGAATATATTAATATTGATTAACTTATACAGATATATGTGTGCATATCTAATTATGGTCTTGATTTGCATTTCTTTCATGATTAGTGATGTCAAGCACTCTTTCATATACCTGTGGTCATCTGTATGTCTTTGTTGGAGAAATGTCTGTTCAGGTCTTTTGTTCATTTTTAAATTGAGTTCTTTTACTATTGAGTTATAGGAGTTCCTGATATATTCTGGAATATAATATAGTATAATATGGAATAATATAATATAATATGGAATATCATATATTCTGGAGCTCCTTTCCAGATACAAAGTTGGTAAATATTTCCTCCCTTTCCACAGGTTGCCTTTTCACTCTGTGGCTTGTTTTCTTTGTCATGCAGAAGATTTTTTCGAGTTTGATGTAATTTCACTTGTCTATTTTTACTTTTGTTGCTGTGCTTTTGGTGTCATATTCAAGAAATCATTTCCTATGACATTTCTTCTGATAGATTTACAGTGTCAGGTCTTACATGCTAAAGATTTCAACCCATTTTGAGTGGATGTGTGGGTATGGTGTAAGATAAGGGTGCAATTTTATTTTTTTGCACGTGGATATCCATTTTTCCCCAGCACTATTTGTTGAAGAGACTATCTTTTTCCTACTGTGCAGTATTAGCAGACTTGTTGAAAATCAATTAACTGTATATGTGCAGGCTAATTTGGGGGATTTCTACTGTGTTTCACTGGTATATATGCCTGTTTTATGCCAGTACCATGCAGCTTTAATTATGTTTGCTTTGTAATATATTTTGAAATAGGAACCTGAAGCTCATCACAGGATGAATTCATAAAGAAAATCTGGTATATGTATATAGTGGAATATTATTCAGCCTTAAAAACAGAAGGAAGTAAAAAAAGCAGAAGGAAATCAGATTCTTTAACCATACAGATTATTACAAAATAGTAAGAATCTGGAAAAGAGTGAAATTTGTATATCTATAACTGAATCATTCTGTTGTACACCTGAAACTAACACAACACTGTTTATCAACTATACTCCAATTAAAAAAAAACAGAAAAAAAAGAACAATTTTAGACGTTCTGCGACATTCACTACCACAAGTCTTTGATTCTGTAGCCAGGATCCAAGATACTAAGGTGTATGATTCCAGCACAGTCCCCAACTAGTACTACTCTCCCAGATTGTGTCATAGTAGCTACCACTGTAAGATTACGCAGGGTAGGGATATGCTAAAAAATCAAATTCCAATCTTTCACATTATTAACCAAGTTGTAATCGGATGACTTTCCCCCTAATTTATCACTAGATATGGCTTTTAGATGAACTGAAGGCTACCTTCTTGCCAATGCAAACTGGAAGACAAATATCCTCTATCTTGTGGCTGACATTGTCCACTGTCATGAGCTAGTGGGTAGATTGGAAAGTAGCTGAACCCACTGACTAATTAATGTCATAAAAGGTGGCTATTATCAAATATTAACAGAGGGAACTGTCATGATTTATCTGTATTTTTCTGTAAAACTATAAATTATATCGTTCTATTGTGTAGTGTATAAAGCTTTGTGTGATAAACTCAGAGATTTCAGTGCTTAGAAGGTGTTTTTTTTTTTTTAAAATCCTGGTAAGTTAGCTTTCTTTTTCTTATAAAAACTAATACACATATAAAAATCATATTTCCTTTTCTCTAGCTGGAAGCTAAATGCTGTAATTATCCTTCAATTATAGCAATTACCTTAGTCTAGCTCTTTCTTTCCTCTCTCTTCCACCAACTCCAATTACTAGTTTTTCATTTCACACATTTTAAAGTCTTATAGAAGTGTTTTTATTATAATTACCTCAATATTTCTTAGAAGCAGATCTTAATTTCTAAATATTGTATATATGAAGCTTTAAATTTAATTGCCATGTACTCTAGATTTAAAAAACTTTCAATGTCCAGATGCATTTTTAAAAAGCAAAGGATGAAAGAAGGAAGGAAAGAAGGAAGGTCTTCTCACTAAATTAATCTTTGGGATCATAAGTTCTGATCTCTACTCTAAGAGAATAATGAAGGAGTATTCAGATGATATATGAGATGCAGACTAAGATGATTAAAATCAAACTAACTTTATCTAAAGGCTGCAGATAATTATTAAATTCTTATAAATTAGACTAGAATATTCAACCCTGGCTATACATTAGAATCACTTGGGAAACCTTTTACAACATCCTAATGCCCAGGTCTAAGCCCAGAAATTGACTTAATTAAGTAGAGATTTGGTCTGGATATTTATAGTTGTAAATGTGTCCCCAGAACATCTGAATATAGTTTTGGCTGAGAATCACTCACCTAGACTATTCATTCTTATTTCTAAGCTCTTAACTGACAAATGCTACTTCATTTTATTTCCTACATTATTGGAACATACCATAGTCAGGATATGACAATATAAAACAGATATAGCTCATCTTTCCTCTTCCCATACAAGTCCACACCAGGAACCAGGCAAAGCAAGTTTTTTGCAGCACTTGTATAACCTCAATACCCAGACCCAAGCATAACATGTATAGTCTATTCCAGAAGGTAGAATCTGACCTTGCAACATAAAGACACAGACTCAGAAGTGCATTGTGCTATGTTGATTTTCTGCTAGATTATGTCTACATGTTTATCTGTGCATCTCTCAAATATGGATCTAAATGTAAAGATTTCAACAAGAAATTCTGGTCTGTTACTGGTTCTCACATGCTGTTTGTAGGTTTCACGTCAAAGTTGATCTAAACACTCATTAAAATTATCTGTCCATTTACAAAATGATCCATAATTCTCAGAGGTAAAGAATGTACTAGAAGCCAATACATTATTATGACAATACCTTTCAGCTACTTGAATTTTTCTCTTGATCTTCATTACTTAAACAGACACAACACACTGTTCAGGTCATTTTAACAAGCAACTTACCGAAAGATGACCGTGGGCCAGGCAGGCCCAAGCCCTCCCAGCTTCAGCTGGTTCCTTAGTCTCCTCGGCCATGACCTTTCAAACCTCTGGGCTATTTCCTTCTAGCTCTTGGACATATTGAGTAAAGTGAAAGTTGCTCAGTTGTGTCTGACTCTTGGTTGATTCTATGGACTATAGCCCAAAAGGCTCCTCTGTCCATGGAATTCTCCAGTCCAGAATACTGGAGTGGACAGCCGTTCCCTTCTCCAGGGAATCTTCCCAACCCAGGGATCGAACCCAGGTCTCCCGCGTTGCAGGCGGATTCTTTACTGTCTGAGCCACCAGGGAAGCCCCATCCTTTTATACTAGCTGTCTATCTACTGGAACGATCATATTTTGGGCCATCACATCACTAATTTCCCCTTCCTCTTCTTCATCCTGTTCAAGCATCATGTTCTCAGAGAAGTCTTCTCTGACCAGCCACCCCACAGCCCTCTTGTGCACCTCTCAACTCAGCCTTATCCCATCACCCCCTCTTCCTTTCCTGATGTGTGTGTGTGTGCTGAGTCACTTCAGTCATGTCCAACTCTTTGCAGCCCTATGGATTATAGCCTGCCAAGCTCCTCTGTCCGTGAGACTCTCCAGGCAAGAATATTAGAGTGGGCTGCCATGCCCTCCTCCAGGGGGATATTCCTGACCCAGGGACAGAACCCACATCTCTTATGTCTCCTGCATTGGCATGCAGGTTCTTGACCACTAGTGCCACCTGGGAAGCCTTTCTTGATACTTCTTCTGAAAGCATCTCACATACTGGTCTTTGCGTTCATGGTTGGAGGATGCACTCTAGAACATATAGCCTCCCTGAGCACAGGATCTATGTCTTGACAGCAGTAACTGCAACACTGCTAACAGTCACATACACTCAGTAAGTATCAATGGTGTGAATGAATGCATGCCTTTGCAGTCTTACCAAGAATAGTTCCTGAAACAGTCCTGTACTTTTTAAGACTGAAACTAGTGAACAGATAATAAATGAGTGGGTACAGCTGCCATTTTAACCTATAGCTCCCCTCACAATATGCACGTGTTAGGATTTTAATTGGACCCACGGTGGCAGCCACGTCTGCACAGAAGGCGATTTGTACCCTGTGGCTTTGTTGGCTCTCAGTTTCTGCCAGAGAGAGCTTCTCTTTTTGCAATCTTGGCTGTTCCTTTCACTTCCCAGCAGAAAGCAGCTAGACGTTAATGCCTGAAACTGCGCTTCTAATGGTCTGTAGAGGTTTCTTTAGAACACTTTACTGGGGGTAACTGTGTTTACTTAGCGTAGGGTCCTCAGTCTATCAAGCAAAAGTTTTGGGGTCTCTTGCTGTTGTTCATCCCCACACACATCTGGCTTGGGATGGAAGTTGCATTGCAAATACCATCCACTTAATTTTGGTGGGTTTATTACAGCCTGGGCTCTTTTGTCAGTAATCTTATCCTTCCATTACTACCACGTGATATGAACAGTACTGGCCAGGAAGTCAGCTGTCATGTCTCCAGGACAAATCCTCTTGACATATGGAATCGACAGTTGGAAACTGCCTCTATTTCGAGGCGCTTCTGTTTGGTCTGGGTTAGCACTTTAAGCCATATTGATACCACACTCTGCCAGCCTTCCAAATAGGCACCTAGGTTTGCATGTCAGCTCCATTCAGCATCTTCAGCATTTCCGTTTTACATTCAGTGTAGAAAATTCTATTTGCTATCACTAACAAAGTCAGTTACATTTGTATCTTGTGAAACATGCATAGTTTTGCGCCCTTGCTCAGAAAAGGCACCCGATAAATAAATATTCGTTCCTTCTGTTGCTTTCCTGGCTATTTTTAACAACTTATTTTATTCAAAGATATACTTAAAGAAGAATCTGCATCTGTTAAAAACTCAATGTACCTAAAGTATTCAAATGTACACCCAGCGTCTGGTTATTTCTCTTTGTCAGCTAAAAATTCAAACAATAAATTGTAATCATTATAGGTATCAGAATAAGCTGCTTGAATGCAAGACGTCTGATGACAGCATAAAGTTCCAAGAGATCTTGCTTTAACCAAATCCAATGTCCATAAAAATTTGTATTCGTAAAAGTGGTCTTATGAAATAATATGAATATTTTCCGAAGATACTATTTTAAATGATGATCGATTCAAATTTCTTTAAGATATAACACGATTTCAAATAACCTTTCACAGACACGTACAGGAACCTATGTAATGGTATAGAGGAGGCCATGAACAGACACAAAGCCAGCCCAAAAACTAATGATTGCTTCTCAGCAGTGATACAAGGCTGTTCAAACTACAGGGTTAGTGCTGATGGGCAACTGTAGTGAGGGAGTCGGGATGACCATACCTGAACCCTGATGAATCTTTAAGCCATGCAAAGAGGCACGGGACACGGGTTGTGTGACGTAAGAAGAGGTGGGAACTATGAAGCTATCCTGACAAAAACGTGGACCTGACCTGATTAAGCCTCCTGACTTGCCACCAGGCTTTTATTTTTATTTTCACTTATTTATGTTTTTTAAAAACTTATTTATTTGTCCGTGCTGGGTCTTAGTTGTGGCACACAGGATAGTTGCAGCATATGGGATCTAGTTCCCTGACCAGGAATTGAACCCTGGCCCCCTTGCATTGGGAGCTTGGAGTCTTAACCACTGGACCACCAGGGAAGTCCCTATTTATTTTTTAATTCTATCACTTAAATGTGCTCAGTCGCTCAGTCACGTCCGACTCTTTGTGACCCCATGAACTGTAGCCAGCCAGGCTCCTCTGTCCATGGGGTTTTCCAGGCAAGAATACTGGAGTGGGTTGCCATTTGCTTCTCTGTTATCATTTAAGAAACCAAAGAATAATCAAGGGTTGTGTCTACTCCTGTCATTTAACTCACATTCACAGGATTGTGAGGTTTGTGCATAAGCTTCTATACGTGACTATCTTTATTAAAAAAAATCAACAAATTTTATACGTGCATGTTGAGTAACCACCCATAATGACTGTCATCAATGTGTCCATTAGAATGCCATCGTATGGAATGGAAGGAAATGAGAATGACAGTTTGGTGGCAGCTACACATTTGAGAAGACACTCCCGGAGCCTCCCTCCTCTCCCTGTTTGTGAAACACAGTAAGTCCCCTACATACTAATGAGTTCCTTTTCAAGAGCAAGTTCATAAGTTCAATTTGTTCATAAGTTCAACAAAGCCTAGGTACCCAACTAACACAATTGGCTATATAGTATTATACTTAGTAGGTTTACAATACTTTTCACACAAATAATACATAAAAAGCAAACAAAAAAAATAAAGAAAACATTTTAAGTCTTACAGTACAATACCTTGAAAATTACAGTAGTACAGTACCGCAGCTGGCATACAGGGCTGGCATCGAGTGAACAGGCAAGAAGAGTTACTGACTGGAGGAGGGAGTGGAGGTGGAAGATGCTAGAGCTTAAGGACTGTCAACAATAGGCGATGGAGGGCAGGCTGCAATGTCACTCACACCTGACGTTGACGGAACACACATTTGCATCTTCGAAAGATGTAACTTGAAGGTGTGTCTGTAGGAGACTTACTGTACGGTGATCTTTGTTCTTTGGAGTTCAGTCTTAGGCTTTACTCCTTATTTTGCCTCATATTTTCTTCTTGACATTTTAGCCATACCCATGAGTCCAATTCCCTTCGTGTTTCCTTGATTCCCTATTTGTTGTTCTGTTGTTTAGTTGCTAAGTCATGTCTGACTCTTTCGTACTTCCAGCCAAAACCTCTATTCTGAGCTCTGGAGTCCAGACCCAGCTGCCATGGGCCCACCCCACCAGCATGTCTTCAGGCCCCCGGCTTCTGCACGTGCGCCTGCTGGACCCCCCCTTCCCTCACCCCATCCCTCTGTGAATGGTGCTACCTTCAGCCCACTGTGCAAGCTTGCCTTCCAGGGTCCTCCCTTTTACCACCCTCTCAGTTTTCCCCCATGTGCAATCCCACACAGCAAGCCCTCTTGGTTTCATCTCTGAGATGACTTTCAAATCCATCTCTTCAGCTGGTCCTTGTCTCTGCACCCCCAGGGTCAGCCCCCTACTCAAGTTATAGCATCTCTTGTCTTGGCTACCGGATTCACCCTGCTGCCTTCCAGGTCCTTCAAACCCCAGCCAGGGGATCTTTCCAAAAAGAAAATCTGATCACACCAAGTCCTCTGCTTAAAACCCTTTAATAGTTTTCCACTGATCAAAGCATACAGGAAATGAAATCACATCAAGTAGCTGCTGCTTCTTGCAAGTTCTGGATGTGGCCTCCCTCCTTCTTCTCACTCTACTGCCTAACTGTCTCCATCTCACTCACTTAGTCCTTATCCAGAATCTCTTCCACCCCACCCCAGCCCTTCTCCTAGTTAAGTTCTACCCCTCATCAGACGCCAGGAAGGCCCTCCCATGCACAAGGCCACTGCTCATTGCTATATGCATTTCTCTTTCACAATGCCTCTTTTTCCTATGCCCACGTATTTGTGCCACAGGTTTGACTAATACTTGCCATACCTTCCAGATTGTATGGGAACCCTATTATGAAATTGCACCTGAACCACTAGTCAGTAGATACTGTACTTTGTCACGGAGTAGTACGTGGCAGTCTCTCCTCCAGTCATGCTTGGGTAATCTCTTTGAATCCGGAGATTCTAATCTGTATCGGTTTTTGTTTGTTTTTGTTTCCATAGTTGTGATGTACGAGGTCAGATTTAAAAGAGGCCCCACGTGCACAGGGCCTGGCAGGTAATGTAAACACTGAGGCAGGCCAGGTTAACCATGTGGAAATATTTTTCTACTTCCCAAGGAAGCATGGTGTTTCTCATTTTTCTTTAAAGATATGATTCGCTCATTCTATCTTTCATTTTTTCTTTACCTTAAGAAAACCACAGCACAAGACTAATGGGAAATGGTGATCAACACTCAATTTGATGGTTGGGGAATAACAAAGCAGGGTGGGGCTGGGGCAAATTATTATTCTACACCCTCCAAGTTGGGTGTGGGTTGCCATTCTTTCAAGAGACAAAAGGAACAAAGTTCTATAGTTTTAAAATACAGAACGTATATAGACATGTGCGTGCGTGCTAAGTCACTTCAGTCTTGTCCAACTCTTTGTGACCCCATGGGCTGTAGCCCGATAGGCTCCTGTGTCCCCGTGCCCATGGGATTCTCCAGGCAAAGATATTGGAGTGGGTTGCCACTTCCTCCTCCAGGGGATCTTCCCAACCCAGGGCTCAAACCTGTGTCTCTTGTGTCTCCTGCATTGGTAGGTGGGTTCTTTACCACTTGGGGAGCCCCTATAGATATGTGAAGTAGAACTAATATTCATGTTTTATTAATCATCTTTTAAAATCTGAAGGATTAAACAGATTGTGTTTACTAAATTTGTGGATGTCTTTCAATTAAATAGGGGTTCCAACAAGTCTTAAGGCATATACTTAACATAAAGTGTTTAACATATTATAAATCCTTTACAGTAATAATATTAAAAACCTGAGATTGTCCTCGGATCTTTGAGATTTGAGTCCAACATATCTGCATTTCATTTTAATTTGTAAAAAATAAAGTTGCAGGAATTTAAGATACTTGCAGGGTTTGCAAGGGTAAATTTTTCTCATCCTGGATTTGGAAACCTTTCTACAACTTCTAGTTTTTCAAACAAATGTCAAAAATAGGGAATTCCCTTTAAAGATATTATATATAAATAAAGTTATCAAATTTAGAAAAGCAAGCCCCAGATGGTCTACCAGCATCAATGAAACCACTTTCCCTGCCAACAGGAATTTCAGAAAGCAGAAATCATTCTCAGGCATACAGAGACAGACATCAAGTCCACAAATACTTGTGGCCATATGCTCAGTTCCAGGTTAGGTACTTTATTACACAGCCCATAAAACATTACTTTAAAAACAAACACTGAGTGTTCAGAATGAACACTGTTTACTTGTTATGGAACGAGAGACCCATGCTCTTGTTTTAGAGGGAGACACAGTGGTGAGTCCACACATGATGGGTGGAATTTAAAAGCACAAGCAAGGCTATCAGCAAACCTGTCTGGATTGGGTAGCTTTGGACTTTTTACCTTCTAGTGCCTTTTTATTTCTGAAAATCTGTTTAACCTATGGACTTCCTTGGTAGCTCAGGTGGGAAAGAATCTACCTGCAATGCAGGAGACCTGGGTTCAATCTCTGGGTTGGAAAGATCCCCTGGAGAAGGGAATGGCAACCCACTCTAGTATTCTTGTCTGGAGAATTCCATGGACAGAGGAGTCTGGCAGGCTACGGTCCATGGGGTCACAAAGAATCGGGCACGACTGAGTGACTAATACTTTCACTTCACTTTCCTTTAACCTGCATTTCTGGGATTCAATATTTGAGACTACGAATGTGACAGAATCACCATGGAAACATAAGTGTCTTCGTAGGATCATGGTTGATGGAGTAGGAACTGAGGCTTATAGAGTTTCCCATCATCCCCATCCCCACCGTTGACTCCCCATCACTCAGAGAGAAAATGAGAGAGATGAGGATGAGAGCCACGGGTCTCAATCACTCCACCATCAGGACTTCCTAAAATCATAAAAGGAACTGCAATAGAGTGGAAACTCAGTGCTTGAAAGCTAAGTGTAAGCAGATAGACGGCTTTTTGAAGATCTTGGGGCTCCTGGAGAGTGAGGGGCTGGGTGATGCAAGCTGGGCTCAGGCTGCAGGGCCCAATGATCATGTGATGTATCTTTGTTGTTGCTGCTGTTGCTGTTGAGTTGCTAAGTCGTGTCCAACTCTCTTGCTGTTCCATGGACTATAGCCTGCCAGGCTCCTCTGTCCATGGGATTCTCCAGGCAAGAATATGGAAGTAGGCTGCCATTTTCTTCTCCAGGGGATCTTCCTGACCCAGGAATCAAACTTGCATCTCCTGCATTAGCAGGCAGATTCTTTACCTTAAAGAGCTTCAAATTCCACAGTTATAAAAAGCAGACACCATCCTCAGTGAACATTTGCCCTATTTCTATACTGTACATTCCTGAATAAACTTTGATGCTCTATTTATTTCAAAGGAGATAGTTTTTTTTTTTTTTGACTCAGTTCATATAACTGATTATGTATATTCTAGCTGCCAGATAAATAAATCTCCATTCAGTCCAATTTGTGGGATCCAAGAGCAATTTGTGGATCAATCTGGAATTACATGGGGCTTGGCTGGTTTGGTGAAAATAGTTATAACACTACAGTGAAAGAAATCAATAAAGATTTATTAAGGTTTTGCTTTCTTTGCATAGGTTTAAAAATGAGTTCTGACCCATTACAAAGGCCTTTAATATTTTTAATATTTTTGGAGTTGAAATATCACACTTTACTGTCTCTGATTCTTTTCCTGAGTTGACCCTTCACATCGATTAAATATGTCTTTCTCCTGAACAGCTGTGACTTTGTCTTGCTTCAGCTGCCAGGCTTTGTTCGCTTCATCAGGTGACGACACCTGAATTCTGTGCCAAGGTACACATGCCCTCGTAGACAATGTGCTTTCCCCTACTTATATTATCTTTCTGCAACAGAGAAAAAAATACATAACATTTAAGCTTTGCGAATACCATTTGGAGGCTCATCCGATACTCTTTACAAGTAGGCAATTAAAGAACTTGCCTGAAAAATCTGATTTTTAATATATGTAAGGAAAAATTAATAGCTTCTACTTATTCAACATCCACTGCTTGCCAGATTCGTTTTAACTTGGAGCCTCACCTAGACAGCCAAAGAATCGATGCTTTCAAATTGTGGTGCTGAGAAGACTCTTTGAGAGTCCCTTGGACTACAAGGAGCTCAAACCAGTCAATCGCAAAGGAAATTCAAACCTGAATATCCATTGGAAGGACTGAGGCTGAAGCTGAATCTCCAAAACTTTGGCCACCTAATGTGAAGAGCTGAGTCATTGGAAAAGACCCTGATGCTGGGAAAGACTGAAAGCAAAAGGAGAAGGGGGCAGCAGAGGATGAGATAGCATCACTGACTCAGTGGACATGAATCTGAGCAAACTCTGGGAGTTAGTGAAGGACAGGGGAGCCTGGAGTGCTACAGTCCATGGGTTCACAAGAGTTGGACAACAATTATTTACCTAGAAAGATTGTTACATTTCATTTATTCTTCATAGGACTGTTGTGAGCTACAGGTAGGTGTAGGAGATTGTATCAGTGGCCACAGTCTACCCCTCCTAGTATCCTCATTGCTTGCACTGTGACTTTGTAGCTCCTTCCAGTGATGAAAAATGTATATTTCTAAACCCTTAATTCTGGCAAGCCTTTGGGTTAGGTTTGGGCTGGCCTTTGTCTCATGGAATGCAGCACAAGCCAGAGTATCAGTTCTGAACCAAGACTACAGCTTTGCATGTTTCGGCTCTCACTCTAGGAACTTTGCTGATCCTCCCTGTGAATAAGTCCAGACCAATCGGAGAAGGCAATGGCACCCCACTCCAGTACTCTTGCCTGGAAAATCCCATGGACAGAGGAGCCTGGTGAGCTGCAGTCCAAGAGGTCTCGAAGAGTCGGACACGACTGAGCGAGTTCACTTTCACTTTTCACTTTCCTGCACTGGAGAAGGAAATGGCACCCCACTCCAGTGTTCTTGCCTGGAGAATCCCAGGGACGGTGGAGCCTGGTGGGCTGCTGTCTATGGGGTCGAACAGAGTCAGACATGACTGAAGCGACTTAGCAGCAGCAGCAGCAGCATGGGCCCATTTAGTTCCATTGTGCTGACTCTTTTTTTTTTTTTTTTCTATAAATTTATTTATTTTAGTTGGGGGCTAATTACTTTACAATATTGTAATAGTTTTTGCCATACATTGACATGAAAAAGTCTACGTTAAGTGCCTCCTACATGCTCTGTGTTGGGCTAGATATATTTCCTACATTTAGGAAACTTACAATCTCCGTTTTGTTTTTCACTAAGGAAACTGCAATGTGATAGTTTTGTCCATTCTAGTGCTTTCATCTCAAATATATTTTAAATTTATTTTTCACCTTTTAAACCAGATCAAATTTAACCACCTCTCAGAAACCTTCCTTGTGTCCCAAGACAGAATTAGAGTTTCCCACCTGTGGTTGATTGCAAAAATAACCACCATTACTCACTCCTTCCTTTATCCCCACCCTTTGTAAGATGACTTTTCAGTACTATCCATTAGGAGATAAAATCTACTTCCCTACCCCTTGAATCTAGACTGGACTTGTGACTAACTTTGCGCAAGAAATGTGGCAGCCGTGATAGGGTGCCAGTTCTGAGATGAAGCCTAAGAGGCCTTGCTTACTTGCATTCATTTTATAGGTGACCCTAACTGCATCATGTGAACAAGGCTAGGCTAGCCCTGCTGAAGGATGAGAAACCATACTGACCAGCACTCCATCAGCTAGGTTGTCCCACTGAGGCCCCTAGACATGAGAGGACCCAGCAAAGATCGGCAAAGCCAAACCACAGTGAACGCTGCTGTATGTGGTGGCTAGCTGAGACCAGAGGAACTGCTCAGCTGATGAGTCTAGCCTAAATTGCCAATTGCAGAATCAAAAGCTAAATAAATGGTCATATTAAGCCACTAAATTTGTTATGAAGAAAAAAGATGATAGGTACAGATCCCTTTGTACTTTTCTAGCATTTTTAATCTTATTTTTAGAATAGCACATGTATTTGATAAAAGTTTAATCAATTAACGAATAAATGATTAAATATTCAATTACACTGAGATAAGATTTTTCTAACAAAACAGAAGTCTATTTTTAACTCCTACCTCCCTTGGTTGTGAGACAGAGCCATATTTACAGGGCTTGATACTTACCAGGGGTGCTCAATAAATGTTAGCTCTCATCGATCCTGATGTGAACTGAAATGCCAAACAAAGCAGAAGCCAAAGCAAACACTGTAGTACTGAGGCACGCAGGAGACTTTTTTTCCTGAAACCTTTCAAAATCAGGACAAACTCTCCTGGTGTCTGTGAGGTGGAGATCTAGGGCAAGGGACATTCATTTCTCCCCCTGAATATTGGCAAGCTTCTTTCTCTTTTAAAGTAGACACTTTTAAAATGATCAGAGCTACTCAAGTCACCCAGTTTCAAAGAGTGGGAGAATTATGCGATAGAAAGATCATCACAAGAGGCATTCCCCACTCCCTTAAGGCTAATGGTTCTTCACTTCGGTTGCACAGTGAAAACACTTGGGAAATTTTTAAAAATGCCTCTAGACAATAGGTTTAATTAGTTTGAGGTACATTCTGCACACAGGGACTTTTAAAAGTCCTGGATTGACTTTACTGAATTAGTCAAAGTTGAGAACCACTATTCAATCCCTCCCCAGAGTGCTTCTACTGGTCAAGTGGTTATTATCGGATTTTTTAAAAAATAATTTATTTTAATTGGAGATTACAATATTGTGATGGTTTTTGCCATACATCAACATGCATCAGCCACAGGTATACATGTATCCCCCATCTGAATTTTTATTTCTTTATGGCTGTACTGGGTCTTCGTTGATGCACCCAGGTTTTTTCTAGTCGCAGTCCTCGGGCTTCTCATTGCAGAGGCTTCTCCTGTTGTGCAGCATGGTCTCTAGAGCACAAGGGCTCAGTCGTTGTGGTGCATGGGTTCAGCTGCCCTGTGGCATGTGGAATCTTTCTAGATCAGGGATTGAACCAGTGTCCCCTACATTGGCAGGAAGATTCTTAACCACAGGACCACTAGGGAAATCTCTGGATTTAACTTTCAAGGAAGACCTAAGTAAACTTTCTTTTCTATATGCCTCTAATCAAAACACAGCACTGAGACCCATAGCTAGAAAATAATAATTTCTTATAATGGACAATGACTGACTCAAAAGGAATTAAGGAATAATTATCGGATGAGTAACTTCCGGATGATGAACTCAACAAGCATAATATGAACACTTGGCATGGTCTTAAATGTCTCCAAGGCCTTAAGCATAATTTGGTATTCAAAATTTTATTGCCCTAAATTAAAGCACCACATAACACTATAAATTATATTAAATAAAAAATTCAAACTAAATTACATTGAAACATGCATGCATGCTCAGTAGCTCAGACATGTCCAACTCTTTTCAACCCCAGGGACTGCAGCCCGCGAGCCTCCTCTGTCCATGGGATTCTCCAGGCAAGAATACTGGAGTGGGTTGCTGTCTCTTCCTCCAGCAGATCTTCCTGACCCAAGGGATCAAACCCGTATCTCCTATGTCTCCTGCATTGGCAGGCAGATTCTTTACCACTAGAGCCACCTGGGAAGCAAGCACATTAACCTAAAATCTTTGTTTGAAAATGTACCTTATATGAATAACAATTTATCACAAATTAAGGTATAATTTAATGTTTAATATGATTTTGAGTTCAGATTCAATGTGGTATTTCAAAAAACTGTGGTCTTATCTTCTTAATGTCTAAGTGGCTCTCACAGGGCAACAGCATTATTTTTAGGACTTTTTTGAGGGTGGGGTGCAGGGCACGGAAGTGCTAGAAAATGATAAATAATAACTTACGCTATAAACTATACAGTGTGTGCAAACTGCTTCAGTACCAAAATTTTACCCTCAATAAATTCCATAGTTGTAATTACAAATAAACCCCCAGCACATATTTAGAGAGTCATAATTTTTCTAAGCCATGGTTTTCAGGAGAGAAAATCCGGCTTGACTCTGATTTCCCAGAAATGGAAAATGAGGTCCAGAGAGATTAACAAGTCAAGCAAAGCCCCCAATACCCAATGGCTGGAACTCAAGCCCAGGAAGTCTGAGCTTCCAACCTCTCATGTCTCCGGAGACAGGCACAGGGAAGACAACAGCCCCATGGTCACCGTGGCTGGCTTGGATTGACCTCTGTTAACAGGTGGCTGTGTCGCTAGAGGACCTGGGCAACAGGAGAATTAGTTATCACTTTCTATCACATTTCCTCTTATGACAAAAAGGCTGGGGTCATCTCTAGCTATTTACTACATTAGGTATAAATATACTTACTGTACTTTTTCTATTCTATTATTAACTTCTTACACTAACATGGTACATGTGTTATAATTAATAAACCAATGTTGGTACACTATTATTAACTAAAGTCCATATTTAATTCTCGGAAAGATCCCCTGGAGAAGGAAATGGCAACCCACTCCAGTATTCTTGCCTGAGAAATCCCATGGGCAGAGGAGTCTGGTAGGCTACAGTCCATCGGGTCACAAATGAGTCAGATATGACTTAGCTAAACAACAACAATACTTAGTTCAGATTTCCTTAGTTTTTTACCTAATGTCCCTTTTTTGAGTTTGTTTCAGGATCCAATGGATTATCGAAAAAGCAAGACAGTTCCAGAAAAACAACTATTTCTGCTTTATTGACTATGCCAAAGCCTTTGACTGTGTGGAACACCACAAACTCTTGAAAAAAAACTTTTGAAAATTCTTCAAGAGATGGGAATACCAGACCACCTGACCTGCCTCTTGAGAAATATGTATGCAGGTCAGGAAGCAACAGTTAGAACTGGACATGGAAAAACAGACTGGTTTCAGATAGGAAAAGGAGTACATCAAGGCTGTATATTGTCACCCTGCTTATTTAACTTATATGCAGAGAACATCATGAGAAACGCTGGGCTGGAGGAAGCACAAGCTGGAATCAAGATCGCCAGGAGAAATATCAATAACGTCAGATATGCAGATGACACCACCCTTATGGCAGAAAGCGAAGAAGAACTAAAGAGCCTCTTGATGAAAGTGAAAGAG
Organism: Giraffa tippelskirchi; assembly: GCF_054371585.1. Lineage (NCBI taxonomy): Eukaryota > Metazoa > Chordata > Mammalia > Artiodactyla > Giraffidae > Giraffa > Giraffa tippelskirchi. The sequence goes on along the minus strand of NC_137280.1, from coordinate 34,515,099 downwards.
AAGAGTGAAACGTTGGCTTAAAGTTCAACATTCAGAAAACTAAGATCATGGCATCTGGTCCCATCACTTCATGGCAGATAGATGGGGAAACAGTGGAAACAGTGGCTGACTTTATTTTTTTGGCTCCAAAATCACTGCAGATGGTGACTGCAGCCATGAAATTAAAAGATGCTTACTCCTTGGAAGGAAAGTTATGACCAGCCTAGACAGCATATTAAAAAGCAGACATATTACTTTGCCAACAAAGGTCCATCTAGTCAAGGCTATGGTTTTTCCAGCAGTCATGTATGGATGTGAGAGCTGGACTATAAAGAAAGCTGAGCACCGAAGAATTGATGCTTTTGAACTGTGGTGTTGGAGAAGGCTCTTGAGAGTCTCTTGGACTGCAAGGAGATCCAACCAGTCCATCCTAAAGGAAATCAGGGCTGAATATTTATTGGAATGACTGATGTTGAAGCTGAAACTCCAATATTTTGGCCACCTCATGCAAAGAGCTGACTTATTTGAGAAGACCTTGATGCTGGGAAAGATTGAAGGCAGGAGGAGAAGGGGACAACAGAGGATGAGATGGTTGGATGGCAGCACCGACTCAGTGGACGTGAGTCAGTAAACTCTGGGAGCTGGTGATGGACAGGGAGGCCTGGTGTGCCGCAGTCCATGGGGTCACAAAGAGCTGGACATGACTGAGTGACTGATCTGAACTGAACTGAACAGGATCCAGTCCAGGATCCCACATTACATTTAGCTTCTTCTATTTTTCATTAGTTCAACTGTGTGTTGGGATATGTGTGTGTGTGTGTGTGTGTGTGTGCGCGTGGGGGGGGTGGGTGGATAGAATATCTCTCCTCTTTAGCCAATTAAGGGCAAAATCCTACAAATTACTGTTCTCAAATGCCTTACTCTAAAAGACAAGGGTATATGTTAATGAAGTAATCTGGAGTTTTAACTATGAGAAAAATACTGCAGTTAAGAGGAAGTTTAGGTTAAAAATTTTTTGACACTTGGAGGGACCTAGAAACATGATCTCTGACTTCAACATGGATTAACAGAATCTAAAAAGTAAGGAATGGGGCAGGGGAGTGTGAGAGTTCAGAGTAATAAAAGACAGTTTATATAGAATTATACTAATGCAGAAGAAAGGAATATTGTGAAATATACTATACTTTAGGGAAGTCTGCATTTGTAAAATCCATAGAAATGCAGTCACAATCTTCTTGCCAATATTTGTATAAAACATTTTCCAAACAAGACTGAGTCATCTTACCCTGAAATGAATTGTTAGATCACAACAGAGCATGTTAAAGAGTTTGCATCCCTTATAGAAATGCCAAACATTCACTCTGCCTGACGCTGTACTATAAATAGGGAAATCCAAATGCTAAAAATGTTCTTCGAGTTGCCAAACATAGATCTTTAGCATCAACTTCCTACTACAAATGACTCATCCTTCCAAAGTTTGAAAATGAAAGCTAGTAACAATTCACAGAGAAACGGTGTAGCATACATTGATAAAAAGACAAAGATACTTCATTTATGTGTATTTCTTTTTTCCTTAGATCATATCCATTGAAATCTTTCTTCAGAATTTTAAGAGGTTTTATTAAAGAGTAGTTACTCCCATGAGAACTGGATTTTTAAATTAACAATTAGAATAGCCAAGCGACATGAATATTATTAGAAAATAATAATGCTGACTTAAATCATTTTGAAATTCGTTAGCTTCATTTGGATGTAATAGATGTAAAATGTATTAACTGTAATAAAATAAGTGAATAATGAAGTCATAACATGAAAACTAATAAGTTCACTAAACAAGATGGTACAAATGAAGCCCTGATGTCCAAGAATACAAGCAAATTAAACTCTAAGAAATTTGACTTGATTAAGAAAAATAGGACTCTTGGGAAGAAAGCATCCTTTGTTGCAAAGAAAATAATAAATCAGGAAAGTGCCACTGATTTATGATGGGTATTTCAAGATAGTGTATGTCTCTCTATATATCTTACAATAAGTAAAGAGAACATAAATAGTATAGGGATTTGTGTAGCACACTTGAGGTTAGGTTGAAGAGGTAACTGCTGATTTTTACTGAGAGCTGGGACAAGAAGCTATAGGAGATGTTCATTTGATGTGGGTGGAGTAAGGCAGGCCAAAAGTGGATTCACATTTTCTTCTAATCAACTGACTGTACCACTGGACTTTAATCTTCCTTCTGCATCTCACTAGACCTCATATTATCCAATTACCAGTCATTTACTGGAGGATGGCTAGATTCTCTTTAAACTGAATACAAATAATTATTGCAAACTCTTTTCCTGGCTTTATTAAAGGCTTTTTCACCTGTTTTGACTTGTACAGTGACACTTCAGCAAAGCTCTCTGGGAGATATCTTAATTATTTAAACATTTTACGGTACACAAGAAAGGCGTGACTTAAGTAAAATTACTCAATTTTAGGTAAGTTATTATTCAAAACTATATGTCATATTCATTTAAATACAAACTTTAAAAATCCTACTTTTATTTTTCCTATTTAATAAGTGATGTGCTATTTAATTAACTTCACATTCAGTATCTAACAAAATACATGACTTGAAGATAAATTTTTGAAAAACATACTGGTGTATAACTGATTTGGAACCAAATATATGAATTTAAAACTATAATATATTCTTATATCAAACTAGAAGATAATTGTTTTCATTCACATATATCTGGGTATCTTACATTTTGAACAAAAACAATCAAGCTATGATAATTTTTGTGTTTACTTATAAAACTATGAGATAAGACAAAATGTCTTAGGTGGCAGTTTGTAAGCATTTCTGTGCAATTAATACATATTTTTATTTGTCTGTGTCATCAGTTTACCTGGAAGAGTGTGAGGATATATAAAAGGATATGAATAATGTTTGTTCCTAATAACTAATAAGCCAAATTGCATGTGATTGTCACTACTTTTTCTTTTTTTAACATTGAACTTTATACCAGACAGATATCCTAATAGGCTAACATAAAACTTACCACGTACACTAAGATATTTAAGATTTACAAGAAGTATAATTCAACAAACGGGCTTCCCAGGTGGCTCAGTGGGTAAAGAATCCACCTGCAATGCAGGAGACCACCTGCAATGCAAGAGATGCAGGTTCGATCTCTGGGTCGGAAAGATCTCCTGCAGAAGGATACGGCAACCCACTCCAGTATCCTTGCCTGGGAAACTCCATGGACAGAGGAGCCTGGTGGGCTACAGTCCATGGGGTCATAAAAGTCAGAAACGACTTAACGACTAAACCACCACCACCACCAGAATTCAACAAACACCCATGTAACCATTATCCAGTTGAAAATAAAACGTGGCCAACACTGAAAAGCATATAAGAATTTTGACCAGATGACTACGGCTTATAAAGTCACATCAATGCCTCGTATGCTTCTTATCTCCCTAATCAGCCACCCAGGAGATGTGTAAGAGCCACCATCTGTCAAGGTACAGGATCCACGCGATGAAGAAGTGCAGAAGAAGGACGGCAACCACGTCTGGTCTTTCTCCCAGTGCTGCTGGGTGATGCTGTGCAGGACAGCTCATCCGACAGCCTCGGGACGCGGGGCCTGGAAGCCTGGGTTTACTGTGCAGCATTAATCACACCCGCTTTGAATTCTGCGTGCATGGAGCCCTAAGGCCTAGATACCACTGCAGGTGGCCCTCCCACCAGTGCTGCCGGCCCTCACTGCCTGTGGGACCTTGAAGTTACTCACCCTCTCTGAGCTTCAGTTTCCTCTTCAGTAACATGGGAATCATCCTAATAGTAGTAGTAGAGGAGTTGGGTAGATTAAACGATTTACTATTTGCAAAGAGCTATAAGACCCGTACCTGCCTCACTGTACATACAATATAGTGCTTGTTAAATAGAATCATTGAGTGTTTACTTCAGCTTCCTTCTATTGGTATATGTCTCCTTTTGTAATAGACAAAGGTGGCAAACAACATTGGTGAGAACAAGATTCCTGTGCGCCTTGTTGTGAGACGCCAGGCCTGACTCCCTACAAGGATACAGACGAGGCCAGGCTGGGTGGTGCTCTTCTGGAGGTGCAGACACCGCCTTCCTGGTGGGCTGGGGTCACCTGTGATGGAAGCCTAGCTGTCACTCACACACGCTTATGATCAGGCCTCATGTACTGTTACCAGGGATTCCAGCAGAAAAGGAACAAGGAGGCAGAATGAGAGGCAGGACTGCCAGAATCACAGGTGAGCCAGCAACTGCCCTACAAACTGCATCTTTTGCATCTTTCAGGGCTTGCCCAGCCCTCCCAGCTAGCAGTGCCTCCCAGGAGCCCCTGTGGGAGCAGTAGGAAATAGTCCTATCTCTGCCTTACTTCCCTTCAGAGTCCTTAACTCAGTTGTTAAAAATAATAAAACAGGACTTCCCTGGGGGTCCACTGGATAGGAATCCACCTGCCAATGCAGGACACACGGGTTTGATCTCTAGCCTGGGAAGATCCCACATGACCTGGGACAGCCGAGCCCGTGCTCACAACTACTGACCTGTGCTCTACAATAAGAGAAGTCACCTCAATCAGAAGCCTGCACACCACAATGAAGAGGAGTCCCCACTTGCTGCAACCAGAGAAGGCCCGAGAGCAGCCATGAAGACCAGGGCAACCAAAAAATAAACAAACAGGGAATAATAAAATAAAAACTACTTTTAAAACAGACAAAATAAAAGTACCCTTGATGCAATGGAGGGAAATGGTTTAGTAACACCTTGATTAATTTCTCTTGATGTCTCTGGCATTTCCTTGAAAACAGCATCATATAAATACATTTTATGTATTTTTAAACGGTTAATGAATTCATCTTTATAAAGATTGTCAAATATGTTTTAAGGGAATGTATATTTCTTTAGAAAAAAACCAAAGTAGATAATGTACATGAATGATGTCCCCCAAGTGGCAGAGTAAAAGAGCTCCATGAGGTGTGTAAGACTAAGCTTTTATAAGTTGCATAAAACACTGAGATGGGTGTGTCATTTAATAGTCATTAGATGACAGTCATCTAATAGCTGATTGTATACTGAGGTCATCATAACTATAATTTTAGAAATGTCATAATTTATATCATGAAGGAAATGGCAACCCATTCCAGTATTTCTTGCCTGGAAAATCCCATGGACAGAGGAGCCTGGTGGGCTATAGTCCATGGAGTCTCAAAGAGTCAGACACAACTGAACATGCACACACACATACACACAGTTCTTATCTAAAAAGATGCAGGGAGTTCTTCTTACAGATACCAGCCGAGACTGGGGAATATGACAGATCTCTCTCTGAGCATAAGAACAGGGGGCCATGAATATGGCTGGGAGTGGCCATGCACACCTGCTCTCAGGGCTACCCTGGACCAGCTCTCACGCTGAGTGTTTGTGAACACACAGCCTGCAGCCTGGCAACACCTCTGCTCTGGTAAGAAACACACATGCACACACATACACACCCTGAGTCCCCAGACACCTGGGGCTGTGCTCAGGGAGGCGGGGGAGCGGGGTGAAGGCAGAGCCTGTAAGAAGCACAAACCCCAAGCCCCGGTCTGGGTTTACATTTCCGCCAGTTTGGTTTCCAATGCAGTGTTGGCGCACTGCTTTGAACCTTGGCTTTTACAGTTGTTGCCTTTAAAGTTTTGGAGCGTTCTGAGCATGGCGCCCTCTCACACTGTCTCTGGCAGGGCACGTCTTACCTCAAGGCACATCTTTGAATTTGTCTTTTTTTCTCTTATCTCAGGCAGCCCTCACTTGTTTCTGTGAGTCATCCCAGGACACATATGGGTTATTTCCCATTGATTCCGACATCTGAATGCTAATATGAGGGAGCAATCTCAAAGCAGGTCTAGTGTGTTTAGAAAGTAATTCTCACCTTTCATGATTTTAATTTCTGTTACTACAGTATCTAGAAAGGCAGGCTGCTATCTTAATGACTTCTTGCATGTGAGAAATACAAAATGCAATGTGAAGAAAGCGGTCACTTCAAGGAAAACTATCTCCCCATGTTATGACTTGCATCTACAGTCATGGAGGCTATTAGAATATATATATATTTTTAAAAGCTCTATGCTGATATACCGCGCAGGATTTTGAGATTTCCCACTGCTCCGCACTGTTCCATTCTGTATGCACAGCACAGATTCCTGGCAACCCTATTACAGTGAATAAACAATGTCTTCTCTGTCAGATCAGAGAATGAATAGTATCACACAATTCTCCTCTAATGTACAGCCTCCACTTCCTCGATCCAGCCCCTTCAGAAGAGAACAGGCAGAATGAGGGCTGGGGAGGAAGGCATTCTTCTCACCCTGTCAATCCAGAACGGCATTCTAGCCAGCTCGGGACGAAGTAATGTCAACTCTCTATCAACTGCTAAACAGAGAAAGTTGACAAGTTTATTTTCTCTTAAATTGGATCGTAGATTTTTGCATTTCTGTGTGTGCGTGCCCATGAACATCTTTCTCGAAGGAAGGAGGCAGTTCATCAGCTATAATCTCAGGGCTTGGCCAAAACAGCTTTTAGCTACAGACTCAGCAGCAACAGGGGAACTTCAGAGAAAGGACACAGCAATTTGTGTTAAAATATTGGCAGCTAATCCATGAATGCTGGAGCTAACTAGGAAATTCAGCTACCTCTGTGAAGATCTTTATTCCCACTAAGCTCATGATTCACAAAGAAAATGCCTCGAGTTACTTCCCTGAAATATACTGTATGATGCTGACAGATTTCTCTTTAGTGTGTCTGTCTCATATTCACTCTCTCTATTTCTCTCTCTCTCACATACACACACACGTACACACAAACAAACTTCCCTTCCCCTCCCCCAAAAGAGGCATTAAGAATATAGTCTTCCCAACAAGAACATTCATTCATGAGGCATTTATCAGCAGTCAACGATTTACTTAGCAGGTATTTTCATAAAAGAAGAATGTGGATTTCTTTAAAATCTTCCACATTCATAAGTCTTAGTTGGTTAAAAGTACCATGATTCAGGTTTTTTCCCACCTCGTGATGTGAAATAGCATAAATCTTATTTTAACCCCTAAAAGGAATTACCCAACCCTTCCCTCTTAAAAGAAGAAATGCTATTTTTACAATCAGACCACACTGTCTTCTGCTTTCATGAATATCTGAGAGACACTGAAAAGAAGAAAAAAAAATACAGCTTCCTCTTTTTCCCCTTTCTCCCACACATTCTGAGTTCAGCTCAATGGGCTCCCAGACTCTGCCGGCATTCTCCTGGTAACGCATTCAGAAGAGACTGCAGGAGATCCCAACAGCACGGCTTTCTTTCCTCTGGCCTCCTCTCCTCTCTCTCTCCTATCACTCTAGGTTTGTACCAGACTAAACAATTAAGCCTTTGTGCACTCCCACTGCGATCTGCAAATTCTAATGATGTGCCTCCATCACTGGTACAATGGCAATATTTACCTTGGAGAAATGTCTGTCCAAATAAGTATTCAAAATGCTGGCAAAATATATTCCCTTTGAAATGTTGTGGTGTTGAATGTTCTCTCTTCCTTCTTGGCCTATAACCAAAGAGAAAGAAAGTTAGGGAAAAAAAAAAAGATGGATAAAGACTGTGACAGATACTGGTCTAGTTCACTGTAAAAATCCAAACATAGAGCTTTATATTCCTTCTTGAACAAAGCAAACTACAAAGAAGAGGCAAAACTACACACAGTAGTAAATGAATAAAAAACAGTCTCAAAATACCAGCCAACTCAATGTGTAATCAAATACACAGCAATTTCCTTGCTCTTTCCTGATGTGTCCCCGTTTTTACAACAAAGCCATCTATGTGTTATTGGAGTGATATTAAAATTCAAATAACTGTTGTCTGAATTTGAGATGAAATAGGTGATTTATTTGAAGAGAGTATTTATGCTTCGAGGTAAGGTAAGCTGTGATTTAATTGTGAAAATGTCTTATTAAAAGCGGAATCTTTGGTGCAGCATGAACAGGGCAGGCCGAATGACATGCAGATCTCATCCCAAGTGTTCTTTCACCTGTTCACTGTGAAAATGGGGAAGACGTGCAGGAACGGAGGAGACCACAGGGGTGAGCTCAGTTCATCTCACATCCATGGCTCTGCTCTATGGCCAGTGCCCTGCCTTTCCTCACCCCACTTTCCTCTCCAATTCTCTTCCCACCCTCGAATAAACATCTCCTACACTGAACCTCTATTTTTACATAAGACACCATGATAAATGTAGTAACAGAGGGAGGAGGGGAGAAGGATGAAATGAATGAATAAATGAATCTCCAAGGAGAATATCCTGGAAGTCGAACTAAGATTCAGAACAGCTTGATTATTTAACAGACTACGGTATAATTCCTGATTTAAAATCTAAAAGACTGAATACAACACGAGTCTTCTAGATTTGCATCCAGTGATGTCCTTTTATTAGAACCACACATGATGGCTTAGACTGAGTGTTTCTATTTTCCATAGCAGAATTAGCAGATTATTTATACTGTCTTTAGGTACATCTATTGTTTACCTCATAGCTACCAAGTAAGAAGCGGCTGACTTTTGTTTGCCACCATTTAGCTACATTATTTTTTTCCTTAAAAAAAAAGAAAGAAAGAAAGTCTAAAAAGATTAGAATAAGTCACACAGTCAAGGGCTGTTGTTCTCCAACTCAACTCCAGGTCTTTCCACTGTCAATCAAGCAAACAGGGCAGGGCTTCACTGGGTGAAGGGCTTGACAAAAAAGAGCCATCTTTCAATCTTTCATTAGATTTCAAATCAAACCCTCCTCCTGAGCTCCTGCCATACAGATATATTTAGATACAGATTCCAACTGCAAACCTCTCCACTCTCCCATGTTGTCACTGTCAATCCCAGAGAACTCTCCTGAGTTCATTAGCAATATGAGCAAAATTTATTATCTAAAGCAAACTGCTACATTAAAAAAATAAAGTGAAAAGAATAAACATGCTTCTTAAGAAGCCAAATCTTACTAATATGTATGGGAATTAACTTGCTTGCATATGCTATCTGTATTACTAAACAGGAGTAAGGAGTCTGATTTTAAAACTGAACACATTATTTGACCACTAATTTAATAACATAAAAGTGGTACATAATTTTGCATTTTCAGAAAATGCATTTGACCAGTTGGAAACATTCCAGGGAAACAAGGTAATCAAGACAGTGTGGTACTGGCATAGGATAGACATCTAGATCAATGGAACAGAATTCAGCATCCAGAAATAAACCTGCATATCTATGGCCAATTGATTTTTGACAAAGATGCCAAGACTATTCAACACAGAAAGAACAGTCTTTCCAATGAAAGATTCTGGGGCAACTGGATAGCTCCATGCCAAAGAATGAAGTTGGATCCTCAACTCAGACTGCATAGAAAAGTTAACTAAAAATGGATCAAATGCCTAAATTTAACAGCTAAAACTACAAAACTCTTAGAAGAAGACATAAGGGGAAGGCTTTATGAGCTCAGATTTGGCACTGGTATTTTAGATGTAATACCAAAAGCACAAGTAATTAGAGAAAAATAGATAATTTAAGCTTCATCTAAATTAAAAACATTTTTTATGTTTTAGAGGATACTATCAAGAAAGTGAAAAGACGACCCAAAGAATGAAAAAAATATATGTGCAAATCATATCTGATAATGCAGCTGTCCCCAACCTCTTTTTTGGCACCATGGACAGGTTTTATGAAAGACAGTTATTTCCACGGGTGCGGGAGGGGGATGTTCAAACAGTAATGTGAGTGATGGCAAGCAGCAGATGACACTTCATTGTTCCCATCGCTCACCTCCTGCTGTGTGGCTTGGTTCCTAACCAGCGAAGGTCTAGTCTGTGGCCCAGAGGTTGGGGACCTTTTATCTAGAAAATACAAAGAACTCTTATAACTCAGTGATGAAAAGACAAATAACCCAACCAAAAACAGGAAAAGGATTTGAGTAGACATTTCTCCAAATGGGGCTTCCCTGGTGGCTCAGTAGTAAAGAATCCGCCTGCCAATACAAGAAATGTAGGTCTGATCCCAGGGTCGGGAAGATCCCCTGGAGGAGGAAATGGGACCCTGCTCCACTATTCTTGCCTGAAAAATCCCTTGGTCAGAGGAGCCTAAGGGGCTACAGTCCCTGGGAACGCAAAGAGTCAGACATGACTGAAGCGACTGAACACAGCACACGGCAAACCCAAGTATAACTTTTGCTGGAATCACTGGAGTTGTTGCACTAAAGCAGGATCACCCAGCTACACTGAAAACTATCACAGTCTGACTGAGACAGTTCAGTTCAGTTCAGTCGCTCAGTCGTGTCTGACTCTTATGCGACCCCATGAATCACAGCACGCCAGGCCTCCCTGTCCATCACCAACTCCCGGAGTCTACCCAAACCCATGTCCATCGAGTCGGTGATGCCATCCAGCCATCTCATCCTCTGTCGTCCCCTTCTCCTCCTGCCCCTAATCCTTCCCAGCATTAGGGTCTTTTCCAATGAGTCAACTCTTCACATGAGGTGGCCAGAGTATTGGAGTTTCAGCTTCAACATCAGTGAGACAACCTGAATATAATTCTGTGTGGACCAAGTTTTCCTTCGGGTCCCATCTCAGACTGTGACTATCTCTGACTGTGGACAGCAGCTAATTACCGCAAACGATGACTGATCTCGTCAAACAGAAATCCTATCTTTTCCACGCTGATTTCTTTTCTCTGCTAAATGGAACCTCAGGACTTCTGAAACCAAGTATCTACTCAACTATGACTGCCCCTCACCCCGCCCCACCACCACATACACTAAATCAGCAGAAGCCAAGCTCAGCACTGCTTCTCCACCAGCTTCTCTGACAGATAGTTCTCATGGGGGCTCTAACCAGGTTCTTAACATGGATGAGGTCATTCATAAGAGGCTCCAACAAATGGACTCCAGGAATGCATGTTGGTTTTTTTTTCCTTTTTTTTTTTTAAATTGGAGGATAATTGTTTTACAATATTGTGTTGGCCTCTACCATACATCAACACGAATCGGCCACAGGTATACACATGTTCCCTCCCTCCTGAACCCCCTCCCATCTCCCACCCCATCCCACCCCTCTAGGTTGTCACAGAGCATTGGGTTGAGCTCCCTGTGTCACACAGCGAATTCCCACTTGCCATCTATTTTACATATGGTAATGTACACATTCCCATGCTCTTCTCTCGGCTAGTCCCACCCTCTCTTTTCCCCACTGTGTCCACAAGTCTGTTCTCTAGGTCTGCATCTCCATTGCTCCCTTGCAAATAGGTTCATCAGTACCATCTTTCTAGATTACATATGCATGCGTTAATACACAGTATTTGTCTTTCTCTGTCTGACTTACTTCACTCTGTATAATGGGCTCTAGGCTCACCAACCTCATTAGGACTGACTTGAATTTTGGCGACTAACCTGAAGGCTCACTCTAGCTAAAGCCTCTTAGAGGAGCTAAAATAGAATTTGAGTTCTCGGCCACTGGGACCCCGAGGAATTGGTTACACACTTGACAGATGGCCTGGCCCAGCTGCCACTGCTGAAGGGAAGTTTAGGGAGAGGAGCACTTCTTGAAAACTATGCCCTATGGCCCCTCCTAGGGCAGCAGTGATGACGCTGTTAGCAAACCTCCTTGCAATCTGGGTAGATAAATACTGGGATCTGGTAGTACAGATTTGAGCAACTTGACTCCAAATCCATGCTGGAGAGGCCAGACATCTAGTCAATATGAGACTAGACTCAAGGAGCTCATTTATAAGGAGACATTTACTCAAGGAGTTCAATGAATAATTCTCAAATTTAAAAGGAATTTAAAGGTGACCTGTAAATCCAACCTCACTTGATACTTGAACCCTTTCTCCAATGTCTGTAACGTCTAGTTCGTGAGTGCAATGTCAAAAATACTCAGCTAAAAATAGCAGTTAAATGCTCTAAGCAATGAATCACAGTGCCTAAGATACAATAATCACTCAATATTTATTCACTGTTTGAGTGAATTTTTAAAAATCAGAGCAGACTCCAGGATATTGCAATAATGAAGCTGCTCTCACGTGCAGTCCCTGAAGACAGAAAAAGGAGTAGGACTGTAGGTCGCTCATGATGGACGTATTACCATGGCAATATATCTCATGTGCAAATGCCAGCTAAGTAAACACTATCCTATCCATGTTGTAGTGGAAATAAGGGCTTCCCTGGTGTCTCAATGGTAAAGAATCTGCCCGCCAATTAAGGAGATGTGGATTTGATCCCTGGGTCAGTAAGATCCCCTGGTGAAGGAAATGGCAACCCACTCTAGTATTCTTACCTAGGAAATCCCATAGACAAAGGAGTCTGGCAGGCTACAATCCGTGAGGTCCCAAAGAGTTGGACACGACTTAGTGATTAAACAACAGCAGCAAAATGGAAATAAACCAATAAACAAAACTTCAACATGCTATTCCAGCTTATCATGGATTCCCTCCCATAATGAAAGGCATCTAGGGGCTTCCCCGGTGGCTCAGTGGTGAAGCATCCATCTGCTAATGCAGGAGACACGGGTTCGATCCCTAGTCCGGGAAGATTCCCACATGCCCTGGAGCAACTAAGCCCTTGCACCCCAACTACTGAGCCCATACAGTCTAGATCCCGTGCCCCTCAACAAGAGAAACCACCGCAATGAGAAGCCCACACACTGCAATGAAGAGTAGCCTCCACTTGCTGCAACTAGAGAAAATCCCCCGCACAGCAATGAAGACACAGCACAGCCAAAAAATAAGTAAATTTTAAAATATTAAAAAAAGAAAGGCTTTGAGAAGGAATCCCTTTCTATCTCCGGGAAGCACTGTTAGGTTTGAGCTAGGGGTAAGGAAGGCTTGTGGCTGTAGACTAGTTTGAGTCCTGGTTCTAATTTCTAGGGTTATGCAGGACAAGTCCAGTACTGTTACACAGGGCAACATCTGAAATACTTAAAGACACATATTTAAAGAGATCCCTGTTCCCCTGCCTTTGAGTGTCCCCGTCTCCATTTCAAAGTGTAGTTTTGAGTACCATCTAGCATGACTCACTCCCTTGGTTCATTCCCTGGAGAAGGGAATGGCTAACAACTCCAGGATTTTTGCCTAGAGAATTCCATGGAGAGAGGAGCCTGGTGGGATACAGTCCATAGGGTCGCAAAGAGTCGGACACGACTGAGTGACTAACACTTTCATTTTTAGCATGACTCACTCAAGTTATATGCAGAGTACATCATGAGAAACGCTGGGCTGGAGGAAGCACAAGCTGGAATCCAGATTGCTCGGAGAAATACCAATAACCTCAGATATGCAGATGACACCACCCTTATGGCAGAAAGGGAAGAAGAACTAAAGAGCCTCTTGAGGAAAGTGAAAGAGGAGAGTGAAAAAGTTGGCTTAAAGCTCAATATTCAGAAAACTAAGATCATGGCATCCAGTCCCATCACTTCATGGCAAATAGATGGGGAAACAGTAGAAACAGTGGCTGACTTTATTTTTCTGGGCTGCAAAATCACTGCAGATGGTGATTGCAGCCATGAAATTAAAAGACGCTTACTCCTGGGAAGGAAAGTTATGACCAACCTAGACAGCATATTAAAAAGCAGAGACATTACTTTGCTAACAAAGGTCTGTCTAGTCAAGGCTATGGTTTTTCCAGCAGTCATGTATGGATGTGAGAGTTGGACAGTAAAGAAAGCTGAGTGCCGCAGAATTGATGCTTTTGAACTGTGGTGTTGGAGAAGACTCTTGAGAGTCCCTTGGACTGCAAGAAGATCCAACCAGTCCCTCCTAAAGGAGATCAGTCCTGGGTGTTCATTGGAAGGACTGATGTTGAAGCTGAAACTCCAATACTTTGGCCACCTGATGCAGAGTTGACTCATTTGAAAAGACCCTGATGCTGGGGAAGATTGAGGGAAGGAGGAGAAGGGGATGACAGAGATGGTTGGATGGCATCATCAACTCGATGGACAGGGGTTTGGGTAGACTCCGGGAGTTGGTGATGGACAGGGAGGCCTGGCATGCTGTGGTTCATGGGGTCGCAAAGAGTGGGACATGACTGAGTGGCTGAACTGAACTGAACTGAACTCCCTTGGTGGCTCAAGCAGTAAAGAATCTGCTGACAATACAGGAACTTGGGTTCGATCCCTGGCTCAGGAAGATCCCCTGGAGGAGGGCATGGCAACCTACTCTAGTACTCTTGTGCAGAGAATCCCACGGATTCTCAAACCCTGGCTGGTTGCAGTCCATGGGATTGCAAAGAGTCCGACACGACTGAGTGACTAACCCTCTCACCCGTTCAGTTCAGTTCAGTTTGGTCACTCAGTCGTGTCCGACTCTTTGCGACCCCATGAACTGCAGCACGCCAGGCCTCCCTGTCCATCACCAACTCCTGGAGTCCACCCAAACTCATGTCCATCGAGTCGGTGATGCCATCCAACCATCTCATCCTCTGTCATCCCCTTCTCCTCCTGCCCTCAATATTTCCCAGCATCAGGGTCTTTTCAAATGAGTCAACTCTTCACATGAGGTGGCCAAAGTATTGGAGTTTCAGCTTCAACATCAGTCCTTCCAATGAACACCCAGGACTGATCTCCTTTAGGAGGGACTGGTTGGATCTTCTTGCAGTCCAAGGGACTCTCAAGAGTCTTCTCCAACACCACAGTTCAAAAGCATCAATTCTGCGGCGCTCAGCTTTCTTTACTGTCCAACTCTCACATCCATACATGACTGCTGGAAAAACCATAGCCTTGACTAGATGGACCTTTGTTGGCAAAGTAATGTCTCTGCTTTTTAATATGCTGTCTAGGTTGGTCATAACTTTCCTTCCCAGGAGTAAGCGTCTTTTAATTTCATGGCTGCAATCACCATCTGCAGATTTTGGAGTCCAGAAAAATAAATTCAGCCACCCGTTAGCATGACTCAAAGAGACCAAAGGCTGCAATGAGAAAGGAGCTGAGTCCTGGCCAGGCCTGCTCACGAAAGCAGAGTAGGCAGAGGCCCAATCTAGCTGCAAAACCCAACCCAGGAACCAAACACAACATATGATGGACAAGGTAACCTTGATCTGATTTAGGAAATCGTCCTCATCTGGGTTTCAGGGATGGTGGGAGGGGAATTCTCAGGGCCCAGCTATCAAGCTCTCAGTAAGGAGCAACAAGCTGGTGAATCAGGAAGGTGCCCGCTACCATCCTTGAGGTCCAGTCATGGCTACAGAATCTTGCCACTGGGCAAGGAGGCAGGGTAAGAGGCACAATTCTTGGCAAGATCATGATAGATCATGGTACCCAAAGTAGATTATGAGTTCCAGACACTGAGACAGATGGGAAGAGAAAGAGTTAAACTTAGAAGGTCCAGCAGTCAGTCTCCTGGGAAACTGGAGTCATGCCTGGGATACCAGATCTTACATCTGGATGGTAAGGAAGGCTACTTGGAATGCAGTGGTGGTCATCCCAGTGGTCAGCATTGAGGCAATACCATTCTCAGCATGGGAGATCAAAATTCAACCAACACTCACTCAGCACTGAGCAAGACGACTTGGGCAAGACTTAGAACGTGATGGATGGATGCCTTACACACTGTGGGTAGGCTTAAACATCTTAAGTATTTCCTGCTTTAGAGAGAACAATTCAAAAACATCAATTCTTTGGCACTCAGCCTCTTTTATGGCCCAACTTTCACATCTGCACAAGACTTCTAGAAAAACCATAGCTTTGACAGATTAGGTTTTCTAAATAAAAGTGTAGTATCTGGACTGACCCATGTAAGAGTCCTGTGCTCCTCTCACGGGTGCAGTATTAATTCATCTGGAGAGTTCCCTTCGAATAAGAGAATGTCAACAAATGAAAGACTCAGCCCCCAGCATGTCTCCTCCTACCTTCTCTGTTTCCTTCCAACTTGGACCTCTTCATGTATCATCTCCCCTGCCCCAGGGGAACTAAACATCTCTCTTTACTGCCTTTTTGCAATGTAACTGGTGGCAGTGGTAGTGAGGTGCTCCTGACATCCCTGTGCTATATATGCCTTAGATTTGGGTCACTGTGTTAAGTGTCAAGATGTTCTCCAATTCTGTTTCCTTAATTTGTTATTATATTAGCCAACTTGCCCAGTTTTGGGCCATGCATATTTCTAGTGTTTTATCCAAGTGAGTCCTCATGTTAGAACAGGATTAGGTTCAAATTGCTGCTGTTGTTTAGCTGCTAACTCGTATCTGACTCTTTGCAACTCCATGGACTCTAGACTGCCAGGCTCCTTTGTCCACGGGGTTTCCCAGGCAAGAATACTGGAGTGGGTTGCCATTCCCTTCTCCAGGGGATCTTCCTGACCCAGGTATCGAACCTGTGTCTCCTGCTTTGCAGGCAGCCATTGGGGAAGCCCTAGGTTCAAATAACAGAAACTTTTTTCCAGGAAGAGAGCAATTTACTAATGTTTCCTCTCAACAGACTTACAAAACCAGTTATTAATCAAGATCATTATACATACCCTCTCTTTGTCCAAATATTAAATGTTAGCAATGTGATACTCTTTTGGTTAAAGAATCAAATATATCTCTAAACAAGTACAGGCTATTTGTTATTAATCCTGCTGAATTCTATAATGGGTTTAAAAAAACTGTCGGTATAATAGATATCAACCTTAAAACAAAGACATATTCTTCTATTAAAATTTCAATATTGAGCCTTTCACTGTAGTCATCCAAGAAAACTACATAGTACTCAATGGTATGTGTACATAGTACTCAAAACTACATATGCTTAATGGTACAGTAATTATATGGGCTAAGGTATACTGTGAGTCCTGGAGAAGGAAATGGCAACCCACTCCAGTGTTCTTGCCTGGAGAATCCCATGGACAGGAGAGCCTGGCGGGTTACAGTCCATGTGGTCGCAAAAAGTCAGACACGACTGAGCACGCACGCATACTGTGAATATTGGAAAAACATAACTTACGATGCTTCCTTCTCCTGCATTCTTATTTTCCTTGGGCTGCACTTCTCTTGTTAAGCTCCCTCATGTTTTCTGGCCATTCTTCTTGCTGGTTCTCCCAGCTGTCTCATCTTTTCCACCTGCCCCCCCACCTCAGACTGCTTTAGCTCACACTTCCAGCCTTCCTGGTATTTACCATGTTAACACTTCTAGTCATCACACCATCTGATGTCTCTTGCTTCATTTTCACAGAATCTAACAGCTGAAATCCCTAGTGTATGCAAAGCAACAGTCCATTAAGAAAAGAGTGTTTTCTGGGATTTTGTTTCCCTGAGAGCAAAAAAAATGGAAAAGGCAAAAAGAGTGGTTCACAGAGGTGTCAAAGAGAGACCACTCTGAAGATAAGACGAAGAAAAAAAAAAGGATTTTTTTTTAAGCATCAAAAAGATTATGACACTGGGAAAATAATTCCTTCTGAAAATCCCCCTTCACTGGTGTGGTTTAATGAAAATAATCCCCTTTCCAAGAAGACTATATTCGAGGGAACAGAAGATGAAAATCCTTCAACACAGATCCTTGTACTATCTACAATATATGGAACCCAGGGAAGCATAGATACAGTAATAATACATATACTGAGTCATTAATAAATGACATTTTATTAGACATTAATAAATGACATTATTATTAACAAAAACTTCTTTTTTGTTAGTATTGTCACTTGGAAAGAGGCTTAAAATGACACCTTTTACTATAAGCCTTATCTATAAGCCTGCATCCCAAGTGAGCAAGGCTTGGGCATGAATTTCTGGCAGTTTCAATATTAACAGAGAAAAAATAAAAATGACCAAAGCACTCAACAGTGAAAAAAATCCTTTCGTGATGGCAAAAATCAGAATACTTTATGTTATGCAAATTTAATGTATTTAAGGAAAGCTGCATGCCTTTCAGATATCTGAACAAAAAGCAAGGTAGCATAAATACTAACATTAAAAAGCTTAGTTTCAGAACTTAAATCTTGCTTCAGCAAACAGAAAATAAACTGACTCCTCTAAAGGTTAGTTTATGAATGAGAAGTCAAAAAATATTTAAAGATATCCTAGCCAATGTAAATAAACAAGGAATAATAACCCAGGCAACCAAAGAGGTCATTCGTTCATTCATTTCCTTATTTACTTTTCAATGGTATTTCTTTGCTAAAAAAAACAAAAACAAAAAGTAAATATTACTCCATTCCCTCCCACTCTGTGTATCTGGGAAGCTGTCTTTTGGACTGGGACTTAGGCTGCCATATATTTAGCCTATAGCTTTGGCTAGGTTCTGCCTAACGACGGATACTTAACCGGATAGCCAGCAGGCCAACTGCTGTTGTTTATCCCAGAGCCCAAGATCAGCCTCTGGACATGTCCTGATGAGGAATAACCACTGTTTTATCTCATCCTGGGACCACTCAAGAGGTGGCGAAGGTGGAGGGTTGCTGATCACCAATCTTTTCTGGAAGAAGTTGTGCAAATGGGTGTATACGTGTTTGGTGGTGGGCAGGAGTGAGGTGGAGGGGTGGGGATGTAAGAAGACTTCTTCTTGTGTAGGAAGCTGAGGAAGGAGACCTGAGGTTTGCCCATGTGTACATTCAAGATTCAAAAATTCACAGAAAAATATTTACTGCTAGGAGTCCCAGCCTCAGAGTAATTCAAGACAGAAAGGGCCCCTCCCTCTCTTCTTAAGGTTCTAAAGAGCTGGCTGTGTGGTCTGTGTTGACCTGAAGCAACAGCTCTGCGGGGTCAAAGCATAGGTCACATTTGAGCTCTGGCTATTTACCCCATTACTGAAGAATTGTTGTCTGTAAAGTCTCTGAGTTTCAAAGAGGTGTGCAGGGGAGTGACTTGGTCCTTATAAAGGGGAAATTTGAGAGACGCATACAGGAAGAACACCCTGGGAAGCCTGAAGGTAGGTTGCCACCATTCAAGGATGTACCAAGAGCTGGAGAGAGGTCTGCAACAGTTCCTGTCCTAGTACCTTTGGGAGGGAAATGGCTCTGCTGACCTAGGATCTAGGATACATTTCTAGATACATTTCTGATGTTTAAGCTACGCAGGCTTCCCAGGTGGCTCAGTGGTAAAGAATCCACCTGCCAATGCAGGAGATGCAGGAGAATCAGGTTCCATACGGTTGGGGAAGATCCCCTGGAGAAGGGAATGGTAACCAGCTCCAATATTCTTACCTGGAATATTCCATGGACAGAGGAGCATGGTGGGCTACAGCCCATGGGGTCAAAAGAGTCAGACATGATTGAGCAATTGAGCACATATGCACGAAGCTATGTAGTCTGTGGTACTTTATTATGATTCTAGGAAATTAATAGAACTAGTACGTGAAAACACAGTTTCCAAGTTTATATATATATATATATATATAGACGTCTCAGGTGGTAGTAGTGGCAAAGAATCCGTCTGCCAATGCAGAAGACATGAGACACGGGTTCGATCCCTGGGTCTGGGAGACCCCCTGGAGAAGGAAATGGCAACCCATTCCAGTATTCTTGCTTGGAGAATCCCATGGACAGAGCAGCCTGGCATGCTACAGTCTATGGGGTTGCAAAGAGTCAGACATGACTGAAACAACTTAGCACGCACAGACACACACACACACACACACACACACACATATACATATAATATATATATACACACACATATATGAATCACTTTGCTGTACACCTGAAACTAACATAACACTGTAAATCAACTATACTCCAATAAGATATTTGAACAAAATAATAAATAGGGCTAGAGCTGAGTGTTAGCAAGGCAGCATTCATCACTTTGGCTTCTCATATCAAGAGGTTTACACAGCAACCCAGCAGCTACACTGGAGTTATTTCTTCATTGTGTATGAGTGTTAGTCACTCAGTTGTGTCTGACTCTTCCTGACCCCATGGACTATAGCTCTCCAGGCTCCTCTGTCCATGGAATTCCCCAGGCAAGAATACTGGAGGGGATTGCCATTCCTTTCTCCAGGGGATCTTCCCCACCCAGGGATCGAACCCAGGAATCCCACATTGTGGGCAGATTCTTTACCATCTGAGCCACCAGGGAAGCCCATTTCTTCATTATATGAATTCAGGTGAACATTGAAATAACAAGTAGGTTCACATAATTCATGATACAACTTCAAAGGAGGAATTTGTATTTTTTAGACAGTGTTGTTAATAATAGATTGAGAGACTGATTACTCAAACATCATGAAGCAGAGTTAGAGAAACGCTTTAGTCATTTCTTTAATCTTGAGGAAAGTTCTAAGAGGATTCCCCAAGAATATGATTCCAGTGAACATTGCACTCACAAGCAGGTTCACATAATTCATGATACAGCTTCAAAAGAATTAGAGGAAACTTCCAATCATTTCTTTAATCTTGAGGAAAGTTCTGAGAGAATTCTAAGAATCCCACTTAACAAAATTCCTAGGGATTTTTTTTCTTTCACTTTATTGGGACCTCTCTTTAGATTGATGTCACAGCTCAGTTTATTTTCTTTGACTCTTGGGTCATTCATGTTTCTCCTTGAATTCATCCTTAAGTCTGCCCTGTTTTATTGCTTAGCACTTGTGCATATTTCAGAGTTAGATTAATGTAATTTCAGAGTGAAAAGAAACTCAGCAATATTTCAGTGCAACTAATTTTAGCCACAAGGAAGCTCATGCCCAGCTGTGATCACACAGCTGGTTAAGGCAGAGGCTGAACCAGAACCACTTTTCACTGCTGCCAAATCTGAGGCCCTGGCCTCACCATGTTCCACAGATGCTACCTGCGCATGTCTCCCTCATCATATAAATCTGGCACCAGAGTTGGTGCCTTTAATGTTTTTTACATCTCATCCAAAGATTCTCCTGCAATGATGCATTCAGAGCAGGCATACCAGAATGCCCATTTAAATATGAACTACTGATGATACAGGGAAGTTTCTGTATGAAGATGCTAGCAACTGATCACACATGAGTGCTCTTCAGTACACTGTTAATTTTTAAAGTGAGAGTGCTACGTCGCTTCAGTCATGTCTGACTCTTTGAAACCATACGGACTGTAGCCCGCCAGGCTCCTCTGTCCATGGGATTATCTTGGCAAGAATACTGGAGTGGGTTGCCGTTCCCTTCTCCTGGGGATCTTCCCAGCCCAGGGATCGAACCCATGTCTCTTGTATCTCCTGCACTGGCAGGTAGGCTATTTACCACTAGTGCCATCTATTTTTTTTTAAAGTCTCTTCAATGTATTTACTATCTAGAATATATTTCCTTTAATCTGACCATAGAACTAATTGGCATTATATATAACCCAGGTTTTATTTTCTTCTCTGTTTTGATCTCTAGGCTAATGGCATTTTAAGTGAGATGTGAAATCTGGGCTTTACTTCCTGTGGCCCTTTGTCTGGGTGTCTGGTCAAAGAAGGAATGTAAGTCCATCTACTTGGTTAAGTAAGGCGGGAAGGGGAAAGAGAAGAAGGAAATAAGAGAAAAGGAGATTAGGTTTGATATAAATACACCACTAGGTGTAAAATAGATGGCTAGTGGGAACCCGCAGTATAGCACTTGGAGCTCAGCTAAGGACTGTGATGACCTAGAGGGGTAGGAGGGGTGGGTAGGGGGGTGGTGGGAGAGAGCTCCAAGAGGGAGGGGATATATAAACATATAGCTGACTCACATTGTTGTACACCAGAAACTAATTATAAAATTAGCTTTTATAATTATACGCTAATAAACAAACAAACAGAAAAAAAGCGAAAGGAAAAATAAGTTTTAAAGATTTGGAAAAAATAAAGATTTTGAACTGCCTTAGACAAAGATACGATTTCTATCACAGTTAGTAAAAATCACTAGACAACAAACGCTCTAGGAGCTAACACGGCTGCATCTTCCCATATGAAACAGCTGAGAGCAGTTTCCCTATTAATCCGTCCAAACGGAGAAAACTGGGGTCACTCACAAGCCTGGAAAGAAGAAACAAAGATGTCCCCCGAATCCAACTGTGAGAGAGGGAAACAGACATACAGTAGCAGCCTGCTCACTGCAGAATCACATTCTTTCCTGTCTGCCATCAACAGGTGTTGCCATGGTAACTATCCTGTAGTTAAGAAGTAGTAGAGGTAAGAAAATCTATACAGACCCACATAAAGGGGAAAAGAAGAAAGGTGTGTTGTAGACACACTAACCTCAGATCTCGCAGGATGAGCAACCAGAGGCTCACTCTTCTGTTCACCAGGTCCCTGTGTTGCTGAAACAGTGCTCAGCCCAAGAGTGTGGTCCCTGAAGAGCCAGGGGACTCTCGGGGCAGTTTTGTGGCCCTCAATTTACCTTAGGTGCTAATTTACATCCCCACTCCCACGTGTGCACTTTACAGCTCTGTGATGACTTTGGGGGGAAGGTAACAGTTTTGTACTGTAGTGTCTGGAAACTTGTAAAAAGGGAACATATATCACTGAACAACTTCCTTATTGTCCTCCTACTTCTCTCAGGTAGTGTGTTTAGTGATAATTTCTTGGCTTTCTCCCTCCAAATGGAGAAGCAAGGGTTTGCATGCAATGAATTAGTGAAATAATAACAGCTATTTCTTCCTGTGAACAACTATAGCCAATATTTGTAGCCCTGGTATCATCAGGGTGATACCTCAGAGGCTGCCTGGGATTCGAAGCCCATTTCTACAGTCCTTCCTCCACTGCGTGTGGGCGTGCTCAGTCATTTCAGTGGTGTATGACTCTCTGTGACTCTATAGACTGTAGCCCACCAGGCTCCTCTGTCCATGGGATTTTCCAGGCAAGAATACTGGAGTGGGTTGCCATGGCACGCCTCCAGGGTATTTTCCTGACTCAGGGATCGAACCTACATCTCCAGCATTGCAGACAGATTCTTTAAAGCTGAGCCACCAGGGAAGCTCCTTCTTTCATTACTCACAGCTAATGATAGTATTTCATACCTTTAGCATCCCAAATACATTAGTATCACAAATGATAAAATAATATTATTTCTGAAATTAAATACTGCATTTTTATTTTGTAAGCTATTGTTGGTGACCCCCTGAAAAAGAGCAACCTATCCCCTTTATTTACCCAGCTTTTTGTTGTTGCTCAAAGGACCATTCCATTTTATAAATAAATAACATAGATAAATACAGTTTGCTGACTTCTGTGATCCTTTAAAATTAGTTATGACAGCTGATGAAACAAGTCTGTTAACATCTGAAAGGTTTAGCTTGAGAGACAAATCAGTGTAGTATCAAGGACACTCTGCTAAGGCCAAGCAAGCATCAGGGTGCTGGGCAAAATAACAGCAGCTGAAGAGCTGAGGTGTGAGACCTGCCTTTTCTTCCCTTGCCCAATTCTGGGACTCAGAGCCCTGCTCCTGAAAGAGACAGAAGCTCCTGCAAAGGGTTGATGTAAGGCTCAAATGAAATAATGCCTATCTACGAAAGCACCATGTTCTTCATAAACATTAACCACTAGGCAAATTAAAAGCTGACGTTGTTGCTCTGTTTTTCAAGCTATCTGCAATGCTGGTGTTACCTGGTTCACATTTTTGAGGATAAAGCAGGCCACAAAATTTTCACATGATATTTCTGGCAGAAAAGCTCTTTCCTTGCAATCAGTTGGAGGTGCTTATCTCTCTGGACGTCACTGTCTTCTACTAGTTCCTGTTCTTTTTTTTGTTTGCAGGCTGACAGATGTGCATTATGGGGCGCATAGGTGCGTGTGTAAAAGAGGAAGATGGGGCAAGGGAGGGAAGAGAGTTCCCTCAGGTATGTACCCATCCCTGATGGTATTTGTTACTTTATGTACTATCTGTGGATCCCTAAGCATACATTCTTGGTGGCCTTACCCAGTCTTCAGCAGAAGCAATTCTACTGTGCTGATGACACCGATGTCTGCCACTACTCTCCTCTCACGATGCTGTTTCTCTGTTTTTATGCCAAATGGCTTTGCCGATTGTAGTTCAAGGTGCATGAATCCTTCTGTCTCTCAACTAAAACCCTATATCTCTTTTACAGTAAGATACACAACTTCTGTCTTTTTTTGTGTGCTTGTTTTACTAAAAAACAAACAAAAAAACAGCTCCCTCTTTAAAATGTCCTTTTACTTCTGAGTGTTTTGAATTCCTGGCCCCACCGCATCCCTTCCATCTTGCCTCCCATCTTCCGCTTTCCTTAGAGCTTGCTGTTCATCCCATTCAACTGCTGACTGAGTCACCCATGAATTCGACCTCTTTACATTTTTGTTAGAGTTGAGGGAAAAACACTTTAAAAAGGCCTTAAAAGATATAAAAATCTAAAGGTCTTTTTTCTTTGTTACATGTTTGTTATGGTTTTCTACACAAGACATTGCTCAACTGTTTCTTCATGTTTAGTTATACCTTAGAGAACTTTCTGTGTTAGTAAACACTGAGTTATCTCATTTCTTTGAACTACAGAGCATTCAATGGTATTACAGAGACACTATATTTAGACATTTCCAGGCCAATGGATATTTAGGTTATTTCTGGTTTTCCTAAGTTAGAAACAATGTTACAAAAATTACTCTTGCAGATATATCTCAGTGTAAGAGTGGGAGCACCTGGATGGGACTGACTCCCAGAAATGGAATTGATGGTCACAGAGCGTGTACACTTCTTGTTTAATTCTCTCTCTCCTCCTTGACTTGAAACTAAAGATGCATTAATATACAGTCTATTTAACTGTAAAAGAGAGTGTACTCAGCTCTGTTGGGCTTCACCACCAATCATATTCATTTCTCTTAACAACTTCTGGGATTCTTAGATATCCTGGTCTGCTGATGGTGTTTCTTTCAGGTTTTTCAGTGCTACTGTGGATTTGTGATTTTCTTCATTTCTTCTTCTTTTTTTAAAATTTGGTGAGTGAAGGATAAAGCAGCATCCCCCAGACTTGGTCAGCTATGTAAGCGCCGTAAGACCTCTTGCCCAATCTCTTGCCCCTTGTGTATTCCTCCTTCAGAGCTGTCCAAGTCACCCTCTGAGATGCAAAAATGATCACCTGACTCTCTTTCTTAAACTTGGTCAATAACACCCTGATGCTTGGTGGGTATTATGGGTTGGATTTTGTCCCCTAAAAATACATGTTGAAATCCTGGTCCCGAGTATCTCAGAATGTGACCACGTGTGGAAACAGGATCATTACAGACGTCTTTACTTAAGATGAAGCCATGAGGGTGGACCTTAATCCAATAGGACTGTGTGTGTTAGTTGCTCAGTTGTGTCCGACTCTTTGTGACCCTGTGGTCTGTAGCCCACCAGGCGCCTCTGTCCATGGAATTCTCCAGGCAAGAGTACTGGGGTGGGTTGCCATTTCCTTTTCTAGGGGATCTTCCTGACCCAGAGATCGAACCCTAGTCTCCCACTTTGCAGGCAGATTCTTTATCGTCTGAGCCACCAGGTAAGCCAATAGTACTGGTGTCCTTATAAAAAGGGAGAAGCTGGACAGAGAGATAGACATGCATGGAAGAAAGATGAAGGCAAGAAACACATGGAGAATACCAAGCAAAGATGGAGGCAGAAGCTGGAATTATGCTGCCCCAAGTCAAGGAACTTTTGGGGCTACCAGGGGCTGAAAGACACGAGGAATGATCTGACCCCACGGGTTTTAGAGGAAGTATAGCCCTGCAGCGTTGCCCCCGTGGCTCAGGGGTAAAGAATCTTCCCACCAGTGCAGGAGATGCAGGTTTGATCCCTGGGTGGGGAAGATCCCCTGTAAGAGGAAATGGCAACCCACTCCAGTATTCTCACCTGTAAATCCCATGGACAGAAGAGCCTGAGAGGCTACAGTCCATGGGGTCGCAAAAGAGTCAGATATGACTGAGCGACTAAACAACAACAACAACAACCACAACAACATGGGCCTGCAGACACTATGATTTGGAATTCCAGCCTCCAGAACTGTGAGAAAATGAATCTCAGTTGTTCTAAGCCACCCAGTGTGCAGTACCTATGTTATAGCAGCCACAGGAAATTAATTCAGGGAGTAAAGTCCAACCTCTTAGGCAACTCACACAGTACCTTTCCTGCAGTGGCTCAGTGCCCTCAGCAACCCCCTCACTGCCTTTCCTACCAATGCCCCACTTCCTTATCTGCTCACGTTCCAAAGTTCTAGGATGCTTCCCAGAGCCATGCTTTTGAACACCCTGCTTCCTCTACCTAAATTCCCTTCCCCAGTCCACAAGAATTACTAATGTGCCTTAGCTAATCTCCAGGGTCACCTCTGTTATGAGCTGTTTCTGACATTTCCCTTCTCCACCAGAGTCCCCAGATACAACTACCTGTTCTCCTGAGTCCCTTCCTTGCTGGCTCTAGAGTATTCTGACATTATTTTGCACTTGCTTGTTTATTCATATCCATCCTTCTCTTCTATGCTGTTGAGTTCCTTGAAGAAAGAGCCATTCAATGCATTCTAGCAAAAATCCCTGCATATAACATGCTGAAATGGGATTTGGTTCAGTGAACAATGCTATGAAAATATAAAAGTTGTATGCAACTTAATGTTTTCTTAGTTTCTATTTTACATTGGAGTACAGTTGATTTACAACATTTTGTTAGTTTCAGGTGTACAGCAAAGTGAATAAGTTATACATGTACATATAGCTATTATTTTTCAGATTCTTTTCCCATGTAGCTACAGAGTACTGAGTAGAATTCCCTGTGCTATGTAGTTGTTGTTCAGTCACTAAGTCATGTCCAACCCTTTGTGACCCCATGGACTGCAGCATGCCAGGTTTTCCATCCTTCACTATCTCCCAGACTTTGCTCAAACACATGTCCATTGAGTCAGTGATCAGTGATGCCATCCAGCCATCTCATCCTCTGTCGCCCCCTCTCCTCCTGCCCTCAATCTTTCCTAGTATCAGGGTCTTTTCCAATGAGTCAGTTCTTTACATCAGGTGGCCAAAGTATTAGAGCTTCAGTTTCAGCATCAGCCCTTCCAATGAATATTCAGGATTGATTTCACTTAGGATTGACTGGTTTCATCTCTACGCAGTTCAAGGGACTCTCAAGAGTCTTCTCCAGCACCACAATTCAAAAGTACCAATTTTTTGGTGCTCAGTCTTCTTTATGGTCCAAGTTTCACATCTGTCCATGACTACTAGAACCAACATAACTTTGACCATATGGACCTTTGTTGGCAAAGTGATGGCTCTGCTTTTTAATGCATTGTCTAGTTAGTATGTGCTATCCAGTAGGTCCTTGTTAATTATCTATTTTATATACAGTAGTGTGTACCTATTGACTTTATTCTGTTAAATGTCTCTCATGCATAGAGGTGGAGTAAAGTAGGTCTGGGATGATGACAAATGATTGATGCACACAGGTGACACTAGCTGAAAAGTACTTTTCTACACACTGAATTTGTGGCTACCTTCAGCTTGTTATTATTTATGATGAGACTCACTTTTCTAACCAGTCACACTTAGGAACATTACACTATTCCTTCAGATATTATAAAGTAGCAGTTCCAATCATCAAAGATAAGTCCATCACCTGGACCCTGATGTCCTCTGACTGCTTTCTTCATTAGAATGGTTTATTAGAGGCATAAAGTTGACCTGTGGTTGCCTAGGGCTGGGGACAGTACAGGAGATGGGGAAATCGAAGTGGGTGGTGACAGCTAAGGGGTGAGGGACTTCCTTTAGCGTTGTAAGAATGTTCTAAAACTGGATTGTGATGATGGTTGCAAAATTCTGTGAATACACTGAAAACCACTGATTTATTAATAAATTAGATGAATTGCATGCACACTCCACTGTATCCAACTCTGTGACTCTATGGACTGTAGCCTGCCAGGATCCTCTGTTCATAGGATTTTCCAGGCAAGAACACTGGAGTGGGTTAGCACTTCCTTCTTCAGGGACTCTTCCTGACCCAGGGATCGAACCCACATCTCCTGTGTCTCCTGCATTGCAGGCAGATTCCTTACTGCTTGAGCCACTGGGGAAGCCACTGAACTGTACAGTTTAAATGAGTGAATTGCATGATATGAGAATTATAGTTCGATAAAGCTGTGTTTTTTTTAAAGGCAGAGTTCATTTAATCCAATCTAGTCCACAAGAATTTCTGTTGAAACAAGTCAACTCCTTAGAAGCCAACAGCCACAGAGATAAAATAAAATATACCTTCTGCACTAATAAAAAAGAAAACAAACACACACAAAACCACAGCCTGGAATGTATACAGCATCCAACAGAAAACGCCATGGACCCCAGGGCATTTCCTGTCTGGTTCATCCACTCAGACCACCCTACTACCTAGTTGTAGCAGCGTAACCAGATCTCAGAACTTTCCTTTTGTCACGAAGTATCCAATTTTCTCTTCTTTCTATGTCAACTAGAGATACAATTTTCTATGTCACTAGAGATACACTAAGTTGGATAAACATAAGTTAGGAGGGAAGTGAGATAAAATGATAATCGATAGTCAAAAACAAACTCTTAAATAAAACTACCAAGCTTTAGACAGTGGAGGGAGTATCAGTTTTGCAGTAATGACCTCTGTGCTAAGTCAAGACAGTAGCATTTGTCAGGGTGTCAGGCAAAGGAACATGACATCTTTAACACTTGCCAGACCATTCAGTAAGTCTTCTGAAGAGACCAGGCAATGAATGACTAAAGCAGACATTCTGGTTCTTATTCATACACTGTTTTGTATTAATATTTATCACCTGCCATGCAATTGCTTGTCATATCTCCCCAGTGAAATTCCAAACACCCCAAAGACAGGAAAAGAATCCCATGGGTCTTCTCTCCTCTCACCATTCCACATTCAAAGTATTCAGCAAAGAGTTAAAACTGCTTTATGGGGTACAGGATATACCCATCTTAGAGTCTTACAGCACCAAAGACATTTTTTTTTCCTTTTTAATAATGTTGTTTTGGAGCCAACATAATTTAATGTATGGAATATCCACAAAATCTATGTAATAAATAACTTCATAATCGATTGTCACTGTTCCTTGAAGCCCAATTTCTAAGGACTTTATTTTGGAGAAATGTTTACTATGATCCATAAACAACAGGAAAAGTCTTCAAATATCAACAGGCTGCTGGCTCCTGAATGTATTAGAGCATGTCTTTGTAAGCAGGATTCTACTGGGTCCACCCAGACTGACACATACTACAAACTTCAGTTTTAAAAACTATCTTCAGAACTAAATCTTTTTTAAAGGTACCTTTAAAAAAAGTATACTAGAGTGTAGTTGATTTACAATGTTGTGTTAATTTAGGGCTTTCCAGGTGGTGCTAGTGGTAAAGAGCCTGCCTGCCAATGTAGGAGACGCAGGAGACACAGGTTCGATCCCTGGGTTGGAAAGATCCTCTGGAAGAGGGCATGGCAATCCACTCCAGTATTCTTGCCTGGAGAATCCAATGGACAGACGAGCCTAGTGGGCTACTGTCCATAGGGTCACAAAGAGTCGGACACAACTGAGCAACTAAGTAAGCACACACGTTGTGTTAATTTCAGGTGTACAGCAAAGTGATTCAGTCACACATATATTCATCCTTTCTCAGATTCTTTTCCCATATAGATTATTACAGAATATTGAGTAGAGTTCCCTGTGCCATATAATAAGGTTACCTATTTTATTTATAATTGACCCCGATGCTGGGAAAGACTGATGGCAAAAGGAGAAGGGGGCGGCAGAGGATAAGATGGTTAGATGGCATCACCGACTCAATGGACGTGAATTTCAGCAAACTTTGGGAGATAGTGGAGGACAGAGGAGCCTGGAGTGCTGCAGTCCACAGGGGTGCAAAGAGTTGGAAAGGCCTTGGCGACTGAACAACAACCATGTGTTAAAGGTAGCTTTTAATGTAACCACAGACAAGATTTTTATCATGGAAAGAGAGGGAATCATTTCTAGTTGCAATGTATCCTTACATAGGTCATATAACTCCAAAAAATTACAGACTTTGCTATTGAAATCTAATGATTAGTCACTGAGTTCAAGATATACTTAAAAGCCTATAGTTAAATGTAATTAGCGAGGATAAATTACAGAGAGTATCTTACAAACATATGAAAACATTCTCAGAGTTCAATGTGCTAGGAAGCAACAAAGGAAAAAAAAAAACAACCTCTCTCTCAACATACATTCAGAAAGAAATACTCTAGTGTTCCACTTCTGAAAGCTCCTTGGTTAAGGTGGGAGCTCCCAAACTCCTGTGGTAGGGACTCTAAGACCTCTCCGTGACTTGACTGGCCAGCCCAGCTCCTTTCCAGAACAAATTCACCTTCCCCTGTCTTTGCTGCTATTATTCTTGTCTGGACTGTTTCACTCCTTCTCCCCTCATCTCTTAACTCCTGACCATCCTTCCTGGTAAGGTTTTTCTCTTTTCCCTCTGTCCTTACTTTCTGCCCAGTTTATTTGACATCAAATATTCTTACCTGTCCTGTACTGGGGTTAAATCCCTTTTTCCCTGACCAAGCAGGTCAAGCAGATAACACTTCTGGCTCTTTCTACTTCATTTAAGGGTAGGGAGGTGGATCAGTGTGTGATTCTAGGAAGCATAAATTAGGTACCCTGGGCTTTGTTGTTGTTCAGTCACTAAGTCGTGTCCAACTCTTTTATGACTCCATGGACTGTCCCACCCACCAGGCTCCTCTGTCTATGGGATTCTCCTGGCAAGAATACTGGAGTGGGTTGCCGTTCCTTCTTCCTGGAGATCTTCCGAACCCAGGGATTGAATCCATGTCTCTTACATCTCCTGTACTGGCAGGTGGGTTATTTACCAATAATGCCACCTGGGAATTGGCCTCTGACCCTCTCCATGCCATAATCTGATCTTTCTGGCCCACAGGCCTGTCCCAGCTACTGTGACTTGTGCTCACCTCTCAGGTTCTGCATCACTACAATAAATAAACTCCACCCTCCCGTCTTGCCTATACCAGTAATAATGACGACAGTTGAACCTTATCTGCCAATTATTTTATCCTTGCTCTTGATTTTTTTTCCAGAACTTGGGAGGGTCACAGGGGTGACTGTGGTTTTCATCAAAGACTCCAGAATCATTCGTGTATGTAAGTTTATACATATTGATTAGCTGGCTTTCAAAATTGATGTGAGATCATGTCCCATCTCCCTGCCTGAACATAATTTGGGGTCATAAATCTCTGCTACCCAGGGCTTCATCACAATGCCCAATGTACAGCAGAAATAAATTTGGATACATTCAATCATGAATACATCATCTAATTAAAGATATATATACAGAAGATTAAAAACAAAACTCAGGACTACAGTACTTGTGATCCCAGCTCATAGTTATAAGTTTATTAATGTCTTTTTGGTGTCCCTTATCAGCAAGTGCTAGCATAAAGTTAATATAGGCTGGGTGAGTATAAAATTAATATATGTGACATACTGTGGTCCTGCAGAGTCAATTTAATTGCACACTGAGCAGCTAGAAGAGAGAATAAAAGATAAGGCACATCCTGATTGATTTTCTTCATCAAAAGGCAGAAGATCTCATTTCAACAAAACCCTGTCATTAAATTTCCAGCATATCTAACAGTGAATTTTACGGGATATATATCTGAACCTAATTTCCAAAGCAGTTGTGGCAATCTATCATAAGCCAAGTTTTCAGTTATCCACATCTTAAACCTTCATATTATGGGTTCCATTATCCTTTTCTTGCTCTTATATAAGAAGCTTTTCATGTATTTAAAAACCTATTAATGGGCAATGCTGCTGAGAAATAATAGTTCAGATGTCCAAGTATATGCTTTTGAGTTTCCTTCCCCAAAGAAACAACAAAAGTAGATTAAATACATAAAGGATTTACAATTATGTCAAAATAAAGACAGTGCTTCAAAAAAAGTTTAGAGGTCAATTAAAGTTATTAAACCACTAATTTCCCTTCAATTTTAGTTTTAGTGCATTTTTTTTTGTTTTCAAGTCTGTTTATTTACTTGTAGTCAAAGTACAGTCAACAATATTATATTAGTTTCAGATAAACAACAGTGATTCAATATTTTTATAGATTATACTCTATATAAAGTGAAAGTGAAAGTCGCTCAGTCATGTCTGACTCTTTGCTATCCCATATAATGTAGCCTGCCAGGCTCCTCTGTCCATGGAATTCTCCATGCAGAAATACTGGAGTGGGCTACCATTTCCTTCTCCAGGGGATCTTCCTGATGCAGGGATCAAACCGGGGTCTCTCGCATTGCAGGTGGATTCTTTACTGTCTGAGCCACCAGGGAAAATACTGGCTATATTCACTATGTTGTACATTACATCCTTGTATCTTATTTATTTTATACCTAGGAGTTTAAATGCAATCTTTTTTTTTTTTTACTTAAGTATGCATTTATTGAATGCTAACAGGACACAAGTACTAACTAGTAAATGGTACTAAAAAGCAGTACCTAGCAACACAATAATAATTCTCAAAATGATTGCCTATATAAAGCACTTTACAGTTTTCAAAGATGTCACATACTTTTCCTAGACAATCACAGTCTCCTGTTAGAACAACAGAGCAAACATTGTCACGCCCACTTTACCAATGGGGAAACTGAAGCTCAGAGAGGTCTTGAGCACTGGCAGGGCTGGTACTACAGTCCAGACTGCTGATGCTTAGTAGTTAATCAGTTGTTTGGAGATTCAATAAATAGTCATTCAGCACCGACTAAGCAGCAAATCCTGTATTGCAGCTGGGGACAGAGGTGGTGCCTCCCCTCCCAGTCTCTCCCGGGTCATCCTATTTGACAAAGGACCACTCATCACCATTCATCAAATCAACATGCACATTATACAGTCAACAAAAGATTTTTATTTTATACATGAACAAAAACAAAAATAAATTTGTTAATATTTCTCCTATAAAAACAAAACTTTGGAAGGCTTCCTTAAAGTTAATACAGCTTAATCATTTACTTTAGAAATTAAGAATATACTTCATTGTTACTCCTCAAGGCTCCAATTAGATAGTGTTTCCATGAAAACTGAGACTCCAAATTAAAAATAGCCTTTGGCATTTTTCAATGAAGCATTTAATCTTCTATCAAATGAATGAGAATTTAATCCCATAAATTAGTCTACCTCATTCATATACCAAAATGTCAGAATTTATCTAAGGAGACAATCTTAGACGCAAATATTCTCAGGAACAGTGCTGAGAATACTGCTGGAGAAGACCATTCTTAAAATTCGGTTTTGGGGTTCACATATTTCAAATCACAGGGGTCTACATTCCCGGTACCACTGCGCAGTCCTCAAGCCATGATTTTAATATGAGGTTGCCCCTGACTTAAGTGCAGTTGTCATAAAACGTCATAAAACATGAAAGAGCCAATCATATTGAGTCCTGAAATGAAAAGGCATGGCACCCACATGGCTTTTTCTCTACTTTTGCCCATGAATTAGTTCATCAGTAGTAAAGGCATTTACATTTAAGGCAGGTTTCCTTTCAGGTAGGAAGACAGATCGACAGACAAGGCAGACAGACATGACTCAGAGAAATCAGCAGTCCTGATGTAAAGAAACCCAATGAGGCACTGAAAGAAGAAATGTATTACTAGGTGGCAGATTCAATCAGTCAGGGAGTTGATTTCACAACTGCGGCCTCACACTCTTGCTGATAAGCGAGTGGAACACAGTAGAACATGTGCTCATTACAAATGAAACCAAAACCCACCACTTCACGCCTCCAAGAGTCATCAGTCTTTTGGAATTGAGCAAGTAGAGAAGAGTGCAAAAGTGCGTTTCAGTTTTCTGTCTCCTTCCTCCACCCTTTCCGTCTCTAAAGGATTGTGACTTGATATTTATCTCATATTTTTCTTTTTTTGAGCTAAGTCTATATATATATATAATTTTAAAAGTCTTAATCAATGTAGCATTATTTCTTATGTACATATATTTCTGTGTCAATCTGTCGGCTACCTTAGGGTAGATAACTGTGATGTCAACTGTATCACACGCCCAAGTCCAGTATCATCCACAGTGTCTGCAGGCACCACTCTCGTGTAAAACTAGCCTTACCTTATTAGAGTCCTGTTAGATGTGACAAGAGGAAATAGAAAAATGAGATACAGGCTCTAATTTATATAAATCACTTGTCAGATGCCTTTTAAAAAAGACTTAAGCTTTTTTAAACCCTCAGGTCCCAAACTGCCACATAAATTTCTATAGAATGATAAACTCACTGACGCATTTCTTTATTGGTATGGGATTAACTAAGAATCTAAATCCCTGTTCAAACTTCCTACCTTCTCTGATTTATTGAACATACCTAAGATTTTCGTGCCCTAGGAAGAAAACAGAGATAGCTAAAGAGGTCTAATTTACAAAAAAAACTATATTCCAAAAGTTCATCTTAGCCTGCCATTAGGAATATCGAATACACTGTTCCATTAGAATGAGTAAATGAAAGTTATTACATTATTAAGACAAATAGGTAATAGCAATTTTTATCATGTTAAACAACTCTGTGTAAAGCAATCAATGAACATTAAAACCCTATTTATTGTATTCTGAAGTTTCCTTGATCTTTGAGTTTATAGAAACATTTACCAAGTTGCCAGCAAAGAAATACTGTTATGTATCAATTTCTGTTAGTAGGTCAAATATGTACTTCCACATTTCAAAATAGTCTGAATATGTCATTTAAAAATTACATAATATTGTATACTTTTTACATCCTGAGTTACTTCCTCATTGTTAAAGAAACTAGTTCTTTTAAAAAACATGCCATTATGAATGGCTGCACAGTGACTTCTGCACATTTTTCTCCATGAAATGAAGTTATGATCTCATATGATAGAAACATAGCATCAGAGAAGAGCCATCTATTTATCGAGATTAAACTTCTTTCACTCCTGTAACTGGAGCACCGGTGAGTGACAAGGACAACATCAGAAAACCGATTGGAGATGTTGAATAATTAATGAGCATAATGCCTCAAATACACTGCTGATTATTATTATTGTAACATCATCAAGCACTTCACCACAGTTTCCTAAGCAGCTACCACCTGCCAGGTGCTTTGTAAGCATCATTCCCATCTTTTATAATGTAGGGATTATTATTGCCAGTTTAAACATGGAGAGGAGTTAGGGGACTCATCTAAGGCTACGAAATCTCCATAACAGCTGTGCTTCTAACAGAAGTCTCTCTTTGTTCTGCCCCAAACTGCCTGTTCTTAGAAAAAGGTCATTGAAAGGGACTATCAACCTGCGAATACCCATTCACTAAAGAGTGGAAAGTGATTTTTATGTGAGACTTTGTAGTAAGACTTTATGTGTCAGCTTTGAGCTTAGGTGGGAGGTCTGCTGGGAGGACCAGTCACCAGCAGATGGACTAGTGATGTGGGAACAGTGGCAGCAGCAGCCACCTCCACAGAAGAGGCGACGTGACCAACAGGGCACTGGGACCATACTTCAGCTTGATGTCCTTAACCACTTACTTTTTTCTCTAAGTATTTCAGCTATTTTGAAGTCTGATGGTAGATGGCATTTCTCTCCAGATCATAATGTAAAAATCATCCTTAATTTGACAGTAATTGAGCTACATCGTTTCTTTACATGTCTGATCAAAATACAGCTTTGAAAGTCTACAGACAATTGAAATTTTAGGGAGTATTTAGAGAAGCCTATTAATGTATTACATAATCATCAACCAAAGGAAAATATTAATCTTTAAGATCCCTGTTGAGCATGGGGAACTATTATTCTTGGGATTATTTTGTGTAAACAAGTCCAAATCCTTATGTTACACAAAAGCTAATGTCTTTGCTCAGAAGATCTGAATTAATTTACAACCTCTGCTTTTGCCTTAAATGCTATAAACATCTCTGTTGTTCTTGAAAACAAAGGCTGTTCCTGCATAAATTTTCAAACAGAGAAACTGAAATTAAAGTACTATGAAACTATTTACTGGATAAAACAAATGCCAAGATCAAAAATGTTAAGACACTGAGTGGATATTTATTATCCCCATTAATCCTTTTGTATTTCAAAGTTTATTTATTTTTACTCGGCTCTTCTATGCTCTTTCATCAGTTATTATAGCACAGTAATTTTAAATTCATAAAAGATGATGCAGAGTTAATAATATCATGAGCTTTACAATAATATTCAAGTAATACTAAAAAGGATGGAAATCCATTTGTTATCTGAATATGCTCTTTGGATGAACCAGTAAAAAGGATAATCTAATGCTGGAGTTTTGACTCCTCATGATCTGGCCAATGAGGCTTGGCATACAGAACAGAGATTTAATTTTAAAATGCCAGTGATGAACAGTTTTAAAATAACAATTTAATAAGTCAAATAGTCATGCTCTCTTCAGTGTATTTTAATAATAAATGCACGAATTTTACAATATTCTGACTTTCTAGCACTGCTAAATTCTTGTGAGGCAGTATCTGAAGTTAAGACATGGACCAATGTCTCCATGGCTTATTTGATGAAGACATCCTAATAGTTATTTCTCAGTGAATGTAATTTATGATGATTTTTAGGGGACGGTTAACAGGAATTTCTGTTTGAATGCAGCTGGGACCTGAGAATACCAAAATGAGAAAGTACTAAAAGCCTAGATTATTGTCTTTATGGTGTTCATTTTTGTTTTTAATTTGTAACTTTATATTTGGAGTACATGCTGTATTAGTTTCAGGTGTACAGCAAAGTGATTCAGTTTTACATGTACAAATACATGTACCTATTCTTATTCAAATTATTTTCCCATATAGGTTGTTATATAATATTGAGCAGAGTTCTCTGTGCTATACAGTAGATCCTTATTGGTTACCCATTTTATGTATTTATTTATTTTTGGTTACTCATTTTAAATATAGCATTGTGTGCATGTCAATCTCAAACTCCTAACTACCCCCTCCCTGTAACCTTTTCCCACTGGTAAATTCTCTAGTTTCTAAGTCTGTTTCTGTTTTAAAAGTAAGCTCATCTGTAACTTTTTTTTGTTTTTCGTAACACTTTTTGACAGATTAGGCATGAGAAATATAAAGAAGGGAAGCCCCTTGGGCATATGATGGTGCCCTTAGCTGATTTAGGAAACGAGGAGGAACTGATAAGAGAGAGAAATCAACACAGAAAGAATTTAGTTTGGTAAAGGTTTGGGCT
Source organism: Giraffa tippelskirchi (assembly GCF_054371585.1). NCBI lineage: Eukaryota > Metazoa > Chordata > Mammalia > Artiodactyla > Giraffidae > Giraffa > Giraffa tippelskirchi. The sequence goes on along the minus strand of NC_137280.1, from coordinate 34,478,033 downwards.
GGGAAAGATTGAGGGCAGGAGGAGAAGGGGACGACAGAGGATGAGATGGCTGGATGGCATCGCCGACTCGATGGACATGGGTTTGGGCGGACTCCGGGAGTTGGTGATGGACAGGGGGGCCTGGCGTGCTGCGGTTCATGGGGTCGCAAAGAGTCGGACACAACTGAGCGACTGAACTGAACTGAAAGGTTGATTTTGGGCCATAGGGTCGCAAAGAGTCAGACACAACTGAGGAAATGAACTGACTGATTTTGGGGCTTCCCAGGTGGCACTAGTGGTAAAGAATCCACCTGCCAATGCAGAAGATGTAAGGGAGACTCAGGTTTGATTAATGGGTTGGGAAGATCGTCTGGAGTAGGAAATGATAACCCACTCCAATATTCTTGCCTGGAAAATTCCATGGACAAAGGAGCCTGGCGGACCACAGTCCATTGGGTTGCAGAGTTGGACACAACTGAGCGAATGACTGAAAGGTTGATTTTAAGGTGGATACGGGGCATGGAGGTAGGGAAACATGGTGGGTGGTTAAACTTAGGAATTAACATCTTAGGAGAAAGGTTGAAAGTAGTGAGCAAGATCAGGATATGTAAACATTTTTTGCAACAGGCCAGAGAATAAATATTTCAGGCTTTGAGGGCCTCATGAGCTATCCCAACTATTCACTTGTGACTGCAGCAGAAAAGCAACCATAAGCAATAGCTAAAGAATGAGTGTGCCTATGTTCCAATAAAACTTTATTTATAAAATCAGATGCCAGATGTATTTGGCTGCAGGACACAGTTCACCAGGCCCTGAGTTTGATGACGAATAAAGTCCTAGGAAGGGATAAGCTCACTCAGGAAGAACATAAGTAAGGTAAAGTAGTATGACATGAAATCTGAAAACACGGAACTCTTCATTTCTGCTGAGTCCAGTAAGGACACAGACAAGGCTTGTAGTCAAATGAAAGTGAAAGTGTTATTCGATCAGTTGAGTTTGACTCTTTGTGACCCCACGGATTGTAGTCTGCCAGGCTCCTCTGTCCATAAGATTTCCCAGGTAAGAATACTAGATTGGGTTGTCATTTCCTACTCCAGGAGATCTTCCCGACCCAGGAATCGAACTCAGGAATTCCACACTGTGGGCAATTCTTTACCATCTGAGCCACAAGAGGAGCCCAGAGCTGCTCCAGTTCATACTAACTGTATGTGAAATTTGGCAAGTTATTAAACCTTTGAGTTCAGTCCTCTTGACGGCAAAAGGAGGATGACGATAATGATAATAATAGCTAATACCAGGCATGGTGCTAAAGAATACCTTAATATTTATAAACAATCCTCAGAATTAAGTACTGGGTTGGCCAAAAAGCATGTTTGGGTGTTTCTGTAAGATGTTCTCTCTCCCTTTAATGTGGGCACTGAAATACAGGAAGACTAAACAACACACCTACGTGACTCAGCGTGTAAGTAGTGGAAGAGGTCTTGTTCCAGCCCAGGCAGCTGGCCCCAGACTCCCACCCTTAATCTTACACAAATCACAAAAAGTCATGATGAGGATCAGATAAAAGTGAAGCCTTTCATCGTTGTGCTTAAGGTGTAGAAAGAACCTAGTAGGTGGTGGTCATTATTATTATAATCCAGAGTGAGGTAAACAGACTAAGGACACAAAGATAACTTAGATAAGGTCAGTCTTGTCCAAGACTCTTACTTTCACTAAATTTCTAACACCAACTTTAAAAAGGCCCTCAAATCAACTCCATTGCTAATTTTCAGGCTGCCTGTCCCTTTAGGAAAAGATGTTGGGAAAGAAAATCATATTATCCTTTATTACCACTTGCCTGGCATCTTTTCAGTTTTTACCAAATGTTCCTAGTCAAGTTTGGTTTATTCTTAGTGTTCATACACAGAAAGTTCCAGAAGGATAGTTTCTTCTCCTTGTGTTCCAACCTGCTGTAAGGGTCTTCAGGTCCCTATTTTGGGTCCAAGGTAGATTATGTTTTAACAACCATTTAATTTTGGCAGGAACTAATGAGACCCCACAAAGACACTTTTGACCAACCAACTCCTATTTATACACTAAGGTCCAGCTCAAATTCTCCCTCCTCTGCAGAATTCCCTGTTCCCTTACACTCCATTTCTCTTGGCAAGTTTCTGACATCTCTCTTAGGACAGTAACCACGGTTAACAGTTTATTTGGTACCTTCTGCTGGAAGAGAAATTCCTTGACTGATGGTACTAGTTATTTTTACTTCTTTTCTTGATATGTGGAATAAAGGCTAGCATAGGAATTTACATATATAAAAGTAAGGAGTACAAGAAAAGCCATTAACCCCCAAAGAAAAAGGAAGGTAAGTCATAAGTAAAAATAATGAACTTTCCATATTCTAATTTAACAGTGATACTACCTTTCCAAACATTTTTTAAAAGTTTAAGCATCACAGGAAGCACACCCAATTATTATTTAAATTTATGTAACTATCAATTGTTGCTGAAATGGAATTAAGATCAGTTTTTAACTTTTCCAGGGGCTTGCCTGATAGCTCAGTTGGTCAAGAATCCGCCTGCAATGCAGGAGATCCCGGTTTGATTCCTGGGTCAGAAAGATCTTCTAGAGAAGGCATAGGCTACCCACTCCAGTATTCTTGGGCTTTCCTTGTGGCTCAGCTGATAAAGAATCCGCCTGCAATGCGGGAGACTTGGGTTCGATCCCTGGGTTGGGAGGATCCCCTAGAGAAGGGAAAGGCTACCCACTCCAGTATTCTGGCCTGGAGAATTCCATGGACTGTATAGCCCATGGGGGTCACAGAGAGTCAGACACAACTAAGCCACTTTCACTTTCACTTTTCCAAAAGACCCTTGAGATGAATTACCCCTACCCATGAAGTGGATGAAGGTTTTACATACTAAAGAGAAACCAAGGAAGGTAGAGCAAGAAAAAATGTAATGATGCTATATAAGGGCAAACAGCAATTGTAACATTTAGAAATGCATCTGCTTATTTCTATAATAAAGTTAAATATGGATATATAAGATATTATTTAATAACTGTCAACACCTTAAATATATACTTTATTGCAAAACAAAGAAATAAATATTGTTTCTGTTTAAGTACAACCCAGCAAAAAATTCAAATATGTCTTGGGTGATACGTTTAATGCTAGGGATTAAAGAACTAGTATTTATAGGAAAAAAAATTAAGCTTGGCCCCTACTTGGAAGGTATGAGTCAGGTTTGTTTTGTTTTAACCTGGGCCCATGAGGATAGATCCCAAAGGGTCCTGGACCAACTTTGGAGGTTCTGTACACAACTTGCAATTATGTGCAAAGCTCTCTGTGCCTGTGTCCTTCTTCAAGAGAACTCGTCTAGAACTGTCATGAAATTCCTGAATAAGTCTATTACCTCCCTTGTCAGGATCTGCAGACAAGACTCCCTGAAGCACATTTATCTTACTTAAAAAGTCCTTTTTTGTTAACTTCTTACTTTTGAAAAGAACAGAAGACTAGATTATTGGTGAAATTAAGTGAGTAAACGTGTGTTTCTGCCCCAGCTCACTGACATTAGATCTAAACTCAAAATCTGTCCATTAGTGAGAAGCCAAGTTTTTCTCCATTAACCCATGGAAACTTAACCTTAACTTAAAAATTTTAAATAGTTCAGTGTTTTCAGGGATCTGAGGTGTCTGTTTATAAAGCTTGCAGACAAAAGTCAATACATACTCCAAGAGCTGAGCAGTTCTGAAATGCTTGAGTATTAATTGGCATGCTTTATTTTCTAATTAATCTGTGGAGTTAACTCTATTTAATGGGCTTCACAGGTGGCACTAGTGGTAAACAATCTGCCTGCCAATGCAGGAGACATGGGTTCAATCCCTGGATTGGGAAGATCCCCTGGAGGAGGACATGGCATGGCAACCCACTTCAATATTCTCGCCTGGAGAATCCCATGGACAGAGGAGTCTGGTGGGCTATAGTAAATAGGATTGTAAAGAGTCAGACAAAACTGAACAACTTAGCATGCACACACTATCCCATCCACAGGCTATAATCCATCTCTTATAAACGAAAGATGTTTCAGTATCTCTTGGGAGAGAAACCTATTCTCTCCAGAACAAAATAAATTTCTCTCAAGGATTAGATTTGAGAGATTCTATAGCATTTACAAAAGGCTTTTTGCAATATCCTCCTGCTAATGTAATTTTCTGCCTTTTTCCTTGTTGATAGCTGGGACCAATTTGGAATACCTTTTCCATATTATTGAAAATCAGTGGGCAGTAATGTCATTAATGCTTTCAGGCCACTAATGTACAAGAGGTTATTACTTCAAAGTACAAAAGATGATTGAAAATAAGTTGACCTTCCTAAAGTAACAATTAAGTAGCCAAGGCCTGAAATTCAAAAGCTGTTTTCTGTTTTCCTGAAACTGTCCAATAAGCTTATCCTTACTAACCACAGAACCAACATTTCTTTGCTTAACTTGACATAAGGGACCATAACATTATATTCAGGCTCTACAGTAGCTTCGCTGCTCCCTGAAAGAAGAGTATGATTCATACCCATTTCAATTTCTATCTGTTTTGCATAAATGAAGCAGGCTTGTAGAAAAGACTGATCCATTATCATGTAAAATACAGCCATTAGGAGAAAATGTAGTAACCACATTCTGAGATATAACAAGATCAGACTCTCAGGCTTCTGGACTGAGCTGGGGAATGAGATGTGGAGTGTTTCTAAAAAAAGAAAGTCTTCCTTCTGAAAGAGGTATTCACAGTGGTAAATTAAAGGAATTTTACATTTGCTTAAAAAATGGAAGCCACAACAGGCCATTCCTTAAGTCTACCATCAAAGCAGAACATTCTATCCAACTGACCCTTAGCGTTAATACTGGTGTAGAGGTAAGTCATAAAACTTGTATCTGTTTTATCTGTTTTGTTTCTCTTTCAGAATCTTCTTTTTTTCCCCACATTCACCGATTTACCAAAGGCTATGTCAAAGGATGGGTTTCCCAGTGGCTCCACAGTAAAGACTCCTTCTGCAATGCTGGAGCCGCGGGTTTGATCCCTGGGTCGGGAAGATCCCCTGGAGGAATGCATGGCAACCCACTCCAGTATTCTTGCCTGGAGAATCCCATGGGCAGCATAGCCTGGCAGGCTACAGACCATGGGGTTGCAAAGAGTTGGACACGACTGAAGAGACTTAGCGCACACACACACACGTTAAAGGATACATATAAATAGCCAGACAAAAAGGTAGATAAGGTGAGATCTGGGAGAGGTCCACATGCAGGAATTTCTTTTTTTTTTTTTTTTTATAAATTTATTTATTTTAGTTGGGGGCTAATTACTTTACAATATTGTAATAGTTTTTGCCATACATTGACAAGAATCAGCCATGGGTTTACATGTGTTCCCCTTCCCGAACCCCCCACCCACCTCCCTCCCCCTCTCATCCTTCTGGATCATCCCATTGCCCCGGCCCTGAGCCCTTGTCACATGCATCGAACATGGAATGGTGCTCTGTTTCACATATGACAATACACATGTCTCAATGCCATTCTCCCAGAACGTCCCACCCTCACCTTCTCCCTCAGAGTCCATAAAATTGTTCCATGCATCTGTGTCTCTTATTCTGTCTCGCATATAGGGTTATCGTTACCATCTTTCAGATTCCATATATATGCATTAGTATACTGTATTGTTGTTTTTCTTTCTGGCTTACTTCACTCTGTATAATGGGCTCCAGTTTCATCCATCTCAGTAGAACCGGTTCAAATGTATTTTTTTTTAATGGCTGAGTAATATTCCATTGTGTATATGTACCACAGCTCATGCAGGAATTTCTGTGCTCAATCTTAAAGCTCTCCTTACCCTCTATGACTGGTATTTTTTTATCAACTGAAGTATAGCTGTTTTATAGCATTGTGTTAGTTTTACATGTACAGCAAAGTGATTCAATTATACATACATACACACATACATATATGTATATATATGTATACTTTTTCAGATTCTTTTCCATTATAGATTATTACAAGATATTGAATATCATTCCCTGTGCTTTATAGTCTTTGTTGTTTATCTATCTTATATGTAACTATCTGTGGTTGGAGAATTTAACAGGAACCACTTGACTCAAGTGCCTATCATGGTAACAGTCGATGTGCTATCATTGTCCCTGCCTATCAGATGCTACCACCAGGAAGGAACTGTTGGGTAATGACAGAAATGTAAAGTGTTAAGTGCCACAGACTCCACAGCAAGGGGGCAGAGACAGGAAGGCCTGATTCCTGCAGTGATAAAGAAATAGCCTCAGGGATGGAAAGAGGAGAGGATCCATAGAAGAAAACAAGCAAATGGGAAGAACCTTTGAGTGCTTATACAGTGCCGGGCACTGCTCTAGGCACTGAGGATATAAGGCGAACAAAACAGACGATGTCTCAGCTGACCGCCCCATAGGTGAAGACTCACGATAGACCAATTAACACAGGTAGGGAAAGTAAAATTTTTTTTTTTAATTTTTTTCAAGGTTTTCATTTTTTTCTTTTTTAAAAATTAATTTGTTTATTTTAATTGGAGGCTAATTACTTTTAAAAGGTAAAGGAGGGAGGAGGGACAGAGTGTTATGAGGGATTCCTGAGCCTTGGCTGCCTCAGGAAGCCCTTTTTTTTTTTTTTTTTAAATAAATTTATTTATTTTAGTTGGGGGCTAATTACTCTACAATATTGCAATAGTTTTTGCCATACATTGACATGAATCAGCCATGGGTTCACCCTTTTTGAGGAAGGAACATTTAAGTTGAGATCTGAATACAAGAAGGAACATCCTCTCTATTCCTGCAACCTATATAAACTGTCTTTGATGCGAAGAGAGTGTCAAATGGCTAACTGAAGAGCTGTGACCCTGTCTTGTAATTCAGGGGTTTTTACCACTTTTCTGTGTATGTTCGAGGCACATTTTCAAATATCATAATATGTATTAGATTATATGAAGGGATTCTAAAACAAAGCAATTTGAAGTCAGTCAACAGGAATTCAATCCTGTCACTCACAGCAGTTCCACTAACAGTGCCTCAGGTGTCTATGAAAACACCCCTCATCCCCATGGTCATCCTGAGGATGCAATTCTGAGCTGGTATTTGCAGCCCACACCACACTCTTATACACCCAGGAGGCAAACTCGTCTCCAGTGAAAGGAGATCCTTCTATAGCAGACACTCAAGAATTCACTCAACTAAAAATTAAACTTCCCTTATCCTCTGCGAACATACCTGTTTAGTTTCATAACTGCCTAACAATACCTGTAATTATATATACACATTTTATAAACTATACATACTCGAGTGTGGAAAAATAAATTTTATTAAAATTTTTTGAAAACTCTTTATTGAATTTGTTACAATATTGCTTCTGTTTTATGCTTTGGTTTTATGGTCATGAGGCATGTAGGATCTTAGCTCCCCCTCCAACTAGGGATCAAACCCATACCCTTTACACTGGAAGGCAAAGTCTTAATCACTGGACCACCAAGGAAATCCCTGGAAAAATAAATTTTAGATACTAACATTGGACAGCACGCCTTTGCTCTTTGGGTCATTTGCTGGACGATGGCGGATGATCATGGTCATGAAATGGCAAAGCCTGGCTTGCCACTCTTGAGGGTCTACATTTTCTGGCTGTCTCATAGGAAATATTCATTTTCACAAAATCCTCCATTTTTTTTTCCCCTACATGATGTTACAGGAAAAGTTTTATTTATTTTATTCCCCCTCCTACCCTGTTCTGTGATTCTTCATAGTTAAAACCATCAGAAAATGGCCAGCAGAACAGCTTGCCTGAAGCCTGCAGGGAATGAGTGAGGCACAGGTAGAGAAGGAGGGACCCTAGCACTACCCAGTGACACAGAAAAATCACAAGAAACTGTGGCTGATCTCAGAAGCCCACCATTCAAAATCACCATGTGTCAACTACTTGGATGCAGGGCCATCTTGCAATGATGTCACTCCATTAATGAGTGGGGTTGATTTGGTGAGACGTGTTTTAGTCGCTCAGTAGTGTCTGACTCTTTTCGACCCTATGAACTGTAGCCCACCAGGCTCCTCAGTCAATGGAATTCTCCAGGCAAGAATACTGGAGTGGGTTGCCATTCCCTTCTCCAGGGGATCTTCCCAGCCTAGGAATCAAACCCGGGTCTCCTGCATTGCAGGCAGATTCTTTACAATCTGAGCCATCAGAGAAGCCCTTGTGGGGAAGGGCTTGTGGTCATGAGGCATGTAGGATCTTAGCTCCCTCTCCAACCAGGGATCAAACCTATACCCTTTACACTGGAAGGCAAAGTCTTAACCACTGGACCACCAAGGAAATCCCTGGAAAAATGAATTTTAGATACTAACATTGGACAGCACGCCTTTGCTCTTTGGGTCATTTGCTGGACGATGGTGGATGAGGGAACCATAGGTCTGGCCAGAGCCCCTATCTGCTCTTGGGAGCTGGTGCTGGGGATCTCAGATTCTGAACTCAAGATACATCCTTGACAGCTCAGAAATTTCCAAGGAAATCATGACTACTGATAACAGCTCAGCATGTGAAATCTTTTCACAGAAAATCATAGTATTTTCACATTAGAAGAAACTTTATTCTTCATGAAGAAATAATCCTCACTTCACCTGTCCCTTTTTTGCTCTTTCATTTCCTCTTTTCTTCTTTTTGTTTTTTTAATATCAACTAGTTATTTTAAAAGGAAAAAGAGTCCTGATATACAGAAAACTATGGAAGTCAAATAAATGCCTGCCAATTTCATGCACCTTCACTCACCTTTATTTAAATGAAAAATTCAAAACAAAATAAATGAAAATAGTCCTAGAGAACTTCTGGAACTTACCTGGGGTTACACAGAAGCCAGGAGCAAATAATGAAAACAGTGTCTAGGTCATCTGACTTCCCAACCAAGTTCTACCTTGTTAAGATCACATACCTAATAGAAAACTGATATTTACAACTCTAGATGGGGACATTCTAGTGATTAGATGTAATTTTAACCACTAGAAAAATCAGTTAAGGTTGGGGAAACCATTTGAGACATATTTTAAGTTAAAAAATTCTAATAGTAATTTGTATATATTAAAAAATTCTAAAAAGAAAATAGAACACACACAAAAAGTGAGTACTGTCAGGATATATTCACATTCTATAAAGTAAATATAGTGACAAAAAGTGAATACTCTTAGAATGTATTCTACACCATGAAGCCAAATGACAGTGTTATGATCATTAGGGCCAGCATAGCTTTTGAGAGTAAGTCAACAGATTGGTATCAAAAAGGGACCAGTGCTGAAGCTTGGTTCTATCCAGTCTGATGCTATACAGGTGACCCTTGAACAATGTGGGGGTAGGGGTGCCAACCCTCCAGACAGTAGCAAATCTGTGTATAATTTATAGTGGGCCCTATGTAACCACAGTTGCTCTACCCAGGGTTCTTCTTCCATGGATTCAACCAACCGAGAATCATTTAGTACTAACTATATATAATATTCACTATTGGAAAAAATCCACATATAAGTGAACCTGCACAGTTCAAATCCATGTTATTCAAGGGTTAACTGAACTTCATTTGAACAGTGGCCTAGAAAACAGAAGAATGAAACTTAACTAGAGGCTGAAATTCTCCTCTTACACTTGGAAGCACAGCAAATGCACTCTCTCAAGCTTATGAAGTAACCCTCCAGCATCATTGATTTTCGAGTCTTACAAAAGCTCTTCGTATTGTGCCTGCATCACAGATTTACACTGCTATAACTCCTGTCAGACATCATCTTGGCTTTATGAATAAATAAAACTATGCTCTAGGGAAACATTGATTTAAGAAGAAAAATCAATACCCATCTAGCATGTGATAGACCTGAGCATTAAGGCTACTTATACCCCAAGTACAATACTAAAGGGAAAACCATACTTTTTGCTTCCTAAGTAAAAGCTGGGTGAAGATGTATGAAATTGGCAGGCAAATGATTGCCATCCACAGCCCTCTTTCAGGAATCAGGATTCCTGTTTTCTTTTCAAGGTAGTTAGCCAATACTTCCAAAAGAAAAGGGGAAGGGAAAGATTAAAAAGAGGTTGACAAACCATTACTGGCAAAATCTTGGTAATCTGTGAATTTATATAGTGAGTATATGAGAACTCACTGTATTATTCATTCTCTCATGGATGTAAAATTTTTCATAATAAGAATTTGAAAAGTATGCATCCTTGCCTGGAAGAAACTCTATTTAAGGCTAGTATCAACCAAGATGTTGACAATGGTTCTTTTTAGGGTACAGCCTCGTAGGAAAGCTTTTTTCTTTCTTTGGAATTTCATATTTTCCAACTTTCTATAGTGAATATGTATACTGCTTTTATAGCTCAGAAAACACTCACATAATAAATGCAAGGCACGATAGCAAAAAAGAGAAAAAATAGGATTAATTAATTGACTGCAAAGTATTTTGTTGACTACTGACCTAGAGACAGCTAAGATATACATTGTAACGCTTATTTATATCAACTCTTTTTTAACTGCTCGCGGACATTTTTTTCAGAGCACAAGGAAGTTGCTATTAAAATTGGTTTGTAAAATAAAGCAAACACTGTACATTGAAATTAACCTCATCTTTGCGAGTCAGAGTTCACATGGGAGGCAAAACCTGGCTAAAGTCATCATTTCCTCAGTTCTGAAATCACCTTACAACCTAAGCCTATTTTCACAGTGGAGACAGCTGTTCAGGGTTCTGACAAGCGTGTGGTAACCTTTGATTACAAAGCCACTCCAGAGGCCAAGGCTTTTGCTTTGTTTCTCGAATTGGTTGGAATTAAAAATGAATCCCATTATGTTTCCCGAGCTTCTCAAAGACACAATCCATGGCTAACTGTGTTAACTGCAGCCTTGTCGTTTTGGGATTAGGGCTCCTGTCCCAGCGGACAGTTACTGATGCTGTTCTCATCGCTTGTCTTTCTCATGAGTGGAAAGAACAACTCTGGTGATCTGAAACACACTTCCAAGACATGGGCACACGAGAAGCCTAAAAATGGGTTAGGGTAATGTAGTTTTTGAATCCCAAATTCAAACACTACACAAGTAACTACTATACTCACCCAGATTGGTGAATGCCCTGACTAAATCTACTCTCTCGGTGGAAATGACTACACAGTTGCAAGTTCCAAGGATACGCAGCCACCATTTTAGTTCTGACAGCCATGCCCCCTCTCTTGCTTGGTTCATCAGTTTTGTCTGACTCTTTGCGATCCCATGAACTGTAGCCCCCCAGACTCTGTCCATGGGATTTCCCAGGCAAGAATACTGGAGTGAGGTGCCTTTTCCTTCTCCAGGGGATCTTCCTGACCCAGGGATCAAACCCGGGTCTCCTGTATTGCAGGAGGATTCTTTATTGTCTGAGCCACCAGGGAAGCCCATAGAAGAGGGAAAGGGGCTGTAAATCGGTTTTGGCAGCTCTTCTTTAATCCATAGGTACTTAAAGTCTACCGAAAAGCAAAACATTATTGTTGAGAAAAATGCTTGTACATAGAGAATAAGCACAGCTTGAGATGCCTTCTTACAAATACTACCTTCCTTTTTTGGGATTCCCCAAACATTCAGAAAACTAAGATCATGGCATCTGGTCCTATCACTTCATGGGAAATAGATCAGGAAACAGTGCAGTGTCAGACTTTATTTTTTTGGGCTCCAAAATAACTGCAGATGGTGATTGCAGCCATGAAATTAAAAGATGCTTACTCCTTGGAAGGAAGGTTATGACCAACCTAGATAGCATATTGAAAAGCAGAGACATTACTCTGCCAACAAAGGTCCGTCTAGTCAAGGCTATGGTTTTTCCAGTAGTCATGTGTGGATGTGAGAGTTGGACGGTGAAGAAAGCTGAGCGCCGAAGAATTGATGCTTTTGAACTGTGGTGTTGGAGAAGACTCTTGAGAGTCCCTTGGACTGCAAGAAGATCCAACCAGTCCCTCCTAAAGGAGATCAGGCCTGGGTGTTCACTGGAAGGACTGATGTTGAAGCTGAAACTCCAATACTTTGGCCATCTCTTGCGAAGAGTTGACTCATTGGAAAAGACCCTAATGCTGGGAAGGATTGGGGGAAGGAGGAGAAGGGGACGACAGAGGATGAGATGGCTGGATGGCATCGCCCACTCGATGGACATGGGTTTGGGTGGACTCAGGGAGTTGGTTATGGACAGGGAGGCCTGGCATGCTGCGATTCATGGGGTTGCAAAGAGTCAGATACGACTGAGCGACTGAACTGAACTGAACTGAATGTCTCAGTGGGTAAAGAATCTGCCTGCAATGCAGGAAACACAGGAGACACGGGTTCAATTCCTGGGTTGGGAAGATCCCCTGGAGAAGGGAATGGCAACCCACTGCAGTATTCTTGGCTGGAGAATCCCATGGACAAAGGAACCTACCAGGCTATAGTCCAAAGGGTCGCAAAGGGTTGGACACGACTGAGTGACTACACACACACCTTCCTTTTTATTACAGTGTCAGAGATACACTCATTTAAATTAGATCAGCCACTGTGTGTTACTATGGGTAAGGCATCTATTAAATGCTGTAGATACAAAAATAATAATATCTGAATCTTACCCTCAAGCTTAGTGTCCATAGGAAGGTCAGATGTATTAATGGATAATTAAGTATAGTCTGACCAGAGATACAGCTGAAGAATCATGGGAACCCAGTTCACAGGGGGGAAACGTGGGGGTGGGAGCGGCTTCTCAGAGGAGATGGAAATTGACATGGACTTTGAAGGATGCATAGGGATTTCTCAAGAAAAACTGAGCAAGGGCATTATCAGGAGTGAAACCAGCACGTGCAAAGCCTGAGAGGACATGATGTGTTGAAACAGCCCAATAAACTCAGTCCTAACAAAGCACAGACAGCAAAGCAGGGGAAGGCAGGCAGTGTGCTAGAGGGTTGCACAGGGCTGATGGTAGAGGTATGTACCAAGATGTCTGGGTCTATTCTCAAGGTTACAAGGGCCCGCAGAAGTCACTGAACAAGAAATCACACTAAAAAGTGGGGAGCAGGGTGCCTAGAGTGGGGACAATCTGTTGAAAGACAGCTATACTAAGTGAGCTCCAGCAACAGACTGGCGTGGCGTTGATGAGAACCAGAACTGATGTAGTGACAGTGGGAGGCAGAGGATAGCTGGACCGGAAGGATACTTACAATTAACATCTGTGACAGCTGGCAATTAATATTTGACCTCACCAAGCGCCACTGTTTGGGGAACTTTCATATGTTCTCTTAAATCCAGGATCCAGTGTGGACTGAATGCAAAGAGTGAAGCAATGTCAGGATGGAGATTGCTGGGTTGAGTTACGAGGTTGACAGTGATGCCTTTAATTAAAATATTGATTCCAGGAAAAGGTATCAGTTGTGAGTAGCAGACAAGTGAGGAGGGGTGGGGAAGAAGGTTTCACTGTGCACAGATTAGTTTTGAAACCGCTTGGGATATACAAATGATGATAACCAAAAGCTGGGGTCAGGAATTTGGCAGAGAGCAAACTGCAAATTCCAGATGAATTAAAAACAAAAAGGTAGAAAAATATCTCCATAGTAAGGCTGAAGCGATCTACTACGTACAAAAAAAAAAAAAGCACTCGATACAATACTTTCTAGAAACTTAAGAGGACCGTGTGATTCCTCCTCAGAAACATCTGAGCCCTATTCTAAAATACACAGATTCTTGAGTTAAATCTTAATGCCCCCTAACTAGAAAATGCTCTGTAATTCAGGCCCACAAATAAAATGTGTAAGGCAAGCAGCTCTAGTGGAAATGGAAGTGCATTAGAGAAAACAATATTTAATCCCTGATTTGAGATTCTTGTCAAATGCTAGGAGACCAGAGGAAGGCATTTTTGGAGTGTGGATAATCGAAGGTCCTAATGCACTGACTCTTAAGTTGAACTCAACTAACAAAAGGCAGGCTGTTTTCCAGAATCTGCAGTTATATTTAGAAAGACCTCCGAGGGGAACCCCAGTGACCCTGAAATAGCACCCTGCTCTCCTAAGAGGAAAGAGTTCCTCTAGCAAAAGAAAGAGCTTCTCAACAAGTTAAAGGAAAGATTTGATTGAAAGACAGCGGCCTATTTTACAAGATTGCTTCTATGAAGAGATTCAGACCAGATGTACTCCTTCCTTTCTGGCTCATAAGAGGAATTGGATAATGATGTATAATGGACAGAGGTCAGTCAGGTCACAGTGCTTGAGGTTTGTAAATCTTTTAAATGGGTGGGCAGAGCACTTCAAAGTCCAGGATTCATTAGAAAAGCAGATAACCATGTAGCAAACTAATTGCTAACATCAAATAATGAATGTCTTTGTGTTAACTTGTTCGTTTGGGCTGGCTGATTTTTTTCTGGTTTCAGTTCTGTTCATAGATGACCTAAAGTCATTAAAGAATTTTTGTATAACTTTATTATCAGCACTAAATGAGATGACCAATACTGCTGATAATAGTAACAGTAAAACACAGTCTAATACATTTTGTTGCTGGTATTGGTGGTGGTGAGCACTGTTTGGAACTGGAAACCCATCAAGCTATCCAATTATAGTCTCCATCCCAAAGATTAACACAGAACTCGAATGAGGTTAGGCACTTTGCCTAATTTCACATAGGCATTAAAAGGGAGAACCAAGCTCATGCCCATCACTGACCAAAGGGAAACACCATGCTGTAGGAAGCATGGTGGGTGGTGTCTTAAGAGGCTGGGGCAGAAGCCCCATGGTGCTAACTTCAAAACTGAATTAGCAAATACCCTTGAGATTTTTCAGCATTAAAGCTGTGTGTCTCCAGTCCCACATCTCAGAGTCCCCAAATATACCCTTGATGCCTGTACAAAGTTAAGCAGTAAGCAAGCATGGATAAACAATGTAGAATAAACCAGAAAAACGAATACCTCACAATCACTCTCTCCCAGCTCTGAAACTGCACTCAACTGTTGAAATCAGACAATGACTTCGGGGTTTTCTGGAAAGGAAACACAACAGGAAACAATTTCAAAACTCTGAACTGGATTAAACTGCAGTAATAAAGGGCTTCCCAGATGGCTCTAGGGGTAAAGAACCTGCCTGCCAATGCAGGAGACACAAGAGATGCGGGTTCGACCCGTGGGCCGGGAAGGACCCTGGAGGAGGGCATGGCAAACCACTCTAGTATTCTTGCCTAGAGAATCCCATGAATATGTACGCAAGCTACTTATATGTTCACTGCTCAAATCAGGCTGTCTTCTCATTGTTTTCTGTCATATTCACTCTTTGGGCTTCCCTGGTGGCTCAGATGGTAAAGAATCTGCCTGCAATGTGGGAGACCTGGGTTCAATTCCTGGGTTGGGAAGATCCCCTGGAGGAGGGCATGGCTAACCCACTCCAGTATTCTTGCCTGCAGAATCCACATCAACAGAGGAGCCTGGCAGGCTATATCATCCATGGAGTTGCGAAGAGTCAGAAAGTGTCAGAGTCAGTGTTGCAAAGAGTCAGTAGTGTCACAAAGAGATATCACAATGAAGGGTAAGATGATGATTGATGATTTTTCCATTTAGTTATTAAAGTTCTGAGCAATAAAGAAAGTAACTAAGAAATAATTACTTAATTAACCTCTAGTAAGGTAAAAAATAACGCTGAAAAACAAAAGCTAAAACTTGCTCTGCCAATATTCACAGATCTATGTATTATCACAAATTTTATACCAGTAGGAAAGTAAAAATGATTGCATTAATTGCATGTGCTGTCAATGATTACTAATTACACCCATGCTTTATGTATTACTCATAACTTTGTTCCATCTCTTCTCATAGACACTAACGGTAACTATGGGTTAGCACTTCGCATCACAAACGTGTACTTTCCAGGATGCAAGGTACTTAGAGATTAAAACAAAAACAAAAACGGTTTCATGCCTCAAGAAGATGACAGTTTTATCAGAATAAAGATATACTTTATCTTGAACAGACTGGAACAAAAGTCTGTGTGCTCAGTCGTGCAGTTGTGTCTGACTCTTTGTGACCCCATGGACTGTAGCCCACCAGGCTCCTCTGTCCATGAGATTTCCCAGGCAAAAATACTGGAGCGGGTTGCCATTTCCTTCTCCAGGGGACCTTCCCCAACTGCATAGAACTGTGTGGTAATTGTTATAACAGATTTAGCCATACTATTTTATGTCTTCATCTTGAAACACACCATATTTTTGTTAGCATGATTTCCTATAGTTAAGATAAAACTGTGTCACTTACAAAGATCGCGTCCTCCAAGAGGATGTGTGATTCAAGTTTGAGGAATGTAATCACAAATCTAATATTCTGTTTTTGTAGACTGCAGATCTAAGAAGGTATCTTAAACTACTTGGCAGAAGTAAAAAGTATTGAGTCAAAAAGAATGATCCAATAACTAGATTGAATAGTCTCAGAAAAAGTACCCACTGAGGTAAACCAATGCGATTTTTTTTTCCTTTTTGATAAGAGGTTAAAAGAGAAAAGAAAGACCTATTTCTTAGAAAGAAATGAAATGCAAAGCAATTCAAGAAAGAGCAAAGGGAAATAGTGAGCAAGGTGGTGGTCCCTCCATGGCCTGCCAGCTCAGACTATCCAGAGGTCAGCAAGACAGGAGAGCCCCAGCCCCCATCCCACATCCTGGGGTCCCTGACCATGTGAGCCAAGAGCCCCCTGGCTGGAGCTTCAAGAGAAAGGTGCAGTAGAAGATGAGGGAGAGTGTCAGGTTCGGAGGAAAACGGTAAAAGGTCACATTGGCAAAGGGTTTGCTTTCAACATAGAAAAGCAATGGAAATTCTCTCCTCTTTGCCCTTCCGTGGGGAATTCCCCATTCTCAAATATCAAGCAAGATAGCTCAGCAACGCTGTGAGCTCTGGAAGGATTCCACACCAGCCACACCACTGTTTATGAAACCACGAAGCTGCATTTCAAGCTCTAAACAATTGCAACAAAAACAAATGTTTGGGAAAAGCACCTGTTTCTAAGTAGAGCAATAACTATTTTGAGTTAAATATCTACTGATAGTTGTTGTTCAGTTGCTCAGTTGTGTCCGACTCTTTGAGACCCCATGGACTGCAGCACACCAGGCTTCCCTGTCCTTCACCATTTCCAGGAGCTTGCTCAAACTCATGTCCATTGAGTCAGTGATGCCATCCAACCATTTCGTCCTCTGTCATCCTCTTCTCCTGCTGCCTTCAATCTTTCCCACCATCAGGATCTTTTCTAATGAGTCTAACACTAATAGACCTCTATGTTATACAAAAGAGGCCCAGTTCAGGAAACCAAGTTACCAACATATAAGATACAGAGAGCCACAAGTAATAAAAGTATGTACAGGCTGAAGTATGTAAAAGTGTGAAAGTGTCAGTTGCTCAATCGTGTTTGACTCTTTGTGACCCTATGGACCATATATAGCCCACCAGGCTTCTCAGTCCATGGGATTCTGCAGCAAGAATACTGGAGTGGGTTGCCATTCCCTTCTCCAAGGGGATCTTCCTGATCCAGGGATGGAACTCGGATATCCTGCATTACAGGTGGATTCTTTACCATCAGCCCTAAGGGAAGTGGGCATTTGTCCTGGGGAATTGTTGTTAAGTGCTAACAGGTTACAGCTCTTTGTCCATGTCCCACATGAAGATAGGAAGCCCTACAGCCCCAAGCATGTGGTGGGTTAAATCCTGACTTAACTACTGACCTCCCTGAAAGCAATTAAAGAGAAAAGGAAGGACAGGAATTTCTGGAAAGAATTTAATGCTAGTCATTTTCCCTCCTGATCCCCCAAGGGCTTGGAAGCCTCAATGATTTCTACTACATTCAGCACAGTCAGGTGAAAAAGAGTCCCAAAACAGGTAGCCATGTGAATTCAAATGATCCAGAGTGAGTGGATGGCATCACCGACTCAATGAACATGAACTTGAGCAAATTCTTGGAGACAGTGAAGGACAGGGAAATCTGGTGTGCTGCAGTCCACGGGGTCACAAAGCGTCGGACACAACTGAGCAACTGAACAACAACAGAGTGGCTTTATACATATGTTGGTATGTAGCTTTTACTAACTGGCGTTTTCTGATTCTGTTCTAGTTTAACTACATGTTCCTGGTGGCTGAGATGGTAAAGAATCTGCCTTCAATGTGGGAGACCTGGGTTGGATCCCTGGGTCGTGAAGATCCCCTGGAGGAGGGCATGGCAATCCACTCCAGTATTCTTGCCTGCAGAATCCCACAGGCAGAGGAGCCTGGCAAGCTACAGTCCATGGGGTCGCAAAGAGTCGGACACGACTGAGCCACTAACACTTTCACTTCCACTCTAGCATCTGTTCAGATATTCAAGGGGAGTTGTCATGTGCTGGCCACTATTCCAGGTGGAGTTTCAATACTGATGGAGACACACAATTCCCATCCCTCTGGGGCTTTCTGGTGCAGGCGGGAGACAAACCAGCCTTCTGACGAAACAGTTTTAATAATCACTGAGGAAAAATAACAGAAGCCAGTTTGGGGCCGAGTGCTGCCCTGGGGTAGGCACTACTTTAAGAAGGGAGTTGGGAAAGACCTCAGAGGGTAAAATACGTTGAGCAGAGCCCTGAAGGTGGTGGGAGGGTCTGGGAGGGGAGGGGAGAGTCTGGATGAGGGGGTGGGAGGGGTTGGGAGAGGAGGTGGGAGGGGCCGGGTGGAGAGGTAAGAGGAGGCGGGTGAGGAAGTGGGAGGGGCTGAATGGGGAGGTAGGAGGAGCTGGGTGAGGGAGTAGGAGGGGCTGGGAGGGGAAGTGGGCGGGGCTGGGGTGGGAGGGCCTGGGGGGTGGTGCAGGATAGGCTAGAGGTTGGAGGACCATCAGGGGCCAACTGTGGACATTGCCACTCCCTGGAGAGTGGTGGGGAGGCAAGTCAGAGAGAGGCTGGTCACCCTAGGCCCCGAAGTGACCACCGTGATGCCCAATGAATCGGAGCATGCCCAGTGCTCCCATAGCCGCTGCAGAGACAGTGACCCACACACAAACATGCAGATCCAGCAGAGGAACCAGGAGCAAGTCCTTTTCTAAGTCACGATACAAAGAAGAAAAGTGGAGGCAAGGATATTAGCTGACACTAAGGGTGGGGAAGGAAGTAGTGGAGGTCTGACAGGAGAGTAGGGAGGAGGAACAAGTCCTCCAGCAGAGGGAAAGAGTAAACCGACAAGAAGAAGGGCCCACGGAGATGAAAGTGAGACCTACTGGTACAGCAGTGTACGTTTCTTCGGCCATATCACAGCACGGGTGAAGACGCAGGGGAGGTAGAGAGATGAGTTATGCCATGGAGATTAGTAGGACACATGGATTGCAGGTGTAGGCGGAGTGCAAGAGTGGCTGGAGTTAAGGTATAAGAGCGGGGTTGAATAGAAAGAGGTGGTGACCAAGAATGGAATGCGGGGAGAGAGAGTGGGTTAAACCCTCGCTACTCAAAATATGGGCTTGCCAGGTGGCGCTAGTGGTAAAGAACCTGCCGGCCAATGCAGGAGACACAAAAGACTTGGGTTCGATCCCTGGGTCGGGAAGATCCCCTGGAGGAGGGCATGGCAACCCACTCCAGTATTCTTGCCTGGAGAATCCTATGGACAGAGGAGCCTGGTGGGCTACAGTCCATGGTGTCGCAAAGACTCAGACACAACTGAAACGACTTATCACGCATGCACGCACTCAAAGTGTAGTCCCCGGCCAAGCATCGCCAACCATACCTGTGGCTTGTGTGAAATGCAGAATCTCAGACCTACTGAATTAGAATCTACATTTGAATAGGTGAGCCATGTGCACACTGAATTTGGGGAAGAACTGGCTTCCGTTTGTGCCAAGCTGGGTCAACCTCCAATTGCCCAAAAGCCACAGGCACCCTATAAAAAGTGTTACTGAACGGGTTTCTGAGCTGAGGGACTTCCCTGTGGCTCTGCTTCCCCTCCTCCACCTTAAACGGCTCATTTTGGCTTCGTGGGTTTCCATTCAGCTGCCTCCTGCCCTTGCTTGGTCCTGCCTTTCAGTCTTACAATATACAGCTGGCAGGCTTTGGATTCCATTTATGGAAGCATGGAGCGCCTCGCCCGCATTCCCACCCTGTCTGCAGTAAATGGCATCACCTCACTTCCTGAGACCAAGTTCCAGATACCCCTCCCCCTCTGCTCTCAATTAGCTTTGAGGGGCAACCAGCTACTCAGTGCCCTCGATCTGGCCTGCACAGCTCCCGGTGCCCACAGAGGTCCATCACCAGGCACTAATGCAAAATACATAGTGTTGCCACTGCGGCTTCATAAAGGTTTAGCTTCCGCCTCTAATAATTACTCAGGGTTTTTATGTCTTCTTTAATCTGAGCAGACTGCCTTCACTCTTTCTAGTTAATTTTACAAAACGAAGGAAACAACAGCTGTATGTGACATAACTGAATGAAAGATGAAGTTGAGCCTAATTATGCAGGCTTTGCTTCAATAACAGCTTTATTCCTAATAAACAGAGTGTGACATTCTCATTAACCCAGATACAAACTCCCACACTAATACTCACTCATGAAATAATATGAAAATGCTGAATTTAGAATCTCTGCTCTTTCAAGACTCAAATGATTTCAGATGCTGTCATTTGTAATAGTTTTATTATGATTACTAAAAATTACCAGTTACAAGGCTTCCTATTAATGTTTGCAGGCCCTGTGCTGCACATTCCATACACCCTCATCTCATGGGATCTCCTGGGAATTCCATGGACTCTGTTCTATTGTTATGCTGATTCTACAGATGGGGAAACAGGCTTGGAAAAGGTAAGTGACACAGCCAGTGAGTGGCGAAGCCAAGTTTCAAATGCAAGGGTACCTGACTCCAGAGGAACACCTCACTCAAATCATTTTGGATATCACACAGCTGTTGCCTAGTGGTGTGGCCAGATAGTTTCTCTGCACTTCTGTATTCCTAAGCACATACATGCATGCATGAGTGCTAAGTTGCTTCAGTCGCATCCGACTCTTTGCGACCCTATGGATCACAGTAGCCTGCCAGGCTCCTCTGTCCATGGGATTCTACTGTAGTGGGTTGCCATGCTTTCCTCCAGGGGATTCTCCCAACCCAGGATCGAACCCACATCTCTTCTGTCTCCTGAATTGCTAAGCGGGTTCTTTACCACTAGCCCAATCTGGGAAGCCCAAGCACATACATAGTCACCACTAAATATTATATTACTTGAATCAAGAAAGTATAAACCAATAAAGCAACCATCTCTAATCCCATGATGACTAATATCTGACACAGGCATCCTTGGTGAGATATGAACATTTTCTAGCTCTGTGATAATTCTTTCAGCCGTTTCTCGGCTAGAAGAAATCAATGAAACGGGTGAATCTGAAATCACTCTGTTAAACTGTGGTAAGTTATAACAAACCTGCTCAGCACCGTGGGGACCTGAATGCAATCTCCAGTGGTGGGTGGCCCATCAGGAACAGAATTTGTTCTGCTGTCAGGAGAGAATGCTGGCAATGGCACTCATTGGATCCCTTTCTCCACCAAGGCAGCCAAGACCTTGGGTGAGTTTAGCACATGTACAGAAGAAATAGAATGGAGTCTAAGCCTTCCCGTGTGAGTTAATTACCATGAGACTCTGGACACACCAGCTTCCTTCCCTGCATCACTGAAGCACCCACGATTCAAAGATAACAATGTCTGGTCCTGCCTCTTTTGCTTCCCAAGGACTGTGTGAGAATGACTTGACAGGCTTAAGGCCCTCAGGTAGAAAGAGCTGAGGTTAATGGAACTGTGTCCACATGCTCAGCGTTGAGCAACACAAAATCAGGCCAAGACACATATTCACGGTAATCAGGGTTAGGCACATGGGGCTCATAGAATATTTCCTTTGACATTAGTGAAGCTAAAAATAAATAAAACAACAACAACAAGAAATCTTACAAAGGGACCCTCCCCTTCCCCAGCCACCATCTGTAAAACAGAAACTCTTTTTCTTTAAATAAAAATTACAGTCAACATTTTTAGTTTCTCGGATTTTGAAAAGGTACAAACACTGTAAGAAAAATAAATATCCTAAGGCCCATGCTAAATACATAACCTTTTTTATTTTAATGTTTTATATTAATCTATGGATGAATATTTACCACTCCATATTTATTACTGCCTCAATATTTATTACTGTCTCTACGCATATTTCTCCAGCTGTCTTAGGCTGTCAAGTCTGGTAAGGCGGGGGCCAAATCGAGTTGGTTCTCTTTGTAAAGCATGTGAAATTGTCATGCATAATTAGGCACATAAAGGGTTTTTGATGAAGTTGATTATGAAGAATGAGGACAGTGACTGCTGTGGCAGGCATGTTTCCTGCCACCTTCCTGTCTTTCTGAAATGGCAGATGATCACATGCTCACAGACATGCAGAGCTCATGGAAGCCTGGGCTGAGAGACCACGCAGAGCGAGCTGAACGCCATGTGGTCTGTGGCCTAGCAGCAGCGCCGGAAGCGCATCAGGAAAGGCAAACCTTGGCCCCACCCGAGACTTAGGAACTGAGAAGGTGCAGTGTCACAGAATGCCCGGGCATCTGCACGCACATTCAAGTCTGAGAACCACAGGCTAGAGAAACATCTAGCTCAGCAGCTTCCTTCTACAGACGAGGAAAGGCTGAAACAGTCTGCAGTTGCAGATACCTAACCAGGCCTCACCCCTTCCAACCCCTCCTGCTCCTTCAGGACTCTTCCTCTTTCAATTACTCTTCTGGGTGTCTACAGCTTGCTGCCGAGAACACCGGTTGTTTGTCACCGAGTCCTTTCATCTTTCAATACTGTGAATACACTTAGAGATGCTGGAAACGGAAATCTAGAACACTGTCTCACAGTAGAGGGCTTGCTGGTTACACACTGCCCACATTGTGGTGGTGTGCGGAACTGGCCACCAGGCTTCTTGGTTGAGATCTGGATCTCACATTTGTGGTACCTTTTGGGTCCGGTGTTTCACCTTCGACCTCTGGTCCCTACTTCACTAACTGCTCCTAAGTCCCAGCTACACGTGGCCCTGCCCTCGAGTTCTGGAGACCAACCAAGTGAATATTATTCAAACCCTCAAGGATATGCCTTCCCAGAAAAACAAAACAAAGCTAGAACTATGTGAAAACTTGTAAAAACTCCAAGTCGCTCCTGATCTGCTGATCTGTCACTGCATCTTTTAAACCAGTTTCCTCCACACCTTCTCTGTCCAGCCATACTTCATTCTTCCTATTTCAGTTAGGGAGCCATTCATTTCTATTTTGTTGTTCAGTCGCTAAGTCTTGTCTGACTCTTTGTGACTCCATGCACAGCAGGCTCTTCTGTCCTCAATCATCTCCCAGAGTTTGCTCAAATTCACATCCATTGAGAAGGTGATGCTATCTATCTCATCCTTTGCCACATCCCTCTCCTTTTGCCTTCAATCTTTCCCAGCATGAGGGAAATCTTACTATGAGTTTCTCCTCAGGATTCCAACCACAAAAAGTAGTTAGTGAGGAATATTCAGTCATATTCAAATCCCATCCCTTTTGGGCCACTGTTTTCCAAAAGGTAAATAAGCACTGGCATACACTTTCATCACTGTATGTGGCAAACACCTGTCCTGACTCACATTTGAATACCGACTGGCACCCTCTCAGTGCAGTGACTTTTCTGGAAAAAAATTTCTCCAGGTATTAAAAAGATTGGCTGTACTTTCCCCCACAAGTTTTAGTTTCTTTCTATGCATTTAGAAATCAGGAACAATTTGTTGGATATAAAAGAAAAGCACTGCATTGAAGAAGGCATGTTATAAAAACACAAAAGATTACCTGAATCAAAATTCAAAGTTTGGCATAGAAGTTTGGAAACAATGTGAACACTCTGCTGAAAGTCAAACATTAGATTAGTGGGAGGTCAGGACAGACTGACATTGTTGTGGGCAGCAATTCCTAAATAAACCTTGAGAGGGACTGCCAATCAAAGCGAGCCAGAAGTACCCAGTCCTACCTTGGAAGCACTCTCCTCTCTCTCAAGGCAACATCCTTCATAAGAAAATATCATTCTGTCATCTGGGGTACAAAGCATTCCAGG
This sequence comes from Giraffa tippelskirchi, assembly GCF_054371585.1. NCBI lineage: Eukaryota > Metazoa > Chordata > Mammalia > Artiodactyla > Giraffidae > Giraffa > Giraffa tippelskirchi. The sequence goes on along the minus strand of NC_137280.1, from coordinate 34,453,967 downwards.
AAATACTAGTACATGAAGGGGAAAAAATACAAAGAGAAGATACTGTTGAACTGCACATCCCAGGAAGTCTGTCATGAACTGGTTGAGGCAACAGGTTTGGGGAAACCTTCACTACATTTTTGGAGATGTGTTAAATGAGTATATTAAGCATTTAGAACAGGGCCTGGGCTTTCCCAGTGGCTCAGCAGTAAAGAATTCACCTGCAATGCAAGAGCCACAGGTTCGATCCCTGGGTCAGGAAGATCCCTTGGCGGAGGAAATGGCAACTCACTCCAGTATTCTTGCCTGGAGAATTCCATGCACAGAGGAGTCTGGTGGGCTACAGTCCATGGGGTCAGGAAGAGTCAGACACAACTGAACGACTAACACTTTCACTCTTTCATTTCTTGAGATAAAGTGATAAACTTTTAATCAGTTTAATAAAATCAACTTAAAAAGTGATTTGAATCTAGTATGAAAAATACCTTTAAAAACAAGTATCTTGAAAAGAACTGGGGACAATCAATTCTATTATAATATGAAGGTTTTTCTTCTCTAGTCCTTAATGAAGTAGAGATAAGAATTAAGGCCTTTTCCAATAGAGCCAAAGATCTCTATAATATTTTATAAGTCATGGATGGACATATTTTGGAAATGAGACGATATTTGGGTTTAGTGCAAAGACCAAGCCTGAAAAAACATCTAAAGCTGGAAATAGGTTTTCCAAAGAGACATCTGAAGACATACATTGATAAGTGTCCCAAAAGCGTGCAGAGCTTTGACTTGCCATTCTTTATCCTGCCTTATTTTATCTTAGTTGTTTTCTACGCTCCTGACTTGTTACATTAAAAGACAGGCTGTTTCAGCTGATCTTGCAGGTACAGAATAAAAAGAGCAATTGACAAAGAAGGGAAAAAAAATTGTATAGTGAAGAGATGTTGCTACTTATGAAAGGAAACATTGACTGTCTGGTGCAGGACAGAACAAGTCTGTCTTCTGGTCCCAGCTCTGTGAACCTCCCCTTCTATAACAGAAACACTGACAGTGGCTGACATCTTATGCCAGGCGTGTTCTATGTACCTTTCATATGACAACAGCCTTATGAGGGAAATACAGTTATTATCCCCATTTTACAGATGTGGAAACTGACGTTTAGAGAGGTTAATTATTTGCCCGACATCACGGAGCTGATAGCGGGAGGAGCAGGGAGGCAGACACATAGCAACAAATAATCTGGCTCCACAGTACAAGCTCTTATCCTCTCAGACTTTACTCTGTTCCACATCCTTTCACCCACTTCATCACCTTCCTTCTCCCCTGCAAATGCTCGAGTTTCTCCCACAGTGGCATTATGAGTTAAGAAGTCACTGAAGTCTGGGTCTGGTGAAAACCAAGCCGCATCTTAGCCTTCTCAGACCTTCCCTTCAAATAAAGATAACAGGGATTGGCAGCGAGATGGGCGTAGAGCCCACAGCTTAGATCCCAAGCAGCCTTTCCATTCCCGCAATCCCCCACCCACCCCCCATCTTCTATCAGCACTAGTCACATGCCCAGCTTGAAAGGTTATCATCTTCCTGGAACTTTCCATCATCCCTCAATCCTAACATAATGGCTACAAACAAGGCAGCCTCTTGTCATTTACAGTTTGGACAGGGGAAAAAAAAACCACTTCTAAGCGTAATACAGTAGTGAATTACTTAGGAGTTCCATATGGAATATTATCAGGTCCTTCTGAATGTCTGTTCTGTAACAACAATGTGCTAAGTACTACAAAGTATATCAATATGAATAACTGATTAATCCTTCCCTTGTGGTAAATTCCCCTTCTGTGAAACTCTTTACTTCCATTTCCTAATAGATCAACTATTTCAGATTTGAGTATCTAAGAACTGCGCTTCCCTGGTGGCTCAGTGGTAAAGAATCTGCTTGCCAATGCAGGAGACCTGGGTTCAAACCCTGGGTTGGGAAGATCTTCTGGAGAAGAAAATGGCAGCCCACTCTAGTGTGCTTGCCTGGGAAATCCCACGGTCAGAGGAACCTGGTGGGCTACAGTCCATGGGATCACAAGAGTCAGACATGACTTAGTGACTAAACAACAACAAATCTGAGAATCAGTAGAGACACTCAGAATTGGGCTTCTTTGTAGAGAGATGAGACTTTTGAGTCACAAAATTGAAAACACCTTGAATACTTTGTTAGAAAGCCAGATGCAGAAGAAATGCGTGTGTGGATACAGAAGAAATGTGTGTGTGCTAAGTCACTTCCGTCGTGTCTGACTCTTTGTGACCCCATGGACTGTAGCCCACCAGGCTCCTCTGTCCATGGGATTCTCCAGGCAGGAATACTGGAGTGGGTTGCCATTCCCTTCTCCAGGGGATCTTCCTGACCCAGGGATCGAACCCGCATCTCTTACATCTCCTGTACTGGCAGGCAGATTCTTCACCAACTGTGTCACCTGGGAATCCCACAGAAGAAATATTACTACTTATTACACATATTAAGTGTCATGAAATTAATTCAACTGATGACTATCTCATTGAAACTCTGACAGAACTACCAGAAAGTCTTTAGCAAGAAATATTAAAGTAACCATAGCAATGAAGTAATTGCACAATACTCTTTATTACTAATTTAAGAAATGCCAAAGAAGACACTTTATTTTGTGTATGCCTATTTTATTTCAGTGACTATCTTTCCTAGTTGGACTAATGACTTCAACTCCTCCAATTCTATGGGACTCTTAAGTATGACAACTGTAAATTCTCTAATAATGGAGGTTTTTAGAAATATAACTTTAAATAGTTTATAATTAGGGATGATACATCTAGACAAATTGCTAATATAAAAGGTAGAACATTAAAACCATGAGAAAGAAATGTGACTTGTATGCTAAAAAAAAAAAAAAAAAAGGCAGCAATAGCTTCTTAGTGAAGAGACAAGAAAGGTTGCATAAACTTGGAAGAAAGAGGCCCTTGCAGGCAGGTGAGGAAGGGAAGGAGATCATAGTGTCAACAGTAGTCACAGCTTTGCCCTGTCATGAAGGGTGAGTCATAAATTCAAGTGCTGACCAAGGTCAGGCAGGATCAGATACCATAAATGACCATATATGAGTGAAGTGTGTCAGAAGAACATAAAGCTGTCTCAGACGTCTGGTCTATGATTTGGTAGAAAGGCAGGTGAACAATGTTGCCTTCCTTTATTCTAAGGAAAACAAGTGTCATGCCATGATAAAAAGGCAGCTGATGGCTGGCTGCATTTATCTGGGAGGCAATAAGGAGTGGTAAGGACTGTGGCAAACATGCCTCGTGTAAATGGGCAGCCACGAAGCACATGTATTAACATCTAACTCCTTTGGGGGAACTTGGGAATGTGAACTCTGTTGGCAAATGTTTTCCTTTCCTTTTTTTTCTTTAAGAGAAACTGAAAACATGGATTTTCACATGATATATCACTATGTTTAAATACATGCTACTACTAATATGATTTGAAAAATAATACGCTACCTTCCATCACTAAGCGGGCCCACAAAACAGGCTTGAAGATCAGGTTTGATGGTCATCTGATATATAGCTTTTGCTGAGATGGGAGCAGGATGGAATTTCAATAGGAAAGGCCTGGAATTTCAATCTCAGATGTACCACTGTGGGGCCTAGGAAAAGTACTTAAACTTCCTAAAGTCAGTGCCATGCACCACAAAGATGCTTGGAGGCGACATAAGCAGCTAGTGTGAATAGGTAGAAGAGTGTAGTCATTGAGAGAGAATGCAGGTTTCAGAACCAGTTCAGACGTGGCCTCACTACTCATCAGGGCAAAGTATTTCACCTCTCTGTGTCAATAGTGTTCTCTTCTTTAAAACGCTATTGATGTCACAGAGTGTTGGGGATTCAACAAGTATTAACAATTTTTGGATACATATGGTCAGTATAACAGAATCCCTTGCTTTCCTTCACAACCCCCACCAAACAAAGAATAACTATAATTTAAGAGGCAATTTCATTGTAATAACTTTCTGAATTTGGATATGGACAGTTCTGTATAGTATGATACTGACCCAACTTTTCAAACTGAAATGATCTACAGGACATTTTAAAAGTTCTTCACTCAAAAACAAATTATTTATTTATGTCTGTGTCAGGTCTTGGTTTTCCAGTAGTCATGTATAGATGTGAGAGGTGGACTATAAAGAAAGCTGAGCGCCGAAGAATTGATGCTTTTGAACTGTGGTGTTGGAGAAGACTCCTGAGAGACCCGTGGACTGCAAGGAGATCCAACCAGTCAATCCTAAAGGAAATCAGCCCTGAATAATCATTGGAAGGACTGATGCTGAAGCTGAAATTCCAATACTTTGGCCACCTGATGCAAAGAACTGACTCATTGGAAAAGACCCTGATTCTGGGAAAGACTGAAGGCAGGAGGAGAAGGGGATGACAGAGGATGAGATGGTTGGATGGCATCACCGACTCAATGGATATGAGTTTGAGCAAGCTCCAGGAGTTGGTGATGGACAGGGAAGCCTGGCGTGCTGCAGTCCATGGGGTCACAAAGAGTCGGACAGGACTGAACTGTGTCAGGTCTTAGTTGCCCCATGTGGGCTCTATAATTAGGGTGAGCGGAGTTCAGAGCAGGGGGCTTAGTTGCCCTGTAGCCATGTGGGATCCTGGTTCCCTGACCAGGGATGGAACCCTTGTCCCCTGCATCGGAAGGCAGATTCATTTTTTTCAATTGAAGGATAATCACTTTACAATATTGTTTTGGTTTCTGCCATACATCATCATGAATCAGCCATAGGTATACCTATGTCTCCTCCCTCTGGAACCTCCCTCCCATGTTCCACCCTTTCCCACCCCTCTAGGTTGTTACAGAGCCCTGGTCTGAGTTCCCTGAGTCATACAGGAAATTTCCATTAGCTATCTATTTTATATATGGTAGTGTATATGCTTCCATACTACTCTCTCCATTCTTCTCACCCTCTCCTTCCTCCTCCTGCCCACGTCCATAAGTCGGTTCTCTATGTCTGCATCTTCATTCCTGGGAAGGCAGATTCTTAACCACTGAACCATGAGGGAAGTCCCTTGACTTTATTTTTTAGATTCAGTTTTTATTTCTAGATGATCGTAGATTCATATGGAGTTGCTTGTAACACAGGGAGATCTCATGTGTCCACTGCTCAGTTTCTCCCAGTGTAATTTCTGGAAACACTATAGTACAACATTACAACCAGGAAATTGACAACTATGCAGTGAAGATACAAGACATTTTCATCACCACCAGGATTATACAGGTTGCCCTTCTACAGCCACACCCACTTTCCTTCTGCCCCTAGCACATCCTTCACCACTGTAAACCACAAATCTGGTCTCTATTTCTGTCATTTTGCCATTTTAAAGAACATTATGTAAATAGTACCATACTGTATGTTACCATTTTTGATTGACCTTATTCACTCAGCATAATTCCCTGGAGACTCATTCAAGTTGCTTCATTTATCAGTAGCTGGCTCCTTTTTATTGCTGAGTATATATATATATTCCATGGTATGGATATACCACATTTGTTTAACCATTCATCTGTTGAAGGGCATCTGAGCCAGGTTTGGCTGTTACAAATAAAGCTACTACAAATATCTGAGTAAAGATTTTTGTGAGAACATACTTACTAATTTCTCTCGGATAAATGCCCGTGTTTAAGTTTTTGAAGAAATATCGAAACTCATTTCCAGAGTGGCTACAACATTTTATATTTCTACAGCAATGTGAATGATCTAGTTTTTCCATATCCTCACCAGCATTTGGTGTTGTCACTATTTTATATTTTAGTCATTCTGGTAAGTGTGTAGAGCCATTTCAATGTTGTTTTAATGTGCAGTTTCCTAATGGCTAATGATGTTGAACATCTTTTCATGTGTTTATTTGCCATCTGTGTATCCTCTTCAGTGAAATGTCTATTTCATAATCGCCTTGTTTGTTTTTTTTTATTGTTGAATTCTACTAGGCCTTTGTTAGACACATAGTTTGCAAATATTTTTTCCCACTCTGTAGCTCGCCTTTTCATCCTCTTAGCAGTCTTCTGCAGAGCAAAGTTTTAAATTTTGGTTACATCCAATTTATCAAATTTTCCTTTTGGTGTTGAGTCTAAAAACTTTTTACCTAGTTATACCTTAAAGATTTGTTTTTATATTTTTCCCCAAGAGATTTATAGCTTTGTGTTTTACATTTAAGTCCATGATCTATTTTGAATTAATTTTTGTAGAAGATGTGAGGCAGGTCAAAGTTCATTTCTTTTTAACATACGGATGCCCAACTGTTCCAAGGCTATTTATTGAAAAGGCTAACTTTCCTTCACTGCATTGCTTTTGCATCTTTGTCAAAAATCAGAATCCCTTCATGTTGTTTATAAGCCATACAGTCTCCGGTATTCTGCTAGACCAGCTCAAATGGACTAAGGCAGTAGTTAAAAATATCTCAACTTTATAAAATCATAGATCTAGAAGTCAGAAGACCCACTGCATTCCCTCTGGTGGTGCTAAGGGTTAGAACCACTTTGCTCACTTTTCCCAGCTTCTAGAGGCTGTCTGTAAATCTAGTCTTGTGACCTTGCATCATATCGCCTTTCTCCTGCTTCCATCCTTACATCTCTTTGCCTGGCCCTCCTATTTCACTCTTATAAGAACTCTTGTGAATACACTGGGACCACCCAGATAATCCAGGAGAGTCTCTCCATCTAACAATCTGTAATTTACCTTTGTAAAATGCCGTGACCATGTAAAGAAACCAATTTAATAGGCCCTTGGAATTATGATGTGGATATTTTAAGGCGACCATTATTCAGTGTGTTGGTCGCTCAGTCATGTCTGACTCTTTGTGATCCCATGGTCTGTGGCCCACCAGGCTCCTCTCTCCATGGGGTTTTCCAGACAAGAATACTGGAGTGGGTTGCCATTTCCTTCTCCAGGGGATCTTCCTGACCCAGGGATCCAACCTGGGTCTCCTGCATTGCAGGCAGATTCTTTGCCATCTGAGCCACCAGGGAATTCCCTATCTTAAGAGGACCATTATTCAGCTTACCACACTTAGCTTCCTGTAACTGAACATTTTTATCCTTTTTTTTTTTTTTTTAACTTTACAATATTATATTTGTTTTGCCATACATTGACATGAATCCACCATGGGTGTACATGTTTTCCCCTTCCAGAACCCCCCTCCCACCTCCCTCCCCATCCCATTTCTCCGGGTCATCCCGGTGCACCAGCCCCAAGCAACATTTTTATCTTTTGCCAAGTTTGCAGCCCTTAGTTCTTCCAGTACTTTCTTTTTAAGTCCTTCTCTCTTCTTCATCTTCTCCTGGGACTCCAATGCTACAAACATTAGACCTGTAGTCACAGTTCCACAGGTCCCCAAGGCTCTGTTTTTATGTTTTCTTTAGTCTGTTTCTCTGTTTGCTAAGATTTGGGCAATTTGCATTGTTCTGTTGTCCAGGGAACTCACTCCTTCCTCTGTCCCCTCCATTTTGCTGTTCATCCCATCCACTGAGATTTTTGTTTCGGTTGTTCTATTCTTCCAGGCTAAAATATCCACCAAGCTCGAAATTATATGTCCTATTTATTTGCTGAAACTTCCTGTTCACTGTTCACAACTGTTCAGCAAAGCATGTGGATGGCGGCTGCTTTTAATTCTTTTTCAGATAATTCTACCATCTATGTCGTCTAGCTCAGTGTTGCCTCTACTGAATGCCCTTTTTTCACTCAGTTTGAGATCTTCCTGGCTCTTGGAGGGATATGTGATTTTTTTCATTGAAATCTGGACATGTGGGATATTATGTTATGAGACTCTGGATCTTATTTAAACCTTCTGTTTTAGCTGCTTTCCTCTGACACCACTCCGGCAAAGGAAAAGGAAAGACTGTGACATTATTGCCTCATGAGAGAGAATCAGGTTCCCCACTACACCTCCAGTGACATCTGAGAGAGGGGCTCCCCTCTGCCACTGGGCAGGGAGAGTTCTGGCCCCCACTCATGTCTTCCTGGCCGGGAGGAGCAGTATTACTGCTTCCTATGTGGTCTCTACTGACACCACCCTAGTGGTTGGAAGGTGTGCAACTCTTCACTCCTCGTGTGGTTTCCACTTATACAGGAGTGGAGGTGGCAGGTTTTGGTACGACCCAGCAGAAATCAACATCTTGGCTCCCTACTGCTCAGCTTTCTGTAACAGCACCCAGTGAGGGAGGAGGCTGGGGTGCCTCCTTGGAGCCTGGCAAGGGTGGAAGTCCCAGCCTCCCAGTCAGCCTCTGCTGGCAGAGTGGACCCATAGTTTTTTCTGTGATGTTTGGCTGGAGGACAGCAATTGTTGAAAGGTTTTCTGTCCCTTTTCTGGTCCTCTGGCTAAAGAGGACAGGCTTTCGTTGTTGTCACTGTTGTTTTGTCTGTTTCTGTTAGTGTTTCCTGACTGCTGGCTTCTCTAACTCTAAATTTGATTGTTGTTCAGTTGCTCAGTCGTGTCCGACTCTTTGCGACCCCATGGGCGGCAGCAAGCCAGGCTTCCCTGTCCTTCACTGTCTCCTGGAGTTTGCTCAAACTCATCTGCATTGAGTTGATGATGCTGTTCCACCATCTCATCCTCTGTTGTCCTCCTCTCCTCATGTCCGCAATCTTTCCCAGCATCTAAATTTGATATATTTTGCCAAATATATGAGACAAAAAGAAAACCCATGTAACAAATCATCAGGTCACTCCTTGGGTCTTCAGGTCCGCAGATGATCTGCCTTCTTTTCTCCACCTTTCAGTCTATTATATCTGTTTTACAGATTATCTAGGGGTTTCACTTGTACTTTGTCAGAAAAACAGGGAAAAGTATGGCCACCTCACCTTTCCAGAAGCATAAGTAGTCCTTCCTTTCATTTTGAGGTTAAAATTAGAAACCTCATCAAGCAAGGAAATTGCACTTAACTATGCTGAGGACACTACATCAAGTAAGAGCAAAAGTGCATCAAATCAATTTCAAATACTTAGCAAATAATTTAAGGAAAACTTTAAAAATGTGCCATAGCATTTAACCCATAAGAAAACCAAGTGTACAAAGAATATCTTTTAACTGTGTTCTCAAAAAAATACCCACCAAGATTTTAGTTAACTTTTAATTTAAAGATAATTTTAGAAAAAGAAAGGGACTTTTCCTCGGTGGGCAATGTTTTGCAATCAGTTATCTACAATACTGAGGTTTTTAGTAGTTTCTTTTTTTTCCGCCTACTTCAGTTCGTCTCTGAAGGCATTTTTCTTTCCTCAGCTCTCTGTAAGAATTGGCAGCATGGATATTATGTGGGATGGTATTTATATTATTTGAAAGCTTTTCTCCCATGTGACATCTTTATAGAATTTAAGAGAACGAGATGCGTGCATGCTACAGGATACAAGTCATTAATAAAGAGCAGACATAGTTCCAATATTACATCTATTTCCCTTTAATCAGCCCTTTATTTTTAGATGGAACGGACAGAGTGGCAAAAGCACAGCTAAAAGTAAGTAAAAGTCTGCTGAAAATACAGTGAGAAACCTCAGTCTGTTTTCAACAGAATTTTTTTTTGCAGATCAATATGAAAGGTTCTCTTTAGGTTTAAAAAATACCCAAATCAAATGATATAGTAAGTAGCAAGAAATGTGTAATTCAAAAGAACTCTCTAGTAGATAAAGGCACTTGAATAGAGCCTAAGAGGAGCTCTGAGTTAGGATGATTTGGCATTTACTCGGAACAGTTCTGCAAAAATCAGGGTTTGAATTTTATGTTCTACTTTTAATCAGAAGCAAACGGCGACTCCTCAGGGTAGACTCTAAATTCACCACATTACTTCTTCACGGAGCTGTTTTCTGTTCCTTGGGTGAACAGAAGGAAACTGCATGGTACAGTACTCAGTGAGATGTAAAATAAGGATTAACAAGCCATTCTGGAGAGTTAGCAAAAATTAAGCTTCATTGACCAGCTTGACTCACAGCCAATCTGGCAAAAAAAGCACCCTAGAAAGCAAACGAACAGTGAAGTGACAAGCAGCACAAAAAAATGAAATAACCCACGGAAGCATTAAAATCATGAAAAGATGTATTGTGTTCTGTGATCAGCCAAGTCCATTACTAGAATAACAAAAGGCTGACAAAGTTCTGTATAGTCAAAACTATGGTTTTTCCAGCAGTCATGTATGAATGTGAGAGTTGGACCATAAGGAAGGCTGAGCACTGAACAATTGATGCTTTTGAACTGTGGTGCTGGAGAAGACTCTTGAGAGTCCCTTGGACTGCAAGGAGATCAAACCAGTCCTAAAGGAAATCAATCCTGAATATTCATTGGAAGGACTGATGCTGAAGCTGAAGCTCCAATACTCTGGCCATCTGATGTGAAGAGTTAACTCCTTGGAAAAGACCCTGATGCTGGGAAAGACTGAGGGCAAGAGGAGAAGAGGGCGACAGAGGATGAGATGGTTGGATGGCATCACCTACTCAATGGACATGAGCTGGAGCAAATACCGGAAGATACTGAAAGACAGGGAAGCCTGGAGTGCTGCAGTTCATGGGGTCGAAAAGAGTCAGACACAACTTAGAGACTGAACAACAATTCTGTACCCAATGTGCTTAGTTGCATTGAGTCTTTGTGACCCTATGGACTGTAGTTCGCCAGGCTCCTCTGTCCATGGAATTCTCCAGGCAAGAATACTGGAGTGGGTTGCCATGCCCTCCTTCAGGGGTCTTCCCAACCCAGGGATTGAACCTGGTGTCCTGCATTTCAGGCAGATTCTTTACCCATTGAGCCACCAGGGAAACCCCTGTACTCAATAAGCTAGTCCAAAACAGCCCACTGGCCACTGTAAAATCTGCTTAGGAAATAAATGGTACATTCCCCTTCCTATCTCCACAGAAGAGAGTTTACCAGCATAGAGGAACACATAGGCTAGTGGAGAGATGTATTACCCCTTTATCTGGAAAGGACAAGTGAGATGTTCTTACAGAGTGGAGGTGAGCAGTAGCAGAAAGAACCCTCAGCCAGGGAGCTGCCCTGTGGGTGGTCACTTGGATGGGCCAGGAAGCTGAAGACACAGAAGATGGGCAATTCTGTCTGCTGCCCACCATGGTTTTAAGACTTCAGTTATAGGAAGGGGAGGCATTTTAATGCCATTGGGCTCTTTCCAAGATATGTCAAGGATCAGGAAAAAAAAAAACAACACATTGATTTAAAACTTAAGGTTCTTTAGGACTACTCATTTACTCTAAGTTTAAGATATTTTTAATGTTGCTGAATTACCTCATGTTTTATCAAAAAAATAACTCTTTAATGTCTATTATCTTAAGAGAGCTTCAGATTTGGGTACATGTCTTTGATGATGTATTATTTACATGCCAACTCCCTCCTAAAAGGATTTGAAGCTGTCTAAATGATCTATCAGTTTATGAAAAAAATGTACTAGACCCAAGTGCATGAATTGTAACAGAAGCTCACTAAAATCAAAAGTAGATGTAAATCTTATATTTATGATCTTTAACCACCCAAAGTGTATTTCTCTCCAAAGGAAGAGACCAGAGTACTAAAATAAACATCCTATTATCATTATTAGTCAGGGACTTTTCTTTTCTCCTCTCTGGTGGTGGTGCTAGTGATAAAAAAAACCCACCTGCCAAGGCAGGAGCTACAGGAGATGCTGGTTCGATCCCTGGGTTGGGAAGATCCCCTGGAGGAGGGCATGGCAATCCACTTCAGTATTCTTGCCTGGAGAATCCCATGGACAGAGGAGCCTGGCAGGCTACAGTCCATAGAGTTGCAAAGAGTTGGACACAACTGAAGTGACTTAGCATGCATGCATGTTTTTCTCTAATGCATATAACCCTGTGTTTATCTTTGCTATGGGTAAATAGCAATATGATTATTATATCTTTAGATGTAATTAGAGTAAACTGGGTAAGGAGATCTTGAAAAAAAATTGGAAAGGTGCTAAGCCTTTAAAGAGAAGCCAAATAAATCTGCCTTGCCATACAAACATTTAAATCAAATTACAATGCACACATCCAGGGGGAAAAAAGCTAGCTTAACATGCCAGTAGAAAGAAGTAGAGATGCTAAGCTCTAACAAGGGCAAGGGAAAGTTATTATCAAAAATGTCAAAATGAGAGGCTTTGGGCAAAATGAATAGGTTCATTTACCATCCTTAGGGGGGAAAAGTTAAATCAGCAAAGAACAGTTTCTTTCTTGGCAATAAGAGCTGGTCTGTTTGTTTTTTAGCTTTCTGAGAAATCATAGTACGAAATTCTTACTGTTCCCTCTTGAAATTCAATTTGCTAAATTATTTTACAAGTGGAGATTTATCACAGCTCTGTCAAGAACTGTGAAGGCTCTGAGATGATATCCAACTTGGAAGCTAACAAGTTGCCTGCCACATTTCATGGATGCTGTAAGAAGACAGAACTGTGAAGACTCGAAGATTATATTCAGCTTGGAAGCTAACAAGTTGGCCTGCCACGTTTCATGGATGCTGTAAGAAGACACAGGACTCCTGAGTCAGAGACAGAGGGTTGTATTACTTAGGGTCCGGCAAGCAAGCAGCATGGGTTTCCTGTTTAGTCACTTCTGCTTGGTGCTCAGGTCCCAGGGGTGCTGGGGGGTGGGGGCTCAGGTGGCTGCTGTGCCTGCAGTGTGCCTCTGCATCACACCTAAAGAACCCTGAGTTTGGGGAACATGAATTATTCATCACAAAGCCTTGCCCTGAATGGAGGCATTTTTATACTGGATACTAAATAAACTTTTCCTTTGCTCTGAATGGAGACAGGATCCCTGTCCTCTAACGCTGTTTACATCACAAACATCCTTGAAAAAATAGTGCTTCTATTTGTAAGACATGCGGAAATGTGAGACCTTTCCCAACACTCTCACCGAAAGCAAACAAACAAAAACAAACAACAAGCCCTGTGAAGACTGACTGAAATTGCATTCTAGTTACAGATTAATTTGGGGAAGGACCACATCTTTCCTATACTGAGGTTCCCAAGCTATGAACACTGTATATCTTTCCATTTACTTAGTGCTTAACATGTGGTGTGGCATGTTGCAGTCCATGGGGTCACAGAGAGTCAGACACAACTGAGCGGCTGAACAACAACAATATGTGTTTCAGATAAAGTTTTATACTTCTCTTCATAAAGGTAAGATCGTTCTTGAGTCCTTTGTAGTTTTCGATTGCTAACATAAATGATATTTTTATATTATTTAAAACAATTGTGTAATTCTCCCTGGTATCTAGGAACACAATGATGATATATCCTACAACTTTCTGAATTTGTCCCCAAGTAAGTTCTGGAACCCCTTCTTTGTTTTATCAATCAGTCAACAGCATTCTGCAAATATGCAGCAGGTACCTTAATACATGCCCTTGGGGGCAGACTATAAACACAGCTAAGCATTTATGGGGCTCTTGCTGTGTGTTGGGTATATAGTAGTTTTTTTTTAATTTCTCAAAACATTCTAAGATAAATTCTATTATTTAGATGAAGTCAATGAAATAGAATATGTCACTTGCCTGAGATCACACGTTGGTAAATAGATTTGGGATCTAAATGATTTCCAATCAGTCCAGCTTTAAGATTTATGCAGGTGTGAAAATTTCAATTCCTGAATAAGAGTGATTTTCCTCTCCAGTTGGGAGTTTTCAGGATTGGTTGAAATGTCGCTCTGGATCTCAAGTCAGCATCACCTCTGGCTTTTTGATGAATGCAGGCAAATAATGGACCTGCTTAAGTCTTTGTTTTCAATACCACAGTGAAAATGCTGCTTGTTCTATCAATTCACAGGCTTTGAAAGGAAAGTGAGAGGATAACAGCAAATTGTGTAAAACGTCATAAAATGTAGATAAAGTGCAAATTGTTCTAAAAATGCAGGTATTGATCCTTACTCTGATTTGGCAGTGTCTATAACAGTCATCATGTTTTTATCTTCAGTTCATTTCAGAATCAATTCAGCAAATGTTTGATTGGTTACTATAAACCAGTTTCACCACCACCAGATGAACCACCCTTATGGCAGAAATCAAAGAAGAACTAAAGAGCCTCTTGATGAAAGTGAAAGACAGTGAAAAGTTGGCTTAAAACTCAACACTGAGAAAACTAAGATCATGGCATCCAGTCCCATCACTTCATGGCAAATAGATGGGGAAACAATGGAAACAGTGACAGACTTTATTTTCTTGGGCTCCAAAATCACTGAAGATTGTGACTGCAGCCATGAAATTAAAAGACTCTTGCTCCTTAGAAGAAAAGCTATGACCAACCTAGACACCATATTAAAAAGCAGAGACATTACTTTGCCAACAAAGTTCCGTCTAGTCAAAGCTATGGTTTTATCAGCAGTCATGTATGGATGTGAGAGTTGGACTATAAAGAAAGCTGAGTGCTGAAGAATTGATGTTTTTGAACTGTGGTGTTGGAGAGGACTCTTGAGAGTCCGTTGGACTGCAAGGAGATCCAACCAGTCAATCCTAAAGGAGATCAGTCCTGAATATTCATTGGAAGGACTGATGCTAAAGCTGAAACTCCAATACTTTGGCCACCTGATACTAAGAGCCGATTCAATGGAAAAGACCCTGATGCTGGGAAAGATTGAAGGCCCGAGGAGAAGGGCATGACAGAAGATGAGATGGTTGGATGGTATCACCGACTCGATGGGGATGAGTTTGAGCAAGCTCTGGCAGCTGGTGATGGACAGGGAAGCCTGGCGTGCTGCAGTCCATGGAGTCACAAAGAGTTCGACACAACTGAGCAACTGAAATGAACTGAACTGAACTATAAACCAGTTTCAGTTCTAATGCTCAGACACTTAGTCATATCCAACTCATTGAGACTCCATGGGCTATATAACCTGCCAGGCTCCTCTGTCCATAGTATTCTTCCAGCAAGAATACTGGAGTGAGTTGCCATTTTCTCCTCCAGGGGATCTTCCTGACCCAGGGATCAAACCTGTGTCTCCTGCATTGGCAGGTGGATTCTTTACTGCCCAGCCACCAGGGAGGCCCCAATGCTAGACACTGAGGAAATAAACATTAATATGTTGTGATGTCTACCTTTAAGGAACTCATAGTCCAGCTGGCAACCCACTCCAGTACTCTTGCCTGGATAATCCCAGGGACGAGGAGCCTGGTAGGCTGCCGTCTACGGGGTCGCACAGAGTTGGACATGACTGAAGCGACTTAGCAGCAGCAGCAGTCCATCTGGAAAAGAGAGACCACTAACCAGGTGATTATGATAAAGTGTGAGCTGCTCTTGATAAGTGAAGTTGCTCAGTCGTGTCCGACTCTTTGCGACCCCATGGACTGTAGCCTACCAGGCTCCTCCGTCCATGGGATTTTCCAGGCAAGAATACTGGAGTGGGTTGCCATTTCCTCCTCCAGGGGATCTTCCCAACCCAGGGATCGAACCCGGGTCTCCGGCATTGGAGGCAGATGCTTTAACCTCTGAGCCACCAGGGAAGGGATACTCTAATGAAGCATTATGGGAATGCAAATAAAGGACATCTAAACCAGATTCGACTGGGGTGGTTGGACAAGCAGGGCTAGGTGCTCAGAGAAAGGGGCAGTTGAAGTGGGAAGCAGGAGTTTAGTCAGTTGAGTGATTCAGGGAATAGTTTATGCAACATTTAAGGAACTTTGAGTTGATGTATAATTGGAACACAGAACACACAGGAAAGTATAACAAATGAGCTGGATAGACAAACAGGGACCAGATCACTAAAGACTTTGTATCCATGCTAAGGAGTTAGTGCTCTTTGCTGGAGACCACTTTTAGAAAAACTAATGAAGAATTTTAAGGAATGGCATGAATAACTCTGCACCTTAAATAATTCTCCCCAGCACTAGGGTAGAAAATAGCATAGTTCCAGCTAAGTATGGCCGAATGGAGATCAGTTAGAAAGCCTCAAAAATCACACTGGGCTATAGGTCATCCACATGGTAAGACTCTAAGAGAACGGCAGAGGGATTTGAAATTCAAAGGCAGATTCAGTATTTAACAGACACCGTGTATAAACCTTGGTGACCAGGCACTATGAAGAGTGAAGGAAACAGAGGCATCAGAGTGACTTCCTGTTTTATTTGCCAGGTCTACTGAATAGGTGATGGAAAGACTACAGGAAGAGATAAAATGTGGCAGAGGATAGCCTATGGGAGCAGACCGATCAGCTGGGTATTTGAACATGTTCAGTTAGAATATCATATAGCAAATACTCATGTTGTGTTAGGCACCAAGAGGAACTCCAAACGAAGTACTAAACACAATTCTTTTCCTCTATGGTCTGGTTAAGAATACACATATATGAGGCAATATATGTATATGTATTGCTGATTCACTTTGTTGTACGCACAAACTAACACGACATTCTAAAGCAGTTATGGTCCAATTAAAAAAAAGAATATACATATATGAATAAACTATTCATAGAAATAATTGATAAACACTAGGGTCACTTCAACAGTAAGTGGCCAATTTTAACAATGAGTTGTATTTACCACAGTAGTTGCATCCTAGATCATAGGGTAAACCAACAGACCCAGACAAATATTAGTTTGGACATCCATCTGAATAAAGATAAATCCATTTATGAATTTAAAATGATATTACTTTCTACAATGAGGCTTCAGAGAAAGCATTTATTCTGAATATGATTTCACCTTTGTCAAATATGACAAATCCATTGCATCTCAGAGGAAAGGTTAGTGTTAGTCGCTCAATCGTGTCTGACTCTTTGGGACACCATGGACTGTAGTCCACCAGGCTTCTCTGTCCATAGAATTCTCCAGGCAAGAATACTGGGAGTGGGTAGCCATTTTCTTCTCCAGGGGATCTTCCTGACCCAGGGATCGAACCAAGGTCTCTAGCATTGCAGGCAGATTCTTTACCATCTGAGCTACCAGGGAAGCCTCTTCTGAGAGCAAAGAGGTTTCAAAATGTCAATCAACTCATCATCAAATGTTTGTGTATCTCCAGAGATTCAGCAATATTAGCTCGGTCCAAAATTTTATCCCTTGTCAATAAACTGATCTGATAACTGCTTTGTAAATTAAATTCACCATTTAGCAGCATGTGTTTGCCAAGATACTACAGAAGAAACAACAAAGAAAATTATTTGCCAAGTCAATGGTGCTGTATACCATTTTACCTAAATTAGAAGGATGTGTAATCTGATCCAACAATTCATTCTTTAATCCCTAAGTGATCTCAAACATAGTGTCAATTTCTTGTGGTGCTGAGCTCCAATAGAGAAATCACAGGAAAACAGAGGGAGTAAAGCATAGAGCACAACTCTTATCAGATTTCCCTTAAATCCAAGAGAGAGCTTCCAAGGTGGTCAGTGGTAAAAAATTCACCTGCCAATGCAGGAGACTCTGGTTCGATCCCTGAGTCAGGAAGACCCCCTGAAGGAATAAATGGCAATCCACTCTGGTATTCTTGCCTGAAAAATCCCATGGACCAGAGGAGCCTCTGGGCTACAATTCATGGGATCGAAAAGAGTCAGACGTGACGGAGTGACTAAGCACAGATCTCTTCAATTCATGACACAGGTGAGTCATGCCACCGCTTCAACTAGATCTCCTCTCCCACAAAGTGGGAATTGTGAGGCCTTAATGATACACATTAATGCGCTTGAAAAATACATGGTTTTCAACTAATGTTTAATGAATGAAGCCTCCAAGATATATGCTGAACAAAAAACCCCATAAAATGAAGAAAATAATATGCTAATAATATACAATCTTTTTGGCACCATCAAAACTAGCTGCACAAAAACAGAACTATGTATCTGACCTAAGCCTGCCCAGGTAAGTCATCTTACCTTCAGTGGCAGAGCCAGGAATCAAGGGTGCACCTAGCGTTTGGGGTAATAACCTAGCATAATTAATTTTAACTCAAAGGTGGTCATAAAGTCTAAAAATTGGTGAATACACATAACATATGGTATATTAATATTACTTCGTGTGCATATATGCTCAGTCATGTCCAACTCTTTGTAGCCCGCCAGGCTCCTCTGTCCATGGAATTTTCCAGGAATAATACTGGAGTGGGTTACCATTTCCTCCTCCAGGGGATCTTTCCAAGCCAGGGATTGAACCTGCATCTCCTGCAGTGGCAGGCAGATTCTTTACCACTGAGTCACCTAGGAAGTAATATTACTATATTACTTTACAATACACAATACGTTCTAGGACATATATGTCTATTTCTAGACTTTACAGACACTCTACAAAATCAACACAAAATGCTTTCACTGCAATTAAAGAGCCGAAGTCTCTTCCTGCTTCACAAATCGACGTTCTTTAAACTGCAGTTAAATCTTTGCTTTGCTTTTCATTTCAAGACTGTGGCTGAAGTTCCTCTTTTGCTTACAGACACATGCTGGCAGGTGGGGGTTTGGGGGACATTTTGCTTTCACAATGCAATTGCTTGTCTTGTGTGTCAGACCTCCAGAGATGGCCCTAAGCCCACCTCACAGCACTAATGGTGGAAATGAGACTGACCCCCAACAATAAGCAACAAAATGCCACACTGGGAAAACCTGTGACTATCATGCTGGGGTCTGGAAGGGCCAGCCTTTCCCCTGGCAATTCTGCAGGACCCAACAGTCAGGCTTCAAGGGAGACAGAGCCTCTTCATCTTCCTGGAAGCTCATTCAAACTGGTTTCATGCCTGAGGCAGGCCATTCACAACTGGGGTACAGCATGGGTGGAGGCTGACCACCTAGAGGATGCTGGTCCTCCCCTTGGCCTGCCTGAGCAGGGCACCAACGGAGGGAGCATAGCTGCGCAGGGTGGGGGGGCTGGCACCCTGCTCTGGGAGAAGTTCTTCTTGCTTTGTTCACGCTCTTCATCTCTACATATTCCCCAGGGGCAAGGGTGTGCTATGAGCTGAGTGATGTTTCCCCAAAATTCCTATGTTAAAGTCCTGACTCCCAGTGGCCCAGAGCATGACTGTATTTGGAGTTATATAGCCTTTGAAGAGGCAATTAGGTTAAAAATCAGGTCACTAGAGTGGGGCCTAATCTAATCTGAAGCGTGTCCTTAAATGAAGAGGAGAGGACACAGATATCAGGGATCCATTTGCCCAAGGGACAACAACGTGAAGAGGCAGGGAGAGGACTGCCATGTGCAAGCCAAGGAGACACCTCGGAGGAAACCAGCTCTGCTGGCACACTGGTCTTTGACTTCCAGCCTCAAGAGCTGTGAGGATATACATTTCTGTTGTTCAAGCCATCCGGTCTGCGGTACTCTGTTATGGGAGCCCTAACAGACTAATAATACAGGGTGCCTCCCTTCCCCAAAGTCTGCTGCTGCTGCTAAGTCGCTTCAGTTGTGTCCGACCCTGTGCAACCCCACAGACGGCAGCCCACCAGGCTCCTCTGTCCCTGGGATTCTCCAGGCAAGAACACTGGAGTGGGTTGCCATTTCCTTTTCCAATGCATGCATGCATGCTAAGTCCCTAAAGTCTGGCCCACCCAAACTTTATTATGAAGTTAAATCTCCAGATAAATACATCCAATATCCCATCACCAGAAGAAAATAAAGCTGGAACCTCCCTCACACTCTTAAATGGAGGCAGGTGGGTCACTGAAGTCAATGCATTTTCAAGCCAGCTTTTACACAAGATCTCTAATTATCAGTGTGCTTTCCACGCAGCAACCCTCCACCTCGTCAATGTCATTTGCACAACTCTTGGTTCAAGAGCCACTTAAGAAATAAATGATTCCTGGCAACTGAAAGCACGATAATTTTCCATGAGGCATGATGGTTGGGTTTCTAAGTTTATGGTGATTAAACAAAAATGCTACTCCTTAAAACCTCCTGGCTTCTTTTATGGAAAAAAAAAGGCAAAAAGAGACCCAGAAAGACCACTGAAGATCAAATCTCTCCTTTGTAATATACACCCAACTCCCAACTCCAGGACTTAAAATTCTATCTTTAAGAAAGAACATTGAACTCTTCCTCCAGAAAAGCCAGCAAAAATGGACATTTCTGGTTTTGTCCCAAGATGGGATGTACTGGATTTGGAAGAAGGACCATGTTCATTCATGAGATGGATTAACCTGCAAAAGATTTTTGAAATTTTGCAGAGCTGTTCTTCCTATCTTCACGCAGGCAGCACTGGCTACAAATAAGGGCAGACTGCTTTGTCAGTCACAACATGCATGAGCATTGTGACCTTGGGCCAGAGGCTTAATCACATTGAGTCTGTTTCCCAATCTGTAACCCAGGGAGCATACATTCCTTTTACAGAGCTGTTGTAAGAATTACATGGGATGGTCGAGTAAGCAGAGCCCTTAGACATAGTATTTCTCAAAAATCAGGTCCATGGACTCCACGCATCACACACCGGAGGCTTAATGAAGTCTTGTTGAAATCTTGGGTCCCACTCTCTGTCACTAGACCAGGTTGGGGTCTGGCAGTCAGCACTCTGCACAAGCATTTTAACAAGTGGATGAAGGCTGGTGATGTCAACAGGCCACGAGGCCCTGTGAGTCAGGACAGAGGGCAGAAGAAGAGCCCAAGATCAGCAGTCTAGCATCAAGTCAGCAGGCTACCCTCTCTGCTCTCAGCAGGTCCCCTGGTTCCAGATCCGGACTCCACCCTGTTCTGGTTTGAGTTCACCTTTTGTCCTGCTCTGAAGTGATCTTTCTAAAATATAAACCTCGTCAGGCTGTTCTCTCTGCCCTCCTCCGACTGCCTGAGTCTGCTCTAGCCAGGCTGGTCTCTGAATTCTGGTCAGCTTTGCCTGTTTTGGTCACATGTCAGCCTAAATGTCACCTCCTCCAGGGTGCCCTCCCTAACTGCCCAGTCACTCCCAGTAACATTAACATGTTTTACTTTCCTAGAACATAATACCTGCTGATATTCTCTTGTTTATGTGACTATCTCCTCCCACGAGAAAGTCAGTATAGGTAGAGCTTTTTTGTTGCTCCATCATGGTGTGTGGAACACAGAAAGAACTCAATAAACGCATACTGAATGGATGAACATGTTAATTAATCCTTGGCCTGCAGTGCCAGCCTTGGCAAGGCTCTCACTCTGTATGCAGGAGGCAGAAAAAGTGCATTTTTCCATGCAAGCCAACAACTGTGGGACAAAGTTTGAATTACACGATATCTGTGCTCAGGGGAAAGTGTTACAGAAATACAATTTCTGTAAACTGATCCCATTAAAGAAAGCTGGCATTTAAGTCATCCCTATATCTTTACAGTAGCTCATAAAGTGAAATATTCCTTTTCTCTTCTTTCTTTGCACAACTGAATTTTCCAAAAATTTCACATGAGACGCCCTTAAACAGTTAGCTGTGCATCATTAATGCCAAAATCACCTCACTTACAATTTTCTACTTACCGACACAAATAAAAGTATTGTCACCATCTCTGGAACAAAATATCCCTTAACAAGGGGAAGCAGTAGGGTCCAGAGAGTATTGTAGGCCCACTCCTGTTATAACTGTTCTCAGCTCCTTTAGACACTGCGGGACAATGGAGCCTGTCCAAAGGATCCTGTGTGCTGCTCTCAGAAAACGGACGTGCATTCTGACCACAGCACGTCTAGAGAAGAGGCTGCGTAAAGAGACCTTTATAAAGAAGCCTATTCGAATGCACTTCTGTCCAACTCCAGGACTCATTAATGTGTAAGGAAAGATTTCTGAGACCCATAGGTGCATTAAGAATAAAAGCAAACTATGAATAGATGACAGTTCCATTTTACCTTCCCCTCTCCCACTAATTCAGAAAAATTACATTCTATACAATGGTTTCCAGCAAAGACCCGGCCACCCATCTTTCTCGTAAAGGAAAGGCAAAGTGAAAGTCTCCACTTGGGAACTTTAATTGGTTCTCCTGCATGTGACATTGTGGGGAGTGAGTTGCGAGTGAACTAGCGGCAGATGAAGGAGGAGGGTGCCCAGCTTCAGTTTACAGAGTTACACAGAGCAAAAAGGAAAACAGTTGGTTGCAAGGCTGGAAGCAAAAGTTCTGAAAGGAAAATCAGGCCCCTGGGTGCCAGCCTCATGAGGAGATAAGCGCAGGCTTCGCTGCAAATGGTTTCTGGCCTGCTGAGGCCACGGGGCCACCTGGGATTTACTAATGAGAACACGGTTTAAGGGAGAAGAGTGGTCACATCAGCTGGGTGTGTGCAGCTGCCCCTTACAGACACCCACACCCCTGAGCTGAAACTCAAACTGGGGGATGTTGCTATTGTTTAGTCTCTTCCTGTACTTTTTTTAAAAGCAGTAGTTTTTAAACTGAAGTATAGTTGATTTACAATGTTGTTAATTTCTTAATTTTTAGTATACATCAGAGTGATTTAGTTACACACACACACACACACACATATATATGTGTGCATGCTAAGTTGCTTCAGTCGTGTCCAACTCTTTGCGACCCCATGGATTAGTCCACCAGGCTCCTCTGCCCATAGGATTCTCCAGGCAAGAATATTGCAGTGGGTTGCCATTGCCTTCTCCAGTATGTACATATATGTACACACACACACACACACACATCCTTTTTAAATACTCTTTTCCCTTATGATTTATCACAGGATATTGAACACTGTTCCCTGTGCTATACAGTAGGACCTTGTTGTTCATCCATTCTAAATATAAAAAGCCTATAACTGCTCACCCCAACTTCTCACTCTATTTCCCCCCAACTCCTCCCCCTTGGCAACCAAACTTCCCTGCTGATCCTTATAGCCATGCGATGGCTTGTTACCAATAACAATAGACAGGTCTTGCCCCTGCTACACATGTGGTTCTCAGTGATGGCTACAACATTTGGGGGAGCTTTCAAGCACCAGACGGGCAGAGCCGCACCCTCCCCCTGCCCACGGTATGGAAATCAGTAATCACAATTCCTAGAAGAGAGCCCTGGACATCACCGAGTATTAAATCTCCCCAGGTGCTTAGTCGTTCAGTTGTGTCTGACTCTTTGTGACGCCATGGACTGTAGCCTGCCAGGCTCCTCTGTCCATGGGGATTCTCCAGGGAAGAATACTGGAGTGGATTGCCATGTCCTCCTCCAGGGGATCTTCCCAACCCAGGGATCGAACCCAGGTCTCCCACACTACAGGCAAATTCCCCAGGCGATGCTTTTTGCAGCCAGTGTGGAGAACCACTGCTCTCAAAGCAGCTGGAGAGAAAGAGGGAGAGACACACAAGAGGGATCGGAGGGTCCACTCCAACAGAAGGGGGCAGCATCCTCACAGCACAAAGAAGGTGGGGGGCATATTTAAACGAGGAAGAAGGTGCAGCAGTAACAAGGTGGGGCCCCTGTGCTCTGTCAGCCCTTTGACAATAGGAAATGTGGTCACAACCAGCAATGTTTGAAAACTCAAGGAAGGAAGATGCCTGGCACGAGAAGACAAACTTGTCCTGGCAAAACCAAGACAGGACGAGTGGAGCTATTTAAAGCTGGGAGATAAGAGAGAAAACGAATCTTGGGAAGAGGTTGTAAACCCTGTGAGGAAAGTGTCCGCTGAAGCTGGAGAAGGAGGTGTCAGCTAAGATGCCCCAGAAAGAAGTCTATGCTAGAAAAGGCTGGGTGTGCACTTCCGCTGCCAAACAGTGATGACTCAACACTTGCGCACATGGATGGTTCCCCTTTAGACAGAAATTTTGGTGTCACCCTTGAAGGAATTAAGAACTGTAAAAAAAAAAGAAAAGAAAGAGGCAGCAAATCACAGCATGTACACAAGTGCCCACTAACTTTGGCTCACATTGCTCTTTAAGAACTTACTACTGCCTTGATGATGTTTTGAGTCTTAGAAAAGCAAAATTCTTGGATGTCCCTATAAACGTGCAGTTTTTCTCTGATGCTAATGCAACACTACACTCTCCTCTTTTTTTCTCATTTGCAGAAATGGAGTTCCCTTGTTTATAAATGGGCCCCACAGTCTAGAGTACAATTCTAAGTAACACCACTATAAGGGCATGCTCACTCATATGCCACAAAAGCAAATGTACACGTTGATCAAAATACTCAATACTCAATCTACCGCTCCCTAGGAGAAGGCCAGCTAAAACCCACTGCCATCTCAGTTACAATTTCACCACTGGAATCTGGAAGTTAACAGAGATGTGAAATTTATGATTAAAAGACTAACAAGGTTTGCTAAATGCCATTAGGCAAATATATGATGATTATGCAGTATTTTAAGCATTCTGGAACAAGTCTGAAATATCTTGCTTTGGGTGGGTGTCCTCCTTCTAAGTTGTGATCCCAGTAAAGACCCTTATGTCATTTTCTTCATGTCTTTCTTTCTTAAATTCTAAATATCTTCACTTCAAGAGCACTGACTCCAGTGGATTCCCTACCTTGGCTTTTCTCTTTTCCTTTAGCTGTTCAGCCTCACAGCCCACGATTTTGTGACAGGCGTGAAGGTTACCAAGCATGAGTCTGGGGCTACTGCAATGATGTCTACCATTGTTACCTTTGGATTTTCTTCAAGGCCATCTTTTCTGATCCTTAAAAGCTATCTTCATCATCTGGGGCCCTGGGCCTGGCGGAGTCGGGGCTGGGCTAGATGAACATGGCTATAATCCAGGCCTAAAGCAGGGAGCTGAAACCACAGATATAAGAGAATGTGGGCCTGGCTGGCCATAACACATCCATACCTGGCCCTCATCCACCAAAACTGAACAGCTAATCTGGCATTTTGTCAAGTCTGATGGGAAGTTAATGATGTGAAAGAAAGACAAGTATACCCATGGCTAAGCTGTATGAAGCATGTATGTGGCAGAGGAGATGTTGGGGGCGGAGCTGAAGGAGGATGGGACAATTATTTTTAAATGTAATATCCTGGACAGGTTCATAAACCTTTAGCCACAATTTTAAAACTCAAAATTTTGTGAAAACAGAGTGTCTTTGTTATTTTGCTACCAAACGAATTTGTTCCAAAACCTGACCTGAGCTGACAAGTCTTTTTTTGTCCAACTAAATGAGAATATTCATCTACTTTGCTGTAGAAATGACTGTCTCCCGTATCCCATGGGAGTATTACCTAACCTACAGGCTGCAAACTGCATTCCCTTTCTGAAAGCTGGAGGGATTCTAAAAGACATTTGGCCCCAGAGTGTTGGGCTAAAGAACTGCTGACCTGCATACAGCTCTCCAGACAGGTGAGTTCTCCAGATTTAAGCCTTGTATTGTTTTCCCATGATGCAGGCGTTTACCGGACCTCAGCTTTTCAAAGATTTCTAGAATATTATTTTAGTAGACACATTTACAGGGAACTAAACAGGACAAAGCTAAGGAACAGGCATACATGCACGATTTCAAATATGCTGCCTTAAACACAGGCGCTCATCTTTTCCTCTGTCACCTTTTTCACTGTATCAGTGTGGGAGTTCTGACACTGAGCTTGCCCAGTCTGTGCCACAGCAGGTGTACCATGCAGGTAGTATGAAAAACAGAAACATGATGCTGATTTTCAAAAAGAAGCTACCAAACTATGTTTTAATTTTTGTAAAAATTTTTAGTTCTTTTAAAATTTTATGCAAAAATTAATATTCCAGGGCATCCCCGGTGGTGCAGTGCGTAGGAATCCACCTGCCAATGCAGAGGACATGGGTTTGATCCCTGGTCCAGGAAGATCCCAAAAGCTGTGGAGCAATGAAGCCTGTGTGCTACAACTACCGAAGCCTGCGTGCAGCGACAAAGACCTGGCGCAACCCAAAGTAAACACATTAATAAAATAAATTTTAAAAAGTAATATTTGAAATAAAATGTCCATAGATTTGCCTTTTAGCAAATGGAGACAGAAAAGAGAAAAAAGACGCTCTTGCCTGGAACTGGCACTGAGAATGCAGAATGAACACAAAGGGGCACAAGGAAAAGTCCTAAAACGAAACTGTGATGGAAGTCCCATAACTGTCAGTCTTCTACAAATCTATGAATTGTACACTTAAAATGGGACAGTTTTATGTCATGTAAATTATACCTCGATGAAGATGCGGAAAAACTAATCCTAAATGTTGGAAGTAACACTGTTTAAGCCAACACCTTTTCCTTTGTCCTGATGTTTCAAATTAACACCAGTTCAAACAAGGGAAGAAGGATGCAGTAAATGAGATCCATTCCTGATCGTTAAGGGAAAAGGAGAAATTTTGCCCCCAAATGACTAATCTTACATCCAGACAGAGGAGATGAGTTCTTCTAGATATTCCCCCACATTTAGCAAATGAAATCGAAATTATTTCTAGTTTAACATGCCATGTGTGCCTCTCTAATCACAGCATACGTCACATCAAATGACAGTACTTTGTTTACCACTCATCCTGCAAAGACGGCGGAGACTCCTGAGGACGATATCATGGTCTTCCCCACATTTTCAGGACTGGCTACTGCTGCTACGTCGCTTCAGTCGTGTCTGACTCTGTGCGACCCCATAGACGGCAGCCCACCAGGCTCCGCCATCCCTGGGATTCTCCAGGCAAGAACACTGGAGTGGGTTGCCATTTCCTTCTCCAATGAAAGTGAAAAATGAAAGTGAAGTCACTCAGTCATGTCCAACTCTTAGCGACCCCATGGACTGCAGCCTACCCGGCTCTTCCGTCCATGGTATTTTCCAGGCAAGAGTACTGGAGTGGGGTGCCATTACCTTCTCCATTTCAGGACCTAGCAGGTGTTCAATATATGAGTTTATTGAACGGAAAGATCTCTTCATCAGAACCACTGAATATACTTCCATTTGCTTGAACAATATAAAGCAAATCAGAAAGACATTCCCTACTTTCTAGACCAGGGTTTCCCAACCACAGCACTGTTGACATATTGGCCCTGATAATTCTTCCCTGTGGAGAAGGGCTGTTTCGTGCACTGTGGGATGCATAATAGCATCCGTGGCTTCTATGCATTTATTAGATGCCAGCAGTAGCCCTAGCATCCCCCCCCCAACACCCCGCCCCCACCCTCGCCCAACAGCTGTGACAACCAAAATGTCTTCTGGGTGGCAAAGTCACCCTTCCTTGAGAACCACAGCTTTAACCAGAGATGATAATGAAGATCAAATCAAACTGTTGTGTTCACGTTTCAGAAGTGCTTTTCATGTTATTACTTCCTAAAGCCACTGAGAACATCAAAAAGAAAACGCATATGACTAGCAAATGATAATTCTTTGACCACGGGCTTTGGCATTTTATGGGGAGAAGAAAAGAAGTTCTTTTTAATTTCCTTATAACTGTGAAGATGCAAAAGGCTTGTTCTGATCCAAGGCTGACAGTTCTCAGGATATGTGGAGCTGGAAAAATCCATATGAGAAGGGTCCAAATGTCAAATGGCCTATGGCGGTAAAACAGTATAAAAGCGGCATGCTCTTTGCCAGCACTGGGCTGTTTATTATGAACTGTAGCTAGGGGAACAATTTTGAAAATGCTACTGAATATTTATTAAAAGAAAAGATCTACAATAATGCAGGTCCTGACCAGCTGCTATTAGTAAACCACTCAACCAGTTGGAAAGGTTAAGAACTGTGGTGGCAAAAACCATTAAGCACAAGTTTGATCCTTTGGCATTTTGTTTTTCCTCAACCACCACAGTGTTTAGCAATCCTCTTCCATAGACCCTGGCATAAAATCTGAAAAGCTGTTATCCATATTGAATGCTTTAAATGAGTCCCTGAACATTTCAGTTTCGACTCTTACTTTGGAGATATTGGGAATTTCATGCTGATGTTAGAAGCTTAAGATGTATATTTTGGGCAAAATGACTATAATATAGTACAACAAAGAAAAAATTATCTTACATTACTTGACTGTGTTTTGTTATCAAGATTCATAATACTTTACTGCAAAGCATCATTTTTTATTTAGGAAAACAGAGAAATACACTCCTAACCTCAACACTAATAATTTAGGCCCTACAAATGACATAGTTGGTTTCAGCCACTTCTGGATTTATCAGAAAAGGTTACATATGAGAAAAGGTTACAGCTGACAGTTTAACTGTTAATTCCTAATATCTGAAAAGGAAGCATATCTTTTAAGATTATGTTTGTAAAAATATTTATATCTCTGCATGTCTATTGGTAAACATAAGTAGGTTTAGGATTCTGAAATATTAAGCATATAATTCCTCAATCTGCTAAGAGAGAGAGCATACACAATATGCAAAAAGCCCTCTATTCAAACAAGCTGTGACTGTATACATTAACTATGGTATTCAAATTAGATTACTAATTTAGACATGTTCTATTATGTCAAGTAGACACTAACATAAAAAAAGGCAGAATAAAATTCAACAGGAAAAAAAATGAGGTAAGGAAAATTTAATTACTCTCTTTAGAAAATGAAAACTCCTAGTACATAATATTAAAATACATACTTATGGAAAGATTAGTGGGAATACAGCTTAATTACTCATCTTGGTGGTGAGTAATAAACACAGTATTGTCAAATCACCTCTACAGGATACTACCTCTGTGCCCTGGATTATCATATTTGCATTTGGATGAAACTGGGACACATGAGGCATAAAATGGCCAAATTAAGTTTCATTTTACCTTGTTTGAATTTCCTCACATATTATTATAAAACGCACTAAAATCACACATAAAATACAACATTATTTGATATTATTATTTAAATTCTCATATGCCTATATTGTAATTTCTCAACTGAAATGGACTAAGGCTACTATAATACACTCTGTGTAATGATAATTACTAGAACTAATATAGTTGCCTAACATTTTTATAAAACTTTAAAAAAATTTATAAGTGTATGGTGATTTTAAAAAATTAGCACTAATAACAAAAGATCAACCCACCAAATGCCACAAATGCATAAGCCCTTTTGGATTCAATTTTTTTCCACTAAAGCTAAAATGTAAAATTGGCACCATGAAGCTTGAAATTGAGATTTGAAGATAAGCACTGGTACCAGCATTTTGCTACTTGCTAGAAATTGCTTTCATCTGAAAATTGCTATTTAGCAAGGCCCACGGGTATTTTTTTATGAAATAAATGTAGCATCATAAACTTTTCAAACAGCTGTAAGATTCCATGAACATTTCATGATTCTAAACATTTCTATATACTAATAGTTAATATCTGCCTTAACAGTAGCAAAATTAGGTAAATTTCAGAATTCTGAAGCTAAAATACAAGTTGTAAAACTAAAATAAGCCCTTTCGATTTATCCTGCATAATTTTACACTGCTTAAGAAAAAGACAAATGCTTTAATGCTTTGGCATTAAAAGGGGAACATGATAGCTGCTTTGGCAAGATAAAGCAAGCTACATCACTTAATGTATTTGGAGAATTCAGGAATGATATTATAAAAGGAAAACCAATAGTTTAAACTTAATTTGACTGAATTATCTCTCTCTCTCACACACACACACACACACACACATACACACACACACAACACTTCTCACCTACAAAGGCCACTGTAACAATTGAAAAACAAATTTCCATTATACCAGACAGCAAGTTTAACTACAACAATTTTACAGTTTAAAATGTTGAATGCTTTTCTTTTTAAACTTAGATGCTTTTTAAAAGCTTTTTAAGATAATGAAAGAAAAAGATGTATGTCTCGAAAAAAAGCTTTCCCCCAGTCAGACTTGACTGCATACATTTGCATAAAGAATCTGTGGTCCATCAAATATAAAGACTGCAGTCAATATAGCTTCCACTATTGGTGCTTTGAGCAGACTAATGAAAAAAAAAACTCTTAAATTTTTTTTTAAGTAGCTACCCCCTAATTTTTCTTTAGTAGCTAGTCATGAAGACACAGGCAACATAATGGAGTGGCAAGAAGCCAGAATTTGGTCAGAATGCCTTATTTGGGGTCCTAGGAGCACCACCATTTACTAGCTATGTTATCTCCACACAGTCACCTCAGTTCCCTCATCTCTGCAATGGGAATAATTTCACCTTTAGGTCAAAATGAAAGGAGCAAGGACTCATATGCATGATATTAACTAAAACACATGGTAATTATTTTCATCATCCCCCCAATACTCCAGCTTGTCTATGACTTAATGTTGCCTGTTTCTTATAAGACAAGTGAAAATTACAGGAAACTGTACCTAATATACCTCAAAAAATCCAGTGAGCCAAAAGGCTCATTAATAACTCTAACAAGATTGGTTCAAAGGTCCAACCCTCCAAAGATGCTATGGCCATGAAAAAAGCTTATTTTTGTAAACCACCAAATAATGGGTCATCATCACTGTCCCTTTCAGCGTGCTCATTCATGGGCACAATGAGACGTGCCTGTTATGGGAACCAAGAACTTTATGTGCCAAGAAAGTAATTCTTTCATTCTTTCCACTTTCCAAGTGCCCGTGTCCTGCTGTCAACGAAGGAAAAAAATGAATGAAAAGGGAAAACAAGAAACGACAATTCTATGCTATAAGCAGCTTGAGATCAAGGATCGGGCTTTATTCATGATTTTATTTCTTTTTTCTTTCCTTTACCCCACTCCCCATCCCTTTTCCACACCAGTGAACCAGTGAAGTTGCTCAGTCATGTCTGACTCTGCCATCCCATGGACTGCAGCCTACGAGGCTCCTTCATCCATGGAATTTTCCAGACAAGAGTACTGGAGTGGGTTGCCATTTCCTTCTCCAGGGGATCTTGCCAACCCAGGGATCGAACCCAGGTCTCCTGCATTGCAGGCAGACGCTTTACCATCTGAGCCACACAGTAGGTTCTTAAAACTTCTTCACAAGCCTTGAAAGCTATATGAGACATAGTCACTATCCTGTGTGTAGTTACAAGTGCATTAACAGTCAGACTGTCCCTCTGCTCTCTGCCTTTTCTTTGTATTTCACTTCTTTTGTCACTTGGATCCCATTCCATCAAGCACCTCATTCCGCTTTGCCTCTGGCTTCTGCCACTTTGTGTCCAAGCACTTGTCGATAACTTCCCTCACTTAATCTTACTATCCCCCATCTCCTTTTCCTCTGCCTGCCACCTTGGCCTTCAGGCTCCTTGGAAAAGCGATGACAAACCTAGACAGCGTATTAAAAAGCAGAGACATTACTTTGCCAACAAAGGTCCATCTAGGCAAAGCTATGGTTTTTAAAGTAGTCATGCATGAATGTGAGAGATGGACCATAAAGAAGGCTGAACTCCAAAGAATTGATGGTTTTGAGCTGTGGTGTTGGAGAAGACTCTTGAGAGTCCCTTGGACTGCAAGGAGATCCAACTAGTCCATCCTAAAGGAAATCAGTCCTGAGTGTTCATTGGAAGGACTGATGTTGAAGCTGAAACTCCAATACTTTGGCCACCTGATGCGAAGAGCTGAGTCATTAGAAAAGACCCTGATGCTGGGAAAGGTTGAAGGCAGAAGGAGAAGGGAACGACAGAGGATGAGATGGTTGGATGGCATCACTGACTCAATGGACATGGGTTTGAGCAAGCTCCGGGAGATACTGAAGGACAGGGAGGCCTGGCGTGCTGCCGTCCATGGGGTTGCAGAGTCAGATACAACTAGCAACTGAACAATGACAACAATGCACCCTCTCAGTCAGATTACAACCTCAACCCAAATACACAGAAGACTTGCAAACCTGTATCTCTAGCTCAGCCTCTCTCTTAAATTCTAGAACCACAGGCCTGAGCAACTGTCAATAGAACCCCAAGCCCTGGATGTTGCCCTGGTCCCCTGTATCATTACACAAATCCACACGTGAATGCATTATCTCCCCCTATAAACCACATCATCCTTTGTATTCACTATCAAGACTTTTGTATTCACTATCAAGAACAACTCTGTCCTTTCAATCACCCAAGCCAGAGCTCTGGGAATCATCCCTAAAGTCACCACCCCTTC
The DNA here is from genome assembly GCF_054371585.1 of Giraffa tippelskirchi. Classification (NCBI taxonomy): domain Eukaryota; kingdom Metazoa; phylum Chordata; class Mammalia; order Artiodactyla; family Giraffidae; genus Giraffa; species Giraffa tippelskirchi. Next base: position 34,422,169 of record NC_137280.1, on the reverse strand, counting down.
CTGCTCCTCTTCTCCTTCTCTGTCCCTTCCCCACCTCCCCATCAGTCTAAGTCCAGACCTTAAATCCACACTAGGATTCAACAGCTTTTGCACACAGCTGCCCTCTTCCACACAGCCATCCTCACATCCCATCCATCCTCTACAACACACCAGACTGATCCTTGTAAAAGAATGGCCTGAAATGCTCAAGTTCATCTGGACCAAATACAAGACCCTTCCCAGAGTGGCTCCAGCCTCCACTCTCCATTTCTAGCCCCACCTACTGCCCCTCACGTGCACCTGCCACAGGGAAAAACCAGCTGTTTCACAGACACACCACACTCTTCGGTGCCTTCACTGCACTGTTCTCCCTGGTCTCTCTGCTCAGAAAGATTTTTGCCATCTCACTCCTATCCTCAGCTGCCTGGTCCCCTCCAGCTCACTCTTTCAGACTCAGACTCTGCCCTATTTCCTAGGGGTAAATCATCTCTTTGGAGTCAGGTATCGCTAATAGAGCCCAGCATCTTTTATGCACTGGTTAAACTGGAGTTAAGCATCATTTCCCCTCCCAAGACTGAGAGTTTTGAGAGATGTGAAAGGAATCCTCTTATGTCTGAGGTTTCATTACCTAACACTATGCCTTGTATATTGATATATATCTGGTGAAGGCATAAATGAGTAAAAACCAGTCCAATTAAATTTGACTCAAACACTGCCAAGCTGCTAGTGGCTGATTATGTGTGAATGAGAGGCTCACAGCTCTTTTTAGAAGGGGTCACGGAAAATATCATAAGGCCACTCTGGCTGCAATTCCCAAGTGTTGAATACAGAAGTCGTGGTGTTCCCCTGTGCAGCCATGTTACAGATTGGCTTTTTTACAGTTTTTTTTTTTTTTTAATTGTCTTGTGTGGTTTTATTGCCTGTGATCTATAACATGCACTGCTTCAACGTTAAAGTCTCCCAAAAGCAAGTTCAACCACACAGGGGTGATGGAAAAATGAGAACGGATCACGGTGAAAGGCCAGAGTGAGCAGAAGCAACATTAACAGCAATGACTGAGTCACAAATACCTCGAGACCTGAACCCCAACAACCCATCTGAATGTCCCTTATTCCTTAAAGAAGAAATTCACAGGAAAGCCTCCATATGCAACCCTGGAGCTCCCTGAAGACTGAAATGACAGATGTAGCAGTGTTGACTAGTCACAGCTTTTGGTCCTTTTAGAAAATCAACTGAAGTTGATCACTTACAAATGAACACAAGAACACAAGATGCAGGGACTGGGTCCTATGACATTAAAACAAAGTACAAAGCTACTGTTGGTCAAATAAAACACTTAAAAAAAACTCCATGAGGTTCATAGGGTTTCAAGTGCTCTGTAGTTTAGCACACACGCACCCTAATCAGGCCAAGTTTCCCTGTCCTCTACCATAAAACCCATACTTAGAAAATTGAATTTTTCTTGTTTTTAGTCACTCACAGACTTGAAAATTATATAGTCCTATAAAACCAAGAAGGGGGAGTAGGTTAGACATTAACATACCAAATATTGTAACAATGACAACAACAAATATAATAATTCAAAACCCAAGGGATATGAAGAAATTTTTAATGGATTTTTAATTTTTTTAATGGATTTTAAAAATTGTTTTATTTGGGAAAAAAACGCTCCTTACAAAAGGGTCACTGCAAATTACAGAGACTCTGCAACAAATATTGGCTCCAGTGTGAAATCGTGAGAAAATAGAGGAGGTGCCGTTCATGGTAAAGGGTTTTGAAAATATTAGACATTGGTTTTAAATTCTGCCCTTTCCCTCTGCACTTCAAATGCAGTTAGAGAGACTAGGATGCAGACACAGAAGATGTGACACAATGTTCATTTTCTGAGACAACATGCTTGCACCTTACTTGTGAGACACACATGTTTATTTACTTAAAAACCATAGTCTCACTGTGACACATGACATCACTACAGTAATGTTCACTGCTGATTAGATCATTTTTTGATTTAATTTTTTAGAAATCGCCTGAGAAAATCTCAGGTTGTTCTTTCTTGGATGAGAATGACACAACTACCTGATGTCAAACACAGATAAAATTTGCAAGTTCCTTCACTGCGTCCCGTTATCAGTGGACGGCCATATACTTCCTAGTTCACAAAGCTAACATGCGGGTTTCTTTTCTGAGATCATTGAATGAACTAAGCTTTAAACTCTTCCTCCACAAAGATCTAGAAGACTGTGGGCACAGACCTTCAACCATCCCTTCAGTTCTATCCCAGGGTCACTGTGGGAATGGAGTGAGACTGAATAGGATTATTTCGAGAAGCACAATACAGGACATCTATGCGACAAAGCTGGATGATAATGAAGGCTCCCAAATTACGCAGCAGAACACTAGGCCTCATAGACTCCTGGGCTCCACTCCTGGGTCCGAAACTCTCTAATGTGCTCTTGGACAAGAGCTCTGATCTTTCTACTTGTGCAAAAAACGATAACAAAGTAACCACATAAGGTCACTGTGGGGATTCAAGTAAATCGTGTATGTAGTTCCTAGCATGGCAGCCAGCACACATGAAGGGTTCTGTGTTAGCTATTCGTTCCATCCAGTAAAGATGTGGCAGACAAATCACGGAGCTGTCTGTCCCCACAACCACCCCCACTCTCAAATTCAGCAGCACCCCAGCCTTGAGGGGCTGTCTCTACCATGTTGCACATGTACTGCTTGTTTGGAGAACTGGTATCACCTTCAACGTGTTTCTCCCAGATGTCTGAGGCAAGAGCTTTAGAAATACAATCAGCCCCCAACTCCCCAGGCCTACAGGGAAGATCATTCAAAACAGGAGAGATGACTGGGGAAGAGTAAATGGTCTTCATTCATTTTATTCATACCATAATTAGCCTGCATTTCTGGTACTTATATCTTCTGACAGCTGGATGTTGGAAGAAAGTTGTCTGGAAAACAGAGGTGGCCACAGACAAGCCAACAAATAGTTAACACGGACAAGAAATAACACTATGCAAATTCTAAAGAACTAGTTGAAAGCAACTTCTGGCCCCAACTTGAGTCACAGAAGTGACTGAGGAAGACTTTTACTATCAATCACCCAGAGCAGAGGAACATTTGAAATGTAAAAGCACTTGAAAGAGTAAAGGGAGTATTTGTGCTCTGGAAGGAGGGCTAAAACTGAAGTAGAAGATATTTCAGAGAGATGTGGAAAGACTCAGCTGATGGCAAGGACCCTTTCTGACACACTCCTGGAACCTTGCACCCACGGATTTTTTAATTTTTTATTTGAGATATAATTAACTTGCAAAATCATATTAATTTCAGGTGTACAACATAATGAATCAACATTTGTATATACTGCAAAATGGTCGAGATGAGTCTAGTTAACATCCATCACCACACATAGTTAAAAATAATCTCATATGAGAACTTTTAAAATCTACTCTCTTAGCAACTTTCAAATAGGCAATACAGTATTATTAACCTTAATCACCATGCTATACAGAGAATTTTGATTTAAAAAAGCCAAGGCAGACTATCTGTCTTGAAGCACCTTTCAGTATTAAATCAGTCTGTAAGCTGCCCGTGGCCTATGTGCCCTTGATAGCAATTACATTTAAATATCTAGAAAATGAGTTAATATTTACCAAGGGCCAGAATACTATGTAGATTTGGATGATAATCTAAGGAAGCCACAGGAAAAAAAGTAACTTTTCAATCATTCTCAACTTTTGGAAGTAAAGTAAGATGCTCAACAGGCTGTGGACCAAAGTTTTAACGAAGTACAGTCCACCAGTCCATGGGCAATTGGTTCTAGAACCCCCAAGGATACCAAAATCAGTGGATGTTCAAGTTCCTTATATAAAATAGCATTATATCTGCATATAACCTTAAAGTACATTCTCTTACACACTTCATCTCTAGATCTCTTATAACACCTAATACAATGTAAATGCCATGTTAACATTAAATATGTAAATGCTATATAAATAGCTGCTGGAGCAAAGTTCAAGTTTTGCCTCTTGGAACTTTCTGGAATTTTAAAAATATATTTGCAACCCTCGGTCAGTTGAATCTACAGATGTGGAACCTATGGATACGGAAGGCCGACTGGACAGCTCACACATGACCCCTGAAACTGCTTCCGACCACACTGGTACTAAGGCCTACAGGAAGCATGTTTATTTAACATGAAATATAAATTATTGCCATTTCTGAACAAACAGTACAATATGCAGCAAAGTGTATGCTCTCTCTCTCTGCCCCAGGGGTACTCTCCAGCTAGGACTGAACTCATGCTCACAGATGACGCTGATTGCAGATGAATGACCTGCTTGTGGTGGTTCACTAGGCTGTGCGGATCTCACAGCTTCATCTGCAGGCAGCAAACAAACCCGGGAGGGGCGGCCTCCAGCAGGAACCATAACACACCACTCTCTTTTTCTAAATTCTCTGAATATATGAGCAGGGAAGGAAAAAGCAATGGAATCCACTTTAAACCAAAGGATAAAACCCATTTCACCTACTGGTATCTCTATCATGTGCTAAGGTAGACAAGCCTTTTAATAATAATTATGAGAATAATAACAGCTCCCAGTCATGGAGAACTATGCTGTGAGTTAAGCACTCTGCATACTTTACAGCTAAATGTAAATTTCCTCATCTGTAAGTGAAAGATAAGAACGCACCTGTTTGATTATGTTATTATGAGGATTTGAGGAGAAGAGAAGAAAAAAGCACTCTGTAAGTTGAGGCAGCAAGGCCAAAAAGGATAGGGTTTGAAAGAGACAGACGTGGGTTAAAAGCCCAAATGAAATTTCTATGATTTGATCTTGCTGAGTTCCAGTTTCCTCTTCTCCAAAGTGGAGATGAAGCCACCACCTTGAAAAGGAATCGAAAGAGACAGTAGGTCAAATACCAGCTGGTGTCTACATTACCAGGAGGTGTTCAATAAATGCTCATACCCTGTATCCTATGATACATGCGAACAGCTTCTGTTAACCTCTGTCTGCAGTCATTCAATCATTCAATGTCAAGAGTATCCACAGAAGCACTTCCTTTAGTAACAATGATAATTTTACCCAGTTTAATAAGTCGGACACTGGTTTAACAGCTTTACATCTATGAACTCATTTAATCATCATCACAATCCAGGGAGACAGGTACTGTAATCCCCATCTTACAGACAAACACACTGAGGCACAGAGTTCAGGTATCACGCCCAGGCTCAAACAGATGGTACCTGAGTCAGCAGCAAGTCTCCCTAGTCTGTCCTCCTAACCTTGATGTGACAGCGTATATGGGGGGTCAACCTGTTTGAGCTTCTATACTTGGATATATAGCTTGAGATAAGCAATGGATGCTCTCACCAACTACAATGTGTTGAATAACTTATCAACTTCTGAAATAACATTTTGTATATTTTCTTAGAATTCCTTAAAATACTATGATTTTAAATGAGATGCCTTTTAAATGAGATGCCTATAACTAGATCATCTTGTTCCACGTGCCAGAATACTATAAATAAATGTGCTTCTTTTTCTAAGGAGCACCTAAATAAATCTCACATTAAACCACAACCCTGAGTTTTGCCATACAAGACCAAATCAAAAGAAGATATATTAGGGCAGTCTGAATGTTATCTGTTTTGTTAAACTAATGACTTCCATACCAAAAAAATCTGAATATTCTCCTTATCACTAATATTCATGTCTTCACAGTCATAGCAGTACTGTATGGTATTTCAAACTATCCTTTTACAAATTTAATCAACTCAAATATTAAACATCAATGACGATAATCTATTTCTCTGCTTAAGAGGAATCTCTGGGGGAACAGATGAGAGAGAAACGTTAAAGAATTCTGGAATTCTATCCTTCAAAGTAGGACAGGGCAGCTACCTATAAATCATGCTCTTTGTTTATTAAGATAATTAAGCCTAACAGTACACTTAACTTTCAGACTCAACAATTGTCTGGCATGAACAATTTCCACTTTTTCTAAAACAAAGGGGATGTATTCAAAGGTGTCCTCTGCAAGCTCCCTGCACAATGCATGCTATTTTAAAACATGATTTATGTGTCTAATTCCTGGAGCTGCCTTGAAAAATATACTGAGTTTTTCCTCGCATGCACCCTATTAGGAGAAGACACTCCAATCTGAAGAGTGTACTCTTGTTTCAGACTGCAGGGCTCTATATCATGTCAGCATTTTCATTAAATACGTTCAGGCTGGACCTTAAACAAATGGATTGGAGAACCACAGCTGCAGCCACTGCAGAGACACACTTATCTGGTCAGGAGGCTTACATAAGAGGTGCAGGACAGTCAGGGTGAAACCCAAGTGTCATCATCTGAACACGACTGCTTTGAGATTTGCTCACATTCTTCACATAAATGGAATCACATAACACTGAGCGGATTTCTCATTATATTTGCCTTATAGCACAGAACTGTAGGTTGACATATTAAGTTGTTTTCCCCTAAAGGTTTGGGCTCTAATTAGGGAAACGTTGGGAACTTCTGCCTAGAGGGAAAGTGGGATGCGCGGGAAGCCTGGAGGCCGGAGAAAGAATGATTTAGCCTCCATCCCTGAAGACCTAGCGCATCCAGGAATATTACTGGAGTCACTCCCCTGAGGACCTGGGACGGAGGTGACAAGACCCCCTACCCTCTGCGCGCGCGCGCGCGCGCGCACACACACACACACACACACACAACGAAGGAGCTCGGAATGAGCAATCAGCAGCAGGCGAAATGCCCTCGGAGCACCTGTCCTCTCACAGTACATTTCCAACTGGCACGTTCAGCAGAGACTGGAGCCAGCCCGCCCGGGACGGCTGCCTCTCCCCGCGTGCCCTGTCCGTGGCTTCGCTTTCTCAACTCCGCAAGCTGGAGCCCCTCTAACAAAAGGTGCTTCCCACGACGTGGAGATAATAAAAACGAACCTCCTTTTCCCCCCCGGCGCCTCCCTCCAACTTTAGAAACTACAGTCAACTTACTGGGATGCAGGCGACAGGGAGCCTTCAAGGGGGACTGCGCTCCGGCTGCGCAGAGCCCCGCTGGCCCCGCACTGCCCCGGCGGCTGCGGCGGCGGCGGGTGCGGGGCGAGGCGCTGCCGTTCTGCACCAGCTGCCTCGGCTCCGCGGTGCCCGGAGCCCGGCACTCGCCGGGGAGTACCGCCTGGCGGCGGCGACGACGAAAGCTACACGGGTCCGCGTGGTCCCGAGCGCTGCAGCAGCCACCAGCCCCGGAGTGCGGCGCTCCGAGCCCCTGGTGCGTGTCTCCGGCTCCGAGGGAATCGCGGCTCTACAAGAAAGGCGGCCGGGGAAAAGCCGAGGCGCAGCTGCCGGGAGAGCCGCCAGCCCGCTCCCAAGCTGTCGGTTACATCGCGGGCGCGCCGGGAAGCGAGCCGGTGAGCAGGCACCGCAGGTTGCACTCGCAGCCGCGCCGCGGAGAATGACAAGCTCCGAGGCGGTGCAGCCGTGCGGGGCGCGGGGTGCCACTGCGCATGAGCCCGGCTGGCTGCGGCACGTCACGGGGGGGCGGGGGGCGGGACGAGGAGTGGGGGGCGGGACGAGGAGGGGCGGGGAGGGGGTGAGCCGGGCGGGGCCGGGTGGGAGCGAGACGCCCAGCTACCCCGCGGGAAGGTACAGGAAGTCTGCTGCCTGGGGTTCTGTGAACCTAAAGCTGTTGTGGTTGAACTTGTTTGTCTCCAGAGTCCATTGTCCCTTAAAAACCACTGTTTACTCTAAGTGATCCTTTAGAGCTCTGGGCAAACCTACAAAAGTCAGTTTAACTCCTGTTATGGGTTAACCTTAAAGAGCTGGGATTTAGGGGACAATGTACCTTGGCTGTACATTAAAATAACTTACTGAGCTAATAGGAGCCCTTTTGCCCCGGCCGCACCCCAGAATCCAGAATAGAACGTCCATGAGAATCTCTGGATGGGGCCCAGCTATTATTAGGCTGTAAAGCTTCCCAGCTGAGATCGAGGTACAGTAGAGCTTCTTAAACCTTTAATATGTGATAGAATCTTCTGGAGATTTTCTTAAAATGCAGGTTCTTACGCAGTGAGTTTGGGCACTGTGGGAATGTTCTTCATTTCTAGCAAGCACTATTGATGTCGGTGCTGCAGGTCTGGACCACCCCATCTTTGCTACTCAAGGGTGGTCCAGAATCTACAGCAGAGTTTTCCTTCTGCATGAGAATCACTTTTGTAGCTATCTGAAAATATCTCCAGGCCCTATCTTCGGTAGTTATGGCTCAACCCTAGGCAAAGGTGGGACCCGTCCCACCTGGAATTTCATTCCTAAGAAGCACTCTGATGAGTCCGATAGAGGTGGTGTTTGAACCAAACTTGAGATTATTAGACCAGCAATTAGGAGTTGGGAATAGACCTTTGAAGTGGGAAGCACCAAGCCTGGTATTGAACTCAGGACATCCAAGTCCAAGTCTGACTCCTAAGTCCAAGTTCAGCTACAAGCCCAACTCCCACTGAAGCTTTATCTGATTAGTCCAAATTTTCTGTAATTATTATGCATTACTTTACCTAGGAAAAATATATAAATCATGTTACATACACAACACACATGTTGTATTCCTTACACATATCATTTGTGTGTGTGTGAGTGTATGTGTGTCCGACTATTTGCAACGCCATGGACATAGAATTTTCCAGGGAAGAATGCTGGAGTGGGTTGCCATTTCCTACTCCAGGGAATCTTCCTGACCCAAGGATCGGACACATCTCATGTGTCTCCTGCATTGGCAGATGGGATCTTTATCAACTGTGCCACCTGGGAAACCTACACATATCATTAAAGGAGGCTTAAATCTGGCCTGGGAAGAAGGTTGATTAGGAGGGAAGGTGTGGGTGTAGAGACCGAAGTGATGTGATAGAATCTTCTGGAGATTTTCTTAAAATGCAGGTTCTTACGCAGTGAGTTTGGGCACTGTGGGAATGTTCTTCATTTCTAGCAAGCACTATTGATGTCGGTGCTGCAGGTCTGGACCACCCCATCTTTGCTACTCAGGGGTGGTCCAGAATCTACAGCAGAGTTTTCCTTCTGCATGAGAATCACTTTTGTAGCTATCTGAAAATATCTCCAGGCCCTATCTTCGGTAGTTATGGCTCAACCCTAGGCAAAGGTGGGACCCGTCCCACCTGGAATTTCATTCCTAAGAAGCACTCTGAGTAAGAAATATTAGATGGCCTGTTTCATAGTGCACATAGAGAGAAGGCTACATGGGAAGAAACAAACCTTGGACTCAACCTAAGTCCTGGAAAAGTGACTTGGAGAAGACTTGGTCTCCTGATCGGTACCAACAGATGAAACTCAGTGTTCCAGAACATATGAATGTATGACACGTCATGTACATTACCTCACTGAAATCTCACAATGGTCTTGTAAATTGAATATAAAAAAAGATTTATGCTTATTTTACTAATTTTAAAAAATTGCCTTGCTCACACAATGGAACTTGAATGACACTACAGATCTGAGTGTTAGATGCAGCTTCTATAACTCTAAGAAAATCACGTCAGCTCTTACAAGGAAAAAGGTTTCTGTTTATTACTCACATCTGATTAAGGTTATGCCTAAGTTCTGAGTTAGCAAATCTTTCATTTTTGGAGAGAAGAAATCCATTTTGCATCTTCACCTCAGTTTTGCAGCTGCACAAATTGGGATGCAAAGTGTTGTCCTAACAACATCTCAAGGGCTTCCCTGGTGGCTCAGATGGTAAAGAATCCACCTGCAATGCAAGAGACCTGGGTTCAATTCTTGGGTCAGCAAGATCCTCTGGAGAAGGGTATGGTAACCCACTCCAGTAGTCTTACCTGGAAAATTTCATGGACAGAGGAGCCTGGAGAGCTACAGTCCATGGACTTGAAAAGAATATCACCTCCCCCTTGAGCCTCCGTCCCTCCCAGCCACCCCCAGTTGATTTTGAGTTCCCCGGTGGCTTAAATGGTAAAGAATCTGTCTGCAGTGCAGGAGACCCTGGTTTGATTCCTGGGTCGGGAAGATGCCCTGGAGAAGGAAATGGCAACCCATTCCAGTATTCTTGCCTGAAAAATCCCATGGACAGAGGAGCCTGGTGGCCTACAGTCCATGGGATCGAAAAGAGTTGGACATGATTGAGTGACTAACACACTCACTCAAGATCATCTCAGTTTTAGGACATTACAGTTGCATAGTGTGGATTTCACTGAGAGCTTCAAAGAACAACACTCACATTTTCTGGTGACAAGTGTGATTACCATCCTCATTTTATCCAGGGCTAAAGAAACTACATGATTGAGACAAAATCCAGGCAAGAGCCAGGCTCAGGCCTCAGTCCTTCTTCTCTGCTCTCCTGTCACCAAACGACCTCCTGAATATTGTTTTTCATTTAGAAATTTTTACTGATTTTCCATCAGTAAATTAGAACCCCAAGATATTCCAGAGTTACTTTTTGATATAGAACCAGAAGTGTTAGGAACAATTCTTGTAGTAAGTGTTCTGGACTATATTTCCAATGTAGAATAAAGTTTTGGAAGAAAGTGCATGATATTTGGGCTTCTCTGGTGGCTCAGATATCTGCCTGCAAAGTGAGAGACCAGGGTTGGATCCCTGGGTCAGGAAGTTCTCCTGGAGAAGGGAATGGCAACCAACTCTAGTATTGCCTGGAGAATTCTGTGGACAGAGGGTGGGATATTTATACACAGTCTACCAATCCAGAAGTTTGCTTCAGAATGCTGTATTGTAAACTATGTACAACCCACCCTTGTCTTTCAGTTCAGTTCAGTTCAGTTCAGTTGCTCAGTCATGTTTGACCAATTGTGACCCCATGGACTGCAGCACACCAGGCCTCCCTGTCCATCACCAACTCCTGGAACTTGCTCAAACTCATGTCTATCGAGTCAGTGATGCCATCCAACCATCTCATCCTCTTTTGTCCCCTTTTCTCAGATATTTGTAAGGCCTCCTCAGACAAAGCCTTCAATCTTTCCTAGCATCAGGGTCTTTTCCAGTGAGTCAGTTCTTTGCATCAGGTGGCCAAAGTATTGGAGTTTCAGCTTCAGCATCAGTCCTTTCAATGTATATTCAGGACTGATTGCCTTTAGGATGGACTGGCTGGGTCTATTTGCAGTCCAAGGGACTCTCAAGAGTCTTCGTCAACACTACAGTTCAAAAGCATCAATTCTTTGGTGCTCAGCTTTCTTTATAGTCCAACTCTCACATCCAACATGACTACTGGAAAAACCATAGCCTTGACTAGATGGACCTTTGTTGACAAAATAATGTCTCTGCTTTTTAATATGCTATCTAGGTTGGTCATAGCTTTTCTTCCAAAAAGTAAGTGTCTTAATTTCATGGCTGCAATCACCATCTGCAGTGATTTTGGAGCCCCAAAACATAAAGTCTCTCACTATTTCCGCTGTTTCCCCATCTATTTGCCATGAAGTGATGGGACCAGATGTCATGATCTCAGTTTTCTGAATGTTGAGTTTTAAGCCAACTTTTTCACTCTCCTCTTTCACTTTCATCAAGATGCTCTTTAGTTCTTCTTCGCTTTCTGCCATAAGGGTCATATCATCTGCATACCTGAGGTTATTGATATTTCTCCTGGCAATCTTGATTCCAGCTTGTGGTTCATCCAGCCCAGCATTTTGCATGATGTACTCTGCATATAAGTTAAATAATACAGGGTGACAGTATACAACCTTGACATACTCTTTTCCCAATTTGAAACCAGTCTGTTGTTCCGTGTCAAGTTCTAACTATTGCTTTTTGACCCACATACAGATATCTTAAGAGGCAGGTCAGGTGGTCTGGTATTCCCATCTCTTTAAGAATTTTCCACAGTTTGTGGTGATCCACACAGTCAAAGGCTTTGGTGTAGTCAATAAAGCAGAAATAGATGTTTTTCTGGAACTCTTTTGCTTTTTCTATGATCCAACAGATGTTGGCAATTTGATCTCTGACTCCTCTGCCTTTTCTAAATCCAGCTTGAACATCTGGAAGGTCATGGTTCATATACTGTTGAAGCCTGGCTTGGAGAATTTTGAGCATTACTTTACTAGCATGTGAGATGAGTGCAATTGTGCAATTGTTTGAGCATTCTTTGGCATTGCCTTTCTTGGGGATTGGAGTAAAAACTGACCTTTTCCAGTCCTGTGGCCACTGCTGAGCATATTGAGTGCAGCACTTTCACAGCACTATCTTTTAGGATTTGAAATAGCTCAAGTGGAATTCCATCACCTCCACTAGCTTTGTTCATAGTGATGCTTCCTAAGGCCCACTTGACTTCGCATTCCCGGATGTCTGGCTGTTGGTGAGTGATCACACCATCGTGGTTATCTGGGTCATGAAGATCTTTTTTGTACAGTTCTTCTGTGTATTCTTGCCACCTCTTCTTAATATCTTCTGCTTCTGTTAGATCCATACCATTTCTGTTCTTTATTGTGCCCATCTTTGCATGAAATGTTCCCTTGGCATCTTTAATTTTCTTGAAGAGATCTAGTCTTTCCCATTCTATTGTTTTCCTCTATTTCTTTGCATTGATCACTGAGGAAGGCTTTCTTATCTCTCCTCGCTCTTCTGTGGAACTCTGCATTCAAACAAGTATATCTTTCCCTTTCTCCTTTCCCTTTTGCTTCTTGTCTTTTCTCAGCTATTTGTAAGGCCTCCTCAGACAGCTGTTTTGACTTTTTGCATTTCTTTTTCTTGGGGATGGTCTTGATCACTGCCTCCTGTACAATATCAGGAACCTCTGTCCATGGTTCTTCAGGCACTCTATCAGATATAATCCCTTGAATCTATTTGTCACTTCCACTGTATAATCATAAGGGATTTGATTTAGGTCATACCTGAATGGTCTAGTGGTTTTCCCTACTTTCTTCAATTTAAGTCTGAATTTGGCAATAAGGAGTTCATGATCTGAGCCACAGTCAGACCCCGGTCTTATTTTTGCTGACTGTGTAAAGCTTCTCCATCTTTGGCTGCAAAGGATATAATCAATCTGATTTCGGTGTTGACCATCAGGTGATGTCCATGTGTAGAGTCTTCTCTTGCGCTGTCGGAAGAGCGTGTTTGCTATGACCAGTGCGTTCTCTTGCTGAAACTGTTAGCCTTTGACCTGCTTTGTTTTGTACTCCAAGGCCAAATTTGCCTGTTTATTCCAAATATCTTTGACTTCCTACTTTTGCATTCCAGTCCCCTATAATGAAAAGGATATCTTTTTTGGGTGTTAGTTCTAGAAGGTCTTGTAGGTCTTCATAGAACCGTTCAACTTCAGCTTCTTTAGCATTACTGGTAGGGGCATAGACTTGTATTACTGTGGTATTGAAAGGTTTGCCTTGGAAATGAACAGAGATCATTCTGTTGTTTTTGAGATTGCATCCAAGTACTGCATTTTGGACTCTTGTTGACTATAATGGCTACTCCATTTCTTCTAAGGGATTCTTGTCCACAGTAGTAGATCTAATGGTCATCTGAGTTAAATTCACCCATTCCAGTCCATTTTACTCACAATGTAAAGACAATGTAACATCTTTACTTCAATTAGAGCTACTCCTCTGTGTGATTATGAAAAAATTAACAAATGAACACCCTAATTAAAAGAGGATTCTCTGTAAATTAGGGAGTTGATTGTGGAACACCGTTAGTTCAGTTTTTAATATGGAAATATTTTAAAGAAAAAAAAACATAAAAAATCAGCATAATAGTCATGTTGGGATTTTTAGGAGAGGTGTCCCAAGTTGTGATCCTGTTTTCTGAAGTGTTAGAAACTCCAGTCAAAATATCTATCTGTAGAGTGTATGACGGAGAAGGCAATGGCACCCCACTCCAGTACTCTTGCCTGGAAAATCCCAATGGACAGAGGAGCCTGGTGGGCTGCAGTCCATGGGGACGCTAGGGGTCAGACACGACTGAGCGACTTCGCTTTCACTTTTCACTTTCATGCATTGGAGAAGGAAATGGCAACCCACTCCAGGGTTCTTGCCTGGAGAATCTCAGGGATGTTGGAGCCTGGTGGGCTGCTGTCTATGGGGTTGCACACAGTTGGACACGACTGAAGCGACTTAGCAGTAGCAGCAGCAGAGTGTATGCATTCATTTCAATATTGACTTTTTGAAAACCAGGATTTAATTTTATAAAAAGTTAATTAGTTTGACCCACCGCCATTGTATTTTGAGCCACTATCACTGGCATTAAACACATGAAATATATACCATTGCTTTAATATTGACCATGTCTTATTGATTGTGACTGATTTAGAACTTGTTTCTCATTAGTTTCTGTGTTGTCTGGCAAGAATAGCAGCAATGTTTTTTTTTTTCCTCTGAGGCTTGCATTCCTTATGGGTCAGCAAAGCCTGCTCTTTGGCTGAAAATTTCTTCATTCAATGCCTCTATAAGTCCCAATGGTAAGGATTTCAATTATACAGATGCTAGCAACTCCATTGAACCCATTTTCTGCTCATTCAAGAAACTGTACCTAGAATAGATTCTTATTCAATTCTCTCTGCTAAGAATCACAGGTTGATTGTTGAGCTGAGAGGCTCTGGCCCCCAAATTTTTTGTATTTGTTAATTATATTTCTTTATCCATTTCACTCAAAGAGAGTCTTTGACATGAAAATCTTCTACCTTCTGCCTGCTTCGTAGTTTCAGTCCAGCTCAGAGAACTGTGGCGAGTCCAGGTGACTGGCAAAGCTGAGACAAAAATGGGAACACAGAATTAGATTTCACTTGGAAAGAATGAGGTTACCATAAAAGGTTAATACAAGTTGTGCTTGATTTCTGGACATGGCTTCTTACCAAGTCTGCCTTAGTTGAACACATGCAGCTGCTAGTAAATTCCCTAGAAATTGTAACTGAATCCCTGGTGGGGTATGGGGGTGGGAGGAGGTGGGACTGGGGATAGGTAGGTAATCATTCTGTTTTGTTTTGTTTTTCATCCTGGGCAACTTTTGGAAACTATTGAAAAGCTCAATTCCTCTTTCCCTGACACAGGAATATTAAGAAGTGCTTGAATTTCAAATGCTTACTTCTCAATTGTTTGTGCTAAATAATTTCTTTAGAACTTAGAGCAGCCTGATTTTCAGGCTAGCTCCAAAATATTTTTTTTAAATAAGTTAACACAGTGTTCAACTGCAACTCCGAGCCTGAAAAGAAACAGGTGCTGGGTGAAGGTTCTGGCCCAATGATAAGAGTGGGGTCTGGGGCAGGGGAGAATGGAATTTAGGGGCCAAAGAGGAAGACAACCTGTGGTCTTGGTTGCTGAGAAGCAGAGACTGATAAAGATTGTTTATCAGTAGCCTCTAAGATAAACTTGGGATAAGTATCGGCCTGTGACCAAGAAGAGAAATAGCAGTTGAAACTGGACCTGCAGCTTAACGCTTGCATCTACTAAAAGTGTAAAGAGCCTCACATTTGTGTTAATCTATAGGAAAGAATGATCAGAGATTACTGAATAGGTTATAAATCCCTTACAAATGGATAAATACTTTAAAGAACTGTTACAGAAATGTACATTCAATTTTAATGTCTAAGAATTACCTACCCCTCTCTTCCAGACATGTTACCCACTAATAGAAGGAGAAGGTGGCCAGTGGAGAGGCTGTGTGCACAGTTAGAACCACACATAGTTGGCTGGCCCTGGCTTCTGGAATCCCCATCTGCCAGGTACAATCACATGACTACCATCTTTGATTACCTAACATGGAATAACAATAGTTTTAAGCAAATGCATGTGTGCTCAGTCATGTCTGATTCTTTGTAATTCCATGGACTGTAGCCCGCCATGCTCCTCTGTCCATGAAACTTTCCAGGCAAGCACACTAAAGCGGGTTGCCATTTCCTACCCGAGGGGATCTTCCTGACCCAGGGATTGAACCCACATCTCCATCATTGGCAGGCAGATTTGTTACCACTGAGCCACCTGGGAAACCCATAGTAAGTTCCTAATGAATGCTAGATATTAGAATTAACTTTTTTTTCCT
Organism: Giraffa tippelskirchi; assembly: GCF_054371585.1. Classification (NCBI taxonomy): domain Eukaryota; kingdom Metazoa; phylum Chordata; class Mammalia; order Artiodactyla; family Giraffidae; genus Giraffa; species Giraffa tippelskirchi. The sequence goes on along the minus strand of NC_137280.1, from coordinate 34,406,190 downwards.
CCTAGAGTCAAAATCTGTAGCTAGATGTCTCCTAATGCCTGTTTTATCATTTTAATGTAAGCACTGATTAACTGTGGTTCGTCAGAGAGTGCTTTCCCTTTTTGACAGAAGACTTAGGATTGACTTTAGGGCTCCTCTGAGAATAGGAAAACCTTGTAGAAAAGGCTTTCAGGGGAGATCAAGACAAAGCCTGCTAATGTTACTGTGTGGCCTCACAGGTACTGCAAAGGAAAAGGCAGGGCTTAGGACTTGACACTTCCAGATCTTTCTACTGGGAGAAAGAAATTATGGTGGGAAAAGAGACAGTACTTATAAAAGTGAGAGCAGAGAGTGCCTTAAGGAGATGTCTTTATATTACAGATTAAAGAATGGATGTTCCCATCACCGTTTGTCGTTCTGACCTTACATATTCCTTAAATGTCTATCTTGATGTCACTGCTTAAGGTTTGCGGCTTTAAGTTATATGAGGATGTGTTACTCATAATGTTGACAGAGAGTCCTTTGTTCACTTTTTACTTGTTCTGCCTTCATCACTTCCATACAATATAATTCTCACACACTCCAGCTGGAAGTAAGCACCAGAGAAAACCGTGTGTTTCATTATCAGCCAACAAACAAAAATTCAAGGTTGAGGAAGGAAGATGTATAAAGTTGTTGAGAGTTTTACTTCAGGAGGAGCTAATTGGGTTGCTCTCCAAAGTCAGAAAGGTATGAAAAGCTTTCAGGGGCTAAAGCACGGCTGTCATTTCTTTCTCCATTCCCACCCCTTCAAATCTTTCTTCAGCAAATAGACTTTCCTGCTCTCAGTCTTGCATCGTCCCTGGCATGCAGCCATATCTTGCTATGGAGGGACACAAGATGACAAGGTGGGGAAATTCAGTATACTGTGGCTTTTTCTTTTCAGTCAGAAGTCCATTTAGGACTGGAGGGATATGTGCTGTTTACGTGAATTTCTTCCTCAGTCTGCCTCAGCTTACTTATCTGCAAAATGAGAATGTTAAAGGTGGCTGTTATTATTCTTGGAAAGAGTCAGCTATTTACCGTCCTCCTTCCCCATGAAGAAGGAGCATTTAGTTTCTGCTGAACTCTCTTCCCTTCATTATGCCCAAAGAGGAAAACACCTTCTAGAGAGGGGTACTAGGAAAGACTAGGGAGAATGAGGGCCCCCCAAAGTTTCCACATACTTGGTGGTCAATCCTACTATTCTGAACAAGCGACTGAAGCTCTTAGAATTTGAGGTGTTAACTTGTACGGTCGGTGGTCACCCTCTTTAGCCCAACCATATTCTTTGAGGGATGGAAAAAAGCACAAGCACGTAGCCCGGTAGAAAAGCAGACCTTGGACATTTCACAGAGATTCACACAGAAGAATTCCCAGAGGCAAAAGCCATAAAATAAACCATCACTCCAAGACATCTTGTAAAAACAGCAGTTGGTTTTAGAAATATTTAATCCCAAATTCCACTGAAGTGCACATGGCATTTCCTGTTTCTGGAAACAGAAGAAAATTAAGCTCTGCTTGAAAGAAAGAAGGCAGAGCCAGATGTTGGTGTTGGTGATGATCTGCAGAGCCTGACGCTCATGTGGCAGCAGTCCGGGAAATACATGACAGCTGTCTGAAGCCCTGGGAGCCTAATTTCTCTTGGCTAGAAAAGAAACAAAGTGTACAGGCTGTGTTGTTTATATATACAATGGACAGTTGAGCCCAAGAGACATGAATTTGGTTTGTAGAGCCAGTAACAGCAATTTTAAATATTATTTATATTCCTTTGACAAACTTTGTCCAAATCACTTATTCAAGGAAAGTTTGGTATCCAACCAACTATAATGCCATTCTAAAGTTATTTCTTTTCCCCAGAAAATGCTAGACTATTAGATTTTAAAAACCAATTAAAGGCAATTTTATAGTAGTTTGCTTTGTCTGTATTAGTAATTAGAATTCTGTTCTGAAAATACATGATTGGGCTTCTTGATAAAAAGAGCCTTGGGTGTACAGTGGTGATTAAAACCTACTTTATCTTTTATTATATCCCACCCGGATTCTTCTGCTTTGGTCAAACTGGTTTGTTCTTCTTCATTGCTTCACATCCTTTGAGCTTTATTGCTTTAGTGTGTTTCACTGTTTAGTTTTTTGATTCCTTGCATTATTCAATTATATTCAATTTGACTTTTACGTGGATAAAATTTTCCATTTTAACTCTTTGTTTCCCCTCTTTTAAAAACTTGTAATATAATTGACCTAGAACACTATGTTAATTCCAGGTATATAACATAGTGATTCAATATATCTATACATTACAAAATAATCACCAGGATATGTCTAGTTCCCATATCACCATACAAAGTTGTTACAATACTATTGACTATGCTCCCAATGCTGTACAGTTCATCCCCATGAATCATTTATTTTGTAACTGGATGTTTATACCTCTTAATCTCCCTCACCTATTTCATTTATCCCTCCGCCCCTACTCCTCTGGCAACTACCTGTTTGTTCTCTGTATCTATGAGTTTGTTTCTGTTGTTATGTTTATTCATTTGTTTTGTTTTTTAGATTCCCATGTAAGTGAAATCATATGGTATTTGTCTTTCTCTGTGTGATTTATTTCACTTAACATAATACCCTCTAGGTTTATTCATGTTGTTACAAATGGCAAGATTCGTTTTTCTCTATGGCTAATATTTTGGTTCTTTTCCTTCTTTTCCATTCATCTATCAATGGACAATTAGATCGCTTTCTTATCTTGACTAATTGTAAATAATGCTGCAATGAGCAAAGGGGTGCATATATTTTTTGAATAAATGTTTTTTGCTGGATCATATGATAGTTCTATTTAAAATTTTTTCAGGAAATTCATATTGTTTTTCACAGTAGTTACATCAATTTGCATTCCCACAAACGTTGCACAAGAGTTCCTTTTTCTCTACATCCTTGCAAACACTTTTTATTTGTTATCATGTTAATAATGTCTATTCAGGTCCTCTGCTCATTTCCTCATCTGGTTTTTTTTGTGTTTCTTGATGTTTATTTTTATGAGTTCTTTTTATATTTTAGATATTAATCCCCTATCAGGTATATCATTTGCAAATATCTCTCCCATTCGTTAGGCTGTCTTTTCATGTTGTTGAGAGTTTCATTTGCTGTGCAAAAAATTTTTGGTTTGATGTAGTCTCATTTGTTTATTTTTACTTTTGTTTTCCTTGCCTGAGGAGACATATCCAAAAAAAATATTGCTAAGACCCATGACCCATGTTGATAATGTACTGGCTATGTTTTTCTCCTAGGTATTTTTTGTGTTCAAGTCTTACACTTAAATCTTTACTCCATTTTGAGTTTATTTTTGTACATGGTGTGGGACAGTGGTCCGGTTTGATTCTTTTGCATGTAGCTGCCCAGTTTTCCCAGTATCGTTATTGAAAAAGCAGTCTCTTCCTCATTGTATATCCTTATACCTCCTTTGTCATAGATTAATCATCCATAGATTGTAGCTTCATTTCTTGGCTCTCTATGCTATTCCATTAAACTATGTATCTGTTTTTGTGCCAGTATCATATTGTTTTGGCTACTGTAACTTTGTAGTATAATTTGAAATCAGGAAGCTTGATACCTCCAACTTTGTTCTTCTTTCTCAAGATCACTTTGGCTATTTGAAATCTTGAGTTTCCACATGAATTTTAGGGGCTTCCCTGGTGGCTCAGAAGGTGGAGAATTCGCCTTCAATGTGGGAGACCTGGGTTTGATCCCTGGGTTGGGAAGATCTCCTGGAGGAGGGCATGACCACTCACTCCAGTATTCTTGCCTGGAGAATCCCCACAGACAAAAGAGCTTGGCAGTCCATAGGGTTGCAGAGAGTTGGACATGACTGAGCGACTAAGCACACACACACAGATTTTAGAATTATTTGTTCTAGTTCTGAGAAATGCCACTAGTTTTAAAGTAAGGGTTGCATTGAATCTGTGGATTGCCTTAGGGAGTATGATTGTTTTAACTATTAATTCTTCCAATCCACGAGCATCTTTCCATTTGTTTTCTTGTCTTCAACTTCTTTCATCAATGTCTTATAATCTCTGAGTACAGTTAGTTGTTAGTGTATAGAAATGCAACAGATTTCTGTATATTACTTTTGTATCTTGCAATAGTTTTTTGGTGGTATCTTTAGGACTTTCTTTACTGTCATGTAGTCTGAAAACAATGATAGTTTTACTTGTTCCTTTCCAATTTGGACTCTTTTTATTTTATTTTTTCTTATCTGATTGTCATTGAATAAAAGTGGCAACAGTGGGCACATTTGTTTTGTTTCCTGATCTTAGGAGAAATGCTTTCAGCTTTCCACCATTGAGTTTAATGTTGACTAGGTTTGTCATATATGGCCTTTATTATGTTGAGGTATAATCTCTCAGTACCCACTTTGTTAGAAGTTTTTATCATAAATGAATGTTGAATTTTGTCAGAATCTTTTTCTGCATCTGTTGAGATGATCATATGATTTTTTTCTTCAATTTATTAATGGGTATATCACACTGATTAATTTGCAGGAATTGAACCTCCTTGTATCCCTGGAATAAATCCCACTTTAATCATGGTGTATGATTCTTTTAATGTATTCTTAAATTTGGTTTGTTAATATCTTGTTAAGGGTTTTTGCCTCTATGTCCATCAATGATACTGTCTGTAATTTTCCTTTTTTCTTTGTGGTACTGTTGACTGACTTTGGCACCAGGATGATACTGACCTCATAGAATAAGTTCAAAAATGTTCTTTCCTCTGCAATTTTTTTGGGATGATTTGAGAAGGGTGGTATTAGCTTCTTAAATGTTTGGTGGAATTCACCTTTGAAGCTGTCTGGTTCTGGACTTTTGTTTTTTAGGACTTTTAAAAAAAATGTTGACTCAATTTAATCAATCTGTTTATATTTTCTAGTTTTCTGATTCAATCTTGGGTGATTGTACATTTTTAAGAATTTATCCATTTCTTCTAAGTTGCTCATTTTATAATAATCTCTTACGATCCTTTGTATTTCTGTGGTTTGGGGTGAAACTTCTTCATTTCTGATTTTACTTATATGCACTTTCTCTTTTTTTTCTTGGTGAATCTGGCTAAAGTTTTATCAATTTTGTTTATCTTTTAAAAGAACTAGCTCTTAATTTTACTGATCTTTTGCACTACTTTTAAAAATCTTTATTTCATTTTTTCTGCTCTGATCTTTATGATTTCTTTGCTTTATACTAAGTTTGAGTTTTGTAGGTTCTTCTTTTTCTAGTTCCTTTAGGTATAAGCTTAGGTTGTTTTTGAGATTTTTCTTCTTTCCTGGGGTAGCTTTTTTTTGCTATAAACCTGATAGCTCGGTTAGTAAAGAATCCACCTGCAATGCAGGAGACCCCAGTTTGATTCCTGGTTCAGGAAGATCTGGAGAAGGGATAGGCTACCCACTCCAGTATACTTGCACTTCCTTTGTGTTTCAGCTGATAAAGAATCTGCCTGCAATGTGGGAGACCTGGATTCAATCCCTGTGTTGGGAAGAACCCCTGGAGAAGGGAAAGGCTACCCACTCTAGTATTCTGGCCTGGAGAGTTCCATGGACTACATAATCCATAGGGTCACAAAGAGTCAGATCTGACTGAGTGACTTTCTCTTTCATTTTTCCCTTATAGAACTGCTTTTGCTGTTTACTGTGGGTTTTGAGTCATTGTGTTTACAATTTCATTTGTCTCCATGTATTTTTTTTAAATTTCTTCCTTGATTCCTTCAGTGACCTATTGGTTATTTACCAGCATAATACTTAAACTTCACATGTGTTTTGAGTTTTTTTTTTTTAATATACTTTATTTCTTTACTGTTGTGGTTTACTCAAGTTCTCCTTTCCAACTTCTTGTCTTTCAAATACTAGCCATACTTGAATGCCTAATACATGTCTCCGCATGTCTATGTAGTTGACTTTGATCATGCTGGCTCCCTTGCTGGAGATATCGCTACTCCCGTGGGCATCTATAATACCTACTGTCTGTATCATCCACATGGCAGTAATTCCAAATTCTCCCTGGTTCCTAGCACAGACCTTCAAAACCTCTTGGACTTTCTTGAGTGATAAGAGTGCCTTATGATATACATAATGAACCTCTTTGGGCCATGGTTTGGTTTATGGTAGTAAGATATGGAGAAAAAACAGCCATGTGCTTAGAAGTTGGAACTTTCAGCCCCACTCCCTGACCCTGGGGAGGGGAAGGAGAAGAGGTGGAGACTGAGCTCAATAAAATGGCCAGTGATTTAATCAGGCATGTCTGTGCAATGAAACCTCAATTGAAAAAAAAAAAGCTCAAGGCAGCGAGGCTTGAGGAACTTCCTGGTTGATGCATATATTGATGACTCAGAGGGTCATGCACCTGACCTCACATGGACAGGCGTTCCTATACATTACCGTATCGAATACCTTGCCCTGGTTGTTCTGTCCTACTTTACACTTATTTTGGGTTTTAACCAAAATACAATGAGAATAATTTCAGAACCTTAAAAAGGTGATACTGAACTGATAATCCTAAATATATCTTCCTAAGTTCTCTGAGTCATCCTAGCCAATTATTGAATCTGAAGTAGCATTGTAGGAACCTCTGAATTTGTAGCCAAGTCAGACAGGGTATAGGTAGCCTGGAGACTCCACTTGCAGCTGGCATCTGATGTAAGGGAAATCTGTTAGGGACTTTGCACTTTAGCTTATAGTATTTGATGCTAACTGCAGTTATTATTAGAATTGAATTGAATTGTAGGACTCTCAGTTGGTATCAGGGAATTGGCGTCAGAACACAGAATTACCCCGTGTAATTAAAATACACACGATATTTTTGTGTTGTCTTATTTATAGTGTTGATTATCATCAAGCAGAAATGACATCAGCATCTCAAGATGAGGAAGAGAGCAATTATAGCAGTATGTTCATGTCCACACCAGTCAATCTGATCAAGTTGATTGGTGGTCAGTGAAGTAATCAACACATTTTAGTATTGTGTGCTTGTGGAAGTCAAGTCCACATTTCCTATGTCTTTATATTTCAAGCCATGCTTCATGAATTCAGAGAAGGCAATGGCACCCCACTCCAGTACTCTTGCCTGGGAAACCCCATGGATGGAGGAGCCTGGTAGGCTAAGGTCCATGGGGTCGCGAAGAGTCGGACATGACTGAGTGACTTCACTTTCCCTTTTCACTTTCATGCACTGGAGGAGGAAATGGCAACCCACTCCAGTATTCTTGCCTGGAGAATCCCAGGGATGGAGGAGCCTGGTTGTCTGCCATCTATGGGGTCGCACAGAGTCGGACAGGACTGACACGACTTAGCAGCAGCAGCAGCAGCAGCAGCTTCATGAATTATCTTAAAAAATTCTAAGTACTAATGACACACTTTATGGTTGATATGATGATGTACAAATAAGTGCTTGTTAATTATAATATTCATTTTTCATTTCATGCCTACTTAACAATCTTGTTTCTACAAACATGACTTTTATATTTTTTTCTTTCCTTATTTCACAAATAGGAAAAAATAATCCATAGATAAGCCTCTTTCCTAAAATCTCAGAGTAAGTCAGGACCAGACCTGAAATTAAAAGTCCACCCCATTTGGGCTTCATTTGTGACTTAGCTTATCACAGCCTCCTTAAGTATTAAGAGCTACTGGTCTTTCTCAGTTCCAATAATTCTATGAATGATAATAGACAGTGATAAAGCTGTTGAAGTTCAGAAACAGATTCTATCATTCATAGTGAGCTTGTCGTTCATTTTAGCCTTATGTTTATGCTAGTAATTAAACTCATTTTGCCAAGTTAAGTTGGTGAGTCACTTATACTGATAGGAAATGTTAAGAATCTAACTTAAGACATGCACTTTTAAAAAGGAAAAGAAATAGACTTCAAGCATTGACAAAACAGAAACACTTAAAAAAATCTTGAGTATATAGAAATAACTGTATTTCCTCTCTAGCAGGTTAAAAGTTAGTTAGCTCTATTGAATTGTAGCTAGACTCACTCTTTGAGTCTTCTTCATATTTTATATCAGAACTGAAACAATAACTTTGAAGCCAGAAGAGTTTCTAATGACTTTGAGGGATACCAACTAACAATTTATTTCAGGAAAGAGAACAGAAGAGACATATTGCTTTAATTTATCTGATTTAATGTTACTCTTCAGAAGTAATCACTTGCTTTTCTAATACACCAAACTTTTACTTTATTACTAACAGAATCTCTGAAAATGACAGCAACTGGAGTTAAGGAAGAATCATTACCATAACATTCCGTTTGACAACATGCAATCATGTCCATTAAGAGCTTTAAATTGCCCTCAAACGTGTGGTAGGAAGCATCAAGGTTTATTTAACCTAGTGCTGAGTACTTATAAGCTTGATAATAAACTTGCATAAACAGGCTGATTCTCAGCACATTTCCCTAAGAGTTTTATCTAAAATGGCAAACATGGACAGAAAGGATTATTGCCTGGAGTCTTAAGTTTAGACATACTTGTGAGGCTTTCTTTGAGTCAAAGCAGATGATTTTTGTGAAAATTTTGCAGTTAAGCAACCGACGGCTCAATGGGTGGAGAATCCGTCTGCAATGCAAGAGACCCAGGAGACATGGGTTTGATCCTCGGGTTGGGAAGATTCCCTGGAGGAGGAAATGGCAACCCACTCCAGTATTCTTGCCTGGGAAAGGTCTCTTGCCTTCTCAGTCCAAAGGGTGGCAAACAGTTGGGCACAATTGAGTGACTAAACACGGACATTGCAATTAACAGAAAGTCCATGATCCTTCCTTTCCAGAAGACTCCTGGATAAGTAGGGATGTCTGTTCCATGTAAGCTTTGGTATGGAGGACTTAGAAACTTGAGTGTTTAAGAGAAGGCCTCAGAGATTGTTCTGATTTTGATTACATCAATAGTATTTAATTCCAGGGGAGTCTAGTACAATTATCTTTTGAGACCCACTTAGAGCCATTCCAAAATTCCAGAATTCACTGTCTAGACCAATCTAGACTCTTCTAATTCAGGAATGATATGGCCTTCTGTAGGTCCACCCTCCTGGGGCCACAGGAGAATTGATGGAAGCTTGGTTAGAAAAAAGGTGACCTGTTGTAGAAAAAAGGCATGGTTGTGCCTGCAACAATGTGGACCCCAGAGCAGTTTTTCTCTTTTTTTGTGGGAAAGAGAGAACCAGTAATTCAGCCCCCAGCACAGTGGTTAGCAAGGTGGGCTCTGGGGGTAGGTAACCCTGGTCTGTAGGCCTCCACTGACATGAGTGTACATGCTCAGTTGCTCAGTCGCATCTGACTCTTTGCAACCCCACACACGGTGGCCCACCAGGCTCCTCTGTCCATGGGATTCTCCAGGCAAGAATACTAGAGTGGGTTGCCATTTCCTTCTCCAGATGATCTTCCTAACCCAGGGATTGAATCCACATCTCCTGCATTAGCAGGTGGATTCTTTACTGCTGAACCAACTGGTAAGTCTCCACTGACAGGTACTAGACTCTTAATCAAGTTGCTTTTACTCTTACTGTCTTAAGATTTCTCATTTGCAAAATGTAGCAATGGCTTTTCTTAATTAATATTTAATTACATGATCAATGAAATCATGGTTTTTAAACTTCTAGCAGTCTCTGAAACCTAGAAAGTGCTCAGATAACAACCAGAAAGTACTGGTGTGCTGGGTGAGGTCTGTGCATTTTATATATGTAACTCATTTAATTTTCATGTATGAATTACTGCATTCCCATCTTATAGATGAAGAAACTGAGGCACATACAGATTAAGCAGTTTGTTCAAGATCACACAGCTGGTAAGCAGCAGATCACCACCACTCATTTTAAGCTAAGTCCTATGGCTCCAGAGTCCATGAATTCAACCATGATTTTCTGTTGCTTATCTAATAAATAAATGCGATGTCTTATTATTGTTATTTTCCTTCCTGTAAGTCTTTCCAACTCCATGACACTGACATGACCTCCATTGTCTCAGCTCTTTTGTTTGAGGAGAAGCAGCAGTTGTCCCTTCCTATTGGTTGCTGCTGCTGCTGCTGCTAAGTCAACCAGGGTAATCCATGACAAGTCACTTATCATTTGCATGGTTCTCAAGGTGAAGGAAAAATAGTAGCCAGAAGAGCTCAGTGGCTTTCTAACTGGTGAGGTTGGAAGAAGACACAGGAAGTGTATAGCCTACCTCTTCTTCTTGTCTTTTAGGTGGGAGCTGCTGAGAAGTGAGCCCTCTTCCGTGCTCCTCTCTGGGTTGTATGATGAGACAGATCTGCTCTAGGAGTCTACCCCTCCCCCCACCCCCCACCCCTACACCCGCAGCAGGGCAGAGAAGCTTCTAATTCTGGAGAAGGCAAACCTGCTGTATCAGAATGCCTCTGGCGCATTGCTGTGTTAAGTCACCTCCTCTTCTAATATCCTTATTGGTGCATGCTAAGTTGCTTCAGTCATGTTCGACTCTTTGTGACCTCATGGACTGTAGCCCACCAGTCCGTATCTGACTGTGATGTCCTTCCTCTGTTCATAGGATTCTCCAGGCATGAATACTGGAGTGACATGCCTTCCTCTAGGGAATCTTCCTTGTGGCCTCTATCTCCCTAACTTCTCTATTTATGTCTTAATTTATTTGCACTTCAAGTGAGGAAAAACAAGACATTCATTATTGAGTACCTCTGACTTCTGACTTTCAAGATGTTGACTCTTCCCCAAGGGCCCTCTGATTTTCCTGCTGAAATTGATGAGTTTACACTGATTCATTCGCATCATTCTCTCATCATCCTCTGATGGTCCATTATTTTTCAAGGTGACTGTGAACTAAAGGAGCTGACTCTCACATAGACTTTGAATATGTTAAAACTCAGTCAATGAGTGGGAAGAATTTAATTTAATCATCATTTCATCCTCTGCATGTGAAATGTGCTATAAAGAGATGTCAGTGAGTATGCTCATAATTACAAATGTATTATTTTAACTTATTACTTTAATGTTAAAGGAACTTGTTACATTACACTGTCATCAGATATCTGATAAGAATAAAATGAGTATTAAAGTAGAACAAGTCTATGCAACATGAGATGCATGCAAGTTAACCAATTTATAAATAAAGAAAAGGTGAAGTGGAAGGAGACCAAGTTCAAAGACATACTGCCATCGATGGCCAAGCTGGATGCAGTTGGGGGTTTTGAATGTACTGGGTAAGCCCGTGAGGTCCTACCTAAACATCATACGGCACAGCTCACATCTTGACCACTTTTAAATTCAGGATTCCCACAATAATATCATCTGTTCAGTTCAGTTGGGCAAATATTTACTTGACTCGAGCTTTCTATATGTTCTATATGCTCTATGGTCTGTTTGGGCAAAAGAGCAATGAAACGAATAAATATGGGTCATAGCATCGTGGAAAACAACGGAAAGAACCCAACTACCCTTGTTAGTAAAATTTGTAATTGTTAGCAAAGAAATATCTTCTAAAATTAAAAGTGCCATTATTTAAATATATGTACTATGATTTTTATTTCTTTGTTTCTTACAGTAGAAAAAATAAAAAAATCATGCGCTTTCATCAACAGGAAATGGCTTTATAAATTATTATACTTTTACTCTATGGAATATTATGGAGTTATTTGATGGAATGAGATAGATGTATTTGAAGAGACTGGAAAAATGTAATGATATTAAGAAAAATTAGTTATGTGTACAATTCCATTTTTGTAAAAATAAAACAGTAGGGGCAGTGGTATTCATTTGTATATTGTACATGTTATTAATAGTTTAGCAAAGAAATAAGTAAGGAAGAAGTGTATGCTCAGTTGTGTCCAACTCTTTGCCGACCTCATGGACTATAGCCTGCCAGGCTTCGCTGTCCATGGAATTCTCCAGGCAAGAAAACTGGAATGGTTGCCATTTCCTTCTCCAGAGCATCTTCCCAACCCAGCGATTGAACCCATGTCTCTTGCACTGGCAGGCAGATTCTTTAATAACTGCGTCAACTAGGAAGACTGAGTAAGGGATGTGCATACCAAATTTTTAACAGTGGTTACATCAGTTGGGCAAACTTTTGAATTGTAATTCAGAGGAGTAGCAGTTTTAATTAAAAGCATTGACCCAAATGAAAAACGTTGAAAAAACATTGTGAAGAAGCAATGTTAAGTAGAAAAAAAAAATAGACTACATCTAGACTAAGAAAAATAAACAGGATTATTGTAGAGATGAACATGTCAAGATGTTAATATTTGCCTCAAGATAGAATAGTGATCATTATAAGTAAAATTTTCTCTCCCTTTGGACACTTTTATGTATTTTCTATATTTTCTACAGAAATATGCATTAGTGTAACAATCAGAAAGAATTACAATTATATAGAAGATGTTTGTGCCCTTTGACTTAATTCCAATCTTAAGTTTCTTGCTGAAAATAGAACATATGAGAAGAATGCAGATAAGAATAATTTCTTTTAAAAAGTAATTATGAGGTGAAACTATGCCCTTATTTCAGAATTAATTATTTAAAACTGTTTTTCTATAACTTATTTGTGGATTTTCCAGTGCAATCAACAGAATTATTGGAATCTTCTATCCACTTCAATAAAGTAGAAGTTTATCTTTGAGTTCATTTCTATGTTCCAGTTCCAGTTATTCTGGGTAAGGCCCACTCCACATTGATCTATGATATCATGTATAAATTCATAGGAAAAAACCCCACACCTCTCAGAAATTACACCAGTATTTTCCCTCTAGATATAACTGTTTAAGAAGAGGCACGCTCTAAAGTCAACCCCAAAATAATCAATAATGAGAATGCTTCCTGTGTAAAAAATTTATTTTCACTGAGAAGCTTAAAGCTTGAGTAATTGCTTACTATGTGAGTGTGAATTGTGAGGATAAAGCAGACAATCCATTTGGTAAACAGTATTGATTGCCCACCATGGTTCCTCTTCTCATTTCTGGGAAGTGCAGGGGCAGATATAAATAGAAATTACACCAGGTGTGGTCAATGGATGCCCAGACCATTTGTGAGGCACTTGGGCTGAGCACCAGGGAGTGGGGACAGAGAGAAATGAAATACTCAGGAAAATGCAAGGCTTTAGTTCCTAAATGGAAAATCTATGCTGTTAAAACCTGGCTATGGAACAGGAAGACCTGAGAATGGAATTCTGGTTTTACTAAACTTGAACATGTCATTAACCTCTGAGCAGTGAATCTCTGATTTGATCTGTGCTGAACTGAAAAAAGCTTAAAACAAACAAACAAAAACCCCGCAAGCTAAGCCTTTACAAAGTTATTGTGAGGATTAAAGGAGATGATATTTGCAAAATTGTATTTTATGAATGTGAAATTCAATAAATAAGATGAACATATCAATAATCAAGGGCATGTTACATCATTTGGGACACATATTGTGTCTTCTACTTGGTCATTCTCCGTTAAATATTTATTAAGTTTATTTGGTGAGTCAGGACATATACTTGTGATAAAGTGATGTTTTGACAGCTATTTTCATTAGAAAAACCAAGGTTCCCTGGGAAAGGTAAAATTAAATGGCAGTTACACTTTGCACAAAATGCTAAACATTGTGCAATCTTAGACTCAGTTATAATATGTGGTCACTGATTCAATCTTCTACTTGTGGCTGGTATTTATGTTCTCATCTATTCTATCCTAGAACACCAATTCATTGATTCAATGTGCCTCATTGATTCAGTTATTCAGGCGGGAAATATAATTTGAGAACTGACTATGCTTTGGACACACTACTAAGAGTTGTTGATTATGGTAAGGAAAGACAAACCACTCCCTGTCCTTATGGAGTTTACAATGTGTTGATGCTTTCAAACTGTGGTGCTGGAGAAGACTCTTGAGAGTCCCTTGGACTGCAAAGAGATCAACAGTCAATCCTAAAGGAAATCAACCCTGAATATCATTGGAAAGACTGATTCTGAAGCTGAAGCTCCAAGACTTTGGCCACCTGATGTGAAGAACTGACTCACTGGAAAAGACCCTGATCCTGGGAAAGTTTGAGGTCAGGAAGAGAAGAGGGTGACAGAGGATGAGATGATTGGATAGCATCACTGTCTCAATGAACATGAGTTTGAGCAAACTCTGGGAGATAGTGAAGGACAGGGAAGCCTGGCGTGCTGCAGTCCATGGGATTGCAAAGAGTTGGACACAACTTAGCGATTGAACAACAGCAACAAAATGTCATGAAATCACACAAACTATTGTAATTATGACAATTGCTGGGAAGAATAGATATGTAATTCTACAGGAGCCTGTAATTTCTGTGTTTGGTTTAGTCAGAGAGGTCATGAGAGACTTCTCTGAGCAGAAGGTGTGTGGACTTAAATTTAAAGGATGAATGCTGTACAGTAAAAACTAGCACAACTTTGTAAAGCAACTATACTCCAATAAAAATTTTAAAATAAATTAAAAAATAAAACGTTAAAGCACACAAAAAAATGCGATTGTGATATGACTACCTTCTGAATTGGCTGTGAACTTGAATAGGTAGAAAGTATTTAAAAGTAATGAATACGTTAAGTTGTTCTTTTTTGGCAGTTCAAAAAGAATATGCTATTATCACTAGAGGGGAAGGTAATGTAATAACTGTGCTATTTTTGCAACTTCTGTGAATCTAAAACTGTTCCAAAATAAAAAGGTATTACTTGTATTCAAAAAGGTAAAAAAATAAATATTTTAAAATTTCAAAAAGAAGAAAACCTCAACAAAAAGAAAGAATGAATAGTAGTGGCCAGATGATGAATATAAGAGAGGAAAACATTCTAGGCAGAGGGAACAGCTTGTGTGAAAGCCATGCATGCAAAGGAGCATTGCAGTCTGTGAATGGCTGAATCTCAGAGTTGGGGGCTGATAGAAGATGAGGCTGGAGAGGTTCGTGTGAGCTGGAAACCACACAAATCTTAAAGGTTGTGTGAGGGATTAAGGTTCGGATTAGGGTTCACAGGGTTTCTGAAGAGCAAATAATGATTGTAAATGAGCATGTCATGACCAGATCTGTACTTTGAGAAAAAAAGAAATCAGTCTCATTGCATTTGGAAAAATTGACCAGAGACGGGCCAGGATTGGTGTATTAGTTTTCTATGGCCTCTGAAAGAAATCACAAATTAGGCATTTAAAACAGTATCACATTTTTTGTAGGTCGGAGTTTGAACACAGCAAGGCTTAGAGGAGTGCTCTGTTAAGGATCTCACCAGATAGGGATCAAAGTATCGGCTGGACTGAGATTCTCATCGCAAGCTCATAGGTTGTTGGAATTTGTCTCTTTCTCACCTCCATGCAGCCCCTCTGGTCTTTGAGCCAATAATTCCGCCAGGTCAAGTCCAGTCTCTCCCCTTCTGCTACCTCTCTCTTATTTCCTCCTCTGTCTTGGGCTGGTGGGAAGCTCCACTTGAAAGGGTGCATGTGATGATGTTGAGTTCACTAGGATAATCCAGGATACTCTATTTTAAAGCCAAGGTCATTAATAACCTTCATTACATCTGCAGAAGCCATTTGCCATGTAATATAAGTTGAATCCCCAAGGACAGAAGAGCCTGGTGGACTACATTCCATGGGGTCGCAGAGTTGGACACGACTGAGCGATGAAGCACAGCACATAAGTTATTTATAGTCATGACACTGGGGACAAAGGTCATGGCCCAAATTCTGCCTGCTACACTTGATGTTCCCAGGTAGCTCAGTGGTAAAGAATCCTCCTGCCAATGCAGGAGACACAGGTTTGATCCCTGGGTGGGGAAGATCCCCTGGAGGAGGAAGTGGCAACCCTCTCCGGTATCTTGCCTGGGAAATCTCACCGACAGAGGAGCCTGGTGGAACGACAGTTCATGGGGTTGCAAAGAGTTGGACACAGCTTAGAGACGGAGTACTCTAATCTCTACACTTGATAAAGCGATACCAGTTGGAAAGTTATTCTAATAGTTCAGGCAAGAGAGGTTGATTATCAGGACAAAAGTAATGTTGCAAGATATGGGGAGAAGTGTCTGGGTTAAGTGAATCTTGAGAAAGAAGGGAGAGAAAGGCATAAAGGAACATTCTGAGGTCTTGCTTACAGAGTTGGATGGGTGGGGAGCTCACTACTTAACAATGCAATTTGCTCCATTTTTGGACAGTTCTCCTCATATATTCTCTTTCTCTGGACCTCCAACCTTACTGCCCATTTCCAGCCCTTCTCTGTCCTACATTTCAAACTCACCCTGCTTATTCTTTTCTGCATAGAGACAGCACCCCTGCAAACGCTCTTGGCCTCCTCCCATTATTGAGAACAAATGCCAAAGATCTGTTTCTTGAGTAATGTGTTTCTGATCATAGATAATATATACATATGGCTTATAGAAATCCATTCAATACTAACATCTAAATCTAAGCTAGTACATCCCAACCTCAGAACTAATCATGATTTATAAGTTACAGTTTATTCATCTTGATTATTTCAAGGTATTTATTTTTTACTGAAAAGAAATAAAAATATACTCTTGTACAACTGAATTATTTTCCTTAGTGATACATGTTGGCAGTCCTTACATGTCACCATATATAGATTTTCTGGTTTGTTTAAAGAGTAGCATAGTATTTATTCTCTTTTTAAATGGATGTGCCATAGTTTATTTAATGTGTCACTTATAGAGTGGCCAGTTTTTGCTGTTATAAGCAATGCTCTAATCCATATCTAGGTGCAGATGTTTTTGGCCAATTGTATGATATATCTCGAGGCTAACTTTCTAGAATTGGAATTCTTAGAATAAAAATTATGTATGTTTAAATTTTTAATTATATACATTTAAAGTTATAATTGTTGCTGTAAACTGTCCTTCAGAAAGACTGTTGCTATATCTATATATAGCTTAATCTGGGAGTGTCAGGTGGAGAAGGACTATGACTTCAGTTAAAACAAAAGGAAACCCTCTCAATGAAAAAAACTGAGATTGGATCAAGATTATCTCCTAAAGTAGTTTTGAAAATGTAAGATTTAACAAATCTGAAACATTTGTCCCAGTGTTTCTGGTACTGTGTTATCTACTGGGGACAGTATAATGGTATTGGAATAATTCAAAGAATAGGAATTGAGTCCTTTCCTCAAGGATCCCTTGGCCTGCTCAGTAAACATGAGGCTAGTGAAAACATTAAGGAATCATGGTGGGGGACTGATGAGTTCAAGGAAACTTTCTCATTTGAGCTGAGCCATTTTGATGAGCAGACTTTTGGAGGAAAAAGTTCTTGTGGGATAGTACTCAGTCATAAAAAAAAAAATGGAATTCTGCCATTTGCAGCAATGAGGATGAATCTAGAGAATATTATACTCTGTGAAATAAATCAGACAGAGAAAGACAAATACTGTATGACATTACCTATATGTGGAATCTAAAAAATAAAACAAAAGCATGTATATAGCAAAACAGAAACAGATTTACAGGTACAGAGAACAAACTAGGGGTTACCAATGGGAAAGGGAAGGTGGGGGAGGAAGATAGGGGTGTGGGATTTAGAGATAACACGTGCTATGTATAAAATAAATAAGCTGCAAGACTATATCATTCAACATAGGGAATATAGCCAATATTTCATATTAACTATAAATGCAGTATAATCCATGTGGATTAGATTTTGAAGGTTAAATGTTGACATACTGCTGAAATGTGAATTTCTTCATATGCCAAAGGCAATCAACCACTCAGTTGTCCCTGTGGTTTATAAAGGTTTCTAGGAGTGACTGCTCTCTCCCAAAGAATTCCAAGACTTTGGACTCAGTGGAAAATTATTTCAAAGTGACAGCTACTGATCAAGTGAACAACTCCACTTATTTACTTTATGATATGAAAGTATGAGCTTGTGCTATCTCTTTCATTTACAAGGCTTCCCTTTACTACAAAAAGAATATTATAAACAAAAGTACTTCATAGGATGTGGAGATGAAAACAAGTTATGAAACCAGTTTATATGTGACAGTTTAGGAAGAATCATATGGGATGAACAAATAATTCTTTTTTAGTTAAAAATTCCATATTTACACACAAGAGTATAGATGGGGAAACAATGGAAACAGTGAGAGACTTTATTTTAGGGGGCTCCAAAATCACTGCAGATGGTGACTGCTGCCATGAAATGAAAACACGCTTACTCCTTGGAAGAAAAGCTATGACCAACCTAGATAGCATATTAAAAAGCAGAGACATTACTTTGCCAACAAAGGTCCGTCTAGTGAAAGCTATGGTTTTTCCAGTAGTCATGTATGAATGTGAGACTTGGACCATAAAGAAAGCTAAGTGCCAAAGAATTGATGCTTTTGAACTGTGGTGTTGGAGAAGACTCTTGAGAGTCCCTTGGACTGCAAGGAGATCCAACCAGTCTAACCTAAAGGAAATCAGTCCTGAATATTCACTGGAAGGGCTGATGCTGAAGCTCCAATACTTTGGCCACCTGATGCAAAGAGCTGACTCACTGGAAAAGACCCTTATGCTGGGAAAGATTGAAGGCAGGAGGAGAAGAGGATGACAGATGATGAGATGGTTGGATGGCATCACTGACTCTATGGACATGAGTTTGAGCAAGCTCCGGGAGTTGGTGATGGACAGGGAAACCTGGCATGCTGCCGTCCATGAGGTCACAAGGAGTTGGACATGACTGTGTTACTGAACTGACTGACTGACTGTACAATTACTACCAAGTTGTTTTGAATTTTAAAACATCTTTAATTAGGTGATCATATGGTCAGCTCAAATATTCCATAGTTGTAATGATCCTGCATAGTTTTTCTTAATTGTAAAGTAATCTTTGTTCTCATCAAATCAGAGTAGTTGAGAACTACTACTCCATTTAGTTTTTCAATAAGTTCATATTTTTTCATTCTGAATATTGATATGTATCTATTTAGTAGAGAAACAAATGGAAACATAGTAAATCAGAATAGAAAGTCCACAATGAAGTCTACCTAATTAAATTTGAGAAGTAATCTGATAAAAACTTAAAGAAAATGTTTGGAAATCACTAAATTGGTTTTATGTATTATAATTAGTCTTCTCTTGTTAAACATTAAAAGTAGTTTGAAATAAGAAAATAAAATTAGTTTCTTAAATAGGCTATTCTTTTTTCAACTAAACACTTTTGCAAAGTTATGATTTCTTCTGTGAAAGTAGAAAGTCTAACTGTGTTCTTCATAAACCCTCTTCAGGGTTATGTCCCATAGCATATGAATAAATGGTAGTAGTATTCTTTAATTAGGAAAATTTGATCATCTAAATTGTTAGTTCATGTTGCTATTGATATTAATAAAAAGAGCATAAATGTTAAAACTTTCAATAACAAACATTTTCTTACATTTGATCCAAATTACTAAGTCAATCCCACACTAAAGGCACAGTTACAGGGTCAGGGACGTAAATGGTGGGGAGGGAATAGGCAATGACTTACCAGTGACAAAAACACAAATATTTACCCATCCCCAACATAGTTGAAAAATACATTGATGACTGAGTGATTTCAAAATAGCAATCTCCCTCCCACAAGTTCATTGGAGATGATCAAGCACACGTGTTCTTCTTTGTTATCGAGTACTCCCTTCTCTTTCACTTCCCTTCTACTTCTCCCTTCTGCGCTGTCAGTACAGACCTATCTGTGGTCCTTTAGCTATTACCCCCAAAATGGGTGGATCAGTATTGCTCACCCTTCATATGTCAGCAGCTGTGTCAGTCTGGTCTTCTGGGAAGCCAATGGCAAGGGTGCAAGAGGTTTATTTGGGATGTTGTCCATGGAGAAAACAAGGAGAGGGATCGAGAAAATATGGGGGTGGGGGGAACCTCTAATTGCCATGCAGCCCTGACAGCTGTGACTGGAAAAGGAGGAGGAAGAGTTGGTACCCAGAACCATAGAGAACAGCCAGTGTGGAGACAGTCTCGCGCAGAATGATGGGAAATAGCTGAGACAAATTTTCCCATTGAAGAGCTTCCCTGATCAGGATGGGCAGCTTTGGGCTGTTCACCACTGGGGTGAGCTCAAAGGAGTGACTTCTGGAGACCATCAATCAATCTCTGCTCCCCAAGAGATTTTCTTTCTCTTACTTTTTTAAAGTTGATGTATAGTTGATTTTGACCAACTCTACTGGTGAGGCTTCCCAGGTAGTTCAGATGATAAAGAATCTGCCTGCAATGTGGGAGACTGGGTTCAATCCTTGGGTCAGGAAGATCTCCTGGAGAAGGGATTGGCAATCCACTCCAGTATTCTTGCCTGAAAAATCCCATGGACAGAGGAGCCTGATGAGCTACAGTCCGTGCGGTTTCAAAGAGTCGGACACCACTGAGAGACTGACACTTTCACTTACTTTTCATAGTTGATTTACAGTACTTTGTTAGTTTCAGGTGTACAGCAGTGATTCAGTTATATATAGTTGTTGTTCTCCATTCTTTTTCATTATTACAGGATATTAAATATAGTTCCCTGTGCTATACAGTAAATCCTTGTTATTTATTTTACACGTGGTAGTGTGCACCTCTTAATCTCATACTCTCAATTATCCCTCCCCCTTTTCCCTTTGGTAACCATAAAATTATCTTCTATGCCAAAGAGATTTTCTTAAGTGGAGACCTGAGAGGGGCATTCCTGTAGCTCCAGCAGCATTATCATCCTTATTCTGGACCAGCTCATGGCGCGTCCCAATCTGAAAGTCTGTGAGAACTCCCTGTTGGCTACAGAATAATGTGCAACGTGCAACCTTGATATGGGGTTCATTTACCTTGTCTACTTTTAGCATACCTCACCCTGGTTCCTGTTCTCCAGTCGGACAACTCCACACCATTGCTCAGTGTTCCAAAGTAGTGTGATGTCTCTGAGATTTGCTCCCGCTGCTCTTCTACCTGCATACTCTTCTTCTAAACTGCTCACAATGGTACTCACCTTTCCACATGCACACCGACTCCTTCTCCTCTGAAGCATCTTCCTTGAATCATCCATTCAGGATGTAGATGATCAAGCAAACATGTTCTTTGTCATCATGCATTCCTTTCTGTTTTACTTCCTTTATACCTCCCCCTTCTGCCCTGTCTGTATTGAGCAGTCTGTGGTGTTTTAGCACCTTTCCGTTGTGCCATAGTTGTGCCTATGCAGCTGTTTATTTGCCATACATTTCTTTTATACTTTGTTTTACATATTTCTTTTATACTTTTGTCCACTATTTTCCTTAGTGGACAAGGACTACATTTCTAGGACCCTTCTGGGGTCTTGTGTATGTTATCTGTAATTTGACAAATATTTATTGAAAAGAAACTAACTCCAATACAAGAAAGGACATTTGTTTTTTAGAAGAGAGGATGGGGGAATGAAAGATGGAGTTGTCTCAGCAACCTCAAAGACAATTCTGCACACATGTTCACTGCATCCTCTTTGCCTCTTGTGGAGAGATTCAAGATTCCATTTCCTGGAACTAAAATCATGTTGTGTTTACAAAAGAGCTAAGGGATGGGGGAGCACTCGGAGCTTCCTTTTTATGCAGCCCTTGCTTGCTTGCTTGCTCAGTCATGTCCAACTCTTTGTGACCTCGTGGACTATAGCCCACAGGCTACTCCATCCGTGGGATTTCCCAGACAAGAATGTGGGAGTGGATTGCCATTTCCTTCTCCAGGGGATCTTCCTGACCCAGGAGTCGAACCTGAGTCTCCTGCATTGGCAGGTGGATTGTTTACCACTGAGTCACTTGATGATGTCCTGTGGCCCTTAGAGAGACTCATGTTTGCATTTTCTTATATAATTTTTCCCTTTCTTTCTCATGCATACTCGTGTAGTCCAGAATTCTCCCACTTAGTTCTTAGCGAAGACTAGATGGCAAGTTTTCTCATGCTTCTTCTTGGTTATCTTTGGGCTCCCATCACCTGCCGAGGGTGTGGCAGAGTGAGTGCAGAGTTACTGGCTGCAGTGAGCTGCATCAGGTTTTGTGCAGTAAGCAAGGAAATGGGCTTCCTCTGACCAAGGCAGAGATCTCATCAGTAGATAGTGGGTGCCAAGAAATCACAGAGAGAATTACAGATACCGAAAATGTAGCAGGAGGTGAAGGTATGGATGGCAGCATGCAGAAAAAAAATGGAGGCAGACACTTTGCTTTGCAATGGTCAGTTGGATTGGATTATTTTTGGCCCCACAGAAGAGGTAAAAATATTCATTGGATCCAAGTTAAGCTTTTCTTGTGTGCTCATTTTTGCAAAGAGCCATCCTCATATCTGTGATTGAGACAAAAAAAGTAGGATAGAAGTAATTTCTGGCTGCAAAGTAATCATAATCTTGTTTGGAACACATGTACAAACACATTAAATAGCTTAATTAAGACGTAGTAGAGTATGGATTTGAGTTTCTTTTTCCTTCTGCATTTAATTTACTCATAAGTCCTGATGGCTTAAGTTGCAAAATAGATTTCAAGTCTGTCAACTTTTCTCCATCTTCACATACAACCTTAGTCTTTACCTCACTTGTACCCCTTGGACCTGCAACAATCTCCTTACTAGTGACCCTCACTCTAATTTTGTTCCTTTGTGGTCCTCTCTCTGCACAGTAGCCATGGAGAGCTTTCAAAAAACACAAATCCTGTCTTGTCATCTCCCCCCTAAAGCTCTCTTCATGGCTTCTGGATGCACTCAGTTTAAACACTAAGTTCCTACGTGATCCAGCACTAGCCTACCTCTCAGCTCCATCTCTGCCAAGCTTCCCATCATTCGCTACTCTGACCATACCTCCCTTCTTTTTTCCTTCTGGAAACTTCCATGTTTGGTCCCTCCTTGGGCCTTTTGCCGGTAT
This sequence comes from Giraffa tippelskirchi, assembly GCF_054371585.1. Lineage (NCBI taxonomy): Eukaryota > Metazoa > Chordata > Mammalia > Artiodactyla > Giraffidae > Giraffa > Giraffa tippelskirchi. The sequence goes on along the minus strand of NC_137280.1, from coordinate 34,383,396 downwards.
CCATTCTTCCTGGAAAACTTTGCACCCTAACTTTGAAGGACTGGCTCCTTTCATTCCATTCAGTGTGTGTGTGTTAGTCACTCAGTTGTGTCCAACTCTTTGTGACCCCATGGACTGTAGCCTGTCAGGCTCCCCTTCTGTCCATGGGATTCTCTAGGAAAGAATTCTGGAGTGGGTTGCTATTTCCTTCTCCAAGGGGTCTTCCTGACCCAGGGATCGAACCCAGGTCTCCTACATTGCAGGCAGACTCTTTACGGTTTGAGCCATCTCCTTCAGTCACTGTCTCGTATCACCCCTTTGTGGATCTTCATAACACTTAAGAGCATCTAAAATAATCTTTTATTGTGTATATGTTTGTCGTCTGTTCTTGCAGAGAATGTCAGCTCCCCAAGAGTAGACATCTTGTTTGTCTTTTTCTTTTTCATTCATTATTCCATTTCCTAATTTATGCCTTGTGCGTGGTGGATTCTCTTTAAATAGTGGTTGAATGAATGAATGAAAAATATGAACTACTGGAAGACAAAAAAAGGAGAGTGTAACTCAGAGTGGCATGGGAACATTCTTGGAGGAATAAAGATGGTTTTAGATGTGAAGAATCGTATGGGGCAGGAATGTGCACATTTTTGTCAAAGGGAACATTCTGGCCTGGATGGAGCGGAAGGTACACAGAGGTAAGGATGGAGCATGTATCACATCAGAGGGTGGAATCAGAGGGAAAGGAAGGAAGGTCATTACCACCAAACAATACATATACATTTTGCTTCAGGTGGCAAGGCATTACAATTCCACAATGCATCTAAGATCTAGGATGTCTATCATCTTCTTCCTAATTTCAACAAATCTGGAAAAATTACAGTCCCTGAATCATGAACAAAATGAAAAACATTTAACAAGGCCTGTATATTTCATAGTTATACTCATGATGATGATTTTATTTTATTTTTTGGCTCCCCTATTTCTTATGAAGTGGTTCACTGTATTGACTGAGCAGCTCTCTGAATTATTCAATCTAAGAGTAGTTTTCATTTACTTGACATTTTATTTTCTTTCAGGAATGGGCCTTATAGAATATGCATTTTTTTCCTTGAATGAAATAACATATATGAAAGTACTTTGCAAACCATCAGGCACTACGGAAATGGAAGATGGAATGATTATTACTTCCAGAGGTCTTCAGGGGCATAAACTACAGGAAACATCAAGTCTCAGTGCCCTGGTTTTCTTGCTTTTTATTGCAATAAGATGGACTATTTCATTATACCTGGAGATTATTTCTTTTGCTGTGATTGAGAGGTAATCATGTTTGTCTGCATATCACCTGGTTACTAACTCCAAGAAAATTAACAAAACTCATGTGCTTCTGAGAGAAATATTGCTTGAACAATCATATAACATATTGCTTGTTTGGGAAAAAAAAAGAATGAAAATTTCTGCCACTTTAAAAAAGCACTTGTTCGACTTGAATAGGGAAATGCAAATCAAAACCTCAGTGGAATAGCACCACACATCAGTCAGAATGGCTATCATCAAAAAGTCTAAAAATAACAAATGCTGGAGAGGATGTGGAGAAAGAGAGCCCTGGTACACTGTTGGTGGAAATGTAAATTGGTGCAGCCACCATAGACAATGGTATGCAGATTTCTCAGAAAACTAAAAATAGAACTACTGTATGATTCAGCAATTCCACACCTGGATGTATATCCAGAAAACACAAAGTGAAGTCGCTTAGTCGTGTCCGACTCTTTGCAGCCCCATGGACTGTAGCCTAACAGGCTCCTCCATCCATGGTATTTTCCAGGCAAGAATACTGGAGTGGGTTGCCATTTCCTGCTCCAGATCTTCCTAACCCAGGGATTGAACCTGGGTCTCCCACATTGTAGGCAGACGCCTTACCATCTGAGCCACCAGAAATGTCAGGAAAAAACAACAAAAAAGAAAAAACAAAGGCACTAATTAAAAAAAGAAACACATATCCCAATGTTTATAGCAACACTATTTACAATAGCCAAGACATGGAAGCAGCTTACCAACAGAAATTAGCTGAAGAAGATGTCATTCACACACACATGCGTGCACACACACATACAGAAATTCTACTCAGCCATAAAAGGAATGAAATATTGCCATTTATAGCAACATGGATGGACTTAGAGAATATTATGCTTAGTAAAATAAATCAGACAAAGACATCCTGTATGATATTACTTATATGTGGAATCTAAAAAATAATACAAATGAATATATACAGAACAGAAACAGACTCACAGACATAGAAAACAAATGTATGCTTACCAAAGGGGGGGGGAAGGGACAAATCTAGAGGTATGGGATTAACAGATACAAATCACTATACATAAAATAGATAAGCAACAAGATTTGCTGCAGAGCATAGGGAATTATACCCAATATCTTGTAATAATCTATAATGGAATGTAATCTACAAAATACTGAGTCATTATGCTGTGCACCTGAAACTAATGCAATGTTGTAAACTCACTATACTTCAATAAAAACAATAAAAAGCACTCATTCCTAATATTCCCCACTTGACTCTTAGCATGGAATGTCTACACGTAGCGTCAAGAAGAACAGTGGTTTCAGGGCTTCCCTAGTGGGCCAGTGGTTTAAAATTTGCTTTGCAATGCAGGGGACATGAGTTCTACCCCTGGTCTGGGAACTAAGATCCCACATGCCTTGGAGCAACTAAGCCTGCACCAAACTAGGGAGTCCGTGCACCACAATGAAAGATCTCGAATGATGCAACGGCGTTCCCTCATGCTACAACTAAGACCAAATGCAGCCAGGTAAATAAATAAATATTTTTAAAAGAATGTATAAAAAAAGATGAAGAATGGTGATTCCTATTGATTCCTAACATTGCAATGTTGGGCTGCAACAACAGGGAGATTTTAGTTTTGTGTGCTAATAGTGAAACTGCTGCACTAAAAAATTTAAAACGCATACTAAAAAATAAACATATTTTCCAAAATAGGATCCATCACTCTCTTTGTCCTCTGTAAATTAGTTCATGCTTCCTGAACATAATGTTAAAAAAAATAGAAAACATTATTACCCCACAGGCTGATCACAGGTTCTGTTTATTTATTTTTTGTTTCATCCATGACATTCTCTCAATCTGATCTAACCCATTTCATATCCACCACATACTCCTCTCCCGTATCTTGTATAAAATTTTTTTAAATAGCGAAAATCACATGTATTTGCCATTCTCCTGGATGCCATTCAATTATCTTTAGGCTTAGGGAAAAGATGTATTGTTCTAAGGTCAAAACTGAGAATTGACTGAACTGTCTTTTAGTTAAGGATTAAGAATAGAGGAGGTTTATAAAGAAATGAAAGTGTCTGGAATTTTGCTTTCTTTAGACTCAGAAAATGTTGTCCTTCATGGCATTACACGAAGCACATCAGTTAAATCAGGATTTTCCTGATAAAGATGGACTTGGATTCTCTTGACAATTTGACATACTTGAATTCTGCTGGACTACTGTACATATACCTGGAGGGTCCATCAATGAGCAGGTATTATAATAAAAATTAAAAAAAATCCACTTGACTTTATTAGAACCATTATCCATGATCCATTAGAGAGGATCCCCCAAATTTTCATCTAATGAAATGCAGTTTTATTAACTACTCTATATTTTTAACAGCCAGCTTGCTCCATTCATTGTGATTCAGTCTGCGCCTCTGCTGCCATCGTAAATCACTTGTTATGCTTCACTGCTTTGTGATACCAGCATAACCTTTTGCTGTCTCTTGCTGTCAAAACATCCCAATCTGAGTTGATGCAATTTTATTTTACATGTGTGCATCCCTCTCTAACCTACAGAGCAGCAGAATAATTGACCACATCTGAGAAGTTCTTTCACCAAATACCTGTAATAATTAAAACTCTAAATATATGGAAAATCCTTGACAATAGTGTTCATCATTCAGAACTTCTTTTCACAGGCCTAGCAAACAAGATGTGAACTGTGTAGAATGGCTAGTCAAAGATGGATGAATAAAGGAAGCTTTATTTGCTGAGTATTCCTAAGGATCCCATCTATGAGCCAGCTAAAAGATGATTATTGGATTTATTAGTGATTCCCATACCAGTGGCAGACTGGCATGAAAGACCCACATTTCCAGGCTTTATGAAATGGTCACTCATTTATAGGGCCTGAAACAAAAATGATTCCATACTATTTTTCATATAGATTGCATGTATACTTGCATTGATTTTTCCCTAGCTATTTTGTAAAATACAGATCTTCTCCAGATGCTTGGATCGCACTTGCCAAATAGGTGCTCAGTCCGAGGGTCTCTGGTATTTCACACCAATCACTATTAGGAAGATAGTCTGAAGGGCATAAAAGCTGAATGTGTAGAAGAGATTTAACTAACAGTGTAGTCTTTTAATCTTTTACATGACTCTTGAAACATGATATGATATATTTTGGCTGAGAAGTGTTTTCTTCTCATTTCTATTTTTATAAATAGTTTATCAGAGAGAGACACAGGAAATCTGTAACAACTCAGCCTAAACTGCTTGGAGACAAGGCTAGAAATTAAGTTTCTAGCAGGAAACCACGTGTATTTTGAAATCCAGTATAATATGCATCAAAATCATCTCTTCCTCTTCTCTATCCCACACCATATAGCGACTACTATATTCTTTTACTAGAGAAATAGGCTGGTTTTTTCCTCTTGTTCATAGGGGTATATGAGGAGTCTTTATAATGAAATGAATGCTTACCTGGTAATGAAGCATTTGCTTTCCTGATGTGCTTTGCAACCACTCAGATTCTTAGAGAAAACTCAATTTTCCTTTTATTATCCCTCATTGGATATAGAGTCAGATTTCATTATTTTTTATCTATAGTTTCCTTAGCCATATCAAAGATGCAACCTGGGAACTAATTCTCGAAAAATAAAAAAGGGCTCGAGGCCTTTGATCGCTTCTAATATTGAAATACACTGGAAGCACAGAAAAAGAAAGACGTTTGCTTTTGCTTGTCTAGGAAAGCAGTGTAATGTCATTGAAGAAGGACCTCAGATCCATCACAACATTTCTGCAGGAAAATTGGACTTATCCCTGATGTGTGGCTGCATGCCAAGGACCTAGATTAGAAGTACAAAATACACAGTTTCTGCTCTGTGACGATTTTCTCTGCAACAAAGGAAGCCAAATGAGCGCATGATATGTATTATGTATCTCCTTTATGGGCACACATTTATTTATTTATTTTTAAATTTTATTTCTTTATTTTTGACTGTACTGAGTCTTCACTGTGCAGGCTTCTCACTGAGGTGGCTTCTCTTGTTGCAGAGCACAGGGACTTCAGTAGTTGTGGCACACAGGCTCAGTAGTTGCAGCGCATGGCTTGGAAGATTCCCTGTGGCATGTGGAATCTTCCCATACCAGGGATCGAACCTGTGTCTCTTGCATTGGCATGCTGATTCTTAGCCCCTGGACCACCAGGGAAATCCATATGGGCACACATTTAGTCTGTGCCACATAAAGGGTAAATGAGCATAAGCCCTAGCACTATGGCCTGAAGGAAATGAGGACGGACCTTTGTCCATCCGTTAAAGCAAATGCTTTAACAATAGGGTGCGGAGGGAGGTGGGAGGGGGGTTCAGGATGAAGGGACAGATGTATACCTGTGGCTGATTCATGTTGGTTGATGTATGGCAAAAACTATCATCATATTGTAAAGTAATTATCCTCCAATTAAAATAAACTAATTACAAAAAAGAAAATAGGAAAAAAACTGAAAAAAAAAATACACAGCAGTTATAAGGTTTTCCTTCCATTCACTGATGCACAGAGACAGCAAATATAGCACAGAGACAGTAAATGAAACACAGAGACCGCACATGTGGCACTGACTGTGTGCTTCAATATCATAAATATTTTCTCCAGATCTCCTAGGGATGCTGTTTCATGAAGTTGTACATAGAAGATATTCTAGAGGGTAAAAGAAGAAAACATAAATAGTAATTCTTTAATTCTTTTATAACTGCATTTATGAGTCTCCCTTAAAACTCAGCATTCAAAAAACTAAGATCATGGCATCAGGTCCCATCACTTCATGGCAAATAGATGGGGAAACAATGGAAACAGTGAGAGATTTTATTTTCTTGGGCTCCAAAATCACTGCATATGGTGGCTGCAGCCATGAAATTAAAAGACACTTGCTCCTTGGAAGAAAAGCTATGACCAACCTAGATAGTCTATTAAAAGCAGAGACATTACTTTGCCAACAAAGGTCTGTATAATCAAAGCTATGTTTTTTTCAGTGTCATGTATGGATGTGAGAGTTCTCATAAAGAAAGCTGAATACCAAAGAATTGATGCTTTTGAACTGTGGTGTTGGAGAAGACTCTTGAGAGTCCCTTGGACTGCAAGGAGATCAAACTAGTCAATCCTAAAGGAAATCAACCCTGAATATTCATTGGAAGGACTGATGTTGAAGCTGAAAAAAAGACCCTGATGCTGGGAAAGATCAAAGGCAGGAGAAGGGGATGACAGAGGATGAGATGGTTGGATGGCATCACTGACTGGATGGACATGAGTTTGGGCAGGCTCCAGGAGTTGGTGATGGACAGGGAAGCCTGGCGTGTTGCAGTCCGTAGGGTCACAAAGAGTTGGACATGACTGGGCAACTGAAATGAAGTCTGAATTGAGTCTTCCTGTATGCCAGGCTTAAAGAATTATAGGTGCAATGTCATCACTAACTTTAGAACACACGGTCAGATGAGTTCACATGAAGAAAGTCACGTGAACATGTAACTAGGATGAATGTGATAAATGTGGGGAAAAAAACTGTATCTAAGGTGCTATGGAAATAAAGGCAGGAGTAATTCACCCTGTTTATTTTGGAGTGGGAGATGTTCCCTAAGACACCCCCTACTTCTCTTTGCTACTCATTTTCTTTAGAATACTTCCCATCACGTGATATAGTACATGTTGTTTAACTGGTTTTTTTTTTCTTTTGACAGTGTGCACTAGCCACATCAAAATGTTACATAGACCCTCCGAGAATAGGCACTTTTCAATTCTATTCACAGCTATATCCTAGAGCCTGGGACAGTGGTTGTTATATAGGCATTGCCAAATAAGCCTTTGTTGAGTGAATGAAAGGCATGCCAGCTGTGTGCCAGATTCTGTATTAGATACTAGACAAACAATGGTGAATACTACTCACAGTCAACCTGACCATAGGCAGTTTGCCTTCTAAGAGGGGAGAGGTAGACAATACACAAAGAAGTGTGATGATTTCACACACAGATGGGTGCTAATGATACAACAGAACAGGAGACATCATAGAGGGAGAAGAGGCATGTTGCCTAACTAAGAGGACAGAAAAGGCCCCTCTGAGATGGTGACACTGGAACTGATATGAGATTGTGAGGCCCAGGAAGCCACATGCTGATACAATGAAAGAGAACATCCTCAAGGGGAAGAAAGAGCAAGTTCAGGTCCTAAGAAGGGAATTGTTGAGAGCCAAACAGGCCAGTGTGTCCAGAATGAATTTACAGAGCGAGGGATGAAGGACTGGGAAGTCCAACTTTTATCCTGGATGCAAGGGGAAGAAGCCAGCAGGGGAATGACATAGCCTGATTTATGTCTCAGAAATTAAGTTTGCCGAGTTGTTCACGTTTATTCTGCAGAAGGTGGTGGTGGAGGAGGGTCAGGGAGGCCTTGTCAAAGTGGAGGAGAGATGTGATAGCAGCTTTGACTAAGGCTGTCCTGGTGGGGGGAACTGACAGGCCTTGAAGAAGCATTTAATGAAGAGATGAACCCTGAGTGGACGGCAGAGGGTAACAAATGGGTTGGTTTTAGTTAAGTAGAAAATATCACCAGGACATTATAGGAGATGAGGACTAATGATGAGCTTCTCAAGGTCTGTTCTTTGGAAGTTTGAGTCAATGAGCTAGTGAGGAGGACTAATCTGGAATTTGATCACTGTGGCTGAGATGGGAAGGGCAGAAAGGAGGAAGAGAAACTAGAATGAGAGGTCATTTAAGCAGCCTGCAGTTGAGAGTGATTTAAAAAAATGACACTGGAAAGAAAAAAAAAACTGAGAAACATTAAAGAAAATTGGTAGCCCAACAATCGTGACAAGATGCTGCCAAAACAACTGCTCCATTCATCAAATGCACAGAAAAGTCATTTACCCCGGGTTGAGCTTCACATAGACAAAGTAGCCAACAGACTGACTGCATTTCCCACATTTTAGAGCTTCCCGGGTGGCGCTAGTGGTAAAGAAGCCATCTGCCAATGCAGGAGACATAAGAGACAAGGGTTCCATCCTTGGGTTGAGAGGATCTCCTGGAGGAGGAAATGGCAACCCATTCCAATATTCTTGCCTGGAAAATTCCATGGACAGAGGAACCTGGTGGGCTACAGTCCATGGGGTCACAAAGAGTTGGACACGACTGAGCACGCACACACATTTTAGCTAGTTTTTTTTATACTACAGACAGAAAACTTTCTTCAAGGATTGGATGTAATGAATGAAGCAAGGAGAAAAAAATCTGGATTTGATTTCAAACTTGGTTTCAAATTGGTGGGGCACAAATACAGTGTTACCATATATGACCTGAGAAACCAGGGGGAGATAAAATGTTAAGAGACTAATGAGAGGAAGTCATTTCATAGGAAAACTATTAATAATTAAAAATCTTTACCTTTGGTTTGGAAAATGTTTTCAAGTTTACATTTACATATGAGGATGTGGCTGGGTGGGGTAGATCCCCTGGAGGAGGGCGTGGGCAACCCACTGCAGTATTCTTGCCTGGAGAATCGCATGGACAGAGAAGCCTGGTGGGCTAGAGTCCATGGGGTCGCAAAGAGTTGGACATGACTGAAGGGACTTGGCACTTGGCACATGAGGGTGTGGTTTTCAGGAAGTTCATTCAAATATAATGAATTAAAAGGGTATAAATAGGACTTAGGAGATGCTAGAAAGCTACTTTATTTCCCAGCACCAATTCTTCACTGCAAATAGGCCACTTTCTCAATTCTTCTGTAAGTATGATCTTTCTTGAGCCTTCCTAAGAAAATTACGGGAAGAAGCTGAGTCTTTGTGTTCAGTATCATGAAATATGATTTAAGAGGTCAACAAAGCTATAATTAAGCTCATCTATTTATTCATTCGACACATATGCATTACACTGAAGTCCAAAAGCGTGTGATAAATATTTAAACCTCTTTGAGGTCAGGAACCATATCAGATGTATCTTTCTATCCCTTGCAGACCTGAGCCCCAGTTTATAAATTAAACAATGAGTCTGGCAAAGGGAAAGTTGACAGCGGCTGGATTAATTTAGTGAAGTACCATGGACAAAGTAGAATTTTAACTTGTTCTTTAAATGGCAACTCACTCCAGTACTCTTGCCTGGAAAATTCCATGGACTGAGGAGCCTGGTAGACTACAGTCCATGGGGTCGCAAAGAGTCGAACACGACTGAGTGACTTCACTTCTCATTTTTGCAAAAGGAATAGTCTATGTAGACATTAAAAGAGGTAACGGGTTATACTATTAGTATTAGTAAATTTTGAAGTAAGATTTGCCTTCTAATTCAAAAGTGAACAGACAAGATTATTCATACATTCAACAATTGGCTTAGTACCCACTCTGTTCTAGGCATTGTGCTATATTTTAAGCATGCATTATAAAATGAAATATTCACAGTTTCTGCCCTGGTAAAACTTAAAGCCCATTGAGGGACATAGATAAGAAACAAACAAATAAATAAGCAATTAAATTAGAAAAACAAAAATAAACAAAAGAAATCCATTTTTTTCTTGTGATGAGAACTTTTAAGACCTATTTCTTTTAGGGACTTTTAAATATCCAATACACTATTATTAACTATAATTATCATGTTGTACATTACATCCCCAGGATTTATTTATTTTATAACTGGAAGTTTGCACCTTTTGTTACAAAAAATTTGTAACTAGACTGTTATGATTGTCAACCAGACTTACTGGGATCATTTCACAATATATACATATAGCGATTCATTATGTTGTACATCTGAAACTAATTCGAAAAAAGAAAAAAATCCAGATTGTTCTGACAGAAAATAATGACAGACCGGTTGATCACGGTGATTAGGGAAGCTCTTTCTGAGAAATAGCATTGAATCTGATGAAAATCAAAGACAGCCATCCTCAGGGCAGAGCATTTTCTGTGGGAAGAAAAGAAGTGAGGAGGTTGCAGGCACAGGGAACAGCAAGCAAAAGCTGCGAGACAGAGCATATCTTGGCTCTTTGGGTGACTGAAAGGAGGATTGATAGCTCAATTTTGAGGCTTGGTTTTGAATAAAAATGGAATATCTGAGTGGAGATCTCCTAAAATAAAGGAAACAAATAGCTTTAAAGGGGATGAAAAGTCAGTAGTAAAACTCATTCGTTGTATAAATATGCACTGAGTCATTCTAGACATTGGGGAAGCAGTAGTACGAAGTTTGCCCTCTGGAAGAGGAAGACAAATCAGAAAACAAATAACTTAATAAACACTTTGATTTCAGATCATGATAAGGTGCTACAAAGATGACACAATATCATGGGGGTGATAATGACTGCTTTCAATGAAGAAGTCATAGAAAGCTCCTATGGAGAAGACACTGGCTGCATAGCCTGGAGTGAAAGGATTTCCATAGAGCTTGTGCAAAGGTCCTGAGATCTACAGTTCTTTGCAGATCTTTCCCTTGTCACAAAGGCTAGGAATATTCTCATGATCCCTCTATCCCACAGCACATGGGCACCCCTCACTCCATCCCATCTTAGCCAGTTCATCATCTCCAGGAAGCCAAAGTCATCCTTGTATGCTGCTCCTCCTCTTACTCCTTGGCTCTTGATCTCTCTGTCACCCGTTGCAACTTATTTTCTCACCCCAGCTACACTGCTAGCAACACCTTCTCCTCCTTGAGTTGGGGACAGTGAAGTTCTGTGGGCTGTAAGTTGGGAGGAGGTGCAAACAATCAAGAGCAGGAACCCTGCGTGGTCAAAGAGGTCACGTCAGGAAATGGGTGTGTGTAAATACAAGCTTGGGCAGAGTTCACTGACAAGCCTGAGATTCAGTTCAATAACATGTCACTGAGTTCCTTTCGTGGGGCTCTGAGCCAAGAGCTTGCATCTTCCTGACATATGTGTGAACGTTTTGCTGAGAAAGTGAGCTCTAAATGTGGAAACCAATGCCTGGGCAAATGTATGGTTCTCCATGTACAGATAAGAATAAAGTGGAGAATTATGTTCTCAAAGATAAACTGAGGCTTTATCAAGTTACAATGAGAGAAGGACTGAGATGGTATCTGGTTGCTATGTAATGAGAAGATACATAAAACATACAAATATATTTTTCTTTATAGAATTAAAGAATCAGACTCAATAACCATTAATTGAGCCTCTATCATATTAGAAAAGGAATTTAATTCTTACAGCAGTCCTTTGCAATAAGTCTAATTTCCCCCATGCTACTGGCAAGGGGTTGGGAATAGCCCCACACCCTGGACATGCGCTGGACAGAGGCAGCGCAGGTGTGTGAATGCAGGTTGTCTGACAACAGATTCTGGGGTCGTCTCTCGAGACATGAACTCCTGCTCAGCACAATGGCAGCATGTTGGGAGACAGCCAGGGGAAGAGTCCAGAGCAGTAATGGTTACGCCTGGTTAGGAGCATAAGTTAGAATCTCATTGTTACTTCTTTCTGGCCCAGGGAGTTTGGGTTAGTAATTTTACCTTCCTAAGCCTCAGGCTCCTCGTCTCTAAAATGGGGCTAATGTCAAAACCTACCTCTCAGGGTTGTTTCAGGATTAAATTAGCTTAAGTCAAATGTCTGACGTTATGCCCGGCACAATTAGCACTCAACAATGCGAGCTACTTTTCATCATCTCAGAGGAGAGAATTCAGCACTTAGGGTGCTCTTTTTAAGCTCGGTCATATTGGACGGAGGGCCGGGCTCTATGTGATGCTATCCCCGAGACAGGTGCTCCCTGCTCTCGGGCCCTCTCTATGGACGGTGAGCACCCCAGTCACCCTCATTAAAGCATTCATTTCCCGTGTCTGCAATCAAGGACAGAAATGCCAGGGGGGCATGAGTGACAGCAGCACCTGCCGACAACCTGAAATCTCTTGTTGGAGAACATTGAGGCTTCCAGCTATAGAGCCTCACATTGGAGTCAAAGTGCTGCCTTTTTAACATAATCACTGCCCTCATGTACCTTTCAGATGTCTGAGTAGGATGATTTACATAAATATCCCACACACCATCTCAGAACATTTAAATGTGAACCTTTGAATGGGGCTCTTATTAAGAAGAAATTCATTTCTAATTCAATTTAAATTTTATTTTGCATGCTTTACCCCATCCAACGTCCTGCCTGATAAATTATGTTTAAAAAAAAAAAGTTAAAAATAAGCAAGTCACGTGATCTTTGAAGTCAGAAAATGCATCAGAAAAGAAAAAAAAGGGAAGTGAATTGTTCTAAGTATACCAGAAAGGCCTTATGTGTTCAGAAACTCATTTCTTTTTCTCCAAATCAATGTGCAGTGATCAGCACAGAGAACTATCAGAGAACTGTTGAATATAAAGCACAGAAGATAACAGCAGTGATTACAACATGCAATTGTGCAGCTGTGGTCATCCCCTCCCCCTCAGCGCGGTCCCCTCCATCAGATTGGTTGCTATGTTAATATTCTTAGGCTTACAAGACCAGAATTAATGCCTTCAGTTTTGTCTCTGATATGTTGGTTTTCTGTCAAAAATTCCTGATAGAATTAACAACTGATGAATCAGTGTAATTAGAGATGGAGCAACACCACCTTGGAATCACTGACACACCGTCCTCTCCTGCTTGGATGCAGGGCCTTGGCCTAAGACACCCTCCCTCCTCATCCTTCTACAGGGCAACAATTGTCAGCTATAAATAGGCCATCAGTTATTTTTTTCTTTGGATCATGAATATGGAGGATGATCTCCCTGTGGTCTGATGAGAAACAGCAACTACTACAAAGAAAGCAGATGAAATCCAGGGAGGCAACTGGAGGAGGTGTTACAGTGCCCACTAGAAACTGACAACATTTAAATTAAGAAGAGTCATAGCATAATCATTTTGCCACTTCTTTCTTTGATGATGATGAAGTGGTTTTCTGTTAATAGAGCGAAGTCACTCAGTCGTGTCCGACTCTTTGCGACCCCATGGACTGTAGCCCACCAGGCTCCACCGTCCATGGGATTCTCCAGGCAAGAATATTGGAGCGGGCTGCCATTTCCTTCTCCAAGAGATCTTCCCAACCCAGGGATTGAACCCAGGTCTCCTGCATTGGAGGCAGACACTTTAACCTCTGAGCCACCAGGGAAGCCATTAAGAAGAGTCATAGCATAATCATTTTGCCACTTCTTTCTTTGATGATGATGAAGTGGTTTTCTGTTAATAGAGAGAACCTGTGAAATAGGCAAAGGTCCTCCAGAGAGTGTTCCAGTTCATTCAGCCTTATAGAAAATAGAGAAGTAAGATGACTGAAACGCAGGAAGTTGACTGCTGGAGACCTGAAACCTTAGCATTTTCATGTGGAGCCCAGAGCCTGCCCCTTCACCACTCGAGCTCTGCCTTTTTCTCCTCAGTCTTCACTCCTATAGAGGAATGTGGAGGAAGGGAGAAGGAGAAAGGATGACACAAGTGTCTGTCTGCCGATAAAGAGAGCAGCTACTTCATGCTCACAAATCATTCATCTTGATGACCTTTCTTTTTTTCGTCATTTTCTTAGAACAGTTGAGAATTCAGAGTTTGGCTCCTGTCGGTGGCTAGAATCTTCCTAATCCAAGCCTACTTCTGGTTTCTAGTCCCCAGTTGGTTACCCTCATGTCATTTTCTTTACTTGCCTGTGAGAAAGTCACTTAAATCCTGAAAAGATTTTCAGAAGGATAAAATCCTATCATGGAACCTCTGGGAGCTAAGCTGTACGTGAGGGTTTTCTGAAGCTCAGTAGGTGAAGGCCATATGCTAGGTTCTCAGACCTGTCGATACTTCTGAGAGCCTTCTGCTTTGCCCTGGGGTCTTCCTGAGGTCGTAAAGGATACTGGCAGTTAGGTGTCAGTAGTGAGTGGTCTTCAAAAGGGAGGTGAGCTGGGGAAGCAGGCAGGTGAGAAGCAGATGAAATCAAAGAAGAGACGCATGTCCCTTGATTCTTTCTTTCTCAGTCTGTGGGGGTTGCTTAGCAAGGAGGGTGGGAAATATTTGGCGTGTTAGGAACAAAGCTGGTGCAATAAATTATGAAAATGGCTGTAGCAAAAATCTGTGAAATACAGTACCCACCCTTAGAAGAATGTCTTCCCTTTGCCCTAGGAAACTGCTGACCATAAAGATGTTGGGTAATACTTATGCTTTACAGCACCCTGTTACAGACTTCTTCACTATCACAAAGCTCCAAGCTCTGTGTGCACTGATTCATAACTGTAGGAGCATCTACAGACATAAATAATTAAATAATCAAATACGTACATAAATCTTTTCTCCAATCTCCCATCTAAAATTTTCACTTTTCTAAAGAGTGGAGAAGATTAATTTTTAATGTTACTGAATTAGTTAGAATAAAACCTAAGAATAGGTACATTTGAACATTTGATAGAATGTATTTCCTTCCTCTCATTAGGACAGTAGTATCTAAGGCCCCTTCCTCATTCAGCTGTTACTCAAGCATTGATAATCCATTAAATAAAAAGGGCTAAGCCTTGAAAAGCATTAATTGAATTTTCCTCTATTATGACCAACTTAACTGGATGAGAAATACGGTCAAAAATAGAATACATGTCTAACTCTTGATTATCTATGGAAAGGAAAACCATGTCTGATGTGGATTACATGGTAATGACTATATGATTCTAAACACTATTTTTATTTGATTTTTAAACACATTGTCTGAATTTTGAGTGCAAGAATAGAATCCATTGTCAGACTGCCCTTGGGTGTAAATCAGTTTGACTGGAATATCTCATTCTAATCCTTTGCACTTATTAAGATAATTTAATTTTAGGACCTCAGCCTACTATAGGCTCTTGGTCAGGCTTTGGAAAAAAGTCATGGATATGTGTGCGTGTGTGATCATTCAGAATCATTTGGAAATGTAATTTTCCCATACTATTTCCTCTTGCAGTAACATATAACATCTACATATTTAGACATATTTGAGTAAACTTTTTTAGTAAGTATGGTTTAAAGCATTTTATTTCTTATTTGATTTTATTTAAAAAATTTTGAAATATAGTTGATTTACAATGTTGTGTTAGCTTCAAGTGTATAGCAAAATGATTCAGATTCTTTTCCATTTTAGGTTATTATAAGGTATTGAATATAGTTCCCTGTACTTTACAGTAGGTCCTTGTTGGTTATCTACTTTATATATATAGGAATGTGTATCTGTTAATCCCAAACCCCAAATTTATTCCCCCTTGCCTCCTTTCCCCTTTGGTAACCATGAGTTTGTTTTCTATGTCTGTGAGTCTGTTTCTGTTTTGTAAATAAGTGCATTTGTTTCTTTTTTTTTTTTTTTTTTTGAGATGCCACATATAGGGAATAGTAGCATCAGAGTCCACCACAGTGAATTTTTTTTTTTTAATCTTCCTGTTTATTTTCTTCAAAATCTAAACGAAAGTGAAACTGTTAAGAATAAAAATAGATATTCCGAAGTATACTTTACCAGACCAATATTGTGACCCAAATTTCTGAACAAAGCAATTTAAATGTATAAGAGACCAGTCATTTTACAGAGTATTAATTCTACAAAATTTTAGTTAAGAGAATTTGATTAACCCATGAGATGTCATTTTGAACTGAATTTGAACTAGGTCTTAGAAAAACTGAACTCTACTGAAACAGCATTGCTGCAAACTGTATCATAATGTGTTCCAAGTATCAGTATCTCCCAGCTGGGACTCAGAGTAGCAACAGAGGCATTGAGAAGCAATTTAAGAAGCAATGTAAGCCCCAGGGCACAGTGAAGGAAAAGAAAATAAATAGCAAGGTAATGGTTGCTTATCTCTTCTTAGGATGAAATATTTTTGTTAAAACATCTTTAAAATATGTATTTTTATGAATGTTTTAACATAGGTCAATTGGGGACAGGTTCATTTAAAAAAAACTGGTGAGAGAATTCAAAAGTATATGGACAAATTTTTCAAAAGAATTTCCCATTGAAATTATTTAATCTGATGAGACATTTAAAAGCATACTTTTCTCTCTCGAAGTAGCAAACTTTGAAGAGAAAAAAAGTGTCCTAAAGAATGAAAAAGAAAGTTAAAACAAAGGAAGTCACTATTTGGTTTATAATGCTCTTCACTAAGGTCTTATGATTCCTTAAGTCTATTTTTTAAATGCATGAACATTTATGTATTTTGCTTTAAAATATATGTCAACTTCACAAATCATTTTTAAACCATTAAGTCTGGAAAAGAAATGATTGAGGCTTCAGGAAAAAAAATATTTTTCAGGTAATTTAGCTGACAATAATAAAGTCATTTCATGTTATGCCCCAAATCTGACTCAGAGTATGTCTGTGAATTTTTTTCAAGGCCCAGGAATAGAATTTCAAGTAAGCAAGGGGATCTTAGCCATAATTTGAACTACCTGGGTTCAAGAGTCAGTAATCTGGATTTACTTTTCTCTCATTCACTTTTTTCCTGTTCTACGGTCTCCACGGTGAATTAAAATTAATGCAGGTAGACTAATCCAATATTCCTTTGGCTCAAACAGTTCCAGAGGTGATGTATCTCATGGTCTCTGTGAAATCTAATCACAGCAGGGAGAGATCTCCATTCAGAAAAGAAATCTGCTCAAGGAAAGTAGATAAGCTTCCAATAATTAAAAAGGAAAATCAGGTTAAACAATGTAATGAGGTTTTATCCTTCTAATTAGTCACATCATTTTATTGAAAGAAAAAAAATACTCCAGTGAGCCTTCCATGCCATAATAACAGATGTGCATGGTGTGTTGCGGTTCACGAAGATTTCTCACAGATTATCTCATTGTAATTTATATGGTGCCTGCTTATTTTTCTGTCAGATTTTAAGCTATGCTGTGATTGTTCACAGTCTGAAGTTCGTGACTGGTTGTCACCACAACCAAGGCAGTAGAGGGTGAATTGTTTTGGATGAAATATAACCAAGATTGGTAATGAAAACCCAGAACTCTCGTTAAAATACTTGTCCATCTCTAGCACGGTCTCAGAGCCAAGACTTCCAAGACGACATCAATGTGAGACTCTACCGTACTTAATTTGATTTTTTATTATTCAGAGTCACTTCCTGGGAGACAGTAGAATTATTTAAGTTTAGTTTTTCAAACCATTTTATCTTTACCACTGTTTGTTTGAAGCTTTCCAGATTGAATTCTTACAGAAAAGGTTCCTCGCAGTCAGATAGAAACAACTGATACAAGGATTTACTTTTGAAATGTTGATAGATTCAGGTAAAATCAAATGGTTCACAGTATGAAAAGTGCTATAATTCTTACTTGTAAAATTCAAAAAAGCATTTCCTAATCATTTATGTAGATCCAATTTCGCTTCATAATTTCCAGACTGCCACCTGGATGCACTCAGCCTCTTCTGTGACACAGTTGAGCTAGTTTTGAAAGTTCCTCCTTTGTCTCTGGGCTCCTTCCCTTTTATTCCCCCAGGACTCGCCACCTCAAATTATTTTATCTGAAGCTATGTCTGCACATGAACAGACAAATGGAGAATTAAGGCAATTATAATATTAATTTGAGCAGGAAAAAAAAAAACAACAACCTACTTAGCTTGAGTTAACTGGCAAATCCTGGCAGACATCTTTGTCTGTTTCAGTGATCTGGAAGATCGCCTAACTTCTTTTCTTGGCAGGGGTGGTGGGGTGTAGATCTCGTTCATGTCACAGGGCTCTGAGCATTCAGTGTCTACACATGATTGCTTCATTTCCTGCTGCCCCAGACTGTATCTATTCTAGGAAGGCTAAGCCATGATAGGAAGGCTGGGTGGTTCTGAGGTATAGTACTTACAGAGATATCCCTGTGAACACTTAGATATTTTAAGTTCTTAACTGATGTTAGGTCCTGTTCCACCAGTCATGGTGAGTTGGACTAACTGACATTTTTATTCATTCATTCACTGATTCATTATCTATTTAATGCTCTGTGCCAGGGCCCCAGAATATAAATATGACAATCTCTAGATGCCAGCACTTTAAGAGTATGAAGTCACGCTAAAAAGTGGTTACAAACTACTACGAGAAAAGTTGTTGTTTAGTCATCCAGTCCTGTCTGACTCTTTGTGACCTCATGGACTGCAGCACACCAGGCCTCTCTGTCCCTCACCATCTCCCGAAGTTTGCCCAAGTTCATGTCCATTGCATTGGTGATGCCATCCAGCCATCTCAACCTCTCATGCCCTCTTCTCCTGCCCTCAATCTTTGCCAGCATCAAGGACCTTTCCAATGAGTCAGCTGTTCACATTAGATGACCAAAATACTGGAGTTTCAACTTCAGCATCAGTCCTTGCAATGAGTATTCAGGGTTGATGTCTCTTAAGATTGACTGATTTGATCTCCGTGCTCCGCCTTCTTTACGGTCCATCGCTCACACTCATACGTGACCACTGGGAAGACCATAACCTTAACTGTATGGATCTTTGTTGGCAGTGTAATGTCTCTGCTTTTTAACACACCATCTAGATTTGTCATAGCTTTCCTGCCAAGAAGCAAACATCTTCTGATTTCCTGGCTGCAGTCACCCACAGCAGTGATTTTAAGCCCAAGAAGAAGAAATCTGTCACTACTTCCACCTTTCCCCCCTCTATTTGTCATGCAGTAATGGGGCCGGATGGCATGATCTTAGTTTTTTTATATTTAGTTTTAAACCTGCTGTCTCACTCTACTCCTTCACCCTCATCAAGAGGCTCTTTAGTTCCTCTTCGCTTTCTGCCATTAGGGTAATCTGAGGTTGTTGATATTTCTCCCACCTATCTTGATTCCTGCTTGTAACTGATCCAGCCCGGCATTTCTCATGATGTACTCAGCGTACAGATTAAACAAACAGGGTGGTGGAATACAGCTAGAAAACTGCTACTACAAAAAACTAAAAATAGAGCTACCATATGATTCGGCAACCCTACTCCTGGGGATATATTCAGAGAAAACCATAATTTGAAAAGATATTTGCACCCTAATGTTCATTGCAGCACTATATACAATAACCAAAACATGGAAACAATCTAAAGATCATCAACAAAGGGATAGATTAGAAGATGTGGTGTATATATACAATAGAATATTATTCAGCTATAAAAAAGAGTGAAATAATGCCATTTGCAGCAACACGAATGCACCCAGAGGTTATCATGCTAAGTGGAGTAAGCCGGACAAAGACAAATATCAGATAATATCACTTACTGTGAAATATTTATAAAATGATACAAATGAACTTATGCAGAAAACAGAAATAGACCCACAGACATAGAAAACAAATAGTTACCAAAGGAGAAAGGGTTGGGGAAGGACAAATTAGCAGTTTGGGTTTTAAAAATACACATACTATATATAAAATAGATAATCAACAAGGACTTACTGTATAGCACAGGGAACTATACTCAATATTATGTAATAACCTATAAAAGAAAAGAAAAAAAGGAGTTACAAAATGAAGCACCAAGTGTGAACAGTGAGTCCACTGTGGGCAAAAAGACACACCCGCTAAAAGTTTGAGAGAGACAGACTCAGAAACCACAAGCAATTTCCCATGAATATACTTTTCATTCTTATGTTGTTTCATTTTTCTCTTACAATCCTTTAGAATGAGATAAGTCAGCTCATTGGTATTCGTTCGCTACTTCTCAAAGATCTTGGGCCTCTGAGAGTTTTGGGGTAGACATTTTCAACAGAGAAGGGTTTAGCAGAAGTTGGTCAGATATCTCTGCCAAGGGCTCTCCCTGACAGATGGCAACAGCTGTTTGGGACTGAGTCAAAGAAAGTACAGGAGGAGCCCCTGCAAAATGTCCTTTTTATTACACTAATGGCTTTTTCCCTGAGAGTAGTTTTACATTGTATCAGTGCATAATTGTTTTTGCTAATGCATTTGCTCAGATCATACAAAAATCTAATTATTCTATGTGATGAATCATTAACAATTTCCATAAATTCATTTCAGTGTTTGCATGCTGGTATTCAGTTTATGCTAATAAACCTGAAATATTCATGCCTTTAAGCCTGAGATTGCCGACTATGTTTGAAAAATTTGCTTCAGTAAATGTACATTTTAAATCTGCATTTTGCACAATACTGAGGTGTAAATGTTGCAAGATGATTCTTGAGGAGGATATTCTAATTTTCTATTCTCTTCTTTTTTATAAAAATTAATTAATTTATTTTAATTGGAGGCTAATTACTTTACAATATTGTGGTGGTTTTCACCATACATTGACATGAATCAGCCACAGCTGTACATGTGTGCCCTATCCTGAACACCCCTCCCACCACCCTCCCCATCCCATCCCTCTGGGTTGTCTCAGTGCACCGGCTTTGAGTGCCCTGTTTCATTCATGGAACTTGGACTGGTCACTTCTTAAGCAGAGTTCTTTTATTTCCTTTACATCCTGCATTCACTTAGCTACAACAAATGACACATAGTCATGTTAATTTAGGAGCATTAATTGGTGTTTGGTAATGAAAGAAGATCAAAAGTGATTGATGTTGACTTCTTACTGATTTACTCACATTGAAATTCAGCCTTTGCTCCATTTGCAGAAACAGATATTAGGAATAAGTACTTTATTATCATTATTTTTAATCAGAGAAGGGGAAAATAAACCTTGAATTCTAGCCATAAAAATTCACTCCTGTCAAGTACCGAAGTTTTCGGCATTATTGTTGTTGTTAACACGTACTGTGCAGCAGGTACTCTGCTCTGTAATGAATGTTCTCCATGTCATTTAATCCTTCCCTGAAACACTCCAGTATTCTTGCTTGGAGAATCCCACAGACAGAGGAGCCTGGTGGGTTATGGTCCACAGGGTCACAAACAGTCAGAAACGACAGACGTGACTGAACATATGCACACACAGAGTGCCTGAGATTGGCCCTCTATTATGCTCAATTTACACAGATGAGAAACTGAGATTTAGAGAAGTGAAGAAACTTGCCCCAAATTACAGTGTTGCACACTGGTTCTCCACAGAAGGGGATTTTGCCTCCCTAGGGACATTTAGCAATGTCTAGAGGCATTTTAAGTTGTAACAACTGGGCAGGGGGCAACTGGTGTCTAAGGAGGAAAGGCCAGGGATGCTGCTGGCCTTTACATCTTACAACGCACAGGGAAGCCCCCATAACAAAGAATTCTCTCTGGTCCAAAATGTCACCAGTGATGCGGGTAAGAAACCCCACCCTGGTGTGGCAGCTGTGTGTGATGACTGTGTCACAACCCCCTCAGTGACTGATTTCAGCGCAGCTGTGGTGGGCTGTGGTCTGCGTTGGCCAATCTCTTACCAGAGCCTGAAGTTGTGACTCTGCTTTTCTGCCTCGGGGCTTTCTCTGAATGACCAGACCAGGTGCAGCTGGGAATGGCAAGGAGTG
Organism: Giraffa tippelskirchi; assembly: GCF_054371585.1. NCBI lineage: Eukaryota > Metazoa > Chordata > Mammalia > Artiodactyla > Giraffidae > Giraffa > Giraffa tippelskirchi. Next base: position 34,361,783 of record NC_137280.1, on the reverse strand, counting down.
AACACCTGGAGGCCATCCTCTATCCGTGTGCAACGTGATGGGGCACTTGCGGGCCTGCCGCACAGTTTTTGTACATGAATCAGATGGACTGAGTCTCAGTTGCCTACCTGCATGTTGCTTCATTCATGTCTGACTCTTTGCGACCCTATGAACTGTAGCCCATCAGGCTCTTCTGTCCATGGGATTCTCCAGGCAAGAATACTGGAGTGGATTGCCATGCCCTCCTCCAGGGCATCTTTCCAACCCAGGGATCAAATCAGTTGCCCACCTTGGTAACCAACTGGCACAACAGACTCTGATTGACCCAGTGGTATTGACTGACCCAGTCCCACTTTCCAGTGGCTGAGGGTTGCCCCAGGTTTGTCAACACCTCTGCCATTTCACCTCTGTTGCTGGGCTGCAGAGAAAGATTTGAGTTAGAAACTTAGAGACAGCACCACTGAAGCTTGAGGTGTGGGATGTTGGTATCTATACTGAACTGTCTGCTAAAGCTGGTTGAAATTAGTAACAATAAGCTATGGGTTTTTAATCACTTCCCTGTCTCACTCCTGGGACTCTCTCTTCTTCCTAGACTTGCCTCTGAAAAAACTACCTGGACCCAAGTTCTTATTCAAGCTGTACTTTCACGGAAACTCAAAGTAAAACACAAAGCTAGCATGTCTACTCTGTTATAGTGCAAATTCAATTAAATGGACCCTAATGCTGTCTGTGTCACCTGATAAACAAGGGAAATCTGTCCATCAGCACCCTTTGGTTTACAATGCCCTTTCCACTTTAAGTTCCATGGTCAACTATTTAATATCGCCTCATGTGAGTGCGTGCTGTCACTTCAGTTGTGTCTGACTCTTTGTGACCCTTTGGACTGTAGGCCACCAGGCTCCTCTGCCCATGGAATTCTCCAGGCAAGAAGACTGGGGTGGGTTGCCATGCCCTCCTCCAGGGAATCTTCCCGACTCAGGGATCAAACCCAAGTCTCTTATGTCTCCTACATTGGCAGGTGGGTTCTTTACCACTAGCACCACCTGGAAAGCCCTTCCTTAATATTGCTTCATCAGAACTCTAAACTCTCTCACTACTTAGGTTTTCCCAAACCCAATAACACATCCCCAATGATGGAATCATCCTTTTGTTGCTGTTGTCTGTGCAGAAGTCATACTGGTTTGTGAGAGAAACCCAACTTGCCTGATCTATTGCTGAGAACTTGAATTCAGCCTTAGATACTCTTTGGAAATCTTTCATGAATATTTAAATGACTTCCTCATATACTTCTCATACCTCTCTAGCCCCAAGCCTGGCTAACCAGCCCTCCCCTTCATATTTCTTTGGACCACTTGACATTTTCTTCCTGAGTTTCTTTTTCTCTTTTAAACTTCTATGATTATACTGCATTTACTACTCCTTTGATCCGATGGCTCTTTTTTCTTTTATATCTACTAGTATCTCTTTTTCCCTCCTCTAATATGAGAAAAAGAATCGTCATAGTTCCATATTTATTCTTACTCTTGGTGAGCTCATTGCCTTCTATAAGGGTGACAGCTAAATTTCTGTTTCCAGCTCTGATATTTTCCCTAGGCTCCAGGATCATTGCTGACTGTCCATTTGATTAACCCATCTTCTCCCAGGTAGCCCACATGCGCATTCTGTTGCTTCAATCGTGTCCAACTCTTTCCCACCCCATGGACTGTAGTCCACCAGGCTCCTCTGTCCACGGGATTCTTCAGCCAAGAATACTGGAGTGGGTTGCCATTCCCCAAGCCCAGGAATGCACCAGAATGATCTAAGGAAAATTTTTTCCTCTTGCCCAAATGCATCAGCAATTGTCATATAAACCAGTTCAGTTTCCTGAGATTCAAGGACAGATTTGTTGGAGATTCTGAGGAAATTCTTTCTTACTCTTCCAGGAGAACTTTCAGAAGCAATTACCTTTTTTTTTTCTCCTGCTTTTTCTCAGGATATATTTGTGTATGAATGTGACATCTGGAAAGGAGGTCATTATGTTAATATCACTTTGGGAGTGACTCCAACATGTGGATGAGTGCTGAGTCAATGATGCTCGAGGAAATGGAGTTAGGGAAACTGGATTAAGTTCCTCCAAAAGGGTGCACTTCTTTTGATATCCAGCAATGGGAGTCCATATTTTTGCTTGTTGTTTAAGCCAGTTTCAGTTACTTGCAACCAAGGGTTTTCAGTGAGGAAATGTTCTGCCATGTTCTCTTTGGAAGAATCTCAGTCTCCTCATTTTTCCCCCTTACAACTGTCATTTCTTGAGTGCACACCCAATTACTGGCAGTCTTCTAGTTAATCTACATTCTTTTATTCTCTCCTCTTTCTGATTCATCTTTTATAATGTTGCCAGGTCAATTTTTATCACGTTTCTCTGTAAAGTCCTATAATGGTTTCTTTCTTTTCACTTTCAGCTTTTAGTCCTAACTCCCAAGAATTGTTTTTAAGGATTTTCATAGTCAGATCTCCTCTTTGTATACTTAATGTGACTTCTCTGTGTTCCCCAACAAACAGTTGACAATCTTTCTTCTTAATGCTTTGCAACTGTGGTGCTGGAGAAGACTCTTGAGGGCCCTGTGGACAGCAAGGATATCAAACCAGTCAATCCTAAAGGAAATCAACCCTGAATCTTCATTGGAAGGACTGATGCAGCAGCTGAAGTTTCAATACTTTGGCCACCTGATACGAAGAGCCGACTCATTGGAAAAGATCCTGATGCTGGGAAAGACTGAGGGCAGGAGGAGAAGGGGGCAACAGAGGATGAGATGGTTGGATGGCATCACTGACTCAATGAACATGAGTTTGAGCAAACTCCGGGAGATAGTGAAGGACAAGGAAGCCTGATGTGTTGCAGTTCATGGGGTTACAAAGTGTTGGACACGACTGAGTGACTGAACAATAGCAACTTCCTAATATTCCCTCAACTGAGAAATGCTTCTCCTTTGCAAAATCCATGTATACCTTCAGTCTTACTTTGATTTCTGAATTCTCTTTAATTTTTCCTGAATAGATACAACCTTTATTCATTTAAAGAGTATTAGGTATAGACTATATGTTTCCAGGTATGCAAAAAGCAGTGGATTTATAAAGACAAATGTCTGGAAAAGTCTTAGTAGGAATAATGAAATAAACATTGAGAAACACCATTTCAGATACTGAGTAAACCATCTTGCAATTCATGAAACAGTCTTGCACAATTGTAGAACTGTTCTGCCACAAATTCCCACATTGCTCTTAAGAAACACTGGTGCGGTTGCTTTTATGTGTTTATTTTCTAGTTTAATCTGTTATTGTAGCTTGAGACAACAGAAAATAGAGTATTTTACTGCCAGTTATTTCAAGTCCATTTCTCCTTCTCCCTCACTCCCTAAATTCTCAGTGCCTTGAGAACAGATGTCACCATACATTTCTTTTATACCTTCCTTGAGAGAATAGCATGAAATGTCTTTATTTTACTTCCTCCCTCCCTCTCTCATTGTCTGCATATTCATTTTATCTGTTTCTTATTAGAGTGCAAGGAATAATATTTGCAAAGCTGATACTAACCATGGTTAAGAACTGACTTTTGTTTGAAAGACTAAGTATACAGGAGATGGTTAAAAAGCATTCATTCTTACTAACAGGAAATATATAAAATGTCTTGACTGAGGCAGATGCCTGCCTTAGTAAAAGGTCTTGCTGCCATCACTTTTCACATTCTCTTAAATCCATATTTTTGTAACAGAGTTTAAAAATTGTCAAACCAATGAAAAGTTTATTTATTTTCTTAATCTAACCATTATTCTAACTCTCTAATATTTATTTATTCATATTTGCTTACAAATTTTGTCCAGGTGTAGTTGATTTTTTATTAAAACAACAATACTGAACATGCTGTCAGTGTCATGTATTTTATTCATTTAGAATCACGGTATTTCAGTGTTTCTACCCAATTACCAGAATTGTCATTTTAACAGCTGTATAACAGCCCATCACATTTATTGATTGTTCTTCCTTTTTTGTTGGACAATTTGTTTTTCATCATTCATGAGTTATATATGATGCTTCTGCCTAGTCTTTCTGCCATTGATTTTTCTCATTCTCCATTCAATACTGCCCTTTCACCCTGGATTACTATCTATTTGCTTGGTTTCTGACTATTGTGATTTATACATGCATCAATTCACCTAGCTCTGATCAGTGATAGTTGCTTGATCCTTTACATTCCTGGTTCCAAAGAGTCGATGCTTCTGATCCCTACTGCTCAAGAAGGATTTGGTACAGCTTGAGGCACGTGTGGAAAATCAGTTGGATGTCTCATGATAAGAGAGAAGACATAGCTCAGAATAATTGAAACATTTTAAAGGTAAAAGCCACATATTTCCTCTTGAGATAAAGTTATACATTATAGTAAATATGTTCCCAGGATACTCATGGATTACTTAACAATGATAAAAAATAGCAGCTGAGTATTGTTTTCAATTTTGAAGAAAAGCAAACAAATCAATAGCAATCATAGCATTATATACCTAAACTAGGATGAATAATACCTTCATAGAAGGTATGATCTGAGTTAAAATAATACCATTTATCAAGTACAAAGGATTGCTGTTGCTCTTGACTTCAAGACACATTATATCTATCAAAGTTGAATCAATAAAGACACAGTTCGGATTCTTTAACAAAAACTCAAAGACCAGTCAAAATAAGATTGCTTGATAAGGTGGTGAATGGACTTCCCAGGTGGCGCTAGTGATAAAGAAACCACCTGCCAATGAAGGAGACATAGGAGACTTGGGTTCCATCCCTGGGTTGGGAAGATACCCTGGAGGAGGGCAGGGTAATGGCATGCTAATCCACTCCTGTATTCTTGCCTGGAAAATCCCAAGGACAGAAGACCCTGGGGGGCTAGAGTCCATAGGGTTGCAAACAGTCAGATATGACTGAAGCGACTTAGCACGCATGCATACAAGGTTGTGAATAAACAGTCTATATATTTGATATAAGGGAAGAAAAACTCTATTCAACAACAAAAAAATAAAATGTTTAGAAATAAGAGTGAGGTCTATATAAAGATCTACTTAAGATTTTAAAATGTTACTGAAACTATGTATGGAAAGGTGTATCATTTCTTGGATGAAAAAAATCCACATGATAAAGATGTGATTCAATAAAAATAGCAACAGAATTTTTATTTTGGAGTTAGACAGGCTGGTATTAAAGTTCAAATGGAAAAATAAGACAAGAATAGACAAGAAAAATCGGTATATTCAAGCATATTTTACATCTTCAAAAATAAAAACAATTTGGTACAAGTTCCTGAGCTGGAAAACAAGAAATAGGTCTAAAATAAAAGGATTTAGCATATTAAAAAGGCAGCAGCCCACATCAGTAGGGTGAAGGTAGACTTTTCAATGAACCATGTTGGATCAGTTGATGGGATCTGTAACAATCTATGACACAATAACACATTTCTGTATGGACTCACTCCCCTTCTGTTCCTTTTCTAGTCTTCTCTTCACTCTTTATTTTATTTTTTTTTATTTAATAAATTTATTTATTTTAGTTGGGGTCTAATTACTTTACAATATTGTAATAGTTTTTGTCATACATCGACATGAATCAGCCATGGGTTTACATGTGTTCCCCTTCCTGGACCCCCCACCCACCTCCCTCCCCATCCCATCCCTCTGGGTCATCCCATTGCCCCAGTCCTGAGCATTTGTCTCATGCATCGAACATGGAATGGTGTTGTATTTCACATATGACAATATACATGTTTCAATGCTACTCTCCCAGAACGTCCCACCCTCACCTTCTCCCTCAGAGTCCATAAGATTGTTCTATGCATCTGTGTCTCTTATTCTGTCTCGCATATAGGGTTATCGTTACCATCTTTCAAATTCCATATATATGCATTAGTATACTGTATTGGTGTTTTTCTTTCTGGCTTACTTCACTCTGTATAATGGGCTCCAGTTTCATCCATCTCAGTAGAACCGATTCAAATGTATTTTTTTTAATGGCTGAGTAATATTCCATTGTGTATATGTACCACAGCTTCCTTATCCATTCGTCTGCTGATGGACATCTAGGTTGCTTCCATGTCCTGGCTATTGTAAACAGTGCTGCGATGAACATTGGGGTACACGTGTCTCTTTCAATTCTGGTTTCCTCGGTGTGTATGCCGAGCAGTGGGATTGCTGGGTCATATGGCAGTTCTATTCCCAGTTTTTTAAGGAATCTCCACACTGTTCTCCATAGTGGCTGTACTAGTTTGCATTCCCACCAACAGTGTAAGAGGGTTCCCTTTTCTCCACACCCTCTCCAGCATTTATTGCTTGTAGACTTTTGGATAGCAGCCATTCTGACTGGTGTGAAATGATACCTCATTGTGGTTTTGATTTGCATTTCTCTAATAATGAGTGATGTTGAGCATATTTTCATGTGTTTGTTAGCCATCTGTATGTCATTTTTGGAGAAATGTCTGTTTAGTTCTTTGGCCCATTTTTTGATTGGGTCGTTTATTTTTCTGGAATTCAGCTGCAGAAGTTGCTTGTATATTTTTGAGATTAATTGTTTGTCTGTTGCTTCGTTTGCTATTGTTTTCTCCCATTCTGAGGGCTGTCTTTTCACTTTGCTTATAGTTTCCTTTGTTGTGCAAAAGCTTTTAATTTTAATTAGGTCCCATTTGTTTATTTTTGCTTTTATTTCCAATATTCTGGGAGGTGGGTCATGGAGGATCCTGCTGTGATTTATGTCGGAGAGTGTTTTGCCTATGTTTTCCTCTAAAAGTTTTATAGTTTCTGGTCTTACGTTTAGATCTTTAATCCATTTTGAGTTTATTTTTGTGTATGGTGTTAGGAAGTGTTCTAGTTTCATTCTTTTACAAGTGGTTGACCAGTTTTCCCAGCACCACTTGTTAAAGAGATTGTCTTTTCTCCATTGTATATTCTTGCCTCCTTTGTCGAAGATAAGGTGTCCATAGGTGCGTGGGTTTATCTCTGGGCTTTCTATTTTGTTCCATTGATCTATATTTCTATCTTTGTGCCAGTACCATACCGTCTTGATGACTGTGGCTTTGTAGTAGAGCCTGAAGTCAGGCAGGTTGATTCCTCCAGTTCCATTCTTCTTCCTCAAGATTGCTTTGGCTATTCGAGGTTTCTTATATTTCCATACAAATTGTGAGATGATTTGTTCTACTTCTGTGAAAAATACCATTGGTAGCTTGATAGGGATTGCATTGAATCTATAGATTGCTTTGGGTAGTATACTCATTTTCACTACATTAATTCTTCCAATCCAGGAACACGGTATATTTCTCCATCTGTTTGTGTCCTCTTTGATTTCTTTCATCAGTGTTTTATAGTTTTCTATATATAAGTCTTTTGTTTCTTCAGGTAGATATATTCCTAAGTATTTTATTCTTTTTGTTGCAATGGTGAATGGTATTGTTTCCTTAATTTCTCTTTCTGTTTTCTCATTATTGGAGTATAGAAATGCTAGGGATTTCTGTGTGTTAATTTTATATCCTGCAACTTTACTATATTCATTGATTAGCTCTAGTAATTTTCTAGTAGAGTCTTTAGGGTTTTCTATGTAGAGGATCATGTCATCTGCAAACAGTGAGAGTTTTACTTCTTCTTTTCCTATCTGTATTCCTTTTATTTCTTTTTCTGCTCTGATTGCTGTGGCCAAAACTTCCAAAACTATGTTGAATAGTAGTGGTGAAAGTGGGCATCCTTGCCTTGTTCCTGACTTTAGGGGAAATGCTTTCAATTTTTCACCATTGAGGATAATGTTTGCTGTGGGTTTGTCATATATAGCTTTTATTATGTTGAGGTATGTTCCTTCTATTCCTGCTTTCTGGAGGGTTTTTATCATAAATGGATGCTGAATTTTGTCAAAGGCTTTTTCTGCATCTATTGAGATAACCATATGGTTTTTATCTTTCAATTTGTTAATGTGGTGTATTACATTGATTGATTTGCAGATGTTAAAAAAACCTCACATTCCTGGGATAAAGCCCACTTGGTCATGATGTATGATCTTTTTAATATGATGTTGGATTCTGTTAGGGGCTTCCCTGGTGGCTCAGATGGTAAAACGTCTGCCTGCAATGCGAGAGACCCGGGTTCGATCCCTGGGTTGGGAAGATCCCCTGGAGAAGGAAATGGCAGCCCACTCCAGTACTCTTGCCTGGAAAATTCCATGGACAGAGGAGCCTTGTAGGCTACAATCTATGGGGTCTCAGAGAGTCGGACACGACTGAGAGACTTCACTTGGATTCTGTCTGCTAGAATTTTATTAAGGATTTTTGCATCTATGTTCATCAGTGATATTGGCCTGTAGTTTTCTTTTTTTGTGACATCTTTGTCTGGTTTTGGAATTAGGGTGATGGTGGCCTCATAAAATGAGTTTGGAAGTTTACCATCTTCTGCAATTTTCTGTAAGAGTTTGAGTAGGATAGGTGTTAGCTCTTCTCTAAATTTTTGGTAGAATTCCGCTGTGAAGCCTGGTCTTTTGTTTGGTCTGGTCCTGGGCTTTTGTTTGCTGGAAGATTTCTGATTACAGTTTCGATTTCCGTGCTTGTGATGGGTCTGTTAAGATCTTCTATTTCTTCCTGGTTCAGTTTTGGAAAGTTATACTTTTCTAAGAATTTGTCCATTTCTTCCAAGTTGTCCATTTTATTGGCATATAGCTGTTGGTAGTAGTCTCTTATGATCCTTTGTATTTCTGTGGAGCCTGTTGTGATCTCTCCATTTTCATTTCTAATTTTGTTGATCTGATTCTTCTCCCTTTGTTTCTTGATGAGTCTGGCTAATGGCTTGTCAATTTTGTTTATCTTCTCGAAAAACCAGCTTTTAGTTTTGTTGATTTTTGCTATGGTCTCTTTTGTTTCTTTTGCATTTATTTCTGCCCTAATTTTTAAGATTTCTTTCCTTCTACTGACCCTGGGGTTCTTCATTTCTTCCTTCTCTAGTTGCTTTAGGTGTAGAGTTAGTTGATTTATTTGATTTTTTTCTTGTTTCTTGAGGTATGCCTGTATTGCTATGAACCTTCCCCTTAGCATTGCTTTTACAGTGTCCCATAGGTTTTGGGTTGTCGTGTTTTCATTTTCATTCATTTCTATGCATAATTTGGTTTCTTTTTTGATTTCTTCTGTGATTTGTTGGTTATTCAGAAGCGTGTTGTTTAGCCTCCATATGTTGGAATTTTTAATAGTTTTTTTCCTGTGATTGAGGTCTAATCTTACTGCATTGTGGTCAGAGAAGATGGCTGGGATGATTTCAATTTTTTTGAATTTACCAAGGCTAGATTTATGGCCCAGGATGTGATCTATCCTGGAGAAAGTTCCGTGTGCACTTGAGAAAAAGGTAAAATTGATTGTTTTGGGGTGGAAAGTCCTGTAAATATCAATTAAATCTAATTTGTCTATTGTATCATTTAAAGCTTGTGTTTCCTTGTTAATTTTCTGTTTAGTTGATCTATCCATATGTGTGAGTGGAGTATTAAAGTCTCCCACTATTATTGTGTTATTGTTAATTTCCCCTTTCATACTTGTTAGTATTTGCCTTATATATTGTGGTGCTCCTATGTTGGGTGCATATATATTTATGATTGTTACGTCTTCTTCTTGGATTGATCCTTTGATCTTTATGTAGTGCCCTTCTTTGTCCCTTTTCACAGCCTTTATTTTAAAGTCTATTTTATCTGAAATGAGTATTGCCACTCCTGCTTTCTTTTGGTCTCCGTTTGCATGAAATATGTTTTTCCATCCCTTCACTTTCAGCCTGTGTGTGTCCCTAGTTTTGAGGTGGGTCTCTTGTAGACAGCATATATAGGGGTCTTGTTTTTGTATCCATTCAGCCAGCCTATGTCTTTTGGTTGGGGCATTCAGCCCATTTACATTTAAGGTAATTATTGATAAGTATGATCCCGTTGCCATTTACTTTGTTGTTTTGAGTTCGTGTTGAAACATCCTTTCTGTGTTTCCTGTTTAGAGAAGATCCTTTAGCATTTGCTGGAGAGCTGGTTTGGTGGTGCTGAATTCCCTCCGCTCTTGCTTGTCTGTAAAGCTTTTGAATTCTCCTTCATATCTGAATGAGATCCTTGCTGGGTACAGTAATCTGGGTTGTAGATTATTCTCTTTCATTACTTTAAGTATGTCTTGCCATTCCCTTCTAGCCTGAAGGGTTTCTATTGAAAGATCAGCTGTTATCCTTATGGGGATCCCCTTGTGTGTTATTTGTTGTTTTTCCCTTGCTGCTTTTAATATTTGTTCTTTGTGTTTGATCTTTGTTAATTTGATTAATATGTGTATTGGGGTGTTTCGCCTTGGGTTTATCCTGTTTGGAACTCTCTGGGTTTCTTGGACTTCTGTGACTATTTCCTTCCTCATTTTAGGGAAATTTTCAACTATTATCTCCTCGAGTATTTTTTCATGGCCTTTCCTTTTATCTTCTTCTTCTGGGACTCCTATGATTCGAATGTTGGGGCGTTTCATATTGTCCCGAGGTCCCTGAGGTTTTCCTCATTTCTTTTGATTCTTTTTTCTTTTTTCCTCTCTGCTTCGTTTATTTCCATCATTCTATCTTCTACCTCACTTATCCTATCTTCTGCCTCCGTTATTCTACTGTTGGTTCCCTCCAGAGTGTCTTTTATCTCTTTTATTTCATTATTCATTATATATTGACTCCTTTTTATTTCTTCTAGGTCCTTGATAAACATTTCTTGCATCGTCTCAATCCTTGTCTCCAGGCTATTTATCTGTAACTCCATTTTGCTTTCAAGATTTTGGATCATTTTTATTATCATTATTCTAAATTCTTTTTCAGATAGATTCCCTATCTCCTCCTCTTTTGTTTGGTTTGGTGGGCATTTCTCATTTTCCTTTACTTGCTGAGTATTTCTCTGCCTTTTCATCTTGTTTAGATTGCTGTGTTAGGCGTGGCCTTTCTGTATTCTGGTAGTTTGAAGTTCCTCTTTATTATGGAGGTTCCTCACTGTGGGTGGGGTTGGACAGGTGGCTTGTCAAGGCTTCCTGGTTGGGGGAGCTTGTGTCGGTGTTCTGGTGGGTGGAGCTGGATTTCTGCTCTCTAGAGTGCAATAGAGTGACCAGTATTGAGTTTTGAGATGTCTATGGATTTGGTGTGCCTCTGGGCAGCCTATATATTGATGCTCAGGGCTATGTTCCTGCGTTGCTGGAGAATTTGCGTGGTATGTCTTGCTCTGGAACTTATTGGCTCTTGGGTGGAGCTTGGTTTCAGTGTATATGTGGAGGCTATTGGATGGTCTCTTATTAATTAATATTTCCCCTGGCTTTCAGTCTTATTCTTGCAGTAGCCTCAAGACTTCTCCATCCATACAGCATCAATAATAAAACTTTTAAATTAATGGTGAAAAGATTCTCCACAGTGAGGGATACCCAGAAAGGTTCACTGAGTTACATGGAGAGATGAGGTGGGGGGGGGGGGGTTGAGGTGACCAGGAGGGGAAGAGGGGAATTCAAATGTGGAGAGAGCAATCTAGCCAGTAAGCACTTCCCTCTGTGCTTTCCACAGTCTGGAACCCTCAGAGTGGTTCATAGAGATACATAGAGACGGGGGAGGAAGGTAATAGAGGTGAGCATGAGTAGAAAGGGAGGAATCAAGAGGGGAGAGAGAGATCTGGGCAGTATTCTGTTCCTGAAGTGTTCTCCGGTACCCAGAACACCCTCAGAGATTCACAGAATTGGGTTGAGAAGAGAAGGAGGAGGGTGGGAGATAGAGGTTCCCTGGGGGAGAAGAAAGAGCATCAATAGGGGGAGAGAGTAATCAGGCCAGTGATCACACTCCTGAGTAAAAATGGGTCCTAAAGATTGGGTTCTTAAATGTACAAAATTGATATCAAATATGTAAAACAAAGATTAAAAATCTAGAGTAGAGGTTAGACTCTTATAAAACTTACAATATAAAAAAAAGAAAAAAAAGGAAACAGTGTAAAAAGAAAAAAAACAGTAAAACAGTAAAAAAAGTAAAACAGGAAAAAAACAGTAACAAAAGAAAACACAAAAGGTATAAGATATATGTATGCAGTTTGCTTTAAAAATAGGGTTTTTTTTTCAAGTTAATAGTGGGTTATGAAAATGAAAGTTAAAGGTGTAATAGAGGACTTGAAGAAAAAGGAAAGAAGAGAAAAAAAAATTTTTTTTTAAATTAAAAAAAAAAAATAATAGTAAAAAAAATACATATATATCCCGGACTTTCTCTGGAGCTGTTGTGAGCAGTGTGGGGTCTGCTCAGTTTCAGATAGATCCTTGTTCCTGCTTATACTTTTCAAGATCTATAGGCCCCTTTCAATGCGGTCGGCATTAACTACAGGGATTTTAATCTGTTGGCCTGTCACTTCCAAGGCGCTTCCCTCTGTTTATTTGGCTTCTGTTTGGAGGTCTCTTCAGTATCTAATTTCCGCCCTGCAACAAACAGGTGGAGGTGGTCTCTTTAGGTTCACTTGTTCAGTCGTGCTGTGGGGAGGGAGGAACACTGCAAACCTGGCGTGTGTGTGGTGAGCTCGCAGTGTCTCGGCCGCACTGGGTTCGCCCCCGCTCACGGCGTGTGTGCTTTCCCCGTCTACCCTACTCAGGCTTCAGGTTACTCGGCCAGGGAGTGGGCCGGGGAGTGGGCCCTGAGATGCGTGCACTTCCCAGGTCTAAGCTGCTCAGGTTCAGGCTCCCGGTTACTCCACAAAGGCGCAGACTCGGTTTTGCCTGTGGCTTGTGCCGTTCCCAGTCGGAGCTGCTTAGGCGGCCAGGAGTTTGGCGAGCGCACTCTCCCCTGTTGGGGCGGTGCGGTTTATCACCTCCCTGGTCCCCGCCTCGGTTTACGGGCGCGCCCGGCTCCGGTGTGCTTTGTGTCGGTTCTGGGGAGCTGGTCTCTGGCTGCGACCCTCCCGGCGGCTGTCGACCCTCCGGGATCTCAGGCAGTCTTTGCTTAGAAACCGGGAGCCTGTTTGCAGTTTGGTAGGGGGTGCCCTCTCTGGGGCCGAGTTTGCCCCTTTCCGGCTCTGGCGGGCCCCGCCTGCCTGCTGTGTCCGGCGGGGGATGGGGCTGTCCGCAGCCGGCTAGCTCTCCTCTGGTATCGCTCAGTCCTTTGTTCTGTGAGCGGGCCGGCAGTGCCTTAGAGTTGGGCTTTTCGCGGGATAGCTCTCTCTCTCTGGCTGTCCCACAGTTTAGGTTACTATCTCACGTTAGCTCCCTCAGATTGCCCTCAGGGTGTTCAGGCCCAGTCCTTACCCTAAGCAGTGCCGCCCGCTCCTCTCCGTTCAGCTCCCACTTGCTGGTGGCGGATGCGAGCGTCTGGGGTTCTTTGCTGGGAGTTGCTTTAGGCACGTAATCTGTGGGTTTTATTTATTTTTTCTCCCAGTTATGTTGCCCTCCGAGATAAGAAATCTTCCCCCAAACCCGCCGGTGAGAGGGTTTCCTGGTGCTTGGAAATTTCTCCTCTTTTACGACTCCCTCCCCGGGACGGGTCTCCGTCCCTAACTCTTTTGTCTCTCTTTTTGTCTTTTATAATTTCTCCTACCTCTCTTGAAGATAATGAGCTGTCTTTGTGGATGTCTGATGTCCTCTGCCAGCGTTCAGAAGTAGTTTTGTGAAGTTTGGTCAGCGTTCAGATGTTCTTTCGATAAATTTGTGGAAGAGAGAGTGGTCTCCCCATCCTATTCCTCCGCCATCTTAGCCCCGCATTCCTCTTCACTCTTTAGATCACACTCTCCAATAAATACTTATACAAAAGCCTTTGTTGCAAGCTCTGCTTTCTAGGGAACCCAGGCTCAGGTACTTATTCTATATCTAAACTTTCCCCTCTTTTACTCTTTTTTTCATTATGCCTTTTATAATTTGTCAGAAATTTAAAATTTTCCAGTTTATTACTCTATTTCTGTATTTATTCTAGTCTCAGTTTTAGAGTCATTTAGTTGCAATTCTCACTGCCAGTGGTTGGCTGAAGTCTTTCCTCTAGTTGATTCCTTAATAAGGATTTATGGGAACAATATTCCCCGAATGTTCAAGCTAATTTTTCTGTTGTCCTTACAACTGAAAAGCAATTAAATTGAATATAAAATGCTAAAGTCACAATTTTTCCTTGAAGATTTTGTAGGTTTTCCTCCCTTGCGTTCTGATGTTAAAATGTGTAAAAAAGTCTGAAACCAACCTAAGATGGGTTTTTCTGCATGTCTCAAATATTTTTATTTCTTTGAAAATTTATTAGGTTTATGAGTGTATTTCTCAGCATGGATCATTCTGGGTAAATTTACTCTGGGGAATGGTTGATATTTTCAATATGTGTAAAATCATTATTTCAGAAAAATTTTCTTGAGTAACTATTTCTGTTTCATTTTGCTTATTTGTGAAATTTTAATTTCTGCTTCCATCATGGGACTTCCATCAGTACTTGTTTTCCTTGAATCCCTTTCAAATTTTACATTTATTTCTGTTATTATATTTTTCTTCTACTGTATTCCTAAATTCCTCTAGCTCATAATTCCTCCTTTCCTGTTATCCTCTTATTGTTGTTGCTAAGTCGTGTCTGACTTTTTGTGACCCCATGAACTGCATCCTGTCACCAGACTCCTCTGTCCTGGGATTTCACAGGCAAGAATGCTGGAGTGCGTTGCCATTTCCTTCTCCAGGGGATCTTCCTCACCCAAGGATTGAACCTGCGTCTCCTGCTTAGCAGGCGACCATCTCTTTTCTGAGTTCCTGCATTTCTGTCTTATGCATTTGTTTCATGCTGCTGCTGCTAAGTCGCATCAGTCCTGTCCGACTCTGTGCGACCCCATAGAGGGCAGCCCACCAGGCTCCCCCATCCCTGGGATTCTCCAGGCAAGAACACTGGAGTAGGTTGCCATTTCCTTCTCCAATGCATGAAAGTGAAAAGTGAAAGTGAAGTCGCTCAGTTGTGTCCGACTCTTAGCGACCCCATGGACTGCAGCCTACCAGGCTCCTCCATCCATGGGATTTTCATAGCTGTGATTGTTTTGTTAGGCTCCCTCCCCACTACCCCCCGGCTTTAATGCACTGTTAAATATTTGGTCACAATTTTTTCTGCTCCATGGCAATTTATTTCTGGTGAATCTTTCATTTTCCCCTTGTTCTTCTTATCTTTTCTTCACTAACATTAATAGATTAGGTTATATAAAATTTCCTTATAGGAAGGGAGATTTTGGTGTCAGTTTTCTTGTATTTGAAATCCAGCTCCACGGCTTACTGGGTGTTTGACTTTAGGAAAAGTTATTTAACCTCTTGATCTCAGTTATTTCATCTACAGAATGGGAAAAATAAAAGTACCTACTTCTTGGCGCTGTTGGGAGAATAGAAAAAAATAGCACAATTAAGGGTGAGAGTGGTGTTATAAACATAGTTCAATGGTCACTAAGTGCTAGCTACCATCAGTTAAGTTTTTAAGACACATTTTCCAGAAAAGACAAATAAGACACAGAGTAAGTAATTTCCAAAGACTGTAAATTGCATAAATATAGTGTCTTAGTCTGTTCTGGCTGCTATAACAAAACAGCACAAACAGATGGTGAAGGAGGAAACAGACAGAACAGGCTCCATCTTGAAAGCAGGACTCCATCTTGGGCCGGACTGTGGACTTTGAGCTATATGCCCAGTATCTATGGAAACGACAAACCAACTGGAAAACCAGACACCGCCCCCCTCCACTCCCCACCTCTCCGATGGAAGAGCCCCAGGGCTCATACCTAGACTCTCCATCGCCTGAAAGAAAACCCTAATTATCTGTGTAACCAAATAGAATCATAAATTCTACTATGCTTATTGGGGTATGACCGCAGGCCTATTGATAATTGTCCACTGTTAACTACCTAGGCTTAAGGCATACGAATCATGGGTTAACTTTGATTGTATCTTCCTTTTCCTTTGTTCAGACTAGTTTCAGAGAATTTGGGGAGGTGAGTTTGGGCACGTACACTTAGGGTATATAACGTTTTCACAAAAACTGGTCGGGGTCCTTGGCTAAGAGGAGACTGCCTTGGGCCCGCTGGTGTAATAAACTGCACTCCACTGTCTGCATCGTCCTTCTAAGTGAGTCTGTTTCCTGGAACTCGTGGCTACAACGATGGCTCATAATTAACAAAACTTTACTTCTCACAGTTCTGGAGGATGGAAGTCCAAGATCAGGGTGTCAGCATGATGAGGTTCTGGTGAAGGACCCCTCTGGATTATGGATTGTCAGTTTCTCTCTGGATCCTCTCATGGTAAATGGAGCTAGAGAACTCTTTCATAAGAGCACTGATCCCGTTCATAAGAGCTCCACCACCCTCATGATGTCAGCATCTTCCAAAAGCCCCACTTACTCATACCATCACATTGGGCATTAGGCTTTCACATGCAGCAGTGAATTTTGAGGGGACATGATCATTCAGACCATAGCAGGTAGACTCTATTGTTACCCCCTGCCTTTTTTTTCACTGCTATATAACACTTTGCCTACTACCTGGCACGTATGAGAGTCTGTTATCCAACAAATAGGTCCTGAATGAATGAATACACTTACCATGGGTCCCACATCTCAAAATGGCAGAGCTTACATTTGAACCAACTTGCCAGTCACATTTATTTCAGACACCTTTAATTTTTTGGGCTCCAAAATCACTGTAGATGGTGACTACAGCCATGAAATTAAAAGATGCTTACTCCTTGGAAGGAAAGTTATGAGCAAACTAGACAGCATGTTAAAAAGCAGAGACATTACTTTGCCAACAAAGGTCCATCTAGTCAAGGCTGTGGTTTTTCCAGTAGTCATGTATGGATGTGAGAGCTAGACTATAAAGAAACCTGAGCGCCGAAGAATTGATGCTTTTGAACTGTAGTGTTGGATAAGACTCTTGAGAGTCCCTTGGACTGCAAGGAGATCCAACCAGTTCATCCTAAAGGAGATCAGTCCTGAGTGTTCATTGGAAGGACTGATGCTGAAGTTGAAACTCCAATACTTTGGCCACCTGATGCAAAGAGCTGACTCATTTGAAAAGATCCTGATGCTGAGAAAGATTGAAGGCAGGAGGAGAAGGGGATGACAGAGGATGAGATGGTTGGATGGCATCACCAACTCAATGGACATGAGTTTGAGTAAACTCCGGGAGTTGTTGATGGACAGGGAAGCCTGGCATGCTGCAGTCCATGGGGTCGCAAAGAGTGGGACACGACTAAGCAACTGAACTGAGCTGAACTGTATCTGTCAAAGAATTCATAAGACTGACTGGATTTCAAGGGCTGGGGAGGCAGACTCCAGCTCTTGCTAAGAACTACCAGGAATTCATGGCCACATTTAAATTACCACAGACACTGTGTCCCATTGCCTATTCAAATCTTTGCCATGTCCCTTGGGTCTTTTAGCACTTCGTGTATCTCCACTTTTGGAAGGTAAATGATCTCTAACTTTACAAAGAAAACAGAGGATCTTAGGCATAAATGATTTCTCTTTCCTGCTGCCACCTGGCACTTCATTTACAGTAGATTGTGTCTGTCCCCTCCCCTTCCCCAGTCCTTGGCATCATTCCCATGATTCAGCCTTTCTGATACCTGTTCTTTTACTCTTCA
Source organism: Giraffa tippelskirchi (assembly GCF_054371585.1). Taxonomy (NCBI): domain Eukaryota; kingdom Metazoa; phylum Chordata; class Mammalia; order Artiodactyla; family Giraffidae; genus Giraffa; species Giraffa tippelskirchi. Next base: position 34,344,199 of record NC_137280.1, on the reverse strand, counting down.
TGCCAGGGTCATTTAATTTATAGCTCTTCTTCCTGAAAAAGGCTGGTCTCTTCACCCTTGTACCTATTCCCATCTCCTACTTTTTCCTTAGGGACCTTACATCTCATTGAAACCTTTGAATAATTTGAATATATTTTTAAAAAATTTCATGCCATTTTATAAGCAAGCTAATATCTTTTTTCATCTTTGGAAGAAAAAAACACCTCAACTTCTACCCTATTGTTTGCTTTTAGTCATAAGAAAATATTTATAAAAAATATCTGTTAGTGTCTCTTTCTTTTATTCCTGTTGATGTCTCAACCTGGTTTTTATACCAACTCAAAAAGCATTATTTCCACCAAAGTCACTTCCTACTTGTTTAATCTAATGGATTTGCTTGCCTTGTCACTGGCTGCTTCTTTATAATTTCCTTCACTAATTTCTTTTCTCTACTCATATCTTAAATGTTAGGTTAAATGATCACCTTTGCCCATGACTAAAACCGTATGACTTCACACTGGATTATCGCATGCAGTCCTTGGCGTTGACCATCATGATGATGATCATATTATCGCTCCTACATGCTCTAGACTCATATCTAACTCTCAGATGGACATTTGCTCTCGATACTCCATGGGCAATATATCAGTTCTATTGCTGTATAATAAACCATTGTAAAATGTAGTATCATTAACAAACAATAATTTACTTGCTCATGATTATGCAATTTAGGTGCGTTTCAATTGAGTGGTTCTTCCAGTCTTGCCTGGAATCACTTAGGTGGCTGCAGTTGGCTGGTTTTGAATGGCCTCATTCACATATCTGCAACCTCAGCAGAGAACCCTGGAATGGCTGGATCTATCTTCCTCTGTGTGATCTCTTGTCCTCAGGAGGTTAGCTTGAGCTTCTTCACAAGGTGATGACGATGTTCCAAGAGGGTGAAAACAGAAACTACAAGACCACTTGCCTCTGAGACTTGCCAGTACTGTCACTTCTGCCACATTATATTATCAGTCAAACTGAATCATTAGAACAGGTTTATTTCAAGGAGGGAAATAGGCTCCATGTCTTGCTAAGAAAATTTATGGCCATATTTTTTCCACTTGCCACATAATTGATATCTCATCTCGTTTAACTCTCATGGCAATCCTGAGACAAGTACTATGATCATTATTCTTTTTCTGCAGATGAGAAAACTGACGCCCAGAAATATTCTCTAACTTATCCAAGGCTCCACTATTTGTAGACGGCGTGACAGGATGGGCGCCCAGGCCCATGTCATGTGTATTTCATGTACCACACTGAGCAGAAACTCACTTTCCAGATTGCTCATGGTGGAACAGAATGGCATCCCTCAGACTGGCTTCTATGCTAACGGGCACAAGAAGACAAGGTAAATGAAGGTATATTTCATTATACGGTGTAGCTGGCTAAGTGCTGAAGAATTGATACTTTCAGATTGTGGTGCTGGAGGAGACTCTTGAGAGTCCCTTAGAGAGCAAGGAGATCAAACCAGTCAGTCCTAAAGGAAATCAACCCTGAATATTCATTGGAAGGTCTGATGCTGAAGCTCCAATACTTTGGCCACCTGATGTGAACAGCTGACTCACTGGAAAAGACCTTGATGATGGAAAAGATTGCTGGCAGGAGGAGAAGGGGGCGACACAGGATAAGATGATTGGAGGGCATCATCAACTCAATGGACATAAGTTTGAGCAAACTCTGGGAGCCTTTCCTTTGAGTGAAGGACAGGGAAGCCTGGCACGCTGCAGTCCATGGGGTCGCAGGTTGGACATGACTTTACGACTGAACAATCATGATGTAGCTATATATTTGGAAATCATTGTGTTAGGCCAGGATAAGTCCAGCTCTGCTACAATAATAAATCCCAAATGTTAGTGGTTTAGCACAGGAAAGTTTCATTTCTTGCTGATATAGAATCCATTGTGGAAGCCCAAGCTGGATGGAGACACTGGGAGTGTGCAGATACTTCAGTGGACAATTCCAGCTGAGTCCAGCCTCTGAATCAAACTGTCACATGCACCTTATACTTGATCTGCCCCCAGCTAATATTTATTATCTTCCCTAAATCTGCTGATATTCTTGAATTTTCTGTTTTAACTCGTATGGTCTCCCAAATCAGAAATTATCAACAACTGTCCTTAGCTTATCAGGTTCAACTGGTCACCAGGTTTTGTCAAGGTGATTGCTTAATTTTCTCTCAAATTCCTTTTTTCCTCAGCCTCCTCTTAGCTTCATAATGTTTTGCATGCAACTTCAAATTGAAGCTCAAGTTTTGCTTCTGTAATCTCTTCTCCACATTCCCACTAGGGTGATCTTTCTAAAGAGCAAATGATCAAAATACAGGGTAGTGGATACATACCGTTTTGAAAAAACTTTTGGTCTCGACATCTGGATTTTACTCTTACAATCAACCTGTTTTGCCTCTTACTATTGAAGCTCAAAAGAATTGTCAGTGTTTTGCCTGCCTCTTGCAGCTGGGTGCACACCCATAACCCAGGTTATGGGTCCAATCAGACGTGCCTGCTATAGAACCTAAATCTAAAGCAACAAGTGACAGCAACATCCAGTCTCCCAGGTAAAGTGCCAGAAGTGGCCTCCAGAGTCCAAAGTTGCCATGTCCCGTGGTCATATGTGGGGCATCAATATTCTTGCCCAGTCAATTTTATAGCTTTCCTTCCTGCCTGTTCTCTGTTCCTGGTTCACCAGTCTTCCACATGATTGTGTGTGTGCCACCCAATGGTTTTTTATATATTTTTTTCCTTTTCTACTGAAATTGGCCAGGGTGCGTTTCTGTTGCTTACAACTCTGAACTCTGAATACTTCATACATTTTAGCTTCATATCTTCAAATGAATCCTCATGAACAAATGTTGAATAATACTTTCTGAATGTATGATTTGACCTGGTTTCTGACTTCAAGAGGCAATCAGATTAAATAGGGAGAAGAGACTCATAAACATGAAAAAGTTTCATGATATTGTTACCAGTCTTCGGGTTGGACAAATCATAAACGACTTTATGAGGTGCTCTTTGGACTTGGCTCTATGTGTGTGCAATTAGAGAAGTACCATTACGTGGGCTTGGCCCTTAGGGCTTGCATTTAACAGCTTTCAGGGACATATAAAGTTATTTTAAGTGAAAGATAGCTGTGCTTGCTCTTATTAGTGAAGTGTTGTATAGAAAATATACCTTAACCAATTAAGCATTACAATATTGAACAATGGCAAGAAAAACAACTGCAGGCAGTGCCACTGTCTTTCTATTTTAAATTACAACACATTTACTTTGGCCCAATTATCTTGGCATGATCTGATTAGAGCTGGTTTATTAATGACCCACCTTCATTCACAATTCCAGATGGAATTTCCAGAGGTTTCTGGTAATGGCATTCTATTTCAGCTAATTCCTATAGAGAAATAGTCTCATTGGTGAAAAATACAAAGATATAAGCTATTTATTTCTAGATGAATGTAGCAAGTATTAAGTGTAATAGTAGTTCAGAGATCTTTTATGGATAGCTTCTTTTCCTTTTAATTCCCAACCGATATTGCCTTTTTATTCATTGTGCAAATGTACGGTGAACATCTTAAGCCGGCAACATTTTGTGAATCAGAGATATCAGAAATGTAGTCTTGAGCTGGGTTGTGATGCATGGCAAGGATTTAAATACTATAAATATGCAGAGACTCAGGAGGTCATGAGTGAATGAGGAATGGATTGGGCAAATTGTATGGAGGAGGAAATGTGTTGGTATGTTAAGATGGTAATAAAATTTCAGCTCATTTGAGGAGTATTAAAGTAATGCAGTAATTATAGCAGGGGTTGGAAGGTAAATTAAAGATAAGGAATTGCCATCAACAATTTGTACATGCAAGAGGAAAGGATGTGGTGTCTAGAAAGATTAATTTGACAGTCACATGGATGATGGATGGAAGTGAAGAAATGCTGGAGACCAGAAGAGTATATAGGCTGGTTACTTCAATTACCACCTCCTGGGGTTATTGTAATTATCAGCTCACAAGGATCTGGCAGTAAGTCAGGTAATAGGAATGAAAAGAAGCAGACAATTTTAAAGATATTGTGAAGCATGCTTAGTCACTTTAGTTGTGTCCGACTCTCTATGACCCCATGGGCCATGGCCTGCCAGGCTCCTCTGTCCATGGGATTCTCCAGGCAAGAATACTGGAGTGTGTTGCCATGCCCTCCTTCAGGGGATCTTCCCAAACTGGGGATCGAACCCGAGTCTCTTATGTCTCCTGCATTGGCAGGCGGCTTCCTTACCTCCAGAGCCACCTGGGAAGCCCCGAGAGTGGAACATAAGAAGAGAGAAAAGAAAAGTACAATCAGTGAAGCACAAACATCTGCAATTGGTTCTTTTGTTTATAATATTAAATAATAGCAACTCAGTGGTCAACCACTTTCACTTTTTATGTAAATCACATTATAAAGTTTTCCCTCTTGTTATTCTTATTTGATTTGGCTCTGACTTTTTATCTCTTTTAATATTGTCATATTAGTACCATCACTTTACACGGCCTCTCAAATATCTTTTGGAACAAGATGAGATACAAATACAATAAAGTGCTCCTTGGGAATTGTCTTGCTTTATTTTGTTTGCTGTGAGGAAAATATTTTTATAAATCAAGCCAGCTTTCAAAGCTTGAAGCTATAAACAAGAAATACGAGATAAGAAAAGGTCAAATAATGGATAAAACTAAATCATGTAATTTGGATAGGATGGCTTTTTTATTAATGAGAGTGTGGAATTGTGTCAATTTAGTCTATTGTTAGTTTAATAGGAGAAAAGGTCTCAGATTCATAGCTGCATGCATTTCATGTAATAAAATAAGGGGCAGAAGTGAATAATGGGATTCCTTTTGATCCTGACATTTCATTATTTTTATACAGAAATAGCATTTCTAGTGCATGGATTTAACATTATGTTTCCTCATCTTACTCTGAAATAATATATACACTACAATAAACTGTCTCATTTTATAGTTTTCTGACTTCCCTCAGGAAAAAAGTTGTACCATAAACAAGGTTCTCGATCTATTTTTAGTTGTGTTTCTTTACAAATCTTTGTACAGATGTGGAAAGGAATGGCATAAACATGAAACCTAAGACTTAAAACTTAACATCTTAAAAATTATATACACACATGCAAATTATACACACAAACCATTTCACTAAATTGGTATATGCAGTTTTAAAGGAAATAACAAAATTAAAATGATAAGGTTTTATTCTTCCCTTTTAACTGAGTTTTTGCACAGAGCATGCAATTATATTTTTGAACCAATATGATTACTTAAAAACTAGAGAACAAAGCTTCGTTTGTCACAGGACACTTAGTAACACTGTTTTCTTCATTGCCTAATCAGTTTTTATTTAGTATAGAATCTTATCATAAGTGATATAAGGCACAGAATTTTAAGAAATATGGAGAGTACTGTGTATGGAAAAGATCTGTGGCTTGTACGTTATAATTTGGACAGACTCATCATACGATCATGACTCTGACCTCTAGTCTATCACTTCAGGGTAGTGGTGGTATAGCCAGATCAGATCTGGGCTTAAATCTCTACTTGACACTGAGTTGGAAGGAGGCACTTAATCTTTTTAAGCCTCAATTTTTCCATCTGTAAAATGGAGACAACAATACTCATGCTATCAGAGGATAAAAAGAGATAGTGTATGTGATAAATATTAGGCATTACCTGTCCTAGCACTTAGTTCCCAAGAATAATTTAATGGTTCATTGAATGAAATCGAAGTGTTTAAAAATAAGAATAGTATAATAATATTAGATTCAGGGAATAGTGGAGACTAGATTAGCCAATGCTCTCTCAAAGAAAACATCCTTGACTTAATAGCCTCTGCTTAAAAATGGTTGGTGAAGAGGCTTTCACCATCTGCCAGTGTAGCTGGCTCTCCACTGAACTGTTTTAATTACTCCCATATTTGCTATGTCAGTCTAGGCATAAAATATTGACATGCTGCCTCAAAACTAACACTGGAAAAGGAGATAACCTTATTGCAACACAAGCCTTGTGGACTTTACGCTTGCAATGACTATGATTCACATGGCAAGGAAAAATACAGCAACACTATATCTAAATGAAATATTGCATGCCTGGGAGTGCATCCTTTAGAAAACAGATGGCTTTTTATTGAAAACAAAATATGATTATGGTGTTTGCATGCAAAAATCTTATACTGTCTAATTATAAGGATCAGACTAGTTGTAGCCGTCCTGGAGTGCAAAGCTTTAAATCAGTAGAGAAATTTGACTCTGTACAATTGAGGACAATGAAATACAGGTAAAATGTCACTTTAATGAATATTATAGTAATTCCCAGATCTCTTTAGTAAGACTATGTACAGCTTTTTATATATGACCCGTAGTTACAATATTCTGTTGAACTGGTTTCAATATAAAGTTAGCATAAATGATGCTATGTTCACCAGGTCCTGCCTATTTAAGAATTTATTTGCATGAAAGGTGCTTGACATTTATCATTGCATTGCGACTGGACTTCAGTGCTATGGAACATTTTTTAAAACTTTAACGGGTATGAGGAAAGACTGACTACCTTTGAGTTTGGTGAGAGTATAGAGACCAGTCAGATTAGCACAGTCATTGAGGACAAATGATAAATTGGAGTAATTTCTTAGGTATCTTTAGCTGATAAATGAAAATAGAGTATCTTTTAATTCAGCAGCTGTCACCCGGGTTTCCCTGGTGGCTCAGATGGTAAAGAATCTGCTTGCAATGTGGGAGATCTGGGTTCAATCCCTGGATTAGAAAGATCCCCTGGAGAGGGGAACGGCTACCTACTCCAGCATTCTTGCCTGGAGAATTCCATAGACAGAGACCACAGACCACGGGGTCACAAAGAGTTGTACACAACTGAGAGACTAACACGTTCAACTGGGATAATTTTCCCCAAGGGCATTTAGAAATACATAGAGATATCTTTGGTTGATAAAGCTGGGGGGAGGGGGTGGTGTTACTGGTATCTGGTGGGTAGAGGCCAGGGATGCTGTTAAACAATGCACGGGACAGCCACTCCTAATACAGAGTGTCTGGCCCCAAATGTCAATAGTGCTGAGAATGAGAACTCAGCAATTTGAAAGTCTGAATTACATTCTCTTATGTACTTCAATAGATAGCTACACAAGTTGAACTATAACATAATAAAGCAATTTTTATATCCTATTAGCTTTAATCATATGGGATTCTAATTAGATTCCATCATTTAATAAATATCTACTTTCTAAATGTTATGTGAAAATAAGATTTTCATAGTGATGAAAACCATCCTGTACAAATAGTGACCTTAGAACCATCTTTTTTTACAACTATGAAAGAAAGAAAGTGAAAGTCTCTCACTCGTGTCCAACTCTTTGCGACCCCATGGACTGTAGCTCTCCAGGATCTTTTGTCCATGGGATTCTCCAGGCAAGAATACTAGAGTGGGTAGCCCTCCCATTCTCCAGGAGATCTTCCCTACCCAGGGATCAAACCCAGGTCTTCCACATTGCAGGCAAATTCTGTTTGAGCCACCAGGGACTCCCTTTTTATAACTATAGCAGAAGATTAAAACAAAGTATGCAGACACCAAATTTGTAAATACCTTCAACATTCCTGGGGATTCTGTGAATTGCTCTCAGCAACAGCAGTCAAAGTCAATCAACAAGCAATCCAGAGCTGATGGTCATTGAAGCTGTAAATATTGGAGCAGTAGTATTGACAATAAGGCTGAGTGCAAAATTCAAGAAATGGCTGATAGCTGGAGCAGATCAGTTTAGCCTGGGGTAATTAAAGCTCCTGAGTTAAAATTAGGAAAAGTAACTCAAGCAACAGAATTGAAAAGCAATCAACCCTCTTCAGGCCCTAGACCATACAATTCTCATGTTTGGTCAGTTTTTCTTGTGCAACCATAAAATCCCAGTGCCACTCAATGATTTTTTTATGGGTCTGCTTGTTGGCAGTTCTAGACTCAGCTGGATGGCTCTGCTTTTAGCTGCAGGCTTGGCTTTGGTTGGCCCCACTTGTCTTTATTTTGGGACAAACACATACACAGCGAAATGTCTTTTTATGGGAAATGCAGAGGCACATGAAGATAACTGCACAAACACATTTCAAGCTCTTGCTGACATCAGATGTGCCAACAGCTCATTGGTCAAAGCAAGTTGTGTGGCAAGCCCTAAGTCTAGAGACAGGGAAGGATACTCCTCCTACAGAGGTAGTGAGGAGGCTGAATATATTTTAAAACTATAATGTTATCTACTATTCCAACTCCAACTGAGCTCAGGTTTTCTAAAGGAATATAATTTTTTGGTATTCAATTACAATACAATATTTTTAATTCTCAGAGAGAAAGGATAGTCCAGGTAATTAGTCATGTAGTTGGATTATCAGGTTCTGAATATTATTCCTCCTTTCTACCACTGATGTGAGAAGCTGAGCATATCAGCTTTTCTGCAGAATCTCATCTCTACCATCTGCTAAATGTAGGTAACATGTGCTGTTGACTTACTATTCTGCACCTTCCAGGAAACAAGGTAAAATCTAGAATTTGCCAGGAAATCCTCGGTGGAAGACAGTAGCAAGGAACTCATCATGATTTAATTGTTCAGCCTTGATAATTTTTCTGCAGTTTCTTTAATGTTATTTAGAAGGATTTCTATTATTTGAGGAAGGATTTCTGTCCAGTCCAATTTCCAACACTGTTGAGGCACCAGGGAAACTTATCTGATTAAGATATTAAAATTTTAGAAGAGCAGTAACTTCAAGGAAAGGAAAAAAGTGGGTGAAGATTCTAGTATTTTCTACAGTAGTTTATGAAAACACCATTCTTTTAGAGGGCTTAAACAAATCATTGGTTAAGGAAGGCTTTCTTATTTGGTGAGCTGGAAGTGAGTGAGTAGGGAATAGATAACGGCTAAATGATAATATGGAGTAAGTTCTGTCAAACCACAGTGGCCTTTCACCTAAAGATATTATGAGGTATTTTTGTCTACTGGGTAGCAGACAAGAAAAAATATGGGACGAGAGCTATCATTTACATTTTAAAAATTCTGAATTACTGGTTTTCTATTTGAACTGGAGTAATATTTTATCATTTTCTAAATAACTTTCACCTTTTTTCCATCTGTTGTACATGATACTCTCTTGTTTTTCTAATTCTTCTGGGTATCTGTGGTTGTATCTTATTTCTTATTTGTAGTGTTATTTACTTCTGTTGGCCATTTGCTCTTTCTTCATTATTTACCTTTTCATTTGGTTCATTCCATAAAAAATTTTGAGCGTATACTTTAGGTGATTGAGCCTACATTTTGTCTGTTTTTTACTGATGTGTTTTGTTTTACACTGCTTTTTTTGAATGTGAATCCTTTTACATATTTAATGAGAAATTCAATTCATATATATCTTCTTTTTAAAACAATAATTGTGGTTAATATGATAAATTTTTGTCTGAATCCAGCTCCACTCTACTTGTTTCGAGATATGATTGACATATGGGTCATTTGATCTATACTGCATATTCCCCTTTTCTGATCCTGTGCCCATGCACCCTCTAATGAGCTGAAACATAGAACCCTACAATTCCATGATTGGTCCCCATGGGACTCAACCAGTCTCGATGAATTGGAGTGGTGAGCATCTGACCAAGTGGACTAATCAGATTTTTCTCTCCTTGAAGATCAGAAGATCAGATTTGAAGGAAGTGACTTCAATCAATATCTGTTAGATCGCAATTGGGATATAAGAAAAAGTCAAAATTGGGTGGTCATGATTGCCTGGAATGAGAAGAGGTAGGCTTCTGGTAAGCCTGTGCACAAAGAGAGGAAGTACCAAAGGACTATGCAGAGTGAGACAGAAAGATAGAAAAAGTGGTGACCATGCTTCTTACAAGATTCCCTGTCCCTTCTATAGTTTAGCTTCCCTTCCAGCCTCTAGTTTCCATTGTATTCAAGCTAGCCAGAGTTAATTTGTTTCCTTGTAACCAAATGATTTTTAACAAAGTGATTCTTCCATTTTATTTTGAAATTCTTTTATCATATTTTGGACCTTGTTTTAAACTTTGCTGTTACTGTTTTTTAATTTAAAATGGTGAGTCTAGTTCATATGTTAGCCTGTGGGAAACTAGCCAGTTGGTTCATCTGACTGTATCACAGCTTATCTGGTAACAGAAATTTGAATTTTCAGTAAAGTTCCTGCATTTTGCTGTTCCTTTCAATAACACTCATGATTATTTTAAGGAAGGAAGTAAGCTGTTTAAATGGAAAGCATATTAGTTTCCTATTATTAGTTTCCTATTGCTGCTATAACAAATTCACATGACCCTGGTGGTTGGAAATAACACAAAATTTATTATCTTACATTTCTAGAGGTCAGAAATCTGAATTGGGTTTTATGGATTAAAATCACGGTGTTGGCTGGGCTTCATTCCTGCTGGAGGTTTTAGTGGAGTTTCCAGCTTCTCAAGGCCACTTGTATTCCTTGACTGTGGCCCCTTCCTCCATTTTCAAAAGACATCACTCTGAGCTTTGCTTCCATAATCACATCTCTTTTCTGCTTCTGACCCCATTGACCCATCTGTTTTTGCCTTATAAAGACCCTTGTAATTACACTGGATCCACGATAAACCAGAATAATCTCCCTATCTCATAATCCTCATAATCCTTAATCACATCTGTAAAGTCTTTTTTTTTTTTTTTTTAACATTTAAGGTGACATATCACAGGTTCTGGGAACTATGATGTGGACATCTTTGGATGACCATTATTCAACCTGCCACTGAGCATTGTGGTGGTGGTTTAGTCTCTAAGTTGTGTCTGACTCTTGTGGTCCCATGAACTGTAGCCTGCCAGGGTCCTCTGTCCATGGGATTCTCCAGGCAAGAATACTGGAGTGGGTTGCCATTTCCTTCTCCAGGGGATCTTCCTGACCTAGGAATTGAACCTAGGTCCCCTGCATTGCAGGCAGATTCTTTACCAGTTGAATTACAGGGGAAGCTCGAGCATTATATTAGGGGCTATTTATTCACATGTCAATTCTACTGCTATTCAATCTTAAGCAAGTCATTTAAATTCTCTGTGCTTCAGTTTCTACATGTGTAAGCAAGGAACTTACATTAATCACTTTTTAGAGTCCCTTCTTAGCCAAAATTCTTTTTCTAGGTTACTACAAGTAACACATAAAATAACACTAAATTGCCAGCATAATTTCAGAAGTGGTTATTTTTTTTCAAGAATATTTTACTAAATTTAACTAAGTCTCTTAATTTCAGGCAAGCATTTATATGTTCCTTCTCATTTGACAAGAACAGCATTCTGCTTCCACTATATATAATTATTTTGTCCTTTCCTAATGGCACTGTTCCTTGTTCTTATTCAGTACTTCCTTGCTTCTCCTTACTCCTTTCCACTCATATTATTCCACCTCCTAATTCTCTTGCTTTAAAAAAAAAAAAAAAAAAGACCAGTGAATGTGTTATGGTTTCTAAAAATGATTGTTTTAAATGAATACCCCACAGTTTTTCAGATTCACTTGTCCAAAAACAAAAGTAAAATATAAGCCTTTCATACTATCATTAGTCATCACCCATGTATCAAAAGGACATGAATCAGAACACATTAAAATTTTTTAAAATTTTCTAATTAATTTAAAAAGCAGTGGGTTAGAGCATGGGTAGCAGTTTTCAAAGTGTAACATTAAGGAGATAACGTATTATGTTATTATTAGCAATTGATAGATTTTTTTCATAGTGAGTCTACTCATAGTCAATCTAAATGTCCATAGACACATGAATGGAGATATATGAATATATATATATATATATATATAGAGAGAGAGAGAGAGAGAGAGAGAGAGAGAGAGAATGGACTACTATTCAGCCTTTAAAAAGAAGGAAATCCTTGCTGTTTGTGACAATTTAGATGAACCTTGAGTGTATTACACTAAGTGAGTAAGCCAGACAGACAAGTATGGTATCATCTATACGTGGAATCTGAAAAATAAAACCCTTCCCCCAAACCCCCAAATTGAAGTTAAACTCATACTTAAAGAGAGTAGAAAACTAATTTCTAGGGACTGGGCCTGGGGAAATAGGGCGAGGTTGGTGAAACTGTACAAACTTTCAGCTATAAGATGAATAAGGTCCAAGGATCTAATGAAAGTGAAAGTGAAAGTGCTAGTCACCCAGTTGTGTCTGATTCTTTGCAATCCCATGGACAGTAGCCTGCCAGGCTCCTCTGTCCATGGAATTTTCCAGGCAAGAATACTGGGGTGGGTTGTCATTCCCTTCTTGAGGGTATCTTCCCGACTCAGGGATCAAACCCAAGTCTCCTGCATTGTGGGCAGATTTTTTCCCATCTGAGCCACCAAGGAAGTGGTGAGGATCTAATATTTAATGTTAAACACTGTGACAATCATTAATAGCACTGTATTGTGTAACTTAAATTTGTTAACAGAGTACAACTTAAATCGTTCTGCCAAAAAACAGAAAATATAAAAATGTTAGGGGATGGGTGTGCTAAATAGCTTGATTGTGAGAATCTTCACAAGGCATATGAATATCAAATCACCACACTGTACACTTGAAATATCTTATAATTTTTTTATGTCAGTTATTCCTCAGTAGAGCTGAAATTTTTGAAAATTATTGAGCTTATGAGAGAAGTTTTAATATTTATATATTTACTATTTCGGCTTCTAAGTGGCCTCTTAATTTAGTTGTTTCCCAGCTATGTCAAATTCTGGTAGCCTTTCATAAAAAAATATTTCTTGGTAGAGTCAGTATGTCTGGATCAATTACACCTCCTCATGCTTCCTTTAGGTTAGTCTCTTTTCCTCAGAAATCTTTATTGAAAGTGATTTTCTTAAGCTGCTTGAACATTTTACCATAATGAACATGTTCACCTAGAATGTATCATCTGGACTATGAACCAGGAAGAAATCCAGGCTGTATGTACTGTTGTTACTTAGTATGGCTGTCCTGTTAATCCCTTATGTAAGAGGAGTTGTGAGACTATTGCTCCTAAACGTCAGGAATTTATGGTTCAATGAAAGGAAGATATAATTATGAAACTTAAGTATCTACATTCTTAATATAAGTGAAAATGACTAGAATAAAATGGCATAAATATTTCAGCTACTGTTTCTTCAAATACATACCTTTTCCTGAAGAGAAGGGCCTCTGTAGTCTCACTGTTCAACTGCAAGCAACTCACATAGGACCATCTTTTATTGGGGAAACTCAAGCAATTCTCTGGCATGAGAAAACTATTCCCACAACTCTGTCAAGATGCTACTTCATGGCTGTCTTGTCCACAGTAATTTTTCCTAGGAAATTATAATTTTATGGTTAAATTAAGGCAAAAAATTTCTCTACAGAAAATCCTGAAGATCTTGAGAAAACTCACGTAGTCAATTAGTTCTGAAATGTAGTTATACCCAGGCTTGTTGTTTTCTCTTGAGTACTGTTACCAACAATAGTTTTTACTGAGTCTAATTTTTAAGCCATGCAAATTACAGAAGTCTTCAGAATGCCAATAATAGCATGCTGAGGTTAATTATTGACTCAGAAGGGAGAATGTCAACTACTGAATCATCAACATATCTCCTGCCACACCTGGGGTGTTCTCTGGATGACTTCCATCTACGTGTTAACAAAACTTGACCTTGGATAGTTGCTGAGATTTGATGGGACTAGAGCCAGAGGGGCATGTATGCCAGCAGAACAGGCTCCATGTTCACTAACTAGGTTATCCTGCTCCACATATGGCAAGAAGTGTGCTTTTTGAGTTTTCAACATTAAGGCTGATTGAAAGCTTCCAATCAAAAGGTTTTTATTATTGTAATTTCATGCAGTGCCAGAGATTCAATCCTGATGTAAACCTTAGTAGTTAAGTTGAAAGATCAATGCCCAATGATTGGCCACCTAAAAGGGATAAGCATGCCTATTTGATAGGAATAGAGTAGGATAATTAAATAGTTTAGAAATCCCAATAGGGAATTAAAGATGGAAAGGGAATTTTAAGGGAGTTTGGGAGACTGTTGTAAGCTAATGATCACTCAAGAAAAGAATCCAGTAACCTAGTAACAATCTACTCTACCTTGAAGAAAGACCAGGAACATTCAAGCACCACATTCAAGCCAAAAGCCCTGATAGTTAATATACAAGACATTAGATATAGAGTCTGAATCTTATTCCACAAAGTCAGGGAATTAATGGTCTTTGAAGAGTAGCATTTCTGCATGTAGCCAAGTCAGGAATATAAGTGAAAGGGGAAAGATACTAGGTAAAAGGGGACACTATACTGAAACCTGAGATGAATTACCATATTTTAGTATATGTTACCACACTCTTGCTAATATACATGTGATTTAAATAGTACCATCGCAGTCCAGGTTAGACCACATAGGGCCAAAGGAGGAACTAATGATGTTAGCATTGACGTTTAACCAAGACTGAGGAAGGAGGTGGCCTTCTCCCCCTCCCTTCTTTTTCTTTGATTATAAAAATGTAGCCCTGTTTGTTCTCAGGGATATGCTCCCTTGCTGGCTTGCTTGAATCTCTTATAAGCATTCAATGCTAATAAATTCACTCTTCACCTGCCGCTTTGACTCATGCTGAATTCTTTCTGTGATGAGACAAAGGAACCTGGGCTTCAGTAAGTCCTGACATCAGGTGAGCAGTTTCAATTAAAAGATGTGGGATTGAGTTCTCTCCTAAGTCAGAGATCATGAGTTCAAGTCCCAGTCTGAGGTGCATCTGGGTTCAGGTCCCATCTGAGAAGGAGTGTGGTTTCACATTTTTTATAGTTAAAATACATGTCCACAATTAGAACACTATATTACACCTTATGAGTGGTCCTGGTAGCAGTCCCAGCCAGGGTGTGGCGGGGGAATGCACTGTTTTTCTAGCTGATTTAGCTGGGAGCCAGAGGACAAGAGTTCTGACCACAGTTGTGCTCCTGATTAGTCTGGGAAGGGCATTTAACCTAGAGTCTCCTATTTCTCTTCGCAACATCAAGTTAGTAAGGAACTGACCTTGAAGTTTGTTGTGAGGACTGATGACATCTTAAGAAGGTTTGTCTTTGAGGAAAAAGGGGCTTCATAGCAGTCTCTTAGGCCTCACTGCTTCAACAAGGGGAAGTAAATAGAATAAAGAGAGTGAAATAACAGTAATAAAAAGGGCATTGTGGAAAAAGACTAAATAATACTGTCTAGCCTGTTAAAACCTTTCCTTGCTTCTATTATCTATAATTTCTAGGTCAATTATGCTAATGTCAGCCCAGGGCCTAATTGAGTTAAGGAAAGCATACAGGAAGATCTGTATTGACATGATGTCAAGAGAAGAGTGGTATGCAATATGGAAGTGGCAAATCAGGCCTCCATTTAGATATAATAGACTAATTTGGTACAAGCTCCTAATAGAACTTGATGGTTAATCACATCCCTGTGGAGCAAAACTTAAGTCTTGTAGATCACAAATCCCAGAGATAACACAGTTTCACATGTAAAGTTGACATCAAACTTTTCACAATTAATTCTTTAAACGTTCAGTTCAGTTCAGTTCAGTTCAGTCGCTCAGTCGTGTCCGACTCTTTGCGACCCCATGAATTGCAGCACGCCAGGCCTCTCTGTCTATCACCAACTCCCGGAGTCTACCCAAACCCATGTCCATCGAGTCGGTGATGCCATCTAACCATCTCATCCTCTGTCGTCCCCTTCTCCTCCTGCCCCCAATCCTACCCAGCATTAGGGTCTTTTCCAATGAGTCAACACTTCGCATGAGGTGCTCAAAGTATTGGAGTTTCAGCTTCAACATCAGACCTTCCAATGAACACCCAGGATTGATCTCTTTTAGGATGGATTGATTGGATCTCCTTGCAGTCCAAGGGACTCTCAAGAGTCTTCTCCAACACCACAGTTCAAAAGCATCAATTCTGCGGTGCTCAGCTTTCTTCACCGTCCAACTCTCACATCCATACATGACCACTGGAAAAACCATAGCCTTGACTAGACGGACTTTTGTTGGCAAAGTAATGTCTCTGCTTTTAAATATGCTGTCTAGGTTGGCCATAAAGCCTTTGAGAAAGTCTAGAAAACCAGTCAATATTTATTGAGGTCTTTGTGTATGCAAGCTCTGGGTTAGGCTCCTTAGACTTAATCATAGCTTATTGTCAGATCATCATAAAGCAAATTCAATATAAGAAACAGAAAATTTCTAATATAAAAAGTAAAGTGTATTAATTTAAAAATTAATATGTGAACAAGTTATCTTGTCCTATTTTTCCCCTAGGAGGTCTTCACAAACTGGGAAAGAAAATTTTCTCCCAAATTTCCTCCATGAGCCATGCTGACATATAGTCCTAAGCTTAGCTATGGTGGGTCTCTGTCCTGATGCAGGCTCCCCAGCACAAGTTAAGTCTCCCTCCATAAAGGAAACTATCTGGATAGAGCAAAGAATCTTTCCCCAAGAACTGGAAGCATCAGCCCGGTCACAGGGCAGTTTGGTTATTCCTTTTGGAATAGCTCCATCTTCCTCTCTATGGGGGTGAGCCTTGACAGAGCTTTATCTGAGAATGCAGACGTTTTTTTGAATCTTGGAAAACAGTGAGGGGTGAGTGGCTTACCTTGAAATATCAGCAGCATTTGGATTGAGTTTCAGCAGGTAATGTATTAACAATATGCACTCCTAACTGCAATTTCTAAGTGTGGCTTCTGTATTCAGAGTAAATATTGGCTGATGAGTCTTCATGTGTTGTGGATGGGGAGATAGCCCTTTGCTCCTACTTCACGTTGAGAGGTAAAGCTAAGTGCCATTTGAGTGGTCAATCCCTACACTGTGCCCCCCCACCCTGCCCCCAGCCACAACTACTGAGGAGTTCCAGCTTTTTCCTCATCTCAATCCTTAGTACTAACAGTCTGGCGACTGAGTAGAGGTATTTCAACAAAGTCTAAGCTCCATTCTCTGATTATCTCTCTGGATTCCCCAAACTTCCACAAGTGTGATTTAGCTTCTTTATTATTGGCTGTAGATTTTCTTCCTAGGAGCAATTTACAAAATGTTCATTCCTCATTCAAGCAAGCAAAAAGATATGTACAAGTACAAAATAGTTAAAACCATTAAAGTAGAAGATGAATCATATAGAACAATTTATTGAAAAAAGAAATTGGTCTAGAGTCATATATTTCACATATTAAAACTTCAAATATAAGGAGGGAGGAGTGGAATGGGGGGAAATTTATTTTTAAATTTGATAATGTGAAGAATTTGGTTAAGTATGTTCTTAAAAGCTTTAAAGTAGCCAATGGCACAGAATTAGACTAAAAGAGTAGTATGAAAGCTATTAGTTGTAATAATCAACTTAAAATTAAATGCCCTTATTAAAAGACCTAAGGCTAGAATTTCCCAAACTGGTGTCCTGAACATTACCATGTCACAAAATGTTAGAGCTGGACACGACTTAGTGATTAAACAACAACAAATAGAAAGTATACTATACTACAGAAACTATACTAAACTATGGAAAGTATATACATACTACACTACACTGTAATTTTCTATTCTTCACTATACTACAGTACACTATACTATAGAAAGTGTTTCTGTGGTAAAAGTTATTTGGAAAAGGCTCTGTTAAAAACTATATATCTCTTTAACTTTTATTTATTTTTCTTTGTGCAGGCACTCTCCAGTTGCAGCAAAAGAGGGCTACTCTTCGTTTGGGTGCATGGGCCTCTCATCGCAGCGGGTTCTCTTGTTGGGGAGCACGGGCTCTAGGCCCAGGGACTTCAGTAGCTGCAGCACACAGGCTCAGTGGTCATAGCTTGCGGCCTAGTTGCTCCACGGCATGTGGAATCTACACAGATCAGGGATTGAACCTTGGATCTCCTACACTGGGAGGCAATTCCCATCTACTGTACCACCAAGGAAGTCCGCTATACGTTTCTTAACTTGAGAATTCCTCAGTGTCTTTAACATGATAATGAGCACTGTAAAACTCTTAAGAGGAAATACAGTGTTCATTGCTTCCCCTACTATTTGATCACCGAAAACTGTTTTCATGTTACACTTAACATCTCAGAGTAATGCTCTCCTGAGTGGTTTAGGAAACACTCAGGTTAGCTCTCAAATCAGTTTAAGAATTTAAATTTAAGAAGCATTGAGAAAGAGTTAAGTAATAATAAAAATTAATAAAATTAATTTATTATTTTATCAATAAAATTAATAAAACCACAAACTGTCCAAATTAATAAATAAATTCATAATTTGGTTCTCTATAAAAGTAAAAGGATTATGTGACTAGCTTGGATATAGACAAACAAAACTATGATAATAATAACATTGAAATATTAATGAAATTTTAATTTTGAGTAAACTATATATTGCTTAAATGGACTCAACTGGAATATAAAAGTCAAGAAAATAAATATTGTGATAGAATTGGGAAAAAAGTCACATGTTTTTGTTTTCTCTCTGGTATGTTATTTTTTATTGAAATACAGTTGATGTACAATATATAATAGTATTACTTCTGCATATATTATGAAATAAAAATAATCACCACAATAAATCTATTAATAGTAATCATTGCCCCCAAATAAAGTATTACAATATTAGAGAACATTTTTCTTACGCTATATATTACATCCTTGTGACTTATTTATTACATAACTCTAGATTTATGTCTTAATCTCCTTCATGTATTTTGTCTTCCTTCCCAATTCCCTGCCTTCTGGCAATCATCTGTTTGTTCTCTGTATCTATGAGTCTGTTTTTGCTCTATTTGTTTGTTTGTTTAGTATTTCAGATTCTATATATAAGTGAGATTATGTGGTTTACATCTTTCTATGTCTAACACTTCACTTAGCATAATGCCTTCTTGATCTATCCGTGTTGCCACAAACGGAAGGATTTCATTTTGCTTAATGACTGAGTACTATTCTATTGTGTGTGTATATATATGCATATATATATACACACACCACATATTCTTCATCGATTTCTCTATTAATGGACACTTAGGTGGTGTCTGTTCCCTGGCTGTGGTAGAGAATGCTGCAATGAACATTGAAGTCCTTACAGTTTTTTGACTTAGTGTTTTTGTTTTCTTTGTATAAATATCCAGAGGTGAAATCACTGGATCATATGATAGTTCTTCATTATTTTTTTGAGGAACATCCATGTTATTTTCTGTAACAGCTCCACCAATTTACTATCCCACAAACAGCACAAGAGGGTTCTCTTTTCTCCACAACCTTTGTCTTGCTATTTGATGTCTTTTTGATGAAGCCATTCAGACACTGGTGAGATGGTGTCTCAGTGGTTTTGATTTGCATTTCCATGATGATTGATGGTGTTGAGCTTTCTTTGATGTACCTGTTGGTTATCTCTATGCCTTCTTTGGAAAAATGTCTGCTCAGCTTCTCTGCCCACTTTTTAATTGTGCTGTTTGGTTTCTGGTGTTGGGTAGTATGAGTTATTTGTATATTTTAGGTATTAACCCCTTATCAGATATATCATTTGTAAATATCTGCCATTTTGTAGGCTGCCTTTTCATTTTATTGATAGTTCCACTTGCTGTACAAAATCTTTTCAGTTTGATTTAGTCTTTTTTTTCTGCTTTGCTTGAGGAGACATATGCAAAAAAAATATTGCTAAAACCAGTGTCAAAGAGTGTACTGCCTTTATATTTTTTCTTCTAGGGATTTTATGGTTTCAGGTCTTACATTTAGATCATTAATTCATTTTGAGTTTATCCTTGTGTATAATGTGAGAAAAGTGGTCCACTCTGATCCTTTCGTATGTGGCTGTCCAGCGCCTTTTATTGAGAGGATTATTTTTTCCCCATTGTATTTTCTTGCCTTCATTGTCATAGATTAATTGACCTTAAATGTGTGGGTTTCATTTTTGGACTGTATATTCTGTTCCATTGATCTATGTATCTGTTTTTGTGTCCCACCATTCTTCTTTGATTACTGTAGCTTTGCAGTGTAGTTTGAAATCAAGGCACATAATACCCTAAGCTTTCTTCTTCTTTCCAAGACTTCTTTGGCTATTCAAAGTCTTTGGTGTTTCTGAATTAATTTTAGAATTATTTGTTCTAGTTTTTTTTTTTCAATACATTTATGTTTTGATAGAGATTGCATTTAATCTGTAGATTGCCTTGGAGAGTATGGCCATTTTAATAAGACTAATTCTTTCAATTTATAAGCAAGGTGTATCTTACCATTTGTGTTGCCTCCAATTTCTTTCATCAGTAATTTATAGTTTTGGTTAGATTTATTCCTTGGCCTTTTATTCTTTTGAATACAATTATAAATAGGATTATTTTCTTAATTTCTCTTTCTGATAGCCTGCTGTTAGTGTATAGAAATGCAACAGATTTTTGTGTATTAATTTTGTATTTGCAACTTTATAGAATTCATTTATTAGTTTTAAAAGTTTTGGGAGGCATCTTTAGGATTTTCTGTGTAGGGTATCACGTCCTTTGCAAACAGTGACAGTTTTACCTCTTTCTTTCCAGTTTGGATTCTTTTAATCTCCTTTTCTTATCTGATTGCTATGGCTAAGATTTTCAATACTCCGTTGAATAGAAGTGCTGAGAGTGAGCATACTTGTTTTGTTCCTGATCTTAGGAAATACTTTTTGCTTTTCAGCATTGAGTATAATGTTGGCTGTGGGTTTATCACATATGGCCTTTATTATGTTGAGATATATTCCCTCAATACCCTCTTTATTGAAAATTTTTATCGTAAATGACGTTGATTTTTGTTAAAAGCTATTTCTGCATCTAGTGAGATAATCATATGATTTTTATTCTTCACTTTAAGATGGTGTGCCACATTGATTGATTTTTATATATTGAATCATATGTTAATCCCTGGGAAAATATCACTGGATCATGATGTATGATCTTTTAAAAGTAGTCCTGAATTTGGTTTGTAAATGTTTTGCTGAGGATGTTTGCATCTGTGTTCTTCAGTGGTGTTGGTCTGCAATTTTCCCTCTTTGTGGTATCTTTGTCTGGTTTTGGTATCAGAGTAATGCTAGCCTCATAGGATGAATTGGACCATCCCTTTCTTTAATAATTTTTGCCATAGTTTGAGATGAATAGATGTTAACTCTTCTTTAAATGTTTTGTGGAATTTGCTCGTAAAGTCATCCGTTTCTGAGGTTTTGTTTGCTCAGAATTTTTCTTATTACTGATTCAATTCCATTACTGATAATTTGTCTGTTATATTTTTGTTTCTTTCTAGTTCTGTCTTGGGAGACTGTTTCCAGGAAGTTATCCATTTCCTCTAGGTTGCCCGTTTATTGGCATATAATTGTTTATTGCAATGTCTTATGATCCTTTGTATTAACATTTCTGTTGTACCAGTTGTAACTGCCCTTTCATTTCTGATTTTATTTATTCAAGCTTTCTCTTTTTCTCTTGATGGGTCTGGCTAAAGGTTTATCAATTTTGTTTACTTTTTCAAAGAACTGGCTCTTAGTGTCCTAAATCTTTTCTACTATATTTTTCTTTTAGTGTCTATTTTAATTTTTTCTACTCTTATATTTATGATTTGTTTCTCTTAAGTTTGGATTTTCTTTGTTCTTCTATTTCTAGTTCCTTTAGGTATAAGATTAGGTTGCTCATATATATGATATAGATGATTTTGCTACTTTTATCTTCTAAACTTTCTACCAGATATATAAGTAGTTAACCTGCTACATTTATCATATATTTGCCTTGATCAATGAGATTTTTCCTTTGGAATTCTCATATTTCTAGTTATAGTCTTTTCTTTTTTGATTGGATAAGTCCCTCTAGTGTTTCCTATAAAGCTGTTTTGGTGGTATTGAAATCTTAGTTTTCACTTGTCTGTAAAACTCTTCTTTCAGATCTGAATGATAGCTTTGCCAAGTAGAGTATTCTTGGATGTAGTTTTTTTCTTTCATCACTTTAAATGTATCTTACCAATTTCTTTTGGTCTGAAAAGTTTCTGCAGAAAAAGAAGTTCACTTGTATGTAACTTGTTGCTTTTTCCTTGCTGGTTTTAATATTCTCTCTATTTTATTTTTTACCATTTTAATTATAATCTCTTGGTATGGATAACTTTGTTTTCATTTTGTTTGGGACTCTCCGTGCTTCTGGGATCTGGATGTCTGTTTCATTCCTCAGGTTAGGGAAGTTTCCAGGTATTATTTTTTCAAATATGTTTTCCATCCCTCTCTTCCTCTATTTCCTTCTGGGACTCCTTTAATGTGAATATTGGTATACTCGATGCTGTGTTAGAGGTCTCTTAAACTTTCCTCACTTTTTAAAATTGTTTTTTTCTGCTTGATTTGGGTGGTTTCCACTACTTTGTGTCCAGTTCATTGATGTGTTACTTTGTATCATCTCAATACTACTGATTTATTTTAGCATACTTTTATGTTTTAGTTATTGTATTCCTTAGCTCTGTTGTTTCTACTTTATATTTTCTTTAAGTTTTCACTAAGTTCATCCATTCTTCTCCCAGCTTCACTGAATATCTTTCTGATCATTTATCAGGTCAATTTCTTTTCTTTACTTCATTTAGTTTCCTGAGGTTTTGTTTTGTTTCTCTGTTTGGAACATATCCGTTTCCTCATTTTATCTAATTCTCTGTTTAGTTCTATCTATTGGGTAGGTCAGTTACATTTACCAATCTTTGAGGAGTAGCCTTATATAGGAGATGTCCTGTAGGGCCTGCAACACATTCCCTTATGGTCATCAGAACTCTATGCTCTAGGAGTGTCCCCTGTGTGGTCTATGTGGGCCCTTCTGTTCTGGTGGGGCTGAGTACTGTACATGTGCCAGTGGGTGGGGCTGGCTCATAGCCTGGTGGGCTGCCAGGTCTATCTTGTGTCCACTGGTTCCTGGCCCACTGATGGGTGGGGCTGGGTCTCAAGGCAACTGGCTGTGGGGTGTGAGGGGGCCCAGGGTAACGCTAGTACAACCGATGGGTGGGTCCAGGTACCCAAACAGATGGTTGTGGGGCCGTGGGGGTACCAGGAGTGGTGACAGCTTAAGGTTGGCAGATATGTCCCCAGTGCTTATAGGCTGGAGTGTGTGTGTGTGTGTGTGTGTGTGTGTGTGTGTGTGTGTCACTCAGTCATGTCTGACTCTTGGTGACCCCTTGGACAGTAGCCCACCAGTCTCCTCTGTCCATGGAATTCTCCAAGCAAGAATACTGGAGTGGGTTGCCATTCCCTGCTCCAGTGGATCATTCCCAACTAGGGATTGGACCCAGGTCTCCTACACTGAAGGCAAATTCTTTGCCATCTGAGTCACCAGGGAAGCCCAGTGAGAGGACTCCAAAATGGTTCTTGCCAGCACCAGTGTCCTTGGGTCAGGATGAGTTTCCAAAAATGGCTGCTGCCAGGGTCTGTGTCTCCAGAGGCAGTCCCAGTTGCCTCCTGCCTCTCCAGAAGGCCCTCCAAAATCAGCAGGTAGGTGTGACTCAGGGTCCTTTGAATAACTAACTGCTCAGCTGGTAAAGAATCCACCTACAATGCAGGAGATCCCAGCTTGAATCCTGGGTCAGGAAGATCCGCTGGAGAAGGGATAGGCTGCCCACTCCAGTATTCTGGCCTGAAGAATTCCATGACTGTATAGTCCATGGGGCTGTAAAGAGTCAGATATGACTGAGTGACTTTCAGTTTGCACTGAGTCTCAGAGCATATGCAATTTTGTCTTAAACTGATAACATGTCTTCAAAATAACTAATTTATTACAGTAAAGTCTTCTCATAAATAAAATAATACCAACTGTATCTTCTTTCTGGAATTTACTGGATGTTTTTACATATTTCATGCTTTATAATATGCAGCTATATCTTACAGCTAAATTTTATGCATTCCAAGCTTTATACTCTTCATAAATATTTTAATTCAAACAAATTTCAGAGTATAACTTTTCCTCCAACCCCAAAATATAACTTTTAATCATTTCTGACTTCATTAGTGTTCTCTATCATAAAATTAATATTATAAATCTTGGTTTAGGTTGTTAATTCTTAAAATGGCTCTAGTTTATATTAAAGGAACTTTAAAACTTTTCTAAATCTATTTGGCAAAATAGCTCATTTTATTTGAAAATTGAAACTCCAATTGTGTATCTCTGAGTATTCTGTTTTATCTACCTAATATTTTTTCTACATCTTAACTGCCTAAATTATTATATCTATGGCTTGTCACAACTGATTACTTCAAATATTACTCTTGTTTCACCAATTAGACATGCTTGTTTTGATTCCAAAGCCAACAATCCCTTCTAGGGAAAGGTCCAGATAAGAGAATTCCAAAATTAAAAAAAATTTTTGGGCTAGGAGATGCATGTGTGTGTACTAAGTCACTTCAATCATGTCTGACTCTTTGCGACCCCATGGATTGTAGCCCGCCAGTCTCTTCTGTCCATGGGATTCTCCAGGCAAGAATACTAGATTGGGGTGCCATGCCCTCCTCCAGGGGATATTCCTGACCCAGGGATTGAACCCATGTCTCCTGCAGCCCCTGCATTGCAGGCAGATTCTTTATCACTGAGCCACTGGAGTTAGCCCAGCTAGGAGATAAGTACATATAATTGGTTTTATAAATTTTTGTTTCTCACAGAAGGATCAAATCTAGAAGGCAACTTGAACACCAATAAGATAACTCTATGTGAAATACGCCAAATTTTGCAAGATCTGCCTAAATTTATTTCCATTAGCAGGAAAGTGAAAAGGAAAACCCACCTACAGAAAATGTTAATTTCCCTGAAGAGTATGAGAGTGTGTGTGTGTGTGTGTCTGTGTGTGTGAGATGAAGCAATCGAAAAGACTTCAGTAAAACAACAGAGGTACTGCTAATCTAACCCTGCTCTGGTTCACTCACTCACAGCTTTCAGAAACTGAATATAGATTTTCTCTTTCTTCTACTTTCTCCTACCCAGTCATTTGGAACTCACTTTTGAAAGGAAATATTAAGAGGCTGGACTGAATGCTAGAGTTACAATTATTTTCTGAGTTCCACCCTATAATTTTTCTAACCAAAACCTATACTAAAGAATTGGTATAGTTTAGGAAAATTGTAGTAAATAAATCTAACCTTCTGGGATGAATTCTCAGGTGTTAGTTCATTGGGTGTGTGTTAGTCACTCAGTTGTGTCCGACTCTTTGCGACCCCATGAACTGTATAGCCTGTGAGGCTCCTCTGTCCATGAAATTCTCCAGGCAAGAATACTGGAGTGGGTTGCTATTCCCTTCTCCAGGGGCTCTTCCTGACCCTGGGATCAAACCTGGGTCTCCTGCATTGCAGGACCATTCTTTAACATCTGAGTCACCAGGGAAGCCCATTAGGGAATATATTTCCTAACAAAACTAACATCTTGACAACTCTTAGAACTGTTGGACACCAAGCTATGAAATGCTTTAGTGTATATCACATTGCTGCATTCATTGGCACCTTAAGGAGATTAATTGACATCCTTAACTAGATGTCTTATTTCTGCCCCAAAGAGCTAGTTTAGTTTAGAAGCAACATTTTCAAGCCTGTCTGACTCAATATTAACTAGCTCTTGGTTCCATAAGCTTATTTTATCTGCAGATGACAATA
Source organism: Giraffa tippelskirchi (assembly GCF_054371585.1). Taxonomy (NCBI): domain Eukaryota; kingdom Metazoa; phylum Chordata; class Mammalia; order Artiodactyla; family Giraffidae; genus Giraffa; species Giraffa tippelskirchi. The sequence goes on along the minus strand of NC_137280.1, from coordinate 34,318,569 downwards.
ATTCCTTTTTCTATTTCTCAAAAATGAGATATTAGTGAGAATGGAGGACACCTCAATGATTCAACACATTCCCGCTCTCTTCTTGATTTTGTTATTTGGTATCTTTTCTTCAAAGTATTGTGCACCCACTCTTAACTACTACTGTGTAGGGCATTCAAGATAGTTTTACCTATTCCAAGGTAATTTCTTCCTGAATTTTTCCCCAAAAGAGTTAAAGACTAATAAAGTACATGAAAGCCACGTTCATGAACATTATATAAGCAAGAAAATGACAAGAACATGAGAAAAGGACAGGTGAAATCTCAGGAGTCAGAGGAAGCAATCCCTATCAGCAGAGAGATTAAAGACAGTTTCCCAGAGAAGGTGAAGGTCAACTGTCTCCTGTACTGAAACAGACTGTTTGTGTGTGTTCAGTCATGTCCGACTCTTTCCGACCCAACAGACTGTAGCTTGCCAGGCTCCTCTGTTCATGGGATTTTCCAGGCAAGAATACTGGAGTGGGTTGCCATTCCCTACTCCAGGGGATATTTCCTACTCAGGGATTGAATCTATTTCTTGCATCTCCTGCCTTGGCAGGCAGACTCGTTACCACTGCACCACCTGTATTGGTCTCAACCTAGGCTGGTCCCTTGAGCTGGGAACACAGAAATCCAACCGGTGTGAGGCATTTTTGTGCATAAAGAAACAGTGAAAGCTCATCCATTTAGGAGGAAGTATGAATCAAGGAAGAAGAATCACTTGGATCCAGAGGGCAAAAATTCTGAGCAAGTGATGCCTTAAGGTTTTCTTCCTCATCTTCCAAATCCCCAAGCCTGGCTCCATTTCTGCCTTTGAGTTCCAGAGATACCCTCTCTCTTATTCACACATCACAATGCTTCATCCCTTTTGGTTACTGCTCTGATTCTTCCCTCTTCGTAATTAAGCTCACTCTTTTAAATCATGAACCCTCTGCAGCCAGTGTAGACTGGTTTGCCCTTACCATTGTATGAATGGCTCCATCCAAGTGACAACTGGTTCCAATTGTTAATATCACTAGAGTCTTTGCAAGCCTTGATTTTATTTGATCTTCCTTGCATCTAAGACTGTGGACCACTTTATTCCACCTTTGACTTCCTAAATAGTACCCTCTCTTAATTCTATGACCTCTCAAAGCATCATTTCTCTCTCTTAGCTCTTCTTCTAACAACTTATTTAAAAACTGTTACACCTCAAGTTTCCCTGACCCTCCTACTTATTCACTGGGTGTGCCTCCTTAGCAGTGAATCCAAAACCCAACTCTCCCCACACTTAATTTTTCATTTTTTCTTTTCTTCCTTGCCTACCTTGTGGTCAGGAGCTTAATGCAGACATATCATCTCTCACCTAAACATCTGTAATAGTCACTTCGTTGCTACCGCAGGCTCACGTCTTACATCCTTCCTTCCTGTCTATCCTTCACTTCACCTCCAAAGTGATCTGTCTCTAATGCAAAACTGACCACACCAGTCTCCTGTTTAGTCAGTGGCCCCCATTGTCCTCTGTATAGTGACCACACTTCTCCAGCCTCATCTGAATTCCACAGTTTGCCATTCAGATGTGCCTTCCATCCTCCAAGTACATTAGCCAATTTCATATCTTCCTGTCTTTGATCATGAAGCTCTCTCTGCCTGGAATATTGTTTCATCTTACTCCCTTGCCTCTTGAGAATGCCTATTCACTTTTCAAGTCTTAATTCAATCAGTAACCCTCTGTGAAATCTTTCCTGGCTTGTTTCATCATGTTCTCTATTTATGTTCTTTCTTTATGATCCAACATATCTTTATGTCTGTAATTCTTAATTGTACTTTTTGAACCTATGACTGTCCTACTATTTTTATCCTCCTGGAAGGCAGAAATTATGTCTGATTTATTCCTGAGGAGCATGGAGGAAAACACATTAATTAATGATAAATGAAAGGATTGTTACATAGGGCAAAGGGTCAGTGCTAACAGACAGGATGAATTTGAAAAATAAAATCCAAAACAAATGAGTTTGGTTTGGGGACTTTTTTTGGCTATGCCCCGCAGCCTCATGATATGAAGGGAAGAGACAATATGAAGTTATTATCCTTCATCTTTCATAATTCAGGATGAAGAACTGAAAAGTTGGGTTCATTGGAAGGGCACAGTGTAGAAGAGATCAAAGTTTCCAGTGAGAGCTTTACTGCAATGGCTCCCCATAGGGCATGACTGGGTTGGAGACAAACAAGTCTGCAGTCTGGTGGATGCATGGTAAGAACAGAGGTGGTCCAGGAATTGGAGGACAAAAGGCAGAATCAGTAATAGTGAGGCAGTGAGAGGGGAAGGAGGAAAGAAAAATTTTGGATTTCAAAATTTTGGAAATGAAACTACTGGGTGGTGACAAGGTGCAAGGCCCAGTTTTAAATGTAGGCACCTACATGGGAAGGTAATGGAGAAAAAGGTTCTTACCACTCAAGACACTGAAAATCTTTGAGATCAGGAGGCTATGTGGGTTAATATTAGAGTAACCATATATCCTGGTGTTCTTGGGCCCAACCTGGTTTATACCTCTTTTTTATACCTCTTTTTCCAACATAATTATTGATAGCATTTCTTTCCCTCTCAAAAGTGTCTTTGTTTGGATGATTAATTATATAGTCAGTCTAGTTTTTATTAACTTCCCCCGCAGAAGCATGATACTACTTAGTGTATAGCTAAGATAGCTTTGTGAACTTTGGGTGAAAAATGAGATTTTCAAAATTAGAATTGTATAAATTAGAATCAAAACGTAACATTTAGAGAACAGTTATTGCAGTTTACCATGAGAAGATAATAATAACAAATGCATTTTTAATGATAACATATCTCACAATAGAATTTTTAAATTTCACATTTATGCACAAAATTTTAGGTTTTCTGTAGTATGAGTCCTAACTTTTAATGTTTTTTAGAATAGAATGTGCTAAAACAAATTAGCAAAGCTTAACATGTGGCTAAATAATTTACACCTAAAGGGGAGTCTGTCAACTGAGAGATGTTTCAAATATAATTGGTGCACTGCATCAAGGAAAGAACACAGGATGAAAAATCAGAGGACGAGCTCGGCTTCTTACCAGCTAACATGAAAATAACCAAGTCAATTATCCTCTCTAAGCCCATTTCCTCACTGGTAAAGAGGGATAATAACAGTCATCTGGCCTCTCAAAGGGGCTGTGGTTAAAGACCAAATGAAATAATGGAAAATTGCCTTAAAAACTGTATGAGTGTAAGTAGACCAAATGTCCTTCTAAAAATAAAACAACAAATACGAAAACAAGAAAAGGAGAAAAGGATTCCAGGTGAGTTATTAGGATTTTTGTTCTGCATTAACTTGAATATTTTTACATAAATACAGAGTTACATGAATTTTTCTCTGTTAATATGTAAGTAGAATTGTTTACTATTGAAAAATTCATTTCATGAAATAGAACATTGGAAGAATACTGGGAATAACCAAAAACCACAGCTATCTTGTTATAAATCTGTCTTCTCATTTTATGTGGAAGACAAAGTCAGTAAGGAACCAAAGGCCTGAGGAGAACAGGAGGCAATTTTTGGAGACGGAAATATCCGATTCATTCTTTTAGAAGTGTTTTACCTATTAAAAGCCCTCAAACTAGCTATCAAAAGGTCAACAGCTTTATAGATTAACTCACTCAGCCCATGTCAGAGGTTAGGAACTCTCTGGTGAGAACAGCTGTTGATCATTTGTCTTTCCACATCAAAGACCTAGAAAGATTCTTTAATAAATTATGGAATTATTAAAGAGATTAAGTTAGTTCAAATTAGTTCCTGGTATAAGGAAAATGCATACCACAACAGTAGTTTCCCTATAATGAAAGTACAAAATAATATAAATGAATTGGAACAGTGAAGTTTCCTAGAAAATCTGTAACTGGTGGTAAAACATATATTTGATTTTTTAAAAATTATGCCTAGAACACTTTATTCAAAGTTTGCAAATATGTAAAAAATGATATGTAAAACACCACATCTAAATTTATATGGAAAAGTTCTTTACTTTTCATTCAAAATATAGTGTTTCAGAGAGTAAACTCAATTTTAATTATTAAAAATAGGCAAGTTAATTTTTGCACACATTTTGCATAACGCTTGTAGAATAATAGAAAAACAATGTAGATATTCATGAAAATGAATATACTTTTGTAAGAAAATGAATATATATTTTCCTTCCAGTTTTATTGATATATAATTGACAAACCACTTTGCATAAATTTAAGGTGCACAGCATAATGATTTTACTTACACACATCATGAAATGATTACAAGTCTAGTGAACATCATCTCATATAAAGGCAAAATAAAAGAAAAAGAAAACATTTCTCTTGTGATGTGAATTAAGGATTTACTCAACTTTTATATATAACATACAGCAGGGCTAATGATATTAATTGTGTTGTACATTACAAAATGAGTATATATAATATTTCAATATTTCAAATTTCAACTTTGGTCTAGGATCTGTGTGAGGCATATTACATGGATTACAGTATTTAATTCCCATAGCAATAAACAAGGTAGGGGTAAGTCCTACCCTCACTTTGTATAAAAGGGAAGGAAAGTATAGTTTAGTCAAGTCAGAAGCCAGGTAGACAGAAATCTTTATATTCTTCCCCACCTTGTCCCACCCCATCCCGTGATTCCAATTCCCTGGTTATTTAATCAGACACTAATCTAGGTAGTGCTGTGAAGGGATTTCTCAGCTGTAATTAAAGCCCCAAGTCAGTTGACCTTAAGACATGGAGATTACCCAGATGGACCTGATCTAATCACATGTGTCTCCAAAGGGCAGATTCCAAAATCCAGAGAGAATTGAGGAGTGGGGACTCAGCCTTACTTCTACAGCTTTAAAGATAGAGGGGCCCCATGTGTGTGGGCAGCCCCTATGAGCAGAGAGTGGACCCTGGTGGAGAGCCAGCAACCAGGACCTCAATCCAACAACCAAGAGGAAATGAATTCCCCCAGGCCTCTTCAGATGAGAGCCTGGCCAACACCTGGGTTTTGGCCTTGTGAGACCTGAAGCAGAGAGCCCCACTGAGCCACTCCAGACTTCTGAACTACAGAACTGTGGAATAATAAATGGACGTCCTTTTAAGTTGCTAAATTTGTGGTAATCTGTTACAGCTGTGGCAGAAATCGAATCCAGAAACTCAAAAGTTATGGAGCAAATAAGCAATAGATCTAAGGTTTAACCCATTCAGCATAAAGCCTCACAATGAAAACAGATGGGAGCAAGACCAGCAGGTTGATTTGAAGAAATTTCATTCATTCATCAATTCATTCATTTATTAACTATTAAATATTTTTTAACTATCTTTTATATGGCAGGCCTATCTCTGTAAGGGCTGCAGAGATTAAAAAAAAATCCAGTCCCTTTCTTCAAAGAGCTCATAATTTAAGGATTGAGGGGAGACAAGCAAATGGATTGGGGCAGTGCAGTGTGTCTCTTAAGTACTGCAAGAAGACAGGTTAGCAGTTATGGTGGCACAGATGCTTTTAGTCTGATTTCTTACCAAGTTGCCTGAGGTAGGAAGGATAATGGCCCACAAAGATGTCTTGTTATAACCTCTAGAACCTCTGACTATATTACACAGCAAGAGGAAATTAAGGATATGAACAGATCTAAGGTGGTTTATCAGCTGATGTTAAGGCAGGGAGGCAATTCAGGATTACTCAGATGGAACCAGTGTAGTCACAGCTCCTTAAAAATGGAATAAAAGAGAAGGTCAGAGTGATTCAATGTGAAAAGGACTAGACAGATTTTTACTGGCTTTGACGATGGAGGAAGGGGCCACCAACAAAGGCATGTGGGGAGTCCCAGAAGCTGTAAAAGACAATAAAATGGATTCCTTCTTAGAGTTTCCAGAAAGGAACATAGCCCTGTTGACACCTTGATTTTAGCCTAGTTGTTTTGGACTTCTGACATTAAGAATTCAGTTCAGTTCAGTTGCTCAGTCGTGTCCGATGTTTTGCAACCCCATGGACTGCAGCACGCCAGGCCTCCCTGTCCATCACCAACTCCCGGAGTTTACTCAAACTCATGCCCTTTGAGTCAGTGATGCCATCCAACCATCTCATCCTCTGTCGTCCCCTTCTCCTCCTGCCTTCAATCTTTCCAAGCATCAGGGTCTTTTCCAATGAGTCAGCTCTTTGCATCAGGTGGCCGAAGTATTGGAGTTTCAGCTTCAGCATCAGTCCTTCCAATGAATACTCAGGACTGATTTCCTTTAAGGTAGACCAGTTGGATCTCCTTGCAGTCCAAGGGACTCTCAAGAGTCCTCTCCAACACCACAGTTCAAAAGCATCAATTCTTCGGCACTCAGCTTTCTTTATAGTGCAACTCTCACATCCATACATGACCACTGGAAAAACCATAGCCTTGACTAGATGGACCTTTGTTGGCCAAGTAATGTCTCTGCTTTTTAATATGCTATCTAGGTTGGTCATAACTTTTCTTCCAAGGAATAAGCATCTTTTAATTTCATGGTTGCAGTCACCATCTGCAGTGATTTTGGAGACCCCCAAAATAAAGTCTGCCACTGTTTCCATTGTTTCCCCACCTATTTGCCATGAAGTGATGGGAATTATACATTAAGAATTATACGATATTAAATGTGTGTTATAAACCAAAAAAATTCATAGGTTTATGTTATCTCAGCAATAAGAAGCTAATACATGCCTGACATGAGATGACTTGAAAATAGAAAGGGAAACATATAGTAGTTGTTTTATTTTAGCTAATATTCAAGAGATAGTTTTTAAATATTGAGAGCATATCAAAGTGAAAATGAGTGCAGAAAGCATAGGTCATTAGAGGAAAATTAATAAATTAAATTTCATCAAATTAAAATTTCTGTTCTTCTAAAAAATTATCAGGAAAATTGGAAAAAAAAATGCCTCCAACTGGGAGCAAATATTTACAAGCCTATGTCTGATAAAGGATTTCTATTCAGACTACCTATAATTCTTAAAAATCAATGAGATATGTGTAGTGAGATCCTATTACATATCTAAAATGGCCTTAATTGATAGTGTTAAGTGTGAACAAAAATGGGAGCAACTGTGATTCTCAAACATTGCTGGTGCAAATACAAAATGGCATAACCACTCTGGTTGATGGGTTGACCAGTTACTTTTAAGTTAAACATCTGTTTAACACGTGACCTGGCATTCCCACTCCTATGCATTTATCCAAGAGAAATAAATATATGTGTCAAAACTAAGATCTGGATGTGAACATTTATAGCAATTTTATTCATAATCACTCAAACTGAAAACAACCCATCAACTGTTGCCTGGAGAAACAAAGTGTGGTACATACGTACAATGAAATAGCACTCAGTAATAAGAAGGAATGAACTGATACCTGCAACAATATAAGAAAATTTCAAAAACATTGTGCTCAGTAGAAGAAACCAGCTTCAAATGACCACATATTTTATGATCTCGTATGATATTCTTAAAAGAGCAAAACTATAATAGTGGGAAGTAGATCAGTACTGCCAGGGTCTGGGAGTGGGGGAATGTGACCACATAGGGACATGAGGCAACATTCTGGGGTAATAAAAATACTACATATTTTGTTTGTGGTAGTGATGACATAACTACAAACACATTAATACAAATTCATTGATCTTAAAAAGAAAAATTTTATTATGTATAAAGTGAATCTGATTTAAACCCGCCCCCCCCAAACAAGTACAAAGCACATGACTTAAACAAGGGTCTGTCCAACTTTACAAATGTAATCTTTCTCTAGAAAATCTGGCTTTTAAATATAGAAGAGTGGAAAACCCATATAGGTGCAAAGCTTTGCGATTATATTTCATGCATTAAAATTCAGCTGTAGCATATATTTCCTTGTCTGGTCTCTTTGATCAATGTAAAACTTACAAAAGAATATTTTAATTAAATATAAGAAGCCCAAGATGAATTAAGACAGCCTGAAAGAAAAACAGGAAATGTTCTCACTTGATCTTCATAAAAAACTGCACCTGGAAGAATGGTTTGATACACTGTGAATAGAATACTGAGAATTGCACAATAGTTTGCTGAAATGAGTATAATTTATCTCGCTCAATGCTCAGGAATAGCCTTTAAAGGACTCTTTTACTAAAAAGAGAAACATTTCCAGGCATGTAAAGTGTGCTAGGCTCCTCAGAGAAAAATACAAAGTACAGGGTATTATTATTTCATGAGCTTTGGGCTGACTTTGACAGTCATTATAGTTGTTCTGTTTATAATTGCTGGGGTTGCCTTCACAGACACATCTTTCATATGTGCATGTACATTTGTAATTCATTAAAAGCACACAATCATTTTGGGAAATGCCATATTAGAGATACAGACACTGAACTTGTGAGAAAGCAACTATTTTGCCCACATTATTTTGTGCCATCAGGGACATAGAGAGGATCAGTACCCATGGGAGCTCTTTGGGGATTTGTGAGTCTCTATGTGATGATTTACATGAGGGAGATTTTTAAGAATTTTATTTTGTGAACACTTATTTTAAGAATGTAGTTTGGCAAGGAACTATGATCCTTGTGTCTTTTTCCACAAAGTGGGCCTGAAGATTGTAATAAGAAAACATTAGATTAGAAAAATGTAATTTCATTTTACTTATAAATTTATAATCTAAGGGGGAAAAACAGCCCAATTCCATTCTTTTTTAATATCGCTCAATGGCAGCGTACTTCATTTGTGCAGGCAGCCTGCTTCTCACTGTTTTAATAAGCATTTCTGTCCCTTCCCTTGGGGGTTTGTAGTCACAGTCAATAGCCATAAACTATAAAGATGTGCGGATGTTTCATCTCATAAAGATGCCACGTAACTGGGATTCCTTCCTCGTCCTTCTTACATCTGATTTGTGTTCCTCAAATGTGACCTTGAAGGCCTTCGATGCTTTGCAAACACATTGCATGTCCCAAGGGCACATAATTAAGTAGGTCACATGCTTTATACTGCCTATTAGTACTTGCCTTTCAGCATGCATTTCCTCTGTTCTACTGTGGGAAAATTCTCTTTTTCATAAGACATGCTTGGAAAAGTTCTTGGCACTTTCCTCAGAAGAAATGTCCTTGATACATTGTGGGAACACTTAAGGTCATTCGGGATTTCATCGGTCATGAGAATACTTGCTCTCACATTTTTTAAAGAGTAGTATCCATTCATACTAATTACAGGTTTGTACTTCCAGAGGTAGAAAAGAGGTCTCAAGGATGATAGTTGTGGTTATAACCTTTGCCAATTAAAATTTTAAAAATTCAATAATTTTTGAATAATGCTATCTATAAAATGTCACAACAAAATATTAAAAAAATTTAAATGTGTTTTGCTAATCTTGGCATTTATAAATTGGTTTGCATAAATGCATATGTAACTTGTAGCTGCTGCTGCTAAGTCACTTCAGTCGTGTCCAAGTCTGTGCGACCCCATAGACGGCAGCCCACCAGGCTTCTCTGTCTCTGGGATTCTCCAGGCAAGAATACTGGAGTGGATTGTAACTCATAGAGTTTCTATTAATTCTTCTTGGAAATGGTATTTACCCTGCATTCTGTAGGATTTCCCAATCAAATAAATAAATATGTATGCTGGAATTGTTTATAATTTTGCTTTCATAACTTTAATAATTGAGTGTAAACTTTTAGTAACAAGATAAAATTTCATTTTGCTGACTATAATTATTGAGTAGTCTTAATAAAAGATTTAAAAATATTTAGGACAAGTAGATTTTGAAGAAAATCAGGATTACTGGCTTTGCCCCTCCACCCCACTATCACAATCCTTCATCCTTTGTAAAGTGTGTAAGTATTATATGTTTCTCCACCAAAGAAATCCACTATTAGCAGTTTAATCCTAGATGAAGCATTTGTGCCATAATTAATAGGCCTATTTCATCAAGCTGGATTGTTTAACTAGTGATGTGCTCCTCTTAGTGATGCTAATAAAGAGGTAATCAAGAAAACACAATTGAGTTTTCACATGATGATCATGTTAAGAAATTAATAAGAGATAAAATGGTGGCAAAGAGATCACAGAACTCTGTAGAACAGTGATTCCCATATTTTGTGTGCATGAAGATCACCTGGCAAACTTGTCAAAACACAGATTTTGATGCAATCACTCTTGGGTGGGGACTGAGATTTTTCTAACAAGCAGGAGGCACCATGCTTTGAATAGCACATTTATAAACCTCCATTACATCACAGTTTACTGTTTGAGTAAATGCTATGGGTTGGCACACAGGTCCATGGTATCGCCCAAGGCTGAGCTACTTCCTTGTACCCAAGGGAACTACAGCAATACACTGGGATACAAAATACAACTTCCAGATTAAAATATACCAGTTTGCCATTTATTCCTCTGCTAGAACTTTCCCAAGCTGAGGCTGTTGACTTACAGAAGAATGATTGGTGCCAATTTTACTTTGAAATATGTCTTTGGGTGGTGGTGACAGACGAGGGTACAGGCCTCCATGTGCTGTGGACATAGTCAAAAATGATGATTTATCAGGCAGTGGGCGGTGGGGGTGGGGGTGATGATGCTGGGCTAGACTGTTCATGATTTGCGTGGATGTTAGTGTGTGCCCTTGGGGACCGCCACCCTGAGTTGAGTGGAATTGTATTGCAATGGGCTTCTTACTTTCCTTTTTTGCCCCTAAAACATGGAATGACGTTTTCATTTCCAGTCTTATCGAATACAATGACTTTCTTTTTAATACAAGAGAAATTAAAGAATTTTATTATTCAACTGAAAATTCATAATCAAACCTTTGAACTGAATTTGTCTCTAACTAATATTATCTACATAAATCTGAGGGGAAAAATCCAACAAAATAAAGCCAGTATACCTATGTAAGGCGTATTATTCATTCAAGTCCCAGACAATAGTTTGTCTCAGCAGTCTCATTTTTGGAGACATTTAATTAAGATAATCTGGCTGATGAACCTCCTACTTCATTATAACATACTTAGATTTCCTTCTGCTTTGTTCTCTAGGATGACTGATTTCCTATGAAGAGTCAAGAGCCAGGAAAGATTAGAGATGATGAACTTACACAAAATCCAGAAAAACTAACTGGGAGGCCCCAGAAAAGTAATATTTAAAAGAGAATATAAGGGATGCTTAACTTTTCCTTAACATAATAAATAATGAGAAACGGACAAACAAATTCAAAGATGCTATTTCAAACATTCTTATGACTGCCTCAAGATATTTTTGTTTCTTTTTATTATCTTTGGCTCAGTGACGTTTCCTCATAAATAAATCAACAAAGCCAACAGTAATATGTAAAGGCTTATCGCCAAGATTCTACCAACAGCAGGGGCAATTTCCATGTTTTGAAATAACAAATGAAACTGTGATGTATTCTCTATAACTCATTTCCTTTTCCTCCTAGGCTCGCGACTACTTTGTGCACCCTCTGCTGTTAACTGTGGCCACGTGACTGAGTTTTAACTAATGAAATTGGAGTACAAATATGTTCTTTCTCTAAGACCGTCATGAAAACTCACCCACAAGTTTGCTGTCACTCTTTCCTCCCCCAGGACTGACTGGAGAAGAGGAGAAGGGAGGAGCCACAAAGAGAGGCTTGGCCCACAGCTGGGCCCACCATGTACAGAGGGTGATGTGGAAAAAAACTCAACACTGGACTGTAAAGTTAGAGAAAACAAAATTATTGTTTGGAGGCATTACACTTATGGATTTGTTTGTAAAGCAATAAGCCTACCTTAAATATCACAGGCGGAAAACAGGAAATTACAGTCTAGTTTTGAGGTCTGCTGTCTCCACTGAGGAGAGAGTCTAGGTCTTTGTCTTTGAATATTAGGCAGATTGCCTTGTATTATTAGGTTCTTGGTACAGATTTGCTGAAATAATTAGTATTACTCTCCAGATTCTTCTCCTGTTCTTGCTTCAGTGACCTAAAGGGTGATAGTCCAGGAGTCTATATCCCATTCAGACTTGTGTCCAAAAATGATTGGAGCTATTCCATTAAAAATAATTATTTTCAGCTACAGTTGGCTATACCTGTTGCCAAGGAACTTTTGCATAAGTGAATTCACCTGTCAATATTTCTTTTCTGAATCATTTTCTTCTGTTGTAATCTAAAAGATGCAATTATTTAGTGGTAAGAAAACGTTGCTTACATGCTAAGTCGCTTCAGTCATGTCCAACTCTTTGCGACCCTATAGACTGTAGCCTGCCAGGCTCCTCTGTCCATGGGGATTCTCCAGGCAGAATACTGGAGTTGGTTGCCTTGCCCTCCTCCAGGGGATCTTCCTGACCCAGGGATCAAACTCATGTCTGTTATGTCTCCTGCATTGGCAGGCAGATTCTTTACCACTAGTGCCACCTGCAAAGTCTCAGCTAGGAAGCAGGAGAAAAGGATTCTTGAATTATGAAATATACATGAAACTTAGTCTTTATCTCCAAAGAATTTGCACTCTCTGGGAATAGAAGGGAAATTATCTTCTATGATTATTTCTAGAATCTTCTTTTCATACTACAGAAGTCATCATTACTTGCTGAATCCTTTTGTTTCTTGAGGGACCATTCTTTGGACTGAGTGGGCTATCTATATCAGGACTCTTTTTTTTTTTTTAACACATCAAGATGGTGATGTGCTCAGTTTTCAAAAAAATATTTAACTTCCTCACTTATTGTATTAGGTACCTGAGTAGACAGTATATAAGTACTCAAATGGAAATGGTTCCTACATTTTGTAAACCTGTTCTTTAGGTAGACAGAAGCTGCTAATGTGAACTTGAAAATAACACGGTAAAATCACAAAAGTGTCAAAGATAAAACAGATGGTTCATTTAAAAGGAAAATAGCATCCTCTGTGTGGGAGGGTGGATGCACACTCAGAGAGCATTCCAAAGAGAGGATGCAGTACCTTGTTTAGCCCTGTCCTTAATCAGATGTTTCCTTGGCTCTGGGCAGGTTGCATCATTATTATTGTCAGTGTACAAGGGATATTGACATCATGGCTGTCTTTATCAAAGCAGATCACACGGCAACGGCATCCTTTCAGTTGACCAGTCCCAAAGCCCTAGCGTCATCCACATGTTCTCTCATCCTTTCATACCCTATACCCAATCTCTCAGGAAATCATGACAACTTTACTTTTCAAACACATCTATCACCTCTCTACTCCTCTCACCTGGACGGCTGCAAGCCTAGACCAAGCCACCATCAGCTCAAGTTTGATTTCTGCAGTAGCTTTCTACCTGGGCTCGCTGCTTCAGTGCATGTGCCGCTGCATTCTGCTTTCCTTACAGCAGCCTCAGGAATCATCGCGATGTTAGGTTCTGCAATGGCTTCCAAATTTACAGCAATCTCTAGAGGGCTGCTGTGGTACACAGTGTGGGCCTCTCTGACCTCGTCTTCCACACTTTCCTCATTGCCCACTGTTCCTGCCACACTGGCTGCCTTACTTCTCTTTAAGCAGACCAAGCATGCCCGTGCCCAGGGCATTTTACACCTGATTCCTTTAAAGCTCTTCCCGCTGTGTATTTCTTAATGAATACCGGCTGCAATGAGCAGATTCAAAATTCTATAGTGGCTCAAACACAGTGGATATTTTCTTTCTCATCTAATGTTCTTCCATGTTATCACTCTGGAACCCAGGCTAAAGGAAGTTCTGCCATGTTCGACATGAGGCTTCCTGAGTTGCTCTGGAGGGCACTCCTTTACAGCAAACTGGAAAATGAGAAGGGCTGAAAGGAGTTCATGGGAGAGCTTTTCCAGGACAGGTTGCATGTTCTGGTCAACGCCTCCACTCCTGTTGCTTCACTAGAACGCAGTCCCACTGCCACACCTGATAGAAGGGGGCTGGGAAATGTTCGGTGTGAGCCAGGAATGGAAAAGGTTCTGGTGAGTGGCTAACCACCTCTGCCACACTCTAGTCACCATCCGATTTCTATCACCTTCTCTAGGTCTCTTCCTAAATATAACCTTCTCAGTGAGACCTTCCAGACATTGTCAATGCAGCACTGCATCCTTATACTCATTGTTCCTCTTCCTTGTTTTCCTTTTCTCTATAGGACTTATTGTCACTATACATTTGTTACTTGTTAAAAATTGTTTATCTGTAGTGAGTTGAACTGTAGTCTCCATCTCCCCACTACCATGTTCTAATTTCTCTAAACTGTCAGTGTGACTTTATTTGGATAAAGGATCTGTACGGATGTAATCAAGATTTCTTTTTTTGCCAGAAAGCTAATCTTTAGTCACACCAAAAAACTCACAGGAAGGAAAAACTCTGGTTGCAATCAAAATGAAAAAACTGTCATCGGGGACGTCCCTGGTGGTCCAGTGGTAAAGAATCTGCTTGCCAATACAGGGGACATGGGTTCCATCTCTGGTCCATGAAGATCCCACATGCAGAGGAGCAACTAAGCCCATGTGATGCAACTAGAGAGTAGTCCCTGTTCACACAACCAGAGAAAACCCATGCACAGCAGTGGAGACCCAGTGTGGCCAAAAATAAATAAATAAATAAAATTTAAAAGCTGTCATCGGTTATCCTTCTTAGTGTGTGGTTGGCATTTATTTTGTTCTTATTTTTATTTTATTTTTTGAGGTTTAGTTGGTTTACAATATTTAAAATATTATGCAATATTATATGATATTTTAAACATGCAACATAGTGATTTGATACTTTTCTAGAATATCCTCCTTTTAAAGTTCTTAGAAATTAATTGGCTATATTCCCTGTGCTGTACAATATGCCTCTACAGCTTGTTTATTTTACACATAGTAGTTTGTGTTTCTTTAGTCTCTACTCCTATCTTGCCCCTCCCTCATCCCCTCTCCTCACTGGTAGCCACTCCTTTGTTTCTCAATCTGTGAGTATGTTTCTGTTTTATTATATTCTTTTGTTTTAATTTTAAGATTGTACTTATGAACAATAACATAGAGTATTTGTCTTTGTCTGACTTACTTTACGGAGCATAATATCCTCCAAATCAATCCATGATGTTGAAAATGGTGAAATCTCATTCTTTTTATGGCTGAGTAATATTCCTTGGTATATATACTACATCTTCTTTATTAATTCATCTGTTGATGAACTCTTAGGTTGCTTTTATATCTTAGCTATTATAAATAATGCTGCTATATATATATCGGGATGCATGTGTCTTTTCAAATTAATGTTTTTTGTTTCCTTCAGATATACTCACAACATATGAAAAAATACACTCAGATGTATTAAAAACCTGAATGTAAAACTAGAAACCAAAAAACTCCTAGAAGAAAACATATGCAGAGCACTCTTTTACATAAACTACAGCAATATTTTTGGGGGTCTGTCTCTTAAAGCAAAGAAAACAAAAGCAAAAATAAGCAAATAGGACCTAATTAAACTTAAAATCTTTTGCACAGGAAAGGAAACCATCAATCTACTGAATGGGAGAAAATATTTGCAAATTACATGACTGACAAGGAGTTGATACCTAAAGTATATAAACAGCTCATACAACTTAATAGCAAAACAAAACAAAACAAAATAAAAACCAAGCAACCAATCAAAAAATGGGCAGAAGATAGGAATAGACATTTTTCCAAAGAAGATATACAGCTGACTAACAGGCAGATTAGAAGATGCTCAACATCACTGAGAATCAAGGAAATGCAAATCAAAACCACAGTGAGATATCACCTCACACCTTTCAGAATGGCTATCATCAAGAAGACCGCAAATAACAAACGCTGGTGATGATGTGAAGAGAAGGGAATCCTAGTACAGTTGGTGAAAAGTTAAGGATTTTGAGATTGTAGGTTTAACTTGATGGGTTCTAACTCAATTAGAAGTGTCCTCATAAGAGAGAAGGAAGGAGAAGACACACAGGAAAGGCCATGTGTAGGAGGCAGAGACTGAGGTTATGTAGCCACAGCCAAGAATTCTCCCCAAGGGCCTTTAGAAGGAGCATGGCTCTGCTAACACCTTCATTTCTGGTCTCCATCCCTGTGAGAACATAAATTTCTATGGGTGCAAGCCATCCATTTTGTGGTAATTTGTTATGATAGCCCAAGGAAATCAACACATCTTCCCTTCTGAAATGTAAACTCCTGGAGAGAAGTGATTGTGTTTTGTTCATTGCTGTAGCTTTCCATGCAGAGAACAGTGCCTATTCCATACTGGCCAATAGTCAGTAATCAACAAATACTTGCTGAGTGAATGAGTGAACAGAAATATGGAAATGTATCTCCAGCCAACCCCATGGATTGTAGCCCGCCAGGTCCCTCTGTCCATGGAATTCTCCAGGCAAGAATACTGGAGTGGGTAGCCATTCCCTTCTCCAGGGGATCTTCCTGACCAGGGGTTGAACATGGGTCTCTTGCATTGCATGTAGATTTTTTACCATCTTAGCCACCAGGGAAGCCCACTCAAAAGTTGTAATTTATTTTTAAATAGCCTCAGTAGTCCTTATGACATCTGGTCTTTATGGCTAGAATGATTTTCTGTTTCTTCCTCATCCTGGGACCATAGTATGTAGAGGTTAAGAGTTGAGGCTCTGAACTTTGACAGACTTGGATTAAAACTCTGGCCATGCAATCACTGGCAAGTGTGAGATTGGACAAGTTAATTCACATTCCTAAGCGACAATTTTTGCACAAGATTGTTGGGAGAATTAAATGAGGTTATAAATAACCAAACCAATGAATTTCTAGTATAGTGCTTGACCAAATAAATTGATAATAAATTACTATTGTAATTAACTGGAATTAATCAGGAATAAACTGCAATCTTATAGACTCAATTATCTTTTAATTGCAAAATCCTTTGAAATATCTTTCAATTATAATATTTCTTTACCAAGAATTTCAACCAAGTAAATCCTTTCTCACCAGAAAACTCCCTACTACAGTAGGGAGATTTACTTCTGTGTACCACATATGAGGGTGGCTCAGCTAGTAAAGAACCGGCCTGCACTGCAGGAGATCTGGGTTCAATCCCTGGGTTGGGATGATCCGCTGGAGAAGCGGACGGCTACCCACTCCAGTTTCTGGCCTGGAGAATTCCATGGACTGTATAGTCCATGAGGTTGCAAAGAGTTGAACACAACTGAGAGACTTTCACTTGCTTACCACATATGAACCATAACAATTTTGTATTAAATATGTGCAAGTTGCTGGCAGTTCCAAATTGTAAACTAAAATCAGGCACATCTGAGCAGCCTGCTTCACTCAGTGTCAGGGAGACTGACAAGCAATTGGCCTCTCTACTTCTCTGCCCCTTGGCTGTGCTGTACATTATCTGTCACAGTTTTGCTACCTCATGAAAATAAATGATCTTCATGCTGCTTATGTCGTGATTTAGTGCTTAAATAGCACATATTGTTTTTGTGTGTCATTCAGGGATACAACTTTTCAAAAACATAATCATTCATTTGCATAAATTTGCATAACATTGGAGCACAGACCAAAATTCATGAGCTACTCCATCACAACTGTAAATATAATAAGATTAAAAACCTGGAGGAAAATCTTTAAGACTGTGAGAAAGTGGTTGGATAATAAAATTGAGGAGTAGTGCCAAAGAAGGGAGAGAGAAAGCTGATGTCTTTAGAAGGCAAGATAGGTGTTCTAGATCTGTTTTATTTTTTGTCACTGAACCAAAAAAAAAAATCTATTAGGCTTTTAGAAACTCATTCTTAACTTTAATTCCTCTAACCTTAATTTTCTTCTTAGGTCTCTTATCTGTGAGGTAAAATAATGGACTTGGATTTGGAGGCAGAATACAGAGCATTGTATAAAATCTCAAACCTTTACCTCCTGCCTTCTCTCCCTCAAGCACGCCCCCCCTTCCTCCACTCCACCCCCACCAGGCTCTGCCACAGCAGCTTTCTTTCTGTTCCTCAGGGTTGTTCTACCCAGAACCTTTGCATTACTTGCTTCTTTGACCTATGAACGCACTTTTCGTGATCCATATATGTGTGGCTTTTTCAGAGAGGCCCCTAGATCCCTGTTAGCACATCACCCTGATTTTATTGTTTGCCTGGTGTTGATATTTTCCTTGTTGTGTGTGTGTGTTTGCGCATTCATTGATGAGTAGGTTATCTTCTCATCCCATTAAAAAGTAAGCTCCATGAAAACAAGATCTTGTCTTCCCTGTTTGCTGCTACACACCCAGAGCCCAGTTCTGAGTATAAGCTACCGTGTATGTGTGAGAGCTCAGTTGCTTCAGTTGTGTCCCAACTCTTTGCGACCCTGTGCACTGTAGCCTGTCAGGTTCCTCTGTCTATGGGATTATCCCAGGAAGAATACTGGGGTGGGTTGCCATTTTCTCCTCCAGGGAGTATAACCTACTGTACACTAGTAAATATATAGTAAATATAATCAAGGCAATAGCCTCTTATACATCTGTGTGTGTTAGTTGCTCAGTCGTGTCCAACCCTTTGCGGCTCCATGGACTGTAGGCTGCCAGGCTCCTCTGTCCACGGAATTCTCCAGGCAAGAATACTGGAGCGGGTTGCCATGCCTTTCTCCAGGGGATCTTTCTGACCCAGGATCAAACCTGGGTCTCCCGCACTGCAGGCAGATTCTTTACCATCTGAGCGACCAGAGAAATCTTATATATTTATTTTATTGTCAATTTCTCTTTTCAGTCCTAGATATTCCAAATTCCGATCTCCAAATTCTAAATTCAGCCTGAGCTACTACAAAACTTGATTTTTGATAATAGAAAAATAGTCAACATTAGCATTTACACACCAGATACTTCTATATATAGATGCTGGCTATTAAGGTCCAGAGGGGAGCAACTGGAAAGCAGTTAGGGGATTTAGTATACTGGCTCTTCTTCTCCCTTGGGAGAAGCACATGCAGAGAAACACTGACAAAGAACTGAGGACAGCTTTATTATGAGTGGTTCAGATCCCAATGCAGGGTTGCTAGTGAAATGCACTAGAGCAAGCAGTGTCCACCCCCACCCAAGACATGTGAGGGAGACAGCACTGGCCTGACAGCTCTCTCTTCCCAGGCTAGGATAAAAATCTTGGTATTTTATCACTCCCTGTCCAAGAGCAAGATACAAACAATAGTGATCATCTGAAACTCCAGAGAAGATGTAGATGTTGTCTCAGCACCTTTCCTGTGGTAAAGACCCTTTGCTCCCTTATTATTCCAGACACAGGATGTAGAAAGAACCACACACAGTAGATAAATTTCCTATCCAAAGTGTGGTGCAGAGTCTTAAAAAATTAAACATACATTTACCAGAAGACCTAGCAATCCCACTCCTAAAAATTTACCCAAGATAAATGAAAAGAATGTTCATGCAAAGACTTGTATTAAATGTTCCTAGTGGCTGTATTCATGACAGTGAAAACTAAAGATAAGGAAATTTTGGCATTGATGAATAGATAAACTGTAAAGTACGTATATAATGTAATGTTACTCAGCAAAAAAAAAAAAAAGCAAAAACCCATTAATCTAAAGAATAATACAAATGAATGTATATACAAAACAGAAACAGATTCATAGACATAACAAACAAACTTTTGATTACCAAAGGGGAGAAGGAAATGAAGAAGGATAAATTAGGGGGAGCCCAGTGGCTCAGTTGTAAAGAATCTGCCTGCAGGAGACGAGGAGAGGCAGGTTCAATCCATGCATAGGGAAGATCCCCTGGAGGAGGAGATGGCAACCTACTCCAGTACACTTGCTGGGAAAATCCCATGGACAGAGCAGCCTGGCAGGGTGCAGTCCATGGGGTCACAAAGAGTCAGACACGACTGAGCAATTAACTACACATTAACAGATATAAACTATTATACACAAAATTGATAAGCAACAAGGATTTACTTAGCACAGAGAAGTATATGCATTATCCTGTAATGGAATATTTGTTTACTGTTTTTCAGTCACTAAGTCGTGTCTGACTCTTTGCGACCCCATCGACTGCAGCATGCCTGACTTCCCTGTCCTTCACCAACTCCCTGAATTTGCTCAAACTCATGTCCTTGAGTTGATGATGCCATCCACCCACCTCATCCTCTGTCACCCTCCTTGCCTCCTGCCCTCAGCCTTTCCTAGTATCAGGGTCTTTTCCAATGAGATGGCTCTTTGCACTGGGTGGCCAAAGTGTTGGAGCTTCAGCTTCAGCATCAGTCCTTTCAATGAATATCCAGGGTTGATTTCCTTTAGGATTGACTGGTTTGAGCTCCTTGCTGTCCAAGGGACTCTCAAGAGTCTTCAATCTGCAAAAATACTGAATCACCATGCTGTATATCTGAAACTAACACCATATTGTAAATCAACTATGCCTTCATAAGAAACCCTCCACTGATAGACAGGATATCATGGATGAATATTAAAAACATTGTATTGAGTGAAAGAAGCCAGGAAAAAAGGACTACATGCTATATGATTTTATCTTCTGATAATTTAGAAAAAGAAACTGGAGGGACAGATAGGAGCTGAGGAGCCGGGAGAGGGGTGGGAGGAAGGGGTTGGTCGCGCAGGACAATGTATAATTTTTGGTCACAAGAAATGTTCAGTGGTGGTTGTGGATACACAGCCATATATATTCGCTCAAACTCATCAAAGTATACCTTTAAAACTCCTGAATTTTATTTTATATCAGTCATACCTCAATAAAGCTGATTAAATATCTACTAAAAACATGTCTCTAGAAATACCCTGGAATCTGATACAAAGATATTAGTATTTCTTTCTTTTGAAGAAGAGGGAAAACGGTAGACTTCTTGTTCCCATTTACAAGAAATGCCTCTGGGGCACGTTCTAGCAAAAGTACAACGGGAGACATACTTTCTGCTTCACCCAACATGGCTTTGAATAGTTCCTCTCATTTCACATTTGGCAATTACAAATTCTTCTTTGTGTTCTCCTGTGACATGTTTTCTGAGTAGGTTTTTAAATTTTTTTCTTTTAAGTAGGACTGGGGCCTGGACAGGGGGCCTGGGAGGGGAGTGAGTAGCTGCAGGCTTGTGCTTTTTCTAGAAAACAGGAAATTGGTAGTCTAGGATTTTCGTGGTTTGTAGGTAAGCTGTCATGTGAACTTGATGTGACTTGACCTGATATATCCGTCACATACTTAGAGTATTTCTATTGTAAACCCTTAGTTGTCATAAAAGCCTCAGACTATGATGATTTGGGTGGAGCCTGTGTTATCTCAAGGATTGTAGGAGGTTCCCTTGATCTATTCCCACCAGGAGGTTGGGCACGTCCATGAGTGAATTTCCTTAGAGTCAGTGCCATTCATAGATATGACTATTTTAGCTCTTTGGGTAAAGCCTGCTTGGGTTTTGATTTCAACCCAAAAAACAAATGACAAAAGATAAAAATAAGGTTTGGCCTCTTAAATTCATTTTCTGGACGTTGTTTCTCTTTAATTATCCCTGTTAAATACTTGTACCTATTATAGTTGCAAATCTGACAGGGTGGAGTAATATATAAAAGTCCACTCCAGGTAGACACGTGGTGCCCAAGTCAGACTTCTGGGGGTACTAAGGACCTGGCTCAGTCCCTCACGATTCTTCATTCTCTAAAAGGAGACATTTACCACTCTAGATTTACTGTAGCAGACAAAGGCATTATAACCTGAAACCAGCTTCATCTAAAATGGTCAGCTCACAATATCCCCCTCCTCTGTGAAGGAAGAAATGAGAAGATTTAATTTTAATCTTAAAATTTTAAATTAAATTAATTAAAATTTAACCTTTTTAATTTTATTTAGTAGACTACACATTTCCAAATATGTGGGAAATGATTTTGCTTGTGATTCTCCATTTTGAAAAGTAAAAAATTTCCTTTTACAGCTTAACTACAGAGTGAGACTTATTATTCCTGTCCCAATCTACTTAATTTGAAGAGAAACAGTTACTTCTAACAAGTGCTAAAATCCCATAAAGGCTTCCAAGATTCGCCAGTGCCCAGTCCAAACTCTGTCCAAACTGGGCCGGTTCTGCCATCTAGCGACTACTCTGACAAACTACGTGGGTAGGGCGTGGCCTAGTCTGGCCTGCTCAAGCCCAGAGAATTTTCATTTAATGAATTATGTGATTAGTTTAGGCCTTTGTGCCTTTTCATTTCTACCTACTATGTGTGTGACCTTGGGAAAACTATTTAATATTTCTGGGACTCAGTTTATTCACCTGTAGAATGGGAATAAGGGCTTACCCCTGTGATTTTCATCAGATTCATGTGAGATAATATACGGAAAATGCCAATCAGAGTGTTTAGGCACAGGGTAATCCTGAATAAAGGTTTGATGCTGTTATTATATTTATTATTATTATAATTAAAATTATGCAAGTACCCTGATGCTGGGTAGGATTGGGGGCAGGAGGAGAAGGGGACGACAGAGGATGAGATGGTTGGATGGCATCACCAACTCGATGGACATGGGTTTGGGTAAACTCCGGGAGTTGGTGATGGACAGGGAGGCCTGGTGTGCTGCAATTCATGGGGTCGCAAAGAGTCGGACATGACTGAGCGACTGAACTGAACTGAAATATGAAAACAAAAATAGGCTGAAACATAGCAAATCAAGTTATGGATATATGAGTATTTCAGAATACATTAAATCTATAGAATTTATGGGCTTCCTAGGTGGTAAAGAACTTGCCTGCCAATGCAAAAGACATAAGAGACATAGGTTCGATCCCTGGGTCAGGAAGATCCCCCCAAGGAGGGCATAGCAACCCACTCCAGTATTTTTGCCTGGAGAATGCAACGGATGGAGAAGTTTGGTGGGCTATAGTCAATAGGGTTGCAAATAATCAGACAAGACTGAAGCGACTTAGCATGCACATATAATATTTGAAGCTTGGAAGAGAATCAGGTTTATTTAGGTGTTTTGTGTACACTGCCAACAAATGCATTATTGCAATTATTCTAGCCTCATTCCCAAGTCTTTCCCCACCTTATGTTAAATGTTTCCATCACAGCAGACAACTCAATACTCTGCTCACATTTTAACGCCTTTCTTCCTCTTTCTGGACTATCCTCTCTCACATCTTTTCACTTCACAGTCCTTAACTCCTAACTCAACGAGCAGCTTTCTGTACATACTCCTTAGTGCTGTTGCAGGGTTAAATCTCATGAAGCTCTTTACTCTCATCTCTATTAGAGCATTTGACACAGACGAACTGTGCTGGGAAGAGCTGGGAACCGGGTGTATATATCCCCATAACTAGAGTGTGAAATGCTTGCTGTGAGGTCTTAAGTGTTCTTTGTATCTTCTCTCTCCCAATCCAATGTGTAACACAAAGACTTCACAAAATAGGCTCTCCATAGAAGGTTGCTGAATTAAAATCATAGTTTGGCAAGTGCATACTTAGAGCAACTTTTTGAGAAGGCTGAATGACTCTTAGAATCTTCTAATGTATATTGGACTAAATTGGCTTAATGGTCTGAGCTGGCAGGGTTAGTCTATCAAAATATGCTTTGGGATTAAAAATTAAGTAATATTTATAATAATAATAATAATAGATTTTTATTAAAGAACATTTTTGATATTACCAAAAAGCAAAAAAAGCTCTACTACCCAAATATTATTAATATTTGATATATTTTCAATATTTTGTCTATACAATGCTTTCATTACATAGCTGTGATCCTTGTTTATTTGCAATCATATACCCTGATTTTTAAATTTAACATATTAAAAATATTTTCTCATTAAACTATTTGCACATAAAGGCATCATCATTTGAAAAAGCAGAATCTCACTGAATAAAAGTGCCAAAGTATACTTAACATCATAGTATTTCAGGCATTTAGCTTGTTTATAATTTTTTTTTGGCTGATAAATTGTAATAACACATAGTATATCTTTGGGCATAAAGGTTTTCTTTGTCTAGGATTATTTGCTTTTATGAGTCCCAGAAGTAAAATCCCTATTGCCTTTCTTTTCATAGTGAGCCCCGATAGAGCAAAAAGTGGAATCTTATAATAAACGGAATGTCTTGTTAATAGAAAGATAACCAGGAAATGGGTTTAGACTTATGGCTCCTGGTTCCCATTATGAACTTTGACCTCCCAGAACTTATTAAAGATGTGAAGAAAGGCTTTATAAGATTAGGCTGAGCCAGCACAAAAGCATACTGTTTTCTTAAACCATTCCCTGATATTAAATTGTGTCTTTTATTCTTAATTTTGTATTGAAGTATAGTCAATCTATGATACTGTGTTAGTTATAGGTGTACAGCAAAGTGATTCAGTTATATATAAACATTTTTTTCAAAATATTTTCCATTATAGTTTAAAGATATTGAATATACTGCTTTGGTGCTTATGTATTTTATGTATAGTTGTTCATTGTTTCTTTGCACATATGTGTGTGTGTATTTTGATGTTTCACTTTATAAGTGAAATACTCAGGCCCAATATGTGTTAGGCTTCCCTGCTAGGTCAGCAGCAAAGAATGTGCCTGCCAGTGTAGGAGACCTGGGTTTGATTCCTGGGTTGGGAAGATCCCCTGGAGAAGAAACGGCAACCCACTCCAGTATTCTTGCCTGAGAAAACCCATGGACAGAGGAGCCTGGTAGGTTACAGTTCATGGCATTACAAAGAGTTGGACACAGCTGAGCAACTAAACAACGATATGTGTTAGCCAAATTCACATCTTTGTTCCACGAAGAATGATTCCTTTGGTTCCTGAATTTATCCATTTGTACATTTATTATTCATTTAAAAATACTGATGGATGTCTACTCTATGCCAGGCACTTCTGTCGGTGTTGTCTAACCAGACATTAATGAGACATTTCTTGAAAGGATTATTATAGCTTAAGGAGAAAAAGACAAATAAACTATGACCATGCCGTATGGGGCTTCCCTCATAGCTCAGGTGGTAAAGAACCCACCTGCAATGCAGGAGACCCTGGTTTGATCCCTGGGTTGGGAAGATCCCCTGGGGAAGGCAACGGCTACCCACTCCAGTATTCTGGCCTGGAGAATCCCATGGACTAAGTCCATGGGGTCGCAAAGAGTCGGACACAACTGAACTTTCGCTTTCACTTTCATACCACATGAAACTTACTTTACAGAAGTAACGATAGCGTGACTTTGGGAGCAAAACGGGGAATTAGTTTATCTGGGATAATAAGGAGACTTCACCAAGGAGCTTATACTTGAGTCTTGAGTGATGTAGAAGTTTAACAGGTGGGCTTCAGAAGAGTTCCAGTCGGGCAGACCAACATATTCATGGGTATGAGAAAAAATGGCATGCGTGCAAGTCTCTTTGTGACCGAAAAGAGAGTTTCCATGGAAAGAAGGAGCAAGAAATCATGCTGTAGAGACAGAATGAGTTAGATTATGAAGTGTTTCATGTTATAAAATTCCAAGCCAAGAAGTATGCATTTTACATTGTAACCTATTAGGAACCATTTAAAGTTTTCTTCTCTTTCTTCCTATCCTTCTTCCCCAGCCCCTCTTCCTCCTCGCCCCTCCCCTCTCACCTCCCTCTCTCTTCCTCCTCCTTCTTCTTCTCCTCCTAAAGTAAACAAATGACATGAAAGTTACAGCATTCAGTAACTGAGACTTTATGCTAGGCATGCTGCCTGAGTGTTTTTACAAGAGAAGTTGTCACATCAGTGCTATCAGATGGTATAGTTGTTTTCTTGAATAATATGGAAGAGGAAAAGTAGTATGTCAAGGCTGTATACTGTCACCTTGCTTATTTAACTTATATGCAGAGTACATCATGAGAAACGCTGGGCTGGAAGAAGCACAAGCTGGAATCAAGATTGCCGGGAGAAATATCAATAACCTCAGATATGCAGATGACACCACCCTTATGGCAGAAAATGAAGAACTAAAAAGCCTCTTGATGAAAGTGAGAGACAAGGGTGAAAAAGTTGGCTTAAAGCTCAACATTCAGAAAACTAAGATCATGGCATCTGGTCCTGTCACTTCATGGGAAATAGATGGGGAAACAGTGGAAACAGTGTCAGACTTTATTTTTTTGGGCTCCGAAATCACTGCAGATGGTGATTGCAGCCATGAAATTAAAAGACGCTTACTCCTTGGAAGGAAAGTTATGGCCAACGTAGACAGCATATTAAAAAGCAGAGACATTACTTTGCCAACAAAGGTCCGTCTAGTCAAAGCTATGGTTTTTCCAGCGGTCGTGTATGGATGTGAGAGTTGGACTGTGAAGAAAGCTGAGCGCTGAAGAATCGATGCTTTTGAACTGCGGTGTTGGAAAAGACTCTTGAGAGTCCCTTGGACTACAAGGAGATCCAACCAGTCCAACCTAAAGGAGATAAGTCCTGTGTGCTCATTGGAAGGACTGATGTTGAAGCTGAAACTCCAATACTTTGGCCATCTCATGTGAAGAGTTGACTCATTGGAAAAGACCCTGATGCTGGGAAAGATTGAGGGCAGGAGGAGAAGGGGACGACAGAGGATGAGATGGCTGGATGGCATCACCAACTCAGTGGACATGAGTTTGAGTAAACTCCAGGAGTTGGTGATGGACAGGGAGGCCTGGCATGCTGCGATTCATGGGGTCGCAAAGAGTCGGACATGACTGAGCGACTGAACTGAACTGAACTGATGGAAGAGGACAAAATGACACTTGGATAACATAAGTAACTTGTCCAAAGTCACTCAGCTCTTAAGTGGCCAGAGATACAGACCTGAGTATCCTTGACCACAGAGCCCAGCCCCTTGACCACTGTGGTCTGTTGTACCTTTAGAGTAATATTTTAGAAAGGTCACTTTGGATTCTGGACAGAGGTGATTTATAGTAGAAAGAGAGTCCCAAATCAGAGGGTCCATTTGTGAAGATGTTGCAAGAATACAGGACTGAGGTGATGAGGTCAGAACTCGGAGGGGATAATGGCTATAAAAGTAATAGCCACAGGGAGAAGGCTTAGATAAAAAGAAAATCACTGCAATTCTGGAAAAAGATAAATCTCACTAAAAAGACTGAAAATTTTCCCATTTGTAGTACTGCCTTTCAAGGACTCTTTTAATGTTCTAGAAGAAAGTTATCCATCTCTAATTGGTCTTGGATAATGACATTCATTCTCAAAATCTGGCATAAGTAAGTTTTGTTTGGGGGGGATTTAGATCATTTTATAGATATTTTTCCATATTCTCATCATTTATTTTTAAAAATACCAGGAAGACAATGTTAGAATTATGTGATCAAGATTTTAAAGCAGCAATGATAGATATGTTTCCATCCTGAATATAACTGTAACAAAAACAAAAATAGAAATCTTCAGCAAAGAAATACACCATAAAGCAAATGAAGAAGCGAGTAGAAACAATAGCAACAACAAGAAAACCTTGAAGTGCATGTGTTGAGGGGGGAGGGTGGAATCAGTGTCTAGCGTTGCTACAGTATATGATGGGATAATTTAGTTTTTAATCACAGGATCATCTTTAACATACAGATAATTGTGTTCAAGGACAATTGTGTTCAGGGCATCTATTCACAACATTGCTATATCCTGGGGTCCATAAACTTGGACGGACTAGAAACCTTTTATTCAAAAGCTCTCAATCAAGAAATGTTGGTAAGATCAGTACAAAATAACCACAATGATGACACAATGACCCCAGAGGTGTGCTTGAGACATTCTGGAATTTCCCAGGGAGGGACAGTGCTTGTGGTTGTAGCCTATGGGTGAAGTTCAGAGACACTTGTTAGAGGAAATTTACATTGAAGTTGGACAAGAATGATTCTGAGGTTAGTGAGATGTGAGAAATTCCAGGCAGAAAGTTAAGAAGGCAAATGTTGGGCTGTTGGGCATGCCAGCAGAGAGCAAGGTGCGATCCTGTTTAGGGGGCTCAGAAGGTGTGTACAGGTGAGGGAGGGAGGCAAGGCAGGAGAGAAGCCGGGGCCTCAGAATGGCAAAGCCAGTCATTGCAAGTTTCAGTGCAGGGCAAAGTGATGGGCACTCTTTAGAAGGACCATGGAAGTAAATTCTCTATATGGAGGAAAACTTTTTATGGAGAATCACTGGATTATAAATACATGTGAGTCCTCACACCTCCAATACCCACGAAGTGTTGATGGCACCTGGAACACTGCAGACGTAAGTATTTGTTGAATAAATGAATGAAGGAATGTTTGTCCTTCCCTCTATATGTATGATAGAGGAGACCTGCCTTTAACCAAGTACACATCTTCCAGAGACGTTGTGGTTGTTGTTCAGTCGCTCAGTCGTGTCTGACTCTTTTCAGCCCTATGGACTGCAGCACCCCAGGCTCCTCTCTCCTCCATTA
This sequence comes from Giraffa tippelskirchi, assembly GCF_054371585.1. Taxonomy (NCBI): domain Eukaryota; kingdom Metazoa; phylum Chordata; class Mammalia; order Artiodactyla; family Giraffidae; genus Giraffa; species Giraffa tippelskirchi. The sequence goes on along the minus strand of NC_137280.1, from coordinate 34,290,313 downwards.
CCTCTTGCAGTTTGCTCAAATTCATGTCCATCTAACCCTCTCACCCTCGGCCTTTTCTCCTTTCGCGTTTAGTTTTCCCAGGATCAGAGTCTTTTCCAGTTTTTTGACTCTTTGCATCAGGGAAGGAGCCTAAAGTCAGAAACAGCTCCACGACTCACTGAGGATGCATTATCAATTTACCTCTTTGAGGGCCCCATTTCCTCATTTTAAATTAGGAACAAAATTCAAACCTACCTAGTAAGGTTGTGACATTTTAAAAGCCTGGCGAAGAAAGCACCACACAAAAGTGAGCTGTTATTCGGGAGACATTTAAGATCCTGGCTTAGCACCTAGAGCTGTTTTCCTGGGCATCTGGCACCCGTCCACCTATCGGGAGATTATCCTACCTTATCCTCACATCTGTCCTCCTGCTATTTTATTTCACTCCTAGAAAAGCATAAAGCGAAGATCATAAACATAAAAATTGTCACTTTTCCTTGCCTTAACTGATTGAAACCCTTTTCATATGGCAGGCTTCATGAGCTGCCTGCTGGCCCCGTCATCTCTTCCAGCACGCTGCCCAGGCCATCTGCTCTGCACCACGCCAAGCCATATGGAACCGAGCCCCCACTTCTGTGGAAATGCCCGGCTCTTTCCTTCTGTGTATTCTTTGCTTGGCTGTACTTTCCAAGCCGTGCGACGTTTGCAGCGGCAATCTCTTTATTTCCCATTCTTAAAAGGGAAGTTGATGGCTTAAATTTTATTAGGCGAGTCTTGAGATTGTGTATCTTAAACACTCCTGTTAAGTAGTGACCAAAAACTTCACTAAAAAGTCCTGTGACATTTGTGACACCAGATAAATAACTCAGAAACCACAGTTCTCTAATTCTTTCCTGCCACTGTCTCTGTTCACAACAAAGGGAATAATATGACATTTCTTTCCTTCTTTCCTCTGATACTTTAAGCTGCAATTATCTTCTTCCCAAGCTTAGAACAGCAGGTACAGCCCTGCCGTGATGATTAGTTCTTCACTGTGTTGGTTATTAGCTGCAGAGAAAATGATATGCAAACCAAGATATGGTTTGTCTCCTACTGTGATAATCTCGATGAGATTTACAAATATCAAGGAGATTGCTAAACTCTCATTGAAACTCAGCAAAAAAATGCTTGTCTCTTAAAAGTAGGAGCTTGAATTAAACCTTAATCAGGTTTCAAAAATAACTTTGGAGGATTTTGTCTAAATCAATAAAAGTATAAGGTGATTTATTTTTAAAAAATTAATGTAACAGAAAAAAATTTTTTTAATGGAATAGAAGTAAGAAGATGCAATCTTAGCTGATTTTCATCAAAATCATGAGGTGAGACAAGTTCGTTTTCTACTATCCCAAACATTCTTGAGGCCCTCCTCAGTTTTTGTTCCCTCTGTGGCCTCAAGCCACTTATAAAGCGTATTTTTTTCTAGCAGAAGAAAAATACATTACAACACTAGGACATTAGTATAAATTAATTAAAATATGTCAGGCCCCTGAAGATAAAAAAATTACTTGCTTTACAAAGACTTCCCAGAGGAAGAAATAAGCAATTAACCTTCATTCTCACTATGGAATAATTTCCTTCCTGTTCCTTTTCTCTTAGGCAGTGATTCTGCTTCCATAAAACACAAAAGCCCTTTTTCTTCCAGTCGTTTTCCAGAGCAGACTCAACACAGTAACATTCCTGTTAGCCTTGTGTTTCCTAAAGCTCTGAATGTTTATTGCCACATTATTACTTATTTGGGTCCTGCTTAATGAGGTCCGATAAAAAAAAGCTCAATTAACTGTATCTTGTTCTTTGTACGCTCAGTTGTAGGCACAATGTCTGGGTCCACTAAATGTATAACAAATGAATTTGTGTTGAATTATTTTGTAAAGTCCATCATTTACTAAGGAACAGAGAACTTTGCATGAACTGAAGGCATCTCTGTAGTTAATTGCTCTGAAGAAAGTGAAATCTTACATTTGAAGGCGAAAGAATTTCTTTATAGTTTTGTGGTCTCAAACTTTTGTGTTTATATGCATTTTAGAGGTCTTACATTTTTGGTGGCCTATTTTAAGGTGTAACAAAACAAAATAAGTAATTTCAGCAGCAAAGATGACATATAGCTAGTATTTTGCAGCCAGAGGTCAGGGCAGGCTCCCTGGGATGACATGGGCAAGGAGGTCCTTTACCCCTCCCCTTACCCCACAGTTTTCACCAGCTGCCTCCAGGCTGAGAGCCATTCCCAACAACATAACTGTTTAAATCAAAGATAGATCTAGCTATGCAAACTGAATTTACATATCTCCTATCTTCACTTTTCCAAGATAACCAACCTATATAGAAATTCAGTAGTCTTCACTGGTCAACTTTAGATCCATTACTGCAGTTGACTAAAAAATTATTCACAGCCCAAAAGTTGAGAGTTCTGTTTTATTTGGTGGAAATTTAGGGGGCTTCAAGCCTGAGAGGCCCCCTCTCAAGTAACCCTCAGAAAACTGCTCAGGCAGGCGAGGATGAGAGCCAGGCTGTACAGGAGTTTTGCAACAAAGGGCAGGCGGTCTGAACTCGGAAAGACTATTGTTAGTTAAAGAAAGTCAGGGAGTGCCCTGGTGGTCCAGTGGCTGAGACTCCGTGTTCCCAATGCAGGGGTTTCAGGTTGCATCTCTGGTCAGGAACTAGATCCCAGTGGCACAACTAAGAGTTCACATGCTACAACTAAAGACCCAGCACAGCCAAATAAATTAAAAAAAAAAAGAAAGAAAAGAAAACCAGATATGCAAAGTTAAGGATTTTAGCGTTTTTTTATGCACGAGAAGATACAAGAGTCTGGGCTCACTGATATCATTTCTTTGACATGCACATCAGCTGTCTAGGGCCAGCATCCTGTGTTTTCATATACTGAGTTTCTTCAAGGCTCAGCATAGGGAGAGGCTTCAGTCTGATGCCTGTTTGTTGTTGTTCAGTCGCTCAGTCATGTCCAACTCTTTTTGATCCCCTGGACTGCGGCACACCAGGCTTCCCTGTCCTTCACCATCTCTTGGAGGTTGCTCAAACTCATGTCAGTGATGCCATCCAACCATCTCGTCCTCTATCTCCCCTTTTCCTGCCTTCTATCTTTCCCAGCATCAGGGTTTTTTCCAGTGAATCAGTTCTTCCCATCAGGTGGCCAAAGTATTGGAGCTTCAGCTTCAGCATCAGTCCTTCCAATGAATATTCGGGGTTGATTTTCTTTAGGGTTGACTGGTTTGATCTCCTTGCAGTCCAAGAGACTTTCAAGAGTCTTCTCTAACACCACAGTTCAAAAGCAACAGTTCTTGGTGCCTAGCCTTCCTTATGGTCCAAATCTCACATTGATACATGACTACTGGAAAAACCATAGCTTTGACTATACAGACCTTTGGTGGTTAAGTAATGTCTCTGCTTTTTAATATGCTATCTAGGTTTGTCACAGCTTTTCTTCCAAGGCAAGCATCTTTTAATTTCATGGCTGCAGTCACAGTCCACAGTGATTTTGGAGCCCAAGAAAATAAAGTCTGTCACTGTTTCCATTGTTTCCCCATTTATTTGCCATGAAGTAATGGTTGCTAGATGGTAAGTCTTCTTTCCTTCCTAAGTTCTCTCAGGGCTCACCAGTTCATCATAGGCTGTGGCCATAGTTGCTGAGGACTATGACATCTTTGCTTACTGATATGGCAGGAAATATTCCATCTATCACTGCTTATTTCATATTGTCCCATCTGCCTTACCCAGGTTCTTTCAAACATTCAAGAGGCAAAGTCCTCTTACATTCCACTAAACAATCTCTTTGGCACTGATCTTTACACTTAACTTTTACTGGTAGCCGAAGGTACTCTTATTCCACCTCCCACACACAATTTGGCTTCCCAGGTGGCGCTAGTGGTAAAGAACCTGCCGCCAATGCAAGAGAGGTAAGAGATGTGGGCTTGAGCCCTGGGTGGGGAAGATCTCCCGGAGTAGGAAATGGCAACCCACTCCAGTATTCTTGCCTGGGAAACTCCATGGACAGAGGAGACTGGTGAGCTACAGTTCATGGGGTTGCAAGGAGTCAGACGTGGTTGAGGTGATTTAGTACATGATTCAGTGTCTAGCAAACAGTTATCGACGTAACAGCAGTAACTGTTGTAGCAAATATGGAAGAAAAAGTGGGGAGCTTGTGAAAAGCACACAGCACTTCACTGACCTAAGAGCCAAGGAAGTTGCATCAGCAACTGTGAAGACTCCCTCCAGAATTCAGGCCCCTCAGTTTCCTTCCTTGAACCTTCACAACTCCTCTACCTAGGGACAGATCTGGCTTTTGTGGGCTTTAAACTTATACAATTCAGAAATTCTTCCTTATGAAAGATAATAAAAATTACAAATATAGAATTGGCTACAAAAAAGAATATTTATTTCAATTGAGGAAAAAAAACACAACAAATTACACGTTAAAAAAATCTGACATACACCCCAAACATCACAAAATCTACAAAAACTATATAATTTTTCAAATTAATTAGCTGTCTCATACAACTCTGTAATGATGCAGTTCTGCTATTTTTAGCTGCATACCCTTTGATTACTTCTTTTTATAACAAATGGTAAGATTTCTGGGCATTTCCATTTCACCCAAGAAGTGACCAATTTCAAATATTCTTACTTTGACAGTACTAAAAACCCTCTTTGTAGTAGCATATTATGTATTTTATATTCTTAATCAATGTTAGTATTTCCACTCATTAGCAAAAATTTTATATCTTTTACAACGTGGTGATACAATTTACTCTTCTTACCTAATTTCACTATCAAAAATTCCAAAAGCTTATTTATAACTTCTTTAAAAAAAAACTCCTCATTTTAATTAACTATGGATTTTTGTATGATCTGAAAGTTTAAAAAATTATAATTAGACCTTCGTTTCATATTCCATTAATTATGGTCTGACATTTTTCTATATTAATAAGTAAATGTAAAGATAATATTTTTCATAATTCTCTAATTCTGAAGTCTATAATTTTTTATCATTTTATCAAAGCATCTTTCCAAATTACAATTAAAATGGCATATATAAACTTTATCAACTATTTAATAAACTTATTATCGCATGTTTTTTCCATCTTCAAACATGCACTGCAGATTCTTAAAATACTTTTGTTCCCATGTAATGTCTTGAGTAACTTTATAATGAGAATATTATTCTACATCCAGAGTTGTTAAAGAAATTGACATTATGTTGAAGAAAAAACCCAAGTCACATGTGTCTTTAAAATACTCCATCTACAAGGAGTCGAAAAAAAATAAAAACATGTTGCCAAATTGGAAACAGTCAATTTTCCCCTACCAATAAGATTAGGTGAATGAACTGCATACTGCATACATTCTGCAATTTTTAAAATATTTTAAAGGGCCCTTTTAGCCATTTGTCTTCACTATTATCATATGCTAATTGCTAATTGAGCATTTTAGGTGCATTGCTTTTTAAAATTTGCATAACTATCCTATTAGTTGTGGATACAATGACTAGTATTATTTCCATTTTACAGGTGAAACAATTGCTTTAAAGTGTATGTAGCTAGCAAAAGACTGAGTCAGTCAAGCTCAGAATCTCTGCATCTAGGATTAAGCTCTTTACTACAACACACTGCTTTCTTTACTTCCTGTGTTAATATAAGTGGAAAAAATATTTAGAAGAAGAAGTATGTGCCCCGAAGGACCTGAAATTTCTGCATAGCCTTCACTTGGGGCTATGTGTGGCAAGAAAAACCATTTAGCAAAGCTGAAATGGTCCATAATTTTCCCCATTACTTGTTCTAATGATTGGATTGTGGCAGGCATTTTTAGCCTCTGAGACCTATAGAGGGAGTATATAGCCTTCAAGCTCGTTCACTGTCTCCTTTGCTGTACAAACCACAACATTAGCTTATTAGAAATATGGTGGTATCTTGGATCTGCTCCGACTCACTGTGACTTCTGTTAACCTCTATCACCAGACTGAGCTACAGCTTCCTCATCTGTAAATCCATGGAGAACTACACTAAACAGGCTTGGAGACCCCATGGACTGTAGCCCACCAGGCTCCTCCGCCCATGGGATTTCCCTGGCAAGAATACAGTTGGTGGTGCCTCAAAACATCGAAAATGGAATTACCATATGACTTAGAAAATTCACTGTTCAGTATACATCCAAAAGAACTGAAAACAGTTACTCAAGTTTGTGTACACGATATTCATTGCAGCATTATTTCACAGTTCCAAAGATGGAAACATCCAATCTGTGGATGAATGGGTAAATATGTGGTATATCCCTACTATGGAATATTATTCAGTCAGAAAAAGGAATTAATTAGTAATACAGGCTGTGAGGTGTATGAATTTTAAAAATACACCAAGTGAAAGAAGCCAGACATGCAGGGTCACATATATATGATTCCATTTGTATGAAGCATCTGGAATAGATAAATCCATAGAGATAGAACACTGGTGGTTGTTAGGGGGTATGGGATGGGGAATGGGGATAATTTTATAGTAACTGTAATTGGAGTATAACTTTTAAAAATTGTAAATCACTGTTGTGTACACCTGTAACATATAGTACATCAAACTTCAATACAATCTTTAAACAATATTTAGTTTTATGTTATGTGAATTTTATCTCAAATTATTTTTTTAAAGTTAGTAGAGACAATCTTTAAGTAGAAGTGTTGTGCATGATTTCTCCTTTTTAATTTATTTTTTTGGCTGTGTCAGTGCATCACGGGGAATCTTCATTGCTGCCTGCGTGATCTTCTCTTTGGCCTATGGAATCTAGTTTCCTGACCAGGGGTCCAGCCCAAGCCGCTTGCTTTGGGAGTGCAGAGTCTTAGCCACTGGACCACCAGGGAAGTCCCATATGTGTGATTTCTTTCATCATTTATCTGTATTAAAAAATTTTTAACAATGAACAGTATTGCTTTAATCACTAGGAAAAATAAATAAATAAAATAGCTTTTGAACTGTGGTCTTGAAGAATACTCTTGAGAGCCCCTTGGACAGCAAGGAGATCAAACCAGTCAATCCTAAAGGAGATCAACCCTGAATATTCATTGGAAGGACTGATGCTGAAGCTCCAATACTTTGGCCTCCTGATGTGAAGAACTGACTCATTGGAAAAGACCATGGGAAAGACTAAAGGCAGGAGGAGAAGGGGATGACAGAGGATGAGATGGTTGGATGGCATCACTGATTCAATGGACATGAGTTTGAGCAAGCTCTGGGAGTTGGTGATGGACAGGGAAATGTGGCATGCTGCAGTCCTTAGGGTGGCAAAGAGTCGGACACCACTCTGCAACTGAGCCGAAAATAGCTCCCAAGGGCCTGAAAATTTGAAGCTATACTTTAAGACAACTGGAAAAGAAATGGCTAAGAAAATTCTAAACATCTTTTTATATACTTTGAGAAAAACACATCTTTGAAGAAAATGTTAAAAACATAACATTTATAATGTGCATCTCTGTTCATTAGCAATTAAGTTTTTTTCATGTATTGCTTCCTAGAACTCCTTTAAGCAAAATAAGAATGGCAGCAGAAAAGGTCAGAGACTTTAGAGTTAGTGTCTTTGGGAGAAAGGAGAGTTGATGAGAAGGGATGGGATAATTGGGATGAAAAATAAATTCAAGTCTGTTTTATGGAAGAAACAGCCAACCATTTAGAGAATAAACACAAAGTCCATTTCACAGCTGGCTTTGTTTTACCTCTGTTTCTCTGTTGTTCTCTCTTTCTTTTTTGGCTTTAATCATGAAACTATTCCCTGAAGAGTTTAGATAGAGCAGTTGAGTTTTGGTTTGAAAAATTTAGAGAAGCAATCAAGGATAAGAATGCTCCCTTCTTGTGGCTTCTAATTTCCTTCTGTAATGAGTTTTCTGCTTAAATGTGCATGCAGTTTGTCCTCCCTCCTGACGGACAAATATGTACAGTAGTAATTCTTCCAGGAGTTCAGTTTGCTCTGTTGGGGAAAAATGCACACAGTTAATACCAGTCCAGGGGCTTCCCTGGTGGCTCAGTGGTAAAGAATCTGCCTGCAATGCAGGAGATGTGGGTTTGATCCCTGGGTCAGGAAGATCCGCTGGAGAATAGAACGGCAACCCACTCCAGTATTCTTACCTGGGAAATCTCATGGACAGGGGATCCTGGCAGGCTATAGTCCATGGGGTGGCAAATGAGTTGGAGACGACTAAACAAACAAGTCCAACTCTGTGTGGGAAGCATTTGGAAGAATGTAGAAGGCGTTGCTGGAAGGAATAACGGATCAGAACTTTAAATTTTTCTTGTTGTGAGCTATTTACAAGAAATTAGGAGAAAATGATGGCAGCACACTTTTTTCAAAGTGTGGGGTGCTGACAACATAAATCAAAATTTCCCCAGGTGCTTGTTAAAAGTACAAATAGCAGGTCCAACCCTAGAACCACACAACCAGAGACCGTGAGAGATAAAACTACTTAAAAAAAAACAAAAAACCCATAACAACACACACGTATTAGCTAGAGGTCAGTGAACTACAACCATTGAACTAAATCCAGCCCACTGCCTGTTTTCGGAAGTGAAGTTCTATTGACACAAAGCCATTCATAGTCTGTGGCTGCTTTTGTGCTAAGGAGCAGAGCTGAGTAGCTGTGCCAGAAACTCTATAGCCCAGACAGCTTAAAATGTTTACTATCCAGCCCTTTACTGAAAAAGTTTGCCACCCCTGCTCTAAGCCAATGCCTCTCAAATTCAAATTTATAAAAAAAAAAAAAAGAAAGGTTAGATTACACAGCTGTTAATAAATTTGCACTAAAATCTCAAAAAAAAAAAAAATAAAGTAAATCTGGAATGAAAAAAAAAAAATTCAAATGTGCATACAAATCACTCAGGAATTCTTTGGGAAAGAAGGTCTGGGGTGGGCCTGAAATCCTTTGTCTCTCACATCTCCCAGGTGATACTGATGCTGCTGCCTTGCAGATCACAGTTAGTAGCCTGACCCAGAGAAGTGGTTCTGGGAATATGATGAATGCAAATTCTCAGTTCCAAGGCAGACACATAGAATCATAAATGCTGTGGGCCAGACCCAACAACTCATGTATTAAGCCCTCCCAGTGATTTCTGAAGCACATCAAAGCTGTTGAACCGCTCATCCAGATTCTCCTTATGCAGATTAAAACTTGATAACCACTATCTTCAAAGAGCCTGAAATCATATGTTTGACCCCTTTATCACTGATCTCCTGAACACAGTATATGTTTGTGATCATAATAATCAACTGGAAAGGAAATAACAGGATGAAATTGCCACTTACTACAGTATTGTTTATTTCTTTTCTATATATTCAGAATGGCAGTCTTGGATAAATAAAATTTAAAGTGTATGTTTATTGGTTTATTTCAGTTTAATGTTTTACTTTTGGGGAGTCTATTTTTGTGGCTGCTCAAAATAATTTGAAATGCCATGTCATTCCTAAAATGACCAACAGAGGGAGCTGGTGTTATAATCCTAATCCTTAAATATCAAGGGAATTTCTTTCCCATTGGCTGAATCAAAGAACAACCTCTTAAATCATCCTTGAATATAATAAAATATTATTGTTTGCATGTATAGTTTCTGCCGTCCATGTTGTATACATCTCTTTCTAATGCCAAGACAGCAGTATGATATATTTGAACTGAGTGTAACCTGTAAGCAATCCTATCCAATACTTCCAACATTCACAGACCCCCTAATCTATTTAAACAATGTTGATGGTACAAGAGACTCCTAAAACGCAGACCCTGTTCTCAGTAAATATATGATTCTGGGGAGAGCAGGTGTAACAGAAGCAAGTAAATAAATTTAATTATATAGAATACAATCCGTTACCAAGATCAGAGAGGAACTGAGGTAAATGCAACAAGTAGATGTTTTGGTGCATTTGCTAGAAGTGGCCTTTTGGGGTACATGATATGAGTGGTCACAGGAGGAACTGAGGCGTGTAGCACTGAACTGAATGATGTTTTTTTACCATAGCACTAGAGGAAGCAGGAAGTGTTTATCTAACTATTCAGTTTGTTAGCAAGAAAGAGAATATTTACACAATGCCAGAGAGGATATCCCCATGGGTGAGGGACCAGCACACAGATGGCAAGTGGACTGTACTTGTCCCTTGCCTTTACCTCCAGAAAAATTCAGAACCCATGACTGGCACAGATTCAGGACTTGGCTTTGTTTATCAGGTAAATAATACAGTTAAAGGATTGAAGCAAATGGTATTGCATTAATTTGTCCTACCAAGTGACACTTCTTCTGATCAAGGACACCATTTGATAGTACATTTTGTTCAGTATAGGCCAAATACTTAGTGCAGTGGGGATTCAATAAATGTTTGCTGATATATGAAGAGATGGGTGAAGGACTGAATAACTGATGGAATTGATGGGATAAAGAAACAGTCGAAGTCTGATGAAGGGGTTATGAAATGAATGAATGAATGAAAGAGACAAAGTAGAGAAGCATTGTACACACAGCTAGACTCTCAAGGTTTGATAATTATTTGGATACAGGGATATAGAATTCAGTAGATACAAAAATGACTGTTGACTGAGCACTGATAAAAATAGTAGAAAGCTAATTGAGCTTGGGCAGTGAGTATTTAGAGATATGTTTAACTTTAGACTGAATTTGGAGGATCTATACCATCTAGGATGATATAAACAATAGGCTGTTTGTACTGCAATTTTCAGGTTTGGAAATTTGAAAATAGAGAGTTGAAATAAAACTAGGGATTGGAGTTACCTTTAGAGTGATCTTGGGATAGCTTAGATATATGATAAAAAGAAAATATATTCAATCACAAATGAACAGATCTATTCAATAGCATTTATCAAACTCTGATGTATTCTCTACTCTGAGCTACAGGCTGAGTAGATTGTATGCATGCATGCTAAGTTGCTTCAGTCGTGTCCAACTCTGTGAGACCCTATGGACTGTTGCCTGCCAGGCTCCTCTGTCCATGGGATTCTCTAGGCAAGAATACTGGAGTGGGTTGCCGTTTCCTTCTCCAGGGGATCTTCCCAACCCAGGAGTTGAACCCATGTCTCTTATGTCTCCTGCACTGGCAGGCAGGTTCTTAACAACACTAGCACCACCTGCCAACATTTTTAGAGTATTTATTATATGATAGGCACTGCCTGGCACTGAGACTGGAATAGTGAATTTTGATGAAACTTAGATCCTGGTGGGGAGAGATAGAAAATAAATTAATAAGTAAAATATATCCTGTTAGGTAGTGATATGGAGAAAAGCAAGGCTAGAAAGCAAGATACAGAATGTTAGAATTAGGGACTATCAATTTTAAATAGTGTGACCAAGAAAGGCCTCACTGAGAAAGTAATATTTGTACAAAAACCAGATGCAGGTTTAGGAGCAATGATATGTGAGAAATAAAAGTTCCAGGCAAAGCAGCAGGTAGCAGCAGAACACTATTGTGAAGACCCTGGAGTGGAAACATGCCTAGAGGACTGGAAGAATGGCAAAGAAGGCCAGTATTTCAGGCAGAGTTAGAGAAGAAGGAAGTGAGGTCAAGGAGGGAACAGGGGCCAGTGAAAGTTACTTTGGCATTCACTGAGAGTGAGATAAGAACCTGCTGGAAAGATTTTAGTAGAGGACTGATATGATCTGACTTATATTCTTATAGTATCACTTAGGCTTCCACTGGGAAAAAAATAACTAAAGGGGTAAGAACAGATGCTGTTAGGAGCCTAATTCAGGTGAGAAATGATTATGGTTCAAGGCAAATTTTTGGTCTTGAATAGCAGTGGAGACCAATGGTTGCATTCCGTATCTATTTTGAAAGTAGGGCCAATCAGACTTGGTGACTGATTGATTGTAGAGCCTGAAAGAGAAGGGGATATAAAAACCGATGCCAACATTTTTGGCCCTGAGCGATGGGAAGCATGGTGTTATCACTGGTTGGTTAGAAACTGAGATGGAGTTTATGGGAGGGAGCAGTGTTAGGGTTTTTGTTTGGACAAGTTAACCGTGAGATCCCGCTAGATGACCAAGTAAAGTCTGTTCTATATATAGGGGACTGGAGTTCAGGATAGAATTCTAAGCTGGAGCTGTCCTGCACAGATGGTGTTTGCAGCTTGAAGTGAACGGAATCACTGAGAAGATGAGTGTTAAGTATAGAGAAAAAGCTCAAAGGCTTTAACCTTGGACCATCCAGCATTTAGAGTCAGAGAAGACCATAGTAAATAGTAAAATAGAGGGTGTCAAGGAAATGAAAGGGAAATGCAGACCGAAATAAGTGTAAGTCTGTTTATATTTATTACAGAGGATTTTCAAAAGAGAGACAGGTTGAGTTCATTAAAGTAGTGAGGCATTAATAAAGATCCAATAGAGAAGGGCCTACCGGAAGTGGGGTGATAGTGTTCCAGACAGAGAGTGAAGAGATAAACAAATCCAGCTCACTGTGGAGGGAGTCAACAGCAATGACTTTGGACCCAGACTCTGGATTTGAATCCTGACTTTGTCACTTACTGGGCTTCCCTGGTAGCTCAGGGGTAAAGAATCTTCCTGCAATGCAGGAGACCTGAGTTAGGTTCCTGGGTTGGGAAGACCCCTTGGAGGAGGGCATGGCAACCCACTCCAGTGTTCTTGCCTGAAGAATCCCATGGTTGGAGGAGCCTGGAGGGCTGCAGTCCATGGGGTTGCAAAGAGTTGGACATGACTGAACGACTTTCTTTTTTGTTTTTTTCCTCTGCCACTTACTAGCTGTGGGACAAATTATTTAACCTCCCTGGGCCTCAATTTCCTTATTTACATAAAAATAAGGACAATAGTAGTACGCATCATAAGGTTGTTGTGAGAATCAAATAATTTAACATTTGTAAAATACTTAGATTACATGGCATGACATGAACTTTGTAGAAGTGTTTGGATTTGACAATTTCCTGAATGATTATCATTGATTTTGGAGAGAGGAGTTTCTATGGGGTTGATAGATTAGAAGGTAACCACTCAAGGGACGAAAGAGGAAGTGGGTATGGGAAAAGATAGAGAAGAGTAAGCAGAAGAACCCTTTATAAGATAATAGTTTCAAAATACATATTCATATCAGTTTAATGGAGAATGAATCCTATAATGTTTCCAGGTACACCAAGATGCTTGTAATTCAACACCTATCAGCTCTTTGGTTGTTATAATATAAGAATTTCCTGAATCTGTTTTTGATTACATATATGGTAATTTAATTTGATTCAACCCGATATCCCAAAATATCATATATTAGGTTTCCTATTGACTAGAAGTCAGATCTTCAAGTCTTTTGCGTCAACTATTCCCAGGTGTGATAACCCACTCCAGTATTCTTGCCTAGAGAATCCCATGGACAGAGGAGTCTGGCAGGCCACAGTCCAAGGGGTCACAAAGAGTTGAACAGGACTGAAGTGACTTATCATGAATGCACATCAAGTCTAGGAGAGAATATATGAAGCGTAAAACTGCCAAGAACACTTTGTGGTTCATGAGACTCATGGATAAAGTATAATAAAACTGACCAAGTATTAATTTCATTTTTAGTGTTTGCTGATAGTTTACACTTTATGTAAAGAGTAATCATTTTATAATACAGTATTATAAATCAGCAGGTTTCATTCTTTTTGCTGGATTTCCAAATACTCTGGAAAAAAAAAACCTTCTCTAGATCCCTCAGTTTTTAATCTATGTATTTTTGAGAGTGAAATAGCTATAGTAGGATGAAACTATGGTAATTCATCTGCTAGAGACATCACTCAGCGAAGGCAACTTTACTGAACTTGATTATTTTGGACCTTATTCGTTGCTTCAGTAATTTTTTTCCTCAAATTTAATTGCTTTGAGGCCAATGATGTGAAGGGCATGTAAAATGCAATTAACAGATGAAAAATATCTCTTGTGATTTGATATTAAGCAGAAGTGATGGAGTGTGACATTTTAAAATGGCATCAGACAGTCCACACTTTGCATTTCACTTTAATTATATCAATTGCAGACTCTGGAACACTGCAGTTTCACACACACTTAATTAAATTATGCCAGAACCAATACTTTTGGGTCAAAAAAGTTTTAGGAGGAAGTTTCAGAGATAGCTAAGATGGAGAGTGCAATTCCTTGTCTTTCTGGCTACTGGACCAGAATAAGCTCTTAAAGTTTCTTTTATCTGTAAACATCTGTGGTCATGATAAGGCCTGATTTCAATGGAATTCAAGGCCCCTAAGACAAATGACATCATTTCCAGTATACTTGGGGCTCATGGGAGGGGAAGTCATCTGTATTAATTCCACAAATCTCCCCTCTTTATAAGGACCTATGTATATTTTTGAAAATGTAAAAAACATAATTGTCTAACAATTAAAGAATTAAACCATTTCTTTTTGCCAAGGAAAAATTGTAAAGCTCTAATTATATCCGTTTTGTATATACGAGACTAAAACTTTAAATATCAATGCTTAGGCTGTGTATTGTTGGTTGAACAGTTGATACTCAAGCTTACCTATAACATGTTGTGGTTGTTTAGTCACTAAGTCATCTCCTACTCTTTGCAACCCCATGGACTGTAGCCCGTCAGCCCCCTCTGTCCATGGGATTTCCCAGGGAAGAATATAGGACTGGGTAGCCATTTCCTTCTCCAAGGGATCTTCCCAACCAAGGGATCAAACCCACTTCTCCTGCATTGCAGGCAGATTCTTTACCCCTGAGCCACTAAGGGATTAAATACCATGTACTAAATCCTATATTACACATTTCCTTCAGTGGATTAGATCAAAATGTTGGAATTACATATTTTCTTTCCAGTGCCTCCTTATGTTAATGGTAATGATCTTTTTGCCCCTTTGCTGCTCATGTTCTGCCCTCTTCTCCATTTTACCCTTTTCCTGGAGGCATCCTGTGATAAAAGTTCAAGTGCAAATCACTGCAGGGTTCTGAAGCCCTCATCTGGGAGACATTAGTTATACTGTTGTGCCAAGCAAGGCTCAGGGGCATGTTGGTTACTTAAATTCCTGAAGAAAGCATTTGAGACCACAGAGACTACCAGCTTCAGACTTCTGAGATAGACTAGTTGTTTCCTGGGGCCCAAGACCACGTTTTTGGAACATTTTAACTTGTGGTAAAAACCTTGAGAACAAAATAAAATTTACATTTTATGTTGGTTCCATTTATTTACTTTGTTGACAAATAGGTTAGGTAATTCTATTCATAATAGTAGTTCCCATTAACTGGATAACAGGCACTATATTCACACATATAATATACACATGAAAGGGCTTCCCAGGTGGCGCTAGCGGTAAAGAACTTGCGTGCCAATGCAGGAGTTTTAAGAGAAGCAGGTTTGAACCCTGGGCCAGGAAGATCCCCTGGGGGAGGAAATGACAACCCACTCCAGTATTCTTGCCAGAAAAATCCCATGAACAGAGGAGCCCAGAGGGCTACAGTCCATGGGGTCACAAAGAGTTGGACACAACCGAAGCCACTGAGCATGCATGTACACACGTAATACAGCCCTAACTTAAATGGATATCACTAATCTTCTTTAAAGATGAGGAAACAGAGAAAGTATGTGACTTGCTCAAGATCACAAAGCTAGTATCTAGCAGAGTTAAAATTTAGACTCTGTTCCCTCTGGCTCCAAATTCCAACTTTTTTCCACTCTATCATGCAATCTCCAAAAGGAGTCTTCAGATACGTCTTAGTCACATGTCACCCCTGTGGTTGTCAGTGTAACCTTGTAAGGTGGAAAATCAAGATACTGTGTGAAAGTGAAAGTCCCTCAGTCATGTCCTCTTTGCGACCCCAAGGACTATACAGTCCATGGAATTCTCCAGGCCAGAATACTGGAGTGGGTAGACTTTCCCTTCTCCAGGGCATCTTCCCAACCCAAGGATCAAACCCAGGTCTCCCGCATTGCAGGTGGATTCTTTACCAGCTGAGCCACAAGGGAAGCCCAAGAATATTGGAGTGGGTAGCCTATCCCTTCTCCAGCAGATCTTCCCGACCCAGGAATCAAACCAGGGTCTCGTGTATTGCAGGTGGATTCTTTACCAACCAAACTATCAGGGAAGCCCAAATACTGTGTAGTCCCCTCAAAATACATTTCCTTAATTGCTGAATTTAATCAACTCTAGCTGTACTCAACTGACAGGTTAAAATTGATAAAGTAAAAAGTTAGATAGCCCCTAACTAAAGAAGGCTGAGTGCCAAAGAATTAATGCTTTCGAATTGTGGTGCTGGAGAAGGCTTGAGAGTCCTTTGGACAACAAGGAGATCAAATCAGTCAATCCTAAAGGAAATCAGCCCTGAACATTCGTTGAAAGGACTGAGGCTATAGCTGAAACTCCAATACTTTGGCCACCTGATGCAAAGAACCGACTCATGGAGGAGAAGTGGGCAACAGAGGATGAGACGGTTGGATGGCATCACTGACTCAATGGACGTGAATTTGAGTAAACTCTGAGAGATGGTGAAGGACAGAGAAGCCTGGTGTGCTGCAGTCCACGGGGTCACAAGAGTTGAACACGACTTAGTGACTGAACAACAAAAGCAATTAAAACAGTAAGAGGATTCTTTTATAAGCTAGGATTAGTAATACATATAGAATTTTATTGACCCACTTACAATTTTTTTTTTTTCTGGAGACAAGATATTTCATAGTTCTTTCACTAATAAACAGTCCCAACTAAAGTCTAACATTAAAGAGAGAAGAATACACAGATGCTATGTGTACAGCTTGGTGAAATGTCACCAACATGAAATTTCTCATGTAATCATCCAGACAGGAAGCTTTCCCAGCACTTTGAAGCCCCCTTATTCCCTTTCCAATAGCTGCTCCTTAGGTGAGTTTTACCTATTTTTGGATTTTTTTTGGCTATGCCAGGTGGCTTGTGGGATCTTAGTTCCCTGACCAGGGACTGAACCCAGTCCCTCAGCAGTGGCAGTGCAGAGTCTTAGCCACTGGACCACCAGGGAATTCCCTTGAATTTTAGTTAAGTAGAATACTTACATTTTTAGTCCCTGTGTGGATTCTTTCGCTCAACACCTTTATGAAATTCATCCAAGTGGTTGCAAGTAGCCATAGTTCTTTCATTTTCACTGCTGGATACTATTCCACTGTATGAATACAGCAAGCCCCCTATGTAAAAATGAGTTCTGAGAGGGCATATGTAAGTCCAATTTGTTCTTAAGTCCACAAAGTTAGCCTAGGTACCCAAGTAACACAATCAGCTATGCAGTACTATACTATAATGTGTTTATAATGCTTTCACACAAGTAATACATAAAAAACAAACATACAAAAAAAGGGAATTTTTAATCTGACAGTATCTTAATAAGTACAGTAGTATAGTACAACAGCTGGCATATAGGGGCTGGCATCAAGTGAACAGCAAGAAGAGCTACTGACTGGAGGAGGGAGAGGGGGTGGGAAATGGTAGAGCTGAAGGACTGTCAGCAATAGGAGATGGAGGGCAAGCTGTAATTTTACTCATGACTGGGATTGATGGCACAGTATCTGGTTCCTTGCTGGATTTAGTTCTGTCTACCTTCTTGCTTCCGGACATTCTGGGCTTGAAATAAAGATCCTGTACTACAGTGCTCTATACAGTACTGTACAGTAAAGTACACAAAAGCACAACCACTTGTAGAGGATGCACACATGTGACAATGTACACCAGATGCGTGAACTATCTTGCATGATTGGACATGCAAATGAATGTTCGCCTCTGCAAGTTTGCAACTTGAAGGTTCGGATGTAGGAGACACTGTATGTCACACTAAAAAACTCATTCTTCTGTTGTGAACCTTTGAGTTCTTTCCATTTGGGGGAGGTATTACAAATAACACTACCATAAGCATTTTTTTATGTCTCTTGGTGTAAAATTTCAGTTATAGCAGATAATTCCAAACAGATTCTTGAAGTGGTGTACAACCTTGCCAGCCTTCTGAGGGTTCCTACCCTAACTTTTTGTCCTGAGTTTTGATATTTGTTAATAAGGTTGGGTGCTCATTGGAAGCATAACTCCTGTCCTAGTGCAGGATTTATCTCTTCCAACCACAGTGACTCAACTGTTTTGCTGGACTCTAGTCATTGTGACCTACTCCCTAGCTGCAAGGGTTGGCCCTCTATCTGGAACTGTTTTCTGGAGTATGCTGTAAACGGAAACAATTAATAACCTATCTAGGGCACCAGTGTGATGACCTTAGGTGTGAGTAACCAGTGTAAAATCGCCTTTGTATTGCTGTTGATTCAGTGGTCTGAAAACAGCGGCATCAGAGTAAGCCATTCAGAAGGTAGAAGTTCATTAAGCATGGACACCATGTTGTAGTCACAGCACAAATGAATGCTGAGGTCTTCCTAAGGTTTCAGGGCTTCTGTAATGCACCATTCTAGAAACTAGTGTTAATTGAGCCAACAAAGGTGCCGAAAACTTCTGTCCCATTTCTTTTAAGTACGTCAAATTCTTTTATGAAAGTTCCTTATAAATCCCAATAATCTTATTTCAGAAATTCTTCTAAACTATGCTTACTTTTCACTTTATTAAGAGAAAAGCTGTAAGAGATGCTTATTTACCTTGGATAATCCTGGGTGCCAGGGACAATTCCAGAAGTACATTTGTAAAATGAAATAGATTTATTACTTTAGCTCATCTTGGAGAAGTTCGGTGAGAGTGGAGATGGTGTGAGGAAGAAAAGAGAATGATCTTCTTTTTGTGAGGTTATATATGCATACACAATTTTTCATCCTGTTAATGTTAAGGAGAAACTGAACAAGCAAGTTAAACATGTAGAGAATGTCCCCGCCCAGCTTCCCACGTCTTAAATGGTAAAGAAGAGAAGGTAATATAATCCTTAATAAACAGAAGATAAACAGAGGCTTAATCTCCATGGTATTTCTAGCACCCAAAGTTTCTTTGATCACAAAATCTATTCTCAACCTCTTGGTTGCCTTTTCTAATTACATGAATGGTCAATTATAATTCTCCAATTTCTAACAGAGCACCAACATTCTTAATTGGGCTTTCCAAATGGTGCCAATGGTAAAGAACCTGCATGCCAATGCAGGAGACATAAGAGATGGCGGGTTTGACCCCTGGCTGGGGAAGATGCCTTGGAGGAAGGTATGGCAACCCACTTGGGTATTTTTGCCTGGAAAATCCCGTGTACAGAGAAGCCTGGTGGGCTCCAGTCCATAGGATCACAAAGAGTCAGACAAGACTGAAGAGACTTAACATGCATGCACGCACATTCTTAACTACAAATTTCTTTGGCATGTGGAGTCATATGAAGGATGGTATTGTCATCATCAAGTGTCTGGTGATGGTAAAAAAAAAAAAAGAATCCCCCAGCAGCCTAAAAGTGAGGCTTTCATGCTCAAATCTACTGATACTGTCTTGTTACCATTTGTTTTCAGAGGCGTTATTTGACTTAACTGATCTATATATCTGGCATAACCCTGAAAATTATTTCAAGAAATGGTAGAAATCTCCTAGTACATGGGACAAAAGAGAGAGTGGGGTTAATGAGGAGGAAGAATGGGAATAACTCTTGCACATTTCACAGGCGTTAAGTGAATACACATGTAACTAAAAGGTTTAAAGTGTGGATCTTCTCATTGTGCAAGAAGAAAGCAGTTTCCTGCCCTCTCATAGCCTCTGCACAGCCTGGAAAACTTCTAAGGGGGAATATGGAGACCTCTCCTCAATCATTATCCTGCCTCCCTGAGGCTACCTTTGGCTGCTCTGGTGCTGCGGAAAAGAGAAAAAAAAAAAAAAAAAGAATAGAAAAAAATCTTTTTGACTGGAATAGTTTGAGGTGAAACTTATTTACATTTGAATGGTAAAATATATTTGACATTCATTTTGCTGTTAGTGAGAGTTAGATCATGAAGAAGGCTGAGTGCTGAAAAATTGATGCTTTCCAATTGTGGTGCTGGAAGACTCTGGAGAGTCCCTTGGATAGCAAGAAAATCAAACCAGTTAATCTTAAGGGAAATCAACCCCGAATACTCATTGGAAGGACTGATGCTGAAGCTGAAGCTCCAATACTTTGGCCGCCTGATGTCAAAAGCTGACTCACTGGAAAAGACCCTGGGAAAGATTGAGGGCAGGAGGGAAAGGGGGCAACAGAAGATGAGATGGTTGGATGGCATCACTGACTCAATGGACATGAGTTTGAGCAAACTCTGGGAGATGGTAAAGAACAGGAAAGCCTGGCTTGCTGCCATCCATGGGGTCACAAAGAGTTGGACACAACTTGGTGACTAAACAACAAACTGCTCTTGGTGAGTATTTAAAGCTGCCCACTTTTTTTTTCTTCCCCATAAGATGTGACTGTGGATTCTTTGGAGAATCCATCCCCACCTCTTATCACTGAGAATTTCTTGCTTGCAGTTTTCTTGACTCAGAGAACTCTTCATTTCTTCTTGGAATGCTCCCTTCAGCAAGCTTTCTTGCTGGGTAGACAGGCTGGACAACAATAATAAGGATTTGCCCAAGTGGTGGGATCTGAAAACAGCCAATGATATGTATTTTAATTTTCAACCATTATATTTAACCCTTAAAAATAGATGACAAATGATTAAAGGACAAAACTCAGAGTTTTTTTGTTCTTTTTTGTCAATGCAAATTTCCTTTTAGGTTGTCAAAGAAATGCTTTGTGAAATTAATACGTATACCCTTGAAAATTTGATTTACTCTGTTCTCATTTTTCAAATGAGGAAATAAAAATCTAAGTTTACACAGTTATTCTGCAGCAGGACAAAAGAGTCTAGAACTAAGGTTTCCTACATTTTTAGGACACTGTTCTTTCAACTATACACTGTGCCATTAGGGTGGATAATTAATAAAAGTATTGTTTGATGAATGATGTCAGTGTTTCTTTGCCTGTAGTATCTTAAGATATTGCTGCATAGAGTTAAGAAGGAGACGAAAGTTGCTCTAACTCAATTCTTAAACAGTTTTTTTAAGATAAGCTTATCCAATCGAAGGGAAGGTAAAAGAGGAATGAGACCACAGTGATTACGACTCTCTAAGAAACCATAAGACCTTGTTATGGTTTAAGTAGTGAGCAAATCATGTGTGTATGTGTGTGTGTGTTTATATGATGTATATTGTCATTTTGATACATGGCTCTCCTAAGGAATAAGGGTGAACGCTAAACAACTGCATAATTAATTTTAGTGTTGTTTCCCAAAGCTATTTAAAATTCACACATGAGTATTGCTATAATCATCAATTATTAACTATTATTTTCATAGGCCAAATATGAATTGATAAAAATAATTTTAGGCTAATCCTCTTATCATTTTTGACTTTAATATTTCACCCTATAAAGTGTTTTTAATACTTAAATAATCTCTGAATATATCCGATATTCTTCGTAAACCTGTAATTTGGGATTCTGTTGTTGCTTACTTACTCTGGAAAAACTGCATTCCGAAGCAATAGTTGCAGTTGGATTATGAAATACTCTAATTATGTTGAGTAGAGTGGAAATGATTCTTTTTCTGAAAGTTTTGTAATAGTCACATTAAACAAGATTTTATTTATTATTATGTGATCCTTCCTAGCCTCTGCTTGCATGCTCAGTCGCTTAGGCATGTCTGACTCTTTGCAACCCCATGGACTGTAGCCCACCAGGCTCCTCTGTCTATGGGGTTCTCCAGGCATGAACACTGGAGTGGGTTGCCAGGCCCTCCTCCAGGGGATCTTCCAGACCCAGGGATTGTACCCACATCTCTATGTCTTCTGCACTGGCAGGATGGTTCTTTACCACTAGCACTACATTGGAAGCCCTTCCTAGCCTCTAGCTTATTCTAAATTGAAAATGTAATTAGAATTACTATTTTTTTCACTATTCCTTTTTCTGTAATTAATACTTCTCTCTCTCCATGTATATATATAAAGATAGAGAGTATATATATATATACACATATATACATACATGCACCCATATATACATATATATATACACACATTTATATACACATACACATAATGTATATTTTATACAATTTTATTTGTAGTTCTCTCTTTATCCAAAGTACCTTATATACAATATATTTGGATTTCTAAGCAACTGTTTGTGTTAAGTATCATCATCAAATACATACAGACCTTATAGGCCTACCATGAGAAAATCAGTGAGCAGACATTCTATGTTATTCCAAAGGGTCAAACTAAGACCAATAGCTAGAAATCACTGAAAGATTTCAGTACGTAGTGATAATGGCTTGCTCCCAGTTAAAGGCACAAAGGACTTATTGGTGGGGAAGCAACGTCTCCGTCCCCAGAAGGATTTAAGTGAGAAGTTGAATTTATTTGTATTAAGAGAAGTCTGAATGGGCTTACATTGAAGAAGACATCTATAATTCATCCAAACTCTAAAATTTTAAGATTCTCCTTTAGTTCTGATTTCAAATCATACATTCTCATTCAGAAATGAAACTATCTGACTTTCAGGGATTTACTAATAACATGTCGGCCTAACTGACAGCTAATGGGACTGAGATCAGGTTTGACTAGAAATTACTGCCAAAATGTGCAAATAAATATTCAATGGCTTGGGTGTTGGAACCAGAGATCAAGTTTAACTTCTGAATAGGCAAAAACGACTTCAATTTCCTCAGAGTAGAGGCCTTCAGGGTTGGGGTTGAGAAAGTCAGTGTGTGAAAGAAATGGAGACCTGCTCTACAAAATGTGGGGCCACTGCCACTAGCTCAGGAAAGACGAAAGTGACAAGGAACCTGTTGCTACATTCTTCACAAGGTTCATGTATACTGGCAAGCGATAAATAAAAGGTTTACTGAATTCTGACGTGATTTTTATCTTGTTTCTGGTTATGACTCATATCCCTGTGTGTGCAAGCTCAGTTGCTTCGTCGTGTCCAACGCTATGTGACTGCATGGACTGGCCCACCAGGCTCCTCTGTCCATGGGATTCTCCAGGCGAGAATACTGGAGTGGGTAGCCATTTCCTCCTCCAGGGGATCTTCCCAACCCAGCAACTGAACCTGTATCTCCTGCATCTCTTGTGCTGGCAGGC
The DNA here is from genome assembly GCF_054371585.1 of Giraffa tippelskirchi. NCBI lineage: Eukaryota > Metazoa > Chordata > Mammalia > Artiodactyla > Giraffidae > Giraffa > Giraffa tippelskirchi. Next base: position 34,267,260 of record NC_137280.1, on the reverse strand, counting down.
AGATTCTTTACCGCTGAGCCACCTAAGAAGCCCAACTTATATCCCCACTTGCTTTCAAAATGAGGTATTATGCAATTATGATTTTCTGTTCCTAGTGGAGCCCAGCTTCTGTTTCTGTAAATATATCTCAGAAATGATTATGTCAACCAAAATGCAAAAATAAAATAAAATGGAAAGATATACAATATAATGGGGGAAAAAACCCTGTTTTTTCCATACAGTAAGTGGCATAAAATGACTTTCATGTAGTAAGTAACATTCAAAGGGACACCAGTAAGTGACATTCATTCCTGTTTCCAGAAGCTGGTCCTATTCTAGAATAGCAGACAGAAAAGGAAGTTAGGATCTATTTTAGTTTAAGGGGCCTGTCTGTTGCAAGACTAGTTTGGGTCTGTGACTTCTCAGAGGATTTGTTATGATGCCTTTATGTGTTTTCCTTGACTGACTAGAGTTTTTATTACTTTGCATGATATACTGATAATATAGCTGCAGAAGTAATAACATTTTGTATTATATGATAAATACAATCAAACTTGTCATAACAGAGTCATATTCTTCTTGTAGGAGCCACTTATAATTTCTACTGAAAGACAAAGGTATCAGAGGATGTGTGGGAAAATTATTAAGCTTTGTTTCTGAGTCTCTTCTTTCTAAAGAGGATGTCATTGACACAGTAAAGGGAACACAGCAGGATTTTCTGGTCCTTACCCAGCCTGGTTGGGGTGGTGGAGAATCCCTGTTGTGACTTGCATACTGGCAGATTTGTGTATGCAAGTTGCAAGTTGTGTAACTCACAATGTTAGGGACAGCCAAGTATCAGTTTATTCCGAGGTTCATGGCAATGAACTAATTCTGAAATACAAGGTGATTGGAGTAGTGATGTGGGTTGGTTCATGTTCTCTAACCCAGTATTTCTTAGTCAAGATCTTTCTGATCTTAGTGAATGTTACCTCAGGTGGTTCTGTGGCATTTGGCACAGTAGTTTTCAACAGGATATATCATTCAGTACACTCACCTTGTTCCTGTCAGAGAGATGACCTGTTCAAACACACCAACAAACAAACACTCAAAAATCTAGAGTCAAAAGTGATTAGGACTATATATGCAGTCACCCCCCATAAGCCCCTACCCAGAAGACTCTGTGGTATCTTCTTGGAAAGTTCAATTAATGTTACAAAGATAGAATGAATCTATGTGATGTTTTCAGAGGCATTTAATACTTGAGAAGTTTCAGAACTAAGAGAGAAATGTTTTAATAAATGTTGATAAAATGAAAAAATATATATAAATGCAAGTTCCTTGGTTGATATAAGCTTAGATGACAAACTCCTTGAAAACAAGGACTACATCCTATTCCACATAATTGTTAGGCAGTATAAAAATGCAGGCTGACTTGAATCAAAGGAGTCTGTCATGTATGGAAAGCTGTGTTTGTCTTTCATTTGTGGGTAAGCTATCTCAATGAAACTAAGCCATGCCGTGTGGGGCCACCCAAGACGGATGGGTCATGGTGGAGAGGTCTGACAGATTGTGGTCCACTGGAGAAGGGCATGGCAAACCACTTCAGTATTCTTGCCTTGAGAACCCCATGAACAGTACGAAAAGGCAAAAGGATAGGACACTGAACCCAGGTCAGTAGGTGCCCAATATGCTAATGGAGATCAGTGGAGAAATAACTCCAGAAAGAATGATGGGATGGAGCCAAAGCAAAAACGATACCCAACTGTGGATGTGACTGGTGATAGACGCAAAGTCCAATGCTGTAAAGAACAATATTGCATAAGAACCTGGAATGTTAGGTCCATGAATCAAGGCAAACTGGAAGTGGTCAAACAGGAGATGGCAAGAGTGAACGTTGACATTCTAGGAATCAGCGAACTAAGATGGACTGGAATGGGTGAATTTAACTCAGATGACCATTATATCTACTACTGTGGGCAAGAATCCCTTAGAAGAAATGGAGTAGCCATCATGGTCAACAAAAGAGTCCAAAATGCAGTACTTGGATGCAATCTCAAAAACGACAAAATGATCTCTGTTCGTTTCCAAGGCAAACCATTCAATATCACAGTAATCCAAGTCTATGCCCCGACCAGTAACGCCGAAGAAGCTGAAGTTGAATGGTTCTATGAAGACCTACAAGACCTTCTAGAACTAACACCCAAAAAAGATGTCCTTTTCATTATAGGGGACTGGAATGCAAAAGTAGGAAGTCAAGAAACACCTGGCGTAACAGGCAAGTTTGGCCTTGGAGTACAGAATGAAGCAGGGCAAAGGCTAATAGAGTTTTGCCACGAGAACGCACTGGTAATAGCAAACACCCTATTCCAACAACACAAGAGAAGACTCTACACGTGGACATCACCAGATGGTCAACACCGAAATCAGATTGATTATATCCTTTGCAGCCAAAGATGGAGAAGCTCTATACAGTCAGCAAAAACAAGACCAGGAGCAGACTGTGGCTCAGATCATGAACTGCTTATTGCCAAATTCAGACTTAAATTGAAGAAAGTAGGAAAAACCACTAGACCATTCAGGTATGATCTAGATCAAATCCCTTATGAGTATACAGTGGAAGTGACAAATAGATTTAAGGGACTAGACCTGATAGACAGAGTGCCTGATGAACTATGGACAGAGGTTCGTGACATTGTACAGGAGACAGGGATCAAGAAAATCCCCATGGAAAAGAAATGCAAAAAAGCAAAATGGCTGTCTGAGGAGGCCTTACAGATAGCTGGGAAGAGAAGAGAAGCGAAAAGCAAAGGAGAAAAGGAAAGATATTCTCATCTGAATGCAGAGTTCCAAAGAATAGCAAGGAGAGATAAGAAAGCCTTCCTCAGCAATCAATGCAAACAAATAGAGGAAAACAACAGATTGGGGAAGACTAGAGACCTCTTCAAGAAAATTAGAGATACCAAAGGAACATTTCATGCAAAGATAGGCTCGATAAAGGACAGAAATGGTATGGACCTAACAGAAGCAGAAGATATTAACAAGAGGTGGCAAGAATACACAGAAGAACTGTACAAAAAAGATCTTCACGACCCAGATAATCACGATGGTGTGATCACTCACCTAGAGCCAGACATCCTGGAATGTGAAGTCAAGTGGGCCTTAGAAAGCATCACTACGAACAAAGCTAGTGGAGGTGATGGAATTCCAGTTGAGCTATTTCAAATCCTCAAAGGTGATGCTGTGAAAATACTGCACTCGATATGCCAGCAAATTTGGAAAACTCAGCAGTGGCCACAGGACTGGAAAAGGTCAGTTTTCGTTCCAATCCCAAAGAAAGGCAATGCCAAAGAATGCTCAAACTACCGCACAATTGCACTCATCTCACATGCTAGCAAAGTAATGCTCAAAATTCTCCAAGCCAGGCTTCAGCAATACGTGAACCGTGAACTTCCAGATGTTCAAGCTGGTTTTAGAAAAGGCAGAGGAACCAGAGATCAAATTGCCAATATCCACTGGATCATTGAAAAAGCAAGAGAGTTCCAGAAAAACATCTATTTCTGCTTTATTGACTATGCCAAAGCCTTTGACTGTGTGGATCACAATAAACTGTGGAAAATTCTGAAAGAGATGGGAATACCAGACCATCTGACCTGTCTCTTGAGAAACCTGTATGCAGGTCAGGAAGCAACAGTTAGAACTGGACATGGAACAACAGACTGGTTCCAAATAGGAAAAGGAGTACGTCAAGGCTGTATATTGTCACCCTGCTTATTTAACTTATATGCAGAGTACATCATGAGAAACGCTGGGCTGGAAGAAACACAAGCTGGAATCAAGATTGCCGGGAGAAATATCAATAACCTCAGATATGCGGATGACACCACCTTATGGCAGAAAGTGAAGAAGAACTAAAGAGCCTCTTGATGAAGGTGAAGGAGGAGAGTGAAAAAGTTGGCTTAAAGCTCAACGTTCAGAAAACTAAGATCATGGCATCTGGTCCCATCACTCCATGGGAGATAGATGGGGAAACAGTGGAAACAGTGTCAGACTTTACTTTTTTGGGCTCCAGAATCACTGCTGATGGTGACTGCAGCCATGAAATTAAAAGATGCTTACTCCTTGGAAGGAAGGTTATGGCCAACCTAGATAGCATATTTAAAAGCAGAGACATTACTTTGCCAACAAAAGTACGTCTAGTCAAGGCTATGGTTTTTCCAGTGGTCATGTATGGATGTGAGAGTTGGACGGTGAAGAAAGCTGAGCGCCGAAGAATTGATGCTTTTGAACTGTGGTGTTGGAGAAGACTCTTGAGAATCCCTTGGACTGCAAGGAGATCCAATCAATCCATCCTAAAAGAGATCAACCCTGGGTGTTCACTGGAAGGTTTGATGTTGAAGCTGAAGCTCCAATACTTTGGCCACCTCATGCGAAGGGCTGACTCATTGGAAAAGACCCTAATGCTGGGTAGGATTGGGGGCGGGAGGAGAAGGGAACAACAGAGGATGAGATGGTTGGATGGCATCACCGACTCGATGAACATGGGTTTGGGTAGACTCCGGGAGTTGGTGATGGACAGGGGGGCCTGGCGTGCTGCAATTCATGGGGTCGCAGAGAGTCGGACATGACTGAGCGACTGAACTGAACTGAACTGAACTGTGAGTAAGCAGAGCAGTGCACACATGACATATTTGTCTAAGGCCATGTGAGTAGGGAAAGACTGACTATGCCTCACAGCCTTTCTCCTCTGCTGTAAAAAAATCTTCAGGTTTTACATTAGATGATTATTAGAGTCCCATGGTAATGTCATACTTGAAATTTAGTCTTTAGAGCTTCCTGGTAGGCGAGAATTACATTTTATAACTCTTCATCCAATATCATTCAATTTGAGTTACTTTGAGTGACAGTACTGTTTATAATTATAGCAGGACAACAGCCATCACTCAGACTTGTCCTAAGGCTAATTGGGACATATAGGCAATACATCTTGCACTGTGTCAAAAACAGTGTTTAGTTCTGCTAATCTACCAGGGCAGAAGAGCCATTAGGAACCTCAACTTTGTACTGAGGGATTAACAAAGTATTTTGAATCTACAAGATGACGACAAGATCTGAGATTTGTGGCACAAATATTCTTTATCCACCTTCTAAAACAGACCCAAACCAAGATCATGGTTGACCTCAATGGGTAACATCCACTCAGTTGCCAGTTCCTGTAGGAAATCACAGCTTCTAGCCAACACAGAAAACAGGATGTGGTTCATTGCAAACGCAAATTGGCTTCTCATTATTAACAGAGAGTCATTCATTGCTGTTAAAGGAGGAATTCAGGAACAAAAGAGGCAAGACGATGTGGGGATAACACTTGGAGGAATAAAACAAACACTTCACTACATGCTGCTGAATTTATATCTTTAGTCAGTGCTGAAGTGGGCAGGTGAACAAAAAATGTCCGCGGTGTTCACAGGTAGATGAAGGGAAGTACTTATCCTGCCTCTTGGCTCCTTAAGGTGGGGCACAGAATCCCGCAATGCTGTTTTTGCAGTCCTGCGCATTCCTCTAAGGGATGATGGAGTAGGTCTCCCACCACCAATTTCAGAGGACCAGAGAGAATCCAGGAAGCACCTTCAGTTGGATTTAGGTAGGTTATTAAATTCTGATGATTCTTCTTACAAGCTAATTCAGGCAAAAGGAAGCAATGGGTCTGACCCATCAGGGTAAAAAGCTCAGGGCAAGTTATTTTGTATGTTGGATTTGAAAAATCATTAATTCCAGTAAAAAGTATCAATAAAGAGAAATGATCAAATGGTGTTAAAATCTGGAGAGAAAAACACTCAATCATAGAATAGCATATGAAAGGTGGGACTGAAAAACGAGATAGTATAATCTGCCAGAAAAGAATTTGGCCACTTCCCTGGTAGTTCAGCTGGTAAAAAATCCACCTGCAAAGAAGGAGACCCTCGTTCAACTCCTGGGTTGGGAAGATCTCCTGGAGAAGGGATAGGCTACCCACTCCAGTATTCTGGAGCTTCCCTGGTGACTCAGATGGTTAAGAATCTACCTGCAATGCAGGGGATCTGGGTTTGATCCCTAGGTTGATTTCCCTAGGTTGAAATCCCTAAGATTTCCTGGAGGAGGGCATGGCAACCCATCTGGTATTCTTGTCTGGAGAATCCCCATGGACAGAGGAGCCTGGCGGGCCACAATCCATGGGATCATAAAGGGTCGGACACGACTGAGCAACTGAGCACAGCACATAGCACAGTGGAAAAATATTATTTGGAGGTTTTTGTTCTCTGCAAGTTTAAGAGGGCAAAACTGTCTTTTATAAATTTGTCTGTGTGTATGTGGCTGGCCAGACCCGGCCTTTGTACCTACTATAATGTATGTTAGGAGTGGCAATATGCTTAGAGGTGGGGTTGCCAGGAGAGTTGTCTTGAGGCTGTATTGCCTGGTGAGGTTAGTGTTTTTCTGATAATTTTGTGTTTATTGGGGAGCTCTGCAAGCATTCTGTTGCTCCACTTCAAGATGCCCCTTTGGGTGTTGTGTTTTTAGATGCCTCAAACGCTGCCCACGAGGCATGAGGGGGTTAGCCCAACTACATATTTCTACAATCTGTTGCTGTGAGCTAATAATGAAATCAATGCCCAATAACACATAATTCTGGAGAGCAGGAAGACCTCTATAAGTAAGGGAAACGGATTCCTCTCACACTGAGACGAGCCACTATGACCTCTGCCTTGTTTTGAAACTGATAACCTTTTATTATTGTGACACTTGCAATGTCTTGTTTTCCCTCTAGCTATCCTCTAGCCCAGTTAATTTAGCAAGCACAGAGTTACCATGGATTATTTAGCAACTGCAAAGTTTTAATGGTTAGTCACAGCAGTCATATTGTGTAAGAATCAAATTACTTTAAGTAAAAAGACAAAGTTCATAAAATCACTCCATTCTTAGAAGTACTTTAATAAATAATCTTATTATCTAAAACAAAACAGAACAACCTTCCATTGAAGGATGCTGGTTATCGCCAGTTCCTTGTTGCAGCTGGATCCACTGAAGGATTTAGAACTTAAGTCAAAGTGTGCCTTAAGAATTGTGGCTCCTTGACTTTATTCTCATCTGGAAAATTCTGCTCCTATAGTCCTCAGACAAGATGCAGCTCCATGCTCTATCTACTTATTAGCACATCCTTTTGGAACTGATTTCAAATGGGATTTCTTACAGGATATCTGGTTTTAAGCTGAGTATTCAAAGCATGTCTAGAACAAGACAAGCCAGAAAGGGTCAGGGTCAGAAAACTGGCTATAAGATTTAACAAAGAGATTAAAACTATTATCCATCTCCCTTACCCCATGTGAAGCTTCCTATCATGCTTTCCAGTGAACAGAGAGAAACATAGCTTGGCATGTGGTCTCATCACTTAATGGCAAATAGAAGGGGAAAAAGTGGAAACAGTGGCACATTTTACTTTCTTGGGTTCTTTTTTTTTTATTTTTTATTTTTTTAATAAATTTATTTATTTTAGCTGGGAGCCAATCACTTTACAATATTGTAGTAGTTTTTGCCACACACCGACACGAATCAGCCATGGGTCTACACGTGTCCCCCACCCTGAACCCCCCTCCCACCTCCCTCCCCATCCCATCCCCCCGGGCCACCCCACTGCTCCAGCCCTGAGCATCCGTCCCATGCAATGAACATGGAATGGTGTTCTGCCTCACACACGACAATACACAAGTTTCAATGCTATTGTCCCAGAACGTCCCATCCTCACCTCCCTCAGAGTCCATAAGACTGTTCTATGCATCTGTGTCTCTTATTCTGTCTCGCGTATAGGGTTATTGTTACCATCTTTCAAATTCCATATATATGCATTAGTATACTGTATTGGTGTTTTTCTTTCTGGCTTACTTCACTCTGTATAATGGGCTCCAGTTTCATCCATCTCAATAGAACCGATTCAAATGTATTTTTTAATGGCTGAGTAATATTCCATTGTGTATATGTACCACAGCTTCCTCATCCATTCGTCTGCTGATGGACATCTAGGTTGCTTCCATGTCCTGGCTATTGTAAACAGTGCTGCGATGAACATTGGGGTACACGCGTCTGTTTCAATTCTGGTTTCCTTGGTGTGTATGCCCAGCAGTGGGATTGCTGGGTCATATGGCAGTTCTATTCCCAGTTTTTTAAGGAATCTCCACACTGTTCTCCATAGTGGCTGTACTAGTTTGCATTCCCACCAACAGTGTAAGAGGGTTCCCTTTTCTCCACACCCTCTCCAGCATTTACTGCTTGTAGACTTTTGGATAGCAGCCATTCTGACGGGCGTGAAATGGTACCTCATTGTGGTTTTGATTTGCATTTCTCTAATAATGAGTGATGTTGAGCATCTTTTCATGTGTTTGTTAGCCATATGCATGTCTTCTTTGGAGAAATGTCTGTTTAGTTCTTTGGCCCATTTTTTGATTGGGTCGTTTATTTTTCTGGAATTCAGCTGCAGGTGTTGCTTGTATATTTTTGAGATTAATTGTTTGTCTGTTGCTTCGTTTGCTATTATTTTCTCCCATTCTGAAGGCTGTCTTTTCACCTTGCTTATAGTTTCCTTTGTTGTGCAAAAGCTTTTAATTTTAATTAGGTCCCATTTGTTTATTTTTGCTTTTATTTCCAATATTCTGGGAGGTGGGTCATGGAGGATCCTGCTGTGATTTATGTCAGAGAGTGTTTTGCCTATGTTTTCCTCTAGGAGTTTTATAGTTTCTGGTCTTACATTTAGATCTTTAATCCATTTTGAGTTTATTTTTATGTATGGTGTTAGGAAGTGTTCTAGTTTCATTCTTTTACAAGTGGTTGACCAGTTTTCCCAGCACCACTTGGGTTCTAAAATCACTGTGGACAGTGACTGCAGTCATGAAATTAAAAGACGTTTGCCCCTTGGAAGAAAAGCTATGATGAACCTAGACAGCACCCGATTAAAAAGCAGAGACATCACTTTGCTGATAAAAGTCCACATAGTTGAAGCTATGGTTTTTCCAGTAGTCATGTACGGATGTGAGAGTTGGACCATAAAGAAGGCTGAATGCCAAAGAACTGATGCTTTTGAATTGTGGTGCTGGGGTGGCTCAGATGGTAAAGAATTAGCCTGAAAAGTGGGAGACCTGGGTTCAATCCCCGGGTTGGAAAGATCCCCTGGAGGAGGGCATGGCAACCCACTCCAGTATTCTTGCCTGGAGAATCTTCATGGACAGAGAAGCCTGGCGGGCTGCAGTCCAGGGGTTGCAAAGAATCAGACACGACTGAGCGATTAAGCCTGCAGCTGTCGCCACTGGAGAAGACTGTTCTGTTGAGAGTCCCTTGGACAGTAAGGAGATCAAACCAGTCAATCCTAAAGCAAATCAGCCCTGAACATTCAATGGAAGGACTGATGATGAAGCTGAGACTCCAATACTTTGGCCACCTGATGTGAAGAGCCAGCTCATTGGAAAAGACCCTGATGCTAGGAAAGATTGAAGGCAGGAGGAGAAGGGGACAGTAGAGGATGAGGTGGTTGGATGGCATCATCAACTCAACAGACATGAGTTTGAGAAAACTCTGAGAAACGGTATAGGACAGGGAAGGATGACATGTTGCAGTCCATGGCGTTGCAAAGAGTTGGACATGACTTGGCGACTGAACAACAACAGAATGAGAAAAAAGTCAAAATGTTGAGTGAGATAATTTTGGGAGTGAGTTTGTTTGATTTCTCATTTTTTCTGTTTATTTTGATGGGGGTATGGTCAGAAGATATACATGCACTGAAGTGAAAGTCAGCCAGGTGTGGCAAAGCCTTCACTTTACAGCCTTGCTACTCAAAGCAAGGTCCCTAGACTCCAGTATTGGCATCACCTAGGAGTTTGTTAGAAATGCATGGTCTTATGTCCTATTCTGGAACTGCAAAATCAGAATCTGTACTGTAAGAAGCTCCCTGAGTGATCTGCACACCAAAATTTGAAAAGTAACACTTGATAGAGATTATTTGGCTTTTTCTCCTCCTTTTTGGATTAATCTGGGCATACACTTAGAGAAGACTCAATGGTTTGAACATGGATTGCTGTCTGTAATCTGTAGTGATTCGTTTAATGTGGTACTCTCTCTTTCAACCAGCTGTGTGCTTCTAGGTCACCAATGCTTGCTGTCTTAGGAAATGATTACACATTATAACTAACTCTGTGGGACGCACATTCATCTATACAAACTGAAACTGGGAACTTGTCTTTAAGCAAAATTATATGATATACATCAAAGGTATCGTGCGATTGTGGAAGTTGACAAGCTACTAACACTTATCAAAGAAAAGCTGCAAGAAATACTTCATTTTACCACTAGGTGGAAATAGAGTAATTTTGAGTATTTTCTTCAGGGATATCAACTACTGCAAGAGTACTTCATTAACTGAAAGAGATCTAAGGAATCAATTAGTCTAATCCTTACCTCCTTAATTCCATAGATGAGAGAACTGAGGTTCAAAGATATTAAACAAAACTTCATCTGTCTTATAATTGGTTGTCTTGTAGAGCCACTGGCTGAAGTGATGTTAGAGTAATTCAGGATTCTTTAGCCATTTTCACCTACAAGAATAAATACTATTTTATTATCCTCTAGCATGACGGAATACATGATGTGACACCTGTATTGACTGTCTCTGTGCTGTCACTAAAACTAATGACCAGCGTGGCTCCTTCTGCTTTTAAAGATAGGCTGCAACAAAGTTATTGGCACTTCTTCCCTGTGTGTGCTAAGTCATTTCAGTCATGTCGTACTCTGTGTGATGCTATAAACTGGAGCCCACCAGGAAACTCTGTTTATAGGATTCTCCGGGCAAGAATACTGGAATGGGTTGTCATGCCCTCTTCCAGGAGATCTTCCCGACCCAGGGATTGAACCCATGTCTCTTATGTCTCCTGCATTGGCAGGTGGGTTCTTGACCACTAGCACAACCTGGGAAGCCCTGTATCCTAACGTAATTTATCTCAACCAAGTGATAATTCTCTTCCCTTTGTCCAATGAAGAGATACTCAACCATTCTGTAGACTGAAAAAAAAAAATGCACAAACTAAAAGCTGAGAATTCTATTTTATTTGGTGAACTTTCTAAGAACTTAAGCCTAGAATACAGCCTCTCAGCTCTGAGGAACTGCTCTGAAGAGATAAGGGAGAAGTCAGGATATATAGCTTTTGCTGAAAACAACAACAAAACAAAAAACCCCAATGTATCCAAATATCAAAAGATAATTGCTAAACACAAAAATGGACATCTCACGATAATGATTTTAGTGTTTTTCTTTGTATAGGAAGATGCAAGGGTCTGGGCTCATTGAAATTATTTTTTGATATGCATCTTAACTACCTAAGGCCAGGATGCTGTTTTTCCTCCATCCTAAATCCCTTCAGGACCACTGCTGTATCTTGTTGCTGGCCACAGCAACATCCTTTGTTTACTGAAATGACAGGGGATGGTCTTTGTCCACAATTCCATAAAGTCATACTAGACTTTAATCAGATTTGTTTTCATAGCATTTTTCATTTTTATATTTATATTGGGTTCAAGTTAAGCAGCCTAGAACAGGACTTTAGTTTGAAGGTTAAGAAAATACTTCAGGTTTTTCAGAGTTTGTAATCCATTACTGGGCTGCCTCGGTGACTCAGCAGTAAAGAGTCCGTCTGCAATGCAGGAGATCCAGGTTCGATCCTTGGGTAGGGAATATCCCCTGGAGGAGGAAATGGCAACCCACCCCAGTATTCTTGCTGGGAAAATCCCATAGACAGAAGAGCCTGGAGGGCTATGGTCCATGGGGTTGTGAAGAGTCAGACACGACTGAAGCATCTGAGCATAAGGCACACAATCCATTACTAATACTCTTAAGAAAGGAAGGGAATCTGAAATTTAGGGCTTGAGGGACCTTAGAAATCATCTGACTTCAATCTCTCTCCATGTCTGTAATACAGTTGAGAGGCATCAGAGAACAAGGGATTAAGTGCATTGCTCAGAATAGCAGAGCCATCACCATGCCCTTTGGCTCTGTCCCATGCGAGACACTAACAGGTATTTTGACCTGTATCTTTGTTTGGTCAATATGTTTTAGCCACAAAAGTATTTTTCCTTTTTATTCCTTTTATTCCCATTTGTTGACCGAAAAAGACGCACAAGCTAAAAGTTGAATGTGTGTGTCCTCGGTGGCTCAGGCGTGTCTGACTCTTTGAGACCCCATAGACTATAGGCAAGGTTGAGAAGTATGTTTTATTTGGTGGAATTCCTGAGGACTTAAGCCTGGAAGATGACCTCTCAGATAGCTCTGAGGAACTGCTGCAAAGAGGTAAGGGAAGAGCCAGGATATACAGGAGTTTTTGCAACTAAAACCAGATAGTCAGAACATCAAAAGAAAACCAGGTATCTCCACTTAATGATTTCAGCGCTTTGCTTTCTTATGTATGGGAAGAGGCAAGAGTCTGCACATACTTGTGAAGTCTCTCAGTCTGACTCTTTGTGACCCCATGGACTGTAGCCTGCCAAGCTCCTCTGTCCACGGGATTTCCCAGGCAAGAATACTGGAGTGGGTTGCCATTTCCTCCTCCAGGGGGTCTTCCCGATCTAAGGACTGCACCCACAACTCCTTCATTGGCATGAGGATTCTTTATCACTGAGCCACCAGGAAAGCTGCAAGAATCTGGGCTCACTGAGGTCACTCCTTTGATCTGCACCTTACCTATCTAGGGCCAGAATACTGATTTTCTCCAACCCTGAATCCCCTCAGGGTGCAGAGTCAGGGCGGTGCTTGGCTGAAGCCTGCAACATCCTTTGTTTACTGACTTGGGAGGCCACATTTTTTCATTCACACACTCATCACATCAAAGAGTGTGTTTAAAAGTTAAATTTTGGATAATGCCTCTGGTATAAAAATGATTTCTTGAGTACCTAAGTATTTAGTATCATCAAGGTGTTGTTTTCCTTTTGATATTTCTATCGCATGGTCGATTATGATAATCCAAAAACTAGTATTCCAGTACTGAGTCCTGGCTATTATTATCATATTCTATACACAAATGGACAAACATTTTGACCTAGCACATTAAGAAGGCAAGTCCAACCAAGCACACAGCAGCTCTTTTCTGGGAGGCAGGGGCAGTGGGCCACACCAAGTGTCTGGAAGCCAGCACTTGCTCTGCTGGGCAAATGACATGCTCAGCTGCCCTGAGCACAGGAACATTTCCTGGGAGCAGTTGAGCCTCAACTATGGAACATGCCAGCCCTTAGTGGCACAACTAGGTGGCCTGAGTCACTCAGTATTAAAATGGTGCCACTGGGGAAACTGGGGTAACCCTGGGATTAGGGCAAGAACACACTGCAGGTGCGTAAATATCCAGAGGCATTCCAGGAAATGACAAGCTCAGATTTCAGTTAGGGAAGAAGTAGTGTCTTGGAATAATTCAGGGGACTGTGTGTAGCCTCTACTCTTAATCCCACGAAGAGGAAGGTGAGCTTGAGGCAGCTAGGTGTGGTTCTATTTCACAAGGCATAGAATGAGAGGAACCTGGACAGGAATTCTGGGTCTTCCCCTCTGCAAACTTTCCCTGCCTTATTTCTCTTTCAGAAAATTGGGATAATACCCTTGAGCAAAAATCCAGTGGGCATCAGTATTAATGGATATAAAGGGGCCAGGAAGTACAGCATGTAGCAAGGAGGCATTCAATAAATGGAGCTTAGCTCCACCAGGGTGGTTACCCTCTCTGTGTGGCAATTTCCACATCTCACTCCAACTCACTCCCACAGCAACCCAGGAGCACAAAGATCCTGTGACAGGCACACTTTGAAAAGTAGAACGTTCTACTTACAAATAAATACAAGGTAGTATTAAGATTAAAGGAGAAGAGGAGAACCACTGGAGTCTACAGACTTGGGAGCCTGAGGAGAAACTGTTAAAGGCTCCGCTCAGCCGAAAATATAAATAATAAAATATACTTGAATGAGAACATTTAATATCAATGACAGTCACTTAAACTGATAGCATTCTACAGAGTCTGAGTCTGGAAACCGAACTGCCTGGGACTCTCCCGGCACCCAGGACCTTCTGATAAGATGGCCTAACTCAACTCAGGTTAGATACCCTCTGAGGCCCCAGCTGGGCCGGGAGTGGCGTGAGGGTGGGAACAGGTTATTTCAGGAGGGTGTGGGATGGGGGTTGTTTTCCTCCCTCGCCCCAGCAGTGATTAAAGAGGCGAAGAAATTTATCGATCAATTAAACTACTGATCAATTCCTGCCATGGGAACCGAACGAAGGCTAATCGATTCTTTGGGGGTGTCATGAGCGGAAGAGGGGCGGCAGCTTGGCATGGGATCAACGGGCCGGGGGAGCAGGGTCGGGTCCGCCCGTAGCCCCTCTGGCTTCCTGGGCGTGCGGAGGCGCGGGAAGTGCAGGGGTTAGCGTCCGTGGCGGCGTGGGGCGCGTCGGACTAGGACTAGTCCCAGCTCGTAGGAGGAGCCCGTGGAGCCCCAGCGGCAGGTGGAGCAGTTTCGCTCTTTTGGACCCCAGCAGCCAGGCCCGGGGGCGCAGGGGGAGGGGCGGGCGGGCGAGACGCGCTTTCCATTGGCCGCCGGGCGCCGCCCGCGGCGCGCTCCGCCTTTATAAAGCCGCGCGCGTGGCCCGGCAACCGCACGCCTGGTTCCCGGAGCCCGACCGTCCTCTGCTTGGCTGTCACGCTCGAACCCACCATGGCCACCGTTCAGCAGCTGGTAGGAAGATGGCGCTTAGTGGAGAGCAAAGGCTTTGACGAATACATGAAGGAAGTAGGTGAGGTTTCCCGCCATGCGGCGCTGCAACGTGGCACGTGTGTGTGGCTGGCTGTCCGCAGGCCCCCTTCGGCGTGCTAGGCTGAAAGGCTGGGCGTGCGCGGCCGCCTACCCCCTAGCCTGTTATCCTCCACCTCCCACCCTCATCGCAGTTTAGCAGCGGAGAGAGCGCCTCCCGCCCGCTCCGGATTCCCCGGACCGTCGGCCTCTTGATCGGTCCCGCTCTCTGCTGCTTTCCCCAGGCCCACGCGACCCCTGCTTTCCTGCCCTTTAGCGCGCTCACTTCTCTCCCACCTCAAGCTTCTTTTCTTTCGCCCCTTCCAGGCGGCCCTCTTAACTTTCCCGAATTTTCTTCCCCCACCACTCGTCCGCTTTTCTGCCATCGTCCTCCCTCGCACTCGCCCGGTCGTGGCCGCACCCACTTGCCCTGGCCCACCTTGCCGCATCTTTTGTTCCCAGGTGGCGCGCAGGGTCCCCTCCCTCTTCTACATCCGGACTTGGTTTCCAGCCGAAATCCGGGCTACCGTTTTTCAGCTTCCATTCTGCTCTCGGCTGCATCTCCCCCATCCCCAAAGCCCCCGCCCGGCTTCGCCGCGTGCGTCGGGCCATTTTGGGTTGGCCGGGCTCCCCCGGTGGAGCATCAGGGCATCCTCCTCTGCACGCCCCGGAGCGGGGCTCAGAAGCGTGGCGCTGGTGACAGTGACCTGTTGGCACTGCTCGACTGGGCGCTGCGGTGGCCGGATGGCGTGTGCGAGGAGCGCGGTGAGGTCGACTGTACCCGGGGTGGCAGTGCCCTGCAGCCTTCTGCGTCTAGAGGATGGAGGGCAGAGAGGCTTCGCGGGGAAACCGCAGTCAGAAACTGCCGGTCTTTCAGCTGCTTTCCACCTGCATCTAAGATGGGCGTGGCGTTGCCCAAGACACTTGATTTTTTTTTTTAATTAAAAAAAAATTTTTCTTTTTAAATTTTTACAGTGTTGTGTTGATTTCTGCCATACAGCAAAGGGAACCAGCCATGATTATGCATATATCCCCTCTCTTCCAAGCCTCCCTCCCTTCCCCCCATCCCTTCTCTCCAGGTCATCACAGAGCACCTGACTGGGCTCCCAGTGCTACACAACAAATTCTCGCCATTTTTTCATCTTACTCCTGATAGTGTGTGTATGTTGATGCTTCTGCATTCCTCTCGCTCTCTCTTCCCTCACTGTGTCAATAAGTCCATTCTCTATATCTGCATCTCTGTTCCTTCCCTGCAGATAGGTTCATCAGTATCATTTTTCTAGATTCCATATATGTGCCTTAATACCTAGCAACTCCACTGCTGGGTATATGCCCTGAGAAAACTAAAATTGTAAAAGACGCGTGTACCCCAATGTTCATACCATCACGGTTTAGGATAGCCAGGACATGGAGGCAGTCTGGATGTCCATCGACAGATGAATGGATAAAGAAGATGTGGTACATACAGTGGAATATTACTCAGCCAGAAAACAAATTTGAGTCAGTTCTAGTGACCTAGATGAACCTAGAGCCTGTTCTACAGAGTGAGGCACTTAACTTCTTAAAAGCCTTCCAAGGGAGGATGCGTCTCTATAGGGAGATTCAAGTTCTCTCACTCAAAATGGTGTTGGATTTTCTATTGCCTTTTTCGTAAGCGGGTGACAAAGATAGAGTGTTGATTGCTACACTGGGTAGATTAGCAAAGATGAACCTTTGTCACAGGCCCCTAGGAAGTGAAGCATAGCAAAGATCCTGTCTGACACAACTGCTGGGGCTGTAGAGTTGTTTTAGAAGCTGCTGCTGCTAAGTCGCTTCAGTCGTGTCCAACTCTGTGTGATCCCATAGATGGCAGCCCACCAGGCTTCTCCATCCCTGGGATTCTCCAGGCAAGAGTACTGGAGTGGGATGCCATTGCCTTCTCTGTTTTAGAAGCTAGCCTCCCGCAAATAGTAACTTTCTATTACCAAATGTTAAATGAGTGAAGAAGTCATTACAAAGACAGACCCCGAAGTACCCTGAAGTACTTCAGAAACACACCTTCAGAAACACACCATCGGCTGATGGCTAGTTAAGTCTAGCTCTGGTGAATCTTGAGTGTGTTTGTGATCCTGTGACTAAAACAAGAAGGCAGTATTTTTTTTTTTCTCCCCTCCACTCTAAACCTTGATCAAGGTGACTCTGGACAAAAAGCACCTAACTGCACTCGCAAAGGAGAAATACGTATGTGTGTGTTCACCTGAGTGAGGACCACAGAAGGCAGTTTCCCTGCCCGTTGAAAGGGAACACGTTTATCAGATGGCTTGTTTCCAGAGTTCTGGAGTCAGGAAGGTTGTCCAGGTACAATTCATTAGAGAGCAATTAAGGTGTGGAAAGAGCAGAGCCCTTTATTAGTCCAAAGTGAGAAAATAATGACTCAACTAATGCAACAAAGCACCAGCGCCTAGCTGGTGACAGAGAAGGCTCTGTGGGGACATGTCAAGCTGGGCTGAGTGTTCATCATCAAGTCAGTTACTCTGCTTAGGCTGTAGTCGCCTCATCCATGAAACTGAGATTTGGCCTAGAACTAAGTTTCCTATTAAATGTTAATATTAGGGGGAAATACATAGATTATAAAATGAATGTATTAATAGAGTAATCTGAGTTACAGAGTTCTGAAATACTATTTTTGAGGGTAAGATTTTTCCTGTTTGTTAACATCATGGTTGTGTGGTTAACTCTTAAAACTGCAATTTGAATATCTCAGGATTGATACTGATTGCAGTCTACTAATCAAATACTTATCAGGGACTTATGTGCTAGACTGTGTGCTGGAGTCATATAATACAGTGGTTGGCAGAACTGAGGAAATTATAGAAGTCAGGATACCTTCCTTAAGTTTCTGAGGGCCAACATGGCATGGTGTTTTAAAGCTGAGATTTAGAGCCAGACTGCCTGCATTGTTGGTTCACAGCACCTCCCTTCTTAGCTGGATGAGCTTGAGTAAGTTATATCAAAACCTCACTCATCTGTCAAATGGAGACTATCTACCTCTCACAAGGTCCTTGCCAGGCTTCCATGAATAGTATATGTCAAATACTAGCACATGGTAAGGGCTGGATATGTGTATGTTCACAGTTGTTATTGATGACTGAATAATTGAAAATATGCACAGCATGGTGATTGCAATTGAATTACTGCTTTTGTTATGTAAACGAGAACTTTGGTCTTCCGGGTGTCTAACATGGTATAACTTTCTACAGGAGTGGGGATGGCTCTGCGAAAAGTGGGTGCAATGGCCAAACCAGACTGTATCATCACTTCTGATGGCAAAAACCTCACCATAAAAACTGAGAGCACTTTGAAAACAACACAGTTTTCCTGTAAACTGGGAGAGAAGTTTGAAGAGACCACAGCTGATGGCAGAAAGACTCAGGTTAATTATAATTTATAATATCACAGAAGCTTGCAGAATGATCAACTCTATTAATAACATTCTTACTGCTTCCAGGCCAGAACTTAATGAAGAAGCCTCAAGTTGTTTTATGAATTGAGTTTTGACAAATTAGTGAAAATACCGATTTCACAACTTAATCTGTTTTGTAAAAATAGTTCAAGGGACATGAGAGAGTATCTCTTATGTGCATCTAGATTGAAAAGCACAAACTACATTATGAATGAAATTAGTATGGGTTAATGAGGTGAAGTAGACTCAGAAGGGAAAAGATAAAAAAACGTTTTGAGGAGGTTATAAGTCACAGAAACTCTTTTTCATTGTGCTATGGAAGATTAAAAAGGATACTTTATTTTGGCAGACTGTCTGCAACTTTACAGATGGCGCATTGGTTCAACATCAGGAATGGGATGGAAAGGAGAGCACAATAACGAGAAAACTGGAAGATGGGAAATTAGTGGTGGTAAGTGTCTGACATCTTATGTCTTATATGAATTTCATAGTTCACATAAGTGTTCTAGATCGCTGATCATGAACAGGAGAACTAGGTTGGAGGGGAAAAAAGTGCCAAATAACAAGATAAATACAAGAATACTTAATAATTAAAGAAAGCCCATTGTGGAGCTAGAGAAGATGATGTAGCAGGAGCTGGGTCTAGTCCATGTTCTGCTGCTCCGCTTACAGTGCAGGCACACCTCAGAGATACTGTAGGTTCGATTCCAGACCACTACAATAAATGGAACATCGCAATAAGTGAGTCACATAAATTTTCTGGTTTCCCAGTGCATATAAAAGTTATATTTACACTATAGTATTAAGTATGCAATAGCCTTCTGTCTGAAAAAATATACCTGCCTTAATTTTAAAAATACTTTATTGCTGAAAACAGCCCCCAAATTATAAGAGTAATATCACAGATCACTAATCACCACAACCAACATAATAATAATAGTGAAAATTTCAAAATATTGTGAAAGTTAACCAAATGTGGCACAGAGACAAGAAGTGAGCAAATGCTGTTGGAAAAATTTCTCCATAGACTTACTCAGTGCAGCGTTGCCATAAACCTTCCATTTGTAAAAAATGACTATATAATCTTGAACATACATTTTTCTGTTTCTTTAAAATTAGGAATAGTATTTGCTAAAACTAAATGAATAGTTTAGATATTGCAAATCAGTAGTTTTCAGTAAAGCGTATACACATCATAAATAAAATAACAGGTTCTAGCTTTTCAAACCCAGGAATCCTAAAATGCATTTTCTCCATCTGTGAAGTAAATTTCAATGTTTTGTAGGATTGTGATACTAGCATTCAACTACCACCATTACTTTGTGATGTAAGACTAACTTGCCTCTTTAATGACATTTTTTCTCCTAGGTATGCGTCATGAACAATGTTACCTGTACTCGGGTCTATGAAAAAGTAGAGTAAAAATTCCATCATCATTTTGCACAGAAATTAGTTGCGAGGATGAACAAGCTCAGTTCAATGAGCAAATCTCCATACTGCTGGCATTTTTTTTTTTCATTATTGCGTTCAATTATCTTGATCACAAACAATTAAACTATTCCAAAGTGTTGGTTTAATTAGGGTCATCTCTTTGGTTAGTAAATAAATCTGTTTGTGCTACACCAGTGTTGCATGCTTTTTTACACTTTATAGGAATTTAGTGATGAGTTTAACATTTACAAATGGAATAAATGGGATAGCCTTGAGTATACCATATTGAGATTATATTTTAGTAATTTATATATAGAACTACTTCTGTGGCCAATAAGCTACCAATCATTAATCTTGCCTTGTGCTTTTGAACTTTGTATCAACTCAAGAATCTTAAATTTGTGGCAGAGACTGTTCTCATTGAAAAATAGCTACATAAACTTTATAATTTAAACATAAGAATAAAGATTAAATCACCATCATTGGCTAGTAATCATACTTTCAATAGTGTGTTTGTAACTACTACTCTGGAATTCTGTAGCCAAAAATCCTTTTAATAAACTTTCTGAGGACCTACCAGGTGCCAGAGTGTCTTCCAGAAGTTGAGTTATATCTGAACACAGGGACAAATCATTGAACTCACTGTGACAAATGCTTAGCTTTGAAAGCATATGATGTTCTCTTGTTTTATTAACAAAAGTAATTAAAAAAGTAATTCAACTCTGAAATACTTGTGTGTGTATATAAAGAATAGCTAGAATTCTAGTGACTTCTGTCCTATTTCTCAACCCAAATAGCAAATATCAACAATTCACATTTGGAAAACTTCTGTAGGCACTGGGCTAAAACTATGTTCGTGATCCTCATAGCAATCCTTAGGGGAGCTAGTACCATTATTTCTTTCACAAGTAAGAACACAGGTTTTTGACTAGCTAACTTGTTCAAGGACACAGGAAGTTGTAGAGTTGGAACGGGAACCTACAACTTATTGAGCCCACGACTCAATCATTCTACAACTCTGGCATGTCTCAGCTTATATGAAGATCCTGAGTTAAATTTCCTAAATGTAATACTTGAGACTTTTATGAAACCACCCGCTACACATTGAAATGTTAACTTGTAAGAATCTTTTAATTACTGAAAGTTAGCAGTCATTGAAAGAGTTGGATTCACTGATTCTGTAGCCCTGTGCTGTAGCCCCATGTGGCTGCTGAGCACTGGGTAAGTAAAATACACATAAAATTTAAAGAACTTGATACAAAAAAATGAAAATGCCTCTGATTTTTATATTGAAATAACATTTTTGGATATAGCTGGTTACTTAAATATTGTATATTAATAAAATTAATTTTAACCTGTTTCTTTCTTTTTTTAATGTGGCTGGGGAACATTTAAATGTTGCATGTGCTGAAGAAAAACTTGCTGGCAGTTTTTTTTTTTTTTTTTTTGATCCGTATCTTTGGATGGACAGTGCTGTTCTAGACTTCCTTTTCTATTTGAATTTACATCTTGCTTATTTAAGTCTCTATATCGGACTTCCTCTTTCATCCCCTTTTTCCACTTCTAGTAATAGTGTACCTTTATATGACTTCCCAACACTGAGCCAAGTAATATAGAGTTCCATAATTCTCAGAACCCCCCTAGATGATGTATGTTAATAATTGTTTTCTGCATTATTTAGACGAGAAAACGAAGTCTCAGGATCTAGGAAATGATCCCAAGCCATACAATAAGTTCAAGTCAGACCAGATTGTACACAAGTTTATCTGACTAAGACCAGCACCATGTTCTAATGTCTATATTGCTTCACTTTATGGACTGTGGAATATTGCTAGAAGGAGGGCACACTCATGATTTTTCTGTGGAGAATCTGTTGACATTTTGAATGAGAGAACTTGTCTTCATTGTGCTGGACTGTGACAAGTCAGTGTCCTAAGATCGTTGCCACAAAATGCCCATGACACCCATCAGGCTATCCCAAACACCCTATATATTTTCAGATATCTTCTAAGAGTATCCTACCATACCTAGTTGAGAACCACTGGGTGGAACAAGAACAAATATAGTTCAACTTCCTATTATCTGGTGTCAATCAAGCCCTTCTTTCTGCCATGTTGTTGTTTAGTTGCTCAGTTGTGTCTGACTCTTTGCAACCCCGTGGACTAGAGACCGCCAGGTTCCTCTGTCCATGGGATTTCCCAGGCAAGAAAACTGGAATGGGTTGGCATTTCCTTCTCCATACTGAGCACTTAAAATGTGGCAAATGCAACTGAGGAACTGAATTTTAAATTTTAACTTTCATTAATTAATATGTAAATGTTAATACCAACATATGGTCAGTAACTGCTGATTCGGACAGCACAGAATGCTAACCTCACGTTTCCCAAAATCAGATGTCTTATTTTGATTCCAAACCTACTCTTGTGGTATCCTCCATCTCAATCCAATTCTTTGGCTAAATGCTTTAGAGTCATCTTTAATTCCTGTCTTTCTCTCCCACATCATACCTGATCCATTAGCAAATTATTTCAGCTTTACTTTCATATTATATGTAGAATTCAAGTACTTCTCACCTCTTCCACAGCTAGCACTCTGATTCAAACTCCACTGTTATCTCTCCCTTGATCTCCTTGTTTGCATTTTTATTCTTCCAGAGCTATTGTTTCAAAATGCATGTTTAACTATGTCACTGCTCTGGCGAGAACCCTCCACTGGCTATTCATTTCATTCAGAAGAGAAGCCAGAGTATTTGCAGGGGTCTTATTTGATCTTGCCCATGTCTCCCAAGTTCCCAGCATCTCTGCTCCTCTTAGTTTCCTATGAACCCTCCTTGCAAATATTCCCTTCCAGTAGGTCATCCTTGTCACAGGTGTGTTCCTGCCGCAGGGCCTTTGCATCTGTTGTTGCCACTGCCTGTTACAATCTACCCTTTGGAATCTGCAGCCCAGGCTTTCTCAACTTTCTTAACTTCCTTTAAGCCTCTTCACAAATGTCACCCTAGCAATGCGTCATCCCTAGACCACACTGTGTATATTTGTTACCACTCCTTCCCCATACTCTGTATTCCCCTGTGCTGCCTTTACCCTTATCACTACCCTGAGTAAGTATATGTTTACTTGGGTTTTGACTTTAAAAAGTTTTTTTTGTTGCTATCTGTTACTCTCACTGAAAAGTAAGCTCTGTGAAGAAGTGGGCTTTGTTTTTTATCATATTCTCTATCACTCACTTAGGAGACAACCCAGCACATAGAAGATGCTCAATAAATATCTGTTAAATGAATTAATTCATTAGTAAATCAATGGCTCTTCTGTGACTATTTAACAATTTAATATTTATGAGCCTTTATGGTTTTACTTCCATTTGCGTTATTTTTTTTTTTAAACCATATTTCTTACCTTTGTACAAATCTTTCGTCTTAATCAGATCTTTTACTCAACGTATAAAATTTATTTTACTACAGCTGAGCATTCTGCCAACAGGCAGTATCTGTCAAATAGAACGTGACCTGAGTTGTTTGTGGAATGGAGTGTAGACTAGGTACAATTTATCACAGGTGAGATGGTTTAACATAAATCAAACTCTCACTAAGGGAAAATGTACAACCAAGAGATGACTAACTTTTGGATTAGGTCCCTGAGTACTACAAGGGCACTGACTGTTCTGTTCAAGCAGAATATAAATGCCTAAGGCTGCAGAAGGGCTTCCCTGGTAGCTCAGCTGGTAAAGAATCCACCTGCAATGCAGGAGACCTCGGTTCGATCCCTGGGTTGGGAAGATCCCATGGAGGAGGGCATGGCAACCCACTCCAGTATTCTTGCCTAGAGAATCCCCATGGACAGGGGAGCCTGGCAGACGCCATGGGGTCCATGGGGTCACAAAGAGTTGGACACGACTGAATGACTAAGAACAGCACAAGGATGCAGAGTTATGACATATCATGCCTGTGAGGTCTTTGTAGACAGTATGTAGCTTTGCTTTATGCTAGTATAATGATTTTGCATTTATTGCTGACTTAGCAGTTTCTTGAGTCAATCTTTTCAAATGTTTTCTCAAAATTCTGGTATTTGAAATTGTGCCAGACCATAAAAAGGCTGAGAACCATATTTTTAGCACCTAGATTTTAGTGTCTCCAGCTCACTTGAGGCTATTAGCTCAACTTTTAGTGCTTATTACTTAATGATTATTGATGTTGTATTTAAAATTACTTATAAGTTTATGAGAATGATTATAGCTTTTCCATGGGTTTCATGTACTCACTATTCTCTCTTTTCTTGCTGCCCTCTTAGAATCCACTGCTGTTTGGTGGGTCACATGTGATGTGGGTTAGTAGGAAGAACTAATGAAGATGGTGAACTGGTTTAAAAAGTTGAGTGAGACATGTTGTGAAATACTGTGAAGGCAGGATGGAATGACGAGTCACTGGTCCTGCAGTAACTGGAAAATAACTCAAGTCTTATGACATCTAGTCTTTGATGCTCTGTCATCAGATTATACATGAACATTTATTTAGGAACAAGTCCATCTCCTCCTCCCAAACTGCACACTTTGAAAATGTATGAACGGGAAATAATAATACTTTTTACAGAGCAGTTTTTAAAAGTGCTGGTGATACATGATAGGGGAATGAGATAGAGCAGGGCCAGGGTCCTTTTCATGGGGTGACATTCTAGTGAGAAAAGATGAAATACCCATGATAAAACCAAATGGCATGGAGTGGTAGATGCCACAAGAAAAAAAAATGAAATCAAGTAGTAAACACTCTATCTGGGATGTCCAGGAAGACCTCTCAAAGGAGGTATTGTTTGAACCCAGATCTGACTCATGAGCGGAAGGCAATCAAGTAACGTCTGGGGGTGTAGTGTTCTGGGCAGGTGTGAGCAATTCCTAAAGCCCTTTGTGCAGACAAAAGGACAGAATGACAGATGCTGATGGACAGAGAAGTAATGAGGGACATCAGAAGCAAAGATGCAGTCTGAGGTCTGAGGAGAACACAGTATGTAGGACCTGGTAGCTCTAGTGAGGGATTTGGGTTTGTCTGGGTCAAGGGAAACCTTGGAGGGGCTCAAGTAGGAAATGCCAGAGCACATAAAAAATGCCGTAGTTTTACTCTTGGTAATGGAAAACTTGATATTTGTAAATTCTTCTTACTAAAAACAGCTGGAAATACTCGACAAAATATACATATATTTAAGTTTCTTTAACATGACAAAGAGATGATAAAATACTTAGAAATTACTCAGGAACACAAAGACATAAGTTCAGCTAATAGGACTGGTTTTGCCCGGAAGCATTTATTTGTGAATCCAGAAGTGTCTGAGACGCTGAGCTGTAGTTTTGGTAACAAAGGGAACAATTGACCTTTGTCTGATGGTAGATGAGCTGACTTCATCTTCTGTTGTCTTAGAAAAAATAGATTCTTAATGGTTGAAAATTTAGTGACAAGGATGTTCGTCAAAGTGCTGTTTATACTAGCAGAGAATTGGAAAGCACGTAATTTTCTAGAAATGGGGGATTGGTTAAATAATCATGATATGTCCATACTATAACACACTAACAAGCTGTAAAAAGAATAAGACCAAGAAGAGCTTGGAAGAAGCCTCACAATGCACTCCAAGATGAAAAAATATCCTGACTATAAAATATTATGTATGGGAGTTTGGAATTGACATATGCACACTACTATATTTAAAATAGAAAACCAACAAGGACCTACCGTGTAACCTGCTAGATACTGGATAATAAACTAAGTGGGAAAGAATTTGAAAAAGAATAGATACATGTATATGTAAAACTGAATCACTTTGCTATACACTTGAAACTAACACAATTTTGTAAATCAACTATGGTCTAATATAAAGTAAAAGTTAAAAAAAATTATGTCATGTTGTCCCATTTGTGTAACAATATGTGCATATATGTAGGAAAGTGTAGAAAAATGTTAACAGTGGTTATCTCTTGGGATTGGGGTGCTTAATTTCTTATTTACTTATATATCTGTAATAAAAAATGCAAAAACCTAATGCAAATTGATCTATATATTTAATGATAAATAGCATATTAGAAATACTCCAGAAAAGTACAAAGAAGAAAATAAATGCCCCTGGAAACATTTACCCTTTAGATAGTCCCCATAGCACTTGGGCTTTCCTGGTGGCTCAGACGGTAAAGAATCTCCCTACAATCCTGGAGACCTGGGTTCAATCCATGGGTTGGGAAGATCGGTGGAGAAGGGAATGGCTACCCACTCCAGTATTCTTGCCTGGAGAATTCCATGGACAGAGGAGACTGATGGGTTACAGTCCATGGAGTCACGAAGAGTTGGACTCGTCTGAGTGATTATTAGCCATTGGCCATAGCACTTAGGTTTCCTTATAACATAGGTTAAGAATTGCCAAGCTGCAAACAAAACTGACCTCACAAAGTTCTAGAGTTGTAGCATGTGATTAAAGGAAACTTCTACCCTACAAAATATTTTGCCGCCAAGATGCAATTTAACTATTGATATTTTAGCAAACAACACATCTTTTCCTTTATTCAGTTAAAGATTTAGAGTGAGGGAAGTGTTAATTATAAAGTCAACCTCATTGACAAGGTAAGGTTCTTGATGATGTGTGATTTTATTGTTTCTCATTTGCTGGGCTTTACACAAGACCCTGCTGTTTGCTTGGGCATAATTCCGAGGGCCTCCATTCTTCTTTTCTTCTCTGTAGTAGGTCCTGCTCTGTTGTGCAAAAGCTATGGGGTATACCACCAAGGCCCTGGTTTCTGGTGTAGTTTGTTTCTTGCTTGGTTGCTTTGTTGGTTTATTGATTCTCCAACCAGATCATTACTCAAAGAAATACAAAAGAGAAAAATCCCAGGATATTGTTCAATTTTAGAACAGTTACAATGAAGATAGTGCTCACACAGAAGTTCAGAAAAGTTACATATAAGAGAATAAAGACTTCTTTCATAAATGAAACAGAGTTGGTTTGACAATGATTTTCAGCAAATCCCATAACCAAATATAGAAATGAAGGTTGCTGACTCAGGCACTTGCCCTAACCACTAAATTCAGCTTCCTCTCTTTGTTGCACAAAACAGGAGCACATGAAGGAAAAAAAAAATGGACTCTTTCTGGAACAAGCAGACTTTTGGAAAATGGCCAGTTCTGGAGGTTGACCTGTATGACGCATCATCTTACGAGATGCAAACCACACCCAGAAACCTTGGAGAAACCATCATGACACAGATGAGATAATTTCAGAATCTTCTGATTTCATGTTGAAATAATTAACATGTCAGAAGGTTCTGATGAGAACCTCAATTTTTTACTCTGGAAATAGGTGGTAATTCTAGGATTCCAGAAAACTTAAATCAGTTTCAATTCTGTTTGAGCTGTTGATGGGAAAATGGTGTTGTTTCAAGTCCATATATCAAGGGCATAAAGACACATATCAAAATAAGAAGGCACCAGATCAGAATGAGGCAACACAATATCAATGAAGGCAATATGTCCAAGAGATAATTTCATTACAGTGTCATCAGAGTATTCACCGAGTAGAGAATTATATCTTTTCTATCATATCTCTTATTTTATTCTACATAGATTTGTATACCTGAAGTCATTATTTTTGGACCTAAGAGAAGTACTTCTTTTATACCAAGAACAAATTCATATATATGTTAGCTCTTCCTTATTGTATCAGCTTTGCTTAACTAGCAGATGAGATCTTTGACTCCCATTCCAATGTCAGCATTTCTGAATGGACTAATTGTCTGATTGATTCATTCATTCAATTCAGCAAATATGAGCCCCTACATTGAGCCCCTACAATGTGCCAGGTATTGTGCTAAGAGCTGGACATACAAAAACGAATAAAGGTAAAAAGTCCTTGACTTAGTGAAGTTTAGAGTCTAGAGGGAGAGACAGACAATAAATAAAAACTAATGTGAAAATTGGGCTTCCCAGGTGGCATAGTGGTAAAGAATCCACCTGCCAACTCAGGAGATGCAAGAGATGTGGGTTAGATCCCTGGGTCAGGAAGATCCCCTGGATGAGGAAATGGCAATCAACTCCAGTATTCTTGCCTGGATAATTGCATGGATAGAGGAGTCTTGTAGGCTATAGTCCATGGGGTCGCAAAGAGTCGGATACAACTGAGCATGTTTGCTTTCAGGTAATAATTATATATTGACATAATTGCTTTGAAGGACAAAACAGCATGCTTAATGGGGAATGACAGTAAGAACCAATAGCAACAGGGAAGGCCTCTCTGGGGAGGAGAAATTTAAGTCGAAACCTGAAGGAAGAAAAGGAGCCAGATAAGAAAGGAATGGGAAGAGCATTTCCTACAGAAGGAATAGCAAGTGCAAACGGCAGGAGGCAAAGTCATAGTAAAAAGTAGACACTCATATCCCAGTCCCTTGGGCCAGACATATTTCTGAACTCAGAACTTGTTTTGCATTTTAAAAAGTTGTTGTTGTTGTTCAGTTGCTCAGTTGTGTCCAACTCTTTGCGACTGCTTGGACTGCAGCCTCCAAGCCTCCCGGTCCTTCACCAGTTCCTGGAGCTTGCTCAGACTCATGTCCATCGAGTTGGTGATGCCATCCGACCATGTCATCCTTTGTTGTTCCCTTCTCTGTCTGCCTTCAATCTTTCCCAGCATCAGGGTCTTTTCCAATGATTCAATTCTTCATATCAGGTGGACAAAGTATGGGAGCTTTAGCTCCAGCATCAGTCCTTCCAATGAATATTCAGGGCTGATCTCCTTTAGGATTGACTGGTTTGATCACCTTGCAGTCCAAGGGACTCTCAAAGAATCTTCTCCAACACCACAGTTGAAAGGATCAATTCTTCAAGGCTCAGCCTTCTTTATGGTCCAACTCTCTCAACCATACATGACTACTGGAAAAGCCATCCTTTGACTACTAGACAGACCTTTGTCGGCAAAGTAATGTCTCTGCTTTTTAATATGCTGTCTAGGTTGGTCATAGTTTTTCTTCCAAGGAGCAAGAGTTTTTTAATTTCATAGCTGCAGTCACCATCTGCAGTGATTTTGGAGCCCAAGAAAGTAAAGTCTGTCACTGTTTCCGTTGTTTCCCCATCTATTTGCCATGAAGTGGTGGGACCGGATGCCATGATCTTCGTTTTTTGAATGTTGAGTTTTAAGCTAGCTTTTTCACTCTCCTCTTTCACCTTCATCAAGAGGCTCTTTAGTTCCTCTTTGCTTTTTGCCATAAGGGTGGTGTCATCTGCATATCTGAGGTTATTGATATTTCTTCCAGCAATCTTGATTCCAGCTTGTGCTTCATCCAGCCTGGTGTTTCCTCTGCATATAAGTTATGCAGTTGTATTCTGTGTATAATTTAAATAGGCAGGGTGACAATATATAGCCTTGACGTACTCCTTTCCCAGTTTTGAACCAGTCCGTTTTTCCATGTCCCGTTTTAACTGTTGCTTCTTGACTTGCTAGCATAGTCCATATATGATATCCATGTATTAACCCATGTATTATATATTAATAATACTCCCAGAGACACCTGGGGACAGTACGGTTGTAATGAACCACGTTAATGTATCTGCAGTGCAACATGTAAATCTTCACATAAAATGGGATAAAGACTATATAATTTATGATTTTCTGTCCCTGATGGCTCAAGACGATGCTGCCTGCAATGCAGGGGAATCGGGTTCAGTCGCTGGGTGGGGAAGATCCCCTGGAGAAGGGAATAGCTGTCCCCTTCAGTATTCTTAGCTGGAGAATCCCGTGGACAGAGGAGCCTGGTGGGCTACGGTCCATGCGGTCACAAAAGAGTCAGACACGATTGAGTGATTAAACAACAACAGTTGTATCAGCTATTAAAGCAATAACTTTGTAGGCATAATTTCATTTAGTCCTAAAAATTAAGGTAGATATGAATATTGCTTCCTTTTTTACTGATCAAGAAACAGAGGTTAAGAGCGATCTGAAGGGGACAGTGGGTCTGTAACTGTGGAGGCAGGCATGCCTCGGGGTTTACTCCCTTCTGTCCAGGGTGGGAAATGGCCAGTGATGACAGGTGTGGAGTGAGAATGCCCAGGCCCCTTGCATCAGGGGAGGACAACACTCCAGAGGTGCCCAGTGGATCAGGTTCAGCTAGCTTTCTGCAGAACTGCCGCCATCCCACCCGGCCTTGGTTCCTCCCTCTTCCTGCTCCTGCTTCTCCTCCCCCTCACCTTCCAGATCTCTCCTGACTTCCTTTAGCAAATTGATTGCTCAGAAAGTCTTGCCTCAGGGGTTGCTTCTGCTTCAAAACAGCCCTGCTGAGCACTGGGGAATTCCTGACCCATGGAAACCTAGAGAGATAATGATTGTTGTTACTGATTCTTGCTTGAACCATGATTTGGGGCACTTAGATGGGCATAACAGGGAGTCAGAACTGCCTGCAATGCTTCAGTGAGTGTTTACAGCAAGGATTTACTAGCTCTTCCTCAGCGAAATCTGTGACTCAATCTATCCAGATCAGGCAGACACACACACCTTGCAGATACAGGGTTTCCCTTCTTGCTGTAGGTTTATCAGCTAATACTGCTATCTCAGGGACCACAACGTCTGTCTAATCTGCTGAAACAGCATTACCTGAATCAAGGGCCCCACTTTATGGCAAATGAAGTGTGACAAGGTGTGCATGACATGGAATCCACTGGTCCTTCCATGAACCACCTCACTTGGAAAATTCTAACCTGACACAGCATGAAACAGTCCCCTGCAGGCAAAGCAAAGATGAAGTGCTGTCCTTCAGGGTTTTTTTTTGCATGCCACCGAGTGACAGCCATTACATACCACTGATGACCCAATAGGAGAAATATAGAGTTTCTGCAAACAGAAATAAGAGTGGCTTCCCTGGTCGCTCAGTTGGTAAAGAGTCTGCCCGCAGTGCAGAAGATCTGGGTTCGATCCCCGGATCGGGAAGATCTACTGGAGCAAGGAATGACTACCCACTCCAGTATCCTTGCCTGGAGAATCCCATGGACAGAGGAGCCTGGTGGGCTACAGTCCATGGGGTCACAAGAGTCGAACATGACTGAGCGACTAAACCTACCTACCTTGCTGACAGTTATTCCCACTGACCTACTTCTTGTGGCTCCTTTGTATCTCTTTCTACAGTTTCCTTTTTCTCCCCCAGCTTTGGTGTACTTTCAGCAGTCATAGCATGGCTCTTCATGGGCCGACTGTCCTCTTCGGACTGCTGGGGGCATTTTCCTTTCACGTGAGGAGGCCTGGAGATGTCCTCGCTTCCCCACAAGGCTCAGGTGAGGGTGTGGGGAACAGAAATCCTGTTTCCTCCCTCTGAAGCCCAACTTGCACTCCAGCTACCCGTGCAGAACCAGGCTGAGGGCTCATCCTCTTCTTTCTTCTGCTTCAGAGGAATGTGACCTCACTCGTTTTCCAGGGTCACCAACAAAAGAAATGGTGGGTTCAGGACCTAGGACTGTCAGACTGAACAGGTAAAAATGCAAGGTACCCAGTTAGATTTGATTTCACATAAACAGCATTTTTTTTTTTAAGTGTAAGTATGTCCCATGCGATACTTGGGATATACTTATACTTAATTTTTAAACATGGTTTATCTAAATTCCAAATTTACCTGGGTGTCCTGTATTTTATTTGCAACTGTATCAGAACACTAGCCAACATCTAATTTCAGTACCTAAGAACCAAAGGGTTCCAACTTTTTGGGACCCCATAGCCTGTAGCCCACCAGACTCCTCTGTCCGTGGAATTTTCCAGACAAAAATACTGGAGTGGATTGCCATTCTCTTCTCCAGAGGATCTTCCTGACCCAGGGATCAAACCTGGGTCTCCCATGTTGCAGGCAGATTCTTTACTGTCTAAGCCACCCATGAAGCTCCTTTGAAATTAATAAATCGCCTTAAATCTATAAATAAATTCAGTGCACATACTACAAAATTCAAAAGGTAATGTTGTAACTAAGCAAGGACTTGTGGGCAGAAAGCTAAACTTTGACAGTGGGTTTGTAGCAAAGTAAGGCTTCATTACAGGGTGGCAAATAAAGGAATGGGAGACACGCCTCAGATCCACTTCCACTCACTCTTTGAGTTGGGAGCATTTTAAAGGGGAAGAGCAAGGAAACTGGGGTTAATCATTGTCTTGTGACATTTCTGTGACATCTCTTAATCATACTTTCGAAAGTCAGGATGTTCTGGTTTGATTCTTCGGCCAAGTGGTCCATGGCTGGGGGTCTCTTAGCTCATCTTGCTCTGGAAAAACAACCTGAGTTTGTATAGTAATAATGACATCTATAATAGTGATTTTACTATAGTAACATGTTATCAACAACAGTAATTTTAGTCATCTGATTCTGGTTGATTAGTGTTCAGTTAGCACAGGATTGAGGTCAGAAGGGACAAGAAAGAGAATAAAGTTTTGGATAGAGGGCATAATCATAAACTCGGCAGGGGAACTCTGCTTAGGGGGACTTTGTTTTAATAGAGTAAATGATAAGTCTTTCTACACCCTTGTGCCCAGCCAATTAGGTCTCCCACTCGAATCTACCATCCACAGGCAATCATGATAGCTTGTTTCTTATTTATCTTTCTAGAAATATTCTCTGTAAATCCAGGCATAATTATACATGGATCTCTTTACTTTTCTTTATTAGTTTAACAACTTCCCTTGGAGATAGGTCTTATTACCCCATCTAGAATTGCCTTGTTCTTTTAAATAATTGCTCATTTATTTAAAAAAAAATTTTTTTAATGTGGACCATTTTAAAAAGATTTTATTGAATATGGTACTTAATGTCACCTGGGAGTCAGTGCACTTTCTAAAAGGAATTACCTGACAGTGGAATGCCTACTGCTCAAATCCACAAAGATAAGAGCGTTTTTTGGTTTTTT
Organism: Giraffa tippelskirchi; assembly: GCF_054371585.1. Classification (NCBI taxonomy): domain Eukaryota; kingdom Metazoa; phylum Chordata; class Mammalia; order Artiodactyla; family Giraffidae; genus Giraffa; species Giraffa tippelskirchi. Next base: position 34,234,723 of record NC_137280.1, on the reverse strand, counting down.
TTTCTTAAAAAACTTGTTTCTAGGATAAGCAGAAGAACCCATAAATCAGTAACATTCCTTTTTAGAAAAGCAGCCTCAGAGAAAGAGGCTGGTAGGTTCCTGGAAGGTTGTTATGCTAATATGTAACAGGAAGGAAGATTCATTACAGGGGAGGATTCACAGGGTCCAATTTGCTCAGGGTTGAGACATATGCTGGGTTTGGAGGTTACAGGAGATTGATAAGAGCACTAACTCTAATGTATCATCAAACAGGGACGTTCTTGCTGGCTGCTAGAATGGTGGGGGATGGGAGGATGGTGCGGCATGCTTGAAGTTATTATAGACTGATATTCATTTGAAGCATCTTGTGGGATTAGAGATGTCCCTTGCCCTTAGTAGGTTTACAAAATAATAGACTGACATAGAAGTAAAGATGCTACCTAAACAAACCCAGAATCACTTTGAACAGAATCCGTATGTGGTAGTTTAGTCACTCAGTCCTGTCCAGCTCTTTGCAACCCCGTGGACCGTAGCCCGCCAGGCTCCTCTGTCCATGGGATTCTCCAGGCAAGAATACTGGAGTGGGTTGCCATTTCCTTCTCCATGAATTCATACATTACAGTACAAATACATAAACATATACATATACATAAGATGCATGGTGTAGATTTCTTTGAACTTCATAATTCTCTGCTAGCTGTGTAATGAACCTAGGCCCTGAAATAAGCCTCGACGAAAGCAGGCTAATAGAGTAAGAACATAGTTTAAAAAGGGAAATACAGTTTCTTTAATTAAATTCTTTAATTTAATTATCGTCTGTTTTTTCCTTTCTACAATTAATCTTTTTACTGCCTTTCAAAACTAAATTTTAAAAAAATTTAAAAATTATTTTATGTATTAATTCATGTTTGGCAGCACTGGGTCTTTGTTGCTTTGAAGGGGCTTTCTCTAGTTTCAGCGAGTGGGGGCTGCTCTTTGTTGGGATGCACGGGCTTCTCATTGTGGTGCCTTCTCTTGTTGCAGAGCACAGGCCCTAGGCACTCCGGCTTCAGTAGTTGCAGCACAGAGCTCTGTAGTTGTGGCTTGCAGGCTCTGGAATGTGGGCTCAGTAGTTGTGGCACATGGGCTTAGTTGCTCCGTGGCATGTGGAATCTTCCTTGATCAGGGATCAGACCCGTGACCACTGGGTTCTTGACAGGTAGGTTCTTATCCACTGCGCCACCAGGGAAGTCCTCAAAACTAGATAAAAAAAAATCTAGTCCTATGGGAAATTAAATATTTGGAAAAAGAACATTAGCTGATTATGCCCCATAGCTTTGGCTTTTTCTTTTTAACACTCTTAAATCAGACGTCTACTGGGACAGGGTAGCAGGTCTCTGAGATGCGTGCATGGTATGTGTGCTCTTCCACTTTAGTTTATGTTAAATAAATGTCACAGGAACCAAAACAATCTAAGACTCTTCTCAGCCACAGGATTTACTTGAGCACTTCCTGAGAAGAGCTACTGCAAATATATAAGCCACACAAACCACTTACAAACAGTACTTGGCACCATGTGAATGAGTTTCTTGGAACAAACTCATTTGTTTGGGGAGGGGCTAGAGTGTCAGAAATACAGGTTCTTCTGAAAACAAACAAATAAAACATGGGTATTTTTCCAGGCATTGTCTGGTAGTACTAGTCTGCCTACACTCGTGTTTCTTATTTCTTACTCTTTCTGGGTTACCTACACTTTACCATTTCCTCACCAGGTAGATGAAGATGGTAAAAACAGTGAAAATGATATTTATTCCTAAGCCTTCTCACTTCTTCATCAGTCCACCGAGGGACATTCCTGTTCTGATGGGTTGGCAACATAGGGGAGGAAAATTTTTTTCTCATCCCTCTTAGTGTCCTTGGCTGGATCTGAAAATTAAACTGACAAGACAGATGAACAGGAGAAGAACATACAAATTATACTGAGTTTTTATATGTACATGGAGACTGCACAAGAGAATCCAAAGATGATCCAAAGAAGTGATTGGAGCAGGAAGCTTTTGTATCTTTTAGACAGAGAAACAATAAATTTGCGAAGAATTGAGAAGAGAAAGGGGTTTGGGCTAAGGATGGTAAATGGTGAAAAAGTAACTCAGAATATAAGGGTTAGTTTAACAAGCTTGTTTTGCAGACTCTTCTGCTGCCTTCACTGGGTTAAGAGTCTGTCTCCAGTGAAAGGAGAATTTATTTCCTGTGTTTAGGCAGAAAGGTGGGTAATTTTATCTGCGTTTACTGCTTCTTCATTGCCTTCAGCTCAAAATAATTTTTATGTCAAAGAGGCATATTTTGGGATGACATTCTGGTTTTCCTTCAGTAAATAGGAGTCATGGAATCAAATAACTCTAAGCCCAGAGGGACTTGGAAGGGCCATTTGGTAGAAAAATCCAGGAGAAATAAATATAGACTCTTAGCTTTTCAAGGCTGGAAGGAAACCAAGAGAATTTAACTCCATATCACATATTTGAATCTCTCTGGAAATCTGTAGCTTTTTGAAACTGTAATTTCTTAAGCGTATTTCTTTCCCAACCTTGAAACACTAATAACCAATTCCCACCTTTCAAACCAATAATATTTCAGAATGTTGCAATTATTGTACTTAATACAAAAAACTATCATTATATGTCACTGCTTAAATTGCACTCTTGGTTTTTTACAGTTCTTTAAAACAATAGTTCTTTCTTTCCTGTGATAATCTTCTGGTATATTTTTCTATTTTCTCATTTTTCATAGCAGTGAGAAAATAGATATTATCTTTGTTTTCCTCTTCTTTTGATTCAAATCTCAAAGGGTATTAAATTGGAAACTTGAGGGGCCTAATTAGCAGAGAAAATAAATGAAGAAAAAGTCAATACAATAAGCTATTTAAAAAAAATTAATTCTGCAGCAGAGGGGACCCTAGTTAGATATCACCTAGCAAAATATCTCCATATTGTAAGATGAAAAAGGAAGATCCAGAATGTATGACTTGTCCAAGGATACACAGATGGTTAATGATGGAACCTCTGCTGGTCCCATTCACTTGACTTCCAGACAGGGCTGTGAGAAAGATCTTAAGAGAAACTTCAATGCGTAAAGAGTATTTCAGTTTCTCTCTGTTTCTGAAAACTTGCTTACTAGACATTTGGATTCTAAGAATGTCTTTCCTTTCTTTCTTTTTCTTTTCCTTCCTTTCTTCTTTCTTCATCCCTTTCTTCTTCCTACCTTCCTTCTTCTCGTTCATACTTTCTTTCTCTTTACATAGAGAACTTAACTCCAATTTAAACTCTTTTGGCTTCAAAGTTATAGAAAATATGTATCTACTGAGCTGATTCAATTCTCAGACAATTCTCAGTGTCTGGAAAGAACTTCAGACTCTTCTAGGTCTTGGCTGTTTACAATAATGAAGAGGAGCAGTAGGATAGGTAATCCAAATTAATAAATCATTCTTGAGAAATTACAAACTAGTTTAAATAGAAACATTAGTAACTAGATTGATGCATTAATGGGAGCATCCTTCTTAGGCAAAGCCTAAGAAATACCAGACTGTTTAGGGATTTGTTTTCAAAAGGAGGGGACTTACCTGACAAAATCCAACACTATCCCTACAGCCTGTAAAACAAACTTTTATAAGAGCAACTAATATTTGGGAGGCAGTGTATTAAAAAGCAGATATATCACTTTGCTGACAAAGGTCTGTATAGTCGAAACTGGTTTTTCTGGTAGTCAGGTACCAATGTGAGAGTTGGACCATAAAAAATGCTGAACAGCGAAGAACTGTTGCTTTTGCTTTGTGGTGCTGGAGAAGACTATTGAGAGTCCTTTGAACTGCAGGGAGATTAAACCAGTCATTCTAAAGGAAATCAACCCTGAATATTCTTTGGAAGGATTGATGCTGAGGCTCCAATCTTTGGCTGCCTGATGTGAAGAGCCGACCCATTGAAAAAGACTGATGCTGGGAAAGAATGAAAGCAAAAGGAGAAGGGGGTGGGAGAGGATGAGATGGTTAGATAGCATCACCTACTCAATGGACATGAATTTGAGAAAACTCTGGGAGAGACTGGAGGACAGAGGAGCCTGGCATGCTGCAGTCCATGGGGTTACAAAGAGTCAGACACGACTAAGTGACTGAAGAACAGCAGCAGTATTTGGGAATACATTTCAGATAGGAGGAGTCTAAGCAATTGGTTATGGTTTGCTTTAAAGAATGGAATATATTCAATATATGAAGGAAAGTGGATAGTGGGCCTTCTGTGATAAAGCTCCTAGGATGGATCTCATTTGGAGATGCCAAAAAGTTTAGAGAGGAACCAAAGGGAGTGATCAGCTATAACAATTTCCAGGAATGTTATTAACATCGCTTTCTGTATAAACAGCGGTGCTCATTCCTGCCTACCCCTTCCTCCAGTGAATTGTTTTTTTCAAATGCATTTGAACTCTGTGAATCTCCTCTCTTCTGATTATTATTATCTTTCTGATGCTCACTTTTTTAAGAAAGAAGGTAAGCTACTGTTTTTATTGAAAAGGAACTCCAGATTTCACATTTCTTCTCTTTGAAAATTTTGCAAAGTAGACACCATGAATAATTGAGAATTTTCTCTCAGTGGAAACATTTTTTTTTTAAGACTGCATCAACACATGGGAAATAAAAAGATGTTGACACAAAATAAAAAGATGCTGACCTATGAGTTCACTGTTCTAAAGACCAGTGTGTATCCTTGAACACCTGGACTGAGCAATGGCAGATCACAGAAGTTTCTGAATGATTGTTTTTCAAACTGCTAGATGGGAAGAATACAAATGAGTTAATTTCTTCCTCAGTTCAGAATCTGGATCTGACGATGGCATAGTTCCACTTTCTTTAGACCCTTTTACTTTTTAAGGGTTATGTGACCCTTTGTTTTCTTCAAGTTGATTCTTCTTATATGAGGGATCTCAGAACCAGAAAACTTTGTGGACAAATATTTTGCTAAAAAGTAGTTCTTCCTTTATTTATAGCTTTACCTCCTTCAGGTCATTTGTTCCGTAAATATCCCATTTCCCAGTTTTTGACCACTAGATGTCATAAGTATTCACACAAATGCCTCCAAGATGTAAACATAAACTTTATCTATTAAAATGAGGCCCTGAATGTGTGACTTCTCATATATGATCTTATGTCACCTGGGGTCACATATTAGCTCCAATTTACATGCAATTCAACCTCTGAATGAAAAGTTCAGGGAAAGTTACAAAATTAAGGAAAAATGAAATGGAACTCTTGTGGTATACAAATGGTTTGTCAAAGGGGAAAATGTGTATAGTTTTTAACTCTGCAGAACTTGTTCCTTCCTAACCCCCTTCCCCACTTGACCTCCAGAGTTGCCTTTGGACTCATTGCATGAGATTAATAGGCACCTCCTTTTAGGAATGGGCTTTGCAAGAGCATATTGATAGTCTTGGGAAATCTCTGCATTACTTTGCAATAGGAATACCCATGAGACACTGGGACCCACTCTCATTCTGCTTATTTGACTTTCAACTAAAGGGACTGACACATTGAAAAATTATTTTCAAGTCATTTTGAAGCTAGGATGATCAGTTCAAACCTTTTCATTTTATGTTGGGGAAATGATACCTGGAGGAGTTTGCTCATTGTCCAAAGATAGTAGCAGAACTGGACCTTGGACACACATCTTCTGACTCCTAGGCATCCTAGGTCTTCTGTGTAGTTATTGCTGTTCTCAAGATAGATTTATGCATTTGTTTTGGAATTTTGAAAAAAAAGTAAACCAAAGTATTCCTTAGACTGTGTTAATATTGTAAGAAAAACCTTAGCTCAGTAAACTTCCTCTGTGGAGATTTGTTGTTAAAAAACAGAAGTAGTTTATTAGTCATTGGAACAATGACGAGAAATAAATTTTAATGCTCTCATTTCACAGAATTTGCAGATTTGTTTCAGATAGGTGGAAAAACTGTCCCATTTAGCTTTTCTTTGTATGCCAGGTCAATCAAATTCATATATATCTTTCAATGAATTTTTTAAAAAAGATGGCCATATTTAATGAACAGATAATCTTTTGGAATTTCAAGTCAAAAAGAATACTATTGTTTTTCTCACCAAGATGAAAAGAAAATAGGCTTAGTCATTTGGCTATAAAAGCTGTGAAAAAATATTGCATGTTCAGCTGTTGTTCAGTCACCTCATGGATTGCAGCATGCCGGGTTCCCCGGTCCTCCACTATCTCCAGGAGTTTGCTCAGATTCACGTCCATTGTGTTGGTGATGCTTTCTACCATCTCATCCTCTGCCACTCCATTCTTCTTTTGCTTTCAACCTTTCCTAGCATCAAGGTCGGATTCTTTATCATCCGAGAGACCAGGGAAGCTCTTTCCAATGAGTAGCTGTACCATAAAATAACTAATTTTATTTATGTAAGGAAGGAAATGGCAACCACTCCAATATTCTTGCCTGGAGAATTCCATGGACAGAGAAACCTGGTGGGCTACGGTCCGTGGGGTCGCAAAGAGTCGGACATGACTGAGCGACTAACACTTTCACTTTTATTTCTTGGGATGAGCAGCACTGTCCTTGTAGGATCAGAAGGCCTGAAGGGTCCATATCCGTGGTGTTCACTCAGTTTCCCTGGAGAGGACCCTACACTCTCTGGTAAGTGTGGTTCTCTTCTTTATTATGACTGAGATTTCCATGGTAAGTTCAGGAGCAGAATTTCTTTTGAGTAATAATTTCCCCTTAATTACAATACTAAACAATTGCTTTGACTAAATTCATTTACACAAAGTTTGGAAGACTGAATTAAAAATTAATTCTTTGGTTACAGTGAAAGTGCATGGAACTAGTTAAATTGATAATTCTGAGCATTGTTTGAGATGTTTTACCCCAAAATGTTGCAAGGTCAAATAGGTTAGGGAAATAAGGTTTATGCTTAAAATCCTTTCTTAAACATTAATATTGCTGCTTAGCATATTACAGACTTCAAAAAATCCTGCAATTAAGAAATTTGATCAAATCTAACCTAACATTTCCCAAGTATTGTTAGTCAGAAACTTTTATTGTACAATACCAAATCACATTTGGTAAAAAACAGATTGAGAAACCTTGATTTCCAAAGTGACACAAAATCCTCATTTGATAAATCAACTACACTATTTCTTGCAAAGTGTGATTCTTTTATTTGATTTCTATATTATTTATTGACAGTATCTAAATAGTATCCCCTTTGCCTCCATGGCTGCTTTCTGGCAACAAGGTTCATAGCTGCAACATCAAAGGCCAAAGTCTTGTTAAGTTTATTTGTAGAACTTTTCAAATATCAGTATCCTGTCAGCAGATGGACCATTTTAAGATATTATTGTTTTCCTGTGTTATAAAACAGTTATTTCAGTTGATTTCCTTTAACTCATTTATTTTCTTTCACTTAATGTGAAATTGTTCTATGTCAAAGTTAGTGACTGTTTATTAGAGGACAAATAAGCCTAGACTAAAAACACAGTTGTATTTCCTGGGAGCTGATATTATGGCCGTTACTTGATGGTAGGAGTAACTTGCACATTCAAGATAGAATACAGACTCGTTAGTGTGACTTAATAGGTTTAGTGCAGTTGTTTCTAAGGTGGCATGGAAGTGATACACCCAGATCGCTGCTGGTAATGGGGAGTAGCACAAGAAAGCAAGATAAATCAAAGTAACCTGGCTACTATCTCACTTTCTTGTTAAGTTGGTCCTAGGTCCTGATATTTCCATAACTGGCTTATTCCATAAACCTCAGAGAATTGTAACATTATTTTTGCACTATTTTGGATACAGCCATAACTTAAGTGATTTGCTTTCCCTCTGAGTGTTTTTTATTTCTATATCTTGAGAGAGAATTCATTTAGTTTGTCACCATCTCATACAAAAAACTGTTACTAATAAGTTTTATTCCAAGCTACTACAAAGACCATTGACTACTCTCAAGTTCAAGCTCAATCCAGAATCAGCCCAATCCCTAACTCCATTATTTATGTGCACAGTATCAACTTTTTCTTCTCCTGATATATACACCATGAATCTTATCAAATAAATGTCTATAAACCATACTTGCTCTTTCTGTCCTCAGGGGTGATATAATGATTGTGGTTATAGGAATCCAGAATTTTATAGAACTTGTTTTGGTCTAAGACCTATTATTATCTGGTTCTCCCTGGCTACTTCAATTGGTTTCCCATTACTCTTCTCCTTTCTATATTAATAACAAATGGATTATTACTAGTCTCCAAACATTCCATGATTTTCTTGTTGTCTTTTTTTTTTTTTGCATATGTGCTTCTCTTCCACTGTATTATTCCATTCCCTTGCTTTATCACACAATTAAGTTCTTCTCAGATTTGCAAATTTGGGATGGGTACCACTTATAGGATATCTTTCATGTTCATTCCTAAGCTCAAAGAAAATTTTAATTTTCATGAATAACTTGAGGTTAGAGACTTTAGTAGTATATTACTTGGGATAGGAGTGGTTGCTCTCACATACAGTACTCAAAATATATAAATTATCAAGTATGTATGATAGAAATTTACTTTTCAGTCACATAAACTCCCAGAGATATTACTGTGAAACTTTTACCTAACTAGTGATTCAGGATTTTAGCCTTGTACTACCTTGTAGGTTCATCATTTGACACTATGCTCATCTGTATCCAGCTGGTGGAAGAAAAAGAATGAAGAAGATGTAGTCACTTCTTAACAACCTTAATCTGGAAGTAATACACATCACTTCCTCTTGTTTCCATTGGTAAGAACAGGTCACATGGCCCAAACTAAATGTACTGAAGTTGAGAAGTTTGTTCCCTGACTGGGCTGCAGTTCCTGGCAACAACTCCAGGAAGGAAAAGCATACATCTGGGGGATAAGAGTTAGCTATCTTGGCTAGAGTTAATATTCTTATGTTTGCAATGACATAAACTTCAACTTGTGGTGGTGGTTTAGTCGCTAAGTCATGTCCGACTCTTGCGACCCCATGGACTGTAGCCTGCCAGGCTCTTCTGTCCATTGGATTTTCCAGGCAAGAATACTGGAGTGGATTGACATTTCCTTCTGCAGGGGATCTTCCTGACCCAGGAATCGAACCTGGGTCTTCTGCATTGCAGGCAGATTCTTTACTGACTGAGCTATGAGGGAAGCCCATACCTCAACATAAGAAAGCTTAAACAACAAGGTTACTTTAGTGAAGTCACTCAAGAGGTAGTTCTGAGAATCCAAGAAAGAGCAGAAAGGATCAGGCAAACTGGGGAACTTCAGATATGAACCTGGACACACAATGCCACCTTGGCTATCTATGTCTCTGTTTTTCCAGCTTATTAATTTGTCCTCTCCTATTGCAGATAGATGATTTCATGTACATGGTGAGGGGTGGGAACATAGACAATTACAGGTTTAGAGACTCCAAGTTTTATGATTCCAGAGCAAAGTAAACATCCCCCCATCCCATTTTGCTATATAAAAATTCCACAGACAGACTCAGGTCAGTTTGGCTCATGTGTTTCCTCACTGGACTAATCAGCATGACTACTGCTAAGAAGTGAGATATATATAAACTTTAGAACGTTTGTGGGCCCAGTACCTGCATGACTTGGGACATTGCAATTTTATTTCAAAATGTCCTAGGGTAAGTGGAAGAATATTACTGTCAAGGTGGATACAATCTTGGGATAGAAACTAGGTTAGAGGAAAGGCTTCAACACATTGGAGAAGTGTATGCACTGAATAAGGAATATGGAATCATGTCAGCTTCTGCTGCTTTAGCTGAAGTCTAGGCTATGTTGTTCCATTTATAGAGCACAGGACAGCAGACTGAGCAGAATTCTGAAGGGCCCTGGGATTTTCATAATGGTAAATGAGCATCAGTTTTACCATAAAGTCACCAGCTGCATTAGCCCCCAACAACAGAGTCAGCCTGTTCTTTCAAGTGTTGAAGTCAGACATTGACTTTTCCTCTCTAGCTATGAAAGTCCAAGTTGGCATTGTCTTCCAGTATAGGGTGACATCATATACAATGAAAGTCTGCTGTTTTCTGTAGCCACCTTAATTAATCATCTTAGCTAGATCTTGGATAACTTGCTGCAGTTTCTATATCAGCACTTGCTGCTTCATCTTACAGTTTTACATTATGGAGATAGCTTCTTTCCTTAAACCTCACAAACCGACCTCTGCTAACTTCAGACTTTTCTTCTGCAATTTCCTCATCTCTCTCAGCCTTCATGAAATAGGATCTTAGTTACTATTAGGCTTTTGGCTTAAAGGGATGTTGTGGTTGGTTTGATCTATCCAGATCACCAGAACTTTCTCCATGTCAGCAATAAGGCTGTTACATTTTCTTATTTATGTATTTACTAGAGATCAATTTTAAGTTCCTTCAGTAAATTTTCCTTTGCAGTTAACTGGTGCAAGAGTTCTAGCTTTCATCCTATCTTGATATTCAACATGCCTTCCTCACTCAGCTTAATCTTTTATAGTTTTTGATTTAAAGTGAGAGACATGTGACTTTTCCTTTCACTTGAACACTTTGAGGCTATGGTATGGTTATTAACTGGCTTAATGTCAATATTATTATGTCTCAGGGAATAAGGATGTCAAAAGTTATGCAGAGAGGAGAGAATGACTGGTGGCTGGAGCAACCAGAACAAAGTATTTGAATAAATATTTTTCCAAAGAAGATATATAAATGACCGATAGATACACGAAAAGGTACTCAACATCGCTAATCTTCAGAGGAATGCTAATGAAAATCACACTGAGATATAACCTGACACCTGCTAGAATGGCTCTTTTTAAAAAGAGGTAGCACATGCAGGGGGTATGGAGAAAAGGGAATGCTTGGGTACTGTTGGTGGAAATATAAATTTTTGTAGCCGCTATGAAAAACAGTATGGAGTTTCCTCAAAAAAAAAAAAATCAATAATAGAACTACCCTATGATCCAGCAACCCCACTTCTGATATACAAAGGAAACAAAACTTATCTCGAATATATTTTGGCCTTAAAAGAAAGAAATCCTGTCATTTTTGACAATATGGATGAAACACTGTGTTTCAGTGAAGTTGAAGAGAACATTGTGTTCAGTGAAATAAACCAGACAGAGGAATGGTATCATTTATATGTGGAATTATTTAAAAAGTCAAACTTATAGAAGCAGAAAGTACAAGCAACTCTACCTGTAATACAATCCCTCTCTTATTTAGAAAAATTATTCAATTTCCTTATTCCTCATGTATTAAGCTGAGTGAGGAAGACATGTTGAAAGTCAAGATAAGATGAAAGTTAAGACTCTTACACCAGTAAGCGGAGAAGAGACTGCAAAGGAGAAGTTCTTGAAGGAACTTAAAATTGATCCTTTAGTGAATACACAAGTAAGAAAGCATAACAGCTGTATTGCTGACGTGGAGCACCTTGGTGGTGGGGTAAATAGGGAAAAGTAGGTAAAAGGGTACAAACTTTCAACTTTAAGATGAATAAGATCTGAGGATCTAATGTCTAACATAGTGACTGTAGTTGGTAACATTGTATTGCATAATTGAAATTTGCTAAGAGAATAGAACATAAATGTTATAGGCCAAAACTGAGGGCTATTATGGGAAATGATGGATGTGTGAATTCACTCTGTGAGGGGAATTCTTTCACAATGAACAATGTATATCAAATCATCACATTGTCCATTTTAGATATATTTCCATTTTATTTTCACTATATCTTAATAAAACTGAAAAAAATAAAAATGATAAGTCAGTGTTTCTCAGCCTTCTTTTTATTATTACCTATGGAGCCATTTTAGACATTATTTTCTAGTAACCATTATTTCCTGTGAAACTTTAATAATACCAATATTCTATATATCTGTTTATGTTCCTTGGCCCCTTTGAGGGACATAAGCCATTGTAATATCAAAGTATTTTTCACTCCCCCAAGAGTCAATTTTTGCTGGTGGGGCATACCGTCCCCACTGAATCCACAGGTTAAGTGAATAGTACTGCTTTCAATACCATCATAATTAGTTGAATAGTAAAAAGAACACGCAATTTGTAGTCAGTTGTCTTTGGGAGATTAAAATAGCAACTCTAACTCGTACTATATTCCTCTCTTATTTAGAAAAATTATTCAGTTTCCTTATTCCTCATGGATTAACTAGGGTAAGGTTAAAATAATAAGCAAACAAAGAAACAGGATGGAAAATATCTTATCTGCCTATATCACGGGGTTGCTGTGAGAGTAATTTTTCCTGAAATCAGTTTATTTATCAAGATGGGACTCACTACAAGACTATCAGCTCTTTCTTCACAAAACCAGAGTCTTGAAGTAATCAACATAAAAAACATTAGATGTGTGCACAGCAGTAACAAAAATGTGGCAATCAGCTCTGCATTTCAACCGAGCAAACAGTCAGACAATAAGCTATTTTAGTGGAGATTTTGTCTAAACATAAAGGAGAACTCATGCCTAATGGAGGGAAAAAGTCGCAAAGGGAAATCTTAGAATATATTCCTTTTAGGAACTTTGAGAACAATACCAAACATTGCCAGGCCCTGGATTAGGTGTGTTATAGCCATGGTTTCCAATCCCTATAGCAACATGTAGAGTTAGTATTACACACAGTTGTCTGCTGTGCCTGTGTGCTCAGTTGCCAGGCATGTCTGACTCTTTGCAACCACATGGACTGTAACCCACCAGGCTCCTCTGTCTATGGAATTTCCCAGGCAAGAATACCAGAGTGAGTTCTCCCTACTCCAGGGGATCTTCCTTACCCAGGGATCGAAACTGTGTCTCCTGTGTCTCCTGTATTGGCAGGTCAATTTTTTACCACTGGGCCACCTGGGAAGCCCCGTTGTCTGTTGTAGCAACAGTTATTTTATTTACTTCCAAGTCTGTGTGGCAGTAAGGTGGTAGCTCCATTGATCTTGCTTGGGGTCACTCATGTGGCTGCAAACTGTGGGTGACTTGTTTGAGAGCTAGTTGGTCTAGGGAGCCTCAGCTTGGATGCCTTGCTTTTGCTCCACATGATCTTTCTCCCACAGCTTGGCCTGGGCTGGATCTCACTGCTACACATCCCAAGAGGGCAAGAATGGAAACTGCATAGCTTCCTGAGACCCATACTCAACCCACACAACATTACTTCCATTGGTCCTACTGGTCAAAGCAAGTTACAAGGCCAGCCCAGGTTCAAGGAATGTGGAAACAGACTCCACCTCTTGCTGAGAGAAGCTGCCAAGTATTTGTGGCCATTTTAAATTTAATCTATCTAATCATTCTTATAGATGAATTAATTTGTTATTTATTTTGAGGAATTTCCTAATAAAGTTTTTAAAATTAGTAATTCACCATCTTCAACATTGTACAATAAAGAAATAGGGTAGGGAAATTAAAACTTGTAACAATTCATGTATTGTTGTTCACTCATGAAGTCATGCTCGACTTCTTTGCATGTAGTGACCCACTGAAGAAAAATTCTTATTGTTAAAATTGAAATGAATTATTTCAGAGATAAGTCAAATAAATATACCTGGGATATAGACACTTCCCCCAAATGCTGTTTGTGTAATGAATTATTTTATCATGAAGTGCTGAGGAGGCTGGAACCAGAGGTTTAGGCGATGCTTGGTGCTCTGGAGCCTTGCCCCTAAGTTAAGACTGTAGGTGGGCCCACTAGTAAACTAGAAACTGCTGGGGATGAGGCTTTCATAGGGCCTTTAATTTTGGTACATCCCCCTTTTCTTGCCTTGAAAATCCCATGGACAGAGGAGCCTGGCAGGCTATGGTACATGGGGTCGAAAAGAGTTGGACACAACTTAGTGGCTGAATACACACACACACACACACACACACACACACACACACACACACACACACACAGCATCCTTACACCTCCTCTTTGCTTCCAGAGCTGGTAAAGAGAGGCTTTCTCTTCAGCTTGAGCAGTAAGGTAGAAATAGTCTGTCAAATGAGCTTCGTGCTATGGGGGTTAGGGGTTTGTTTTCCCTTGGTAAAAGGAGGCAGCTGAGCGCAGTGCACCTTAGGATTATACAGATCTGTTATGCTCTCTGATCTATCATTTTATTTTATTTGTGTGTGTCATTAAAACTTTATTTATTTTTAACTTATTTTTATTGAAGTATGGTTGATTTATAATATTAGTTCAACAAAATAAAACATACAACCCAATTATCTCTCTATTCAATTTACATACTAAACTTTCAGTACAAAAGACAGGTATAAAATGAAGCAATCAACTTTTTGATCCAAGGTAAATCATCTACAGTCTGGGAAGAAATTTCTTTTATTTCTAGCATATAAAATCACTACATTTTAAATTATTTTTAAAAATTTACTATATATTGCGACCACAGATTATCACACTAAGTAAAATAAGTCAGAAAGAGAAAGACAAATACTGTATGATATCATTTATATGAGGAAACTAAAATAAGGCACAAATGAACTTATCTACAGAGCAGAAACAATCTCATAGACCTAGAGAACAGACTTGTAGTCACCAAGAAGGTGGGGTGGGGAGAGATGAACTGGAAGTTTGGAGTTAGTACATGCAAACTATTACATACAGAATGGATAAACAACAGGTCCTACTGTATAGCACAGAGAGCTGTATTCAATATCCTGGGATAAACCACCATGGAAAAGAATATAAAAAAGAATATGTATATATGTGTGTGTGTGTGTGTCCCTGAAGGAGGAAATGGCAGCCCACTCCAGTATTCTTGCCTGGAAAATCCCATGGACAGAGGAACCTGGCAGGCTATAGCCCATGGGGGTGGAAAGAATTTGACATGACTGAGTGACTGAGTATGCAAGCATATATATGTATAACTGAGTCACTTTGCTGTACAGCAGAAATTAACCCAACATTGTAAAGCAATCACATGGCTCTATCATTTTAAAATTTTGTTTTCTAGTTCAGGACTCTAGAAATTTATGTCTCTGATCTTCAGTTTTCTCATTTTCAATGTGGAAATAATACATAACTCATAGGATTGTTGTAAACACTAAATAATTAATGGCATTGAATATCAAGTATAGTTGAGGGCATGAGGTAGATGCTTATTACAATTATGAGTAACTGTGAGTAGAAGTAAATTAAGCTGAATTTTACTTCCCACAGATAGCTTATGGGACCATATTTATATTATTTCTTCATTGATTCAAAAAAATTTATGGTGCTACTTCTGTGTGCTATGTATACTGTTGGATTTTGTGTATACCAATATACAGCAGACAGGGTCCGTGGTCACATGGAGTATATGTTCTAATCTCTTTAGTACCTAGACTATTGTCAAAGGACCAGCAGCATTTGCATCACCAAGGAAATTGTGAGAAGGGCAGACACTCAGGCTCCTTCCCAGACCCACTGAATCAGTCTGAATTTTAACAATTTCTTCCACATGATTCATGTACATTATTGTTTGAAAAGCACTGGTCTACTGAACCTGAAGTGGATGGAGTCTATGATATTTATTTCATTTGGTACCTAAAGGGGTCCTGGTCTGTAAATCTGAGATACAGAACTAAAAATATAGAGATAACAAGCTAAAAAGAGTTTGGTTTTTATCACCTAATTTAGCAGAAAGAAATCAGGTAAGACCTACATGCCAAAGTACTAGAGAGAAAATAATGACAATAAAAGCAAAGGCATGCACATTCTAGGGTCCTTTCTCTCATCGTTGGTTGTGAAGGATGTGGTGCAAGCTTTGACATAACCAACCACATCCTGCCCTATACCCCACCCCCCTCAGTCTTGCTGTATTTATGGGATTCTTATTGAATGAATGATATGTTAACGGACTTTTCACTGCAGGACAAGGGAGAAGATTTCACTTGCTGAATGTGCCAATGTCTAGGTCCCCTTAAAGATCTTTATCAGTGATGTGAATAAAGTCATAGAAAGAAAGCCTTCATATCTACCAAGGGCACAAACCTGGGAAGGTGTGGGAGAAGCTACTCGTTGTCCCCCAGTACCTGTTCTCACTCTCTTACTTCATAGAATTTTTCTTCTTAGCCTGAAACACAGCTGCTCAGAATAGATTTTATTTTTCAGCCTCTCTTGCAGGTAGATGTGGCCTCATGACTACATTCTAACTAGGTCTATAAACCAAAGTGTTATATGGAATGACATTTTGGGTTGATCATCTTAAACAGACTGGAGACAAACTTCTTGGTTCTTTCCTCCTTCCTGTTAGCTGGAAAGTGGATGTGACAGCTGAAGCTCTAGCCTTCATCTTTGACTATGAGGTGAAAGAGGTGTTTAGGATCCTAGAACCCAGTCAAAGGGATCAGAATCCCTGATGTTCACAGTCACCAGTCCAGTCCTGAGGGGTATGTCTATAGTCTTTGTTCACATAAGATGGAATATAATTCTATTTCATTTAAGTCATGGTATCTTAGTGTCATGTAATTCATCGTCAAATCTAATCCTAGCTAATCCAGAGAAGTTACTTATATAGTAAATAATGAAATCAAGATTAAAAAGCTTTTGGGGGAGGGATAAATTAAGAATTTGGGATTAATAAATACACTCTAAATATATACAAAGTAAACAACAAGGACCTACTATATAGAACAGAAAACTATAGTCAATATCTTGTAATAACCTATAATGGAAAAGAATCTTAAAAGAGTACATATATGTATATGTAGATATTGATATATAACTGAATCACTCTGCTATACACCTGAAACATTGTAAATCAACTATGAAAGTGGAAGTGTTAGTTGCTCAGTCGTGTCCCACTCTCTGCAAACCTCATGGACTATACCCACAGGCTCCTCTGTCCATGGAATTCTCCAGGCAAGAATACTAAAGTGGGTTGCCATGCCCTTCTCCAAATGAACTTACCTCAATTAAAACAAAAAAAAAAACTCTTGAAAGACTGAAATGACAGCCAAAACTATCATCGTATTTCACATCTATGTTTTACAACTATATAGTTGTGAAATAAAATGGAATAAAATGTAAATACCAACATTTAAAAAATATTTCCAAAAATAGACTGGAGAAGTGGCTAAAGCATAGTCTGTATATAAAAAACTTCAATGTGTGTTGGATGAGGGAAGTTTCAAGAACAAGTTTCATGTGGGTAGTCCAGGTAAGGAGGCTTTTTAAAGCAAATATCAGTTTAAGCTAAGCTAAACTGTACCCAGACCAAGGGAGGTTCAGACTTTCAATTTTCTGCATTGGCACAACATCTTTGGAGTACTGTGTTCACTTCTGGGCCCCATATTGTTCACAGCGTCACACTAGAGAGTGACAAACCAGAATGTTTAAAGGGCAAACAGGATGGCATAGCATGTGACAATTGTATCACAGTCAACAGATGCAACTGTGAAGTGTTAGCCTGGAGAGGGGAAAATGTAGGGAAACACAGGGGAAATGTACTTTCAATTATTTGAAAGGTTGTCACCTGGGAGGTGGAGATTGATGCCTCATTTGCTTTTTTTCCCACAAGGGATACTTAAGGTCAATGAATATGAAGTACTAGAGGCAAAATTCTGCTCTATAGAAGAAGTCATTTTTTAGTAACTCTGGCCATCTCAAATGAGAATGCACTGCTTTGTGAAATGATCATCATAGAATTATCACGAGTGCTGATCTTCATTTGTTGCTTTCCCCTGGGCCTTCATCCCCTGGAGGAGGGCATGGCATCCCACTTGAGTATTCTTGCCTGGAGAATCCCATGGACAAGGAGCCTGGTGGGTTACAGTCCACAGCGTAGCAAAAAGTCGGATAAGACTGAGCATGCACACAGGCACACACGCATGGGGCAGGCACTTTGAATGTGTTTTCTCATTCAGTCCTTACAAAGCCATGAGGCAGACTCTATGTTTATCTCTGTTTTACAGATTTGGAAGTTGAGGCTTAGAAAAGTCAAGTAACCTACCCAACATGGTCCTATGGTGAAAGTTGGTGCTGCCTTGTCTCTCCCTCCTGTTGACCATCCATGGAAGCCGTCTGTTAAGCCACATCTAGAAAAACCTTTGCTTCTTTATCTTGGAGCATTTTCCTAACTGTAGAAGTAATGAGACTGTGTGATAAGGCAGGAGAAACCCCCACTGGGATTGTCTAGGAACCTATAGCTGAAAAGGGGAAATTATGAGATAAGTAGGGGAATAGATCAAAACACCTACATTTAAACCTTGAATTTTTTTAAACCTCGTTTCTAGTTGTATGGTTTGGGACCGGACATGGGAATTGTTTGAATCTCAGTCTCCTCAGGAATAAAATCCAAATAATTAGACCCAACTTGCACAATTGTGGTGAGACCTGAAAATAGAGCGATTAGCTCAGGCCTGTGGTGGAGAAGATCCATAGAATCGGTCATTAGTTCTCACTGACACCTGGCATGTGCTGAGGCATGCATTAGTTGCAGTTCATGGTTAGAAAAATTCAAATACTAGAGCTTCTCTAGGACTTAGAGCAGAAATTTAAGTGCATTTAGACTGTATGATCTTTATATTAATAATACCTCATTTATTACTTGTCTCAAAATTTAGAACTTCATTATTTTGATGAAACATACATTGTTGGGACTGGGAAGCTGAAAACTACATTTCCTGGCTCACCCAAAATTAGAGATCTCGATGTGATGTGGGTTTTGCCTATCAAATGTACTCATGCATGGCTTGAATAAGTGAACAAAAAAGTGGGAATAGAGGCAGTGGCATGCAAGCAATGGGGAAATATAAAAACCAAATTCCCTGCCAACCTAGAGATTCTCCCCTCAAAAGTAGAAAAGAAAAAACTTTTATTATAATAAGCCTGAACCAAAATGTAGTATGAATTATAGGTGATCTGGTAGGAGATTGCAAAAAGAGAAAGGAATCTCACCCTTTTATAAAGCCAAGGAGATACACCCCGTTCCATCCATCTTCTCAAGATAAACAGCCCTGGACAGCACCATTTATCACACATAGTTGGTAAATTCACTTGGTAATTGGGGCAACCATCTGTCTTTGCTCACCGCCTTTATCCAAAGGAAAAATAACTTTCTCATTTCGTTATGACAGAAGGTAGGTTTGCAACTTGGAGCCAGGGTCCAGCTGAAGTTGGGCTCCTACCCTCCCACCAAAACTGAGAGAGGGGGATTTTCCTCCTTGATGCTTACATTTCAAAGAGTTGGTTTCCAGGTCTTTGTGGAAATATTCCTGTGTTATAAAATTGGCAAGCGGCATTTTGAGTTTTTAAAAAAGAGTTACAAATATTTCAATGAATGGGAGGAACTACACATTTTCTAAAGTAAAAGCTCTAAGAAAAGGAAGAGAGAGAAATGCTTCACTTTTTACAGTGGAAAGAATTAATTTTTTTCCCTTATTTTTAATTTATATTTGCCCTTATGTAACTCATTATGCATCCATGGTCCAGAGGCCAACATCTCAGTGGTGGCTTTCCATTCTTTGATCCCAATCAACAGTTACAGGAAATACTCTTTTCTCATATTGTGGCTAAGATGATGGTCCAGTTGAGACTGCAGCTTCTTGACTTGCCAGCTTCCTGATGATGACAGTTAGCAGTCCTTTGCTCAGCTGGTTCTACAGTGTTGATCTATAGCATCCTGGATCTTGTACATCCACCATTTCCAGTGAGTTTGTATGCACCAAAGTCACGATATTAAATCCCTTTCCCCTTAAATACCCAAAGTGGTGACTTTTTTCTACAAATGAACTCCACCTAATATAAAATCTAATAAAAAATATTTCATCTAATGAGCCACAACTCTGTTTTAGGTGAAACTTCATTAAGATTATTAGTTTAAACAAGAGATGTCCAGAATTTGATACTTAGATGATTTTACTATTGCAGTTAATACTCTAACATAGGTAAATATCTGTAAAGTTTTGATCATTTTATGGATAATATAAAACAAATGAGACTTGAGTGTGTTCTTAATTAGTTTGGGAAACTTAAAAAGCAAATTTCTTTTGCAGGGATTTTCTTTTAATTCTTTCTTCTCTTCCTTCTTTTTTCTCCTTCATGTAATAAAAGAAATGCAATTTTTGAGTAAGGTAGTCCAAAACATAGTGAAATTTAAAAATAGAAGGGATATGACTTATTTGGGATGTTCTCTTTCCCAAATTTCAAGAAACAATCATGTTTCATATAATATTCAGTTCTCCCTACCATTGTAGACATATGTTGGTCTTCTCATCAACAAGTAAAGGCAGATTCTCTTTGCCTTGAATCTGTGCTGACCTTATTATTTGCATTGGCCAGCAGAATGTGACAGAAATGATTGCAAATTCTCATCTAGTCCTTAAGTTAGTTAGTGTTAGTCGCTCAGTTGTGTCCGACGTTTTGTGACCCTGTAGACTGTAGCCCACCAGGCTCACCTGTCCATGGAATTCTCCAGGCAAGGATACTGGAGTGAGTTGCCATTCCCTTCTCCAGGGGATCTTTCTGACCCAGGAATCAAACCTGAGTCTCCTGCACTGCAGGTAGATTCTTTACTGTCTGAGCCACCAGGGAAGCCACAAGGGTCCTGGCAAATTTTACTTTTGCTTTTTTGGAAGTCAGCCCCTGGTAAAGAAGTCTGACTATCTTGCTGAAGAGAAAAGACACTTGGGAAGAGCTCCAGGGATATGAGACTATGAAGGGCAACGACCAGCCCCCAGCAATTCCAACTGGTTTCTGAGATGCCAGACGTCTCTACGTCTTTGCATCTGCTGGCCCTTCACTGGAAAGACCTTCGCTCTCTCTTTTCCTAACTCCATCCTTCCTTCTAGACACCACTCAAGTGTCACTAGTTGTAGATCTTTCACAGAAGCATGAAAATGTGATAATCACTGCCCAGTTCTTCTAGGGATCCTAGCCTGGTGGTGAAGTGAGAGAAATGGGAGAGGCTTTGCTTGTAATTAAAATCATTTCCTACATATTTATTATTTAATAAATGATTATTAATTGCTAGTTCTACTAGTACAAAATACTAATACAACTAAATATTAGTCATTATATAGGAATAAATGTTATATATTACAATGTAATGCATTATGTATAGGAAATTTGTATAAGTAATATTTGAAATATATTAGTAGTAATACATTTATGTTTGATACATATAAACAATGATTTCATAATACTTATTATTACAAAGAGAGTTTCCCAGGTGGCTCAGTGGTAAAGAATCTGTCTGCCAAGGCAGGAGATGCAGGTTCAATTACTGGGTCGGGAAGATCCCCTGGAGAAGGAAATAGCAACCCACTCTAGTATTCTTGCCTGGAAAATTCCATGGACAGAGGAGTCTTGCAGGCTATAGTCCATGGGGTTGCAAATAGTCGGACATGACTGAACGCACACACACACACATTATTACAAATAGTACTCTACCTCTTAACAACAGTAATAGGTATTTAGTAAATAACAGTAATTATTGAGAGATAAAGTGCTAAATATTATAAAGCAATGAATAATATTTAGACTCTAAATATTACTTGTAATTGTTCAAAATATTTATTTTCTGTAGCTCTATTTACAAACCCCAAACTCATAGATAATTCACTTTAATTCTAAAATATCAGGCTTTATTAATAATGTTAAAATTTCAGCTTTCGTTAACTAACCTCTGCAGTTTTGTGCTGAAATTCCTGTGCATTAGTTTGAAGCAGCTTCTGTTTATAGTGTCTAGGACTTTTCAAAAGCTCTTACAGCCAACAAAGGAGCACAAGTATGTTAATACAGCATAATGCACCCTACCATGGTATGTCTTAGTAAAGAGGTTAAACAGCTGATGTATAACTGATACAACACAGAAATAAAGTCAGGGGAAAAGCAGGAATACTGTCTCATGCAATCTTACTGGATCGTCACTTGGTTCTTCATGCCTCTGTAAACAGATGTCATATACCATGTCTCTTAATGATCATAGTATTTAGAGAAATAATGACATGCCAATAAGGAATATCCCTACTTCTGATTTCTCCTGTCTGTTTCTAGCTGAATGTTGATGCTGTTCTCACTGAGTCCATTTGCCAACCAGGAAACCTGCTGGCAATAAAGAGATGAGTGCAAACTCAATGAGCCATTGATGCCAAGGATCAAGTCTTCTGAACGTCCCACCAAAGTGCTCTTGTATTTTTTTTTTTTTAGTTATTTTTGATTCTCTAACTCACTAGAAGAAGAGATGCTAATATTAGTAAGATGTTTTAATTACCACTAACCTCCAAGAAAAGGTTTCCTCACCAGGCCAATAGAAAATCCAATAATGTGCTTAGTCGCTTAGTCGTGCCTGACTCTTTGTGACCCCGTGGACTGTAGCCCCATCAGGCTCCTCTGTCCATGGAATTTTCCAGGCAAGAATACTGGAGTGGGTTGCCATTTCCTTCCTTCCATTTTCCAGAGAATCCAGAAAATTTAGGTCCAAAGCTAATATTTGATTTAGCATGCACTATGCACCAAGCTGTTTGAGTTTAAGGCACAGAAAGATTCAAACTAGGGGAGGTGAGTTGGGAAGGGAGGCAGCAATCATTTAGGGCATTAGAAGAAAAAATGTTTAAAGACTATACACCATGATCAATTGGGAATTATTTCTGGAATGCAAAGATAGTTCAACATTGTTGTTATTGTTCTGTTGCTAAGTTGTGTCTGGCTCTTTGTGACCTCTTGGACTGTAGCATTCCAGGTTCATCTGTCCATGTATAACTGAAGAGTTCTTCAAATAGCTTCCATGCAGAATTAAGAGTTTATGAAAGGTTAAGTAATAAATACAAGTTAATTTGAAATATGTATATATATATATGTATTATTACAATTCAACATGACCACAAAAACTATATGCAATCTAGACCACAAAAGCTTTTTGCAAGGAAAAGTAGTTTATCATGAGATTTAAAAAATTGCTGGTCCATGGTAATATTTAAAAGCAGATCACCTAGCTTTTTTTATTACCATTTTTAAACTCTCAACAAACTGCGCATCCTCTGATTGCCTGCACTCAGAGTGGAACACTCCTACTGCTCCATCCTTGGTGGCCACTAAGGGATTTTACGATTCAGCATATAAAGGCGTAAAATCCCTTAGTAGCAAAAAATATGGGACAGTGAGAGTGATCCACTGTGAGCGTAGGCAATAATGAGATGTGTTGTCTAACGAGAGCTCAAAAATCAGCGAGGTGGTCTACATTTGAATATTACCATGGACCAGCTACTAAAAGAAAAAAAAGACTTCACGATAAAATACCCTTCCTTAAAAAAACCTTTTCTGGTCTAGATCATATAGGTTTTATGGTTATGTTGAATTTTAATAATATACATATTTTAAATTAGCTTGTGTTTATTACTTATCCTTTCATAAACACTTAATTCTGCATGGAAGTTACCTGAAGAACTCCTCAGTCATACACTTGGTCTCCTATCAGCATGAAGATTCACGTATGTGTATTCAATTCTGAGGGCATGGTTGTGATTTTTTGAGCTCATATTAGGTACAATATGTCTCTCTGTATATCCCTCAGTGTAAATATTAAAAGAAAATATAGTTTTTCTTTTTTATGTGCTTAGAATCAGGAGAATGCAAATTAAGACTAAAAGGAGATAACACTAAATCCCACAAGAATAATTAGAATTTAAAATAACTGAGAATGCCAAGTGTTGACAAGGGTGCAGAACACTGCAGGATATCTTTGAGAAAATTATATTTTATCTATAAGAGTTAAACATATTCATACTCTATGACCCAGCAGTTATATCCCCAGGTAAATATTTAACAAAAATGCAAATAAAAGAGATAGTATAGAATGCTGGAAACAATATCATTTGTAACTGGAAACATTTCAAAGAGTTGAATGAATAAATAAACTGTAGTAGATTTATACAATAGAGTAACACACAGTAACGAAGGAAGCACTGCTTCTCTCAAAACCTGGATAAATCTCATAAATATAACATTGATCTTGCATCAAACCTGGACTGGACCCGGAGGGATGGGATGGGGAGGGAGGTGGAAGGGGGGTTCTGGAAGGGGAAAACATGTACACCCATGGTGGATTCATGTCAATGTACGGCAAAACAAATACAATATTGTAAAGTTAAAAAATAGATAGATAAACTAATTTAAGATAAAAAAATAAAAATAAAAACTAGAAAAAAAATAACGTTGATCTATGAAAGCCTTATACAAAATGACACATAATTTATAATTCCACTTAAATAAAATTCAAAAACAGGAAAAACTGTTCGGTAGTGTTAAAATTAGGGGCAACTGGGGCAACTTAAATATGGTCTGGGAAGGGCATGAAGGTGCTTTCCAAGGTTGTAGGAATGTTCAATTTTTGACCTAACTGGTATGTACATGGGTGTAGGCCCTTTGTGGTAGATCAGTAAATTGTATCTTTATGATCTGTATACCCTTTTGAGTGTATAATTCAACAAAATTTTAATTGAAAAATTGCTAACCATTAAGATATTATCAACAGATCTCACAGGCATTGCATTTTAGGGGTATGATATACAATCTGATATGGGTAGACTCATGAATTTAGCTGTAACACATACAGATGAAGTTACCTTTAAGAAAACCTGAAACAAAGAAATCCATATTTACAAGAAAAATAAATGAAGAGCAGTGTTATTTATATAGTATTCAATGCACCCTTTAAGAAATGACCCTCTCTCTTTCTTGGTGCATTGAAATGTAGTGTGATTTTCAAATATTTCATTCTAACACCCAGAAAGAAGTCTAGATAATTTTTTAAAGTGCTCTAAGTATTCCACCTTCCACCTCCCATCTATATGTTTCTCTTCCCTGCATATTCATCATGTGTGTACTCAGTCATATCTGATTCTTTGAGACCCTGCCAGGATCCTCTGTCCATGACATTTTCCAGGGAAGAATACTAGAGAGGGTTGTCATCTCCTACTGTGGGGAATCTTCCCGACCAAGGGATGAAACCCACATCTCTTGTGTCTCTTGCACTGGTAGGTGGATTCTTTACAGTAAGTGCCACCTGGGAAACCCTGCATATTTATATTGTGAAACTCTAATCATCACCATCTTTAGTATCATCATCATCATTGTCAGTATTCCGTTCCTTAACAGCAACAAAGAGCTTTTTTGGATTGCACAATAAGCATCAGAGTTTAAGAAGGTAGATATAAGACTCACATTGCACATGAGCAAGCAGGCTCAGACTGGCTGTAAGAGTTTCATCATATCCCACTGCTTATATGAGATGAAGCTGCACTATAGTCTGGTAATCTCTGTTCATTAGCCCTTGATTGCAAACTTAGTCAAGTGCCTTGGTTGAGAGCCACTGAGACCAATATGGTCCAAAAGAGAGAGACAGAAAGAAACAGAGAGAGAGATGCAAGGAAGGAGAGAGTGGGGGAGGGAGGTGACGTTGGACGAGGGGAAGGAAAAAGAAAATCAAATCGAAAAAGTCAAAATACATATATCAGAAGCATATTTCGTACTCAAGTATTAACCCGAGTCTGGAGCATTCATCTTTGAAAGCTGGCAGCTCTAGGCAGCTCCCCAGGCTTGGCAGTGGGAACCATGGTACAGAAACAATCTGGTCTTTGTGCTGCTGCTGAGATGACTCTGAAATCCAAAAAGATTGGTTACTTGCTCAGGATTCAGAGTTCCAGGAAGGAAGGCTGATGGACTGAGTTTGGGTTTTATGCCCACTCCCTTACTACACTAAGGGGCCAGGAAGGATTTGAGTCCTTTCATTCCTGGATGGAGGCAGTCACAGTTGGGGAGTTTCCCAAAAGGGATATTTGAGTATGCGTGTGTGCACGATAAGTTGCTCCAGTTGTGTCCCTCTGTTTGCGACTCTATGGACTGTAGCCGGCCAGGCTCCTCTGTCCATGGGATTCTCCAGGCCAGAATACTGGAGTGGGTTGCCATGCCCTCCTCCAGGGGATCTTTCTGACCCAGGGATTGAAACTGTGTCTCTTTCGTCTCCTGCATTGGCAGGCTGGTTCTTTACCACTAGTGCCACCGGGGAAGCCCCATTAGAGTATAGGATTTCCCCTAATGGGAAAGTACGGTGTTGACTGGCATGAGCTGTTGGAAGCTGGACAGTCTAAGAATGGCGAACATCTTCAGCAATACTCATTTTCTTACTGGAGAAAAGACCACATAGATGAGTCATGTTAGCAGCTGACTAACACAATCGAGGTGAAAGGAAGTCTGAGGGATGGTGTAGGTAAGAGCACAGGATTATAATGAACTTCACAGATATTCAAAGATGAAATGACCCTGTGCTCCTTGTGGATGGTTGGAGCTCAGTACACAAATGCTCTAAGCTGAACCTACCACTTGCTTATCTGACTAAGTTGACTCAGTCCTAACTATTGAAATACAAAATAAGCCTGCGTGTCAAGCATTGTAAAGACATACGGGGGTGAAAAAAAAACAAACAAACAGAAAACAATCACAACAGAAGAGCTAGCAGATGCCCAAGAGGATATAAAAGAGCAACTAATAATGCTGTGGCAACAAGTTGATGCTGCTGCCAGTGTAGCAATAGTTTAGGAAAACAAGAGAAATATTAAGGGAATGTATTTGTCTGTTGCACTTTCCAGGTGGTTCAGTGGTTAAGAATTTGCTTGCAACACAGGAGATGCTGGTTCAATCCCTGGGTGGGGAAGATTCCTCGGAGAAGGAAATGGCAACCTGCTCTGGTACTCTTACCTAGAGAATCCCATGGACAGAGGAGCCTGGTGGGCTACAGTCCATAGCGTCTCAAAGAGTCAGACTCAACTGAGAAATGGAACACACGTGCATGCATTTGTTCATTAGGTTTGGGGAGCTGTGATTCTTCAATATAATTTTCAATATGATCAGTGGATTTTTAATACAATCATGGTTGTGATCATTGTGTGTATGTATTAGTTTGCTGGGGCTCTATTGACAAAGTATTGAGAACTAAGTGGTTTAAACAACAGAAATTTATTTTCACACAGTTCTGGAGGCTAGAAGGTAAAGATCAAAGTTATGGTGAGGTTGGTTCCTTCTGAGATCTCAGAGCACGAATCTGCTAATTGTTTCTTTCTGTCCCAGTTTCTGCTGGTTTATTGGCCATCTCTGGCATTCCTCAGCTTGTAGATGCATCTGGATCTCTGTCTTCATGTTCACAGGGCATTCTCTGTGTGTGTCTATCTATGTCTTCATCCAAATTTCCTCTTTATATTAGTAGTAGTCATAGTAGTGTTAGTCACTCAATCATGTCTGACTCTTTGTGACCCGATGGGTTGTAGCCTGCCAGGCTCCTCTGTCCATGGGATTCTCCAGGCAAGAATACTAGGGTGGCTAGCCATTCCCATCTCCATGGGATCTTCCCAACCCAGGGATCAAACCCAGGTCTCCCACATTGCAGGTTGATTCTTTATGGTCTAAGCCACCAGGGAAGCCCCTTTATATTAGCACACAAGTTGTTTTGGATTTCAACTCACCCTAATGATCTTATTTTAATCTGTCTTTGGAAAGATCCTATTTCCAAATGAGATCATATTGTGAGGTACTGGGAGTTAGGGCTTAAACATATCTTTTAGGGGGACACAATTCAATCCATAACAAGGAGAGTGCTTGTTATTAATCATTAGTAATACTTTGTAGCTTATAGTATCTTTTCCTGGGGGCCCAAAACCATGCTCCATACTGTTTCATATAGAGGAACAGCTTGGTTTGGGAGAAGGTCAGTGATATTACTAGCCTCAAGACAATGCCAGGGAAGTAGATATTTCATCTTGAGGTCTGACCTTTACTAATTCTGCTAAATTCTTAGTGTCAAGTTTACTGTAAAGTACAAAGTCCCTTCATAGAAAAGTACTGACTTTGTCATATTCTATGTAACATATTCATTGCATTTAAAGGTTTTATTTCCTCCATTTCAATCTCAGTTTTTCAAAACTTGTATAAGATTTTGCTACTGTTAAAATGTTTTTGTGTTTTAAATATGATATCACTGGTGTGGAGGTCTTCTAGGTGTGGAATTTAACAATAATAACTAACATCAGGAACACTTCGCATTTGGAAATTTTCTCGTTCAAAAAGCATCAACTTTCAAGAGTTCTGACTGCCTTCTTAATTATTTTTGAACCCAGCAAGCGCTCTTAAAAGGAAGTGACTTGTTCTTTAACTCTCTTTCTACCTGACTGATTGTATACTACGGCTTTCGGCAGGTTTTTTTTTTTTTTTTTTTGGATGGGCTTGAGAACTTTACAAATAAATCCTTAATGATCTTTACCATTTATTCAGTTTCTCTAGGAATGCGCTGAGGTGTGCAGATAGTAAAAGTGGTGTGATGATGACTAAATTGGATGGCGAATGGAGTCTTCTCAGCTATCAGCCAGCCAGTAGCACCCAGGCTTTTCCCAGGGCAACAGAAAGTTTCTCTGTGGGCCAATAGCAAGGCAGAGAAATGGCCTGATCGCACCAGGGCCAGTGCTGACAGCACCCTAATGCTTCCAGACCAGCCAGCCCAGGCAGAGCCCCGCCCCCACTGCTGACAGCGCAGAGCAGCACTGACAAAGGCTCCCTGTTGGCTCAGGGCATAGACCTCCCACAGCTACAGATGAAACAGAGGGAGATTAACATGCATTAGAAACTAAGCAAATAACTTAGGGGACAATATTTTTAAACGCTTAGATATCTAGATCCTGACCTTTTAAAATTCAGCGCCAAGGTATGCACATATGATGCAGGAGAAACTCCTAGTCCCTTGCAGTCTGTGCTGAAATAGCCCCTGCCTCCTGCAAGGCTCAGGGTCTAAATCTCACTTAGCTATCAATTC
Organism: Giraffa tippelskirchi; assembly: GCF_054371585.1. NCBI lineage: Eukaryota > Metazoa > Chordata > Mammalia > Artiodactyla > Giraffidae > Giraffa > Giraffa tippelskirchi. The sequence continues at coordinate 34,205,971 of NC_137280.1, read as the reverse complement.
GCTTAGCCAGAAGTGTGCCAAATAATTTGTACATGGAGAGGGACGGGGGAGCCCAGAGTTTCACTGACCAGGGAGGGAATTGAGGATGAGAGTTCAGAAACTGAAACCATGGTTTCTTCCCTCTATTCTTGGCCCCCTTGGTGGCCTTCTGCAAGTCTGAAGCAGGAAATTTCCTTATAACAACAGAGGGATACAGTGTAGCCTAACGTTGTTTCTTATGAATAGTTATCTTTATCTTTTTGAATTGGAAACTCTTCTGTAACCTATTCATACTGTTCATGTGGTTCAAGGGGTTCATGGGTGCTGGAGAAGACTCTTGAGAATCCCTTGGACTGCAAAGAGATCAAACCAGTCAATCCTAAAGGAAACCCCCTGATTATTCGTTGGAAGAACTGATGCTGAAGCTGAAGTCCAATACTTTGGCCACCTGATGTGAAGAGCTGACTCACTGGAAAAGACCCTGATGTTGGGAAAGATTGAAGGCAGGAGGAGAAGAGGGTGACAGAGGATGAGATGGTTGGATGGCATCACCAACTCAATGAACATGAGTTTGAGAAAGCTCTGGGAGATGGGGAAGGACAGGGAAGCCTGGCATGCTGCAGTCCATGGGATTGCAAACAGTTGAACATGACTTAGTGACTGAACAACAATTGTAAACTATTACACTAACAAAAAATGTATTAATAAATTGTGAAAGCCAGATGTAAAGAACAGACTTTTGGACTCTGTGGGAGAAGATGAGCATGGGATGATTTGAGAGAATAGCACTGAAACATGTATATTACCATATGTGAAAGATATCGTCAGTCCAGGTTCAATGCATGAGACAGGGTGCTCAGGGCCGGTTCACTGGGATGACCCTGAGGGATGGGATGGGGAGAGAGGTGGGAGGGGGTTTCAAGATGGGGAACACATGTACACCCATGGCTGATTCATGTCAGTGTATGGCAAAAACCACTACAATATTGTAAAGGAATTAGCCTCAAATTAAAATAAATAAATTAATTAAAAAATAGGTTGTGAAAGCTAAAAGTAAGCATTTTGGGGGTTATTAGATAAGAAGTGTTAACTACCTGTAGAATATTGTTAACATTCAGTAAGTGCAACTGAATTATGCAATAGATTATTTTATTATCTTTATGGTATGAATTTACATTTATCCCATAAGAAGAAAAGAAAAAGACTCCAATTACTATCATCTCATATCTCTGAGTTTGAACTATTGGAATGATGTGTGGAGTTGCTTCAGTCATGTCTCCATGGACTGCAGCCCACCAGGCTTCTCTGTCCATGGGATTCTCCAGGCAAGAATACTGGAGTGGGTTGCCATGCCCTCCTAAAGGGGATCTTCTAGACCCAGGGATTGAATCTGCATCTCGAATGTCTCCTGCTTTGGCAAGTGTGTTCTTTACCACTAGCTCCACCTGGGAAGCCGTTGGAATGATGGTTTTGCTAAATAAGCAAAGTTAACCTTCATATACCTGCATTTTCCCTGGATAATGGCATTTAGACCATCATAGGATAACCAACTATTAGTCCAAATCTGTTCTGGAAGCCAGTTAAACAGAAATAATCTCAGAAAATGAATATTCAGAAAATGATGTTCCCTTTATTCTGGGAAAGGAGTGCTTTGAGCAGCTAGGAGAGCAGCAATTCTCCTGCTCATTTCTCCCTGCATGGGTTCCTGTTCAGGTTGAAGAACCACATTACTTCACAGGGGATGATGCAGCAAATACCAGGAAGACATACTGGGACAGGGAAACAGTATGATGATCTACGAGTGGGAAAGCGTTGGTCACCACATGCTGCCGTCCTCTCTGCCTGCCTCCTAGCCCTCGTCTACTCCTTGCTCATGGGGTGCTCTCTGTCTCTTTCTTTGTGTCTCTCTGTTTCTCTCACTGTAGTTTTTAGTTTGGTCCCAAGAAAATGGTTCTCCCTTAATAATTTATACGTGGCACACAAAACAACCATTTCTACATTTTTCAGTATTCTAAAAGAATAAGAATTCTGATGCCTTCATCCTCTAAGCAAATGTCACTTGCCATAAGAGTTAACAAAGTATGTTTCAGCCACCAAGCCAAGAGCCAAACAGCTGCCCCGCCCCAATGGTGGGCCTTGAAGGAACTTAGGGTGGAGACAAAGAGGCTGCCAGCCACCGAGCCATCAGCCACTGCCCCAACAGTGCACCCCAAGGGCGTTCAGGATGAAAAAGAACAGGTTACTGGCCCTAGATAGATGAGACGCCAAAAGAATTTCAGTGAGCCCGGACTCTTGCATCTTTCCATACACAGAAAAACACTAAACGCACTAACTTGAAATATCTGGTTTTTCTTTAATTAGCAGTAATCTTATGATGTTCTGGCTACTTGGCTTTTGTTGCAGAAATTCCCATATACCCTGGCTGCTCACTTGTCCCTTTGGAACGGTCCTTCAGAGCTGAGAGACTGTCTTCTGGGCTTAAGTTCTCAGAAAGTTCACTGAATAAAAAATAGTTCTCAACTTTTAAGTTATGCATTCTTTTTTCAGTTGACATTCCCAATAATTTTAATAGTTTCTAGACTCACTCATGGAGGTGCTAGATATTGAAAAATCTCTTGCAGAGTGTATATAAACCCTTACAGAGCAGTCTCATGACCACAGCCTTTGATACACATTACTCAACACAACTTGCCTTGGGTATGTCAGGCACTGGGATGTTGATAACAATGTTGGGAAATACTGTAGAGATGCAGTAAGGACCAGTGAGCTTTCCCAAGGAGTGCCCTATTTCTAGGCTAGAGATCATAACTCAGTGCTAATCAAAAGGCTGAAAAGACCCAAGGGAAATAATTTCAGAAAAATTTCAGAGAATAATTCTTTAGAAACTCCTGAGACTAGCTACTAAATTCATAATGCTTTCACCGAAAGATCTGATTGTTGGCACTCTCTGTTTCAGAAATGCAACTGCCTGAGCAGAACTGACTGACTAGGCATGCGGAAACTTTTTTTTTAATTGCTGCCAATTATAAGAGTTTGCCATTGTTAGTCATTATATATCATGAAATGTCAGTAAAAAGGGAGCAAATATGAAAAGTGACCCGTAAAAACCCGCCAGTTTTTACGAAGTTGTCATAATAAATAAGGGATTTTTTTTTTTTTTTTTACTACTGAAAATAACAAGTTTAATCTTATCTGCGTGTCAGTAAGAAAGCTGGTGAGGAAGTAAGGAAGAATGAATGCCTCAGATAAGCAGAAAACCACAAACATTCAATCATGTACAACCCTATGTAACTCAACCCTCGAGTTTCACTTCTTATTTTGAGGAGACAGGTTTCTTGAAAGAAGTGTGTTCAGGCCATACACATCAAGAATAAGAAGGAAAGTCATCTCAGGGGGGAATTTTTATAGGCAAAGAGGTTACTTGTTGTTGTTGTTTAATCTCTAAGTCGCGTCCGACCCTTTTTCAACTCCATAGATTGTAGCCCACCAGGCTCCACTGTCCACGGGATTTCCAAGGCAAGAATACTGGAGTGGGTTGCTATTTCCTTCTCCAGGGAATCTTCCTGGACCAGGAGTCTTCCCAGATCAGGGACTGAACTGTTGTCTCCTGCATTGGCAGGCAGATTCTTTACCACAGACTCACCAGGGAAAACCCTAAGGGAGTTACTACCACTATTATTAAGCACCTACTATTTATCAAGCACTGTTCTTAGCACTTTGCATATTTGATCTCCTGTGTTCTTAGCAGCTCTATGAAGTCAGTAAAATTATCTCTGAATTTCATATGCTTACCAGCAGGAAGTCAGGTAAATTTTGCAAAGTCTCACTGACAGTGACTTCAGAGAGTCCCATTTCATTCTGATTCCAGATCCAAAACTCACACTTCTGCTTCCTCCACTTTTAGATGAGCAACAGGGGCACTCAATAAAGGAGAGGTGAAATCCCAGGAGGGCTGCCTGGAAGAGGCCTGAACGAATGAAGGTAAAATCTAGCTGTTGGGCCACGGAGAGAAGCATATTGATTTTACTCTCCTATCCTTAAACCATGCAAATCCCCAGCAACAAACCCAAACCACAATGGTATTAGCTCATCACCTCAGTTCCTGGAATTCATGCGACCTCCAGTTTCCTCTTGTTTCTCTGATCTTGTTTAGCATCTCATCTTGGCTTCCAGTCATTGCCCTTCACTTCCTTACATTCCTGGGTTCTTCTCTCTACACCTCCTCATGTGCTCCACTGGATGGAATTCTGTGATTCTGATTTGTATGTTTCAGCTTCTGCCTTTCACTCGTGAAACCTGTGGGCCAGGCCTCTTGCCACACAGCTCAGATCTTGGCCACAGGAAGGCATCATGTTCAGAGATGTTTTTTAACTAATAGTGACAGTATTTGGACATCTTCCTAAAAGTTGTTAAGCTATTGCTTTTCAAGTTGGTAAAACCATCTTTTGTTTCATTTCATTCATTCCATTTTGCTTTTACTTTAATGTTATGATAAACCATTAAGCTTGGTTCTCTGTCAATTTAATCATTTGATGACTTACTTCTTTCCTCATTTCCCACTGGGGAGCTTAGGAGTGATGCTTCAACAATGTTCAGCTCAGTGGTTCTTTCCTTTGGTTGAGCTTCTACGTCCTGTAAGTAGAAGTGGAACTCCTGAGTCAGACCCTAGAGGCATGTGGCCAGGGCATGGGACACAAAGAGGCATTCTATTTGGGTGGTGGGGGTAGTAGGTAGAACTTCCTATGGATCATCTGGATCAGGACAGTCTTATTTCATTAGCAGGACTTCCCCGATGCTCACCTGGGGCCAGACTGCAGCATCTCCCTCTCTAGGTCATGTAGAAGGAAGCAGAATTCAGAGCCTTTTAAAATCATTTATTTCCCTTTCTTTATAGAAATCCTATGTGAATATGTTGAGAATTAAGAATTTTAAAGAAATGGCTGTTAACAGCCTTTAGAAAAATGCCCAAGTAAAGTCATGATGATTAAATACATTTTTCTGAACATAGTTAATATTTACCATTTCAACTGGAAACCAGCTTATATCAATTTTTATTTCAAACTTTTAAGCATCATTTTCATTTTGCTAAAACTTTAGCATCTAAATTTTATTTTTTTTTTGGATTTCTGGCTAGCTTTCTTATTTTTCCTCACAATTTTATATTGATCATGACTAAATATCAAATTATTTTGAAGAACAAATTGCCAATCCATTAAAGTGTTCACTGTGAAACATTCTTGCTCTCTTTCTGGTGATTTGAGTTGTTTTATGTTTTTAAGTAGAAATTTTCTACAAACCATTACCCATCTTTCTGTTTTTTTGAAATTCTTGATAGAAACCAAAATATTAGCATTTTATGTCTCATAGGACTCTCTATTAATTCTGATGCTCTTCAATTTTAAATTTAATTTAATGAAAATTCAACTTAATTCTAATTATAAATGAATTTTAATTAAAAATTTAATTTTCTGCATTTTACAACGTAAATTAGTTAAACTAAAAATCACCTGCTAAAAATGTAAATTAAGGCTGACGTGCCATTTTGGGAATTGATAAAATAATTCTAAATTACATTCTGGAAATAGCTTCATTACAAAACACTTGAAAAAAGTGAAAGTCACATGCTGAATGCCAAAAAAATTTGATGGAAAAAGTGGTTCATATTGGCATGTCTGGTGAATTTGTGATTTGTCACCATTTTAGCATTCTTTTAGGATTATTTTATCAGTTAGCCAATCAAATTCAGTTTAGCCATTATGCAAAAGGATATATTTGATTACATGTAATAAAAATATTTTCATTAAAACTACAGTTTGTAAATTTTGGTCATTCTGCAAATTGACCATTTCAAGAATTGATTTTTAGTGAATTGGCCCACCTCAGTATCCAGGACTCTATAGTTAAAAACACAAATAATAACATCAATAATAATAGCAACATTTGTTGTAAATAGACAGTGAGCTAGCATTGAGTGAAGTACTCTGCTGTAATTGTTTTCATTGAGTGCAAACAACTTTTCAAATTAAGTATTATTATCATTTTACTAGCTTCTCAGGTGGTGCTAGTGGTAAAGAACCCACCTGCCAATGCAGGAGACGTAAGAGACACAATTTTGATCCCTGGGTTGGGAAGATGCCCTGGAGGAGGGCATGGCAACCCACTCTAGTATTCTTGCCTGGAGAATCCCAGTGGATAGAGGAGCCTGGCAGGCTACAGTCCATGGGGTTGCAAAGAGTCAGACACAACTGAAGTGACTTAGCACATTATCATTTTATAGAGAAGGGATTTGGGGGCTCAAAGTAATGAATAATATAAACTGCCCCAGGGAGGAAGAATCAAGAATTCTTGTCTTAGTGGCTAGGTTGCTTAATAAAGTTCCCAAGCTGTGAAATGCAAGATGGAAATGACCCATCTCTGCCCTAGATCTGTATAAACCGAGATGAGGAAAGAGATTGCTCCTGCTTCACCGTCTAAATAGAAAGAGCTCGGCAGCTCCACAGATTGCAGCATCTGGGGCAAATAGCAGGTGGGCTGGGACAGTTTCCAGCCCACTAACTGCTGAGGGCATAGGGATGGCAGTAGAGCTGACACAGGTGATGGGTCAGGTCTGAGCATCCAGTTTGCAGGGAGTTAGAGACTGGCCTCTCCTGGTCGTGGCCGCGTCTCCAAATTCAGCAGAGTCAGCTGCCTGCTGGTGCTGGCGCCTCAGCACAGTTCTCCATTCTTCCCCTATAAGGCCCTTAGGTCTGTTAGATTCAAAGGGATGGGCTGTGGCTCCTAGAGCAGCCTGGAACTGATTACTCTCTGAAAGGATGCCAGTCAGCCCTGCATGGCTGGAAGGAAAGTGAGGTCTCTTGTCTTCTAACCTCAAAGGCATAGAACTAAAGGGCCTGTGTTCAAATCTGCTTCAAGGGTTCCTAGCTGTCAGGGTCCACGGAACAAGAGGGATGCCTGTGGAGTGCTTCTGACTGACATGTAGCAAGTTTTTGTTTGGGTAGATTGGGGTGAGATGTTTATGGGCTGAAATGTTGTATGAGTCTTAGGTTTTTATTAATACCAGCTAACAAACACCGCCTCCTCCCTTTCCTGTCACTTTCTGTAACTGTCATTGATCAGCCTGGAGGGATTATCCTGAGTTTTTCGAGTCCGGGGACAGGTCTGAGCGTAACTGGGGATTGCCATGTGCTCTGTCACTTGTGCCTCGATGCTGTTTCCCCTCTCCCACTGCAGCTTCAGGGAGAACAGGGTTGAAGAAGGAGGGGAAAGGGACCTGGGGAGATTTCCTTTTCCTTCTGCTCAGGATGACATGATATCATCTGTCACATTATTTTTCTCTTTTAATCCCTCGTCTCATACTCTTTTCGAATTGAATGTCTCTAATTAGTGAGATGGCAAGTTTTATATGTAATTTTTAAATTACATATACAATCTATTTCTTATATATCAAGTTTATTAAATTTCTTTTTGTAATTCAGTGGCTTTTAATATATTCACCACATTGTACAGCCATCACAAAGTTGTGTAACAGAACAATGTCACAATCCTCAAAAGAAACCCTGTTCCCATTAGTCCCCTTTCCCCTCCCTTCCCAAGCCCCTGGCAACCACTAATCTACTTTCTATGTCTATTGATTTGCCTTTTCTGAACATTTCATAAAAATAGATTCACAGTATATGACTTTTTGCTTCTGGCTTATTTCACTTAACATGTTTTCTATGTTCTTCTATGTTGTAGCCTGTATCAGGACTTCATTCCTTCACATGGCTGAATAATATTTATCCACTCGTCATTTGATGGAAAATTGACTTGTTTCCATTTTTTGGCTATCATGAATAATGCTGTTATAAATATTTACATACAGGTTTGTGTGGAAGTATTCTTTCCTTTCTCTTGGGTAATACTTAGGAGTAGAATTCTTGGGTCCTATGGTATTATGTATTTAATTTCCTGAAGAACTGCCACACTGTTTTCCCCAGTGGCTGCCCCATTTTACAGTACCACTAGCAATGGTACATAGTAAAGCAAGATAATAAATTAGTGCCAAGTAAGGCAAGTAAATTACTGAAACTAGAAATGGACAATGACATTAATGTGTGCGGTAAAAATGAAAAAAACTATAACAGTTAGTGACTGCAAGGCAAGATAGGGGAGGTGTTGCTTGAAAGAAGAAATAAAAAACCATCTTAATTCTCTGATGTCAGTTAAAGAAGCAGGATTTATTCACACAACAAACGCTAAGCTAGAAAGCTGCCTTTTACATGCAAGAACAAAAGACTAGGAGAAGAAAGGATATCCTGAAATATTCTAGAAGCTTCCCTTTTTCTGTCAACCTGATAGATAAAAATAGGGAATTGCAAGGAATGCTTGTAAACTATTTTTGTTTTTATCAAAATTCCCCAGATGAACAGAGGAAATCAATATAAACAATAGAGAGCTCTGATAGGTTTAGGAAATGGAAAACAATGACAACAGTAAGAGCCGGACAGATCCGAACTGATACAGAGAGATGGTGTAAAATTCCATCACCTTCTGAATATTTTAGATAGCATATTTAAAAGCAGAAATGTAACTTTGCCAACAAAGCTATGGTTTTTGTTTTTCCAGGAGTCAGGTACAGATGTGAGAATTGACCATAAAGAAGGCTGAGTGCCAAAGAATTGATGCTTTCAAATTGTGATGCTAGAGAAGACTCTGGAGAGTCCCTTCGACTGCAAAAAGATCAAATCAGTCAATCCTAGAGGAAATCAACCCTGAGTATTCATTGGAAGGACTGATGCTGAGGCTGCAACTCCAATACTCTAGTACTTTGGCCACCTGATGTGAAGAGTCAACTCACTGGAAAAGACCCTGATTATGGGAAAGATTGAAGGCAAAGGATAAGACAGCACATGAATCAGAGCAAACTCCAGGAGATAGTGAAGGACAGGGATGCTGCAGTTCATGGGGTTACAAAGAGGTCAGATGCAACTTAGAGACTGAACGACAGCAACAACTGAATATGTACTATAGCAAAGACTATAGACTATAGCAGAACATCTACTGCTAACAGTTAGTGCAACGCTGAGTTAAAATGGCCGAATGAATCAAATACATTAGTTAAATTTTTACCCCCATATCTAGGCAGTCTTTCACAGGTGTTTTTTACATAAGGATCAAGGCAATGGCAAACTACTCCAGTACTCTTGCCTGGAAAATCCGATGGATGGAGGAGCCTGGTAGGCTGCAGTCCATGGGGTTGCTAGGAGTCAGAAGCTACTGAGCGATTTCCCTTTCACTTTTCACTTTCATGCATTGGAGAAGGAAATGGCAACCCACTCCAGTGTTCTTGCCTGGAGAATCCCAGGGACGGGGGAGCCTGGTGGGCTGTCGTTAGCAGCAGCAGCAGCAGAAAAGAGACATGCTCTGAGCTAAGTATGGAGAAGGCTTGATTAGGATTATTTACAAGCATTTTTGATAGCTCTGGGGCATTAGTCTTAGCCAGAGGATGTTCTGCTTAAAGCCCCCAGAAGTTAACAGGAATTAATATAGTAAGCAGATCTGTGACTCCAAATACAATCCTCCAAAACAGAATTATGTCCCAATTAAGACCACAGGGATGATTTGTTGAATGACAACTGAGATTCTGGTTCTTAACCCTGATGTGACGAACATATTAGAAGTTCTAATATTAGAACTCTTCTCACTACTTTCAGAGCCTATTTTTGGATCTGTCACACACAAATCTTTTGCAAAATTTCACTATATTTTGGCTTGCCAACCATATTTGTAGAGACTAGGTTTCATTACATGTTACAGAGTCTCAAAATACCAATGGTTTAAACAAGATAAAATTTTATATCTTTCATGTAAAGTCCAGAGGTGCATGATGCAAGGTGGATATGGCAGCACTAATCCTACACTAAGCCTGTAGGTGAGGTTACTGAGATGCAGGGAGCTAAGCTGAATACACTAATGAAACTAATTATTAAACTCTTGAGAAAATAATTTCTATTTTCACCACTATTGAATAATAATCTCCTGTAAATGTAAGATTTTGTCAGGCTCTCACAGAGATAAGAACGACTAAAACTAATGTAAATTATTAATTAATGTAAAAGCCTTACTCACTTAAACTTTGGAGCAAATTCCTAAACTTGGAGCAAATTCCTAAACTCCTAAGAGAGGAAAGAAATATCCATAAAAAGACATAGTTCATAAAGAACAAACAAACAGAGTTGAACAATACACTGAAAGGAATCAAAGCAGAATAAAACTGAGGCAGAAGCATGAATAAGTGACCAGGAAGACAGAAAGATGGAAATCACTGCTGCAAAACAGAATATAGAAAAAAGAATGAAAACAAATGAAGACAGCCTAAGACACCTCTGGAACAACATTAAACTTGCCAACATTCCCATTATAGGGGTCCCAGAAGCAGAAGAGAGAGAAAGGACCTGAGAAAATATTTGAAGAGATAATAGCTGAAAACCTTCCCTAACATGGGAAAGGAAATATTCAACCAAGTCCAGGAAACACAGAGAGTCCTAAGCAGGGTAAACCCAAGGAGGAACACACCAAGACACATAGTAATCAAACTGACAAAAATTAAAGACAAATAAAATATTAAAAGCACAAAGGAAAAATGACAACATACAAGGGAACTCCCATAATGTTACCAGCTGACTTCTCAACAGAAACTCTACAAGCCAGAAGGGAATAGCATGATCTATTTAAAATGATGAAAGAAAAAACCTACAACCAAGAATACTCTACCCAGCAAGACTCTTATTCAGATTTAATAGAGAAATCAAAAGCTTCATACACAGGCAAAAATTAAGAGAATTCAGCACCAGCAAACCAGCTTTACCACAAATGCTAAAGGAATCGCTCTAGCCAGGAAACAAAAGAGAAGGAAAACACCTGCAAAAAATAAACCCAAAACAATTAAGAAAATGGTAATAGGATCATACATATTGATAATTGTCTTAAATGTAAATGGATTAAATGCACCAAACAAAAGACAGATTGGTTGGGTGGATGAAAATATGTATATGTACGCATTTTCACATAACACATCACTCCACTTAACCCCCTAAATTATATGTAGTTATTTTATGTTATTAGGTTAATCATGTTTCCGTTATGGCTTACAATTGTAATTGCCTTTTATTTTTTTAATTGAGTATGAAAACTGATAAACAGCTTTTACTATTGTGCTTATGTAACTATTATTCATTTTAATACCATTTTATGATTGGTCAACAGAAAATAATAGAATTCTACATCACTAAAACTACCATTTACTATGTAATCACTTTCTGAAATCCAGATGCACATTAGAATTATCTTGGATTTTTTTTGAAATAAAGGACATAGTTCAGAGGATGAAATTGATATTTAATATATTGTCCTAATGAACTTATCTACAAAACAGAAATAGACTTACTGATGTAGAAAAGAATTTATGGTTATCAGGGGGAGAAGGGGGAGAGATAAATTGGGAGACTGGGATTGACATATACACGCTACTTACACAATATTATATATAAAATAAATAATTAATAAGGTCCTACTGTATAGCACAGGGAACTCTGCTTAATACTCTGTAATGGTCTATATGAGAAAAGAGTCTAAAAAATAGAGACTGTATATATAGCTGAGTGAGGCTTCCCTGGTGGCTCAGTGGTAACAAATCTGCCTGCCAATGCAGGAGATGTGGGTTTGATCTCTGGGTCAGGTGGATGCCATGGAAAAGGAAATAGCAACCTATTCAAGTATTCTTGCCTGGGAAATCCCATGGACAGAGGAGCCTGGCAGGCTACAGTCCACGGGGTTGCAAAGAGTTGATCACAACTTAGCAACTTACAAGAAATAAACAATAACAAATTGTTAATTCACTTTGCTGTACACCTGAAACTATCACAACATTGTAAATCAACTATACTCTGATAAAAAATTTTAAACATAAAGTATAATATTGTACTTTTCATGCATGCAAAAGAGCCAGTCAATATTTAAGTATAGTTATCTAACTACGAACATTTAAAAGAAAAAAGAAAGAAAATTAAAAACAAACCATTAACTGTTTTTCACCATTTATTTCCCACACTCTCATCTCTTCATAGTTTAGTGGGCAAGATATAATTTTGGAGGGTAAAACCTAATGAAGAAACCCACCACTCTGGCCATCAAGGCTGAAGCCAAGACATCAATTAGCTAATAATTATATTTATATTTTATTCTCATTTATTTCTAAATTAGCTTCTTCTTTCCAACATATTCTTCCAAAAAAAGATTTGGAAAATATTTTATCTGCTTCTATTGTTTAAGGAACATTTTCTTTCTTGCTTTGATTGACCAATGAAGAATACATCATCAATTTAAACAAGACTAGAGATAATCTAACCATGAAGCTAAAATAACTGCTAACCTTCTATCATTTCTGCATCTTCCACAGAATGACCTTCAGTCTGTAAAGTTCATTGTGAAAGTCAATAACAATTCCTGTCATTGCTCAGTGTCCTTGATAAGCGTGCTCAGAAAAGAGCTAATGTGACTCAGGCCAGTGCACTAAAGATGTCATTCCTGGCTCTTTTAAAGGGCACTTCTGTCAATTTTGCTGCTGTGGGCATCTATCCTTCCTTAAGATTACTAAGCTAAAATTGAACAATTTATGAAAAGTTGTCATTGTTATAAAGTGACATTAAGCTATAACAGCCTTTAAAATGTAGTACCACATTCTTAACAAAGGTTACTGGGATGGCAAAATAAGGCAAGAAACAATAAAAAAAAAAAAATGAACAGAAGGGATTTTGTAGGATGTGCAGTTGGTTTGTCCATTCTCTCTTTTTCTCTTTCCTTCTTTCCTTTTCTCCCTTCCCTTCTTCCTTCCTTCTTAGAAACTGGTTACTGAAAACCTGTTCCTGAATGATTTTGTAATGGCAGGACATGGTCTGGCAACATCCCAAATGCTTGAAAAGATTAACGTGAGGAACAGGCTGGCAGCTTATTGAATTCATTTAAAAGACATCAAATGTTATGGAATAAACAATCAAAAGAGCACCAGCTGGATTTTAAAGTAAAATTTCTTAATTAAAGACTGGTATTAATTGAACTAATTCTTCAATGCATAAGGGCCATTTTCACACTGCTAAAGTGCATTTAGTATAAGTTATGTCTTCTTATGCCCTCTTCTGAGAGATTATAAAGAGCTTGTGACCTTATCTGAACAATTAAAATTCACAGTACCTGATCACCAAGATGTCCTTCTAGGAAAGAATTTCACTTAAGTCCCAGTTAAAGTGGACTTTAATATTCATAAGAATGTTGTTTTCTGAGTAAATCTATTATGCATAGTGCTGTAGCAAGAATTAAATAAAGCCCAGAAGCTTAACATGTTATGGAAATTTTTCTTTCAAAAGCTAGAAATAAAAATAGAAATAATTTAATCTTTCAGTTCATGGAAATGAGTTTACAAAACTTCCAAACCACAAATTTTAAGGTAGATTTCACAGAAAAAGAGGAAATTAAAAAAAAACATGAGGTTTGGGGGGGTTTTCAGTTAGTTTTATGCAAATAACTTTGAAAACTTGAGTAATACAAAGAATATTTTGAAAAATATAACTTACCAAAAACTTGACAGGTAAAAAACAATGTAGGCAGATAGATTTCCAAAGAAGAAATATAAAAGGTGATCCCAAAGTTGCTTTTGTTTCTTTAAATGCTTTCCTGGGAGAATTTTATCAAATATTTAGAAAACATTTAATTCCAATGTTACTTAAATTGTTTCAGATCAAAGAGAAGAAGGAAAGCCCCGAAGTGCATTTAATGGAACAAGTAAAACATTTTTACCAAAGGAATGACAAAGATCACAAGCAAGGAAATCTGTAAACAGACTCATTTATTAATAAAGTTCAAAATCCAAAATAAAATATTAGCAAACAAAATTCAGTAGTTCCCGAGAGGAGACCAAGGTGGCAGAGTAGAAGGATGCAGAACTCATCTCCCTCCATGAATGTGTCAATCATATAACTACATGTGGAACAATTCTCACCGATAACTAACTGGGGACTGGAAGAAAGATTCCTGTACAACCGGGGCTATGAGAAAGAGCCACATGGAATCAGGTAGAAAGGGAAGAGAAGCAATCAGTTTGTGAACTGTGCCCCTGGGAGGGAAATCACAAGAAGAGAAATATTACTTGGGTGGAGATTCTCCCTGGGGAGTGAGCAGTTAAAGCCACATATTGAGCACCCCAGCCCTGGGGTCAGACACAGGGAAGATAAGTCCCTTTGTTGGTTGGAGGGGCAGTGGGACTAGGGCTGAAGGAAGCTTGGACTCCACTTGTGAAGAGTATGCATATGCTTGCTTATGCCAGAAACAGAGTGGAGAGGGCACATTGAAATTGCACACGATGGTGGCAGGTTTCCTGCAAGCTCCCTGGAGCGTGCTTCAGCCTGAGCTAAGCATCCGCCTTGGTCCCTGACTGTTTCAGAACACAGCTCCATACCATAGCAAGAGTGGCAGTGGCTGAGGGGAGAGCTCAGTTGTGAGGGACAAAGGCAGTTGAGATCTGGAGGGGCATCTGAGCCTGGTGGGGGAACAGTCACTACTGTCAAACAGGCAGCACATCAGAAGCCATCCAGGTCACTAAATGTGACCAGGGTAGTCACAGTCTATACTTAGATCCATGCTTAACACTTGCACCAGTTCCTTTTGCTCCAGCAGTACTCCTTTCTGGGTTGAGGTTGCTGATTCTGGGAGGAAAGGAGCACACATTTAAAGGGAACAGAGGGAGCTCAAACCCAGCACTCAGGACTTCTGCTCCAGCAACTTGAGACCCCCTCCCACCCTGGATAGGGTGCTAATGGCCACTGAGCAGAGGAGAAGCCTAGCCACAGCAATCAGACAATAAATAAATAAATAAATAAAAGACATGCAAATGGAAAAGGAAGAAGTAAAATTGTCACTGTTGCAGATGATGTAATACAATATATAATAAAAAAAACCCTTATGTCTTCACTGCAAAACTATTAGCACTAATAAATGAACTTAGCAAAGTTTCATGGTATAAGATTAATACATAGAAGTCTGTTGCATTTCTTTATATTTACAATGAAATATCAGAAAGATAAAGTAAGCAAACAATCCTGTTTAAAATCACACCAAAAAAAATAAAATACCTAGCAAAAAATTTACCAACAAGGTGAAAAATTTATACACTAAAAACCATGCTGCAGTACCAGTTTCTGGATGAAAGCTTCTAGACACTGGCAGTTTCCATATACTTTCTCTTTTTTATAGAACCCAAATACCATATTGTGAGCAAGCGTAAGCCTCCCATTAGAGAGGCTTGTGTGGACAGGAACCAATAGCCAGTATCAACTCTCCAGCCATGTGAATATGACATGTTGGAAGACCTTCCAGCTTCAACTGAGCTGTTTCAGTTGCAGGGAGCAGAGATGAGCTGTCCTCACTATGTTCTGCTTGTAATTGAAGATTTGTGAGTGCCATTATGGGCTGAATCAGCATGGCCTTTTGAAATATAGCAACAGGCAACCAGAGTAGCCATGATTATTATTTTTCATCTTTTTTAGAAAGACAAAAATCCAGAAATTTGACAGCACAAGTCTATGTGGAAATAGTTACTCATACACATTCCTAGGAGATAAGAATGTGGATTGGGGCAGCTGTGGAAGCAATTATTTTCCTGTATTTTTCCCTTTTCCTCTCTTTGATTTTTGGAATCATATGACTAATATATCTTTTCCACAAGTCTAATTAAGGAAGAAAAAAACTTGAAAGTTTATTTAGGTTATTTTATTATGTAGGAAATTTATACATAATATGTGTATTGACCTATAGAATTTATAAGACAATTTCACAAATACTGACTCATTTTATTAACTGTAGCAATTCTGTGAAGAATGCACAACTAGGGTAATTATTATAATCTCCAATCACAACTTCAGAAATGAAAACTCTATTTGTTGATGGCATGGTCAGAATTTAAGCTGAGCAATCCTTAAAAAAAAAAGTAATAGCTTGGCACAGTGGAAAGCAAACTAGAAATCAGAAAACCCAAGTCCTATTTCCAATTTTGTCTTTAATTCCTTGAATATTATTGGGCCAAATGCTTAACTTATTTTGCATTTGATTTTATCATCCAGAGACCAGACCAGATATGAAAATACCTACTGTTCTAACCTCCTCTGTAGAGTGTTAAAGGGATAAGATAATACATGTGAAGATGCTTTGAAAATAAATAAATACAGAGTATCATTACCAGCAACTGTAAATATAAAGATAAAATAGAACATGATCTGCTTAAAGATAACAGACTGAGAAAATACAGTGAATTTACAGTAATAATGATTTTGTTGAAGTTGCTAATTTGTGTCCAACTCTTTGTGACCCTACGGGCTGCAGCACTCAAGGCTCCTCTGCCCTCCACTATCTCCTGGAGTTTGCTAAAATTCATGCCCATATTCGATCCAACATATAACTACAAAATTCCAGAAAGAGAGGATAGTAAAATTGAAAGGAAGAATTATCAAAGAACTAGAATAGCAGTTCTCAAGGTGTGATCCAAGGACCTCTCAGGTCCTCTCTTTTCTTATTAACCAAAACAACATATCTCAACAGTTACAAAAGGATGTCAATAGATAATATGAAAAATTAGAAAATCTGGAACTAGCTGCCTGAGTTTCTTATCTAGAGATAATAACTATTTAAAGACATGACTACTACAAGAAACAGGTAAATAAAGAGATTATCTATGGAGACAGGGATGCGGAGAAAATAAATTAGTCAAGGATCCTTTAAATTTCAGTATTTACAAATCTAACTAGATAGCTCAGTTAATATGAAAGTGTTAGTCACTCAGTCATTTCTGACTCTTTGCAACCCCATGGACAGTAGCCCACCAGGATTCTCTGTCCGTGGAATTTCCAGGCAAGGACACTGGAGTGAGTTGCCGTTCCCTTCTCCAGAAGGTCATCAGGAAGACACCCAGGAATCAAACCTGTGTCTCCTGCATTACAAGCAGATCCTTTACCTTCTGAGCCAGTTAATACAGGCTTCACTATCATAAAGGAATTTCTCATGGTTGCACTTTAGGAGACTGAGAGTTGGTCCTTCTTGAGGTTTTGGAGGTGAAAATTATTGACATGACTGTAGTCTGCAAGTGGGTCCTACAGATGACCTCTGTGCATTCCCCTCCATGCAACTGTGAAATGTTGTGTGTGTTTGAGGAACACTGTGTGTGTTATCCTCCTTGTTCTTAAACCATGAAGTGATTTAAATCCCTGCTAGATTTTCTAGCTCTTCTATCTTCCTGTCCCTGTCCTCCTCTCCAGCTCCTTGTTGCTGCTGCTGCTGCTGCTAAGTCACTTCAGTCATGTCCGACTCTGTGCGACCCCATAGACGGCAGCCCACCAGGCTCCTCCGTCCCTGGGATTCTCCAGGCAAGAACACTGGAGTGGGTTGCCATTTCCTTCTCCAATGCATGAAAGTGAAAAGTGAAAGTGAAGTCGCTCATTCATGTCCGACTCTTCACGACTCCAAGGACTGCAGCCTACCAGGCTCCTCCATGGGATTTTCCAGGCAAGAGTACTGGAGTGGGTTGCCATTGCCTTCTTCACTCCTTGTTGGGTTGTCTCTTTATAACGCCTTATTACAAACTTGAAACACACCAGCTGAAGTTATTTTTTAGCAGTGTTATGTTTTTCTGATGGACAGGGAGGCCTGGTGTGATGCAGTCCATGGGGTCACAAAGAGTCAGTCACGACTCACCAACAGAACTGAGCTGAACTGAATGTTTTTCCGAAGAAGAACAATGGGACAATTTGTATTGAGGCAGGGTCTTAGAATCTCTTGCCCTAGTTTGTAGTGGAATATTTGGGGAAATCCAGGGCATTTCTAGAACAATCAAGCTCTTTAGATTGGGTCCTGTCTCCTGAAAGGGGACATTAAATGACGACGTTGAGTAATGGACATTCTGGAATGGAAAGGTGGAAGTAGGGTAGAGACACTCAAGAGCCTCCCACCCCCGTACAGACACGTGGGTCTACTGTTTCTGGAATTATGGATGTCAGTCATTAACTTGATATATTTCACATGCCATCCAAAGAGGAGGGTAAGGACACAAATATATTCTGCAGCATAGTAATTACGGTGTGACCAACCATCCTGGTTTGTTTGGGACTACCCCAATTTTAAGGCTTCTTGGGTGACACTAGTGGTAAAGAACCTGCCTGCCAATTCAGGAGATGTAAGATACGTGGGTTCGAGTCCTGGATGGGGAAGATCTCCTGGAGGAGGAAATGGCAACCCATTCCAGTGTTCTTGCCTGGAGAATCCCTTGGACAGAGGAGCCTGATGAGCTAGTCTATAGGGTTCCAAAGAGTCAGACACAACTGAGTCGACTTAGCACCCACACACATACCAGTTTTAGCATTGGAAGTCCTGCATTCCAGGAAACCCCTCAGTACCAGAAACATTGGAACAGTTGGTTATCTTATGATCTGATGTCCAGTGAGGTGTCAACTGCCTAGAATAAAATCCCAACTCCACCAGATATTAGCTGTGTGAATTTGTTGAAATTATTTAATTTCATATCTTCTCAATTGCCTTGAATGAAATGGGGATAACTCAGTACCTAAGTAGTGGGATTGTGATAATAAATGACTGAACACATGTAAAGAATTCAAAGTGGTGCCTAGTAGGTAGAAAACAATAATAAATATTACCTAACAAAACCAATAGAAAAATTACTATTTTCAAGTAGAAAGATGATTTATTACATACCAAAATAAAGAGTTGTATAAATAATATCATTCTGTTTTAGAGATTGATGAGATCAAATAGGGCCAATGAATATTCTGAGATATCAGTTAGGTGAATAAAAGTCAAGTACTTATTTGGTTAATCCTATAAACTCTGCAGAAATAGTTGTCAGGAAAGGCAGCACTCCATATTCATCTGAGCTATAGACAAAGCTTCAAACAATGTGGTGATGGTGGTTTAGTTGCTAAGTCATGTCCAACTCTTGCTACCCCATGGACTGTAGCCTGCCAAGCTCCTCTGTCCATGAGATTCTCCAGGCAAGAATACTGGAGTGGGTTGCCATTTCCTTCTCCAGGGGATCTTCTTGACCCAGGAATTGAACCCGGGTCTCCTGCATTGCAAGCAGATTCTTTCCCAACTGAGCGATAAGGGGTGCTATTAAAACAACCCAGTAATCAAAGCTACTTTCATACCTGATTAAAAATATGAGATTAGGTTCATCTTGCATCAAATCTGTATCACTGAAGTAGACATCATAAGCTATGTACTGTTGACAATAGAGGTAGTAAAACATGGAATGTAGTCAAATAGGGCCATGCATAATTGAGCTTGAACTGTTCTAGTATTTATTTTTTGGAAGGCAGCTATATGTTCACCGCTATATCACCAAGGCTATTGTTTTAATATTAAGTAAATTCTAAGTCTTCTTGAAATTGATGGTTGTAAGAAATGTACAGTAGATATATCTTCTTTTGGTTGTTATTTTGTTGTTGTTTGTTTGTTTGTTTGTTGGTATTCAACATCTGAACATCTTTCTTCTTCTTGGGTTATCCCCTAGCATATGGGCATTGATCCCACTCTGGAACTGAAGAGGCCAAATTCTGCTTCCTCTTTCTCTGTTGTAGCTATAACAGTATTCATCAAAACTTTGTGTGCATCAGAATCACACTGAAAGTTTTTTAAAACATGGATTGCTCTTAGGGGGGATTTACCATAGTTTTGCTGTAATTTGTTCTTTCTGTTTGTGCTAATTCTTTGGAGAAGACGGGAAAAAATTCTGTAACGATGTGTATCAGAATCACAATAGGCAAGTCTCACTGAACTGAAAAGTTCCTGATTAAACAAAACAAAACAAAACATGGATTGCTGGGCCCCATTCCCTGGAGGGATTGATAATTTAAATTTCTAAAAAGTTCCCAGGTGATGTTGATATCACTGGTAAAGGATAACATTTGCAGGACTAATGAGTTAGAATATGCACACAGGACTCAGGTCAAACAAAGAGATGCATCTATCTCAGACTTGAGACAATAATGCACACACCAGGTCAACTGAGAAATTATCTGTAAATAGAGCAGGCATGTCAGGAATCCAGTTCTGGCAACCTAAGTGTTCAACAGCAGGCTTTAAAGTAGATTTTTTTGTGTCCTTTAACACAGCCTCAAAGTAGGGCACAAAGATACTCAGTCTGTTCTTGGTAGTAACAGTGCCATCAATAAAAGGAGTGAGAGAAGTTCTAGCAGAAAAAACTCAGATGAGGTGGGATGATGCTTCTGTAAGTGGCAGCTCCAAGGAGTGATGAGTACGTGGTCAAAAGCCTGGAGAAGAGACTGGTCTGATCACATGACCCCACCCCAAAGTTACTTCCCACTACGTGACTCACTACGTGATACACATGATGAGCCATCTGACTTTCAGCTCCTACCCTGAGTGATAAATCAGACTGAGATTTCATTGTAATAAATAACAAATTAGAATAAAGGAATTTGCATGCACTATAAAACAGAGCATTCTTGTGGAAAGGGCAACAAGACTGACATTTTTAACATAAAAAATAAACACTTCTTGCATCAGTATTTCTACTGGCATTTAAGACCACTTTTCTGAATATCACTCTATTTCATGTTGTTTTAGCTGATACTGAGTTGGAGCTGCGACATGTTCATTATTCTTTCTTAAAAATTCTTATAATTCAAGAGATTCAAAGTTCTTTCTAAAATCCAAACCAGAAAAGTAGATAGTTAGATGTTAATTTAGTCTTCTTTTACATCTACAGAGTGTCTGTCCTGTGTGTGTGTGTGTGTGCTAAGTCACTTCAGTCATGTCAGACTCTGCGACCTTATGGACTGTAGCCCACCAGGCTTCTCTGTCCCTGGGATTCTCCAGGCAAGAATACTGGAGTGGGTTGCCATGCCCTCTTCCAGACCCAGGGACTGAACTATGTATTTTTATGTCTCCTGCATTGGCAGGTAGGTTCTTTACCACTAGTGCCACCTGGGAAGCCCTGTCTACCCTATGGATTATATTAATTTAATTTGTAATTAAAATTATTCCCACAAAGAAAATTCCAAGACCAGATAGTTTCATTGGTGAAATCTATCAAATATTTAAGGAAGAACAACTACCAGTTTTGCACAATCTTTTCAAGAAAATGAAAAAGAGACTATTTCTGTAGTAAAAAATTTTTATTGAAGTATAATTGATGTATAATATTGTGTGTAACAGGTGTACAGCATAGTGATTCACAATTTTTAAAGGTTATACTTCATTTATGGTTATAAAATATTGCCTACTTTCCCTGTATTGTACAATATATCCTCATAGTTTGTTTATTTTATACAGAATAGTTTGTACCTATTAGTCTCCTACCCCTGTGTTCCCTCTCTCCCTTTTCTTCTCCCTGCTGGTAATCACTACTTTGTTCTCTGTAACTGTGAGTCTGTTTGTTGTTGTTGTTTTTGCTGTTATATTCACTAGTTTGTTTTATGTTTTTTATATTCCACGTCTGACATTTCACTAAGCACAGTGCCCTCCAAGCCCTCCCATGTTGTTGCAAATGGCAAAGTTTCATTTTTTTTTAATGGCTGTTGTATATTTGTTTCTGTGCATCCTCAGTTGCTTCAGTTGTATCTGACTCTTTGCGACCCCATGGACTGTAGCCCGGCAGGCTCCTCGGTCCACAGGATTCTTTAGGCAAGAATACTGGAGTGGGTTGCTATGCCCTCCTCACGCTTCTGAGAGGTGTATTAATGCATACTCATTTTATGCTGTCACCAACTCTTAAATCTTTTTGTTGGAATTAAAAGTCATCGCATTGTTTTGATGTTTCTGAGACAGTGAGTAAGCAGTGAGCTGAAGCAGCATCCTTCACCTGGTTCCCAGGTCTAGATGTTTCTTTTCTTTCAGTGCATTCCCACAAGACCATTTCCTTTCCCATCTTTCTTCACTTAGCCCACACCCAGCCTCCTGGGCTTCAGACATGCTTTCTAGCATTGCTGTCACATCAAGACACTTCTGCATATTGTGTCAGAGGCCCCCATAATTTGATCATGTTATGCTTCTCCCTGGAAATCACCAGCAGCAACTTATTGCTTAAAGAATAAAGTTGAAGCTCCCTAACATGCCATGATACTGATACATTAACATATCAAATTAGAAATATTTACAATGATTGTTCCATATTTTAGTGTTTCTTAAAACATTTCTATGAGGAAGAGAGAGGTCCAATAGTCTCCCTAATTGTAAATTAATGAAACAGAGGTGAATTGCTTTCCAGAGCTCTTCAGAATTAGATGATGAAGCCAATAGCAAATTATATTTTTAAGTCCTCTCTTTTGCCTCGAGAACAGTGATTTTATTCTTTTATTTTTTATAATGCTTTGATGCACACAATAAATAACTCACATTTTCCACATGTTCCCCTGTGCATACTTGTGACATGTCCAATTGATGGCCCTTTTCTATGACTCATAAAACCTATCAGCCCATTCTTGTGAGAAGTTGTATGGGATCAAAGTTAAAAGCCAAACACTATAGCTCCCCAGGTTTGTGTTTCAGTCAGTCTGTTAAGACTCTGAGGCAAACTGTTTAACCTCTTCAAGGCATCATTTTCTTATCTCTAAAATGTGGACAACAAAACAGATTTTAGAGTTTTAATAAGAATAGAATGAGATGCTGATAGAGTTGTTAGCACTTTTTAAGTATTTAGTGGAGGGTCAATTTAAAATTGTTTTCTCATTTATTTTGAAGTTTCTTGCTTGGGGTTCTGAAGTCTGTTTTAATAAAAGTCCCTTGCAACACAACCTCCCAACAGGTCATGACTAAGAAATGTGTGACGATACTGCTTTCTAGTCAATGCATTTTAAAAATAGTTAAGTAGCTGGGGGCACTGTCTGAGTTCCCTTGTGCAGTTTGCTCTTCTCCAGACTCAAGTGAGATTGGAAAAGAGGTGCAGAGCACAGCAAACACATACTGTGGCCCCTCTACTAGCTGCTGCTGCTGCTGTGAAGTCGCTTCAGACGTGCCCGACTCTGTGCAACCCCACCGACTGTAGCCCACCAGGTTCCTCAGTCCATGGGATTTTCCAGGCAAGAGTACCGGAGTGGGTTGCCATTGCCTTCTCCTCTACTAGGAAGCCCCTCAAACTATTAAAAGCAGAAATGTGGAGTAGACTGCAGTCACTGGTTTCTTTTCAATAAGGCTTTTGAAAAGAACATTCTATTTTATTAGGAGTTAATAAATACCAAACAAGCATCTAAAACATTCTTAAATTTATTTGCACAACTATTGGATGATTGCTGATTCTAGAATTCCCTGGTAGCTCAGCTCATAAAAAATCCACCAGCAATGCAGGAAACCCTGGTTTGAGTCCTGGGTTAGGAAAATCCCCTGGAAAAAGGATAGGCTATCTATTCCAGTATTCTTGGTCTTCCCTGGTGGCTCAGATGATAAAGAATCCACCCACAGTGTAGGAGACTTGGGTTTG
This sequence comes from Giraffa tippelskirchi, assembly GCF_054371585.1. Classification (NCBI taxonomy): domain Eukaryota; kingdom Metazoa; phylum Chordata; class Mammalia; order Artiodactyla; family Giraffidae; genus Giraffa; species Giraffa tippelskirchi. The sequence goes on along the minus strand of NC_137280.1, from coordinate 34,182,462 downwards.
ATCCCTGGGTTGGGAAGATTGGAGGAGGGCATGGCAACCCACTCCAGAATTCTTGCCTGGAGAACCCCATGGACAGAGGAGCCTGGTGGGCTACAGTCCATGGGGTCTCAAAGAGTGGGACACGACTTAGCGACTAAGCACAGAACATAATGAAGAACATTAAAATTCAAATCTTTGGCTTCCTCTAGAGCTGGATTCATGTCTCTACTCCTTCACTTACTAGGTATAAATCCTGAAGTTACTTGACTTCTCTGGGTCTCTTTCCATAGTTGTGTGATAGGAAAAAAAATAAAACCTATCTCATAATAAAACCTACCTATCTCATAGGTAGCTGATTTGAAGATTAAATGGGCTTCCCAGGTGGTACAGTGGTTGGTAAAGAATCTGCCTGCCAATGCAGGATATACAAGAGACATGGGTTCTATCCCTGGGAAGATCCCCTGGAGTAGGAAACAGTGACCCACTCCAGTATCCTTGCTTAGAAAATTCCACAGACAGTGGATTCTGGTGGGCTCCAGTCCATGGGGTCGCCGAGTTGGACACAACTGAGCACACACACACACAAACACATTGAAGATTAAGTGAGAAAAGAGATGTATTAATAAAATGTTTAGTACAGTTTCTGTCACATCCTAAGGACTCAGATAATAATACTCATCATTTTCCCATTTGAAATCACTTCTCTGTTCTATTTGATCCCATTTTGAAATATTTTTATTTTTCTATGGAAATCCTTCTCAGTACCACACTCACTTTTTCTTAATGTCTTGTATCCAAGGAAATTGTGTCTACAGCAAAAAAAAAAAGAAAGAAAGCTCAACTTGGGGAGAAAATGGAGTTGGACGGATGACAGAGGACCTAGTGTTCAGATTTGTTGGAAGAGGCTCAACTGGGACGATGTTGGTCGGGAAATGTTAGCATCGCTATTCGTCATGCTCAGAGGGGATCTGACCAAATGGAAGGGACCACAGGGCCCAGGAAAGGAGAGCAAAGAGGTTCTGGCTGCTTCTCCTTTCAGAGTTCTCATTAACAGTCATCAGGAGCAGGCGAGCTGGCTGTGTTCTGACAGCCTTCCAATTTGTGCAGGAGAAAGCTGCTCTGAGAAAGGGCTGCTTTGAGCCTTCCTGTTATGCCTGGGAATGTCAGCAGGCTGTTTGGTACAACTCTAAGCCTGATTATATTTTGGCATTTATATACTGCCATCTGTCCACGTGATTTATTGTATCCTTTGTAACACTCATTGGGATGTTTTTAGGTGAGATAAATGATAAGAGTAAATCGCTCCTTGGAATCAAAAAAACACATGTGATGAAGATTAGCAGTGCTAAGCACTTTAAAATGTATCTTGTTCCTAAGGGAAAATCTTACAGACATTTGTACAATCAATTACAAGGAATCCACAGTAGCACTCAGAATTGCCTCACCACTTTCTCTAAACTCATTAATGCTATATTCATTTTCAATAGAAATGAGTGACTGCCTTTTGTTAAGCTTGCCTAACAAAACAATTGCAGACCTAATTGGTTCCTGGAAGAATTCAGCCTGCTGCTGGAAAACTCAGTAATGTTGTAGGATACTGGTAACAAAATGTGGTTTCTGGAACTATCTGGGTAATTGCTGAAAAATATACCAGCAGACTGTGGGTTAAGCTGCTACTCAGCACACTTTTTTCAGCATTTTGTCTCTCTAGACTCTCTCAATAGAGTCCTCTTTCCCCCTTCACTTACGTCCTTCAACTGCCTCAAAAAAACCCCCCCAAAAACAGACTTACACACACACACACACACACACACACACACACACACACACACACACATGCACCTTGATATTTACACATTCACAATATTTCTCTATCCCTTCTTCAGTACTCTTTTGCTTAAAGAAAAAATGTTTCAGGCATCAGATCACTATGCTAATTTTCTTCAAGCTTATTACTAGATAATTATGCGTTAATTAGCAGTTTAGAAAACTGGCAATTTCATATATAAGAAGTTACTCTCTGGAGTTAAAAAAGATCATACAAGTCACAGGAAATGCAATAAAGCTAAAGAAATCATTGTTGCTTCTTTAGAGTGGTTATCTAGTATAATTCTCTGTTAGCTATAAGCCCTGTGAAGGTGGATATTGTGTCTACTTTTTCCATAATAGTATTGTCAACACTTAAAAACAATGCCCACTGTATGGCAAGGATGCAATAAATATTTGCAAAGTGTGTAATCTTGTGGTGAACCTACAATATATCAAGCCCTGAGTTAGGTCCTGAATAAGATGCAGTCTGAGCACCAAAGGTGTTCATGGTCTATAAACAGCTATGGGAACACTGAGGAGCCATGGCTTTTGCTCATGAGCTGATTGGGGAAGACATAGGGAATATAATGATGAGAATTTGAAATTTAAACTGGACCTGTACAGTAAGTGAGAGTTCCTCAGATAAAATGGAGTAGGGAGAATAATTCTAGACAAAGAGAATAAGATTACAAAAGTCATAGAGGCTTGATAGTGCATTTGGGAACCATAAATGAAAACTGTAGCCAGGGTGTAGACTATATATGAAGGCATGAGGCCAACGAGGTTTGAAAGGTAGCCAACGAATTTGGACTTCATCTAGTAAAGGGAGCCATTTTGGATGATTGCTCTAGAGTGGTGACTTGACTCAAAGTGAGAGAATGGATGAAAGAACCTGGATAAAGTACTCTATTTGGCAGACATCACCAATGTGCCTGAGGGAGCAGAGGAGGGCCTGGATGAGAAGACAGCTGATGGGCGACGATGGAGTGGGTAATTGTAGGCAACAGTGTGTGGGCAGAGCTAACAGGATTTAACTACTAACTGAAGGATATGAGGGAGGTAACTCACCTACTCAAAGTTTCTCTAAGAAATGATATGCATACTTGGGGACATTTACTGAGACAGTAAATGGAAGAGTAGGAACAGCTTCTGGGAAAATAAGGAGTTTGTTTAGAAGATATTTATTGATGTTTCCAGGTTTGATAGTTTCACAACGATAAATAGTGAACCATTGGAATGGAGTTCAGATCTCAGAAGATGTGTCAATGCAAGAGACAAAGAGTGATTTGCTTAAAGGTGATGGTTGAAACCTTTGATGAGCTAGCCAAGGTAGGGCATGACAGATAAAGGACAAGAAGACTAAAGACTGAATCTTGGGAAATGTTTCTATTTGAGGGGGAATCAGAAAGGAGAATGAATGAAGGAATAGAGAAAAAATTGTTTTGGAAAAAAAACACAGTAGAGAAATAGAAACCAGTAGGGGGAAATTTCACAAGGGAGAGGGAATGTTGAAGGAACCTGATCACTTAGAATGCTTTTGGTATTTAAAACTTCATTGGTTTCTTTGGAAACTAATGGGTGATTGTGGGATTCAAACTACAGAGAGTTAAGGAGCAACTATGAAGTGAGGGATGAAGGTACTGAGCATTTTAACTATTCTATGAAGATTTTAGCAATTAAAGGAAAGGAAGAGCCATTGAGAGTTTGATGAGGTAGCAATATCAGAGAAGGTTTTATTAAGATCATAGAGTAAGCTGTCTAGGAAAAAAAATTATCAGAGAGGAAGGGTGGAAGATTACAAAGAGAAAACATTATTTATGGAACAAACCAGAGGAATGAAAGAAGGAAGTAGGGTCTATTGTTTGGGTCTTAAAATGATTAAATTCATTCTCTCACTGTTTTCAGATGATAGATATTGGGGGTTCTCTGAGGTCCAGAAACATTAAACTTTTTCTAGAGAATATGTGTTAGGTTACAATTATAAAAATAAGAATTGATGCTTTTGAACTGTGGTGTTGGAGAAGATTCTTGAGAGTCCCTTGGACTTCAGGGAGATCAAACCAGTCAATCCTAGAAGAGATCAATCCTGAATATTCATTGGAAAGATTGACACTGAAGCTGAAGCTCCAATACTTTGGCCACCTGATGCAAAGACCCTGATGCTGGGGAAGATTGACGGTAGGAGGAAAAGAGGGTGACAGAGGATGAGATGGTTAGATAGCATCACCAACTGAATGGATATGAATCTGAGCAAACTCTGGGAGATAGTGAAGGACAGAGGAGCCTGGCATCCTGCAGTTCACGGGTTGCAAAGAGTTGGACATAACTTAGTGACTGAACAACAATGATAGCAAATAAAAATAACTATGCTGCTTAGGATTTGATGGGGGGGTGGTGTTTGTTGAAACCTTATGATACATAGGGAACAAACTCAGTCTAGCCTGAACTGAGAAGTTGGCAGCCAGCACTCTGCTCCAAGGGATAGCACCTCTGCTTTGGTTACCTTTTCTTACCTTCACCACGGTGACTCCATTTCTTAGACTAAGGAAAGTAAGTATTTATAATATAGTCCAATCAACTTGGATCTGCAATAGAAGAAAGCTAATTCTTGGTTATATTGTGGTTGTAAAAAATATTGCTCATGTGTAATGGGCAGACTGTGGGTTAAGAGATTAAAAAATCCTGAACACATTTTTTCTGGGTCTGTGAACAGAGCTTGAAAGGTGATACTGGAGCATGAGTGAAAACCGTGACTGAGGAATTAACCATTGGACCAACAAGTGCACATATTGCTTTCAGGCAATATTGAAGCACAGGGTGTTTTCCCTTTTCAATTATCCTTTCTAGGAAAAGAGATCAAAGAGAAGTTGATGACATTTGAATTCAATTACTGTGCGTGGTTGTAGAGGACTTGTGAACTCAAGATACTTGGAGCGTTAGTAATAACCAAATAAAGAATGGGTTTGGACACTTATCTGATGGGCTGTTACATGACCTTCATATTGGATTAGGCTTTGTGTTTCAGAGCAAACACTGGTTTCTCATGAAGCAGAGTATATCTCATGAGGTTTCACTAAGTGAAACTCTTTGTAGAAAGTAAAGATTTTCAGCAATTAAAGTGCCCGATGAATATCAAAACCATCAGGCAGTAACTTGTACAAACAAAACAGAGGAGCCTAAGAAGGTACAAGTTTTTCCACTTCTAAGCCATAGAGATAACTTCAGATTTATAAGAGTTAAACCTTTGGCTCTTTGAACAAGCTTGGCATTGCCCTAGTTGCTAGGTGACGAATGTCCTGAAGGAGAAGAGCAAGGAAAAAGTGGTTTGCTAAGTAAAATATTTGTAATTCTTTTTTTTTTCAAGTAGTCAGTATTTATGAAAATACCAAAGGAAAATGTCAGTAAGCAATCAACAAAATCGCATACTCAGGTGTTCTTACATTTTTATGGTAGGCATCATGGTATGCATTTGTGGCCTATCTTGAATTTCAAATTCTAGGAAACATGGTTTGTTAGTTAAGAGTGGGATACATGTGTACCTGCGTGCTAAGTCATGTCCAACTCTGTGCGACCGTATGGACTGTAGGCTTCCAGGCTCCTCTGTCCATGGGATTCTCCAGGCAAGAATACTGGAGTGGGTTGCCATGCCCTCCTGGAAGCAATCTTCCTGATCCAGAGATAAACAGGAGTCTCTCAAGTCTCCTGCGTTGGCAGGCAGATTCTTTACCACTAGCGCCACTTGGGAAGTCCAACCATGGGACAGGACATACCCAAAGACTTTAGACTTGAAACTAGACCCTCATCTTTCAAGATGAACAGAGTTGCTCGGGAAGAACTAAAGATCTAAGATGAAGGACAGAAGAAGGTATTAAGGCAATAAGAACACCCAGATAGCTGTCCTCTTCATCTTTTTGTTCCTGGAATGTGCATAATTCTTGGTCCATATATAAGAAAATGAAAAAATGATTTTTTGACTAAATGAAATGATCAATGATCATTGATCCCATGGGCAAGTACAATACAAGGCTGGGACCTTCAGAAATGGAAACACTCAGGAATTCAGGATATTGAAATAAGAGAAAATTCTGTTAGGAGACAATGGAAGACAGACCCAGGTAGGAATTCAAGGTCAGGACCCAAATCTGAAAAGAAGAGGACTAGTCCTAAGGGTGCTGATATTGAAGGAAATTTGTCAAGGCAAGTTCTAGGCCTAAGCAATAAGGCAGAAATCAGTTAATCAGCCCTGCATCATTCAATTCATTCGGCGGTTGGTTATTGAGTGCTTTTTCTGTAACAGACACACTACTAGATGCCAAGAATAAAGCAAAACCAGACAAAGATTCCTGTCCTCAGGTAGCAGATAGTAGAAAGGAGCCAGAAAAAAAGAAAGTAAAATACATATAATGCTATGTGAGTAAATGTTTTAAAGAAAAATAAAGCAATTAAGAGAGATAGTATTTATTTATATTTTTGACTGTGCTGGGTCTTCATTGTTGTAAGCTGGCTTTCTCTAGTTGCGGTGATTGGGGGCTACTCTCTAGTTGGGGGTGCGTGGGCCTCTCTTTGCGATGGTTTCTCTTGTTGCAGAGCACAGGCTTTATGCACACAGGCTTCAGTAGTTGTGGCACATGGGCTTGGCAAGACTTCCTTGTGGCTCAGCTGGTAAGGAGTCTACCTGCAATGCAGGAGACTCGGGTTTGATTCCTGGGTTGGGAAAATCCCCTGGAGAAGGAAACGGCCACCCACTCCAGTATTCTTGCCTGGAAAATCCCCATGGACAGAGGAGCCTGGCGGTCTACAGTCCATAGCATCGTACAGGGTCAGACACAATTGAAGCGACTTAGCATGCACGCACAAGTGGTTTACTATACACATATTTGTAGTTAATTGTGTTTGTTGAAGTAAAATTCCTAGTGTGATTTAACTTTTAAAGAAATATAATAAAAACAAAATGAAGCCTAAATTTAAGTAAAACATAAGTGATATCCTACATTCTAATTCTAGGTTGTCTACCACATTCCACTACCCATTTTCTAAACCAGTTTCCAGGCACCATCCTAAGTGCCAGAAGAAGGGAACTTCCAGGACTAGACATCCAGTGGAGACATTTATAGACCAATTTCTATTTGACCAAAGTGACTGGGTTGTTCATTTTTAATTGTGCCAAAATCCTGAGCACCTTCCCTTTTAGCTGGGATGCTTCTTTACATATGTGTTTAGTCACTCATTTATGTCTGACTCTTTGTGACCCTATGGACCGTAGCTCCCCAGGCTCCTCTGTCCATGGGATTTCCCAGGCAAGAAGACGGAAGTGGGTTGCCATTTCCTTCTCCAGACTTTACATGATAGGCAGCAAAGGAGTAGGAGAGATGACACAAGTTTCTTTGATTTTTCCCCAGAAACATTACCTCTTGAGTTGGGGCTGAGGGGTAGGGGGCCAGAACTCTCTAGGAATTAAGTGATATCCTATTTCATATTCATTACAAGCCAAAGCCAGGCTTCCACAAGTCTAAATTCAATTGTTCAGCCACTGCTTAGCACAGCTAGTTTATCAAACAGGGTATTGTGCAGTCTAAATAGAAACAAAAAGCCTTTTGATTTGGGCAGTTCTCATGAGAGCTCATTGAACTTATTGTGATATTTCTGTTTATACAGAAAAGAACCAGATTAGTATCTGATCATAGATCAGCACATTTATAAATGCTGAATACTGAGCTGTGGGCAACATGGGATTGGATACAGAATTTGTAATTATTTTTGCTTTATTGTGTTTGCTGCAAGGACAGGGCGAATTTAGGAGGCTCTGATTTCATTGGCAGGGGCCTGGGATAGCAGCCGGTCACTGAGGTGCACACTAGCCCCACACGGAGCTGGATCCAAGCAGCTCCCAAGAGGCTGGACCCGCAGGTGTTAGCGCTAAATGTGTAGATTCAGAGCAGAAGGCGGGGATGGAGCATGCATGTATCTTGCTGCCTTAATCCATATGTGAGCTGACAAGTGTCTCTATTATCTCGTGGCAAGATATCCATCCTGTAGGGGAAATGGTGGTGAAGATGGCGCCACAGTTGGTTAGGAAAGAGGAGTTGTGGAAATCGTTCAAGAGGCAAGTGTCAAGGCAACTGACTCTGAACATTTGCCTGAATGATCAAGTAGGAAATCAGGGGGTCTTTTTTTTTTTTTTTAAGATTTAAAAGCATGTAATGACATAGCATGTATTTAACTGACTTCCAGCTTTTCTTAGTGGTAAAGAACCTGCCTGCCAATGCAGGAGACATAAAAGATGCGTGTTGGATCCCTGGGTTGGAAAGATCCCTTGGAGGAGGGCATGGCAACCCATTCCAGTATTCTTACCTGAAGAATTCTAGGGACAGAGGAGCCTGGCAGGCTACAGTCCATAGGGACGCAGAGAGTCAGACATGACTGAAGCGACTTAGCATGCATGCACATGTATTTAACAGAGGATAAAAGTGGAGAGGTATAGGTCGTAAAGACTGAGCCATAAGCCTGAGTGACCACCTCCCTGCTCAGGACCAGCCTCTGGAATTCATTTCTATCAATGCCATTTTGATCTTGCAGTAAGATGAAAATTTGTCATTATAGTCATTCCAGTGACAGAGAAATGCATGCATACTATGTATCAAATACCAAGGGAATGAAGCAAATTATTAATACAGTGTTAATGCACAAGTAAGTAACCATTGGGGCACCACTACTTTGTCCAGTCTGAGACTAGCAAGATCTGTTCCACTTGTACACCTACTAATGATTTAAAGGGTTTATTATACTTCCAGTTTTATTATACTTTGTACTAGAATTATCTCAAATGTATTTCAGAAAAAAATTAAAATTATAGATTATTTAAAACAGTGTCAGTTTTCTATTCCTTCTTAAATACTGATATTCTCGACGTTTGTCAGAGCTGATGCTGAAAAGTCACATCAAGAGACAAAATGTTAGCTGCTCAGAGGCAAGAAGAGGTTCATTTTCCTGGAAGTGAATTAGACCAACCAGCTGTGGAAAGCAATACTTGTCGTTTATATGCTGTAAAAACAATACAATACACGCACATACTTTTTATTGAAGTATATACAGAAAAGTGCACATTTAATAAGGATACAGTGAGAAGAACATTTCCAAATTCAGCCACTCATGTAACCAATATCCCCACCAAGAGACAACATTATCAGGACACCTTTTGTGTCCCTTGCCAGTCATTACAATTCTCATTTAAACCACTATCCCAGCTTCCAATAACATCTGTTAGTTTTAGTTGCTTTGACACTTAATGTAAATGATACACAGGTTGTCATCTTTTGTGCTTGACTTCTTTCACTTACCATTATTTTTGTCAGATACATTTATTAGCCTCCCTTAACCTTTACTAGCACCCCCTACCCCCCAACACCCACCCCCACATGCTCCTCCAGAACCAGATACTTCTATCGTGAAGTTTCTGATCTGTATTTTTAGCAGAGCTTTCACGAACATTCTAGTACATTCTTTTGGTAACTACATGTATGCGTTTCTGTTTGGTATATACCTAGAAATGGAATTACTAAGTCATAATAAAGTTTATGTTTAGCTTTGATAGATACTGCCAGTTTTCTCAAGTGCGTTATACCAACTTCCATCTGTCATTTTAACTGTGAGTGGCACAAAAGTTTCCACTTAGCTCTTGCCTGAAGTACTTCCTTTCTTCCTTCTTGTCTTAAAGTGTATATGTTTTTGGGTAACAGCAAGGCTTTCTGCCAAGTCCCAAGAAGTAGAGATTGTAGAATAAAAGGAAGGAGGAATATAGGGAACAGGCCTGAGAATTAAAAAAATTACCTGAGATTACATGACTTGGGCCCCTATATCTCTTTAGCTCTTATTCTTTAATCCAAGTAAGAACTTGTATTTAACTTATGCCTCACTCAGGACTTTGACCCTAATTCTCACTTTCCCCAAAGCGCCCAACTTCCTCAGACTCACGCACCAAGTCACAGAAAATGGATCTTAGGACGCCTTGTGCATTGGGAATTGGTTCTGTAGTATCTGAAGTTTGGCCCTCTAGTCATATTTTCTCAAGAAAATAGTGTAAAGTGACTGGGTTGAATTCTACAGTTGGGATAGTAACATATTACTTAATAAGCCTTTTAGGGCTGTCTGTAATCCAGCCTGGATGTATCACATTAGACCCACAGGAAAAGCAGTTTTAACAACTTTTTTTTTTTTAAGTGCTGGGAATCCAGATGGATAATAAATTGGGAACCCCTCATCCTTACATATCAAACCTGAGTGTTCTTGATGTATAATAATTATTAATGATAATAGAAGCCACAAAATAAATTAATGGCTGTCTGGAAGCAGTCTTTGTAATGAGGGCCAGATGTGAGAACATACTCTGCGAGCAGTCAGAAAAGAAGGCAGTATCTCTGTGCTTAACTCTAGAACAGATGGCTATGCTCAGCACCTGGGCTGGTCTCTGATTACACAGATTCTTCTATTAGCCTTCTGCCTTAATCTCACTTCTCACACAGAAGGGAGTTACAGCTGTATGGTTTTCAACTATTTTTCTGGGTTAAACAGTCCTTTATGACATAAAGCAATGCATGTCTTCCCTCAGGTTAGAGCCCCTTCCTGAATATGGGGATAAGCGCACATGCTCATTTCACTTGACAAACCCCACAGTACTACAGAGGCCACAACTACCTTAAATGCTTATTTTATTAAAATCTTGACTACATAGCTCCTGTTGTATTACTATAATGTTGAAAAATAAAGTTATATAACTCAGTTAACTGCTGACCTCCAACTGTGAAAAAAAAAAGGAACCTAAACAAAGCTAGTCAATTGTGTCTAAGTTGCACAGACCCACAACCACTTCTGACTCATTGGAGAAAACCGCTGACATGTTTTGGAATTAATGCTTAAAGTAATATAATCTTATGCTTACATTTTACTCATGATGTCTGCTATTAGTTCTGATTATACACATCTATTCTCTTGAATTAAAAGATATCCTCTGGGAAGAGGATTCTGGGAAGATAATAAAGTAGGAAGCATCAGGAATGCATGTCCCCACCCAGACAATAATAATGCAGGCAGAATATGTCTGATGTAACTATTGTGGAACTCTGGAGTCTACTGAAGGCTTAGCTTGGCAGCAGTCACTCATCCCCCTACTCCCAGCTGTGGCAGACAGCTGTACATGTGTTCCTGGAGCAGCTTGCATGGCTTTGGGGAGCCCGAATTTGAAATAAGACTCTATCCTCCAAATATGGAACATCTGTAACCTGGTTACTGATTGCTGCTTCCTGTCTTAGAGGTGTAGTCACAGAGGCAGGCAGCCATTGTTGTTGCCTATTTCCCTGATGTGACAAGACCCTTCCCCTCAGACTGAAGTGACTTCTAGGGGATTTAAAAGGCCAACACCTTCCCTCCCTGCTTTCATTTTTCTCTTTTCCCCCTATTGTGGTCCTGATGTTAAAGATATGCAAAAGCAACTGCATACGTAGAGGAAAGTAGAAAGTCATTGCGCATGCCCAGGGAAAGGCATAGGCACAGAATAGACCTGGAAAGACCTTAAATTTATACCTCAGGCTAATCCTTGGCACAGAGGAAACCTACAGAAACCAAAACAAAACAACAAACAACAGATCTTGAGGGAAGGATGAGAATTTGATTTCCAGAATTACCACATTACTAGATTCAAATGTTTTAATTTGCAACAAAAAATCACAAAGCATACAAAGACACAAGAAAATATGTTTCATGCAAAGGAAAGAATAAGCCAACAGAAACTGTGTTTGAGAAAGACCTGATGGCAGATTTACTAGATAAAATCTATATAAACAACTGTCTAAAAGGTGCTCAAAGAACTAAAGAAAGACATGGAGAAAGTAAAGAACAATGATGTATAACAAAAGGGGAATATCAACAAAGAGATGAAAAACCTAAGAAGAATCCAAAAAGACATTCTGGGGCTGAAAAGTACAATCACTGAAAGTAAAAAAATCCATTAGAGGAATTCATAGGCAGATTTGAGCTGGCTAAGAAGGAATCAGAAATTCTGAAGACTGGACAATAGAAATTATCAAGTCTGAAGAATTGAAAGAAAATGATAAAAAAAAAAAGTGAGCAGAGTCTAAGGGGCATCAACAAATGGAGTAATATATGCATCTTGGGAATCCCAGGAAGAAAAGAGAGAATATTTGAAAAAAATAATTGCACCTAGAGCCAGACATCCTGGAATGTGAAGTCAAGTAGGTCTTAGGAAGCATCACTATGAACAAAACTAGTGGAGGTGATGGAATTCCAGTTGAGCTATTTCAAATCCTGAAAGATGATGCTGTGAAAGTGCTGCACTCAATATGCCAGCAAATATGGAAAACTCAGTAGTGGCCACAGGACTGGAAAAGGTCAGTTTTCATTCAAATCCCAAAGAAAGGCAATGTCAAGAATGCTCAAACTACTGCACAATTGCATTCATCTCACATGCTAGTAAAGTAATGCTCAAAATTCTCCAAGCCAGGCTTCAGCAATATGTGAACCGTGAACGTCCAGATGTTCAAGCTGGATTTAGAAAAGGCAGAGGAACCAGAGATCAAATTGCCTACATCCAATGGATCATCGAAAAAGCAAGAGAGTTCCAGAAAAACATCTATCTCTGCTTTATTGACTATGCCAAAGCCTTTGACTGTGTGGATCACAATAAACTGTGGAAAATTCTGAAAGAGATGAGAATACCAGACCACCTGACCTGCCTCCTGAGAAAGCTGTATGCAGGTCAGGAAGCAACAGTTAGAACTGGACATGGAACAACAGACTGGTTCCAAATAGGAAAAGGAGTACGTCAAGGCTGTATATTGTCACCCTGCTTATTTAACTTATATGCAGGGTACATCATGAGAAACGCTGGGCTGGAAGAAGCACAAGCTGGAATCAAGATTGCCGGGAGAAATATCAATAACCTCAGATATGCAGATGACACCACCTTTATGGCAGAAAGTGAAGAAGAACTTAAGAGCCTCTTGATGAAAGTGAAAGAGGAGAGTGAAAAAGTTGGCTTAAAGCTCAACATTCAGAAAACTAAGATCATGGCATCTGGTCCCATCACTCCATGGGAGATAGATGGGGAAACAATGGAAACAGTGTCAGACTTCATTTTTCTGGGCTCCAAAATCACTGCAGATGGTGATTGCAGCAATGAAATTAAAAGACATTTATTCCTTGGAAGGAAAGTTATGACCAACCTAGACAGGATATTAAAAAGCAGAGACATTACTTTGCCAACAAAAGTCCATCTAGTCAAGGCTATGGTTTTTCCAGTAGTCGTGTATGGATGTGAGAGTTAGACAGTGAAGAAAGCTGAGTGCTGAAGAATTAATGCTTTTGAACTGTGGTGTTGGAGAAGACTCTTGAGAGTCCCTTGGACTGCAACGAGATCCAATCAGTCCATCTTAAAGGAGAACAGTCCTGGGTGTTCATTGGAAGGACTGATGTTGAAGCTGAAACTCCAATACTTTGGCCACCTGATGCGAAAAGCTGACTCATTGGAAAAGACCTTGATGCTGGGAAAGATTGAGGGCAGGAGGAGAAGGGGACGACAGAGGATGGGATGGCTGGATGGCATCGCTGACTCGATGGACATGGGTTTGGGTGGACTCCGGGAGTCGGTGATAGACAGGGAGGTCTGGCGTGCTGCGGTTCATGGGGTCGTAAAAAGTTGGACACAACTGACAGACTGAACTGGACTGAACTGAACTGAATTGCTAAAAGTTTTTTAAATTTGATGTAATACATTAATATGAACATCTGAGAAATTCCAAGCAAAGTGAACTCAAAGTGACCCACAACAGAATACATTATAACCAAACTGTCAAAGCCAAAGACAGAGAATCTTAAAAGCAAGAGAGAGATGACTCTTCACATGTAAGAGATCCTCAATAAGATAATCAGCAGATATATCATCACAAACTTTGGAAGCCAAAAGGCAATGGACTGATATATTTATAGAGAAAAAGAAAAAAAAAAAAAGCTGTCCAGCAAGAATCACAAATCTGGCAAAACTCTGCTTCAGAAGTAAGAGAGAAATCAAGATCTTCCTAGATACGCAAAAGCCAAAGGAGTTTTTTACCTCTAGTCCTTACCTGCAAGAAATGTTCAAGGGAATGCTACAGGGTGAAATGAAAGAGTACTATACTAAAACTTGAACTTGTGTAAAGAAATAAAGATTGTGGTTAAAGTAAACACATTGGTAGTTATAAAAGTTGGTGTTATTGTAATTTTGATTTGTAACTCCACATTTTGTTTTTCACATAATTTAACAGATGAATGGATTAAAGAACAATTAGTTTGTATTTTTGGACACAGTAAATAAAGATGTAATTTTGTGACAGCAACAGCTGAAGGGTTAGAGATGGAGCTAAATGGAACAGTTTTTTATGTCATTGAAGTTATAGTGTATAAATTCAAATTTTAGTGTTAAAACTTTAGGATGTTAACTGCAATACCCATGGTAACCACAAAGGAAATAACTGTAGAATATACACAAGAGGAAATGAGAAGGGAATTAAACTGTTTCGCTATAAAAAATATCATCAGCTCAATACAAAAGAAGACAGTGATGCAGTATATGAGGGGGGGAACTATAAATCACAGAGAAAACACAGGAAAATGACAGAAGTAAGTCACTTCGTATCCATAATAACTTTAAATGTAAGTGAATTAAATTCTCCCATTAAAAAGCAGAGATTGGCAGAATGGATTTTTTTTTAAAAATGATGATTCAACTATATGATGTTTACAAGAAGAGAGAAGAGAGAGAAGTCGCTCAGTCGTGTCTGACTCTTTGCGACCCCATGGGCTCCTACCAGGCTCCTATGCCCATGGGATTTTCCAGGCAAGAATACTGGAGTTGGTTGCCATTTCCTTCTCCAGGGAATCTTCCTGACACAGGGATCGAACCCAGGTCTCCCGCATTGCAGACAGACACTTTACCATCTGAGCCACCAGACTCACTTTAAATTTAAGGACACAAATTGATTAAAAGTGAAAGTGTAATAATAAAAATATATTTCAGGGAATAGTGACCAAAAGAGAGAGAAATACGATAGAATATTATTCAAACTTAAAAAGGAAGGAAAATTTGATATATACTACAAACATGAATGAATCTTGAGGATATTACACTAAGTAAAATAGGCTAATCAGAAAAATACAAACACTGTGCAATTTCATTTATATGAAGTGCTTATAGTAGTCAAAATCAGGGACAGAAAGTAGAATTATGGTTTCCAGGGCCTGGAGGAGGGAGGAATAGGGAGTTCGTATTTAATGGGTACAGAGTTTCTGTTTTGGGAGATGTAAGTATTCTGATGGTGATGGTTGGACAACAATTTGGATGTACTTAATGCCACTGAAGTAAGTATACACTTAAAAATGTTTAAGATGACGAATTTTGTGTTGAGTGTATTTTACCACAATAAAAAAATTGAGAAATGATATTCTCTATTTTTTTTCTTAACTTTTAAACAATGAATTTGATTATACCTTCTGCATATAAATTGCTCTTTTATAGAAATCATTGTGGTTTCATTTGCAGATGTAGTAACAGGTTGAACAGATTTCATACTAACCCTAAGACAAATCTGTATAAATGCTTTTATGAACAAATTCTTATTATTAGTTTTTTGAGTAAATATTTTGCTCTTTCCCATAAATTTCTAGGTCCCAGGAGGAAAATTGTTTATATTTCTGGTAAAGAATAGCTCAGCTCTGCTTATGTGATATCTTCTTGCTTCTTTAAAAATTTTTCTCGAATTAATGGATAAAATGTGCTCTTAAAAATCAACCATGGATGCTTTATTGTGTACTTAATAGGTAAATAATTGAATTATGGAAAGAACCAGAGAGAAAATCTTTGACCTTGGTGAACTTACATCTAGCTAGTGTATGGTTTTAATTAGAGCTCTTTAGTTTTTGTGGCAGAAACCCAATTCAAGCAGACTTATGGAAGGTAAGAAATTGATTGTTCAGCTCAGGCAGACATCCTCGCTGTACTTAAAACTTCGTTCTCACTTGCCTGACTACTGGTTTCCAGCATCTATGACTCTTTAACTGCAGGCTCTTTTGACCTTGAGTGACTGAGTGCTGTAGAATTAATAGCTATGAGTATTCATCAGTCAGTGACAGGAGTTGGAGAATAAACACCCCAGCTCCCTTGCCTCTCAGGCAGGATAACTGAAACGTGTCCTATACCAGAGTTCCCTAGCAGGAATTTGTTCCTGTTGCTCTAAATGGCAGCTTGCTTGATAATCTACCCTTAATTTTGTTGTTGTTTTTTATCTTCCCTATCTCACTGAACCAATCTCTTGCCAATATCTTCTGGGGTCAATCCCTAAACAAACTACTTGTATTATCATCCTTATCTCGGTGACTGCTGCTAGGTGAACACACACTAAAATAATTGGCTCTTCTAAGTGAGAAGTCCAGTGGTAAACTTTGGAACACCGCTGTATCCAGGGATATAAATGCATCACTGAGTGGATTTCTCCTGTTCAGTTCATCAGTCCTTTGTCCTAGTTCCATTCTCACACACTGGCTTCCATCAAGGGTACAAGATCATTACCAGCAATCCATCTGTAGACCACATCCTCTTAGCAACAGCAGCCTCAAAGATCTAGTCTTCCTTAGGTTTTCTGATAAAAATTGGCGTGATTTAATTGTCTTGAATTTAGTTCCTACTTAACTCTAATCAGTATGAGGCAAAGAATGGAATATGCTGACTGTTTTATACCTGGGTTGAGTATTTAATTCTGGAGCCAAAGTAAGATCAGGCCAATCCATGTTACGTTCTCCGCAAATGGATAAATGGGTTTTCCAAGGGAAAATCAGGCTGCTATTTACAAAAAAAAAAAAAAAGGGTAAATAGAAAGATAAAAGCTGTAAGGAAGCAAGACATTTATGTTTAACAGCAAAGTACAAAGCAAATATTGTTGTCGATATGAATGAACTCAAAGGGAGGATTATTACCTAGAATTCAGAAATCACACCAGGAAAAGAAAGAGAAAGAATAATAATTTTTGTTAATAAATTGCTGTGGACTTAATAGTGCCCCCACCGATTCATATATTGAAATTCTAACCCCCAATGTGATGATATTTGGAGATGGGACATTTAGGGGGTAATTAAGTTTAGATAAGGTTAGGAGGGTGGGACCCTCGTGATATGATTGACAGCCTTATGAGACACCAGAGCCTGCACCACCCCTCTCTCTGCCACGTGAGGACACAATGAGAAGGTAGCCATCTGCAAGCCAAGAGAGAGCTCACACCAGAACCCAACCATACTAGCACCCCAATCTCAGACTTTTAACCTCCCCAACTCTGAGAAAATAAATTTCTATTGTTGTAAGCCACCCAGTCTGTGGTAATTTGTTATGCTGGCCCACAATGATTACACGATGTATCGATCATTGGTCTCCCACTGTGAACCACGACCAATATTACGTGTTCTGAAATATCATTCAGTGAATATCATTTGAAATTAGATATAGAAAAACTCCATCAAAAGTAGCCAATGACATGCAGAATTTTTCTACAATTCAATCCAGAATGTCAGACACCAAAGGGAGTCATCGGAAAAAATTATATCCAAGTATCTTGTGGATTTCACAATCTCCATCACATAAATACTACATGCTTTTTTAGACAGTAAAAACATCAAATAGTCTATGGCACACTTTAATTATTTGGTAACATGTAAATTAATTTATTTTGTAAGATCTGATGGGTCAGAGTTAATGCAATGTGAAAAATATTAACAGTAGTACTTATATGATAGATACTGTGAAGTCCACAAGATACCTTGACACAATCTTTACCTCTCTCTGTCCTATATATGGAAGCAAGAAAACTGAGAGTGGCTTTCTCTGACTACCTGATGACCCCCTTGGTGACTGTCATTCTTGACTGAACTGAGCAAGATCTTTACTGAAAGGCAAGTGCTATGGTCTGAATATTTGTGCACTCCCCTGAAATCCATGTGTTGAAACTTTAACCCTCATGGTGATGGTATTAGGAGATGATTAACCACATTATGGGGCTTCCCTGATAGCTCAGATGGTAAAGAATCTGCCTGAAATGCAGGAGACTCCGGTTCCATTCCTAGGTTGGGAAAATCCCATGGAGAAGGGATAGGTTACCCACTCCAGTATTCTTGGACTTCCCTGGTGGCTCAGATGGTAAAGAATCCTCCTGCAATGTGGGAGACCTGGGTTCAATCCCTGGGTTGGGAAGACCCCCTGGAGGAGGGCATGGCAACCTACTCCAGTATCCTTGCCTGGAGAATCCCTTGGACAGAGGAGCCTGGCAGGCTACAGTCTATGTGGTCACAAAGAGTCGGACATGACTGAGTGACTAAGCAAAGCAGCAGAAACCACAATTTGAAGGAAATTAAGTCATAAGGACAAAGTTCTCATGGGTGGGATTAGTGCCCTCATAAAAGAACTCCCAGAAAGCCCTCTTGCCCTTTCTTCTATGTGAAGACACAGTGAGAAGATATCTGTCTACGTGGAAGGGTGCTCTCCCTGAACATCAAATCTGCATGTGTCATGATCTTGGACTTCCCACCCTCCAGGACTGTGGGAAATAAATGTTTGTTGTTTTTAAGCCACCTAGTTGAATACTATTTTGGCAGAGCAGCCTGAATGGATGGAGACAGAGAGTCTATCAAGTTTTCTAGCACTGGAAATTTTGACCTCTTATCAGTTAAAGGAGGAAACTAATATCACCTGATAAATTTGTTGCAGTAGAAATATGGAATTAGATAACTAGCCAGAACATTGTGTGTACCACAGAGAACTCTACTTAATGTACTCTGGTGACCTGAATGAGAAGGAAGTCCAAAAGGGAGGGGATATCTGTCCACGCATGTTTGATTCATTTTGTTGTACGGTAAAAACGAACACAACATCACGAAGCTTTTCTGTTAGGGGAAAAGGTAATTTAGGCCAAGTATTACAGATACCCAGCAGTCCTTTTAGATTCAAAGAGAGAAATTAGAGCAGTCAGAATAATGGATACTCACGGTCTTTCTAAGTACCGCTTGTTGATGGTTTAGTTGCTAAGTCATGTCCAACTCTTCTGATCCCATGGATTGTAACCTACTAGGCTCCTCTGTCCGTGGGATTCTCCAGGCAAGAATACTGGAGTGGGTTGCCATTTCCTTCTCCAGGGGATCTTCCCGACCCAGGAATTGAAACTGAGTCTCCTGCATTGCAGACAGATTCTTTACACACTGAGCTATGTTACTATTAAGTAGCACTTAGTACCATTTAATTCATATGGGCCTTTTTTATTTTTAAGCAAGAAAAAGCTAAAATATCATCACAAAAGATTATAGAACTCAAATTACAGTCTGGAGTGTTGATGTTTTCTGTATAATTTCTCTGTGTATGTACAGGAGGACACCAGGTGTATTAAAGAAGGAAAAGATTTGGACTTGGACTCACCGATGTTCAAATCGTGGATCCGTATGTTGTGAACTGCATGAACTTATGGTCTGTAACGTTCTTCAGATCCCTGAACCTTAGTAACCTCACTTGTAAGTCTGGTTTGACAATACCTATCACAAATTTTTGAGGCTTGAATGAGATCATAAATTTATATACAACATCTGATACCTCACAACTCAATACATATTTCTACATGAATAAGGGACCCTTACAGAATGCGATGATGATGACGCAATGATGATTTTTTTTTAAAGAAAAATACCCAACTGAAGCGTAGAAATAGGTACAGAATATAATTAAATAACACAGTTTTAACACACCCATAATTTGGTTTGTCATGTTCAAAAATATTTTTAACCAAGGAGAGACCATAAGAAGCCTAACTTAACCCAGAGTGCTGGTATATTCCTACTAGTCAAAATTGATCTGACAATTCACTTTCTACTTTGCGGTAATAGAAAAGAAATAAAATGATTAATTTTCTCAAAAAGAAGCAAATACACAATCATGAAGTGAGTTTCTTTCATGTTTCTTTGTGGGAAAATCATATAACCTTTTGCTTCTCTGTCCCTGTTGGGCACAGGAAGTATGCTTTTGGTGGCTCTGGGCCATTTTACTTAATTCCTTACAAGACAGAAATTTGACCTAGAAACTTTTCTCAAGAATTCAGGCTGTAACTTTTAATAGCTAAACATACTTGTGGTTTATTTCTTTCCAAATATTTGTTACGTATATTGAATTCAGTTCAGTCAGTCTCTCAGTTGTGTCCGACTCTTTGCGACCCCATGGACTGCAGCACGCCAGGCCTCCCTGTCCATCCAAACTCCCAGAGTTTACTCAAACTCATGTCCATTGAGTCGGTGAAGCCATCCAACCATCTCATCTTCTGTCGTCCCCTTCTCCTCCCGCCTTCAATCTTTCCCAGCATCAGGGTCTTTTCAAATGAGTCAGTTCTTCACATCAGGTGGCCAAAGGATTGGAGTTTCAGTTTCAGCATCAGTCCTTCCAATAAATATTCAGGACTGATTTCCTTTAGGATGGACTGGTTTGATCTCCTTGCAATCCAAGGGACTCTCAAGAGTCTTCTCCAACACCACAGTTCAAAAGCATCAATTCTTTGATGTTCAGCATTCTTTATAGTCCAACTCTCACATGCATACATGACCACTGGAAAAACCATAGCTTTGACTAGATGGAACTTTGTTGGCAAAGTAATGTCTTTGCTTTTTAATACGCTATCTAGGTTAGTCATAACTTTTCTTCCAAGGAGCAAGCATCTTTTAATTTCATTGCTGCAATCACCATCTACAGTGATTTTGGAGCCCCCCAAAACAAAATCTGTCACAGTTTACATTGCCTTTCCATCTATTTTCTATGAAGTGATGGGACCAGATGCCATGATCTTAGTTTTCTGAATGTTGAATTTTAAGCCAACGTTTTCACTCTCCTCTTTCACTTTCAACAAGAGGCTTTTTAGTTCTTCACCTTCTGCCATAGGGGTGGTGTCATCTGCATATCTGAGGTTATTGATAATTCTCCCGGCAATCTTGATTACAGCTTGTGCTTCATCCAGCCCAGCATTTCTAATGATGCACTCTGCATGTAAGTTAAATAAGTAGGGTGACACCATATAGCCTTGACATACTCCTTTTCTTATTTGGAGCTAGTCTGTTGTTCAATGTCAAGTTCTAAATGTTGCTTCCTGACCTGCACACAGATTTCTCAAGAGGCAGGTCAGGTGGTGTGGTAATCCCATCTCTTTCAAAATTTTCCATAGTTTGTTGTGATCCACACAGTCAAAGTCTTTGGCATAGTCAATAAAGCAGAAGTAGATGTTTTTCTGGAAGTCTCTTGCTTTTTCAATGATCCAACGGATGTTGACGATTTGATCTCTGATTCCTTTGCCTTTTCTAAATCCAGCTTTAACATTTGGAAGTTCATGGTTCACGTACTGTTGAAGCCTGGCTTGGAGAATTTTGAGCATTACTTTACTAGAGTGTGAGATGAGTGCAATTTTGTGGTAGTTTGAACATTCTTTGGCATTTCCTTTCTTTGGGATTGGAATGAATAATGTCATGAACCTTCATCCATAGTTCTTCAGGCACTCTGTCTATCAGATCTAATCCCTTGAATCTAGTTTTCACCTCCACTGTGTAATCATAAGGGATTTGATTTAGGTCATACCTGAATGGTCTAGTGGTTTTTCCTACTTTCTTCAGTTTAAGTCTGAATTTGGCAATAAGGGGTTCATGATCTGAGCTACAGTCAGCTCCTAGTCTTGTTTTTGCTGACTGTATAGAGCTTCTCCATCTTTGGCTGCAAAGAACATTCAGTTAAGTTCAGTCACTCAGTCGTGTCCGACTCTTTGCAACCCCATGAACCACAGCACACCAGGCCTCCCTGTCCATCACCAACTCCCAGAGTCCACCCAAACCCATGTCCATCGAGTTGGTGATGCCATCCAGTCATCTCATTCTCTGTCGTCCCCTCCTCCTCCTGCCCTCAATCTTTCCCAGAATCAGGGTCTTTTCCAATGAGTCAGCTCTTTGCATCAGATGGCCAAAGTATTGGAGTTTCAGCTTCAACATCAGTCCTTCCAATGAACACCCAGGACTGATCTCCTTTAGGATGGACTGGTTGGATCTCCTTGCAGTCCAAGGGACTCTCAAGAGTCTTCTCCAACACCACAGTTCAAAAGCATCAATTCTTCAGCACTCAGCTTTCTTTATAGTGCAACTCTCACATCCATACATGACCAATGGAAAAACCATAGCCTTGACTAGATGGACCATTGTTGACAAAGTAATGCCTCTGCTTTTCAATATGCTGTCTAGGTTGGTCATAACTTTCTTTTCAAGGAGTAAGCGTCTTTCAATTTCATTGCTGCAATCACAATCTGCAGTGATTTTGGAGTTCAGAAAAATAAAGTCAGCCACTGTTTCCACTGTTTCCCCATCTATCTGCCATGAAGTGATGGGACTGGATGCCATGATCTTAGTTTTCTGAATGTTGGGCTTCAATAAAGATTCTTATTTTAAAATGTTTTAAATTCCCTTTTCATTTAGTTTTCTTGAGAATTTGTATTTGGGGGGGAGAGAATACGAGACAGGAGGCACTTAGAAATCGTGTACTGATTGGCACTTATGCTCTCCCAGTCAAGTGAAATAATTCAAAGAACACCTAGGTTTCATTGCTCCATTAGACACTGAGCTTGAAGACTAGGGACCACTGAAGGGGAGGAGAAAGGACTGGGTGTGGTCAGAAAGTGAGGGGACCGTGGTAGGTGTGAACCTAAAGATAAAGTTTATGAATTATCCTTTTCAAGGTTTATTGAAACAGATGAAAAGAACTGTATGGAGGCCCCTTACACAACCAAAGTACTAGGTCCTTCTCAAACTTCCCTTCTCCTTTGATAAATTATATTGTGCACAGTCTTTTTTTTTTTTTTTTCCATTTTACTATTTTTAAACAATAACAAAAAACACTAGGGGTGTGTTTTGATTTTGCAGCTGCAGTGGTATTGTTCTTGTCCACTTGATGTGATGATAGATACTAAGAATTCAACAGCGATGATGCTGATGACTTCTGGCAGGCAGCTTTAGAGAGATCTCCGGGGTTTTGTGTGACTTGGGTCATGTTTTTCCTGAACTCTGAAAGGGGAGAGGCAAGATTTCATTACCTCACCTTTTGGGAAGTGTCCTGTAGTCATCACAGATACAGAGAGTGACTTGAGCTGAAAAATGATTATATATTGAAAGAACTAAGTGCTGTTGAACAAGAAGACAAGAGAGGAGATGGGATAGTCAGCAAAGGGAAACAGAGAAACTGACTGGAGTGGTATTATTAAAACAACAAATGAAATGGAAATACCTTCTGATGTACTGTAAACTGAGACACATAGTGTGGGGGCGGGGGGGAGAGGGTGGTACAAGCTGTAAGAACAGCATTGACCTATATATACTCTATACTACCGTGTGTAAAATAGGTAGCCAGTGGAAAGCTGCCGTGTAGCACAAGGACCTCAGGTTGGTGTTCTGTGATGACCTAGAGGGCTGGGATGAAGGGTTGGGGGTCGGAGGGAGGCTCAAGAGGGAGGGGATATATGTATTCTTATGGCTGATTCATGTTGTGATATGGTAGAAACAAACACAACAGTTGTAAAGCCATTATCCTCCAATTAAAAATAAATTTAGAAAAAGATTTAAAAAATAAAGTTAAAAAAAGAGAGGCACATGAAGGAAATCTTAAAAACATTTAGTAAGATGTAGGAGCTCAACACTTCTTTTACATTTGGGAAGGCAACATTTATCTATTTTCTCAAAAGAAAAAGCACCCCAAACTTCTTCCATGTTTTATAGATTTATTCTTGGCACTGGCATAGAAATCACCAACCAACAGTTGTAACACCTTCTGTCAGTGAACGAAGATACTCCAGGCACAGCTGGCAGGAGCAAGCGCTCACCTGGTAGATTTTAAAATGCCAGAAATCTCATCTTACCCAAAATACCCTGCCCTGCCAAATGTAAATCCCTGGTATTAGTGTTAATAATGAATTAGATAGATACATAGTCCGTATATGGCTATCTGATCCTCTCTTATCAGTTTATCACAAAAGGATACACTTTAGGAGAAGCAGGACGTCATCAAGCCCTGTTGTAGGGGGTAGGTCCAAGGTCAAAGTGTGAGTCACAATACATGCCTGGGGAGGGAACAGTCATTCCGGAGGGAAGTGGGTGGGATATTCGAATGCTACAAGAATTGTTTTTGTATAATTCCTCTGCCTCCTTTACACGTAAGTTTGTTGCTCAGTCATTTCCGACTCTTTGCCACCCCATGGACTGAAGCCCACCAGGCTTCTCTGTCCATAGAATTCTCCAGCAAGAATACTGGAGTGGGTAATCATTCCCTTCTCCAGGGGATCTTCCCAACCCAGGGATCAAACCCAGGTCTCCTACATTGCAGGTAGATTCTTTACTGTTTGGGATTCTGTGTTACTCCAGTCTTAAAGAGAGAAATATCTCATTAACTTTTGCTCCTAGGAAATCAAATCTGAAAATCATTAGGGTGGGATACTACAGAAATTATGCAGCATTATTTTATCTCCTGAAAAAGAATGCCTGAGCTTGAGGTTCAGTTTGGATACAAATTGGCCAAAAGCCAATTCATGGGTTCTACACTAGTTCCCCCAGGTCATGGAAAAATTCCAGAATGACAGCTTTCTTCATTTTCTTTCCTGTTATCAGGTACGGACTCCACCCTGCTGTTCTGTTCCAATGGTTCAGTTACTGAAAAAGGAGACAAAGCAGAATATGAGCAGAAGCATTTACTTGCCTTCTCTTTAGACCTTAATGATATATTTAAAATGAAGCCAAAGAATGGAATTCGTTCAGGTGTATGTAATCTAGTGGAGCCAGTAGCATTGGTGAGATCCATGAATGTGCTGAAATGTATTGCGCATTTTAGGAGTGGAAATATACATATAATGGAAGTCACCCAGTTGCGTCTGACTCTTTGGAACCCCGTAAACCATACCCCACCAAGCTCCTCTGTCCATGGGATTCTCCAGGCAAGAATATTGGAGTGGGAAGCCATTCTCTTCTCCAAGGGATCTTCCCGACCTCAGGACTGAACCTGGGTGTCCTGCTTTGTGGGCAGATTCTTTACTGCCTGAGCTACCAGGGAAGCACTATGTCTTTTCTGTGGGAAGGAGTTTATATTTTTCATCAGCTTCTCAAATAGAAGCATGACCCAAGAAAGTTTAGGAGCTATCATAGAAGATTTAAAGCTCTGAGTGAGTGGGTGGGGAAAGGACGTAAAGAAGAATTTATAATGAAAACACTTTAATGATGTTATCTGGTGCAACACAGCATAAAACACACTATGATGTGCAATCATAATTTGTTTGAATCCTGTTGCAATATGCACAGTTACTTGCTCCTGTATGTATGCAGAACTTCCTGTTGTTGTAATTTGCATTTCAGACATTTAGGGGAATGGAAGCTGAACTGTTGCCTTACTAAGTTTACTTTTCTACCAGAAGTTAAGGGTGTTCTTAAAAATGGTGGAATCTGAATAGTGTGATTTAAGTCTTGATGTCCTTTCCTTTTATGTTAGTTTAAACGATTGCTTTCCTAAAACTTAGTACTAAAATATGAACGAATTCTTCAATTCCTAGCCATTTAACTCCTCCCAGATCTGTTTGTGTTTGTGTGATGATTATTTAAAGAGAGTCAGTGATATGGTACTTCTCAGGTGGCGCTAGTGGTAAAGAACCTGCCTGCCAATGCAAAAGATGTAAGAGACTCAGTTTCAATCCCTGGAGTGGGGAAGATCCCCTGGAGGAGGGCACGGGCAACCCACTCCAGTATTCTTGCCTGGAGAATCCCATGGACAGAGGAGCTGGCAGGCTATAGTCCATGGGGTGGCAAAGAAACAGACATGACCGAAGCAACTTAGCATGCACACATGCATGCATGCATGTTATAGTTTTAATAAAGAGTGAAGTGAGATGTTAGTCAAGTCTTGAATAGGAATTAATTATTAATATATAACCTCCATTTTTCCCCTAATGGTATAGCACTTAATATTCTAACCTGACAGCATTTCACGATTCTTTTACCCTTTAACTGAGGTTAAGTGGGAAAATAATATGAAGAAAGAAATGAAATTACTTTTTATCTAAGTTTGTAAAATCACTGAAAACATCAGTGGCTTATTCCTTTTCATTTAAAAGGGGAAAATAAAAATTTTAGGAGTGAACAATTATTTAGTCATGTAAATTTTATTGTAAGTAATAATTTCCAATTGCTCTGTACTTGCAAAATAAAATAAAGATGAGCTGTGGGTAACATGAATATTACAAACTCACTTCAAAATATGGAAATGTTTGAAAAGAATAATAATTTCATTCAGAAAATCAACTTGATATATTTTTATGTTGACTAATTTGATAAAGAAGACAAAATAATTAAAAATAATAATATTTGAAGTACATTTCACCATTGTGCTATTTCTTGTTGAATAATTAAAGAATCATTAATGTAAAATAGATATATTTTGGTAATTGTACTTTATAAATATTTCTGTGTCAGAAAATATAGGCTTAGTTTTTTCCAATTACTCTTATCAAAAACTTTAGTATAAAATCTAAATATTTCTTATTTAAAAATGTTTGCTCAGTAGTTATTGCATGATGATGAGATGTACCATCTATAAAAGACCACATGCATTAGCTGTTTATTTTCCCAAGTTAAATGTGCTTTCTTGACAATTTTTCTTTCAAACAAAATCCACTCTTTAGTCTATCGAAAGATAAACAAGGAGCCAATTATGACCAGCACTGTTACTGGGTTAGGTTCTTAAATTACATCCTATGTGCCCAGTGAATAGAATAATATGGTTGAATCAAATGCTAGATAAGCAGCATGTTATTTAAAAATGGGAAATGCACAGCTGAGATGACATTAAGATAAGAGCAGAATCAAGAGTTCTCACTTAGTAAAAATCAGCAGAAGGATTCTAAGTCTTCTAAGTTTGCAAGATCTGGTTAAGATCTAAGACAAAAATCCTCTATACCAGTAGCTTCAAAATATATGAATAATTACATATACTGCTTTAAATTTCACAGAGTGCCTTATAGCCCTTTGCTGTATCTCACAACAAACCTTAGATTTTATGAGGACCAGGTATGTATTTTTTTTTCACTATAGTATTCTCTGGGCTTCCCTGGTGGCTCAGACTAAAGAATCTGCCTGCATTACAGGAGATCTGGGTTCAATTCCTGGATTGGGAAAATCCCATGGAGAAGGGCATGGCAGCCCACTTCAGTATTCTTGCCTGGAGAATTCCATGGACAGGAGAGCCTGGTTGGCTACGGTTCATGGAGTTGCAAGGAGTCAGACATGATTGAGCAACTAACACTTTCACTTTTTTCATTCTCCATGTCTTCACTATGCCAGGCATAGAGTAGGCACTCAGTAAAGTTTTAATTGGATGAGTGAAAGAAAGATAAAATGACTTGGGCAAAGCTATCAGTGTGTAGAGGGATTGGTTCACTCTTGATTTTTTGATTCTGAATCCTTGGTCCTTTTTATAATTTTAGCTTTCATCTTTTCTATAGAGATAATGTTTATTGTGTATGTTTTCCTTTTTTTCCTCCTGATTTCTAAACAAAAATCTTTTGAGTTCTACATAACTCATAACCTCTCTTATCATTTTTAAGTAGTGAAGTTATGTAGTTTATATCAGGTGTTGGCAAACTTTCTCTGTAAAAAGCTAGTTATTAAATATTCTCAGCCTTTTGGTCTTTATGGTCTCTATTCTAACTCTTAACTTGCTGTAAAAAAAATCATAGCTGACAGCAGATGAACGGGCACAGCTGTGTTCCAATAAAGCTTTATTTACAAACACTAATATTTCCATTTCACACAGTTTTCTTGTGTCACAAAATATTCTTTTTTATTGAACTACAGTGGATTTCAAAATTATATGTTTCAGGTCTATAGCATAGTGATTTAATATTTTTATAGCTTATACTTCATTCAAAGTTATAAAATATTGGCTATATTCCTATGCTGGACAATATATCTCTGTAGCTTATTAATTTTATACATAGTAGTTTCTGTCTCTTAAACCTCTACCCCTATTTTCTCCTCTGCCCTTCTTTCTCCCACCTGGCAATCACTAGTTTGATCTCTACATCTATGAGTCTGTTTCGGTTTTGCAATTTTCATTTATTTGTTTTATTTTTTAGATTCTACACCTAAGTAAAAACATAGTGTCAGTCTTTCTCTGTCTGACTTATTTCACTAAGAATAAGGCCATGTTATTCACTAAGTTCAGTAAGTCCAAATTCACTAAGTCTATCCTTGTCATTGCAAATGGCTCAGTGATATCTCATTGTGGTTCTGATTCACATTTCTCTGGTGATTAACAATGTTGAGCAATTTATCACGTGCCTGTCAGTCATCTGTATATCTTCTGTGGAAAAATATCTATTCAGGTCTTCTGCCCACTTTTGAATTGGGTTATTTGTGTTTTTTTGGTATTGAGCTGTATGAGTTGTTTTTATCTATTGGATATTAACTCCTTATTGGTTATACCATTTGTAAATATTTTCTCCCATTCAGTAGAATGTGTTTACATTTTGTCAATGGTTTCCTTTGCTTTTCAAAGCTTTTAATTAAGCCCCGTTTGTTTATATTTGCTTTTGTTTCCTTTGCCTTAAGAGACAGATCCAAAAAAATATTGCCATGATTTGTGTCAGAGATTGTTTTGCCTCTGTTCTGTTCTAGTTTTAAGGTTTCCAGTTCTACATTTGGGTCTTTTAATAACTTTTGATTTTATTTTTGTATGTGGTATTGAAAAAAATGTCTTAATTTCATTATTTTACATGTACCCATCCTATTTTCCCAGCACCACTTATTAAAGAGACTTTCACTTCTCCTTTATATATTATCTCCTGTGTCATTGATTAACTAACCATAGATACATGGGTTTATTTCTGGGTTCTCTATTCTGTGTCATTGATCTTTTGTGATAGAACCACACTGTGTTGATTACTATAGATCTGTAGTAAAGTTGTTATTCTTCTTTTGATTTTTAAAAACTATTTAAAAGTGCAGAAGCTATTGTTAGTTTCTGGAATGAACAGAAACAGGAAGGTTTGGTTTCTAGGTTTGGTTCATAGATCTTAGTTACTCAACTCTTGGTTTAAGTAATAAAAGTAACAATAATAAGAGCTCAACTTTCCTGTGTAGTAATTAAGTAAAAATCAATCCAATCATTCTTTTTTTAAATTGAAATATAGTTTACATAGGGAACTTCCCTGTAGCTCAGATGGTAAAGAATCTGCTTGCAATACAGAAGACTCTGGTTCTATCCCTGGGTTAGGAAGATCCTCTGAAGAAGGAAATGGCAACCCACTCCAGTATTCTTGCCTGGAGAATTTCATGGGCAGAGGAGCCTGGAAGGCTACAGTCCATGGGATCCCAGAGTTGGACATGACTGAAGCAACCTAGCACATAGTTTACATGCCATCTTATGCTAGTTTTGAGTGTCCTACATAATGATTTGACATTTGTATACATTTTATGTCTGTTAACCATCTGTCCGCATACAAAGTTATTACAGTATTATTGACCATATTCCTTATGCTGTATTTAATATCCCAGTGGCTTATTTTTATATAAGCAGAGGTTTTTACCTCTTAATAATGCCCCTCACCTATTTTGCCCATCCCCTCACACCCCCTTCTGGCAAGCACCCATTGTTCTCTGTATCTGTGAGTCTATTTTCAGTTTGTGTTGTGTTTTAGATTCTACATATAAGTTGTATTTGTCTTTGCCTGACTTATTTCACCTAGAATAAATCTATCCATGTCGTTGCACATGGCAAGATTTCACATTATGACTGAGTAATATTCCACTGTGCATATATATATATATATATATATATATATATGTATGTATGTATATATGTATATATATACACATACACATACCTCATCTTCCTTATCCATTCATCTATTGATGGACAGCTTGGTTGCTTTCCATATCTTGACCCCTTTCAATCTATATGTGTCTTTAGATTGAAGTGAGTCTCTTATAGGTAGCATATATATGGGGTATTTTTATGTGTGTCCATTCAGCCACTCCATATCTTTTGAGTTAGTTTAGTTTCTTTACATTTATTTATAGATAGGTATGTACTAGGTACTCATTGCCTTTTTGTTGTTTACTGGGTTTTTTAATACTTAATTTTTGTTCCTTTCTTCTTTTATTCTCTTCCCTTATGATTTGATGACATCATTAGTGTTATGCTTGGATTCCTTTCTCTTCTTTTGTGTGTATCTGTTATAGGTTTTTGGTTTGTAGTTACCATGAGGTTTATATAAAACAGCCCATATATTCATGATTATTTTAAGCTGATTATCTCGAGTTCAAATGCATTCTAACAATCATGTATTTTTACTCTCCCAGACCCTATTTCATGTTTTTGACATCATATTTTATACCGTTTTGTTTTACGTATCCCTTAATGACTTATCATGGATATAGATTATTTTACTACTTTTGTCTTTTAACCGTCCTACTAGCTTTATAATTGGTTTATCTACTACCTTTACTGTATGCTTGCCTTTACTAATTAGATTTTTCTTTTCTTAATGTTTATGGTTCTTGTTGTGGTCTTTTCTACTTAGAGAAGTCCCTTTAATATTTCTTGTAAAGCCAGTTTAGTGGTGCTGAATTCTTTTAGTTTGGCTTGCCTGGAAGACTCTTTATCTACTCTTAAAATCTAAATAATAACCTTGCTGGTAGAGTATTCCTGGTTGTAGTTTTTTTTTTTTTTTTTACTTTTCATCACTTTGAAAACCTTGTGCCACTCCCTTTTTGGCCTGTAAAGTTTATTCTGAAAAGTCAACTCACTGTCATATGAGAGTTTCCTCGAACCCGATTGCTTGCTCTTTTTTTTTTTTTGCTGCTTTTAAGATATTTTTTCTTTATCTTTAATTTTTGTCATTTTAATTATAATGTATATTTGTGTGGACCTTTTTGTGTTTATCTTGTTTGGGACTCTCAGCATCTAGATGTCTGTTCTGGTTAGAAAAGATGTTTAGCTATTACTCAGTTTGGGATTATGTCAGTATTGAACTTACCCATGACTTTAGGAAAAGAAATGCTAGAATAACAACAGGAAGGTTTTCCTTTCTGAAAACAAGCAAAAAAGAACATAGTTGTTTTAAAGAACAAAATATTTTTTTGCTTGAAAATTGATGCATCTATCCTGGTATATTTATAACCAATGACAAGAACAAATCTCAAAGATTAATAGATGGTTGAGGGAAAGCATAGACATCATGTCCAGTTTCTATAAAGAAATTAGGAATGAATTCAATGAAAAGATACAGGCATGTTGCTTAGGGAAGGATGAGGAATAGTGGAAAAAGGTAGACATTTCCAAAATTAAAAGAGAAAGAAGATGAGGCATAACTGATGCAGGAAGAGAGGCATTGGCTTTCTCTTTCACTGTGTATTGTATTTTCAGAACTGTTTATTAAGATGCTGAAGTACTATCAGGGTATGATTATAAGGCAATATGTCATGTTACATAAGAAATTTCCTGGAAAATATAACTTCATGATAAGAATCTCTGCATTCATTCATTTACCATTTTTGTGATTAGAAGAGAAGGTTATGGCCAACCTAGATAGCATATTTAAAAGCAAAGACATTACTTTGCCAACAAAAGTCCATCTGGTCAAGGCTATGGTTTTTCCAGTGGTCATGTATGGATGTGAGAGTTGGACGGTGAAGAAAGCTGAATGCTGCAGAATTGATGCTTTTGAACTGTGGTGTTGGAGAAGACTCTTGAGAGTCCCCTGGACTGCAAGGAGATCCAATCAATCCATCCTAAAAGAGATCAATCCTGGGTGTTCATTGGAAGGACTGATGTTGAAGCTGAAACTCCAGTACTTTGGCCACCTCATGCGAAGAGTTGTCTCATTGGAAAAGACCCTAATGCTGGGTAGGATTGGGGACAGGAGGAGAAGGGGACGACAGAGGATGAGATGGTTGGATGGCATCACTGACTCGATGGACATGGGTTTGGGTAGACTCCGGGAGTTGGTGATGGACAGGGAGGCCTGGCGTGCTGCGATTCATGGGGTCACAAAGAGTTGGACATGACTGAGCGACTAAACTGAAATGAACTGATGGATAAAATGCAAAGTAAAAAATCATAATATTCATTGAAGTGAAGTTGCTCAGTCGTGTCCAACTCTTTGCGACCCCATGGACTGTAGCCTACCAGGCTTCTCCGTCCATGGGATTCTCCAGGCAAGAATACTGGAGTGGGTTGCCATTTCCTTCTCCAGGGGATCTTCCCAACCCAGGAATCGAACCCGGGTCTCCCGCATCGGAGGCAGACGCTTTAACCTCTGAGCCACCAGGGAAGCCATAATATTCATTAGGGGACACCTATTTTTTAAAATAAGTTTCAAATGTGTTTTCAGTCCCATTCATTTACTGTATCTCCCAAGAAGCATATGTTTCTCTTATTTTGGAGGGAAAAATTAGCATGTGAAAGTTTTCTTCTGAGAACTCAGTTTATAAAGATTTTCCTGGTTCCAATGAGGATACATCTGTTTGGGTTACATAGGTTGCTGCTAACGTGACAATGACTTGTCATCCTACTGAAATGAGGAATTTTTCTACAAACATTATGATAGGATCATGTTCCAGAAAAGATTTTGTTAAACATCCTTATGGGAAATAAAACTTTTGTGTGAAAAGCTAGCAGACATCTCCTCAAAATCATCCTTTAGTCTCAGCATTCTAACCCACACAACAAGGCAGGTGATCACCATCAAATATTCCTATTCATTTAACTTCAAACATTTGTCGTGGTTTTACTCAGTAGAAGGTAAACCACGAAAACATGGAGAGACACAAGTTCTTCTGAAACACACAGCAAAGTCTGAGATGCTGATTGCCAAGTACAAGGTTTATATTTAATCTTGAATGTTTGTTTCTTGTATGTGAAGCCCCCACCCTTTCAGTGTTGATTTGCCATTTTCAGATGTTCATTTCTGAAGTATTAGTGAGGGTGCATTTCCTATGCGTGACATAGGAGTTTTTGTTTCATCTTCCTTCTTGAACTGAAATATTAGACTATGACCTCCTCTTCTTATTTTCTTGACCAAGCCCTGCATCTCTTCTGGTGAGAATCTTTGGGGACCAAAGGGATTTTATTCCATTTGTGTACAAGCTGGGATGGGGGTTAAAAGATAAAGATTTCTTTATTTGAAAGATATCCTGTTTAATGTCAAAGAAGACACACACTGGTTCATTGTGACAAAACACACTGGTTTGTGTCAGCTTTGCTTTTAATTGCAACATTGGAATGTTGAGATAGGCACCAAATCTCTTTCAGCTTTTTTCATTTGTAAAATGAGGTTAATTGAACTACATTTTGGTCAGGATAATGATGGTTTTGTTGTGCTACCAAACATGTCCCAAATTTCAGTTGCATAAAACACCAAAGGTTTTTCACATTGTCCATCACGGATTTGTGGGAGACCTTAGGCTTGGGTCCTCTCTTAGGGACTCAGACTTGGCACCTCATCAAACACTGCCCAAAGCAAGCGACATATGCACTAGTATTCAGTTTCCCTACCTCTTCCCAAGAACTTGAGTTCCTTAAATGCATCATAAGTTTATGCTTCCACTTTATTTCAGGTGAGGATTTACTAAATGATTTGCCACAGAATAAAATGGAATGCAATTCTTTATGCTTCCACTAACAGTTTCCTTGCCAGTCACTACTTGATTCCTAACCCAATGCTGTGTATTTATTTTGGTGCACTACCCTAATTATTGGTTTCCCAGATGGTGCTAGTGGTAAAGAACCCGCCTGCCAAAGCAGGAAACCTTAGAGTCCTGGGTTTGATGCCTGAGTTGGGAAGATTCCTTGGAGGAGGGCATGACAACCCACTCTAGCATTCTTGCCTGGAGAATCCCATGAACAGAGAAGCCTGGAGGGCTACAATCCACAGGGTTGCAAAGAGTTAGACATGACTGAAGCGACTTAGCATGCACGCACCCTAATTATACAAATTAATTTCTATACTCATCAGGTTGTTATGAATCATACTGTAATAGTAAATAACCTCCCACAAAACAAATGACTTTAAGCAAAAAGGCTAGTTCGGTCCCATCACTTCATGGCAAATAGATGGGGAAACAATGAAAACAGTGACAGACTATTTTCTTGGGCTTCAAAATCCCTGCAGATGGTGACTGCAGCCATGAAATTAAAAGACGCTTGCTCCTTGGAAGAAAAGCTATGACAAACTTAGACAGTGTATTAAAAAGCAGAGACCTTACTTTGCTGACAAAGGTCCATCTAGTCAAAGCTATAGTTTTTCCAGTAGTCATGTACAGATATGAGAGCTGGACAATAAAGAAGGCTGAACACTGAAAAAGTGATGCTTTTGAACTGTGATGTTGGAGAACACCCTTGATAGCCCCTTGGACTGCAAGGAGATCCAGCTAGTCAATCCTAAATGAAATCAATCATGAATATTCATTGGAAGGACTGATGTTGAAGCTGAAACTCCAATACTTTGGCCACCTGATGCGAAGAACTGACTCATTAGAAAAGACCCTGATGCTGGGAAAGATTGAAGGCAGGAGGAGAAGGGGACGACAGAAGATGAGATGGTTGGATGGCATCACTGACTCAATGGACATGAGTTTGAGTAGCTCTGGGAGATGCCGAAGGACAGGGAAGCCTGGAGTGCTGCAGTCCATGGGGTCACAAAGAATCAGACATGGCTGAATGGCTGAACAACAACAAGAACACATTACATTAAGTATTGCTTGGCTGTTTACTCATTGCAGCCCTTCAAGGATCCAAGTGCGATAAAATGTAGCTACCACATCAAACTTTGTTGCAAAGCCAGAGAGCAAAGAGAAATCTGATGGTATCATACCAGCAATTAAATACACAGCCTGAGTATCACATGTTCTTCCTACTCAGAACTCAACAGCAAGAAAAAGTCATATATCCCCACCAGGGGACCAGAAAATGGTAACTCACAAGTGTTTGTCAAGCACTAATGACTATTACAAGCTATTCCCTTCCAATCATAAAATTACATGATGGTGTGATTCTTCAGTTCAGTTCAGTTCAGTCGCTCAGTCGTGTCCAACTTTTTGTGACCCCATGGACCGCAGTACACCAGGCCTCCCTGTCCATCACCAACTCCCAGAGTTTACTCAAACTCATCTCCATTGAGTCGGTGATGCCATCCAACCATCTCATCCACTGTGGTCCCCTTCTCCTCCTGCCTTCAGTCTTTCCAGCATCAGGGTCTTTTCAAATGAGTCAGTTCTTCGCATCAGGTGGCCAAAGTATAGGAGTTTCAGCTTCAACATCAGTCCTTCCAATGAACACCCAGGACTGATCTCCTTTAGGATGGACTGGTTGGATCTCCTTGCAGTCCAAGGGACTCTCAAGAGTCTTCTCCAACACCACAGTTCAAAAGCATTGATTCTTTAGCACTCAGCTTTCTTTATAGTCCAAACCTCACATCCATATATGACTACTGGAAAAACCATAGCTTTGACTAGATGGACCTTTGTTGGCAAAGTAATGTCTCTGCTTTTTAATATGCTGTCTAGGTTGGTCATAATTTTTCTTCCAAGGAGTAAGTGTCTTTTAATTTCATGGCTGCAATTACCATCTGCAGTGATTTTGGAGCCCCCAGAAAAAAGTCATCCACTGTTTCCACTGTTTCTTCATCTACTTGCCATGAAGTGATGGGGCCAGATGCCATGATCTTAGTTTTCTGAATGTTGAGTTTTAAGCCAACTTTTTCACTCTCCTCTTTCACTTTCATCAAGAGGCTCTTTAGTTCTTCCTCAATTTCTGCCATAAGGGTGGTGTCATCTGCATATCTGAGGTTATTGATATTTCTCCTGGCAACCTTGATTCCAGCTTGTGCTTCATGCAGCCCAGCATTTCTCATGATGTACTCTGCATATAAGTTAAATAAGCAGGATGACAATATACACCCTTGACGTACTCCTTTTCCTATTTGAAACCAGTCTGTTGTTCCATGTCCAGTTCTAACTGTTGCTTCCTGACCTGCATACAGGTTTCTCAGGAGGCAGGTCAGGTGATCTGGTATTCCCATCTCTTTCAGAATTTTCCACAGTTTATTGTAATCTACACAGTCAAAGACTTTGGCATAGTCAATAAAACAGAAATAGATGTTTTTCTGGAACTCTCTTGCTTTTTTGATGATCCATCAGATGTGACAATTTGATCTCTGGTTCCTCTGCCTTTTCTAAATCCAGCTTGAACATCTGGAAGTTCATGGTTCACATATTGTTGAAGCCTGGCTTGGAGAATTTTAAGCATTATTTTACTAGCGTGTAAGATGAGTGCAATTGTGTGGTAGTTTGAGCATTCTTGGCATTGTCTTTCTTTGGGATTGGAATGAAAACTGACCTTTTCCAGTCCTGTGGCCACCGCTAAGTTTTCCAAATTTGCTGGCATCTTGAGTGCAGCGCTTTCCCAGCATCATCTTTTAGGATTTGAAATAGCTCAACGGAATTCCATCACCTCCACTAGCTTTGTTTGTAGTGATGCTTCCTAAGGCCCACTTGACTTCACATTCAGGATGTCTGGCTCTAGGCGAGTGATCACACCATTGTGATTATCTGGGTCATGAGGATTTTTTTTGTACAGTTTTTCTGTGTATTCTTGCCACCTCTTAATATCTTCTGCTTCTGTTAGGTCCATACCATTTCTGTCCTTTACTGTGTCCATCTTTGCATGAGATGTTCCCTTGGGATCTCTAATTTTCTTGAAGAGATCTCTAGTCTTTCCCCTTGTATTATTTTCCTCTATTTCTTTGCACTGATCACTGAGGAAGGCTTTCTTATCTCTCCTTGCTATTCTTTGGAACTCTGCATTCAAATGGGTATATGTTTCCTTTTTTCCTTTGCTTTTCTCTTCTCTTCTTTTCACAGCTGTTTGTAAGGCCTCCTCAGACAGCCGTTTTGCTTTTTTGCATTTCTTTTTCTTGGGGTTGGTCTTGATCACTACCTCATGTACAATGTCATAAACTTCCATCCATAGTTCTTCAGACACTCTGTGTATCAGATCTAGTCCCTTAAATCTATTTTTCACTTACACTGTATAATCATAAGGGGTTTGATTAAGGTCATACGTAATGGTCTAGTGGTTTCCCCTACTTTCTTCAACTGAAGTCTGAATTTGGCAATAAGGAGTTCATGATCTGAGCCACAGTCAGCTCCTGGTCTTGTTTTTGCTGACTGTATAGAGCTTCTCCATATTTGGCTGCAAAGAATATAATCAATCTGATTTCAGTGTTGGCCATCTTGTGACGTCCATGTGTAGCGGTAGTGTCTTCTCTTATGTTGTTGAAAGAGAGTGTTTGCTATGACCAGTGCATTCTCTTGGCAAAACTCTGTTAGCTTTTGCCCTGCTTCATTCTGTACTCCAAGGCCAAATTTACCTGTTACTCCAGGTGTTTCTTGATTTCCTTAGTATGGTTCAAAGAAATCTTTGAGTGCTAACCCTTGGTCACAGAGAGATAGTCATTATTCATGCATAAAAAATTAACATTTAAAGAAATATTCCTGGATCTGTAAAGGCTGTGAGATTCAGCACTTATGAGTGAAGATATCTTATCAAGACTTTAGAAGATAATGGACTCACTGTATTTAGCTCACACCTCATGAGCTACTTCCTCATGTCTTGATTTCTCTGGGACAAATGCAGTCAGTTCCAGTGAAGGCTGGAGTCAAGGTTGGAAAAAGGCACAGTGCACACTCCTCTGGTTTTTATCCAGTGTGTTGGCTAGCATTGACAGCAGGGAATTTGTTGGCAGCCAATTTTCCACCTACATCCATTTCCAGCAGCTCTGGGGGGATTGCTGAGCCAGCAGTCAAGAACAGAGGCATCTTTGTTTGGCAGTGGTGTAAGATATTTTAAGCACACTGATTGATGTTCAACCTGCAGAACACTGTAGCTTCATTGTGCAAACATTTCCAAGCCCATATACTGGAGCAAAAGATAGTACTGGAGACATACAAGGTAGCCAAGAATGTGTTCCAGTTCTGTCATCCCTTGGTGCTTTCATAGCAAGCGCATGGACATGAGCTGGAAATGGGAGAATAGAAAGATTATTTAACACTGGTTAAATGTGCAAATGGTTATAGTTTGAGACTTCAGCTTAAGAAAAGAAGTTTGTTCTTCAGAATGTGGTCCACAAACATGAAGGCTAGGTAATGCAGACAATGAGTTTTGAGAAAGGAGTGATGGGGCTGTGATAGAAGAGGGCTTGATTGCCACTAGCTTTTGGGGATCTTCAAGTTCCCAAATCTAACAACTTCCTGACTTATGATTACTTATGATTACATCTTGCAGAAGTTTAGTCTTCTAGACTAGAAGATCTAGAGTCATCTTTGACAGCCTGACTCTGCAAACTTTTAGCTGTACAACATGGGGCAACTATTTAATCTCTCTGTGCCTTAGTTTCCTGGTAAATAAATGTGTTACCACATGCAAAGTTAGTCCATACTAAGTACCTAAATTGCTTTAGCTTATGGGATCAGGAGTCATCAGTTTCTGAGGAATATCCATGGCAATATTACGTCTCTTTTTAAGAAAAAGTTTATTTTTTATTGATGTATAGTTGATTTACAATGTTGGACTAGTTTCTGCTGTACAGCAAAGTGATTTAGTTGTACATGTATATACATATTCTTTTTCAGATTCTTTTCCATTATGTTTTATTACAGGATATTGAATCTAGCTCCCTGTGCTATACAATAGGACTTTGTTGCTCATCTATTTTATATATAGTAATTTGTATGGGCTAATCCCGATCTCCTAATTTAATCCTCCTTGCCCCCCTCACCCTTGGTAAACATAATTTTGTTTTCTATGGTTGTGAGTCTGTTTCTGTTTTGTAAATAAGTTCATTGGGTCATATTTTAGATTCCACATATAAGTGATATCATATGATATTTGTCTTTCTCTGTCTGGCTTACTTCATTCAGTATCGTAATCTCTAGGTCTATCCATGTTGCTGCAATGGCATTATTTCATTCTCCTTTATAGCTGAGTAGTAGCCCATTGTGTGTGTGTGTGTGTGTGTATCACATTTTCTTTATCCATTCTACCAAGCAACCTTTTAGGTTTCTTCCAGGTCTTGGCTATTATAAACAGTGCTTCAGTGAACTTGGGGAACATGTATCCTTGAAAAAGTTTATTTGTATGCAAAAATATAAATATAGCACTCTTTTAGTGTTCCTAAAGAGAATATTTATCAACTGGAACATATAAAAGTATGCATGTATAAACTTTTAGTGACATTTTGAGATACTATAGATAACAGAAATTGAGAAGTCATTTGTTTTAATTAAAAAAAAACTTTTTTGTTGAAGTATAGTTGATTTACAATATTGTGTAAGTTTCAGGTTAATAGCACAGTGATTCAATGTTTTATATATATATGTGTGTGTGTATGTGTGTGTGTGTGTGTGAAAGTGAAAGTTTAGTTGCTCAGTAGTGTAAAAATCTTTGCGACCCCATGGACTG
This sequence comes from Giraffa tippelskirchi, assembly GCF_054371585.1. NCBI lineage: Eukaryota > Metazoa > Chordata > Mammalia > Artiodactyla > Giraffidae > Giraffa > Giraffa tippelskirchi. Next base: position 34,143,038 of record NC_137280.1, on the reverse strand, counting down.
TAGACTACCAGGCTCCTCTGTCCATGGGATTTCCAGGCAAGAGTACTGGAGTGGTTTGCCATTTCCTTCTCCAATATATATATGTGTATATATATACACACACATATATATATGTTCTTTTTAGATTCTTTGCCCTTATAGAGTATTACATAATACTGTGTATAGTTCCCTATACTATAGAGTAGACCCATATTGGTTATTTATTTTATACATGGGTAGTGTGTATATGTTAAGCCAGATAAAGACAAATATCATATGATATCCTTCATATGTGAAATCTAAAAGAAAAAAAAAAAGACACAAATGAACTTATTTCCAAAACAGAAAAAGACTCACAAACACAGAAAACAACCAAAAAAAACCTTACAGTTACCAAAAGGAAAGGCTGACAGGAAGAGATAAAATAGGAGGCTGAGATTAACATATACACACAACTATGTATAAACTATTACTTCTAAATTGTGAGTTTAAAAACAAATTCTCAAAGTGGTCAATTAATTTAAAGATGTTCTTGGAACAGATGGGTCTTCCCAGGTGACTCAGTGGTAAAGAATGAGCCTGCCAATGCAAGAGGTGCAAGAGATAGGGGTTTGATCCCTGGGTCGGGAAGATCCCCTGGAATAGGAAATGGCAACCCACTTCAGTGTTCTTGCCTGAAAAAGTCCATGGACAGAGGAGCCTGGCAGGCTACAGTCCATGGGGTTGCAAAGAGTTGGACATGACTGAGCACACACACACACATTGGAGCAGATAACATATTTCCCCTGCTCCTCCAGAGCTTTCTGCAATTTGACTCCAAAATCGCAAAAGTGCTTCTGTGTTCTGAACTTGTTCATAAAGACTCAGGTTCAAAATTCCCGGTATGCCAATGTCTTCTGGAACATGAAAAATCATAGTTCAAATACTCAACTCAATTTATTCTTCTTAAACCCCTTTAGGAGAAAAGAATTTTCTCTTAAAAAGAGTTGCCCTCAACATTAAAACAATTCCTCATAATAAGTTTTAATCAAATAAGTTGATGAATTTTGGATCAGAGTTTTAAAATCAGTGAAATATTCTTTAAAATAAACTCTACCATGGTGTTAACAGTTTAAAAATAGTTGAGTTTTTGTCATTGATCATAGCAGTGGTTAAAAAGTAAACATTTTCTTTTTCATCAACAATCTTATCCCATGGAGAAAGGTAGCTGTTTCCATTTTTCAGTCAGTTTCAGAATCAAGAAGACTGCTTATTTCTCAAATTCAGAAGATTCCTCTCAGGCCAACATAGCTATGTTATATGTGTAGCTAATAAACATTTTGATGAAAAATTTAGTTTATTTCGGTCGCTCAGTCGTGTCCGACGTTTGCGACCCCATGGACCGCAGCACGCCAGGCCTCCCTGTCCATCACCAACTCCTAGAGTTTACTCAAACTCATGTCCATTGAGTCAGTAATGCCATCCAACCATCTCATTCTCTGTCATCCCTTTCTACTCCTGCCTTCAATCTTTCCCAGCATCAGGGTCTTTTCAAATGAGTCAGTTCTTCACATCAGGTGGCCAAAGTATTGGAGTTTCAGCTTCAACATCAGTCCTTCCAGTGAACACCCAGGACTGATCTCCTTGAGGATGGACTGGATCTCCCTGAGAGTCCAAGACTCTCAAGAGTCTTCTCCAACACCACAGTTCAAAAGCATCAATTCTTCTGCACTCAGCTTTCTTTATAGTCCAGCTCTCACATCCATACATGACTACTGGAAAAACCATAGCCTTGACTAGATGGACCTTTGCTGGCAAAGTAATGTCTCTGCTTTTTAATATACTGTCTAGGTTGGTCATAACTTTCCTTCCAAGGAGTAAGTGTCTTTTAATTTCATGGCCACAGTCAACATATACAGGGATTTTGGAGACCCCAAAATAAAGTCATCTACTGTTTCCACTGTTTCCCCATCTATTTGCCATGAAGTGATGGGACCGGATGCCATGATCTTAGTTTTCTGAATGTTGAGTTTTAAGCCAACTTTTTCACTCTCCTCTTTCACCTTCATCAAGAGGCTCTTTAGTTCTTCTTCACTTTCTGCCATAAGGGTGGTGTCATCCGCATATCTGAGGTTACTGATATTTCTCCTGGCATTCTTGATTCCAGCCTGTGCTTCATCCAGCCTGGCCTTTTGCGAGATGTACCCTGCATATAGGTTAAATAAGCAGGGTGACAATATACAGCCTTGATGTACTCCTTTTCCTATTTGGAACCAGTCTGTTGTTCCATGTCCAGTTCTAACTGTTGCTTCCTGACCTGCATACAGGTTTCTCAGGAGGCAGGTCAGGTGGTCTGGTATTCCCATCTCTTTCAGAATTTTCCACAGTTTATTGTTATTCACACAATCAAAGGCTTTGGCATAGTCAATAAAACAGAAATAGATATTTTTCTGGAACTCTCTTGCTTTTTCACAACAAACTGTGGATGCTGGACATGGGTTTGGGTGGCCTCCGGGTGTTGGTGATGGACAGAGAGCCCTGACGTTCTGCAATTCATGGGGTCGCAAAGAGTCGGACACAACTGCGCAACTGAACTGAACTGAACTTGCTTTTTCGATGATCCAGCAGATGTTGACAATTTGATCTCTGGTTCCTCTGCCTTTTCTAAATCCAGCTTGATCATCTGGCAGTTCATGGTTCACGTATTGCTGAAGCCTGGCTTGGAGAATTTTAAGCATTACTTTACTAGCATGTGAGATGAATGCAATTGTGCGGTAGTTTGAGCATTCTTTGGCATTGCCTTTCTTTGGGATTGGAATGAAAACTGACCTTTTCCAGTCCTGTGGCCACTACTGAGTTTTCCATATTTGCTGGCATATTGAGTGCAGCATTTTCACAGCATCATCTTTCAGGCTTTTAAATAGCTCAACTGGAATTCCATCACTTCCACTAGCTTTGTTCATAGTTATGCTTCCTAAGGCCCACTTGACTTCACATTCCAGGATGTCTGGCTCTAGGTGAGTGATCACACCTTCATGATTATCTGGGTCATGAAGATCTTTTTTGTACAATTCTTCTGTGTATTCTTGCCACCTCTTCTTAATATCTTCTGCTTCTGTTAGGTCCATACCGTTTCTGTCCTTCATTGAGCCCATCTTTGCATGAAATGTTCCCTTGGTATCTCTAATATTCTTGAAGAGATCTCTAGTCTTTGCCATTCTATTGTTTTCCTCTATTTCTTTGCATTGACCACTGAAGAAGGCTTTCTTATCTCTCCTTGCTATTCTTTGGAACTCTGCATTCAAATGGGTATATCTTTCCTTTTCTCCTTTGCTTTTCATTTCTATTCTTTTCGCAGCTATTTGTAAGCCCTCCTCAGACAGCCATTTTGCTTTTTTGCATTTCTTTTTCTTGGGGATGGTCTTGATTCCTATCTCCTGTACAATATCGCGAACCTCCATCCATAGTTCATCAGGCATTCTGTCTATCAGATCTAGTCCTTTAAATCTATTTCTCACTTCTACTGTATAGTCATAAGGGATTTGATTTAGGTTATACCTGCATGGTCTAGTGGTTTTCTCCACTTTCTTCAATTTCAGTCTGAATTTGGCAATAAGGAGTTCATGATTTGAGCCACAGTCAGCTCCCGGTCTTGTTTTTGCTGACTGTATAGAGCTTCTCCATCTTTGGCTGTGAAGAATATAATCAGATTTTGGTGTTGACCATCTGGTGATGTCCACGTGTAGAATTTTCTCTTGTGTTGTTGGAAGAGGGTGTTTGCTATGACCAGTGCGTTCTCTTGGCAGAACTCTATTAGCCTTTGCCCTGCTTCATTCTGTACTCCAAGGCCAAATTTGCCTGTTATGCCAGGTGTTTCCTGACTTCCTACTTTTGCTTTCCAGTCCCCTATAATGAAAAGGACATCTTTTTTGGGTGTTAGTTCTAGAAGGTCTTGTAGGTCTTCATAGAACTGTTCAACTTCAGCTTCTTCGGCATTACTGGTCAGGGCATAGAGTTGAAATACTCTGATATTGAATGGTTTGCCTTGGAAACAGACAGAGATCATTCTGTCATTTTTGAGATTTCATCCAAGTACTGCATTTCGGACTCTTTTGTTGACTATGATGACTACTCCATTTCTTCTAAGGAATTCCTGCCCGCAGTAGTAGATATAATGATCATCTGAGTTAAATTCACCCATTCCAGTCCATTTTAGTTCACTGATTCCTAGAATGCCGATATTCATTCTTGTCATCTCCAGTTTGACCACTTCCAATTTGCCCTGATTCATGGACCTAACATTCCAGGTTCCTATGCAATATTGTTCTTTACAGCATCGAATCTTTCTTGTATCACCAGTCTCATTCACAACTGGGTGTTGTTTTTGCTTTGGCGCCATCCCTTCCTTCTTTCTGTAGTTATTTCTCCACTGATCTCCAGTAGCATATTGGGCACCTACTGACCTGAGGAGTTCATCTTTCAGTGTCCTATCTTTTTGCCTTTTCATACTGTTCATAGGGTTCTCAAGGCAAGAATACTGAAGTGGTTTGCCATTCCCTTCTCCAGTGGACCACATTCTGTCAGACCTCTCCACCATGACTCGTCCGTCTTGTGTGGCCCCACATGGCATGGCTTTGTTTCACTGAGTTAGACAAGGCTGTGGTCCATGTGATCAGATTGGCTAGTTGTTCGTGACTGTAGTTTCAGCCTGTCTTCCCCCTGATCCCCTCTCTCAGTGCCTACCGTCTTACCTGGGTTTCTCTTACCTTGGACGTGGGGTCTTACTAAGGGGCGGCGGCTGCACTTTGTTGGAGCAGCCGTGAAGAGAGACCCCGTGTCCGGGGTAAGAGAAACCCAGGTAAGACAGTAGGCACTAAACAGATTAGAAAAAGCAAAACATCCAGTCATTCATTCAACATATATTTCTTGAGCACCAACTCTGTTCTGGACTGGAAACTATATATTCAAGGCTGATAAAGGCAGACAAGATTCCTGCTCTCAAGATTCTGCTGAGGGAGGTGGGCAATAAACCAGTAAACAAAATATATAATAACAGATAAAGACAAATGCCATAAGATAAGTATATGGTATATTGTGATGAAGAATAACAAAGAGGCATTGATTTTATATAAGGCAGTCCAGGAAGGTCTCTCCACTGGATAACATTAAGGCAGAGACCTGCGGAAGACACCGGACTTGGAAAGAGGAGGGAAAAGAGAATTCCAGGTAGAAGAAACAAAAGTTTGGGGCAGAGAATATGTGCAGCATGCATAGTAAGTTTACCAATAACAATCAGTATATTTTGTTTGCTTCATGATTCTTTGAAAAGTCTCCATGCTTTAGAATTGTTACCCAAGCTGCCTCTTGTTCACTGTAGCTTCCATTTTTAAAAAAATTTCTTTTAATTGGAGGATAATTGCTTTACAATGTTTTGTTGGTTTCTACCATACAATGTGTTAAACTTTGATGGCTGAGGGAGAAAAATAAGTACATAGAAGCCCCAATAACAATGTATTTCAAAAATGTACAGATCAAAATACTGAAATGTAAAGAGCAAAAAATGCTAGAAGATGATTCATTTTAGCAGTATTTTTAGGTAATCATGGTTGTAGCCAGTTTTTAATTGTGTTCCTAAAGTAAATCTTACTTTAAAAAATTTAATGGACATGTTCAATCTCCCATATTTATCTGGGTATGTGTTTACATTATAGTCAGAAGAATTATCTATTCCTTGTTCTGCTGGTCTAGAAGCAGGATTGTTTTCTCCATTTCAAGTATAGGGCGCTCTTCCAGCTTGAACCCTCAGGGACTATATCTGGAAATCTCATTGGCCGAGCACGTAGCTTGCGTCAGCCCTTCCGTGCTTTCAATGCATCACCTCCTTACAGAACGGATGCTTAAGATACGATTAGAATCTTGACCATCCCCTTTGTGTACTGACCCTTTCTTCAAATATTGAGGAAAACATTTTGAAAATTGTATTGAGACGGTCTGATTCTCAAACTTATTAGAGAACTGCTGAAATCTGCCAAGTTCACCTTTTACCCTGAAACTCAGGGGGAGAATCTGAAGATATTTGGTGATGAAGTTTGTTATTTCAAAGATGTTCTAATCCTTTTGTCCTTTCATGGGTCATCTGCCCAAGATGTACATGCAGTTTGAAATAGAACACTTAGGCAAAGAGGTTACAGCTTCCAAGAAAGCATTTGACCTTTGCTTGGGAACAGTGTGCAGCTCTTACCTGGCAGGACATGTGTCGTCAGTGTGTGAAGGCTAGTGGCCAGGTCTGGCAGTGGCTTTGGCAGAGAAGCTCTTCCTGGACAAACTGACTTGTCTTTTCCTAATGGAAAAATTCCAAAAAGTGAAGCTGCAAGTTTCCTGTTTTGGAAAGGTAATATATGTTTTGAAAATTTTGGATAAAGGCAGAACTATCGATAAATCAAAGATGATGTTAGCCTGGAAAGAAATATCTTCAGAAAACATGGTATTTGACTGACTGAAATGAGACTGACGTGGACTGGGTGCTGAAAATTCCTAGAGGAATTGACAGCCTGCCTCCTACATAGTTCCTGCTCATGTGCTTGGTGAGAATTGCTCACAGGGAAAGCTCTTAACACAAACACAGCTTGTTTTCCTCTCTTCCCTTGTTTGTGATTATGTTTAGCTTCTAATCAGGAAGAGGTTGAATATCTTTACGAAAGTCTAAAAGATTTGTTTATCTGTCCCCGTCATTGGGGGATGAAATCTTTGACTAGGTGGCTACAAATTACGTGATCAATTTTCCCCTAGCTTTACTCCAGTGACTTCCATGTATATGTTAAGTTCTGGATTTAATCTACTCCTGTGCCCTTCTGCTTTATTTCTTCTGTCCTTTCATCATGGCATACTAGTAAAAGAAGAACTAGTTTGAAGTCAGAAAACCAGTTGTTTGTGACTTGAGTGTTGCTGAACATCAAACTATCATAGTTTCCTAAAATCTGTAAAAAGATAATTGTAATCCTGGCCTCTCTCCCAAGGATGCAGCAAGCATCGAGTGGGTATGATTATGAAAGTATTTTGTAGATTGTAAAGGCTTAAACAAATGTTAGCTGTTATGTATTTGTCTTATTTTTGGCTTGAAGGAAGAGGATTGATTTTAGATTGCTAATTTCTTGGATGATAGAGGAAAAGTAGAAATGAAAGTATCAAAAGAGATTAATGTCCTGAGCGCTCCTGTCAGTAGCTCAAAGTGTATCTTTAGGAGAATGTCCTATATACTTTCATGTGCACAGAACTCACCTGAGAAGGTTTAATTAAATGCAAGTTCTGATTCAGTAGATCTGGTTGGGGCCTGAGATCCTGCATTTCTCAAAGCTCCCAGGGCATACTCATTCTTCTGGTCCCTAGACTGCATGTTGAGTAGCAATGCATCAAAGAGAATAAGGAAATGGGAGGAGATTAACACAGGTGAGGGGAGTGATGAAGGAAGAGCCTCTCTGTCTCTCATCCTTGCATCTTGGTACCATATTGGTGAAATGACTTAAAGCAATAGTAACATAAGAAATCTTTCTGCTAATACTGTTAAGTATTCAAACATGGTTTCTTGTTCTTAACTGAGTCTATTTCCTGGGGAGTAAATCTAGTGCAACAGGCACATGGAAGAAATTGTGGTCTAACTTGGAACATGTCTGCCTCGCTTATGATCTTTTACCTACACAAACTAGGAAACTGTTAAAAACCACTTTGAATTCTGTCAACTGGGAACTGATCCGGTGGTGATAAGATCATTAGTTCTTGTGACCTTAGCCATATTCAAGGAGTATTCTCTTGGGATCCTAGTATAACATGTCTTGATTGGACATTGTGAACTAAACATCCTTGTCGTTCACATTTAGAACCAAATAACTTCCTTCTGGCATTTGCACAGTGATTTGGTCGTCTGCCATGATATTATGTATTGTTCAGAATAATTTTCCGTTACTGAGGTCAATTCCCCTGATTTATAGCTATTTGTAAAACCTGGCTCTCAAAAGGGGTAGAAAAGTCAAGAAGAAAATAACTTTACAATAAATGACTCCAAACAGGGAGCAGATGGTGAAATTCTTGACATACTGTAGTAATTCTATAAAGATATAGGCTGATGGTATGTAGCTGTTGCTGAACCGATTGAAATGCGCTACTGTTGCACATTTTTTTTTTTGAGACAAAGTGCTGTCTCAGCTCTTGATTGGCTACCAAAATAATCACTCCTGAAAAGGTGCTGTTGTGATCTGTAATAAAGTTAAACAGGCATAAACTTTGTTCAGGCATCATTCTCTAATATTTACTGCCTACCTAGTCACTCCAGACTTCCCTGTAGCTCAAATGGTAAAGAGTCTGCCTGCGAGGCAGGAGACTAGGGTTCAATCCCTGGGTTGGGAAGTTCCTCTGGAGAAGGGAATGGCAATCCACTCCAGTATTCTTGCCTGGAGTATTCCATAGACAGAGAAGGCTGCCGGGCTACAGTTTGTGGGGTTGCAAAGAGTCAGACATGACTAAGTGACTAACACACTAGTCACTCCAACTGCATAACCAGGACTTTGGTTGACATTACCTATATGGAAACGTATAGTGAATTATCTACTTACACAAATAACTCGGGATCTTTTAACTTGCTGTTGTATATTTTAAAAAGAAAATCAGACACACTCACTTTGTGAGTGAATCTCAACTGTATAGTGAGAACTCTACCCTGGGTTTTGTCCACTGTAAAGTTTTAAAAATGATTAATGTGGAAAATATAAGAAACCAAAATTACTCAATAGTTTGGTTCTATCATTTATTTTCTATTTTCTTTAAGAGGACTCCTTGAGGCTCTCAGCTGAGTGTGTGGTCTGTGTGATGGTGTAGTCTATATCCAAGCTGGTGGCTGTTGCTGGCGCCCAAATCCATTTCAAGCTCAGTATTAGGCTTTATTTGGAGAAGGCAATGGCCACCCACTCCAGTACTCTTGCCTGGAAAATCCCATGAATGGAGGAGTCTGGTAGGCTGCAGTCCATGGAGTCTCGAAGAGTCGGACACGACTGAGCGACTTCACTTTCACTTTTCACTTTCATGCATTGGAGAAGGAAATGGCAACCCACTCCAGTGTTCTTGCCTGGAGAATCCCAGGGACGGTGGAGCCTGGTGGGCTGCCGTCTATGGGGTTGCACAGAGGTGGGCACAACTGAAGCGACTTAGCAGCAGCAGCAGCATTAGGCTTTGATTGATTACTTCTGTGTAAGGGGATTTTTACACATGGCAAATTCTCAACATGTAATCACTCAGAGTTCTAGTACTGAGTCTTCACCAAGTAGCTTTACTGTCTCTGTTCTTAACTGTACAGAACTGAAAGAGGTTCCCCAAGCCTCCAAAAACATGTTGTGGGACATGAGCCAACAGTTGTTTCCTTGCTGGGATGGTCTCTTCATTTCAACACTTCATCTGACTGCAGGGGTCAGTGACTTTGCTACGCCTCTGCGTGGGGTGGAAAGAGCAACTTCCAAACTTATCACAAGTTGAAGAACTGCTGTAAAATACAAAGTCTCAGGATAAACTCATTAAACATTTCCCTTGACCTACCCATGAAGTGTTTTTATTTTTATTTTTTTAAATAAACTTTTTACTTTGTATTGGGATATAGCTGATTAATAATACTATGATAGTTTCAGGTAGACAGCAAAGGGACTCAACCATACATATACATGTATCCATTCTCCCCCAAACCCCCTCCTGTCCAGGCTGCCTGAAGTGTGGTTTTCGTGTCACGGCCATGATTCAGGGAGGCCATAGTGTGAGACTCAGTAGAGGAAATGGGTTATTGTGACTAGCTCTCTGTTTACCAGAGATCATCTGGTATTAATAACTTGCCTATGATATCTATAAGAATAATCAAATTGGAAGAATAATCAAATTAGACAACAATTTTTTTCCTCAAAATAGAGATATTTTAAAATCAATAATTAATAATTACTTGGGGAAAATTAAAACACAGAAAATTGTGCTTACACCCTCCCTCCCATAATTTCATCATCCAGAAATAAAATAGCTAACATTTTCTGTGAGCACTCATACCTTCTTCATATTCTTGGCAAGTTATTCAATATTTCACTTTTCTCTCATCTATAAAATGGGAACAAAAATAGTACCCATCCCCTAGGTTTGTTTTGAGATTTACATGCATTACTACCTATAAAACATATAATTTAGTGCATGACAATAAACAGTTAATAAATATTTACTAATATAATCACTATATGTACATATTTACAGCTAGTACATATGCATATTATTTCCAAAAATGGGATAAAACTTTGCTATGTAGTAACCTTTCTTCATTCAGAAATATGTTGAGGTCAACCCTCCATAACAGTAACTATAGACCTATATCTATTATTTTAAATTGCTGTATAATATTCTATTACACAAATGAAGTCAAATGTTTTAAAAATCTAGTCTTTCCTTGATCTTTCTCACTGGCACATCTTTGCAAATTTTCTCAAACTAAGTTCCTAGAAGTGAAAAGTGTCAAATAATACACACTTTAAAAAATTAAAAGTTTTTAATAGTTCAGTTTAAGTAATTTTAAACTCTTATAACTCAGCTTAGCTTAAATTGGCTTAAAAAATGCAATTTAATAATCTTATCTGATGAGAAAATGAGAGAAACCTGATGTGTGGCTGTATGCATTGTGGTTGTAAGCACTGACTTTGAGGAAGCTAACTGACCCACTATTCACTAGTTGCACAACCTTGAACAAGGTCTCAACCATTCTGTGCCTCAGTGGCCCTATTGTAAAGGAGGAATTTTTTAGGGTTAGAGTTGGGATTCGAGTTAGGGTTGGGGTTAGGGTTAGGTTATGTAAGAATAAAAGAGGGCTCTGTCACCAATGCTCTAAGAATAGTGCCAAGTTCATACAAGAATGTCAAAAAATATTATTGAACTTACTTTTTTTTGCATAGAGTTAAATAGAAAAGGGAGTAATTATCTACTGAAAATACTCTTTATGTAATTTAGGAGAAGTAATACAAATTTTCAGAACTTTTCCTCAAAGAACTATTAAAAAGCACCTTAATTCATTAAATTAAATTTTTTTTTTCTCTCCCAGTGGTTCAGACAGTGAAGAGCCTGCTTGCAATGCAGGAGACCCAGGTTCAACCCCTGGGTTGGGAAGATCCCCTGGAGAAAGGAATGGCAACCACTCCAGTATTCTTCCTGGAGAATCCCATGGACAGAGGAGCCTGGGAAGCTACAGTCCCTGGGGTCTCGAAGAGTTGGACTTGACTGAGCAACTAACACTTTCACTTTTTCATTCCATATAGGTTGTTAAATTAACTGACTGGGGTGGTTCTTATGCCTTGGCAGCCCATGTAAGCAAACCAAAAGCTAAGCCTAAAGGTAAACACCTAAAGATTAAGAAACTGGAACCAAAGGACAGCCCATAACAAAGAGACAACTGGGCTTCTCTCAAGAAGGCAAACGCTTAAGCTACAGCAAGTTGAGTACTTTCTTGCTTTGCTTCTAGGTCTCTTTAAGCTCCTGTTGGTGGAAGGCTCCTAACCACTTTCGGTTTGTTGCTACCCAGTTAGAATCTATTTTTGCTCAAATAAACTCATAAAAACTTTAATATGCCTCAGTTTATCTTTTAACAATGTTGATATAGCATCACTGGAGGAAGTGCTTTGATTTGTTGGGGAATAAGAGACTGAATCATCTGAGCTAAACCACTCAGGACCTGCTCCTCATAGAGTGGTAGGTTCTGTCAAGTTGTTTGCATGCTGCTTTAAACTCTAAGACATGAATAGAACGAAATTTTTCCTTTGCTCCAGTTGATGCTTGGCAACAGACATAAAAGAAAATAATATTTTAAGAACACTGAAAGTACCAGCTAAAAAAACTTACTCCGCATCGTTCTTTAAATAGTATATGTTTTCGTTTCCGGACCTACCCTATTAATGTACTTAAGGTGAGGTTGCAGGCCTAAGTTTTAATTAAATTTTTTTTTAATTAAAAATATATATTGATGTTGGTTCAGCCTTCTTCAGCCTCTTTCAGTTAGTATCTTTTACTAATGATGTAGACTACTTAAAGAAGAAAAAGTAGAATTTGGCTTTCATATTTAAGGGGCTTCTCTGACCAATATAACTTGCTAAAAACAGAGAAGCCTGCTACCAAGAGTCCTAAGTGTTTCTTCTTTACCCCCCAAATGGGAACTACTTGATGTCTTCTTTAAGCACAGGAAGATTTCCCTTGTATTTATATAGCCCTGTTCTTGGCAGATCTGCTTGGTTGTGATTGGGATGAGACTGTGATGAAAAAGCAGGTTAAAACCCTGGGGCATCCTGGTCTGTGATCACAAGGCAGGCAGTCCCCCTGCATATTGGGCCCTACTGGGCTACACAGCAGTCCTCACCTAGCAGTCCTAGAGGAAATGTTTATTTGTGTTGTGAATGCCCAGGCTGAAGAAATGGAATGATACAACTGCTAAGGCATCTTCTTTGCCCTTCAGGTTTAATTCTCAATGAAGGAGAATGGAAGAGCAGAGGACCTCTCAACATTCATGCATAAGATCATGTCAACTACTTTCTTTAGACTTATCCTCAAACAACATAAAACTCATGAACATTTTATTCTTTGTTCTTAATTGACCTCCCTCAACAGTTATCCCTTCTGCCCTTCTCACCTGGCTATTGCTCACTGAGTTGTTACCTGGAGGCTGGACCTTCGATCATTCATCTTTCTTCAGAAGTAATGTGTGTTGAATGAATGACTCCACCCCTTGAATTTAGATTGTGATTTGTTTGTAGAATGTGGTGTCTAACATATTGTTGTTGTTAATGATTACTGTGTAGAAAGAGTTTTTTATAATTATTTTACTATATTCATTCAGTTCAGTCCAGTCGCTTAGTCGTGTCAGACTCTCTGCGGCCCCATGCAGCACGCCAGGCCTCCCTGTCCATCACCAACTCCCTGAGTCCACCCAAATCCATGTCTATATTCATTGGGATCAAGAAAACTGAGTGAGGGAAATAATTTAGTATTTCTATCATTTATGTATGAATCATACTTTTATTTTCTGAGTAAATACTGCAAATAGTGATAGGCTCAATTGAATATTTGGTGATATTGCTTTTTTTCTACTTCTTTCTACTCTCCAAAAATAGGTGTGTGTTCCTTTTTGTTCACTTGTGAGTTATTTCAGTGCTTACCTGGGAGTTATTTCAAATACCTTCACTCCATTTCTCATTGATGACCTATTGATGAGCGGAGAGTTTTGACCCAAAGGAGGCAAAGATGCTTCAGTTTAGACATTTGCTGGCTGTAGAATGGGCCGGCTAAAAGTGACCTCACACAGCTCCCAGATGACTCAACAAAACAGATACAAAACAGCAGGAAGACTGAGTGGATCTCTGTTGAAACCTGCAGGAATTCTAGACTCAATGAGCTGTGTGTACAGTTCCTAAATACATGGAAAACTGAAAGGAGTTTATTCTTCTGTGCTTTTCTGACTATTCCCTGTGTCCTTTCCTCTCAAATGTTTTCATAGTCACATCAACAATTCAAAAATCTAAAATCAACATGAATTTTCTACATGATAAATACTGAGGATGCAGCTGGAAATGGTAGTTCTAATCTCTACTCCATGTTGCAAGTGGAAATATATCTTCATCCTGTTACTAATTCGTGGATTCCCTGGCTTTTGTGACTTCTGAACAAGAAAATCCCTTGGCTTTCCTGTGGAATCAGGAATGTAACAGGAAATCTGTTAAGTCAGGTTTTTAACTCTCTCTGTGTTATGCATGTGACTGCCCAGAGAAACAGAAGCAGACAGATTTCCTGTTTATAGTGTAGCACTCCAGACCAGTCATTTCAAGAAGAAAGAAGGGAAAGTTAGATGTGACAGCACATTATAGCGGCATCTGGGTGCTTTTTGTTGTCTGTAAAATTCCTGGGAAAGGATTTACCTTGACTGATCTGTGTAAACATCTAACCATCTGTTTATTTTCAAACTCAGTGTGGAGAGAGCTTCTGTGTTCAGGAGACTGTGGTCAGAAGGGGTGAAGTTGTACTCAACCATGCATTTATCTATTCAGCAAATATTTGCAAAAACCTCTTCTGGGAGTTAAACACTGTGGCCTGGAAATTTTTAAAATCAGAATATTTTTAAACAAAAAATTTCTTCAGTTGCACTCTCACTCTGGAATTGTAGATGTGAACACATTGCTATATTGCAGTGTAACACAGTGCGGGGAGTTATTAAATTCTCCTCTTTTGAGACAGGATAGAGAAATCAGCATGGGATTGATAGTTCTTGAAATATGATGAGGAATCTATTGGATGGGAAATAGGGTGAGATGGGAAAGGGAAAAAATACAAAGTGCTTATTTCTCTTTCCATAGAACTTCCAGAAGTTTGGGAAGCTGCAGCTATTAAAATAGCTGCAAACATTTGCAAACATAGTAAGGTTATTTGAATATTAAATAGCCAATGATATTGATACAATGATATACAATTTAGAAATAATTAGGGTCTTAAAGATCATCCAGATAAGACCCTCTTTTATTTTTTTAATATTTATTTATTTATTTGGCTGCACTGAGTCTTAGTTGCACTGTGTTGAATCTAGTTCCCTGACCAGGAATCAGACTCTAGCCCTCTGCCTTGGGAGCATGGAGTCTTAGCCACTGGATCACCAGGAAAGTCCCAGTTGCCCTTTGAAAGATGAAAAAACTGGACCATGCAATGGTAAATCATTTATACAAGGTCACCCAGCCGTGGGGCTGTAGAACCAGGATCCTAGCCCATGACTTCAGATGTTGAAGCATCTTATCTACTCAGTTTCCCTTTATTAGTGGAATGTATGAAGAGTGTAACATATTTGACTTTATTCACTTTTCTTTAACAACTAATCATTTAGGAACATGATAAATAGAAAAGGTCTTATATGCAGTCATTATTTGGAGTGTTCTTACACAGAAACAAACAAAACCCCCAAAGAACCTGTATGATGAATATAGGAATTCATATTTATGTGTTAGGTAAGAAGAGACATAATAATATTTCATGTATGAGTAATGCTTTACACTTTACAAAGCATTTTCACATGCATGCTATTTTGTCCTCCCATATCAGATGTATGGGGTGCCATTATTGCCCCCATGGTACACACTGGGAAATTGCAAATCAGACTGTTTGACAGAATGCCACACAGGTTCAAAGTAGCAAAGTCAGGGTTCAAATCCATGTTTGTCCACTACAGTTGCAGGACTGTTGCTATTATACTTTCATTGTTTTTCTAACACTTGAAATATTCAGTAAATACCTGCACCTTCCCACATCAGTCAGGTATTTAGTTAACAGTCGCTGTGACCTAGCAATTTTCTGGAAGCTTTTATGGACACTAAGCAGCTTAGAATGTGATCTTATTTTCAACAGTGTACAATCTGGTTGAGGAAGATGGTACTTGAATAAAATGAGGCATAATATGAGATAGGTTTTAATAAAAAAAATCAAAATTTGTACCAGCTTCAAGTTTAGTTTAAGTTGAAGCTACAAGAGCTTCTCTCGTAGCTCAGGTGGTAAAGAATCCACCTACAATGTGGGAGACCTGGGTTCGATCCTTGGGTTGGGAAGATCCCCTGGAGAAGGGAAAGGCTACCTACTCCAGTATTCTGGCCTGGAGAATTCCATGGATTGTATAATCCATGGGTCGAACGAAGAGTCAGACACGACTGAGCGACTTTCACTTTAAGTTTAGTAAGTATTCTTCAGACGCCGAATTACATCAGGGGAATACAAGCCCACTGATGATTTGTTTTGTAAATCTTAAAGCTGAACTCTTATCATCAACTTACTTTGCATTAGTTACTTGTTTAATGTAATTTATATGCATTAATAATCTGATAAAACTGTAATTATAGAAAAATAATGGTGCTCAGGCTAGGTTGTGAGAAAATTCATGTTCATCTTGAATTTTAGCAATAAAGTGATATTATTTGGTCTTCTTCATGTATATGAAACTTTAGACTTGTCACAGATCCAGTGTTCAAAACCCTTTAACTGCAGACATCCACTATTTGGTGGTGCTGGGATATTCATCTTGCACTACTAGACCTATTAGAACTGTTGCACAGGTCAGTTACCATGGGCAGGATTTTATACTTCAATAATAGTGCCAGAATTTCAATCCAATAACTGTGACCTGAGCACTCTGCATTCCACTAATTTATATTTTTTTAAATAGTAAAATGTGAGAAATGCTATTTCAAAATGTAGTCCTGTACTATTTTTTTTTTTTTGAGTAATTTGAACTTATTTTCTAAATCCTGCTGAAAGGTGATTTATATTCTGTGAAGGTTTAGCATTATTTTAGTTTGTTTTCCCTGTTGATCTACATTTAGCTATTTTTAAATCTTCACTTTTCCATATGTCATGGATAACGGCCAATTATGTTGCTTGCAGTGAAAATAACAAAGAGGTAAACTCTGGCTTCCTGCTTACGAAGGACCTGATTACATCTGAGTTGATTTTATGGTAGTATTTTCACTACATGCTGCTATTTAGTGTCACATTGGGGACATTTGGTACTCCTGATTTTTTTATGACATTTTACTCCATTTTAATTGATAACCACGTGAGAAACTACATTAAATGTCTAACTTTGGAAGACTTTTTGGCACAGTGGCTCTGAAGCTGGCCACACACTGGAATTTCCTGGGGTGTTTTCAGAAAAATACTGATGCCTGGGTCTCACCCGTCACCCATATATTATGACTTAATGGATCTGTGATGCTGTCTTGTTTTAAAACTTTAAGATGTTTAAAAACTTCTAGATGATTCTAACGTGCAGCCATACTTAGCGAGGTACCACCTGCTTTAGAAGAAATCATCCTAAAAGCTGAGCAGCAATGTCTTTTTAAGAAATCACCAGGTAAATCTCTAATCAAGAATTAGAAATATTGTGGTCAACATGAAACTAAGACTTCCAATAGTAAAATCCAAGTACTGTGTTACTTCTAGGTAGTGATACGCTAGTAAGTGTTTAAAGCTGTCTCAAGAAACAAAGCTCTCATTGGTTGTGCTTTGCCTCTTTCCATGATGTTAATAAATATTCCCATCATGGCTGATTTCAAGCTACCAGTGGTTTAACAACGAGCTTGCCAAATTCTTGAAAATCTATCAGCTCTTGTGAAACAATTGAGCCAGCTCCAGCATACCACTGCTGTTAAAAGAATGACTTCCAGGAAAATTGATATCAGATAAGTTATTTACCCTTTGAGGATTAAGTGTATTTATTTAGGCTTTGTGTAGCTCAGAGTAGATAATCATCAATTGACATTTTATAAAGTTGCTTAGGTTAGCAGTTATATAGCAGTGTTGGTTGGGTTTTCTTTGAATTCACCTCGGTAGAATTTTTGATTGTTTTCACTTTTGTGTAAATAATATTCTTAATAAAGTTAGTCACTTGGTATAGTAATCAACATCAACAGCTCCGAGATCCTGTCAAGTTCTCATCTGTATGAATCTCATGTGCATTACTAGGTAAATAATAATAACAAAGACCCTTCTATAATGCTTTTCTTGTGCCATGCACTGTTGTAAGCACTTTATGTATTAACTTATTTCTTATTTACAACTCCTTAAGGTATATTCTATTATTAACCCCATTTTTACAGGTAAAGATATTGTGGATCTGAGAGGTGAAGTAACTTGCCCAATGACACACAGCTAGAAAGTAGCAAATTGGAATTTGAACTAGGCAGTCTGACTGCTCTTAATCAGCTTACATAAAAAATAACTAAAGAATCAAAATTATTTTCTGAAACTATTTTTGAATCTAATTTTTCCCCCTCCTCTCTTCTGGTTGTTTGAAGATCTTTTTCAAATCTAACAATATGTAGTACCTGCTGAAATAATTACTTCATCTTCCTCATTATCAGCATAATTCCACTTTTCCTGTTATGAGAGCAAAAGTTCCTGTGATTTTTGTATAATAATGCAATTATATTTATTGAGGAATACATTTTATGGTGAGTCATATTACCACAGACCTCTAAAAATAACATCATAGTTTTTAAAGTCTCTTTTTTATGGGTTTATCTGGCTGGAGCCAAAATATAAAAATAAAAAAAAAAAACATACCTTGGTTATGATTTCTCCCAGACATGTGTTAATTGAATGCCCAGAGGCAGAGAAGAATCAAGTATAGCTTTAAAAAAATTATTTGGAAATAACTTCAAACTTGTATAAAATTTCAAGAATCAGATTATTTCAAAGAGAACACATAAAGTTCTTACTGAGATTCATCTATTGTTCAATTTTACTCCATTTGCTTTACCTATTGCTTTCTCTGTGTATCTCTATGTAATGTGTACACACACATAATCACACTCAAAATATTTTTTTCTAAAATTTTTAAGAGTAAACCCTATACATTATGTTCACTATTCCAAAAGAGTTCACTGCATATAGGGAGATTCTCTTGCATAATCACAGTCAGCTTCTATTAGTATCTAATTTACCCCTTATATTCCAATTTACCAACTAACCTAATACTGTCATTTGGAATATTTATTTTGTCTCTAGTACAGGATCCAGTCTGGGATAAATAACTGCATTTAGTTGTCAGGTATTTTTAGTTTAATGTAATCTGAAACATTTCCACAGAGCTTTTCTTTGTCTTCTGGGACATTGACATTTTTGAAGAATTCCATCAACACCCCCTCCCTCCTCTTTTATAACAGAACATTCTTCGTTTGGAATTTGTCTGCTGTTTCCTCTTGGTTAGATCCAGATAAGGATTCCAGGCCAGAATACTGCATAAGCCCCGTTGCTTCATTCTCAGGATATCACATTTGAAGGCACATGGTTTTCATTTACCCTTATTGATGAGGGTTATTTTGATTAAAGAAGAGGTGGTCCAGGTCTTCTACTGCATGGTTATTATTTTTTCCCCTTGTAACAAATAAGCAATCTGTGTGGAGATATTTTAAGACCAAACGAATATCCTACTCCTAATCAAATCTTTGCTCTAGATTTTGCCACCAGGGAAATCCTCTAGATTTTACATCTATTGACAATTCTTGTCTGAGCCAGCTTTGACTGAAATGGTTGGAAAAATGTCAGTTTTTCCAATCCTAGCATTTTTTCCACATTTAGCAGTCAGTTTATGACATTCTACTGTAAGGAAGACACTTTCTTCTCCTCTCTCTCACCCTCTTTTTCTTTCTTTTCCAGTGTATTCATGGATTCTTCTCTTTCTCCCAATGTTTTATTAACTTATAATTTTTCAACTTGTTCCCATTTTGGCTAGTTGAGAGTACCCTCTAATATTTTGGTGACGTATCTCTATTATTTTTTGGAAAACTTCCTTAATTTCTGGCATAAAAAGATATTTTATGCTTATGTTGTATCTACTCTGCTCTCACATCTTAATTAGCCATTTCTCTAAGGAACCATCATTCCTTTTAGAAGAGAATATATTAGACACCAAGATCTGAGCACTAGGTATACTCATTCCTACTGAGTTGTCTTTCCTTCTGAGTTCTTTCGGTAGAGCGATCTAAGAAAAATATGCACGTACATACATACCCATACATATGAATTTACATTTATTCCAATCCATGTGTACCTGGTTCTCTCTTGTCTCCCTTCTGTCATATTTGCATGTTCCTTCTTCCAAAAGGAAAATTGTAGCTGCTAACAACATCAACACATCTCATTTGCTCAATCATGTAATATATCTAAGTTAGTTTTATTACTTGGGCAGAATGTTACCCTATTCCTGCCTGACAAAAATAAGTTGGACTCAGTAATTTCATGCCTAGTTAATATTCAAAAGAAAAGGAACTCATATTTCCACAAACAGCCTTATACAAGAATGTTTATAGCAGCTTTATTCATAGAAGCCAAAACCTGGAAATAGCTTATTGTCTTAAGAGACGAACGGATAACTAAGCTGTGATATATTTATACAATGGACTATTACTCCATGATAAGAAGGAACAAATTATTGCTGCATGCAACAATATGAATGAATTTTTAAATCATTATGCTGACTTTAAAAAAGCAGATAGAAAAGAACACATAATGCATGATTCCATTTATATGAAGTTTGATTACAGGCAAAACGAATCTATGGTGATAGAAACTAAATCACTACTTGGTTCTGTTGGAGCTGGGACAGGACAGGACATTGACTGGGAAGAAGCATGAGAAAACATTCTGGGATCAGGGAAATGTGCTGTATCTCAATCAGGATGTGAATTATATGAGTGCACGTATTCATCACAATGGTTTGAACTCCATCTTTAATATCTGTTCATTTCACTGTCTGTAAATTAGCCACCTTGTCTACGACCACACCACCCTGAACATGCCTGATCTTGTATGTAAATTAATGCTCAATTTTTAAATTGGTTGGAGTAGTGGCTGCTCTTTTTAGCTGAAACTAGAACTCCTCATTTTAAAACAGATCCTTCTAGTTTGCCTCACTTCTGGTCTTCTAACCCCCATCACTCTCCTGGTCTTTGAATGCGTTTGAGCTTGCTACCCTGATCAATTTACTTACTTCCTTTTACTATCTTATTACTTCCTTTTACTATCATTGCAAATATTTAAAATACAACATAAGTTAGAACTTCACAGATAATTAAATGACATTATCCATTCTTTAGGTCTAGCCAATATACATACTTTAATCTTTAATATAGTAAAGACATGAATACAAATTGAAAATGTTTAAATAATACTGAAATTTAGATTAATCCTCAGTGTAAGACTTTGTTTATCTGATCTATTAAAACAAGAGCAAAAACAAACAGCAGTGTGGGCAGGCCTTGCCAATGGAAACAGCTGATTTCCAATATCAGATGATCAAATATCACTTCAGTAAGGAAACTTTTCTCAGGCTTTCTCATAAATTCTGGTGCAGACCACATCCTTCATCTTACATTCCTTAAAAAAAAAGAAAGAGATTAATTGAATACCTAAACCTCAAACTAGGGTATAGCAAATTTGTAATAATAACAGATGTTATAAGAAATCTCATAAGATTAAACTCAGAAATCAAATATCAATATGTCAGTTGATATCTGGGAATTCAGAATCATGGTTGTTGAAATAGGGGAAACAATTTTAACATTGATCTAAGTTACAACATAGTTATATTTTTGAAGCAGCAAATTTTTATGGATTATTTGCACAGATTGAAAGCTATTAAAACAGTGGTTTTCAGGACAATCTGCACATTTGCATCATCTGGGGAACATTTAAAAATACCAATGGCTCCTCCTCCCTTAAGAAATTTGCTTTCAATTGGTCTGTATTGGGGCCCCCATATTGGTATTTACTCTCCATGTAAATCTTCTGTGGAGCTAGGGATCAGATCCTCTGTACTAAAGGAAAAAACATTCAAAGCACCACATGAATCTCTTTATAGTCAATGTATGTGTTGATTAGTGAGAAAAGCACTTCAGACAAAAAAATTGTTAGAGGTCATCTCATATAACCTTTGTCATCATTTTTATCTGCCAACTATAAAAGGTCTCCAATGAGCTCAGATTATATTGATGACATGTTTTAGTCTAAGTTACTATGGACTCTTGAAAACATTATGCTTAGATATCTACAAATATACTGCAATTGACCATTTTGCAATGTGCTTTGCTTATAAAACTTAGAATTGCTTTTGCTTTTCTCTTTGTGAGTCTAACCTAACTTATCCATACATTTAAAAGAAAAATCATTTTTATATGTTGTTTCTAAAGTAGCAGATAGATTTTGCCATTTCTAAATTCTTGAATCTGAACCTGAAGTACCTGTAGATGACTCTATAGTTTGAATATCAAACATTAACTCTGTCTTTATTTTTAACCATTTTTTCCATTTGTATTCCAAAGAAGAGACTATTTTGAAAATAACATAACCATTTTCTCTATTTAAATAGCATTATTTCCATAGTTAGAGTAAAATTGCTCACCACCACCATTTTTCCATCCACCAACTTTCTCTTTATTGTTGTCTCTTTGCCATCCCATTTCTGTACTTGATTCAGTGAGCCTCTTGCCAAGGTTACAGTGCTCTGCAAAGACACATTCATATAATTGAATTTCTAGGACTTTGGTTGGTTAAAGAAGCAGTTTATTCAGCATTGAGTCATTTTCGTAACAGACGTTTCATGAGGCGCATTTATTTTTTGACAGAATGAAGTGGGCTACCCTTTTGAACACTAGTAGGAGTAATCTGTCTCAAAGCAGTAGATGTAACTAACTTTGAAGAGAAACAATAAAGTTTACCTTTGTTTTTCTATTATCAGCTGTGGTTTCTTCAAATTCCTGGCCTAGCTTGAAGGAGATCTCTGTATTTTTAAAGGGACTTTCAGTTCTTATAGTTATAATATCCCCTTTCTTGCTGATGATCACTCTGGGT
Source organism: Giraffa tippelskirchi (assembly GCF_054371585.1). Lineage (NCBI taxonomy): Eukaryota > Metazoa > Chordata > Mammalia > Artiodactyla > Giraffidae > Giraffa > Giraffa tippelskirchi. Next base: position 34,120,655 of record NC_137280.1, on the reverse strand, counting down.
TTGGCCAAATTTCCCAGTTTTCTGGTGGCTAATCCCACACCTGAAAATCAAGATAGTGTTAGAATTTTGTTGACCGAAAGAGCATCTACCTAAAGGGATTATATGGGTGGTTATATTCTATACTCAGTTGTGCTTTGTGTGTGTAGGTGGCAGGTAATATCACTTACTACTAAGGACCTCCTCCCTTAGTGCTTCATCACCTGATGGAAACACATGTCCACCAACTTGGATATTTAAAATTTTGTTATTACAAAAGTAATGTCTGAAGATTTTAAACACAAAAGTATTTAGCCTAAATAGTGCAAGTCATCTACTTTTACCTCATCCAATCCCATGCTCCATTAAGAAGCACTAATTATAGTTTTGTATGGATCATTCCAGACATTTTAGTTTGTACAAATAAATATTGTAGATATATTTTTTTAATGAGACTGTGACTTATATATGCTCTTCTATGATTTTTTTCCCTCAGTAATATATTATAGATATAGATAAGAATTCCTCCCACATCCTTGATGGAAACTCATTTCTGAAAGTTTGTTGTAGCCCCTAAATGTATTTATACCACTGCAAATGATAAAGGTAAATAAAATAATTTAAAAAATATTTTTCCATTTGATAGCAAAACAAAATTAGACTCAAGTATCTTACTGTATTACCCAAGATTATAGAAATACATAGAAAAATAGAAATGTGAAATGAGAAAGATACAAAAAGAAAAAAATAGTTATATATAAATATACATGTATTCATGGCTATATATACATAAAGAAGTGTGCAGAATTAGAGCCAATAAATGATTATGAACTTTATTCTTTTTTCCGAATTCTGATTAATTGTTTCTTATTGGATGTGATTTTGGACTATGTTTTTCAAACTAAACTTCTGCAATAGAGCCTAAGAATCTACATTTTACCAAGCTTCAAGGTGTCTTTTTGCACTCTAAAAATTTGACAATGATTCAGTTAGGGAGTCTTTTGTTGAGATGTTCTTATATTTTGCTTCTACCTCAGCTGCACAGTGAAATCCATAGATCTAACCAAACTTAAGAGTATGGATCTATTCCCATAAGCTCCCATAGTTTTCCAGGCAGCAAAACATGATTTGGCTCATTTTATCTAAAAATAGAAGCCTTCTTATAAGCTTTCTGAATAGGTAAAATTACTGGTACTTTGATGAACATAGAAACCTGTGGTCATTGGCTTCTCTCGCTCCTTATTTATACAGCTCTGGAAATTTCCAAAGACTATTCACACCTCTTGTGCTCATATCTATGGAACATTTCCTAGAAATAGTTGCAAATAAAGCTGATGGTGGTAATGACTAGACTTTCTGTCTCTATCCACTGCTCCAACTCCAGGAAAGTATGATATTAGTGTAACCGAACTTGAATTCACTGTCACAACACATTTCTTTTTTTCTCAATAACTTTCCTAGACTGAATATCCTGCTTTATGAAGCATTCACTTTCCACAAACAGCTTATCCACATACTTATGTAATAACAGACAATCTAGAGGTAGAGAAAGAAAATTTCTGGCTTAGCTAAATAGCACTTTTAAATTGAGGTTTTCCATTAACTCTAGTATATTTAACTGTTTACTTCATGAACACTTTAGTGTTATAAAACTAACTTTCAGAAAAGCCAAAGAATGGGTTGACTATGTTTCTAAGATTTCTTTCCTCTGGGTTTGAACCAAAACCCTATTGATTTGAAACTGCCTTTGAAATCAGTAGGCATTTTAATGCATTTAAGCAGCTCTTATTTGAGTTAAAGTCTATCAATATTGCACAAACAAAGTGAAAATTATCTGATTGACACAATGGAAGATTAATCCCAGAAGAGGATTGTACTTCAACCTGTGCAAGCTCCCAGACTCCTGGGAAAGGAGTTAGAAGGAAATAGTCAATGCATTTTTCTCAAAAAGGATCCTCTCAATTAGAACAACAAAGAACATTTCTTACCCAGAGCTTTCATGTACTCATCAAAGTTCTCACTGGAGACAAGTTTCCAGGTGCCTAGGAATTTGTTGCTCATTGTGATGGATGAAAATTCAACCCAGTGATAGGTGAGATTCAGGAGACTCAAATGAGATGCTGAAGCCTCAGAAGATTCTTTTCAAAGATGTCTGAAGCATGTGACTCTCACAGAGACCCAATGGGGAAAAGCAGTGTCAGGACTGGGCAATGAATGGCTCTTCAATCATCCACTGGGACAAAAGAAAACTTCACATAATGTCTCCTTCAGTCTCCAAAAATGTTTATAAAAATCTATGAGAGTCCTATTTGAATCTTTAAAAATTTTGGTTGATCTTACATTTTTAAGAAGTGCTTCGGTCCTTAACACTTTGAAAAAGAGTCCATAAATTGAGCCCTATGCTGTATTAAATTATATGAGCATGAATGAATGAATATGTGTGTGTGTGTGTGTGTGTGTGTGTTTAGGCATCTTGCTCACTCTCAATCCTGAGTCTGCACAATTAAGAATTCTTGTTGAAAGAGAAGAAAGAGAGGAAAAATGTCCATGAGTATTGTGATAACTGCCTCAAATATGTTGTGGGAGAGAAATGCAGGAGAACAGTGTGAGGAAGTATTCATAGGTAAGGGAGGCTTGGAATAGTTGGCATATCCAAGGCAGGCAGAGTAGGCAGACAATACGGTCAGTTTATTACAGCAGAGCACAGAAATTGCTTTCATGGGTGAAATAAAAAGTAGCACTAAAACACACTCTTTGACCATAGCAAAGATTTTAATCTTAAAAAAACCTTTTAGGTCTAAATTAAGGAGGATCTTGGTTAATACAACAAGTTTAAGTCCTTTAAAATAAGTCTACAGTTTTAGAAAGGATATTCTATAAAAATAATAAATATTGAAAAAAATAATATATATTGAGAGCTCAATAGTCACTGTGCTAAGTGCTTCTTATGGATTATTTTATTTGGTCCTTTCAACAACTCCAAGAGTAAGGCATTATTATTACATCCATCTTACCAATGAGAAAACTGGAACTTGGGGAGGTTAGGTGACTTGCGTCCAAACTTGAATAAAGAGAGGTATGATTTGAACCTGGTATCGTTTCTCAGTGCATAGATGTTAACCTATTATTTTACACTGTTTCTGCTATAATATATATGCTGGAGGTCCTGGCCAAAGATCAGGCAACACTGACATCACCATGACTGGATAGAGACACTCATTCTCTGCTCAAAAAGCAAGAGAAGTGTGACTTCTCGGGTGGTCCAGTAGTTGGGAATCCACTTGCTGATGCAGGGGACATGGGTTCAATCCCTGGGGTAGGAAGATCCTAAGTGCCACAGAGCAACTGAGCCCAGGAACCACAACAACTGAACCCATGTGCTGCAACTAGTGAAACCCGCATGCCTAGAGATGAAGTATCCAGGTTATATGATACATTAGACTCCCAGTCTTAGACCAAGCGGAGCAAATACAAAAACACTTTGAACATAAGTGTGGCTCTTGGGAATACCAAGTTGATACCATACCCTTTCCTAACAGGTTTTTCACACTGACATTAATCCTGGCCTGAGACAATGGATATTACCAGGTTACATGTTTAGTACACAGTTTGGCACTCTTCCCAATAATTAAAATAACCCATTATCAATTTACCCACAACTGGTAGAATCACTGACCTCTAGGTCTCAGGTTACCAATACCATAGTTGTATCATAACCATTGCAGTTATGTGTTTAGAGTCCAAGTTGGGTTAAAAAAATGCAAAATCATACACAGTGAGTCCAAGTATCATCTTAAATTACTTGTGCCTGAATAACTCAAGGTGGGAATGAAATAGTAACTAAAACAATTCCTCTGTTAGCTGGCTAACCCAATCATAGGCCAGGAGAATGTAACTGGAGGAAGTATATTGTACTGGGATAGAAGAAACAGCTATGAAAGAAAGGGTTTTTGATTAGCAGAATGTGTTATTTTCTAAAACACTTAATAAAAATGAATAATGCTAGGACTTGTGTCTTCAAAAATTTAGGTATTCTGCCTAAATCTATATGTGGAATCTAAAAAGATAATACAAATGAATGTATATAGAAAAATAGAAACAGACTCACAGATAGAGAAAACAAGTTAGTGGTTACAAGTGGAGAGGGGGAAAAGGAGAGGTGCATATTAGGAGTGTGGATTAAGAGATACAAAGTACTTTGTGTAAAACAGATAAGCAGCAAGGATATATTATTTAGCATAGAGAAGTACAGCCATTATCTCTTAATAACGTTTTGGAGTATAATCTGTAAAGTGATTGAATCATTATGCTGCTCATCTGAAACTAACATAATGTTGTAAACCAACTATACTATATAAAAAACTATATAAAAAAATAAATAATCATGCCCATAGGGTCAATCCTGAACTCTCAGCTCAGTCATTCTTCTCTACCTTTGGAGTGACAGTCTTTAAATTTCAATTCAATCATCTTTCCTGACATTTTCTAGTATACCTTCATTTAGCACTCACTGCAATTAACCATTTAACATGTTAACTTTAATTAATTTTAGACATCATTTCATTAATATGAATGTTATGCATTGAAGTCTTGATTTCATGAGTGTGGGGATAATATGTGATTCTATTCACATAATATAAGGTAAAAGAGGAGAGTAAGAAAGCTGACTTAAAGCTCAGCCTTCAAAAACTAAGAACATGGCATCCAGTCCCATCATTTCATGGCAAATAAATGGGAAAACAGTGGAAACAGTGACAGACTTTATTTTCTTGGCACTGCAGACCGTGACTACAGCAATGAAATTAAAAGATGCTTGCTCCTTGGAAGAAAAGCTATAACAAACCTAGACAGTGTATTAAAAAGCAGAGGCATCACTTTGCCAACAAAGGTCCATATAGTCAAAGTTGTGATTTTTCCAGCGGTCATGTATGGATGTGAGAGTTGGGCCACAAAGAAGGCTGAGTGCCAAAGTATTGATTCTTTCAAACTGTGGTGCTGGAGAAGACTCTTGAGAGTCTCTCGGACAGCAAGGAGATCAAAGCAGTCAATCCAAAAGGAAATCAACCCTGAGTGTTCATTGGAAGGACTGATGCTGAAGCTGAAGCTCCAATACTGCATACTTTGGCCACCTGATGCAAAGAGCTGACTCACTGGAAAAGACCCTGATGCAGGAAAAGATTGAGGGCAGGAGGAGAAGGAGGCGACAGAGGAAGAGATGGTTGGATGGCATCACCAACTCAATGGAAATGAGTTTGAGCAAATTCCGTGAGATAGCGAAGGACAGGGAAGGCTGGCGTGCTGCCATTCATGGGGTAGCAAACAGTCAGACACAAGTGAACGACTAAACAACTATTCACATAAAGGTCCAAGTACTTAAACCCATTTATGTATACAGTAGGTAACCATTTGTTTACTGCCTGAATGAATAAATGAAATGTAAATTTTGTACTTATGAGGGTTTTTCTTTGCATTAAATCATATAGCAAATGTGAAAGCATCTAAAATTCATGCTTATAATCAATAATATGATTCTTCTAAACTTCCTTTCCTCTTTTTCTCTCCCTTCCATTTTCATACACTCTAGAGTCATGGAAAAAGCAAGGCTGTGAGTTACACTGTAGTGTAAAACTTAGTTGTAGTATGCATTCCTTCATTTAGTCATTCCATTGGTCAGTGGTAAAGCAGATGGTTCTTCCCCTATTAAGGATGACACTATCTTATGACAGCACTAGGAAAGTACATGTAAAATAATTCCAAGGTTCGTTGAACATATGCTCACCGCATGCACACAGATAATTGCTCAACATGAATTTATTGAACTGAAGTAGCATTGGAGATAACATGGTGAATGAAACAGCAACTCTTCCTGCCCTCATGGGCCTTATACTCCAATTAGGAAGACATACATTAAACAGACACTCAGAGACATTTTAGAATATGCAATTATTATTTTTTTTAATCATTTGCAGATGGAGACAGTGAATGACACTAAAGAGTCAGTGAGCCATTTCTATGTTGGGAGATACTTTTCATAATTTCTTACACACCAGATGCCCTGAGACCAATAGTCTTATTTATCTTCAGAACTCAGACACTAGGGCATCTGGTGCTCCTCCAGACATCTATTTGACAGAATGTGACAATGGCATTTCAGGCTTGATAGCTTCCTCTTCCATGTTGCAAGTAAGTGTTTTTTGTCTCATCTTAAAAATGCTGAGATTAAAGTTGTTTTCTTAATGAAAACCATTTCTTGGAGCTTTCTCAGCCACCAACAGGTGTTTGATTTTTTAGTTACTATGGTGACAGTTGCATTATGCTGCCCAAAGGAAGTTAATAGCTTTTTTGTTGTTGAATGGCAATAAATAGAGGGAAGACGTAGTTTGTCATTCCTCCAAACAATGCAATTAGCTTTGTTTTTACTAGACTTGAACATACATGGCCTCTTTTCCAGAGACTGGTTTTAAGATTTCACATCATTATTCCTAATAGAACACCTGAGATCTGGTTACTCATTCACTGGGGAGGTAACCAAAGACAGACTTTCTGCATTTCAGTGTTTTTCTCTAGTCATTACAGCATATATAGAGCTAGTCACAGTTTTTTCTACTCCATTTGCATTTCTTCTTAGAGAGAAATTGATATCAACAGCATTAAAATAGGTAGTATTTTTCAGGCATTAGCACAAAGAGCTGTAGGAAACACTTTTCAGGACTCAACCATCTGCTCCCTTATAGTCCATGGGAGAAGGCAATCTCTTCAAAGTAATTCATTTGAGAAGCACAGTGAAAAGTGTGTGAGTATATGAGTGAGTGTGTGTGTACAGCTTTATTTCATAAGGAACAAATATAAACTCACAAAAATTCCGATGATTTTCTAATCATGTGTTATCCAGGGTGCCTACTTTATTTCCTTGATTACGTTTTACAAAATTTTTCAATAATTGAGATGGTAAAATGTGGTTTATGGGCTTCCCAGGTGGCACTAGCAGTAAAGAATCCACCTGCCAATGCAGAAGACACAAGAGATGTGGGTTTGATCCCAGGGTCAGGAAAATCCCCTAGAGGAGGAAATGGCACCCCACTCCAGTATTCTTGCCTGGAAAATTCCATGGACAGCTGGCATGCTATAGTCCATGGGGCAATGAATAGTCAGACATGACTGAGTGATTGAGAACACACAATGTGGTTTACACACACATATGTATGTGTATACACACACACACGTAAACACGTATTTCAGATAAGGTAAAGTTATATCAGAGAATCAGTTCATGTATAAACTGTACTTTCATTTGTTCATATCAAACCACGCCTTCCTTCAAACAATGGAAAACTAGTTTTGTAGTTGAATTCTAGCCTATAACATGCTCATGATTGGGGATACATGGTGAAAATGCATTATCTTAAATGGGCACATTGACTCAGTAATGTGAGCTGCTGCCATGAACCCAAGAATTTCAGAAGTTTAACCCAGAAGTTTATTTCTTGCTCCCTGTCTTGTCCACTGCAGGAGCTCCTGATCTATGGGTAGCTTTTCTCCATAGAGAAAGGCTCAGAGGCTTTGAATCCATTCATTTCATGCCTATAGCACACTTCAGATTTCAGAGTCCTCTCCTCCAAGCAGCCAGGGGTTTGGGAAGATGAAGAAGTCACACTTACCTCTTTATTCTCTTGACCTGAAAGTGGCACATGTCACTTCCACTTAGACTCTGACGTAGGAAGTAGTCACATGACCCCAAGGAGATAGGTGGGTACTGAGCCATGTCTGGCTTGCAGATGCTTCTCAATGCCAATACTGTATTGGCAAGCCCAGATTTCTAGTGGGAAATTAACTATCTCTTCTATATTCAAATCTGGGCACACTAAGTCCTGACATTATGTTTGAATAACTATCTTAAAGTCTATATTCTGATAGAATGTTATAAGGAACTTGGAATACTGGTCTAGCTTTACCACCGACCAAATGGATAGCATTTGGGTTGTAGCTTTATCACCTATACAATATTGATTGTTCTGAGAACCAAAAACAGAAAACCTTTGTGAAATTGTTTTGTAACTTATGTATTGACATATGAACTCTATTTTACAAAGGAAACCAGAATTGATTTCTCCCAAATCCCATTTCTAACTGATTAGTTGCTCCTAGACCCTGCCTACCTCTGCTGTAACACTCTTCCAATCCAACTTTGTCTGCCCACTGTTTTAGTGCACATGCCTTCAATTCTGTGGTTCCTATTCTTTGCATTCCAATTGCCTTATTATCTGAGAAGGGGATGTGGGAAAAATGAGAAGACATGAAGGATTCCTTGTGCTGGCCCATTGAAGAATGTCTCATTTAGCCTCATAACAACCTTGTGAAGTAGACAGTCTCTATTTTGCAAAGGAGAAAACCAAAGTGGGTGAACAGCTCATTCAAGCTCACAAAACTGTCAATGGCAGAAGCAGGATTCAAGTCCTGCTCTGTCTAGTTCTCAAATTTCACTTCCTGCAATGTGTTTGGGAGGTTAGCAGGCACTTCCTCTTCTATCATGAGGCTGGTTGTTAGAAGGTCCCTCCCAACCCTTACCCTCTCAAAAAATTACTCAAGGTCTAGATTCCAACCTTCAAAGTGGGCAGATTATAGTTTTCTGTAAATGTTTAAAATAGAAATAAATCGAGGATTAGGTTATGTCCTGATTTCTTCATCCTAAATTTCTATTTTCTGTTACTACCTTTGAAATAGTCAGTTGTCTTTTAATCACTTTCAAAGCATGTTCTTTTATGATTATTACACTTTTGTGCAAATATATGAAAATTAAATGCACTAAAAATGTTCAAAATAAATTATCTTTGTCAGTGGTTTACTAAATAGTATTGAGTAGCAAAAAAAGAAATCTGGTGAGTTATTCATTGATAATAGTATTAATCATGTTTTTAGTATGCTTGATATTTGGATAATTAATTCTTTTCTGTAAACTTCAGTGTAAATTTAAAATGTAATAGTTTATCACTAAGTTTTCAGTCTAAAAATATTCAAAAAAATATATTTTATTTTATGGTTCATAAAATCTATCACTTCCTCTACTTCAAGCCCTTTTGGAAAGTGAATAATGGCTTTTTATTGCTCAACGATAATTGTCATTATTATCCTTTTTCTATAAATCCAGTGCAACTTGACAAGTTGTTATTTGTTTATAGATAAATAGTGACAGTTTTTGAAGGTAAGTCAAATATACCAAGAGACTGAACATGTGAACGTCCTTAGTAAAGACTAATAATTCTAAGTGTAAACTTTAATGAATTTTCTTATAGAAATATTAACACAATTTGACTGAGGATAAAAATGAAATCAATAGGGTTTCAAGATGCTTCTGTTACTTGTAACAATAAAAGGCAGTTGTGAATTCTATCCTTAACTCATTTCTATTTGCCACCACCTAATAGAGTATTGATGGAGAAGAAAATGGCAACCCACACCAGTGTTCTTGCCTGGGAAATCACATGGACAGAGGAGCCTGGTGAGCTACAGTCCATGGTGTCGCAAAGGAGTCGGACATGACTGAAATGCTAAACAATAGAGTATTGAACAGATGGTGGTCATTGAGTAAGAACTTGCAAAATGAGCGACTTTCTCAGGAGTAGCATGCTTGATTCTACCTACTAAAGACTCCACATCAGAATTTTTATCTCATTTAGGCTGTCTATAACTTGAGCTGTGACATTATGAGAAGAGAAATAAGTCTTGAAAATTCAAAACTAAATTATTCTTTTTAAAATTTTGCCTCTGTAAAGCCAAAGATTTAAATGAGTAAGTGCCTAGTGCTTTTGAAAATGCCCTAATCCTTGCGGAAAACAGTTCAGCCAGTGATCTGAGTTGTTGCTGAAGTGCTGTCATCTGTGTTCCCATCGCAGAGACCATGCTGAGGAAGGCAGCATCAGCCTCTGCTCCCGTTTGTGCACAGCATGCTACCTTGGGGCTTGAGAACCTCTTTGACTTCTGGAGAATGAGTACAGGTACATTTTGTATGTACTTGAGTCCTTTAGGAAGGGCAGAGGCAAGCATGGGGGAATGACTGTCGCTGCCCACATCTGGCAGTAGTGCGGCCACTTCAAGTGCACAGTTTTATGCTGAGGTCTTCGGGTTTAATATGACAGTCCTAGTTCCTTTCCTTGGACAAGAATTCAGTTAGTGTCCCAACCCCATGCTAAGTCCTTTTCATTTCTCTTTAATTTCATCCTTACTAAGGTAACCATGTTTTTTAGTTTGCCTAGGACAGTCCCAGTTTATGCTTTTGGCCCAAGTGTAATTACTGATAGTGCCTCTTTTCACGTCTCATTCAGTTTAGATGACAAACTAGCACAAACTAAACACTACCCTCAGGGATTATTTTTGACTAACTACTGTCTGGTTTAAGTTTAATTTGCAGCATGAGACATACAGAACTCTTTCTCTTTTTCCTTTTCCTCTTCCCACTGCCACAAACACACTCAATTTTAAAATTTTACCTGTAATTACTCTGTTTCGCCCTAAGCCCTGAGAGTACTTCCCAGCAACAGTAATCAGTGAAACTATTAAGGGACTTTATGAAGCTCTAACAATTATATTCCCACTAGGTGTTTAGAAGTTCAGGACTGGCATTTAGTAAAATATCATTCTGCAAAGACTAAGTTGTTAGTGATGGTAACAGACGCACTAGCCTGATTATGTTAAACGCATTTATGGAAAAGTAGGATAATGATTGTTTTAGACGTTCTATAATAATTCAAGCACAGTGTATAATGTCCAGGCTATCTTTTGTAGCCTTTTTGTCTCTGTGTTTGTCTCTCTCCCCTTCTCCCTGTCTCTCTCATCTATCTATCTATTATTCATTATCTATCTGTCTCTCATCTATCTATCCTATCTACAAGACTTTATGCAGGGCCAACCTTCTGCAGAAATAGACAGCAACATTGGTTTTCAACACCTATGTTGTTCAAGGGGGATGTTAGTCGCTCAGTAGTGTCCACCTCTGTGACCCCATGGACTATAGCCTGCCAGGCTCCTCTGTCTCTGTGATTCTCCAGGAAAGAATACCGGAGTGGGTTGCCATTCCCTTCTCCAGGAGATCTTCCCAACCCAGGGATCAAACCCAGGTCTCCTGCTTTGCAGGAAGATTCCAATGATTATAATAAATCCCTCTTTGAAGTCACATGAATTTTAACAGAGCACCCTTTGATGGAAAGCCTTAACCTAAATGGAATGGGTCCATCGAAGGAAAATCAAGGATTGTAGAAGTCAAGTGTGCAAAGAATAAAGGGCGCTTTGGTGATCTTACAATCATGCCAGAGACAGGTAGTTTCTTGTGTCACCCATTTAGATTGTCCCTAACTCTCAAGATTACACAGCTCCATAACTGCACTTAGTTTGGTTTTATTGAGCAATTTTATGTTGAGAAATTTTTTTTAAATCACTGGCCCTGAAGCACATCTTCTTCAAGTCCCAGTTTCCTGTTAGCGAACAAGTTTTCACTGATGCATACAGTTTCTTCACACCTTTTCATAGACACCAGTGCTGACAACATTATTCATGATATATTCCTAGAAGCAAAGAGGGATCTATTAGAGTTGGTACATGACAGGTTAAATTTGCTCTGTCCCTCTTTCCCCAGACTGCCTACTCGGGCTATAAGACAATTGAATGATTTGAAAGGTATGCGTCAAATAGTGGCATCAAAAAATTTTTAATTTAGAGAAAACTCACCACTACCATTTTTCCATCTACAATTTTTCTTTTGATTGTTGTCTCTTTACCAAGCCATTTTTGGACATGAATCATTGAACCAGCATCTAGTGTTATGATGCTCTATAAATGTAGAAAGGAATCAGTCAGAAATAACAATTCACAACATCCTAATGACACAAGACTAGATATTTATTTTTTAATTTCCATTTTGAAATTCTCTTCTCCAAAATTCTTACATCAGTTCTCGTCCTAATTTAATACCATCAAACTAGGGAGGTCTCAAGAGATTATTCAAGTGATGCTCTTTTCCCCCAGGTAAGCAATACCTAAACTATTTGTGAATGATTGTTCCATATTCTCTTTTATAAAATGACAAAGAATGGGCTTCCCTGATGGTTCAGTGGTAAAGAATCCACCTGCCAATGCAGGAGACAAGGGTTCAACCCCTGATCTGGGAAGATCCCACATGGCACTGAGCAGCTAAACCCGTGCACCACAGCTATTGAGCCTGTGCCCTAGACCCAGGGAGCCACAGCTACTGCAGCCCGAGCCCTAGAGCCCCCAGAGCCTCTGCTTCACAAGAGAAGCCACTGCAACAAGAACCCTGTTCACCACAACTAGTGAGCAGCCCCCACTCACTGCAACTAGAGAAAAGCCCATGTAGCAACAAAGACCCAGCACAGCCAATCAATCAATAGATAAAATTAAAAACAAAGAAAAAATGACAAAGAGAGATCAGAGAAGCAGTGAAAATGCGTTGAGTTTTGGGGCCCTAAATCATTTGCGAAAGAATTGATTTTAGAGATGTGCGCTATTAACTAACAAAATAAACTCCAACTGACTGGGTAAATTAGAACAAACTATGCCTAACCGCCTTCTAGATTTTTCCTGATTATGAAGCAGGAAGATTGAGTTCTTACCTTTACTTTCCGGTTATCTATGGTGGTTTCATCAAATTCTTCCCCAAGCTTGAAGGAGATCTCAGAGTTCTTGAAAGAACTTTCAGTTTTGATGCTAAGCTTATCCCCGTCGGCACTAATAATGATTCTTGGCTTTGCTGATCCTGCAAGGTTCTGGACTGCCACACTCACTCCTATAGGAATGAGTGAGAAGAAAATTCAATGAGTAGAGGAAACAACTTGCCTTCTTAAGAAGTTTAGGAAGAAGTGCTAGCAATCATTTTGGAAAGCAATTCAAAAAGAACGCATCCGCTTCCGGACATTTTGGATAGTATGCCATATTTTCTTCAGTGCTCTCTGTATGAGCTGGTTGAGCCAAACCTCCCAATCAGAAGACATATCTAGTAATTATACTTGACATTTTGAAAGCTAAGTTCACTTTCTGAGACTATTGTGCTTCATCTAAAATCACGGAGACTCTTATACTTCATCTAAAACCTACATTTGTATGGTGCCTTTCAATCATGTGCTTGGGCTTTACCTCATGAAGTGTTTCAACAACAGTATTTCAACAGCAGGGGGTATTATTACCCTCATTTTAGAGATGAGTATACCGACTTCCAGAGAGGTAGAGAGGCTTATTCTAGATGATGTGCTTGGTAATTAGCAGAACTGAAATTTAGACATAGGTTTTCTAATTGTCCATGAACTTTAGCATGCTTTTTTTTTCTTTAAAAACAAAAACAAAAACTTTCAAAGTATCTAACCTACTCTAAAAGAATATGACTTATAAAGTGCAGGCTTCTCTTATATGTAGGTACAATTCATATCTGGCTGAATAAAGAGGAAGCAGGCAAATTAGACAATTTGGCTGAGAGCCTGGCCCTGCTATTCATGTTGGGAATTGTCCGTTGTTGAACTTGACTCCTGCAATAGTTGAGCAGAAGGGCTGACTCCCATCTCTTAATATTGATAGAGGACTTGATTTCACATTCATATTATGGGCAGATGGGAAGCCTCTGACTACATAAAAGCAGACAATCTTGAGATATAGTTTTTTATTAAAAGGGAGGTTTCTCTTAAATGTTTAAAATTACTTAGTGAAGTCGCTCACTCATGTTCGACTCTTTGGGGCCCCATGGACTGTAGCCTACCAGGTTCCTCTGTCCATGGGATTTCCCAGGCAAGAATACTGGAGTGGGGTGCCATTTCCTTCTCCAGGAGATCTTCCCGACCCAGGGATTGAACCCAGGTCTCCCACATTGTAGGCAGATGCTTTATCATCTGAGCCACCGGGGAAGTCAAAATTACTTAAGTAAATGTTAAAAAATTACTATTCTTCTGGCACTGGTAAAGAATAGTTTAGTTATTATAGTTATCTGAGCCATTGTAAATGATATTCATTTCAACTTGAATAAGAGCTAAAGTATGTAGAACTTATAATTCTGAGAGATGTCCAATGGTGGGAAATTTCATGAGCAAAAATGTTCTATTTCTATGTGTTTTATTTCAATAAAACATTTGAAATGCTTCAAAATAATGTTTTAAAAACCTCCCATGTGGAGGCGGGGCTAAGATGGCAGAGGAATAGGACGGGGAGACCACTCTCTCCCCCACAAATTTATCGAAAGAACATCTGAACGCTGAGCAAACTTCACAAAACTACTTCTGAACGCTGGCAGAGGACGTCAGGCATCCAGAAAGACAGTGCATTATCTTCGAAAGGAGGTAGGATAAAATAAAAAAGATAAAAAGAGAGACAAAAGAGTTAGGGATGGAGACCCATCCTGGGGAGGGAGTCATAAAAGAGGAGAAATTTCCAAGCACCAGGAAACCCTCTCACCAGAGGGTTTGGGGGAAGATTTCGAATCTCGGAGGGCAACATAACTGGGAGAAAAAATAAAACCTCCCATGTGTATCAGAACTCTAAAAATTAACCCAACTAGAAGTTTTGCTTGTTGCTATTGCTCTTTTGAAGTTATAACTTAAAGTAAACCTTGAAACAAATTTAGTTAACAAATTTATTATAGATAGGTATTTCTATCCATAATGTGGAGCTGGGAAAAGCTATTTAATGAAATTACCAAGATAAAAAGAAACTCTATCATGAGGGAAGGATGAAGTATTTTCAAAAAGGATATATGATCTAAAAATATAGATAATGATTAGGAGGAAGTATCTGTGAGCCTAGTATTGCAGAAAGAGATAATTATTAATAGTAATAAAAGAGTAAATGTAGATACATAAACTTTGTTAACCCCATGAATATACCCTAAGATCCCAAATGAACAAGATAATTGTAGGAAAATTCATTGTAAAGTGTAATCCCAGCCACATCAAAAAAGCATTGCCAGTTTCCAAATCTTGTAAAGCTATTTCTCACCCAGCTCTTTCATATATTCATCAAAGTTTTCACTGGAGACCAGTTTCCAGGTTCCCAAGAAGGGCTCAATCATGATGGAAAGCTTGCAGAGGAGAGGTGCTCACAACCAAAAGCCAGAGAAACTTAAGCAACACATTGCTACCAGAATCTTAATTTAAAAGACATCTTCATCATGTGACTCTTCTGAAATGGCCAATGGGGAGCAGCAAGACCAAAGATTCTAGGCACCAGTGTTGACTCATTTTATTTACTTTCAAATAAAGACACAGAAAATTAACATGTTAAGCTGAATTTAAGTCAATGATTATAGCTTATAATAAACAGATTGGTAACCTAAGAGTCACCTGATAAATATTGTGGAATGGAGACAATTTTCAATAGAGATCAGCATTTTGAACTATGAATGAATGCTGAGTCAACTCTGAAGGAATAATCCAACAAATGTCTAATGAACACCTGACTGAGATGTTTTCCTACCTAATACAGGGACACCCTTGCTTGCTCTACCTCAGCTGCTTTTTATTTGGACAAGTCACAGTGCCAGAGTACTCTCTTCATTATAAGAATATGCGCCCCTCCCTTCCTTGCAGGGCTGATGAATTGATACTACTTAATGTAACTGAAATGTCTACAGTTGATTGGAGTGAGGTGTAAGGTATCATTGTTGTTAATTAAGAGTAATTGCAGAGTGGGAAGAAAACTAGCAATTATCATTGATGGTGTTTTATAATTTAAGCTCTAAAAATGAGGGGAAGCTAACGCTAAAATTCATCTTTTAGGATAACAAAGAAATCTTGATATTAAAAGAAGAGTAATTAAAATATTAATCTTGATAATAAATATCAAAATATATTGATGTGAAAATAAGATTAATTAAAATTTTAATCTTGATAATTAATATCAAGAAATATTGATATTGAAGTTTTGAATGGAAGTTTTAGGTAGAAATATGGTATTCTGATATTTTCATTCTAAAAGAAAGACGAAGACAGGAAGTAATTTAAATATCTGTGCCATTACTTCTAAAATCATCTTCTGTAACCCAAGTAATGGAAGTGAACTTTGCAGATAAGGCCTTTACTGGGAAGGATTGGATTCTGAAGTTGTAGATTTACGTGACGGCTTTGAACTCCAGTTGTTTTAAAGAAGGCTGGAAAATTAGAGTGAAGAATAATATTTATACTATCATCTGCCTGGGTCAAAATATTCCTTCAAGTCAAAGAAATCTTCATTCAGACCATCTGTTTGTGGGGAAATTAAAAAAAAAAAACAGATGCTTTGGCACCACAAAGTTAAATCTTAAGTGGTATAAAGAATTTATTTTGATGGAAACATATAAGAAAGTTATTTATAATATAATATAGGGGAAATAGTTAAAATATCTGGAGGGCAAAACAAGGAAAGAAAAAATCTTAGAGTCAGTTTTAGGGAACTGAGACTTGGACTGAATGAATATAAGTGCCTTAGCAGTTGAAAGCACACTCAGAGGTGATGCTTAAGTAAAGAGCAAGTGACTTGATCTTGCTTTACTGGTTCTGGATTTGTATGTACTCAGCCTGACACATGGCAGGCATACAAGTCTGTGTATGTTTGCCAGTGGGGTAGCATAATCAAGGTCTCCCCTTAGTCTAACCGGTTTTGTTCCAAGTATTCTAAAACTGATTGATTCAGAAATCAACCCTGTGGCCCATGAGGCAAAAGAGAATGTCAAACTTCTGCCTTTTCTAAAATTCCCTCACCCTTGAGAGAGAACCAGAGGGACAGTCCCCTCCTTGGCAACTTTTGCTCTCTTGTATGATATTTAGGGGCTTCACAGGTGACATTAGTGGTAAAGAACCTGCCTGCCAATTCAGGAGATGCAAGAGACACAGGTTTGATCCCTGGGTCAGGAAGATACCCTGAAGAAAGGCATGGCAACCCACTCCAGTAATTGGCCTGGAGAATCTCATGGGCAGAGGAGCCTGGCAGACTGCAGTCCATAGGGTCTCAAAGAGCTGGACATAACTCAAGTGGCTTACCACACACACACATACACATACACACACACGATATTTAGAACTGCTGCATCCATTGTGTTACCAACTCAAACATGAGGCCAAAACTGAGAATGGGAGAGAGGAAAAGAAGGAAGAACTCAAGACCACTTTGTTTCTGGAATCTTTATAAGGAGAATTGATGAATTCCATTATTATTTTAAAAACATTGTGTCTGAGTTTTTGTTCCTTGCAGTTTAAACCTTCCTAACTGATATGCCTTTGTAAACAGCTCCACCTAAATTTAGACTTTGAAAACCAATTCCAGGACTTCCCTGGCGGTCCAGTGGTTAAGTTTCTGTGTTTCCAATCCGGGGGGTGCAGGTTTGATCCCTGAACAGGGAATTAGATTCCATATGCCATTTGGTGTGCCCCTCCCCCCAAAAAAAGGATTAAAAGAAAATCCTATGTATCATGTGATATTGGCCTCATGCATAGTATCTCCCAGGTCTCCAGATCCAACTCAAAATCATGTTCTCTGTGAAACTGGTTCCAAGCTGGCTGATCCCTGTTTATGTGAAACAATTATACCTTAATAGAAGTGTATTCTGGAACTTTTCTCATAGTATTGCATCGAGTCCTCCTCCAGCTGTCCCCCAAGCTCTTTCATGAGTACATCAAGTAAAGAAAATATTTCTGATTCATTTCTGAATCCTTGAGAAACAGTGCCCGGTATATTGTAGGTGCTCAATAAACGTTTTATGAATGAATGACAAGAGGAATACAATGTTTATTTTGTTTTAACTGACAGTTTCCCTCATCACTGATATTAATTTCTCTAACAAGTAAAGACAAAGATTTTTTAAATTAAAAAAAATTTTATTGTGGCGAAATCACATAAGACATACTATTTTAATCATATTTAACTGTACGGTTCAGCAGCATTGTGTACACTCACATTGCTGTGCAGTTCTCACCATTATCCATCTTCTGAAATTTTCCTCACTTTCCTAAACTGAGACTCTGTCCTCATTAAACAACAACTCTGCACCCCATCCCCACCTCCCCCACCCACTGGATCCCTGGCATCTACCAATGTAATCTCTAGCTCTATCAATTTGACTATTCTAGGTACCCCATATTAGTGGAATCAAATTGTATTTAAGACAGAGTTTTAATACACTGCTCTCTCCTGACCTGCTCATATGACAGGCCTTTCATTATGGTCATCAAACAGTATAGGGATTCTCAGACTCCCTTCACCTTTGCTCAGTGTTTCATTGTTACCATACACATTTACCTCCTCCACCAAGAAAGTTCTCTTCTAGTCCTGCCACTATCACTACTAGCTTTGGCATCTTTGTTTGGTTATTTTTTTTAAAAAAACACCATTCCGGATTTCCATGGTGGTACAGTGGATAAGAATTTTGCCTGCCAATGCCGGGGACATAGGTTCAATCCTTGGTCCTGGAAAATTCCATATGCCGCAAAGCAACTAAACCTGTTTGCTGAACTACTGAAGCCTGTGGTCTAGAGCCCGTGTTCCACAAGAGAAGCCACTGTAATGAGAAGCCCACACGCCAAAGCAAAGAGGAGACTCCACTAGCTGCAGCTAGAGAAGGATGGAGCACAGCAACAAAGACCCAGTGCAGCCATAAATAAACATGTTTTCTAAAATTATCATTCCCTCCAGTAAAAATATTTTTTAATTAAAATGTTCTTAATTGTTAATACTAGCAAAGGAACTAGAATATGGTATTCTGTTATAGAACAGTTATACATTTTATTTTCATGACAGTTTAAATACTTATTTCTCCATGATCTCATTTTTCTATGCTTTTCCAGTATCTCATTGTCTACATTAACTTTCTTTCTTGAGACTGTTTAGCTATTGCTGCTGCTGCTGCTAAGTCGCTTCAGTCGTGTCCGACTCTGTGCGACACCATAGACGGCAGCCCACCAGGCTCCTCCGTCCCCTGGATTCTCCAGGCAAGAATACTGGACTGGGTTGCCATTTCCTTCTCCGGTTTAGCTATTAAAAACACTTTTAAATAAATTTTAATTTTGAGATGTTACATTCTTCATTGGTGAGGAATACTGATAAAGTTAAATATGTACTAAAAGCTACAAAATGATTCAACAATATGACTGCTACTTTATTGCTGTACATAAAATAGCTGGAGCCACACTAGATTTTTTTTTTCTAATTTTTTATTGTGGTAGAATAGACATAACACAAAATTAACTATCTTTAGCCATTTCTAAGTGCATGCTTCAGTGGCATTCACATTGTTGTGCAACCATCACCACCATCCATCTCTAGAAATGTCATCTTACAAAGCTGAAACTCTACCCATTAAATAGTAATTCTCCATTCTCCACTCCCCTGCCTCCTGGTTACCACCATTCTACTTTCCACCTCCATGAATTTTACTACTGTTAAGTACCTTGTATAAGTAGAATCATGCAGTGTTTATTTTTGTGTGTATGTGATCAGCTTAGTTCACTTAGTGCAATGTCCTCAAGGTTTACCCATGTTGTAGGAAATCTCAGAATTCCCTTCCTTTTTAACACAATGGTATTCTGTTGGATAAAGCAAAATGTGTCATTTATATTTTGCTTATACATTCATCCTTTGATGGACATTTGGATTGCCTCTACATTTTAGCAATAGATGAAAAATGTTGCTATGAACATTTGTTGTTGTTTAGCTGTTAAGTCGTATCCAACACTTTGTGATCCCAAGAACTGTATCTCACCAGGCTTCTCTGTCCTTCACTCTCTCACGGAGTTTGCTCAAATTCATGTCCGTTGAATCGGTGATGCTATCTAACCATCTTATCATTTGCTACCCTCTTCTCCCTTTGCCTTCAATCTTTGCAACCCTATGGACTACAGCCCACCAGACTCCTCTGTCCGTGGGATTCTCCAGCAAGGATACTGCAGGGGGTTGTCACTTCCTACTCCAGGGGATCTTCCCAAACTAGGGATTGAATCCACATCTTTTGAGTTTCCTGCATTGGGAGGCAGGTTCTTCACCACCAATGCCACCTGGTTAATTCTATTTTTAATTTTTTGAGGAACTGTCCTGCTCTTCTCCACAGCAATTGTACTGCTTTACCTTCCCACCAACATTATACAAGTTTTCCAATTTCTTCACAACGTCACTAACAAGTGATTTTTTTTTATAGCCTCCATCTTAATGTGTGTGAGATGCATCCTGTTATGATCTTGATTTGCATTACCACTAATACTTAGCGATACTGAACATCCATTCATGTGTTTATTGACCATTTATATATCTTCTTTGATACAAGACATTTGCCCATTTTTGAATCAAATGGTTTTTTTGTTATTGTTTTTAGGAGCTGTCTATATATTTTGGATATTAATTCCTTATCAGAAATATTACTTGCAAATATTTTCTCCCATTCTGTGGGTCACTTCTTAAATTTTTATGCATGTATGTATGTATTTATTTTTGGCTGTGTTGGGTCTTTGTTCCTGGATGTGGGCTTTCTCTAGTGATGAGCAGGGGAAACTCTTTGTTGCAGTGCTCAGGTTTCTAACTGCTGTGGCTTCTCTTGTTGCAGAGCACAGGCTCTAAGCAGGTGGGCTTCAATAACTGTGGCACTGGGGCTCAGTACTGTGGCCCACAGGATTAGTTGCTCTGTGGCATGTAGAATCTTCCTGAGCTAGGGATCGAACCCATGTTCCCTGCATTGGCAGGGGGATTCTTAACCACCAGGGAAGTCCCGTGTGCCACTTTTTTACTCTGTTGATAATGTCTTCTAATGCACAGGATTTTTTATTTTCCTGGAATCAAATTTGTCTATTTTCTCTTTTGTTCCCTATGCCTTTGGTATTATATTCAAGATATCACTGCCAAGTCCAACGCTGTGAAGCTTTTGCTTTACAAGTTTTTCTAAAAGTTTTAAGTTTTAGGTCTTACATTTGAGTTAACTTTTGCATGTGGTGTTAAAAAAAACATCAGTTTTACTCTTTTGCATGTGGATATCAGGTTTTCCAGGGCTTCCCTGGTGGCTCAGAAGTAAAGAATCCACCTGTGATGCAGAAGATGCAGGAGACCCAGGTTCAATCGCAGGTCAGGGAAGATCCTCTGGAGGACAGCCCAGCAACCCACTTCAGTATTCTTGTCTGGAGAATCCCATGGACAGAGGAGCCTGGCAAGTTACAGTCCATAGGGTCACAAAGAGTTGGACATGACTGAAGTGACTTAGCATGCATATTTTCCAAGCACCATTTGTTGAGAAGATTGTATTTTATCCACTGAATGATCTTGGCAATATGCAAGAGTTCATTTTGGAGCTCTCTATTCTATTCCATTAGCCCATATGTCAGTCTTTAGGCCAGTATCACACTGCTTTGATTATAGTAGCTTTGTAATAAAATTTGAAATCAGGACGTATCAATTCTCCAACTTTGTTCTTCATTTTTAGGTTTGTTTTTTTTTTTTGCTTTTCAGATCCCTTGATATTAGAATGGGTTTTTCTATTTCTGCAAGAAACATCATTGGACTTTTGACAGTGATTCCATTAAATTGGTAGATCACTTCAAATGGTATAGCATTGACAACTTCCAATCTATGACTATGGGACGTCTTTCCATTTATTTACGTCTTTTATAGTTTTCATAGTACAAAACTTCCACTTCCTTGGTTAATTCTTAAGTATTTTATTCTTCTTGGTGCTATTGTAAATGGAATTGTTTTCTTAATTTACTTTTCGAATTGTTCATTGTTAATGTATAGAAGTGTAACTGATTTTTGACTAGTGAATCCAACTTCAGGTCTTTCTCAGGGACAGTTTCTGTTGGTTTAACATTTTCTTTGAATGGGCCAAAGTCTCCTATTTCTTTCTATGTACTGTGATTTTACTATTGAAAGCTGAAAATTTGAATTTAATAAAGTGCTAACTCTGGAAATTAGATTCTCCTCCTTTTCTAGGGTTTGCTGCTTTTTGTTTTTGTTTTCTGGTTGCTGTAGTCTGGCTCTTTGCCAAGAATCAGCCTAAGGAATAAACTTAAGGTCTTCTCATGTCCTTTCTGACCCTGTGCCTTTTCCTTGGAATGCGCAGTGACTTTCTAATACCCTCTGCATATGCAATTGCTTTTGAATGTCCTGGTCTTTAATTATGGCTCCTCAAAGAGGAAAAAGTAAGAAATGAAGAGAAGGAAAAGGTGCTGGCCCTTTAAATTTCCTGACAATCTCTTGAGGAGGGGGAGGAGGGTGGTATTTGCAACAATAGGAGGAAATGCAACAATAGTGGCCGCCACCTCTTCCTTTGTCTGCACTTCAGTGATCAGAAGCAGCAATCAGTGATTAGAACACACATTCCAGGTATTTGGAGGATAGGGTCTTCATTAGGCTTCCTAGGTGGCTCAGTGGTAAAGAATCTACCTGCAGAGTAGGAGCTGCAGGAGAGGTGGTTTTGATCCCTGGATTCGAAAGACCCCCTGGAGTAGGGAATGGCAACCGTCTCCAGTATTCTTGCCTGAAGAATCCCATGAACAGAGGAGCCTGATGAGCAACAGTACATAGGGTCTCAAAGAGCCAGACACAACTGAGCGACTAACACTAAGATGGTTTTTGCCAAGTCATTCCACTGTAAAATTAATTAGTAGGCAATTAATTAATTTTATAGTTATCTTTCATGGCCTAGCTCAACTACATCTTCTATGCTGAAAACCTTCCTCCAGCACATACTGAGTACTCTGCTTGTCCTTGGCTTCCTTCCAATCCATAAAATATACCACACAATTTATCATATAATTCATGTCCTCCTCTATATTTTGTCTTCATTCATTCCACTAAAATTTATTGAGTGATTACCATATTTCAGGCATTGTACTAGATACTACATATATACATAACTGTCCTGAGGCTGTGTCAGCCTAGTGATGGAAAAGATGAGAAATTAAAATGTGGTAGTATCATGTTATAGTAAGAACATGTATTTTTCCTGTGGTCATGGGAGGAAGGGTTTAACTCTTCTTAGATATGGAGGGTGAGAGAGGAGGAGAAACTATCAGAAAAATTTTCCCAGGTGATATGATGACGTTCGTGCCATTTCTCTACCACACTGAGGGCATGATCATGAACTGTTTCTGTGTTACAAACCACACCTAGCACAGGAAAGAGTGTTCACTCACTCACTCACTCAAAAACTGTTTACTAAACTCCGAATCTGTTGTTTATTTTGTCAGGGTCTGGGGACATGGCTACAAATATGACACAATCCTTGCCTTTGAGATGCTCTCAGTAACTGAGTTTTTCCTGTTGCCTAGCATTTTCTGGCTGTTTGGCTACACATAAACTATTCTAATATTGAGATGGGTTGGTTGCATAAATGGATGGACAGATCCATAATTGGATATAACATTAAAATTGTGTTTTCCATATCAGCTGAGCACAGGGATGTCCATTGATAAGCAATCTAAGTGCCATGTCTCATTCCCTAATCCAGAAATTCTTGGTACTCATAGACTCTGGTTAGAACTGCTATAACCACACTGCTCAGAAGCCAGATCTCAAATACCAAAAGCATTGCTACCCAAAGGCCATCTTGGAAGCTTACCTATTCCAAGTCAATAATTCACAGAAATTGGAGCTCAGTGGTAGTACTGATGGGAATTGCATAAAAGAAGGTATAAACTGGCCCAGTATTTCACCCGATTCTTAATATTTCCAAGGAGGGAGTGAGTGACTTTTTTTTCATATCTGTTTTAAGATATAGATGGGCTCTATGCACACACATCTCTGTCTGAGAAGCATCCATTTGATCCTGTCTCTCTTCCTTTAAAAGTAGAATCTCCTCTATATTTCTGTATGTGTGTTGATAGAAGCAATGTTAACAAAAAATTATGTGAGGTTCAAAGTGGTCCCAGGGAGGATAAATCAGAGAACTGACATTGAAGATATATCTTTTTATACAGCTTTAATTTTATGGTGAAAACAAGAAATTGACTTATCTAGCAAATTTACATTGGACTTAATCTTCTTATTCTATGCTTCCACATCAACTGAAAAATAAGAATTAAACTTGAAGAGTAGATTTTGAAAAAAATCCTTGAATGATCACAGCACCATTTATGAATTAAGCTACCACTTGAACACTGATGGCGTGTGTTCAATTGTGCCCACCTCTTTGCAACTTCATGGATTGTAGCCCACCAGGCTCCTCAGTCCATGGAATTTTCCAGACAAGAATACTAGGGTGGGTTGCCATTTCCTAGTCCAGGGGTCGAACACACTTCTCTTACATCTCCTGAATTGGCAGGTGGGTTCTTCACCACTTTGCCACCTGGGAAGCCCACTGAATACTGATGGTTTCTGGATCTATGTCCCAGCTAGGATTGCTCTCTCGAATATCAAATTCCTATGTCTATTCCCTACTTACTTTTACATACTTAAACTTTGAACTTCAGTTTTCTCATCTTTAAACAGGAATACCAAATCCGCATCATAGGATTATTTTGATAATAAATTAAGTTAGAGCATGTGAAGTGCATGGACCATAGTAAGTGTTTAATAAATGTTGATTTACCAAGAATTTTTCTAATTAATTCCTATAAACCTCTTTTCGAATTCTTCAATTCTTAAGTAATTTCAAAGTGAGAGTTTAACTCTCTGCTTTTGTAAAGTAAATTATTATGATCAGAAACTTAATTTACCTCTTCTGGCTTCTCTGTATCTTGGTGTTATGCATAGAGTGTGTCTGTGTGTGTGTGTGTGTGTTGTCTGTGTCTGTGTGTGTCTGTGTGTGTTAAGTTGCTTCAGTCATGTCTGACTCTTTGTGATCCTATGGACTATAGACCACCAGGCTCCTCTGTCCATGGGATTCTCCAGGCAAGGATACTGGAGTGAGTTGCCATGCCCTCCTCCAGAGGATCTTCCTGACCCAGGGATCAAACCTGCATCTCTTATGACTCCCACATTGGCAGGTGGATTTTTCACCACTAACGCCACCTATGCATATGGCGCATGTGTGCGTGCTAAGTTGCTTCAGTTGTTTCCAACTCTTTGCCACCTTATGTACTATATTCAGAAAACAATAAACTTTTTTTTTTTTTGCCATGCTGTGTGGCATGTGGAATCTTAGTTACTTGACCAGAGATTGAACTACTCCTCCTGCAGTGGAAGCATGGAATCTTAACCACTGAACTGCTGGAAATGGAAGTGTGAATCACTCTCTTGTGTTTACTCTTTGCAACCCCATGGACTGTAGCCCAGAAGGCTCCTCTGCCCATGGAATTCCCCAGGCAAGAATACTGGAGTGGGTTGCCATGCCCTCCTCCAGGGGATCTTCCCAACTCAGGGATCAAACTGGGGTCTCCTGCACTGCAGGTGGATTCTTTACCATCTGAGCCACCAGGAAGTCTTTAATAAACTTATTTTTAAAGGAAGCATCACAAATAGAATGTATCAATTGCAGGACACACTTTAAAAGATTTTGGCTTCCTATAAAAGCTAAGTATGTGATAGGGAAATTTCAGTCTATGTACATAGAACTCCAAAGATCTATAGAGGTGCTTCAAAGTTCCACAATGTGCAGAAGAAACGAATTTTCTCTCTCTCTCTCTCTCTCACACACACACACACAAACATGAAAACACACCCTTACTAGCTTTATTATCATTTTTGTTTTATATATTGAAATTCCAGGGAAATTTTATTTGCATAAAAAATTCCAGGACATATTCAATATCTTTTTTTAAAAAAAATTCCACTGGTAAGAAAAACAGAAAAATTTGGAAATGACTACAAGAACATTTACATCATAACTCATTACAAGCCTGTCATGTCTTTTCTGGAATAAATGTAGTATGTGATTATTTGGGCTTAATTTAGACAGATTCCAGGGATACCTTGGTTTATTAATAATTTTTCAGGTTAAAATTTATAGCCCAGAAACCTTTTTCTACACTCTTCATTGCTACTCCATCTCTCTGTCTTGATGCTCTAGGACAGATTTTTGTGAAATGACAACACTTGGGCCAGCTGACTGTGGACAATTTCACTACATTTAAAACTATCTTAGGTCCCTGAGAGGGTGTTGCTTGACTGTATGCTAAATAAGGACTTCATATTCAGTAATAGTACATATTTATCATTTTCTACCTAAGACTATGGGAAATTCATATTATCTTTTTCACCTTGGATTATTATTTTAAAAATCATATTACACTGGAAACAAAGCAATAATACAATTTTCTATTTCCATCACTAAATTATGAGTAAGAAATTGTTAAACACAATGAATAAATCATTACATAGCCTTATAAATCTAAAAAGTTTTATTTAACCAACACAACGATATCAAAATCAGTCTGGGAGAAAATCAGTTTCTTGCTTATTAGTGGCAAATAACAATATATGTTTGGATAACACATCCAACAGAAAGTCATGGAGTTCGAAGCAAACTTCATTCATTTCAATATCCCTTGGCTTATGCTCTCTCATAAACTCTGGTAGCAGTGACACCATTCATGACACATTCCTAGGCACAAAAGCAAAATATTGGTAAAATCCTCAGAACTAAACAACTAATGTTTTGTTTATTTATTGTCTCCTTCAATGTTGAGAAGGAAAAAATGTTCATCAAAAGATATTCACTCTTGGCTCTTGTTATATACCTGATATTGTAATAAACTAGGGAGACACCAAGATCAAGAAGATACAAGTCTTGCCCTCAAGGAATCTTACAATCTATGTGGTGAGTGAAAAACGTAATTAGAAATGCACGATACAATATGGTTCACATTGAGAGGGATAAGAGAACACTTCCTGGCGCACAGTATACATAGAAGGAGCTTAGAAGAATAATTGCCAGAGTGAAACCATAATCCCAATAGACTAACTTTTCATTCTACAAGGGCAATTGTCTATTCCTCTAGGTAGGATAACAATTATGGAATGACCTAGCACTAAAATCTAGAATTAAGTAGTGAGAAGATACGTACCAGCACCAGCTTATCATCCACAAGTTTTCTCTTTATGGTGGTTGATTTTCCATCCCAGTTTTGTACCTGTACCAGGGCACCTCCATCTAAGTTTATGGTGCTCTGTGGGGATAATTAAAAGTGGTTACAATGATGGAGGGAAAAAAAAAACAGAGCACTTTTATTTGCTTATTTTGAGGTACTTAGAAATTCTAAATTACAAGAAGATGTTGCAAAAGAAAACAATGAATGCCAAAACAACATGCAAAATTACATGTATATTATGATCAGAATATTATACAAACATGCATTTGAAAAAAAATACTGTGAAAGAATATAGATAATACATTTATGTGGAATAACATCTTAGGTGGTTTTTTTCCTTTTCCCCCTACTCTTTTAAAAGTTCTCTAACATTGTTATATGGTATGACAAATAAATTATTATGTTAAACATTTTTAAAGTAATAAGGACAATTTTATTAAATGGGAGAAAATTCACCAACTAAATATCAAAGGCAACATGGTTCAGATCTAGCAATCTGAGATTTTTGGCTTATAATGGAATGGCTTTCCTCCTTCTACAAAATGGCTTGTTGTAGGCAGCAGTCATTTATAAATCAGGCTTTTACTCTGCTCCAGTTCTTTATTCCTCACCTTGACTTTTCTGTCATCTGGAGTGACTTCATCAAATTCCTGGCCCAATTTGAAGGAAATCTCAGTATTTTTAAAGGTGCTTTCTGATTTGATGGTGACCACATCCCCATTCACACTGATGATCAAAGTGGGTTTGGCCATGCCAGCCACTTTCCTGGTAGCAAAGCCCACGCCTATAGTTGGGAAAAGAAAAATGTCAAGTATACGATTTTTCTCTCATATATTTATCTAAGAAAGAGCGGGTGTGTGTGTGTGTGTGTGTGTGTGTATTTAGACAGATGCGTGTGTGCCCATGTACCCATCTACACTTCAGTGAGTGTATTAAAGGAGAAAGACTCCAGTGAGTTTATTATTAAAGTCTTTATTTAAACATCTCCAGAAAATAAATAAAATCAGCTAATACTTAACACCCAAGGCACAATTAGATGTAAGTCTGTTCTTTAAATTTCCCCCTCTGGGTTTCAGATGAGACTCTTCAGGAGATCCATTGTTAATTTTCCATAAGCATATATAAAAGATTAAATTTTCTAGGACACACATATTTTAAAAGTCACTGCACTCTCAAAATAACTGGCCATCTCAACCGTGAGAGCAGCCACCTTCACTTTACTCAGTTCATGAAACACTTGGGAATCTCAACCATTGCTTCTTGAATAACAAAAATGATCTAATCCATAGTCAAAGGTAGAACTCTCAATAGGATTCAGGGGACCAATAGAGAGTCACTCAGTTAAAATTTAATTTGGGTGTACAAAAACCACATTTCATGGCATTCACTGCCACGCCTAGTTTTCTTGGCTTTTCAAAATTACTCTGAAATGAAGATTTTGATTAATTTTTCTGAAAGGCAAAACGTTTCTTGCATTCATACCATTTTAGAATGGGGATGGTACTCCCAGTAAATTATAGAAAACTTTAAAGAGGGCTTAGGCATCAATTGAAAATTTCAAAGTTTAAGAAATCATTAGTAAGTTCAGAAATTAATACTTTGCTTCCCAATCACTCAAGTGGCAAACTCCTCTTCTTTAAAAAAAAAAAAAGAAAAAAATAGGAATGTGTTTTGGGGGATGTTACAGCTTTGGGATGGGATGAATGATTTACAACTTAACATAGACAGCAGTACCTTACTGTTGCTGCATATGTTATAGAGATTTTACGACAGTCGTAGGTGTGTTGGATTTTTTAAATGCACGTGCACAAATCTACTTCTTTGACTATGTATAGATACCAAAATTTAAGAATAGTGGGGATCAGGGAGGCAAATATCATACAAAACAAGCAATGCCAAGGCTCTGATTTAGCTCCCTGTCTGAAAGTGGTGACAGGTGGGAGGATAATATGCTGTTTCATCAAGTCTTGTCTCTGTTACAAAATGTAACCTCAGATTCATGGAGTGAGTCAGCGCAGTGAACGTGTGAGACACCGGGTGTGGTGCCAGACTGGCCAAGCTTGGGAAAATCACCCTCTCCTCTTGCTTGATTCTGTTGCCATTTGACTGATGAAAACGACACCTGCTGACTGAAGGTAAGCAAGTAGAGCAGCTAATTTCAGAATGGACCTTATTGTCTTTCATTATCATCAATACTTAATAATTTTAAAAGGCCACGGTGCCTGCATGCCTGCTAAGTCCCTCAGTCATGTCTGACTCTGCAACCCTATGAACCACAGCCCACCAGGCTCCTCTGTTCATGGGATTCTCCAGGCAAGAATACTGAAGTGGGTTGCCATGCCCTCCTCTAGGGGAATCTTCTTGACCCAGGGATCGAACCCTCTGTCTCTTAAATCTCTTGTATTGGCAGATGGGTTCTTTACCACTAGCACGACATAGGAAGCCCAAATGCAATAGTATAAGAATTTAAATATAAATGCTAAAAGTGTAAAATGCTTCTGAAAATAAATAGGTAAATTGACTCAAGTCCTGTAATATCAATATCAGTGCATATTGATTAGTTGATTGAGTTACAACTAGTCCGTAGTCTGGAAAACTAGGTCTCATTCATATTGAAGTTCCTGACTTCTCTCTTGTCTATAAACATGGAAAACAGTAGTTCTGAACAAGCAAAAAATATACAAGATTTAGAAGAAGGTTAAGTCTTGAGATTTAGAGATTAAATTATAACCTCTAATAAGGATATTGTGGGAAAAAATCCCTCCCCAATTTGCAACCCATGGATACAACTTCATCATGCATGGGTGTGGCTGCCTGACTAAATTCCCGCCTCTCTGCTCCTTTGCTTTACCTTTGTAATTATCTGGGGAACACAACGGTGATGTTAGCAGAATCCAAAAACCTGAAAGCCTCTATTATTAACGATTCTGTGTCATGCCTTGTAATATTAAGTCAAACAAATATCTAAGACTTTTAAGGAAAACATTTTCAGAAATTAAGATTTTTTTCCTCCCATAATACAACCACACATTTTAACAGATTGACTTTAAAACAATAAAATAATTGGTTAACATACATTACTCAAAAAACTACATTGAGATGATAAATACAGTGCTTTCAGTTTCAAACGGAAATTATCACATGCTAGGGAATAAATATAGGCTTATTTCCAAGTTATTGCTTCTTTTATACGCAAAAGGAATGAATGAAAAAGAGGCAGAGCCAAGTAAACCAAAGATATTCAATTTTAGCAATCAAATAAAATCTTGTCATTTCTATACAATGCCATTTATACTCTTTTTCATATCAGTTCACCTTTAGGAAGTATTAGTTGTGACTTCCATCTAGAATGTTTCTGGAAACAAATGATTCTCACTTGTTATTTTTATCACCTCTGTATAGAAAGCAGCATTTCATGTTGGGCCAGTGCTTCCAGAGTGAAAAAGAACCACAGGCCTCTCTTTCCTAGAGAAAAAGTTATAAGCCCAGGCATTCAACAATGCATTTCCTTACCCACTTCTTTCATGTAATCATCAAAGTTTTCACTGGAGACAAGTTTCCAGGTACCTACAAATGCATCACACATTTTGTGAATTTCTAGAATTATTCTTCGAGATGAGAAAGAAGTGCAGCTTTCAGCAAGATGCTGTTACCCTCTGAGTCCAGATAACTTCCTTTTAAAGGTGCCCAGAACATGTGATCTTGGGCACAACCAATTGGGAATGATATCAGATCGTTTCCTTCATTGCCAGTCTCTGCAGTTTTTCCTCTGAGTCATGTTTTTAACAGAAATTTCTCAACTTTGGCTCCCCTTGGCAAATGGTCATTGGACTCAGAGTACAACTTATTTTTAACCTTTAACAGAATATTTTCAACAATCTTGTTTTGACAGCTTAAAATTCAGGGCATGGAATTTCCTATTTTTTCATACATATTTATCCCAGTTTAATTATCTTGGGATAAATTCTGACTCCCTTTTCTAGAGCTCCTATTAAAATTGTAATTATGTGGTTCGTTTGAATTGAGGAACGTAAGAATTACCTTGGATATTCTTAGGTAATTGCAAAGACTATTTGGGGCACTACTGTCTCAGGAATTACCTGGAAATTAAAACAAAATAAGTAATGGCATTTTAAAGTACTCCAGCTTTCTCATTTCAAATGTTTTATATGAATAAAAAAAAAGTAAATTTAATTCTCCACCAGGAATCTAGACAGCAGTTTTAATTGACAAATGATCATTTAACCTCATTCTTTCCATCCCCTAAATAAGAGCATAGTGTGGATTTCCACAGACTTCCTAAAAAAAATGGCACTGATCCAAAATATACTCCCCTTTCTGAGAAAATTCGTCCTGTTCCTGACCTATATTATAAGCTCTAAATTTATCCAGATCTAAATGGTGTTGCTTTACCTAAAAACAATCTGGAGTGGGGTAGTCACAAGCTACTGAAATCTAATTTCCTTCTTTTACATAGTAAATAAGTCATGAGAATGCTTTTCTAAAGTAATCATGTTTATTGGACCCCCCGCACCCCCACCAGAATGATAGAAGACAGTCACATGGGCAACAAACTCCCATGAACACACCCAGATTTTAGGAAAGAAAAAAGAAATTAAAATATCATGGGGTGTGTTCCTTATCACTGCACTGTGTATTGCACTGAACAGTATCTGCTGAGCATATCACTGATTTGTAAGAATCCTAAGGGCTTTCCAGAAATGGTTGAGTAAGAGGATTCCGTAAAGGACAGATTTTTCTATAGGCAAGAAATTTGCTAAGAAAAACTGGTAAAGTTGTGTTACATTAGTAACTTTAAATGGTTGCATATGTTAATGGCACATTGATAATGTTCATTTACTCTGAACTTGCATAGATATGTAGACTGTGGTGGGTGGTGTACCATTCAGGGTAGGCTTACTATTATGAATTCATCGAACAAGAAAATAAAAATGATCAAGTTTCATACAGGGATAACTTCATGTTCTAAATTAATAATGGCTTTTGTTTTTAGTTTGTTTTGTTTTTATGATAATTTTTTTTAGAGAAGTTTTAGGTTTATAACAAAATTGAGAGGAAGGTACAGAGATTTCTCATGTACTCCCTGGCCCCCCACATGCATAGCCTCCCCCATTATCAATATCATTCACCAGAATGGTAATTTTTACTAAGAATGAACCTATCTTGGTATATTATAGTCACTCAAAGTCCATATGTTAGCTTAGGATTCACCTTTGGTGTTGTATGTTCCATGTGTTTGGACAAAAGTATTAATATAATGACATGCTGTTGTTATTTAGTTACTATGTCATATCTGACTCTTTGCAACCCCATGGACCATAGGCCGCCAGGCTCCTCCGTCCATGGAATAGCCCAGGGAAGAATACTAGAGTGGGTTGCCATTCTTCCTCCAGGGGATATTCCTGACCCAGGGATTGAACCTGTGCCTCCTGCATTGGCAAGTGAATTCTTTGCAACTGAGCCACCATGGAAGCCCATAATGACATATATTCATTCTCATAACATCATACAGAGTATTTTACTGCCCTAAAGACCCTCTGTGCTTTGCCTATTCATCTCCCTCGCATGCTCCCACCACTGTCCCACAACCCTGTCAACCACTGTCATTTTTATTGTCTCCATAGTTCTGGCTTTTCCTCAATGTCATATAACAGGAATAATATAATATGTGCCTTATCAGATTGGCTTCTTTCACTTAGTAATGTGCATTTAAGTTTCTTCCATATTTTTTCATGGCTTAATAGCTCATTTCTTTTTAGCACTGAAAAATATTCCGTTGTCTGGATGTACTACAGTCCATTCATACATTCACCTTCCGAAGGACATCTTGGTTGTTTCCAAGATTTGGCAATTATTAATAAAGCTGCTGTAAGCATCCACATGCAGGTTTTTTGTGTGGACATAGTTTTCAACCTCTTTGACTAAATGATGGGGTAATAGTATATTTAGTTCTATAAGAAACTGCCACATTGTATTCCAAAGCAAATGCACCATTTGGCATTCCCACCAGCAATGAATGAGAGTTCTGTTGCTCCACGTTCTCAGCAGCATTTGGTACTGTCAGTGTTTTGATTTTGGCCATTTTAGTAGGTTGCAGTGGTATCATTGTTTTAGTTTGCATTTTCCTGGTGATGTATGATGTGGAACATTCTTTCATATGCATATTTGCCATCCATGTATTTTCTTCGGTGAGGTGCCTGTTAAAGTCTTTGCCTATTTTTTAAATTGTGTTCTTTGTTTCTTATTATTTGGTTTTAAGAGTTCTTTGTATATTTGGGTTAACAGTTTTCTATCAAATGTGGTTTTTGCAAATATTTTCTCCCAGTCTATAAATAATGGTTTACTTTTCAAAATGTATGTTGATATTTTATTCTAGTAACAAATTGTCTCAGGTAGATTTTCAAATGAGTATCACATTTGAACATATATCATGTGTATGTGATACTGCAATTTAAACATGTTTTTAGAGATGGACTGTCTAATACAGTAATCACATGGGGCTCTTGAATACTTGAAATATGCTAGTATGACAGAGAAACTACATTTTTATTTTACTTAATTTTAATGAAAATTTTAAAAATGGTCCTGATTCAGCTGTTATAAAACTTTTAAATGTATGAAAAGCTATGACTAACCTAGACAGCATATTAAAAAGCAGAGACATTACTTTGCCAACAAAGGTCAGTCTAGTCAAGGCTATGGTTTTTCCAGTAGTCATGCATGGATGTGAGAGTTGGATTAGAAAGAAAGCTGAGCGCCAAAGAATTGATGCTTTTGAACTGTGGTGTTGGAGAAGACTCTTGAGAGTCCCTTGGACTGCAAGGAGATCCAACCAGTCCATTCTAAAGGAGATCATTCCTGGGTGTTTATTGGAAGGACTGATGTTGAAGCTGAAACTCCAATACTTTGGCCACCTGATGCGAAGAGCTGACATTGGAAAAGACCCTGATGCTGGGAAAGATTGAGGGCAGGAGAAGAAGGGGAAGACAGAGGATGAGATGGTTGGATGGCATGACCGACTCAGTGGACATGAGTTTGGGTGGACTCCGGGAGTTGGTGATGGACAGGGAGGCCTGGCGTGCTGCAGTCCATGGGATCGCAAAGAGTCAGACACGACTGAGCGACTGAACTGAACTGAACTGAAAGAACCTGAATATGTGAATCTACCCTTTCAACCATAAATTTTATGCAATGTAAATATCTATCAACCATTTCAAAATAAACTTCAGAGTCTGAATGGAGGTGTACTGTTGGTATAAAATACATACTGAATTTTGAGGACAATATGGAAAAAAGTACAATATCTCATTAAAAATGTTTACACTGATGATATATCAAAATGACAACATTTTTATTTTTTACTATTTAGTGTGGCTGCAAGAAAAATTTAGGTTATGTATGTGATTCACGTTATGTTTCTATTGAGCAGTGCTGTTTTAGAGTACCATGACAGCAAGTTTCCTTCATATATTCAACAAGTCTCATAGGCCATTTACTAGCAACTGGGGATTCGATACTGCGCAAGCTACACCAGGCACTTGATTTCTCTCATGGAGCTTACATTCTAGTACTGGAGAAGATAATGTACAAGGAGATAAATAAATAAACTAATTCAGCTGTGTGTTTCAAAGAAAATAGAACAAAGTAATCTGAAAACCATGAGGGTTGACAACTCCAGATGGGGCAGTCTGAGAAGGTGAGTCAAAGGAGAGGGACAGTTGAGCTGACAACTGAATGATAAGAAGACAATCATGGTGAGACCGAAGAAAAGAATGTTCCAGACACAAGGAATAGCAGCAGTTGCTGGTTTCATACCTGTTCTTGCCAACTTTACCCAAACATGACCACCATGACAAAGGTGTTAATATATGTCCCTATAAACCATAACCAAAGTACAGACATACGTTCCTTGTGATCAGAGTCTAAGATCCGTTAAGGCAGGGTCTTTCACTTAGATTGTCCACTGATTTTT
Source organism: Giraffa tippelskirchi (assembly GCF_054371585.1). Taxonomy (NCBI): domain Eukaryota; kingdom Metazoa; phylum Chordata; class Mammalia; order Artiodactyla; family Giraffidae; genus Giraffa; species Giraffa tippelskirchi. The sequence goes on along the minus strand of NC_137280.1, from coordinate 34,085,726 downwards.
CACTGATGTTACTTGATGTATACCAGGTAAACAAGTTTCAATAAAATTCATAAAGGAAATCCTAGTTTGGTAGGTTAATGAGAGTTCAGCAAAAGTCCTGTAAAAATGCTTCAAAAATATTTGTGTAGGCTAGCAGCCTCATGTTCCAATGTCAACATATGTAGTGCCTGATCACTGGAGAAATGGCAGAGTTGAGACTTTATAGAAATAACCTCTAGCTTCTTTAATGATTTCATACAAACAAGAAGAGTAGTAACCTGAAGCAAAGAGCCTTGGCAATGAAATAATGGAGGTGTAAGAGGATAATTGAGTCTACATGAAGGAATTTCATGTTATCAGTTGTGTAGAGTAACAAAATAGGCTCGATAAAATTACTTACTTGAACAGATGTCTTTAAAAGCAGCTCAATTTATGTTCCAAACACATGGGCCTTTCTATGGGATGCTAATATACTTTCTATGCACAAGTCCTTTAAGTTATGTATCAGGCAAGATAGAAGAACTTTCTGCTTTGCAATAAGCAGTCCAGAAATTTAAAGCAGAGGCTCATACCTCCTGTTTTATGCATCTGCTCTACAGGACAGCAGGGAATACAAGTAACTGCCTAGTTCCTCCATAATTTATCTTCATCTCAGTTTCTAAGGTGCACTCTTGCTACATAAATACATAAATAAAATAGAATATTCCCTCACCAAATAATTATCTTTCACCACAGCATCCAACTGCATAGGAACCTGGAATGTTAGGTCCATGAATCAAGGCAAATTGGAAGTGGTCAAACAGGAGATGGCAAGAGTAAACATCGACATTCTAGGAATCAGCGAACTAAGATGGACTGGAATGGGTGAATTTAACTCAGATGACCATTATATCTACTACTGTGGGCAAGAATCCCTTAGAAGAAATGGAGTAGCCATCATGGTCAACAAAAGAGTCCAAAATGCAGTACTTGGATGCAATCTCAAAAACGATAGAATGATCTCTGTTCGTTTCCAAGGCAAACCATTCAATATCACAGTAATCCAAGTCTATGCCCCGACCAGTAACACCGAAGAAGCTGAAGTTGAACGGTTCTATGAAGACCTACAAGACCTTCTAGAACTAACACCCCAAAAAGATGTCCTTTTCATTATAGGGGACTGGAATGCAAAAGTAGGAAGTCAAGAAACACCTGGCGTAACAGGCAAGTTTGGCCTTGGAGTACAGAATGAAGCAGGGCAAAGGCTAATAGAGTTTTGCCACGAGAACACACTGGTAATAGCAAACACCCTATTCCAACAACACAAGAGAAGACTCTACACGTGGACATCACCAGATGGTCAACACTGAAATCAGATTGATTATATTCTTCGCAGCCAAAGATGGAGAAGCTCTATACAGTCAGCAAAAACAAGACTGGGAGCAGACTGTGGCTCAGATTATGAACTGCTTATTGCCAAATTCAGACTTAAATTGAAGAAAGTAGGGAAAACCACTAGTCCATTCAGGTATGACCTAGATCAAATCCCTTATGAGTATACAGCAGAAGTGACAAATAGATTTAAGGGACTAGATCTGATAGACAGAGTGCCTGATGAACTATGGACAGAGGTTCGTGACATTGTACAGCAGACAGGGATCAAGACAATCCCCATGGAAAAGAAATGCAAAAAAGCAAAATGGCTGTCTGAGGAGGACTTACAATAGATGGGAAGAGAAGAGAAGTGAAAATCAAAGGAGAAAAGAAAAGTTATTCCCATCTGAATGCAGAGTTCCAAAGAATAGCAAGGAGAGATAAGAAAGCCTTCCTCAGCAATCAGTGCAAAGAAATAGAGGAAAACAACAGATTGGGAAAGACTAGAGATCTCTTCAAGAAAATTAGAGATACCAAAGGAATATTTCATGCAAAGATAGGCTTGATAAAGGACAGAAATGGTATGGACCTAACAGAAGCAGAAGATATTAAGAAGAGGTGACAAGAATACACAGAAGAAATGTACAAAAAAGATCTTCATGACCCAGAGAATCACGATGGTGTGATCACTCACCCAGAGCCAGACATCCTGAATGTGAAGTCAAGTGGGCCTTAGAAAGCATCACTACGAACAAAGCTAGTGGAGGTGATGGAATTCCAGTTGAGCTATTTCAAATCCTCAAAGGTGATGCTGTGAAAGTGCTGCACTAGATATGTCAGCAAATTTGGAAAGCTCAGCAGTGGCCACAGGACTGGAAAAGGTCAGTTTTCATTCCAATCCCAAAGAAAGGCAATGCCAAAGAATGCTCAAACTACCGCACAATTGCACTCATCTCACGTGCTAGTAAAGTAATGCTCAAAATTCTCCAAGCCAGGCTTCAGCAATACGTGAACCGTGAACTTCCAGATGTTCAAGCTGGTTTTAGAAAAGGCAGAGGAACCAGAGATCAAATTGCCAATATCCACCGGATCATCGAAAAAGCAAGAGAGTTCCAGAAAAACATCTATTTCTGCTTTATTGACTATGCCAAAGCCTTTGACTGTGTGGATCACAATAAACTGTGGAAAATTCTGAAAGAGATGGGAATACCAGACCATCTGACCTGTCTCTTGAGAAACCTGTATGCAGGTCGGAAGCAATGGTTAGAACTGGACATGGAACAACAGACTGGTTCCAAATAGGAAAAGGAGTACGTCAAGGCTGTATATTGTCACCCTGCTTTTTTAACTTATATGCAGAGTACATCATGAGAAACGCTGGGCTGGAAGAAACACAAGCTGGAATCAAGATTGCCGGAAGAAATATCAGTAGCCTCAGATATGCGGATGACACCACCCTATGGCAGAAAGTGAAGAAGAACTAAAGAGCCTCTTGATAAAAGTAAAAGAGGAGAGTGAAAAAGTTGGCTTAAAGCTCAACGTTCAGAAAACTAAGATCATGGCATTTGGTCCCATCACTTCATGGGAAATAAATGGGGAAACAGTAGAAACAGTGTCAGACTTTATTTTGGGGGGCTCCAAAATCTCTGCTGATGGTGATTGCAGCCATGAAATTAAAAGACGCTTACTCCTTGGAAGGTAGGTTATGGCCAACCTAGATAGCATATTTAAAAGCAGAGACATTACTTTGCCAACAAAAGTCCGTCTAGTCAAGGCTATGGTTTTTCCAGTGGTCATGTATGGATGTGAGAGTTGGACGGTGAAGAAAGCTGAGCACCGCAGAATTGATGCTTTTGAACTGTGGTGTTGGAGAAGACTCTTGAGAGTCCTTTGGACTGCAAGGAGATCCAATCAATCCATCCTAAAAGCGATCAATCCTGGGTGTTCATTGGAAGGGCTGATGTTGAAGCTGAAACTCCAATACCTTGGCCACCTCATGCGAAGAGTTGACTCATTGGAAAAGACCCTAGTGCTGGGCAGGATTGGGGGCAGGAGGAGAAGGGGATGACAGAGGATGAGATGGTTGGATGGCATCACCAACTCGATGGACACGGGTTTGGTTAGAATCTGGGAGTTGGTGATGGACAGAGAGGCCTGGTGTGCTGCAATTCATGGGGTCGCAAAGAGTCGGACACGACTGAGCAACTGAACTGGACCGAATTGAACAGCATCCAATGGCCTGCTATGTGAGTAAAGTGGTTTATGATAAGGAGAGTCACACTAAAAAAAGATTTAATGCTATGCAACCTTAGAGTCAACACTTTTTAAAGAATATTCTCTAACAAGGACCTATTGTATAGCACAAAGAACTCTACACAATATTCTACAATAGCATTTATGGGAAAAAACATGAAAAAGAATAGATATATGTATATGTATAACTGACTCACCTTGTTTTACACCTGAAACTAGCACAACATTGTAAATAAACCATACTCCAAAATGAAATTTAAAAATTCATTGAAAAGAATGAAGGAAAGAAAAGAATATTTTCCCTTTGTATTAATGAAGAAAATTTAGATTTAACTAAATTTTCGTGATCAGCCTTCCATGAAAACTAGTAGAAATGATACGATTTACATTTTCAAACCTAGTTTCAATGTATGAAGCTCAAACTAGCAAATAGTTTTCACAAAATCTTTTTTGCAAACCTACTGTGTCCAAGACATTAGCCTAGATGCAATGAGGAAGTATAACAATAAATAACACGTGACTTTTTCCTCTCCTTAATGGTTCAACTTCCCATTCTAGTTACCAGCGTGGGACCAAAATAAAATACAACATAAAGTGTTTTTAGATGTTTTGCTTTGTCAATCATCTTAATATGAAATTTTTTTGCACAAGAAGCTCTTGCTGATCTCCTAAATTTTTAAAATGCTTTTAGCATCTTTTGTTAGCATATACAGTATAAAAGATAAGCAATACCTTCATTCCAAACCCAGTTTCCCCTCATTCCTTACCTCCCTTCTCCAACCTAAACCATATCCTATCCATGACTTAAACTTTTTAGTACCTCATTCACCAAATATTTTCTGGATTAATACATTGATTAACACAAGGAATGAGGTATGGATTTAGGGCACATAATCATCCTTAATGCTTGTGTATGAGTTTTAAACCAACAAAGCCATGGGCTCAAATCTGTGTTTTACAAAGATATAATGGCACTGGGAAGGGTGGATTTTAAAGGGGAGAGTAAGCATATATAAATTCATTTACAAAGCAAGAGTTAAGAGATGGCGAGAGACTGAGCAAAAGAATGGCAACAAGATGGTGGGAAAGCAGTGGGATATATTGAGCCACCAGCTTCCCTGGTGGCTCAGACGGTAAAGAATCTGCTTGCAATGTGGGAGACCTGGGTTTGATTCCTGGGTTGGGAAGATCCCCTGGAGAAGGGCATGACAACCCACTCCAGTATTCTTGCCTGGAGAATCCCCATGGACAGAGGTGCCTGGCGGACTACAGTCTATGGGGTCGCAAAGAGTCAGCACAGCTGAGAGACTAAGCACAGCACAGCACAAGCTGAGAAATGGTACAGGAAGCTCCTTCCTTCTGGAGGAGCCTGGTTCCCATCGACAAGGCACATGGGAGAAAATCTGACTGTTTAGAAAAGGAATTCCAACAAGGGGGAACTATGGTTTTGTTCACAAATATTCAAATACAGCATTGATACACACATGTAAAGCCAGCCTCTTCCCCTAGAGTTGTGAAAAGGGGTGTTCAACAACCAGAGTCTCACTTTGCTTTGGAAATGTGGAGATGGGAGATGTGGTCGCAGACTCTCAGTGCTGTTGGTGGGCTGTGTGTGTGTGGTGGGGGGACAGGCACTTTTTAATTCAGGTCAGCTGCTTTGCACTTTGCTCTATGATGGACAGTTTCCATGGAATGCATCCCTCTGACCTTTGCCTCTGCTTATTTCTTTTGGAGGAAACCAGGGTATTTTTTTTTTTCTGACAGTTTATAAGTTGAAGCGGAAACATACCTAATCACTGGATAATAAGGAGCAGAGACAAAGTCATGATGAGAGGGAGTGTTTTCACAGCATGCAGGTGGTAGGTTAAAGAAGAGTTCATGCCAAGGCTCTCCTTTTATTGAAGCAAAGTTATTGTGTTAATGCAATATCATTACCAGTGTTTTACAGTTTGTCAGAGTCTTAAGATGAAATTTTGGCAAAAAAAATCAGTCATATTTCACTTTATTTTCTCTCCCCAAACACTGCTTGGACCATTTAATATGAGAATTGTTTTACATATCCTAGGATTGAGAAGCAACATAAAGGTAACCTGTATTAGTTTGTGAACCATTCACTGAACATATGTTCCCAGTGACTGACTGTTGACTCTTTGACTTCAAAATGGTGATGATTTTGAAGAGAGTGAGTAAGCCAGTAGGCTATGAGTCAGTTAAAGAGGTAGTGGCTAATTACAGACTTGTGTTGTGGCTTCAAACATGTTGCATAACTTCTTCACTTTCCCTCTTAATCATAAAAGGGATTCTTCATCCATCGTGTAGTAGGCACAAGTAGGAATCAACTAAAGAGCTGGCAAAGCACTTTCTGAACATAGAGTGTGCCCTACATTTTCTCTGTGTAATAAAGCAAGCACCATTATGGAGAACTGACCATAGGCAAAAGTGAAAATATTAACTAGAAAAATCAGGAAGAAATGTGCAAATGAACCAGAAAACATCATCAAGATAATGTCCAGAGAGACAGACAGAAACACACATGAACACAGTCAAGTTTTCTCTCTTCTAGCTATGAGCCCTTTAGGGGTAGGGATTTTACTCTGTATGACTTGGTGGTTCTGTAGATCTGCAGTCTCCAAAATTTTTGGCACCAGGGACCAGTCTCACGGAAGACAATCATAGACCAGGGGCAGGGTTGGGGAAATGGCTTCAGGATGATTTAAGTGCATAACATTTACTGTGCACTTTATTTCTATTATTATTGCATTGTGATATATACAATGAATAATATAATATTTACATATATAATATAATAATATACAACCCACCATAATGCAGAATCAGCGGGAGCCTGTGCTTATTTTCCTGCAACTAAGGAGCATGCAACCTAGATCCCTTGCATGTGCAGTTCACAGTAGGGTTCGCGCTCCTGTGAGAATCTAGTGCCACCGCTGCTCTGACAGGTGGTGGAGCTTGGGTGGGAATGCAGTAATGCAAGCAGTGGGGAGCGGCTGTAAATACAGATGAAGCTTCATTTGCTCTCATCTGCCACTCGCCTCCTGCTATGTGGCCCAGTTCCTGACAGAGGGTTGGGAATCCCTGCTGTAGAGTTCATTGTTGAATTAAGAGGAAATCAATCGGATGGGTTTTCATATTAAGGTATATATGACAGATAATATCATAACATTACTAAAAGTGTTTACATCTTTTAAAACAATCCTGACAAACTCCCCAAAATTGTGACAAGGGGAAAATTTCAGATGTTGGGGATAAACCATAGAGGAGAAGAACTAGTCTGGTCTCCTGAAGTTTAGCAGCATGTTAACTGTTACTTGTAAGAACTCTTCTCAATCCACAAACAATGAACGCACCCTATCTTTTTCAAACTTCTATTCATATCCTTGCTTCCCCCCATCTCTCATCCCAGTTACCTTCTATAGGCTTTTAAAATTGTACACATATTGTTTTAAATTAGATATATAGAGCTAAAGGCAAAGAAGATATTCAGCTATGTATTCATTAAAATTTTAATAAGTACCAGTCTTTGTGTTTGATACTGTGGCACAAGAATGAATAAAACAAGCAGGGAAGGCAGGTGAGGACTGTGAAGGGATGTGCATCCAGGGTGTTTCTGGCTGATAGTTGACATAGTTTTGGGTTCATAATAGGCACTTGGGAAAAAATAAAATTTAAGAGAGAGAAGAAGGAAAAAGAGGTCAGGGAGGAGGAATAGAAAAAGAAGAAAAAAATCAAAGGAGAAGAGAGGAAGGGATAGTGAGAGAGTATGCTTTGGATGAACACATGGGTACCCTGAGGTTGCAGACAAAATGAGGATCATGTACTAGAATGAAAATATCAGAGAGCAGCAGATGGCACAATAGGGACTGACCGTGACTAGATGCTGATAGAGAGACAAAACAGGAGCAGCCCATCCAAGAACGATTTTGATTACGAGGAAACACTGAGTACTCCTTCTGTGGGGCACTTTTGCTGTGAGACTTCCCTCCAGTGAACTCTGATCCAGTAAGAAATCACAAATGTCAGGCATCTGCAAACTGTGTTTGCCATGTGGGTGTTAACTTCCCTCTTGACGAAAATCCTCTCTCACTGGGTGAAATGTGCATTCCTGTATTATTCAGTGGTTTGCCAAGATTCTCCAAATCTGGGTATTATTACCCCTTCCTCCAGATTCTTGATAATGATTTTTATGTTGTAAAGATACAGCTATTCTTTAAAATTTTGTCATTATGCTGAATTTTTTTATGCAATGAACACTAATATATTTGTGATACTTTTCTGGTTGCCTTATGAGCAGTGTTATATAAAAGAAAGAATCACGAGCTCTGGAGTTAAGACATGTCGAAATTCTGTTTCTACTATTCACTATCTTGTGACCTTTGGTAAGCTCGTTAATTTCTATGACACTCAGCTTTCTCATCTGTAAAATTGAGAAGCTATATTTGATAGTGTTGTTTAAACTAGCAATCTTAAATGTCAGATACTTTATGTTTCCTAGCATATACTTATACATGTTGCCTCGCATACACCTAACAACGTGTGACAGTTAGTACTGACAGGAGTAGTAATAATAATAATAATAATAATAAAGCACCAGAAGACAAACCACATTCTTGAGATATGAGTCCTGGGCTAAGAAGAATTAGAAAACATTCTGTAATGAAAAATAGTCTTACTCTCAGTCATCTTTGGTTTAGAACTCTCGAAACGTTGAGCTTTCTCCAAACAATGATTCAAGAGTGAAAGTTCAGTCATGAGACCATAGGAATCATGACATTCAAAAAAGAGTTTTCTTGATATCCGTGATTCAGAACAAGAAAGTTTTTGTCCTCAAGAACATGATTCCATTATCATGATACCATGTTAATCCTTTCCTCTCACTGGGGTAAATTTTCCTCCTTAAATGGAAATAGCTTGATATTTAAAAAAAAATAACATAGGCTTCATGTAAAAATTCAAACAATATAGATATAGAGGAGAAAGGAATTGTTCTACTCTGTAGATCATTCCTTTTAGTGATTCAATGAGTATTCTTTCAGTCTAGCCATATACAAACACATGGAATCTGAGTATGAATTTTTAGTAAAGACATTGGGTGCTTTCGTCTTCACTCAGTAATATATCATAGTCATCTCTTCATGTCAAGGAATATAACTATATCTCATTTAAAAAAATTGCTTCCAAGTATTCCATTTACATATGCACCATATTTTAGCAAATACTTCCACTTTTCATTGTTAAAAAACTTTAGTAAACATTGTTGTACCTATGCATCTTTGTCTATTTGTGTAATATTTCCATAGAATAAATGCCTAGAGACAGATTTGAAGGGTCAGTGGTTACACACATTTTAAATATTGATGCATACTGTAGAGTTGCCCCCCAAAAATGTTATGCCCTTTCAACTTCTACCAACAGTGAATGATATTACCTAATTCTTCTCAATGAAACTGGCAAAAAACGGGGCTTGCTTTCAATGGAACTTATCATTTTAAATAGTCAACATGGGCACAAGACGAGTTGACAACAGAAACTTGAGTATGAGGCCATGATCATTGAGGGCCTGACTTAGGAAATGCAAGTGAATTGGGTGAAGAAATAAGTAATATTATGTACAGTCTTCTGCTTTAAAAAAAAAAAAAAAGTGTAAGACATTGAAGCAACATCTCTTGAGAAGGTTTAGGGGAGATGGTGGGACCTTTTCAAGTTCCAGTCAGAGAGTCGTGGAGTGCCCATCCTTTAATCGTGTCTTTTCAACTGCTTTCCAAATAATGAAACAAGAAAAGCACAATGACTGTACTTTGGCCATAACTAGTCTCTTAAGCCAGAGAAGGCAATGGCACCCCACTCCAGTACTCTTGCCTGGAAAATCCCATGGATGGAGGCGCCTGGTAGGCTGCAGTCCATGGGGTCGCTAAGAGTCGGACACGACTGAGCGACTTCATTTTGACTTTTCACTTTCCTGCATTGGAGAAGGAAATGGCAACCCTCTCCAGTGTTCTTCTTGCCTGGAGAATCCCAGGGACGAGGGAGCCTGGTGGGCTGCCGTCTATGGGGTCGCACAGAGTCGGACATGACTGAAGCGACTTAGCAGCAGCAGCAGCAGCAGCAGCAATCTCTTAAGCAGAGAAGGCGATGGCACCCCACTCCAGTCCTCTTGCGTGGAAAATCCCATGGACGGAGGAGCCTGGTAGGCTGCTGTCCGTGGGGTCGCGAAGAGTCGGACACGACTGAGCTACTTCACTTTCACTTTTCATTTTCCTGCATTGGAGAAGGAAATGGCAACCCACTCCAGTGTTCTTCCTGCCTGGAGAATCCCAGGGACGGGGGAGCCCGGTGGGCTGCCTTCTATGGGGTCGCACAGAGTCGGACACGACTGAAGCGACCTAGCAGCAGCAGCAACAGCAACAGCAGTCTCTTAAGGCCAATCAAGACTTCATGAAGTACGTTTTTTTCTTTTGTACCTTTTGTGGGGTTGAGCATTTGCGTTTATAGTTCCCAATGGAGGTAATCTGTTAGTAAGTATAGGAAGCAAGTTTGTAATGTAATTTTCTAGGATAAAAAGACTTACTGTGATTCTAATCCTCTTGAAATGCTTATTCCCTTTCATGTATAAATATGAAAGATTGCCCTACACAGATTAAAGACTGTTGCACAAGTGAGTTTATCAGTCAAGGAACTAGGTAGCCTCATCAAATTAAGTGTAAATCTGCAATAAATGTATAATAATCAAATATGCTTCAAAACAGAGTCCCTTTAAATGGAAATAGAGAGAAAAATCTAACATAAAATCTAATTTAAAATTCAGGAAACTATAGATTGTGTTTCTCAAAGTTTGATCCCCATGCTCAAGGGTGCACTTTTGGGACCCTATGCCCTGTCATTACCCGCCCTTGCATACACCATGAAGCTGCCTCCTGATCATTAGTATCTCACAGAACAAGGATTCTACCAAGAATAATTGTTTTGCCTCCATAAAGGCATCAGTCATTCTTCAAAGGCATATTAATGAGTACAAATGCTGGAAATCTTCTTTGAGCTACTCTGTTAAAAACTGCTTCTGGGGTCAGATATTGGTAAATAAAAACTCCATGGAGCAGCAGTTTCATCTAACACAAATAAAATTAACCCCTTGATTATTTCTAAATGTTTTAATCATTAGTACGTATGTGAAGAATCATGAATTACTTTGACAAATTAATTTTTTGTCAAGGATTTCTTTTTTAAAAACTTTTAATTTTGTATTGGGGTATAGTTGATTAGCAAACAATGTTGTGATAGTTTCAGGTGAACAGTGAAGGGACTCAGCCATACACATATATGTATTCATTCTCCCCCAAACTCCCCTCCCATCTAGGTGGCCACATGACATTGAGCAGAGTTCCAGGTGCTATACAGTGGGTCCTTGTTGGTTATCCATTTTAAATACAGTAGTATGTACATGTACATCCCAAACTCCCTAACTATTCCTTCCCTCCATTCTTCCTCCTGGCAACCCTAAGTTCATTCTTGAAGTCTGTGAGTCTGTTTCCATTTTGTAAGTAAGTTCATGTGTATCATGCCTTTTTAGAGTCCACATATACAGGATGAAGATGATATTTCTCCTTCTCTGTCTGACTTACTTCACTCAGTATGACACTCTCTAGGTTCATCCATGGTGCTGCAAATGGCATTATTTTCTTCTTTTCAATGGGTGAGTAATATTCCATTGTATATATGTGCCACATCTTCTTTATCCATTCCTTTGTAGATGGACATTTAGGTTGCTTCCATGTCTTGGCTATTGTAAACAGTGCTGCAGTGAGCATTTGGCTGTATGTATCTTTTTGGATCGTTTTCTTCTCCAAATGTATGCCCAGGAGTGGGATGCAGGGTCATACGGTACTCTATTTTTAGCTTTTTTAAGAAACCTCCATACTGTTCTCCATAGTGGTCGTACTGATTTACATTCCCACCAACAGTTTAGGAGAGTTCCCTTCTCTCCACGTTGTCTCCATCATTTATTGCTTGTGGATTTTTTGATGATAGCCATTCTGGCAGGTGTGAGGTGATATCTCACTGTAGTTTTGGTTTTCCTTTCTGTAGTAATTAGTGATGTTGAACGTTTTTTCATGTGCCTATTGGCCATCTATATGTCTTCTATGGAGAAACGTCAATTTAGGTGTTCTGCCCATTTTTTGAATGGGTAGTTTGTTATGATGCTACTAAGCATCATGTGCTGTTTGCAAATGTTGAGCACTAATCCCTTATCTGGACTGGTCTAAAATTAGGAAAGGAGTATGTCAAGGCTGTATATTGTCACCCTGCTTATTTAACTTATATGAATCATGCAAAATGCCAGGCTGGATGAAGCGCAAGCTGGAATCAAGATTGCCAGTAGAAATATCAACAGCCTCAGATAAGCAGATGATACCACCCTTATGGCAGAAAGTGAAGAGAAACTAAAGAGTCTCTTGATAAGGACAATGAAAAATCTGGCTTAAAACTCAACATTCAAAAAACTAAGATCATGGCATCCAGTCCCATCACTTCATGGCAAATAGATGGGGAAACAATGGAAACAGTGACAGACTTTATTTTCTTGGGCTCCAAAATCACTGCGGTCATGAAATTAAAAGACTCTTACTCCTTGGAAGAAAAGCTGTGACAAACCTAGACAGCATATTAAAAAGCAGAGACATTACTTTGCCAACAAACGGCCCTGTAGTCAAAGCCTTGGTTTTTCCAGTAGTCATGTACGGACGTAAGAGTTGGATCATAAAGAAGGCTGAGCACCAAAGAATTGATGCTTTTGAACTGTGGTGCTAGATAAGACTCTTGAGAATCCCTTGGACAGCAAGGAGATCAAACCAGTCAAGCCTAAAGGAAATCAGTCCTGAATATTCATTGGAAGGACTGATGCTGAAGCTGAAACTCCAATCCTTGATCACCTGATGCAAAGAACCAACTCGTTGGAAAAGACTCTGATGCTGGGAAAGATTGAGGGCAGGAGGAGAAGGGGACAACAGAGGATGAGATGGTTGGATGGCACGACCGACTCAATGGACATGAGTTTGAGCAAACTCTAGGAGATGGTGATGGACAGGGAAGCTTGGTGTGTCGCAGCCTATGGGGTCGCAAAGAGTTGGACATGACTTAGCACTGAAAAACAACAAAATCCGTCACATCATTTCCAAATATTTTCTCCCACTCTGTGGGTTGTCTTTTTGTTTTGTATGGGTTTCCTTTGCTGTGCAAAAGCTTGTGAGTTTAAGTAAGTCTTATTTTTTTATTTTTGTTTTTATTTCCATTATTCTGGCAGATCAAAAAAGGTATTTCTGCGATTTGTGTCAGAAAATCTGCCTCTGTTTTCCTCTAGGAGTTTTATAGTGTTTGATCTCACATTTAGGTCTTGAATCCAGTTTCAGCTTATTTTTGTGTGTAGAGTAAAAGAATGATTTAATCTCATTTTTTAAAATGTAGCTGTCCAGTTTTCCCAGCACAATTTGTCAAAGAGACTGTCTTTCCAACATTGTGGAGTCTTGCTCCCTTTGTCATAAATTAATTGTACATGGACTTATTTCTTGGTTTTCTATCAAGGCTTTCTTTTATCTCCTTTTTTTCCCCTGGAGAAATCATTTCATGTTTTGGTTTAAGCTTTAGGAAGTTGTAAATTTATTTATGCATTGAAGCCTGTGCTTTTTCAAAAAATCATTGAAGCTTATATTTTTAATATGTGTGTTGTTGCTCCTAGATATTCCTTGACGTATATTTATGTCCCTTAGAATGTTCCTAATTATTTATTTCTTAAGTCATCAAAGAAAGGAGTTCTGGCCTAGGGAAAGCATCTAGTATGAAATACGCCTTTAATTTTTTTTTTAATTTTGCCATAATGTGTCTGAGTTTTATTATAAGATGTGTTTTCTTCTCTTTCGTGCTTTAGACAAGGGAAAGGACTAGCATCCTTTCAATAATATGGACAGGCAAGACTGTCCACTTAAGGATTCCCAGGGATGCCAAAGTGGAATTTCCCTTCATCCAGATTTCTTCAGGGTTTTGATTCCCAACTGCCCTAAAACTTGGAAGCAGCTCTTCTAGCTCTTGCTCTTTCCCATAGTTATCTTGCCAAATTCTGTAAATGTCATGCTCACTTCCTTCCAAATCACACCCAGGGACATTGTCCTCAATTTTTTCTAGATGACTTTTTCCCCCTTGTCCTTTGACATACTTCTGAGTTCCTCAGGACTACAGACCATGGACTATTTTAAATCAAGTCAATGACACATTCTCAGTTCCCAATATTCATGGTTTTTTTTAAAGTTCTGATCATGTTTTGTCTTTATTCAAAAATAACATTCTATTTTTAAAAAATCACAGAAGAGCAGTCCAAAGTGCAACCTCACTAATTTCATAGATGAGAAAATATCTTGAATATAAAACCTTAGTGAACAGATCTTCTTAAAAATACATTATTTCTTCTAATTGGTGGATACTTGTCTAATAATGTGATTTGGAACTGTAAATGAAAAAATCTAAATACATAAAAGAAAGCATATGATAATTTTACATGTCATATATAGAATACTTTTTGGTGTTTTAATTTAATTTTTACAAAAATGTGCTTTTATCCTTTATGGACTATAAAGTATATTATTCTTAAATTTTTTTACTATTCTTAACTTTTCTCCTAGTTTCTTTTAATTACGGCAATTTTACAATAACACCAAAAAATAATTAGAAAAATCATAGAATTATATTGCCATCACTGAACTCTGTGAATTCTCTTTGTTTTACAGATGAGAAAATAGATCCTCAATATGTTGTTTGGCTTGTCCTAATTCACACAGATACCAACTTAACCAGCATGAAAATAGAGTTCTTTTCATTTTCTCTGCATGCTCTCTTTCTACTGAAATTTTATTTTCCTAGTGCTATTTTATTTTCCCTAAATTACTGTCCAATATACATCATGCTAGCAGTTATAATACTCACTACATGTACTGAACACATTGAAAGATCTCTTCAGATTTTCTTCACGATATTGTCTCTTGGGATCTCTGCCCCGGCTCCCATAGCAACCAAGACAGTAAGACATAAATAACACCGCGTTCCTAGAAGGACTGTGGATTCTAGTGTCAGCAACAATGCAGGGATTGGGGTTCCCATATCTCTATTCAGTTACCTACCTGTCTAGCCCCTGTGAAAACTAGATGGACTATGGGATTGAAAACAGACTAATCATCGATTTAGCCAGTTGGTATCTCCAAAAAAAGCTGATATGCCAGCTGTGGGTATTTTTACTGTGTTAGAACTTTCAGACACCTAGGCAAGCAGACACTGTCAAGTGGGGCTCCCAGGCATGTAGCAGGATCATAATGGAAGGGTACTACTTGGGCCTCCACCGAAGGCTAATTAACAACAACCGGGCCCAGCCGCTGCGGTAAGGCAGCAAGTTCATTACGGTGGTCTGCAAAACAGGCACTGGGAATACGAAGGAAGCCCAATTCCCAGAATCTAGGCACTGAGGCTCAGCAGACTGGGCTGGCAGATTGGAGGGTGTGACAGCGCTGTCTCCAAATGAGGACAAGATATAGCTCCTGCTTCTTGGGGACAGCTAGGGTGAGACTCCAGGAAAAGATGAAGTGGCATCAAGCACTGGGAGGGGTATAATGAGTTACCGGAGCTTAAACGGGTTATAATAACCATGCACAGTTCCCACCCTTCCTCCCCTGACTGGGCTTTTAAGGTCATTTTTTTGGTGTATATTTCTTCACATGTGTATTTTATTTTAATGCCTATCTACTGCCCAGCTACTATTATTACTTTTACTTTTATCGATATTAACGATAATAACATTAAAACATCATTAAGTCTATTGGGAAGACTGTACTTTAAAATAAATAAATGCAATATAGGTTATAGGTCCTCCAGTACAAGTGTGTACAAGATTCTGAGGAAATACTAGTTCTATTTGGAACAGTCATAGAAGCTTCGACAGGTTGACTCATGTTTTAACTTAAGGTTGAAAGTTGAAGAGTCCACAAAAAGGATGTTGCAGGCAAAGACATTTCTTCACCCTACAAGAAGTGAGATGGCAGGTGAGGGTGGAAATGTACCAAGAGGCTACGTGACAAATAGCATTAGATTCTCTGCAGAAGACTGTGGATTTGGTATAGGAAAACTACTGAGAAGACTTTTAAGCTACAGAGATTTGAAGACTTTTAAGCCACTGAGAAACACCATTTACCTCTTATAAAATTCATTCTAGCATCACGAAGGAACTGGGGCTGGAATCCAATTGGGAAAAGGGAGACGGACAAGCCAGGGGGACCTTGAAGGCAAGGAAGCTAGAGAAGAGCTGTTAAACTCTATCAGCAGGAAGGAATGAGCATCTATTTAGCCCATGTTTTCTAACTGGAATTCTCCCATCTTCATCCTGAGCAAAATAAACCCTGAATTCTGCCCTGTCCCTGACAGGCACCCTCTCCACCCTCGCTCTCTCTCTCTAGCACTGAGGTTGTCCAGGTACAGGTTGATACAGCATTTAGGTTTTTGGAACTGACCTCGGACAGACAACAGCTAAGCCTCTCAAATTTTTGCCCTCCTGCTTCCTTTTTGCTAAACCTTGAGTGAAGTTGTTGCTGTTTAGTCGCTAAGTCGTGTCCAGTTCTTTTGTGACCCCATGGACTGTAGCCCACCAGGCTCCTCTGTCCATGGGATTTTCCAGACAAGAATACTGGAGTGGGTTGCTATTCCTTCTCCAGGGGATCTTCCTAACTCAGGGATCGAACCTGCCTCTCCTGCATTGGCAAGCAGTTTCTTTACTACTGAGCCACTGGGGAAGTCCATCTTGAGTGGAGTAGCATTTCTTAAAGCCTGGCCATGTGCTTCAGGAGCACTTTGGGGACTTATTGAAATACCTATTTCTAGACCTCTTGGAGCAATCAGAATTCCTTGGAGTTTGACATCAAATCTATATTTTTTAGTCTTCCCAGAGGAGAATGACTTTGAGAAGTCCTGCAAGAGACCACTAGCTAAGTGATCCTTTGAGCTGTGGTATTAGAAAAGACTCTTGAGAGTCCCTTGGACTGCAAGGAGATCAAACCAGTCATTCCTAAAGGAAGTCAATCCTGAATATTCATTGGAAGGACTGATGGTGAAGCTCCAATACTCTGGCCACCTGATGCGAAGAGTTGATTCATTAGAAAAGACCCTGAGGCTGGGAAAGACTGAAGGCAGGAGAAGGGGATGACAGAGAATGAGACAGTTGGATGGCATCACTGACTCAATGGACATGAGTTTGAGCAAATTCTAGGAGAGAGTGGAGGACAGGGAAGCCTGGCATGCTATAGTTCATGGGGTCACAAAGAGTCAGACATGATTGAGCAACTAAACAACAACAACAACAACAACAAAAACCAGCTTGGGGAACTTTTTAAAAGTAGCCTTTGTGACCTCATCCCTCCAGAGATCTGAAGGCTTAGAGTTGAGTGTGGGGTCCTCATACCATAGCAAGCAACATCCCTGCTGGGGGTGGATGCTCATCAAGTTTGAGAACCATTGCCTAATAGTGCCT
Organism: Giraffa tippelskirchi; assembly: GCF_054371585.1. Lineage (NCBI taxonomy): Eukaryota > Metazoa > Chordata > Mammalia > Artiodactyla > Giraffidae > Giraffa > Giraffa tippelskirchi. Next base: position 34,068,574 of record NC_137280.1, on the reverse strand, counting down.
TCCTGGTGAATTACCCTTCTGCTGTTTGAATAAATGAAATAATTAGTCACAAACCTTTCCTTGTGTAATTACAAAGGGATGACTGAGTTGCCATTTTATTGAATTACCACAAAAAGATTTTTAAAAGACCAAGAGGCTAAGATGAAAGACGAAGGTCCTTCTTAAACTTACTGCTTAAGAGATGCTCTTGAGAAGGGATAGCTCCCGATGACCACAGCATTTCTTAATTTATGCCTGACAAGGTGCACAGCAGGCAGAAAACCACCTGATGTGGGACAGACTGCCTTTGATCTAATCATTTGTATCAGAGTCCTTCTCCAGCTCCTCCCTCATTTGTTTCAGAAATACAAGGGAACTCCCTTTAGCTAAGTAATGCTTGTGCTTCCAGTTCAGAAAACAAGGGTCATCACTTTTCTACTTGTTCATCTGCCAGGCTGTGTGAGGTTTAGGCCCTAAACATGATCTAATCCAATAATGAACCTGTTTGGGGTGGGAGAAGGTGGGTAGGATAGGAACTTTTCTATGGGTGGATTAAATAACTAATAATTGTAAATAAAATGACATCAATGAAAAAAGTGCCTACCTGGGTCTTATTCACTTATCGGCATCCACACCTAGGACTACAGTAAAGAGTTTATGTGACTTAAAATGAGATTAAAGAGTTAAAGGAGAAAGTCCTACAGAATCAAAACATTATGCCAGGAGTTATCACTGAGACTGGATCTGATCTGGTTCCAATACTTACTTTTTCCTGGTTTAATGAAACCCTCATGGGATTGACTATTAAAGCTATTTGCTCCATAAGACACTCGGTGAATACATGGAGGCAATTTTTTTTACCAGTTTAAAAATGATGAAAAGATGCTTTTGGAAAATTTTTCAAGGGAGTGATGGTAACAACTCAAAATGTCTGTTTTGATTTACTCAGGTTGAATTAAAGTCTGTTGAGGCAGATTTCCATCCAGCAAGAGATCTTTTCAGAACTTGAAAGCACAAAAAAGGGTGAGCTTTTGCCTCAGGTAAAATGTGAACCTTCTTGTAATTTTTACTGTGTAAATGTTCATGAAAAGAGAATAACCCAGAGAATGACATTAACTCTGCTTTCTACCACCAGGAAGACCAAGAAGATAATTTTTTTTTTTTGAAGCATAGCCCTGCCAGTAATAGGGCAGGGTAGCTCATCCATTTGACCTGGAAATTTCAGAAAAGTCTTGGAAAGAAAAAAGTCCCCCTGCAATCTAGAAGCACTTAATTCATAATTAGTAGAGAAGGACAAAAAAGATTTCCCTGAAAAAGTGTCACTGGAGCTGAATACTGTGGGATAGTACAAGTTTGCTAGATAGACAAGGAGAAGTGAAACGTGGCAATTTAAAAAAAAAAGTACATATTTTGGTACCCAAAAGTGTGTGGGAGGGTAAGGATGAGAGCATACAATGTCTGTGTTTGGGGCTGGGCCATCTGAGGGGGTGGACCTGGAGGTCAGGCCCAGGTGTTTGTTGGCAACATGAGCATCGTTGAGTCTTCCAGTAGGGGAGTTGGTTGGGAAATCAGATTCAAGTTTTAATGAGGTAATTCTAGCTTCAGAGTGGCTTAGTTTAAAGGGTGACTGGCAATTGTGACTAGAGACCAATTTGAAGCCTAGTGCAGTTGTCCAAAAGAAAAATAAAGTGGGGGTGCACTAGGATGGGACTAAAGGGGAGCACCAGGTTTCCAGGGATTTGACTAGGGTTGCACAGAGAGGTTTTTTGATCTGTAGTCCTATAGCTTTTCATATTCCACACCTTTTACTGTTGTATCATCATTTGCTCTCATTTGCTTCTTTCAAAAACTCTGTCTTATCTCCTGCTCCCACACGGCTGACCACAGTCTCCCTTCTGTGGAATACTATTGCACATGGTTTGTATGCTTGTTTGAGATAGGATTTTTTTTTTTTCTGCTTTGAACCCAACTTTGAATATTACTGCCTATCGCTCCACTTAGGAGCCAAACAAGTATATTAAATGGAGGCAAAATGCATTCTTCCCATCCACCACCATCGCCATAACTTCAGTCTTAATGAGATAAACTATGAAATGCAGAAACTTCAAAATGACTCTTTAATTTTCCAGAAGAGCCTAATCCCAAATGAAATATACAGCAATTCTATTTTTCCTTCCTTAGTCCCCAATATCACCTTTTAAAAATTTTCCCAAAAGGTAGTATTTCTCAACCCCAAGAAATAGATACACAAGTCCCCAGGTCTTCTCAGACTACAGAGGAAGAGAAAAAAGAGATAGCAAAAGGAATAAAATATTTACAATTCCTTTCAACCCTCCTGTTAATTGTTTCATGCCTTAGACTTGGTGGAGATGACAGTCAGGTCACTGCTTTTTGGTGGCCCCACTGTCTAATCAGTGTCAGGGACCAAATGATGATAGGAATGGATGGGATTTTCACCTTCTTGAGAGCAAGGCTGAGACTCCTACTATACTATAACTGCTACAGGGGTTTACTTATTGTGGATATTTAATTGTGATTAAATAAATTATGTTGAATTGAATCCTCATTATAATTTTTAAAAATCTGTGTTGGTCTTCATAGTTTTAGAGAATTGTGTAACATAATCAGTCAAAATCTTACTGGTCTTATTATATAAATGATCATTTGAAATGTGGGTTAAAATGACCAAGCTTAACCAAGCACCAATAGGCAGTTAAGTGGCAAACCAGAACTCAAGCTCAGGGGTTTTGACTTAGTATTCTGGTCTCTCCATCAGTCCTAGATCTTCTGTGGGATTCTTATTATGAGTCTTGCATTGAGGAACCTGGATCCAGATATAAGCAGGCAGTTTCAAATTTGGGGGCAGTGGTGTCAGGCCTTCACTTTCTTCCTGTGAAGTAATTTTTGAAAACTAGGAAAATGGGAAAGAATAGTAGTGATGGAACAAGCCAAATATTTGTCCATCTACCCAGAGTTGATGAAAGTTTATCCGGATTAGTTTTCAGAAAAGAGTATAGCACAGGATATTCCCTGATTGCCTCTTATATCAAAGCACAATCTCCCAAATCCTGCATTTGGGGACCATCTGAGGATCTTGTGAAAGATGGAGAACCTAGGTTCCACCCCCACCTACTAAGTCAGACTCACTAAGATTTGAATCCAGAAAACTACGTGTTTAAAAATCTTTTTAAAGTTTGAAAAAATCACTGGACTAAAGATTTAGTTACCTCATTTAACCTCTAGAGCTATTTTAGCATCAGCTGTTTAATGAGCAAAATGGTATAAGATCTTACCTCCCTAAAGCTAGGAGGCTAGATCTGAGTATGTCTTCCTGTCTCTCATGTTTGTAAAACTTGTCATTCAATTATTTCTTTTTCATTTTTCTCATCAGTCATTACTGATGATTCATTCATGCTTCCACGAGGTTACATCACTGCCTTTGCCCAGATTACCTTGTCCAGATCCTTCTCTCATTTACAACCCACCCCTCTGTGGAAGTGTTCCCAAATGCTCCCACCCTGAGTTTATTCCCCTCTCTTCTCTGAACTCTTAAAGGACTTGTAGTCCCAATGCTGATTAGGCCAGAGGATGCCATTGCCTTGTGGTGACAACCCTTTCTAAGTCTTTACCTTGAGGATAAAGACTGTTCTTGTTGATGATAATGATGCTAACCAACACTATACACACTGTCATTTCTCTTTGTGATAGATTAAATATATACAAGTTTTACAATCACTTTATGATGCATGTTCAAGCATCATGAAATAGACTCTCTAAAAAGTCTATGATGCACAGACTTCAAGCTCAGTCTTTAGTAGATTTGGACTCATAGGAATTTGACTTTCAGTAGCTAAACACAGTTAATTCTCCAGTGTCTAGCTCTCTAGACTCTTCAATTCAGAATGAATATAAAGTATTTTCCAAAAACAAGGAGGTTGTAATTAAACTATAAAAAGATGCTAAGTTGAAATTACCAATCTATGGCTTATAAGAGAAATAAATATGCTTGAAAGATAACGTGGAGCATGCAAAGAGGATTATAATCAGCAAGTCATCTCTTCCCAAGATCCCCCCCACAAATCGACGGGGAACACAGTAAACTATATTTTTGACATTGAAATAGGAAGTATTCAACTTCTCCTGAAAACAACACCTCTATCTAAACCAGGTCTATCTGCTAAATTTTCCAAAGTCACTAGTTAAAAGTTCTCTTAATGCAGGATTTCAATAAACAATTAGCCCCTAGTCTTAGAGTTGGTATAAAACAATGCTCACATACTACCTTATTATCAGCTTTAAGGTTTCTATTTAAATTAAGAATACTTTTATTTTAAATGTGAACTTTTGAATTTCATGATATTTGGGTTTGAAATCAGAAAGAGAAAACTAATCTCCTGAATAAGCAATTGTGTAGAGAAACCCATTGGATATTAGTGATGTCAAGGAGGAATCAATATTTGAGCACCAGAAGTTTCAGAAAGAGCCCTGGTAGCTCTCTGGAAGTTCTCTACACTTTACTTTATATTCTATAAATTTATAGAATAAATTTATATTCTATAAATTCTATTATATTTACTATATATTCTCTTTACACTCTATATTCCTCATTCAAGAGCAGCAAAAACAGTTCTTAAAGGTATGTTTATAATGACACAAGCCTACCTTGGGAAACAAGGAAAAAATCTCAGATGAGGAACTTAACCATACACCTAAAGGAGCTGGAAAAAGAAGAAAACAAAACCCAAAGTTAGTAGAAGGAAAGAAATCATAAAGATCAGAGCAGAGATAAATGAAATAGACTAAAATATAGACTATCATATCAATGAAATTAAGAGCTAGTTCTTTGAAAAGATGCACCATTCAAATTCACCAAAAAAAGAATCAGAAAAATATAAGTAAGATAGAGCCAAATAAATAAAACCAGAAATGAAAAAGAAGTTACAACTGACACCATGGAAATACAAAGGATCATAAGAGGCTGCTATAAACAACCATATCTCAATAAAATGGATAACCTAGAAGAAATGGACACATTCCTAGAAATGTACAATTTTTCAAGACTGAGCCAACAAGAAATAGAAAATACCTACAGACCAATTACCAGTTATGAAACTAAATCCATAGTTGGAAAACTCCCACAAAAATCAGGGACAGATAGTTTCATAAATGAATTCTACCAAACATTTGAAGAGTTAACACCTATCCTTTTCAAACTATTCCAAAAAATTTCAGCAAAAGGAAAGCTTCTGAACTCATTCTAAGAGGCCAGCATCACCCTGATATCAGTACCAGACAAAGATGCCACAAAAAAAATAAATAAATAAAAGAAAGAGAGAGAAAGAAAATTACAGGCTGATATCACTGATGAATGCAGATACAAAAATTCTCAGCAAAATATCAGCAAACCAAATCCAATGATACATTGCCAGAATTAAGGAGGATTTATTCCAAGGATGCAAGGATCTTTCAACATCCTCAAAATTATCAATGTGATACACCACATTAATAAATTGAAGGAAGAAATATGATCATTTCAATAGATGCAGAAAAGCTTCTGGCAGAATTCAACATCCATTTATGACAAAAACTGACCAGATAGAGAGCATAGAGGGAACATACCTCAACATAATAAAAACCTTATATGACATACCCACAGCCAACATTAAACTCAATGGGGAAAAGTTGTAAGCATTTCCTCTAAGATCAGGAACAAGGTAAGGATGCCGACTTTCATCACTTTGATTCAACAGAGTATTGGAAGTCCTAGCCACAGCAATTAGATGGGAAAAAAAAAAAACCCTAAAACATCCCAGTTGGAAAAGAAGAAATAAAATTGTCACTGTTTGCTAATGACACAACTCTATACATAGACTAACATAAAGACACCATAGAAAAATTACTAGAAATAATCAATGAATTCAGTAAAGTTGCAGGATAAAATTAATACACATAAACTGGTTGTATTTTATACACTAATAATATATCAGAAAGAGAAATTAAGAAAGAAATCTCATTTACAACTGCATCAAAAAGAACAAAATACTTGGAAATAAGTCTTGCTAAGGAGGTAAAAGACCTGTACTCAGAAAACTATAAGACACTGATGACACTAATTGAAGACAACACAAACAGATGGAAAGGTATAATGTGACCATGAACTGGAAGAATTCATATATTAAAATGACCATATTCTGCAAGGCAATCTGCAGGCTTAATGCAATTCCGATCAAAATACCAATGGCATTTTTCAGAGACTAGAACAAAGAATTCTAAAATTTATAGGGAGCTGCAAAAGACTCAAATATCCAAAATGATCTTAAGAAAGAAGAGCAAAGTTGGAGGTATCACATTCCCTGATTTCAGACTATACTATAAAGAAACAGTAATCTAAACAGTGTGACACTGACACAAAAACAGATACATAGATCAATGGAACAGAATAGGAGAGCCCAGAAATGAACTCACACTTATATGGACAATTAATCTACAACAGAGGATGTAAGAATATATAATAGGGAATAGTCTCTTCAATAAATAGTTTTGGGAAAACTGGACAGTTGCGATGCAAAAGAATCAAACTGGAACCCATGGTTGATTCATGTCAATGTATGGCAAAAACCACTACAATATTGTAAAGTAATTAGCCCCCAACTAAAATAAATAAATTTATTAAAAAAAAAAAAAGAATCAAACTGGACTACTTTCTCACATTACAAACAAAAATAAACTCAATATGGATTAAAGACTTAAATGAAAGATTGGAAGCCATAAATCTTCTAGGAGAAAACATAGGCAGTATACTCTTCGACATCAGTATTAGCAACATTTTTTGGATGTCTCCACAGGCAAGGGAATGGCAACCCACTTCAATTATCTTGTCTGGAGAATTCCATGGACAGAGGAGTCCATGGGATCACAGAGTGAGACACGAATGAGTGACTAACACACACAGGCAAGGGAACCAAAAGCAAAAATAAACAAGTGGGATTATACCCAACTAAAAAGCTTTTGCATAGTGAAGGAAACTATCAGCCAAATGAAACGGCAGTCTGCTCAGTGGGACAAGATATTTGTAAACAATCTATCCAATAAGGAGTTTATATAAAAAATATACAAAGAATGCATACAAGTCATCATCAAAAAAACAAGCAAACAAGTAAAACAGTTAAACAATTAAAAGGGGACAGAGGATCTGAATAGACGTTTCTCCAAAGAAGACATACAGATGACCAACAGGCACACAAACATATGCTCAGCATCACTAGTTATCAGGGAAATGCAAATCAAAACCTCAGTGACACCTCACTCCTGTCCAAACGCCTATTAGCAAAAAGATAACTATGACTGTGAGTCTCTTTCTGAATTGTAAATAAGTTCATTTGTATCTTTTTTTTTAAGATTCCACGTGTAAGTGATATCATAAAATAATTGTTTTTGTCTGACAGTTCACTTAGTAAGATAATCTCTAGGTCTAGCCATATTGCTGCAAATGGCATTATTTCGTTCTTTTTTTTTTTTGGCTGAGTAATATTCCATTGTATAAATACACCACATCTTCTTTATCCATTCATCTTTCAATGGATATTCATCTCTTTTTTATTGTAAATAGTGCTTCAGGGAACATTCAGGTACATGTATCTTTTCAAATTACGGTTTTCTCCAGATATAGGCCTAACAGTGGGGTTAATGGGAGAGCTGGATCATATGATGATAGATCTATTTTTAGTTTTTAAGGAATCTCCATATCGTTCTCCATAGTGGCTTGACTCCACACCTGCCTTTCTTGCAGAGTTAGTCCTTCTAACTAGCGTATAGTCTCAGATTTTTGATGAATTTTAAGTAATTGTCTGGACTAGGAAATTGCGTTTATGGTACCAGGCTAAAGCTGTTTTGCAATGTCCTTTGACTCAACTAGTTTGTTTGATATTCTTTTGAAATTAGACCAGAATTGTATTTCTCATGGATCTTAGATACCTGTTAAGGTTTTCAAAGATTGAGATTAATTAATTAATTCAATTTAGTAGTTTAACCAAGAATTGGTGATAATGATTATGATGATGAAAATTGTAGTGATTATTATGCATTCCTATACATATTTGTTCATCCAAAAAAGGAATACAAATACATGAATTTTAATTCAGTTTCTTCCCTATGGTCAATATATTTAATTGACTCTGCTTTTTACTGAACAGTGTTATTCCTATCCCCAAAAGAGTGAAAAGTAATAAAATAAAAATATTAATTTTCCCCAAAATACATTGATTTAACAATAATGAAAATGACCTCAAAATTACATTAAAATGGCAGACAGAATATGATATATTATAGAGAGTGTTGGGAATCCAGCTGCTTTAGCCTGACTTCTGGCTTCCCCAGTGGTTCAGTGGGTAAAGAATCTACCTGCTATGCAGAAGACACAGGAGATGTGGGTTCAATCCCTGGGTCAGGAAAATCCCCTAGAGAAGGAAATAGCAACTCACTCCACTATTCTTGTCTGAAAAATTCCATGGACAGAGAAGCCTGGTGGGCTATGGTCCAAAGGGTTGCAAAGAGTCAGATATCTTTTGATGCCATCTCTAGATTAAAAACATTAAAAAGGGCTAGAGAATTTTCAAGCCCTCTTCCAAAGCTAAAATTCTGTGAAAGCAAGAAAAATTCATAATCCTAATTAATAAAAGTTATTTCACTTAACACCACGCTTATACATATCTATCTATATTGCCAACTCTTTTGAAAATGCAGGTCCTAGGCCCTGATCCATGCCCTCATCCACTACAGAGGTTCTGATTTCTAACAGACACCCCAGAGCAGTAAACATCAATTTAGATAATAGATTTATAAATGTTTATATTTTGGAAGAGTTCTAGCGTATCTGTGCCCTAATTAACAAAGGTCTATGTTGAAGGAATTACTTGCCTTAGAGGTTGAGAAGAAAGTGAGGTATCTAACTGAGGTAACATTGCAAAAGGCTAATGGCATAAATCTAGTTCAATAATAAAGTCACAGTACATAGGCAGAAGAATGCTCTTAAGAAATAGGCTATAAATGCTAATGGAACTGTGGATCAATAGAGTAAAAAATGGGAACACTATTGATGTTATTAAAATCTTTCCTGTCTCAAAATTAACCACTAATACTGATTAAAATTAATTTTGAGACAGAAAGGGTTTTGATTTCATCAATGGTTTGAGTCTGGAATATCCATTTATCTATTCCTTTATCTTGTATTTTCTTCAGTTTTTTTAAACTTATTAATTTTAATTGGAGGCTAATTACTTTACAATGTTGTGGTGGCTTTTGCCATACATTGACATGAATCAGCCACGGGTGCACATATGTCCCGCCATTCTGAACCCCTCAGCCGCCTCCCTCCCCACCCCATCCCTCTGGGGTTGTCCCAAAGCACCAGCTTTAAATGCCCTGATTCATGCATTGAACTGGCACTGGTCACCTATTTTACGTATGGTAATGACATGTTTCAATGTTATTCTCTCATATCATACCACCCTTGCCTTCTCCCACATAGTCCAAAAGTCTGTTCTTTACATCTGTGTCTCTTTTGCTATCTTGCATATAGGGTCATCGTTATCATCGTTCTAAATTCCATATATATGTGTTATTATACTGTATTTGTGTTTCTCTTTCTGACTTACTTCACTCTGTATAATGGGTTTGAGAAGCAATATATTTGGAATTCTATCTCCTTTATTACAGCTAATACTTACCTAGTATTTACTATGTACCCAGAGATGTTCTAAGACCTTTATGTAGAATAAATCATTTACTCCTCTCATGAGTTCCAGGATTTGGGCCTAATCATGAACCCATTTTTACAGATGAAGACACAGAAATTTTTGATAACTTGATAAAGGTGAAGCAGATGGCATGGCAGCCATTGCTATACTCTATCAGACTATCGGTCCTCATGTTGTTGACTTCAAAACATTATGCAGTGCATTTTAAGTGATTTTAGTTTTGATGTTACCCATCTGCTCTCCATCCCAGACACATTCACACCACATGCCAAGCATTGAGAAAGGAGAGTGAGAGGAGGAGAGAAGAAAGATAAATTAGTATATTCTCCATGTTGATGCAGCTTACTAATATTAGGTTACATTTGTTATGTTTAATTGAAACGTTTTATATCTGCATTAATGTGTGACTGGAATATACATTTTGCATGAATACTGTGAAAGAAGTCACAATATTTTTGCTAAGCCAATGTATATTCATACAAAGAGGTGGAGTGGGCCTAGTGCCTTTTTGTGCTTCCATGAGCTCATTTGTGGTATTTTCACACATGAATAAGGTGAAACCTTTACAGCTTTGTAGAGAGCAAAGAGGAGAGAGATTCCTCTGCAAGTGGGAGTTAGATCGGTAGCCTGCAGCCCCTGGACAAATCAGTCCCCTTCTGGTGCTTCTGCATTTCATCTCCATAAGACTGGCTAAGAGGTGAACTCATCCTGTGATAGGAGAGAGTGGCCTTGAAGGAGCCATTTTCTCAGTGACACTTGGTTTTAAAAGGGGGCTCTTGAGGACAGAAAAACTTTAAAGAGCCAAAGAAAATAAATGGTGTCATTTGAGGACTCCCTATGAAAAGAGATATCAAAGAGGTAGAAGGAGAATGAGAAAATGGTTTCGTGACATCTCTCAAGTTATTCCTCCTAGGCTATACTAGTCTCTCCTATATTCAATGCTAATAATACATAGATCTAGTCAAATCTAGTCAATCTTTTTAACAACTAACCACACTCCTTCCATATCTAAACAGGCGTATTTTTCTTCATTCATACATTTTCTCTTTGATGTCTAACAATTAATGTCAGTCTATATAAGATTTTATGGAATTCACAAAAACTAAACATGTATCTAAAAGTAGGAAATTGATGTTGAAAAGTGATCAATCATCATTATACATATATGGGAATAGCGAAATAAAAAAGACAGACAATACCAAGTGTTGACAAGGATGTGAAGACACTGAAACTCTCATTCTACTGATAAGAATGTTAAATAGTACATCCACTTTGGAAAAGAGTTTGACAGCTTCTTTAAAAGGTAAGCACTCATTTACCATGGTTCTTTTCATTTGCACTCCATGCAAAAGTCTATGTCATGAATGTTTATAGCAGCTTTTTTTTTATAATAGTCAAAAGCTCAGAAGAACCCCAGAGTACATTAAAAATGAATGACTAAACCAGTTGTTGTATGTCCGTGACTCCATGGACTGTGTGTAGCCCACCAGACTCCTCTGCCCATGGAATTTTCCAGGCAAGAATACTGGAATGGGTTGCCATTCCCTACTCCAGGGGATCTTCCTGACCCAGGGATTGAACCTGGGTCTCCTGCATTGCAGGCAGACTCTTTACCATCTGAGCCACCAGGGAAGCCCAATGAAATACTATGCAATAATAAAAAGAAATAAATGATTGATACACATTTTTGTGATGAAAGAAGCCATAACAACGAAGAGTAAATAGTGCATGATTCCATTTACTTAAAACTCTAGAAAATAAAAACTAAATTAAAGTGACAGAAAGCAGGTTAGTAGTTGCCTTCTGATGGTGAGGTGAGAAGAGAGGGAGAGAATGGGGAGGGATTATTAAGGAAAGCAAGGAAACGTGAGAGAACTGGATATGCTCATTCTCTTGACTGGTGATGGTGTCACAGGTGTATGCACCTTTCAAAACATAGCAAATTGCATAATTGAATATGTGCAGCTACTCTAAGTCAATTACATCTCAATAAAACTATTACTTTTAAAAAGAATAGTTAGCTTAAAGTTGAACCAGAAAAACATATGGACAACAAATAGCTAGAAAAAACAAGGGACTAAAAAATAGAAAACTTAGCATTGAATGTATCAAAGTCTTTCAGATAAATCCTTCTATGATAAATAATAGACATAGTAGGAAGAAATGAAGCAGCATATGTAATATCTCTCAAGAATCGTTCAAAGGAAGATATGCTTGTACAGTTGCTGCTGCTGCTAAGTCGCTTCAGTCGTGTCCGACTCTGTGCGACCCCATAGACGGCAGCCCACCAGGCTCTCCCGTCCCTGGAATTCTCCAGGCAAGAACACTGGAGTGGGTTGCCATTTCCTTCTCCAATGCATGAAAGTGAAAAGTGAAAGTGAAGTCGCTCAGTCAGGTCCGACTCTTCGCAACCCCATGGACTGCAGCCTACCAGGCTCTTCTGTCCATGGGATTTTCCAGGCAAGAGTACTGGAGTTAGGTAGAGATAAATGGTGGGATAAAAAGACAAGAAAGCCAACACCTCTGATAATCTTGTAAAGCCTCTTCCAGTAAAGAAAATAAATCTAAAAGATTGAGAGTTTGAAAAGATGAAAAGTTTTAAAAAAAATACGTAAAGAAAATCGATCAGCTATCAAGGCGATGTTAGAAAAAAATAATAATATTGCTTAAGTCAGCTGTCCCCAATCTTTGTGGCACCAGGGACTAGTTTCGTGGAAGACAATTTATCCATGGACTGGGGTTGGGGGTGCATTAATGGTTTTGGAACGATTCAAGAACATTACATTTATTGTGCACTTTATTTCTGTTATTATTATATCAGCTCCACCTTAAATCAGCAGGTCTTAGATCTCAGAAGTTGGGGACCCCTGTCTTAAGTTACCTTTTATGCTGTACATAGCACCACCTTGAGGAAAACCACAGGAAATGCTATTTCACGTTGAAGTGAAAGTGTTAGTCACTCAGTCTTGTCTGACTCTTTGAGGCCCCATGGACTGTAGCCCTTCAGGTTCCTCTGTCCATGGACTTCTCCAGGCAAGAATACTGGAGTGGGTTTCCATCCCCTTCTCCAGAGGATCTTCCCAACCCAGGGATCGAACCTGGGTCTCCCAGCCCACATTGCAGGCAAATTCTTTAACATCTGAGCCACCAGGGAAGCCCCGTTTCATGTGTAAAAGAGCCCAATTCATTTACTGATTCATTCAACCTTCATTTACCATGTACCAGCACTTCTAAGTATATTCAGCATCATTCTAGGTGCTTGGAATACAACAATAAATCAAAAATAACAATAACCAAAAAAAATTCCCTTCCTCTTAGAGTTTATTCATCAAGGAAAACAACTTTGCTTTAAATAATTCATGGTCATGTGTAAATTGATTTTACAAACTTAAAAAAATATGCACTTTAAGATTTCAGAGGAAGCCTTTGTATGGAAAATAAACATAAAAGACCACTGTATATTTTCAAGTAGTTTTTTCAAATAAGGGATTTGCATAAATCAGAGGGTTTTTTGGTACCACTCCACAGTCAATTCTAGGATTGATTAAAATAAAAAGTATTCATTTGTAGCTGAAGCTAATTCTGATTTTTAAACCCTAGTGCTGATTGCCCTCATTCACTTTTGGAAGAAGGCGTAATGATTTACTGATCACCAATGGACTGTCCAAAGCAAACCAACTACAAACATCATCGACAAGGGCGAAAACCTGCTGGCGTTGTGAAAAGACTTAGCGATTCAAAGAGAGGGACTGAAGGCCCATTCTGAACATTCAGCACAAATAACATCCAGCAAAAGAAATATATTCAGGAAGTAGGGATGAACTTTAAAAAAAACCTTTTACTTACATTTTTAGTGAGAGTTGAGATGCTGTTATGTTGATTTAAAAATATCAACCGGAAAATAGTAAAGAATTATTAAAAAGAGAAAGAAAACAAAAATAAAAGATATGTCCTATACCTCTTTCAGGACTGAGGCACACATCCATCCTATCTTCAGAGATGTAGGCTTCTTTAGACTCACAGCTGTGATTCCATCCTGGAATGATTCTTCAAGCTGGCTTGAAGGTCAACATCAAAAAAAAAAACAAAAAACAAAATGAAGATCATGGCATCTGGTCACATAACTTCATGGCAAATAGAAGGGGAAAAAGTGGAAGCAGTGACAGATTTTATTTTCTTGGGCTCCAAAATAACTGCAGATGGTGACTGCAGCCATGGAATTAAAAGATGCTTTCTCCTTAGAAGGAAAGTTATGAAAAACCTAGACAGTGCATTAAAAAGTAGAGACATCACTTTGTCAACAAAGGTCCGTATAGTCAAAGCTATGGTTTTTCCAGTAGTCATGTATGGATGTGAGAGCTGGACCATAAGAAGGCTGAATGCCAAAGAATTGATGCTTTTGAACGGTGGTGTTGGAGAAGACTCTTGAGAGTCCCTTAGACTTCAGGGAGATCCAACCAGTCAGGCCTAAAGGAAACATTGTACTTCTCGTTGCCTGAAGCTTTATTTTCCATTTATCTCATTATGCTCAGGTTTTCGTTAAATCCTCAGGCATTTCAGCTTATAGGTATATCCCCATTTTATTGTGCTTGAGTTTGTTGCTTTTTGCAGATACTGTATTTTTTTCCTTTCTTTTACAAATTAAAGCTCTATGGCAACCCTGCAGTAAGAAAATTTATCAGATCAGAGCCTTTTTTTCAATAGCATTAATTTTTAAATTAAGGTATATAGGTTGTTTTCTCAGATATAGTGCTATTGTACACTTTGTAAACTACCATATAGTGTAAATTTAACTTTTATATACTTTTGGAAACAAAAAAAAATATATGACTCACTTTATTGAGATATTTTCTTTATTGTGGTGGTCTGGAAGCACACCCACAACATCTCCAAGGTATGCCTGTACTGATATATTTTAAAGAAGTTTTAAAGTCTCTGTCTGCTAGTTGCATCATCTCTGGGTCTGTTATATTGATAGATTTTCCCCCTCATTATATATCTTATTTTCTATCCCTTTTTTTTTTGGTTGTGTTTTAATTATTTTGTTTGGATGCCTGGACATAGTGAATGTAACATTGGTGAGTATCTGAATGCTGTCTTCCTTGAAAGAGTATTGGTCTTTATTCTCACAGGAGCTTAAGTTACTGGCAGATTAGTTTAATCCTTCCAAGGCTTTTTTTTTTTTATAATGTTTCTTAAGGTGGTGCTGGAGAAGACTCTTAAGAGTCCCTTGGACAGCAAGGAGATCAAACTAGTCAATCCTAAATGAAATCAACCCTGAGTATTCAAGGGAAGGACTGATGCTGAAACTGAAGCTCCAGTACTTTGGGCACCTGATGCAAAGAGCTGACTCACTGGAAAAGACCCTGATGCTGGGAAAGATTGAGGGCAAGAGGATAAGAGAATGACAGAGGATGAGATGGTTGGATGGCATCACTGACTCAATGGTCATGAGTTTGAATAAACTCCAGGAGACAGTGAAGGACAAGGAAGCCAGGCATGCTGCCATTCATGGGGTCATAACAAGTCCATGACTGAGTGACTGAACGACAATAACAAAGGTGGTCTAACCTCATTCGTACTCTAGGAATAGTTTAGTGCTAGTACCAAAAAATGACTGTTCTGGGGTCTTTCTGAATGCTGTAATTGAATGTCAAAGGACTCCACTCTGACTGGCCAGAGCTTAAACAACTCCCTGCCCTTTATGAGCACTGTGAGTTGTTCAGTTTACGGCCCTTTGGTCATTCTTTCTATGGTCTCTGAAGTTTTATTCTAGTATAAGCAGCTGAGGATTTTGCCAAGATGGAGGAAGACCTTTAATAGATTTCTAGAGCTCTTTTTTCTGTAAATCTGTCCTCACCAGAGCCCTGCCCCGCATCTTCCAGCTGACTCAAACTCTCTACCTTTTGATCTCTGTCTTCTCAACTCAGCGAGCCTACTGTCTTCTTGCGATTAGCCTCTGTGCACTCCCACTGGAGCAGTGTCCCCAGGCAGAAAGCTGGGACAATGGTGAGGGTTCCCCTCAAGTGTTTCCCTTCTCTGAAACATCATGGCCCTATATTTCCTGTAAATTCAATATCTAAAAATACCTGCTTCATATACTTTGTCCAGCATTCTAGCCATTTATGGTGCAAAGGTAAGTCCAAATCCTCCTCAGTATATCATGGCTAGATCAAATTTTCTTTTCATCTCATCTGCACTTGCAATACAGTGTGAGTGAGGGCATGGCAACCTACTCCGGTCTTCTTGCCTGGAGAATCTCATGGACAGAGGAGCCTGGCGGGCTACAGTCCATGGGGTCACCAAGAATCAGACACAACTGAAGCCACTTAGCACACACCCATGCATATACTAATGAGTATAGATGCTCACCTCAGTAAAGCATATTGTCAGCTTTAGGAGATTAGAATTCTTTAGGAACATGTATCTGAGGTCCTAATGCAAGAGAAGAGATAGCTTTTCCTCTTTGCCCATCCTTAATGGAGTAGCGGGAATAGAGGTGGGTGCTGACAATAGAGACTTGAGATGTTCATACCCATCAGTACAACACACTGCCACTCTGAATGCCTACATCTGTGCAGGAGATGGTAACTCTCTAGGGAAAAAAACAAACAAACAAACGAAAAATGAGGTGAAGTACTACAAGAGAACAAAAGAGCTGGAATCTAGATTGAAAACTATGCTGACCTGAACTGTTCTATTGCAAACTGCGGGCTTTCCAGGACTTTATGATTTTGAAAGACATTTTAGACTCTCCTCAAGGGAGTAGACAAAATAAAAATTGCCAAACACAAGATGTTACATCTTGCATTCCTATGTTTCACATGTGATAAATTTGTGCTTGGTATTCACGGGTCACTATTACCAAAAAAATAAACAGAAAGTCCCAATACTTTATTATGTATGTGCTTAGTCACTCAGTTGTGTCTGACTCTTTGCGACCCCATGGACTGTAGCCTGCCAGGCTCCTCTGTCCATGGGGATTCTCCAGGCAAGAAAACTGGAGTGGGTTGCCATGCTCTCTTCCAGGGGATCTTTCCAAACCAGGGATCGAACCGAGGTCTCCCATGTTGCAGGCAAATTCTTTATCATCTGAGCCACCAGGGAAGGCCATACTTTACTATAGGCACTGAAATCATAGTAATAGAATTCTGGAGATTAAATTATTCTTCCATTCCTTCTCTATCCTTTGCTAGCCTTCAATATCTTTTAAAGTAAAACGTAACACACAATTAGAAATAATCCTGGCTTTAAGCATAATCTCAGAAATAAAGCTGAAAGCTGTACTTTTCTTTCAAAGCCTTTTATCTGACTGCAATGTTACTTAGTGATTGAGGGCAAAGCCTTTAAAATGTGATAGCCTGGGACTCCTGGATGTGTCATTAGTATCTCCATAATCTTGGGTATTATTTAACGTCAGTGACCTAGTACATGTCTTAATACATAGTAGGCAGTCTATACCAGTCAGAACAAGTAGAAACCACACAGCAAAGAGATTTTAATATAAGAAATCATTGAAGCTGGTATTAGAGAACTAAAAATGTCACAGAGATAATAGAGGGCGAATAAGCACCAGAATTCAGCTACTAACACTACAGGTTGCAGGAGCAAAGGAAGAGGAATGGGGTTTTGGACTTGAATAGCTTGGAGGAAGCCTCCCATATGCTGGGACTCAGACTTCAGAGTAGAAGGCACACTGCTAGGCTGGTACTGGTATCCCCTGAGTATATGAAGAGACCGGGTTAGTGAATGAGCTTATCTCATTTGTTTCCCTTCTCTCAGGGATTCCTGTTCTAATTTTTCTGAAGTCCTATGTCTTACAAACCAGCGTTTCATAGAATGGGTGTGTTTTTCTGTTGTTTCAGGTGGGAAGTAAATTTGACCCCTACTACTGGATCATGGCCAGGAAGCAAGTCTCTAGTGTTTTCTGAGTAAATAAATTAGCCACTTTGGGCAATCAGTTTAGCTCGTTTTCATGTCCTGTTTAGTTTTCCAGTGAATTTATGAAATCAGACATTATATGGCATAGCTTAGAGGCAATGTTACTTAATAACATACATCTCTCTAAAATCTAAGACCAAAACATATTAAATCATGCTTAGCACTCCCTTTCTTTCAAATTCAATCCATATGTAAATTCTGTTAACTCTAATTTAGAACTGTATTCCAAATTCTATGTCCTCTTGCTCTCCCCACTGCCATCTCTATTGCAAGTCACATCATCAACATACCTAGATTATTGTTTCAACTTCCTGATTGATCTGCTTAAATGACAGGCTCATTCCCTAACTCCCTCATGTGCCACGTTGCTTCAGTCATGTCTGACTCTTTGCGACTCTATGGACCGTAGCCCACCAGGCTCCTCTGTCTATGGGATTATCCTGGCAAGAACACTGGAGTGGGTTTCTACGTGCTCTTCCAGGGGCTCTTCCCAACCCGGGGACTGAAGCTAGATCTCTTACATCTCCTAAATTGGCAGGTGGAATCTTTACCCTAGGAACTCCCTGGGAGCCACCTGGGAACTCCCTCCTAGCTTTACTCAAATATCATATTTTTGTTCCTTCCAGCATGACTCAGATATACTTCAGACTGCCAGCAGCAGTAGGTTGCAGTAGCTGCATTTGATTTCAGCACAGTTTTCCAACTCTCTCAGAACCAGAGCATCCCAGCAGAGAAACCAGCCCCACTCATATGGAGTCTCCTCCTCAGAAGTCTGGGTCTCAGCCCCACCAGTCTCTCATGAAGGTGGCTCTCAGCAGATGGGAAGTGAGTAAAAGGTGTCCTATAGAGCACCGGTCCCCAACATCTTTGGCACCAGGGACCGGTTTCATGGAAGACAAGTTTTCCACAGATGGGCAGCGGAGGTAGGGTGCAGGGATGGGAAAGGATAGTTCAGGTGCTAATACCAGTGCGAGCAATGGGGAACAATGAGGAGAGGCAGGGGAAACTTTGCTCTCTTGCCCCCTGCTCACCTCCTGTTGTACATCCTTGTTCCTAAAAGGCTGAGACCAGTACGAGTCCTCTGCTGGGTATTGGAGACTCCTGCTCTAGAACCTTGCTAGGACATGGGAAAAGCCGATGGAATCATGCATAGGATTTTGGGACCTCCTGCACATACAGGAGAGTTCTGACTTGATCTGTTTAATACATTAAGGCTCTGCATACAATTTATTTGGCAAAACTGTCAATTAACTGGAAAAAAAAGATGTTGAAAACTGCCTGTGACCAAAATCAGATCAATAAGTTTTGCAGTGTATGCGAAGAAGTGCTCAGATCACAAAATAAGGCAGGTATAATTCTTTGCCATAAGGCTTAAATGAGTCTCTTTCTGTCAGCTAGAGTGATGTATGTATCTGGTGCTAGACTGGATTCAGTATATTCATTTTATTAAATGTCAAAGCTCATCAACAATTCTGCTCAAAGTAGGTTTGGACTAGTGGCTTTAGTATTCCTTTCATTTTGTCTATAGTATTCCAAATGGTCTCTAGCAATTGCCAAGAACAAATCCACTCTAGACACCAGAGAGCAGTCAGATCTGGGACAATCACAGACAAGACCTTGCACTTTCATCCTCAAGGGCACCTCAGTTCTCCACCTCTTGAATGAGAAATTCTATTTTATGAGCTGCAGAGCCCTGTCTCATGCTGACAGCATCATTCTGTGACTTCTCCATACTGAAAGAAAGTGAAAGTGAAGTCGCTCAGTCATGTCTGACTCTTTGTGACCCTAAGGGCTATAGCCTGCCAGGCTCTTCTGTCCATGGGATTCTCCAGGCAAGAATACTGGAGTGGGTTGCCATTTCCTTCTCCAGGAGATCTTCCTGACCCCAGGATCGAACCTGGATCTCCTTCATTGCAGGTAGACTCTTTACCGTCTGAGCCACCAGGGAATCTGTGTCAAGGTAAAAATTTCCCAGATTCATAGCATACAACTGTATTTTTCCACTGATTCTTAAACATACTTCTCATCTACAAATGCTAAGCTAAAACTTACTTAACCTTCTGTTTCTCTTAGTTCCTCCAGTCCCTGAATCTTAGATTTTATCCCTTTTGTTTGGTACACTGAGCAAGGATTTCCTGACAAATCTGTCTCACACAAGGATAGATTAGTCATGGTTGGGCTGCTTTTGCTTCTTAAGTATTCAGCTACAAAAGGTGATCTTTCTGAACAGTTGAGGGCATGAGAGTTTAGGTAGGGCAGGTTTCTCAGGCTTTACAGGTTCAGATTAATGGTTTAACTATGCATTTATTTATCTTATTATTACAGAGAAAGACTCTAAAGAAACTCTAATCTTGATTTCTGGGAGAGGCATTCTGGCATCATGGTTAAAGAATATAGACTTGGAATCACAGAGACCTTGCTATGAACTTTGTCCATGGTATTGATGAGCTGAGGAACTTCAGGCAAAAAAATTAACCTTCCTAGATTTTAGTTTATACTTTTGTTAAAACTTCACAGAAGAAAAAGTGGTAAATACAGTATCTGGCCTTAATAACTACTCAAAAAACAGTCTTATATTAATATTATTATTTTCCATCTCAAATTGTCAACTGAATTACTCAAATGGAACATCATTTTTCCAAATGTGTTTACCAGATAGAAAATGCTCAGCATTGTTAATTCCACTGTTTAATAAAACCCAAATATCCTTCCTTTCTGTAGTCAGTGGTTTTCTGATTTCTATTCTTGTAATATTTTGGCCAAATCTGAATCAAAGAATATAATTTTTAAAAAACAATGAAAATGCTTTAAACATTTTTAATATTTATTTTTTGGCTGTTCCAGATCTTAGTTGAAGCACATGGAATCTTCAACCTTCATTGCAGTAGTCGCAGCGTTGGGCATGTGGGATCTATTAATAGTTCCCCGACCAGGGATTGAACTCCCTGAATTGGAACCAGGGAGCCTTAGCTACTAGACCACCAGGGAAGTCAAAAACTTTCCCAGCTTAGGAAATACAGGTCAGGTCATGTCTTTCTAGAAATACCTCCATGTATCCTGAATAACGATCACTGACTTGAACTGTGTTGGTGCAGTCCACACCGAGGCTGCAGCCCAGAAGGCTGTGTCCCTAGGACAGATAGGAAGGAGGACACAGGGTCCCCCTGTTCTCCTGCCGCCAGGACTGCTGTCCTCATCCTTGCTGCTTCTGCCACCCTTATTGTTAATGTTCTTTCCTCCTGAGCTAGTTATTCACCAAGAAAGTGGTATTAGATCTTCCTTTCCAGGTGGAAACATTTGTTTTAAAATCTGCTACAGATCTTCCTTGACTCACAGTGGGGTTACATGCTGATAAACTCATCGTAAGTCAAAACCATCATGTCAAAAATGCATTGGATACATCTACCCTACCAAACATCATAGCTTAGCCTAGCCTACCTTAAATGTGCTCAGAACACTTATATTAGCCTACAAAGCGGCAAAAGCATCTAACACAAAGCCCATTGTATGCTAAGTCACCTCAGTCGTGTCTGACTCTGTGCGACCCTATAGATGGCAGCCCAGCAGGCTCCGCCATCCCTGGGATTCTTCAGACAAGAACACTGGAGTGGGTTGCCATTTCCTTCTCCAATTCATGAAAGTGAAAAGTGAAAGTGAAGTTGCTCAGTCGTGTCTGACTCTTAGCGACCCCATGGACTGCAGCCTACCAGGCTCCTCCATCCATGGGATTTTCCAGGCAAGAGTACTGGAGTGGGGTGCCATTGCCCATTGTATAATTATACATAATTTTTATATATTTTATCATTTTATAATTGTATGTATATATTTTTAGGAAATATATGGCAAGAATACTGGAATAGGAAATGCAACCTACTCCAGTATTCTTGCCTGGAAGATTCCATGGACAGAGGAGCCTGGCAAGCTATAGTCTATGGGATCGCAAGAGTCAGACACAGCTTAGCAACTAAACCACCACCACCAGACTGGGGAAACAGATCAAAATTCAAAATTCGAAGTACAGTTTCTACTGAATACGTATCTCATTTGCACCAGGGCAAAGGTGAAAAATCATGCTTGGAACTGTTATATGTTGGGTCTTGTCTGTATTTATAGATTCCCTGAGATTAGCATGTTGATGTGGTACTTTCCAACAGATCCCTTCTCTTTCAAGTCAGTCCAGGACAGTGAACACAACTTAGCTCTCCTTCCATCACCAGTTCTCACACGGCACCTGGTACGTATTGAATGTACGGTGAATCCTGAATTACAGCATCACTTTAAAGCAGTGGTAGTCTTGATGGATTTGGTTTTAGATGGATTGCCAATTTTAAATGGATACCTGAGGGATATTCCACATCCATCAGCCAGAGTGGGTGAGAAGAAGGTAAGCTGTTCACGCCCCCTCTTGGAAAACTTTTACTTGCTACAGTTGTATTTGTGACTGTACGTTTTGGAATACTCTGAAGTCTCTAGACTTGATCAGATTGTTGACAAAATCATATTAAAATCAATATTCAAATGCCCAGAAGTCATCAGGGTGTCCTGTGTTCTGCTGGAAACATACCTATCCCTTTACCACAAGGCTTCCTGCACTGGCTCCTACTGCCCACAAGACTACCCCCTACCAGTGCAGACAAGAACCCCTCATACCAAAGACAGAAGCACTGTTAGGGAAGGTCCCTCAGCCACTGACCCCTGTGGTGTCAGAGCGGAGCTGGGTTCATTTCCAATGGGGGAAAAGGGTCTTTCCTGTCTCGATGCAGCAAGCTGTTACCTAGGCTCTGCCACAGAGCTGCCCACATCCACAGCCTACACCAGGCCCCAGATAAATTGCTCCTTCGGCCTATGCCTAGACTCTTTCCTCTGTCGACTCCAAGAAGTCCAGAGGATGTTCTTCTATGCCTTCCATTGTCTTCTGCATTGTTCCAATATGCCCAAAGCAAGCACCCCTCTCACTTCTCTGGAGCGCCAAGACCCCTTGTAGACCAATGCAGACAAATAAGCAATGACATGGCATGAGTTCAAATGGTCAAACTCCGTGTTCTCACTTAGACAATGTTGTAGCAACCCATCACATGTTTTAAGATGAAGAAAGGCTTGTGTGTTCCTTAGTTTGATGTAGTGTTATATTTGATTCATGCTATATACTGTGAACCTGTTTCTACCTATATTCCCTTTGTTATGACTGTGGGGTAAATAATTAGGAAACATGGATTCCAGTTTCCAATTCTTCCTGAAACCACTGGGGTGATATTGATATGTACAGTTTGCCAGTCTGGATCTGTTTGCTGATCTGATCTACAAGATAAAGAGATGAGTCCACATTTGATGCAAATAAAACAGAATGTATTTTCCTTTGTGTTGGTTTTCAGTGATAACTTAGATGGTCAGTTATTGCTCTCCTTCCAAACCTATTTATTTCCCTCTCACATACAGCTGAGCTATAACCTGTGAGTTATTCTCTGTCCTGATTAGTTTATTTAAAATTTGTATTATTTTCCCAATATTGTGCAGTTCATGTTCATATTGAAATTAAAAGATGGACACAATATGTCCACAAGAGAAAAGTTAACATGAATCCGTCTCCCCAAATATATTATAGCAACTCTAACTTAAACAGGATGTATCATTCCACTTTCTCATAGCAGCCAATGCCAAAGTACTCTATCAGTTTAGTTCAGTCCCTCAGGCATGTCCGACTCTTTGCAACTCCATGGACTGCAGCACGCCAGACTTCCCTGTCCATCACCAACTCCCAGAGCTTGCTCAAACTCATGTCCATCAAGTTGGTGATGCCATCCAACCATCTCATCCTCTGTTGTCCCCTTTTCCTCCTGCCTTCAATCTTTCCCAGCATCAGGGTCTTTTCCAGGGAGTCAGTTCTTCAAATCAGGTGGCCAAAGTGTTGGAGTTTCAGCTTCAGCATCAGTCCTTCCAATGAATATTCAGGATTGATTTCCTTTAGGATGGACTGGTTTGATTTCCTTGCAGTCCAAGGTATTCTCAAGAGTCCTCTCCAACACCACAGTTCAAAAGCATCAATTCTTTGGCACTCAGCTTTCTTTAAACAAAACTTTTTTTTCTTTCAAACAAAACCTTGTGCTCACCAGGACCCAGGAGAAAGGAGCAGTCACCCAACAAGAGACTGACCCAGACTTGCCTGTGAGTATCCAAGAGTCCCCACTGGAGATGTGGGTTGGCAGTGGCTTGCTGCAGGGTCGGGGGCACTGAATGCAGCAGTGTGTGCATGGGACCTTTTGAAGGAGGTCACCATTTTCCTCATTACCTCCACCATAGTTTGGTCTCAGGTCAAACAACAGGGAGGGAACACAGCCCCACCCATCAACAGAAAATTGGATTAAAGATTTCCTGAGCATGGCCCAGCCCATCAGAACAAGACCCAGTTTCCCTCACAGTCAGTCTCTCCCATCAGGAAGCTTCCATAAGCCTCTTATCCTTATCCATCAGAGAGCAGGACAGAATGAAAACCACAATTACAGAAAACTAATCAAACTGATCACATGGACCTCAGCCCTGTCTAACTCAATGAAACTATGAACTATGCCATGTAGGGCCACCCAAGATGGACAGGTCATGACAAAACATGGTCCACTGGAGAAGGGAATGGCAAACCCCTTGAGTATTCTTGCCTTGAGAACCCCATGAACAGTATGAAAAGTACTCTATGGTACAGGCGTATTCAGCATGGCATCCAAAGCTGTTGGTATTTTTGCAAAGGTTCTCTCATGTTAGCTCTCATAATATTTTTATTTAAACAGCCTTGGCAGTTTGGATCACAGTTTGAGAGTGCCTAAGAGCTTGAGACTGGGTTTGTTTGTACTCTCTCATATGTTCGTCTGCAGGTAACATTGTTCACCACACTTTCCTTGAAGACAAAGGATAAGATATTTCAGTATTGCTGGTGAAACTGACACATAGAAAAAGGCAAACTAATTGCTAAGCATACATACATTCCTTAAAAATCTGGAAAATCTATAGACAAGTATAAATCAAAACTAATTACTGAGTGATTTTGCCATGTATACATATATAAGATTTGGCACTAATAAAACAAAATATTTCACCTGTGATAAAGTAATATTCTACTTAAAGTAAGAGTATATATATGTATATATACATACATATATAAATCACATATTACATATGATATATATGACACAATGTGTAAATATATGTGTATATACATATACAGGTATATATACAGAAAAAGTATATTTAAATGAACTTGAAATCTTTATCAAAACATTTTTAAATGCCTACATTGAAGCATTTTTGTAGATACTCTATATTTTTCAAATAATAATATACATCAATACAGTGTTTCATGATTTTCAGAGCACTGATATACACATGATGGTATTTAATTCTATCCAAAAAATTTTTCTCTACATTTTGAGGGCAAGAAAACTGAATCTTGGAGAAGACAAATGACTTTTCCAAGGTCACATAAGAACTGAACACAGAGATGGAAATCCATGTCTTCAGATTCTGAATCTAATATTTTTTCTAATGAACTATAAAACCTATCTGTTTAGTGATTAAGGTCTTTATAGAAAGCAATAAAATCAATTATACTTAGTCTTCCACTTCCTACTTTATAAGAGAATGTACTCCATTGTTGAAAAAAATATCCTTACATTAAGAAATGAGGATAGATTTTTTTTTATATTTCCTTAGAAAGAACTATTTTATACTGTGTCCAGAACTACCATTTTATTCATTTTAGTGGAGGTAGGGTTTGAGAAGAGGAGAATCAGGGACATGTTTCCCTCCATTCTGCACAAATGAGAAAGATGACTGGAGAAGCCACCCTGAGAGGAGCAGGATAGACTAAAAAAATGTAGATGTTGGAATTAAGCCAATCTGGATTTTAACCCCAACACCACCACATTTTCACAGCCAAATATCCTCAGATAAGTCAGTGTCTGATTCTCAATTTCCCCACTGGTTAAATGGATTAAATAATCTTATTTCGCAGGAGTATTGTGACGATTGGTTAAATAATACATGAAAACATGGGGACATGATAGCCATTAAGTGTTAGTTTTTACTTGTGTCAATTGAGCTAGACATCAAACAGACAGCACTTAAGCCTTGCCTCTCTAGTTTAAATTTCCTTTTCATGCTTTCGCTTGCTGTTGATCTGGAAAACTCGGAGAAATTCACCCTGGTCTGGAGCAAAGGGTCAGCAACAACTCTCAATCCCTGCTGAAATCTTTCTTGCACAAATACATGCTTGTTTTGGCTTCCACACCAATCCAAAAATTAGACAAGACAATTTTTTAAATTTTCTCTAGGTTTTTAGTTTCTCAATCCTTGCACATTTTCTAATCTTTATGATCATATATTTATTTGCCAATATCCCCCACTCCCATTCTTATAAAGCAAGAGGAAAAAGAAAAATTACATTCACTCCTATTGTTTTAGAACAAGCTGAGTGATTTTATATACAGTTATTGTGTGCATACTCAATCGCTTCAGTCATGTCCAACTCTTTGAGACCCTATGGACTGTAGTCCATCAGGGTCCTCTGTCCTTGGAATTCTCCAGGCAAGAATACTGGAGTGGGTTCCCATGCTCTCGTCCAGGCAATCTTCTCGACCCAGGGACCGAACCTGCATGTCCTGCATCTCTTGCATTGCAAGTGGATTCTTTACCCACATCTGGGAAGCCTATATATAGATGTTAGATGGAAAAAATGAGAAACAGCTCACTCACCACTACCATTTTCTCATCCACCAGCTTCCTCCTTATGGTGATCTCTTTGCCATCCCAATCCTGAACCTGAATCAAGGAGTCATCATCTAAGATTACCGTACTCTGAAAAACAGACAAGACCAAATCAGCTCAGACTGTGACATATGAACTCTAAAATTTTATCAGGAACCAAATTCTCTTCAGCTGTTGTGATATTCTCAGGTAGTTTTAGAATGGTGTTTACAATTCCATTTATTTTGAAACTTCATCAACAGTAAATTTGTTGGCTGATTCTTCCAGGGGGAAAGATTTTAAAAGAGTAAAAATTAAATATTACCTTGGGGAGTATGTAAAGTTTTTACAAAATATATTTTATTGTACAGGCCAAGTATTAACTTTTTGTGTAAAGAGTCACGAGTGAGTTTCAACTTTAAAAACATATGTGAAGCTAATTCAAACTCCCAATGTAAGATCCCATTTCCTCTTCTTACTCCAACAATATAAAAATAATTATAGTGTTGTGGAAATATAAAATGGTGTGGCATGTATTACAGTGAAAAATGATGGGATTTGGAGAGCTTCCTGTTGATGAACATATTATTTTTTTAATAAGTTTATTTATTTACTTATTATTTTTGGCTGTGCTGGGTCTTCACTGCTTTGCTCAGGCTTTTCTCTAGTTGCAACGGGCAGAGTTCACTCTCTAGTTGCGATGTGAGGGCTTCTCACTGTGGTGGCTTCTCTTGTTGTGGAACACAAGCTCTAGAGTGTGTGGGCTCAGTAGTTGTGGTTGCCAGGCTCTAGAGCATGGGTGCAATAATTGTGGAACACAGGCTTAGTTGCTCCTCAGCATGTGGGATCTTCTTGGACCAAGGACTGAACTCGTGTTTCCTACAATGGCAGGTGGATTCTTTACCACTGATCCACCAGGGAAGCCCTGATGAACATATTAATGTGCTGGGAAGGTTGTGTACCTGGAGGGGTATGGAAACTTCAAACCATTTCCCACATACCTTGTCTTATGCATTTCTTCCCTTTGGTTGTTCCTGAGCTGTATGCTTTATAATAAAATGGTAATAGAGAGTAAAGCAATAATAATAATAATAGTAAAATAAATAATAAATAGAAATGATAATCGTAACAACAACAGTAGCTAGCACTTTATTGTGTGTGAGGCATTCTTCAAGAGTATTAACTTATTAATTCATGTAATTCTCACAACAACCTTACGACATAAGTACTATAATTATTGGGCTTCCCAAGTGGCTCAGTGATAAAGAATCCACCTGCCAATGCAGGAGGCACAGGAGGTGAGGGTTCTATTCCTGAGTTCGGAAGATCCCCTAGAGAAGGAAATGACAACCCACTCCAGTATTCTTGATGAGAAAATCCCATGGACAGAGGAATCTAGAGGGCTATAGTCCATTAGGTCACAAAGAGTTGGGCATGACTGAGTACACACACACTCTATAATTATCCCCTTTTGCAAATGAAATGACTAAGTCAGCATGAGTCTGTGACTTGCTCATAGTCATATGGTTGATTGATTGGTAGCAAAGGTGGGATTTACACCCACACAATCCTGAGCCAGAGTTTGCAGCCTGCTCCTCAAAGTTTAGAGATAACTCTGTTTAAACTCTATTGCAGTTCAGTTCAGTTACTCACTTGTGTCTGACTCTTTGCGACCCCATGGATAGCCTGCAGCATGCCAGCCTTCCCTGTCCATCACTAACTCCCAGAGCTTGCTCAAACTCATGTTCATTGAGTCGGTGATGCCATCCAACCATCTCATCCTCTGTTGTCCCCTTCTCCTCCTGCCTTCAGTTTTTCCCAGCATCAGGGTCTTTTCCAATGAGTCAGTTCTTTGCATCAGGTGGCCAAACTATTAGTGCTTCGGCTTCAGTATCAGTCCTTCCAGTGAATATTCAGGACTGATTTCCTTTAGGATTGACTGATTTGATCTCCTTGCTGTCCAAGACACTCTCAAGAATCTTCTCCAAGACAATAGTTCAAAAGCATCCATTCTTCGACGCCCAGCTTTCTTTACGGTCCGACTATCACAGCCATACATGGCTACTGGAAAAGCTTACATCTCAGAGTTTATGCATCCACTGACCTGGATTTTCTACCAAAATTATTTAGTCTGTCCTGTGATAGAGATAACGATAGTTACCAAATTTCCTTTCTGCACTTCTATACTTTCCAGTCTTTTTGTTCTAGTAGTTTTTTTTTTTTTAATTTAGTATAGACATCTTTATTAAACATTTTTGGCCAAAATTCTTCTTCCATTTGATATTATACAGGAATGTGAAGTCTCATATTATTTAACAGCAATCTGATAATGTGGTATTCAGTTCCTTTTATTAGGACTTCACTCTTCATATTGTTTAACAATCTTCTATTGAGTGCTTTCATTCAAATGATAAATATTTATTGAGCAAATATTAATATTATGTAACATCACTAGGTTCTGTGAAACAGAACAGACAAGACATCCTTTCTTGGAAGAGCTTACATCCTAGTGTGGGGGAACAGACAATAAACATAAAATATAAATAAATTTTGTAATATAGGTAAACTGTATATTCAAGTTGGAGCCCATGAGTGGAAGTGTGTGTCAATTCCAGGGGTAGACAATAAAAAGCCTAGTGTCTCTTTCCCTATTTTGTTGACTGAGATCACAGACTTCAGATGGTCCAGCTACAGGTTAGTTGAATCTCCTTTAGCCTGGTCCCTGGAGAAATTAAGAGGGACAGATACTCTATGCCCCCATCTCCAGCCTCCTCCTCCCCAAAGAAACTTCTCCAACTCCACCACAACACTGAATATGTACTATGAGTTAGAACTCCAATTATGAAAGCACTGAGAGCTTGTGGATAATTTGTTACTGTGATAAAACCTCATCTATACCTGCTAATGGGCTTCTCATTTGGCACAGTGGTAAAGAATCTGCCTGCCAATGCAAAAGACACAAGAGACTTGGATTTGATGGATTTGCTCTATGGGTCGGGAAGATCCCCTGAAGAAGGAAATGGCAATCCAGTCCAGTATTCTTGCCTGGAGAATCCCATGAACAGAGGAGCCTGGTGGGCTACAGTCCACAGAGTTGCATAGAGTCAGACATAACTGAGCATGCACACACATACATGCCAACTAATATAAGTTTTTTATTCATTGTAAATCCATGTATGGAAAACTGTTACAAAATGGAAAGGCAGAACTTTTGTTTCTGAGGTCTAAAAATGATTCTGAAAGTGCTTTCTGTTCAATATTTGCATAAGAATTGTTAAAAATACCATTTTCAGTTCTGGTCCCAGATACCACAGCCTCTGTCAATGGAACCTGGAAGTTGGCATTTTTTACCAACATGCCCTGAGATTTGTATGTATATTAAAATTTGAGTTCCTCAGACCAAGGCTTACACCAAAAGTGTATATAACACACTTTAGATATGTTCACCATAATTGCTTACTTACCTGGGAAGATTTCAAAATTAACATTCGTAATTAAATTTATCTGAAAGAGTGTTGGAGGCCTCACCTTGGTTTTATGGCCACCTGGTGTGATTTCCTCAAATTCTTCTCCCAGTTTAAAGGAGATTTCATTATTTTTAAAGATGCTTTTGGTTTTTATAGTGATCAGATCTTCCTTTGTCATGATGGTCACGGTGGGCTTTGCCAGACAGCCAAGTTTCCTGCTGGCTCTTCCTATTCCTGGAAACCAGATAATAGAACAGTTTTATGGACTCTGAGGGAGAAGGTGAAGGTGGGATGTTCTGGGAGAATAGCACTGAAACATGTATATTATCATATGTGAAACAGAACACCATTCCAGGTTCAATGCATGAGACAAATGCTCAGGACTGGGGCAATGGGATGACCCAGAGGGATGGGATGGGGAGGGAGGTGGGTGGAGGGTTCAGGATGGGGAACACATGTAAACCCATGGCTGATTCATGTCAATGTATGGCAAAAACCACTACAATATTGTAAAGTAATTAGCCCCCAACTAAAATAAATAAATTTATTAAAAAAAAAAAAAGGACACAGGGATTAAATCTGCTGTTGTCTCCAAAGACTCTCTCTGTATACGCTAATTAGGAGGTTTTAGAGTTAAACAGACTTGACTCTGCATGAATTCAAACTTCTAAGCTAGTAGCACCACCATTATATGTTAAAATAGGGTATTTTTTACAGAAAAAAAAATCTATCTCCAGTTTTGATCTAACAGCTGTCATGTTTTCTGGTCCAGTAGCTATTAATCCTATTGTTTCATGGACCCTTTTGAAAAATTTGCTTAAAGATATGAACCATCTCCTTATTTTAAAAATGCACTCATTTACATAGAGACAAAACTCTTTGGCATGAATTCTTCCAGATCTTTATTTATTCTCTTATGTTTTTTTATGTTCACATGTATAGAGTTTGTTTTTATCAAGTATTTTTACAGTTGTGAAATATATATAACATAAAATGTATCATTTTAACCATTTTAAATGGCAGTACATTTAAGTGTGATTTAAGTACAATTAAGTGTCTGTAAGTACCTAAACAATGTTATGCAACCATCTATACATAGAATTTTTAAAAATACAAATGTTTTATTATAACAATTGTTATTCAACTTGATTTTCCCTTATATCTGTATGTTTTGAAGAGTTTGCATGTCAGTACATATAAGCATAAATTTTTGTCATAGCTACATAACATTTTATAGTATGTACATTCTGATATTTAGTTATTTATGCCCTATTGATGGCCATGTTGCTGTTTCCATTTTTTGTTATTACAAATAGTGCTGTTGTGAACATGACTGCACTCACAACTTTTTGTAGTACATGTCAGAGTATATTCTATAAAAACAGTATTACATATACTTCAATATGTAAGTTAAATTTCTAAGAGGAGGCACATTGGGGAGACACTGTAACATGTCCATGTTCATGGAATTCATATTGTGAAACATGATGACAAAATGTGATAGGCTGGAAAATGGTCCCCAGAGATATTCACATCCCAGACCCTGGAACCTATGAATGTTGCTTTATATGGTGAAGGGACTCTGCAGTTATGGCTAATTTAAGGATCTTGAAATAGGGAGAGTATCCTGGACTGTCCAGGTGGACCCCAAATGTAGTCACAGATGTCCACATGAAATGTCCAAGAAATTTTCCTTATAAGAAGAGGAAGAGGGATATTAGACTCCAGGAGAAAATGTGACTCTAGGAGCAAAGAATGACATGCCATGGCCACATGCTAAGGAATGCCAGCAGTCAACAGAAGCTGGAACACAAGATTGACCCTCAAAAAGCATAGAGAAAATGTTTGCAAAATGATCATTTTTCAAAATAATAATGAACAGACTTGTGGACACAGGTGGGGAAGGAGAGGGTGGGACAAATTGAGAGAATAGCATTGATGTATATACACTCTCTCAGTCGTATCTGACTCTTTGCGACTCGATGGACTGTAGCCTGCCAGGCTCCTCTGTCCATGGGATTTTCCAAGCAAAAATGGAGAGGGTTGTCATGCCCTTCTCCAGGGGATCTTTCTGATCCAAGGGTTAAATGCGTCTCTTGCATTTCGTGCATTGGCAATCAGGTTCTTTACCACTAGCACCACCTGGAAGCCCAATATATACACTACCATGTGTAAAATAGATAGCTAGTCAGAAATTGCTGTATAGCAAAGGAAGTTTACCTCAGTGCTCTGCGATGACCTAGAGGGGTAGATTAGGGGAGGTGGGAGGGAGGCTCAAGAGGGAGGGGATATGTGTGTCCATGTAACTGATTCACACTGTGGTACAGCAGAAACTAACACAAAGTTTATACTCCAATTAAAAATTATACTCCAATTTCATATTGGAGTATACATATACCAATCAAAAATTAATTAATTTTTAAATGTGATTTTTTTTGTTTTGAATAATTTATTGAAATCATTTATTATTTAGTATAAGGCACACATGTATTTATCTATGCAAATCCATGGTAAATTACATGAAAGCAGGGATTATGTCAATTTCAACTAGTTTTGCACAGAACTGTATCTAGGTGCTAAATCAATATTTATTGTTTATATGTGAAAAACTGAAGGAAGAGGTTCACACAGAGCAAGTTCTGTGCTGTCAAAGCTCCCACTTTTACTGGCTGTGATATGCAAGTAAATATGGCTCACCCAGTTCTTTCATATATTCTTCAAAATTTTCACAAGAAATGGATTTCCATGTTCCCTGGAACAGATCAACCATTCTGCCTAAGTTGACTTTAAAGAAAAATAGCATCATATAAATAAGTATGTTCCCTGAAATATGTTGGAACCTGTTTTCAATACAATTCTGGTTGATAGTGCAGAAGAGTCAGGAAAAAAATAATTAAATAAGGTACTCTAATCTTTGGCATTGTACCATCAAACCACCCAAAGCAGGAAAGCTCTCTCAAATGTAAGGAAGTCAAGATGAAAATGAAACATGGTACAGATTTTAGCAGGACTAGATGTAATTTTTCCATCTCTAATTTAGGATCAAAACTAACATTACAAATTCTTTCTGTTTCCTTCCATAAGAACCCCTAGACACAGCAATGAGTGAGGCAAGTGCAGACTGAGGCAGCTGTGTCTTATGTCATAGGATGCCTGAACTCCAGGTCTTTCTCTCTCTTTCTCTAGTCAAGGATGACCTAGAAAAAAAAGCCAATGTATTAGCTGTTTAGTGAGCTTGTAATATTTTCATTTTTGATCAGTTCAGTTCAGTTCAGTCCAGTCGTTCAGTCGTGTCTGATTCTATGCGACCCCATGGACTGCAGCACACCAGGCCTCCCTGTCAATCACTAACTCCC
This sequence comes from Giraffa tippelskirchi, assembly GCF_054371585.1. NCBI lineage: Eukaryota > Metazoa > Chordata > Mammalia > Artiodactyla > Giraffidae > Giraffa > Giraffa tippelskirchi. The sequence goes on along the minus strand of NC_137280.1, from coordinate 34,035,346 downwards.
AGAGTTTACCCAAATTTGTCCACTGAGTCGGTGATGCCATCCAACCATCTCATCCTCTGTCGTTTTCTTCTCCTCCAGCCTTCAATCTTGCCGAGCATGAGGGTCTTTTCAAATGAATCAGCTCTTTGCATCAGGTGGCCAAGGTACTGGAGTTTCAGCTTCAGCATCAGTCCTTTCAATGAACACTCAGGACTGATCTCCTTTAGGATTGACTGGTTGAATCTCCTTGCAGGCCAAGGGACTCTCAAGAGTCTTCTCCAACACCACAGTTCAAAAGCATCAATTATTCTGCGCTCAGCTTTCTTTATAGTCCAACTCTCACATCCATACGTGACTACTGGAGAAACCATAGCCTTGACTAGATGGACCTTTGTTGGCAAAGTAATGTCTCTCCTTTTCAATATGCTGTCTGGGTTGGTCATAACTTTACTTTCAAAGAGTAAGCGTCTTTTAATTTCATGGTTGCAGTCACCATCTGCAATGATTTTGGAGCCCCCCAAAATAAAGTCTGCCACTGTTTCCACTGTTTCCCCATCTATTGATACTAAAAACCAGAGAGACTCCATAGATGGCATTTGAACCAAAAAGTTCAGTTTAGTCAGGGCTAGAACAATCATTTTAAGTCATGTACATATTGAGCAAGAGAATGGGGCAGAAAGAAAAGGAACTATGCAACTATGATGAAGTCTTTCTGATGAATATTCTGGTTGATTTAGGGTTGACTAGTGTGATCTTGTTTCTATGCAAGGGACTCTCAAGAGTCTTCTCCAGCCCCACAATTTGAAAGTGTCAGTTCTTCAGCATTCAGTCTTCTTTACAATCCAACTCTCATCCGTGACTACTAGAATAACCATAGTTTTGACTACATGGATTTTGTCAACAAAGTAGTGCCTCTGCTTTTTAATACACTATCTATGTTTGTCATAGCTTTTCATCCAAGGAGCAAGCATCTTTTAATTTCATGGCTTCAGTCACTGTCCTACCACCCTGAATGTAATTGAACAACTGCTCATTCAACCTGCATCCACACACTGAGCTGACCTCTCCATAACTCATGTCCAGGCTTCTACTCCTTCAACTGACCACAGGAGACCCACCCACAGTCCTAGGAATGATCTGAGGGGGTGCGTGCTGATATTCAAGCAGTGGGGACATTGTCTGGGCTACCTCACATCTCCTGGTCTTACCCAGCCTTGATCCCAGATGCACAACTTTGATTTTACTTGGGACTGCTGCTGGGCCTGCCTGAGTTTATGACTCTGTGGGTCTGACAGAATCCAGCTCATAATGGACAGTTCCAGACACATGGTTACTTAGTATCCTCTAATCAAGAATTCCGTCTATACTCAGTCCCTGTAACACAACAAGAACTCTTTGCAAAAAGCATGAAAGTTCCCATTGCAGATGGCATGGCCTTGTTCCCCAGTGTCAGAGGCCTGTGCTGTGTAGCTCCCACCCTGCTTTACCTATGTGTTATGCTGGGTCTTTTCCCAACACTAACACCTCCAACAGCATAGGGTTTGCCAGGTCATCTGACTGAAGGAGCAGAGCTGCTTGTATTGCAGCCCTAACTTCCTGCTTCAGGCCTCACTCAGAGCAGAGAGATTCACTTGTCACCCAGTATAGGGGCTGGAACACATTTCTGGATGTGGAGTCGGTTTCCTTCTTTCAGATAGAAAGGTAAGATGCAGCAATTTGTCTTAGAGATGTCTTCGCCCTCCCTTGACCCACCTGAATCACTAAACACTTTATAGCCCTAGAAGTTCCCTAATCGTCACCCACTTTAACACTCATGCTTTGCCATGCCTGTGTCTTACCAATGCCTCCAGCATGTGAGCCACTTCTTGCTCACCCTCCTGATCAATGCGATGTTGTGTAGGATGTCCAGACAGCCCAGATCTTATCTAAATATATACTACAACAGAGAATAGAAGGTAATGAAGCCTCAAACAGGCCAGTACATGTATATAGTCATCCGTTTCATGTAAATGCAAGCAGTTTCTGATCTTTCCAGATTGGGAGAGAAAAAAGTGCAAATCATGTGCATACTGTGTACGTGAGGCCATATTCATCTGCTCCTGCAGAAATAACACACAGCACAGCGTCCACAATCAGGGCTATTATTTGAGCTTGCTGTGGCCTACAGTCACTCTCTGATTCATTTGGTTTCTATAGGGGCCAGACTGGTGAATTAAATGGAGCTATGGTATGAACCTCTGTCCCCTGCATCCTTAATATTGTTTAGAGTAGCATTAATTTCTACCATTCCTCATCATCACCACTTCCAAATGCAGTATTGTTATATTCACCATCTTCACCAGGATTGACTAGGGGCTGGGATAGAGAGGAGAATGGAGTGTAGTAGTACAGTTTCAAAAGATTCCATATCGCCTTCTCACTACGATAGCTCATTTGGTTGGAATGGGAAGAATTCAAGATGGAGGTTACTCCAATGGCCACCTATATCAGTCTCAATTATATAGTCAAGGACAGGGGAGGTAATCACTGGTTGAGTCCCCAGACTTACTGGATACACTGAGAGCCAGAATGTTGATTATTACCTGGCTCTAGTACACCTCCTCTCTAACATGCTGCTTTGGAACTTTGTGAACCAATGATAATTCAGATCCACTACCCTTAAAATATTTGGATATCCCTCTTTTCCCAGAATGTATTTTCTCAGCTCAATTACAGTATATCTTTTTTGAGGAAAATGGGGGAAGTAAACACACTATATTTTCCCCATGGCATTTTAAGATTCTTCCTCTTGTGGACTCGGTAACCTCTTCAGCCACTGTTTACTGGGTTTGAAAACTGCCTGAAGTTTGAGATCTGGGCAAAGGATCATGAATTTCTATTGGCATGATTACCCTCAGCCTGTTGCTCATCCCTTCTTGTCTTTTGATTGTCCTTTTCATTATAGGGGACTGGACTGCAAAAGTAGGAAGTCAAGAAAGACCTGGAGTAACAGGAAAATTTGGCCTTGGAGTACAGAATGAAGCAGGGCAAAGGCTAATAGAGTTTTGCCAAGAGAATGCACTGGTTATAGCAAACACTCTCTTCCAACAACACAAAAGAAGACTCTACACATGGACATCACCAGATGGTCAATACCGAAATTAGATTGATAATGTTCTTTGCAGCCAAAGATGGAGAAGCTCTATACAGTCAGAAAAAACAAGACCAGGAGCTGACTGTGGCTCAGATCATGAACTCCTTAATGCCAAATTCAGACTTAAATTTAAGAAAGTAGGGAAAACCAATAGACCATTCAGGTATGACCTAAATCAAATCCTTTATGATTATACAGTGGAAGTGACAAATAGATTCAAGGGATTAGCTCTGATAGACAGAGTGCCTAAATAACTATGGACAGAGGTTCATGACATTGTACAGGAGGCAGTGATCAAGACCATCCCCAAGAAAAAGAAATGCAGAAAAGCAAAACGGTAGTCTAAGGAGGCCTTACAAATAGCTGAGAAAAGAAGAGAAGCTAAAAGCAAAGGAGAAAAGGAAAGATATACCCATTTGAATCCAGAGTTCCAAAGAATAGCAAGGAGAGATAAGAAAGCCTTCCTCAGCGATCAATGCAAAGAAATAGAGGAAAACAATAGAATGGGAAAGACTAGAGATCTCTTCAAGAAAATTAGAGATACCAAGGAAACATATCTTGCAAATATGGGCGCAATGAAGGACAGAAATGGTACAGACCTAACAGAAGCAGAAGATATTAAGAAGAGGAGGAAAGAATACACATAATTGTACAAAAAAGATCTTCATGACCCAGATGACCACAATGGTGTGGTCACTCACCTAGAGCCAGACATCCTGGAATGTTAAGTCAAGTGGGCCTTAGGAAGCATCACTACAAACAAAGGTAGTGGAGATGATGGAATTCCAGCTGAGCTATTTCAAATCCTAATAGATGATGCTGTGAAAGTGCTGCACTCAAGATGCCAGCAAATTTGGAAAATTCAGCAGTGGCCACAGGACTGGAAAGGGTCAGTTTTCATTCCAATCCCAAAGAAAGGCAATGCCAAAGAATGTTCAAACAACTGCACAATGCACTCATCTTACACACTGGCAAAGTAATGCTCAAAATTCTCCAAGCCAGGCTTCAGCAGTATGTGAAACATGAACTTCCAGATGTTCAAACTGGTTTTAGAAAAGGCAGAGGAACCAGAGATCAAATTGCCAACATCAGTTGGATCATCGAAAAAGCAAGAGAGTTCCAGAAAAACATCTACTTATGCTTTATTGATTATGCCAAAGCCCTTGACTGTGTTTATCACAACAAACTGTGGAAAATTCTTCAAGAGGTGAGAACACCAGACCATCGTATGTACCTCCTGAGACATCTGTATGCAGATCAAGAAGGAACAGTTAGTACCAGACGTGGAACAACAGACCGGTTCCAAATTGGGAAAGGAATATGTCAAGGCTGTATATTGTATACTTTTATGCAGAGTACATCTTGCAAAAGGCCAGGCTGGATGTAGCACAAGCTGGAATCAACATTGCCGGGAGAAATATCAATAACCTCAGATATGCAGATGACACCACCCTTATGGCAGAAAGCGAAGGAGAACTAAAGAGCCTCTTGATGAAAGTGAAAGAGGAGAGTGAAAAGGTTGGCTTAAAACTCAACTTTCAAAAATGAAGATCATGGCGTCTGATCCTATCACTTCATGGCAAATAGATAGTGAAACAATGGAAAGAGTGAAAGACTATTTTGGGGGGCTCCAAAATCACTGCAGATGGTAATTTCAGCCATGAAATTAAAAGCGTTTACTCCTTGGAAGGAAAGTTATGACCAATCTAGATAACATATTAAAAAGCAGAGACATTACTTGCCAACAAAAGTCCGTCTAGTCAAGGCTATGGTTTTTCCAGTAGTCATGTACAGATGCGAGGGTTGGACTATAAAGAAAGCTGAGCACTGAAGCACTGATGCTTTTGAACTGTGGTGTTGGAGAAGACTCTTGAGAGTCCCTTGGGCTCCAAGGAGATTCAACCAGTCAATCCTAAAGGAAATCAGTAGTGAATATTCATTGGAAGGACTTATGCTGAAGTTGAAAATCCAATATTTTGGCCATCTGATGTGAAGACTCACTCCTTAAAAAGACCCTGATGCTGGGAAAGATTGAAGGCAGGAGGATAAGGGAATGATAAAGGATGAGATGATTGAATGGCATCATCGATTCAATGGACATGAGTTTGAGCAAGCTCAGGGAGTTGGTGATGGACAGGGAAGCCTGGTGTGCTGCAGTCCATGGGGTCGCAAAGAGTCAGTCGCAATTGAGCTACTGAACTGAACTGACTGGAGCTTTCATTGCTTGGGATACAAGAATATTGGATAATATTTTGCCTTCCACAGCTTTTTCATCAAGAAAACACATTTTTATAACTATGCCACAGATAAGGCCAATAGAAAACTTAATATAAAAATTCAAGCTCTGGCATTTTACAAAAGTCATGTGAGACAGAGGTGGTTATCAGTAAATACAAATAAAATATTTTAAAAATTGCTTTGAATGGTATGAGACAGAAGGATGCAAGTATTTAAAATTCTTTGATTAGGAAAAAAGAACAGTATAAAAAACTCTCCTGCTGTCTGCCTCCCCAAGTCTAACCTGAAGTAACTAAGGTTTTGTTAAATTTGAAAGCTTTCTGCAGAAATAATCCTGAATATCCCACCCTTTTGTGACCTTAGTGATGTTGAGCCTTCAGATTTTTCATGCATTTCTAATATTCTTAGGTTAAAACTGTATAAGAAGAAAAATATCTTTAATAATTTTCAAAGAAGAATGTATTGACAATAGGGAAAGTCTGTGACAAAAGTTTAGGTTTTGTGGCAAACAGAAAGTAGTGATCTAAAGAGTTGTATGGTTCTCTTTCCATATTAGTTGGGCTTTATCAGGGTGTTAATGGAACTCGGGAACACAGCCCTCTTTGGTCACCCCTCCACCCACCCACCCAGTGTGTACTCCTCAAGGACAACAGAAGGAGAAAGGTGTTTCTTCATGTCCCTACTGCACAGAAAAGTAGATGAAAGTGACTGGCAGACAGAACTGAATGGAATAAAGCACATGGACACCCAAGAAAGCAACAAAATGGCCCCCTTCCATGCCAGTATTCTTCACACACTGAAGAATATTTTTTAGTAGGGTTGGGAAGTGTAGTGAGTTGAATTAAGTTCCCCCCAACCCTGCCAAAAAGAGACGTGTCTTAAGTCCTAACCCCTAACTTGTGAATGTGAACTTGTTTAAAAATAGGGTCTTTGCAGATGCATTTATACGAAGGACTTCAAGGTGAGATCATCCTGGATTTTTGGGGGTGCCCTAAATCTAAGGACACATGTCTTTATAAAGGAAGAAGAGACAGATTTGAGACCCAGAGACAAGGGAAAGATCAACTGAGGCAGAAATTGGAAGACGGCCATGAGCCAAGCACTACCGGGAGGAGCCACAGGAAGCTAGGGGAGAGGCCTGGTGTGAAGTCTTCCTTGGGGCCTCCAGATGCTGTCAATCCCTTAACTTCATACTTCTGGTCTTCAAAACTGTAAGAGAATAAATTTCTGTCATTTTAAGCCACCAGCTTGTGAGGATTTGTTATGGCAGCCCAGGACACTAGTAAAAGGAGAAACTAATTTTTAAAGGTCTTAGATGTCTTATGTTTAAAATAAGGAGTTCATTTAATTATAAAAAAATGACATTTAAAATTATTAGGATTTGTCTCTATCTCACTGGATTTTGTTTTCCCTGCCTGCCTGGTTAACTTCAGGTTAACTGACTCTTAACCTGGTTAACTGACTCTTCAGTTAACTGAAAGTTATATTTACCAAGGAGAAATGTCAGTTTATATAAATAATAATAACTATTAGGTAATTTTGAAATAGGGGCTTCCCTGGTGGCTCAGTGGTAAAGAAGCCACCCACAATACAGGAGACATGGGTTTGATCCCTGGGTTGGGAAAATCCCCTGGAGAAGGAAATGGCAACCCACTCCAGTATTCTCGCCTGGAGAATCCCAAGGACAAGGGAGCCTAAAAGGCTACAGTCCGTGGGGTCACAAAAGTATTGGATGTATCTGCGAGACTGAGCACGTGTGTAATTTTGAAATAGAATAAAAGGCTAAATAAAAGTAGTCAATAATGGTATAATTATATAATAAAATTATATAAATTATTTTTTTTAAGTTCAAGTAAGAAAAACATTTTTCTTATTTCTCTAGTTTTTTATCCTCTTCCCCTCTCCCACCAGTTTTCTTTTGAAATATTCAGAATCATAAGATTTCTTTTGAGGAACACGGAAGGATTTAAGATTTAAACAATAAATCTAAACCTTAAACTAAGGATTTCAAGATGAGATCATCCTGGATTTGGGGTGTACCCTAAATCCAATGACAGATGTCTTCATAAGGGAAAGAGAGAGAGATTTGAGATGCAGAGACAGAGGAAAAGGCCATGCTGTCTAAAAAGATTTAGACAATAAAATAAGTTACTTGACCTTAGAAAATAGAACTGTGTTGTCTCTATTCTTTGTCAGAATTTTAGCAGATTGCTAACTTTGGGCTGAGTGCTGTCCACTTCTGAGCGATCACATGAGTTGGACAAATCAAAACACTGGAGAGTCTTCCTGTGGGGATGAATAGAGACAGGTCAGAGCCAGGCAGGCAAAAGGCCTATGATTCAGATCCTGCTGGGTTCCCAGGCTCTTCTGCCCTTCTCTTCCCACAGTCAGAGCTGCTTGAACCCCACCTGCTGCCTTAGCATTGCCCTGAGGCCACAGTTCCACGTTCACCTGTAAAGCAGTCTGAACCCCAGTGGTTCTCAAGCTTCAGTTGCATTTGTAAAAATACCAACTCATGTGTGTCGCCCTAGATTTTCTCAATCCAAATTACCAGGGCCCAGACCTGGCAATATGAATTTAGAATTCCTCCAGGTGATTCTACACCAGTGTATGACTCAGCGATGATGGACAAACAAGCTAGACCAGTGGTTCTGTAAATGTGGTCCCTGAATCAGCATCATCACCATCCCCCGTGAACTTGTTAGAAATGCAAATTCCTGGGCCCCACTTCAGGCTTGCTGAATCAGAAATGGGAAAGGGCCCAGTTATCTGTAGTTTAACGAGCCTTTCCAGTGATTCCTATGAGAGGTCAAATTTGAGAACCATTGCCCATACTTAGACTCATTTCCAAAGAACAGAGTCCGGATAAGGGGGATATAGTAATTCCAAGAACCTGGTGAGCATCACTTTAATCAAGTGACCAGGTTTAACACCCTTTGTGTTTAATCTTGCTGGTGTCATGTGCCTCCTGATACGATGTCCTTTACCCTCGTGGTCTTCTTCCTACAGAACCATAATCCAAATCTAATCATTAGGAAACATCAGACATGTGAAGAGATACTGAAGAATATTCTACAAAATACTCTTCAAGACTATCAAGGTCTTGAATAGCAAGGAAAAACTGAGAAACTGGCACAGACTGGAGAAAACTTAAGGAGACATGACAATTGAATACAATGTAAGATCCTGAATTGCATCCTGGAACAGGAAAGGACGATAGTGGAAAAAGTGGAGAAAAATGTGAATAAAGTCTAAAGTTTAGTTACTAGTATTGCACCAGCATTCATTTCTTAGTTTTGACAAATGTATCCCATGAAGTAAGATACTGACATTAAGGAAATGGGATGAACAGTATATGGGAATACTCTGCATGTTTTGGAACGTCTCTGTTCCAAATCTAAAAGTATGCCAAAAAATATTTTAAAAAGTCAACAAAAACAAAAAAAAATAAGGAAAAAAAGTGTGGTCCAGATCAGCAGCATCTCCGTCATCTGAAAGCTTGCTAGTAGTAAAGATGATCAGAACCCTTTCCAGATTGGCTGAATCAGAGTCTGAATTTTTTCAGAAGATCCTCAGGTCAATCATTGAATGTACAGTAAAAGTTGAAAAACCCTGCTCTTTACCACAAACCTGGGATTTAGCATCAGCTCAACCTTGTCTAGTCTTGAAACACATACTAGTTTCTATCTTGAGTCACTGCTTATTTATTAAAACCCAAGCTCCATTTTTAACCTGATTGAGATCAATAAGCTCTGTGCCACTCCTTGGGCTCAGTCCTTGTATGTTATAACACTCCCCAAAGGCTCAGACCCTATCTTTTATTTATGAGATATTTCCTTCCTTAAAAGGTGGGAGTCTTGCCTTTGATCCCTAAGCCTGCCTGGGGCCTGCTACCTGTCACAGACTTCCCTCTTGCTGACATGCCTGGTATTTTAAATGCTGCCTCCTTGAATTGCCTTGTCACAGTGTTCCATGCCCCTCTTTTGCTGATAGTACTGGGATTTCCACTTATTGTCACTAAAAAATCAGACTTTATACTCTATTTGCAGATTCATCCAGGCCTGGAAATATCTAGAGATAGGATGGCATGTGCAGAGCTTGCTTCTCCATCAAATAGCTCAACAAAAAGAGCAGGATTTCCAGAAATTCCAATGTTTACTGAAAAACTGGGTTCAACAGGATCTGGGATTTGAGATAAAAGCTAGAGGCCTAGGAATGAAACCGGAGAGGTAAACAATTTCCTCTGTGTCCAGATTTTTTCCTTTGGTGTCATTGAATCTCAGAAATAAGAACCTACTGATTTTATTAAGATAGTTTGCTTTTATGGATATTATAAAATCCAGCCAGAATGGTGAGCATGGACACTTTTCCTGACCATGTTAGCATTAACCTTCTTCTCTTGGAGGAAAGGATTGCAGTGAATTCATGAAGTTTAAAAGTTAAGAGAAATGACTTCTTGAAAAGATGCCTGGCCCAGTCTACCCAAAGGAAGACCAGGCTTCTTGTTTTTGTAGGGAAACACTGGGCCCTTGTCGTGGGGCATCTTGGCAAGCATCATCCTCAGGAAATATTGCATGAATCAGACCATGGCACATGGACTTTTCAGGGAAGAGTTGTACCAGCAGCCAAATGACTTGAGAGCAGCCGAGGCAACCATGCAATGACCTCAAAGTTAGAACCAACCTGGTGAGTGGGATGTGGGAGAGGCTGATGGGATTCCACACCTCTTTGAGCAGTGGAAGAGCTCTGGATTGGGCTGGGAGTGCCCGTGTGTCAGCAGGGGTAGATAGTTCATGAGTATCCAGTATGCAACTCTCTGGTGCACTGAGTGTGCTTAGTTTGCAGTGACCTGGAGACATCCATTTGAGCCAACACACTCCACTCCACAAATGCACTGATTTCCAATCTTTTTGTATAATTTCGTTTAATTTAAACATTTGAAAAACTCTAATCTTGCTGCTGGACAACTAAGGGGAGAAGAGATTTTTCTCACATTTTGATCAGGATAGACAGGAGACTACTAGCTTTTATAATGCAAGTGACTAGAGTAGTTTCACAATCCAGAGAAACAGGAGAGCTGAGGATGAAAAGAGCCAGGCTACCTGAGGGAATTGACCCCTGGCTGAGGTGGAGGAGGCAAACTCACCCTGAGATGAACAGGGTGGACTCTGGTGTCAATGTTAGGAAGAAATGCCACTCTTTTGGAACAATTTAACATCATCTCCATTTAAAATATTCAAGTTTAAAATTTTGACACTTTGGAATCTAAGAATTGCAATGAAATACCCAATAAGAAAAAGCATTGTCATAGAAGGTAGAACATTTACTCCTTTGGCTTTGGGATCCTCAGTTGCATTACAAAACCAATTAGCTGTAGGCTAGGCAGTATGTGAGTCATTTTTTTTTCTTCTCACATTAACATCAACTGTGAAATCTAAAGTGAATGATGACATTGCAAGGACAATTGCATATGATTCTTCTTCAGCAAGTTCGGGCAACTTAGAGTAGCTGTCATAAGGCAATACATCATCTCACGCTATTTTAATGATGATGGCTCCACTGGGAAGGACCATAAGGGGGAAAATGAGTTTAGTGTCTGGGTTGTGTCTGAAGTCACAGTGAAGCTAAAAAGCAAATATTATATTGAAATTAATTTAGGGTTTTGTTGATAACAGATGAGAAATTATGCTTCAGGGATGTTTAAAAAAAAACCACCAATAATTTTGAAAAGCAATGAGATCCATTCATTCATCTGTAGATATACAAAGTTATTTACATTCTGATCAAAAGAATGAGAAAAAAATCATAGCAAAATGACTGGAATGAGATGCACTAAGTTAAAAGTGAGTGTCTTCAATGATGGGACAAGGGGAATTAAACTATTTCTTCCCATTTCTCAATAATTGCAGTTTTTCTGAAATTGTTCTATAATTTAAAGAATAAATTCCTTTCAAAAATTAAAGCACAAAAGGACAAATAAAGATATGATTACATGATATGATTATATTAACCATAATATATAATTCTACTTATATGAAGTATCTAAAGTGGTCAAATCATAGAAACAGGAAGTAGGTAGGTAGTTGCCAGGGGCTGTGGGGAGGGAAAGGGGTAGTTTCAGCGTCACAAGATCAAAGATAGAAAGATCTAGAGATTTGTGCACAGCAATGTTAATATACTGAACACTACTGACCTATACACTTAAACATGGTTAAAATGGTAAATTTTAATTTTACTTAAAAATTTTTAACTTAAAAAAAAAAGCAAAATGAATAGTACAGGACCTCCTTAGTGGTCCAGGGGCTAGGAATCCTCCTGGCAATGCAGGGGACAAGGGAAGATCCCACATGCCTCAGGGTGGCTAAGCCCATGGGCTGCAACTATGGAAGCCCGTGCTCCGCAACAAGAGAAGCCACAGCAATGAGAAGCCCACACACTGCAAGGAAGAATAGCCCTGGCTCACCACAGCTAGAGAAAGACAGTGAGCAGCAATGAAGACGCAGTGTAGTCAAAAATAAATGAATACATTTTTTAAAATGAACAGTACAATACAGGACCATATGTAAAATAACAATGATGAAAAGATAAAAATGTTTAAATAAAGTGTATTCAGCAAGGACTTGGGACACTGTCAAGATATGGGAGTTAAGGTCAGAAATGACCCCAGTGTGCCCGCCTGACACTGGCGCCATGCGAGAAGTTGAGTGTACAGGAAGGGAAGCAGTTTTGCAGAAGAAAAGGAGATACGAGACATGAGTTCAATTTAAGGAGCCAGTGTCTATAGGAAAACCAGTCTAAGAAAGTTGGATACACAGATCTGGAGCACAGGAAATAAAGATCTGGATTAGAAAAAAAAAGAGAAAGACACAGTGATCTGAAGTGGGTGGGGTCCGCCTAGATTGGCGTGGAAAATAAGATAAGTGCAGGCTGAACGAAAATGAACATGTAACAACAACCAGTGTGGGGGTAACTGAGAAAAAGGGAGTGTATTTATTTCTTAGGGCTGCCGTAACAAATTACCACACACCGGGCAGCTTATAACAACAGAAATTTATTCTCTCACAGTTCTAAAGGCCTGAAATCTGAAATCCAGGTGTCGCCGGAACATGCTCCCTCCAAAGGTTCTGGCAAAGACTCCTCCCTGCCTCTTCAAACCCCTTGTGTCTCCTTGCATTTCATGACTTGTGACTGCATCACCCCAGTCCCTGCCTCTGTCTCCACACAGCCTTGTCTTCTCTGTGTCTTTTCCTCTTCTAGCTCTTCAAAGGAAATTTGTCATTAATCTAGAGCTCACCCTCATAAACTAGGCTGATCTCACCTCAAAAAATCCCTAACTATATCTGCAAAATCCCCTTTACCATGTAATATTACATCCCCTGGTTCCAGGGGTTAGGATGTGGATATCTTTTGGGGAGTTACCATTCAACCTACTATAGGAATAAGGTCAGGAAATTATAAGAACTATGGGGGTGGGGAGGGATGGATTGGGATTTAGGGATTAGCAGATGCAAACTATTGTATATAGAGTGGATAAACAACAACGCCTACTTTATAGCACAGTAACTATATTCAATGCCCTGTGATGATAAACCACAATGGAAAAGAATATGAAAAATAATACATATATGTGTGTGTATATATATATATACACACACATATATATATATATAACTGAATCACTTTGTTGTACAGCAAAAATTAACACATTGCAAATTAACTATAGAGTAAGTCACTATCTGGCAAATCCTGCTCACAGCACCAACTGTCTCGCTGTTCCTCACTGTGCGGACTGTTCGCTGAATTCATGGTAGACAAGGCACAAGCTAAGAGGCTAGAAGAAAACTCAAGGAGCCGTAGAAACTGCAGACACGTTTATTCTCTCCTGGCTGGTGCTGCAGCCATAGCAATGGACATAACACAACCTCCCATAACATAACCTCAATGCCGCGGCAAAGCCTCAGGTTGTGCTTATATAGGCGTACTGCACGACGTAGCCTGTAATCAAACAAGTACCTTATGAGGCGCATGCGCAGTGCTATCAGCAAGCTCAGCTGTTACATAATCATTTACAAAACATGGGCTAAGAGTAAGAGGCCGTGGGGCAAGAAAGCCTGACCGTACCATCTTAGCTGATTTGCTCTTTCCCTACAGTCCGTATATATGAACTTTCAGGTTTAGAGCTTTCAAAGATGTGAGCATGCCCAGAGAAAGGACAAAGAGAGACAAGAAGTAGTAGCTGAAGAACCGAAGAGATGCATGACGCAGGAAATGGCAAGGGGATTTTCTTTATTTGAGGAGGCACTGTTAGTTTAAAGAATTCGCCTGCCAGTGCAGGAGAGACAAGAGACATGGGTTCAATCCCTGGGTTGGGAAGATCCCATGGAGGAGGAAATGGTAACCCACTGCAGTATTCTTGCCTGGGAAATCCCACGGTTAGAGAATCGGGCGGGCTACAGTCCATGGGATCTCAAAGACAAACGACTGAGCGACTGAGCACCATCTTTCATTGTTGTTAATTTTTGAAGCATAGAACCTGAATGTAGAACAGTACACAAAGGTTGCAGCAGCCATTCAGAATGCAATTCAGTGTTACTGCATCATCTATGACAGAAAAGAGCTACTACCTAGACATCACTGGATCATTTTTTCAATAGGATAGGTAGAATTAAATATAGCAGGGCCCCAGAACCTGTGCCATCAGTGTCAGGCATGAGTGAAATCACTGCTTGCCCTCCATCTCCTATTACTAACCACCCTTCAGCTCTACCATCTCCCACCTCCTCTCCTGCCTCCAGTCAGTAAACTCTTACCTGTTCACTAGATGCCCCTTACCCATTCACTGTATTCCAGCTGTCGTACTGAACTACTGTACTTTTCAAGGTACTATAGCATAAGATTAAAAGAACGTGTTTTCTTTTTGTTTATTTTTTATGTATTATTTGTGTGAAAAATATTGTAAGCCTATTAGAATACAGTATTACATAGCCGATTATTTTAGTTATTTACCTCAGCTAACTTTGTTGGACTTACAAACACTTTGAACTTACAATGTGAAGTCACTCAGTGGTGTCTGACTCTTTGTGACCCCATGGATTGTAGCCTACCAGGCTCCTCCATCCATGGGATTCTGCAGGCTAGAATACTGGAGTGGGTTGCCATTTTCTTCTCCAGGGGATCTTCCCGACCCAGGTATCGAACCCAGGTCTCCCGCATTGGAGGCAGATGCTTTAACCTCTGAGCCACCAGGGAAGTCGTTGAACTTACAGATGAGCTCTCTAAATGGAACACATTCATCTGTAGTGGACTTACTATACTTCAGCAAAATGAATTGAAAAAAAAAAAAAAACTATGGGGAAAAGAATCTCTTTGTATGAGTTAGTCAATAAGTCCTACACTTAAAAAAAAAAAGACCTGCTTAATTTTGTGTAACACACCTTTCCCCAAATGCATTTGGCACTCTCTTCTCCAGTGTAAATACAAAGATGAATAAGGTCCAATCCCAGATTTTATGAAGGCCAGTGGGAAAGAAGCCTGTTCTTAAAATAATTGGATTGCACTGTTTATGTGCTACAATAGAAAAATGTTCAAAGTGATGGAGGCCCAGTTAGAGGTAAAAGCAATTTTCTGTAGAATCAAAGAGTGTGAGTGGAAACTGGCCAAAAAAAAAAAACAAACAAAAAAACTGCTGAGGAGGCTTAATTCCAGGAAGAGGCTTCATGACCAGTGGCTTGGAGGCTGGGAAGTGCTTATGGAGTGTTTAGAGGAAGAAAAAAAAAAAGAAAGTTTGGGTGACCCTAGAGGTTATGGCCTGAGTAAACAAGAGGTTGTGCTGAGACTGTGCACAGACTTTTATCCTTACTTTTGTGTCCCTCTCTAATCAAGATCTGGGACATTAAAGGGAGTCCAGTATGGGGAAAGAAATAAGACTGCTAGTTACTATAGAATTTAAAGAATCATCTAGGGCTCTGTGAATTTAGATTGATCTACTTTGAGCATAGGTTTCCAAAGATCAAGGTTAGAAGGGTATTGAAGAACAGGGTGAGACTTCCCTGGTGATCCAGTGGTTAAGACTCTGTGTTTCCAATAGAGGGGGCACAAGTTCAATCCTTAGTCGGGGAACTAGGATCCCAGATGCTGCATGGTGTGGCAAAAATAAATAAATAAAAGCAGGATAGCAGTGGGAATGGACAACATGTGGAATACAGGAAAGAGGACCCTAGTAGAGGCCAGAAGCAATGATGATCTCTGGGCTTGTCAGCTTGGGAACATGGACGAAGAGCAACACAGCTGAAAGAAGTGAAAGCTGAGAAGGGACATGGGAAAACAGAGTTCACAATCCCTCACACAAGATTTCAAATCTCAAGAGCTCTGAAAAAGCTAGATTTAAAAAATAGGTCTGGTGCAAGTCACTTGGTGGTGAGCCCAACCTGAGTTAACATGAGAACATTTGTAATATTCACACTTTACAGTGAATAAACACATTTTGCTGAAGAAACACTGTATTTGATTATAGGATCAGTTCAGTTCAGTTCAGTTGCTAAGTCGTGTCCGACTCTTTGTGACCCCATGAACCACAGCACGCCAGACCTCCCTGTCCATCACCAACTCCCAGAGTCCATTCAAACCCATGTCCATTGAGTCGGTGATGCCATCCAACCATCTCATCCTCTGTGATCCCCTTCTTCTCCTGCCCTCAATCTTTCCCAGCAGCAGGGTCTTTTCCAATGAGTCAGCTCTTCTCATCAGGTGGCCAAAGTATTGGAGTTTCAGCTTCAACATCAGTCCTTCCAATGAACACCCAGGGCTGATCTCCTTTAGGATGGACTGGTTGGATCTCCTTGCAGTTGCTCCCATAATACATGGCACATGCATCACCTTACCTTTCTCAGATTTGATAAACCTCAGAACCAGGTATTTCTGAGTTCAAGACCTAACGTTTTTGATATGTCATTTTGCACCTATAATGAGTCCAGTGTGAAAGCTGCATTTGAGGAATTCAGCATCAACTTGCTCTCCTGTCAAGAGAAAGTATACACAGATCAGAGGTGTGTGTGTGTGTGTTTGGGTTTGGGTTGAGGCGGGGGAGACCATTTTCCAGCAAACTAGAATCATTTCTATCTATAGTGAAAATTTTAAATAAAATGTCAAAATAATCCAGGAAAAAAACTCTCCTCACAGGAAGAGTTCTTAAATTTTAACAACTTGAAACGAATTTCACAGCAGGGCTAAAGCTTAAGGCCTAATGTGTATAGTGGCACTGTACACAGATTTTCCTGTATCAAAAATCCAGCTCACATTTTCCATCTGAGCTAACTTCTATGAGAAAATTTCAACAAGTAAACTTTACATATTTTCTTCTCTGTGATTTGCTTCCACTTCTTAGCTCTTACTGAACCAGACCAGCCTAACAGGGACTCTGCCTGTCTTCACACGCCCTCCTTGACTAACAGAACACTCAGATTTCTTTTGAAGTGAGGCCTTTGAAATACAGCCGTTTTCTAGAGGCTATTTTTACTTGCTCAAGCAGATTTACAAGAGTGATTTGCCAAGCCTCACTTGTTCCCTTTAGGTGGATTTCCTGAGAAATGTGAAGAAGAGAGGAGAAAAAACAATCAGGCTTCCCATGCTTTCTATTTAGAGGGAAGAAAAGTAGACTTTGAACAATTAGCAACAATTTAGAAAAGAAGGCATCCTTTGCTGGCTCACAAAGTCCTGATTACTGGACCAGGTCTAATTTAACTTGGTGAACAGGGAAGAGCATGTTACCAAAGCATGTGTGTGTATGTTGTGTGTGTGTGAACATGCATGCACATGCACACACATATACACACCATAGACCACTGAAGGGACAATTTAAGAAGTGCAAACTACCTATGTGTAAAATAAATGATGCAAGGATATATTGTACAGCACAGGGAGTATAGCCAATATTTTATAATAACTTTAAATGGAATATAACCTTTAAAAATTATAAACCATTGTGTTGTATTCCTGAAACTTACATAAATTTGTAAATCAACCATATCTCAATTAAAAAAATCCATGTCCACCAGATAAAAAAGTGTTTCTCTCTCCCCTCACTCCTTTCTTCTCTCCTCCATCAGCCTTCCCACTACACAATGACCTCAAAGATCACTGGGATTCAGTGAAAATCAAACATGTTATTGCAAGTAAGGTTTCAGACCAGACGAGTTCATTTGATCACATTCCAGTTTCCTAATTACTATGGATTAATTATAATGAGAGGAAATACACATAAATTATAACTATAACTGCTCTATTTTTCCATTCAGCAGAAATAATACAGTATGGTGGTGCCAGTGGTAAAAAACCCACCTGCTAAGGCAGGAAACGAAAGAGACTTGGATTCAATCCCTGGGTCAGGAAGATGCCCTAGAGAAGGGCATAGTAACCCATTCCATTATTCTTGCCTTGAGAATCCCATTTACAGAGGAGCCTGGCAGGCTACAGTACCTGGGGTTACCAAGAGCTGTACACAACTGAAGTGACTTAGTAGTAAGCATAAATAACTGCAACACATCCTGCGATTAACACTTACTGTCTTATCTCTGCCCAGAGTGGGACAACTAAAATGAAACATCATGACTTTTTAGACCCTGTTTAAATTGCTCAATACTGTAGCTATTGTTTAGTTTTCCATGTGTCTTTCTCTCAGTCCATATATATTTCACATGCACTTTTTTCTTGTGTCCATAGCACTCCTGTCAGTGTCAGAAACAAGGTGAGAACATGGACTTTTCAAGAGAAGAAAGTTAACCATTGGTTGACAAGCAACTATTCTGGGCCAAATAACTTACCTTGTCATTTAATTTATTCTCCAAAACCATGGTTATTATTATCCCCATTTTCTAAAGATGGGAAACAGATTTAGAGAAATAAAAGAGCTTTCACAGAGCTCATACAGCTAAAAGATGATGAAAACCAGATTCATCTTTTCCATCAGAGATTTATGTACCACTTACCAAGTGTCTGGCACTGCCCTGGGATATACCATGATACAAAACAGACAAAAATCCTTCCCTGCTACCACTTTCCACTGTAACAGTGGCCTTCACTCCTGGTTGAGAACACACTAGGATCATCTGGAGAGCTTCTAAAACATACCTGCACCAATGTCTGTGTGTGTGTGGCTTAGTCACTTGGTCATATATGACTCTTTGCAACCAATGTCTATTCCTGGTAATTTCTGGAAGTAAAACTCAAGTTTAAAGACTTTTTAAAGTTCACCAAGTATTTCAAGAGTGAGTCCAGTATTGAGAATCTTTCATTTATTAGATTATGCTGAATACAAGGTCACCACCCTCAAAAAGCTTACACTGTACAGAAGTTACAGATAAATGCATAAAAATATAACTCACTTGGAAAACAGTTTTGAGGTAAAGTATAAGCAAATTTAAAATTGCATCATACATATTTAAAGTAAAGGAATTCATGAAAGACACAATTACTTTTGGAGTTGGGATGGTGTTATGCACAAAATTGGGCCCCACCCCCAACTCATATTTTAAAACTCTAACCCCACTATCTGAGAATGTGGCTGTATTGGGAGATAGGGCTTTTAATGAGGTAATTAAGTTAAAATGAGGTCATTAGGGTGGACTCTAGTCCAATCTGAATAGTGTCTTTATAAAAAGAAGACATTTGGGCACACAGAGAAATAGAGATACAAACACAGAGGTGAGACCATGTAAGGACACACAAGAAAGCAGCCATCCACGAGCCAACAAGAGAGGCCTCAGGAGAAATCAACTCTGCAGACACCTTGATCTTGGACATCTGGCCTCCAGAACTATGGAGAAAATTAATTTCCATTTTTAAGACACCCAGCCTGTGGAATTTTTTAGGATAGCCTAGCAAACTAATACCCATGGGTTCATGGAAATATAATTTCTCAAATGAAGGGAGTAAAGAAAAAGCACTTGAGGGCAGTGTATGCTTTTGCCTAGAGTCAAAATTCTTGTGCAGTTCTCAAACTTGGGTGTGTAACAAAACCATCTGTGGAATTCAGTAAAACGTATATACTCAAGCTTATCTTACTTCTACAAGTTTGCGCCATTCTATTCTTTGCTTGCTTCTAGTGATTCTGACAGGCTGAGCCATTCTATTCTTTGCTTGCTTCTAGTGATTCTGACAGGCAACACTGAAACGGTGCAACTCAGATGGGACCTGAACCTATGGTCTTTTAACTGAGATCACACGCCTGGTTTCAGGACTCAGTGAAGCTCAGGTTCTTGGTGTCTAACTGCAGAAAGAGTTCAGTGAGAGGCAAAGTGATCGGTAAGAAGTGGATTATTTAGAAAGAAACACAAACTCCATAGACAGAGTGTGGACCATCACAGAAGGCAAGAGCAGCCTTGAAATATGATGTGGTTAGTTTTTATGGGCTGGGTAATTTCACAGACTAATGAGTGGAAGGATTATTCCAACTATTTTGAGGAAGGAGCAGAGATTTCCAGGAATTGGGCCACTGCCCACTTTTTGGTCTTTGATGGTTGGCCTCAGAACTGTCATGGTGCTAGTGGGTGTGTCACATAGCCTGTTAATATGTTACAATGAGAGTATATTGAGTCATAAAGTCTGGTGGAAATTAACTCATTTGCCATCTTGGACCTAATGGTTCTAGAGCCTATTTGGTTCTAATCATTTTATGTAATGTCCTCAGGCTGTGTAATTCTTTTAAAGTTTGTGCCATGCTCCCTTCTCTTCTTTTTTTTTTTTTTTTTAGTTTTAGTTTTGTTTTGTTTTTAATAAATTTATTTATTTTACTTGGGGGCTAATTACTTTACAATATTGTAGTGGTTTTTGCCATACATTGACATGAATCAGCCATGGGTTTACATGTGTTCCCCATCCTGAACCCCCCTCCCACCTCCCTCCCCATCCCATCCCTCTGGGTCATCCCATTGCCCCAGCCCTGAGCATTTGTCTCATGCATCGAACCTAGAATGGTGTGCTGTTTCACATATGATAATATACACGTTTCAATGCTATTCTCCCAGAACGTCCCACCCTCACCTTCTCCCTCAGAGTCCATAAGACTCTTCTATGCATCTGTGTCTCTTATTCTGTCTCGCATATAAGGTTATCGTTACCATCTTTCAAATTCCATATATATGCATTAGTATACTGTATTGGTGTTTTTCTTTTTGGCTTACTTCACTCTGTATAATGGGCTCCAGTTTCATCCATCTCAATATTGTATTTATTTATTTCATCCATCTCAATAGAACTGATTCAAATGTACACAATGGAATATTACTCAGCCATTAAAAAGAATACATTTGAATCAGCTCCCTTCTCTTCTGCTTTAACACCGTTTAGAATCATTAGACTAAGGAGGTGGCAACTGGGAGGACTTTCCAGTAGTCATGTATGGATGTGAGAATTGGACCATAAAGAAGGCTGAACGCCCAAGAATTGATACTTGGGGCTGAATTGAAATTGTGGTGCTGAAGAAGACCCTTGAGAGCCCCTTGGACAGTAAGGAGATTGAACTAGTCAATCCTAAAGAAAATCAACCCTGAATATTCAATGGAAGAACTGATGCTGAAGCTGGAGCTCCAGTACTTTGGCCACCTGATGCCAAGAGCTGACTCATTGGAAAAGACCTTGATGCCGGGAAAGATTGAAGGCAAAGGAGAAGGGGATAAAGTACGATGACATGATCGGAGGGCATCACTGACTCAATGGACATGAATTTGAGCAAACTCCAGGAGATAGAGAAGGACAGAGAAGTCTGACATGCTGCAGTCCATGGGGTCACAAAGAATTGGGCCCAACTTATCAACTGAACAACAACAACATTGGCAGGGGAAAAGTGTTGTTACTGGGGGATGAAGAGAGGGTAGAATAAGTATGACACATACGGAGGAGGGTGGTGATGTTAAGGAAATATACATAATTAGGAAAGAAAGAGAGATGGTTAATTTTATGTTTCCATGTGGATGGGCCATGTTGCCTAGATAACTGGTCAAGAGTTATTCTAAATGAGTCTGTGAAGGTGTTTTTGGATGATATGAACATTTAAATGGGTAGGCTTTGGGTTAAGTAGATAATATGAGTGATGTTCTGAATAGGACAAAAACTGACCTTCCCCAAGCAAGGAGGAGTTCTGCCAGCAGAAGGCCTTTGAGATAGGTGTAGATAGATAAATGATAGATAGATAGAGATATGCACATGAACACACACACAATGCTAGTTCTGTTTCTTTGGGAACCCTGATTAATATGGAAGAAGTTAGAAAGATAATACATTGAAGGAAGACCTTCATGAACAAGTTAAAGAGTTTGAACTTTATCTTGTTGGGGGCTATATAAGTTTTCAGATAAACCAGATGAACCTTCAGAGTACAGGTTTTGCTGTTGTTACTCAAGTACAAAGATCAGTATAGAGTACAGATTAATCCCTTTTCTAATTAAACTGATACCACAGAAAGAAGAGCAGCTATTCAGAAACATCACTGACTCCATGCACATGAGTTTGAGCAAACTCCAGGAGACAGTGAAGGACAGGGAAGCCTGGATTGTTGCCATCCATGAGGTCACAAAGAATCAGACATGACTTAGTGACTGAACAACAACAAAGGAATTTTATAGCCTACCTTTCTAACTTGGTTTTCAAAGACTCTTGCTCATACCCATCTTGTGTCTCTAACGCCATTGGAAGGATGAGAAAAGATACTGCTTATATTTGCTTTAAAATGTTGAAATCATCTGTGTTGGTCATACCCTTGTTTAGCCTTGTAAAATAGTTAAATCTTCTTAGCTCTAGACCAGTATAGATGTCCTTCTTAATTTGTTTAAATTTGTCAGTTCTCTCTCTGGTGTTTTACCCTTGTCTGTGCTGAGATGCCACTTCATAGAATCCTTCATTCCATTCAGCACTCATGAAATAAACACATATTGAGTACCTACCCTAAACTCTACACTGTGATGGGCATTTGGAATATAGTATAGGGTTCAACAAGACAAAAGACACAATCTTGGCCTCATTAAAATCCTGTAAAATTATCCTTAGTGCAAGAAATAAGAGGAAATGTTATAAAATATACTGACGCCGATACCTGATGGGATCCTACTAACTAAGCAAAATGTCTTGGAAGTTTTCTTTGCACATGCCAGATTTCTAGAAAACTCATGGAGCAGAACTATCATGAATAGAGATTCCAATAGGCATAAACTACTTCTCCAGGAGATAGGCTCTTCTCCTCCCTCACTCCCCTCCCTTTCTCTTAGCAGCTATGCTTGAATCCATACTATAGAAAGGTCAAGTAAGGATACAAAAGCCACCTGCGGGATCTTCCCAGAGCTTTCAATGCAATAGGGATTAAACAGAAAGCATTTCAAAAATCATACAGATCAATGTAAACTCTGGCTATAAGTGCAATGAGTTAAAGGTACACATAGAAATGACAGTAGAACTCAGCCTGAATCATGAGAGTCAGCACCAAACACAAGCACCTGGGTTCTTACTTATAGAAAATTCTGCCATGTTCTAGTTGAGCAGTTTCTCAGTTCACTGAGCCTCTATCTATGTTAGAAATAACATTTTTTTTCCTCTAAAATGCTCTATAAGTTATTTCCTATTAAATATCCCCAAAAGAGGTTATGTTTTTAATTGTGTAGTTACACAACTCTGTGTATGATTGTGAGGATGAATATTTTCCTCTTGAGTAAGTAATAGTGTCTGAGTTGAAAGTGGATCCCCCATTGTGATTAGGATGGAATAGGATAGTTAGACAGTTAGTTGTAGAAGTCCCAGTAGGGGATTGCAGGTAGAGAGGGAAATCTAGGAAACTTTGAGAGACTGCTGAAAGTTAATAATTACTCAAGAAAACTCTCATAACTTTGTGGAACGAAGCAGGCTTGCTTAACTATAAAGCCATAAATAAAAGTACGAGATATGCCCCAGGTCATTAGGTGAAAGAAAAATGTCACCACCCTTCTACTGATTTGAATAAATGCTATGATAGTCCTAGTTTGACCTCATAAGGTCAGACACTCTCTAGTCGGATACGATAGAGTAGCTAGTGATGTAAACTTGATGTCTACTCAAAGAAGACAGTCTTTTCCTCTCCCTCACTTTCGTTTGATTATAAAATTGTAGCTCACTTAATCCTTGGTGCAGAGGCCCCTCACCTGACTATTTGCATCTCTCAAAACATTCTATATTAATAAATCTATTTCTTGCCTATCACTTTGCCTCCTGCTGAATTTCTTCTGCGTTGAGGCATGAAGAACCTGAGCCTCAGTAAGTCCAGACACCATGTGAATGATTCTAATTCAAAGACCATGGGTTCACGTACAAAACTAGGTTTAGGCTCTGTTCACATTCCAATCTGAAGTACTTGGTTGCAACTGGGCAAAGATAGAGATACCAAGACACTCTTTGCTATAATAACATCAAATATCCCTTTCTGGGTACAGAAGAGCAAGCTGTTGCTGTGTACTCATTCCGCATGTTTATCTAATGGGCTATGATAATAGTTTTCATTAGACTTACTTGGAGAGGAACTTCCTTGATGGTCCAGTGGTTGAGAATCCACCTGCCAATGCAGGGGTCACAGTTTTGGACCCTCATCTGGGAAATTCCCACATGCTGTGGGGCAACTAAGCCCATGAGCTGTAACTACTGAGGCCCATGTGCCTAGAGGTTGTGGTCCACAACAAGAGAAGCCATAGCAATGAGAAGCCCATGCCCTGTAACTAGAGAAAACCTAGCACAGCAATGAAGACCAATAACAGCCAATAAATAAAGTAAATTAAAACAATTTTTAAAGAATCACCTGGGGAACTCAAAGACTGTTACTTGAATCTAATCCTCAGAGAGTCATGTTGGTCTTGATAAACCTGGGTTTTAAAATAAACTCTTCAATTAAAAGGAAATGTAAATTGCATCCCTACCAACAGTGGGAACTGGTGCAGCCACTACGGAAAACAGTAGGGAGTTTCTTTAAACAATAAAAGAGTTACCATATGATCCAGCCATCTCACTCCTGAGTATATATCTGGAAAATATAAAACCTCTAATTTGAAAAGATACACGAACCCCAATGTTCATTGGAGCAGTATTTAGAATAACAAAGACATGGAAGCAACCTAAATATGCATGGACAGATGAATGGTTAAAGATGTGGTATATATATACAATGAATATTATTCATCCAAAAAAAAAGAGAAAAGCTATGACAAACCTAGGCAGCATATTCGAAAACAGAGACATCACTTTGCTAACAAAGATTCATATTGTCAAAATTATGGTTTTTCCAGGAGTCACGTACTGGTGTGAGAGTTGGACCATAAAGAAGGCTGAGTGCTGAGGAATTGATGCTTTTGATCTGTGGTGCTGGAGAAGACTCTTGAAAATTGCTTGGACACCAAGGAGATCAAACAAGTCCATCCTAAAGGAAATAAACCCTGAATATTCATTGGAAGGACCGATGCTGAAGCTCCAAAACTTTGACCACCTGATAGGAAGAGCTGAGTCGCTGGAAAAGACCCTTATGCTAGGCAAGACTGATGGCAGGAGGAGAAGGGGACGACAAAGGATGAGTCAGTTGGATAGCATCACTGACTCAATGGACCTGAGTTTGAGCAAACTCCGGGAGATGGCGAAGGACAAACAAGCCTGGTGTGCTGCCTTCCATGGGGTTGCAAAGAGTTGGACACAACTTAGCAACTGAACAACAACAACAGTAAAAAAGAATAAAATAATATCATTTGCAGAAACATGGAAAAAAGCAAGAAATGGTGAGCAAACTGTCCCTCCTACTGAAATGTCGATGTAATACTATGGAATCCTGGAGAAGAAAGCTGAGTTAGTTTAGGACCCGACAGAAGAGGAGTCCTTTTAACTACAGGAGCAAATATTTACTCTTTAATTTCTAACGAAGAGGACACCCTGAAGTACCTCAGCAGGTCACTGATAAGATGACATTTAGTGTTGGTAGCTGTAGAATGACAGGGAAAGATTGGAGAAAGAAAGCCAGGTGGGGGAGGTTGGCAATAACTTATCTGTAAGATCACGAGAGTCTGGGTCTTCCTGATGACTGAGTGAAGAAAAACAATGGGGTATATGAAAGATGTATTTTGAAATAAGAATCAACAAGAATTGGTCATTGACTATATGTAGGTGGTAAATAAAAAACAATGAGTCAAAATTATTCACAGATTTTAAGCCTGAGTGCTTTTGAAAACATGAAATCTTGGGAAACTTCATGGAGATACTGGGATCTTTGGGCTGATGTTATAACACAAACAGAATAACCAGTCAAGGCCGTTGTGTGGGGAGGGAAAAACACACACTTAATGTACTTCATCCGTGTCTTTTCCACACTTTACTAGAACTAACACAGCATTTTTTTTTAAGACAAAATAACTCAAGGCAAGAGCAAAGTGATGCTCCAGTCCCTTAATCAATTTGAAGAGTTTCAACTTATGCAGTGAGGTTTCCCTATTATAAATTAAGAGGTCACTGTATTAATTTGCTAGGGCTATTGTAACAAAATACCACAGAGTAAGCAGCTTAAACCACAGAAATTAATTTTATTGAGGTTCTGGAAGTTAGAAGTCCAAGATTACAGCGTCAGCAGGCTTGGTTTCTCCTAAGAACTCTCCAGCTGGGTTGCAGATGGTGGTCTTCCTGTGTGTCTTCACATGGCCTCTTCTCTGTGTATAAGCAGCCTTGGTGTCTCTCCCTCTTCCAATAAGGACACAGGTCATATTTGATGAGGACCCACCATCTGACCTCATTTAGCTTTAATTACTTCTTTAAAGGCCCTATCTCCAAATATAGCCACATTCTGAGGTTACTGATGGTTAGAATGTCAACATATAAATTTTGGGATGTGTTGCACAGTTCAATCTATGACAGTCAATGTGTTCTCTATTATTTTTTTGGAGAATCTCAATATTCAAGAATCAGAAAATTAAGTTGAAGTATTTTGGAGAGGCATGTTCAAAGTTAAGGGAACTTCTGGCCTCTTCCATAAGGCAGATGAAATTAATCTATCATTTCAGTCCTAAGAACTATATAAAATAAACTTCCATTATGCAACTAAATTATTCTTTTTTTTTTCTCCTTATGATTCTTCTAAATATTCTGAATCAGTTCAGTTCAGTCACTTAGTCGTGTCTGACTCTTTGCGACCCCATGGATTGTAGCATGCCAGGCCTCCCTGTCCATCACCAACTCCAGGATCTTGCTCAAACTCATGTCCATTGAGTCAGTGATGCCATCCAACCATCCTATCCTCTGTCAACCCCTTCTCCTCCTGACTTCAATCTTTCCCAGCACCAGGGTGTTTTCTAAGGAGTCAGTTCTTCGCATCAGGTGGCCAAAGTATTGGAGCTTCAGCCTCAGCATCAGTCCTTCCAATGAATATTCAGGACTGATTTCCTTTAGGATGGACTGGTCTGATCTCCTTGTAGTCCAAGGGACTCTCAAGAGTCTTCTCCAAACCACAATTCAAAAGCATCAGTTCTTCGGTGCTCAGCTTGCTTTATAGTCCAACTCCGGATAAAAGAGGGAAAAAAAACCCAAACACTTTCCATCTCATCAAATCATTTCTATGTCCATAGTTTTCTAGTTGCCTGTCTCCTTATAGTCTCAGCTAGTGTGTGGGGACTGCCCTTTATGGCATTCATTTTATTCACTTGTATATGTATTTACTCATTCATTCATGTAACAAATATTTGAGTGTCTATTCTGGGCCTTTCCTGTGTCAGGTCCTAGGGTACAACAGAGAACAAGGCAATCAAGGGTCCTGCGATACAGCTTGTACAACACAGGATGAAGCACAGACAAGCAAACAAACGCCAGAGGTACTGTGTGGTAAGTACGAGGAGGAGTTTGAGGTGAGGTACTGGGGTCGCTCGGTCCAGGAACACTTGACCTATCTATGGGATTCAGGAAAGGCTTCCCTGAGAAAATGACATGTAAGCAGTACCCAAAGAATAAATGGGAATAGCAAGAGCAAAAGAGAGTGGGGAGAGAGATTCCTGGCAGCGAGAACAATTACAAATTCTCTGGTGTGAGGAAGAGGGCAAGGCCCCTTAAGGTAGTTGGAAGAAGTTCAGAACGTAGGAGCAGGTTGTGCCAACGTGGGAGTGTGTTACAACACCAAACCAGAAAGGAAGCAAGGGTTAGGTCGCAGGGTATGATTCTACAGAAATTACGTTCTATCCTTAGGCAATTGGAAACTGTTAAAGAGACTTGAACTGAAGAGTCATTTGATCAGATTAGGATTTTAATGAATTCATGCAGGCTTCTATGGGGAGAGGAATTGGAGACTAGATGAAAGGAGACATGTTAGAAAGTTGTGGAACAAAATAAGAAAGTGCTTGGAACTAGGATGATGACAGCGAGATAAAGAAAAGCGTTATTTGTGAAAAAGTTAAGAATTGTGGAGACCAAGCTCCAGTCAAGTACCACAGAGGACAGTGATTTTCCTTTTTCTGTGTTTTGTTCTCTGCCGTATCTCAAATGCCATCCTCTAAACTTACTGAGACAGCAAAGAAGATGGCAAGGGGGTGTTGGATTAGCCACATACCACTGACTGGATTCTCTGACTGGATATTACAACAATGGAATCGACTTTAGAAGGCCTACTGTGTACAAAACACTGCTCTAGATGCCTTGCACATACTGTACTATCTATGTCATCCCTCACGAAAAAAGTAAAGTAGAGAACCCACGAGTTGGAGATCAAGGTAGTGTTCTCAGGGCACACAGTACTTAACAGTAGAGTTAGGATTTGAATTGAAGCCCATGCTCCTCCCACTGTGATATGCTGACATCAGTGAAATCCCATCCTATGCTCGTCTCCCAGTAATAAGATGGAACATCATTTTTTCCAGTGGCCACTTTCTACTTGTTCAGGGCTTGAACAAGTAATCGACTTTTTGATGCTTCCTTCATCATTTACTTTCTTCAGGCACTCAGCCTAACCAAATCCCCAGGGCTGAAGAGAAGAACCAGTCTTGGGCCATGATCTCAGAAAAATTGGTCCAGGCTCACAGCCTGAACTCCCCGACAGAGTCTGAGGTGGCATGAGGTCAGGGCAAACACTTTTATATTTTTCTTTCTCTGAATTTTCTTGGATGACAAATTCCACTCTCAAAATATTTTAAAAAGCAATGAGGAAATTCAGCCTCATTTCTGACTGAGGGAAAATTGTGGGCTAAAGAGAGAGTCATGTGTTCCTTGGGAAATAATGACCACATGGTCTGAATTTTTAAGATAGTCAGAGAATTTAACTACGAGTCAGTTAGGTAGTCAAAATATATTTGTGCTTATGCTCAGAAGTGTCCGACTTTGCAACACTTAGGACTATAGCATGCCAGGCTCCTCTCTCCATGGGGATTCTCCAGGCAAGAATACTGGAGTGGGTTACCATTTCCTACTCCAGGGGATCTTCTTAATCCAGAGATTAAACTCGTGTGTCTTATGTCTCCTGCATTGGCAGGCAGGTTCTTTACTGCTAGCACCACCTGGGAAGCCCTTATTTGTTGTCCCCTATTCTCTGTCAGATATTGTTCTAGAGTCTAGCTGCACAGGATAAGTCAGACCAAGTTCCACCCTCTCAGAAAGCTGACATTCTGATGGCTGGGGAGTGAATAAATAAACATGAAAGTTGGACAATAATCCCAGATTTTGGAAAATTTGATTTTAATAATCTTGGGAAGTTTTTAAAATGCAAAGTCCTAATTCCAGACAAAAGGTTCCAGTTTTTCTTTTTCAATTAATAATAAAATACTTGAAAATGGAAACCTAGTTTTAAAGTGAAAATTTATTCAGGCACTGATAAAACTTTCATAGAAATGATGGAAAGTATTTAGTATCATAAACTAGTTGTCCATCTTTCAAGGATTTTAAATCTTTAATATCTTTAGGAGACTTATCAAATTTTATTTTTATGTCTATAAGTATTCTTTATTACTTAGTATCAATTCAGTTAAAGCAACATCTTATACTGTATTTAAAATATAGCTATTCTATTAAATTCCAGCTTGGAATAAATTTTAAAATATATTCTTAATAGAAATTTTTAATGGAAAAGAAGACATGGAACAAAATCAAGAGTATTTAGGACAATAATTTCAACTCTAGAGACACTAGAGGAGAAAGTTAGCTTGAGTGACCAAAGATTTTAGATGTTCTAATTTTTTTAAAAAATAAATAAATGTGGATTGAGGGAAATTGCTAAAATTAATTCTTGAATACGATTTGTGAATATGTAGGAAATGAAATGGTGATCTTAGGAGATCATGGTATTTTAAAAACAAATCATAGTTTTTAATAAACCAGAACAAACCATGCTAAAACGCAGTGCCTTGATATTTTTTAAGTCATTTCTCCAAATCTTTCATAATAAGATTTTTTAAAATTGTGTACATAATACTGCAGTTAGCAAGTTTTATTCCTGCTTGCACAGTAACATGGATTAGTAGTTTGATGAAAGCTAGCAGGAACACTTTTTTTTATCTACTCTTGTTCTGAATGAAGATATGGAAGGTGTGTTATCAAACATACCGATGCTCAAAGTTTAGGGTCAAAGTTACTGTGTTTGAAAGGAAAGATTAGATTTAAAACCTCTTGATTGACAGAAACAATTGTAAAAGGACAGATTTGCTGGGCTACTTTGATAGAAAACTCATTACTATTGCTACTTTTCCCTTGGGTCTGCTAGGACCAGCATCCAGAGCTAACTAAGCACTTATTTTCATACAGTATGCAGCACTGGGGGAAAATAATAAGACAATACTCATTAACCAGAAAGGACTAGTTCTAAGGGTAAATGATAAATAAGATTTTGTTACTGCTGCTGTTTTCTTCAAGTGAATGAAACTGTAAAATTTGAGAGTAGGGTAAAAAGAAAAATCCCATAGAAATAACATAACTTTCCTCTTCAGATACAAAAGCCTCCTATAACATCCTAGAAAAGCTATCTGCCTTTTCTTGTATTTATTCATGGCTACATCACAGTTAAAACAGTACCTGGAACTTAGTCATTCAAAAAATGCTTGTTGATTGATTGAAAGATTTTATTTTACGGAAGGGAAACTTACTCCTTTCTTAGGCACTGCACTTCATTTCTGAAAAATGCCAATTGTTAGAATGGTCTTCCTTACACTGAGTCAAACTCGCTTTTCTGTAACCCCTGTCTGTTAGATATAATTAGGCTTTCCTTATATGGACAAAATAAATCTAGTTTTCTTTCAAATATTTTAAGACAGCTAACATTTCCCCCGGGAGTATTTGTTATTTCTTTAGTTCAGTTCAGTCGCTGTCATGTCCGACTCTTTGCAATCCCTTGGACTACAGCACACTAGGCTTCCCTGTCCTTCATCATCTCCTGGAGCTTGCTCAAACTCATGTCCATTGAGTCGGTGATGCCATCCAACCATCTTGTCCTCTGTCATCCCCTTCTCCTCCTGCCTTCAATCTTTCCCAGCAACAAGGTCTTTTCCAATGAGTCAACTCTTCTCATCAGGTGGCCGGAGTACTGGAGCTTCAGCTTCAGCATCAGCTCTTCCAATGAATATTTAGGGTTGATTTCCTTTAAAAGGAGGTACCTAATTCCTGAACCTTCTTTAATGTGGTTTTGTATCCTTTGATCATTTTCATCACCTTCTTTGAATATGCCTCAAATTTTCAAAGGTTTTCTTAAAATGTGGTTCCCCAAGTTAAGCATCATACCACATTATTGTGAGGTTAGATTATCTGTCCAAAAGAAAACTATAAAAGTAGCAATTATTGGGTTGGTCAAAAACTTCATTTGGCTTTTTCCTAACATCTTATGGAAAAACTCAAACAAACTTTTTGGCCAACCCAATGTTTCAGTTCAGTCTGAAATCAGTTAAAATCTTTGAGTGTTTTCTCAAACTACAAGGAGGTCCTGGCTGACATCTGGGTTAAACATGTTAATTTTTTTTTCAAGAATAAGACTATATTTTCCATTTTGTTTTCTACAGCAAGTCTTTTACTAATCAAAGGATAAAATAAAACATTTGTTGTAAGAAAAATGGCTGGGGAATTTCCTGGTAGTCCAATAGTTAGGACTTGGTACTTTCACTGTGGTGGCCCCAGGTTCAATCCCTGGTTGGGAAGATCCTCAAACCGTGTGGCATGGCAAATAAAATAAATAAATGAAAAATTTCTTCCCATATGATTAACTGATTCACTTTGTTGTACATCTGAAACTAACACAATATTTTAAATCAACTATATTCCAATAAAAATTTTTTTAATAAAAAATAAAATAAAATAAAACAAGCTTCAGATAATTGGGGAAAAAATAAAACCCTTTTTCCCTATTCTTAAAAAAAAAAATGAAAAAGAGAAATGATTGATTCTAAATCATTTAAATTTGGTTTTAAAATCTCATACAGACCTAATCAGATAAGCATTCCTTGCTCTCTGCTTTTAGTCCTGAAAGACTGAAAGTCCTTCTTTAGCCTTTCTAAAAGTCCTGCTTTAGTCTGAAGCCTGAAAGCAATATCCTAGCATCCTAGCAAAGGATCTGCATGGGCAGGAGGCCTGTGGAGGAGCCATGTCAGTACCAGGCACTCAGCGAGGGTTGGCTGAGAAGCCAGATGGGTGAGAGGCCGTTGGAGCTCACAGCCCACTATTGCCCAAGTTCCCCTCTAGGCCAAATGGACATGAGCATTGCGTGAACGGCACTACTGGCAAATAGAGAACTGGTTTCCTTGGCGTGCCCCTGCCACTCCACCCCGTGATCTGAAAGGAGGGAGCATGCCAGAATTCTCCCCCAGAAAGAAGAAAGAGAAGAAATAGCCATAAGGGCATATGAGGGCACATCCCTCCCAGCCTTCCTCACACAGTGGGAATGGAGGCAATATGTGTGAGAAGGGAGTCTCCCCAGCAAACACCGGGAGGATACATGGTAAATAGATAAAAGTTCTGCCAACTTCAGCAACTACAGTTTGGACTTACTTGCAGCTCTAGGAAATTCAACAGTGAAAGTTGGGAAAACCAGGTCCCCATTTCCTGGTGGTCGCCTTCTTCATTCTCCCTGCAGTACAGAGACCCTGGGCCTTCTGCTCACATCACCTTCCAGGCTGCATAATTGCTTCCAGCCAAAGCAACCATGGCCATGGCTGACCGAGACTCAGCCAGCTGCCCTTGGGGATCACATGACCAAGGTATCCCTGGCACTTCAGTGGACAGAGGTTGAGTGAGTGCTTCCAGAGGAAGGCAGAGGAATAGAACATTTGGTGGTAAGAGGAGTCTCCCTAATGTCCTTACAATTTTTATCTGGTTCCAAACTTGCATGCTCTACTCAGCAATATACAGATGGTGGTTGAAGCCAACTTTTCTCCTTAGAAAGCATGTTGGTAATTCTATCTTGATCCTGGAGCGTTTCCTCTGGGAGTCTCACTCCCACCAACTCCCAGTTCCTCTCAACCTGTAATAATTCTCTCCCTGGAAGGAATTCCAAGGATGAAATATTTTCCATCCTATAATATTCCCAGTGATTCTTTATGCCCCCTATAGAGTGGTGTCTTGGGAACTCTGCTGATCCATGCATGGGTCAACCAAGATAGACCTTGTGCGCAATTCTTTTCATTCATGGGTCTAGGACCCATTTCCTTTTCCTTGACCAGGATGATAAGAGGTTGAGTTCAAATGAGATCAACCCTCATATGGCCAAAAGGAGCTCTTTCCTCACCTGCCTTGCCAGGTAGTTTCTCTCTCTTACCATCTAGTGGGCTTCCCAGATGGTAGGTGGTGCTAGTGGTAAAGAATCTGTCTGCCATGTTGATGTTTGGCAGAAACCAACACAGTACTATAAAGCAATTATCCTTCAATTAAAAATAAATACATGAAAAAAAAAAAGAATCTGCCTACCAATGCAGGAGACTCAAAGGATGCGAGTTTGATCCCTGGATCAGGAAGCGCCTGAAGTAGGACATGGCAACCCACTCCAGTATTCTTGTCTGGAGAATTCCATGGACAGAGGAGCCTGGCACACTATAGTCCATGGGGCTGCAAAGAGTTGGACATGACTGAGCACACTTAGATCCATGTTGTTTGCTTTCTGCAATTATAATAAAGGCAGTGGGGGATCCTTGACCTACCCTTTCCTGAAAGCTCAATAGTGTCCAACTCTTTGCAACCTCGTAGACTGTAGCCTGCCAGGCTCCTCTGTCCATGAGATTTCCCAGGCAAGAATACTGGAGTGGGTTACCATTTCCTTCTCAAAGGGATCTTCCCAAACGGGGATCAAGTCCTAGTTTCCTGCATTGTAGGCAGATTCTTTACCATTTGTGTCACCAGGGAAGCACTTTCCTGAGACCACTCAAAAATAATTCTTGCCTAGAAATATAGACTATATTCAGCATCTGATTCTTTGTTCCTGTAGGCTGAAGAAAGGCTGGGTAAGTATTACACTACTACTCTTACTTACCCTGGGGAGAGGTTCATACCACTGTGTACCCTAAAAGGTTATAATTTGTCTGTGATGTGAGATGATAAACCTTTATAGTCTGGTCCAGGAGGAAGCAATTTAATTTCTGAACTACTGAGCCACAGTTCATAAGTGGAAAGGATTCCTTGGTAGTACAAACAATTCTTGGTAGGAATGTGACCTTCAGACATCATCATATGCAAAAATGATACGCTCTGTTTATATATTTGCTCTTTCCTTTCCTCCATCCTCATTCCCAGCCAAGTCACAATCTTTTTTCCCTTGAATTTGTTTTGAGAGAAAAAAAATCATAAAAATATTTTCCTGACAAAATCTTTTCTCATCACACCCTCAGCTGTATTTATCTACAGCTGTAGTAATGGTCTCCTTGTACAATGACACAAAAACTCACAATAAAGAATAACAACTGACTGTAAAATGCTGTTTTTTTAAGAGAACGTTTGTATGACAGCTTGAACTGACAGCATTATGCATATAGATCATCTTGAAGTGTCATTGCACATTGAAAAGAAGATACATCTATTGATATCTATAGATGTTATGAAGAAGAAATTATTTCTAGCTTTGTGCTAAAAATCAATTGGGTGAACCAAGTCCAAAACATGATACTGTAGCAGCAGTTTTAAGTCTTATTTTTACTGTTTATACATTTGGATGCTGTTATAGCCGATGAATTTCATCCCTGAAGTTTTCAGCTAAATTCGGTTTCCTAGAAGAGATTGTTAACTTTCAAAATTACTTTTTATTGGTAAAAAGAAAATACTGGTTTTCCTTGTGACTGAATTTTCATATTTGTAAGTGCTGCGTTTATAATTCACGCTTGAGCAGGTGTAAAGAAGTAGAAAGTACCTTGCTGGCTAGGTAGGAAAATGCAGTGAAAATGAACTGTGTATATACTTCTGGGAAGAACAAATTTAATCATTTCTTCTGTTGAGGACTAATCAATATAGTGCAACTCCTGGTTTTGTACTGCATTTAATGTGTAACGTATATGCTTTAATACGTTCATGTTTCTGCGTTAATATTTTCAGTTTATTTAACCAATTTGCTGCTAAGATTTTTCTGTCCCATCTCCATTTTTTTTGTTTACAATTTTAAACAAGCTTCTTCATTAAAACTATGGTGATAAAAAAAAGAATAACAACTGAAAGAAGAAATAACTAATTTGGCATAATTATCCCACTGTGTTCTCCAGTTTCTACTTCTCTCATACTTCTCTTGTGCTGACAGGACAGAATTTAGAGAGACCTACCACCCCTCCAAACTTATGAGAATATGCTGGAATCAAGTCTCAAACTAACAAACTAAAAAAAAAAATTAAATTAAAAGCGCACTATCTTTCAGTCAGAAATCAGAGAATTCAAGGCTTTATTTTATTTGCCTCAGAGAAGTTTTAAATCCTAGATACTGGATGGACCATCCCCCCATCAGCTAAATAAAGCAAACCTGTGGCTTGTGTTCAGACAAAGGGCACACCTTTGCAAACCCAAACCATCAGCTACACCTCCACCATGCTGCACATTTCTTGCATCCTACCTCCCATTTCTACATCAGGGAAGCACAGGGGGAAGGGGTAGCTGGGGAATTTGGAAAGGTCATGTACACAGCGCTGTATTTAAAATGGATAACAAACAAGGACCGACTGTACAGCACATGGAACTCTGCTCAACTTTATGTGGCAGCCTGGATGGGAGGGAAGTTTGGGAGAGAATGGGTACATTGCATATGTATGGCTGAGTCCTTTTGCTGTTAGCCTAAAATTATCACAACATTGTTAATAGGCTATGTTCCAATATAAAATTAAAAAGTTAAAAAAAAAAAAAAGAACTCTACGGCACATCCAGGTCAGGTTTTGTTTTGGTCATTACTGCTTCTGAATCTTCTCAACATTTTTCAGAAGCACAGACTTTGAGAGACTAGATGACCTCCCCCAGGGCACGTAAGCCAATAGGTGCAGAGCTAGGACAAGAGCACAGTGACGTTAAAGGCCATTCTCTTAAGCTTCTGTGCTGATTCCCCTCTATAAAGTGGAAAGCCACGGCAACCCTCCTTAATGAACTGACCCTCGGTTGCAATGACTTCAGGGGGTTACTGTGACCCAGAAGAGCCAAGTTGCTGCAGGGGGTCCTGGCCACCCTTCCCAGCACACGAGTCCTCTCATCTCATGTCATGAGTGGGTCATTCTGAGACCCTTTCATTATCATTTCCCAGCCACTTGAAACAATGAAGTTTGACGGAAATTTGGCATAATTTTTTTTTCTTTTTAGTCTCAGTCTATTTCAGTGGCTGTGAGAGCTTAAGCAGTTCATATTCTCAGCTCCAAATCTCTAAAACAGAGTAATCGTCTCCCCCACTTCATGAAGGAATCAAACAATGACAGTGTATATGAAAGTACTTTGCAAATGGAAAAATATTCTGTGTGACATAAAAGTCCAAACTTAAGCTCCGAAAGTTCGGTCAGTGTTTTAGTTACCATACATGCACTGGCAAAAATAAAATAAAATTGCATTACAGAATTTTTTTTCTTCTGCTAGTATTGTAGCTAAGATTATAAAACACATTGACGTTTAAAATGCTGATTTAACAAAAGAGATTTTTCACTGCAATCAAGATGATGTTCAGACAGGTTTTAGCTACTGTGGTTTGTCGTGTGGTTCTGGAGTGTAGCCAGGTTAAACACTGAGGAGATCAAATGGAAAAGCACAGAATTGAAAGCTGGGGCCTCAAGAGCTGATATTTAGAGTAAAAAGCAGTTTGATTCTGCAGTGGGCAGGTGACTTAACAATTATGCCTTCGTTTCTTCTTTATTGTGAAAGTGAAAGTGTTAGTTGCTCAGTCTTGCCCAACTCTTTGGGACCGCCATGGACTGTAGCCTGCCAAACTCCTCTGTCTATGGAATTCTCCAGACAAGAATACTGGAGTGGGTTGCCATTCCCTTCTCCAGGGGATCTTCCCAACCCAGGGATGGAACCTGGGTCTCCTTCATTGAAGGCAGATTCATTACTGTCTGAAACACCAGGGAAACTTAGCACTAAAAGGGGTCAAAGTTCTGCCTTCCTTAACCTATGTCTCCTTCAGAGTAAGGAGACCAAACTGGAGATAGCAAACACGAGGAAGTGCTAACTTCAAGACTGAGCAAACAATTCTACACCATGAAGCTCACTCCGAAAGCCCAACTTACTTCAAGGAGTTTAGAATAAACTACATTTCTTTAAGTCATGATTTAAAAATTTTTTAAAAGGCATCCCTAGTTACTAAAAAAATCCCTCTGTATAATAACTAGCATTTTCTTTACTGTTACAAAACTCTTACAAATATCCTCTTATGTGAAGAATAATATTTCTTTTTTCTAGATGAACAAAACTAAATTTCAGGGAGACCAAGTTACATAGGTAGTAACTACCAAAGGCCATACTTGAACCCAAACCTCCTTTTATAAAACAGTGTGTTTTTCCGTAGTCCAGTCTTTTTAAAATTCAGAAGCAAAATGCTGGGGTTATTTTAAAGCCTCAGCTTTGCACTCAGGGAAACAGCTAACACAAGGTAACATGATTAATTTTCAGAAGTCATTTAATCCAGATTTTACAGGATAAACCCAACTTGAAAGCTTATTTCTTGTTGTCCTCCAGCAATTACTGAACCTTCATAACACACTTCCAAAAATCTGTTCACTGTTACTGCTTTGTAAAAAAAAAAATTCTAACAATCCAACCCATGTCTCTTATGTCTCCTGCATTGGCAGGCAGTTTCTTTACCACTAGCACCATCTGGGAAGCCATATGACCCTAACGTTGTCTTTTAATTGATGAAATTTACCTGTGTATGTGCTGTCTCTTGGTCCAGAACATAAGTTTTTAAGGACAGGGCCATTTTTGGTGGGGTCAGGAAGGGTAGGGTGGGGACTGAGAGGGATTGGGAGGTGGAGGATTTGGGGGTGAGGTCTGGTCTGGTTTGCTCAGTTGTCCAGAAGAGGACACTAGAATCTACATAGGAAGCCTATAATCCCAGATGTGCCTAATTTTTTTTTTTTGCTAATAATTCATATTGTACCATGTTTTAAACTTGAATATGCATAAGATGATATTTTTAAAGCATTGTGTGCTTGCATGCTAAGTCACTTCAGTCATATCTGACTCTTTGCGACCCAGTGGACTGTAACCCACTAGGCTCCTCTATCCATGGGATTCTCCAGACAAGAATACTGGAGTGGGTTGCCATGTCCTCCTCCAGGGAGTCTTTCCGACCCAGGGATCAAACCTGCATCTCTTATGTCTCCTGTATTGGCAGATGGGTTCTTTACCACTAGCGCCACCTGGGAAGCCCTGTAAAACATTAGGTGACATTAATTACATCTTAGAATCATCCATACTAGATACACTGTGTCTGAGAAGAGGTTGACAAACATTCCAAAATTCCCATGTCAAACAAACAGGAAAAAAAGAAGGGAATGTTTGATAAGGAATGATAGATGCACTGGCCAATTGTGCCTTGATCCACAAACCTGGACATAACCCAAAGGAGCTGAATCACCTGGGAACTGCTTGACATTACAGAGGAGTCAAGAGCATGAACTTCCTGCCACGTCAAGCAGGTGGGGTCATTGCAGTTACTGTCTCCCGATGACACACAAGTTCAGACCTGATGCTGCTCTTCCTAGGGCTCCCCAGGGGCAACTGCAATCCTGGTTATCTCACCTGATCCAAACCCAAGATCTGAGCAACTTCACTTTCTTTCTTTCTATAGTTCCTTTTGGAGAAGGAAATGGCAAACCACTCCAGTGTTCTTGCCTGGAGAATCCCATGGACAGAAGGGCCTGGTGGGCTACAGTTTATGGGGTTGCAAAGAGTTGGACATGACTAAGCAACTAACACACACACACACACACACACAAAGTAAAAACTGAGAATGTTTAGGTGTGTTCACAGTTTTCTTTATCTTCTTTGTTCACAGGAAAGGGAAAGAAAAACTCTTTCTTCTTTGTTCCTTTTCACTGCAACAATCCTTACTAGAGTTGTCATAGTCCCACAACTGTGTTTTGGGCTTCCCAGGTGGCACTAGTAGTAAAGAACACGCCTGCCGATACAGGAGATGTAAGAGACACAGGTTTGATCCCTGGCTACAGTCCATAGGTTCGCAAAAATCAGACAGGACTGAAGCGACTTAGCATGCACCACAACATTTAAGAAAATTCCAGAAGATGGTGAAGGACAGGGAAGCCTGACATGCTGCAGTCCATGTGGTCACAGAGTCAGACTTAGACACAATTAGTCAGACAACACAATTGATCGGTCCTAGCAACTGCTGCCTTAAAGTCACAGAAATATTCTTCTCTGGATTGGTAAACCCCAAGGGTTGTCAACAGTAGAACTACTGACATTTGGACGGGATGATCCTTTGTTTAGTGGGGAGTTGTCCTGTGTAGCCTTGAGAAAGAAGGAAACCTATCATTTGTGACAACATGTGTTGTGAAATCCGGAATTGCAAAACACACCTCGGAGGACACTCAAGACAGTGGAGTACAGTTTATTACGCCAGTGGGTCCAAGGGGAATCAGTTCCCAACAAGGACTCTGATTTTTCTGAGAGGCCCAGTTTTATACCCCCCACTACATGACTGGTTACATGTTAGCAACCTCTTTGTTGTATATGATTGAGTTTTACAACAAGTTGGTGCTAGGAGAACAAACAGTTAAGGTTAAAAGAGGGGAACAATGATTATACATCAAGGGAGGATGTCTCCATGGTTAATCTGAGAGGGGCAGCCTGACCTCAATCTCCATTTGTCATCTGTAGGGAGGGAAGTTTCCAGGAGACCTGATTTTCACTAGCAACGGTTTCCTCACTCTTGGGCAGGGTTCAGGCCCAGGTCACATCCTGTCTTTAAGATGGATGACAGGCTTCAAGATGGCGTCTCTCCTGTTTTCCTCACACTGGCCCCAGCACATGGACTTGTGCCCAGTGTGTATTATGTCAACTGAGACAAATCAGACAGAGGAAAAAACAAATATTGTCTGACTTAACTTATATGTGGGATCTACAAAAGTCAGACTCCTAGAGGCAGAGAGCAGAATGGTGGTTACCAGGCACTGGGGGATGGGGGAATTGGGGAGATGTTCTTCAAAGTGTACAAAATTCCAGTTATAAGATGAGTAAGTTCTGGAGATGTAATGCACTATAATGATGTCAGCTAAAAAATACAGTCACAACCTGAAATCAGAGAGTTGTTTTATTTGGTGGGAATGTTCAGGACTCCGAGCCCGGGAGACAGCATCTCAGTAGCATTGAGAAAACTACTCCAAGGTGGCAGGAGGGGAAGTCAGGCTATATACAAGTAAGTTTGCAACAAAGGGAGCAGGCAGCCTGAACATTAAAGATCAGGTATCAAGTTAAGGAATTTAGTATTCTACGTATGGGAAGATGTAAGCCTCTGGGCTCACCGAATTGATTCCTTTCATATGCACCTCAGCTATCTGGGGCCAATCCTGTTTCCGTGTTCACCCTTGCATTTCTCGTTTATTAATATGGCAGAAGATATTTTCATTTCACATGCTTTGAGTCACAAATGCAGTATTATTATATACCTCAGAGTTGCTAAGAGAGTAGATCTTAAACGTTCTCACCACAGAAAAGAAATAATTATGTGATGTGACAGAGGCATTAGCTAACACTACAATGGTAGTCATACTGCAATATACATGTGTATCATATCAAAATGCTATTTAAAAAAAAGAAAATTTAAGAAATACAACAAAAAAACAAATCAACATATGTATGTCATTAACACAATGTTGTATGCCAATTATACCTTTTTTTTTTTTGAAGGAAAGAAAAGAAAAAATAAGAAAATTTTCCATACCCTGAAAAAACAATTTGTTTAAAAGAAACAAACCTGAGCCTAGCTTTCCTGAACCAAATTCCCAAATACCCAAGTTAGGTACCAACTTTCAGAATTAATACATTTGTAAATTTTCAGGTTCTAATGGAAAATATGCTTAATTTTTTAAAGAAAAATTTTAAGAACCTGAATTTAGTGCTACTCTATTCGTTCAATTTGTTAATGCTTGAAATTGAAACTGATACAATTATATATCCTTAGATGATCTCTAGTTTACTTTTTAAAAAAATTTCCTGAGCATTAAGCAATGAATTTTGAGTTTAAAACCCAAAATCTTTGCCCTGAATATATTATCGACAAATTGAGCCCATTAAATAAACCTGTTTCTTTGATTCAAAAAGGCAATGGTCTACTTAAGGACTGTTTTGTTATTTTCTATACAGAGTAGACATACATGTACTAGCAGCTAAAATAAAAGCTTATCAAAACAAAGACAAGAAAGACCAGAATTTAGTCTTCCTTGGCTGTTTTATAGGATATTTTCCATGGAAGAAGCACATACTTTCTGTGTGAGAATCAAGATGCTGGTCCCAATCTGGTCCCTTAGAAGGTTCCATTGTCCCTAACAAGCAGCCCCTTTCAACTGCACCCTGGACACAAGTCCACCCGAGGACATTTACCCTGCCCACGTGGCTACTTGCAGCAGACTTTTCTGCCTACACTTCTGAGTTTGGCTTGAAAGAGAAGCTGTGGTGAGGCAGGTGGCTTTTGTCGAATATATAACAAAATACAGGCTTCCCTAGTGGTGCTAGCGGTAAAAAAAAACCTGCCTGCTAACGCAGGAGATGTAAAAGATGCAAGTTTGATCCCTGAGTCAGGAAAATTCTCTGGGGGAGGGCATGGCAATCTGTCGGGAGCCACGATAGGCATTACTGACAAAATGGAGGCATGGCCCCAACCCCCTCTCCTCATCCTGCAGGCACGGTCCCGGGATGAAGGAGTTAGGTCTTGTGATTCTGACTTGTCGTTTCCTTCCTCCGGTTGAGCTGGCTGGAAAGAATGTTATAATCCATAAAGTTAACTATTGACATTTTTTCAAGGATCTTTACAAAGAATGTTCCAGGATGAGCACATAGGCTGCAGCTTGAGGCCATGGGAAACATTGTTATCTGAAACCTGCCTGTAAGGGGAATGTTTATGGCAAAAGAAGTTTGCTGAGTTTAGGGGTTAGGGATAATTAAGAATAGTCAGAAGCTAAAACTTTAAGGTATGTTGTAGTGTTGGCATATGGAAACTAGGTATTTTAGAGCTACTAATAGCTAAAGAAGTCTTTTTAGGAGTTAATGAGCTCAAGCAGGATTTAGAAAGATAAGAAATAAACTGAGGAATGTGGTATGCAGCCCAGAGACAAACTTGAGTTACAATGTAATCACAAGGACACTTAAGAGGGAACTCTGAAGGACAACAATGATTTATGGAGACAGTAAATCCGGTGAGGGGAAACTGAAGATGTCATACCTCTGACCTAATGCTTTTGTAAAAGTATAAAAGAAAACCTGATGCTTAAAATAAACATGCAGCCCAGTGCTTTGAGCAAGAGACTGCATCATTTTCTCTGCCGACCCCATTCATCCCTTCAGGGCATTTCCCTGGCTGCCGGAGCTGGACTCCGGCAGCAATCCACTCCAGTATTCTTGCCTGGAGAATCCCTTGGACAGAGGAGCCTGGTGGGCTACCGTCCATAGGGTCGCACAGAGTGGGACACAACTGAAGAGACTTAGTATAGCACTTAACAAAATACTTTATAGAGATATCAAACTCTAACTTATTCTTTCTATTGTGTAAGACTCAGAGCAGAGACCTTTTTTCTCTCTTCCTTAACTTTTAATCCAAGTAGTTTCATCTTGAAATCTTCTGTTTTGGGGAAGAAATATGAGGCTTCTTTTTTTTTTTAATGAATTATACCCAACTTACAATATTTTACTGGTTGCAGGTGTACAGCATAGTGAAACACAACAAAGGAATTTGTCAACAAAACAGAAAGGTAACCTACTGAATGGGAGAATATATTTGCAAGAAGATTTTGTCATAACAGCTTGACCTGGAAGAAGTCCTGAAACAAACCTCTAAAACGAGGGTAAGAGGAGGTTGATGGGTAAAGACAGATTGAGAAGGGGCTGATTTTTAATAATAGTGGAAGCCCAGGGTCTCCTGTTGAGTAGAAATGCTGAATTCTAATAGGGGCACCCACAAGGTGACAGCTGGGTAGCAGGCTCGGAGGAGAACCTGTTCTGAAGGGCACTTCTACCTCTTCTCAGCCTTGAGGGACCCAGCTACCCACCAGAGAACTTGGACAAAGAGGAGTCCAACTGAGGTCCAAAATGCCTATCCCCTACTATCCTTAACTGCAACAACATCCCTTTCTTGACCCTCATGAAAGGGGAGGAATTCTCCCAAACCTGAGTGAGATTGGAAAGATAAAGCTCACAACCAGACTTGATTTGATTCTGAACAAATAAGAAAATGGACATTTCTTAGACCCAAGGGTTATGTGGCGAATCCATTGTCACTACATGCACCCTGCCTCACCTGCTCCAGCTGCTTGCAGGGGAGAATCTTTAAATAAACCTCAGCAAAAGGTGCTGCTTAAAATGGGTGTCTATGTGGGCTTTCAGATTAAACAGTATTATACCTTCACTATTTATTTTTTAATGTATTTATTTATTTTAATTGAAGGATAATAGATTTACAGAATGTTGTTACTTTCTGCCAAATGTCAACATGAATCAGCCATTCATTATTTGTTTATAGGATAAGTAGAATGGGACTCATGCGACTTAAACTTTGCAAATCTTATCTTTGTTAGATAGAAACTGAATCCTAAGAGAGTTGAAAGCTGTTTAGCTATAAGAACCAAAGGGGAGGGCTGGTTTGGAACATACATCCCACAAGAAGATCATCTGGTATAAGTCTTAAGGGGAGAATTGGCTCTGACGTCATCAGTGATACAGGGCTGATGAGCAAGCCCACTGACATGGAGACCCAAATACAGACAGCAGGTAAGAAGCCTGATGTAAGGTTCAGCCTGTAGACAGTAGGAGGAAGGAAGGTTTCAAGTGTGGTCTCTAAGAGGACATTTTTCCCTTTAGAATTGGCTTCTGCAATATACTGTATTCCTGAATGTTAATTTGAGACATCATAGGATTGTATGCATAGATTTTTCCAAATGCCTGAGATAATTCAATTCTACAAACACTTATTAGGTATCTACTGTGTACAATGATCTGTGCTAGCCACCTGAGAGACATATAAAGGTGAAAAGGATAGTCCCATTCTTTCTCCAGGAGCTCACAATTTAATGGGAGAGATGGAGAGAAACATAAAACAGTCTAATACAAGAAACAGTATGTCATATGTTAAAAGAAAGAAATGCTACTAGCTTACATCTATTGAGAGCTTTTTATGAACCCAGCTGTTCAAAGATGATGCTGTGAAAGTGCTGCACTCAATATGCCAGCAAATCTGGAAAACTCAGCAGTGGCCACAGGACTGGAAAAGGTCAGTTTTCATTCCAATCCCAAAGAAAGGCAATGCCAAAGAATTCTCAAACTACCGCACAATTGCACTCATCTCACACGCTAGTAAAGTAATGCTCAAAATTCTCCAAGCCAGGCTTCAGCAATACTGAACC
Source organism: Giraffa tippelskirchi (assembly GCF_054371585.1). Classification (NCBI taxonomy): domain Eukaryota; kingdom Metazoa; phylum Chordata; class Mammalia; order Artiodactyla; family Giraffidae; genus Giraffa; species Giraffa tippelskirchi. Next base: position 33,991,000 of record NC_137280.1, on the reverse strand, counting down.
GTGAACTTCCAGATGTTCAAGCTGGTTTTAGAAAAGGCAGAGGAACCAGAGATCAAATTGCCAACATCCACTGGATCATCGAAAAAACAGGAGAGTTCCAGAAAAACATCTATTTCTGCTTTATTGACTATGCCAAAGCCTTTGACTATATGGATCACAATAAACTGTGGAAAATTCTGAAAAAGATGGGCATACCAGACCATCTGATCTGTCTCTTGAGAAACCTGTATGCAGGTCAGGAAGCAACAGTTAGAACTGGACATGGAACAACAGACTGGTTCCAAATCGGAAAAGGAGTACATCAAGGCTGTATATTGTCACCCTGCTTATTTAACTTATATGCAGAGTACATCATGAGAAACGCTGGGCTGGAGGAAGCACAAGCTGGAATCAAGATTGCCGGAAGAAATATCAATAACCTCAGATATGCAGATGACACCACCCTTATGGCAGAAAGTGAAGAAGAACTAAGGAGCCTCTTGATGAAAGTGAAAGAGGAGAGTGAAAAATTGGCTTAAAGCTCAGTGTTCAGAAAACTAAGATCATGGCATCTGGTCCCATCACTTCATGGGAAATAGATGGGGAAACAGTGTCAGACTTTATTTTTTTGGGCTCGAGAATCATTGCTGATGGCGATTGCAGCCATGAAATTAAAAGACGCTTACTCCTCGGAAGGAAGGTTATGGCCAACCTAGATAGCATATTAAAAAGCAGAGACATTACTTTGACAACAAAGGTCCGTCTAGTCAAGGCTATGGTTTTTCCAGTGGTCATGTATGGATGTGAGAGTTGGATGGTGAAGAAAGCTGAGCACCAAAGAATTGATGCTTTTGAACTGTGGTGTTAGAGAAGACTCTTGAGAGTCCCTTGGACTGCAAGGAGATCCAACCAGTCCATCCTAAAGGAGATCAGTCCTGGGTGTTCATTGGAAGGAGTGATGTTGAAGCTGAAACTCCAATACTTTGGCCACCCCATGCGAAGAGTTGACTCATTGGAAAAGACCCTTATGCTGGGAAGGATTGGGGGCAAGAGGAGAAGGGGATGACAGAGGATTAGAGGATTGGATGGCATCACTGACTCAATGGACATGAGTTTGAGAAAACTTTGGGAGATGTTGAAGGACAGGGAAGCATGGTGTGCTGCAGTCCCTGGGGTCACAAAGAGTCAGACACAACTTAGCAACTCAACAACAGCAACACACACAAAGCCTGGTTTCAGAAAGAAACTGGACTAATAAGTCATAGTTGAGAATAGTAGGATGCTGGCATGGTGGTTGAATGTGCTCCTAAGCACATAACCCAGAAACCATGGTGCTCCTTGTTTGCAGTAAAGATGAACATGGTGAAGGAGTGAGCGTGAGTGAGTTGTGTCATGGGGATTCTACAAACAGAGCCCTCCAAATATGCATGAAGGCATTTTTGCTTGCCATTGACTTGTTAATGTTTTCACCTCCTAAAATATTTTTAGTTGTTTCCTTTAATAGTTTTTAAACATTTAGTGCTGACCCCCTAGTACAGGACTTTAGTTTGTATGTGCATTGTACATATTAAATTATTTCTTCTCATCTTGTGTACTGTATTTAAGATTATCAGGAATTTTAGGAGATGGAAGGAAACTGGAGAGTTTTGCAAGCTCAGCTTATCTGTTTTACATCCTCCTTGTTGGACATATGGACCGAGTTTTCCAGACTTGCCCCGTCCTTGGCTTCTGACCTCCCTTGGTTGCCCTGTGGCCTCCCAGGGCAGTTTGAAGACCATGTTAGAAGGGTTGGTAAACTCTCCATTGCTGTAGTACTGGTTGATTATATTGTGTTTGGCTGTTTTCAGGAGGAGACCCTTTCTATTTGCACAGACAGCCTGCTAGAAGACACACTTTATCAAATTATGAATGTTCTTCCTGTGTCACCCTCAACTGTCAACCTCATTTTGATACTTAGTTCTCAAATTTGTAAACTGTTTCTTTCTCTCCTGAGCCTTCCTGCCAGCTTACTTTTCTCAGATTCCAAAGGAATCTCTTTCAAATATAATTATAAAATCTAGGATTGTAAAGCCTTAGCCAACATGTCTGGATTCTAGTTAGGCCATCTTATTTAGGTTAGAAGGTGTGTGCCTATAGCTGATTCATGTTGATATATTGCAAAAACCATCACAATATTATAGAGTAATTATCCTCCAATTAAAGTAAATAAGTTTTTTAAAAAATGGAAAAAAAGGAAAGATAGCTTCTCCGGTAACTCAGAGGTAAAGAATCTGTTTGCCAATGCAGGAGACTCAGGTTTGATCCTTGGGTCAGGAAGATTTCCTGGAGAAGGGAATGGCAACCCACTCCAGTATTCTTGCCTGGGAAATCTCATGAACAGAGGTGCCTTGTGGGCTACAGTGCATGGGGTTGCAAAAGAGTCAGACACAACTTAGAGAATAACAACAATCAAGAAAGCGTGCTTGTCATATTGGTAGATGGATTATAGATGTGAAGGAAGACTCACTCAGAGCTCCAAGCTGTTGTTATTGACCAAAGCCTAACAAAAGACAACGGTAGGGTAATAACACAAGACACCACAATTAGTGCACAAGAAGTTAGCAAACGCCTCAGCAGCGTGCCATACTCACTCAACTCCCTACTGCACTGGGGTGAAGGCTTATCTTTTATTTTTTTCCTACAACTTGTTTAAAATATATGTGGTTTACTTCATTCTAAGAAAAAAATTTGTTAGGGTTTGAACATAAGGAGATTTTGATTTCTTCTAGTAACTGCCTCCAGACATATCATGTTGAAGCATTCTTTTTCTTGAGGCCATATTTTAAAACTTCCAATAAATTTTTATTATTGTAGAAGTCTTGCTTCATTTTTGAAGACTCATTTTTATTCTTTCTAAAAAATTAAACCACTAATCTTTAAAAATTGTATACAAATTTTATAAATGTTTAAAACAGATACAAAAATTTGAATTAAATTACAGAGTTAATTCAACATTTTCCCCCATGACCACAGCATTGGCAAGATCTGACTATACAGTTATGTTTTTCTTTGGGAGAGGGACATGGTTTGCTTTTTCTGAATCTTTTCCCTTTTCTAGTTGCTAGATCCTCCAGTGTCTTGAGAAGAATAAATATCTCCTTACTTAACTAGGAGAGGTTGCTGGTGTCTCCCTAGTTGACCAGAACTGCTAACTTGGATTATCCTCATTAGGAGTGGACGATTGCTCCAACCTGCCCTGCTCAAGCTGGGCTCAAGTCTTTTAAGCTTTTCTGGGCACTGATGGTTCACTCTTGAGTTGGGCTCCTCTGCTGTTGACCCCCAGCTGGCACATTCACATGGGCTTCCTCTGCCTGTGCCTCTTGCTTGGTTTCCCAGAAAGCTGTGAATCTCATCTTCCCTCTGCAGCAATCTCTAGGCAAAAACACATGGGATCCATCATTCTCACCTCCTGGAAACCCCAAAGAGCCCTGACTCTCCTCTTTACTTGGCAGTCCCTGGGATGCCAGGTTACTCCAGTGAAATTACCCTGAAGGATGGGACCATTTAATAAGTCCCTAAAAAGACATCTAATTTAAGGGGAAAATATCCATTCTTTTTTTTCAGGCAGTGCCAAGTCTTATGAGGATTCTCTTGACACATCTATCTCTTTGGGTTTTGGGAAGTCAAGCATCCTGCTTTCTTGGCAAACTGCACTTTCTGAAACAGACTGCCTTCCTAGAGTTTGTCACACTGAGTTCAGTAAGTCAGACAGAAAAAGAAAAGCATCGCATAACATCATTTATATGGGGAATCTAAAAAGAAATGATACTGATGAACTTATTACAAAATAGAAACAGACTCACAGACTTAGAGAACGAACTCATGGTTAGCATGGGGGAAGGATAGGGGGAAGGGGTGGTTAGGGAGGTTGGGATGGACATGTACACACTGCTATATCTAAAATGGATAACCTACAAGGACCTGTTGTATAGCATGGGGAACTCTGCTCAGTGTTATGTGGCAGCCAGGATGGGAGGGGAATTTGGGAGAGGGGTACATGAAAGATAGTATACATGGGATACATGTATGTTATACGTACGGCTGAATCCATTTGCTGTGCACCTGAAACTGTCAACATTGTTAATCGGCTACATTGTTGTTGTTGTTCAGTCATCAAATCATGTCTGACTCTTTGCAACCCCATGGATTGCAGCACATCAAGCCTCCCTATCTCTCACCATCTCTCAGAGTTTGCCCAAGTTCACGTCCATCGAATCGGTGATGCCATCCAACCAGCCGAGTATAACTGGCTATACTCCAATATAAAATGAAAGTTAAAAAATAATAAAATAAATAAAACAGGCTGCCTTCTCCCCTCTATGCAGTCATAAAATCCCTTAAGAAAGCCAGCTCCAACAGGGGTCTCTCTAGTTACCCTTTCGGGAGGCAACTGACTTTAACACAAGAGCCTCTGAATTTGGAACTGGAACCATAGAATGACTTTTGTTCAGAACTTTGAGTTACTGAAATTTTCAACAACATGAAAAATTCCAGACAACATTCTATGTGTACATATATCATAAACTGCCAAGGCATTTCTAAAATTGTTCCTTTTATAGTAAAGCCAGCTTCCTTTAAGCAGCAGTGTGTCGTACCTGAGAGTTCCAGGCAGTCACACAGCTGTCACTGGAGGTGGGACCCTGGGACTCTCACCCGCATCTTGTTCAGGGGCCACTCTCCCTCCTGGCTGGGCCCCGGGGTCAGAGGATTACCAGGCTCTGTGAGAGGATTACTGCTCTATTTCTGCCATCATGTCAACGTATGTTCAACACTGATTTCATAGTGACCATTTATACTTTTCAGACTCTGCCCATGAATATGAGCGAGAAAGACATTTTCATGAAGCACAAGATATTACGATTCACCAAGTATCTGAATCAAGCATGCAAGAAAAGTGCAAAACCAAAAAAGAATACTCGCAAACTCTGATTTCTGAAACAATCAAGTAATGATATTTCCATAGTGATTCTTATTTTTTTTAATTTTTAAAAATATTTGTTTATTCAGGTCTTATTAATACTTGCAGTGCACAGGATGTAGAGAGTGCATACTCAGTAGTTGTGTTGTGTGGGCTTAATTGCCCCATAACACGTGGGATCTTAGTTCCCTGACCAGAGATGGAACCTGTGCCCCCTGCATTGGAAAGTGGATTCTTAACCACTGGACCACCAGGGATGTTCCTCCATAATAGTTTTCAGAGGATGATAATTTGGGTGCCTAAATAGTATAATAAAAATATAATAAATAGAAATAAGCAGATATGTGTGTGCTAGTCACTGAGTTGTGTCCAACTCTTTGAGAGCCCATGGACTGTAGCCCTTCCAGGCTCCTCTGTCCATGAAATTCACCAGGCAAGAATACTGGGACTGGTAGCCATTCCCTTCTCCAGGGGATCTTCCCAACCCAGGAATTGAACACGGGTCTCCTGCATTGCAGACAGATTCTTTACCATCTGAGCCACTAGAGAAGCCTACATATTATTAAAGATTTTGTTCTCTTGGCAGTTAATGAAATAAAAATTATTTCCTTTATTTTTCTTTCTTCTGATTTTGATCATTTCTTTTGGCTACTACATGATTTGATCTGAGACCTGTTTTTGTAACTACTTAAATCAAAACATGCAGGCTATAACATTATTTCTAGTTTTTCCATTAACATCATTTTAAAGGGCTTTAGGGTCAGATGAGCTTCAAAAAGGCTGACTTGTGGAAGTAAGACACTCCCTCTAGTGGATAAAGAGAGAGAAGAAAGTATTTGATTTCTTGATTTGAGGATTAGTTACAATTTCAATTTCTGACCACTAACTTCTGCTTTTTGGCTTAGTTTTTCCCTAAGAAGCTACACTTCGTTATGTTCCATTTATCAAGGCTCCATCAAGCAGTCTCTGCATCCTTTTTGTAGTTTAATTTTATCTTTACTGTGGTAATTACTTTCCCATTATGATTCTCTTCATCATTTAAGTCTTTCAGCCAACAAATATTTATTAAATGTTCTCCATGTGTGAACACAGTTCTAAGTACTAGAGATACAGCAGTGAATGAACAAAATGATTGAAAATTCTGTCATTGAGGAACTTAAATAAATATTAGGTGACTTCTCTGGTCTGACCAGTGACTAAGACCTAAGACTCTGTGATCCCAATGCAAGGGGCCAGCTTCAGCCCCTGGTCAGGGAACTAGATCCCACATACAGCAACTAAAGAACCCATGTGCTGCAGTGAATACCCAATGCAGCAAAAACAATTTTTTTAAATAATATTAGATAATGTTCATTTTGTCTGTGTGTTTGTGTATGTGTGTGCTTCCTACACGCCAGACTTCTATACATAGTCACTAGCAAATATTATTTAACTGAATCCTCCCTAAAGCCCTACAAGGAAACTGAGAAGCTAAGAAATTTGCCAATATCACAGAGAGTAAGAGGTACACAGTACCTTAGAAAGCATCCCTGATCAGACCACCTAGAAACTCTGAATCTAGTGGCTGTTTTGATTTTCATCATGACGTTTTAAAAAATTTGCCTTTCTTCTCCAACTAAGATGTATGCTTCCTGAGCAGGCACTCTGCTTGCTTGCTCATCCTCATAACCCAGCACTTACAACCTGCCATGTCTGGTCCTCCAGAATAAATTGATTTATGGCTTACTGATAATGAAATCAACAAACAAAAATTAAACTCAGGGATTAATCAACTCCTAAACCCTTCTCACCAGTGTACTGTATAATACCATGAAAATCCAAAAAATAGGAAGTGTCTACTTAAAAAATAGTCACAACCTAAAAGTTGAAAGTTATGTTTTCTTTGGTGGAAATTTTTAGGGCCTCAAGCCTGGGAGACAGCATCTCAAGTAACCTTGAGAGAACTGCTTCAAGGAGGAGAGTAGGAGCCAGGTTACATAGAAGTCTTACAACAAAGGGCAGGTAGTCTGAACATTAAAGCTGATTGTTAATTAAAGAAAACCAAATATCCTAAGTTTAGAAATCTAGCACTTTTCTTCTGTGTATGGAAAGATGCAAGAATCTGGGCAAGAATCATTCTTTTCGTATGCATCTCATCTATCCTGGGGCCAGTATCTCATGTTTTTAACATCCTGAGCTTCCTTGGGCTCACCGTTGGGAGTGACTGCAATCTGATGTTTGGGAGATTGCAGGTATTCTCCTTCCTGAGTGCCTTTTGCTGTTGTTCAGTCGCTCAGTCCTGTTGGACTCTGTGACCCCATACACTGCAGCAGGCAAGTCTTCCCTGTCCTTCACTATCTCCCAGAATTTGCTCAAACTCATGTCTGTTGAGTCAGTGATGCTATCAAACTATCTCATCCTCTGTCACTCACTTCTTCTCTTACCCTTAATCTCTCCCAGCATCAGGGTCTTTTCCAATGATTCAGCTCTTTGCATCAGGTGGCCACAGTATTGGAGCTTCAACTTCAGCATCAGTCCTTCCAAGGAATATTCAGGGTTGATTTCCTTTAGGATGGGCTGGTTTAATCTCCTTGCTGTCCAAGGGACTCTTAAGAGTCTTTTCCAGCACCACAGTTCAAATGCATCAATTCTTCGGTGCTCAGCCTTCTTTATGGGCCAGCTCTCACATCCATACATGACTACTGGAAAAACCATAGCTTTAACTAGACGGACCTTTATTGGCAAAGTGATGTCTCTGCTTTTGAATATGCTGTCTTGGTTTGTCATAGCTTTTCTTCCAAGGAGAAAGCATCTTTTAATTTCATGGCTGCAATTATTGTATGTAGTGATTTTGGAGCCCAAGAAAATAAAATCTGCCACCATTTTCATTTTTTCCCCATCTATTTGCCAAGAAGTGATATGACCAGATGCCATGATCTTCATTTATTGAATGCTGAGTTTTAAGCCAGCTTTTTCACTCTTCTCTTTCACCTTCATCAGGAGGCTCTTTAGTTTTTCGCTTTCTGCCATTAGAGTGGTGTCATCTGCATATCTGAGGTTATTGATATTTCTCCCAGAAATCTTGATTTCAGCTTGTGATTCATCCAGCCTGGCATTTCTCATGCTGTACTCTGCATGTCAGTTAAATAAGCAGGGTGACAATATACAGCCTTGATGTACTCAGTTCCCAATTTTGAACCAGTTCATTGTTCCATGTCCAGTTCTAACTGTTGCTTCTTGACCTGCAAACAGGTTTCTCTGGAAGCAGGTAAAGTGGTATGGTATTCCCATGTCTTGAAGAATTTTCCACAGTTCTTTATGATGCATACAATCAAGGCTTTAACATAGTTAATGAAGCAGAAATACATATTTTTCTGGAATTCCTTTGCTTTTTCTATGATCCAGTAGATGTTGGCAATTTGATCTCTGGTTCCTCTGCCTTTTCTAAATCCAGCTTGTACATCTGGACATTTTTGGTTCACATACTGTTCAAGCCTAGCTTGAAGGATTTTGAGCATTATTTTGCTGACATGTGAAATGAGTGCAATTGTGTGGTAGTTTGAACTTTCTTTAGCATTGCCTTTCTTTGGGATTTGAATGAAAACTGACCTTTTCCAGTCCTGTGGCCACTGCTGAGTTTTCCACATTTGCTGGCATCTTGAGTGCAGCACTTTCACAGCATCATCTTTTATGATTTGAAATAGCTCAACTGGAATTCCATAATCTCCACTAGCTTTGTTGGTAGTAATGCTTCTTCAGCCCCCCTTGACTTTACACACCAGGATGTCTGGCTCTAGGTGAGTGATCACACCATTGTGATTATCCAGGTCATTAAGACCTTTTTTGTACAATTCTTCTGTGTATTTTTGCCATCTCTTCTTACATCTTACACCACCTGAGGAGTATTCTAGAAGAGAAGAAGAAGAGGTATATTTGGGTGCCCTTATGACTCAGAAATTCACATTGAAGAGCTGATTGATGACTGTGACATCCTTGTTTACTGATATGGCAGGAAATATTCCATTTCTCAGAAATAACTCCTAACTGGTTGACTCAACTGAAGTATTTTAGAATTATACATTCTTTCCATTTTCTTAAACAGTAGGTGAAGGAAACGAAATCTAAAATGAACAAGATCTGATTCTTCAGAAGAGGTAAAATCTAGAAACAGAGTCTCACTTGCCACTTTTATGAAATTTGCAGTTAGAGGAGGCAGGAAAAAGCCAAAGCAACATTCACTCTGGGCTAAATGATTTCCTTAAAGAGCTAGCCAGGCTTTGAAGATAGAGAGCAGAGGATGGACAGAGGTGAGCTGTCCGTTCTCATGTGCTGCTGTGAGTGGGACTTAATGCCTATATAAAGGTGCTGCTTTCCATGGTGTTAGTTTGCTATTTATTTTGTAGTAATTATATCCTCAATTATGTGCCCTGTACCAGTATTTGCCCATCACCAAGTAACTTCCCAGGTGGCACAATGGTAAAGAATCCACATGCCAGTACAGGAGATGTAGGTTCATTCCCTGGGTCAGGAAGATCCCCTGGAGTAGGAAATGGCATACACTCCAGGATTCTTGCCTGGAAAGTTCCGTGGACAGAGGAGCCAGGCAGGCTACAGTCCATGGGGTCTCAAAGAGTCGGACATGACTGAGCGCGCACACACACACGCACACACACACACACACACACACACAAGTGATTTAAAAGCATAACTTTCTTTCAAACCTGTTAACCTTTCTGTGTCTGAAGGTCATTAGCAGCATTCTGGTCTAAGTTGCCCATGGCAGAACAGTAAATATTCAAAGAATTATCTTGCCATGTGAAGTGCTTCTGACTCGAATAAATGTTTGCTGAGGTTGTAGCTCTGCCCAGGTAACTACTTGGTAATGATGCAGGATCCAGGGCCGGGACAAGCAGGAAAAATTACTATCTGAAGGAACAGTCTGCAGGGTGGATCTCTCAACCTCCCCTTTAGTTTTGTACTTTAAAGAAGAATTGCCAGTGCCTGCTCCTATTACACAGGTCATAGTAAAACAAACTGAAAGGAGAAAACTGAAGGGAGATGATTTCAATCTGATAGTTATTAAAACAACAAGAACAAAAACCAACCCAGGGGAATCCTGAATATCACAAATCAAGAGACCTAGGCTGTCATCCAATCTTTATTAAAGTCCTGGGGTGGCTCTTCCCTCCTTTTAAAGTCTTTTGTGTGTGTGGAGTTCTGTCTGTAACCCAGCAGGACCCAGTGGGGCCTTCCCAGCACAGACCCCTCCCCCACATACTCTGCTTTAGCTCCTCTGAAGAACCTAGATAAGGGTTTCTGATGCATATTTCCTGAGTTTTATAGGCACTAAAACCAGCACCAAATGGAAGAAATTAACTACTTGATGATCACCGCCAGACTTTCGGGCACCTAAGGACTTAGCACCAACCAATCAGAGAATTGTACAGGAGCTGATCGAGATGCCCCTCCCTCACCTTGCCTTTAAACATGCTTTGCTAAAACTTTCTGGCAGTTGGGTTGTTTATTCTTTGCTTTGTTTGTTTAGCACAAGCTCCCCATTCTCCTTGATCAGCCCTGCAATAAATCTTTCTCTGTTTCAAACTACAATAACAGTTTTGAGTTTATGACTGTGTATGATGTTAGAGAATGTTCTAATCTCATTCTTTTACATGTAGCTGTTCAGTTTTCCCAGCACCACTTATTAAAGAGACTGTCTTTTCTTCATTGTATATTCTTGTCTTCTTTGGTTTTAAAATGTAATATAGTTAATTTTATCCTCAGAATTTGTTCTTGAGGAATTACGTTGTCCTCAGGGCTTGAATTGTGATTGAGGGAGGAGACAGAGGGAAGGAGAATGGAAGGAAGTGAGCTCCTCCTTACTATGGAAATTGCTCTTTGTGAAGAGCTATGTCCGTTTTTAGTGGAACCAAATCATCAAAGCTCTCAATGTGGTGAAATTCCCAATATACATGAACTTTGCTTTGTCATGTAAAGTTTTCTTCCTTCCAATGTTGTGGCAAGAGAGACACACATTTTATTTATTTTTCATATCTTACAGATTGTCATGCTGAAACTGTTTACATCAGATTCAGACTTGAACCCATGCCCTGGGACTTCAGCCCAGACAAAAATCAGTCTGGGACTTGAACCTGCATGACTGGGCCTCAAATCCAACCCCAACCCACAGTCTTTCAACTGAGATCACAGACCTGGTTTCAGGACCAAATGAAGCTCAAGTTCTTGATGTCTCATTGCAGAAAGAATTCAGTGAAAGACTAATTGATAGGTAAGAAGTATATTTATTCAGAGAGAAACACAATCCACTGACAGAGTGTGGGCCATCACAGACAACAAGTGTGGCTTCAAAACATGTTGTGGTTAGCTTTTACAAGCTGGGTAATTTCATAGGTTAATAAGTGAAAGAAAGAAAGTGAAAGTCACTCACCTGTGTCCGACTCTTTGCAACTCCATGGACTGTAGCCCTACAGGCTCCTCTGTCCATGGGATTCTGCAGGCAAGAATACTGGAGTGGGTTGCCATCCCCTCCTCCAGGGGATCTTTCCAACCCAGGGATCGAATGCAGGTCTCCTGGCAGAGATTTTCAGGAACTGAGCCACTGATCAATTTTTGGTCTTTGTTGGTTGGCCCTGTTACTGTCATCATACCTCAAGGTGCGTCATTTAGCTTGCTGATGTGTTACAGTGAGCATATACTAAGGATCAGGTTTTCCCTGGTGACTCAGGTGGTAAAGAATCTGCCTGCAATGCAAGAGACCTGGCGTTTGATCCCTGGGTTGGGAAGATCTCCTAGAAAAGGGAATGGCTACCCACTCTAGTATTCTTCCCTGGAGAACCCCATGAACAGAGAAACGTGACAAGCTACAGTCCATGGGGTTGCACAGTTGGACAAGACTGAGTGCCTAAGCACACACATGCTGAGGATCAAGGTCTAGTTGAAGTTGACTTGTCTGCCGTCTTGGACCCATTTGATTCTAACCAGTTTGTGTTGTGTGTCCTGGCTGTCATTCTTTCAAAGGTTGTGCCCTGCTCCCTTACCTCCTGTTTTAACCTTGAATCTGAAGTGAATCTGTGAGACTTCGGAGGTGGTTGAGGATGCTTCTGAGATGTTTTGTTCTGTCTTCTTTTTTAAATAAATCGAGAATTGGATGGGCTGGTCTTTTGTTTTTCTAGGAAAGGGACAAATTGAGCTGGTTTTACACAATTTATTATTTGCAGCTGTACCTAAAGTTACTGCTCTCAAACCTGGGTACAAAATGGCATAAGGGTGCTATTAGATATTGAGACCTCATTCATTTGTTCAGTAAATACCTGCAGAGGCCTTGGTGTTTGCCAAACACTGAGACAGATGACGAGAATACAAGGGTAACCAGGACTGCCTCCTTGGTTTTTCAGTCTTTATAGACAACAAAAGAGGCCATGATAACACACTGCGTGCTAAGTATGTAGTCTGAGTGAGGAAATGCAAAAAACTCAAGAGAAGAAACAAATCATACTTGGGTGGTCAGGGAACGCTTCTTGGAGGAATTTACATGTTGGCCAAGACCTAATATGCAAGTAGAAGTTAAACATGTGAAGGTGGGTTAACCATAGGTTAAGATGGGTTTCAAAATGGAAGGTGGGAGAGAATGCTATGAAAAACAACGAAAAATTGCAGCTTGTTGTGAACATAGATGAGACAAGATGTTGCTGAAGATGAAAGAAATCCAGTCTGAGCTCTATACGTTACACGTGGGATGGGCAGTGAAAGGGTTGAGAGAACAGGAGAGATTAACCAGATCTTGAATGCTTTTCTAATTGGTATCGAGGAATTTAAACTGCATTCCAAGAAAACAGGGGCTCATTAGGAAAAGTGGGTATCTGACACTGTCTAAGCACCCCAGCTTTTCAGGGCTGGCTTTCCATAAGCTTCCTAAGAAACGTAAGCAGGACATTAGGAAATTTTTTTATTAATAAGTTAATTTTTTGACAAGACATTGAAATCTGTTGGTAGAAAAGTATTCTCAAGTATTTCTTTTTATACATGTTTATAATTAGCGAACCCCCTTTTAAAGTTAAATCTGAAAAGACAACTAAAATTCAGGTCATAGTGTATATATATAGGATATCCATGATGCTGCTTAAGGGAATATGAGTTGATCCACAATACAGGGATGCAACATATGGGAAAATCCCTTTGGTTTTAATACTATATTATTAAACTCAATTATTGGCTAATAAGGTTATTTGAAGGAAAAAACAAATGTTTCAGAGATGAAAATGCTTAACATAAGATGATTCTCTGTGTTTAGTTTGCCATCTAGTGTTTATTTGTGGAAATAAGAAAGGCTAGTACAATAATTTTCAAATCATGCTCACTAGGTGGCAAAGGGATGACTCGAAGCAACATTTCAATTTTAAGACATCAAATTATATCATGAAACTCTCTGAGGTTTGCGGAGCTGGGAGAGTGTGTGGGTGGATGAGGTGGCTACTTCTAACAAATTGTTACTTCTGGGGAGAAGTACAGTGTAGGAAACAGTTCCCAGTTCTGGCCACTCTGAGAATCACCTAGGAAATTTTTTTAAAATGTAGATGGCCAGGTCACTCTCCAGATCTAGTAAATCAGATTCACTCAGTGAGATCCATGGTGATCCTAACATGCATCCAGGGAGATGACCACTGGGTGGTGGGATTTAATGATGATACCAAGCTCAGCCTGAGGGCTGACCTCTCCCTGAGAACTACCAGATTTCTTATGCAGTGCTGATCTCATGCCTTTATAAGTTATCCCCAATCATTGGGAAAGACACTGATGCTGGGAAAGATTGAAGGCAGGAAGAGAAGGGGATGACAGAGGGTGAGATGGTTGGATGGCATCACCGACTTGAGGGACATGGGTTTGAGCAAGCTCCAGGAGATAGTGATGGACAGGGAAGCCTGGTGTACTGCAGTCCATGGGGTCACAAAGAGTCAGACACGACTTAGCGACTGAACAACAACAAATCATTCCTAATTTCTGTCCTATTTGGGTTAAAAATGCCCAATTCCCTAGCAAATTTCACTTGTCCTGCTTGGGTCAGATGTCATCTCATGAATTCATCAAGGGGCAGAACCATATCATTTACAGACATGCTAACAGTAGGGACAGCCCTGTGTGTTGAGGGGCAGTTCCCAGTGAAAGGGGAACTACTGCGACTTATGAGATGTTTTTATGTTTATAAAAAAAAACAAAACAGTATTACTGTAATAATGTTGGGCAGAAAGAATATCTCAAGATTCTCAGAGGAGTCCAATGAAGAACAACTATTTGTTTGGCTGGAGTATTCAGTGGGAATATTGGGGCTGGGTGGCATATTATGAAAGACTTGGTTTTGACAAATTGGATCTGGGGGACTAGTGAAAATGACACATCAAATGTAACAGTTTCTAATTTGAGAGAATGGGATAGGGAGAGAATGTATATAGGACTGTAGCAGAAAATTCTGAGCAGCAAATTAGTTTGATCAGAGATACCTTGAGCTGATAAAAGTAGAGGGCATTCAGAAGGGCCTGTCCAACAAGGAGATAAGGATGAATCAGGGTGAGAACTCACATGGGAGATGTGGACACTAAATTAAGATGTGGATTTGGGAATCAGCAGAATCGATGTGATGACCGAAGTCACGGACATGAATGAGTTTCCCGAGTGACTTGATAGAGTCAGGGACCAGGAATGGCTCTCTGTAGTAGCGTATCATCACAGAGGAAGAAGAGTCAACAAAGCAGACTGACAGGAAGTGGAGAGCATTTGACAAACGTGGTTTGAAAACACAGTATGACTGAGTCCCTTCGCTGTTCACCTGAAACTATCACGTGTGTGTGTCTGTTCAGCTGCTCAGTCAGTCAGTTCAGTTGCTCAGTCGTGTCTGACTCTTTGCGACCCCATGGACCGCAGCGTGCCAGGCCTCCCTGTCCATCACCAATTCCTGGAGCTTACTCAAACTCATGTCAGTTGAGTCAGTGATATGCCATCCTCTGTCGTCCCTTTCTCCTCCCGCCTCAATCTTTCCCAGCATCAGGGTCTTTTCAAATGAGTCAGCTCTTTGCATCAGATGGCCAAAGTATCGGAGTTTCAGCTTCAAAATCAGTTGCTAAGTCATTTACAATTCTTTGTGACCCCATGGACAGCAGCTCGCCAGATACTTCTGTCCATGGGATTTCCCAAGCAAGAATACTGGAGTGGGTTGCCATTTCCTCCTTCATGGGACCTTCCCAACCCAGGGATTGAACCCATGTCTCCTGCGGCTCCAGCATTAGTACGCAGATTCGTTACCACTGAGCTACCTAGGAAGCTCTATACCCCAAAATAAGAAGTTAAAAAATAAAAATAAAAACACAGAACAGATGAGGGAGAAAACTACAGGTGAGTGGAAAAACTCACTACGGTGAGTAAATTAATAGCATAAAAGATTTGGCTCCTTTAAATTAAAACATTACTGGCTCATCCATGAGGTAGATGAACCTAGAGTCTATTATACAGGGTGAAGTAAGTCAGGAAGGAAAAAAAAATATTGGATATTAATGCATATATATGAAATCTAGAAAGCTGGTACTGATGAACCTATTGAAGGGCAGCAATGGAGACACAGACATAGAGCACAGACTTGTGGACAAGGGGTTGGGGGGAGAAGAGGGTGGGATGAACTGAGAATAGCATGGAAACATACACATTACCATATGTAAAATAGATAGTGGGGATCTGCTGTATGACACAGGGAGCTCAAATCAGTGCTCTGTGACAACCCAGAGGGGTAGGATGGAGTGGAAAGGGGAGGGAAGTTCAAGAAGGAGCAGACATACGTATACCTATGGCCAATTCATGTTGATGTATG
The DNA here is from genome assembly GCF_054371585.1 of Giraffa tippelskirchi. Classification (NCBI taxonomy): domain Eukaryota; kingdom Metazoa; phylum Chordata; class Mammalia; order Artiodactyla; family Giraffidae; genus Giraffa; species Giraffa tippelskirchi. Next base: position 33,975,215 of record NC_137280.1, on the reverse strand, counting down.
GCAGAAACCAACACAATATTGTAAAGCAATTATTCTCCAATTAAAAATTTAGAAAAATTCAAAAAAAACCCCAAAACACTGGCAACTTTGAAAAGGGCAGAATCTTTGAAGTGATGGAGGTCACCATGGGCTTCACATCCTTATCAACCCTTGGTATCATTAGGGGTTGGTCAGGATTTGATATGTAGGAGTTATTTGGCTATGCTCTGTCATGTATTGATATTACAAACTCTGTGGGTTGCGCTTTAACTCTACGATGTGTTTGATGAAAAAAGTTCCTAATATTAACGTAACTCAATTAGTCAATTTTCTTTATGCATGGTGCTTTTTGTGGCCTGTTTATCAGTTCTTTATCAAGGTCAGGAAGATATTCTCTTCTGCTGTCTTCTGTATGTGCTAAGTCACTTCAGTCATGTCCAACTCTGCGATCCCATGGACTGTTGCCCGCTAGGCTCCTCTGTCCATGGGACAAAGGGATATCTCCAGACAAAGATATTAGAGTGGGTTTCTATTTCCTCCTGCAGGGGATCTTCCCAACCCAGGGATAGAACCCACATATCTTATGTCTTCTGCACTGGCAGGCAGGTTCTTTACCACTAGTGCCACCTGGGAAGCCCTGCCTGCTATCCTCTAGAGGCAAATGGAAACCTTAGAAGGACTGCCATGCAACATATCTAGCCGGGAACCAGTCAGACATGAAGATTCATCTTCAATTCATTTTCAAAAGAGAACAGTACTATCAGAAAAGAATACTTGATTATGGCTGAACAGATGGAAAATAAAGAGTATTTACTGCCCTCTGGAAAATTTGTCAGTTTCAAAAAGAACAAAACGTTGCACAGGGAAAATGCAATCTGTAGCTAATCAGTGAATAAAAGTTCTAAGTGAAACATGGCTTATAAATTTAACATCAACAAAAAATAGACATCACTTAATTAGAAAGATGGCAAGGTGGAGGTAAAACTAACTCATGGAATTAAGACTACAAAGTCCTCATCTTCCATACTAACAAGTTAATAGATAATTAATAAAGTAAAAAGATGTAACAGAATATGTTTATCTTTAATTTTTTTTTTAGGATGGAAGTAAATACCAAAAGAAACTACTTAAAGACTTTCAATTCAGCATGGGGTGGAATGAGATAGAAAAATGTTGCTTTCCCTTCTAAGCTCTGTGTAGTATTTTTTTTCTGTATAGTATTTTGAATTTTTTATTTGTATGTATTAATTAAATAGCAAAAATATTTATTTTTGTAAATGAAGCAGGGTAAAGATAGAGGGCTATGAATCTGAAGCAAATGGAGATTATTTGAAATGATTATTTTTTATTTCTTTAAACACTGTATCTTAAGCTCTAGATTAGATCTAGAAATAAAGGACAATTGAGTCAAAATGATAAATATCCAGTCAAACAACTGACCTAAACATTGTGTACCATTTCCAGGAATAGCTAGTAATTCAAACTGAACCCAGAGAGCACTTCACACGTAAGAACGTGATGGAATGAATTCTTTTATTTAAAAAAGGAGGGGAGTGTTCAAGTGTGTGTATTTTGTGTGTGTGTGTGCTTAAACATTTAGGAAAATTACAAACTCTGACTATAACATATATTGTACATGTTAAGTCTAATAAATCCTGATACTCAAGAAAACATTTTCAAATTACTGTTGGATAATTTATTAATCAATTATCCTTTTTCAATGTCTAAAGAAATTTTAGTCACAAAGCATCTAACTGCATTTAAAATAAAAAGATGAAAACAAGCTATCTATTAGAAAATTACTTCAAGACTTTAGAAAAGTTGGGAAAACTACAGGCAAGAACCAAGGACGTATATTCAATCACAATTTAAAGTGTTTAATAGTGATAACACAAAGTCCCTGAAAGCAGTGGATTGATTATACTTTTTATTTAAAATTTTATCCATGATATATTCTTAATTATAATACATTTAATTGCAAAACAACCTGTCTTAGAATAATGTAGTGTGAGATGCATGTGACCAATAGTATAAATATAGCAATTACAGTACTCAAATCTTAGTTTCATAGATATGTACTATATTAGATGTGTACACCAATTAAAAGAAAAAAGCAAACCCTGTCTTGAAAACTTTACAGAAACACCTTATCTTTCATTAAACATATGGCCCACATGAACCTATATGAGAACTTAATAGTCTGCTTGCATACCAAGGGACAAGGCTAAAATTAATAAATTAATCTTTTAAAAATATTTATGAACCAGAAAAATTTTCTTTTTGGGTTTGAGAAGCCAAAGACTATTAAGGGATATTTAAAGACCGAATAGAATCCAGTGGCAATGAAGTTAAATAAGGAATTGGGAAGAAACAGATAGTCCAATATTAACAATGCAGTATATCTGTGTATATCTTCTTGGCAAATAGATGGGGAAACAATGGAAACGGTGAGAGACTTTATTTTGGGGGGCTCCAAAATCACTGCAGATGGTGACTGCAGTCATGAAATTAAAAGACGCTTGCTCCTTGGAAGAAAAGTTATGACCAACCTAGACAGCATATTAAAAAGCAGAGACATTACTTTGCCAACAAAGGTCTATCTAGCCAAAACTATGGTTTTTTCAGTAGTAGTGTATGGTTGTGAGAGTTGAATTACAAAGAAAGCTGAGTGCCGAAGACCTGATACTTTTGAACTGTGGTGTTGGTGAAGACTCTTGAGAGTCCCTTGGACTGCAAGGAGATCCAACCAGTCCATCCTAAAGGAAATCAGTCCTGAATATTCATTGGAAGGACTGATGCTGAAGCTGAAACTCCAATACTTTGGCTACCTGATGCGAAGAGCTGACTCCTTGGAAAGACCCTAATGCTGGGAAAGATTGAAGGCAGGAGGAGAAGGAGACAACAGAGGATGAGATGGCTGGATGGCATCACCGACTCAACGAACATGAGTCTGAGCAAACTCTAGGAGATGGTGAAGAACAGGGAAGCCTGGCATGCTGCAGTCCACGGGGTCACAAAGAGTCAGACACAACTGAGCGACTGAATAAACTGGTTATCTGTGTATCTGCCAGGTTCCTGTGCTCATCCAGGTGAGCCCCAACATCTTGAGAAAATGAATTCTGAGTTTAGTAAAGTGTCACACAGTACTAAGCTACATCAGATACCTGAGGAAAGTGCTTTTTTGAAACCATTCTTTCTCATTTATGAACTTTAAGGTAATCCGAACGAATACTGCAATCAGTGTTTTGAAAGATAAATAAACTGCAGAAAAGGCCACAATAATAAATGATATCAGCAGGTACAGTAATTGAAATATATCAGAATAATGAGAACTGTAGCCCAGGAGACAGTACCTCAGATAGCTCTGAGAAACTGCCCCAAAGAGGCAGTGGGGAAGGCCAGTATACATGTGATTGTGGTGAAGGGGGAGTATATGCAATCAAGCACATATTTTTTTGCTAACGGTTTCTGCTAGTCATGAGGAGCAGTCATCACCATGAAGAATTTTAGTGCTTTTCTACATATGAGCTCATAAAATCAGCTCCTGGAAATATCTAACTATCTGAAGACCTTTTCCACCAGCTTTTCCCAGAGCACAGTTCAGTTCAGTCGCTCAATCGTGCCCCACTTTTTGCAACCCCAGGGACTGCACAGCTTGCCTCATTTCTGCTCTCCACCCTGAACTCCTTTTCAGGCCATGTTGAAAGTCAGCAGCTGTAGCAGAGCATGAGTTAGTCCTTGTAGAGATAGATGGCAAGTGCCCATGGTGAGTGCCAATGTGTAGTTGACACTGTGGAAAGAAGAATGGATTTCAGTTGTTAGCGATTTATCTTCTCCACCTGATGGTAATTAACTTAGATTTTGCTAAAAATACAACAGGAAGCTGCTACATGGACAGAGGAATGGACTATTCAATTGCTTTGTTATGAAAATCATAGAGCAGGATTAGAGAGGAAATAGAGAGATGAATTAGAAAGCTTTTGAAGTAGTTGGGACAAAAGCTACTGGTGCTGGGAGCCAGAATGAAGGCAATGGGGAGACAGATTTGGGAACTCAGAGTGGAGTTTGGAAGTAGTAATAATCAGAGAACAAAAGAAAGGATTAAGAGGCTTCCCTGGTGGTTCAGCAGTAAAGAATCTGCCTGCCAATGCAAGAGAAACAGTTTCAATCCCTGATCCAGGAAGATCCCACATGTCGCGGAGCAACTAAGCCTGTGCACCACAACTCTTGAGCCTGTGCTCTAGAGCCTGAGAGCCCCACTACTGAGTCCGTGGCACCAAGGCTACAGAAGGCTGTGCACCCTAGAGCCTGTGCTCTGCAACAAGAGACGCCCTCACACTGCAACTAGAGGGTAGCCCCCACTCACCACAATCAGAGAAAGCGCGGCAACGAAGACCCATCACAGCCAAACATAAATATATAAAAATAAAATTTTAAAAGAAAGATTAAAAATTTCACCATTTCCAGAAAGTGCCTAGGCAAAGAGAAGAGGCCAAAGAAGGAAAACAAGACAAAGACCTTTGAAAGCCAGTGTGGGAAATGCTTTGAAGTGACTGGGAAGGATGCTGACTCGAAATGAGTCTCAAATCTCCCCAGGGACCTCTGATTGTTTTTGATCTGGTTCCTAAGTTGTCATGCTGGGTGCACTTAAAATAGCCAAATGAAGCAGATATAATGCAAATCTGTATCCCTAGAGCCAAACCAAAGTCTGGAACTTAAGTGAGCATGAAAGCTGCTAAATTTTGATCCAGGTTCCAACATGACAGGTATTATCTCATTTAATTCTCACCGCAACCCTATGAGAGAGGTCTGTCATGAGTCTCATCTCACAGAGAAGTAAACTGAGACTCAGAGAGAATAAGGAACTTGACCAATATCACAAAGCTTGTAAGTAGCAGAGTAGAATTTGAACCTACTTAAGTCTGACCCCAGAGTCTTGACTCTTAATCCCTAAGCTCTGTTGCTCTATACAGGAGATGCTCAGTTAATGTTGAATGAATGAATGAGTCAAGGGATTACAATTTTGGCCCTTCTCTCTAACTCTGGGTTTCCCTGGTGGTTCAGCGGTAGAGAATCTGCCTGCCAATGCAGGAGATATGGGTTTGGTCCCTGGTTGGGAAGATCCCCTGAAGGAGGTAATGACAACCCACTCCAGTATTCTTGACTGGAGAATCCCATGGACAGAGGAACCTGGTGGGCTACAGTCCATGGGGCACAGAGTCGGACACGACTGAGCACACACACCAAACTCTACCTCTGCTTAGAACCCAGTACCTCTCTGACATTTCCAAGCTGGCCAGCTTTGGGAACTTGTGGAGACAGTTCCCATTGGATGCTGTGTTGGCTTTCTCAGGAGGGGTGTTGACAATGACAATGGAAAGCCTATCTCAAGATATTTTATGGACAAGCAGAGATTTAGGAAAATGAAACAGACGCAAAGAAGATAGAAGATTTGCCCTTGGGGTCAGTAGCTAACAGCCTGAATATGAGGATTTATGAACTTTTACTTCATAGGATTCTCAAAATGCGTAAGAGAGGGATTTAGGGGGTTGGTGAGGGACTCTGTAGATGCAGAGGTCAAGAACAAAGTCTTTGATTAGAGATGAAAAGGTCACTTCATGTGTATCTGCAGACAAGAAGGATCTGGTGAATTTGGGTTACAGTAGTTCTGGATCCAGGAAGTAATTTGTGCAGAACTGATAAACCATTGATCTGAATACACCTGAGTAGAATTCAATACAGATGCTCAGAGTTAGAAGGACTCTTAGAGGTCATATACTTTAGCTAAGGTGCTTAAATGTGAACACGCCTCAGTAGAAATGTCAGTCGTTTCCCTCATACTGGCCTCAGAATAATAAAAAACTATGTTCTATGTTTACTTTAAAAGTTCAGCTATTCTACAGAATGGAAATGCTTTATGAATCTTTCTCACACATTTCTCTGACATGCACTGGAATTTGAGGTCAAAGATTCAGCCTATAGACACTGACTTAATATTCTGGAAATGTAATATGCCTTGCTGTGCTTAGTCACTCAGTCATATCTGACTGATTCTCAATTTTTAAAATTCTAACGACCTGATTGAAAGCAGTATGTGATGTTATGACGTTAAATAATCATATTATAATAATAGTTATGTAATCATTTCATAATTTGATTATCAAGTGGTCACATTTTGATGTTATGATAACATCACATACTGCTTTCAATCAGATCTTTTGAATTTAAAAGATTGAGAATCTAATGAAGAAACACATGTGCAAATACATTATAAATCATTGTGGACTTCACAAGTTAATGACATTTTTAAATGATTCTTGGATATATTGTTGGTGATTTCTCTATTAATAGCCTAATAGCTTATCGATTCTCCCAGAAAGACTGCCTAATTTATTATTAACATTCTAAAGCAACAGAATTTGCCTATCTTTCAAATTCAAAAGACCTATTGGAAACAAACCGTATTTGATGTTTTTCCACACTGTTTCACTCAGTCCTCACAGAAAGATGGTGAAGTGAGTCTTATGATCTGCATTTTGTATGTGAAGGTACAGAGGCCCAAAGACATTATGGAACTTGTTCAAAGTATTGTAGCACAGACAATAAATGGAAGAACGGGGACCAGGACCTAGGGCCTGTTGAGCTTGTTGTACCAACATTCATTCCATGTTTGTCTAACATTACTTCAATTTCAGATTTTTCTCAGGGGGTCAATTCTTTCCCACACATCATTCACGGTTGCCTTGAATTGGGTGGACCACACACCCAGTGCCCTCTGCAATCCAGAGAGTGTCAGTGCTGTCCGTGGGTCCCGTGATTCCCCTTCTCAATCAACTATACATCCATCTCCTCTTCCTTCTTCCTCCCTCCTCACTGTCATCAAGATAAGAAACTGTAAGCAAGGAGATGAGAAGTTCTAAGGTTCCCACCACACCGTCTACCCATCAGCCTGAATCTGGGTTTATTTTCTCTGCTTTGCCTCCCATTATTATGGAAAAAATACCTATATGCGTATCTAACATCAGCTCTTCTGTTTGTGCCTTGGAACCCATGGCTCCAGCAATTCTCTTCTTTCCACCCCTTGACTCAAATTTTCTTCCTTTTTTTACCTAGATCATTCCCATCACTGCACAAAATTCTATACTATCCTCCATATTAAAAACTAAATGAGGACTTTTCCTGGCCATCCAGTGGTTAAACCTCCACACTTCTAATACAGGGAGTGCAGTTTCAATCCCTGGTAAGGGAACTAAGATCACATCTGCCACGTGGTCAAAAAACTACACCAATCTACAGAACTAAACAAAACCCCACTTTACCCTATATTGTTCTCAATTTCCTTTTATTGCAAACTCCTTGAAACGCTATCTGGATCACAGTCCCTAATTCCTTTCCATCCATTCTCTTTTGAACCCAATCCATTTAGGCAATCACCTATTACACCCATGAAACTGCACTTGCCAATATTTCCATGACTAGGGTGACTGCACATCTCAATTTGTACAGACAGTCTGGGCATTTACCTTCTCCAGGAATAATTTTTCACTATCAAAGTGTCTTGGTTTGGATGATAAAGTATATGCTGACCCTGTTTATGACCTCTGCATTGATAAATCCAGCTAAATGAGTTCTCAGTCCTCACTGTGCTTGAGGTACTAGTATATAACACATCTTATCACATCTTTTCTTTTCACTTGTCTTCCAGGATCTCACATTCTGATTCTCCTCTTATTTTTCTAGTAGTTTCTCAGTTTTTTCACCTAGTTCTTCATCTTTCCACTTAGTGAAAGTTGCAATGCCCAAGGGCTCATATCAATTGAATTGTCTTCTTCTCTGCCCCATCTATATTCATTCTCTTGCCATCTCCTCTGGTCACACGACTTTGAATACCATTCCTGTACTATTCACACCTACATTTAAAGCTTTATCCTGAAAGTTTTCTTTGAAGTTCAGACACATACATCTAACTGTCTATTTGTCTAACAGCATCCCATAACATATCCAGAAGTGAACACTTGACATACTCCTAATAAAAAATTTTTTCCTCCTCCAGTCCTCTCCATCAAAAGTATTAATATCAACTACAGCATGCAAGAGGGCTTCCCCAGTGGCTCAATTGTAAAGAATCTGTCTGCAATGGAGGAGATGTGGGTTTGATTCCCGGGTTGGGAAGATCCCATGGAGGAGAGAATGTTTACCCACTCCAATATTCTTGCCTGGAGAATCCCATGGACAGAGGAGCCTGGAAGGCTACAGTCTATGGTGTTGCAAAGAGTCGGACAAACTAAAGTGAGTGAGTACGCATACACAAGTGTGCAGGAAACAAAAACCTTGATATTATCTTTGACCCACACTTTCTCTTACAATCAGTATGTCATCCATACTGATGTATCCAGTATGTCATTGGATCTTGTTTGTTCTAATGTACAACTCCTATACTTCTCACCATCCTCGCCATTTCCACAGGTGTCTCTCATCTGGATGACTGCAGTATCCTCATAATAGACCTTCCTCCTTCCATCTTTGCTTCCATAGACCACCTTCTCAATAGAGCAGTCAGAGCAATCCTTTCCACAACTAAGTCACATGTCACTCTTCTGCTCAAAATACCCCACTCAGTATAAGATCCAAATTCTGTACAGTGACCACTGGCCTGCTGTCATCCTGCTCCGTTCACTTTTCTGATTTTCTCACCTCCTTTCTGATGTTCTCACCTCCTTTTCTTCCGGTCACCACTTTTCCCCAGGCACAGGGGCATCTTTGATCTCTCCTGCTCAGAATCTGAACACTCACTGTTTCCTCTGCTTGGGTTACTTTCACTGTTCCCATGAGCTACACCTTCACCTTCTCATTGAAGTTTTCCTTACCATCCTTTCTCCAATGGCAATTCCATTCCTTCTTGTACAGAAAGTCCCCGAAATACGACCGAGTGCCAGGAAAGTCTCTTGGACATTTTGTTTACATAGTATATTACTGACTGTAATTATAAGCTCCATAGGACAGGGATTTTTAACTCCTTTGTACCGTGCTATTATCCTGGTATTTAGAATAAGCGCTTGGAATAGTACACACACAATACATAGCTGTTGTGCATATGTTATTAACTGAATGCTGATTTTATTTCTTTTTGCAGGAATTTTTCCAAGTCTCTGGAAATTTGGGAGAATGAAGGGACATTTGCAAGGGTAGCTTGAAAAGGCGTATTGATTCTATTTTCCTTTGCAGAGGTGGTAAGCGATTGCCTGTAGGACACATCTGGTCTGCTGCTTATTTTTGTAAATAAAATTTTATTGCCATACAGATATGCTCATTTGTTTATCTATTGTCTAATGCTGCCCTCATGTTCTAACAGCAGAGTTGTGTAGTTGCAACGGAGTCTATATGGCACACAAAGCTTAAAATATTTGCTGTTGGCTCCTTTATAGATAAATTAAGTGTTCCAACCCTTTTTCTTCTTTGTTTCCATAATTTTAACTGAGGTCATTAAAAGAGGATCAGATTAAAAGATTAATAAACATTGTCAAGTGAAAATAAAATGAAGCAGAAGATGGCTTTCAGCTGGTCAGTTTCATTTAGACCACTGGGTGTCTCTCTTCCCTAAACTTTACAAGTAAATGTTGAATCAGACATCAGCCAACTTGGGGCTGTGACATACCAGACAAATATTGACAGTTGCTAAGGCAACTGGGATAACTTATTGCCCAAAGGATAATATAGGCGCCAATTGTGCATGCCATGTTTCTCACATAGTGGAGAGACAGACATGAATGAAAAAGTGTATTTCATGATCTCTCTTCAACTGTGGCTTAAAAACAACACATAGCTGATGCTTATCTTAATTCCTCTTTCAGTTTTTCTGGAAATTAACATTTTGAGGGTCCTTAGGTCAGCCAAAATATGTCAAAAATGGGCAATCTCTTTGGTTATCAATTCTTTTTCCCAGTTATGCCTGGAGTTTATCTTTCCAAATTGTGTTCTAATGGCCAACCATAAGGCCACATGTATTTTCTAGCTCAACCATCTTGTCACAAAAGTGGTTTCTGCAACATCTTTTTTTTCAGAGATTTCGTATTAGTCAACACTGGAATAATTAGTCTGTCACTTTCTTTGCCTCCTACAACATAGTTTGAGAGAGTGTTTAAACTTGAGCTTTTTCTGACATTAAACTTAAGCTTTTGCCATCATGCAAGGCTTCTTCACCGTGGCGTTATTGGCAACTGGGTTGGATAATTCCTTGTTGTGAGAGCTGTCATGTGCATTGTAGGATGTTTAGAAGTATCTTTGACCTCTATCCACCAGATGCCAGCAGCAACTCCCCTGCTGTTAAAATTTTAAAACAATGTCTTTAGATATTGTTAAACATCCCCTGGGAAGCAAAATCACCCCAGCTAAAATATTGTGCTAGTCAATCCTAACCATATCTTTCTTAGATTATCCTTAAGGCATCCTCAAGTGGAGCTGAAGTTTCAAAACACAGGACAAGAATTGGTAGGAATCTTAAATCAACCAAATTGCAAAGGAGAGCCTAGTTTTTCACAAAGTTAAAAAATACAGAAATTAAAATATTGATTATAATAAGTCCAGAAAGATCAGTCAATGAGAACTGCTTTCATTCAGTGAGATACAAGCTAAAATTCCAAAAAAGATAAGATCTCCCAGAGGAAATTTTGAGGTTCATTTTTTTCTGGAATATAAAATCATATTGTGTGCTCAGTTGTATCCAACTCTTCACGGTCCCAGGGATTGTAGCCCGCCAGGCTCCTCTGTCCATGGAATTTTTCAGGCAAGAATACTGAAGCAGGTTGCCATTTCCTCCTCCAGGGGATCTTCCTCACCCATGGCTTGAACCCACATCTCTTGCATCTCCTGCATTGGCAAGTGGATTCTTTACCACTAGCAGTTCCTGGGAAGCCCTTCTGGGCTGTATAGAAGTCTTGCTGTTGTGAACTTTGGGTCAGTGAGAAGTCATTCAGGATGGGCTCTGACCATGCCTTTGCTCTGCTGTCCTCAAAGCCTTTCCAATGACTGAGTTTGGCTCTCTGAGTTTGGAGCATCTGGGACTGATTATGGCATGGCATCTAGGAAACTTGTACATTTGACATTTGTCTTCTAGAAAACCATCAGCCTGTCCACAACTCTTAGAAATTGCTTAGCCTTTGAGTCCCTCCTTGAAGGCTGGATAATCCCATTTCCCACTGGACAGGAGGGGCTGGGTGAGGTCATTATGACAATTCATATGCAACATGCTGGGCTGTAACTCCCAAAGGAGCTTGAAATATTGATTTTATGCATGTCATGCTAAAGGCTGAACAGTTGTAATCCTGCTTTGTATATTACTTCTTGAAGATTTAAAACAAGATGGCTTTGCCACCAGCATAGCTGACATATTTTAATTAATCTTTGTGAAAGAGCTTGACATGTTTAAATGAGCTCATCCAAATAGAATCAGTTATCCTCCTCTGATATAGAATACATTGGAATGAAGGATGATTTATGAAGAATAGAAATCTCGCCCTCATTTTTTCATTTTTTCCTTGGGTATGTCTGTCATCTGCATGATGGGTTATGATTTATAAAGTCTATAAGAGTGTGTTGTATAGCATATTTTGCTATTCCTTGCAATACAGAGAAATAGGTAACTCCCAGTCTATGATGATGGGGTGATGCACACTTAATGGAGATAGTCTTCTCCTAAGTTCTCTAATGGATACTGCTTAAGAATGTTCTAGAAAATATTGAAAGCCACAAAACCAATGGTATGCTTTGCTACTCCTTTGGAAAAGTTAGGTAATTAAAGACTTACGTCATTTGTGGGAAACATGACTGATGGTTCAAATGAACTCATTACAAGCTCTTTCTTTTGAGTTTATAGATTGCATATTTTTCTCTCAAATACCAGTTAACGAGTAAAATAGGCAGAAAAATCAGTACCTCAGTGAGTAGTTATGAACACCGAATGAGATAATGTGTGTAAGAATATTTGGAATGGAAATCAATCTAATTAGAACTAGAATTACTCCATTAAGATGTTGGAGTATAAACTGGACCTAAAAAAAAGAGTCAAAGGTTCCTTCCTCAATAATTCTAGGGTTTTTCTTTCCACCAAGGGTGAAGTTAAAGCAATGTTGAAAGGAGACATACAGTTTTTCATGATATCAGGATAGATTGGATTTTTGGTTTTGATCTACTTTGTTTTTGAGGCAAAATTAGTACTTGCCCTGAGGTGTTTTTTTTTGTTGTTGTTGTTTTTAACGTAGTAGCTAAGTTGTGTCCAACTCTTTTGGGACCCCATGGACTGTAGCCTGCCAGATTCCTCTGTCCATGGGATTTCCCAGGCAAGAATACTGGAGTGGGTTGCCATTTCCTTCTCCAGAGGATCTTCCCCATGTCTGAACAAACCTGGGTCTCCTGCACTGGCAGACAGGTTCTTTACTGCTGAGGGAAGCTCTGTCCTGAGGTATTCCTCATTTTTTTTTTTTTAAGGTGAACTCTTGAGGTTATCAGTGGTAAGGATAGAAACAATGCAAAATGAGGTGTGAACTAACAGGAGGGTTGCTGAGAACCAGCAAAGGGAGCGTGGAACAAATGTTGTTGGATGGGTGTGAGTTCTGGACAAATTCCTGGCATCATAATTAATGACTTTCAGCATCAATTTTGCAAAGGGAAAACTTTTATTTAAACCATCAGGGAATGCAAGTCATAAATTTCCAGGTCTCATTTGTTTGTTTATTTGTTAGTTAGTACTTTAACCATCCAATTCCTCCAGCTCATGATCCTTTCATTCTTTCATCATTTTATCCTTTCATTTTTATACAGCATTGACTGAGTTCCCATTTTGTGTGAAATTACTGTTTAATATTTTGTAGAGGAGTAAAGACTGTTGAATGTAACCTGTAAACCATTATCTGTGAACTATAACAATGGCTATGATGGCTTCAGATTGATGGATAAAGTTTCTTTCTTAGTTGTGCTCATATAGAGGTTTCTCTTATGTTTGCTTTCCACCTCTTAAGTGTACGGATGATCCCAAAGATGGTATACTGAACTTGAGAAGGGCAGTTCAATAGTTTAATCTAGAAAAAAGGCCATTGGTGGACACACAGAATTCAGTGTCATCCTGGTGGACCAATGTATTGGGGAATGCCTGCATTTTCCAAAAATCTTTGAAGAAAAAAAAGCAAGAAATTGAAAAGTTGAGAGAGAGGGGTGAAAAGAAAGTAACAGCTTTGGAAACAAAGTAACAGCTTTAATACTACTTCAGGTAGTTCCTCCTGAGTTGTGGTGTATTAACTACCCTTAAAGAAGATGTGGCACATGAATCAGGCTTCCCTGGTAGCTCAGCTGGTAAAGAACCTGCCTGCAACGCAGGAGACCCTGGTTCGATTCCTGGGTCGGGAAGATCTGCTGGAGAAGGGATAGGCTACCCATTCTGGTATTCTTGGGCTTCCCTTGTGGCTCAGCTGGTAAAGAATCTGCCTGCAGTGCAGGAGACCTGGGCTTGATCCCTGGTTGGGAGGATCCCCTGAAGAAAGGAAAGGCTACTCACTCCACAGAGATGGAAAGAAGGCAAATGTGAAGTCTTGGAAATAAAGTAGCAGCCTCAATATTACTTCAGGTGGTTCCTCCTGAGTTGTGATATATCAACTACCCTTAAAGAAGATATGGTACATGTACACAGTGGAATATTACTCAGCCACTAAAGAAATGAAACAGGATCATTTGTAGAGATGTAGATGGACATAGAGTCTGTCATGCAGAGTGAAGTAAGTCAGAAAGAGAAAAATATCATATATTAATGCATGTATGTGGAATCTAGAAAAAAATGGTACGGATGAACCTATTTCCAAGGCAGGAATAGAGACAGAGAGATAGAGAACAGGTATGTGGACATGCGGTGGGGGGAAGGGGAAGGTAAGATGAATTGGGAGATTGAGATTGACATGTGTAAAATAGAAAATGGGAACCTGTTGTAAAGCTCAGGAAGCTCAGCTTGGTGCTCTGTTATGACCTAGATGGGTGGGATGAGGGGGTGGCTGAGAGATCCAAGAGGGAGGGGATATATGTATGCATACGGCTGATATACTTCATTGTATGGCAGAAATTAACACAAACACTGTAAAGCAGTTGTATATATTCCAATTTTTTAAAAATCCTTAAAAAAAGAAAAACAACTGACTCATGTAACCAGGCAGGGAATCTAAAATAGCCAAGGACATGTAAATAGTCTTTCATTCTGTGGAAGACACAAACCCTGAGTAGTGTAAAATTTAGCCAAATGCCTATGACAGCTCTCAGTTCAGTTCAGTTCAGTCGCTCAGTCATGTCTGAATCTTTGCGACCCCATGAATCGCAGCATGCCAGGCCTCCCTGTCCATCACCAACTCCCGGAGTCCACCCAAACCCATGTCCATCGAGTCGGTAATGCCATCCAACCATCTCATCCTCTGTCATCCCCTTCTCCTCCTGCCCCCAATCCTTCCCAGCATAAGGGTCTTTTCCAATGAGTCAACTGTTCACATGAGGTGGCCAAAGTATTGAGTTTCAGCTTCAGCATCAGTCTTTTCAATGAACACCCAGGACTGATCTCCTTTAGGATGGACTGGTTGGATCTCCTTGCAGTCCAAGGGACTCTCAAGAGTCTTCTCCAACACCACAGTTCAAAAGCATCAATTCTTCGGCACTCAGCTTTCTTCACCATCCGACTCTCACATCCATACATGACCACTGGAAAAACCATAGCCTTGACTAGATGGACCTTTGTTGGCAAAGTAATGTCTCTGCTTTTAAATATGCTATCTAGGTTGGTCATAACCTTCCTTCCAAGAAATAAGCGTCTTTTAATTTCATGGCTGCAATCACCATCTGCAGTGATTTTGGAGCCCCCCAAAATAAAGTCTGGCACTATTTCCACTGTTTCCCCATCCAGTTCCCATGAAGTGATGGGACCAGATGCCATGATCTTAGTTTTCTGAACGTTGAGCTATAAGCCAACTTTTTCACTCTCCTCTTTCACTTTCATCAAGAGGCTCTTTAGTTCTTCTTCACTTTCTGCCATAAGGGTGGTGTCATCCGCACATCTGAGGTTATTGATATTTCTTCCGGCAATCTTGATTCCAGCTTGTGCTTCCTCCAGCCCAGCGTTTCTCATGATGTACTCTGCATATAAGTTAAATAAGCAGGGTGACAATATACAGCCTTGACGTACTCCTTTTCCTATTCGCAACCAGTCTGTTTTTCCATGTCCAGTTCTAACTCTTGCTTCCTTACCTGCATACAGGTTTCTCAAGAGACAGGTCAGATGGTCTGGTATTCCCATCTCTTTCAGAATTGTCCACAGTTTATTGTGATCCATGCAGTCAAAGGCTTTGGCATAGTCAATAAAGCAGAAATAGATGTTTTTCTGGAACTCTCTTGCTTTTTCGATGATCCAGCGGATGTAGGCAATTTGATCTCTGGTTCCTCTGCCTTTTCTAAAACCAACTTGAACATCTGGAAGTTCATGGTTCACATATTGCTGAAGCCTGGCTTGGAGAATTTTGAGCATTACTTTACTAGCGTGTGAGATGACGGCTCTAGATAACCAATAAAAGGACATTTGCTCTGGGCTTAATGCCCATGGAAAAAGTGCCACACACCTAGCTAGACAAGGTAAGGATGAGAGTTCTTGGCTGTTACTATTTTTTTTTTCATAGTGAGATTGTAGAGTTCAGGGAACACTCAAGTGAAATAATGTCATTTTCCCCTTTAGGAAAAAAATAGTAGCTTCTCTAGACATTTTCAAAGCTATAAATATTAATCAAAGACAAGAAAGACACAGAACTAAAAGAGTGGTAGAAAATTAGTTGGTGAAAAATGTTTTGTGCAATTTACAAGATTTGAGGGTCTTATAAATCCACAGTTAAGTTGTATAGCGCTAAAGAGATGTGCAACTCAGTGCAAAGTGTTGGGAAAAAGTATGCTCACTAAAAGGCAGGACTTTGTGTTTTTAAGGAAGGCAATGGAAAATAATACTTGGATTTACTTTTGTTTCAAGGTTGAACAATTTAAACTTCATAAACCATTCCACTGTGGTATGAAGTTCAACTCTTTTTGTCTAAGAACCTGTGTCCAATGCTGGGAGAATTATTTGTGTTGATCACTCTAATAGGAGAAGAGGTGTGTGGTCAGGCCTTGGACAGTCTCAAGCTTTGATCAAATGAAAGTATTAACTAATTAATACATTTTTCTTGGATAAATAGTAAAGGCTAATTTTTAAAATGGCAGTAGGCACTACTAAACAAATGACTTGTTTTTAAGATATTGAATGGTCATTAACTAGTTAGTAACTTGGGTTATAAACAAATTGTTAGAATGAAATGATCTATTTCAAAAAATGGTCTGATCAATTAAATGAATCTATCTACAAAGCTTTACATTTATAGATGCACCTTGATATATTGTTTCAGTCCAACAAATCAAGTGGCTCCATAAGAAAGCCAAATTCTTTGATTGGTAAGATATAGTTTTAGTAGCTGGTTTCCTGTTTGATTTTTTTAAATCTCTCGAGCAGGTTGGGGGATGTATACATACAGTTTTAATTAGTATCTCCATTGCTTCATCAAAAAGTTTACAAACAACAAATGCTGAAGAGGGTATAGAGAGAAGGGAAGCCTCTTACACTGTTGTCAGGAATGTAAATTGGTACAGCCACTGTGGAGAACATAATGGAGACACCTCAAAAAACTAGAAATACAACTACCGTATGACCAGCAAACTCACTCCTGGGTGTATACCAGGAGAAAACCATAATTCAAAACAATACATGTGCCTCAGTGTGTACTGCAGCACTATTTACAATAGTCAGAGCATGGAAATAACCTCAATGCCCATCAACAGAAGAATGGATAAGGGAGATGTGGTACATATATACTATGGAATATTACTCAGTCATAAAAAGGAATGAAATTGGGCTATTTGTAGAGACATAAGCAGACCTAGAGACTGTCATACAGAGTGAATAAGTCACAAAGAGAAAAACAAATATCATATAACATGGCTTATATGTGGAATTTAGAATAATGGTTCAGCTAAACTTATTTGCAAAGCAGAAATAAAGACATAGACGTAGAGAACAAACTCACACATAACAAGGGGAAAAGGAAGGGTGGGATGAATTGTGAGGTTGGAGCTGATGTATACGCCCTACTTTGTATAAAATAGCTAAGTAATGAGAACCTACTGTGTAGAGCAGGGAATTCTACTCAGTGCTCTGTGATGACCTAAATGGGAAGGAAATCTAAAAAAGAGAGGATATACGTGTATATATAACTGATTCACTTTGTTGTACAGCAGAAACTAACACAACATTGTAAAGCAACGATACTCCAATAAAATTTAAAAAGAAAAAAAAAAAAGACTTCACTGCTTATTTCATCACCATAGTGCCTGGAAAGACCAGAATAAATCTAAAGGCTTTGGTGGTTATTTTCTAATCCAAAAAACGGAAGTGCTTCTATTGCAGTGAGTTCAACCTTTAAAATGTTCATCATAATAAAAAAGAAAAGGAGGAGGAAATGCACTGCAAGCTCTTGGGAAATGATGGTAAGTCACGCTTTAATGAGTCTGGTCTCTACAGCCATGTGCCCTGGAGTTTGAATCCTTATCAGTCTTATCTGTAAAGTGGGGTAGCATTGCTCACCTTTTAGGGTTGTGGTGAGGAAAAATAAGGTTATAAAGATGAAATTTATGAGTGCATGGCTCACAGTAGGTACTCCGTAAGTATCCATGTGGATAGAACCACAAGAGTTGTTGAAGTCAACATCCTTGTCCACATTGCTGTTACTTGGGACTTCCCAGCATGATGTTTAAGCCTGGATGTTGATTTTCTCAATTTAGTGATGTATGTGCTGTTACTGTTCTTTGTTTCTATTTCTCTTTTAATGATTGTATACTGAAATTAAGTTAAATAACTATCTATTAAATATTGAAATTGTTTATTTGTGTGTAATGAGTGGTTTCTTTTGTTAACAAATCCTTTGAACCTGAAACAAAAGTAAAATTTTTGACAAAACAAGTACATGTAACCCAGGATACAGATAGTAAAGCAGAGGGATTAAACAAACAAATTCTGGATGTAGGATGATGGGAGAATTCAGATCCAATCCTTACCACATAATAGATTTTTGATTTGATATAAGCTGTTCATCTTTCCAAAGCTTTGCTTTCCTCATCTGGAATTTTGAGATAAACTGGTATTGCCCACATAGGATTTTTATAAGGAGCAAAGTGAATGAGGTCATCTATGTAAAAGACTTTGCATGTTGTCTGGAACCTAATAAGCTTGATAAATGTTAATTCTTTCCCTGTTCCACCATCCTCTCCTTCTTTATCTCCTTCTTAAATTTTAAATATTCTAAAAGAAACATTTAACAACATTTTTGTACTTCTAAAAGTGGGACTTTCGTACTTAAAATTGATGGTATGTCCTAGGTCATTTGGAAGAATTTATTTCTTTTTGATGTATACATTGTTAATAGTATTTCTTAAGATTGATGCCTCATAAAATGAGATAGAATTTGGAATTATTATTATTACTGCTAATCTGACCATGTGAAGTATGCAAGGAAATATGAGAAGCTTCAGTTAAATACTATTATGCAGCATCAATTTTACTTGAAGATTTAGGTGGGAAAAATTGAATAGCCAATTAGAAATTCTTAATGTTATTTTTATATTTAAACAAGCATGATCAGATTCAAGAAAAGTCAAGATTTATGTGAACTTTTAAGGAAAGAATGTGGCATGGCCTAGAAACTTCAGCTTGAAATGCTAGGTTTGTGTTGTAATTGTTCACCACGCTCAGCTGTTTGGAGTAAGGTGATGGAAGTTTGAAAAGCACGGTGTGAGGCAGGGGCAAGAAAACCAAACGAGTCCCTGCCCTCACGGAGCTTAGAGTCTAATGGGAGAAAGACATGAAAACAAATAACAGATGCAGGGCATTTTAGCACCTATGATAGAATTTCTATGAGGAGCGTTTAGGCACAAAGGAGAAAGTAGCCCAGTTCTGTTCGAGACTTAAGGGTGCAGTTGAGAAGACTTCTTAGAGAAAGTGACCTTGAAGCATATATTTTTTGTCTTTTATTTTATTGATTTATTTTATTTTATTTTATTTTATTTTTTTTTTTTATAAATTTATTTATTTTACTTGGGGGCTAATTACTTTACAATATTGTAATAGTTTTTGCCATACATTGACAAGAATCAGCCATGGGTTTACATGTGTTCCCCTTCCCGAACCCCCCACCCACCTCTCTCCCCCTCCCATCCCTCTGGATCATCCCACTGCCCCGGCCCCGAGCCCTTGTCACATGCATCGAACATGGAATGGTGCTCTGTTTCACATATGCAACTTCTGCAGCTGAATTCCCGAAAAATAAATGACCCAATCAAAAAATGGGCCAAAGAACTAAACAGACATTTCTCCAAAGAAGACATACAGATGGCTAACAAACACATGAAAAGATGCTCAACATCACTCATTATTAGAGAAATGCAAATCAAAACCACAATGAGGTATCATTTCACACCAGTCAGAATGGCTGCTATCCAAAAGTCTACAAGCAATAAATGCTGGAGAGGGTGTGGAGAAAAGGGAACCCTCTTACACTGTTGGTGGGAATGCAAACTAGTACAGCCACTATGGAGAACAGTGTGGAGATTCCTTAAAAAACTGGGAATAGAACTGCCATATGACCCAGCAATCCCACTGCTGGGCATATACACCGAGGAAACCAGAATTGAAAGAGACGCGTGTACCCCAATGTTCATCGCAGCACTGTTTACAATAGCCAGGACATGGAAGCAACCTAGATGTCCATCAGCAGATGAATGGATAAGGAAGCTGTGGTACATATACACAATGGAATATTACTCAGCCATTAAAAAAAATACATTTGAACCGGTTCTACTGAGATGGATGAAACTGGAGCCCATTATACAGAGTGAAGTAAGCCAGAAAGAAAAACACCAATACAGTATACTAATGCATATATATGGAATCTGAAAGATGGTAACGATAACCCTATATGCGGGACAGAATGAGAGACACAGATGCATGGAACAATTTTATGGACTCTGAGGGAGAAGGTGAGGGTGGGACGTTCTGGGAGAATGGCATTGAGACATGTGTATTGATTTATTTTAATTGAAGGCTAATTGCTTTACAATATTGTGGTGTTTTTTTTGCCATACGTTGACATGAATCAGCCATGGGTGTACATGTGTCCCCCCATGCCAAACCGCCCTCCCACCTACCCCCCCATCCCATCCCTCTGGGTCGTCCCAGCACAGTAGCTTTGAGTGCCCTGTTTCATGCATTGAACTTGGACTGGTCATCTATTTCACACATGGTAATATACATGTTTCAATGCTGTTCTCTCAAATCATCCCACCCTTGGCTTCTCCCACAAAGTCCAAAAGTCTATTCTTCATATCTGTGTCTCTTTTGCTGTCTTGCACATAGGGTCATTGTTACCATCTTTCTAAATTCCATATATATGCGTTAATATACTGTATTGCTGCTTTTCTTTCTGATTTACTTAACTCTGTATAATAAGCTCCAGAAATTTGTGGTACATATACACAATGGAATGTTACTCAGCTATTAAAAAGAGCACATTTGAGTCAGTTCTAATGAGGTGGATGAAATTGAAGTATATTCTTGAATGAGAATATGGAGTTTGGAGAGACGACAGGGCACACTCAATAAGACTTGTAGTTTTTAATCTTTTTCCTGGGTGCTGAGAAGCTCTGAAAAATATTGGGGAAGATTCTCACTGCTGAACTTTCAGAGGAACTAGAACATACATTTATTGGGATCTCCTCTGCCAAGGACCCCCAAGAATCTTGTGGATGGTCTTGCTTCAGCAGGACAAATCTGGGTCATATGGGGGCTTACTGACCCTTATTTAACCCAGGCTAAGAACTTTGTGACCTCTTCTAGACTTCTGAATCTATGCTACAAACAGATCTTGCTTCTCGGATTTTGCTAATAAAATATAAGTCCAAGCAGCATCCTCTTCTTGAATCATAAAGCATTTCTTTCCAAGATCCTTTTGGCCCAAAAGTACTGGTGGGCTCTTTATTCTGTGAAATGTTGCCATTTGAATGGAACTGTATATTCTTTTGTAGAGCTTCCTGGGTTGAAATTCACACCTTCATTTTCTTGTCCTAAAGAGAAAGACATATATTCTTTAGGAAAAATTGTACAGCCTTGCCATCCTTACCCTTTGCACCTTCTGATTATCCCCAGAACAGCTGGCTTAATGTAACAGTAATTCACAGTCCTCAGCTGGATGACTGTAGAGAATTCTTCTTTATTCAGAGTTCAGCAAGTGCCAGCAGTGTTATTGAAGCAGTAATTGAATTTGGTGAACCCTCTGCGGTCAAGACAGCATAACACTGCCTGCAAGAACCATGCAGTGTGGTTAAGATGAATAGACTTCCAACAAAAATGAATCTTCAAACTAGGCTCAATAGCACACAGCCAAAAGGACATACTGTTTTGATGATCTGACTTATGATATTGAGCATTTTTGGAGCAAAACCTATTCAGAAGCATGACAATGTGTATCTACAAGGAAAACACTGGGAGAGAAATCTAATACTGTCCAGAAATCTCCAGCAAAAGCTTTATTGATAATCTCATCAAGCACAGATAGGCATGTGACAAACATATTTCCTAGCGTAAAGGTGTCTTCACTGCATTGTTGAATTGAATCCTCAAGTGACAAAAGACAAGAAAAATCCTCCATTAATTTTCAATGGAGTGTGCCTTGTCACTAAACACCAATTAAGTGATTTCAAAAGTTTCACATTCACAGAATAATCTCAACAATCTCACAACTTTGCAATGCTGTTTCTAAAAGAGAACATTTATAGTTTGGGAAAACAGCACAAAAATGAAAACTGTTGGAATTGTTTTGGTTGCTGAAAATATACTTGGCCTCAGTGTCTGTGGTGCTGTAGAAAGGAAAGAACTTTGGCTCTGAGCTCATGCAGACTCTGAGTTTGAATCCCAGCCCCTTCATTCACTGTGTCCTTAATAGGTCATTAACTTTCTTTGAATCTCTTGGTCTTTTCCTGAGGTCAGTAATGTCTGCCTCTGAACATGACATGCATGATTAAAGAGTGGTGCTTGACTCTATTGAGAATTTTATTTTAGCAGCTGTCATTTGCTGGTCTACTGTGTGCATGGCTTATCAAGTGCTTATGACCAAGTATTAAGTTACAATAATACATGTTTGGTACCTAGGGTGACCATCTCATCCAACTTTTCCTGGGACTGTCTTGATTCTACAACTGAAATTCCTGAGTCCCAGGGACCATATCAGTTCAGGACAACTTAGGGTGATTGGCTACTCTCTCAATATTATGATTTCATCTTACAGGTATAGAAACCAAGACACAGAGGGTGTGTCCAAACTGCCCAATATCCCAAAGCTGGGAAAGAATAGACCTGATTTGCAAACCCAAGCTTGAATAACTCTCAAACCTGTACTCTACTCTGCTCTGTAAATATTGGTTTCCTTGTTGTATCACTAGAACGTTCTAGAGTTAACAAATATTTGTACATCAGATCACATTTTTTTTTCCCCAACTGTCTGAAATCATGATTTCAGGAATGTGTGTGTGTGTGTTTGTAGTTGATAGAGTGGGAAGACCTCTAAGTGAGAGATAAAGAAAATCATAGTGACAGTGACACTGAAAATGAGAGTTTAAGAGCCTAACATCTATTTCGAAGAACATTTTATCTTTTGCATAGTTCATTGATTCATTCATATATCCATCCATCCATTCATTCAATGAGTGAGATCCTGCTGTGTGCCAAGCTGTGTTGCATGCATGCTTCATCATGTCCAGTTCTTTGCGATCCTTTAGACTGTAGCTCCCCAGTCTCCTCTGTCAGCGGGCTTTCTCAGGCAAGAATACTAGAGTGGGTTGCCATTTCCTCCTCCAGGGGATCTTCCTGACCCAGGGATCGAACTCATATCTCCTGTGTCTCCTGCATGGCAGGCAAATTCTTTACCTGCTGAGTCATCAGAGAAAACCCAGGTACTTCTTTACAAAGAAGACTAAAATGTTGGCCTCAGGATGCTCATTGTAATGGGATTTTTAAAGAATTAGTTGTAAATGATGTGAGAGCTAGGATGATAGAGGCAAACCCTACATGTTTGAGCCCCTGCATTTATATCATCACCTGCATCCATATTGTTCCAGCCACCTGGATATTATTTAATGAAGCTCCAAGCTTATTCCAGATGCTGTGTTTTTTTTTTTTTTTGCCCTAAGCTGTTATCTCAGGCTGGAAGATTCTCTCTCCTAATCTTGGTGATTCAGATGTAAGATGAAATATTACCTCTTCAGAAAGAAACACCTCTACTACCTCCAGCTAAATTAGCCAGCCAGAAACTATTAGGTCACCTTAGTTTAATAATCTTCTTAGGCTTTATCTTCTTTGACTTTTTGTTTACTGCTTTTTGCTTGCTGGGGCCGATAGTGAGTCATTTCCATGGAGAAAAGTAACATTTATTTTATTGTTTGTTTTATGCATGACTGTATTCTCAAGACTTAAAACTATGCTAAGCACACAAATGCAGTCAATAAATATTTTTTGAATGAACAAAATGAATGAATTGATAAATGTTTTGAATGCTGGAAGGGGCAGTCAGTGCAGGATGAATGGGCAGAGGTGTGAAAGGAAATTGTGCTTGAAGAGATATGTGAATTTAGACTTGCTATTTCATTGTCCTGTTGTTGCTGTTCTCGTCATACTATAGGTAGTATGTCTTAAGTTGGATTTCCCTGGTGGCTCAGCAGTGAAGAATCTGCCTGCCAATGCAAGAAACACAGGAAACTCAGTTCAATCCCTGGGTCAGGAAGATCCCCTGGAGAAGGAAATGGCAACCCACTCCAGTATTCTTGCCTAAGAAATCCCATGGACAGAGAAGCCTGGTGGGCTATAGTTCCTGGGGTGGCAAAAGAGTTGGACGTGACTTAGCAACTAAATTACAACAACAAAAATGTCCTAAGTTTAAAAAAAGGTTCAAAAAGAAATCACAAAAAAGGGAAAAATATGACTCCAACTTGACATAATTGCTAATACTTTGTTGCCCATTTTCTCAGAGTTTTTTCAATTCATGGAAACTTATGAACAAAAGCAAATCACTCTTTTCAAAGTTCTATATATTTTATGGGGGTAAGTATTTACTGACATTTTCATTTTAAATATTGCTTTGTTCTTCATCATAATGGATGTCTTGGGATTTATCTAACCAAACATGTACTTTTGGAACTCAGAGTCTTCCTATTTTGCTCTTATGAACAACATTGGATTGAATAGTCTTGCAGATAATCTTTGCGGGGATCCACAAGATAGCAGAAGGAGATTGATTTGAGTTCTAGGTCCACCAATTCCTTTTAAACATTTATTTAAAAAATTTTAGACTTTCCCTCAATTGTAATATGGGGAAGAGTGTCTACATTGTAGGATTATTATGCAAATTAAACAATACAATGACAGTGAAGTGCTCGGTACAAAGTAAGTATGAAATCAAAGCCAGCACCCCTTGATAATTCCCTTTGAATAAACTCCTAGAAGTAAAACTGACTTTCCAATCTATCTTTTTTAAAAAATATTTATTTATTTATGGTTATGCTAGGTCTTTGTTGCTGCACATGGGCTTTCTCTAGTTGCAGAGAGCAAGGGTTTCTCTTCATTGCACACAAGCTTCTCATTGTGGTGGTTTCCCTTGTTGCACAGCACAGGCTCTAGACATGCGGGCTTCAGTAGTTGCAGCACACAGGCTCAGCAGTTGCGGGGCACGGGCTTAGTTGTTCCGTGGCATGTGGAATCTTCCCGGACCAGGGATCAAACCCGTGTCCCCTGCATTGGCAGGCAGATTCTTATCCCCTGTATCACCAGGGAAGTCCTTGCTAGTCTATTTTAAAAGGCAAATAGATGCTAGCTAAAGTTATGGGTGGGAAGAAGGCTTGCAGCTTGGAGAAGTGAAGTTAGGAATTAAGGAAACTTTTTTTAAAAAGTTATGAAAGAACCAGAGAACCAGTGCACCAACCGGAAACTTTAAAACACAGAGTTATATTAACTCTCGCCCTCACGCTGCCCAGATGACAGCCCTGCTCATGACTGTGTTCTGCATCACCACTGGACACTGAGTAAAGGCAGGCTGATCGAGGTAATCCTGGCATCAGGACCCCCAGTGCTCATACCAGCATTAGTATATTAGTAAAGATACAGGAGCAAACTAAGTGCCCATCACCAGATGAATGGGTAAAGAAGATATGGTATACATGCATATGTATATATACACACACACACAATATATATGTATATATACACATTCACACACAAAATAGAATATTACTCAGCCCTAAAAAAGAATGAAATTCTGCCATTTGTAACAATGTGGATGGACCTAGAGGGTATTATGCTAAGTGAAATCGACAGAGAAAGATGAGAAAGACACATATTGTATGTTATCACATATATGGAAGCTGAAAAACAAAATGAATGAATATAATACAACGTAAGAGAAAGACTCGCAGATACAGAGAGCAAACTAGTGGTCACCAAAGGGGAGAGGGAAGGTGGGAGGGACAAGATAGGGGTAGGGGACTAGGAGGCCCAAACTATTATGTATAAAATAAATAAGATAAAAGGATACATTGTATAGCACAGGGGATGTAGCCAATATTTCATAACAACTGTAAATGGAGTATAATCTATAAAAATATAGAATCACTATTTGTACACCTAAAACTAATATAATGTTATAAATCAGCTATACTTCAATTTAAAAAAGAGGATGCTCTTGGCAATTTAAGTTGGCTAATTGAGAGAATGGGGGTGGGGGGGTACTTTAACTAAATAAGGAAGCCAGTAAGGTGAGTTTTGTTTGGCCCAACCACAAGTTCAATTTTTAATATATGGAGGTGTCTAGAAGGCTGTCCAGAAAAATATAACAGGGCTCTAGATATTAGATTGAGTAAAAAGAGTGGAGAATATCTGAGGCCTTGGCAATAGAGATCACCAAATTAACAGCAGTCTTTTGTTTTCCTTCTGATCAGAAATTGTAAGTTTATCTAAAAGTATCCACTTTGCTTTCAATAGATTCTGTCTCTTGTTATCTGATTTAATTGGTAAATTTTAATTTCATTTATGCTTTCAATAAACAACCTGGAAGCACAAAACTAATAGCAGAATCACACTTTGATAAGATAATGTTTATTTAGTAATGTCCAACAAGTAGCGAAAGTAAAAAGAATATTTTTAAAAATGTATAATTTATATTTATATAAATACTTTAAAGGAGAAAAGCTGAACACGTAGGGTGACAATAGAAGAATGTATACATTTAAGTTGGCAGTCTATGTTATAGCCTGACAAGTTAGATAAACGTATGTAGATGTATATATCTTGTTCATGAGTTTGCCTAACTAAGACCCAAGGGTAAGTTTGGAGCATCTGTACAATAATTCTGAACTCCCATGGAGTTTGTGGTATCTCGTCACTGCAGTCATGTCGATTTTGTTTTTCTTTTTCAACATTCCACTACTAGCATATTTGAAAGTCATCAATAGTTGTAATCAAGTGCTTTGGGCCTCAGTTTATTCACTGGTAAGGCAAGAGGAACCCTGCTGATGTGTTCCGCTTCTTCTGAATTAAAAAACTAGTGATCCCCAGGAACCTCCAGACACATACAAAGGTCTGAGGGCTGATAGAGGCTGGTCATCTCTGTATAAGGGGTAATTTTCTGTTTAGCTTCTTTCTTTTGGAAAGGAGTCAACTTGTCTGAAATGGAGCCAGTTTACAACACCAGTGCACTTAATTAATAAGTGTTCCATTATTGGAGATATAGCTTGTTTTCCATGTACACAGAAAACAGATTTCAAGTTGGAGAACTATATGTTTCATCAGATCTCAGAATTTGAAGTTCATAGTTGAGTTACTGAGAAAGAGTGCTCCACAGAGAACCCTTAGGTCAATCCTCAATCTATGGTGAAATATTTATATGACAATACTCTCAGTATGACCTTGGACTTCACCTGTCATTCATTACAGTGACCTTTTCTTGAAATTTCACAAATGTATAACAAAATGAGCACAATGTGATACTGTTTACACAGTAAGATCTGTATCTGATTTCTGAAATTTATAGAAGTTTTCACATGTAGTAAACGTGTAGTAAATGTGTATAGTAAACATGTAAAAGAAAAAGTCATCCCTAAGTACTCTCCTGAGCTTACCTTGATTCCAGGTTTACAGTTAATCATATCCTTCATGAAAAAAAAGGCAGATATAACTGACCTCATATGACCACAGAAAATACATGAGACTCAGAGGAGGATAATAATTCTTCGTAATTTTTCTAATATTCATTTGATGGTGGGTGGCTGCAGTTTGCCTCTGTAGGTGGGCTTCTCAAGGGACACGTTACATCTTCCCTCTGCTGGTGTTTGGCTTTAAGTCTTAGAGGAAAGATGAGTTGCTGTGAGGACAGTTGTTGTGACAGGTGCAGGTTCCGATGACCATCACTGGCTTCTTGAGGATCTGCCCTGGGGAGCACTGGAACTCCACCTGGATGGTTTTGGTGTTGTGGGGGGTGCAGCATCGGCCATCGCTACAGATCCCACAGAACCTGGGCTTGTAGGTGTGCAGGCTCGTGCAGTTCTCGAACTGCAGGTGGATGGCTTTGAGTGACTTGATGCTACGGAGACACTTTTTTCCTTTCTAAGAAAGAAGAAAAGGAGTGATACATGAAATGGCCATCATTCCTCCGAGGGACCCATCTAGGCATATGGAATAACTTGCTAGTTGCCTACCCAATGTCTGTTGCTCTTTCTTCTTTGCTAACAGAATGTTAATTTTGTTTTAGCAGTGTGGTCCACTACAAGTATTTGCTTCCCCCAGAATATCTGGGAGCTTGTGGCAAAGTTCTGGGCCATGATACATAAACCAAGAGATTCTGGGAAATTCTTTGCCCTTCAGACAGGTACAGTTCTTAACTGCTTCCTGTTCCCGTCTGCCTTCCTACCTAGAATGAGGAAACCGTGCCTAATTGTCTATAACCATCTTTTGACCAAGCGACATAAGCATGAGGGTGAAAGCATATGCATGATAAAGAAAGTTGCTTTTTCAAGCCACCATAAGAAAACTGGCATTAGTTTTAGTCCAATACATTCTTTAGGTTCTATAAGGAGAAATGGAATAAATATGGCATCACTGCAAGCCTATTAATGTTTCAAATTTTTTCAGACATTAACTCACTTAACCTTATTAGCAACATTCACTCATACAAGGAGCGATTATTCATGTAAAGAGCAATTGTCCAAGTTTTATAGATGATTAAATGGAGTCTCAGAAGGCTGAAGTGATCAAAAGACAACTAGTAACTGAATTTGTCTGACACAAAGCTTATTTTTTCTGCTGATATTACACTGTGACCTCAGGAAAGTCTGAGACAGTGGGATTTAAGATTATTTTCCAAGAAGTCATGGTAAGTAGGGAATTTATTCAACATTCCATTAGTAATTATGGATGAAGAACCCCAATACTGATAATGCAGTAAGACACTAAATATATGTTAATTTCCCACCTAGATTTCTTCGCCTAATTTGTCATAATTCTCCACTGCTTTTCACATTTTTAGGCATAGTCCATAGATCGTAGAGTGATGAGACTTGGAATTCTCTAAAATCAGTAGCTCTAAAGCTTTAAGAGTACATGAAAATGTACTAAACACACATTGCTAAAACACACATTGTTGGGCCTTAAACCCAGGGTTTTGATTCAGTAGATCTGACGTGGATCCTCATAATTTGCAATTCTAAAAAGTTCTTAGATGATGCTGCTGGTCTGGGGACTACACTTACAGAAGCACTATTTCACATTTAAGAATCTTTCAGTGACAAGGAAGTAATGATTATTGGGCTAGCATTTCCCTAGATTCTGAGCACATTTCTGGACTTTTAATGAAATATATACATATACTATAAATAAATATCTTACATCTAATATCTCCTAATATTAAACTGGGTACAAGATTATATTTTTTATAAGAAAAAATATAAATTCTGGAAAAAGAAACAGTAGGAAAAGCAAAATGTTAAAGTCATGGCATGGAAAAGCCTTATGTAATAAAGTACTATGTTCTTGACAGTACTCAAAGGCTCTTGCTTTTTCTATGTTGATATTTAATACTTAGTGTATGTTTTTGCCAATATAAACCAAAAGGCACAAGGTCTGCAACATTTGCGTGTGTGAGTGAGTGAGAGAGAGAGAGAGATGAAGGGACAGAAACAGAGAGGAAGGTGTTTCTAGGTGTTCTTTCTAAACTGATAGAAGAAGCATAAAGTTAGAATGGATCTTAAAAAGTCAGAGAGCTAAGTAGCCATATAACAATGCAACCACTAGAGACTCTTATTTTACCAATAACAGAAATGGTGGTTAATATCAAGTAATGATATATATATTAATACAGTAATCTATGCTTCCCAGGTGGCACTAGTGGTAAAGTATCCACCTGCAATGCAGGAGATATAAGAGCCCCAGGGTTTGATCCCTGGGTAGGGAAGATTCCCCAGAGGAGGATATGGCAACTCACTCCAGTATTCTTAGAGACTCTCATGGACAGTGGAACCCAGTGGGCTACAGTCCATGGGTCGCAAAGAGTCAGACTCAACTGAGCATCTGAGCACCAGGGCAGCAATCTATGCCCAGCACTTTGCAAATTCATGGAATTTAATCTTCATGACAACTCTGAGTAAGGAACCGTAGCTACTGTTAATGTCTCTGTTATGTAAGGGAAGGAACTGAGGCTTAAAGGTTAAGAAAATCACACAAGTCCCACAGCTAGCTCATATGAGAAGCCAGGATTTAAAGTCAGGCTGTCTGGCTCCAGAGTTGTGCTCTTAAGCAAGAGATGATATTGCCTCAGTGGAGAGATATGTAAATCTTTCATGCTAGGGACTGTTTTATTTTGGCGTTAGGCTTGTACAAGGGTCCGTCAACTAGTTTGATTTGAGTATTGCATTTATCTGATCTCGGGTTCTGCTAACAAGGACTGTGATGTCATCGGGAACCAATCAGAGCTTCTGATCTGCATGCCTTCTGCTCAGCATTAACACACTGAGTTGATATCATTCCAGCAAAAAAGGAAAGCAATGTGCTATTTTATTTGGCACATATCACCTCTTCCTGGCAAATGTACTGGTGGCACTAGCCTTTTTGAAAGACTGAAAATAATTCCCAGACACCCATTCATTTATTCATCCACAGTTGTTTATCAAGCACACAGTACGTCCCAGGTAGAATGTGGAGGACCGAGGGATTTGGAAGGCAGATGTGGTCCCTACTCTCTTGCTTCTTTCAGACTAAACCTAAAGGGTGAAGACAACTGGGCTCAGAAATGACCTCTCTAAAATCAAGCATGCTTGATCATTGAGTAACTGTGTTTTTCCAGGATGAAATGAGATTTGCCAGACTTTTCTCAATTGGGGACAGTATTGGAGTTGTCCAACCTCTCCTTCCTTTTTTCTTTTTTTGGTTGCACCACGTGGCATGTAGATCTTAGTTCCCTGACCCGGGATTGAATCTGTGCTCCCTATAATGGAGGCATGGAGTCTTAACCACTGGACCGCCGGGGACGTTCCTGACCTCTCCCTCTTTACCTGTTGTGAGTTGCTTAGGATATTTCAATACATTAAAGAGAAAAAAAAGAGGTAAACTCCTCTACTGGAGCTTACTGCAGAGTCAACTAACATCACAGAGACTTGCTAAGGCACAGGACTCAATGAGCAAGGCCACCGCCTCTGTCATGGGAGGCTTCCCCCAGGCTTGTACCTTGTCTGTCGGCTGCCTGCGCTCTTGGTCACAGGGCCGCACCATGCAGAGCCGGGTCTGCTTCACCATTTCACAGTGAGGATTCCTGTTGGTGACTCGGGTGGAAAAACCCATGCCACAGCTCTTGGAACATGCACTCCACTCTGTGGTCTGTTCGATGCAGTTGATACTTGAGTCTGAGACTGCAACTCCTAGAGTGGCTTCTGTCCTGTAGGCTATGGGATTTTGGAATAAAGACAGCACTATTCAGTGAAACATGGGGATGGCAGAGTGGTCCTTTCAAACATCATTAGAAAAAGCATCTCATCCAATCAGGTACCTGCTCAACTCAGGTGCTTTCAGGGGACAGACCTGGAACTCTGTATTTATAAGCCCCAAACAGGTAGCACAATGCCTAGCACACAGTTGACCTTCAAGAAATCTTTGTAGAATGACTGTCCGATTTGTTCATGAGAAGTTTAGGAGAACCTGTCTTTGAGAAGCTTAGCAGTTTTAAGAATACAGCACTGTATAGCATCAACAACCATTCCATAAACTGTACTGAAATCACATGATTTCAACATGTGATTTTTGTCTAGAAAGATGATCAGTTAAAAATTGTAATTGGAGGTAATTGTAATTGGATCAACTCAAAATAGTGATGAAAGTAAAACTCTGCCTTAGAGAGGTGCAACTGGTTGTCTGGGTTGTGAGATACAGTCACTTTCAGATGGTT
The DNA here is from genome assembly GCF_054371585.1 of Giraffa tippelskirchi. Classification (NCBI taxonomy): domain Eukaryota; kingdom Metazoa; phylum Chordata; class Mammalia; order Artiodactyla; family Giraffidae; genus Giraffa; species Giraffa tippelskirchi. Next base: position 33,943,623 of record NC_137280.1, on the reverse strand, counting down.
CAGTCTCAATACTTAATATGCTGGGCACATCTCCTCCCTTACATGGCAATTTTCCTATCTGTAAGGCATGGCTGATAATTCCTGACTTCAGAAAGACTGTAAAGTTCTGCATCCTGCCAGTGTAAATAATCTGGCTGACTAATGGCTTCTAAAATATTCTCTACTGGATCTTGAATTTTTGCTCTTCCAAAAAAAAGTCATTTTCTTTATGAGCCAAAACAAAAGGAAAAGCAAACAAAGATCCTAAAGTGTCAGTTGATCCTTCCTGCAGCATCAGAAAGATGACATTTCTCTGTGACACTTGTCCCGGGATGGCATTCCTTAGGGGAGATAGTCTTAAGAGTGCATAGGTAATTGACAGAATCCAAAAAAGAAAGAGCTATCACCAGGCCCTTTGCAAATGACCTAAAAGGCATTCCCCTTGAATTGATGGACTTCCCCATTGGCTCATAGGCTAAAAAATCTACCTGCAATGTGGGAGACCTGGGTTCAATCCCTGGGTCGGAAGATCCCCTGAGGAAGGGAATGGCTAACCGCTCCCATAGTCTTGGCTGGAGAATTCCATGGACAGAGGAGCCTGAAGAGCTACAGTCCATGGGGCTGCAAAGAGTTGGACATGACTGAGTGACTCACATAAATTGACTCTAGCCATAAATATAGAAGCTATATCAATTGTGTGTTTTGCATAAAGTTGCCAAAACATACCTTTGCAATGTTAATACAAAGTGTCAAGTGAGACAGACTAAAATATAAATAGTAGTCATGTAATAAGACTACAAAAATCACTCCTATGACTCAAAAGAACCACTGAGCATGACTCTTCTTCAGGAAAGGCTGTGTGCATACTTCAATAACTTGGCTGGGATTCCCACACATGATGTGTCTAATCTCAGTGGGCCAGCTGGACTCCACGAATGAATGGCCAGAAACTGAAGCCGGTTTCTCACTGCAAATCCCAAAGAGCACACGTACTTCCTGCCTGCATTTATTCCTGTGCTGGGACTGTTAAATTCAGGTATGCTGAATTTAATTTAATTTCTTACCTGGAAGGGTCTGGAGGTCCCCTAATGTCCCCGTCTCATTGGAGTCACAGATCCACTTTTCACAGCACTCCCCCGGCACTTTAACTTTTCTGGGAGCTGGGCAGTCAGGCTGGGGCAGTAGCAGGTCCTCTTCACAGCGGGGCACACAGCCAACCTGTCCATCTTGGCAGGCGCACTGGTATTTGCAACTTGGCTGGAAGGTCTCCCCACTCTGGTAGATGACTCCATCAAACACACAGTTGTCTCCTTCTACCGCTAGAATAATGGGGAAGAAGAGCATAGAGGGAAGGGGCTTCCCTGGTGGCTCAGACAGTAAAAAACCTGCCTGCAATGCAGGAGATCTGAGTTCGATCCCTGGGTCGGGAAGGTCTCCTGGAGAAGGAAATGGCTACCCCACTCCAGTATTCTTGCCTGGGAAATCCCATGGACAGAGGAGCCTGGCAGGCTACAGTGATTATTAATGGGGTGGTGAAGAGTCTTGGGGAAGAAGGGCAGAGAGGGAAGGGGAGAGAAAAAAAAAAGAACAGGATGCACTGGAGAAGCTATAGAAGATGCACAGCACATGTTCCAAACCCCAATTCATTCTTTCTCTAGTTGAAAGCACCTGGTTGCTGATCTATCACCAGTAGAGAGATGTCCTCATGGAGCTTCTCAGAGGAAGAAGAAATACTCAAGACCACCCAGTCCTGCCACTCATGATACGGATGAAGGAAGAGGGGCCGAACCGTGAAGTGACACTCCCAAGGTCCCACAGCTTTTGCTCCCAATGAAAAGGTCGTTGTGTAAGAACCTCCTTAGATTCTCCTACTCCAGGAGCTCAGAATTAAAAAAGAAAAACAGAGTTCTTCAGTCTCCAAACAGGTTAACTGGGCAAACTGGGAAGGGCTTCAGATTCCTTGGCATTCCAGTGCAATAAATCATAACTAGTTTTGAAAAGAAGCTAAAAGACTATCCCAAGCCCCCTCATCCAGGGAGGTGGGGACAGCCTCCAACTAAATGGCACACCAGGTGGGAAAATGATCCCTGACTGAGTTTCACCAGCTTGATTTTATTCACAACTCAGACAGAGGTTCCATAGGTCCCAGGAGAGTAGGGGCTGCTTTGGCTCAAATGGGACAATTACAGGTGTGAAAACAAACCTGAATGGCTACAGTTGGGGGAACTCTAAGCCTGTAAGCCCAAGTTTCCATCACCCCCCTAAGCGTCCCCTGGAAACGTGGAAAGGAAATGACTTCACTGGCCCTTAACTCTGCTCTGCTCCCAGTCTATTTGGATTCTTCTCTAGGGAGGTAAGTGACCAACGCTTTTCACCTCCGCGGGAGGGCAGGTTTCCTTCCAGCTTCTGGCTCTCCCCCAAACCCCACGCGCCCCCAGACCATCCCTGGCACAGGCACTCCATAAACATCAACTAGGGCATCACTATTAGTATTTGCGCATCACCCTCTGGGAACAAAGAGGAGAGGAGTGGAAAGAGGGGACAGCTCCCCTATCGAGAGACAGGAGGTCAGGTGGCGGGGTGGGGGCAGGTTTACCCATGCAGATGCCAGTCTGGGCGCTGGGGTCCGCTCTACGGTCGCAGAAGAGCCCGCGGCTCTCCTCGCATGGCAGCAGTACCGAGCAGCTCTCGCCGCGCTGGCGAGCGCAAACCAGGCAGCAGGAGCAGTCGTCCAGCACCGCTCTCACCCCGGGGGCGCAGGTAGGCGGCTTTGGGGGGCACGTGGCCGGGCACGAGGAGGGACAACGCTCAGCCGCAGCGACCTGGGAGAGGGAAAGACCAGAAGGAGAAACTTCTCATCAGGGACGCTGGAAAGCCGAGTGAGCCAGGGCTCGAGCAGGGGCTTTGCTCGGAAAGTGACCAGAGGCACCTGATGAGTGCGCCACTCACCTGTCCCAGGAGATGGAGGAGCAGGAAAGCCAGGCAGAGGCACTGTTTGGGCAGACCGAGACTCGGGCTCTGCGCACCCTGCATGTTCAGGCTTTCCCCTGTTGCTCTCACAGGCCTTTTCCAGGTCGGAGATTGGCTCCGCTCGCCCCGCTCCAGGTCGGGCTCGCCCCTGGCCAGCGCCACTGCGCAGGTTTTATAGCGCGCTCCTGGGACGCGCACAAACCGGTTGGCTGCAGCTCAGGCAGGAGGCGGGGGGACCGGCGGGGTGGGGAATGGAACGAACCCGGGGGTTGCCATAGCAATTGGCCGAGGGTGCCGCTCTCCTTTGGGCGCGGCCCCGGGGCCTGCGTGTGCCTGTGTGTGGCGACTGGCTTTTCCCAGAGCTCCGGGAGGGGCTGGGTGGAGGCCCGGGGCCAGGACCCAGAGCTCGCCGAGCGCGTGGGAAGGAAACGCCCGTTTCCTCCTGGAAGCTGCTGCGCCTTCCCCCAGGACTAAGACACCGCCACTCCCCATCACGCTTCTCCGCCTGGCCGGGATCTCCGCCTGGCCGTTCCCAGCCGGGTTGCAAACGTGGGGCTCCCCTAAAGGGGTGTCTGATGTTTGCGACCATCTGTGGGGGGTTGGCGAGAGGCCCAGGAGTTTAGTCATAAAGGAAGCACATGCAAGTTTGTCACTGTTTAGGGCACGCTTGCTCTGAGTGTGGAGAGCTGAGGAGGTGGGGAGGGAGGAAAAGGGAAACAGAAGGGAGAAAGTAGTGGGGGACAGAAAATAGAAGTCTCAAAGTTAGGATGGGGGGTGCTATTGGCGAAAAGGCAAAGTTTTTGTTGTTGTTGTTAATTTTTATTTATTTGTCTGTAACAGGTCTTAGGTGCAGCTTGCGGTATCTTACATTGTGGCATGTGGGATCTAGTTCCCGGGGACCAGGGTTCAAAGCCCCGGCCCCAGAGAGTTAGCCACTGGACCACTACTGAAGTCCCAAGGTAGAGTTCTTTTGACTCTAATCATTTCAAGCCCTGCTGATTCTTAAACCCCCAATTCTGCAGGTTTGGTAGAAATACAAATAAAACATAATAGAAGGAAAATATGAGAGCCCGAGGTACATTAAAAATGTCCTTTCTTGTAGAGAAAAACCTTGAAACACCTGTGGTATCATGCCTCCTGTGAAAGGGCAGCTGTCAGAATATAAGAGCCAGTGAGGGTGTTTAAGATGGCTTCAGCTCAGGCCCTGTCAAAACCTCAGCAAATTAAGGAAGGACTGGGAAAGGTACTTCCTTTCTTGAGCCGGCATTCCAGCACATCAAATCCTTCTTCCACCTGGCACCTACTTTCAAAAAATTCAGAAAATGACTGCTGGGAAATTCTTGTCATCTCTCATGAGAAAGAACAGTTTGCTCCACAGGTAACAGTGCTGGATGGTTTTCAAAAAATCTCTGTCCTGTGTTTATTCCAGCTTTGCTGCTGCCTCTGGGATCACCGTGTCCACCTCCTTTGGGGGTAGCCCTGTTGGAAAGCCACTTTTCAGGAAAATTATACTGGCTTGTGAGGGAACTTTAGGCTTTGAAAGGAAGCAAATTTCCTCTACGTCATCCATCTCCAGCATGAAAGAAATCAAAAGCAGCTTGTGTAAGGGGCCAGGTCTGCCCCTGCCACACCTACCTTCCAGGATGAAATCATCCCCAGCCCCTTCAGAGTAGTTCTCTGAACAGCTTAAGACTGCTATTACCTACTTCTGAGCCTCCATGAATTCTGCTGTCTTTGAGGAACTGCAGACTGATTAGGAAAGCTTGGTGTGAGGCTGAACCGTTAATTTGTGCCACATCGGGGACACCCAGTACACTCTTCAGGTTGACGGGCTTCTTGAGTCATCTGGCATAGTGATGCTGCCACCTGCTTGTACATCAGAATTAACCAGGGTGTGTTTTGAAAAATGTATATTTTTGTTTATAATGATTTTTAAAAATTATAGTCAGTTTACAGTGTTGTGATAGCTTCAAGTGTACAACAAAGTGATTCAGCCATATATATGTATATATTTATATGTATTTATACATACATTTACATATATATGTAAATATTTATATATACATTTACATATATGTGTATATATATACATATATACTATCTTTCATATTCTTTTCCTTTATAGGTTATCACAAGATATTAAGTATAGTTGCTTGTGTTATACAGTAGGTCTTTGTTGTTAATCTGTTTTATATGTAGAAGTGTATATATGTTAATCCTAGCCTCCTAATTTATCCATCCCCCACCCCCTTTCCCCTTTGGTAACCATAAGTTTGTTTTCTGTGTCTGTGAGTCTTTGCTTTGGATGTAAGTTCATTTGTGTCATTTTTTTCTTTTAGAGTCCACATATAAACAATATCATATGATATCTGTCTTTTGTTGTCTGGCTTGCTTCACTTAATACAAAAATCTTTAGGCCCATCCATGTTGCTACACATGGCATGATTTCATTAATTTTATGGCTGAGTAATATTTCATTGTATATGAAAAATATAGATTCTTGGACCCCACTGTCAGCCCACTCAGTTGGATTTTCTGGTGAAGGCTCTTGGTAGACAGCATTTCAATGTATTGAATACTTGGAAATGGGAACTGGCTTTGGGAAACCTTGATATGGAACAAGTAGGAGTACAACTAACCAGGAGGCAGGAATACTGGCTAAATTTTCAATGTATGAATTGACAGAACAAGGAGAAATTGGCAGCACTAAGATTGGGCTGACTCTTCTTGGAAAGGGGGAGGTTGAGAAGAAAAATGTAACTGTAAGACAAGGAAGATGTCAAGTCATTGCTAATGTGTGCTACGGTTCAAGTCTCTTGATTGCTGCAAGTGATAAAAACCAAACGAGCTAGTTTCAGAAAGACAAATTTATTAGGCAGAGGCTGTGGTATTTCACATAAAAACGACATGGAAACGATGCTGCTAAACCTCAGAGACAACTAGGATCAGGGCCTCGGAGCTATGAGGACTCCATCCTTCTATCTAAATTTTGCTTCTCTTTGTGTCAGCTTTTCAGTCTGTCCCACCACGGACCAGCTTCTAACATTTAAGAAAAGTGTCATCCTTAAGTTCTCCCTAATCTCTTACATTATGACCCTATCACCAGAGAAGGAATGTCCACCCTCTAATCTCCTATAGATGCTCCTAGTTTAGGACCTCTGCATGAAAACAATTGGCAATTGAAAGTGGATCCATCTGATGACATGTCAGGTCCTGCATGGCCACCTTCAGAATAACATCTCTGGACTCCTCTTTGCCAGGAGAGATTTCATCCTCTCTGAAGGCCCAGCATCTCTTGCTTTTCTCTTATATCTCTTAACTTATTGAATAATAATGATGTGCCTATCTCTGCATCTATCTCCCTCTTCTGCCTGGGAGACTTTGAGAACAGGGAGCAGATCATATTCTCCATAATATCCCTAGCATCTACTTCAGAGACAGGTACATGATCATTTGGTTTAGGATCTTTTGAGACACTGCTAGCCTCACTTAAAGTTTTGTCAGTTGTCACTGTTTTGCATATGAGGAGGTAAGAAAGAACTGGAGGCCATTTGTTCTTGGCATCAGTAGAGGCTGTGTTGGTCTTATCAGTCATCACCCATCTGCCCCTGACACGCACCTTTTTTAGTCTTTCTGGGCACTCGGAGTCTACAGGATGGCACACAGGCTGGTGATCCCTTGTTTAAAATAAACCACGTGTCAGCTGAGTTGTCTGGGGAAGTTAAAGTGAAAGTGTGAGTTTCTCAGTCGTGTCTGACTCTTTGTGACACCATGGACTTTAGCCCAGGCTCCTCTGTCTATGGAATTCTCCAGGCAAGAATACTAGAGTAGGTTGCCATTTCCTTCTCCAGGGGATCTGCCCGACCCACGGATGGAACCTGGGTTTCCTGCATTGCAGACAGGTTCTTTACCATGTGAGCCACCAGGGAAGCCCCTGGAGAAGTAATAGACACTTCTCATAAATCTTGGCTGCCAACCAAGATGGCAACTCCACTGGGTTAGAAGGTGCAAGTACTGTGTTTATTTCACTTTTCCTCTTTCATTTCTTTCTCTCCTTCTTTTCCCTTATCCCAGATGTGGCACCAGAGACTCATTTCTCCTTCTCTGTTAATGGATTTTTATTTTTATGACTTATCAGTCAGTGTTCCTACATTTAGAGAATATATAGAGAGAACTTCCTTTACTTTATAAAGGCTTACATTGCTGTTGTCTTATATTTTTCATTATGATAAAAGATGTAAAATATATTGGCACTGGTTTCTGTAGCAGACAAGAGAACTATTAAGCACCGAATCCCATATTAAAAATGAAACCAATCAAGAGCTGTGACTGTGATGTTGTCACCCGCAGCACGACTCCATCTCTCCCCTTTCCTCAGTGATCACATTCTCTGTAAGCTCACAGACATTCACTGCATTAAGTGAATTGTTAAGCCCACCCACATGATACTTAGGTCCCATATTGTGCCTCATAAGTCAGCCTCGCAGCTTGTTAAAAATTTTGTTGCTCTTTTCTGAATTTCCTTCATAGGTCCCTTTTCTGGGGCCTTGGGGACTTGGTAGAACACAAGGTAATTCCAAGTATATGTTAGGCAAGCCAGCCCTACATGGTGTCCAATTATATGGCTAATTTCAACCACACCCTCTTGTTTTTCTGACAACTCTCTTGACTTCTTGCTTTTTCAGAAGCAATGAGGGGCAGAGAAGGAACAGTGATGAAAGGCAAAATATTAAATATATAATGTTTAGTTTTATCCCCTTTGGAAACGTCTTCTTATTGCCCACATTTTTAAATTTTATTTTTGATGCATTTTATTATTATTATTAAAAAAAACACATCATACTAGAAATTACCAAGAAATTTGATAAATAAGTTTCTTTCTCACACTGCTAAGTGACCTCCTTCTAAGGAGATGAGCTTTTGGGGAATCAAATAATTATTTTAAGTGTTTTGAATTGGAGTGGAGACTATCAAGTCTACCGATGTGCATACCACATTCCCAGTCCACTGGCACCAGTAGTGCCCTTCCCTGCACTCAGCTGAAGAAAGTGGCCACCAGCCATTCTTTCTGTGTGACTTCTGTATGGCTTGTAACAGCTGGGTAGACTGAAAACCATTCTGCTTCATGGGCTAGAATCCTTTAGACCAGAAACTGGTGTCAGAAACAAAGGCATATACATATACAAAGCCTCAGGGGTGCTCCCATTGGGTGATGATGGATCCAGCCCACAAATGCCGGTGGCCAAGTGAACAAGGAGAAGGGAAGTAGTGTCACCTGAATACAGTCAAAGTTTTGAATAACTTTTAATGATTGTTCCTGGAGAAAGAAAAAAGTAGATTCTTTTTTGAGTGAGTCTCTATTCCAAAATGCTATCTCAGAGTATTAAAAAAAAAAAAAAACCTCATACAGCCTCTCCCACCAATCTCTGAAATCTCAGCAACAAAACACAGACTTATAGGAGAGACATGGCCACAAAACAGTGTTGTGTTTGATGATGTGAATGTTCATGTCGTCCAATTCATGAAATGATAATTATTTTATTCTTCATGACATGAATCAAAGATGAATAAGATGTTTTGTTTTTTCAAGAACCTTATAACCTAGTAGGAAAATGAAGTAAAAAAATAACTACTGTGTAAGGCAGAATGTGGTAGTTCCTGTAAATAAACAAAGGCAAAGTAACATAGGAACATAAAGGAAGATGAAATTGGTTTCTTTGCGGTGAGAGCAGGGGTGTAGTGCAAACTGGAAAGGGATTGTTGTAAAAACTATAACCCCTTTTTCATTGTCTTTTTACTAAACGCTGAAGAATAAATGACATTAAGTTGAATAAAACATGGATAAAATTTGGAAATCTGGAGATGTGGGCTGAACAGAGACAATTGAACAAAGGCATAAGGATGGGAAAATTCAGGACTTGTTCAGGAAATGAAGAATGATTTAATTTATCTGAAACAGAGGTAGGTCATCGGAAATAAGTTTGGAAAAGTTAACCACAGCTGCCAACTCTTGGAAGAATATAAATGCCAAATTCTCAAGTTTAATTTTTTTAAAAAAAAATCTGTCTATCAATCTATCTATCATCTATCTCTTATTCTCTGCTTATCAGCAAGGAGTTGCAAAGCAGAGCTATATTTAGGAACATTATTCTTTAAGAGTTTGTTTGATTATAGGAGAAGATGATCAGAGGTAAGTAATGCAGTTTAGACATTGTTGCAGCAGTTCAACGAGAGATAATGAGGACTTGAACTTGCAGAATGGCAATGGAAATGGAAAGAGGAGTTTGGAGGGAAGTAATGTTTGCCTTCAGTGGAGCTCTGACTGGCTGCAGAAGATCAGAGTAATGACAGTATGATACCAGGTTTTGACCTTAGATAACTAAGTAGCTTGTGATAGCATTTTAGTGGAAGCTAAATAACTTCTGTGATGAAACATCTCTACCAATAGACTATCTGGGTTCAGATCCTTAGATCTTAGACTACCTGTTCAGTCTGTGCTTCCTGGCCTTTCTCTGTCTGTAAGATAGGAACAATTGTTCTTTTTTCCTAGGATTGTTATTAAGTTGAATAATATGATACACAGAAAGCCCTGGAGCCATTTCAACAGGGTTCTGTGAGAGAATTAATCCCTAACACCCCCAGGCTTCCATTTTGATGAAATAACTTCTCTTTTCTGCAGCTTGAACAGTACTAACATGTAACAGGTGGCTCAGTGGTAAAAGAATCTGCCTGCCAAACAAGAGATGCAAGTTTGATCCCCAATAGCAACCCACTCCAGTATTCTTGCCTGGGAAATTCCATGGACAGAGGAGCTTCGTGGCTTACAGTCCAAGAGATCACACAGAGCAGGATGTGACTGAAGTGACTAAACAGCAAAAAGAGCATGTGACACACAGGGCGGGATACCACAGGGCAGCTCAGAAAGTAGTTAAGGGTGGCTTCTTATAAGATTTGAATTTGGATTAGATGATGTTGAGGACAGTTCAAAGAAATTGTGTTCTGTTTTGGGTTGGGCAATTATGGGATGTGGAGGTGATTCCCTGAATGGTTATCTTATTGATAATCTTTATGGCAGAGGCAGGATGAACAAAGAACAAAAAGGGTTGTTTCTGCAGAAGAAATGATAGCTGCTCATGTTAGCTGGTTCAGGGGAAGCTCCATCATTTGGGGGGCTGTACATTGTCTTTATTTTTATTTCCACCACACATGATCTCTTGTCATGGAGAATCCTCATCAGATGCTGATATTCTGTGAAATTCACAGTAGAGGAAACTCACCACTTAGTTGGTAGCAACAGTTATCAGTAGTCAGGGTTGAGTTTTTCTTTCTTTTTCCCTTATTGCATCCTGTGAATAGCTTTGATTTTTTTTCTTTGAGATTAATAGAGCAACGATTTGTATAATATATGATTTTGGATATAAATTTCCAATTTGCTTTCTGGGGATGCATCCTTTGGCTCTTCTGTTAGCGGTGTATGAAAGTGGATAAATGTTGGGTGATTTCCAGAGAGTCAGTACACTGAGTGGTCGGGGTGATTCGTTAGAGAGGGATGTAAACCCTCAGTGCTTTTAGTGGTTCTACCTACTTGGTTCTCTTTCACTAGGTTTTACAGCTGAATTTGCTGATCACATGTGGAAGGGTCATTCACAGTCTTCCCTTCCCATGCACTCCTCCTTTCCTCCTCCTGTAGCAGAACTCTCCTTTTTGTTGATTGAGATCACTCATTCCAGCCAACTTGGACTCACTTGTATTCTTGTTACCCGGTCCTGGCCATTTTGTTCTCCTCGTGTCACTGCTTATGAATTGCTATAGTTCCTTCGTTCAAGTCATCTTTCCGTTCAGTTTAGTTGCTCAGTCGTGTCTGACTCTTTGCGACCCCATGAATCGCAGCACGCCAGGCCTCCCTGTCCATCACCAACTCAAGTCATCTTTACCCAGGTTAAAAAAACAACAAGATATCACTAATGAAATATCCTCTCTTTCATTGTTTTTTAGGACTCTCTAGTGTGAAGCTCAGATTTTGGAAGAATTGCTTCTTGCTGCTGCTAGCTTGTGTGTACCAGGTCATCTATAACAAACCAGAACATTGGCTGTCAAATGTTTCTGACCATGACACTCAGTAAGACACAATGAAATTTTACACTATAAACAAAAATGCTTAAATGCATGTTCATATATACACATACACACACAAAAGTATATATATGTATACTGTATAATTGGAACAAAAGTTTTATAAAATGAATGTCTTTAATACATGCCTTGTGTTCAGATTTTTGCTGTTTAGCTTCTTTCATTGAAAAAAAAAGTCCATTATGATCCCCTAAATTAATCATTTAGCTTCTTAGTGATAGAATGTGACCCCTTGGTTATAGGATGGTGAGTGGTAACATCTAATAAGCCCATTCACTCATGTTATCTCTATCTTAGAATTTCTTCCTTTTTCTTATACCAAGAAATTTCAACTTGTTCGGTACAGCCCAGTCCTGAGTCCGAGTATTCATTATTCAGCCCCAGATGCCTAAGTGAGAGGATTAAATTCAGAATCTCTAATCAATTCAGCCATAACCATAAATTCAGCCTGATCTAAAATGATATTTTCTTTCTCTTTAATTGAATACCATCAATCCTTATTCTCATAAATATGTTCTCACATTTCCCCCAAAGTTTGGCAGTTATTCTACTAATTGTAAACCTATCGCTCCTTCTTCTACATTTGACTTCTTCTGAGGAATGGGGGGCAGGTCCCATTATCCAAGAGGAGAACTGGGTACCCTGGGCAAGGCTAGAATCACAGCTGAAATAGGAGGCTTGCCTTTAGGTAAAAGAGAAAATATCTTTATTAAACAAGGAAGGAGGAATTCTTTAAGTTGCTAAGGTGTTTTTAGAGGCGTCTGTAGCTCCTAAGGGCTTCCCAGGTGGTGCAACGGTAAAGAATCTGCCTGCTAATGCAGGAGACACAAGAGACACGAGTTCGATCCCTGGGTCGGGAAGATCCCCTGGAGAAGGAAATGGCAACCCACTGCAGTATTCTTGCCTGGAGAATCCCATGGACAGAGGAGCCTGGGGCTGTATCCGGGTCTTTCCATTTCCAGTTCTACTTATTTAGGTTATCTGTTTCTTCTTCTTCAGTGAGTTTTGGTGATTTGTTTCTTTCAAGGAACTTTTCCATTTCATATAAGTTGTTGAATTTGTGGGCACAAAATTGCTCATAATATTCCCTTACTGTCCTTTTAACTTCTCCAGGATCTGTAATGTCTCCTCTTTCATTTCTGCTGTAGTTAATTTCTTCCTTCTTTATTCACTGATCGTTCTGGCTAGAGGTCTATCAATTTTATTGGTGGTTTCAAAAAATTAGCTTTGATCTTTTTCTTTTCTTTTGTTCTGTTTTCAATTTTATGGATTTCTTTTCTTTATTATTTTTTCTGTCTGCTTGCTTTGGGTTTAACTTGCTCTTCAGTTTCTAGTTTCTTAAGGTGGAAGCTTAAATATTTTATTTGAGAACTTTCTTGTTTTAATGCTATGTATTTTCCCCTAAGACCTGGTTTAGCTGAATCCCACACATTTGGGTATATTGTGTTTTCATTTTTATCCAATTCAAAATATTTTCTACTTTTTTGGTGTGACTCCTGTTTTGATCTCTGAGTTATTTAGAAGTAGGCTGCTTAATTTTGAAATGTTTGGGAGTTTTTCAGATGGCTCTCAGTTATTTATTTGTAGTTTAATTCTGTTTTGGTCACAGCACATGCTTGGTTTATAATTTCAATTCTTTCAAAATTAGTAAGGTTTGACTTTTATGCCTCAAAATAAGAGCTATTTTGGTGAATGTTTTGTGTGCACTTGAAAAAGCTGTTTACTCATTTTAAAAATGGAAATAATTATTGAATTGCCTCAAGGGACTTTTATGAGGATTAAATGAGGTAATACTTATAAGTGTTCAGGAGAGTTTGGCTTGTGGGAAGTACTCAAAAAAAAAAATGTTAACTAATTTTATTGTTGTAGTTGTTTTCTTCACCCTAGAACACAATATTTTTTTAAAATCCCTTTTGTAAGGCTAACATTTTCTCCATATAAATACTGCTTTTGGTTTCTGAAATTTGTCCAGAGTATTTTGTTGTGGTTACTGTTTTGATGATATTGTCTAAGACATTGTTTGTTATGTATTTGACATATGACTATTTTACTAAAATTTATTATTAGTTCTAATTTCTTTCACACATCAAATTATCTTGCAGTTTTAGTCAAACAATTTTTTACTAGTTACAAACATTAGTAATTTATATCTGATTTTTTTTGGACATTTTCTCATTTCTATTTATTTTTGCATTCCTCCAGACTTCCGAAATAATGTTTATTGTTGGGATAGTAGTAGATGTCCTTGTTTCCTTCTTGACTTTCATGGTAATTTCTCTAGCATTTTACCAATAAGGGTCCTGTTAACTGCTCTATCAAAGAAAACTTTTAAAGCCAGTAATGTTTATTGGGTTTTACTGAATATATTTTAACATTTTATTGTATAGGATTTTTATTGAATTATGTATATTGTATCTTAAATATGAATTGATTTCTTAATATGAACTCTTCCTTGTGTTTTCAGAAAAGGCCAAGTTGGTTATGGTGTAAGCTGATAAATTGATTTGTTGGTTTTTATTTATAATTTGTGTGTTCATATTTATAAGTAAAATATATTTATAGGTTTCTCTTTTTAATCTTTGTTAGAATTTGATGTTAGTTGATAATAACAAATTAGGAAGCTCTCCTGTTTTCACTTGTATTGGAAGAGTTTATTTTGCCTGAGGATCATTTGTTTCTCCAAAGTTTAAAGCAAATCACTTTATTTTTGTAAATGTTTCATAGAATTTGAGAAAGTTTATTTTCCATGGTTATAATGTTGTATATATGTTTTGTTTGCTGTTTAGTCACTAAGTCATGTCTGGTTCTTTTGCCACCCCATGGACTGTAGCCTGCAAGGCTCCTCTGTCCATAGGATTTCCCAGGCAAGAATACTGGAGTGGGTCGCCATTTTCTTTCTTGAGAGATCTTTCCCAAGGATTGAATCCATGTCTCCTGATTGAACACAAGTTTCCTGAATTGCAGGCAGATTACGCCTGAGCCACCAGGGAAGTCCAGTACATATATGTGATACATTTAATTAATATTGTTAACATGATGATATTATACTTATTAAACTTTTTTAGATCATAAATTTTTCACATACTTTATTTATGACAAATAATTATGTTGATATTTTTATGAAATTTGTTTATTTGTATTCTTTGTGTATTTATGACATTTTAGTATATTAAAAGTATAAAGTATTCTCATAATAAATTATAAATTTATATATGTATTCTATATAAAATATTTCTTATTGTATCTTTAAATAATTTTCGCTTGGATTCTGCTTTGTCTAATACAAATATTTCAATTCTTTGTTTTTCTTTTTGTTTTTAATGTAGCCTTGATGATTTATTGATTTTTAAATTTCCTGTGTTGTTTTGCTTTAGGTGTGTATATTTCTATTTTTCAAACAGCATACTATAATGGTATTATCATTCATTATTTTCATTGACACATACATAGACTCAATGTTTTAATAGGTGAGATTCATACATTTACATTTATTGTCATAACCGACAAGATTTTTCATGTCTCTCTCATTTTGTTTTATGTTCTATAATATTTGCAATACCCTGCTTTCTTTTTATTTTTCTTGTTTTCTTTGCTTATTTGTTTTTAACCTCAGCTTTTTCTGCAAGTGACTTAGAGGGTAAATAACTCATTTTTATTACCTTTAAATGAAAATTTCATTATCTTTAAGTGAAAATGCTTATTTTATGTCAATTATTTAGCTAGAGAGTGAATATTACTTATTTTCTCCTAATAAGATTGGGAATAAACTTTTTTATAGTCCTAATTTTTGTTCATTGAGCATTTTATATTATATATATTTTATTGTATGGGTAAATTATAAGATTTTCATTAAGCTACTTACACATTATCTTTGATGATAGTTTCAATGATGACTTCCATTTTTTTAGTGCCTTGACTTCTCTTTTTTTTCATTCTTCACTTTGATTAATGTCTTAGTTTCCCAGGAGGGGTAATTGAGTTGTACACTTGCTGAGGAGTTTTGCACACGAAAATGTCCTTTACAGCTGAAGAGCAACTTGATTGGACACAGAATTCTTGGATAACAAAATTTTCACTTTGGATAATGCTTATATTTAGGTAGAGCTGTTGCAAACCCTAGCCATATATTGACTCATTGAATTCTTCTGTACGAAAGCTCTAATCATTATCTCCATTCTGAAGATGGTGTAACTGAAGGACAGAAAGCTTAAGTAAATTGCTGAAGGTGAGACAACTGGTAAGTGGAGTCAAGATTTGAACCCAGACAATTTTGTTTCATAGCCTATACTCATAACCACTATAGCAAACGGTTCATTAGATAGTCATTTGGAGATTATTGTATCTTAGGTATTTATAGATGTTAATTCGTTGTCTCTAGGCTTTTAGAGAAGATACTGCTGGGAAGTCATATTTTTCTTCACTGGAAGACAAGTTGTATTTTTTTCTTCGCTATGCCTGGATGCAATATCAAACTATTAGTCTCTATGCTTTGTATTTTTAAGCAACTTTTCTGTCTGTTCAGACGTACTTCATCTCTGTAAAGCTTTCTTCTAGCATTTCATTCATTTTATTGTTTCTTTTGTATTGTCTCCTTTTCAGATCCCTATGTATGTAGGTAGTGTATCCACTGGCATTTGACTTACACATTTATTTAACAAACACTTATTGATGATTCACCATGTGTCAGATATTGTGAATACAATGATGATGAAAATATGGCCACTAGCCTTATTAGTCTTATAGTCTAATTAGAGGGAGGTGATTTTTTAAAAAATAAATTTAAAATTATTTTAATAAATTTAAAATTATAATTTTAAATGTCATTTAATGCAAAATCTGAAGGATGAATAGACTTTACCAGCTTAAAGAGTGAAAAGGTATATCAGGCAGAGAGAGCAGAATGAAAAAGTGTTCAAGCAGGGTACATTTAATGAGCTCCAGGGTCTGCTGAAGGGCAGTCAACAATGGGAAGATTATTGTAAACTAAGGTGATCTATATAGTTAGGAACTTGATAATATAGGTCTGTACAGTCTATGTTTTAGAAAAGGCAGAGGAACCAGAGATCAAATTGCCAATATCCGGTGGATCATCAAAAAAACAAGAGAATTCCAGAAAAAACATCTATTTCTGCTTTATTAACTATGCCAAAGCCTTTGACTATGTGGATCACAATAAACTGTGGAAAATTCTGAAAGAGATGGGAATACCAGACCATCTGACCTGTCTCTTGAGAAACCTGTATGCAGGTCAGGAAGCAACAGTTAGAACTGGACATGGAACAACAGACTGGTTCCAAATCGGAAAAGGAGTACATCAAAGCTGTATATTGTCACCCTGCTTATTTAACTTATATGCAGAGTACATCATGAGAAACGCTGGGCTGGAAGAAACACAAGCTGGAATCAAGATTGCCTGGAGAAATATCAATAACCTCAGCTATGCAGATGACACCATCCTTATGGCAGAAAG
The DNA here is from genome assembly GCF_054371585.1 of Giraffa tippelskirchi. NCBI lineage: Eukaryota > Metazoa > Chordata > Mammalia > Artiodactyla > Giraffidae > Giraffa > Giraffa tippelskirchi. Next base: position 33,927,071 of record NC_137280.1, on the reverse strand, counting down.
TGAAGAAGAACTAAAGAGCCTCTTGATGAAGGTGAAAGAGGAGAGTGAAAACGTTGGCTTAAAGCTCAACGTTCAGAAAACTAAGATCGTGGCATCTGGTCCCATCACTTCATGGGAAATAGATGGGAAAACAATGGAAACAGTGTCAGACTTTATTTTTTTGGGCTCCAAAATCACCACTGATGGTGATTGCAGCCATGAAATTAAAAGGCGCTTACTCCTTGAAAGGAAGGTTATGACCAACCTAGATAGCATATTGAAAAGCAGAGACATTACTCTGCCAACAAAGGTCCATCTAGTCAAGGCTATGGTTTTTCCAGTAGTCATGTATGGATGTGAGAGTTGGATGGTGAAGAAAGCTGAGCACCGAAGAATTGATGCTTTTGAACTGTGGTGTTGGAGAAGACTCTTGAGAGTCCCTTGGACTACAAGGAGATCCAACCAATCCATCCTAAAGGAGATCAATCCTGGATGTTCATTGGAAGGACTGATGTTGAAGCTGAAACTCCAATACTTTGGCCACCTCATGCGAAGAGTTGACTCATTTGAAAAGACTCAAATGCTAGGAAGGATTAGTGCAGGAGGAGAAGGGGACGACAGAGGATGAGATGGCTGGATGGCATCACTGACTCGGTGGACATGGGTTTGGGTAGACTCTGGGAGTTGGTGATGGACAGGGAGGCCTAGCGTGCTGCGATTCATACGGTGCAAAGAGTCGGACACGACTGGGCGACTGAACTGAACTGAACAGTCTATGTCAAACTTTGTGTTTTTTTTTTTAACAAAAGGAAGCCATTAAAAGTTTTAAAGTAGTAAAATCAAATGATCTCATCCATCTAGCTGCTGCTGCTGCTAAGTTACTTCATTTGTGTCTGACTCTGTGCGACCCCAAAAACGGCAGCCCACCAGGCTCCCCCGTCCTTAGGATTCTCCAGGCAAGAACACTGGAGTGGGTTGCCATTTCCTTAATCCATCTAGAGAGTTGACTAAATGGAGCTAAACGGGTATGTAGGGAGACCAGTAGATGGAAATTACAATTGTCCAGCTAAAAGATGATGACAGCTTAGACTAGCATCTTGCATGGAGAGGAGGAGAAAATAAAAAGTTTCACAAGCAATTACAAAGTAAATGCTTTATGTTTATGAATTTTAGTAGAAGTGACAGAAACTAACCCAAACTGTCATGACAAGCCTAATTATACAATTACAGGGATGTCTCCAAGGAAATGAAGGCACAAAGCTGACTTAGGGCCTGGAACCGAGAAGTGACTTGCTTTTATTTCTCATCTCTGTTTCTAAAATTTCTCTGCCATCCTCTCTACCTATGCATACTGACTTAGTCTGTTCTATAGTTCTGATGGACGATGGTCATAGAACATCACTCACATTTCTACATCTCCTCCAGTCAGAACTAAGCGTGCAACTGAATTTTTAATTCTTTAGTTTCAATTCTAATTTCTCAAGAGCATGATCCAGGTTGTCCAAGTTGGGTCTTTTCAACTGGATTCAGGGGGAAGTTTTATGATAAAAATAAGATTCTGAGGACATACCACATTGGATGGGGCTAGGGTTAGGGTTAGGGTTAGGGTTAGGGTTAGGAGCATGCATGAGAAAGTTCCTGTCTACTAGTTTTTATTTTCTCATGAAGAAATAGATGAGGTAGATTTCTGAGAGTAAGAGAAGGTGGGGGAGTCAAATATTTGAGAAGACAGTTAAGGTTTGAAATTGCAATTGCAGAAAGAGAGAAACTGAGTACTAGAGAGAATTAGTACAACCTTAGGTAGCAGCTGGGATTATCAGCCTTCCATTTATGATGGTACTAAGCTTTCCAGGTGGTGCAATGCTAAAGAATCTGCCTAGGTGGATTGTGCCAATGCAGGAGGCCCAAGAGACATGGGTTCTATCCCTGGGTCAGGAAGATCCACTGTAGGAGGAAATGGCAACCCACTCCAGTATTCTTGCCTGGAAAACTCCATGGACAGAGGATCCTGGCGGGCTACAGTCCATGCAACTGCAAAGAATCAGACACAGTCAACAAACTGACAAAAGTACAATGAGTTTAGGTGTTAGATGACACAATGATGAACCATGCAAGTTAAAGATGAGGAGATGTGTGAGGAGAAGAGACTTATGGTTGGAGAGAAAGTAAAAAGATCAGCATATACAAAGACCCTGAGACAGGTGGTGGGTTTGAAGCACTATGAGAAGTTTAGCAGCTGGGGTTGCAAGTTGGCTTTCCCTCCACTTATCACTCATCTCAGTGCCTCTAGTGCTCAACCCAATATCTACTCATAGTAAATGCTCAATAAACACTTTTTGAATGAATCTAGCCTTATCTGTGTCTTATCTAGCAATTTTCCTTCAAATTTTCTGTCCTCTAGATGGCACCCTTCCATAGTTTACAGGTAATGGAGTTTTCATCCTTTTTTATATTGGAAAAATTACTTAAATATTCTGGACCTCAATGTTCTCATCTGTAATGTGTAGGTGTACTAATAACACCTACTTCACAGGTGGTTATGAGGTTTCAATCTAGCAAAATAGGTAAAACATTCAGCTTTTAACTTAGTAGTCAATCAATACATTTTACCCAATATAATTATTAATTTTATTGTTGTTTTGGGTATTATTTCAGCCTATGAGATTATCTATGTTCATGTTATTGTCTTGGTCAGAAATCCTTCAGTTTGTACTTGACATTTGTAATTAAGAGGACACCAAACATCCTTTTCCCATTTAATTGTATCCTGAGCTCCCCTTTGAGACACTAGCCTTTCCCAATTCTGAGTCCATGTGTTCTGCGTGGGATGTCTACTTCCAGTTATAGAGCAGCAACTCTGGAGGCTTACGTCAATACTTGTATTTCATCTCCCTGATCATAGGGATTGCAGAAGTCCAACTAGAGCTAATGATATGTGCAATAATTTGGGGCTTTTTTCTCTTCTCTGGGAAAACTACTAGAGACCATCATTTTTGACCACAATACTATGAGATGAGGTCTTGAAGTCTGTATCTATGGAAACCATTGTTGCTGTAAGGAGAGCTGAGAGGGCTTTCAAAGGGAGTCTGAGGATCAAAGACAGCAAAACAGAGAGAGGTTTAAGAATGAAGTTCTGGGTGGTATTTTTTGAGCCCCTGGATCCATTCTGCCTCAAAATGTTTCTGATACACTTCATTTTTAGTCTAAACTAGCTTAAGGTAGAATTTTGCCACTTGAATTATACAATCTTAACTTATACACAATTTTCACTGAGGATGCAATTTTGTCCACATTCTATTTAAATATATATTGACAGAAATAGAATTATTATTTCAATAATTTTACCTAGAAGTTCCACTAGTATAATAATCAATGGATGCTGTGCCATTAAGTAGGGCATATATGCCTTTTTTTTTTTTTTTGGTATAAATCAAATTCTGGGGTATTAAGATCTTTTGGAAATTACTGTTAATAGCTATGCTGTAGTTCTTATGGGTGATCACTGGGTAAATGATATCTCTGCATACAAATTAATTCTTTTTTTTTCCTATGGCTTGTTTCACTTAACGTAAAACAGGAACATTATCAAGATCTATTATTATCCACTTACTATAAATCTGAAATCAACATTTTGCTATGAGTATATTATTTAGGGCTTCCCTGGAGGTTCAGATGGTAAAGAATCCACATGCAGTGTGGGAGAGCTGAGTTTGATCCCTGGGTTGGGAAGATCCCCTGGAGGAGGGCATGGCACCCACTCCTATATTCTTGCCTGGAGAATCCCCATGGACAGAGGAGCCTGGCAGGCTACAGTCCATGGGATTGCAGAGTCAGACATAACTGAGCAACTAAGCACACACATAGCGCATTTATTATTTAATTTCTACCTTTCCATTGTATTCAAATTTTGAGAGACCATGGTTTTTATTACTCACAGAGGGAATATTTGAAGTGGAAGGAATTTTGGAATCAGACAGAACTGGGTTCCAATCTCAGCTCAGCTACTTGCTAGCTCAGTGAACTCGGACCAGTTATTTAAGTCTGAACCTTAACTGTATTTTTTTTTTTCAAATTTGGAACAATTAGAAATTCCCAGAAAGAAAAGTATAGTGAGGAATACTGAGACAGAATATGTAAAACTCTTAGTATATATTAATATATCTAATAGCTTATGCTGCTGCTGCTGCTAAGTTGCTTCAGTCGTGTCTGACTCTGTGCGACCCCAGCTTATAACAAGTGTTATTTTCCTTTTCCCAATTAGTACGTATAGCTTTATCTCCTAATAGTTTAGTGAGAAGCCATGCAGATCTATTGTTCTTTGATTTAAAATATTAAATGTTTTTCTTTACTTCCTTCTACATGCTCAGTGAGAGAGAGTCTATTTAGATTAGATCTTGCTCAAGGCTAATTTGATGTCATGTATATGAATTACTTGAAGTGGCATAATCTATGCATAATGATAGGAATATCTGTATCTCTTAGCATATTATACATTTAGAATCATTAGGAGCCTAGAAATCCATTAAACCCCTCTCCTATCATAATGTCCATACATCAGTTTTTTTTATCTATATATTCAGTTCCATTGCAGAATTTTGGCTTCCTATTTTTTCATTTGTTTCTAAACTTTATATTATTTTATGTTGTTACCTATGTAACTCATAATAAGGACATTTAAAAAAATATTTGTGCAAACCGTGTCCCATCCATTTAATATGAGCTAAGAGAGAAGTCTCTTCCTCTTGGTTTTATTCTTATTATTGAAGCATTCTCAACATTTGGATCCCAAGTCTGAAGAGTTTTGTTCTTTACAGTATTTTTTGTATAAATATCTTGAATAGTTTTCATAAGAAATAAGTTTTGCTTTTATTCAGACTTCAGTTCTAACTTTGACGATGAGAAACCTTTTTATTTTATTATTTTGGCCTCCGTATGTGGTCTGTGAGATCTCAGTTCCCTGACCAGAGATTGAAACCCCAGTCCTTGCCATGAACGTGCAGAGTCTTAACCACTGGACTGCCAGGGATTTCCCCAACAATCAGAAACCATTTAAAAATCTCCCAATTGCATACCTTACCCAGCGGTCTGATGGCAATGACCTGTTCATGCCAGGATCCCTCCTTGGTTCCCAGCTGGAAAGTGAGATGGAGTAGCCAAGAAGTCCTCTTAAACAGAGGGATTAAACATTTCCAAGTTTGAATCTGTCTGAGTTCTGGTATAGTTATACAAGTGACTTTGCTATGCTTTTTTATTGTTCAAGCTAAAATGCAGGAGGGAGAAAATAAGCTCCTGAAAGTTAGTGAAGACAGAAAAAGAGAACAGGACTCTATTGCCTGAGATGCTTCTTTAGGTGTAATGATAATTACAATTTACAACCAAGATGCAAGACAGCGTGATGATTAGAAGTATGCATACGGAGCTTCCTGGGCTGGAACACAGGCCTGCCATTTACTCAGCTGGGAAAGGAACCTCCCTGTGTGCTTCTGTGAAATGGAGATAAAAAACAGGACTGACCTCATGGATTCTTGGGAAGACTGGTAAAGGTAAATAAAATACATGCACTGAGAAAAGTGCCTGGCATGTTGTAAATGCTCACAATACAATTGTTGTATTTATTATTGTTGTTGTTTCTCAATATTTAACAATACACTGAACAGAAACTTCATATCAATAAATTAATTCAAAATATACAGACTAAATGGGGCTTCCCCAGTAGCTCGGTGGTTAAGAATCGCCTGCAGTGCAGGAGACGTGGGAGATGTGGGTTCAGTCCCTGGGTTTAGAAGATCCCCTGGAGGAGGAAATGGCAACCCACTCCAATATTCTTGCCTGGAAAATCCCATGAGCAGAAGAGCTTAGCGGGCTACAGCCTGCTGCTGCTGCTGCTGCTGCTGCTGCTGCTGCTGCGTCGCTTCAGTCGTGTCCGACTCTGTGCGACCACATAGACGGCAGCTTACCAGGCTCCGCTGTCCCTGGGATTCTCCAGGCAAGAACACTGGAGTGGGTTGCCATTTCCTTCTCCAATGCATGAAAGTGAAAAGTGAAAGTGAAGTCGCTCAGTCGTGTCCAACTCTTGGCGACCCCATGGACTGCAGCCTACCAGGCTCCTCCGTCCATGGGATTTTCCAGGCAAGAGAACTGGAATGGGGTGCCATTGCCTTCTCCGGGGCTACAGTCTATGGGGTCGCAAAAAGACTTAGACACTACTGAGTGAGCATGGGCATGCTGATTAAATGCAGGTAAACATAATTTTAGGATTCTAGTAAATTTAGTTACATAGAAATGAGTGATATTAATATTATATTGATTCATGTTCATGAAAATGATGATTGTTGTCTAACATATATTTTTACAGAAATCTTTACTTCAGAAATTTCTTCATAAGCACAGAATAAAAGCACTTTGCAAACAGAGCCTAAAGGAAAAAAAGAGACAAAAGCATTTTGACTTCCCATTTATTCTCCTGTAAACTGAATTGTAACTCCGTCTAGAACTATTCCATTTCTCTCCTTAATTCCTCTTTTATCCAAAAATCTTGAAAGAATCGTCTATATTTGAAGTTACAATCTATTACCTGCAGTTTTCTTCTTGGCCTCAGGTAACATCATTTCATTGCTCCTCTGCAGCTGCTCTTTCAGGAGCCATTGAAAAACCCAAAACTACTAAAACCCAACAAATCCTTTTTACTTGTTACTGATGGAGGCTTCGAAGCAACAAACAATGTTGGCTTTTCCTTCCTTCTTGAAGTTCTCCCCTGGCTTCCTCTTTCCTATATTTACCCTTTCTCTCTCTCTGCACTTCTTAATCTTCTCAGATACCTCTTTTTGCCACAATGTTGTTAATTTTTTATATTCCTGAGGGTTTGTATCTTGAACATCTCAATGTTAGATTCTCTCTGATTGATTTGACCCAAGCCAATAATTTCAGGTTATCAACCAAAGTGTCCGAACTTCTATTTCTCAGTTTATGTCTCAGTTGTTTATATTTCTGTCTCTTAGATACCATGGTGCTCCATAAATATCTTAAGGTCACTGTGACCTCAACTAAAACTCAGTATTTTTCTTCCCACTCCAAAGTTACTTCCATATTAATTCTTATTTAGATGGATGACTCTGTCATCAACATGCTCATCTAAGACAGAAACATTTAAAGCACACTGGATTGTGTCCTGAACACTTTCCAGTATTTCCTATTGGTGCTCAAGACCAGCTGAATCTGTCTTTTAAATTACTTAACCCTATCCTTTCTCTATATCTACAGCCCTAGTTAGTTTTCCTTTGCTTTGTTTTCATCATTTACTTACAATATTACAATAACCCCTACATTGTAGGGCAAGAAAAGACCATAAAGGTAATGAAGAACACTGGATTTTCAGAGAAAAAGAAACCTAAATAAGTAGAACCTTTAATGTAAAGTAGGAATAGGGTGTGGTAAGTTGGCATTTGATCCTTCCACAGAATGAAAATTTCTTAGCCCTTAACTTCTCTGCCACTCTGTATCCCTTTCATGGCACTTACCACAACCTGCTCTATACTATAATTATCTGTGTACTTGACTCATCTTACATGCTAGTGTTTCAGTTCAGTTCAGTTCAGTCGCTCAGTCATGTCCAACTCTTTGCGACCCCATGGACTGCAGCACGCCAGGCTTCCCTGTACAACACCAACTGCCGGACCTTGCTGAAAACTCATGTCCATCGAATCGGTGATGCCATCCAACCATCTCATCCTCTGTCGTCCCCTTCTCCTCCTGCCTTCAATCTTTCCCAGCATCAGGGTCTTTTCAAATGAGTCAGTTCTTCACATTAGGTGGCCAAAATATTGGAGCTTCAGCATCCGGCCTTCCAATGAATATTCAGGACTGATTTCCTTTAGGATGAACTGGTTGGATCTTCTTGCAGTCCGAGGGACTCTCAAGAGTCTTCTCCAACACCACAGTTCAAAAGTATCTATTTTTCAGCGCTAAGCTTTCTTTATGGTCCAACTCTCACATCCAAACATGACTACTAGAAAAACTATAGCTTTGACTAGACAGACCTTTGTCGGCAAAGTAATGTCTTTGCTTTGTAATATGCCATCTAGATTTGGCAGAGCTTTTCTTCCAAGGAGTAAGCGTCTTTTAGTTTCACGGCTAAAGCCACCATCTGTAGTGACTTTGGAGCCCAAGAAAATAAAGTCTGTCACTGTTTCCATTGTTTCCCTATCTATTTGCAATGAAGTGATGGGACCAGATGCCGTTATCTTAATTTTCTGAATGTTGAGTTTTAAGCCAATTTTTTCACTCTCCTCTTTCACTTTCATCAAGAGGCTCTTTTTAGTTCCTCTTTCCTTTCTTCCATAAGGCTGATGTCATCTGCATATCTGAGGTTATTGATATTTCTCCCAGGAATCTTGATTCCAGCTTGTGCTTCATCCAGTCCAACATTTCTCATGATGTACTCTGCATATAAGTTAAATAAGCAGGGTGACAATATACAACCTGATGTACTCCTTTTCCAATTTGAAACCAGTCTATTGTTCCATGTTCAGTTCTAACTGTTGCTTCCTGACCTGCATACAGATTTCTCAACAGGCAGGTCAGGTGGTCTGGTATTCCCTTTTCTTGAAGAATTATCCACAGTTTGTTGTGATCCACACAGTCAAAGGCTTTGGCATAGTCAATAAAGCAGAAGTAGATGTTTTTCTGGAACTCTCTTGCTTTTTCGATGATCCAACAGATGTTGGCAATTTGATCTCTGGTTCCTCTGCCTTTTCAAAATCCAGCTTAAATATCTGGAAGTTCACGGTTCACATACTGTTGAAGCCTGGCTCAGAAAATTTTGAGCATTACTTTGCTAGTGTGTGAGATGAGTGCAATTGTTTGAGTATTCCTTGGCATTGCCTTTCTTTGGGATTGGAATGAAAACTGACCTTTTCCAGTCCTGTGGCCACTGCTGAGTTTTCCAAATTTGTTGGAATATTGAGTGCGGCACTTTCACAGCATCATCTTTTAGGATTTAAAATACCTCAACTGGAATTCCATAACCTCCGCTAGCTTTGTTCATAGCGATGCTTCCTAAGGCCCACTTGACTTTGCATTCCAGGATGTCTGGCTCTAGGTGAGTGATCACACCATCATGGTTATCTGGGTCATGAAGATCTTTTTTGTATAGTTCTTCATTGTATTCTTGCCTCTTCTTCTTAATATCTTCTGCTTCTGTTAGGTCCATACCATCTCTGTCTTTTATTGTGTTCATCTTTGCAAGAAATATTCCCTTGGTATCTCTAATTTTCTTGAAAAGATCTCTAGTCTTTCCCATTCTATTATTTTCCTCTATTTCTTTGCATTGATCACTGAGGAAGGCTTTCTTATCTCTCCTTGCTATTCTTTGGAACTCTGGATTCAGATAGGTATATCTTTCCTTTTCTCCTTTGCCTTTAGCTTCTCTTCTTTTCTCAGCTATTTGTAAGGCCTTGTCAGACAACCATTTTGCCTTTTTGCATTTCTTTTTCTTGGGGATGGTCTTGATCCCTGCCTCCTGTATAGTGTTATGAACCTCCGTCCATACTTCTTCAAGCACTCTGTCTATCAGATCTAATCCCTTGAATCTATTTGTCACTTCCACTGCATAATCATAAGGGATATGATTTAGATCATACCTGAATGGTCTAGTGGTTTTCTCTACTTTCTTCCATTTAAGTCTGGATTTTTCTATAAGGAGTTTATAATCTGAGCCACTGTCAGCTCCTGGTCTTGTTTTTGCTGATGGCATAGAGCTTCTCTGTGGCTGCAAGGAATATAATCAACCTGAGTTCAGTATTGACCATCTGGTGATGTCATGCATACAGTCATCTCTTGTGTTGTTGGAAGAGGGTGTTTGCTATGATCAGTGCATTCTCTTGGCAAAACTCTATTAGCCTTTGCCCTGCTTCATTTTGTACTCCAAAGCCAAACTTACCTGTTATTCCAGGTATCTCTTTAGTTCCTACTTTTGAATTCCAGTTCCCTATGATGAAAAGGACATCTTTTTTTGGCATTAGTTCTAGAAGGCCTTTTAGGTTATCATAGAACCATTCAACTTCAGCTTCTTTAGCATTCCTGGTTGGGGCATATACTTGGATTACTGTGATATTGAATGGTTTACCTTGGAAATGAACAGAGATCATTCTGTCGTTTTTGAGATTGCACCCAAGGACTGTATTTTGTGTTCTTTTGTTGACTATGAGGACTACTCCATTTCTTCCAAGGGATTCTTGCCCACACTAGTAGATATAATGGTTATCTGAATTAAATTCACCCATTCTGGTTCATTTTAGTTCACTGATTCCTAAAATGTTGATGTTCACACTTGCCATTTCCTTTTTGACCACTTCCTATTTACCTTGATTCATGGACCTAATATTCCAGTTTCCTATGTAATATTGCTAGAGTTTAAGCTTTCTAAAATTAAGAGACTTCTCTTATTTTTATCCTTCCACCTTCCCCCCAAGAAATGCTTGGTATAGTTCTGCTATTCAATAGATATAAAATTGAGATGAGCTGTGAATTTTGCCATTAAGTTTCTTGGGAGCTATCAGAAACACATATGTCTATTACTAAATCTGTGCTAAATTGCATGGAATGTCCCCATCTTTTTCTAATATGCACTAAAGTTCTCTATTTTCAAAGCTTCTCATCAACAGAGTATTTATTTAAAAAAAACAGTCAGAATAATCATAAACATCTTTAAAGTAGCAATCTCTAGACTTCTTAGCCCTGAAAGAGGCAATAAGGTGCATTGTCAGGATCACAGACTCTGATTTAGATCTACTTGGGTCGAAATCTTGGCTCCACCCTCAGAAGCTGTGTGTCCTAAGTAAGGTACTTAACCCACCTGTGCCTCACTTTCAGTATGTGTAAGACAGGTGATAGAACAGTATCTACCTCATAAGGCTGGTGTGAGAATGAAATGAATGAATCTATATAAAGTGCTTAGAAAAGTATTTGGGCCATTGTTTGTGCTCAAGTGGTTTTATATGCACTCAGTTGTTTGTCTGCCCCTCCCTTGAAAGCAAGAACTTCAAAATGGTAGATACTGTGTTTTCTTGGTCTTTGTATTTCAAGTGACCACCACAATGCCTGACACATAATAAACTTTGAAAGAGAAGAAACTGGAATAAAATTTCTTCTTACCCTAGAGGTGAACATGAACTTGCTCCCTGTCTTGAGTATCCACAGAACTTTCTTTTCCTCCGGTCATCAACCTCATATTTAACCCTTCTGGTTTTCATTTATTTTATAATTCAGTCATAATGAATTTTAAAATCCATTCTAACTTCCAGAGATCTCTGGAGACTTGCCTCATCAGTCTGACATCACATTCATTTACATTTCTTATTTTTTCATTTCCTTGTATGAGGTCTAAGAATTGTTCCAATAAAACACTTTTAAGATTGCATTACACATACTGTGTGCTATTTATTCCTGGCTACATGTTCAAATTAACAAGTAAGAAATTGCGTATGCCCTGATCAACTATTAAAAACTGTAATGCTATATCTTTTATAACTGAAAAAAATTAGACCTGGACTGTGCTTTGGTAACCATCTAAACTAATAGTTTAAATGGAAAGTATTTATGCTACTTGATCATTCTCCCATGATGGTAAGTTCTTCAGTAGCCCACATGATAAAAAAAAAAAAAAAAAAGAATAATCTGTCTTTTGCCTGTGTTTTTCCAGAAAGAGAGAACACATTACTCCAAAGTCATCTTATTCTTTTGGTGGGAAATTATTTCTTATATTGAATATAATCCGTTGCTCTGAAAAATAACGTGGGTTAAAGCAGATCACCATCTTCCATGATGGTCTTCAAATATTTGAGAACAGGTATTTTATTTCCTGATATAAATCAACAGACTGTACTGATGGAGTTCAAGAATTTTTAGAATTAAACGCATATCAGTTCAGTTCAGTTCAGTCGCTCAGTCGTATCCAACCCTTTGCGACCCCATGAATCGCAGCACACCAGGCCTTCCTGTCCACCACCAACTCCCGGAGTTTACCCAAACCCATGTCCATCGAGTCGGTGATGCCATCCCACCATCTCATCCTCTGTCGTCCCCTTCTCCTCCTGCCCCCAATCCTTCCCAGCATCAGGGTCTTTTCCAATGAGTCATAAATATAATTTAATCCTATTATTTTACAGATGAAGAAATGGAAAAGAAGAGAGGTTGAGTAATTTGCCCAATGTCACACATTTGTTCATTCATTGTGTACTCAGACACCAGCCTGATAAATTCACAATTTTATAATTTATTATAATATGTAGTAATTTTATAATTTACTATAACATATGACAGTTTTATGATTGAGTATAACATACATCATTTTATAATATATGATATAATTTGCTGTAGCAAATACCTTATGTACAAATTGTTATTTTATTACATAAATAACATTGAAGACCTTACAGCCAATTCATTCTCTTCCCTCCCTCCCCAGAGGCTACCACTAACCCCTATTTGTTATTTAACATTCAAACATATTGTATCAGTCAGTGTTCCAGCAGAGAAACAGAATCACTGGGGGTGACATGGAATAAAGGATTTATGTTAGGGATCTGATTTTACACAGTTGTAGGCGCTGTCGAAGAAATGGAAGCATGTTGTCTCTGCATCTGGGATGGAAGTCATTGAAGATTCATAGACGTGAAGCAGGGCAGAATGACAAATGGGAACATAAATCAGTTCCTCATTGCCTCCAACCTTGGCAATGCCGGTGAAATCGAAGGAGCTGGAACCCTTTGCCATGAGGCTGCACGCGTGCCTGGCACTGGACTCAGAGTAGCTGAAACAGAAGCTGCTGGCCTGGATGAGGTGCAAGCCTGGTGGCTCCTCCAGGCCAGTGAGGAAAGCAGCAGTCAGACACAATGTGTGGGATGTGTAGTGGCCTCTGGTCGCCATGGAACCCATAATGCAGTGTAGTTGTCTAGAGTTTGCACTTAATCTCTGCCAGTCATCCAAAGCTAGGGCTCAGCAACAAAGAGGACCCAACAGCTCTTCCCTCACCTTGCTTTGTCAACAGATTTCTCAGTGTGATGTTTTCTCAGGACTGACAACCGGCTTGGACTAAAAAGTGTGTCATGTCAATCAGTTTCAATACCTGAAACATTTGCTCCTTTAATCACTTGTAAACGGAGGATCTGTTGTGAACATGAGAATCAATGCAGGACCTAAACATTGTCCTGAGGGTGAAAGGAGATGATTATGAAGTACCTGGTTTGGTGAGAGGCATACTGTAAGCACTCAAAAAATAGTTATAAATATTAATAATATTAGATAGTGTTAGTTCCTCAGTCATGTCTGACTCTTTGGAACCCCATGGACTGTATGTAGCCTGCCAGGCTCTTCTGTCCATTGAATTCTCTAGGCAAGAATACTGGAGTGGGTTGCCATTCCCTTCTCCAGTGGATCTTCCCAACCCAGGGACCGAATCTGCATTGTAGGTGGATTCTTCACCATCTGAGCCACCAAGGAAGTCCTCAGTATCATTGTACCTTAAAACTCTCTCTGCTTCTTAGGACTTCCCTGGTGGTCCATTGGTTAAGAATCCACCTTCCAATGCAGGGGACATGGGTTCGATCCCTGGTTGGGGACCTCAGATCCTGCAGGCTGCAATGAAGATCTTGCCTTCCACAACTAAGACCCAATGCAGCCAAATTAATTAATTAGTTTAAAAACTCCTACAGCTTCTATTTGTGTCTCACCATTGAACACTAGACTTCTTGAAGATGAAGTCTGTGACTGTTAAGTCCTGTATCCCCAGAAGCCTAACTCAGAGCCTGATCTATAGAAGGTGTTCAACACTTGGAGATTGTATTGAAAATGAACTTGTAAGACACTTTCCTGGCAGCAGTTTCTAGGAGAGGAGAGAGAACTTATGAGGATATTCAACACATGAGAATGAGAAGGGCACCATCATTGGGGGGAAATATTCAAACACCAATCCTACTGCTTGCATGAATTCTGTGATATTACAGCTTAAGATGTTTTTTACTTATTCTATAAATGGTATTGGTATATTCAGCTACCAATTTAGAAAAATTCGAGTTCTATCACTAGGTAACATCATACGGTAAAATGAATTTCAGATGGATAAAATATTTAAATGGAAAAAGTAAAGTCATCAAATTTTGGAGGAAAATAAGTAGGGATGAATGTGTAACTTTGGAGCAACATTTTCTCAGCATGTCACCAAAGAACAATTTAATAAAAGTTTTAATCCTATAAAAATAAGAAAAAAATTCTATTAAAAATCTTAATGAACTAAGGAGGAAAAGAATGAATTGTACTGCTATTTGCAAAATGCATGACTAAGTGTTAACATGTTAACTTGTGAGGGATTCCAATAAACTAGTATGAAAATATGAATAAATCAATAGAAAAATGTACAAACGTACGTCATTTCAAAAAAGAAGAAAGAGAAATTGCCAATAAGAATATGAAAAAAATAGTTCCCTTTAATAGGTTAGAAATTGCCAGTTAAAACAAGAAAATATAAACAAAAAGATCTACTCTACAGTACAGGGAACTATATTCAACATTTTGTAATAACTATTTTTCTATAATGAAAAAGAATATGGAAAGAACCACTTTGTTGTACAATTGAAACAAACAAGACATTGTAAACAACTATACTTCAGTTTAAAAAAAAATCTAGGGACTTCCCAAGGTGGCACAGTGGATAAGAATCCATCTACCAATACAGAGAACATGGGTTTGATCCCCAGTCCAGTAAGAGTCCACATGCTGTGGAGCAACTAAGCCCGTGTGCCATAACTACTGAAGTCTCTGTGCTTTAGGGCCCATAACAAAGAGTAGCCCTCACTCTCCGCAACTAGAGAAAGCCCTCAAGCACCAATGAAGACCCAGCACAGCTATAAATAAATAAAATTTTTAAAAAAATCTGGGACTTCCCTGGTTGGTCCAGTGGTTAAGAATCCACCTGGCAATGCAAGAGACAGGGGATCAATCCCTGATCCGGGCAGCTCCCACATGCTACAAAGTAAACTACTGAGCCCACGTGCCACAGCTACTGGACCCTGCACACCTGTGCTCTGAAACAGAGATGTCACACAATGAGGAGCCCACACACCACAAGTAGTTCTAGGGACTAGGAAGTCCCTGCTTGCTCCCTACAACTGGAGAAAAACTGAGCGCAGCAAGGAAGACCCAGAGCAGCCAATAAATAAATAAATAATTTTTAAAAGTTCTACTTAAAAAAAAAAAAAAATTTTTTTAAAAAATCTGCCAAGTCCCTGTTGTTATACAAAATAACATGTTCTCAGGCTCTAGGGATTATGACATAGCCGCCTTTGGGGATCGTTATTGTCCGCCACAGTAGGTTTAAAATGATTGACTCTTATGTAGAGTTCTCATACCCCTCTGCTCTGAGTGAGAACACCAATACCAGAGCAGTCACAAACCAGACTAGACAGCAACTTGTAGTGTCACTTTGCCTAGAATTCGCATAGCCTGGGCCTGGCAACACTGCCCCAGCCTGTTCAATTTATTTTCTGACATTTAAACAGGAGTCAATCTTTCAAAATATTGATTCTGGACTCACCCATTGTGGATTTATGTCAATGTATAGCAAAACAAATACAATACTGTAAAGTTAAAAAATAGAAAATAAACTAATTAAAAAGCAAAAAAAAAAAAAACCCAACACCTCTATTAAGTAACCATAAATATTAATTTTTTTATCTCCTGCTTTCTCATCCCTCAACTTTAATAGTGTGTCGAATATTATTTTACACTCAAACCATTTTCCTTTCCTTTTTTTTTTTTTTGCTAAGTATTAAATTTGAAGGTTGAACAAAGGAAAGCACCTCATCAAGGAGTAATGGGTTTACCTTGCAGTCGGGGTGAAAAAATTCTCTCTGATCCAGATGTACAGGAGTCTCCATCCTTCTTGATCGATTTTACACTTCTACTTCACTTGCAGACACAAAAATACTTGGTCCATAAAAGAAATGAGAAATCACAATGGCTTGAGGTTGAGTTTTTGAGTGAATCAGCACAAAGTTGTTCCACGAATGTTTCCGTCGTTTTTTAAGAGGCAATGAAATTAAGTGGAAAAAAACCTCAGTCAAACCACTGCTTTCTGCCTCGTGTTTCCCATCTATGAGTTGGAAGAGCCCTGTCTTCCCTTATCTTATTACGTAATTTTAAAACGTGAAATGTACAGGCTAATGGGCCTTTACAGCATTAGGTTACATTCATGTATTTGTTTTGCATGTGTTGAAGGTTGAATTCAGTTTTATGGACACATTTCAAAGTTCTGAGGTTGTGTTCTCTTCATTCTAAGCATTCAGTTTCTCACTCAGCTCACTGGATATTTGGCAAGTATCTATTCCTTCAATAAATATTCAATAAAATCCTTGCTTTGTGCTCTGAAAGGGCAAACTGGAAATTCCCATGCAACATAATTATAAAATTTAGACAAGTGCATAAAACCTTGAATGTGGAATAAGCTGTAAACATAAATGCTGAAGAATGGGGCTGGAAAAAGTACTGTCAATGAATTGGCAGAAAGGAGATGGGCAAATGGAAAAGCTGCAGGGAGTCTAAGACCTTCAGTGAATCATTTTGTATTGACTCTGCTACAATAAGCAAAAACGAAAGATGGGTAGCGTTTTCAAATATATTAACATTCAAATGAACAGCAATACTCAAAAAAATTAATTCAGTTTATTTAAGCTAAAATTTTCTTACAATTACATATATCACACACACACATATACATGAGTAGGAGTAAAATGCCTAAGTGCCTAAAGTTCTACCTAGATTACTGTGATGATTCTTCAACACTCTCATTGGTGTTAAGTCACTCTTACACCACTGAATCTCTCTCCAGTGGCTGGATAGAACCCAAAACAAGATACATAGTTTCTTTGAGGTCCAGAATTTCCACCCAGAGGATAAACCTTCAAGAGTTAGGAGGGAGTAAGGAGATCATGGACCACTGTAGGTCCAAGTGTCATTGATCATGAGAGCTAAGCTTCTCACCTTTTATCAAGGGGAGCTCAATTTCTGTGATTGGTTGCTCTATTCAGTTCAGTTCAGTTGCTCCGTCGTGTCCAATCTTTGCAACGCCATGGACTGCAGCACACCAGGCCTCCTTGTCCATCACCTACTTTCGGAGTTTACTCAAACTCATGTCCATTGAGTCGGTGATGCCCTCCAACCATCCCATCCTCTGTTGTCCCCTTCTCCTCCCGCTCTCAATCCTTCCCAGCATCACGGTCTTTTCAAACGAGTCAGTTCTTCACATTAGGTGGCCCATGTATTGGAGTTTCAGCTTCAGCATCAGTCCTTCCAATGAATATTCACTACCGATTTCCTTTAGGATGTACTGATTGGATCTCCTTGCAGTCCAAGAGACTCTCAAGAGTCTTCTCCAACACCACGGTTCAAAAGCATCAATTTTTTGGCACTCAGCTTTCTTGATATTCCAACTCTCACATCTATACATGACTACTGGAAAAACCATAGCTTTGACTAGACGGACCTTCATTGTCAAAGTAATGTCTCTGCTTTCCAATATGCTCTCTAGGTTGGTCATAACTTTTCTTCCAAGGTGTAAGCATCTTTTAATTTCATTGCTGCAATCACCAACTGCAGTGATTTTGGAGCCAAAAAAAATAAAGTCTGCCACTGTTTCCACTGTTTTCCCATCTATCTGCCATGAAGTGATAGAACTGGATGCCATGATCTTAGTTTTCTGAATGTTGAGTTTTAAGCTAACTTTTTCACACTCCTCTTTCACTTTCAACAAGAGGCTCTTTAGTTCTTTTTCACTTTCTGCCTTAAGGGTGGTATCATCTGTATATCTGAGGCTATTGATATTTCTCCCAGGAATCTTGATTCCAGCTTGTGCTTCATCCAGCCCAGAGTTTCTCATGATGTGCTCTGCATATAAGTTAAATAAGCAGGGTGACAATATATAGCCTTGACGTACTCCTTTCCCTATTTGGAACCAGTCTGTTGTTCCACGTTCAGTTCTAACTGTTGCTTCCTGACCTGCATACAGATTTCTCAACAGACAGGTCAGGTGGTCTGGTATTCCCTTCTCTTGAAGAATTTTCCACAGTTTGTTGTGATCCACACAGTCAAAGGCTTTGGCATAGTTAATAAAGCAGAAGTAGATGTTTTCCTGGAACTCTCTTGCTTCTTCGATGATCCAACAGATGCTGGCAGTTTGATCTCTGGTTCCTCTGCCTTTTCAAAATCCAGCTTGAACATCTGGAATTTCACAGTTCACATACTGTTGAAGCCTGGCTTGGAGAATTTTGAGCATTACTTTGCAAGTATGTGAGATGAGTGCAATTGTATGGTAGTATGAGCTTTCTTTGGCATTGCATTTCTTTGGGATTGGAATGAAAACTGACCTTTTCCAGTCCTGTGGCCACTGCTGAGTTTTCCAAATTTGCTGGCATATTGAGTGCAGCACCTTCCCAGCATCAACTTTAAGGATTTAAAATACCTCAACTGGAATTCCACCACCTTCACTAGCTTTATTCATAGTGATGCTTCCTAAGGCCCACTTGACTTCCCATCCCAGGATGTCTGGCTCTAGGTGAGTGATCACACCATCATGGTTATCTGGGTCATGAAGATCTTTTTTGTATAGTTCTTCAGTGTATTCTTGCCACTTCTTAATGTCTTCTGCTTCTGTCAGGTCCACACCATTTCTGTCCTTTATTGTGCTCATCTTTGCATGAAATGTTCCCTTGGTATCTCTAATTTTCTTGAAAAGATCTCTAGTCTTTCCCATTCTATTATTTTCCTCTATTTCTTTGCATTGATCACTGAGGAAGGCTTTCTTATCTCTCCTTGCTATTCTTTGGAACTCTGGATTCAAATGGGTGTATCTTTCCTTCCTTTGCCTTTAGCTTCTCTTCTTTTCACAGCTATTTGTAAGGCATTGTCAGACAACCATTTTGCCTTTTTGCATTTCTTTTTCTTGCGGATGATCTTGATCACTGCCTCCTGTACAATGTCATGAATTTCGTACATAGTTCTCCCGTTACTCTATTAGATCTAATCCCTTGAATCATTTCTCACTTTCACTGTGTAATCATAAGGGATTTGATTTAGGTCATACCTGAATGGTCTAGTGGTTTTCCCTACTTTCTTTCATTTAAGTCTGAATTTGGCAATAAAGAGTTCATGATCTGAGCCACAGTCAGCTCCTGGTCTTGTTTTTGCTGACTGTATAGAGCTTCTCCATCTTTGGCTGCAAAGAATATAATCAATCTGATTTCGGTATTGACCATCTGGTGATGTCCATGTGTAGAGCCTTCCCTTGTGTTGTTGGAAGAGGGTGTTTGCTATGACCAGTGTGTTCACCTGGCAAAACTCTATTAGCCTTTGCTCTGCTTCATTCTGTACTCGAAGGCCAATTTTGCCTCTTACTCCAGGTGTTTCTTGACTTCCTACTTTCGCATTCCAGTCCCCTATAATGAAAAGGACATCTTTTTTGGGTGTTAGTTCTAAAAGGTCTTGTAGGTCTTCATAAAACCATTCAACTTCAGCTTCTTCAGCGTTACTGGTCAGGGCATAGACTTGGACTACTGTGATAGTGAATGGTTTGCCTTGGAAACAAACAGAGATCATTCTGTCGTTTTTGAAACTGCATTTTGGACTCTTTTGTTGACTATGATGGCTGCCCCATTTCTTCTAAGCGATTCTTGCCCATAGTCATCTGAGTTAAATTCACCCATTCCAGTCCATTTTAGTTTGCTGATTCCTAAAACATTAACATTCACTCTTGCCATCTCCTGTTTGACCACTTCTAATTTACCTTGATTCATGGACCTAATATTCCAGGTTCCTATGCAATATTACTCTTCACAACATTGGACTTTGCTTCTGTCACCAGTCACATCCACAGCTGGGTGTTGTTTTTGCTTTGTCTCCGTCTCTTCATTCTTTGTGGAGTTCTTCATTCTTTCTCCACTGATCTCCAGTAGCATATTGGTCACCTACCGACCTGGGGAGTTCATCTTTCAGTGTCTTATCTTTTTGCCTTTTCATACAGTTCATGGGGTTCTCAAGGCAAGAATACTGAAGTGGTTTGCCATTCCTTTATCCAGTGGACCACATTTTGTCAGAACTCTCCACCATGACCCATCCGTCTTGGGTGGCCCTACACTGCATGGCTCATAGTTTCATTGAGTTAGACAAGGCTGTGGTCCATGTGATCAGATTGGTTAGTTTTCTGTGATTGTAGTTTTCAGTCTGTCTGCTCTCTGATGGAGAGGATGAGAGGCTTATGGATAAGCGGCTGTGTGGTGTTGGAGTGGCTGTGAGGAGATACCCCACGTCTAAGTTTGCCGTGAGGTTGTTATTATTCATTCTGTTGCTAAAAGAGGCTGCATGCAAGCTAGATAACCTCCTGTGTTGATCTAGATAGGATAAGCATATATGCTGACTCTGATACCCCCACCCATCTAACTGCCCAATTCTATTAATATTCACATTAAGCAACCCCCACATGTTGGTTTAAAGAAGATGTTACTGCCAGAAATGGAAATTACCAGTCACGATTCACATAACCATATACTCTATGGAGAATCCTATGGACAGAGCAGCCTGTCAGGCTACAGTCCATAGGATCACAGAGTTGGATACAACTTGAGTGATTTAGCATGCATTCATAACCTATGGTGGAGAAGGCAATGGCACCCCACTCCAGTATTCTTGCCTGGAAAATCCCATGGACAGAGGAGCCTGGTAGGCTGCAGTCCGTGAGGTTGCTAAGAGTTGGACACGACTGAGCAACTTCACTTTCACTTTTCACTTTCATGCATTGGAGAAGGAAATGACAAGCCACTCCAGTGTACTTGCCTGGAGAATCCCAGGGACGGGGGAGCCTTGTGGGCTGTCGTTTATTTGGTCACATAGAGTTGGGCACGACTGAAGTGACTTAGCAGCAGCAGCAGCATAACCTATGGAGGGCATTCAAGACAGTTGGAAAAATGAGATGGAAGTCTTAGAACTAAGTTTAATAGACCTGTTCATTGGAACACAGAAACAAATGAAGTTTAAGATTGGGAAACTAGATGAGGCACTCAGATTTGATCCATTTACCCTGTCTTATCAAAGCCCTTTTTTTTCTAAGAGCAAGGGAGGGTAAATCCACACCCATTGGGTTGTGAAGGGTGTGGGATGAGTGGGGTGCAAAGGACTGGGATAGGAAGCACTCATTGGCTATCAGTAAGACACAACAGATGTCTTATTTCATCTTTAGATTTCATCTGAAGTTTCTGTTGTGTTAATTTAAAAGAATCCATTTTATTTAATATAACCATAATGTATCAAATTACTTAACATCTGTAATAATTGATATCGCAGTGATGAACATTTTTTTTAATTTGAAATAATCTAGTTTAGCAGGTCAACATGAAGGCTATGATCAAAAGGACTTTGAGTTAATATCTTAGCATTACTACTTTCTAGCTGTGAACATACAGCAAATTATTTAGTCTCTGTCTTTTTTTTTTTTTTTTAATAAAGATTTTTGATAGCACTCCACAGTATGTGGGACCTTGCTTCCCCAATCAGGGACTGAAAGCCATAACCCCTGCATTGAAAAGCAGAGTCCTAACACTGGACTGCCAGGGAATTCCCTATTTAACCTCTCTGTATGCCTCAGTTACCTTATCTGTAAGTGAGGTTAGTACCCACCTCACAGGGGTGTTGTGAGGATCAAAGGATAAGAGGCACTTGAACTAAGAACCATGTTTTGCACCTAGTAAATGTTCAATAAATGTTGATTGTATTATTATTATTGGTATCTCAAAGTTCAACATACCTTTTGGCTCTGAACTATAGTTAAAGAAGGCTTCCCCAGAGGCTCAGTGGTAAAGAATCTACCTGCAGTGCAGGAGACGAAAGAGACTCGGGTTCAATCCCTGGGTGGGGAAGACCCTCTGGAGGATGAAATGGCAACCCACTGCAGTATTCTTGTCGGGAAAATCCCACGAACAGAGGAAACTGGCAGGCTACAGTCCATAGGGTCGCGTAGTTAAAGAATGAGGGCAACTGGAAATCACTGTAGACTAACACGTAAATTCTACCACAGTATGGCAAAAACAACTTCCTTTCCCAAATTACTTTCAGAGATGATAATTTCACACAAATTCAGTGGTGCTATGGAGCCTTGTGTCAGTTGGTGGGAAAGAAGACCTGATGAGGTAGCCCATAGCTCTGGTTCCTGCTGAGAGCTGGACCACTAAGCTATGGAACTCCTCCTCTAAATTTGATGAAAATTTTCACTACGGCAAAGCATGAGTCTACTCCAGTGGGACTTCAAGAGCTGGGATGAGAAGAGCAGGCAATAGCGTTTTCATCAAAGCTCAGCTGGGTGGAACGTATGCCATTGACCTGACACTTTAAAATAAGACTGTGGCATCTTGGACTCCATCCAAATATGGTTCACTTCTCCAAGACCCCCCTGTAGCATAAGGAAGAAATCACCATTCTTTCACCTCCCCATATTATACCTTTCTTGTAATTCACACAAAACACATGGCTGGATTAAGTCTTTATGAGTTTTGGGTACTGAAAACACCATGATGCGATCCAGATCCACTGACCCCTAATACATCATTCAAAGTAACCATGAAGTCTGTAAAAGGAAATTGTAGCATTTATTACCTTGAACTTGCATATTTACCTATCCAGCATTACTAGGAGACCAAGGTTTCTAGGACATCGATTAGTGCCCTTATCCATTTCTAGATCCCGGCTACCTAACACAATGCACATAGCAGCTATTGAAAAAAAAATTGTTAAACATATAAATGAGTGAAAGAATGAATGACTTAATTTTATGGCAGCCTGTCTATAGAGTGGCTCTGACTTAGATAAGCAGGATGATTGTGTAATTTTAGTATCAGTTTAAGCAGGAAGTGGAATACTCTAGGGGAAAGTGTTCATTCTTCTTGGATGCTTGCATATATGTCTATACTCAATCACTAAGTCGTGTCCGACTCTTTGCGACCTCATGGACTGTAGCCAGCCAGGCTCCTCTGTCCAGGAGATTCTCCAGGCAAGAATACTGGAGTGGGTTGCCATTTCCTTCTCTAGGGGATCTTCCTGACCCGGGGATCAAACCTGGATGTTGTCCTGCATTGCAGGCAGACTCTTTACAGTCAGAGCTACCAAAAAAAGGCTCTGAATATATGTCTGACTGCCCTCAAAAGTGAAAAAACAGAGTTCAGGGGTCTGGAAAGTTTCTGAGGCATTTTCCAGAAATACTACAAAATCGCAATTCCTGGGGAGAAAAGCTAACCTCTCTGCTGTCTCCTGGCACAAGTGCTGAGGCTGCATACTGGTGACCAATTCCTAATGATGCATCAAGTATTTTCTTGCTCAGGATATCAATTTAAAGAGGTTGAAGCAAAATGGTGAAAAGCAATTGAACATCCTTAGGAGTGATTTGGAGTTTGAGAAGATTCTCTAAGATTAGAATCTTAGAACCTAGAGATTCTAAGGATTCCTGAGATGCTTAGGAATCCTAAAATTCCTTAAGGAGGTCACATTATAAAGGAAGAAAGTAAATGAGATCTAAATAGGAGAGAGGGGGACAGATGAGATGAATTAATCTTAGATTGCAAAGTTTTATTTTTCGTGTAGCAATACACAGAGAAAATTACGCATAGAATGTTAGAGCTGGCTGGAAACTTTGGGAAGATTTGATTCTGAATTCTCCATTCTACAAATCAGGGGGCTGTGGCCAGGGTGTTAAAGCAAATTGTCCAGAGGGACACAGGGGATTAGTTACAGAGTCAGGATTGTAAAGGGGAGTGCCCCATTTCTAACCCCTGCTCTTCCCACTCTCCTAGCTGGCAGTCTAGCCCTGGTCCAGAAGTGGAAGGCACCCCTGGGGTTATTTGGAAGAGCATTTGTCATCTGGCTGCCACACTCATGGGAGAGCCAGACCACTTGATGGTGGAAAAAGACGATGGAAATGCGAAATGTGAAGATGGAACTGCAGACTTTATATGGAAAACATGAACCAACGATGGTTTGAAATATTAAAAATAGGTTCAATTCAATTTAAATTCTATTGGACACCGGCTTAAGGGCTATAAACAAGATGTCTGGAAAAGTTTATGCAGCTATCATCCTTTTTGCTGCATTAGGCAAATTAAAAGGACAGTCCCCATCCTCTGGGAATTTATTTAAAGGTTGAAAATGTTGACTTTAATAAAGAAAAAGGAATAAAATACAGACCAAACATTAATCCTATGATCTCTTGGCCTTGCCTTCTGTGATGTAGAACCAACAGCCCTGGGCTAGAAATGAAAGAATTGGATTCTAATCCTATTTAAGCAATGGCTTCATTCATTTCACCAATACTCTGGGGTTCAGTGTATTTATCTGCAAAGTGAGATTTGATGAGATGCAGTATTATATATATGTATATATAAATTACATGTGCATGCTTAGTTGTTCAGTCGTGTTCAACTCTTTGTCATCCTATGGACTATAGCCTGCCAGGATGCTCTGTCCTCAGGATTTTTCAGGCAAGAATACTGGAGTGGGCTGCCATTTCCTTCTCCAGGAGATCTTCCCCACCCAAGGAATGAACCCATGTCTCCTGTGTCTCCTGCATTGCA
Source organism: Giraffa tippelskirchi (assembly GCF_054371585.1). Lineage (NCBI taxonomy): Eukaryota > Metazoa > Chordata > Mammalia > Artiodactyla > Giraffidae > Giraffa > Giraffa tippelskirchi. Next base: position 33,902,439 of record NC_137280.1, on the reverse strand, counting down.
GGCAGATTCTTTACCCACTGAGCCACCAGGGAAGCCCCACAGTATCTCTAATAGTCTTTGTCAAATTTAACATTCTAGACTGACCTTTTTTTGTTTGTTTTAATGAGTAGACTTTCATTTATTAACCATTCACTATGCACCAGGTATTATGCATACTGAATGTTGAACAAGACCAGTATGATCCTGACCTCGTGACACAGAGAGAGATAAGAAATAAACAAGAAACCATAACTAGGTAACTTTTTCAGCTCTATGAGAGTCCCTTGGACTGCAAGGAGATCCAACCAGTCCATCCTAAAGGAAATCAGTCCTGAATATTCATTGGAAGGACTGATGTTGATGCTGAAACTCCAATACTTTGGCCACCTGATGCAAAGAACTGACTCATTTGAAAACACCCTGATGCTGGGAAAGATTAAAGGTGGGAGAAGGGGATGCCAGAGGATGAGATGGTTGGATGGCACCACTGTCTCGATGGACATGAGTTTGAGTAAACTCCGGGAGTTGGTGATGGACAGGGAGGCATGGTGTGCTGCAGTCCATGGGGTCACAAAGAGTCGAACACGACTGAGCAACTAAACTGAACTGAACTGAATGACTATTAAGAGAAGCAAAGCTGGATGAGAAAGTAATATCAGGGGTGGAAGACAGACTCCTTTGTGTCTTATCCATGGAGGGCCTCAAGTTTAAGATGAGCATTTAATTGCCATAGAAAGAAAGTTCCTAGCAGAGAAGACCGCGTATGTAGAGGCCTTGAGGTCAGAAAGAGCTTGCTATGTCTGAGGACCTGACAGAAAGTGGCTGTGGCTGGAAGATGGTGAACAAGGGGGAAAGAATGTATGAAATGAGGACAGAGCAGGTCTTGCAAGATCTGGCAGACTGTGGGAGGCAGTTTGCATCTTATCCTCCATGCAGTAGGAAGCCATAGGAGACTTTAAAGCAGATGAGCTATGTGATTTAATTCATGTATCAGAAAGATGACTTTTGATTTTGCATAGAGAAGGTAGCTGGACAGGGATGCAGAGGGAGATGGGGAGGAGGTGATTTCGGTAATTAAGTGAGGTAGTGGCTTGGATGAGAGTTACACAGTGGAAATGAAAAAGAGGGAATAGATGTAAGAGATATTTTAGAGGTTGTGTTGCTAGGACTTACTATTAGCGTGTGTCTGGTAGGTCTGCGGAAAAGAGAAGTCAAGGTCAAAGGTGATTTGAGTATTTAAGTAGATGGTGGTGCCACTTACCTGGGCAAGCTTCAGAAAAAAGAGGACTCAGGTGGGGACAAAAATTAGTAGCTCTGTTTGGTCTTGTTAACCTTGAGTTGCCTATTAGACATGTCTAGAGACATACCAAACAGATAATTGGTTACATGAGCCTGGATCTCAGAGGAATAGTCTAGGCAGAAGATGTACACATTTTAGAAATGTCGGAATATGGCTTATAGCCAAGGTTATGAAGATACCCAGAGAAAGAATGAAAATAGGAGAGAATGTCCAAGATTGTGATGTAAGTGAAGGAGTATGCTGCAGAGGCTGAGAAAGAATGATCAGTGAGATAGATGGGCTAAAAAGTCAAATAAGCAAGAAGACAATCTTTCAAAGAGGGAAAAGTTGGCAGTGTTGAAAAATACTGAGAAAAAAAGAAGTTTGTTGATCCCTGATGTAGAAGAAAAATGAATTTACTTGGGTTTTCTCTTCTTGAATAAGAGTAATTGTTAGGGAAGGCAGGTTAAAAAAGTAAATAACCCCCTCTCCCCCTTTGTTTCCCCTCCCCCCATCAGCCCGGTAACAGGAAGACACCACACCATCAATACAAATAAGTTAGCATGTTTCTTTAACAACAAAGGGACTTGACTTTTTATATAACCAAATGTGGTGTTTTAGTGACTTTTTGATAATATACAGTTTTGTGAATTTAAATTTCTTTCTTTCTGTATTTTTAGGACCAATCTCATATTTAATAAGATGTTTTTAAAAAGGGGAAAAAATTCTTGAGAAAAAAAACTCCTGTTTTTACCATGTGATGTTCCACAAGTGCAGCTGTAGGAAAGGGCTCTTCGGTTGAATAAAAGTCACATTTGATAGAGGGAGGGAAGAAAAAAAAGAGAGTAGAGATGAGCCTGAATGGGGAACAGGGTAGAGAGAGATGAGTTAGTCTTGCTGAGTTGTCTGAAGCTATAAAACACTGTGGTAGAAAATCCAGCTGTGACATGGTGTCATGTAGCCAAAGGAGCAATGGATAGAAGCCTGGAAGTCCATGGAAGAAGTGACTGGAAGACAGGGACTGGATATAAGTGACAGTAAAGAGACAATGGACATCCAGGGAAGTCTAAGGAAAACCCTGGATCAAACAGGGCTTTGCAAACCTCAGCGGAAGTCAGCAGGGGCGGCTGGTGACCGAGAAACAGGTGTCTTACTCTGGATGCTAAGTTGTTTTGATTCTTGGAGGTCACCAAAGAGTGAGGGCAAGTGTGGAACCGTACATTGACTGAGTTCATTTAGAAAGCGACTGGGAAAAACCCTTAAGTGACCGAATTTTCCTTGAAACTGCAAAAATCCAATCTGCTCTTGATACCATACGTTTGGGATGGAAACTAGGAAAAATACTTACATTTTTTGCATACTTGAGTTTTGTGGTTTGAAAATTTTAAAAATATTAACTGGAGTTGAAAGAGAGTGGGAAGAATTTTTACACTGTCAGTTATTCTCTCTAGAAAGGGAAAAATATTTTTCCCACATAAATGATTTCATCTTCTGGACATACTATTTCATTCTTTAATCATAATTGTCATCATACTTATCATGTATAGGACTTATTATGTGTTAAACATGATATAAAAGACTTTATGTGTATATTTCTTTCAATTCCCACATTATTCTATAAGCTAAAAGGAATTACCATTTTATCCGTTGAAAACAAAGGTCTATATAATAATTTAAGTAGCACTAAGTAATTTTTCAAATGTCACATAACAGAATCCACTTGATCCCAAAGTCTTCCTTTCTAATCTCTCTTTCTAGTTTCCATTTCACCCAGTCAATAGCTAATGATAATAATTTCCATTTAGTAAGACTGCTCTTGATAAGTACTGAGTTAATTTTTTTAAATATTTCATCTCCCTTACTCCTTACATCAAGTTCATGTTTTATTATTATTTCCATTTAATGAATGAACAAACTGAAGCCCATGGATGTCACCCAGCTAGGAAGCACTAGAGCCAGGATTTAAACCTAAGTCTGTCTTCAAACTCCATGTTCTTAGCTATATGATTACCCTTTGCCACTCAGACATCTGAGAATCTATGGCTGTTAGGTAACCTTTTCCCAGTAGTCAAGTATGGACATGAGAGTTGGACCATAAAGAAGGCTGTATGCCTAAGAATTGATGCTTTTGAACTATGATATTGGAGAAGACTCTTGAGAGTTCCTTGAACAGCAAGGAGATCAAACCAGTCAATCCTAAAGGAAATCAATCCTGAATATTCATTGGAGGGACTGATGCTGAGGCTGAAGCTCCAATACTTTGGCCACCCTATAAAAAGAGCTGACTCACTGGGAAAGACCCTGATGCTGGGAAAGATTGAAGGCAGAAGGAGAAGAGGATGACAGAGGACAAGATGATTGGATGGCATCACCGACTCAATGGACGTGAGTTTGAGCAAGCTCCAGGAGATGGTGAAGGATAGGTAAGCCTGGTGTGCTGTAGTCCATGGGGTCGCAAAGAGTTGGACACAACTGAGCAACTAAACAACAAAAACCATTTTAAACAAACTGCAAGAGTGGTAAAGTGCTTAGTCTATTAATTTAAAAGACAGGTACTGGCCATCCACAAAAAAATCCCCTTCTTGGACACTTAGCCAACCTCCTTTGCAGTTGGGTGTGGCCAATAATAATGTGAATGGACATGAAATGTGCCATTTCCAGGCTTGGCCTATTAATCCAGCTATACTGCCCAACATTCCCTTTCGCCTTGATCTGACTGGGTTCAAGTGGAGCCTAGGAGATGGAAGAAGATGGAGATGGGATCCCTGAATAACAGCCTGGAGCAGAATCATCTTCAGAGAACTGATAGATACTCAGAACTATTGGGGACAGTGGAGGAAGAGTTTTTATTGTATTGAACTGTTATGTTTTTGTTTATTTAATATTTGCTACTGTATCTTAGCTTGCCCTCAAAAGTACGAATGGAAAAGGACAAAGAAGGAGAAAAGATAGCTGGAAGAAAATAAAGGAGCTATATGAAAATCAGATAAAAATCATTATAGAGAGATTACAATGGGCAATGCCGAAACTATTTACAGTTTAGAGAGAGCATTTTTGACTGTTATGTGGTTGAATGGGAACAAGCCCAGCACAATAGTGAGGGTAGGAAGATCAATTAAAAAGCTTCAATAGCAACCCAGGAAATAAATGATGGTGGACTGACCTAGAGTGGTGGAAGAGGAGTGGACAGATTTAGGCTAGCTTAACATTATAGAGTCATCAGATCTGGTGGCTGATTTTACATGGACTGAGAAATGGGGAGGGGAAGACTCAAGAATGATACCTTTGTTTCTGGCTAGATGGTGGTCATGTCATTCACAGATGCATGTGACACAGGACGAAGGCCAAGTTGGTGAGGTGGAGTAGAGGTGGTGAGTTTGGCTTTTGATATGTTGCCAAGAGGAGCTTCAGGAAGGATTGGATGTACCAATCCAGAGCTCAGGAGAGAGAAACACATGGCAGGTCTCGCCACAGAATGTGTTTAGCTGGTGATTAATACTAAGGGAGGAAAGGAGATTTTCCCATATTTTGCATAATGAATACAATGTAAATGTCCTCTTCCCTCCACCCTCGCTCTCGCCTGCCCCCCAAACACACACTCTTGCTATGGATTCACCAAAAATTAAAATGAAATCATCTTCCTCTCTATCTTCATTTCTTCCATGAAAATTCAGCAGGTCTGAGCTCTCTTATTCCCAAAAGGCCAGTGAATTCTGTGTGTGTGTGTGTGTGTGTGTGTGTGTGCGTGCTCACCCGGGCATGCATGCAAACATACATGCACAATCTTTCATCACGATGAAACTGCATTGTCAGAGAGACAATGGGGACGCAGGCTGTGGTTTTTCTAGGTTAAAGCAGAGTCTGCTCAAAGCCAGGTCAGTAGTTTCATTCACTGTGAACGTGGACAAAGGTAAAGAATTTGGAGGATTTCTGCTCATCATAATGCAATGGAGGTAGAAAGATCTCTGATGAGGGGAGGAGACTGTGCTGGTGCCAGGCCCATGGAAGCCTAGGTGAAGAGCTGTACATCTGAAGGTGCCATGGAGAACATGGCGCTGCCTGCAAGACTACATGCATTTGAATGGATGGCAGTCTTTGGAAGGAAGCGGTCACAGGGGTTACTGCTTTGGACTGAAGCCCAAAGGCTTCTGTCACATTCATCCTGTACTTCATAAGTCTAGGTTCTGCTGCTGACAAAGAATAAGGTAGAGAACTTGCAAAAGTAATAACTGAAAGTTTTGCTGATCTTTAGTAAGTGGCTACTCAAAATGGATTTAATTTGACTTAGTTGGGGGAATACAGTGACATATCTTCTACCCATGTTTTTAATAGAACATGTTTCATATACATAAGGAATCTAGGCACCAAGAGGTTTAATATCTTTTCCAACATCACACAAGCTATGCTTCTGTCTTCTGGACTCAAGTTCTTTCCACCAAGACAGGTTGAAAGCAAATATAGAGCTTCTAATCCCTTATCCTTTTCTCCTTCCCCTGCTGTGCACATCTTTCTTACCAAAGTGAGTTACTTTTAACTTGAACAGCTGTGATCACTGGAGGGTTTAACAGGGTTATGCACAAAGAAGACACTTCCACTGCCAGAAGAAATTCTCATGGGGACTTATATTGAATGAAATGCGATTCCTTTCTCTAGGGTTGTATTTTTTTTATAATTATCCCAATTTCTTTCTTCTTTCTTTTTTAACCGAAAAGTGAAAGTGTTAGTCGCTCAGTCGTCTTGGTCTGACTCTTTGTGACCCCATAGACTGTAGCTCTCTAGGCTCCTCTGTCCATGGAATTTTCCAGGCAAGAATACTGAAGTGGGTTGCCATTCCCTTCTCCAGGGAAACTTCCTGACCCAGGGATCGAACCCAGTCTCCTGCATTGCAGATGGACTCTTTACCATCTGAGTCACCAGGCAAGCTCTTTCTTTTTTAAATTGGAGTATAAATACTTTACAATGTTGTGTTAGTTTCTGCTATACAACAACTACATTATACATATATTTCCTCCCTCTTAAGCCTCCCTCCCTAGGGGTGTACTTCTGATCCACAAAACTGATGTTTGCCAAAATTAGCTTCCTTTCTCTCATGTTACCTTTAATGCCTCATGTATTTCAGCTCAACAGCCCGTCTCTGTATCCATCTGAATGATTCATGAAGCTGAAAGCGTAGCTATATCCAGAGGTGGCCTGGGTGACCTGCATTTCATGGGCTGCTACATTAGAGCCAGCACGGTTCCCTGATTTTCTGTGATGCTCTGAACTGCCAGAGACTGATCGGAATGTGCAGTCGCTCATGGTAGAAGGGGAAACGTGTTTCTCATTCAGCAAGAATGCGGTTCCAACCACAGAGTTTACACCACGGTTACATTTGAAGTTCAACCCTAGAACTTTGTGGCAGTAAAAGTGGTCATGATTTATAGGAAAATGTCATTCGGCTGTCTCCTCTATAAAAGCCTTTTACAACTCTCATTGAATATAAATCAGAATGTATGCAGCCAACAAAGTGATGGTTTTGGCATAACACTTCCAAGACGAAAAGAAATGGACTAGAATGGTCTTGGCTTTTTACTGAGGACAGATATTACAGGAATTTATTACTGATCCAAAATCAATACTCTTGTCTTTAAAAATAGGTAGGAGTAAATTTACGTCTTGGGGAAATTCCAAATTAATTAAAGCTGTCATTCTAGAGTTTACCCACAGATACCAAGGGTGCCGTGCTTTTGCGGTTTAAAATTAAGCTGAAAGTGTTTTTCTTTTCTTTCCGTCTTGCTAAACCACATTCTTAGATACATAACTCAAGCGTTAGGCTGTATTTCATTCTAATGGGGAGAAAAAGGGTGGGTCTTCCCAGGATTCGTTTGCTAAATTCATCTTGGAGATACATGAGACGCCTCGTGTTATACTCTTCTCCAAGGGTCAAAAAGATGTTAAAAAATGAAAGAGCAAACAATTAAAATCGGTCTTTGAAAAGGCAGTTCCCATTTTCTCCTGTGATTTTGCATCATAGAATGTTGGAAGTGGAAATCTGGATACAGAATTGAGGGGTTGAGGGAGACTGACCCTGTGAGAATCTGGAAACAGCAAATCTGTGGCAGCAGGGAGGGAGAGGATAAAATGTCTTCATGTGACTGCTTAAGGGGTGGAAAAAGAATGTGGAGAATTCGTTCGGAAGGATGATACCATAAAAGACACTCAGAAGGGTCTAAGATAGCAAGTCAGGCAAAGGATAGAAAAACTTGGCTTCTCTCTGTGGCAGTTACCCTTACCCTCCCCTTCCCAACACCTACCTTGGCCAGACCCCATCTGAATTATTGGCTTCTGAGTATCACACCGTGGATGAGTAGGGCAGTCAATACAAGGGTTAATGATATATATTATTTTAACAACTTTCAGAGGAATAAGGAAAGCTTATCTTAGGTAAAGGCAGTCCTCAGAGAACATGGTACCTGTTTCGTGGAAGAGGAAATATGCCTGTTGTATAAAGTGTCAGTGGTTTGACGTAATGGTAACAGGAAGGTCTTACATTCATTCACTCTACAAAACATTTATTATGTATTATGTAGTAGGTAGAGTTTTAGACACTGGAAATGCAGTGAGATAGACTTTTGGTTTTGTAAAAAGAGTATCACTCTTCCTCTTCCATAATCAACATTATTGATTCTAAACAGAATTTTTTAAATTCATTTCATGTGTGGTCCCATCACCCCTTTCTTTTTATAAGTTTTCTTTTCTTTTCTTTTAACTTTTTATTTTGCATTGGAGTATGCTTATTGTAAGGGCTGACGCTGAAGGTGAAGCTACAATACTTTGGCCACCTGATACGACGAGCCAACTCATTGGAAAAGATCCTGATGCTGGGAAAGAGTTGAAGGCAAAAGGAGAAGAGGGCGGCAGAGAATGAGATGGTTAGATAGTATCACCAACTCAACAGACACAAACTTGAGCAAACTGTAGGAGATAGTGAAGGATAGGAAAGCCTGGCATGCTGCAGTCCATGAGGCAGCAAAGAGTCAGACACAACTTAGCCACTAAAGAACAACGATAGCTGACTAGCAATGTTGTAACTGCCTCTCAGGTGGATAGCAAAGAGACTCTGCCATACATATGCATGTATCCATTCTCCCCCAAACTCCCCTCCCATCCAGACTGCCACATAACATTGAGCAGAGTTCCTGTGCTATACAATAGGTCCTTGTTATCCACTTTAAATATACACTGCTCCTTTCTTTAGTCTCTGTTCTCTCTTAGTCTTTGTTCATATAGACATGACATCTCTGTGGTGGTTATAAGGACCAAACACAGTTCACTTTCAGAGTCTGACAATAAACCAATAAGCTTTCTAAGATATGAGGTATGAGCCTTGCAGTGATGGACTGGGCTGACTTAACATCTGCGAGTTTCCTATCATGAGGTCTTTCAAGCAGAATCTAGATGATCACTTGAAAGAGATACTGTGGAAGTTATTCTAACACTTATGATAGAGGTGGGCTTATTTTGAGATGGTATAAAAAGAAGCATAGTGTTGTGAAAAGAGGCCTAGTGACTCAGAGGTCTGGTATTCATGTTTATACAGAGGTTTAATATTAAAGTAGAGTTAGAAGTGAATTCACAGAAGCTCATCTTTCTCTCTTCCCTCTCTACCTAATGATGTATCCTAGTCCCTGTATTATAATGTTTTTGAATAGTAGTCTTTTTTGCTTTTCCTAGTTATTTTTCTTAATAATACTATGGCTTTTTTTCTTTTCTAATATCCTTCTGATATGGTACAACTTTTCAGAATACAGAAAATTCAGTTAACTTGGGATCTTCCAGACTTACTCCCAGACTTATGACATTAAATAAGAGTCTCTAAGGAAGAGATACCATTCCTGGATAAGATAGTGCCAGGTTCCTGTTTCTCTGCCCTTTTGTTAAGCGAATAATCATAGCAAACAAGAGGGGAAAATTGAACAGAGAATCAACAATATATGATACTAACATGCGTGCATGCTAAGTCACTTCAGTTGTGTCCAACTCTGTGCGAACCTATGGACCATAGCCCGCTAGTTTCTTCTGTCCATGGAATTCTCCAGGCAAGAATACTGGAGTGGGTTGCCATACCATCCTCCATGGGAGCTTCCCAACCCAGAGATCAAACCCAGGTCTCCTGCATTGCAGGTGGTTTCTTTACCATCTGAGCCACCAGAGAAGCCCATTATACTAACAACATTATACTAACAAGACATATAAAATCTTTGTAAAAGTTTCTCTCTCTGAGTTGTACTTGAGCCCTGTGAACTTTCTGACATGGTTGAAGCCATGAGTTTAAAAATAATATCATATCTGACTTGCATAATTCTACTAGTCATATAATTTTTGAACTTTTTACATCATCCCAGCATTACAAAGTGTTATGACATGGGTCTTGGTACCCTTAATATTATCAAATGGGACAAGTTAATGAATGACTTATGTTAAACTTTTCAAAGGAGTGAAAAATGTGTGTAAGGTAATGTGGGGTTGAAGACATCAGAAAAAGTCAGTTTGAATAATGAAGCAATGGCAACCTCAGTATGATTTGAGTTTGACATAATGTCACAAAAGGCTAAAGTCATGTCAGTTTGCTTTATTAAAAGACCCATTTGCAGAAAGGTGCCAATGGATTTTTCCCACTTAAGAACATATCTGGGACTTTTCTCATGGTCCAGTGGTTAGGAATCCACTTGCCAAGGGCGAATGCAGGGGTTATGGTTCGATCCCTGGTTCAGGAAGATTTCACATGCCATGGGCAAACTAAGCCCATGTGCCACAACTACTGAAGCTTGTGCCCTTAGAGGCGGTGCTCCGCAAGGGTATGCTTGGCTCACCACAACGAGAGACAGCCGGCACGCAGCAACCAAGACCCAGCATAGCCAAGAAAAGAACACCTCTGGAGCCTAGGTTTCCTTTCCACACAACACACAATTATGAGGAACATTGGTCAATGGAATGGACTCAGAAGTGATTGCTTGTATGATCCACCATCTGGAAATGATTGAAAGAACTGAGCATATTTAGTATGACTAGGGTAGTGACATGAGAGTCGTCATCAAATAACCGAAGAACAGACAGATGGAAGAAGAAAACCACCTATGCTATTCCAGATGCGAGAGCCAATCTAGGACCAGACGTGTAACTTAACTTCAGTATAAGGAGATATTTTCTAATGGTTCACATTATTTAAATATAGAAAGAATCTTCTGAAATGTTCTTGTCATTGGATGTGTTCAAGAGGATGAGTAATAATCCCATTGGGGCTATTAGAGAAAGGATTCTTGTAATTGTTAGAAGAGCAAACTAGATGTTTCTTTTGCTTCAAATTATTATTGTTTTAACAGGGGTTCTATAAGTAAATTTGGTGGCTAGAAATCCTTATGGTGTTCAGAGGCCTATAGAAAGAGGAATACCATGCTCTAAGGCTATCTGGCAGAGAAGTGACTTGGATGACCCTTAGCAAAAGGGTCATCCAAGTCACTTATGCAATCAATCAATCATTGATGGTAAATAGCACAACACTTGATGAAACTCCAGATTTCCTAGACCATGTATCTCCAGTTTATTATCGAAAAGGGTTCTTTTCACTTCTTCATGGTTCTTTGGGAGAAAAAGGATACAGGAGAGCAGAGGGTGATATCACAGGAATAGTAGGTATGTGAGAAAGGAATTTTGCTACCATTTTCCAATCACAACCATGTGTCAGAAGCTATCGAAAGGGTTTGAAAGCTATGATGTCAATAACTTTCTAGGCATTTCCTTTATTGACACATTGCTGGTAGGCTGAGGAAACTTATACCAGGAGAAATAGAATCTAGCCGATTAAATATACAATAATAAATAAATAAATAATTCAAGTATGTGATATCCTTGACTTTTATAGAAACTAACTCATTCCCTCAACCATATCCATGGAATGCCCAGTGGCCTCCTTACAGCTACACGGACATCTCTGCTTCTAGTTTCCTGTGATTTCTGAACCCTATGTCTTACTAATCTCTCATCAGCATCTCATTTTCTTTTTGGATACTTCTCATACAAGTGTTGTGAGTAGAATGTGGAATAGATTTTATCAGAAGATAAAGGATGTTTTCATAGAGATACCTAGCAAATAACTTGAACGCTGAATGTAAGCAAACCCTTGTTATGAAAAATCTTCTGGATAATTTGTCACTGGCCATTTCTCCCAGACAGCGTTTCTTTTGTTTCTTACACACCGCGTTTCTTGACAGGCTACAGACACTGTTATACAGACACTCTAGATGGTATGTTGTCCACCTCCATCTCTCTTCCATGTTCCCCTCCTTCCATTGCCTTTATTCCAGATCCAAAGGCTGATGTCCTTTTCAAGCAGAGCTGTTGAGCTTCTCTTCTCTTACTCAAACCGTCACATTCTAACTTTCCAGAGCTGAAGTCACCAGTCGCAGTACCTTTCTAACAAAGAAAATTCTTTCCCCGAGTATTCAAAACGCCAATATGTGGGATTTTTTTTTTCTACTAATTTATCTTTTAGGTTATCTAATGGAACCTCTGATTGCTATATCACTGAAACCAGACTTGATTGTTGAGGATAGAGAGTTCAGTGGAAGCAAAGTGAGATTTGAAGGGATAAAAAGTTGATTTAAATACCAGCTTTGGGAGGGGACATATGTATACCTATGATTGATTCATGTTTATGTATAACAGAAATCAAACCAATATTGTGAACCAGGCATCAATCAACTAAAAATAAATACATATTTAAAAAATAAAAATAAAAAATACAGAAATAAATATCGACTTTGTCATTTAATGGCTGTGTGACCTTGGGCAATAAACACAACCTCTCTGAATCTATCTTCATAGAATGGGAATGATTTTCATCTCGGAGAATAATTATGAGGATAACCAGAGCATATGTAGACAAATCATTCAAGGATTGATATTTGGCAAACACTAATATCTTAATAAATGTTTATTTCTATTATCTTGGACTCGATTTCTTTTTTTTTTCCTAGCTTGTTTTCAATGTCTTATAACCATGTTCTGATCTATAGCTTGAAATCTTGAGGAACATTTGTTCTATTGAAATATTGAACAAGCAGACAGATAAGTTTGCTAAGACAAGTAAAGTTTATAAATAAATTCTAGCTTTTTCTTTATATATTGTAAAACCAAATTCCTACATTATTATACACCCAAACCATAGAGTTGAGGAACTAGATTCCAACAAAGCAGAAAGCAGGATAACCATTGACAAAGAATTTACTTGGGAGGACACCAAGCTTTTAAATGATGCGATTGTGTGGAACATTCCATATACTGTTAATATGCTTTCCTCATTGGTGGTAACTGATGGAATTCTTTCTTTCTGGGGGGTGACAGTACACAGTCTCATGAATTCACTCAGAGAATGATGTCAAGCAGGGTGAAAGTTTGGAATCTAAGTTGGACACAGGCCGGTCCTTCAGCAGCTCTTTGGAAATTCTAATGACAATTTGATCATGGAAAAAGAGTAGTGCTGTTTACAGCTAAATTTCAAAAATTATGTCCTTTTCCCCTTTGGCAATTTTTATCCTTAGCAATCTTTTCTGCCTTCTGCTCACAGACTGGCAGGACAATAGCATCAAATCAATTTTGATTTTCATGCAAATAAAATACACTAACTTAATGGGAAGTGAAAGAGCTGGCTTCAGAATAAATCTTTGTTGAAAGACAGTTGAATTATATTTAAAATGGAAGTGAAACAAAGTCGAATTTTATGGCATTGGTTTAAAAGGCACTGTCTTACACTGTTTAGGGTTTGACCCATATAAGCTAGAGACCAGAATCAACCAATCCCATCATATACATTTCAACTGTTCGATAGCATATTTTGGTTCCTCTTTTTAGTATATGTGTTTTCATTTTTATTTACTTATTTTTCCAATTTTTTTCCTCAAAATACTAAGTTAGTTAGTATTTAAGTTAGTGTTTAAATATAGAACAAGTTCAAGTATAGAACGGTGTTGGAATAGACACAATATGAATGTCCTAATCATTATCATCCTGTTTCATTTAATTTGTAAAGTTCCTTGCAGCTTCCAAATCTGTCTTCTAAAGTTCATTTGCTTCAGTTGTCAGTCCAATATTGATAAGGTCATTATCCCTAAACTACAGTTGAACTCGCTTGTAACCTAAGAGAGGTGAAGAGATTCACTGAATCCATCTATTTGAAAGCAACATCACTGCTTTCTTCTAGATCTAATTTCCTGGCCGACTGAGTTTTGGTGGTAGGAAGTAAACACATGTGGTTTTGATATTGGAGCATCAGTTTTAATCTATGGTGAGCTATTTTCTCTCCCCAAGACTACAACCTCACTATAATCTCCAGGCTGTCCTCAGAAGTCACCCTACTGGGTGACATATTCACTTTCTTCTTACAATAGCATCCCCATTCCCCTGCCCAAGTCTTCATGTTTTATGTTGACTATCGGTGACAAAATTATGATAACTCTTTTTTAAAAATAATGTTATATATTATTTATTTTTGACTATGCGATCTTCGTTGCTGTGTGGGTTTCTCTCTAGTCGTGGTGCACAGGCTTCTCATTGTGGTGGCTTCTGTTGTTGTGGAGCATGAGATTTGGGGCATGTGGGTTTTAGTAGTTGTAGTTTGTGGGTTCAGTAGTTGTAGCTCCTGCACTCTAGAGCACAGGCTCAATAGTTGTGGCACATGGGCTCAGGTGCTCCATGGCATGTGGAATCTTCCCAGATCAGGGATCAAACCAGCATCTCTTGCATTGGCAGGCAGATTCTTTACCTCTGAGCCAACAGGAAAGCCTTGGTTGTGGAGACCTTTATCTCATTTTATTTAGACCATATTTTGCAAGGGGTCTCATCTATGAAGGGGAGATTGTGCTTTCTCTCCTCAATGGAGACATGGAGAAAATTAATGCCAATAAGGTTCCAATTCTTATGACTATACAAATCCATCAAGATAAACTATCATAGAACAGTACACAGTCTCAGGCACCACCCTGCTCTTGAACTTTTAATGAAGCAGCTACATTCTCCTTTCTTCTTTCTTTCATCCTCATAGGGATACAGGCTGGAGGAACCTCGCAACTTTGGAAGATTTTGAAGGGTCAAAAAATGATTTCTCTGTCACCAAAGAAAGCTACTAAGGTATAGTGTGAAGCTGTAACAACTATACAGAGCTCTTGGCACTCACCTCTCAAAGAGATGTTGTATTTGGGGAAGTTTTGAATACATAGAAATTACAACTATCTAAGGTATGAAACGTCAGGCTGTATAACATGATGTCTTCCCTGGTGGCTCAGATGGTAAAGAATCTGCTTACAATGTAGGAGATCTGGCGCTTCAATCCATGGGTGGGGAAGAGCCCCTGGAAAAGAAAATGGCACACTCCTCCAATTTTCTGCCTGGGAAATCTCATGGATAGAGGAGCCTGGCTATAGTCCATGGGGTTGAAAGAGTCAGGCACGACTGAGCAACTAACACTTTCACTTTCACAACAAATGATTTAAAAATTAGTAATTTTCATACTCATGGGTCTGCAGATTGACTGTACTTTGCTGAGTCAGAGAATGTCTAAGGAAATTCAGAGAAGACAAGAATCCAAGTGCAGAATGCTACCTGGTTGCTGTCCTCTGGACTTAAGGACTGTGAAGTAACTAGTAGAGGGCATAGCACATCAAGAGAGAGATGTGTATCTTTTGCAAACAGAATCTTGGACCTAATGGGTGTTGCCTGTCTCTCTTTGGACAGCTGAGTACTGATTCTAAATATCAGGGAAGTTTAGGATTATATCCATAGCAATACCCCACATGATTTCTAAGTAAGGATATTTTTAAAAACTTTGTAATTTGTTCATTTATTTTTGGCTGTGCTGATGTGTGGCTTTACTGCTGGTGTTTGGCTTTACTGCTCTGTGCAGGCTTTCTTTAATTGCTGTGAGTGAAGGCTACTCTTTTGTTGTGCAGCATGGGTCTAGGCACGGGGACTCAATAGATAAGGCACACAGGCTTAGTTGCCCCATGGTATGTGGAATCGTCCTGGTCCAGGGCTCAAATAAACCCATGACCCCCGCACTGGCAGGCAATTCTTAGCCACTAGACCACAAGGGAAGTCCTGTAGCTAAGGATTTTATAAAGCCAAAATAAGTATTTATTGACATGCTTAACCAAGTACTCAATTAAAAGAGTAGTATGCTGTGTACACACATATACTAACAAACTATTAAAGGACACACGCTGTGCTGTGCTAAATTGCTTCAGTCATGTCCGACTCTGTGCGACCCTATGAACTGTAGCCCACCAGGCTCCTCTGTCCATGGGATTCCCCAGGCACATACGAAGTAATAAATTCAATCTCACATTCCTCTTCGCTTAGAAGCTAAGACACACAGGGACCAGTAGGTGATCACCTCCGGAAATAACCAATAACATTAACGTCAAGTTCTGAGGTATATAAATCTACCAAGGGACTGTTTTCTGTTCTGTTCTGGTCTGCATTCTTCAACTTTCGCATTCGGAGTCTTCTCTGGTGGAACCCACACCACTGAGAGGAAATTATTTTGTGTTGGGTGAACATGCAAATGAGTTTCACTGATGTTAATCTTCATTGTATGTAGTTTTATTTCAGTCCCAATTTCATTTCCTTTTTTTCTGGAGCTTATGGAAGCTGTGCCTGGTTTTGAGTGTAGTGACACAGAATCAGCAAAGTGAAACTGAAAGTGTTAGTGTTAGTCATCACTAGTGTCTGACTCTTTGTGATCCCCTGGACTGTAGTCTGCAGGCTCCTATGTCCATGGAATTCTCCAGGCAAGAATACTGGAGTGGATTGCCATTCCTTTCTCTAGGGGAGCTTCCCAACCCAGGAATCAAACCCGAGTCTCCTACACTGTGGGCAGATTCTTTACCATCTGAGCCACTAGGGAAGCCATGAAGCCACCAGGGAATCAGCAAATCACACTAACATTTCATCCTTTCCCAGTATTCTTCTGTTTGTTTCTGTAGCAGCAGTGTACACTGTGTACATTGCTTTATTTATTCACTTATTTTTTTGCTGGCAAGTGCTGTATGGTGAATACATTTCTCTATGAAAATCATAAAAACAAGCCAAAAAACCCTCCAGAGCTTTATAGAGATGGAAAGAACTCCATAAAGATGAGCTGTGTTTGTAACTTTATTCAACATTCTCTGAAGCAGTGTCTAACTGCTTAATCGCCTCATCACCAAGAGTCTATGGTCTCTGTGTGTGCAAACACACAAACACAAAAGACACACATCAAGGAATCATGAAATCTCCATGTTATTAATATAAGGGTCTCTAAATCTCTCTAGAGATTTGTCATCCAGATATCCTCACCCAGTGATAGCTTTCCTTTATACTTTTTCTTAGCCTTTATAATATTGAATTCTACCAGAAAGGTGCACAAGAATAGGAACCCAGCTAAATCCTGTGGTTGCCAATTTCACTGTTGTCTCTTCTAGTTGTTAAGGATACTTTGCTTTTATCACATTGAGCAGGATTCCATCTTCCCATAAGCACCACTCTGGGGTCCTAATTAACCTTATTGGATTAAAATCACCTATAAAAACTTAGTTTTTGCTCCTCTCTGCACACCACACTGTGGATTCTTGGGACAGAATGTTTGCTCAGGGACTCCATAATTTTTACTTACCTGCTTATCGCTTTAGTTCTCTCCTTTACTCAACTGGAAACACCAAGAGGCCTCCAGGGTAGAATATGGAGTCCCAAACAATTAAGAGATGCTGAGAGTTATAGGAAGATTGAGAATTGTCTGGACTGGTGTCTGGGGAGTCATAGCCAGGGCCTGTAGCCCGGAGACAGATGATTTTGATTTCCCACCTTCTCTCTGATCTCCTTGTTGACAGATGATGTGAAACTAGCTCCCCCGAGCCTAGTTTGTCTGCATTTACTGGGTTTGCAGGTGTTTGGCTCCATCCTATTAATGGAAAATGATACAAATTGTCTCCCAAGACTTAGTGTAGAAGGATCTCATGTATCATAGAAAACCAAAACATTAGAGAGTTGACTTTAAAGAAGATCTAGTCTCCCCCCAATTTTATCTACTTTTGTATTTAAATTATTTTCTTCCTTCTAGACCTCAAGGATAAAGCACTGAAATAATTGTATTTCCCAAGTAGTTCAGTGTTATCATTGATGGCCATGTCTTGCTCTTATTTCTTTTTAGTTTTATCTCCTTTACTGTTCACTTCTCCATTCTCCTCTTCCCAGCATGGGCACTCACTCTAATGTCCTTAAAGATGTATGGTTCTTTGGAAAAAGGAATGTTGTTTTATGTATATACATGTTTCAAGCTTGCGTAAATACATGGCATGTTATATCTCACAGTTCTTAGTTCTTTTTGCACCACCATGTGCTCTGTATGTTTGTCTCCTGTGTTGCTTGTGACAGCTACTTAGTGAACATTGAACATGCCCACCGCTCTCTACTCATCTTTCTCTCTATAGATGCATACCTGGGTTGCTATCAATTCCACATCTCCGTACACAATACTGAGAAGCTCATTCTTGTATGGACCTAAGGATGATCCTCTCTGGGATATATATTAAGAAGAGAATTATTAGGGTTTACTAATATTTAGTTTCTTTTTTTCCCCTAATATTTAATTTCATTAAATACTTCAAATTGCTTTCCAGGTAACTGCATTAGCCTACAATTCCACCTGCAGGTGTATTTCCTTTCAGCCATAAATATGTGAAATATGTTGTTACTCTTGTTTTGTGTGGGGTCAGTCTGCCTATAGTGATGCTATAGGCTATGAATGCCAGGAGGCGCTCACTTAGAACGGAGCTATTATTTTGCACAGGGCAGAATACTGTGAAAATCACTCAGTCATGTCTGACTCTTTGTGACCCATGGAATAGGCCATGGAATCCTCCAGGCCAGAATACTGGAGCGGGTAGCCGTTCCCTTCTCTAAGGTATCTTCCAACCCAGAGAGTGAACCCAGGTCTCCCGTATTGCAGGCAGATTCTTTACCAGCTGAGCCACCAGCGAAGCCCAACCAGGCTCTCACCTGGACCTGTACTATTCATGGCAAGAGCCCACAGACATTTCCCTGACAGAGCCAATGTTGCACTGAAACAGCTCTTGTGGTTCTTATTATGATTGCTAGATGCACCTCAATCACAGCCATCCAGGAACTTTGAAAAAAACAAGTTTTTTTTTAAAATTATACATTGATTTACAATGTTGTATTAATTTCTGCTGTACAGCAAAGTGATTATTATACGTGTATATATATATATATTCATTTTTATATTCTTTCTGTATGGTTTATCATAGCTATTGAATATAGTTCTTTGTGCTATACAGCAGGACCTTCTTATTTATCCATTCTCTATACAAAAACTTTCATCTGCTAATCTCAAAATTTCTACTCTATCCCTCCCACAACCCTCTTTTTCTTGGCAACCACCAGTCTGTTCTCTATGTCCGTGATTCTGTTTCGTAGATAGGTTCACTTGTGCCATATTTTAGATTCTGTATATAAGTGATATCATATGGTACTTGGCTTTCTCTGTCTGACTTAAACTTCACTTAGTACGCTAATCTCTAGTTGCAACCATGTTGCTACAGATGGCATTACTTCATTCTTTTTTGTGGCTGAGTAATATTCCCCAGGAACCAAAAGCTAACTATCAGTTGTTTGGACTATAATCTAAAAGACTAACTGTTGGACACTTACACTTATATACACCACTTTATAATGTTTGCCAAATTAATGTGTATAAAATAATTTGAAATAATTCTGAATTACATTTCTCTGATTACTTGTGCATTAAGCATCTCATTTTATATTTGTTAGCTTTTCACATTTCATTGTTTGTGAATTGCCTATTTATAACCTTTGCCCATTTTTTAACTTAGTTCACCAGTTTTTAATGTACATTTATAGAAATTATTTGAATATTCTAGATATTAAACTTCTGTTAGCTTTTCACATTGTTGGTATCTATCCCAATAAGTCTGCATAGATTAATTTTGTCAGTGATGTGTTTTATATTAAAACATCCTTAATTTGCAAATAATTTTTTCACCTTATGACTTGTGCTTTGGGAACTTTACTTAAGAAGTTCTCATTTCAAACTTACAAAAATGTTCCCATACATTTTCTTCTGTTAGTTTTACAATTTTCCCTTTCAAGATTGGGCTGAATCCATATGTGTTTTTATATATGGTGTGAAGTAGAAATCCAATCCCATTTTTTAAATATAATGAGCCATTTTATCCAAGCCTATCTATTCAATGATTCAACATTTCCCTTCAGTTAGTGAGTGTCACCGTAATGATAAATCAGTTTCCCATATTTACATAAGTCTATTTGGGGCTCTCTATTACGTTTTATTGGTATATTTCTTTGTTTTTATGTACTACACCCTATTTCTGGCTTTATTATGTCTTCATGTCTAGCTAAGAAAGCTTTTTGCTTTCCTGTTCATCTTAAAAATGAACAACTATTCATTTATTTTTATATTTTTATCCAAATTTTGGAATGAGTTTATATGGAATTTTGGTTGAAATAGCATTACATTATTCATTAATTTTGGGAAAGTAGTATGTTTATTATACTAATTAGCCTTACTCATGATCATGGTATACTGCTACACTTTGTAAATTTTCTTTTACATATTTAATAGAGTTTAAGGTAATTCTTGATGAAATCTTGACCAATTTTTATAAAGTTGCTATTGATAGAATATTTTAATCTCTATTATATTTTTTAATTGCTGATAGAGGAAACACTATTGATTTAAGCACTATTAAATTTGTTGACTTCTTTGGATACAGTTGGTATCTCTAAATATTAAATTATAAATATCTCAGTTTATTCCAATCAATTTTACACCTTTAATAAAGTTAAATTTTTTTTCCAAAATATTCATAGATATTTTTGTTCAATTAGTGCCTAGATATTGTACATGTTTTAAAAAATGTGCTCTTATAAATCATTTCATCAGAAAAGAATACAACTGGTTTCATAAGGTGATCTCAAATCTAGCAACCATGCTTATCTCTAACTTTTCCAACATTATTTCTGTTTTTTTAGGTTTTCTAAGTTAACTACATTACCTGCAAATAATGGCAGTTTCATCTCATTCTCTTCTATATATATTTCTCTATTTAAAAGAATTATACTAAAATACTTCTCACCTTAAAACCCTACAATGGCTGTGTTTTTACTCAGACCAAAGTCAACATCTGGCCAATACCTAGGAGGTCTTACTGTGCCCCCTCAGACCTCCAACCTCAGTGAGCTGCTCTCTACTTTGGTCCTCTTTCACCAGACACTCTGAACACCTTTCTATCCCTGAAACTTACCAGGTACAGTCTGCCTAAGGGCTTTCCAGGATCAACTACATTTGTATAAGCTGAGAAAGAGTGCTTTCTTATATTTTGCAACTGGAGCACCTTACTTGCTGCACTTTAGTCCAAGTTATGCTTTACATTTCATTTTATGTCTGTCTGGAAAGCTTTTTTCTCAGTATCCACATTACTCCTTCACTTCTTTCAAGTATTTGCTTAGATAGTCCCTCCCTAGGACATTTAAAATGGACAGAGAGTACTCTGCAAACACTTTTTACCTATCTTTCTTGCTTTATTTTTTTTTTTCTACAACATTTATAACTACTTAGCACGGTCTTAACACTTAGATCAATTTGTTTTTCTTTTCTTTCTTTTGCTTCTCTTTCTCCCCAACATAATGTCTATAAGGGCAGATATTTTTTGTCTGTTTTGCTTCCTGCTATATCCTCAATGCATATAATTGTGTCTGGCATATAAAAGAGGCCCTATAATTATTAGTTGAAAAAGTAAAGAAATGAATAGGTGAATGAATACTATTTATGTTCTTATCATGTTCTACATAAAAAATAGAATTCACCTGACATTTGCCCAATTGTAAGAGGTTAGCAGTAGGTTTTTGACAATTAACCTTTATCAAATTAAAGTTAAATCTTGTGTATTCAATATCACTTCTTAAGGTAAATATCAGAAAAGTAATTCCGTTTTAAAAAGCCTCTACAGCATACAAAAAAAATATTGATATCTAAGTTAAAAAGTGTATAAAAAATATTAGAATGAAGTGAAAAAGAAGTTACAACAGTGGCTATCTCTACATTGTGGTACTATAATTTTATTATATATATGTTTTCTATATTAAAAATAATAGATGAGATTCAAATAAAAAGAAAATAACCTCATGGCTAAGCAATTAAACTACTCAAGAGTTTCCAAGAACATTAAGTTCCATTTTATTCTATTTATTTCCATTTACCAATTCTTTATTGAGCAAAACACTGTGTCAGATGCTAGGAAAGATACGAAGATGAATAAAACACAAGCTGTGTCCTTAAAAGAGTTTATAATCTGATGTACACCAGCCATGCAAGGGAGTGAAGTGCTGAGTGTGCACTAACTATGGAACTCTTGACCCTCTGAGTTCCAAACTGGAATCCTGGCATTACAATTGAGCCTTCAAAATTTCCACCCAAGGAGTGTGTTTGACGTACTCCTTCCCTGGACAAAAAGGTACTGCCCAAGAAGATGACTTAAGAAGGAACCTCAAAAACTGGAAGAGGCATGGAAATTGTTTTGAAATGGGAGAAAGAGAATAAAATATGGTAGGTTGACTAGAAGGTGACTCGGCCAGATGGACTGATGGATGGCAGAGGATGTTAGAGTGATGATGGCAGAGGACAGCATGAGTCAGTGATGCTGCCCGTACACTTCTAAGGGCATTCTGTCCATGGAGAGGACAGCTTAAGAGATGGGCTAGTACAGCAACAAAACAAAATAGACCAGAAGCCAAAGAGGCTCTTTCTTTGTTGTAGGCAGCACACGTTCCTACTGTAGGTGACAATTTGTCTTGAATTTCACGGAAGATGTCCTAGCAAAGCTCTGACAAATGGCATCCTTATTGGTAGTTGGGTAGTGAGGGATTCAGTCCTCAAACCAAACTCTCAAACTACTCTGAGTACATGCCAGCTCTCAGTTCTGGTCCTTCAGTAAGCAGTTGTTGAGATGGAGTTAGAGTTGCAAGAGGTTCCCTGTAAGAAATGTTTGAAAGATAAAAGGGGAAGGAAAATGATTAGGAAGGGGGAAGCTTTCAGATCTGCCATTCAGATCTAATATCTGTGAAATGAAAAGCAATGAACACAAGACTGAGTAGGGAGAGCTTTATATGAAGCAGGAGAAACCCTGGAGCAAAGATTTCTGATGTTGAGGAGAAATGAATGGATCCTCATATCTTCTTAATGATTCATCATTTGCTGAGGGCTATGCAGGAAGCCAGAATCTTACCTTGCAAGTTAAGATCAATGAAAAGGCTCTGAAGTTGCAGGCCATCATACAACTGCCCCCTTTGCAGCTGAAGGGCAAGTGTTTTCTTGAAGGGACATCTCAGTGGAGTAATGACCTTGGGTCAATAAGACTGCAAGGATTGAGCACACACATACAAGGGCTGGCTTTGCATAGATGCATGGACAATGTGCTCATAGTCACACCGCATAAGGCAAGGTTTATAAGTACAGATGCTAATTGGTATACAGCTGTGGTGGTGAGCATTTGTGTATGTTCTCTTCTGATGGCCTCATTTTTCTTAGTGAAGTAGAAAGCAAAATTATCTACTGAGTATGAGGAGAGGAGAGGAGTATTAAGAAGTCTGAGAACAGAGACAGCAGGTGTGGTACCAAATGGAGAAAAAAAGTGAAAGTAAAAGCATTAGTACTCAGTCGTGTCCAACTCTTTGAGACCCCATTGACTGTAGCCCACCAGGCTCCTCTGTACATGGAACTCTTGTACAGGCAAGAATACTGGAGCAAGTACCATTCTCTTCTCCAGGG
Source organism: Giraffa tippelskirchi (assembly GCF_054371585.1). Classification (NCBI taxonomy): domain Eukaryota; kingdom Metazoa; phylum Chordata; class Mammalia; order Artiodactyla; family Giraffidae; genus Giraffa; species Giraffa tippelskirchi. The sequence goes on along the minus strand of NC_137280.1, from coordinate 33,879,286 downwards.
GATCTTCCTGACCCAGGGATCGAACCTGGGTCTCATGCATTGCAGACAGATTTTTACCATCTAAGCCACCAGGGAAGCCCACTAAATGGAGAAGGACATTCCAAAAGATCCAGTATATGTGTATCTTTGGACAAGTAGCTTTGTGTGGTTTAGAGTGTTTCTGGAGGAGGTTAGGATGAGGCTGGAAATATAGGTTGAGACCAGGTTATGAGTGGCTTTGAATGGCATGTGAATAATTTACAGTTTTTTGTTCATAAATTGTAGAGAACTCTTTGTGGTTTGAATGAAGGAAACACTAATTAGAATAGTGTTCATGTTGAAAATATGTCTTTTCACAGCACAGAAAGTAAATTGGAGAGAGAAGTACAGGTACCCCTCACTATGTGAACATTTGATATTCAAATAGTCAGTCTAACTACTTGCAAAATATTTATTCTAAACTTACTACTTTAGTTGAAATCATTGCAAATGAAGCTACATGTTAATACATGGGCTAGCAAAAATTGTTTAAACTGAAATCTGAAGAAGATTCAGAGGGAACTACTCCCATCTCTTCTATATTCTGACAAGATGGTATCTTATGCTCCTGTTTTAAAACCATTTTATGTATCCTTGCTCCCATCTTCCTGATATTATCAAGTAAAAATATTTTTAAAGAGAAGGTCAGTTTCCATTCCAATCCCAAAGAAGGTCAATGCCAAAGAATGTTCAAACTACTGCACAATTGCACTCATCTCACACATTAGCAATTAATGCTCAAAATTCTCCAAGTGAGGCTTCAACAGTACATGAACCACGAATTTTGAAGCTGGATTTCAAAAAGGCAGAGCAACTAGAGATCAAATTGCCAACATTTATTGGATCATTGAAAAGGCAAGAGGGTTCCAGAAAATCATCTACTTCTGCTTTATTGACTACGCCAAAGCCTTTGCCTGTGTGGAGCACAAAAGACTGGAAAGTTCTTAAAGAGATGGGAATACCAGACCACCTTACTGGCCTCCTGAGAAATCTGTATGCAGGTCAAGAAGCAACAGTTAGAGCCAGACATGGAACAACAGACTGGTTCCAAATTGGGAAAGGAGTATGTCAAGACTGTATATTGTCACCCTGCTTATTTAGCTTATATACAGAGTACATCATGCAAAATGCCAGGCTGGATGAAGCACAAGCTAGAATCAAGATTGCTGGGAGAAATATCAATAACCTCAGATATGAAAATGACACCACCCTTATGGAAGAAAGCGAAGAAAAACTAAACAGCCTCTTGATGAAAGTAAAAGAGGAGCGTGAAGAAGTTGGCTTAAGACTCAACATTCAGAAAGCTAAGATCATGGCATCTGGTCCCATCACTTCATAGCAAATAGATGGGGAAACAGTGGAAACAGTGACAAACTTTATTTTCTTGGGCTCCAAAATCACTGCAGATGGTGACTTCAGCCATGAAATTAAAAGACACTTGCTCCTTGGAAGAAAAGTTATGACCAACCTGGACAGCATATTAAAAAGCAGAGACATTACTTTGCCAACAAAGGTCCATCTAATAAGAGCTATGGTTTTTCTTGTAGTCATGTATGGATGTGAGAGTTGAATTATAAAGAAAGCTAAGTGCCAAAGAATTGATGTTTTTGAACTGTGGTGTTGGAGAAGACTCTTGAGAGTCCCTTGGACTGCAAGGAGATCCAACCAGTCCATCTTAAAGGAAATCAATCCTGAATATTCATTGGAGGGGCTGATGCTAAAGCTGAAACTCCAATACTTTGGCCACCTGATGTGAAGAGCTGACTCCTTAGAAAAGACCCTGATGCTGGGAAAGATTGAGGTGGGAGGAGAAGGGGATGACAGAGGATGAGATGGTTGGATGGTATCACAGACTAGATGGACATGAGTTTGAACAAGCTCTGAGAACTGGTTATGGACAGGGAAGCCTGGCATGCTGCAGTCCATGGTGTCACAAAGAGTCCTACATGACTGAGTGACTGAACTGAACTGAGGAAATAACTTTAAAGAAAGGAGTTATCATACACTTTAAAAAAAGCTCATACACTTAAAAGAAATGCTGGAGGTGATAAAGTATATTGAGCAAAGTGAATGCTTTCAATATATAAGGCTGGGCCATATGCATGTCTGTATCTGTTTGGCATGTGATAAGAAAATAAATACGTGGAAGTGTTGTTGATGCTGGAAAGCTCCATTGTGTTACTTGAGAACAGCATAATATTTTTTAATAAGTAGAGAAATATCTTATGTAATGGCTTCAGAGCTACACTCAGCGTGGGATGTCATTTAGCACCATGTTGAGATAGCAGAAGGCCCTAGAAGTTTCTAAAGATCTGAAGAAAGCAATGGAGAAAGGGAATGATGGGTGGGAGAGATGAGTTTCAAAGTAAGTCAGAAATGTTTTGAGAAACCTAAGAAGCTGTAAGATTTGATAATTTGAAGATTCTTGGCAGGCTCACTCTAAACACTTGCAGAGCAGGGGATAAAAGATAATCCAGCCTACAGTCAACCCAAACTTGCCTGGACCAGCTCCATCACATCCTTGAGGGGTCTCACCCACCTGAGTGTAGACACTCCAGCCCATACTTCAAAACTCCACCCATTGACTCTTTCCCAATCCCAGGCTCAACAAAGGGCTATGCATAACCACTCTTTGTGTGGCATCCAACCTTTGTGGCACTAGCCTAGAGAAAGGCCTGTTCAGGCCCTGGAAGTGAACTTGTATCCATGTGGGCAGGGGATTCTGGGCTTTTAGATAACCCAATTCTGTTTTAAAAGAGGGACAGAGACACAAGGTGGTCACATCCTCTTGATCTATAGGAAGGGATCTGGAAGGGGGAGGACCAGAGATAAACCCAGGGAAGGTTTGCTGAGCTCTAAAGGCACTATTGTTTAAGCATTGCCACTAGTAGTGAGGGTGAATCAGTCTTAGTGAAATAGAGGGAACCATCGATGACAAAGAGGAAGAGCCATGAATAGTAGACAATAAACCTTTAAAAGAAACTTTAGGTGATTTAGGTAAATTATTGCTATTGTTTGCGACTATCAGCCTGACCTCAATAGGAACATCAAATTTACAAAAGTGGTAAATTTACATGTACCATCTCATACTGAAAGAAGCTGTTTAATTGCAACCAAAGGACTTCAAAATGGTTGCTAATGAGAATTCCATCCCAATGTTTTGTCTATGGTTTTAGATGGTCATCTATTTTTAAAGTATTGGGTGCCAATAAGTGGAATCTGTAAACATCAGACATTAACTTTTTAGCTTGTTTTTTCACTCACTCCTTAAAGCTAATCTTGGTCACCACCAAAACTCCAGCGACTCCATCCTTCCCCTTCTTAACACCAAACCTAACTCAAGCAACTCTTTAATCAGTACTAAACCATTTTTTTCCCCTAAAATTTTTAAAATGCTCTTTGCTTTCTTTACATACCCTAAGCATATTACTGGGTTTCCTGGGTGACTCAGCTATAAAGAATCTGCCTGCCAACACAGGAGACTCAGGTTTGATCCCTGGGTGGGGAAGGCCTCCTGGAGAGGGAAATGGCCACTTGCCCCAGGATTCTTGCCTGGAGAATTTGATGGACAGAGGAGACTGGAGGGCTACGGTCATGTAGTTGCAAAGAGTCAGGCACGACTGAGCATGCACATACAAACATACTACCATATTTCATATTTGCATTATAGTTATATTCATAGAAGTATAAAAGGAAAATTTGCAAAAATTCTTGCAGTTTCATTGGGTACTGCACATAAATATATCCACTCTGTCCATTCATATTAGATAATTGGTGCTTTATATGCTTTGTATCACAAAGGAGTCTTTGAAGTGTTACTGTACAAATATTTACAATAGTGTTTCTAAATCTAGCTGGGGAGAAAGGCCCACTTATTTCAGAAATTTCCAATCTCACACAAATCTTACACAAAATATAATAAAAATAAATTATAAACCTAACACATAGGTTAAATTGATTGCATTCAGGGAGCACTGTTTGATGGTACCCTTTCCCACTGTGGTACCTATGCTGCAGAGAAGAGCTAAAGGTAGCTCTTCCAGGGAGTGTGCTTCAAAGCCACTAGAGAAAGGTGGTTAGGAGTTGGGTGAGCAGATGGGCTTGAAACATCCACTCTAGCGTTTCAAAGGCATTCTAAATCTTGGGACACCTTATTCTATAGTACACAAGAAAATTCTGACATTTAAATTTTTACTTAGTGTAATGCTACCTTTGGGTTAACGTTGACTCAGCCAACCAAGTGAAATGCCAAAGCTAATCCATGAACTTTGAAATAGTGCGTTGAATCCAGGCTCTACTCATCCATATCAACGAATGAAACCAACATACGTCTTTCACGCGGGTTCAGTTGTGGTGTTGGAGAACACTCTTGAGAGTCCCTTGGACTGCAGATCAAACCAGTCGATCCTAAAGGAAATCAGCCCTGAATATTCATTGGGAAGACTGATGCTGAAGCTGAAACTCCAATAGTTTGGCCACCTGATGCAAAGAGCTGACTCATCTGAAAAGACCCTGATGCTGGGAAAGATTGAGGGTAGGAGGAGAAGGGGACAACAGAGGATGAGATGGTTAGATAGCATCACCGACTCTGTGGACATGAATTTGAGCAAACTCCGAGAGATAGTGGAGGACAGAGGAGCCTGGTGTGCTGCAGTCCATGGGATGGCAGAGTCAGGCATGACTTAGCAACTGAATAACAAAAACACCATTAGGATCCATTTCCATACATATTTCCTTGGCCGCACAACTTCTGGTGTTGATACAAATGTGGAATAAAAGAAACTTCATACAGTACTATGATGGCCAGTTTTATGTGCCAGCTGGATTAGGTTATAGTCTCCAGCTATTCTTTAAAACACCAACCTAGGTGTTGTTATAAAGATGCTTTGTGGGTGTGATTAACATTCATATTCAGTTGAATTTAAGTAAAGAAGGTTACTGTAGATAAACTCGGTGTGCCCGATTCTATCAACTGACAGTCCTTAAGGGCAGAACTGAAGTAGTCCCGGAAAAAGAAGACATTCTGTCTGTTTATTGCAGCTTTAGCTTATATCCAAGAGTTCAGTTCTTCCTTCCTGATATGGAGACTTTGACTTTACCTAGTGTGACCCTCATAATAGCAAAGCCAAGTCCTCTCAACAAATCCCTTAATATATGTCTCCCACTGGTTTATGTCTCTTGTTGAATTTTGACTGATACTGCTTAGGCTGCAAATTGATATAGAACATCTTTGAAAGCAATTTGGGATATTTACAAAGTTGAAAGTGTGCCTATCCTAAATTCTAGTTTAAATGTTTAAACATTTAATTTAAACATGCTGAGTTTCAAACCCTAGGGGAAACTCTCTTTCATTTGTGCAAAGAATATATATATATATGTAAAAGAATTTTTATTGCAATATTGTTTACAATGTGACTATTTGGAAACTAATTGTAACTCAGTTGGAGAATAGATAAATATATAAATAAATAAAATATCTCATATGAACAGAGACTAACAAACTAGAACTCCTTGTATTAATATGAATAAATATAATAGAATATAAAAGAAGAAAGGTAATGGTGTTAGTGAGCCTAGTTGTTTTCAAATCTCCTTGAATTAACTCAAAAGAAAGCAAGGTAGCCACCACAAAACCAGACCAAATTAGTCAACAAAACATCCTCATGAATTTCAGAATATAAGTGGGACCTAACTAGCAAAACCCAAAATACCTCATGTGATATCTTTTAAAAGTGGGGAATAAAACAAAGAAAAAATAAAGAACATCTGAAGTTTATTAACTTGAAGCCCCCCAAAAGCCGTAATGAGTACTCGTTCCCAAAGAGTGACAGGATCTTGTTAGGAGACCCTGTCAGGAAAACATGGCTAAACGTGTATTATTTAGAGATATCCACATATGTAGCAAAATTTATCAAGTGTACAGTGGTAAACAATATTTGAGGATAGTAGTTATCTCAGGGTAAGAAAAGAATGAAATCAGGGATTTTACGCATGAAACTTTACTGTACCTATAATGCATTTTTTGAAAAAAAAATTAGAAAAATTAGAAAAATATCTGAAGTGAATATTGCAAATATTAATATTTGGCAAGTTTGGGGGGATTGGTGCATAGGCTTCTCAATTATTCTCTCATTATAAATATGCTTAAAATTTTTCATTATTTCATTAATATATTTATTAATATATTTAAGATAAAGAACAAGAGCAAATTTTATGAGTTCCCTATTTCTAATCTGAGTGCTTGGGTGATGGTGATGTCATTCAATGTGACAGAAGGAAAGAACATCTGATTTCTAAGCAAAGATAAGGGATTAAGCTGTGGATATATTAACGGAGAAAAGCCTGAAGTGTATTTCCACCCTATACAGAGAAAACTGTCCTCATGTCCTTCTTTTCCTTTCTCTTTTTTTTGAGTTTTCTAGACTGGTTAGGCTCATCATGAAAATGAATGACAGAGCATGTCTAGACTTTGATAAAGAATGTAATGAAGCTTGCCGTGTACCTTGAAGACCCAGTGGAGAAAGGTGGACTAAATGAAGTCCAGTTAGCGTTACTCAAGATTCTCCATAGAATTAGTTCTAGTTTGGCCCTAGATAGATTAATATCAAACAGCACTGATGTCTCTAATAATTAAATTGCATTTGTTAGAGTTACTATATTGCAAGTGGTAAGAACAGCTTAATGAGTTAATCTTCACAGCAAAAAAAATAGTATCTAACGTTTAATGTGTTCTGAGTACTAGTTAGGCTGTTTCATAAACACTTTATGTCTGTCATAGTATTTTAGTCATCACAACAGCTCTTTGAAATAAGTATTGTGACTATGACAGTTACACGACTAAGGGAACTTGGACTCAGAGAGGTTAAGTAACTTTCCAAGGTCATTCGGTAGCTCACACACTTACTTTTACTGCCTTACCTGAAACTTCCTAGGGTCCGTGGGAAAAAGTAAGAAAACAAGACAGTTACGAGTGTGGGTGGTGGGAGTCAGGCCAGATCTTAGTGTGAGTTTCAGTTTTCCATTCACTAACTCTATAGCTTTGGGAATTACTTAATCTTTCTCGTTCTTCGTTTCCTCATTAAAAATGGCAATAATAAGTGTCTGATTTCACAGGGTTTTGTGGAGAAAAATAACATGATGTATATAAATAAAACCCTTCTTATAATGTGCAAATATGGTTAGAGGTTAGCTAGGAGCCACTTTAGGATAATAGAAAGGAATGACCAATATGAATGATAACCTCTTGAAAAGAGAACTTTTTGCCTGATATCCTTGAGGTTACATCATCCTGTTGGCTCCTATATATAGACTAGATCCAGGGTAACCCATATTGTGGATTATATGCATGCAGATCATTTTGGAATGAGTTCTTTTCTATAATAATGATCAAGCAGATACTGAGTTCTTGGACTTCTTTCTCTTGTTCAGAATCCAGTAAGCTGGAGTCCAAGTTCTTTTCTTCTAGAAATCCGGAAGAGTAGTGCTGCTGATGGGTGAGGTTATCACATATTTTTAAGTTTTGGACAAACAATTAACTGACAGTGGATTGCCCTGTCAGTGCTGAGCAGGACATGGTGGAGAAGCTTCAAATGACAACTTGATGATAAATGTTTCTTTCAGTCAAGCTTGCCAAGCTCATTCTGACCCAACAGGACCTATTAGCCCAGAGCCAAGAGGAAGAGCTCAAAGCTTTAAAAGGCTTTTTAATACAACTTTGCTTATGGGTAATGTTAAATAATGTAGAAAATTGGGAAACAGAGATTTTTCTATGTATATTATAAAAGTAAGAATATTTTCCGCCAATAGATACAATCATGTCCTCATCTAGATTTTATTCGAAATGTGAAGTTTCATGAAAAAAATATGGATTATTTTGAGAGACAATTTTACAGATATTTTTCACTTGTGCTATATATTTCAGACTTCAGTTGAAAAGACTTCTTTCTGTGTTATGCTATGAAATTTAAGTCAACGCGACAATTTTTTTTTTTTTTTTTTTAGCCTTAGAAAAGCAAGCTTAAGTCCTCAGATTCAGTAATTGGATAATTTAAACCTCAAAGACTGGGCTTATGGTGATTATCTTTCATCTGAGGTTTTTATCCCATGAGGAGGGATAGTATTTGACACACTAGCTTAAAATATGAGTTTAATAGGACCCCGTCCCCAACCCCCCAAGCAGCACAGTTCTTTGGAAAAATGATTGCTTTGCTTTGCCGTGTTCTTGGCTTCCGCATTAAGACAGGAAATCTCCAGGTACAGAGTTCAGGATAGTATAAGTATGTATCTTTGATAAGGTTTCAGAGGACTTTCTCCAAGTATGTTTTTAAAAAACATATTTTCCAATAATTTTTATTTTGTGATCACTCAGAAAAATTATGGGAAGCTAGAAATTTCCATCTATATCTTTCAGATGAAAAGTTTATTTTCCTATTCAGTAAGTAGCTATTTGTGCTCTCTCTGAGGCCATGACCTTCCTTTTTAAAGGCATCAGAACAACTGATAGATGTATTCCAGTCACCTGTCAGGTGCCACAGGAGAACAGGGTATTTTCAGACTTGGTGATGCTGGAGGTACGTGTTCATGAAAATCCAAGGCAGATTTTTCCCTCTAGCAAAAATACTCCAAGGTAAATGATTTAATGTATAAACTATGCAGGGTAATGTGAAACTTCTCTTGGATATTTTTGGGAAAATTCAAGAAAAAGTAAATTATTTACAACAACAACAACAAAAATATCCTGCATTTTAAAGGCTCTTTTAAACCCTGGCTTTGCCTGAAAGTAATTCTTTTTAGGTAGCTAGTGTGAGCCACTGGTTTTGAGGGTCTAAAGAGAATGTAACAGTGTTAGGGAAAGGTTAGCTGCTGTGAAGCTTGTTTGTTCAGCCTCTGCCGAAGTCTGAGATTCGGTCTAATTCTTGAAAAGCATCTCTGTACCCAAGACCATTAGTGGAGGAGGATGAAGCTGGGGAGCCGTGCCATTCAGAACTTCCCATGGGTTGTTAAAAAAAATCATACATGATCTCAGATCAGAATCTTTGCATATATGTACGAGGAGATAATTATATGTAATATTATGGGTATGCAACCATGAAATTAAAAGACACTTACTCTTTGGAAGAAAAGTTATGACCAACCTAGAGAGCATATTAAAAAGCAGACATTACTTTGCCAACAAAGGCCCATTTAGTCAAGGCTGTAGTTTTTCCAATAGTCATGTATGGATGTGAGAGTTGGACTATAAAGAAAGCTAAGCACCGAACAATTGATGCTTTTGAACTGTGGTGTTGGAGAAGACTCTTGAGAGTCCCTTGGACTGCAAGAAAATCCAACCAGTCCATCCTAAAGGAAATCAGTCCTGAATAGTCATTGGAAGGACTGAGGCTGAAGCTGAAACTCCAATACTTTGGCCACTGATGGGAAGAACTGACTCATTTGAAAAGACTCAGATGCTGGGAAAGATTGAAGGTGGGAGGAGAAGGGGATGACAGAGGATGAGATGGTTGGATGGCATCACTGACTCAATGGACATGAGTTTCAGTAAACTCCTGGAGTTGGTGATGGACAGGGAGGCCTGGCATGCTACAGTCCATGGAGTCACAAAGAGTTGTACATGACTGGGCGACTGAACTGAACTGAAGTGAACTGAATATTGTGGGGGGGGGGAACAGACTGTTACAAACTAATTGACTAGCTGTATCATATCAAACATTTCTCTGAGAATAGCCGAATAGAGGAAAAGGAAAAAAAAAAATGCTTGAAGGTATCTGAAAGCTTCCAACAGGGCTGAGATTTGTGAGTCCAAGATTCAAGAGAGGAAAGAAGGGCAGAAAGTACTGTATCAGGCACCCCTTTTCTCTCAAGGTGTTTGTAAGTTTGAAGACAGCAGAGGAGTTGAGGAGCTGAGCAGAGATGTCAGCTGAACATAGGTCTGGCCAGACGATAATTGGAATTTGGAGCCTTCCAAGGCCACCCCCTAGATGTGAGGATCAGCTAGAAACAAACCAGTCCTCAAAAGACAGAAATCCAGCTTCAAATGTATTCAGTCTCAAAACAGAAACCAAACAGAACGAGAGAAAAGACAGAGCTAGCCCATCTCTCTGTCCTACCAGTGACTGGAGGGAAGTGACCTCTCTCTTACCCAAGGCCAGACCCTCCTCCATGGCCCTCTAGTCATCCCCCCTCCATCTATCTCTTTCCTGCCCTTACAGCCACACCACATTGCCTTTCTGTGCTCCAATATTCTTGATTCCTTTGGCATTCGCTGTGCCATCAAGGACTTTTTTCTTGTCATTAGATGTTACAAAAGTACTTCTCTGAGTAGAGTCAACTGAGTAACACTATGACTTGATGCAACAGCTTTCTCTGGCCTTTTTTTCTTCCCCAAATGGTCTTCTTAGACATATTTCAGAAATCATAGAGTGATTATTATGCTAATTAAACACATGAATTTTCTTGTCAAGAATCTTGCTCTTTCCTGATTATTCACTACAGTGCAAACCACGTTACATGGCAGACCCTCCTGGATAAGCCCATGAAACATGAGATAAGATCCCCAAATACACATTTTGGCTGAATGCTAAGTGACCAAGGGTTAAAATCAATATTTGGCCAAAACTAAAGCTTAAGACTAATATTTACTTCATGGAATGAATTTCCAGGACACGAGAAAAAACATTAAAATCTCCAAGTTTTAATTTGATCATTAAAAATGCCAGTAGTCAATTTTTTTAAGTTTGACTTTATCATACATGGCGACAGTTTCTTAGACTTTGCAGCTGAGGTCAATACACTCAGCCTTCACAATACTAAATAAATTCTCACTTTCAAATCAGGTCAAGGAAGGAGGAAGCTATTCTCTTTTGAGCTTTGCCATTGTACGTGTTTCAGATGGTGAAATATTCCTTAAGTCATTGAGCTTTCCTTCTGGACAGAATTGCAACATATAAAGCACATAAGGAGATTATTTTACACTCTAAGTTACATTTTTTGGTTTATTTTTTTGTAATTTAATTCTTATTTTATATTGGAGTATAGTTGATTTACAATGTTGTGTTAGTTTCAGATATGCAGCAAAGTGACTCAGTTATTCATAGACATATAGTCTTTATTTTTCAGATTCTTCCATATAGATTATTATAGGATAATGAGTAGAGTTCCCTGTGCCATACAGTAAGTTCTTGTTGACTGTTTTATATATAGTAGTGTGTATATGTTAACCCTAAACTCCTAGTTTATACCTCCCACTCCTTTGGTAACCATAAGTTTGTTTTGAAAGCCTATGAGTCTGTTACTGTTTTGTAAATAAGTTCATTTACATCATTTTTTAAGATTCCATGTATAAGTTATATCATATGATATCTGTCTTTTTCTGTCTGACTTACTTCACTTAGTATGATAATCTCTAGGTCCATCCAATTTGCTGCAAATTGCATTATTTCATTCTGTTTATGGCTGAGTAATATGCCATTGTATATATGTACCACATCTTTATCTGTTCCTCTGTCAAAGGACATTTAGGTTGCTTCTATGTCTTGACTATTGAATATAGCGTTGCAGTGACCATTGGGGTGCATGTATCTTTTTGAATTATGATTTTCTATGAATATATGCCCAGCAGTGGGGTTGCTGGATCATATGGTAATTCTATTCGTAGTTTTTAAAGGAAATTCCATACTGTTCTCCATGGTAGTTATACCAATTTACATTCCCACCAACAGTGTAGGAGGGTTACCTTAGGAATCAAGAAAAAAAATGCTAATTTAAGAGAGAGAAAAAATGTTTTCATGCAGAAATCGGCCTATAATACAAGCTTATAAGGCAAATATAATCTTTCACCCCAAACTAGTCTATGTAGGAGAATCTAACTAGTGAATTGCACCCCATAACACAGTAAGACGGAATTGAGTATTTCTAAGTGGCAGCCCTGGAAGAAAGAAAGAGAGAGAGGAAAACAAGTCTAATAGAAAGAGTGAAAAAGACAGTGGTAGACCAGAGATCAAGGACAAGAATGACTAGTGAGAGATTAAATTCCTGTGTTCAAGATGAGCAAGTATTTTCATAATTGTGACATCTAACAATTTCTCTCCTTCTATGACTCCACCAATTTGCAGTAGAAGCTTCATAAATAGCTTTCAGTAGTTGGTTCCTCGGGGGAATGAAATATAGGCAAGACCACCAGAACCTGACGCACAACCATAGCTGACAAGGGCACACTGCCTCTGAGAATAAGATAAAAGAACCTGGATGGTCCATTCTCTGTGATGGGGAATCCAGGATGAGAGCGGTCTAAGAGACTACCGGGTCCACAAAGCATCCCCTGGGACATTGGAGGAAAACTAAACTTTGCAAGTGTACTAGATGGAGGCTTGAGACATTTCGCTTTGCATTACTGATGACCAATGTCCAGAAAGTTTTATATTAGAGACTTAGAGACACTTGAATTTCACAAGTAAAAGCTTTTTAACAGCCTAAAGTGTCTTTAGATGAAAAAAACGAGTGTTTTGGCACTACAGGTATATAACATGATTTAGAAGGCAGCATTGGCAGGGATGTTAAGTAGGGAATTCATGGTCTTGATTTTTGGATATCTATCATCCACGATGCCCTCTGGTGTAATGATTCTAAGACTCCAAGGTTCAGTGTGAGTTTTTGGTCTTTTGGGGTAGAATTTTTTATATCGTCAACTCTGCAAACAGATAATTTGTGGTGAATGGCTTAAAAAATTAGAAAGTTATGTCCTTCCATCTATTTACGAAAGATGTGACTATTTCACATGTGAGCCCAGGTTGTGTTCTGTTCATGATGTGTCCACTGTTACTGAATTTCTCATGCATTCTCTGGAGCCTTTGGTGGGTTTAGGTTCAACACGTGTGGAAGCTGAGGTAGCTACTCCTCCCCATCTCAGTGACCATTCTCTGTGAGCCTCTCATAAAAGAGATTCACAATATTCTACAAATTTTGGCTGCTATTCAAAGCAAATTTGAATGAAAGTTTCAGGTGGAGACACCTATATGAATCCATAGGAAGAATGACTAATAAAACAGGTAAATGACACTGGTACCTTATACAGTAAAAGCAGAATAGACAATGACAAAAGTTCAGTCTCTTCACATGGACGATTCCCTCCCTAACAGAGCCCCTTCAATTATTGCTCAAGGTTTACATCTTAGAAACTTATCTAAGAGTCTTAGCAATATAAGCAAGATGGACACTTCCCCTCCAGATTTAGACCCAGCTATTTGTTTTTACAATTTAAAAAATTGATGTATGGCAGAAACCAACACAGCATTGTACAGCAGTTATCTTCCAAGTAAGAATAAACAAGTCTTAAAAATATAATAGAACAATGACACCAAAAAAAAGGATTTTCCTTATTACACTCTGATATTGGTTGACTGACTACCTACATCAAATGCAGTCTCCAAGAGGGCAGGGCGCTGAGCACTGTGTTCTGGTGCCCAGATAAGAACTTAGAAAATATTTGTGGAATTGATAAATGGTGCTTGTGTGAGTGCTCAGCCATTCAGCCATGTCTGACTCTTTGCCACCCCATGGACTACAGCCTACCAGGCTCTGCTGCCATGGAATTTTCCAGGCAAAAATACTGTAGTGAGTTGCCATTTCCTTCTCCAGGTCATTTTCCTGACCCGAGGATCAAACCCGCATCTCCTTCATTGGCAGGCAGACTCTTTACCACTGTGCCATAAATGAGGAAGTAGAGTTTCAAAAATGAATTGCGTTACAGAGTGTATTCTCATTAGTTATCTATTTTATACATAGTATCAATAGCATAGATGTGTCAATCTCAATCTCCCATTTCCTCCCACCCCCCACCTTTCCTGTTTGGTATCCATACATTTGTTCTCTACATTTGTGTCTCTACTTCTGCTTTGAAAATAAGAACATACTGTATAGTACAGGGAACTCTACCCAATGCACTGTGATGACCTAAATGGGAAGGAAATCTAAACAAGCAGGGATATATGTATATGTATAGCTGATTAATTTTGCTGCACAGTAGAAACTTTGTGCAGTTTCTACAATGTTACAGTAACATAACATTGTAAAGCTAACATAACATTTTATACTCCAATAAGAACAAATTTAAAAATGAATTAGTTGAAAACTGTGGTTAATCTTGCTGAGGAAGATAACACGGAGTAAAGTGAAAGCGTATTTTAGGAGACTGGGGGGAGCAACACCTGAGGGTGGAGAGGGCAATGGCACCCCACTCCAGTCCTCTTGCCTGGAAAATTCCACGGATGGAGGAGCCTGGTAGGCTACAGCCCATGGGGTCACAAAGAGTCAGACACAAATGAGTGACTTCACTTTCTTCCTTTCTATAATTTCTTTTGGAGAAGAAAATGGCAAACCACTCCAGTGTTCTTGCCTGGAAAATCCCATGGACGGAGGGGCGTGGTGGGCTGCGGTCTATGGGGTTGCAGAGAGTCGGACACGACTAAGCAACTAACTAACACCTGAAGGAGACATGAACCATGTCCAATGGAAGATAAAGAGCATCACAGGCAGAGAGTAAACCCTGGAAATCCAGAGGAAAGAAAGAACTTTAGATGCTCTAAGAATTTAAAACAGGGGTGGTGTGCTTGGAGCTGTGTGAGTGAGAAGCATTGTGCATGAATTCATACTAAGCCCCTTCAGTTGTGTCCGACTCCTTGAGACCCCATTGACTGCAGCCTGCCAAGCTCCTCTGTCCATGGGATTCTCCAGGAAAGGATGCTGGGGTAGGTTGCCATGCCCTCCTCCAGGGGGTCTTCCTGATCCAGGGATCGAACCTGCATCTCCTGCAGCTCTTGCATTGCAGGCTGATTCTTTACCGCTGAGCCACCAGGGAAGCTGCGAAGAAGTATCAGATAGGTTTAAAAGAGTAGCTAGAAGATGGCTTGGGTTCTTGAAGCCTGGGTTAAGGAATTCTAAATCATTCTAGTTACAATAGAAAATCCCTGAGGGGTTTTAGTCAGGGTGTGCCATGATCTGATTTAGGTTTTATAATGTTTATTCTGACTGATATATTACAGAAAACATTAGAGGTGGCTGGAGTACTGGGAGATAGGATGAGGGGTGATAATCACTTAGATTAAGGTGGTAGGAATTGAAAGAGGGGCTGGCTTTGCAATGTACTTTGAAGGAAAAATGGAACCAACCAGTTTATGAGTTGAATTTGGGGGACAGAGAGATGAAGGAAAAGAAAACAATGAGGAATGATCTCTTCTTTTAGCTTCAACAACTAGTGGTGCATTCTTTAAATAATTTGTCTATTTTGGGATGTGGGAAATTAAGAGCTTGTTTGAAAAATCTGTTAGATGGATATGATGCCGGCATAGCTGAAAGCTCAGTAGGGCATGAATTGGGGGTGCAATTTGGGAACCATGAGCATATGAATAGCATTTCATTTTTTTTTTTGGCTGCACATTGTGGCTTTCAGGATCTTAGTTCCCAACCAGGGACTGAACTGGGGCTCTTAACAGTCAAAGCATGGAGTCTTAATTACTGGACCACCAAAGAATTCCCTGGATGGAATTTTAAACTGTGGTCCTAGATGAGATAACTAAAGTGTAGACATATATAGGGAAGACAAAATAAATGAGTAATGGGTCCTGAGTCACTCTCTCTAGAAATTCATCTTGTGAGAAGTTTGGGCCTCACCACGTGCAGAGGTAAATCAGTTAGTCTAGTCAGGAGACAGAAACCATACCCAGTTATCTGATCAGGGAAAAGGTACTATATTTTATATATATTATATTCAATAATTGTTATCAAGTAGAGGTGGTTGGGCTTCTCTAGCAGCTCAGAGGTAAAAGAATCCACTTGCAATGCAGGAGATGCAGGTCTGTGGGGTCGATCCCTGGGTCAGGAAGATCCCTTGGAGAGGGAAATGGAAACCCACTCTGGTATTCTTGCCTGGAAAATCCCATCGACAGAGGAGCCTGGTGGGCTACAGTCCAAAGGGTCTCAAAGAGTCTGACACTAGCAACTAAAGTAACACCACCACCACAGGTGATTAGCCACTTAAAGAGGGGAAAGAGGATTTTCAAGAGTCCCAGGAGTAGTAGGTGCAGGCACGCACCTGTAGGCTAAGAGAAGGAGTTTAGGGCCAGAAGAGAGTCCCTTTCCCTACTGCTGAGGTTTAGACCTTTTCAAAAAGGTTGAAAGCACTACAGGAACATGGAGCCTGTAAGTAGCAAACAGGTGATGGATGGCATTGGAGGGAGCTGGAACTGCTCAGAAGAGACCTTGGTGAGGAGTGGGTGGTCTGGGGGTGGAGCTGGAGCTTGCCCACAAGGATCACCAGGTGGACGCCTACAGGGAATGTTAACAATGGAGGATCACAACCAGGGAATGTCTTCCTACTGCTCTCACCCCAGGGGTACCAGTGTCACCCTAATACTGTCTAAGAAAAGCCCAGCATCTTACCAGCTGTTGATGGAGAACTGTTTACAGCTGTCTTCCCAGCCAACAGACAGCAGACACTGACAACTATGGAAGTGATCCAAATTGTCTGTTCATCCCAGTTAGGCCTCCAGATGATTGCAGCCTCAGTAGACATCTGACAGCATCTGCATAAGAGACTGTCAGCGAGAAGCATCTAGCTCAGGCCAGTCAATCAGAGCCATGAGAGTGAGTTGTCAAGTGATGTCAGTACATTTTGGAGTGGTTTGCTACATAGCCGTCAAAAACAGAAATGCAGACCAATGGAACAAGACAGAAAGCTCAAAGATAAACCTGTGTGCCTATGGTCACCTTATCTTTGACAAAGGAGGCAAGAATACACAATGGAGAAAAGACAGCCTCTGCGATACGTGGTGCTGGGAAAACTGGACAGCTGCATGTAAAAGAAGGAAATTAGAACACTTCCTAACACCATACACAAAAATAAACTCAAAATGAATTAAAGACTTAAACATAAGGCCAGAAACTATAAACCTCTGAAAGGAAAACATAGGCAGGACACTCTCTGACATAAATCATAGCTATATTCTCTCTGAACCACCTCCTGGATTAATGCAAATAAAAGCAATAATAAACAAATGGGACCTAATAAAACTTAAAAGCGTTTGCACAGCAATCAATAACTGGACATGAGGGAGATGCTAACTTTATAAGAAGGCTGCTGGAAACCCATTTTAGACGAAGGCTGATCAGAAGTACTCATTCAGCTTCATTACATAATATAAAGAAACAGAGAAATGGAAGTAGACAGTTGGGGAAAGAACGGTGGGAAGAAAACTACCCTGGTGGGAGAGAGGAGGGAATCTCTTCCTCATGATATCACCCTCTCTTGTTTCTGTTCCTGCTTCTCTAACACTGCCTCTCATTCTCCTTTGTGGCCCACCCTCCCCTAACACTGCCAGGAGACGCACCCTCAGGGAACAGATGACTGCTTTTTCTTCCCTACCTACACTCTCATGATAGGCAACTTCACGTGTCCCATACCGTGAAACAGAACCTATACATTTAATTTTTTTAATGTATTATTTATTCATTTATTTGGCTGCATCAGGATCTTTTGTTGTGGGACACAAGATCTTCTGTTCTGGCATGTGGATTCTTTGTGCCGGAGGGCTCAGCGGTTGTGGCCCAAGGGCTTAGTGCTCCAAGGCATGTGGGATCATAGTTCCCTGACCAAGGATCTCACCTAGTTCCCTGCACTGGAAGGTGGATTCTTAACCACTGGATCACCAAGGAAGTCCCAGAACCTATATGTTTAAAATAATTTACATCTTTAGCATCAACTTTTTCCTGATCTGCAGACACGTATATCCGACCCCACGCTTAACACTTACACTTGTTTTTCCCAAATTGTTTATGAATAAAATTAAAGTCACACACTCCTTTGGCAAACATCTTTCTCTGCTGGCTGTGTCTCAGAGAATGTTCCAGCGTGTACTCAGTTGCCCAAGCTGGAATTGTGGAAAGGGTCTTTTACACATCTCTCTCTCGCATCTTTCACATCCAATCAATTACCAAGTCCAGATGGATTCTACCTTTAAGTATCTCTCCAATCTCTTCTCCCCATTTTTACTACAATTATCCAAATCTAAAATGCTTTGATCTCAGGACTTTTTTGCTGGTCCAGAGATAAGAATTCGCCTTCCTAGGCAGGGGACATGGGTTCGATCCCTGGTTAGGGAACTAATATCCCACACGCTATAGGGCAACTAAGCCCACATGTGGCAACTAGAGGAAGCCTGTACACAGCAACAAAGAGCCTGTGCACTGCAACAAAGACCTAGTGCAAGGAAAAAATTAAATAAATAAAATACTTTCATCTTTTGCCTCTTCTGTCTTGATAATTTCCCAAATATTCTATTCATATTCTTTATTGCCCCAATTGTAATCCAGTCTGTACACAGCCTGCTATTGTCATCTCTAGAAATCACAAATATGAATGTGTTTTACCCTGTTAAATGCCCTGAGGTGACTTTCCACTGCTTTGTGGACAGTGCTAGTGTGACCTAAGTGGCTTGTAAGGTTTTCTGCTTCAGGATTTCTCAGTTCCTGACATCTGATTTATCTTTATACACTAGCATCCTTTCAGCTCTTTCAAATCTTTCTTGCCTGAGACACCATTATAGATCAGACCAGTTACCCAATCCAGACCAGTACCCAATCTAGGTTAAGTATTTTTAATTGACCTAGAGTGTTTGAATTGTGGTGCTGGAGAAGATTCTTGAGAGTTCCCCAGACTGAAGAAGATCAAAACAGTCACTGCTAAGGGTAATCAACCCTGAATATTCATTGGAAGGATTGATGCTGAAGCTGAAGCTCCAGTACTTTGACCACCTGATGCGAAGAGCCGACTCATTGGAAAAAACCCTGATGCTAGGAAAGATTAGGGTAGGAGGAGAAGAAGGTGGCAGAGGGTAAGAGGGTTGAATGGCATCACTGACTCAATGGATATGAGTCTGAACAAAATCTGGGAGATAGTGAATGACAAGGAAGCCTAGTATACTGCCCTCCATGGAGTCAGAGTTGGACATGCTTTAGCAACTAAACAAAAACAACACAGAGTGTTCTTCTCATCTCTGTTTATGAATTCATTCCAGTTTCAATTAACTATATTCATTGGCTTTTCTGCCAGACTGAAAACTCCATGAAGTTTCAGAGCAAGTCTGTATTAGTCTTAACTGCATCTCCAGTGCCTTGTATAGTACTGACAACTGACTAGAGAATTCAAGACTAACTGCTGAATTAAATAAATAAGGGCCTAAAATTATGAGAATTTAAGTTTTGTCCTCAAGTTGCTATTTCAGACTGTGCCATGTGCCCATTTAAATGAAAATTCCATTTAGCTTTTCAATGGGCATAGTGATTTCTATTTATACTAAGTATTAGGAGAGCTCAAAAATTCCATCTTTGGTGAAAAGAACTCGAGTAAGAATCTGAAACTTCTCACTGTGAGGCTAGAATAAGGCCCTTGCTGCAGAGCACAAGTTTATTGTCTCTGAAAGTCTTTTCATTAAGCTTCACTGAAATAATATTATTCTCTTCTTTCAGAGTATGATACCAATTATTAAACATAGAAGTGAAGGAAATAAAAAAATTATCACTAGACAAAAATAATAGCAATAATTGTGCAGATAAGAATCCTTGATAAATGCTAAAATTAGTGGGTAAAAGCATATAATGAAAAAGATATTTGTATGTTGGGGGAGAATGGATACATGTATATCCATGGCTGAGTATCTTTGTTGTCCACCTGAATCTATCACAACATTGTTAATCAGCTAAACTCCAACATAAAATAGAAAGTTTTTTAGAAAGAATATGCAGCTAAAAACATGTGGGGAAATTACAGAGGTGTGTGAACATTTTAACTAATAAAAATAGTGTATCATTTAAAAATATATTTGTATGAAAAGCTGCTCCACAACATATGTCATCAGGAAAATGCAAGTTAAAACAACAACAAGATATCGCATATCTATTAAAATGCTTAAAATCTGGAACACTAACACCATCAAATGATGGTGAAGATGCTGAGCAACAGAAATTCTTATCCATTGCTGGTAAGAATGCAAAGTGGCAGAGCCACTTTGGAAGATAGTCCTACAGTTTCTTACAAAACTAAACATACTCTTACTGCCTGATCCAGAAACTACCCTCCCAAAACACTGAAAATTCATGTCCACACAAAAGTCTATATGCTGATGTTTATGGCAGTTTTATTTATATTTGCCAAAACTTGGAAGCAGCCAAGATGTCCTTCAGTAGGTGAACAGATAAATAATCTGTGGTACATCAAGACGAAAGTACTATTACTTGGTACTAAGAAGAAATAAGCTATCAAGCCATGAAAAGACATGGAGGAACATTAGATGCATATTAATAAGTGAAAGAAGTCAACCTGAAAAAGTTACATAATATATGATTCCAACTGCACTCTGCAAAAGGCAAAACTATGAAGACAGTAAAAAGATCAGTGGTTGTCAGGGGTTAAGTGGAGGAGGGGTGAATAGGTAGAGCATGGTGGATTTTTAGGGCAGTGAAATTAGTCTGCATAATACTATAATGTTAGATACATGTCATGGTACGTTTGTCCAAACCCACAGAATGTACAACCCCAAGAAAGAACCCTAATGGATTTTGAGTGAGTAAGATGTTTCAATGTAGGTTCATTGACTGCAACATATGCACCACTCTGGTAGGGGATGCTGACAAAGGGGGAGACTAGGCACCTGTCGGGCAGGGCATACATGGGAAATCTCTGCACCTTCTCCACAGTGTTTCTATGAACCTAAAACTTCTCTAAAAGCATAGGCGTGTTTTTTTTTTAAGGGAAAGGATATTTGTGTTATCTCACAGTCTTTCTTCATAACCTCTTCATTAATTACAATGAGAAATAGAGTAACTTTACAATCCTGAAAGACACCAGAGTAACCAATCCATCAAAGTTTATATATCATCAGTAATCAGACATATCCATATAATGTGCCCCAACTGATGCACTGAGAGGGAACCAGCATCATTTTTGCATCATCCTTGCCCAAAATGAATACTATCCATCTCTCATGTCTAACATGAGGAAATATCAGACAAACTCAAATTGAAAGGTATTCTACAAAATAAATGACCAGTACTCTTTGAAGATGACAAGGTAGCGAAGGGAAAGAAAGACTCTGGAACTGCCATCGATTAGAGAAGTTGACAGTGAAATTCAATATGGGATCCTAAATTGGATCCTCCAGTAGAAAAAGGACACAGTGGGACAACCAGAAGCACTTAAATAAATTATTTATGTTAGTTAATAGTATAATATCAATGTTAATTTCCTGGTTTTAATAATTGTACTGTTGATATGAAAAAAGTTAGCATTTGAGGAAGCTGAGTGACAGTTATATGAGAACTTGCTCTACTATTTTTGCAACTACTTTTTAAATCTAAAATTATTTAAAAAGAAAAAAGTGTCTAATAAATCTTTTTAAATAGACTGATGAATTAAGATCCTTTTGTCTGACATCTTCAAATACCTAGAATCTCTTTCAGATTCTCTACATCAGAGTTTTTCCCTTTTCTAGCCTAGATTTTCCATTTAAATGCACTCATCTGCTTTTTCTAAATTTTATCCATGCTTCTTCTTCTGATGTATAGCTTCTCATACTTCAATTGCCCTCTAATTTATACCCTACTGAGAGACCCTTTTGATTTATAGACGATCAATTTCCTTCTATATGGAGATACGAAGTCTGCCCTTATCCTTACTCATGATACACCCAAGTGCCTATGGGTGAACTCATCAAAGACTTAGATGATTATTTCTCTATCTGCAGTCTCGTGTGAGGGTTTTTTGCTTTTTTTTTTTTACATAATCATGTCAAGTTTTTCATCTCAAAATTTGAATCCCAAGAACAAAACAAGTCTAGGCTGGTATCCTGACCTTTGATATAACAGCTTTCACCAAGGAATGCAAAGCATTTTATGGCATTGAATTCTGGTAATTAGGCCTGGCGTGTTGGGCAAGTCTTGTAAGGCTTATTTTTATGAAGGGATAAAATACTGAGCCCAGAACTCGGGTGTTTCGTCCAACACTTACAACAAGCTGGCAGCCAGAGAGGTGGTGCAGTCTGTCCTCTGACCTTCATTTTCCTGCTTTCAGTAAGAGTTCCAACCACTCTCCCTTTATTTTGAGATTTCTTATCTACAGGTTGGTAGACCAGAGACTAAGGATTCTGAGGAGTCAGCAGAGAGGTCTTGGCCCCACCTTGTCTCCCAGCTGCAGTTGAATGAGACAGGGAGAAAGGTCATGGATTTGCTGGTCACTTGCTCTGTACGGCTCAGTACCTCTACTCAGAAAGCAGGCTTTCAATTCATGTTTGAAGCTGTTTGTTCTTGTTCTCAAGGAGACAGGCTATTTTTCTTTTCTCTTCTTTGGTGAAGTGCACTATATTATAGGCACCACTTCAAAGGGAATAGTTGGACCAGGCTACACTGAAAAATCCCTAGTAACCTGCCATAAATTTAAAACTTTTTAGTACAGTCAATATTTTTCAAATGCTAAAGATAGGAAATATGGCGATTAAAAAAAGAAAATTCAGCAAATGTATTCCTCAAGGAGAATACTTGCCTTCTTTCCCCTCTTAGCATCTTATTCTAAAGAGTCTCTCTTATCTTAAAAAACTGACCTTAAGAGTGAGCCAGTAGGATCTAGCTCCAGACTGAAGAGTTGAATATTCAGAGTGAGAATCCTAGGATACATAGCTGGATAGACCTAACTTTGTTCAGTTTTTATCAGTTGAGTGTACTGAACTCTTCTAGGAAAACCATGAAGGATTCTGAGACTCCAGATGTTGCACTGTAACAATTTCAAGGCGAATTCCTTCTAATTTTCAAATAAAAGTTTAAAATTTCCTTTGATAAAGACAAAGTGTTTAGGAATGAATAAAATCTATAAGATGACCATTGCAGAGATGTAGTTCCTTGAATCTAGACCAAGTGGATTAAGGTTGCATAAGAATTACCCAACAATCTTGCCAAAAAATACAGATCCTTTTACTCCAGTATTTGATGTCCCAATTCACTGATGTATGGCCAGACTAGGAAAGCACTATCTTGAAAGATACAAAGTCATGCTAGAGATGTATAAGTTTGGAAAACAACTTTTATTTATTCATCCTTTCATTTATCCACCCACCCATCTGCCCATTCAAGGTATGTTTATTAAATCTCCCTGTATGAACAACTACTATATATTAGTAATAGAAGGATATGCCAGGTGCATAATTACAGTAATGTACAATCACATTCTAAAAGGGCATCCAATTAGAGAAGATGTACAAGAGAATAGGCAATTATGGTGTGTTCTATTAAATGGAATGTTGGGGGCAGGCACATGGGGAAATGGAACCCATAAAAAACAGCACTGAATCCAGAATTGAGGAGTTGAGGAAAATTGCTAAGAGGAAGTAAATTCTCACCTCGGTTTTAAAGGGCAGTTGCAATTAAATCAGTGAAAAAAAAAATTGGGAAAGAGGAATGAGATGAGGGAAAAGTGTGTGCCAAGACCCCAGGAGAGAAAAGAACATGATGGACAGATTTCCAGTAGCTTAGTACAGCAGGAATACAAGAAGGACATGAGGAAATTGGTGAAGGGTACGACTGGGGAGTTAAGAGTATGTCATGAGGGACTTCCCTGGTAGTCAAGTGGCTAGGACTCTGTGCTCCCAATGCAGGGGGCTCGGATTTGATCCCTGGTTGGGGAACTAGATTTCACATGCCACAGTTAAGAGTTCTCAGTGGTTGGGGAACTAGCTCATGCCACAGCTATAGTTCTTGTGCCACAGTGAAGACCTGGTGCAGCCAAATACATAAATAGATAAAAATAATAAAGGTTTTTTAAAAAAAAGAATAGGTCACAGAAGGCTCTATGGTAATTGCCTGTGATAATTTATCTGGGGCATCCTGGCTCTTGCCTGCTATCCCAGATTAATTTCAGTAGACTCTCACTCTCAAAAAATGATGCATTTTATGGCTGGGTAATATATTGGGTGATTGGACCACTAATAGCTAATGCCAAGAAATCTGCCCTTTTGGTCAGGGGGACATTTTATCCTTCAAGGGTTTCACAAGGACAGTGAATGGATCAGATTTCTGGTTTGACAGTTTCACTCTGGGAGAAGAATAGAGACTAGATTGAAGAGGGTCAGAATTGGAGTCAGGGACATTGTTTGGTGGAAAGTTGTAGAAATCCTGACAAGAGCTGATCTCAGGCTGAACAAGCTGACAGTGGTGGGAGTAAGCAGAAAGGACTGAATTCCTCATTTACTAACACTCAGCCTGGACTTACCGCTTCACACATGACCTTGAGCAGGTTCACCCAGCATGTATCCTATGAGGCCCTCGATGATGATTTCCCTTTCCCTGTCAACCAAGTTCCTCATCCTCAGCACACATGTCCCAGGTCTGCCTCCCATAGTCAGCTCTCCAATTTCTCAAATTAGGTGGCCTTAATCGTATTCCCAATTTCCGGTTCCTCTACCCTCCACTTCACATTCCTTTAATGCCCAAATATCAAATGAATGTCTCCAAGAACAGCCTGATTTCTTGGAAGATATGCTTAAGATGTATAGTTGCTTGAAGAATGCACATATTCATTAAAACAACAATAACAACAACAGAAACTCCACAAGGCTTTTACCTAAAATTATATGTTTTGTAGACTACACATTTAAGATGTGTGATCTATGAACACTGTAGCTGCATATTCAGGATTTCCTAAAAATGTTCTATCATTTCTCTCAGTGTTTTTGGTTTAGAAAACATGGTGTCTTTGAAGACAGATAGTGGTTTTTAAAAATCAGCTTCACCCTCCATCATGAACATCTCTTCCTTTTCTCCACCACTCCTTTCCTTCCTTCATTTTTTGTCAATATCTTTTTCTTTTTCTCACTTTCCCCTTCCCCTGATGTATACACATTTGTGTCTTATCTCACTCCTGGAGACCTTGACCTCTGTTCATTTCAGTTCAGTTAAGTCGCTCAGTCATGTCCGACTCTTTGCGATCCCTTGGACTGCAGCACGCTAGGCTTCCCTGTCCATCACCAACTCCCAGAACTTGCTCAAACTCATGTCCATTGAGTCGGTGATGCCATTCAACCATCTCATCCTCTGTCATCTCCTTCTCCTCCCACCTTCAATCTTTCCCAGCATGAGGGTCTTTTCCAAGGAGTCAGTTCTTCACATCAGGTGGCCAAAGTATTGGAGTTTCAGCTTCAACATCACTCCTTCCAATGAATATTCAGAAAGGACTTCCTTTAGGATTGACTGGTCTGAGAGTCCAAAGGACTCTCAAGAGTCTTCTCCAACAACACAGTTCAAAAACATCAATTCTTCAAGCTCAGCTTTCTATATAGTCAAACTCTCACATCCATACATGACTACCAGAAAACCATAGCTTTGAGTAGACAGATCTTTGTTGGCAAAGTAATGTCTCTGCTTTTTAATACGCTGTCCAGGTTAATCATAGTTTTTCTTCCAAGGAGCAAGCATCTTTCAATTTCATGGCTGCAGTCACCATCTGCACTGATTTTAGAGCCTGAAAAAATAAAGTCTGTCACTGATTCCGTTGTTTCCCCATCTATTTGCCATGAAGTGATGGGACAGGATACCATGATCTTCATTTTTTGAGTGTTGAATTTGTAAGCCAGCCTTTTCACTCTCGTCTTTCACCTTCATCAAGAGGCTCTTTAGTTCCTCTTCACTTTCTCCAGTAGAGCGGTGTCATCTGCATGTCTGAGGTTATGGATATTTCTCACAGCAATCTTAATTCCAGCTTGTGCTTCATCCAGCCCAGCATTTTGCATGATGTACTCTGCATGTAAGTTAAATAAGCAGGATGACAATATTCAGCCTTGATGTATTCCCTTCCCAATTTGGAACCAGCTTGTTGTTTCATGTCCAGTTCTAACTGTTGCTTCTTGACTTGCATACAGATTTCTCAGGAGGCAGGTTAGGTGGTTTGGTATTTCCATCTCTTTAAGAATTTTCCACAGTTTGTTATGATCCACAGAAAGGCTTTGGCATGGTCAATAAAGCAGAAGTAGATGTTTTTCTGGAACTCTCTCGCTTTTTTGATGATCCACCGGATGTTGGCAATTTGATCTCTGGTTCTTCTGCCTTTTCTAAATCCTGCTTGAATATCTGGAAGTTCTTGGTTCATGTACTATTGAAGCCTGACTTGGAGAATTTTGAGCATTACTTTGCTAGTGTGTGAGATGAGTGTAATTGTACAGTAGCTTGAGCATTCTTTGGCATTGCGTTTCTTTGTTAATATATACTATTTGTTTTTCTCTTTCTGACTGATTTCACTCTGTATGACAGACTTTAGATTCATCCTCATCTCTAGAAATGACCCAACTTCATTCCTTTTTATGGCTGAGTAATATTCCATTGTATACATGTACCACATTTTTTTTATCCATTCTGCTTCAATATCCTTTGTAACCCAGTTCCTCTCCACCAAGGTAGACTTTTGCCCAAGTCAATCCCTTTCCTGCAGAATGACACAATTTCCCCTTTCACTGGGTTTATACTGAGACTTTACCCGTTAAACTTTTGTGTCTGAGTTGACTCTGCTGAGTTTAATATCTATCTTCTCCATGAAATGCTTTCATTTTCTACTCTAGCTTGGAGTTAGGACCCTTTTTGCCCACCTCCTCCCATTTCCTTTAACACCAATGATTCAACTCTCTGAAAAAATAAAGTCTGTCATTGTTTCCATTGCTGTTTCCATTATACCTAGTGGTATAAGTCATCAGAATTCCTGGTTTGGGACCCCGGGAAGGGTTAGTTTCTCCCATAGAAAATGGGGATATGAAATACTATTACACTTGTCCTTTTAATTGTCAAAAAGTCAAATGAAACAATATATTGTGGTTTACACTGAATTTATTTTGTAAGTACATATAGACGGAGAAGTCAGTTAATATGTAATTACTGACCTCATCATGGACAATATCCAATCTGATACCCTTCCTGTTTTCCATTGCTGCTGGGTCGCTCTTCCTCTGGACAATAGGTATTTGTCCTTAAACCTGGGGTAACCTATACAACGGGTTCATCCCTAAATGAAAGTCCCAGGGAAAAATCATAGAACTCATTCTAGTAGAACTCTAGATACTAGATTTTTCCTCATTTGTAGAGGTAATTGAAAAGTACATGGTCATTGGTGAAACAATTCATTGTGAGATATTCATCTTTTTAGATTAAGCTGTGAAACAAAAGTTCATGGTAGGTGCTGTGTTTCTTAATGGAACTTAGTGGAACTTAATAGAAGCTAAATAAGTAAAGAAATGTCTTCTTCCTTCTACTCTATACATGTTAGCTAATATTTGAGCACATTAAAACCTTCCCCCTCTACAAACAAGTCTTTAGGTGAAGGGAAAGTCTTCACCCAAAAGAGGTATATTTGTTCTATTTCATCTTTCATTCCTTTACCCTGTCATTCACCCCACAAATATTTATTACTTGTACATTACATGGCAGGCACTATTTGAGGCTTTGGAGATACAGAGGTGAATAAAAAGAAAATTATCTCTGCATTTTAGGTGTTTATACTCTAAAAGCGAAGACAGTAAAACAAATAAATAAAATAGTATAATGGTTATAATAGCTATGTAGGATGTTAACAAGGTGATGTAAGAGAGAGAATAACAGGGTATGGGCTACATGAGGTAGGATGAGCAGAGGTCATTCTGAGAATAGCATATGGAATAATTTGCAAAGAGTTGTGGAAAGAATCTTTGGGGGCAGTGAGAATGGTTAGTGCAAAGGCTAACCTTTGCACTGACGTATGAGAAAACTTGACAAGTTCAAGACACAGAGAGGGAGATGATATATAGGTAAATAGGAATGAAAAGGTAGAGAGTGGCATGGATTTAAGTTGAAGAAGTAAGTGGCCAAAACCAGGAGTGAGAAGAGAAATGAGCAGGCAACTGATGAAAGGAGTAAAGTCCCTAAGTAACCCATGTCTTGGTCCCCAAAGCCTGAAACCAGCTTGGAACCTTTGGCTCACCTCATCTGAGCAGTGGTGTATGAGTTGTCTTCTCTAATTCAGACCTTCTTCTGTTGATTTTACTCCGGAAAACTCCTGGTTGGGAGGTCGTGGGGAGACACTTTCCATATACAAATAAGATAATTATTCAAGAAAAATGGCCTAATGTAGTGTAGACAAATAAGTTAAATATTATCCATCCTCCTATGGGGTTTCTTAGAAATCAACATGTTTTCCTTTGATTTATAAACTCATGGAGTTGAAAGCAAGTTTAATATGGAAAGTTCTCACTCATTTACATTCAGCATAACATTTGCTTACAGTGGTTTGAAGTTTAAGAAACCCCTTGAGACTTATTTGTTTTAAAAAGCAGCCATTTAAATTTTAAAAGCCCTTTTAGCTCTTTTCATTCTAAAGAACAGGAAATTATCATTTTTATAAACACAAATAAACAGAAAAGTCTGATGCTAGAGTTCAGTTTGCAACATAAAAAGTAATGGTGCTGGTGTCAGTTTCAAATTAGGCAAATAGATTCACACTTTCATGGTTTGATGAGAAAAATCAGACTTTGGTAAAATGAAGAATGGGTGTTTTTATGTAGAGTACCAAACTATAGCAGGATATCGAGAGTTTAACTCTGCATATTTTCTCACTTCACCTCAGCTCAGTAAGTTACTGAATTTCAGAGATTCCAGAAATACCAGACCTTTAGGAAAAAATTATCCAATCATAAACTGACGGTGTTTGAAGAGACTTTATAAAAGGTCATTTTATTGGTTAAGGCATTCTGAGTTGCAAGTGACAGATAATCCACCCACACTGGGCTTAAACAAAAGAAGAAATTATCTTATGTGACTGAAAAAGTCAGAGGTAAAGGGGGTTTCAAGCAGGGGAGAAATTAAGAGACTCAAATAATGTCATCAGAACTCCGGGTCCTTCTACCTCTAAGCTTTGGCTTCCCCTTTCGGCTTCAGGTAATAGCAAGGTGGCTTTAAGTAACCTGAAGCCATATATTCATTCTTGGGTTCCATTGAAATCCCATGGAGAATTACAGAGACATACTGGCCGGTTTCTCAGTAATCATTTCAAGACTCCCCGCATCTCTGATTGGGTCAGGAGTTCATTTCTGAGCCAATCACTGCGCTTGAAGAGTCTGATTCTCTGATTGGCCTGGCTCCAGAATTACAAGTTATCGGTGAATCTAGGGATTTGAGTGAATTTTGCTTGAACCACAAGGATAGAGGTAGAGAGGTGATATTCCAGAGGAAAAACTGGTGAATCAAACAAATCATCCAACAAACAGAGCCAAACAAAAACGTCCACCCTAGAACCTTCTGCACCTGTTCATCCGATGTTTGAGTTCCTTGAATTGGGAAAGTGGAATAGCAGCCTGGATCCAAGTCCTAGCTTTGCTATAACTTACCTGCCTGAAGGGGCCCCGTTGCTTCACTTCTCTGCACCTCAGGATCCTTGTTTCTAAAAGGCAGGGGTTGAACTTGATGCTGTCTCCGAGTTCTCTTCCAGCTCTGAAATGGTAATGATCCCAAGCTTGCCAAATGAGAATGAGAAGATTCTTCTGGCCTAAGATTTCATGGAAAAGCAAACGGAAGCAGCCCCAGGTGCAGGGCAGAAAAGGGAGCCAGCAGACCCCGGGCCATGGAGCTAAGAAGCAATGAGAATGCCCCGGGGAGCGGGGTCAACTCTGGGACAGGACATCTCTCTGCAAGCTAAGGAGCACCCTCCAGTCTCTGCTGAGTACTCTGGGAGTGAGTGTACTGGAGCAGCGAAGATAGTTGCCATAGAGAGGGATAAATAGACTGTTGTTTGGTGCAATAACTTGATTTCTGCCAGGAAGTTTCACACTCAAAATAAATATTATATATGGCTCCCATCAGCAGTGCCTAATCCGGAAAGGAAAAAAAATGTATATTTTAGGAGGTGTTTTAACAAAGTGCTATGATTCTAGATGAGCATGACTTCCCATATAAAATCCTTGAAGTCATATATGTTTTGGAATCCAATTTTTTAGCTTTTGAAAAACAAATATGGAATATGTACCATATATTACCAAAAGTGGGATATAGTGTAGCAGCCTCTAGTCACCAAGTCAATATTTCTGTAGTAAAACTTACTAATGTTCACACTGAGAGGTAAATAAAGACTAAAAATAGTCTCCTATTAGGTCAGGTCAAATTTCTGAGAAACAACAACAACACTGTTTTAAGGGTTTTTTTGGATTTCAGAGTTATGGATAAAGCAGTATGGACTTATAAGTGCCAGAGCTCACTAAGGTTATTTTGGAAAAGATAAAAAGAGATGGAACACGGAATATTAGTTTAAAAATGAAATTGCTTTTATTTATTAATCAGTGACATGAAGTTTACATCCTTGTCTTTTTCATCTATGCTAGTCTCCAGTAGGTGTTCAGTAACTCTTCGTGAAATGAATATTGGCTGTGTTCTCGCCATTACCCCAAATTCTCCACTGAGTGTGTGTGTGCTCAGTCATGTCTGACTCTTCAGGAACCCTGTGGACTATAACCTGCTAGGCTCCTCTGTCCGTGGGGATTTCCAGGCAAGAATACTGGGGGTGGGTTGCCATGTCCTACTCCAGGGGATCTTCCCGACCCAGGAATCAAATCCTCCTCTCTTGCATCTCCTGCATTGGCAGGTGGATTCTTTATCATTGTGCCACCGGGGAAGCCCCGCCTCAATCCTAGGAACTATTTATAGTTCTCCCAACATGCTCAAGCCATCTTACCTTGTTCCTTTGCCCATGGTGTCCTCACTTTCTAAAACTGCCCATCCCCTCAAATGCCTCGCTAACTTACACTTGTGATTCAGACTCAGTTCAGACCCCTGTTCCTTTAGGAAGTTGTTCTGATCATGCCCAGCTGGGCCCTCCTCTGTACACCTATAGTGAGCACTCTGTTTATGATCCTATTACAACAGACTTTATAATGTCTGTATTCTTGCATAGGATTGTTAGATTTCTATGAGCAGAGGCCAAGAAATTCATATCCTATTACCTAGAAAAGCTCATAATATCCCACAATAAATATTTGGTGAAAGAATACACACACACACACACACACACACACACACATACACACAAACTCACACATCCCACATATTAAGGGATGAATATTGGTGAATAAATACACACATACACTCACATCCCACATAAAATTCAATATGTCCTTTCACTTTTCCAAAATGTAAAATATTGGCCCATGAAATCTAGGAAATGTTTTTTTGCTTTTTCACGACTCAAATGACTAGTATATCATTCAGCGTAGGCAGGGTCATCCTGCAGTAAAAACCAATCTGGCATCTTGGAGGCCACCTGGGCCCTAAGCAGCTCAACCCCCTCATGTGCTCAAGTCATGAAACATCTGGAGTATGTGAGGACCAGCAGAATTTCAGCTTTGAGGACGTTTAGTTTGCTGTCTACACTTAGAACCAGATTTATGAGTAAAAGCACACATGTTGATTTTTAAAAAGCAACTTCTAGATCAATATCAATTTGTTTTATTCTACTTCTTCTACATCAGCTTCTAAAGCCCCGATTCTCTCAGTCTTTACATCTTTTTAAAAAATTTTTATTTTATATAGGAGTAGAGTTGATTAACAATGTTGCACGAATTTCAGGTGTATAGTTAAGTGACTCAGTTTATACATATATATGTATCTTTTCTTTTTCAGATTCCTTTCCCATTTAGCTTGTTACTGAGCAGAGCTCCCTACGCTGTACAGTAGGCTCTTGTTCATTATCCACTCTGTGCTATATCTAAAATGGATAACCAACAAGGACCTACTGTACAGCACAAGGAACTCTGCTCAATGTTACGTGGGAAGGGGGCTTGGGGGAGAATGGAAACATGTATATGTACGGCTGAGTCCCTTTGCTGCTCACCTGAAACTATTGCAGCATTGTTAATGGACGATATACCAATACAAAATATAAAGTTCAAAAGAAAAAAAGAATAAATAAATATAGCAGTGTGTACATGTCTATCCCAGAGTCCCAGTCTGTCGCTTCCTGGACCACCACATACCCACTCATCTAAGGAGTCCTTCCCTCTTTCCTCTTCCTGCTCTTAACACCGTCTGTGTGTCTGGGTTACAGCATTAACTTCCTGAGTATCCTATGTCTCCTACTTCAACCCAACTCTACACCTTACAGCTAGAATAATCCTATTAGAACATTCTTATGTGTGTCAGTGTTTCTCCAGAGTTTACAGGATAAAATATTAAAGCTAGAGCTTAGTATTCAAGGCCTGTTATCATTTGTCCCTGACCTCCACTATGACCACATTTTCTCCTTATCTCCTCTGAAAGCCTTTGGCTCATGTGCAGGGGCCCTCCTTGAGTCTCTGTGTCTTATCTGGCCTGGCTTAATGACAGTTCTTATCTCTTAGAGTTGTCATTAAGATTGAATGAAACAATGCATTATAAAGCTCCTACCACACTGCCTATGGTACGGTTGGCTCTTGATATTACTGTGGCACATGGTTAAAAACACATATGACAGGGACTTCCCTGGCGGTCCAGTAGTTAAGACTTTGCCTTCGATTGCAGAGTCGTTGGATTTGGTTCCTGGTTCAGGAGCTAAGATCCCCCATGACTTGTGGCTAAAAAACCAAAACAGAAATAGAAACAATATTGTACCAAGTTAAACAAAGACTTTAAAAACAGTCCACATCAAAAAACCTCTTTAAAAATACACACGACACCTTTGTGACACTCGTCAGCAATACCTTTCAGTTGTCAGTGTCCGTGTCGTGCCCCAGTGCATCCCTCACTCATTATTACCTTGAGCATAGAGAGCATTCTAACCAACACACACAGGCCAATCATTCACATTTGAAAACCATATAAATAGTTATAACTTAGTGCTTTGCGGTGAATAGTTCCAGTTCCCATCATTCAAATGATGGCATGACGCTATAGTCCTCAGTCTTACAGAGTTTCACTGTGACTGCCAACAGTTAAGCAGCCACTCAAAAAAGTTATCATTTTGAAGATCAAAGAATTTGCTTTTTTAGCTGCCAGGGATAGAATGCTCCAAATCCACTATGCTGTGTAGTTTTTGTTTTTAATTGAGGTTATAGTTGATTTACAATGTTTCAGGTACAGCAAAGTAATTCAGTTATACATATTAATATGCATATGTATATATTAATATACATATAGTAGTTTCTTTTCTATTATAGGTTATGAGAAGATATTATATATAGTTCTTTTGCTAAACAGTATGAACTGTTGTTTGTCTATTTTATATATAGCGATATTTATCTGTTAATACCAGACTCCTAATTTATCCCTGCCCCTCCTTTCCACTTCGGTAACCATGTTTGTTTTTTATGTCTATGGGTCTGTTTTATAAATTACTTCATTTGTAGCATTTGTTTTAGATTCCACATATAAGTTATGTTATATGATATTTGTCTTTGTCCAACTGACTTCACTCTTCACTTAATATGATAAACTCTAGTCCATCCATGTTGCTGGAAGTGATGTTATTTCATTCTTTTTCATAAGTGAGTAATATTCATATATATATGAATTAAATATATATATAATAAATAGTTATATAAAATATAAAATATATAAATATAAAATATAAAATATATCTTCTCTGGTGGCTCAGACAGTAAAGAATCTGCCTGCAATGTGGGAGACCTGGGTTTGATCCCTGGGTTGGGAGGATCCCCTGGAAGAGGGCATGGCTACCCACTCCAGTATTCTTGCTTGGAGAATCCCCATGGACAGAAGAACCTGCTGGGCTACAGTAAATGGGGTCACAAAGAGTCGGACACGACTGAGCACAGCATATATATATATAGTACATGCTTTCTTTATATATATATGTATATATGTATACATGTATATCAGTTCAGTCATTCAGTCATGTCCAACTCTCTGTGACCCCATGGACTGCAGCACGCCAGGCTTCCCTGTCCATTGCCAACTCCCGGTACTTGCTCAAACTCATGTCCATCGAGTCGGTGATGCCATCCAACCATCTTATCCTCTGTCGTCCCCTTCTCCTCCTGCCTTCAATCTTTCCCAGCATCAGGGTCTTTTCCATTGAGTCAGTTCTTTACATCAGGTGGCCAAAGTACTGGAGCTTCAGCTTCAGCCTTAATCTTTCCAATGAATATTCAGGATTGATTTCCTTTAGGATTGACTGGTTTGATCTCCTTGCTGTCCAAGGGACTCTCAAGAATCTTTTCCAACACCACAGTTCAAAAGCATCAATTCTTTGGTGCTCAGCTTTCTTTATAGTCCAACTCTCACATCCATACATGACTACTGGAAAAACCATAGCTTTGACTAAAAGCTATATATGTATATATTATTACATATATACATATATGTATAAATTATATATATCTTCTGTATCCATTTATCTGCTGATGGACACAGAGTATTTCCACGTCTTGGTTATTGTAACTAGTGCTGCTATGAACATTGGGTGCATGCATCTTTTCAAGTTAAAGTTTTTGTCTTTTCCAGATATATGCCCAGGAGTGGGATCACTGGAGTACGCTGTGTAGTATTAAGGTTGTCAAGGATGTCATACCAGTCACTGGATTACTTGCTGAGAACAGGGGTCAGCCACTTGTTGGCTGTTTATAAATGTTCCCTTTTTTAAATTGCCTGAAATCAGACTATAAAAACAATGCTGTGCTGAAGCAAGAGTGCTGGACTAGAAATCTGAAAATCTGTCTACTGAGACCTATTTAGAGCTAATGGTGTAATCCATTAGCATCCGTTTATTTCTCAGTAGAATGTGAATAATATCTGTCTTCTTAGAAGACTGTTGTGAATAACAAATTACACTTGTGAAAATGTCTTGTTTAAATTGATAGTTTGATTTCTGTCTGCAATTTGAATCTATAAAACATAGTGTAATATTCAAAGCATGTAAGAAAAGATTTTCATTAACTCTGTGGTATTTGCTGAAATCATTGTTTCTTTAGGACCAAATTTGGTTCCTTCTCAGAGGTAAGTAACTATAACACCGAGCCAACTGCAAGTAAGTTTTGAGAAGGTTTCTCATTATTACTTCTTACGACTTTTGCTGTTGGTTTTCCTGAAGGGAAAGAAGGCATATGGAAGAAAGGGACTTAACAGAGGACAGGAAATTTGAGAAATATGATTATTTGGGAGTGAATGCAAAGAAAATTTGAATTTTTCTCCTTAATATTGAAAACTGAGTTGTTTGATTAAAACGAGAATGATTTATTTGGGCTAATATCTGTGTTACCTGAATAACGCAAAGACTCCATTAGCCCCTGGAGGAATGTCATGGGTCAGTTCATAACAGCAACAAAAGCAGCAGCAGCAGCAGCAGCAACAGCTGCTGCTTCAATTCTTGTTGTTGTTGTTCAGTCGCCAAGTTGTGTCCAACTCTCTACGACCCCATGGACTGCAGCACACCAGGCTTCCCTGTCCTTCACTCTCTCCTGGAGCTTGCTCAAACTTGTGTCCATTGAGTCAGTGATACCATCCAACCATCTGTCATCCTCTGAAACCCCTTTCTCCTCCTGCCCTCAGTCTTTCCTAGCATCAGGATCTTTTCAATTACCAGACTAGTCTTCAATCTCCCAGTTGAGCCAAAATATAAAACAAGTTCTACCTGGCTTTCAACTCTGTGTTTCTTTCATGGCACCACCCCACAAAGCTGGTTGTGAAAATAACTGTGACTTCAATCATGGAGGCCAAAGACTGAGAGAGGTGACCACAAGATGTAGCATTTTTTTCTTTTTACTTTGATTATTCCATGACAGGCAGGATGGCCTTAAGAGTGTTACTATTAATAATTCAATCACCACTAAGGTTGTAAGTGAAGGCTGACGTGCCCATCTTCAGTAGAAGGAGATACGAAGTTTTGCAAATGGGGAGACCCATGACTATGTTCCCAAGTGGTATTTTGATTAACAGCAAAAGATATTGAAAGATGTTTGAAAAAATGACTTTTAATTGTAATATAATGAATGTCTCAAGGACATGAAAGTGTTGATGTTTTTAGTGTCTCCCCTCACCCCTCCTGGTGGCTCAGACGGTAAAGAAACCGCCTATAATTCAGGGGACCGGGGTTCAATCCCTGGGTCAGGAAGATTCCATGGAAGAGGGCATGGCAACCCACTTCAGTATTCTTGCCTGGGAAACTCCATGGACAGAGGAGCCTGGCAGGCTACAATCCATGGGGTCACAAAGTGTCAGACATGACTGAGCACCTAACACTCTCACCCCTCCACCCCCACCAAGTGGAAACAGGCATTATGATAACATTTATTGCTATCTGTGTTTTTAGTGATTAAGTTTTGGCTTAGTGACTTAAAAGGAGTCAAACTCTCAGCCCTTACTTAGGACAGAATGTTACATACGGCCTTAAACTGTAGGTTTACACATAACCCTGAGGCAAGGGACTCAAGAGCAGATCATGTTAAAATGGAAAATCTGAAGTTTCCCACTCTTGAGCAGCTCCTATCAAGTCTCTAAACTGTGCTCATACTGCCCTCTCCTGGTTAGATGGAAGAACAGCTAAAAGAAAAGTGAATGTGGGTTTCAGCATTGAATGCTCTTCGATTAATCTGAATTTAATAGAAATGCAAATTACCAAGTGGTCAAGAGAGAAAAACAATGGGACAGAAAAAGGATTTTCACTTGTGATTTTGCAGGGTGAGTACAAACCCAGACTAAACATATTTCATGAAAAAACACCCCAACCAAAGTCTTGCTTTAGGGTCATTTGTTCAGTAGGGTTGTCCCACAGCTACCAACCGTGAGTGACCAGAGCTCATCTGAGTTCCAGATAGATTTGCTTCAGGGGCACTAAATTGTAGGACAGGATGCAGTGGAGACATGCAACCCATGTTGCATTTGTTTTCATGCACTTCATAGCTTGGCGCCCTTTGTTGAACCCTGATGGCAGATGAAAAGACACAGCAGGCTGGAATCCAAGAACAGAGGTAGCTGGAAATCTGTGGGAAATGTCTGTGTCTTGTTTTAAAACACTCTAGCATTTCTCCAGTGTTTATTGACCAAGTACATGGCCATGATAAAACCTAAAATTATAAATTTACCCAACTCTGCACTTGGTTCAGAATTGTGGAATGTGTCAGGTTTCAGTACTTCCTGCCTTCTTGGGCCATATCATTTGGGTTGGAAATGTCGCATGACATTAAACAAATCCTCACGTTTCAATGACCTTAGTTTTCACATTTGGAAAATGGTGATCATGAAGGTATGTCTAGGGGTTTGGGGAGGGTGTGATACATCTAAAGTTTTTGGATCAGTGACTGTGTGTGCTCATTTGCTGTCGTATCTGACTCTTTTGTGACCCCATGGATTATAGCTTGCCAGGCTTCTCTGTCTATGGAATTTTCCAGGCAAGAATATTGGAGCAGATTGCCATTTTCTACTCCAGGGGATCTTCCTGACTCGGGATAGAACCTGCGCCTCTTGTGTCTCCTGCATTGGCAGGCAGATTCTTTACCACTGCGCCACCTGGGAAGCCTGGATCAGTGACTAGCACCTAGTAAATGTTGAATTAATGTTAGCTGTCTGACTCTTTGCGACCCCATGGACTGCAGCACTCCAGGCCTCCCTGTACATCCTGGAGTTCACTCAAACTCATGTGCATTGAGTCAGTGATGCCATCCAACCTTCTCATCCTCTGTTGTCCCCTTCTTCCATCTTCAATCTTTCCCAGCATCAGGGTCTTTTCAAATGAGTCAGTTCTTCACATCAGGTGGCCAAAGTATTGGAGTTTCAGCTTCAACATCAGTCCTTCCAATGAACACCCAGGACTGATCTCCTTTAGGATGGACTGGTTGGATCTCCTTGCAGTCCAAGGGACTCTCAAGAGTCTTCCCCAACACCACAGTTCAAAAGTATCAATTCTTTGGCACTCAGCTTTCTTTTTGGTCCAATTCTATCATTCATACATGACTACTGGAAAAACCATAGCTTTGACTAGACAGACCTTTGTTGGCAAAGTAATGTCTCTGCTTTTTAATATGCTGTCTAGTTGGTCAAAACTTTTCTTCCAAGGAGTAAGCTTGTAGTAAGGAGTAGTTTTAGAAAAGGCAGAGGAACAAGAATTCAAATTGCCAACATCCGTTGGATCATCGAAAAAGCACGAGAGTTCCAGAAAATCATCTGTTTATGCTTTATTGACTATGCCAAAGCCTTTGACTATGTGGATAACAGCAAACTGTGGAAAATTCTCCAAGAGATGGGAACACCAGACCTGGCTCTTGAGAAATCTATATGCAGGTCAGGAAGCAACAGTTAAAACTGGACATGAAACAACAGACTGGTTCCAAATAGGAAAAGGAGTACTTCAAGTATTGTCATCCTGCTTATTTAACTTATATGCAGAGTACATCATGAGAAACGCCGGGCTGGATGAAGCACAAGCTGGAATCAAGATTGCAGGGAGAAATATCAATAACCTCAGATATGCAGATTACACCACCCTTATGACAGAAAGAGAAGAAGAACTAAAGAGCCCCTTGATGAAAGTGAAAGAGGAGAGTGAAAAAGTTGGCTTAAAGCTCAACATTCAGAAAACTAGGATTATGGCATCCAGTCCCATTACTTCATGGCAAATAGATGGAGAAACAGTGGAAACAGTGACAGACTTTATTTTGGGGGGCTCCAAAATCACTGCAGATGGTGACTGCAGCCATGAAATTAAAAGACGCTTACTTCCTGACATTAACATATCTAATATTCAGAAAATTTAAAAAAAGGAAAAATGCACATTCAAAATGGCCAGGCAATGGTAAGTACACCTCAAGGGCTTTGCTCACTGCCTGTGGACAGGAAGTCAACCCATATTTGCTTCCCTTTCATTTTAACATCATTCCAGTAGTTTAAATTAAAGAAGACTTGGTACCTGATTATACCACATGTCAGATGTGCACCTTGATTCTTGAATCTGTTAGCAAAAATTGAAAAGGGAGAGGGATTCCTGGTCATTCTTCATTTCAGAAACAATATAAAGGATCTTTGTGGACTAGGTGAGGTTGCCATGTTAGAATACCAGGCCACCAGAAGCCGGAAGCTGATCAGAAGGTTATGAGAGTGAGTTGGTAGAAAGAGAAAAGGAGGTGAATTTTAAAAATAGGACCCATGTCTCTGATTGCAGGGGATGCACTGCTGTATGTTCCTGAAACGAGGCACTAAAATCCTCAGACTAAAGTGGTACAGCCAAGACTTTAGGACAAACTCACCCAGGGCAACTGGGAAAACTTCAATGCTTGCTTGAGGCAGAAAAAAATTCTAGGGGTGAAGAAAGAGAAATTATGAGAAGTTAGCTGGGCAGGTGCAATTTTTCTAGCGGACGTAAGCCTCTTGGGACAAAGCCCCAACTCCTTAGCATGACATAGAAGGACCTTCATAATGGGAGACTAAACCTAGACAGCGTATTAGAAAGCAGAGACAACACTTTGCTGACATTTAGTCAAAGCTTTGGTTTCAGTAGTCATGTACGGATATGAGAGTTGGACCATAAAGAAGGCTGAGCACTGAATAATTGATGTTTTCAAAATGTGGTATTGGAGAAGACTCTTGAGAGTCCCTTGGACAGCAAGGAGATCAAAGTAGTCAGTCCTAAAGTTAATCAACCCTGAATATTCATTGGAAGGACTGATGCTGAAGCTCCAATACTTCGGCCACCTGATGCTCCACCAACTCATTAGAAAAGACCATGATGCTGGGAAAGGTTGAAGGCAGGAAGAGAAGGGGATGGAAGAGGATGAAATGGTTGGATGGCATCACGGATTCAATGGACATGAGTTTGAGCAAGTTCTGGGAGATGGTGATGGACAGGGAAGTCTGGCATGCTGCACTCCGTGGGGTCACAGAGAGTAAGACATGATTTAGGGACTGAACAACGAACACTATCAACTCCAGCATCATCCCTGAACCTGTCACCATCACACATTCCAAGCTGACTCCACATGGAACCACTTTGCTTCCTGAACACAGCATCTCTTTTTCTGGGCCTTTACACAAGTGGGTCTGATCCTGAGAAGTACCCAGTGGGGTTCCTGGGCACAAAAGCCTTTCTGTGTCCCCCATTTCTTGATTACAGGAAATAGGCTTCATTCAGCCTTCAGGATCTTCCCTGAGTTCCAATGGGCAGGTTCAAACAGTTGTTAATTAGGGAAGGGAGGGGATGCAGAGAAAAGGGAGAAACAGTCAGAACAATAGTGTAGCCTTGGGGCAGGGTCCTGGTTCCTCAAGCAATATACATGACAATCTCTTTGAGCTGTTTTGCAGATACTGAATCCTCCACCAGGTAATGGCAACCCACTGCAGTACTCTTGCCTGGAAAATCCCATGGACAGAGAAGCCTGGTAGGCTACTGTCCGTGGTGTCGCAAAGAGTCAGACATGACTGAGCAACTTCACTTTCCTTTTCCTTTCCACCAGGTAGGAGAAGCTAAGGGTGTGCTGCCTACTAGCCCGTAGATCCTAGCTCCCAGGCTACCACGAGGTTGATGATGCTGACTCCACTTACCTCACTACCAACAAATCAGAAGACTGTCCCTAAGCTGATCATGCCCTCTTTGAACCATTACTATAACATTTCTCACTACCTTCTCCAGGGACACACAGTTTTTGAGGGCATTAGCCCACCGTGACCCTCTTTGCCTGGCAAAGCAATAAAGCTATTCCTTTCTACTTCACTCGAAACTCTGTCTCTGAGATTTAGGTCAGTGTTGGGGTACAGAGGCTAGATTCAGTTTCAGGCCCCTTTGACTGTAATGCCCGTCTCCGTACTGTCTTGATACTTTCTTGTGTGTGTGTTAATCTCAGTCCTGTCCAAGTCTACAACCCAACGGACTGTAGCCCGCCAGGCTCCTCTGTGCATGGAATTCTCCATGTAAGAATACTGGAGTGGGTAGCCTGTTCCTTCTCCAGGGGATCTTCCCAACTGGCTCTAATTCATCCTGTAGATCCCTTATATATATCACTTCTACCAAGAAGCAGACTTCTCCCCTCTACAACTTTCCCTCATGCTGCCATAGCATTCTAGGCTTATCTCTAAAATCAGCTTTTTCTATCTTTATTGTACATTAATTTACAGATCCCCTCCTTATGGACAGTTACTGGGTCTTATTCATCATCTTGG
Source organism: Giraffa tippelskirchi (assembly GCF_054371585.1). Classification (NCBI taxonomy): domain Eukaryota; kingdom Metazoa; phylum Chordata; class Mammalia; order Artiodactyla; family Giraffidae; genus Giraffa; species Giraffa tippelskirchi. Next base: position 33,838,102 of record NC_137280.1, on the reverse strand, counting down.
TTTCATCTCTTCCACATTTCTGGTCCTAAGATAGGTTATCAATACATATTTTGAATAATGGAAAAGACTCTCTTACTTTCCTTAGGAACAATCCAGAATTTCTACTTGAGAAGTTCACTCAGTGGCTGATTTTACCTTAGTGGTGAGGTCACCCTTAGGGCATTGTTTAAGGACACGGCAAGACTTTAAAAGCCCTGAAGTCAGCAACCACTCTAGAATTCTTTTCTTTTACTTTTAAGAATCTCAACCAATGTATAATTTATCATTATTTGTGTACAGCAACTGCCCTGAAGCAAGCTGACATTTTAGCTTTAAATGAAACCAGTGATATACTAAAGCATGTTGTATTCTGAAAATACGTGGTCCAAATACATGACGACTGAATGCAGAACTATCTGCAACATGAAGGGCTTTGATTGATTTGCCTGGTGGTGCTTAAAACATCTTAGAGGTCTTCACGCTCATTGTCCAATTAGACTCTCGCAACAGTCCCTTACAGGCCGAGACTGTAATTTCCAGTCCTACAGAGAAGGAAATTATGATTGCTGTATAGTTTTCCCAGGTTATTCAGTAAACAGGTGGATGCCAGAGTTGACAGTCCTTACTATTTCTAACTTGGAGCTTGCTTCTGAACTCTAGATTTGTACATGCAATTGCTTCTCAACATGGACACCTAAGGAATCGTGAACTTAAAAATAAATTTGAAGGACTTCCCTTGATGGTGATTGAGATTCCATACTTCCAATGCAAGGGACCCAGGTTTGATCCTTGGTTGGGGAAGTAGATCCCACAAGCCTCAACTAAGAGTTTGCATACTGCAACTAAAGATCCCAAGTGCTGCAACTAAGACCCAGTGCAGTCAAACTAATTAATTAATTAATTAAAATTTAAACAAACAAAACAAACTTCACATGTCTGTATGTGTTAAATTGTGTCCCCTCGCCCAAAAAAATTATGTTCAAGTTCTAAACTCTGGTACCTTGAATGTGACGTTATTTGCAAATAGACTCTTTGCAGATGCAATCACTGAAGCAAGGTCATTAAAGTGGGTCCTAATCCAATGTGATTGTGTCTTTTTAAGAGACAAACACAGAGAGAATGCCATGAGATGACAGACGCAGAGATTGGAGTGATGCAGTTGTAAGGCAAGGAACCTCAAGGATTGCCAGTCACCGCCAGAAACTAGGGAGAGGCGAGAAAGAACTCAATCAGAGTCTCAGAGAGAGCAGGGTCCTGCCAACACCTTGACATCAAGTTTCTAGCCTCCAGAATGTGAGCAAATACATTTCTGCTGTTTTAAGTGACCACTTTGTGGTACTCTAACACAGCAGCCTTTAAAAACAAATACAATAGCTAAAGTCTAACTTTTGAATCTTTTCTAAACAACTTCCTCCCATCAGTTCAGTTCAGTTCAGCCGCTCAGTCGTGTCTGACTCTTTGCGACCCCATGGACTGCAGCACGCCAGGCTTCCCTGGCCATTGCCAACTCCCGAAGTCTACTCAAACTCATATCCATCACGTCAATGATGCCATGCAATCGTCTCATCCTCTGTCGTCCCCTTCTCCTCCTGCCTTCAATCTTTCCCAGCATCAGGGTCTTTTCAAATGAGTCAGCTCTTCACATCAGGTGGCCAAAGTATTGGAGTTTCAGCTTTGAGATCACTCCTTCCAGTGAATATTCAGGACTGATTTCCTTTAGGATGGACTGGTTGGATCTCCTTGCAGTCCAAGGGATTCTCAAGAGTCTTCTCCAACACCACAGTTCAAAAGCATCAATTCTTCAGCACTCAGTTTTCTTTATAGTCCAACTTCCTCCCAGTTTTTTGTAAAGCAGTAAACGGCAACTACATCCTTGATCTCAGGTTTTTTTCTTCTTGGTCACACTCCAAACCCAGTCCATCCACACACTCTGCTGGCTTTACCGTCACAGCATGCCTAGAGTCCAACCACTTATCACCCACCACCTCCACTGTTGCCCCTCTGATCTGACCACCAGCATCTCTCTCACCTGGTTTATTGCAACAGCCTCTTAACGAGTACACATGCTTCTAACTTTGTTCCTCTACAACCTGTTCTCCGCCCAGCAACCACCATGATCTTGCTAAAACCTAAGTCAAATCATACCACCTTCTGCTCATGACCCTTCAATGGCTTCCCAACAAACACAGAAAAAGGTAGAGTCCTTTCATGTAAATACAAGACCCTATATGAGCTGCATCTGCCAGCACTGCTTCCTGCTTCATGTCACCAGACTCCTCCTGTTCACTTCTCTCTGGCTCCGCTAGCCACTAGCTTGATCCTGGATCACACCAGGCATGCTCTGAGCTCAGTCTTTTGGATAGACTGTCCAAGTCCCTAAAGGCTTTTCTCTTAGTCACCTGCTTGCATCCATCCCCCAACTTCAGGATTCTGCTCCTTGCCTCTAAGCTCCCCTACCCAATTTATTTAAAATAACTCTATGTCCAATGATTGTCCTATACCCTTTACCTTGTTTCATTTATCTCATTAGGACTGACGAATATCTAACCTCTCATATACGTGTTTTGCATCTATTTACTGCCTCTCTGCTCACATTACAATGTAAACCCTATGAGGATAATAGCATTGCTTTCTTCCTTGTCTCTGTAGCATCTAGAATCATAGCTGACACGTAAAGGAATTCAATAAATGTTTGTTGAATAAGTGGATAATAAAGTCTCTTAAGTCAGTCTGCTACGTTTCCTATTTATTCAAATGACAGAAAAAGAAATCCAGTGTCAGTGACATAAATGACTAGATTAGCTTTTTAAAACACTAGTGAATATACTCAACACACTAACAATTTGCATTCCTCTGAATTAACCACCATAAAATATTTAAACAATTTAAATACCTCCTCAGACTTACCTGAAATGACCAACAGATTCAAAAGTGGAGGAAGAGAAAGAAGAGAGATAAGAAAGAGGCAAGAGGAGGACTTTTGTAGTTTATCAAGATAAGAGTGTTCACTATCAAGACAAAAAGAATGAATACTATTAGTAGATTTAAAACTGAATGGCTTTGGTGACATAGAATTGGCTGAAAGAGATTGATGCTAATTTAGGGAAGCCCTTACATCTTTCTGGGCTTCCCTGATAGCTCAGTTGGTAAAGAATCCTCCTGCAATGCAGGAGACCCCAGTTCAATTCCTGGGTCGGGAAGATCCCCTGGAGAAGGGATAGGCTATCCACTCCGGTATTCTTGGGCTTCCCTGGTGGCTCAGCTGGTAAAGAATCTGCCTGCAATGTGGGAGACCTGGGTTTGATCCCTGGGTTGGAAGATCCCCTGAAGAAGGGAATGGCTACCCACTCCAGTATTCTGGCCTGGAGAATTCTCAAAGAGAATGACTGAGCGACTTTCACTTTCACTTTACATCTTTCCTCTATTCTGTTTTAGTGAGTCATCTGGATTTCTTTTCTGTTTGGAAGCCAGATCTATTCAAAACTTTGGATATAAAACATGCTATGATTAGTTATTGGAATCTAAACAAAGTTGGCAGTGATACTTTAGAGTGAAATAGTGCTTTTTTTTTTAATTAGTGGCAAGCACATATTAAATTTTATAAGAATAGTAAGTGGTGCCGATAAAATAAAAACCATAGATTCCTTATTAGGTAAATATAATCTCCCTAACATAGGAGAATGTCTCCATGGAGAGGAATACTCTGGGTGATGCGATAACTCAGGCCTTTGAAAACACAGAGGAAATAACATATGAAATTATAAACATCGCGAGAATAACACAGCTAAAGAGCACACTCAAGATCTGACGGGTTTACTGAATCTCAAAGGATTCTCTACTAAGGCAAATCTGTAACGCTAAATTCAGCATCCTGAGGAGGAAAGCCTGGGCCCATGAAACATGGGATGGGCATGTTTGAATATGTGTGCATGCGTAGTCATGTCCAACTCTTTGCGAACCCATGGACTGTAACCCGCGAGTCTCCTCTGTCCATGGGGATTCTCCAGGCAAGAATACTGTAGTGGGTTGCCATTTCCTACTCCAGGGGATCTTCCTGACCCAGGGATCAAACCCGGTCTCCAGCTTCTCCTGCATTGACAGGAGGATTCTTCACCACTGCGCCACCTGGAAAGCCCAGATACTGCCAAAGACTGTGGCTCTCTAGAATTCTCTGAAACACTTGGAGCGTCAGAGGTAGCTCATTGCTCATCCCTCCTTATTAAAAGTTAGTACTTTCCCCTGCAGAAAGAAAAGAGAGGGAAAAGAAACTCTTCCCCAGGACACGTCCCCATCTTTCTACTGAACGCCTCCCTCAGAATAGCCCTGCTGAATTCATGCTGGGTCTGATGAAAAAGAAAGGGATGATACTCCAAGACAGTTGCAAAAACTAACTAGCATGTTATTCGCAGGAGCAGGGAAATACCAATGGAATTGGATCTTAAGGATGCTTGATCAAGAAAAGAAGAACATAAGAGCGAATAAGAAAGAATTCCTTAACCCCAGGGGACAGTGCAGACCCCTCAGAGATGAGGGTTTGGGTCACAACACTGGAGATGTGAAAGACCTGGAAAGGAAGGTGCAGAATTCAGGGTAGGTAATCACAGAGAGATTACGAGTGTCAGTTATGGCTTCAAGTCCACCTGCAGTAATGAGGCTAGTAGTTTGGTGTAACATCCCTGTTCTAATTCTTCTCTCAGAACCAGAGGCCCACAGGAACCCCGGAGAAGTGGCTCCCATGACACACATGGAGAAGTGGATTTATATGATATACAGAGCAGCGAGTGGCAGTAACCAAGAGTGCTGTTGAGAACTCCAACAAAGAACCATCCTCCGGGAGCGCAGAGATCTAACCTCCAGGCGAAGGTGCCTTTAATCCTCCTTTAGCTTTTCAGCCAGCGAGCTGAGGTCATAGTCTTTCTGGGCAACCCATAGCCAGTGATTGACAATGTGTAGGTCCAAGGGCTCATCTCTTCTAGACAGTGTGGGATACCTCGATGGTGCTGGAGCTCCCTGCTGAGTTGGCTGAGTCTTTCTCAGAGCTAGAACACAGCCTGGACCTCTTCCTGCCTATTTTTTCCCCCTTTCCTCTTGACCTTTCATGGGCATTGCTTCCAATAAATTGCTTGAACTTTTAACTCTATCTTGGGTTCTTGTTTCCCAAGGACCTACTGCCACAGGTTGGTAACTCTGCTCACCATTGACAGATGAGGATACAGGCTTGGATAAATGGACTCACTTCAAATCATACAGCTCTTAATGGAATATTATTTCCTGTTTAAATGTTTATTTAGTTTCATGCTGAATAATATCCATGAAACCATACCTTTTATATGCAAATTATACTTTCCTAATTCACACTGAGGGCTTCTTCCTGGTGGCTCAACTGTAAAAAATCTGCCTGCAATACAGGAAACATAAGAGATGTGGGTTCGATCCCTGGGTTGGGAAGATCCCCTGGAGAAGGAAATGGCTATCCACTCCAGTATTCTTGCCTGGAGAATCTCCTGGACAGAGGAGCCTGGTGGGCTACAGTCCGTGGGGTCGCAGAGTCCGACACAACTGAAGCAGCTTAGGACGCATGCATAATCCATGTTGAAAGTATAACTATATACTAAAAAAAAAAAAAAAAACTGAGGCAACTCTTACTCATCTTACATTGGAAAAGAGCCTAATATATCCATGTGCTGAGAATTTATTTGTTCTTAAAAGTTTATTTGGCCAAGAGTTGATGTCAGATTTAGACAACTTTTTCACTCAAAGAAATGGAGGAGCTATCATCTCACCAGGAATCCAAAGCCAAGGTATTGTTCAAGTCAATGCCTGTGGCCACCAGACCCTAAAATAGACTTCTCTTACCAAAATGTGTGTCTAAATAAGACCTTAATTTAATACTTCTGTCAAACAAAAGATAATATTTTAACTATATTTTTTAAATTTAAAATTAAAATGCTTTGGGAATTTCCTGGGGGTCCAGTGATTAGGACTCTGTGCTTTCACTGCTGAGGGCCAGTGTTTGATCCCTGGTCAGGAAACTAAGATCTCAGAAGTCACGAGGCGGCCAAAAAAAAAAAAAAGAAAAAATTAAAATGCTTTACTAAGACTTAAAATGGGTTGACACTAGTTCATACATTTTATATGCTAAATGGGGTATGTATGTTCAAAAATTGAGACAACTGTTACACAGCCTAAAACTATCAAATCTTTATTCAATTGCTGTTAAATACTTTATATACTTATGTATGTAAACAAATGAGTTTACCCCACTTTAAAAAATTTCCACACAAAAACTGCAGTGTATTCAGCAAGATGGCATACTTAAAAATCAATAGCAAGTAGAATTTCATAAAAAGGCAACGTGGCCCAAGATACTGATGCATCAGAACATCATTGCATCAGCTAAACTGTACCTTGACTCAGAATATCAGGCCTACTTAGGATGGCAAGTTAAACTGAATACAGGGAATTCAACAATATCCTTCATCTAGAATACCTCTCATAAATACATACCCAAGGATAAAGCTTGGAGTTGGGAGACATGCAAAATCAAAAGGCCACATTATAGATACCTCCACCTCTTGTTAGGTTTATAACAGTAACTCTCGTAATTTCTGGCCAAAACTACTACACTCTGATCATTTATAGAAAAATGACAGTCTTTTTAAAAATTAATTCTTAGTTCTCATGATGCTTTCAGGATTATCTAAGTCAGTTGAGTGTACAGTTACACCTTTAGTCATGAAAATGTTTGAATAAAAATCTAATCAGTTCACATGAAATGCTAAATTTTTATTATTACAGTTTCTCTGCTATAGAAGACTGATTATACAACATTTTGGTAATATAATACATTTAATTAATAGACGACCTGTAAGGTTAGGCTTCACCCGAAATACATCCAGAACTAGGTGAAAAACACACCAGAAATTTTCAAGTGCTAGTAAGATCAATTTTTATAGAACATATTGATAGAATACAAGAGTAAGTTATTGTCATTAACATTCATTCTCTAACTCAGTATATAATTACCAAGTACCTGCTCTTTGCTATGCTCTATTCTAGGCACCAGAGATAAAGCTCTAAACAAAAACATTCCTCTCCATAAGCCTTACACTCCAATGAAGAAGAGGACAAACAAGTAAACAAAATATGTGCTATATATTGAAAATCTATATAAGTGCCATGGAGAAAATGCAGGAAAGGAGAACAGGAGTGCTGGTGTGAGATTCAAGCTTAAACTCAGTTCTTAGGGAGGGCCTCCAAAAATGACAACTGACTTGAGACCCAAAGAGGGTGAGAAAGCAAGCCATGGAAGACTTGACAAAAGAAGGCTCCAGAGAGAGAACTTTTATTGACCTATTGCTCAGGGTACAGCCTAATACATGCTCACTCGAAAAAGCTGAACTTTCAAAATACTATATATATGTATATATATATTCTAAAGATAATTACCTCTCTCCAAAACCCTGGACCCTTCTCCCAAGAATACATTAAGCTGCCACCTGAGAAGCTGGATCACTTAGTGACAATCTTGAAGCATGATGTTGAGGATAGAACCTTCCATGATGACGACTTAGATTCCAGATTCTGGCATATGCAGAGGTGAATATTCATACTTCATGTGTAAAGGCTGAATGGTGTATTTCAGACTAGAAAACCTTTCTGATGTCAGTTCCTGGGGTGATCAAAAAGCCAGGTCAATTTAGGACTTGATGAGTGAGGGCTAAATTGATGTAAGGCAATGGAGTGACTGAAGCCCCTAGTCCAGAACCAGAATGAATGGACCAGAGCAATATTCAGGCAGTCTGGAGAACTGTGCAGACCACAGTTGCTTCACTTTTTCCCCATTATGCAAATTTGGTCTAAGTTCTTACAGCTAAACTCGTGAGCCCTTGGTTGTTACCAAAAAAAAAAGTTCTAGAAGGTAACATCTATCATAAGCAGTTTTGTGTGTTAAGCATTCTTCTAAAATCTTTGAAAGGAAAGAGTCATATTTTTGGTTATATAAAATTTGTAAAATCTGGGAGGACTAAGGGATCCACAACCATGATGAACCTGGACTTTGTAGCCAGACTGAGGTTTACATACCAGCTTTCCCACTTGAGAGGTACTTGACCCTGGGTGTTTCTCATGGTCTGTGTTTTGGCTCCCTTGTCTTTGAATGTGACAATAATATCTACTCCATAAAGTTATTACAATGAGGATTAAATTAGTTAATATTTGAAAAAAAATGTTCAGAACACTGCCTGCATGTATTAAGCCTATATAAATGCTTTTAAAATAAAATATACTAAACTATAATTTAAGCTTCCTTTATAATACTTCCCTAATGGCTCAGACAGTAAAGCATCTGCCTACAATGCAGGAGACCTGGGTTTGATCCCCAGGTCAGGAAGATTCCCTGGAGAAGGAAAGGGCAACCCACTCCAGTACTCTTGCTTGGAAAATCCCATGGATGGAGGAGCCTGGTAGGCTACAGTCCACAGGGTGGCAAAGAGTCAGACACGACTGAGTGACTTCACTTCACTTCACTTATAATACTTTCAAAGAGTTACCTTTTGAATCTTCACCAAAAATAAAAATAAAAAAGACTTGCTGGCAAAGACTGTCTTTTACATAGAAATGTTTAAAGCAGAACTCTGATATATTATGAGTCTAGAAGCTCCAAATCTGTCAAGTTTATATCAAACCTTTAACTGAATTTCAAAGTGAATTGTATAAAAAATAGATGACCCCCAAAGATTATCAAATGAATACTTTATTAGAGTCATAACACTTATAAAATAAATTTATTTTCATCATGGAGTTACCAGATTTTAAGACCAACCAACACTTTCTTGTTTTTACAGCTAAGGTATACAAAGAAATTCTCAAATGCTATAATTTTTGTTCAGTGCTTTGTCAGTCAACTCCCAAATCTAGATCATGATTAATCTACAATTCTAGGTATTCACAGTTAAATGACTTCTAGGCTTGGTTCTTTATGATCGAGAAGCAATCCATTTATAAAAGTGCCACCAAGGCAGTTTCATGAAATCATTTAATTTAATGCCACCAAGCAGCACGGACCTGTTATACCCTGGAAATAAAAACATAATCTCACAACTAAATCTAGCAGACTATTAACAATTCCAGCCGGAATGGATGATATATCCTTATGGCACATTTATGACTTTGTAATAGACCGTTTATAATACAGATTTAAGTGTGTGGTATGGAACTAGAAAAACCAAGGAAGTTGGATTTTTATAGAAAAGCTATGATAAAGTCATAAGACTGGTTTCTTCTTGCCACATATTAAATATACCTTTTACCTTTACAGTTACATCACAAACCAAACCCTAATAAGATTCTTCTTCCTAAGGGATCACTGCATAAGCAGCATTTGACCACTGAGCATTGATTATGCTGCTCATTCAAGATTGTTCCGTGTTCCATAAAATCTAACTGCTCACCTTATACATGGCACTGGTAGGGGATGATTCAACCAAAATACAAAGGGCTGAAAGTATAAAATAATCAAAAGCCCTCTTTTCCCAGAGGTAGCCCTCTTGGGGCAAGAGATAAGTATCTCATTTGGACAGGTGGTGTGAGCTGGGGCCTAACTCTAACTTGTTCTCAAGCCATTTTGGCACTTTGCCATGACCAGGGTCTCCGAGGTGGGTTAAAATACTTTTTTGTGCTATTCAGCCAGAGATAGCTTTTGTGACCACTGTTGCTTGAAAACTGATTCTATGTATTTCTCACCAGTGCAAAACAACATAGGACTATTCCCTAGATGAGAATCTACAACTTTAAGTTACATCTCATATTCTGTTTGAATTTAACTTAGAGTCATGTAAAAGAATTAAAGTAAAAGTTTACCCTTTGGAGAGCTCTATTGGGTAAAGCCTCAGATATCCACATAAAAATACTCATCTATTCATGCACAGGACAAACAGCTGCTATTTGAAGCATAAATAAACCCAAAGTAAAACATCAGGCACTAGATACCCATTTCAGGAGTGGCTCAGGGGTCTCTGGGGCTCTTGTTTTAAGAATGCCAGGTAAGCATTTTGCTCAGTTGTTAGGAAAACAGTTAGGTAGATTAAGCCCCTAGGGTTCACTTCATAAATTACTTTTTCTTGTACTCAAGACTCTGCTTGAATTAGCTTCAGATGCTATAGCTGCTTCAAGGGTAAGTGTTTGACCATTAACCCAAAGGCAATGTAATTGTTGAATGAGACTAAATATTATGTGGCTCGTCAAATTCACTTTAGACCTTTGAGGATCAGTTCAATAAAATACAAAATCCATAACCAAGGTTTTAAACCAGAGGTCAGCAAATGACAGCCTGTAGCCCACAGACCAAGTCCAGCCTGCTGCTGGTTTTTGTAAATAAAGATTTACTGGAACACACAGCTACACTCACTCATTTCATATTGTCTGTAGCTGTTTTCACAGTAACAGCAGAGATGAGTACTTGTGACAGAGACTGTATGAATCACAAAGCCTAAAATATTTACTATCTGTATCTTTACAGAAAAGGAATGCTGATCTCCATTTTACACTAAAACACAGAGTTCAGTGGGAACCTTATTTTAAATGTGTTTTTCTTTGGGAGTTTTAGTTATCTATTAAAATTAAGGTTCAGGTGATTTGGCAACTAAATACAAGAGATACCCCTTTTTCATGAATAATATCTATGTATTTTATGGATATAAAGGGAAATTTTCTTTAAAATGAGAAAAAAAAAGAGACAGATAAATGTAAAACTAAAGGCCATTTCTCTGTTTAACATCATAATAAAATTTCCATCCATGAAATGAACCAAACTTATACTTAGATTCTCTCCATATACCAAACAAATTCCTTTGGGGATATTGTTATATCTGAACAAAACGGTACCCAAATTGATCAAGACATAAAAAGTACACAAATGAAACTAACACACAAGCAGTTAGTCTTTAAGGAGTGTTACGGTCGCCATCTTCGTAAAGCCAGACCCAAACTGCAGCCATAACAAGCTGTCGTCACAAAGGCGAAAATCTAAGAAAGAAGAAACAAAAATTCTTATCAGATTTATAATACTGACTTTAAGAAATCATTTTTCCAAAGGAACAACTGTCTGAAAACTGATCAGCCTACTTAAAGATACTTCAACACTTATGAAAATGATTTAGATTCATCTTTTTTTTTTTTGGACGGTTTTATCCTCTCATACCATTAACCCCTTCTTTTAAACATTCTAGCCCCTAATAATGGGACATCATTTGTGGACAGCTTTAGGTTGAGCCCTTGTTCACACATTGGACTCACTTGTTAGGCATTGGTGAGACCCCTAACATGGTGCATATTCAAAACTTCATGATGAGATGTCTACCTGCACAGTGAGCTCACAGCCACACAGTGCAGCTCCCAGGGCTTGAGGATGGAGCAGATTATTTCTGTGACAATGGAAGTGACTGTAGAGCTGAACAGAAGAAACCCACAGGGATGAATCATCAGGTTGGCGTGGGAGCTAGTTCTCAAATGGGCGTGAGTTCTGAATTACTGTCCTTCGTATTCAAAACGGATTTTTTTTAGCATCAACTATGTGTGCATCAGTACATTTGGTACATATAAACAAGTAACAGGTATTGTCCTCACCCTTCTGGGGTTTATGATCCATAGAAAACTCCTCAAACCATTAAATACGTTAAAACATTATGATGTAGTACAGGCATCCTTTTACCAGGAAATCAGAGCTCTGAGAAGGAACATCAGATCCACCTATGGAACATTTTTACAGTGTAACTACCATGCTGCTACTTTCCCCACCCTTCTTCTGCCGGTTGTCTCTCAGATACATCTCTCTTTTTTTAAGAAAATTTTACTAGCATACAGCTGCTTTCCAACGTTGCGTTAGTTTCTAGCGCACAGCAAAGTGAATCAGGTATACATTTACATATATATCTTACCTCTCTGATCTAGGCATTTCTTTTCTGTTGAAAGAGAATGACCACTTTATTTTAAAGTACAAACGTGAATATTTAATTACAACATGAAAAAAAATCACAACCACTACGACTTCTGAAAAGCTGACAAATGTCACAAATATTCCCAAATCTAAAACAACAACAATTTTGTTTTACTACTTGCCTGATAACATCTTACTTCTGAGGACCCACTTTCTTTGCTATCCTTTCACAAGACTATTTCAGATGACAATAGCATGAGAGAGATTTTGTAATCTTGGATAAAATCCCCTGTTTCTTCTTTGATGGTTGATTAAAATTTGTTTTGTTTCGTTTCGATAACAAAAAAAGTTTCTTTCGGTTTTATATGTATTTGTAGTAACATGCAAACTGTGCAGGTTTGTCAGATTTGGGAAGCTCTCTATCATGATTCATACATGATTTATAAAATTTCAGGATATTTCAAAATTTCTTGAGGAATGATACCCTTAAATCATAAATCTCAAAGTGCAAATCTTACCGCACTTTGAGTTACTCACGTGTAGTTACAATTGTCCTCCATGTCTTCCTTGCCGTGGCAGATGATGAAATTTATATCATCCCCATTGAATTCTGGGGGCCTTCATGCATGTGGCCTCCCTAGTTCTATTTATAATACTGCTCTAATGTTTGCATACAATTTCTGCTAAGTTCGATCTCAAATGATTCCCATAAAAAAAAGCCTGGTGCATTTTTTATTTTATGTCAAGTATACACCTGCCAGGAGGGAGTTTCTGCTTTGACCAGGAGTCCACTTACATTTTTGTTCATCAGTTGATCTGATCTGCAAGATAGTTCCCCTGTTGTGAGTCAGCTCATCAGCTCAGTGGATTTCACTCACCTACTCTGGGCTGACTAGTCCCTGCATGAATGACTACTTTTGATATCTATTACTAGTGAAAAGGAGTTCTCTCTCTGAGGCAGAGGTCACCAACCTCTGGGATCTAATGCCTGATGATCTGAGGTGGAACTCATGTAATCATAATAGAAATAAAGTGCACAATAAATGTAATGTGCCTGAATCATCCTGAAATCATCCCCCTGCACCCCTAGTCCGTGAAAAAATTGTCTTCCACAGAACTAGTCCCTGGTGCCAGAAAGGCTGGAGACTGACTGTCGCTCTAAGGTATACTGAAATGAATAGTGAGGGACTCAAGAGAATGTCACAAATGAATGGCTCATGCATTTAAGTGTTATTAAAACTCAGAAACTAAAGATTTACTTCTGTCAGAGTGTATGGGTAAAATGGGGGTTAATGCAGAACTTAAAGCATGGAGAAGTTTACTAAGACAGCTTCACTTAGGCAGAAAAAGGGAAGGACAAACCCGTGTGTGTGACAAAGACCACGTCTGAAGCTACACGGAGTAGAAAGCACAATTAATTCTTTTCACAAAGTAGACTTTGTTGTGCAAGGCCAACCATGAGCACTCATGTAGGTATGATCTTATATGAATGTCAACCTCCCGGTGCTTCAGTTTCATCATCCACAGCACTGGGGGTAATGACAGTACTTGGCTTGGCTCATAAGGTTAACTGTACAGATAAACAGCTATTATATGTTTAATGCTGATGGCTACTATTAAAGAAAACTATTGTTGCCAGAAGAGTTTCTTAGAGACCTTGATAGGGGAGGGAAGCGTAGGTAAACAGCGTTCATCCCACACTTACTGTGGCTGCCACGTTTATGTTATACTGGTTATCGTTCAGGAGCGGGTGCACAGTCATGGTTCTATTGCAGCGTAGGTCGTGCAGCGACGTGGTAGCTGCCTCCAGCAAAAACACTCCAAAGTAGAATACGAAGACTGTAAAATGGTAAGCAAAGTCCTGAAAGAGGATGGAAAAGAGAGACATCTACCAGTAAAGAGAATAAGCTTTTCCAAGTGTTTCTTATTTCGAATCAAGTTTAGGTTCAGGAAAAACAGAACCTTTAATCAAACAGTCTTTAACCACATTGGCCATTTCTTTTGGCTCCCTTAGCAATGTCAAGCTATTAGAATTCCAAGGAAAATCAACCCACTCGTTGTAATTGGCACCGTGGCAAACCTTCGGATAGAGTGAATTTTATAAAATACATAATTCAGTTTAGATAAGGCACCACAGAATTCCTGTCCTTAAAATTCAAGTAAAACGGCATTTAAATTACATCTTGTTAGAGAATTATATAACTATATATAATAACATATACACAGATTTCATATACTATATAATAACATATACACAGATTCCATAATTAAGTATTTTGTTTTTGAGCAGTTTTTATTTTTATTCATTAGATTGTCATTCCATACACTGAAAGATATAGAATACCTATGAAATCATTGAATTCAACACCATATCTCTAGACATTTTTAAAAACAAAATAAATGTACACTTCTACAAAAAGTAGAGGAAGTTTTCATGCAAAACTCAACAGTTATTAAGTTATTTTATCTGTCACTGGCATTTATGTGTCACATAACTATTAAAATTCACAGTGTCTAACCTGACTCAATGTACCATCAACACACTGCTGTGTACTTTTGTTAACAATTTCTACAGCAGGCACTTCACATTTATTATTAATCACCCTTACAACCACCATTTATTATTTCCATTTAACAAACAAGGAATTTCTTCTTCCTTTTTTTTTTTGGTGAAGTGATGAAACGACTGTCCCAAAGCCCCACAAAGCTGAACTTCTGAAGGGAGACCTCACATCTACACCAGTCTGTCTGATTCCAAAGTCCATTTGCTTTCTTCTCTTATCAAACTGTTCCCGATACAGCTATAGTACAAAAAAAAAGAAAAAAAGGAACACTGCATGGCTTTTGTGTAAATGCCCATTCAGCAAGCAAAACTGTCCAGAGAAATTGTTTTTATTCTCCCTAGAGTAATAAGGACAAAGTTAACTAACTAGGAGTGAGAATTACAAAAGGTACAATGCTAAAAATGCTTTCTACTTAACACTTCTAATTTATAAACTGACCCACCAATGCCTTCAAATGATGTAAGAAAAAAGTTATATACTAGCCACAGGTCTAATCTATAGGAGAAATGCTGAAATATTTACATATGGTTAGTTAATAAATGTTCACTGACGAAGGTCAAAATCCAATGTCACTATTTTGAGAGATAAAATGCAATAGAGTTGGGTCTTACTTAAGGTAGTAATAAAGATTGAGAGAAAAATATGTTTCAGACCATTAGATACTCATCTAATTTACTGAAGGGGACTCTCAGAAATGGCTCATTTTATCCCAAAAGGAATGGGAAGAGTTGGGTGACATGGCCGGCAACTCTTGGGATGATGTGGTCCTTGCCTTCTTTGCCAGCCTCATCTGATGTCACCCTCTTTCCTTTTTGAACATCAGCCATGCTGGTCTCATTTTGGTCCCAAAGAATCACTCTATACCTCAAGATTGATACTCCTTACATGTGGCAATCTCTCTGACTGGGAAGAGTCTTCTCACAACCAATGACCACGTGCACCTGCCCTCCAGCCCTCTACACACACACACACACACACACACCCCAATACCACCTTTCCATTCCTGCCTAATTTTGCCTTCTCCCTCCTTGGGCTTCCCTGACGGCTCAGCAAGTAAAGAATCCACCTGCAATGTAGGAGGCACAGGAGACACAGGTTCATTCCCTGGGGCAGGAAGATCCCCTGGAGAAGGGCATGGTAACCCACTCCCATATTCTTGTCTGGAAAATTCCATGAACAGAGGAGCCTGGCAGGCTACAGTCCATGGGGTTGCAAATAGTTGGACACAACTGAGCTCATGGCACACACACTCCTTTACAGGAGCACCAGAACTCAGTTGTGGCAAAGGCTTTCTGATCCAATCCTGTTTCCTCCCCATGCATCTTTCATAGGTGTTACCATTCAATAAACTTCCTGCATGTTCAGCTCTGTATGGCTTGGGTCATACCATCCCATCCTTCACATTAGCCTTCAGGTCCCATGTACCACAAAGTGTGGGTTTCCCAGGTGGCGCTAATGATAAAGAACCTGCCTGCCAAAGAAGGAGACTTAAGATGTGGGTCCAATCCCTGGGTGGGAAAGATCCCCTGGAAATGGCAACTCATTCCAGTATTCTTGCTTAGAGAACCCCATGGACAGAGGAGTCTAGTGGGCTACAGTCCATGGGGTCACCAAGAGCTGAATACAACTGAAGTGACTCAGCATGCAAGCACCCTAGAGTGTAAGAGGAATTCATGGCAACGGAGGTGAGAAAAATCACTATGTCGGTTCCTGGAGTTATAGAATTAGGCATGTCACCTGTATTGGGGAATTACACATCTTGGAAAAGCATCTCCTGGTGTCCTCCTGGGCCCTTGTAGGGAAGGAACACTTGACCTTGAGACAACAAAAGACAAAGTATCCAGAACTGCCTATTATAAGTGGTGTTCTCTCAAAGCCATCAACTCATACAGTCACAACACTGCTTCTTCAGGTGGCAAGGGGACATCAGAGTTCAAGCTGAGCTGGGCTAGTGGGCCTGAGTCTGTTGTGTGAGCAGGTGGCCCAGGCCACCAAGTTACCCACCAGGATGGGACTGCCCTCCTTCCTCAGCCCAAGCCTATAGCCACATGGGGAAGAGATCCCTAGGGTCCAGATGAAGGGGAAGAAAAGCACCTGAGCTTGTTTCTCATGGTGTGATGTGCTGTCGCAAGGCGAAAAGGGACAGCAGCTATATTACACATGCTTTAGAGACACATTCAGAGCTGGCTGTGAAAGAGCAGTTAGGGAACATCTTCCTAATGGATGGAACTCTGAGTGGTGCAGCATGTCACACACTTTGTTAAGAAAGCAAAGTGGCCCAAGGTGAGAACACGCCAAGACTCATCCGCAGTGGGGAAAGGTCTGGCAAGCTGGTCAGGGCCCTGGAAAATAAAAGTTCAGAGACAAGGAAGTATGGAGCAGGGAGACGGACATATGGGATTAGGCGTGAAATGTTAAGTGTGACCTTTCTTTTATGTGGTCACGCCCACCAGAAACATCCACATGGAAGATGACCTGGCCAGTTGATGCAACCAATTAAAAAGCAGAGACATTATTTAGCTAACAAACGTCCATCTAGTCAAAGCTATGGTTTTCTAGTAGTCACGTATGGATGTGAGAGTTGGACTATAAAGAAAGCTGAGCGCCAAAGAATTGATGCTTTTGAACTGTGGTGTTGGAGAAGACTCTTGAGAATCCCTTGGACTGCAAGGAGGTCAAACCAGTCAAGCCTCAAGGAAATTAGTCCTGAACATTCTTTGGAAGGACTGATGCTGAAGCTGAAACTCCAACACTTTGGCCACCTGATGGGAAGAACCAACTCCTTGGAAAACACCCTGATGCCAGAGAAGACTGAGGCAGGAGGAGAAGGGGATGACAGAGGATGAGATGGTTGGATGGCGTCACCGACTCGATGGACGTGAGTTTGAGCAAGCTCCAGGAGTTGGTGATGGAGTCCTAGCGTGCTGCAGTCCATGGGATTGCAAGGAGTCAGACCTGACTGAGCAACTGAACTCACTGATCTGGTTCCTGGCATGATGGATGCATGAACAGAGTGGCCATGGCTGGGAAGGTGAGTCTATGCCATGGCCCAATAGTGCAGACTCCCAACAGCCAAAGCTGACAAGCCTCTTATCCGTACACGTCAGAGGCCAGACAGACTGAAAACCACAATCACAGGAAACTACCCAAACTGATCACAAGGATCACAGCCTTGTCCAACTCAATGAAACTATGAGCTATGCCATGTAGGGCCACCCAAGACAGATGGGTCATGGTGGAGACAAAATGTGTTCCACTGGAGAAGGGAATGGAAAACCACTTTAGCATTCTTTCCTTGAGAACCCCATGAACAGTATGAAAAGCTGACCTACCTTTTGCCTTTCTGAATGTTGAACGTGCCAGCAACAGAGACTGAAGACTGACTCTAAGACCCTGACATGGTGCTCTTTTCACCTGGTATCAAACTGATGAATCTCAGCTCCCATCTTCCTGGGAGGCATAAAATTTCATTCTCACAAAATGGACACTCACTGTGAGTATGGATTTGCTTTTCCTCTCTGCAGAATCTCTGCCACTACCACTGTCCAGGGACTTACAGAATATGCCTGATTTATCAGCATCCACTCAACACAGCATCTGACCGAGGGACTAACTTCTCAGCAGAGGACAAGTGGGAATGGGCCCACAACTCTGAGCTGTCTCCTATCCTGCACCATCTAGGACCCGCTGGCCTGACAGCACGCTGGGCTGGCTGGCTGAAGGCACTGCCCGGAGGAGCCACCCTGTGAGGATGTGTGGCCATACCTCGGGATGCAATGAAGGAGAGTTTTCAACATGGCGTCGTGTCCCCATTGGAAGAGTGGGAACCAAGGGTGGAAGGAGTTTCTCCTCTTACCATTGTCCCTCCCAGTGACCTCGTGAAAGACTTTTTTAACTGCTGTCCCTGCACTCTGGACCTTGTATGATCAGAGGTCCCACCCTGGGGGGTGTACTCTTGCTAGAGGACCCGGCAAGCAGCCCACTGACCGTGAGACATGGCTGCTAGCTGTGTGCTTTGGATTCTTTGTGCTCAGGGATCAAAAGGTGAGAGGAAGGGTCACCATCTTGACAAGAGAAGGTGTGGCTGCTGATACCCAGGAGGGCAGAAAGGAGTCTATGTGGAACTTGGGTGCTCTACTCGGGGTCCTATTAGAACCTTCTTGCCCAACTGTGAGTAAAATGGAGCAACATTGGCCTGAAAAGGATATAGTTGCCAGAGGGCTTACCGTCCTTCAGGCGGAGGGGACTGGATTATACCACCAGGTAAACTGCAGAGACTAGCAGACATGAAGTGCTGAGCAAGAGGAGTCTAAAATGGTCAGTGGAGCTGGGGAGGTGCCCAGGACCAGTTGTGGCTCTGAGGCCAACTCCAGTCAGAGGGGCTGCAGTTTGTCTCTGTAGCCTCTCTAAGTTCTGCTTCAGGAAGAGAGGTACACTAGGACCTTGGAGGAGCAATGCCATACACATATATAGTGGAATGGATCCATGGGGTGCAAGAAGAGCTCTGGGGCATCTTCAGATGCATGTGTGTCCCTTCTAGACATAACCTGACATTCCACTGTGAGAGCCATAGTCAGCTGACAGCTTTGGCTTCAGTGGATTTGGAATCTACTGCTGAGACTGGGCTAAGCCCATGTTCTTCTCACAGCCAGTGATGGTGCAGCGTGGACACTGGTAGCTGGCCACTTTCACCCAACACAAGAGTCTGAAAGGGAAACCTGTGCTCTGAAGCGTCACACTAGGCTGGCCAGGACTCTGTCACACTCTAAGACTTCTTTGCTTAATCTTACATCTTCCTTCTTTTAAAGGTGTTGCCTCCCCTTTCCGTCAAAAAAAATAACAGAACACAAAAACTCTTGTACTTCAAAATCCATCTTAGAATCCACGTCCCAGTTTGATCCCTGGATTGGGCAGATGCCCTGGAATAGGAAATGGCACCCACTCCAATATTCTTGGGCTTTCCTGGTGGTTCAGCTGGTAAAGAATCCTCCTGCAATGCAGGAGACCAGGGTTCGATCACTAGGTTGGGAAGATCCCCTGGAGAAGGGAAAGGCTACCCACTCTAGTATTCTGGCCTGGAGAGTTCCATGGACTGTACAGTCCCTAGGGTCGCAAAGAGTTGGACACGACTGAGTGACTTTCATTTTCCAGTATTATTGCCAGGAAAATTTCATGGACAGAGGAGCCCAGCAGGCTGCAGTCTATGGGATCGCAAAAGAGTTGGATGTGACTGAGCAACTGAGTACAGACACAGTTCTTGCATCAGTTGTATAATCATTTCCTCACTGCTACTGTCCACTCCAACAAACTCTCTGAGAGCCGCTCCCAGTCCTACCTTGCTCACCATTGTATTTCGAGAGCCCAATGAAGGATCAGGCACATACTAGGTGCTCAGTATATCTCTCTCCACCCTTGCCTGGAGAGCCACACCTGTGTTTATATTTGGCCACTCGGGATATCTTACTCCAGTTCCTGCTCTGTGTGGGATGTGGGCACGAAGGTCTTCCACAATTTCGCTCATTGTTTTGGACAATGAAGGTTATTTATTCTAAGCCAGAGGCTCTCAAAGGTGAGTGTGCATCAGAAGCACCTGAAAAGCTTGTTAAAACACAGACTACTGGGCCCCAACCCCAGAATTTCTGACTTAGATGTCTGGGTGGAACCTGAGGCTCTGCATTCCTAACAAGTTCCCAGGTGATGAGAGTGCTGCGGGTCAGGGACCACCCTTTGTGGATCACCTGCCCGAAGCCCTTGGCACTCCTCCATTAGCGGAGGAGCCCATCCTCTTTCTGAGTTTTCTTCACATACTTTTGCTTCCCTGCCAATCTTCCCAACACTCACACACCCCAGAGTGTAGCTTATCTGCCTTCACCACCAGTAAACTCAGCCTCAATTACAGCCTGAATCTTTTCAGCAGCAAGTTACTCTCTCCCACAGTCTCATCTCCAGACCATGTTTTGCCTCTCAGCTCAGGATCAAACTTTCACTAGCTATCAAAAAAGAAAAAACTACACTGTATATAGAGGGATCTTCTTTTACACAATGGCAGCATGAAAAAAAGATAATTGTCACCCTGAGCTTTAATTTTCTCACTTGTAAAAATGAGGACAACACTAGTTTTCCATAAGGTCAAACAGGCAAATGAATGTGACAACAGAAAACAAAGCTCAGGACATTTTAAGATATCAAGTGATTTCCACACTAGGCAAATGATCACATGTGTACCAGCTACATATTGAGGAATAAAGGGAAATCTCTTTAAAACTGTACAGGACCTTTTTTTCGGGGGATATCTTTTATCTCTCTAAGATACATCTTTCCTTACCACTCCACCTCTCAAAAAAGGGAAAATAAATGTGATATCTTCTGTTTAAAGTTAGGTGAAATGATACTACCCTTATGGCAGAAAGTGAAGAGGAACTAAAGAGCCACTTGATGAAAGTGAAAGAGGAGAGAGAAAAAGTTGGCTTAAAACTCAACATTCAAAAAACTAAGATCATGGCATCTGGTCCCATCACTTCACAACAAATAGATGGG
Source organism: Giraffa tippelskirchi (assembly GCF_054371585.1). Classification (NCBI taxonomy): domain Eukaryota; kingdom Metazoa; phylum Chordata; class Mammalia; order Artiodactyla; family Giraffidae; genus Giraffa; species Giraffa tippelskirchi. The sequence continues at coordinate 33,817,087 of NC_137280.1, read as the reverse complement.
GAAACAATGGAAACAGTGAGAGACTTAATTTTCTTGGGCTCCAAAATCATGGCAGATGGTGACTGCAGCCATGAAATTAAAAGACACTTGCTCCTTGGAAGAAAAGCTAAGACCAAGCTAGACAGTATATTAAAAAGCAGAGTCATTACTTTACCAACCAATGTCCGTCTAGTCAAAGCTATGTTTTTTCCAGTAGTCATGTATGGATGTGAGAGTTGGACTATAAAGAAAGCTGAGCGCCAAAGAATTGATGCTTTTGAACTGTGGTGCTGGAGAAGACGCTTGAGAGTCCCTTGGACTGCAAGGAGATCCAACCAGTCAATCCTCAAGGAAATCAGTCCTGAATATTCACTGGAAGGACTGATGCTGATGCTGAAGCTCCAATAATATTTTGGCCACCTGATGCGAAGAACTGACTCCTTGGAAAGGACTCTGATGCTGGAAAAGATTGAAGGCAGGAGGAGAAGGGGACAACAGAGGATGAGATGGTTGGATGGCATCACCAACTCGATAGACATGAGTTTGAGCAAGTTCGGGGAGTTGGTGATGAACAGGGAAGCCTGGCATGCTGCAGTCCACAAGGTCGCAAAGAGTCAGACACGACTGAGTGACTGATCTGAACCGAACTGAAATGGTATTATTACTTCTCCATCAAATACAATATGAAAAACCACCTCAAAATTAAAATCTGCTTCTTTCCTCAAATTAGAAGGGGGCAAGTTTTTAGCACTTACTATATGTTATTGTGTGTGTATGTGTGTGTTCTCAGTCATGTCTGACTCTTTGTGACCCCATGGACTATAGCCTGCCAGGATCCTCTGTCCATGGGATTTTCCAGGCAGGAATACTGGAATGGATTGCTATTTCCTCCTCCAGGCGATCTTCCTGACTCAGGGATCGAATCTGCATCTCCTGCATTGGCAGGCAGATTCTTTACCACTAGCACCACCTGGGAAGCCCAATATATGTTATTATATATTATATTTTTATTTCACCATTTACACCAACACTAGAAAAAATACTGAAGACATCAGTCATGAATGCTAATTAAATCTCATGATCAGTAAAATCTAGAAGCTATACATATTGTAGGTAACATCCCACAATGAACAGTTCTAGAAAATAATTTATCAAAATGCATTCTTGCTTCCTTCATGCATGGCATACAGGTGACAGACATTAAACAATTATCATGGGAGGGGGAAGCAATAATTTTTTAAGCAATTAATGTTTAACAACTCCAGAAGGCAGCAATTAAAAATTGTTACCATCTGGTGACGACTGCATGATATGCATGGCTCAAAAATTCTCCTGGCTGAGTATACAAAATAAATTACAAAACCTATCAAAAGCAACCATGTGGTCAAAAATGACTGAGAATGCAGAAAATCACAAAAGAAGGGGGGAAAGGTTGCCCTTTCTAAATACTATGTAAGCATATAAGCAAATTTCTTGAAGGCAAGAGTTGGCTTTTTGTAACTACACCCACTATGACAAAACAGTACTAATAACCTCCATCCTGTGTACTGCGTGCTGCTGTTTCCCGCTTTCTCTCAGTAAAAGTGGACTGCTCTAACTAAAAACCCATAAGATGAGCTCTGCAGGTGACCTATGGAACAGACTGGTCATTTCAACTGTCCCTTTAATAAAGTGGTTTAATTAAAAACGAAACATGTTTTATTTTATGAACATCAGATACAGTGCAACAAAAATTGGGAAGAAATACAAGTTTAGAAAACCTAATTAAACCTAATAAATTTAGAAAAAATATTAGTGTTTGGGCTCAATACCAAAGACAAGGCTCAATATGAGCAAAAGAGAAAAAGAGGATATGAACGTACATCTAATAAAACCAAGAGTGATATCAGAAACATATTTAAACATTGGTTAGAGATGTGCCTCAACCAGTTAGGGAGAATGCTGAGCACTGCAGGATCCTGGAGACTCACTACTTTTCCAGATTTTGACTCTTTACTTGCTGGGCTATTAGGAGGTCCAGGAAGGTCCCAAAGAAAGGGTCAGGTTATGGGATTAGCAAGAGGCAGAAGGTCAGGGCAAAATCTATATATTAACTAGTACCAAAGTACCAGTAGAGCTGTTCTGCTGGTACATACTGGCCAAGTACCATCTTCAAGTCTGATATTAAAAGAGCTTGGTAGCACTCTCCAACATGAAGATTGACTGATTCATTCATGCATTATTATAAGAAAGTCAGGCATTTAGAAAAAGGTGATTAAGCATCTATAATATTTATAACTTACATAGGGATTTTTGATCTTCATCACTTGAGCAATAATTAGAAATCTTTTCTCATCATTAATGAGAATCAAGGCAAACATGCAGAAATACATTGTATCAGCAACCTAAGAAATAGGACTTTATAAGTTTCAAACTGCAAGCCTCAACACGTTTAAGGAGTTTGATGATTTACTGATCACTTAGTATAAATCAGACACAAAGCTGAACACTTTATCATACATGGATTCCATTGTTCCTTAACAACATCTGGTGATGCTGGTATTATTATTATCATTTTACAGAGGAAGAAATGAGGATCAGTATTTTGCCCAAGGCTACTTGGTTAGTAAGCAGGCCCAACTAATCTCAAAGCCTGGGCAGGATCATAACCACCGCACTACACGTCCTCCTTAGCTGGCCCTGGCTGACTGAATGGGCAGTCACCTTTGTTAGACTTCGCTGCTGATAACATCTGAGATGATGCTCCTCAGTATGGTCTATAAATAAGACAAGAACAATTATTTTTTCTCACTGCTTAGTAAAACACTACCACACTTGAAAGAAGCATATACAAAGCCTGACTGAAGGTCTGATTTAAGTTTCTAACTGCCCAAGTGTGCAAGAAACCTAGTGGTGGTTTATGAACCTTATTAAACTGATCACCGATGGACTGGCATTCATGCTCCACTGGGCCATTTACAGATAGCCCCAGAGAATGAATGACCACAAGCATGAAAGAGATTTGACTACGTGATACGAGAAAAAGGAAATGTAAGCTGACCCAATATAATGGTATCATAATTTTTAAAATAGTGTCAGTTGCAAATTCATTTCTTAAAATGTATCTACTCTTGCTAATCTAGGACAGACATTGAAGATAAATATAAAATATCCCCTTGCCTTTTCTAAGTATCTGAAGAGTAGAATATAGGGCTACTTGTTTTCTGAAAAGAATATATGTATTCGGTATCAGAAGCGGGAATCAATGGAAAACTTTAAGATATACAGCACAGCATCCATCTCCCAAAAGCATCTGTTCAATAGTTCAATGACTGCAATGTGATTCATTTGTTGTGTGCAATAAAACCATCTTTACAGAAAGGTCATCTAACTCATAAAGGAGTAACAGAGAGATGGCTGAATTATGTCAAGACTGGAATTGCACAAACTGGGACCCTGCTGTCCAGCTGGGCTGGCCACATGGCAACGCAACAGCTCCTGTGCTCTGACCTCTTCTCTCCCACTAGAGGCAATGGATAGGACCAGAGATCTGGCATCTCAGGACAGAACGAGATACTCATAAGTTTCTCGCATTTTCCGGAAAAAGACATAAAGATCCCTTACCAGGAAATTCCAATTGGCATTAATCTGAGTCACCACGCCAAAGAGGAACACGCCCAGGAAGAGAAGGGAACAGACGAAAGCTGTCACAGACACGAACATGACCCATCCTTGCAACAGAGGTAGAGGGACATTGGAGGAGGCGACTAGGATCCACACGAGTCCTCCGAACACCTGCAGGGGAAAAGAAACACAGCGATAGGTTTGGGCAGAGAACCGGACATGCCTGCATCAGGCTTCCTCTCCGCCTTAGCTCCTCCCCAGACCCCTGCATGTGTTCCTGCAACCACGCCAGTGACTTGTCTCCATCATTACTGGAGATGCCGTCTCTCAGCTGCAGGCAAGAGCTTCTGCTCTGGGGCCTGATTTGACTCCACACCTACTTCTGAACCTGCCTTTCTGTTGGCCTCTTGGCCTCAGCCTGTGACCAGGTTCAGCATGCTTTCACCATCTAAAAGTATTTTCCTTTAAAAGAATTTGAAAAAGAATAAATATATGCATATTATTATACAACTGAATCACTTTGCTATACACTGAAACTAACACAACATTGTTAATCAACTATGCTCCCCCCCAAAAAAAAAAAATTTAAGTATTTTCCTTTGGCCTTGCTGCCTCTCTAGCTTCCTCTCTAAGGACTTCTCTTTTCAGTTCACCGTTTTCACAAATTTATCTCTCCACCTCCTCTCCTTATTACCATCTACTGGCTTCTGCTCTCACCACTTCTCAGAGAGTCTATTAGCAAAGATCACCGATAAATTTCTAACCTGTCACTTCTCATGGCCATGCTTCAGTCCTTATCATGACCTATTTGCACAGGTGAGAATATTGCCTATACATGGTGACTCAGATGATAAAGAACCTGCCTACAATGCAGGAAACCTGGTTTTGATCCCTGGGTTGGGAAGATCCCCTGGAGGAGGGAACAGCTACCCACTCCAATATTCCTGCCTGGAGAATTCCATGGACAGAGGAGCCTGGAGGGCTACAGTCAGTGCAAAGAGTCGGAACCGACTGAGCAACGAATGCTAACTAACTGAATAGCTGTAGCTACTGTACATGATTGGAGATGGAAATGGCAACTCACTCCAGTGTTCTTGCCTGGAGAATCCCATGGACAGAGGAGCCTGGCAGGCTACAGTCCATGGGGTCAAAAGAGTTGGACACGACTTAGCAACTAAACCACCACCACTGTACATGATAGAAAACAATAAAATCTTTCATCATTTATTGATGCTCTTCTATGTGCTGGACATGAGAATAAGTACTTTAGATATCTATACACCTAATATTCAATGAATACCTATTGTCTGGCACTGTGCCGGGTGCAAGGCATAAAATGGTAAACGATGGTCTCAGCCATCACAGAGTTCACAGTGTCTTATAAGAAAGAGGAAATTAAGCAAGTCTCTCAAATGCTGCTTCACATGTGGCACAATTGGGCAAATGCTGGGTGCTAAATCCAGATGTGAGAAGTCAGAAAACACTGCCTAGAAGCAACAACTCAAAGAACAGTGCTAGGGAGAAGGGCAGAGGGCAGAGGAGGCTGTTTCAGGGCAGGAGGTAAATCTTGAGATGATTTGGGGCAGGGGGCAGGGGGGCTGAGCAACAGCCTGGCAGAGCTGAAGGGCAGAGCTCAGGGTGATGGAGCAGCAGGCTGGGGCATGACAGCAGTGAGTGAGAAAACACAGGAGGAGGAGGAGGAGTTAGCAGGTGAAGACAGTTTTATGAATCTGACAGCAACAGTCTCCTCCATGCCACCACCAAAGAGATAAAGGCTAGGGACTTTCCTGGTGGTCCAGTGGTTAAAACTCCTCCCTGGTTGGGGAACTAAGATCCCACATGTCACACGGCCACAAAAAGAGAGATAGTGAGATAAAGGTTACACATCCTTTACAGGGTATTCCAGGCCCTTTATGAGCTAACCTGTCTTTTTCATACTTGTCTCTCGCCACCAAGCCCCTCACATCTTACATTATAGAAAAAGAAATGAACAGTCCAGAGTCAAAGCTCTTTCACATTTGAGTGGCCTGACTTATGTTGACCCAGAATATTGTTCCTTCCCTATATGTATTTGAGAAACTCCCATGCATCGCTCACCCTGGATAGCACATCAACCAGAAGGTCTTTCCTGAGTTCCATCCCACGCTCAGGCCATCTTCCAGCCCTCTGGGCAAACTCCCTATTGTGGATTTGTTACATGGATGAGAAACATTGTATTAATAATTAATGCCCCTGGCTTTCAGTCCAACTGTACTACTAGACCTTCTTGGCAGCAGGCTGTCTTATATGTCTCTGTATCTAACATTATTTATCTACAAATTAATTCTTTCCTAACTCTCAGTAAGGCACTGTGCCATATCTGGCAACGAAAAACCTAGGTTATAGATATATCCTGGTGACACGAACAGGCAAGTGGGACTCAATCCCCAGCCCCACACACAATACAACAATATAGGTGACATCATAGAAGCAGGTTATGTCTGGCGTATGGAAGGCTCTTAGATATTTGCTTCGTGAACAAACAAGCTCTTATTTCTCATGGGAGAACAATTGGAGCACCAAATATTAAAAAACAATAATCATGTGCATCTTGCTAGATAATATCCAACCTGCTCATTAGAAGTTAAAAATGTAATTATTAATTCAACTTTCTAAAAAAAAAAAAGAGGCCCACACAATTCACTATACTTTGAAAAACATTTTGGAAAGCCTAAGTTATCACTTGAACAATAATAACAAAAGAGCCAGTCTAATAAATTGGTAATAATGTTGTTATATCTCAAGTCCTAATTCCAAACCAAACATGAACAATCAACCTGGAAAGTTTTATGAAGTAAATCTAAGTCATGAATATTAATACATATTTTTAAAAATGTAACCATAACCTTAGTACCTATGAAAGAAACAGTGTTCCTGATAAGATTCTCTGCTCTTTCTTACTGTTTAATACATATTTGAAGGTGATAAGATCTTCCATTTTTTCTTTTTTCTCAGCCTCTTCTTCTTGGTACATTGTTCTTACTCTCCCCCCACAAATAAGCAACATTATTTTAAATACTGTTTAAATACTGTTATTTACATTATTAATTAATGTAATTAATTAATATATTATATTATATATACATTATTTTAAATACTGTTTATCACTACTAAATATCTGTTAATTCAAGAATCATTTCTTGAGACTCCAGGTACCAAAATAAAGAATGATAAAGAACAACCTGCCACTGTCCATTGGGGACAGGCAGACTCGGAAGGATAAGCATCATTATACAATACAGAGGTTATGATCACTTGACACCTCTAAAGAAGATGCTATACGATCTCTTGGAATTAAGCATCAGTTCAGTTCAGTCGCTCAGTCGTGTCTGACTCTTTGCAACCCCATGAATTGCAGACCTCCAGGCCTCTCTGTCCATCACCTGGACTGGACCTCAAACCGGCCAGCCTCAAATCTGCTGCCAAGCACTGGACAAGGACACTGAGAAAAAAGGCGGAAAGAAAGGCAAGGTTCTGTCCCCAGGAGCTCTAACTAAGGGAGAAATAGACATCATCAAATCTGATTCAGGAGCAGATTGTGGTGAGTGCTATAAAAAGAGCTCAACGCTGTGTGCTCTGGGAGATGGGAAGAGGGGAGAAGGAGCAGAAGGGGAGGAATCCAGAAGGCAGGCCGGGGAGGCAGGCTCTGAGGCAGGCTTTCAGGGCAGATGAGGGCTGTGACTGGGGATGCTAACGTGACGCAGTAGAGATGAACAGTTCTTGTCAGATGCGAAACTACTGTCCTTTCCATACCTCAAAGGCTAGGAAAGGGAATTAAGTGTGTATATGAGAAGGGAACAGACTTGCGTTCCTATCCGTGATGTGGGTATGGTTCAAAGAGGGGAGCGGAGGCAGGAAGGTGTATGAATGCCTCTCCCCCACCCCAACAAATGCTTCTGCACGTGTGTGCGCACGTGCACACACCCACATCTACATCCTTAAACCAGAGATTCTGTGAAACCCAGATTTAAGTCTTGCTTACCACAGTAGATAGAGGACGGGCCTGAGAAGAGAATTAAGCCCACTCTGGAGATCCACCTTCCTCGTTGCAAGACTGTCACATTGGTGAACAGGTCCCTGGGGCCTCGACACAGTATTTCTCCTTACTCCACAATACACTACCTCTTCTTTTTGCCAAAAGCTACTTTTTTCCTGAGCATCAAAATCTGGCTCCAACTTTAAAGAAAAACTGAGCCTTTACTAACATTACAAATGCCGAGTATATTCTCTTCACCTGATTTCAGGCATTCCTAAATTCAGAGTATTTACCAGCCACGTTAATTATCAGCATCCTTGTTCAGTAGAGGTGACTCGAGGCAGCCTTGTTTTTAGAAGTGAAAAGCAGAACACAGAAATGGTTAAAATCTGAGGGAGAACAGTTGATAACATTTTGCAGCAACTGCAAAGTGCACACGGCCTGAAGAAGTGGGGAATGCGGGTTCACCGGTGGTGGATGTGTCTTGGATCTGAGTCCACTTCTGACCTCTTGTCTATTGTGGCCTTACACCACTCTCTGGTGTCCTAAAAAGTCTGATAATTACATACAAGACTCCCTAAGGCACCACCTTTTGAAATTTCTTCCAGGAACAAAGTCAGGGCTCATGACTTTGAATCTCAGCCCTGACAAGAAGACAATCCGACTTTCAGGTAATGCAAAAGTAAATACCTCTTCAAGCAGGTATCAATCTTCCCCTCTTACCCCTCGCCTCCTGAGCTCAAATTTAAGTGTACTTGGCACACATCTTAAGGGCTCAAATACACCCCGAGTTGTAGTGACTAAATTGCTACCCATTCCCAAATCCACGGGTCTCCTTTGTGGCTTAGTGAATGCTCATCACGTCAGTTTGGCTCCTGCAGGCCAGAGGGTGTGACCTGGCTGAAGCCTTGCCATAAGAAAACCGTGCAAGTATTCATCCACACATTGCACCAAACTGAACCCTCACAGTTTGAGCTAAAACATGTTTTCACTAGAAACTGTGGACAGACAAAAATATGTAACCCCACGGGAAACCATGGTCTTGAGTAACCAGTAATTCTGGCTGCATGGATTACAGACTTCTCAACTTGGCTCCTATTTGGATGGTCTTCCTATGTCCCCAAAGGATTCCTTTTGCAAACACCCTTTTTCTTTTCAAATGTCACTTATTTATTAACAGCGTGCTTTTAAACATGCCCTCCGACAACTTAGCTAATTTCCAAACCACTTTGACACCTTCATCTTAGTATACTCTTATTATTCACTAAATAAACAGGCCAATTCCTACGCTGACCTATTTTCAGTCAATGTTTGGAATGAGACCAGGGAAAGGTAAGTGAAGTTGAAGGTAGGAAGGGCTGGTCAGACTGCCCCTAAGGAGAAACACTTCAATACTGCGAACTTTCTGTTTGTAATGCATAACCCTCTTTCCAATTTTCCTACTATTTACATATTGGACATCTCATCACTTTATATCAGTGGAATGAAAAAATCAGAATGCCTATAGGAAAAAAACGTCTCCCAACCTGGCTTACAGAGTTAGCTTGAGTATGAGGTTAAACCTGATGAGGCTAAGAGAAATATGAGCTAGTATTTACCTAGCTCTTGTGTTCCAAGCATTGTTCTGAGGGTTTTATTTGTACCAACTTAAGCCTTACAAACACTGAGAGATAAGCACTATTATTATTCCCATTTTATAGATAAGCTATTCAAGATAGAGTCATGAATAACTTGCTCTAAATTATACAGTTAATAAATGTTAGACCTGGGATCTGAACTTATACTGTTAACATTATGCTATTCCAGCCCCCAAAAGTCTAATGTTTATTCAAGAGCAGAGTTTTTATAATTTGGCCATGGATTGGCTTGGGGGAAAGGGCCAGATTGATTCTCCAAAATCATATCAAGTTGGGTAGGTAAGTGCATATACATTTTTTCTGTATACAGTCTTCTATATACAGTCATATACAGTCTTCAATGTCCATCAGAATCACAAAGGGGTTTGAGGCCCTCCAAAAGTTCAGAACACCTTATCTTCTTGATAATCTCTCCTGTTTCAATGGATGCTGACTAATCGGGTTCCTGCACATGAAACAATATGGTTAAAGGATGTTTAACATGTTCAGACTATCTATCTTCTAATGAATAGCTCACCTATAACTCCGTTTTATATACAACATGTGTTTCAAAGAATGTTTTTAAGTGGCATATACCTCAGTCAACAGATACAATAACTGATAGATGTATTTACAAGGCCGCCCATAGAAATGCAGTCATTCACGACGTGACTGCAGTCCAGGGGTGACAGCATGGGGAAGACTGCTGTCAGCCTCTCCAAGCTCACCCTCTCCCCTCCAGTGCTCCTTCCCCTGCCACGCTCTCTTTGCACTGCAGCCTCTGCCCCTCTTCCCCTGCACACGAAGAGGCCATCACACTGGTCCATGGTTCTGCCCAGCATGCTGCCTTCAGACTTTTGTTGGATAACAAAACTCTGCTACCAAGTCTTAACAGAAAGACTTCCCTGACTGGTTGAAATCAGAGGCTCACATGCATGTTTTGCCCACTGGATTGTGAGGTCAGAGTCGGCCACATTGCCTAAACATCTCTGTATGCTCAGAACCCAGGCCAGCACTTTATACTGAGGATGCTCAACTGCATTCTCTTTGAAATGAATGGAAACTCACCAGTGTGTGTAATAGATGGTTCTAGAGGACAGTACTCCAGAAGAGCAGCTTGAGATGCTGGGAACACACTGCTGTCTGGAGCTTGGCTCATTCCTTGGTACATGGTGGGTGTTCAAAAATAGGCATGAAGACTCAGGAAGCAGGAACATGTCCTTCTCAATTTTTAAGTTATTATTGGCAACACCCACAGCCTCGTACAAGATCTTAGGAGCCTAGGGTGGCAAGTTATGGGGAAGCTGGCACCTTTTGAAATCTAGCTCATGATACCTCTTTCAATCTTCTTTCTAATTCTTCATCTGAGCCCAAGATTTTATTCAGTTTACCTATTCCACTGCAATGGCCATGGAACTGGTGACCAAAGTAGTGGCTGTCTTGTGCCTTGCCCCATCCACCCTGGCTCCTCTCCATCAATCACCATCTGCCTTCTCACCATGCTGATTGCCATTCAAACTGGTCCTGGACTAGCCTTGGTACAGTTCTCAGAGGCAAACATCGTCAAGGCACTTGGTTTGTTTTGTTTTTAATTGGGGGAAAAAAGGACAAATTCTAAGAAGCAATGAGAAATGACATCTATAGAAAAGACCTAACGCAAATGAGGATCTGTTATTTCAATTTACATTTGAAAGATTTAAAAATACATTTGACAATGTCATAAAGAATTAGACTTTTTCCTTGTCCATCTGACCTAAACTTCCCTTTTGGTTTCTCAAATAGCTGTTACTAACCCTGAAATGGAAAGCCCATATTATAGGGGAGATGTATGTTCTGGCTCTTTTGTATTCTTATTTATAATCTCCCTTGATTTTTAAAATCTGTTTTTCATATGTTTATAGGTAACAAGTTATCCTCCAGGTTAAAATGTTCATGCAAAAATACCAATGCTTCAGCATCAATAAGGACTGTACAAGTCATTGTCTCTTATCTTTCTTTTTAATGCCCCTTCTTCTGAAAGCTATTATACAAAAGTTAGGAGTGTCATCTGCGGTGACTATTCAAGGGCATGGCCCTTTGCACATCAACTAGGACACAGGAAAGTCAAGTCAAACTATAAGCTACTGAAGAAGAGTCATGACATTTTAGAAGCTGGGCAATAATAAGTGCTGGAGAAGGTGTGGAGACAAAGGGAAACTCCTACCCTGCTGCTGGGAATGTAACCTGGTACATCCACTATGGGGGACAGAATGGAGGCTCCTTAAAAAACTAAAAATAGTGCTACCATATAATCTAGCCATCCTACTCCTGGACAAATATCCTGAGAAAACCATATTTTGAAAAGATAAGTGCACCCCAATATTCATTGCAGCATTATCAACAATAGCTAAGACATGGAATCTGTGTTCATTGACAGATGAATGGATAAAGAAGATGTGGTATATACACACAATGGACTATTACTCAGCCATAAAAAGAATAAAATAATGCCAGTTGCAGCAACATGGATGGACCTAGAGATGATCATACTAAGTGAGGTAAGCCAGAAAGAGAAAGACAAGTATCATATGATACTGCTTATATGTGGAATCTAAAAAATGATAAAAATGAACTTACTTACAAAACAGAAATAGACTCATAGATGTAGAAAGCAAACTTATGGTTACCAAACGGGAAAGTGTGGAGGGACAAATTAGGAGATTGGGATTAAAATATATACACTATTATACAAAACATAGAGCATCAATAAGGACCTACTGTATAGCACAGGGAACTATACTCAATATCTTGTAATAACCTATAATGGAAGAGAATGTAAAAAAAAAAATGTTCACTTATATATGGAGAAGGACATGGCAACCCAGTCCACAATTCTTGCCTGGGAAATCCCATGGACAGAGGAGCCTGATGGGCTACAGTCCGTGGGGTCACAAAGAGTTGGATATGACTTAGTGAGTTAACAACAGCAACAATACTACTTATATATATGTATAACTGAATGACTTTGCTGTTTATATGAAACTAACATAACACTGTAAATCAACTATCTATATTTCAATAAAAAAAATTTTCCTTTCCAATGTTTTATTATAAAAAAAATAATTGTACAGAAAAGAAGACTGGATTTTACAGTTAATAACTACAGCAACTAGATTTTTCCATTTAGTTTTTACTATTCTCTTTTTTAATTTTTTTTTAATTATGAAAATATGATAACACATTTACAGGAGACTTGGAAGATACAGAACAAGATTACATATAGTTCCACTATATATCACAATTATTTTTAAATAGATAAATTAAGATTTTTAGTTGGAGTTTCAATATCAAACTGTCAAAAATTAATAGCAAGAATATACAGAGAAGTAGAAGAATATAACAGACTTGAAAAGCACTGTGAATGAATTCTACATGAAGAGTTATACAATTTTCACACAACAGTATAAATAAAAATTTTTTAAATAAAACGTTTCCTTTCTTCTAGATAGAAACTGGACAAGACTTTAAGCAGGCATACTTCAAAGCTGCCCTTCCCCGCTCCGGTCAGTTTCTCTGAAATATTTTCACACACTCTTCAATTTGTCTACAGAACAATCACACAGCGTTTGTTGAGTACTGCACATGCGTGGTATTGGGTACACCAGCCTGGCTCCCGTCTCCTGTCATTACACAGTCTTTCCTATTCAGTTGTATCAGCACAGACACACTCCGTCCATGGCTCCTACCACCAGGTACAACATTTCTATCGGACTCCACAAGACAAATCTCCTCTCCTTAACCTTTTCCTTTGGAGCTCAAGGTCAAGGTTTTCATCAACTTGGTTTAAAGTTTCCCATATTTCAGTTCTTCATATTTCTTATGGAGCTGCCAATCAGGGCAAATGACTGCTGAAAATAATCTCTGGCAGTGGCTTTTTTTTTTCTCTTATGAAGTTTTAAAGACTCCTTTCTCATGGATAGAGATTCTCAACTCAGAGGCAAAGGAAAAATCTTACCTAAGAATTAAAATCTTTTTAACACAGGGAAATATACCCACAGATAGCCCCGTCTTCACCACTGCAGACACATAACGTCCCTTTGCAACCATTATCTATTTTCTGGGTGAGAGAGGAAAACTCTACACAGTCAAACATTTATGTGTTAGTCCATCTACAGTCAAAGCTGTGGGTTGAAAATAACCTGAAATCCTTGCCATAGATTTATCCGCGTGACTGCACATGCCTGCTGCATAGCCCGTCCCTCCCCATCATTCTTTCATTAACATTTTGTTTTTCTGGTATAATTCCTCTGTGTTATATATTATACTCAAGTTTGGTCTAGGATCATTTCAGGCCATGTCAAAACTTTACATCATGGTTTACCTTCTAAACATCAAGTCTGTGTCTCTTCTCTGCTTCTTTTATTTGTCATATTTCTTGTTTGCATTATCCCTCATCCAAACTACTGCAATAAGCCCCTTAGCTATCATCCCTGCCTTCAATCTCTCCGCGTTATGACCAACCTTCACTACTCAAAGATTTCTACAACACAAGTCTGATCAAGTTTATCTCTGTCCTTCAGCAGGTCCCCATCACAGACAGAATAAATGTTATGCCTTGGCCAATCATTTCTCAGCAAACCACACCCTGAACTCTACCTGCCCTTTTTCCTCCCCTGCAACCTTCCCATGAGTCATGTAAAAAAACACATGTCGAAAAACACTAATCGTTGCCAGAACCTCTATGCCATGGTCTTTCTTGTCTCTGGGGTTTGCACATATTCTCCTTTCTACCTGGAATTCTCTTTCCCATTTTTGTTCTGTCTATTGAACCACTACTCATACTTTCAGGTTAAACTCAAATGTCACCGTCCCATTGAAGCTGCCTGATATGACCTTCCCAGTGGCCAGGTGTACTCCACCCTGTTTTTCAACAGTACTTTTCATACACCAATTTTATCACTTCAAACATAGCATTATAATTCTTTCCTGGCTTCATACTTCACTGTATAGGAATTTCTTTTAAGAGCAGGAGTTATGTTAATCATCCTATTTTCAGGGCATAAAAGAAGGTGTGATACATAGCTCGTTCTTAATCATTTGTGGAATACATGAAAATTATTGTGGCATCCTAAACACTGCAACTGGAAGCCTATGAATAAGAGTCCTAGACTATCTCACATAAAGAGAGATGTTCAGGATTATCCTGGGGAACACAGATGGTTTCCTAAACACTGAAACTGTGAAACACACTGAATATGGTAACGACCTTTACTCTTTTCCATGTTTAATACATTCATACTTCTGATCTTCTTGTGCATTATATTAATGCAAGACAAGCTCATTAAGGACAAGGACCGGAAACAGCTTGCTCAGCCCAAAAGTTCAGATGCTCCAATGGCATCTTCCTAAACAGACCTGCTTGGAGAGTGCTTTGCCTATAGTTCACCTTCCATGGTTGAGTCTTTATTCCCTGAATGGTAGTTATTTGGGGACATATCCTCTTAACTAGGTTATAAGCTCTTTCAGGTGAGGCAGGGTCTAAACTTCTTTGTTCCTAGAATGATGTCTTGTGCACAATAGATATTCACTAATTACTTGGTGAATGATTTGGAAAACATTCATTCAGGAACCATTGAATCAAAGCATTAGATTTTGAAAATGATAACTTTTGAATGCTTCCCATCTTAAACTAAAAAGCTTTGTTTTGCATAACTAACTTAGTATTAAACTCTTCATAGCAAGCACATGTTGGTAAGTACAGTTGAGTGCAAAATGCCAGAGAAGGACAACTTAGGTGTCTAAGAGTTGCACTATCTCCACCTGGGAACCCAGCACTATAAACTACTTTACCTGGTGTTTGGAGGCTGATAACACCTGTATCTTTTGAGTTATCTCCCCAACAACTGCCTTGAGAGACTGTGAATATGGTACAATAAGGTGAACTGAAATAAAATTATCAGAGCAAAGTTACTGCTTAGTGTGAGACATGAACTCCAAGATCATGGTTTCATCAATGATTGATAGCTCAGCCCATCTTTGTCAGGTTCGGTTTTCAAGTGTTCAGTTTTGACAGCAGTAGGACATAAAGAAATTGCAAGGACAAGTAGATTTGATAGAAGGTCAAAATTAAGGAGTCTGGGCATATTGAGAAACCTTGGCAGAAGCTCAAATAAGGAGTCCCCAGAAAGGAGATCATCAGTGTTGAGAACTACTTCTGGTGAATTCTCACATTAATTTACAGAGAAAAATTTCTGAAGAGGAGCCATGGGAGACTCAACAATTTTAAGGGATCAGAACATTAGAGGGAAATTAAGAAATCAAGGGCCAAAGATGCTTTAAAAGTGTCTCCTTTGCTCATATCTGTGCACCTCCTCAGTGTGGACATTCTAGATAAGAAGAGGGGACCAAGGTGGTCTCCATCTCAGCTCTCTTAAAGCATATAATCCAATACCGCTATGTGGTACATGATGAGGGCCAAGAAGGAGCTATAGTTTGGTTCCAATGTGGTCTCTGCTTTCTCTAAAGGTAACCAATTCCACTGAAATATTTTGGTCCTTCTATTTTTCGTGGACTGGGTTGGGAGGAGGGATATTGATATCAAGTGAAAGGTAATGGGGGGCTCAGATTTAAACCTATCAAGATATTTGGCCATAATAAGTGAAAATTAAATGGAAGTGGATTTCGGAAGTGATGCCGTTCTATCTAGATAAGGATCCTAGAAGTGCTTGTGGGATAAGAAGCCAGAGGAAATGAAGAGACAAGAGGAAAGAGACTGGATATTTCTGTAATCCTGGGACTTCTGGAATGGAGCGAGGCAAAAGCTCCAGCAAGGAGAGAGGCTTCTTGTCAACAGAGCCCCACAAGGGTCTCCCTTGGTGGTTCCCAGCCAAGACTGCATTAGTACCTCTGGGGAGATTTTGAAAAAACCTTACGGACTTGAGGTGCTCCCCTAGAGAGTCTGATTTAATTAGCCTGGCCTAGGGACTATTTTGAAAATCTGCCTGAGCAATTAAGTATGGCTGGAGTTGAGAACCACTGGGTTAGAAAAATAAAGAGGATATTGGGGTGGGAGAGAGGAAATAGAATAAATCATTTTCCACTTTTTTCCCCTCAGAATTAAGCAGAGTTTCCAGAAAGTGTCACATAAACACAGGTGGTTCTTGACATGGCGTGTGATTTGATAGCACAGGGATAAGCCTTCTTTGCATATATACACATATATGTATGTCACATATTGTTACATATACATATACCTGCTCTGCTGTGCTAAGTCATTTCATTCGTGTCCAACCCTTTGCGACCCCGTGGACCGTAGCCTGCCAGGTTCCCCTGTTCATAGGATTCTTTGGCAAGAATACTGTAATGGGTTGCCATGCCCTCCTCCAGGGGATCCTCCCAACCCAGGGATCAAATTCTCTTCTCCTACATTGGCAGGCAGGTTCTTTACCACTAGCGCCACCTGGGAAGCCCATACATACATACATATGTATATATTTACAAGAATCTATTTGAATAAATATTAGAAAAATATAACCAGCATATCACATGTGAGAATTCATGTTTTTAATGCTTAGGATGAGGCTAAGATAAGGTACTGAAGTGCAGAAGGTGAACGCATTTAAGGGCACAATCTGTAAATTCTAGAACAAGTGGATATGGCAAAGACTTCTGACAGAAGTATGCAAACAACTGGAGTTTGAAGAACAGCAAATTCAAGTGGCCCAGAACCTGTGAAATCTTTCTTGCCAGCCTTCACTGGTCTACACTGTCTCCCTTGGCCTAGTGGTGCATCCCGCACAAAGCCACCCTCTTCTGGCTCTTCTCACCTGGATGCTCGTCCCTCATCCCAAGTATTCAGATACTTCCAAACTGGGCACAGACTCAAATCGGCCTCTTCCAGCCTCGCAGTCACGATCCTATTACTGATGTTATAGCCTGGAACTTAACTTGTCTCCTTTTTCAGATTCAAATCTGAGCTAAAACCTAATTTAGGGTGCCTTAGCACAATAGGGCGGAAAACCAATGCTCACCAGGCGTCCCAGCCCCGCAAGCACAAAAGTGAAACCGAAGCGACCCAAATCCGGGTTATGCAAACGCAAAGGAGGGGGGGAGGGGGACGAAAGGAAAACTCCAAAAAACGAGCAAACAGAACCCGCCTGCAGAAAAGGCGCCGACTCGCGAGCGTTTCCCTCTGTATTTGCCATTCTCAGGGCATGATGCAACCTCAGGTTGCCCAATTTATATTTGCACATTTTCCCTAGGGAGCTTCAAAATCTCCCAACTCCATAAAATGCCGTTTTAAAAGTTCAAGTCTGAAGCCCAAGAAGCCTGCACGACAGACCGGATGACCCGACGGTCACCTAAGCCCAAGGAACTGGGCTGAGTCTCAAAGGTAGACGAGAAAGGGAGAGGCGCAAAGGCAGGCAGCGAGGAACTTGACAGCCACGTCTGTACCTTTCCCCTACCAGCCTCAGTTCACTGGATTAGCTACAGCCAAGGGCAACCGTCTGTGCTTCACCTTTCCCCTGCTCTGTTTCTTGAGCCCTGCTCCTCTCCCCGATCCAAAGGGCGCTCAGAGTGGCAAAACGGGAAAAACAAAACCAAAAAAAAAGTGCCCAGGTCTTTAGCCTTCCTCCTCCTCTTCCTGGTACCTCCCGCCCCCGCTTTCCACATGCCGGCGGCCTCCCGGTCACCCAGTCATCGGCTACACCTTGCACCACCCAATAAAATGGCAGGTAGCAACAGGCGAGGCCTCCAGCCCTGCGCGCCTCCCACCCCGGGAAAGCCTCCCGGTGTCTCCGACAGTATCCCCAAACCCAAATAGCCCGTCTCCTCTCCAAGTCCCCAATCCTCGGCCCCGCGGGGCCTCCTGATCGCTCTCCCGGGACCATTTCTGTCGCCAGCGGAGGAGCAGGTGGCCGCGTAACAGGTGCCAGGCGAGAGGGCCCGGGCGGTGGCGCCGTCGCCCAGATGCGGGCTGCGCTGGGCTCCGGGAGGACCCCGGTAGGAGCGCCGGAGGAGGCCACGTCGGAGGGACGGGAGCTGGGGGACCGCGAAGAGGGAGACAGTGCCCGGGGGATCAGGATGCGGCCGCCCGTCCTCGCCACCCAGGGAGCGACCCTCGCCCAGGCTGCCCCACTTACAATCTCCAGGCACACGAAGGCGCCCGAGTAGGTCCGCAGGATGTCGGGGCCGGCGGGCAGGGTGACCCGCGGCGCCGGGAAGGACATGGCGGGATTCGGGGGCGGCGGAACTGGCGCTCCGCCGGCCGACATGCTGCCGCTGCTGCGTCTCCGCGCGCCGCCGCCTCCCTCCGCCCGCCTCCGCCTCCGGGGCTCCCGCCGCCGCCGCCGCCGCCGCCGCTCGGGCCCGCCGGGTCCTGGCTCGCCGATCGGGAGGGAGGGGGGCGTGGCCGCGCCGTCCTCGGCCAGGCCGGGCCCCGCCCCGTCACGTGGGCCCAGGTGAGCGCGCCTCCGCCGCTGAGCCCGCGCGGGTCACGTGCACAGGTGCGGCGGCCACCTGGCCCGATTCTTCCTGCGCCCGCTCTCCGGGTCCCCTGTGCCACCCAGCGGCCAGCGCTCCTGGCTCCACCTCCCTACTCTTTATTTGTTCCCCTTAGTCTACCTCCCCGTAGTTTCCACCTGTTCTCTTTCACCTGTCCTCCCCCCAACTCTCACAGCTTCCCTATCCCACTTTCCTAAATGTAACTACAAGTCAGGTCTTGGAGCTGTGACTCAAGGTAAAATCAAGGTCATCGGTCATACCTAAAAAGGGGAGTGCATCAATTTTAAATGGGGCCCTTGTGGGATTTTAAAAACACCCCTAGGACATTGTCGCCTGGTGGAGTCAGATGGGTCAGCTCCAACATCTGTTGGCAGTGGATATCGGGCAGGGAATCAGCTGCTTTGCATGCCAGTGGTGTGCTCATCTGTGGAATGGGGTTGCAGTTATCTGCTCCATGTGGATGTCTGAATTACATGATAAAACATGAAAATAGTAAGCGCCTGGTAAGCGCTCCTTAAATGGTAGCTGATAGAATGAAGACTATTTTTCTAATTTTTACATATGCACACACATCACACTGTTCTGTACACATGAAGTTGAGTAAGTTATATTTTCCACATAAAGCTTTACTTATTGGTTTCGCCTGACTGAAACTTATGAATTGCTGTTTTTTTTTTAAACTATTCATTTACTTATTTGGCTGTACCAGGTCCCAGCTGGGGCACGCGGGATCTTTCCTGTATCATGCAGGAACTTTCCTTGTTTTGCAGGAACTCGGTAGTTGCCCCCAGGAGGTCTTAGTTGCTGCAGAGGCATGTGGGATCTTAGTTCCCCCACCAGGGATCAAACCTAGGCCCCCTGTGTTACAAGGTGGCTTCTTAAACACTGGACCACCAGAGAAGACCCTGCTGTTTTCTTTTAAACACTTAGAATAATTTTTTTTTTAAGATTCTATGTATGGTTAGGATTCCCTGCCCCAGTTTATCCCCATTTTACATTTGGTTTTAATGTCAACATTTTATAAGTAAAGTAAACGAGAGGAGATAAATTTTCTCAAAGATCAGCTGAAGATAAGCAAAGCTACACACAGCAACATACAAACGCACGTAGAGCAGGCTGAAAAAGTAGTAGGCAAGATCATCAGACACTAATGGAATACTAATCTTGTCTGTCAGGTTTAGCCTTTGAGGAACCGTGTTTAGTTGTATGCATTGGTCATCAGATTTTAGTCATTCTATCTCTTTATTATACTAATAAGCGAAACTCATAGGTGTGGTGGCAGCATCAGAGCAGAAACCATAAAACAGGGTGTGAGTGAAACCTTTTGTGTAGATCTCTTATCTTCCCCACCTCTTCATGTCATCACCTCCTGATACTTAATGTGTGGTATTTGTCTAATAGGAAATTTCACTGGTTTGATCAATGAACCCGCTTCGAGTTTTTAGGCTCAGACTGTCAGGCAATGATCTTTCATGATTGTTTTATTTTACCAAACAGCTCTCAGTGAACACTTCAAGTATGTCCAAAAGGACGACCTCTTCAAATTATTCATCATGAGGATGTGCAGCTATAGTGATGGACCCCCCAAATTTCAATGAATACGCATAAAACTGGGAAAGACTCTGATGTTGGGAAAGATTGAGAGCAGGAGGAGAACGCATCATTGACTCAATGGACATGAGTTTAAGCAAACTCCAGGAGATGGTGAGAAACAGGGCAACCTGGAGTGCTGCAGTCCATGGCATCACAAAGAGTCGGACAGGAATGAGTGACTGAACAACAAAGCATAAAATGACTCTGAAGCTTCCAATATGCTCACTGACTTAGAAGAGTCTTAATCGTGCTTGTTTAAAATTACCACCAAGGGGAAAACGTCATTGTGTCCCTTCTAGCACCCTCCTTGCTGTTCCATGCATCCCCTACCATCCTGGACTATACCTGCTTTCTTCCTGCTTCCACAATGACCAGCAGAATAAAAAATATATCTTTGAGACCCCTTCTATTATTGTAACATATTATTTGTTAAAAAATGGATTCCTCCCTAGAATGTTTTTCTTCCCTCATGACCACTACCATGATCTGTTTACTCTTGATGACACCAGTTTCCTTCTAATGAAGGCCGCAGCTCTGGAATCAAAGAAAAGCACTCATCTCACCCCTGCCACTCATCGCCCTCTTCCTCCACACAGTTGACTGTGAGCTCTTCACAATTTCACTTTTCTATTTTTCTGCATCCTGTTTCCCTGGTTTACTGATCCTCAACATGACCTCTACCTTGCTCACAGACTTCTTATAGACTCCATTTTTTGGAATGTTATCCTTCATATTCATGACATTTTCAACAATTTTTTGCCTTGCAACTTCTTGTTATCTTCAATGAGCTGAAATCACACCTGGACCACCTTATTGCTTGGAATTTCACTCCTCTGTTTTCTTGAATGTTGACATCTTCTATCCATCTAAGTCTTCTTTGTTTCTCAGTCCATTGGCCTCCAGCCTTTCACTCCCTCCTAATTCTCTCATTTCTGGCTTCCCTATCCATCTCGTGCCTATGGGAAGGTATTTTAGAGATGCTTATGCTCGTCTCACATGTTGCCTCCCATTTTGTACTTTACTATAAATTTATCCACACTGCCACATATTCTGCTGTGTGAGTTCAACCCATCAGCTGCATCTGCTCTCAGATTCTACCCTTAAGACTTTTGTTTCCATTATTAATTCATGTTATCTAGTCAGGGATGCCAAGGTGTCAATTTCTTCCACTGCCGCTCCCCCTACTTCTCTCACTTATTATCCCATAGCTTCTTTCACTGTCTCCCATCTCTGTGCTTGGCACAAGTAGACAATATGTTCAAAGTATGAAAACAAATTTAAGCTACTCCAACCTTCCCTACTTTCTCCTGCTTTACAAGGAGTTTTAGGATCTCTAACCAGTAATACTTGTTTCACAGGAAATAGGACCATCCATCGATCCAGTTATCCAAGACAAACAGCAGGGTGTTTCCCTTGGTAGTCACATATTTAACCAGTTACAAGGTCTGGCAGTTCTACTGTCTTATTCTCCAGAATATATCCACTTCTCTTCATTCCCATGTTCTCATTCTATCTTGGGATGCTGTCCTTTCTCTGATAGTCATCTTTCCCTCTCTTGCATTTTCTACACTGCTCTCAGAATAATATCTAAACACGAAATTGGTTACAGTCACACCTCTTCTTAAAACTCCTTCAGGATTCTCTACTATCTCAGGGTCCATTTGAAGTACCTCAGAATGCATTCAAGGTTTTTCTGGGATGTAGCTTCTGATGCATTCTCTGTCCTCCACCAGTTTTATTAATCCACCTACAGTTCCAGAAATTCTCTTGCCACCAGATCTTTACACATTCTCTTCCTTCTAGAGGAACAGCCTTTCTTCTTACCACTCCTCTACCCCATAACTATTTTCAGGATAGTTCCTTTGGGTCCTAGGAGCCAATTGATTATGGCAGCATTCTCTGGCTATTGAAGATTATGTAGGGTCACCTCCCATCTCTGTTTCCCTGTTGTGCTTATTGCACTTAAAACTCTTGCTTCACTAAATGGATATTGCTTGTCTCATATTCCTTAGCTAGTGTTATGAAACAGGATACAAAATTGAAAAGTTCAGTGGAGGCACCAAGAGATGAGGCACCCATCTCTCACTTCTATCAAAAATAAGGAAGCTCAGGAATGAGGATTTGGAAAGAATGATTTGGGGGAGCCGGGCTGGGAGCCACACTGCACTCTGTCCCTCCTCCATCGCCTCTCCCACCACACAGGAAGTAGGTGAGGTTTATTCACATTACATAATAGGGGCTCAAGTAATATCAGCTGACCAGGTGAACTCTGCATGTACATTTCTCTGCTTCACAACCATTACTCTCCCCCTATTTTACTATTTCATAAGAAGCATTTCTATCTCTATCTCAGCTTTTCATTATTTCCCCTTTATAGTTCATTTAGGGAAGTAATCCATAAATTTTCTCTTCTTTCTCTTCAGTTTTCAGTTTCTACTTTACACTTGATCTTTCCCCATCTATCAAGATATCCAAGTTTCCCTCATCATCATAACAGCAACATTTGACTTCTGCCCCCAAAAGAAGAACCAGGACTGGATTTACCTTCCTGGCTGAAACAGCTAAATACCAAACAAAATATGTGAAACACAGGTTTTCAGACATTGCATATAAAGTCATGCAGAATAGTGAGCCCATAGAGATGGGAAAGAAATGACAGGAGCTCTGTAATTTTCTCAGCTTATAGACTTTCCAGCAAAGGGGAAGAAAGACCCTGGTGAAGCACAGCTGTCTTTATTATTTCTATGAGTTGAGGTGGTAAATCTGAGAGTTTGAAGGGAGGGAGGCGCAAAGAGAACTAGAGTTCACAGAGCAGTAAAGAGTAAAGAGTTGCATACAGAAAACGCTTAGAAGGTCAGCAAAGGGTCCCCTTAAATCTCCAGACAAATATTTATCACCAAATAAAAGTAACTTATCTGAGTTGAAGGAAGAAGCATTCCAAAGGAGCATTCCAAAGGAGTGGTATAGAATCTGCCTGCCAATGCAGGAGATACAGGTTTGATCCCTGGGTCGGGAAGATCCCCTGGAGAAGGAAATGGCAACCCGCTCCATTATTCTTTCCTGGAGAATCCCACGGACAGAAGAGCCAGCAGGCTACAGTCAATGGGGTTGTAAAGAGTCGGACATGACTGCATGACTGAGCATGCATGGATAGAGTACTCTGATAAGCATTGCTTTAGTACTGGGGCAAAGTCAACCTTAGACAGCAGGCTGCTCTGGTCTTCCCTTATGAAGATTTTTAAAAAGCTTCAAAATGCTCAGACCATTTCAATTAACCCAGCTGAATCACAGACCATGCAAAAATACTGAGGAATAAAAAATGTCCAGTACCCAATAAGATAAGGTTCACAATGTCTGGCATCCAATTAAAAATTACCAGGCAGGCAAAGAAGCAAAATATATGAATCATAATGAGGATAGCAGTCAACCACAATCAACAGACCAAGAAATGATATAGATGACTGTATTAGTAGAAAAAACATTGGCAGTTATTATAAATGTATTCCATATTTTTAAAAATATAGAGTGAGATTGAACATGTCATGTAAAAAGGACCCAAGTTGAACCTCTAGACATGGTAAATACAATGTCTGAGATGGAAAAAAAAAATCTACAGAGGATTAGCACTGGGTTAGACACAGAAGAAAATATCAGTTAAAATGAAGACAGAAAATAAAATGGAAACATGGAGCAAAAAAAGACTTAAAAAGTGAACAACGTAGTGAGTAGTGGGATATTTGCAAATGTTTTACTATACCTGTAATTCCAGTTTCAGAAGGAGGAGAGAGAAAAAATTTTATAGAAACAATAGCTGCAATTTTTCCAAATTTTAGCTAAATTATATCCACAGATCTAGTTCATTCAATGAACCTCAGGAATTAAAAACATGAAAAAATCCACAAGAAAAACACATCATAATCAAATTTCTTACAAACAATAATAACATTTTCACAGTAACCAGTATAAAAGACACGTGACACACAGAGAAACAAAGCATGGCAACAAACTTCTCACTGAAACAATGCACGCAAGCAGTAGAACAGCACTTTTAAACTACCAGGAGAAAAAAAGGGACAGAAAAAAGGGAAAACTGTCAACCTAAAATTCTATTTGCAGAAAAATGCCTTTCAATAATATAATAAGCACATCATAATAAAAGCAATCAGAAGACAACCTGGGGGCTATATTAATATCATCCTAAATAGGTTTCAATGCCAAAATTTTTTATCAGAACTGAAGAGTGTTATTTAATAATGATAGGAGAGTCAATTTATCATGACGACTTAAAACTCCTAGTATTTGTGCACTTTATAACAGAGTTTTGAAAATAAGTGATGCAAAAATAATAGAATACAAGGAGAAATAGAGAAATCCACAATTAGAGTCAGCTATCTCATTCGGAGAAGGCAATGGCACCCCACTCCAGTACTCTTGCCTGGAAAATCCCATGGACGGAGGAGCCTGGTAGGCTACAGTCCATGGGGTCGCTAAGAGTCGAACACGACTGAGCGACTTCACTTTCACTTTTCCCTTTCATGCACTGGAGAAGGAAATGGCAATCCACTCCAGTATTCTTGCCTGGAGAATCCCAGGGACGGCGGAGCCTGATGGGCTACCGTCTATGGGGTCGCACAGAGTCGGACACGACTGAAGCGACTTAGCAGCAGCAGCAGCAGCAGCATCTCGTTACTTCTCTCTCAATAATAGATGGATACGTTAAATCCTTGGAGAAGGAAATGGCCATCCACTCCAGTATTCTTGCCTGGAGAATCCCATAGACAGAGGAGCCTCACGGGCTACAGTCCATGGGGTTGCAAAGAGTCTGACACAACTGAGAGACTAACACACATATTAAATTCTAGGTAAACCACAAATTGCTCATAACTCTGATTATTCTAACCTCTGTGCCTTTGTTCATACTGTTATAGCCACGCGTTTTGGGAAACAAACTCCCTCAGAAGGACAATGCAGGTAATGGAGTGCAGTTTATTACACCGGCGGGCCCCAGGCAGAGTCTCCTCTTAGCCAAGGACCCCGACCAGCATTTGTGAAAATCTTTTATACCCCATGTGTACGTGTCCGAACTCACCACCCCAAATTCCTTGAGACTTACATAAACAAAGGAAGGGTAAATATAATCACAATAATCTCATCATTTAGGTGTTACGTGTTCAAACAGTTAAACAATTGGCCAGTAATCAATAAGCCCGAGGTTACACTCCGATAGGTACAGAAATTTACGGCCTGTCCAGAGACAGGGGTGATTAGTGTATGTTTTCTCTTAGGCGATGAGTAACCTGGATACGATCTTCAAGGTTCCCCTGTCCGGAGGGGGTCTTATCCTTCTATTGTCGTTTCCACAGGCACTAACCACAGAGTTCAGAGTCCATTAGAGAGGGGGCCGAACATGATCAGCACGAACAGGCCTAAGATGGAGTCCAGGCCCTATGAATTCCTTCTTCAATACTTCCAATTGTCCAGCCCCTTGAATAAATCCCCCCTACAACCTTTGAATCTATATCTCAAGGTTCTTCCTGAAAGTCACATCTTTCACAATGCCTTCAGTTCTTTCTTTGATCTAAATCATAAGGCTATTAAAAGCAAAAAATGTCTTTCAGGGCTCTAAATTGCAAACAGCAGAAAATGAACCTAGCTGAGTAATTTACTACATTATACATGAAAAGACATGAGGTAGTTTATAGATTTGTCAGGACATTTGGGAAGCCAAGCCCAGAAACTGGATGGGAATAACGGTGGATGGTTTCCCTGGTGGCTCAGATGGTAAAGAATCCTCCTGCAATGCAGGAGACCTGGGTCCGATCCCTGGGTTGGGAAGATCCCCTGGAGGAGGGCATGGCCACCCACTCCAGTATTCTTGCCTGGAGAATCCCATGGACTGAGGAGAAGGTCAGGCTATGGTCCACAGGGTCACAAAGAGTTGAACACGACTAAAGTGACTTAGCATGCATCACAGGGCCCAAATTAAGCTACAGAACTAGTCTAAGGAGGGGGCACTACTTGCAACTCCACCAGTCACTGGAATCCATGACTTGGCACTGCTTACATTGGCAGAACTGGATCAAGGATTCTAAATCAGCCCCAATGCTGCTGATGCCTCTGTGATCCCTCAAAACTGAATGTCAGCCACTCTCACCACTTTGGGATAAACCTTTTTTAAAAATATGTATTTATGTACTTATTGGCTGTGCTGGGTCTTTGTTGCTGAGCGGGGACTTTCTCTAGCTGCAGAGAGCGGGAACTACTCTCTTGTTGAGGTGCATGGGCTTCTTGTTGAAGTGGCTTCCCTTGTTGTGAAGCACAGGCATGAGGGCTTCAGTAGTTGCAGTTTCTGGACTCTAAAGCACAGGCTCTGTAGTTGTGGCCCACGGATCTAGCTGCTCCACAGCATGTGGAATTTTCCAAGACCAGGGATGGAACTGCTGTCCCTTGCATTGCAGGGTGAATTCTTAGCCACTGGACCACTAGGGAAGTCCTGGAATAAATCTCCTTTTGTTTATGCTTCTTTGAGTTATTAGCTTCTCATTTGAACCTGGAAGGTGCATCTAATTTGCTAAACCTAGCACATTCATCTGTACTGTGGATGAAAGGAAATCTGAGAACATGAGTGTCTTCTTTTAGCCCTCCACCATGGAAGTAAGCTTCCTTTCTCACTATAACTTGTACTTTGGGAAACTGACCAAATAAGGAATTGGTCCCTCCACAGCACAGCCAAAAAGACCTTGATAAATGCTTTCTCTATGTATTGAGCATATGTAAGATAATAACAAAGAGTCTTCTAATGAGAGAAGTTGGGGAAAGTTAAGTGGCTTAATCATAAAGCTGAATGATGAATAAAAAGCTGGCTTGACTGAAGGGTAGAGAAGGAAAATGTTATAAACAAAGGGAAGAGCATGTATGAGGACCTTCATTCAAGAAGGAGCTTGGTGTTCAGAAAGGAAGTGAAATCTGTGGACTTTGAGGTGAAGCCAGGGAATTAGGTAAAGGTTTGGTTTCTTTCTAGAGCCTTCTATGTCATGCTTAAGCCTATGAACTTTATCCTAATGACCTGATAAGAACAGTGCAAGGTTAGGGTGTGGGACTAAACTTATGAACCACAAGCTTTAAAAAGATAACTCAGGTAAAGAATAAATTGACACTCAAATGTCGGAGAAGGCCATGGCACCCCACTCCAGTACTCTTGCCTGGAAAATCCCATGGATGGAAGAGCCTGGTAGGCTACAGTCCATGGGGTCGCTGGGAGTCGGACATGACTGAGCGACTTCACTTTCACTTTTCCCTTTCAGGCACTGGAGAAGGAAATGGCAACCCACTCCAGTATTCTTGCCTGGAGAATCCCAGGAACGGCGGAGCCTGGTGGGCTGCCGTCTATGGGGTCGAACAGAGTCGGACACGACTGAAGCGACTTAGCAGCAGCAGCAGTAGCAGCAGCAAATGTTGAAACCATCCAACAATGAATGAGAGAGCAGTGGGGAGAGGGAGTAAAATTAGAAACTTCCGAGCAAAGAGACTTGCTTGTCTTGAACAAATCAATTAACTTTCCTGAGGCTCATTCCACGTCCATAAAATGGAGGTTATTTTCTTGTATTTCTTCACCTTCTAGGTTATTTAGAGGTAAGATGAAATAGAAGATAAGATTTCTAATTGTAGAATGCTCACAAATATGATGTTCTGATAAATATTTAGTGAGTGCTCAATTATTTTGCTAAGCGTGGTGGAAGGTATACAAATTTATTAAACTTAGAGGAAAACATTTTAATTTTACATTTTACAGAATGTTTCTTATTATCATTAGTCCCTGGTCTCTATATTTTTAACTACACTTCTATAGGGAGGCAGTATTATTCTGCAGATTAATTAATATACGTGGATCATTTATTGTAGTACCTATCACAAAGTAAGTACCTGGTAAGTATTAAACATCATTAGTAATAATTCATACATCATAGAAATTATTCCTGAAAAGGATGTATGTGTGTGTATTTATATACATATATGGGCTTCTCTCATGGCTCAGATGGTAAAGAATCTTCTTGCAATGCAGGACTCCCAGGTTTGATCCCTGAGTTGGGAAGATTCCCTGGAGAAGGGAATGGCTATCCACTCCAGTATTCTTGCCTGGAGAATTCCATAGACAGAGGAGCCTGGCAAGCTACAGTCATGGGGTTGTAAAGAGTCAGAGACACTACTGAGTGACTAACACTAACACTTAAAACACACCCACACACACACATATATATTTGATATTGGTTCTTCATTTTGATAATTGTTTAAAGTTATCCAATAGAAAATGACTTTACAATCCACAGAGAAAAGGATTGGTATTTATAGAGACAGAAAAGTGTAGTGTTGCCAATATTTTACCAAAAAAAAAAAAAACAACCAATAAAACCATTTTGGATAGCCAATTTTGCATTGAGCACCTCATCACACAGGAAAGGGAATGGAATCTTTCCCCAGATAATTTGTACCTTCAATGTTCTTCAAATGTGAGACATAATCAGATTTGATTTTACTAAAAAATTATCCAATGATAGACATCACCTATTAAGCTAATTTTCCTCCAGTTATCACACATATGAAGGCATAGCCTTTTGAAAGCTTGTAGTAGAAATCAGTAGCTTGTGGTTTTTTAGGAGACAAACAGATATCTACAAAAATACATTTTTTAAAGTGAGAAAAATATTGACAGAAAAGTTAGATAACATGACAAATATTTGGCATGTGTTGTACTTACTACCCAGTACTAATGACAGACGTCAATGATAAATCAGCCCTCTTTCCCTTGGAACAGTTGGCACTCTGGGAAAAACTAAATATTTTATTCTTGTTCTAGGTGTTGATAAAAGGGTATTAATTTGCTAATAATCATTCTGGTAGGAGGATGAGATATACCAGAATGATTTGGAAATAGGTAGCCGAAGACCTTTTTTCTTTAAAAAAATATCCTTGAATTTCCATCTAACAGTGACTAATTGATGTGTTGATGAACTCATCTTTTACATTTCTAGAATCTCTCACATTCCAGGCTTATGTCAGTGAGTTGTTGTTGTTATTCGTTAAGTTTTGTCCGACTCTTTGCAACCTCAAGAATTGCAACATGCCAGGCCTCCCTGTCCTTCACCATCTCCTGGAGTTTGCTCAAACTCGTGTCCATTGAGTTGGTGATGCCATCCAACCATCTCATCCTCTGTTGTCCCCTTCTTCCTCCTGCCTTCAATCTTTTCCAGCATCAGGGTCTTTTCCAATGAGTCAGTTCTTAAATGAGAAATAAGGATAAATGAGTCCGAGAACAGTTCCCTGCAGACTAGCCTCCCAGAAAAGGATCTGGCTGTCTTCAGACTGCCTGGTAGCTGGCCATGGCTCACTTCTCAGGGTGAGAAATCCTAGTCAAAAGTAAGGCTTGGACTTTAACCTTTGGTTGAAAGACAGATGCTTTTCCAGGCATAAACCTTGATGTTGAAAGTCCTACTGCTAGTTTGGTGTATCTTCTAACTGGAACGGTAAGGTCTGAGCCCCAGCACCAAGGCAGAGGCTGTTTCCCACATCTTGTGAATGCTAAGTGGGTAGGATACAGTTGAAGTTCAGTTTCTGCCACAATACATCATGAAAGAACCAGTACTTAAAAGTTAAAAATGTGTAAAAGCCAGTGCTATCCATGCAGCTTACAAGCTCATGGTTTAGGGTCATCAAAGTCATGTATCTGGGCTTGTTAAATGAATAAACAACTGGGAACCTATATATTTGCTGCTAATTCTGTATCTAATAGTTTTTCCTAGTGAATACTTTCTAGTTCACCTGTTTGTGGGGTACATGTGAGTAGAGAGGTGTGTATGTATACGTGTGTGTGTGTAACATTCGCTCTAGTATTAAAAATGTTAAGTATACCTCTATGTAAATTTTTTAATCCGGCTTCTTTCCTTTTTAATATGAGATCAAACACTGAAGGTTTAAAAGCTAAGAATATAGAAAGAAGAGAGAATTTCAGAAAAACAGGGTTTTGTTTGAAGTGAGGTAGGGTAAATCCAGAGATCAGTGTTCTGGCTTTAAATGCATCTTCCCTGCCCATGCCTAGAATCTGCCTTATAAAACCTTCTAATCTACTTACTTCAGCCCATTCCTGTAGTTTCACTACCCACCCGATTCTTTGCACCTTCTTGCTTTGTTTGCTTTTCTAAGTTCTCATCTCAGTAGTTCCTAGCCAACATCTCGATTTCTCTCTACCTAGCTTCTGTAGAGTGACAACCTGTTTAGATCACATCTGGTTTCTTCTGCAGATGGTTACCACTTTGCTTTGCTCCACACAGCAGCACAAGTGCCACCCTCCAAAAGCGAGCTTTTTTCAACATGACTCCATTTCCATCCAGGGCAGAGGGGAGCTTCGATTTATAGTGCATGCAGATTACATAAAGCTTCCCTGGTGGCTCAGACGGTAAAGTGTCTGCCTACAATGCGGGAGACCCGGGTTCAATCCCTGGGTCGAGAAGATCTCCTGGAGAAGGAAATGGCACCCCAGTCCAGTATTCTTGCCTGGAAAATCCCATGGATGGAGGAACCTGGTAGGCTACAGTCCATGAGGTAGCAAAGAGTCGTACACGACTGAGTGACTTCACTTTCTTTCTTTCTTTCTGATTTCCATGGTGCAAATATTTCCGCCATGGTCAATTTCAAACTACCAATATGAAATCACTGAAAGTGGAGTTATAAACAGATGTATAACAATAGGTAGTATATTCATTGTACATATCTAATAGGTGGAGATAACTCCAAGAGCTTAGATAACAAAACACTGGCAAATAATTAGGTATTATTGAGTACTTGTTATCTGTATTTTGAGTATAATTTATCTACTTGTACCCTTATACAAGTTAAATTTTAATGATGGCTGTGTATACTAAACAGCTTGCAAGTTTCTTAAAAATTTGAGTCAGCTCTGATGAGCAGGTATGGGCTGGCCCCAGCACACCCTTGCTTCCAGAACAATACTGCTTCTATCCCAGCATTCAGAAAGAGGCAAGAGAAGCGGGTGGTTTCAGGACAGGAAATGCCCAGAATGAATCATGATGGATTATCATGCGCACTTAAATTTTCTTGAAGGTCTGTCTGATAACACAACCCACACTCACCTGCACACTATTATATACTCCTAGGAATCAAGAGGGAGAAGCCGTCCCATTTTTGTAGCCCTGGATTGAAACTCTCATTTCTATTCTCCTCTAGTTTCTTTAAGAAAGTGCACCCTGTCCACTGAACCATCAGTGGTGCTGAAAATGTGCTTTATACCTTATTGCTAAGTTCTACCACAAATTGGAGCTGTAAGGGCTTGGTTGATCTTTTCATTCTATGAATGGACGTTAGTGCCAATATCCTGAATGAGGACTTTTCCGGTGGCCCAGCGGTAAAGAATCCATCTGTAATGCAGAAGATGCAGGTTCGATCCCTGGGTCAGGAATATCCCTTGGAGGAGGGCTTGGTAACCCATTCCAGTATTCTTGCCTGGAGAATCCCATGGACAGAGCCTGGCAGTCTACAGTCCATAGCGTCGCAAGAGTCAGACACAACTGAAGTGACTAAGCATGCACTCAGGCACATATGTACATCCTGAATGAAACTGTTTAGCATTTCACATTATTCTACAAATGTGTGTGAAAGTGTATTCTCTCCAAATTCATATTAAAATGTATTAAAATGGTTTTTCTACAACTTTATTTCCAAGTTCTTTCTTCTCTGTTCAGCTAAGCATTGCCTTAAAGAAATCTGGAATACTATATGAGAAGAACCCAGGAGAGTTTCCTGGTGATAGAGTAGTTAAGACTTCAAGCTTCCATTGCAGAGGGCATGGGTTCAATTCCTGGTTGAGGAACTAAGATCCCACATGCTGCACAGAGCATCCAAAAGAGAAACAAACAAACAAACAAAAAAAGAACCTAGGAGTGCTATAATGTTACTTTAAACAACAGTCATATACACATATATTTACCCTCCTTGTGTAAACGTTCCCTGCAGCCTTTATGTGTATTGTCTTTATCAACCTTCGGGGTTTCCTAAACTAGTTTACAGTCAGTATAATCATTAGAAAGCAGACTTATTTTTAATTAAACATATTTCATTACAATAATTAGTCTGCTGTGTACTCATTAAGTAGAATTATCTATCATTTTGTTCTAAACATTGAATTTGTTTCAAAGCCTTAAACTGTCTCAGGGATCCTCCCACGCCAAGAACTTATTAACCTCAATTCCAAGGCATCCTCATTTGAACATTAATGAGCTCAGTCTTTTTTTTTTTTTTCTTTTTTCTTTGGAGTCCCCAGTAGTCACCAATATTACCCTAAAAGCAGTTTCACTCACTCCTTTTTGTTTAAATGACAGTTTAGCCCTACAGTTTTGTAGAAACTGATTTTTCAACAGTTGTTTCTAATGGATGTCAAAATACCAAATGTAGACAGTTGAGAAAATGTACACGTGTATACATGTTTTCAATTGTTCACAAGTGACATTTTGATACCCACCAGTGAAAAGAGTTGAAAAATCAGTTTCTATGAAGTTTTGGAGCAAAATACTATATATAAGCTGAGTATCTATATCTAACTAATTACATAGTTTGCATGCATGTGAAATATAATATCTGAAATTCACATTTTATGTTATATAAGCTATATAGTCTATATTTATATGTATATATGATGTATACTAGATATTCATAATGGGCTTCCCTGGTGGCTCAGATGGTAAAGGATCTACCTGTAATGTGGGAGACCTGGGTTCAATCCCTGGGTTGGAAAGATCCCTTGGAGAAGAGCATGGCAACCCCCATTCTTGCCTGGAGAATTCCATGGTCAGGGGAGCCTGGCTGGTCCCAGTCTGTAGGATTGCAAAGAGCTGGATACAGCTGAGTGACTAACACACTTTCACTTTTCACTGCTTATCAGGAGTGTGACTTTGAGCAAGTACCTTTACCTCTTTGTGTCACAGTTTCTATTCTTGTTGAAAAGGAATAATAATAGCACCTTCCTCCTGATGTCAGAATGAGAGTGTTTAATTAGGGAGTAGAACCCAATGAGTGTTGAATAAAGGCTGCATTGCAGGAACTCAACCTTATACACTGTGGGAAGAATCTGGGGAGTAAAGGTCAGAAAAAATTTCTAACCAGCTTCTCGGGCCTGGGTGAACGAGCAAGAGATTTCCAGAGGCTAGGCACCTCCAACTGTGTAGAAGTCTATGGAGGTTGTTGGCTCTTGTGGCTGCTGCCTCTGTGAGTTCTCAGGAGAGACCCTGGAGGTAGGCCTATATATTAAGAATTATAAAGTGCAGAATGCCCAGTTAAATTTGAATTTCAGACAACCAACAAATAATTTGGGGGGTACAAGTATATCCCAAATACTGCATGGGACACACTTAAACACCTTTTAAAATTTGCTGCTTCTATGAAATCCAAATTCAGCTCAATGTCTCTGTATCTTTATTTGCTGAATCTGGTAACCTTAGGCTGAGGTCACTTTTGGTCAGCAGGGGTAGCAGTTGGGATGGAGAGCTGGACAGGGAAGAGGGAGAATCAAGAATCAACTGGAAACTACCAGCACCTGTGCCCCTGCCTCTCATCACCTCTCACCAACGATGACAGAGCACAGCGGCTGCTCCTTCACTTCAGGCTCACCAAATCTCACCCAAATCTTTCCTGTAACCAATCTTGACCTGGAACTATACAAGGGAGGGACTCCGGGAAATCAAGTTCCAGCTTAGCTAAAATTGACCAAAATTCCACACTGTGGAGTCAATGAAATCTCAGGGCAGCGACTACACATAATACACACAGAGAATACCGGGAGGCATTCTAACAGGTGCTGTAGTCTTAGCAAGTCTGCCAGATGGCACCTTGGGCTGAGAAGGGGCAAGAAATTTGGTGAAGAGCTGTGAATAAGACGGAAGATGTGGAGCTTACTATCAACCCACAAAAAAGTTTCTTTACTGAGACAAAAGACAACTGCCTTGTGAGGATAAAAAGGAACTCGTTCCAGGCAGTAGACAGCTTCTCCCAGATGGCCTGGAGCCTAAAGGGCAGGCCAGGGAAGAGTGTGACAACATTGGGCTCTTGTTGGCCACTGGTGCCTTTGATCCTGTCTTGATGATTGCTGTTATAATGATTTCTGGACACTTTAACCTCGGTTGTGCCTTATAATCCTTTCAGTGCAGACAGAAGTGTTTGAAAATGGGCTGTGAAGAGGTTGTGCAGAACTGTTTTACATACATTCTCCTAGACATGGGGATCCCAGGCAGCCTGCAAGAGACAGATGTCACCTGAGCACCTTACTACCTAGGTCCTTGCAGGACCATTTGGCATCCATTGTCCCTCCTCCTAGTATCAGCAGCCTAATTTTGCTTTTAAGGAGCTGCCTTTCGGTCATCCATATAAAGACTGACGTTCCTTGGCTCGGGAGTGACCGTGTGATCCGCAAATGCCCAATCTGATATGTGCTTCCTGGCATAGAGACCATCACCAGCAACAACAGAAACAGGATTTGATTTTCACCATCAATAAAACTGTGACAAGACCATCATAATTTTCTGCCACCTAGATGTTTTTTTAAAGAAAAAAAATTATTGAAGTATATTTAATTTGCAATGTTGTGTTAATTTCTTCACAAAGTGACTCAGCTATACACTGCTGTTTTTGTTCAGTTGCTAAGTCGTGTCTGACTCTTTGAGACCCTAGACTACAGCTCGCTAGGCTTCCCTGTTCTTCCCTTTCTCCCAGAGTTTGCTCAAACTCATGTCCATTGAGTCGGTGATGCCACCAAACCATCTCTTTCCCTGTTGCCACCTTTTCCTGCCTTCAATCTTTTCCAGCATCAGGGTCTTTTCCAGTGAGTCTATTCTTCTCATCAGGTGGCTAAAGTATCGGAGTTCCAGTTTCAGCATCAGTTCTTCCAATGAATATTCAGGGTTGATTTCCTTTAGGACTGACTGGTTTGATCTCCTTGCTGTCCAAGGGACTCTCAAGAGTCTTTTCTAGCACCACAGTTCAATAGCATCAGTTCTTCAGTGCTCAGCATTTATGGTCCAACTATCACATCCGTACATGATGACTACTGGAAAAACCATAGCTTTGACTATACAGACCTTTGTAGGCAAAGTAATGTATCTTCTTTTTCATATTCTTTCCCACCATGCTTTGTCATAGAAAATTGTTCCCTGTGCTATACTGTATGACCTTGTTGTTTATCCATCTTATATATAATAGTCTGCCTCTGCTTATCCAAATCTCCCAATTCCTTCACTCCCCTACTGCAACCACGGGTCTGTTCTCTATATCTATGAGGCTGCTGTTTTTTGTTTGTCTGTTTAAGATTTTATTTATTTATTTACTTAATTTTTTAAATTGCACTGGGTGTTCACTGCTATGCAGTAGTGTGCAATCTTCTCATTGCAGTTGCTTCTCTTGATGCAAAGCATGAGCTCTAAGGATGTGGGCTCAGTAGTCATGGCTTACAGGCTTAGTTACCTCAAGACACGTGGGATCTTCCTGAAGCAGGGATTGAACCTGTGTCTCCTGCATTGGCAGGTGGATTCTCAACCACTGGACCACCAGGGAAGCCCTGAGGTTGTTTTTGTTTAATAGATATGTTGATTTGTATCTTAGATTCCACGTATAAGTGATACCATGTGCTATTTCTCTTTCTCTGTCTGAGTTATCTCACTCAGTATGATAATCTCTGGGCCCATCCATGGTGCTGCAAAAGTCATTATTTCATTCTTTTTAATGGCCATGTGGAAGCCTGGCATGCTGCAGTCCATGGGGTCGTAAAGAGTTGGACACAATTGAGTGACTGAACTGAACTGAATGGCCAAGTAATACCATCAGTACTTTTTTTTTTTTCCTTTGCTGCATGACTTGTAGGATTAGTTCCTTGACCAGGGATTGAACTTGTGCCCCCTGCAGTGGAAGCATGGAATCCTATCCACTGGACTGTGAGAGAAGTCCTGGAACAGCCTTACTTTTGACTATTTGGTGTGCCTCTTCCCCTTCTGGTATTAGGTGATTACATTTTCTTCAATGCGGTGTATGTCTCCAATCTCAGTTCATGTAGCTTGGGTGAGGATAATACCATTCTTACCTCCAATGGTAAAAATGTGGCAGAAGCTTAGCCAATCTTCATATTTCATTCATAATTCAAATCAGCCCTGTGAGGTTCAGTCTTGTGATTCCTACTGGAATGTATGGGAAAGAGAAAACCTGCTTCCACTGGATTATTACCTCTAAAGATCCTGTGAACCTGGATGCTCCTGGCACCATCTTGTGGAACTAGAAGGTGTGAAAGCAACGTCAAACAAAGAAGTAAATGGTAATGAGGAGAAAGAGAATGCATCATAATTTGAGCTTTTGGGTCCAGTGTTCAGTTAAAAGGGTCAATTCATTTCCTCTTCTTCAAGTAGGTTTGGGTTGTGCACACATTTAACACAAGGCAAAGCCAAGCCTGATGCCTAAGTGATTTGACTCGGAAAGATACAGTGAACCACTTTTAGAATTAGACTTACACAGAGAGCAATCAGAACAGTAAGCCAAAAGTCTTCCTAAGAGCAAGCTACTCAGGTCTTTGTCCCACACACCAAAAGGAGTAAAATGTTACTTTCTCAGTCCTGTCTGACTCTTTTGCAACCTAATGGACTGTAGCCCACCAGGCTCCTCTGTCCATGGGATTCTCCAGGCAAGAATACTGGAGTGGATTACCATTTCATTCCCCAGGAGATCTTCCTGACCCAGGGATCAAATCCAAGTCTCCTGTATTGCAGGCAGATTTTTTACCATCTGAGTCACCAGGGAAGCCCCACACAGGAAGAAGGATGACAGCGAAACAGAAGGAGCCAGATGAATGAAACCCAAGTTGTGAAATACACTGTTGCTGAAGAGCCCATTCTAGTTGGCAACTATTGAGTTTTCTATGCTGCATCTCAGTTCCAAGGAGACTGGAGAAAAAGTCTTACACTTCATCTGAAGCCCAGGAGGCAAGGAGGGAGATAGGAAGGCAGGCGGTCCATGGCCTCATAGCTGTTTCTTACAGACCTTTCATTCCCTCGTGTACCTGGGGAAGCACAAGTTCTTCTGCCAAGACTCAGATAAGCCATGAGTTGAGCCTTTGCCTCTGTGGATGCATGCTAGATGTCCAGGGCACCAGGATGAACCGTTCCCTCAAATGTCCATCTTCTGTTGTGGACATTTGTCCTTGTTTTTGTCAACAGTACAGGAATCTCCTTCCTAAAGTTCAGGACTTCTTCCCTCCTTGAAAAAGAGCTCATCCCCCATTACAGAAGTTAACAATGTTAGATGCTTTCTAATGTCCTTTGCAGTTGGGATAAAGCAAGTTACATACTATCTATCCACCTATCACATGTTCTCATTTCCAAGTTTGACAAAGAACAAGTGTCAAAATGAAGCCGAGACCACACAGAATCTATCCTGATGAGAAGCACCATTTCTATAGCGTAAATACTGAACTTGCAGTGGCTGTAGTTGAAGCTTTCATCATGGGAAGCAAAGGGCAGTGACCCAGCCCAATGGAGGCACGAGAAGTGTCTTCATCACGTATTTAGGATGATTTTCACTGTCATTTTGGGTGCATTACTTGCCACCTTTATCTTTGGACTCTCCTGGAGATTTAGTGAGCTACTCAGTATCCTTTAAGAAAACTATCTCATGTTTAAAAATAAAAAAAGTATTTTTCTCTCAATGGCATATAGGATCCTTAAATGATACATCCTCTAACACAAAATTTCTGCAACTAACCTACCACCTCCCACTTTCTGTTGATATTACTCAGACACCCCATCCATCCATCATTAAGCCATCTTTATATGGGTCTTGGTTATCAAATACCTCAATATTTAAAGAAATGCAATTCTAATGATGGCATCTCAGGTTTCATGATTGAAAATGTGTTTGATTAAAAATGATGCACATTCACTTGGAGGCAGTATGGACCATACATTATGGAACACATATTAGAGCAGAAAAAAAAATCACCCATAACCCTATCAGGCAATACTTTTATTTTTTCTTTCTAGTCGCTTTTTTTTCATACCAATCAAGGAAATTTAATGTTTCCTTCGAATTACATGCCACATAAAGGCTATAGCAATTTTTTTTAACACTCATAATTGAGTTTGTATTTCTTAACAACAACAGCCACTTTGACTTATTCTCCAGCATTTTCCTATGCTGTTTGAGATTTTGCGAAGTTCTTTTGCTTATTTCAGTCACTTTTTGATGCTTATTTTCACAGTACTGATAATAGCATCTCAAAAACTTCTTTTTTCTTTTATGAAATATAACCACTTCTCATAGTATTTAGCAGAGAAGGTGACAGCACCCCACTCCAGTACTCTTGCCTGGAAAATCCCATGGATGGAGGAGCCTGGTAGGCTGCAGTCCATGGGGTCGCGAAGAGTTGGACACGACTGAGTGACTTCACTTTCACTTTTCACTTTCATGCATTGGAGAAGGAAATAGCAACCCACTCCAGTGTTCTTGCCTGGAGAATCCCAGGGACGGGGGGCCTGGTGGGCTGCCGGCTATGGGGTCGCACAGAGTCGGACATGACTGAAGCAACTTAGCGGCAGCAGCATAGTATTTAGAAAACTCATTGGAGGTTACTTTGCCTATTGTAGGCTGTTTTCAGTATTGCATTATTGTAAATACCTCATGTTTTGAATATCTTTGTTCATAAAATATTTTTGTGTTTCAGGTGAACTTCTTAGCATGTATTCTTAAAACTGATATGATTAAGCAAAAGGATGTGAAACTGTCTTGATACATTAATCAGATTTCTTTCCTAAGAGTTATGTACTCTCACCAATCTTGGATGAGAATGCCAGTTTCATTGTATGCTAACTGATATTATATGATGACTTTTTTAAAAAATTGCTAACTTGATAGTCAAAATGATATTTTAAATAGATGAATGGCATAACAGATGAAAAGGTAAGAAGAGATGATTTCTAAAATAAGGACAAAAAGCCCAACAAGCAGATGAAAAATATTCACCCCTATTAATAAGTAGCAAAAATTAAAATTATACTGATTTTGAAACTACCTGGAGATTAAGGTTTTCAGAAACATTTACATTTCAGGCTGTATCTGCTTATGAGGAAGTTTGATACAGTTTTTAAGTGATTATTTAAGCTAAAGAAGGTATGTATTTAGGGCTGCACCTATTTGTATCAGATGTATTCAGCCCAGACATAACTGCTCTTAACTTTTTCTTCTTCCAGTGACCTTGGGAGGTAGTGATGGATTTGCCCCTTACTTGCAGACAGCATGCCTAATATAAGTGGGACCGGATTTTACAGCCAGAGATTTATTCTTCCAGGTCACATTTATCTTTTCTGGAAGATGATGTCTCATCCCAACACCCTTGTAGCCCAACATTGTCATT
Source organism: Giraffa tippelskirchi (assembly GCF_054371585.1). Taxonomy (NCBI): domain Eukaryota; kingdom Metazoa; phylum Chordata; class Mammalia; order Artiodactyla; family Giraffidae; genus Giraffa; species Giraffa tippelskirchi. The sequence goes on along the minus strand of NC_137280.1, from coordinate 33,777,351 downwards.
GCTGTTGTTTGTTATTGCAAAATGGCTTCCTTTTCTCTTCTTTGTATCGTGGGTGGCATTACTTGATTTTCTCGTTGATGCATATTTTATTGGCCGCTTGTTTCTTAATGTGTGTACATTTTCCCTTTACACTGTACATTTAAAAATGCCACTTGTAGGCATATTGAACTTCTGACCTTATCAAGCTTCATTTTTTTGTATGAAGCTAAAGAAGGGATGTATTGGATGCCTTAGAAGTCTATTGGTCTCTTTAAAGCAGGGGTCACACATTAGCTTATCATGAGTTGTAACTGGCCCATAGACATGTTTGCTATGAAATATGTAAACAAAAGCAAATCATCAACGTTTAAAATGTGTGAGATTTTATTTACAAGTTCAGATTTCAGCTTCCTCTTCAAAAAAAATTCTTATGATCTGGAAACACTGAGTCCAGATTTTAAAAATACACATTTTTTTAAATCGTTTAGACTGCTGCTTGCACATAATAGCTGCTTAAGACACATCCGGTGTCATTATTAACTGCCTGGTCCTGTAGACAGTTGAGTCTGCAACCTTGTTTTAGAATCTCTAAATCTGGCTTGAGCATACCTCACTGATGCAGTACCCTCAAAATAGAATGAAAACTTCCTTATGGGAATTTTCACTTTCTTCTCAGTAGAACCTCATTGAGAAAGGTGGTCTTCCCCGTCACCCACAGACAGACAGACAGACACACACACTACTACCACCACCACACCAGGTGTCAAGATGGATAGTACTACAATACTGGAGAGGGTTAGGGATCTCCGAGCAATGTCTTTTCAGTTAGACAGCCCAACTGCTGCCCTTAGATTCAAGGAAGTCCAAAGGCAGAGCATTTAGTTTTATTCTTTCTTCCCATAGAGTGGTGGTCTCTTATGGAAGGATAATCCCTTTTATTTCTCTAGATTCCACCTCCTCTTACAATTTTCTCAATTTTTTTTTTACCACAACCACTCTTTTGTATTTTCCCCTCCTATTATTTCATTTCCTTTAGCTCAAACTCCTCTGAGTTATAGTTTTTTGTTTTTTTTTTTCCTCTTTACAGCTAGACTTTTTAAGAGAGAGATCTATACTCATTGTTTACACATTCCTTATTTTGGCTCTCTCCCAACTCAGATTGAAATGGTTCAAGCCAAGGTCACTAGTTACCTTCTAAGTGTGAAATCTAATGCTGTTTTCCTTTCCATTTTTTTTAAAAATTGTGTTTATTTTTGTGTTTGTTTTTTATTGTGCTGGGTCTTCTTCGCTGCATGGGCTTTTCTCTAGTTGCAGCAAATGGGGGCTATCTCTAGTTGCAGTGTGCAGACTTCTCATTGCAGTGGCCTTTTTTTATTGTGCAGCACAGACTCTTGGGCACTTGGGCTTCACTAGTTGTGGCTCCCGGGCTCTAGAGCACAGACTCAAGAGTTGTGGTGCATGGGCTTAGTTGCTCTGCGGCCTGTGGGATCTATCAGGATCAGGGACCGAACCTGTGTCTCCTTCATTGACAGATGGATTCTTTACCACTGAGCCACCAAGGAAGCCCCTCTATTTTTAACATAATACCTTTCTTAAGATACAAATCATATCTCTCATATTTTACTTAAAGTATTCCATGGAATAGTTCTTAGTATACTCAAAGAATCCTTCAATCATCACCACAATCACTTTTAGACCATTTTCATTGTCTCAAAAAGAAATTTCATACCCATAAGCTACCATTCCCCACTTCCTGCCCAGCCCCAGACAACCACTAATCTATATTTTCTCATCTCTATATATTTACCTATTCTGGACATTGGATGAAAACGGAATCATCAATATGACCTTTGCAACTGGCTTCTTTAATTTAGCATAACATAGCCAAGTTTCAATCATGTAGTAGTATATAGAATCAGTGTGTGTGTGTGTGTGTGTGTGTGTGTGTGTGTACTCACTTGTGTCTGGCTCTTTGCAGCCTCATGGACTGTAGTCCGCCAGGCTCCTCTATCCATGGGATTTTCCAGGCAAGAATACTGGAGCGGGGTCCATTTCCCACTCCTGGGGATCTTTACGACCAGGGATCGAAACTGCATCCCTTGTGTCTCTTTCATTGGCCGGCAGATTCTTAACCACTAGCACCATCTGGGAAGCCCATAGTATCAGTGTTTCATTTGTTTATATAACTGGTTGCTATTCCATTGAATGGAAATATACCACATATTGTGTATTTATTTATTAGATGATAACCATTTCAGTTGTTTCTACTCAATGAGTCTATTATGAATGAATCTATTAAGAATAATGTTCCTATGAACATTTGTATGCAGATTTTCATGTGGATATATTTTTTAATTCTCTTGGGTTTTGGTGAATTTTTCATTTGTATCTTTCATCTCTAGAAATTCCATTTAGTTCTTTAATGTATTTTCCAGTTTTCTTCTTTCACGTTTATGTTTTTACCTTAGGTCCTTGAGCATATTGAACATATCTACAGTAGCTATTGTAATACCCTTATCTACTAATGTCATCATCTTTATCATTTCTATGTTTCAGTTGATAGACACCAGCTTATAGTTTACAAATTTCTGCTTCTTGGCATGGCTACTAATGTTTGCTGGGTGGTGGACATTTTAAGTGTTATATCATTGTCTATATTTTGTTTCTTTTTCCTTTTCATGTGGCAGGTAGCTCTTACTTGTAGATGAATTTCTTACTTTTCAGCCTTATTGGTAAGTCTTGCTAGAGTGAGTTTAGGGTAGCTTTTACTCTAGTTCAACTTTAATCTTAACAACTCAAATACAACCCTCCTGGAGTCTCTACTGAATGCCTAGTCATTATCATAGTGTGGTTCTTTGAACCAGCAATGTGGGCATCATCTTATTAGTGATGCAAAGTCTTAGTCCCACTCTAGACATACTGAATCAGAAGCTCTGGGATTGCGGACCAGTTATCTGTGTTTTAACAGGTGCTCTGGTGCATTCTAATGTCTGAGAACCATTTACCAGAGCATCCTTCTCAACGCATTTTCTGATTCAGTAGTCTGGATAATGTCTAAGATTCTAAATTTTTGACAGGCTCTTAGATACCAGTGTTGCTGCTGAGCCTCTGACCTCAGTTTGAATAGCAAGGGCCTAGAAACCTTACTTTCAGCCAAGGAGTCCAATTACAATGTCACAAGAATGTTTCCTTTTTAAGTATCTACATAATGATAAGCAATCTATTCATGAATTTCTATATTGAGGCTACAAATAGGAGCCTTACTGGATAAGTGAAAGTGAAAGTGAAAGCCACTCGGTCATGTCCGACTCTTTGTGACCCCATGGTCTATACAGTCTATGGAATTCTCCAGGCCAGAATGTTATGGGAAGCACACTGATTGAAACCGCCCACACTGGCCAGGCACCATAGTAACCATTTGTATGAGTTGTTTTATGACAGGAGGTTCTGGTAAGGAACACGGAACTAATAAGCCTCCACCAACTGGAAGAGTTCGGGAAAGGTCAAAAGGAGACACCACATGTCCCACCACCTCCCAGAATCCTTCTCTCTGGCATCCATCTTGGCTGAACAAGGTGTGCACCACCAGGAAGGGCTCTGAGTCAGAATGATTGGCTAAAGACAACCCGGAAACTAATCCCACCGCCATAAAACCCGAGACTGCAAGCCATGTGACAGAGCTGTTCGCCTGGGTTCCCTTACCCCACTGCTCTCCACCTGGGTGCCCTTTCCCAACAAAATCTCTTGCTTTGTCAGCAGATGTGTCTCCTCAGACAATTCATTTCTGAGTGTTAGACGAGAGCCCCGTTTCGGGCCCTGGAAGGGGTCTCCTTTCTTGCAACAAGAATACTGAAGTGGGTAGCCTTTACCTTCTCCAGGGGAGCTTCCCAACCCAGGGATCGAACTCAGGTCTCCCGCACTGCAGGCAGATTCTTTACCAGCTGAGCCACAAGGGAAGCCCATTACTGGATATATCCAGTAATATACTGGTAGCATATTACTGGATATGCTACCCACAAAAATAAGTATTTTTAGGTGGAAATAGAGTAGGTACTTCTTTTAATTCCTAAATCCAAGTGCAAATAGGATAGAGACATTGAACTAGTCATAAGGATAAAATGTCATTTGCTAAAAATTTTTATATTCTAGATACTGCCTAATTCTTTAAATTCTGACATTAACCTGAAGAGGTCAATATCATTATTTTTACTTTTTTATATTTCCTACTTTAATCTCTCCAATGGAAACTCAGATTAAACTACTCATTTGATGCCATCCAGGGCTGTCAAGTTCAAATTGCAATACTATAGTGTTTTTGTTTCTTGTTTTGCTTTAGTATTTTAGTTTGAATGCAATATTAAAGTGAAAAAAAAAAGAACCAGTGAACTTTCTATGTGTTAAATTATCATGATTATTACAATAAATCTAAATTAAACATGGATTCCATGTAATGCCATCTGACAGACTGCATGCACTGCTCTGAGTTCATGACAACCAGTTTTAAACAAGATTTCCATCACCTCAAAAAGTCATGTACTGGCACAAGTATTGTATTATTTTCTTTACATTAACCAGCAGAACAGTGCCTCTGTTTTAATAAGAAGTAGGAGGTTAATCTTGGCAAATAAAGGAAAGACTTTGAAAGGCTTGGCAAAAATTGGAGCTTTGTATACTGTGGTTAAAACTATGTCACCTCTGTTTCAAAGTCAGGGCACCATGGTTGGGAAATTGAAGTGGTTCAGTGAGGTCTCCATGGAAGGAAGATGTGGGTTTACCCAGTATGCACTGCGGCCCACTCACTCTCTCTATTTTTCTCTTTCTCTCTCTGTCTTGTTTAAACACATGCAAAACTCTATTCTTAAACATAGATTTAAACTCTGCTCTCTGCAGCAATTATTCTATAGCCTGAAGCATGAGATTTCATGATTAATATCTTGGATCAGAAAACAAATTATTATTAGTTAAAAAGTTACCCATCTTTAAAAAAAATAGCAAACCAGAACTATGCTTTCTAGTTTTGGCCATTACATACTGAATTTTACATCTTGGGTAAATGCCACTGGAAAAATTTTCTCCCTTTATAAAAATCATTCAAACTATTTTTTTTTTTTTTGTAACTGAGACTCTCTTTCCTAAATCTGGTTTCTTAAATCTCCAGTATGAATGGCTTGAGGTGAAGGATGTCCTAAACAGATGATCCTCTGAAGTTTTTTTTTGTAGAAATGTGATTCACATTCTCTTCCTCCTTCCCTGTCCTCCCATCTCCGCAACCTCCTCCATAAACTTTAGCATGTTCTTACCTGAAGATAAAAGGCAGGCTAAATGGCCATTCAGAGATCTCATAGCCTTGTGATACTGTAACTATCTTCTTGGGCCAAATTTATACATAAACCAGATTTTACTGTCTGGGTATTCAGCTTGTAAGAAGTAACTGGGTCTAATCATACCCTAAGTTCTTAATCAAAACAGAGAGCTTCAGTGTCACATCACAAAGCTCTTTACAACTTAATTTAGAAAAATAAAGCAATTTTTTTTTTAACATGCTCAATGGTAGGAGCTGGTGGAAACGGAGACGTTTCTAAGGATGTCTCTTGAAAAGGACTGGCAGGCCTTGGGTTGGAGAGCCCTATAGATGCTTGGCGACCTGGAAGAAACTGGGTTCTGCCTGGGTGGTGCTTGGCAGGTGGGGGTTTGAAGGGACAGAGAGGAGGTGAGACACTGGAACAGGAGTAGCCCAGAGTTGGGCGTAACCCAAGGAGGAAATAGAGTATACCCAGGTGAGCGAGCAGTCAGGACTCAGGAGGCTAGATACCCGAGGGTAAATTAATATGAGGACTCCAAAGTCTGAGCAGGCAGGTAGTCATAAACTGAGAATGCCACACGGAAGCAAAGCCAGGGAACCAGAAACTTGGCAAGCTGTGTGAGCACTGGCATCAGTAACTAAAGACCTCAATCACAGGAGTGGAGCCCTGTTTATGATGTAGTTGGAAAGGCACGAGCGGAAAGAATCTGACCTCAAATCCCTCCCCACCACACCCTGTGACCCTCTACTTCTAGCCCAGTGCCCCAGTGTCCCACGCTGTGAAAGGAGAAATGAATCACCGTGCAGCCCCATCTCTAACGTGCAGCTTAGGGACTTTACCTGCCTCATCGGGTTGCTAAGAACAAAATGAATGTAGTGAAGGGATCAGGAAATACCTGCATGCCTTGAACAGGTGCTCCGTAAATACCAGTTCCTCTTTCTTCTTTTCAGTGATGATCTTCCATCTTTACTTTCACCTGGGGCTGGTGACAAGGGATGAATGACGAGAGCAGGTAAAGGCCAGTGATTCACGTAGCTGGAAAGGCAATGAGAAGCAGGAGAGATAGACAATGCTGACACAGGGCTGGGGATCCGTCGGGGGAGGTGGTGTATTTAAATTGTTGATAACTTTCAGAAGCAAGTTCTAGCTGGAAAGTCCTCTTAGGACAGGATGACGGAGGGATATTTTGAATTAAAATAACTTCCTGCTTAAAAAAGAATCCTGATCCATTTCTGCTTGTGGTCACTTGACTTTATCTTGATGGTCAATGAGCTTTCTTCTAGGAGGAGATGACAGTCTGGTGGGAACTGTGTATGTATCCATGTGCAGTGGCTGGGATGGTGAGATGGAGGGATCATCTTGAAGATGTTTTTGCAAAGCAAATCTACTGTCTTTACTGACATAAGTGTGTTGTTGAGGGTGGCTTTTCAAAGGGCGCAGAGGGTTTGAAGAAGATAACTTTCTGCTACAAAAAGTTGTTCTAAAATTGAATTCTGACAATGCTATTCCCTTGGTTATAACCCTCAGTGATCCAGCCTCCCCTCCTTCCCACACTGGTGCCCCAAGGATAAACTCCAAACTCCTTAATATGATGAATAAACCTTCAAGATCTATCCTTATCATGCTCTGTGGTCTCATCAGTTACTTCTCCACCTCCCGCCCACTAGCCTAAGCTGAACTAAGCTATTTAAGATTCCAATGGCATCCCATGTTCTCTCCGCATCCTTATAAATAGTACTCATACTACATGTAATATTTTTTCTGCTCCACTCTGTTTATCTTTAAACTCTTGCTTGTGCTCTACATCCTAGTTTGAAAGTCACTTCTTCCAGAAAGCCACCTCAAATCCCCTAAGACTAAACCAACTGTTCTCTTCACCACAAGTGTCTATAGTATCCTATGTTTATTCCTATTGCAGCAATAAATAAATACATAAATCACATTGTGTGGTAATTACCTAAACACTAATTTCTCTCCCCCACAAAGCTGTGGATGTTCAAGGGACAAGAACTGCCTGGTCAACCCCATACCAGGAGCACCTGAAAGCTAGTAACAGTAAACATTTGTTTTATGAATAAAAGAATGAACTGAACTTGAACAAAAAATTTTCCAACAACAACAAAAATAATCCAAAGGAATTTTAGTGATAATAAAGCACATAGTGGAATATCAATGGTTCTTGAGGAAAACTGATTTAAAGTTGTGCAGTGGCACATGAAAAGATGCTCAACATCACTAATTATCATGTTTCATGCGAGCGTAGTTGCTCAGTCATGCCCAACTTTTTGTGATTCTGTGGCCTGCCAGGTTCCTCTGTCCATGGAATTTTCCAGGCAAGAATACTAGAGTAAGTTGCCATTTCCTCCTCCAGGGAATCTTCCCAGTCCAGGGATTGAACCCATGTCTCCTGTGTCTCCTGCATTGGCAGGTAGATTCTTTACCACTGAGCCACTAATTGTCAGAGAAATGCAAATTATGTGATCTAACCTAATAGGTTCTTAATAAAGATTGTTGAACTTACACATCTAAGGAAAAGAGGTTTTTTCAAGTCTCAGTGGCTGGGCCTGAGCCCAGTTGTCCCCTCTTGCTGTTCCCTAATCAGAAAAGCCAGAAAGATCACATGGGTGAGGGAGTCAGACTGCTAGAAGTCACTTTTCCGATATTTCCTTGCTCTGTAAATTTAAAAGCTACAACCAATTATGGAATGTGAGCAAATGCATAAGACAAAGACCAGAAACCTATATCTCATAAAGTGTTTCGCAGGAATTTGCTAAGCAATCCTGGCAACAGCCCTACAAGTAGATGCTAATTTATTCTCACTTTACAGACAAGGAAATTGAGACAAAGAGTTGAAGTAATTTGCCCAGTGTCCTGTTTCTTGTGAGTGGTAGAGCAGGCATTCAAGCTCAATGTGACTCCAAACCCCACCCTCCATTGCCTTTGAGAAGCCCTAGGTGGTGGAAACATTGGTAGTACAAGGTAACATATGAGAAACATGTGTGTGACCTCCTGCCCTTGCTGGCATGGTGTCTCTGAGTCCTGGCATGCTAGGGAGGGGCAAGGTCTTAAAGTTCATGAAAGGATTACCTAGTACACCTGAGCACAGTGAGCCCCATTATTGGCGAAAGAGACATAATTCTGCTGATAACTTCCTCCTGCGAAATAGTGAGTTAAAGTTTTCTGCAAGCATAGGAGCTAATATTTATTGCCATAAAACTGACATTTTATAAACCTATAAGTTTAAACAGTTTAGAAAATTCACAGAAAAGAGGAGGCAAAGAGAACGGGTCTGTTTGAAAATAAAATAATTGTATACAAAACTCCTTGAAGTACTCATCTATTAGGGTGAAACTAAGAAATGTAAATGAGCAAACTCCTGGAGACAGTGAAGGACAAGGAAACCTGGCGTCCTGTAGTCCACAGGGTCACAAAGTGTCAGACACGACTTACCAACTGAATAACAACAACAAAAAGAAATGTAAACTATTATTGTGTCAACATCAAGAATTTTTTTAGGATAATTTTACTTGTTATGTTTATTTGTCTCCCAGATTTATTAAGGTATAATTGACAAGTAAAATTGCACATATTTAAGGTGTACAATGTGGTGATTTGATATATGCATAATTGTGAAATGATTATCATGATCAAAATTAACACAACCATCACTTCATAAAGGTACCTTTTTTATTTTCATGGTGAGAATATTTAAGATCAAGTCTCTCAGCAAATTTCAAGTGTACAGTACAGTATTATTAACTCTAGGTACCATGTTATACATTAGATCTCAAGAGCCTATTCATTGTGTACTCAAAATTTTGTACCCTTTGACTAACCTCTCTCCATCCCCCCTACCCTCAGCCTCTGGCGACTACAATTCTAGCTTCTTTCTATGCTATTGACTTTTTAGAGTCCGTAAATAAGTGATACTGCATAGTATATGTCTTTCTTTGTCTGACTTACAATAAATACATTTTCATATTTTTGTATTGCAGACAATTTCCTGAGAGTTATCATTTTGCAAAATCAAACAAGGTCTAGCAAAAATATAATCAATGGGTTTTAAATAATAACAATGGTAGATATATCATTGTCTTACTGGCAGCTTGAGTGTGCTAATTCAGAACTTGGGGGTTTTGTTATAAAAAGGCTGTTAATCTAGTCTTCTGAGCCTAAAAACATGATGCTGCTATGTGTCTCATTGCAAACCTTTGAAGATATAAATGTCTAAGATATTTTTTTTCTGTTGTATTTAGTTGACTTTCTAAATATTAAGAGAAAAAGTTTACAAGGCAAATGAATGACGCCAAAGGTAAAGGAATCTTCTGTGTTTCATCTTGTGGTGTGCTTTACCATGGAGGAATATCCTTTTTATGATTGAGGAAGCACTGGTGTTCAAACTCTCACTGCAGTGTCCACTTGCAGTTTCCTTCTTTATCATTCCAGAAATGAGACAGACAGTGAGCGGCACTCAGGACCCTCATTTACTCTATGTGTAACACCGCAGGTTAAATGGAACTTTTGATTCAATTTTGTCAGATATGGTATTTGTTGAAAGCCAGCTATTTACGAAACAGATTGAGAGTTGCTGCAAACAGCTAGAGCTGTTGATTGATTGCTATTATTCAACCTCTTCTCCTGGAGCCCATCAAAAGTCAAAAGGACTGGCTGTGAACACGTATACCTGGAGGCTGGGTGAATAGAACTTAGTCAGAGGTGTGCTTCTATGGACCCAAGTCCCTGCTCAGGAATTCACCTGAATGAATGAGTTTGGTAAATATGTATTGTGTAACTATTCTGTGCCTATCTCAAAACACAAGCGCCAAATAATTCATTCAGCGGGCATGCAATGTGTATTTATAGAACTCGTGTCATATGCCAGGCACTGTTGAGTGTAGGGCATTCAATATACAGCAATAGAATTTGCTTCAAAAGATCCACAGGATAACAAGTGCAACAAAGAGGTGACAGCAAAATGAAGTCAGTAACGGGGGCAAATACCAGACAGCAGAGCCTTGGTCAGTTCAGTGTTCAGCAGGAGTTATTTTCTCAAGCTCTGAGATACTTCAGTATCTTGGTAGTTTCCCTCACCCATCTTATAAATGGTTCCTTTCTTCATCTGTTCTCAAATGTCTCCCTGTGTGCTGCTGATACCCAGATGGTACAGTCCTAAAATTACGAGGTGAAGCGGAGTCTTCTGCTGACCTAAAATCAACTGTCGTTGGCCTATGCCTCTGAAGTTTGGAGGTTAATTGACAGCAACGCTGTGCTTAATACAGCCACTAATAGGACCGAGGCCATGTGTGAAGGTCTGAAATACTATCCAAGTCTACAGGATTAGAAAAGAGCATCCCCACAGTGTGGCTTTCTCAAAAATAAAAGAATGTATTTTGGAAGGGAATGAAGTATGTAAACAGGCTCCATGCTTGAAGGGTAATCGGAATTTGACATACCAGGTGGCTGAAAACAGAATTTGCAGCAAGATGCCTCTCTTCAATAGCTCTTTGAAGAGCTGGGCACAGTCAGGCACTAGACATTTAGATATTTCTTCTTCTGATCCCTCTCAGGTGGTTTCTGCCAGATATGCTGCGGGAATGTGGCCCTGACATTCTCCCAAATAGGAATCCAAAAAAGTGTGGGAAGCATTGCTTATCTTCCTTTCCTATTGTTTTCCTTCAGTGGAGAGTTGAAGCTCACTAGAATATAAAGCAGTTTAATTCAAATAGAAGACTTCAACTTTTGCCAGGAATTTGGCTTAAGTCACTTGAATCCACATGGATATTTACACAAATCCACAAACTATTAAAGCAAAACTGCCAGGCTTCGAATTACCTTAGGCAGGAGCAATTATTTATTTTTTGTTTCGTCTTCAGCACACAGCTCAGACCCTCATACAAGTACTCGACAAACATTTAGTTAAAGAATGAGCAAATTCAGGACAAAAGTAAATTAGAATAAATTTCTTTGTATTTCTGCACATTTTTTAAAGTAGACACAGGGGGCTCAGACGGTAAAGAATCTGCCTCCAGTGTGGGAGACCTGGGTTTGATCCCAATTGGGAAGATCCTGTGGAGAAGGGAATGGCAACCCTACTCCAGTATTCTTGCCTGGAGAACCCCATGTACAGAGGAGCCCTACGGACTACAGTCCCTGGGGTCCCAAAGATTCTGACACAGCTGAGTGAGCAACAGTTGTACTTTTGTTTTCCCTTAAAGTAATCGCCTTCCGGTCAGGGTGAGTAGTAGGCAAAGACATTTCAACAATGCTGCTGGTGAAGTGGTAAAGAATCTGCCTGCCAAAGCAGGAGACAAAAGAGATCTGAGTTCAATCCCTGGGAGTAGAAAATGGCATCCCACTACACACACACACACACACACACACACACACACTGCTGTTTGTATACCACTTTTAGAGTCAGTCACACTTTCTCTTGCTGCTGGTGCTGTTCTTTAGCCACTATGTCGTGTCTGATCCTTTGCAACACTATGGACTATAGCCTGCCAGGCTCCTCTGTCCACAGGATTTTCCAGTCCAGAATACTGGAGCAGGTTGCATTTCCTTCTCCAGGGGATCTTCCCCACCCGGTGATCAAACCTGCATCTCCTGCATTGGCAGGCATATTCTTTACCACTGAGCTGCCTGGCAAGCCCACATAAGCACTCCTAGAGAGTGGCAAATCTTCATCATTTGGGAAAGGATTTCATTTTTTTTGAAGCTGGTAAAAGTTATAGAGAGTCATATTTTGTACGTAAGATGAATAACCGAAGTAGGTTGTACTATATATATATATATGTATATATTTTATGTCTATATATGTATCTACTTATAAATATACACACAATACATACATATATATAAACAAAGTGTGAGTACAAAGTAATAAAATATCTTTTATTTTTGCTTTCCTTGATGACACTCAAATATGCTTGGAAATCATCAGATTTCAAAGTATGGCAATTCTACAAATATTCTGAGCAATGACAACTTGAAAAAATGAGTATGTAGTTTCCCAACATGATTACTCTAAAGAATAACAATCTTTTGAATATTTAGTTTCTACCCTGTTCATTGAAGAAACGGTACTATACAAGTCCTGATACTTGGTGAGCATTCAATATGAACTAGTTGCCTGAAATGAAAATACCATTTCCTTATAACTGTACCTCAGTTTTCCCTCCCTCTCTCTCCCTTCCTTCCTCCCTTCTGTCCCTCTCTGGATCTCTTGCACAATTCACGGCACCTTCTCATTACTTTACTTTTTAAAAGTATTATTTTAACATTTCCCCATTATTTCTGATCTCCACTAATATTTCCTACCCATCCTGTTTTGTACTTTTTCAAGTACATTAGCTTATATTTTCAGATATATTTGTGTCTATGAAACTGCTTAATGCTGTTTGGTGAGATACATTTTTTTTTCTGTATTTTTTACTCAACATTATGTTTTTAACATACTTTCCTGTTACCAGATTTGTCTCCCAGGCATTGCTTTTAACTCTTGCACGGCATCCCTTTGTACCTGGCGATGGATACCCAAGTTGCCTTCAATTCCCTGCTACATGTTCCCTTATGGAACTATGGATGACTTTTGTCTCTGGGGAGGGTACCAACAAATTAGGTTACAAATTCAATTACATGGTGCTGTCAGATTTCCCTTCAAACTAAACTGCAATGTACTCCAACAAAGAGTGCCTGTGAGTCCCTGTTTCCTTTCTTGAGGTCGATAGCTTCATTTGGAATTATCCAACTTTTTCATTTTCACCAACCCAGTGGATATAAAATAGTTCCTATTAGCATTTTAAGTTGCGTTACTCATAGTACTAGTGGGCTGAAGCATGTCTTCGGATGCTTATGGTCTAATTGGGGCTCCTCTTCTGAATATTGTGTGTTTTTATTTTTGCCTGCCCCTACCACTTAGACCCATGTCTATCATCTTGTTGATTTACCAGAGTTCCATATACATTCTAAGTTTTTTTCTAATAATCTGAATCTATATTTATTCTTTTCTAAGTAATTCAAACCCCGTGACCTTCTGGTTTTCCCTAGACTATTGGATTATTTGAGATCAATGTTGCTAATGAACAATATATCATAAGTGTTTTCATGCTTCAAGGCTTTTGAGTCTCATCCTTTTTAATATGTATTCCTAATAAGTGTATTCTGTAGGGAACTTCTGCCACTGATGCAGATTTCTTTTTGATCTACCTGTCACTGAATTCTGTTTTCTGATTACAGATCTCATCAAAGGTACTAATAAACTTAGGACTGGCTAGCAGATGAATCCTTCAGTCCTAAAGACTGAAGGCTGAAATACCAAATAAATCACAATACCTAAAGCAAACAGTCCCAATGTTTGTTGAGTTTAGATTATTCTGTTTATGTACATTTTTTTCTAGCACCATATATTAAAAACTGCTTTTTATTTCAAAGTAAGATTACATCTAAGGAGACTAGTAATATAAAAAGAAATTTTTTCTAAGAGTACCTTGTCCTTATCTCCGAAAATAAAGTATTGAAGATTAACTGATTGCAACAAAAGACTAGATCATCTCTAGGTAAATAATGATGAGGATGTTTCATGAAAAATAAGTGTCAGTGTAGCAGTAGCTCCTTATACTGGTTTCCTTTTTATTTTTATGTTTTTTAGCCAACAGATTATTCTAAATTCAGTAACCTTGGCTGCACATAGCAGTGCTCATGAAGAATGAACTTATCAATTTAGTTAACATACAACATATGTGTACCCAACCACGGACTGGAGTTAAGACTTAGACTGGAATTTCAGCCCCTTATCATCTGGCTTCTAATTCAGTCTTTGGATTTTATGTCTCACAAACTTCTTATACATTCCAAATTGAACTGGACACTTCACAATTTGTTGAACGCTCCAGTACATTCCCACTTTTCTGCTCTTGGTCCTGCAACCTCCTCTCTGGCATTCCCACTCTTTCATGCTGAAATTGTCCCCATCCCTGAGGGCTCAAAAAGCTGTCCAGTGGCCAGTTCTCAGTGATGTCATCTCACCGCCCCCTAGATGTATCCTTCCTTTTTTGTTAAATCCCATCACATTTAAAACATGCCTCTCATGTAGCATTTTAAAAATAATCTATTTCCTGAAATTCTGCATGTTGGGGTGTTTGCATCTGTTACCAGACTAGAGTTTAAACTCCACAAGGGTAGAGCTTGGGTCTTGCTGATCTCCAGCCCCAGCAATGCCTGGCTTGGTGCCTTTCATAATTAACTGTTATTGTTCAGTCACTAAGTCAAGTTCGACTCTGTGACCCCATGAACGGCAGCATGTCAGGCTTCCCTATCCTTCATTGTCTCCCTCAGTTTGCTCAAATTCATGTCCATTGAATTGATGGTGCCATCCAACCATCTCATCCTCTATTGCCTTCATCTCCTCATGCCCTCAATCTTTCCCAACATCAGGGTCTTTTCCAATGAGTGAGCTCTTTGCATCAGGTGGCCAAAGTATTAGAGCTTCAGCTTCAGCATCAGTCTTTCCAATGAATATTCAGGGTTAATTTCCTTTAGGATTGACTGGTTTGATGTCCTTGCAATCCAAGGACTCTCAAGAGTCTTCTCCAGCATCACAGTTGGAAAGCATCAATTCTATGGTGCTCAGCCGTCTTTGGCCACCTGATGCGAAGAAATGACTCATTGGAAAAGACCCTGATGCTGGGAAAGATTGAAGGTGGGAGGAGAAGGGGATGATAGAGGATGAGACGGTTGGATGGAGTCACTGACTCAATGGACATGAGTTTGAGTAAACTCCAGGGTGGACAGGGAGGCCTGGCGTGCTTCAGTCCATGAGCCTGCAAAGAGTCCAACATGACTGAGCAACTGAACTGAACAACCTTCTTTATGGTCCAACTCTCATATCTGTTTGTGACCACGGGGAAAACCATAACTTTGACTATATGTACCTTGGTTGACAAAGTGTTGTCTCTGCTTTTTAGTATGCTCTCTAGGTTTGTCATAGCTACTTTTTTTCTAATTAATTAATTTTCTTTATAAGTAATTACTGAATATTAAATGGATGTCTAGGATATCAACAAACTGTTAAAAATATTGCACAGAGGGTGAGGAAGAAATTGCTTCATATTTACAATGAATCAAGGATGAGTGGCAGTGAAATCAGTGAAGCCTGGGAAAGCTGAGACAAACCTTGTCAGTTCACATCCTTGCTCCACTGTTTAGAAGGTTGCCTTCCTCAACCAGATGGTTCAACCACTTCATTTCCTCACTTGTATAACAGAGATAATAATATCAGCAGCCAAGATGGTCTCAGTTAGGATTAAATAAGTTAATAATTTAAGCATAAAATCAAAGAAGTTTTCCTGAATGCCCATACATTCATTTACATGTTAGTTAGGTAAATGTTATTTTCATTAGGATTTTTTCTGTGGGTTTAGACTATAACTAAAATGATATTGGTCGTAGATGGCATTTTGCCTGACTAAATGATAGTCAGAGATGTGAAGTATGTAATAAAAAACACTGGAAGGTAAAATGAAAACTTAGTCAGTGTAATTTGAGAAGTTCTATGTTAAAATAGAATGTACTCGAATTCAAGAATAAAATTAAGAAATTGTTCACATCAGAGCCATTTCTTTGCATATTACTGTTTAATTGTGCAACATTTTTCTATTTAAGAACTCTTTTAATAACCAAATTGACTCTTTAGATTTGGTTGGTACTGTAGGCATGGAAACTAGGTAGGGAAAAACTTCACAATGTTCCAGGGCATGCCTTCTTACAACTTTACCATAAATTAAATGTACATTTGAAAGAATACAGAGTGCAATGTCAAGAGCAAGTTAACTCTGTTGGAGTCACCATGGAAGCCCATGTGTATAGTTAAAAGGAGTGCAAAGTGAAAGTCGCTCAGTCGTGTCTGATTCTTTGCGACCCCAAGAACTATACAATCCATGGAATTCTCCAGGCCAGAATATTGGAGTGGGTAGCCTTTCCTTTACCAGCTGAGTCATGAGGGAAGCCCTGATTGGGATTTGATGGCATTTGATAAGAACCCAAGATCTAGGAATCTTCCAAGAGCAGGCTAACACCTCCATAGAGTTAAGAAAACATTATGCCAAAGGGATATTCTAGGGGGAAAAAGCATTGTTTATTTTGTAAATACTTTCTGCCAAGTCCCAGTAGAGAAAGCCTTTAGCATGAGCTATCATCAGCAGGACAGCAAGTCTTTTAGGCCTCATTTCTCTAGGTCTACACCCTGCTCTCAACTTTCCATCTGAATGCTGTGATGATGAGTAAATCAGATCTCAAAGAAAAGAAAGAAGAGCAATTATTTGTTTATACTTTTGGTATGTGTAACATGTACATGTACATAACATGCACATGATCCAGACATGTGCATGTCTCAGACGTCATTGATCCAGTAACATGGCCTGAGTTGTTCTTGAACTTAACCCATGTAAAAGAACAATTGTTTTGTGGGACAGATGTGTAAAAAGATAGGCCTTGAATATCAAATGCTACTTCCTTGAAAATATCATCATGAATTGTATCTACAGCAGCCCCTCTCCGTTTTCCCTTTTCCAACTGAATATATGCTGTGCTGTGCTAAGTCACTTCAGTTGTGTCCTACTCTTTGTGACCCTATGGACTGCAGCCCACCAGGCTCCTCTGTCCATGGGATTCTCCAGGCAAGAATACTGGAGTGGGTTGTGTGCCCTCTGCCAAGGGATGTTTCTCACCTAGGTATAGAACCTGCCTCTCCTGTGTCAGGGCAGGTGGCTTCTTTACCACTAGCGCCACTTGGGAAGTCTAACTGAATATTTATAGGTCTTCAATTCCACCTTAGGCCTTACTAGTTTTGTTATCTTGAAGCAGCTCTATTATCCTTGAGTATTAATTTATTTGTCTGGGAATGGAGAATGGAGATGCCTCACTTTAGGATTTGTTGGGGAAGGAATGAAAGATTATAGAAGACATTTTTGGAACTTAGCTGATACCTAAAAAGTGTTAATTCTTCTACAAATTTTTTTCAGATTAATTTTCTTTTCCTATAGTCACCTCAACCTTAAGAAACCTTTGATACAAGCTAAGGCAAGGGTTAATGGGTAATACAGGAAAACCAATAGATAGGAAGATAACATGCAAAAGAGATATCTACCCCAATGAACTATCATTGCCTTGTCTGTCCAGTCATCTTTTCTTCCTTCTGGAAATTATTTCTCCTTCTTTATTCCTTCCTGGGAGATAATATTTATCTATTTCTAGCCATCTAGTTGTAATGGTAACTGCCACTCCCAGCCACACAGAATGATCAGGATGAGTCAATAAACCATGAGTGACAACACTCATAGACTGACCTTAGCTGATGGGTTTGGGAGTGAGGGCTCCCCAGGTGGTACGGTGGTGAAGAATCCACCTACCAAAGCAGGAGAAGCAGGTTCAATCCATGCATGGGGAAGATGCCCTGGAGAAAGAAATGGCAACCCATGCCAGTATTCTTGCCTAGGAAATACCATGGACAGAGGAGCCCAGTGAACTACAGTACATGGGATCGCAAAACAGACTAAACAATAGAGAAGCAATATTTATTATACAGATACTGATGCTCAGATACAGATATAAAGATACTCCAATCAAAAGTGACTGTGACTTGCTGTTAAATGGTTGATATAGATATGGACAGAATGTTATCCCACCTAAGCTAATAATTTCATTGAGAAGAGAGACAATACTCAAATGACAAAGTTCTAATTCTCCATGTGTATTGTCTCTTGGTTCAGTGAAATTCCTTCTAGATCATGAGAGAGGCTCTCAAGTCAAGGGAAAAAGTCATAGTGAAGTTATGTTCCCACTTTTAGAATATTAGGCATGTAAAAGCCTAAATTTACAAGGCCATCATTTTTCTACATGAAGAGATTCTTTATTCTGCAAAAGATTTACCACAGCATTTCTTCAATCAATAAAATCTCTTTCCAAAATAATCAAATATGTAATATTTCTGGATATGCACGTCTTACATGAAGAAAGACAAAACTATAAGCACAATAAATTGTCCAATGTATTTAATCTTGCAAGGTTTAGCCTAATGTAGATGATACATGAGAGTTCAAAGGTTGGACCCAAACCCATCTCATTGCAGATGAGATAAATACACTTTATTATTTTAACAGTTCTCAGATTCTCTTATATCTACTGTCAAGAGGAAAACATTGTAAGCTCTTTAGAACTCAACATCAAAAGTTATAGATTCATTAATACTATGGCAAGGACTACTGTATGGAAAATAATAATCACCATTCTTAGATGAGTGTCCTTTTACAGAAAGCATATTCTCATTTACAATCTTATAGGAATCTTACCGCAAATCATTTGAAGCAGGTATCATACCCTTTTCAAGAATTATAAAATTGAGACTAGAACATTAAATGACTTGTCCAAGATTACACATGGAAGTGGTGTATGAGAGAGTCAGGATCCTCATCCTTTTTTAAAAAAAAGTTCAAGTATAGCTGGCATACAATTTCATGTTAGTTTCAGATGTACAACATAGTGATTCAACATTTAAATACATTACAAAATGGTAGGATAAATCTAGTAATCATCTCTTCTCACACAAAGTTATTACAGTATTATCAACATGTGTGAGGGAATCCTAAGTCACTCAGCCACGTCCAAATCTTTGTGACCCTATGGATTGTAGCCTGCCACTCTCCTCTGTCAACGGGGTTTCCCAGGTGAGAATACTGGAGCAGGTTGTCATTCCCTTTTCCAATCGACCACATCTTTGATGCTGTATATTACATCCTGTGACTTATTTATTTAAAACAGGAAGTTTGTACCTCTTGATCCCCTTTCCTTACCTCCCTCAACCTCCCAAGGCCCTTTCCTCTAGCACCACCAGTTTGTTTTCTGTATCTAAGAGTCTGTTTTTTCATTTTGTTGTGTTTATTCTTTTTTAAATTTCTTTTTTGAAGGACAATTGCTTTACAGAATTTTGCTATTTTCTGTCAAACCTCAACATGAATGAGCCATAGGTACACATATATCCACTCCCTTTTGAAACTCCCTCCCATCTCCCTCCCCATCCCACCCCTCTAGGTTGATACAGAGCCCCTGTTTGAGTTCCCTGAATCATACAGCAAATTCCCATTGGCTATCTATTTTACATATGGTAACGTAAGTTTCCATGTTACTCTTTCCATACATCTCACCCTCTCCTTCCCTCTCCCCACGTCCATAAGTCTATTCTCTATGTCTGTTTCTCCATTGTTGCCCCATAAATAAATTCTTCAGTACTGTTTTTCTAGATTCTGTATATATGTGTTAGAATACGGTATTTATCTTTCTCCTTCTGACTCACTTCACTCTGTATAATAGGTTCTAGGTTCATCCACCTCATTAGAACTGACTCAAATGTGTTCCTTTTTTTGGCTGAGTAATATTCCATTATGTATATATACCACAACTTCTTCATCCATTCATCTGTCAGTGGACATCTAGGTTGCCTCCATGTTCTAGCTATTGTAAATAGTGCTGCAATGAACAATGGGATACACGGGTCTCTTTCAATTTTGGTTTCCTAAGGGTATATGCCTAGGAGTGGGATTGCTGGGTCATATGGTGGTTTTATTCCTAGTTTTTTAATATTCATTTGTTTTTGTTTCTTGTCACCATTTTGCTTCCCAGTACGATACATCTGCTTCACAGCAAAAGACCTTATTTGTCCTTGAATGAGCTGTCTGAGATATCTTACAAATGACAATAACAACTTCCTCTTAAGGCAGTTTCCTGTTTTCCAAGCACAATACTGCATAATTGGCAGAAGACTGAAATTCTTGAAAATTGTTCAGAAATCAAAGGCCAAAATCCATTCAGGCAGTTTCTCTATTACCTCGCACTAAACTTTTCTTGGCTCTGATTCTGCTGTAAGATAACTGACGAAATGCTCCAGTTTTTAATTACTACTATTTGTCTGTGTTAAACTGATTTAGCAAAATCTATTTATTCTACAAACAGCTGAACTGTGCTAAAGTAGAGTAGAACTTTTGGTTGTTAATTTTGTACAAATAGGTTAAAGGATGTAATGTCAACCTTCCGCAAAGTGATCCAGAGTCAAAACCATCCCAGTTAGAATCATGGTAGGATCATTTGAAAAGAAATTTACAAGCTGATTTGTAAAGATTTTGTGAAATTGCAAAGGACAGAGAATTGTTAAAATGAGCTTGAAAAAGGATAAATTAACTATTTAATTTGTATTTAAATATTTGGATAGTTTCACATTTTAAAGAGGTTTTATTACATTTTAGAGGTTTATATATGTATATATTCATAGTGAATATGTATTTTTGTGAATCTAAGAGATACGTAGCCATTATTTTTACTGCAATATGTTTGCTCCATTGAGCACATCCTAGGCTAAAAATTCATTTGAGAGAAGGGATAATCGCATAGGATAATGAGATTGTTTTGTTTTAATTGATGAATAGGTTTGGGAAAGAACAAAATATTACACCCTTCATTGAATTAAAGTACTTTTCTGGATCAATCAAAAGTATTAAGTACATGTGCTTATAATTTCAGGCAAAAAAAAAAAAAGAAAAATAGTTGATTATCTGGGTTCTATAATAAACAACTAGAAAAAATTCTTCTCTAGGCAACCAGTTCAGCATATCACTGCTTTTCTCCAAATGGAAAGATTTAATTATGTGTTAAAACACTGTTTGTATCAGAAATGACTAACATTAGGTTTAACATTTTCTCATTATGGTTTTATATACAAATGTACAAGTGGAAAAAATAAAAGGAAGCAGTCACTTTACACTAGAGATTTTTGAAGGGCACAAAACTTTAAGCGGCTTCCCAGGACGCTCAGTGGTAAAGAATCTACCAGCCAATGCAGAAGACACAGGAGTTTGATCTCTGGGTTGGGAAGACCCCCTGGAGGAGGAAATGGCAACCCACTTCAGTATTCCTGCTGGGATAATCCCATGGACAGAGGAGCCTGGTGGGCTACAGTCCATGAGGTTGCAAAGAGTCAGACAGGACTGAGCAACTGAGCACAACAAAGCATTGAGCAGCCATTATTAATCTTCAAAATCTATATTAACTCAATCATATTAGTGATGGTGACATTCAGAAAATCCCTTAGTACTTATGTTCAATCTTCAGTTAATTTGAATCTGTGAAAAGATAATGGTTTTTCTGAATAATCCTGTTGCAATAGTTGCTTCCATCTTAAAATCAGATAATGTCAGTTGAGACCTTTTTCTTCAGTTCAAGTGTATATGCACAAGACATTTAATTTATTCCTTCATTTAAATTTGTTATTTACAGGACAAATTTTGCAGCAAGAATTTCATGCTTGGAAAAGTCCTCTTGAAATAACTGCTTGTTTTGCTTAATTTACAGTGTTGCAAAATGCAGTCAGCTTTTCAATAAATACCATATTAACAGGATAATTATTTACATGTGGACTCATCTTCAAGTAGGAAAATCCAAGCCTTTCATATATTGTAACAAACGCTGTGTCACAAAATTAAGTCAATAAAGCATCATACCTGTGCATGCTCGAAGTATAGGTATTTATAAAAAAATTTTTTTCCTGACATCTGGCCTGTATTCATGGCCTTAGGAAAAGTGTCTCTCAAAGGAAACCAACCAGGGTTGGCACTTTATCCTGTCTTGGAATAAGATTATTTGTGGGTTGGATTCCAAATGCTATTTAAGTTGCCTAGCTACCACATCTCAATAAAAGGAGAAACTGAAAATTTTTACAGAATTGGCCATGAAGCAAATTACCAGGGCCTTTTTTGACAGATGGGTGGTAGTGAGTTTTCCATTTTCAGTTGCCATATCTCCTTTTATTGAGACTGACCATGGGCAAATGCTAAGGTTAATAGTCTTGTATTGCTCCTGAATCACATCAAGTTTCAATAGCTCTCAGGTGCTCATGAACTGGAAGAGAATTACAAAGTCAAATATTTTTGAGCCCTGATAGGATATGTTGTAGGCGTATATAGAATCTGATCTGAGGAAGTGGTGATGGTGAGGAAAAATTTCCCTAAGGAGGCGATCATTAATCTGGAACCGGATGAGTGTGTTGGCACAGAAAAGAGCAAGAGCCCCAAGCAACTGGCTGTGTGATGACTCAAGGACAAAAGCTTTGTGTGTTCAAGGGTCTCAAGAAAGCTTAATTGAGCTGAAAAGAAGACGAGTGTATGAGAAAAGCAAGAAGTAAGTCTAGGCCAATTATTACAAGGTCTTAAAAGAATATTAAGGAGCTTGGGCTTTATCCCAAAGACAATAGAAAGTTAATAAAGGACCTTAACAGAGGAACTTAATGGATTATAATTATGGTTTTCAAGAGATCCTATGACTAAGATGATAATGGATCATGGATCCTGCAATATTAGATGTAGAAGACCAATTAGAAAACTACGGTACATTTATTGTAATTTCAGACAAAAGATAATGGAGATATATATTAGGGTGGTGCCACCAGAGATGGAAGAAAGGAGATGGATTCAGGGGGCTATTTTAGAGGTAGAAATGGATAACTGGCTGTACGATGTGATAAAGAGAAGGTAGGCATCAAGGATGAATACATATTCTCAGGCACGATCATGAAAAAAAGAGGAGTAGGAATATTTTTCTGGGAAAGTAGAGCTTTGGATGCTGTAAGATGTCTAAACAGAAAGGTTGCGTGTGGTCAGAGAAATAGAAGAAAAAATCAAAAGCAGAGGTATCAGGGAAGCCAAAGGAAATGATGGTTTCAAGAAAGACAAAATGTCTCTGTTGAATGAGGCTAAGAGATAAGAGGAAATGAGGACTGAAAAGTATACTTTAGTAATGTTTACTTTTAAAAGTATACTTCTAAGTAATGTTTAAGTTATTAGTGACCTGGTAAGAACAATTTTAGTGAAATGGTAAAAGAAGATTAAGTGGGGAATGAAAGTGAAAAACCAAAGAGAATGAATATAGACAACTCTGAAATTTTGTTGTGGAAAGAAAAAGAATTAGGACAGTAACTAGAAGGGTTGTTAGTCTTGATGGTGGAATACATCATACTACACGCATACATACATACATACATGTATAGAACAAGTGCATATATTTGACAAATGATGGAGATGACTAAACATGCTAGGTTCCTAAGAAGGTCATTAATATGATTAAAGGAGAACAATTGTGGAGTGGACGAGTATTTTTATAGATTTCTAGACTGGAAGTTGAGACAAATTTCATCTGATGGCTTCTCTTTTTTGGATAATTTGGAAGATTACTTGAGGTCATCTGCTGAGAAGGAGTGGGGATAAGGAGACAAGAAATGCTTGAAAAGAATAGAAAAAGAATTATTGTAAGGTGTGCACAATGAATATCATAATAGGGTAGAGTTTTCAATCCATACTAAGGGCTCAGTTGAGAATGCTGAGTATATATTGATAAGGATGTCAGTCTGCTCAATAATGGGATTTTCCCCAGGAGTACTCATCAACCTAGTTGGTTGTTGTTGTTGTTTCGTTGCTAAGTCATGTCTGACTCTTTGGGACCCCATGGACTGTAGTCTGCCAGGCTTCTCTGTCCATGGGACTTCCCAGGCAAGAATACTGGAGTGGGGTGCCATTTCCTCCTCCAGGGGGTCTTCCCGACCAAGGGATTGAACCTGTGTCTCCTGCCTTGGCAGGCAGATTCTTTACTGCTGAGCCATCAAAGAGGACCACTCATCACCCTAAGTGTAGTCACAAAAGTGACAGATAGCTAGGTTCTTGGCTATTGCTTGGCTACTTTCCATGGAGGAGCAATGAAAGGACAAAAAGCAAGGAAGTCTAGGATCTTAGCATGGCATACCATAAAATCAAAATGAATAGGAATAAAAACTAAAGAAGATAACACTAGGAAAGGTGGCATACTTGATTTATTCCCCATCACAACACACATGCATCTTTATCTTGTTTATTCTCCTTTAATATTGATGATACTTGCCTTTCAATATGCATCAATTCCTCTGTGTGTTATGAAACATTAATAAATTCTTTTTATTTTTCTTATTCCATACCCCTCCTCTTGAAGTATAATATTCTTTATGGCAGGGGATTTTAAATTTTTATCTGCTTGTACACTATTGCGGTCCATTATTTTTCTAGACCATACCAGTCTGTGATGTGCTAATGTGGTCACATTAACTGTAAAAAAACAAACATATTTTCTTTAGTCCCTTTCCCCTTTCAGGAAAGGGACTCTTCCCTTGAACTCTTCCAGCTTTTCTGGGAGTCCCTGAGGGTATTTTGCATATTCTCTTAGTCACTTTGGCCAAAGGTTCCATCCATTCAGGAAAAGAAAACAAATACCAAGTATGCTATTTCCTGTTTCTTTGAGAACAATAGTGCTACCTCTATATCTTGGTCCTCCCTCCTTCAGATTTTGTAGCTCTGGTTCTGAATACAATAAGGGCTCCCCTCTGGGTGCTAATTTACTCAAGGCAATAAGAAAGGGGCTGGAACCTTAAGGGTAAAAAAGCTTCATTAGATTTTGTGTACCATGGGAAAATTTACTATGTTCTATGCTGAAAAAGTTTTTTCTCTAGAGATAACACCAAGTAGCTCTCTCTACTTGTCATGTGGCTCAATTCCCTTTTTTTATTACCATAACTTGTTCCCTAGCAGATTGTTCTTGTTATGCAAAGAATTTGTATTCAGTACATCAACCAATGTAGACCTATGAAAGAACTGGTCCCCATGCTAAAAATCCCATAATCAAAACCTAGGATTTCCCTACGTATCTCCTTCTATTTACCCATCAGCCAGGAGAATCGGCATTTCCCTTATATTCTCAGTTCTTTCTAAGCAAATCTATGAAAAGTCCCCTTATATGCAGATACCAATCCCAAACCAATGTGATAGTGACAGCCATTTGTCTGTACTTCTCTCTGAACCTTGAGTTTGTTTGTTTTTTTTTTTGCTATTTTTCCTCTTCTCTATCCAGAGTGATCTCTAGTTTTAACTGGCTCTCCGTGATCCATGGCTTATAGCCAACTGGCTCATCTGGATTTTTGGTGGAGCTGTCTTTATGTTCACTGCTTGGCTCTGTCTTTTTATAGTTAATTTGTGAATATGGTGGGCTTCTCTAGTTGCTCAGACAGTAAAGAATCTGCCTGCAATGAAGGAGACCCAGGTTCAATCCCTGGGTCAGTAAGACACCCTGGAGAAGAAAATGGCTAACCACTTCAGTATTCTTGCCTGGAGAATTCCATGGCCAGAGGATCCTCTTGGGCTACAGTCCATGGGTTCATAAAAAGTCTGACATGACTGAGCGACTAACACATTCACTTTTCATGGACAGGATAATAGGATTTAGATGGGAAAGGAATCTCTCCCTTATTTGTTTCTCAATAGCATTGTCCACAGATTTATTTTTTGAGACCATCCAGAAAGGGTATGAAGAATAGAGTGGAAGGTTGTGTGGGTGAGTGGATGAGTGAATCACTTTTAGTGTCTTGGGAAGTTTCAGCTTGTAGAGTTTCCACCTATGATTGCTAAAATCACATTAAAACCATCATTCCTAAGACTTAAGCATGAAAATGTATGATATTTTAATATAACAGCTCTGTAGGGAATTTTTTAAGAACTGTGCCTTTTGCTAATAGAAAATGCATGATCTCTCTTGTTACTGAGCTTGTGAGACTGTTGTAGCCACGCGTTCCAGGAAACAAACTCACTCAAAAGGACAATGCAGATAGTGGAGTGCAGTTTATTACACCGGCAAGCCCAAGGCAGTGTTTCCTCTTAGCCAAGGACCCTGACCAGTTTTTGTGAAAATCTTATATACCCTAAGTGTACGTGCACAAACCCGCCTCCCCAAATTCCCTGAAACTAGTCTGAACAAAAGAAAAAGAAAGATACAATCAAAGTTAACCCGTGATTCATATGCCTTAAGCCTAGATAGTTAACAGTGGACAATTATCAATAGGCCTGTGGTCATACCCCAATCAGATCAGTTCAGTCGCTCACTTGTGTCCGACTCTTTGTGACCCTATGAACCGCGGCACATCATGCCTCCCTGTCCATCACCAACTCCCAGAGTTCACCCAAACTCATGTCCATTGAGTCGATGATGCCATCCAACCATCTCATCTTCTGTCATCCCCTTCTCATCCTGCCCTCAATTTTTCCCAGCATCAGGGGCTTTTCAAATGAGTCAGCTCTTTGCATGAGGTGGCCAAAGTATTGGAGTTTCAGCTTCAGCATCAGTCCTTCCAATGAACACCCAGGACTGATCTCCTTTAGGATGGACTGGTTGGATCTCCTTGTAGTCCAAGAGACTCTCAAGAGTCTTCTCCAACACCACAGTTTAAAACCATCAATTCTTCAGTGCTTAGTTTTCTTTATAGCCCAACTCTCACATCCATACATGACTACTGGAAAAACCATAGCTTTGACTAGACGGACCTTTGTTGATAAAGTAATGTCTCTGTTTTCTAATATGCTTTCTAGGTTGGTCATAACTTTCCTTCCAAGGAGTAAGCGTCTTTTAATTTCATGGCTGCAATCTCCATCTGCAGTAACTTTGGAGCCCCGACATAAAGTCAGCCACTGTTTCCACTGTTTTCCCATTGATTTGCCATCAAGTGATGGGACCAGATGCCATGATCTTAGTTTTCTGAATGTTTAGCTTTAAGCCAACTTTTTCACTCTCCTGTTTCACTTTCATCAAGAGGCTCTTTAGTTCTTCTTCACTTTCGGCCATAAGGGTGGTGTCATCTGCATATCTGAGGTTATTGATATTTCTCCCAGCGATCTTGATTCCAGTTTGTGCTTCTTCCAGCCCAGCGTTTTTCATGATGTACTCTGCATATAAGTTAAATAAGCAGGGTGACAATATACAGCCTTGACGTACTCATTTTCCGATTTGGAACCAGTCTGTTGTTCCATGTCCAGTTCTAACTGTTGCTTCCTGATCTGCATACAGGTTTCTCAAGCGGCAGGTCAGGTGGTCTGGTATTCCCATCTCCTTCAGAATTTTCCAGTTTATAGTGATCCACACAGTCAAAGGCTTTGGCATAGACAATGAAGCAGAAATACATGTTTTTCTGGTACTCTCTTGCTTTTTCAATGATCCAGCAGATGTTGGCAATTTGATCTCTGGTTCCTCCGCCTTTTTTAAAACCAGCTTGAACATCTGGAAGTTCACAGTTCATGTATTGCTGAAGGCTTGGAGGATTTTGAGCATTACTTTACTAGCGTGTGAGATGAGTGCAATTGTGCAGTAGTTTGAGCATTCTTTGGCATTGCCTTTCTTTGGGATTGGAATGAAAATTGACCTTTTCCAGTCCTGTGGCCACTGCTGAGTTTTCCAAATTTGCTGACATATTGAGTGCAGCATGTTCACAGCATCATCTTTTAGGATTTGAAATAGCTCAACTTGAATTCCATCACCTCCACTAGCTTTGTTCTTAGTGATACTTCCTAAGGCCCACCTGACTTCACATTCCAGGATGTCTGGCTCTAGGTGAGTGATCACACCATTGTGATTATCTGGGTCGTGAAGATCTTTTTTGTACAGTTCTTCTGTGTATTCTTGCCACCCCAATAAGCATAATAAACTGTATGATTCTATTTGGTTACATAGATAATTAGGGTAATCGTTTAGGCGATGGAGAGTCTAGGTCTGAGCCCTGGGGCTCTTCCTTCCGGGGGCCTGGTTTTCCTGTTGGTATGTTGTTTCCATAGATACTGGGCATATAGCTCAAAGTCCACAGTCTGGCCCAAGATGGAGTCCTGCTTTCATGATAGAGCCTGTTCTGTTTCCTCCTTCAAGATAGTAGGAATTGCTCTATTGCCTAGACAAGAGTCCTGACAAACAGTAGCAGGGAGGGAAATCAGAAGAATCCATTTCCCCCCTCTGTTATACTCAGAACAGTTTTTGTTAAGTGTATTCAAAAGTCCTATCCAAGTTTCAGAATCCACATTGTTTAGTAATTTAAGTTACTCACAAAAAGATACTTATGAAACATACGTAATCTTAAGCTCCCTTTGTAACGGAAGAATTCCAGCTAAGAAATGTAGAGAGAATGGGAAAATAATAGAAATTGCAATTTTTGTAATTCTTAATTAGGTAAAAGAAGAGTGTTTTGGGCTCACATTTGATTTGCTTCAGCTCCTCAGAACCTGTAGTTCTCACAGTCTCAGGGCCAGGAATAACCTGGTTAAGTGAGTAGACTGAGGTGGCTTTATTCTAATGTCACCACTTTCTACCCACGTGACCATCCAGGAAAGCAATACCACCAGAAATTTTAATTTTCAGTTTTCGTATCTGTAAAATATTGCTATGAATAGTATTGATCTCTCAGTAGGATGAAATTATCTAAGACCTAAAGTGTGTAGCTTTCATTAACAAAAAAGTCACCTGCTCTGCAACAGACACTAATTTGACACTCACTTTGTCATAGACCTCACTCTAGGTGTTAGAAATAAAAGTGGACAAGACATGAGCCTCTGACTTCATGCAGCTTACCTTCTGATGGTGGGAAGACACAAAACACAGTGCAGAGGCAAATTAGCAATTGATTACAAGTTATAATAATTGGCAGGAATAAAGTAACGCTCCCATTCTTATAATCTGGAAGGATTAATTTTGAATTTATACTGGATCTGCTTCTGTGACTTTAACTCTTTTTGTTATTATAAGCATGCATAATGGTCATCTGATGCGAACAGATGACTCATTGGAAAAGTCCCTGATGCTGGGAAAGATTGAGGGCAGAAGGAGAAGAGAGAGTCAGAGGATGAGATGGTTGGACGGAATTACCAATGCAATGAACATGAACTTGGGTGAACTCTGGGAGATGGTGAGGGACAGGGTGGCCTGGCATGCTGCAGTCCATGGGTTCGCAAAAAGTAGGACATGACTGGGTGACTGAGCAACAGGAACAACAATGGCCTGCCTCAGGGATATAGCCTGACCCCATCTACCTGTGAAGGAATGTGACATTCTTGAATCCTCTGTGTGACAAATGGTGCATTGCCCTGCCTCTCCTAGGCAGCTTACCAGTGCTGCCCAGAAATTCATATTTGGGGAAACCAGAATGACAGATAGATACGACAAGTTTGTTTGTTGATATGACAGGGAATATTCCATTTCACACTACCCATGAAATGACTGAAAGGAAGTGAAACTAACACATCCCCCTACCTGAGGCTTGTCATTCTAGGAGATGATTGGGAATTTAATGGTTTTTTAAATTTTGTTTCCTTACCTCCCCCCATACCTCTCTGATCCATAAAAGAATCAGACATGCAGGCTCCAACAAGATGGTTATTTGGAGGTGCTAGCCTGCCATCTTTTTGGTCAGCCGGATCCAGAATAAAGTCCCTTCCTGATCCCAACACCTCATCTCTGATTCAGTGACTTACCTTGTGGTGAGCAGAGCAAGCTTGGACTTGGTAATATTCTGAGTACAGTGGTCAGGGAAGGCCCCTCTGAGGAGATGACATTTCAACAATGCAAGAAGATGGGGAATTTTTGGCAGAAGATGAAATGTTTGTGTGAGGATCCTAAAGCCTAAAGCTTCTTTGTGGATCCTACTGTAGATTGAATATGTCTGTACCTAAATTCATACGTTGACCTTAACCCTCAATGTGATGGTATCGAGAGGCAGGGAACATTTGGAAGGTGATTAGGTCATGAGGGTGGAGCCCTCATGAATGAAATTAGGCCCTTATCAAAGACCCCAGGGATTTTACTCATCCCTTCTGCCATATAAGGACATGGTGAAAACACAGCTCTATTTGAATAAAGAAGTGGACTCTCACCAGTCACAGAATCTGTGGGGGCCTTGATTGGGAGAAATAAATTTCTGCTGTTCACATGCTACCCAATCCACGGTGTTTTTGTTATAACAGCCTGAATAGACTAGAATGGTCAATCCTTTAGAAAATCAACCCTGAATATTCTTTCGAAGGACTGATGCTGAAATTAAAACTCCAATACTTTGACTACCTGATGCAAAGAGCCGACTCATCAGAAAAGACCCCAATGCTGGGAAAGATCGAAGGCAGGAGAAGGGGATGACAGAGGACGCAATGATTGGATGACATCACCAACTCATTAGACATGAGTTTGAGCAAACTCTGGGAGATAGAGAAGGGCAAGGAAGTCTGGAAGTCTGGCATGCTGCAGACCACAGTGTCGCAAAGAATAGGATACAACTTAGCAACTGAACAACAACAGAGAACCCATGGAAATAAAGCCAGCAGTGAGTCAATGAGTCTCTGCAGAAAATGAGTCTGAAAGGACAGGCAAAGCCAGATCAGTTGGGGTATTTCAGGGCCAGGGTTAGAAATTCAGATTTTGTTCCAAGTGCCACAGGAAGCTATTGCTGGGTTTTGAAACAGATAAGTGACCTCAAGGTGTGTTTTAAGTATACTTTCAAAGTTGAATGGATTTAGAGTGAGTAAGAGTGAGAGGACCTGGTTAGGGGGCTGTTGAGTGATCCAGGGAAGAAGCAATGGTGGTCTGGGCTAAGGTAGGTGGAGTGAAGATGGAGAAAAAGACACAAATTCCACATGTACTTATGACAGGATAAAGAGGACTTGGTGGAGTGAAATAAAAAGGACTCATGCTTACAACCTAGGATCATGGCTGATTCACTGGTGGGGTGGTCACACCATTTATAGAGTTGAGGAGAGGACAGGAGGAGGAAGGGAGACAGATTTGGAAAATAATCAAATCAAGTTAGCAATCTTTCCTTTATGTTCTTCAATTATGATTTTGTTCCCTGTCCTCCCCACCCCCACCCCCACCCCCGCCACCTTCGACTGTGACGTGCAGGCATCCAGGATCTTAGTTCCCTGTTCAGGGATCAACCCACGCCCCCTGTAGAGGGAAGCTTGAAGTTCAAACTTCTGGTCCACCAGGGAATTCCCCTCAAGTCAACAGTTCCTTTTAAGACATATTAAATTTGAGATGTCTCTGAGACAATCAAGCACAGCTACTCTATCCCAGCATGGGAATAAACAAATATCATTTTATTTTTTAACAATAACTTTGATATCTTAGTGAATGAAATTGTTTTGCATGGAGTTTTTCCTTAGCAATTCTTAATTGAGAACCTACCATAATCATAAGTGACTATTCAAAGATTTGAGGATTCTATTTTGGCTAATATAATTTTATCATGATTAAATTCAGTGTACTAAATAATCTCAAACTCTGTTAACTTTTGAAAAGCATGATTTTAAAAAAATATATAAGTATAAAAAATACATAAATATGAAATCTTTTGTGGCCAAATTGAAATAGAGATCCTGGGTGGCCAAATTGAAACAGAGACTCAGTTCATTTAGTTAGTAGTATCAGTGAATAAAATTGTTCAACTTTGACAGCCAAATGATGGCTTCCCAGTTTCCATCTTAGTTATATGAATGGAAAACATACCATTCTTGGATTCAGTTAACGTGTTTGTTTTAGGTTCTGAATTACTTTAACAGTAGCATTTTTGAAAAAGCAAATGGTATAATATCTTTCCCTCATGTCCTGAAGAATTTAATCTAAATCAGTTTAAAAACAAGTATTCATTCACACTGTCACTTAAAAATATAGATATAAGGCCCCAATGTGAAATAACTCAAAGTTATGGTTCCCTCAGCAATTATAAATTGCTTCTGTTCACTGGCGTTTCTAGTACATTTAGGCTAGAATGTGATGCTACGAAGTGAAATGATTGCTGGAGGGATTGTAACTGAGAACTGAATGATTTGAAGGTTTGCTTTTCTTTATTATTTAAATAATATAAGGCATCAAATTTTCTTGTTGCTTTTTCAAATAGTGAGATAAATAAAGTGTATTACTTAACTCCTTGTCAAAAGATCAAACTCTTGGTTTGAGCACTAATTAGTTCATATACTATTCCTAGCAGAGTTCTGGGCATACATGAGAAAAACAAAGCATATTTTTTTAAATTTGGCTAACTTGAACCTGGTCATGCATGAGAAGGGTGACCACCTGTCTCAGCTGGCTTGGGACCGACAGGGATTTTCAGCATATAGGATTTCAATTTTAAAACTGAAGTTTCCTTGGGAAAACCTGGAAGAGTTGGTCACCCTTTAAGGAATCTGGTTAATTATGGCCTTTGGAATAGGAGTTGGGGCGGGAGGGGAGTGTTGTCTTTGTTGTTGTTTTGTTTTGTCACTAAGTCATGACTGACTCTTCGGTGACCCCACGGACTGCAGCCCGCTAGGCACCTCTGTCCATGGGATTTCCCAGGAAAGAATACTGCGGTAGTTTGCCCTTTCTTTCTCCAGGGGATCTTCCTGACCCAGGGATAGAATCTGAATCTCCTGCATTGGCAGGTGTGTTCTTTACCACTGAGCCATCAGGGAAGCCCCAGTGTTATTTTTACATATATATAATTCCCCAGCAAGAACCAAAAATCACTATAAGTAATTAAAATTGAACCTGCTGATCTTGAGACTAAAAAAAATAGATCTTAAAAAATATCTAATAGACTTTTATTTGTCCTTTGAAAGGCATGTTTCAAGCTGGAACTGTGTCTTATTCATTTTATTCTTGACATTTAATATTAATATCCACAATAGGTACTTTATATACATTGATTTAACTCAGTGGTGATTTGTCTAGAAAATAAAAGAGGAGAGTGACACCACAATGTAAGCTGCCTTTCTTCCTCCAGGCCCCTGACTCTTAGATTCCCATGAAAATGGAAAATGACTATAATCTATGAATTATAAAATCTATCTTGGGGGGAAAATGTGAGAAATTTCTAGTTCCAAGGCTGACACAGAAAGTTTTATGAGCCAGGATGCAATCTCTTGGTAATAAAACTAAATTTTTAGAGCCAGAGTTTTCTGTGTTGCTATAACAAAGTCAAATTTTAAACCCACCTTTTTCCTATTGAATCATTCTTGAATGTATTTTTCAATGTTTAACTGAAGCATTAGATATGTAGATTTTTATGAAACCTAAAATTAAAAAAAACATTTGCTTCCTGCTTCTTTTCATTAAATGTTTTAAAAATAAATAAAACCAATCAAACCAGTTCATCTACATTCTTGGTAAAGCATTACCTGTTTCTTGACATGAGGAAGTAAAAATACACAATATATATTAAAGAAGTCTTGGATAAAGGCCATGTACCTTACTGCTTGCGTTGGCCTTTGAGATCAAAGATCAAAAACCTCCTTTAATCTAATGTATGACCAATCATGCTGTTGATTCAATGGAAATGCTAATTACACGTATGTACACAGGTAAAGTTTGAGTGTAAATGGGAAAGGAACAATGCAGAAATGTTTGTGGGTCATCTCTTCACAGCATTTAAGAGTGGGAATAAATGAAAACTGTCACAAAAGAGAATTAAGTGTGGGGTGCCAAGTAACAGGTGCAGTGTTTAGTGTCAGCAGAAGGTGGAGCTTCCAGTGCTGCTCAGATTTCTCTGAGGAGTGGTGGAATAAGCAAACAATTTCTCACCACGTCAATTGTATCCTAACTTTTACAAAACTGAACACATTTCATAGTGGCAGATATTCTTGAATTATTGGAAATAGTTGTGTTAATAATAGGTGTCTTGTAAAGACAGAAATATACTTGCTAGTAGTTTTTCATGCTTGCCTCCCAGTACACATACATATACACATCTTTTTTGCCCTTTTTATATAAGAACTCTGCATTTAAAGACATGTCTGACTCAAGGTATGCATATTTGGGAATTTTAATTAAATTAATCTGAGTTTTTTGGTGGCAATTTGGAATGCGTTTAGAGAGGTTTTGATGTGCTATGGGTTGTTAGAATAAGCCAATTCTGAAAATATGTAAAAGAAAATGTATTAGTTGCTAATGTTTTTGTAACAAATTAAATTTGGTGCCAAGAAGCAACATAAATTTATTATTTTAGAGTTCTGAAAAGCAGAAGTGAAAACATACGTTCATGAAACTTGTAAAACATGATCTGCTGCTGCTAAGTCACTTCAGTCGTGTCCGACTCTGTGCGACCCCATAGATGGAAGCCCACCAGGCTCCCCCGTCCCTGGGATTCTCCAGGCAAGAACACTGGAGTGGGTTGCCATTTCCTTCTCCAATGCAGGAAAGTGAAACGTGAAAGTGAAGTCGCTCAGTCGTGTCCGACTCTTAGCGACCCCATGGACGGAAAATCCTCCGTCCATGGGATTTTCCAGGCAACAGTACTGGAGTGGGGTGCCATTGCCTTCTCCGAAAACATGATCAGAGAAGGTCTTTTTCATAATAGCTTCAAGCTAAAAACACTTTGAATATTTACCAGTGTTGAATAGATAAGCAAATTGTGATATTACTCAGTAACGTGAACTATTTATATACACAGCTACATGGATAAGTCTCCAAAATATTGTGGTATCAAAAGAAGTGGGACAAAAAAGAGTACATTCTGCAGGCTTCCATTTATAGAAAGTTCTAGAATAGGCAAAACTAATCCATGGCCATAAAAATCAAAACAGGGAGTGCCATGAGTTGAAGGCATTGATTGGAAAGAAACATGAGGAAGGCTTCTGGGGTGACAGAGCCATTCCATATCTTATTGGGTACGTGGGTGTACTCACGAGCCAAAACTCAATGAATTGTGCTTTTAAATGAGTGAATTTTACTGTATCATAGTTTTACATTAATAAGCAAATCAAAATAATAACACAAAGTAAATACACAGCATTATTCTAATTTTATTTTAAATAATGTGAGCATACTTTATGCTTTCCACAAATAAATTACTAGAAGTAAATAAGCTGATTTGTAAACAAAGGTGATTGTCAAATGGTAAAATCATTGATTTTTTTGTTTCTTTACACTTCCAATATTTTCTCTATTCATTTTTTATAATAAAGTCATTTAATAAATAGTGCAATCACACAAACAGCAGGTCTATGGTTAGACTGTCATTTTTGGGTCCTATTTTATATCTATTTATGTGTTATTGATTTATATTATCTTATATGTATATAATATATTGTGCTTTATTTATTTTGTTGTATTTATTTATATTTTAATTGTTTATATAATATGGTTTTACTTTAAAATTTTTATTGTATTTAGTTATTATTTTATTCAAATAATGTTTATTGGAATCCAAACATAATTTATTAGCATGGAAATTGTTCAGTAATTAAGATTAAATATTAAAGTCTGTTGAAGAAGTCAAGCCTTGGTCTTGGGAAGCATGATGAAACTCTTTAAATCTGGCTCTTTCTAGGCTTCCTCTCCTTGATTTCCTATCTTTTTTTTCTACTCTGTGTATCATTTTGAGTGTTTAATCACATTCAATAACTGCCTCACTCCCAAGCTAACAATTCCCAATATCTTTTTCTATAGGGTTAATCTCTCTGAGTTTCACTCCTTCATGTTTATCTGCCTTCTGAGTATCTCTAACTGAAAGCAGTTACCTCAAATTTAACATTTTCCTACTAGACATAATTAACAAACCACTTTCCTAAATCTTCATGGATTTGGGGGGGCACACTTTCCCATCACTTAACCAGGAATCTAAGGAGTCTCTTCTTTGTTCCTTTACCGTTACATCTAATGGATGCTAAGTTCTGGCCAAGCAGTCTCCTAAATAGCTCTCGCGTCTGCTTCCTCCTTTTCAGACCCATGGTCACACATAGCCTCAGTCCGGCCTTTTATTAGCTCAAGCCTGACCAAGGTCAGTAGTAACCTGCTGACGTATTTCTCTACTTCCACCTCAAGATTTACAGTAATTGCATTTGGGCCAGTTGCTGATGTGCCCTTATCAAATGCAACCCAGCTTCCAAAGAGTTTGGTCTTTCCAATTAGCTCAAACAGTAAAGAGTCTGCCTACGATGCAGGAGATCTGGGTTCGATCCCTGGGTCAGGAAAATCCCCTGGAGAAGGGCATGGCAACCCACTCCAGTATTCTTGCCTGCAGAATCCCATGGACAGAGGAGCCTAGCGGGCTACAGTCCATGGGGTCACAAAGAATCGGACACGATTGAGCGACTAAAATTTCCAAAGAGTTTACAGAGCACTGAAACTGTATGGGTGCTAGAATCAATCCGCCTGTGTTCAGATGAAGCTCTAGCACTTGATCCGTGTAACCTGGGATAGGTTATTAACTTCCCCTTTCTCACCCTCTTCGTGAGGAAGTAATAACATCATCAAAGAGCAGTTAGGAACAGTACATGGGATAATTCAATGAAAAGTACTCTATGTGATACCTGGCTTATGTAAAGAGATTGATAAATTATATTTTACATAAATATGAATTTATAATATATTTAATATAAATACACATTTAAATACATATGTATAAATTAAATTTTTTATGAAGTATAATTGCTTTGCAATGTTGTGTTAGTTTTTGCTGTACAATGAAATGAATTAGCCATACGTATACATATTTTGAACTGTGGTGCTGGAGAAGACTGTTGAGAGTTCCTTGGACTACAAGGAGATCCAAACAGTCCATCCTAAAGGAGATCAGTCCTGAATATTCACTGGAAGGACTGATGCTGAAGCTGCAATTCCAATACTTTGGCCACCTGGTGTGAAGAACTGACTCATTTGAAAAGACCCTGATGCTGGGAAAGATTGAAGGCAGGAGAAGAAGGGGACGACAGAAGATGAAATGGTTGGATGGCATCACCGACTCAATGGACATGAGTTTGAGTAAGCTCTGGGAGTTGGTGATGGACAGGGAAGCCTGACGTGCTGCAGTCCATGGGGTCGCAAACAGTCGGACATGACTGAGCGACTGAACTGATACATATATCCGAGGAGGGCATGGCAACCCACTCCTGTGTTCTTGCCAGGAGAATCCCCATGGACAGCCTGGCGGGCTACAGCCCATGGAGTCACAAAGAGTCAGACACGACTTAGCGACTAAGGACAACACATACATGTATCCCCTCCCTTCCTCCCTCCCTTCCTCTGTAGCCTCCTTCCCACCATTCCCATCCCACCTCTCTAGGTCATCACAGAGCCCTGAGTTGAGCTCCCTGTGCTATACAGCAGCTTCCCACTAGCTATCTATTTTACACATGGTAGTGCAAACATGTCAGTCTTAATCTCCCAAGTTGTCTTACCCTCCCCTTCCTCCCCTGTCATACAGAGTAAAGTCAGTCAGAAAGAGAAATATATCGTATATGAACAAATATGTACAGAATCTAGAAAGATGGTAGAGATAAGCCTGTTTGCAGAGCAGGAATAGAAATGCAGACATACATTACATTCACTACCTAAATGTTACTCTCTCTGCAAGCTGCATACAAAACTGTGCAGACAGACTTGCAACATTGATAAAACTTCTTCAGCTTGTATATTAGGCATCTCAGGACATAATTTCAATTTTACATCAAGAGAAACTTATTTCCGCTTCATAAAGAGCAATGGAAAGGTCCACCTTGCATTATCTTGTCCTGTGATAAGACCTTTTATTTTCCACCTGTTATTGCTAAATTTAGCTTGATTCCGTGGAATCTTTAGTATACACAAAGTCTCAGAATAACTTAGTGCAATTGTCCATTTTCTGTTTACTTAGTCATTCTGTTTACTCTGTCTACTCGGTGCAATACAAAAAGCAAGCCTGAAGTGAAAAAGGATGAGTGACCTATGGAACATATTGCAGTGTATATACTGCACAACTTCACCCAATTAAACTGCCTTTTCTTCCTGCATCAGGTGACATAACCTAATTTCTAGCTGAGTGGTCTTTATTGATGTGTACTTAACAGGTTTGATCAGGAACTAATTAACTACCTTTCTTTCTTCTCTCCCCTTCTCCCCCTGCTCCGTGGTCATATGAGAAGCTGGTCAAACTGTAAAGATGACATTGTTTTTCATTTATTTTATAGTGCTTGTAGAATTAGACTGTTTCTTTCTCTGTAAAAGGGGATAAAATTATACTTACCTAGTAGAGCAGTTGTGAGGATTAAATGAATTCATACATGTCAAGCACATAGCTTCTGGTACATAGTAAGGGCTTGATAAATGTTTATCTATATTATCACTATCATTATTATTACATTCTCAGCATTCAAAGTCTATGACAATCTAGAAATGACATCAAAACAGATACATGCACATACATACTTATATATCAATATCAAAACTAAGCACAACACATATATTAAATACATGAAAGATTTTAGTTAATTTCCTTTGATGCAGTTTTAATTTCCCTTGCATGTTGAAATGTCTCATTATACTTTCAATAAGTGGTTGGAAGAACTTCTGTGTGACTTTACCTTTCCATTCTGTTCTTTTCAACTGATATTTATTGGGTTATTATATGGCAGATACTTTTGAGTGCATTGGACATCAAGTAGAAGACAGTGCTAATACATCCTACTCCGATAGGGTTTAGAGTCTAGCAGTGAGTATAATTATTAAACAAAAAATTGCAAGCTCGGTTAAATGTTTGGGGAAATACTATGGGAAGGTACAACTGTCATCCACTGATTTTTTAGTTTCCAGGCAATGAATAAAGTGAGCTATTTAATTCATTTAATAATAGTTTCTCAGACTATATATCCTAAATAAGTAAACTTTTGCTCATTTTGCCTAAATTACTTTAAAAACAGACCTTTGTGAGCAGTGGACTTATCCTGATAATCAGACATTTAATAGCTTAGAATAAATAAACAAAGTTTTTGAACCAAGTTACTCACAAAATCAGAGTGTACAGAGTTAATGAAAGAAATTTAGGCACAAATTTCTCAGCAGTAAATAATACTCTGAAACGATCAGTGCATTCAATGAATGACTAAATGAATTTAGCAAGCAGAATAGAAATTTAGTTCTGAATGTAAAATTCTGAAATACATTCTTCAATTTCAGATTGATTCCACAAACTGACTTTATAAATTTTGCCAGGTCATATTTTATCTCTTTTACAAAGATTTTGCCCTTTTAAAACAGAAAATAATTAAGAGAAGTAAAATTGTGTACTTTAAGTTTACAAACTACATCAACTCTTTTAAAGTAGATAAAAAATGTGATGTTATAAAATTTTCCAAGTTTCAATTTTATCTGACATTTAAAACAGCTATGTTGATCAATACTGCAAACATAAACAAGCCTTAGATATCATAATGTATATTGTATTCTTCAAAGAAATGACATCCCACTTCAAGGCAGAGACTATTTTTTAAACCCAATTAAATTAAAGACAATAAACATCTTTGCAAAGAACAAGGGTTTTTATCTATAATTAAACAACCAGTGAATAATTGTTTCCTGGTATATTTATCTATATATTCATGCATAGGTATACCTCTATAGCCAGGCAACCAGTCATTTAAGTTTTTTCAAGGGTAACAGTCATTCTTTCAATAAGCCTTTTTTTGAGCATCTGCTATGTGCAATGCTGGGATAGACATTGAAAAAAGGCAAAAACAAACAAAATTTGTCCCTGGTTTTGCATAGGTCATGATTATTATCTAAAGATCATTCTGTAAATATAAATTTTGTTAGTCATTTGTTTGCTCAAAGGCACTAAATTTTCTTTACGGAAACCATTTGGTTCATGTAATTTGAAAAGTACCATAGAATATAATGTGGACTGAGTATTTCTTGAAATAATTTTCAGCCTTTACACTGAAATTCTTTTATAGTTGAAATTTCAGAATTTGAAGTTTAGGACTGCCATTAGTCTAAAATTTTGTGTCAAAGTTTTTGTCTTGATCTCTTTCTTACTCACACTCACTTTGCTACATCCTCAAGTATACAAACATAGTTAGAATTTTCTATTATTAAATCATTAACCAACAACCTCCTTCCTACTTTATACTATATACTTTCTCTGTGTTTGCATATGTGTATGTTTACATATCACAAACATTATTATTACTTAAACATCAAACATGAGACTACTGCTGTATGTAGGGCACAGTGAGATACATAAAAATGAAAAAGAGAGAAAGAGTGAGTGGGGTGGTATGGGAAGATATTTTACTTGTTGAGAATTCAAAATAGGCTGGCAAATAAGCATAGCTTGGAGAGGCAATGAATCTACTGTCAGGTTCATCTATTCTAATTCTTTAAGAAACCACCAAGTTTCATCACCATTTGGTTTTCAATCCAGATTTGATGTCTGCTTGCTTATGCCTTATAATTTTATTTTTTCCCCTTCTTTTTTGTTTCTTCCTGGTCATTCACATTCATTCCTCTTTCTTCTGTTAACCCCAATTTTCATCCTTTATAGAAAGCAGTCTTTGTGGGATATTTATCAGGTTTCTCTGATCTTCCTAAGCCAAGAGGGATCTAAAGTCTCAAAGACTGAAATCCAAATTAGCATAAATGAGTCATATTGGAATGCAGGAAGATTCTAGCTTTTATACTTTATATCAGAGAAAGAATTGGGAATAATGTGTTTTTATGTGCTAAATTAAGTGATTATGAGTTATTCCCACTCTTTCCTAGGGTAGGTGGCTTCCTCCATTAGAAAAGGAAAGATGTCTGTGACAACTCCAGTTTCCATTACCTTTATTATTTGTAATCCCAGAGGAAGAAAGATACATTATATCTTCCATTATCCATATGTTAAATCTCAACAAAAAGTGATTGGCTTGTGCTTGAGCCACATTCTTGAATCAATCACAGTGATTAGGAAAAGAAGTTTATTTGCTTGGCCAGCTTAGAGCATGTTCTCACCCACAGAGGGACAGAGATAGGGTAACATGTTTACCAGTCCCTGCTACAGCCACATGGAAAAAGAAATATTGAGCAAATAACCAATATCCATTATAGGGAGCATTCCAGGGCACTATTTTCTTATAGACCTGGCTTTATCAGTCATATTAGACACATAAATTCTACATTAAAGAAGTGCTATCATGTGTCAAAAGCCCATTGTTTAGAAGTGTAACTTTATCTAAATGATACATGGTAAATTGTTACCCTGAGTGTAGGTTGACTTTCTTTTAATGCATGTCTGTTAATAATGCCTAACAATGACAAGTTGCAACACACAAACAAGGAACATGAAAATCTAGATCAGGTAAGAGCAGAATCATGTTAACAGCAGAGCAGTCTATTTTAAATCCATTAGAAAAGCTTCAGTAGGTACCAGTAATGAGTTTTAAAGTACCCAGGTCAGAAATACCAAGCAAGCTGCTAGTTCACCACACAGGATTCATTAATCATTGACATTGCCTGCAAAACTAGGCTGTTAAAATGGACCAAACAGGCAGTTGGAGATACTGATCCATGAAATTTTCAGACATGAGGATTGCACAGAAATTAACCATCATTGACAGCTTTGATAAGAAACTGAAAATTGTTGATATCGTAAGAAAAGTTTAGAAAAAATGACTTGAAATATTCTAGCCAGACAAATGTCTCTCCATTTAAGATATCAGAGTAAAACAACCAGAAGCTTAGCAATTAGAAGCTCTCTTCCTTGCCTTTTCAATCCTATTTGCTGGTTTCACTGATGTACTTCATCACTTGATAAATTACAATGACCCTTTGCACTGAATTCTTGCAGAGTGGACATCTGGGTTAGCCTGCCTTCTTCAGTTATCACCTGTTAATATGTGTGCTTACAAAGAGACAAGTGTGTTTGTTTCCAAACTTGCTTTGCCAGGTCACATTACTAGAATAAAATAATTAACTATTAATGAACAGAGGTAATATTTACAGTAAAAGAGGGCTGTTTCTATGAAAATTAAGTTAAATCCACTGTAAATTCTTGACTAACGTAACTTCCCAGAAAAATTGCTGTATAATAGGTGAGTATACCCTTTATGAAAGTGGTTGTGGTGACTACCTTGGTTGCCACTTCAGAATCATTTTCCTTCATTTTCCACTTGGGGTATCTTCACATGCTCCCTTCTAATTCACTCTCTTTCCGCTTTTTCCAACTTCTTATTTTCGCCCAGAGG
This sequence comes from Giraffa tippelskirchi, assembly GCF_054371585.1. Classification (NCBI taxonomy): domain Eukaryota; kingdom Metazoa; phylum Chordata; class Mammalia; order Artiodactyla; family Giraffidae; genus Giraffa; species Giraffa tippelskirchi. The sequence continues at coordinate 33,735,206 of NC_137280.1, read as the reverse complement.
CTGAACAGCCTGTCTGCAGCTTCCAAGTGCTTTGGGCAAATGAGAAACACTGGCAGGAGATCCAAGGGAGGGAGATTTTGAGTGTTTATGGCCCTTGTTCCTTCCCTGTGGGGTCACATTGGGTTTCATACATCCCTGGACCTAAGTTCTCATTTTTTTTCATTTTAATTTTTTGGGCATATAGTTGATTCACAATGTTGTGTTAGTTTCAGGTGTACAGCAAAGTGATTCAGATATATATATATATTCATTCTGTTTTAGATTCTTTTCTCATATAGGTTGTCACAGAATATTGAGTAGAGTTTCCTGTGCTATGCAGCATGTCCTTGCTGGTTATTCATCTTATATATATTAGTGTGCCTGTGTTCATCCCAAGCTCCTGGTTTATCCTTTCTCTCACATTTTCCCTTTCTCTGACTTACTTCACTTAGTATGATAATCTCTAGTCCATTCATGCTGCTGCAAATGACATTATGTCGTTCTTTTTTATGGCTGAGTAATATTCCATTGTATACCCATACATCTTCTTTATCCATTCACCTGATGATGGACCTAAGTTCTTATTTTCTTATAGGTAGGCTCCTCTCTCTCACTTCCCATAGTTATTTTTTATTCTTTCCATTCAGACCTGCAGATGGGAACTGTGCTCAATTTTTACCAGCCCTAGTGTATTTTATTATTCCTTCGTTTCCCCACACTTTGCCCACAATTTTGTTAATAGTTCCTTTTTTCCTGAACATTTAAAAAAATATTTATTTTAATTTTTGGCTGCACTGGGTCCTCATTCCTGCATGCGGGCTTTTCTCTAGTTGCAGGGAGTGGGGGCTGCTGTTCATTGTGGTGTGCAGGCTTCGCATTGTGGTGGCTTCTCTTATGGTGGAGCACAGGCTCTCGGGCATGCAGGCTTCAGTAGTTGTTGACTATAGGCTTAGGCGCCCTACCACATGAGATCTTAATTCTTGGACCAAGGATCAAACCTGTATCCTCTTTATTGGCAGGCAGATTCTTAATCACTGGGGCACCAGGGAAGTCCCTATAGTCCCTTTTTAAAACTCACCTTGACTTATTCATTTTGAGTGTACCAGCAGTTTCCTGCCAGCACCCTGACTGATATGCTGGAGGAGGATAAAGAATCTGGGTGCTGGCACGAGATCTCCTGGATGCAGATCTTCACTTCATCACTTCCTGTGTTAGTGAAGAAAAGTAGAGCATCTATATAGCACCTTTTCAAATTCCAATTTCTTATTTATTAAAATGTAGATAATAATGAATTCTACTCCATAGGCACACAATCTGCTTCTACCGCCAGGTGGAAAATCAATTATTTAGAGCTTTTTAGTTTAACTCCATATCTGGCACATAAGAAGTGCATATTAACTTTTGGTAAATAAACCATTTTATAAATAAAAGACAATATTTTCTCATTCACATTCGATTCTTGGTGACTTTGGCAGTCATTAATCAGATAATTCCTCTACAGCCTTCAGGGGGAGTATTTCTTACATGAGTATCATATTAGGCCCATCTGAAGAACTTTCACTAGTGTCTCATCCTATTGGCTCAACACACAATCTAAAACAAATCCTGCAGAATTGAAATGAGCTAAAATAATAGGACACAGAATGAGAGGCATGTGTTATTTTGGCCTTAGAGCCACATGGGCTGGGATTTTTAAATATCTTTCTAGTCAAATCAACTTATTATAAAACGGCTCCTTTGCTAATTATCTTGGTATGCTCTGTACTGACATTTCAACAATTTGCTATGTAACACTTATATAACCTTACATAGCACTTACTGTGTGCCAGGCTTGGTCTAATTACTTTATGTATATAAACCTATGACCCTCTGATGTAGTTACCCTTTCACAATCCCCATTTTACATGGAAAGAAACTGAAGCACATAGAGGTTAGGTAACTTGCTTAATGTCCCATGACCAATACTCAGTAAAATCAGGGTCATTATACTTAACTACCAGTTTGTATTCTCAGGCAGCAGAGAAAACGGTACGTGTTTACTACATTTTCCTCTTCCAGTCACACAGAAAGGTTCATTTGCTAGATTGCCTTGCAACTAGATAGGGCAAAATGACTGAGTTCTAGCTAGAAGAATGTAGGCAATAATGATATGAACTTCCTTCCAGGCATGGCCTTTAAAATAATTTTATGCAGTCTTTCAGATCTCTCTCTCCTTTGTGGCAACTAGGAAGCTAGTGGTTCTACACAGGGTCACCAAGAGATGCAGAAGTACTCCCCAGTCTATTTTTAAGGGTTATATGAAAGAGAAATAAACATTTGTTGCATTAAACCCCTATGATTTGAGAGTGCATTTACTTAGACATACCTCCATGTATCCTGACCAGTAAAGGAATTGGTATTTTGAATCAGATTGCTTTAAATCAGTTATAATATGTGACATTGGCTTCATTATTAGGCATCAAGAAGATCCATGTCACAGGCTGGGATTATGAGAAACTAGCTATTCTGTTTATACTGTAGAAGAGCAGCTGGAAAAAACTGTGCTTCTAGTAACTCCAGGGACAGAATAAGTGCCTTTAACTTGCTAGCTTTAGGAGAAATGGGTGCATAAGATGAGAACACTAGTGTCCACTGGCTATTACTGGCTGCCTTTGGCAAAGTTATTACGCAAAAATCTCTGACAGGAACTGGCCGGTATGTAAGTAGAATTGAAAGAGAGTAGCATGCAGAAATTGAGTTCTTGCCATGTCAGAAGGCATCCAAAAATTAAAGAAGATGCTCCTTTCTTTTAGTTTCTTTTCGGAACTGCCATCTTTTAGTAATTTGCCAAAATGACCAACACAAAGGGAAAGGCGTTCCCACTACACGTTCTATAGGCCTTTTAGAAAACTTAGAATTGTTTCTTTGGCTACATACAGGTGAATCTATAAGAAAGGTGATATTGTAGATATTAAGGGAATGGACACTTTTCAAAAAGGAATGTCCCGCAAATGTTACCGTGGCAAAACTAGAAGAGTCTACAATGTCACCCAGCATGCTGTTGACGTTATTGTAAACAAACAAGTTAAGGGCAAGTTTCCTGCCAAGAGAGAATCAATGTGCCTTTCAAGGGTATTAAGCACTCTAAGAGCGGAGAAACTTCCTGAAATGTGTGAAGGAAAATGATCAGAAAAAGAAGGCAGCTAAAGAGAAAGGTACTTGGGTTCAACTGAAGGACCAGCCTGCCCTACCCAGAGAAGCACACTTCATGAGAACCAATGGAAAGGAACTCGAGTTCAAGTTGGAGCCTATCCATATGAATTCACGGCATGATGGGTGTAAAAAAGATAGAAGACCTGGACTGTAAAAAAAAAAAAAAAAAAAAAAGATGTAATGTTAGAAGACATTCAACAAAATGTTTAATAAAACCTCTCAGTTGAAATAAAGTAATCTGGGCAAAGACAGATGAAGACTGTAGACTTTCCAGGTACTGTCCCCAGAGAGTCTCCAAGAGAGGGAGTGGGACAGGCACAGAGCAAGGAAGCAGAGAAATACATCAGGTTTGAAAATTCTTCCTGTCAAAGAATTTTGTGTGTGGCTGCTGGCACATGGAACCTAGAGCAAGAAGAGGAGAAGTCTACTGATTTTTAAAGGAATTGTATTCCTGAAGAGGTCACAACTCTGGCTTTAAAAATTCCTTTGGATGAGACCTAAAACAATCCTTTGGTCCCAAACTTTTGAAGAACAGTCAAGCTTCAGAGGGGCTTCCCAGGTGGTGCTAGTGGTAAGGAACCCACCTGACAAAGCAGGAGACATAAGAGATGCAGGGTCAATCCCTAGGTCAGGAAGATCACCTGGAGGAGGGCATGGAAACCCACTCCAGTATTCTTGCCTGGAGAATCCCATGGACAGAGGAAACTATAGAGCCTACAGTCTATAGGATTTCAAAGAGTGGGACATGACTGAGAGACTTAGCATGCACACACGCAAGCTTCAAAAGCTATTCAACCCTGAAAGAAGGCATGGTCTCTAACACCCACATCAGTACAGGCCAAGGAGAACGATGAACAAGAAGGAACTTCCCCGGTGATAAAAACAGGGGTGCTAAAGATCAATGGTCAAATGTATTCCCTGTCGGACCAGAAAGAGTGGTAGGTCAGCAGAATAAAAGAGCACATATGCACTTATTCTTGTAGCTGGAACAACTTTAGATTCTCAAGCTGACTGATGGCGCTGTCAAATTGCCAGGTATAATGTGTCAACTTAGCAGCCATGTGTTTTTTTAAATCACAGAAAAAGCCTTTCTCACCTTGAAAATGTCAACTTGATAAAAAAAAAAAATAGAGAAATAGGATCACCATGAACATGATAAAAACCTGAAATACCTCATGGTCATTGCCATAATTGCTAGTTCCTCATTTAGGAAATGTCTGGTAATCGTAAAAGTACTCGGGGCAGTTAACATTTCAGTGAGTGTGAAAGTGATCCTGCACAATCAAATTGATTTCCAGCTGGCAATCACACTCCCATGATCTTACCCAAGTTTGGTTTCTGTGGGAGGCAGTAACACACCCCTGCTTATTGGACCAAGATATTTCAAGCAGTGTGCCAAAGAGGTCCAGTGCAAAGGAGAAATATGGTCTGTGTTTCTCTACTGCCTGAAACAGCCAGTAGGCATATTGCTTTATATTAAAATAAACATACTCTATTGTAGATGAGATTGCAGCATTGAGATATATTTTTGAGATGAGATATGGAAGTGCAAATAAATTTATTTTTGCAGCATTGGCAAACTTCAGCTTCCCTGGGCTGAATCACTTGGCAGAGACAAGCCTGCCTGCCTTAGTTAACTGAGAAACTGGGAGGCGAGGATGAACAGAAGGGGAGAATGGCTGTAGGAGGCAATTTACAGTTTAGCAGGATGGATATTGGTGCCTCCTTAGATATTTATATCAAAAATCCCACTGGCCTTAACTCACTGGATACGAGAGCAAAATTCAAGTCTAGGACTTTCAAGGATGCATGTTCCTTACAAGTAATTGGGGTTGATTGTGATGGATGATGTCTCCTGGGCAAAATGAAGGTGTAGTAATGGCACACCTAGGTCCTTTATCCCTCTTCATTTCTTTCCCTTCTTCCTATTCAGGCCTTCAATTCTAATCAACACAATTCAAAATAGAATTACTCCATACAAAGATAGATGCATTTCTAGATAGATAGATGATTAGATAAATCAAAATATAGAAAGGAAAAAGAGAGACATAGAAAGAGAGAGATTCCATGAGTTACTGGAATTGTTACTTACTCCTTCCCCATCCAGCTGTTCTCCTGCCTTAGTGCTGGGACAGACCAAAACCAAGCTACGTGGGGACAACAACGGGATCTTGTGTCACAGCCAGCAAGACACACTGTCTTTTCGCTGAGGTTGGTGAAGAGGAAGAAGGAGAATCTACATGAGGCTGACAAGTGGTCAGCATTCCATCAAGGCATGAGAGTCTGTAAGGACATAAAGACAAGAACCCAGAAAGGCAGAGTCCCTTCAGGACTTGGATCCAGATGAATCACAATCTAGCAACAGCCCTATGTTTCCCACTTTCTTCCCCTGCTTCAGTTGGTCTGAGTTGAGTTGCTCTTTCTTGCTGTTAAAATATTCTGGCCTTGGGATTGACATGTACACAGTGCTGTGTTTAAAATGGATAACCAACAGGAATCTACTGTATAGCAAAGGGAACTCTGCTCAATGCTATGTGGCAGCCTGGAGGGGAGAGGAGTTTGGGGGAAAATGGATACATGTATGTGTATGTGTGCTCAGTTGCTCAGTCATGTTGACTCTTTGCAACCTCATGGACTGTATGTAGCCTGTTAGGCTCCTCTGTCCATAGGATTTTCCAAGCAAGAATACTGGAATAGGTTGCCATTTCCTTCTCCAGGGGATCTTCCTGACCCAGGGGTTGAACCTGTGTCTTTTTCACTGCTAGGCTGATTCTGTACCACTGTGTCACCTGGGAAAACCAGGTATGTGTATGGCTGGGTCACTTTGTGGTACACTTGAAATTGTCACAAAATTGCTAATTGAGTATACTCCAATATAAAATAAAAAGTCAAAAAAAATTCTGGCTGAAGCAGTACAAAGGGAGAGCTATAAGCCCAGAAGTAGTGGTGCAGAGGGAACGGGCAAAAACACTCTTTGCACAAATGACTTTTACTTGATTGAGTTGAATGTGATTGAGAATAAAGTTTGAGTCTTACTTTATGTGTTGTTACGATTAGAATTAAAATAGACTCATGATAACCAATTTACTGGTACTTTTTGAAGAATTTAAACATGAAACTGTATATACACATTTTCATTTCTTAAGTATTGATGTCCATGATAGCAAAGAATTTCAGGGTCTTGTAGAAATTTTTTTAAAAGTTCTCAAGAACTGGGGATCACAAGAGTGTGCTTGAAGACCTGAGATTATAGAATATGCCAAAGTGTGGATGGCATGTTTGAATGCCATCTGACCCTTTTGCATTGGCGATTTAGAAACTCCTAAAGTTAGGAATATCTTTTATTGCCCTTTGCATCTGCCAAAACCAGCTCTGTAGACTTAGTAGTTCTTTCTTCTCCTAAAAATAAATCTGTAAACATTTTGTGAAAAGTCCCTATAACCAACTCTACTATTTTAGAGAGTGTCTCCTGGCCTCACCTTCTAATTTTCACTGAAACTTTCCTGTTTCATCCTGGGTTCAAGTCCCATTGCCTCACATCTGGTATCCACCATTCTGCTCATCACTTTATTCTGATGCTTTGTTAGGACTGTCTCTATTAATCCTGGCTGTCCATTGCTTCCTGCCTTTTTAAATGGCCTTTCAAATTCCTTATCATATCCTAGTTTCTAGATGCCCTAATAGGTACTGTCAGCCTCCATTTGCTAAAGAAGAGAGCTTGGACTCTGGTCTCTCTGGTGGATCATTTTGTTTGCCCTTCAACTCCATCTTTACTTGGCTCCACCATGGTTAGAGTCTCGACAGGTTGAATTTTTTAGCCTACAACAGCTGATCCTTTACCCTGGTTTCTGGTTGGGATTAGCAATGGGAAGCACTTGTGGGTTAACAGGGCGCAGTAGGAGATGCTAGTCAGCTAATGATCTGTTGGTTTCCCTCCTCACCCGGCAGAAGGTTGCTCTCCCACCTCTCAGCCGCAGTTCCTCTTGGATAGCTCTCCCATGAGCTCTCTCCAGGTCTGGTAACCCATTCCTCAAACTGGCCCTACAGGCATGGCTGTTACTGTCCCCATGTTCCATCACCTCTTGGTGGCTTCTCTTAACTGCCCACATGCGTGCATGCTCAGTCACTTCAGTCTTAACTCTGCCTACACCTTTGTAAAAGTTCCCCTTTTCGAGTGTTCTCAATTACCTCATTTACATGCTCCATCTCTTTCCCATAAGGACCCTGAATAAAACACTCCTTGTTTCTAAAATACTGCTCTGAACATAGTAGGACCAAAGTACACTAAGAGACCTTGAACTCTCTTCCTGAATTGGCCCTTTATATGGTAGCTATTGAGCAAACGTTGTTGTTGCTTAGTCGCTAAGGCATGTCCAGCTCTTGAAAACCCATGGACTTTAGTCTGCCAGGCTCCTCTGTCCATGGGATTTCCCAGGCAAGAATACTGGAGTGGGTTGCCATTTCTTTCTCCAGGGGATCTTCTCAATCCAAGTATCAGACTCACATCTCTTGCATTGGCAGGCAGATTCTTTACCACTGAGCCACCTGGGAAGTCCTATCCCACTAAATACATCACAGTAATAAAAGAGGAAGGCAGGGAATAGGTTTTTCCAGGCTAGAATACTATTTCTACAGCAGTGGGACCTGAATGCTTTCAGAATCCCCCAAAATGACTAGCATCCTCACTAGGGGGGACCCACATGCCCATGCTTCCCTCCAGTGGCACTCACAGTGTCCTTTAAGATGGCCCCTAAGCTCTCCATCTTCCTGCCACACTGCAGCCCACAATCACATCACTCCAGCCCAGGGAACCCTAGTTATGTCATTTTCCCTCCTCTAGGTCAAAGCAATTGCTTCTTAAGGTTCTTTCAGGAACTTCATCATGTTTGACTTAAAGTGTTTTCCACCAAATCCCCCTGGAACTCTCTGTCTCTATTAGAGTCACTTCCTTTATGTGAGGCTGTAATTTTCCTCGCCTTCTGAGGGACAGAAAAAAAGAGTAGTCTCCAAAACTCTTGAAATATCTATTCGTTCTTTTTGAGGTACAGACAATATGTTCCTAAGTTTCAAACCTATTCATGACTGATGGAGTTGTTGTGAAACAGGAGTATTTTTGTACAATTTTTCCTCTTCTCCACACATCCATCAATACGTGTGTTGTATACACTGACAACACGCCCAGGAAAACTGATTTGTGAAGGTTTTATCTAGAACCTAACTAGCAAAGCCATAGCAAAAACTCTAGACTTTCCAAATATGTCAATTATATGGTAAGATGGAACAGTGCAATTTAGCAATGGACTGAATTGCCTGCAATGAAATCCTAGTGGGGTGACTCTAGGGATGCTCTGTAATCTCTGGGACTCTATTTACTCATAGGTAAAATGGAGATGGTAATAGCATGTGCCATATAGCGTTGATTTGTGGATTAAATTGAAACCACATGTAAAATGCTTAACATAGCATTCAAATTACTTTAGTTAGTACTGTGTATTATTTTGATTGATAATGTCCAGTTTCCATTCTTGATTTGATTGTTTCAACTCTCTTCTACTGAAAAACTTTCTGAAAAATATCACCTATATATACCATCTCTGGGGCTTCTCAGGTAGTACTAGTGGTAAAGAACCCGCTTGCCAATGCAGGAGACATAGGAGACCCAGGTTCGATCCCTGGGTCAGGAAGATCCCCTAGAGGAGGAAAGGGCAACCCACTCCAGTATTCTTGCCTGGAGAATCCTATGGACAGAGGAGCATGGCAGGTTACAGTCCACAGGGTCACAAAGAACTGGACACTGCTGGAGCAACTTAGCATGCACACACACATATCATCTCTACTTCTTTGCAGTCCATTACCCCCTATATCCACCTCTACTTTATCTCCTGATTCTCTTGTTCTATTGAGATTTCTTTTGCTAAGTTCTTTTAGGATTTCATGTTGACAAGTCCAACAGGTAGTTTTTAATGATTTGTCTTTGAACTCTCATAGACTTTCAATAAAGTTGATGCTCCCTTCTTGAAATGTTCCTGAGTCTACTACTATTCTCTGTCTACTCTTTAACAATGTATCTTAAGAAACCTACCCCTATCCTCCTCCCTAACCTTTAAATATTAGAATAACTCAGATCTCAGGTTTGGGATATCTGGTCTACTCACTCAACCTTGAAACCCAAAGCAACCTACCTCATTTCTGTACCTTCAAATCCCACCTCTATGTCCAGGATAGCTATGGGGAACTCTGGCCAGGACTGCCCATGAAAAGTCTCTAAAATAAAATGAATGGGAAATGTTTATGTGTTATGATACAGACTCAAGTAAAGTGAACTTTAAAAATTGCTAGCACAGAATTTAAAATTCTGGAACCTACTCTTTGGGCATATATGACATGGCTTGCTGGTTTGCAGAATTATTGTCATATAATAGCATAAATTGTTTCTGACAAGGTCTTTTGAAGAGAAGGAAGCTTGATTTGCTCAGGCCTTCTCATAGTATATCACTCTCCTCACGTGGGGTGCTGAGTTTTACCGTATTTTGAGTGAATCTTAGTGAGAAATAAAAGAGGAAACTTGTTCAGATGTGTAATTTGCTAATTAATAAAGTATTGATGATTTTTATTTCTTCAGTCCTTGAATTTATCCTTGATTTCTTTGATCTAGGTTTAAGAACTTTAGCATCATGAGCTGGATGGTAAAATTGATCTACTAGATTATACGGGAGAAAAAGAAACAAGGATAATATAGCATCTCATTATGTCAGAATAGGTTAAGGCTAAGCCTAATGCCTGGTGGTAAAAGAATCAAAGTCTTATTTTGTACAGTCCATTAATGAGAAAAAAAGAATTTATGCTGCTATCAGCATAAAATCATTCAAAAGGAGGTAGATGAGAGACTAACTCTTCCTTATTGTCATAGGATAGTTGGAGAGATCAAGTTTAGCAGAAAGATGGGATGCTGAGAATGTGAACATGGAAACAGAAAACATAAGCTACATCTTCAAAAACGACAGTACATGAAGCTGCTGATTATGTAGGTCACAGGACCGTGGCCAGAAACCTCAATGCACACAAAATATCTTGAAGTTAGAGGTACTTGATTTTAAACATGAGATTTCTGAGGAAAGCCCTGGAAGAGCTGAGATACAGAAAACGATAAAATATGACAAATTCTCAAAGGTTTAATTCCTTGAGGTTTTTAAAGTCCAGTGGGTGCCTCAGGTTCTTCTGCTGCTTGCCACTGAATATTTTCCACGTTTTACCACACCAAATAGCCTCAGCCGAGGTCATCCAGTAGGAGCATGGTGAGAAGTGTTTGTGACCCCAAGCTACACAGTATATCTGTAAAAATGGCATTCTTCTAGGACAAATATTTCCTGAAGCTGTGATACCAGTTAGAATTGATTTGTCTGGTTCTGGTGAGGTGAAGTGGACTGTATTGAATTTGATGGGAAGGAGAGTCTCTAGATCAAATGCTTATCCCAAGATCTCTTATGGATGCTGAGCGCAGAAACCTAATGAGGGTGGGGTTACTTCCAGTGATCTTTGCACAAAATAAAGTGGAATTGCCTTTTGCTCTTCATCACTGGGTGTCAATGGAAGAAGCAGAGTTAAGAATAAAGGAACTAAGGAATTCTAATCCTGGTAACTATGTGATAATTATACTTCTGCCAAAAGTGAGGATGTTTTCCAACAACTCTGGCTAGGAGTTCCCAGAAATTAATAAGCCATCATGACTATGTTAAATGTAAGATTTCAGAATCCCAGGTATGCAAATTATTTAGGAGTGATTAAAGAAAATTTGAGAGTAAAGATTTCCAGTGTAAGAAGTTTACATACCAGGACCCAGATATCATGTTATTTCTGTCCAAATGGATCTGAGGCTTTGTTTGTGGTGATCAAAGGAATACATCCTTTTCTTTTTTATGCAAAATTTCACCCTGTGCCTACCATCTTGATAATTCATACAGGCATGAATTGATGAGACCTGGATATTAGTTTATACTGAGCTATTGAATTTTTTCAAATTTCTTTTTGGTTGTGCTGGGTTTCTTTGTTGCTGTATGTGGGCTTTCTCTAGTTGTGGCACTCGGGCCTCTCAATGCAGTGGCTTCTCTTGTTGTGTAGCATGGGCTTCAGGGTGTGCAGGCTTCAGTAGTTGTGGTACATGGGCTCAGTTGCCCCTTGGCATGTGGGGTTTTCCCAGGCCAGGAAATGAACCTGTGTGCCCTGCATTGGCAGGCAGGTTCTCAACCACTGGACCACTAGGGAAGTCCTGAGCTCTTGAATTTTTGAAAATGTAAGAATGAGGAAAACTTAAAACACGACATTTTAAAAGGAGCAGTCATGTAATGCTCCATACTGCTCCCAATAATATAGGAAGTTATATGAAGAAAGAAGAGCTTAGGATTTTTTTTCTTTTACACTTTCAAAGATGGAGACACAAACATATATATTTATTCCCTGCCCTACACTTTTTATAAAATCTCTCTGTGCAAGGGTGTTTAGGGTTAGAAAACCCAGAAAAAATATTTTCAAGCTTCTCAAAAAAAAAAAAACCAAACTGTGCTTTTTGATATTTCACTCCAGTGTCTCAAAATGTATTTTTGGATTTCGTTTTTCTCAAATGTAGAGACCAATATTTTGGACTGTGATGGAAATAGCTTCCTGTGTTGGCTCACTCTATTCGTTAAGTCCCAAGGTCCTTTAGGGCAAAGATAATATCTTGGTTTTGTGGATGAGAGAACTTTGGGGCTTGTAAGTGCCTGCACAAAAATCCTTTATTCTTCCCAGAGATTGAGTCCCTGAAATGTACCAATGTCAGCAGAATCAAAGATAAGATCAGAAAAATCAGGGAGCTTGGGGAAACATATTCTGAAACATATTATTATTTTAAATACAAACATTTCCAGAAAACGTCTATGTGTAAAAACACATATACTACTTCTGGTAAGATTTCTTCAGAATCATCTTCTCTGAGTTGATTTAGGAAATATGCATATGAAATTGTGATCTCCTAGGAGTCTCCCATAATTATCCATTATGTCTGCTATAGTTCTTTTTTATATATTAATTTTTTATTGGAATATATTAATAATTGGTTTACAGTGTTGTGTTAGTTTTTGCTGTGCAACATCGTCAATCAGCCATATGTATACATATATATATCCCCTCCCTTTTGAGCCTCCCTCCTACCCCACTCCCATCCCATTCTTCTACATTTCTTAGTAAAAATATTCACCTAGATTTTATTGGATTTAAACTGAATGTGTTTTGCAATTATGTCTCCACTTACCTCATTTTCTCAAGACTTAAGAAATGTTTCTGTATCTTGGCTTTTCACATATTGTGATGGAGTTTATGATTACTCTTCCCAACTGACATCCTACAAATATATCAGAGGATGGGTTGTAGACAATCTTCATCTCTATCACCTCCCCCAAAAGCCCACCAACCAGATTCGCACAAAGAATAAGGCTTAATTAACCCTTGATAAATTAGCCTGTGTAAGGGTTTTAAAGTGAAAAATACATCAGCCAAAGTATTATATAGATTTTAAAATTGTATGGACACAGTTTGATCTGTCCTACTTTCCAGCTGCAGATGCCAACATGGTGATTCATTCAATGTATTCATGTTTTAATAAACTATAAAACGTCTAATTCCCTTCTCCCTTCTTCCTACCTGTGTTTATTATGAAAGTGACAATCTGTGGCAAATCTGGGTTTCATTGAATGTTGGTGTAGGTCACCAGAAGAAAATAATGTGGAGGAACATTTATCAGGGGTCAATATTCATCCAAGCACAGGCACAAGGATATATTCTGTCTTGTAAGGAAGAGGTGTGGGTGAGCATCCTCAATGATGCAGAAACTTCTTGTTCACATCAAAGTTAGTCAGCCTATAGGAATGTAAAAATGCATTTGAAAAGATATGTCAATGCTGCTCTTCAAGAAATTGTAATGTGGTACTTTTATCAAAAAAGTCTCCGTGTCCAAATTGTTTCAGTATAATTTTGAAGAGGTGTTACGTTGAAGAGGAAGTAGGAGTAAAAATAGAATAGGTTTATATATTCCATCCCCAACAATGGATTAACCTTTTGGCTTCAGTATGGTAGCTTTGATGTTCAATGAGCGGGAGGAGAGTTCTGTTCATGAGGCTAGAAATCTGATCTGTCTTCTTTTTCATTGTGCCTCTAGCCCTCATACCATAGTAAACGCTCCTTAAGTATATTTGGTGAATTAATGAGTTAGTGAACTCTACTCTCCACCTAAGTCAATTGTTCACCATGTACATTTTAATACATCTGGACTCTGACCTGGAGTTCATACCACTGGCACTGGACACCTGCCCTGAACCTACTCAATGAGGTCTTACCAAATCATTGACCTCTTAATAGCCTCCTCTCTTGGGGTTTAAGCCTGTCCACCATATACCTTCTCTTAATACTGGGTTGGCCAAGAAGCTCATCCAGGGTTTTTGTAACATCTTACAGAAAAACCCAAAATAACTATTTAGCCAATCCAATAAATAGATTAGTTATAATTGAGATGCCCACATGACTTTGAATCTCAGTTCTACTCTTTATCTGTGCCTCTAATGCCTCACCAACAAAATCTGAATTCACTGGGTGTAGGGCATACCATCTAGGTTTAGAGAAATGTGCAAAACTTGATATTCACCTTAGTAACCAGTGCCAGAGTGAGCACAGTTCTCCTGCCCTGATTTGTATTTTCATTAGGAGCCTACCCTAGCTTGTCTCAGGGCCAGGCCTCTCAGAGTTATAAACAGCAGAAAGACAGATGGAAATCAGAGGGAAGTATTTTAGTTCACTATAAGAAAAAGAATTCAAATGGGGTTAGCAAATTACCAAAACCCATCAGATATGGACTTTATGGTCATCTGTTTGGGGGCAGTAAAAGAAAGTCTCATATGAAAAATGTATGTATACCATAAGTGTGGCAAATACAGTGGGTACTGCTATTTTGTTAACTTTTCTTATTCCAGAGATGTTTTATGTCTCCAGGTATGCAATCCAGAAATCTGAAAATTAATTGGTTAATAACAATCAAAGCAGTTCATATTTGGGCAACATACATCTTTGCAGGAAAAAATACATTTGTTTTAATACCAGTAGTTTTTATAGGTGAATCATCCAAAGTGTAATCAATGTTTGTTATATGTCTCTCAACACAGGATGTATACCTTTTTACTGCGTTTAGGCGATGACTCTGGACATAAGCTCTTTCCTCTTGGCTAGTTATAGAATATGTTGCTTTGAGAAGGCAGTGTTGTGCAGCTGTGAAAAAATTTTTAATTTTCATCCCCTGGAACCTTTGTATCATCCTTGGGAAATGCTCAACTGTATTCCTGAAAAGTCGAATAAACCGTTAACTTTTGAGAATGAAATTTATTTTAAATGCTATTTAAGGAAACTCTCTACTGAATTATTTTATGGGACAAATAATTACTTGCTCATTTTATATTTTTAAACTTTTTGTTTTATATTGGAGTATAGCTGACTAACAACGTTGTGATAGCTCAGGTGGACAGCAAAGGGACTCAGCCACACATATACATATATCCATTCTCCCCCAAGCTCCTCTCCCATTCAGGGTGCCACACAACTTGAGCAGAGTTCCCTTTGCTATACAGTAGGTCCTTGTTGGTTATCCATTTTAAATAGAGCATTGTGTATCTCTCCACCGCAGACTCCCTAACTGTCCCTTCCCCTATCCTTCCCTCACCCCGGCAACCATAAGTTCATTCTCTAGGTCCGTGAGTCTGCTTCTATTTTCTAAATAAGTTCATTTGTATCATGTCTTTAAGATATTTGTTTTGCTTTCCCTATAGTTATCCCTGTAAGTTATCTGCAAAACTATAGTGATACTGCACTGTCACCTCCTCAACATTAATGACATATGTAGACATTCTCAAATTTAAAGAGAAGCCTGTGCGTACCATATTTGTAATGCACATTTCAATTCCTAGCATCTCTGTTAGTTAGCCCTGATCTTTAACTTCGGAAAGTAATCGAGAGAGATTATCTGAGCCTCTGTTATCACAAGAGAATCATGGATGAAATTCCCTTCAAAATAAGAGTAAAATCAGGAGAGAACACTGGATTGAGAGCTTCAGTCAGCAGGGTGGAGTTCTGCTTTTCTCACAAATTGATTTTGGTAAATTGCTTAGCTTCCCGGGATCTCAGTATTCTCTTTGGGAAGACAGCATTAAAAGTGTCTGCCCTTCATACTTGGAGTTTATCAGGATTACATGGAAATAAATATGTGAGGGCATTTATTTTGTAAGCACAAAGTAAGTTTCACTGAAAATCTAATCAAGTGTGTGGTGTCTTCAAAATTTCTCCCAGGCAAGATTGCAGGATTAATCCTATTCACTGAAACTCTGTCATCTTCTCTTGGAAGCATTGGCAGCAAAGATGAGTTATTGAGAGAAATGTTGTTATTATTTACAAAGATCATAAGAGAAATAAGAATAGTGTTGACAGTACATAATTAATATTCATACTTAGGAGAGCTTAGAACAACTCAGAATATGGGTCCCAATGTGAGCTGCTTGTGGGCAATGTTTAGTGTCTGTTCCCTCTCTATTTTCTCATCCTGTAAGCCATCCCTGGTGGCTCATTTGGTAGAGAGTCTGCCTGCAATACAGGAGACCCAGGTTCAATCTCTAGGTCAGGAAGATCCTCTGGAGGAGGACATGGCAACCCACTCCACTATTCTTGCCTGGAGAACCCCATGGACAGAGGAGCCTAGCGGGTTACACAGTCCATGGGGTCACATGAGTTGGACACAACTTAGCAACTAAACCTACCTACTGAAGTATTTCTAGACTCTTGTTCCTCAAACTCTTGGCTAGTATTCTACCCAAGGATCCTGACTTTGATCTGATGTCTTGCTTTGTCATTCTGATTTAATTGCTCTGCCTTCAAAATGTGCCATATTCTCAAAAGTCTGAATCCATAACTAGTTTATTAATCTGATGAATGATAAACATTGACCTAATTCCTGTTATTGAGTTGAACTGAATGTGGCATAAATGGCTGGCCTTGACTTTGGAGCTGAATTGAATGCGGTATAAATGGGAGACCTTGACTTTGACATCACTGTGTCATAATGACCTACTATATAGTTAGAAACTTCAGAACTTTTTTTCAGAGGTGAGAAGTGGAGAGGTCACAATTTTGGCTAGCAGACTGTTTTATATGATTTAGAATTTAGATTAAGAATCATGAGTCACCAACTTTTAAAAAGAGAAAACTGTCTTACAAATTTCCAGCTTTCTGACTTCTCTTAAATATCAGACCATGTAGTGGCACTGGGTCCTTCATAGCAAAAATAGCAACGACTGAGAAGCAGCTGGTTTCTTTAGGAGGGCAATCTGTGTTCAGTGTACCAGGGTCCCCACCTGTACCACTTCATTTATTTATGTCATCTGTGTGGCCCCTGTAGGACCTGAGTTTGTGACCCTTGAAACATTCACGGAAATAACCTAATTAAATCCATTCTCATAACCAGTTGGTCATGGTTGAAATCATGAACAGATGGTTTAAGGTGAACATATGTTGTTTATCTGTTTCTCTTACTTCATTAACTGTTTTGCCAGCATTTTAAACAGTCTAATTATATGCCACAAACTATAAGTGGAGCAGCAGTTTACAAGGGGATAATCTAGGCTTTGGCTGAACTTTTAGTTTTAAATTTCAAATGAGAGCTGTTTTGAGGTTTGATCGCAGTTCAAAGTAGAATTTTACCAGCTTAGTATTATAATATAGGTGAGTCTTAGGCATGTTCCAAATGCCATACTTGACACATTGTTGTGATATCATAGGGAAAATGTCATAGGAAATGACATCATAGGAAATGACATCTTGTGATGTCATAGGAAGGCACCACTGATGTGAGGTTCTTACAACATACAGTTACAGAGAATAAAGCACCTGCCATGAAATGTCACCATGAGTGATATACTAGAGGCAGACAAAGACCTTAGAGACATGATGTTAATAGAACTATGAAGTTTCCCGAGTTCTCTTCACAAACTCTTTCCCTCATTCCCCATGCCCAAGAGAAGGAAAGTTGCTATGGATAAGCCTAAGATGAGGAAAAAATGGAGACATTTTAATAGAAGGAGGTCATCTTAGCATAAGATTACAAATAATATTGTTTGGGAACTAACCTTTTCTCTTTTGGGAGGGTTCCTTTTTGGGCGGGGCTGTATAGTTGCTTTGCGATGTCGTGTTAGTTTCTGCTATACACCAAGTACATCAGCTATATGCATACATATATGCCCTACCTTTTGGAACCCCCTCCCTTCCCCTCTCCTACCTGTCCAGGTCACCGTAGAGCACTGAGCTGAGCTCCCTGTGCTATACAGCTGCTTCCCACTAGCTATATGTGTTACACATGGCAGTGGAAATACATCAATCCACATCTCCCAATTCATCCTCACTCCCTCTTCCCCATTTCCACATGACTGTTCATCACATCTGCATCTCTATTGCTGCCCTGTAAATAGATTCATCTGTACCATTTTTCTAGATTCCACATACATGCATTAATATACAATATTTGTTTCTCTTTTTATCTTTTCAATTTCTAGAGTTCCCTTTTCCTCAGATCATATCTGGAGGCCTGGGATTAAGTTGTGGGTGTACAGAAAGGTGGCCCATGTTTGGTATACTTCAGTGAAGGCTGTCAATCAGAAGCATAAAATTTAACTACATGATTCCATATGGCCTAGAATAGGTCACTAGGCTAAAAGGTCTTCATATAGAGGCTTAAGGTTAAAGTATTTCTATGTCTGTGCAAAGAGAGGACCTTGCGAGTGTGGCTATGGCCATGGTTGGTGACTGGTCAAAGAACTGGGGACCTTGGGTTCAAAGACAGATAATACTTTGACATTACTAATAGAAGCCTTCTCATATATCTGGCTTTGAGCCTAGTCATCCTCAACCCACTGTCCAATTCATCATCCACTGGGCCATGTGGACAGTGGTTTAGGGCCTTAGAGAGAGTCAACAGAGCAAATATCAAGAGAGCATTCCATCTGAGAAGTAGACAACCATCTCCTATACAATGAGTAATTCAAGCTCTCTCTTGGGACCCCTAACCTGATGAGCTATTGAATCAATAACATACCATGTATGAAAATGATCAAAATCATCGTGGATAAGCATGGCGATGAAGATCCCAAAATTTAGTCTAGCATTTCTCACTTGCCTGGAGTCAGAATGAATTTAGTGTAAATAGAAAAGGATGGATAAAAATAACAGCGACGGTAGTCACAGGGAAATGACGAACATGTAGGGAGAGGGAAGTTACTTTTTCTTTTTGATGAATTCACAGACAAAGTACATGGTAAGATGGCACTCGGTGTCATTCCATCTGCCTGAGCTCAGCATCTCCACACAGTCCTCGTGGCCATAGGGGTCGCTGGGCTCACCCTCCTTCCAGTTGCTGTAGTTCTGCAGGGGAGTGTTGTCAGTGAACACATACTGACCCTCCCTCTCAAGGTCATTCACCCCGATGAACACCCGGAAGAAGCCACTCTTGGAGACGTAGTCAGCCAGGAGCGTGTTGGCAGCTTCATCCTTGGGCATGGCCAGCATTCCACCCCGGATGCGGCAGTGGGTCAGAGATTCCCTGTAGTTCTTCTCCTCCTGCACGATGTAGTAGAATTTCTCTTCGGTTTCCCTAATCCCTGCTATGACTTCGCAGTGAGGAAAAGAAGAACGTGATTATCTGTCTCAAACAGAGAAAAGCTAAGTATATAATATTGCTAGATTTAAATTAATTTATTCAAGATTTAACAATTCTTTTGCCTATCATGAGGTAGGCACTGCCTCAGTGTTTTGTCCACCTTTGTAGTTGTCTAATGGAGAACCAACTCCTGTCATTGGTCCTCCCCCATCTTTCCTCCTTTACTTACCACACAACGTGAAGCAGAGAGCTATTTGGACAAAGATGTGTTATGTGAACTGTCACCCAGCTCATCTCAGACGATTTTTCCCCTCCTAGTTTATGCTTTTGCTACCCTTACAGTTCCATGAGCATGCCCTTCTCTCTTCCCCTTCCATGCCTTTCATGCCTGGAAAGTCTTCTTGGTGCTTTATCTGGCAAATTCCTACCCATCCTTTAGATTTTAGTCAAAATGCTTTCTCCTGTAAGAGCCTTTCCACTACCCCTGGACAGAGACAGGTGCTGATGTGCTTTCTCCCCTGTGTTTCCACTGACCACTTCACTTCATAGCACTCGACACATTTTAGCCTAATTGTGTATCTCTTAAGCTTGTGAACATCTTAAGACCCATGACCATGCCCTTGTCACTCTGTAGTCTCAGTACCTGCAACAGTGCAGGAAAGTGGTAAAAGTTTATTGGACTGATACGGAAATAATACAGAATTTCATCCACTTCTGGCCAGATTCCTATATTGTGAATATATGCATCAATTGAGATGGTCTATACTTCACTTCTGGACTGCAAGGAGATCAAATCAGTCAATCCTAAAGGAAATCAATCCTGAATATTCATTGGAAGGACTGATGCTGAAGCTGAAGCTCCAATACTTTGACCACCTCATGTGAAGAGCTGACTCATTGGAAAAGACCCTGATGATGGGAAAGATTGAAGGAAAGAAGAGAAGGGGGCCATAAAGAATGAGATGGTTGGATGACATCAGTGAATCCATGGACATGAGTTTGAGCAAGCTCCGGGAGACAGTGAAGGACAGGGAAGACTGGTGTGCTGCAGTCCATGGGGTCGCAAGGAATTGGACAGGACTCAGCAAACTGAACAACAACACATACTTTACTTCAGGTACATAAAGTAGATTGAGCTTCTGAGTAAGATTCAGGACAGAATTAGGGAGTCAGTATTATCCCAAGATCATGATACACTATATATGTTTTCGGCTTTGTGGTCCAAACACACACACACACACACACACACACACACACACACAAACACACACACACATGTATATAAATATATACTTCAGGGCCTATAAGTTAAAATTTACAAATAAAACTATGAGTACTCAAATGTTAAGAACTATAGCACTATGTTAAACCTCTGGAGTTTGGTTTATTCATTGGGGTCAAAGTCAGGTCAGAAGCAGCATCTTCTATACGGGTTATCAGTTCAGTCCAGTTCAGTTCAGTCGCTCAGTCATGTCCAACTCTTTGCGACCCCATGAACCACAGAACGCCAGGCCTCCCTGTCCATCACCAACTCCCGGAGTCCACCTAAACCATGTCCATTGAGTCAATGATGCCATCCAGCCATCTCATCCTCTGTCGTCCCCTCCTCCTCCTGCCCTCAATCTTTCCCAGCATCATGTATATAACCAGACTTATAACTGAGGGTTAATCAATATCACACATTTCCTATGGCTCTAGTATTACAAGATAAGGATGGACACAAGATAGCATTTGTGTGCCTCTACTAATGTAAATAAATATGACTGGATTATAATATTTCTGTACTATTATACGGAAAACCCCAAATAAACTATTTGGCCAATCCAATAAATAAAAGTAAAACAAAGTGAAAGCAATTGTGACAACAACTAGAACAGCTCTTTGATTCATACTGTCTCAGGAGAGAGCACATAAGCCCCACTTTAAGGGTTTTACGCTAACCATCCTGGGGAAATACGAGAGAAAACAAAGATGGCTAACATGGACTATTGCACAGTTTAGAGAAATGCATAATGTTCTCATTGGTTTGTACTGAGGGTAGAGGAGTCAGTGAAACTTGTATTCAAATCCTTCCTCCACTGCTTATTAGCGTGTATCTATGGAAAAGGCAATGGCAACCCACTCCAGTACTCTTGCCTGGAAAATCCCATGGACGGAGGAGCCTGGTAGGCTGCAGTCCATGGAGTCACGAAGAGTTGGACACGACTGAGCGACTTCATTTTCACTTTTCACTTTCATGCATTGGAGAAGGAAATGGCAACCCACTCCAGTGTTCTTGCCTGGAGAATCCCAGGGAAGGCGGAGCCTGGTGGGCTGCCGGCTATGGGGTCGCGCAGAGTCGGACATGACTGAAGTGACTTAGCAGCATCAGCATGGGCAAGGTAATCTCTAAACTTCAGTCTAATCATAAAAATTAGTATTATTGCAAGTAATCAACAAAGCAACTACTGTTTTCATTACTATTTTTATCTTCTAAGATGCTGGTTTTTGGGCTCTTGTTGTCTCTTTTTTTCTTAAGGCCCAGCTAGTCAAACTCTGCCTTTTCTTCCTTTCCCTCTCTCACTAAAATCCCCTTTTCTACCTATAGGAATGCACATATGTATGTCCACAGGACCTGAAGTGTACTTGAGTAAGTGGATAATCAGGATTTTAAGAGATCTCTAAACTGGTGACACTATCTCAATAATCCTTTGCCTAGTTCCTGCTAGGGATATTGGAATTGAAGTGGTTTGTTTGTTTTTGTTTTTTTAAGAAAGAGATTATTTTATTTTTAAAATTGTATTTATTTATTTATTTTGGTCATGTGACATTCAAGATCTTGGTTCCTCAAACAGAGATCGAAACCATGCCCCCTGCAATGGAAGGGCGGAGCTCTAACCACTAGACAACTAGGAAAATCCCAGAATTGCCATGTAGAAAGAGATAAATTCATAGATAAATAGCACAAAGCAAACGAGAATAGACTCACCATTCTTGACAAACTTCATCGAAGTCTTAAGGCGAGCCACACTGATGTCTAGTTGTCCAACAACTTTTCGGTATCTTCCACAATCACAGACAGTACCTTTTAAATGACAAAGCTGTCAATTCATGTTGATGCCCATGAAGAATGGATAAGAAGGGCAACTGCTCTCTTCCCAATATTTACTGTCTTTTTCTAGTCTAGCTATGTCTTTCTGTGAATGGCGATGCTTCTCGTCTTTTATTAAAGACAAGGTTTCCAATATACAGGAATTCAGAATTTATCTTTTACAATATTTTGAAGGAGTTAAAACAGAGTTCTAAACCAGTTTTTTTTTTTTTTAAAGAACAGTAAGTATGACAAACCACTGCTCACATATTGTGAACCATTTGGCATTTTTGTTGAACACAGAACGTATCTCTACAGTCTCAGAATAAAATCTTTACAGCATTTTAAAAACATATTTCTAGTTTTCTCTTGTGTTACTGTATTGTTTGTTGGCTAACATAACTCTTCCAAGATGGGAGAAACCTTTCATGACAAAATTAATGTTAATTCTGATTATCCATTTGGAGTATAGCTTAATGTTTTGAGGACTAAGTTTAAATCTTGTAAATAGTTTTATCTTATAATTTTAAGAGCAAGTTGTCACATTTGTGGATTAACTATGATTTTAATTTCTGCCACGAATTCCCCTTCACTCATTTACCTTTTGAATCACCTACTGATAATGTGGCAGAGAAAAAACTGTAAGGAAAATGATGTAAAGTTCAAATGATTTTTTTTTCCTATTTAATGGATGTTTCATGTCAACATTTCCACTTGCTTTTTTCTCCGAGGGTTGAAAAGAAAAATGAATTTTACTAGCCAAAGGGGGAAAAAAAATCTGTGCCTTTATTCATCCGTATTCACAGTTAAATATAAGGAATTTAAAACAGCTCTTAGAATTAGGCTTCTCTACATCTTTATGAATAGGGGCTTCCCAGGTGGCTCAGTGGTAGAGAATCCACTTGCCAATGCAGGAGATGCAAGAGATGCGGGTTTGATCCCTTGGGTTGGGAAGATCCCCTGGAGGAGGAAACGGCAAGGCACTCCAGCATTCTTGCTGGAAAAATCCCACGGACAGAGAAACTTCGCAGGCTACAGTCCATGGGGTCACAAAGAGTCGGATACAACTGAGCAACTAAGCACGCACACACTCACACCTTTATGGATGGACATAATTGAAGCTTACTAGGAACGAGCTACTTTCTTTCCCTGCATCAAGCACTGGAAAGAGTCCTCTTTTCAGTATCAGGGAGAGGCTCCCAGGCCACTGACGCATGTTCTGTAACCACTAGGCCTCGCTTCATTAGGCCAGTTTGCTGGTGACAAAATGCTGGGCCAACGTTTGGTTGAGACTCTGGTGAAAGGCTGAGTCTATTGCTGGTCCTATTGTTGTGGCCCTTGTGGATTTTCCTCTCGGTCTAGGAGGATGAGGGCTGCTTCCTGATGTACTAGATTTGCTACCTCAAGCAAGCGTGGCAGAGGTGGAATGAACCGTCCACCCCTTCCGGGGGGCCTGAAAAGTCACCACTAGAGAGAGAGGAGAATTTCCTTCCCTCCTTTCCTCTGGGCCAAGGAAAAGGAGGTTAATCACACTGAACAGGCTATTGTTCTTCTATTAAATATATTTATTTTTGAGACCAATAGTTTTGTAATGATGCTAAAAGTTAAAAAGAAAAGCAACATGAATATCTATCAACAGAGGAATGGATAAAGAAGATGTGGCTGATTCATTTTGCATTTTGTACAGTAGAAACTAATACAACATTGTAAAGCAACCACACTAAAATAAAAATTAATTTAAAAAAGAAAAAAATGAGCATATTATACCTGCTTTGCCTTTTCCCCCAGGTATTCCTGGCAAACCCTTTTCCCCTTTGTCACCTGAAGAAAAACAATAGCCATGAAAAGAACAATTAAATAAAATAGTACTATTGATGAGTAGAATTAAATGCATAAAATATAATGAAATAGAATTATATCAGGCAGACAATATCTTACATACCTAAAATAAGAAGAAAGAGGTTTTAAACTTCATTTGTAATATCTTCAAATAATACTTACTAATATTATAAAAATAATTTGGTTTTGAGTTGGCTGCACAGGTACAACTAATCAAACAAGTCATAATTTAATTAGATGGAATACAGAATTCCAGCTGGATATATAAACATTTAATTTTGTGTCATTTATCCCACTAACATGTTTTTATAATGTGGCCTTCTAGGCAAAGCTAATACAATATTCTGCATGTTTTTAATTTTTAAAGTTCTATTGCTTTACATATCTGAATCAACTGATTAGCATAACACAGTGTCTGTGTATTTATTATATTATGCCCCCAAGTTCTTCCATGTGGCTTTGCCCTTGGATTTTCAAAAACATGTATTGTGCTTTTTCAATTTAATTCAACAAATACATACTATTTACTTACTCTATGCAAGACAAAACATTTGCTTGGTACTTTGAAAAGATATAAAGAGAGACAAGATTAAACTTTTGGCTTGAAAGAGTTTATGCTTTTTGGAAGAGATGTGATATATGCAAATACTGATCATATAAAGTTGTGTCAGAAATATTATACTGAAATATCAACGTTGATAATTTTCCTTTCTGCTCTTTTTTGTATGTGACCTTTTTCTTAGAGACATCAACAAAATAAATTTGAGAATCAGAATTGTTAAAGCAAAAAGAAAAAAAAGTTGACTTTTTTTCCACTTCAAAATAAGCTCTTGAAGTCCACATCAGACACTATAATTGAAAGCAAAAGCTTTTGATTTATAAGAGGAAATGTTTGGCTGAACTTTGGGGGAATCAAAAGAGAAGATTCTGATAGAAGTAAAAGAGAGCTTATGCTTCAATGGAGATCTGGAAAAAGAATAAGAAAAAATCCAGGGGGATAAATACAGGATGATGGTCATACAGGCTAGAGAAGAGTATGAGGTTTACGCTTGTAGGACAATGATATGGCCAGGAGTTCGGTAAATAACGGAGGCGACAATGTAAGGGGGAATGGAGTCAGCATTGAGGTTCTGCCTAATTCCTTCTTTTCCTTCCCTTTTCCAAAGGGAAAACCCCAAGGATTCCCCATATTGCCTGTCCATTAGCTATTCTGTCTTTGCTGATCACTTTTCATTAAGAGTCCTGTATGTGTTGGTTATTGATCATCGATCATCCAGAAATTCATGCCGATCAGGGCCCCGAGGATTTTCTGAGCCTTTCCTAATTGACCCACATGGACGCTTTTCTTTACAGTGATGCCAGACCTTCATGAGCTCCCCAGATAAAAGGAGGGGGCTCCTTGAAACTCTGAACGTAGTTTGAGTATGGAGTGGAATGTCTCTGAATCTTATGCTTAGATGAAATGAGACAATGGTGAAATCTATGACAATGGAATGTGATCAATATTGAAAGAGAAACCATGAACAGAGATAAAATACTCTCTCCAATGTTAGAGGGGGCTGGCAGAGATAGTGCTCCAGCTGGAAGAATGAAGGAAGCCTCTCCTGAGGGGATGGTGCTGGAGTTTCAGCAGGTGGAGATGGGAGCCAGGTAGTAGACCCTGTACAGCAGAGGTGTAATTGGGAAAGAAGCATAAAAGTATGCCGAGCATCCTGGTAAGGAAGATTGATATGGACACACCTGATCTGTGTCCTGAAAACTCTGCATTTCCCTTATGTGTAAACTGGAAAAGATAAGACTAGATTTGAGACAATGTTAATGGAAGAAAGGGAGTGTATGTTTGCTGAGTGCCAATCATTTGTCAAGTATTGTTTGGATACTTTAAAGGTATCATTATACGAAACCCAATGAACTAGGTGCTATCATTATCTTTATTCTAACAACTGAAGGAACTAAGAGTCAGGGAGGCAAAATAAATGACTCAAGGACATCCAACCATTCAGTAGCAGTGCTGGTATTAAAACCCAACAACTTCTGACTCCCCAGTTTGTGGTGCTTTTCAAATAATTTAACCAATAATTTAATGAAGGGAAGCAAAGTCTTCAAAAAGTGCTATAAAATGTTGAAAGTAATGTAAGTCTTATCATCACCAAAACCAATATGGACTTGAAAGATCATATGAGTCTGGCTTCATATTTTAATTAAAAAAATAGTTTATTTTCTTTATATGTGAATCTCTTTCAATTCAACATGAGTTGAAAATTGATTTTAGTTCTGCTATGATCCTAGTTCTGGTCTAAGTCCAATAATAAACATTTAAAAAGTATACATAAAGTACTTGCTTTAGAAAATTATAGGCTTTTGGAGAACTTCGCTGGTGGTCCAGTGGCTGGGACTCCATGCTTTCACTGCTGAGGATGCTGGTTCAATCCCTAGTTGAGGAAGTAGGATCCCATAAGCTGTGCAGCATGGCCAAAATGTTAGGTTTTTAAGGAAAACAAAGAGCACATAAAAGACCAAGGAGATGAGACACTAGCACTATTACTCCCTAACAGAGAGAAATAAAGGGAATGCCTGGTGGGTATTCAGAGAAGGCAAAGATGACTGTGGATCAGAGTAGGAAAGGAAGGCTTCTTTGAAGCAGCAGCCTTTAACTGGATCTTAAGAATGTGGGGAATAGAGTCTTGAATTGATGCATAGATTTTTTTCTGAGAAGATGTAAGCACTGTGACTACTTTCCATTCCTTTTTTTAACAGATGGGAAAGTCAAAACAGTATGGTGGACTGAAAAACCACAGAAATCTGAACAACCAGGGTTTGAATGCTGACTCGGCATCTTACTAGCTAAACATGGACCAGTTACTTAATTCCTTTAAATTTCCATTTCTTCATTTTTAAAGTAGAATGATGGTGCCTAAAGTCATAAGAAGGATAAATTAGACAATGTCATGGGATTAGGTCTGTGGTTGACTTGTAAAGGGTATTTAACTCATGTTTGCTTCTGTGCACTAAATCAGAGTTACAGTAAAGGAAAGCATGCCAGGTAGTTAGCCAATTCATGGTGGATGTGAGCTCATTGTGTCTATTTCCTCAAATGAAATCTGGTTTAAAGCCACATATAAAAATTAATTTTGACCCATAAGTGAGAATACCTCTGTATTAACTGTCTTAAGGTTGAAGAATCAGAGGTTGCATTTAAACAAACAAAATACCATAATACTTTCATTGTAAAAGGAGGATCAACCTTAAGTAAAAGCATCTATTTTGCCATGAGATTGAATTTACCTATACTAAATCATCCTTTCCTATTCCTGAAATAAAATATTGACATACAGAAAGCTACCTTCTCCATTCAAGTGACAACATTAAGGTCAGCCCAGAAAGTTGAAATTAATCTGAGTCAGTGAAAAATTTAGAAGGACCAGCGACAAGATGAGGACAATAAATTTCAAAGTACGGATTAAAAATGAAATTAATCCAGGTGAGCCAGAACACTGAACCTCCATTTTCAAAAATATTCTAGGACATGCTCATAAATTTTCAGAGGAGAAAAAGACTTTGGCCAATGTTGAAAACTGATGTTAAGGGAAAGTAGTAGTTAACAGAAATAAAGAGTAGAAAAGAGAGTCACATCACAGGAAATGACATATATCATTTATTTTTCATTCTTAATGTAATAAACATTTAGAAAGTTTCTCCTTTATAGTAGACATTAGAATAAAATGATTAAAAAGCAGGCTTTCCCAAATACAACTTATATGTATTTAAACAAATAGATCTGATATACCTTCCATTCATTTCCTCCAGAAATTCATAGCCTATTGAATGACACAGACAAGTTCATAAGCCATAGTGATAATAAAGTGATAGGTGTGCACTAGGCGCATAGCATAAGAGTTTGAATAAGGAATCGGCCTGAAGAAGATAAGGTTAGTTAACCCTATCCATTCCAGACTACTACTTCTCCAATGTTTGGGACTTCATCCATTTTGAGGCTCAGAAAATCATAGAACAGTTTTCGACCCTCCCCTTGTCTCTCTTCAAGAGTTATCTAGTCTTATTCTATGGAAGGATTAAGACTTGACTCAAAGTCATGAACTTCAACTCTCCTGGTTGGAGTCTCATCTAGATTTGACACATCTAAATCTAGGAAAGTTCAACCTCTAGAATAACTCACTGACAAATGAAGGTCTTGAATTCTGGATGTGTTCATTGCAATAACTTAGTCTCCCCCTCCACTTCTGCTCATCTCTATGGCAATACTTGAGAACTTAACCTTATATAATGTGATTGCATCTCAGAAATCTTGAAGTCCAACATCCTGCACTCTAGTTACACCTTTACATCCCTTTAGCCATTTGTTAAATGAAGCTGATATAACCAGAGGCAGATTCATGATGACTTTATCCAAAGCTTATACAATTTGAGGAGACTTCTTTTAAAAAATACCAAATTCCAAATTGAAAAATACTTTTAAAAATCAACATATTATAAGAAAAGAAATAAAACTAGATGACTAAATTTTACAAGTAGTCAGCTGCCACATTACAAAATTCACTTAAAAATGTAACATTTTAATTAATAAATGAATTTTGTGCATCTATAATTCTTTTCATATATTATGTGCTGTGTATGTTTGGCTGCATTCATATTCATCCAACTGACCTAGCAATATTTATTAATAGGCATCTCATTTCCCATTTCAAAAAAATATCATCTTTGCATAATTCAAGTTTGGGGTCTGTTTCTGCATTGTTTATTTCTTTCCACTGGTCTATTTGTCTCTGCACTGAATCAATACTATCTTAATTGTTTAGCTTTATAATAAGCGCTTAAATTTATTAAACATTAATTTATAACATTTATTTGATTTAAACCTTTCACTTTTGTTTTTATTTTTCAAGACAGTCTTTGGGTATCTGTGGTCCTTTTCATTTCCATATAAATTTTGAATTGGCTTATCAGATTCCAAGAGAACTACTTCTGGGATGTTAATTGGGAGAAGACTGAATCTATAGATCAAATATGGAGCATCTTAACAATATTACTTATTTTAACAATATTGAGTCTCCCAATCTATGAATGTAGCTTTACTTCCATCTCCTTAGATAATCTTCAATTTCTCTCATTACAATCATGTAGTGTTTGTTGTAGAGAGCTTATACATCTTTTGTTAGATTTATTTCTAGATATTTGCTATAATAAAGGGAATCTTTTCAATTTCAGTTTTTAAAATGGTTTCTAGTACTTAGAAACAAAAATTGATTTTTGTATGTTAAAGCTCTGCCTGCGTGTTTAGTCATGTCTGACTCCCACCGGGCTCCTCTGTCCCTGGGATTCTCCAAGCAAGGATACTGGAGTGGGTTGTCATGCCCTCCTCCAGGGGATCTTTTTCACCAGGGATTGAACCTGCATCTCCTTCAGCTCCTGCATTGGCAGGCGGATTCTTACCAGTGTGCCACCTGGGAAGTCCCTTGTTAAGCTATCTTTAAAAAAACAATACAAATAGCTTATCTGTAGATTCTTTTGAATTTTCTGGGTATGTTACATGATTAGGAAATAATCACCCTCTTATTTCTCCATTTCCAACTATTGTGATTCTTATCTCTTATTCTGGCATTTTTGCTCTGGCTAGAACCTCTTCTATAATGCTGACTGTTGGCTAGACTTGATGATGAGGGCTATACTTATCTCATTTCCATTGACAGGAGAGCAGTGTTCAATATTTCACTACCAAGTATGATTTTTAAATAAGTTTTTATTGCTGCTATTCCTTTTCATATTAAATGTTCTGGCAGACTTTGAATATCAATTCAGCCTGAGCAACTTGCTGCTCAAGTCTCTTAGTCCTTTAATGCTGCCTCACATGTGAATCTGTAAATGAGGAAAAATGGGTCAGGATGTAGAGCCTACCTTAGTGTGGTCCCCTTCTTCTCCAGATCACAGCCCCTAAAGTCTATTCAATTTGGTTGCCCTCTCATGCCTTCAAATATGTTTGTTTGTTTTTGACTCAACTAGTCATTCTTAGCAGAAGGATTCATGTGGTGAATTTCTCACAGCTTGTAGCAGAAATCTGAATTTTGTCTTTGTTATAAATAATATAAGTGATTTCTCTCACCTTCACAACTTGTTATTGATGTTGTATGTAAAATAAGAATATTGTCAAACTTGAAAATACCTCTGTAAAATCATATTCACATATGAGCTGTTAGATTTGAAATTTTTTTCCACCGATGAACTCTGCCTGGTACATTTCATACCCTGTTTCTTTTGAACAGTCTACACATTTCTTGGACTGGATGTCCTGGACATATTCCTATGATGACCTGACCTCTGCCCCTGCACTTTTCCATCATGACTTTGGATACATCTGCACAGCAGGTGGTAGAAGTATTCTTGGAAGCTATTCCTACATCAGAATTGTTAGCAGGAACTTAACTGTACGTGGAAGTGACTACAAACTACAGAGATATATTCCATTAAGTCGAAATGAAATATTTCGCCTATTCAAGTTCTTCTTAGCTAGCTCCCAAAATACTTGTATCCACTCCAAAAACTGATACAAGGAGAAGTATGATGGAGGAAAGTTGGATCAGAAAACAGGTCTCGCTCTCTCTTTTTTTTTTTTTAGGCTGTTATTGTCTTTATTTTGTCCATGAGGGAACTGAAGCACAGATAGCTTTAAGAAATGTATACAAGGTCAAATATATACAAGAAAGAACCTGAGTCAGGATTGAAACCCAGTCATTCTGATTTCAAACCTCAAGAGCTTAAATACTCTGCTGTATGACAGACCAAATAATCCATGGTAGAGGATGTTCATACCTTAGTGGATGATCAAGTTCAGGCTGGGAACACAAAAGAAAGGACGGCTTAAGGAAAAGCTTTATCAAGAAGTTTATTTTTCCATAGTTTCAAAGAATGAGTGGTATTTTGACTGACAGTGATGGACAAAGAGGTGTCTACGGGTAGAAAATTGTCTGAGTAAAGGCAGAAGGCAGGAGAAGACACCTTGACATGTTTGGGAAACAGCAAAAGGACACAGTACTCTTAATCGACGCATTCCAGGGGGGACAGTATCACCTCTCAGATCAAAAGTCAGTGCAGCAGGGGTGAAAAAATCTTACTCTTTTTAGATATACAAAGTAGAAATATACACAAACTATATAACATGTGGTCCACTGGTGGGAAGTTTTTGGAGATTAGCAACAATTTGAAAAAACTCACAGATAAACTGCGTAGACTAGAAATACCAAGAAAATTAAGAAAAAGGTATGTCATGAATGCATAAAATATATGCATTAAATAGATAGTAGTCTATTTTATCATTTATACCATAAAATAAATACAAATTGATTACAGAAAGTCAATATTTATCAAAACTTCCACACACAATCACAGACCATACATGGTGCCATTCCCAGATGTGAGAAATGTAAACAAACATAATGATGCAGTATTAAATCATAAGTGTATAAATTTAACTGGAGTAAACACTGTACTAAGGTATAGTTTCATAGACACCTCCCACTACTACTGTGTGAGCTCAAGTGTTGCAAGTATCTGATTAAAATACTCCTCTGCTGCAATTCATCTCCACTGGAGCAGTTGGTAGGTTCAAGCAAATTGTGTATCCAAGTAAAAAGTGATCACTTTGCATCTTCAAACCAATAGTACAATGTCTGTATGAACTGCTGAATATCAGAAGCAGTAAGAGTAAGTAACCGGCTACCATTGCGGGGATTTAGGAAAAGAACATAAAGAGTGCTGAGATAATAAAGAGGAGGCCACCTCTGTTTTAGACAATAGTGAAGCAAGAATGTGCAGGATCAAGATATGAGTGAAAACAAAAGGATGTAGATATATACACTTCAGATTACTACTCTGTTAACAGATCTCAGGCATAGAATTATTATTATTCCACTCCAATTAAAATACAATATTATACTGTTCTTGGCTACCTTGATTCTTATGAATAGTTTTCTACAACTGAGTGTGCTTCATGGTCATGACATTCATTTTAATCGTATAAAGTATTATAACCAGTAGGTCGCAGGAGACAGTTCTGTGTAGAATCTAACTGAACTTTATGTTTGACTCTGTCCTTGAATTTCAATTGAATTTTGCTCAAGGCCTTTTTGTAAAGACACATTGCTTACATGTGGAAGAAACAGCCAAGCTAGGAAGAGAGAACTCGTATTTTAAAAGAAAGAAAAAGGGTCATTTTTGTGATACAGAATGTTTCAAAATAGATCAAGAGTAGGTTTCATCTGCTTTAAATTGCTACTGGAGAATGGTAAAATACAGCTTACCCTTCTTGCCAATGGGCCCAGTCTTGCCAATATTGCCTTGATCTCCTACATCACCCAGTTCTCCCTTAACTCCTGAAAAGCAAAATATGTCATCTTTATATCCTAAGGTTTTATCTTCCTTTTAATGATATGCCTAATATATGATATTCACTTGAAGGAAATACCTAAAAGTACATTCTTCTATCTGCGATATAAAATATATATTCTTTGCTATATTACCTATTTTAATAGCATTATAATGTATGCACTAAAATTAAAGTGTGGGTGAATATGACAGTCCTGGGTTTGATAATATTAAAATGCTTACAGATGCAATATTTCTAAAGAACTTGAGCAGAGGATGTTTAATCTAAAGGTCAGATAAGGGGCTGAATGAAAGAATTCTTGTATTTTATTCTAATTCTGTTCCTCCTGAGATCCATTTTAGCTTCACTTGGGGATTCCATTTCCTCACTAGTTTAAAACAAGATTTGACTATCTTACCATTTTTTAAAAGGGGAGGGAATGCATAATCATAAAACCTAGTAATCAAAGGGACATCGAAGATTGTTGTGTCAAATTTTTATTAAAAATATATATATATATATAATCAGGAATTCCTGAGTTCTTACAAAATTGTTATTAATTTGGGTTTTTAATCTGTGATTATCTAAAAAATATTTACCAGTTGTAAAGCTATCTATATGTGAGAATAATTCCGCAGTTGATTGAACATATTTCTTCCCAACCCAGGGATCTAACCCATGTCTCACGTTTCCTGCATTGGCAGGTGAGTTCTTTACCACTGGCAACACCAGGGAAGATTTTTACAGACTAAGAAGAGTTTAAGTCAGCATTTCTCAAATTGAAGCCTCAAAAGCCTATGAGTCTGCTTCTTTTTAAATTATTGAAGATATAAAAATCAGAGGTCCAGGGCCACCATCTTGTAGCAGCTGGCAAGGAATGGTTCTAGCACTCAGGACACACATGCTTACACATCACAATGTGGAAGCTGTATTTTGTCAAGGTTAAGTCTTGGCTTGTGATTAAAACATTCCCAAATATCCCTTGTGTTATTATCAATTTCTTTGCTCATATCTCTCCCATAAATACCCCACCATTTGCTGGGAGAGCTTGGGAAAAAGTGAGTAAATCAACGGATCAGACAGTTCTTCCTGTTCTTTCTTATCTTCCTCCTCACACCCTAAACCTGAGTTGCTTAGTGTGGCTTCTGAGGAGGGACACAGAAATGAACAAAGCTGTGTTTCTAAAACTAATCGTTTCTTAGATATTCCCAGAGATTGCTATGCTCCAGAATTCCCAGGGTGTTCCTCTTTCATCAGCCCTAATGATGCAGCCTGAGAACTGAGTCCGAGTCTTGCTGACAAGCAATCTTATGGGAACTCTCTGGTGGTGAGTAAATTCATATGTGAAATACATTTTGTGACTCTTTGGAGCAGAGGGTGTTATGAAAGCTGCTAAACTTCCAGGCCAAGTTCTGTAGAGAGAAAAGTGTCAAAGTCACATCATGTCACCTACCTTTCGGCCCCATGCGTCCCACTTTGCCAAGCTTTCCCTCCTCTCCTGGATCTCCTTTTTCACCATCATCTCCTTTTGAAATGAAAAATGAATGAGTGGAGCAGCTCAAATAGTAACATAAGCACAGACTCCCCAGGAGAAACTGAACGTGGTTAGAATTCATCTCTCAGCTCAGTGCTTGCCTTATAGTTTCAAGGTGATTATGCTTAATAGGCACACGTGAACTAGACACTCAGAGAAAGAGAAGAGATTCCCATTAACTTTTTTCTTTTCCTTTTCCCTTGTTGTTGGAGGAGGTAATCAAGAGGATGTGGCAGTTGGTTGACCAGCAAGCTAGACCCTAGCTCCTCACCCTCTCCCCTGTCTGTGGAATGTACATTCCAGCCTGTTTGCATAGCTCAAGCCATTTCAAGGATGCAGCCTTGAGATAATAACGTGTTGAAACCACCTAGGCAGAAACTATGACTGAGCCCAGTTAAGGCATCTATGTAAATAAACCTTTAAGATTCTGGTGGGTGAGTGCAGAGATCTACTTGTCTTAAGGCTGCTCAAGATGAGTCTTGAAACTTCTGTTGTTTATGAAACATTCCACCTACCAGTTTGGAGTGGCCTGCCCTTCTTTTTCACCCCTTGCCCTCCATGTATGGGGACAGGTTCAGATTTCACTGAGGAAATTCCCAAAATTGCAAACCAACACACATCCAACTTGGTATTTAAAGAAATATCCTTGTTGGTAAAACCCTGAGAAGTTTGCTTGGCCTGACAAATCTTTATTCTTGCTGGAGAATCTGGCAAATTCTGGAAGCATGTACATCTATATACATCCTGCATATACATCCATATACATGCATATCAATGTACTATATGTACAAATATATATATTAAGTATACATAAATTTTATAATATGTGTGTATCTGTCCATGCTCAGTTGTGTCCGACTCTTTGTGACCCCAAGGACTATAGCCCACCAGCCTCCTCTGTCCATGAGATTTTCCAGGCAAGAATACTGGAATGGGTTGCCATTTCCTACTCCAGGGGATCTTCCTCACCCAGGGATTGAACCTGCATCTCTTCCATTTCTTGTATTGGCCAATGGATTCTTTACCACTGAGCCATCTGGAAAGCTCATATATATTTATTGCTCTCTGACTTGAGAATCAAAGATGCTTGAGAATCTCAAAATCATAGGCATGGACTAGAAGGTAAGAACAGAAAACTAGCTAGGAGTACGGAACAGCTGCAAAGCAGGTCAGTGTGAACAGTGACTATTCTAGTCATAGGTGGGTCTAGCTCTAGCAGTTCACCAGTCAACAAGGACTGAATGAGTGGTTTGGTGGAAGGTGTCCTAAGCTGTGAACCAGGAATCCTGACTTTATGTCGTGTTAGTCACTGATGGGTTAAGCAAATTTGCAAAAGTCAGTGATTGAGCTTATTGGCTTTGGTGTGAGATCAATCTGGAGTTTCTCAGCTCTAGCATTCAGTATCTGGAGAAAGTTGAATATGTGACTTCATTTTATGAGCCTCATTTTTGTCTTCTATAAGTGGAACTAATAACATCTAATAAAGAAGGCTCCTGAGAAATATAAGTAAGATACTATGTGTAAAAGAAGGGCTTCCCTGGTGGTTAACAGTAAAGCATCTGTCTGCCAATACAGGAAATGCAGGTTAGATCCCTGGGTTGGGAAGATCCCCTGGAGAAGGGAATGGCCACCCACTCTAGTACTCTTGCCTGGAAAATCCCATGGACAGAGGAACCTGGTGGGCTATAGTCCATGGGGCCGAAAAAGAGTCAGACACAACTTGGCAACTAAACAATAAAAATGCATAAAAGATTGAAACATTGCATACACCTGAAATTAACACAACATTGTTAATCAACTATACTCCAGTATAAAATAAAAATTTTTTTAAAAGACCCAGAATGTAATTGATGCTTAGCAGTGGTGGTGGCTCTTGTTCTTTCCTTTATACTTCAGTTTCCTCACCTTCAAGTGGAGATAATCCCCTTCCTCCCCAACTCTCCCAGTGTATTAGGATCAACAAGGAAGGCATGTGAATGTGCTTTGAAAATAAAAAGCACAACCCACAATATTATTAAGATCAGCTACCTGCCTTATTACCACAGCAATCTCAGGACAGGAAGGAGTCCTGGTTATCTCCAGTGGAAAGTGGTAGGTAAGAGACTTCAAAAAACGAAAATGAAATTCCCGGGATTAGATGAGATTAGTGTGGGACAGAGAATGTTGAGACACTCATTTATCCAGGAAAAGAACAATCAGCCATTCTCTAATTTTTTCTGAGAACAGAATGTTTAAATGAAAGCATAGCAAAGTATGGAACAGGTTGGATTTCCAGATCATGGGACTGGTCAGGCACTGCAACCCTGCACACATGAAACTCTAGTATCTCCTTTAGTAGAAGGCTTTCAGGAAAAAATCCACAGGCAATTAGCATAATCAGGCCAGTGATGTGGATGAACTAGATGGCATTTCTCTAGCTAAACTTATTAGTGAATGTTTATTGAACAATTATCATGAGTGCCAGCACTGTGCTAATGTGCTCATCACAGCAATTCTAGGAGACAGAAAGGATTACTGCTCCATTTTATGGATGGAAAAACTGAGACTCACTCAGATTAAGTTGTTACCCTATTGTCATAGAACTTGTGAGTGGCAGAACAATACACTTCAACAATACAATTTAACAATATGTCTGTTTCTGCCTCTCTGGATCCCTACTAAAAAACAATTGTCCCTTCCACTATAGGATTGTGTGGTTCTTAGTAGATTGTGGATTTTATAGAACTTGACGCTGTACCAGATTTTTCAAGGAGAAAAAGGGAGATGCAGAAAGTGAGTTTTTGTTCCTCTTTAAGTAAGAAAGAGAGTGGGGAAGACAAAACCAGCTCAATATCTCAGTGACTTAATTCAAAGGGAATGTATCCTTGAGGTAAGACCTGGCTCTGCCACTCACCAGTTGAGGGACCCCTGGAAGCCCTTGACCTTGGACTTTGTTTCATTCATTTGTAGAATGTCAGGATAATACTCTTTTCAGAGAGTTTTAGTATAGGTAAAATTAGAAAAGTATTTCCTTCAGGAAGCTCTCTCTGACTCTCCCAGGCTGGACTAAATTCTCCTTCTAATTATCTTCATTGTTTAAAATACCACCTTCTATGAGTCTGTTTATCTGTGCTGTGTGTTTATCTGTTTATCCTTTATACTCGTCTGTGACCTGTGGGATCCCTAGGGTCTTCAGTGATTTTTCTACCATCCCCAAAACTTAGCAAAGTGCTTGACTCTGGAGCTTAATAAATATAGCTGAACTGGGTATACTTTATGAGCCAGAAAACATTTTATAAATACAATGATAATATTTATTGACTATTAAGCACCAAAGAGTTCCCAGTCCTGGACCTGCATCCTGTCATTTGGGCTCCACAACAACCTCTGAGATGGATATCTCCCTTTTACGGAAGACAAAATGAGGTTGAAAAGAGGTTAGATAACTTCCCAAGGTCACATCGATAATAAGCAATAAAGCCAGAATTCAAACCAGGGAAAATGCCTTCAAAACCAATGTTCTGAACAATGTGTTTGATTGGGAACAAATTTCTGTTTTAACATTTCTGGGTCTGGGGATTGTTATCACGAAACAATGGGGCTTCCTTGATGGCTCAGTGGTGAATAATCCGTCTGTCAATGCAGGAGATGCAGGAGATGCTGGTTCGATTCCTGGGTTGGGAAAATCCCCTGGAGAAGGAAATGGCAACCCACTCCAGTATTCTTGCTTGGATAATCTTATGGACAGAGGAGCCTGGCAGGCTATAGTCCATGTAGTCGCAAAAGAGTTGCGCATGACTTGGTGACTAAACAACAATTCCGCACAATGGGACCAAAGATGCAAGTCTGGCTCACCAAAAGGGAAGATCAAACGCGGGCATGTGTGTGCTTTTGTGAATCATAAAACCACACTAATACGAATTATTACTGCCATGATTATTTCTCCTCTCTCCCTTCTTGTAAGCTTTCCCATTCATTTTCAAGCAAGCACTTAACTGGAGGCAGCCACAAGAGTGACTTAGTCATCTGCTGCTCCCTGGTGGTTGCTGATAGAGACCTGGGAAGGTGAAAATAGGATTTTTATCCTTTTGACCTGTGTTCCTGAATCCCAGCCTGGTGGTGAGAGGGCTGCTGGCTGCAATGAAGTAAACAACTTGTCCCCTTGCCTTGAGCTTGGGCCCCAGCTTCATTTGATCTTTGGGACTTGTTTTAATGAGAACAGAAGAGAAGCATAAAAGCAAGCTTTGGAAAGGATCCCCACATGGCTCACAGTTGTCTGCTTTTATCCTCTTGGCAATATTTCATTGGATTAGTAGGGCAATTTAGACTTACTTTCCATCTTTTAAAAATAGCCACTTTACATTTAAAAATTAAACGAAAAGCTATCAACTGTAATGAACTCATTTCAATTTTACAAAAATGATTTGTTTCAGCCCCCCGCCCCAGGCCACCAGCTTGCTGCGGTAATCTCTCCAGCAGAATTCCAGCAGAGCACACAGTTGAGCAGTTTTTTTGGTACATTTTTTCCCCCAACAAGCAAAAAGTCTTTTAAAATTAAATTCTAGTTTGAAATGAAATAGCTGAGCCTAGGTCATTACCCCCTGCTCAAAGGAAGTAATTATTAAAAATTAGTGAATTGGTTTTGGAAATGCTAAAAAAATTCACAGGAAGTTTTGTACTTTTTCCTCTGCCAGAAAAATGTTATGTACGATGGGGGTGGGGATGGGGGACATTAACGGTCCTTCTCCTGGTTTCAGGATGATTCAAGGGCATTACATTTATTCCTAATATTATTACATCAGCTCCACCTCAGATCATCAGGCATTAGATCTCAGAGGTTGGGGACCCTGGTCTAAATGGTCTTATACTCGAACTGGTACCTATGGGAGCCAATAAAAGAAGATTATCTTTAGATACACGTATTTTTTAAAGAGAAGATTAAAGATGATATTAAAGAAAATTAAAGATTATCTTTAATTTAAAACCAGGCATGACTTGCTGATTCTCCCAAAGATAGCACTGGGGGATATTGTAGTGAGATTATAGATCTATGGTGACATTTTTATCACAGCACTCTTTCTTCATTTGAGATTCTAAGGGGCAATTTTCTTCATTTTTTTTTTTTTAATGAAAGCAGAAAAAAATGAGCAGGTACGATTTCTAAAAAACATTATTTTTGCATCTTCATGGCCGGGAGGCATGCTATCTGTGGATAAGGGAGATCCTGACCTTGGTCAACCTTGATTAAGAACAATAAACAATATGTTTCTCCATGATTAGTAAAGAGATGGTGGTAGCACACAGGTTCTCTAAGAGATTTTTCTGAGATGCTTCCCTAACATTATGTCACCTCCTTATGATGAATGTGCATGAAATAACATCATTCTTGTAAACAGCCAACACTTTCCCTAACACATTTAAAATGTTCACAGGGACCTCCCTGCTGGTCCAGTGGTTTAGAATCTGCCTTGCAATGCAGGGGACATGGGTTCGATTCTTGGTGGGCAACTAAGATCCCACATGCCACAGAGAAACTAAGCCGGCCCACCACAACTAGAGAATTCATGAGTCCCATCGAATATCCTGCTTGCTGCAACAAAGACCTGAATACAGTCAAATAAATAAATAAATACTAAAACATTCACAAAATATTGCTTGTACCTGTCTAAAGGAAGGATATGGTTACAAAAGAACCATGTTCAGGAAACTACATGCCTTCAAGGAGAAAAGCTGTCCCAGAGAGAATCTTACATGAAAGGTAACAGCTTTTGATCAAGGTGAAATTTTCAAGGGGCTCAGTCTTAAGAACCATAAGTCTATTCAAGCTTAATATAGCAATGGGACCATCATTCAGGTTTCCTCCAGAAGCTTGATGCAATGGATAGAACAGGAGTTTCATAGTTTGTTATGGGCTGAATTGTATCCTTTCTCCAAAATTAAGTCTGAGCACTGAAAAACTGATGCTTTCAAATTGTGGTGTTGGAGAAGACTCTTGAGTCCCTTGGACTGCAAGAAGATCAAACCTGTCAGTCCTAAAGGAAATCAACCCTGACTATTCATTGGAAGGACTGATGCTGAAGCTGAAGCTCTAATACTTTGGCTACCTGATGCAAAGAGCCAACTCGTTGAAAAAGACCCTAGTGGTGGGAAAAACTGAAGGCAAAAGAAGGGGGTAGCAGAAGATGAGACAGTTAGATAGCATCAGCAACTCAATGGACATGAATTTGAGCAAATCCTGGGAGACAGTAGAGGACAGAAGAGCCTGGCGTGGTGCAGTCCATGGGGTCACAAAGAGTTGGACATGACTTAGAGACTGAACGACAACCATAACCCCAGAATCCATATGTTCAAGCCCTACACTAGCACTTTAGAATGGGACTATATTTGGAGATAAGGCCTTTAAAAAGGTGATTCACTTAAGTCATGGCTTTTAGGGCAGTCAATCTAATCTGATTGGTGTCCTTATGAGAAGAGAAACTTGAACACACAAAGGAATATGACGGATACTTGTGCTCATCCCTGACAAGGCCATGTAAGGACACAGTGAGAAGACAGTCATCTGTAGGCCAACGAAAGGGGTCTTGGCTAAGACAGACTAAATCTGCCAACTCTTTGTCCTTGGACTGCCAGTCTCCAGAATAGTAAGACAATAAATTTCTCTTGCTCAAGCCACCCAGTTTGTGGTATTTTGTTATTGCAGTGCTAGCAAACTATTAATAAATCACAGTCATGTGGGATCTAGTTCCCTGATCAGGGATGGAGCCCCGGTCCCCTGCATTAAGAGCACAGAGTCTTAGCCACTGGACCACCAGGGAAGTCCTCGTTCCTCCTTTCTATCTCCCATCTTGATGCTTATTTTTTCTCACATCCATCCTTTCTTTTTCCTTCCATTTCTACTGCCGTTATTTTATCTCTCCCTGTCCTCATACACTAACCCTTGCAAGTGAGCCCTAAATGGTCTTCACAGTCTTTTATTCACTGGTGATTCCAAGTGCCTAGAACTGTGTCTCTTCAATACATAGTTGTTGAAATACTGGTTTCTTTGACA
Source organism: Giraffa tippelskirchi (assembly GCF_054371585.1). Lineage (NCBI taxonomy): Eukaryota > Metazoa > Chordata > Mammalia > Artiodactyla > Giraffidae > Giraffa > Giraffa tippelskirchi. The sequence goes on along the minus strand of NC_137280.1, from coordinate 33,694,476 downwards.
CTGAACTTCAGTTTTTCAAATCACCGTGCAAACTTAATCTTTATAAAATCACATTTTCAATATAAAACTGCCCTATTCAAAACATTCAGCAGTTACTCTGTGTTTCTAGGTCAAGTCCAAACTAATTAGTCTAGTGTTTGGACTTTCACAGACTGGCATCAGTGGAACTTTCTGGCATTATTTTTTGACACTGACCTGTATAACCTTCTATTCCTGCCCAATGTGTCTGTTCATTGTTCATTAAAATGTCTTTCAATGTGTGTCTCCATTGAAAGGCACATGGCTTTCTCTCTGATTGAAATTCATCTCCTAGGGAAAAGTTATAAAATAAAAGACTTATATGACCATATGAGAAATTTAAAGTTTTTATATGATAAAAGATGCCACATAAATATATAAAGTTTACCAACAAAAATATGATATATAGGAAAAAAATCAAACACTAAGACATAAAAAACGATTAATATTTTTATCATATAAAAAGTTTTTGCAAATCACTTTCCAAAAAACACAATAAATGAAATTAAAAGATAATATAAAAATATTAACAGCAAATGATGGATGAAAATATCCAGATTCACTATTAGTCAGAAAAACATATATCTGTGTAAATGTCTGTATCATATTTTGCCATCAGATTTAGTAATAATTTCAAAAGATTAATTGTATCTGAAGGTGCCAGAGATAGAGAAAACACTGTCATTGTTTTTGGCAACATAAATTGTTACAGCACTTTTGGAAAATAATCTATCAATGATGATTAAAATAAAAAATCTACACACTCTACCTTGAAAGAAAAATGAAAGTGTTAGTTGCTCAGTCATGTCTGACTCTTTGCGACCATGGACTCTAGCCTACCAGGCTCCTCTGTCCATGGAATTCTCCAGGCAAGAATACTGGAGTGGGTTGCCATTTCCTTCTCCGGGGGATCTTCCTGACCCAGGGATTGAACCCAAGTCTCCTGCATTATAGGCAGATTCTTCACCATTTGAGCCACCAGGGATAGGAAACCTATTTTATGGGAATAACTATAAGAACAAATGTATATATGTATATATGCCTGTAGTGGTAAAAACAAAAAGCCATTAACAATCTGAAAGTTTATCATCATGAGACAAATGAAAATATGAGGAATGTTATGCAACTACTAAAAATAATGAAAGATCCCTGAATTAAGGAGTGAAATCCATGTTCTATTATCTAAAGAATGCCTCTTGGAAAGTCATATCCATATGACCCAATTCAGAAGAAAGAACAAATAAACAGAACAAATACAGAGAAAAGTGTTAATATCAAGCTATTAATTAAGGTTACATGAGAGAATTGGATCTGAAAAGGATGCCATAGTGAAAAGAGAGATCATTAGCTTTTTCTTTATACATCTTTATTTTACACACATTTATACATGTTATATGTTACAACAAGCTTGAATTACTCTTACAATTAAAAAGATAAATCACAAATAATATAAAGGAATCATAGCCCTTTTCTCCTTTTATAAATACTACCCATAAGTCTTGTCTCAAATTAAATTCTAAATTCTCTGAATTTATTGACGGAATCATTTCCTTAGAAACTCACCATCTGGTTCCTTGTTACTACTTTCTAATTGCTGCCTTGAAGTATTATTTTACAATGCATTATTATTTAAATTAAGAGTGTAAGTTATTTGTGATAAAGGCAGACATTCTACACTTTGTTCTCAAGAGCTGTTCAGAACCGCACAATGTGCTCACTCATTCATTCCTTAAACACATATTTATTGAGTTTCTACCAGTTCCCAAGTTCTGGGCTGGATCCTAAGGATACAACACTGGCTCAGACAAGACATGATCTAAGAATAAAAGTTTAGTAGGAAGAAGGCACCAAGCAAGGTCCTGTAAGTGTCATGAGAGTTATAAACAGGAAATTACTGTGTGTTTTGTTGGCAACTAACAATGATGTAGGGGTAAGGAGACTAGGGCCTTCCCTGATGGCTTAGCAGTAAAGAATCTGTCTGAAATGCAGGAGACACAGGAGATGTATGAGACATGGGTTCAATCTCTGGGTTGGGAAGATCCCCTGGAGGAGGAAATGGCAAACCACTCCACTATTCTTGCCTGGGAAATCCTATGGACAGAGGAGCCTGGTGGGCTACAGTCCATGGAGTCGATAAAGGATTGGACACCACCTGGTGACTTAACAAAAGCAACAAAAGAGACTTGGCTCTTATTCATCTACACCTCTCTTTCCTCTGATGGCAAGATAACCTATCAAACAAGAAAATAAAATGCAAGTGCTTTTTCTCTATTAATACACTAAACAATTGCAAGGTAATACTGGAATAGGTAGCCATTCCCTTTGTCAGGGGATCATTCCAACCCAGGGATCGAACCCAGAGCATATGAATATTTACATAGAAGTCATTGGAGCTAGGATAGGGAAAATAATCCTGTCTTCTACTTTATTAAAATATCAATCCTATTTACCTAAATGGAGGTAGAATAACACTTAAATCCTCCTCCACCAGATACCACTTCTCTAAGACTAGGTCTCTGATGACCAGAAAATTGAGTTACATTGTGACATTTTTTTGACAGGGCAGAGTACTGCATCCTAACCTCCCACCCCTACTCATATTTCTAATTCCAAAAGATAAGGCAGAAGGAGATGGAGAAAGATGGGCAATGGAATGAAGCATTTTCGTAGATTCCATTACCAGTAAAAAAAACTTTTTAAGAAGATGCAGGAACACCTTGGCTGTCATGAATGCTGGACATTTAAGTTTTGCATGCGCTCATTTGTCAGGAGTTAAAATGTTAGTCAGTTGCTGGACATTTTAGTTTTGCACATGCTCATTTGTTGAGAGTTAAAATATTAGTCTGAAAGAGGGAGCAGGAAAATGTGCCATTTTTGTATGGTTGAGCAACCCTGGAATAACACCAACATGGTATTACTGCTCCCCGTGATCATCAGAAGATGATGATATAGATCTAGATCTAGATATTGTCGACTAAAAAAAATATGCACAACCTAAAAATTGAGTTATGTTTTATTCAGCAGAAATTTTTAGTACTTCAAGTCCAAGAGGAAGGTAGTATCTCAAATAACCCTGAGAGAACTGATTTGAGAAGTGAACAGGGAGCTAGGACGTACAGGAGTTTTGCAACAAAGGGCAGCTAGTTGGAACGAAAGATTACTGTTAAATTTAAAAAAAACAAAACTAGATATCCCATGGAATTCAGCACTTTTCTGTGTATGGGCAGATGCAAGAGTCTGGGCTCACTGAAATCATTTCTTTGATGTGCACCTCAGTTATCTGGGCCAGTATCCTGTGTTTTCACATCCTGAGTTTTCTCAGCGCTCATGTATGGAGTGGCTGCAGGCCGATCGCTGCTGTTTACTACACTAAATCACTTCAGTTGTGTCTCACTCTTTGCGACCCTATGGACCATAGCCTGCCAGTCTCTTCTGTCCATGGGATTCTCCAGGCATGAATACTGGAGTGGGTCGTCACACCCTCCTCCAGGGGATCTTCCAGATCCAGGGTTTGATTCCATGTCTCTTACTCTCCTGCATTGGCAGGCAAGTTCTTTACCACTAGTGCCACTTGGGAAGCCCCCTGATGGCTGCTAGATGGCAGGTATTCTTCATTTCCTTTCTGAGTTCCCTCAGGGCTCACTGGTTGACCCTCGGAAGTGGCTGCTATCACTGATGACTGTGGCATCTTTTGTTTATTGATATGGCAGGCAATATTTTATTTCTCAATATATATACATATATGTATGTATATGTGTATATATATATATGTGTGTGTGTGTGTGTGTGTGTGTATGTGTACGTGCGCACTCAGTCATGTCCAGCATTTTTTTTGCAACCCTAGGGACTACAGACCACCTGTTCCTCCATCCACGGGATTTTCCAGGCAAGAATACTGGAGTGTGTTGCCATTTCCTACTCTGGGGGATCTTCCCAATCCAGTGATTGAACCTGAGTCTCTTGCATTTCCTGCATTGGCAGGTGTATTCTTTACCACTGAGCTGCCTGGGAATATATATTAATAAAAGTGGCCCATTTTAACAAAAGTATAATGTCCCCTTAGGAGTACTCTCATCTAGGAAAGCAGGTCATATCCCTCGCCTTTGTACACTCTGTGTGAGCTTTATTTCAATGTATTTGGTCTCTGTCTATGGTCTAGCACTGGCTTTGCCCCAAGATCATTGGTCGCATTGTCCAGCCTTGCTCTTCAAGTGCTAGGGCAGCACTGATAAAAATAGATCGAGAGACCCTCCTTTCAAAGCCTCCCAGTCTCTGGAGACTTTCATTTTGGTCTGTTGCACATTGTCACATTTGCCGCCTCACTCCATCTCTGAACTTCCCACTGGACATATGGGCCTCTTCCTTTTGGTTGTCTGGTCATATGGTCACTCAGCATGTGATCTGATGAAAGAGAGGTGACTTTGTCATAGCTCTGAATATCAAAATCTTTTTCTAGATATCTGTTCATCTCAGGCCGGGCAGGATGAGAAAAGGAATATTTCCGCCCATATCAATAAAGAAAGGATGTTACAGTCAACAGCGATTGCAAGTCACCACTCATGGTGACCCCTGAGGGAACTCAGGAAGGAAAGAATACCTGCCATTTAGCAGCCACCAGACTACAGCCAATACCAAAACCAGATTGATTATATTCTTTGCAGCCAAAGATGGAGAAGGTCTAAATAGTCAGCAAAAACAAGACTGGGAGCAGATTGTGGCTCAGATCATGAATTCCTTATTGCAAAATTCAGACTTAAATTGAAGGAAGCAGGGAAAACCACTAGACCATTCAGGTATGACCTAAATCAAATCCCTTACGACTATACAGTGGAAGTGACAAACAGATTCAAGGGATTAGATCTGACAGAGTGCCTGAAGAACTAAGGACAAAGGTTTGTGACACTGTACAGGAGGCAGTGATCAAGACCATCCCCAAGAAAAAGAAATGCAAAAAGGCAAAATGGTTGTCTGAGGAGGCCTTACTAATAGCTGGGAAAAGAAGAGAAGCGAAAGGCAAAGGAGAAAAAGAAAGATATACCCATCTGAATGCAGAGTTCCAAAGAATAGCAAGGAGAGATAAGAAAGCCTTCCTCAGTGATCAGTGCAAAGAAACAGAGGGAAACAATAGAATGGGAAAGACTAGAGATCTTTTCAAGAAAATTAGAGATACCAAGGGAACATTTCATGCAAAGATGGGCTTGATAAAGGACAGAAATGGTATGGACCTAACAGAAGCAGAAGATATTAAGAGGTGGCAAGAAAACACAGAAGAACTATACCAAAAAAGATCTTCATGACTCAGATAACCATGATGGTATGATCACTCACCTAGAGCCAGATATCCTGGAATGTGAAGTCAAGTGGGCCTTAGGAAGCATCACTATGAACAAAGCTAGTGGAGGTGATGGAATTCCACTTGAGCTATTTCAAATCCTAAAAGAAGATGCAGTGAAAGTGCTGCACTCAATATGCCAGCAAATCTGGAAAACTCAGCAGTGGTCATAGGACTGGAAAAGGTCAGTTTTCATTCCAATCCCCAAGAAAGGCAATGCTAAAGAATGTTCAAACTACTGCACAATTGCACTCATCTCACATGCTAGCAAAGTAATGCTCAAAATTCTCCAAGCCAGGCTTCAACAGTACGTGAACCATGAACTTCCAGATGTTCAAGCTGGATTTAGGAAAGGCAGAAGAAACAGAGATCAAATTGCCAACATCCGCTGGATCATCAAAAAAGCAAGAGAGTTCCAGAAAAACATCTACTTCTGCTTTATTGACTTTGCCAAAGCCTTTGACTGTGTGGATCACAACAAACTGTGGGCAAATCTGAAAGAGATTGGAATACCAGACCACCTGACCTGCCTCCTGAGAAATCTGTATGCAGGTCAGGAAGCAACAGTTAGAACTGGACATGGAACAACAGACTGGTTCCAAATAGGAAAAGGAGTATGTCAAGGCTGTATATTGTCACCCTGCTTATTTAACTTATATGCAGAGGACACCATGAGAAACGCTGGGCTGGATGAAGCACAAGCTGGAATCAAGAATGCTGGGAGAAATATCAATAACCTCAGATATGCAGATGACACCACCCTTATGGCAGAAAGTGAAGAAGAAATAAAGAGCCTCTTGATGAAAGTGAAAGAGGAGAGTGAAAAATTTGGCTTAATACTCAACATTCAGAAAATTAAGATCATGGCATCTGGTCCCATCACTTCATGGCAAATAGATGAGGAAACAATGGAAACAGTGACAGACTTTATTTTGGGGGGGGGGTGGTCCAAAATCACTGCAGATGTTGACTGCATTCATGAAATTAAAAGATGCTTGCTCCTTGGAAGAAAAGTTATGACCAACATAGACAGCATATTAAAAAGCAGAGACATTACTTTGCCAACAAAGGTCCATCTAGTCAAGGCTATGGTTTTTCCAGTAGTCATGTATGGATGTGAGAGTTGGACTATAAAGAAAGCTGAGTGCTGAAGAATTGATGCTTTTGCACTGTGGCGTAGAAGACTCGTGAGAGTCCCTTGGACTGCAAGGAGATCCAACCAGTCCATCCTGAAGGAAATCAGTCCTGAATATTCACTGGAGGACTGATGGTGAAGCTGAAACTCCAATACTTTAGCCACCTGATGCAAATAGCTGACTCATTTGAAGAGACCCTGATGCTGGGAAAGATTGAGGGCAGGAGGAGAAGGGGACAACAGAGGATGAAATGGTGGGATGGCATCACCGACGCGATGGGCCTGAGTTTGAGTAGGCTTCGGGTATTGGTGTTAGACAGGGAAGCCTGGTGTGCTGCAGTTCATGGGGTCACAAAGGGTTGGACACAACTGAGCAGCTGAATAGAACTTCACTGAGACTACAGCCACTCCCTAAGTAAAGTTACCTCCGGATGAGTTTTCACTCCAGATATGAAAACAAAGAACACTGGCCCCCAGGTAGCCGAGATGCATATCACAGGAACAGTTTCTGAAGTGATAAATTCCTTAACTTGAGATATCTGGTTTTCCTTTAACTAACAATAGTCTTTTGATGTTCAGACTACCTGCCCTTTGTTGCAAAACTTCTATATAACCTGACTGCCCCCATCACCTCCCCAAAGCAGTTCTCTCAAGGTTACTTGCGATGCTGCCTCCCTGGCTTGAAGTCCTAAAAACTCCTACCGAATAAAACATAGCTCTCAACGTTTAGGTTGTGAATACTTTTTAAGTCAACAAGAACACACCATGTAAACTATTTTTGACTGCAACTGATATTGCAGTGTCTTATATGTACACCCATCCTGGGTGATATGTCAAACAAATGACCTTCAAAAGGATCATAATCTTTAGTTTCCTTCTCTTTAAATAGAGATAATGATTCCTATAGCATGTCAGTGGAGCTAAAGCAAAATAATGGATAAACCTTTGTGAATTCTAAAGACTCATATTCATATAATTTATTTCACAGATAAAAATATTTTCAAGAGACTTGAAATGATGTTTTTAGATCAAGAATAACCATGATAAAAAATTTGAAAACAATTAAATTATTCAGATGCTACTTCACTTGAGTCTGTGAGTATCAGATTTTAATCATATATACTTATAACTCTTTCATAAAAGAGTAGAGAAAACTATAAAGTATAATTTAAAGAATTCAAGAAAATTATAGAATATTGCAGATCAAATACCAGTGCAAAAACCAGACAGACTGGTTATCAGTTGGAATGTCCTGTAAAGATGCGGATGTACCAAATAAAACCATTTCTAACAGAATTAGAAAGTGTCCAGAAGTAGAATTTCATAAGTACAAATAAAAAGATAGATCTAAGTTGTATCTGGCCCATATATATATATATATATATATATATATATATATATATACAATGACCTAAGACCAACGTGAGTGCCAGGCCAGGGCACAGACTGTGGCTATAGGAAAATGGTTCTTACAGTAAAAAAAATGAAGAAGAAAAACCCAGGAATATCATTCTCACTCTCCCTTGGATTTTGCTAATTTATGATTTTCTAATACTTGGAGGCCTGGCGTGCTGCGGTTCATGGGGTCGCAAAGAGTCAGACACGACTGAGTGACTGAACTGAACTGAAAGAGTCCTTGACAGTGTGTTAAGGATAGTGCTAAGTGCTTTACATGGCTTTACATGGCTTAACTCATTTCTCCTCATCACAGTCCTATGAAGCAGTCATGCCATTATCAACCCATCTTACAGATAAAAAGACTGAGGCTTGGTTTTTTATGTCTTTATTCATTTAATCCTACTACATTCCTAGGGAGTATTTACACTATTATTCCTGTTTAATTGATAAGAAGCCCTAGTTTCAGTTGAAGAGTTAGGAAAAAGAAGCCACATTAACAAAGAGAAAGGGTGGACTCAAGTTTGTGAACTTCTGATAAATAAAAGTTTACTTTGCAGTGAGACTAAAATAGGCAGGAAATGGCAGCAAGGAGCAGAATGGTAGATTTCTGTCTGTAGAACCCAGGTTACCACCTATGAGCCTTTGTTTAGGGATGTGGGCAGAGGCTTATGGTGACTAGTAATAGCAGTGGTTCAGTTCAGTTCAGTTCAGTTTATTTGCTCAGTTGTTTCCAACTCTTTGTGACCCGATGGACTGCAGCAGGCCAGGTCTTCCTGTCCATCACAGCTCCTGGAGTTTACTCAAACTCATGTCCATTGAGTCGGTGATGCCATCCAACTATCTCATCCTCTGTCATCCCCTTCTCCTCCAGCCTTCAATCTTTCCCAGCATCAGGGTCTCTTCAAATGAGTCAGCTATTTGCATCAGGTGGCCAAAGTAGTGGAGTATCAGCTTCACCATCAGTTCTTCCAATGAATATTCAGGACTGATTTCCTTTAGGATGGACTGGTTGGATCTCCTTGCAGTCCAAGGGACTCACAAGAGTATTCTCCAATACCACAGTTCAAAAGCATCAATTCTTCGGCTCTTGGCTTTCTTTATAGTCCAGCTCACATCCATACATGACTACTGGAAAAACCATAGCTTTGACTAGATGGACCTTTGTTGTCAAAGTAATGTCTCTGCTTTTTAATATGTTGTCTAGGTTGGTCATAACTTTTCTCCCAAGGAGCAAGCGTCTTTTAATTTCATGGCTTCAGTCACCATCTGCAGTGATTTGGGGGCCCCAAAAAATAAACTTTGCCACTGTTTCCACTGTTGCCCCATCTATTTGCCATGAAGTGATGGGAGTGGATGGCATGATCTGAGTTTTCTGAATGTTGAGCTGTGGAAGCTCATGAAAAAAAAAAAAGAAAGTGATAGCTGAGCTCTATGCTACACGTCTTAATTTTCAGATTAAGCATTTGAGATATAATTATCTCCATTTAGAAAACAGGGACACGGAGGCTGATAAATGTTGTTTGTTGTTGTTTTAGTCTCTAAGTTGTGTCCGACTTTTGCGACCCCGTGGACTGTAGCCTGCCAGGCTTCTCTGTTTATGGAATTCCCCAGGCAAGAATACTGGAGTGGGTTGTCATTTCTTTCTCCAGGGGCTCTTCCTGACCAGCAATCAAATTTGTGTCTCCTGCATTGGCAGGCAGGTTCTTTACCACTGAGCCACCAGGGAACTCCAGATAGATAAGTGACAGAGCTCAAATTCAAAACCATATATTTTATCTTCAAAGTGTGTGATCTTTATCAACATGTGAGTTTCTATTACTACAGTCCCTAGCAATGATTGATATATAGCCAAATTATTATGTAAGCAAGTTGTGGGGAAAAATGGCATAGGTCATGCATAAAACTTTATTAAATGAAACAATTTTTTTTTTTGTCATTACCTACTGACTCATCTTTGTCCACCCTTTGATTGACTGAAGTTTTATTCTTCCGGTCCTGACCTAACCTTGAACTGTTTTCCTGACATCTATTCAAAGGGAAAAGGAGAGGGGAAAAAATGGTTCAGAACACCCACATACTGGAATATAAAGTTGAAAAAGCCAAGCCATTTAAAATTTTGGTCTGTCCTCATGCATAGCATACATATTAACACTCTTAATGAAAGACTCTAGTGAATTAATACAATTAATATAAAGGTTTTAGGAAAATACCTACTTGCTTAACCTCTCTGATAAAGTCACCACAAAGAACTCAGCAGCTTAATCTGTATCAAGGTGACCGAGCTAAAACAATTCTGTACCACGTTTATACATTGACCTCCTTTTCTAATGTTAATTTATAACTCCAGGGGAAGGATCATTTCACACCTAATGAGGATGACAAAACGTGAGGACAATGATATAACATGGTGAAATGGAACAATGTTTACTGGTTGGGAATCTGGAAGATGACTGTTAGCTCTGCCACCAATGAGCAGCTGTGTGACCTAGAACAAGTTACTTTATGTCTCTGGGTTTCAGTTTTCACAAATGTGAAAATAACAGGGGTTAAATTAAGTAATCTGGAATTACTTTAAAAGGTACAGTTACTTTAAAAGGTAGTTACACTTCCAATTGGAGTGTGAAAGTGTCCCAGATACTGCTGGGCATACTGGCCATCTGTTTGGAAACTGAAAACACTCTTGAAAAATAACTCAAGTGTGTCAATTGCTGGGATCCAGGGCCATGTTCAGTAAAATAGTGAGTGGCCAGATGAAGTCCAAATCCTAGAGGTAAGGGGTTTGCTGAGAAAGAAATTATCCCAAAGAAAGAGGTGTACATACTGGCAAAGCCATGTGATCTTGTAGCGTCTGGCACTCAGAGATTAGTGCTCTCGTCCACCCATGCATGGGTTCCAGAGGGATGGATAGGATTTTCTAGCCACAACTTAAGTATAATAGATATTTCATCCTGCTCTGTAAAATCCTCTGATGTCATCAACACTGGTTGGGACCCCTCCAGCTGATTAGATGATTTAGCACTATGACTGGAACGTGGAGTCCAATTGGGATTGAACTGAGCTCCAACCCACCACCTTCCAATTGTGTGACCTTAGGCTAGTGACTTAATAGTTCTGACCCTCAGATTCTTCATCTCTCAAATGAGAATTATAACGTCTCCTCTCTCAAAGTCTATGGAGAGAGTTTAACTTAAAAATTGCTGGAAACCTGGAGAAGGAAATGGCAACCCACTCCAGTACTCTTGCCTGGAAAATCCCATGGACGGAGGAGCCTGGTAGGCTACAGTCCATGGGGTTGCAAAGAGTCGGACACGACTGAGTGACTTCACTTTCACTTTAGGCAAAGAATAGTAAGTATTTTTTAACTTTTATATTGAAATAATTATAGATTCACAAGAGTTGCTCCCCCCCACAAAAAAAAAAGCACAGAGAGGTTCCATGTACTCTTCACCCAATTTTCCCCATGGCAACAGCTTACTTAACTATAGCACATCATCACAACTAGGAAACTGGCTGGTTTACTCCACAGAGCTAATTCGGAATTTCCTGTTTTACACGCACTCATTTGTGTGTAGCGTCCATGCAATTTCATCCCATGTATAGATTCATTTAATGACACCAGATACATAGAAGTGCTCCATCACCACAAGGCTCCTTCATGCAATCCCTTTATAACTACATCACTCACTATTATCTCCAGCCTGTGGCAACTGCCGGTCTGTTCTCCCATCTCTATAATTTTAGTTCAAGAGTTATATAAATGGGAATTATGCGGTATGTAAGTTTTTGAGATTGGCATTTTTTCACTCAGCGTAATTTTCTTAAGATCCATTCAGGCTATATGAATCCATTCAGTTATATGAATCATTTGTTCCTTTTTATTGCTGCATAGCATTTCAGGGCAAGGATGCACCACAGTTTCACCCACTGAAGGACATGTGGCCTGTTTCTAGTTTGGGGCTATTACAAATAAAGTTTCTATGAACAACCACAAACAGATTTTCATGTGAAAATAAACTCTCAGGAGTGCAACTTCAGAGTTGTATGGGAAGTATATATTTAGTTTTATAAGAAACCTCCAAACTATTTTCCAGAGTGGTGTAATAGCGATTCCTCTCCAGCTCTTCTTTTTCATAATTGTTTTGGCTGTTTTAGGTCCGTGCCCTTTCCACACAAGTTTTAGAATAATGTTGTCTATGTCCTCAAAAACTCTGCAGGGCTTTTGGCAGGAATTGGATTAAACCTATGGATCAACTGGGAAGAAGTGACATCTGTACTACCTGGTTTTCCAATTCATGAATATGATTTATCTCTCCATTCATTTAAGTCTTTTTAAATTTCCTTCATTAGCATGTTGCATTTTTCAGCATAAACTATGTTCTTATATGTGTTTTCTTAGATACATACATTTTCTTTCATAGGATTGTAAATATTACTGTTTTTAATTTCAGGCTCCAGATGTTTGTTAATATAGAGAAACGTAATTGGTTTTTGTGTGTTGATCTTGTATCCTGTGATCCTGCTGAATTCTCTTATCATTCCTAGTAATTTTTCTGTAAATACACATCTCGAGATTTTCAATGCAGAAAAAAACAAAAATTGCTGGAAAGCATTCAAGCAGTGCCTGGCCAGTAGCATCTATTCAATGTGTGCTAGTATTACTATTGCCACCACCATGACTGAGATTGACATTGCCACCACCATGACTGAGATTGACATTACAATCAAACTGAAGAGGAGAGAGCCTTTCTTGGCTGCATGAGTTCATTACAGGCCACAAGTGTGGAGTGATGATCATTACTTGTAAATCTACAGTGTCCTCAGAAGCAAAGGGAAGCCTTCCTTACTGAGTGAAGTGTCATTGAGTTAGTGGTCAGGCCAGGCCAAGACAGGGGCACCAGGGGAGCTGGGCACTGCTGTGCTTACAAAAAACCAGTGACCACTGGTGGGAAAGTTCTTTAAGCACTGAAGGGGCGAAATGACAGCGCCTTCCGAGAGCAGTTGTGTTTTTTTGAAGCATTGCAAAACTTATGGGGGGATCTGCAGAATATCCCTGCAAAGTATTTGCAAGGAACTGTCAGGGGATCTTGGAAAATCTGGGTTCATTCACTGCATCAAAAGGGAAGTCCCAGAGACTCAGTGGTAAAGAATCTGCCTGCCAATGCAGAAGACACGCAAGAGGCACAGGTTCAATCCCTGGATCAGGAAGATCCTCTGGAGTAGGAAACGGCAACCCACTCCAATATTCTTGCCTGGGAAATCCCATGGGCAGGGGAGCCTGACAGGCTACAGTCCAAGGGGTTGCAAATGAGTTGAAAATGACTTAGCAACTAAAAAACAATTACATCAAAAATATTTATTGAGCCATCACTATGTGTCAGGAATTCTTCTAGGGTCTCTGCCTTCATGAAACTTGCATTCTAGGACTGACAGTATTTATGTAAATAGCAATAAGTCTGTGAAAATAATAAAATGTCTTGGAAACTATGATGTGCAGCGGTCTTCAGGCAGGGCCCCACAGTGCAAATGGCACTGGAGCTAAAACCAGAAATGAGAAGAAGGAACTCTCCTTGGGAAGATTTGGGGCAAGTTTGGGTCAGACAAAAGGAACATCAAGTGCAAAGATCCTGGGTTGGGAATGAGAGACAAAGCAAGGAAGGCTGCACCAAACAACAAGTGGGCAAGTAGTTTGAGGTGGGAGAAGTTGGGAGAAGCCAGATGGATCTCAAAGGACCTGTGAGTCTACATATACACACACACACACACAAATGTCATCGAAAGAAAAGCCTCCTAAACTAAAAGCCAAAATAAGCAATAGGGTAAAATACCATTCTAAATATCATTTCTAAACAGACGAATGAAGTGATGGAGTTCATCATCAGAGAGGCGAGTCTTCACATTCAGCATGTAGTACAGTACAATGCTGGGCTGTGAGGTTGCATAAACTCCATGTTCTGAGGCAGTGTCCTATTCATTTCTTATCAAAAAGGGGTCAGTGGGCTGTATTTTCAAACATTATTCTAATAGAAACTAGTAGATGTCATGGAATGACCATGGACCAGAAGGTCAGGGGTCAAGTTCAAATTGCATGACTGTAACATCTAAGTGGAAGACCTTGGAAACGCCACTTGACCTCATTGAGAGTATTTGCTTATCCTTAGGTTTAAAATAATTGCTACCATGTAGGGCAATTATAGGGCTTCCCTCATAGCTCAGTCAGTAAAGAGTCTGCCTGCAATACAGGAGACCCAGGTTCGATTCCTGGGTTGAGAAGATCCCCTGGAGAAGGAAATGGCAACTCACTCCAGTATTCTTGCCTGGGGAAACCCATGGACAGAGGAGCCTGGCAGGCTGCAGTCTATGGGGTCGCAAGAGTCGGACGACTGAGCGACTAAACACAGGCACACAGGACAACTGTGAAAATTAAACAAGAGAGTGAAGGACAGGGAAGCCTGGTATACAGCCTGGTATACTACAGTCCACAGGGTCAAAAAGAGTCAGTCAGGACTTAACTTATCACCCAAATATTTCTTAGTGGTTTTACGTTTCTTTTTTAACCTTTATTAAAATTTCTTGTCATTGCTGTTTTGAAGTAAAACCACTAGAGGTCAGAATTTCACATAAATTGTTTAAGGAAACCACTAACGGGGGAAAAAAGAATGTTTTTCTACTAAGCATAAAATAATAAATTTAAGGTGTAGAAAGAAAAGTAGAAATGGCTTTCAACAAATAATTTTTTATAATCAGAGCAATACTCATTCTCAAAACTGCTATTCAATGGACTTAGCCGAATAGGAAGAAGAAGGAAAGACAAATAGGATTTGTTAAGTATCTATTCATGACACCGATACAGTTTAAGGTTCACACTGATTATCTGATGTTATTCTTAAAACAGGTCTGTCATGAAGCTCATTTTGCAAATAAAGAAACTAAAGTATAGATAGATGTGATACCATCCTGAATGAAGATCAAGCAAGTACAATCCAATGTCTTTTTTCCACTAAGTCAAAAATAGTGCAAGAAAAAATGGTGTCTCTGTTAGAGAACATACTATATGACAGATTAGCATTAACGGTTTTCTGTTTGCCACTCTATATATTTTTATTTAATTCCAAGTCTCCTAAATGAATCTAGGGAAAGTTCCTTTTATTGTCTGTTTCTGAGAGTATTTATAAGTTTCTGAGCACAGTGCTGACAAATATGGTATTGAGATGATTAGCCATGAAGAAAAACAGACCAGCTTGCTTTTAGGAAAAACATTTTGAACAAGAGCAATAATCTAGTACTTTAAAATGTTTACTTAGCCATCCAACCTTTCTTTTTTATCATTTTGTAGAGATAAATATATACATCTGCCTTATTCAGGGGTGAGGAGGACTATCCTCACGTTCATAAGAGGATGAGGTAGGGTGGATAGCAGTCTATATCTTGAGGGAAGACAAAAATCATTTTTGTGTTTGGAGGTATCCACAATGTCTAGCACAGGGCATAGCAGAGGGAGGGCAGTGATGAGTAGGCTCTTGATGCTATACATGTTGTGCACATAGAGGCAATTTGCAAAGAAAAACTGAGTTACGTGGGTCCTGACCCCAGGAGTTTTTAATCTAACACCAGCTTGAAATATAGGTACAAGTTTCTCCTTAGCTTGAAACCTTTAGCATTGTACATGATGCCTGGGACTTAGTAGGTATTCAGTATGCTCCAGAATCTTGGAATCACTTCAATAAGAAGGAAACGTGGGATCCATTTGATGCCAGGTCCCTGGGCTCTAGGGGAAGAAGAAATTGTACCAAGTCCATAACAGACTTAGTTCTGGAACCCGGGGTTCTTAAGGAGTCCTTCCCAAGTCTTTCTTCCCTGGGAGCGCTCACTTCTTCCTTCTGTCACATTCTCACTTGTAATCATCTCATAATTTCTACACACACTCAGGAAGAGAGTTAAAGGGGTTTCCAGTGTTTAGAATCTTAAGAGGGTTGCTAATGGGAAGCGAAAAGTTTTGTGTTAAATTAAAAAATGAGAGTTGGAAGATTTATGTGAACACTATGCTGGTATCCAACACATATTAATTGCTCTCTGCTTTCCCTCCTAAATTATTTACCGTTTCGTTGCTCGTGGCACTTATATATATATATATATATATATATATATGAAAAGTGTAAAGTGTTAGTTGCTCAGCTGTGACTGACTATTTGTAATACCATGGACTGTAGCCCACCAGGCTCTTCTGTCCATGGAATTCAACTGGAGTGGGTTGCCATGCCCTTCTCCAAGGGATCCTCCCAAACCAGGAATTGAACCCGGGTCTCCTGCATTGCAGGCAGATTCTTTACCATCTGAGGCATCAGGAAAGCATATATATATTATATAATATATATATATATATATAATATATATATTATATAATATATTATATATAATATATATATATAATTTAATGCATCTCTTGTACATAAAATAGTGCTTAGCACATTCAATATATGTTGGCTGAGTTGAAATGACTAGAATCATTGAATTGGGGTACACTGTCTTTTGAACATTATTTTAACAATACTTTGTCCATTCTTCCTCCAGTTTGAAAGTTGCAATTTCTCTATAAGGAAAACTGCTTAACAGTTCTATTCTCAAATGGATTCTCCCATTTGAAGGGTCAGAAAAATTTTAATTTTTCTAGCATTTTCCATGAACACCCTGGAATCATACAAAGTTTCCTCTATTCTGTGAAAAGTCCAGTAATGGTTTTAAGCAAATACTTTGTTTCTGATCGAAACTTTCTTTTCTGAACATTGACCCTTGCATTATTCATTTATTCACCCAAGAAATTATTTGGAAGCCCTAAGGTCTCATTGTTCTTCCTTGCATTTATTTTATGGTATCAAAGGTTAAAACTTAGATTGCAATCTTAGGAGAAAATTAATTCACTGATTAAGAAAAAAGCACTTTAAGCAATACACATTTAAATCACTGACAAGCACAGGGTGATGTTTTTCTGTTTTTTTGTGTTTTTTTTTTAAGACCTTTTTTTCAACTTAAAATTTTAAGCAGCTGCAATTCTCCCACCCTCTGGCCTGGAGAAACATAGCATGAATTACTAACAAAGGAGCACCAATCTGTACTGCAGTGACCACTTTCAGAACAAAAGAGTCAGAGCTGAAACCAAGAAAACAGGAGCATTTTTTTTATCAACCAGTTGCTTGAAGCACATTTGGACCTTGGCCTACTTGAAAAAAAAAAAAAATTCCAATATTCTATCATCCTTCTGCTGAAGGCTCTTGGACCTAAAGTCTCCTCTTGCAAATAAAGAAATGCTTATTTCTATACCACCTCCAATCCTTTATTTGTTTTATTTTTATTTATTTATTTTTTTTGGAGGGGGTTGTTTGGTTTTGAAGAACATAGTAGTATAATTATAAACATACTGATCTTTCAACATTTACAATAAATGCTATTTGGAAAAGGCAGGCTACAAGAAAAAGGGGAAACATGTCTGATGTTTGTTATGCAACTACTATGTTCCAGACATTAAATATTTTTTGCAAATATTACTTTATTTAATCATTACCTCTGTGGTGAATGGAGAGGATGATAACACTTTCTCCCACCCCTAAGATAAAAGAGCTTAGGTTCAGAGAGTTAAAACTTTTGTCAAAGAGCATGTAGCTAGAAAGAAACAAAATAGAAATTTTCATACAGGTCCATGTCTCACTAAAGTAATTTTTTCACACCGCTCAAAATGGACCACACACTTTGATTATGACTGTAGAAAAATATAATTAATAGGGGACACAAGTTTAAAAGACATGGAAGAAATAAAAGCAATATGCTGAGATGACAATGCCGTTTTTCTTTTGGCATTTTTTTTTTCTTACTGCCACCTCCAATTCTTGATGGATCTTTTCCTTTTCATTGGAACCCAGGAGTCCATTAATTTATGAAATGTATGAAAGAATTAAAGTTTACTGAGCTTTTGTCTAGTAGCTTTACCAGAATCAGTATGAGAAAACAGCTGGAGTAAAAACAGTCCATGAATAGAGATGTTATTAACAGAAGGATTCCTGACAGTCAGAGTCGACTCTGTGAGTCCCCGCTGGAGCTGCAGGGAAGGCGGAATATCCCCCTGTCCCTGGTGAATTCTATCACATCCCTGTCCCAGGCTTCCACTCCCTCCCCAAGTTCCCTTACTTAACATCAAGGGAGATTTTTTAATAAGTACCAGGACATTGATTTTCCTAAAATAGAAGGAAAGTAGAACTCTAGGGGGGAGAGTAGCAGACTCTAGGGAGGAGAGCAGAGAAAGCGGGAGCTAGAGTGGCACTGAGCGATGAAGTAAGAGAGCTTACTTATTAGATGGGAAAATTTCACTTTTTTTTCTTTCCTCACCTTTGGGTCCTGGTGAAATGGTGTGTGTGGCACAGACTTCAGTTGTAGGACGACTGTCGAGGTCCAGACCCAGACTCTGAATTTGCAAAAGAAAGAGCACCAGGAGAATGAACTGGTTTCTTCGAACTTGGGCTCCAAAGCCACCCATTGCTGTGGTTTCCTCAAAAAAGGGCTGCCCCAAAGTGCCAAATAAACAGTTCGATTTTTAATGAAAACTTCTTCTTTGGGGAAGAAAGGGAAATATCTGGAACACACATTCCAAAAAGGGCTGTAAAGACAGGAAGGAAGCATATCCTAGGTTGTTTATTTTCTCACTGTTCCAAATGAGCCGTACATTTTCCAGACTGTTTACTTTCAAGTGACAAGAGTTTATTGAAAATTATCTCTGAACTAAACACTCAAGTGTGCAGGTCAGTAGAAACACCCCAGAGAATAGAACAGATATACCTTTGGCTTAGTACATGAATGGATAATTTAATGCCCAAATTGCACTTAAATGTTGGGGTTCCAGAAAGACTTGGCCAGAGATTTTGTGAATTACCTACATATTATATAATCATTGTGCATGGCTTTGAGCTTTTTAACAAGGAAATATTCATCACCTGCTTCTGGTGGCAGTTGAACACTAATAATCTTACTGCTCTCCATGAGCTTATTTCCTTCTCTTGCTACAAAGAATTGTCTTGGGGTTTAACCCCAAAGGAAAGAACACCACTTACAGCAAAGCAATTAGGCAAGAAGTATCAAGAATGTTAAAAATACATATAGCCTTTGCCCTAGTAACTGGCCTTCTGGTACACTGTCTTAAAGAAATACTCTGAAATGCGGACAAAGCTTTGTTTAAAAGATGTGGCCAAAAGGGGAAGGGACATCAATTGACTAATGACATATTGTTGTTTAGTAGCTAAGTCATGTCTGACACTTTCGTGACCCCATGGACTGTAGCCCACCAGGATCCTCTGTCCATGGGACTTCCCAGGAAAGAATACTGGAGTGAGTTGCCATTTCCTTCTCCAGAGGATCTTCCCGACTCGGGGATCAAACTTCTGTCTCCTGCATTGGCAGGCAGATTCTTTACCACTGAGTCAATGATGTGTTAAGGGTTGCCAAATCATAGTGCATACAAATGCATGAGCGTACAACATGACCATTTTATTAAAAGAAGGAAATGGCAACCCACTCCAGTATTCTTGCCTGGGAGATCTGATGGACATAGGAGCCTGATGGGTTGCAGTCCATGCGGTCACAAAGAATTAGATACGACTGAGTGACTAAACAACAATTCTGGAGGCTAGAAATCTGAGTTCAAGGCAGTGGCAAAGCATGTCTCTTCTGAAGACACGAGGAAAGGACCAGTTCCAGGCTCTCTCAGAGCCCTTGGTAGAGGCGCTACAACAGTATGAGGTCCTGTGGGCAGGATTTTTTTTTTTGGCCTGAGGAGACTCAATTCAACCCATAACAACAGACTAGTAGTATGACTAGACTTATCTTTTCATAAGTCATACAGGGAAAGGGAGGGAAAGGAACTGGCATTGTTTGAATAGTCATTATGTGCAAAGATAGCCTTGGTCTCTTAACTTGCTTATTTTCTTTAAACCTGAAGATAGCCCTGTGGAATAGATAGTAATTCCCTCGTTTTGCAGGCAAAGTACCCGAGGCTCAGAAAAGTTAAGCAGTTTTCCCAAGGCCTCTGTGATGGTTGCTTTTAGGAGTCAACTTGACTGGATCGTGGGGGCCAGACCCTTGGCTATACACTTTTTCTGGGCATGTCTGTGAGAATGTTTCTAGGTGAGCTTAGCATTTGAACTGGTAAAGCAGCTTGGTCTCCCCAAAAGAGGGGCTCTCATCCAATTCTTTGAGTGCCTGAGGACAACAAAAAGACAGAGAAAGGAAGAATTTGCTCTATGCCTGAGTGCTGGAACTGGGACTGGTGTTGTCCTTCACTTGGACTAGAACTTTCAGCATCATTTATGCTGGTTCTAGGGCCTTTGGACTGGGACAGGTATCTATATCACTGTCTTCCTTGATTCTCAAGGTCTTTGGGCTTAGCCTGAAGCTATGCCATTAGCTTTCCCGGGTCTCCAGCTTGCAAATGGCAGATCATGAGACCTCTCATCCCCCACAATCATGTCAGCCAGTTCCATCTAATAGATCTCTTTCTTGAGGGATAGATATGCATATCTGTAGATATAGGCATATACAGAAGTATACGCTGAAGAATGTACAGAATGAAGCAGGGAAAAGGCTAACAGAGTTTTGCCAAGAGAACACGTTGGTCATAGCAAACACCTTCTTCCAACAACACAAGAGAAGACTCTACACATGGACATCACCAGATGGTCAATACCAAAATCAGATTGATTATATTCTTTGCAGCCAAAGATGGAAAGCTCTATACAGAGAGCAAAAACAAGACCGGGAGTTGACTGTGTCTCAGATAATGAACTCCTTATTGCAAAATTCAGACTTAAATGGAAGAAAGTAGGGAAAACCACTAGACCATTCAGGTATGACCCTTATGATTATACAGTAGAAGTGAGAAATAGATTCAAGGGATTAGATCTGATAGACAGAGTGCCTGAAGAACTATGGACAGAGGTTCAAGATATTGTACAGGAGTCAGGGAGCAAGATTATCCCCAAGAAAAAGAAATGCAAAAAGCAAAATGGCTGTTTGAGGAGGCCTTACAAACAGCTGGGAAAAGAAGAGAAGCGAAAGGCAAAGGAGAAAAGGAAAGATATACTCATCTGAATGCAGAATTCCGAAGAATAGCAAAGAGAGATAAGAAAGCCTTCCTCACTGATCGGTGCAAAGAAACAGAGGAAAACAATAGAATGGGAAAGACTAGAGATCTCTTCAAGAAAATTAGAGATACCAAGGGAACATTTCATGCAAAGATGGGCACAATAAAGGACAGAAATGATATGGACCTAACAGAAGCAGAAGATATTAAGAAGAGGTGGCAAGAATACACAGAAGAACTGTACAAAAAAGATCTTCATGATCATATAATCACGATGGTGTGATCACTCACCTAGCGCCAGACATCCTGGAATGTGAAGTCAAGTGGGCCTTAGGAAGCATCACTATGAACAAAGCTAGTGGAGGTGATGGAATTCCACTCGAGCTATTTCAAATCCTAAAAGATGATGCTGTGAAAGTTCTGCACTCAATATGCCAGCAAATCTGGAAAACTCAGCAGTGGCCACAGGACTGGAAAAGGTCAGTTTTCATTCCAGTCCCAAAGAAAGGCAATGCCAAAGAACACTCAAACTACAGCACAATTGCACTCATATCACACTCTAGTAAAGTAATGCTCAAAATTCCCCAAGCCAGGCTTCAACAGTATGTGAACCGTGAACTTCCAGATTTTCAAGAAAAGGCAGAGGAACCAGAGATAAAATTGCCAACATCAGTTGGATCATCAAAAATGCAAGAGAGTTCCAGAAAAACATCTACTTCTGCTTTATTGACTATGCCAAATCCTTTGACTATGTGGATCACAACAAATTGTGGAAAATTCTGAAAGAGATGGGAATACCAGACCACCTGACCTGCCTCCTGAGAAATCTGTATGCAGGTCAGGAAGCAACAGTTAGAACTGGACATGGAACAACAGACTGATTCCAAATAGGGAAAGGAGTACATCAAGGCTGTATATTGTCACCCTGCTTATTTAACTTATATGCAGAGTACATCATGAGAAACACTGGGCTGGATGAAGCACAAGCTGGAATCAAGAATGCCAGGAGAAATATCAATAACTTCAGATATGCAGATGACACCACCCTTATGGCAGAAAGTGAAGAAGAACTAAAGAGCCTCTTGATGAAAGTGAAAGAGGAGAGTGAAAAATTTGGCTTAATACTCAACATTCAGAAAACTAAGATCATGGCATCTGGTTCCATCACTTCATGGCAAATAGATGGGGAAACAGTGGAAACAGTGAGAGACTTTATTTTGGGGGGGAGTCCAAAATCACTGCAGATGGTGACTGCAGCCATCAAATTAAAAGACACTCCTTGGAAGAAAAGTTATGACCAACCTAGACAGCATATTAGAAAGCAGAGACATTACTTTGCCAACAAAGGTCCATCTAGTCAAAGCTATGGTTTTTCCAGTAGTCATGTACAGATGTGAGAGTTTGACTATAAAGAAAGCCAAGCGCCAAAGAATTGATGTTTTGAACTGTGGTGTTGGAGAAGACTCTTGCGAGTCCTTTGGACTGCAAGGAGATACAACCAGTCCATCCTAAAGGAAATCATCCCTGAATATTCATTGGAAGGACTGATGTTGAAGCTGAAACCCCAATACTTTGGCCACCTGATGTGAAGAACTGACTCATTTGAAGAGACCCTGATGCTCGGAGAAATTGAAGGCTGGAGGAGAAGGGGACAACAGAGGATGAGATGGTTGGATGGTATCACTAACTCAATGGACATGAGTTTGAGTAAACTCCGGGAGTTGGTAATGGACAGGGAGGCCTGGCGTGCTGCAGTCCATGGTGTCACAGAGAGTTGGACACAACTGAGTGACTGAACTGAACTGATGTATACGGGCTTCCCAGGTGGCTCAATGGTAAAGAATCCATCTGCCAAGCAGGAGACATGGGTTCAGCCCTTGTGTTGGGAAGATCCCCTGAAGAAGGAAATGGTCTGGGGAAATTCCATGTACAGAGGAGCTTGGCAGGCTACAGTCCATGGCATCTCAAAGAGTTGGACTTAGCGACTAAAACAACAACAACAACAATACAGATGTATACAGACAGATATAGATATAAACACAAAGATACAGATAAGATATAGATAGATAAAGATATATCCTGTTGGTTCTGTTTCTCTGGAGAACCCTAATAGTCCCTATTGAAATAGTCCCCATTGAAAAGGGGACAAAAGAAATTCAAATACAAATTATGTCTAAAAATTCCTGCTTTAAAATGTTATTTGGATTTCATAAAGTTGAATATTCTCAAGCTTTGAAAGTGCATTCATTTTCATACATGCTTAAAATGTCCAAAGTGGATGCATTTGTCAAGTTAACTGTGATAGGAAAATGGAATTAATAGAATGACGTTAGAAGCCTCAAATTTCACATCTGTCATAACCAGATGTATGACACAGAGCAAATCACTCAACTGCAATTGCCACAAGGCATATAAAGTGAGTGTGGACTTGATATTTAATGTACTTTCTGAATTCTATGATTCTTTGAAAATAGGTGTTCTTTAAGCTATTTAGACTATTCTAAATCTATTTCACTTCTTTCATTTTTTTAAGCACTGCCTGGCACACAATGAAAATGCATTCATTACATCTATATACAGAGATCCACTGGTAACAGTTTAAAGCAACAGTCCTTAGTATTTTTCCTTGAATGCCCTATTCCTGCTTCTTTCCAACATTTTTTTAAAAAACTCACCAGTGCATATAATATCTTTCCTTATTAATGTATAGACTATCATATCAAAATTTGAATTAGTTCCAATTATTCATCACACATTTTATATATAAAATGTGATTTAGTCAATCAATGCCCTATTTTTGGGAACTGAAACTTTCTAATATTATAATATTGTGATAAATATCTTTATAGCTCAAATTGTGTTCTTATTCCTTTTGATCTTGTAGAAGAAGAATGTACTTGACTTGGTAACTCACTGAATGCTGAGAGCAAGAGACAAAGAGAAATTTTTTAAAAATAATTCATATATTGTCATCACATTCTTCTGTCCTTTCTCATGGAGACTATGGTCTCCAGATCGATTTCTTTCTAATCTGGCTTGGAAATTATAGTTCCCTTTTCCCCTCACTGATAAATATGGGAGATTATAAATAGGTGGATATGCAAAGAAGAGGACTTTCATTGACTAGAGAGGATTGCTCTACTTTTAGCTATGATTTACCAAGCAATGTGATCTTAAAAAACACTTTTCAGTTTTAATCTGGATGACAAGAAAAACACTATTGCCACTAAGAAACCCTGGTTATGGAAAAAATAATTCTGAAAGGAAAATAATGAGGCTGGGTAAGTTTAAAGGTCAGGGTAATAACAGGATGGAGATGAATAAGGCAAGCATTTTGGAATGCAGGTTATGATTCCAGGGGAAAGTCTAGAATTTGAGATTTCAATTTGAGAGTCAAAAGAATGGAGATTATAGATAAAAGTGGAATTTTGAGTGAGAAAAGAAGTTCAAGAATATGAATGCCAAGAGAGTCTAAGTTCAGGGGATCAGAAGGTGAAAGGGGGGTTAGCAAACAGATCACAGAGGGAGCAAAATGTCAAGGAAGCCAAAGGACAAGAAAGTCTAGGTGTATAATTGGTCCCAATGAATGCATGGAAGCATAAGATGAAGGCTGAGATACGCCATGGGACTTAGAAGTCAATAATTTATAAATAGCACCTTATGAATGAAAGAGATCACTTGGTACAGATATTTCATCAAGATGAGAGAAAAGGAGTGACAAGGAGCCCTATGACCACTGGGACAGTCATTACTGAAAAGTCACAATCATAAGAAAACTATAATAACACAACTTTATTGACATATATTTCTCCTGCTTACTTACCTTCAGCATCTAAGAACATGCTGTATTAGTTCTCCTTAAGAGTTCTAACCAGTGCTTAAACCAGAGTGCTGTTAAAAATTAAATGGTGCGATGAGTGAGACAATGGAATCTAGAATAATTTACTATGAAATCTGTTGATGAAGAAAAGAAAAATAATGTAAAAAAGGTACTAATGAAACCACATTTGTGAACCACTGAAAGTTGTGAGCCCGTTGCTATTGTTTAAAAACTTTGTACAGGTTCCCTGACAACCCAGTAAATACAGAATGAATGAATGACAGAAATTTTTAAAGGGGAGAGATGATTGAATAAATGAAAGGAAGTCATCAGGTGATGTTAAACATATTTCTTGTAAAAAATACCTGATGCTTGCTTGAAAAATATTGAGATTTAAGAAGTAATTCTCCATTATTTAGAAAATGAAGTCAGAAGTTGAAGTACAAGTCAACTCTGCTTTTTCTTTAAAACATAGTTCTGAAATAAACAATAAATCAATCAAGTTTTCAGTTCATATAAAATTAGAAGAGGTTAGATGGAGCTAGTGGTAAAGAATCCACCTGTCAATGCAGGAGAAAAAAGGGATGCAGGTTTAGTCTCTGAGTCAGAAAGATCCCCTGGAAGATGACATGGGGAGACATATGTCAAGTATTCTTGTCTGGAAAACTCCATGGACAGAGGAGCCTGGCAGGCTATAGTCCACAGGGCCGCAAAGAGTTTAACAAGACTGAACACACACACACACACACACACACACACACACACACACACACACATAAATCTAAAAAGACAAGAATTAGTGACTCATTTATGAAATTGCCCTGTGATTCCACATTTTCCTCAATTTTTCATCTTCCATTTCCCAAGGCATTTGAAATTGCAGGTTTAAGATTTATTCTTGTCCAAAATGACATACCACTGAAGTGAATAACAAGTGATATTTTACCCCTTTCCCTTTCTTCTACCCATTTTTCATGGTGAATGGTGGCCCCATAAAAAATATGTGCACATTTCAATGCCCCAGCCCTGTGAATGTGCTCTTAGTTGGCAAAAGGGTCTTTGCAGATGTAATTAAGCTAAGGACCTCAAGATGAATTATCTGAATTATCTCCATGTTGTGTTAGTCACTCAGTCATGTCCAACTCTTTGCAACCTCATGGACTGTAGCCCACCAGGTTTCTCTGTCCATGGAATTCTCCAGGCAAGAATTCTGGAGTGGGTTGCCATTTCCGTCTCCAAGAGATCTTTCCAATCCAGGGAGGGAGCCCAGGTTTCCCGCATTGCAGGCAGATTCTTTACTGTCTGAGCCATCAAGGAAGCGAATTATCTGGATTATCTGGGTGGTCCTTAAATCCAATAACAAGTGTCTTAAAAAAGACACTCAAAGGAGACACAGGGACAAAAGGAGAAGGTCACATGAGGACAGATGCAGAGGTTGAAGTTATGTAGCCACCAGCTCAGGAACCCCTGGAGCTGCAAAAAACTAAAAGAATCTAGGAACCACCTTCGCCTAGAGCCTTCAGAAGGAGCTCAGGCCTGCCTAGCCTCAATTTCATAATTCTGACCTTCATAGTTGTGAGATAATACGTTTGTGTTATTTTAAGCCACCAACTCTGCATTAGCTTGTTATGGTAGGCCTAGGAAACTAAGATATCATTCTTGTGATATTCATTCCCAGTTACTGGGAAGGAATGACATACTATACATTTACTTGGTGCCTGACAGAGACTGTGTAACATCTGTTTTTGTGCATTTTAATTATTGTGCATCCAGCTTAGATGCTATCTGGAGGGAAATGAAAAACAGAATATGAAACCAGCATATCCCAAGGCCGAAGTGTTTTACTAGTTAAAACAGGAGAACAACAAAATGACAACCTCATCTCCTGAAGGAATTTCCTGACAAGGTGATATAATTCAACTGTGGACTTGGTTTGGTCTTTGTCCATTCCCATATAAGCATCTTTTTTGGTTAAAATTCTCTCTTGCAAGTAAATTTAATTGTTTGAAGTCTGTAAAAAATAGAAGTTAATAGAATGGCTTTTAAAATGACACGTTTATGTTAGGTACTTAGAATAGGAAACAGGAGTCCAAAATGGCGGTGGCTAAAAGACAAGGAAGGGAAAAGCCCGCGAAAATGGAACAAAGGAAGGTCAAAGGAAGGTCCGAGGACCTGAGTGAGAACTTCAGGTAGAATAGCACTCCTGGCTAAGCCCAATTTGCATAGGGCAGGCCCAGGGGGAAGAAAAAAACATATAAAAGGAGGAGCCAAAGCGCGCTCTCTCTCTCTCTCTGTTTCCCTCTCTGTTTCTCTCCTCTCTCTCTCTCTCCCGCCCCCCTCCCCAACCTGCTCCCCATGTGCTGGCACGCTCCTCCACTCTCTTCTTTTCGCGTGCCCTCAGGCTTCGAGGATGAATTCTCCTGCTATCTTCTAAATAAAAGAGCTGTAACACTGATTCATCTAAGAGCTATAACACGGTCTGTTCGAGACCTGAGAACTATAACACGGTCTGTCCAAGACCTGAGAGCTGTGACCCGCCGAGGGCTCTGATGTCCGTCACTCCAAGTCTTTGTTGTGACGAGACAGAACCAAGGAGCATACACTTGCCTGACACCTAGAAAGCAACATGCTAACAGACATTCATAAAATTATTTTACTTTTTTTATATTTTAAGTTTCATATTTATAAAAGCATATGTTAAAAAAAATCAAATCGTTTTAATAGGTTTATGAGATAAAACACAAGCCTCCTGCTATTCCTGCCCTATTCTTTATTCTTGCTCCTGTGAGGACATTATTATAGTCATTTCTTCTTCTTTTATCTCTTCCATATTTTTAGGCAAAAAATTTATACTGATATTCTTGAGTTTTATCTTTTTCAATTCAGTTCAGTTCAGTTCAGTCCAGTCACTCAGTCGTGTCCGACTCTTTGCAACCCCATGAATTTCAGCAAGCCAGGCCTCCCTGTCCATTACCAACTCCCGGAGTTTACCCAAACCCATGTCCATCGAGTCAGTGATGCCATCCACCCATCTCATCCTCTGTCGTCCCCTTCTCCTCCTGCCCCCAATCCTACTCAGCATTAGGGTCTTTTCCAATGAGTCAACTCTTCGCATGAGGTGGCCAAAGTATTGGAGCTTCAGCTTCAACATCAGTCCTTCCAATGAACACCCAGGATTGATCTCCTTTAGGAGATAAATAATGTTACTCTCAAATGTAAAGAAAGAGATTTCTTTCTCTTTCATCCCTAGTCCTACATCTTCTTCCACATATGTTCCATTTATTTCTCTTTATAATTTAATATTATCATTTAATACAATATTCAGTGTATTATTATGACTGTAACAATTATTCATACATGAATCACATAGTGCATTATGATGACATTTTGTTTCCTGAACTAATTTTGTTTTCACAATATTTAATAACTGTGTTGTTTTCTTTTACATGGCTTTCTATGTACCAACCCTATAATAACTAGTCATTCTTTGAGATTTGTCAGTTCTGTGTAAAGTGTAAAATGTTCAGTTAGTTTCCACTACTTTTATTAGAAATACTTCTTCTGTTTTTCTTAGAAATGCCTCAAGTTTTTTGTACCATCTGGACTGAATGTTATTTAGGCTTGAGGTAGAGCTTTCATTTTGGGACTTTTCTTCACTGTCTAAGAACCTGTATTACCACTCCTTTTCCTGTATCCACATTTCTTTTCTTGGTTTTATCCTTCACTTTGTGTTGTATTTTCCTGAAGAAGAATGAAACTGTAGATACATTTTTCAGATGCTGCATGTCTGAAAATGTAATAATTCTATCTCCAAATTATGTTGTATTTTGGCTGGGTATAGAATTCCGGGTTGAAAGTAATTTCACCATGACATGTAAAAACATCATTCTACTTTCTTCTAGCTTCCAGTATTGCTATTAAGAAGTTTGATGTCATTCAAATTGTCTCTTCTTTGTACAGAATATTGTTTTCCTTTCTCTGAAAGCTTTTAGGAGCATTTCTTTAGACTTTATCTACTGAAATTTCAGTAGTATGTCCTTAATTTGAGCTTTTTTGCATTCACTGCTCTGCATTATCTGTAGTCACTTTTCTATTGCTTCTTCTCTTCTGTAGTATCTATCATAATGCTGCTGCTGCTGCTGCTGCTAAGTCGCTTCAGTCGTGTCCGACTCTGTGCGACCCCATAGACGGCAGCCCACCAGCCTCCGCTGTCCCTGGGATTCTCCAGGCAAGAATACTGGAGTGGGTTGCCATTTCCATCTCCAGTGCATGAACAGGAAAAGTGAAAGTGAAGTCACTCGGTCATGTCCGACTCTTAGCGACCGCATGGACTGTAGCCTACCAGGCTCCTCTGTCCATGGGATTTTCCAGGCAAGAGTACTGGAGTGGGGTGCCATTGCCTTCTCCATCTATCATAATAGATTATTATTATTATTTGTATTCTATTATTGCTATTTTGGTGACATTCTGGAGGAAATAGAGCATAAATATGTAGATTCAAGCTGCCATATGGACTCAGATATTCCAAAGATTACCTTATCATATAGTTTCAAGCAACTCCTTCAGGCAGGTGTCCTAAGGTGAGACTCAATGGGCATATTCTTTCCCCTAAAAATTCGTCTTGGGGAAGATATGGCTACAGGAAGAGAGTAGAGGATCCTTTTCACATAACATGCATGAAACTAAACAAAATTATTAAACATAAACTATTTCAGAGTTCTGAAAATTGACCAAAGCAGATAATAAGTGTAGAAACATTTATTCTTGAAAAAACTGTCAGAGCTTTGTATGAGAACAATGAACGTACGAGTCCTTCATGTGTGATACCAATTCCATCTTTCCTCTATCTCAGATTGTGAACATAGTAGTTTTATCAGTAAAAAGATGTCCCCCAAATCCAACAACTTTGCTGCCACAGACAGACTTAATATGGAGCAATATATGTGAAAACATACTTATACATTAACGTAACCAACTAGTGAGTACAGAAATAAATCTTCACATTGATTGCTGGCAAAAGTACCAAGGCAATTCAGTAAGGAAAGTGATAGTATTTTTTAATAAATGATGCTGCAGGGAAAATTGAATTGCTACACGAAAAGAACTTAGAACCACATCTCACATTGTACTCAAAAATTAACTCAAAACGGATCAAAAACTGCAATATAAGGGACAAAACTATAAAACTTATAGAAGAAAACATAAAATAAGATCCTTGTGACCTTGAGTTAGGCAAAAATTTCTTAGATATTACACCAAAGCCATGGCCCACAAAAAATTGATAAATTATGTTACTCTCAAATTTAAAACATTTGTACTTAAGCACACATATACATCATTAAGAATAAATAGAAAAGTCACAGATTGGAAGAAAGTATTTGCAAACCATATATTCAATAAAGGACTTGTAAAAGACTGAATGATAAAATGCAACTGACTAAATAAAAAAGCATGAGCTAGATAACTGAACAGACATCATCACCGACTCGATGGACATGAGTTTGAGCAAACTCCAGGAGATGGTGATGGAGAGGGGAGCCTGGCATGCTGCAGTCCATGGGTTCGCAAAGAATAAGACACAACTGAGCGACTGAACTGAACTGACATTTCTACAAAGACAGTAAATAGCTAATACAGGTATGGAAAGATGCCCAATGTCATTACTCCTTAAGTTACAATGAGCTACCATTAGCCACAGGTTAGACTAGTCATAAAAATAAACCAAGTGATAGTTAAGTGTTGGCTAGGATGTAATAAACTAGAACCCTCCTTCTTTACTGGTAGGGATGTAAAATGGTACAGTCACTTTGGAAAACAGTTTGGTGGTTTCTTTAAAAGTTAAATATAAACTTAAAATATAAGCTAGCAATTCAACTCTTGGATAGATTCCCAACAGAAATTAAAATATATGTCCACACAAATACTTGTACATGAATGTTCATAACAGTGTTATTCATAATAGTCAAAAATTGGAAACAAGACAAATGTCCATCAAGCAGTGGACGGATTTTGTCCATCAAGTAGTGTACCCATACAATGGATCAAGAATGTCAGGAACAAACTACTGATACATGTAACAACATAGACAATGGTGTCTCTCCAAATGATATTTCAGTAGAGGAAACCAGGGGCTTCCCTGGTGGCTCAGTGGTAAAGAACCTGCCTGCCAATGCAGGAGACATGGGTTTTATCCTTCAGTCTGGAAGATCCCTGGTGAAGGGAATGGCAACCCATTCCCTTCCATAGAGGAGCCTGGTGGGCTACAGTTCATGATGTCGCAAAGAGTTGGACATGACTTAGTGACAAAGCATGCAAGCAGAGGAAACCAGACAAAAATTCCTACATATTATATTATTCCTTTTACATGAAATTTCTAGGATTGGCAAGATTTTCAAGATAGAAAGCAGATGAGTGTTTGCCTGAGGCTGGGGGTGGAAGCAGGAATTGATTTCACATGGGCACAGTGGAACTTCCGGAAGTGATGGCTCTGTTATAAAACTGTATTAAAGTTATTGCTGCACAACTATATAAATACACTAAAAATTCAAATTCTTCACTTACAATTGGCTAATTATATGGTATATAATTTATACCTCCATAAAACTTAAAAAAAAAACACACAAAAATGAAAAACAACCAATGTTAAAATTACCTTCCAAACTCTTGAAATGTTTTAATTCTCAAGAAGTGTTTGTAAGCCTAGAATACATCAATTAGAAAAATTTGCCTCTGCCTCCACTTTGGAAATCAGTTCTGGGAGATTCAGTATGTCATCAATCTTAAAACTGCTGCCATGTTAGCACCTAAAGACTGTCTTTATGTGAGGCTTTTTCAGTCAAAGCAATCAATAAAAAACAGTAGCCAGAGAAAAGAAAAAACTTAATATATTATAAATTACTAAATTCTATTATTTAAATAAATCTGAGTATAAGTTTAATTACAAAAATTAATTACACGAAAGAGCATGAGTATCCCCAACCATTTACTTAGAGATCAATACCTTCTTCTGATTCTAATGTGTCTCGAGGCAAGTTTCTGATTTTCATTATTTTGTTCTGTGATTAATTCTACACAGCAATTTCTTGAATAATATCGGATGAATTAGAATGGATAATTATATGGGCACATAATGATAGGGGTTTGAGTTTTAATGATAGTAATGTGTGACGCAAATGCATTTATTCACCTACTGATTTAACAACTATGTATTACTTATCAGATACTGTAGTATAATATCTGGAATTATTTATCAGCTATTATAGTTTAATATATGTGTCCATAAGGCACAGAGTTTTCCTTAGGGAATTCATTATCTTTTGGGGAAGACAGAGAAGTTTAAAAATACTTGGCAGTTTAAGTTATTTCTTAAATTTTTTCCCATTCTGATAGGGACAAACACCAGGTATCCAGTTGTCATGGAGACTTAGATGAGAGGGACTTGACTTAAGTTTGGTAGATTAGAAAAGTTTCCTTTAGTTGATGTTTCCTAAGCAGGTTTTGGAAACCTAATTGGAATTAGACAAATAAAGCTGACAAGGGATAAAATGAAAACAGTTTGCATAGACAGAGTAGCATATGCCAAGTCTTGGTTGAGAGATAGAAAGATACGTGTGGGGAACTGAAAGTAGTTGACTGAGGCTAGAGTTTGGAACTTGACTGGATAGATGAGGCTGAAGCTGAAGGTAAGGACTAGATCTGAAGGACATTGTAGGTGTTGCTTAGGAGTTTGGAAAAGATACTAAAGGCAGTGGATGTGCAAGAAAGATTTTAAGAAAGGGGATGTTGCTGCTGGATCCAAAAGTCAGAATATGAGAGATATGTCAGAGGTAGATCTTCATTAATAGAAGCCAAGAAACAATGGTTTATTTGCTTAACAAGATGTAGATGGGTTTTTCAGTCTGCTTGTGGTTGTTGTTATTGTTGTTTTTTTCCCCAAATACTAAGAAATCTGAAAGCAGAGAATCCTAATCTTACTAATCACGTAGTAGTACCATGCTATCATCAGGGACCAAGACTTCT
Organism: Giraffa tippelskirchi; assembly: GCF_054371585.1. Taxonomy (NCBI): domain Eukaryota; kingdom Metazoa; phylum Chordata; class Mammalia; order Artiodactyla; family Giraffidae; genus Giraffa; species Giraffa tippelskirchi. The sequence continues at coordinate 33,661,637 of NC_137280.1, read as the reverse complement.
ACTCTCTGGCTTCACTATATTTTCATGTGGCTTTTCTCCTCATAGTTACAAAAAAGCTGCCATAATTTCAAACATTGCATCTACATTCTAGGCAGGATGAAGGGAAAGATTGTAGACCAGGGGCTGAGATAATTAGGCAGCTCGATAGTCATCTTTTCAAAGAATTATCCTGGAGAACTTCTGGGGTGAAATCCTCTTACAGCTCATTGGCCAGGATTGTGTCCCCATGCTATCAGCAAGGGAGGCTAAGAGATCAAATAGTCTGATTAGGTAGATCAGGGCTTTGGAAGCAAGAATGGATAGCAAGTGAAGCAAATGGATTAAAAGAAGAAAGTGAAAGTAACAAGACATACTGATTGCTTGGAAATGGAGGGCAAGGGAGAGGAAGGGGTCAGGGAAATTCCCAGGTTACTGGTTTGAACAACTGGAAGTGATGTCATTTACTGAGACAAGAAATGCAGATTTCAAGAAAAGATGACAAATTTTAAGTATGTTAGTTCAACATCCTTGTGGAATATTCAAGGTGAGGTATTGGATGGCTCAAAAGAAATCTCAGCCAGAGGTACATATTTGAAAGTCATCCACATATAGGTTGTAATTAAAGTCATCAGAGTAGATGAGGTCTTGAAAGAATAGAAGTGATATGCGAAGGTAGTCAACATAGAATAAAGGAAGAATTAATAGAATCTGGTAGCTTGTCAAATCCATATAAAGGAAGAAAGTTCAGATTTTATAACTAAGAGATTCTTTCATTCTTTTGGCAGTATGAAAGGGAAATTAATATTTTATGCACTTCTTTTTCCTTTTTGACAAGGCATTTTTTTTTTTTCTTTGTAGTTAGCTCAAATACATGATCTCTTTTAAATTGCTTTATGCTCTCTAGGAAAGATAGATGATTAGACTGAATATTTCTAATAGAAACTATGTTAAACAAGAATGGTGACTTGACACTTAAGAATCCTGGACCCAACTTTCAATTTTATTACAGATTTTGTCTCTGGAAAGATGATCTCTTGTGCCATATCATATTTCTCAAATGTGGAGACCAAGATCCATGCCCTGCTTATGGAAATGGGTCAAACAAAGGTTCGTGGTGCCTGAGTTCCCTGGAGACAAGCACTAAACAGACACAGGCTGAATTACTAAAGGGCATCTTTGCCTCTCTCATCACTCTGTATAGAGGTCAGGGATGAATGTTCTTCAGGGTAATTGCTGTTGACCACTTCTTTTGCCCTTTGCTTCTGAGAAGCCACAGCAACAAGGTCTCCATACAGACTGAAGAGCATCTGGATGACCTGCTTTATTTGCTTGACATTCAATACGGAGAAGTCAAGAGAGATCATCAGGCATTTGTTGAACTGGTGAAATCCAGAATATAACCAATTCCTGGGAAAAATATTTCCTGCATTATAGAGATAAATATTTACTTCAGCTCTGCTGGGAAACATGTGCCTAATAAATGATACGTTCCTTTTTTAATAGTCTGTTTATATTTCAGAGATTTCACATTATGAAATTTGGTCACTTAACATCATATTAATTTTCAGCACAATATTTTCATGAAATACTTCTGAGATGATCTAAACTTAGTAGTCAAGCAAATATCTTTCCTTTTCTAAGTTCCCATAAATGAACTCCAAAATGTCTGCCTCATAACAGGCATAGATACAGAAGTCTTTTACTCCTATTACTTTTTCTTCCACAGGATCCAAAAATCTCACAAGGACATGTCACAATGTACACAACACCGGGGAAAGATGTTGCTTGAAAGTGAGCATTTTGTTGCTAAAATATTTTTAAACAAGTTAATTTCAGAGGCAGACTATATCAGAGAAAACAGCAGCCAGAATTTAGGGACTCCCAGAAATAATGCTGTGTGTGCTTCCTGACACCATGGGAATAAGTACATAGGTTAATGTGTTATGATATCTGGGCCACACCATTGAACTCAACTCAATTTTGGTTTTGTTTCAATACTTCAACTCCAGGTCCATGGTGTCTCTGTTAAGTGGCTCCTTGTCTGTCCCATGCTGCCTCTATGAATATGTTTAGTACATTTAGTTTAAAATACAAGCATCGTCATATGACTTGTTGGCAATCTATTGCTATGGAAGAGTTTCCCTGACAAAAAATCACATTCACAAGTTGCATTCTTAAATTATTTCAAGTTAATCAACTAAAGTGAGACTGAAGGAAAAACTGTACACCATTGTGTAAGTTCAAGTGTGTGTAATCCATCACACGAGGGAGCTTAATCTCGTGTTATATTACTTGCAGTCCTGAGTGGTTGGTAATTACTGCACTTTGCAAGTAGGGAACTGACTTTAGAAGGGTTGAGTAACTTACCTAAGGTTTTAGGGGAAAGTGGTGGAGACAGAGTTCAAACCCTGCCTGTTAACTGTAAAACACCTGCTAAGAACAGCTGCTTTTGTTGTTTTTTAGTCCCTAAGTCATGTCTGTCTCTTTTGCAGCCTGCCAAGGCCCTCTTTCCATGGGATTCTCCAGGCAAGAATACCCAAGTGCTGAGGATAAAAGAGAGAGTATTTTTGAGCACATCAAACAACTTAAACTTGAGTATAAGGGATTCATCTGCTTCAAAATTCTCTACCCAATAACACACTAGGAATTTCCCCTTTGTCATCTTCTCTCCAGCATTTCCTTCTCTACATTTTTCTCTAGAAATTTACCTTTGAGGGACTGCCCTGTGTTGGTCCAGTAGTTAAGACTCTGTGATCCCAATGCATGGGGCCTGAGTTCAATCCCTAGTCAGGGAACTAGATCCCATAAGCTGCAACTAAGATCTCATGCAGCCAGATAAATAAAAATAAATTAATTAAAAAGAAATTTGCCTTTGATCTTCTCTTCTTGGTTCTATGTATCCTCACTCTCCCTCCTTCTTGGGCTGTCAAAGTTTCTCCAAAATCATTTTTTGTTGCATTTTGCAGATATTTTTTGCTTTCTCACTGTGTGCCTTCCACTAAATTTTCCCAATAACCCAAAATAAAATACCGTTTTTAAAGATACATACCACCACTAGCAACATTTTTTTCAATTAAATTAAAATTGATAGAAAACACACCAGGATGGCAACATTGCCATATTTATTTTTCTCTCCTCTGAAAATGAAATGGACACAAAAATAACATCAACTGACCTTGGGAGAGAGCACTGGCTTGATTTGCTATTTGTAATTTGTTCCACAGATATTATATTAAACTGAGAATCTTATTTACTTTGTGAGTAAATGAGACTCAGAGAGACTTTAGGAGACATAATAAATTTGTTTAACCAATAAGTACCTTAACCAGAACTCGAGTTCAGATCTTAGAAATTAAGGTCAGTAATGATAGCCTTGGAGCTTTAGAAATTTAATGAGATAATGCCTTGAATAATGGAAAGACTTGTTTTTTAACTTAAAATACTCACCTGGAGGAGAAGACTTGTAAGGAGCTCTTGGAATTATACCTGCTTACATGTGCGTTCCGTCGTGCCTGACTCTTTGCCACCCCATGGACTGCAGCCTGCCAGGCTCCTCTGTTCATGGGATTTCCCATGCTAAAATACTGGAGTTGGTTGCCATTTCTTTCTCCAGGGTACCTTCCTGACTCAGAGATTGAACCTGCATCTCCTGTATCTCCTGCCTTTCAGGCAGATTCTTTACCACTGAGCCACCGTGGATGCCCAGAATTATACCTGCTGCTAAGTCGCTTCAGTCGTGTCTGATGCTGTGCGACCCCATAGACGGCAGCCCACCAGGCTCCCCCGTCCCTGGGATTCTCCAGGCAAGAATACTGGAGTGGGATGCCATTTCCTTCTCCAATGCATCAAAGTGAAAAGTGAAAGCGAAGTCACTCAGCTGTGTCCGATTCTGTGCGCCCCCATGGATGTAGCCTACCAGGCTCGTCCGTCCATGGGATTTTCCAGGCAAGAGTACTGGAGTGGGTTGCCACTTTCTTCTCCGAGTGACATTAATATGACCTCTATGAGAGATCAGTATATGCACAGACCTGTTGCTACTATTTCCATAATTTGTCTAACTTCTGACCTCCTATTTAAAAAATGCATGCATTTTGCTAGCTCTAAGCTAAAACTGTGGCATGTTGCTAGGAACATGTTGGCTAAAACCAAACCAAATGAACTTTGGCTAAGAATGAGAAATTTCAATCATTTCGATAATGTTGTAGATGGAAATAATTATAGCAACGTTGCCATCCTGGTATATTTCCTATCAGCTCTCAAAAGAATGACAAAGTTACCCCAGAAAGGTCTTTATTTTGGGGAGTACTGAATACTTTTGTTATCTCTTTTGATGCTTAGAACACTAAAATAAAACTGTTATCTTTCCCATTTGACATGTGACAAAACTGAGGCACAGAGTATTTAAGTGACTTGCTTAATATCACTTAGCCATTAAGGTGCAGAGATGGGATTCAAGTACAGGATCCAGAAGCTGTACTTGGGCTGAGCCAGAGCATTTCCATGCTCTGCCACTGGATTCAGAATCTCTACCTTTACAGTTTGCCATATTGCTTACATATATTGAGCAATGTACACGTTATACGTTAGAGAAACTGACAACTTAAATAATCTAATCATGGTCTAAAATGAGGGTGATGTTGCTGCTTCTATTTTTTTTTTTTCTGCTCAGGCTGGGGAATAAATGTCACTGTTTTATCTACTATGTTGTTGTCAGTCCCTCAGTTGTGTCTGACTCTGTGACCCCATGGACTTCAGCATGCCAGGCCTCCCTGTCCTCCACTATCTCTCAGAGTTTGCTCAAGTTTATGTCCATTGAATGTATTATCTACTGTACATTCATCTATTTATTCAACCATTGATGAATCTTCAAATGAACATTTATTTCACTCTGTCTGTGTGCCAGGCACTCTTTTGCTTGTGATCAAGGCCCAGACTTTTGTTGTAAAACATGGACAACAGTTTTATTAAGTTCATGATCTCTATCCTCCTCTTAAAAATCTGATTTTATAAGTGGAGTAACAAAGGCTCAGGAAGGTCAAGAGGCTTGCCTTTAGCCAGATGGGTGGGACATAACAGGGATTTGAATTCAGATCTGATTTGCTATCTAGGTACTTATCTCACTACATCACTAAAAAGGAAAAATGTTTCAGTAATTCAAGTACCACCTAAAACAGTAATCTGGAAAGAGCAATGAATGAGTTACATTACTTGTAATTTGTGTTATGGATGTGAGAGTTGGACTATAAAGAAACCTGAGCGCCGAAGAATTGATGCTTTTGAACTATGGTGTTGGAGAAGACTCTTGAGAGTGCCTTGAACTGCAAGGAGATCCAACCAGTCCATCCTAAAGGAGATCAGTCCTGAGTATTCATTGGAAGGACTGATGTTGAAACTGAAACTCCAATACTTTGGCCACCTGATGCGAAGAACTGACTCATTGGAAAACACCCCGATGCTGGGAAAGATTGAAGGTGGGAGGAGGAGGGGATGACAGAGAATAAGATGGTTGGATGGCATCACCGACTCAATGGACATGAGTTTGAGTAAACTCTGGGAGTTGGTGATAGACAGGGAGGCCTGGCGTGCTGCAGTCCATGGAGTCGCAGAGTCAGACACAACTGAGCGACTGAACTGAACTGTGCTCTTATTTCTACTTCATTTTTAATAATTAATTGAGCTTTAGATTTCATTACAGACTCTCATCATCCATAAGTAAATGAAAAAATTTTTTTAAATTTTGCAACCCTTATCCCTCCAACTTGAAAATGGGTTTCAGTCTACAGCTGTAAAGGACATGGGTGTTTCACTCAAACACTTAAGCTTGGAAAAAGGATGGAAGTAGGATTTATTCATTTTGAAAAAGCAAATAGCTTTCACTCTTGCTCTGTTTCATCTTTAGTCCAACTATTTATTGATACTTTAACCTTTCTTGTTGGTAGTGGGACTCAGAATATTTTAGATATATGAAAAATTAATTTGCTTAACTGAATCACTGTAAGAGTGATGGGAAGATCACAGCTACCTGACCAACATAGGCAGCAAGCTCCTGACTTGGTCCTGTTTTTCCCATTCTATAAACAAGTCAGTAAATCCAGGATAGAACCACTCACATATGCTTCCATAGTGGCAGAGGATTGCTTGGTATCTAGTGACCTGGATATGAACTGATTTATTGTCTTTTTATCTCACCCCCAAAATTTTTTTTCACATTGGTCTTAGAATTATACAGTAATTTTATTTATCTTTTCATTGTCTAAAAAGGATAAGCTGTTATATTAAAGTAAAATAAATTACCACGCCAAAAATTATGAAATTTTTTTCCTGAGAAAAAAATAGACATCCAGACATTTAATCAGACTATGTGTGTGCTAAGTCGCTCAGTTGTGTCCAACTCTTTGCAATCCCATGGACTATAGACTGCCAGGCTCCTCTGTCCATGAGGAGTCTCCAGGCAAGAATACTGGAGTGGGTTGTCAAACCTTTCTCCAGGGGATCTTCTCAACTAGGGATTAAACCCTGATCCCAGGTCTCCCACATTGCAGGTGGATTCTTTACCATCTGAGCCACCAGTGTGTCTATATTGTTTCTTGCATCCTCTATCTGATGATTTATAAGCTTCTCTTGGATAGAAAATGTCTTTACTAACTTCTGAAGAAATCATATCACTTTAAGGCTGCCATAAGATGATTTCAAGACATGATAGTGAGTTTATAATTAAATCAATACTTCACAGGCCAAGTAAACTTTCTTATTTTTTATTGACATCCCGTAATATATTAAAAAGAAAATCAGTTATGTTCTGATTACTGTAGAAATTCTTAGAAATTATGGGACAAGAGATTTGAAACCTAATGCTTTCCTTTTAGTAATCCACCAAAATAAAATAGCTAAGACTTATGAAGTGCTGGGGAACATTCACTTTTACAAGTGCTTTACATGTATGAACTAGATTCTCACAAAAAGCCAGGTAGGTAGGCACTATTCTTACCAGGAAGCAGGTATTTAGAAGTTAAGTGGTTTGCCCAAGGTTTCATGGCTAGTAATCATCATCTGAACTATGAGTACAGGCAATCAGTTTCAGAGTTGCAACTTCAGCCTCGAAAGCCAGTTTGTCTCTCCAAGCAAAAGCGAATTCAACCATACTGACAATGTATTTCTGAAAAATGGAGGAAACTGAATTTTTAGATAATTGAATTTTTGGATCATTGATGGAGACAGACAGGAGTGCTAGAAGTTACAGCATGGTTCTTTTCCAGATGCAATCAATGCTGAGATGGTTTTTGTTTCTTCTTCAGGGCCAATTATACAGCTCCTATAATTGGTGTTAAAAGAAAATTCCTTTGATTCATCAAGAATTTATGAGTACCAATTCTGTGCTATGTACTTGCCTAAGCACTGGAGACAGTACAGTAAGACTTAGCACTTGAGAATTTTTCTTTGTTAAAAAACCAATTTAAAAAAACAAGCCAAACTCTAAAAATTCGATTATGCTGTTCTTGTGGCTTAGTAAATAAGGAAGTTTTAAAAAAACCATCCTGCTTATTTAACTTATATGCAGAGTACATCATGAGAAACGCTGGGCTGGAGAAACACAAGCTGGAATCAAGATTGCCACAAGAAATATCAATAACCTCAGATATGCAGATGACACCACCATTATTGCAGAAAGTGAAGAAGGACTAAAGAGCCTCTTGATGAAAGTGAAAGAGGAGAGTGAAAAAGTTGGCTTAAAGCTCAACGTTCAGAAAACTAAGATCATGGCATCTGGTTCCATCACTTTATGGGAAATAGATGGGGAAACAGTGGAAACCATGTCAGACTTTATTTTTTTGGGCTCCAAAATCACTGCTGATGGTGATTGCAGCCATGAAATTAAAAGACGCTTACTCCTTGGAAGGAAGGTTATGGCCAATCTAGATAGCATATTTAAAAGCAGAGACATTACTTTGCCAACAAAGGTCCGTCTAGTTAAGGCTATAGTTTTTCCAGTGGTCATGTATGGATGTGAGAGTTGGACTGTGAAGAAAGCTGAGTGCTGAAGAATTGATGCTTTTGAACTGTGGTGTTGGAGAAGACTCTTGAGAGTCCCTTGGACTGCAAAGAGATCCAACCACTCCATCCTAAAGGAGATCAGTCCTGGGTGTTCACTGGAAGGACTGATGTTGAAGCTGAAACTCCAATACTTTGGCCACCTTATGCGAAGGGTTGACTCATTGGAAAAGACCCTAATGCTGGGAAGGATTAGGGGCGGGAGGAGAAGGGGACGACAGAGGATGAGATGGGTGGATGGCATCACCAACTCGATGGACATGGGTTTGGGTAAACTCCGGGAGTTGGTGATGGACAGGGAGGCCTGGCATGCTGCGATTCACAGGGTCGCAAAGAGTCGGACACAACTGAGCGACTGAACTAAACTGAAAATATTATCTCTTTCTTTGATGATTGAGTATCGAGCATTAGGAGCTACCATGTGGAATGATGATTCATTCTACAGTAGACAGGTTTATGTATGGATATAGATTAAATTTGTTCCAACTCTAGAATTTATCTTGAAAATAATATTTTCCTAATATCTATGAGATAAGCTTGTTTTCCTGATATGTTTTTTAAATAAAAGAGGGTAATTCAGACATTCCACTTATTTGCATTATTGCTGAGAGCTGTGTTTTATTAATTGGATTTTTACTGTAATTGGATGACACCTTTGACATTGGACTTTCAAGGCCATCTGTTTTCTCCTATTAGTTTTTAGTTTTTCTTTATACTACATAATCACATTCCTATAGAAAAATGTAGAAACTGGAGGGCTTTAGTTCAGAAATAAAAACAATACCTCTTGGGGGGTTTATGTTTAAAAGAGTAAATATATATCCTTATTTGCACATTTTTCAGAGAAGAAACATCTCCATTCCAGCCGATGGGGGCGGGGGGGTGTTGAAAAACCTGAATCTGCATATTATGTGTATATTAGTCCTCTAAAAAGACAAAAGTAGATATGCCACTATTAAGAGTTGGAAAGTGAAAGTCCAAATTTCACTTTGAGCTTTAGTCTCTCTACCTTTGTGTTTCCTGACCCCTATAATTCAACTGAAGCTTCCTTGCTGGTGCATCAGCGCAAGAAAGACTCTCTTAACTTGAACTGGAAGGCTAAAGACTGGATGTGACACAGCATATGTTGTAATATACTCTTGGTTACTGAGTACACACAGAGGCTTGAGACAGCTGGCCATGGCCACACTTCTGGCTTGGAGTCACGCCCTTAACTTCCACAGTTGAAATGAGTCCATGCTTCTCTAGCTGCCTGATCCATTACCCATGTGGTAATAGAACCAAAGTGGTAAACCAGTTTCACCAAGGCTCAGATGGACCTAAGATGTTTACCTTGTACACTGATCCATGTACTCTTTCATTTGAAAGTGGTTGCTTCTTTGTGATAATGATGTACTGTCTCTTTTGAGAAGGTACCCATTAATAATGTGTTGGTATATATTCCTCCCCAAACACATTTTTGAGTAGAGTCCAAAGTAGAAGAGTCAGATTACTTAGAGCTAAGTCAGCTAAGCTAAGGTTTCCTAAGGGAATGCTCTTCCTAAGACCTCATCACATTCTTAACTGAATTCTTGACATGCAAGTTCATGCTGGTTACTTCACATGAAAGCTAAAGGTGGGGAAGAAAATTCTATGGTTCAATGTGTGTTAAAGCCATTGACTAACTCATAAGGCCATAGGAAGACAGTCTATGCCTCAAGATCAGGTTTAAATGAAATGAAATTGATTTCTAAATAGGCAACAACATTCATTCCCTTCTCCAGGGAATCTTCCCAATCCAGGGATTGAACTTGGGTGTCCTGCATTGCAGGTAGATTCTTTACCATCTGAGCCACCAGGGAAGCCCCAGATAAAGGAGAAGAGGGTGGCAGGGGATGAGATGGCTAGATAGATAGCATCACCAACTCAACGGACGTGAATTTGAGCACATTCTGGGAGGCCCTATGCCCTAGTGGCTCAGGAGGCAAAGAATCTGCCTGCAATGCAGGAGACCCAGGTTTTATCCCTGGGTCAGTAAGATCTCCTGAAGAAGGGAATGGCAACCCACTCCAGTATTCTTTCCTGGAGAATCCCATGGACAGAGGAGCCTGGCGGTCTATGGGTTGCAAAGTGTCAGACATGACTGAGTGAGGTTGCAAAGAGTTGTACACTTCACTTGGACTGACTTTCATTTCACTAGGAGGACAAAGGAGCCTGGAGTGCTACAGTCCATGAGGTTGCAAAGAGTCGGATATGATGTAGCGACTGAACAACAACAAAACCACAACTAATAAAGGAGATACAATACCACATAAAACTCAGGAAGGTCTAATTGTAAACTTACAATTGTTTGAAAATCAAGGCATCTTTCTTTCATGTTTAGAAGAATTCCAACATCTCTAGCTTCAATTTAGAGACTGGATGTGTTGAGTGAATAGTTTGAACTGTCTATTGTTTCTTTCTTTCTTTTTTTTTTATAAATTTATTTATTTTAGTTGGGGGCTAATTACTTTACAATATTGTAATAGTTTTTGCCATACATTGACATGAATCAGCCATGGGTTTACATGTGTTCCCCTTCCTGGACCCCCCACCCTCCTCCCTCCCCATCCCATCCCTCTGGGTCATCCCATTGCCCCGGCCCTGAGCCCTTGTCTCATGCATCGAACATGGAATGGTGTTCTGTTTCACATATGATAATATACATATTTCAATGCTATTCTCCCAGAATGTCCCACCCTCACCTTCTCCCTCAGAGTCCATAAAATTGTTCTATGCATCTGTGTCTTTTATTCTGTCTCGCATATAGGGTTATCGTTACCATCTTTCAAATTCCATATATACGCATTAGTATACTGTATTGTTGTTTTTCTTTCTGGCTTACTTCACTCTGTATAATGGGCTCCAGTTTCATCCATCTCAGTAGAACCTTAAGTGGTACCATTAAAAGGATGGGTCGGCCACTATAATATACGGGCAACGCAACTGGTGAAATAAGATGCATCCAATATTTAATCTGAATGATAAATTCATGTCAAGAATTCCAATTTACTGTACATCAATGGACTTATGATAATCACCATTAATCATACTCTTTCTGAGAGAGCCCATTATAATCTGTACAGAGCCACCAAGGAAGCAAAAGCAAGGATAAAATGAAAAGTTTGCTAGAATGAAGGCTGCAGAATCTAAACAAAGATGAGTGACACATGTTGGGTAGGATAAATCTACAAATAGCCTGGGGCCAGACATCAGACATTATTTGAAATGACAAACTTCACATTAACTAAAAGAAAAAAAAGAAGATCACAGATGGAGACAGACAGTGGTGCTAAAAGTTATACAACTGCATGATTCATTTCCAGAAGAAATCAATGTTGAGATGACTTTTTTCCTCCTTCAGAACCAATAATGAGCTTCCTATAATTAGGTAAACTTTCTATGTCCTATCAAAACAAACTGTTAAGCCACAGAGAGGCCACTGACACATCTGCCCCTCAACCAAAGCTATAGTATTTTAATCTAAGTACAATGCAAAGATGCATGAGTCAATCTACCGTAAATTTTCAGCAAATAGTATGTGTCATTGGAAATAACTTTTGCTTTTCCGAAGACAGTAGATTTATTCTGTAGGAGTTTTAGAAACAAGCAACAATAATTTTAGCAAAAGCAATTCCCTGCGTTCACTAAACCATAACTGTCTGAAACTAGTTATTTCTAGAATTACACAGAACCAAAATAGCAAACATGTAAACAGAGAGCTATGGGTTAGAATTCATCAAACTGAGGGAGGGGAGTTTTGAATTTTAAGGTATAAAATATCACAGCTGTTAACTATTTATAGTTGCCCAGTTTTAATACACAATTCAAACACTAATTAAAAACATTCTCCATAAATAGAAAACCAATTTGCTGTATGTGCAGAGTGAATGATACAATCAACTTTCCCCAGCTATCAGTTTTCTCTTCATACAGGCGGTCAAAAAGTAATTGACCTTTGGACTTCTCATTAAAACTCAGCAATGGAGTTCGGAAAAAATGAAGCTGAGTCTATTCATGCCGTCAAATGAGGTTATAGCATCTCTAATCCTATTGTTTCAGTTTTCTCTATTGTCATCATGAGTTGCTGGGCCAAATTCTAAGCCAATTGGGGGAAAAAAGCACAGTTGAGCCGATTGGTCATGCCACATTTTATCCACTCCACATGTATAGGCAGAGCCTTCGTTTGCCACTGAGCTAAAAAGATAAAAACATGAGACATGCAATGGCATCCCAGGACACTGGGATGGAGAGATGGACTCCCATTGTTCTGAACTTATGTTGTTTTATGCTGTTTTTAAGATTTTTTTTTTTAGTGTGGATCATTTTTAAAGTCTTTATTGAATTTGTTACAATAACAAATTCTGTTGTTTACATACTATTTTTTTGTCTATGAGGCATGTGGAATCTTAGCTCCTCCACCAGGGATCAAACCTTCACCCTCTGTATCGGAAGGTGAAATCTGAAACACTGGCCTGCCAACATGACCTTAAGTTTTCACGTTGTGTTAAGTTTTATTAATGCCCAAGGCAAATTCCAGGAGGAGAAATTCTTTGTGGTTCTCACTTTCTGAAATTTCTGAGGAAATTTCATCGAGAGCTTGAGGCAAATTGGTGATGTTGATGGTGGAGGCGGGGGTGGCTGTGTGAGTAATAATTTTTCCTGAGAAATGATAAAATCATGGAAGCTAATTAACAAATCCACAGAAGTCTAAAATAGGAGCTGGAAAGAAACAAAGGTAGTCTCATCGAATCATTTTACTTTATAAATAATGGAAATGATAAGATCCAGAGATTTAGAGTAATAAGCCTCAAGTTACATTTTGCTGAAACACGAGTTTGGGTCTCAATGTGTTTGGGTCCCAGCCGTATTGTTTCAGTAACAGCATAGCTTTACTACTCTTTCATGTATGTTTGTTTTGTTTGTTAAAAACAAAAATAAAAACAGAACCAAAATTCTCATTGAAGACATCTTGCAAGGCTACATGTACATGCTTGGGTCTTTCTGGTAGTGGTTAGCTCTACTCTGGGCTTTCCAGGTGGCTCAGTGGTAAAGAATCCACCTACCAGTGCAGAAGACGCGGGAGATGCAGGTTCAGTCCCTAGGTTGGAAAGATCTTCTGGAGTAGGAAATGGCAACCCACTACAGTATTCTTGTATGGGAAATTCCATGGACAGAGGAGCCTGGTGGACTATAGTCCATGTGGTCGCAAAGAGTCAGACAACTGAGCGACTGAGCACAGCTTTACTATGGCCATTGTGTGTGACCTTGCTCATTTTCAAGTACACAGTATCTCCCATCTCCCACCCTCTTTTCAATGCCAAACACTTGTAATAGATTGTGTATACTTGCTTATGGAACGCCAAGTTAGAATGTACCTTCAGGTTCTTTGAAAGTAAAATGTGACTCTTTACATTCAAAAAGAAACTTGTGCCTTCATTAAGGTGACCATAGAAATTATCTTCTAAAACACACATTTATGAGAGCATATGGGGGACTATTGATTATTACAACAGGACAACAGATGCACACTGAACTACTCTGCACAAACTAGGATATGTGATCTCCCTAGTTTGAGTGTTTCCAATATCCACAATAGTAAAAATTCCCCTGTACAGGTATTTGTTCTATTTTAACTTTTTTCTTAACACTCATTTTTGTTGACTTATTTTGATTTGTTTGACTTTATTTGTTGACTTATTTTGTTGACTTATTTCCAGCATTATATAGTGGAAAGGTAAAAGGAAATAGAAAGAAGATATGGTGGTCTCACTTGTAAGTGTGAGACTTTCAAAGAATCATCATCTTCTCTTGGGTTCAGTATTTGCATCTGACTAGGTCACCATGGGGCTTCCCAGGTGGCTCTAGTGGTAAAGAACCCACCTGCCTAGGCAGCAGATGTAAGAGATGCAGGTTTGACCCTGGGTCAGGAAGATCACCTGGAGAAGGGCATGGAAACTCACTCCAGCATTCTTGCCTAGAGAATCTCTTCCCTTGGAATCCTCTTCCTTTGGACAGAGGAACCTGGTGGGCTACAGTTCACAGGGTCACAAAGAGTTGGACACGACTGAAGTAACTTAGCACACAGGTAAGTTACTATTAAGTCTTCCTCTAGCCCTAATGGTCTAGGATTTCTATGCCCCTCAAATTTCTATTTGCATTTCCATATGCATATATGAAAATAGAGGTCAATTATGAAAATAATATGAAGTTTTAATAAATATTGAATAAGAAAACAAACAGAATTTGAGTCTGGAATACACTGTTGGTAATGTTATCTCTGAAAAAAAAAAGAGCAAGATTGTTTATCTATATTGAAAGTCACACCCAGACACATAATGTCACAGCAACTTGGTAGTTCAGTAGACAGGAAATGTTTTTTTCATGTGTGTTTTTGGCAAAACTCTACAGCTTAGGATACTGGTGGGGTTTTTTTGTTATAACAGTCTTTCATGTGGGAAAGTCACATTAGACGCTGTCTGGTTGCTCTTGGTTACGAAGATGTTTCCTATTTGACTCACCTTCAATTTTTAGGCAAATTCTCTGGCTGCCTGCTATTGTTTCTGGGTGTCTGCAAGTCTTTGTGTCTTTTGAAAGTCTGGGTGATAAAAGTGTTACATGGTCCATGTAACTTTAGAGGTGTAAATAATTAAAAACATAAAAGTGGTTGGATAAGAAACAGAAACAGAATTTATCACAAATTCTAGATCCTTATCTAGTTTAATAAATCCTCCCTTTAAAATTAGAAGTGATAAGTTTTATCTACTTTCTGCATATGCCACAGGCACAATTTGGTATATTGGTTTGACTTTCCATATTGCTTGTCTGAATTCTAACATTTCAAAACTTCCTGAAGTCATCTTGTTGACCCTGGGAGACAAATACAAATATGGATAGTTTCTCTCTTCTGTTATGAGTCTTGATTGTAAATTTTAGGTGCAAGATTGCTTCTTCATTTGATTACTGTGATGCATTCCTACCCAAGCTGCAGTATAAAGAATAGTTTTTTAAAGAGCTTATTGAGCTTTGATCTTAATAATGTGCTAAACATTTTTTACACATAATCTCAACAAATTCTCAAAATGATCCATTATATAAAATGAGGGTCAGAAAGATTAATTACTCAACCAAGTTTGCACAGCTAGTAAGTGGCAAAGCCAGGATTCAAACACAAGTATATCTGAAATCCAAGGCTTCCCTGGTGGCTCAGTGGTAAAGAATCTGCCTGCTAATGCAGGAGAGGTGGGAAACGTGGGTTCGATTGCTGGGCCAAGAAGATCCCCTGGAGAAGGAAATTGCAACCTATTCCAGTATTCTTGCCTGGGAAATCCCATGGACAGATGGGCGTGGCAGGTTACAGTCCATGGGGGCATAAAAGACTAAAGTCTTTTTAGTGACATTAAAGACTGTAGTTTAGGAAAAGGAAGATTTCAAACTCATTAGCACTTAGCAAATTCTATTAGGTGGTATTCTTTTAGTGTTGGATCCATTTCATCAAAATGATGAAAATGCATTCTTACAGTGTTTTGCTACTGAACGGATGTACTGAAGGAAATGCCATTAAAAAAAAAAATACACCTTCAGGTTTTCCTACAAGAATGAAATGGTACTCCATCATTTGGAGATCAGACTGGAAAAAAGAAATGCTGCTTCAGCAGATTCTTTGCTGAGGCTCTGACAACAGGAGCCAAAAATAGTTGGTACTAGATAATAGCATGGGCTTAGGAGCAAGACAAATAGGTTTAAGACCCAGCACCATCCATGTTAGGAGCCAAATTCCATAGAAGTCCACTCTCAGACAAGTATTTGCATGTCCCTTTGACATGGTGCCAAACTAATTATGAAGTTTCACAGGTTATGTCCAGGCACACAAAGTACAACCTCATGTGTCTAGAAATTATCCTGTATTAGCTTCTCCATTTGCCCCTGTTATTTTTTCCTGGGGGAAAATCCAGGGGAAAAAAGAATCTCACTGTCCCTTTTAGACTAGATCAGAGTCTCACTTGCCCTCTAGCTTCTGGGTTTGAATTTGCCAAATCGCTGGGCACCATTGTTTGGAGTTCAGGAGGTGAGGAGGGAGAGAAGTGGAGGTGTTCCCTCCACACTCCCCCTGTAGGCCTGGAGTCTGACACTGGTTCTCTCTTGTATCAGTAGTCACAGCTCCTGTTGAATGACTCTCTTGCATACAGTTAAAACTCTTCCTCTTGTGGATCCCAAAACCCAGCTCCCCTTTCTGATGCTTCCCCTCTGTTGATAATCCTTGGTGCTTCTTTGTCTCATACTGGTTCCCTTAATTCTGTCCATACCTCTCTGTAAATAGCCCTTTGATCAAATTTTTTTTGCTCAAAGCCTTGAATGTACATCTTCCTGCTAAGGATCTGACTAATAGATCCCTTATCAGTATGGAAATTCTTGTTAGGGATTTAAACGAAAAAGAGACTCACAGGATGGCTTCCTTGGTGACTCAGTGGTAAGGAAGCTGCCTGCCAATGCAGATACATAAGAGACTCAGGTTCTATCCTTGGGTTGGGAAGACATAAGAGACATGAGAGACTCGGGTTCGATCCCTGGGTTGGGAAGATCCCCTGGAGTAGAAAATGGTAACCCACTCCAGTATTCTTGCCTGCAGAATCTCATGGATAGAGGAGCCTGGTGGGTTACAGTCCATGGGGTCACAAAAGAGTCAGACATGGCTTATCGACTAAACACTAATGACAACAACAGAGACCCACAGTATACGTATTGCACTACACGTTTCCTGTTGACCTTCTTGTTTCTCCCCACGTGCTCTAGGATGAATGGGCTTTTGCTCTTCCCTTTGTGATATCTGTATCACTTAGATCATATCCTGAACTTCACTTCACGTGGTTTAGAATAAAGCACAGCTTTTAATCTTCCACCTTGATATGCCAATGAGATAGTAAGAAACTGAGAATATCTTTTTCTCCTTCAAGAATGTCTGCTTTTAAGACTATTGCTATGCTAGGTCACCCAAAACAAAAACAAAATAATAGCTAATTTAAGAATCAAGCCTAACTAATGATGTAACTTTTGTGGTTGGTATCTGCTTTCTTCTTTCTGGTATTTTATGCATCATGACTTAGAGTTGTCATAAAGAAACATAATTTACCAGGAAGAAAATAGTAGAATCCATTCATTGGATAGTTTAATATTATATATATTGCCTGGGCCAGAGGCAGAGATTTCTTAGAAGTCCACTAACCCCACCTCTTGTTTTACAGATATAGAGGTGAGTAAAATTGGTAAAGAATCTACCTGCAATGCAGGAGACCTGGAATAGTTCCCTGGGTTGGGAAGATCCCGTGGAGATGGGAATGGCTACCCACTCCGGCACTCTTGCCTGGGAAATTCCATGGACAGAGGAGCCTAGGGGGCTACAGTCCATGGGGTCGCCAAGAGTCAGACACAAATGAAGCGATGTAACACGCATGCACTCATGGATCATGCACTATGCCAGACAACGGGTATGTAACAAGAAATAAGACAATCCACAGGTCCTTTCCTCTGAGGTCTTGTAACATGAAGGAAGAGCCAGGAAGTTAAATCACATGTATTTGTATAACTGAATCACTTTGCTGTACACCTGAAACTAACACAATATTGTAAATCAACTATACTCCAGTATAGAAAAAAAATTAAATTAAAAAAAAAAGAAAGTTAAATCAGCATTAACATTGATGTAGGGAAAGCACTACCCATTAGAAGGATGGTGTGCATGGATGACCTGGCAGGGTGAGTGACCCTAGGAGGGATTAGGAATGGTCTCTGGAGAAGCTGCTGTTTCAAGTGGAAAACCGAAAGGTGAGCAGAGGGAACTGACCCTGGGAATGTGAGTGGAATTGGAAGTTGGAGCACAATAGAAATAAACAGAAGGAAGAGCATGTTCCAGAATTAAAAAAAGAAAGCCTTGGTGAAGCCAAAAGAAGGTTCTGTCTACATGACTGGAATAAAGGCTTAAGAGAGAGCATAGTGAGGGAAGGGGCAATTTAGGTGAATAGGGACAGGGGGCCAATGCTATGCATGCCATACACTGTGACTCCTGAGCCTTTAGAAACAGAATTTGGGTGACATAATTTAATGCTATCAGTAAGACTGCTACAACTGCACATATTTAATTTTACATATAGTGTCATTTTATATATAATTTTAATGTATACTATATTTTTCATGTTATAATTTTATGTATAATACTTAGATGGTCATGCAAAACTGAAAAGAACTCGAAGAAAGCTAATGTAGCATCATCTGATAAGGTTGGGAAATAATCCTGGTGGGTTTATTAAATTGTGTGGATAGGTTAACTCAAGAACAAAATATCGATGATTAAAGACCCACAAAGATGGATCACAAGATTCACGAATGAATGAGAATGAGGGTATAACACTATCATTTCAACACAAACATCCATTGATACAAATATTATACATTCCTAAAACAAGTTTAAATACTAGCTTATACAGAAAAGAGGGGAGTGAATTCAGTACATAAACTCCTATGGTATTTTGTTCAGTTGTTCATTTAAAGCAGTACTAAGATTGGGACTTCCCTGGTGGTCCAGTGGTTAAGACCTGAGCTTCCACTGCAGGGAGCATGGGTTCAAATTCTGGTTGGGGAACTAAGATCCCTCATGCTGTGTGGTGTGGCAAAAAAATAAATAGGTAAAAGTAAGCAGTACTAGGATTCCACATCTCATGGAAAGGAAAGTTTAATGGAAGAATGTTGATTCCCATCACACCATGAATTTTTCTAAAATTACAAGAAGGTCTTTAAATGCCCGCATTTGAATCCACTGTCCCATCCTTTGACTTTAACCAGAGCACAGTGTTTGGCACCTTTAAGGGAAAAGAGGGTGATAGAAGCAGGGAAGCTAGTATTTCTTCATGTCAGTGAATTTACTGTGTACATAAACCTATTACATTCTCTCAGCAACCTCAGAGAAGTTGAATAATACTCAAGGTTATCAAGCTAGAAATGGCAAAATTGTGATGTGAGCTCTGGTTGGTCTCATATTAAAGCCCAAGTTTATCCTGTCTTACCATGGTCATTTTCATGCTCTCTGGTCAGTAGCAGAAAAGAGTGAGAATCGATTTTCTTGCTGTATCTCCAAGTCTCGGGATGTGTCCAGAAGAGCCTAGAAAAGGAAAGAAGAATGTTGACCTGAATAAATTCAGCTTCTAATTATTGAGCATCTATTAAGTGCCGAGATTCATGTTGTGGATTTCATGATGAAAAAGACAAGGTCTGAAACTTCAGGCAGCTAGACAACAAAATTTATATTTAATACAGTCATTCAAGAGGAAAAAAATACAGTTCAATGTGATCACTGCTTTAATGGAATGAGTGTCAATTATATTCAAAGATTTCGAAGAATAATAATCTAGATGTACACAGGCAAAAGAAATCTCTACCAAGGAAGTTCATACTATGAACAGATGTTTGAGATGATCAACTGAGAGTTCAGAACCCTTTGCAGACTGAGAGTCTAGTGTACATTGTGCTAACTATAGTAACTATGCAAGGTGATGAATTGTGTCAATAAATTTGACTGTGGTAACAATGTCCCAAATCATCTCACTGTACTTGTTAAATATACACAATTTTGTTTGTCAATTTAATCTCAATAAGCCTGAAGGGGAAAAAACACTTTGGAAAGAGTAGGAATGGAAACCTCCCATCACCTCGAATGCTGTTTATATATCTGTAATTATTCCCGTCAACTATGCTCTGTGTGGGCTTCCCTCATGGCTCATCTGGTGAACAATCTGCCTGCAATGCAAGAGACAGAGGAGATGCAGGTTTGATCACTGGGTGGGGAAGATCCCCTGGAGGAGGGCATGGCAACCCACTCCAGTATTCTTGCCTAGAGAATCCCATGGACAGAGGAGCCTGGCAGGCTACAGTCCATAGGGGTGGCAAAGAGTCGGACACAACTGAGCAACCACGCACACACGCACACATGCTCTGTGTATGAGTGAAATCCTGTACCCTGGAACTCACCATATAGGTAAGTCCCTTGGAAGAACCAAGCTGGTATGACTTCAGTTCTAGGGTTGGCCTCTCATGAAAGCAGGAGAGCCCCACCATTCTCTAGGAGACAATTTCCCACCACCAGTCCTAGGAAATGAAAATGAAGAAATTGGCTTAAATAACATTATAAAATGTCAAGTTCAGAAATAAGAAACTTTTTTACTGGCATTTATTTGCCGAACAACTAGTTATTAAGTGTTTCATCTTTGCCAGGCACTGTTCTGGGTTCTGCAAAAAGTGTGATGAATAAGTTAGATATGGTCCCTCCCTGCAGATGACTCACAAAATAAAATATTTGGTTAATAAGGAGACATACTTTGCAAAAAAAGACTCTGCCCCTAGATATGTGCTGAGGTTGTATAGGTCCTTATCTGGTTTGGGATGAGTCATCCTGGAAATCAGTAATAATAGAAGTCATCTTTATGTTGGGGTGATTTTAATTTTTTGCACTATTCAGGTCTATTTTTCACTCTTTTGTAAATTTATTTTTATTGAAGTATAGTTGATTTACAATGTTGTAAATTGTTTACAATTGCTAATTTTAACAATGCTGTAAATAATTTACAATTGTTCATTGTAAATTACAAGTGTTCAACTTATGTTGTTTACAATTGTTGTTAATTTCTGTTATACAGCAAAGTGATTTGGTTATATATATATATATATCCATTTTTTTTTTAATATTCTTTGCCTTTAAGGTTTGTCATAGGATTTTTTTTAATTGGAGTATAATTGCTTTACAATGTTGTGTTCATTTCTGCTGTACAACAACATCAATCAGCTATAAGTATACATATATCCCCTTCTTCTAGAGCCTGTCTCCCACGCCCCCAACTCCATCCCTCTAGATCATCACAGAGCACCATGCTAAGATTCCTTGACATGTATACACTACCATGTATAAAATATAGCTAGTGGGAAGCTGCTGTATTCTTCATCCTTTATAACCATCCTGTTTGCCTTGTAAAGTTGACTGGTATGGACCCCATTGAAGTGCATGGGCTTTGGCTTCTGCTTCCCTAAGCCAATGGGACCCCCGCCCCCAGGAAACTGTAGGAAAGGGGACCTTCATGATGCCTTGGCCCTCAACATAAGGCAATGTACAAGTCCTTTCAGGGTGAACTTCTCTATGTGACTTCCTTTGAAGTCCAACATCTGCTCCCTCCTCTCTCCATTATGTCTCAGAGGTGGTAACTCAGCCACTATGTACCACCTGCAGATTACTGCATGATTCCACGGGTTTCCCGTCTATCCACTTGCATTATTATAAAAAGTTCTTTGTAAATTACTCATCCTTAAATTATTCTCATTTGAGTGGGTGTTCTGTTCCCTGGTGGGACCCTGACTAACACCTTTGTTGTATCCAAGTTTCTATTCTTTATTTACTTATTCTGCTTACATCGATTGATACCACACCCTCAGCCTGGTATAGAGGATGACACACACAGACAGTAGAATACCTGCCTAAAACAAGCACTCACACATACTCTTAGTAGGAACTGTATTAATCTGTCAACATTTAAGATGCACTGATCCCAGAAATGCCATGTAAGGAATTTATCCTGTCCATTACAGCAGTACTTGTAATAACAAGGTACAGAAATCACTGGTTAGATATATTATGGTACATTCAAACAATAGAATGACTTGCAAATATTAAAAAGAATGCAAAGATCTATATATAATAATATTGAAATGTCTCCAATCAAAGTACTCTACAGTATTTTATATTTCTATTTGGGTAAAATACACAATATAGTGTATCTGCTATATGAGTGGGTCTACACATAAAATTTGGTTTTGTATTTTTTTGGACATATAAAAGAAATTTTGAAAAGGATATGAAGAGAGACTAGGGAAACAAGACTGTTACTTCACATTCTTTTAGCTTTCTGTATCTGTTTTATTTAAAAAAAAACAACAACAAGGGCTTGAATTAATTTTTTTTAAGTAACGTAAAAATAGAAATAGAGATGTAATTTCAGCCCCCTGTTTTGCTTCACTTAATAGAGGAGTTCCGAAATAGTAGTCAGAGGAAATAAAACAACTCCCTAAAACAAATTTACAAGAAACAACATCAGTACATTAAACAATATCACTTGTGAAATCTGAAATGGCAACATTTTACTTCACTTATTTCACATGAAAATCTATTGAAACTGACTTCAAAGGCTGAACCACATGTCCTTGACAGCCACCAAGGGCCTGTTAACATAACATCTGCCTGGTTCCTCTCTTATTATTTTTGCAATACAATTATAACTGAAAGTCCCCAAACCTTGTAATTGTCAACTAACTTTTGGAAAATGTGAATGGTTGACCAAAGATTTAATGGGAAGGTCCCTCCTACACTCTCTGAACTTTGTGGTGGTCTTTGGGTACAAAATGACCCAGCTGCAGCAATCCTCAAAGATGAGCCAAAGGAGAAAATAATTGTCTTTTCAAGAAGGGTTTCTCTCTGGACATCAAAGATCTCAGAGAAGGAATCTGTATAATATTATTTCCTTTTCCCAGAATTTATTGGCATCTATCCAAGAGTTTTCACTGAAAATTAACATCCTCCTGGGTACAGATAAGTTTGATATCTGAGCTCAGCTGGGTCACCCCATTTTTGTATGAAGTACAATAATATTCTGTCCATGCCTCGGGCACTCTTATTAATCCAGCACAGTTTCATATCTCTTCTTCCTGTTTCTGCTTTTCACAAATAATCACAACAAACTAGAGATAGCAGATACTCCTGAAAGTACAAAATAATAGCTAATGCACATACAAAGCCATTGTGAGCTTTAATTTCATTCTAGGAGAATTCAGATCATGAGCATTATAATTTCTGATAGAGACTTCCATGCATGCAAGCATATTACATTAATTGTTTTCCATTCTGCTTGCTTATTGACACAGTATCTGCTGTTATTGTTACTCATGTGTGCTGTAAAGAGGCTAAATAAACAAGGTTAAAGAAAACATTTTGTAGGAGATCTTGCCCAATAAACAGGGAATACTATATTATTAGTATTCTGCTAACTCAAAATACTAGTCTTTGCTATTTTTGAATGATGCAATTAGTTCTCATCTATTAAACTATAGGCACACACTGGACTAAGTACATTACATGTATTATTGCCTTTCAACTAAATGATAATCTTTGAAATAAAGATTTCGATTCCTATTTTACAAATGAGAAGTGGAAGTTCAGGAATATTATCTGGGATTGACATAGTTAATAAATGGCAGAGCCAGTGCTTGTTTTCAATGTACATGTCTTTTCTTCTAAACCCCAAGAGTAGGATTAACTTTTTTTTTTTTTTTGCATGCTCAGTCACTCAGTTGTGTCCAATTCTTTGCAATACCATGGACCGTAGCCTGCCAGACTCCTCTGTCCATGGAATTTTCCAGATAAGAGTACTAGAGTGGGTTGCCATTTCCTTCTCCAGTGGATCTTCCCAACCCAAAGATCCAACAGGCAATTCTTGCATCTCCTGCATTGACAGGCAGAATCTTTACCACTGTGCCACCTGGGAAGCCCTGACTTTGTAGTTAGGGCTTACTACTACTGTAGTTTAGTAAGACTGACATTGTAGAGCTTTAAATCACCAAAGTGGCCACCATTTGATCTCTAAAGAAAGTGAGTTACCCAAAAGACCCAATAACTTTCCTGCCACCAAAATGAATCAGCAGTTCATATCCCAATGTTGAAAAACCAAAGTTAGAAACTTCTGATATTTCTACTCACCCACTTTTCTGCCCCTAACTGCGGCTTCAAAAAGACCCTTCTATGGGTTTTCCTGGAAATATTCAGACTCTCCAAACCTCTACTTAGAGGGGTTTTTATTGCCCCATATTTGGGCAATAGAACTACAAAGTGAAAGAGAGATGACAAAATTCAAGCAAATGCATCACAAAAAGTCCCTTTCTGGAGACTCACAGACTTAGAAAATGAACTTATGGTTGCCGAGGTGGGGGGTGGGTGGCGGGGAGGGACAGTTAGGGAGTTTGGGATGGACATGTACACACTGCTGTATTTAAAGTGGATCACCGACAAGGACCTACTGTAGAGCACAAGGAACTCTGCTCAGTGTTATGTGGCAGCCTGGATGGGAGGGCAGTTTGGGGGAGAATGGATACATGTATATGTCTGACTGAGTCCCTTCACTGTTCATCTGAAACTATCACCACATTGTTAATCAGCTATACCTCAATACAAAATAAAGAGTAAAAAAAAAAGATGATATTACTAGTTGGACAGAGCATAAGAGACATGGAGATACCGAGGACACCTTTCTTTCTCAGTTAGTACAAAATAATGAACAAAAATATCTTTCTGTGTAATATATTTCAACACAAGATGTGATCAGAATAAAATATTGAAATATAAAACAAAATCCTTTCTGGATTGTTTTAAAACACAGATCATGGCTGAGAAGACTTTGTTTATGAGAGAATGAGATTTCCTTTTTCCAGAGAAACTCCTCTCACTTCTTTGCCTATAAACAAAAGGGCAATAATCCAAGTAATGTCTCAGGCTGAGTACAAAACCACAGCCACGGGAATCTTGGAAAGGGCTTTTAATAAATGCAAGGATTATACCAACGGCCACACTGATTGGGCAATGGCATGCGTTCCTTTTGATGATGTGCCTGCCCTCTCAGTAGATTGTATGGATCAGTTACCATATCCGTTTGAGCTCAGAGTCACTCTCAGGATGAATACTCCATTATTCAATCCAAATCGCAGAACACAAAGCTTGAAGGGGCTACAGAGGTCTTTAATTTCAACTTTTCCAATTTCTCCCTGCCCCAGCAACCCATCCCTCAATTCATGTTTTACAGACGAAGGGTGGCATGATTACTGCCTTGCCAATAAATAGCTAAATTAGGACTCTAAACCAAATTTCTGAATTCCTGACCCTCTGCTCATCCCACAACATGAGAGGACTTCATTTTGAATCCTGGCTAGTTTCTTAACAGTGGGCAAACAAACTCTCTAAATCTCAAATTTCCCCATCTGTAAAGTGGGAACAATGGTACTTGTCTTATAGTCTTGTTCTGTGATGACTGTGAAGAGGTTAATGCTGTGCTTGATACATGGTAAGTGCCAAGTTAATATGTTATCATCATCATCATCATCATTAATATAATCTTCTCAAGTCAAAGTCTATTCTCTAAGATGTGATACACATATGGGTTTTAAAATTACATTTACCCTCTATGAATGCTCAATTGTCATTGTAAGTTGAATTAAGGTCAAGTATAACATAATATGGGATTCCCAGGTGGCTCAGTGGGTAAAGAATCCACCTGCAATGCAGAAGATGCAGGTTTCATCCCTGGGACGAACCCCTAGAGGAGGGCATGACAACCCACTCCAGTATTTTCACTCTTAGAGGATCCCATGGACAAAGGAGTTTGGTGGACTACAGTCCAAGGTATTGCAAAAAGTCAGACTGAGGCAACTGAGCACGCATGCACATAATGTAACATATATATGTAATACATAATTTTTCTTCCTATTTACCCTTCTTTTGGATTAACTTCTAACAGATCAAGGAGAAAAGGTCTGCAGTAAGACACATGAGAATGGGAAGACCCTCTTATCTACTTTAACCATCTCTTTCAACTGCATGTCCCATGACAGTCATCAGCATCACTATTCACTAATTGATTTGCTATGTCAGAAATATGGTGACCTTTTCCTTTTTAAATTAATTTTAATTGGTATACAGTTGATGTGCAATGTTGCATGATCTTCTTCAACTACTACTTTTCTACATTTTCATCCAACACTTCAAGCTAATCAGTGACTCAGTTCTGTAAGTCTTTTTACTCTTACCCGTATATAGTCTACCCCATTGCTCCATCTTCATCATAATGACATAAATGCTGACCCTCACCATTTATCACTTGAATTATTTAAGAATCTCCTATTGCTCCCCACTCCCCATTTTCCACGTGACAGCCAGAGGTATCACTCTAAAACAAAACAAAACAAAACAAAACAAAGATCATGTTTTTGTTTTGTCAAAAAACATTCATGGACCCCAACTGTCCACAGAATAAAGCCTAAACTCTTCCACAAGACATACAAGACAAAAAGCCCTCTTCAGCCTCAATTCTCAACTATTTTGACCTCAGATGCTGAAATACTTGTAGTTTCCCGAACATGCCAAGATTTCTGGCCTTTCTTCTAATCATGCTCTTCTCATGACACTATCTGTTTGATGATTAACTTCTTTTTACCCTTCAAAACTCAGCTCAGGTTATTCCTCCCTGAAGGCAGCTTCCTCTGTATTTAACAGACCTCTCACTCCCCAGGTCTCATTGCTGTGAATTTCATATGCCTCTATTATTATACTGTTTTGGAATTTTTTACTTGTCTTGCTCCTCCACTAATTGGAAATTTCCTGGCTAGAGGGTGTTTTCTTCTTATTGGTACCTTCATGTCTATCCTAATATCTGGCAGAGAGTGAGCACTCAATTGATTAGTTTTCATGAATGAGAACGTCCCAGACCCTTGTGATTGATAATCAGTTATTGCTACGTGATACTGCATTTGGTTTACATATTTTAGAGACGGAATGCTGGATGAAGCTCCATGTACCATTGGCTGTGGAGTCAGTTCTCACAACCATAAAACAGGGTGTGCACAACCACAACTCCAGAGACCTTTAATCTGGTCTGGAATATGATGCAACACTGGCACCACCCTCTGTCTTTCTTTCCAAAGAATACACTGGACCTTTAAATATGGTTTCCATCTGTGATGATTAGAACCCAACGTGATGTGATGCTCTCTCACAACTTCCATCCTTCCATCCCAGAGTCATCAGTGGAATTTTGAAATCTTCATGTAAAATACAGGATGGATAATTATGAATACTTTTGTACACAATAACTCAGAATTGCGCATGAACGGTAGGGTAGTCATTGTACTTAATATGAAGTATGGTCAATTTCACAGGCATGCCTTGACATGTTCAGAGTTTTCTGGCAATGTATTGATGTAAAGGACTACATTTTCTCAAAAATTTCAAAACAATTATATAATAAGTACTGCCTATGTGCTAAGACTTATTCTAAACTCATTACACATACTGACTGTTTTGATTCTCCCAATAACCCCAATGAAGGAACTACCATTATTACTTCTATCTTAGTGATAGAAACTGATGCTCAGAAATTTGTCTTTGTTTATCTTTTATTGTTTGTACCTAGTATTCAGTTCATTTTAGTTCCGTTTAGTTGCTCAGCTGTGTCCAACTCTTTGCGACCCCATGAATCGCAGCATGCCAGGCCTCCCTGTCCATCACCAACTCCTGGAGTTTACCCAAACTCATGTCCATCGAGTTGGTGATGCCATCTAATCATCTCATCCTCTGTCGTCCCCTTCTCCTCCTGCCCCCAATCCTTCCCAGCATTAGAGTCTTTTCCAATGAGTCAACTCTTCACATGAGGTGGCCAAAGTATTGGAGTTTCAGCTTCAGTATCAGTCCCTCCAATGAACACCCAGGACTGATTTCCTTTAGGATGGACTGGCTGAATCTCCTTGCAGTCCAAGGGACTCTCAAGAGTCTTCTCCAACACCACAGTTCAAAAGCATCAATTCTTCAGCGCTCAGCTTTCTTCACAGTCCAACACTCACATCCATACATGACTACTGGAAAAACCGTAGCCTTGACTAGACAGACCTTTGTTGTCAAAGTAATGTCCCTGCTTTTTAATATGCTATCTAGGTTGGTCATAACTTTCCTTCCACCTAGTATTATTAACATTCAAATAATTTTTGAATGCATGAATGAATACCACACTACCAATAATTAGTTACTGTGATCTTTATTCCTGTCTCAGGAAAAAATAATGTTTATCTACCTGAGATGACAAGACCACATATGAATTGACCTTTGAAATGACTTTCACTTTCTCAAAAAGAAGATTGTGGAGCATTCTCATTTTAAAATAGAGATAACAACTCCTTAAGTTTCTGTGTCATACACTTGACATTTCACTTTTTCCAAAATTCTGTCCTTTACACTACTGTGAAATTTCAGTATGATATATGATACGTATCAAACTTTTGCCTTAGCCATGTATCCAGCAGTTATTCATTTAATGCGCCAGACACTCTCCTAGATGTCAAGGAAACCAAGATGTATGAGACAAGCTCCTTCTCTTGAGGAACTTATAATCAAATGGAGGAGACATGCAGATAACCACATTAATACTCATATCTATTAATATTGTGTACATACTTGGTGCATTTTGTACACATTTTCTTATTTAATCTTGACAAGGAACTTCCAGGGTAAGCCGAGGAAATCAGGGGTATAATTGGTCCAAGATCACTTCACTAATAAGGGTTGAATTAGGATTTAAACCTAGGAGCAGGGCTCATCATATGACACTATGGACAGTAATGTTAAGTACTTTAATCGAGAGACTCATGGGGAAGGCAGAATAACATAGAGGAGAGAGAAAGTAATTTTTCCACTGACAAGAGAAAGGAAGATCTGTATGTTTTTCTGCACTCATGTATATGAGGCAGAGAGAGCTTCCTAGAAGAAATTTTAGCTGTGGAGAGAAGTTAAACTCACAAAACAATTGGTTAAGGTCCCAGAATTAAAAGTAATTAGCACAACATTGTAAATCAACTATACTTCAATAAAATTAGTTAGCTGTTGCTGGGAAACGAGTAACATATAGTTAGTGTTAGTCGCTCAGTGGTGCCCAACAACTCTTTTCGACCCCATGGACTGTAGGCCACCAGGCTCCTCTGTCCATGAAATTCTCCAGGCAAGAATACTAGAGTGGGTTGCCATGCCCTCCTCCAGGGGAGCTTCCTGACCCAAGGACAGAAGCCAGGTCTCCTGCATTGCAGGCAGATTCTTTACCATCTGAGCCACCAGGGAAGCTGGAGCTACATGTAAGGGAGTGGTAATAGACAATGCGATTGTCCATCTAAGAAACTTCTACTTCATCTTATTGGACATGGGATTTTATGATAATTCAAATGGGATTTTATGATAATTCAAATAATTGTATTTGAATTTTTATAAAAGATAATTAGCTATCTCTAAAGGATTGTTTAAGAAGGAGAAAGATTGAGAGCAAAAATGTCAGTCTAGACAATAGCAAATAAGGATCTGAACTAGGGAAGGAACATTGTTGGGGCTGGAGAACATATCACTAGTAGGATATTTAACACAAAGGATCAATAGAATTCATGGATTGAATGTGGGCACACTTACAGTCTGGCAATCTATTGAATTTAGCCCTGTAGCACATTTATTTCTTTAGCTGTCTTGAGTGGTTATGGAATTTAAACAATATCTGATTTTACCAGGCACTTACTATGTGCCAGATATAAATTCAAACCATCACAAAAACATGTGGTAGGTACTATCACTATTCTTATTATAGCCATAGAAAGTAAGACATAGAAAATTTAAATAACTTCCCTAAGGATATAGAGCTACTGTAATGCAAACTGTAAAGCTATGCCAAGACTTCCTGTTCCCGACATGGCTATAATGGCTGGCAGTATTGCTACTGGACAGCCCTCAGCTCCCAGTCCCATTAAGGGAAGAGAGCCACATTTCCCAAAGCCATAATAGCTTTTCCAGGGGAAGCCTAGGCTTCCCTCGTGGCTCAGATGGTAAAGAATCCACCTGCAATGCGGGAGACCTGGGTTCGATCCCTGGGTTGGGAAGATTCCCTAGAAGAGGGCATGGCAACCCACTCTAGTATTCTTGCCTGGAGAATCCGCACGGACAGAAGAGCCTGGCAGGGGTCCCCAAGAGTTGAACACAACTGAGCAACTAAGCACAGCACACAGCACAGGGGAGGTCTAAAACCAATAACTGGTAGCAGCAGGGTTACAAAGCCCCTAACAAGCTTGACAAAGTTCTGAAAGCCCATCCCAGTTCAGTTCAGTTCAGTTGCTCAGTCCTGTCCGACTCTTTGTGACCCCATGGACTACAGCATGCCAGGCTTCCCTGTGCATCACCAACTCCCAGAGCTTACTCAAACTCATGTCCATAGAGTCGGTGATGTCATCCAACCATCTCGTCCTCTATCGTCCCCTTCTCCTCCCACGTTCAAACTTTCCCAGCATCAGGGTCTTTTCCAATGAGTCTGTTCTTTCCATCAGGTGGCCAAAGTATTGGAGCTTCAGCATCAGTCCTTCCAATGAATATTCAGAACTGATTTCCTTTAGGATTGACTGGTTTGACTCTCCTTGAGAGTTCAAGGGACTCTCAAGAGTCTTCTCCAGCACCACAGTTCAAAACCATCAAGTCTTTGGCACTCAGCTTTCTTTATGGTCCAACTCTCACATCCATACATGACTACTGGAAAAAAACATAGCTTTGACTAGACGGACTTTTGTTGGCAAAGTAATGTCTCTGCTTTTTAATATGCTATCTAGACTGGTCATAGTTTTTCTTCCAAGGAGCAAGTGTCTTTTAATTTCAGACTACAGTCACGATCTGCAGTGATTTTGGAGGCCAAGAAAATAAAGTCTCTCACTGTTTCCATTGTTTCCCCATCTATTTGCCATGAATTGATGGGACTGGATGCCATGATCTTAGTTTTTTGAATGTTGAGTTTTAAGCCAGCTTTTTCACCCTCCTCTTTCACTTTCATCAAGAGGCTCTTTTTAGTTCCTCTTCACTTTATTCCATAAAGGTGGTGTCCTCTGCCTATCTGAAGTTATTGATATTTCTCCCAGCAATCTTGATTCCAGCTTGTGGTTCATCCAGCCTGACATTTCACATGATGTACTCTGCAAATAAGTTAAATAAGCAGGGTGACAACATAAAGACTTGACATATTCCTTTCCCTGTTTGGAACCAGTCTGTTGTTCCATGTCCGGTTCTAACTGTTGCTTCTTGACTTGCATGCAGATTTCTCAGGAGGCAGGTAAGGTGGTCTGGTATTGTCATTTCTTGAAGAATTTTTCACAGTTTGTTGTGATCCATACAGTCAAAGACTTTGGTATAATCAATAAAGAAGAAGCAGATGTTTTTCTGGAACTTTCTTGCTTTTTCTATGATCCAACAGATGTTGGCAACTTGATCTCTGTTTCTTCTTCCTTTTCTAAATCCAGCTTGAACATCTGGAAGTTCTCGGTTCACGTACTGTTGAAGTCTCGCCTGGAGAATTTTGAGCACTATTTTGCTAGCGTGTGAGATCGGCTTCAGACAACTCCATGAGTCTAGTTTGGTAGGAGTCTACATAGCTCTGCTTCTCTTTTTGTCCAATGCTGCTTCCCTCCTTAACCCCCACAGCTTTGATCTCAAGAGCACTCCATAATAAACACCCTACACTGATCTTCATCTTAGAGTATCCTCTCAGGACTCTCTTCTAAACAGCCACCAAATGACAGGGATAGCATTGGAATTCAATTGGACTGGTTGTAATAGCCATGGTTTAAAACACTTTTCTATATACCTCTGCAAAATCAAAGACCGTAGGGCAATGTCCAGGACTGCAAAAATGATTAACAAATGAACACATTATGACTTCTACTTTTTGCATTACTTCATGATGCAGAAAAGTCATTCAATAATATTATTCTTGAAAAGAAGAGAATTGAGAAGCTGCTGAACTATCTATGTATTGTCAAAATCAAGAGAGGAGACCATTTCAAGAAATAGGAACTAGTCAACTATATCAAGTACTAAAGGAAGACTAAATGTAATAAGGACTAATAAGTGACCACTGACTCCGGAAATGGGATAGTTTGGGCAGTCCAAGTGAGGTCTGTTGACATGACACGATGCAAGTGTGACCTACACTACTGTGTTACGGAAAGAACAGGATGATGAGAGAATGAGATGGAAGAACGTAAGGTTGAGGAGTTACTGCAAACTATGCTCTCAAGGAGATTGGCTTTCAAGGGAGACAGGATGGAGACTTGGGGTTTTCTAACAGTGTTCATCTGTGAAGGCTGAGCTGGGTCTATGTCTGGGACATAAGCACAGGGATCCTGGAGTAATATCGTTTGTAATAAGGTGGCACAGTGGTAAGGAATCCGCCTGCCAATGGAGGAGACGCAGGAGACATGAGTTCGATCCCTGGGTTGGGAAGATCCCCTGGAGTAGAAAATAGGCAACCCACTCCAGGATTCTTGCTTGGAAAACCCCATGGACAGAGTAGCCTGGTGGGCTACAGTTTATAGGGTCGCAAAGAGTAGGACACGACTTAGTAACTGGACAGCAAAAACAATGAATCTTAAGCAAACATCTGAGGTTCTATGAACAGTCATTCACATCACATCTTCTCCTTTCTCAAGAACTGGAGGTTCCCTAAACTGAATCCTCAAATCCCACACTGTGATGTGGTCAGGCCGCATGGTTGGTCACTTTGTGCCTGGTGCCTGTATTTGTCAATTTTTTGGAAGCCAAGTTTCAGGTAAGAAGTTCCTGACCTAAGGCCACAGGGGTGGGTGGCCTGGGGAATTAACCACAGGAAGTATTTCCCACGAACCCACAGAGCACAGAAACCATGTTTGAAATGCTGATGTTTGTGCTCGTTTATTCTCAGCAGCGTGCAGTACCAAGCATTATGTAATAGAGGCAATAGCAGCTAAAACTTTAAAAAATAATCTCTGTGGTAAATTTGAAAACAAAATGTTGAAGCCTGGAACATTTCAGATTTTCCACTCAGTGGATTGAATTGCCAGATACTTCAGTATCACTTTCTCTCTATTTAGCTCTGGAAAGCAAAGATCAAATGCATGACCTCCCAATTTCCATGTTCTGGAAGGAATAGACACTTAGCTTTGAAATGGAAACCGAGCTCTGAAACATGGTACTATGTAGATGCAAATACATGTTATTGAAGTTGTATGGATATCTTATAGAAAGTGGGATCTTTTCTGTTAGTTATGATGATCCATGTAACTCCCAGCTTATTGTAACTCACTGTAACTGGGTTGAGAGATTATGTGTCAATGGTCTTGCCCAGATCTCTTGTGGCTTAAAAAAAGAGTAGTGTGAGAACTCTTAATTGATAAATTCTAAAATCCTCCCTCAATTTCCCTTTTTTTTTTTTTTTTTCTGGATAAATTAGTATGGACTTTATTATTATTATTTTTTTTTGAAGTTTTCTTTACAAAAGGTTTTTAATTACACTTTCAACTTTTTAAATCAACATCAGATTTTCTACTTCTTCCTGTGTCAGTTTTGGTAAATTGTGTTTTTCAAGAAATTTTTTCCTTTTATTTTTTTTTTATTTTTTTTATTTTTTAATAAATTTATTTATTTTAGTTGGGGGCTAATTACTTTACAATATTGTAATAGTTTTTGCCATACATTGACATGAATCAGCCATGGGTTTACATGTGTTCCCCTTTCCCTTTTAAACCATTTTAGCAGGTAGAACTTTTAATCTCCAAACCTCTTAGCAAGAAATTTAATATTATTCTCTTTCAGTAAATCAGATGGCCTGTTCTCACCTTCCACGTTTCTGAAAAAAGTAAGAAAACGTAACCAGGCTTCAGTATGACACCTCCTCCCCAGTGTAATACAAGAATAATACAAGAACAGTGGCAGTCTCATGCCATCTAGGACGTTCAGTGATGGACACTCTGCCCATTACCCTTAAAACCAGGTGACTACACAACGTTATAGATGTGTATGTGTGCACATTTGTGTATGAGTGCACATTGTGTGTGTGTGTGTATGTGTGTTTGTGTGTTGGAAGAGGAGGTGATTCTCCCCTAAGGGTTGAGCCTTAACAATCAGTGTCAAGCATCCCAATCTATGCAGCCATTCCCATGTGAGGTCACTCATACAATCTAGGCCCTACAAAGGGTCCCTCTACTAAAGAAAACTAGTAAAATGCCATCTCTTCCAATTTCAAAAAGTGAAAGTGAAAGTTGCTAAGTCGTGTCTGACTCTGTGACCCCATGAACTGTAGCCCACCAGGTTCCTCTGGCCATGGAATTCTCCAGGCAAGAATACTGGAGTGGGTTGCCACTTCCTTCTCTAGGGGATCTTCCCAACTCATGGACTGAACCCTGGTCTCTCACATTGCAGGTGGATTCTTTACTGTCTGAGCCACCAGGAAAGCCCAATTTCTGGGGAAGCTTTAAAAATAATTTTAAAATGTTTTTTTCATAATTTATTCCACTTCTATCTTTTCAAATTCTTGAAGCCTTTCTTCGTAAAAGATGAGACTCAAGGTCCCAAAGGATATTCTAGAAATGGGTGAGAAATAACTGGTTGGTAATTATCAACTCTATCTTTTGTCAAAAGCTAATAATACAGGCCCCTACCCAACCAGAGGCATGGAAACACAAAGTTTAAAACACTTTCTTGAAAAGGAAGCTTGAAAGAGTCACAGTTTTTTCCCAGAGCAACGCAAATTTAATGTCTGAACTGTGCTATACACTCTTCACCTCCCAGCCCTTATCATATTGGCATGTTTCTGACAAATGAGACTTCCCAGAAGGAATATGCATCCATGTGAGGTTTTGACCTTCAGTGTCTGGCTCTGGATGAAAGCAGCTGGGAGTACACGACAGTCACATTCTCTCTTAAAATAAAAGCAGCAACAAAAATCCTGCTCCTGCCTCTCAAAAAGCTATTCCTCCAACTTCAAATGAAGGTGTGTAACTGCAGCTTTCACCAAATGTCTTGACATCAAATTACTTGATTGAAAGATAAATACAGAATGGGATGTTGCTTTTGCTGAAAGATATAATGATTGAGATATACATTCTAACAGAAACATCATTGCTTTGTTTCACTAAATATTATCCATTCTTTCCACACAACTAAAATTTAAAACCAGAATATTATCCAATTTTCATAGAAGTCACAAAGAGAGAACTAAGCTGAACAGTAAAATGTGTAGAAACTGGGGGTTTTAAATCAGCCTCTGGAATATATATAATCTCAGCTTTATTTCTGTTCATTAAATTCTATTCCACCATTTCTCCTTCTATAATTCAATCACTTTTTTTCTCCCATTTAAAAAATACTCTTTTCCCAGCTCTCTGCTTGTCTCTGAAGTGTCCCTCGAAAATACTACGCTTAAGAATATCTGGTCAGGAATATCATCCGTTTATTTATTCTCCAAATGGGATACATAAACGAAACAAATAGACATAAATTCTTGCATTCTTGGAACTGATAATGGGGGAAATGGATGGAAGACAGGCAATAAATAATAAACAGAATAAACAAGCAAAATATATGGCATACTGCATGGTGATAAGTGCTACAGAAAAACATATGGCAGGATCAGCAGTACTGGGAAGCAGGAAGTGGGTGTGCAGTTTGTGATTTTAAATAGATAGGGTAGTTAGATGGACTTTCTTTAGACAACAATATTTAGGCAAAGGTTTGAAGCAGGTACAAGTGCAAGGTGGGTGTCTGGGGGAAGAGCGTAGATGACAGCAGTTGCCTGCAGCAGAGCAGATGGCCAGTGCAAAGGTCCTCAAGCAGGAAGTGCCTAACGAACAGGAGGAAGATCAAGCAATCCAGAGCAAGCAAGGGAAAACTAATAGGGGAAGATATCACAGAGACAGAGTGGGGTAAGGAGTGTCTACTGACACTTTCAGGATTTTGGCATTTATTCAGTGAGATGTAAGTCACTGGCGTGCTGTTCTGAGATGTAAGCCATTGGAGTGCTGTTTTTGTTTTTTTTTTAGCCCTAGGCAATCACTGACTTGCATTACGCCTCTATTCGTGTACTTTTAAAATATATTTATTTTTAATTGAAGGATAATTGCTTTACAACACATTAGAAGGTTTTTAACAAAAGAATGTTATGATCCTTCTTGGTTTTTAGAAAGATGACTCTGACTGCTGAGTTGGGAACAGACTGAGGAGGAAGCCACAGAGAGAAGGACTGGTTAGGAGGCTACTGCAATGATCCAGGCAATAGGTGATTATAGCTCACACGAGGGAGGAAGAAGAGGAGGTAGGAAGAAGTTCTCACTTGACCACTTTTTAGATCTATTTTGAAGGAGGAGCCAAAAGAATGTCCTGAGAGATTGGACGTTGGATGTGAAAAAAATGGTCCACCTTTCCCAATGTCAATATCCTGCATGAAAGATAAACTCTGCTTTAACTTCCCCACCTCAAGCAGTTTCTTCCTCTTAGTGCTAAAATCTTTTATTTTTTTAATTTAATTTAAAAAAAAAAAATTGGCAGCACCATGCAGCATGTGAGATCTCAGTTCCTTAACCAGGAATCGAACCTGTGGTCCCTGCATTGGAAGAGTGGAGTCTTAAACACTGGACTGCCAGGGAAGTCCCTGAAATAGTTTTTATATAACACTAACATTTCACGTAGATTCTTATATCTTTGCTGTTTCATCCCACACAGACTTAGATGGGAAATAAAATGTTTACGGGGTTATAACTGCTTGACTGTGGGAGAGGCCCGTCTGTATGGAAGTGGGATACACTAGGAGGTTTGTTTTTTGTTTTTCATTAGCTCTCCTTAAAGAAAACTGGCCAGCGATTAAATTGTCACAGAACAAACAGAAGCTGTACTCAGTTCACAATTTATGAGGCTGATCTAATTTATGAGGCTGTTGACAATTCCATCACAGTTCTGAAAGTTACAGCTTTGATTTTTCTCCAAAACATCAAGATATTCTATTTGGGTGTTGCTGGGACAGAAGCGAGAGGAATCTTCGCATTTGAGCAAGATGATTGTCAAAGGGAGCAATACTAAACATGAGATGGTCTTGCCCATTTTTGCCCAAAGCCAGCTGTACGGAAAATAATAGTCAAGTACATAGAGTGCTTCTCAGTGGACTGAGCTGTTTTACATGCATCCACCTATGTAATCCTCCCAGCAAACTGGTGGATTATGTGTTGTTGGCTGCATAGCACAGAGAAACATATTGCCTCACAATATGTATATTGATTTCCCCAGGTCATATCACTGGTAAATGGCAGAGCTAGGCTCAAAACTGGGTTCAGAATTTAGTTCTAGTCATATTTCTACTATGTTGCATTGATGGATCTGAAAAGAGAAAGTAGACCGGAAAAGAACAATGTTATTTCACAGTCTTGTTAAGGATGGGTCTTTCCAGCAACATAAGGGGGTGGTGTTCAACAAGTCTGTGAGATCTCTAAGGCCTTGACCTGAGATGCAGACTCACCCAGGACCAAACTCTGCCTATTTCATTTCCGTCCAGATGGAAGCCTTCAGCCTCCACCAGCTCCAAAAGGAGTAATTCCTCCAGACTCTGTGTTTTGATTGTAGAGGACATTCATTTCCTGCCCCTAAACTCCTTAGGTGCATCCCACGTGGTGCTAGTGATAAAGAATCTGCCTGCCAATGCAGGAGATGCAAGAGACACAGGATCGATCCCTGGGTCAGGAAGATCCCCTAAAGATGGTAAAGGCAACCCATTCCAGTATTCATGCCTGGGAAATCCCATGGACAGAGAAGCCTGGTGGGCTCCAGTCCACGGGGTTGCAAAGAGTCGGACACGACCGAGTGACTGAGCACACGAACTCCTTAGAGAGCCCCCACCTCAGACATAACTGCTACTGCACTTCATCTTCGGGGACTGCAGCACTGCACCTGCAGGGACAATGAGAGAACCTGCTTATGAAGTCTGCGGTGCTGCAAAGCCCTTCATGAAATGTTAAGTTCTGTTGGTATAAATCCGGAAATAATGCGATCCATGTCCCCTTGACAGGATAGAAGAATAAAATGTCACTATCTGCCTGTCCCCCAAACAATATTAATGGGGCTCACACCATGGATTTAAATTGAGGCAGCTTCTAAAATTAGGGAAATAGAAGGCACAAAGTTCATTTCATCAGAAGTTTATTGATTTGCCAATTACCATTGAAAGTTTGCTTCTAAAATTTTTGCTTACTAGCTCAGAAATGAAGTATGACTGTGGATAATAATTGACATGAATTGTTATATGCTGTATATCATCTGCCGGAGAAGGCAATGGCACCCCACTCCAGTACTCTTGCCTGGAAAATCCCACGGACGGAGGAGCCTGGTGGGCTGCCGTCTATGGGGTCGCACAGAGTCGGACACGACTGAAGCGACTTAGCAGCAGCAGTATATCATCTGCAATGTCAAAATGACTGATAATGAGCAAGTCCTAGTTGTTTCAACACTCTACAACTAAAGTAGCATCATTAGAAAAGATAAAGATTGCACAGCCTGAGATTCTTGTGCATTTTTAATGATTCTAGCTTAAAACAAACCTACAAAAATATCTGTTTCTAGGTGAATTTGATTTAAACATACTCAAAAGAAGATTATATTCTTAAGAAGGACTGGTGCTTTTTTAAAAAAAAAAATTAATTAAGTACAATTTTTGGAACCAATTCAAGACTGCTAGCCTTTTAACCTTCAGAACTTTATAGGATGCTTATAATGAAAAAGTGAAAAGAATGTTCACCCTAAACTGACATCCATGTCCATGGTAACATTGGTAAATACAGAAATTATTTGCTACCTTTGGAGAAGGAAATGGCAACCCACTCTAATATTTTTGCCTGGAAAATCCCATGCACCGAGGAGCCTGGTGGGTTCCAGTCCATGGGGTCACGAAGAGTCGCGCACGACTGAGCAACTAACACTAACACTATTGGCTAACTTAGCTACCATTTTGTATTGTGACTGCACAGCTTCAGGGTACTAGGTTCCCCCATAACTGAAGAGATACTGTTAAGCTTAACTCTTAATCACAACCTTGGAATTTAACACCTAGTATTTAACAAGCTCTGGGAGATGGTGAAGGACAGGGAAGCCTGGCATGCTGCAGTCCATAGGGTCGCAAAGAGTCGGACATGACTGAGCAACTAAACAACAATTTAGCAACTCGTACTAGGTATCTGTGTGCATCTCTTAGGTAAACACAGTTACAAAACAAACATAGAAACCATTATTGCAGTTTTTGGAATAGTTAAAACCTTCTGAAATGTTTATTTGAGTAGGGAATTTTTAATTCATGTATTCCGAGCACTGAAAACAGTACCTGGTAAACAGTTGGGTTCTCAATAAATATTTATTGACTGTTGGTTAAATGAATAAATGTTCTATGTTTTGCACCAACATTTAATCTCAGCAAATCCGAGTGCTTACCCTGTGCTAAGTAATATGCTAGATCCTAGGAAAGGTAGAATGAGGCATGAGGCAAAAGAACCAGAGACCCAGTTCAGGACTTTAAGTAGCTAGTGACCCAGTGTGTGTGCGTAGTTGCTCAGTCGTGTCTGACTCTTTGTGACCCCATGGACTGTAGCCTGCCAGGCTCCTCTGTCCTTGGGATTCTCCAGGCAAGAATACTGGAGTGGATTGTCATTTCCTACTCCAAGGGATCTTTCCAATCCAGGGATCAAACCCTCGTCTCCTGCAGACATCTTCTTCACCTCTAGCGCTATCCAGAAGACCTAACTATAGGGTAGGATAAAAGGAGATAAAGAAGCTGGACTATCAACCAGCGCTGTGTGATCATAGAACGGAAGGCTACTGCCTGTCTCGGGAGGTCAGACAAGACTTCGAAGAGGATAGAATACTTGATTTATGTATTGTAAGAGAGACACAGTGAGGAATGAATGAAACCTCACAGGATCAATGACGACTCAGTTTCCTTTACTCTTTCTTTCTCTCCCCACCTTTTTTTTTCCCCCAAGGTCAAACCTTATCACTTTTTAAGAAGTCAGATAGCATGGTACTGAAATTTTAACTGGGCTGCTTAGCTTTATTAATAGTTTGTTTCTTGGGTTAAGCCTTCAAATGAACATTATGTATTCAATGCCAAGCACTGCCTGTGCCCAGGGTCGGGCACTCATCAATGTAGGAGGCAGCACTATGCCTGCCCTAGAGGATCCCCCTCCTGTGTGTCATCTGTGTGTCCTCAGGTTGGAAAGACCTCCCCTCCCGCAGGAAAAAACTTTGAAGCTGGGACCTGATGAGTGAGAGTAGAAACAAACGGGGAGGCGAGGGAAAAAAAAAAAAAGAAAAAACCAGGAGGGGGCGGAAAGGAGGGAAAGACCTTCCAGGAAGAGGGAGGAGCGTGTATGATGCCACCCATTCCCATAGGCTCCAAGGACCAATTTCTTGGGAGTCCTTAAAATGAATAGCTTCAGGAGCAAATGAAAAACAGGCTTTTTTGTCACTCCCCCCTCACCTGACCATCTCCTGGGGGCCCTGGCACTGCGCTGACAGGCTGTCCAGACGGGCAACAGGGAACCCACTTTCCCTTTTCCGGCATTCTCCTCCCACTGACCCGGAAGTCACAAGCCGCAGGTTTCTTGGAACTGTGAATACTGTTTGAACTCCAGCTAAAACTGGAGATGTGTTTTGAGTCACATTATGCAAGCATATTTATACCATCTGTTTATGACACTGACAGGTGGACACTATGATTCATTACTCATACTGCATACTAAACATAGACTCTTGGAAAATCCTGAGCCCTGGAGAGGCACAGGGTACCGGTCAGTGTGCCCAAGGGGAAGGGAATGGGAATCTTTTCTTAGGATTTTATAGCTTGTCAAATAAAATCCTTATCATGATGAAAATGTTTTTGAAAGTATTTCATACAATGGATTAGGTAGATGAGGATGGAGGAAATGGAGTGGCAAAATATATACTATTTTGACTGATTATAGAAGATATTCCTTGTCTGTGGGTTATGTGTGTCTATACACAAGCATACACATATTAAAGTATTAGAAAATATTTGGTAACTATGGGGTCAGAAAAAAGTCATCTCTGTGTCAGAAGTGAGGATTTGGTTCTAAGACAATTACTTCTTTCTCTTCAGTAGAGTTTCTGTCTGATTTGCACTTAGCTCATACTCTTCATCTTCTTATGCAAGTAATTTCTTAGTTGCTTTTGTTGTTGTTGTTGTTTAATTTTTATGGAAGTTGAGTTTCTTTGCAATGTTGTGTTAGTTTCTGCTGTACAGCAAAGTGAATCAGCTGTATGTATACATACATCCCCTCTTTTCTGGATTTCCTTCCCATTTAGGTTACCATAGAGCACTGAGTAGAGTTCCCAGTGCTATACAGTAGGTACTCATTAGTTATCTATTTTATACATAATAGTGTATATATGTTGATCCCAACCTCCCAGTTCGTCCCTGCCTTTCCCCTCTTTGGTATCCATACGTTTGTTCTCTATGTGTATGTCTCTATTTCTGCTTTGCAAATAAGTTCACCATTTTTTAAATATTATTTTAAATCATATTAGGACCCTTTTGATCACAACACCCAGAGACCTAAATATGAAGCCACAAGGTATATCCATCCTTTTGTTTTTAGGGACTATTCCCCCTATCTATGAATTAGGAAATCTACCATCAAAACCCAAGGCTGGTATCACTCCAGCACTCTCTGTTTCAGCCAAATGTGCAAACTTTTAACAGCCTCATAAATAACAATAACTTTTAAAGTAGTTTCAATATGCAAGTAGCTCAAAGTCAAGCTATCTGATGGGGACCCTTCCCCTTGGGGAAATAGAAACATCCAAAAGAGTCAAGGAAGAAAGGACTCACTGCTGTATTCAATTAGTTGAGAAACCATCAAAGTAAATAAGGCAATACCTTCAAGAACACACAAAAAAGGAAGGCAGTGAAGTAGAACAGATTAAAAGAAAAAGGAGAAGTCTGTTTTAGCTACCAAGTGACCCCAAGGGTGAAGAATAATTTCTTCTTCAGGACAATTTTAGTAAAGGTCTCCTAGAAAGATGGCTTGGTGGAAACGATTTCTTTTCGTGTCTGTGGAGAACTGATGAAGTTTGCAGGAAACACAGGCAGTTTAATTCCAAACAAAGTATAGTAGGTCAGTTAGAGGGAGCAACTTCAGAACACTTCTGTCCTCT
This sequence comes from Giraffa tippelskirchi, assembly GCF_054371585.1. Taxonomy (NCBI): domain Eukaryota; kingdom Metazoa; phylum Chordata; class Mammalia; order Artiodactyla; family Giraffidae; genus Giraffa; species Giraffa tippelskirchi. Next base: position 33,619,720 of record NC_137280.1, on the reverse strand, counting down.
CTTAGAATACTAATGGCTTTCAAAAGTCCCAGTGGTCATGAGGTAAGTCATTTACATCTTAAGAGACAGGTCAGAGGAAAACCTCCTTAACTTTGTATCAACTCAAGATGGCTTTCACAGAAATCTCAGTTTTCTCAAATAGACGACTAATCATGCTCATCCCACAAAATCACTTTTAGCCATAAATCCTTCAGTAACAATGTATTGAGTCCAACAATCTGCCAGGGTTTGTGTCAGACTGAAGAAATACCCAGATACACAAGGTCTCTAATTTCAAGAGTGAGAATGAGAAAAATATCATTAGATATTTATACAGCTATTAATATAAAATCACAGAAGTATGACTATAGTGTTGTAAGATCACCAAAGGGATAACTCTGTCTGGAAGATGCAACAAATAAGAGAATAAATTCTAAAGAATAAATCTCAGTAAGAGGTCCAGTGAATAGCTGAAAAATTTCCCTCAATCACTACAGATGTACCAGTGAAAGCCATGACTAGTCAATCATTTATTTTGACAGAGCTTCAGCATCCCTCTCAACACAGCTGATTACCACCAAAAAGTCACAGCTACTGTGGACCCTACTTGCCAATCTGGCTCAGCAAAAATGCAAGGAATTGTTATTTGTATAGTTTTGAGAGCAATTACTTATCTAAATTGCCCATTGTGAAAGGGTATCAGTTTGATCAATTATTTAAAGGGCACAAGACCAAACATTGGAGGATACACATTCATTCCTTAGCTTTGTGACTATGGCTAGACTTTACATCAAAATTTCTTTCCTTGTCAGAAATGGGAAAATATTTTGGAAGTGTTAAATGTTCAGTATAAAAGTATTTTTATGACTACTTTGATAACTGAAGTGTTACAATAACATAAGATGTGGATTACCATGATAACATCCCTCATAATACCAATGATATCAGCTTTAACTAATTTTTTCATAGTGCTCTGGGAAATCTCCAATGGCATTACCCCTCCTCCTCAGCTTGCAAAACCCAACATAAGTATAATACAGTGAAACTCCAAGGTATCCTTAAAGGGGGAAAGAAGTTTAAAATACGAGAGGGAAGAGATGGGAGAGTTCCTGGGTAGCAGTGTAGTGACTTCAGAGCAAGGGTTTGAAAGCCAGATTATGTGTGTGTGCATCTTGCACCTGCCACTAACTGTGTGACACTGGGCAAGTTACTTACTTGCCCTGGTCTTCATTTCCTCATCTGTAAAGCGAGTCCTAAATGCGATACTTGGGTGCAATCTCAAAAATGACAAAATGATCTCTGTTTGTTTCCAAGGCAAACCATTCAATATCACAGTAATCCAAGTCTATGCCCCAACTATTAATGCTGAAGAAGCTAAAGTTGAACAGTTCTATAAATACCTACAAGACCTTATAAAACCTAACACCAAAAAAAGAGACGTCCTTTTCATTATTGGGGACTGGAATGCAAATGTAGGAAGTCAAGAGATACCTGGAGTAACAGGCAAGTTTGGCCTTGGAGTACAAAATGAATCAGGGCAAAGACTAACAGAGTTTTGCCAAGAGAACGTACTGGTCACAGTAAACATCCTCTTCCAACAACATGAGTGATGACTCTACACATGGACATCACCAGATGGTCAATACTGAAATCAGATTGATTATATTCTTTGCAGCCAAAGATGGAGAAGTTCTATATAGTCAGCAAAAACAAGACCAGGAGCTGACTTGGCTCAGATCATGAACTCCTTATTGCCAAATTCAGACTTAAATTGAAGAAAGTCGGGAAAACCACTAGGCCATTCAGGTAAGACCTAAATCAAATCCCTTACAATTATACAATGGAAGTGACAAATAAATTCAAGGGATTAGATCTGATAGAGTGCCTGAAAAACTATGTACGAAATTCATGACATTGTACAGGAGGCAGTGATCAAGACCATCCCCAAGAAAAAGAAATGCAAAAAGGCAAAATGGTTGCGTGAGGAGGCCTTACAAATAGCTGAGAAAAGAGAAAAGTAAAAGGCAAAGGAGATAAGGAAAGATAAACCCATCTGAATGCAGATTCCAAACAACAGCAAGGAGGGAATTGAAACCTTCCTCAGTGAACAATGCAAAGAAATAGAGGAAAACAATAGAATGGGAAAGACTGGAGATTTCTTCAAGAAAATTAGAGAAACCAAGGGAACATTTCACGCAAAGATGGGCACAATAAAGGACAGAAATGGTACGGACCTAACAGAAGCAGAAGATAGTAAGAAGAGGAGGAAAGAATACACAGAACTATATAGAAAAGATCTTAATGACCCAGATAACCATGATGGTGTGATCACTCACCTAGAGTCAGACATCCTGGACTGTGAAGTCAAGTGGGCCTTAGGAAGCATCACTATGAGCAAAGCTAGTGGAGGTGATAGAATTCCAGCTGAGCTATTTCAAACCCTAAAAGATGACGCTGTGAAAGTGCTGCACTCAATATGCCAGCAAATTTGGAAAACTCAGCATTGGTTACAGGACTAAAAAGGTCAATTTTCATTCCAATTCCAAACAAGGCAAAGTCAAAGAATGTTCAAACTACCACACAATTATACTCATCTCACACGCTAGCCAAGTAATGCTCAAAATTCTCCAAGCCAGGCTTCAAAGTACATGAACCGAGAACTTCCAGATATTCAGACAGGATTTAGAAAAGGCAGAAAAACCAGAGATCAAATTGCCAACATCCGCTGGATCATCAAAAAAGCAAGAGAGTGCCAGAAAAACATTTACTTCTGTTTTATTGACTATGCCAAAGCCTTTGACTGTGTGGATCACAACAAATTGTGGAAAATTCTAAAGAGATGGGAATACCAGACCACCTAACCTGCTTCCTGAGAAATCTGTATGCAGGGCAAGAAGCAATGGAACAACAGATTGGTTCCAAATTGGGAAAGGAGTACATCAAGGCTGAGTACTGTCACCCTACTTATTTAACTTATATGCAGAGTACATCATGTGAAATGCCAGGCTGGATGAAGCACAAGCTGGAATCAAGATTGCTGGGAGAAATATCAATAACCTCAGACATGCAGCTGACACCACTCTAATGGAGAAAGTGAAGAGGAACTAAAAAGAGCCTCTTGATGAAAGTGAAAGAGGAGAGGGAAAAAGTTGGCTCACAATTCAACATTCAAAAAACAAAGATCATGGCATCTGGTCCCATCACTTCATGACAAATAGATGGCGAAACAATGGAATCAGTGACAGACTTTATTTTTTTGGGCTCTAAAATCACTGCAGATGGTGATTGTAGCCATGAAATTAAAAGACGCTTGCTCCTTGGAAGAAAAGCTATGACCAACCTAGACAGCATGTTAAAAAGCAGAGACATTACTTTGCCTACAAAGGTCTGTCTAGTCAAAGTCACGTATGGATGTGAGAGTTGGACCATAAAGAAGGCTGAGCACCAAAGAACTGATGCGTTTGAACTGTGGTGCTGGAGAAGACTCTTGAGAGTCCCTTAGACTGCAAGGAGATCCAACCAGTCCATCCTAAAGGAGATCAGTCAGTCCTGAGTGTTCATTGGAAGGACTGATACTGAAGCTGAAACTCCAATACTTTGGCCACCTGATGAGAAGAACAGACTCACTGGAAAAGACCCTGATGCTGGGAAAGATTGAAGGCGGGAGGAGAAGGAGATGACAGAGGATGAGATGGTTGGATGGCATCACTGACTCAATGGACATGAGTTTGAGCAAGCTCTGGGAGATGGTGAAGGATGGGGAGAGCTGGCATACTGCAGTCCATGGGGTCATAGGGTTGGACATGACTGAGCAACTGAACAACAAAAGCAAGGTTAACAGAACTTGATTCCTAATGACGTTGTGAGGCTTGATGGAAATAATATGTGTAAAGCTTGCAACAGTGCCCATTACATAGTTAGCACAAACTAAACAGCCTGGCATGGCCTGGCGTGCTGCAGTCCATGGGGTTTCAGAGTCGGACACAACTGAGCGACTGAACTGAACTGAAATGAAATAGGAGATAAACTTTTATTCACTAAATAGAAATTTGTTGAGTGTCTAAGTTCCATATCCTCAGTGGTGTGCAAATGCTTACCTCGACTCCCAGTAAACCCCAAATTTGTTCCGTTTAAGATTAACATTGCAATAGAGTGAACCCAAGAATAATCTGTGTTTCTTATGAAAAGAGTTTCCTAGCTGTGGGGAAAAGATCAAGACTGTTTACAAAATCTGTGATCTTAAAGATAAAATATTGTGTAAAAAAAGTCACCTTTCCCTTTCTCTTTTCCTCTCTTCCTCCTCCTTCCCTCCCGTTCTCTTCCTTCCTTCCTTCAGTATTTCTTGAGAGTTTAGTATGCATTAGATTCTATGGTAGAAATCTGAAAATTCTGTATTATGATGAATACCTCAGACATATTGGTAGTTTTGATATTTGCTCATAAATCCAGTGATTGTTGAGAAGGCAGCTTAAATGATCCTGTGAAAACGTAAATTGATTCACCACAGTAAAGCATTAAAGGTTAGTTTCCTAAATTTCAGGGCCTCCAAACTTGTTGTAATATTCTTCTCCATCAGAAAAGATATTATTGAGGATTAATCTCCTATATAAGTATAATATTAATTATAAATCACTTAGAACTCCTGTAATAATAAATAATATATTGCTTATTTAAAATAATTAACAATAAAGAAATGAGATAAAATAAATGATCTAGTATTTTTTTTTGTACTTCAAGAATTTCTCTGTGCACACCTCTGGGGTTCTCATACCTTACGTAGAAGACACCTCTTCTATGGGATTTATCTTGGCAGAAGAAGAATATATAACTATAAAATATGGGAAAATGTTTTCTTTTTATAAGGCCAACATCTTGAGAAATATTTGGCCAATTTTACACTCTGCCATGCCAAATAAGACTTTACCACAGATACAATATGCAACAAAAAATTGCAGTACATTTTTTGAGATGTGTTGCCTTTTAATTAAGAGTTGTTAAAGCCACTTGTTAATTTCAACAGTAGAGCATAATGGTTAAGCACAAAATCTCTGGGGGCCAATTTCCTGGAATCAGATTTCAACATAACCATCCTTGGATGTGTTACTTCAACTTTTTGTGCCTCTGTTTTTTCATTTGTAAAAGGTAGAATGATGGCAACCCACTCCAGTGTTCTTGCCTGGAATCCCAGGGACGGTGGAGCCTGGTGGGCTGCCATCTATGGGGTCGCACAGAGTCGGACACAACTGAAGCAACTTAGCAGCAGCAGCAGCAGAATGATAGCATGCCTATATATCATAAGGTAGTTGTGAGAATTAGATAACTCCCTAGCACATACTATGTGCCCTAGAGTTACTTTTTTTTGACTAACTTTGATAAAGCTAGCACTGAAAAGCCAAGCTTTCTTTGCTTCATTTCTGAGTAAGTTGTTAAACTACTTTACAAGCATTAAGCAAGAGCCAAAGCACAGACTTCTTGAAGTGAGTTTAATCCTTAACCACAGATAAGCAAATCAAAGGTGATTTATCCAGCTTCTCAAAGGAATAGAGCAGGAAATCAAAGTCAGATCCCCACTTGTGCTGTGCCCCCTGAATCTGTCCCTTCTATTGGCTTTATTCTAGCTGCCCACAGATCGGTCCTTAAGGGGGAAGGGATCTGCACAGGAGGTTCTGAGCCAGTGTCCCCTCCCTCCCTCACTTGTCTGTGTTTTATTGAAATGAATCTCAAAGGTGAATTTTAAGATTGAATGTTGGCAGGAGTATATCATGTCAGGGTATGAAAGGCACTACCCTAAGGAGGCTATTGGAACACTGTGTGCGTTTGTATTCAGGAATTCCAAGTTGGTGCTCAATGAATTTGCTAATTAGATTTTACAAACTGAGGCCACTTCTTTTCACTCTTGCTTAATTAGGAAGGAAGGAAGGAAAAAAGGGAGGAAGGCAGGGAGGGAGGGAGGAAGGAAATGTCGAGTACCTATTCCGTGCCAGATATTTAACCATCATCATTCAATGGAGGTGGGCATTTTACAGGAAGAAACTGAGGCTCAGAACGTTGAAGTAACTTTATCAAGATCACAAAGATATTAAAAGACACAGCCGGATTTATTATATAGTTGTGTAAGATCACCACTCACACATCTGTCTTAATGTCTCCCATGAGACACCCATCATTGTCCAGGCATCCAGGTTTCTGGAAAGATTATCTCCCTGAACAAATGCAAACCTCTGAGCTATCACAGACCCAAAACTTAAGCACAAGCTGAATCTCAGTGACAAAATATTAGTCTTTTGATAATGATTCAGTCAATTTAGCCCTTCCCTGACCCTACAGAATTACATTTACTAGATTACTCATTTTCATGGAAATTATGAAAAATACTAATCAGAGTAAACTGGGAACATAGGAAGCTAGGAAGGGGGATGGCATTCTGGGACTTTCCAGCCTCCTCAGTGAGTTCCCAGAGGCACTCTTTCCCATACCTCTTCTACTCACACTGCTTGCGACTGACTTGAGTCACATTTGTCATAAAAATATCTTCCCAAAGAGTTTCCAGTTTAAAAAAATTATTGTGTTCCATAATTTACTTAGAATTCTTTGGTTTGCATTTTGAACTGCATTTTCCCATAGGATTCATAGTTTCAGTTTAGCTACCAAAACCTCTCTGAAGTATAATGTAGCTGAAATGTACTTAGTACTATACTGGTAAAGTGCAAATAATAGACTTGATAAGAAAATTCTTATAATTTCTAAAATTTAATAAATATGATCATAATAATTGCAACCTTGTACCAGGATCTGCGTTTAAACACAATCTCATGAAAATCTTCGAAGATATCATACCCCATTTTTATAAAAGAGAAAACTTTCTTGAGCCAGATTAAGTAATTAACCAAAAAACACATAATTATTCAATTTTCAGGATTTGAACTCAGATCTAATACAAATTTGATATTTCTAGTTGCTCAAACTCTCTGAATGTTAAGGTAAGAAAAAAAAAAAAACTGGCATCAAAGGTAAGAAATTCAATTTTACTTCCAGTTCTGTTGAAAATATGCTTTGGGTAAGTCCTTTGACTTTCCTGGACTTAATTCACTGATAAGCTGAACAGTTTGGACAACTGGTTTTTAAATTTATCTCGATGATAAATTTCTCATCCCCTCTAAATGCAGCCCTTTTAAAAACTGTTTGTTCCACAGCTAAAATTTTTAGAAACTTTTCTTCCTAGTCGATCAAAATATATTTCCCAATAATCTCCAAAAATTTTTCTCCTAGAACCATACCGAATAAATACATATGCCCTTCTCCATCCATCCAGTCAGTAACTGCACAAGGCAGTACCAGCATTAGGGAGTCCAGAAAGGCTACAGTCAAGTGGGTAGAAATGAAATGAAACTATTAGAATTGATATTTACTTATTTCATACAGATATATCTGAGTCCAGTAGGAACACAGAGGAACTCTGTATGTCTGTCTGAAATATATTAGTGATGGTATGGTTGGCTGTACTGAAGTATTAATAGAAATAAAGACTAATATCCTAGGAGCTTAACACAAATTTACTTTTCACTCAAGTAAATTTCAGTGTGGTTTGTTGATATTTCTATGCAACTCTCTCCCAAGTGATAAACTAGGAGCTAGGTTGTTTTCAACTTACAGTTTTGTCATCTTTGATCCTTCACTTATAACTGCATAGACAAAAACAGAAAATGGAAAATCATGCATAAGGTTTTGTGGCTAGGGTTGTAAATCACTTTTATCACTTCTGATCACATTTCCCTGGCAAGAACTCAGTCACATGGTCCTAGCTCCTTGCAATGCTGACTGGAAAATGCACTCTTCCAGTTATTTCCACAGATCAAATTGTTTGGTGCTCATACTGCATTATGTTTCTTATAAGAACTTGTGGAGTTTACATTGCAGAGTTGCAAATAAGTTAAGATTTGAAAAATGAGCAGGAGTTTTACAGATGATAAGTCTGATGGAGGTGTTTGGGTTAGAAAGAAATTCCTGAGCAAAGATCCAGACAGACCCAAAGAACACAGCAGGTCCAGAGACTAGTATTTGTTACATAAATATTTATTGGGTCCATATCATCCATCAGTTCCTTTGCTTAGTGCTGCACTTATCTTGGGAAAGCTATTTACAGTGGATGTCTCAGCAAGAGTTCTTCCTAAGACAAATTCTTAAGTGAAGATTCTGTATTTAGAAAGTGATATTCCCCAAAGCAAAAGTGAACACAAGGGAAAGTGAAACAGAAAAGGAAGAGAAGCCAGTATGAGGTTGCATCTTCTAACTGGCCACTGATACAAGCAACATGTCACTTGAGCCTGAGGGTTGAAGACTTATGTGTCTCATAACTGCTCTAAGAAGATTTGAAGTTGTGCACAAAAGATGTCCAATAGCATCTTCTTCCAGTACCATCCACCTCTTACATTACTCAGATCCACTGTGGCCTTCCATTAGTCCAATCCAGGACAAAGTTCCATTTCAAAAGTAGTCAGTTATTAAAAGTAGATTAAGGGTACTAGCTCCAGTTCCTGCTGCTGTAACTGGTACTGAAGCACATGATTTTAATTCAGTCTCTCACTCATATACTATCTGTTATGGGTTGAATGTTTACATCCTCCCAAAATGTATGCACTGAAACCCTAACCCCCAATGTGACTGCATCTGGAGATAAGGCCTCTACAAGTAAGGTTAAATGAAGTCACAGGGTTAGGCCCTAATCCAGTAGGATTATAATTAAGAGACATCAAGGAGCTTGCTCTGTCCCTCTCTTTCATCACCTGGACCAAGGAAAGGCCAGGTGAGCACACAATGAGAAGGAGACCATCTACAAGCCAGGAGGAGAGCTCTCACCAGGAACCACATGGACCACCACCTTGATCTTGAATTTCCCAGCTTCCAGAACTGGGAGAAACACATTTCTGGTGTTTAAGCCACTTAGTCTCTGGATTTTATTATAGCAGCCTGAGAAAACTGATACACTATCCATTGAATATTTTCCTTACCCTTAGACTGTTTTTGGTTGGTCTAGTGGTCTTTCCTAGTAGTCAAGGTCGCTTGCCTAATGATATAGTCTAGACCTTCAATCCTGAGGACTTATGACTCATGCGTTTGTCAGGTCATGGTTGTTGCACTGGCCCATTCATCATAATCAATGGGTACAGAACCCCAAGTAAATATTCCGGTTAATAAATGCTCCAACTTACCTCCTTTGTATAGTAACAACACTAGCTAGCTCCTCATGGAAACCATGATCAGTTACCCACACCAGTGCTGTAATCATTTTCTCACTTGCTGGTTCACTAGCATAAAGATTCCAGAGTGACTAAAAGGTCACTCTAGCTTCACAAAGAGTAGAACTCTTCCTTTTTCCTTTGGAGGTAAATCCTTTAGGAAAATAGTTCCTCAAGTCCGTCAGAGTCCGAGCACAAATTTTACATGTGAATTTCAAAAAACAGTGTCTATTTTATGTAAATCTATCGCTTCTTGGATTCACGTATTTTACCTGTTGCAGACCCAGCAGCATCTCTTGATCCTTAACTCAATATATTTACTCTATTCTGAAGATAATGCTGAAACCCTGAGGGCGATATTACTGAGCTGGCACATTAGTTGAGTGTTTAATAAGCATTTCCACTACTCTAGTAGGCTTCTTGATGATTGAGTCTAAAATAAGTAGATCCCACAGTTATGATGGTATTTTAAGCATTTTGTAAGCCTTTAATTGTGGTACTAGTTGTAGCACTGAAGGCAGAAAAGACAAACCCATATCCTTATATATGACAATTTCAGGAAAAATAAAGCATCTCTCCCTCCAGGGTGGAAGAAGTTTGATGCAATCAATCAGCACCAAGCTGACTGGTTTCACTGAGGGAGGGTCCCATTAATGGTGCTATACACAAGTTAGAAGCACAGACTAGGGAAAAGTTGGTTGGTGTGGGTGAAGCACTGGATATATACAGTTCACTTTAGATATGTAGAGCTTGAAGAATGGGTTAGAAATTTAGATTTATACATTCAGAAGATAATTGGGAATATCAGTAGGGAGTTCAAGAGTGAGACCCTGGGCTGAGTAGGGTGGTGAATGAATAGCCTATGGATGGTATACTCAGAATAAAAACTTCAGTCACAGAGAGCTTGCTATTCACACCTGCAGTTCTCTCAAGGATAATTCTTGGCAACTGTAAAGGAAAAGGGAGAAGACTGAAACTGAAGCAACTTCAGTCTGTGATAATAGGAAAGGTGATATATTAAGAGGATTCTTGGGATTTTTACTCTTGTTTTCCTTGATCATATAGTTGAAGTTGCTAGAATAGATGGTGGGTATCAATGCTGAACCAGTACCTCATTTGGAAGAAACTATTTCCCTAAGGATAAGAAAAGTTCTCCACACTTAGTTTTCCTGTAAATAACAATAACAGCTAACCACTTAAGAGTGCTTAATATATCAGCTATCATTTGAGTCTAGAACTTCCCTAAAAGTAGGCTGCTTGCTGTGATGGGTTATGGTTTGGTTGAACAAATGTTCTGGTTTTCCCAGTAATATTTCAGTTTCATACTTCAGTAGTATTTCAATCGCCCAGTAATATTTCAGTGCCCTCCTTCCGGGTAGCTCAAATGGTAAAGAATCTGCCTGCAATGCAGAAGACCTAGGTTAAATCCCTGGGTCAGGAAGATCCCCTGGAGAAGGGCATGGCAACCCACTCCAGTATTATTGCCTAGAGAATCCCATGGACATAGGAGCCTGGTGGGCTACAGTCCATGGGGTCACAAAGAGTCAGACACAACTGAGTGACTAACAGACACACACACATTTCATTTTCTGCCTAGGGTACCAATCCGGGTGTAATTATTAATGTGCCCGATTTCATTCTCTGAAGTGTTGATATCTATATTATCCAGTCCTCCTAGTTATAAATATGATAAGATATCCAGTCCTCCTAGTTGTAAATATGATAAGATATTGATCCCTTCAAGGAGGCTAGACAGCTTACCATAGTTGGGAAACCCCAAGTTAGTATTCTCTGGCTTCATCCATTTGTCTTAGTGTGCTAGGCAATGTTACAATTTTTAATGTGTGCCACAATGAGAAAAAGGTAGAGAATCTGGGCAACTTGCTTGGTATTATCATCTCAATTTTAGAGGTAAGGATATGGGTTAAGTGGCACAACGAAGATCAAACTGGAAAAGAGAAGATAAAAATCCAGATCCCTCTAAATGATATCATCTTGCTTTCCAAGCATCCTAAAAAGGACATCCAGTTAATGCATCCTATGCTCAGGGATGCCAATCACATACTCATTCTGTTTATGCTGAAATCATTTTGGGACAGTGATATGAGAAAGCATTCACCTTTTCAGACTTTATCAAAAAGAGAAATACTTCTTACTTTTTGGAAACAACTGTGCCATTTGGGACCCAACCAACTATTTCAGAGAAGTAATAAAATCAGTGAACTAGAACCTGATATAGAGTATAATTTATTCTGCACACGATTTACATTTATGTGGTTCCTGACTTTGAATCCTCACATCACACTGAAACACAGCTCTCTTATCAAGCACAGTTTCAAAGTGGCTCAGCAGGTAAAGAATCTGCTTGCATTGCAGGAGATGCAGGTTTGATCCCTGGGTCGGGAAGATCCCCTGGAGTAGGATATGGCAACCTACTCTAGTATTCTTGCTTGTTAAATTCCATGAACAGAGGAGCCTGGTGGGCTACACTCCATAGGATCACAAAGAGTCGGACATGACTGAGCATTCGTGCACAACTTATTTACAAGCAGTTGAAAAACACAACCTGGTAAAGACTTCAAATTCTCCTCTCCATTGTAACCGGTCACACAAAGAGCTTTCCTGAATGTTTATCTATACATTTCAGTCACTAAAATAGTAATGATATTCTCTTTGTAGTTGCAAGAATATTTCTCTTCGCAAAGCGTAAGTTCAATTGGAACTAAGTCAATGAAGAGAAAATTAAATCACATATGATTATGGAAAGAACTTTCCTGCCCTAACTCATCCAAAGTTACCCAGTTACTAAGTGGAAGAGTCGGAGAAGGCAATGGCACCCCACTCCAGTACTCTTGCCTGGAAAATCCCATGGACGGAGGAGCCTGGTAGGCTACAGTCCAGGGGGTCGCTGAGAGTCAGACACGACTGAGTGACTTCACTTTCACTTTTCCCTTTCATGCACTAGAGAAGGAAATGGCAACCCACTCCAGTATTCTTGCCTGGAGAATCCCAGGGATGGCGGAGCCTGGTGGGCTGCCGTCTGTGGGGTCGCACAGAGTCGGACACGACTGAAGCGACTTAGCAGCAGCAAGTGGAAGAGTAGGGAATTAAAGCCAGATTTAGTGGGTTTCAAAAGTCCAGGGTTTTGAAATGATGTTCAAAGATATCTTTAGTGATTCATGTCACTCATCTGGATTCCCATCGTTTTGAGACAATTCCTCAAAGCTGATTCAAATCCCTTTGCTTGAATTCTCTCTCCAACTACAACTTTCTAATTTTCTCTAATTACAATAAAGTACTTCTTTTTAACATCATTAAAGTTTCCAGTTGCTCAGTCTCATCTCTTTCTCAATAATCTAAAACCATTCATTTATTTCTGGCTTTACTTTCTGATACTAATCAGGTAATACTTTTTGGCCAACAATTTCCACAAAGCTTTCCCCCAATACTATTGGATTCCCTTTCTAACTATCCTGGGTAAACCCTACCGGCCCTTTTAATGAGATTCCTTTGTGAAGCAATGTAATTAACTAGATAAGAACTTGAAGAGACTTGAAGGCATTTGGTCACTGGAACAGAACATTCAAGCCTTGTAAATAAAATGCCATCATCCAGAAAATTTGGTCTACAGGATCCCATTTATTCTGGTCCATTAAGTGATTGGTTAAATATTTTGAGCATTTGGATGTCAGTCCCTAACCATGGTTGTTCAGTTCCTTTTGAGCACAAATATATTTAATATCGTAATGCTAAGATCCCACATGCCTTGAGGCCAAAAAAATAAAACAGAAGCAATATTGTAATAAAAAAAGACTTTAAAAGGTCCACATAAAAAATCTTCAAGAAAAATAAAATTTTAAAAGTTTCTTCTAGTAATATGAAATATATCTTTTTTGGGGGGACCATGCTATGTGGCTTGAGGGATCTTAGTTCCCTGACCAGGGATTGAACCCAGGCCCTCAGCAGTTAAAGTTCAGAGTCCTAAACTTTGGGCCACCAGGGAATTCTGAAACATATCCTTTAACAACCAAATGTTTTTAGGTATTTCATTAGGAAATGTTTAAGTTGTATTATTGTGATACAACTATTTCAAGAAACAAGTTAGTGATGTTTTACTAATATATTTAAAGATTTTTCTATTAAATTGATGAGATTCATCAATTTAAACAATATACTTAATAAAAAGTACTAAACCTTGATGAATATATACACTAAAAAGCATACACAGGCATATTCATATAATCATATCAAATATATAATTGAGTATTGATATTTATGAAGTGGGACTATAACTCGAGTTACTTTTTTCCCAAGTTACCTATATATATAAGATCAATTTCATTATTCATTGATCCCTGCTTTGTAAGGCACAGAGTAATAGAACTAAGCTTATATTTGTGAGTACGAAAAGAAAAATTTTAGAATGAAAGTGATTGTCAAATTCAATATGGTTTTGATCTTTACCTCTGCAAAAACACAAATGGTCAAGCTTTGGTGTCATAAACTGTAAATTATGAATGCTAAAACCATAGAGGAGTTGTAATGATTCCAAGTTTCCATTTTTAAAAACTGTAAGTGGTTATCTCCACTTCCTACTTTGAATTTGGAAACAAATGTAATATTAAATAATCACTTTTACTGAAAGAATTACTGGTTCAGGCTCAGTAAAAGTGGAATAGAAAGTGAAAGTGAAGTCACTCAGTCATGTCCAACTCTTTTCATCCCCATGGACTGTAGCCCACCAGGCTCTTCCATCCATGGAATTTCCTAGGCAAGAGTACGGGAGTGGGCTGCCATTTCCTTCTCCAGGGGATCTTCCCGACCCAGGGATCTAACCCGGGTCTCCCTCATTGCAGGCAGATGGTTTACCGTCTGAGCCACCAGGGATTCCAAACAGGTTTAGGGTGGAAAGAATTCAAAGAATCAATAGGTCTTGCAAGCCTTACTTATCAGGGAACACTAGTTCAGTTAACAAACATTTTTTGAGCACCCATTTATAGGGCTTCCCTGGTGGTTCAGATGGTAAAGAAACTGCCTTCAGTGTAGGAGACCTGAGCTCAATACTTGGGGTGGGAAGATCCTCTATTGAAGGGAATGGCTACCCACTCCAGTATTCTTGCCTCAAGAATTCCTTAAACAGAGGAGCCTGGTGGGCTATAGTCCATGGAGTCAAAAAGAGTCAGACAGGACTGAGCGACTAACATTTTAACTTTTTATAAGCTTTCAGTAGTTCCTGCATCACTCTTGATGTTATGTCACTACATGGCATTTGGTCCATTGCTTCGGATCACTACAATATTCTGTCTCCATGCAACTGTTTCATTTGGTCAGAGCAGGGCTTTCTGTCAAAGCAGTAGCTAAACTAGTAGAGTCACTTTTCCCTCTCCTTCCTCTCCCCTCTTCAGTCTACAAGGGCATTACTGGGATTTAGCCTCTAGGCAAAATGTAACCAATTTTTTTTAGGATACCATTTGCCTGATCACCAGGCAAAATACCAGCCTGTTGTTTTTATTTCCTTTACTGTACTCTTATCGAAATTTGTGCTTTCCTTTCAATGTCCTACTTCTCATTTCCTGTCCAAATTTTTCTATGATACTAATTATTAAAAGCCTCAACTCCATCACCTAATGCATCCTATACATTCTGACTTAAGAGTATCCCCTAGGACACCTTAGACCCCTGTGCCTCATTCACATGGAAGCTTTTTATTTTCCCATATTCACTCAGGCTCAGGGTTGACAGGAAGAGCGGAGCTCTCCCCATCATCACAATGATCTGTAGGCCATGACTCTTCCACTTGTTTGTTAACATCTTGTATCCTGTGTGAATTCATATGTGTGAATTTCATGTGAACTTGTCGTGGTTTCCATCACTCCCTCTGCATTCATGAAAGGTTTGCATTCATGATTGGCTTCACCACCAAGCCCACTGTCTTCCTCTCCACCACATTTCTTGCAATCAACCTTAATAGCCTCAACATTTCTATCTATCCATCACAGTGGTCTATATCCCATCTCAATTACATTCATATGAACATCCTTTCTGCCAAATAACTGGGCCATTTTGGAAACATCCTGTGATTCCAATTCACTTACTCTTAATATACACAATGAATCAGATCTCCATTACTTTCCCTCACCACTTCTTTTTTTTTTTTTAATTTTTCAGCTGCACCCCTGGGCATGTGGGAACGTAGTTCCCCAATTAGGGATTGAACCTGTGCCCCGCACCCCTGACCAATCGCATTTGAAGGCAGAGTCTTAACACCTGGGCTGCTGAGAAAGTCCCTCCCTTATCACTTCTTTTAAAAATATACATCACCCTCTTCTGCATTGTGCTCCTTTTCCTGCTTAGATCTCATCTTCAGAAGTGCTTTCACTTCCTTGTGAACACTCTTAAGTCACTTTCCCCTCCTCTTTATCTTACTCTGCCATTTGTTGCCTGGTGAAACGCAAGCTTGATTAAACTCAGCTATCCTCTTGCTCTGTGCTTGCACCTAAGATGCTATATGTTGCTGGAGGAAAGGACACAGGTATGCTGATAGACCTTATTTTAATTTATGAACTCTGCAATGCCTGATAATCCTACCACACTCCTTCAGAAAAATTACTCCCGCATTCTCCACTCTACCACCCTTTTCTGACAGCCACCCTTTCCTCCTATCTCATTCTCAGCTGAAAACATTGCAGGATAATTCCTCCCAAAACAACCAGGAAAGGAACAATTTCATCTTCTTCTCTCTGATGCTAGCACTTCCTTCTGTTTACCTCTTCTTGCCACTGTCTTCTTCCTGTTTTAATGGACCAGGTATCCTGCTGTCACAGAAGGCCTTCCCCTTCACTGGTGCTCTGGAGGCCGCAACTATTCCTTTTCTTTACTGCACATCATTTTCTTCCTCACCACAGGATCATTCATATTTGCCCACAAATTTCCTGGTAGCTCATGAGCTTTCCTGGTGGCTCAGACAGTAAAGAATCTGCCTATAATGCAGGAGACCTGGGTCCGATCCCTCGGTTGGGAAGTTCCTCTGGAGAATGAAATGGCAATCCACTCCAATATTCTGGCCTGGAGAATTCCATGGACAGACAGAGGAGCCTAGTGGGTTACAGTCCATGAGGTTGCAAAGAGTCAGACACAACTGAGCGACTAACTCACTTTTATGCCTTAATACCCATCTTTTAAAAAGACCCCATAATTGTTTCCAGTTTTCATTTCAGTATCTGCTCCATTTTAAAGAACCCTCTGAACTCATTGCTTCCCCTTCCTCACATTCTATGTGTTCCTAGTCTGACTGTAACTGAACAGCCATTAACTGAAATTATTTTTTTAAGGGTCACCAACATCTTACATCTTCCCAAAGTCAATGGCAAATTTTCTGTTCCCCCTTTTCTCAACATCTCAGTAGGAGTCAACAAATCTGACTAATCTTATCTCTTAATTTCATTTTCAAGGTTTTTGAGACCATATTTATATAGTGTTTTTTCTCCTTTCTTGGGACATTCTTTCTCATTTCCTTTACTGGCTCTTTCTCTTTTTTCAGATCTATAAGTATAGGAAATCCCTAGGGCTCTGTCCTCAGCCTTTGTCTGTTCCTAGAACACACATCCTGAGGCAATTTTAACTATTCCCATGGCTTCAAATGTCATCTAAATGCCGACTTTCCTCATATAAAGTACTGCAATTAATTTCGATGGATAAACAAATGAATGGCAAAAGGGTAACCGTTCCCATACTCTTGTATGTATCTTGTATATGTCTTACTGTGTAACCTCAGGAAAATTACATAATGCGTTTATGCCTCAATTGGTAACATTACTTAATGTCTGGAGTTCTTATGAAAATTAAATGATAATGTACCCAAAGCACTTAGCCTAGTGTCTGACAAACTGGAAGCACTCGATAAATTCGAACACAACAATACATATTAGTTATACCAGGGATGGGCTATTATTTAGAAAACACAATTAAGCCAAACAAAACCAAGTTCTTAAATGTTCATCTCAAGATCATATTTATAAGAATATCACAATCACGTGGCATTTCAAGAACTATTCATGAGCTTTCGTATTTAATTAATCTTTTTTTTCAGCCAAGGTGATGGTTTCATGGCTCCTCCACACATGACCAAAAGCAATCTGTCCCCTCTATCTTATATAAGAATGGAGACAACTGAATAGACACTTAGGGAAGGTGTTAGTTATTAAATACATACATGGGGTTTAAGTCTATCCACAACGGGAATAATTGGAATATTTACTCCCTTTGGGGAATATAAGCAAAAGGAAAACATAACTGATTTCTTTCAAATTCTTACAGTTTTATAGGGATGCAAACACTTTTTACCTACAATGTCTCATTTTATCTTTAAATCAACCTTGTGAGGTGGCAGGAAGACTATAATTTTTATCTCATAGTTGAAAATAGTGAGGTTAATTGACTCCCACGGTTTATAATTGGCAAATTCATACCTGGAAAACAGTTCTTGATTGCTAGTCTGCTGAACACTCCAGTACTAGTCCTCAGTGCTGCTACCTTGGTAGATTTTATGATGAACTGATTTTATTATATGAAATAGAACAGGTTGTTTTTCACTTGTTAACAACAACACCTCTATTTTATTGCCATCTAAAAGATTTCCGTAATATCCCTTGACTGAGAAACTGTACTTATCTGAGCTCTAGTCTACTGTATATAACTTTACAAACCATGAAACCTGGTACATTAACACTTGAGAGTTTTCATAAGGCAGAAGACACCCAGACACTCACCAGTTATAAAGCATGACCAATGAAGGAGAAAGGGCTATGATAAAAGCAGAGCCTACAGAGAGATTTCCTTACAAAGCCTAGAATAGACAGCAGGTTCAGAATCACTCACAGCTGGGTCTTCATCACTTTGCCATGGCATTTGAAGAAAAAAAAAAAAAAAAACTTTTGAGTGTATTTTCTCAGCTAAAACCGAGGACCCTAATATCTAACTCACAGCATCATCATGAGGCACCTAACATATTACTGGTGCTGGATAAGCATTTGTTCCCACCTCAAATCCCTCAAAAACCACTGGTTCATTTGGGTTAACGATGTTACCCTGAAGGAAGAGTGAAGACCAATTCCAACTGGGCATTTTATTACCAAGTGCAGTAGAAAGTAATTAAAATCAAATGTATACCCTTGTTTTGTTCTTTGGTTTGAATGCATTCATCTTGTTTTTAAAAATTGTCAATGACAATGGAGGAAAAAAGCTGTATGAAAGGTATTAGAATGTTTATATTCCTCAGCCTACTGAAAATATCATTTTAAAAGTAGAAGCTTAAGAAAAATTTGATAGTGTTTAATTTGAAGAAATGAACTCTTAGACAAGTATTGCTTTGATTCCCTCAACGAGATTTTTGCTGATAAATGAACATAATCTCATGTATTATATACAGAGACTCCTTTAAAAATCTGCCTCCATTAGCCTTTTAAAAATGTCATCTTTTACTCATCCACATCACGGTTTTTCTCCCTCAAATAGCCCCTAATTACTAGAAAGGAAAGAAGAAAAAGGACTAGGATATGAACTGTATTACTTTTCAGAATCTAGAAATCTGCTTAAGATGTATTTTCATAATTATAGCTTACACAAATATCCTGGAAGTAAAAGACTCTGAGTATTTCTAATTATCTTACAGATTATCAAGTTAGAAGAGAAAATGGCCAAAATACTTAACTGAGCATCTTCTTGTGAGGATCAAACTGATTAAATAACCTTTATGAGCAAAAGAGAATTTCCACATTTGCATCATAAATGGATCTATTAACTTTTAAACAATCTTTTTATTTTGTATTGGGGTATAGTCTCTTAACTTTTAATATTGTTTTAAAGTTTGAGAGCTATAAAAGTTATAACTTTTAAATGGCTTTACTCATACCACATATAAATTACTTTTTAGTCAGAAAAGACATTTCAGATTTATTTCATGACAAGCCAGCCACAAGGTGTTACTTTTAGTCCCACTTAGCAGACAGCTAGAAACTGAATATCATAGATGTAAGTAATCTGTCCAGGATATACTTCAAATAAGTGGAATGAATAGTTTGAACTTGAGCCTGGGTCTCTTGAGCCCACTTTGGCAATGCTTTTCACTATTCACTTTGCCTGAGACTTATAGGACTTTGATTTGAGTCCCATGTTAGTTGCTTCTGGGCAGTCAACTTTGGGTAAGTCAACTAACTTCTCTGAAGCTCAGGTATCTTTTTTTAAATTTAATTTAATTTTTCAATATTGTACAATTTTATTTGTCAATTGCATCTCAATATAGGGATGGTGGGAAACCTCATCTCATTCCTTGCCATCACTCCCCCAAACTGCTCTTGAGGAGGACCTGGCACAACCCACCCATGAAATCTCCGGCTGAGACCCTGGCAGAAAACAGACTGCTTCACGCATTAGCAGCCCAGAGTTATTTTGGGTCTGCCACTTACCAGCAATGTGTGCTTGTGTGGGTCACTTAACCTTTCTGGGCTTCTGCTTCTTATCTATAAATCTACGAGGCTGGGCTGAAGACTTGAGTATCTGCCAGATCCTTCTTGTCCCAGTGTTCTCTGATCCAACTTATGAACCAATAATAAGGATTCCCAAACTAAAACAAAGTCAATGTTGCCTCCAATTTGGAATGCACTGACGTGATGTTACTAGATTTAGTGTATCTGTGGAGAGGGGAAAAAAAAAAACAGTTTACTGGCAGCCTGGGTGAGTCAAAAGGCCAAGCTATTTTTGGTAAAGACCACTAAACAGGCTTGGGCATTTATATGCATTTTCTCAGCAACAGGACACAGGCATCTTGTCCACATTCCAGGGAAAGACCTACCAACACCTTTGCTACAGTCCAACAGTGAAATAAACATACTTAGCTGCATAAGGACAACTCACAGTGAATGCTGGGGGGGGGGGGGGTTGTTTGTTTGTTTGTTTTTAAGGTTGCTTATGCTTTGCAGTCTGCAAGTTGGTTATCTTATCAAGTTGGTAGTCATCAGGTGGGACTCACAGCTTCAGCAGGGGAGTTAAGAAGCATTTCTGGACTACTTTTTTTCCACTTGCCTATACTAAATTGAATTAAGACACCTTATAAAGATTCCTGTGGTCAGGGCTAAGAGATACAGTGACCATCGTGTATAGAGTTCGGATGACAACTTTGTAAATGACAGGCTGACAAATGGTCTTTCTAATACATAATGATGATTAGGATAAAGAATATGTTTTCCTTTTATCATCAAAACTTTTGACATTTTAGGTAGTGCACCTCTGATGGAGAGAGCTAACTCCAGGATGTAAAGTAACACTTACTGATGCTAAGTCACCCTACTGGGTGGTACATTTGGAAACCGCCAAGAGAATCAATTCTAAAAGTTCTCTTCACCAAGAAAAAACTTTCCTTGTATCTATGAGAGCTGATGGATGATAAAACTTATGGTGATTATCTTTTCACAATATGTCAGTCAAGTCACAATGCTATAGACATTAAACTTACACAGGGCTGTCTGTCAGTGATGACTCAGTAGAATTGAAAGGAAAAAAGTTTATAAGGAAAATGTTTAATGAAAATTAATCAATTTTAGAAAAAAAGTGCTAACGCCCATAGTTAGCACGTTAATGAGGCAGCAAAATACAACATTTAGAAGTGAGAATTTGAAAATCACAGTGTTGAAATGTGAACTCCAGCTCTGTCTCTTTTATTCACTCTGACACCTCGGGCAAGAGATAGCCTCTGGGAGACTCAGTTTTCCTATCTGTATGATGGTGAGAATCATTGCACCTAATGTGAATATAAATACACATATAATGCAGTCAGCATACGGGCTAATGCATAAGCACTAAGTCAACACTATCAGCAATAATAATCTATTACAAAAGTAAACTTTGAATTATGCTTTGTATAATTATATACTTTGTATCTTTTGTATTAGGTATTGTATTGTAAAAAGTTAACCAGATTTACCCTCAACTCTGCTAACCATGAGCCTCTGAAGACACAGGGGCTTGGTCAAGCCATCTTCCAACCACCAGGGAACTGAGAAATGGAGGTGACACTGAGAAAACAGATGGAAGAAATGTGGAAAGAAAAGTCAGGCTGCTAAAGCATTATTTATACTATAGTATCAGTTACATTATTGATCAAGGAAAAGAAAGTTTAGTCTTGAAATGTTCAGTTGTGTAAGCTAAGGAGTTCTCTATTTTAGTTGAGCCAGCTTGAGATATATCTTATGCTACTTACAAACAAACAAACAAACAAAAAAACACCAAACCAATGCCTATTAGATCCTTGCTAAAAATGCAGTTTCCTTGACCTTCCAATCTTCAAGCTCTAATCTTCAAGAGTGGTTCTAAGGAATTCAGAATCCTTAACGAGGTCCTCAAATGATTCTCCTACAAAACCAGTGTTAGGGACTGAACTGCGTATCCCCCAAATTCATTTATTGAAATCATCACTCCAAAATGGCAACCCACTCCAGTATTCTTGCCTGGAGAACCCCATGGGCAGAGGAGACTGGCAGGCTATAGTCCTTGGGGTAGCAAGAGTTGGACATGACTTAGCGACTAAACCAACCAACCAAACAGTACCTCAGAAGATGACTGTATGTGGAGACAGGGTTTTTAAAGAGGTTTTAAAGTGAAATGAGGCCATTAGGGTGACCTCTTATTCAATACAACTGATGTCCTTATGAAAAGAGATCAGGACAATTAGGACACAAACATACAGTGGGGAGACCATGTGAAGACACAGGAGAAGACAGACACGTACAAGCCAAAGAGGCCTCAGGAGAAATCAGCTCTGATGATACCTCCGTCTGGAATTGGACAAAATAAACTGCTGTTGTTTAAGCCACCCAGTTGGTGGTACTTTGCTACCACAGTCCTAGAAAATGAAGATAATCAGCTATGGGAAACATCAATTCTGGAACTCCTCACTCCATGTCAACATCTGGTTTGCAACCTTTCAGGCAAGCAATCCTGCAGCCTTTGTTTGAATCTCCCTGCAAAGGGAATCCTTAAAATTCTAGCATTACCTATCTCATCTTGGAACTGCTCAGTGTGAGAAAATCTTCCTTACTTTACACTGAAATTTATGTTATCATAACAGTTAAGCTTCCTAATGATAACACTGGGACATGCTAAGATTCTAAAGCGGTTTCAGAACAGTCAAAGAAAGCATTTTACTTGCTGAAAGTTTAATGCTATGTTTACTACTGACGGTATAATATTTGATTTGAATATTCTAGCTTTTAATTAACATAGGATATTTGACAAATATTATTTGATTATAACCAGCACTCTCAATTTACTGATCATTCTGGATAAAACAGAGTTTATCGTAGTTTCTAAAATAAAAATATTATGTGTGAAGTTTTCTTCCCCAGGGGATTTTGAACTTCTGAAGTGCAATCAACAAATGATGATAAAATCTCAGTAAGTTTGGCTGCATTGTCCTTTCTAAGGTCAGATCCTTTAGCTTCAGAGGAAATGCTTGCTGCATACAATTTCTACCTGCAATCCGCAGGCTGCCTATTCCTATAAACCTATAGGTAATACTCCTGTCAGGAAGTAATATTTTTACTGTTTTATTTAAAATAGTCCTATCAACTGTTTTACTGAAACAATGATTATTTTGGACAGGTTCTGCCCAGTGGAGTTGTTTAAACTGATTCAATTACCTGTGTAATTGACCTCCAAAGCTTTCCCATTTTAAAGAGATATTTCTCATTTTAAAGCAGACACTGACGGTCAGGCTAAAGTTGAATAAAGGTCCTTTCACTTCAGCTGACTCTACTGAAACTCGTATTAATAGTGTAATGATAGTAATAATAATAACTAACATTTATTAACTGCTTACAGTGATTCTGTAGTGGGCTTTATACATATTGCCTTATTTAATACAATTACCCCTTGATAGAGGTTGTATGTACTATCAGCGTTTTACAGATGAATCTCAGAGAAGTTTTATAACTCCAAATCACACACTTTAGTAAGTAGCCGAACTAAGCTCCTTACCAAGCTTGATTTGGCTTTAAGGTCTTGCTCTCATTGACTGTGTGCATTCCACAAAGAGAATACACAGTCTGAGAAAAGAAAAATTTATCCTCTCGACAACATCTGTATAACATCTGTAAAACAGGGATATTAACACTTGCCCCTTGAGATTGTTGTAAAGATTAAATATGGATGTAATTTATTTCAGTATCTGGCCCTAGTTCTTGGCACACATTTCTTCAGTGCTTTATAAATGTCAATTTTCTCTTTTTCAGCAACTTTTGCCCATGTATTTCCAGGGCGCCGATCTGGGCCACATGAGAAAATCTACAACTAGAAAGTACAGCTAATTCTGACTTCCTTGAGTTTATATCCAAGTGTAAAGGCAAAAGACTGTGATATGAAAAAGTTACAAAATAATCTATTTTAATGAGCGCTGAGAGCAGGGTTTTTGTAGTCAGAATACACTGGATTTGTACTCTATCTCCACTATTTCCACCCACCATTTGTAAAATCTTGGACCAGTTACTTTCCCTTTAAAGGTCTGAGCATTCTTGTCTGTAGCACAAGGATCTACGTCATGAGGTTGATATGAGGATTTTAACAACCACTCTTCATTGGTGTTAATTTGTTCCAGGGGGGGCTGTGAGAAATGTGCTTACTGTATCTCACTTAATCCTTACAACAAGGATGAAATATGCTCTAGTTCACGATTCTCATGTTGAGATAATCAAGACACAGGGAGGTAAATATTTGATGAATGTCACTTGGACAGTAAGTGTCATAGCTGGGGTGCTTTTTCAGGCAGTGTGGCTTTATAGCCCATTTTCCTAACATACTATACAACACTGACTTTGAGATTATAAATGATATATGAGATGTTTAGGAAATATTTTAAATGCTAAAAAACAGTTTATTATAATTTGTTGTTTACTCGCTAAGTCACGTCCAACTCTTTCGCAACCCCATGGAGTGTAACCCACCAGGCTCCTCTGTTGATGGGATTTCTCAGGCAAGAATACTGAAGTAGGTTGCCATTTCCTTCTCAAGGGGATCTTCCTGACCCAGGGATCGAACCCATGTCTCCTGCATTGGCAGACAAATTCTGTACCACTGAACCACCAGGTAAGCCCATTAATTTGTAAAAATAAAAGCAAACTAATTAAACAGTTCTTCCTTGGGCTGAAAGGAAAGAATAAAAGGTTGTCCAATTTGTGAGGATAATAATGCCTTTAAGCACAATGAATAGCACTATGGTTTTGGTTTTTTTTATCCCCTAAAAGAAAGAAAGCTCCATGTCTATGAAGTTGATGACCTTTCCAGACTTTTTCAAGATTCTTGCTTCTTCTTCACGTCATTTTAAAGATAACTTCCAATTTGATGACTGTTCTCATTAGCTCTGGGCCACTTGGCTTGCTTTTTCTAACAAAGGTCCACAGAAAAATCATGCATGGCAGATGTGATTTCCTTGAAGTTCTCAGTGGTCTAATCTGCCTTGATGTGGTTCCTTTCATGGTTTTACATGGCACTTGTGGGACATAAGTGGGCATAAGGCCAGCTAGGCTATATTGTGTCTATTTGTTTTCTCTTCAAATGAAGATTGTGTTTAAATGAAAAATTGTGTTCCAGGAACAAATTATTTCCCTTTGAAGCACTATCTCCTAACATAACATTTGAAGGTTTTGTGGAGAGAAATAATTTGTATTCTTATACAGTTCTCCATGTTAATTGTGCCCTTCCATTTACAGTGGAGAAGGAGAAATTCAGATCCATCCTCCATTCTTCAATATTAAGACAGGATCTACACAGAAAGGCTGGTAGTTTTAAAAAATCATTTTCCAGATTACATACTCTCCACACAAGTATGTATATATATATATATACATACACATATATATGTATGTGTGTGTGTGTATACAACGTAGGTAAGAAAAAATTTTTCTCTCTTTCCTACTTCAGTTCTCTTCCTCTTCCTAGGAGTATATTCTTCTCAGGTGTTTTGGTATATTTCCCTGCAATGCAGGAGACCTGGGTTCAATCCCTGGGTTGGGAAGATCCCCTGGAGAAAGGAAAGGCTACCCACTCCAGTATTCTGACCTGGAGAATTCCATGGACTGTATAGTCCATGGGGTCCCAAAGAGTCAGACATCATGTTCTTTTTAATGATCTCAAATTCTTCAGTATAGGTATAAGCTTGCTGATACATTTTTCTTTTTTAATCTATCATTTTCCCTCTAGTGTTTCAGAAGTTATATGTCCTCTTTCTAACTCCCATACTGTTGCTGCCCTTACAGTTTTATAGTATGTACAGACATAGCTCCTTTTATTGCACTTTGCTTCATTGTGCTTCAGACACATTGCATGTTTTTGTTTTTTTTTTTTAATAGATTGAAGGTTTGTGGCAACCTTGCATTGAGCAAGTCTGTCAGCAACATTTTGCCAACAGCATTATTTCATTATTGTTAAATTAAGGTATGTTCAGTGTTTTTTTTAGACATAATCCTATTCCATACTTAATGAATTACAGTATATCAGTATAATATAAAGGTAACTTTCACACGCACTGAGAAACCAAAAAATTCATGTGACTTATTTTATTGTCATATTCACTTTATTGTGGCGGCCTGAAACTGAATCTCAAGGCAGTACCTCTTAAGTACATAGAGAGTATATGAAATCTATTACTATCTAGAGCTAGTGTGTGTATATACCTTACCCATAAGAAAAGAAAAATTTTGCTTACATTTTATCCTTTGTCACATGCTACTAGCACACTGATACAACCCGAGAATTTTCAAGATTATGATTTTACTCATTGTTCCAAGATTTTCTTTGTCTTTAGTGTTCTGCAGCTTGAATATGTTATGCCATGTATGAAGGTGTTTTTGGTGTTTATCCTGCTTGGTATTCTAAGATTCCTGGATCTGTGGTTTGATATCTGTCACTAATTTTAAAATTGTTACTGCAGCTATGAAAATTTTAAATGGTGACTGCAGCCATAAAATTAAAAGATGCTTGTTCCTTGGAAGAAAAGTTATGACCAACCTAGACAGCATATTAAAAAGCAGAGACATTACTTTGCCAACAAAGGTCTGTATAGTCAAAGCTATGGTTTTTCCAGTAGTCATGTATGGATGTGAGAGTTGGAACATAAAAAGGCTGAGCACCGAAAAATTGATACTTTTGAGCTGTGGAGTTGGAGAAGACTCTTGAGAGTCCCTTGGACTGTAAGGAGATCCAATCAGTCCATCCTAAAGGAAATCAGTCCTGAATATTCATTGGAAGGGCTGATGTTGAAGCTGAAACTCCAATACTTTGGCCACCTGATGCAAAGAACTGACTCACTGGAAAAGACCCTGATGCTGGGAAAGATTGAAGGCGGGAGGAGAAGGGGACGACAGAGGATGAGATGGTTGGATGGCATCACCAACTCACTGGACATGAGTTTGAGCAAGCTCCAGGAGTTGGTGATGGACAGGCAAGCCTGGTGTGCCACAGTCCATGGGGTCGCAAAGAGTAGGACATGACTGAGTGACTGAACAATAGCAACTAATTTTAAAAAACTTTTAAGCATCAGTACTTCAAGTATCTCTTCTTCTCCATTCTCTTTTTCTTTTCCTTCTGATATTCCAGTTATGGGTATGTTGCATCTTTTGATATTATTTGATGTATTCTGTTTTATGTATATTGCTCTGTTTTGTTCATTATTTTTTTCTCTTTGTATTTCAGTTTGGGAAATTTGAACTATTTTCAACTTCACTGATCCTTTCCTCAGCCATGTCCAGTCTACTAATCAATCCATCAAATACATTCTTCACTTCCGTTACTTTGTTTTTTATTTGTAGCATTTTCATTTGATTCTTTCTTAGGAGAGTCATCTCTGTGCTTACATTATCCACCTGTTCCTTCACACTGTCTACTTTTTCCCATTAGAACCTTTAATTTAGTTATTTAAAATTCTCTAATAGTCTGTCATATCTGACTCTGGAGTTTGCCATGTGACCCTGGTTCTCTAGTGGGTCCAAAAAAACTGGCTGATTTTTAGTCTGTTCAGCTTTTTCTTGTTATAAGGGCAGATATGTTGACTTCTAAGCTCTACCTCTTAGAGCTGAAATCAGAGCACTATTATTCTGAAGAAAATGTTTTACTGGTTTTGTTGCTTATAAATGTTTCTGATGAAACGCAGCTTGAAGTTTTTTTTAAAGTTTGTTGAAATATAACTTTAATAAACATTTCCAATAGAGTTTGCAGTGATAAATGTTCCAAGTCTAGGCATTTCTTCCTCTGTCATTATTTCACCATTTATGTGAACGATAATTGGTCTGGGCATTAAATTCAAGGCTCGTAATCTTTTTTCTCAGCATACTGAAGATACTGCTTAAATGTTTTCTTGAGCCAGTTTTTTAAATGAGCATTCTGTACCAGTCTTTCTTGTTCCTTTGTAAGTCCCCTGTTTTTCTCTCTGGAAGCTTTTGGAATTTTCTCTTTATACATACATGGAGTTCTAAAGTTCCACTTAGAATATATATGTGTGGTTCTTTTTTCCACTCTCCAGAAGCAGTTCCACAAGCAGTCCCATTGTACATTAGGTATAATGTAAGTCCACGTGCTTGACGCACAGTGAGGCCAAAAACAATACCAAAACATCAGAGTTTGGAGCAGAGAAAGGTTTATTGCAGGGCCATGCAAGGAGACTGGTGGCTCAAGCCTTAAAAACCCCAAACTCCTTCTGAAAACTTTCAGCAAATCACTTTTATAGGGAAGGTGGCGGTGCAGGGAGTGGGGGTGGGGATTAGTTGTTGTAAACATCTTGGTGTCAGATCCTTTGTTCTTGCACTCAGGTCACAAGGTTCTGGAAACCTCACCAAAACAAATGTGATTATCTGTTCTGACAAGAAAGGACAAAGGTCCCAAGGCTGAATTTTGTCCTCCGAGGTTCATGTCCTCCACGGCACATGGCACGTGGGGCTTCCTAACCGTTGTTTGGTAGCGCAGTTGTTAAGATGCTGCTCTTCAACTGCAGCGGGTGTAGGTCTGATCCCTGGTTGGGTAACTAAGATCGCACATGCCATGCTGCATGGCCAGAAAGAAAAAGAAAAGGCAAGCCAGACTGAGAGAAAAAATATTGACAATACCTATAGCTGAAAAAAGATTGGTATCTAGAATATATAAAGTATACTTACAACTCAAATACAAGCTACAAATTAATTTTTTTAAATGGCCAAAAGATTTAGCCAGACACATCATGAAAATATATATGTTTGAATAGTTAATAGGCACATGAAAAGAGGTTTAAAATGATTCATCATTAGATTTTGATTATGCAAATCAAAACTCCTACTGAAAGGAGATGCCTAGCAACCACGAGAATAGCTCAAATTAAAAATATTGATGCCACCAAGTGGTGGCAAGAATTTGAAGCAACTAGAACTCTCATAGTTCTGGTGGAATTGCAAAATCATATGGTCACTTTGAATGACAGTGTAGCAGTGTCTTACGAAGTTAGACATACACATTATATGAACCAACAATTGTACTTCTAGCTATTTACCTAAGAGAAATGAAAACATCTGACCACACTATGACTTCTACATGAATTTTCACAGCAGTACTTTTTTAGTAAAAATAAAAAAAAACTAGAAACAACCCAAATATCCAATAGATAGTGAGAAGATGAATATTGTGGTACATCCATACTATGAAATATAACTCAACCATAAACAGGAAGAAAATACTGATAAACAAAACAACAGTGATGAAAATTAAACCATTATGCTGAAAGAAAGAAGCCAGACATGAAAGCGTATCTACTTTATAAGTTCTTACATGTGAAGGTCTGTGTAAATCACATCTAATCTTTACAGATTAGACAGAAAACAGATAAATGGTTGCCTGAGACCTGAATGGGGAGAATGACTGAAATGAAGCACAAGGAAACTTTCTTGGGTGATAAATTAACATATGTTCAGTATCTATATGTGTATGCTCTATATCTTGATGGTTACATTATTATAGGTATTTATCAAAACTCATTCAACTATACACTAAAGTACATATAATTTGGTAGGTAGATTATACCTCAATAAAGCTGATTCAAATAAAAACAATCCCTGAGAACAATAAAAATGCAAAGAGTTAACCTGTGAAAGATGGAAATTTTTAGGAAAAATAAAATGCTTTTATCCAGCATTTGACAGACATCCACATTTTAAATATGTATTAAACCAGGTCTGTGAACTCCTCAGATGATAAGAATGATCTTGGAAGAATACAAATAAAATGTCCTGAAAACTGGAAGTTTTTTAAGTGTGATATTTGAGAACTTTCCAAATTTTCTGAATTGATAAGATGCTGAAGTCCTCTAATGTTTAGAAAATGTTGACATCATATTGATTTATTACAATTAATCATATTATAAATTCCTTTGATAAAATTGATGTTTGTGATCTTTGTTGAAATATCTGAATTATGAAAGTAGAAATTAAAATTAAGTTCAAATATGCATTATTAATACAAGAAGAAAAGCAACAAACTGGGTTCTGTCCTTGGCTCCATGTTACCTAGATATATGAACTTGCAATGAGTCATCTCTACGCCACTTCAATTTGTAGTGTGTGAAATCCAAGTGTGGCTTACATTTTTTGGATCTTTCCACTAATTAAACCCCTCTATTAACGGCCCTAACTCAAGACTACAATTTTATGTTTGGCTCTAGAAGGATTTGTGTAACCGTAAGAGGGCAGCATTCCATTTAAACAAATTCTTACACAATTTCCTGTAAGTGTTCAGTACACTACAGTTACAGGACTTGAGATTGGCATAATATTCGCTAATATTAACCCCCTTAGGATTATGTTAAGAAAAGTAATTTGTCAGTATTAAGTATGAATACACAAATTTATCACAACTAGAGGCACAAGGGAGTCATTTCTGGCTATCAGGCTTGCATTTATTTAAGTTGAGGAGATCATGTTTCTGTCTCATCAGTACTATAACCTATTAAAACACACTTGTCAACCCAATTAAGGGTGGAAATTTGAGTGCTAGTATGTAGATTTAGAAAGAGATATTTTCTATGGATTCTGTGTAAACTGCTATGTTCAGGGTTGCAACTATTTCAAAATCAGCATGGCTGTCCCACATCAAAATCACATTTCAGGAATAAGAGGTAAAGTGAGAAAAGAAAAGAGGATAAAGAGTCATTTATGGATGAGAATTTACTTGGATCTTATTTGGTGCTCAACACAGTTTTAAAGAAGTGGAAGACCTAGAAACTACTATTAAGGCACTTAGACTATTTAAAGAAACCGAATACATATTCCTTAAACAGTAAAAGATAATTGACGAAAAATAGATTCCATCACAGGGAAAGGGATTCTAATTTTCTGTATCAATGTTCCAACCGTTAGCAACTTTATCTACTTTATAAGCCCATTAGTTGATAGGAACAGAAGGCCATGGAGGCTTGCACAGCTCAAGATTATAGTAACAACTTCATGGTTTGTGGAACTAAACACCCCATCTCCTGGTCATGCATCTCAACCTGGGAATGTACCTTTTCTCTCTTCTTGGCCTGCAGTTCATCCTTCCTCTACACAACGTTGAAGTATCTTTTCACTGTCTTAGAAAACCACCATCATCTTTCATAGTTAGAGGAAAGAAATGTTCAATAGTTTGGAAAGAAAAGGTCCAAGTACAGGAAACTCAAGGAACATTTACCATTTCTAGGCTATGTCTATGCCTAAAGGACAAACTGTCACCCTCTTGGCTTACTAGGGATGTCTGAAGAATCAAATCAAAGAAGATTTGATTTGCTTAAAATCACTCTTTTCATTACACTCATTAGTGTATATGGAGACAGAAATGGCAACCCATTTCAGTATTCTTGCCTGGAGAATTCCATGGGCAGAAGAACCTGGTGGGCTACAGTCCATGGGGTCACAAAGAGTCAGACATGACTGAGTGACCTACACATTAGTGTATATGGCTTCTCACAATAATGGAGTGAATATTAGCAAATAACTAGTATGACAACTAGTATGACAACCCACTCCAGTACTCTTGCCTGGAAAATCCCAGGGACGGTGGAGCCTGCTGGGCTGCCATCTATGGGGTCGCACAGAGTCAGACACGACTGAGGTGACTTAGCAGTAGCAGTAGCAGTATGACAAATCATACAAGAATCATCTTTTCTTTGAAAAGAACATTTATGCCTGAAATAGAGCCTTGCTTGGGCAAAATTATTCATAGGATGACACAACAGAACTTACAAGTTGAGGGAATTTGGAAATGCTCTATAAGTTCACATCTTGCTACAAGACAAGAGGAAAGTCATGCCTAAAAATGAGAAAAAAAAAAGGTCATTTGATATAAATGTTACTCTAATTTTACTCTTTCATTTTAACATTTAAAATGTATTCCAATATAGTGTTAGCATGTTAGAAAAGGTAAATTGCTTTTATCTTGACCTTCTGCTTTATTGTTTTGCCTCAGCTTTTATTATAGAATTGTTATTGCTATGGAAATGTTAACTTCCTGTTTGTATTTCTGGAGTCCTGAAGGGCATGGAAGTTGGCCAGTTTAAGCTTTATTAGGGAGCTACTGAGAGAAAAATGTCTGCAGCATTTTTGCTTTGTTCTGCTGCATTTCACAAAATGAAAATCTGTCCATTAAATGTAAATTATGTGGTCAATGCTATAGCAATGTCTCCCTTTTCTCCCAGTAAAACTCTATAAACCTTAAGCTCATTTAGGTTAATTATGAAGATCCACAATTGCTACATCTAAACCAATATGAAAACTTGAATCTAACCAGTCTCAAAATGTATATGCCTCTCTGGATTGCAGATGAGAGTCATGGATAAGGCTGGGTAATCTTTTCAGTGGAGAGCTGAGACTTTGGCTTTCCAGGTTCATAAATCTGCTTTTGTGAGTTTACCTAAATTTTAGCTCCAATGTTTCTTTATAAACAAGAACATCACTTTACTGATTACTAAGGGAGATACGAAAACAGTGGGAATGAACAACTCTAGTGATCAGATTGCTTATGCCCAACAGCTCTGCATTCACAGTCCTGCCTAAGAACAAGGTAATTAGAAAACTGACTGAGTGATAGAAAAGTTGCTTAATGAGATAGCAGTAAAGGGAAATGAAAGTCCTTAAAGGACTTCTCATCTTAATTAAAGGAAGATACACCTCTCTGCGGGCTTCCCTGGAGGCTCAGATGGTAAAGAATCTGCCTGCAATGCAGGAAACCTGGGTTCCATCCCTGGGTCAGGAAGATCCCCTGGAGAAAGGAATGGCTACCCACGCCAGTATTGTTGCCTGGAGAATTCCATGGACAGAGTAGTTTGACAAGTTACGAGCATGGGGTCACAAAGAGTTGGACACGACTGAGTGACTAACACACGTACACACACACCTTTCTGCAGTGATCAGAATATTGTAATACTTTGGTCTACTCTTTTCGATGATTACAGGATAGTTATTAGAAGAAATATGCACTCTCTTTTTTTCTTCTTTCTGTAGAGTTTGTATTTGTCCTAACAAAAGTGAAGTCACTCAGTCATGTCCAACTCTTTGAGATCCCATGGACTGCAGTCTGACAGGCTCCTCCATCCTCGGGATTTTCCAGGCAACAATACTGGACTGGGTTACCATTTCCTTCTCCAGGGGATCTTCCTGACCCAGGGATGGAACCCGGGTCTCCCGCATTGCAGGCAGACTCTTTACCATCTGAGCCACCATCACCTATTGTCCTAACAAACTTCCCCTTTATTTAACCAAATGGGTCATTTTACATATACTGCATGAACAGAACAGACAGTATTTACTCCACACAGTTTTCATTTCAGTGGTGAAAAACAGACAATTAAATGTGGTATATAGTATTTCACATGGTTAAAAAACAGTATTGAAAATAAAAATAAAAAAGAGTAAGGAGGCAGAAGGCAATGAAGGAAGTGCTATTTTAGATAGTACAGTCCAGAAAGGCCTCTCTAGAAGCATAAAGAGTGGAGAAAAATGACATTGAATTAAGTGAATTCAATAAGTGAAAGCCACAGTTTTTCACATATCTGGGGAACTTAGTGACTAAACAACTGAGACCTTACCAAAATTAAAATGCGGTATTCCAGTCCTACAGAAAAAGGGGGCCACACTCAGCCTAACACTTATGCAGCTGCTCCTTCTCAAATGAAGGCTCAACATGGCTGAAGTTGACCTTATATCAAGCAGTTTCTGATAACCATGGAAACAGACCAGTAGACAGCATGTGGGCATGCTCAGTTGCTCAATCATGTCCAGCTCTTTGGGACCCCATGAACTGTAGCCCACCGGGCTCCTCTGTCCATGGAATTTTCCAGGCAAGAATACTGGAGTGGGTTGCCATTCCCTTCTCCAGGGGATCTTCTCAACCAAGGGATTGAACCCATGGCTCCTGAGTCTTCTGCATTGGCAGGCAAATTCTCTACCATTGAGCCACCTGGGAAGCCACCCAGAAGACAAAGATAGCACTAAACATGGCTTAATCTTTGGCCACAACAAAGTCAGACTCCATGCAAATCTCAAAGAAAGATCAAAGACTATAAAGAGAAGGGGCTTTGGGTCCAATACTTGAGAACAAGTTATACCTATGACAAGTACTATCTTTGTGATCATTATCCAAGATGCTTTATTTCTTTGTGCTTCACTTTCTTATCTATAAGATGGGCATCTTATAGTTCTCACTCATAAAATTATTGGGAGGATAAAGAAAATAAATGATAGATGCAGTATATGATGCATAGAAAGGGCACTGTAACCCTCAAAGACATATAATGCTTTCTCCCAGAGATAAAGGAGCAAAAGGAAGTAGTCAGTCATACTCACTTTAGAAGGAAAAAGGTGTGAACACATAATGAAAGTCCACTAGGCCCCAGACACTGCTTAACATACATAATTATTGACCACCTATAAGATGTCAGTATTTCAATTTTACAGGTAAGAAAACTGGGGCTCAGAGAGACTATACAATTCACTCAAGATTGGGACTTCCCTGGCAGTCCAATGGTTAAGACTCCGAGCTTCCATTGCAGGGGGCACAGGTTTGATTCCTGGCAGGAGAACTAAGATCCCACATGTCATAATGGAGCAACATGAATTCCCAGATGATGTTTTTATTCCCCACACCATCACTCCTGCTTAAGCTTCTCCAAGAACACAGAAAACCTATGTGTTTCATTTCAAACCACTCCTGGGCATAAAGAAGAAGCTCATCAACAGCTACTGTAGAGTCCTTCCCACTCCCTCTCTTGATGAGGAGCCAAGAAGTGCACTCTGCTAGGTAGCATCCAGGACTGGGGCATTTCTGCCCAGCCCAAGGTGCTGACCGCTGGATTCAACGTGCAAGGGTGTTCCTTCTTGATTTTCAAAGTCCTGAACTGCCAAGACTCCTCATGTGGGAGCACACAGAACTGCAACAGGGACTTCTGCCTTCCCACCTTGGTGGAACGAGGCCCCACATCACAGAGCTCATGCCTGCTGCCAGGAACTCACTGAGAATCATCACCATGCTTCCCAAAACTGTCATTCATTTCCAGAAAGGGAGTGAAATAAATAGCCTTTTGATTCATTGCTTCTCAGCTTCTTCAGAAAGTTAACCTAAGGCTATACCCAGGTGGGTCTAACACACCCAGAGTGGATAGATGGTAGATCAGGATGGGAAACATTCGGCTTTATTTTGGTCTCAGGGGATGGCGGGGCTAGGCAGAGTGTGAGTTCATGTGATTGAATGAGGCATGACTTCCGTGTATACGTGTATGTGCTTAGTCACTTCAGTCATTTCCGACTCTTTGCGACTCTATGGACTGAAACCCACCAGACTCCTCTGTCCGTGAAATTTTCCAGGCAAGAATACTGGAGGGGAGAGCCATGCTCTCCTCTAGGGGATCTTCCTGATGCACGGATTGAACTCACATCTCCTGCGTCTTCTGTATTGCAGGTGGAGGAAGTCCCATGATTTCCATAAGAGGGCCATTTTGTTGGGTGCAGTTGTAGCATAATGGGTCAGGGAACTCAGAGTAGAAGCACCAACAAAGGTGCCACAGCCCTGCAGGAATCATACCTCCAGGCTGCCCAGAACCAATATCAACCAGGTTACATCCACTGTATCCATCTGATCTTTGGTTTTTGGGTAGGGATAATGGTTCATTGCCTTTCTGTCCTTGTATGAATGGTTTTTCTCCATTTTGGAAGGGTAGCAGGCTCAGCATAATTGTGAACTCCATGAAGTCAAGGACTCTGTCTCCCTCTTCACCATGATATTGAGTCTGAGAAGCATCTTGATGTGATCATTAAACTTTCATTAAAAGAGTAAGTTAATTACTCCCATGACCCCAGGACTTCACTTCTCATCCAACAGGACAGGTTGCTATGAGTTAAGTGCTTTGCATGTGATTCCAAGCAGTCTAGCTTATTTGGTAGGTGGAAACAGCTCCAAAATAAATCAGTGACTTAAAATAACAAAGGTTTATTTCAGGTCAGCTGGTGCTGAGCACCACATCACTCTCAGTCTAGTAGTCTGCAGGATGGAGAGGTCACCGTGTGGAAACTGGATCCTGCTGAAGCAGACAATGGGCCAGTAAGAAGAGGTGGCAAGAATGCACAGAAGAACTATACAAAAAAGATCTTCATGACCTAGATAACCACGATGACCCAGATAACCATACGGTTTGATCATTTACCTAGAGCCAGACATCCTGGAATGTGAAGTCAAGTGGGCCTTAGGAAGCATCACTACGAACAAAGCTGGTGGAGGTGATGGAATTCCACTTGAGCTATTTCAAATCCTAAAAGATGATGCTGTGAAAGTGCTGCACTCAATATGCCGCAAATTTGGAAAACTCAGCAGTGGCTACAGGGCTGGAAAAGGACAGTTTTCATTCCAATCCCAAAGAAAGGCAACGCCAAAGAATGTTCAAACTACCACACAATTGCACTCATTTCACAGGCTAGCAAAGTAATGCTCAAAATTCTCCAAGCCAGGATTCAGAGTACATAAACCATGAACTTCCAGATGTTCAAGCTGGATTTAGAAAAGGCAGAGGAACCAGAGATCAAATTGCCAACATTCGTTGGATCATCGAAAAAGTAAGAGAGTTCTAGAAAAACACCTACTTCTGCTTTATTGACTATGCCACAGCCTTTGACTGTGTGAATCACAATAAACTGTGGAAAATTCTTAAAGAGATGGGAATAGCAGACCACCTGACCTGCCTCTTGAGAAATCTGTATGCAGGTCAGGAAGCAAACAGTTAGAACTGGACATGGACCAACAGACTGGTTCCAAATTGAGAAAGGAGTACATCAAGGCTGTATGTTGTCACCCCATTTATTTAACTTATATGCAGAGTACATCATACAAAATGCCAGGCTAGATGAAGCACAAGCTGGAATCAAGATTGCTGGGAGAAATATCAATAACCTCAGATATGCAGATGATACCACCCTTATGGCATAAATTGAAGAAGAACTAAAAGGCCTCTTGATGAAAGTGAAAGAGGAGAATGAAAAAGCTGGCTTAAAACTCAACATTCAGAAAACTAAGATCATGGCATCTGGTCCCATCACTTCATGGCAAATTGATGTGGAAACAATGGAATCAGTGACAGACTTTATTTTGGGGGGGGCTCCAAAATCACTACAGATGGTGACACTGTAGCCATGAAATTAAAAGACTCTTACTCCTTGGAAGGAAAGTTATGACCAACCTAGATAGCATACTAAAAAGGAGAGACATTAATTTGCCAACAAAGGTCCATCTAGTCAAAGCTATGGTTTTTCCAGTGGTCATGTATGGATGTGAGACTTGGACTATAAAGAAAGCTGAGTGCCGAAGAACTGAGCTTTTGAACTGTGGTGTTGGAGAAGACTCTTGAGAGTCTCTTGGACTTCAAGGAGATCAAACCAGTCAATCCTAAAGGAAATCAGTCCTGAATATTCATTGGAAGGACTGAAGATGAAACTGAAACTCCAATACTTTGGCCACCTGGTATGAAGAACTGACTCATTGGAAAAGACCCTGATGCTGGTATAGACTGAAGGCAGGAGGAAAAGGGGATGACAGAGGCAAGTCAAAGGGTGGAGCCTGGCTTTCAACTTCAGTCACATAACCAACCTTTTGAATCTTGCTATCATCAGAGCCTGGCAAGCTCTGTAAGGGGAGACACAGTGAATTCTCAGGGTGTCTAGAACCAGATTCATCAAGCGTCTGTGCATGAAATCATTAGGCTACACCTGATAGACCTTAATCCCTGTAGGCAGTTACCTCTGCTATCCAACTTATCCCTTTTCTTTATTGCATACATGCATACTTAGTTGTGTCCATTCTTTGCGACCCCAGGAATGGTAACCTGCTAGGCTCTTCTGCACATGGGATTTCCCAGGCAAGAATACTGGAGTGGGTTGCAATTTCCTACTTCAGGGGACCTTCCCTACCCAGGGATCGAGCCTGCATCTCCTTCATTGGCAGGCAGATTCTTTTCCACTAGTGCCACCTGGGAAGCTCTCTCTTTATTGAAGAACTTGCTATTCCTCAAGGAGGATGATAGCTACTTATTCAAGCCATTATACAGCTGCCATCATCCCTTCCATGGCTAGTTTTTTAGAGGTTATCCAGCAATGGTAATTTTCTTACTTGCTGGTGGTATA
The DNA here is from genome assembly GCF_054371585.1 of Giraffa tippelskirchi. NCBI lineage: Eukaryota > Metazoa > Chordata > Mammalia > Artiodactyla > Giraffidae > Giraffa > Giraffa tippelskirchi. The sequence goes on along the minus strand of NC_137280.1, from coordinate 33,581,811 downwards.
TAATATTCATGGAAGTATTATGAAATTCATATTTACAACCAAACTACTCTTTTCATAACACACTTGAGCAGCTCAGACATTAGAGAACTGCAAATTCAGTCTGTGGTTCACATTTTTCTTTCCACATAGACAGAGAAAAATATTTCTTAAATGCTGAGATTAGGATGTGGACTTAGCTTCTTGGGGATGAAACATCAGTGGACTGATGGCCTGAAGACTATTTCTGTGGAATCAAGTGAGCTTGCTAAAAGTAAATTGTTGGTCTAAAACACTATCAACAGACCTTTGATATAATCAGAGGACACGACTGTCAGCTGACTATTTATTTAGGTAACATATTAGAGTGGGTATAAAAGCCACAGAAACCCATTCTAGCAAACTTGTACATCCTAGGCAGTTCAAAAAATCAAAAGAAAAGCAAATTACCAAGCCCTTGGAAGGAATGGAAACAGTATAGTTCTGGGGTTCACGCCTACTATCATCAGTATTCATCACTCCAACTATTTTTTTCTGGGTGTCTCTCCACTCCAGAGTCTAATCCAAAAGTTCAGAAAGGCATAGCATGTATTGTATGCCTAGTTGCTCACAGTGACTGGCACATGCTAGAAGTTCAAGTTCAATAAATTGTTACAGGAGTGAATGACTAAGCTCTCTGGGCCTTATATCACTCAATCAAAAAAAGAAAAAAAAAAAATGGGACTTTTCTGGTGATACAGTGGTAAGAGTCCGCCTGCCAATGCAGGGGACTCAGGTTTGATCCCTGATCTGGGAAGATTCCACGTGTGGTGGAACAGCTAAGTCTCTGCACCACAACTACTGAGCCTGGCTCTAGAGCCTAGGAGCCGCAAATTATGAGCCCAGGTGTTGCAACTGCTGAAGCCTGTGCTCCACAATAAGAGAAGCCACCACAATGAGAAGTCTGTGCACTGCAATGAAGACCACTGCTTACTGCAACTAGAGAAAGACAGTGCAGCAATGAAGATGCAGTGCAACAGCAAACAAATAATTTTTTAAAATGTAATGCGGTGATTCTGACATCGGTATTACTTGCTTATAATTGCTGTAATGTATTACGAAAAATTGGTGGCTTAAAAATCCCAGGAATTTATATCATATGGTTCTGGAGGTTTCAAGTTTGAAATTGAGTCTTATAGGGCTAAAATCCATGTATCATCAGGGTTGGTTTCTTTTAGAGATTCCAGAGGAGAATCAGTTTCTTGCTTCTATCAGGTTCTAGAAGATGCTGGCATTACTTGGCTCCTAGTTCCATCACTCCAATCTCTGCTTATACTGTCACAATTCCTCTACCCACTTTGATCCTCTTGCCTCTCACTTATGGATCTTTATGATTAGATGGGCTTTCCTGGTGGCTCAGCAGTAAAGAATCCACCTGCAATGCAAGAGGCTGCCTGCAGTGTAGGAAATGTGGGTTCAATCCCTGGGTCAGGAAGTTCCCCTGGAGAAATAAATGGCAACCTATTCTTGCCTGGAAAATCCCATGGACAGAGGAGCCTGGGGGGCTACAGCCCATGGGGTTGCAAGAGTTGGACATGACTTAGTGACCACCATGATTAGATTAGGCCCACCCAACAATCCAGCATCATTTCCTCATCTCAAGATCCTCAATTTAATCTAAGTTGCAAAGTCCCTTCTACCTTGTCAGGTTAACATATTCATATGTGAACATCCTCAAGGGACTATTTTATGTCCCACCATAAGACGCTTCACAATTCTAAAATTCTGGAATGCTCTCATTGCTGATATTGATACTAGGAACTGTATTTCCCTGGTGGTGCAGTGGATTAGACTCTGCCTGCCAATGCAGGGGACCTAGGTTCGATCTCTGGTCCGGGAAGACTCCACATGCCTCAGAACATAAGTCTGTGCAGCACGGCCATTGAGTCTGCGCTCTAGGGACTGCAAGCCACTACTACTAAGAACCGTGCAGGCCACCTGGTCCTGTTGTATGTGGACCTTACAGTCTATTACAAAGTTAGCAAAGCCGTCTAATGGTTAATCAGAGCTACTGAAAGAGAACTTATGTATCAGATGATTCCTGTCTCTTGGATGAACTAGATGGCTCAATGTCTATGCCATACATGTGGGGATAAGAGCGAATATTTTTGTTACAGTATTTCTACTAACCTCACCTTGAAATGGCATTACTGAGAGGGCACTGTCTAAAGAAATCACCACATGGAATTCTCACATCCCCAGAAGGGAGTTTGACTAAGAACCAGACTAAGAACAAGATACTCTCAAGCAGTGAAAAGATTGTTAAAGATTATTGTGCCCCACTCCCATTTGTAATTTAAAAAAAAAATACCTCTAAAGCACAAAATAAAGAACTAAGATAAATATCTAACTTTATGATGACTACTGAATGCTTGTTTTGAAATATCCCCCCAAATTTTATTTTATTTTAAGAATTGCCATTTTATTCTCCTGCCTTCTTGTTGATGCACTAAATGCATTCTTAATCTTCTTGTTGGATGGTACAACCCAAAATATTCACGACCTACCAGAAAAAATCCTCAAAGGTGATGCTGTGAAAGTGCTGCACTCGATATGCCAGCAAATTTGGAAAACTCAGCAGTGGCCACAGGACTGGAAAAGGTCAATTTTCGTTCCAATCCCAAAGAAAGGCAATGCCAAAGAATGCTCAAACTACCGCACAATTGCACTCATCTGACATGCTAGTAAAGTAATGCTCAAAATTCTCCAAGCCAGGCTTCAGCAACACGTGAACCGTGAACTTCCAGATGTTCAAGCTGGTTTTAGAAAAGGCAGAGGAACCAGAGATCAAATTGTCAATCAATATCCACTGGATCATCGAAAAAGCAAGAGAGTTCCAGAAAAACATCTATTTCTGCTTTATTGACTATGCCAAAGCCTTTGACTGTGTGGATCACAATAAACCGTGGACAATTCTGAAAGAGATGGGAATACCAGACCATCTGACCTGTCTCTTGAGAAACCTATATGCAGGTCAGGAAGCAAGAGTTAGAACTGGACATGGAACAACAGACTGGTTCCAAATAGGAAAAGGAGTATGTCAAGGCTGTATATTGTCACCCTGCTTATTTAACTTATATGCAGAGTACATCATGAGAAACGCTGGGCTGGAAGAAACACAAGCTGGAATCAAGATTGCCAGGAGAAATATCAATAACCTCAGATATGCGGATGACACCACCCTTATGGCAGAAAGTGAAGAAGAACTAAAGAGCCTCTTGATGAAGGTGAAGGAGGAGAGTGAAAAAGTTGGCTTAAAGCTCAACGTTCAGAAAACTAAGATCATGGCATCTGGTCCCATCACTCCATGGGAAATAGATGGGGAAACAGTGGAAACAGTGTCAGACTTTATTTTTTTGGGCTCCAGAATCACTGCTGATGGTGACTGCAGCCATGAAATTAAAAGACACTTACTCCTTGGAAGGAAGGTTATGACCAACCTAGATAGCATATTGAAAAGCAGAGACATTACTTTGCCAACAAAAGTCCATCTAGTCAAGGCTATGGTTTTTCCAGTGGTCATGTATGGATGTGAGAGTCGGATGGTGAAGAAAGCTGAGCGCCACAGAATTGATGCTTTTGAACTGTGGTGTTGGAGAAGACTCTTGAGAGTCCCTTGGACTGCAAGGAGATCCAATCAATCCATCCTAAAAGAGATCAATCCTGGGTGTTCATTGGAAGGTCTGATGTTGAAGCTGAAACTCCAATACTTTGGCCACCTCATGCGAAGGGTTGACTCATTGGAAAAGACCCTAATGCTGGGTAGGATTGGGGGCGGGAGTAGAAGGGGACGACAGAGGATGAGATGGTTGGATGGCATCACCGACTCGATGAACGTGGGTTTGGGTAGACTCCGGGAGTTGGTGATGGACAGAGAGGCCTGGCGTGCTGCAATTCATGGGGTCGCAGAGAGTCGGACATGACTGAGCGACTGAACTGAACTGAACCAGAAAAAAACACCATCTTTTATTAATCAAAATGGTAATTTCTAGATGTCATTTTATAGTACCTTAGGGTTTTACTAATACAATTAAAAGGGGCTCTGGCATTCTAAATGCTAATATAATTATTTAAATTAAATATGAATGCAAAATTTGTAATACCTAGGACCTAAAACAAAATCCCACTATGGATCTCAGGCTTTAAAATAGTATATCTATTAAACAATAGATAATTTATTTATAATTACTCATGTTTTCATTTTTTTAATCAAAGATATTAACTTCTAATCTGAGCCCCTGAGCAGCCTGAGATAATAAAGAGTTGACATTGTCTGAATAACTATTTTATGTATATGTTTCAGCAAATATTTTATAAGTCTTTAATCTTATATGTAATATATAATTAAATCCCCTAAATACTACAGGCATTATTATTATACTGATTATAAGGGGAATAAACTTAGGTTCAGAGTGGTGACTTAATTTGATGTAGGTCACACAGCAGAGCAGAAATTTGAATCCAAAGAGTTGGTCTCTTAACCATGATACTCTGCCAGTTACCAGTTTTGCCATACTGGTTAGCTATCCCTATAGTTCAGGTTCAAGGGTTGTCTATGCACCCTTTGTTTTTCTATTTCTTTTCTTTTTGTTTTCTCTTTTTTTTTTTTGAGTGTAAATTTATGATTTCCAACAGTCTGATGGTTTGAACCAGATCTGTACATCAGAATAACTCAAAAAAGAATTTTCAGGTATGTTTTTGACAGGCCCAACTGTAGAGCTTCTGATTTCATGCACTAAGGCAAGTAGACGCCTGGGTGTAGGTAAAAGCTCCCTATGTAACTCTAACCTGGACTCCTGAGGAAGAACACTGCATCAGGTCTTATTAGACACCGAAAGAAGGGCAGAAATTGCATCATTATCTTCAAGGACTTGGACAAATACAGAAACTCTAAGTGGTGTTAGCAGACTGGTCAACAAAAGTATATAACAACTTCAGAGAGATTGTGAATCTAGTCTAGGTGGAAAGAAAACTTTACAGCAGAAATGTGGTGCCTTGCTTGACACATCACAGAAAACCCCATGAAAGATTTAAAGACGAATCAACCACCTATGGTACCCTGCAGCCCCCTTTTCTGAGTTATTACATGCCTTTGCATTCATGCGAAGAAAATTAGGGTGGAGTGGAGCAAAAGAATAAAACTCTAGATGAAAAAAAAAACCTCCACTGGAAATACATTGTGGTTAGAGCTAAATAGTCCCAGTCATTTAAAAATGGAGCAACTGCTTCCAGGAAAGAGCAATGGGAAATAACCCCATATATTTTATTCATCTTTAATGTTTTCTGTCCTCCAGACAAGCTCTCACAATTCTGCAAAAGGGTTTAGCAGGCTTAAAAAGACATGGTGAGAAGTCATTTCAAAGGATCAGTGTGTTTGACATGCTCAGACTAATTTTGCAGTCTCTCTGCATTATTTCATATGAATTATTTAAAATAATCTACAACCCACCAACACAATGACTTGTGCCTTCTTTCATTCTCTATTTAATGTTCTTGTTGTTGTTAAAGTCAGAAGACAACTTTCTGGCTTTCTGTTCTATTTATACTTGTGAGAAAGGCAGAGGAATTTTTTTTTAATTGGAGGATAATTTCTTTATAATGGAAGCTTTAAAAAAATGTTGATGTCTGTTTGTACATAGAGTTGATTTTTTTAAATGTTCTAATTTGGTGTCCTAATTTTGCTTCCTTGTTGTGAGTTTCCATGTGTAATCAACAGACACTAAGTACGTCATTAGGACATACTAAATTTTTTCCATAGCCTTGGGGCCACTTTACACTCTGTTTTTTTCATTAGAGCCCCACACATGGTGTTTTCAGTAAATTTTCAATTCTTGGAATGTGGTCTTTTTCCATTGAACACAGCTTTTTCCCTGATTTGCTTTTAAATTATATAACTGTTGCTAAATTAGACATGGCTTTTTTAAAAAACACCACCACTATCTCTCTTCATGTTGAATTAGTATTTAATTTAGCCACCTAGTAGAAATATCATCAGTCACCCATTCAAGTGACAAAATTAAAAATTTTTTTCATCAAGTCATGGCTTGGAAAGAATAACTGATTATACTACTCAGTTTCAGGACCTGACATTGATTTTCCATTTCTATGACAATGATCCCACAATCAACAAACATCAATTGAATGCCTACAATTCAGAAAGCAAAGGGCTGTGCCAGGGCCTGAGTAGGCGATCCATTAATAACTCTCCACTTCTTTTCCTGTTTTGAAGACAGTGTTGGAAGTTTACCTGGCATCCACACCATTCCCCGCTTCCTCCCTCACACACACACTTCCTCCCAGCAGACAGAATCTGCCATCCAACATGGAGACTGAAAACACCAGTACGTATTCTCCCAGCTTCCCTTGCGTGTGGAGCACCAGTTGTGCCACTGCAAACTGAAGGGAAGTTTGCTGAGACTGGGTAAGAAACAGAGGAAACAGGGCAAGAAAAACATGGCTCTTCTCTTTGATTAAAAGGATTTTGAGAAAAGTTGCCCCCTTTCAGTTTTTTTAAGATACTATTGTTTTAAAAAATGCTAAGGGGAAAAAAAAATGCTGAGGGACTAAGCAGCCATCTTGCAATCATGAGGGAAAAAGCTAAAGACCAGAAACCAATATCCTGAGAAAAAGACCAAGCACAAAAGAAAGAGATTGCATTCTCAATGCTATTTTAAGCCATTGCATTAAACCTGGAATTTCCCTGCTCCTGAAATTTGTATTATGTGGGATAATAATTGCAGTTCTTATCAAATCCATCTTCAGCTGTATTTTGCAGCTGAAGCCATCCCAACTAGTATGAAAGAAAAAGTGAAAGAGAAAGTCGCTCAGTTGTGTCTGACTCTTTATGACCCATGGACTGTAGCCTGCCAGGCTCCTCTGTCCATGGAATTTCCAGGCCAGAATACTGGAGTGCATAGACATCCCCTTTCGATCCCAGGTCTCCCACATTGCAGGCAGATTCTTTACAGTCTGAGCCACCAGGGAAGCCCCAATTCCTCCCAACTAATATACCTGCTTCAAAATTTAACTGACACATTAATGCTCTATTAAACTTCCCTCAGTAGCATCTCTGACCCACTCCACAGCACCCCCCACCTCCCATTACCATCCACGTGGAACAAAATAACCCTTACTTTCAATTCCCATGTTACCCTGGCATACAAATGCTCATTTTCTTACTTAGGTTTTCAAAGCTCCCTCATTCACTAGCTCTCAAATCAATGCAACAGGTCTGGTTGATGTAACCACTTGCCCCATCTGTTGGTGGCAGGCAGAATTAAATGTCTTTACTAAGAGAATCTCTGCTCACTCTTCGGAAGGACAATGAAAGTAGCTGTAAGTTCAGAAGCAGAGGGAATTATTTATTCCCTTATATTGAAGCCATCAATCATCTCCTCCTCAAGATGGTAAGCATCTTAAATGAATGGATTATTTCTTTCTCTTCTTTCATCTTAATTCCTCCAGTACTCTGCAGAAAGTTTAGCAATTTAGCACATCATATCTCCTCAATAACTGTTTGTCAAAAAGGGCTGATAATTATGGAATTTAAGTGTTAAAAGCTCAATGACACCTTAGAGATTATCTAATATAACCTCTGAATTTCAGATAATGTATATAAAAAGACCCTAAACTTAATGGAGACTCAATAAATGATGGTATTTTTTTATCACTTTACTCAGTAATTCTTCAACTGAATTCTAGTTTGTATCCTATTTGTTTCTTTCAACTGTTGGATCCTTGCCTTAATTTGCCAGTTCTGGGCTTCCCCAGCCCTAACCCCGGCTACCCCGATGACCTCCCATAGCACTCTGTGCTCATCTTCAGCACCTTCTGTTTCAATTTGTCACTTACCTGTCTTCCTTACTAGATTGTAAATTCCGTGAACATGTGAACCCTGATCTATTTATATCTATCATATCCAGAATACGATGCTTAGAACCTAAAAGTTTCCTACAATATTTGTTGAGTGAATGTAAGAACAAATATATTTATGTTGGGAAAAGGGCCTTCCAAGATAAGTTTTTATAAAAGCCCTGGTGATATATACATTAGGCATTCATCTATTCACTCCACAAAACTTTCATGAGTTTTGTCTACGAGCAATAGATTCAGAGATTACTGCTCCTTGGAATACACGGGTACATCCTATGGAATAAGTAGGTCTTTACTCATCTTGGCTTTTCCCAGCCAGCTAATTAATCTCTACTGTAGGTAGTTACTCATCCAGTTTGACTTGGACTTGCTGCTCCAGCAGTCCCTTCCCATGGAAAGCTGTTAACTTTATGAGGTTCTAAAGAGACTGCAATGTTTCTCAACACTTTTTTTTATGGGAGCCAAAATTTACACACATCACTGCTCCAAGGAAGGGCTGTCTTTTAGGTAATGCAAAACAACAGGAGGCTGACTGACTTGCCTGCCTCCTCCCTACAAGTGTGGCTTGGAGAGCATGAGTTCAGCTCTAGACCCATAAGCTGACACGCCAACTGGCAAAATCATTTCTTTGGAAATGATTTAGCGCTTTTTTTTTTTTTATTACTTAAGAACTGAGCAGAGCATTTAAAAATATCCAAAACGAAACTCCCCATTGAAACGCTGAGGTCTCTCTAAGCAAGAATAACCTACTCCCAGCTTTGTGGGTCAAGAAACCATTAGAAAGAATTCATCTCAACTGCCCAAAGATGGTCTTGAGTCCAACCGTCAAGGTGCCAAAGCCAATACCATGTTGACGCAGATGGGTAGCCAGCCAGAAAAGGTAGCACTCCGATGTTAGGCTCCCTCTGCTCCTCTAGCCTGGGAGTGAAGGGACGGGAAGAAGGGAGGAGAGGAAGGCAGGCCAAAAAATCAACAAGGTGCAACGTGTCTCGTAGCCACATCAGCCATGGCAGGGTCTTGTGATACTGTTGACTAGTTTTAGCTTTATGGAGACAGAGCTAGCTTCTGTATCAGATGAGTCACTTGTAATCTTCCATCTTGGTACCTGCCCACAGGCCTCAAATAATCAAACAAGGAACCGTTCTGGTAATAGTTGAAAATAACCCTTTAGAGCTTTCCTGATGGCTCAGTGGTAAAGAATCTGCCTGCCAATCCAGGAGACATGGGTTTGATCCCTGATCTGGGAAGATTCCACATGTAGCGGAGCAACTAAGCCGGTGCACCACAACTATTGAGCCTGTGCTCTAGAGCCGGGGACCCGCAACTACTGAGACCACATTCCGCAACTTCTGAACGCAGTGCACCCTAGAGCCTGCACTCTGCAACAAGAGAAGCCACATAGTGAGAAGCCTGTGCACCACAACTAGAGAGTAGCTCCAACTCTCTGCAATGAGAGAAAAGTCGGCACAGCAATGAAGACCCAGCACAGACAAAAATAAATAAATAAAATTATTTTTTTTTAAAGAAGAAAATACCCTTTAATCTATAGAAGGTTACCATCAAATGATGGATAACAGCTTGAATTAAGCAGAAACAACAAAATTTAATGGAGCGCAGAGGTTTTGAATCTACAGTTCAAGCTCCTGCTTTAATTTTGAGCCTATTTCTTGCTAACTCTGTCACCTTGGACTGGTCTCTGGTCCTCTCTGAGTGCTACTTTCTTATTTTTTCTAATTTTCTAATAGAAATATTAATTATATTTTAACTTACCTACCTGTCAGTTATTGGTCAAAGGTTAAATGATTAAATGATCTCTTGATGCTCTCTTAATTTAAAAGAACTGTACAGGGTATTCCCTGGTGATCCAATGGTTAGGACTCTGCCATGACCTTACTGCCAAGGCCTGGGATCAATCCCTACATGGGGAACTAAGATCCAACAAGCCACTGTGCGGCCAAAAATAAACAAACACACAAATAAATAAATAAGAATTTTTAAAAAGAACTATACAAATCTTGGATTGTGTCTTATGGGTTATATGATAAAATAAGAGGTATGTTTAAAGTGAGTGTGACAACATAGGTATGTGTGTGTGCATGCTCAGCTGTGTCCAACTCTTTGTGACACCATAGACTGTAGCCCACCAGGCTCCTCTGTCCATAGTATTCTCCAGGCAAGAATACTGGAGTGGGTTGCCATTCCCTTCTCCAGGGGATCTTCCTGACCCAGGGATCGAACCTGGGTCTCCTACACTGCAGGCAGATTCTTTTATCGTCTGAGCCACCAGGGAAGCCACCATCACCAACACACATCCACTCCTGCCCGCATCTGGGCCTCCAGTAGCATTATTTTTTCTGCCTGGAACCCATTTCCTTCTCATCTCTGTCTCTGAAAGGCCTGCTTATTTCTCAAAGCCCTTCACTTTTAGGAAGACTTGTCAGGTAGCCAGATCTTCATCAGTTCCATTTCAATGTATCCTTCCTATGTGCTTGCTGACTAAAAATAGAGCCACAACCTAAAAGTTGAGAGTTATGTTTTATTCAGGGGAAATTTTTAGGACTTAAACCCAGTAGGAAGCATCTTAAGTAGCCTGGAGAGAACTTCTCCAAGGAGGCAAGGGGAGGAGCCAGCTCATACAGAAATTTTGTAACAAAGGGCAGGTAGCCTGAACATCAAGAGCAAGCCAGATGTTAATGAGAGCAAGCCCGATATCCCAAGTGAAGGAATTTAGCACTTTTCTATTTATGGAAAAATGCAAGAGTCTGGGCTCACTGAAATCATTCCTTTTATATGCATCTCAGTTATCTGGGGCCAGTTTCCTGCGTTTTCACACCCTGAGTTCCTCGGGGCTCCCTGGAGGGAGTGGCTGCCAGACCTAAGAATAGGCTTCTCCTTCTGTGCGCCCTGGAGGGCTGGAATGGCTGAAGACTGTGACATCCTTGTTTATTAATACGGCAGCAAATACTCCATTTCTTAGGCTGAACTCCTAAAGGCTTCACACCATGCTGCTGGGCTTAGTCGCTCAGTCACATCAGACTCTTTGCGACCCCATGGACTGCCGCCTGCCAGGCTCCTTTGTCCATGGGGATTCTCCAGGCAAGTATACTGGAGTGGGTTGCCAGGCCTTCCTCCAGGGGATCTTCCCAACCCAGGGATCAAACCCAGGTCTCCTGAATTGCAGGCAGATTCTTTTTTTTTTTTTGAAATGGAGGTTAATTACTTTACAATATTGCAGTGGTTTTTGCCATACTGTCTTTATGTCTTCTGGCCTCCTATGCCACTTCTTTTCTGTAATTTTTTTAAAGCATGTGTAACAGTATAGGCCAAACTCTGATTAAGAGACGAAGTGATAAACTCCCAGAAGGCAAGGAAGACACCCGGACATCCACTTTCAGTAGGCTTCCCTCCACCCCTCCCCAATTTGACTGCCACGGATGCTGGGAGGTTTTCTGCTTTAAATATCCAGTTTATACTTTTAAATGGGTGATAACTGTAGCATGAACAGTTTTTGAAACTATAAAATCTCTCCATTCAACAGCCTAGACAGCCTTGTCCACACAGCACCTGTTACAATCACTCTAAAGTAACATATCCGTGAATTTGATGACAGAGGTGCTGATGTTTGTGGAGAGCTTACTGCTTGCCAGGCATTGTTCTTACATATATATCCCTATTTACTACTCAAAACACTCCTAAAAAATGAATACTATTATAGCTTCTCCACTGTATAGATGAAAGAAGTGAGACTCAGAGAAATGGAAGGACACAGAGCAAGGCAGCAAAGATTCAGATGCAAAGAGTTCAGCCTCAGAACCATAGCTACACTCTGCTCTATTGCTTTTCATCTAAAATGATTACTTTGGCTACTAAGCTGATCTTTATTTTATGCGATTCAGGAGACACAGCAGACTTGAGTTTCACCCCAGAGTCGGGAAGATCCCCTGGAGGAGGAAATGGCAACCCACTCCATTATTCTTGCATGAAAAATCTCATGGACAGAGGAATCTGATGGGCTACAGTCCATGGGGTCACAAAGAGTAGGACACGACTGAGCAACTGAGCCCACATGCGTGTGCGCGTGTACACACACACACACCCACGCACGCACTCACACACCCCTAGACCTTATCTTGCTTGAGTTTAAAGGAAAAGCCACAAAAACCCCCTCTTCTACACTTCCCACTGTGCCTGCCCCTTGGGACTTCTGCTTTTCTGTTCCTTTCATCTCCCCAACATCTAACAACCACTGAAGAAGCAGCAGGGCTTCCTTCAAATGTAAACTGTGGTAAGTACCAGGTTGTTTGGAGCCCAGGGAGCTACTGAATCAGTCACTGTTCCCTGCTCCCACTAACAAATCTCTCTTTGAGATCCTCCAATGACTCAATCACACAGCCCACACCTGCCAAGCAGAATCAGCTGCCCTGAGATCTAAGCTGAGCTGCCAGTACACAGCGTCAGAGGTCAAGCCCATTTATAGACTCGGTCAGGACAGTGATGCACTAGTGAGGAGAAAACAAGCTTCATTTATGTAATATTGAAAATTCAGGATGGGTAACCTAGACGAGAACCCAGGAAACATAAATATTGAAACATAACAGACAAATGATGATACAACAATATTATTACTAACCGAGGTACAAACATCTCTTTAAAACGGAGCCGCAAAATGTTTCATCATATTCCAAATTGGTTTCCCTCCTGGAGTCACAGGCTATGAACCTTCTGAAACTGAATGCAAAATTCATGTGTTTGCACATTTTTTTTTTTTTTGGTCTGGAAGACCTCTCATGAATTTGAAAGCCCCAGCCATGAGGCTTCTCCTGCCAAGAAGGCTTTCTCCTGCTGCACAGTGAGTAGAGTTGGATCCACTGAGTCATGATGTGTGTTATTGTTGTTGTTGTTTAGTTGCTAAGTCATGTCTGACTCTTTGCAACCTGATAGACTACAGCACATCAGGCTTCCCTGTCCTTCATCATCTCCCTGAGTTTGCTCACACTCATGTCCATTGAGTTGGTGATGCCATCCAGTCATCTTATCCTCTGTCCCCTCCTTCACCTTTTGCCCTCAATGTTTCCCAGCATCAGGGTCTTTTCCAATGAGTCATTTCTTCGTATCAGCTGGCCAAAGTATTGGAGCTTCAGCTTCAGCATCAGTTCTTCCAATGAATATTCAGGGTTGATTTCCTTTAGCATTGACTGATTTGATCCTGCTGTCCAAGGGACTCTCAAGAGTCTTCAACAGCACCACAATTCAAAAGCATCAATTTTTTGGCACTCAGCCTTCTTTATGGTCCCGCTCCGACATCCGTATATGACTACTGGAAAAACCATAGCTTTGACTATACGGACCTTTGTCGGCAAAGTGATGTCTTTGTGTCTAGGGCCAACTTTTGGTTCCACTGTTAACACAAGTACCTGCGCCTCACGCATAGTTAGGCCAAACAAATTGAAATGTCAGAGTTTGGTGCAGAAAAAGATTTATTGAAGGGCCATGTAAGAAGATAGGTGGCTCATGCCCTAAAACCCCCTGAGCTCTCTGAAGGGTTTCAGCAAAGCACTTTTAAAAGCCAGGTGGCAGGGAAGAAGAGGGGTCTATAGGGCCAGCTGGTGCACAATTCTCTGACTGGCTGATGGTGAGGTAAAAGTGGTGTCACAGGGGTTAAACTTAGTCTTTAGGCTCCATGAGGGCTGAGGCTATGTGCTCATGGTCATCAAGAAGTTAACATCTTCCATTTGGTTGGGGGTGGGGTGGGATTTCACATCTGCAAAACAACTCAGGAAACATGCATCAAATATTACCATCTGTTATCTAGGTATTTCAGAGAAGAGTTAAAACAGAGGATAAGGGGGGAGGCCTGTCTCCTCCCCACCCCTCCCGCTGCCCCTTCTCTGCCGGTCTCGCTCGGGCTTCACGGGTCCTTTTGATTTGGAACACCACAGTTCAAAATCCTTTCTAATGTCCTAATTTACAAGAGCAAGTGTGTCTTTGCCTCTACCGGAACTCCTCCCAACAGAAGCAACATGTATTTTAAGAGAAAAATAAACCGTAACAGTTAATGTCCTTCTTGCACGTGTGCTCAGCTGCTTCAGTCGTGTCTGACTCTGTGTGACCCCATGGACTGTAGCCTGCCAGCCTCCTCTGTGCATGGAGTTCTCCAGGCAAGAATACTGGACTGGGTTGCCATGCCCTTCTTACTAGGACCCAAAAGGTAACCTTGACTGTTCTCAGGTTCTACTGACTACATAATTCTTATTGACTACCATGTGGTACCTACAGAAATATGAACCTTCGAAGGCCATTTCACTTCACATACAGGAGGAGGAGGAGGAACTATAGTGACAGAATTTGTAAATAAAACTATTTTTCATTTATACATGTTTACATTCCTCCAGAGTCATATCCTATCCTCTCTCTCCTATTATTGTCTAAGCTATTCCCCATACACAGCTCTTTCTCTGCCACTCCCTTGTTCTGAATTCCTGCGTGTCTGAAATTTATTGTAGAATATTTTGGCACTGCATGTATATAATGTGTTATATACACATTAGTCATGTTAATCTACCCTGCGCATGTAGGCAGGTGACTTAACCAGGACTCCCACTTACTAGAAAGTGAATTAGCATTTCAACAGAAGGTCCACATTCCAGGAATTCAGCTCTGTCCATTTTCCAGCAATACCCCAAACTTCTTACTCTGCATAATGGTGGTAAAATGGGCTCTCATTGCTGAAATTATGGGTATTTAATCAGGGCATTGGCTGAAGCATGCATTCTCAGTGGGAGACATATGTTCCACAAGTGGCAAAATTTACTTGGTGGGGAAAGGGTAAAAAAAAAAAGGCCAGAAATATTGCAAGGGATTCATGTTCTTCCAAAGCACAACCTCACCTGAAAACATCCTATGCCTTAGTATTTAATTTCTCTCCTTAAATTAAGCTATATCAACTTAACAATTTCTCCTTTGGAATAATAATGAAAAATATGTGGAGAAACATCTGACTAAAATATTTTAACACCCTCTGTCTAGTCAAGGCTATGGTTTTTCCAGTGGTCATGTATGGATGTGAGAGCTGGACTATAAAGAAAGCTGAGTGCCGAAGAATTGATGCTTTTGAGCTAATGGTGTTGGAGAAGACTCTTGAGAGTCCCTTGGACTGCAAGGAGATCCAACCACTCCATCCTAAAGGAGATCAGTCCTGGGTGTTCATTGGAAGGACTGATGTTGAAGCTGAAACTCCAATACTTTGGCCACCTGATGCGAAGAGCTGACTCACTGGAAAAGACCCCAATGCTGGGAAGGATTGAGGGCAGGAGGAGAAGGGGATGACAGAGGATGAGATGGCTGGATGGCATCATCGACTCGATGGACATGTGTTTGGGTGGACTCAGGGAGTTAGTGATGGACAGGGAGGCCTGGCGTGCTGCGATTCATGGGGTCACAAAGAGTCGGACACGACTGAGCGACTGAACTGAACTGAATAGACCTTCGTAGGAATACAGAATGTAGCCAATTCTTTGTCCTTTATTTTTAGGATCACTGAGTACCTTAAGCACTGACCTTGTCATATGTGACCTTTATTATGCTGAGTTATAGTTCTTCTATGGGGATTCATAGGTGGCACAGTGGTAAAGAATCTGCCTGCCAATGCAGGAAATGCAAGAGAGGAGAGTTTGATCCCTGGGTAGGGAAGATCCCCTAGAGAAGGAAATGGCATCCCACTCTAGTATTCTTGCCTGGAAAATCCCATGGACAGAGGAGCCTGGTGGGTTACAGTCCATGGGTCGCCTAGAGTTGGATATGAATGAAGCAAGCACGCATGCACATTCCTTCTATACCTAAGATACCAAGAGTTCTTATTATGAAAGGATGTTGAATTTTGTCAAACTTTTTTTCTGCATCTATTGAAATGATCATATAATTTTTATCCCTCTCACTCTGTTTATGCCCTGTATCATATTTATTGACTTGCATATGTTGAACCATCCTTCCAACCCAGAGATAAATCCCAGCTAATCATGTTGGATCCTTTTAATGTGCTGTTGAATTTTGTCTGCTAGTATTTTGTTGAGGATTTTTTGCATTTGTATTCATCAGGGATATTGGCCAGTAATTTTCTTTTCCTGTAATGTTGTCTGGCGTTGATTTCAGGGTAATACTAGCCTCATAAAAAGAGTTTCAAAGTGCTCCTTTCTCTTCAAATTTTTGGATGAGTTTAAGAAGGGCTAGTATTAATTTTTCTTTAAATATTTGGCAGAATTCACCTGTGAAACCATCTGGTCCTAGGCTGTTATCTGTTGGGAGATTTTTGATACTGATTTAATCTTCTTCCTGGTAACTGGTCTGTTCAGATTTTCCATTTTCCTAACTTTAGTCTTGAGGGGTTGTGTTTCTAAGATTTTTCATTCCTTCAAGTTCGTCCAGTTTGTTGGCATAAATTGTTCATAGTAGCCTCTTGTGATCATTTGTATTTCTTTTGTATCAGTTGTTATCCTCAAGAGTGAAAGGTTAAAAGTCTTTCCTCTAAGATCAGAAACAAGACAAGGATGCCCATGCTCATCACTTCTATCCGACTTAGTACCAAAAGTGCTAGCCATAATTAGGCAACAAACATAACTAAAAGGGATTCAAACTGGAAAGGAAGAAGTATAAAGTGATCTTTGCTTGCAGATGGCATGATATAATATACAGAAAACCCTAAAGACTCCACCAAATAGCTGTTAGAACTAATGAATAAATTCAGTAAAACTGAAGGATACAGAATCAGCACACAAAATCAGTGGCATCTTTATATACTAACAATGAACTCTCTGAAATAGAAATTAAGAAGGAAATTGCTTTTACAATAGCATCAAAAACAACAAAATATTTAGAAGTAAAATATTTTCAGTATCAACGCCCTAAATTTGATCCCTGAATTATAATCTACCTCTGATGTTAAGAATACTTGTTTGCCTGATGGAGGCATTGTTGTTACATCTTGTCACTGGCCCCTGCATGGTCTAGCCCTGTCCATCAATCTGGGCACATATGGTTTAAATCTCTCTTGGCTTTAGCCCAGTGACATTTCTCATCTGGGTCACCACACTTGCTCTTTGCTCTACCTGGAAGACTTTGACCCCTCCCCTCAACTCCCAGAATACACAATGTGCTCATCATCCCATCGTCTGATCAGGAGTTATACATCCTGAGAAAACCACAATTCAAAGAGACACATGTACTCCAATGATCTCTGCAGCACTATTTACAATAGCCAGGACATGGAAGCAAACCAGATGTACATCAACAGGTGGATAGATAAAGAAGATGTAGTACATATATACAACGGACTATTACTCAGCTATAAAAGGAATGAGTTTGAGTCAGTTCCAATGAGGTGGGTGAACCTAGAGCTATTATACATAGTGAAGTAAGTCAGAAGGAGAAAAACAATTATCATATATTAATGCATATATATATGGAATCTAGAAAAATGATGCTGATGAACCTATCTGCAGGGAAGGAATGGTGACACAGATATAGAGAATGGACGTGTGGAAACAGTGGGGGAAGGAGAGGGTAGGACAAATTGAGAAAGTAGCATTGACATATACACTCTGTCATGTGTAACTAAAATAGACAAGTAGTGAGAGGCTGCTATATAACACAGGGAGCCCAGCCTGGCATCTTGCGATGACCTGGAGAGGTGGGATGGGAGTGGGCAGGCAGGCTCAAAAAGGAGGGATGCTTCCCAGGTAGCACCAGTTGTAAAGAACATGCCTGCCAATGCAGGTAGACATAAAGAGATGTGGGTTCAATCTTTTGGTCTGGAAGATCCCCTGGAGGAGGGCAAGGCCATCCATTCCAGTATTCTTCCCTGATGAATCCTATGGACAGAGGAGGTGGGCTGGCTACAGTCCATGGGGTTGCAAAGAGTCGGGCATGACTGAACAGACTCAGCATGCATATGCATGCTTTTATATATATATATATATATATATATATATATAATTATGATTCATTCACATTGTACAGCAGAAACCAGCATATGGTAAAGCAATGATTTCCAATTAAAAAATAAATGAATAAAAGAAGTTGCTTCTTTAAAGAGCTTTTCCTCAAGAAACTCAGCTAATGTAGCCCCTTTCCAGGCAAGCGCCATTATGCTAACTTGTATTATGGACTTCAACCCTCTTATCACTTTCTGAAACCGGCTTATCACATTCAAAGAGTTTATTTCCCAGTTTATTTCACTACTCTCTCTCCCCAACCTGACTGAAAGCTTCAGAAGTGTGGTTAACTATTTCTGTCTATATTGGGGGTACAGCATCTGGTACCCACTAGGTATTAAATACTTTATCACTTATTTGTTAAATAAATAAATGATAAAGTACTTTATTTGTACTGAAACTTGTTACATTAATAGTGTCCCTTCAGCTGGATATTAAACAACTTAATTTCCCTCTTTAGCTTAACAGTCACTTAAAGATATTCCTTTAGGCTAAGCCTTTTCTAGGTAAACTCTCCTTTCAGGAAGCAATTCTCTCTTGCAGGTTAGTTTCTCTGAAAATTATTACATCAAAATCTTTGTTTATAAAAGTTTGTTTTAGTTAAAGGAGGGGACTTTCCCAGGCAGAAGCACCTAATTGACTACTAAGAAAATAGTTCTAAGGATTCTTATCTTATTTTCATTTGCCAGGTGCAAACAAAATGCATGGGGGGTTGGGAGAGGGGGAGAATCTTTGAACTGACACTAGAGATGACCAAATTTCTTGAAGGACCTTAGAAGAGCAAACTGTGTAGGCATGCTGTATTTTCTAACATTCTTTTGATAGGAAGATATCACATGTATTTGTTCAGAAGCCTTCAGGTGAGTGGTTGTTTGGATGTACATCCCCGTTTAATTAGGAAACCCATTTCGTAGGCCGGAGTAGACACTAGATGGTATCTAGGTTTCAGGAAACCCTGGGTGAAGTAACTGGAAGTATTGGCACACAGGTATGTCTCTTCCTCTAGCTGCAAAGGAATAACAGACACCATATTTTGGTCTACTGAAATGCCTTTTTCTTTTCCCCCAACTTCCCCACTGAGAGTTACCATAAATTGGGCACCATCCTTGACAATAATTTCAAAGAGAAAATTGTGATGGGTGTCGCATGTGCAGAAAGGCTTGACTTATGTTTTTCTTTGTTTAAGAGGCAGGGTATGCTATGCTATGTAACGTAATTCAGCTCATCTATTAAGAACTTTTTCAAAAACTCATTTATTTTGCTGCACCAGGGCTTAGTTGCAGCATATGAGACTTTTAGTTTCAATATGTGAACTCTTAGTTGTGGCATGTGGGATCTAGTTCCCTGACCAGGGATCGAACCCAGGGCCCCTGCATTGGGAGCACGGAGACTTAGCCACTGGACCACCAGGGAATTCCCTCTATTATGAACCTTTATCAAAGAATGGACAAAATTTTCCCCTGATAGTATCTTGCCAACCTCATTCAGTCAGGGAAACCAGAATCTGCAATCAGGTGATGTGTTTCAGAAGGAAATACAGACATAAAGTGAAACTGCCTGAACTACGGAAGTTATTTTCTTAACTTGAGTAGGAGAAAGAGAATTCAGAAAAGGAGGCAAAAAGAAATTTGAGGGTAAGAAAAAAATATGACTTTACAGTTCTATATTCATGACATTTATCGAGCACTCTAGCAAGTACTGCAAAAGTCTAAATTCCCTTGAAAATTAAGCATGAGCTTATACACTCTAAAGGAGAAGGAAACGGCAACCCACTCCAGTGTTCTTGCCTGGAGAATCCCAGGGACAGGGGAGCCTGGTGGGCTGCCGTCTATGGGGTCGCACAGAGTCGGACACAACTGAAGCAACTTAGCAGCAGTATACACTCTAAAAGAGGGGAATAGAAATATGCTGCTATGCATTGAACTGTGTTCCCCCTTAAATTCATATCTTGAACTCCTAACACTCAATGCAACTCTATTTGGAGATAGGGCTTCTAGGAGGGAAACAAGTTTAAACTAGGTCATAAAGGTGGAATCTATAGAACTGCTAACCTCATAAAAATAGGAAGAGAGACTTCTCTCCCTCTGAACACACACAGAGAAGAGGTCGTGCTTGCACACAGCGAGATGCTGATCACCTGAAAGCCAGAAAAAAAGGTCTCACCAAAATCTCAAACTCAAACTCAATCTCAATCTCAAACTCACCTCAACCTCAATCTCAAACTTTCAGTCTCCAAAACTGTGAGAAGTAAATGTCTACTGTTAAAGCCACCCAGTCTACGGTATTTTGATAGGGCAGCCCGAGCTGACTAAGACAAATTTCCCACCTTGCACTTCTCTTGGAGGGCTAGCAGAAGTTGCTGAGCCATGAATCATAAATGAGGTAGCTTTCTTTATAGAGCTTGAAAGACCAGACTTCCCACTTAAAGTGCTCCCTCCAATGCTACATGACATGTGTTATAGAAAGCAGTAGTCACTTATTTTAGGTACTCCTTCTTGCCCCAAACACACACAAAGTGGTGAGATTAATATTAAGGATTTGTTGTTGTTTAGTTGCTCAGTCGTGTCTGACTCTTTTGTGACCCCATGGACTGTAGGCTGCCAGGCAGAGTTCCCTGTCCATGGGAAACTCCAGTCAAGAATACTGGAGTGGGTTGCCATTCCCTTCTCCAGGGGACCTTTCAGATCGAGGGATCAAACCCACGTCTCTTGTGTCTCCTGCAATGGCAGGCAGATTCTTTACCATTAGCGCAACAACAGGATATCTTCGTAAATATGTGTTTTTACATGACCTGAACAATCATATAAAAATCATTGATAGTAGAAGCTTCTATAAATGGGCAGTGGAGGTCTGAAGCAAAATGGAAATTTACCCTCCATGGTATACGTATTAATACTATTTAAATTTTTACCACAGGCAGGCATTTAAAAAAGCTTAAACTTAATTAAGTTAATAAAAATACTTTTCAATTTATGCTGTGATTTTCTTAGTTTAAGAAGGCTTTCTCTTGTGCACTATGCTTGGACCTATGACCCTGAGGTTGGCAGGGTGAAGGTCAGAGAATTTCCACCCCACAGAAGCTATAATGATCATGTCACTCTCACGCTTAAACCTTCCAGTGCTTCCTATCAGTGTTTGGAGGAAGATTAGAATCAATTACACTTTGCAGCCTGACGACTGTCCACTCGCCTTTGCAGCCTCTTCCAGCCCAGGCAACATCTTGATCTCTGCCATACCCAGCTTCCTCTAGCTCCTGGAAATCACACCTCACTTCCTCTTACCTCAAGGTCTGCAGACACATTGTTCTCCCTGTCCAAGGGCTATCTTCTCACTGCTAGTTAACATACGTGAGATGTGGCTTACAATCATACTGGCCCAGTAGCTCCTATTGTTAAGTTACTTCTTTCCATGTACTTACCGATTTGAATATTTATATATTTGTGTGATTGATTCATACCAGCTTTCAATGAAAGGGTTATTTTAACAAATGACTGACAATGTTGGACTCATACTACTACTGAGTGGGAAACTGTAACTAGCCCTTATTGACTCCTGGTCTAATACTTTCAGATCTTTAAGAAATGGGTGACCTACTCAAGCAGAAAGTGCTTCAGCTATATATAACCTTGCCTTTTCTGGATGCTATTTTTTTAAACTTTTTATTTTGTATTACAGTATAGCCAATGAGCAATGTTAATGACAGTTTCAGGTGGACAGCAAAGGGACTCAGCCACACATATACAGGCATCCATTCTCCTCCAAACTCCTCTCCTATCCAGGCTGCTACATAACTTTGACCAGACTTCCCTTGTACACTATTTTTAAAGCAAGTACATACCCATTTTCACACAGAGCCTGTAACACCTTAAAACATTAATGTGCTGTGCTTAGCTGCTTCAGTTGTATCTGACTCTTTGCAACCCTATGGACTGTAGCCCTATGGGCTGTAGCCCTATGGACTGTAACCAGGCTTCTCTGTCCATGGAATTCTCCAGGCAAGAATACTAGAGTTGATTGTCATGGTTAGGAAGATCTCCTGGAGGAGGGCATGACAATCCAGTCCAGTAATAAAACATTAATAGCTAAAATTAATGTTTTGTCTAGAACATTAATAATTAAAATTGTGTTTGTTAATGAAGAAATGGGCAAACATCAATAAAATAAAATCAATAGGCTAACTACATATTTCTCCTCTTTCTGTTCCATCTCCTATGAAACCAGAAAAAGATTCAGTAACAGTGAAACAACAAGGAATGAGTTCTTCTTCTTCTACTAATAACCTTTCCCATACACAACCTCAGAACTTGTGTTTCCAGTTTCTATGTGTGGGAGCTTATGTATCAGATGTCCTAGGCATTCAATCAGTCTCTAGAGAACCCACTAGTTTGTCTTGTCTCCCAAAGGACCAAATCAATCCCTGTCCTGAGTTTCAGGCATTTCTGTTATAACGATGATTATAAATGGCCTCATATATCAGGTGCTTTGCTGCTGTGTTAAAGAGAGGAAGTGTTTTTCTCAAGGGGGTTCCCAATATTCAGACACCATTTCTTTAAGCCATACCAATGGCTGAAATGGAAGCAGGGACAGTCAGAAATGTGTGCAATGAAAATGTATTCAACGTGGGACCAAACAGAACAGTTCAGGAAAGAGAAGATGATGGCTATCTGATGAGGTGTCACCTACAGTCAGCATCGCACATTTCTGGTGACCAGAAACAGAAGGTCAAATTTACCAGACACTCTGTTTCATGTCACCCTTGGCCCCTGCCAATG
This sequence comes from Giraffa tippelskirchi, assembly GCF_054371585.1. Classification (NCBI taxonomy): domain Eukaryota; kingdom Metazoa; phylum Chordata; class Mammalia; order Artiodactyla; family Giraffidae; genus Giraffa; species Giraffa tippelskirchi. The sequence continues at coordinate 33,559,166 of NC_137280.1, read as the reverse complement.
AAGGATCTGTCATGGGAAGATGGATGCAGTCTGTCTGCCAAGCAAGTGTTCAGACATCACCCTGTGGATTTAGTTCTGAATCCCCGGGTCCCGTCCAGTCTAGACTTAAGATGGGCTCCAGCCTCCAAGTGTTTGGGGCCTGCTGCTCACTGTAGTGGGGCCCATGGGAAGAGCCAGGGGGACAGCCAGACTGCTCCAGGAATACAACAAATGACGTGACTGCAAACTCAGAGTGTCTGTTTCCTGTCAGTGGGTGATTAATAAACAGCCCATGGTCAGGTCACGAAAGGCACAGTCAATACACTGTCTACTCTGTGACTCTATAAAAATGGGGCCCTGGCTTTTCTCACGATGACAGCTAATTACACTTCTTCTCCTCCCTCCCCCAACATACACACACATACCAACCACCACCACCACCTCTATTACCATTATTTATCAAATAGTTATAGGGAGGCCAGATGTGGAGCTAAGCTAAAAGTTTCAAGAAATATCATAAGAAAATATATGATTCCTGCTCCCAGGAGCTTAGAGTCCAGACTCACCTAGCGCTTATATAAATGTCCCTAAGAGCACCTCAGATAAGTATAACAATAATAGCTAGACTTAGTGAACACTTATTACATGTTAAATAGTATGATGAGCATTTTACACATTTAGCTGATTTAATCCCTCTGAGGGTGGTATGATTTTTATTGTCACTATACCAATAAAGAAATCAAACAGAAACACAAATAGGTTAGTTAAAATGTGCCTGAGGTAATAGAACCAGAGTGCAGAAGATCTGGGGTTCAAGTCTAGGAGTCAGTCTGGCTCTAAAGCCTGGTATCTTATATGTACTCCCTGTGAACAATCATAGCTATAATTTAGTAAACATTTCCCATCCAGGCAATGTGCTAGGTTATCTTATATGCATTTACTTATTGACTGCTCATGGTTAGTGATTAATCTCATTTATGCATTACTAATCTAATTTATGCATTACTTTAAAAAATGCTTTCATTTGTCCCATGCCACATTTCTGTAATAACTGCTATTTTTAACTCATAGATGAGAGAGTCATAAACACTTTCCCAGGGTTAACACTGCAGGACTCAATCTTTGATCAGTTTTCTCCAGAGTTTAACTCCTACATGTGGCATTATACAACATTCAAGAAAAATGCCTTCAGGTAGTATCCCAGGTAGGCATTACCTCATAAAGATAATAATACAGCCATTTACTTAGTATTTTACAACTAACATTCAAATTTACCTGAGTCCCATGGTCAGTCTACGTGCTAGTAGCTCAGACTGTGGATGTCAACGCTGAAGTTCAGAAGCTGAGGGGCAGGGCTGGAGTTAAACCATTTGGTCCGTCCTCACTGACCTTTGTTCACTCACTAACTAGTTCACTTAAGAAACCATCATGCTGTGGAGAGAGAAAGCTGAGTAAGACACTCTGTCTTCTGTAATTCACAGTCAGAGCAGAAGAGTAGAATTTGTTCCCTCTAAATATTTTCTACTCTGTCTACAGATCCACTTTGACCTTCTGGTGGAAAGATGTTGGTTTGAAAGTGCAGATACTTTGATCCCTGCTGGTAATACTTGCCCCTAGGGGCCACTTTTTGTTGTGTGGGGATACTTTGAGCCAGAGAGAATCACCTTCATCTCCCTCTCCATGAACTCTGGTGAAAAGCAGAAACTGACCTTCTCAGGAGACAACTATTGAGCACTTGGCTCTAATGGGGAGGCTGGCTTTGCAGTGATTTTTTTTTTTTTTTTTTTCAGCCTCTGTAAGCAAAGAGTTCTGGTGGTAACCTAAGAACAAATCAGCAAACTGCAGGACCTCAGAAGGGGTCTACACTTTAGAAGTCATGTGGTCCAACTCGCACAAAAGCAGCTGGTGGGAGTGGATGGGGGAGCCAAGAACCCTTTAGGTGGAGCCAGCTTCCACGAAAAGCTTGGGGGCAATGGAAAGACTTGGAAGAGGCAACTTCAGAAGTTCAGTAGGTACCAATAACCTTTGGATGATGATGGTGTTGATAAAGACTATCAGTTCAGTTCAGTTCAGTTCAGTATAGCGAGGAATCCTACGGTGTTTTTCTTGCCCTTCAGCAAGAAGTTTGTCCTCTGCTGATTCTCTCTGGCTGGAACTACCCCAGGCAACAAAAAGTGAGTGGGAAAAGGCATCGGCTTTCGAACCAGACATAAGTTAGAGAAGTTTCTTCTCCATCTGTGCAACCTTGGATATTAATGACTGCAAACTCCCAGAAGAGCCTCCGAGCGCAGTGCGTGAATGAGAATACTTGTCACTGGGGATCTCAGAACCCCTGAGAAGTGGGTCAGACGAGAGTCGGGTGTAGTGTCTGGGACGCACTGCAGGCTGCGCCGAGATCTTGGCTGGATCCAACGCTCAGGGTGGAGGAGCCCAGCACAGCGACTGCCCAGCGTGCGCCCAGTCCTCCCACCACCGGTCGCGGCTGCCAGGAGGCCGGCCGCTGGCGGGAAGGGGCCAGGAAACCTCAGAGCCGCACGGAGACAGCAGCTGCCTTGTTCTGCAGCTTTTTTTTTTTCGCCTCCCAGGGGCCAGACATCCCCGCCCCAGACCCTACTCCCACCTCTCGTGCCACTTCTTTCCGCCCTGGCTCTGAAAGTGTTAACCCTGGAGCGTTTGGCACCTCCCCCTCCCGTCCGTCTCCCCGCCCCCCCCCCCCCCCCCCCGCCAGCCCCTCGCCCAACTCCCGCCCAGGGTTCCTAAAAAAGAAAGGTGCAAAGTTTGGTCCAGATAGGGAATGAATGATCAAAGCCAAGCCGATACTTCCTGTTGCCGGGACACTATATATAAAGTGATGAGTGCACTGGCGGCCGAGACGCACCGTAGCGCTCGCCCCGCAGCCGCCGCCTCCGAGCGCCTGAGGTTTCCCGGGGACCACAATGAACAAGTTGCTGTACTGCGCGCTCGTGGTAAGTTCCTGGCCCGGGACGCCGGCAGCGGTGCTCTGGGCGCCCGCGGAGGCTGCTCGCCTTCTGGTCTCCCGACCTGCCCGCGGGTTGACGGGGACAAAGCTCAACTTGCTCTTTTCCCAGGAGAGATCTGGGGTCAGGTTGGAACAGGAGACCTCTTTCGAGCTGATTGTGCTTCTCCTAGGGTGTCCCTTTACACTGAAAAGTTCCTGCTAGGTTTATGAAGAAGAGCTCTGGACCATTTTTATTGGAATGATTTTTTATCCATTTTATTTATTGGCTTTCTTCATCTCAGATGGCTCCATACCATCTTTGCTTAACTTGGGCATCCTTATTATTATTATTATTAGCGGTAATAATAGTATCAAAGTAATTTGGGAGATTATTCTTAATACTAAGAATAATAATTCTTAAAACTACTGTAATTAGAATAAAATTTGGATGCAGCGAATATGACATCATTAGGCTTATTTGCCACTTAAGCAAATATTGTAGGAAATTTTGAATAATTGGCACCAGAGAAAAGATCATACATACACACATATTTCTTATTGTGCAATTTAACATTTTAATAACATTTTATTATTAAAATGGGACATTTCAATTTCAATGTAATGTGGAAAATACTGGTGAGATAATGTTAATTAGGTTATAAAATAGATTTAAGTATTTGAGGTTCTGCACTCAATAGGGCTAAAAGTTATTTTAAATTTGGAAAAAGAAAGGAAATTTGGAAAAGAAAGGAATGTCTGTAATTTTTAGCTTCTTTTACTTAAATTTACATTTTGACCAATCAAGTTAACAAGATTTCTATGTAGATTATTCTATGACCAATGACTTATTTCCTTTATGTCACTAAAGTGTAGACTGCATTGAGATATGAATCAGATATTCATGAAAGGACAGGAAAATCCATATTTAAGCCACATATGTGTTTTGAAAGTTGCAATAACTGCTTGAATGTGAATATACAACCCACTAAGAGTGAATGAATGGAAGGCTAGGAAGTCCTCCAATTAGATCCTGGGATACACACACATTAATAAGTAAACAAATAGCAAAGTCACTAAAGGAAAAGTAGATTAATAAGAGGTCACACTTAAGTAAGCTAATCTTATGTATATATACTATGTATACATATATGTGTATATATGTATTTGTATATATGTGAGTGTATATTATATATATAATATAACTTCACTAATATGGATAACTTTTAAAAAAGTGAACCCTTATTTAAAAAGGACACATATAAAGAACTGCACAAATCATAAGAACCTAATTAAGTTTACCAAAGTGAATACTTGTAAGCCAGCACCCAGCTTAGACACTACCACATTACCAGCACCCCAGAAGCTTCCTGGGCTTCATCCCTATCACCACGACAGTCATGGCCAGAAGAATCAACATTCTGACTTATAATGCCATCCATGAGTAAATGAACTTTATGTACTTTTTGTGTCTGGCTGCTATCACTTAAGGTTATACTGTGAGATCATCTCCAGTATTGTATGTACAAATGCCCATCCATTTTCAGCGCTGTATAATATTCTATTGCATGGCTACACCACAAGTGACTTAATCATTCTAGGTTTTGGCTAGTATAAATAATTCTTCTATTAATATGGGGACACTTTTATTCTTCCTAGCCTTTTGTATGCTGTCAAAGATTTGATTAATAATAAACATATTATCAGTAACTTTTAAATTTCAGAATTTCCATTAAATAATATGTATACTTAATAATGGGCTTCCCTGGTGGCTCAGACGGTAAAGCATCTGCCTGCAATGTGAGAGACCCAGGTTCGATCCCTGGGTCAGGAAAATCCTCTGGAGAAGGAAATGGCAATCCATTCCAGTACTCTTGCCTGGAAAATCCCATGGACAGAGGAGCCTGGTATGCTACAGTCCATGGCGTCGCAAAGAGTCGGACATGACTGAGCAACTTCACTTTCACTTTTCACTGGTGGCTCAGATGGTAAAGAATCTGCGTGCAATGCAGGAGACCTGGTTTTGATCCCTGGGTCAGGAAGATCCCCTGGAGAAGGGAATGGCTACCTACTCACTCCAGTATTCTAAGTGTTCCAAAATAATAAGTAGACAAATGTTTTGATATCTTGTCTGTATAAGGATGTAGATATGTATGTAGATAATACTAACTGCAGATGTTACAGCATTACCAAAAGAGAAACCTTTTATTGTGTCTTGAACCTAGTAAATACTTTAAATAGGAATGCGTTCCCTCTCCCTCTGTAGCTTCTGAGATTGATTTTATTTTATAAATAATTGAGAAAAGATACTTTGTAGTTACACATGAAGGGTCCAGATGCCCTTTCATAAACACCAAGATGCTAAGTCACTTCAGTCGTGTTCGACTCTGTGCGACCCCATAGAAGGCGGCCCACCAGGCTCCGCCATCCCTGGGATTCTCCAAGCAAGAACACTGGAGTGGGTTGCCATTTCCTTCTCCAGTGCATGAAAGGGAAAAGTGAAAGTGAAGTCACTCAGTCGTGTCCGACTCTTAGCGACCCCATGGACTGCAGCCTACCAGGCTCCTCCGTCCATGGGATTTTCCAGGCAAGAGTACTGGAGTGGGGTGCCATTGCCTTCTCCGAAACACCAAGAGGTAGTGCTAAGAATTGGAAGCATTACAGCTATTTAGTCCTTTGTACCAGGCAGGCCACTGGATACTAGACATAGAATGGAAAACATAGACACCCTTTTTGTCCTCATGGACAGCACAGCAAAGTGGAGAAAGCAGATATTGGAATGTCTAATGAGAATAACAAAAGGGGAAGTATGAGGTGACTTGGGAATATAAAAGATCCTGCCTTCCAAGACCTTATAAAGGCAGCTGCTGTCCAGTGGTTATGAGTTTGGTTATTTGGGATCGAAATTCAAAATTCAAATACCAGTATTTTACTTGATAAAAGATGGTGGGCAATTTATATCTCTATTGTGTTTTAGTTTTCTATAAAATAGCGATAATAATATGCACACGTGCAAGATAGCCACACATAACATAGAGTTCCTATTCCACATTATCACTGGCTTCTAGTCGATATTCTAGACCCAACTGAATTATGTAAACCAAGTGCTGATGATGCTCAGAGATGGGGGAGACATGGCCACCAACTATTACCTTGCAGGAGCAATAGAATATTTATTATTCTCATTATACATTCCAAATGTTTCATATTTGGAGGTAAAATCAAGGCATCCTAAATTTAAGAAGTGGAGAAAGATAAAATTGTGAGGCAAACTAGGATTCTACATTCTTTTTGTGACAGCAGAGGATATGCTGGTAGGCAAGCACTGAGAGGGTGTGGTCATTAGGACTAATGCCATAGTCATGGGCTTTCTGAAACGCTCACTCATGTAGTTAGAGATCTGCTCTGCAAGGTGAGGTGGTTACATCACCAAGTCGTTTGTTTCATGGTTGCTGAAGGAGCCTCCTGATGCTTTGGGAACATCCAGGTCTAGTCTTAGATTTTCACTGGTGGCTGAAACTTCCCATCAAGGAGCTCCAGAACTAGCTACTGGCCATCTCAAAGCTAAGGTCTAAATTAATGTTAAGATCCTAGGACTTGGGGTGGGGGGTGGGGTGAAGCATTTGGAGGTAGTAAATTTTTTTTTCAGGACAACTGCCTGATACATTGGTCCTCCTTATGTTTATTTTGGTTTCCTTCCCATCCCCCAGTGGTCAAATGTATCTGTCTAGCCTTTTTGTTTGTTTGTTTAAGAGAATGATAACTCTAAAGTTTCTAGGAGAATCTAACATATACTCTGCAGCAGTCCTGTACTTCTGTCTCCAGAAACCTCTTTGGCCTCTATCACCCATGAAACCTCAGCACAATTCCTAATTTCAATCTGGCCTTTAACTTTACTTCTAATTCCTAATTTCAATCTTGCCTTTAATTTTACTTCTTAGGTTAAAACCACAGTTGTAGATTCCACTGGTCAGGGAAGAAGGCATTCTGTGACAGATGTTTTATCTACATAGTTTAGAAGGAGAGGTATTGCAGAGTCTCTCAAAGGGGCACTAAACACACTCAAATATTCTTGTCCTCCTATCCACTCACTTGCCAGCTGGGTCTTCCTCTAAGCAACCCTCAGCCCCCCTGCCTGCATGTTCCCTTTCCATGAAGGCTTTCTGTGAGAAGCATTACCTTCAGTATCTCGTTGACCAGAAGTACTTCATTCAACCTGAGTCTCTTCTTTGCAGCCCACGAAGAAAAGGATGATGAAGTATATTGCAGAGAAAGAGTATTTTATTTAAAAAAAAATTATGTTTACATTATTCAAAGTCTTGCCTAATGATGCCTGGCTGCCCCTGATGTTGTTACTGTGGAGCAGAGATGCCAACATTATCAGTGTATCTGTGTATCTTACCTTGTGGAGCAATAGTTCTCCATCAGATCAGACTTCTTCCATGCACTTATTAAATAAATCCTTTGTAACAACTCCCTGGCTCTCTTGAAATGAAATTGAGGGTGCTTATATTTTTACTTACATACAGAATTTTTTCAAATCAATATACTGGCATAACTATACTATGAAGGAGAAATAAAAAGACAGTGATTTATAATCGCACTAGGAGATTTAATGAAGTAATGATACATTAGCATCTTTATGTAGAACTGTATGAACAGACCATGAGAAACAGACGAGAGCACACGGGGTTCAAAACCATGATTGGTGTTGGCTTTGGGCTGTGATTTTTTTGAAATGGTGAACAAATCTCGCTAAAGTTTTAAACAAAATACAACCCTCTTTCAGGCTTCCCAGATAGCACTAGTGGTAAAGAACCCACCTGCCAATGCAGGAGACTAAGAGACACGGGTTCAATCCTTGGGTTGGGAAGATCCCCTGGAGGAGGGCATGGCAACCCACTCTAGTATTCTTACCTGGAGAATTTCCATGGATAGAGCAGCCTGGCAAAGAGTCGTACATGGCTGAAGCGACTTAGCATGCATGCGTGCACAAGCCTCTATCAAATTTTATGTTGTTAAATTCCTTGAAAATTCAATATGCATAAAAATCTTACAACACACACACATAGGTCTACATATGTGTGTGTGTGTATACATATATATGTATGTGTGTGTGTGTGTGTGTGTGTGTGTGTGTGTGCGCTCAGTCACTCAGTTGTGTGCGACCCCATGGACTTTAGCCCACCAGGCTCCTCTGTCCATGGAATTTTCCAGGCAAGAGTACTGGAGTGGGTTGCCATTTCATACTTCAGAGGATCTTCTCGACCCAGGGATCAAATCTATGCCTCTTGCTTCTCCTGCATTGACAGGTGGACTCTTTACCACTGTGCCACCTGGGAAGCCCATATGTGTGCATATATATACATGTGTGTTTATATTATATACACATGTGTGTATATATACATGTGTTTGTGTATATATATACATGGAGTTTGAATCCAGGCTCATATAATGAAAAATATTTTTTTTTTTTGCTTAGATCACTTATACCATCATCAGTAGGACATTTGAAAGTGTGTGTGGGATTTCCCTGGTGGTCTGGTGGTAAAGACTCTGTGCTTCCAACACAGGGATTGAAAGTTCAGTCCCTGATCGGGGAACTAAGATCCCATATGCCACATGGCACAGCCAAGAACAAGAAAGTGCATGGAACATGGGATTATTCTTGGTCACTGGGGCATCTAGCAGCACACAGAAACTGTGACAAGAGAAAATCCCACACAAATTTCCAGAACTTCTAGGGGATAGCACGACCCCTGTGGTAAACAAAATATGAACTCTTTGCAAACAGAGATTTTTTTCCAATTCATATTTATAGCTTCCAGGTCTCCACAGTGCCTGACACTAAATGTGTGTTTGCTGAGTCAAAGGAGCTATGATGAGATTTGCTGGGGTGTTTGTATAATGTACCAGCAGTTTCCATGGATATTCCAACAGAATGTAGCTTACTGTCAGAGATTTCACATTCTCATGTCAGCTTTGATCTCTTTCAAAATATAAATATAATGCCCTACCCACCTGACCAGTATTTTTCCTACTTATTTTTGTCCATTTCTACTGTGAAGGGACAATACCTTCATGGAGGTCCATTCTTAAGAGAGCAACAACAATGAACCAGACTTATATACCAACCCTTGCAGGTGCTACCTAACCTTAGCTGAATCCCCTTTCTGACCTTCCCATCAATGTTCATTTTTTGGTTTGATAAATGTGATACATTTGTAAAATATCCCAATGGAGATGTCAAATAGGCATTTGGATTCAAAAAGTTCAGAGAAGCCTGGACTGGCGATCAGAAAATCTGGGTCATGAGCAGAGAATGGGTTTTGAAAGCCGTAGGAAAGGACGATTTCACAGGGCAAGAGAGGAGGGCAGGACACAGCCCCAGAGTGCATTTCTGATTCTGATAGGTTAAAAAAAATACACATATGAACGGTACTAGCATCCATGTTTAGAAAAGAAAACAAACATCAAAATAAAACTTCGCAACCCACAAGAGCAGGAACTAGTCAATCGGAAATCCTAGCAACATCTGTAAACTATCCATGCAAGAAGAAGGAGTGAGGTATAGCCAACTTGAAATACACATGGTATTTTTATGTGACATGTAATTAGTTTTAGGAACTCACTACCACAGAATATTTATTTTGGGGTAACTAGCATAGAAAGTCTAAAAAAAGAATTCTTTTAGACAGTTGTAAGGGATAAGAATAGTGTTACAACACATTAGGTAAGAAGCTGTGTGGTACCCACTCCCTCTCACATTTACCTGGCCTCGCTAAATGAATGTTCCAAAGGCCAGAACAGTCTACAGACACACTAAAATGGTTTCTTTCAACTACAAGGTGACATAACTTCCCAGGTGCTTGGGTAGTTTTTTTCAACCCCAGTTTCTCAGAAGCACCTGAATCAGCCAGACCATAAATGGATAGAGGATACAGGAGGAAATGCAATGTCATTTCTGGAGCCCTTCTAAAAAAGTAATGTGCTCCAAAAAGTTCTGATTTATTACTTTCTTATTGAGATTTTTTTTTTAAATCCACCTCTTTTTATCATAGTTTTAATACGGTGAAAAACATTAATTTCCTTGAAGCATCTTCTATAAAATTAAAAACAGTAGCCTTAGGATTCTTCACCTCCATTTAGTCTGTACCTTGGAAGCATTTTCTATAACAGCCTCTTAAATAATCAACTATAAAATAGGAAAATCAGTGTCAAGATGAATGTAGATTTAAAAGACAGTAATTCCTCTAAGCTTTGTGGCTGCCTTTGGTAAATTCAGTTTTCTTCTCTGGTCTTTGATCCCTAAATCTCTATTGCCATGTAACATTATTTTCTTGTTCAAAAACATATTTTATTCTTAGAAAATATGGATATCAAGGTCCTATTCTTAAATTCCCTCTGGCATCCATACCACCATCATCACTACCAACAAAATAATTTAGGAAGTCATCTGTGAGGTGTAATGATAGTAAGACCTCCACAACAGCAGTCAAGAAGCAAGAGATCGTATTCCTCAGTTTTGCCTTAGACTCTGAGGTCCAGTCTGTGACTTCATTTCTCTGGGTCTTACTTTGCTCACCTTTAAAATAGGTGTGTTGTACCAGATGATATCTGGAAGGGCTGCCATAATTTCACGCTTTTGGCTCATCCCCCTGGGCCTCTCATAATGTCTCATTTCAGAGCAAACCCGGCCCTGAACCATTGCCCGGTCTCTGCCAGTAGGCTGCAGGCACTGAAGCACAGTGGAAAAAAAAAGAAAAAAGAAAAATTTATGCTTTTGTCATTAAAAATAAATTAAAATAAATAAATTTAAATAAATTAAAATATTTTATTACATATTGATACTATCTAATATACCAGACATACAAAAATCAAATGGACTTAGTTATCTATGAAAAAAGCGTACTAAAGAAAATTTTTTAAAATCTACTTTGTTGCAATTGTCAAAGTTCCTTGTGCCCAACTGGTTTCATTGATAAGAAATTCTGTTTAAGTGAACGAGATCAAAAGAGGAAGCAGCTTTTTGAAATGTCACCTACTTTTAAGCAGTAAGACTTCTGTGTTTTAGAATCAGATTATTCTTTTAAGCTAAAAACTATTTTTTTTAATTCAGAAACAAGACCTTTTTGTCTTTAGCTAGCATAGAAGCCATTAATGTGCATATTTTCATATCCTACTTAGAAGCCATATTCCCTCAGGACTTACTAAAGAGATGTAATTATGGTCACTAGCAATCTCTTTAGCCTCTTTGAGCAGAGTTTTCTTTGAATTTGTATTCACAAGGAAGCATTTCACCTTCAGGTGAAATAAAAGTGTTAATGGGTAGGTTGGCATGACCATTAATACTGTGCTGGAATACTACATTGGGCTTCTCTGGTGGCTAGATGGTAAAGAATCTGCCTGGAATGGGGGAGACCTGGGTTTGATTCCTGGGTCGGGAAGATCCCCTGGAGAATGAATACTACATGGGCTGGGAGGCAGAATCCTCTGTTCCCACACTCTGTTTCCCGTCTCTTCTTTTAATATCCAGTAAAAGGGGGAAAAATCAACTAGATTCTGCTAAAATAATGGGTCAACTAGAAAGTATGAGTGATGTTTACTGAACAATGATGTAGCTATTCCTGCTGTTTGTAAGCCTTCTCCACTGTCCTGCCTTCCAGAAACATGGTAGGATTGTACCTTCAAGCTTTCTCTGGTGAGGAAGGAGGTAGATGTGATCGTTCTGGCAGATTTGTGAGTTTAAATGATACAAGTCACTTCTACATTAAAGCACCTCGTTGCCTGTATATGACTCCCAACATTTTTTTCTCTTTCTTTCCCAGCAAACCAACCTTGTTCTAGATATTAATTTTTATAAGGTCCTAGGTCCTGGACAGAGGACAATGCTAACAGCCTTCATTTTCATAAAAACCCTCTGATGCAGAGGCTGGAATCTGTTTTACAGGCAAGGAAACCAAGGTTCAGAGAAGTGAAGTAATTTTCCCTAAGGTGACCTAGCTGAGGAGGTTTTTTTTTTTTTTTTTTTTTTCTGTCTAATAGGAGCTGAAATCTAGCAGTGGAGTCCAGTGAAAAATACCCATAAAGCAGAGGAAATCCTCTGAGTTCCTTCAACCAAAATTCTTTTCTCTGCTAGAGATACAAACGTCCTGGGATGGGACTCAGAGTCATATCCTTGGGCAAAGTGATCCCAGTGGATTTTTTTAAATGCTTTTTTCACCTCCTCCTTCAGCTAGAGGAGGCCACTGCGTTTTTTGTTTCCTGATGAAATTAAATAGCTTCCTTACTGGACTTGAGTTCTAAGTCCAGACCCTTTAGGATAGAGAACATGAGGCAAACACTTTATAGTTTAGCTCCTTATTAGAAAGAGCAATCCTAGGGAAGCAGGGGTTAGCAAAAGAAGAATAAGCAAAAAAGGAAGACAAACAAATTCAAGGAGGTGCATGACTGAGAAGCTGCTGTTTTGTATAAAGTGCAACTGACTGCTCCGTCTCACAGGACCATCTTCTAGAGAAGTTGTGTGAACTACTGCATTTCAGGACAGAAGAGAGAGGAATTTATTCACCAAGATAAATGATATAAATGATAGATAGATAGATACATAGATATAGGATGAGGTGGCATGGATGGCTGTATGGACAGATGGACAAAATATAGATCTTACAGAATTTTACATTGTGTCATAGGTGATCACTTATATGCCTGTCTCCTTCCTAACACTGCAGGTCCCTAGCAAGAAGAGTCAATTGTTAAAGGCTTAGGTTCAGACAGGATTAGATTTGAATCCTATCTTGAATGTATACTAGCTCTGTGACTTTTGAGCAATCATTCAACTTCTCTGAGGCTCAGTTTCTTCATCTACAAAATGGGGATAATACTATCACCTCAGAGGTGACTGGAGGGGTGGATGACAAGTGAAGTATAGAGCTTACTATGTAATGATGTTATAATATACTATGCTATTATTATTTACCATATCATCCAGTACTGCCAATAGGAGGTTTCACATTGTTGTAGGCACGTGATAAACATCTACATGTTTAAGTCACATCCTGTTTTATTCTATTTCCATTTCTAGTTTCTTTTTCATTTCCTAACCACCATGGCTGTTCTTTTCAAATTTCTATCTCCAGATGCCCTTAACCATATATTGATTGGGCTTCAATCTAAATCATCACCAACCAGATTAATTCATAAGATGATGTGAACAAGGTATTATCTTCAATGAAAGGTAGAAATAAAATGGGACTTAATAATTGATGTTCAAAAATATCAACATACTAAAATGTATTGCCAATTCTGAGTCCAAAGTGCCAGAGTCTGAACTAGGGATGTCGCCCTTGTGCTTGTCTGGTGGGCTTGAATGGATATAATTATAGGGAAAATTGTAGCCAGCTCTGTTGTTGAGTTGAAATTTTCAAAATGGATGTTATATCCCAAATCTGGTGATTATGGCCCAGCAGGTAAAGAATCCGCCTGCAATGCAGGAGACATAGGAGACATGAATTCAATCTCTGGGTTGGGAAGATCCTATGGAGAATTAAACAGCAACCCACTCCAGTATTCTTTCCTGAAAACTCCCATGGACAGAGGAGCCTGATGGGCTACAGTCCAGGAGATTGCAAAGAGTCGGACACAATTGAGTGAACGACTAAACAAATAAGCAAAGAGAAGAAATATTAAGATCTGAGATTCAAAATGCGGGAGATGTCCACACATCTGCCTTGGAAAGTCTGACGTGTTTACTTGCATCATAAGTTCTTAGAGATTTTTCTCATTTATTTGTTAATCTAGCAAATGCTAATTATCTGTAAAACTCTGAAGCAGCAAAAGCATCAGAAGCAAATCTGTTCTGACAATTCTGGTAGATTCCAGACATACACAAGGTACTGCTAATTAATTCTAAAACCCTCCAAACAAACAACTAAAGGGAAAGTTCTTGAAGGGAACAAGAACAACAACAACGAAAAAGCATTTAAAGTTAAGTTTTACCTAGAGACAGTTCTTTAGCCCCAAGGGAAGCAAAGAGTGTAAAATCTGGCCTAGCGATTCATCTAATAAATCATAATTGTTCCTGTTTCCTTTCCCCTGTTTATGTAGCAAAAGCTGTTGACAGCACATCAGTTCCTAATAGATGAATAGATTTAATGCATTTGCTCTGCATCCTTACCTAGAGACCTCATCCTGGCTGTTGTGGAAATGATTAAGCAGTGGCAGACCCTCAGGTAGAGAACTGGCAGCAGCAGATAAACCTCTCAAATGAGCCACCTGCTTTTCCCACATTTACCTTCAAAATAGAAGCTAAATACAAACGGAATGATCCACGCAAAATGCCAAGCAAAATGAAAGATGCTTAAAAAAAAAATCCTTTAGGCAAATTTTGTCATCACTATCATTTTACAGATGAGAAAGTTACAGATTTTGTGCTTGTCCTTGAAAATGCATCCTTTACCTGGAGGCTCTGTATCTGTCTATAGAATCACCAGCAATCTTAATTATATATAGTAGGTATTCAAAATCTACTGGATTGAATAAAATTAAAATATATATTGAATACTTGCTGTGTATAAGACATCATGAAACAAGCAGTGAAAGTGTCAGTCACTCAATCATGTCCAACTCTTTGTGACCCCATGGACTGTAGCCTACCAGTCTCCTCTGCCCATGGGATTCTCCAGACAAGAATACTGGAGTGGGTAGCCATTCCCTTCTCTAGGGTACTTTCTGACCCAGGGATTGAATCCAGGTCTACTGCAATACAGACTGATTCTTTACCCTCTGAGCCACCAGGAAAGCCCATAAGACACTATGCATGCTGCTTGCTAAGTTGCTTCAGTCATGTCTGACTCTTTGCAACTGTAACCTGCCAGGCTCCTCTGTCCATGGGGTTCTCTAGGCAAGAATAATGCAGTGGTTGCTATGCCCTCCTCCAGGGAATCTTCCCAACCCAGGGGCTGAACCCACATCTCTTACAACTCCTGCATTGGCAGGCGGGTTCTTTACCACTAGCACCACCTGGGAAGCCTGTTAAGACACTATGCTAAACATTTAAGGTGTATGGAAACAAATCCTTTTCTGTCTGGGCCCTTTAAGCAAATCTGTGGAACTGCCTTTCGACCAAGTCAATGATACAAGTTGGGAAGATACTGGAACTGATTTTAAAAACGAGTCAGAGATGCTTTTTCTGGAGCGCCTTAAGAATAGGATAAATAACCGACTGTGGCACATTTTAGGTTTGTGACTTCCTACTGAACAAGAGACTTCAAAATGTCTCCAAAAATGAATCTGATTCAAAATGTTCCCTATTTCCCACCTCCTGTGTAATTAGCATATGTAGTCATGACTCATTCTTGTCTGGAATCTTACTCTTTACCAAGTTTATTTGTGTCCCTTTACTCAATTGAAAACAATTGTATAGGAATAGATGAAATAAGGATTATCTCTTTTTAGAGCTAAGATGATGGCCAAGGGTTATTAAGCTGGTGGATAAACTGAGTTTGGAACCCTAATATGCAGGTTCCCAGCAAAGAGATCTGGTTAGTTCATATCAATCTAATGGATCTAAAAGCTATACATTTTTCATATCTTATTAGTCATCATCCATTTAGCATTCTTCTTGAAACCTTCTGTAATATCCCTACTATTTTTTTCCTTCTGTTTTTCATCTTATCTTGCAAATGTTTATAAAGTCCCAAAGGTTATATTTTAATATTTTTTTTGTTTATGTATAACATCCTTGGGTAATGCCATCCTACTTCTCTGTTTCTGGAACCATTTATGTGCACATAACCTTGTGCTAAGTCGTGTCCAACTCTTTGCAACCCTATGGACTATAGCCCATCAGGCTCCTCTGTCCATGGGGATTCTCTAGGCAAGAATATTGGAGAGGGTTGCCATGCCCTCCTCTAGGGGATCTTCCTAACCCAGGGATCGAACTTGCATCTCTTAAATCTGTGTCTTTAGGTGCATTTCTATCCCGAAAACCGGATACATATATTTAATGTCTATTCGACATCATCACTCGAGTCTCCTTGTTGGAAGACCCAGAACCAAATCCATTGTCTTCCCCCATAACTGCTTCTTTCTCCTGCTGTCAGTAATTAACAGCAACATCACATACCTAATAGTCATAATTCATGGGCATGTCCTTCTTTACTCTTTCTAAGTACCTCCCTCCATGGGCAATCAGCTAACATATAATATCTATCTTTTCTCTCCTCCTTACTGCTACCTAATTTCAGCTTCTCATTTCTGACCTGTTTCTCTATTGAGTCTTTTCTTGATCCTCTTTTTCCTCTGTTTTCCCTCTAATTGTTTTGCAGTGATTTGTGACTTTTTACACCAACAGAGGCTTTTGGATAAATTCTCCTAGCAAATAAGAACATTAACTTACTCGACTCTATTGCTTAGCAATATTTCCTGAGCATAGTAATTGTTTCAATAAGTGTTTGCTGAAGGAATGAATAAATAAATAATTTAAGGAATGGAGGAAATAAAATAGGGAAGAGGTCACCATACCATGTGTGTGCTTAGTTGCTCAGTCGTGTCCGACTCTGCGACCCCATGGACTGCAGCCCTCCAGGCTTTTCTGTTCATGGGATTCTCCAGGCAAGAATACTGGAGTGGGTTGCCATGCCCTCCTCCAGGGGATCTTCCCAACCCAGGGATCGAACCCAGGTCTCCCGCATCGCAGGTGAATTCTTTACTGTCTGAGCCTCCAGGGAAGCCCCACTATACCATAAGACTATAGAAAGTTAAATAAACTAACCTTCATAGCAAGAGTTTTGTTTTTTTTTTTTTTCAATAAGCTTTGTAGTTTATACTACAAGAGATCTTTAGGAAACTCACTGTGGTATATATCCTGAATGTTTCTTTTCTTGGCTAATGTGAACTGTAAAATATCATGGTTTCCAAATTGACCAGAAGTTTAGCTAACTCTGGTAGTCCTCAAATAGTTCTCTGTGGCAAAGATCATGACGAGGGATCACAAAAGGAACTCCCAAACCAAGTAGTTATTTCAAGCTTTGCGTGGGCTCCTTTTAATGAATTTTCCATAAACGGAAACCCACTGGGTCACTCGTGGTTCTGCATACCAGAGAGCAAGCGCAGTAGCAGGGGATTGACTGCATTGCATCATGCAAAAGTGAACTTGATGGAGGAAGTATATTCCTGTATCCTTTGAGAAGAAGCAAATACCGGTAGTCAGCTATAGTGAAACCACGTGTCATCTAAGAAATTTCCATCTCAGTTACCTTGGACAGGTGCTAGTCTTAGCATAAAGAAAGAAACATCCTCCATTCATCTGGACTTCAGGAAGGCACTGGGTGATCTTCTCACTTCTGTGATCTCCTAACACTATGCTCTTGAGTCTGAATGAAAAACTAGCATTTTAGGGCTATGCAATGTTAAAGCATTTGGTCAAAATATACTACTCTATGGCACATGCTCTGGGTTTTAATTCTGCTTCCACTAATTACTCTGACCTGGGATGGTTCCTCATTCACTTTTGTACTTTCATAGCTGATGGACAGATACAGAATGGGAAGAGGAAGAAAGAAAAAATGGAGAGAAAATTCCATTTTAATGCCTTTTTTACCATTATCACATGCAAAATAGATAGCCAGTGGAAATTTGCTGTGTGACACAGGGGGCTCAACCCGGTGCTCTGTGACAACAGAGGGGTAGGATGGGGAGGGAAATGGGAGGGAAGTTCAGGAGGGAGGGGTCATATGTATACCTGTGGCTGATTCATGTTGATGTACAGCAGAAAACAACACAATATTGTAAATCAATTATCCTCCAATTAAAAAAAAAAAGTTAAGCATGAAAAAGCAGCTTCTTTTATAGGAAACTATAATATAGGACACTCATATAAGATACTTCAGGCTTCTGCAGAGACATCTATGCACAAGTCCTAGCTTTTGCAGATATTCATCAGTGTTTATGCACTTGACACAAAAATTACTTTTGTACTCTTCTTAGACTTTAAATGTTATCAGCTGGCAAAGGACACAGAGCCAGTGTTAAGATGGTCTGTCCCCCCTTGGCATATTTTTCATTGCTTTTCTAGAAAATGCAGAAGAAAGTGAGAGAGGGAATTGAGATGAAGTTTATCAATTTTGCCCATCCTCTGTCCAGTAACTGGTTCCAGAAATTCCATGCGGGGATTGAGGCTAACCAGAGATGGAGAGCTAAGCATTCAATTTTGGCCACACAGAGTTCTGTCTTTTTACCAAAGTGGAAAATTTTCAAATAAATCACAGAGGCCCCATAGAATTTGCTGAAAACAAGTCTGCAGTTCCTTAAGGCTTTCTGATTTTTAAAAATATATATGATAATTCCATGCGGTAGCCTAGGGGAAATGATCTTCACTGTTATAATTGCTCTCTAATCCTTAAGTCAACCTAATTTATTATTTTTTTTTCTCTGTGGATTCCTTTCACCTCAGCTTCCCTGTATTTTGAAGAAATGGCAACTAATTTCTTAAGCATGGTTTCAGAAAACCAACAGTGCCATGTCCAATTGCCTAGAAAAATACAAATTGCATCAGTATTCTCGGTCAGATCTTGTATTTGTGTGGCTGCTTCTAGTGAGGAAATATGCACCATCTGTGGGGTTTTCCCATTTCACCCTCATCACTTCTTGGTAAGAGAGAAAAGAGTCAGCTAATGAGTAAGTGAGCTGTGTTGTCATGGGAAAGGCAGGATGATGGGAAATCAGGCAGGGTGAAGCCTCAGGACTGCCAGCCCTACCAGGATGGGGCTCACTTGGCCGCAGTAAGCAAGATGAATGCGTCCCTCTGGACCTCTGAGGTGGCCCTCTTGAAAAAACAGAACCCTCAAAAGTGGCTTTTCAGGAAATCGAAAGCGAACATCAAGACAGAGGGAAAAAATAAAAACATTTCTCATTGCTTTCACGTGTCTTTGCAAGTTGCATCAGGAATACTTCATTCCTCAGCATTGAAGATGTTAGAACTATGTGAGCCAAACCCACACAGAGGGCCTTGAAAAATATAGTATAATATTATTAGAATGACCAAGTAGCAACAAAGTTAGTTCATCTTGGTTCATTTCCTTCAAAAGATTGATCGTTATCTATAATTATTCATTTCTTCACTTCTCTGTCTCCTCTTTAGACCGTGAGCAGTCTGAAGAGCATCCTTGTTTTGTGGGTCACCATATGCTAAGACCTTCTACAATGCCTGGTACATAGTGGGTGGTCAAGAGACATGTGTTGAATGAATAGATTTCTGAAGGATACAGACCAAACCAGAGCTTTCATTCACTACTGGTCTATTTCTTTCTCCTATTGTTGACCCACTTTATCTGAGCCAATAAAAAGCCCTAGGGGAATTCAAGAACATCCTTTCCCCCAAAACCCTTGGGTCATGAGAGTGTCTTGAAAATATCAAGGCAGCCCCAATTTTCCACTGTAGTCTACCTTTGTTGGTTAGGGGTCCTTTACATTATAGCACTCTGAAAACTGCTCTGCGTTAAAAGGTCTGTGGCCCTAGGTAAGATATTTTATTCTTTGTAAGGATGACACACAAATTCGTGAAGCGTTCCATATTTTAAAGAAAAAGAAAGAAAAAAAAAGATATTTTATTCTTCAATTCTGGTTGATCAGCTCATATTAGGTCCAAACAGCCTTAATGCTAGTCATGTCCCAATAAGAAATGAGGGCATGTGTATATGCATGCTCAGTCGTGTCCCACTCATTACGACCCCATGGACTATAGCCCACCAGGCTCCTCTGTCCATGGAATTTTCCAGGCAAGAATTCTGGAGTGGGTTGCTATTTCCTTCTCCAGGGGATCTTTCCAACCCAGGGATTGAACCTGCATCTCTTGCATCTCCTGTAATGGCAGGTGGATTCTATTGCTTATTAAAATGCCCAAATGCTTATGAAAAAGGCCTTTCTTTACCTCTGTCATTCCTCATTCAAAAAGGAGTGCTGTTTTCCCAGCTTGGCACACTTTCCCCCAGGTCAAAGGGTTTCTGTGAGATTTGCTGAGTTCTGCAAAGAAGAGAGTTTAGAAAAAATTATTGTGTTTGGCCTGTCGCTTCCCAAAAGCCTGAAAATAGGCAGTGTTGATCCCTGTACCAAAAACAAACAATAAAAGCCAAACAAACCACCCCTACACAGAAACAAGACTTTTTCTTTTAATTAGGGTGAAGAGCTACTTCAGTGTTCCGTTGAAGACCTTTTGAGATCTAGAATACGAGATAGAATACTCATTTGGAGCCACGTTCACAAGCAGGATTCTGGCCCACAAAACTGTCTCTCTACTATGCACACATCTCTTCAGCCCTTATGGATAGAAACTTCTGAAACCCTGCCTGCTCCCTCAAGTTTTCCCCAATTAACCTTAAGAGAGGTGGTCATTTCATTTTCTAGACATCAGTCATCTATCAGATTCAAGACTGCACTGATGTTCTGGAGGAAATATCAGTCTTAAAATTTTAATACTTTTCCAGCAGATTACCAGCTGCACAGAGACAAAGATTACATCTTCTCACCAGCATATTTCTGGTAAGCATGCAGTACATATCTGCTGCATGAGTGAATGAATGACCAAAGTGAGTATAATTGCCAACTGTTTACATATATGTGAAATCATTACATCTTAGAACAGGAAAACTAAAAGAAAAATATCTGGTCTTAAATATACTACTGTGACCACCACCCCATATAAAGATTGTAATCTCTCCACCTTACCCTCCATATTTGCAATCTTTTACTTGCTCACTTTTTTACAACATTCATCTTCCAACACATAATTTATGTATAATTTGTTATTAAAATAAAGTCCATAGGACAGAGTTTGTTGACTATTTTATTCACTGCTGTATCCCAAATACCCAGAACAGAGCCTGGTACATAACTATCAACAAGTGAATAAATGAAATAATATTTATTGTGTATGGGTTCTACAGATAGGAATCATTGCAGGACATTTTAAAATCCTCAGTCCCAACTTCACATCTGTAGAATCAGAATTTTTAGGAATATAAATCCCAGGAATCTACATTTTTATCAAGGAGTCTAGGGATCCTGGTATAGCTATCCTGAGAATGTAGTTCACCCAACTCACTAGTTCACCCATGATTATCCTAAAACCCAGGGAGATAAAGTAGTGGTGCATCTAAGTGTAATAATTTATACTCTGATGAGCTTTCCACTCCAGCTATCTATGAGCTATGTTTTCCTAATATACTTTGCTGGTATTGCCATCATGGTCTTGGAGATTGAGCTACTTAGAGGCAAGAGTTATGGCTTCTGAACTTGTTTTCTGTGGTCCTAACTCTGTAGGCAGTAAGAGCACGAGGTTCCAGGTAGTAAAGTACTCTGAGGTTAATAATGCTTTTGCACAGAAGAATCACCTCATCTCCATGCTAACATACCACGATTTCCCTTTCTTCTTCTAGTTCCTAGACATCTCCATTAAATGGACCACCCAGGAAACCTTTCCTCCAAAGTACCTTCATTATGACCCCGAGAGCTCTCGTCAGCTGATGTGTGACAAATGTCCTCCTGGTACCTTCCTGAAACAGCCCTGCACGGCGAGGCGGAAGACTGTGTGCGCCCCTTGCCCCGACCACTACTACACGGACACCTGGCACACCAGTGACGAGTGTCTGTACTGCAGCCCAGTGTGCAAGGAACTGCAGTACGTCAAGCAGGAGTGCACTCGTACCCATAACCGCGTGTGTGAATGTGAGGAAGGGCGCTATCTGGAGCTGGAGTTCTGCCTGAAGCACAGGAGCTGCCCCCCTGGGTTTGGAGTGCTACACCAGGGTATGTACCAGCCAAGTTCATTAACATCACAGAGTCAGGTAGTGGGGGAAGTTTAAGGGAACACGTTGGTCCTGATGACATTACAGGATAGCAAATTACAAAGGTAATGGAATCTGCTAGGTATGTACTATGTGTCTGGATGGCTGCCAAAGAACCATTCCTCAGAGGAGCACTTTGCCACCACGGGCCAATTTAGTGACAAATCTCAAACGCAGCAAATCACTCTCTAATGAGATGTGTGATGGATTGCTCTTTCTTAAAGGGACACACTCTTAGTTGCACCATTCATAACTGATCTATATGTCTGTGTTTCACTTTGGCATGGACAGCCTCAGAGTGCAGTGCTTTTGGACAAACATCAGAAATGTTAATTGATACCAAGAGAGTAATTATGCTGATATTAATGAGGCTCTGGCGTGCAAACAGTGAGTAGTTATAATTAATTATACAAAAAATGAGAATGGCTAGGGGAACTGCAGCTCATTATTAAAAATGAAGCTAGTTCTTCCTTTGGCAGGGGAGTTGAGTGTCTGGGAGGATAAGGGCCATAGCAGCATCTCTTCTGTGAGGCTTATTCTTTATCTTAGACAAAACAGATTGGCAAGCAAAGAGTAAGTACTTGTCTACAAACAAAGTACTTTCTCTTTTTTGCATTTTGAAGAGCAGAGATTAAGGCCAGTTTGCATTGAATTTTTTAAAGCTGCAACCCACCTTTTTTTTTTTTTTTTGCTACATTCATGAAGTTTCAGTATAATCTGCATGTTCTCCTATCCTGGAAAAATTAAGAGTATTCACTCACTTTTCTGGAGGAAGCAGTAATGAGTATAGATTCCAATTATTCAATTTGAAGCAGTGTTTCTCAGTCTCAGCACTACTAACTTTGGGGGCTGAATAATTCTTTTCATGGGCAGCAGTCCCATGCATTGTAGCATGGTCAGCAGCATCCCTGGTCTTTAGCCACTAGATGCTAAAATAGTACTCTTTCCACTAAATTGCCCCATGGATGGCAAAATCACCCCTAGTTGACAACCATGGGTTTAGAGGATGTTAATTACTTATAACTATTTTGACTTTCAGAAGTTGCAATATAGAGTCTAAATTATTATCAATATTTTAGGTTTAATGGCATACAAATTAAATATATTCAAAAACCGAACTATTAAGTGTCCTAAGTTGTGAATTTTATAAAATCAGTCACAGCAGGTGCAAATTGCATGACAGTTTCTTAAAATACCTCTAGTATAAGTCTTTGAGTGAGAAATTGGTGACACTTCCTAGTTTTTACTGGATGACACTTTGGGACTCAAAAACTAACCCAAGTTGTAGAGCGAGAAGCCCATCCAACAGAAACAGATGCATTTAATACAATTCAGTAATTTATATATGTAGGAAAATTCATTAAGCAGGGCATTGCTGTTTGGAAACTAGAAAGTTTTGAAAAATAATGGAAATAGTAAGAATTTTACTCATATAGGCATGAAAATCTGTTTGTAGAATGAAGTAAGCAGGCAGCACAAATCTTAGCACAAAGGTACACAGAGGTTTATTTATTTACTCACCACTCTCTGCCTAAAAACATACAAAGGAGTTCCTTATGGAAAATAAAAGGTTTACAGACCAAAGAGAAGGCAAGATTCTGCAGTTTTATTCTAAAAAGTATTTAATATTCATTCTCTGTTGTTTTGAAGTCAGATTGCCTCCTCTTCAGATTTTACAGCTGACTCTTGAACCACATAACATAGGTTTGAACCTCACAGGTCCACTTCTATGCAAATTTTTTCAATAATACTACAGTACTACCTGATCCCAGTTGTGTGAATCTGTGAATGCAGAACTCTGGCTATAGAAGGCTGACTATAAAGTTATAATGGGATTTTCCAGTGCAAGGAGGTTGGCTCCTCTAACCCACATTGTTCAAGGATCAACTGTAGTTAGTTCTATTAGTTGTGTAATTGTTAATAATTGCTTATGCCTAGCAGGGTGAATTCGAAACTGAAAAGCAAAATTCCTCTTGCCATTCTGTTTCACATTTTGCCTGCCAGATTATACTTTGGGTGTTTCTCTTGACATTAATAAGGCAAAATCATTTACTTAGATGGATACATCCTTTTATAAGAAGTTCTATCAATCGTGAGAGAGGGAAGTCCTTTTCAGAAAGGTCATTACATAAAGTCTCCAAGTATATTAAGAAACTTCTCTTCTATAATTCTTGGATTCCTCTTGGTAAGGAACTTTAAAGGCTAAATTACCTGGAAGAATGCCTTGTGCCTATGACCTTCTCATTGGAATGCAGAACACCCAAGCCATCAACACCTATGTGAAGAAGGACAAGGATTCTTCTTTGTGCAGTTGACAAAGGGAGATTTGGATCCAGATGTCTAAGACCATTTATTCCCAGGATATTCACAATAAAATAATACCATGCAGTCCGTGCCCAAATACCTCTGCTTATGATACTGTAGAATTTGGTGTGGAGTTGGATCCCCTTTAAGGAGAGGAGTGTAGTAAGAAAGTACTAAAAAAAAAAGACCTCTTTGTAAGGTGGTTGCTAAGATGATGTCACTGCAACCCTGAAAATGGCATTTCACATGTTAAAATTTCATGCATGGTCTCCCCTTTTCTTTTTCTCTGCCACCCTTCTGTCATTTTAACTGCTCAATGCATCATCAAACCCTTTAGAAAAGAAAGAAGCCAGAGGTGAAAATAAAACCCAATCCACTGTGCTCTTTTCCCCTTTTTTGGTAGAGGATACAATGAGATGGGAGGTTAAAAGTTTTAATAAATGAAGTTTGTTAACTTTCTCTAACTTCCATTTGTCTCTTTAGTATTTGGTATCTTTTGTCAGCCAGAATTGGCCTGTAAAAGCTACATTTGCACACTGGAGTCTAAATCTGTTCAACTAGCTTACACTAGATGGAGGTATTTTCATATGCAAATACACTATAATGTATGATCTACTCAGGCACAGAGTCAAAGGTTTTAACGATGTTTATTTTTAATAGCATCTTGGGTTGTTGACTGGTTCAAGTTTTCCTGCCAATGATTTCCCCAAATTTATCAAGTATCTTTCCACCATGAAAGAAAATGCCCTTTCAGTCACCCTTGCCTGAAATTTTAACGACTGTGGCCTTTTTAAACTCAACAGTTTAAGCAAATGGTATATCATCTTCCATTTATTATGTAACTGCAGGCTTACGCTTGAGTCCAAGGTTAACTTTATTGCCACCTTCAAAAGTTTATTATAATGTTGTAAATTTTTTACTTCTTGGGGTTAGCACACTTAGGAATTGCTTCACAAGTAGGATTCAGGAAAGAAAGAACTTTCGTAGGAATCAATTGGGATTTAACGATGTGGCATACCATGGGTACTGATTTCAAAGAATGATATTACAGAGGTTACACAGCAGTTATCTTCGTGATTTTCCAGGGATAATTGTGTGGAGAATATGGCTGACAACAAGATCTTCCTGACAACTTCAGCACAGGCAGGACTAATTGAACATCTACCCTTCTTTTCTTTCCTCTCCCATTTTGTGCTTTGTAGGTAACAATAGAACACATTTGTGTTTGTATTACAAGGAGGAAAGAATGCCTAAGGGGTTCACTGTAGAAGTTTTGTTCTGTCTAATGAAGTGAAAAATGAAAATGCCTGAAGTTTCCTGCAACATAATAGTAGCAGTAAAAACCAAGTGAAAAGTCTTACCCCAACTCTGTTAAGACGGTTTCTGCTGCGAGAGTACTTGAGAAGAATGTGCTAAACGGCTTGATATTTTTGTAGGAACCCCGGAGCGAAATACAGTTTGCAAAAGATGTCCAGATGGGTTCTTCTCGAATGAGACATCATCCAAAGCGCCCTGTAGAAAACACACAAATTGCAGTGCATTTGGGCTCCTTCTAACTCAGAAAGGAAATGCAACACATGACAATGTATGTTCTGGTAGCAGCGAATCATCGACTCACAAATGTGGAATAGGTAATTATGTTTCAAAATATCAATCTTCGTACTACCTCTGGGTTGAATAGGAGACCCTCTGGTCCTTCTTAATTAAACTTGTATTTCCCTTTTCTTGAATTTTAACCAAATAAGACTATTCTCTGTGCATCATTGCTAAAGCCCCAACTCAAAAATCTTTCAAAAAATCTCCATCTTATAATAGTGCTCTGAACCCTGACTTTCACACTTGAATCACGTTACCCACAGAAAAGGGGTGGAGTAAGATTATGTTGAAGGCCACATTATCAGAGTCCGAGTTGCAGAATGTTTTTAAGCTATGCATTTTTATCACTTTTAAGCACATCTGTATTATTAGCCAAAGTATAAATTGGCAACTAAGAAGCCAAGTACTTGAGAGTACTTGGATTGGATTGTGTTAGTCGCTCAGTCATGTCTGATTCTTTGCAATGCCATGGACTGTCCCAGCCCTCCAGGCTCCTCTGTCCATGGGATTTTTCAGGCAAGAATCCTGGAGTGGGTTGCCATTTCCTTCTCAGGGGATCTTCCTGATCCAGGGATCAAACGCAGGTCTCCTGCATTGCAGGTGGAGTCTTTACCATCTGAGCCACAGTGATATAAATAAATGACAAATTAGAAATGCAATACTGGCTTTATTCCCTGTGGTATAACTGCATCTATTGCACAGAAGTACTGAGTTCCTGTATATGTCTTAAACTTTATTCAGGAAGGGTCACTAGCTCCAAGTTCAAGGTATCTGCATGCACCCCATGTTGGTGATGACGCTAATCAGGTTGGTGACCTCATCTTGTCACTCCTACCACCACACTAATCTCAGACCTCCAACCAAGGACTCATCACACCAAGGATGACTGACCTTTTAGTATTTAATCAGCTTGACTCTCTTCAAACATCTTTTTGTGCAACATAGACGTATATAAAACATAGCAACATGGATTGGGAGATTTAAGATTCAAGCCTGGTTCCAACATTTTTTCTCTCTTTTATAAAAATCTTAGCTAAGTCATTCATCCTGTCTGCTTTCTTATTAAATGATGGAATGTGGGGAGGGATGGTAAAAGGAGTGACCTCTAACTGTAACATTCTCTTTAATCCAGTTATAATTTTACTTCTATCACTTCTTGAACACTTACTATTTGCCAGACACTTTTGCTATATGGGTTTTAATCTTTACAAAACACTGTGAAGTTTGTTCAAGTTAATGTATGAACTTGAATGACAGAGTCAGGATTCAAACCCAGACCTAATGAATCCAAAGACAGACTCTTAATCCCTAGAATAGACTGATGCTACTCAGACACTCAGCTTATTGTACCTTTTTTCTAAATGACAAGTTTTTGTGTTTGATTATTTTCCCACTTAATGTATGCTTATATTTCTGTATCCATCCTTGTTCCCAAAGGTACTATGTGTATGTGTGTGTGCAGAAAATAATATGCTATTTCAGATTACTTTTCAGGCTTTCTTAAAGACAATGATTTGATACTGGTCTTGAAGTAACTTTTAGATACCAGCTAAACCTTTAACAGAATGTTTAACAGTTACATTAAAATATGTTAATACTTATATTAAGTAATAGAATTTTTGCTGTAATTTTTTATAGCACTACTGTATTCTTACTAGACATTTAGTAAACTCTTCCCTTCCAAAATATTCTAAAAGAATATTTCATGGGACCGAGGTGGATTGGCAATCTGCCATTAAGACCAGGCAATAGAAGGTTGATTTTATTCGAATTTTTCATTTTAGCATGCAATATTCTGGAAAACGCAACTGTGTTGGTTTTTGTCCTTTTTTTTCTGTCTCCCTCTCCCTTTCCTTCTTCTTCCTGTTATTATTATTATCCATTAGACATTCAAGAATCCAATTATTGAGTGAAAGTGAAAGTGTGAGTCGCTTAGTCATGTCCAACTCTTTGTGATCCCATGGACTGTAGACCGCCAGGCTCTTCTGTCCCTGGGATTTTCCCAGGCAAGAATACTGGAGTAGATTGCCATTCCCTTCTCCAGGGGATCTTCCCTACTGAGGGATTGAACCCAGGTGTCCTGCATTGCAGGCAGATTCTTTACCATCTGAGCCACCAGGGAAGCCCAAATTATTGAGTAAATCTTAATCTTCCCACCTTCCTTTTAGATATGACCTTGTGTGAGGAGGCGTTCTTCAGGTTTGCTGTTCCTACAAAGCTCACTCCAAACTGGCTCAGTGTCCTGGTAGACAATCTGCCTGGCACCAAAGTAAATGCAGAGAGCGTAGAGAGGATAAAACGGCGACACAACTCACGAGAACAGACTTTCCAGCTGCTGAAGTTATGGAAGCATCAAAACAAAGACCAAGATATGGTCAAGAAGATCATCCAAGGTATGGTGGCCTGAACTAACCAACTCAAACAGAAATCAGAACACCTGCTCAAGATACAACAGATATGAGACTATGTACCTGTTTAGTTGTGTGGATGCTGTTTCCCTTGGGCATTATTGTTGGCCTGAAATAGTTTTCAAATGATAGAGGAGAAGCTGTTCCTAGATCAGTCATGCAAGGTTTTATTTTCACCTTCTCTACTCTCCAATTTTTCAATTGTCTCTCTAGAAGGAGAGAAAATACTTTTCAATTGTAGGAATAAACCTCAGGAAATCTGACTCTGGATCCCTCAGCAGGTGTGTGAGCCTCCTGTCTGATCTATCTAAAAGTTCTTCAACCATTTTAGATCTTACCTTGCAATTCTACCAAGAAACTATGTGGTATTTATCTGATAATTCTCTCCAGAGAGCTTCTACGTGTCTTACAGGTATCCTCTCATTAATCCTCACAATACAGTCTATTCTAAAATCACCATTTTAATACCACATGTCATGAGGATTAATGAGATAAGGTCTTTAAAGTGTTTGAGCTTCTTGGAGAAAAGGGCTAGTTAAATCCAAGTACTGTCATGTTTTAGTTTTATAAAGAATCTCCTTTAGAAACTGTGTGTGTGTGTGTGCGTGTCTGTGTGTGTGTGTGTATTATGATGGGAGTGAATACAGAGGGGAAAAGGAAGTAAGTTTCATACAGAGTGTACTATAAGCTTTGGGATACACAGAAGAGAAAGTTCTGACTTGAATTAGCATTGGGAGGACATGCTGGAAAAAAATGGTCGGGGGGCTTTCCTGATGCAATGTTAATGAGAATCCATCCTGCTCTTCACTTGTAGTTAAATGACTGAGGACTCCTACACAACACTAAAGCCTCAAACATTTGAAACTGAGGCAGTAGATTTTAGGAGACTAACATCTTTGACAGTTGAATGCTTTTACTTGTGCAGAGTAAACTTGTCTTCTGTTTTTGGCAAACAAAATGTATTCTTTGAAAGTATAATTAGCCCTGAAGCAGAAAGAAAGGGAGGTAGAGAAACAGAGACAGTTAGAATTGGACGGGACCGAATTGTCTGTTTTATAAATGAAGACATTTTAGCCCATAAAGATGAAGAGACTTGCCTTAGGTCTTACAGATACTAAATGACTCATGCCATCAACAGCAACATTACTTACTCCGTCTATGTTTATGTGCTAGCTCATTACCAAAATATTCTCTAGGCCATGTGTATCCTACTGTTCTTTGGCCTCGTATTATTGGATTTTCAGATCTCCTGTGTATTGATAATCCTCTGGTGCTATTTATTAAAGACTATTTTAAGCAACTAATTTTTCAAATAGCACATATATTGGTATTGGTATCAATTAATGAAAGTTTATATTACAAAATAGCTAACCGTATTTTTCCTAAAATGTTATGCTTTCATTTCTCCAGATTTTCTTAGAAAACTGAGAGCAACGTGTCTATAGTTTCCCACTGTTATTTTCCAAATGTGGGCTTTCCACAAAGCTGTGTTGGATGCCGAGAATATAGAAAGCATATTATCCTATTGTAACACAAAATAATATTGAACTCGGTTCTCAGAAATAACTAGCGTGACTTGAGCCCTCCCTCAAAGGAAAGGAGGAGGTTAGCCTTAAAATTATGAAATGCCGGGGAACTCCCTTTTGCCTCGGGGTAGTTTTACAGTGGCTTTAGACAGACTATGTGAATGAGTGTCTCTGTGTTTTTGCTTCATTCAGATATCGACCTCTGTGAAAACAGCGTGCGGAGGCACATTGGACACATGAACCTCACCTTCGAGCAGCTTCTGAAGTTGATGGAAAGCTTGCCGGGGAAGAAAGTGACGACAGAAGACATTGAGAAAACAGTGAAGACGTGCAAATCAAGTGAGCAACTCCTGAAGCTGCTCAGCCTGTGGAGGATAAAAAATGGCGACCAGGACACCCGCAAGGGCCTCCTGCACGCCCTAAAGCACTTGAAGACGTACCACTTCCCCAAGACTGTCTTGCAGAGTCTGAAGAAGACCATCCGGTTCCTTCACAGCTTCACCATGTACAGGTTATATCGGAAGCTATTTTTAGAAATGATAGGAAACCAGGTTCAGTCATTAAAGATAAGCTGCTTATAACCGGAAATGGTCATGGAGCTGTTTCCTCACCCTGGACCAGAGCTAATGAATGAGTAGACTGTTTCTCAGGCGCTTGAGGAGGGAATAGTGATTTCCTTCTCATCACCAAGGACTAGATTTGACCCCAGGGCCCAAAAAGAAACTATGGTGTGGAGAAAGAACTCTTATCTCTCCCCCAAAGTATAATAAACATCAAATAGTTTATCCAGCTGACACATCTGGTCCAGTATCTACTGACTGTATTTTCTCTTGTTACTGCTTGCAGTAATTCAACTGGAAGTAAGAAATGAGACTCCGTTGTGTCTTACTAAATATCAGAATGTCTAATTTAAATAGCTTTGAGATTTCAGCTGTACTAGAGGCTTTTATTTAAAAGCCATTTTTTTTTCTGTAAAAGTTACTAATATATCTGTAACACTATTATAGTATTTGCTATTTATATTCATTCAGATATAAGGTTTGTACATATTACCATCCTGAAGGGAAACTGTGTAAGACTTAATTTTAGAAAGAAAAATATATATATTCTGTTTATTATTATGATACACGAAAGAGATAAAAATATATATTTTTAACAGAATGTTTGTAGCATTTCCTAATAGGTACTGCCATTCTTCCTGTGTAGAGTATTTTTGTAATATACTTTTACCTGTATAAGCTGTAATACCATTTTATAGAAAATGCATTATGTAGTCAATTGTTTAATGTTGGAAAGTGTATGAAATATAAATTATCTGAATATTAGATGCTCTGAGAAATTGAATGTACCTTATTTAAAAGATTTTATGTTTTTACTACATAAACAACATCATTAATTAAAGTTTTCAAATTATTTTTCATTGCTTCGCCTTTTGCTTTTATTTGAGTCGGACATGAATGGATGTGAGGTTTCACAATTTTCCCTTTCTTTTATCATCAGGACCATTTGGGAACACTGTTAAAAATGCAGATTCCTGGGCCAATTTTTTAAGAAACTCTAGGGAGGAGGGCAGAAACCTGCATTTTTAACATGCTCCAATGTAGTTTTTACTACACTTAACTTGGAGAATTTCTGAAGTCAAGTTTAGTAAACAGATGACACAAGCCACTTATAACTGCTGCCACTAACATCAAGAGACCAAACTACCTAAGTTCTTTTGGTTGCCAGTAATAGAAACTGGTGGGCTTCCCAGGTGGCTCAGTGGGTAAAGAAGCTGCCTGCCAATGCAGGAGACACAGGAGATGCGGGTTCGATCCCTGGGCTGGGAAGATCCCCTGGAGGAGGGCATGGCAACCCATTCCAGTATTCTTACCTAGAGAATCCCACAAACAGAGGAGCCTTGTAGGCTACAGTCCATAGGATCACAAAAAGTCCAACATGACTGAAGTAACTGAGCAAGCAGGCATGCACTAGAAACTGGCACTATTTAATTTAAGAAAACATTAACTGGAAGGGTGATGTATTTGGTTGAATGGTACTCCCTGCCCAAACTATGTTTATACCATAATCTCCAGAATCTGTCAATGTGCTTTAGAAAAAGCATCTTTCTTTGTACGTGTAATGAAGTTGTCTTGAGATGAGAAAATCATCCTTGATTATCCAGGTGGGCCCTACATCCAGTGGCAAGTGTCTTCATAAGAGACACAGAGCAGGAAGACAGAAGAAAAGACAATGTGCAGACAGAGGCAGAGATGGGAGTGAGGTGGTTCCAAGCCAAAAAGCCATAAGCTAGGGAAGAGAGGATCACTTTCTCCCTGAGAGCCTCTGTAGGGAGTATGCCCTGCTGACATCCTGATTTTGGATTTCTGGCCTCCAGGACTATGAGAGAATTCATATCTGTTGTTTTAAGTCACCCAGTTTGTGGTAATTTGCCACAACAGCCATAGGTACTACCACAGGTTGTATCTAAGCCTCAGAAACAGTAGAATTAAGATAACACTGGGCCCTTGGGTGGCAGAAGTTCCTACACTTTCTCCTAGTTTTATATTTCTGTATCTTTTAGTTCAAATTTCTAATTCGTAGCAGAGAGACTCTGGTTGTTCAAGTAGGGACTGGTGTAAATACATGGCCAGTGAGAGTCTGTCTTCATCAGCTTCAGTTCCCAAGAAGGGGATATCACTGTGAATGGGGTCCACACCTCATCCTTTCACAGTCTGCATTTCTCTTTTCTGTCACTTTACTAAGATTTAGCATGCAACACCTATATTACAGGTAAAACCTTAATGTAGGTCAACCTTACCTTTGTGAAATTACATCATTATGGCTGCTTTGACAGAAGGGTTATTGTTTAGTTACTAAGTTGTGTCAAACTCTTTTGTGATCCCATGGACTGTAACCCACCAGGCTCCTCTGTTCATGGGATTTCCCAGGCAAGAATATTGGAGTGGGTTGCCGTTTCCTTCTCCAAGGGATCGTCCCAACCCAGGGACTGAACACACATCTCCTGCACTGGCAGATGGATTTTTTACCACTGAGCCACCAGGGAAGCCCTTGACAGAAGCATAGATCCTGGTAAATGTCACACAAGCTCATAAATCTGGGGAAATAAATGGCAGAGGTAAAGTCAAGAGGCTCAAGCCTGGAGAATCAGAGTCCCAAGCTGCAATCCTGGGAGTGGAAAATGTGGAAATTAAGTGCTGAAGGCATAAGTAGGAGGACAGGGGTTAACTAACAGCCAGCATGTTGCCTTTAGAAGCTCCAGTTCTTCCACCAAAGTTCTTGTGCACAGAAAATGAAATGGCCTCATACACATCAGTTAAGTTTAAGAAACGTTTGGAAGTTTAATGTCATCAAGTATAAATCCTTGAAGTGCTAATTTGATTGGCTTCCCTGCCTGCTCCTTTGGGTTGAGTCTGCCTCAAGCTTCTCCTCCAAGGGAAATATAATATGTAAATTCATGTCAGTTTCTCTCTTTTTTTAACTTTTAATTTTGAAATAATTTTAGACTTACAGAATCATTGAAAATATTATATAAAATATCCCCAGTAAGCTATTTTGTAAAATACACCTCAATTTCAGTCTGTCTGTTTTCTCATGAACAGATGATGTTATGGATTTGGGGGAAGAATATCACATAGGAAGTTGTCCTTCTTACATCATACCAGGGGCAAATGATATCAGCATGACTACCGTTGATATGAACCTTGATAAAAGTGAATTTTTATATAAAATAATATGTATATACATATATATAATATGTATTGAAGTTCCCTTTTTTTTAGGTATATGATCATCCATTTGTTTCTATAGGATCTGTTGAAAAGACTAGCATTTCTTTATTTAATTGCCTTTGTGTCTTTGTTACAAATCAGTTGATTATATTTCTGTGGATATATTGCTGGACTCCATTCTATTCCATTTATCTATCAGTCTGTCTTTTCACCAGTACCACACAGTCTTTATTTTCTTCCAGTTTTGTTGAGATATAATCAACATACAATACTATATATAAGTTTAGGGTGTACAGTATAATGATTTGACTTATACATCATGAAATGATTATCACAAGTTTAGTGAACACACATAATCTCAAAAATATTTTTCCTTGTGATGAGAACTCTTAAGATTTACTCTCTCAACAACTTTCATATACAATATACAGTAGTGTTAATTATTTAATCATATTGTACATTGCATCCCCAGTGCTGTGCATGCTTAGTAGCTCAGTCATGTCCAACTCTTTGCGACCCCACGCACTACAGCCCACCAGGCTCCTCTGTCCATGGGGGATTCTTCAGGCAAGAATACTGGAGTGGGTTGCCATGCCCTCCTCCAGAGGATCTTCCCAATCCAGGGATCCAACCCAGGTCTCTCGCATTGCAGGCTGATTCTTTACCCTCTGAGCCACCAGGGAAGCCCAAGAATACTGAAGTGGGTAGCCTATCCCTTCTCCAGGGGATCTTCCTGATCCAGGAATTGAACGGGTGTCTCCTGCATTGCAGGTGGATTCTTTACCAACTGAGATACCAGGTTAGCCCTACATCCCTAGTACTTATTTATAACCGGAAGTCTCTACCTTTTGACCATTTTCAACCAATTCCCCGTCCCCCCACCTCTTACCCCCTGCTTCTGGTAGCCACAAATCTGATCTCTTTTCCTATGAATTTCTTTGTTTCTTTCTGAATTACAGTTGATTTACAACACAATATTAATTCCAGTGTACAACATAGAAATTGGATACTTCTGCACATTACAAAATGATCACCATGATAAGTCTAGTTATCATCTATCACCATACAAAGATATCACATTATTAATGTTGTACACTTCATCCCTGTGACTCATTTGTTTGGTAACAGGAAATCTGACCTCTTAATCTCCCTCACCTATTTTTTTCATCCCCATACTTCTCCCTCTGGCTACCACTTGTTAGCTCTCTGTGTCTATGATTCTGCTTCTGCTTTTTTGTTTGTTCATTTATTTTGTATTTTAGATGACATATATAAGAGAAATCATATGACATTTGTCCTTCTCTGTTTTAATTCACTTAGAATATTACCCTCTAGGCTCATCCATGTTGTCACAAATGGTATGATTCCATTCTTCCTTATGGCTGAGTACTATTTAATTGCATATATACACCACATCCTCTTTATCCATTCATCTATGGACAGCACTTAGGTTGCTTCCATAGCTTGGCTATTTTAAACTATGCTGCAATAAGCATATGGTGCATTTATCTTTTCATATTGGTGTTTTTGTTTTCTTCAGAAAAATATCCAGAAGTGAGATTGCTGAATTGTATGGTAGTTCTGTTTTTAATTTTTTGCATACTTCTTTGCATGGCGGCTGCACCAATTTACTCTCTCACCAATAGTGCACAAGGGTTCCCTTTCCTCCACATCCGCAAAACTTGTTATTTGTTCTTTTGACGATAGCTATTCTGACTGGTTATCAGAACTCATTGAAGTTTCGATTTTCACTTCCCTGGTGATTATTAATGTTGAGCATCTTTTCATGTGTCTACTGGCCATCAGTATGTCTTTTTTGGAAAAACGTCTGTCCAGGTTCTCTGTCCATTTATTAACTGATTGGTTTTTTTAGATGTTGAGTTGTATAAGTTCTTGGTACATTTTTAAAATTAACCTCTCCAGTTCCACTATCATGGGCACTGTTTTCCTTCTGCGAAAATTGTAAAGGAAGCCTTTCCATTAATCCAGTTAGAACTGGACTAGTTTTGTGATTTGTTATTGTTGCTAGGTTACACACCCTGAATCACAGATTTCAAATCTCTATAGATACCTGTTTCTAAGGTGGCTGATGTACATCAAAGCAATGGCTGTAGGATCCTGAGTTTCTGATGTTCCCTTTAGGTTGTGCCTCAAACTGGTTCTCTGTGCACATTCTTATTCCTCTAACAACCTTTGCCCTGAAGTATTTTTGCTGTTGTCATTTGAAGTTTCATAGTTTCATGGTGCAGGGTGAGAGGTACAATCACCGTGTTCCTTTTTTTTTTCCCTTCTTTTTATTTATTTATTTATTTATTTTTGGCTGCACTGGGTCTTTGCTGCTCTGCTTCCTCTAGTTGCAGTGAGCAGGGGCTACTCTTCATTGCAATGTGCAGGCTTCTCATTGCAGTGGCCTCTCTTGTTGCAAAGCATGGGCTCTAGGGTTTCAGTAGTGGTGGTGGACAGCTGTCCCATGGTTATGTGGGATCTTCCTGGACTAGGGATTGAACCCATGTCCCTTGCATTGGCAGGCAGATTCTTAACCATGGACCACCAGGGAAGCCCACACCTGATGTTCTCATTAAGGCCCGTAAACATATCTATGTCCCTGGGGTGTATGGCCTTCTCAGTTTTCCTGCCCCTCCCCTGGCTGCAGCTCTGGATTCAGTACTTAATTCTGTGCTTTGTCCCAAGAATAGACTTTTACCTTCTCCTATTCCCTTTCCTTAGCTATCAGGACACATCGTTATCCCCCAAAGTCCATAGTTTGTCTTAGAGTTCACTCCCCAAAGTTTAGTTTTTTTTTTAAGTCTGGGATTTGAATTTAGTTTGGTTCCTTTTCATTGTAAGTTTGAGAACGTCACTCACTCCAGCTCTCTACATCCTTCAGCTCTACACATTCTTCCCAGGAGGAAGTCAAAACTTGGTCAATTTTGTTGTTTAAAGACTTGATGTGAAAGACTGGATGGGAGTTAAAATTATCCTCGTGAGTGCAGTCCCACTATCTCTTCCTGTCCATCTAGAAACTTATACAAGTTGTGAAGCAGTTTTAATGAATTAGTATAATGGGGTAAAAAAGATTCAGGCCAAGGAACAATTTTGAAATCCTTATTCTATACCTGTCGTGAAAATTTTCCTTGAAATTTTAATCTACAAAACCATGTTTTTCTATGCTATCTATTTTATTAAGCATCTAATTCAATAGACTACCTTCAGTATTTTATTCATATGATGAAAATCTAATGTGTTAACTTATTGAAAAAATATATGAGTTCCAAATTACAGTACTCAACACAATATACTTTATACCCAGGTTTACACAAGTTGCAAACCATCACTACTCTCGAGAGTGTAGATTTAGGTTGTTTTAATTTGCTAATTGTGAAACTGTCCCTGTCAAACAGAAAGGTATTTATTTATATTCAGGTATAGAGATGAGTGTGAAAAAAAGGACTTTAAAGACAGAGAACTCTACATTCTTCTTTACCAATGCAGAGATAGCCCTGGAAGTGAGTGCGTGCTGTTACATCCAACTCTTTGCAACCCCATGGACTGTACCTCATCAGGCTCCTCTGTCCATGGAATTTTCCAAGCAAGAATACTAGAGCAGATTGCCATTTCCTTCTCCAGGAGATCTTCCCGACCCAGGGATGGAAACAAATCCCCTGTGTCTGCTGCATTGGCAGGCAGATTCTTTACCACAGAGACACATGGGAAGCCCATCCCTGGAAGTAGCTCCTTTCAAAATACTGAGAACATCTGAAGATGTTTCCTAAGTGAGTGAAAGATGCTCAGTCGTGTCCAACTCTCTGTGATCCCATGAACTATACAGTCCATGGAGTTCTCCAGGCAAGAATACTGGAGTGGGGTAGCCTTTCCTAAAGTGATAGCCAAACTCACTGAGGGATAAACTTCTACCATGCTCTTTCCTTGATCAAAGTTCATAACAGTGGCTGTTATCAGTTCAATCAATACAAGCTGTTGATACTGAAAGCAACTGTATTCTCATTCTTTGACTTCCTTGCTGTTGTTTGCCAAATTCCTCTCTCTTCACATTTAGGAAACTATAAAGTAGGGATTTAACGGTAATAATAGCCAGCAGCAATCATCTCTGTAACTGAATTTAAATATATCTGTTCTGAGGATGGTTATAATCTATTAGGGAAGACAGGATATACATGTGAAAGAGTTACTGTTAGTACCAGACAGGATACACCAAGTGCCAGCTGAATTGTATAAACATGGCATAGTCATCACATGTCACCTTTGAAGCCCAGAGAAAGCCAAGAAGAAAGTGTAACTTCAGTTAGTTCACGTAGCCACATCTAAACAGAGAGATATAAGAAATTGTACTGCAAAAGTCATAGAGGCCAAAAGGTACATGACAGGTTGAAGAAACATTGTCTATACTTATGTCATTTTATATAAAAATTCAAAGAGCAGCATTAAATATGTTCATAGAAGTTAATTTTAACCCTCAGTGTGCTAGCAATAGATAAAATTGCTTGATTTACCCCCAAATCTTCATTTTAGTCTGATAAGCACCTCCTTCTTTTAAGGAACTGCTCTCTCCCACCCCACCCCAAGCTCATCATATAGTTCCAATGGGAGCTGATACTAATTCCTTCTCTGTCAACCTCAACCCTTTCCCATTGCTATCTCAAGGTATTCAAAGAGATATATCTTCTTCAGGATTTGTAATTTGGAATGACTTGAATATTTTTTTCTGTCCGATGAAATAACTATAAAAATGTAAACCTAAAGCCACTAGAGGTCACAGAGAAAGGGAGTGTCAACTACAAATTAGCATTTGCTATGAGCACTTGCCATCTACCTCTACAAGGATTAAATCAAGTGCTGCTGCAGATGCTGACTTTCAACACCCCCTTGAAAGGAGTTCAGGGTGGAGAGAAGAAATAAGGCACTCTGTGCTTTGGGAAAAACTGGCAGAACAGGTCTTCAGATAGTTATATATTTTTAAGAGATGATTTTATGAGTCCAGTTCTCGTATCTCCTCATATCTAGAATAGCACTAAAATCCTTCATGGTGTTGTCTGCTCCTGGTGACTAGCAGTAACCTTTATGAGACTAGAAGAAGTCTTCAGTAAAAAAATATGTGCTGGATTGTATATCCTCCCCCTTCACCAAAACCACATATATGCTGACCTCCCCACTGCTTCTTTGGAACAGTTTCTCCGAGCTATCTAAGAAGCTGTTTCCCAGACTATAATCCTCATTTTTCCCCAAATAAAACTTAACTTGAAACTCTCATGTTGTACCTTTTTTAAGCTGGCAGAAGCTAACAGAGAGAACCAAGGAGAAAAGATAGGCAGAGAATCCTAATGATGTTCAAGCCCCTGGTTCTAGCCACACTTTTTCTTCCTGATATTTAGTTTTGTGAACCATTGACTTTTCCTTCTCCCTCAAGCCAGTTTCTGTCATTAACAAGCAGGAGTCCTTATTTAGGTCCCTAAACACCAGACAAACTTGTTTGGATTTGAGGAGCTAACAGCAACGACTGTGAGTACTTCTCCATCTGAGAATCTTTAGTTTTGTAATATTTACATATAAACACAAGAGGAGCCATTGAGATTTTAAGAAAGGTATTGATGTTTGCAAGGTAGCTTTTCAATATTATTCTGGCAGGAGTGTAGAGAATGGATTGGAGTAGAAATAGGCTAGAGACAATGAAAGCAGAAGAGTTGACTACTAGGACAGTTTCAGCCATGAAGTAAATAGACAACACAGACTAGGGCTGGGAGCCCAGAATGGAAGAGCCGGTCACATTAAAGCATCTTCCATCTTTCCAAGAGTCATCAGAGGAACAGCACCATCACTGGACACTTGGCTATGACTAATGGATTGAGATTCCTGGCTTTTTCCAAGTATTTAATACAAAATAAATCTCCCATTTCCTTGGGTTCTCTTGATTCTTTTTCCAGGGAAATTCTACCTCATCTTTTGAGACACAAAAGCTTAAGTCATATTTCCACAAAAATCCTTCTAACTAACACAAAGACGTCTTCCAAATTGACATTTCTGTAGCAATTTTGGTTTTTCATGACTCACTGATTTCAGACCAGAGAGGGTAAACAGGACAGATCATGCATGAAAACTGTGTCATCTCTGTGGAATCATAGGTTTCTAAGAGACAACACGAGGTCATCTGTTCACCTCTCATGTCGTGGTCCAGTCACTTCTAAACCATCCTAGGGAATGATGACCTCAAATTTAATCATTTTAAAAGTAATCTTTTTGCTTAGCGATTTCCCTACAACATATACAATGGACCCACACTGCCAACAGAACACAATTCCAAGACTTAAGAGCTTTCACTCTGAAATTGAAACTGGGAAAAAAGGTTTCCTTAATAGAAATTCTTACTTAGAATTTTAGAGCAGGTGGGCCCGTCTAGATTGTTCTAACCCAGTGTTTATCAGAAATAATCTAATCATAAGCATCACTTGGGATGTTTATTCAAAATACACATTCCCAGCACAGTTTCAGATGACTTTGATTCCATAGGTTAGAAGTTGATGCTAGAATTCTTATTGGGCAATTTTGGAAATGAGTGTATTCTAACCGTTAAGGATCCCAATCAAATTGCACAGCTGGAAGAACTCAGAGCTCCTAAGACTCAGAACTCTACTACAATGCTCCTTTCTTTAACTTTGTGCTTCTCTTGATGAAACGAGAAACAACTAGCTTTCCCTCTCTGAGTGCATTTAATCACTGTGCAGGTATCTATCACCTCACTTATCAAAGGACAGTTCAACTACCTCTTGATACTGATGTTAATGGTAATAATAACAACAGCAATAATAATAATCTCTATCACTTATTACATGCTTTCCTGTTATCCTAAGATTGTGTCCATTTAGGTTCTTAGAAAACAATGTTATGTAAGTGAAGTAAGTCAGAAAGAGAAAAACAAATATCGTATAATGTCCCTTATATGTGGAACCTAGAAAAATGGAACAGATGAACTTATTTGCAAAGCAGAAACAGTTACAAATGTAGAGAAAAAACTTACGGTTACTAAGAGGGGGAGGGAGGGAGGATGTATTGGGAGATTGGGACTGACATATAGACACTACTATGTATAAAATGGATAACTGGTGAGAACCTACTGTATAGCACTGGGAACTCTACCCAATGCTCTGTGGTGACCTAAATGGAAAGAAAATATAAAAAAGAGTGGGTATATATAAGCATATAACTTATTCACTTTACTGTACAGCAGATAGTGACACAACATTGTAAAGCAGCTATACTTCAATAAAAAATAATTCAAAAATAAGATGAGAAAACGATGTTCTATAAAGCCAAAACCCAGGAAATCCTTGATCCATCCTCAATTTGCTATTGCTTCTACACTGACCTTGGAACTCACAGGAAAAGCCCTTTAAGAACTTGCTAGGAACACAGCCCTACACTTAAGCTCATAACAGACATCATCTCATTAAATCTCAACAACCTAATTCATTAACTCTCCCTAATCCACTTGTTACATCATTTTACTAAATCCTCACAGCCCTAGCTGCTGACTTCCCCTGACATCCACCATTTTACAAACTGAGACCTCTATTATAACCTATTACATGGACTGGGTGTGTCACAGCTACCCCAAGTCTTCCACTTCCTACCAATGGTCTATCTCAATTACACCTTTGGATTTTAGCTCAAGATGCCAAACATCACTTCTGAAATAGGATGACAGTAAGAGTCCAAAGTCATACTTTTGAAAAACAAAATTCACTAGCCAGCAATCCAAGACTAATAGTTTTGCATGGAAAATTTCATCTGTTTTTTGTGGCACCTGGATCAGATTTTTCCCTCCTGCTAGGAGAACATGCCACTCAAAAAACTCTGCCTTGGATGGTAACATGATGTATTCTGCCATTAAGCACTCGTGGCGAGAAAAGCATCCAGGATTTGCTTACTAAGAGGAGATGGCAAGAGAAGCAGCTTTGCTAAAGCCTCCAGAATAAATTTCTGTTTAAACCCAAACTATGAAATTGAAACTGGATATTAAAAAAACTTAAAGCCTGCAAACTCACACTTGGGTATAACTGGCACTACATCTTTTCTTGATTATTTGAAAATAGCCTCTGTTGACTAAGCCACATTTAGAGAATAAA
The DNA here is from genome assembly GCF_054371585.1 of Giraffa tippelskirchi. Lineage (NCBI taxonomy): Eukaryota > Metazoa > Chordata > Mammalia > Artiodactyla > Giraffidae > Giraffa > Giraffa tippelskirchi. The sequence goes on along the minus strand of NC_137280.1, from coordinate 33,517,689 downwards.
GAATTTCATAATAAAGTTTCTAGAAAATATAAAACTTGATGGGGTCTGAGAATAAATATAAGAGATGATTCCACTTCGAAACAAGTAGCCATCTTTCTCATAAGCAGGCTTACGTGAGTTAATAAACCTTCAGCAAAGGAAAGGGGCTTTAAAGTAAGACACACCTGATTTTAAATATTTTTGGATTTTAATATTCAACACGTGTGTATATAATATTTTAGGAATTATATTCAACAGTTTAATAATATTTATGATGACTGTATTTACTTCAATGGAATTATTCATTTTGTCTTAGTGATTGTTGTTCAGTTTAGCAGCTAAACTCAGTTGCTAACTGGCAACTCCAACTCTTTGCAACCCCATGGACTGCAGCACGCCAGGCTTCCCTGTCCTTCGCTGTCTCTTAGCGTTTGCTCAAACTCAGGTCCATGAAGTCAGCGATGCCATTCAACCATCTCATTCTCTGTCACCCCTTTCTTCTCTTGCCCTCAATCTTGTTTTAGTTAGTGCACACTAATTTTATACCATCTGTCATCTTGTGTTCTTTTAGTTCATTTCTTGATTAACTGAAGAATGTTTGAATAGGTGTAGTAGAATGCATGAAGTGTTGTATATTAAAAGGTTGTTTTTTGTTTTCCCTTGTGTCATTGTGTTAAAAATATAAGATCTTATAGGCTCGGCAGCTTGTTTTCAGTTTGAGGCTATTACGATAAAGCTTCTACGAATATTTGTGTGAAAAATAAATAAACCTTGTCTCTCCTCTTAAGCAGTGTGATTGTTTTAGGGCTCAGCCTCTCTGTCTGCATAATCCATAGACTAAAACCTTAGAAACTTATCTGGACATCCCACGTAAATTTCTAACACAGTACATGGCAGAGCAAACAAGTATTTTTTAAAACTTCACACAAAGGATGGGTCCCAACCATTCTGTGTGATCATTTTGATCAGGGAAATGAAATCATTTGAGTAGGGAAATGAGAAAGGGTCATTCCTCCAGGAAACCATGCTGAGATTTGGTTCAGAGTTGTAACCACTTCACCCCCAAAATGGAAGAGAGGCAGGTCAAGAGAAGGCGGTTAAGGAGACACATAGGTATCCATAGACCTGGCTTTTATTATGAGCCCTAGGCTTTCTGGGCTTCACTGAAGTTTGGGACTGCTTGTGACAGCACTGCGGTGCAGAGTACGGACACAGAGCGCCTGCAGCTCAGACGGTTTGTGGCAAATGCTGCACACACAACTGCGGGCACCACGGAGAGAGCAGATGCAAATACCATGGAGATGTTCTCTGTTCACATGCTCAGCAGAGATGGTGGACAATTATGGGAAGACGCTCTTTAAGACAAAACTCTACCAGTCACTGACATCTGAGAGGCTGAGTTAGCCTATTGCCACAAAGTCAGATAGGTCTTTGAGTGTTCAGGGAAGCCACATCAATCACTCTGACTTCCTTTTGATGAATCTGGATAAAAGAAAATCTCTCTCAAAGAACGATTCCAATTGGAAATAATCTTAAAGGACAGAAGAAAATAGCAATCACTGTGCATCTGTCATTTGCCAAGATCTTATCTTTTTATGTTCATTCCCTTAACGGCTTTACAAATTAGCCCTTAATATTCCCATTTGAAAGATAAAGGGCCATGGGCAAAAGAGAATAAGTTATATGCCCACTATTTCATAGAAAGGGAGTAACGGAGATAGATTTTAAGCTCCATTTTGTCTTTAAAACTCTTGCTATTTCATTTTATCATACTGATCCAAAGACACTTGGGGAAGTCAAAGAGCAGTCAGTTAAGAATCAAGAAGTGGGCATTTAAAAGCTGTATTTAGTATTTCCTGCATTTTCTTGCCCTAGTGTGGAGGGCAAACTAGTTTCATGCAATTTTGAGTTTGGCTACAGATATTTATGTTATGTTTGTGTCAACTTATTCTGTTTCCACCCCAAGTGGGGGAACAGAAATTCTTTTTCAATTAATTTATTTTTAGCGGTGCTGGGTCTTTGTTGCTTGGGCTTTCTCTTTAGTTGCAGCAAGCGAGGGCTACTCTCTAGTTGTGGTGTGTGGGCTTCTCACTGCAGTGGCTTCTCTTGTTACAGAGCACAGGCTTTAGGTGGGCAGGCTTCAGTAGTTGCGGAACATGGGCTTAGTTGCTCTGCAGTGTGTGAAGTCTTCCTGGACCAGGGATCAAACATGTGTCCCCTGCATTGACAGGCAGATTCTTAACCACTGGACCACCAAGGAAGTCCTGAAATTCAGTTCTGATATTAACTAGCCAGAGGTAGCACAGACCTCATAGATTATGGGGAAAGGTCCTCCACAAGACTGCCCTGGCTTCAGAGGCATCCACTAGCCACACGTTGTAGGGAGTCCCCAGGCCACTCTATGAAGAAGGGGTTCCTACAACCTCCTCAGGCTTGATAATTTGCCAGAATAACTTACAGAACTCAGGAAAGCACTATACTTATGATCATAGTTTATTATAAAGGATACTCCTAGGGGCATGATCTATGAGGGTCCTGGGAGGACCATGCCTTCTCCATGTAGAATCAGTTGCATCGCCCTCCCAGCACATGAATAATGTATTTACCAACTAGGCAGCTCCACTGTCCAGAGTTTTTATCGGGGTTTCATTACATGAGCAGGATTGATTGAACTCACTTTCCAGCCCTCTTCCACATCCTGGAGGTCAAGATAGCTCAAAGTCACAACACTAATCAACATGGTTGATTGATCTTACATCCAGCCTCTATGCTAAACTTATCTAGGAGCCTAACATTTGTAATTATATTGGGTTGGCCAAAAAGTTCATTGGGTTTTTGGTAAGATGCTATGGAAAAACTCTAATGAACTTCTTGGGCAACCCAATATAAGCATAAAAATGATACCCTTCATCAGTTAGGATAGTACAAAGATTTAGTCTCCCGGAACAAAGGCCAGTAAAATTCTTTATTATATACCCTACCCTACCCGACCCTACTCTTCAAACTTGTTCTCTTTCCTAGCATCTCAATTCTGTCAAGGGCACCACCAACCACCCTTTAAGCCTGACACACCTAAAAACCTGAAGTTATCTTTGACTCTGCCTTTCCTTTGTCCTTCCCAAGTAGGTAAATTTCCCTTGAGCTGGTTTTCTTTTCCAGGTTTCCTGAATTCATTCTCTCCTCTCCATTTCTACTACCAGCTTTGCCACTGTCATTCAGAATTCAGACCCAAAGAAGCCTAAGTTGTCCAACTTCCTGAATGATCTGCCTAGTTCCAGCTTCACTGACTTCAATCCTTCTTTCACAAAACTATCAGATCAATCGCTGCTAAACACCCCAGTAATCAGCAGTAATTTGAGTCACTTGTGGGCTTCCCTTATGGTTCAGCTGGTAAAGAATCTGCCTGCAATGTGGGAGACCTGGGCTCAATCACTGGGTTGGGAAGACCTCCTGGAGAAGGGAAAGGCTACCCACTCCAGTATTCTGACCTGGAGAATTCCATGGACAGGATAGTTCATAGGGTTGCAAAGAGTCTGACATGACTGAGTGACTTTCGCTTCACTTCACTTGAGTCACTTATGATACTTTAAAAACTACTGATGTCTCGATTCCGTTCTTAAGAGACATGGGTTAAATTGGTCCAAGGTGTTAACCTGAGCAAAGGATTCTTTTTTGCTTTTTTTCACAAAGCTCCTCCAATGACTCTAATAAGGCAGCCAAGATTGGGAATTACTTCTGCAGTGAATTTAAAAAGAAGACAGCAGTCAAATTCAAGTTTTTTGGCTCCACTTCTAACTAGTGGTCAGCTCTTGAGCTATTTCAGCAATCACCTGGTATCAATGTTTCTTTTTGGAAACTAGGAAGAATAATAATGCCTTACATGGCTGTTAAGAACATTGAATGATATATATAATGCACGTAAAGTGTCTAGTGTAGCACATGACTCAGAGTGTGTTCCCAACTAATACTAGCTCTAAGAGTGTTTCGTGGCCATTCACCTTATCTCGGAAACTACAAGCTACAGGGTTTGCCTGGGTGTAACCAGCCCCTCTTTTTGTGGTCCTCAAAAAAAAACACTTGTTATTTGATGGATAGGAAACAAGCAAGTGTGGCCAAACCACATGATTGCAGCTCTTTGAGCCATAAATCTTATTTTATTTTTAGTATAGCTTTGTCATATCTTCGCTTTCCAAGTATCTTTAACCAGTGTAATCTGGATGCATGTTAGAATCATTTTGGAAGCTTTTTAAAAATACCAGGCCCAGGGCCTAACCCCCTAGAGATGTAAACTCAATTGCGACCCAGGCATCAGTGTTTTCCAGTTTTCTGGGTAATAGCAATACACAGCAAGGGATGAGAATCTAGAACCTGGACTAAGAGTCTACAGTTGTGCTCTGGGTATAGTCACCTATCAGTAGCCACAGGAGATTGCTTCTAGGAACCCCAGAGATGTCAAAATCCAAGGCTCTTCAAATCCCTTATAAAGATAATATGGCATAGCACATTTACCCCTTGGTATCTGTGGGTCTGCATCCATGAATTCAACCAACAGTGCAGTGGATTCAGCCAAACACAGATTAAAATCACACCTGGGGGACTTCCCTGGTGATCCAGTGGTTAGGACTTTGCCTTCTAATGCAAGGAGTGTGAATTTTGTCCCTGGTTGGGAGCTAAGATCCCCACAAACCTCATGGCTAAAAAAATCAAAACATAAAACAGAAGCAACATTGTAGCAAATTCAATAAAGACCTTAAAAATGGTCCACATCAAAAAAAAATCTTTTAAAAATCCCAGTTGGTTGAATTAGTGGAACCCTCCGTAGGGCACTGACTGTACTTCTAATGCAAGTAGTAACATATACCTGAGAATGCCATAGTGAGTCTATTGATTGGGAGATAATGTACTACAGGGAGAATAAAAGAAAGGACTAAAAGAAGAAGAAACAAGAAATAGATAAAGTAAGGAAAAGAAGATAGTCAAGTACACCTATAAGGTATCTCTGGATTATTTATTGGCACTTACTGGCTTTCCTGGTGGCTCAGTGGTAAAGAATTCGCTTCCCAATGCAGGAGGTGTGGGTCTGTTCCCTGGGTCGGGAAGATCCCCTGGAGAAGGAAATGGCAACCCACTCCAGTATTCTTGCCTGGGAAATCCCATGGACAGAGGAGCCTGGCAGGCTACAGTTCAGGGGGTCTCAAAACAGTCAGATACAACTTAGCTAAGCAACAACAACAATAAGTGTCATGTAGTAACTATGATCTTCCACCCTAATTAGGTCCTTAAGGAGAGATGAGTATCTCATTAAGGAGAATCTCATTAGAGGAGTGGAGACTCTGTGTGTTTCCCAGAGCAGATACTCAAAATACATATCAGCAAGCCCGAATCTGGTTTCTGCACAGATTTGTTCTGTGGCTATTCAGGTAGGTAGTATTGGAAGACGTGTTAAATAAAGACTTAGTTGAAAGTTTGGGGCTAGTCCTTAAACAACCATAGAGAGGAAATTCCTTGCCCTCCCTGGGTGGTACACTGTCACTATGGGGACTGCAAGGAATGTGAGTCAGAGGAGACAATTACTCAAGAAAATTACTCAATCTCCTAACATCCGGTGGCAAAGAGAGGTGCCAAGTAACCTCAAGGTGACTCCCAGGCAGGAAGCAGTCAACAGCATCAGACAGGTGGCCTTGGCACAGAGAATTTTCCTATATGCTGCAAAGGGATCTATAGCAAAAATCACATCATAAATTAAATTTTTATATCTTTTATAATTTTAAAATTCATTCCCATTTATGAGTTCATTTGATTTTTTTTTTCAGGGGAAAATTACAAAAAAACTATAAAATACCTAGGTCAAATAATTACCCCCATACTTGAGATAAAGAGACAAGTATCAGGTAGTAAGTGACTGAGTTTTGCAGATAAAGGCTTCTGATCTTACCTCCTTTCTGGACACGACCCTTTTTAAAGAAAAGGATAATCAGTCATGGCATAGATGATTCCAAAATAAACTATTTATAAATATTTAAAAATGAATTATCACTCTGTCATACAGAGTGAGGTAAGTCAGAAAGAGAAAAACAAATATCATATATTAATGCGTATATGTGTAATCTAGAAAAATGGTACAGATGATCTTACTTGCAAGGCAGAAATAGAGACACAGATGTAAAGAACAAACATACGGACACATTTGGGGGAAATGGGGTCAGAGGAATTAGGATTGACATATATGCACTATTGATACTGTGTACAAAATAGATAACTAACGATAACCTACTACACAGGGAACTCTCAGTGTTCTGTGGTGACCTAAACGGGAAGAAATCCAGAAAAGACAGGATAAATGATACATATGGCTGATGCACTTTGCTATACAGTAGAAACTAACACAACATTGTAAAGCAACTACACTCCAATAAAAGTTAATTTAAAAATGAAATATCCAGGTTCTAGAAAAAAAAAAAAAGTATCAGTAGGGCACCAATAGGCTCCATCTAAGAGAACTTCCTAGGAAATGTGAATTTGGAGAGGTATTTTGATACTGAATAATAGCACAACTACCTTTCTGGGGAATGTAATTTCATATAAACAGCATTTTGCAAGCAGAAGGAAGTCATATATATATAGAAAACACACCACCATATACACACTTCTGGAGTGAAAATGAAATCTCATTTGCCAAATGTCACTGCGTTGAAAGACACTTTCTTCATGTAGCTACTGATCGTTAAATATCTGAACGGCAGCACAATATGACTCTCGACACACATTAGCCATCTAAACCTAACAACTCTCCTGTGAGATGGGTAATTATTACAAGAATGTTCTCAGTTCACAACGAGGAGACTGAGGTGCCCCAGTCAGTGCCCCGCAGCCGGTGGACCGCAGAGCCATGATTCAGACCCAGGTCTTTCTGACTCCGAGCTCATGCTTTTTCCGCTGTTCTATGCCATCTCCTCAAAGCCCATAATTAAGCAAAATAATATGCTCTTCACAAATGAAAAGATCTCAAGCACAAAAGTGATGAGACAACATTCGGTTGATGGGCTTCCAAATGTGCGGCGGATCCTTTTTCTGGAAACCGCATTTGGCTTCAGGGGCCTCAAGTCCAGACAGTTTTGGTGACGTAACTCAAGGTCTCCGTGGCTGTTGGCCTTGAGTCTGAAATAGCTCTGAGCCCTCCTGTCCCGGGCGTCTCCCCTGAACCACCCCCTCCCCCGCACCTCCCCTCCCCAAACTCCTACCAAGCTCAGACCGCCTGCAGGACTTGCGAGTGGCTGAGGAGACAAGCTCGTGGCGTTGGAGACAAGGTACATTGTGATCTCCTTCCTCATGCCAGTAACTATTTCCAATGCTCTCACTCTCTCCAGAGCTTATTCTCAGCTCCGTAGGGCTTCATGTTTGTTTGTTTTGCTTTCAGCTCTAAAAAGGACTCTTACCAGCAGTTGAAGACTTTAACAAAATTATTTGTCACTTAGACTGAAAAGGAATGATGGACACTCTGCAAGGTGGTGCTAGAGACTGGATTTTAAGTACAAACTGCTGTGGTGTCTCCCCACTCCCATTCCCATCCACTTCGTTTTAGTCAAAGAACGGCTTCCCTCAGGTCTGAAAGTCAGTCAGCAAACAGTACACCCAGGGTTCTCATCACACGCAACTCAATCTTACCTCCGAGTCCTCGTAATTCTGCAGGTGTGGTTTCTCTGCGTGTTGCCATCTCCCCTCAGTTTTCCTTGGTCCAGGTCTTGTCTTCCTGGGGATCTTATCCTTTTCCTACCAAGGTTTAGTTCCTGTTAAAAGGAAGCAATAAAAAGCAGTGAAAGGGGGTGATGGAATTAGAGTCCAAAGAACTCAGGCTCTGTTTACTGCCCTTTTCCCTCACAGAGATGGGGTGGCTATGGACTCTTTTTCTCATATATAAAGCAGAGATCGTGCAATACTTGCCCTATGTGTCTCACAGACCTTTAGTAAGGATCAGAGAAAAAAGTAGATGAAAAAGAACTCAGTAAATTAAAGGTAAATTCACTGGCCACTTTTATGATTAGAGATTGTGCTTTCATAGAGCTCCCTCTAAAAGAGGGAGGCAGAACTGGAAGAGAAGTATTATATGGCGTAAGGTGGTGAAGAAATGTACAGACTGTCATTGGGGCCTGGAGGAGGGAACCTGGTTGATGTCTGAGGACATGGGTGCCAGGTTCTAGAAAGAATCCAGAGAAGAAGTCAGATTTAAGCTGGGCCATGAAGGTTGAATGCTCTTTTCTGAGAAAGCAAAGGAGCAGAGGGCATTTCAGAAGACCAGAACATATAAAGAGCCTCATGTGTTAATATACATTTTGTATCCTAAATGCCAGGGATGGGGGTGGACAACAACTACTTTGAAGCAGAAAGTGAAATAAGAAGAACTTTTTCATTTTTTTAAGGCTGAAACATATGGTATTTTATTTAATTTTTTGACTCTCTATATAATTTGACTGTACATTTTGTTAGAGTAACATATTGTGAAACATTTAAATTCTAATAACTAGTGTCCTTTTTCCCATTTTGTCTTTTTTTTTAACTGGGGTATAGTTGCTTTCTAATACTGTGTTAGGCCAAGAGGCACAGGAAAAGATGTTCAACATCACTAATGACTAATATTGTGCTGTGCTTAGTTGCTCAATCGTGTCCAACTCTTCGTGACACCATGGACTGTAGCCCACCATGCTCCTCTGTCCGTGGAATTTTCCAGGCAAGAATACTAGAGTGGGTTGCCATTTCCTACTCAAGTTATTAATATTTAGTGAAATGCAAATCAAAACCACACTGAGGTATCACTTCACACTGGTCAGAATGGCGATCATCAAAAAACTATAAAAATAAATGCTAAAGAGGATGTGGAGAAAAGAGGACCCTGCTACCCTGTCGGTGTGAATGTAAATTGATACAACCACTATGCAGAACAGTATAGAGGTCCCTTAATAAAACTGAATAAAAAAAAAAAAGAAAGAAACATATTTTAAAAATATTTCAGGGGCAGAAGGGTGAGGGAAACATGAGAAATTTAACTGCTATTGTTATTATTATTATTATGAGAGATTATCTCCACATGATCTTGAATAGAGACTGAATAATGACCGCTTCAGAGCTGGGTTATCCACCGCACAAAGGAAAGAAAGTGAATGCTGGAGCAAGACTGGGAAGGGAAAAAGACATTGGTCCTCATTTCAAGGCAAGGTGATACTCCTGAGCAGGAAAAAGCTTCCCTTCTAAGGGAGTAGAAAAGAAAATGAACCTGAGAATGCAAAATTGACCTCTGAGTCTGAACTCAAAGGAGTCTAGATAGGCTCAAGGACACTCTTCTGAATGTGCAGGGAGGATATCTTCTGACCCAGAAAGACGGTTACCAGTAGGAATGCAAGGAGGCGCTTGGAAGGGACCGCAGAAGAAGAATCCACTTGGTTGTATTATGTCTGGGCCTTTGTATTAAATACCAGTTGTACTTTCCCAGATTTTAATCCCCTTCAGTTATCTGTGAGACATCAGCCATGTCATGGAAACCTTATCAACTGGTCTCAGCTGTGCTGTGGTGAAATAATGAAGCTCATCCAAACTGGGATCATAACAATACAGAGAGAAGTGGTGAGAAGAATGGTGAGCATTTATTGAGAATTTTCTATGTGCCAGGAATGAAGTGTTAGGAGCTTAAGGGGATTACCTGATTTTCTCAAAATCTTGAGGTTATAGAACTCTAGTTATTCTCATTTTACAGGAAAGAAATTTAAGGTTTAGAGTGGTTAAATAACTTGCCCAAATCACACATCTGAGATGTGGGGTTCTTTCTCTAGAGACAATTGTCTTTGCTACTACTCTTGATACTTCCCAGATGAGGCTCACAAGGGGGCTGAAGGCTTCAGTCCAAGGATGCAGTGGCCACAGCCAGCATGGAGTGGGTGGTGTCATGGGGACCTGAGATGGAGCAACCATTGGGGTCTATTGCTGAATGACGGAAGGGCAGGCAATGACCCACATAAACACTGGGAATGAGAGAAGACAAGGCCTGGGGCTTCTCTGAGAACCAGTAGAAAGATCAGGGGGCCTTAAAATAAAGACCAAGCACCTGTTCATAATAATGAATAACATCAAGGGAGCAAACTGCAGCCTAACCTATGTGGCTGTCTTTTATGCCTATAAGACAGTGAGGACTGAGGGACATCCAGGTTGTCATTACATGACAATGAGTAAGTGAGCAAAGAAAAAGAGGAGAATATTAAGCAATGATGAACTGGCCCATAATCAAATTTCAAACGTGAAAATTTCTAAGAAAAGACTCTATTCTATATAGATCTAAACAAATTTCACACTGAGAGCATGCTGTTTTCAGAGCTCTCTGACTTTATCTGCTGTTCTATTATCAACTCCACTGTTACTAATGGATTTTCTAGCTGAACTCAATACTTGGTGGTGTGAGGAAGAAACTGGTGGCAGCATCAGAAATTCCCTTAAAGGTGAATAACAACAAGGCCTACCCTAGGGGCCTCACAGTTATGTCACTGCCTTCCAGACCAGTCCCAAAGGGGCCATAGGCGTCTCAGCCAAGGAGTCTTACTCTCTCATGGTGAAGCTTCTTCACTTCCACCATCCCTGTAGAAAGTTCCACTGTTCACAGATGACTCCACCATTTGATCATCTACAAATCATGCTGCCACTCAAACTGTAAGAATGCTGATCATCAGCAAAAGAAGCATCTGGAAGCTTATTAGAAATGCAGAATGTCAAGCTCCACCCAAGACATGATGAATCAGAATCTCCATTTTAACAAGATCCCAGGTAATTTGTGTACATGTTAAAATTAAGAAGCAGAGCTTAAGATTGCCTGAGACCTTCAGGGACTTCCCTGGTGGTCCAGTGGCTAAGACTCCATGCTCCCAATGCAGGGAGTCTGGGTTCAATCCCTGGTCAGGGAACTAGATCCCACATGCTACAACCGAGAGAGTTAATTCTTAGGCAGGTTGATAAGAAGTCTGGGGTCCCTGAGAAGGAGAAAGGGGTCTGGGGATCTCAAGGAGAAAAGGACAAACTTTTTTCTACATTCCTTAGTCTTAGTCACATAATTTTTTTTTTCTTTAAGCCCAGAGCTGATGATTACACAACAAAAAAACTCATGTTAAACTCTGTATTAAGGATTATATAACAACAATGTATCCTGCTTGAGGACTGTTTCTCCTTCTTAAGAACCTTCTGACTAATCCTGATGTCTTTGGGAGTAGGTCTGGTAAGATCTTTCTAGTATTAGTTCAAATCCTGTCATCTTAAAATGTAAATTGTGGCAGTGGGACTGGTAAGACCTTTACAACCTTGAGACATTCTTTTGATTTACTGTAATAACCAACTGAAAAAGTATATACCTCCCTCGCTAAGACTAGTGAGAGGGGCACTCTCTGTCCCCCTTCTGATGTCTATGTCAGAAGCTTTCTCTGTCCTGCCACACAAAAGCTCTGAGTAATCAAGCCTGGTCCCTGATCTCAAAGCTAAATCGTAGAGATCACGAATCTGACATCATTCACCATAAGCTATCACAACTAAAGATCCTGCATTACTGCAACAAAAATCAAAGATCCCACATGCTGCAACTAAGAGCCAATGCACCCAAATAAAGAAAGAAAGAAAAAAAGATTGCTAGCCATCTTTAACTATCAGACACCACATAGGATATAGTATCCATGTTATATTAACTCAAGTAAGAGTTGGTGCCTCCCAATCAATTAATGAATCTATTAACTATTCACTTCTTCATGTGTCCCTGACTCTGCTAAGCACTGTTGGTGAAATAAACAAAATCCCCCAAAGCAAGAACAACAAAAAAAGGCCAAGATAGGATTCCTGTTATGCATACTTAATTCTGTTGGAGAAAGAAAACCTGCATATGCTTAGAATGACCTTTCCAGAAAATTAAATCAGACTCTGTCACTGCCCTGCACAAAATAACTAGGGTTCCCCATGGCCAACTAGATGAAATCTAGACTCCTGCAGAGCATAAGAAGCCTGTTCTCAGCTTGGTGTACACCTTCCTCCCAGCTTTGTCTATGGTCACCATCTCTTCCCCAGTGCTTTCCTTCTGTCACACTGAACTTGGCAAGGGAATGTGTTGCCCCTCTAGTGTATTTCTACTATCAATTCTTTTTATGACTGTCTCATGGGTACAAAGGCATCCAGTAAATGTCCAGTTGGAAGAAATGAAAATGGCCTAGGAAACAGCTATAAGTCAATGATGCAACAGATCAGCATCACAGCCTCCAACTCAGGCACGCCTAAAAGCCCTGGCCCACGTTTATGCCCTAGGATTAGGGCTTCCCTGATAGCTCAGTTGGTAAAGAATCTGCTTGCAATGCAAGAGACCCCAGTTTGATTCCTGGGTTGGGAAGATCTCCTAGAGAAGGGAAAGGCTACCCACTCCAGTATTCTGGCCTGGAGAATTTCATGGACTGTATAGTCCATAGGGTTGCAAGGAGTCGGACACGGCTAAGTGACTTTCATGTTTAAGTTCCCTAATCTTTTGCACTGAGGCTTCTCCCAGGAATCATCTGACCTACTTGCAAGGTTCTGTGGGTGCTGGAGGTTCAATTCTGTTGGGATATCCTTCCAAACCTCCTTCACTGGGGGAGACACCTACAAATCCTTTGTATTTTGCTTCCAAGGTGACAACCTTTTTCAAATTATTTCCCCAATTAAGTTGTTACAGAAAATAGAGCAGAGTTTCCTGTGCTACAGAGTAGGTCTTGTTGGCTATCCATTTTAAATATGACAGTGTGTAACATGTCAATCGGAGAAGGCAATGGCACCCCACTCCAGTACTCTTGCCTGGAAAATCCTATGGACGGAGGAGCCTGGTAGGCTACAGTCCATGGGGTCGCTAAGAGTCGGACACAACGGAGCGACTTCACTTTCACTTTTCCCTTTCATGCACTGGAGAAGGAAGTAGCAACCCACTCCAGTATTCTTGCCTAGAGAATCCCAGGGACGGCGGAGCCTGATGGGCTGCTGTCTATGGGGTTGCACAGAGTCGGACACGACTGAAGCGACTTAGCAGCAGCAGCAGTAGCAACATGTCAATCCTCAACTCCCTAACTACCTCTTCCCCCACCCTACCCCCCGTCCCCCTCCCGGAACTCTAAGTTTTGTTCTCTAAGCCTGAGTCTGTTTCTGTCTTGCAATTTGAAAAATAATAGACACATGTATATGTATAACAGAATCACTTTGTTGTACAACTGAAACTAACACAACATTGTTAATTGATTATATTCCAATATAAAATAAAAAGTTAAAAAACAAATGTGACATCCTCTAGGAAGCTTCTTCCCTTCCTAAGACTGAGTTGGATTTTCCCATCTCTGTGTTCTAATTTTGTGCTTATCTCTGTCTTAGATCTTATCTGGTTGATTGTTTATCTTTGCTTGCCTGTCTCTCCCACCTGATCATCACTTTTTCTAGGACAGAGTCTTCTAAGGCAGGAATAGAACCAGTTATGTTTCATTCATGCCTGTATTTTCAGTGTTCTGCAAATATCTGGCACAAAACAGACCAGGGCTTCCCAACCCCTTGAACTTATCATCATATCCAACCATATGTCACCCAAAAATCTGTATGCCTCTACTTCCTCTCCCAATTCCTGTTTCCATAATTCTAGGATAGGAACCAGGTTTTCATATCTTTCATATGCTCCACAGATAATTCTGATATGCAACCAAGATTTAGAAACAGTGCAGTAAGCCGCTTGTACCATTTGTTAGTAAAGGAATTATTCATCCTCTACCCCCAGGCATGATCCATTGCTTTTCTAGATAAACCTGAGGCATCTCCTTGACATATTCTGATTGGTTGAATTGCCTTGGTCCTTTCTGGCTAGATATCAGTTCAGTTCAGTCATTCAGTTGTGTCCAACTCTTTGCGACCCCATGGACAGCAGCATGCCAGGCTTTCCTGTCCATCACCAACTCCCGGAGCTTACTCAAACTCAAGTCCATCAAGTCGGTAATGCCATCCAACAATCTCTCCTTTGTCGTCCCCTTTTCCTCCTGCTTTCGATCTCGCCCAGCATCAGGGTCTTTTCTAAGTAGTCAGTTCGTCACATCAGGTGGCCAAAGTATTGTAGTTTCAGCTTCAGCATCAGTCCTTCCAATGAATATTTAAGACTAATTTCCTTTAGGATGGACTGGTTGGATCTCCTTGCTGTCCAAGGGACTCACAAGACTCTTCTCCAACACCACAATTCAAAAGCGCCAATTCTTCGGTGCTCAGCATGCTTTATGGTCCAACTCTCACACCCATACATGACTATTGGAAAAACCATAGCTTTGACTAGACGGACCTTTGCCAGCAAAGTAATGTCTCTGCTTTTTAATATACTGTCTAGGTTGGTCATAGCTTTTCTTCCAAGGAGCAAACGTCCTTTAATTTCATGGCTGCAGTCACCACCTGCACTGATTTTAGAGACCAAGAAAATAAAATCTCTCACTGTTTCCATTGTTTCCTCATCTATTTGCCATGAAGTGATGGGACTGGATGCCATGATCTTAGTTTTCTGAATGCTGAGTTGTAAGCCAGCTTTTTCACTTTCCTCTTTCACTTTCATTAAGAGGCTCTTTCATTCCTCTTCACTTTCTGTCATAAGAGTGGTGTCATCTGCATATATGAGGTTATTGATATTTCTCCCAGTAATCTTAATTCCACTTTGTGCTTCATCAAGCACAGCACTTTGCATGATGTACTCTGTATATAAGTTAAATAAGCAGGGTGACAATATACAGCCTTGATGTACTCCTTTCCCAATTTGGAACAAGTCTGTTTTTCCATGTCCGGTTCTAACTACTGCTTCTTGACCTACATATGGATTTCTCAGGAGGGAGGTAAGGTGGTCTGGTATTCCCATTTCTTGAAATATTTTCCACAGTTTGCTGTGATCCACACAGTCAAAGGCATTGGTGTAATCAATAAAGAAGAAGTAAATGTTTTTCTGGAATTCTCTTGCTTTCTCTATGATGCAATGGATATTGGCAATTTGATTTCTGTTCCTCTGCCTTTTCTAAATCCAGCTTGAACATCTGGTAGTTCAACGTTCAACTATTGTTGAAGCCTCGCTTGGAGAATTTTGAGCATTACTTCTCTAGTGAGTGAGATGAGTGCAATTGTGTGGTAGTTTGAACATTCTTTGGCATTGCCCTTCTTTGGGATTGGAATGAGAACTGACCTTTTCCAGTCCTTTGGCCACTGCTGAGTTTTCCACATTTGCTGGCACACTGAATGCAGCACTTTCACGGCACCATCTTTGAGGATTTGAAATAGGTCAACTGGAATTCCATCACCTCCACTAGCTTTGTTTGTAGTGATGCCTCCTAAGGCCCACTTGACTTTGCACTTCAGGATGTCTGGTTCTATGTGAGCGATCACACAATCGTGGTTATCTGGGTCATGTATATCTTTTTTGTATAGTTCTTCTGTGTTCTTGCCATCTCTTCTTAATATCTTCTGCTTCTGTCAGGTCCATACCATTTCTGTCCTTTATTGTGCCCATCTTTGCATGAAATGTTCCCTTTGTATCTCTAATTTTCTTGAAGAGATCTCTAGTCTTTCTCATTCTCTTGTTTTCCTATATTTCTTTCCATTGATCACCGAGGAAGGCTTTCTTATCTCTCCTTACTATTCTTTCGAACTCTGCATTCAAATTAGTATATCTCTTCTTTTCTCCTTTGTGTTTAGCTTCTTTTATTTTCTCAGCTATTTGTAAGGCCTCTTCAGACAACCATTTTTCCTTTTTTGCATTTCTTTTTCTTCTTTTTCTTATTTTGCCAACAAAAGTCTGTCTAGTCAAGGCTATGGTTTTTCCAGTGGTCATGTATGGATGTGAGAGTTGGACGGTGAAGAAAGCTGAGAGCCGCAGAATTGATGCTTTTGAACTGTGGTGTTGGAGAAGACTCTTGAGAGTCCCTTGGACTGCAAGGAGATCCAATCAATCCATCCTAAAAGAGATCAATCCTGGGTGTTCATTGGAAGGTCTGATGTTGAAGCTGAAACTCCAGTACTTTGGACACCTCATGCGAAGGGTTGACTCATTAGAAAAGACCCTAATGCTGGGTAGGATTGGGGGTGGGAGGAGAAGGGGACGACAGAGGATGAGATGGCTGGATGGCATCACTGACTCGATGAACATGGGTTTGGGTAGACTCCGGGAGTTGGTGATGGACAGGGAGGCCTGGTGTGCTGCAATTCGTGGGGTCGCAGAGATTCGGACATGACTGAGCGACTGAACTGAACTGAACTTTTCTTGTGGATAGTCTTGATCACTGCTTCCTGTACAATGTCAAAAACCTCTGTCCATAGTTCTTCAGGCATTCTGTCTATCATATCTAATCCTTTGAATCTACTGTTACTTCCACTGTATAATCGTAAGGGATTTGATTTAGGTCATACCTGAATGGTCTAGTGGTTTTCCCTACTTTCTTCAATTTAAGTCTGAATTTGGCAATAAGTAGTTCGTGATCTGAGCCACAGTCAGCTCCGAGTCTCTTTTTTGCTGACTGTATAGAGCATCTCCATCTTTGGCTGCAAAGAATAGACTCACTCTGATGTCTGTATTGACCATCTGGTGATGTCCATATGTAGAGTTTTCTCTTGTATTGTTGGAAGAGGGTGTGTGCTATGACTAGTGCATTCTCTCAGCAAAACTCTGTTAGCCTTTGCCCTGCTTTATTCTGTACCTCAAGGCCAAATTTGCCTGTTATTCCAGGTATCTCTTGACTTCCTACTTCTGCATTCCAGTCCCCTATGATGAAAAGGACATCTTTTTTGGGTGTTAGTTCTAGAAGGTCTTGTAGGTCTTCGTAGAACCATTCAATTCCAACTTCTTCCACATTAGTGGTCGAGGCATAGACTTGGATTACTGTGATATTGAATGGTCTGCCTTGGAAACAAACAGAGATCACTCTGTTTTTGAGATTGCACCCAAGTACTGCATTTTGTTAACTATGAGGGCTACTCCATTTCTTCTAAGGAATTCTTGCCCACCAGTAGTAGATATAATGGTCATCTGAATTAAATTCACCCATTCTAGTCCATTTTAGTTCACTGATTCCTAAAATGTCGATGTTCACTCTTGCCATCCATCTCCTGTTTAACCACTTCTAATTTACTTTGATTCATGGACCTAACATTCCAGGTTCCTATGCAATATTGGTCTTTACAGCATTGGACTTTACTTCTATCACCAGTCACATCCACAACTGCATTGCTTTTGCTTTGGCTCCATCTCTTCATTCTTTCTGGAGTTATTTCTCCACTCTTCTCCAGTAACATATCGGGCACCTACCGACCTGGGGAGTTCATCTTTCAGTGTCCTACCTTTTTGCCTTTTCATACTGTTCATGGGGTTTTGAAGGCAAGAATACTGAAGTGGTTTTCCGTTCCCTTCTCCAGTGGACCACGTTTTGTCAGAACTCTCCACCATGACCCGTCCATCTTGGGTGGCCCTACACGGGATGGCTCATAGTTTCACTGAGTTAGACAAGGCTGTGGTTCATGTCATCAGTTGATTAGTTTTCTGTGATTGTGGTTTTCATTCTGTATGCCTTCTGAGGGATAAGGATAAGAGGCTTATGGAAGCTTTATGATGGGAGAGACTGACTGTGGGGAAAATTGGGTCTTGTTCTGATGGGTGGGGCCATGCTCAGTAAATTTTTAATCCAATTTTCTCTTGATGGACAGGCCTCTGTTCCTTCCCTGTTGTTTGACCTGAGACCAAACTATGGTGGAGGTAGTGAAGATAATAACCCGAAGAAATATCAATAACCTCAGATATACAGATGATGCCACCCTATGGCAGAAAGCGAAGAAGAATTAAAGAGCCTCTTGATGAAAGTGAAAGGGGAGAGTGAAAAAGCTAGCTTACAACTCAACATTCAGAAAACTAAGACCTTGGCATCTGGTCCTATCACTTCATGACAAATAGATGGGGAAACAATGGAAACAATGAAAGACTTTATTTTCTTGGGCTCCAAAATCACTGCAGATGGTGACTACAGTCATAATATTAAAAGACGCTTGCTCCTTGGAAGAAAAGCTATGACCAACCTAGACAGCATATTAAAAAGCAGAGACGTTACTTTGCTGGCAAAGGTCCATCTAGTCAAAGCTATGGTTTTCCCAGTAGTCATGCATGAATGTAATAGTCGGACAATAAAGAAAGCTGAGCACTGAAGAATTGGTGTTTTTCAACTGTGGTGTTGGAGAAGACTCTTGAGAATCCCTTGGACTGCAAGGAGATCCAACCAGTCCATCCTAAAGGAAATCAGTCCTGAATATTCATTGGAAGGATTGATGCTGAAGCTGAAACTTCAATACTTTGGACCCCTGATGTGATAAACTGACTCCTTAGAAAAGATCCTGATGCTGGGAAAGATTAAAGGAAGGAGGAGAAGGGGACGACAGAGGATGAGATGGTTGGATGGCATCACTGACTCAATGGACATGAGTTTGAGTAAGCTCTGGGAGTTGGGATGGACAGCGAAGCCTGGCGTGCTGCTGTTCATGGGGTCGCAGAGAGTCAGATACAACTGAGCGACTGAATTGAGAGGCTTCTGTTGGAGAAGGAAATGGCAACCCACTCCAGTTCCTTACCTGGAGAATCCCTTGGACAGAGCAGCCTGGCAGGCTACAGTCCATAGATAGCAAAGAGTTGGACACAACTGAAGCGCTTTAGCAGAGCCCTCTGTGGTTCCTTATGGGATTTCTAAAAAAGGACTGTTGTACTGTGTGGGAAGAACTCTCTTGGAAGTCCAGGTAAAGTTATTTCTAATTCTGCCTTAGCATGACTAATTACTATCAATAAAGGGAAGAACGAAAATGAAAGGGAATATTTATTTGGTATCTATTTTGTGTTTGGTGATTCGTACATGCCCTTTTCCCAAATTACAACAGTTTCTTGTGTCATTCCTGCAAATTTTCCAGGGCTAGAAATTAAAGAAAGAGAGTTTAAATGATTCTTGCAACTTGTACTTTTCCCCTCATGTTTTACTGCTTCCATCCCCTTAAGCTATCTGGGCTCCAGTTTTTGTACCTGAAAATGAACGGATTGTTCAAGATTATGACCTAGGCCTTTTTAGTTCTAAAATCAGTGAGTTTATTTTGACAGTGAATTTTCTAAATCTTGAGGCAACTTCCTTTGTTGAAACCTGTCTATTGATACAGTACTATATACCATTCAGTATTAGCTAAGTGAGTGAAAGGACTGAATTTAATCACCTAGGTGGCTTTAGGTGTTAAAAAGGTTTGCTCACACTTCCTGAGCAAACCTTGCATATTCCTGTTTCTTCACTATTGCCCGTGTTTTGTTTTCCACTTATCCAAATTTTACTCTATCTTCAAAGTGCAGCTCATCCATGCAGGCTTCTCAAGATGCCAGTGAACCACTCAATAGGGTAAGGAGGACAGGATTATTCCAGCTGACCTAGGGATGGGGTCAGTCCTACATAAACCTTGGAGTTCTACATAATGAAGGAAGAACAGAATGGAGGAGATTTGAAGAAAAAAATGTTTCAAAATTGCACTTCCCTAGAAACTCTGGGCTTCAAAGGACCACATTACTGCCTTAGAAATAAAATGACTGGTATCTAATTTTAAAACCTACATCACCTCTAGTTTTTATGACTTCATAGCCTTTTCACAACTGACCTCTGCTCTGCTATCACATACCATAAATCTGCTTGTACCCATCTCAGCCTTGAATAGTGGTAGAAGATTACAGGAGGAGACCAACTTTATTTATTACATCTCTGCCTAAGGACATCCTTAACAGGTCCAGGTCACTATGTATGCAAGAAGAACCACCAGTCTATGGAAAGATTTATTCTTTTTAATGCATCTTTGTTCTTAGTAAAACAAGATGGAATCAGCATTATGTAGCCACAACCACAAAATTAAAATGCTTACTCCCATATATATATACACTAATATGATCTCTGACATTCAGCACTGATGATTAAGGAATGTGTATTCTTGCCTGGGAAATCCCATGGACAGAGGAGCCTGGTGGACTACAGGCCATGGGGTCGCAAAGAGTCAGACACGACTGAGCGACTATAAACATTCTGGATCACTGTGACCTAAGAATTAGTGATACACTGCTCCTGCTTCTTTTGTCCTCTGAAGGTTATCATTTACCATTTGCTCACCTTTGTATCCCTGACACCTGGAACAATGATAAAATGAGTCATTCAATAAATATTTGTTGACCAAATCCAACAATCAATGGACTCAACTCTATTTTTCTCTATTTCTTCCCTAATATGACTCTGAAAATGTGTCATCATTATAATAAACACATTAATTTAAGGCCGGAAAATCTGAGTCATAAAATGGAAGAAACTTCTGTCCCCTGTGTTTTGCTAATGTTCCTGTAGTTATATTTGCAGATCATTTGTTTGTACATGCCTCTCTCCTCCACTGGACACGTGTTTTCCAAGGGAGGTGACTGTCTTACTCATCTGTGTATCATCAGCTTTCATTATAGTGTCCAGCACATAATACACTTTGTAGATGTTTATTAAATGAGTAAATATATTTCTGAAATAATAGCTGTGCCTACCTTGACTTCCCGCTCATCCCTATCCTAGTTTTTTCTTTTTTTCCTTAGAATTTTTAGATACTTCCTGTTATATTTAGACAGGCAGCTTGTGGGAAATTTACAAGTAAAACCTTTGCTTGTAAACCTTTGCTTGTAAAACAAGGACTGATGTTGAAGCTGAAACTCCAATACTTTGGCCACCTCATGAGAAGAGTTGACTCATTGGAAACGACCCTAATGCTGGGAAGGATTGGGGGTAGGAGGAGAAGAGGACGACAGAGGATGAGATGGCTGGATGGTATCACCGACTCGATGGAAATGGGTTTGGGTAGACTCCGGGAGTTGGTGATGGACAGGGAGGCCTGGCGTGCTGCGATTCATGGGGTCGCAAAGAGTCGGACACGACTAAGCGACTGAACTGAACTGAACTGAACTGAACTGAATCTTTTTAAAACTGTTTTTTTTAAATCACAAAATTGTAAAGCTTGAAAGAACCTCATCAGCCTCAAATGCAAATAATATATTAAGAATCTTACCTAGCAATAACATGAAATTGGTATGGTATCATTTTTATAAAGAATATATGTGATACATTAGAAAATGAAGATTTTGAAAAAAATATATGACCAATCATTACACAGGAGAAATTAAAGTGCAAGGAATCGGCATATAGAAAACACATTTCATACAAGCAAGTGGTGGGGATTGTGGGAGAATATGACCTCTTGTGCTCTGCTGACAGGAGTACAGACTGGTGATACCATTCTGAGAAGCCATCTAGCGTTACTGGATACATACGAATACATCATAGAACCCAAGATCCTGAGTGAATAATCCAAAGAAATTCTCACACAGTCTCCATAGGAGCAAGTAAGAGTTTGGCAGAGAATCAGAGGCAACCATCAGCTACAGCATGAAGAGGCAAAACATGATTCACGAACCCCACGGAATTTAGTATGACAATAGAACTTACAGAGGAGATTTTCATACAGCAATATGATGGGTCTTAGAAACACAGTACTTAATGAGATAGATGATACAAAACCATTTATGAAAGCTATAATACATACACACAATACATATTTTGCAACAAAACCTACAACCAAAACCAAAGCAGCCCACATCAAGGATGGTAACTTATTACGGAAAGAAAAGAAAAATACAGAATATAGTGAAAAATGGGAATAAATAATTTTTAAAAATAAAAGGGAGCTCCCACAGCTCACAGATGATAATGTTTCATCAACTGATCAATATGATCAACTTCCCATATATTGGAAGTCCAAAAGAAAAAAGGAAAAGGAAAAAAAAAAGCTAAAATGTGACAGTAATAACATTAATGCAAATTAAATACATAAGATAATTTTCTCAATTAGAATAATAAAAGATTTCTTTTACTTGAATAGTCCCATATTTGTCACTTATTTTAGATAAGTAAATAATGATTAGCACTGCTATTTAACTTCAATTCTAGATGTATAATTCAATACAGTTAAGAAAAAAAGAAAGTTAAGGTAAAAAACTAGAAAGAAGGAATATTTATTATTTTATTGTATGTTTGAAAAACTGAAGACAATTCAAAAATAATTTTTTCAATTTCTTGAATGTATTTTTTGCAATTTTTCTATTACAGATAAGTAATTTAGCAAGAATTTTGGGCACAAATTTTATACCTAAAAATTATTAGCCTTCCTAAATAGAATGAAAATTAGTTGTTTTAAAGAAAAATTGCTTGATTCACAATAGGAAAAAAAAAAGCTTAGATAACTTACCAGTTTGTGTTAGTTGCTCAGTCTTGTCCAACTCTTTATGACCACTTGGTGTGTCTTCTCTGCCCACAAAATTCTCCAGGCAAGAATATGGAGTGGGTTGCCATTTCCTTCTCCAGAGGATCTTCCTGACCCAGGGATTGAACCCAGGTCTCCCGTATTGCAGGCAGATTCTTTACCGTCTGAGCCACCAGGAACACCAACTTACCTGTAGTCTTCACTATCTAAAGAAAACTGAGAATTTCTTCAGAGAGACAAAAAAGAGACTTGAGCAAATGCCAAGGCATACAGTGATCTTAGATGGAAGAATCTGACAACTTTATAATGCCAATTCTTTCCAAATCAACCTATAAGTCTGGTGCAATTTTACCAAAAATTGCTACTCATTTATTTGTGAAACAAAAAGTTGATTTCAAAATCAATGTAAAAGAATCATTAATATTATCCAAGGTAATTATACAAAAGAAGAATATTGAGAGTGGGCAAGCTTAAAAGATGTTAAAATGTTGTATAAGGCAAAATAATTTACAGAGTATATTATAGATACATGAATTGATAGATATAAAGAACAAAAAAATAACTCAAAATACAGTCCCAAATATATGTGGGTATTAAGCACATGAAAAAGATAACATGTAAAATCAGTGAAGAACAGAAAGTTTATTCAATCCATGATATCAGAATAACTGGATGGCCATCTGAAAGAAAAGTCTACTTGGATCAATAATATAACTTAAAAAAAATCATAAAAAGGAGAAGAAGAAACCATGGTAGCAATTTTTGATATATGATGTCTGAGTTGTAAATATCTCCCTAAACACATTAAAAACATTCCCCGGTGGCTCAGATGGTAAAGAATCCTTCTGCAATGCAGGAGACCCGGGTTCCATCCCTGGGTCAGGAAGATCCCCTGGAGAAGTAAACAGCAACCCACTCCAGTATTCTTGCCTGGAGAATTCCATGGACAGAGGAACCTGGTGGTCTATAGTTCATGAGTTGCAAAGAGTGAGACACAACTGAGAGACTACCATTCTCACTTTCAGTGAGACAAAAAGTGTGAAAATTTGACAGTAAAAGATTTTGGCAAAACTTATAATAATCAAACTCAAAATTCTCAAGGGCAAAATGAGAAAAACTATTTTCAACTTATATCTGAGAAAACAAGGGCCAATCTCCCTAATATATAAAATAGTGCCCATAAATCACCAACAAAAAAATTAACAATAAAAAATTTTAAGGATTTATAGAAAAAACAGCCACTAATCATATGCAGTTTTGTTCATCCTTACTAGAAATTGAGTGCAAATAAAATTACAGTGAGACACTGTTTTTACCCATCACATTATAAAATACTTAAAAAAGTTGTTGATATATAAATTACCCAGAATATAAGGCAACAGCCACTTTCCTATATTACTGGAGGGGAAGCAAATCCTTGATAGCTCAGTTGGTAAAGAATCTGCCTGCAATGCAGGAGACCCCGGTTTGATTCCTGGGTCGGGAAGATCCACTGGAGAAGGGATAGGCTACCTACTCCAGTATTCTTAGGCTTCCCTTGTGGCTCAGCTGGTAAAGAATCTGCCTGCAACGTGGGAGACCTGGGTTGGGAAGATCCCCTGTAAAAGGGAAAGGCGACTCACTCCAGTATCTTGACCCAGAGAATTCCATGGACTGTGCAGTCCATGGGGCCGCAAAGAGCCAGACGTGACTGAGTGACTTTCACTTTTACCGGTAAATTTACTGTATCAGTACAACTTATCGGTAAAACTATCAGAATTGCAACTTCATGTATTTTTGACACAGAAAAACCATATTGCCCCGTGCTGAGCTGGGTGGAGGGGCTACACAGCAGCTGCTAGTTCAGATTGCAAACTTTGCTCCCAGACAGGAGTATGCCAGGTCTTCTTAGTGCTCTAAGATAGACAAGACAGAAGTCAGTCCTCTTGGCTGTCTCCTGAAAACTTGGGTGTTTCGGATGTGTGATTTTCCTTTCCACAAGGAGAAATCGAGCTGGTATTTTTCCTCTGCTCACTCTGTGCTGATCTGGGAGGAGGGCTCTAATAATTACTAGCCTAAACCACCATCTCTGGTCTCAATGGTCTAAAGGTGGCTGGAGAAGGAAAGGGCAACCCACTCCAGTATTCTTGCCTGGGAAATCCCACGGACAGAGGAGCCTGGCGGGCTACAGTCCATGTGGTCACCATGAGTTTTACATGACTTAGCAACTAAACCACCAGAGTATTCCAGGTTCCATAAGCACCCTGAAACAAGTAATACTGAAGTCAGTCTTCTGGGAAGCCTCCAGAGAAGCTGGGTCATTAGGTGTCAGGTGCAACTCATTCCTTTCCCTGAAAGAGGCAGAGATCTTGGGGATTTCCTTCTGATCATATAGTGCTATGCTGGGGGTAGAAATTACACACAGAGGGTGTCTCAGATTTCCTTACTGACTTCAATGTCCCTAGTTTCCTGCTTGCCAAGGTTACATGAGAGACTGAGTGCACACGCGCGCACACACACACACACACACACACACACACACACACACACAAGGTTACACGAGGCTTTGAACCAGTTTCTGGATGTCTCACAAAGGGATTTTTGTCCTTGTGTCATGGTTGAATTAGGATGTTGGGTAAATGAAGAATCCAGAGCTTTCTGTTCTGCCATCTTACTGACATCACTCAATAATACACTTTTAATTTTTTCTTTGTCTCAGAGACCTCCTGCACACAAAATAAGATTTGATGATTAAAGCTGATGTTGAATATAAAGCATTCAATGCAATGCAGACTTCAACAGAAGTTAGCCTTATTACTTTCATTTTGTGGAAAAAAGCACAGAGGCTCCAAGGGATTAAGTGTAAAATAAGCAACAAGTCTTCCATAATGGATAGTATCCGACAACCAGACTTGAATACCTGACCTGGGACAAAAGACAATAGAGACTCTAAGAATAAATTTATGCTCCCTTAGCCTTGTGGCCTTGAGACGGCAATGGCAACCCACTCCAGTACTCTTGCCTGGAGAATCCCAGGGACAGGGGAGCCTGGTGGGCTGCCGTCTATGGGATTGCACAGAGTCGGACACGACTGAAGCAACTTAGCAGCAGCAGCAGCACCCTTGTGGCCATTTTACTATATTATTTATGTTCTCATAAAAGCAAAATAAAGATTAGGTAAAGTAAAAACCAAGTAATTTATCAGTTAAGTTAGCGTAGGACTGATGAGAATTCAAAGGTTTGAAAATTATCTAATCACATTAGTTACCTACTGCTACATCACAAATTATAAAAGATTTAGCAGCTTAAAAAAACATATTTATTATCTCACAGCTTCTGTTGGTCAGGAATTTAAGCACAGCTTGGTTAGGTTGTCTGTTTCAGGGTCTTTCACAGGCTTCAGCCAAGGCATTTGTCCAGGGCTTTGGACTCATCTGAAGGCTTGAATGAGAAAGGATCCACTTCCAAGGTCACAGGCTTGTTGGCAAAATCCAGTTTGTCAAGGGTCACTGGACTGCAGACTTCTGTTCCCAGCTGGCTGTTGGCTAGAAGTATATCTCAGTTTCTTGCCACATGACCTTTCCTAAGATGGCAGTATGCAAACTGAGATGGCAACAGAGATTCTGCTAGCAAGATGGAAGTCATAATTTCATGTCACCTAATCACAAAAATGATATCCCAACCTCTTTCCCCTCTTCTAGGGATCAGTTAGAAGCAAGTCACTAGACAAGCCCACATTCAGTGGGTAGGGACTCCAAGAGGATGTAAATGAGAAGGAAATAAGGATCTTTGGGAGACATCTTAGAACCTACCTGCCACACTAGTCAATTTTAAATCTCCTGAAGAATAAAAGAGACTAGGTAAACAGAAAACATCCCATCTGGCTCTTTGATATACTCTTAGACTCTTAACAGGAGATTTCCCTCACAAAATTAGCTTTTACTTACACAGATATATTCTGAGAATGTAGTGTGGCTTTAAAACTTTATGGGTAACAAAAAGAAGACAAGAAGGAAATCAAAGTTATCTATGACTAGTTAAATGGTTTAACTGCATAAAATCAGGAGATCCTATTTAATGTTGGTGGACCAATCTGAATAATGGATATCAACACACTTAATCCAACAAATATGCATTGAGCATACTGTTTTGAATATTGTAAGGGCTAATATCTATTTGGAAAAAATAAAATAGAATAGATTTAAATGTGTAGATTTCAATTATCCTCGTTGAGACTGTTCAGACTTCAACTTTTACCAAGAGCCATTCTGTCTCCGCTTACAAATGTAATGAAAAATAATTTGTTCCTTAAAGTAGAAATAAAATTGACTACAAAAAATCAAACTCTGTGCTATTATTTCTCACTCCTAACAGAGCTATAAACTGAAAAGGGCTGTCTTGTTTCTAATCTGAGGGGAAGTTCCAGCCCATCAAATGGAAAATAAAGCTATATTCAACAGAAGCCAAGGAGTTAATAAGCTAGGTATGAAATTGCACTTTCCTCATTACCTGCAATGCATGGTTGGGATCATTCAAAATAATGCCTGGAAATCTTCTTCTAAAACAATCAGAAGGTAGGTTGGGAGTTTACGCCTTTTGACCAGGTCCACAACCCACATCTGCAACAGTGAATTTTAATTAGGTATTATTCCAGAGGAGAGTTCCTATGCTAGTATTAAATCAGAAAAAAATCAGTTCCACATTGCATTATTCACCATTCTGGTATAAATGAAAATAGAATTGACTTAGAGTAGGAAACTACTTTATAGAAATGAGAGGGCTTCTACATAACCAGGCTATGAGCCACAAGGTTCAGGCTAATTATTATAAAAATATATGTGATAAATGAATAACAATTTTATTTCTAAAGTATTATTTCCATAGTACTAATAAAGCAATGGTTTATTGCTTTATTGAACCATCTATGATTCCAATGTATTGCTTTTATTTTTGGTAAGATTAGGATAATATTAAAGAAGCCATTAAGGGTATAAATATATATAACCTTACCTAGAGTCTTGACTAGTTTCATTATACATTATATGTCTTTGTGACCTGCCTCCTGCTTTCAGTTTCTATTGTGCCTTCCCAAGCAAGACCCTGATGCTGAGAAAGATTGAAGGCGGGAGGAGAAGGGGATGACAGAGGATGAGATGGTTGGATGGCATCACTGACTCAATGGACATGAGTTTGAGTAAACTCCGGGAGTTGGTGATGGACAGGGGGGCCTGACGTACTGCAGTCCATGGGGTCGCAAAGAATTGGACACGACTGAGCGACTGAACTGAACTGAAGCAAGCTATAATTGACCCTGAGTCAAGAATATAATTACTCATATATGTGCAAATTTTCTTCTTAGAATGTATCAGAGAAATATTTCTGCCAATGAAGACTGAAAATCATGTATATTTTTAAGTATGCAAGAGAGATATCAGGAGAATTTTATATTTATTGAGCAACTACTATGTCCCATTTTTTTTTAACTTATATTCTCTCAATGAATGATCAGTCTTGCAAGTAAACTTTATTATCTCAGTTTGATAAATGAGAAAAGGGAAACTGAGAACATGGGAAAAAAAACAAGGGAAGAAAACTAACACTTGTGAGCCAGTGACTACTAACATGAGGTACACTTCATATTTATTAATTCATTTAAACTTCATATACTCTTCCCCTTGTTACAGTTACAGAAACTAATGCTGGGAAATGTTAAATAATTTGCATAATATCATATACCCAGTAATTAATTGGGTCTCATGTGGATCTAATTTCTTATATTTTTCCCAAGTATATCACAGTATTTTGGCATAAAATTCTTTATATGTAGCTTCTAGCAGAGGTACTGAAGAATTAAGATGGCTCCCTGCCACCTTAAGAGGGGAAGATTGCTATTTATAAAACTGTTGTGTTCCCTACAACACAAGCTGGAATCAAGATTGCCGGGAGAAATATCAATAACCTCAGATATGCAGATGACACCACCCTTATGGCAGAAAGCAAAGAAGAACTAAAGAGCCTCTTGATGAAAGTGAAAGAGGAAAGTGAAAAAGTTGGCTTAAAGCTCAACATTCAGAAAACTAAGATCATGGCATCTGGTCCCATCACCTCATGGGAAATAGATGGGGAAACAGTGCAAACAGTGTCAGACTTTATTTTTGGGGGCTCCAAAATCACTGCTGATTGTGATTGCAGCCATGAAATTAAAAGATGCTTACTCCTTGGAAGGAAGGTTATGGACAACCTAGATAGCATATTGAAAAGCAGAGACATTACTTTGCCAACAAAAGTCCGTCTCTGCATCAGAGTAAAAATAAAAAAAAAAAAAGTCCGTCTAGTCAAGGCTATGGTTTTTCCAGTGGTCATGTATGGATGTGAGAGTTGGACGGTGAAGAAAGCTGAGCGCCGCAGAATTGATGCTTTTGAACTGTGGTGTTGGAGAACACTCTTGAGAGTCCCTTGGACTGCAAGGAGATACAATCAGTCCATCCTAAAGGAGATCAATCCTGGGTGTTCATTGGAAGGACTGATGTGGAAGCTGAAACTCCAATACTTCGGCCACCTCATGCGAAGAGTTGACTCATTGGAAAAGACCCCAGTGCTGGGTAGGATTGGGGGCAGGAGGAGAAGGGGATGACAGAGGATGAGATGGTTGGATGGCATTACTGACTCAATGGACATGGGTTTGGGTAGACTCCGGGAGTTGGTGAAGGACAGAGAGGCCTGGCGTGCTGCAATTCATGGGGACGCAAAGAGTCGGACACGACTGAGCGACTGAACTGAACTGAACTGTGTTCCCCAGGAGAGAAGGGCATCTTGGAACATTTCCAGAATTAAATTTATCCATAATTAAATAAATTAAATTATTAAAAGTAAATATTAGAAGTATCTTCCTTGGCTCAACTGTATGTTCCAAAATAGGACCAGTTACCAAATCTACTCTATTACACTTTCTCTTCTTTCTTTCCTTTTTCTAAAAGAAACTTAGAAACTTACTGAACACTTATTGCTTCACTATAATTTCTTTTTAACTCATCTATTTCTTGTTCTAGATTAGGAGTTCCTTAAAAGCAGATACCTTGATATAGTCTAGGTATCTAATTCCTGGCACTTAGTAGTTGGCCAATAAAAACCAAAAGGATGACTGACTAAATACAAAGAAATTAATTAATCTACAAACATTTGAATCAACAGGGTACCAAACCAGACTCATACTTAGTTCTAGCAAACCTCAGAATACTCTAGACTATGGCCTTCACACTGAATGTGATGTGATGCCACCAGGCTGCTTCGAGTTGTAGGTTTCGCCTGGCAGGTCCTCAGCCAGGATTCAGATAATTGAGTGTTACCCATTTCTGTTCCATGACCATTCTAGATGTTCATATTTTGATCTCCAACAGCTGAACAAAATGCAGCCCCTCTGATTATGTAGTTCTCTATCATATATTTCCCCCACTCCACCTTCATCCCTCTGTTCCAAACACATTTTATTTTGATGTTGCAAAAATACTTAACGTAGGTTTTCCTTCTGCTTGCTAGAATTTTCAGAGACAATGTGCAGTGGTTAACAGCATGAGTTTCAGATCAGACTGAGTGGCTTCAAGGCCGACAATCAAGGCAGACAATTTATTTATTAGCATGTGACCTTTAAAAAGCTACTTAGTATGTCTAAGTTTCAGGTTCTTATGAGTAAATAGGGATAAGAGAAGTACCTGCCTCAGGGAGTCATCATGGAAATTATTTAAGATAATTTAGATGAACCAAATGTGACCATGGTTCTGACACACTATTTTTTTAATAATAGAATGAGACTGAGAAAATGTCTTTTCATTTGGCTTTTCAATTTATAGGAATTAAAATCAAGAGAAAAGAAGAGAAAAGAGAAAATCAAGAGAAAAGAGAAATTTCTTTTACTCTTTAAGAAGGGAAAACTGACCCTTGAACAACAGGTGGGTTAGGGGCGCTAACCCTCTGCACTGATGCAAATCTGCATATGACTTACAGTCAGCCCTTCTCATCCACATTTCCTCTGTATCTGCAGTTCTGCATCCACACATTCAACCAACTGCAGATCATGTCAAACGATCAGATTTACTATTGAAAATTCCATGTATAAGTGGACCCATGCAGTTCAAACTTGTGTTGTTGAAGAGACAACTATGTTAATTGAATAGTCTAGTTGCAAGGACAAGAATATCTATGGTTTGGCTCAGTTTCAGGTCATGAGCCCATCCTGGCCATGACATGTTTTGGTGGTTAACCTGGGTCACATGGGGCTTCCCTGGTGGCTCAGATTGTAAAGCGTCTGCCTGCAATGCAGAAGACCTGGGTTTGATCCCTGGGTTGGGAAGATCCCCTGGAGGAGGTAATGGCAACCCCACTCCAGTATTCTTGCCTGGAAAATTCCATGGACGGAGGAGCCTGGTGAGCTACAGTCCACGGGGTCGCAAAGAGTTGGACAAGACTGAGCAACTTCACTTTTACTTTCTTTCTGGGTCATATGACCTCCCCCAGGGGGCTGGGATGGGTGAGAGGGTAAAAAAAGGGAGTACTGCCTTATCTGAACCCATGGATTGAGAGTAGGCAGGGTGATGCTACCAGGATGAACTTTACAAGCTACACTGTGCATCCCTAAAGGACCAAACCAACCATGGGTGACCAACACAGGATGATACTACTAACCAAGAGAAGTGAAAGCTTCTCCAAATGCTTGCTTTCTCCTAAATTAAAATACAGAGATACAAAAGAGAAACAGCCAAAAAGCATAGCTCCCCAAATTTAAACTGTTCACTTACCCCTAGAGGAGGTATGCAATATAAGACAAAAGTTATGCAAATAAAATGATCGATTTTCCTATCTGTCTGTCCTATTATAATTAATTAAGATCTCAAGTATTTTCCTGTCTCAGGAAAGAATAAGCAAGAATAACAAAATTTAGAAAGACACAAATTGCCAATACTTCCTAATGTAGCTTTGTTTCAGAAACTTTTGTAGAAGTCAAATTGATGGCAAGTTTCAAATATTACTTAAATCAGGCCATTTATCCATGAGTGTGTGTGTGAGTGTATATGTATTTGTTTCCTTTTTTCTCTTCCCTCACATTTCTCTTCATAAGAAATTTCCTCTCTCTATGGTCATCTATCGCTCAAGTCATCAAACAATGATGAATGAACATGATACTCAGACGATGTAACTTTGTTTCTTAAATAGACTGTCAGATGAACCAGCAAATTTTTAAGATATTCACACATACAAAAGAGCAAATATGGAAGGTAATTATGGGGTCACAGAAAATCTCTTTTCTTTCATCTTTTTGTTTTTAAATGAAACATACATTTTTAGGTTATGAATTAAACTTGTGTGAAAATCTTGGGAAGATCATTGAAAAGGAAATGAAATATGAAAATCTCCAGTAATAATGAACACAATTAAATAAATGGATTCTCAGTTTCTCAATTGCTAAGTTAAGCACTGTGTACCAGGATTTAAAATGAATAAGAAAACCATAGAAACTGACTTAGTCACACATGCAAAGAAATGTCATTTAATTCTATTGTGTTCTTAAAACACAAATATTCAAGTGGGCAGTACATCAGATAAGTACACTGAAACATAGCTTTAATTTATGGCCAACAGAACTAAATAAAATTTTGGAGGAATAGAAGACAAGAAATGAAAACCTGGATTCAATCAGAGATATTCCTAGTTCTGGGTTAGGCCTATTTTCCCTGGAAAGAGATGTGTCTAAGGATCATCAATGCTATGATCATTTAATACCAGTGTTTCGCTAAGACTAAGCAAATATGAATTGTTGATAGAAACAGTAAATTCTGAAGTAAAGGGGGGAAAGAAGCCACTCTGTCAAATTCTATCCCTTCAGTAATTCAGATAATTAAACAGTGGCACCTCATCAACTGAACAGATTCATTAATAGTGGCTAATGACTATATATTAAAACAATATTTTCTTTTTTTTAAGCTTCCTCTGAGAATATTTTCCATTTCTCACTTTCATCCAACTCCCATATTAATCCATCATTAAACTGGCAAATATCAAGCCAATTCTAATAAAGATAGGGTATTTTTCGATTGTAGCACAGTGCATCACCAGAGATTAAAATAAATGTGAGGCTCTAGTCTCTGCTATATCCTGTGCAAATGATCCTACTTCTCTTCACTAAGGAAGATGGATAAGATTCCACCAAATGAATCAGCAAGTTCATCTAGGAGGACAAGAACTCCCACGTTAATCCAAAGCTTGTGAATATATCTAGATGAATCTGAAGGCAGAAGTTTCCTTTTTGTTGTTGTTAGGACATTTCATTTCTTTTATTTTAAAGCACATTATTAAAGAGGATTAAAAATGCTTTCTATGTATGTCTGATAAGACTAGTTTTTCATCATGTCTCAAATTTGCTGACACTGCATAAATCCAAGTGGAAACATAATCAGAGAGTACATAATGGAATTAATGTCTTAAATACAGTTACTTTACTCTTTCTACCCATTCTTTTTAATGATATTTAAACACTGAGCTGTTGAAAATAAGGATTTTTATTTTAAAGGTGAAATATTAACTACTCATGTATACTTCTTCACCTCTATGTACACAATATCCTTAGTTTCCTTGCTAAAATTTAGTGACAGTTTTCAGGTTTATGAAAGTGACAGACATTTCAAAGAGGCTTCTTAAATATAATATTGCTTTGTGTCAGTAACAAAAAATACATTTGTTGGTTTGAAATACTTGATTTTGCTTAACTTTTATTCTTTCAGTTTATTAAAAAATCTTTTTTATATATCCTTGTACTAATCCTTTTTAGTGCAGTTGAGAGCCTGTTATTGCTATTAGTTTTAGTATAATGCTATATTTGGTTTTTTTTTCCTTTTTTAATTTATTTTTTAATTGAAGGAAAATTCCTTTACAATGTTGTGTCAGTTTCTGAAGGCAGAGGTTTCTTGATCAGTGTTTCTGCTCCAGCCTTTGTCTTACTTCATAGTAGCAGGGTTTCTATTGGTAGAAAATGGAAGGATACTCTCAATATTCTACTTTTAATTCCTGTTATTAACTGATCATCTCAAAGTTTGGTCAAGACTGCATAAAAAAAAGGACTCTTCATAAATACACTTTATTTAGAGGTAGCAAAAGCCTTCTGTTGAGAAAAGGTTTATTGGATTTCTGTTACTCAAAACTGTGTCAAAAACTTGCGTCAGATAGGTAAGATCCACCTCTCAACCCAACAGCCCCAAATTCCTACTGTCTTGAAGTGGATTAACCATTCAGGAACATTAGTATTTGGTCAGTTCCTCTGGGAAACTCCAGTCATCAGCTGCATCTCAACGACAGAGTTATGATCCAAACAAATGAGGCTGGGAGTGAGGGGGAATAGGAATTCTAAAGAAAACTGGCCTTTCTAAAACTATGTTGAATAGTAGTGGTGATAGTGGGAACCCTTGTCTTGTTCCTGACTTTAGGGGAAATGCTTTCAATTTTTCACCATTGAGGATAATGTTTGCTGTGGGTTTATCATATATGGCTTTTATTATGTTGAGGTATGTTCCTTCTATGCCTGCTTTCTAGAGAGTTTTTATCATAAATGGATGTTGAATTTTGTCAAGTAAGTAAGTAAGCAAGTGTTAGTCGCTCAGTCGTGCCCGACTTTTTGCGACCCCATGGACTGCAGCCCAGCAGGCTCCTCTGTCCATGAGATTTTCCAGGCAAGGATACTGGAGTGGGTTGCCATTTCCTTCTCCAGGGGATCTTCCCAACCCAGGGATCGAACCCGGGTTTCCTGCACTGCAGGCAGATTCTTTACCAACTGAGCTACAAGGGAAGTCCAAATTTTGGAAAAGATTTTCTCTATTGAGATAATCATATGGTTTTTATCTTTAAATTTGTTAATGTGGTGTATCACATTGATTGATTTATGAATATTGAAGAATCCTTGTATCCCTGGGATAAAGCCCACTTGGTCATGATGTATGATCTTTTTAATATGTTGTTGGATTCTGTTTGCTAGAATTTTGTTGAGAATTTTTGCATCTATGTTCATCAGTGATATTGGCCTGTAGTTTTCTTTTTTGGGGGGGCACCTTTGTCTGGTTTTAGTATTAGGGTGATGGTGGCCTCATAGATTGAGTTTGGCAGCTTACCTCCCTCTGCAATTTTCTGGAAGAGTTTGAGTAGGGTAGGTGTTAGCTCTTCTCTAAATTTTTGGTAGAATTTACCTGTGAAGCCATCTGGTCCTGGGCTTTTGTTTGTTGGAAGGTTTGTGATTACAGTTTTGATTTCTGTGCTTGTTATGGGTCTGTTAAGATTTTCTATTTCTTCCTGGTTAGTTTTGGAAAGTTATATTTTTCTAAGAATTTGTCCATTTCTTCCAAGTTGTCCATTTTATCGGCATATAGTTGCTGATAGTAATCTCTTATGATCCTTTGCATTTCTGTGTTGTCTGTTGTGATTTCTCCATTTTCATTTCTAATTCTGTTGATTTGATTCTTCTCCCTTTTTTCTTGATGAGTCTGGCTAATGGTTTGTCTATTTTACTTATCTTCTCAAAGACAGTTTTTAGTTTTGTTGATTTTTGCTATAGTCTCCTTTGTTTCTCTTTCATTTACTTCTGCACTAATTTTTATGATTTCTTTCCTTCTACTAACCCTGGGATTCTTTACTTCTTCTTTTTCTAGTTGCTTTAGGTGTAAACTTGGGTTATTTATTTGATTTTTCTCTTGTTTCTTGAGGTAAGTTGTATTGTTATGAACCTTCCCCTTAGCACTGCTTTTACTGAATCCCACAGGTTTTGGGTTGTTGTGTTTTCATTTTCATTCATTTCTATGCATATTTTGATTTCTTTTTTGATTTCTTCTGTGATTTTTTGGTTATTCAGAAGCGTATTGTTTAGCCTCCATATGTTTATATTTTTAGCAGTTTTTTTTTTTCTTGTAGTTGACATCTAATCTTACTGTATTGTGATCAGAAAAGATGCTTAAAATGATTTCAATTCTTTTGAATTTACCAAGGCTAGATTTATGGCCCAGGATGTGACCTATCCTGGAGAATGTTCCATGTGCACTTGAGAAAAAGGTGAAATTCATTGTTTTGGGGTGAAATGTCCTATAGATATCAATTAGGTCTAACTGATCCATTGTATCATTTAAAGTTTGTGCTTCCTTGCTAATTTTCTGTTTAGTTGATCTATCCATAGATGTGAGTGGGGTATTAAAGTATCCCACTATTATTGTGTTACTGTTAATTTCCCCTTTCATACTTTGTTAGCATTTGCCTTACATATTGCAGTGCTCCTATGTTGGGTGCATATATATTTATAATTGTTACATCTTCTTGGATTGATCCTTTGATCATTATGTAGTGTCCTTCTTTGTCTCTTTTCACAGCCTTTATTTCAAAGTCTATTTTGTCTGATATGAGTATTGCCACTCTTGCTTTCTTGTTCTCCATTTGCATGAAATACCTTTTTCCAGCCCTTCACTTTCAGTCTGTATGTGTCCCTTGCTTTAAGGTAGGTCTCTTGTAGACAGCATATATAGGGGTCTTGTTATTGTTTCCATTCAGCCAGTCTTTGTCTTTTGGTTGGGGCATTCAACCCATTTACATTTAAGGTAATTATTGATAAGTATGATCCTGTCGCCATTTACTTTGTTGTTTTGGGTTCGAGTTTATAAACCTTTTCTGTGCTTCCTGTCTAGAGAAGATCCTCTAGCATTTGTTGAAGAGTTGGTTTGGTGGTGCTGAATTCTGTTAGCTTTTGCTTGTCTGTAAAGCTTTTTATTTCTCCTTCATATTTGAATGAGATCCTTGCTGGGTATAGTAATCTGGGTTGTAGGTTTTTCTCTTTCATGACAGCAATCAGAGAAGAAAAAGGAATAAAAGGAATCCAGATTGGAAAAGAAGAAGCAAAACTCTCACTGTTTGCACATGACATGAACCTCCACATAGAAAACCCTGAAGACACCACCAGAAAATTACTAGAGCTAATCAATAAATATAGTAAAGTTGCAAGATATAAAATTAACACACAGAAATCCCTTGCATTTCTATACACTAACAATGAGAAAACAGAAAGAGAAATTAAGGAAACAATTCCATTCACCATCGCAATGAAAAGAATAAAATACTTAGGAATAAACCTACCTAAAGAAACAAAAGATCTATATGTAGAAAACTATAAAACACTGATGAAAGAAATCAAAGATGACACAAATAGATGGAGAAATATACCATGTTCATGGATCAGAAGAATCAATATAGTGAAAATGAGTATGCTACCCAAAGCAATCTATAGATTCAATGCAATCCCTATCAAGCTACCAATGGTATTTTTCAGAGAACAAATAATTTCACAATTTGTATGGAAATACAAAAAACCTCAAATAGCCAAAGCAATCTTGAGAAAGAAGACTAGAACTAGAGGAATTAACCTGCCTGACTTCAGACTATACTACAAAGTTACAGTCATCAAGACAGTATGGTACTGGCACAACGACAGAAATATAGGTCAATGGACAAAATAGAAAGCCCAGAGATAAATCCACACACCTATGGACACCTCATCTTTGACAAAGGAGCAAGAATATACAATGGAGAAAAGACAATCTCTTTAACAAGTGGTGCTGGGAAAATTGGTCAACCACTTGTAAAAGAATGAAACTAGAACACTTTCTAACACCACACACAAAAATAAACTCAAAATGGATTAAAGATCTAAATGTAAGACAAGAAAGTATAAAACTTCTAGAGGAAAACATAGACAAGACACTCTCTGACATAAATCACAGCAGGATCCTCTATGACCCACCTCCCAGAATAATGGAAATAAAAGCAAAAATAAACAAATGGGACCTACCTAATTAAACTTAGAAGCTTTTGCACAATGAAGGAAACTATAAGCAAGGTGAAAAGACAGCCTTCAGAATGGGAGAAAATAATAGCAAACGAAGCAACTGACAAAGAATTAATCTCAAATATATACAAGCAGCTCATGCAGCTCAATCCCAGAAAAATAAACGGCCCAATCAAAAAATGGGCCCAAGAACTAAACAGACATTTCTCCAAAGAAGACATACAGATGGCTAACAAACTCATGAAAAGATGCTCAACATCACTCATTATGAGAGAAATGCAAATCAAAATCACAATGAGGTATCATCTCACGCTGGTCAGAAAGGCTGTTATCAAAAAGTCTACAAAGAATAAATGCTGGAGAGAGTGCAGAGAAGAGGGAACCCTCTTACACTGTTGGTGAGAATGCAAACTAATATAGCCACTATGGAGAACAGTGTGGAGATTCCTTAAAAAACTAGAAATAGAACTTCCATACGACCCAGCAATCCCACTGCTGGGCATACACACTGAGGAAACCAGAATTGAAATAGATACATGTACCCCAATGTTCATTGGAGCACTGTTTACAATAGCTAGGACATGGAAGCAACCTAGATGTCCATCGGCAGATGAAAGCTGTGGTATATATACACAATGGAATAGTATTCGGCTATTACAAAGAATGTATTTGAATCACTTCTAATGAGGTGGATGAAACTGGAGCCTATTATACAGAGTGAAGTAAGTCAGAAAGAAAAACATCAATATAGTATATTAATGCATATATATGGAATTTAGAAAGATGGTAACAATGACCCTATATACGAGATAGCAAAAGAGACACAGATGTAAAGAGCAGACTTTTGGACTCTGTGGGAGGAGGCAAGGGTTGGGTGATTTGAGAGAATAGCACTGAAACATGTATATTACCATATGTGAAACAGATTGCCAGTCCAGGTTCGATGCATGAGACAGGGTGCTCAGGGCCGGTGCACTGGGACGACCCTGAGGGCTGGGATGGGGGGAGGGGGTTCGGGATGGGGGACACATGTACACCATGGTGGATTCATGTGAACGTTTGGCAGAAACCACTACAATACTGTAAAGTAATTGGCTTCAAATTAAAATAAATAAATTTACAAAAAGAAAAAAAAGAAAACTGGCCTTTCATATTGAACCAGTTGCCATTAAATCCAAATCAGGTGCTGGATATGTCAGGTATACTATCTCATCTACTCTTTACAATAACTATGAGATTTTTATCTTTTTTTTTCTTCATTTCATAAGTGATAAAACTTGGTTCTACAGGTATTAAATAACTTTTACAAAAGTCACA
This sequence comes from Giraffa tippelskirchi, assembly GCF_054371585.1. Lineage (NCBI taxonomy): Eukaryota > Metazoa > Chordata > Mammalia > Artiodactyla > Giraffidae > Giraffa > Giraffa tippelskirchi. The sequence goes on along the minus strand of NC_137280.1, from coordinate 33,479,183 downwards.
TAGCTACTAAGTAGTAGAACTGGAATGCAAACTAAGGATTTTCTGTTCCAAGGTCCACTATCTTTTGACTTTATCACTCTATGTCAGGTTATCTAGTATTTATGAAAGTTCTATTTTTTATGCTGAGCTCTTGGCATCTCTGCAACTCACAAATTAAAAGGGAAGTTTTTGTGGACCCTCTCTTTCTTAATGATGCTAGTATTTATAATCCCATAACTCTTCTTCTATAGGACTTGCTGTGCTGAATCGCCTCAGTTGTGTCCAACTCTTTGCCCCTCAATGGACTATAGCCCACCAGGCTCCTCTTTCCATGGGATTCTCCAGGCAAGAATACTGGAGTGGATTGCCATGCTCTCCTCCAGGAGATCTTCCCAACTCAGTGATAGAACCCAAGTCTCTTATGTCTCCTGCATTGGCAAGTGGGTTCTTTACCACTAGTGCCACCTGGGAAGCCCCATAGGACTTGCTAACTAACAACTAATAAAAGATTTGTTGTAAGAAGCAATTGTGTATGCTAAATAAGAGTGAGCATAGTCTTCTTTAAGGTTATCTAATGAGTTAGTCAAAGGCAGTAAACGCTTTGAGGGCATGCTAAAGCTATGGAGTGTGTCAGCAAATGAAGGCATTCCTGGATTAAGCAAAATACCAGGTACTCTCAGTGTTGCAAACAAACATCCATAGCAGACGTGGGCATGTTCGTAGCACCTTGGCCTCTCAATCCTGCGGGGATGTTCCAAAATTACTGTCCAGTCTTTTGAATCAGGAAGAAAGGGAATGAGGCTGGGTACTCTACAGGGAGGTAGAGGGGAAAACGTATTGTTGTCTTCTGTTTCCTTTGTGAGGTGATGTATAAAGTTACCTACTAAGGGTGAAGAATATGAGACAAAAATGGGAAGACTTAGAGTTGTAAAGGCTAAATGGGTTTGGATCCACTATTTTGGGGAATGGGAAAAAGGACGGACAGGTGGCAAGGGTACTACAATACAAGGGCCATGAGGCCAAGGAATTTTTCTTCCTGGTATCTTCTTAGTGTTTGCTCCTAGTAGGTGCTCAATAAATATTTGTGGAATGAGTAACCTCAGAAGAAATTCTTGTATTCATTTTAGAAATGGCAGCATCCACAGAATAATTTTGGAAATAAATTCTATTAATAATATTTCAATGAAATTGCTATTATCTCACACCCTATCATCTATCTCTCATGTTCTTCATGATGCCAACCAAAGAGTCTTTGTGCAATCGAGATGTGGGGAAAATGGCTCAAAGATGGATTCTAGGTATAAAGATTAGCCTAAAGATTACTTGTATATGATGTATCTGGCTTTTGGCTTGGTGATGGTGAGTGGTCTGTGAGTGTTGTAAGATGATTGTATGCAGACAAGACTGGGGTTCTTTGGGAACATGGCGGACCACAGTTGCTTCCTTATCTCTCTCCCCTTTAAGTGCTAGCCTGCCCCTAACTGGCTACCTCTGAGCACCAGAGTTTCCCAGGAGCTGTATCTGAACTGTTTCTTTCCCCCTTGTTCCAGAGTTTCTTGGTACTCCCTCTCTCTTTCCTCATCCTACAAGAGGAGCTTCTGCCAAGACTACAGAGGACTGACTCATCCTGCTGCCAACAGCTGCCCATCAGTTTTGATGCTCTTTTTTTCAGGAGGTTCTTAACTTCTACAGGAAACTACAGTACTCACTTGGCCTAGAGATGCTACATCATGATGGCTTTAGGTCTTGGGAACTATATCCTCCTTGGTCCCCTATCTCATCAACTTTTCATGAACTCTGAACAATTAATTCACCAGTTCCTATGGGTATTCCACTTTTGCTTCTATCATGTGGAACTAGAAAGAAAGGGAGAATAGCTGTGTGATGCATTAGCCAAGTTTAAGCTTTCAAACTGTGTTTGCAAACCTGACAAAGCACTTTATAATCTCCATATGAAAGCCAAGTTTAAAGCAAAGATATTCAATCTGTATAAAATATACAAATGAGTAAATTATTTCTAATAGCATGACTTTCCATATTCCCCTTCAAAGCTGGACTGGGAAAAAATTACTTTGCTTTTAAACAATAAATTCATTTTTCCAATATCCAGGATGCCTCACTAATCCATTTCAAGTTTTCAGTATAATACAGATCTGCCTACATTTGTAAAACAAAAGACTCAGCTCCAGGAGCAATGAGGAAAAAAGCAAGAACTGCATTTCCGAGTAACATGGAAAAAGCATTAAACCAGAATTCATTTTAAACAAGTTTCTGTTAGACAGTGTGGGTTGAGTGTGATTACTACTTCTGGGAACCCATAATGAAACAAATAAAAGTTAAACATTTCACTGGAAAATTGATACAGTGAGCTAAATTCATTTATCTATTGAACAGCAAATAAAGCTCAGTTTTGGCAGGGAGAGTTAGGATATCTGGGGAGAGGATTTTATCCCAAAGATGCAGGTTAAGAACAAGTTAGGTTAAGAAAAATAAAAGGTACAGAGATGGAATTTTACACAAAAATTCAGAACGTGGTGGATTTATACTATGTCAGTTTAGCTTAAGCGGAACTAAGTTTCTTCAAAATTGCCTTCTCTGCATAGTTCCTGGTTAGCAATGAAGTATCAGCCACATTTTCTTGTCTTCAGAAGGTCAAAGTAGACACTGAGGCTCCTTGCAGGCTACACACACTGTTGCTTATTGCTTGATGAGCATCTTGGGGTAAAATACCCTCCTGGAGCTCCCCCTTCCAGATTCTCATTTGGCTTCTCTGGCTCCTGTGCCCTGTGCAGATTTAGATCCGTGATGAAGGGCACTAGCTTTCCCTGCAAGATGCCACATCATCAACGTTGCTGGTGTAAAGACCACCATGTTGGTCATTCAGGAGAGTGTCGCAGATTTTAGCCTGTCCTCCTGGCCCTAGCCAGCTTCCCAGGTTCCCACTTGAGCTCACTTCCCTCACTGCACACCCATCTTCCTTTTTAATTGCCCACCCCGAGGATTTCTGGCTCCACCATCAGACCCAGAAGAAAGCATCTCACATAATGGCTTAACCATGTTCCACAACTGTGCAAGGGGCCAAGCTACCGTAATAAATCTTTATTGAGATATTAGCATATATTTCAGTGAAGTTGTGTTTCTCTGATAAAACCGACTGAAACACAGGGTGAGGTTATTTGAGTGGGGGAAGATTGAGGAACAAAATTAGATAAAGCATCTTTCATTTCTCAGAAGAAAGACAATGCCTTTGGCTAAGCTACCGTCACTGCAAAGTTCTCTGCAAAGCTCAACAAAGTTAAATCTCTTCTCTTTAAGATCTTCAGCTGTGTCCTGAGGGATGAAACAATTTACTAGCATACTATTTTCTTGATGTTCAATATGTTCACAAAATTTTATCCATGTGATTGAAGTTACTAGTCACACACTTTTAAATCATATACAATAGCTATATATTTATGTGTATATTTCATATGTATTTATATTTATGGATACTATTTCAAATATCAATATAGTCAATGTTTGACATGATCTAAATAATATTGCCATTTTTAGTAGCAGGTGTTCAATACTTAAGATTTTGCTTTGCATACCACTTTTGATGTGTAGTTTTACCTATGACCTTATTTTTTTTCTTAAAATCATTTTGAGAAGTTAGAGAAGAGGCAGTAAATAATTGCGGTTTGGTATAGAAAAAGAGAGAAAACACCACTTTATAGCTAGATCTTGCTTATTTATTTTGTCTCAAACCTCCACCTGATGCCTCAGATTTATTAATTGAAGACCTGTCTTGTAATTTGTTCAATAATCACTGATGGTCCAATAAGGGCCAGACACAACATTAAAGATTAGGGTTAATGACCAATACATGGAATCTATCCACAATGAGGTGGTATTAAGTATAAGAGACAAAATGTAAAATAAAATTTCAACAAGATACAGTGTCACTATAATGTGAGAATGTACAAGGATAATAGGGAGCAATTCAACTGGGAGAATGAGCAAAGAAGGATTCATAAAGGAAGTGCTGCTTGAGTTAAGACTTGAAGGACAAGTAAAGTTTTTCAGAGTAAAAGAGTTAATAGCATATGCATAAAGTATATGCATGAAGTAGAGTTACTCTTTAGAAATCATAATAGCTCGATGTATTAGAATATATATATATATAAGTTATATAACTCTATAACTAGACATGCACATGTATATATATATATATACAGCCTGGCATGATGCAGGGCTGCAAAGAGTTGGACATGACTTAGCGACTGAACAATGAACAGCAAATTAGAATATAGAGAACAGGCAATGAAACTGGTGAGGAAGGCATAAACTCAGTTCAAGTGAGACATCTGGGGTCGTGCTAAGGAATTTGGGCAACAGAAGTCATTAAATGTTTAAACTGGGAAAGAGTATGATTAAATAGCAGGTGTGATCTGACGCTGGTGTATGAAGAATGACTTAGAGGGAGTGGAGTGGCTTCTGGCTGCTCAAGCTTAGTCTTCCAGGATTGGGATCCTGAGCCCAGACCACCAGGACCACCCTCCCTACTTGCTCCTCCGATCCTAGAAGTCAGAACCCTTACTGATTGGCCCTCCATTTACTGGACATTCCATCAAATGAATATTTTGCTCTGCCGTCTATTAGGTTTTCTGGCTCACATGCAGTGACAGATATTTGGGTCACAGCCTGCCTGCCTCCCCTCAATGTCACACATGTTACGTTGGGTTTCCGTTACTGCCTGTGCTATCTTGCTGGATTTTTGTTATTTCCAAATACCAATCATCCCAGCCCCTCGAAGTTCAAATCTCAGCTTCTTGGGTTAAGCAGACATTTTCCTCCACTGACCTTGGATTCTTAGTAATCAGTTCTATCAGATAAACTTAACCTTGGCTAGTTTCATATATATGTAAAATTGGCCCTGTTTAACTCCTTATTCTGAATAGAGTACTCAACTTGTGACTTGCATACTGGACATGACAATGAGAGTAATAAATCATATCCAATTAAACCTATGTTTTATTACCCCATATATCACTTTTATTTTTTTATTTTTTTATTTATTTTTATTTTTTTTCCATATATTACTTTTAAAGTAAAAAAAAACTTTTTGCTAATTGCCATCTTTTCAAATTTAACTCTAAGTTCTTTTTAAAAAAAGAATCTTAAAGAGTGGATATATTGAGACGTATTTGTACAATTAATTCACTTTGCTGTACACTTGAAGGTAACACAACATTGTAAATCAACTATACTATTAAACTTTTTTTAAAGTGAGTAAATCAATGGAAAAACTACAATTGTCTTTAGAACCAGAAAATATAGAGATGTATTATGCAGCAAGAAAAAGAGGCCACCAGAACCACATGCAAAAATTCAGTGTCTGATAGCTGGGCAGCAGGATCTAAAACAATGATAAAAAAAAAATTGTTTATCTCTCGATAATAAAACCCTTCTCATAGTAAATTGATTACAGTATATTCAATATATCTGAAGAGTGTTACATTTTTAGTATGTTAATGTGAATAAAATAGGGAAAAAAGCAAGAATCAAACATTAGACCACAAAACTTCCAAGTATCATCTAGTTGCCAGGGAGGAAGCATGATATTTTAATGAAAGAAAATTCCCAACGTATAATACCTAGAATTTTCATTTCAGCAATTGTCCCTTCAGTATTGAGACCCTTTGTCTGTTCCAGAGGGGTAATTGACAGGTAGAATTTTACCTGAAATCCCCTCAAGTTTCCAGTACTCTTGGTCACTTCCTCCTCAAAATTCTCCCTGTTACTAATCAATGACACTTCATCACAGTCTCAGTGTAAGTTTGAACAAAAAGAGCCATTTCCCAATGGTTGTAAAACTGAGGGAAGTTATACTTTATACAGTAGCAGAGGCTCAGAATTTTAGTGACATTTAAGTTTGATTTCCCATCTTCTACAAATCAGTTAACTGAAAATTAGAGAAGTTAAGTTGTGCTGATTAGGATCAAAAGTGAGTCCAGGTTTATGAGGGCATTAAACTTACACAATCTGGAAAGTCATCTTTTAAAAAAATAACATAACAATACAAAATTACATCCAGGACTTTGTTATAGGTCATGAAAGTGGGAGGTTAATATTCCAACCAGAACTAAACGAGATAATATCCAACTTAAAAAGGCAAAAGCCAAGTAAGGGTGGAACAACCCCATCTCTGGAAGGGCAGGGAAGAAGAGCGGTATCAGGGACAACTGGACCAGAGACATGAACTTCACCAGGCTTGTTTCTGCCACTGTTCCTTTCTGTACATTAGCCTTAATTCCTTCTCACTGTGGACTGGCAGTATTCAGAAGCAGGGAAACATGGCTACTGATAGCTAAGTTATATCATAGAGCTTCAACTACTGCTGAGACGCTCACTCTGGGCCAAGCCAAACCCTAGGGAAGGACCTTAATTGGTGCAGTTGGGTCCAAGTCAACTGTTGTCAGACAAGAAGAGTCATATAAACATGGGGGCAATCCAGAAAGCACAGGTTTCCCTGGTGGCTCAGTGGTAAAGAACCCGCCTGCCAATGCAGGAGACATGTTTTCCATCCCTAGGTTGGGAAGATCCCCTGGAGAAGGAAATAGCAACCCACTCCAGTATTCTTGCCTGAGAAAACCCATGGACAGAGGACTGTAGTCCATGGAGTGGCAAAAGAGTCAGACACAACTTAGTGACTAAATAACAACAAACCACTGGCACATGGTCAGCACAGGGAAGGATGGAGACAGTGAGAATGGGGGAAGACAAAACCACCACCCCATAAATGATGTCCTCAGTGCCAAACAGCTAGAAGTGGTATATTCAGGATCATAATCTAAAGATCCGTTTTCAGTTCAATGATTTTTCTTCCCTATAACTAGTTACAGCAACTAATTAAACTAAAGAACTTAATTTTCCTGACTCAGAATTTGTGTTTTATTATCAGAATATCAACACAAGACCAAATAAAAAAACAACCTTCATGTTTTCACTCAAAAGTCACATAAAGTTCTCCTGAATGATCATTTTATGCATCAGTTCTCACTAGAGGTTTATTGATAGGAAATACAGATATCTGTGTTACCTACATATTATGTATTAACTCATCCTAGTCACTGCCTTCTTTTTTTTTTTTTTACTGCTATTCTAATTTGATTTATTTACTTTTCTATTGCCTCTTTATCATAGCTATAGGATGCATGAAAAAATTTTAGTTGGTTGTCCCATGAGATAAATGAAATATTATGAAATATCACTGTATAGTTCTTTGAAACATAAACAGCATCACCACAGGCTATCACTTATTAAAGCCATGTTTTCAGAACACATAACATCTTACTAAACATTTCAGACCAAGAAGTTCCTGTATAAGGAAGTTGCTATTGATTTGCTTTTCCTAGTTAAGTCATTTTCTATCAATTTATATTTCTTTGCCCTAAACCAAGTGCTTTGACTGTTGGAAAAAGTAAAATGAGGGGGATTTTGACAAAATACATCACAATAGAAAGAAAAACCCAGGCCTTTTTCTCACTTTGCTGAGATGAGAAAAGATAGATTTATGGATTTCAGTTTTCAGTTCTCTCTTACCAGTAAGGCTTTCTCTGGGTTAGGCTGAACCTCATGGCCTGTTTCACGGTATGACCAAGTCCACAGTTGTTTCACTATGCTAGGAAGAGCAGAAAAAAATTCCAATTCAGAAGTGGATTTTGTGAGTATGAAGGTAGAAAAACAAAATGAAGGGTTGTGGACACCACAGCAAAATGAAGCCATATGAACAATCTTCTAACTGAGTAAGAGTAAGAGCTCTATTGCCCCTCTTTGACTTTTTAACCTCACTTTTTTGATGCCATTGGCCTCTGGGTTCCATTTTTATGAATGCAAACATTTTATTCAGAATTATAACACTACTGAAAAATTTTTGTCAAGCAAGAACTCTGTAGGGTAAATATCATTATGCCAGTTTAATTTACTATTGTGGTTTAATTTTATGATTGGACTTGCTATTCAGCACAGTGAAAACATTTTTATGTTTACTTTACTGAAATTATAACCATCAAGATAATTTTTCTGTAAACTGTACACTGTACATCTGATCTACTGGTCACTCATTTTGTCTATATCAAATGTGACTGATTATAGCTTCTACCCAGAGGACTTTTCTTTTACAGTTACTATAATAGAGGTTGGACAGCCCCACATTTAATTTACATGAATTCAATCAGTTTGGCCAGAAATTAAAATACATCTAAGAGTTTCAGTGATTTTGAAAATCCACCCCAAAGATTTCACACATTAAAACTTTTTATACTTGATGGGAATAGAATTGAGCAGTAATTTTTTCTACCAGAAATTAAGGAATTGGGATGTGGGCAAGGCGAGTACTGATGAGAAACAAGTTATTAATATGATCTCAAAATATCTCCCTACCAATTATAATTTATAAGAAGTACAATTTACTATGCAGTGGACAAGCAAAACAATGTCTTAACCAAGTGATGGAAATGAACATCAGAAATAAAGGGCAAGCAGACATCATGTGTCTACACATATGATAGCATAAGAAGCACATGACATCATTTATTGAGCAATCACATCAAAAAAGTACATACTTAGAATCATATTATGAGAAAATACTGGGTAAACCAAATTGAAGGGCTGTCTGTAAAATAACTGGCCTGTAATCTTCAAAATATCAAGGTCAGGAATGGCAAAAAGAAACACTAAGGAACCATCCCAAATTAAGTAAGATTAAAAAAAAAAAAACATGAAAACTAAGTATAATACTCAACCCTAGACTAGATTCTGTAATGGAAGAAAAACTGCTATGAATGATATTATTGAGACAACTGATGAAACTTTAAACAGACTATACATTTTATAAAATCAGTGCAGCAATAAGAAATTTTCCTGAAATTGAAAACTAGACTGTGGTTATGTAAGAAAACAATCTATTCTTGGGAAATACACACTGAAGTATTGAGTGATAAAGAATCATGATGGGTACAATCTTCTCTCAAACGGTTCATAAAAAATCTGTGTGTGTGTGTGTATGTATGAGTGTGTGTGTGTGTGTGTGTGTGTATAGGTGTGTGTTTATGGGTATGTGTGTGGCAAAGACAATAAAAAAGACAACGTGGCAAAATATTCAAAAGTAGTGACTCTGTGTAAAGGTTATACAGTTGTTCTTTGTAATTTCATAAAATTTTTCCTTAAATTGGAAAGTATTTCAAAATAGAGTTTTTCTTTTTCCTTTTTTTTAAAAAAAAAACAAAAACAAAAACTATTTGAAGGTTTTAGAGAAACACTGACCCAAATTGGGAAAATTGTTTAAAATCTTAGGTAGAAAATAGAGAGGAGTGAACAATTTGAAATTTTTACAAAATTGTGTATTGCAAACACTTGAATTACTTACTGATTAAGGTCCTCTGTGGAATCGTATGCTGCATATAGTAGCCAGTTATACATACACACTATTGCACTGTACCAAGAATCTTTGTACTCTGTATTGGTGGGCAATTTAGGGAATTTCCAGGGTAACTTTCACCATATGTGATTTTCAACTTATTTTAGAACTTCAATTCACATTTTAAAATGCTACCTGACTGTATTTCTAGAAAGTCCAGTTTTTCTAGGTCAGTTTTTACAGATCTAATTTTTGGTTTTGATGTGGACCATTTTAAAGTCTTTATTGAATTTATTACAATACTGCTTCTGCTTTATGTTTTGCTTTTTTTCAGATATGGGCATGTGAGATCTTAGCTCCCCAACCAGATTGAACCTGCACTCCTTGCATTGGAAAGTGAAGCCTTAACCACTGAACCACCAGGGAAGTCCCACATCTCATCTTTTAAGGATGCAGTTTGCACCATATTGGGATTTGTATTGATTTTTATTTCTGGCTCCAGTGTGATGAATGGTCTTCTTTTTCTCTCCAGATCTGTGTTTCACCCTTTGCTACCCTCCTCTGGATCTAGGAGCTGTGTCCAGAGCTGCTGTGCCCTCTGGTTCCCAGATGGATGTGAAAAAGGGGAGACACTAGCAGGAGATGGGGAGGGGAGAGCTCAGTAACACTGGATATTTATTCCTGGGCTTACCCCAACCTGACCAATGAAGGCTGCATTTCTCCACTGAGGTTTGTTCTTCAGTGAACAAGCTGCTGCCATATTGACTTGAACTGACAAGTGAAAGTCGCTCAGTTGTGTCTGACCCAATGGACTATACAGTTCATGGAATTCTCCAGCCAGAATACCGGAGTGGGTAGCCTTTCCCTTCTCCAGGGGATCTTCTCAACCCAGGGATCAAACCGAGGTCTCCTGCATTGCAGGTGGATTCTTTACCAGCTGAGCCAAAAGGGAAGCCCAAGTATACTGGAGTGGGTAGCCTATCCCTTCTCCAGGGGATCTTCCTGAACTGACAAGGTGATTGATTAATAATGGGCAACAGAGAAAATCTGTGAGAGTTACTGTGTTAACATGTATATACAAATGAATAAATGTTTATCCAAGTCATCATTGTCTTTATCAGTTAGGGTCCCAATAAGAAACAGATGGCACAGTCAAATGGGATAGTTGAAACAAGTTTGATAGATTACTGACAAGGGTGCGGTTTGGGAAAGAAACCCAACCATAGGATGCTGAAGCACTTGGATGTGCTAGGACCAGTGTGGAGCCTCTACCATCCTTGAAAAGCTTGAAAGGATGGGAGCTGAAAACAAAAACCAGATACACCCCCATAGCTCCCAGTCTATATTAGCATGACTTGGCTATTTCTGGCAACTCAAGCTCAGGAAGATGAAGTTTCAAATAACTTTATTGCTTGTTTTAGGAACTTTCTGAAAGTCCATTCATCTTACTACCACACAGCTTGGCTTATTCTCACTTGAGTAAATCTTTCTTTTTGAAGATAACAGCTCCACCAAGTTTATCAAGCAGTTGTTCATTACTTAACTCACCTGCAAACCCTCATCTAATGGTGTTCACTAATCTCAAACTATTATATTATGAGTTTTGCCCCACGCTAATTGAGTCCTCACCCTGAAAATTCCACCTTAAATCAGACCTTTAAAACCTCATATATATTGGATTGGCCAAAAAGTTCATTTGGGTTTTACTGTATGATGGTATGAAAAATCCGAATGAACTTTTGGGCCAACCCAATGTCTGACTTTGTTCTCTCTTTTGCAAGTTGCTGCTAAGACTCTTATCAAAGTGGTCTGTCTTACTGTGATAAGCAAAACATTCAGCTTTGCTTTATCAACAGATTATTTTGGTAATACCTGGGGGAGTCAGTATTTGACAGAGCCACTATTAGAAACTAGAATAAATGTTGTCACTATAAAAGACTGGCCACCCAACAGGATCTGTGACCTTAGTGGAGAACTGCAAACCAGAGGATGAGATGGAGTTTTGTGTCTGGATCTCTGACACCACCCATAGAATTGTCTCATTGACCTTTTGCAGTGATAGAAAACAGGAGCTAGAAAACAGGAGATACTTAAACCACTCCAGCTAAACACTGAGAATTTAGCCCTGCCCTGGTTTTGAAAACTGCCCTTCTTTCTGCTTCTGTCTGGGTCTCATCTCCATCATGATAATCTACCTAATGATTCAAACTTGCTTTATTCTTGGCAGTCCTACCTGGCAAGAATTGGAGACTTGACCATAAATTCTAACCAAGTACAAAGTTGGATACCGGATGACTCTTGCCTATTGCTGTTGGCCTGTGAGAATTTCCAACCCTGCCTCAGGTCTCTCTCCTCTGGTGTTGCTGTTCAGTCACTCAGTTGTCTGACTCTTTGTGACCCCACGGACTACAGCACGCCAGGCATCCCTGTTCTTCAGTGTCTCCTGGAGTTTTCTCAAACTCATGTCCATTGAGTCAGGGATGCCATGCAACCATCTCATCCTCTGTCACCCTTTTCTCCTCCTACCCTCAATCTTTCCCAGCATCAGGGTCTTTTCTAATGAGTCAGTTCTTTGCACTTGGTGGACAAAGTATTGGAGCTTCAGCATTAGTTCTTCCAATGAATATTTTGGATTTCCTTTAGGACTGACTGGTTTGATATCCTTGTTGTCCAAGGGTGTGTATGTGTTTTGAACCCCAGTGACACTGTCTAACCACAGCACCTCCTATGCTGCTAAACTCTTTGGTGTTGTGTCAGTCCCTTGAATATCTAATAGAAACTAAAAGAAAGGTCGTATGCTCACTCCTCCTATATTACACTCAAAAGCTTGAAAGAAAAAAATATCTTTAAAAGAAACAAAGCAAATACTATAAATGGATGTCTAAATATATTTCCCAAATCTGTAGAAACTCTCTGATCTTTCTCCTCTCTACAAAGATTACCATCATCTTTAATACACATCCCCCCGAAACATCCGCGAGTTCTGTGCTGAATTATTTAGTATGATTTAGCATGCTATTTGTTCTGTGCTAGACCTGTTTGGAATGAAATGGAGAAAAGGACATGAGACAGACACAGAGGAGCACAATTATAGGCAAATCACACTAGGTTTCATTCATCATTTTTTTGCTTTCATGCCAGGAACTATTTCAGTTCATTTATAATATGCATATTATATTTTTTCAAGGAGATACAAAAACTCATATAATACATATCTCAATACTTACAGAGATAAAAGTGACTCGACAGAAAAGCCTATGTCACATGCAATTTCCCTGGCACTCTAAAGAAAGAGGGATAGGTTTTGCCTAAAGGACATGTTATGAATACCCAGTGTATAAATAGGAAATGTGAAATCTTTCTTTAGATTTGGACTCTACTCTGAGAGAGCCAAGTACAGGCATATCTTGGAGATATTGTGGGGTCAGTTCCAGACCACCACAATAAAGTGAATATTGCAATAAAGTAAGTCACATGAATTTTTGGTTTACCAGTGCATACAAAAGTTATGTTTAACTGTACTCTATTAAGCGTGCAGCTGCATTATGCTAAAAGAACAATGCACATATCTTAATTAAACAACACTTTATTACTAAAATGTGCTATCCACCATCTGGGTCTTCTGCAAGTCAACAGTAAAATCAAAAATCATTGATCACAGATCATTATAACAAATATAATAATAATAATGTTTGAAATATTTCGAGATTACTGAAATGTGACACAAGAGACACAAAGTGAGCAAATAGTGTTGGAAAAATGACATAGAGGGACTTGCTCAATGCAGGCTGGCCACAAACCTTCAATTTATAAAAAATACAGTATTTGCAAAACTCAGTAAAAGGAAGCAGCAGTAAAACGAGGTCTGTAACTGAAAAACTGGAATCATTTCAAGGACTCACGGGGTCCTCAAGTAATGCATTGCTGGGGAACAGCCTTCCTGCTGAGAATAGGTTTTTCATTTTCATTGAATAAATTACACACTCTACAGTCTAATATAGTGACTAAAAGCTTTGGCTTTCATGTTAGAAAATCTAGTTTTAAATTCCAGCTCCTATTTTCACTAGCTCTATGAGCTCTTACAAATTAATTTATTTCATTATACCTTGGATACCTCAACTAAAAATGGAAATAAAGTCAGCACTTATTCATACAATTATTATAAAAATTAAGTGAAACAATACATTAAAGCCACAATGTGCTAACCACATAGAGTAAGCACTTGGCACTACTGTGTCATTCCAAGTTGCTGTTTTAATATTGAATTTGCACTGCGGAATAGCCAGTTTTCACCTCTAACCCTAGTATCTCCGTTTAGATGACATCCAGTAACTCTTGTGAACTTCTTCCTATTCCACTAGTTGTTGTTGTTCACTCGCTAAGTCGTATGTGACTCTTTGTGACCCCATGGACTGCAGCACACCAGGCACCTCTGTCCTGCACTATCTCCCCGAGTTTGCTCAAATTCATGCCCATTGAGTCAGTGATTCCATCCAACCATCTCATCCTCTGCCACCCCCTTCTCCTTTTGCCTTCAATTTTCCCCAGCACAACCCAGTAAGGATTTTCATGTGGAAGTTGCACCAGCACATCGTAGATGCTGTGTCTGAAATGAAGCTTATTATCTTCCACCTAAAAAGAGTCCTTCCTCCTAACTTACTGATTGTGTGAGAGTGGAAAAATTCCCTGCTCTCAAAGTCAGCTAGAGTCATAATTTGAGATCTGAAGACTAATGAAATTAGACAACAGAAGCAATGAACAGATCATTTTGAGCAATGAGCTGATCTAGATCTATTTTGGAGTAGCACAATAATTATATATATATATATATATATGTATATATGTATATATATATAATCTGATCATCACTATGAGTCATCATACACAGTTGTCTCTCAGTATCCATAGGGGACTGGTTTCAGTACTCCTGCAGTTATCAAAATTCATAGATACTCAAGTCCTCTGTATAAAATGATATAGCACTTAAATTTGCATATAAACTACACTCATCCTCCCATAAACTTTAAAGCATCTCTAGATTACATATAATACCTGATACATAAATAGCTGCCAGCATGCAACAAAGTCAAGTTCTGTTTTTTGGAACTTTCTGGAATTTATATATATACGTATATATTTTGATTCACTGTCCGTTTAATCTGTGGATGCAGAACTCACAGATACAGAGTGCTGACTAAATGTATCATGACTGTAATCCTTAAAAAGGAAAGAAAAAAAATCAATTAAAAGTTTTTTCAAAAGGTCAATCCAATTTAGAAAAACAAATTGATCAACATTTAAACTTAAAGCCTTGAGTAAATTTCTTGCAGGTCTCTTAGAGGTATAAAAACAACCAAAACTCTTTATATTTATATGTTACTTTAAAGTTTACTATGATCTTTCCCTTATATTAGCTCTTTCAGGTTAGGAAAGTATGATAGGTATTCTTGCTTTATATATGATAACTCAGAGACAGTACTTGAGATTGGACTATTAGGAAAGCCCAGTGGCATTGAGAAGGTACAGAAAGCCAAGTGGAGTAAGGGACCGGGATTGCAACTCTCTGAAGGAAGAGAATTCCAGGGAGAGGGGGCAGCATGCATAAAGGCCCTGAGACGAAACACACTTGATGTGGTAAGGAAACGGCAAGGAAGACTATAGGGCTAGAAGAGAGGCTGCCAGGAGCCCCATAATGTAGGGCTTTGTAGACGACAGGAATAGCTCTGGAATCTTTTTTCTTTTCTTTTAAAATTTATTTTTTAGTTGGACTACAATTGCTTTCTATTGTTGTATTAGTTTCTGCTGTAAAATAAAGTGAATCAGCTATATGTATACATATATCCCTTTCCTCTTGAGCCTCTCACCCCACCCCCATCGTACCCCCTAGGTCATCAGAGAGCACAGAGCTGAGCTCTCTGTGCTATACAGCAGGTTCCTATTAGCTATCTATTTTACACATGGTACTTAGCACCAGCAGCAGCAGCAGCAGCAATATATACATGGGCTTCCCTGGTAGCTCAGCTTATAAAGAATCCACCTGCAATGCAGGAGACCCCAGTTCAATTCCTGGGTTGGGAAGATCCTCTGGAGAAGGGATAGGCTACCCACTTCAGTTTACTTGGGCTTCGCCGGTGGCTCAGATGGTAAAGAATTTGTCTGCAGTGCAAGAGACCTAGGTTCGATACCTGGGTTGGGAAGATCCCCTGGAGGAGGGAATGGCTACCCATTCCAGTACTGTTGCCTGGAGAATCCCATGGACAGAGATGCCTGGTGGGCTGCAGTCCGTGGGGTTGCAAAGAGTCAGACACAACTGAGAAACTAAGCAAAGCACAGCACAGTTCAATGTATATATGCCAATTCTACTCTCCCAAATTACTCCACCCTCCCCCTACCCGTGTCCAATGGAATCATTACATTGTATCTTTTCAAAGATCTGTCAACTAGCAAGTTGCAAATCTGGGGCATGCCTTTGTCTATGCCACTTCAAACTCTGAGACGGTGAAACTTAACAAGGGTTTCTTAGGTAGGCAGCTAAGACACTGGATGGCACCTTTAAGGACGACACAAAAGCCCATCATTTTATCTCCACTACACCAGCATCCAGCATATCTACAATCTGTCTGATTGTAATTCTCCTAAGAAAACAGTCCACATTCTCAGGGCTTCCTCTATTCTTTCCCTTTGCTCTAAACGCTCATGAGGACATGAAGGCCAGCAAAGGGTTCACAGAAGATCTGGTACTTCCTGCTTTAGCTACTCGTCCAAATTTAGTTTTAATCCAAACTCTGTCATACTCTCTAGTTGTGACATAAAACAAGTCATTTCAGCTTTCGCCTTCCTCTCTCTGCAAAACAAAGATACTGATGCTATTGATATTTTCAAAGGATGCTTCATCCTAGAAAAATGAGGTAATAACTATATAGCTGTTTTGGTCTCTTCTCCAGAGAGATGATATGTCAGCAAGTATTCATTATGCAATTCTATGTTCCCTGCCTGTGCTGGACACCGTGGAGCATAAAAAGAAGTAAAATGCCCAAGCCTGGACCACAGACAACTCAAAATTCTCTTCAGGAAAAGAATATGTCTCCATAAGCAATGACTAAAACTTAAGAATCTTAAAATGAAGAAAGAGGCCACAGTGATTTTGTCAGGTCTTGTCTGCCCTACTGCCTAACGCAGTCATCATAGGAGATAGCTGACACTGACTGGGCTCTATGCTTCTTTGGGTTAATAGGGGGCTCTGGTCTTCTTGTCCCCCTTGGGTGTGTGTGTGCTCAATTGTGTCTGACTCTTTGCAACCCCATGGATGGTAGCCCACCAGGTTCACGAATTTTACAGGCGAGAGTACTAGAGTGGGTTGCCATTTCCTTCTCCTGGGGATCTACCCCACCCAGAGATTGCACTTGTATCTCTTGCATCTCCTGCATTGGCAGCTGGATGCTTTACCACTAGCGCCACCTGGAAATCCTATGTCTCCCTTAAGGGAGGTATAAGCTCTTTGTTTAAAAAAGGATCATATGGAGCTTTACAAATAGAAAAAGGACGTCAAGGTCATTTAGTCTCTTCAAGGACATCAGGAACATAGAGTATTTATGTTCTGTTCATCAAGACAGATCAAGTGGCTGTTTTCTAGAGATTTCTGAGAAGGGCTCTGTATCCACCCTCACCCTCAAACTTTCCCACTGGCCCAACCAACGTGTATATAACTTCCACTTTGGGGTCACATCTTTGGGATAAATATATTTTGTTTATTGAAAGTCCTTGTTAGAATTCAAATAACTGGGCTTCCCTGGTGGCTCAGCGGTAAAGAATCCACCTGCCAGTGCAGGAGACATGGGTTCCACCCTGATCTGGGAAGATCCCACATGCCGTGTAGCAACTAAGCCCATGTGCCACAACCGCTGAGCCTGTGCTTGAGAGCCTGGGAGCCGCCACTACAGAGCCCAGGTGCCACATCTATGAAAGCCAGCGCACCCTAGAGCCCGAGCTCTGCAAAAAAGAGAAGCCACTGCAGTGAGAAGCCCACAGACTGCAACTAGAAATTAGCCTCTGCTTTCTTCAACTAGAGAAAAGCCCGTACAGCAACAAAGACCTGGCAAGCACAACCAAAAATAAATAAATAAATAATTAATTAAAATAAAAGACAAGGTAACCCACATTAACTGACTAGTTAATACATCATTTTCATGCCAAGGAGAAAGGCCTTGAAAGTGAAGTCGCTCAGTCGTGTCCGACTCTTTGTGATCCCATGTTCCTCCATCCATGGGATTTTCCAAGAAAGAATACTGGAGTGGGTTGCCATTTCCTTCTCCAGGAGATCTTTCCAACCCAGGGATTGAACCTGGGTCTCCCACATTGTAGGCAGACACTTTACCGTCTGAGGCACCAGGGAAGTCCTTAGGAGAAAGGCCTTAGGAGACCATAAATACAAAAATTTTGAGAACAAGAGATAATGTCTGAGAGAATTGGGGCAAGAGAATCCAGAATCAGAGATGCTACAACCTTCATGGGGCAAGATACAAACATCTACAAGGTAGAGTGCTCAGAGGGGAAAACAAAATGTGACGGGAAGATAAAGCATGTAAGACCAACTCTGACAATTTCCTGCTTTTGTCTAGGGTGACTCTGATGTTTGAGAATGAGACTGAACAGCAGAAGAAACTTCTGAAACCACTTCAATGCCTCTACTTTACATGTACAGAAAACACTATCTGGGCTATTTAAGTCAGTTGCTTAAATCCATTCAATGATACCCCAACCGCTTTGATAAATTTTTTCAAAAAGTGGTGCTCTTAAGATTAGCCACTTACTTTGGTTAGGGTTTTTGCAGATCCTATTTTCAAGACTTAAAAGCCCTGAATTAAAGTCCTGGAATTAAAGGTTCTTTTATTTTGGCTATGCTGAATGTTTATTTAAGAAAAGGCTATCAGACAGGGTTCAGATTGGGATTAGTATGCAAAGAAGCTTAAACCCCTGGCAGAGTACAACTCAAAAGTAGAAAAGCTCTCCTGGATCAGAGGTGGGTGCAATATGCAGACGCATTTCCTCTTTTCTTCCCACACTCTCATCTTAAAAATAATACCAGACAGTACTAGACATCAAAGACAGCCAGCTGAGACAGGAGGAAGTGACTGTTCAAACAGGAGGGATTCAGCAAGGTAAGTCCCTAAAAAATAAGGCCTGGTGATAAATGAAACAAAGCCACCACCAGTTTATCAATGTCTCCAAAACGTATGAACCCAGCCCACAAGCACCATGAAAGTTCTTCCTGTTAATGTTGGTACTTGATTCAGTTCTGTTGATGAACAGTTCTTTATACAAACAGATTAAAAACAAAATAAAAATATCCCATTTCTTTTTTTAAGCTCAGATAGGCACCATGGTACAATGAAAAAACAATAGTGTTTGAGTCTCATAACTCTGTTGTTTTCATTCTTGGCTCCCAGATAAAAGAAAGTATATCATAAGGAGAAGTGTAAAGGGAGAAATATGAATTTTGTTATACATGTTTATCCAGTGTCTGCATTTCTCAGCAAAAGTATAGCACCTTGGCTGAAGGAAGTTTTAAGAAAGGAATATGACTGAGACCCATAACACAGATCTACTGTTTACTGGTCGTGTGACCATGGGCAAGCTATTAATCTAGCTTCCTTTGAAACAGTAACAGTAAAAACCAATTTATAGGATTGTCATGAGGATTAAAATTGAAAACCAAATCACGTGTAAAGTCTCTAGGGAAATATCTTGCATACAGTAAGTACTCAACAACATATATTCCCTTTCCTTAAGATGTCCTCAAAGGAAAATAATTATCTATAAAATGAAATTATAAAAGCATTTGCCCATATACCCTAGCCCTTTAAGTATCTTGTCATTTAAAATTTGAGCTATCGGCACTTTAAAAATTTCTTGGTCCTTTTGAAAAAAAAAAAAAAAAAAACTACTGAGAATAACACCTGGGATTTTAAGATATAAAAAATCGGAAGGCATTCAATTTGAGTGATTTAAGTGGTGAGATAAACATGCTAAATTCCTATATAGGAACAGATGTTCAAAGTAACATTAAAGATAATCAACAGACTAGAAGAAACTATTTGTAATGCAAGGGCCAATAGTCATATTTTTATTTAGAGCTCTTATTAATAAGAAAAATACAAATGTCAATGGAAAATGGTCAAAAGATTTGAATAGACAAATTATCAAAGCCCTAGAAATAGTCATTCTTGCCTGGAAAATCCCATGGACAGAGGAGCCTGGTAGGCTACAGTCCATGGGGTTGCTAAGAGTCGGACACGACTGAGCGACTTCACTTTCACTTTTCTCTTTCATGCACTGGAAAAGGAAATGGCAACCCACTCCAGTATCCTTGCCTGGAGAATCTCAGGGATGGCGGAGCCTGGTGGGCTGCCGTCTATGGGGTGGCACAGAGACGACATGACTGAAGTGACTTAGCAGCAGCAGCAGCAGCAGAAATAGTCATTAAGCCCATAATGTTCAACTAAATTAATGACAAAAGAAATACAAAGTAAAACAATGAGTTATTATTTTGCTTATCAGATTAGCAAAATTAAATAGATTAATGACATCCAGATTGGAAAACATAAAAGCCAAAAGGAAGGCAATATTTTTGGAGAAAAATATGGTATTATGGTATTATCTATTAAAATTTAGGTGCTTATGCTCCTTGACCCAGAAATAAACTACATAAAGAGTGATAAATGCAAAGGATATTTGCTGCAATATTATTTGAAATATTAAAATCACAGGAAACAAATATCAATTTGTCTTAGGATGCTTTTGATTGCAAGTAACATAGAAACATTTCAAAGTAGCTAAAAAATAAGAAAGTTTTATTATCTCATGTGCCAAAATTTTAATAAGAAGTAGATCTTGAGTACTGGTTAATTTATTTGGTCAGCAATATAAAGGACAATGGTTGCTCCCATCTTTTTCCTCTGGCACGTCAACTTTGTTGTCACAATAACTCTACTTGATATCATATGGTACCACAAATCAAAGCTTTTAATAGCGTTGAGCAAAAGATGAAGAGCTTCCTGTTTATAACATATAAAAACACCTTTCCAAGAAACCTTCTGTTAGAATTCTCGTTTTCCCTTGACCAGAATCAATTATATATCCATTCCTAAGCAAATGCCTAGTGAGAAGAACGGGATTCCCTTACTTGGTTTAAGAAAAAAGCATTGCTTCCTAGCAATGAGTGAGTCACTTAAACTTCATCTGGGGTCTACCTTAAAGGTATAGGAAGAAGACTTAACAGAAATATTCTGTATGTTGATTGAAAAATTGGATATATAGTTAGTTACCGTGTTGAGTAAAATTGAGAGATAAATGAGTCAGAATAGGAGAGGTTATGTTAAGATAACAAATAGGCCCTCTATCCCAGAAGCTTAATGCAATAGCAACTCAAGTTTCCTTTTATTAATGTCATGGTTTTATGCAAGTAATGGCAGCCCACTCCAGTGTTCTTGCCTGGAGAATCCCAGGGACAGGGGAGCCTGGTGGGCTGCCATCTATGGGGTTGCACAGAGTCGGACACGAGTGAAGTGACTTAGCAGCAGCAGCTTATGCAAGTTGCCTAGCTCTCTTGGCAGCTCATCTTTCAAGCAGGGACATAGGGATCCAGATTTCTTCTAACTTGTGGTTCTACTTAATCTCATACATGTCACTTGTAAAATCACTGCAGAAAGGAAAGACAGCATGATGACTGCATGGGGACTTTATAGCCAACCGTAGAAGTGGGTTACATTACTGCCACTAAAATCCCATTGGCCAGAACACACTTACACAGTCCTTCCCCAGGTACACAAGAATCTGGGGAATGTGGTTTGTGCACCCAGAAAAGGAAAACAAACTCACAGTTTGGTTATATATAGCTTTGTCTCCATCAGAGGATACTTTTAAAAATGATTTTTATTTTTTACTTTATACACTTATCCTATTAGTTTATTATTGCTTTTCTTCCAACAGCTATTTTTACTTTGTAAATTAAAACAGTTTGGTATATAAAGGGAGAAAAACAGTACCTGGCATGCCTGATAAGTTACCTGGTTCTGATAATATTTAATCGCATTTTCTTTGTATGAAAATCCTATCTTTTTTCCCCCAACATGGGGACCTCAATATAGAATAAAACTATAGTGGAGCATCTGTAAGTTATGGATTCACATCACAGCATCCTAAAAGGCCAAGGATAAGAATCTGGAGAGGCAAAGGAACTGAGGACATTCTGATCAGAAGCCTTAGAAACACAGGGACATATGGGAATTGATTTTACTGCTTTATATATATATATATACATATATATATATTTGTATTGTTGTTTATTTTTCCTTTTTTATTGTATTCTTTTAATTGTGGCAAAATACACATATAAAATTTATCACTGTAACCACTTCAAAGGGTACAATTCAGTGGCATTAAGAGCATTTGCAATGTTGTTTAGCCATTACCACTATCTGGCTACAAAATTCTTCTGGTTACAGAATTTTTCATCACCCTGAATGGAAACCCCATACTCATTAAGCAATTACTCCCCATTTCCTTCCCCCAACCTTTCATAACCACTAATCTGTTTTCTGTCTCCATGGATTTGCCTACTATGGATATTTTGTATAAATGCAGCCATACAATGGGTGGCCTTTTATGTCTGGCTTCTTAGATGATTTAACATGAGTCAGTTATGTGATCCGGTGCTCATTTCTCTGAAACCAGTCCTATTTAGAAAAGGGACTTATTTCAGCCTGTAGCCTTTCAACACCAGTTATTTTTCTCTATATGAAGAAGAATAAGGCAAAGCGTAGTTGGAAGAGGTAAACAGAGAAATAGGAAATTATAACAACATACAGTAAATGCAATGGTAGATAATTTGCATGGAGTATTTGAAAGGAAGGCAATTATTCCAAACTGAGCAGCCTATGAAGAATTCAATAGAGGTGTTACCAGGTTTTTGTATTACTGGATTAAGAAATGTTAATAAAGCAAAGTGGTCTTAGGAAAAAGAAAGGAAGGCTACTCAAAGTAGAGAAAATATATTGAAAAAGACACCTTGAGCAAATTGACAGCTCAAGAGTCTGCTAAGTGGATTTTAACTCAGAGGCAAGGCCATGGAACATGTGGGGTTTGAAGTAAAGATGGTGAAATTGGAATAATATGCTGCAGCAAACCTGCATCTCATCGCAACAGGTGCTGAGGCCAATCTTAAATCAGATCTCATGTCATAATCTTAGTCACACTTAATTAATTCACACACAATTTAATACTTGAGAATATGTTAGCTTATAAACTTTATTCACATTTTATTTCTGGTTGTCTTGAGCAGATATTTCCTTTAAGACAGAGACACACAAAAGACATTGCATGACTATTAAAGGAAGGTCCTCATTCCTTACAGGCAATGGAAAACCATGCAATTGTGACCAATGTTTGGTTAGGGACTTATGTGGTTTCTTGCCTGTAGCATACCCTTTTCCTTCAGTAAATGCAATCTGTACTTCCTTTGTTTTCTATAGTTCTACTTGTTCTGTTGATCAAGGCTTTTCCCCCTCTCAAGTCAAAAAATACAAACCATGGGCCCAGGTGGCTCTGTCACCCAGGGCCCAGAGCTCACTGAGAACTATAAAACACCCTGTTCCCAAAATTCAGCTGCGGGGAGAGTGTGTTTAACTAGCTGACATCACATGGAACCCTCTTGAGTGCTCAGTTCCTATTTATTCCAAGCCTATGGAGAACACCTAGGGTTTCAGTTACTGCTGGAGAAATTCTCTCACTGAAGCATCAGCCTTTTAACTTCTTTACTTTCACTACCAACCCTTGCAAAAATTAAACATCACTTCTGCCTCAACCTCCCTCCATGACTCTAACCCCCAACTAAGAATTTCTCTGTTCTTTAGCCAAATTTACATCTCCTGATTGTAAAAAAAAAAAAAAAAAAAGGAAAAGTCATCATTATATGCATACTGTACACTGGGGTAATTCTCAGTGTTTTACCCACTGGTGATCCTGGAAGACCCATCTCTTTAGAATTAGTGGTTATCCCCAGTGCATATGGTACCCAATTTCTTTACATCCTGATGGGTTTTAAGATGTGAGAAATAAAGGCAGAGAGACATAGTTTGTTTTTTGTTTTTTTTCC
Source organism: Giraffa tippelskirchi (assembly GCF_054371585.1). Classification (NCBI taxonomy): domain Eukaryota; kingdom Metazoa; phylum Chordata; class Mammalia; order Artiodactyla; family Giraffidae; genus Giraffa; species Giraffa tippelskirchi. The sequence goes on along the minus strand of NC_137280.1, from coordinate 33,455,652 downwards.
CTGAGTAACAAAGAAATGCAGAAAAGCCAAGTTCTTGGAGAAGTAGAAAAACAAGTGGGAAGCAATGTGGAATCTTACCACACATAATACATTCAGGTAGCTCCAGAATAATATTTTCTTTAAAAAATATTCATTACACTTGCCAGAAGACTTGAAAACCATTGCTTCTTGCCAAAGCAAAGAAAGAATGTTGGATTGCAGACCAACCCATTTCCCTATGCACATAGTTCTAGAAAACCAAAGTAAATATTTTAAAAACGCTCATCATGTTTCAGGCATTCAAAAAAGTAATGTGTATGGGACACTGTTCTTTCCCATAACATAAAGTGGGGAAACATGTAAAATGAGACAATTGGATTTTATCTTATTATTAGAGGAAGATGAGGGAAAAGATGTTGGACCAGTGGTATTCACACTACTTATAACTAACTCAAAGTACCATATGTTAGGTACTATGGTAGATAAGAGAAAAGGTTTTGGAGTTGGTGCAGCCAGGCTTAAATCTAGAACCTGCTACCCACTTTCTCCCTTGACTTCGGACAAGTTTCTAAGCTTCATTTTTTTTTTTTTTTTGTTTAAAAAATGGGGATAATAATAGTACCTATCTTACTGTATATGGATTTTTCTTGTTATGTTCAGTGTAGTGGTAATAACTGGTACCTTGAAGTGTTTTGTGATGATTAAATGAGATTTTATATATATATAAAACACATCAATGGTCAACAAATGTTTATGATTACAATATGTCTTGATACTACCTATCAGGCCAAACATCTAAATAAATCCAAGCCATTGTTTCTTTTCGTAAGTTATTTCTGACTCAAAATTAGATAACACATCCTTAAGTTGCCACCATCATATCTGGAGAAGCCAGATTTGCCATCAAAATATCTGGAGAAAACCACACCAAAGCATGGAAAGCAGCTCTGAGACGGCCTCCACCTCTTGGTCGTAACTGATGCCCTTGTGTAATCCTCTCCACTGAGTGTGGGCGGGACTTAGCTACTGCTTCTAACAAATAGGGTACAGCATAAGAGATGGTATGTCACTTCCCAAACCGGTTATAAACAGACTCCTATCGTGTCAGATCTGTCTCTCTCCCTAGTCCCTTCTCTCTCTCTCCTTTTCTCTCTCTCTCTCAGAGTCCTCTATTCTTTTCTGACTTCCTAGCTCTGATGGAACCAGTTATCCTGATGTGAGCGTCCCTGTAGAGAGGCTCACGCGGTAAGGAACTGAAGTCGGCTTCTCGACAATAACCAGCAAGAAATTAGGACCTTCAATCCAATAGTTTGCAGGGAACTGAATCCTGCCAACAGCCATGTGAGTGAACTTGGAAATCCACCCTCCTCCAGCTAAGCCTTGACATAACTAGAGCCCCTGACACAATGCTTATAGCATGTGAGAAACCCTGAACTGAAGTCTAAGTTTTGTCTATATTTCTGACCCCCAGAAACTATGAGACAATAAATGAAACTCATGTAAGCTGCTATGTATCAGACTCATCTGTTACACGGCAATAGAGCTAATGCAGCATTTGATCTTACCAAAAAGTAATGAGACAGTTCAGTGGGCAACGGGTTCCCTTTTGGGATGATGAAAATGGAATAGGATGGTGGTAATAGCTATACAACATTGTGAATACACTAAATGTCACTGAAATGTAAACTTCAAGGTGGTTGATTTCATGTTCTGTGAATTCTAAAAACTAACAAAAAATATAATTTTTTAAAAAGGGAGCAGCTCAAGACCTAAACAAAGAAACTAGGAGAAAAACAAAAGATAATTTAACTTACTTGTGGATCTAAAAAAAAAACCAACAAAGGTGCTATTTTCTTAATAAACAATTCTAGAATTATTTGCCCCCTAAATTATGTAAATGTTATAATTTGATTCAAAAGTGAACTTCAAATAGCCAAAAAAAAAGTAATGAAAATACTTTAATTTTTAAAGCCCAGTAAACTTTTTGTGCAGAGAAGGGTAATTACTTCTGAACTTGGTTTTCCTCTCATGTACCAAAAGCTATCAGGGTACAGTCTCTAATCAGAAATCCAATTTGAAACAGAAATTAGAACTTCATCTTGCAATGAGATAAGATGTTGTATCCACTGAATGCAGGAACAACTGTTTAAATCACTTTCCAATTAAGAAAATATGTTTGTCATAACGTGTCTTTAGATCATACTGTCTCTAAGACTTCATACCTGCTTTTGGGAAACATATATGCATCTTTTACTTGAAACAGTATGCCCTGCCAACCCTCCACCACCCTGCGATTCCTCATGTTGCTGCATTAGACCCGTGGTTCTTAACTCTATGGCATAGAATCACCTGGAGAGCTTAGAAAATCAGGACCCCACCCTCTGAAATTCTTATTTGTCTGTGCTAAAGTGTGGCTTGGGCACTGGATAAAAATAGACCATTGTTTTTAAACACAACAGAAAAATAGAACAGAACAAATCTGTCTTCCAGGCTGAAAGATATTGGTATTTGAGAAAGACACCACTAAAGATAACCCTGTTTCAATATATTCTGAAAATATGAGTAGGATTGATGAAAAATAGTAAGGCCAAATCAACATCTGTGAACAACAAGGGATGTGGGAGGATGAAGTCAAACTGTGGGGGTTGGTGAAAGGGATGCAGAGCTGAGAATAGAATAATAAGACTAGGCAGAATGGTGTGTCCAAGAAGGAACTTTCCAGTGAAAATGATAATTTATGGTGCTTTCTCCTTAGAGTGTTCACACTCTCTATGGACATGAATGTTTAGTCCATATCAAGTCTCATTTACCTCTCCACACCAGATCCTCCATAATAGCCCATAGTGACTGCTTCAAAAGTTGTTCATCTCACAGGAAAAGCCAAAGCACTGGCAATAAGGGTGTTATGGGCTGAATTGTGTTCCCCTCAGATTCATATGTTCTAATACCCAGTATATCAAAATGCAACCTTATTTGGAGATAGGTTATCAAGCAATATAGCAAAGAAAAGTTGCTGCCCTCCTCATATAGTTCAATTTTTAATATCAAAATATGTCATTGCAGTATAATGGGAAATACTTGGTCTTTTATCTCCAGTTCCTGGCATAGAGCTCCCAAGACTCTCGGAATTTCCTTAGAGATAAGAGCGTCTTTTGGTATCCAAGCAAGTCTCTTGCAACCACAGCTGAGTTTATGCTATTAAGGTGACTCTGGAGGGCCCCTAGACAGCTTCACAATAGGGATTGCTCCCCCAAAAGATCAAGGCATAATTAGAGGATTCGAACTTTTGACTTCACCCCCTGTCTTCCAGGAAAAGAAGAGGCTAGACAGAGATTGTGTTCAATCACCCATGGCCAACTATTTAATCAACCATGCCTTATATAATGAAACTCCATGAAAACCCCTCAACAGTGGGATTCAGAGAGCTTCAAGGTTGGTGAACAAACACATCAAGGTGCTGGGGGTAGCATGTTCAGGAAGGGATGGAAGCTCCATGCCCCTTCCCCTATCCCCTGCGCTCTGCACCTTCTCCACTGGGCTCTTTCTGAGCTGTATCCTTTATAATAACCTGGTAATAGTACGTAAAATACTTTCTCGAGTTCTGTGAGCTGCCCTAAAGTGTTAGTTGCTCAGTTGTGTGTGACTTTTTGCGAGCCCATGGACTGTAGCCCACCAGCCTCTTCTATCCATGGAATTCTCCAGGCAAGAATACTGGATTGGGGCTGGGCATACACACCAAGGAAACCAGAATTGAAAAAGACACATGTACTCCAATGTTCATCGCAGCACTGTTTATAATAGCCAGGACATGGAAGCAACCTAGATGTCCATCGGCAGACAAATGGATAAGAAAGCTGTGGTACATATACACAATGCAATATTACTCAGCTATTAAAAAGAATGCATTTGAATCAGTTCTAATGAGGTGGATGAAACTGGAGCTTATTATACAGAGCGAAGTAAGTCAGAAAGAAAAACACCAACACAGTATATTAACACATATACATGGAATTTAGAAAGATGATAACGATGACCCTATATGCGAGATAGCAAAAGAGACACAGATGTAAAAAACAGACTGTTGGACTCTGTGGGAGAAGGCAAGGGTGGGATGATTAGAGAGAATAGCATTGAAACATATATATTATCATATGTGAAATAGATCGCCAGTCCAGGTTCAATGCATGAGGCAGGGTGCTCAGGGCTGGTGCACTGGGATGACCTTGAAGGATGGGATGGGGAGGGAGGTGGGAGGGAGGGTCAGGATGGGGAACACATGTACACCCATGGCTGATTCATGTGAATGTATGGCAAAAACCACCACAACAATGTAAAGTAATTAGCCTCCAATTAAAAAAAAAAAAAAGAATACCGGAGTGGGTAGCCATTCTGTTCTCCATGGGATTGTCACAACTCAGAGATCGAACCTGGGTCTCCTGCATTGCAGGCACATTCTTTACTATCTGAGCCACCGGGGAAACCGAGTTGTATTGTCCTAGGAAATTGTCAAACCTTAGGCGGGGCTTGAGGGAACCCTTGAATTTGTAGCCGAGTCAGAAAGAAGTGCTGGTAACCTGGGATCTGATGCTTGCCACTGGCATCTGAAGTGGGAATGGTCTTTGTGACAGAGCTTTTAGATCTGTGAAGTCTGATGCTAATTTCAGATAATTAGTGTCAGAACAGAATTGAATTGTCAGACACCCAGTCGGTGTTAGAGAATCGAATAATTGCTAAATTCATGGAAACAGAATTAAGGTACAAAGTAGGTGATTAAATAGCTAATCTCACTAAGGGATAGTAAGTGGCTTCCCTGGTGGCTCAGGGGTAAAAAATCTGCCTGCAGTGCAGGAAATTTGAGTTTGATCCCTGGATCAGGAAGATCCCTGGAGGAGGAAATGACAACTCCCTCCAGCATTCTTGCCTGGGAAATCCCATGGACAGAGAGCCTGGAGGGCTATAGTCCATGGGGTCACAAGAGTCGAACATGACAGTGACTAAACCACCACCACCACCACCACCACCAAGGGATAATAAGTCAAAAACAAAAGTGTGAGAGACCCCTGTAAGTTAATGATCACTCAAGAAAGCAGGCTTGCCTAACAACAAAACCAAGCAGGCTTGCTTAGCAACAAAACGATGCAACGGAAGCATGAGACATGCCCTAAAACAATAAAACAAGGTGAAACGAGACCCACATCCTGCCCAGTGAGGCAAGTTAATGATTCCTGAGACATGCTTCTAAAAACAAAAAATATAAGGAAAATGTGACATTATGCTAAAACATGAAATGATTTATCATACTTTAGGATATGTTTTTGACTTTTTGCTCATTTCCATTGCACCACGATGGTCCCACTTTGACCACGCAGGGACAAGAAAACTACCCCCTACCCAGTCTGGAAGAGGAGCTGATGATGGAAGCTTGATGTCTACAGAAGAACGAGGAAGAAGGTGGTCTTCTCCCCTTCCCCAGTTTTCCTTTGATTATAAAACTATAGCCCACTAAGTTCTCAGGGTGGCACCCTCTCGCCTGCCTGCCTGTAAACCTCAGAAGCATCCTATTCTGGCATCCTATTCTAATAAATCACTTCTTATCTATCACTTTGCCTCTCGTTGAATTCTTTCTGTGTTGAGACAAAAAACCTGAGCTCCTCGGAGCACCCAAGAAGAATTTCTGTGATTTCAAGTTACAAACGTTTACATCCTGCAAGACAAATAAGATCATGGGCATACTGTTACCCATTCATTCACTTACCATTTAAAGGACACTACCCCTTAAGGGGCTCTTGTGTCTGCCCCTGTAACTCAAGGGGATGGGAAGATGAGACAACTGCCACCCAGGAATTCCAGCCACAAATTCCCTAAGAGTCACCCTGGAGGTGTTGCTCCATCTTAAGCCTTAAGTTTTCTCCAAAGCCTCCTTGAAACCCAGCTCGACTTAGCAGCCTCTGCTTGGGCAGAGACTGAGTGCAGACAGGAAGAGTGGGAGAACGTGGGTGAGGTCAGGAAGGAAACCGACCTTGGCTTAACCTCCCACCAGCTCTTCCTTTCTTCTCCCTCCTCCTCCTGTTCTTCAAGGCCTTTTTCCTCCCTTTGGACAAGAAATAAAGGTAGGATGAAGTTCAAATTACTAGTTGGAGGGCACTGCAGTTTTTAAGTCACCCACGATTTTCAGTTCCAAGCCAATTCGATTTCCCTGGGCCAAGTCAATTTCCTCTCACCTCTTCCATATACTTATCCTACATCAACACCCCACCTCTGATCCACATGCACCCCCAGAAATACCAATGCAAGCCTTCTGCCCTCCTTGTCTCTCAATTTTCTGTTCTTTCACCTGGTGGACTGGTGGATTTGTGAGTTGCTTTGCTAGTTTTCTCTAGACTTTCACTGCAGGTTGGTGTAAGTGGAGAACTATTTAGGCTGAGCCTAGGTTTCAGGCAGATATGGTGTCAAATTCCTCTTGCTCCATATTACCTATGTGTCTTTGTATAAATTACTTGAAACATCTGAAATTTTCTTTTTATAAAATGCAGATTTTAATTGACTTGATATGTAGTCAGATTTAATTTGATTGTTAGCTAGGTTGGAGCTGTCACTTATTATAATTATATAAAACAATTAAGATCATATAACTTTTGAAGTAATCTTAGAAATTAAACTATTCTAAAAATGTTATTTGACTATTTATTTTTATCCTCCTGATAAATGCATGCATTGTGGTTTAGAAACTTCATACTGAGCCTGAATGGAGTAAACACCACAGCAAGAAAGATTACTTGAGAACTCGGCATTCGTCCTTCCTCACTCCCAGGGTTCTGATAGTTATATGAGAGCAGAGTAGTTTCCTGTTCAGACACCTGCAAAGAGACTGTCCTTTGTTCCTCCCTAGGATGTTTCATTTGTAAACTTTAACATGCAAAGTATTTTATGTCTGGATGCTAAAAATCAAGTATTATGTATTTCATGAGTGATATCAGAACTTTTTAGAATAATTCTGTCAATACCCAATCTTCACTTTATACAATGATTTAGAATCCCATTTTGTAATTTACAGCTTATTATTTTAATATAGCATGGGAAACTGATATATGTATATATATTTGCATTTTCAGTATTTGATGTTTTTCAAATATTCTGAGTAATACATTCTTATAATGTGTGAAAACAACACTATAAAAGAACAGATGAGCAAATCTGTTGTCTGCTATCACTCTCAAAACACTCCCCTGCCACTCACACACACACACACACACACACACACACACACACACACACACACAGAGTAACAAGATTCATGTGTGTTCTTTCAAACTATTTTCTCCATCAAATTTATACACGCACATACATATGTCCAAAGGATTGCTATTGTTATTATTTTTTTAACAAAACAGAATTATAGTATATATATTTCTATAAAATGTGGACTTTTTACACTCACTTATATATACGTAAAATGCCTAGTACCTGTAGATATAGATCTAATTTGATCTGTTTTCTAAAGATTTTACACATATATTCACACTCATTAAAAATTTCATACATAAAGGTTCATATCAAACATTCTGGGAAATTTTTTGTTCAGTGCTTATTGTTTCTCTTTATTTTTTACTTCTTTACATCTTTCATTTCCTTTTCTATCTTCAGATTCAATTAACTGTGAATTTAATGATTGTATCACATGGTTTTGTGATTCTAAGAATTCCTATTTATAGCCTTTGTTCAAAATTCTATTGAGTTATGCTTTCAGGTCAGTTCAGATCCTATATATTCTTTGTGTCCTATAGATTTTAAGCTGTCATCTGAATTTGTGTATCTGCAAATACATTTTATAAATCTATCGTCTATCCATTGACTTTGGTATCTTTTGTCATATTTATACATGTTTAATATGTCTTTTATACTATCTGAATTTCCTTTCCTGGTTTAAAAATTCTCTCTCATACATAGGCAGCATGTGTAACTTCTTAGATTTTCTTCTAAGATTCTCATTTATTTCTTTAAAGCAATTGTTTTTAATTTAAGTTTTTAATTCAGCTGGAATTTAAATGTCAACTGTTCTGAATAACCTATCATTTCCCCCAGTGAAACAGAGTGCCAACATTACTATATATTCAAAATTCATAAATATTACAGCTTATCTTTTTGATTCTCTAGTTTGTTCCAACAATCTATTTAAATGCCAAAATAAATTCTACAGTAGCTTATGTCTGGCAAGGCAATATCCTTATCATGATATTTATTTTTCATGCTCTTTAAAAGCTATATTTGTTACTTTTTTTCCATAAGACCATCTTTTGGAAAAGGAAATGGCAATCCACTCCAGTATTCTTGCATGGGGAATCCCATGGACAGAAGAACCTGGTGAGCTACAGTCCATGGCGTTGCAAGAATTGGACATGACTTAGCAAGTAAACCACCACCACCACCAAAAACATCTTTTATGAAATTACCAAAAACTCTTCTTATAATTGTAATCGGAATTAATATTATTTTGGAAGCATTGATGTTTTTATTTACTTAATATTACCATTTAAAAATATGATATGTCTTTCTAATTGCATGAATATCCTTCTATGTCTCTCAATAGGAACCAATTTTTTCCTCTAAGTTTTCTGCTAAACTTTCCTATTAAGTTCTGATGCCTTTCTTCTTAAATTCATTCCTAAGTACTTTATCATTTTTTTAACCATTACAAATAGAATATTTTCTTACCTTTATTTCTGGTTACCATTATCACAGAGAAAACCTACTGATTTTTATATATTTATTGTATATCCAGTTATTTTACATAATTTTCCTATTAGTTCTTATTATAATACTATTCTGTAGATGATGTACTTGTTGATTTTCTAGCTATACAACTCTTCATCAGTAAAAAGAAACATTTTCATAACTTCTCCAAAATTTTGCTTTTGTTTTAATTAAAACAATTTTAATATTTGACCATTTAGAATGATATATTTAGTTTTGAGGGTATTTGAGAATCAATGATTATTTCATATTCATTAACTACTTTTTCATTATAATTATCTGGATTTTTAAAATTAATACTAATAATTTCCAATAATTAAAAGTGAATAAAGGCTAAATGTTAACTTTACATACATACATATTAGATGGTAAGATAAAATTAATCATATAATTTATTAGCAATCAGCAATCAAAACAGTCACACAATCTATTTCTAAAATCAATGAAGCTCCAGCTTTTCTTCAACTTTTAAAAACTCCAAAGAATACCTTGCCTGGAAAGTGCAGTCCTTCACAAATAAAGCAAATATTCTGGAGGATTTACTAATCTAGTCAAATCAGGCAGGGAACACAGATTCAAGTGGCTTTCTACATGTAGAGGGCTGCCCTGAAGGTGTCAGGTGAAAAACTAGGTTCCAGCCAATAGCCATGTGAATGAACCATCTTGCAAGTGAGTTCTCTGGCCCATTTAAGCCTTCAGATTAAGTATCGGGGCCCACCAATATCCTTACCTTATGAAAGACTCATATGGTAATAAGAGGTAATGAGAGGGTAATGAGTAATGAGAGGGCCATCACCATTCAGCTAAGCTGCTCCAAAATTCCTCACCCACATAACTACAACATAATACATCTTCGGTAATTTAGTTCATCAAGTTTTGGGTTATTTTTTTAATGCAGCCAAAATCTCTTATGCTTTACACTTAAGGTCAAATGGTTGATCATAAAAATTGTATTCCTTCATACTAAATTAAATTGGAGAAAAATGCTTCATTTCTACTATTCAGAAATTGCAAAGTAGGAAAAGGTTTATATGAAAAAAATCCCTTTCCCTCCCTCAGTGTACATAGTTCAAATCTTTCTTTGTTACCTTTAAACCATATCCTTGTACATCAGTCTGTTTTGGGCTCCTTTGCTAGTGTTACAAGTGGAAATATATCATTAATTTGGGAAAAATAACATAATTAACACAATATGTAGGAGACCTCCCTGTGATCCAGTGGTTAAGACTCTGCACTTCCATTGCAGGGGGCATGGGTTCTATCCCTGGTTGGAAAACTAAGATCCCACATGGCCTGTGGCACAGTCAAAAAAAAAAAAAATCACAATATATATATTTTTATATCTTTCATCTTACTCTGTTAATTTATTTCACATCTTTCCTTTTTATATTTGCAGCTTATTTACAGGTAGAACTGCTGATTAATTTGGGACTCTACTATACTTTGCGTACTAACAGTACTCTCCCCTTTCCTGGCAGTTACAGCTAAAGCCATTATTTCTCTAGTAATACTGATTTTAGCTCAAAACCCCTCATCAAGTGCTCTATTTCTCTACTGCATGCGTGTGTGAGCGCTCAGTCAGTTCAGTCGTATCCAGCTCTTTGCGACTCTGTGAACTATAGCTGCCAGGCTTCTCTGTCCATAAGATTCTCCAGGCAAGAATACTGGAGTGAGTTGTCATGCCATCCTCTAGGGGATCTTCCCAATCCAGGGATCGAACCCAAGTCTCTTATGTCTCCTGCATTGGCAAGTGGGTTCTTTACCACTATCGCCACCTGGGAAGCCCATTCCTCTACTACAGCCCTCCATCTCCCTTGCACCTCTTAGGATGAGACTTGCAGGTGCCCCATTCTTCCTATTTCCACTCATAGATTCAGTTTCTCCCCTATCACCTCTCAAACACCTCATTCCAATCTGTGTTCTGAGTTACTTGCTGTTCATTGTGGTCCATTCTCCAGAATATTTCTCCTATAGAATACCTGGATGACATATATGTTTTGTACCTATAAATGTGTTTATTTCATCATGCTAATGGCACTGCATTTGGCTGCTTACAGAATCGATGGGTACACTTCTTTTTTCTAAGTAATCTGTAGATGTCATTCTGTGGGTGGCAACTCCTGGTTCTGCGCATGAGGAGTCTATTACCAACCTGAATTTTTAAATTAGTCTTCAACATAACTTGTTCTTTCTACCAGGAGGCTTAGACATTTTTTTCTTTATTCTTGGACTTTAGGAATTTAATAAAACTTGCCTCAATAAACCTCACTGTTCATTCGGGTCTTTCTTCAGTTGAGGAAATTTTTCTTCTGTTATTTATTTAATTATTGCCTTTCTGCACAATCTTCTTGTTTTCCCTTCTGGAACTCTTATTATTTGCATTTTATGTCTCCTGTGACTATAGGCTCATCTTTTTCTCTTGAATTCTATCTCCTTGTAGTTTGACTAAGTAGTCTCGGAAGATTTCCTCCACTTGATCTTCCCAACATCTAATTTAAATCTCAATAAGGACTAGCTCTCCTTCAGTGTATCCACTGATATTTTACTTTAAATATTATGTCACTTAGTTGCCAGAATCACTTCTCTGTAGCAACAAATCTTATCTTCTTTAAATTTTATTATTCAAGTTGCATACAGATCACCTACCAGCTCTTGGAAGGGCAGGGGTTGCCTCTCCTGATGGGCTCATTCTTTCTCTCTCTAGGCAGTGGGAACCTTCTAGTGTGTATTTTTTCTTTGTCTGTTCATTTGGGACCAGCCACTGGACTACCTAAGTGGCACAGTGGATTCTGCTCCCATAGGAGTAGATATAGCCAGCAGATTTTCTGACTCTCATGTAATTACATGAGGAAACTTAGCCGTTCCTTAGTCTCTTGAAACCTTTCAATCATGGGAGTTGGGTGGACTCAGCTCATTGGTTCAGGTTTTTCCTCTGTGATCATAAATAATAGACCAACACTGACCCAGCCTCCAAGGATCCAGGCCTGGTTCACACTCACCAGAGTGCTTGTCTGTGTTGCACCCAGGCTCTTTTGATGTCCAAAGCATGGAAACTCCTGCAAAAACGCTCTCATTCACATCCTCTATGCTCTAACTGCCTTGTAACCCCAACAGCCATTTGCTACAAGGAGAAAGAATTAAATTTGAATTTGGGGATGACAATGACAAGGATGTTTTAGCAATTACATTTTCAAAATCCTTCTCTGTCTTTAGAATTTATTCCTTAACTAAGATGTGATGCCAATTTGTGTCTAACACATGGTGTTAGACAACATCCCAATCCCCAAGCATCTATTTACACCCTCTTATTTACATGCAAGCAGAGCGTTTTTGAATGTTGCCTATAATTAGGGTATTTCTGATACAAACCATATTGCAAGGACAGATGATAGTTGTTGTTGACGTATTGGAAGATCAGTAAAAAATATTTCAATTTTCCTGGCCTCAGTTTTGAATCAAACAGAAAGTATAACAAAGGAATAAGATAGATGAAGATGCCAGTAGCACCTTAATTACCAATTTAAGAACATAGCTTAGGCACTGTGGTAGTTAATTTCTTAAAAAGGCCCCTCCCACCCACCTTTGAATCACCACCCAGTATTAACTGGTACAGCCATCCCTTGCCTATTAAATCTTGGGTGGCTCTGTGACTCAACTGTAACCAACAGATTACATTCGAAGTGATGCCGTGTCACTTTCAAGACTAGATCAGAAGAGGCCTTGCAGTTTCCACTTTGGTCTCTTGGAATGCCCAGTCTGGGAAAAGTCAGCCACAATATCTCAGAGAAATTCACTACTCTGAGACCACCACAATGTGAGGCAGCCCAGGCTAACCTCCTTGTGGAGGCGTAGAGTTGCCTAGGTAGCTCTAGTTGTTTCAACCATCGCAGCCCAGGCAAAGGTAAGTCAGTGAAAACCTTGAACATTCTAGCCCTGCCGGAGAAACACTGAGGAACCCGGATGCTGGCCAGAATCAAAGCCCAAAATAGATGGCTCCAGTCAAACCAGCTGAGCCAAATCCAGCTATTTCAGCCAACCTTAGGCTCTAGTCATCACAGAGCAGATACAGGTCATCCTTGCTGCGTCCTGTCCAAATTTCCAATCCGAAAACTTACGAACTTAATAAAAATGATTGCTGTTTTATATCACTAAGCTTTTTTTTAAATTGGAGCTTAGTTGGTTTACAGTGTTGTGTTAGTTTATGCTGCACATCAAAGTGAATTAGCTCTTTGTATCCTCTTCATCCCCACAGAGCATTGAGTAGGTTTCTCTATGCTATTAATATAGAGTAGGTTCTCATTCTTATACATAGTATCTGTCAATTCCAATCTCCCAATTCACCCCCTCTCCCTGTAGCCCCTTGGTGTCCATACACTTGTTCTCTATATCTGTGTCTCTATTTCTGCTTTGCAAATAGATTCATCTGTACCAGTTTTCTAGATTCCATATGTATATGTTAATATATGATGTTTGTGTTTCTCTTTCTGACTTACTTCATTCTATATGACAGTCTCTAGTTCCACCCATGTCTCAGGAAATGGCACAATTTTGTTCCTTTTTATGGTTGACTAATATTCCATTGTATATATGTGCCATGTCTTCTTTATCCATTCCTCTATTGATATGCCACTAAGTTTTTGGATGGTTTACCACACAGCAATAACTGGGAAAGGTGTGCAGTAACAATGGGCTTGCTGTTACCCACTCTGTCACACACAGCACTGGATAACCATAGCCTCTCCAAGCAGGGGTGCCCCCAATTAATGGACTTAATGGACTAGGATATACGCTTTCTGAAGGCAGACTGCCTTCCATGACAATGAGGAAGGAAGGCGTTGAGATACACATATCCTCTTGCCCTCCCTAACTCATCAATCAGATAACTCACTCCACTACTGGGGGGAGAAATAAAGGGAATGAGGAGGGAGCCTAAGACATCAGGAATTATTAGCAGAACGTTTCTTCTCATGGAAAGGAATGGGCAGAGAGGAAATAATTCCCCTTTGAGATCTGGGATCAGGGGTCCCAGATACACAAAGGAAGAGGATTCTGGACCAGAAAGATGTATTCAGCAAATATAGGAGGGGTGGTTGTGAGTAAGATTGTGCTTTCTACAAGACCTATACTTGGATACATGCACTTCAAGAAACAGAACGCACTGTAAGTTGAAAAACCTACCTATAGAAATTTGAAATTATATTATTTTGGTAGAGCTGCCATAACAAAAATCACAGACAGGATGGAGTACCAACAGAAACTTCTTTTCTTGCAGTCCTAGAGGCTTGGAGAAAGGTCTGATTTTCCCTGAGACCTCTCTCTCTGGCTTGCAGATGGCTGCCTTCTATCTCCCTATCCTCAAGTCTGTCTGTCCTAATCTCCTCTTCCTATAAGGACACTAGTCCTTGGATTAGGCCTCATTTTAACTCAGTAAAGACTCTGTCTCTAATACAAACCAGAAGATGGGCTTACTTTACCATCAGGATCTTGTTTGTACACTTGGGTTAAATCTCTCATGTAAAGTGACTGTCTTTCTGCCTGGTTCTTAAGTTTTGTGTTCATGATAACATTACACTTGAGAGCAAATAATACTGAAAAGTAAGGGTTGATACTGAGCAGGGCCCGGGGGTGGCTCCTGGGCACAAAGCCTTTCTGTATTCCACATTTCTTTGATTACAGGAAATAGCCTTCATTCAGCCTCCGTGACCTTCCCTGAGTTCCAATGGGCAGATTCAAGCAGTTGCTAACTAGAGAAAGGAGGGGATATGAGATCAGGGAGAAATAGTCAAGAGCAGCCTTGGGGCAAGGTCCTTGTTCCCCACCAATGTAAACACACAACAATATCTTTGATCTATTTTGCAGATACTGAAACCCCCTCCAGATGGGAGACGTTAATGATTAAAAATGGCATGCTGCCACAAGCAGGCAGACCCCAGAGCAGCTAGACCTGAAGGCTGACGATGCTGGCTCCTACTTACTCACCACCAACCCATCAGAAGAATGTCCACAAGCTGGTCATGCCCTCTTTGAACCATTACTATAAAAACTTCTCACTATCCTCTCCAAGTTGGGACACACAATTTTTTTTTGAGGCAGGTATCCACTGTGTCCCCCTTTGTCTAGCAAAGTAATAAAGGTTCCCTGGCTCAGATGGTAAAGCGTCTGCCTGCAATGCGGGAGACGCAGGTTCGATCCCTGGGTTGGGAAGATCCCCTGGAGAAGGAAATGGCAACCCACTCTAGTACCCTTGACTGGAAAATCCCATGGACAGAGGAGCCTGGTAGACTACAGTCCATGAGGTTGCTAAGAGTCAGACATGACTGAGCGACTTCACTTTCTTTCCTACTTCACCCAAAACTCCACCTTTGAGATTTGGTTCGGCACCAGTGTACAGAGAAGCTGAGCTTTCGTCATCACAAGTGAGCAATAAAATAGAGTATTTGGCTAAGGAAGTATCTACAGAAAATGTGGAAGGAGCAGACTATTTGCTCTTGAATGCTTATAGTAAAATGGGGGAAGAGAGAGGTGGTTTAAAGATGGAATTGTTCATCAGAAGGGAACAGAAACTTAAAGGTACAGAACATTCTCAGCCTATCCATATTGTAAAACTGAGAAGGTCTATTGAGAAACAACTTTAACGACGATGTGGCCAAACCACCATCTCATAAGGCAATTTAGTCAGCCTTCTAAACAGAAGCCAGGAGCTATGGTTCAATGGAATAATGACCCTCACTTGTCCCCAAAGTTATCCAAAGCTCATGAAAACAATTTCAAAGGAAGGGCCACCAGTGCCTGTGGGACCTCCATACTCTTTGGCCTGTGTTAAATAAAATTAATATTTTATGGCAAGATAATAAAAATTTAAACATAAAAAATTTTCTCTGTCCTTTTGTCTCCTCTCTCCCCTCTACCATGCATCGCACATCTGCATTATGCATCGACCAGACTTCCCCATCAGCAGAAATACCTGCTCGACCATAAACCATAATCATTCTTCTAGCACCAACAAGACAACTCCTTAAAGGATAACATTCCTTCTTGATCTTGTAAGGGGCCATGAGGATGGCTAGAATTGGATTGTGGAAACTGTCAATACCACATAATTTAACGTCCAGCCCTCTGTCTCAAAATTTATATAGCTTTTATATAATTTATATATATTATATAAATAAAATTTATATAAACTTACATAACTGCTCTGGCTTCTAATGGGCAAAGCAGTTCTCATATTTCTGGGTCTTCTTCTCCACTGGCACAGAGTACAATCACCTGGGAAGCAGGGGACGTGGCTACCTCAACCTAGATTTGCAAGGAAAAGAGTGTCTCAGAGCCAGGCCAAAAAAAAAAAAAACAACACTGTAGGAGTGGGGCTACCACAGAGAGCACCCCCCTAGAGTGGTGCCCAGTAGAACCTGGAGGCAAGATCATCCCCCAGACCCCGGGACAGTAGAACTATCAGCAGGCAATTCCAGTCCAGGAAAGCCACAGGCACAGGACTGAAACCAGAGGGAAGGGGGGCAGAGATAAACAACCATTAAAGAACAAAAGATATAGCTGTTGATGATACAACATAACTGCTTAGAACCCATTAGGCCCAAGATGGTGGAAAATTCAACTTCCAGTGAACCCTGAGTCTCATTATATGCTCATTGTAATACATCAGCATATGTTAAATAAAACACCCACAGGTGCCATGACAGTTCCAAGGCCAATCATAAAAGGCCAAAAAAGTGGGTAGTGGCCCAATTCCTGAAAATCCCTGCCCCTTCCCCCCAAACAGTTGGAATAATACCCCCACTCATTAGCCTATGAAATTACCTAGCTCATAAATACCAACTACTGCATGTTTTGGGACCTCTCACCTTCTGAGATGGTCCACCCTCTATCTGTGGAGTGTGCTTCTCCTAGGACCACTCTTGCCTTTTCAGATGAACTGCATTCTGTTTATGGAATATGTATCTCTCTAAATAAATCCACTTCTTACTTATCACTTTGTCTCTCACTGCATTCTTTCTGCACTGAGGCAAAAAGAACCTGAACTAGGTCCTAAGACCAGGTGTGTGACTTAAAAGGTAGTGGGGTTCAAGTCCCAACTTGTGTTGTGCAGTTTCAGGGCTACACCCAACCTGTGAGAGCTATGGTGGGGTTTGTGTCAGCAGAGCCAGGGGTATGGGGCCTCCCAAAGCTGGGAGGGCAGGGCAACCTGGAGGCTTAAGGGCTGAAGCCCTGCAGAGCAAAGCTGGGGACCCACACCTCAGTCCAGAAGGTGGGACCTCTGCCCCAGCACAGTTGGTGAGCAGGATGAAAAAAATCAAAGAAGATTCTTATATTTTAAGGCTTCCGACTTGCTCAGGATCTGTACCTCCTCTCTTCTTGCCTTTTGGAATGGGGATATCTATCCTGTGCCTGTCCCACTATTATACTTTGGAAGTATAAAACTCGATTTCACAAGCTCACAGCTGAAGGGGAACTGCCTCAGGATGAAGCCACCTGGAGTCTGACCCATGTCTGATTTTGATATTTACACGAGACCGAACTTTAGAGTTGATCCTGCAAGGAGTTAAGACTTCTGAGGCTATTGATTGAATTTTGCACGGAAGAAGGATATGAATTTGGGAGAGACACGGATGGAATGCAATGAGCTGAATGTTTGCCTCCCTAAAATTCATATGTTGAAATCCCAATCTCCAAGGTGATGGCATTAGAAGGTGGGCCTGGTGATTAGGTCATGAGGGCAGAGCTCTCATGAATGGCCCTTATAAAAGAGACTCCAGAGAGTGGGATGAATGGAGAGAGTAGCATAGAAATATATACACTACCGTATGTAAAAGAGATAGCCAGTGGGAATTTTCTGTATGACACAAGGGCTCTGTGACAACCTACAAGGGTGGAATGGGGTGAGAGGTAGAAGGGAGGCTCAAGAGAGAGGGGACATATGTATATACCTATGGCTGATTCATTTAGACGTATAGCAGAAACCAACACAATATTGTAAGGCAATTATCCTTCAATTAAAAATAAATAAATTTTAAAAATGAGAGACTCCAGAGAGATCATTCAGTCTTTCTGCCATGTGAGGTTACATTTAAAAAAAAAAAAAAAAGCTGTCTAGGAAGCAGGCCTTCACCAGACACCAGATCTGCCAGTGCCTTGATTTTGGACCTCTCAGCCTCCAGAATTGTGAGAAATAAATTCTGTTGTTTATAAGCCACTCAGTTTATGGGATATTTGTTATGGTAGGCCAAACTGACAACTCCAGCTTTCAAGATTTTAAGAAATGAGTTTAACAGATTTTTTTTTTTTTAGAGCAGTTTTAGTTTCATAGCAAAACTGAGCAGAAAGTACAAAGTTCCCATTTACTCACACCCAATACGTTGCATCTTTTAATCTGTCTTTTGTTCTTTTATTATTAAAAAAAATACTGATACCTGCAAAAACTATCATTTAAATAGTTGGTAGTCATTGGGGGCTGGGATTCCAGAAGGTAGGAGTGATGATACTGGAGAAAGATGGGATGAGTTAGTATTTGGCCTCAACTGTACCCTTACTTTGGAGTTGCCTAGCCTGGTATTTGGGTCCAATGCCAGAGATTCATTGGTCTGGAATGCACAGTTAGAAAGAACCCAGATGATTCTAAGTGTGTCAAGATTTACGAGCAAGAAGACAAAGCCACGTTCAATCAAAGTGGGGACGATTAGACACAGTTAAATTCTTTCATCCAGACTGAGGTTTTTCCCTTCGATTATAGCTCAATGAGGTTAGTATGTGTAAAAGTATAAATGGAGGTACCAGGCAGTCCTCACGCCTGGGGCTATGAGATATCAGATCAAATCGCTCCTCTTGCCCTGGCCTTAGTCACAGCATCTTAACCGTAAGCTATCTTTTTTATCTCTGAGAAATAGCCAGTCCACTTTTACTTTCAATCCTCAAAGCTAATTTCTTCAAATAGAGTTTTGATTTTCCGTTTCATCCTAAAAATGCTTTACCTGAACCAAGGGACGGCTGAGGTTTCAGCAATTCTCTTTGCAGCCTTGCAGTTGTGAATAAGCTAGTTATTGCCTGACTATCTCACTGACATCTGCCTCTTTTCAGTTTTCCATTTAAAAACGGAGGCAGGTGTTGTAGAAATTGGAAAGAGGACAGTCCAGACACCTTTTCCTTGAAATCTCTACTTGTGTCCACAATCCTCTGGATTTCTAAAGCCTGTCATGAATAATCCCCAGAGGCAGCATTGAAAATGGAATCTTGTTTTATTCTTCTGAGAACTTTCATTCCTTCCCCCTCCTTCCAATCCAGATCTTCCTGGTTTGGTTATACCCAAGTCGCATTGGCAGTACAGGAGTCACAGATCTGAGCTCCATCACCTCCAGGTTTCTCTGAAACTGGCTGGGAAGAAAATGTAGCTCAGCTGGCAAAGAATCTGCCTGCAATGCAAGAGACCCGGGTTGGATCCCTGGATTGGGAAGATCCCCTGGAGAAGGGAAAGGCTACCCACTCCAGTATTCTGGCCTGGAGCATCCCATGGATTCTATAGTCCACGGGGTCACAAAGAGTTGGATACGACTGAATGACTTTCACTTCACAGGATGTGCGCAGGACCCTTCCCTTGCTTCTTTGTCAGCAGAAATAGTCCACTCCTCATTGCAGAGTCTGGAAAGGCAGATGAGATGAAGGTTTCCCATTTTCCAGTCCCATGTCACATGTTTCAAGTCCAAGTTCAGATGTGCTGTATCTGACACCTGCCAAGTCAGGGACTAGCACTGGGGAAGAAAGACAAGATCAGAGATGCTCTTCCTAACAGTTGTGTTCACCAACTCTAAATGTTGCCTTCAAGGATTCAGAGCCACCTTCACAGCATCTGGAGGTGTACCTCATCTAGCACACTGCATAGAATGTAGCAAGGTGCCAGGATTTCTTTTCAAAACTTCAAAACCCCCATAGTTTTCTGGTCTTGAGAAGCTTTTTCCATCTTTCCCTGGGTCTTTTCTTTCTTCTTTTTTTAAAATTGAAGTATAGTTGATGTACAATATTATATAAGTTACAGGTGTAAAATACAGTGATTCACAATTTTTTGAAGGCCACACTTCATTTATAGTCATTATAAAATATTGGCTACCTTCCCTAAGTTCTATAATACATCCTTGTAGCTTGTACCTCTTAATCCCCTACCCCTACATTGCCCATCCCCTTTTCCTGCTCCCTACTGGTAACCACTGGTTTGTTCTCTATATCTGTTCTTTTTTGTTATACCCGCTAGTCTGTTGTATTTTTTAGACTCTACATATAAGTGATATTCGGAGAAGGCAATGGCACCCCACTCCAGTACTCTTGCCTGGAGAATCCCGGGGACGGTGGAGCCTGGTGGGCTGCCGTCTATGGGGTCGCACAGAGTTGGACACGACTGAAGCGACTTAGCAGCAGCAGCAGCATAAGTGATATTATCCAGTATTTGTCTTCTCTCTCTGGCTTATATCACTGAGCATAACACCTTTCAAGTTCAGCCTCCCTCCTCACTCCTTCAATGAGCCTCCACATCCCTAATAAAGAATATAAGAGTAAGAAGGGGAGTTAATGGCTTCTAGAGGTCTGGAAAACTCTGTTTCTTGGGCCAAGGCCAAAGCCTCTGTTAGAATCGGAAAGTCTGTCTGCAATCTTAAGCTAGGAAAGGGGAAAAGTGCCTCTCGTTCACTTCAGGAGAACAAATAACATATCACATCATCCCGACTTAAAAACTAACATTAGGGAAAAGCAAATATTGTATATATTAACACATACATGTGGAATCTAGAAAAATAGTACAGATGATCTTATTCAAAAACGTAGAGAACAAACATATGGATACCAAAGGGGGAAGGAGTGGATGGGATGAATCTGGAGACTGGGATTGACATATATACACTACTATGTATAAAATAGGTAACTAATGAGAACCTACTTTATAGCATAGGGAACACCACTCAATGCTCTGTGGTGATCTAAAGGGGAAGGAAATCTAAAAAGGAGCGGATATATGTATATGTATGTCTGATTCACTTTGCTCTATAGCAGAAACTAACACAACACTGTAAAGCAATAAAAAATAATTAAATTATTTAAATTAAAAATTAAATTTAAAAATAATTAATTAAATTTAATTTAAAAATTAACTTAAAAAAACTCACATTAACCTTTACCTCATGCCACAGACCTATCTTGCCCAGTCCAATCCAACCAGCTCATCTAGAAGGTGGTTACTTTTTTGCACCCTCAAAGCCCTTATATTTTGAGTTATTCAATTAGTTACTTTTACATTATCTAGTCACATGTATGAGCCTCATTTTCCTCAATGGGATATTAAGTCCCTTAAATATCAAGGGAATAGTGTTTACTTCATTCTGCCTGCTGTGCAGAAGGTCAGCAATGTTGATTTCTCCTTATATCAGGGGAAATAAAAGCCTCCTGAAATAAAGACCAGGCCCTTAACCCATTTCTCAGCTAGCTGTACTTCTTTTGGATTATCGCATCATCCAAAGAGAAAATACTCTCCATCTATCTCTCACTTGCTCCTCCTTTCCTCTAAACTAATGAGATGGACTCTCTTTCCACCTTGATAAATAAGAATTTAGGCCTAAATATAATTCAATTAAAGAAAATGAACATCTCTCACATCCAAATGTTAGTCAATCATACCTATAAAAATGCATGTGGACAAATACGCTTTCTCATAACTTATCATGTGAACTGGATGAATCACATAGTCTTTAGATGACCCAGACTATTACATGTTCAAACTTGTATGTAAATTTACTAAACCGAATTGTCTCTCTTCAGGCAGGAATTCTTTCCATGTTAGGATTCCATAAATAGCAACTCTTCCTCTCTATTTCTCTACCTCATCTATGAATAGAATCAAATGTTGAGTGTGCTGTGGTGTGGAAGGTTGTGAAACTTCCCGTCTCTTTTCAAATACTGGATTGTGGGTAAAGTTATGGTTTTAGGTGATGGGTCAATAAAATTCTGTCTCAATTCCAGCTATAAGATCTGGGGTCAATTCCAGCTATAAGATCTGGGGTCAATTCCAGCTATAAGATCTGGGGCCAATTCCAGCTATAAGATCGGGGGTCAATTCCAGCTATAAGATCTGGGGTTGCTGTTATTCCCCACAAAGCATCTATTACAATACAGCAATCGTTACACTGATTAAACTGTTACAAAAAGAACATTATCAAGTGAGCACTGAATCATACAGCCAATTTTCAAAGAAAATTCACGAGGCATAACCAAGCTTTGACTCATATCTTCAATTGCCTCCCCCCACCCCATACCCTCTACTTGAATGTCCCACATAAAATAACATGAAATTACTTCACTTTTGCTAAATTGTGTATTGAGATGTTACCATTGTACCTGGAACCGATCAAATATTTTAAAGTTAGGGGGATAGACAAGACCTGATGTTTAGTAGTAAAACTATCTCTAAAATGAAATAATTTGGGGGCATGTTCCACTTTACTGCACCCACTCCACATATATTCCTTATCACTGCAACTACATCCACATTGCTTCAGCAAATTGGGTGCCATCAAGTGATTTATCAGTCAATTTAGAAAAGTGGCAAGGCTCTAAGTCTGCTAACGGGGCAGTTCTTTACCCCCTCCCATCTGACTGGCTGGAGCAGGACAAGATAAAAAAAGCAACTTAGATGAGTGTCTCAGAAATGCTGATACTGATGCTATAGATTCTTTGAATTTCATGTAGACTGACCCTTTTCTCCAATAGAGTAGACCCCCATCTTGGCTGCTCCACTGCTAGGGTTGTCTCGTCCCCACAGTCCCCATACGTTGTGCTTTGTTGACAGTGTGCAGTCAGTTTAGTTATCAATTTTCAGCTCCCTCATCTGGATTTCTTCCCTGGCATATCCAGGCCACAGGACTAGAGGACAACTTCTGTCCTGTTCCTGCCTGGAGGTGGCACACCACTCTGTTACTACTCCTTCTGCTCACTCCTGTCTCAGCCTCAGCAAATACAACCGACTGCAGCTCAGCAAACTCCAGCAGAAAAAAAAAACAGCGAGGGAGAGAGAATGGTCTCCTACTCTTCAAAACTTCTTGGAAAGACCTGACAAGGAAATGCAACAAGCCCCTTTTAATTTCCACTGTGGTGGGGAAAGAAAAAAGAAAAGAGAAAGCAAAAGAAATCTCTGCCCCTCTGGGCTAGAGTCACATTAGGAGTGAGATCCTCTTGATTTTACCTTCTTAGGGTCTGCATTTTTATTCTTGACGGTAAGCATCTGCTAAAGCAATGATTACCTTTATGGAAATGGGTAACAGGCAACATAGGGAAAGGTTTAACAGGTCACGTGGGAAAGGCATAGGGATGCTTTCCATTAATATTTCAGATATTATCAGCCTCTCAACTAACATTCATCAGATCTTTCTCTTTGTTGACTTTATTTTTATATTTATTTGGCTGCACTGGGTCTTAGTTGCAGCATGTGGGATCTAGTTCCCTGACCAGAGATCAAATCCGGCCCCCTTGCATTGGGAGCACAGAGTCTTAGCTATGGAACCAATAGGGAAGTCCCTTGACTTTATTTTTATACTATAATATTTTGAGTTTTAAGATAACCTGTGAGAGATAGAGGGCCACGTAGAAAACTCAGATGTTAGGGGTCAGGCAGACCAAGCTATCTCTAATTAGTTGTATAAATAAAAGCAGGTTAGTCTTTCACCTCCAGTACTCTTGCCTGGGAAACCCCATGGACGGAGGAGCCTGGTAGGCTGCAGCCCATGAGGTCGCGAAGAGTTGGACACGACTGAGCGACTTCACTTTCACTTTTCACTTTCATGCACTGGAGGAGGAAATGGCAACCCACTCCAGTATTCTTGCCTGGAGAATCCCAGGGACAGGGAGCCTGGTGGGCTGCCGTCTATGGGGTCGCACAGAGTCGGACATGACTGACGCAACTTAGCAGCAGCAGCAGTCTGTTTCACAGATGGTTTGTCCCCTGTTTTACTGGATAATAAAAAAAATGTACCTCTTTAGGTTATAAAAATTCAACTAAGTTCCTTTAAGCACTAAACCTGTAAGCACTTAATAGTTTCAATATTTTTGTGTTTTAAGCATTCATTTCAAATATTAATAATTTTAATAGTCTATTCAGTTGATCATTTTAAAACTTTCACTCTAAATCATCAGTTCTAATCTATAGGTTTCAGTTCAGTCACTCAGTCTCTCCAACACTTTTCGACCTCATGGACTGTAGCACATCTGGCTTCCCTGTCCATCATCAACTCCCAGAGCTTACTAAAACTCATGTCATCGCGTCGGAGATGTCATCCAACCATCTCACCCTCTGTCAGCCCCTTATCCTCCTGCTTTCAATCTTGTGTGGAATCAGGGTCTTTTCAAATGAGTCAGCACTTCACATCAGGTGGCCAAACTATTGCAGTTTCAGCTTCAGCATCAGTCTTTCCAATGAATATTCAGGACCGATTTCCTTTAGGATGGACTGGTTGGATCTCCTTGCAGTCCAAGGGACTCTCAAGAGTCTTCTCCAACACCACAGTTCAAAAGCATCAATTCTTCAGCGCTCAGCTTTCTTTCTAGTCCAACTCTCACATTCATATATGACTACTGGAAAAACCATAGCCTTGACTAGACGGCCCTTTGTTGGCAAAGTAATGTCTCTGCTTTTTCATATGCTGTCTAGGTTGGTCATAGTTTTTCTTCCAAGGAGCAAGCATCTTTTAATTTCATGGCTGCAGTCACCACCTGCAGTGATTTTGGAGCCCCCCAAAATAAAGTCTCTCCCTGTTTTCATTGTTTCCCCATCTATTTGCCATGAAGTGATGGGATGCCACGATTTTAGTTTTCTGAATGTTGAGTTTTAAGCCAACTTTTTCACTTTCCTCTTTAACTTTCATCGAGGCCCTTTGGTTCTGCTTCACTTTCTGCCATAAGGGTGGTTCAGTTCAGTTCAGT
Organism: Giraffa tippelskirchi; assembly: GCF_054371585.1. NCBI lineage: Eukaryota > Metazoa > Chordata > Mammalia > Artiodactyla > Giraffidae > Giraffa > Giraffa tippelskirchi. The sequence goes on along the minus strand of NC_137280.1, from coordinate 33,430,962 downwards.
TCAGTCGCTCAGTCGTGTCTGACTCTTTGCTACCCCATGAATCGCAGCATGCCAGGCCTCCCTGTCCATTACCAACTCCCGGAGTTGACCCAAACCCATGTCCATCGAGTCGGTGATGCCATCCAGCCATCTCATCCTCTGTCATCCCCTTCTCCTCCTGCCCTCAATCCTTCCCAGCATTAGGGTCTTTTCCAATGAGTCAACTCTTCACATTAGGTGGCCAAAGTATTGGAGTTTCAGCTTCAACATCAGTCCTTCCAATGAACACCCAGGACTGACCTCTTTTAGGATGGACTGGTTGGATCTCCTTGCAATCCAAGGGACTCTCAAGAGTCTTCTCCAATACCACAGTTCAAAAGCATCAATTCTTCGGCGCTCAGCTTCCTTCACCGTCCAACTCTCACATCTATACATGACCACTGGAAGAAACATAGCCTTGACTAGACCGACCTTTGTTGGCAAAGTAATGTCTCTGCTTTTACATATGCTATCTAGGTTGGTCATAACCTTCCTTCCAAGGAGTAAGCGTCTTTTAATTTCATTGCTGCAATCACCATCTGCAGTGATTTTGGAGTCCCAAAATATAAAGTCTGACACTGTTTCCACTGTTTCCCCACCTATTTCCCATGAAGTGATGGGACTGGATGCCATGATCTTAGTTTTCTGAATGTTGAGCTTTAAGCCAACATTTTCACTCTCCTCTTTCACTTTCATCAAGAGGCTCTTTAGTTCTTCTTCACTTTCTGCCATAAGGGTGGTATCATCTGCATACCTGAGGTTATTGATATTTCTCCTGGCAATCTTGATTCCAGCTTGTGTTTCTTCCAGCCCAGTGTTTCTCATGACGTACTCTGCATATAAGTTAAATAAGCAGGGTGACAATATACAGCCTTGATGTACTCCTTTTCCTACTTGGAACCAGTGTGTTGTTCCATGTCTAGTTCTAACTGTTGCTTCTTGACCTTTTTACAGATTTCTCAGGAGGCAGGTCAGGTATTTCCATCTGTTTCAGAATTTTCCACCGTTTGTTGTGATCTACACAGTCAAAGGCTTTGGCATAGTCAATAAAGCAGAAGTAGATGTTTTTCTGGAACTCTTGCTTTTTTGATGATCCAACAGATGTTGGCAATTTGATCTCTGGTTCCTCTGCCTTTTCTAAACCCACTTTGAACATCTGGAAGTTCACAGTTCACATACTGCTCAAGCCTCGCTTGGAGAATTTTGAGCATTACTTTGCTAGCTTGTGAAATTAGTGCAATTTTGTGGTAGTTTGAACATTCTTTGGCATTGCCTTTCTTAGGGATTGGAATGAAAACTGACCCTTTCCAGTCCTGTGGCCACTGCTGAGTTTTCCAGATTTGCTGGCATATTGAGTGCATCACTTTCACAACATCATCTTTTAGGATTTGAAATAGCTCAACTGGAATTCTATCACCTGCACTAGCTTTGTTTCTGGTGATGCTTTCTAAGGCCCACTTGACTTTGCACTCCAGGATGGCTGGCTCTAGTCCAGTGATCACATTATTGTGATTATCTGGGTCATGAAGATCTTTTTTGTATAGTTTTCCTATGTTTTCGTGCCACCTCTTCATAATATCTTCTGCTTGTTAGGTCCATACCATTTCTGTCCTTTATTGTGCCCATCTTTGCATGAAATGTTCCTTTGCTATCTCTAATTTTCTTGAAGAGATCTCTAGTCTTTCCCATTCTATTGTTTTCCTCTATTCCTTTGCACTGATCACTGAGGAAGACTTTCATATCTCTCCTTGCTATTCTTTGGAACTCTGCATTCAAATGGGTATATCTTTCTTTTTCTCCTTTGCCTTTTGCATTTTTTCTTTTCTCAGCTATTTGTAAGGCCTTGTCAGACAACCATTTTGCCTTTTTGCATTTCTTTTTCTTGGGGATGGTCTTGATCACTGCCGCCTGTATAATGTCACAAACCACTGTCCATAGTTCTTCAGGCACTCTGTCTAAATAAAGACAGTTTTTATCAATCTGTAGGTTTATTGAACACTAAAATGTCATTGTCCATGTGTCAGCAAAGCTATGGGAAAACTGTCAGTCTTGTACAAAGCTCACTGAAGGGCATTTGTCAGAAAGAAGTAAAATCCTTAAATTATGTACTTTAACCTAATAGTTGCACTTCTAAAAATACATCCCATGAAAATAATTGGATGTGTGCAAAGATGTATGTACAAATAGTTTTTATCATAGCACTTATACATCTAATTATCAGAACAAAGAGGGAACTGATTCAGTGATTGTATATACATACAGAGAATAATGGTACTTCCCTAGTGGCTCAGCTGTAAAGAATCCAACTTCAATGCAGGGGACGCAGGTTTGATCCCTGAGTTGGGAAGTCCATTACTTTAATATATTTACCGGAAGGATGGTGTTTTCTCCACGCTTGTAGATCAACAGCTGCTTCAGTTGTCTAAACACCATTCAATCAGGCGAGCAGCAGGATTCTGTTATAAAGGTTGGACCAGAGAGCCCATGGTTATGTATCCATAGTCACACCTACTTTCCCATACAGCTGGTCCCTTGGTCTGAGCAATCTCAGTCACTGTATGGAAGACCTCCAGGGTGTTGGGAGTGAGGATAATCACATGATCAGGGCATCGGTTGTTAGCAGCCAGCACTCACAGCAGCTGGAGGATAGGTGCAATGATTCAATAAAAGAGCTCTGGGCAGGAAACCAAATGTTTAGTATAGCATGTATGACTTCTATAATCAGAAAAATAGCAAAAAAGCTAAAGAAAGCTTTTATATTCAGCTATGTATTTTAAAATGCTGCACTTAGCTATAATTTAAATCCAAGTACTACATGAATTTACATTCTCATCTTTCACAGGAGGGAATCAATGCATGCGTGAAGTCGCTCCAGGCATGTCTTTGAGACCCTATGGACCATAGCCTTCCAGGGTCCTCTGACCATGGAATTTTCTAGGCAAGAATACTGGAACAGGTTGTCTTTTCCTCCTCCAGGGGATCTTCCTGACCCAGGGATCAAACCTGCATCTCATGTCTCCTGCATTGGCAGGTGGGTTCTTTACTATTAGTGCTACCTGAGAAGCCCAAGGGCATCAATAGGTAGCATCTAAATTTGATAAGTCAAGAAGTAGAATTATAACATATTATTTTAAAAACTTGAAATTAGATCTTAAACATAAACACTCAGGTTAGTAGCAGAAAATACAATTTCATACAGTTAAGTGAATTAAGAAGACAGACATCATAAAAGTTGACAGTATTTTTCCTTGTGGAAGTTTAACAATATAGAGCTTTCAAGAAGAACATTACAGACACAGAAAAACTTCAGTTTAATGTTTAAAGACCATACTTCAATCAGCAAGATAAACATTTTTTGTACCTCATCTGTGTCTCTTATTGAGATTGCCTCTCAAAAAAAAAATATGAAACACCTGTTTGAAATAAGAATGAATTAACAGGTATGTCAGCGGCTGTTCAACAACTGGTTAAGGAACCAAATGCCTATGTCTTCATCTGGCAAAGTCCCCACTGACCAAATTAAAGTTAAATTATCTTGGCCTTCCTCATTTCCTCAAAGAAGACTTTATTGGGAATGCCAGAGGAATGCTATTCTGTGCTAGAAGGGAGAAAAATTCATACTTATTCCCTTCAGTCCTACTTTGTTTTTCCTGCTAACCCTTTATCACATTACTGAAGAAAACTAAGAGTAAATTTTAAAGGCCTTGATTAGAGATGAAGGAGATGATTAAGTTAGCACTGTAAATTTTAAAAGCTGCAATGAATCCTGAATCACAGAGCCCCTTTCTCACCCTGTATTGGTTCATATATTCATCCAACCAATGTTAATTGATCATCTCTTAGTTGGCCAGGACTGAAATGCACAATACAGCAATATCTCCAAATGAAACAGATACGGCTCCTGTATTACTAGAGTTAAGGCGTCTGAGGCAAGAGTGTGGTTGAGTTGGTTTATGGCTGCACCCCAATGGAAGCATGTTGGAATATTTTTAATTTGTTGGTATCCCTTGCTCATCTGTATAAATCAGTACTGAGGATGCATCCCCAGATGATACTGATAACATGAACAGATTTCTGTTTCCAACTCTCGAGGTCTTAATAGGCTTGTTAAATTCCTGAGGGTTTAAGCTGAAAGAAACTCAGGACTAAATGTGTTTGTTTCTGTGCATCAGATAAAACAGCTGTTTCTCCCAGTCTTTATCCACTGGCTCTGCGTAGATCAACCACTTCAATTGGCCTAGCCAATCTCCTGACTGTCTCTCAAACCTCTGTGAATGTCCAAGCTGTTTTTTGTTTTTTTTAGTGACTCTCAGTAGTTGAGAGGGTGACAAGACTCTTTAGTATCCCAAAGGGGAGGATCCCATTCAGCCCTAGATGCAGGCTGATAGAAAGCCAGAATCTCAAGCAGCAGCTCGGAAAGCATGGATGGAGTCATGCCCTTTCCAGAGAGAAAATGGGAGATACTTTGCTTCTTGGAGAGCTTCCCAAGTGGTGCTAGTGGTAAAGAACTCTCCTCCCAATAGAGGAGATGAAAGAGAGGTGGGTTCGAATCCTGGGTCAGCAAGATCCCCCGGAGGAGGGCATGGCAACCCACTCCAGTATTCCTGCCTGGAGAATCCCATGGACAGAGGAGCCTGGCAGGCTACAGTTCATGGGGTTGCAAAGAGTTGGACACGACTGAAGTGATTTAGCACGCACACACTTGCATGTGCTTCTTGGAATACCACCATAGATGCACTTTTTAATTTAGTTTTATTTTTTGACTTAGCACGTTCATTTTCATTGAGATATAATTCACTTAACAAAAATTTACCATTTAAAAATGCACACTTGAGTAGTTTTTATTGCACAACTGTCACTTCTAATTCTAGAACATTTCCATCACTCCCCTCCCCCAAAAAAATCCCATTCCTTATAACAGCACAATATCCCTCCTTTCTCTAGCATCTAGCAACCATTAATCTACCTTTTGTCCAGGGATTTGCCCACTCTGGACATTTTGTATAAATGTAAGTGAACACTAATGACCTTCTACATCTGACTTAGAATAATATTTTCTAGGTTCATCCATACTGTAGCATGTATCTACTAGGTTCATTTTAAGGCTAAGTCATATTTTACTGTATATATATATCACATTTTGTTTATCTGCTCAGACCCTGATGGAAATTTATGTTATCTTCACTTCTAAGGTAGCAAGCATAATGCTGCTATAACATTATTGTACAGGTTTTTGTTTAAACACATGCTTTCAATTCTCTTGGAGATACATATATATACATACATACATATGCATATATATATATATATATATATATATATATATATATATGGAATTTCTGGGTCATATAATTCAATTCAGTTCAGTCGCTCAGTCGTGTCCGACTCTTTGCGACCCCATGAACCGCAGCATGCCATGCCTCCCTGTCCATCACTAACTGCCTGCGTCCACTCAAACCCATGTCCATCAAGTCAGTGATGCCATAGAGCCATCTCATCCTCTGTCGTCCCCTTCTCCTCCTGCCCTCAATCTTTCCCAGCATCAGGGTCTTTTCTAATGAGTCAGCTCTTCGCATCAGGTGGCCAAAGTATTGGAGTTTCAGCTTCAACATCAGTCCTCCCAATGAACACCCACGACTGATCTCCTTTAGGATGGACTGGTTGGATCTCCTTGCAGTCCAAGGGACTCTCAAGAGTCTTCTCCAACACCACAGCTCAAAAGCATCAATTCTTCGGCACTCAGCTTTCTTTCTAGTCCAACTCTCACATTCATACATGACCACTGGAAAAACCATAGCCTTGACTAGACAGACCTTTGTTGGCAAAGTAACGTCTCTGCTTTTTAATATGCTGTCTAGGTTGGTCATAACTTTCCTTCCAAGGAGTAATCATCTTTTAATTTCATGGCTTACAGTCACCATCTGCAGTGATTTTGGAGCCCAGAAAAATAAAGTCAGCCACTGTTTCCCCATCTATTTGCCATGAAGTGATGGGACCGGATGCCATGATCTTAGTTTTCTGAATGGTGAGCTTTAAGCCAACTTTTTCACTCTCCTCTCTTTCACTTACATCAAGAGGCCCTTTAGTTCTTCTTCACTTTCTGCCATAAGGGTGGTGTCATCTGAATATCTGAAGTTATTGATATTTCCCCCAGCAATCTTGATTCCAGCTTGTACTTCCTCCAGCCCAGCGTTTCTCATGATGTACTCTGCATGTAAGTTAAGTAAGCAGGGTGACAATATACAGCCTTGACGTACTCCTTTTCCTATTTGGAACCAGTCTGTTGTTCCATGTCTAGTTCTAACTGCTGCTTCCTGACCTGCATATAGGTTTCTCAAGAGGCAGGTCAGGTGGTCTGGTATTCCCATCTCTTTCAGAATTTTCCACAGTTTATTGTGATCCACACAGTCAAAGGCTTTGGTATAGTCAATGAAGCAGAAGTAGATGTTTTTCTGGAACTCTGTTGCTTTTTTGATGATCCAGAGGAAATTGGCAATTTGATCTCTGGTTCTCTGCCTTTTCTAAAACCAGCTTGAACATCTGGAAGTTCACGATTCACGTACTGTTGAAGCTTGGCTTGGAGAATTTTAAGCATTACTTTACTGCATGTGAGATGAGTGCAGTTGTGTGGTAGTTTGAGCATTCTTTGGCATTGCCTTTCTTTGGGATTGGAATGAAAACTGACCTTTTCCAGTCCTGTGGCCACTGCTGAGTTTTCCATATTTCCTGGCACATTGAGTGCAGCACTTTCACAGCGTCATCTTTTAGGATTTGAAATAGCTCAACTGAACTCCATCACCTCCACTAGCTTTGTTCGTAGTGATGCTTTCTAAGGCCTACTTGACTTCACATTCCAGGATGTTTGGCTCTAGGTGAGTGATCACACCATTGTGATTGTCTGGGTTGTGAAGAACTTTTTTGTACAACTCCTCTGTGTATTCTTGCCACCTCTTCTTAATATCTTCTGCTTCTGTTAGGTCCCTGCCATTTCTATCCTTCATTGAGATCCCACATCCAAAGTAAGAGAAACCCAGGTAAGATGGTGGGCACTGAGAGAGGTCATATAATTATTCCTGTTTAAATTTTGAGGAACTCGCAGCACTGTTTACAATAGCCAGGACATGGAAGCAACCTAGATGTCCATCGGCAGACGAATGGATAAGGAAGCTGTGGTACATATACACAATGGAATATTACTCAGCCATTAAAAAAAATACATTTGAATCGGTTCTACTGAGATGGATGAAACTGGAGCCCATTATACAGAGTGAAGTAAGCCAGAAAGAAAAACAACAATACAGTATACTAATGCATATATATGGAATTTGAAAGATGGTAATGATAACCCTATATGCGAGACAGAATAAGAGACACAGATGCACAGAACAATTTTATGGACTCTGAGGGAGAAGGTGAGGGTGGGACGTTCTGGGAGAATAGCATTGAAACATGTATATTATCATATGTGAAACAGAACACCATTCCATGTTCGATGCATGAGACAAGGGCTCAGGGCCGGGGCAATGGGATGACCCAGAGGGATGGGATGGGGAGGGAGGTGGGTGGGGGGTCCAGGAAGGGGAACACATGTAAACCCATGGCTGATTCATGTCAATGTATGGCAAAAACTATTACAATATTGTAAAGTAATTAGCCCCCAACTAAAATAAATAAATTTATTAAAAAAAAAATTTTTGAGGAACTCACATTCAATTTTAAGTCAATTAAATAATCATCATTCAGCACCATTTGTCCACTTTCATTCATCTTCTACAACCCTTGTGCCAAAGAGAATTTGAGATAGTTCACAGTGAAAAGGTGCTTCCCAGGTGGCTCAATGGTAAATAATTGGCCTGCCAATGCAGGAGCCGTGGGTTTGATTTCTGAGTCAGGAAGATTCCCTGGAGGAGGAAATGGCAACCCACTCTAGTATGTTTGCCTGGGAAATCCTGTGAACAGAGGATCCTGGCGGGCTACGATTCATAGGGTTGCAAAGAGTGGGACATGACTGAGTGACTGAGCAGGAACACACCTAGTGAAAAGAGGGCTTCCCTGGTCACAGGTGGTAAAGAACCCGCCTGCCAACGCAGGAGACTCAGGTTCGATCCTTGGGATGCAAAGATTCCCTGGAGAAGGAAATGGCAATCCACTCCAGTATTCTTGCCCGGGAAATTCCATGGACAGAGGAGCCTGGCATGTTACAGTCCCTGGGGTCGCAAAGAGCCAGACATGACTTAGAGACTAAACCACAACAACAAAGTAGTGAAAAAAAGTACAGCATGATAGTTATCTTAAAAAATTAATACAGTAAAAAAGCACAAAATATGTAGTATACACTTCAGTGATTCTTAATCTTTTGGGGCTATGTGTCCCTTGGAGAAGTGTATAAAAGCCATGAACGTAGCTTAAGAGACTATGACATTCAAGGAGGGAAGACCCTTATGTATTGAATGTGGGATAAGGTGGGTTCAGTAATTGTGTGTTCTATTTGGCTTGGAAGTTTCCAGGAGCCAAAACTATTCCTGCTATGCAAAGGAGACCCTAGCCTTTCCAACTCATTTCACAACTATACACAATAATTACTTTAGACTACAATGTAATAGAGCAGAAAACAGACTATAACAGCATAACTTAAAACTGGTTCCAGGAAATCTCTACTCTTAAAAGCCCATGGGCACAATCCAGTCTTAGAGACATAAGATTATCTGGAACCGTTCCCTGCCTAGTGCCAGCCTGCCTCTGTATCATAAACACTAGGTCTACTTACCCTGCAAATTAATTGGGGGATTTTTTTCATTGTAAATCCCTTTTTGTTTCCTATTCCTCATCTCCTGAAGGATTTGAAGGAAAACTGTAAATTATCTCATTTCATATGAATTTCTTCTATCACCTCCACCCATCTATGGTGGTGGTGGTTCAGTTGCTAAGTCATGTACGACTCTTGGCAGCCCCATGGACTGTAGCCTGCCATGCTCCTCTGTCCACGGGATTTCTCGGGCAAGAATACAGAGATGGATTGCCATTTCCTTCCCCAGGGGATCTTCCCGACCCAGGGATCGAACCCAAGTCTTCTGCATTGGCAGCTAGATTCTTTACCACTAAGCCACCAGTGAAGCCCTCTCCTATGTAGGCCTTCTTCTTATAACACTGTACGAGTCTGCCTTTTATTCAGGGATAACTTTTAATGCTGATTTTAGCTTTTTACCAGACCCTGAGGACCAGTATTCATTTTTCTCCCTTCTCTGTTCCTAGACCAGTGCTGTGCACAGGTAACTTCTCAGCAGATAGTTGTTGCAATGAAATGAATCATCTCAGATCTTGACCCAAAAGAGCTGATACTTTTTTTTAAGTATTTCATGAGCATTCTTTCATCTTGCTACAATGAGAAACTTCTGCTTCCATATCCAATGCTCACTTCTTTTTTAAAGTCAATAACTCCCTGTAAATTTTAGCATTAAATCACATGTACAGCAGAAAAGACTATTCAAGACATAGGGCACCTTAACCCAGATCACAAGTTCCTGTCTAGTATTGTTTTACTACTTTCCTGAAGGAAGTTACACATTCAGGCTTTCTCTGAACACTGTTACAGAATTGCCCAACATTCATGAGAGTTTGTATTATGGAAATATTCTACCCTTGTTTGTCTAAGATTATATATTGCTAACATCTGAGTCTATAAATCATAGATGGTCTCAAAGAGGCATCCTAACTCTTAATGTATGTTTTACTACATTCTAAGTCTAAACAGGGGAGTCACATAAACTATATTTGCCATTAACCTTAGCGGTCAGTGACCTCATCTCCCCAGGTCTCCAAACCATTAATCATTATATCCCACCACTTCTACCCTCCTTACTTCCAAATGTTTTGGATGTTACCATATTTTGTTTTCAGGCCCTCTAACATTGGAGGGTACAAGGTCCTCTATAAAAGTATTCAGTATATCATTAATCTGAATGTCTTGATACTTGCCATAAGGGACAAAACAATTTTTTTTTTTTTGCAATTTCAGCCTGTTAATCTTACCTAGAAGCCCCAGCCTGCATCATTTTTCTTGCATATCAACCTTTATAGGGGTTTTTGTTTTGTTAGAACTTGTGTAGCCCTTCCTCATAAATCATCTACTTAGGCCCATAATCATTTAATTTTCCTCTTCAGTTAACTCTCTCTGGGTAGTACAAATCAGATTATTACATTATGTATTTGCATAATTTTTCCAAAGTGAATCAAAGAATTTCTCACAAACACATTCCCATTAACCATTCTGACAGTTCCAGATAGAAGATAAGGGGAAAACAGATATGTTTAGGTGTAGAGGAAACTTAGTCATGGAGCATTTCAGTAAGGAGTGGGTTTGAACCTAAACATTATCCTATACAAACCAGATTGGTCCAACTTTACAGTATCAGGGCCACTTGACATGTTTCCGGGAAAAGAGGACACGCTTTTGTCCATTCTGCTAGTCTTGAGAATATGGAGTCTCCATATGATTTCACAGAACAGCCTCGGGTTTTGTCAGAAAGGACTTGCCACCAAACCTCTGGTGAGCATTTCCATGACACTTGTTTGTTGCTGTTGATCCTGGCTGTTCTCATCCTTTGGCCCTCCTCCCTGCATCCGATTCTAGACCAACCTGAACAGTATGCTACACCTTGAGACACACAATAGAGAAGAGGTTCAAAGCCCTGGGCGATTCTACCACTTGAACCAATTTCTTTAGGCTCCCATCTTGCTGCTTCTTCATCTGCACGATTAAAGTTAGTCATCGTCCTCAGAGGACTGCTGTGAGGTTGAAATCACAGAATGTATGTTGAGTCCGTGGCACTGTGTCTAGCAGGGTACTTGCTAAGGAATGCCAGCTATGTTACCATTATTTTTGTAGATCTTTATTGAATTGGTCACAATATTGGTTCCGTATTATGTTTTTGGTTTTCTGGCCACCAGGCATGTGGGATCTAAGCTCCCCAACCAGGGATCGAACCCATACCCCCTGCGTTGGAAGGTGAAGTCTTAACTACTGGGTTGCCAAGGAAGGCCCATTTTTTTTTTTTATCACCAACACTGTCCTGGCTAAACTGCTCATCTGCCAACATGTATGGCTTCAGGTAAACCCTCTTTGTGTCCTGGTGAAATATACGTAACAAGTTTTGTGTGTCACCTACTCCCTTCCCTTCTCCCCACTCACAACTTCCTTCCTCCCTTAAGTCCAGAAGAAAGAACTTCAACATCTAGATTTCCTCACAGGTCCCTTCACTCAGCAGTGACGCCTGGGAGCTCACAGCTCCCATCGTATCCTATTTAAGTATGAGGAGTTGCAATAACCTCTTAGCACCTGGTTCTACCACCTCTGATCCAAGGCCTTGATTTTCCAGCACAATGCCTCAACACTGAACTGGGTAATCCAAGGCTTTAAACAAGACAGAGCCCTTTTAAAGAAGCAAAACATGGGTTTAGAGGATATGTCAGCTACCATAACCCATAAGGTTCCCTTGGGGATGCTTTAAAAGAAACTATTTTTGCCCTGATGTTCACAGAAAGACCTAGGATTATTTTAGCAATTAGCAATAATGACTTTTTTTAGTTTTTATCTCTTTGCTCCTGCTAAATTTTTTGCCTATCCTTAAAAGTCATTGATTGGACATAAGAAATACCTTTTGGGTCTTGACTATTTAAATTCCAAGTGTTTATTCAGTGTACTCCTATAAACTTTATAAACTGGATGGAACCACATAAAGCTTCTACATTTGCATTATGAATTGAATTATTCAAAATAAATTCACCATTATAACCTAATGTAAGGTGTGAATTTACAGCTCAAAGAGATAAACAAAGGCAGACAAGCCAACAAAGACTCACACAGTTTATCTGTAAAGTGGACTAGAGTTTAACCAGGGGAGTGATGGTGATAAAAATAATGATATTGATAAAAGAGTCAATATTCATTAGCAAGTATCATGCTAGATATAGTGCAAGATCCTCTAGACGCATTGTCTCATTTCATGCCTGTCTGAAATGCTCTTTCAGGCATGATTCAAAAAACAATGTTATCCTCAGTCTCCACGGAGTAGCACGGAGGTGGCTTTTGGAGACCAATAATTCCTCTGAAGAGACTGTCCTCATTCTCAGAAGCCAAAAGTTAGCTTGTCCAAGGTCAAATTAAAGGAGGCGGGAGAATCTAAAAGTCATTGTCTAACTTCTTAAATTTCTAGCAAATGGAGCATCAAAAATGTCCTTAATGATTCAAGTTTTAACTCTATATCACAGAAAAAGATACCTTTCTAGCTCAAGATCTTGCTTTACTGAAAGTCCAGAGTTGAAGACAATTTAAGCAGGATTTTCTTGCCTTTATGTTTCTAGCTAAACATCTATGCAATATAAATAAAGATGAAATATATATATATATGAAGCCATGGGTTAATTTAAACATAAAAAACCAGACCTTTATGGTAACACTAGAACATGATCAAATAAAGAAAACTCAAAAAGTGTAAAGAAAAGAAAATGTCATGAGAGGAACAGCCATTTATAGGAGAAAAGTTAGGACTGCAACAGTGGTTCTCAACTGGGGGCAATTTTTCTCCCCAAGGGACATCTGGCAGTGTCTGTGGACAGTCTTGGTTGTCACAAATCACGAGCAGGGGGCACTACTGGCATCTAGTGGGTAGAGAACAGTGATGCGGCTAAACATACTCCCATTGGATGCACAGGACCACACGAAGGATGACACAGCTCATATTGTCAATACTGCTGATGCTGAGAAATCCTGGGAAAATATAAAATTCCTTCCTTCACTTATATTCCCAATCCTCTAAAACACCTCCAAAGTGAAGGTTTCACAGCTGTCTTCTGCAGATAAAAGTGGAAAACATGGGGAGAAAATCAGTCATGTTTCAATTTCATTCCTTCTGGACCAAAGTGAAGCATCCAGTTGGGAAAGTTAAAGGCTGGGAATAGGCAGATCTTGAGGAGACATGGGAAGATCTCAGGGCTGGCCCTGGAGAAAAAAAAATCACTAGGGAGGTTCCCTCATGCTGATTGCAAGCTCCTCTAATCCTGCTGCTTCCACTACTTGGCATCTCACATTCTCAGTATTCCCCCATTGGATGCTTCCTGTACAGAGGCTGTCCAATACAGATCTTCTGGATGCTTATATATATATATATAATTTTTTAATTGAAGGGTAATTACTTTCCAGAATTTTGTAGTTTTCTGTCATACATCAACAAGAATCAGCCATAGATGCACCCACGTCCCCTCCCTCCCGAACCTCCCTCCCATCCCACCCTTCAGCCTAATTAAAGAACCAATGTGTTATTGGATAGTACTTATCTAGAATGTTAAAGGAGGGTGAGAACAAAGATGGAGCATTGTCTTTGCATCAAGCCTGAAGCTAAGTGCTTTACACGCACCGTCACAACCGAACTGTGAAACAGGTACTCTCAGCCCAATTCCACAGACGAAGTGTCTGAGGCTCAGTGTAATTGAATAACCAACCTAAGATCGTACAGTTAACAATTGATGAAGCTGAAGTCAAACCCAGATCTTTCTGACCCCAAAGCCACAGCATTTTCACTTGACCACATAGCTTTCTAGGTCACATTTTGTTTTCATCTATTAACTAGTGCGTGCAACCAGAAATTCCTGAAGGGCTCATCATACTGATAGTAATTGCAGATATACATCCACTTTGTCTTGACACATCTTGCAATGAGAATCTTTGCCCATTAACCAAATCAAGCAGGCATGATGTTAAACCAGCTATTCAAAGTGTCTCAACTGGGAGGACTTTAAAACATATCTCAGGCAGACAAGTATTCCTAAGACCAGGTGCCAATCAATACCATTTATGTGTAAGTATTGTAATCATAAACTGAAGCCTGACTTGCTTTACTATATCCAGCAGCATGACTGAGACATCAATTTCCTATCTATCTTATTTGACTCAGGATCTGGTCACTCTTATCCCCTTGGACTTCATAAATGCATTGAGTCACATCTCTATAGATTATTTCCTTATAAGGTATCAGGAATAAGAGTAGCTTTCTGTGCTCAAAGAGAAATACTTAGGAGACATAAGGACCTCTAAAAATCACCATCTTTAGGTTCTTAATTCATGAATGGATTTTAAGAGGTTCATGCTCGTAAAATTTCATACGTGTGCATTATTTTCCATTAATTTATACAAGCATTCTTCAAATCCTCAGAGGTAACTATGGTTCCTGAATTTAGAAATAATACTGTCCTACCCTATAGACCTTGCACTGTAATTTTTGATCCTACTCTCTTATCCTGAATCTATTACCCTTTACTATATAAAGGACTTAACTCCTTAATACTAGCTTAGGGTACTGGGCACATAAGAACAGGAAGCTTCCTTGGCCCTACAATCGTCTATCACTACATGTGCAAATGTTCTGGGGATGCCATGCTCTTCACCAAGAAACCATCTCATCCACTGGCGCTGGGCACTCACAGGTGGTAAACATCTGAAAAATCAATAAAATCTTAGCTCAAAGAATAACCCTCTAAGGTTATATTTTAGATACTGGAAAAGGAAAGTTTCCTCCAAACTGTGGAAGACATTTTCTTCATATGGTACTTTAAGGAGAAAATTAAAGAAAAAAATTTTATAATCTGAAGGAGTTGTTGAAAAGGAGGATTTTAATGCTCTTTATACATAGAAGAATTTCTTGAATTTTCTATCTTGAGGTTATCTCTCAATAGATTAATGACGGGTATTTGAATAATTTACCACTATTTACACAGCAATTCTCTCCAGTGTGATCTGATCATCTCAAAAAGGCTATATTATCAGGCAAGGAAAAAGTCCATAATACTGGGTTACTGAAATGATTTTGTAATTAGTGTGACATGGTTTTCTATAATGTCACATTGACTATGAGCATAACAAAGAACTGAGAATAAATTGAGTTCACAGCATTAAGTAGGTCCCTTTTTTGCATATGCGAAAGAAATCATGAAATATATATCCTGATACCTGTATCGGAATGCCTAATGTTAATAGAAACGTGAGGCTAGGAATCTCTGAATTTCAGAAATCTCAAGAAAATGAGACAGGCAGTGTGGTAGATGGTATAAATTGAAGCAAAAGCCCCTGTTCTTCACCTCTTCCTCCATCTATACCTTTTACTATGTGCTTCTGTAATTCTCCCCTTATATGAAGTAGAATAAATCTCCTTGCCATTTGACTTTGTGTTTCACCATGTGGCCTGCTTTGATCAATAGGACAAAACATTGGAGACAGTGGTGTTTGGTTCTGATATGAAGCAATAAGAAACCTTGTATGGTTCTGCTTGCAGTCTTAACCTCTGCATCTCTGTGAGATGAGCATGCTCAGTCTATTGGTCCCAGGAGGAAGATTAGAGACCAACGGACCTCAGCAGGAAGCTGCCCTCATCTCGCTCCTTCTGATTGAGTCAAGCCCCCACCTCTAGAAACATGGCGTGAGGAACAGATGCTCATTGTTGAAATGCCATGGATGTTTTGTGCTATTATGCTGTATTAATGTGGCCACAGTTAACTGATACAGGTGGGTATCTGTTTTGTGTCCCAAGATGACCTTAAATGCAAAGTGAACAAAGTTAACAAATAACACTAGCTGGGTTTCACCTTGAAATGCACCAAAAGTAGAGAAAACTAGAAACAAGGAAACCAGAAAAAAAAAACAAAAAACAAATGGCTCTTTGCATTGGCTTTCATTTCAAGGATGATAATAGAGAATTCGGCTCTCTCTATGAAACTCAGGGACTCTGGCTTGACACTTTTAATTAAAAAGACATTAAAAAATTAACACAGAACTCTTCTCACTTTGCTCCAGGGCAGCTCATGAAAGATCCTTGCTTTGCTAGTCGAATGCATAATATCTTGGTCCAGGCCCATCTGCTTCCCCTTCCACAGGAAAGATTGTGAACCTCGGTGCCTCCAGTGAGAAATTGTCCCAGCGAGGCTTAATTTCCTCAGAACTGATAACATAAAAGCAATCTGGCAGAATAAATTAGTGGATGATTTCAAAGCACACATTCTTGATCTTCTGCCATATTCCTGACAGAAATCAAAACAGTCCAAATATTTTTCACTACCAAGAATGGAAAGATGTTTATTTGAAAAGGACAACTTTGTTTTATCCTCTAAATAAACACCTTATGAGATGCTGTGTGTGTGTGTGTGTGTGTGTGTGTGTGTGTGTGTGTGCACGCGCATGCGTGCACGCACATTTCTAGGGCAGAGTTTATAAACACTAATCTATACAGAAATCACATTGCTTCTCTCACGGCTCAGACTATAAAGAATCTGCTTGCAATGTGGGAGACCCAGGTTTGATCCCTGCCTTGGGAAGATCCCCTGGGAAAGGAAATGGTACCCCACTCCAGTATTCTTGCCTGGAGAATCTCATGGAGAGAGGGGCCTGGTGGGCTACAGACCATTGGGTGGCACAGAGTTGGATACGACTGAGTGACTAACATCCTCATACCACACACAAATCATCAAGAGTTGATGTTAAAAGTAGATTATGACGTAGCAGGGAGGGGGTGGGTTCCAAGATTCTGAATTTCTAAAAAGCTCCTCTGTGGGCTACTGCTGCTGATCTAGATACCTCTAGAGGAGTGTTCTTTCAGTTCAGTTCAGTCGCTCAGTTGTGTCCAACTCTTTGCAACCCCATGGACTGCAGCACGCCAGGCCTCCCTGTCCATCACCAACTCCCGGAGTTTACTCAGACTCATGTCCATTGAGTCAGTGATGCCATCCAACCATCTCCCCTTCTCCTCCCGCCTTCAATCTTTCCCAGCATCAGGGTCTTTTCCAAGGAGTCAGTTCTTCGCATCAGGTGGCCAAAGTATTGGAGCTTCAGCTTCAACATCAGTCCTTCCAATGAATATTCAGGACTGATTTCCTTTAGGAGTGACTGGTTTGATTGTCTTGCAGTCCAAGGACTCTCAAGAGTCTTTTCCAACACCACAGTTCAAAAGCATCAATTCTTCAGTGCTGACATAGTCCAACTCACATCCATACATGACTACTGGAAAAACCATAGCTTTGACTAGATGGACCTTTGTTGGCAAAGTAATGTCTCTGCTTTTTAATATGCTGTCTAGGTTGGTCATAGCTTTTCTTCCAAGGAGTAAGTGTCTTTTAGTTTCATGTCTGCAATCACCATCTGCAGTGATTTTGGAGCCCCCCAAAAATAAAGTCAGCCACTATTTCCACTGTTTCCCCATCTATTTGCCATGAAGTAATGGGACCAGATGCCATGATCTTAGTTTTCTGAATGATGAGCTTTAAGCCAACTTTTTCACTCTCCTCTTTCACTTTCATCCAGAGGCTCTTTAGTTCTTCTTCACTTTCTGCCATAAGGGTGGTGTCATCTGCATATCTGAGGTTATTGATATTTCTCCCAGCAATCTTGATTCCAGCTTGTGCTTCATCCAGCCCAGCATTTCTTATGATGCACTCTGCACATAAGTTAAATAAGTAGGGTGACAATATACAGCCTTGACGTACTCCTTTCCCTATTTGGAACCAGTCTGCTGTTCTTTCCCTAAGCTCAATCTCTGTATAATGAAGTTATCCTGAACTTCAGGACTGATTTTTACCACCAGGAGAGAGTACAATGCAGCAGAAGGAATGGGTTTAGAGCTGATCTAGTTGGTTAAGTAAAAGGACTTAAAACTTGCCTGTTTATTTAACTTGAAGTATGTTTTTGGGCACTCTAATACTTATCAGCCTCCATTTCTTTGCCAATAAAATGGGAATAATCATCATGGGAAAGGAGCTAGCCTATAGAAAATCTTGCTAAATGGTCATTAGTCAATAACGGGAGTCACCATCTTTCAATGCAGTAAAATTTCAAATAATCATAACCTCATTTTCCTCAATTTACTAGCCCAGGTTGTATGTTTGGAAAAGTGTTTATCCTTGTTCTGTTTCAGGTTTGTTTATTTTGTAATAAAACGCTTTAATCATAAAAAGACAAGGAAACAAGACTTTTGGAGATGTCTGTTATGTATAAGTCTTATTCATCCCATAAAATTTCATCTAAGGGCACAGCATTAAAGCTGTGATTAGTGCTTTGAAGTATAGAAAGACAAGATTTCACACCCTCTGCTGCTGCTGCTGCTGCTAAGTCACTTCAGTCATGTCCGACTCTGTGCGACCCCATAGACAGCAGCCCACCAAGCTCCGCCGTCCCTAGGATTCTCCAGGCAAGAATACTGGAGTGGGTTGCCATTTCCTTCTCCAGTGCATGAAAGGGAAAAGTGAAAGTGAAGTCGCTCAGTCGTGTCCGACTCTCAGCGACCCCATGGACTGTAGCCTACCAGGCTCCTCCGTCCATGGGATTTTCTAGGCAAGAGTACTGGAGTGGGGTGCCATTGCCTTCTCCGTTCACACCCTCAAGGAAGCTAAATTCTAGAAAGACTCATATTGCATTTTCTTAGGTGTTACCTCCTCTTGAATTTGTTGAAGACTTCCCAGTATTCTGGAACTGAATATGTATCTTTCATTAGTAAATTTCTTGTATTTTTAAGAAATATTGGGTTTTCTAGAATAAAAAAAAAACAAAACTTTTTTTCCCTATAGAAATGGATTTTAGAAGCTATCCTGACCGCCTGCTGTGTTGTATAGAAAAACTTAAGAAATATTCATGCCTTTCAAACTGGATTCTTTCATATTTAAGCATTCCTAAATATATCTCTGGTAAAATGTCTTTTGAAATTATTAGAACAAAAGGCAAATGATATTACTAAACAATTCTTAGTGTATATTTTTGGATGGAAGGGAATTGTTGAACTGATGAATTCTTGAAAATAACTTCTTCGTTCTTGAACCTTGGGCAAATCAGTTAATTCCACTAAACCTCACAAAAGTCATTTGTAAAATGGAAATAAAGAATATCTACTTTTTATAAGTAGGAGGAACATAATTTCTCAGTAAATGATGGCAGTTACTCGTTATTCCTTGAGCACTTTATCATATTCTTTTCATGCAAGATACCAGTTTTCTCAAGCCAACAGAAGGTGGAAAAACTGGTTCAAAAGAGTTTTACCCTGTAGTCTTTTACGTACAAGACAATGATGAACATGGAGCTTTACTGTACAGGAAAGTTTTTTTGTTTTTTTTTTTATTAAATTCAATCATTACTCTTCAGCTTGTGAGCCCACTCTCTTTGTGGACCCCTAGTTACTTCCTCACACAGATCTTATACTTCAGATAAGATACATGTCTACTTTGTTATTACAAAGAATCTTCCCCCTGGAATCAGACAGCCCCCACCTCCATACTGAACCCACCCCTCACCATGTAGTCACTTTTGTGGGCAGTTGCCAGAACTGATAACAAGCCTAAAAGAATCCTTAAATAATAATAACAAAGCCTACAACTATGGGAAATCATATAGTTGGAAAGCTTCTCAGGAAATGATTGCAGAGATACAAAATCTAGACCCAGTGGTGTGATATTTTTTCAGCTATGAATGCCAACCTTACGCTTCTCTAACTTTGTAATTCAATTATAAACACTTCTACTATATAGCTATAGAATTGTAACTAGGTTAACCCAAAAGGTAGCCATCTCATGTATTATTTTCCAATATTGGTGCATACAGGTCAATGAGAATGTGGGAATTCAATAATTTTTACATTTTTGCCAAAGTTGCTTTCCTTAGTAGACATGCTTTAGATTGTCAGTCTAATCAACTGCCTCCATTTATTAAGCACCTACTATGTTCTAAACACATATTTATCTTAGTTAACCATTATAATAACTTTATCGAATAGGTACAGTTTTATCATCCCAATTTACAGGTGAGGAAATAGACCCAGAGTGGTTGAATATAATTTTGTCCAATCAGAGAACTATGAAGTGGTAGAGCTGAGATTTATACAATTTCTTTGACTTTAGGGTCAGTACTAGCTCTAACATTCAAAATTGTTTTTTATAACATCACTTTGGTATATTAAGAAAGGGCCCCTTTCTTCCTCAGGAAAGTGAACTTTACTTTAGAATTGATGAAATAGGAAAAATCAAATAAAAAGCAACCTGTAGGCTACCTGTAGGTTCTCCTTCCTTATTTTTAAGAAAGCTGTACATGAAATACTTGGTTGATTTGAGTTTGTCATACTACTCATACACCCTCATCCAATATTTAGAGAAATCATGAGCTAATGAGCAACAGAATATCAAGATGGGTAAGATCAAGGAAGAGGGCTAGGGAATGGAAATTTCAGAGGAGCCTCAGAAGGTAGGGGACAGCTGAGGACCGGAAGGCTCTGGTCGGTCTAGAAACTCATGAAAAAAAATCTACATGAAGAAAGGTCTGTCTTAGCAATAAAACAAGAAATCCAAAACAAGGACTCTCTCCCTTAAAGAGATCTACTTTGCTGGGAAAATAGGTCCTTAAGATCTCTTCAGGGCAGGATTGGGAAGGGAATGTGTACATGAGGTAACCAGAGGAGGGAGAAATAAGGAGGAAGAGGAGAGAAAAACAAGAACCGGGGGTAGGAATGGGAGGAGAGGAAAAACACCAAATGGGGTGAAACACGGCATGCTTTCTGAGCGGACCACAGACCACAGCTCAAGGCTTTTCAACAGAGACTGCTGGAAGTGTTGAAACTAATGAAGAGATGGATCCTTGTCATAACTGATGATAATAAAACTTCGGGTCACATCTAGAAAATAAGTTAGCTATTCTTTAGCGCCACAAGAGAAAAGGACTCAGACTACACCAAGGGGTGGGGAGAATTCGACCTTTGATCCTCTGAAATTGTCAGCATTTAAACCTCTCACATGGCCCATGCTTTATTTTGTCTCAATAGCACCCTTCTGTCCTCATCCTGTAGCCACTATTAGATTATAAAAATAAATACACTGTGGCAAGATTCACTTTAGGATCATCTTTGTACCCCCTCTGATGTCTAGTAGAGAAACTGCTTGATACATTTTTATAGTCATGAATAATTAATACATGAATGTTTGAGCTTTTTTGGAATCTAAATTGCACTTCACATCTTTGTTACCTCGGACAATTTATGTAACCTTTATGGGTCTTTGTTTCTCCAAGTGTGAAACTGGGATAGTAATAATGGAATATCATTCAGCCATAAAAAAGAACAAAATAATGCCATTCACAGTGATGTGGATGGACCTAGAGATTGTCATACTGAGTGAAGTAAGTCAGACAGAGAAAAGCAAATATATATAACTTATATGTGAAATCTAAAAATGTGATATAGTCTGCCCTTATAGTACAGCCAGCACTGTATCAGTCTCATAAAAATGTGGTACAAATGAACTTATTTACAAAACAGAAATAGGGTCACAGATGTAGGAAAAAATAAACTATGATTGCCAGAGGGTAAGGGGAGGGGAGGGATAAACTGAGAGATTGGGACTGCCATATTCACACTACTATCTGTAAATAGGTAACTGTTAAGAACCTACTGTGTAGCACAGGGAACTCTATTCAATACCCTGTAATGACAAATGGGAAAAGGATCTAAGAAAGAGTGGCTAAGTATATATGTATAACTGATTCACTTTGCTGTACAACAGAAACTAACACAACACTGTAAATCAATTACATTCCAATAAAATTAATTTAAAATTATCCACCTCACAGGGCTCTTGTAACGATTAAAACAAATCTCTACATGCATGTATGAAATACACATATAGCATTTGGCATAGTACCTGGAATGTGGAAAGTACACTGATCATAGGTGTTAGCTGGTACGTGTAGGTCTTTTTAAAGACCTATCGACTTTGATCTGAAGTCCAGTTCCATAGACTGGAAATCCAGAGCTCTGTAAATATTCCTGCCAGTCCCCAAGCTTGGTTTTCTCTTATTTCTCTTTGTTTCTTTCCTATACCCAAGCTTGACACTAGTTAGAATTCAGGTGAGTGTAAAATAGGGTTCCTTCGCAACTTCTCTATGTCTTCCAATATTCACATACATACATCAGCAGCATTATGCACTCTTGAGAAAATTCAACTGTTGAGGGTAACGGGGCAGTGTCACCTCGCACATCACGGAGCAACCTTATCATCGTGTGAGCCCCATCCCCTCTTCCTTCTTCCAACACCCTCCCTCTGGGGAGGGGTAAGAAAATCTGTTCCCTTAAGTCACCCAGAGCAGGAAAGCTCATATTTATGCCCAATGGGTCCAGCCTTCCATTCTAAGTGCTTTTCCCCACAAATAAGAGTTGTTTTTTTTTCCCTATGGAATTCTGGTGAATAAAATATTCTACATTCTGATATGTTATTCTGAATATAATAAGGAACTCCCGATGGTGAGTTTCACTAAGCCTGTAATAAGTTTACCAGGGCAGCTACTGAGACTTTTTCTTCCCTAGGGTTCTTTACAAGGAGATGTATATTAATGATGTAGATGAATGTGTTTGTACAGAGGGAGCCTGAAGTGCTCTATCTTTTCAACTGCCCTAATGATATAAGATCTTGCATTTACAATAGTGGTGTTGGAGCAGTGATATCAGATACTTGGATTCACCAAAGCTCAGAAAGGTTCAGATACTTAATTAGCTGAAGAACAAAGAAGAAACTGGGTCTACTGACCCTTAGTCCCATGCTCTTTCTACTACAAGCTACATTATGTCCAGTGCCTGAGCTCAACCGAGTAAACTTCTGTAGACCTCTGATTAGAGACCAAGAGGTGCCCTCCTTCCTGATTAAGGCTGACCTCAAAGTTCTAACTCATTTATTTCTATTTTAGTTCTTCCAGAGAGAGAGAGAAAGGGAGAGAGAGAGGGAGATGCTTTTCTTTTTAAATGATGCAGTGTTTGGAAACATCCCCAAGAAGGTTCTTCCCTTTTTTTAAAAATAAATCTCAGGGTTTGGTTTTGTTTGTTTGTTTGCTTGTTTTTGGTGAGGTTACTCTTCAAAAGGACCCGATGCACTTGGGTTGTGCAGCCATCTGCCACTACACGCTCAAGTATTGTGGTTAAAAAAAATCTGGCCACCCTGCCTTTGATATAGAAGAACCACATAGGGTTGAGTCATACACTGTGGAGAGAACACAGCTAATTATGGGATATGCTGGGCCCAGAGAAGATGTTAACTGCTACATAATTACAACTGCAATCCAAGGGGACGGAGTCATGGAAATTCAGTTAATATAAAGAAGTCAACAGAAAAATACCAAATTCTAAGCCACAAATGGTTGATATATAATCTCCTTCTTAAACATTCTTCCAAATTTAAGATCTGGTTTGTCACCAAGGATGTCCATAATCCGGCAGCACTTTTTCACCATCAAATGAGATATTGTTTAACAATGCTGTGTTTTGATGACTGGAATGAAGATGAAAGAATGGCATCAGTTTCGGAGATACAAGACCTTGGTTCCAGCCTCAACTTGCTGATTAAAAGAGCAAGAGACCTTGAGCAAGTCCCTTAATTTGTGAAGGGGGAAAGAAAGGAGTTAGTTAAGAGGATGTCTGAAGCTTTCCCTCATGACAGAAATAGTCTATTTCAAAAGAGTCATTGATCATCAAGTTCGTGTCACATAAGTTTCTGGATTTCAAAGATGAATAAGATGTAGTCTAATAGCTAACTTCACAAGGTTATTACACTTTCTCTGAAGGTCTCACAGTTTAGAAAGTTCATGACGGTAATAGAAACTTTACCTTTGGACATTTCTGTTATTTCTCAAATTTCAACTCAAATTGTGATGAAGTAAAATAACTTTTCATGAGCAGTGGATTAAGTTGAAAGGTGGAAAAGTAGAAATAAATCTTTCATGGGCAATATTTCATGGCCACATTCAATGATTCCTAGACTATGTTCCACAACATTCTATTTATAGGACATGAGGCTACAGGTTGAGACCAGTCAAGAAAGCAAAGGCATTTAAAAGAACCCTAGCATTGTAGTCGGTGTATTATATGGACTTCAGTTAAATGGGCTTCAGTGAAGTGGTAAAGAATCTGCCTGTCAATGCAGGAGACCCAAGAGATGGGAGTTCGATTCCCGGGTCAGGAAGATCCCCTTGGGTAGGAAATGGCAACCCACTCCAGTATTCTTGCCTGGAGAATTCCATGGACAGAAGAGACTGGTGGGCTGTAGTCTATGGGGTTGCAAAAAGTCAGACATGACTGAGCACACACACACGCACATGCGTGTCCATGTGTGTATGTGTGTGGGGTTCTATCCCTCAGGGGTAGAATGTGTGCCACAGTAGGGGTTCTTAAACTGGGATTTGAATTAGAATCATATTAAGAACATATGTCATATTATAAAGTTCTCATTCAGTGGCTCTGTAGTCATATTCTTACCTTTGTTTTTAAAATAACAACTTCATTGTGCTGTAATTAACATACCATATGATTCACTCTTTTAAAGTGTACAATTCAGTGATTGCTAGTACATTCACAAACTTATGCAATCACCACCACTGTCTACTTTCAGCACAATCTCATCACTCCAAAGAGTAACTCTGCTACCTCAGGACCATGAGTAGTCACACCCAGTTACTCCCTCCCCATCCCCTGCCAACCATGTCCTCACATCTCAAGGGACAGCTATAAGAAGAAAATGGGTTTCTTGTCAGATCTACTAACTATTTTAATTCCCAAAGTTCCAGAAAAGTGATAAACAACCAAGGGCTATGAGTTCCCACTTATATGAATTAGGAGATGTTTTGGGTTCAGGGAAATGCAAAATTGACTAGTTAAACACTAAAATTATGATGTCACCTGGACTACAGTTTATTTTCTCAAACTAATTCCAGAGTGCTTTCAGAAAGTTCTCTTAAGAGACTTTTTCTTCCAAAGACCTCTGTGCTATCCAACTAACATAAGTGGTAACAGGAACTATAATAGGAACAGGAACATACTCTCCATGAGCTCTCGAAGAAACACCTCGAGCTGATCTTTTAACAGATGCCCAGCATCTGTCTTGTAGCCTGCTGGAGACGTGTGAGAGACACTAAAGATTTAACAAGAAATTCAAAGATTCACTGCTTCCCAGAGATGCTGCGAAGGGCCAGATTCCTGGAGGCTGTCATCATTGTTATCAATTGGAAGGCATAGTAATCACCACTCTGATAGTGACATCCCTTTATTGGGAGCTTCCCCTGGAAACAGCAGAAGCATTTTCAAGCTGGTAGCACTATACTGTCCAACATGACATGGTTGATGCATCAGTCAGGACTGAACTCAACCACATGTGTCAAAAACCCAGTTACAGCATATTAACTAAATACGAGTTTATTTTTCTTATGTAATAAGGTCCAGAGAAAGGTAGTTCAGGGCTGGAGCAGCTACTCACGAATAACAAAACTCTTTCCACTTTCTTAGCTGCACATAACTGTAGTTCTTTATGTTTCCCTCATTCTTCTGTCCACAGCTCAGATGAAGTACCTTTTAATCATCTTAAAATTATGAGAATGACAGTGCCACAGTTTGAGAAGGAAAAAAAAAACCAAAA
Organism: Giraffa tippelskirchi; assembly: GCF_054371585.1. Taxonomy (NCBI): domain Eukaryota; kingdom Metazoa; phylum Chordata; class Mammalia; order Artiodactyla; family Giraffidae; genus Giraffa; species Giraffa tippelskirchi. Next base: position 33,405,483 of record NC_137280.1, on the reverse strand, counting down.
AACAAAAAAACCTGCAGCTCCTCCAAAAGCTCTAGCCAGTAGACTTTTGCTCACACTTCATTAGCTAAAACTAGGTCATATGACCAGGAGAGGCTTGGCTACCAGGAATTCCACAGAGGAAAGTAGTAGAGAGTGTTGCTTCTCTACTAAAAACTGGGTTGCATTAATTGGAAGCAGAATGGAGGAATATGCAGAAAACTAGGAGCATCTGCCACATGAGGTTTCCTTTCTTTTTTTTTTTTAACACCCTCATAGCTATGTCTAAGTAAAAACTGATCCAAAGTTCACAGGTTTTTTTGTTTAGGTACAAGAAATTACTGACTAGTGCTAATTTCAATCTAAAACTTCTGGTTACTTTTTATGTTACCCTAAGAGGTTGCAACTCAGGGGTAAAAAACATATATATATATATATATATATATATATATATATATATATTTGACATTATAAGTTTTTAAGATGAGGGTCCTGCCTCAGAAATGTATGAAGCCCCAGTAAGTATAATGCTTTGCATACAGAAGTCTACATTTTTTCTGAAGTATGAATGGGATGGTTCCAGAAAATGAAGCCAGTTTTATCCCAAAGCCTGGCAAACTGAAGTGTACAGCACCTCCCAAGCAACCACGCAAAGCAAGCATCAAGTTGCCTAAGAGAAGACTGCATATAAACAAGAAGCTCAAATAAAATTTCTTCGAAGTGTCTAAACAGTGAAGGAAAACAGAGAAGCATATTGAAGGACTTTCACACAGAACAGTGGTGCTCTCAGCTACAGACAGTAGGGTGCAGATGGGTTCCAGCTGACGAATGTAAAGACAGCATCCCTCAGCATGTTCCTTGGATCCAGGGAGAAGGAAGCTACTCTCTGTTACAGGCTTAACTGTGTCCCCTGAAATTTATATCTGGAAGTCCCAACCCCTATATCTCAGAATGTGACTTTGTTTTGAACATGGCAGATATAATTAGTAAAGATGAGAGCATACTGGAACAGAGTGAGGCCCTGATCCAATATAACTGATGTCTTTATAAACAAGGGAAATTTGGACACAGACAGGCACACAGGGAGAAAGACATGTGACAATGAAGGTAGAGATCAGGATGATGCTTGCACAAGACAAAGAACCCCAAAGAATGTCAGCAAATCATCAAAAGCTAGGAGAGAGTCATGGAATTGAATGTCTCTCAGAGTTCTCAGAAGGAAGCAACCCTGTTGAGACCTTGAACTTAGACTTCCAGTCTCCAGAACTGGGAGAGAAGACATTATTATTCTTTAAGCCACCTAGTTTGTTGCATTTTGTTACATAGTCTGAGCTAACTAACACACTCTCTAAAGAAAGATGATGATAATTGGCTTTAGTTTTTTTTCCATCAAGACAACAGATCTGAAGGCTACAGACCTAAGCAAATAGTGATTTTCCAGGAAATCAACTTTACCCCTTCTGATGGTTGGGCAGTCTTACTAAGTTAATCAACAAAAGACATATGGGAATGCTGTGGCCTCAAATTCCAAATAGTCTCTCTAGTTTGTGTTTATGAATTTCCATATGGGGAAGCCATAGTTGGAATCAGAAGCTAAAGTTTCATTCCATACTATGCTGATTCACTGGCTGAAGAACTTTGGCAAATGACCCATACTCTCTGAAATTCAGTTATAATTAGTAAAGAAATTTTAAAGAAAATGGAGACAATACCTAGTCCAAAGGAATGCTCTGAACATTAAATGATGCAATGTAATACACACAGTTCTGTGGATGGCACTTAGTAATCTTTCAAGAAATTTTAATAAGGTTAACACTCCTGAGTTGTATCTACAGATCAGTTCAGTTTAGTTGCTCAGTCATGTCCAATTCTTTGCAAACGCATGGACTGAAGCTCACTAGGCTTCCCTGTCCTTCACTATCTCTCAGAGCTTGCTCAAACTCATGTCCATTGAGTCAGTGATGCCATCCAACCATCTCATCCTCTGTCATCCCCTTCTCCTCCCACCTTCAATCTTTCCCAGCATCAGGGTCGTTTCCAAGGAGTCAGTTCTTTGCATCAGGTGGCCAAAGTACTGGAGCTTCAGCTTCAACATCAGTCCTTCCAATGAATATTCAGGACTGATTTCCTTTAGGATTGACTGGTTTGATTGCCTTGCAATCCAAGGACTCTCAAGAGTCTTCTCCAACATCACAGTTCAAAAGCATCAATTCTTCGGTGCTGACATAGTCCAATTCTTACATCCATACATGACTACTGGAAAAACGATAGCTTTGACTAGGTGGATCTTTGCTGGCAAAGTAATGTCTCTGCTTTTTAATATGCTGTCTAGGTTGGTCATAGCTTTTCTTCCAAGGAGTAAAAGTCTTTTAATTTCATGGCTGTAGTGATACTGGAGCCCCCAAAATAAAGTCTCACTGTTTCCATTATTTCCCCATCTATTTGCCATGAAGTGATGGGACCAGATGCCATGATCTTAGTTTTCTGAATGTTGAGTTTTAAGGCAACGATTTCACTTTCCTCATTCACTTTTATCAAGAGGCTCTTTAGTTCTTCTTTGCTCTCTGCCATAAGGGTGGTGCCATCTGCATATCTGAGGTTATTGATATTTCTCCCAGCAATCTTGCGCTTCATCCAGCACGGCGTTTCGCATGATGTACTCTGCATGTAAGTTAAATAAGCAGGGTGACAACATACAGCCTTGACGGGCTCCTTTCCTGATTTGGAACCAGTCTGTTGCTCCATGTCCAGTTCTAACTGTTGCTTCTTCACCTGCATACAGATTACTCAGGAGGCAGGTCAGGTGGTCTGGTATTCCCATCTCTTTAAGAATTTTCCGCTGTTTGTTGTGATCCACACAGTCAAAGGTTTTGACGTAGTCAATAAAGCAGAAGTAGATATTTTCCTGGAACTCTCTTGCTTTTTCTATGATCCAACAGATATTGGCAATTTGATCTCTGGTTCCTCTGCTTTTTCTAAATCCAATTTGAACATCAGAAGTTCACGGTTCACGTACTGTTGAAGCCTCACTTGGAGAACTTTGAGCATTACTTTGCTAGAGTGTGAGATGAGTGCAATTGTGCAGTAGTTTGAGCATTCTTTAGCATTGCCTTTCTTTGGGATTGGAATGAAAACTGACCTTTTCCAGTCCTGTGGCCACTGCTGAGTTTTCCACACTTGCTGGTATATTGAGTGCAGCATGTTCACAGCATCATCTTTTAGGATTTGAAACAGATCAACTGGAATTCTATCACCTGTACTAGCTTTGTTCGTAGTGATGCTTCCTAAGGCCCACTTGACTTCACATTCCAGGATGTCTGGCTCTAGTCCAGTGATCACACCATCATGGTTATTTGGGGCATGACGATCTTTTTTGTATAGTTCTTCTGTGCATTCTTGCCACCTCTTCTTAATATCTTCTGCTTCTGTTTAGGTCCATACCATTTCTGGACCACTTATTGTACTCATCTTTGCATGAAATGTTCCCTTGGTATCTCTAATTTTCTTGAAGAGATCGCTAGTCTTTCCCATTCTATTGTTTTTCTCTATTTCTTTGCATTGATCACTGAGGAAGGCTTTCTTATCTCTCCTTGCTATTCTTTGGAACTCTGCATTCAAATGTGTATATCTTTCCTTTTCTCCTTTGCCTTTAGCTTCTCTTCTTTTCTCAGTTATTTGTAAGGACTCTTCATACAACTATTTTGCCTTTTTGGATTTCTTTTTCTTGGGGATGGTCTTGATTACTGCCTCCTGTATAATGCCATGAACCTCCATCCATAGTTCCTCAGGGACTCTATCTGTCAGATCTAATCCCTTGAATCTATTTGTTACTTCCACTGCATAATCATAAGGGATTTGATTTAGGTCATACCTGAATGACCCAGTGGTTTTCCCTACTTTCTTCAATTTAAGTCTGAATTTTGCAATAAGGAGTTCATGATCTGAGCCACAGTCAGCTCCTGGTCTTGTTTTTGCTGACTGTATAGAGCTTCTCCATCTACAGATAGTATCTACAGATAGTGCTATAGTAGAATAAAACATGATTTCTGAGGCATAATCAACTCTCAATAATCTATAAGAAAAGGTTATTATAGGAAGTAATATCATTAGTAACTAATCTAAAGCCTATGTTTTCCAAATGAAAATTTTTATTGTTTTTCATTATAGAACTTATATACATGCATGCGTGCTAAGTCATTTAAGTCGTGTCTGACTCTGTGCAACCCTATGGACTCTAGCCCCCCAGGCTCCTCTGTCCATTGGGATTCTCCAGGCAAGAATTCTGGAGTGGTTTGCCACGTCCTCCTGCAGGGGATCTTCCCAACCCAGGGATCAAACCCATGTCTCTTATGTCCCCTGCATTGGCAGGCAGGTTCTTTACCACTAGTGCCACCTGGTAAGCCCATAGAACTCATGTATGCTCATTATAAAATGTTTAAATGATATAAATATGTATAAGGTAGAATTATAATTGTATATTTCCCAAATCCAAGGTTCAGTGCTTATTTTTCATATTTCTTTAGACACGTCTGTGTGTTTAATAGAAATTTTTATAAATTATTTTAAACAAAAATGGATCATATTCTGTATGCTCCCAACAGATTGATTCAGCTCTGTTCAATAATTCATCTTCAACCTTTCATGCCATACATACTACAAGCTCTATCTTAATGTTTCCAATGTTGTATGGTGACTTCCCTGGTAGTCCAGCGGTAAAGAACCTGCCTGCCAATGCAGAGGACATGGGTTTCATCCCTGGTTCGGGAAGATTCCACATGCTGCAGGGCAACTAAGTCCATGTGCCAACTACTGAACCTGCACTCCGGAGCCCACAAGCTGCAACTACTGAGCCCACGCGGGTTGCAACTACTGAGGTTTGCACACCTTAGAGCCTGTACTCTGCAACAAGAGAAACCACTGACGTGAGAAGCCTGCACACTGCAACTAAAGAAAGCTCGCACACAGTGACAAAAACTCAGCACAGCCAAAAATAAAGTAAAATTTAAAAAAAAATGCTGTAAAATAATAATGTTTTATGGATATACAAAATATATTTACTCAAGTTGTTTGAACATTCAGATTTGTCTGCAATTTGTAAAATTCACAACGTTATAGTAAATAAAAACTACACCTTAGAAGGGGCTTCCCAGGTGGCTCAGTGGTAAAGAATCTGCCTGCCAATGCCGGAGACACAAGCTCGATCCCTGGGTCGGGAGATTCCCTGGAGAAGGAAATGGCAACCCACTCCAGTATTCTTGCCTAGGAAATCCTACGTTCAGAGAAGCCTGGTGGGCTACAGTCCATGGGGTCTCAAAAGAATCAGACATGACTCAGCAACTAAACACCACCACTGCCACTGTGGAGAATGGATCTATTTTCTCCAGTCTTTTAAAAATAAAACAAGGCATTGTTGGAAGGAAGGAAAGAAAATGAAAAGGGGAATGTTTATTCATTTATCTAATAATTTTGGTTTATATAACGTCAAATAACACATTTGTAGGTTGTCTTGTCGAATTTTACTGATAATTTTCCTGAATGAGAATTAACTGAATTGAGTGGCACTAAGTCATGTGTACACAGCTTTAGATAAAAGCTATACGATCCAATAAAAACTGATCTTCATTGAACATGTAATGAATTTCATCTAAATAACCTAGTCCCAGGTTTTCATAATTTTTTCAACATTTTGACATTCTGCAGGAAACCCACTGTGAATCACCTCTAAAGCCAGATGGCAAAGCTTCTCAAATGACATGCCCAGAACTCACCCAGGCAGACATCCTAGGATCTTAGCTTTGTTTTGCAGATGAAATAAAGCAGGGTTTTGACTTAACATTCATTAAGAAAGAGAAGGAAAATATTTTTCTTCTGTGTTAACTCTGGGAATGTTAAGCAATGCAAACATTTTAGAAGCAGCAGTTCATGATACCATGTGGGCAGACATACTGTGCCAGGAGACACTCTTGCTTGGAAAGACGACTCTTCTTTCTCTAGTGGGTCTACATATACTATGTGGTTTCCATCAAAATTCCACTGAGAGTTTTCAAAAGGATTTTGGCTAGCTCTTCCCAAAGTCATCAAAAGAGCAGATTCTAAGAATAGCCAAAATATTTTGTATCAAAAAAGATAAAACTCAATGTACCAAATCAAAATGTAAAGTGACAGTTATTAAAACATTGGGGTGACTAACAGGAATTGACTAATTGAAACAGAATATAAAAGTCTGGAAATGAACATATATATGTGTGTGTGTATATATATAAATGAGAGTTCATTATGTGATAGAGGTGATGGCTCAATTCATAGGTAAAATTGTTCGCTACTTAAAATGCAGATAGAAAAAGTAGAAATCTATTTGAAAAAAATAAACTATTTATTTCATTATATACACAAATGAAAGAATCAAATATATAACAGAAGCTTCAGAAAGCAGCAGAAGGAAGAAGATTCTAATAAGACTATTAACAAATTTTGGACTGATTCATGAACAGAAAGCACTGTGTTGTGTGCTCAGTCGCTTCAGTCGTGTCTGACCCTTTGCGACCCTATGGACTGTAGCCCACCCAGCTCCTCTGTCCATAGGATTCTCCAGGCAAGAATACTGGAGTGGGTTGCCATGCCCTCCTTCATAGGATCTTCCCGACCCAGGGATCGAAACCGCATCTCCTGCATCTCCAGCACTGCAGGCAGATTCTTTACCTGCTGAGCCATCAGGGAGACCTAGACGCGCACACACACACACACACACACGCACGCACACACATCAAAGTCTTTTTAAGTAAGACACAAAACTCAAAGGATACATATACAAACATTGGTAGATTTTACTAAATCTTTCAAATTAGTTACTTTGAAAAATATCTTTAAGATTGTTCAAAAAATAAAGAAAAGTGGGGGAAAATATTTACAAAAAATATCAACACTCACAATAGTAACAGCTCTTACAAGTCTAAGAATAACATATTGAAACCACTAGGGAAAATGCACAAAGAATTTGAATAGACAGTTCAAATAAAAAGAGAGCAAATCATCAATAAATATTAAAAGATATTCATCCTTGTGGTTAGCGAGGAACTAGAAATAATTAAAACAACACTAACATGACATTTTCACTTGTCAGATGTACAATAATTAAAAAATCATATCTAGTAACAACAAAGGTGCAGGAAAACGGACATTCAGCATTTGATGCAAGAGAACAAATAGCCTTTTCACAACGTGATTCCATAATGTTCACCACATTCAAATGTATTTATATTTTGGCCCAGTAATCTTACCTTTCAGTTTCTCTCCCAGAAGCCCACTCACAATTGCTTAAAGATACTTGGGCAAAGGTGTTGCTGCTGCTGCTAAGTCGCTATTGCACCATTATTTTCTAAGTTACCCGTGAAGCACATGCCAACTACATAAAACACGTTAAAACACAAAAAATGATTAATGGGTGACTAGAAGGCTCAAAGGGACAAAAATACCAAGAAGAAACCTGGCTAGAGTGAACACTCTACGACTCAGTTCAATAAAAAGGCTGGAGGAGACACAGGGTAGAAAGAAACCACGTTTTTTTCAGATTCTCCCTCGTTTCAAGAAAGATCCAAATCTTGTGTATAAAATATTAGAATCAGATTTCTGTTTTGCACCTTAATTGTGTTTCTTTTCTACCTGAAGTCAAGATGCTCCTTAAGAAATCTTAAATGAATAAGAGGTTTTACATCGGTGCCTTCTAGTTCTGATGTCCAAAGCTAAAATGAATAATGACTATCTTCAACTGAAAACACACTCTTTTCAGGGCACTAAACAAAGTCACATATTTACTAAAGCTAAGAGGAAGGAAATATTGCTCATCGGGCCACAGTCAGAGTTATATCCTCACCAATAGACATCTATAATATTCTTTTCTCTGCTTTTTGCTAAAGGTTCATGCAGTTCGAACTTCTACAGCCATGTTTATCTACCTAATTGCATATTGCAACCTGCATTTGGAAGGCTAGTTCCATTTCATTACAGCTTCCCACAGGCAAAACAACAATATTTGTTTAAACTCATCCATTGAACCAAAAAAGTGACTACTGTTTTCCTGTTCAACTGATACCAATATTGAATCTGAACACTAAAATGATGAAAGATATCTGTCTGGCTGAACAGAGAACAAGAGATTTTAGGCTCAAAGCACATCACCACATCCTTCCTTCAAAATGGGTTCATAAATAGTATGCAAAACTCAGTTTTGTATCACTGGGAAGACACTATTCTATTCCAAGTCCTTTTAACCATACACCTGCTTCCAACCACTAGTGATGCTTAAGTCTTTCTCACTTGGCTTCTCCTATCTCCCCAAACCAAAGGACTATGTCTATTCCAGGATGGTACATGCTTCACTTTCTAACAGTTAGCACTCCCACAGATCCCTTTGGATCCCTATCATGCTATATTCTTTTAGAGTTTCCTGCAAATGGAGATTCCACTTACCTGCGTTATGAGGTATCGGGTATCCAGAAAGAATGATTAAGACTTAGGACTTAAAATTGAACTACTGAAGGCAATTGCAGCTCTGCCATGTCACTTGTATGTCCGTGAGCATATTATTGAACCTCCTTCAGCATTAGTTTCTTTATCTGCAAAGTGGGAATAATAAAAGCACTTGTAGGGTTGTCAAGATCATTAAATAGACTAGTATGGTGTCTGGCATGTAAAAAATACAAAATATTCAGCTCTAATTGCTAGATTCTCATTATCTCCCTGTACACCCCTACCTTAGACATACTTAGCAAAACATGTTACACAAATTCCCAGGAGGCCACAGGACTGCCTGCAGGTTTTCCCAGGATGTGGGCAAGTACACAGCACTGAAGGCAATTCCACCGAGCAGGAGGTGAACTTCCACCCAGACTCCTAGGCATGCCTGCCTCTCCATTTCCTATTTCGCTTTATGGAGACCCAGATAAAAGGGACACCGGTTCCATGACTCTATGCCACTGTGTACACATCTATACTTTGTAAAATCAGCCTTTCTGTAACCCTAGATGTGCATGCATGTGTCCACTGCTAGACTGTGAACTTGAAGGAGGCACCAACTTCATTCCTCTTTGTATTTCTCTTGGTAACTGCCTGGACCATGTCTGGAGAAGCAGCATGCATGCTCAGTGGTGTCGACTCATTGTGACCCCATGGACTATAGCCCATCAAGGCTCTTCTGTCCGTGGAATCTTCCTGGCAAGAATACTGGAGTGGGTTGCCATGCCCTCCTCTAGTGTCTGGAGAAGAGTGAAGGCTAAATAAAGAGTGAATGAATGGTTGTAATACTTATCAACAAGACAACTGAACCAGCTCAAGGCAAAAGGGAATTTGCCTTGTTCTTTCCTAGCTCCCTTTTCCCCAACTGTAAGGATATTCTTCCTTTGGTTAATAATGCCTTCCAGCATGCCTTAGCTTGTCTCCATCTGTGTTTTGGATTCCTTCCTTCCATCTCTTTGTATCTGAACTAACTTTTTCTCTGTCAAATAGCAATCAGGTATGAATGCATTCATTAATCAGGTAGGCAGCCCCTAAGACAAGGTACAAACAAAGGAATGTAACAAAAAGTTAAAAATCTTAATCCAAGGAAAACTTGTGTGTAAAGAACTTAACATGGGTCACTAGAAGGGGGGAATGTCTAGTTCTGTCCCTGATAGCTGAGAGAAAGACAACTATTTATTTATTTATTTTCCAAGAGGCTTTTTTAAAATTACAATTTAGCTGCTTTACAATGTTGTGCTAATTTCTGCTGTATAGCAAAGTGAATCAGCTACACATATACATATATCCCCTCTATGTCACCATAGAGCATTGAGTAGAGTTCCTTGTGTTATACAGGAGGTTCTCATTAGTTATCTATTTTAAATATAATAGTGTAATATGCATTTGATCATTCCTTCTCCTTGGAATCCTGATGGTTTCTTTAAGTGACTCTGAGGATAGCTATTGTACACATAGAATGTGAACAAGTCTGGCCAGCCTGCTGCTGCTATACTAATTTATCTTTTCTCTGGTTTTTTCCAGAGCCACATTCGAAAGAATCAAAGTCCATGCAGAAAGTATTCTGAGAACAGCTACTGCTGTGTTTGCAGAACTGTTTTTCAGAGGAACTAGAGATATCAGAGGAGTTATCGAGTTCAGATGTCAGAAGCAGCATTATTATGAACACAATCAAATATTTGATTTCTTTGAGTGACCGCATGTAACTCCTCTACATAGCCAATGAGTAACATGACCAAAGACTGGTACTTTCCCTCACAGTTGAAACCTCCAGCTAAATGAATCACAGTAGTTCTATGAGAAAGTGAGGGGAAAACCCACCAATAACGAGCCAAGAGATTTTCAAGTCTAACTGAGGAAGTAACTGGGGGAAGTGGGGAGTCAGAATGCCTAGCAGATCCACTGCTTTTCTGATGGCATCTCCTATGTGCTCATCTCAGAATGCAGAGTGTATTACATTACACTGATTGCCTTTATTTGATTAGAGTGGAAACTGCCTGAGGATTAAGTGTTACCTGACAGAGCAGGAACAGTGGATTGGTGACTCAGGTGCCTGAGTCTGAGTACAGTGTTGGCCATTATATCTCCATAAACTTGGATTAGTTATTTCACCTCTTTGGACTTTCAATTTTGTAAACTGAAGACACTATTACTATCTTCTTCATAAAATCATTGTTGGTATTGCTTGCAATAATTAATCCATCTAAAACCCTACGTTTAGGCCCAGATAAAATTACTGATGATCAATAATTACCAATTGCTATTGCTGACCACTGCTGTCCTCCAAGTACAGAGCCCAGGGCACAGAAAATTCTCAAGATAAATTTAATGTCGGTCCCAAGTGTTGTCCCATGGAACTACTATGTTGGTGAATAAATGAAATAGTCTGGAACAATCATGTCATTGTATCATCACACCTCTGCTTACATCATCAAACAATTCTATTCTTTATTCATTGAGTAGATTGCATGAAATTCTGTAGCAGCTCTATAAGGATAACAGGAATTTAAAATATGCCAAAGGAGTTATTTCTTTCTTCAACAAATATTTTTTGACACAGATACAGTTTTCCAATAGTGAAAACATTACAAAAATGACAGAAAGGTAACATTTCTATATCATTCTAATTAATGATAACAGTCTGTAATTATTACCCACCACCCAATAAGCATGGTGCAAGGCTCTTTATATATATTAGCTCATTTTATGATGACAAAAAAGGGCAAGGTCATTATTATGCTCATTTTAGAGAGAAGAAAACTAAGATGTAAACACACTCAATAACTTGCCTAACATTTTTCAGCTAGAGTTTTCCAAAGCTGAAATCTCTTCTGTATTTCCAAAGCCTGTTCTTTTTCTATTTTCTTATTATCCCTCTTTCAATATCTTACTATAATATCAGGCAGAATGAAATAAGTACTCTATTGGAGGTATGAGTAAATTGTCATGGAACTCCTGAACTCTGAAACTCTGGGAAAGAAAACAGTGAATTTGAATGGTAGAGAATGAGGAGTGATCTTAATCAGGACATTTTAAATAAACCATACAATAAGGGGAAATAGGAGGAGATGGAGGGAACTCCAGGATGTGAAATCGTATCAGTCAAGCCTTAGCAATGTCACTTCACAGAGTAGAGTAGCTGTGTGCTCCAACTTTAAAAATAGGCTGCCGGTAGGTGCAGATTCTATCTAGGTAGGGATAGAATGACCAGAGTGTCGAGAAAGACTGTTCTTTAAAGTATGGACACAATCTCCACATATTCACCAACTTTACTGCATATCTGAAACACAGATGAACTTGGACGCTATCTTTGTTTTATAGAATCATCACAATTCCTATTTGAGAGGGTTTGACTTAATGACCTTTTTACAGTAATACACATGGGCTTCCCTGGTGGCTCAGTGGCAAAGAGTCCACCTGCCAATGCAAGAGACGTAGGTTCGATCCTTGGGTAGGGAAGATCCCTTGGAGAAGGAAATGACAACCCACTCCAGTATTCTTGCCTGGAGAATGGGCAGAGTCTGGTGGGCTACAGTCCATGGGGTTGCAAAAGAGTTGGACATAACTCAGCAACAACAATATAACACACACACACACACACACACACACACAACTACGAGCAGACGATGTCTAAACAATCATACCTTGGTCATGCATTCTCTCCACTCATTTTTCTGACATAAGGCAAATTACCCATAGATTATTCTCAGTCCTACAAATAATTGATAAGCAAATACATAAGGTGAAATTCATCTGGTGCAAGACCTAAGGGAGAGAGAGACCACTTGCTTTATCAATGACTCCAAAGCAGGTGTTTTAAGAGGAATACAGGGTTTAGAAAGTGGTAGGCTTGGGCATCAATACACAGCATGTCGGAGAGCAAGTTCATAGGACTGTGGGCCTTCAAGATGGTCTGTTCCCCCAGTTTGATAGACAGAAGGTTCCTATAACCCTGGACTTGCACCAGAACCTAGCACCCCTGTTGCCCTAGGCCATCCTACAACTTCATCCTTTAGCTGTTCTGAAAGCAGTGGCTGCCACCGCTAGAATACATCCCGTTTGCCTCTAAAAGGAAGGCTTTTTTTGGCTACAGCAGAAGGAAAGTGGGAAGATAAAACAAACTTTAATTCATCTGTTCTTACTCATAGGCTTCCCATCAAGGGTGGGTTTTATCCTTATTTAGAATCAATACTAAGTAAAGAAAGTATAAATATACCAATTGAAAACCTCTTTCTGTGGATGCCTCGGCAGCCACAGCTAAATTGCTTGAGGTTTACGGACACCATGCATTTTCCCCAGCGCTTATTCTGAAACCCTCAAGTGTTAAACTCAATCATTTCCTGGGACCCTTGAGAGAATGGAATCTAAGATCTGTTAATAGGGTTTTTTTTGCTTGTTTGTGTTTGGGAGGGGGAGGGGGACTGTCATTCTGGAACAATTAGGTAAATCCCTAACAGACGGATGGAGTTTTTGAATCCTAATTGCTTGTGTTCAATATTTGTCCCCAAGAGATAAGAGTAACTATATTTAAGTTGAGTACCACCATGTCTGAGAAGAGTAGGAGGATCTGGGTGAAACTGACGAATTTCCCCTGGGCACTTCCCATAGGTTATCCTTGTGTCAAGGGATTCAGCCCTCAGAGATCTCCCAGGGTTGCTGTGTGCCGCTCGAGGAAGCGGCACAGACTCTGAATCAGGTGACTTTATGACTCTAACTACTACTACAACCCAAGAGAAGGTCAATCTCCAAAGAAAGTTTATATTCCTCATGTGTAAGATAGAAGACTTGAACTGACATGTCCCTTTAGAGCTCTTCTAACAGTGATCTATTCCACTGAGAGGGTTTTTCTTGGCAAACACAAAATGAGCTACAAGATAAATGCTCAGAGCTGAGTATTTTGAGAAAAAAAGAAAAATGCATGTAGAGAACACACACAAAGAGTTTTTATACCTGTATTTCTTCCCTAAGTTAGAAAACCTGAAATCCTTTGACTGGTACAGATTCTGGGTCAGTAAGTCTCAAGTTAAGTTCACTTTTTTTTAGGAAAGCAGGGATGGATTTATCTTCCTAGTAGGTGAAACCAAAACAACCGTGAGTGATAAGCCTAGATCTTGGGCTACTCTCCAGTCACTTTTCCACTACATTATGCTACCTAGATTTTCTCCTTCAGGCTTAAAAGAAAGAAGAACATGAAATGACAGGCAGATGACTTGGAAAATGTCAAACTATTGTCTCCAGACTTGCTAAAAACTAGTTCTGGAAGATATCTCATATAAGAATGTTTTTGAGGTGCAAAACATGTGGGATGTCAGAAAACTCATCTCTCTCTTGGAGTTTAGAAAGTATCATTCAAAAAAAGCTAAGAAAGATTCTACTGTAGAGAAATCTGCATATATTTTCTTAAACTAGCATGCCGTAATTTATTTGGCCAATGAAGACATACTCTACACAAACCACCAATTATCATTATATCTGACCTGCAAAGACATAGAAGTGATCATTTGTGTAGATCATTTTATCTGTACATTTAAGTGACGGTGTATCCCATCTTAGTATGTGTCCATGCTAAGCTCCTTTTCCTAATCACCTTCATTCAGCACACTTTTTTTTCTTTTTCTTTTTGTAGTACTTTCACTTTCTTTAACAAAGATATTCAGAATTTGCTATGGGCAATGCATACAAATTTTTAAAAATTTTATTGAAGTATAGTTGATTTATAATTTTGTGTTACTTTCAGATGTCCAGTAAAATGAATCTGTTACACATATACTTATATCCACTCTTCTTTAGAGTTTTTTCCCATATAGACCATTACAGAGTATTGAGTAGAGTTCCCTGTGCTAAACAACAGGTCCTTATCAGTAATCTATTAGTTATCTATTTTATATATAGTAGTATATATGTGTCAATCTCAATCTTTCAATTTATCCTTCCCCCTCTTACCCCCTGGCAACTGTAAGTTTATTTTTTACATCTGTAACTCTATTTTGTAGATAAATTCATTTGTACCTTTTTTTTAGATTCCACATATAAATGGTATAATATGATATTTGTCTTTCTCTATCTGACTTACTTCACTCAGTGTGACAATCTTTAGGTCCATCCATGTTGCTGCAAATGGCGTTATTTTGTTTATTTTTATGGCTGAGTAATATTCTATTGTATGTGTCACATCTTCTTTATCCATCCCTCTGCTGATGGACATTTAGGTTGCCTCCATGTCCTGGCTACTGTAAGTAGTGCTGCAGTGAACACTGGGGTGCAAGTATCTTTTCAAATTATGATTTTCTTCAGAGATATGCCTTGGAGTTGAATTGCTGGGTCATATGGTAGTTCTATTTAGTTTTTTTAAGGGACCTCCATAGTGACTGTACCAATTTACATTCTCACTAACAATGTAGGAGGGTTCTCTTTTTCCCACATCCTTCCCAGAATTTATTTGTAGATTTTTGATGATGGCCATTCTAACCAGTGTGAACTGATATCTCATTTAGTTTTTTTGATTTGCATTTCCTTAATAATTAATGACACTGAGCATCTTTTCACATGCCTCTTGGCCCTCAACAGTTTGTTTTTTAGCACAGTATTTGACAATCTGATTCAGTTGTTTCTGCATTCCAGCCTTTGACATCACACCTCTGTATTCTCAGAATTACCTGGCATAATATTGGGTAAGATGTTATGGAAAAACTCAAATGAACATTTTGGCCAACCCAATGCTTGCAAGTCATGGATACTCAAATACCTGTGATGATCCTTTAACTGACCTTTACAAAACTTATAGCCATTTTAATGTGAATGCTCCATTTGATCACGTATATTTGGCCCAACTGACTTCTATAGTCCATTGGTTTTGTGGCATACTATCTAATCATGCACACCCACCCTTTCATGTGTCAGTGAGATGAGTGCAGCAAATCTAATCTTTGATTAAATATAAACCAGGAGTAAAAAGAAGCCACAAGAATCCTCTCTCAAAGCCAGTACACACAGATCAGGGTCAGCAGTTAAAAGCGCATGGTCATCTGACCAGTGACCTATCTTTACCCTTGGGAGCTGGTAAAGTTCCAGATAAGCCCTGGTGAGGAGGATGGATGGTAAGGTGGAATGAGTCCAGACCAGAGTGGCCAGAGGGTCCACGTGGCCTGGAGTGGCTCCGTGTAGTCCTGCCCAGCTGTAGGCCAATATCGGTTAGAGCCCAAATGATAGGGTCACAACCAGTAACAAGTAGCAGATACCAATGGGCACAGGGAACCACACGTGGCCACATGCACAAATTGATCAGAAGGAACAAAAACAAATCATTTAAGATGAAATATGTTGGTGGGGACAAATATATAAGTAGAAAGAAATTGGAACCCTTGTTTACTGTTGTAGGAATGCAACATGGCACAGCCACTAAAGAAAACAGTATGGGAGTTCCTCAAAAAATTAAAAGTGAAACAATCATGTGACCCAGACATCCCACTTTTGGGTATCTATCCCAAAGAACTGAAATCAGGATCTGAAAGTGATATTAATACAATATTGACAGCATTATTCGCAATAGCTAAGCTGTGGAAACAACCTAAATATCCACTGACAGCCAAATGGATAAAGAAAAAGTGGTATTTATACATATAAAATAGTATTCAGCTTAAAAAAATAAAATAAAATTCTGCAATATGTGACAACATGAATGACCCTTGAGGGCATTATGGTAAATGACATAAGCCAGTCACAGAAAGAGAAATACTGCATGATTCCTTTTTTATGTGGTATCTAAAATAGTCAAATTCATAGAATCAAATAGCAGAATGATGGTTACCAATGACCGGGGGAAGAGAGCAATGGGGAGTGACTAGTCAGCGGGCATAATATTTCAGTTAAGCAAGATGAATAAATTCTAGAGACCTGCCGTACAACTTTCAACAGTAATGTATTTCACACTCAAGAATTTGTTAAAAGGGTATATCTCAAGCTACATGTTCTTACCACAATAATGTATTTAAAAATAAAATATGAAATAAAGGTCCTTGAGAATAAATAAATATCCATAAATAAATAAAATACCTATAGGTATTAATATATTACATTATTATTCTGACTCAATGGGCTCTGAAGAAGTGGGTTTAGTTTAGTGAATAAGAGTGTGTGTAGACTGGAATCTGACATACTGTGTTCAAAATCCTCCTGACTTCTCAAAGTTATAAGAATAGAATTAAATGGAATTTTATAGGGCATGTAGCACAGAGGCAGCGCCTAGCATATACTAAGTATATTTTGAACATTTTTAAAAAATATGATACAGGGCACCCTAAGCTGGTGCTCTGTGACCACCTGAAGGGATGGGGTGGTGAGGGAGGTCGAAGGGAGCTCAGGAGGGAGTGGACACATGTATGCCTATGGCCAATTCATACTGACGTATGTCAAAAGCCATCACAATATTGTAAAGTAATTATCCCCCAATTAAAATAAATTAATCAATTAATTTAAAAATAGGAAAGTGTGGAGCCCCTATAATTTTATCATTATTAGTTGGTCTTTGTTTAAAGTTTATTCAGTTGCTCCTCGTACATCTGTCATGATTTCTTTCACTTTCCCCTATTGTTTTCCTTCTCCTCTCTCTTATTCCTGGGTCTTATTTCTTCTCTTTCTGTTCTCTTATACACCAGGTCAACCATAGTCTTTTAAAGGTCTGCTTTCCTTGTGTGTGTGAGAGAGAGAGACAGAGACAGAGAGAGGAAGTAGGGGAGAGAGAACACGTAGAAAGGATGGGCAGACAGAAGGGGGCCATGGAGTGAACGAGGGTCGCAGTAGCTGCCACGTATCTCAGGATCTGAGGAACAGTGGCGTACAGACCATCTTTCCTCCCCCACAAAAGTTCTGTCTGAACTCACAGACAGAACTTAGTGCTCACACATGAAGAGCACTCTGCTCGTGGCTTAACTGCCTTTGATTATGATAAGGGCGCATATCAACCACAATCTTTAGGTATCCGTCAAGCTACTGTCCAAGACACATTGACTCCTCTTATTCACTGGAAATTATTTACGTAACAAATATTTTCCAGAAATCAAATAATAGCTACCAATTTGAAAAACAAGTAAATTCAACTGTTTAGCCGAAGTGGCTCCAAATGACACATATTACACGTGCAAATGTCTCTAACAGACATAAACAATTTTTAAGTAATCTTTTAAAAATTAAATAGAAAATATAAACAGGAAAAATACACAAATTTCAAGGTTACAGCTTGATACATTTTCACAAGGGGTGCACAGCCATACAACTATCACCCTGACCAAGAAACAGAACGTTTCAAACATCCCCGAGTGCCTTCATCTTTCAGGTACCACCCCTCCAAGGGCCACACTATGCAGAGTGCTAACACCATAGATGAACTGCCTGTTTTTGAACTTCACTGAAATAGAGTTATCAGTCTCTAGTCTCTTGTGTCTGGCTTCTTCTGTTCAACATAGCATTATATGATTCATTAAAGTGAAAATGTAAATTAATTTCAATAATGAAAGTTTAGCCAATGAAAATTTGAATTAAGTATAATTCTGAAAACTTTAAAGAGTATATCAAGTATGAAAATGTTCATGCCCCTTGATCCGTTGATTCTATTTCAAATAATCCATCCCCAATTTTTTTAAACAGGTGAGAAGTTACATTCTAAAATGATTATTAAAGGTATATTTAACTTTGATGAAAATTCTAAGATGGGAATAGTTTAAAAAAAAATAAGATTCATCCATGCTAATGCATGCGGCCATAGTCCATTTGTTTCACTGATGTAGATTAATCCTAAGCAGCAGATTTCAATTAGCTTTATATACCAAACTCTTGATGAAAGTGAAAGAGTGAAAAAGTTGGCTTAAAACTCAACATTCAGAAAACAAAGATCATGGCATCTGATCCCATCATTTCATGGCAAATAGATGGGGAAACAGTGGAAACAGTGACAGATTTTATTTTGGGGGGCTCCAAAATCACTGCAGATGGTGACTGCAGTCATGAAATTAAAAGATGCTTGCTCCTTGGAAGAAAAGTTATGACCAACCTAGACAGCATATTAAACAGCAGAGACATTACTTTGCCAGCAAAGGTCCATCTAGTCAAGGCTATGTTTTCTCCAGTAGTCATGTATGGATGTGAGAGTTGGACGGTGAAGAAAGCTAAACACCGAAGAATTGATGCTTTTGAACTGTGGTGTTGGAGAAGACTCTTGAGAGTCCCTTGGACTGCAAGGAGATCCAACCAGTCCATCCTAAAGGAAATCAGTCCTGAATATTTATTGGGAGGACTGATGGTGAAGCTGAAACTCTAATGCTTTGGCCACCTGATGCGAAGAGCTGACTCTTTTGAAAAGACCCTGATGCTGGGAAAGATTGAAGATGGGAGGAGAATGGGACGACAGAGGATAAGATGGTTGGATGGCATCACCAACTCAATGGGCATGAGTTTGGGTAAACTCTGGGAATTGGTGATGGACAGGGAGGCCTGGCATGCTGCAGTCCATGGGGTCGCAAGGAGTGGGACACGACTGAGTGACAGAACTGAACTGAACCAAACCCAGCATACTTTGGATGGCTTATAAGCAGGAGTTATACCTATGAACTAGAGGCAAGAATCTGCTTAACTCTTTTAAAAACTTAATTAATTAATTAATTATTTTATTTTTGGCTGTGCTGGGTCTTCGTTGCTATGCGGGCTCTTGTGGTGAGAGGTAGCTACTCCTGGTTGCACTGAGCAGGCTTCTCATTGCAGTGGCTTCTCTGGTTGCAAAGCATGGGCTCTAGGGCTTTGGGGCTTCATTAGTTGCAGTTCACAGGCTCTAGAGCATGGGTTCAGTAGTTGCAGTGCATGGGCTTAGCTGACCCACAGCATGTGGGATCTTCCTGGACCAGGGATCAAACCAGTGTCTCATGTATCATAAGGTGAATTCTTAGCCGCTGGACCACTAGGGAAACCCTGCTTAACTCTTTAAACAGCTCTTTTTATTTATTCTTTCTCATATAGCGTTCTCCTTGGCAATAACCTGAGACCAGCTTATTTGAAAAAAATGGGCTTTCAAATTATTAATTTCCTGCCTCCTTTTTCCAGGCTCTGCCCCACCAGTGATTCTCCACTTTCCCCCACTATTTCTCCTGTTTCACCCACCCTTCCCAAAAGTATGAACACCAGGAAGTCTGAGGTGTAATATATTTCTTCCCTAACAATATCAGAAAAAAAAAAGAGAAAAACTACATGGGCAGAGGATGTTGGATAAATTTCAATTGCTGTCTAATAGGGTCTTCACACTCTCACTGTTTTGTTTGAAGTGTCATGAATGTTCACACAAATATATATAAGAAAAAAATGTTCTCATGTAAAAAAAACTACTTAAGGTTTACCTGGGCCAATACTTTTTCTACCACACACAGTAGATAGAGAAAAATGAGAGTTAACTATAATGAACTAAAGTGAATATCAATATTATATCCAAGCAAATGGATGCTAAGACCATATATGTGGTTGACTCAGCCATGGAAAAAGCCCTGGAGTATGGAAGAAAGACAGACGAGCCAAAAATGGAAGAAAGGAAGCATACCAGGCAATACAGTTACTCCACCATGTCATTCCTGCCCATCCCAGAGGGGCATAAATAGAAATACTCAGAAATTTAGTACTACTGATATTTAAGCCCAATTTCCAGCAAGGTCAAGACTAATAGCGAGTTATTTGTTTTACTAACTCAGGTTGCACACGCCTTTGGGCGGATCTGGTGCCTTCTTCTATATCTCATTCCGCGCCAAGAACGCTGTTAGCCATCAACAAAACCATAATAGAACCTGAGTCTTCTCCAAGGGCCAATGAAAACACATACCCTGAGCTAATGGGGACATTTACAGGCAAGGATTCCAGTTTCCTTTCTGAAAATGCCACCAAGGCAGACTAGCTAATTAGGTCTTAGGAAGTGACACTGACCAGAAGGACCCACCTGCCTGGAGCTTTGTGAGTGCACCCAGCCTGTTTTCTATTTGTTTTGCTCTTGTTTTTGTTCTTCTAGCTATAAATGAAAATAACTATTTTTGGAATTTCAAAAGGCTCTCTCTGAGATCTGGCCTGTGCATTTACAGTAATTTCAGGAAAATGGGACTGTAGTACTTAACATCACAAAAAGAAAAAAAAAAAAAAACTGTATTCTTTTGGAAATGTTTGGTTATTCCTCTCCCACCCTTATTCTCTTCCTTTTGGAGAAACCTAGAAAAATAACTTTGTCCAAGGCCACCCTGAAATGCAGTGACAATTCCAGGAATGAAATTTAGATGTTTCTCTCAACCCTGTTTCTGGATCCAGCCTAAGAACAGTCATAATTTTCCCAGTATTTCCAATATATGTGTCCTTGTGATGGTCCAACTCAATGTCTTTGTGTTTCTGAAAATAACACAAATTGATGGAGACAGGGATGGTGGACAACAGATACTGGAGTGACACAGACTCAAAGACTTGTAGGTTGCTCTATGAATAAGAATTACTTTGACTTCAACCAAGGTTCTTTGAACCCAAAGAAAGACCACATACAATAAATATTAATCACCAGAAAATGCAATGGGTATTAATGGAGCTTCTATTATAAGTACTTAGAATACACAAGTTTCACTGTCCCTCATATTCTCTTCCTCCAAAATAATAGGAGAAAATGTTACAACTGCAAGTCATGGACTTTATCCATCTAAATAAATAAATAATTTTGGAGGAGTCAAAATACATCAACATGAGAGACAAAACATACCAGAAAATTGTAATGGAATATGGTAGAGCAGACAGAGAATGGACCAGAGAGGCAGATATACCTGACTAGCAATTTCAGTTTTTACTATCAGCTCTGCAGCTGTCTAAATCTCTTTCAGCTTAATTTCTTCAATTATAAAATCAAGACTCAAATATTGAGCCCTTTCAACTGCAAATATCGAAACAACCCAAATTTGTATAAATAACAACACAAATAAGTAAGAAATAAAATAAATTTCTTGACTATGTATAAAAACCTAGGAGTCTCTAGCTTCTGGCAGACTTGGATTCAGGTACTCGATAATGTCAGGAAGTCTGACATATGCCTGAGAGACATAATCTCTCTCATATGTCTCTTTCTTCTGAAATGGTTTAATTTTCAAGTATGCTTTCCCATCACAATGGCCCCCAGAATTCAAGGGTAATATCCTTACACCCCCAACTCTAATGCAATGAAGACTTCTCTGAGCCAACAGGTGGAACAAGAGTTTACAAACTGAACCTCATTTATTCCAATCAGTTATATGTTCAGAAAGAGGCATCTAGAGGAGTCACTGGAAGGACCCTCAAGGTACATCAGAGTGCTATTACCTGAATAAAGGTAAATGACTTCTGAAAAAGCCAAAGAAACCAATATCTTCTACAATGAATCTCAGGATTATTGTAAAAGCAAACAAATAAAACTTATTCCAATGTCCTATAATTTCCATTAAGACAACAATAAATTAAAGTCATTCTTATGGGTGGATTAATCTTTGATATCCAGGAAATATGTGCTTGTATTAACTCCACTAAGAGCACACAACATACTTAGTAGTGAAATCGCCATGATCTGCACAATATTCTGCCCAAATGAGTTAAGGTTTCAAGGTAAGATTTTAGTTAGATTGAAAGGAGAAGAGAATTTAGCCTAGTGAAGAAGAACAGAGCAGTCATTCTAAGGAGAAGTAAAATAAGATAATAACGAGATATTTTTCATATAAGAAAGAGTTTGTGGGCAAGATAAGCATTCTGCTGCTGCTGCTGCTGCTAAGTCGCTTCAGTCGTGTCCAACTCTGTGCGACCCCATAGACGGCAGCCCACCAGGCTCCTCCGTCCCTGGGATTCTCCATGCAAGAACACTGGAGTGGATTGCCATTTCCTTCTCCAATGCATGAAAGGGAAAAGTGAAAGTGAAGTCGCTCAGTCGTGTCCAACTCTTAGCGACCCCATGGACCATAGCCTACCAGACTCCTCTGTCCATGGGATTTTCCAGGCAAGAGTACTGCAGTGAGGTGCCATTGCCTTCTCCATAAGCATTCTAACCAACAGAAAACAACAGATGCAGAAAACCAACTTATGGTTACCGAGGGGTAAAGGTGGGGAGGGATAAATTGGGAGATTGGGACTGACATCCACACAGTACTATATACAAAACAGATAACTAATATGAACCTTGGAGAAGGAAATGACAACCCACTCCAGTATTCTTGCCTGGAGGATCCCATGGACAGAGGAGTCTGGCAGGCTACAGTCCATGGGGTCGCAAGAGACGGACATGACTTAGCAACTAAACCACCAATAAGAACCTACTGTATAGCACAGTGAACTCTAGTCTGTACTCTATAAAAGTAGAGAAGAATCTAAAAAGAATATGGGAAAAGAATCTAAAAAGAATGGACATACATACATATATATGTATGCATACATAACGGATTCACTTTGCCGTACACCTGAAACTAACACAACACTGTAAATCAACTATACTCCAATAAAAAATTTTAAAAAGAAAATGACATATCATTAAGTAAATTTATAAATATTTTAGTAGGAAGAATTTGCATACTTTCATCAAAAATAAAATGTACAGAATTAAGCTCTTAAAACGTCGTCAGCAAGGAAACATGTTTTGGGGGGAGTACTCAATCAGTGTAGTTTTTTGGATACATGCCTCCTCTTTAAGCTGATCTGCATTCAATGAGGCAGGCTGTGTGCACACATAAATTTGACAAATGAAATTCAGCCCTCTTCATTATACGACACAATTAGCTCACTCCAGTACAGATGAGGATTTATTGGTTTAAGCATGTTAATAAAAGCCTGGCTGCAACAGAGAAACAACAAGTCATCTAGAATGAGAAAACTGCATTAATATACATGACGTGGCTTCTAACTGGGGCCAAAAGGAAAACTATTTCCTGGGTTTCAGATAGAGGTCTGTCCAACAACAACCTTAATTTGAGCATTTTGAAGGTAGACTTCAAATAAACAATGAAAAGCAAGACAGGAACATTTAACCAAACATGAAAAGAGTTGTTGTTGTTTTTTTTAACACATAGAGCGTGCCAACCATAAATAATTTTTGCAAGCAATTCTAAGCCAAACTTACCATCCTTCCGGTAATGCACCTACATCAGGCACCAAGAATCCTTATTTCTGGCTATGATGAATTCAGATGAGTTATCCTGTCCTCAAAAAGATGTCTAGAGAAGGCTTTGCTGACTGCCAAAAGCACTGTTCTCTCAAAATAGAAATCCCTTCTCAGTTCGACTTAAGTCTGTTATGATAATCTCAGGGAATTTACCAGTCTGGGAAGAATTTATTTCGTGGAAGTGGAGTGTTTCCAAGGTTTAAAGAAATTCACTCCATATTTTGGGAAATGAACATGTGATATATTTTGCATGTTGTTTTAATAGAATAAGCAAATAGCTCTTTATACAGCGTGCTATGAGCTGTGGATTAAAAGTGGTTGTATGTTCACAATCTAGGAGTAAAAAAACAAGATCTTAAGAAAAAGTGAGCATAATTAAAATCTTGAGAAAATAAGGGTATTTTAAGGTCATAATGGCAAAGCACTAGGTTCCAGACCAAAAAAAATTTTCTATTTGAATTGGTTTTTCATTATTATAAGGTTGCTTCTAAATATGAACATATTGAGGAGTGTCCATACCAACTATTCATTGGATGGTATGATGCCCGACAAGCATCTCTACTGCTCTGGGTCCTCTAGTTTTGTGTCTGCGGAATAAAGTGATGTTTCCTCAACTCTTTCCTCAACCAAGAGCGCTGAAGCCAAAACAGAGTTAATGACATGACTAAACATACAGAGTTTTGATTACAACAAGGGTGTGCACAGCTTTCTATATGTCTAATTAACTGTAGAAAATCAAGGCAGCCTTGGGGTTTTGCTCATAGGAGAGATGTCTAAACTCATCTCTAGAAAACAGGAAAGCTTCTATGAATAGGGGAACTATAAGCCATGCTTTGAAGGAGGGGAAGGAGCGAGTCAGGTAAATAAGGTCTCGAGGGGGACTGGCATGGGCAAGAGACCACCAGCCAGTGGGAACATGGCTCTTTGGCGGAACTGGCATGTGTTCTGTTGAGTCAAAGAGCCACATATAACGATGAAGCCAGTGGAGAGAGGAGATTAGAAATGTAAGCAGAGATAAGACCATGCTAAATCTTATAGGTCATGATTAGGATCAACATTTTTGGGGAGGAGCAGTAGCCATGTTAATCATCAGAAAATTCTTTTGTCACTACATATGAAATATATCCAGAATCTGACCACACTTTTAAAACATCTTTATCCCCATGATGGTGCAAGTCACTATCAACTTCTGCCTGGAAGTTTGCAATTGCCTCCTCCCTGGCCTTCCTACCTTCCCTTGCTCCCATCAGGGTCTGCTCCTCAAGATAATCCCTACACCCTCTCCCTGCTCTACTCTTCTGCACAGCACTGACCAGCAGACATATCCTCTCTGGATGTGGGAGCTCCATCTCTGCCTCTGCCATCAGAAGGGCAGGAATAAACTAGTTTTGTTCACTGCTCTATTACCTGCTTTTTGAAAAATGCCTGGCACAAAGTAGATGCTGAAAAAAGTTTCAATCATTGAAGACTAGCTTGTGCCTCCTTTGAAATCCTCCAGCTGCTTACCATTTCAAGAGGATGAAAAGTCAAAATCCTTACCCTGAGTTCCAGGGCCCTGCTGGACCTGGTCTTCTGGCCTCCTGCCTCCTTTCTGCTTTCATATCCTACCACTTTTCCACTTGCTCTCTTTGACTGAGTGACTGAGCATGCACACTCTTTACTAGAAACACACTGGTCTTTCCATTTCCTGACTATAGTAAGCATGCATCGCCCCCAGGGCATTTGCACATCCTATGTTCTCTTACTCCACATAGCTATATAATTTGATCTTACGCTTCCTTCAAATCTGCTCAAATGTCACCTGCCCAGAGAGGCCTTTTCTCTACCATCCCACACAATACAATAGCAGCCCCTTCCTGAAACTCTCTTCTCCCTTACTTAGCTGCATTTGTACATGCTAAGTTGCTTCAGTTGAGTCCAAGTCTTTGCAATCTTATGGACCCTATGGACCACGAGGCTCCTGTCCATGGGATTCTCCAGGTAAGAACACCAGAGTGGGTTGTCACGTCCTCCTCCAGGGGATCTTCCCCACTCAGGGATCAAACCCGCGTCTCTTACATCTCCTGCATTGGCAGGCAGGTTCTTTACCACTAGTGCCACCTGGGAAGCCCTCACTTGGCTGTATTTGTTTTACTAATTGTGAAAGAATACTTATCATAATAAGTATTTATGTGTGTTGCCTGTCTAACCCTATAAGATCAGTTCTGTGAAGGCAGTGGATTTATGTGGGTCATGACTGTTTCCTGGCACTTAGAAATATGTTTGATCCAGGTTAGTATCTGCATTAGAGGAGTCAACTAGGAATCAGAAGTCACATCAGTTATTTGATGAGAGGAAATTTAATATCAAGAAGTGCTAAGTGCTATGAGCTTGCTAAGTAGGTACCTGAACGTACAAAAAGAACTCTCCAGTGTTGCAGAACTATAGAGCAGGAAGCAAACACCACCGCTTAGTCACAGGGACAAGGAAGATGCTGGAAATTCTAAAATGCAGAAACTTAGGAGAGAGTCCTTGTGGAGTTGAAACTTGGGGCTCTGAGAAGAGGGATCTCATGAATAGTGCCTCTGAGCTCAGAGGAGTGACCTGGTAGGCTTGGGACCCAGACCTTTGAAGGACTGTTGAAGGCTGGACTAGGAAGATGGCAAATGATGAAATGGGCTCTGTTCATGCTGGAAGAATTAGCGGCACACTGGATCCAGCTGCTGCTTTGAGAAGGAACAACTGCTATGGGATGAAGAAGTCATGCTTGGGTGAAACTACTGGGAACAGAGGGCAGACAGGAAGCCCCTAAGAAGCTTGGGAGGAAGGAGGATATCCTTTCTTCCTCTTCAAGACTTGTGATCTCCCTCTGTCTCTCCCTATTGGTGAAGTCTACATGGAGCCTGTGGGCAGAACCAAATTGTGATTTTCACAGTTCTAGCCCCAGACAGCATCACAAAGCTGAGTATAAAAGGGTGGGTTTCAAGCTGAGAGACAACTCAATAACTTGCCCAGAACTCAATACATTTCTATTGACAGAAGTTATTGAATGCACTGGAATGTCTTCAAAAATCATTTAAATCAACTAAAAATTAAGCACGCTGGTGATAATAAATAGCAATTAAAAATTATCCAAAGGACACAGAGGCAATTGAGGTTTGTCCCCAGGCTGTGGCCAAGTAAAACAATCAGTTTCTATCACAGGCAGTACATGGTATTCTGTTTCCTGGCAGCTGAGGTAACAATGGAAATATGCCATGCATTAAAATTTTATTATAATAGTGAAGACAGAACAGCAGAGAGGTCTAAGAATAAAGTTAATTTTTTTTCCAAAGCAGAGGTTTGATCTTTTCAAGCAAGTGTATTTTTTGAAACACCACAATACAGCACCAGGCAACGTGAAATAAAAAGGCTTAGCCTTGCTAATGTTTTACCTCATAGTAGTAGTGTGTGTGAGACCACTGTTTGCCTCATCTATAAAGAACATCAATACATAAACAAGAAAACATCTCATTTTAAGAACTAGATTCTCAGGAGCCATCAGGATGAATTAGGAGCAAAATGAATGCTTGAATTAGATATAAATCCACTTGTGGTCCAAGAGTGACTGAATCCCTACAAAAGACACAATAAATTGACTTCTTGCCTGGGGATACTTAAATTGAATGTCTACCAATTACAATGAATTTTTGTTTTGCAAAATTTTATGCTGAGTTGCTCCTTATGGAAGAAGTCAATTGACCCCCACTGCTTCTTAAGTTCACTCCCAGAGAATACAACAAGGTATTCACGTAAAGTAAGATCCTTGCATTTCTCTTTTTTTGCAGCAGGAGGAGATACAGTCAACTCATTTCATACTTGTACTATGTTGATAAAGATTTTTAAAATAGGTGCTATGACAGTCCTGTTTGATATCAGTTAAGGCTATATTGTAATTTATCATGAAGTTATTTCTGCCTACTCTAATTTTGGAAAATATGTTGAGGGAGAGAGATAGTAACAGCTATCTGAAACTGGATTGCATGAGATGGCCTGTAAACAATTGTCCATAGAATCAGAGGTGGATGATGGAGCATCATGAAGATTACATGTGGTCTTGAGATGTCCTTAAACCCAAGGCACATCAATGCAAGTGCATCAAAATAAATAATTATATTTTCAATTTCAAAACACAGATTAATAAGATAACTTCAAGAAAATGAGAAAACAAGTCATAGAATAGGAAAAAAAATATTTGCAAAAGTCACATCTGATAAAGGACTATTATCCAAAACATACAAAGAACTCTTAAGACTCAATAATAAGAAAACAAACAACCTGATTTAAAAAGTGGAACAGAGACCTGAAAAGATACTTCATCAAAGAAGACATATGGATGGAAAATAAGTGTATGAAAATGTCATCAGGGAACTGCTAATTAAAAATGAGATACCACTGCATACTTATCAGAATGGCCAAAATCCAGAACAACGAAAATAACAAATGCTGGCAAGGA
The DNA here is from genome assembly GCF_054371585.1 of Giraffa tippelskirchi. Classification (NCBI taxonomy): domain Eukaryota; kingdom Metazoa; phylum Chordata; class Mammalia; order Artiodactyla; family Giraffidae; genus Giraffa; species Giraffa tippelskirchi. Next base: position 33,377,353 of record NC_137280.1, on the reverse strand, counting down.
TTTGGAGCAACGGAAAGTCTAATTCATTGCTATTGAGAGTGAAAAATTATATAATCCCTTGGGAAATAGTTTGGCAGTTTCTTACAAAATCACACTCTTTCTTATCATATGATCCAGAAATCATGCTTCTTAATATTAATCCAAATGAATCTACAATTTATGTCCATACAAACCTGCACATGGATGTTCACGGTAGCTTTATTCATAATTGCTAAAATTTGAAGATATCCAAGATGCTCCTCAGTAAGAAAATGAATAAATGGTGCCGTATCCAGACAATACACTGCTATTTAGTGCTAGAAAGAAATGAGCAATTGAACCATGAAAAGACATGGAGGCAACTTAACTGCATATTACCAAGTGGTAGAAGATTGTAAGCAATACCTCACTCTGATATCAGACATGGATAAAGGGGAGGTTGTATGTAATATGAGAACTCTGTGTACTTTCTGTTCTATTTTATTGTGAACCTCCAATTGCTCTAAAAATAAAGTTCATTAAATTTTTAAAAGCGTGGAGTAATTGCCTATGCTACACTGAAACTAATATTTTGTCACAACTTGTCTTCCCATGAAGGAGGAGGAAGTGGTTCCATGTTTATATTCCTTACCTCTAGAACAGCTGGCTCAAAACTCTTGCTCTATTTTCTAATATTTCCCTCATTTTATGTCTCCTATTATTTCTGTAAATAGCATATGTTAAATAAGAAAATAACTGCTTTCAGGGTAACAATCAAAAGCTTTACTTAAAAAAGTGACCAAGATTATTTCAACTGGTACCCTGGAGACTATGCAGTTAGAACTCTTTGAGAAATCCTGACTACATCAGCCCTGCTAATCTAATCTCTCTTCTTATTACTCATCTATTCCAAATTCCATTAATTCCCTAGCCTGACTATGGCGTGAGCTTTCCAGAAATCTTTGTAAGATTTTCTGCTTTATGGTACTTCCTGAATACCATTTAGTCTGTTTTCCCTCTGAAGGCCTGTTCATAAGACAGAATGGAAGAGAGAAGATGAGTCAGAGAGATTCTATCACTGACAGCAATACATCGTTAATAATGCTAATAGTTACTTAATATGAATGACCAATCACGTGCCAGACACCACGTTAGGTGTTCAAATGAAAGTAAGTATTGTGCCCTTTATAGCTGAGGAAGAGATTCCTGGTGACTCAGGTGGTAAAGAATCTGCCTGCAATGCAGAAGACCTGGGTTTGATCCCTGGGTTGGGTAGATTCCCTGGAGAAGGGAATGGCTACTGACTCCAGTATTCTCGCCTGGAGAATTCCATGGACAGAGGAGCCTGGAGTGCTACAGTCCATGGGGTCGCAAAGAGTCAGACACAACTGAGCAAGTAACACATATATACATACATAGCTGAGGAAACCAAGCCTCAGAGCAGGTACATAACTTACAAAAGGCCGCAAGGCTGGATGATTTTCTGAATCCTCTGTTTGCAAGTGTCAGAAATAAGACTCCAACTCATTTGGCTGAAAAAGGATAAAGTTTGCCTCAATTCTAAATTTAAATTCCAAATTCCAAAGTTTAAACAAGCAGACCAAATGAATGAAAGTCACAAAGGCAGTGTGGCTTCAGGAATACTACGAATCAGCAACTCAAAGTTCAAGTCTTTTTCTGGGTCTCTCCGCTCTCTCTGCTCTTCTCTGCATGTGTCACTTACTCCTTCTTATTGCAGACAAGTTTTCTCCCTTTGGGAGGGAACTGGGCTACCAATGGCTCCAAAGAGTTATATTTAAAATGCCTGTCCCTGGAAAGATACTCTCTTTGCACTCATCAATTCAAAAAATCCTGGCAAAGAAAATTCTGTTCATGTCGTTCACTCCCCTGGGTTAATTAACTCTAAAAAAAAAAAAATGTGATGACAAGAAATGGAAGTGGAACTGGGAGGGAGATCCCAGAAAATTGGAGACCATTCTCATTAGGCAAACTCAGAGATGTTCACTATAAAAACCACAATGTAAGGCCTACAATTATTATTCTCATTATGTAGATGAGGAAAACAAAAGTTAAGCAATTAAAAGAAATTAAAGTGCAACTTTAGAAAAGGAAATGGTAACCCACTCCAGTTTTCTTGTCTTGTCTAGAAAACCCCATGGACAGAGAAGCGTGTCAGGCTATAGTCCATGGGGTCGCAGAGTCAGACAAGATTTAGTGATTAAACAACAAGAAAAGTGTAAGCTGCTCAACACAACCCAAGAAATAAGTATCTAGGACTGTTCACTGTGTTTTTGTCTATATCTGTTTCCAGCCAGAAGAAATGAAGGTGGCACAGAGAAAGCCATTGCTAGTGGAAGGGTGATGCACAGTATCTCACAGGACCAAGCTGATGCCAGTGGAACTTAAAGTCCACAGACTGGATCAATGCCCAATCTCTCTGGCATCCATACTCTTTAGATAATCAGACATAAACAATGAATAAAGAATAAGAGTAGTGATATTGATTGATTACTATCTTTATGCAGTGAAATTTGTTTATTTATTACATAAATTAAAATTCTGAAAAAATAGGAAAGATCATCACCATTTCATATAAGAAGAAACTGAGAGAAAGAGAGGTGAAAACATCTGCCTAACACCGTGGCTTATATTCCAACCTATTTCAGTGAGTTCTAAACATCTACTTCCAAAGAGAAGAAGGCAGAAAAGAACATATAAAGATTCTCCCAAATAAAAATGGTAAATAATAGTAACAGTAGTAGTATTTGCCTTGATCTCAGCTGGATGAGTGAAAGCAAAGAGAACAACAGACATGTACAATCTCAGCAGAGTTGGAGTCCTGGCAACTAAGAGCAAGGGCTTAAATCTGACGTCAAGACTCCAAGTATTAATTGACACCAGAAATACAGTAAAACAAGAGTCTTCCTCCAGAGAAGCTTATATCTTCACTGGAAAAACAAAAGAGTCTGAAATGCAGTACTAGGATGCAATCTCAAAAATGACAGAATGATCTCTGTTTGTTTAAAAGGCAAACCATTCAATGTCACGGTATTCCAAGTCTATGCCCTGACCAGTAACTCTGAAGAAGCTGAAGTTGAACAGTTCTATGAAGACCTACAAGACCTTCTAGAACTAACACCCAAAAAAGATGTCCTTTTCATTATAGGAGACTGGAATGCAAAAGTAGGAAGTCAAGAAAGACTTGGAGTAACAGGCAAATTTGGCCTTGGAGTACAGAATGAAGCAAGGCAAAGGTTAATAGAGTTCTGCCAAGAGAACGCACTGGTCATAGCAAACACCCTCTTCCAACAACACAAGAGAAGATTCTACACATGGACACCACCAGATGGTAAACACCAAAATCAGACTGATTATATTCTTTGCAGCCAAAGATGGAGAAGCTCTATACAGTCAGCAAAAACAAGATTGGCAGCTGACTGTGACTCAGATCAGGAACTCCTTATTGCCAAATTCAGACTTAAATTGAAGAAAGGGGGGAAAACCACTAGACCATTCAGGTATGACCTAAATCAAATCTCTTATGATTATACAGTGGAAGTGAAAAATATACTTAAGGGACTGGATCTGATAGACAGAGTGCCTGATGAGCTATGGATGGAGGTTTGTGACATTGTACAGGAGACAGGGATCAAGACCATCCCCATGGAAAAGAAATGCAAAAAAGCAAAATGGCTGTCTGAGGAAGCCTTACAAATAGCTGGGAAAAGAAAAAAAGTGGAAAGCAGAGGAGAAAAGGAAAGATATACCCGTTTGAATGCAGAGTTCCAAAGAATAGCAAGGAGAGATAAGAAAGCCTTCCTCATCAATCAGTACAAAGAAATAGAGGAAAACAATAGAATGGGAAAGACTAGAGATCTTTCCAAGAAAATTAGAGATACCAAGGGAACATTTCATGCAAAGATGGGCACAACAAAGGACAGAAATGGTATGGACCTAACAGAAGCAGAAGATATTAAGAAGAGGCGGCAAGAAAACACAGAAGAACTTTGAGAGGGGAGCATCCTCTTGATTCTGTAGTACTTACCAGGTAAAGGCAGGAGTTTGACATTTTTAATAGGAAGTTATTGGATAGTTTTATCTGGGAAATGATGAGATCTGATTTGTATTCTATGATAATGGTTCTAAAGGAAGAACCCACCTGAACACATGGAGATCAGTGAGGCTGCAGTTGACTGTAGAAAAATAGACTGGAGAGGGTGGAGACTTGAACTCAGGTTTTAGCTGTGAGATTTGTGCAGAGTGGTCACATCCAGGGCACATTTTGGTGAAAAAGCATACAAGGTTGTATGCAGACTGTGAAGAAAAGAATCAAAATCCCCAAATCTTTGATTTTTGGCCTGTATGACAGGTTATGTGGAAATGACATTTACTGAGATAGCAAAACCTTATGAGAGAACAGATACAGTAGGTGGGTGAGGGTTGGGATGATACTTTTGTTTTGCCCATGTTATGATTAGTGTGCCTACTGGACAGCCAGATGGAAAGGTCATGTAGGCAGTTAAGTGAATAAATCTGCAAGTCAGGAGGGGGACTGGGATAGAGATATAAAAGTGAGAGTTTTCCATTTACAGGTACATTTGCACTAAATTTGTACCCTAGGGAGACACTGTGGATAAATAAACCAAGAAAGATAAAGATAGAGCCCTGTGTCACATCAAAATTTAGAGTCTGGGGAAGAAAGAGCCAACAGTAAGTAGCTCAAGGTATAGTGTGTTAGGTGGTAGGAAAAGAGAGGGGCTGTGAGTCACAGAAGTCTAAAGAAAAAGTATGTTTCAGGAAGGAGAAATAGGTCAACAATGATAAATGCTACCAAAAACAAGAGATCGGATAAATAAGAATAGAGACATCTGGATCGTCATTCTTTCCACTGCAAGCCACAGAGACCCAACTGAGAGAATTTTAAACAATTTGAAAGTTATCTCAGTTATCTAGACCCTGGGCTGTTCCAGGGGTCCTTAATTCAGAGGGTTAACAACACTAACAAGAACCAGATACCTTCCAATGATGATGAAGGTTCGGAATCCACTGAGTGTTCACTCTATGACAGGCACTGTTCTAATCATTTATCATTTTTCTAAATCTCATTTAATCCTCACAGCATCCTTACAAGGTAGGTATTCTTTTTACACCCATTTCATAGTTTAAAAGACGAGTGAACCAAGTCACTATGATTCTAGATTCTCTGTCCTTCAGCACTATATTAGGTGGTGATTTACAGAGAAATAGGCGAGGCTAGAAGATGAGGGCATGATGAAGGAGAAGAAGACATTTGGAAGCAGAGACATGAGAGCTACAAGGCAGGGTGAGGGATGATAAAGGCAAAGACATGCACTTCAGAGAATCTGGGGTTTTAAGGGAGGAGGAAGGAGGGACAGCCTGGAAGTGACAGTGGGGAGCAAGGCTTACAAGGCACAAAAGCATCTGAAGCATTTCCGACCAAAAGGACAACATAAAAAAATAACTTCAAATTTGGGCATTTAGAGGACTTGGCAGCTCCTCAGGGCTCTGTCCTCATCACTGTATTTTTACCCCAGGATAGGAAGTTCTTAGGAAGTCCTTGTCCTCTAGCCCAGTCTAGCCAAGAATCATACTCAGTTTTGGAGTGAAGCTATCAGGTTAACCAAGAGGACATCAAAATGAATTATTTTGGGAATGGTTCTCAGTATGGTATTCGCATGAAAGTTTAAAACACAATAACAACAAAGAAAAAACTCTCACATGTAGGGATTTTCTATTTTGTGATAGATTGCAAACAATGTAATTAGATGCAAATTTTCAAATGTAACTTTCAATGACAGGTTTTAAAATAAATAAATAAACTACTTTTCAAAACCAGTAGATATAAATTAGGGGTCAGCAAAGTGCAGCCCATAGGCCACTTGTGTTTCTATGGCCTGAGAGTGAAGAATGTCCTTTACACTTCTAAACCATATGAAAATATAATCGAAGACAATTAATATTTAGTGACAGGTAAAAATTATATAAAATTCAAACTTGATATGAAATAATTAAAATCTCATGACACATCAACATTAACAAATGGACATTTGCAAAACATTGTGATGACAGAGGATATCAAATAAATGAAGTCTTACTCCAAAAGAATTCCATTTTTTTCATTCTGTTACAACCAAGTGCACTTGATTATTATTACACTTTTAATTTCATCAGTAAAATATAATGGACATTTGTTTTCCCTTGTATTATAGAGGTACATACATAATCTCAATTTTGCCTCTTAGCCTAAAAAAGTTAAAAGTTTAGCTATCTGACCCTTTATAGAAAAACTTCACTGATTTTTTGCTATAGATAATAGGTAGACAAAATGTATATTACTTAGGTATCACAATATAAGTATTATGGATGTGATATGTGGATGTCTGTCTATAAATGTAAGCATTTGATCATATATTCATTCAGTCAGTCAGCAGACATTTATTGAGTACCTGCTATATACCAGAAAATGTCTTGCTTACTGAGGATACAATGGTCATTGCTCTTAAGGAAAATAGTCTTATTTTATTGTCATGGTAATTCTGGTAGAATTTAAGAAGAACAAGCAATTTCTACAAATTCTCCTGTGAATGAATATGTCTTCCTCTTTCTCCCATTCTATTGTCAGCTATCATTGACTACTGAATTTCACGTTTCTACATAAGTCTAGCAATTAATTATTTTTCTATTTAGGATGTAAAATGCCAGTAAGCAAACGTGACATCTCTCCCCTACCTTTAACTCCACTGGAATGTGTTGAGACTTTCCCTCCTATGCTTATCCCCTATTATGTCACTGAATTGGTAGGGGTACTGGCATGTCACTCGGACAAATTCATCCATGGGAGGTGCCTCTGCCAAGTGGAACTGAGCACTGTCCATTATCGTAGCAATTGCATTGCTCATCCTCAGAATCAAGTCCCAAAGTCATTTTCTTGTTTTCCAGTAGCTAACTCTTATCTTTTTCTTTCTAAATTGCCTCTGACAACAATGGCTATACAGGATTTCAGTGTGGGTTTAGGAGACTGAACAGCCAATGGATCTGGGGCATTCTTATAGCATGCAATCATAACTTGTGTTTAGCTTTCATAACAAAATCTTATCCAAAACCAGCTCAAAGAAGCCAAAACCAATCCAAAACCACTTCCGAAGTCCACATTGCATAACAGATAGATGTGCTCTCTCCCACCACAAAATGAAGGGTACTAGGTAGCTAGATGCCTGATCATCTGAATGGTGAAAGTATTTGTCTATCATGTTTAAGCTACAAAAACTGCAAGACTTCCGGTTCTGTGCTTGTTTCCGGTTCAATGTTTATTAAACATTTTTCCATTCATAGGCATTGCTATTCCTTCTGTGACTCCTCAGAAGAGTCTATTGCTCTTTCTCTTTCTTCAGTTCAGTTCAGTTGCTCAGTCGTGTCCAACTCTTTGCAACCCCATGGACTGCAGCACGTCAGGCCTCCCTGTCCATCGCCAACTCCCAGCGTATACTCAAACTCGTGTCCATTGAGTTGGTGATGCCATCCAACCATCTCATCCTCTGTCATCCCCTTCTTCTCCCGCCTTCAATCTTTTGAAGCATCAGGGTCTTTTCAAATGAGTCAGTTATTCACATCACGTGGCCAAAGTATTGGAGTTTCAGCTTCAGCATCAGTCCCTCCAATGAATATTCAGGACTGATTTCCTTTAGGATGGACCAGTTGGTCTCCTTGCAGTCCAAGGGACTCTCAAGAGTCTTCTCCAACACCACAGTTCAAAAGCATCAATTCTTTGGTGCTCAGCTTTCTTTATAGTCCAACTCTTCCTTCACATCCTAACAAAATATAACTATTGTGGGAGTAGGAGCATGGGGGATTTAAGTCTTTCACTTGACACCCACAGATCAAGAAATAGGGAAGAAAAAGAAAGAATATGTTTAAGAGCTGCATTGATAGAAACGAAGGAACTAGGGGGCATGGAGCTTAAATAATTTAAATATTTAAACATAAAAATATGTTTTCTTTCCCAAGAATCTTCCTTCCTTAAGTTCTCTCAACACCATTGAGCTTATGTGTCTCAGAAACAGCAAAGATTTGGGAATGTTTACTGGTTCAGTAATCACCACTCTTCCAAAATGTCTTCTGTGGCAGCAATGAGATTATCTGAATCCTGAGTCCATGGGAAAGAAATCTTCATTCTTTTCCTTTTAGATTACAAGTACACATAACTGGGAGGTCTCTTGTGCTGTAGCCAATGCACTTTGTACAGAGGGCAGGGTTTTGGCAATAATGGAACCAAAGGGATAAAAGAATGAATTAAAGAATAGAGCAGATAGAAATTTGAAAAATTTTTTAAGTCAGAGAAAAATTAAGTGTGCAGGGAGGGTGGGCTCACATGGAAACACAGCGAGCAGAGGCCCAGATGATACAAATTTGATTCCAGGCAGTCCCATACCCTGCCCCACCACATCCTCCAGCCAAAAAAGGACATTTCTTCCATTGCTTTACAATGGTCCCTAAAACTGCCAGCATTAACAAAATTCTCTAGGGATGTAATTTTAAAAAGATATTTTAGCTTAATAAGACCAATCAGATGCCACTTTGGTAAGAAAATAACACGCAAACTGTTAATAAGTGTTTGAGCTTGGGTTAAGCCTTATCTACACCCGCTACCATCAAATTAAGAGTCTTCAATCAACAACACTTCATGCATTCCCCATCTCTGGGAAGGCACCCTAGTCTCTGTCACACTCTTTACAGAGTCATTCTAAATGCTTCCATCTCCCTCACCATCTTCCCATACAATGGCACAAGCAATCACCAAAATGTACAATTTCTATTTCCTAAATATCTCCCAAATCTGTCTCCTCTTCCCTACCCACACTTCCACTATTTCAATCTAGGCTACCCCTTCTCTCATCTAGATTTCTGACATAAATAGGACTATTTATAGTAGTACTATTCCCTGAATCTACCTAGAAAAGAGACTTTTCTAAATTACAAATGTGATCTTGATATCTTCTTGAATAACTTTCCCTTGGGTTTCCCACAGGGAACGTTCACACTCACCCCTGTGTTTACAGCACACTTGTTTAGTGGCCTGTCCAGAACAAACTCCAGAGTGTATTTAGGGGTCGTCATGCTCTGCCACAGTGACATTCCTTCCAGTGTTTTATGCTGTCTCATGACTCTGCATCTTTGTGGTGATACAGATATTCTTGTCTATCTCATGAAAACTGTGTGCTTCATAAGCATGATCACCATGTCTTGTTTATTGTTATAGCCATGCCATCTGACATAGTGTTTGGCACAATGAGACGAAGGACTGGTAACTTCTAAAGCACATGGACAATACCAAAAGGAGACAGTGCTTGCAGTCTGAGCACAGGTATCACAGTGATGAGGGCACAGTTATCTCTGACAGTCACAGGAAAACAGGAAGAGTCCCAAAAATTGGGCCCAAGGGAAGGATAGGATGAGCGATGGGCACCAGGAGAAAAAAATGAAATGCTGAAAAACAAACTGTCTAGTGCCTACTTTGGCAGAGGGCTGGCCCTGTTGTGAAGGGTGGCTCAAAGGGAAATGACTGCCCAACATAGGAGTAAAGAATACCAATTATTTTCCTCTTAAGTAGGGCCAGACCAACTCAGCAGAAAACCAGAGGATGGGCACTGCTTTCCTGGAAGGAAGCTGATGGTGCTGATGCCATCGGCTGGGTTGACTAAGGAGACATGCTCCAGGAGCCACCCAGCTGAAGGCTGGTACACCACAGACAGACATGCTTCTAAGACCTGTGGCAATTAGGAATTCAAGGTTAGCCCCAACTTTTCAGATGAAGCCTTCTAATTTTTCCCTCCCCTGAGCTTCTTCCAGGAAACCTGCCCTGTCCTCTGCTGTGGTTGGAAAAGATCAAATGTGCCCTTTACCAAAAAGGCAGGGCTTTCCTCTCCTCCCTGTTCCTTCATGTGCATCCTCATGTGATGGCTCATACAGGGACACTCCTGGAGCCTCTGACACAGAGCTGTCTCAACTCTGTGTCTCTGATCCTTTGTCTCGATTGAGGGCACACCAGGTCAAGACAGAGGGCCAGACCTGCTGGTCCAAGACTGTTAATGATGATAGAATAAAGTCACCATAAAAAAACCCATCATTTTGAACAGAATTTTTCTGAGATAAATTTTGAGCTCAGACGATTCAGGGATTCTCTTGTGCAATGCCTTCATAATTTCACTCATGCCAACTTCAGCCAAAAACTTTATCAGAATAATGAGGCAAAAATCTGGGGAAATTCCCCCTTCCCCCCAAAAAAACATGTGGTCTATGCTCCAAAGTGCAAAAAAAAAGTTACTGAAAGAAGAGAAAGCAATTTGATTCCACACTGGTACCCAATCTTTACTCCTAGAATTTCAATGAGATTTCTAAACTTCGCTAGACGTTCTCCCACTGCACCCCAGGGGCACACAGGAGAACTTTCTAGTAGGTGTTTTCTATATATCCATTGCCTCCATTCTGCCCAGTTGTATCAGTCCTTATAACCCATATATTATACAATCATTTCCCTTTCACTTCTGTCCCTCTCATCAGCTTGTGGACTTCTGGAAGACAGGAATGTATATCAATGGTCTTAGCTTGTCACCACTGGGTCACCCTTTCCTTCCAAAGATGGTTTCCTGTGTGTCATTGCTGGTCTGTAAGCTCACCATGGGCAGGGACACGGCTTATTTCAGCATATAAGACAAGAAGACAACAATGGGCATGAACCGGCTGCTTGTCTGCTTTGGTTAAAACATTGGCAGGTCACATATTTCCATGCCCAAAGTTTGTTTGCAGATACATACACTGTTGCCCTTTCTGAAATCTTCATTTTTCTCACAATGAGTTAAATACTGCACGTGGACGGATTTACTTTCTTGGTGTCAGCCCGTGAGAGTGCTATGAAGGGGCAGGTGCTATGAGCACATAACAAGATTTTACGCCTGAGGTATCATTTGATGGTGGTGATGCTGGCCTAGGTCATTTCTCTCACTCATGACAGTCACAGCCAAACTTGCACAGGACCCAATTAGTAGCCCCAGTGAGGCTAGAAAATGCAGGGTAGCCCCGGAAGTGGAGAAACCACGGGGTCACTACATTCCTGAACATTCCTGAAGGGGAATGTGCTGGGTTTGATAAATCACAGGGTTTGTGACCCGAGGAACAACTCACTTTCCTTGATGATCCCACAGTGTTTTTAGCCATTGAGCTGGTTAGTTCCCTGTCTGCATATTATTCCTTTTTTTGTTTGCTCAACTCTCGAGCCTTCCTTTCTTCCTTCCTGCTGTGAAATGGTCTGTTTATTGTGTATTGCTAAATCACTACCACATTTACTTGTGTTTTTACAGCCAAGATGCTCACAACCCTTTTTTTTTCTATCTGCAGGGAAAAACCATTACCTAAAAAAAAAAAGAAAAAAGAAAAGCATGTCTTTTACATGAACTGAAATGTTTCACTTTATTTTCTACCCTATCCGAACACTTGCAGCTTATCAGGTATTGTGAAGCACATTAATACATATTATCTCATTTAACTCACATGTTGACTGCTAGAGACTTGTTCTTATCCTCAGTTTTATTTAGTGGGGAATAAGCACAGAGAAACTTTCTCAAGGTTACCTGCTAACATATGTTAGAGCTAGAATTTGTACCTGGGTTAGTGAGACTCTGCTTAGCTATTAATCTTCCATAACTTTGAAGTCTGTATCTTCATTTCCCATCACTCCCTCCAAGTCTGTGCATCAGTTTCAAAAGAATTTCTGGCCTAGGGAATTGTGTATCACACAAGACCACAGAAATCATAGATCTCCTCACCTTCCATCTTACAGATGTATGTAGATCATAGAGACCAACAGTATTTAAATAGCTTATACAAGATGTTAAAGCTACTTCATGTTATCTCAAATCAATTAGATTTTCCGGTCTTCTTGTGGGTCTCTTGTCCTTGTTACAACACCGACTTCTCGTGTCCCTTATATTTTTACTATAGTTCTCTGACGAGCAGTATTTCTTTTTCTTCATTCAAGAAGCTCTGTTTTGCCAAAGGAGAATGAAACCTCTCAGAAGGAGAAATCCAAATATATCATTTGACGCCATTATGCATGCAGAGATACATTAAACCTTCTGGATGCTTAAGACATCTTGGTTATGAAAAATGATTATGTAAATGAAGATAATTCATACTTCCTCGCTTTCTAAATTAGCCCTCGGGGACTTGGCTGGTGAATGAGACTAAATACAAGCAAGGCCAATGATAAGCAAACATCAAATGAGGCATATTTGTTTTGGATGACCTCCAACGTCCTTTCTGGCCCTTCCAGACCTCCTGGCATTCATCACCTTCTCTGCTCACCTGTCACCTGCTCAAAGTATCACACTGACTTGGCTGTCCAAATACACTGTTTACCACCTTCTCTTTCAACTCCATTACTCTCTCTCCTTCCCTACCCCAATTCTCATTCCCTAAGCTGGATGATTTCCCGCAAGGGTTAGAGGGCCTCTACCATTCTTTCACATGTTCTCCTGTTCCTTTTCCTATGTTCTAAGAGCACCCATGACTTTCCAGTACCGCCTCCAACCCACTCCTGACAGAAGACTGCCAGCAGAATGGGGCATTGCTGCGATTTGGGGATCTTTCTAGGGCTTTTCTCCCATGACTACCACCTGGTCTACATTTAGCTGTTTGTGTGTCATTTCTGCTCTTTTAGGAGGCTAATGGATTTATTAATTTAATTATTAATATTTTAACAATTGTTAATAAATTTTATTTAAATTTATTAAAATAATACAAAATATTGTTAATAATTTATTAACATTATTAAATTATTGTTGTGTAGCTGCTAAGTCATGTTCAACTCTTTGTGACCCCATGGACTGTAGCCTGCCAAGCTCCTCTATCCATGGGATTTCCCAGTTAAGAATACTAGAGGGGGATGCTGGTTCCTTTTCCAGGGGATGTTCCCAACACAGAAACTGTATGCACATCTGCTTGGCAGGCAGTTTCTTTACCACTAAGCCACCTGGGAAGCCCAAGGGTTCCTGCCAATGCAAGAGACACAGGAGACTTGAGTTCAATCCCTGGGTTAGAAAGATCCCCAAAGGAGGAAATGGCAACCCACTGGAGTATTCTTGCCTGGAAAATCCCATGGACAGAAGAGTTTGAAGGGCTATATTCCTTGAGGTTGCAAAAGAGTCACCCATGGCTTAGCAACTGAGAATGCATGTATGATAAATTATTGACACTCATACTTGTTAATTGGAGTAGGAAATGGCAACCCACTCCAGTACTCTTGCCTGGAAAATCCCAAGGATGGAAGAGTATGGTAGGCTACAGTCCACAGGGTCACAAAGAGTCAGACACAACTGAGCGACTTCACTTTTACTTCATACTTGTTAATATTATTTAAATGTTATTTGAATAGTATTCATTTAATATTATTATTATGGATTTCATTAAATAAATACTGGTTAAGTAAAATCAATAATCTAATCCCTGCCAATGTGTGAACTCCCTGACAGGTCATCCCACACAGTAATCAAGTTCAAAAGCACAGGTGAAGGTCCAGAAAACACTCTAGGAGTGATGACATTTAAAAGCAGGTAGCGAGCCCAGTTTCTCAAATTCTGTCAGGGAGACCAGCCACTGCCAGCATCTTCTGACTCCAAAGTTAAGATTATTTATCCAAGTCTTGCTAATTATCATATCATCCTCATTATGTCTATTATGGCTTTTTCCAAAATAGATGGTTTATAATTTCATGAGATAGTAGTGAAAGGTTTATTTTTCCTTTCATTTATAGGGTTTGTTGCTGCTGCTGCTAAGTCGCGTCAGTCGTGTCCGACTCTATGTGACCCCATAGAAGGCAGCCCATCAGGCTCCTCTGTCCCTGGGATTCTCCAGAAAAGAACACTGGAGTGGGTTGCCATTTCCTTCTCCAATGCATGAAAGTGAAAAGTGAAAGTGAAGTCGCTCAGTATTTTTCAATTAAAAAATAATGTAAGTTTGTTCTAATAATGAAATAGAAGAATACTCAAGGATACAGGAAAATATTAACAATCTCACTCTACCTCATTTTTACTCCATCAGCCCTCAAGTAATCAATGTTAATAGTTTGGTGTGAATTCTTCTACTCCTTCCTCTATGATCTATATATATATATATATGTATATTTGAAATAAATATATATGTGCATGCAAAGATATACACTACAAATAAAATACTTTAATTATGCTCTAAACATGGGGTCATATTAGGCATATGGATCCCTTGCTTGCTTTTGTTCTTAGTAAAATGTCATGGACATCCCTCTGGTCATTATAATCTATATTATGGAATGCCATAATTTACTGAATTTTCCTTCTATTCCATCTGTTTCCACTTTATTGCCACTACAAATAACAATATAGGAAATATCATTAACCATAGCTTTGCATCTCAGAGGCTATTGTTATCTCCATATCCTGGAGATAACATTTCCTCATTTCCCAAAATGAGATTGCCCAGGTCAAAGAATACATACATTATTTTCTGGAAAAGACTGGTTAAAGCAATTCACACTCTCCTTAACAACATCTGAAAGTGTCTGTATTCTTAGAAGATTTGTAATATGATAAAAATAACTGATAAAAGTATCATGTGAGTTACAAACATACAATAAGTCCATGTGGGCTTGTGTCTAATAGTGAGACATTAGAGACATTTAAATAGTGAGACAGTGAGACATTTAAAACAAAGGGTGCATGGTGGAAGGAGGAGAGCCAGCTTTCAAGATGTATCCCAGCATTTTTACATAGGTTAAAGCTCATTGGAAATAGCACCAATGACCTTTCCTGGTATATGAAAATAGAGGTGGACATTTTATAAAGGATGAACATAGCTTTAAAGAGGAGGGTGGAAAGAGGAAAGATTATTTTATTGCCAGGCAACCCTAAAGAAATCTGCTCTGATTGGATGTATGTCAAATGAGGATGAGATGGTTGGATGGCATCACCAACATAACGGGTGTGAGCCTGAGCAAACTCCAGGAAGACAGTGAAGGACGCGGTAAGCCTTGCGTGCTGCAGTCCATGGGATCGTAATGAGTCGGACATGACTTAGCAACTGAACAACAACGATGAATAATTTAGCCAGAGATATTAAGCAACTTTAACAAAGTTTTACAGATAGAAAAAGGCAGTAATGGGATTTAAATGGGAGGCTATGTGGCTTAAAATCTTATACAAATTCAACCACACTAGGTGACTTCTCACCTGTAGTACTGTAGTAATTATAATAGCTGTGATGATCAGTTCTATGTGTTAACTTGACTGAGCCATGAAGTGCCGAGATACTGATTTAAACACCATTCTAAGTGTATGTGTGGGGTGTATATGGGTGAGATAAACATTTAAAGAGGTAGACTGGGTAAAGTAGATTGCCCTCCACAATGTGGGTGGGCTGCCTCCAATCTATGGGGGACCTGAAGAGAATGAAAGACAGGGAAGGTAGTATTTGCGCTCTCCGTTTTCAAGCTAGGACACTGATCTCTCCTGCACTTGGACTGGAACTTACACAACCAGTTCACTTGGTTTTCAGGTTTTCAGACTCACAGAGGAACTATTCGACCACTCTGCTGGGTCTCCAGAAGATCACGGATCTTCTGAGTCTCCAGACTGTACGAGTCAATTCCTTATAATAAATAGGATAATATCTGTCCTATTGGTTCTGTTTCTCTGGA
Source organism: Giraffa tippelskirchi (assembly GCF_054371585.1). Lineage (NCBI taxonomy): Eukaryota > Metazoa > Chordata > Mammalia > Artiodactyla > Giraffidae > Giraffa > Giraffa tippelskirchi. The sequence continues at coordinate 33,361,653 of NC_137280.1, read as the reverse complement.
GAATCCTGACAGTAAAATAGCCAACCCGTATCGGTTAATTCATAGTAAACATGAATTACTATGTTTAAAGCACTGGATGCTGAAAACTTTTTTCAAACTATCTCATTTACACCATACAAAAACCCTATAAGGTAGGTGCTACTATCCCATTTTGCAAATAAGGAAACTAAGATTCTGAGAACTTTAAAAACTTGGACTGGCACAAATGATAGAACTAGTACCCTAGAAAGTAGAACTATAGGGATATGAGGGCGCCAAAACCAAACTTCACTTCTGTGACTTTTTTCTCCTAAAAGCAGTTTAATATATCTCTCCCTCTTCATCGTCACTGCTATTATCCTGGCCCTCTGTATTTCACCCTGTGCTTTATCTCTTCTCTTTCTATTCCCATTACAAAGGTAGATATTTCATCTTATGTATCTCTAGCTCAGCCAGGCATTAAGACCTTTTAGACTTGCGTCGCTTACATCTCCTGCATTGGCAGGTGGGTTCTTTACCACTAGCACCACCTGCAAAGCCCCAGATAAATGCATAGACAGTTGTATATCCTCTCCCATCCTGGGGATAGATTATTCACCAATAAATACTTACAGCTTCATCCCCAGCAATCCATGGACAGAGAGATGCAGTGATAAAAAATAAAAATAAAAAAGTAAATCACTACAGTGAAATCATTCAGTTCAGTCGCTCAGTCATGTACGACTCTTTGCAACCCCATGGTGAAATCATTACAGGCAGCTCCATAATTCTGTGACTCTCTGAGTTTCTCTACTAAGTTCTTTGTGAGAGATTTTACAATTAACACAAAAGGGTAGTCGAAGGAATCTAGGTTTGTTTGTTAGCTTGTTTGTATTGATGTTAAACATAATATAGAATTGGAACTGGTTATGGACAAGGAAAGTATCTATTTCTTGATCCTGTAATCACCCCCAAACCCATATCTTAGCATTAAATCTAAAGAAGCTATTCCTTGTCATTAAAATTTAAACCATGATATATCACATAGTGTGCATACATACAATGGTGTTATGTGATTTGAAAAGTTATTTATTTATTTTAGGGAGGGGCACAGCTTTTTAAATATCTCAATTTTCTACAAATTAACACAATGGTGAGAATTTCAAAGAAGTTTCAGATTTCAGAAGAGATTGGTCAATGTCTACTCAAACCCCAAATTTGTAACCACAAAAGTTGATTCCTTTGAAAAGGACATTTTTTCCCCTTCCCACAGACATGTCAGCTGAGCAACCCTGCACATGATGAGTCTCAAGAATCAACGGAAAAAAAGGAAATAAACCATAGGCTTCTTTCCAACATGCCAGGAAAAAGACAGTGGCGAGAACTTTAGACACTGGAATTTGGTAGGGCTACAGCACATTTATAAATTGCAGTTCATTCTTGGAGAATCACTAGGTTCCACTCCTCTTGATATCTCCTCCTGTTGGTTTCTAAAGATGGCTATTCAAAAAAGATACATCTACAATTAATCTATGACAAAGGAGGCAAGAATATACAATGGAGAAGACAGTCTCTTCAATAGATGGTGCTGGGAAAACTGGACAGCTACATGTAAAAGACTGAAATTTGAATATTCACTAATACCATATACAAAGATAAACTAAAAATGGATTAAAGATCTAAATGTAAGACCAGATTCTATAAAACTCTTAGAGGAAAACATAGGCAGAACACTCTGACATAAATCACAGCAGTATATTTTTGGATTCACTTCCTAGAGAAATGAAAATAAAAACAAAAATGAACAAACGGAACCTAATTAAACTTAAAAGCTTTTGTACAATGAAGGAAACCATTAGCAAAACAAAACAAAACCCACAGAATAGGAAATATCTGCAAAAGATGCGACCAACAACGGACTAATCTCCAAAATATACAAACAGCTCAATAAAAAAGAAAAAAAGTTCAATTTTTAAAAAATGGGCAAAAGATATAAAGAGACATTTCTCCAAGAAGATATACAGATGACCAGAAAGTACATGAAAGGATGCTTACTATCACTAGTTTTCAGAGAAATGCAAATCAAAGCTGCAATGAGGTATCACATTATACTGGTTACAATGGCTATCATCGAAATGTCTGCAAACAGTAAATGCTAGAGAGGGCGTAGAGAAAAGGGAATCCTCCTACACTGTTGGTGAGAATATATATTGGTAGAGCCACTAAGGAGAACAGTAAGGAGGTTCCTTAAAACACTAAAAATAGAGCTACCATAAAATACAGCAATCTCCTCCTGGGCATATATATGAGGAAAACTGTAAAGAAAAATGAATCCCAATGTTCATCACAGCACTATGTACAATAGCCAAGACATGGAAGCAACCTAAGTGTCCATCAACAAAAGAGTGGATAAAGAAGATGTGGTACATATATACAATGGAATATTACTCAGTCATAAAAAAGAATGAAAAATGTCATTTGTAGCAACGTGGATGGACCTAAAGATTATCACATTAAGTGAAGTAAGTCAGACTAAGACAGATATCATATGGCATCATTTATATGTGGAACCTTAAAATGTTGCAAATGAACTTATTTACAAAACAGACAAAGACTGACAGAATTAGAAACCAAATTTATGGTTACCAAAGGGGAAAAATGGTAGGAGAGAGGGATAGATTAGGAGGTTGGGATTAACATATATATATACATATATATAGCTATATATAAAGTAATCAACAAGGACTTACTGTATAGCACAGAGAACTCTACTCAATACTCGTAATAAGCTATATACAAGAGTCTGAAAAATAATAGATATGTGTATATGTATAAGGAGAAGGCAATGGCAACCCACTCCAGTACTCTTGCCTGGAAAATCCCATGGACAGAGGAGCCTGGTAGGCTGCAGTCCATGGGGTTGCGAAGAGTCGGACCCGACTGAGCGGCTTCACTTTTACTTTTCACTTTCATGCATTGGAGAAGGAAATGGCAACCTACTCCAGTGTATGTATAATTGAATCACTTTTGCTGTACACCAGAAACTAATGCATTGTAAATCAGTTATACCTCAATATAAAAATTAAAATTACAAAAATACATCTAGACATTATTTATTTTGTGTGAAAAAAAATTTAGTCTACCCAAGATAAAAATGGTGTGCCTTATCGATAAACAAGATACTAAAGTTTTATTTCTAGCCAAATTTTTTTCTCTTTCAGTAAAAAAAAAAAAAAATCAATACAGAATCTGACTTGATTTGCATTCAACACAACCATTCTCTCTTAAATTACGTAAGGCACTTTATCTTTTCTCATCTCCAGCTAAAGTGAAAATTGATATTTATTTATAAGCTACCTTTCACCTAGTCACTAAAGACATTTTGCATAGCATCTACCTAAATAAATCAGATAGACAAAAGGAGAGGATGGGGGCAGTGCTGGCTTCAGGTTCATGACCTCCCCTGATGGGCCAGCCAAGGAAGACCTCAGGATGGTCATCACCGACCCGACGCTCTGTGTATGTCAACAGAGTCTTTGGTCTGAGGGTTGTAGGTGGAGCTTAGCTATGCCTGGGAAGCCCAAGTGTTGGTGTGCTGTGTAACCCTGTGTAAAACAGTTGGTAAACATGTTCTTTGTTTTAGATGTCTGTCATATATTCTATTATGTTATATGTATTATATATAATATATATAGTGGATATACATATATATGTATATATATATATATATATGGATACATATTTCAGATATATATATCCAAAATCTGGACTTACCTGGTGGCTCAGTGGTAAAGAATCTGCCTGCCAGTGCAGGAGACACAGGTTTGATTCCTAAGATCCCCTGGAGGAGGGCACGGCAACCCACTCCAGTATTCTTGCCTGGGGAATCCCACGGACAGAGGAGCCTGGTGGGTTACAGTCCACAGGGTCGCAAAAGAACCGGACATGACTTAGCAACTAAACAAAAACAACAATCCAACATCCAGTGGGAAATCTTAAGAAGAAATATGATTTGGGGAACAATGGGGAACTTGGAAAAATCCCCTCCACCTAGTCTCTGTGGCCTCAACTCATTCTCATTAACGCAGGATGAACCAGAAGCTCTTTGTTCTCTGTCTGTCCCTTCTCTCTAATAACAGTGACTGTGTGTCCTTTGACTGTCCCTTTCCTGAAGACTGCTCCTCAATATTTTACCCTCAGCCAAATGCCCTTCTACTTCTAGTCTTCTGCCTCCCTGAATGATCGATCTCTTTGAAAACACAGCAAGTGGCACACGTCAAAGCAAATATAAAGTTATCATTCCTGTGCATAAAACTAGAGGCTCTTTATCATCTGCAAAACAAAATTCAAGTCCCTGAGACTGACTGAGAACTGATTTAAAATCATAGATAGAGAGAAATTTATATTCCTATAACAAAAAAGAAAAAAGCTCAAAATCAAAGATCAAATGATCATCCCGAGAAGTCAGAGGTGAAAACTAAATGTGAAACAGAGAAAGTAGGAAAATAAACGAGGATAGGAATTAATGGGAGTGAAAACATACAGTAAAGACAATAAACAGCCCAAAGGTTAGCTCTTGGGAAAGACTAATTAAATTGATAAACCTCTAGTGAGACTAATCAAAAGAAATGAGAAAAAAGGCACAAATAATTGCTAACGGAGATGAAAGCAGATCATTGTTACTTGTTCAGACATTCAAAATATAACGAGGACATTATAAGATTACCAGAAAAGTAAAGGATGTGGTTAAATATGAATTTTAGAAAAGTAACAGATCATTTTTTAGTCCCAAATATTGTTTATCTGACAAATATCATAACAGTTTTATACCTGTTAGAGAAACTGAAACCATAATTAAAAATTTTCCATACCAAACCAAAGACTCCAGGTACACACGAAATTATTGAGAATTACATCAAATCTTCAAGCAAAAACTCTGACCAATCTTACACAAAACTCTTGCAGAGAATAGAAAAGCAAGCAAACACTTTCCAATTCATTTCATGCAACTGACATGAACTTTTTAACAAACAGAACATTATAATAAAAATAAGTTCAGTCATTTCACTTATTTAAATAATATAAATGACATAGCTATAAAGATTATACAACACAAGAATGCTGAGTTTATATTAGGAAGGCAAATTTAGCTTAACATTTTGAAAATCAATGTTACATTCCACATTAATAGAATAAAGGAAAAAACTTATATGATCGTATCACATATAGAAAAAAGGTTGTGATATAACTTGTGTTTAAAGAAGCATATTTTACCCATAACTTGCTCAGACAATGGTGTGAAGAGTTGACACTGAGTGTGTTTTAAGTGATCAGAAGTACTGGGTTGGCCAAATGTTCACTGGGGTTTTTCAGAACAGCATATGGAGGTTTGGGGCCAACCCAATAAATGTAATAATTGAATTAACAATTTCAGACTTGTTCCAGGAGAAAATAATTTCAAGTATGTAAAAATGCAATATCTCCGAGAGGAGATACCCCACGTCCAAGGTCAGGAGCGGCAGCTGTGAGGAGATACCCTACATCCAAGGTAAGGAGCAGCAGCTGTGCATTGCTGGAGTAGCCGTGAAGAGATACCTCACGTCCAAGGTAATAGAAACCCAGTAAGACAGTAGGCACTGAGAGTGGGCATCAGAGGGCAGACAAACTGAAACCACAATCACAGAAAAGTAGCCAATCTGATCACATGGACCACAGCCTTGTCTAACTCAGTGAAACAAAGCCATGCCATGTGGGGCCACCCAAGACGGACGAGTCATGGTGGAGAGGTCTGACAGAATGTGGTCCACTGGAGAAGGGAATGGCAAACCACTTCAGTATTCTTGCCTTGAGAACCCCATGAACAGTATGAAAAGGCAAAAAGATAGGACACTGAAAGATGAACTTCCCAGGTCAGTAGGTGCCCAATATGCTACTGGAGATCAGTGGGGAAATAACTCCAGAAAGAATGAAGGGACGGAGGCAAAGCAAAAACACCACCCAGTTGTGGATGGGACTGGTGATAGAAGCAAGGTCCAATGCTGTAAAGAGCAATATTGCATAGGAACCTGGAATGTTAGGTCCATGAACCAAGGTAAATTGGAAGTGGTCAAACAGGAGATGGTGAGAGTGAACGTTGACATTCTAGGAATCAGCAAACTAAAATGCACTGGAATGGGTGAATTTAACTCAGATGGCCATTATATCTACTATTGTGGACAGGAATCCCTTAGAAGAAATGGAGCAGCCATCACAGTCAACAAAAGAGTCCAAAATGCAGTACTTGGATGCAATCTCCGAAACGACAGAATGATCTCTGTTCATTTCCAAGGCAAACCATTCAATATCATGGTAATCCAAGTCTATGCCCCGACCAGTAACTCTGAAGAAGCTGAAGTTGAACAGTTCTATGAAGACCTACAAGACCTTCTAGAACTAACACACAAAAAACATGTCCTTTTCATTATAGGGGACTGGAATGCAAAAGTAGGAAGTCAAGAAAGACCTGGAGTAACAGGCAAATTTGGCCTTGGAGTACAGAATGAAGCAAGGCAAAGGTTAATAGAGTTCTGCCAAGAGAATGCACTGGTCATAGCAAACACCCTCTTCCAACAACACAAGATAAGACTCTACACATGGACACCACCAGATGGTCAATACTGAAATCAGACTGATTATATTCTTTGCAGCCAAAGATGGAGAAGCTCTATACAGTCAGCAAAAACAAGATTGGCAGCTGACTGTGACTCAGATCAGGAACTCCTTATTGCCAAATTCAGACTTAAATTGAAGAAAGAGGGGAAAACCACTAGACCATTCAGGTATGACCTAAATCAAATCCCTTATGATTATACAGTGGAAGTGAGAAATAGATTTAAGGGACTGGATCTGATAGACAGAGTGCCTGATGAACTATGGATGGAGGTTCATGGCACTGTACAAGAGACAGGAAGTAAGACCATCTCCAAGAAAAAGAAATGCAAAAAAGCAAAATGGCTGTCTGAGGAGGCCTTACAAATAGCTGTGAAAAGAAGAGAAGCAAAAAGCAAAGGAGAAAAGGAAAGATATACCCATTTGAATGCAGAGTTCCAAAGAATAACAAGGAGAGACAAAAAAGCCTTCCTCAGTGATCAGTGCAAAGAAATAGAGGAAAATAATAGAATGGGAAAGACTAGACATCTCTGCAAGAAAATTAGAGATACCAAGGGAACATTTTATGCAAAGATGGGCTCGATAAAGGACAGAAATGGTATGGACCTAACAGAAGCAGAAGATATTAAGAAGAGGTGGCAAGAATACACAGAAGAACTGTCTAAAAAAGATCTTCATGAGCGAAATAATCACGATGAAGTGATCACTCACCTAGAGCCAAACATCCTGGAATGTGAAGTCAAGTGGGCCTTAGGAAGCATCACTACAAACAAAGCTAGTGGAGGTGATGGAATTCCCGTTGAGCTATTTCAAATCCTCAAAGATGATGCTGTGAAAGTGATGTACTCAATATGCCAGCAAATTTGGAAAACTCAGCAGTGGCCATGGGACTGGAAAAGGTCTGTTTTCATTCCAATCCCAAAAGAAACACAATGCGAAAGAGTCCTGAAACTATTGCACAATTGCAGTCATCTCACACACTGGACAAGTAATGCTCAAAATTCTCCAAGCCAGGCTTCAGCAATACGTGAACCATGAACTTCCAGATGTTCAAACTGGCTTAGGCAGAGGAACCAGAGATCAAATTGCCAATATCCGCTGCATCATCAAAAAAGCAAGAGAGTTCCAGAAAAACATCTATTTCTGCTTTATTGACTATGCCAAAGCCTTTGACTGTGTGGATCACAATAAACTGTGGAAAATTCTGAAAGAGATGGGAATACCAGGCCATCTGATCTGTCTCTTGAGAAATCTGTATGCAGATCAGGAAGCAACAGTTAGAACTGGACATGGAACAACAGACTGGTTCCAAATAGGAAAAGGAGTACATCAAGGCTGTATATTGTCACCCTGCTTATTTAACTTATATACAGAGTACATCATGAGAAACGCTGGGCTGGATGAAGCACAAACTGCAATCAGGATTGCCGGGAGAAATATCAATAACCTCAGATACGCAGATGACACCACCCTTATGGCAGAAAGTGAAGAAGAACTAAAGAGCCTCTTAATGAAAGTGAAAGAGAAGAGTGAAAATGTTGGCTTAAAGCTCAACGTTCAGAAAACTAAGATCATGGCATCTGGTCCCATCACTTCATGGCAAATAGATGGGGAAGCAGTGGAAACGGCTGACTTTTTTTTTTTTTTTTGGCTCCAAAGTCACTGCAGATGGTGACTGCAGCCATGAAATTAAAAGACGCTTGCTCCTTGGAAGGAAAGTTATGACCAACCTAGACATCATATTAAAAAGCAGAGACATTATTTTGACAACAAAGGTCCCTCTAGTCAAGGCTACAGTTTTTCCAATAGTCATGTATGGATGTGAGAGTTGGACGGTGAAGAAAGTTGAGCGCCGAATAATTGATGCTTTTGAACTGTGGTGTTGGAGGAGACTCTTGAGAGTCCCTTGGACCAAAGAGATCCTGAGTCCCTTGGACCCAAGAGATCCAACTAGTCCGTCCTAAAGCAGATCAGTCGTGGGTGTTCATTGGAAGGACTGATGTTGAAGCTGACACTCCAATACTTTGGCCACCTGATGCGAAGAGCTGACTCACTGGAAAAGACCCTGATGCTGGGAAAGATTGAGGGCAGGAGGAGAAGGGGACGACAGAGGATGAGGTGGTTGGATGGCATCACCGACTCAATGGACATGAGTCTGGGTAAGCTCCGGGAGTTGGTGATGGACAGAGAGGCCTGGCATGCTGTGATTCATGGGGTCGCAAAGAGTCAGACACGACTGAGTGACTGAACTGAACTGAAAAATGCAAAGCTGGAAATATTTCCACAGTAAATTCTAGTATATTTGACATAGGGGATAGTTTTTAAATACCCTCTTCCTTGACATAAGAAAATTATTTGGAGTAACACAACACAAAACGAAAAAATAATAATGGTCAAAAGTGGAAATAGAATGAATTTTTCATTTTATAGAACCTTTTATATTGTTTTGTGATGGTCTCAGCTTATCCATAGCCAATATTGTAGTTGGATCGGCTGTTGTGGTTCTAATAAACTGCAAGATGTCCTCAGCAAAAATAATCAGAAAACTAAAAAAAAAATAGTTTATTATTCATAGGTCCTGGAAAGTACATTGCACACCTTGGACCACACAGTGAGGTTGCTGCAGGGTGGGGTGAGGGGGGTTAAGGAAGCGAGGGAGAGAGGAGGGGGAAGGGGAGAGAGAGAAAGAAAAGAGCAAATCTGGCCTGGGATTTTGCTTTTATTGGTGGCTTCAGAGGCTTCCCTAGTGGCTAAGACTGTAAAGAATCTGCTTGCAGTGCAAGAGACACAGGTTTGATCCTTGGGTCAGGAAGATACCCTGGAGAAGGGAATGGTAACCCTCTCCAGCATTCTGGCCTGGAGAATCCTATGGACAGAAGAGCCTGGTGGGCTTCAGTCCACGGGGTCGCAAAGAGTAGGACATGACTGAGCGACTAACTCCTGGGTTCAATTCTTTATTGGTGAATTTAAAACATGAGAGCTGGAATTTAAAGCATAGGAAGAAAAAAAGCATGTAGCCCAAATGGTCAGTTATTGAAATTAACTCTAAAACAAAGGAACCTTAGTGTGAGGTGACCGGGCTCTTTATCCAACTGTATGGCTGGCTTGTGTTTATTCTAGATAGCCAGCTTTGAAGTGGATGCCTCAGCAATCAAAGCTTAAGGCAGGCACTTGCATTATAAGATGAAAAGCCAGCCATCAGGTCTTACAATACATACATAATTTCTTCAATTTTTTTAATGGAAACAACAACAAAAAAAGAAACTTAAGGAAATAATATAAGGAAAAATGGTAATGGATTAGTCATTTTAACTGCATTGCTTATTTTTAAAGGGAAAAAATGTATACCTACATATTGATATATTGTAGTAATGACTAATAGTTCCAATGAATTACAGTTCCAGTTTTTATAGCTTTAACATTCTACAGATTTGTCAATGATTTTGTCAAAGTCATTTTTCTCACATATTTATGTTCAAGACAATATAGACTTTTTTTGGTCAATCTGTGTTCACTGATAGTTGATGGAAGAACACATTTAACGTCATAAAATTTCTTTCATGTGAAACAAGAGACATAAAAACAGCTAAGAAAATTTAATCTAAAACAGGGCAACGTTTCATAAAAATACCATTTCAAAATAAATTTCAGAAAATGTGTACTGTCCATGTCTTTATTTCTTTGGTATCAAGTTGAATTATTCTAAATTTTTTACAGTCAAAAAAGTTCCAGTAAAATACTTTCATCAGGAATCCATCTTACATTTCTATTACATTTATTAAAAACTTCTAAGTTTTTCTTTTGCTTTAGAATTAATGTCTAGAACTTGGTGGAAATGATTAGGATATTTAAACATTTCCTTGTTATGTTTCCAACAATGTAAGATAGGCATCTTTTGTTATTTCTCTGGGTATTCTTCATCAAATTTGATGCATTTTTCTAGGTAAATGTCCAAATTCCTTACATCTGCATAGAGAATAGCCTTTCACACCATTTTTGAGCACCAATGTTCAGGGGAAAAGTTTGGAACTTGCTGTTGTCAGTACATCATTAAATTGATTCTGGCTGTGTGCAAATATTTTTATGGCTCGTTTCTTCACACCAGAAAATATATAATCAGGAACGAAAATCACATACTGCTATCTTTGTTTATTTCAAATGCACTGTTTAAATGCAGAAATATATAGCACCATGGGAGTTGGAAATACAAACTGCTAAAGGAGGAAGCTCCAAGGATTATAAACCATTAGGAATTTCTTCTGGAAATGAACTTGGTGGCTGAGTCCACATGTGTCAGAGGCCAACTGCAGAGCTGGGCGTTCTCTGAATTAACTTTCGGAGATAACCCAATGTTTATTAAAGAGGAGATGGGAATGTGCTCATTTGAAACATAAATATATGTTATTGAAAACTCAGTGGTGATCATGGCAAATGCTTGTAAAGTAGACCAGAAAAATACTCTTTTTTTCCCTGACAGTGCCTAAGAACTGCTAGGCATGGTGGTAATTTAAAAGCAGACAAAGCTGAGTCAGTGTGGTTATGCTTTTAAATTCTTTACAGGTAATGCACCCCCAATTGTCTGTAGCCCAAGTGGAGGGTGTATCCCAATCTTTGATCAAATACAGATGGATCATCATGTCACTCTCCACTTACTGAAATGGAAAATAAGCAAACCCTCAACCAACTTAGAAAGTCGAGCCAGGAGGCTGCTCATGCCTCTTACGGATGCCTTCATGCTTAAACCTGTACCATTTTTATCACAATTTGTGGATAGCTTTGTCAGTAGGTATTCTACGATCTCTTTTAAAATTTGCATCAGAAACAACAGTCCTGGTTTCAATAGCTCCCTGGGAAAAGAAACCTATGCAGAAATTCCTGACCTATGTAGTCCATTGCTATGGGATTCAAGGCTTCTCCCTAATCCTGGATGTGTCCATCTTCCTTAAACAGGGCTCTGGTCCCATAGCTTTCTTGGTGAGACACCCCCAAAACACAAACCAAATATAAACAGAGACAAAATGTGCCTTTTCCTCAGATACAGAAGCCACATTGCAGGTGGAGAAATAGGAATGTCCTCCTGATGCCATGTAACCCCTACATCCGTCCCAAAGCTGGCACACCTTCTAGAAAAAAGCGAGGCAACCATTTAACTGGTAGGAATGGAAGAAGGACCCAGACCAGCTGGGTTGGGGGGACAGGAATTCCGGAAAGCACGATGACGTTGAAGCTGGTATAACAGCAATTACATGCAATGTCTCCCTTCTAGCTGGAGAAAAAGCAGTGTTCTTCCAAACAGAATTCCTTTGAAAATGCCCTCTCTATAGAAAAAAGTAAAGTTCTAAAATTTCTAGTTTCACTTCCAAGTTTCTTCTATTTTTCCCTACCCTCTCCAGCCACCCAGAGCTCAGCTAATCCTCCGGAAAATAAAATATTTCTGCAGTTGTTCCCAGCCTTATTCTCTTGGCCATTATGTTTTCACTCCAGCTCCTCAACTATGATTATATTGATCCCTGTAACAGTAACAGAAAGCCCAGAATGAGTCCAAGACCTTGGGATGTTCACCTCATAGCTCATTTTGACAGATTTATTTAAGAAGTTGTGTGTGTGTGTGTGTGTGTGTGTGTGTGTGTGTTTGAGTGTGTGTGTTTTAACTCAGTTTTGTTTCCTTTGCCAACTAAGTATATCTTCAGCGTCAAGGCCAAATTTATAGACTTATGTAGTGGATTCCCTGGAATCAGTCTCTATGTACGTTCTGCCTCCTCCCAAGGCACAGAATGTATCAGACCCTCCCTCTGTGAACTGGACAACCTCCGGGCTTCTAGTGCTGCGCCTAATGCCAAAACGCAGTGTGGTGTGACTGCCATCTGCTGGCGTGGTGCTGACATTACAGCATAGACCACCGTGCACTAATCAGGTGACACTTGGTTTGAAATCAAAAGCTTTCTCTGAACAAATGAAAAACAAGTTTCCTCAATCTAGCTTCAACACACACACAAATCTTTACACTGAAAAACTGAAGAATTATAGAAAAAAAATTTTTATGGAAGACTTCCAAGTGAGAATCATACTCTGAGGAAATGGGATTACAAACTACTAATCTCCTCCCCCAGGGGGACTCCATCACCAAAAACTTAAAGGCCAAACCTCATCAACTCAGACAGTGTGATTCTACCTTGCGAAGCCTGTTATGGGCTGATACCAAGTCCTATAAAAGGTGGAATCTTCCCTAAGATACCGACAATTAAACTAAATTCTTCTCCTTTAAAGAAAAACAAAAAAAAAATGTTTCTTACAATCCAAATGACTGAAATGTAAACATTGAGACTGAGGGAGGGGACAGGGGAATTCTTTTCTCATTACAAAAGCCATTCTCCAAGGTTTAAGAGTAAGAATCATGCTTGAGAAATATTGACACAAGCTCACCCTTGAAGCAAGAGCCAGGCACTTCTGCTCGATTCTCTTTTTTTTCCGACTCTTATCTTCAGGATTCCTGGAACTGCACAATTCATGGCCATGAAAGCCAAATTCCTATGGCTGATTTCAATGGGTGTTGTCATTTCTTTGCATGGCAAAGAATGAGACCCTGTGTGATTGGGAATAGAATTCACAACCGCTGGGAGGACTTTCCCAGAGAGAACACCCCTGATAGTAGAATACAATTGAACTTCTTGAAAGGACCCCATTCATTGCAGAAGCAACACATTCACTACCAAAGGCAATGGCTGCCATTAATCAGCATAAATTTCTTCTTTAAAGGCCATGGGAACCAAGATAAATTTCACATTTTACAAAACTAAAAGATTCCAAAAGTGCTAGATTTTTACACTATATGAATACGATTTATCCTGTCTCCAAAGCCCCAGCTTCCCTCTTATAAATGGCCACACATCTGCTCAGTCATTCACCCCCTAGATGCACGGAGCTATCTATCCTACACTTCCTAGGCCCTCATTCATCACATCCAATCCATCTCCATGTCTTAGCAGGTGGATCTCAAAAGCCAAATCTGTTCATCTCTCTTCATATCCACATGGACCATCTTAATCTGATTGATTATTATATTCCTTGGGAAGTACAGCCATCACATGCTAAATGGTCATTGTGTCCATTCTTGCCCTTCTATCCTCAACTCTCAGCTGTGCAGTTGGAGTGATCTCTTTAAAATACAAACCTACAGGGGTGACAGAGAATAGAACCCAAAAGGTGTACCATGGCTTACATATTTTCTACCATCTGGCCTCCAGCTCTTCTTTATTCTCTTACCTTTCTCTCTTTCCCTCACTCTTTATACTCTAGCCACTCTGGCCTTCTCTGTGTTCTTCCAGCTCTCCAAATCTAGCTTCCATTTAGGAGTGTGGATTGGCTTATTCCTCTGCAGGATGTCAGACTGTCACGCCACCAGCAACTTCTTTTATTCAGCTCTCATTAAGGACATCACCATCTCATTTCAACGCTCCTTCCCTGATCATCCTATTGAAATCAGCCCTTCCCTTTGTTTTCTTTGCTTCATATCACTTATCATTATTGACAATTATTGTTGTTCTGTCAATAAGTCGTGTCTGACTCTGACTGAACTGGACTGCAGCATCCAAGGCTTCCCTATCCTTGACTGTCTCCCATAGTTTGCTCAAACTCATATCCATTGAGTTAGTGATGCCATCCAACCATCTCCTCCTCTGTCATCCCCTTCCCCTCCTGCCTTCAATCTTTCCCAGCATCATGGTCTTTTCCAATAAGTCGGCTCTTTGAATCAGTTGGCCAAAATATTGGAGCTTCAGCTTCAGCCTCAGTCCTTCCAATGAATATTCAGAGTTGATTTCTTTAAAGATTTACTGGTTTGATCTCTTTGCAGTCCAAGGGACTCTCAAGAGTCTTCTCCAGCACCACAATTTGAAAGCATCAATTCTTCAGTGCTCAGCCTTCTTTACGTTCAACTCTCACATTCATATATGACTACTGGAAAAATTGTAGCTTTGACTATATGGACCTTTGTCGGCAAAGTGATGCCTCTGCCTTTCAATACGCTGTTTAGGTTTGTCATAGTTTTTTTTTCCCAAGGAGCAAGCGTCTTTCAAATTCGTGGCTGCAGTCACCATCTGCAGTGATTTTGGAGCCCAAGAAAATAAAGTTTGTCACTGTTTCCATTGTTTCCCCATCTATTTGCCATGAAGTGATGGGACTGGATGCCATGATCTTAGTTTTCTGAATGTTTAGTTTTAAGCCAGTTTTTTCACTCTCCTCTTTCACCTTCATCAAGAGGCTCTTTAGTTCCTCTTTGCTTTCTGCCATAAGGGTGGTGTCATCTGCATATCTGAGGTTATTGATATCTCTCCTGGCAATCTTGATTCCAGCTTGTGCTTCATCCAGCCTGGCATTTCACATGATGTACTCTGCATATAAACTACTATTACAAGGTAAATTCATGAGACCCACTTTGCTGTCCTGTTTGACATAGTATCCTCAGTACCTAGACCAGACCTGTGTGCAGTAAGAACTTAATAAATATTTGGCAAGTGAATGAATGTGTACACACTGTATATGTAATTATCCTTGCTCATAGTCAGAATTTTCTCTTATATAGAAGAATAACTGGCACTTTTTAGGCTGAAGCTCAAGTTGGATACAGAAGAAAAGGAGTTCTAATATCAACAACCCTGGGTTGGTATCACAGGTCCAGGGTACCCAGTACCAGACCCTAAGAAAGAATTCATGTGCAAGTGGTCATTTAAGGATGGCGTCCCAGGAAAGACTTGTAAGAGATCAAAAGATATAAAACAGGGAAGCGCTGGAAGCCAAGCATAGGGAGTGAAACTCAGGCAAAAGAAAAAAAACAGAGGAGCTCTGGGGTGGAAGTTAAGCTTCAGAATCATCCCCAAACCGAGGCAAGGGAGCTGGGGCTTTCATCATTCCTCCTGAGCAGGCACTGATGCGGGACTGCCAGAGGGGATGCAAACTTCAGGGCCCTGCTGGGTCTCCAGCTCACAGGCAAGGCAACTCTAGTAGAACCCAGCTGCGCCACTCCACAGCAGCCTGATCTGGGGGAGCTGAGTACCATTCCTGAGCATGAATTTAGATGAGCTCCAATATGACTAACATTCCCAACAGAAAAATTTTTGGAATTGATTGAGATAATGCATACAACGGGCTTCCCTGGTGGCTCAGACAATAAAGAATCTGCCTGCAATGCAGGAGACCCAGGTTGATCCCTGGGTGGGGAAGATCCCCTGGAGAAGGAAATGGCAACCCACTCCAGTATTCTTGCCTGGAGAATCCCATGGATAGAGGAGCCTGGCAAGCTACAGTCCGTGGGGTTGTAAAGAGTCAGGCACAACTGAATGACTAACACACACATACACACACACACACACACACACACACACACACACACACACACACACACACACACACACACACAATTGCATATAATGCATTTAACCTAAAACCAAAAATACAGAGAGAACTTGGAAGACAGCTATTATTCAAGATTTTGGGTTTTAGGCAATTTGGTTTTGGTTTTAAGGCAATTTGGAGATTAGAAGGGGTGTCTAGGAAGTGAAGATATCACATAAGAATAAAAGCTAAACAATAACTCTGGTATATCATCCAGCCCTATGCATAAAAAATTAAAATAGAAGTGAAGAATACTGGAGATTAAACAGAAAAAAAAAAAAGAAGAAGAATCAGTGCACTTATATGAAGACACAATGTTTACTTCTCACTTAACACTATCCCTTTAAAATTTCTGTTGAGGTCCTTTAGGATCTTGGAATAGTCACAGAAAGAAAGCACAAATTTTTGGACATATAGGAGGCAAATGATTCAACAATTTTCAGTTCGCTGAGAATGAGAGAAATGGGTACTAACATAGTGAAAAGAAATGGGCTCAGTCACCTAAAATATTTTTTAATTGGGGTATAGCTGCTTTACAATGTTGTACAATAAAGTGAATTAGCTATATACACACATATATCCCCTCCCTCTTGAGCCTCCCTGCCACCCCCCAACCCATCCCTCTAGGTCATCACAGAGCACTGAGCTGAGCTCCCTGTGCTATACAGTGCCTTCCCACTAGCTAGTTATTTTACATATGAAAGTGCACCTACGTCAATCCTAATCTTCCAATTCATTGCCTCCCTACCATGTCCACACATCCATTTCCTGTATGTGCATTTCTGTTCCTACCCAGCTAATAGGTTCATCTGTACCATTCTTCTAGATTCCACATGTATGTGTTAATGTATGGTATTTGTTTCTTATGTTTGCATTGAGAGAAACTACAAAGGGTTATTGGCCACATTTTGGATTCATCAGCATGTATTGTCAAGAAATCTCATTGATCCTACAGAGAAAACAGCCTGGAGCATCTTCAACCCCAGATGTAGCCAGAGCCTGTCCACTGGGTGATATGATGGGATTCTACAATCTGTCAGCTTCACAGGGAAGTAAACGAGCTTTATTTGCCATCTTTGTATTGATGATGGTGACATCTGTTTAATAAGCTTGGGTAAATCTTTTAATAAATGTTAAAGTTTGGACCTGGGTCCAATCAGGAGAAACGACCAAAGCCCCAGACTGGTGGAAGGAAGAGCACATGGACACCCGGGGGATCTGTTTCTCCCACACAGAGCCTTGGACCTGTAGAGAGAAACCTGAAACGCAAATGTGCCCACATCACTACCCTGCTTCAGACAGTTGTGAATATCAAGTAATGTGTGTGAGGCATTTAACAGTGTTGGGCACACAGTCAGAGTCTAACATGTTATTATTTTTTCATTCCTATTTTTACAGTTGTTAAAAAATGAGGATTACAGAGGCTTTAAAAAAAATTCCCAAAGGTTAGAAGGTTAATAAATTGCAAAGCTAGTATTCAAATCCCTAGAACCTTGTGATACAAAAACTCATGTTCTTATTCATTTTTCTAATAAAGTTGTTTAAAATGTACGGTATTAGTCAGGATTCTCCAGAGAAACAGGATGTACATATCCAGATAGATAACTAGGTAGATATACAGATATACAGATGGATGTACACACATGAGGGCTTCGCAGGTGCAGTCGTAAAAACCCACTTGCTGTGCAGGAGAGCTGAGATACCGGTTCAGTCTCTGGGTTGGGAAGATCCCCTGGAGGAGGGCATGACAACCCACTCCAGTATTCTTGCCTGGAGAATCCCCCATGGACAGAGGAGCCTGGTGGGCTACCGTCCATGCGGTTGCAAAGAGTTGGACACGACTGAAGTGACTTGGCACACACACACATGTACACACATAAATGTGTATACACACACACACACACACACATATACACACACACACATAGAAAAGGGCTTCCCTGGTAGCTCAGCTGGTAAAGAATCTGCCTGCAGTGCTGGAGACCTTGGTTTGATCCCTGGGTTCTGAAGATCCCCTCGAGGAAGGCATGGCAACCCACTCTAGTATTCTTGCCTGGAGAATTCCATGGACAGAGGAACCTGGCGGTCTACAGTCCACAGGGTCACACAGCATTGGATATGACTGAAGTGACTTGGCATGCGCGCACACACACACACACACACACACACACACACACATAGAAAAAGAGGGAGAGACAGAGAGAAAGAGAGACAAGGAGACTTATTTTAAGGAACTGGCTTACAAAACGCAGGGGCTAAGTCCAAAAGCTGTGGAACAGGCTGACAGGCTGCAAATTCTGACAAGAGCTGACATTGCAGCCTTGAGCCCAAAGGCAGCCTGGAGGCAGAATTCCTTCCTCCACAGGAATTCAATGTTTGCTCTTACAACCTTCAACTGATTGGATGAGGCCCACCTACATTACCAGTACCATTTGCTTTCCTTAAACATGACTGATTTAAATGTGAATCACATCTTTTAAAAAAACACCTTTAGAGCAATCTTCATTGATATTTGGAAAACAACCAGGCACTACAGCCTAGTCAAGTTGACATATAAAAATTCACCACTACATGAGACATCAGATGCAAATATAATACGTGAAAACAAAAAGAATGTTATTATTAAACAGCATGCCTAATGAACACCAACATACTATGCTTTGCTTTTCTGTCCCTTTTATGTTTTTTCCCACATTTGATGAATGGGCTGAGGGAGATGCTTAGAAGGTTTCACTCAGCCCATTAACAAAGGAAAACTCTAGAAACACTGAGAAAGAAAGAAGAGGGGCCACTGCATTTTTGCAGACAACACTACTTCTGCCAGCGCATAGTATTTGTACAGTTGTAAAGAATCTGTCTGCCAATGCAGGAGACTCAAGAGACACAAGTTCGATCCCCGAGTCGGGGAAGTAGGAAATGGCAACCCACTCCAGTATTCTTGTCTGGAAAATTCCATGGACAAAGGCACCTGGCAAGGCTACAGTCCATGGGGTTGCAAAGAGTCGGACAAGACTTATCTCACACACATGCGGTGCTTGTGAAGTGCTGCGAGATGACCCTGGTGGTCCTCAGTGGCCACACACCCCTGAGGGTGAACACCCATTCCATCACACAGAAGATGAGTGCTCACATCTCCATCATGACTCACCATCCTTCTGTTTATTTTTAATATACGTTACTAAGATTAAATTTGTGAATTTTCCTCCTCCACAGGCTTTTGAAGCTTCTTTCATATTCTCTCAGTGACAGAACAAAAGAATAAATTGAATTAGATGGCATCATGCAGCTAGGGATGCCTGAACCTCACAATTTCTACATTATTTTCTGGGCATTTGAAACTTATGACAGTCACTCAAACCAAGAAGCAATGTGTTTCTTGCACATGAGGGCCCAAATAGCCTACTGTGCCTTTAACTAGTAAAGAAAAACATAAGTTGTTTGAAATGACAGAAATTGATTTAGAATGGGGTAGTAGCACTGATTACTTATTTTAACACTCCAAGTAAAAGAGGGAATCATTTTTGTTGATGGTTGCAGAACGTGCCATTTTTGAAAAGGCACCACATGACTTAGGGCATGGTGTTGTATCAGGAAGCCTAATAATTTAAGTAGGTTTTAATATGTGTTTACAGGTGATTCTGAGCTCTGCATGGGGAAACAATGGTAGCAACACCACTAATAACACCCTCATTCTCTGTTGCCTTCTAGGCCATTTCATCCTGGCCCCCTAATATGCATCCCCTCTCAAAAAACAAAAGCCCTGAACTGAACTAGACCCCCACCTCTTTCTTCACAGGCAACTTAGTAAATACTGATTGTTGCCTCAGTTCTCCCACTAAAGTCCCACAAATGGCTGAACAAAAAATCCTTCCAATCATATACATTATTTCTCTAAGAATTCCACTAGATTCTCCTTTCTCCATCTAATTACCTTCCCTGAGATGTTTCGGCAACTTGTGTTAGTCAGAGCTAGATCAGAGAAACAGGATCATTAGGCGATTTATATAATAAGAGACTTATAAAAGGGGTTTAATCTTCAACAAATGTGGGTTAAAGAATCTATTGAGCTATGGCTTCTGCAGCAAGGGGAGGCAGTCAATGCATTCGGGAACAGAAGAAGGATGAGAAGTGAGGCAAGTAAGCTGAAAAAGATCCTTACAGGGACACAGGTGAACGGCTGTAAAACTGCATCAGACTGGCACAGCCACCGAGCCTCCCACCTAGACGATGGGAATGATTTGAAAGAGAAGCTGGTGCCCGTTTTCATGCAGCTAAATCTACACCTGACCCAGGAGTCAGAGAAGCTGAAAGTGGGGTCTGGCTGCAGTACTGTCACATGCTTGCAAGATGTGTCACCAGAGGGGTGGGAAGTGGTGGGAGTGGGAGGGAGGTTCAAGAGAGAGGGGACACGTGTATACTTACGGTTGACTCATGCTGTTGTACAGCAGAAACCAACACAACATGGTAAAGCAATTAGTGTCCAATTAAAAAAAGAATTATTTTTAAAGAAGTGTCAGCAGATAGATAACAACTCGCCTGGGATGCAACAACACTTCGTACCATCCTGAGCATAAACTGAATATTGCTGTTCCTTCCACCTTCCAAATCTTGTGTGAAACATCTTTTGTGGCTCACCCCCAGCCCAGAGCTATACACAAAGGGAATCCTGGGAACTGTAGTTCCTGATGAGCTACATTAACACTCTGAATCTGCCACATATGTCTTATCAATTGGTACCCCAGGAAAATTCTTGGCTGACCCATTCATGAACCTATCAGAAACAAAAGTTTTCGTGATGTCAGGATATAAGAGACAATTAGTAATGGAATGAGCTTAGAGTCATCTCAGTCCACACCTGCACTTTACAAATAAGTAAAATGACATCCAAGAAGGTGTAGAAACTTGCCCAGTTCTCTTAATTGCTCAGAGGCAGTGCAAAAAATCAGCTTACCTGTGTGCTATTCCATCAGATGTGAATTGAACATGGCATACTAAGCAGTAGAAATTGCCAGACAAGCCTATCCTAGTCTGATGCACCATGCCTCCTTTGAAGGCTGCACAGAGTAATAGGTAATAAACAAGCTGTGGCCTTGGCATTCCTTCCCATTAAAAAAAAAAAAAATACTGCATAACCTATGTTTGTTATTTTTGCTTAGGCTTTCACATTTTCCTTAAGCATTATACCTTTTATTTTTTTATTTTTTATTTTTTATAAATTTATTTATTTTAGTTGGGGACTAATTACTTTACAATATTGTAATAGTTTTTGCCATACATTGACATGAATCAGCCATGGGTTTACATGTGTTCCCCTTCCTGGACCCCCCACCCACCTTAAGCATTATACCTTTTAATGATAACAGGCCATCAGAGAATTCATCTGGGGTATGAAATTTAAATTTTTTTAAAGATTATTTTCTCAATTATTTTTAATGCGTAATGCCTTTGAATAAAAAGTTTAACCAAATACAACTGAGGTACAGACTATATTAAAACTAATATTCTAAAGCTTCTGTAGGTGTGTTAGTCGCTCAGTTGTGTCCGACTCTTTGTGACCCCATGGACTATAGCACGCCAGGCTCCTTGGTCCATGGGATACTACAGGCAAGAATACTGGAGTGGGTTGCCATTCCTTTCTCCAGGGGATCTTCCCAACCAAGAGATCAAACTTGGGTCTCCTGCATTGCAAGCGGATTCTTAACCATCTGAGCCAACTAAAGCTTAGTCCAGAAAAAAACTGTGCATTATATGATATTATCAAAATAGTCTTTGGAGTCACACAACTCAAATTTAAAATAAAAGTTCTACTACGTATCATCTATTGAGCCTGCATCAAGTTCCCCAAACTTTAGAAACTGTTTTCTTTTCTGTAAAATATAAAATAGAGTGTTGTGAGCATTAAATGAGATAATTCAAGCACAATGTTTACTATATTGCCAGAGGAATAGAAAGAGCATTAAAATAGAAGCTATTAATTACTATCACTACTATTGTTGTTGCTATAATTGGCACTATTAGTAATGGAATTATAATAATTAATACTAATAATTATTATTAATTAGTATCACTGATTTAATTAATCATTAAGAGCATGTGGGACCTGAAGAACTGAATTAACTCATAATAATTTTTATGAGGTTTTTTTTAATTGAAAACAATAGTTTATGTGATTCCTTTAAGAGGTCTTATTAATAAAACTAGGGTTTAATACCAAAAAAGCCTGGTATTATCAACATAATATCTATTAGAGTTTATTAGATTTCCCAATATAAGAATTGTTACACAAGTCTCAAGCCTAGGCTTCAGGATGAGAAATAGTAATTGTATGAAATTAAGCATGTATCTTTGCCAACATCCTGCCTCAAGCTGTTTATCTTCTTTCCATCTCTCAGTTTCCTCTTCAAAACTGAGAAATACAGATCAAAACATAACCCCACCTGCTCATCATCCTCTCTTCAACCGATGTTGGCCACAGATCAAGGGTGTTCTGCCTGACCCTTTAACATGGGAATAATTTATTCTGAAACTCCTGGACTCCCCCAAAAGCACCGTTTTCATTCTATAGATAAAAACTGCATGGATACTTGTTTATTAAAAAGCACTTTATCCAAGGCTCCACAAATTGCCTGATTCCCCAAGGTTTCCAAGCCTTCTTGATGTCCTCATCCAGTGTCATGTAGGTTTTGACAAAGGTGAGATTGGTTGATTTCAGCTTCGGATAGTTCATCCCTCTCCATGTTCCACTGCTGTTTTGAAATATTCACAACCTTTACTTAGACATGTATCAGTCTGCTGACAGCAAATACTGAAGATTTGTTTCTTTTCCATATCATGTATATCTTGCAAGTTTTCAAGAAGTCTCTGCTCATCTTAGTTATTCAGGGTCCCAAGTTGATGGAACAGGCACCATCTTGAGGATCGCCAGTTGCCGTGTTGAAGGAAAAAGAGTTCTGCAGTATCTTGCATCAACAATTAAATACTTGACCCTAAAAGTGGCATGCAGAACTTCCTGTAACTCTCTGGCCAGAATGATTACACAGTCCCATCTGATCACAGCACAGCTTGGAAGTACTTAGCCAGAAAGGAGTGAACCAGAAATACCTGGGGAAGCCCTAAAGACTAACACACCAAATTTCTATTTGATTCCAAACAGCAATATCTCTCTTTTGTTTGAAAAAACTGTGACCTTGAGAAGGCTGTTTACTCATTTTCTGCAGAAAACTTTTGTTGCTAATTCACAGAATATAATCGTTACGTGAAGGGATTCCAAATCAGATAAGTGGAAAGCATATTGATTAAAAAGCTCAGGTGCAAGTAAATTTCAGTCTAGAAGAGTTTCTAACGGCAAATCACCACTGAAATCACACACTTGGAGACTTATACACCCACCCTTGCAATCAAGACGAAAATAAAGATAACCTGGAGTAACAGACCTATCCAAGAGTCCTACAAAGAACCACACCTATAGTTTTCAAGAAACTGCCTTCATGATGTATCTTCATTGGCAAAAACTAGATTTGGCCATTCACTTAATTTAGGCATGAGAGTTCCAGTTATTGGTCTTGGAACATACATGGAAATGGGAATAGCAATCTAAACCAGCACTAAGAGGAGCTGCTAGCCAGAAATGTAGGTATTTAAACTTAAATTGAATACATTAGGAATACATTAAATTAAAAATTCAGTTCCTCAGTCACACTAGCTACATTTCAAGTGCTCACTAAGCACATGTAATTAGTGGCTATTGTATAGTAATGGCACAGATATTGAGCATTCCCATCCCTGAAGAAAGTTTTATTAGACAAAAGCGAAAAAGTGAAAGTGTTAATTGCCCAGTCGCGTTCGACTCTGTGTGACTGCATGGACTACATGTAGCCCACCAGCTGCTCTGCCCATGGAATTCTCCAGGCAAGAAGGCTAGAGTGGGCAACCATTCCCTTCTCCAGGGGATCTTCCCAAACCAGGGATCGAACTTGGGTCTCCCGCATTGCAGGCAGATACTTAACCATTTGAGCCACCAGGGAAGCCCTTTATTAGACAAGTCTGATCTAAATATTTCACTTTTGTGTCTGGAAAGAGTTAAATGTTACCCATTTTCTAAAGCCATACTATTTAGAAGAGTAACTTGCTTCTAAGATCTTATGGAAGGAAATGGAAAGTCCTGACTATAATAAACTAACAGTCCATCTCTAGGGCTGGAACACAAATAGCTGGAATTCTTTGATGACACTGATTTGATATACTTCACACCCTAATGGCAAAGAGTACCTACATTAACATAAAAAAAAGCAATTCAAGGACTTCCCTGGCGGTCCGGTGGTTAAGACTTCACCTTCCAGTACAGGGGGTGTGGGTTCAATCCCTAGTTGGGGAGCTAAGATCCCACATGCCTCATGACCAAAAATACAAAATACAACACAGAAGCAATATTGCAACAAATTCAATAAAGAGTTTAAAAATGGTCCACATCAAAAAAATCTATTTACAAAAAAATTTCAAATTCAAGGTCATTTAAGCTAGCAAAGGAAAGCAGAACATTAGAAATAGTGTACAACTTATTTCATCTCTACTAACCCTGTATTTTATAACTCCAAGGTAAAATTTAGTCTAAAGGGAAATTCCTGTAAGGTTAGCTATATTTTTAGTATGAAAATATTATAGAAAGTCCAGGAATCATAAGTAAGATAGCATAATTTATTTTGATACTCTGTAACTCAAATGTTTCCATAAAATTAAGAACATGTGGGACATCCTTTGAGGTACAGGTGTTAAGACTTCGTACTTCCACTGCAAGGGGCATGGGTTCAATCCCTGGTGGGAAAACTAAGATCCCTGGTGGGGGAACTAAGATCCCTGGTCGGGGAACCAAGATCCTGCATACCACATGGCATGGCCAAAAAGAAAAATAAATAAAATTAAAAATGACTCAAATTAAAAAAAAAAGAATATCTTACACCACTCAATAAAAAGGAGGTGAAAGGAAAGAGGCAGATCAGCTTGGGTTGTGAAGACAAAGAGGAGAAGACGGAAGAAGCCCCCACTCTGTTCTTCCTCAGGTAGGATACCCATGTGATCTGTGTGTCTTTCTTCAAGACTGGTATGGTTGGCAACCAAAATGATGACCATAGGCCCTGAAAACATGGATCAGGAGAACAATGACCCGGCAGCTGGTCAGGCTTCAATTCCTGCTGTTTTGTTCTGGAACAGAATATCCCAAAATTGCCAAATATCCAAGATGTATATTTCTGTACCTCAACTCTTCACTGTCAAACCCCACTATGATGCTCTCTGCTTCTGTTTACTCAGGCTCCTCTTCCTGCTTATGCAAAGGCTCTTACAACGAGAAATGAAAAAAACAAAAAACCACAGTTCTTCTGCCTCATCAAAGTTTGCTAAGAGATCCAATAACAGGACTGAGATCTAATTATAGACAGCTTAAGTCCCTTATCTGATACGAGCAAAGCCTGAGCAACTGTAAAAATCAAAACATTTCTCCAGACAAGTTTTATTGAACCATGATATATTTTAGGCCAAAATATATTTGTTCTCTGAAACCTCCACATACTCAATAAGATGACTCCTGTTTTATGCAATCTGGAGAAAAATTAGGAGAATTTTAATCTACAAATTGATACAGGGTTTATCTTTTTGCAGCCCAGCTCTTCAAATTATAATCACAAGATAAACTTTCAGAAATATTTATTAAGCATGAAGAATGCATGTTCAGGTAAAATGCATACTTTTCACTCGAATGAAAATGAAAATGAAAAATTTTGCCATTGACTATGAAGTTGTAGTTGTCAGGGATTGTTGGTATGAATACTTGTATTGTTTAGGCATCAGCAGTGACTGGTATTGAATCTACTTCTAAAAGATTGAAACTCTAACACAATGGCTAGGAGTCCATCCTTAGAGTCACGACTGGAATTAAAATAATAGCCATGCACTTTGTTACTGTGACTTTGGAAGAGCTTCCTTATCCCTCCAGGTCTGTTTTCTTGATCATAAGATGCAGAAAGTAATATCTCAGGGTGGTTTTAAGGATTAGAAGTAATGGATGCAAAGTCTCTGGCATATGGCAGATGATCAGTGGATGTTAGCTGCTGCTGTTATTCATATTCATTTCCACTCCTGTTGTCCATAAGCAAGACAGTGGCATGATGGTGGAGATATACTCATGGAAGATGCAGTGACATCATCAGCCTTAGAAGGTGTAAGCACTTGTGCTCAATCATTAGGAGCATGCTTCAAGCATTGAAGAAATAAATGGCTCCCTGTGTGATGACTTAATGATAATCAGACCACCCTCACATGAAATTCTACTCTCAACCCCCATCAACACAGTATAAGAAGGTCTCCCTCATTGAGAGAGACTGTCATGTACAGTGCTTGCCATTGCGGTGGTGGTGCTGATGGGTTTTAATGTCTTGGATTTGAAATCTGGAAACCAAGGTTTGAATTCTAGCTCTGCCATTCTCAAGTTGTGTGCCCTTGGCTTAAGTCAATTAGTCTCACTGAATCTCAATTTCTTCAGCTATAAAAATGGGGGCTGTTTTAAGCAATACGGTACTTGGATTTTTGAAAGCACTTTGCACACTGTAAATGCTTGTTATGATGCATAGTTTTTAAAAGTCACTAGAAAGATGCTACTACAATGCATCTATGTTATAAGGAGGGGCAACAACTGTCCTCAGATTTTACCTCTTCATCCCAGTAGCTGTCTCTTACTTTATTCATTCCCTCACTCACAAATATGGATGCCTACTATGTGCCAGATGTTTCAGAGACTAGACCTGCAGCAGATGGAGTCTGTCTTCCTGAAACCCACATTTTAAATCAGGAAAAAACTAGATTTGTAAATATATGCTTTAACTTCCAGTAACGGTAAGTGCAATGAGGAGAAATAAAGTAGCCTAGGGAGTAGGGTGATCAGAGTTCTCTCTGAAGAAATAACATTTAAAAACAGAGATTTGAATGAAGTGAGAGAATCAACCATGTGACTATTTCAGGAAGAAACTTCCTGTGCATTGAGGCAAGAGCATAACTGCAATCTTGGAGGAACGTCAAAGAAACTGGTGCATCTGACACCTAGTGAGCAAGGCATGGTAGGAGATGAAACCCAGATTATGTAGTACTTGTAAGCTGTAACAGGAAGTTTGGGTAAGGTGGAAAGTACGAAGAACATGGGAGCTGAGGAGGGTGGGGACATATATATACTTAGGGCCGATTCACATTGTTGATGGCAGAAATCAACACACCACTGTAAAGCAATTATTCTCCAATTAAAAATTCAAAACAAAACACAGAAAAAACTATATTAAATAAAACTTTGATATCTATCTTTTAAAAAAGAACATAGGAACTGAGGGAATAGAAGCTTTGGTGAGGAAAGGGAAGGGAGATGGAAGGAATTTTAAGGTGGGCAGAGTGGGAGACGGGAAACCTGACACAGGGCCACCGTGGATGGTGCTGGACCACCAGAGCACCAAGAGTGTGGAAGGCACCAGGGTGGGAGCAGACAAAGGCTCCCTTCCCAAGACGAGTCAGTGCCTTTCCTGGGGAGCATGTTCACTACTGAGAACCAGGTCAACTTTTCCAAAACAACGCTTGGCACGCACAAAGTCAAATAATTTAATATTCCCTTTTAAAGTGACATTTGTCAGGAGCATGTTCAGTTACTGATGTTAATGTAGAAGAGGCCATAAGAACTCAAGAGAAGAGAAAAGCAAGAAAGACTGTGTACCATACAAATGCTAACAATGTAGTAAAATAAATGTTTTTAAGACAAGGCGACTGTGCCTTTTATTATTGTTATATTTCCCATTTCTCTAGTCCACACAGTAGCACTATCCTGTCACATATAGGCACACAAAAGTTTGTTAAGTGGATCAATAAGATAAGGAAAGGAAGGAGCGTAGAAAAGAATAGAAGGGAGAATAAAGGAAAGAATAGATGACACTGGTTTCCTAAGGCTGCTGTAACAAACTACCCAATTTTGGAGTCTGAAAACAACAGGAAGTAATTTTCCAACAGTTCTAGAGACTGGAAGTCCAAAATCAAGAAGCTAGGAGGATCCATACCTCTCTCCTAGCTTCTAGCAGCTGTTAACAACCCTAGTTGTTCCTTGGCTTGTGTCTGCATGATTTCTATCTCTGACTCTGTCTTCATGTGGAAGACATATTTTTATTTCTCTCTGCCATCCCTTCTTTTTATAAGGATATATATCATTGGATTTGGGGCCATCCTAATCTCAAGATCCTTAGATTAATCACATCTTCAAGGAACCTTTTTCAAAATAAGTTCATAATCACAAGTTCCAGGTATACATGGTGGGGTGTGGGGAACAATACAACCCATTTGCAGGTGGTGATGTATATTTTTAATATGAGCAAAAAACTACTAATAGGTCAGATTATCTTATCACGAGCAGTATCAAGGTTATTTCTAAATTGAAAATAGTATGAAAATTTTGTTCTACACAGATACATTTTCAAAGGGAAGGATAATATGTTTTAAAGTATTTTTATATTCTTGAATAAGATTGTTCCAAAAATAGCTAATTAGATTTAGAGGGTGCAATTCCTATTTTAAAAGAAACTGAAGGTATTAATTGCTAACTGCACTTTGAAGTGTTCTGCTTTTTGACTGGTTCATTTTAAAACAATTTAAGAATGATTATATTCTAATTTTCATATACAAAGACCTTGTATGAGCAACAAATGCACAAGAATGAGGTTTTGCAGTGAAATGTTTAATAGTCAATAAATATTAACCCTCACAAGTATGTATTTTCATTCTGAAACAAGTTACATTAACAGTCAGCAAGCACTTGATGGATAACATACATCAACATGATTCTCAGACTGGTAAATGCAACCCCCGCCCCCAAAAATGAATATCCCACATCCATTCAATAGGTGGTCTCTTACACAACTGTGTGATATTCCTTCTATGAATATTGTTACGTCAAAATAAAGACTATACATATGTGTGTGTGTGTATGTCTATTTTTCTTTCTGACCTATTTATTATGAGTGTATAAAAAGAAAATATGGCTAGCATGGATTTCTTAAAACAGAATATCTGCCAAGAATTTGGAGAGGAGAGAGAATGCATCAGAAAGTCTTGTTCTTCCCTAGGACATTGTCATATTATTCAGTATCATCTGGGGAAAAGGTCCTTTCTTTGCTCCTACAAGGCATTACATTCTAAACAGGAAATGGCAAGTTTGTGGCATCTTTTTCACCTCCCTCATGGCAATCAAAAAAAAGACCACCATCAGAAAGTGAGATATATATATATATATATGTATATATATATATATATATATGTGTATATATATATATATATATATAGAGAGAGAGAGAGAGAGAGAGAGAGCGCCTGAGAGATGGGGAAACCAGGGCCATAATGAAGGTAGACTTTAAGCAGAGGAATCAAGGCAAAAATATCAGGTAACTGTGGCCAAATGGCCATAATTTGTTGAGAATTAGGAACTGGAAGGGACTATAAAGAGTTTGAGAGTGACTCAGACCTAGGAACAGAAATGAGGCTATATCTTATGTGACAAATCTATTTGATTGGCAGTGGTTCCTAGAAAATTGAGTAACACAGATTCTGAGACAAAGTCCACACCAAAGATCCTTTGGTGATCCTTCTGTTGATCAAAAGCCATAAGCATAAACCTACTCCCTCTAACTCCTTTCACCAGCAGAGCATTACATTCTTCCTTGCCAAAGATGTGACGCACCACACCTATGGACCTAAAGAGGACTGGTAGTGAATGGAGGTAACAAAGGAGATATACTGCTGCTGCTGCTGCTGCTGCTGCTAAGTCGCTTCAGTCGTGTCCGACTCTGTGCGACCCCATAGACGGCAGCTCACCAGGCTCCGCCGTCCCTGGGATTCTCCAGGCAAGAATACTGGAGTGGGTTGCCATTTCCTTCTCCAGTGCATGAAAGGGAAAAGTGAAAGTGAAGTCGCTCAGTCGTGTCCAACTCTTAGCGACCCCATGGACTGTAGCCTACCAAGCTCCTCCATCCATGGGATTTTCCAGGCAAGAGTACTGGAGTGGGGTGCCATTGCCTTCTCCAGAGATATACTAACCTAATGCTATCACTAAGCCCTAAAAATTATTTTAATTTAAAATTCTTCCTACTGTAAGATGCTCTTCATATTTAAAGGTGCTGTCGTCTTGGGCACAGAGAGAAGGAATCACCCTGACAGACTATTCAATGACCCACCCTATCCTGATGAACACCTAGCTACTCTCCAACTTGGAGACATAGTTATTTGCTCTAACACATTTGAGTTTTTCTCTCCAAATCTAATATACTGAAACAAATGATTCCTCTTTGAAATCCAAAAGAAGCAGTGTCAGATAAAGGCCTGATGTGAAAGAGGAGAGCATTTAAGAAAGGGTGCTAATCAAAAGGGGTTTCCCAGGTGATGCTAGTGGTAACAAACCTGCCTACCAATGCAGGAGACACAGGTTTTATCCCTGGGTCAGAAAGATCCCTTGGATGAGGGCATGGCAACCCACTCCAGTATTCTTGCCTGGAGAATCCCATGGCCAGAGTAGCCTGGTGGACTAAATAAAGTCCATGGGGTTGCACATAGTCAGACACAACTGAAGTGACTTAGCCTGCACACTAATCAAAAGAGGAGATCTAATAACCAAAGCCATTAACACACGATTTACAGAGGAAGAAAAATAATGGCTAACAAAATATGATATTTTCAGTCCAAGAAATGCAAATAAAAATCACGATGAATTTTCTTTGTTTGGCCTATTTTTTTTTTTGCTGATGTTGAAAAATACTGAGAGTGGTAAGTGCACAAGTGTGAAGACATGCCACTCTGATGTACTACTGTTGTTGGGAGTTTCTTTGGTACATATTTCCTGAAAAGCAATTTGGCAGTAGGTGTGGCATCAATCCAGGGGCAGTCAGGAGAATAGCAGTCACTTGTCCTGAGGCCTATGACACAGCTGGGAGTCTGGGAGCATGTAGATCAGGAGGGCCCTTTTCCAGGAAATCTGGAGGTGGAGGATCATAAACAAGTCACGTCTGATATACTGGGCTCCCAGCCACACTGAAATACGTGCTTCTCCGAAGCATGTCTGAAGACTCTGAGGGCCTCGCTGAGGAGGTTGGAAGTCACAGGCAGAACTCAACCGCGGGGCTTCCCTAGTGGCTCCGTGGTAAAGAACCTGCCTCCCAATGCAGAAGACACAGGTTCGATCCTTGGTCTGGGAAGATCCCACGTGCTGCGGAGCAACTAAGCTCCTGTGCCACAACTATTGCATCCAAGCTCTAGAGCCTGGAAACTGCAACTACTGAGCCTACGTTGCCCTAGAGTCCATGCTCTGCAACAAGAGAAGCCACCCCAATGAGAAGACCATGCACCACAACTTAGTAGCCCCTGCTCTCCACGACTAGAGAAAAGCCCGCACAACGAAGACTCAGCACAGCCAAAATAAATAAATAAAAATTTAAAAACCCTACTACTAGAAAAAGAAAAACCTATACTACTGAGTCAGTAGTACTGTGTCAGTCTTCAGCTGACCCAGAGAACCATGGCTTCTCCTTAATTTGTGAATTCTAAGCAAATCCCTAAGTCAAGAGAATCTGGGATACATACTTGCTGGGCTTTAAGTTCCTGTGTTTCATAGTTAAACTTAGAAGTGTAAGGATGGGGATTATCTATCACTTATTTTGAGATATTAATATTTTGAATCTTTCTATTATTGAATCAGTGATCTCTCCTCTAGGAATTTAAATTGAAAATTAATGGATGCAAGTCTATAATACATATTGAGTATGTTCATCACAGCATTGTTTATAACAGAGAAACAATAGTAACTATTTAACTATCCATCAAGAAAGGATTATTTACATCCACATAGCAGAGGAACCAGAGATCAAATGGCCAACATCTGCTGGATCATAGAAAAAGCAAGAGAGTACCAGAAAAACATCTACTTCTGCTTTATTGACTACACCAAAGTCTTTGACTGTGTGGATCACAACAAACTGTGGAAAATTCTTAAAGAGATGGGAATACCAGACCACCTTACCTGCCTCCTGAGAAATCTGTATGCAAGAACTGGATATGGAACAACAGACTGGTTCCAAATTGGGAAAGGAGTACGTCAAGGCTGTATATCGTCACCCTACTTATTTAATTTATATGCAGAGTACATCATGAGAAATGCTGGGCTGGATGAAGCACAAGCTGGAATCAAGATTGCCAGGAGAAATATCAATAACCTCAGATATGCAGATGCCACCACCCTTATGGCAGAAAGCGAAGAAGAACTAAAGAGCCTCTTGACGAAAGTGAAAGAAGAGAGTGAAAAAGTTGGGTTAAAACTTGACATTCAGAAAACTAAGATCATGGCATCTGGTTCCATCACTTCATGGCAAATAGATGGGGAAACAATGAAAACAGTGACAGACTTTATTTTGGGGGGCTCCAAAATCACTGTAGATGGTGACTGCAGTCATGAAATTCAAAGACACTTGATCCTTGGAAGAAAAGTTATGAACAGCCTAGACAGCATATTAAAAAGCAGAGACATTACTTTGCCAACAAAGTTCCGTCTAGTGAAAGCTATGTTTTTTCCAGTAGTCATGTATGGATGTGAGAGTTGGACTATAAATAAAGCTGAGCACCAAAAAACGATGCTTTTGAACTGTGGTCTTGGAGAAGACTTTTGAGAGTCCCTTGGATTGCAAGGAGATCCAACCAGACCATCCTAAAGGAAATCAGTCCTGAATATTCATTGGAAAGACTGATGCTAAAGCTGAAACTATAATACTTTGGCCACCTGATGCAAAGAACTGACTCCATGGAAAAGACCCTGATGCTGGGAAAGATTGAAGGCAGGAAGAGAAAGGGATGACAGAGGAGGAGATGGTTGGATGGTATCACCAACCCTGTGGACATGAGTTTGAGTAAGCTCTGGGTGTTGGTGATGGACAGGGAAGCCTGGTGTGCTGCAGTCCATGGAGTCACAAAGATTTGGACATGACTGAGCGACTGAACTGAACTGAGCAGGGTCCTCACACGAGAGGGATATTACTAGAGCTCCCTAATTTCTTTTTCATTGGCACATAATTGCTTTACAATGTTGTTCTAGTTTCTGCTGTACAACAATGTGAAATCAGCTATATGTATACATATAGTCCCTCCCTTTGGACCTCCCTCCCTCCTAATCCCAACCATCTAGGTCATCACAGAGCACTGAATTGAACTCCCTGTGCTATGCAGGAGGTTTATCTTCCCAAGGCATGCACAAAGAGGTTACATGTCCCAATCTTCTTGAAGCCAGGTGGCACCAGGTAGCTAGTTCTGATCAGAGACCAAGAACAAAGTATTTTGCTTTAACTTCTAAACTGAAGCCATGAAAATCAGTCTCTTCCCTTGCTGCACTGAATCTACAGTCAACTGTGTGAGCAAGTAATCCTTATTTTATTACGCCACTGAGTTGTAGAGGTGAATTTGTTACCGCGGAGAAGCCTTGATCATGCTGATTAGTACAATTTATTGTTCATAAAAGATCAATCTTTCTGTTCATCAAAATGGGAAAACATTGTTTCACACAAATTGCTTTCTAAGTGTTAAAGCTTTCAATAAACATCTTGACTGAAGTAATGAATGGATAAAAGCAGGTTACAAATAGTGTTTGGAATATGATTCCACTTACCTAAAATTGTGTGATTGTACATACAGTGAATGCATGAAATGTGCAGAGAAAGATACTTGTAAATATTCTCACCAGAATGTTAACTGTGGTTATCTAGAATGTGGGACTTGCTACAGTGTTTGCTTTTCTCTAAATTCTCTTCTATATATACTTGTTGATTTTTATAAATACCTATATATTATCTCAATAAATGAGATATTATATGTATATTAATACTAACGCCTGAAACATAGTGTAAGTTATCATTAATATTATCATTACTTACAACCAGGAAAGATATTTTCAATAGATTTCAAAAATACTTAAACACATACTTTAGTAAACAGTCACTGAATTATTAAAGCACAGAATTGAGTGACAGATCTAGGTATGTTTCCAGGCTCTGCTCTATCAGCAGCATGATCTTAACAAATTCACCTCTTGAAGATTTAATTATGATTATTCAGACAGGCTGTGGACTTTGGATACCTGGATTTGAATCCATGTTTCTTCCCTCAGCAGTAGTATGAGTTAAAGCAAATTATTTAAATATTTTGGGCCTCAGCTTTGTCATCTGTAAAATGGAGCTATTAATATCTTACTTACCTTTTCAAGGGGACTAACTGAGCTGCCTTGTGTCATGGGAAAACGTAGCATAGAAGTAAAGAATCTTAACTCTGGATCTAGAATGTCACAGTTCCAATCTAGTTTTGCTTCTGGCTGTAGGTATGACTCCAGGAAATTCTCTTTATCTCTATCTACCTTAATTTCCCCACCTGCAAAATGGGGATGAATAATAGTATTTATGTATTTAGAATATTGTTTCAAAGACTGAATGAGTTAATGTTCATTGAGTTCTTAGGCCAATGTCTGGCACATTTAAGTATTTGTAAGCAAAAACAATAAATACCATACGCGATGTGTCTCGAGAAAATGCTGGGCACATAGTAAGTGCTCTATAAATTTCACTTATGCGTAAACTCAGTCTGATGTATAATAAGTACACTAGAGAAGGTATATGCTTCTGTTAAGGGAAATGAAAATGCTTCAGAGAACATTGTATTCTTTGAGGATGTTATTTAGAAAGTGGATGCTACAGACAAATGCTTCCATTCCCTCTAAAATATCCCACCTACAAAGGGCACCCAAGGTGGCTAGATCCCTCTTCAGCCATTCTTACATTCTTAGACCAAAATGTCATATTAGGTGTGAAGAAAGGTTATCTTCATATCAGAGTAATGGTTTTTATTTATTTAATCTCTAACATCTGAATAATGGTGTTAAATTCCATAACATATCAGCAATACATAAATATTTAAGTAAATATATTTTTCTATTTTATCATTTAGCACCATTGCTCTCAGACTACATTGTTCTCATATCTGAGTGCTTAACTTTTATTTATTTGTTTTCTCATTTAAAAAAATTTTAATTGGAGGATACTTGCTTTACAATATTGGGTTGGTTTCTGCCATACATCAACATGAATGAGCCATAGGTATACGTATGTCCTAGATTCCGCAACTATACTCCAATAAAAATTAATTTAAAAAAATATTTTTAAATTTAGAATTTAGAAAAATGGTATAGATGATCTTATTTGCAAATTAGAAATAGAGACACAGACGTAGAGAACTAATGTATGGAGACCGAGGGAGGAAATGGGGGAGGAGGGAGGATGGGATGAATTGGGAGATTGGGATTGGCATATATACTCTATTGATACTATGTGCAAAATAGGTAACTAATAAGAACCTACTGCATAGCTCAGGGAACCCTACTTACTGCTCTGTAGTGACCTAAATGGGAAAGAAATCTAAAAAAGAGAGGATATATGTTTATGTATATCTGATTCACTTTGTTGTAGAGCAGAAACTAATCCAACACCGTAAAGCAACTATACTCCAGAGCAATGGTTTTTAAACTGGGATCCATGGACCCACCAGGGCTCCATAAGGTAGCTCAGGAACCCTTAAGACACTGGCAGGATGCTGAGTAGGAAGAGCATCAAAACCTTGTCTCATTTGCACTACAGCATCTACAAGTAAGTACGTCTGCATCTTGACATTCCACATGTCATGGAAGTTCAGCTTGGTGATCTGCTGAAAATTTAACATAATACTATTACCTATTTAAATAATTAAATGTGAGTGATTTTTCTCAGCTAGTCTATGATAACAGAGCCAAAAGTTTATTAGTCACACATCTCAAGAGAGTGGTCAGGCCCTATTCCCTAGCTCTGTAGGTCTGTATTCCCCAATCCTCTAGGTTGCAGGAAAAACAGCCTTTTACTGTCCCTTCCTCCATTCCCATCATTGCCCCCACACCAACCCCAACCAAGAGCCAAGAGCAGGAGATTATACCCTAATGATACCTCCTAAGGAGAGCTTTGAGGTCCAAAGCTCTAGGCAATGTTGAAACTATTTTGAATCACCTAAAGAGGAAAATCATGGAAATATTATGTTGTGAAGATTGGCAAGGGAAACTCCCAAGCTCTTGAGAGATAGTAAATCTCCTGGATTTGAATAAAACGATGGTAGATGCTGGGGAAGATTGAGGGCAGGAGAAGGGAGTGACAGAGGATGAGATGGTTGGATGGCATCACCAATTCAATGGACACGAATTTGAGCAAACTCCTGGAGATAGTGAGGGACAGGGAAGCCTGGCATGCTGCACTCCATGGGGTTGCAAAGAGTCAGGCATGACTTGGCAACTAAACAACAACAAAGATGCTTTCTCAAAGCACAGTCTCTCTGAGGCAAGCCATTCCTCATCAGGGGCTGGCAGTCTGGTTGCTCATTAGGGCTTGAGGTTAAACACATGGCCTTGGAGACCTTGGCAAAAATGCTCTGTGACTGAGATGGAAAAAAAGGAAGTGGGAGGGGCATAAACCTTTCTCCTCTGATGGACCGTGGAGTCAGGGCAAGCGGCCAAGGCATCAGTGGGCCACTGTGGAAGCATGACCACAATTACATTAGAACTGTTGTCAAATATAAGAGGGACGGAGAAAGAAGGGGAAAGGGTGGTCCGTCCATTAATATTGGCAAGAAGAGGCCGGGAGTCAGGTTTGATTTAGCTTAAATTAAAATGTAAATATGGTATCATCTGTATCCTAAAGCATCATGTGGTAATTGAAAATTATTTTCATAAGACTTTGGAACAAATGGTTTTAATGCTTAAAAAAAGTTAGAAAAGCTCTATTGTTGGACCTCACCACTCCCTCTGGCCACACTACTCTTTACCTACTTCAAACAAGGATTCTACTGAAGGAATTCTTAGTTCTTAGGAGTTCCACATCTGTGGGCAACACATCCAATTTTGCACAAGTCTAATAGCAAGGTCCATGATGCCCACAGCAGGCCTCTATAGTGAAGCAGGGGGTAGAAATCCAGACAAATGGAGAAATCAGAGCAGCAGCATCTACACGATAGTGACTACCACATCATATCATTAGCCCAATCATATGGAAAAGACCCAATGAGTTGGAAAAGACTGTGATCCTAGGAAAGATGGAGGGCAGGAAGAGAAGGGGGTGACAGAGGATGAGACGGTTGGATGGCACCATCGACTCAATGGACATGAGTCTGAGCAAACTCCAGGAGCTAATGAAGGATAAGGAAGGCTGGCATGCTGCAGTCCTTGGGGTCGCAAAGAGTCTGACACAACTGAGCAACTGAACAACAACAACAACAAAGCTTTACTTGTACCCTCAGTCTTTTCAAACTGGTGAAAACACACTGGATCACAGCTGGAAGGTAAGGCAAACCTTGGGTATTCCTCTCTGACTATCTCCACTCAAGGGAAGAACTACCATGAAATTGTTGTTTCTCTGGCTGATACTGAGGCCCTGTAGGAATTAAAATAGTCTAAGGAAAGTAAACAGCTGATGGCACAAGTCTCGAGATTAAGCTCTCATGATCACTTTTGTCTGAGAGTTCAGAAAGAAATGTGGAACAAAGTCATTTAAACAGAGCCAGAAGCAACTCTCATTTCAGTACAAGCAAGTCCTGCTGCCTTTCTTGTGTGTGCAATTTATCATAAAAGCATGGCTTCTATTCCAGGGCACAGCAGAAGCTGGAAGTCAATTTTATCCCCCTCTTTTGAAAAGAGCATCATGGGTGGTGATGGGAATTAAAACAAAAGAAAAAAATCACATCTTATACCAGGAAAATAACATTCAGCAGCACAAAGGAATCAAGTTCCACTATTTTTGGTCTAGAATTAATGAGGGCTTGGGGACAGCCTGAAAAGCTTTCTCTTTAGAAAACTCAATGCTATATTCAGTGAATGACAAAAGCAAGGTGGGCATCCCTTCTCTAGCAGGATGGGCCTTAAGTGAAGTGATCTTTTTTTAAATTACTTCTTCGTTTTTAATGAATCATCTATCCTGTGATCTAGCTCCCAGGGCAGAGGTGGTAAGGGGTTAGACGTAAGAAGATGGGTTATTTGGAGGAAAATATGTCAAGTTAGAGACTCATCTCACACATATATCAAAATGAAATCCAAGTTAAAGAGTAACATATACGCAAGACCCAGATAAAATTGCTTAGGTAGCAGATAATGGTACAGAAAAGATTAGAAGCATAACAGCAGAGAGCACAAAGGAACATTTTAGGAGAATTTGTCCCATAAGAATTTAAATGTCCATATGTCATGAAATATTGCAAATAAAACCACAGCCACCGAGCCTGCACCCTAGAGCCCAAGCTCCGCACCAAGAGAAGCCGCTGCAACGAGCAGCCCTCGTACCACAACAGAGGGCAGCTCCTGTTTGCCGCAACCAGAGAAAGCCCACGCGCACAGCAAGGAAGAACCAGCACAGCCAAGGGAAGATAAAAACTATATATATAAAATTACTACAAAAATTCTCCGTGCTATAAGCCAGATCACCACTTTATTAATACATCATGACTCCTGGAACTCAGAGACAACCTCAGTCTATCTTCGTCTTAAGACGTCCCTGACGTTCTAGTTTCTTCTGTGAAAGCACTGAGAGGGGCATCTGATTTTGATCCCATGGTTTTTAACAAAAATGAAGAACTTCTAGGCAGAGTGTAATACACGGACACTTGTTTCACAGATTGGCTTCCTACATAAGCTGTTTTTCAAATTAATTTTTATTGGAGTACAGTTCCTTTACAATATTGTGTTAGTTTCTGCTGTACAGCAAAGTGAATCAGAGATATATTTACATATATCCCCTCTTTCATGGATTTCCTTCCTGCTTAGGTCCCTGGGCTGTGCAGTAGGTTCTCATCAGTTACCTTGTGTTGTTTA
The DNA here is from genome assembly GCF_054371585.1 of Giraffa tippelskirchi. NCBI lineage: Eukaryota > Metazoa > Chordata > Mammalia > Artiodactyla > Giraffidae > Giraffa > Giraffa tippelskirchi. The sequence continues at coordinate 33,322,691 of NC_137280.1, read as the reverse complement.
TCTTTTTAAGCTTCCCCTGGATCTCAGAGGCCTGTAACCCACACATCCTGCCACGTGCTCCGCTTAGTCGCTCAGTCACGTCCGGCCCTTTGTGACCCCTTGGACGGTAGCCCGCCAGGCTCCTCTGTCCATGGGGATCCTCCAGGCAAGAATACTGAAGTGGGTTGCCATGCCCTCCTCCAGAGGATCTTCACAACCCAGGGATCAAACCCAGGTCTCCCACATTGCGGGCAGACTCTTCAAAGTCTGAGCCACCAGGGAAGCCCATGAATACTAGAGTGGATAGCCTATTCCTTCTCCAGGGGATCTTCCTGACCCCAGGAATTGAACTGGGGTCTCCTGCACTGCAGGCGGATTCTTTATCAGCTGAGCTACTAGGGAAGCCCACAACCTGCCATATTTAAAGCACAAATACTGATGCTTGCATTCAGATTTTCTACTGCTCAGCTGAAAAGGCTTTTCACACTTAAATCCTTTAAGTATTTCCTATCCTATTATGGATGGGCTACGGATCCACCTTAAAAATCTCATTTTTTCCTATCTGCAAAAGGTGAATCACAAAGAACTTCACATGATTGGGCTTGAAATGAAGAGCATGTTAAATAGTTTCTTAAAAAAAAAAAATAAAGAATTAGAGATGAGCTAATTAAAGACAGACATATTTCAGTGCATTTTTAAAGCATACAATAATATTAGGCAATAATCAAAATACCATCAAACGCCTTCAAATAATCTAGAACAATCATCCGAACATACTTGGAGGATAGTCAAGGTGAACTAAGATATATATTCACTTCATGATCTGTCTGGACTCAATTCAATGATACTACTTATGATTTCAATCAGAGGAAAACAGATAATTCTAGAATAAGATTAAGGGCAATGGTGGGGAGTGGAAGGATAGAGGGGGTGAAATATAATTAGGGAGAAAACTTAGACCTCAGACCTTCGGGAGACCTGGTGACCTTCTGAAAACCCTCTCCCAATATTTGAGCTTCAGATGAAACCTGCATCTGATAAACACAACTGTGGCTGGGTGCCAATTTAAGATCAAATGTCTACCAAGCAAGTGGCTGAAGTATTTTTTTAAGAGCTCGCACAATCACTTAAAAAGAAAACTGAACTTCACATCTCACTACCCTGGTCTTCAGTACTGAAGTCTTCAAGAGTCTCCAAAGTCTAAGCCAGTGAACTATTTTCTTTGCCCAATCTCATTCCCGATAATGCAATGTAAACTATAATGAAAATTGCAATTGTTTGTTCTACCTTATTATCAACTCCGAATAGGGTTCAGTGATTCAATGAATCTACTCCCTGGAGAAGCAAGAACTTCCACGTGAGAACCCATCCAAGCCCAACTGAAAACGTTATCTGGTCTTAGCTCTAAGATCAGATTGAAAGTAGCTTTTCCATTTCCCCAGGCACCATAGAAATTACCTCAAGTGCTGACCACAGTGTTTGAAATTTTACCATGTTTGAAATTTTCCATCACTGTATCTAGCCTCACCATGAGAAAGTAGCTAGGCTTTAAAGTAACTTTCCCCTACATATAAAAATGAGTTGACGTATTCAAGCATCAAAGTTGTGCTTAGTTTGAAGCAACACACAGCTGGCTCTTATTTAAGAGTAATTCTCTCCTTAAAATCACGTTAGTTCTCACTTTTAGTTTATAGATTCTGTATTTGGGATTCCAGGTAAGCATCCCCGTTAATTAGACACAAGCCAATATTAACAGCAGCAACTACCACTGTGCAAATGAGATGCTACACAATGTCTGGTCTTAAAAGTCAAGAACCTATGAGTTAACTAGAGGATGTAATCTAGCTTCTAATTAACCACATTAAAATAAATTAAATGCTCTTTCCTCTTCATGTTGCAAAACATAAAAATGTCATGCTCTGTAATTTGAGAATGACTGTTCTCATTTGATTCAGGAGATGGTGTGGTGTCTTTTAATTCCTTTATCAATATTATCCTAGACCAACAGATGGAGGATCAGGCAATTAAGGAGAAAGGAGCATGTGCTGTGCTTATCATGCTTTTTCATTTTTTTTCCCTGAAGTTTGCTTACTGGAAGCTGTTTTTCCATATCCACCAGACATGGGTATTGATAGCCAAGAAATGACAGAGGGAAAATTAAAGGGCTCAAGGAAATCCAAGATATATTGTAGACTCAGGGACAGAAGACAGATATCCCTCTCCTTTCTCAGTCTATTCCTTTATTGCAAGATTTTTATTCAAACAGACAGGTATCCAATAACCCTTGACTTTTTTCTTATATCCAGAAATTGTGACCTAGATTTTACCAAGATAGTAGATCAGTCAGCAAGCATTGATTGAGCACCTAATATATGTTCAGCACATTGCTAGGCTCTGTAGATATGTGGGTAACAACTCAGTGGCCCTGCCTACTAAGGGAACAAGAAAACTAGTAAGGAAGACAAATAGTAAGGAAACTATTCCATTTTGTTGTTGCTCAGTCACTCAGTCATGTCCGACTCTTTGCAACCCCATGAAGTGCAGCATGCCAGGCTTCCCTGTCCTTCACCATCTCCTGGATTTGCTCAAACTCACGTCCATTGAGTCGGTCATGCCATCCAACCGTCTCATCCTCTGTAGCCCCCTTCTCCTCCTGCCTTCAGTCTTTCCCAACATCACAGTCTTTTCCAACGAGTCGGCTCTTCACATCAGGTGGCCAAAGTATTGGAACTTCAGCTTCAGCATCAGTCCTTCCAATGAATATTCAGGGTTGATTTCTGTTAGGATTGACTGGTTTGATCTCCTTGCTGTCCAAGGGACTCTCAAGAGTATTCTTCAGCACCACAGTTCAAAAGCATGCTCAGCTTTCTTTATGGTCCAATTCCTACACCCATACATGACTACTGGAAAAACCATAGCTTTTGACTATATGGACCTTTGTCAACAAAGTGATGTCTCTGCTTCTTAACAAGCCGTCTAGGTTTGTTATAACTTTTCCTAATATAAAGGAGTTGAATTTTGGACCACAGCTCTAGGGATCAAGACAAGTTACATGCTGTATCACATTGGGTCCCAGCAAGAAACAGAAGTCCATTTATGTAAGCAGATGGGTGACTTTAATAAAGGACTATTTGTAAAGGTGTGGGCAGGATTCAACCCCCTAAAAGGAAGCATGCAGCACTACAGGGTTGTGATGCAGAAGAGCAGAGTCCTCTGAGGTAATAACAAAAACCATAGACTCTTAGGTCTCTAGCAGAGAGCCAGCTCTTACCCCCAGGTCCTCTTCCCTGACCTCACCCCATCCCACACGCACTCTGAAAGGAGTAAGAGGACCATGCTTAGGGGATCCCAGAAGAACTTTCTGGAGGAGTTGGGGCTTCCCTGGTGGCTCAGATGGCAAAAATTTGTCTGCAGTGTGGAGACCCGGATTCAATCCCTGGGTCAAGAAGATTCCCCTGGAGAAGGGAATGGCTACCCACTCCAGTATTCTTGCCTGGAGAATTCCATGGTCAGAGGAACCTGGCGGGCTACAGTCCATGGAGTTGCAAGGAGTCGGATATGACTGAGTGACTAACACTTTTCACTGACAGATAGAAATGACTTGCCTCTGTGGAGGAATACAACCAGCCCTTGGCAAACCAGCAGTGAGGGTAGGGGGAATAAACATCCTGACTTCACTCTCCTCCATCCTGACTCCAATTGGTAAATAAAGGGTCCAGATTAGGCACAAAGTTTAAGGAGGCCATCACCATGCCCTGGGGACCTCACTCCTTTCACCCTAAATCTGGACCTGGGTGGATCCAATTAAAGCCAGAGAGTAAGTCTGCCTGTGGATGCAGCCACGCAGACCATAGAGCGAGGCTGAGAGAGGACAGAGAAAATTAACAGAAGAACATGTAGAATACATGTTTATAGCATGTGTTTATTTTTCTAAATCAGATTATATCTGCTCTAAGTCTCCATCTACCTGGTTGGAGAGAAATTCAATTTCAGCAAATATTTTGGCCCCCTTCCCCTACTGGTATGATAGAAGAATCTTAGGAATGTCTGGTCAGAAGATGGGGAGAGGGTCCAGGTCTTGGTAGCTCTTGCCTCTATAACCATGCCCAGAACTACTCAGTATTTGCCCATTTTAGGCATTTGCAGTCCATGGGGGTCACAAAGAGTCAGACACAATTTAGCAACTGAACAACAACAAGCAAATGTGATTAATAGATACTATTACACATAAAATAGATACGTAACAAGGATTTATTGTATAGCACAGGGAATTATATGCAATATATTATAATAACCTATAATGGAATATAATCTGCAAAAAAAAAAAAAATGAATCACTATGCTGTACACCTGAAACAAACACAATATTGTAAATCAACTATCCTTCAATCAATTAGTTACTCATTCAACCAATCAGTATCTCCTAACTCTTCTAGTTCAAGAGAATTCAGAAATTTAGCAACCTCTGTCTGGGGCTAGAAGGGGAGAAAGGAGTCCCTGACATGCCCTGTTGTATGTGTTCTTCCCAATCATTCACTCTGTCACTCAGTACTAACAGCTGTTGTCAGGAGACAGGGGTGAAGAAGGTTGCCAGGTGGGGGGTGGCGAGGCACAACCTGAACAAACTATGGGAGAATTGGCTGCCAGCAGCCTAGAGAAAGGTGCGCAGAAGTCAGAGTACCCGACCTTGGCAGGTGCCCTCGCTCCTCTTGCAGGAGATCTTCCAAGTTTTCTCGGTAGCTGCCTTTTCAACTCTGCTAATGATGATAAACTGTTGCCTCAGGATCCACAGCCAACCCTCTACACTGCCTATGGGTTTATCACTCTCATCAACCAACTACAGATCCTAATTAGAAAATACAAATATCTGGCCAAGTATAAAAACTCACAGGTGTTGTATTGATCCTGAGTGACACTGACATCTAATTGACCAGGTTTCTGGTGGCAGTTCTCTTGGGAACTAGGTAACAAAGCTAGTAATGGTTAAAAAAAAAACTGGAGAAAATAATTGCCACTTTGACCGTGCACATGGTGCCCCAAGTTTAGAGCTGAATTGGAGAGAGCTTCAAACCTAGAGGGGGACTTCCCTGGTGGCTCAGTGGTAAAGAATCTCCAAATGCAATGCAGGAGATGCAGGTTTGATCCCTGTGTCAGGAAGATCTTCTGGAGGAGGGCACGGCAACCCATTTCCCCAATTTAGTATTTTGCCTGGAGAGTCCCCATGGACAGAGGAGCCTGGCAGGCTATAGTCCATGAGGTCGTAAAGAGTTGGACATGACTCAAGCGACTGAGCAGGCACACACTTGAATCTAGACGGGGGACTTCCTGGCTGGGTTGCGATCACAGGATGCAGCTAGTGTGCAAGAGGTGTGGTGACACACGAGGTGACAGGGAGGAAATTCCCCAACCTCTTCTGCCTTCACATGCTCATTTCCTTCCTCTTGTCTCCCACTGGCTGAGCCCAGTGAGAAGAAGCTGGGAAGGGTGGTGGGAAAATATAGCCCCCAAAGACCAGCCTTAGAGGGTGCAGAACAGAGATCAGAACAAGAGGCAGGCAGATGGGCAGAGGGAAGATTATTCCAGCTATTTTTGTCTCCTCTATCCAGGCTCTAGAGATTCACTGAGCTCATCCAAACCTGACTGGGATCAGAAGTATGACTAAGAGAACAGAAAATGGCCTTTCCCCCCAGGCAGAGTCTATAAAAGTCATGTTTTTTTTTTCAATAATTTTCAAGGATAACATACTGACATGGCTATAGGACTATAATATAAAGACATTATAAGAAAAATATGACATTGACCATGAGACTCATAAAAAAAAAAATCAAAGGCACCTTTTATTATGGTTTTATTCCCTTAACTATTAATGGTATAGGTACTGGATATTGGGTTAGTCGAGAATATTCTATAACAGGACAGAAAGAAAGCATTTCTAAAAAATCGACCTTCCATAAGCACTCTTGTCAGAGTACATCGGATACAGTGAAGCACCCTTCAGATTCCTTGTCAGGAATCAAGGTCTGAGTGCCCAGTTGCTGGGAATGGTGTTGGCAGACAGGTCTCAATTGCCAGTCTTCTCCAGGGGTGCCTTAGCCTGAAGGGAGACACTTACCCAAGGTCAGGCAACTCTTCCCTATGCCAGAACAGCTCACATCCAATGACTGATTAACAAAGGCCTATAAATGGGCTTCCCTGGTGGCTCAGGTGGTAATGAATCTGGCTGCAATGCAATAGCCCTGGGTTTCATCCCTGGGTTGGGAAGATCCCCTGGAGAAGGGAATGACAATCCACTCCAGTATTCTAGCCTGGAGAACCCCATGGACAGAGGAGCCTGGTGGGCTACAGTCCATGGGGTCGCAAAGATTCAGACACGACTGAGTGACTAACACTTTACTTTCGGGCTTCCCAGGTGGCACTAGTGGTAAAGAATCCACCTGCCAGTACAGGAGACATAAGAGATGCAAGTTCGATCCCTGGGTCTGGAAGATTCTCTGGAGGAGGAAATGGCAACCTACTCCAGTATTCTTGCCTGGAGAATCCCATAGACAGAGGAGCCTGACAGGCTACAGTCCATTAGGTCGCAGAGTCGGATACAACTGAGCGACTTAGCACGCATGCATAAAGGGAGAGCTCTCTCACCCCAAGTAAGGACAGTTCTGAAGGTCTACGCCATCTTCAGAACAGAACTCCCTTAGGGATGGCTCAGGCTTCCAGTGAGACTACATCTCAACCTGGCATTTCTCTCTGTATAATCCTGTTTCTTTCTCTTTCCTTCCTCTTTCTTCTTTCCTTGACCCCAAGAGCACTAAGAAAAGCACTAAGTGCTGATCTTCATCTCAGAGTCTGCTTTCCTAAAACCCAACCTGCATCACAGAGAGCCTCTAACAAATAACACTTGTATGTCTCAATATTGCTGAATCTGCCTGCTATTGCAAACCAGCTAAACAAAGGGATTATTTTGCTGCCGATAATTTCATTAAACTCTCTGCACGTTAGTTTCCCTTTTCCAAGTTTCTAGTTTTGCTCTTGAAATGTACTTGAGAAAATTAATAGACTTGGATCCTTTAAAAAAAAAAAAACTCAAAGCACACTAAGTCTTGTACCAGGAAAACCAGAGTAGAGGACAGCAGGGAGAACCATTAAAAAGGAATGAATGACCTAAGAAAAACAAGTACCAGAGCCATATCCATAAAAAAAAAGTTTTAACTCTAAAAAAAGAAAGAGATGAAAGAGAATGTAATAAATTCAATAGATGTACAGGTCCAGTGAAAACCACACTTAACATGGACAGTGGATACCTAGTCCCATGGACTTCTTGCACTGGAAATCTGCTTCTGTTAGGAATCAGAAACATTTTCCTCTGGGGCAGTACCACCATAGGACACCAAATGGGTGCAAATTCTTTCCACACTTTCTGAGTCCTACCCTCAGAGCCTGTCAAGAGCCTTCTTGACCCCTTGGCCTTCAGCCCTGCAAAATGACAATAAATTCAAGTCATTTTCTGTGATAATAAAACAGTAATAGCTAACTTTCAAGTGTTATGCATGTGCAAGACTTTATGCTAAGTGCTTTAATAATATTTCATTTAAGGAGAAAAGGGAAGATGCTGAGAACTGTACATCATGTATAGTGGTATGTCAGTTAGCAAATGATCATGGCTATCAGAAAAAAAGAAAGAAATCAAAGTGGCTTCGCAATGTGTTGTGTTGAGTTGGCTGGGCTGAGCAACATTTCCCAACATTCCTTTTCCTGAATGTTTCAGGTTAGGCTGGTCCACAAGGTAGATTCTCATGAGAGACCTGGAGAGCAGTCCTTCTGTACGGCTAACAATGTAGCCCAAGCACACTGTTACAGAGTATCTTGTGGACCTGAGACAGTGACTGGGTCCTCAACTTCTCCATCTTTCCCCAAATCCTCCACCTCTGTTAGAGCGATAGGCTCTATATACGGGCTAAGGCTTATATGATTTGAACTTCCCGTAAGAACCAAAGCAGGGAGTATCCAAGTTTTCCTATCAGCCTGCCCAGGTGTGGGGCAGAGGGGAAAGGGAGTGGTGGGGATTGGACGCTCTCAGCTAAAACAAAAATGGAGTCAAATCTCTGTATTAGAAGCATCTTTGACTAATGGACCAGGGATTGGGGTTTTAACCTTATGAAAAAGGGCCTTGGCTTCTCTAGAGCATTCACACCACCAAGATCAGAGGTAAGAAGAGTGGACATGGACTTCAGTCCATCTTGGTGGGCCCCAGCTTCATCTTGCTTAACCCCACTTTATATCCATCTTCCCTTCAGGATTTCCTTATCTTTGGAATTCAAGCTCCAGTAGCAGGTGCAAAGACAAAACGTTAGAAGAATACTTAACCAGCTCTCTCCAGAGCCTATGGCCAAATTCCTAAAATAAATGTGTGTGTGTGTGTGTGTGTGTGTGCGCGCGGGTGCGTTTACACACTCCTGATTCTGCCTAGCTGATTGAACTCTGATTCAGAAACCCCAAATCTTACTTGTTTTGGTATGGGAACACGCATCAAAAAAGGTTTAGCTTCTTTGACCATGTGATACTCTCCTTTAGTATGTTTGATGATTCTCACTGGGTTCCCAATTAAGAATGTGGGTGTTCAAGGTCCCTGCACCTACATTTATATTCTCTGTACTACAGCTGAACTTCTGGCAGCTCTCTGACCAGATATTTATATTCTCATATCCAAAATGCAATGGTCTGGGGAGAAGGCCAAGTTCAACCACCAGAGGAAAGACTCTGGCCAACTGTACTCTGTTAGCCACGATCCCCTTGTTTGTCTGGCAGTGTGTATGGTCCCCTTGGGCAATCTTCCATCTTTATTATTAGTCTCATTTTGAGAAGCAAGATATCATGTGTACAACTGGTGAGATTTTTCTTTTCAAAGAAAGATTCTAGACATTGAGAGTATCTCAATCACTACATATTATTTTATTAAAAACCAAGTCTCAAGGCCCTCACCATGCAGTATACTTTCTAACTTTTAGATCACAGGGTCTAACTGTGTCAATCATGCTATCTACATGTGGATGGATTTCTTCCCTTTCATTTTCCTCTGACTTCTATTACTTACCATATTAAAAGCACAGTGTTTTCCTACAATGCCCAATCTGTGCCAAGTGAAGATTTTTCATACTTGCAGACAGAATTTAAAACTGCCAGGATTTAAAAGCTCAAGTTCTTATCAAGGCAAATGATTATAGTCATTTATGTAATTTTTATTGACAGTTTGCTATAACTTTGGTCTCCATGTCATAAAAATTAATGCCTATAAGTTGCTTTATGGTCCCACAGAGATGGACAGTGAAAGAAAGAGGAAAAATACCTGCTCTGTTAGGGGATATGGTGAGAACTGATCATGGGAGTAAAAATCCAGATTAAAATCAATGCTATTAAGAGGCAAAAAAAGAAGATGGAATAAAAAAGCGTTAAACAAATTATACCAAGGGAGAAATATAAACTCTATATTAGACAGGTCTGTTAATAAAAAGATAGAATACTAAATTATTATGACTCTAAACTTAGCTGAATGATTGTAGTCATTTTTCAACTCCTGTTTACCAAGTCAAATTAGAAAAATAAACTTGCACAGTGAGAATAAAGGAAGCACTGCAAAATAAGTATTGGCAAAATGCAGGTGGGGCGTATTTAGAGTAAATGTGAACATAAACATTTGGTCTGGATGATATGCATCCCAGCATAACAAGAAAATTAGAAAACATCAATTGAATTGCTTATAATTGTCTTTAAACAAAGTACTCAAGACACACCATGAGATGAGAGGAAGATAGATGTGGTATCATTCCACAGAGCAGATAACAATGGCTGAGCCAGCTATTGCAATTCAGAGACTACCTTAGCAATATAATGAAACAAATATAATAAGATGAAAAATCTTTAAACAGTTAGAACACAATGGGATCATAAGAAAGAGATAAGATGGGCTCACCAAGAAAATATCACATTAAACTGAAGTCATAGATTTTTGCCAACAAATTAGAAAATCAATGACTGAAGAAAATGAAGCAAATGTTTCATAATTGGCCTTTGGTGAAGCTTCTGACAAAATTTCATAAAATCCTACTTCTTAAATTGGTTTGAATCGGCTTAGAGATGAATATAGTCACCTGAACTGAAAATTGGTTGTCTGGTTGAAGGAATATGCCTAGAAGGCTCTGACGAGGATGAGTATTTATAACTTTTAATACTCCTAGACTTCCCTATTTCTTTCAAGGCCTTGATGAAAATGAGGGTAAATTTACAGATTCAGGCAATACCCAAACACAGCAACTTAATTTTATATTTTTAGCCAAATGAACAGAGGTGCACCTATCTGAAGAAGACAGATGTAGAAAGAAATGAAGGAAATAGAGAAAAATAAAACACTTCTGATAGAGGCATAAAGTACATATGTTGGCTGTTTTTGATGATATCTATGTAAACAGATGGAGGTAGGGTTTGTTTGGGTTTTTCCTTTACTTTGGTTGAGTTATCATCTGTACACATTCTGGATTAAAAACCACTAAGACTTGACCCTTGAATGATTCCCCCCTCATCCTCCTTTTTTTATTGTCCAGCTACTCTTATTCTCTCATGTGAGCATCCTCCTTGTCCATGGAAAAGAGCTGTTAGGAAGCTACCCAAAGATGTACTTTGTGCAACAATAAAGTCCAGAGACCTGCTCTGGTTTCAAAAACCAGGAGAAAGTTAGAAAATTAGAGCCTGGGAGTAGGTCCTCCCTCATCTGGCAGGTGGGAACTGGTGAAGAAAAAAATTCATCTTGCAGTATACCAGGGTGTGAGTTAGGACCTCTCATTCACTGGGACACAAAAGCAATGAATAAACAGTAGGATTTTGTAAGACACCTAAAAATTAGGTCACCTAATCTGATATAGAAAGTAGCAGAAACGATGGAAATGGATAAGCTGAGTGGCAGAGAAGAAGGCTTGAACTAGCTTAGAGGATCAGCAGGAGAGCATCTGGGATTTAGAAAAGAAAGCAGGGGAAAGAATGTACTAGGCAGAGAAAACGCTACATGTAAAGGTACAAAAGCAAGTGCATGCTGAGGTTCAGGGCAGCTGTAAGCAATCTGGTATTAGATTGACTACACACCCAACACTCACCACACCACCATGGCTTACAGGACCTGCATAGTCTAACCCATGTCTAATTCTCCTACTTCCTTGCTGTTGGGAGACAATTCCCTACAGACCTCTCAAGTTTCTGCATTTCTTGCAAGCAGAGGTACTTACCCTTCCGTTCCAGACTATCTTTCCAAGGGTTATTGTATAGGGCATAGTCCTGGAAGTTAGAGATGATGTCTCCTTCTGGGGTAGGTTTGCGTACGTATTGTCCAGTGTAATAAAAACAACACGTACTTCCAGACTGAAGGAAATGGCAATCCACTCCAGTATTCTTGCCCGGAAAATCCCATGGACCGAGGAGCCTGGCAGATTACAGTCCATGGGGTTGCAGAGAATAAGACATGACTGACTACGCAAGCATGCCCTCAAGATCAAAGGTCAAACGGGTCTATTTCCCATTTTAAAAGGCTCAGATTCCCAAAGCTCAGGATTCCTCAATGGTGACACAAACTCACCATGTGTTCAGCCCCACCGGGCCTCGCCATGTTGGCTCTGTGAGACGCGGATGATGGGTAGGGGGAATGATACAACATGAAGCTCCTGCTGTTTGATGTGTCAGGACTAATAGAACTTCTGTCTCTGATTCTGAGATATTTTGCCTTCTGTCAGTATCTATCAGATGGTGGCAGGCTAACTTTTTTGGGGTACATGTATAGTAAAATCTTATAACCATCACCAGAGACTCACCATCACTTTCTAAACTAGTCACATACAACATCGTTCAGTTCAGTTCAGTTCAGTTGCTCAGTCATGTCCGATTCTTTGCGATCCCATGAATTGCAGCACGCTAGGCCTCCCTGTCCATCACCAACTCCTGGAGTCTACCCAAACCCATGTCCATCGAGTTGGTGATGCCATCCAAACATCTCATCCTCTGTCGTCCCCTTCTCCTCCTGCCCCCAATCCTACCCAGCATCAGGGTCTTTTCCAGTGAGTCAACTATTCCCATGAGGTGGCCGAAGTATTGGAGTTTCAGCTTCAACATCAGTTCTTCCAATGAACATCCAGGACTGATCTCCTTTAGGATGGATTGATTGGATCTCCTTGCAGTCCAAGGGACTCTCAAGAGTCTTCTCCAACACCACAGTTCAAAAGCATCAATTCTGCGGCACTCAGCTTTCTTCACCGTCCAACTCTCACATCCATACATGACCACTGGAAAAACCACAGCCTTGACTAGATGGACTTTTGTTGGCAAAGTAATGTCTCTGCTTTTAAATATGCCATCTAGGTGGGCCATAACCTTCCTTCCAAGGAGTAACATCGTTAGATCAGAAACAATGGAGATTAAGAGTAGAAAGAGCTATCACTACATACCTATCAGAATGGCTAAAATAAAAAACAGTAACAACACTAACTACTGGTAAGAATGAAGAAAAATTAAATCATTTGAACTTTGCTGATAGGAATGTAAAATGGTACAGCCACTATTTTCTCAAAAACTAAATGTGCAATTACCATACAATCCAGTCATTATGCTCCTGAGCCTTTAGCCCAGAAAAATGAAAACTATGTTCTCATCAAAACCAGTATATGAATGTTCATTCCAGTTTCATCTGCAGCATCCAAAAACTGGAAAAAGGCTACATGTCTTCAATAGATGAATGGTTGGCAGAATTTGGGTATATCCATACCATGGAACACTACTCAGTCATTAAAAAGAGACAAGCTATTGTTACATGCAACAGCTTGGAAGAATCTCAAGAAAATTATCTTGCATTAAAAAGAGGCAGTCCCAAAAGATTACATACATGTTGTAAGATTTCCACTTATATAACATTTTAAATGACAAAATTTTAGAAATGGAGATTAGTGCTTTCCAGAAGTTGGAAATAGGGGTGAAAAGCAGAGAAAGGCCAATGTTGTTATGGAGCAGTGTCAGAAAGGATCCTTGTAGTGATAAAACTCTTCAATATCCTGACTCTAGTGGTAGATGTGTGTGTGTACGTGTGTGTGTTAGTTGCTTAGTTGTGTCCAACTCTTTGCAACCCCATAGACTGTAGCCCACCAGTCCCCTCTGTCCATGGGATTCTCCAGGCAAGAACACTGGAATGGGTTGCCATTTCCTTCTCCAAAAGGTACTATAGAAAGAAAGAAAGTGAAGTCGCTCAGTTGTGTCTGACTCTTTGCAACCCCATGGACTGTAGCCTACCAGGCTCCTCCATCCATGGAATTCTCCAGGCAGGAGTACTGGAGTGGGGTGCCATTTCCTTCTCCACTAGTAGTAGATACATGGACCTAAACATGTGATAAAATTACAAAGGATTAAATACACACACATATATACACGCATACACACACATACACATGAGCAAAAGTAAACCTGGAGAATTACAAGTAAGATCAGCTGGTTTTACCAATGTCATTATCCTATTAGTAATGGTGTACTATAGTTTGATACGATGTCTCCATTAGGGGAAACTGGGAAAAGAGTACATGGGATCTCTCTGTATTATTTCTTATAATTCTATTAAATCTAAAACTATCCCTGTAAAAATTTAGATTAAAAACTTCTGGGATATGCCAAAGATACTTTCTTTGCATAAGGAAGCAAATCTATCAAAAAGCATTTCAAGGCAGAAACAGAAAAAGTCGTGTCACTTCCTGTTTACAGCACATCAAGTCCAATCAGTTTCATACACTGCTACAGCATTACATGATTTCACATTTATTTTTTGTGAACTTTGATGAATATCTCTTGCCTTACTGTACCATAAGTTTCTTTATGGCAGGACCATGTCTGGTTTGCTCTAGGGCCTGGCAGGTATTAAGTGATCAAATAAAATTTGTTGTTGTTCATTTACTAAGGTGTGTCTGCTCTTTGCAATCCCATGGACTGCAACACACCAGGCTTCCCTGTCCTTCAACCGTCTCCCAGAGTTTGCTCAAACTCATGTCCACTGTGTCGATGATGCGATACAACTATCTCATCCTCTGCCGTCCTCTTCTCCTTTTGCCTCCAATCTTTCTGATCTTTTCCAGTGAGTCAGCTTTTCACATCAGGTGGACAAAGTATTGAAGCTTTAGCTTTAGCATCAGTCCTTCCAATGAATATTCAAGGTTGATTTCCTTTAGGATTGACTGGTTTGATCTCCTTGCAGTCCAAGGGACCATCAAGAGTCTTCTCCAGCACCACAATTCAAAAGCATTAATTCTTCAGCACTCAGCCTTCTTTATGGTCCAGCTGTCACATCTGTACATGACTCCTGGAAAAACCATAGCCTTGACTACACAGATCTTTGTCAGCATAGTGATATCTCTGCTTCTGAATACACTGTCTAGGTTTGTCATAGATTTTCTTTCAAGGAGTAAGCATCTTTTAATTTTGTGGCTGCAGTCACTGTCCGCGGTGATTTTGGAGCCCAAGAAAATAAACTGTCACTGTTTCCCCATCTATTTGCCATGAAATGATGGGACCAGATGCCATGATCTTAATTTTTTGAATGCTGAGTTTTAATTTAACAAATTGATAAAGGAAGTTTCAAGAGGTAATATTAAAGAAACAGAACTTTACAAACATGAATATAATATTTTAAGTAGTGATAATGTCAAAGAAAGTGCCAGGATAACAGGGGAACAAGTACTCCCAAGAGTCAGACTGACCAGGGTCCACATTCTGATTCTGCCACTTATCTGATAGGTATTCTGTGGTTAGTCGCTCATTCGCCTCCAACTCTTTGCAACCCCATGGACTGTAGCCCACCAGGCTCCTCTGTCCATGGAATTCTCCAGGCAAGAATACTGGAGAGGGTTGCCATGCTCTCCTCCAAGGGATCTTCCCAACCCAGGATCGAACCCAGGTCTCCTGCATTGCAGGCCGATTCTTTACCATCTAAGCCACCAGGGAACCCCACTGGATAGGTAACTAGGCACCAAAGTCTTTATTTTCTCATCTCTGCAGCATGAAGGTATTAATGGCATCCATCCTAGAGGGTTGTTATAAGAACCGAGATTATATAGGGAAAGCATAGGACTTAGAAAACAGAAAATGCTTAATAAATGCAGCTGCTTCCTCTACTAAAATTATGACTAACACCATTGACACTCAGATTACAAACCCAGTTGTTTCAACTGAAGAAAGGAAACACAGGCCAGAGGGTTTTGAAGGGATAAAAAAATTTTTCCAACAAGTCTTTCAATAGTGAAAATGTTTTATAAGTGTATTTTTCTACTGGGAAGAAAAAATAATAATAAAGTATTTAAATAAAATCTTTCTTAAAAAGCTTTCATACTCATCAAGGTATACCACATTGTGGGCCATAAAATTACTTTTACACATTTGAAAGACTAGAAATCATATAAAGTTTGTTCCTATCCCACAACGGAATTAAAATATAAGTCCAGGAACAGAAATATAGCTGAAAATTTTCCCAAATATTCGAAGGTTAAACAACACACTTCCAAATGACACAAGGACCAAAGAACAAGTCACAAGAGAAATGAAAAAGCATTTTGAACTAAATGAGCACAACTAAAGGACAAAGGCAATGAAATGGAGAAAAGATGGTATTTTTAGAAGTGGTGCTAAAACAACTGGATATCTACATGCAACAAACAAAATAAACAAACAAAAAATCCCATATACACAGGATATACCTTTCACAAAAATTACCTCAAAATGGATTGTAGCCCTACAAGTAAAATGCAAAACTATAAAACTTCTAGAAAATAGCAAAGTAGAAAATCTGTGCGAACTTGTGTTTGGTGGTAAGTTTTCAGATACAACACTAAAAGCATGATTCATGAAAGAAAAAGTTGGTAAGTTGGAGTTTATTAAAATAAAAACTTTCTGCTCTGTGTAAGATGCTATTAAAAGAATGAAAAGGTAAGCTAGAGTCTTGGAGAAAATATTTGGAAAATGCACATCTGATAAAGGACTTGTACCCAAAACATACAAAAAATTCTTACAATTCAACACTAGGAAAATAAACAACCCAGCATTTAAAAAAGGGACAAAAGATCTGAACAGACTCTTCACCAAAAATGATATATGGAACAAAAGTCAGCATACGAAAAACCTATATGAGAAAAGAATATAAAAAGACTACACACACACACACACACACACACGCACACACACACACATATACTGCTGCTGCTAAGTCACTCCAGTCGTGTCGGACTCTGTGCGACCCCATAGATGGCAGCCCACCAGGCTCCACTGTCCCTGGGATTCTCCAGGCAAGAATACTGGAGTGGGTTGCCATTTCCTTCTCCAGTGCATGAAAGGGAAAAGTGAAAGTGAAGTTGCTCAATCGTGTCCGACTCTTGGCGACCCCATGGACTGTAGCCTACCAGGCTCCTCCATCCATGGGATTTTCCAGGCAAGAGTACTGGAGTGGGGTGCCATTGCCTTCTCTGACACATATACACACATGTGTATATAGTATGGGCTTCTCAGGTGGCTCAGTGCTAAAGAATCTGCCTGCCACTGTAGAAAATGCAGGTTCGATCCCTGTGTCAGGAAAATCCCTGGTGAAGGAAATGGCAATCCACTCCAATATTCTTGCCAGGGAAATCCCATGGACAGAGGAGCCTGATGGGCTACAGTCCATGGGGTCGCTAAAGAGTCAGACTTGACTTAGGGACTAAGCCACCACCCACATATATAGTATATATATATACTGAATCACTTTGCTGTATACCTGAAACTAACAAAACATTGTAAATCAATTACACTCCAATAAAATAAAATAAAACATATGGAAAGATTCTGAACAGCATTTATCATTAAGGAATTACAAATTAAAACATTTGTAACTTTATAGAGGAAAATTCTAGCAAATGTCTATCTTACCCAGACAATCTATATCAAAGATGCTGTTCAGTCGCTCAGTCATGTCTGACTAGAGATGTCATATTTATTGTCCTCTACCCTAAGTCTAATCATGAACAAAACATCAGACAGCTCCCAAATAAAGAGCATTCTATAAAATACAAAAATCCTCAAAACTGTCATGGTAATCAAAAATAACAAAAGTCTGAGAAGTCGTCACAGTGAAAGGAACCTAAAGAGACATGCAATATAATACTGAACCCTAGATGGGAACTTGGAAAAGAAAAAGGAACATTAGGAAAACACTAGGGAAATTTGAATTAGTGTGGACTTTTAATAACCATGTATCAATATCATTACTTGTAGCAAACGTACCATACTAATATTTTTTTTTAGTCTCTAAGAGTCCTGTGCAACTCTTTTGCGACCCTATGGACTGTAGCCCACCAGGCTTCTCTGTCCATGGGATTTCCAAGGCAAGAATACTGGAGTGGGTTGCCATTTCCTTCTCCAGGGGATATTCCTGACCCAGGGATCAAACCTGAGTCTCCTGCATTGGCAGGCGGGGTTTTTACCACTGAGCCATCAGGGAAGCTATACTAATGTTACATGTTAACAATAGGGGAAAATGGGTATGGGATATATGAAAATTCTCTTGACTATTCTTTGCAATTTTGCAAAACAAGTTTTGGCTTTTTTTAAAGCCTTGTTTAATGGATAGGGAGCTTCAGTGTTGCAAGATGAAAAAGTTCTGCAGCTCTGTTGTATAATAATGTGAATATATTCAACATTACAGAATTGTACACTTAAAAATGGTTAAGACGGTAAATTTTATGTTATGTGCTTTTTACCACAAGTAAAGGTTAATAAAGGGCTTCCCAGGTGGCGCTAGTGGTAAAGAAACTGCCTGCCAATGCAGGAGACAAAAGAGATGCAGGTTTGATCCCTGGGTGGGGACGATCCCCTGGAGGAGGGCTGGCAACCCTCTCTAGTATTCTTGCCTGGAAAATTCCCTTGGACAGAGGAGCCTAGAGTCTCAAAGAGTTGGACATGACAAACCAGTTAGCACGCACACAAAGGTATAAATTTTTTAAAGCCTCATTTCACTTTTAGAACAAAAGAGTTTCTCATTCTCTTCAATTAATTAAATATTAATTATTAAAATACTATAGTAATTATTAGTGTAGCTCTTAGCATCAATAGAATGCTTAATGTATTTAGGAGCTATGCTAAGCATTTCAAAAAAAATTCTTCAGTTGAAGCCTCACAACAACTCCATTAGGTGGGTATTATTACAGCTGGCCTTTGAACAATGTGGAGGCTGGGGTGCCAAATGTCCACCATTCACACAATTGAAAATATTAATACATGTATAACTTGATAGCCACCCCTCAATATACTGGGTTCCACATTCCTGGAGTAAACTGCAGACTGTATTGTACCTATTTGGTGAAAAAGAGAAAAAAAAACAAAAACCCACCTGTGCAGTTCAAACCCATGTTGTTCAAGGGTCCAATGTACTATGCTTCCCATGTTACAGGTGGTAAATATGAAACCTTAAGTAAATTGCTGTGGTCACAATGCTAGTAAGCGGTTCTAATTTCCAAAACAACTTGACACCAAAAAATCACATTCATAGTTACTTTGCTGTATTTGCAAATGTCACTTGCAGCAGTTCACAAACCCCCAGGTATTAAAACAAACAAACAAAAAGCCCACAAGAGTAAACAGATGAATAAATGCCAAGCCAGCAGAGCAGCCAGCTACTGACTGTGAATGCCTATGCATTTGTCATAATGCATGCACACTGTTTTGACCATTTTATAGATTACTGGTCCCCACTGTGATCCCATTACAACCAATACTGGCCTCTGTGATATAAACCATGCTCCATCACTCACCCATATTCAATTTATCTTATAAAAATTGGAAGGAAAAAAATGCCATACCTTATAGACTGAAAAAAATCCTAAAGGTAGTTCAGTTGAACCTTGAACATGGCTTGAACTGCATGAATCCATTTACTGTAAATAAGTAAAGAAGACCTGTAAGTACAGTACTAACTTGATCCCGGGTTGGTTGAATCCGTGAATTCGGAACCACGGATATGGAGGAATCATAGGTAGGAAGGAATCCTGATACAAGGGCCTACTACTATAAATTATAGGAGAATTTTCCACAGCTCAGAGGGTCGGCACCCCTAACCCCCAGGGTTGTTCAAGGATCAACTGTACATTTAAACAAGTGCTGTATTCCTAGGAAAATTAGACTATACAAAGTGAAAATGAAAGTCACTCAGTCGTGTCCGACTCTTTGTGACCCCATGGACTATAGTAGTTGTGTTAGTCATTCAGTCATGTCCGACTCTTTGTGACCCCATGGACTGTACCCCACCAGGCTCCTCTGTCCATGGGATTCTCCAGGCAAGAATACTGGAGTGGGTTGCCATTCCCTTCTCCAGGGGACCTTCCCGACCCGGGGATCAAACCTGGGTCTCCTGCATCGCAGGCAGATTCTTTACCATCTGAGCTACTATACGGTCCGTGGAATTCTCCAAGCCAGAATACTGGAGTGGGTAGCCTTTCCCTTCTCCAGGGGATCTTCCCAACCCAGGGATTGAACCCATGTCTCCCGAATTGCAGGATTTTTTACCAGCTGAGCCACAAGGGACGTCTAAGAACACTGGAGTGGGCAGCTTATCCCTTCTCTAGCAGATCTTCCCGATCCAGGAATTAACCGGGGTCTCCTGCATTACAGGTGGATTCTTTACCAACTGAGCTATCAGGGAAGCCCTCAGGCTATAAAAGTTCCATCCTAAATATCTTTTCCCTTGTGGAGTAGAAGACTCTTTGAACAAAGAAGGAAAGTAATGCCTTTAAACAAATCTTTCACTTTGTTTAAGAAGACCTGCATTTACCTGTCTAAGAAGCCCCATGCATTTGCCAGGCATGCTCTGTGACTGACTGGGAAACAATTGAAATGTTTGTGAAATTTTACAGTGCTCTCCTGGCATTTGGAAAAAGGCAAAAAGCTCATATGAGGCTAAACTGGATAGTTCCTTGCAGGTTAAAGTTGGAAACATTTGAGAAAAATATTTTAAGCTCTGCCTAATGCAAAAATCAGCACCAATGCTGACTTTTAATATGGAAAACCATCAATGGCTAGAATAAGTCCCTGTTTGGGATGGAACCATGTGAATGGAACATGAAAAAAATGCATAAATAATTTTGAATGGAAAGAGTGAACATGTTTTCTAACTTTGAAAGGGCTGCAGAATATTAAGTCATAGTTCAAACTCTATGATATTTTTTCCCCATCAGCTTGCAGTAATTTGAATCCTAAAGATTCTCACGTGAAAGGAACACATAACCTCTGTTAACCAGGGTTCAAACTTCAATAGATTTACTAGCTCCACCTTATTGATTATGTTAGTTGAAATTTCTCAATATTTAGTGGTGTTTTATCCTCTGATTCCCCAGGACTAAGATAAGTGTGTTAAAATTTTCTATTATTAGTGTATTTCTATCTCACATCTCTAGTAGTTTCTGATTTTTGAAAGTCTTTGCTGTGTTACTGGAGAAATGGGTAATAATAATAACTTTTGCATTTTCTTTGTTATTTTAAGACTTTAGTATTATAAAATATCTTTTAATATTTTTGATCTTCATCTTATTTTGCCTATATTGACCTGTGATTTTTTAATTGTAATTGCCCAGCCTTTCAACCTTTGAAATTATTTAATTTTAGGTATGTCCCTTTTAAACAGTGGAAAGCCAGATATTGCTCTTGGGGGCAATCTGAAAATCCTTTATATCTATTTTTTTTTGGTAACAACTGAAATGAGCCTGATATGATCTATATGCTTGATCTCTGTTCTGTCATATTGTTTTATGATATTTTTATAGAATGTAGAAAGTTGTTCACTACGTGGACATTTTTCTTGCCCCTTTCCTTTTTTAAGATGCATATTAAAGTATTTGATAGTAAAATAACATAATGTCCAAGATTTTCTTTAAAATACTTTAACCATAAAAGTGGTGGTGAGAGGGCTACAGATAAAATAAGTACAGATAATGCTGATGGTTATTGAAGGTGGATACTAGGGTTCACTGCAGTTCCTACTTTTATGTATGTTTGGAAACTTTTGTTTTCAAAAGTCTTTTGCTTTTTAAACAGTTATAAAATGTTTTGTCTTTTTTAATTTATATGAAGTCTGTGTGTTTTTTTAATTTACGTTCATAATAGCCAAGTTGTATCTTTGTGAACATTGACCTGAAATAATTAAAACTTAAGAGCTTCATAAAAAGAAGTGTTAGTCTCTAAATCAAATAAAGTCTTTCTCTATTGCCCCAAGCTCTGCAGTAAATTATACATACTGTAAATGAGCACAGCTTCTTTTAAACTTATAAAAAACAATTTTGTCTTTGTGAGAGTTTTACAGCTACCTCCAACAGCCTATAAAAAGCCTGTCTTGATGTGGTTCCCATGGTGACAGGACATAATATATGTCTCCATTAAATTTGGAAATGTAATGAAGTGTAATAAAAATCTACTTCAGAAAAAATACACTTCTCAGCATATTTTTATTAATTAAAATATTGCATTGAGCATTTTTCATGTCTGCATGCCTGACAGCAAATAAAAGCTTTGCCACAGATTAACTGTGACTCTTGAGTTTCATCCAATATTAATTGGTACAAAATAAGAAAGGCATTTTTGCAGAGAAAATATTTTGACTGGTAGCCCAGAGTGATTAATGGATAAACAGTTGTGCTTCCTGAACTGTGCATATACCATTTCAAATGCCACCAGCAATATGGATTTTGACATTTGTGTCTACAGGGGTAGAAACAGCCTAGAAAGTGGATATCTTTAAGCCTTGGGGAAGAACTTCCTTATTGATGACTCCCTACTCCATCCTTGCAGAGAGTGTGACTATTTTGCTTCTGGGGGAGGTATGGTATAATAAAAGTGGTTTAAGAAAGCCCTGCACAAAATGGAGACACAGAGATAGAGAACAGACTATGGCTAACACGGAGGGAGTGGAATGAATTAGGAGATTGGGATTGACATATATAAATTAGTATGTATAAAATAGATAACTAATGAGAACCTTGAAGTGGGAAATGGCAATCCACCCCAGTACTCTTGCCTCAAAAATTCTATGGACAGAGGAGCCTGGTGGGCTACAGTCCATGGTATCACAAAGAGTCAGCTACTACTGAGCAACTAAGCAATGAGAACCTACTCAGTATAGCATAGGAAACTCTACTCAGGGCTTTGTGGTTACCTAAATGAGAAGGAAATCCAAAAAAGAGGGGATATATGTACAGCTGAGTCCCTTTGCTATACAGCAGAAATTAACACAGCATTGTAAAGCAACTATACTCCAACACACATTAAAAAAAAAAAAAAAAGAAAACTCTGCATAAATTCAACTAACAACAACAAAAGCAAAGAAAAAAAATCACCTTAGTGTACCATGAGAGGCAAAGAAGTTAAGAAAAAAAGTGAGGGTAGAGGAGAGGGGATCAAGGAATAAAAAGCAAAATCCCTCTCTCGTTCTACTTTGTTTTGTTTTTTCAACTTTAAACTTTTCATTTTGTATTGGGGTATAGCCAGTTAACAATGTTGTGGTAGTTTCAGGTGAACAGTGAAGGGACACAGCCATACATGTACATACATACATTCTCCTCCAAACTCTCCTTCCATCCAGGCTGGCACATAACACTGAGTAGAGTTCAATGTGCTATAGAGTAGGACCTTGTTGGTAACCTATTTTGAATAGAGCAGTGTGTACATGACCCTCCCAAACTCCTTAACTCTCCCTTTTCCCCCACTCCCCACCAGCAACGATAAATTCATTTTCGTAATCTCACATTCTACTTTGGATGGCTAAAATCTGAAGCAGAAGGAGAGTAAAGAGACTTATTCTTGGGATGATGACCCAGTTATCTTCAGATGCGGAATAGAAAACTCTCAACCACTTCCATCTGAGCTCCTCTCTGTGTCTGTCTTCCCAAATTAACAACATCTCCATGGCTTTGACATATCTTAAATCATATTAAAAACATGTGGGGAAAGTGTGCATGGCTTCCACCCACCTCCTCCCCAAATCAACAAGAGTATGAGCTGCCTCTCATATATTAAGTTAATCTGAAAGATATTTGCTTTTTGAGTTCTTGGGTAATTGCAATGTAATAATTATGGGAATCTTGACTGTCCTGGTTGGTGTTCCATGAAATATACCCAACTGTTTTAAACCACATTGAGCAACTATTCAACCGAAGAACTAATGAGATGGACTTACTAGGTCATAAACTCTCTCTCCTAATTTCTTTTTCAAAGTACTCATATAGGAGTCTCTCTACTTAACCACACCTTGATACCCTAGCCACATTTATGTGAATTACAGAAAATATCTGAAAATCCCATTGTACCCACTTGAAACAGTGCCATACTCAAAAGATGAAAGGAAATGCTCAGGCACAGTATTTGTACCAAACCCATCACTGAGGGCAGAACATCAATATTATATTACTACCAGATGGTACTTATTTGCCTAGCTGTAGCAGAGAAGGCAATGGCACTCCACTCCAGTACTCGTGCCTGGAAAATCCCATGGACGGAGGAGCCTGGTGGGCTGCAGTCCATGGGGTCGCTAAGAGTCAGACACGACTGGGTGACCTCACTTTCACTTTTCACTTTCATGCATTGGAGAAGGAAATGGCAACCCACTCCAGTGTTCTTGCCTGGAGAATCCCAGGGATGGCAGAGCCTGGTGGGCTGCCATCTATGGGGTCGCACAGAGTTGGACACGACTGAAGCGACTTAGCAGCAGCAGCAGAGAGAAAGCAAACGATGGCAATCCACAAATGTTTGGAAGTTCTCCAAAACAAATTTTTTTTTTTTTTTTTTTTACTACTGGCTCAGAAGGTTTCTTTGGAAGTAGGGAACTCTTAAGAGTTGCACATACATCAAGGCAATAATGGAAAGCAAAAGAGATGAGGAAACTGAAGACCTTCCAAATCTGAAGGCTCTCAGGGCCAGGAAACACAGCCAACTGCCAAAAGCTATTGCTCACTTGGCAAGGCAGCATATGCGAGCATGCTCCTTTCACTAACCATGTGGTGTGATTCTCTACCAAAATATATCAGAGGGCTCTTTGAGAGAACCCTAGTCAGGGTTCCCCGATTTCCAACACGTAACACTCCAGCTCTTGTCTGATCCCAAGTCTCTCTAGTCCCTAGTCCCTAATGCTTCATCTCACATTGAAGGCACATATCAGACTATCTATAATGGTCTCCTTGTCCATGCCTGCCGCTTACCAGACTGTGAGCCTCCTGACGGTGGGAGTAAAAGTGTTAGATGCTCAGTCATGCCTGACTCTTTGCGACCCCACGGACTGTAGCCCGCCAGGCTCCTCTGTCCATGGGATTCTCCCAGGCAAGAACACAGGAGTGGGTTGCCATGCCCTCCTCCAGGGGATCTTCCCAACCCAGGGATCAAACCCACGTCTCCTGCGTCTCCTTCACTGACAGGCAGATTCTTTACCACTGAGCCACCTGGGAAGCCCGCATTACCTGGATAGCAGATACATGAGGAGGCCTACTTTATTCTCTGTACTTGACTTTTTGAAATATTACTGACTTGTTAAATGTGAATATAGAAAAAGAAAACACATATACCTGGTCACCAGTTCTGCCTATCTGTATCCATTTACTTAATCATTTATTCCTTTTTCTTAAAAATATTTCTCTTTATTTATTTATAGATCTTAACTGGGGCACACAAGCTCTTTGATCTTTGGTGTCACATGCGGGATCATTAGTTGCAGCATACAAACTCTTTGTTGTGCCATGAGGGACTTAGTTCCCAGACCAGAGATCAAACCCAGACCTCCTGCATTGGGAGCACAGAGTCTTAGCCACTGTGCCACTGGATCACTAGGGAAGTCCTTATTCAGTCATTCTTAGCATATTTTTTCAGGGCCTATAAAGTACCAGGTTTGTGGTAGGCATTGGGCAAGAAGTAATGAACAAAACAGAAATTGCTTTTGCACTCTTGGAACTGACATTCTATTGGACTTGGGAAAAGACAATAAACTAGTAAATGAATACAGACACCAGGCAATCTTGGGTTTTAGTAGTGCTTAGAGAGAAAATAAACCAGATGATATAAGAGAGTGACTAGAAGGAGAGAGGAGATACATTTCTGGTAGACAGGAAAGGCCTCATTGAGGTGGTAACTTTGATCAGGATAAATGCAGAAGAGGAAAGAGAGGTCATGGGTAGCCTATGAGGGCAGGAAGGGGCTGGGGTAGGACCATGGAGGGACTTAATGGATCCTGCAAAGAATTCAGATTTCATCACAGTGCCAGGAGAAACAATGGGAATGTTAAAAGGAAGAAAGTGACCTGATCTTATTTGTAGGAAAGACCACCATGGCTGTTGGGTAGACAATGGAAGGTGAAGTCCAGAGAGGAAGCAGAGGGTCCTTTAGGAAAACTGGGTTACATTTACTTTAATGGCTCTTAGTCAGGGACAACTTTGCCTCCAAAAGGACACTTGGCAATGTGTGGAAACATTTCTGGCTATCAAAACTAGGGGAAAGGGGTGCTGCTGGCATCTAGTGAACAGAGGCCATGGATGCTGCTAGAAGTCCTACAACATACAAGGCAGCCCTTCTCAACAAAGAGCTATCCGTCAAGTGGTGCCAAGGTTGAGAAACCTTGATTTACTCTATGCAGATCAGTTCTTTGACTTTAGGAGACTGCATGACAGAAGCAATGGGAAAACAAACAAACCGAGATATATACATTCTAAGGGATGTGTCTTCATGGGACACAAAGAGGCAAACTATGGAAAGAAAAGAACAAATAAAAAGAAGATATAAATTTAAAAGTCAGTCAAAACATGGAGTCATTCACTTTTGTGCCAAAAGCAAAGATGCTTTGCTTTTGAAACCAGTTGAACTCCCTTTAATTTCCCACTGCATCCTTGATATGGTGACCCTCACTGGTGAAAAAAAACAAAACAGCTGGGACTTCCCTGGTGGTCCAGCAGTTAAGACTCAGTGCTCCCAACACAGGAGCCCATCCCTGGTCAGGGAACTAGTTCCTGCATGCTTCAACTAAAAAGACCCCATGTGCCACAACTAAGACCCAGTGCAGCCAAATAAATAAACAAAAATAAACAAATAAATATTTTAAAAATGTACAAAATTTCTTTCAAAAATACACAATCTTTTTTTCCTTTAATTAAACTAAATAGCATTCCATTTAGATTGCATTGTGTTAACACTTAGAAATCCTTAGTGAGTAGCATTCTTGTCCTTGGATGTGTCTTCTTTTCAATAGTTTATGATGTGCCTTCAGAAATTTGAGTGTTTTATTAATTAGTGATTAGGATTAAAATTTTTGTCTGACAACACCTGGGCCTTTTCTATTAATATTCTGAAAACAGAGATAGCAGTCTACATTGAACAGTACTGTCAGATATGTTCTTCTAGGTTAAGCTGGATGTTTCCTTTTTCATGCAGATTGATGCAATGGGATTTGCCCAACAAATTATTATGCTGAGACTCAGAGAAGGCTTCACACACAAAGGGAGCCCCTGGGATGCTGTTATTACTCTTTGAAGGACACTTGACTTTCACCGAACATCTGCTTTGCTTAATGTACCTCTACTAAATGAGAGCACCTGAACTGAATATTTTAACTGAAGAAGGCAACCAGCAAAAGACCATTTGGAAAACCCCAGGATTTTTGCCAGGGGGCTAAAATACAGTTGACCCTTGAAAAAAATGGGTTTGAACTGCGAGGGGCCACTTACACACAAATTTTTTCAACAAATACATATAGTACAACACAGTAGTACTGTGGTCCTTTGAACCCACGAATGTGGAACCTCAGATCCAGGGAGGAATATGGGACTTAGGGCTTCCCAGGTGGCTCAGTGGTAAAGACTCCACCTGCCAAGCAGGGGACATAGGTTCAATCCCTGGGTCAAGAAGATCTGGAAAAGGAAATAGCAACCGGCTCCAGTATTCTTCCTTGGAGAATCCCATGGACAGGGGGCCTAGTGGACTACACTCCATCGAGTCACAAAGAGTCGGACACAACTTAGCAACTAAACAGCAGCAGTTCAGAACTTGAGCTTGCAGGAATTTTGGTGTCCATGGCGGGTCCTGGAACAAATTTCCTGTGGATACTGATGGATAATTGAACAACTTAGATCCTTAAAAGAAAATCCTCAGAATAGGTTATTAGGGATTTCCTTTAAAGTCTGTGTTTAAAGCCTGTGAACACCAGGCTTCCCTGGTGACTCAGATGGTAAAGCGCCTGCCTGCAACGCAGGAGACCTGGGTTCGATCCCTGAGTCAGAAAGATCCCCTGGAGAAGGAAATGGCAACCCACTCCACTACTCTTGCCTTTAAAATCCCATGGACGGAGGAGCCTGGTAGGCTACAGCCCATGGGGTCGAAAAGAGTTGGACACGACTGAGCAACTTCACTTTCACTTAAAGTCTGTATTTTCTGAATGGTCACATTTAGTGAAAACCAACAAAAATTAATGGGAAAACAAAGATTACTTACTCGTGTAAGAATATGAGTGTTAGACATACTAGAAGAAAAGCATCCTATTACGAGGCAATGAAGTATAAGTTAGTACCAGTGAGGGAGGCAGGATGGGTACTCTCACACACTATTTGGGTGGGGAGGGTTTATTAGGGCTTCCCTCGTAGCTCAGGTGGTAAAGAATCTACCTGCAATGCGGGAGACCTGCGTTCGATCTCTGGGTTGGGAAGATCTCCTGGAGAAGGGAACAGCTACCCACTCCAGTACTCCTGCCTGCAGAATGCCATTATTGCAAGCCCCTCTAGACAACATTTTAAAAAAGTTTATGCCTTATAATTTGGTAAGTACCCTTTGAGCTTCCCAGGTGGCACCAGTGGTAAAGAATCCACCTGCCTCTGCAGTAGAGGCCAAAGGTGAGGATTCAATCGCTGGGTCAGGAAGATCCCCTGGAGTAGGAAATGGCTACCCACTCCAGTATTCCTGCCTGGAAAATTCCATGGACAGAGGAGCCAGGCAGGATACAGTCTATGGGGTAGCAAAGAGTTGGACAAAACTGAGCATGCACACACTGCACCCACAACTACGCTTTTACGTGAATGATCAGAGAAGAACAGAGAGGTTTATGAGTAAGGGTACTTGTTGCAAGATTAAAATAAAAGTGTAAAATGATAACAATAGTCAGAAATTTAAATGGATTATAGTTAACTTATTATTATATTATATATATATATATATTATTATAGTTAACCTAGGTTGGGAAGATCCCCTGGAGAAGGAAATGGCAACCCACTCCAGTATTCTTGCCTGGAGAATTCCATGGACAGAGGAGCCGGGCAGCTACAGTCCATGGGATCACAAAGAGTCAGACACGATTAAGTGACTAACGCTTTCACTTTCATACTTAACCTAAAATATGAAATATTAGTAACTTATTAAAAATCAAGTTTTCAAGACAACATTCAAGATAGAATTCACTAATGTATTCTTAGAACTTAAAATAGTACCTAGTACATGATATTAAGCCCTCTAAACACTTGTCAAGTGAAAGAATATAACACTGAATTTAACAGGGTACAAACAATTTTTTTCAACATGATCCAAATTCTCTTGTAAGTATAATTCAGATAGATACATGGATAGATCCCTACCTATGCACAGAAAGAGATCTGAAAGGAACCACTGAGAATTATTTACAACTATTACTTCTAGGGGGTGGGTTTGTGCTCTGTTTTTATGTTCTTTATTTTAAAAATCTTCTATGATAAATACTAATAAGTTCCATTAGTGACGTTTCTAAGTGGTAAAAGGTATGTATACATTAAAAAAAACATAAGTCACTATTCTTTTCGGTGATGTTTCTTGATAGTCTTGATTACATTTCCCTATTGCAGTGGTCCCTAACCTTTTCAGGCTTCCCTGGTGGCTCAGGTAGTAAAGAATCCACCTGCAAGGCAGGAGACCTGAGTTTGATCCCCGGGTGGGGAAGACTGCCTGGAGAAAAGACTGGCAACCCACTCCAGTATTCTTGCCTGGAGAATCCCATGGACAGAGGAGCCTGGCAGGCTACAGTCCATGGGATTGTTAAGAGTTGCACATGCCTGAGCAACTAAGCACGCACAGCAACCTTTTTTGGTGCCAGGAACTGGTTTCATGGAAGACAATTTCCCCCAGGGGTGGGGGGTGAGAGAGGGGGGATGTTTTCAGAATGATTCTCATAAGAAGCATCCAACCTAGGTCCCTTACATGCATAGTTTGTAGTAGGGTTCCCACTCCTTTGAGAATCTAATGCTGCCACTGATCTGACGGGAGGCGGAGCTCAGGCAGCAATGCAAGTGATGGAGAGCAGCTGTAAATACAAATAAAGCCTGGCTCAGTCACCCACTGCTCACCTGTTGTGTTACTGGAACTCCTGAGTGTTTATGGGATTAATCAGCCAACTTAGCTTAACAAACATTTGTTGACATCCCGTTAAGTGTCTGCCATGATATGAGGAGACACACATAGGCAACATACTTCCTCCTCTCAAGGGGATTACAGTAACTATACAGCTATATGATTTAGATATTTAATATAAAGATAATATGGTTAAGAGAAAACCATTTCATTACCTGAAGCTAGTATCATAATGGAAGCGGGTGGGCACAGGCCACCATCTGAGCAAAAAGCTAGAGGGTCATCACCAACCTGGGGGAGACCAGAAGGAGGAATTAAAGCCATGAGGCAAAAGCAATGAAAATACACAGTTACAGAAGCCAAGGAAAGAAAACAAGCCCAGGGGGAGGCCATGCTGGCATTCTGACAAGAAACCAAATGAGACAACACCTGAGATGTGAAGTAAACTGCACGGGTAGCTTGACTGTCTGGTGCGTATTCCAGTCACATTTCCATTTCTATCCAAGGAGAAATGATAA
The DNA here is from genome assembly GCF_054371585.1 of Giraffa tippelskirchi. Classification (NCBI taxonomy): domain Eukaryota; kingdom Metazoa; phylum Chordata; class Mammalia; order Artiodactyla; family Giraffidae; genus Giraffa; species Giraffa tippelskirchi. The sequence continues at coordinate 33,292,788 of NC_137280.1, read as the reverse complement.
ATGACATGTCTACTGCCTTTGCCAGCCTCAAGGCCAATTTGCCAGCCCCTTAATCTAACTCTCATTTGTGAGTAAAACTCCCCCTTCTTGGCTGCGTCTCCACAAAACCTTGCTCACTCCATTTCCTGCTCTTTCCACATCCCAAATCCTCCAGCTCTCCTCCCTGCCAAAGAAACACCTTCTCTAATGCTTTCATGATTTTAAGGCATTTTAAGACAGAGAGAAGCATTTTAAGACAAAGAATCCATGACTTAAACTACAGAGGGAGTCCATTTAAAGGAGATTTAGGTCACCGGTAATATGGTAACTTTCAAACAAGATCAGCAGTCCTCCCCTGCTTGTCACGTAGGACACTAAAGATGGATCTCGCCTTAACACCAGGCCCTTTGCACTAATAAACACCAGGTTTACAGCGAACAGCCCCAGAAAAAAGGTATCTCTAGTGAGGCTCTTACCAACAAGCACTGTATTCAACAGCCACACAGATATAATAATTACCAGTATAAGACCTTGTGACCAAAAAGAGCGAGGTGAAGTCTGTGGTGTACTGTATAGGAAAGCATCTAGGTCGGGGATTTCTTTTATTTAAACACAGAACTCTGAAACAAACCAACAAAACACAAAGCAGCATGACCAATGTGCAGACTAAAGAATGCTAGTTTCAGGAGATGAAAACAGCTGTTATAAAAAATGAGAATCCTGGGACTTCCCTGGCGGTGGTAAAGACTCTGTGTTTCCACTGCAGGGGGCACAGGTTCAGTACCTGGTCAGGGAACTAAGATCCTGCAGGCCACGTGGTGTGGCCTAAAACATTGTATATATGTATATAGTCAAAGTGAAAGTGAAAGTCGCTCAGTCATATCCGACTCTTTGCAACCCCATGGACTATACAGTCCATGGAATTCTCCAGGCCAGGATACTGGAGTGGGTAGCCGTTCTCTTCTCCAGAGGGATCTTCCCAACCCAGGAATTGAACTGGGGTCTCCTGCATTGCAGGCGGATTCTTTACCAGCTGAGCTACCAGGGAAGCCCTAATTAATATAAAAAGAGGTGATTAAAAGCAAAATAATTTTTTTTTTTTAAATGAGACTTTTGGGACTTCCCTGGTGTCCAGTGGTTAAGATCCCATGCTTCCTTTGTAGGGGCACCAGTTCGATCCATGGTCGGGTAAGAACCTGCATGCCACAGCATGGGGCCAAAGAAAATAAATAAAAAATAAATCCTGTTTTAAAATTCTGGGAAACCCTAGATGAGACAAGTGTCTCTACCATCGTCTTGAATGTGTCAAGGTAAACTGAATTTCTCCTAGAGCAGGATAAGATATATAACATTTCCCAAGTTTATTTGATCACAGAATTTCTTGGTGTAGATTATTTTGCAGATCTAAGGTTTTCTTAGGAAACATTTTAAAACTCATGAAACTGGATTAGATTTTTAAATTATAGAATTGTATTAGAGGTGACTTCCAATCTCAGAAGTGACTTTAGAACAGCTGTTATCAATTGTGTCTGCTCATTAAAATCACCTAAGAAATGTTTAAAATTCCCAATGACCAAAGTCTTACCCCAAATCAATCAGCTCAGAATCTCTTGTGCTAGGACCCAGACATCAGTAGTTTGTAAAGTTCCCAAGCGGCTTGCAATGGGCAGCCAAGTTGATAGCCTACTGTCACTGGGTCTGGGCTTCCCAGATGGTGCTAGTGGTAAAGAATCTGCCTGCTAATGCAGGAGACTTAAGAGATGTGTGTTCGTTCCATGAGTTGGGAAGATCCCCTGGAGGAGGGCATGGCAACCCACTCCAGTATTCTTGCCTGGGGAATCCCCTAGACAGAAGAGGCTGGCGGGCTATGATTCATAGGGTCGCAAAGAGTCGGACACAACTGAAGTGACTTAGCACGCATGCATGCCACTGAGTCTCCTACCAAAGTAGGAAGCTCTTCAGCATTCTGATAGCTTGCTGAAGTAGCTCTTCAATAATAGGGAACCTTGGTACCCACAAGAGACAGTGAAACATTCCTCTGCTATGTTAAACAGAAGATGAAGCACACTGCATCTAAGACAACATTTATCTCAGTCATATATTCTCTTGCTAAAGCTGTAGGGTGTCTGCTACATTCCTGTCTTTTATCAATAAATGAATGGCTCATATATTTTTTCCCTCATTAGTTTGAACATAGTGTTCGAGATTAAATTCACACACAGAGAAAACACAAGCTTCAAATTTATTAATAAAGTTCTAACAGCAAATATTGAAAAGCAGGTATCTAGACAGAGAGTACAGAATATTAACTGTGACATGTAATATTTAAGGGTAGGCATTTTTATTAATATTTATATACCTAATATGTACCAACTAGAAATCTAAATAGCAGAGATGCTTTTTGCATTATGTGGACACAGACCAAGTGAACCTAACCAGCCTCCAAGGCACAAACTGTCCTAGAGGTGGGAGCTGGCACAAGCTTTTTTGCCAATCTTTGCCTTGGTAGGCAGCTTAATTAATTTTATTTATAGTTCTCCCAAGTACTGCTTTGCTACTTTTCGATGAATTAACTGGAACCCATATGAGGTCATGCTGCTAAGTCGCTTCAGTTGTGTCCGACTCTGTGCGACCCCATAGACGGCAGCCCACCAGGCTTCCCCGTCCCTGGGATTCTCCAGGCAAGAACACTGGAGTGGGTTGCCATTTCCTTCTCCAATGCATGAAAGTGGAAAGTGAAAGTGAAATAGCTCAGTCGTGTCCGACTCGTAGCGACCCTATGGACTGCAGCCTACCAGGCTCCTCAGTCCATGGGATTCTCCAGGCAAGAGTACCGGAGTAGGGTGCCATCGTCTTCTCTGTATGAGGTCATGAAAGCACTGCTTTTAGTTGAATAGTTAAAATTCTTGAACTCCAGGGACTCCAGCCAGACAAATAACCAAAAGAGAAATACCTTTCTGAATCGACCTAAAACCAATTTAACAATGACAACTCAAAAAGCATTGCCCTGACTTGGGGTGAGTCATTCTGTTAAAATGCATAATAGTTTAATCCCTTGGATACCCATGGATTTCATGCATTATAAACAAGACAACAGGCCTCAAATGCAGTCACTTACGCTAAGCCCGACATCACCAAATCTAGATTTCATTATAGTTTCAGCTCTCCCAGAAGTGGATTTTTTTTTTTAATTGAAGGATAATTACTTTACAGAATTTTGTTGTTTTCTGCCAAACCTCAACATGAGTCAGTCATAGGTATACATATTTCTCCTCCCTCTTGAACCTCCCTTCCATCTCCCTCCCCATTCCACCCCTCTAGGTTGATACAGAGCCCCTGTTTGAGTTCCCTGAGACATACAGCAAATTCCCATTGGATATCTATTTTACAAATGGTAATGTAAGTTTCCATGTTACTCTCTCCATACATCTCACCCTCTCCTCCCCTCTCCCCGTGTCCCTAAGTCTGTTCTCTATGTCTGTTTCTCCATTGCAGCCTTGCAAATAAATTCTTCGGTACCATCTTTCTAGATTCCATATACCAGAAATGGAATCTTAAGCCAGTCAATCAGGAATCACCTGATCAGCACTGGTCAGATAATCTGCCTAATAGACATCTGTCATCCCCTAAAGAAAAGTGACCCTGCAATAACCAACCCACTTTTTTGTCTAGTATAAACTCTTCATTTCACTTCCTTCTGCCTAATAAGTCTTTCATTATGTACAGCTCCTTGGAGCTCCCCCTTTCTATCTGCTAGATTAGATGCCTCCTGATTCATGAATCATTGAATACAAGATCTTTAAAATTTACTCAAATGAATTTTGTCTTTTAAGACATGCAAAACTTGCATCAAAGAAAACAAATACCTAGTGCTTACAACTGAAAAGGTTTACGACAAGGTAGTTGCATTATTTATTTGAATAATAAAACAGAGCCCAATTTCAACCTGACTTGCTAAAACCAGCTATCTGATCTTAGAATCACTAATCTTTATTTCCTTCATAATCCAATTTCCTTTATTATTTGCATTGCTAATGACTTTTGATTAAGGAATTAGGGATAGAAATGATCATGCAGTATAATTAGGTATGTAGATTTAGAGCTTTTTGCTTTTAAATGCAGTGTATTCAAAGAGCCATATCTAGCTACCAGATAACTTGTGAAATTATTTATTGCATTAGTAATGTGCTGGGATAGTTAAGGAGCTAAGAATTTCAGGATTATCCCATGTTCAATGTCTGGTGCTCCATAAATATATCAAATGAATCTAAGCAGGCCTTTAAAAAAATCCAATTTTATTGAATTAAATATGAGTTTTAATAGCCCAATAAAACATCACTAAAAGACAAATATTGGAAGTTACATGGCCCAATTTCAACACAGCAATTCAATGAATTTTATCTCTCGAGGAAAAAATTATATATTATAACTCTTTTTCATGACAAATATGTATCTAACTTAAATAATACTCCTCAATGAACTTGGTAAGTTTCTATAATAATGGAGTGAAGTTATCTACTGTTCCCCAAATAGTTTGCTAGATATTTTGAAACTGAAATATGAACAGGACCTCAGGGAATGTACAGCACTTACGCTAAAGAAGAGGAAACACGGGGAAAGAAGCCGAGCGGACGGGGGAATTTATAGCTGTGTTTAATTTTGTGCTTGGGCTGCTGTCATGGAGAAGAAGTATTAGACTTTCTCTGATGCTTCTGAAGGCTAGAGACCAAATGCAGATAGGTTGTAAAACAACAGAAAGAAATATTTTCAAGCAGGCAAAATTATTCCAAGATGGAAAATTCTGTAAAAGAAGTGAATCTTTTGTTAATAAAAACAATCAAGTCTAGGCTTGATAAATACAGCAGAAATACTGAAGAAGAGGTCTGACTCAGAAGCAGAAGTCAACTGAATTACTTAAAAAAAAAAAAATTTTTTTTTGCCATGAAAAAGTCAAATATTGTACTGGAAGGAGGTGGCTAGTTAAAAGGGTTAAAACTAGGGTCATTATTATTTTCTTTTTAACTGGTGTACAGTTGCTTTACAATATTGTGTTAGTTGATAACTTTTAAAGTCTGTTTCTACCCTGGTGATCCAGAAGTTAATTACAGTTAATTGGAGATTTAAAAAAAAAAATCAAGGAATCTACTTGAAATAAATCTCATTTAAATAAATCATTGAAATATCAGAAATCAGAATCAAGCTAAAATAAAACTTTTAATTTAAGCCACAGCCACTGAGAGACACACAAATGGTCATAATTAAATTACTCTCTATTAAAAACTTATACAAGTATGGTCATATTTTTTTGAAAATCTCTAGAAGAATTTTTTTTTGTATATTTCACATTAAAAACTATCAACTATTACTTACCTACACACTTCTAGTTATTATCCCTAGATTCTGAGGTCATTGTTTTCTTAAAAATGAAATGGTTAATTGAGAAATAAATTTAGTAAAACACTCAAAGTATGTTTTGTCTACATTCACAGAATAAAGTTAAAAACTGAGATACTTATTCTCATCAAAGCCTCAGTTTAACCTCAATTGTCTATATATGGTAAAAAAAAAAAAAAATTAAGTACTTAATCATAGTTATCTAAATTTGTTCTTTAAATTTCTCAGTGCAGAATCAGCCTACACACTCCATAAAGCTCATATAAATTAATAAAATTAGCATTCTGGACATATTTTACTGAAAGTGTAAGAACATTGTTTTAGTATCTTTCACAATATAATTGTGTACTAAGGAGTATTTTAATTTTACAATAGTTCAGTTTAAAATTAAATCATTGCCAATAATTATTTAGAGTTACAATCTCAACAGTTATACCAACTGTGGAAGTTAAAAAAAGTAACAAGATTTAATTCTGGTAAAATTAAGCACTTCACCAAGCAATAGCACTGTAGTCCAAATTAAGGCAATTACCACATGGTACAAATTCAAGGAAAAAAATTAACTTATTCTACTGTTCCCTGCCAGTATCATGCAAAAGAACTTATGAAAAAATCCATAATATTTCTGTGTACCTACCATTACGTACTGTTTTAAAATCATAGCTGTCTTCATTAAATTAAGCTGAAAGTTAAAGATATCACAGAAGGCCTTACAAAGGAATTCAGCCTCCATACTTTGAAAATTATTTGAAGTTTTGGGAAATCACTGTATCAGAAAGTTCAGTTTCTGAGACTTTCTGGTGGTCTAGTGGTTAAAACGGAGAAGGCAATGGCACCCCACTCCAGTACTCTTGCCTGGAAAATCCCATGGACGGAGGAGCCTGGTAGGCTACAGTCCATGGGGTCGCTAAGAGTCGGACGACTGAGCAACTTCACTTTCACTTTTCCCTTTCATGCACTGGAGAAGGAAATGGCAACCCACTCCAGTGTTCTTGCCTGGAGAATCCCAGGGACGGCAGAGCCTGGTGGGCTGCCGTCTATGGGGTCGCACAGAGTCGGACACGACTGAAGCGACTTAGCAGCAGCAGCATCAGTGGTTAAAACTTCACTTTCCAACGCAGCAGATGCTGGTTCAATCCCTGGTCAAGGAGCTGAGATCCCACATGCCTCTCCGACAGAAAACCGAAACATAAGGCAGAAACAATAGTGTAACGATTTCGATAAAGACTTTTAAAATGGTCTACATAAAAAATAAATCTTGAAAAATTAGAAATCTCTGCTTTTAAATAAAAAAGATTCTACCAGCCTCACTCCATATGTAATTTATTTCTTTGTTCTAGAAGGTTGTAATTTTGGAGGCAAGCTAAGTAAACTAGCATGCCATTAAGAAAAATCTGATTCTTCTATCGGAATATCACTGTATGCACAGGTGAGCATCAGCTAGAAGCAGTTACCTGTGGGGGGAAAGGGCAGTAGCATGAATAACTTCTACAAGCACTTACTTCATTTTCGGAGTCCTTATCCTTTCTCTAACCTTAGCCCCCTCCTGAAGACTCAGTTCTACTCTCCAGGCTCTATGAACAATCTGATCCTTCATGAGAGAGTATTTAAAGAGTCCCATTTCAGGACTCAATAATAAACTCTGAGTCAGCTTAATCTAGCCTAGTTTTGGTCCTCTGTCTCATTTCTGATATGCGGCCTTCTGACCAAGATCCCCATCTTTCACCTCTGCCTTGACAAATGATTCCTGCCTTGTTCTTCTGCATCTGATCATCCGCTTAGAAACCTGATCAGAAAGCCAGTCTCTCTGAGGCTGGGACCCAGCATTGTCTTTATGCTTAAGAAATATGGAGACTTCCACATATTTAAAAAGTAATACAGTCATGCAAATACATGTGCAGACATGGGCACACACACAAAATTCTAGAAAAAAGTTTTAAAGCTATGCTATTCTATAAAGGGGCTTCCTTGGTGGCTCAGATGGTAAAGAATCTGCCTGCAATGTGGGAGATCTGGGTTCAATCCCTGGGTCGGGAAGATCTTCTGGAGAAGGGAAAGGCTACCCATTCCAGTATTCTTGGGGCTTGAACAAACTAATGCTTTTAACATGTGAAAAGTTCAACACAACAGTATTGTGTTAGTCACAAGCAAATTATTGAGTTAATTTCTAAAATCTATTCAAAATACATTACAAGAAATGTAGCAGGAATGGGACTCAGATATAAAATGATATAACAAATGACTCTAGAGTCTAATCCATGATACCTGTATGTGTCCTCATCAGGAGATGTGTAGCGTGAGGTTTCTTTTTCTTTTTGTTTTTAATTAATTAATTAGGCTGAGCTGGGTCTTAGTTGCAGCATGTGAACTCTTGGTTGCTGCATGTGAGGTCTAATTCCCTGACCAGGGATTGAACCTGGGCCCCCTGAATTGGGAGCTCAGAGTCATCCACTGGACCAGCAGGAAAGTCCCTGGATGATGTTTCTTAGTCCCTGCAGATTTACTCTTCATCCCTCCATCCTGCTCTGTGCTGAAGCTGGCTTGCATGGACAGTGCAACATGCTCCCTTACCCTTGGCTTCCTGTTGGATTTGCCAAAGAGTAGAAGTAGCAGGGATTGGAGGGATGATGAGGTGGGGCTAGAAATACATGCCCTCAGCCCCCACTCTGCTGGGTTACCCTGGGCTGGCTGCCTCCCTCAACCTATAGCTCTTATCAAGTTGCCTGGTCCACACAGCCTCTCCGTCTCCAAGTTTTAATTACAATTCCTGCTCCGTCCCTTCAGATCTAGGGGGTGGTAATGGCTCCCTGCTGCTACTGGCGCCAAGGCACAGCACTGTGCCTCTGGTGGCTTCTCTACATATAGCCAACACTTTGGTAACAGTCCTTTCATCATGCTCCCCCTAAATGGTCCAGTTTGAGAGCTCCGTCTATTTCCTGCTGTAACTCTGATTTGGGAGATAAAGTCAAAATTCTCAATTTGAGATTCCAAGTAAATATAAGGCCCACATCAAATAGTCCTTCTGGGGCTCGTGCTGATGCCCAGGGGTCTCCATTCCTCATGTCCTAAAACTGGAGTCCTGGCTCAGGCCCAGGCTAATGGCTAGTTACTTAAATGCTATGAACGGCTAGACCTCCCAGTTTTGATTTCTGCTAGTTTTGTTCTTCTGATGGCTCCATTTCCAGGCTTTGGTGTAGTCAGAGCACCTCTGTGATGCGATGCCATCCATCAACTGCATGACCATCGATTGATCATTATTTGTCCACCAGCCCTTATATGCCTGCCTGGCTAGACCTTCCTCAACCTCTGGCAGCTCTTGGCACTGCATGGACCTTCTCCATCCCAGTAGATACAACTTTCTCTGTATCTCCCCATCCTCCTGATATAAACACTCTGAATCATAAAATAAAAACTATCTGAATCTCATCCATGTCATAATAGAGTTCACATATGGGACCTCGTGGAGAAATAGTTCGTATGCTCCCTTTCAGAATCACTACAACATCTTTTCTTCATGTAAAATAGTTACAGTGAAATAGGTATGTATCTACCATTCACTTCCAGGGATGTGATTTCCTCTGCATTCCTTTTCTTGACTTCCCTAGTATGAGACACCAGCGGATGCCCCTAACTAGAGAATCCTCAGCTCTCCTCTTTTCAAGCTGCTGCTAAATATACATTTAATATACATCCCAAATATACATTTGGGCTTCCCAGGTGGCTCAATAGTAAAGAATCCATCTGCCAACGCAGGAGCCTCACGAGATGACAATTCGATCCCTGGGTCAGGAAGATCCCCTGGAGGAGGAAATAGTACCCCACTCCAGTATTCTTGCCAGGATAATCCTGTGGACAGAGGAGCCTGGCGGGCTACAGTCCATGGGGTCATAAGGAGTCAGACACGACTAACCAACTAAACATGCATGCATACACACTAAATATGCATTTAGGATGAAGTCATACATTAAAAGGCAAAATGGCTCTGGGACCTTGACCAGTAGCTACCATTACCATTGAAAAGAACTCAGAAACACACTTGTGACACTGGTAGATACTTTAGAGGAATGAGCATTCTGACGACTGTGTGGTTCGGCCACACTGACATTTCATAACAGCGCAGGAAAGCCCCTCAGAACTGCTGTTATGCTACAGGGCACACTATCTGCTTGGCTGTTTCCTGTTAAGTCTCTAAGAACTTTAGAAACAAAAACTGCTGTCGGTTTAAGAGGTATTTAACCTGAAATCCCTTGAGGAAGAGCCTGAAGGCATTGTGCCGTCTGAAGGGATGGGATAAACACAACATGTGTGAAATTTTATACCAAGTTGATAAAATAACTGAGCCCTTTGAAGAGACCACACAAAAACTTATTTTCCTGCCAACACTTGCCTACATGATTTCATCTAGACTCATGGGTTAACTACAAGCTCATGACTCCCAAATTTAATCTTTCAGCCCAAATCTGTCCCTTGACCTTCAAAATTACTACCTAAATGCCTCCTCTATAACTTCACATGGATGTCAACCAAGCATCTCACACTGAACACATCCCAAACACAGATAATTCTCCCATATCCCCAGTCTATTTCTCCTGAAATCTCACTAAGTAATACCTCCACTCTTGTCAGTGTACAGGAATAAAACTCTTGATTCTTCTCTTTTTTCTCACTTTCAATCTGTCAGCAAATTCAGTTAATTCTCCTTCCTAAATATACAGAAATAGATCACCTTTCACCATCTCTGCCATAACAACCTTGTTCCAAGCAGCAGCATCTCTTGCCTGGACTAATACAGCCTCCTACCTATGGCTTTGCTCCTTCTACTTTTCCCTCTACATTTATTTTAAAGGGAGATGGAGACTTTAAAAGGTGAGCCAGATCATGTAACTCCTCTGCTCAAACCATTGCAATGGTTTCTCAATTTACACAGCAGAAAATCTAAATTCTTTAGTAAGGTTTATGTGAGTCTTGATGGTCTGCACCCCAGCCTTCCTCTGCCTTCCACCTGCTTCTTCCTGATGACATCTATCATCACTCTCTCCCTTACTCACTTTGCTCCAGCCACAAGGGCATCCATACTCCTCTACCTTAAATGTATGCCTGTTCCAGGGACCTTGTCATGTTGCCTGAGACACTCCTCTCCGGTCACCCACAAGTCTTACTCCATCACTTCTGCCAGGTCTCTGCTGAGATGGAACCTTAGGGAGGCCTGTGTCTGCTCATTCTACATAAAATAGGGTGTTTCACCCATAACACTCCTTATTTCCTGATCTTGCTGTATTTTTCCTGATTTGAACAAAACTATTTATTTACTTGCTGCTTGCCTTCTCTCAGAAGATATAAACTCCTCGAGGTTGGAGACTTTGTATCCTCAGCACCTTGAACAGTGCCTGATCCAGAATAAGCATTTGCCAAATACATGTTGGTTGACTAAACGAATGAATAATGCACTCCTGTGTTCCCAGTCTTTGTTATAATGAAAGCTGGCATGTTTGTACATCCTCGCACATCATCTGGAACACATCAGACCTTGATCTAGCCATTCACAATGTCCCCAGGATGGGAGAAATCTGGAGTTAATCATCCTTTTCAAATTGGCACTGCCCCCTGGGCATTCTATCATCCTCACACCAAGACTGCTGGAAAATCCAGATTGAGCGATTACAATGGTCTCCTAAGGAGCCATTTGCTGTTCATAAAACTCTAAAAAATAGTGTCTATGGAACAAAGAGGTCGATGCAGTGTAGAGATACATTATCCTGAACGGCTTAAGATGGCTTCCAAGAATAGGATGTACCGTGTAATAGCGTAATAACCTGTCCATTTCTCATTAAAAGGAGACTGAGAGTACACTGGCACCACGCATTTATTTTTTAAAGCTCTTGCATGGAGTTGTTCTCATAGATTCTCACTGTGGACTTGAAGATCCTAAAAGAGAATTTCTAATAACTGAGAAACATCATCAACATATCTCATGCCTCCTAAATGTGGAATTAGAAAATGAGATAGCTGACAACGAAGAGAAGAACTGCTGCAGAGAATACAGCCTGTACATTTTAGACAAATCTTCTACCCTTTCAGAATGAATGAATGAATGATTTGAAAGATAAATATCTCACCCATTATCTACATAAAGTGTCTGGCTCAGAGGAGGCACTGAATGTTTGGTACTTATGTTTTTAACCTGTGATATTGGTTAAGATGGTTAGATATTGATGTCAGATATACAAGGGTTAATTTTTGGCTGCTACTTATTACCTGTGGAATTAGACAAGTCACCTAACCTCTCTGATCTTCTATTTCTTATCTAGAAAGTGGAAGGAATAGAACCTTTCATGGCTGCGGGTGGGGTGGGGGGTCTTCCTGGTGGTTCAATGGTAAAGAATCCTCCTGTCAGTGCAGGAGACACAGATTCGATCCCTGGTCCAGGAAGATCCCACATGCCACATAGCGACTAAGCCCGTATGCCACAACTATTGAGCCTGTGCTCTAGAGCCTGAGAGCTGCAACTACTGAGCCCATGTGCTGCAACTACTGAAGCCTGTACGCCCTGGAGACTGTGTTCCACAAGAGAAGCCACCACAATGAGAAGTCCTGGCACTGCAACAAAAGAATATGCCCTACTCACTGCAGCTAGAAAAAGCCCACACAAAGCAATGAAGACTGAGTGCAGCCAAAAAAAAGTGTAAAAAAAGAATCTTTCATGAGAGAGGACTAAACAAAATAAGCAAAGAAAAGAAAGAGTGTAGTACACCATCTGTGTGCGTACATGCGTGCTCAGTCACTTCAGTTGTGTCCTACTCTTTGTGACTCCTGGATTGTAACCCGCTAGGTTCCTCAGTCCATGGGATTTTCCCAACAATAAAACTGGAGTGGGTTGCCATGCCTTCCTCCAGGGGATCTTCCTAATCCAGAGAGATGAACGTGAGTCTCCTGTGTCTCCTGCATTGCAGGTGAATTCTTTACTGCTGAGCCACCAGGGAAAGCCCAGAAAAATATCTAGCATATAAATAAAAATAAAAAATACAATAGCAACAGTTAATACAGTAGGCATTTCAGGAAGGAACTGGGAAGAAAGAGGAGGCAATTACTCTTCCACACTTTCAGGTCTCCACTCTGCTGTCTATGGCATGTGATTTGAAGAGATGCTAGTGGCTCAGTTGATAAAGAATCTGCTTGCAATGCAGGAGACGTGGGTTCAATCCCTGGGTCAGGAAGATCCCCTGGAGAAGGGAATGGCAACCTACTCCAGTATTCTTGCCTGGAGAATTCCATGGACAGATGAGCCTGGCAGGCTATAGTCCATGGGGTCACAAAGAGTCAGATATGACTGAGCAACTAACACTCTGACTTCCACTAATAAAGTAAAAGGCTTTGGATTCCTGTTTCTCATGCAGTAGAGAGAGGGAATTATTTCCCTCAACTTGTCAACTGATTTCCCAGTTGACATCATACAAAATTTAACATCTTTTCCAGGGTTTGATAAACACCACACTTTCCCTAGGAATTCGTACTCAGTCTCCAAGAAGTAAGGTGGGGACATTCATTAGTCGTTCCTCCAATCCTGCCAGTTTCTCCCTTGCTGGCTCCTCACCCTACACTCCAATCCAGGTACCACTGGCTGCTTTTCCCCTGCTTCCTCTGCTCCTGTAAGAGAAGCCTCCTCACCACTCCCTGAAGAAAGAGACTGGGATCTCAAGACTCACAATTTTTGCACCTCCTGACCCTGTTCTTTGTTCTCATCCAAACCAAGACAGACTTATCCTTCAAGATCAAGCCTGTGTATTACTTCCCCATGATGATACTGCTGTCTTCCCCACCAACCACAAGTAGAGATGATTTCTGACTCCTTTGTATCATCCATGTGTCTCATTAGAACTGCATTTCACCTTTGGAATCTCTGTTGCAACTACTGGTCCATCTAGAACGCAGGACTAGAGTCAGAGAGACCTAATTTCTAATTCTAACTACCCATTACCTAGGTGACTTTGAGGATGTTACTTACTGTCCTAGAGCTTCAGAACCGCCCTCTGTTAAATTGAAGTCATAGTCTCTATCTGAGAGGATTATTACGAGAATTCAGTGAGATCATGGAAATAAATGTTTAGTCAATGCTATCACATAATACGGGCTTTATATGTAGTGTGCTTGGCACATAGAACCCAGTCTTTTACCCAAAAAATTTTTATAGAGCACTTACAATGTGTCAGGCATTGTGTTAGGAGCTAGCGATTCAACAGAGGCAGTAAGACTCAGTTCCAGCACTCAACAAGCTCAAAGGCTGTTGCTGAGATGGGTGAGGGGGTGCAGGTTGGGGGAAGATGCAGTAGAGCAGGGCATGAGGGGGTGGGCAGACAAGGGAAGCTGCAGTCATGCGCCAGTGTGGCAGGTGCTCTCACGGAGTGGGCTGACATGTGACTGCACCCACCCAATTCTTGGAGGGCAAGAAAGGCTTCCCAAAAGCCGTGGGGTTTAAGCTTGGAGGAATTAGCCAAACATGGTGATGGCTGAGGCAGAAGAGATGGTAGAAGTGATGAGGTTGACTTGGGGGTTGGTACTGGGGGTGGCAGGACTTGAAGGACATTCTTGGCAGGGAATGTGTGGAGACCTGGAAACAAAGGGAGCCTACTAGTTCCAACAGCATTTCAATATGGCTTGAGACAATGAAGATAGCCAATAAATACTGAATGAGTCGGACTTCCCTGGTGGTCTAGTGGTTAAGAAACCATCTGCCAATGCAGGGGAGACACAGGTTAGATCCCTGGTCTGGGAAGATCCCACATGCCACAGAGCAACTAAACCCATGCACCACAACTAGTGAAGCCAGTGGATCTAGAGCCCGTGATTCACAACAAGAGAAGCCACCACAATGAGAAGCCTGTGTACTGCAACTAGAGAGTAGCCCTGGCTCATAGCAACTCAAGAAAGTCCACGGGTAGCAATGAAGCCCCAACACAGCCAAAACCAAATACATAAATAAATTTATAACATATATCTATATTATTGAATTAATCAATTAGCTGAGTAGTTCATTAACTGGACCCTCTACCCTTCCCACCCTCACTAAGCTCTCACCACCCTCGTCTGTGACTATCCATCACATCCATTTGAAGATATGTTCACATCCAGTGAACTACAGGGTAGACTACAGTGGTTAGGAGCAGGGGCCCTGGATGAAGACTGTCTAGGTTCAAATCTCACTTCTGTTACTTACTGGCTGTGGGATTTCAGTTACTTACCTTCAGTTTACTCTCTTGTAAAACAGAGATTAAAAAATAGCCCCTTCTGTGATTATTCAGATTGAGCTATTAGTATGGCAACCAACTGACACAGAGAAATCATTCAATATCTGTTATTAACAAAATATTCCCTAAGAGTATGTGTGCACTTCCTGTTTTGTGACCCAACTTCAAGCTCTTTGAGGTTAAACAGCCTTAAATGTTTTCTCTTCTAGGATATGACAGAGCAGTGCTGTTTGAAAATGCTCAATAAATGTGAGCTGACAGAATTATATCAGTTCAGGCAGCAGAGAAGAATGCTTAAGATTGTGAATTTTGGAGCTAGATCTGTATGGGCTCATATTCATAGCTCTCCCATTTTCTGACTCTGTGATCTTGGGCAAGTTGCATAACCTCTCATTGCCTCAGCCTTCTCATCTGTAAAATGAAGATAATCATAGCAATAACCTCACTGGTTAGTTATGAGCATTCAGTGAGTGACCTTACTCCAGGGCTGGTATTTAAGAGCTAGTATTATAATTGTTATGCTGTCTATATTTTTAACATTAGAATGGAAAATCAGGACTGAGGTGGGAATGCAATGTCTAAACATGCAGTCAAACTAAAGACACAATGCCAATTAAAGATGTGCAATTTCTGTGCATTTGTGTAAAATCATCTATGCATAGGCACAAATAAACATCCACAATTTCATCATATTAAAAGTGTGCGATTGTGTGTGTGTGTGCGCGCGCTCAGTCGTGTACAACTCTGCAACCCCATGGACTGCAACCCACCAGATTCCTCTGTCCATGGAATTCTCCAGGCAAGATTACTGGAGTGGGTTGCCATGCCCTCCTCCAAGGGATCTTCCCAACCCAGGGATCAAATCCCGGTCACTTGCATTTCCTGCACTGGAAGGTTGATTCTGTACCACTGTGCCACCTGGGAAGCCCTTTATATTAAAAGCAATGCCATCTAATGTAATAGGTCCTATGTAGATTTCCCTCTGCTTCCTACCTGAATTTGTTCTATCAGTTTCAAGTTAAACAGAATATTGGCTTTAGAAGAACCCAAGTAAGAGATTGGAGGGTTTCTCAGAAATAAGAATCCAAACAACAAGAGACTGCATCTTAACATCCTGAAAACAGCAAATACCAAAAAACTACAGCTTTCAAAACTTAGATATTAACAATCAATCTAATCCAAAGAGACTCAGTGCAATTTGAACCATCAAAGTCAGTTCTGAAGCTGGATCAAATCCACTTATCCATCCCTGATTTAGAGCTTATGGGTTTTATTCTTCTAAGGATCTGTAATCCAAATATCTCATTTGGGGCTCTTGGGAGATGATATAATAAAGTGTATAGAACGCTAGGAATTCAAATGGGGAGATTCCTAACTCCTTAATTAAAGTTGCATGGATAATGCTTCCTGCATGAATCAGATTCATAAAAGTATAATAACAACCATAGATTTATAGTTGGATAATGGATATATGTCATGCTCTGAGTTACAGCTGAGAACAGAGTTTGTTAAAGCTGAATTATGGCAAATGCCTTCAACTGAAAAAATGTATGCATAAAATATTAGCCATGATGCACACTTAGAATATTCTGCAGTATAATAAAGACTGTTTCTTTTAAAGGTTGTAAATTAAGAATGCTTCCTTTCGAATGAAAGGAATTATCAATTATCACTTTCCTTTTAAAAGTGGCAGAGTAGGTATCTTGCCCCTATCTCCTTTTTATAAAAGATAGGTCTTCAACTGTAACAGTTTTCTATGTAACTTTCTCCAGGGTCCCTGGATTATGGTCACAAAGCTACCATAAAAACAAAAGCAATATACCTCAGCCATTACTATCAGTCATTACTATGTTACTACCCAGTTACTTCTACATGTTCTTTGATGTGGTGGGCGGGTTTACAAGTGTTCTGAGTACCTTTTTTTCCTTTCTTATTATTTTAAGAAAATCCAGGTAGGGATTGCTTAGGTAGTAAATATTCCTTGGACACTTAACATGAAGGCAGACTTCTTCCTCTAAGCCAGGAAATGAGAGGAGAAAAATTCTCAAAGCATCCAAAGGTACATTTTCATTAAGAAACTTGGGGATTTGAGCTTAAAACTCACATGTACAGGAAAGGGAGTCTGTTGGGTGGAATAAGTGACTCCCCAAGGCTGCAAGGGAACTGGGTTGCTTGGCTGGCAGTTGATGGAATGAGTTTTGGTGTCTCCAGTTGTCAGATTTGCAATAACATTTAGCCTTTACAAATTATTTTACCAACTCCCAAGATCATCAATCTGTAGTTTGTTTGGTTCTTTTCTCTGAAACTTGCCTTTGGTTCCCACTGGTCTCCTGACTTAAGTTATTGCTGAGTTGATCCAAAATTCATCAGCTTTAGCTCTACCTCCCAACCAGGGAGTATCAGCACTTACGCTTCTTTTTGAGGGGGAAAAGAATGAAAAAAAAAGAAAAAAAGTATATATATATATATATATATATATATATATATATATATATACTGGAGTACATAGTTAATAAGATCTTCAAGCTAGTTAATTAGACCTTCAAACTATCTCTTTCTTTAAAAGACGCTATTCTTTGAAAGTATTCAGGATTCCCATTCTGTACATTTATCCAGCCGTTCAAGGTGAAAAAAAAACCTTTGGATTTTGCCTTCCTTCATGTGACTTTTTACATATGTTTTTCCTGCTATGTTTAAACATAAGAATAAAGTACATATTTTGGGGGAAATTTTTGAAGCTATGGAAAAGATAGAGAACAAAATTTTAAAAACCATTCCTAATTTCAATACCTTGAGATCATCACCATTACTATTTTGATATTTCTTTCTAGCACTTTTCCTATGTACCTTCTAATAGCATAAGGAGCAAAATCTATATAGACTGCTTTCCATACTGTCTTTAATATGTGACATTATATTTGAGAATTTTTCCATTTCCACATTCTGTGAAAATCAAATTTTTAATGGTTGTGTAATACCAAATTTTTAATGGTTGTGTATAGGTTATGTATATAACCTATGGATTTAACCATTTCTATCTTATCTGACATTTTAAATGTATTTAATTTTCACCCTTAATTCCAGATTCTGGTTCTTATCTCCGAGTTTTCTCTCAAAGTTTCTTTGAGCACAAATACTGTGTCCAAAAGTATTTTAGAAGATTATCTAGGCCATACGATTTGTCAGACACTGCTCTTAATTTAACAACATTGAGTTATTTATTTTAGCCATGTAAGGTGTGGGTACTATTGTTATCCTTATTTTACCTATAAGAAAACAGGCAGCAAGATTAAGTAATTTCCTGGAGTCACACTGGGACTGTGTAGAAGTACTGGTCTTTGAACTAACCATTTGAACTAACCATTGTTCCAGGCTGCCTCTGGGGAAAAGTTGCAAGACTTTTTTGATAAATACTGTCAATGTTTCTAAAGATCATACAACATGAAACTACATGTGAGAGAACCTCCCTAACCTTCCATCACTTAATTTAAATTCACCAGCACAGAATATTATTGCTTTTAATGTCTGTCACCAAAGTTTACATTTTTGATGTGTATTTATTCAGGAATATGAATCACTTTGCTATATATCTGAAACTAATGAGGCCTCATGGCTCAGAAGGTAAAGGATCTGCCTGCTATGCAGGAGACACAGGAGACTCGGGTTCAATCCCTGGGTAAGGGAGGATCCCCTAGAGGAGGAAATGACATCCATTCCAGTACTCTTGTCTGAAAAATCCCATGGACAGAGGAGCCTGGTAGGCTACAGTCCATGGGGTCACAAAGAGTCAGACACAACTGAGCAACTAGGCACGCATGCATACCTGAAACTAGCACAACATTGTAAATCAACTATACTTTGATTTTTAAAATGCAGCAAGGGGTATTTAAGGAAAAGGAACCTAGGGAATTAAACTTATACCTTTATTTATTTTTTAAAAAATTGCATTTATTAATTTAATCCCTTTATTCTAAACTTTATAGATGCTTTTTCTCTTTGAGAAAATAGAACTTTGAATAAAGTTGGAGATCAACCAGTAATTGATGGCTTTGGAAAAGAGGAGAATTAGTTCAGATCAGATCAATAAGCACTGATTCAACCTGGATATAGACCAGAAGGCCTGAAAAAGCAGTGTGGCCACCTGAGCTATTAAAGACAAGGCAACTATTTGATGGTGTGCATAGGATAAATCACAGCATTAATGCTTCTCCTTAGCGGGGCTCCTTTCTGAACTCAGAGACAAGCTAACAGATGCTTCTTCAAGTTTACTATTCCTGAAGGTATGAAAGTATTTTCCAACAGAAAGCAGCTAGAAAATAATACAAGATGGTACCCAGCCATGAGCTAGATGAAACACAAGTGTTAGAGTAGGTCTGAGAGGGGAGAAAACTCCACAAGGCTAGGCCCTGAGCTGAATCCTGAAAGATGCTGTGAGGTTTAGCTGATATATTGGATTGGCCAAGAAATTTGTTCAGGTTTTTCCATAAGATGTTACAAAAAACACAAACAAACTTTTTGGCCAACCCAATAATTGTACTGAACTGGTGGTATGTGTCCTTCTGAGCAATGATGAGTCTTGTCTTTGGATGAACACAGAAGAACTGTACAAAAAAGATCTTCACAACTCAGATAATCATGATGGTGTGATCACTCACCTAGAGCCAGACATCCTGGAATGTGAAGTCAAGTGGGCCTTAGAAAGCATCACTACAAACAAAGCTAGTGGAGGTGATGGAATTCCAGTTGAGCTAGTTCAAATCCTCAAAGATGATGCTGTGAAAGGGCTGAACTCAATATGCCAGCAAATCTGGAAAACTCAGCAGTGGCCACAGGACTGGAAAAGGTCAGTTTTCATTCCAATCCCTAAGAAAGGCAATGCCAAAGAATGCTCAAACCACCGCACAGCTGCACTCATCTCACACGCTAGTAAAGTAATGCTCAAAATACTACAAGCCAGGCTTCAGAAATACGTGAACCGTGAACTTCCAGATGTTCAAGCTGGTTTTAGAAAAGGCAGAGGAACCAGAGATCAAATTGTCAACATCCGATGGATCATTGAAAAAGCAAGAGAGTTCCAGAAAAACATCTCTTTCTGCTTTATTGACTATGCCAAAGCCTTTGACTGTGTGGATCACAATAAACTGTGGAAAATTCTGAAAGAGATGGGAATACCAGACCATCTGACCTGTCTCTTGAGAAACCTGTATGTAGGTCAGGAAGCAACAGTTAGAACTGGACATGGAACAACAGACTGGTTCCAAATAGGAAAAGGAGTACGTCAAGGCTGTATATTGTCACCCTGCTTATTTAACTTATATGCAGAGTACATCATGAGAAACGCTGGGCTGGAAGAAACACAAGCTGGAATCAAGATTGCTGGGAGAAATTTCAATAACCTCAGATATGCAGATGGCACCACCCTTATGGCAGAAAGTGAAGAAGAACTAAAGAGCCTCTTGATGAAGGTGAAGGAGGAGAGTGAAAAAGTTGGCTTAAAGCTCAACGTTCAGAAAACTAAGATCATGGCATCTGGTCCCATCACTTCATGGGAAACAGATGGGGAAACAGTGGAAACAGTGTCAGACTTTATTTTGGGGGGCTCCAAAATCACTGCTGATGGTGATTGCAACCATGAAATTAAAAGACGCTTACTCCTTGGAAGGAAGGTTATGACCAACCTAGATAGCATATTTAAAAGCAGAGACATTACTTTGCAAACAAAGGTCCGTCTAGTCAAGGCTATGGTTTTTCCAGTGGTCATGTATGGATGTGAGAGTTGGACAGTGAAGAAAGCTGAGCACCGAAGAATTGATGCTTTTGAACTGTGGTCTTGGAGAAGACTCTTGAGAGTCCCTTGGACTGCAAGGAAATCCAACCAGTCCATCCTAAAGGAGATCAGTCATGGGTGTTCATTGGAAGGACTGATGTTGAAGCTGAAACTCCAGTACTTTGGCCACCTCATGCGAAGAGTTGACTCATTGGAAAAGACCCTAATGCTGGGAAGGATTGGGGGCAGGAGGAGAAGGGGACGACAGAGGATTAGATGGTTGGATGGTAACACCGACTCGATGGACACAGGTTTGGGTAAACTCCGGGAGTTGGTGATGGACAGGGAGGCCTGGCGTGCTGCGATTCATGGGGTCGCAAAGAGTCGGGCACGACTGAGCGACTGAACTGAACTGAACTGAATTCAGAAAAAGTAGAAATGTTTGCAAATGGAAGTATTTTTAATGGCCTTTTAGTTTAAAGCAGGAAATACAATATCTGCAGCTGTTATTTTCTTCTTATTTTCTTATCATGGAAGTGGTGCATTTTGGTTTATTTTATGTCCAAAGGTATGAAACTACATAAGCAGGCTGATGTCTGCTGTGCTTCTGAACACATTTCAAGTTTGAGTAAGATATACCGATGCTCATGTTAAGTCAGATAACTATGAGATGCAGTTTGTCTAATTGCAGTTTTTAATAAAGTGGTCTTTTAAAGGAGAGATTTGTTTGGATTTCAGAAGCTACTAATAGTAGCTTTAAAATACAAAACTAATCATGTGAAAGAAGCACAGGCTTATTTCTAGATACTTCTTGAGAGCAAATACTGCAGTAGTTTAAATACTATACTACTTCTTAATTATCTTTTGAAGTTGTTAAGGAAAATGTAATTACAGATGGTTAAATTTTTATAAAAGATTAAGATACAAAGATAGACTCTTTTTTTCTACTAAGAACCAAGAGCATCATGCCTAAGGCATATAAAAATTTCAAAATCCACCAGAAAAAAAAAAAAAAAAAGGTAAAAAAACACCAGCTTTAAACCAGAAAAAGAAAATTTCAAAGTAGGGATTAATAAATGATATTATTATATATACAGAAGGTATTCTTTTGTTAGGGCTTCCCTGGTAGCTCTGCTCATAAAGAACCCACCTGCAATGCAGGAGACCCCAGTTTGATTCCTGGGTCAGGAAGATCTGCTGGAGAATGGATAGGCTACCCATTCCTGTATTCTTGGGCTTCCCTGGTAAAGAAACTTTCTGGTAAAGCTTCCATGGTAAAGCTCAGCTGGTAAAGAATCCACCTGCAATGTGGGAGACCTGCATTCCATCCCTGGGTTGGGAAGATCCCCTGGAGAAGGAAATGGCTGCCCACTCCACTATTCTGGCCTGGAGAATTCCATGGACAGAGGAACCAGGAGGGCTACAGTCCATGGGGTCGCAAAGAGTCAGACATGACTGAGTGACTTTATTACATATCCTTTTGTTAACTATTCAAAGACAGTTAAATCTTACGATGGTTGTGCGCTGTGCTGTGCTTAGTTGTTCAGTCATGTCCGACTCTTTGCAACCCCATGGGCTGTAGCCGGCCAGGCTCCTCTGTCCACCGGGATTCTCCAGGCAAGAATATTAGAGTGGGTTGCCATGCCCTCCTCCAGGGGATCTTCCCAACCCAGGGATCAAACCCAAGCCTCCTGCATTGCAGGCAGAATCTTTACCATCTGAGCCACCAGGAAGCCCAAAGAGTAAGAGAACTGCTCATCAGGCCCAGCAAGAGGTGAACTCATGATCCCTGGTTTACAAGACCGGTGCTCTAGCCCCTGAGCTATAGGGCCTGTACTGAAGGAGCAGGCTTTAAATTTCCATACTCAAAACACAAAAGTAATCAGTGCAGGTGACTTGAGGAAAGTTATGTCAGGAGATTTGGGTTCCTTGAGAGAAAACTTTAGTCACTAATTAACTGTGTCTTCTTGGCCAGTTAAACTCCCAAACCTCAGTTTTCTCATCTGTAAAATGAGAGAATGAAGCTACAGGGCCTGCAAAGTCTCTTTGGACTCTAAAGCTCTGATTCAGTGGGTCTCACAATACTGTCAAACACAATACCACTGGCATGATTATAAAGTCACAACGTTCTTGACGCAAATGTCTTTCATCCCCAAATCAGGGGAGGGATGAGCAGTGAGTAAGAAGGTGGGGTTGAGAGAAGTGACTTCAAGAGAAAAAGTTGTAGGGATTAAAAGAGCATTTGAATTAAAAAAAAAAAAAGAGTCTTCCAAATATTCTTCCTACTCAGAAATGTTTATTGGAATCATACAGAACTATTTCTTTATGCTCTAGCTGAACTTTCCCTGCTTGCTTTTCAATAATAAAGAGATCAGCCCATTAATTTTTTAAAACAGGAAATGATAGGGAAAAGACTTCATAAACAGCTGAAATGTTAATCACACAAAGGCTCCCAAAGCAATTTCGTTCTGGATTCCTCACAGTTATGCATTACAATAGTAATTTTCATCAGAACAGTGGCCCTTAGGACAGGCTGCTACGCAAATGACACCTATGGCAGCCTGAATGCCTGTGCTGGCTTTTGAAGGGGCACTTGGGCAGAATGTTCCAGCAAAGCACTGGCATAGACAGTGGGGTTGGTGGGGCGGAGGCAACAGAGAGAGAATTAATCCATTCGGAAGATACTAGGTAGTCTGCATATATTATCTATTTGAATTCAACAACAGGGGATATAATTATCACGCTCACTTCACAGATGATGGAAATGAGGTTCAGAGAAGGTAGGTAACTTTAGAACAGGCAAACAATCACATCGTGTATTAGTTTTCCACTGCTGTGTTCTTGCTACATAACAAATTACCACAATCCCAGCAGTGCAAACACCACAATCGTATTGTCTCATAGTTTCCACAGGTCAGGAGTCCAGGTGTGAGTTAGCTGCGTTCTCCACTCAGATCTCACTAAGCTGAAATCAAGGTGTTGGCCAGGCATGCAAAGTCACTTCAGTTGTGTCTGACTCTGCGACCCTATGGACTATAACCTGCCAGGCTCCTCTGACATGGGGCTTTCCAGGCAAGAATATTGGAGTGGGTGGCCATTTCCTACTCCAAGGGATCTTCCCAACCCAGGGATTAAACCTATGTCTCTTATGTCTCCTGCATTGGCAGGTGAATTCTTTACTACTAAGGCTAACTGGGAAGCCCAATGTTACATTTTATTTACATTAGAAATTAGAATTAGTAATGTAAATTAAAAATTTACATTAGAAATTAGAATTAGTCGCTGAACAGTGTCCGACTCTTTGTGATCTCATGGACTGTAGCCCGCCAGGCCCCTTTGTCCATGGAATTCTCCAGGCAAGAATACTGGAGTGTGTAGCCATTCCCTTCTCTAGAGGATCTTCTCGACCCAGGGATTGAACCTGGGTCTCCAGCATTGCAGGCCGGTTCTTTACCATCTGAGCCACCAGGGAAGCTGTGATTCTAATCTTAGGTTTGGGGTCTTTGTCCAGGCTCACTGGTTATTGGAAGACTTCATTTCCACTAGTAGATGTCACACACATCCTTACCATGTGATTCCAGTAGGCAGTTCACAACTTGGCTATTTGCTCCCAGGCCAGTCTGGTTTGTCCTGGATAATCTTCCCTTTGATTAACTCATTAACCAAGTCAACTAACTGGTTAGTGACCTAATTGCAGAGGTGATATCCAATCCTAGCCACAGGTTCCACTCACACTCAGGTGAGGGGTGGGGAGATTATACAGCACGGCACATGGGCCACTGAGGGTCAGCTTAGAACTCTGCCTCCCATACAAAGCTGGTAAAAGACAAGACTCGGCCCTTGGGATTTTTCGGTCTTCAGTTGTGGGAAAGGCAGGAAAGAAAATAAGCACAAAATAAATGTGTTCAGGGATCAGTTCAGTTCAGTCGCTCAGTCGTGTCTGACTCTTTGCGACCCCATATGTATGCATAAAGGGTAAGTTAGAGAGGAAGGAGCTATATCTGCTTAGGGAGAGTCCATAAAGTTCAATCTGACTTTAAAGAAGAAGAGGTCGCTGAGTGGATAAGATGAAGAGCTGAGTGGGGAGGGTATTAGTGGAAGAGGAAGCATTGTCCCTAAATCCCTTCAGTGAATTTTCCATTGACTCTTCAGATTAATCTTAAGTCTTCAATATGACTTGCAAGTTTCCATGTGATCTAAATTCTCCTTCCTTTCCAGACACTGCCTCCTTTAGTATCTGCTCCCTGGACTCACTATACATCTTTTATTGATTGATTTTTAAATTTTATTTTTATTTTCTTATTTTTTTTGGCCGTGCTGTGTGGTACGTAGAATCTTAGTTTCCTGGCCAGGATTTGAACCTGCGTCTCCTGCAAGAACATGATTCCCCCAAATTACAGTGGCTTAAAACAAAGGTTTATTTCTTGCTCACAATGCATGATCAATTACTGCTGCAAATACTGGTCATTCCAGACGTAGGCTGACAGAACATCCTCCATCTCCAATAAATCTGTGGCCATCATAACAGAGAGAAGAAACATGCTAAATCTAAAATGTTCATTTTGGAAGTGACACATGTTACTTCCATCTACATTACTACATACATGACATATGTATTCCATTAAAGAAAACAAGTTTACATAGCCACTCCTGAGTTCAACAGGGCAGAGACATATAAACCTCACACAAGAAGGGGTTCTTCAAGGAGCACAAGTGAAATATTTGACAAAGAGGAATATAATCACACCAGGCTGCAACACTCTCTTCCAACATTTGGGTTTTCACTTTTCACTTGTTAGCAATTAACCTTTACAATTCTGCCTTGGATTTGCAGTAAAGAATACAAGTCAAGGTTTTAGAGGAAAGAGAATCAGAACGCCTCATATTTTGGAAACAAGAAAACTGGCTCAGAGAAGCTGGTGGCCTTCCCTAAGGTAATTCTGCATCTCATGAGAACCTAGATGAAACCACACACTACTGGCCTCTGGACTGAGGATCATTCTTCTGTTGCTTTCATGATATAGTATTAGTCGCTCAGTTGTCCGACTCTGCAACCCCATGGACTGTAGCCTGCCAGGCTCCTCTGTCCATGGAATTCTTCAGGCAAGAATACTGGACTGGGTAGCTATTCCCTTCTCCAGGAATTTTCCTAACCCAGGGATCGAACGTGAGTCTCTTGCATCTCCTGCATTGGCAGACAGATTCTTTACCGTCTGAGCCACCAAGGAAGATAACCAAACTCCTATCTATTGATACAGACCGGATCCAAGGCTTTGCACAGCATGGATGTGATCCCTGCCCTTGAACCTGATTTATGGTCCTCATAGGGGAACCCCTGAGTCAGTGAGTTACAATAGGGCTTTTCTCAAATCAATTCTCCTTGCTCCATTGAGAGAGGCTGTAATTGTGCTCAGGTCTTTGGTTGTTTTATAGCTTGGTACGGACATAGTGAGAACATCTCCAATAAAAATGTCTATGTGGCTTTGTTTCCTTTTGTATAAATTCATTGTGTAGAATCCAGCAGCCCATGTCTTGGTGATTTATCAGAATTAGTCCATTTAGGAAGGAGCGCCTTGCTCAACTGAAGTCTGTACTCTTTGTTTTACCCAAACATTGGTATTGTCATGCAGCTTAAACTAAGCTCCCATATATATTTCAAAGCTTTAAAAAATAAAAAAAGCAAAACCCTTTTCTGGTTCTTAGTCAATTCAAAAGCCTCTTTATTCTAATCTTTTTATACTTCTTGCTTGTATAATGGACACTTTTTCTTCATTATCATTTTCTTTTCCACTGACATTCCATATAATGACTACCTAATTTGATGGCTACCTTCACTTATCAATTGGTCAAATCTCAGAGATGGCAGAAAATGTAATGAAACAAAGAACTATTTTTGAAAAATAAAGTGTGGTTTATTAAAAAAAAATTTAATATGAGCTTCTTAGTATATCATGGGTCTTATGTCCTTCATATTTTCTATGTAAAAACAAGCAGCACATACCATATGACCTTGCATTCCCACTCCTGGACATATATCCTGAGAAAACACTGTCTGAAATATTACAGGCACACCAACATTCAGTGCAGCATGGTCTACAATAGTCAAGACACGGAAGCAACCTAAATGTCTATCAGTGGAGGAATGGATAAAGGAGATGTGGTACATATATACAATGGATATTACTCAGCCATTAAAAAGAAAGAAAGAATGCCATTGTGCAGCAACAGGGATGAATCTAGAGAGTGCCATACTGAGTGAAATAAGTCAGACAGAGAAAGAGAAATATCATATGACATTCCATATATGTGGAATCTCAAAAGAAATGATATAAATGAACTTAAACTTACAAAACAGAAACAAACTCACAGAGAAGAAACTTATGGTTGCTGGGGGTGGGGGGTGGGAAGGATGAGGGGAAGGGATAGTTAGGGAGTTTGGGATCAACATGTACACACTGCTGTATTTAAAATGGATAACCAACAAGGGTCCACTGCGCAGGACAGGGAACTCTGCTCGATGTTATGTGGCAGCCTGGATGGGAGAGTTTGGGGGAGAATAGATACAGATATATGTATGGCTGAGTCCCTTTGCTGTTCACCTGAAACAATCACAGTCTTGTTAATCAGATATACTCCAATATAAAATAAAAAGTTTAATTTAAAAAAAAGATCGGAAAGAACAAACTATATGATGTTTAAACCAATGAATAAAGAAAACATGGAGCATATACTCCAACATTCTCAAATCCTTCAGAAAAAAATATATGTATATGAATACTCTTTTATCAATTGTTCACTCTCTGAGTTTTGAGTCCTTTTTTTTTACTCTTATTTTCTATTTTTGACATATTTTAGGTTGCATTTTTTCTTCTTCTACTATATTCATGGTATTGAACTGAAAGGTAGTTTAGTGCTAAAAACTGGGCAAACGGTAGACATGTAAAGGAGTTTGAGACTAGAGAGATTGGGCTATTTTAAGAAATGAGATAAACATTCACTGTCTGCAGAGAGGTTAGAATCTAGATTTTTTTTTTTTTTTAATATATATATTTTGGCTGCACCATGTGGCATGTGGGATCTTAGCTCCCCAACCAGGGATCAAACCTGTACCCCCTTGCATTGGAAGCATGAAGTCTTAACTGCTGAGCTGCCAGGGAAGTCACTAGAATCTAGATTGTTAAAAAATGGCCCCTGACACTTTAAGGGTTTGGAGTCTAACAGCTTGTCTGGGGGGGCCCCCACTCCTCAACTGAATTTGGACTGCCCTCTGCTCATTTACTGACATCAGTCCAGGGTGCATAGTTTATCTTTGAACAACCCGAGGACCAGGAATTTAAATTCACCTTCCAGTGATCTGTTGTTCTACAATTTATATCCACACACACACATATATAACACAGGTATACTATTTCCCTGAGGGTTCTCCAGCATAAATAAACTAAATGATGTCATGTCAGACAAGGGAAATTCTTCAAAGAAAGCCAACATGGCACAGAGAATCCAAACATGAAGAGCACATTTGAACAAACAGGAAGACTGTGTGCTAAAGAGCTGCTTCCCTAATGCCAGAGTTTGGAAAAGTTTGGTTATTGGAATGAGATTATTCCTAGAAGACATTATCAATTAGTGGACAGAACTGGGCTAGAACGAGGATGATACAGTCATGCTCTAGAGGTCGAGGAACTTAACCTGTTCCATGGCTTACTTTCCACAGCTCAGCTTGATGTCATTTCTGTCCTGGCCATGATAACTATACAGTGACCCTTTCTCTCTTTGCTTACAAACAGCTGATATGATATTAAATCTACTGCTAAACACCATAATTCTAAACCACAGTACCTTTTGTATATTAATAATTTTCCTATATCAAAAATAGCACTGTAGAAATACAGGAAAAGAAGAACAGTATAAAGAAGTTGTGTGTAATCCTAACATGCAGATGTAAAACTTCTAAAATATCTGCTATATTTTCTTCTAACTTTTTCTTCTAGGATGACTCCATCTATATCTACACCCCCAAACCCATACACAAAACCCCACTTCCCCAACACACACATATGGAGGAAGGGATCCTCCATCACTTACTAGAAAATGACTTAACCTTCTTACTCCTTAGTTTTCTTACCTGTAAAATGCAGGTAAAAATAATGCCTGCTTCACACGATTAGTGTAAAGATTAAATGAGTGAGTTACAGAATATGCTTAGAATCTTATCTTGCACA
The DNA here is from genome assembly GCF_054371585.1 of Giraffa tippelskirchi. Classification (NCBI taxonomy): domain Eukaryota; kingdom Metazoa; phylum Chordata; class Mammalia; order Artiodactyla; family Giraffidae; genus Giraffa; species Giraffa tippelskirchi. The sequence continues at coordinate 33,264,184 of NC_137280.1, read as the reverse complement.
TCAGTTCAGTTCAGATCAGTCACTGAGTTGTGTCTGACTCTTTTCGACCCCATGAACCGCAGCATACCAGGCCTCCCTGTCCATCACCAACTCCCGGAGTTTACCCAAACCCATGTCCATTGAGTTGGTGATGCCATCCAGCCATCTCATCCTCTGTCATCCCCTTCTCCTCCTCCCACCTTTAATCTTTTCCAGCATCAGGGTCTTTTCAAATGAGTCAGCTCTTCTCATTAGATGGCCAAAGTACTGGAATTTCAGCTTCAACATCAGTCCTTCCAATGAACACCCAGGATTGATCTCCTTTAAGATGGACTGGTTGGATCTCCTTGCAGTCCAAGGGACTCTCTAGAGTCTCCTCCAACACCACAGTTCAAAAGCATCAATTCTTCGGCGATCAGCTTTCTTTATAGTCCAACTCTCACATCCATACATGACTACTGGAAAAACCATAGCCTTCACTAGACGGACTTTTGCTGACAAAGTAATTTCTCTGCTTTTCAATATGCTGTCTAGGTTGGTCATAACTCTCCTTCCAAGGAGTAAGTGTGTTTTAATTTCATGGCTGCAATCACCATCTGCAGTGATTTTGGAGCCCCCCCAAAATAAAGTCAGCCACTGTTTTCACACATAATGATATTCAATAAGTGTTGACTAGTATTATCTTATTGTATATTCAGTTTTGTTTCCTTTTTGTAAAAAAACTTTATAAAGTACATGCAAACTGTCTCTCCACCTTCATAACCTTAGGCTAAGCTAGTGCCATTTCTCTCCAGAATCACTGCAATGATTATCTAATTGATGTCCTCAATACAACCTATAGTCTAGTCTCCATAGAGTAGATAGGGCCATTTGCTACAAACATAAATCAGACCATAGAGCTCTTCTACTGAAAATCCTCTGATGATTTTTAATTACACATACAACAAAATATAAATTTCTTATTATATTTATTTTGAGAGACTGAATTTCAACTCATGTCATGGATCCCGCATCCAGATTAAACAGGAGTGGTCAAGAACCTGCCTGCCAATGCAGGAGATGCAAGAGATGCCAATTCAGTCCCTGGGTCAGGAAGATCCCCTAGAGGAGGAAATGGCAACCCACTCCAGTTTTCTTGCTTGGAAAATCCCATGGACAGAGGAGCCTAGTGGGCTATAGTCCATAGGGTCGCAAAGAGTTGAACACGATGGAAACAACTTAGTACGCAATCCAGAACGAGTGTAACCACTACAGATGCCCTCGAGGTCCCAGGAGCTCTTTATCTTCCTACTCCAAAACTGTAAGTTCAAAGCTCTCAGTTTCACAGTTGCAAGACACTACTCAGTCTCCAGGATCTTCGCCATGTTCCAGAGAGACAGAGAAGAGAGAGGTGAAAGGGCAGAAGTCAAAGTGCAAGGAGATAAGCTGCAGAGTCTGTCCCTTTTGCAGGTCTTCCTAGAAGCCTGTTCCTACACACTGATTTCATGGTACACCTTTATCAGTACAGTCTCACAATCTCCCTAACCCCCACAGCAGCTGCCAGAATCCCCAGGAAAACCAGTATTTTAATGATTCACACAGGTGCTCCACAATAAGCCGGTGGCCAGCTGAGAATTAACCCATTTTGTGCAACAATCACACAAACACAAAGAGACTGCTTCCAAGGGAAATATGGCATATAAAAAAAATTAAAACAAACAGGGCTTCCCTGGTGGCTCAGTGGTAAAGAATCTGCCTGCCAATGCAGGAGACATGGGTGTGATCCAGAAAGGTCCCACATGCCATGGAGCAGTGCGCCACAGCTATTGAGCCTGTGCTCTAGAGCCTGGGGACTACAACTACTGAGCCCATGTGATGCAACTACTGAGGCCCACATACCCTAGAACTCATGCTCCACAACAAGAGAATCCACTGCAATGAAAAGCCCGCACACCGCAACTAGAGAGCCTGTGCATTGCCCACTCATAACAACTGCAGAAAAGCCCACACAGCAGCGAAGACCCAGAACAGTCAAAAAGAAATAAATAAAATAAAATAAACAGAACACAGGGACATTTTTTATCCTTTTTTCCCTATTCTCCCCTTATTAACACCATAACCCAAAAGTGGAAAACAGGAAAGAGTTAACAAATAAAGCCAGAAAGGCTCAAGTTCAGTTCCAAAGTTCTAGACATATCTTGGATACCTGCCAGACGGGCCTTTGAAGTGCAAAACAGGATTGGATCCCAAAGGGAATTCTGACACACAAGTCCTGACCTGAGAATTAATCAGAGAAGCCACTGGGTGTGAACAGACCATGAGGACAGTTGGAGAGTGTGGTATGAGTTCGCTGCTTGGTCTGGGTGGTCCTTACCACAAGAGAGAAAAATGATCCACTTAGGGGTCAAGCAAGAAATGTCAGGTCCCTCAGGGCAGAGCCTGACAATAACCATCTGTCAACATAGACAGGAAGCTCATTGCAAATAATTCAATACAGAAAACTTATAAATAATTAACCCTAGCGTTTTCCCATATTTTCCTGCTTTCCACCCTTGAACCTTGCAACTCAAAGTGGGTTTTGTGTCCTAGCAGCATTCACCTCACCTGGGGGTTGGTTAGAAATGCTAATCTCAAGCAGCTCCAGACCTATGGAATCAGAATCTACATTTTAACAGCATCACAATGTGATTCTTGTGCTCAGTCAGGCATGTCTGACTTTCATGAGACCCCATGGACTGTAGCCCATCAGGCTCCTCTGTCCATGGGATTTTCCAGGCAAGAATACTGGAGTGGGTTGCCATTTCCTCTTCCAGGGTATCTTCCCAATCCAGGGATTGAACTGCATATCTGTGGCTCCTACATTGGCAGGCAGATTCTTTACCGCTGTGCCACCTGGAAAGCCCACATATGACACTTGATCTTAAGCCCTGAAATCTAAGTTGCATAAGAGCAGAGCCTTTATGGGTTTTGTTTGATGTTATATTTCCAGTGGGACAAATGATGTCCAGTGTTACCTGGAGGGGCTCAATAAACATTTGTTTTGTGAATGATTCAAGGAGTGAAAATGCAGCAGGAAGGGCAACCCTTCTGGGTCTGAGAGTAGGCTCTTGCCTAACACTTGTAAATGAATTGCCCAAGGAGACACATGCTGGCAAAGCAAGAGACTTTATTGGGAAAGGGAGTCTGGGTGGAGAACAGCAGGATAAGGGAACCCAGGAGAATGTGGCTTGAAATTTGGGGTTTTATGGTAATTGGGTTACTTTCCAGTCTGTCTCAGGCCAAGCGTTCTGACCCAGGGTCCTTCCTGGTGGCAAACACATCACTTAGTCAAGATGGATTCCAGTGAGAAGGATTCTGGGAGGTTGGCAGGACATATGGACTGGCCTCTGCTCTCTTTTGACCTTTCCTGATTTCTTCCAGTTGGCGGTAGCTTGTTAGTTCCACGTTTCTTACTAAGACCTCCTGTTGCCTGGCCAGGGTGGGCAATTTTGGTCAGTGGTTCCCCTAACAAATGCACTAAAGCTTGCATGCTGAAGATGAATTTGAAAAGATGAGAGCTACTCATGTATCATTCTCTGTGTTTTACACATACAGGCCCACAAACACATTTTAATCAAAGAATATATTGTCAGTTCATACCTCAGATGCATTAGCACAATCTAAATAGTGGTTACAAGATGAACTATTCCAGCCATTGTGAAAGACTAAATTCATGGAAGAGGTTAAGATAAGAGAGTGGGGTGAGCCTGGAGAAGTTACTCCCATAACCCAGAAGATGATGTAGGTTTGTGGTTCACCCTGGCCTGTTCAAGAGCCACGCTCCTCCTTGGAGCTCACAGCTCAGAGGGTTACAACCAGGATCTGGGGTCTAGAGGAGACCTAGAGAGGCAGGTTCTCTACATAGATGCCACAGAGCTCAGAAGAGATGCCTATTTCAGCTCTGGCACATATGCGACATTGCTAACTTATGCTAAAGTTCACTCGTACCAGATAATGGTCATTCCACCCTGACCTTGCTGGCCTGAAGACTTTTTGGAGCACTGCAGGAGCCTCCCAGATTGATGAAAAACCCTGGTCAGGGTGTCTGTGATGACAGAATTAATTTTCCTCCACTGCTGGGATATAAAGACTGGGTCAGATTTCACTCCACTTAAAAAAATTAAGTGTGACATTCCCTTTTTAATCATTTCTTTTAAATTTATTTGAAAATTTCAAATATACACAGCAAGTGAAAAGTATAATGAGCCTTCATTATCCATCATCCAGCTCCCAAAATTATCAATATGTTGCCAAACTTGTTCTATCTATACCTCCCACTCTCCACTCTGTGCTGGTTATTTTTATTTTACAGTTTTATTGAGGTATAAGATTCACAGAATCCACCCATTGTGAGAGTACAAGTCAACGATTTTTAGTAAATTTATACAGATGTACAGACATCACCACAATCTGGTTTTCAAACATTTTCATCACCCCAACAGGTCCGCATGGGCCTCCCCTCCTTCCCACTCCCATGCCTGTTTATAGTCAGTTCCTGCTCCCAATCTGAGTTCCAGGCCACCACTGATATGCTTTCTATCTCTGGAAATTTGCTTTCTGGATATTTCATATCAAGAGAATTACATAGTAATCTTCTTCCACTTGGCGTAAGATTTTTGCGGCTCATCAGTGTTGTAGCATATATAAGCACTTCAGTTATTTTTATTACTGCAGAGTATTCCAGAATATGGACAGACCACAGTCTATTTATGCATTCACAAACTGATGGATATTTGAATGTAGGTTGGGGCTTTTGTGCTATAAAAATGCTATGAACATTTAGAAGGCTTTTTGTGTACATATTTTAATTTTTCTTGGGTAGATACATAGGTATGGAATTGTTGGGCCATATGGCAGTGTTGTAAGATACTAAAAAAACTGTGTATCAAAGCAGTTGCACCATTTTATATCTCTACCAGCAATGTGCAAGAGTTCCAGCTTCTCCACAACCTCCCCAACACTTGTTTTATCTCCATTTTATTACAGTCATTCTACGCATAGGAAGTGGGATTTCACTGTGGTTTTAATTTTTATCTCCCTACTGACCAATGATGTGCAGTATCTTTTCATGTACTTGGTGGTTTAGTCACTAAGTCATGTCTGACTCTTACAAACCCATGGTCTGTGACCCACTAGGCTCCTCTGTCCATGGAATTCTCCAGGCAAGAACATTGGAGTGGGCTGCCATTTCCTTCTCCAGGGGATCTTCTCAACCCAGGAATCGAACCCAGGTCTCTTGCATTGCAAGCAGCTTCTTTACAAACTGAGCTACAAGGGAAGGACTGATGCTGAAGCTGAAACTCCAATACTTTGGCCACCTGATGCAAAGAATTGACTCATTGGAAAAGGCCCTGATGCTGGGAAAGACTGAAGGCGGGAGAAGGGGATGACAGACGATGAGATGGTTGGACGGCATCACCGACTCAATGGAGATAAGTTTGAGTAAACTTCGGGAGTTGGTGATGGACAGGGAGGCCTGGCATGCTGCAGTCCACGGGGTTGCAAAGAGTAGGATAAGACTAAACAACTGACATAAATCCCCTCTGAGATACATGATCTGTGAACTTTTTCTCAATCCAATCAGTAGTTGTCCTTCCATTTGATTAATCATGTTTTTCAAAGCAATCTGATTCTGGACGGTTATGACATCTGCTTACTCAGGATGTATGGAGACTTCACTTAGCCACATTTAGTTCATTTGGCCATAACATATGATGCAGAGCCAATTTTACCTGAACGTTTTTAATCTTTTCACAGCATAAAGGTCTGCATCTGGAGAAAACCCAGGCTGGCCCATCTTCTACCTAATGGGCTGACCCAGGGGAATGCGGGCACAGGGCTTCTCATGAGGGCAGAACAGAGGGTCCAGCAAGGACACCTGCTAGGACTTGGTTATCATGAATATAGAATGTCTCTCCATTTATTCAGGTCTTTTTTAATTCCTGTCACCAATATTGTGTCATTTCCAGTGTTAACAAGTCTTATACTTCTTTTGTTAAATTTATGCCTAAGCATTTTATTCTTTTGGTTGTGATTGTGAATGGAATGGTTTTCTGAATTTCATTTTCAGATAGCTCATTGCCAGTATATAAAATTACAATTGATTTTTGTAAATCGATCTTGTATCCTGTGACCACGATGAACTCATTTATCATTTCCAGTCACTTTTTCTGTTAGTTCCTTTAGAATTTTCTATATACAGGTATGATACTTTTTGCACACACAATTTCTGTGGAATAAGATTCACAGGAGCCTGCTTTTAAATTGAACGAATTAGAATTCATTCGAGATTATTCCTATTATAGTGCTGCACTATAGTGCCTGAAGAGCAGAGTGGAAGAGGCATTGGCAGCCCATCTTACCTCTTCTGAGGCTGTATGAGACAGCTCTTTGGTTGAGGGTTTTGTCAACATATGCCTATATCTATAGGAATGTGTCCAGGCAAGGAGGGGGGAATCTTGAGAACTGCTGCCTTCAGAAGATGGCTTGGCCTGAGATATGTCCTTAAGGAAGATTCTAGGGAGACAGAAGAAATTAAGACTAGAGGCAGTCTGGGAAAAAAACAAACCTGAAGCAATGCACTTTCATGCCCCCATGTGAAAAGCATAAAAGTATAAGAAGAGGTATCTTCCATACTTCACAGAGGATACAGATGATGGTACCAAATCAGCATGCTGAGTTCTGAAAGAGGACAATTCAAAGAACTAGATAAAGGCTGGAAAGAAGGGAAGGTTTCACGATGCCTGAATTGTTGCTATAAAAGTTGCAAGCTCCTAGGCTATAATAGACTTGAATCCTGACCTATCACTGAGTCAGTGAGTATAAAGCACTTAGTTCAGAGGTTGGTTAAGAGTAAATGTTCAATTGCCTGGAAAATTCCATGGAGAGAGGAAGCCTGGTGGGCTGCACTTCATGGGGTCACAAAGAGTTGGACATGACTGAACAACTGAGCACACACACACACAAATGTTCAATCCATGGCAGCTGTCTATATTATTGCTATTACTTTCACAACTAAAATTAGGGGTATTCTTCCATTCTCTACAACTAGTATTTCTAATGCTAAAGGCAGCTCTCTGCTCAACTTGTTGTGCATTTGAGGGACAATATTGTGGGACTCCAGAACTAGATTAAAGCTGTTCAGGATAGAGACTGACTTCAGAGAAGGTGGTAAGGAAGATGACAAAAAAAAGTTTGCACTAACCATGTATGGCAATCAAGACTACCACGTGCTTTTCCCACATTCATTACAGCATTATTCACAGTAGCCAAGGCAGGGAAATAAACACCTAAGTGTCCATCAACAGATAAATGAATAAAAAAGATATGATTTCTCTGTCTAAAATATATCAACTACATATAATTATATGTAATAATATAATACACTATATTATAATATATGTTATATAATAATATAATATAGTAGATTATATATATATATAGTATCAGTCAGTTTCCTAAAGGAAATCAATCCTGAATATTCACTGGAAGGACTGATGCTGAAGCTCCAGTACTTTGGCCACCTGACACGAAGAGCTGACTCATTGGAAAGGACCCTGATGCTGGGAAAGGTTGAGGGCAAGAGGAGAAAGGGGCAAGAGAGGATGAGATGGTTGGATGGTATCACTGACTCAATAGACATGAGTTTGAGCAAACTCCAGGAGACAGGAAAGGACAGGGAAGTCTAGGGTGCTGCAGTTCGTGGGGTTGCAAAGAGCCAGACACAACTTAGGGACTGAATGACAATGAATGATAATATAACAAATTATATATATAATTTATATATTAATATATATATATATAAATTATAAGAAGGAAATACTTCCATTTACAACAACATGGATGGACCTTTAGGGCATTATACTAAATGAAATAAGTCAGAGAAAAAAATAAACACTGTATGATATCACTTATATATAGAATCTAAAAATGCCAAACTCATAGAAACAGAGAATAGATCCCTGTGATTACCAGGGGCTGAGGGCTGGGAACAATTGGGGAAATGTTGGTCAAAGGGGATAAACTTCCAGTTACAGGACAAACGAGTTCGGGGAATTTAATGCATAACATGGTGATTACAGTTAATAATTCTGTATCATATACTTAAAAGGTGCTAAGAGTGTAGATCTTAAATGTTCTCACCACAAAAACAGAATGGTAATTATGTGATGAAGGCGTTAGCTAACAGGATGGTGGTAATCATTTTGCAATAGATGAGTGTATCAAATCAACAGGTTGCATGCCTTAAACTTACACAATGTTATGTATGAAATTACATGTCAGTAAAGCTGGGGGGAAAAGACTACCACGTGCTTGTAAAGAGACTAATGAATAAACCTGAAATGGTTGCATCAGTACGTGCGTGTTTCTATTCAGAATATATATTTCAAGCTTATCCGTAATCATACTTAACTACATCTTTAATTTCTAAATTGCCAGATTAAGAAACAAGCTCCTTTCTCATTGTATTTTGAAACCTAACACTGTGATTGTCAAAAAGGAGGCTATTGTGTAGCCAGAGAATGCAGCCTGAAGGGGAGTTTCAAAACAGAACTCTCCTCTCTCCTCCCCTGCCCTCCCTTCCCCTTCCTCCTCCCCTTACTTCTGCTCTAATTCAGGGCTGAGTCATCTTCCCTGGAGGTGATAGCATCACTGATTTGGGGAATGGGGCTCTTTGGGCTACGTTTACTTCCTTTGGCTACAAAATACAACCCAGAAACTGAGGTCTAATTGGCTGGCAGATTTTCGGACCCTACACAGCACAGGAATCTACGTTTGGAGAAATCACCTCTGTTCTGCCCAGGTCCTGTGCTCCAGGCAGCCAAAAGTCAAAGCCTATTTGATAGGATGGTCCAGGGCAGGGCTCTCAGAAGTGGCCTGAATGTGTTCAGTTAGCAAACTGGCTCAGGTGGCCAGTACCTTTGGCAGAAAGAGGTGGTGTTGGGGCTCCCTGATAATAAGGCATCTTTATCTGGCTCATTTTCTCTCTCATGAGCAGACAGACAATCCCGCAGCCACAGGGAGACACACATTGCTGAAAGAATCAGGGAGCAGCCACACTGATTTTATCTTTGTGTGACACATGGCAAGAAATGGCTGCAACCTCAGGAAACTCAGCACTGAATGGAATGAACATTCTAGACTTAACTCATTTCCCGCTTAATGGGAAGTGAAGCCATTCTACTTCTCTGAGCCTCCATTTTTGCTTCATTCCAGAAATGCAATAATTCCTACCTTCAGGGTAGCATCAAGGATAGAAAAAGAACACACTCTAGAATGTTCTCTGTGAGATCCAACGCACCACACAAAAATGAACCAAAAAATGACAAGCTGTCTCCCTGGTAGCTATGTCTAAACTTGCCCCATATACTAATATATTTAAGTGGCTAAAAGCAGGGCCAATTTTCTCACTGATATTCTTTTAACAAAGGTAATTTAAATTATAAGAGCATACAATATTATTTTCACATAATTTTATAAAGCTATTTTCATTTGAACAAAAAGAGTATGGTCATAAACTTATTTTTTCCTGAGTGGGTTCCTGTACAAAAATACATTGTTTATCATGGCTCTAATTGGCTCCCTTGTTTCACTCCAACACTCTTGCAGATCCATCCTTCACACCACTGCCAGCCTGCTCTGGCTCAAAGACAAATCTGAGTTTGACTTCTTTTTTCCCCTAAAGGCCCATATCCAATCAGTCAAGTCTTATGGATTCTGCCTCCTTAAAATCTTTCAAATCCATCCATTTCTCTCCATCATACCTGACATGCCTCTATTTTAAGTCACTCATTTTTTACCAGAAATTAATGAACTAGCCATCTCCACGGCCACTCACGGGGCCTCCGTGTTGCTCTTTTATCTGGATTCCTTTCTCCACCCTGCAGCTAGGGTGATCTTCCCGTGGTGCACATTTCATCATATAACTCCCTGCTGGAAACCATGATCGCCAGGAATAATCAGGGCAAAGTCCCCGACTGCGGGACCTGGCCTCCCTGCTACTTCAGGTCCACCCTTGAGGTTCAAGCCCTTGTTCGGCACCTTTGCCTCCCTGTGCACCACTCCTTCCAATGCACTCTCCACTCCGACCTGTCCTAACGACATGAGGTCCCCTCATGCCATGTTCTCACCCTTTGTACATACTTTTCCCTTTATCGGGAAGACTCTTTCCAACAGTTTCGACCTTTGTTGCCTTCACATGCCTAATTACTTCCACCAGCACTGACACCATCTCTTCTGGGAATCCAGCTCAGGACCCCTAATGGGTGAGATGCTCTTTCCCTGTGTCTTCAAGGTATTTTCCTCTGGTAGTAATCTATCTGCATTTGGACTCACCTATTTGCTGCTGTGACTCGTCAGTGAGGCTATCAGCTCCCTGAGGGCATGGATAGATCCTTGTTCCTGCTGTGCTGCTGCTGCTGCTAAGTCGCTTCAGTCGTGTCCGACCCTGTGCGACCCCATAGACAGCAGCCTACCAGGCTCCGCCGTCCCTGGGATTCTCCAGGCAAGAATACTGGAGTGGGTTGCCATTTCCTTCTCCAGTGCATGAAAGGGAAAAGTGAAAGTGAAGTTGCTCAGTTGTGTCCGACTCTTGGCGACCCCATGGACTGCAGCCTACCAGGCTCCTCCATCCATGGGATTTTCCAGGCAAGAGTACTGGAGTGGGGTGCCATTGCCTTCTCTGTTCCTGCTGTAACCCCTCCCACAGTGGATGTTGCATTCCCACTCAGGTTACTTCTCATCTCCCAGCTGCTGGGGATGTCAATTTCTGATGGCTCAAAGCCATGACCCTTGCTGGCCACTAACCCAGGCTGCAGAAAACTGGCTTATTTTATACAGTTACAGATTCTCTAAGAGACACTGGGCCGTAGTTACAGACCCTCTAAGAGATACTGGAAGGTTACAGATAGCTACAGATCCATAGTTATAGACCATCTTAGAGAAACTGGGTCATAGTCACAGACCCACAGTTATAGACCCTCGTACAGACATTGGGCCACCATTGACTGGCTGACATGGGCATACCTAGGCCAGGCCTCCTAGCCACTTCAGGAAATCTCTAAAGGGTTATCTCAGCTCCAGAGCTCCTGGTAGTAGAGAATGAGGCCTCCACTGTAACTTCACTGAATATCCATTTTTCTCCTTGTCCAATCCTGCCATCTTACTTTCCTTCATGTGCATCTCCCAAGAATATTCTCCAATAAACTTTCACACACAATTCACAACTCTCACTCTTTGAGTCTATTTCCAGGGAACACAGTCTAAAACATTCCCTACCACCGAATATAGTACCTGGCACACAGTAGGTGCTCAGGTGCACTTGACGTTCAACAAATGAATGGATAAATGTCTTTGAAGGCGTACTCTCAAGTCAGGAGACTTGTATTATTCATGTTTTCATTTCTAGTGTCCAGCTCAGTGCCTAACTATTTACTTGTTTGAATGGTCCTTCAAAAGCTCTCTTTATATGACTAAGACAGCAGTCTTCCGGAGGCATATGTCTACTTTCTTTATCCAGAAGTTCCAAAGTTATACAAACTAAAAGCCTAAAAAAAGTCTATTATTACTCTCCATGATAAAATTTACTGCCTTCAATGGACAAACAAGTTATACTGCAAATTTCAAAGCAGTTAGAAAATATTTGCTTTTCATAGAGTTTAAAGTGGAGAAGGCAATGGCAACCCACTCCAGTACTCTTGCCTGGAAAATCCCATGGATGGAGGAGCCTGGTGGGCTGCAGTACATGGGGTCGCTACGAGTCGGGCACGACTGAGTGACTTCACTTTCACTTTTCACTTTCCTGCATTGGAGAAGGAAATGGCAACCCACTCCAATGTTCTTGCCTGGAGAATCCCAGGGACAGGGGAGCCTGGTGGGCTGCCGTCTATGGGGTCGCGTACAGTCGGACACGACTGAAGTGACTTAGCAGCAGCAGCAGCAGCAGCAGAGTTTAAAGGGGCTGTGCTCTCCCTGAGAATTAAAATAACTTTAAGGTGAGCTATGTGTTGTTCTAATAGATCTGATAGGTTTTTTAAAGGTGTATCTTTAGGAAAACGCCTAAAGAAATATGACTTGGAGGATAAATGCCCACTTGAATGAAGCTGAAAACTGAAGAGCTTCAAGACCTTTCCCCCATACAACTCTGTGGCTTTCTGAGTTGTGAAGAGAAATCACTGACTGACTAATTAAAAACCCAAGGATGCTATTTTGGACTCAATAACTTGGACTTGGAAGGATATCTTAATGAGGGGAATCACAGTGGGTTCTGTGAGAACTCAATGGGTAGGAGTTGGGGTTTTCCAGAATATAAATGGAATTTCAATGGGAAGTCTGGAAGATAAGGCTATCTTGGATAGAGGGGCAAAACTAGAAACAGGGAAGTCAGATTAGAAATTGTGGGTGTTTTCAAAGAGGACCCACCTAGTAAAGAGTTACATGCATACATGCTCAGTTGCTCAGCTGTATCTGACTTTTTGCAACCCCATAGACTATACCCCAACCAGGCTCCTTTGTCCGTGGATTATCCAGGCAAGAACACTGGAGTGGGTTACCATTTCTTTCTCCAGGAGATCTTCCCAACCCAGGGATCAAACCCATATCTCCTGCATCTTGTGCATTGGAAGGTGGATTCTTTACCATTGAGCCACATGGGAAAGCCCCAGTTAAGGAGTGACTTCTTTGTTAAGACACACACACACACACACACACACACACACGTATACTTCTGGACCTTGAAGAAGTTATGTTTAGTCCTTGGTTTCAAATTTCTTCTTTTTTAAGTAGACTTTATTTTTTAGTGCAGTTGTAGACTCCACATACAACTGGCCAAAATTTCACACTACGAAGCACAGTAATTCCTTAGGTTTTAGCAAAACTGAGCAGAAAGTACAAAGGATTCTCATAACCCCTCACCTCCACCCACGCATAGCTTCCCCCATTATCAGCATCCCCTATCAGAGCTGTACATCTGTTACCAATGATGAACTTCTACTGACACATTATCATCACCAAAATTCATAGTTCACATTATGATTTGCTCTCTGATGCTGTATATTCTGTGGATTTGGGCAAATGTATAATGAATGGTGTGTGGGCTTCTCAGGTGGCACTAGTGGTAAAAAACCTGCCTGCCAATGCAGGAGACATAAGAGACTTGGGTTTGATCCCTGGGTTGGGAAGATCCCCTGGAGGAGGGTACAGCAACCCACTCCAGTATTCTTGCCTGGAAAATCCCATGGACAGAGGAGCTGGTAGGCTACAGTCCATGGGGTCACACATGCATAATGATGTGTATATATCATTACAACATCATACACAGTACTTTCTCTAAGATCCTCTGTAGGCAATTCTCTCATAAAATCACCCCGTTCTTCAGTAAAGAAAGTTATGTACATGTATACAAGCACACACACATCTCTTGATATTCTGAAGTGGTGACTCTGAGGAGGCTGATGGTTGGGCAGTAAAGGAGAAACAGCGCAACAATTACTGAAGAATGGTTTTCTGGAATTTCACTTGTGAAGGTACTACAGCAAGGAGGGACTTATTACCAAGTGAGAAGTCTCAGGGAAGTGGCCTGGTGATAAGAAACTGCTTTCAAATAGACAACCCAAGAGAGTTCCCTCACCTGAGTCCATAACAAGCTCAAGAGAGCCAACCTCTTGAGTTAGATCATCTCTCTCAGGTAGCTATGGTTTTTCCAGTAGTCACGTACAGATGTGAGATTTGGACCATAAAGAAGGCTGAGCACCGAAGAATTGATGCTTTCGAACTGTGGTGCTGGAGAAGACTCTTGAGAGTACCTCAGACAGCAAGGAGGTCAAACCAGTTAATCCTAAAGGAAATTCACCCTGAACATTCGTTGAAGGACTGATGCTGAAGCTGAAGCTCCAATACTTTGGCCACCAGATGCGAAGAGCCGACTTACTGGAAAAGACCCTGATGCTGGGAAAGATTTAAGGCTGGAGGAGAAGGGGGAGACAGAGGATGATGAGATGGTTGGATAGCATCACCAACTCAATGGACATGAGTTTGAGCAAGCTCCAGGAGATAGTGAAGGACAGGGCAGCCTGGCATGCTGCAGTCCATGGGGTCACAACGAGTTGGACGCGACTGAGTGAGCAACAATAGGAAGATTCACACTGCACGTTAGCATATCAAACTCTTCAGGAAATTCTATCACTAAAGAAAACTACTTGTTTTAAGACTATACTTTCCAAAAGCTACTGATATATACTAATATCTGTGTTGCCCTGTATGAGGACTGCTACACAGCTAACTAAAGGGATTTATTTAGCAACAGGTTTTCACAACCAAAAAGGATATTCTTGGAGGTTTATGTGGTCTCTGGACACAAGATAGTTTGAAGATGACAATGACTGGAGATGTTCTTTAGGGATGGCTACAATGTTTCAATCCCACTTCTCATCTGGTGTAGAATGAAGATGGTGGCTAAGGATGAGAAAAGGAGTCAAGAAAGTAGTCATTGAGGACAAACTGACCAGACTGGATCACTAACTTCTATAAGGATGAGGAATAGGCAGAAGAATTCATGCCATTACATAACTTTAGAGCAAGAAGGGATCTGTAAGATCATCCAGTTTGGCAGCTTTCAAACTTATATTTAACCTTAGCACCTTCACACATCAGTTTCAAGGAGAAACCTCAAGCGTAGGACAGAAGAAATCAGAGGGCTGTGGGAGTGTTATATCCAACACTGGAGAAAGGAAGAGTGTGGGGGAGGAATTCCTGGGCTTCCCATTCTGAATCTTGGCTGGGAATTTTTAGGGCATTCTAGAGCTGAGAGAAGTGCCTCAAGAAAGAGGCTTCACAATTCAAGTATCATTTCACCCACTCTCAAAATAGTGCAGGGCAAATAAATTTCAAAGGAGGGAATATTTCACATGAGTAGTTTTAGAAGGCTAGAGTTGTAGGAAGACTCACAGATTTAACTCCTGGCTTGCTTCCCTGGTGGCTCAGAGGTTAAAGCGTCTGCCTCCAATGTGGGAGACCCGGGTTCGATCCCTGGGTCAGGGAAGATCCCCTGGAGAAGGAAATGGCAAACCACTCCAGTATTCTTGCCTGGAGAATCCCATGGACGGAGAAGCCTGGTGGGCTACAGTCCATGGGGTCGCAAAGAGTCGGACACGACTGAGCGACTTCCCTTTCTTTCCTTTCTATCACACCCCTTCATATGTTAACATCCAAGAAATTTCTTTTTATTATTATGATTATTTATATTGGCTGTGCTGGGTCTTCGTTGCAGCATGTGAGATCTTAGCTTCCTGACCAGGGATCAAACTCAAGTCCCTGGCATTGGGAGCAGGTTGTCTTATTCACTGGACCATCAGGGAAGCCCCCCAAATCAAGAAATTTCTGAACTTCTCTGTGCATACTTCTGTTTTCCCATCTGTAAAACTGGGATAATAATAACAGAGTAGCATCAATTTCCCAAGATTATTGTGACAATGAAATGAGGTATTGCACTGAAAATGTTTAGAACAAAATATGACACAAGGCAAGCAGTAACTTTAGTTCACTATGTAATAAATGTTATCTCACTACCTAGGATGCTTGCTATATGAAAAACACTATTGTAGGTACAGCAGAGATAAAGAAGAACAAGATACTATTTAAGTCTTGCATTTACTAAACTCTTATTTCAGGAATTTTACTTATGCTACCTCTTACGGTGATTTAGAATATGTCCACAAATTCTCAGACACTCCCTTCAAAATGGAGAGCCTAATTCTCCATCCCTTGAGCACGGGCTAGACTAAGTGGCTCACTTCTAGCACGTAGACTAGGCTGAAGTGATGCCGTATGAACTCAAAGGTGAGGTCACCAGACATGTGATTTCCTCCTGGGGTCACTCTCTCTGGGGGAAGCCACTGTCACTCTGAGGACCTCCAGCAGCCCCGTGAAGAGGGCAATGTTGCCAGGCACAGAGGCATCCCATCTACAGCCAGCGCAGATGTGCCGGGTGTGTGAGGAGCCACCACAGTGGCGGACCCTCCAGCCCCAGCCAAGTCTTCAGAGGACTGCAGCCCTGACCAGCAACTTGACTACAGACTCATGAGAGACCCTGAGCTTGAATCACCTGGCTAAACTGTTCTCAGATTCTCCAAACCACAGAAACTGGGTGAGATTTTTTTTTTTTTAATTTTAAGCCATAAACTTTGAGGTGAATCTCTTAGAGAGATAGATAACCTACCCTCAAAAAGCCCTAAAAAGAAGATGTGGTACATATATACAATGGAATATTACTCGACCACAAAAAGGAAAAAAAAATTGGGCCATTTTTAAAGACGTGGATGGACCTAGAGACTATCGTACAGAGTGAAGTCAGGAAGAGGAAAACAAACACTGTATATTAATGCATATAGGTGGAAGCTAGAAAAAATGGTAGAGATGATCTTATTCGCAAAGCAGAAACAGAGACACAGATGTAGAGAACAGATGTATGGACACCAAGGGGGTGAGGGGGAGGAATGAATTAGGAGATTGGGATTGACATATACGTGTCATATATACACTGTTGGTTTCAGCTTTTTTCAGGCATGCATGCTCAGTCATGTCCAACTCTTTGCAACTCCATGGACTGTAGCCCGCCAGGTTCCTCTGTCCCTGGGAGTTCTCAGGCAAGAATACCGAAGTGGGTTACCATTTCCTCCTCCAGGGGAATCTTCTAGACCCAGGGATCGAACCCACATCTCCTGTGTCTCCTGCATTGGCAGGTGGGTTTTTAACACTAGCGCCATCTGGGAAGCCTAGTGGCTCAGGCGGTAAAGAATCCACATGCAATGAGGGAGACCTGGGTTTGATCCTTCGGTTAGGAAGATTCCCTAGAGGAGGGCATGGCAACCCACTCTGGTATTCTTGCCTGGAGAATCCCCATGGACTGAGGAGCCTGGCGGGCTACAGTCCATGGGCTCACAAAGAGTTGGACATGACTTAGCAACTAAGTACAGCATAGTATAAAATAGATAACTAGTGAGAATCTAACATACGCTCAGGGAAATCTACTCAACACTCTGTAGTGACCTAAAAGGGCATATACCTACATATAGCATATATAGATTATATATATAATATACATATAGCATATATAGATTATATATATATAATATACATATAGCTGATTAACTTTTCCATATAGTAGAAACTAAAACACAACATTGTAAAACAATTATACTCCAATAAAAGTTAATTTTTGAAAAGTAAAATAAAATAAAAATAAATTTTAAAAAATTAAGTCCTGAAAGGGATATGTGGTTATCCATTTCATAGATAAGAAAACCAAGGTGGAGATGTTAATTACTAATACTTTATTCAGGTCATTCAGCTAGTTGTGGGGAAAGGCAGATTTTAACTAAGATCTATATGTTTCCAGGGTCCACGATATGTCTACTGCAAAGACAGAGTCAATGAAACATCCAGCACACAAAAGGGAGCACTGTAGGGGAACATGCCTTTAGGGAGACATTGTACTTGCCTTCGCTTTTGCCTAAGACCAGCCCAGAGGATGAGAGTGAAGGACATCCAAGGGTCCATAGAAGGCCTACAAGAAGAAGGTAGAGATTGCCTTAACAAATATATCTATCAATTAAAACACCTAATAGATACTGCCTCATTCACATTTGAAACTGTGGGGCAAATATTAGCAGATAGTTTCCCCCACCGCCATGAAATTCACATTTCTAGCTTTGGGGATTCGTGAATGAAATTAGACATCACAGAAATACCTTTCAGTGCTTCCCTGGTGGCTCAGTGATAAAGAATCCGCCTGGCAATGCAGTAGACACGGGTTGGATCCCTGGTTCAGGAAGAGTCCCACATGCCACGGAGCAACAAAGCCCGTGTGCCACAACTACTGAGCCTGAGTTCGAGAGCCCGGGAGCCGCAACTACTGACCCCAGACCCCACAACGACTGGAGACCGCATGCCCTAGAACCTGTTCTCTGCAGCAAAAAGAAGGCATAACAATGAGCAGCCTCCGCACCACATCTAGAGAGCAGCCTCCGCTTGCCACAACTAAGCAAAGCCCACACGCAGCAATGAAGACCCAGCACAGCCAAAAATAAATAATAAATAAAATAATAAACTGGGGCTTCCCAGGTGGTGCTAGTGGTAAAGAACCTGCCTGCCAATGCAGGAGACATAAGAGATGTGGGTTCGATCCCTGGGTCAGGAAGATCCCCTGGAAGAGGGTATGGCAACCCACTCCAGTATTCTTGCCAGGAGAATCCCATGGACAGAGGAGCCTGACGGATTACAGTCCATGGGGTTGCAAAGAGTCAGACAAGAATGAAGCGACTTAGCACACAAAATAAAAAATAAATAAAAACTCTTTTTAAAACAAACAGATACCTTTCAAAAGCCAAATTCTTCTCTAACAGTTACTGCGGGCTGGAAAAGCGAGCAGAAGACAGAGCCTGGATCTGCACTATGCTAACGCTGGCCTTATCTCACAAGGCACATCTTGCCTGCTTCATTCTTTCCCTCCCAGGTGCAATCTAAATCATCTCCTATGTCCCATTTTTCTTCAACTTCTCTGAGTTTGGCAGACATGAGGATTGAGCCCTAGATCATACCTTCAGGTTTATGAGGACAGTAATCTGTCATCAGCACCTGCAGTGCCTTTTATCGGCCTCCAACTGCATGAATTCCTCTGACTCTTAGTCTCTGACATCGGATAGACTTTTCTCATCTCTAACCACTAAGGTTCAACCTCATTATTTGCTTTTGCGACAACAGACTACTCTGCTGTATTTTCTGCCTCTGGGAAAGTAAGGCAGGCATACAACTTAAAAAGAAAAGGCTTCAAAGGTTTAGTCCGTGTTGCTCGCCCACCATTCAAGAACGGAGGCACGTGGGGGTGGCTCCTTGGGGTCCACACCTGATATCAATGTACCCAGTTCCAAGTTTTGACCTTGGTCTGAACTCTGCACAACTGCATATGGTGGAAACACAACATGTGAAAAATTAGAAAGATGAGCTTGCATAGTGGTTAAGCACGAGGCCTGCAAAGTCAGAATGCTAGAGTGTTTTTAAAGCACTTAAGTCAGTTTCTGGCAAATCATAACCACTCCATTAGTGTTTGTTACATGTAGGCAGGTTAAATCTATTGAACCAAACTCCCTCATTCACATTTGAAACAGTTGGAGAGGCAGTTGGAGAACTGCCTCTCTTCTAAGATGGAGCTTTAATTCTCTCATTTAATCCCCACAAAACCAAACAGTATATTAAGATGTTAGAGTTCAGAACCCTCTATCCATCACCCCATTCAGAACTAGGGATTTGATTGTTATTTTAAAGAAAGAATATTTTAAATTTACAGACATTTGCTTAACAGTCTTTATGTTTTCCAATTTTGGTGAGCTAGGAAATTATTCTGCAGGATTGTATGTGGGTGGGTGTGTGTGTGTGTGTACATATATATACATATATATATTTACATGTCCTATATTTCAAAAGCAATGTAAGGCATTTTCAAGGGCAAAGTTGCCTGTTTTTTTATATTTACTCTCCACTTTAACTTGAGACTCTAACCTCATCTAAACTGACGCCCTCTTTGTCATATTTAGTTGAACATTATACATGGCTTCTCTGGTAAATTAACTTTCCATGCCTGAAATGCTATATTCAACTGTGGCATCTTTCTTAGCTTTGTGCATACAGCCGTAGGGGTCTGGGGGTCACTCTTTTCCAGAACTGGCTGAAG
This sequence comes from Giraffa tippelskirchi, assembly GCF_054371585.1. Lineage (NCBI taxonomy): Eukaryota > Metazoa > Chordata > Mammalia > Artiodactyla > Giraffidae > Giraffa > Giraffa tippelskirchi. The sequence goes on along the minus strand of NC_137280.1, from coordinate 33,244,464 downwards.
ATAGAACTGTGGAATCAGCAATAGGTCTTTGGTAATAATCATTTCCACAAATGTATTGAACACTGTTCAAAGCTTTGCTACGTTTTCTCACTTTCTTCCTAGTGCAACTCATGCCAGATTCAGGAGCCAGCCCTGATGACCCCTCCCATCTTTTTTCACACCCACAGAGAATGAAGATTTATATAATGACTCTGGGCTGTAAGTACAGGGCTTTATCAACTCCACTATTCCATGAGGTAAATAGGACCTAGATTCCTTATAATTATATCCTTATTACTCAATGAATTGGTTAAACCTGCTGCTTTTAGCACCCAGTTGACATTGAGTCCCACTTCTTACTTCTTAAGAACAATGGCTAGGGATTTCCTTGGTGGTCCAGTGGTTGGGAATCCACTGGCCAGTACAGGGAACATGGGTTTGATCCCTGGTCCAGGAACTAAGATACAATATGCTGCACCGCAATTAAGTCCATGCCCCCCAACTACTGAAGTCTGCATACCCTAGAGCCTGTGTTCTGCAACAAGAGAAGCCATCACAACGAGAAGCCTGCACATCACAACTAGAGAGCAGCCTCGCTTGGTCACCACAACTACAGAGAGGCCCTGTGCAGCAAGGAAGACTCAGCACAGCCATAAATAAAAATAATTACTAAAAAAAATAAGAACAATGGCTAAATTTACCTCTTTGCAAAGTCTGGATTCTAATGCCTTCTTTGGTGGTGGTTCTCAAACTTTAGCACAAATTAAAATCTCCTGGCAGACTTGTGACACCACAGATTGCTGGATCCTGGTAGGTCTGAACTGAAACCCAAGAATTTTAATTAACCAGCTCCCAGGATAATGCTCATGCCCTGCATCCAGGACTCAAACCTTGAGAACAGCTGCTCTAGTTTATAAAAAATGCTACAAGAAATTCCAGTCTGTTGGGGGTTGAATTGTGTCCCCGAAATAGATATGTTGGATTCCTAACCCCAGGTCCCTGTGCATATGATCTTACTTGAAAATGGGATCTTTGTAGATGTAATCAAATTAAGCTGAACTCATACTGCATTAGTGAATAAGTAAAAGTCGCTCAGTCATGTCTGACTCTTTGCGACCCCATGATCTATAGCCCATCAGGCTTCTCTGTCCATGGGATTCTTCAGGCAAGAATATGGGAGTAGGTTGCCATTTCCTTCTCCACATACTGGATTAGGGTGGGTCCTAAATCCAATGACTGGTGTCCTCATAGGAGAGATTTAGAGACACACGATAGACTCATGAGGAAGAAGACCACCAAGTGATGATGGAGATCTGTCTCTGCAGTGCTGCAGCGACAAGCCAAGAACTTCAGAGACTGCTAGCATCCTAGACTAGAAGCTAGGAAGAGACAAGAGATGCATGCCTGGAGCCTTCAAAGGAAGTATGGCCCTGCCAACACCTGGACTTCAGAATTCTTGCCTCCAGGACCAAGAATAAATTTTAAGCCACCCAGGTTACAGAACTTGCCCATGGCAGCCATAGGAGGTAGATACACAGTCAGGGTAGAGATTGAGGATTTAGCCCAATCCTTCATCCTTCCCTAAGCTCACATCCATTCCATGGCTTCCTCGTGTATTTCCAGAGTGTATTTCCTCTAAAGAGATTGGCCACGTGACTCACTTTGGCAAATGACAACGGGGAAGAAAGGGCAGTGTTCCAGCGCTAAGCCGGGCCTTAACGTCTTGCATGCTTTCTTTCGCCCTCTTGCTCCTCTACCATTACTATGAGAGCGGCTTCCCCTTTCAGCCTGGTGAAGGGCTCCTTCAATCTCCCCACATATCTGCAGTGAGGAGCACAGCGGTGTTAGCTTCTCTGACTTAAAGCTAAGCCATCAAACCAAGCCAAGCTGAGTCTAGAGCAAAAGAAATCTTCCCCGCCCCATTCCTGTCCAGAGCCTTGGTCTGGACCTATGTTGTGAATACTGTTTGGCCACGGTGTGATCTGGGCAAACACTTTTGCTTTTCTGCCTTAACTGTGAAATGAGGGGGCTTAGATTAGCTTGTCTCTAAGTTATTACTTTCTTTTTTTTTTAATTGGAGTATAACTGCTTTACAATGTGGTATTAGTTTCTGCTGTACAATGAAGTGAATCAGCTATATGTAAAATACATCTCTCCCTTTTGAGCCTCCCTCCCAGCCCCACCCCATCCCACCCCTCTAGGTTATCACAGAGCACTGAGCTGAGCTTCAAGAGCTTTATAGCAGGTTCCCACCAGCTATTTTAAACATGGTAGTGTATATGTGTCCCCGCTACTCTCCCATTTTGTCCCACCCTCCCCTACCCTCACTGTGTCCACAAGTCCATTCTCTATATCTGCGTCTCTTTTCCTGCTCTGCAAATAGGCTCATCTGTACTATTTTCCTGGAGTCCACATACTTGCATTAATACACAATATTCATTTTTGAATGGATGAAAATGTCTACTTCTACGAGCATGGAAATTAAAACAAACAAAAATGAAATATGAACTTGCAGTTTCACGGGGGAAAATGGAGACCTTATCATCATTAGGGAGCTTATTCACAAACTCCTTCAGTCAGGCATTATTTATAAATGCATAATATACATGTATTAAATATTCATTATGTGCCAGAGTGCTGGTGGCTGGAACATCAAAGGTGAGCAGAACTCGAGTCCATTCCTGTCCCTGTGGAACCAGTCGAGACACTGATACTACTTAACTGAAGCGAAGGGAGTGGAGATGAAGCCAACACTCAAGAAGGTGCAAGAGGACTCAGTGGTGCTCTGCTACATTTAAAATGGATAACCAACAAAGTCCTACTGTACAGCACAGGGAACTCTGCTCAATGTTATGTGGCAACCTGGATGAGAGGGGACTCTGAGGGAGAATGGATACGTGTACAAGGATGGCTGAGTCCCTTTGGTGTCCACCTGAAACTATCACAACATTGCTAATCAGCTATACTCCAATATAAAATAAAAAGTTAAAAAAAAAAAAAGACTTAAGTCATGGGTTAACGAAGCAGGTAACAAAGGAGGATGCCAAGTCCCCTGTTTACTTCTTACGCAGACATTTTGGTCTCTATCCCTTTAACGGATTGTGCAATAGAAGCTACAGATTAGAATCTCCTAGAGTACTTGAAAAAAAGAAAAACAGCACTGGGTATGGGAGTCCTACCTCCAGAGATTCTGATGAACTTTGTTAGCATTGGTATTAGTATCATTTTTTCAGTCTGTCTCCACCCACAAAAATGGGACAATAACTGCCTGCTTTAACAGGATGTGCCCTGTATTTGTTTCTACTGCTGTATAACAAACTAAACACATAAATTAATATAAAATAGGCAAATTTAGCAGCTTAAAACAGGCTGGTTTATTAGCCCACAGTTCTATAGCGCAGAAGGTTGAGTGGACACACCTGTGTTCTCTGCTCAGGTTTTACAAGACCTAAATCAAGGTGTCTGGTGGTTTGGACGCTTATCAGAAGTCTCTGGGGAAGAGTCCCTTTCCAGACTCACCTAGGTTGTTGGCAGAATCCAGTTTCTTATGACTACAGGGCTGAGGTCCATGTGCCCTTGCTGGCTGCCTGCGGGGCCCTCTTTACCTTCAAATAAGAAACCAGAGTGTTGAGTACTTTTCATGCCTAGAGTCACTGTGAGTTCCTCTCCTGCTCTTTTCTTTTGCTTCCAGCTAGAGAAAACTCCTTGATTAGACTAGGCCTACCTGGATAATCTTCCCTTTTTAAGGTCAACTGGGCCTCCTGCATGCGTGCTTGCATGCTCAGTCATGTCCAACTCTGAGACCCATGGACTGCAGCCAGCCAGGCTCCTCTGTCCATGGGATTCTCCAGGCAAGAATACAGGAGTGGGTTGTCATGCCCTCTTCCAGGGGATCTTCCTAACCCAGGGATCAAATCCGCATCACCTGCATTGGCAGGCAGGTTCTTTATCACAAGCCACCTGGGAAGCCCCTACTGTGCCTCCTTACAATGACAGAAGGACTGTCATCACATTCCCAGGTTCAGGGATTATGGCACAGACTCTTAAGGGCCATTTCTAGATATCCAGTCTCTCACATAGCACATGAGTCCAGACAAGTGCCTGCCACACAGTAGGTCCTCAAACCATACTTTCTAAATGGAATGGAACTATCACTTTGCTGTGGCAAAGGATGAGAAGGCATAGATAGAGTGGCTGATAAACAGATCATTTATCAATTAGTTAAATCTAAGTATATTATTCTTTTAAAGACTTTTAGAGTAGAAAACACACATTCTGTGGAAGAGTTCTACAAATCATACATATACAGCTCTATACATTTTCACAAACATTATATGCATGTGAACAGCACACACCTAAACAATCAGAATATCCCTAGTACCCTAGAGGCCCTCATGGACACCGTCCTAATGCCATAGATTGCTGCTGCTGCTGCTAAGTCGCTTCAGTCGTGTCCGACTCTATGCGACCCCATAGATAGCAGCCCACCAGGCGCCCCCGTCCCTGGGATTCTCCAGGCAAGAACACTGGAGTGGGTTGCCATTTCCCTCTCCAATGCAGGAAACTGAAAAGTGAAAGTAAAGTCGCTCAGTCGTGCCGGACTCCTAGTGATCCCATGGACTGCAGCCTACCAGGCTCCTCCGTCCATGGGATTTTCCAGGCAAGAGTACTGGAGTAGGGTGTCATTGCCTTCTCCATGCCATAGATTAGTTTTGTCTATTTTTTGAACTTTGTATAAATGGAATCACACCATATGTACTTCTGAATGTCTGGCTTTTTTTGTTCAACATTCTGTGTGTTGTGATAAGTAGCCTGTAAGATGACCGCCAATGATTCCCTTCACCTGGAATTCATGATCTTGACTAACCCTCTCCCCTTGAATAACCTGCATCTAACTAATAAAATGGGGCTTCCCAGGTGGCGCTAGTGAAGAAACTGCCTGCTAATGCAAGAGACATAAGAGAAATGGATTTGATCCCTGGGTCAGGAAGATTTCCCTGGAGGAGGAAATGGCAAGCCACTCTAGTATTCTTGCCTGGAAAATCCCAAGGACAGAGGAGCCTAGCGGGCTACAGATCATGCGGTTGAAAAGAGTCAGACATGACTGAGCAACTGAGCACGCGTGCACACACACACACACTATATTGGATATCATATAAGTTAATTTATCCAACCTACTGTTGATGAACATTTGGATGCTTCCAGTCTGTAGTTATTACAAAAATAATGAACACAGCCATGAATAGGCCTATATGTCTTAACAGTCCTATAGCCAAGAACAGTCCTATATGTCTTTTGGAGAAAGATGTGTATGCACATCTGTCTGGTACACACCTAGGAGTGGCTCTGCTGGGTTACTGGATAAGGATAGATTCAGCTTTATATGCCAAATGGTTTTTCCCAAGTGGTTGTACCAATTCGCACAATGCCAGTAGTACATATGAGTCCTTACTGCTTCACAATCTTGCCAAGAGTTGGTATTTTCTTTTTTAGGAGGACCATTCTAGTGGGAACTGTTTTCGTTCCCCAAGGTTCTCAGGTAATATTAATATTCAGCCAAAACTGAAAATCCCTGCTTACCTACTGCTTCCCTTTTATTAGGCTGAACCACATGAAACTGCTTGTTTATAGGATTTAAAAAGGTAAATATTGGCTATTTCTTGTGGCTAAACTAATGATTTCTTCACATCTTATTTACATTTATGCTAAAAATTAAACTCAAACTGAAATGCACATCAGTGGGGAAATGTCTTAACAACTGGAGCTGAAATGAAGTTTTTAAATTAAAAATGGATTTCAGTCACTTTTACATTTTAATATTAACCAGATCCTTAAAAGCTTGAAAACAGACCAATGATGTGCACCCTCGCTGCCAGTCTGAATCTCCTGTGGGTTTTTAAAACTTAAGTGTCCCTGCCCCAACCCTCAGGAACCCTAACTCTGTGAGATTAAGGTGAGGCTAAGAATGTGTGTTTGTAAAAGGCGAATATACAGACAAGGCTAAGAACTGTTGATACTACCTGTCCCATGGCTTTCTTTACCACTCATTCAATATAAGGAAAGACTTAACAGTTTGCTGATTTTATATACTTGGAAGAGAAGCACTTGTGTGTTAGTTCCTTCTGGACTTTAGAATGCTGACCTGCATGTCAGGTTGGAAAAATTATTTTGCCCTGAACAGGACTCTCTCTACTGTATCAAGGATGGAAGGCTTGGATTTGACTTGAATACAGCTCTATGAACTCAGAGTTAAAAAGTATCACCAAGAGCATTTACTGGTTACACACAGGGATTTTTAAAAGTGCCCAGACACAACCATATTACCCAATAGGAGGACTAAGCATATACTCAGTGACCATAAAACCAGGTGTGCACGTCCACACCCAGAAACAAAAATGCTCAGTTAAAAATAAAAATTATGACCAAGAGGGACAAAGAAAATCTAAGTAGTCATCATGACAGGAAGAATCAGATCCTTGTATTTCCTTAAAGTTATTTTCCAGAGTAATTAAAAATTAAATATAGGGCTGGGGAAGAACATCTAGGGGCTGGGAGGAAGCAGTGCCGTATACAATTCTGAGCTCAAGGCCTTTCTTTCATTTCAAACTTTTTTTTTTTTAATTTTGTATTGGGTATAGCCGATGAACAATGAGCCTTTAAAAATCTTACTGGAGTCCTGAGTCAGATTGGTTCCCAATGCCATTCCTTGACCTCTGCCAGCGATAAATGCATCTGTATTTTCACATGCAGGGGAAAGAAAAAAGTCTGGAAACTTCATTTTTATCAGTTATTTACCAACTCTGGAATTCTACTGCCTCCCGTGTGATTTTTTTTCCTGTCCGCTTATAGGACTCCAGCACCTGGAGTCAGGACACACGTGTTTAAGTTGAAAGAACGCACTAGATGGTTTTAATTACTAGACTCTACCAACAGACCGCCAAGGGGCTCCCAGGCTAGCCAAGCTGAAAGCCTCCACTGTTGGAATCCAAGTAGTTTCCAACATCTGACATGCTCAGGTGGAATGATTTTGTTCCTAATAACCCCTTGGGGAGATGCCTGTTCGGAATTCTCAAGCCATCTCCCATCCCTCCGCTGCTTAGCCACCTGAACCACCTGGAGGATCAGAGCACAGTCACCCAGCAAGACTCTCCCTAACCCACCTCCCAGGTCTTAGAGGAACAAGTTTCAACCGCACCCAGCGCAGCGGCTCTCTGGCCCAGGCGGAAAAACACACCTGGCCGGTGACTCTGATAACCTCACTAATTAGGTGCCCAAGGGGGTCAGCGACAAACCCAGAAGGTCACACCTCAAACCCCGCCGCCTCCTGCCTCCCGCACGAGCCCTGCCAGGTGCTTACCCTCTTCTAAACGACAGGGAAGATCTCAATCACGGGTCTCAACTCCAGGCGCGGAACGAAACCCCGCGCGCGACATCTTGGGAAATGTAGTCCTCGCCTCCCTGGGGTCCCCGGGTCCTCCCATGAGACCACCAACCCAGAGGGTTTTCTCTGCTTAGGTCCGGTGAAAGCGGAGCTGCCATCCCCTTGTTGGGGCGGGGCCGCCCTCCACGGAGGACTCGGGGTGCTCTCTCTCGGGTCGGTGGGAAGAGAGGAAACTACAGTACCCAGGCTGCTCTGCGCCGAGCCGGGAGCCGGCAGCCTCGCTTTGCGTGACCGCGGCAGGTTGGTCCTGGAGCAGATGAGCGCAGAATATTTAGGCGAAAACGCGAGGAGGGGGGTGGGATCGCGGGGCAGGAGGAGTATCTCCGCCAAGAAAATTATGCATGCGTTAGGGAAGCTCTGAGAGAATGGCTGTGGAAGGTAAGGGACGCTTGGGCATTTTAAGCTCCCTCTTAACGCGCGCACCCCAATACACACATCCCCGCTGAAGCTTGGGGAACCTGGGGAGGAGAGGAAAGGGGGTGGTGGCGAACGGGCCCTTTCCTCTTAACACCTCTTCTTGGCACTCACCTGAGCCACGGAAGGCCAGTGGGCGCTTTATTCAGTTGCTTTAGAAAGACAAGTAGATTGCGCAGGACTCTCGGGTTGGAGGCAAAGAGTGTCCCTAATGCGAAACGATGTACTGGAAATGGGGGGAAAGCCCGAGAGGTCGCCTTGAGATTTCAGCCCCGAGGTGCCCTTTTTGATGCGCCCCACCTCCCGCCCCATCCACCGAGCCAGCTCCTGGGCCTCGCGGCTGGTAGATGCTCGCTTTGCCCACCCCCGCTCCCTCCTCCCGCACGTGGGAGAGGACCCTCACCAGGTGCGTCATGGGGAAGCATGGACTGCTATTGGGTGGAGGGCCCCACGTCGTGTGTACCCAGAAGCGACAGCAGTGGATGTACCTAGAGGGTGGAGGTGTCCCTACACCTGCCTCTATTCATACAACCCTCCCGAGGCTGGCAGAGTTTACAGAAACAGTCAGGGATGAGGGCAATCAGCCTCTTCGATTGGGGTAAATCCTCCTCTTTGAAGCCCACCTTCTTTCCTCATAATTTTGGCCTTTGGCTTTACAGTGCGGGCTCTATGATCCTGCTTCCTTTGAACTTCCCGGTTGAAAGCCGGGATGGGTGGTTTGTATGGAATCCCAAGTTTTCATTCAGGTGCTCTCACCTTGGAAGACTGGCTTTTTAGCAGAGGGTGGTTTCTGGGGGAAAATATGTGGGCCAGACGCGTTTATGATGTCGCACTAGTAGCCAAACTGTCCCAGAATGATAAAGTGAAATGAGCATGCGACTAAAGGGGAGCATCCGTTCATCTCCAGAATTATGGTTCCTGAGTGTGGCTCAGGTCTTAGAGGAAATGGGTGTTGGAAAGAGGGCATGCTTGCCAGCTGTGGCAGGCTCCTTGCCAAGGGGAAATGAGCCTGCTCCTTGGAAGCCGGAGGCAAGAAGAAACCATGAAAGCTTACTGGCGTCCCTCTCCCCTCCCCACCCCAGGTGAGAACAACTGAGCTACTCTGACTGTTGTTAGATTACTCTTGTTAATTACTTAGCAACTTGAAGAACCAACAACCCAGCTCCTGTAATCAACATCCATTAACTTGGAAGACTTGCTTTTGGGCTGTCTGAGGTTTGAAGATTTCCCCAGCTGGGCACTTTTATCTACCCATCTACTCACCTTTAATGTATATATTTGGCTTTTACATTATTTATATAATTATAAGTGTATATACACATACATGCATACATACATACATATGATCCTCTGGAGTAGGAAATGACAACCCACTATCCAATATTCTTGCCTGGGAAAATCCCATGGACAGAGGAGCTTGGTGTGCTGCAGTCCATGGGGTCACAAAGAGTTACACAACTTAGCTTTTAAATAACAACAAATCATATATGTGACTTTGAAAAAATAACCAGCTTTCTTTTCCATGCATATATAATAGTAGAGTGAGAATCTGACTTTTTGCATTGTTAACAGTTGATGGTAACTAAGACAAGATTTTAGATGAAAAAAAACAAGATAAAGTTCACTGAACTGAGGCCAAGGGCAAGCTGACCTACTGGTACCCTCTCTACTTCACCCCTCAGATGACATGATATCTTCTCTTTCCCCACTCTTCTGTATCCTCAAGTGAAGGGCACTCCCACTGGTTGCCAGTCCAGGGTGTACTTGAAAACAATTTCCTGCTTGCTGGAAGTATAGAATTAGTCATATTTCTTGCCTGATGGGTTATTATACCAGTGAAGCCAGACCTTACAAAAACAAAGGCTTTGAAAGGAAGTATGCCTGGACTGTGGAGAGCTTATTTTATTTTCTAGTGGCTTGTTTGGTTAAAGTGGCTGTCTAGTAAACAGGAGATCCTGAGCTGGAATCACAATGAGGCTTCAACTTGAAGAATAAAGGGAACGTTTTAAACTTTGGCTGCAAATATTCCTGTCTCTGGTCTTTACAAAGGCAGGCCTCTTGATTTGAACTTGGCCCTTCCTGGCTACTCTCACTTGGTCTTTCAAGGTGCAGGGTAAACTCCTCTGGGAACTTGTCTTAGCCCTCCTTTCCCTCTGGCTTCTGAGTGGTCTGCCCAGTATGTGGGAAGTGCCTCTAGCATTCTGTTCCCTTAGCACCTGTGCTTCCATCCATCCTAACACTTGCCTTACTTCATGTCTCTCACTGGACTCTAGTGAAACTGCAACCCCTTAGGAGTGGAGACCGTATGCTTTTGACGTTTTATACTCCCAGTCTATAGTATACTACCTGACCTGTGATAGGTATTCAATAAATGCTCGTGAAATGCATGAGAAATAAATCCGCGGAGCTTTTGTAACTGACTCCCTAAGGGTGCATGGGACTTTCTTAGGATTTCTGAGAGGTTTGAAGGTAGGGAGGCTTTTAAAGGAAGTGCCCCCTCTCTTTAGTCTTCTGATGCTCAAAGGCTCTTCTAGAGCAGTGGTTTTCATCTGAGAGGGATATTTCTGCCTAGGGCATGCATGTTTGAGATAATGCAGGGTCTGGCTTGATATTTTGTGCCCATGGGCCAGCGATGCTAAATGTCCTGCCGTGCATGGCCTTTTCATACAAAATTCCCAACCCAAGACCAGGGAACAATCAGTTTCCCCAAGCTCACTGAGAAACACTGAGAATAAGGAATTTCACCAGTGGAAATGGTATAGGAAATATAATACATGATACTTAACATCTGAGATTTAGTTTCTGCATCTGGAAAAAATAGGCACACTACTGTTTAGTTGTGAGTATTAAAGAAAAGAAAAGGGCTTATTAAGGGTGCCCAGAAAGTAGATTCACTGTAACTGTTATTTGTACTACCATCCTTCTTTCAAAAACCAATACTGTTTGGAACCTGTTTTCTACCCTGAATTTTCACTTATTCATGCCAGTTTTTGTAATTAGTAACAAATTAGAAGGTTTTTTTTCCTTGTAGTGTATAACCTGTTAAGTAAGCTTGAACTTGTAAAAGTGTTAAGAGCAAGTAGGTGGCTCATTCATTTTGCTGAACCTGTAGCTTTGAGTTTACATTGAAAATGAGATGCCGTCTGTTTATTTTATGGCTATCCTGAGTTAGGTTTTCTTTGAATTAATTACATCTTAGGCGTAGTCCCTAACCTGGTTACGATCCAAGTCTTATACCTGTGGGCAGCTTAAAGCTGTGCTTTCCAGCCACAGAATGTGTTATGGTCTGCATTCAGATTGAGATTGTATTGGCATCCATTTTCTTCTTAAAAACATGTTGTAAGAAATTACTCCATTAAGCTGGAGAACTAGGACCTCTAGAAAGGAGGTAGCCTGCAGAAACCAAGAGTAATCCATTCTCCATGGAGACTGTGGAGACAGTTGTATCCATTGAGACACTTTTCTAACACAAGTTGTAAGCAGAGGGAAAAAGTAGATTCATCTGGCATAGTGTTGTATCCACCTCTGTATTCCAAGATTGGTACCTGGCAGTTTGGCAGACCTTAGTAATTTTTTCCTGAGCGAAGTATTGGGTTAGCCCAAAAATTCATTCAGGTTTTTCCATACAGCGTTATGGAAAAAAGTGAATGCGCTTTTTGGCCAACCCAATATAAATGCTTCAGAGTAAAAGAAAACTTTTCCTACCTTGGTCCCCATTTCCTCTCCCTGCATCATCCTCTGCTGTATAAGAAAAATGGAATGGAGGAATACTATATATAGTGTTTCTGTTCTAGATCTAATAGAATAATAGTTCCTCTTCCATGGCAGAAAGATGAGTCCCAATATTCACCACCCCTCCAGAAAGATTTCCAATAGAAGGCTGTGTGCTGTAAATGACATTGGGCTAGGGGATCTACATTTTCCATCTAAAATGAACAAGCTAACTTATCAGATAGCCTCTGATTAGTCACTCAGTGCTCACATTCTATAGTTTTTCTCCTGTGAAAGAGTAACAAAACTGCCCTTCACCAAAATATTGTAAGGATAAGTAGTCCTAACAGTGGCTGGGTAAAGAGGAGGGAACAAGAGAGTTGGAACCTCATGGCAAAGAGCAGCAGTCATGAATAGTTTGTACCCTGCTGGCCTTCAGAACTGAGTCACAATCACAATGGGAGATAAAGACATTGTCTTGATTAGAAGGGTACAGGAGTTATTTTTTTCTAACTTTGGGCTGGATGGTAAAGTGGATTTGCTAATACCTCACCCCAGTAGCAAGTTTACCCCTTATGGGAGCACATGTCTTTGTGACATTGGCAGCCTGGGCTCCTGCAGCAAGTACCTGGGACCCAGAGAGAGAGAGGGCCCAACTACAGATGCCTTGCTCCCTTTCACAGGGTTGCATGTGTATACTTGTCTTCTCGCCAGAGGAGAGCCCGTCGAGAGTAAAGAGAAACCAGCAGTGCCCTCCTCTTGGATTGCCCCCCATGGCACAGGAATCAAGGAGGAAGATGGCTGTCCAGGTGCTAGCCGGCCTCCAGTTTTTCTAGCTGCGTTTGCATGTAGGGTACATGGCTTTGTGCACTTCTCCTTGGTGGGGCTTTTTACCTGACCCATGATAGACTCTTCGCGAGGTTGGGTGAACGAATGAATCAGTGAATGAGTGGCAGACTGAATGAATGGGTAAGCTTATGGGTGCATCTGATTTCTGCAGTAGGCCCCACGTTCTCCCCAAGGAGAACCCTTAGTTGCATTCATCTGCAGAAGTGGACGTTGTAAAGGCAGTGCAACTGTCAGCCTGCTTGCCTTGTGACTCCGTGCAGCATCCCAGGGTCAGTGTTCAGCTACTCGCTACTCAAGTCTCCTGCATTTCACTTTTCACCAAGGGTCTTTTTTGTTTTTAGTCTTTTTAAATATTTATTTTGTTTTGTATCCCACAAGATCAGACTTTCCTGCAGTAGCAGCTTCAATCAGTCACTCAGTTTTAGACCTTGAGAGTGATGAATGGAAGCCCATCATGGAAAGCTCCTGTCCAGTGACTATGCATGAGGGAGAGGTGGGAGCCCTAGCCTGACTTCCTACCATTCCCAGCTCTTCTCCTGATTTCTAACTGGTTGGACAAGACTTCAGTCGAATCCTGCTCTTACCTGGCCCCGCCCTTGCTAATTCCTTTCAGTCCACCCTTCTTTCTCTTCTGTCTTGCTGTGCACTTAGGCCAGAAGGAAGCAGGGCTGGTGCTAAGAAGGTGAAGACATGTGGAATATGTGATAACATGTAGCCAGTGTAGCTGTGTCCTATCCACATGCTGAGTGAGTCACAGTAGATGCCCTGGGGACACATTACAGGAGGGGCAGCCAGGGATCCAAAGCCTGTTCCTGTTCCCTGGGGAGTAAGCATCAGACATTGTACATTTGGTAAATTAGGAGAAAGAGGAGAAAATTGCAGACTCTCTTTCTCTGGCATTGGGCATTTGCTGTTAATAAGCTGGAGAACATTGCCTGTGTGCAAAGAACTCTACTAGATTTGGGGGGGAGTCCATAAAGAAGAAAGCTTAGCCTTCCCTTGTGTCCACTTGGCTGGAGACAGATTCAGATGAAAGCTGAATGATATAAGTGCTAAATAAAAGTACAAGCAACATAACGTGGGAGGTCTGAGAACAGACAGAGCATTTAGTTCAGAGCTGGACAGGACGGGATGACCTAACCAAGGGGACCGCCTTTGAGTGAGCTTTGGAGCACAATACTCATGAGTGGGCGATGGGGAAAGGACATAGAACAGAGGGCTGTGAGTGGGATGTGTGTTCCCTAATGACGTTCCCCCCACCAGGTTCTAGCATTGTGGCTGTTTAGCCCGCTATGGGCAGGGTAGTGAACGGGCATGCGCCTGTCTCGTCTGATACATTCCTTTTCCTATGGGCTCCATTATCCGCTTGGCCAGACCTCCAGCACTCCCTGCAACCCAGTTGGATCTTGCCTGCAGTCCTTTTGTCCCAAGAGGGAGCTAGGAAAGCTGCTCTCCTGATTCCTCCCCACTTTTCTGATGTGGATGTCACAGCACTACCAGCTCAGAGCTGGCTCATGAGAGCACACTTGGCTATATTTAGTCTGATTTTTCTAAAGTGTGGGTGCAAGAAGCTGCTCGTGTAGCTTGCCTCCCAAGGGAAGAGCGCACGGGGTGGTGGTTGTCGGGGGCCGCCTCACTGCCTTCTCTCTGCAGCCTTTCTCCCAGGGCACTTGGTGCTGAGAGGAACCAGCTGGCAAGTTCAGTTCCTTTGTTCCTCAGCTGCTGTTGATACTCTGGAAGGTGTTTGGTGCTATTCTGTCCAGAAGTCATTTTTATAACCCAATTGTATTAGTGTCTGTATATTAGTTGCTAATGAAGGAATGCAGATCCTCAGAGTTGGGATAAGACCAACAAAATATAATAGGTAAAATAAAAGCCATCCTCACTTTTAAGTGTAGTTTGATTTTATTCGTTATGTGATTCCCTGATATTATGAGGTAAACAGCAGGAAGTAAAAGTGATCCTAATTGTTGTTGTTCAGTCACTAAGTCGTGTCGGGCTTTTTCCGACCCCATGGACTGCACCACACTAGGCTTCCCTGTCCTTCTCTATCTCCCGGAGTTTCCTCATAATACGAGTGTGTTTATTCACTAAAGACTCAACACTTAATCTCTCTCCACCAAAAATTTACTTTCCACTCAACACCCACAATTTTGTAGGTTGGGCTCTCTTAGTCTGTTAATTGCTCAGTTATGCAATTGTGCAGGCAAGTTGACTGCAAAGAGAAATTTCAGATCATGCAAAAGAGGAAAAAAATTCATGGACTCAATGAAAGTAATATTGGAAAACTGACAGAATGAGACAGCTGTGACCCAATTAAGATTTGGCTTACTTAGGCCAGGTAACCATTAAACAAGAGAAAACTGACCTACGATGCTGATTTAGTAGGAACCAAGAAAAGAATTAGACCATCTAAGAATTAAGAGAAGTCTCTGGTGAAAAATAATGCCCTGAAATACTTGGGGAGAAAATGATCTCCTTTATAAATCGGCTGTGAAAAGTCAAACAAAGTGAAAAATGTTTTGTCCTACAGACATAAATCTTGTTGGAGGAGCTATATAACAAAAAAATTGACTTTTTTTTGTTCTAAGAATTAACAGGTACTTAAAATTTTAATCTAAGTTGTTTAAACTGGAGATAAACATCTCCATTTCTCTCTCCAAGTAACATTCAAACTGTTTCACTCTTAATTTTTGAAACTTGAGTCTGTATTTCCTTCCCTCTCTGTTTTACATTAGTACTTTAAAAAGTTTAAAGTTCAGATTATTTAGGTATAATTTACATTCAGTAAAATTTACCTTTTGTAGTTCTTTGAGTTTTGACAAACATATACAATTTATTCAGTCTTGTAACCACGAAGAAAATCAAGTTCAGTTGCTACACCCTGAAAAGATTTCTTGTTCCCTTTAGTTACACTTTGTTCACAGTCTCTGATAAACACACTGTTCTGAGTTGTCTTTATACTTTTGCCTTTTCCAGAAGGTTGTATAAAGTATCATATACTATGATAAAATGATATCATCTATATTGCCATTTGAGTCTGAATTCTTTCATGGAGTATAATGCATTTGAAGTTCATGATTCAGCCCTTTTAATTGGTGAATAGCAAGCATTCCATTGAATGGATGTACCACAGTTTATTCACCAATTATATGTTTAGATTGTTTCCAGTTTGGGGTAATTGTGAATAAATGACTGTTAGCAGCTGCATACTGGTTTTTGTGTAAACATAGTTATTTCTCTTGTATGAATAGCTCAGAGTGGAATTTGAGTCAGTGTGTGTTTTAACTTTATAAGAAACTGCCAAACTGCTCTCTAGAGTTACTGTCTCATGTATATTTTTCTCAATTTGGATTTTTTCTCTATTACTCATCTGCTCATAATGAGGACCTCACAAGAATAAGAGAATTACATTAATGGGGACAATTAGAAGGAAACAGTTTTCCAGAAGTGAGTTCCCTGAGCTATATTATGGAAGAACATGCAAGTAAAGCAATGGCAGATATATATCTTGGTTTCCAGGTTAGTCCATACTTCAAGGATGGATTTGGCCTGGAAACATCACTGGTTTTACATCCAAAAGAAAGCTGTTAAGTTCCCTTTATAATAAAAGTAACAGGAATTTTCCATCAAGTTCTGGATATTGATTTTTTGTTTTGTTTTGGTTGTTATTGTGGAAAACCAAATAAGGAATGCAGCCCAGATGAGGGAGAGCTTCCCTTTGGAGGAAAATTGGGGAAGGACATGCTTGAGAGGCCACAGATGAGTTGAACTGGAGCAGGAAAATCTTACCTCCCGTCCCTGGAAGGAATTGGTCTTGCCTGCCAAGGGGAGTTGCCGGTGGAGCCAAGGACTCCATTTTATGAAGCCTAAGAAAAGGTTAATCGATTCAATCTCTAGTGATTTAAATTTTAAGTGTGGCTGTGTGTGATCTGATTGAAAATTGGGTCTTTCACGACCTCTCCCTTTATACAGTGGGAGCAGTCTTGATTCACCTGCAAAGACCAGATTTTGCTCAGCTACAAATTAGATGGAGGGCTTTACCACAGAATTGCTTCCAAGTGCAAAACATAGTTTTGGAGTTATAATTTGGGTATGGATGCATTAGGATTTTCAGAATTTCCCAGTAGTCTTGGGGTATTTAAGTTTGGGATAGCCCAGAATTTGTATGATACATGGTTGCCTTAAAGCAGTGCTACCCTGTTGGAGGTTGTAAAATGTCAGTTGAGGGTTTTTGTGTTTATTTTTGAGAAGGTGCCTATGCATTACATAGAGGTGAAAATATAATATTAACCAGGCTTCAATAGAAGAACGTTGCACTTAATTTTGTTTAGAGTTGCCTGTTTTCCCCATGATGACAGTGGTTTATAGCTGGAGGAAAGAGAGCAACCAATAGCCAAGAAATGAACATTCACCTCCTGGTCTTGGCTGAGTCATCACCCTTTTTTTCCTTCCATCTCTGACATTAGAACCAGATGTGTGTCAGTACTTTGTGATGCCTTAGCTTTTGCTTTGTTTGTTTTCTGCTCTCTGAGATAACTTAACCACAATGTAAAAAAAAAAAAAAAAAAAACTGCCTGAATAAACTATAGGATTGCCATTTGGTGTTAAGTCATCTTGGAAATTTAGGTGAGTATAGCATTTACTTCCTATAGCTTAGAAGTGAAATATTCTTCATTTTATACTCGCAGATATTTATTGAGCATCCAGTGTATGCCAGTCTCTAGCAGAATTTGATTTATAGTCCTGTAATACCATGGATAAGCTTAGGAAAAACAAGTGTTCTGAAGACAGATCTGCTTAGGTAGTATTTCCTTAGTAATGAGATTCTTCCGGGGCACTTGGTGATAACATCCATGTTCCTCCTCTCCTCCCTTGGATGGTATGTTTATGAGTCAGAAATGTAACTCAGTTGGTAAAGAATCTGCCTGCAATGCAGAAGACTTGGGTTCGATTCCTGGGTCAGGAAGATCCCCTGGAGAAGGAAATGGCAACCCACCCCAGTTTTCTTGCCTGGAGAATCCCAGGGACAGAGGAGCCTGGTGGGCTACAGTCCATAGGATCGCAAAGAGTTGGACACTACTTAGCAACTAAACCACCACCAATACCGTGGATAAGCTTAGGAAAAGCAGGTGTTCTGAAGACCGATCTGCTTAGGTAGTGTTCCCTTAATGATGAGATTCCTCTGGGGCACTTGATAACATCCATGTTCCTCCTCCCCTCCCTTGGATGGCATTCTTTTGAATCAGAAATGGGGCCTTGAATCTAACACATGGCCTGAGTCATTCTTAATAAGTATATTTGGAGATGCTGGTATGGGGGCAAGATTCTCAATCTCAGATTACAAGAGGGGACTGAAGTTCTCATGGAATCCTTGACCCCCTTAAACTATATGCACAGTATGTCTATGGACATTGTATTTTTCATGGGAAAGGGGACCAGGGCTGTCATTCTGTTCTCCAGGGAATAAAGATGAATGTGATCTTCTTTAGAACAACCATTTGACTTTTTTTTAATATATTCTGATAAATGTCTAGTGCCAACAACTATGTCTGGCACATAGAAAGCATACAACTATTTGTTTAGTAAACAGGAAGATTAACATCTTTTCATTAGTTACTACTTGTTACTCTAAGCCAGCCTCTTGATGGCCATTCTCCAGATGTTGTTGTTCAGTTGCAAAGTCTTGTCTGACTCTGCAACCCATGGGCTGCAGCACACAGGCTTTCCTGTCCTTCGCCATCAACTGAGTTTGCTCAAACTCATATCCATTGAGTCGGTGATGCCATCCAACCATCTCATCCCCTGTCACCCCCTTCTCCTCCTGCCTTCAATCTTTCCCAGCATCAGAGTCTTTCCCAATGAGTCAGTTCTTTGCATCAGATGACCAAACTATTGGAGCTTCAGCATCAATCCTTCCGGTAAATATTCAGGGTTGATTTCCCTTAGGATTTATTGGTTTGATCTCCTTGCTGTCCAAAGGACTCTCAAGAGTCTTCTCCAGACATTAGTTTTCATAATGCAATGAGATAGTTGATTTCCCAGCCGATAGCTGAGAGACTTCAGGTCCAGAGAAGATAGATAATTTCTCCAAGGCCCCACAGCTAATTGGTAGTGGGACTGGGCTTTGTTGCCAACTTTGCCATGTTCCAGTGAAAGTGAAAGTTGCTCAGTTGTGTCTGACTCTTCGCGACCTCATGGACTATGTAGTCCATAGAATTCTCCAGGCCAGAATACTGGAGGGGGTAGCTGTTCCCTTCTCCAGGGGATCTTCCCAACCTAGGAATCAAACCAAGGTCTCCTGCATTGCAGGCGGATTCTTTACCAGCTGAGCCACCAGAGAAGCCTAAGAATACTGGAGTGGGTAGCCTATCCCTTCTCAGCGGATCCTCCTGACCCAAGAATCAAACTGGGGTCTCCTGCATTGCAGGCAGATTCTTTACCAGCTGAGCCACCAGGGAAGCTTTTTCCAGTCCTGTGTTGCTTTCTGGTTTCGTTTCAGTTTGGTAGTTTGGCTCTACTTTACTAGCTGTTTGTTGGAAACGTTGATAATGTAAGGGGAAGAATAAAACAGTGTAATAAACAAAACATTGCTTATTTGGGCTCTACAGTAGGGAAAACTCTTTCAGGTTTTTAGATCAAATCTCTAATAAGATATTTATCTTGATCTCGGCTCTCTGCACTTTAGTTTCCCTCTGTGTAAGAGCCTGAGGTCTTTGGGTTTTTGTTGCTGCTGTTTACCCCTGTGGGTTTCCAGATTCACTTATGTACCCAGCACAAATAAGTGCGCATTCCTATTTGGATAATAAACATTCATTGTGCTCTTATGATAAGCTCGGCTCTGTGAACAGCACTCACCGGGTGATATGAAAGAATGTAAGGCCACCGACCTTCCCCTCATGGGGCTTACGGTTGCTTCAGATTCAAGGCTTGGGTTGTGAATGTATCTTAATGAAAAAAAAAAAAAGATATGGACTTGGGCAGAGTGGGCAGTGTAGGGGGCTCTGCTTTCAATCAGAGGGAGTCGCTATGCCCACAGCAATGGTCCTCACTGCCCTTGACTCCCCAGAAGATGTTCTTACAGGGTGTTTTTTTTGTTTGTTTTGTTGTTCATTTGTTTTTTTAAGACTTCTATGGAAAGTTTGATCACAGCCTGGAGAAATTGAAAAACCAAGCAAGCTAAAGTAATAAGATACGGGAAAAGAAAGGAACAGAGGAACAGATGTGAGAAACATTTCAGAGTGAGGGGGTGAGGAAGAGTAGGATTTGTGATTGTGTAGTTATAGGGTGTGACAGCCACATAATTGCTCCCAACTCTTCAAAGACAATCCACTGCCAGTAAAATCAAGCCCAAACTCCTTAGCAGTCAGGGACCTTTCCAGAATGTCACTGCCCTCCTGCTTCAGGCTGATCTCCACTCCTTTCCCATAGGGACCTTCCCTGATACTTGAGGGGCCCAGGGATACAGTGCACACTGACTCCCTACCGTATTGTTTATGCTGGTCTCCCCACCTAGAAGGTCTTTCTTCCACATGTTCATTTTGCACATCCTTCTATGTGCATGTCTAAGGCAAGAGAGTAGGTGGGTAAGTCAGGGAGATTTCATGTGTGACGAGCAGGATTGCCAGTACCAGCAGTTTAAGGGACGGGATGAGGAAGAGGAGGCTGAAGGAGATGGGAAGAAGCAGCCAGTGGAAGGAGGCGTACCATTTCAGAGTGGAGAGTCTCAGCATCACTTGATGAACTAAGATAGCCAACAAGACATATGCTTGGTAGTACCCAGTGGTTTGTTAAAAATTTAAGGCATTCTGATGAAATGGGGAGGCAAATCCACATTATAAACTTTGGGGGTGTTGAGGAAGCGACTCTTGATGCAAATGTATCATCAAGAAATGGAAAGAAGAGGTGTGAAAGTGGAAAGGAAAGGGAGTTGTGGAAAGGGAGTAGTTATGGAAAGGGAGAGATCAAGGTCAAGGGAGTTGTAAATATTGTGAGAACTTGGAAGAAGGAAAACAGGGGGTCTCACATAGGTGGGAAGCAGTTCAAAGCAAGATATATTTTTTCTTAAGCTATGAAATATTTGAGAGTGTTTCTAGATTGTGAATTGACCCAGTGGAGAGGGAGATTTTGAAGATACAAAGGATAAAAGAGGTAACCTTTAGAGCAAGGGCCATCAGCACCAGCAAGAGTTTAGCTGTATTATGTCTTGGTGAAGATGTTCTTTCTGGAAAGGGTGGTTGGTACAGGTAAGGAATGTTATAACTATAAAATAAAACATGACTATTAAAAATATTACTAGCTATACTGTGATAGGCACTGTTCTAAATTTGTCACACGTTAATTCATTAACCTTCACATGAATCTTGTGAAGTAGGTACCATCATCATCCCTATTTACAAATAACAAAAGAGGTGCAGAGATGTTAAGTGACTTGCTTGTGGTCACTCAACTAGTTCATGGTAAAGCTGGAATTTGATTAAAAACAGAAGATGTTTGTGACTTCCCCAGCAGTCCAGTGGATAAGACTTCACCTTCTAATGCAGGGGGTGCGGGTTTGATTCCTGGTCAAGGAGCTAAGCTCCCACATGCCTCACAGCCAAAAAAAACCAAACCCTAAAACAGAAGCAATATTGTAACAAATTCAATAAAGACTTTAAGAATGGTCCACAAAAAAAAAAAAAAAAAAAAGTCTTAAAAAGATGTTCATCCCATTTCCTAGTTAGGACACTTTGGGGAATACTGGATTCAGACATTATCATCTTCAGAATTTTTTAAATTATGAGACTGTTAAATGATCACCTACTAATATACTGTTATGTCAGTCATATCAATGAAGATTTTTTAAAGGATGATCTCTAAGGACATCCACTGTGGATCAGTGACAATTTCTTGCCTGAGTTTATTTTGTAATAACTAACTCCAGGTAGGACAAGGATGGACTCGAGAATTTTGAATTCTCAAATGTTGAAAGGGGATAATTTTCAGAACATGAATCCTCTTTTGGAAAGGTTAGGCTTTGTGGGGGTGGGTGGAGGGTGCTTGCCTGTGGAGCAGGGGTTGGATGTACAGGCCAGCCAGCAGGTACCACAAGGGCACCCTCATTCTACAGCCTGGTTTCAGGGTTTCAGGAAAATAACAGCAAGTAGAAGTGATGTCAGAAAGGTGAAAAGAAAAAAGGTGAAATGATGCTGAAAATAAACTTGGCCAACTGTACAGTTTTGCCAAGATGGGAACATCATCTCCATTTCCTTCCATCTCCTGCCTCCTTTCTGCTTTTAAAGGCCTTAAGATTTAGGTTTCCAAGGTGCTGAGGCCATTGTCCCTGATTCTAATGATAAGGGAGAGTGATTTTCCCCAGCTAATGTTCCGTCTATTGCTAGCTAAGTGCCTCTCTACAACCCCACGAAGCTCCTGCCTCCCTCTGACCTGCTTTGCCTGGCCAGGGTTTCTTAACTGAAATTCAATCACTTGGCTTTGGTGCCCGCGTGTTTGCTGGGGCTCACCCCAAGGCCATCATCATTGCAATCCTACTGCCCTGGCTTGCCTTCCCAAGTACAGCCTCTCATTGGAGCCACAGCTGACCTATTGGCAGCTGGACCAGGCGCTCCTGTTCCCGTTTCATAAATTAGGATGTAAAGGCTCTCTTGCCCAGGGTCACATAAGTCATTAGTGACAGAGCTCAGATTTAGAACTCAGTCTCAAGTCTTTTTTATTATGGCTTCTGTGATTGCTGCCATGATTTGGAAGGAATGCTACAGTGCCTACTTTGAAGTGGGATACTCTAAAAGGGAGCAAGAATTTTCTTCAATTATGAGTGAAGGCAGCCAGAATGGGGCCTGAAGTCAACTTCCCTGGAGGTCTCTAATCCTTGGCTGAAGTGATAAGTTTCTCCTCTCTCCTAGTATTTTATTGATTCTCTATAACTGTATCTTCTAAATAGAGTGATATTTAAACAAACATTTTTCAGGTATGGAAAATTTTCCTATTTACCATAGAAAGAAAAAAATATGAAAACAGAAATAAGAAACTAAGAATAACAATAGTTAACATTTATTAGGTACTTGCTGATATTCGCAGCTGCGACTGCTTTTCAGCCAGCATACACTGATACAGCTATTACTGGTTATTGATAGACAAGGACTTTCCTGATGGATTGGGGTCCAGGCCATACTGGTGGTCTTAAATACTCTGACTGTTCCCCAAAACCCTACAAGATGATTGTTAGTATTCATCTCCTACATGACAAAATTAAGGACCAGACAGATTAAAGAATTTCCCCCAAATCGTTCATTTTTCAGTCACCTAGTCATGTCCAACTCTCTGTGACCCCATGGACTGCAGATGCCAGGCTGCCCTGTCCTTCACTGTCTCCCAGAGTTTGCTCAAACTCTTGTCCATTGAGTTGGTGATGCCATCCAACCATCTCATCCAGTGTCACCCCCTTCTACTCCTTCCCTCAATCTTTCCCAGTGTCAGGGTCTTTTCTACTAAGTTGGCTGTTCACATCAGATGACCAAAATATTGGAGCTTCAGCTTCACCATTAGTCCTTCCAACTAGTATTCAGGGTTGATTTCCCTCAGGACTGATTGCTTTGATCTCCTTGCTGTCCAAGAGACTTTCAGGAGCCTTCTCCAGCACCACAATTCAAAGGCACCAATTCTTTGGTTCTCACAACCATATGTGACCTCTGGGAAGACCATAGCCTTGGCTTTACAGACCTTTCTCGGCAGAGTAATGTCTCTGCTTTTCAGCACACCGTCTAGGTTTGTCATAGCTTTCCTGCCAAGAAGCAATCGTCATCTGATTTCATGGCTGCAGTCACCATCCTCAGTGATTTTAGAGCCCGAGAAGAGGAAATCTGTCACTACTTCTACCTTTTCCCCCTTTATTTGCCATGAAGTAATGGGACCAGATGCCGTGATCTTCGTTTTAAGCCAGCTCTTTCACTCTTCTTCACCCTCATCAAGAGGCTCTTTAGCTCCTCTTCGCTTTCTGCCATTAGAGTGGTATCATCCACATATCTGAGGTTGTTGATGTTTCTCCCGTCTGTCTAGATTCCAACTTATAACTCATTCAGTCCGGCATTTCTCATGATGTGCTCAGCGTATAGGTTAAACAAACAGGGTGACCAGCTGGTAAATGATGGATCAAGAATTCAAACCCCAATTCAGATGACTTCGGTGCCCATTCTGTTGCTATTAAACAAGGAGGCCACCCTGATACACCCAGTAGATCACCCTGGGAGAGTTTATATTTCTTTCTTGACTTTATGTAGGTAATTGACTGTACCTGGGGTAATTTTATTCTGCCCCCTTCCCTTCTTAAAAAATGTCTGTTAGCATGATGCTCAGTCTCATTCTCTTCACACACAGCACTTCTGAGGACAGAGATTAGAGCTCTTGAGAGGGCAACAGATACGTAACTGTCCACGTTTCTCAAGGTATCATCACAGCGCTAGTCCTGTAATTTGTTGATGGCTATTGTCAAGGTCTCAACCAAAGAAAATACATTTTATAATGAAAGGTGTATGCATTTCAGGCTTCTCTGGTGACTCAGACGGTAAAGAATCTGCCTTCAATGCAGGAGACCCGGGTTCGGTCCCTGGGTAGGGAAGGTCCCCTGGAGAAGGGAATGGCTGCCCACTCCAGTATTGTCTGAAGAATTCCATGGGCAGAGGAGCCTGGCAGGCTACTGTCCATGTGGAGTGAGAAATCGGTGCAAGATGAGGACAGGATCCAAGTTCATTGTAGAACTTAGAGTTGTAACAATTTCTTTTTGGTTATGCCTGTCAACTTCCCGTCAACTTTTATTACAGCTTAGTGATTGATGTACTTTGATTACTGCCAAGGCATTTTATTCTTAAAAATGTTCTTTTAACAAGGTTTTCTACCTTTTCTTCTGAAGTTTCATCTTGGTCTCCTAGTTATTGGTCTCCTATCTAGTTATTCCCTAATGTAGCAGTCCCTAACCTCCTGGATCTAATGCTTGTTGATCTGAGCTGATGTAATAATAATAGAAATAACAGGCACAATAAATGTAATGCACTTGAATCATCTGGAAACCATCCCCCCCCCACCAACCCCAGTCTGTGGAAAAATTGCCTTTCACAAAACCAGTCCCTGGTGCCCAAAAGGTTGAGGACCACTGCCCTAATGTCTCATTGATATTTTCTTGTTTATACTGTGGAGGATGTTCAACCATTTTTATTCTTAACGTTCTAAAACCTTTGATCATGTAAACATTCAGAATCACTGTTATTTTTATATTAAGCTACTACTTAACTATGTCCTCCAAGTGCTGCATGAATGCTCAGTCTTGTCCAACTCTTTGCCATCCCGTGGACAAAGAATCCAAGCTCTTCTGTCCATGGAATTTTCCAGGCAAGAATACTGGAGTGGGTTGCCATTTCCTCCTCCAGGGGATCTTCTCGACCCAGGGATCAAACCCACGTCTCCTGCACTGAGGCAGATTCTTTACCACTGAGTCACCAGGAAGCCCTTTAAATGTTAGATATTTGTAAATTAGGGTTACACTTTCAGATAATGAGACATGCCCATTTTTTTTTTTATATATGTGAACATAGACAGATATTCTCTACTATTTATTGAGGGTTTACTGTACACCAAGGATTGTGGCTTATAACAATTTTTTTCTAATGCCTGCTACAATATATGTATTCCAGTTTTGCATATGAAGAAACAAGCTTTGGTTAAGTATTTGTCTGAGACTACTTAATAAAAGAAACTGAGAATGAAGCCTGTATATGTGTATATGTTTAAGAACATCATCATAGTGTCTAAATTCTTTGAGTACTTACTATGTGCAAGGAAGTGTATTAAGCACTTTATAAACGTGAGATTTTATTTTTATTAGTTTTGTGAGCTTAATTTCAAAATGAGTTATTTCCTTTAAAAATTGCTTAAAATGAGGTATTGTTTTCTTAGTGTCCTATAAACTTATCACTAATTCCAAACAAAACTTTGTTTGTTAAAACTCTTCTCAATACATTCGTATGGTATTCCATCAATCTTTTCTCATTGAAGAAAAATTTCCCCAAAGAATTCGGTTTAAGTAAGTCGATCTCTAGACCTGCTTAAAGCTGTCCTGTTTGGATTTCCTTTCACCAGTCTCCTTGAGTTGCCTTTCTTGGCGTCTGTGTTACCTTCCCTCCTCTAGGACCCTAGAT
The DNA here is from genome assembly GCF_054371585.1 of Giraffa tippelskirchi. Lineage (NCBI taxonomy): Eukaryota > Metazoa > Chordata > Mammalia > Artiodactyla > Giraffidae > Giraffa > Giraffa tippelskirchi. The sequence goes on along the minus strand of NC_137280.1, from coordinate 33,218,883 downwards.
CTATCTCTTCCTTTGTTTTCACCTTCGTTTTGATGGACCCCATCCCCCTGTTACCTCCTGAGAAAAGGTACATGGGAAGCATACTTCTGAGAACTTCGTATCTGATAAGGTGTGTATTCTACCCTTGTATTTAGTTGATAAATTGATTAGATAAGTTGATTTTAAAAATAAGTTGAAAATTGCCTTCCCTCACAATTTTGAAGCCTCTAATATCTTCTAGCTTCCAGTCGTGGTTTTGAGAAATCTGAAGCCTTACCACTCTTGATCATTGGTATGAAATACACATTTTTTTGAAATTATTAAATCTTCTATTTCTAGTGCTGAGAAACTTGATGAGAATATGCTTTGGTGTGAGTCTATTTTTATCCATTGCATTGTATACTTAGTGGTTTTTCAAAGTAGAAACTCATGTCATTCATTTCTGAGAATTTTTTTGAATTATTTATTTGATTTCCTTTTATCCAATTCATTCTGTTCTTTATTTCTCTGGCTGCTATTTTTGAGATGATAAATTTCCTGGACTGGTTCTTATTTTTGAAGTCTATGTTTCCTATTTTTCATCTCTGTTCTTTTTGTTCTGTTTTCTGGTAGATTAATTTTATCTTTCAAACTTCTATGGCACTTATAATTTCTACTATCATTTTTAACTTTCCAAAGAGATTTTTTTAGTTTTCTGAAGTTTTTATAGCATCCTAATCTTGTTTTGTGGATGTAATCTTTTTATATTTTATTGAAGATGGTAATGGTAACATTTTTATTTTTTCAACTGAAATTTATTTCACTCTCTATTTCTTCCAATACACTTTTCTTTCTATTCATTCTGATCTTTTTTGATTGGATATTGTCAGATGTTTGTAGATATTGGGCTTTCCTGGTACTTAAATAGCCCATGCTAAAAATTAGGAAGATCTCTATAAATTGGGTCTGTCAATCATGGTTTTCATTGTAAGATGAATTGGCTGGATATTTTTTAGAACAAGAGAGTGGGTCATCTTATGTCACGATTTCTAGGGTTTTTGTTGTTGCTGTTATTGTTGTTGGTGGTTTGTTTTTAATTGGGCTGGGCTGGTTAATTACTCAGAAGACCCAGTATTCAAACTCTAGTATCTGATTGCTGGGTATAAGCCTTGTCACTTATTAACTTCCATTATCCGGGTATATTTTATTATTTTTAAGAAAGTTGGCCATCTAAGTGTAGATTTTCTAGGAATGCCCATTTCCAAAGAGGATTCTTTTAACCAGAAATTTTCTTCCACTACAATTATAATCTGTGTGTGAGTTCCTAAAAGAATACCCGGTGCATAGTAGGTGCTCCAAAAACAACTGTTGCCTGAATTCATATTTTTCTCAGCACATCAGGCTATTTGAACAATGTACAATGGGATGAGAAAAAAGCCTAAGTTTCCTAACTTCCATCCTAGTGCTATAGTGTACATATAATTACTCAGATTTGACAAAAGCAGTCAGGCAAACTAACATATTAATAGATTCAACCCTGAAAGAGAGAGTGTTCTGTTTATGGAACTTCTTGGAGTAAGAGTGTATTTTATATTTGAGATCAGGGGTTATTGAGGTGGCAGCCAGCTGTAAGTTAGCCTGGAAAGGGCAAGTGGAAGCGTGCTGGCTCAGATCACAAAGCTGCTCCTCTTAGGAACCTGCAGACCCTTGTGTGTTCAGACGGCGGCATTTTGGAACTTGATTTAAGCACACATTCTGCTGACTGCTTCCTAGAGACTTGCCCATCTGCTCCTTTCTGCTGACTGGGTCTTTTTGAACTTAGATGTCCCCATGGGTCTCCCACAGCCGCCTCGTTCCATTCTGACCTAGCCTTTTCTCCTCGCTTGTCCTCTGTGTCTTCCCACCAGTTCTTCATCATTGGGGTGGAAATGGAGGAGAGCTGGGTGATGCTGAGCTGGCCTCTCTGGAAGAGCCAACTGTGGAACCCAGACGACTCGCCTGTTGGCATGACCAGATGCTCTGTGGTGACGCCTTTGTCGTCTGTTTGGACATCTGGGTTCCCAGTCTCAGGGTGCCACCAGTAGGTCAAGACTCCCTGAAAGAAGAAAGAGGTGAGCAAGACCTCTCCCCTGAGGGCTGTGAGACCACCATGTTTAAAGATAATCTTTCAGAAAAGCTTGAACTTAGACTCAGTCAGCCAACCATGTTGGGTTTGTCAGGAGATGAGAGGAAAAAAAAGGGTACTGTACAGGGAAATCGGGTAATAATGAGGAGAGTGTGGTGTCTGGAAATACATAAAGAAGAATCATTCACTATGTATGAAGGCAAATAATTTATCCAGTTAACACAGCTTTATTAAAAAAATAATTTATCCAGTTACAAAGACCTAAAAGCATAGTTTGTTGCAAACCTGAAGGTTTTTAAATTTTTTTTACATAATTCTCTATATTGTTAGTATCCTAGAGGGAGATACTATTAGAAATTCAAGAATTAAAAAATGCAACATAGCATTTCCTTACCAGTCAATTTAACTTTTTAAAATAATCATAATTACACATTTATTACATATACCCTTTGGAAAGTAGAAAGAAAAAAATATTATCCAAGGACCTAACTTCAAAAGACAGCCAATGTTAAGTATTTGGCGTATTTTCTTCTAGGCTTTTTCTTTGAATGGTTTTTGGTTTTGCATAGCAGGCATAAGGCATTTCACTTGCCTCATAGTAGATTTTTTTGGTCTTCAATTGGAGTCAACTGTGGTTATATTCTGATAATACATGTCTGTGATTTATTCTTGTCTTGTCATGAGGCTGAATAAGCAGTGCTTTAGTTCTTGGCTTGAATAAATTCTTTATATGCTTTTAACATAAAACATTGTTCAGATTAGAAAGTGAATAATCCTTAGAGCAAAGAAGTATGATGTATGTTTCACAACCCTTTTTAAAAAAAAGTATCAGATCTTAAAAAAAAAAATCAGAAGCACAAAAATGGCTTGGGGAAAATGTGTGAAACAAAGATAAGATTTTTAAGGTTTCTAGATGGGAGGCAGTCTCTCAGTGGCCCTAGGACACATCATAGATGCCTAGCATTGCTTATTAAATAGACAATAATTTTTATTACACATACCATGGTGGTCTCAAGGCAGAGAGGGAAACCTTATCTTTTCCCTTAGAAAAGGCACAGAAAAGAGTAGTTGAGTGCAATAGAGGCACTGCTGAAGCCAGTTAGAAATTCTGGCCCTGCCTTCACTACTAACTAGTTGCTACATCAGAGGCACTTGCCCTCAATATCATAACAAATAAAATGAGGTGGTTAAACTATATAATTTTAATGAGTTTCTCTCCTCCTCTGACTCAATGAGTTTATGATCCTGGGACCAAACACTGAGAATATAAAGATGCAGAAACCCAGCAACTTGACTCTCCCTTTACCTCCTCCTCCACATCTAGTCAGTTACTGGATTTGACCCCTTTTTGTTATCTAAGTCAGGGTCTGGCAAATGACCATCCTAGGGCAGAGTTATACTCATTTGTTTACAGATTTATTGCTGCTTTTGTACTGCAGCTTCCCTGGTGGCTCAGCTGGTAAAGAATCCGCCTGTGTTACTGGAGACCCTGGTTTAATTCCTGGGTCAAGAAGATACACTGGAGAAGGGATAGGCTACCCAGTCCAGTATTCTTGGGCTTCCCTGGTGGCTCAGCTGGTAAAGAATCTACCTGCAATGCGGGAGACCTGGGTTCGATCCCTGGGTTGGGAAGATCCCCTGGAGAAGGGAACAGATACCCACCCCAGTATTCTGGCCTGGAGAATTCCATGGACTGTGTAGTCCATGGGGTCGCAAAGAGTCAGACACGACTGAGCGACTTTCACTTGTACTGCAGTGACAGAGTTGGGAAATTGCAACACTGTCTGGTTAGCAAAGCTGTAAATATTTACTATCCAGACCCTTGACAGTAAAAGCTGATCAACCCCTGATCTAAATAATTTACAAACACATCTTGTCTCATTTTCACTACATTTGTCCTAACTTAGGTCTTCATCTCTTCTCACCTGGAGAACCCAAGAGCCTTAATCTTAGAGTTTCTCATTCTAGTTTTGAGCCTCCCAAATGTGTTGCACACAGATGCAGTATAATTTTTTAGAAAAAATTTGAAATGGCAATCTGCTTGCTTAAAACCCTCAAGGGGCACCCTGTTGAACTCAGGATAAAAATCCCAGTTCCTTACCTAATACACAGTTCTCAAACCACTCCACTGACATCTGAAGACCCTTCTAGTTGTGAGAGTAGGAGTTTGTTTGATGTGACACCTGTGGTATGAATTTCAGCCTTAGAAAACCCAACCTAACTCAACCAGGCTTAAGTACAAACAGGCTTTATATTGGCTTACCCAACTAAGAAGCCTGGGTGCAAATCTGGATGAAACCTTTCCCAAGGCTAGGTTTCTAGTTGTGTTATCTGAACTCTGCTTCTCTGTTGGCTCCTCTGCTGTGGTAGCCCTGTTCACACAGTGGCTTTCATCTTGGGAAGTCAGGACTGCCATAGCAGTTCCTGCCTCATAGCCTCCTTTGGAGACATTCTTTCCCACACATGTGCAGAGGTCTCTCTGAATGGACAGCATAGGTCATGTGATCCAGGATAAGGGGCCGTGCTGATGGGTTTAGAGCCAGTGCCTGTGCTTGAGCTCAGGAATTGGTGAAATCCCACCTGAACTGTAAGGAGTGGGAAGAGGAGGAGGGCATTATTCCAAAGGAAATATTGGGCTGTTGTGGAAACAGGATGGAGGTGGACTGGAACAAAATAACCAAGATTCACTGAGCATGCCATGAACAGGAGCCCTTTGGCAGTCATGCAGTAGTAGTTGCAATCAGTACCTGGAGAGGCAGACTATCACAAGATCTGGGAATTGTGATTGCCTTTCTTAGTGGTTCTTAATTCTGGCTCATCATTAGAAGGACCAGATGCCTGGGCTCTTCCAGGACCAATGAACTTGGGAGCTCTTTCTGCTTGGCCAAGTAAGAATGATTTAGTAAGTTCTCCAAGTGACTGAAATGTGTAGCTGAGGTGACCCATTGACTGGGCATATGCCCTGACTTCCTTTACTGGTCTGTGGAATGGGAACAATTCTATCATCCATCCAGATTTGGGGAATGCATAAATGAGGTGATTCTAGCATCCATCAGCCAGCCAGATTTGGGGGGTGAATAAATGAGTTGATATATGTAAGGAATATAGCCTACCTACTTACTCAAATAAACGGTAGTTTTTTTTTTTTTTTTTAATAAGGGCACTGGTTATGTTGGATTAGGGCTTACTCTCATTGCCTCATTGTACTTTGATTACCTCTTTAAAGGTCCTGTTTCCAAATATAGTTACATTAGGACTTAAAACATTAGCATATGAATTTGTGTGTGGGGGGAGGGTCACTATTCGGTCCACAGCAGATACTTATCTTTTCATTTTCTGATGATAGCTAATGTTTCTTTCAGTTCAGTTCGGTCGCTCAGTCATGTCCAACTCCTTGCAACCCCCTGCCTCCCTGTCCATCACTAACTCCCAAAATTTACCCAAACTCATGTCCATTGAGTCGGTAATGCCATCCAACCATCTCCTCCTCTGTCATCCCCTTCTCCTCCTGCCCTCAATCTTTCCCAGCATCAGGGGCTTTTCAAATGAGTCAGCTCTTGGAATCAGGTGGCCCAAGTATTGGAGTTTCAGCTTAAGCATCAGTCCTTCCAATGAACACCCAGGACTGATCTCCTTTAGGATGGACTGGTTGGATCTCCTTGTAGTCCAAGGGACTCTCAAGAGTCTTCTCCAACACCACAGTTCAAAAGCATCAATTCTTCGGCACTCAGCTTTCTTTATAGTCCAACTCTCACAATCATACATGACTACTGGAAAAACCATAGCCTTGACTAGACAGACCTTTGTTGACAAAGTAATGTCTCTGCTTTTTAATATGCTGTCTAGGTTGGTTGTAACTTTCCTTCCAAGGAGTAAGCGTCTTTTAATTTCTGCAATCACCATCTGCAGTGATTTTGGAGCCCCAAAAAATAAAGTCAGCCACTGTTTCCAGGTTTTCCCATTTATTTCCCATGAAGTGACAGGACTGGATGCCATGATCTTAGTTTTCTGAATGTTGAACTTTAAGCCAACTTTTTCATTCTCCTCTTTCACTTTCATCAAGAGGCTCTTTAGTTCTTCTTCACTTTCTGCCATAAGGGTGGTGTCATCTACATATCTGAGGTTATTGATATTTCTCCCAGGAATCTTGATTCCAGCTTGTGCTTCTTCCAGCCCAGTGTTTCACATGATGTACTCTGCATATAAGTTAAATAAGCAGGGTGACAATATACAGCCTTGATGTACTCCTTTTCCTATTTGGAACCAGTCTGTTGTTTCATGTCCAGTTCTAACTGTTGGTTCCTGACCTGCATACAGGTTTCTCAAGAGGCAGGTCAGGTGGTCTGGTATTCCCATCTCTTTGAGAATTCTCCGCAGTTTATTGTGATCGACAGTCAAAGACTTTGGCATAATCAATAAAGCAGAAATAGATGTTTTTCTGGAACTCTCGTGCTTTTTTGATGATGCAGCAAATGTTGACAATTTGATCTCTGGTTCCTCTGCCTTTTCTAAAACCAGTTTGAACATCTGGAAGTTCATGGTTCCCATATTGCTGAAACCTGGCTTGGAGAATTTTGAGCATTACTTTACTAGCGTGTGAGATGAGTGCAATTGTGCAGTAGTTTGAGCATTCTTTGGCATTGTCTTTCTTAGGGATTGGATTGAAAACTGACCTTCTCCAGTCCTGTGGCCACTGCTCAGTTTTCCAGATTTGCTGGCATATTGAGTGCAGCACTTTCACAGTGTCATCTTTTTAGGATTTGAAATAATTCAACTGGAATTCCATCACCTCCACTAGCTTTGTTTGTAGTGATGCTTCCTAAGGCCCACTTGACTTCACATTCCAGGATGTCTGGCACTAGGTGAGTGATCACACCATCATGGTTATCTGCATCACGAAGATCTTTTTTGTACAGTTCTTGTGTGTATTCTGCCGCCTCTTCTTAATATCTTCTGCTTCTGTTAGGTCCATACCATTTCTGTCCTTTAGATGAGCCCAAAGATGAGCCCATCTTCTGTCCCAAAGATGAGCCCATCTTTGCATGAAATGTTCCCTTGGTATCTCTAATTTTCTTGAAGAGGTCTCTAGTCTTTCCCATTCTATTGTTTTCCTTTATTTCTTTGCACTGATCACTGAGGAAGGCTTTCTTATCTCTCCTTGCTATTCTTTGGAACTCTGTATTCAAATGGGAATATCTTTCCTTTTCTCCTTTGCTTTTCGCTTCTCTTCTTTTCACAGCTATTTGTAAGGCCTCCTCAGACAGCCATTTTGCTTTTTTCCATTTCTTTTTCTTGGGAATGGTCTTGATCCCTGTCTCCTGTACAGTGTCACGAACCTCCGTCCATAGTTCATCAGGCACTTTGTCTATCAGATCTAGTCCCTTAAATCTATTTCTCACTTCCATTGTATAATCATAAGGGATTTGATTTAGGTCATACCTGAATGGTCTAGTGGTTTTCCCTGCTTTCTCCAATTTAAGTCTGAATTTGGCAATAAGGTGTTCATGATCTGAGCCACAGTCAGCTCCCTGTCTTGTTTTTGCTGACTGTATAGAGCTTCTCCATCTTTGACTGCAAAGAATGTAATCAATCTGATTTCAGTATTGACCATCTGGTGATGTCCATGTGTAGAGTCTTCTCTTGTGTTGGAAGATGGTGTTTGCTATTACCAGTGTGTTCTCTTGGCAAAACTCTATTAGCCTTTGCCCTGCTTCATTCTGTACTCCAAGGCCAAATTTGCCTATTACTCCAGGTGTTTCTTGACTTCGTACTTTTGCATTCCAGTCCTCTATGACGAAAAGGACATCTTTTTTGAGTGTTAGTTCTAAAAGGTCTTGTAGGTCTTCATAGAACTGTTCAACTTCAGCTTCTTCAGCGTTACTGGTCGGGTCATAGTCTTGGATTACCGTGATATTGAATGGTTTCCCTTTGAAACGAACAGAGATCATTCTGTCATTTCGGAGATTGTATCCAGGGACTACATTTTGGACTCCTTTGTTGACTATGATGGCTACTCCATTTCTTCTAAGGAATTCCTGCCTGCAGTAGTAGATACAATGCTGCTAAGTTGCTTCGGTCGTGTCTGACTCTGTGCGACCCTATAGACGGCAGCCCACCAGGCTCCGCCGTCCCTAGGATTCTCCAGGCAAGAATACTGGAGTGGGTTGCCATTTCCTTCTCCAGTGCATGAAAGGGAAAAGTTAAAGTGAAGTCGCTCAGTAGTGTCCGACTCTTAACGACCCCATGGACTATAGCCTACCAGGCTCCTCCGTCCATGGGATTTTCCAGGCAAGAGTACTGGAGTGGGGTGCCATTGCCTTCTCCAGTAGATACAATGGTCTGAGTTAAATTCACCCATTCCAGTCCATCTTAGTTCACTGATTCCTAGAATGTCGACTTTCACTCTTGCCATCTCCTGTTTGACTACTTCCAATTTGCCTTGATTCATGGACCTAACATGCCAGGTTCCTATGGAGTATTGCTCTTTACAGCATTAGACCTTGCTTCTGTCACCAGTCACATCCACATCTGAGTGGTGTTTTTGCTTTGGCTCTATCCCATCATTCTTTCTGGAGTTATTTCTCCATGGATCTCCAGTAGCATGTTGGGCACCTACCAACCTGGAGAGTTCATCTTTCAGTGTCCTATCTTTTTGCCTTTTCATACTGTTCCTGGGGTTCTCAAGGCAAGAATACTGAAGTGGTTTGCCGTTTCCTTCTCCAGTGGACCACATTTTGTCAGACCTCTCCACCATGTCCCATCCATCTTGGGTGGCCCCACATGGCATGTCTTAGTTTTATTGAGTTAGATAAGGCTGTGGTCCATGTGATCAGATTGGCTAGTTTTTTGTGATTGTGGTTTCAGTCTGTCTGCCCTCTGATGCCCTCTCTTAGCGCCTACCGTCTTACTTGGGTTTCTCTTACTTTGGTAGTGTGGTATCTCTTCATGGCTGCTCCAGCAAAGTGCAGCCACTGCTCCTTACCCAGAAAGATACAGAGACACACATACATGTTAAACCTTGCATATGTTTATGGACTTTGAAGATGCCTGTTAAAAAGGAATATTTGAAGCAGCCTTGCAGAGGAAAACAAATATCAGAGACAAGGAGGTGTGTAAAAGAGGACAGCCCCATTCATTCATTCACTTACTCATTTAACAGTTATTTGCCGAATGCTGCTGCATGAACCAGGCCCTGTGCTAGGGTTATAACAATGACACCGGCAAGGCTCCTTTGTCTCATGACTTATTTTTTTATTTCTGGAGTCTGGCAGGAAACACATCCACAATTCTGTATTAGAGAGCACCAAGTGCTAGAGAATTGAAATGGAGTGATGTGGTGGTGTTTGCCTGGGAAGCTATTTAGATTTTGTTGTCAGGAATGTCTTCACTGAAAAGATGATGCTGAAGTGGAGGCCTGAATAACAAGGAGTCAGCCATGCACAAAGGGGAAGAGGGTTGATAGCTGATGAAATGTCTGCTAGTCTCTGGTTTATTTTAGTATCAGCTGGCAGAGCCACCTCCTCCAGCACCAGCTGCTTCTCAGATTCCCTTCTGCTGCCTGCAGAGCCAGCCTTCAGGATCTGCTCTGAGATAGGCATGGCTCTTATGGATTGCTCCCCTTGCTCTGGATGTCTTTCTCTTATCCTGTCACAGAAATGTTTAGGTCATGTGTTCAAAGGGGGTGAAACCCATCAAGGCAAATGCCTGTGCTTCTAAACTCTTATTGATGTTCCCAGAGCTTATTCACTATTGTCTCCTGCCTGAATTAGAGTTACCATTGTAGGGAGAGAAGTTGGCATTGGTGTTGTGGTAAATGCAAAAACAATCATTGTGCTGTGTAATGTGCTTCCATAACAACATGGGAATTAAAGGGACCTCAAACAGCACCTGGATGGGATGGAGAAGACTCCCTAGAAGCTGCATGCTGAAAGGTCCCCTTAGGATAAAGAGCAGAATCCTACTGTGGCTTGCAGACTCCTGTGGGTCTGGCACCTGCCACCTTCTCCAGTTCTCCCTACCTCTCGGCCAAAAGAGGCTGGGATCAGTTCTGCTCTGTGCGTCTCATCCTAGGGCAAAGTTTGAAAGAGTAGTTGCCTCTAGGCATGCTCTTTCCCTGCTTATGACAAGCGTATGTGAGGCCAAGCAAACCTCACAGCACGCTGACCTCTGTTTCTCACATCCCCCACACTCACATCCACTGGCCAAATGAACTCGCATGGTCAAGACCAAAGTCATTGTATAGGAATGTATTCTACTCCAAGGGTAGGAGAGTGAATGTTTATCAAGCAGTAATCTAATCCACCCTAGCAGCATGAGTGCTTGGAGAAGGAAATGACAACCCACTCCCTTATTCTTGTCTGGAAAATCCCATGGGCAGAGGAGCCTGGTGGGCTACAGTCCATGAGGTCGCAGAAGAGTTGGACACAACTTAACAACTAAGGCAATCTGATCCACCCTAGCAGCATTAAGTGCTTAGAAAAGTACCCATATAGGTTGACCTAAATTAGAAACAATAGTGTACTATGTAACAATCCAATGTCTGGAAATGAGAAAAGAGAAGTTTGTTAATATATTCACAACAGAGCTGGAGAAAGATTATTATATAGGGTGAAATGAGCATGTCAATAGCCTTTTGGGAGGCATGAGTAGGCTGGTTGAAAATGGAAGGCGGGGCAAAGCTTGAGGATTCAGCTGAAATTGGAAAGTGTGAATTTAGAGCAGTACCTTTTTTATTGTGGTTTTTAATAGCAGCAGCCAAGAAGGCAAACAGTTGGCTTGATAACTTTCTGTGAACTGAACTTTATGTGCTTGATCCCCACTCCTGTCTCCTCTCTAATCTTAAGGAGAGACTGAGATAGTAACAGTTGGTGTTTACAATGTTTTAATTGCTGTCATATTGAGAACTGACTAGAAGCATCTTTAGAAATAATTTACACCACCATAAGACGAATTGCTAATCTTTCAGAGTATTCTTTAGCATTGTTTTTGTTTGTATACCAGCCAAGAAGAGCTAGACCAACCAATGAAGAAACGGCTAAAATATTTTAGAAGCATTGTCTGATTTGAAGAGCTAAATAGGAATATAAATCCTTTCTCAAATACTCCGTCACACTCTCTGCCATTCACTTGTGGTTTGTCATCATTGTCTCCAAGGGCAGTGTGCGTGTATGTGCTTAACATGTCTACAACATACACACCCACCAGTGCTCAGCGGTAGGACTCACAGGTGGAAACATAAGGGCAGTGGAGTATGTGTTGACTTGTTCCAGCTGGCACTGTTTATAGTCCTTATGATGAGCCCAGTATTGAAAGCGACAAAGGTAATGGTGTTGATAATTAGCAACACGATCCATTTGATGCTTAACTTGTGAGTGGTGACTTGAAGTGGTAGCATATTGCTTTCCCCATATAGGCCATGACAGAATATTGACCAGAGTTCTCTGTGCTATACAGCAGGTTCTTATTAGTTTATCTATTTTATATATAGTAGTGTGTATATGTCAGTCCCAATCTCCTACTTGGTCCTTCTGCTTGGATGCCTTCTCCTGAGCTATGAGTGCAGACCTCACCTCTTCAAACACAGTCTAAAATACCAAGTTCCTGTGAAGTCTTGCCTAATTTAGAGGAGGTGGTGGTGGTAGCTGGAAGTAATTATTCCTTCTCATTTTGGAAGCCTCTCATCATTACTTTTTCAGCAGTGTTTATTCCCACCCTGTCTTATCATATCATCTGCAAATAACTGTTGGACTGCTTATGTATGGTCATTTTCTTAGAAATGTTTAGTTCTCTAGTTTTCATAGACAAGTAATTTTTTAAAATGGGGATGCTGAGTTCCTATAACTTTTTTGTTAGCATTAAAACTTACATGCACAGATGCAGAGGTACTCAGGCTTCCCAGGTGGCACTAGTGGTAAAGAACCTGAGTGCCAATGCAGGAGACATAAGAGATGCTGTTTCAATCCCTGCGTTGGGAAGATCCCTTGGAAAAGGGCATGGCAATCCACTCCAGTATTCTTGCTGGAGAGTCTCATGGACAGAGGAGCCTTGTGGGCTACAGTCCATAGGATCGCAAAAGAATCTAACGTGACCGAGGTAACGTAGTAAACTCACAGCCCAGAGGTACTCACGAACTCTTACCTAATTTCATTAAAGATGTAAGTTGACATCAGGAAATGCAGGGAAAACAATATCAAAATGAAGGACACGGCTTCATACTGGAAACATGATCAGTGGAAAACTCCTAAGAGGCTGTTTTCATTGAAAACCAATGACATTTACATCGCATATATTTCTCTTCTCTGGGTAGACATTTGGGATCCACTATTTTAGTACACTGTGACCTTCGCCAGAGCTGAATTATCTCTGATTCCTAATTTATCTTTGTCTTTCTCAGATAATCTTGGGTCTCTAAAAGCTTATAACAGCAATAACAGCAACAACAACAAAAAACTGATTTGTGACAACAGAGGCAAAGAGTTGGGGAGTAGATGTTTCAAACATCTGACAGTTGTCTAAAATAACCAAACAAGAGCATCACTTTTATAAAAGTCTATCTGAAATGTGTATGAAAGGGCCATAAACAGGTTACAAGAGATCTTCATCCTCAACGAGCAAAAATTTTGTAAAATTCCAAATTAAGGCATCATATTTAATCTTTTTCTTATCCCTAAAATGTAGGTTTGTTGTTGTTCAGTCACTAGAATGTGTCTGACTCTGCAACCCCAGGGACTGCAGCACACCAGGCTCCTCTGTCCTTCACTGTCCCCCAGAGTTTGCTCATATTCATGTCCATTGAGTTGGTGATGCTATCTAATCATCTTATCCTTTGCTGCCCACTTCTCCTGCCCTCAATCTTTCCCAGCATCAGGGTCTTTTCCAATGAGTCAGCTCTTCACATCAGGTGGCCAAAGTATTGTAGCTTCAGCATCAATACTTCCAGTGAATATTCAGAGTTGATTTCCTTTAGAATTGACTGGTTTGATCTCCTTGTAGTCCAAGGGACTCTCAAGAGTCTTCTCCAACACCACAGTTCAAAAGCATCAGTTCTTCAGCGCTCAGCTTTCTTTATGGTCCAGCCCTCACATCCACACAGGACTACTGGAAAAACTATGCCTTTGACTATATAAACCTTTGTCGGCGAAGTGATGTCTCTTGCTTTTTAATACGCTATCTAAGTTTGTCATAGCTTTCCTTCCAAGGAGCAACCATCTTTTAACTTCACGGCTGCAGTCACTGTCTGCAGTAATTTTGGAGCCCATGAAAATAAAATTTGTCACTGTTTCTACTTTTTCCCCTTCTATTTGCCATGAAGTGGTGAGACTGTATGCCATGATCTTAGTTTTTTAAATGTTGAATTTCAAGCCAGCTTTGTCATTCTCTTCTTTCACCCTGATCAAGATGTTCTTTAGTTCTTCTTCACTTTCTGCTGTTAGCATGATATCATCTGCCTGTCTGAGGTTATTGATATTTCTTACAGCAGTCTTGATTCCAGCTTGTGCTTCATCCAGCCTAGCGTTTCTCATGGTGTACTCAGCATATAAATTAAATAAACAGGGTGACAATATACAGCCTTGCCATACTCTTTTCCCAATTTTAAACCAGGTTCTTGTTCCATGTCCGGCTCTAGTTGTTACTTCTTGACCCATATTCAGGTTTCTTAGAAGACAGGTAAGATGGTCTGGTACTCCCATTTCAAGAATTTTACACAGTTTGTTGTGATCCACACAGTCAAAGACTTTATAGTCAGTGAAACAGAAGTAGATGTTTTTTTCTGGAACTCCCTTGCTTTCTCCATGCTCCAAGGAATGTTGGCAATTTGATTTCTGGTTCCTCTGCCCCTACGAAACCCAGCTTCTACATCTGAAATTTCTTGCTTCACATACTGCTGAAACTTAGCTTGAAGGATTTGGAGCATAACTTTTCTAGCATGTGAAATGAGTGCAATTCTATGGTAGTTTGAACATTCTTTGGTATTACAATGACAACTGACTTTTTCCAGTCCTTTGACCACTACTGAGTTTTCCAAGTTTGCTGACATATTGAGTGCAGCACTTTAACAGCATCATCTTTTAGGAAATAGCTTGGCTGGAATTCCATCACCTCTACTAGCTTTGTTCTCAAGGATGTCCGGCTCTCGGTGAGTGATCATACTATCATGGTTATCTGGGTCATTGAGACCTTTTTTGTACAGTTCTGTGTTCTTGCCCCCTCATCTTAATCTCTTCTGCTTCTCTAAGGTCCTTACCATTTCTGTCCTTTATTTTGCCTATCCTTGCATGAAATGTTCTCTTGATATCTCCAATTTTCTTGAAGAGGTCTCTAGTCTTTCCCATTCTATTGTTTTCCTCCATTTCTTTGCATTGTTCTTTTAATAAGACCTTCTTATTTATCCTTGCTATTCTCTGGAGCTCTATATTCAGTTGGGTATATCTTTCTTTTTCTCCTTTATCTTTTGCTTCTCTTCTCTCTCCAGCTATTTGTAAAACCTCCTCAGACAACTACTTTACCTTCTTGAATCATTTTCTTTGGGATGGTTTTGGTCACTGCCTCCTGTACAGTATTACAAACCTCCTTCCATAGTTCTTCAGGCACTCTATCAAATCTAATTCCTTGAATCTATTTGTCACCTCTGCTGTATAAGGGATTTGATTTAGGTCATATCTAAATGGCCTAGTGTTTGTCCTTACTTTCTTCAGTTTAAGCCTGAATATTGCAATCAGGTGCTGATGGTCTGAGCCACAGTCAGTTCCAGGTCTTGTTTTTGCTACTGTATAGATCTTCTCCATCTTTGGCTGCAAAGAACATAATCAGTCTGATTTTGGTATTGATGGTCTGGTGATGTCCATGTGTAGAGTCATCTCTTAGGTTGTTGAAAAAGTGTTTGCTATGACCAGCATTTTCTCTTGACAAAACTCTGTTAGCCTTGCCCTACTTCATTTTGTACTCCAAGGCCAAACTTGCCTGTTATTCCAGGTTTCTCTTGACTTTCTACTTTTGTATTCCAGCCCCCTATGATGCAAAGGACATCTTTTTTTTTTTGGTGTTAGTTCTAAAAGGTGTTGTAGATATGGTTATTTAAATCATTGAAACAAATATAGAAAAGCCAGAAATCATTTCCAAATTCTTGTTTTTTCAGTTCCTTTTCAAGTAACATTTATAGAACAAAACAATTTGATTTCAACGTTGGGAAGAAAGACACTGATTTTTTTTTTCCAGTTTGTACTAGCCACTAGAACGTGCTATAATGATGGAAATGTTCAGGAATCTGCACTGTCCGATACAGTAGCCACAGCACCACATGGTTGATGAGCAATGGAAATGTGGCTGGTGTGACAGAGGAACTAAATTTCATCTGTTCTTAAATATAATTAAAATAGCCACATGCAGCTGTTGGCTCCTGTGTTGGACTGTGTGGCTTCAAAGGACTGACCAAGGAGTATTGAGCTGCACTTTGTGGTCCCAGTTTGTATGGCATCTTATCAGTTTTCTTAGTAAACTTGAGAAACTGTAAGATGAGCATTTTTTAAAAAAATTAGTCTCCAGGAAAATCATGCCTATTAAAGGCTCTATTGACTTTTGAGCTACTTTTAGTCCTCAGATGACCACAATTTTTATTTTCTTTCTAAATTAATTATATCTTTATATTTAATTGTCTGTTTCTGACTGTGCTGGGTTTTCATTGCTGCAGGGGCTTTTCGCTAGTTGCAGAGAGCAGGAACTATTCTTTGTTGTTGTGCACATGCTTCCCATTGTAGTGGCTTCTCTTGTTGTAGGACACAGGCTCTAGGGCATGTGTTCTTCAGTTTTTGCAGCACTTGGGCTCAGTAGCTGAGGCTCTCAGGCTCTAAGAGCACAAGCTGAACAGTTGTAGTGTAAGTGCTTAGTTGTTCTGTGGCATGTGCGACTTTCCGGACCAGGGACCGAACCTGTGTCTCCTGCACTGGTAGGTGGATTCTTTACACACTGAGCCACCAGGGAAGCCCTACCACAAGTTTTTAAAATGCTGATTCTCAATCTTTAAATTACAATCTGTCTATTTCCTCCACTGGTATAGCTCTTCTTTGATTGTTTAGGTAATGTGATTTTTGACTTAAGTGTACTTGTACACATATACCAATGCATGCATACATGCACCTATAGATAGCATACATACATCTGTGAAGATCAGGTGAAGTGAGGGATGGGACTTGTTAAACTTGAGTGTTCCTCCAGCCTGAGTGTTACTATGAATAGAGAAAATGAGCAAACAGAATTGTCTGCCAAGATGATCTGGCTCCACCCCCTTGGAGGAGGAGAACACCCACATTCATCAAGTCAAACCACAACCTATCAGGCCTTTTTCATGTTTCTGTGATTTGACAGAAAACTGATGTTTCTTCCTGAAATATTCTTTTTTCTCTTCACTGTGGGATGACCCTTGCAAGAGAATTTTAAAGCTACTTTTCTTCTCTGAAGCCTCTATCTGACCTTCTGTCCTCTTCTCCCCTTCCTAACCACACCAACCAGTCACCCCTCTCTTTTTAGTGGAGTTGTGTGTATTTGTGGTCCTGGTCTTTGCTTTAGAAAAAATTAGTAACATTGAGTCATATTGCCCATAAGAAACTAATATACTGTTATATGCAAATTATATCTCAATTTTTTTTAAAATAAATAAGTAATTAAAGCCTTAAAAAAAAAAAAGATATTAACAAGAATGAAGGAAGTAATGATTGCAGCGGTTACCGTCTGTGGGGCATTTAGTAAGATACCAAGCATTGACTAAACACTTCAAATACATTTTCATCTAACCCTTCTAAAGCATTGTAAAAAAGCTATGATTGTTCCAATTTTATAGATAAGACAACCTTAACTTAAAGTGAAGTAAGTTGTCCAAAGCCTACCACCTAGTCAGTGGTAGGGCCGAGTTTATTTGACTCCAAAGCTCATGGTTTTACTGACTAAGGGTTAATTAAGATGTAGAGAGAAAAAGAAAAACCTCTTATTCCCCATAGTATCATGGTGTGGTGGGAACAGCATTGTATGTCATGTGAAAGAGTTCTTGTTTTCATTTTTACCTTTGCCATTTTCATGGTGGCCTTAAGTGGGTCAAGTCTTTCTCTCCTAATTTCTAATTCCCTCCTTCTTCTAAAAAATAACTTAGTGATAGCAAATGCAGCATCCTCCATATGTTAATTCTGCATTAATATACTTCCTCCTCCCTTCTCAAAATACCAGATTGTACTATGTAAAGACTTTTTAAACATTCAGACACTTTCAGTTCATTAGTTTGGTTTGACAGACAGCTGTCAGCTCACCTTTAGAGCATATGTTTCAAGGTGCAGCAATTTGCTTTTATCTTTATGTCCTCATTCCTCAACTCTCACCAAGGTTGTTTATATATTTGAAAAACTGTCATTTTTTTCCTTCTGGCTTTGCTTCATCTTTTTTTTAAATTTCACTTTAGTTTCCCCTTTTCACTTAGGGCTCCTACTTTCAAGTCTGTAATGTGTTTGTCCTTTAAAGTTACATGATACCATTTTGCTTGTTTAACAGTTGCTAAAATTGTTAATGCCAAATATTCCTCTGTTTTGATGGACGACAGAAGGATGTAAATAGAGTGTGGATGCTCACTGACTATGTGCTAAGTGTCAGGTGTCCCATCTGTGCTGTCTCATGTTGTCAATACAGTAACAATGTGTGGCTGAGTAATAAGGTCATATTAGTATTTCCATTTCATGGAAAAGAAGTGATATAACTTGTCCATGATGAAATATATATAGTAAGTAAGTGTAGACCTTGTGTTTGCATCAACACATAGCTGGATAGAGGGGAGGGTTGTGAATAAAAACACAGGATTCAGAAACATTTGTAGGTACTTCACTGGCAGTCCAGTGGTTAAGACTGCTTTTCAGTGCAGGGAATGTGAGTTCAGTGGGCAGCTAAGATCCCACATGCTTTGTGGCCAAAAAAACACATCATAAAACAGAAGTGATATTGTGACAAATTCAATAAAGACTTAAAAAAAAAAAAAATAGTCCACATAAAAAAAATCTTTAAAAAAAAATAAAAAAGGCAAAACAAACCCCAAAACATTTGTAAATACTTAAAGTGCATCTAGTGTTTGTATTTTGTTACGTTTTAAAGATTACTTTATATTCAATATGCTGCTGTCATTCAGTTGCTCAGTCGAGTCCAACTCTTTGCAGCCTCATGGACTGCAGCACACCAGGCTTCCCTGTCCTTCACCATCTCCTGAAGTTTCCTCAAATCCATGTCCATTGAGTCGTTGATGCCATCCAATCATCTCGTCCTCTGTCACCCCCTTCTCCTCCTGCCCTCAATCTTTCCCAGCATCAGGGTCTTTTCTAATGAGTTGGCTCTTTGCATCAGGTGGCCAAAGTATTAGAGCTTCAGCTTCAGCATCAGTCCTTCCAATGAATATCCAATAGAAAGCAAATATTTTAAGTGTTCAGTTCACTGAGTTGTGATACTTGCATCGTGTTGTGTAACTGAAGCAAGATGTAGAACACTTGCGCTGCCAAGGAAGTTCCCTTGACCCTTTCCAATGAAATCTTCCTTTTTCTCCTCCACTCAGCCCTTGAACGTGTCCAATGAGCTTTTTATTTTGAATATTATTCAGTTGTGACATTTTCATTTTTCTTCTTTGTCTTTTTTTTTTTTTTGAGATTTTCTTGGCTGAAGCTTTCTGGGTTGTGTGTGTGTGAGAGAGAGAGGTTTAATTACTCACTGAAGAATTTTTAACATGGCCCACTTTTAAATTTTTGTCAAATAATTCTGAGATCTGTCATCTTGGTTTTGACATCTATGGATTGATCATTCCTCATTCAGTTTGAGATCCTCCTGCTTCTTGCTTGTGTGTGATTTTTTTGTTTAATCAGAACTTGGACGTTTTCATTTTATGTTATGAGACGCTGAAGGGAAGTGTTGGTTGCTCAGTTGTACCTGATTCTTTGTGACCCCGTGGACTATATAGCCTACCAGGCTCCTCTGTCCATGGAATTCTCCAGGCAAGAATACTGGAGCGGGTAGCCATTCCCTTCTCCAGGGGCTCTTCCCAACCCAGGGATCGGACTTGGATCTCCTGCACGGCAGCAGATTCTTTACCATCTGAGCCACCAGGGAAGCCCATGAGACTGAATCTTACTTACTTAAACCTTCTGTTTTAACTGCTTTTCTTCAACACCACTGGCCAAGTAGAGTTAGAAATTCAGGTTCCTCACTCTGCCTAAGTTATAGCTGGGAGATGGGGCCTCTTTGCTGTTTATCACTGATGATAAACAGCGTGATGAAAGTCCAGGCTCACTACCAGGCTTGCTCTGACATCACCCCAGAAAGGAGGGACTGCCTCCTTATTGAGGGTGGAAGTGCAACCTTTACACATCTCAGATGACATTACAGGGGTGTGGAGGTAACCTTATTACCAACTGACAGAGATGAAGGTCTGGGCTCCTTACTTGGCCTTCTATTACCATTGGAGATTTTGGAGTACCTTATTATAGCCCAGGGGAGGGTGGACGTTGGGCTCCTCCTTTGCTGATATGAGTGATTGAGTTACATTTTTACTGAGATGTTAGAGTAGAGCAATTACTACCTAGAAGTTTTCATCTTGCTAGGCTGCCCTTGTCACGGTCCTTTGTCTACAGAGCACAGGCTCTTATTATCTTATTTTTTGTTGGTGCCCTTTGGCAGCTCCAGGTTTCAGCTTCTTCAGCTCCAAGCCTGGAGTATATGAGGCAAAGAGAGAGCCTAGGAAACTCACCTTCATGTCTTTCCTTGAGTTCCAAGGTCCCTAGATCGTCTACCTCCTCTTTCACCTTTCAAAGTCAGTCTTACATTTGCTTTGTATATAATGCTCAGGGTTTTTGTTTTTCCTTAGTAGAGAAAATTGAGAAAAGTGTGTCTATTCTCTTTTCTCAGAAGCATCCAAGAGGCACTACTTTAAAAAAATTGGAGAAAAAAAATCATAGTAGATTACATGTAGTAAAGAAAAATAGTGTTTTATGAAAACTTGGTTCACTTCATGTGCATAGATACAGATGTCTGGTCACTGGTTCGTGGCATGAAATCTGCTGCTTATAGTATCATGGATGAAAATGTTTTAGTCACCATTGTAGGCCACCTGTTTCCTTATCAGTCTGATACCTGAGTCCTCTAAAGCTTCACAGAACTTCTGAGTTTGTCTGCCTTTGTATTCTCCTCATGAAATGAGAGTTAATGTCTATGTCCGCTGGAGGTTGTCCAAAGCCTTACCCCACTCTCCTGATGGTGAAATGTGTAAGTTAAGCATTATCTGAATTTCTGCCGTGTTTAGTCCAGATATCGTTTAGTCCAGATATCATGGGTAGGAAAGGTGAATACTTGCTGTGGTTGCCACACTTAAGTAGTCTTGGGGAGATGAGAGTCTCTTCATCTGTTTTACAAAGAGGACTTCGTTTCTGCAGACACATGGGTCAAAGTGAGTGTTCTTCACTTGGCTCAGAGGAGACGACGTCCTGACACAGCTGCATATGGCCTGAACACCTGGCTGGGACCGACACTCACCCGGGTTCAGCTGTGGCAGCCGCAAGGTAGTTGTCAAGGCTACCATCTACCATAGGGCAGACTTCTGAGGCCAATAGTGTGTTTTGGGCATCCAGCTGTTCACAGTCCTTGCTGTTTTTCCCTCCTCCTCATCAGCAGAGTGCCTTCTTCCTCTCCAGCCTCCTCTTGTTCAGAGGAAGGGATTCATCTGTTACTGGTCCCTCCCAGGCTGGGTAGGAATGGACATGTCCTCTTCTAATGCCTACGAGTTACGCATTTGGAAGTTTGTGTTTTACTTTGTTCTTTTTCATAGTGAGCAAACGATTTCAGACTGTATGTAAAACATGTTAAGTTTTGGCATATGTTTGCAGAACCACATTGAGCTGACCAGGGAGAGGTTTGGAAATCCTGTTCTGTCTCCTCATATGATAAATGTGATAAATGTGTCTCCTAAAATGATAAAATCGAACGTAATTTAGTTTATCTAAATTGTCTTGGAGTAGGGGAGTGCAGAATAAGTCAGAGGTGAGTTCCCCAAAGATCCATGAGTTTTTGGCATTTTTTGATGATAAAGTGAAAGACCCCAGGGTCTCCAGGACATGGTTCTACTCTACCCTAGAACAGGGCTCACTCAGCAGACTTATTTTTGTAAAGGGCCAACTGGCAGATGTTTCAGTCTTTGCAGGCCATATGATCTCTGGTGACTTCCTTGTGGCTCAGTCAGTAAAAAAATCTACCTGCAATACAGGAGACCTGGGCTCAATTCCTGGGTCACGAAGATCCCCTGGAGAAGGGAATGACAGCCCACTCCAGTATGCTTGCCTGGAAAATCCCAGAGACAGAGGAACCTGGCAGGCTACAGTCCATGAGGTTGCAAAGAGTCAGACAACTGAGCGACTAAGCATGCATGCATGGTCTTTGTCACCACTACTCACTTATGCCATTGTAGCACAAAAGTGGTCATAGGTAATATATAATTAAGGATGACTGTGTTTCAGTAAAACTTTATGAACACTGACATTTGAATTCCATATATTCTTTTCAGGTCACAATATACTCCTTTAGGTCCCCCCCCCCAACCATTAAAAATGTAAAAATTATTCTTGGATCACAAGGCGTATGAAAACAGATGGCAGGCTGAATTTGGCCCATGGGCTGAAATTTGCTGACCCCTGCCCTAGGAGATGTCCACTGGACAGGTTCCTTTGCCCAAATAGCCACTGTGCTCTGTATCCACTAGCTTAACCCAAGCTTATGTTCCTGATACATTTCTGGTACATCGATATATTCTCATGTTAAAAACGTTAGTGACCTGACACCCATGAACACATTCATTCATGCAGAAGTTCTTATGAATATTGTGGATGCCAGAGTCCCACATTTGAGTAACAGTTTTGCCCTCAGGTCTCCACAGTGGAAGACCTGGATTGATCTTCATAACAACATGAACAGTGTATTCTTAATGTATACCTTCCTTGCTAAGGTATTATTATACTTATGCAGCTTTCCAAGTCAATGTGAGTTATGCAACCCAAACTGGAATATTTTGTGTGTTGTTTTTTTTTTTTTTTTTCTCCTGAAGGAATAGCTAAGTATCCATATGTGACTAGTTGAAATGGAATCATGTGTCAGTTTGAAATGGATCATCTGAACAGAGGATACTTGACTCAAAGTGACTTAACAAGAAGGGATTATTTCTCTGTCAGAGCACCAAGTCTGGAGGGAGGCAATTATGAACATAGTTGAGTAGCCCTATGGTGGCAGAGCCAATGTGGCCACTAGCCTCTTGACTCTCACTCATGTTTGGAGCCCTGTTGTCACAGAAGCTCTGTAGCAGCTCTAGATAACACATCAGCATTCAAGACAGAGGGCAGGGAAAGAAGGATGGTATCCACATTTGTTCTCTTTTGTCAGTTCCAGGACTGTCTCTTTACCCATCAAATGCCTGCTTAGGTCCTATAGGTAGGATTCTGTCAGCAGCCACTTGTAGCTGCAAGGGAGGCTGAGAAATTGAGTTTGGACTTTAAGCCATGTTGTGGGAGGTGGCCAAGGAGGAGAGCACTGGGAATGTTGAGCCAACTGGAAGTGTCTGCTACAGAGAGTGAGCAGCCCTTTGTGATGCCTGGGTGACTTCTAGAGAGTAGAGTTCTGCTGAATTTGAATCCAAAATATAGTGCAGAAGGTACTTCCCTTAATTAAACAGGTGCTTAGAGAGTGTCTGGTATTTGTATATTATATATGAGAGGTATGAAACAAGGGCCATGTCCTCCAAGAACTTTATCTCTAGCTAATAGCAAGAAATAGACATGAAATTGTAAACAGTCTATCTCAATTTTAATAGCTAATGCTGAGGATTGGAGTATATTAATATTTGTGTCATAAGATCATGTGTTCATTTAGCAGGTGCTAAACATGTTCATTTATGAGGTGCCAAACATGTCAACTGTTTAGTTTGCAGGTATGCAGATGAATAATGCAGTTTCTGTTCTGCAGAAAGCAGTCAAGTGAAACAGCAGTTTTAGGAGCTCTAGGGTTCTGTGATTTACCATAGCTTGAATTATCCAATTATTTTGGAAGAACTTTTATTTGCTCTTTTTTGTTTTTGTTTTTAAAGTTTTGTTTTTTTTTAACGAGATTATAGTTGCTTTACAATGTTCTGCTATACAATGAAGTGAATCAGCTATAGGTATACCTATATCCCCTCCCTCTTGGACCTCTCACCCCCACCCCCCCCATCCCACCCATCTAGATCATCACAGAGCACCGAGCTGAGCTCCATGTGGTATATAGCAGTTTCCCACTAGCTAGCTGTTTTACACATGGTAGTGTATATATGTCAATCCCAATCTTCCTTTGAAAAATAAAGATGTAAGCTACTCAACAGAAGGGAATGACAGTCAGTAGGACTGGATCAGTATCTTTTCCATCATACCTCTACTTATTCTGAAAGCATTGATTTAGAGTAACTGTACAATGATTGAAATAGTGGCTGGGCACTAGGTTTGTAAAACTCAATAAGAAGTCCCTTGCTTCATGGGGCTTCTAGTTATAGGGTAAGCAGACGTGTTAATAAACACTTGGAATGCATGGTGTGTACTCACACAAGATCTAATAAGAAAAAGCTGCATTGTCAACATTGCTTAGAAAGATATTAATGGAAGCAAAATCAATTAAGGCTTCACAGGGAAAACAAGAAAGAGCATTTACTATTTCCATGAAAATAAGGAAAGGGAAGAGTATATTATGGGAAAAGATCAATTCTGGCAAAGCAGAGAAGCATAAGACATCTTGAGAGCTCCAAGCAGCATCTACAAGTTGGTATAAACGTAGGTGCAGAAGCCAGAGCAGCACCATTGACAGTGTTTGCACAGCATCTCTCTTCTCAGTGATGTTGGAAATAAAGGACCATTCAACTTGAATGAGTTGTAAGGAGACAAGAAGGAGTGTGGCGTGGGTGGGGATTAAAAGGACTAGGCAGTGTGTGACTCCTTGGCAAATAGATCCACTTGTTCTTACAAATGAGTGTTGTGAGGCCAGCACATCCCTCGGCTCCTCTTGAATCATCTTGAGATGAAATGAAGCCTGGCATTTAGGCAGAGTTTGTTACTGTGACCCAAGTCCCATCGGAATGGGATCCCTCAGAGGTCAGGATCGGGATGGCCCAGGCTCACTTCCAGCGAGTAAAGCATGTCTTCTGCTGGTCAGGCTGGGGTCCTTTCTGGAGACCATGCCCTTTCCAGGAACATTTGAAAGAAATTGGATACCATTGAGCTGTCGTGTCCATTTTTTTAAAAAAAAAAGAAACATACCTGAAAATTACAATGAGATGATTGAAAGAAGACAAAATATTTTTGGAACGTTCTGCTTTGGGAGGCAGTAGGGAGGTGAAAGTAGAGGGAGTGCATTTTGATTTTAAAATTTTATTGTAGAATATAACAGAATTGGTCACCGTAACCATTTTTGAGTGTGTGAGTCGGTGGCATTAGATATGTTTATATTGTGCAACCATCACCACTGTCTATCTCCAGAACTTTCTCATCAACCCAAACTGAAATTTCATACTAACCAATAAATCCCATTCCCGTCTCTTCCAGCCTCTGGTAACCACTGTTTCACTTTGTCTCTCTGAATGAAATAGAATCACACAGTACTTGTCCTTTTGTGACTGGCTTCTTTCACTTCACATAATGTCTTCAAGGTTCACTCCTGTTGTAGCATGTATCAGAATTTCATTCCTTTTTAAGACTGAATAATATTCTGTGGCACGTATATATCACATTATGTTTGTCCATTCATCCATCAATGGTCATCTGGGTTCTTTCCACCTTTTGGCTATTATGAATAATGCTGTTATGAACACGGAGAGACAAATACCTGTTCAAATCCCTACTTTGGTTGGGATTGCTGGTTCAAATCTTATTTCGTATTTTAATTTTTTTTTTTTGAAGAATCATACAGTGTTCCACACAAACTGTCCCATTTTACATTACCACCAGCAACGCACAAAGGTTTCCATTTCTGAGGGAGTGGATTTTTGCATGTGAGAAAGAGATGATGCCTTCAAATTGGCATCTCAAAACAATGCTAAAACATGGGTATTTGCATGAAGAATTTTCTCTAGCTCTTTTAAGATTTTTTCTTTTTTTGAGTGTGGACCATTTTTAAAGTCTTTATTGAATTTGTTACAATATTGCTTCTGTTTTATGTTTTGGGTTTTTGGCCTCAAGGCATGTGGGATTTTATCTCCCCCATCAGGGATTCAAACCCACAGCCCCTGCATTGGAAGGCAAAACTTTAACCACTGGACTGCCAGAGAAGTTCCTTCTCTAGCTTTTTTAAAGAGCAACATCTGTAAAGATCTGGTCTTCAACTCATTTTAAGAGCTCACTGTTAGCAACTTTAAAATTAAAGCCGCAGTGGCAGCACTTCTGGTAAAGACTACAAGCAGCCTGCAGTATCAATACAATAACTAAAATCCACAAGCCACAAGACTGTGAGATTAAGGAGATCCGGGAAACAGTAGGGTCTCAAAGCTGACCTGTGAGCTACTGAGCCCATTACACTGAGTAAATAACTTTAGTGAAAACAAGAAAGGGTCGTAATGAGGACAGAAAAGAGAAAGCAAATGGGGGCACCTTTTACATGATGAACAAAGAGATGGAGATCACGGCATACAAGAGGCCATTTGAAAGTGGCTTGATTTGTAAATATTAGGGACATGAAATTTCAGGGAAAAGAAAACAAAGCCTGTCAGGAACAGTTTTAAATAAATATACCCAAGCACAGAAACATAAATCGACTACTGGATTTGTAAGTGAGGAGGGAACAGTTATGAAGGATTAAAACTGTGTATGAAGAAGGCAACATGTGTAGAAAGTCAAAATGCCATATCCCACCTCATGTCTATAGAGATCTTACATTCTGTACACTCAGTATTTACTAGCAGAGAAGAGAGGCATTTTGATGTAACGCGTGTTTGTGTAAAGATAGAAGATGGCTGGTTCATTCAGCAGCTGAACAGATGTTTCTCTGGTGCCTGTTATGTGCCAGATTCTGGACTGGGCAGTGAAGATGGAGCTGGCAGTTGTCAGCAATGAGACAGATCAATTAGACAGACATCCCAGACAGGGAGGAGATGAAGCCCAGGATGCCAGAGCTCATAGAAGACTTTGTGAAGACGTTGGAACAGACACGTGGGCTGAGTAGGAGTTCACGCCCCAAAGAAGGAAGTAGAATTTGGGTGGAGTGGAACCTCTTTCTAGGAGGAGGGACCAACAGGAGCAAGAACGAGGGAAGTGTGACAGTCTGAGTGGGGAGGTGATGGCAGAGGAGCTCCCAGCAGCTCAGTGATATTCCTCAGGGTGTGAATTTCAAGGCAGAAAACAGCTGGGAATCATGCTGGAGTATGAACAAAGATACATTTTTTTTTTCTTTTCTTTTCTCATTAATGTGTAAATCCCCCATCTCCCTACACAAGTTCACCTCTTTTTAGTAATCACAGCTTTAGTATATTTAATTGAAAATTCATTGTAAGTAGGCTGACCTTTGGAGATAGGGAAGCTGATTGTTATTAACAGTAATTAGCCTCATGTTCTCATAGGTTTTGTTCTTCTTAGTCCACTGCCTGAATTGGGTATTGTGCTTGGTTCTTCAGCATCCATTCCGCCCCTGCTTGTTGAGTAACAGCGCTGTGGTTTGGGGCTTGACCTTAGCTGGTTTAAGGGTAATTGTACCTCCACTACCAGAGATTTAGTTCACTATTGGGTGTGTGTGATTCATTCTGGACCAATGAGAAAACATCCAAGTTTGGACGAGGATTGAGGGACGAAAACTATGGTCAACCAAGCTGTCTCTATTGCTAGATGTGAATTAGAAGCTTGTAGCTGTAGTGCCATGTGGGGACCCAGGCTTAAGGTGATGTTATGGATGGTAGAATCGAGAAGTGAAAAAAGAGTCCTTGATGGCCCTATTGAACTGGGAAATCAGCTAACCCAGAACTTTTCCCATTACTGGGCTTCCTCTCCTGAAAGTTAATGATTTTCTTCACTGCTTAATCTATTTTGGGTTTGTTCATCTGAAACTTGAAATCGTCTGCAACCTAAATGATACATGATCTTTGTGACCTTCAGCAGACACTGTATGACTTTTTATGACTAGAACCCTTTGAGCCTCATTTCCCTTGTCTGTGAAATGAATATAATTATGTATCAGGATTTTTCATGAAGATTATTTGAAATCCATCACAAAACCCGAGGGAAGAGGCACGAACTAATACATGAGTGCCTATGATGTACCGTGAAATAGGCTGGTCCTTGTTTTAGGAAACTTAAAAGACTATAAAGAATTTCAGATAATTTTTTATATAAAATGGTATAAATAGGGTTTTCCTGGTGGCTCAGTGGTAAAGAAGCCACCTGCCCATGCAGGAGACACAGGTTCAATCCCTGATCCTGGAAGTTCCCACATGCCGCAGAGCAACTAAGCCCGTGAGCCACAGCTATTGAGCCTGTGCTCTACAGCCCGGGAGCCGCAACTACTGAACATGTGTGCCCTAACTACTGAAGCCTGCATGCCCTAGAGCCTGTGCTCCGCAACAAGAGAAGTCAGTGCAATGAGAAGCCCATGCACCGCAACTAGAGAGTAGCCCCCGCTCACCACAACTAGAGAAAAGCCTGTGCAGCAACGAAGACCCAGTACAGCCAAAGAAATAAAATTATAAAGTGGTATAAATAAGGTCACATGCATATGGACCATTGTACAATGAGTTTCTTAAGATTCGTACAATGTTTGTTGAATACTTGTCGTTCCAGGCATATGATCTAATGTGGGGGGGGGGAATGAGGGAGGGGATTAAGGAAAGGCATGTCTGAAGAGTTGGTATTTAAGCCAAAACCTGACTGATGAGTAGCAGTTAGTTGAAGAATGGGGAAGAACAGTTCAGACAAAGAAACATTATATGCAAAGTCCAGAAGGCATGGAGTGTTCAAGGAAGAGACAAGGAAGTGGATGGTACAGGTGGAGTGGACAAGGGATACTGTAGTGGGAGAGGAAATTGGAGAGGTAGAATGAAACAGATAATGTCACAGCCTTGTTGCCCATTTTAAAGATTTTTGAATGCTCTGGGTGTACAATGAAGCCATTAGAAAGTTTGTGGGTTTTTTTTTTTAAACTTTTTTATATACACAAAAGTAGAAGGAGCAGTGAAATAAATCCCCATGAATCTATTAGTTAGCTTCAAGAATTATCAATGCATGGCCAGTATCTTCTCTCTCATTCTCTTGACCCCTCTACATTTTTTTGTACAGTAGATCTGTGGTTATTTTAAATAAAGCAGTGTGTACATGTCAACCCCAAGTTTCCTAACTATCCCTCCCCACCCAGATAACCATAAGTTTGTTCTCTAGGCCAGTGAGTCTCTGTTTTGTAGCAGAAGAGTCTTGTGAACTGACCTATACATTTTTTAATGAGATTGTGGGTATCCAGGGAGGAGGATCAGTTGGGGAAGTCAGTCTAGGTGAGACAGGTGGGTAGCGTGGACCAGAGTGATGGCAGTGGAGATGGAGTGAGGTAGGTGGACGGGAGCAACATTTTGAGTGCAGCACTTACTGGCCATGGTAAAAGATGAAAGTGATGTACTGACTTACAGGGAGAGTGGTATCAAGGAGGACTCTCTAGCTTCTCTGTAGTGACTGGAGAAGGTAAAAATTTGGGGGTAGAAAAATCAAGGTTCAGTGTGAACGTGTTAAATGTGAGATCTCTGATATACTGATATTGGGATGTTGAGTAACAGTCTTACTTATATCTGAAGCTTGTAAGAGAGGCCTCTCTGGGCTGTTTGGGACAGGGGCATTGCTGGTTCAGTGGTAGAATTCTCACCTCCCACGTGGGAGACCCGGGTTCAATTCCCAGCCCATGCATAATGTTCACCTTCATTTTATATGTAAAAGAGATGACCAGTGCAAGTTTGATGCATGAAGCAGGGCACTCAAAGCTGGTGCTCTGGGACAACCCAGAGGGATACGGTGGGGAGGGAGGTGGGAGGGGGCTACAGGATGAGGGGGACGCATGTATATCTGTTGCCAATTCATGTTGATGTATGGCAAAACCATCACAATATTGTAAAGTAGTTATCCTCCAATTAGAATAAACTAAAAAGCAAGTACACACCTGTCAGAAAAAAAAGAGGTCTCTCTGGGCTGGATGTAAAATTTGAGAGTCATGGGCAAATTGATTATATCAGAAATGATGGGAAGGGATGGGACTTGTTAAGAGAGATGGGAGAGCTAGGAACAAAATACCTGCTTGACTTCTTACTATTTGCTCAGTAAATATTTGTTGAATATTCAGTGGATGCTCAAAGAATAGGGAAGATTCAGAAGCTGGAAGGAAGGAATGAGCAGTGTTCCAGATGGAAGCATGGATAGAAACTAAACTGCAGAGGTTGAAATAACTGCGTGTGTGGGAGGCAGTGCCTAAGTTGCCTGATTTGGTATTATCATCTGTAATGTGGGGATTAGTCACTTGCTCAAGATCGAACTTCTTGAAACTGATGCTTCCTGCATTTGTGCTACAGTCTTTCCGACTTCCAAGCTCAGGATTTGCCACCATATCATGGTCCCTCTTCCCCAGATTATTTCCTATAGTTATGATTCCACCCCTCAACTTGGAAATGTCTTGTTTCTTCCCATGTAGACCAAATGAAGCATTGTCTTTCATGGACATCTCCTTTATAGGATCTGTTTTCTGAGTTAGATTTCTTTCCTCTTTCCTAGCTCTCCACTGCGGTTTGAATCCACGGGGTATTGATCACCCTGCCCATGGTGAAGGTATTAAGCTACAGATTGAAGGTGACGGTGTTGAGTCTCAATCCATTAAAAATAAAACTTTCCAGAAGGTGCTTGACCAAAAAGGAACCCCCAAGCGACTGCAGACAGAAGCTGAGACAACTAAGGTAAGTGATACTCCAATAAGTTAAAGAGATTCTGAAGCTACAGCTTCTATATTTTGTGGTCCAGCCCCAGGGAAGAACTGATGGTGCTTTCATTAATTATTGTTGGTGATTCAAAAAACACTGCTCCTCGATTGCAGGTAATAAGAAATGAAAATAGTGACTTCATCCCCTTTAGAGTGAAATCAGAACACATTTTTGGTCAGTTTTAGAGCATGAGGCTCTGAGGATGGTATAGGATGAGCTATAGGGATGAGTGTCTGGACTTAACAGTTTGTTTACCAGGCTCAATTGATCATTTGATAATATTGGACAAGTGATGTGACTGTCCAAGCCTCGGATTCTTCACCTATAGAATGGGTACCAGAAACACTATCATGTCCATCAGGTTGAACAGATGAAATAATACTGTGTATGTACAAGTATTTTGTAAAAGGCTCAGTTGGCTGCATGAGTATGAGGGGCTTTTGCTGACCATCACAGTAACAAGTGATACTTTATGAAAAATATACATATATTCTAGGTACTGTTGGAAGGACTTTTGACATATACTGGCTTATTAGGTCCCTGTAACAAGTCTGTCAGGTAGACAATAGTAAACAGGACCCTGGTTAAAGGTATAATTGCTCTCTTTTGTTGCAGTATTCTTCAGTCTTTCAGTCTTTAATATAGGTGTAGGTATAAGACACACCTTGGTAAACTGGGAGTTTAAAGGATAGATGATTATTTAGTAAGAGCAACCTCTTTCAAAGGTTTTCCATCACAGAACTGGCACTGTATGTATTTTTGTCCGAAACCAGTGAAGATGCTTTTGTTGGGGGTGTATGTTAGTTTGCCCCTTGAAAATTGAGAGAACTCATCTTCCTATGGTATTTCCTTTGAAGAGATTTCCTTTCAAATGTTTGTTGAGGGGATGAATATATGCATGCCTTGGAAAGCAGATATTGCAGTCCCCCAAGAAAAACTTCAAGTAGAAAAGTCGCCCGGCTGTCATACACTAACCCCCACCCACTCCCGAAAAAAAAAGAAAAAAGCCTTCCAAGATCTAATGTGAATTTTTCCACCTTGTCTATACTTTTGGGTAATTACCATGGCTACTTCTCTTCTTTAGTACGGATAATTAAAAACTGATGACAAAAGAGTGTCTGTGTATCTGTGTTGTAGGGAGTGGGGAACAATTAGCAAGGGAGATATTGCAGATATTTTGCACATTTTAGCTGTGAGAAATTACCCCTCATAGAAAATTGGTTGGTTATTGTTATGTGAGAGGAGCTGGGAATAAGTAAGCCCTATTTTGACATCTAAATCTGGTCAGCCAGTGGTTCCATCTTGAAAGAGTGAGAAAAAAATGTCTTAAAGGTCTTCTTTAACTAGGAAGATAAATGGTTTATTTGAGTAGGATCTTTTCAGAGATGCATAAAACATTAAACATTACAGTGAAGGAAAACAAATTAATTGACAATTGCCTGATTTTAATTCAACTTAATTTAATTCAACTTTTCCAGATTCTTTTATTTGAAAAACAGATTTGATGATGTAAGAAGTTGTATTCAAACCTGATAGGATTTGATAACTTCTGAATTATTTGGAATGCGTGATGTGGTAGTAAACTCAGTTTTCATTTCAGTACCTTTCTGCCTCTAGTTCACTTGACATTTGCTTTGCTGAAAACCTACTTCACTGAGAATGCAGTCATCTATAACAAAGTTGGAAACCAGATTCGTCTGAGTTTTTCCAGGTTGTCTAACAGTGAAACTCCCAGAGTGAGTTGAAAGGGAATTCTGAATGTCTTCACATTGACATGTTTTGGAATGAACAGACTAGGAGCTCTTGTTACAAAGTATTTATTTTTTCATGGAGGACTTGATGACAGTGGTGGTTGCTGGGGAACAGGGGCAAAAATAAAAATAAGAAGGATTACTGCAGACCTGCAGTGTCACATACCCCAGAGATTCTGTACCACCAACAATGTGAACATGTTCTGTGCATGGACAGACACACTGAGATGTGCCTTTCTGTTGCACTCCAGGGGTTATTGGAGTTGTGAGTCATCCTTTTTCCTTAGGTAAATAACTGAATCTCTGATAACTTGACCTACTCTAAACTTACCTTAAAAAACCTCTAGCTACAAATGCATCATGTAAAGCCACTCAGAAATGCAAATGAGTGCAGATTTTCTGGAGGACAGTCTGATAGAGTTATCAAAATTTTCAATATGTGTAAGTTTTGTGTAATGCCTTCTCTAGGAACTTGTCCTAAGGAAATAATCACCCAAATGTGCAAAGATGGCTGCAGGAGAATATTCACTCTAGCGATGTCTATAACATGAAAATAATGTTCATTCATAAAACTTTGGCCAAAGAGATTGTGTGTTCATGGAACTGTACAGAATTCTCTCTTTATAAGGGTGATGGACACATATATGTATTTATCTTAATTTGTTTGGACTGCTATAAAACACCTTAAACTGGGTGGCTTATAATATTATTCAGCCATATAAAGGAATGAAGTGGAATCATTTGTAGAGATGTGGAGGGACCTAAAGACTGTCATACAGAGTAAAGTCAGTCAGAAAGAGGAAAACAATTATTGTATACTAACACATATATGTGGAATCTAGAAAAATGCTGTAGAGGCCTTATATGCAAGGTAGAAATAGAGACAGACATAGAGAATAAATGGATAGCCCCTAAGAGGGGAAGACCAGGGGATGAATTGGGAGATTGGGATCGACATATATGCACTATTGATACCATGTATAAAGTAGATAACTAATGAGAACCTACTGCATAGCACAGGGAACTCTACTCAGTGCTCTGTGGTGACCTAAATGGGAAAGAAATCTAAAGAAGAGGGGATATATGTGTACATATAACTGATTAACTTTGCTGTACAGCAGAAACTAACACAGCATTATAAAGCAATTATGAAAGGAAGGTTTTAGTCACTCAATCGTGTCCAACTCTTTGCAACCCCAGGGACTGTAGCCCACCAGGCTCCTCTGTCCATGAATTCTCCAAGCAAGAATCCTGGAGTGGGTAGCCATTCCCTTCTCCAAGGGATCTTCCTGACCCAGGGATTGAATCCATGTCTCCCACAATGCAGGCAGATTCTTTACCATCTGAGCCACCAGAGACCATACTCCAATAAAAATTAAAGAAACTGGGTGGTTTATAAACAATAGAAATTTGTTTCTCATAGTTCTGAAGGCTGGGAAGTTCAAGGTCAAGGTACCACCAGATGGAGTGTCTGATAAGAGCCTTGTTACCCAGGTCATAGACATCCATCATCTCACTGTGTCCTCACCCAGTGGAAAGGGACCAAGGATCTCACTGGAATCTCTCTCATGGGGGAACTGATCCCATTCATGAGGGTTCCATCCTCCCAGAGACGACTCCTCCTAATACTATCACATTGGGGGTTAGGTTGTGAATTCTAGGGGAACACAGATTTTCAATCTATAGCAGTGTTTATGCATGAAAATGAGTGTGCTGCTATTACAGCAGGGAGGGAGGGAGAAGGGCAGTTTACTGCACAGTGTGTAACATGTTCCCATTTTCCTATAAATACCTTTTCCCTGTAAGAAGGCATCACCGTGTCTCGAAAGACTTCATTCAGAAACTGTTTTTAATTTATTTATTTATAAATGGTTTTTAATTTGTCTTAATTTTTTTTATTTATATTTTTAATTAATTTATTTTTATTTATAATTGCTTCGTAGTATTGTATTGGTTTCTGCCATACATCAACATGACTCAGCTATAGGTATGCATATGTCCCCTTCCTCTTGAACCTCCCACCTCCTACCCCATCCCATCTCTCTAGGTTTTCACAGAGCACTGGGTTTGAGCTCCCTGTGTCATGTATCAAATTCCCACTGACTATTTTACTATGGTAATATATATGTTTCTGTGCTATTCTCTCAATTTGTCCCACCCTCTACTTCCCCTCGGAGAAGGCAATGGCACCCCGCACCAGTACTCTTGCCTGGAAGACCCCATGGATGGAGGAGCCTGGTGGGCTGCAGTCCATGGGGTCGCTAGGAGTTGGAGACGACTGAGCGACTTCACTTTCACTTTTCACTTTCATGCATTGGAGAAGGAAATGGCAACCCACTACAGTGTTCTTGCCTGGAGAATCCCAGGGACGGGGGAGCCTGTTGGGCTGCCGTCTGTGGGGTCACGCAGAGTCAGACACGACTGAAGCAACTTAGCAGCAGCAGCAGCTACTTCCCCTACTGGGTCCACAAGTCTGTTCTCTGTGTTTGAATCTCCATTGCTGCCCTGCAAATAGGTTCATCAGTACCATTTTTCTAGATTCCATATGTATGTGTTAATACACGATATTTGTTTTTCTCTTTTTAACTTACTTCACTCTGTATAATAGGCTCTAGGTTTATCCACCTCATTAGAACTGACTCAAATGAGTTCCTTTTTATGGCTGATAGTTAAGTCATGTATGATTCTTTGAGAC
This sequence comes from Giraffa tippelskirchi, assembly GCF_054371585.1. NCBI lineage: Eukaryota > Metazoa > Chordata > Mammalia > Artiodactyla > Giraffidae > Giraffa > Giraffa tippelskirchi. Next base: position 33,184,360 of record NC_137280.1, on the reverse strand, counting down.
CCCATGGACTACAGCACACCAGGAAAGTATGCTCAAACTGACGTCCATTGAGTTGATGATTCCATCCAACCATCTCATCCTCTGTTGTCCCCTTTTTCTCCGGCCCTCAGTCGTTCCTAGGATCAGGGTCTTTTCCAGTGAGTCAGCTCTTAGTATCAGGTGGCCAAAGTGTTGAAGCTTCACCTTTAGCATCAGTCTATCCAATGAATATTCAGGGTCGATTTCCTTTAAGATTGATTGGTTTGATCTCCTTGCTGTCCATGGGACTTTCAAGAGTCTTCTCCAACACCACAGTTCAAAACATCAATTCTTCAGTGCTGAGCCTTCTTTATGGTCCAGCTGTCACGTCCGTACATGACTGCTGGAAAAATCATAGCTTTGATTATACAGACCTTTGTTGGCAAAGTAATGTCTCTGTGTTTTAATATGCTGTCTAGATTTGTCATAGCTTTTCTTCCAAGGAGCAAACGTCTTTTAATTTAGTGGCTGCAGTCACCATCTGCAGTGATTTTGAATCTCAAGGAAATGAAGTCTGTCACTGTTTCCATTGTTTCCCCATCTATTTGCTATATGCTGATGGGACCAGATGCCATATTAGTTTTTTGAGGGTAGAGTTTTAAGCCAACTTTTTCACTCTCCTCTTTTACCTTCATCAAGAGGCTCTTTAGTTCTTCTTCACTTTCTGCCATTAGGGTGGTGTCATCTGCATATCTGAGGTTATTACTATTTCTTCCGGCAGTCTTGATTCCAGCTTTTGGTTCATCCAGCCTGGCATTTCACATGATGTACTCTGCATTTAAGTTAAATAAACAGGGTGACAATATACAGCTTTGGCATACCCCTTTCCCAATTTTGAACCAGTTCCTTGTTCCATGTCTGGTTCTAACGGTTGCTTCTTGACCTGATTACAGATTTCTCAGGAGGCAGTTTACATATAGAGCTGAGATTATAGGGAAAATTTTCTTTTTCTGCACTTTTTGGAGTTTCTTTTTAATATATGTACTCTTTTAAGCATAAAGGAAATCAATCCTGAATATTCATTGAAAGGACTGATGCTGAAACTGAAACTCCAATACTTTGGCAACCTGATGTGAAGAACTAACTCATTGGAAAAGACCCTGATGCTAGGAAAGATTGAAGATGGGAGAAGGGGATGACAGAGGATGAGATGGTTGGATGGCATCACCGACTCGATGGACATGAATTTGAGTAAACCCTGGGAGTTGATGATGGACAGGGAAGCCTGGTGTGCTGCAGTTCATGGGGTCGCAAAGAGTCGGACACGACTGAGCAACTGAACTGAACTCTTTCAAGCATATTTATTTAAAGCTCTTTTCAGTTTGCCCATTAACTTAAGCAGCTCAGCTGTGACTCTTCCTATTTGTTGAGTTGGTGTTCTGCCTTTGAGGGTGTTGTCTTTCCTCCCGTGGGTCCGAATTCTCGCTGAGTGATTTGCCAAGGAGGAGCGTTGTCTTGGGAAATATGCTGTGTGTTGAGGTGCTTTTGTAGTCCGTGTGCTGTTGAAGCAAGCACTGATGAGTTGCTTTTTGTTTCCTGAACTATTTGGGAGGAGCACCTTTGACCAGGTGTTTAATTACGTCTCAATCTTATGTTGTCTTTGCTACTGATTCTGCAAATCAAGTCCCCCCAGATGTACTCTCTCATCTGCAGCTTCACACAGGAGCCTGGTTCCAGCTCCCTGTCATGCCTGTGGGCTCTGCCATTCCGGCTCTGGCTAGCTGGGGCTTTGAAACCAATCCCTATTCCAGATCTCCAGCAGGTGTCTTGAGCTTCATCATTCCTCATTGCTGTGGTCTCTTGGCACCTAAATATATCTCTTCCTTGATTTCAAGTATGGCAATATGCAAATTTTAAAATATATTTTCTAGTATCTTTATATTTCTAGAGTCTGAGAGGGGATTGTATAGCATAAGTGTAATCTACCATCCTGACTGTGAAATTCATATTGCTTTTATAATTAAAATATCTCTTTCTCTACACATCCTTGGAAAAAGCATCTTTCTATTTATTTATCTTAAATGTGATTTAGGGACTCTTGCCCTCAATGATTCAAAAGACTAGAGCTGTAATTCTACAAAGAGGGTTTTCCATGTCATCGGCTGTCTTCAGCTCTCTTAAATGAAAGAGAAATGAAATAGAAATCAATAGAGAACCAAGCTCACTTTTAAGCCTTATTACTGGGTAGCATAGGGTCTAGTCGGGAAAAACAAAAACAGATACATTTGATGTGTGAATTTGCAGAAGGTATTTACCAATGGGAGTCCTAAATGCCAGTGAGGACTTGGGAATCCAGAGAGTATACGTGCCTTAGGGATCAGTGTCTTGGCTAGCAGAGACATAGAACATCACAGAAAGTTCTGTTCGACAGGCTGCTCTGATCTGTGGAAGCCATTGAAGTTTTCTGGTTATAAGAGTGAGTAAGATGAACAGATGGGATTGTGTGAACATTTTCTCTGACCCTTGTCCTTGGTCCTGGGGGGACATGTGCTTCAATCATGAGAAAAAATGTGGAAAGGGGAGTCTGTTTTGAAGGTTATATCCCTCAGTTGTCTGATGGTTGGAATTTGCATTTCCATAGCAAATCAGGATCTGGACTAAGATCAGCCCATCGGTAGACAGCATCCTGGCTATTCCCCATCTTGAAATTCTGGACTGTGTCCTCACAAGTGGCCTAAATACAGCATTGGGAAATCGAAACTCTTGACTTCTAGACTTGATCTTCTAGGTGCTTACGAAGAAACTCGCCCTGTGTTTTCATGCCTATAAAGTAAGGGTTTCATAAAGTTTATCTTTATTTTTTCATACCAGCAATGCTGATTCACCAGAACATGTAAAGCAGTGAATCAGAATAATGATCGAGAGGCTTGATGGCTTTCTATGTGTCTCTTGTTTAGATGTGATTGACCCCTATGTTTTTATTTATAAACTTTCCATCTTGCAACCGAGAAAACTAAGAATGACTTGCCAAAACTTAGCTTCTGGCTAAAAAGTGGAGGAACATGAAATTGAAATCTAAGTATAATGACTCTAAAACCAGGATTTTTTTCATCTCTTTAACATTAAATGTACAAATGATTGATTTATTTGGAAAGAAAAGAGAATATGTTATACCGAGGATCAAGCCAACGAGACAAAGGAAGAGGTTAAAACACTGCATGTATTCTTTCTTTCTTGGGGAGAAACACAGTAGATCCTGATTGCAATATTATATAAGGGAGAAGCAGTGCCAGCATCCAAAACAGTGAATAATTGCCCGCATTTGGCTCTGGGATGCATTATGTGAATCTTTGGCAGTAGATAGCCTTTTCTCATTAGGCTAATATTAGATTTAGTTTGTATTTCTTTGGCACAGAGTTAAAGGAGCTGGCCTGGGGTTTGGTTCTGGAGGCGGGAGGAGGAGAAAGCCCGGTGCTTGGGATAAGCCACAGGTGGATAAATAAGAGCTGACTAGAGGGCAGCTGGTGGATGTTTGTAAGAGTGGGAAAGGAAGCATAATCTGGGACTGAAACAGAAAGCTCCGAGAATTCTGACTTGGGTTAAAGATGAAGGGAGGATTGTACTTAACCTTGATCAAATCACATTGCTCAGCTGCCTCTGAGAAGGCCTATAGCAATTTGGGGATAGAATGATCTAATTCTTGGCTATCTGTATTTCTTGGCTCAGGGAGTAAGAATGTCTCCAAAAGAGGCTGCCAACCCAATATACTGTCACCAGTGATAGGAAAGGACATGATGCATGGGAAACATAATGACCACATACTTAGTTAAGAATTGTCAGGGGTCAGAACAAGAGAGATAAGCCAAAATGACTTCATGCTATGTGAGTTCCAGGCCCCTCCTGCACATGCACTGAACACTTGGAAAGATCTCAGGAGAAACTGCAGTCAACCCGTATTTGAAAAGGTAAGCATTTGTAACTGAAGTGTTGAGCTCTGAAAAATGTGACAATGGAGCATGCATTGGAGCCACAGTTTCATGGAGTAATCAACCAAGAAGGCACCTTAGGGAGCATCCTACTAACTAATTTATTGCATAGGCGGTGATGAGATGACATGCCTTCTCAACATCTTGAGGCTAGTAGTGGCATAGCCTAGTCTAAAACATCGTAATTCTGACACATGGCCAGAGCTTGCCACTCCGTTGTGCTGACCAGTCTGTACAAAACAATAGGTGCTTGCAGCCACTTGGTTAGTATTCCTTTTCTTGTGTACCTAGACTGTAGTGCACGCCTTTTGAGGATAGAATGGAAAGTTGTCCTCAGGGGAAGTGGAGCCCCTATCAGTGGGTGGATCAGAGCCCAGTCACAGTTCCATTGACAACTTGACACAGCAAAGATAGGCTTCTGGAAGAAAGGGTGAGTCCTAGGGGTGGCTTGTCTGGGAGCACTCTGCCCAAATGCTTTTCTTTTCCAGTCTGAAATGCTGGGGATCGATATGTAAACTTTTCAACCATGACAGCAGTTACAGAGTCATGCCCATCAGAACTGATTGAGAGATTTCAGAATTGCATGCATTAAAGGCACTAAATTTCATAAAAAGGCAAGTGTGTAATTTGTACCTAAGAAAAAGACAGACATAGGAGGCACACGTGACAGCAGTGATCTGCTTCTGTGGTTGTGTTGAAAAGACTCCGAGTCCTTGATGGGTGACATTGGAAAAGCCTAGAGGCATCTGAGAGCCCTGGTCAATTCAGCCAAGTGAAGAACTCAAGAATAAGATAAAACAGAAGTTGGGAGAAGCTGAAGGCCAAGCAAAATGAAGAGCAGAAGGTGGTAGAAGAAAACAGGTTGGACCTTTGTCTGTACCTATAGCTTGAGGGCTGATGCTTGTTCCAAGTGAGGGACATTGTAGTTCACTAGATGCACAGCATCTCTGAACATATACATACACTTTTTCCCCTTTGACCCTCTCTCTCCCTGCACACACAGACAGATGCTAAGACATTTTTATAAAATGTGTATTGTTGCATAAGATTTTCAAGTATATTTTGTTTTTTCCTGGTATCCTACATCATAGTTGCTTTTGACCTATGAATACTCGGACTCAGGTGACCATGCGATTTGCAAACTTTGACTATAAAAAGCCAGATAGTAACTGGTTCTTCATGGTGGATGTTGCAGTCCCCATGTGACTTTGTGGAAGTGGATGTATTTCATTGCGATGCCTACAGGGGGACCGGTGGTGTAGGTCCACGTCTGTGTGTCTTCCCTGCTCCATGATGTCTCAGTTGCACCTCAGCCAATGGGAGGCACTGGACAGGTCGGCTGTAGACACTGTGCACCCAGGATTCTGGACAAATAAATGTTGGCAGAGGGTGTGTGGGGAAAGGACACTTGAAGTCATCTTATAAGAACATCCTGCCTTCTCTTCTCTCCTCTCTATAAATATACAAATGGCTAACACTTATGTTCTGTTTGTGTATAACTTGCCAAAAGTTAGTAGTTGTAACAGGAAAAAGCGTGGCAATAAGTAGTACATCATTTTAAACTGCCCTATTATCTCTCATAGGGCTTCCCAGGTGGTGCTAGTGGTAAAGAACCCACCTGCCAATGCAGGAGACATAAAAGATGTAGGTTCAGTCCTTGGGTAGGGAAGATACCCTGGAGGAGGGCATGGCACTCCAGTAGTCTTGCCTGGAGATTCCCATGGACAGAGGAGCCTGGCGGGCTACAGTCCATAGGGTTGCAAAGAGTCAGACACGACTGAAGAGACTTAGCAGGCAGCCAGATATCACTCATACACTGAGAAAGAGAATGATTTTGTAATAATGATTGAGTTGAAAAAATAGTATGTTGCATTATGTAGGAAAAAAATGTGAATTGTAGAGGCAGTTCTGCTGTTCAAAGATGGATTATCCATCAACACATCATGTTCATTCTCCCCCTACTCCTTATTCTGAAATCGACTCATGTTCCCACATCTGCTGCTATCACCCAGACCCACCTCACTATCTCTTGACTGTCTTCCACTTCACTCCTGCCCTTCTGTGATACTCTTCCCTCACAGCGATCTTGAATTAAAGGATACCAAGTACCTTCTTAGCATCCTTTTCACTTAAAGTAAGAATCCAGACTCATTCCTACAGTGAGAATCCAAGACATTCAGGCTTTGCTAGGCCTCCCCAGTTCAGTTCAGTTGCTCAGTCGTGTCCGACTCCTTGTGACCCCATGAACCGCGGCACGCCAGGCCTCCCTGTCCATCGCCAACTCCCAAGTCCACCCAAACCCATGTCCATTGAGTCGGTGATGCCATCCAACCATCTCATCCTCTGTCGTCCCCTTCTTCTCCTGCCCTCAGTCCTTCCCAGCATCAGGGTCTTTTCCAATGAGTCAGCTCTTCACATCAGGTGGCCAAAGTATTGGAGTTTCAGCTTCAACATCAGTCCTTCCAATGAACACCCAGGACTGATCTCCTTTAGGATGGACTGGTTGGATCTCCTTGCAGTCCAAGGGACTCTCAAGAGTCTTCTCTGACACCCACAGTTCAAAAGCATCAGTTCTTCTGCGCTCAGCTTTCTTTATAGTCCAGCTCTCACATCCACACATGACCACTGGAAAAACCATAGCCTTGACTAGACGGACCTTTGTTTGCAAAGTAATGTCTCTGCTTTTCAGTATGCTGCCTAGGTTGGTCATAACTTTCCTACCAAGGAGTAAGTGTCTTTTAATTTCATAGCTGCAATCACCATCTGCAGTGATTTTGGAGCCCAGAAAAATAAAGTCTGACACTGTTTCCCTATCTATTTCCCATGAAGTGATGGGACCGGATGCCATGATCTTAGTTTTCTGAATGTTGAGCTTTAAGCCAACTTTTTCATTATCCCCTTTCATCTTCATCAAGAGGCTCTTTAGTTCTTCTTCACTTTCTGCCATAAGGGTGGTGTCATGTGCATTGCTGAGGTTATTGATATTTCTCCCGGAAATCTTGATTCCAGCTTGTGCTTCCTCTAGCCCAGCGTTTCTCATGATGTACTCTGCATATAAGTTAAATAAGCAGGGTGACAATATACAGCCTTGACGTAGTCCTTTTCCTATTTGGAACCAGTCTGTTGTTCCATGTCCAGTTCTAACTGTTGCTTCCTGACCTGCATACAGGTTTCTCAAGAGGCAGGTCAGGTGGTCTGGTATTCCCATCTCTTTCAGAATTTTCCACAGTTTGTTGTGATTCACACAGTCAAAGACTTTGGGATAGTCAATAATGGCTTCCCCAATCTCACCTCATATCCGACTTTCCTCTGGTCATCTGAGCTCCAGACATACTTGTCTTTCTGTTTCTGGAATATGCCAAAGTCATGCTCTCTCTTGAGCGCATTGATACCTGCCATCCTGTCTGCCAATATTTGCCTCCTTTATCATTGCACCTTGGTTCCCTGTCACATAGGTCCCAGCTCAAGTGTTTCTCTGCAGAGAGGCCTGACCACTTCAGTCACGCTTTGTGATACCATGGTGTGTCCTTTATGGAGCTTTTTCCTGTGTGAAATCATCCTGTTTAATTTCTGTCTCTCCAGTAAAATGTAAATTCCTTGACAGCAGTGATCTTCTCTGTCTTATTTACTGGTACAGCATCAGTGTCTGCTGCAGTGTCCAGCACATCATAAAGAATACACTTCTGATAAATGAAATGTTAGTTGATGTGACCCAGAAGTTCCTTGCCTCTGGGTCTTCCTTTCTTTTGCCCCATAGTATTTATCTTTGGGCTTCCCTGATAGCTCAGTTGGTAAAGAATCCACCTGCAACACAGGAGACCCCAATTCGATTCCTGGGTTGGGAAGATCCACTGGAGAAGAAATATACTACCCACTCCAGTATTCTTGGGCTTCCCTTGTGGCTCAGCTGGTAAAGAATCCGCCTGCAATGCGGGAAACTGGGTTTGATCCCTGGGTTGGGAAGATACCCTGGAGAAGGGAAAGGCTACCCACTCCAGTATTCTGGCCTGGAGAATTCCATGGATTGTATAGTCCACGAGGTCACAAAGATTTGGACACAACTGAACGAGTTTCCCTCACTCCACTCTACTATCTTTAGCCTCTGTAGATGCAAACGGGAGGATCCGTCTTGCTGTAATGACTGTTAGTGGCAGAGGATGCTTTTCTGGATGGTGGGTGCAAGTGGAACGTTGTCCACCGGACAAGCAAGGGTTGCATCCATAGCGTTTTAGTTACCCTTCATCTTCACAGTTCTAACTTGTCCCTTAGACTAGGGAAATACCTGTTTGTGGTCTGTGGTTGGCATTCCAAACTTCCCTTAGTTAAAAAGTCTCCAACCTCCAACCTGTGATCTCTCTGCTCCCTCCATGGTTGGCCAAGATTCCACCCCCACCCACAGCTCTCTTCATAATTCTCAGTACAAGCATCAACTGACTCCCCTAACTTTTCCCCCATTGCCTTGAAGTCAAAACCAGAAGATAAAAGAAAGCAGCAGCTTCTCCTTAAATGATCAGGAAGTCTTAAACTGAGAATCAGACCACCAGGTATCAGACAGCACCTCAAACATTATTGCCAGGGATTTATGAATGAGAAATAGTTTTCAAATGTTGCTGTTACATGTGACCATACATATTTTGTTATAGCAGCTTGGGATGCTATAACAAAATAACATAGTTTATAGCATAGACTAGGTAGCTTCAATAATAGACATGTATTTGTCACAGTTTTGGAGGCTGGGAAGTCCAAGATCAAGATGTCAGTCAATCTGGTTCCAGACGAGGGCCCTCTTCTTGACTTGCTAATGGAAGCGTTCTGCCGGTATCCTCACATGATGGAGAAAAAGTGAGCTCTTGTCTCTCTCTTCTGAAAAGGTTACTGATTCTATCATGGGGCCCCATACTCATGACCTCATCTACACCTAATTATCTCCTAAAGGCCCTACCTCCAAATACCATCACACTGGGGGTAAGAGCTTCAGCCTGTGAATTGAGGAGGGGCCACAAACATTTGGTTCAGAATATATACCAAATGTGCATTTTGGTCAAATGCCAAATGACGGAGTGTCCAGTCACTATTTGGCTGAAGTTGAATATCTTCATCATAGAAGGAATGTCTGGCATACAAGGAAACACTAATAGGAATACCTATTTATTACAACTTAAATTCATACCAAGCAGATATTTTTTTTAATTGCCATTGTAGTGGAGTGGTAATAATTTCTCACAGCTATCGGCTCCTGTGGTTTTTATAGTGCACATTTGTGATACTGAAAATATACTCTTTTCAACTGAGATCAGTGGAGGAGCAACAGATGTTTTGGTCAAGCTCTGCCTCTGCAGGTCATGCTAATGATGATATTACCAAGTCATTGAACTTTCATCCTCTCCACTGAAAACTGACTGAAATGAAGACTTCAACTCTTGGGCTTGCCAGGTTGGTTGTAGCTCATGGGGCAGTTTCATTGAAACAATCCCATAAATGAAAGCTTAGGACTGTGTTTAAAGAAGATCCTTGTTTAGCGTTCTCAAGATCAAGCTGAATTTTATTGCCATCCCTGTGGTTTTCTTTCTTAAAAGATGTTTTCACAGTACTGTAAAGCAGGATTTTCAATTCAGTAGCTGGAATGATCTCATTCATGTGCCCGTCAGATCACGTTGTTCCTCTGCTGAAACTCCTCTCATTCTTCCTATTTTCTTCGAATTAAAAGCCGGGGTCCGTTTAGTGCCCTCCTGGGCTCTGTGTGATCTGTTCCCTGGTAAGTCACTCGTGTCATCTGCTGCGACACTCTTCATGTTCAGGCTGCTTCTGAATTAAACCGGGTATCTTCCCACCTGGGAGCCCTTGTACTGCTTCTTCCCTGTGCCTGCAGCTTCTTTTTCTCAGGATGCCCAAGACTCACTCCTCCCTTTTCTCAAAACCTTTATTCAACTGTAAGCTCAGTGAAGCTTGCTGGGCTGTTGTATTTAAATAATGACCTCTTTCGCAGTGCTTTGGATCCCTGACTCTTTCGTTATTCCCACTCCCACACTCAACATACCCATCGCGTTCTAAAACAGTGTATCATCTTCTTATCTATGACATGTATTATTATTTTATGTCATCCTTCCAAATGTAAATTTTGTGAGGGCAGGGACCTGATTTGTTTTTGATCTATCCCTAAAATGGCAAACTGCTTGTTACATCATAGGGACACAATTATTTGTTGTTTAAATGAATTCTTGTGATCAATGTGCATTTAATTTTCACCTGACTGATTAACTTTTAATATAAAAACAAGCCAGGAGTTTAGCTTAATTACATGTAAAATACCTACTTTTATTGGAAAGGGAATTTACATATAGCAATAATCAGCCCTAAGGAGCATCCCTATCTGTGTCACCAGCAGTGCAGTGATGGTCAGAGGTGTCAGTAACCCACATGACCAAATGATCATTATTTTGCACAAGGTCAAGGTTGCCAAAACTAGAGCCAAAATGGCATTTGGCTACTTGGCCTGCCAAAAACCAAGGCTGAAGCCAAATCCTAATAGAATTTTGGCCAAATGTCACCAAAAGCTGAACTTCATCGCTTCCCTATTCTTTATATAATTAGGCAGTTTAGCTCATGAATGCGCTATGTCTAACTTGCACATTGTGTAATCTTTTGGGGGGAGAAATCTGATACCAACCTTTTCTCATGTTGTACTAAATAGACAAAGGAGGGTTAATCCTATCAATGCCCCAAATAGTAGTAACTACTTAGAGGTAGCCAGAACTGTAACAAACAGAAGAGAAAGGAAAAGTGTTAGTCACTTAGTCGTGTCTGACTCTTTAGGACCCCATGGACTGTAGCCTTCCAGGCTCCTCTGTCCATGGGATTCTCCAGGCCAGAATCCTGGAGTGGGTTGCCATTTCTTCCTCCAGGGGATCTTCCTAACCCAGGGATCAAACCCAGGTCTCCTGAATTGCAGATGGATTCTTTACCATCTGAGCCACCAGGGGAACCCAAATGGAAGAAAGAAACGCATCGAAGGTTGGATTTGTTATCAAGCAGAACTTTTTTAAAATAGAGGATATGTGATTTCAATATTTTGATTGCTCTTGATATAACATAGTAAAGGACACTGACCTGGGACATGGGATCCACTCCCCATTCTACCTTGCTACTTGCTAGCTGTATAACCTGAGGCCAATTTCTTATCCTTTCTCTGCCTCGGTGTCTTCATCTGCCCAGTGGGGATAATCATAGTGTCTACCTCTTTGGGTGGTTGCTCGTATCGTTGGGATTTATGTATAAAATGCTCAAAACGGCTCCTGGCATATAGTAAGCATGCTGTTAAGTTTGCTTCTATTGTTGTTCTTCATATCATCGTTATCCTTGGAAAATATTTTGGCAAGATGGATTAGAGAAAATAACTTTTTTCAGCAGAAGTTTTGAATTGGCTGCCTGCAGCCATATTGGGTCTACCAACAAGTTTTGTTTGCCCACATACACTTAAGGTTTAAATTAATCTTCAGCAGTAGAAAAACCCCAACATTCTTCCTTTAAATACTCCAGATTTCCCACTTCTCTTGAAAATTTTTTAAAAATCTGGAAATGATAAGCCTAAATTGGTACCAGCTGGAGTTGTCAGCAGCTGCCCCTTTTTGATGAATAGTCTCTCTACTTTGATTCTGTCTATGCCTGGCCCTTTTCATTCATGAAGTTTCCTGCCAGGCTTCTATAGGGAGTTTAGTTTGTGACCTTCAGTGTAAAGGACACTGACATAGTATAAAAAGTATAGTAAGCCCTCTCTTATTTAGTGAAAATGACTTACCTCCTTAAAGTGCACATGTCATTCAACATTCAAAGTATCCGTTAGACCCCTTCTCTGGTGATACTGTATTGAATAAGACAGAAGTGGAAACTGGATCTCAAACATGTACTATGGCACAAGTTCTAATATATATTTGGAAGGAAACCAACTGAAGTCTGAGAAACAGGTAGAACATAAAGACGGAGGTGAGGCTAGGGGATTGAAGGAGGAAAGGGAGAAAGGGTGCGTTCTGAAATCAAATCTAAGTGTTAGAAAGGAGCAGCCTTGCCAAAAGATGGGACTGACAACATTTCCTTCCTGGACCAAAGTCAGCTAGTACAGGGCCCTGTAGGGAAGAGTGTCTCCTGCTGAGGAAAGGAAAGAGACCTATATGTGGCGGGTATGTAGATGGCTCAAGATGATGTTCCTGTGGTTTTGCCTGAAACTTATACTTTGTGTGATGGGGAAATCGATGGAAGGTTTCAGGTAGGGGAAGGGCTTACAAAGAGAAGACCCCATCTGCTCCTCAGAGGGTTGGTTGGAAGCGAGCAAGAGGAGAAATAGACTAGGATGTGGATACTGGAGTTGATGGAGGTGAGAGATGGTGATACCAATAGAAATGGAGATAAGTGGGCAAATTTGGAGTTTATTTTGAAGACAGAAGTGAGAAAATGAGATTAGGTATAATCCATGAGGCAAATGGAGGAAGCAAGGATGACTACTAAGTTCCTGGTTTGAGCAGCTAACCAGACACTGGTGTTATTTAGTAAGATTAAAAGAAAAAAAAATGTCAAGGAAAGAGGATGTTACTAGGGGAAGATATGAGGTAAAATCAGAAGTTTCTTTTTGATCATAATTAATTTTACGATTTCAGAGTTACATCCAAGAGAAAATGTCAAGTAAGTCATTAAACTTGCAAGTCCAGTTTCCAAGGGTCTGTCTGGGCTACAGCTATAGGTCAGCAATCACGTGTATCACATTGTGGTGTGCATCTGTGTGTGTGTTGCAGAGGGATCAAGTATGTAGAAACTAAGGGATATTTCAGGAGTCCTTACTTTTAAAAGGTGATATCTCTGGTTTCCCTGACTCTGTGCTGCTCCTTGGACTGTTAGCCTTGTCCTGTCATTATTGAATTTTGAGCCTAAGGACTAGGCTCTTCGGTTTGGAGGGTAATGACATAGCCTGAAAGCACTTGGGTAGAAGTAGATCATCTTCACTTTTTTCAGCTATTTTTTTTTTACCCTCCCCCACCCGTCATCATGCTTGCCTACTGTTGCCTGCTTTACACATTTGGTGGAAGGAGGCCAGTGCATTGCATGGCCAGTTGGAAAAGGAGTAGGGGTTGGGGGGATGAACAGCAGGTAGTTTTTAAGCTTTGAAGGCTTCTTAACTTCTGTAGGGATGTGAGTGTGTCTCTGCTCTTTATTAGTGCTGTCATTATAGTTGTCACTTATGTTCACCAACATCCACTTCTCGCCTCCTGGGCTCCAGTAAGACTGCACTTGCTAGTCTCCCAGAATGCCTAGTTCCAGACAGTGGCCTGTAAGAGGAACACACTCCTCTAACGGACTGGGGCTAGCAAACACTCTGATGCAAACTTCCAACTCTCCTGGGGGAGTGTGGTAGCCACCAGCTCAGATGGCAGAGCACAGAGTCAAAGGAACTTTGATCACCAGGTCACCACAGAGACTGCCCTGGAGCTGACTTGGAGCTGACTTTGTATAAGCAAGAAATAAATTTTCATTGTGTCCCAAGAGTTTGAGGAATGTTTGTTAGTGCAGCATTTATTGTCGTTCAGTCGCTACATCGTGTCCAACTCTGTGACCCAATGGACTGTAGTCCACCAGGCTCCTCTGTCCATGGGATTCTGCAGGCAAGAATACTGCAGTGGGTTGCCATTTCCTTCTCCGGTGGATCTTCCTGACCCAGAGATCGAACCCGTGTCTCCTGCATTGCAGGCAGATTCTTAACCACTGTGCCACTCGCGAAGCCCTACTGTAGCATAAGCCTAGCCTAATCAGTTTAATCCAGGTGGCATCTGAGAACAATGTAATAATGTTTGTCCCAAACCTAAGCTCCTCACAGGCAGGCATCTTGTTGAACTTCAAGCCAAGCGCAATGCTGACAAAGATGGGTGTGCTCAACTAATCCTCTAAAGTCAGTATCAATCATGACTTTCTTTTCAACAAGATGGAGACTCTCAGTGCCCTTTTCACTTTGAACAACCGAACTAAAATTAAACTGCTATTTGAAGATTTTAAAGCTTTTCTCCTGGGCCCCAGCGATTGTTACCAATGTCAGGACGTTATGGGGTGCGTCTTCCTAGTGCCCCATTTCGTGTTTGTCTGTAATTGACAGCAGTTAGCCACCGTTCCCATCTCATGTTGTTGCTGTGACTTCCTTTAGCTCATGGTTTCTTCTTGAATGTATCACTGAGTGCTCAGTGGGTACCTGGTCTACCTTGTTGGGCTGAATAGTTGCTTATTTCCAGTGTTATTTGTGTGCGTGTGTATGCATGTATGCGGTTTAATCCACTGAAGCAATTATTTTGTTTTGGAGACGCTGCCCTCTTTTTCCTTCCAGAATGCAAATATGTGCTGTGTCTCTCACCATTTATACATTGACTTTAAGAACCAAGTGCTTCTTCTTGAATGACCCGTTTCCCTCTTTTTCTTAACTTGGCTAATATTTATTGGCAACATCTGGTATTGAGTGCAGGGAAGTTATTTACAGCAGTGCTTATTAATGCACTTCAGTGAGTCACACCGCCATTTTGTTGAGGATGGTCCCCAGTGGAACCCCCAAATTTGCAGCAGCTTCTCAGGAAGCAGAAGGCTTGTGTGCCTTTATGGAAAAACCCAGAAAATATAGGGGAAAAAAGTGGTCATAATCATCACAAATGTTCGGAATCATCCAGCCTTCTCATTTTTACTGGTGAGAAAACTGATGGGCAAAGAAGAGGGGTGGTTTGCAGAAGCCTGCAAAAATGTTACAGAGATGAAATTAGGAGTCAGATTTTTCATCCTGTCTGTCACTTCCTCATGGCCTTTCTTTCTTGGGACTTTATTCAATACTTAATCCAAATATTTATGAGAAAGTTCAAGTTGTATAAGGGTTGGTTATTTTCAGCATTTTAAGGATTTCTCCACCTTTTTCCTGGAGAAGATCTCTTTGGAGCCATCCTTCAGTTAGAGCAGGGTGGGAGATGGCCTTTAGCTTTATACTTGGGGCTTGGATGGTGATGGCTATTAATGAGATTGGAATGAAAATCTGCCACAACATGGATGGACTTGGAGGGTATTATACTAAGTGAAATAAGTCAAAGAAAGACAAATACTATACATTACCACTTATATATGTGGAATCTAAAAAAACCAACTAGTGAATATATATAACAAAAGACTCATAGAAAGAACAATCTAGTGGTTACCAGTGGGAGGAGGGGTAAGATAGAGATGTACGAGGTACAAACTACTATGTATAAAATAAACCTACATGGATAGATTGTACAGCACAGAGAATATAGCCAGTACTTTATAATAACCACAAATGGAGTATAATCTTTAAAAACTGGGAATTGTTATGTTGTACACCTAAAACTTACCTATTTTAAATCAACTATACCTCAAAATAAAATAATGACAATCTTTGTGATTGTTTATAAAGGGAATCCTAGGCTCATGCATGTATTTCCACTCTTTAAAAGGGTATATATAATATTTGATAATATAGAATAGCATATAAAATATGTATGTATGACTAATAGTGAAATTAACACTGGTTAATCTACCACCAAACTTATGAAAGTCTGCTCACTTTTAAATTCATCCTCTCACTTTTAAGCTCTTGAGTTTTCTGGAAATAACTGGCTCCCTTAGCTTTATCCTTTTTTTTTCCTTTGATATTTTCTCCTTCTATAAAATGCCATTGGCTAAACATATGTACCAGTGTTCTCTTTATTTACACAAACCACGATTACAACAGTCTTTATTTTTATTTTTTAGCATTATCCCTCATATATAGTGATTTCCAATACTGTCATCAGCCTCTTTCTGGTTTTCTTACCATTTCCCCCTCGGCAGTGTCTATGCAGATGACCAGCCGGCCTGACCTCCAGGCCTAACTGCTCTCCTGAGGCTGCTTCCTTCATTTTCAAGTGCCTGGTGGACAGTCCCCCTGGGAAGCACTGCAGTTACATCAAAAGGAACAGAACAAGGAAAGGCTGTGTCCCCTCTTTGGCAACGTATAAGTCTTTGACATAAAAATCAAGGAGGAAAAAATCAAATCTGTATTATTTTAGATGTCAAGCCCATTTCTCATCCATCTTGTAATTTTTCTTGTCTCCATTGAATTTGTTACAGTATTGCTTCTGTTTTATGGTTTGGGGGAGCCTCTTGGCCATGAATCATGTAGGATCTTAGCTCCCCAATCAGAGATCGAACCTGCAGCCCCTGCATTTGGAGGGCAAAGTCATTAACCCCTGGACCACGAGGGAAGTCCCCATCTTGTCATTTTTAAGAAAGGTGTTTTTTTTTAGAAATGGTACACACCTACATTATTTAATATTATTTTTCTAAATTGTCTCTTATACTTGATTACTGAGTATCAGTTTCTAAATTTGTAGACTGAGTAGGAATTTATTCTTAACATTTTATAGCTTTCTGAACAAAATTTATTAATCAGATAGTCCCATGAGCCGTAAACTTTAATGCACTAATTTTTTGTGTGTTTTCTTTGTTTTTTGCTTCAAATCAGGTTGAGAGTTTTAATTTAATACTTGGCTTCTTTTATTAAGGAAGGCGGTTTTAAGATCATCATTATAACCCCAGAGTTAAAGTTTGAGATTTTATAAATGGTTTTAATTCCTATTTTAAATTAATCCTACAGAGGAGCAATGCAGGTATAGCTTAAAATACAGAAATTGCCTTTTCTTTAAAAATTTGTTCTTACCAAATGGATGAATAAAAGGATTTATTTGCTGTGCATTATCAAAAGTTTAAATTTTCTTAAAACTGGCCCTCAAATCTCATTGTTTCATCAAATATCTTCTTAAAATTTTCCTTTTAGTCGAGTTGATTTTTGTTTTTGTTTTTGTCCTGCAGTAGATTTTGTGGGGTCTGATGCTTAGGTAGTTTTGAAACTTTAGCTACAAAACTTTCAAGTACAAAAATCAATAGAGTATAATTATCACTTTAGAATCTGTTATCATTGTTGTTCAGTTGCTAAGTTGTGTCCAATTCTTCACAACCTCATAAGCTGCAGCACCCAAGATTTCCCTGTCCTCACTGTCTCCCTGCAATTGTTCAAACTCATGTCCATTGAGTCAGTGATCCCGTCCAACCATCTCACTCCCTTCTCCTCTTCTCCTCAATCTTTTGCAACATCAGGCTCTTTCCAATGAGTCAGCTCTTCGCATCAAGTGGCCAAACTATTGGAGCTTCAGCTTTAGGCCAGTTCTTCCAATGAATATACAGGGTTGATTTCCTTTAGGACTGACTCATTTGATCTCCTTGTTGTCTAAGGGACTCTCAAGAATCTTCTCCAGTACCACAGTTTGAAAGTGTCAATTCTTTGGTGCTCAGCCTTCTTATGGTTCAACTTTAGAATAATAAAACACAAAAGTTATAAATCTGAAAGAGCTGATAAGTATCACAAACACCACAAAATCCAAAAAATAAGTTTTTATTAATTGATACATAATACTTTTTTCCTCTTTTGACTGCTTGTTCATTGACTGTCTCTCCCTAGAACACTGATTTTTGTAGTATTTTCTATAGCAAGAATAGAAAGATAATTCATTATTTCCTGTAGTGGGTTTCGCCAAAATTTCTTGGTGTATTGTATCCTGGAATTGGTATCATATGACCTCTCATATAAATACACTTACTATTGGTGGTAGTAATACTATAGGTTTGAGCCCTAAGATAGGAATCATGATAGAATCTATTTGCTAAGATTCCTACACAAAGGAAAAAGAAAGGTGTGTTTATGACATATTGTCAAGTCTGTTCCATAGGTCTCTTTTGGTGTATGTAAGAGCTAGATTCTCAGCTTTCAGCTTCCTATGTCTAAATTGTCAAAGAACTTTTCAGACTGGCACCTTGCTTCGTTACATTTCAAAGCTTGCTTCTTTCACTACACTTGTACTTCAAGTGCCAAATGATTCTGAGTCCATGCAGCTGAGAAAAATATTCTTAGAAGTCATACTATGCTGAGACAGCTAATAGGAACTTAGCTATACATGGAAGCAACGTTGACCACGTGATAGCATATATTACTAAACTCAAACTTAAGTTGCTTCTGCCTCAGCTTCTCCTTAGCAGGATCCCCATCATGTCTGTGGATTTTCTAAGACTGCCCAATAGGAGGAAGGCAGAAGGAAAAGTAGGGGCCAATTATCTTAAGTGACTATGGGTAAGATACATTACCTTAGCAAATTTTACAAATTGTAACAGTATATATGGTCATGTGATTCCACAGGTGAGGCCCTGAGAAAATGAGGGGTTGCTTCCCCAACTTGAATTTTAGTATGTTGACCCCTATTTCACCATAAATATATAAGATAATTGTTAAAAAGCACTCACTTTCTGAATAGTATTGACTTTAATTCACAGCTGATGATGTGGCATTAGTTTATATGATTGCTTTTTGAGGATTTATTCAATTTGTGCTTTAAAATAAAAATGTATTGTTTATTGGAGCCCTCCCTTAACAAAAAGCACATAATCAATTTAAAGTGGAATTTAAAAAACCCACTAGGTTTACTTTACAGAAATGTACTTAATATTAAAAGGCATGGTTTTGTGTAATCATTCAGTAACTGTGCTTCTATAATTGCTATGTGTGTTACATTACTTGGATGCAAAGAAATGGAGAAGAGAGAATGTTTTTAATTTCAGCAAACACTTGTATAGCAGTTATCATGTATCAGGTTCTTCTTGAAGTGCCTTTCATGTGTCAACCACTTCTAGTTCTAGCAGAATGGCATGGTAGATAACCTGAGAGCCCTCCCGTTATAAATAGCAAGAAATGCTAGATGAAATATACCAGAAATCCTATACAATACATGGCAGAGCTTCTAAGGAAGTTAAAGGAAGCCACCAGATGCTAGAAACAAAAAGGGTACCAAAACCAGGAGGTGAGAATCTGCGACAACACTGTGATGCCCTTGGTTGAAGGTTGACACTTGGGTTTTAAAACTTATGTGGAGTTAAGGAGTGAGAAAGTTGGAGCTGCTCCCCCAGCCCACATAAAATAAGAACTCTAAAAAGGCAGCATTTTCTGAGCAAGAGTAGTCTAAGGGTCTTTCCATTAGAACAGGAAAGCAAAAGAAAATGTCTGTCTTCATGTGGGTTCTGGGTAGGGAAAGAAAAGTCTTCCTAGAAAAACTTGAATTTATGTACCTGGCTTCCTGTGAATTTGGAATTTATATCTGTAATTCCCATGTGTTCCAGGAGCTGCCAGCTGAGAAATTAATCCCCAAATTAGCTTTGTGCCAGTAATAGCCTTGGGACACATCCCAGAACTAAAATCTACTCTGGAGGGAGTCTTTCTGAGATAATAAGGGATCAGTAAATAACTCTCTTCCATCTCCTGGTTTGAGACCCAGCTAAATTATGGTCTGACAGATGTCAGTTAGATTGTCACCTCTATTCCTGACACATCTGGCTGGACAGTAAGCAGTATCGGCTTGCTAGTATTTTGCTTTCAAACCTGATCAAATTCATTGAGTATTAGCTCAGTTTCACAATTGCTGATCACTCATATGGGACAGACCATTTACAGCAATTCCCCCCAAAGATTGTCTGGCAGTCATCCTTGTCATTATATAATGAGAGAAGGAAGAGTTCACTAGTAATATCAAAATTGCATGCACGTAATAAAACAGCCTCAAAATAGATAAATAAATTGAATGGAGAAATTGACAAATTCACCATCAGAGAAGAAAGCTTTAGCTTTTCTTAGGAATTGAGAGCCTAGGTGGACCAATATTAGAAAGGATGTAGAAAATATGAACAACACAGTAAAGAATCTTGATGTAGTAGATAGAGTTAGAACCTTGGACTAACAAGGAGTACACATTCTATCTGTAAAGTAAGCTACAGCTGACAGAATTAAAGGCACACATGCTATAACCTAGAGATTGCATCTTACATCCTTGTATAGAAACTGATTTATGAAAGAAGACATTTCATGAATGTTAATTATAGGATTGTTTATAATACCAAAAATAAGAACTTAAATGTTCAGAGGTAGAAGACCAGATAAATGAATGTTGTTCATACAAGGAATGCTAAACATAATTCTAAATGATTGGTCTAGAAGTATCTGAATCATCAAAATGCATATGTCTTAATGAGTAAGAATCAAATTGTAGAAAAATATATGCAGCATGACAATATCAAGTTTAAAAATGTAAAAATATATTTATGGGCACATAAATCTTTGCCACTGGTCAATGACATGTGTACATACTGGAGGAAGCAAGAGAGGGGACCAGGTCTTACAAGGTGCTTTTGACTGTGCTTGAAATTTCTCGTTAATTTTAGAATACTATGCTTAGAGGTATGGAAGCAACAGTTGCAAAGGGATGAACGTTGAGTCTTTGAGAATATAAAAAATCATATTCTAAATGGAATGGTTTTCCATTTAAATCTTTAACATTCCCCTGTAAGGTGATTGGTAGATTTCTATTCCTTCCACTTAGATAAGAATCCTAATGAGGCACAAGACTGAGAATCCCAAACCTAAATTCTGTACTGGTGACTCAGTGTTTTGTACATAATCATCTTACTCTGACATTTTCCAGTTCCCCATTCCCAGGATGTGATTTCTTCATTTTTTTTCTAAACCAATTTAGTAGAACATAACTAATGACTAGGTACTCATGGAAAATCCCCAAATATCAAGGATTGGTAATTGTGCCCCCCCAAATCATTTAAAAATCACTTTACTACACAGTGAGTTGACCCGATGCTCAAGGGTCCAGGCATAACCCTTGCCCAGTTTCATGTTGCAGTGAGAAGGAGGTTGTGTTGCTTGTAGTCAAGCTAATTGTAGCGAATTGGTCTTCCCAGGTGGCTCAGTGGTGAAGAATCCGCCTGTCAAGCAGGAGACATGGGTTCAATCCTGATCGGGAATATTCCCTGAAGAAGGGAATGACTAGACACTCCAGTATTCTTGCCAGGGAAATCCATTGGATAGAGGAGCCTGGTGGATTGCAGTCCATGGGGTTGCAAAGGCAACAGACTTTTCACTTTGTTTTTTTTCAAACATGTTCTTATGGTTTGTTTCCCTGTTTGGGAAGTACAGTGATAACCGCATAACAGAGATGATCTACACTTCTTGGCTGCTGTTATTTAGTCAGATGGGGAAATGCACAGTGTGCTGATTGCAGGGTAGAAGAGCCGCATATTTTATGATTTTAATATTTTTTGAGTATAAATTGTCAATGTGGGCTGTAGAATTCGTTTAGTTGTTTGATTCATTAAGAAAAGGCTTTGTATCGAGTGTCCCTGTGATAGTGTGCAGAAAGACAAGCTTGTTGTTGTTTATAATACACAGTGATACACTAGAAGAAACCCACTGGCATCATTGAGAGAGGGGCAGGGGAAGGAAGAGGAGGAATAGTGTTGTTTTAGGGAAATATTTTAGGAAACTTACTATTTCTTTTCAGGGACCCACACAAAGAGACAGAAATACCATAAGCAATCTGTGAAACTTGGGTAAGAACGTCGTAGTTGTTTTATTAGTGCTTTAAACAAAACTAAGAATGGAAATCAAGTGTAAAGATAAACAACATCAGGAAAGGAATTCTTCAGTATGTGCTGAGAAAGTTGTAATTGAAACTAATTTATCATTAATCTGTGTAGTCACCGTCTTGCTTATTTTTCTTAATTCTCACATTTGCTGCGTTAACAAACAACAGATGAATGTCTCAGTTTTGTCGTTGTTGAATTAGTGATTTTTTTTTTTTCTTTTTTATCCAGATGCCTGATGGGTCATCTTTAGGTATGACTTGTGCCTCTTGCAAATGCACAAACCTGAAAAAATATGGTGTATTAGATCTCTGAACAGAACCCACTGGTTATATAGATATGAATTGGTGTGCTCAGTCACATCCGACTCTGAGACTCCATGGATTGTAGCCCACCAGGCTCCTCTGTCCATGGGATTTCCCAGGCAAGAATACTGAAGGGGGTTGCCATTTCCTTCTCTAGGAGATATGAATCTATTCATCCACATATCTTTTACCTAACTATTTACCTAGGCATCTGCCTGCCTACCCACCTACACATCTGAGACAGATTGGGTAAGGAAATGGCTCATGATTGCGGGGCCTGGCCAGTTCAAAATCCACAAGGCAGGGTGCAGACTGGAAACTCAGGCAGAGTTTATGTATTGCAGTTTTGAGGCAGTATTTCTTCTTCTTTGGGAAACCTCAGTCTTTGCTCTTAGGGCCTTGAGTTGGTTGGATGAGGCCCACCTACATCACGGAGGCTGTCTTTGGGTTCTCCAGAGAAACAGAACCAACACGTTGGTTGGTTGGTTGGTTGGTTGGTTGGGTGTGTGTGTGTGTGTGTGTGTGTGTTAGTCACTCAGTTGTGTCTGACTCTTTGTGACCCCATGGACTGTAGCCCACCAAGCTCCTCTGTCCATGGAATTCTCCAGGCAAGAATACTAAAGTGGGTTGCCATTTCTTTCTCCAGAAACAATAGTAGTAAAACATAAAACCAATGCTTTGGAAATATAAAATTAAGGAGCAACAAAAATGGTAAGAAAAAACGCTACCAGGTGGGAGAATACAGCAATAATACAGAAACATGAACGGGAATGGAGAGAACAATTCAGGAGATTTTGTTTAAGAGAATATTCTGAACTTACTGACTGGATATGCAGGTAAAGGGAGAGGGCAGAACCAGAGATAGAGCTGTGGTTTCCAGCTCAAGTGGCTGAGCAGATGAAGTGCCTTTTAAAGGAATAAGGAAGTCAGAGGAGGAGGCAAGTACAGTTGACTCTTAAACAATGGGGGTGGGGATGGGAGTTAGGGGCTCCACTCCTCCAGAGTTGAGAAGGGGAGATAACTTTATAGTCAGCATCCATGATTCCACAGCAGCAGATTCCGACAACCATGGATCATGTAGTACTGTAGTATTTATTCTAAAAAAGACATACAAGACGACCCCTGCAGTTCAAACCTGAGTTGTTCAAGGGTCATGGTAGAGAGTATGCAAGATTATCAGTTCTATTTTGGACAGTGTTGCTGGAATTTGGAGAAAATCGGTAGTAGTTACCCTGACTGTGTAGCACAGAATTTAAGGTTAGAGCCAAACAGAAATGTAGGATTTAGCCGAAGAGGATAGTTTAAGCCATGAGAGAAGATGAGATGCCCCAAAAATGAGAGAAAGGAGAGTAGTACACCCTTATGGTTAAGAAAAAGGACCTGAGAAGAAGAGAAGTTCCACAAGGAGTGGATTAAGAGTGGCTAATGCTACTGAAGTGGAAAGATGAGGACTAAGAAAACAGTATTTCTAATAAGAGTAAGAGGTACCTTGAGTAATGGAGAGAGAAGCCAAATTCAAAAGGGTTAAGCAGTGAGTGATGGTAAGAAGCTGAAATAAATTCAAATTTGTCCACACGCCTCCCATTATTTCTCATGCCAAAAATACTGGTTAGCTTTGTAGTCACAGACCTCTTTCCTTTTTTTGGCATTCTGTGGCGCTCCAGATAGTGATTTGAGTAATTATTCTTAAATAAGTGTCTTTGGCAATCTTACCTTAAAATCTGTTCGTTGGTCTTTTCTGCACTGTCAGCTCTTGGTACTGGTGCCTGGCTTGTCCCCGCTCCCTGCTGCACCCGATCTGTGTGTGTGTGTGTGTGTACATGATTAATGTAAGGAACCAGATCACACGGTTATGGAGGCTGTTGTTCAGTCACTAAGCCATGTCTGACTCCCTGCGATCCATAGGCTGCAGCCCGCTAAGTTTCCACATTCTTCACTAT
The DNA here is from genome assembly GCF_054371585.1 of Giraffa tippelskirchi. Classification (NCBI taxonomy): domain Eukaryota; kingdom Metazoa; phylum Chordata; class Mammalia; order Artiodactyla; family Giraffidae; genus Giraffa; species Giraffa tippelskirchi. The sequence goes on along the minus strand of NC_137280.1, from coordinate 33,160,639 downwards.
TTCCCAGAGTTTGCTCAGTTCATGTCCATTGAGTTGGTGATACTGTCTAACCATCTCATTCTCTGTCACCTCCTTCTCCTTTTGCCTTCGATGTTTTCCCAGCATTAGGGTCTTTTCCAGTGAGACACCTCTTCACATCAGGTGACCAAAGTATTGGAGCTTCAGCTTCAGCATCAGTCCTTCCAATGAATATTTAGGGTTGATTTCCTTTAGGATTGACTGGTTTGATCTCTTCGCTGTCCAAGGGACTCTTAAGAGTCTTCTCCAGCACCGCAATTCAAAAACATCAGTTCTTCAGCACTCAGACTTCTTTATGGTCCAGCCCTCACATCTACACATGACTACTGGAAAAACCATAGCTTTGACTATACGGACCTTTGTTGGCAAAGTGATGTCTCTGTTTTTTAATACACTGTCTATGTTTGTCATAACTTTCCTTCCAAGGAGCAAGTGTCTTTTAATTTCATGGTTGCAGTCACTGTCCATAATGATTTTGGAGACCAAGAAAATAAAGTCTGTCACTGTTTCTACTTTGTCCCCATCTGTTTGCCATGAAGTGACAGAAGCTGAGTGAAGTGTGAAGTGAAGTCGCTCAGTCATGTCCAAGTCTTTGCGACCCCATGGGCTGTAGCCTAACAGAATCCTCCATCCATGGGATTTTCCAGGCAAGAGTACTGGAGTGGGGTGCCATTTCCTTCTCCAGGGGATCTTCCCGACACAGGGTTTGAACCCGGGTCTCCCGCATTGTAGGCAGACGCTTTACCGTCTGAGCCACCAGGGAAGTCCGATAGAATAGAAGCTGAGAACTTCCCAGTTATCTGCTATCAGAAGACTGGAGACCCAGGATCTGCTGGTATAGTGCCTGTCCACAAACTGGTGGTCGCAACATTCAAGAAGAGCCAGTGTTTCAGTTGGAGTCTCAAGGCAGGAAAAGACTGATGGCCCAGTTCAGAGCAGTCAGATGGAAAAGGGATTCTCTTACCTGAAGAGGGTCAGCTTTGTTGTTCTGTTCAACTTTGTTTCTTTGATGTTCTGGCCTTTAGCCAAGAGGTTGGCGGAACTGACCGTTTACATCAGGGAAGACAATCTGCTTTACTCAGTCTACTGACTCAAATATTAATCTCATCGAAAACACTCTCATAGAAACAACTGGAATAACATTTGGCCACTTATATGGGCACCATGACTCAGTCAAGTTGATGCATGAAATTCACCATTATATAGGCTGTATTTTTTTTTTTCCATTGTTAAAGTACTGGGACCACTTCGTAAGTTATTAGGATACTAGGAAGAAAAAAAATAATGTATCCTTTATGGCACTAGAACTTTTCTTTCAGTCTTTTAAAGGCCATGTTTTAAAATATCTTGAAAATATTTGCCAAAATGCTTTGGATGTTTGAAAGCTTTCATCTCTTCTGCTTATTTGTCCCAGTCGTCAGAGCAAGAAGACTAAAACGGGCCCTGGGGCCCTGGATGTTTGTCCATTCGCTGCCACTCACTAACTTTATCTGTTGAGAAAGAAAGAGAAACTCTCAAAAAAAAAAAAAAAAAGAAAGAGAAACTCTCCTGAGCTTCGGTTTCCTTATCTCCTTATGAATTGTTTGGGCTTGGCAATCTTAGTGACCTTTTCTGCTTGAATGTTTTATTAGTCTAGAATTTCTTAAGTGGAAGGTAAATGTCCCACTGTATTACCACGTGCTGGAGGATTGGAGGTGGTGTACAGATGAACAGTGCTCAGTTTAATAATTTGAATATTTTACCATGTGTTTGAACCAAATAAGATTTGCACACATGATCATGGTTTCCTGATTGTTGCTTAGGACAAGGTGAAAAGTAACAAAGGGAATCATTTTAGTGAAAAATATTAAAAAAAAATACATATTTTAGGCTTATATGGAAAAACATTAGAATTGTTCCAAACTTGGGCTGTATACAATATACGGTATTAACCTATGAATCTAAGTTGATGTGCTATCATGATGCTTTTCATGAGACCCAGAAAGACCACAGTTCTCATAGCAGAGAGCCGCATAGATGCTTCATTAACACTTTGTTCCACTTGCATGACTATAACCTGCCAAGTACCTGTACCAGCCACAGGAATCCTTGGCTGAGCGGATGTGGCTTTGGCCCTTGGTAGCTTATAGTCTAGTGTAGCACTAGGAGTGTAAATGAGTCACCATAACCCAGTATCCTATCTGTAGTAGGGAAAGTACGTACTAGGGACCAGGTTTGGGATAACAGAGGAGGAAGATCACCTCTGCCATGGGAACACCAGGGAAAGCCTCACTGCAGTCATTCTTGACTGACTGACAAATTGGAAGTGGGCATTCCAGGTATAGGAAATAGGCTGTCCAAGAGGCTTTCAGTAGATCCTTGGGTGTTTTCTGATATTTCAATCAGGAAGTCCCTGGAGAAGACGTTTTCCTTTTGTCTCCCCAGATCCAGGTGACAAGCCTGAGCTAATCTTGCAGTGGTCATGGATTAGATTCTGGAATATTTGCCATCTCTGCACTTTCTTGTTTCCTGGCTCAGGGCTTCTATTTCCTTTTCTTTTTTTTTAAATTCCAAATGAGTCCTAAGTAAGAATGTGCATATCCTATAAATATTCTTATTCAATATGGCTCATGCCATTTTGAAAAAGGCAAAAAGAAGAAAAATGATTTTCAGTAATCTTGGAGGAGGGAAAACTTTGTACCCCTAATGAAATGCCTAAGTTTGTGTTTGTGTTAGCTGGGAGCCTACTATAAAGCAGACCGATGTGGCCTTCTGTTCTACTCCAGGTGCCAAGAGCTTGCTGGGCTGGCTTCCCACTGAGTCTGTGTAATGCATTCCTTCTGTCCCACCCCATACTGCTGAACTGCAGAGGCTGGTGACATCACCTTGGATGATAAAGCCATTCCCAAATGGTTACAAGTTGAGCTGACTAAATAGAGAGATGGGGTGGGGGTGTAGAGGGACTTGCCACTTAGACCAACATTGTGATTTCATTTGCCTTCTTAAAGAAAAAGTCCTCTGTAGAAATAGGAATGATTACACATTTAAATTTGAAGTATTTTATAGGGCGGATTTATTGCTCCATTGCTGCCTGGCCCTCAAGCAGATCCATTCATCTGTTCCTTTGACAGTCTGCAGATTTAAGCTTTCTCTCCCAGTGGGCCTTCTCTGGACACTTTAAGAGCTGGTGGGAAGTATATGGAGAAAGTAGGTGTGGGCTGCTGGGACAGATTATCTGATGTCCTATTATTCTGGTTGAGAATTTTTCCTGTTAGGGCTGGGGTTTACAGAAACCTCTCCTCCTCCCACTTCTTGCTTTGATTACTCATCAGTGCTACTCATCTTTGTTAAAGTCTCACCTTAACCATTCCTTGGCCCAAGAGCCTTCTCTGAGCACCTAAGTCATGGTGAGTCTCTTTGTTATCTCTGCTTCCCATCTCATCACAGTTGCCAGGCAAAGAGGGCCACAGCAGGCTCATGCCCTCAAAATTGTGTCCCTAGGACTTCCCTAGTGGCCCGGTGGTTTAAGACTCTGTGCCACCCATTGAGCCTGCACAGGGGGCGCAGGTTCAATCCCCGGTTGGAGAACTAAGGTCCCACATGCTGTGTGGTGTGACCAAAAGATATACATTTTAAAGAAACCCTGTGTGTCCTGACCTGGAGGGAGTGGTGAGTTTTATAGTAATGACCCAAAGAGGGTGTGATCGGTTCGTGGACATCCTTCTCATTGGTTGGTGGTGAGGTAAGTGGAGGTCAGCATCATCAACCTTGTAGGTCCAACCCGTCTGGGGTGTGTATGCTTGTGGGAAGGATACAGTTAACTTCTCCCACCTGATGGAGGTTTAGGTATCTGTAAAACAGCTCAAAGATATTGTTATGTGTATCCCTTGAGGGGGAACCAGGACCCTGCTTCAAGGGTGCAATATTTTTTATTTTGACTGTTCCGTGCTTGTCTCTGCATTTTCTCCCTTCCCTAACTAACAACTATTTGAATCTGCTTGCTAGAACTCAGGGAGGGTCATGGAAGCTGAATGAAGCCTACTTCCTTTAATGAAGAAATGGGGACACAGACAGGCTCTTGTGCTCAGGAACACCACAGGGTCCTCCTGCACAATATCAAAATAATAGTATGTCAACATACATAGGAGAGAAAGTATGGGGTCTAGAAGAAGTAGTAGATACCATAACCTAGGATATGTAAATACTTGTGCGTTATTTAGAATTACTTGAGCTGCTTATTTAAAAGTTTGTGTGTCAATTTGTATATGTGTGCATGTGCATATGTATCTGTATAGTTTAGAGCTTTATCTCAGCCTAGTGATTTATGAGGAGAAGGCAGTGGCACCCCACTCCAGTACTCTTGCCTGGAAAATCCCATGGACGGAGGAGCCTGGTAGGCTGCAGTCCATGGGGTCGCCAAGAGTCGGACATGACTGAGTGACTTCACTTTCACTTTCCACTTTCATGCATTGGAGAAGGAAATGGCAACCCACTCCAGTGTTCTTGCCTGGAGAATCCCAGGGACAGGGGAGCCTGGTGGGCTGCCGTCTGTGGGGTCGCACAGAGTCAGACACGACTGAAGCGACTTAGCAGCAGCAGTGATTTATGACTATATGACTAGGACTTGGGCATCTTCATTTTATCAGTTGCCCTCAGGAGGTCTGTCATGGCCATCATGAAACAATTTCAGAATCAAGGTCCTGGTTCACCTTCTGTTGGCTTTCTTTCACCTTCTGGTCCCCATTCTGCCTTTTTCTGTTTGTTTTTTTTTTTTCTTCATTGTTTCTGTTCATTATATATGAAAGCATCTAGTACAATGCCTGGTCTTCCCTGGTGGCTCAGTGCTAAAGAATTCACCTGCCAGTGCAGGAGACATGGGTTTGATCCCTTGGCCAGGAAGATCCCCTGGAGAAGGAAACGGCAACCCACTCTAGTACTCTTGCTTGGGAAATCCCATGGATAGAGGAGCCTGGTGGGCTACAGTCCATGGGGTTGCAAAGCGTGGGACACAACTTAGCGACTCAACATCAACAGCAGTGCAATGCCTGGCATGAAGCATGTTCTCAGTAAATCGAACCTTTTCCCCATCCTTTCTGCTTAATATTTCCAAAATGAGTGAGTGATTAGAACATTTAGGGGGCAACATTGCAGGATGTGTTGAGGAAGAAGTGGAGTAGTTAGGTGAAAGCTACTGACTGACCTTTGTCCACGTTATTAGTCAGGAATGAGGACTGGGGAGGCCAGAGGGGGGAAAATACCTGTTTGTGTGGTTCTTGTGAAACAAGAGGGAAGGGGGTGGGGCACAACCTTTAAAAGAATGACACAGCCCGAGGACACTACATAAACTGATTAGAACCAAACAGATGGTGACAGACCTCTGATACCAGACCCAAGAGCTGAGACTCTCTTCTGTAGGTAGATGGGCCCCCAGTGGATTTTTCTGAACAGGAGACTGATGGAGTAAATAGCCATTTAGTCCCAGTGGTTTGCAATGGGGGGATGCTGGCAGTAAAGCATTGAAGGAGGGTTATGAAGACCATCCTAGAAGTTGATGAGTACCTAAGATTTTGAATGTTGTTAGAAGGAAGGGAAAGTGAGAAATGGATGCAAAAATATCTTGTGAAGGAAGAGTCTTTGTTGTTGAGGGATATGGAGTCAAGACTCCTGAGGCTTCCATCATGAACTGAAATAGAGGCATGGGAAAGGGGAGCCTTGCTGAAGGAGAAGGTGAGTTACTGTTTTTTCCCATTAAGATTTGACACGAAGGTAGGTCTCCTAAAGGGAGGCTGTCAGACTCCGAATGAGAGGCCAGGAAAGGTTATAGTGATAGAGATTTGGAAGTTATACACATAGAGGTGTTATTGGTGTCATGAATGTGAAAAGGTGGTGAGCTTAGGACTAAATGCATAAACTCTGGGAATGTCCAAAACAAGGGACAAGCTTTTTTGATTTTTTTTTTTTTTTTTTTTTTGGCTAGGCCTACAAGGATAGCCCTTTTTCCCTTCACTCTTAGGCTGTTTGTGTCTTTTTTTTTTAAACTGAAATAATAATGATTTATAACATGAGAGGTCTCATGTATGCAGCATTCTGTTTCTACTTATGTATACACTATGGGATTCTCCCCATCAAAGTGAGCCCATTTTACTGGTTAATTCTTTTTTCTCTTTTACCTTCTTTTATCTGCATTCCCTCTTTGAAAAATTATATATATAGTCTATAGCGTTGTATAAGTCTGAGATGTACCATGTGATGATTTGATATATGTATGTATATATTGTAACATCATTACCACACTAAGATTAGTTAACACATCCATCCCCTCCCATAGTTACCTTTTTTTGTTTGTTTGTTTTTTCATGTGTGGTGAGAACATGTAGGATCTATTCTCTTGGTAACCTTCAGGTGTGTCATACAGTGTCTTTCCCCTAGATTTATTGAGCTCTGTGCTGTGCTCAGTTGCTGAGTCATGGCTGACTCTTTGTAACCCCATAGGGACTGTAGCCAGCCGGGCTCTTCTGTCCATGGGATTTTCCAGACAAGAATACTGGAGTGGGTTGCCATTTCCTCCTTTAGGGGATCTTCCCCTAAAGGGATCAAACGCACATATCTTGCGTCTCCTGCATTAGCAAGGGGATTCTTGACCAGCGTGCCACGTGGGCATCCCTACTGAGCTATCAGTTCAGTTCAGTCACTCAGTCATGTCCGACTCTTTGCGATCCCATGAACTGCAGCACGCCAGGCCTCCCTGTCCGTCACCAACTCCCGGAGTCCTCCCAAACTCAAGTCCCTTGAGTTGGTAATGCCATCAAACCGTCTCATCCTCTGTCATCCCCTTCTCCTCTTGCCCTCAATCTTTCCCAGCATCAGGGTCTTTTCAAATGAGTCAGCTCTTTCACATCAGGTGGCCAAAGTATTGGAGTTTCAGCTTCAACATCAGTCCTTCCAATGAACACCCAGGACTGATCTCCTTTAGGATGGACTGGTTGGATCTCCTTGCAGTCCAAGTGACTCTCAAGAGTCTTCTCCAACACCACAATTCAAAAGCATCAATTCTTCCGTGCTCAGCTTTCTTTATAGTTCAACTCTCACATCCATACATGACTACTGGAAAAACCATAGCCTTGACTAAACGGACCTTTGTTGACAAAGTAATGTCTCTGCTTTTCAATATGCTGTCTAGGTTGGTCATAACTTTCCTTCCAAGGAGTAAGCGTCTTTTAATTTCGTGGCTGCAATCACCATCTGCAGTGATTTTGGAGCCCAGAAAAATAAAGTCAGCCTCTGTTTCCACTGTTTCCCTATCTATTTGCCATGAAGTGTTGGGACTGGATACCATGATCTTAGTTTTCTGAATGTTGAGCTTTAAGCCAACTTTTACACTCTCCTCTTTCACTTTCATTAAGAGACCCTTTAGTTCTTTACTTTCTGCCATAAGAGTGGTGTCATCTGCATATCTGAGGTTATTGATATTTCTCCAGGCAGTCTTGATTCCAGCTTGTGCTTCCTCCAGCCCAGCATTTCTCATGATGTACTCTGCATATAAGTTAAATAAGCAGGGTGACAATATACAGCCTTGACGGACTCCTTTTCCTATTTGGAACCAGTCTGTTGTTCCATGTCCAGTTCTAACTGTTGCTTCCTGACCTGCATACAGGTTTCTCAAGAGGCAGGTCAGATATCTGGCTATAACTGGCATATAATATTGTTTAAGGAGTACAACATATTCATTTGGTGCATTTATATATTGTAAAATGATTTAACACCTTAGGGTTAGCTAACACCCTCTATCACACCCCATAATTACCATTTCTTTTTTGTGGTGAGAACATTTAAGAGCTACTCTTATGGCAGCTTTCAAGTATATAATACAGTGGTGTACACTTCAATCACCATTCTGTGTATTAGATCCCCCAGAACTTGCTCATCTTCCAGTTGTAGTCACAAGGTTATACATTGCCTTGCTTCCTGCTTTCTTTCTTTTCTCTCTTTTTGCCCCCCCCTCCCTCCTTCACCTCTTCCACTTCTTTTTTCTCTAATTTTGTCTTCCTTTTCACTAATCAATTGCAAAGATGCCTGGGTATTTTGACATAGACTAGGGACAATTTTTGATGCCAGAGAGGAGCATAGGCAGAAAAGAAAATACAGACAACCTTGAGAAGTCCATGGTTCTGTTTTATATATTATGCACAGGACTAGTTTATCCTTCAAGGGCAAATTATTCCTCATCATAGAAATAAAGTTCATTTTGTTAAATGGGCATTACAGGCAACCTATCATAACTAAATGTGTATAGGCTTGGAATTTAACTTTCACTTGGACCTTATTATAAGTAACCTCATAAAAGTGATTATCATAAAATTCCCTTTCTTTGTTCTCTGGTTTCCTAATTCTGCAAGACTTGGGACAGCTCCCTGGTATTTCCATATAGTGGTGTTGGAAGTTGAAATCAAAGTTCTGCATCCTTCTCCAGATGCCATTAGAAACATCAGTTCAGTTCAGTTCAGTTCAGTCACTCAATCATGTCCGACTCTTTGTGACCCCATGAATCGCAGCACGCCAGGCCTCCCTGTCCATCACCAACTCCCGGAGTCTACCCAAACCCATGTCCATTGAGTCGGTGATGCCATCCAACCATCTCATCCTCTGTCGTCCCCTTCTCCTCCTGCCTCCAATCCTACCGAGCATTAGGGTCTTTTCCAATGAGTCAACTCTTCACATGAGGTGGCCAAAGTATTGGAGTTTCAGCTTCAACATCAGTCCTTTCAATGAACACCCAGGATTGATCTCCTTTAGGATGGATTGATTGGATCTCCTTGCAGTCCAAGGGACTCTCAAGAGTCTTCTCCAACACCACAGTTCAAAAGCATCAATTCCGCGGCGCTCAGCTTTCTTCACCATCCAACTCTCACATCCATACATGACCACTGGAAAAACCATAGCCTTGACTAGATGGACTTTTGTTGGCAAAGTAATGTCTCTGCTTTTAAATATGCTATCTAGGTTGGCCATAACCTTCCTTCCGAGGAGTAAGCGTCTTTTAATTTCATGACTGCAATCACCATCAGCAGTGACTTTGGAGCCCAAAAAATAAAATCTGACACTGTTTCCACTGTTTCCCCATCTATTTGCCATGAAGTGATGGGACCAGATGCCATGATCTTAGTTTTCTGAACGTTGAGCTTTAAGCCAACTTTTTCCCTCTCCTCTTTCACTTTCATCAAGAGGCTCTTTAGTTCTTCTTCACTTTCTGCCATAAGGGTGGTGTCATCTGCATATCTGAGGTTATTGATATTTCTCCCAGCAATCTTGATTCCAGCTTGTGTTTCTTCCAGCCCAGTGTTTCTCATGATGTACTCTGCATATAAGTTAAATAAGCAGGGTGACAATATACAGCCTTGACGGACTCCTTTTCCTATTTGGAACCAGTCTGTTGTTCCATGTCCAGTTCTAACTGTTGCTTCCTGACCTGCATACAGGTTTCTCAAGAGGCAGGTCAGATGGTCTGGTATTCCCATCTCTTTCAGAATTTTCCACAGTTTATTGTGATCCACACAGTCAAAGGCTTTGGTATAGTCAATAAAGCAGAAATAGATGTTTTTCTGGAACGCTCTTGCTTTTTCGATGATCCAGCAGATATTGGCAATTTGATCTCTGGTTCCTCTGCCTTTTCTAAAACCAGCTTGTACATCTGGAAGTTCGCGGTTCATGTATTGCTGAAGCCTGGCTTGGAGAATTTTGCATACTCCCCTAGAAACCAGACTTTAAAAGGTGTATCTAAAATTGTACTTTTTTTTTTTAGTGCAGTATGTGAAGGACTAAGTTTGTAGCAAATATCATCTCAGGAATCTTTTTAATTTATATTTAAAGCATTTAATTTTTCATAATGTGATTTAATTTTTAAAACAAATGCTTTTGTGAAAATTAATGGCAATAGATGTACCTGTTTTCCTACTGAGAATGAGATGATCTGATCATCTTTATAGAAGTCAAGGAAAATATCTTTTTGGTGTATGATTTTCTTTCTATTGTCTAGATGTCCTGACACTTACAATCCATGCAGCCAAATGAGACTCTTTCTCACTAGCCTAATAATTCTTCCATTCTTATGTGGGGTAATGTGGGTAAAATGGACTCTGCCCCTTTTCAGTGGACATATGCCCACCATCTAGCATTGCTTGCTCACCTTCACTTTCTTTGCTTTATTGTAAATGAGATATTTGACATTTGAAGATATTTGACAAGATGAAAATATTCATCTTCAAGAATAGAAGTACTCAAAATCATGAGTTAACACCTTTATTAATTTGGTCGGTTAGTACATTTGTGTGCTTTGGATGTGGCATTTTGTCAGTTACTGAAGTGTGTGTGTGTGTGTGAGAGAGAGAGAGAGAGAGTGTGTGTAGTTTAGTCATGGGGAAATCATGAAACAACATAAAATATTTTAACATATGGAATTTGTCAATAGGGAACTGACAATCTAACTGCATGGTGATATATAGCTGAAAACAGGAAACTCTTACCACAAGCCAAGTGCTGCATTCTCCCACTGCTTATTTTGTAAATAAAGTTTTATTGAAACACAGCCACAGATGGTTATTTACATATTGTCTGTGATTGCTTTAACACTATAGTGGCAATTTTTAGGAGTTTGACAGACTTTGTGTCCTGTAAAGCCTCAAGTACTTATTATCGGGTCCTTTGCAGATGAGGTTCACTTGACTCCAAGCTTAAAAGCACTTAAATACAAGTCAGTGATGCCCAAAATGTTGGCCAAACAAGGTCTCATGGAGAGGCATTTTCAGATTGGCTACAGATTCGTGTAAAATATGATATACCTGCTTGGAGAAGGGCAAATCAGAAAGCCATAAACTGAAATGACTTCGGACAATTAGGAGTTCTAGTTCATCAGCAAAGTGAGCTTAACAGGTATCTGCTTTCCTGGGTCACAAGATTTAAGGAAATACACATACACCTGTTTTCTCTGGGTTGGCTTCTTGCTCTGGGAAAGGCAGGTCCTTGTATCTCTAGGCTTACAGGCTTCTGCTAGTTGAGATTTAACAAGACCCCTGTCCTGTCCTTTCAGTCTCTCTAATCACTTGCTCATGTCTGGACCAATCACTGGCCTTGTTGTTTAGTCACTAGGCCATATCCAGCTCTTTTGTGACCCTGTGGACAGTAGCCCTCCAGGCTCCTTTGTCCATCAGATTTCCCAGGCAAGAATACTGGAGTGGGTTGTCATTTCCTCCTCTAGGGGATCTTCCCAACCCAGGGATTATACCTGCATCTCCTACATTGGCAGATGGATTCTTACTGCGGCCACCTGGGAAGCCCATCACTGGCCTACCAGGATGCCATGGCCTGAGAGAGGAGTATTTCCTATGAGAAAGGAATGCAACCAAAAACTAACAAGTTAACTTCATTGTCTCTTTCTTAGACCTCATTCTTTGACTTTATTCAAGCTTTGTATGTGTTCTGGGTTGAGATAAATAGGATAAATAGTTTTCATAGCTAAGGCCTAGTGTACACATGGACACTGACTGTATAGCCAGTAGCAGTGGTGCAGGCTTAAGGAACAGAAAGGCTCCTTTCTGCAGCACCAGCAATAGAAGCTGCAGTGGCTTATGGAGCTCCTGTGATATGTTTAGAATTCTGTGAATGGCACAGTCTTTGTGATTCTTAACTTTTTATCTACCTTGACAAACAATGAGGATGATTTTCACATAACTAACAGATCTCTGTGTATATCCCTGGGGTTATGCACAACTCCCCGAATGCTGGCTTTATCAGATTTCTCTTCCACAAGGAAGTGCATGGGAAGGCAAGTGAAGCAGACTTTATTACAGATGACCTTGAATCTGCTCAGAGGGTGGGGACAATCGTAAAGCACTCCCCAACTTTAGCACTTCATTATAACATTAAAATTAGTAATGACCTACCTCACTACTGATCACAATACCGTGGGGACCTGTGTTATGGTGGTTGAGAAACACTATCCTGGAAGAACTTGGAGTCACCTTAGGGTGATGGAAGAGGTTTATAAAATTATTCATGAGAAAGGTAGATAGGTTGAGTGGTTAATAAGTGGCGCTGACATCTGGAACAGTCAAGGGCATAAAGCATCCCACAGATAGAGGATTCTTGTGTTTGTGGGCCCATATTAGTTACAGGTCTCTCGTTACAAGAAACAGAAATTCTTGTCAGTTAGCTTATGCAAAAAAAAAAAAAAAGAACATACTGTAACAATAAAGTGTATCTTCTAGTCCTCCATCATCTAAAATGACATCTGGCACACACTAGGTACAAAGTAAATATTTGGTGAATGCATGGTCCCAGCCAGAAAGTCATTAGAAACCCAGTGGTTTTCCATCTCCAGCTCTCATCTCTCTTCCTTTGTGTATAATACTCGATTCACCTTTTTTTTGCCCCTGCAGATGATTACTCTGCTTCCCACTTTACATGGCAGCCTGTGGCCACCCACAGCTCCAAGCTTATACTGTTCAGTTTCAGCCATGAAATGAGGCTGACTTGACTCCTTCATTCCCACTTTGAATTCTGGGAGAGCGAGAGTCTGGCCAGTATGAGTTAGTGATGTCCCTCTGGTGGATAAGTGGTGCTGCAGACCCTAGACTCCCTAGGATCCTGTGGCTCCGGGTCAAGCAATGTGGGGAGTATTCCCATACACAAAGAAATTCATTGTAGCTGAGAAGTCAGTCCATGGTGGCTACTCTTGACCCATGAGATAGTGAGATGAAAGGTGCTAAAGCCAGCTCTCCATGTAGTTTGCAGCAGGGGAGGATTCTCTGGGGATGGATGGTTATAGCTGGAGTCAGAATAGTTAGCCTTCCAGGTGTTAGGTAGACTATCAACCCTACACTTCTTCTATGTTTATTATCACTTGGCTTCCATGCCAGCCAGGAGAACATAGAATTGTCTTTTGAGAAAATGTTGAGCTGAGGCATCCTCATTTTCATGGTAGAAGCTAGCTGGTGCTGAATAATAATGGAATTCTATTCTTGGACTTCATGATTCCATCTCTGAGCAAATGCAGAGCAGACCTTGGCAGGTATCTCTATATATGATCAGCAATGCCAAGGGACCTCTTGCTGTTAAAGTGGTGCAGCAGACATGAGTGACATTTTTAGACTGTTTGTACTGAGTGTAATAATGTTTTTGTGTGGAATGTACTGTGCTTTACTCTTGAGAGATGGCTTGGTTTGGTAGAAAGAGGCAAACAGGTTTATTAATACATCCCAGTAAAGCCACTTGCTATCTCTGAAGTTATCAGTCTACTTCCTTAACCTTTGTAAGTTAGTTTTGTCATGGGCCTAATGGAGATAATGACATTTCAGGAGAAAGAAAGAAAACAGAAATAAATAGATGCTTACTTTATAACATACACAAAAATAAATTCCAGATGGATTAAAGGGCAATTATGATAAAGCTTTAAAAATTTCAGAAGACAATGTAGGAGAAAGATTTTCTTAGGCATCATAAAATTAAATATTTCTAAATACAAAATAAATCACTATGAACATAGGTAAACATAGGTGACAGTGTGGAGAAGACATTTGTAACATATAAAGCAGACATTCAGTTAATATTCATAACATGTTCTATAAAACTATTATCCACAACAAATCAGTAAAATAAGTCACATAAATAGGCAACTCGGAGAAGAAATTTTCATGTCACAATAAACTTACAGAAAGACTCAACTTCATTAATCAAAAAAATTCATTTTTTAAATGAGATTCCCTTGCATTGGATTAGCAAACATTAAAAAAAAAAACAAGTGATGTGGAACAATGACCACTTTCAAACACAATGAGTGGAAGTTTTTTTTGTTTTTTTTTTTTTCTTTTTTTAGTGAAACCTCTGTTATTTTGGCATTAATTCCAAAATATAAAATGTGTATGCCTTTCGACTCAGCAATTCTGCTTCTGGGAATCCCATCAAGAATTCAATTGTGCACAATAACGCATGTATCAGGACTCTTATTTCAGAATGTTTTGCTGTATAGAAAAAAATGAGAGCCAATCTTTATCAATGGAAGTAGTTACATTATGGTATCCATCATTAGAATGAAAAATTAGAAACACACTAAAGCCCATCAATAAGAGGATAGCCAAATCAATCATGGTATATTCAGTAATCTTGTGGAATATGATGCAGAGATTCAAAAGAACGAGGGAGATCCATAAACGAGATTATGGAAATATCGATAGCTGTCCAAGATCTCTTGTTAAATGAAAACAAGAACTGAATCATGGAATCACAAATACAGTATGGTCAATTTATATAAAAGGTACTTATATTTGTGTACATTTATGGGAAAATAGAAGAGACAGGAAGGGTCATACCAATTTGACAGTAGGGGCCTTTGTGTAATGTTTAAATGTACAGATGAAGAGTGATAGTCACACTTTCATATATTATTGTGTTATTTAACTATTTTAGGTGAAGCATTTCCAATTTTTCACTCTAATGAATATACCATAATTTAACTACTCTATTAATAAAAGTTGTTTTTAATTTTTTCCTTACAACAAAACGTTGTAAAACAAGAATCTTTGTACATGCATTTTTGTGTACAATTGAATTCTTGATGGGTTCCTAGAAGTAGAACTGCTGGGTCAAAGGGTATACACATTTTATAAGTGAGAGTCGCTCAGTCATGTCTGACTCTTTGCAACCCCACGGACTGCAGCCCACCAGGCTCTTCTATCCATGGGATTTTCCAGGCAAGGACACTGGAGTGATTTGCCATTTCCTTCTCCAGGGGATCTTCCTGACCCAGGGATCAAACCCACGTCTCCTGCACTGCAGGCAGATTCTTTACTGACTGAGCTAAAAATAACTTAAACAGATGCCTTAATAAAGAATAGTTTCGTTAACAGTTTATGAAGGGTTCATTGTTCTACATTACTTGTCTAAGTTACTTGCTTGGTGCATAATAAGTCCTTGACATCTATTAGCATTTTTCTTCTTTTAATTCTTTGGTAGAATGGATAAGAATTGCATAAACTAAGAAATATTCAGTTAGTGCCTTCTGTATGTCCTGGGGTGAACTTATCTGTAAAGACCTTCCAACCTGCCTCTGAAGATTAAACAGATTCACTCGAAATGTGGATTTGCAAAAGGAAATTAATTAATCTGTTAAATGAAAAGTACAAATAAAAAATGCATGGACAGTTGGCAGGGCTGATGCGTATGGTTGTGTAGGTTGGGCACTGCGCAATCTCCTTGATTTGTGCAGTGGTTGTCTACTTTGTGCAGTAGTGAGATTATAGATGATCAGTATGAGCTGGAGTCTTAGAGAAAGTCATAGGAAAGTTGGAATTTAGATTGGTAATTAGGGAATAGGAAGAATTTGAGTCAGAAGATATGAAGCAGTGTGATATTCCCAGCGGTGACTAGGGGAATAGCAAACCTTTAGGAAGAACATGTTCAGGGCTGAGGACACAGCCAGAACCCCATGACTTTATGCTTGTTTCCACCTGTGTTTGCTTTTGTTCACTTCATTTGTGGCTTCTTTAATTGTTAAAATGATAAAGGCATAGTCTGGCTGTGATGTTTCAAGGTTTTAGAAACCATACATTCTTGGTTTAAGCAGAGTTGAAGAGGTTCTGGGTTGTTGACTTACAGTAGTCAAGCATACAAGAGACTGATCATGAACCAGAATGCAGAGTCATTCATTTCCCAGGATAGAGGCAACTGAAGCAAGACTGAGACCCAGACACCTGGTACAAGTATTGACAACCCATCAGAAGTTTGCTTGATTGGTCCAGACTAGGGGCTAGGGTTCTGGCAGTCTTAGGAGAGATTTCCAGCAGTTATTGGATTTGTTTATCTACTTTAGTAATGTCTATGCCTAGACTCTGTACCATTTCCTAGAATCAGAGCATCCCTTTTCTATTGTCGTATCAGAGTTTGATGCAGACTAAAATGCTTATCTATCCTACTTTTGTCCTCATTATTTTTCAACTTATCCAAGAGTTTCTGGTACAGTTAGTCCTTTCTATCTCCCTGCTCCCTTTTATGGGTTAGTTCTTATCTTTTATCCCTGTTTTCAAGTTTTATTGTACCTTTTGTTTTAATCTGTCTTGATTCCTTTTTTAGAAGACAGGTATACATTAAATAAATGTATGTTACTTATGCTTGCCACAAATTTCTACCATGACTTCATCACTTCCTGTTGGGCATGTTACAATTAAATTGTTAATTTTCTTTTGTTAAGCTGCATTTTCTGATAACTTTTTGCCCCTTCCCCAAGCAAAATAAAATGGTTTACCAGGTGGCTCACTGATAAGGAATGTCTGCCTGCAACATGGAAAATGTAGGAGATATGGGTTTGATCTCTGGGTCAGCAAGATCTCTTGGAGGAGGAAATGACAACCCACTCCAATATTCTTACCTGGAAAATCTCATGGACCTAGGAGCCTGGTGGGCTACAGTCCATGAGCTTGCAAAGAGTTGGACACAACTGAGCTACTGAGCACACAACAAAGCAAGCAAAATAAATCCACCCTTTCATGTGTGTCCTTTCTTTGGAAGGCAGCTGTGCTCACCACTCTACCGCCAACACACACTCATGTGTGTCCTTTCTTTGTTTCTGCATGTGTGTGTTAGAATGACTTATCTACATATATCTTCATGACTAGATTGTAGAGTTCTGAAGAGATCAAAGACAAAGTACATTCATTCATGGGCTAGACACCATGCCAAGTGTGGCTATAAAATAAACAGTTAATGACACCATCGCATAAGTATTCTCATGTTGGAGGCATACAAGAGTAGGAGAGCATTTAGCAAGAACCATGGAACTGAGAATAATGCTGATAAATTTGTGAGGGGGCTGGATGTGATCTCCTATAAGTCGCTTCAGTCACGTCCAGCTCTTTGCAACCCCATGAACTATAGCTCACCAGGCTCCTCTGTCCATGGGATTTCCCAGAATAGAATACTGGAGTGGGTTGCCATTTCCTTCTCCAGGAATGTGAGTAGGTAGAAAGAGTAAGCAAACAGCACTGCTGTAGTAAACAAGGCAGAATGCATAGTAGACTGCCACATGGCAAAAGCTTGGAGTCAAATGAATGAAAAACAGAGGGATGATAGTAGGGTGTAGATAGGAGCTAGATCAGAAGGACTTTGTCAACTTTACCTTGGGATTTATCTGGGACAATGGTTACACAAAATCAGGTCCCTGCCACCATGCTTCCTAGTTGCAACCCAGTTGCCTTGCATCTGTCCTGGATGGAGCAGTTACAGGCGAGGCAGGAGCCCTTGGATACCTGCTGGAGTTCAGAGCCAGAAGGCCAAGTTGGAAACCATGTAGTGGCAGACAGCCCTTGGGAGTATCAGGACACCCTGCTTCCTGGAAAGAGCTGGGTCTGCAGAGCGCTGTGGCCTCTGGGACTAAGGGCAGCACCACCCCTGGAAGTACCTCTTGGAGGACCTCTTGACCCCCAGGGACCCATGCTGAGGAATGAAAATACATAGGTTGAGCTTCTCCTTTCTGTGTAAGTAGGAGAATGCTGGCTTCTCCAGCTGAGGGACTCAAGGAGAAAATGTGCTTCCTTGGCATGCTGTATTAGTCCTGGCAGTCTTAGTTTAATCTGTAAAAAAGAAAAGTCCTCTAAACCTCTGTGACAAAAGTTCAGCCATTTTCTTTTTCATATTATATGTCAGTTGCCCATCATCAGAGGTGTCTCCACATCAAGAAACCCGGCTGATTGAAGCACCACCATCTGGAAAGTCAGTAATTACTAGGGCTGCTGCTGCTGCTGCTAAGTCGCTTCAGTCATGTCCGACTCTGTGCGACCCCATAGACGGCAGCCCACCAGGCTCCCCCATCCCTGGGATTCTCCAGGCAAGAACACTGGAGTGGGTTGCCATTTCCTTCTCCAATGCATGAAACGGAAAAGTGAAAGTGAAGTCGCTCAGTCATGTCCGACTCTTAGCAACCCCGTGGACCGTAGCCTACCAGGCTCCTCCATCCATGGGATTTTCCAGGCAAGAGTACTGGAGTGGGATGCCATTGCCTTCTCCGAGTTACTAGGGCAGGAGGAGGGAAAAGATGAGTAATTGCACACTGACCTTTCAGTGGTGTCTCTCCGAAGTAACACACATATTCATTGGGTAGAACAAGGTACGTGGGTATAAGTAACCTTAGGGGTTGAAGGGGAGTGTAATTCTTTCTGTGCAAGAGACGGCAGGAACTGTATATCAGCAGGCAGTGGAAATGTCCCCCACACTTGGAAATAGCAACTGCCAACCCAGCCATTGCTGGTCCATGTGCCTTTGACCTCTTACCAGATTACTGTGTAAGGGCCTCAGTAGCTAAACCTGAACCTCAGGGATGAATAGAGCCAGGAAGAGGCAAAATAATAATAACAATAACCTAAAAGGGGCCCAGAATCCAGAGAGAAGAAAGATATGGAAAACACTCATAATAGGTAGCAACTAACTCCTGTAGGGGTCAGCAGATTACACCCCATGGACCAAATCTGGCCCAACCATTGTTTTTGTCTGACCCACAAGCTACAAATGATCATACAGTTTTAAATGATTGAAATAAATGGAAAGAAAAATAACATATCATGTGTTTTACAATGTGTCATACATTATTTCCTAGTGGCTCAGTGATAAATAATCCACCTGCAGAAGACATGAATTTGATCCGTAGTCCAGGAAGATTCCCTGGAGGAGGAAATGGCAACCCGGTATTGGTTGCCAAAACCCAGTATTGGCCAAAAAAAAAAAAAAAAAAGTCCTGTATTTTTGCCTAGGAAATCCCAAAGGATAAAGGAAATCCCGTGGATACAGTCCATGGGATCACAAAGAGTCGGACACAGCTTAGAGACTACACAGTAACAGCAACAACAGTACATTTTTCTAAGTCTTTACTTTTATTAGCTCAATTAATCTTTATGACAGTCTTATAGAAGAGCTACTAGTAGTCATTGTGTAGAAGAGGCCACTGAAGCTTCTAGATTGGTTAAGGGGATAAGTAGACTTCATGAGTCCTACAGCTGGAATTCACACCCAGAAAGCTGTACCCTAGAGCCTAGGCTCATATATATATTTCTTATGTATACTAATATCTTTGTGTGTGTGTGCGTGGCTGTGCTGGGTCTTTGTTGTTGCACTCAGACTTTCTCTAGTTGCAGCACTCGGGCTTAGTTGCCTAGCCGCATGTGGGATCTTAGTTCCCTGACCAGGGATCGAACCTGTGTCCCCTGCATTGGAAGACAGATTCTTAACCACTGAACCACCAGGGAAATTTTTGTATCCTAGAGCCTAGGCTCTTAATCTGCTTCCCTAAGGCAAAAGTTCAGCACTGTGAGTGCAGTGTTGAAGTGGCAAAAGAAATATTCAGGCAACACATTATTGGTGAGTTCCCAGGAAAGATGGTTGTATTTCAGTAAAGCAGAGAAAGGCTCTGTAGGAAAAGGAATCCCTATTTCTACCATAATAATAGGAACCACTAACTTTAAATCCTGATTAAGCAAATTCTTACCCATTCTCCTCCAAAATAATTCTGTTCTTCATTAGTAGATTTCAGACCCATGTTACAAAAATTATATTCAGTAATCACTACTATATTTTAAATTTAGCTAATGAAGAGTTTATGGAAAATTGACTTTCTCTCTTGCTGTATGTGAACCTACACAATATCCTCAATTTTTACTCTTGGGCCCACAAAGCCTGATACCCTATACAGAAGAAATTTGCTCACTCCTGAACTAGTGCTATGGAAGTTGATAAGAAGATGCCAGTAACATTAATGCAAACAATGACACAAACATTTAGGAAATCGAGTAATAACATAAAAAGCTTTTGTGTAAATAAAAAATATGAATTTAGGTTTTTTTTAATATGAAATTTTGAAACATACTCAAAATGGGAAAAAGGGGGTAAAATGGACCCCAGGTACCCAACACCTAGTTTCAGCAAATGCCTAGTTTTACATATTGCTCCAACTGTTCTGTCTCCTGACATCAGGGTATTGTAAACAAAGGCATTCTATCATTTTACTGGAAAATACTCCAGGATATTTCTATAATCGGTAAGGGCTTTTTTTTTTTTTTTTTTTTAAGGCATAGCCACAATATCATCACACCTAACAAAATTAGTAAAAAAAAAAAAAATGCCTTAATGTTATAAAATAATAAGTCCATGTTCAGTTTTTCCTAATTGTGTCAAGAAAAGGAGAACTTGAAGTGGAGTGCCTGTTGGGGAGGCAGTGAGTGGTAACTTGATTAAGCCAAGAAAAACAAGGTAAAAGGAAACAAAATAAATAGAAAACAATAAAGATACAAAGAATGCTGGGTGCATGCTAAGCTGCTTTAGTCATGTCTGACTCTTTGTGACCCTGTGGACTCTAGCTCACCAGACTCCTTTGTCCGTGGGATTCTTTAGGCAAGAATACTGGATTGGGTTGCTATATCCTCCTCCAGGGGATCTTCCCCACCCAGGGACAGAACCCCTGTCTCTCATATCTCCTGCACTGACAGGTGGATTCTTTACCATTTGAACCACCTGGGAAGCCCAAAATAAATAGAAAACAATGAGGATACAAAGAATAAAATTAAGTATATCAGTGGCTTATGATGAACATGACAACCTCCCTTATTTTGTACAGATTCAGTAAACAAAATCCAGCAACACGAAGCCCTTTTAAATCAAAGAGCTGAAAAGTGGTTTAAATTACAGGAATGTGCAGAGATACCAAGAAAAATAGAGGTTGTAATTTAATATAAAACTTATGGGAATCTGAGGTTAAAAGCACTGAACAGGGTAAATAAGGACATTACTTATAGGCACACATAAAAGGAAGATCTATTAGTCACAAGCATAAAAGCATCAAATAAGACTGAAAAATAAAAAGCAGAACTTATTAAAATGCCAAGGAACTTGATATTAGTTCAATTTTATTGTATAATCTTGCTATATATCTTTCAGAATCACCTAGATCAGATAAACTATGTTATAATAAACAAAATTACATATATTTAACTTTGAATTCTGTGAAAGGGAAGGTGGAGTGTATTTTTGTATGTTCATATTATACTTTCAAGAATATTATACCCCAAATTTTCATAGACCATATTCTCTTATCATAATCTAATAATTAAAAACAATTTTTAAAAGGAAATCAATAATAAAGTGACCCAAACCATCTTAATTATATTAATAAAATTCTCCTAAATTAATCTTGGATCAAAATAGAAGTCAAAACTTGAATTACGAACTACGTCAAAAGCAATTTAAAAAGGAGAAAAATCTTATACTAAAATTTTATGGGATGTATCAAAAGCTGAACTTGAGGAAATGTATTATTGCTTTAGACATCAATATTTACAAAGTAAAAGAAAGGAACTTCAAATGTGTCTTAAGAATTTAGAAAGAGAACATAAAAATAAAACCTGGAAAAAAGTAGTAAAGATAAAGACAAATTGGTGAAGCAGAAAATAATAACTTGTGGAAAAGTTAAGTGAGTCCAAAATCCGGTACTTTGAAAAGACCAATAAAATCGATAACCTCTTCTTGATTGTAGTTGAGAAAAAGAGAGAGACAGCAAAAATGTGTGTAATTAGGAACAAGAAAGGAGATAAAACCACAGAGAGAGAACAAATTGGAAGACTTGTAAAAGGATACAGCGTAAACCCTTGGGACAATAAATTTGAGAGCCCACAAGAAATGTTTAGGACGCAAATTACAGGTCATATCTGGGGCTGGCCTACTCAGAGAAGCCCTACCCAGTTTATTGCTTCCAGTGGTTACCACCAGAAGTTCTGGATACCAGAAGAAACTGCCTGAGGCTTCAGCAGTACACACAGACAGGGAGAGAGTCAGAACTTGAACTGCTGGTGCCCCGGTGAGGCTCATGGGTTTCCTGTTTTGCCCCTGCCTGGCTGAAATCTGAACTTTGCAGAGAGTGTCTACAACCACAGGTTAAGAGAGAAATCCCCTCTTTCTGACCAGGAAAGGGGGCCTCCTGCAAACCAAAGAGTGTGGGAGAAATCTCTCTTCTTGTTTCTTTTCTCTCTCAGCCCTATCCTCACTCCAAGGGTGGCCTCAGCAGAGGTGCGGGCACCTAAAACCTTGAGAGAAAATGGTCTTTGGTTAGAAGAATGAGAAAAAGCAACCTCTCCCCCCAACAAACCCAGTCCAAAGAGTGATGGGAGGATCACCCCATTACTGTTTCTCTCTTGTCTTTCACATTGCCCAAGGGCAGCCCCAGTTACACAGAAGTGTGACAGTAGGGTGCCTAAGGCTCAGCACCCCTGTCTGTCCAGAGGAAGCAGGAAGACAGACCCTGTTGTGGTGAGGATGTGACTCTGCGCATTCATCAAACTTATGGGCATGTGTACCAACAGGAATGGATTTAACTGGACATAAGTTCACAGAGAGGCTTAGAGGGTTGCAGCCCATGGGGTTGCAAAGAGTCGGACACAACTGGGCAACTGGACAACAAATTCAAAATTAAATTTAAACCAGAAAGCTTATACATTCATTTGGGAAGAAGAAAGCTTTCATAATTAATTATCATAGAAGATATTAGAAATGTAGCAAAAGGTCTCCTGACTTTTAAATAGAAGTCATGAGAAACAGGCCATTATATAGCTAAGTTGTCTATATATCAGAAAGCAGTTTCCACATATAAGAGCTATCATACAGTATTTGTCTTTCTCTGTCTGGCTTAGCTAGTGAATATAACAAAAAAGACGCAGACTCAGATATAGGAAACAAACTAATGGTTACGGTGGGGAGATGAAAGTGGGGGGGGGCAATAATGGGGTAGGGAATTGATGGGTACAAGCTATTAATATAAGGATATGTAAAACAGAATATAGCCAATATTTTATTACTAGAATGGAATATTCTAGCTTTAAAAATTGTGAATGTATTGTACACTTGTAATTATGTAATATTGTACATTAGCTATACTAATAAAGAATTATTCCAAAACTTAAAAAAAAAACCAGTTAATCCTGATGTTACTACACTATCCCAGGCTATAAAGAGAAATAGCCTAATACAAATAGCAAAACATGATTAAAAATATATATAAGGAACAAATGCTATATGTCAATATTGTGTGATTATAAATACCAAATAATCTAGCATTGTAACTATGTGTAATATGCTATAACTAGGTAGACTTTTTTCCAGGAACAGAAAGATACTCAGTTTCAGGAAACCTATCAGTATAATTCATTTCTGATACAAATTAAAGGAAAGCAATGATTAAAATGCTTCCAAAGGCAGTTCCTAAACTTCAGCAGATATTCTTACTTAAACTGAAAGTAAGAATGTGAACATTTCATAAGTAAAGGCTGTTTACAAAGAAAAGAATTCAGTGGCTATGTGAGCACTTCATAAGTAAACGCTGTTTACAAAGAAAAGAATTCAGTGGCTAATGAGTCTTAAATTGTAAAACATTCAAATCATTTTAGCTAAAATCAGGAACTAGACAAGGGTGGCTACTGTCACCATTAGTATTAACAGGATTGTTTTGGAGGAATGAAAATGTAAAAATCGATATAAATAGTAGAAAAGAATACTTCATCACCTGTGCTTATTATAAAAGTCTATGCCTAGAAAATGCATGATAGATTGATACTAGTGTTAGAATTAACAACCACTTGGTCCACATAAATATGCAAAAATCAATAGTTTCTCCTCTCAATTAGCAACACTGCAAGAAATGGGAATAAAACACTTTACATCCGCAGTTGGTGTCTGCACATCACCTGTATGTTGTGGGGAGCCACTGTCGAAGGCGAAGCCTAGGAGAAATAGGATCAGTTTGCATTTTGAAAAGAATGCTTTGGCAGTTCCGAGGAGACTAGTGTGAAGCAGGGAGACCAATTATGAGGCTCCTGCAATGATCCAAGAAGAGATGGTGTTGCCTCAAGCAATGACAGTGGCAGCAGAAAAAAATAGAAAGGGATGGATTTGAAAGATCAAGCAGGGAATAAAGGATTTGCCATCAGCTGATTGGAAGGAAGAGAGAGGGAAGAGTTAGAGATGAATCCCTAGCTTCTGGTTAGGAGCCTGGGGGTGGGGGCTTCTGTTCCTGCGAAGAAACACTGGAGGATGCAGGATGCTTGGTCCCATGTGCAGGGGGTGGGGAATGTGAGGCATGTCTAGTTGATGGGTATATGAGTATTCAGTAGGCATGTGTGGTTACCTGTGTTTGGAGCTAAGAGTGAAGGAGGCATCTAAGGAAGACATTTGCATCTCCATTGCTGCCCTGCAAATAGGTTCATCAGTACCATCTTTCTAGATTCCACATATATGCAGTAACATACGACATAGAGAACAGACTTGTAGACACAGTGGGAGGAGCAGAGGGTGGGACAAATTGAGAGAATAGCACAGAAACATATATGTTGCCATATGTAAAATAGCCAGTGGGAATTTGCTGTATGACACAGGGAGCTGAAATCTGGTGCTCTGTGACAACCTAGAGGGGTGGGATGGGGGAGTGGTGGGAGGGAGGTTCACAAGGGAGGGGACATATGTATACCTCTGGCTGATTCATGTTGGTGTACGGCAGAAACCGGCACAATATTGCAAAGCAATTATCCTCCAACTAAAAATAAAATTTTTTAGAAAGGAAGACATTTGGATGGCATCAGCAGATGGTAGATGTGTCGGAGATTCACAGTGCAATTACTGGACCAATGTTTCTTTACAATAATAATCTGATCTTCAAATGCCTGATGTAAAAACTTTTCCTTTTAGTCCTCCAGACAAGTATACCTGTCTTTTTTTCTCCTCTTTGCTCTGTTATGGACTCTTTTTTTATATAATTTATTTTTCTGCCGTGTTTTAAATTTTTAATTTAAGGATAATTTCTCTGCAGTATTGTGTTGGCTTCTGCCAAACATCAACATGAATCAGCCATAGGTATACCTATGTCCCCTCCTTCTGAACCTCCCTCCCCACCCCACCCCTCTAGGTTGTTACAGAGCCCTGGTTTGAGTTCCCTGAATCACATAGCACATTCCCATTGGCTGTCTATTTGATCTCTGTCTCCTGACCACCTTTGGCCTTGACCGACCATCTGTACTCCTGCCAGGCTGCCTTCTCTAGCAGCTACAGCAATTCTCTAAACTTTGGGCAGCTGCTCCCTCACCTTGTCACTTTCAGCCTGGAGGTTTTAACAACTCTCTGCTGGTGTTCTGCTCCACCTGATCCCTGCCCACGCTATTATAATTAGTCCCTTCATTAAATTCCTCCTCATCTTCCCATTTGATATGCTGTTTCCTGTTGGTTATGTTATCTGGTTAGTGAATTGGCTGCGTCAGAATTACCTGGATGCCTATTGAAATTCAGAATCTGGGCTTCATCCCAGAGTAACCAAAACAGAATTTTAGGGGTGAAACCAGAGACTCAGCAATGTTTCAGGGGTCACAGGTGATTCTGATCTGTAGCCAGATTGGGGAATCTTTCCTAGTGTTCCTGGTGACCCTTCTGGGACCACATAATATCGTAGACCAAATGGCAGAGGTTAAAAAAAATAGTCCAGGGCTCTGCCATTGTCTTTGTGCTACCTTGGGCAAAATTATTTCACTTGTTTAAGCCAAAGGTTCCACGAATGTAAAGGGAACTTATAGTTTCTTCCTCTTATGGTTATTCAGAGTCTTAAATGACATAACCCAAATAAAACATCAGGATGCTCCTAGGCTTCCAGTGTTCCTTATTATCAGTTGATAGGGTTCATTCAATCTCCACACACTCAAATTTTACTAGCCTTTGGGTAGATAGGTTGGAGAAGGAAATGGCAACCCACTCCACTGTTCTTGCCTGGAGAATCCCAGGGACGGGGGAGCCTGGTGGGCTGCCGTCTATGGGGTCCCACAGAGTCGATCACGACTGAAGCTACTTAGCAGCAGCAGCAGGGCAGATAAGACTTGGTCCTTATATCCAGTCTTGTGCAGGACACAGAAAAACAAGATAATTACAATAAAATCCAATTAGAGTCTTCAATATTTAAAAACTGCTAACATAAAAATTTAGGAACTTTGACTAACGTCAGCAAGCTGTGGTCCAGAGAAGATGTATGTCAGCTTCGTCCTATGGAGTAAGGTTAGCAGTTGCTTGGGCAGTGTTGTTCCGAACATATGAACAAGTAGTTGTGAACCTAACTAGGGATAGCGCTGTTTTGTGATTAACTCTTTGGGGAGTACAGGAGAGGTGGATTGAAGCAAGGCAGGTTTCAGAGACATCTGTGACACATCAGATACTTTAAGATGTTCATTCCTTGGGCAAGGAGTCAGGGCAAGTGTTTCACTGACACCTAATAACACAGAGTACATGGAAAATGAAACATGGAATCATTGGGAAAGACACAGTTTGGTGTGATGGAGACACAGTATGAGAAATGGCTGGTGTTTATTCAGCTAATATTTATTGAACTTTTGCTATGGGTCAGGCACTGCTTTGCATGTTGGGAACACAGACTAGTGCAAAACAGTCCTTGTGTATGGCGCAGGAGCTTCCATTCTAGTAAGGATTTTAGTCAGTGAACAAACGAGTAACTGTATAACTTAAAATGCTGATAATTGCCATCTGCTGTGCTCAATCGCTCAGTCTTGGCTGACTTTTTGCAACCCCATGGACTGTAGCCTGCCAGGCTCCTCTGTCCATGGAATTTTCCAGGCAAGAACACTGGAGTGGGTTGCCATTTCCTTCTCCAGGTAATTGCCATTGAAAAGTACAATAAAGCAGGATAAAGGGAAAAGGGTATATGGACTGGGGAGGGTAGATTGGGGGGTAACAAGGGGCAGCCATGGAAGGCCTCTCTAACAAGCTAACCTGAAGCTAAAGCAGGAGCTGGCCAAGTGGATCCCTGGGGAAAACACTTCGACAGAGGGAACATAATACAAAGACCTTGATAGCAAGCACTCTTGACGGACTGGAGAAACAGCAAGGAGTCTGGGTGGCTTGAAAATAAGAAAGATGAAAAGAGTGGTGAGACAAGATTGGAGAATTAGTGGGAATTGTAGCTCATGTAGAGCTTGGGTACCAATGGTGAGCATCTTTGTTTTTATTCTGGGTGAGGTGGTAAAGCATCATTGGTTTTTTAAGCTATTATTATTTGTTTGGCTGCACTGGGTCTTCGATGCTGTGAGGGCTTTTTCTCTAGTTGTGGCAAGTGAGAGTTGCTTTCATTTTTCAATGAAAAGTGTGGGCTTTTCATTGCAGTGGCTTCTCTTGTTTTGGAGCATGGTCTCTATGGCACAAGGGCTCAGTAGTTGCAGCTCAAGGGCTAGGTAATGGTTGCTCCTGGGCTCTAGAGCACAAGCTCAGTAGTTGTGGCATACAGGCTTAGTTATTCCATGACATATGGGATCTTCCCGAATGAGGGAGCAAACCCATGTTTCCTGAATTGGTAAGACGATTCTTTACCACTGAGCTACCAGGAAAGCCCCATTATTGAGTTTAATAGCGTTTGACTGACTTACAATGGGCCACACCTGCTGCTGTGTTGAGAACAGACTGTAGGGGGCGCAGGAGGGAAGCAGGAATACCACTTGGGAAGCTGTCCTAATAACCCAGGAGAGAGAAAGAGGGGACCAGCAGGGAAACAGGGGTCATGGTGAGAAGTAGTCAGACAGTTGGTATATTTTGAAGATTGACCCACCTGTTTTGATGATGGATCACATGTACGTATATGCATAAGAGATACGAATCAGTTCAGATCAACTCAAAGTTTTTGAGCAGAGCAGTTAGAAGGTCATAATTGTTAACTGAACCAGAACTACAGGAGGAATAGGCTTGTTGGGTAAGGATGAAAATCAGGAATTCTCCTTCAGATGTGTTTAGTTAGAGGTGGTGAACAGAGAGCTTCAGTACAGAGCCTGAAGTTCAGGGGAGAAGTCCAGGTGACAGGAGGTGTTAACGTATAAGTGCTATTTAAAGCCTTGAGACTGGATGAGGCTTCTTAGGAAGAGAGAGTTCTACAGAGCTACAAGGACTGGATGCAGGGGCTTCCAATATTTAGAAATCAGGGAGACTAAGAAGAACAGTAAGGAGTCAGAAGGAGCAAGCAGTGAGGTGGGAAGGAAAGGAGGTGAATTACGTCCTGGATGCTAAAACAAAGTGCTTCTAGAAAGAGGGGGAGTGGAATCAATTGTACCTGATAAATTGACTTTGATAACTGAGAATTGACTGTAGCATTTGGCCACATGGAATCAGTCACTGGTGACCTAATAGAGCTGTCTCAGTGGGGTAGTGGGGCTAAAAAGCCTGGTGAGAGTGAATTCAGGAAAGAATGAGCCCACAGGATTTGGAGAACAAGAGCAAGGACAACAGTACTGAAACTTTTTACTCTAAAGGAGGGAAAGAGAGATGCAGTGGGAATAGGAGGTAGATCTGGGGACATGGGGTAGAACTAGAGAAAGATATTTCTATCCTGATGGGGTTGATCTCCTATAGAGAAGGGAATTAAAGTGGAAGAAGAGTCGACGCGGGCTGAGTCATGTCTTAAAGTAGGCATGACGGTGTGAGGTCTAGTGTTTAAATCAAAGGCTTGATTTCAATTAGGTCCCAGAGTTACAAGAGAGAAGACAAAGCAAATGAGCTCAGAGACAAGATGGGCAAGTGGAAAGATGACGGGGAAGGATTGGGGAGCTCTGTTCCGCTGGCTCCTCTGTTCTCCGAAATGAGAATGAGAATTCCATTCAACAGTGAGGATGGACAGCAGACATTGGAAGGGAGGGAGTGACTGATTAGATGAGGGACACATATTGGAGATGCCCAGAAACACTAAGGTCCTCTTAAGTTACTGGCCTTGAATTTCGATGGTAGCTAGTCACTAGAGTGGAGTTTTATTCTCCATCCTTATTCAGCTGGGAAGCTGAGGGTATTGTGTAGACGGAGTTGAATTTACCTAAGGTTGTGGCTTTGCCAGGCAGATGTAGCCAACCAAATGAGAGAGGCAGAATATGCCATATAGGAAGCTTAGCTTTATTCTGTAAGCACAGGGGTCTTCTGTGATGACATATGTGTTTCATTAGGATAAACCTGACAGCCATGAAGAGGGGGAAACCTACGCACTGTTACAGTGGATGCTGAGAACTGATATTAATGCTTCCATTTCAGCTGCCCTGACCTTGATGCTTGCTTTCCATTTGATGGACTATTTGAAGTCTGGACCTCTTGGTAGACTTGTGTCTTGTCCACAGGCAAATAATAACTTCCATTTCCACAGGAGGTTGAGAGAACCCCCACCCCCCCAACCCTTGCCGCACCATCCACTCCCCCCCCGCACAGTCTTCAATAAACCATGTGCCGAGTCAGCAAGCTCTGAAATGTCTGAGGTTCCCAAAGCTAATTTTAAAACTTTGGTACATCACAGAGCAGACATGTTGTGCCACTCCCAGTTTTACTGGGCCAACTCTTTTCAGGTACAAAATATATTTTATGAGTTAGATATCTATCTAAGAGTACATTTTGTAAAGCCAGATAAAATTGCATTTTCAGCTAGAGAAATATCAAATATCAGAGTGACCTCCAAGGACCAAAACATCCCAGAACACTGTGTATTTTATTAAGTAAAGAGAGCTAAGCAAAATTTGTTGTGTGGGTATGTATAAAATGTGTTTATACCAGCATCATCTATCTTGGGATGGCTTCTTATGATTCCTTGCTTTATATATACCCTCAAGACCAACTCAGTGTCTTATTTTTATTATTATTCATGTAAAGAAAAGCCTTTACATAAATTAAAAACCTTAAAAATTACTTTTTCCATTAAGTAGTGTTGATTTTGTTCAGATTTGTTTCCTGTCTGATGATACATTTGTTTCTCAGTATAACAAATCAGGAAAGTCCTGCTGACAAGGCTTACAATTAAGCTGGATATGAAATTCCTAAATCTGCAGTTGTCACAAATAGATTAAAAGTTCACAGCGATTTTGTAGAAAAGTGTCTTTTGAAATGATTCCTTTCTGTTCCCCTTTGATGGAAACCATTAAAGCTCATGTTTGCTCATGGAAGGTGATTAGTTAGTGCTGAACTTGGTATCAGTCGTCTGGTGTGGGAAAGTAGCTTGAGGCACGGGTTTTTAAGTTACTGAAAACACTGATATGCTTAAGTCTCCCCTCAGACTGCTGAAAAACTCCCTCTGCCCACCAGGCTGTTAGGACTGGAAACTACAGCAGACACTGAAATATCTGGGTTATGCGTCTGGGTTCTCTTAGTTCTTCCCTTCCCCCTCCCTCTTTTACTCAGACAATTAATAGTTTACAGAGTGGCCACCACAGTGCAGAACACTGATCACACCAGACTTAGGGGAAGACACAGTTCTCATCCCCGAGACTTTGTATTCTGGGGAATACTGGGCGAATTGTGCTATGTTGGCTACCGTAGAGGTTATAGACTTTCTTAAGGAACCATTGCTTCCTTGGGATGAGGCACTTCCTGTTAACAAACACATTTTGTCAGTCAGTGTAAGATTCTGCTATTGAGTAATCCAAAGTGAGTTTGGAAAATCTCAGCAAAAATACCCTCTGCCCCCTCCACCCAGGCGCACAATGAAGGGGGAAGCTTCTCTTCCTTTGCTCTATAGCTTCTGGATCTGACTGAATGCCAACTAAATGAGGTGGTGACAAGGATATGAATTTAATTACCTGGCAAGAAAGAAGCCTAATAAATTCTTGGCCTTATCACTTAGCATTATTAGTACCATTAAGGAAAATCAGGACCCTGGATACAGATGATTGGGGCAGTCTGGTGTCGGATGGAGCCCAGATCTGTGTATTAAGCATAGAAGAGGCTGAAGGTCACGCATCACTCACTCCAGTCATATGCGTGTGTATCTGATCATATAACAGTATCGGCAGTAACAGTCACATATGCAGGCGGCTGGAGGGATAAATATGGACGTCGTGTGGAAGGTAAAAGCAGGAATAGAAGAATAAAGTGACAGTGAACCCTTATCTCTCAATAAGAAAGGCGCTTTCAAATGTGTCCTCCTTCAGGCCTGCTCTGACAGGCCTCAAATACAAAATCCTCTGCCTCACATAACCAGCCTCTGAGAGTCGGGGCCCCTGTGCTAAGCCCCCTCTGCTCAGCACAGGGATGAAGGAGGTAGACATGGCAGCTGGCGTTAAAGCAGCTTAGCTCAAAGGGAGGATCAAGGGAAATGTGACAGACATGGGTAGAGATAACACCTACATGATGGATGTTTGGAAACGTGAAAAATTGGACAGTGCGACAAATAAAACGGAGAGGGGGAAAACGACAATTTTGAGATCAACATGCACAATGATGCTAGTTTAGATGAAAAGGGAGGAGTCAGGCAGCAGACTAGAGGACGTGAAGGAAGAGAAATGTATACCTATACACTTAATGTACTTTGAAATTATACCCGGAGTCCAGCTAATCTTTAGTGCCTGGGCAAATACAGATTGACGAGCCTGATGGTGAATCCGTGCTACCTAATAGGTTTACCCTTGCCCTAATTATTTTTTATGGATCACTACCCAGAATGGATATAAAAAAGAATGGTTTTAACCTTTCTCTCAGGCTGATTGGAGTTTTACTATCTTTTTGCTCTTCTCCTTTCTAAATCAATGAAAAAAAGTTTGTCTAAGAAACAGTAAATGGAGCCACTCTGACCTTTTGATATTTGGATAAAGCAAAATGTAAGTGATCATCTTTAGTCATCTTATTGATGAGTCTTCCAAAAGAGAAGCATAAACCATCTGGTTTCCTGGATAGCTAGTCCTTTATCTGTTAACATTTAACCATTGAGAGCCTGAATCTTCACAAATAAGTTATATGTTTTTAGATACAGATAATTCATGTAAGTTCCCTGGAAGGGCACGTGTCCATGTGTAGATGCCCCTGAGCCTTTATATTTTAAAATGATCCTTAAAAAAAAAAACAAAAAAAAAAACAAACTCCTTCTATCCATATCCTAATAGTCTGGAGAAACATGGTCTTGCATTGTGTTAGGGTTCTTTTTCTTTCCTTGACAGTAGTAATGGCCATGTTTTGAGGTATCTCATAACTATACAAGTTTGATCTCTCACCATGCCTACTAGTTCAGGCATTTCAGATGTAAAAACATTCAAGTAGGCTTTCCACATGATTTAAATTGACTACACTTTCTGAAAAGTCAGGAACTGCAAGATGAAAAGGAATTTTTATACATACTTTTTCTTTGCTAGAAGCTGATGGTGTGTGTCAGCATATGATTGTCATATGAGGTAATTAAATCATTAGATTCTAGCAATGTTTTTGTTTTAGAGAATAAACCAAGCAAATCATACTTGGAATGCTCACCCTCTCCTTCCTCAACTCCTCTCTAGCCAATTCCTTCCCTACAGGAATAACTAGTATGGGACCCAAAAATATTTTTGAAGTTTTTTTCATATTGCTGACAATTACCTGAAATTATCAGTAATCATACAAGAGGTAATTATAACTCATAGAAGTACCAACATAATTATTACATGTTTTTCAATGCTGTGAACTTAAATATACTGATAACTAAAGCACAAATGATGTAGCTGTGGCTCTATTAATCATATTATCTAGAATACACAGACTACAAGTTAGTCACTTTATTTAGTTATGACCAGTAAAAGCAAGTCTTAATTTTAAAAGTTCACAGCTGTAGACTCTCTGTGGACCTCTTGCTCCTTTTGTAATTGGAGCATGTTCATTCAGGCCATACCATAAAGCAGATCATCTTTAGGCAGAACCATATTATCACAGGGATGCATACCCAATTTGGCATCAGCAATCTCTCAGCTCATGTAAAATCATCAAATAGGGTATGGTACTTGAAAGCAAATGTACAGCCACTGTGCCTCCATAAATCATCAAAAAGAATAAAACTGATTCATGTACTTTAGAATGGACATAGTCCTTTGCATTCGACTGATTAGGAAAACAGTCCCAGAGGACTTTAGATTTTTGTATAGGGGAAAGAGTATAAGAATGTCACCAAGACTTGCATTGAAATTCTATCACTGATGCTCATTCTTAAGCTTTAGCTATTTAAACTCTTCTTTATTAACAACTAACATAACTAATGACTAATAGCTTTATTATATAACTGTATATATATATGTGTGTATATATATATATATATAACTTTATTAACTGGGCTTCCCTGATAGCTCGGTTGGTAAAGAATCCACCTGCAATGCAGGAGACCCCGGTTTGATCCCTGGGTCAGAAAGATCCGCTGGAGAAGGAATAAGCTACTCACTCCAGTATTCTTGGGCTTCCCTGGTGGCTCAGCTGGTAAAGAATTAACCTGCAATGTGGGAGAGACCTGGGTTTGATTCCTAGGTTGGGAAGATCCCCTGGAGAAGGGAAAGGCTACCCACTCCAGTATTCTGGCCTGGAGAATTCCACGGACTGTATAACCCATGGGGTCACAAAGAGTCAGACACAACTGAGTGACTTTCCCTAATATAACTAAGGGGCTTCCCAGGTGGTTCAGTGGTAAAGAATCCACTGCCAAGCAGGAGACGCAGGTTTGATCCCTGGCTTGGGAAGATCCCCTGAAGAAGGAAGTGGCAACCCACTCAAGGATTCTTGCCTGAGAAATCACATGGCAGGCTATAGTCCATGGGGTCACCAAAGAGTCAGACATGACTTAGCAACTAAACAATGTTATAACTAAAGATGTCAAGTGCCTGGCAAAATGCCTGGCACACAGAAGGTGCTCACTAAGTGGTAGCTCATATTATGTGCAGTGTCACTGGAGGAGTTCCCTAGGGTTTAGTAGAGATGGAGAGGTTAACTTAGGGGTGTGTGGAGAACCCCTGGAAACCTCTGGGAAGATGCTTAGCCACT
Source organism: Giraffa tippelskirchi (assembly GCF_054371585.1). Lineage (NCBI taxonomy): Eukaryota > Metazoa > Chordata > Mammalia > Artiodactyla > Giraffidae > Giraffa > Giraffa tippelskirchi. Next base: position 33,126,805 of record NC_137280.1, on the reverse strand, counting down.
GAGACTCTCATTGATGAGGAGGCAGAGCAGTGCCATCCTGCGATTGGATTTCTGCCATTCCCACATGATGCGCTTGCTTGTCTGTTGGTTTAAACAGGCTGGACCTCAGACCCAGACTGTTGACCTTTGTTCCCCTCTACTGATTGTTTTCTGCATTTCCAGCTCTCCTGCCTCTTGAACCTAGCTCTGTTGTCCAGAGCCGCCATTATAAACCCTCCATTTCCACAGTTCCTTCTTTAAGAGGTCATCTGGGGGCTTCCCTGGTGGTCAAGTGGCTAAGAATCTGCCTGCCAATGCAGGGACACGGGTTCAACCCCTGGTCCAGGAAGATCCCACATGCCGCAGGGCAACTAAGCCCGTGTATCACAGCTACTAAGCCAGCACTCGAGAGTACGCACATCTCAAGAGTAGCTCCTGCTGGCTACAGCTAGAGAAAGCCTTCGCACAGCAATAAAGACCCATTGCAACCAAAAATAAAGAAGTCTTAAAAAAAAAGAAAAAAGCTCATCCATTCCTTTCACAAACATTTATTGAACACACGCTGTATAGTAGGCCCTTGTGCCTGACACTGGGGATACTGAGATAAAAAGACAGAGCTGTGCATTCCAGGAACATGAATCCCAGCTCAGAAGCCCTAGGGAGACCTGGTGGTGCTCAGAGCACACTTCCTGAAGCCTTTCTTCAAGAGGCCAGAGGTGCTCAGCCTGATGGTGGGACAGCAGGGTATGAAAAAACGTCACTCCAAGGAATGTTCTGTGTGTGTTATCTAGTAAGGGCAGAGAAGGGTGACAGGCTCTTGTGTCAATGGGTGATATTCCTTTACCCCCAGTTTAGCACAACAACAGTTTATACATAACTTAGGGAATGTCAAGACAAGCACCGTGCTAAATGCTTGAAATACAGCGCTAAGTACATTTTGTTGTTCTGTAACCCTTCAGGCATAGGGCACATACTGGAAGAAGGGATGGGGTAAAAGAGGCTAATTTCTAATTTAGCAGGATACAAGTTTTGGCCTCAGAGCTACTGAGACTATATTGAAAGCTTATCTCTCTGTAGTAAGACAGGCTCTCAATCCTATTGAGAACCTGTTCCATGTTGTTTGGTGGAGCCCATGGTGGTAGGCATAAGACTTATGCCTGGTAATTTCCCGTATCTTTGACCACAGTGGTTAGTTCAGACATGGACATTTGATCCAGATTAGGTCAGTTGGAAATCCATGTAAGACATTTTTGCCAAAGCTATTGGAGATAACTGCCCTCTTGTCCTCGGGGTTGCTAAGCTGGTAGGAAGTGAGTCTGGGGTTACTTGACCACCATCTTTGCCTGTTGGAAAGGAGGAGAGAAACAGAACCTGAATGGCATCATTTCCAGCCCCAGATTCAATCATGAATGAAAATAATATTTCCTAGTTTTGTGTGTGTTAATCACCTCCCTCCTGTGACCCATTTCAAGGATAAATAGGTAGACATCAGCCAATTTAAATTTGATGGAGTTGCAACTAAAATAATTCTTATAAACTCACCCATTCAAAAGCTAAGATATTACTAATAAATCCTGGCTGATTTTACAATAATCTCAGATGTCTTAAGTCACATTGCCTCTGGAAACCACCTGATGTGTGTGTGACTGATTCTGGTTTCTGTGACCTTTTATATCCTGTTGGGCAGGCACCCAGCACACGGGATGGTCCCTGGTGGTTTGTTAATAATCCTGTGCTCTGCAAGCGCCTGGATGAAACATCATCTGGAATTTCTATAGAATGCCTTTATGGGTGTGATCTACTTCCCTTCCATTTGTTGTTTTAGGTATTTCTCAGTCACTTACCATGTGCCAGGAACAGTTGTTAGACATTATCGTCATAACCTTTCTTCCATTCTGTAGCCCTAAGAGGTTGGTACTATTAGCCCCACTTTACAAATGAGGAAATTAAGATGTTGAGCAGTTGAGTCATTTCCTCAGTCAATCAGCTGAGTAAGTGCTAGACCTGCGATTGGCCCTTGAACCTGACTGCAGAGCATTTGATGTGACCACCGTGTGTTGGCATCTGTCTGTGCACCTGAAGTGGTTTAGGCTTCTACATGTTTGGACTCACTTCAGACAATCTTGCCCTTTGCCCCCTCAGCTCCTTGGTTCCCCTGGGTGACTGGTATGTCTAGTGCCCCCTTTGAGCTAGGAAATATTCAAAAACAAACATGGTTTCTTCCCACTGATTATTTGCTGAGAGAGATATTCATCCATATAAAGAAAATAAGTCAGCCTAAGAAAGCTCTAGGCTTTCTTGAACTGTCTTGGAATTTGTAACTTGTAGAGCTATGAAAAAGTGGGCTTCTCTGGTGGCTCAGACAGTAAAGAATCTGCCTGCAATGTGGGAGACCCGGTTCCATCCCTGGATTGGGAAAATCCCCTGGAGAAGGAAATGGCTACTCCCTCCAGTATTCTTTCCTGGAGAATCCCATGGACAGAGGATACCAATATTTTGTTTGAAGCAAAGAAAAATGTCAACAATAGCAAAGAGCCACAGATAAGGTTTAAGGAAAAATGAGTCAAAGTGAAAAGATACTTTCAACCAGGAACTCTATGGTCCAGGGAAGGAGAAATGAAATCTTTGGGCTGTTAAGAACTAAGTTGTCTTTCTGTACAAAGGACAGCTTTCTATGAGCAATTGTACATGCTTCATGTCAGCAGCATGCTGTAAACAACCTAAAACTTTTGTCCAAAACATTTTTACAAAATTAGGATGTCATCACCACAGCAAAACCAACAGAAGTAAAATATTAATAACTCAAAAGCAATTGTAAGTCATGTTTAAACCAATACATAATACTAGGGTGTAAAGTGTATAAGTAATACCAAGAAGATAGAGGGTATATATAAGAGGTGAAAAAAATGTTGGAGAAGTCAGTGATAAATACACATAAAGTAGAGTATCATTCAGTCTTAAAAAAAGAAGGAAATACTGTGTATGAAATAACAAATCTGGAGGACTTTATATGGAGTGAAATAAACTAGTCACAGAAATAGAAACACCACTGTTTTTTAAAGATTTTTTTTAATGTGGACCCTTTGTAAGTCTTCATTGAATTTCTTAAAATATCGCTTCTACTTTATGTTTTGTTTCTTTGGCTATGAGGCATGTGGGATCTCAGCTCCCGACCAGAGGTCGAACCTTCATCCCCTGCTTTGGAAGATGAAGTCTTAGCCACTTGCCCACCAGGGAAGTCCCATCACGTGATCTTATATATGGTTTTTTTTTTTTTTTTAAGTCAAACTCACAGTAAGAGAGTAGAATGGTGATTACCAAAGGTTCTTATAACCTATGATTGTCTATATGGTTAATTTCCTTAAAGTGACTAAATCAGCATTTCATGTGCTGAAAGCAGCCAGTGATTCAGATGGTCAGCCTGCCCAGTTGGTGACCCACTCTGAATATGTTACAGACAGAAGGAGTAGAAGACATCTTTGATTTCTTAGCCTTCCTCATCTTAAAGCCTTGAAGAGAGGAATGGAGTGAGAATGCCTGGCTTGCAGTTGGTGCTCAATGAATATTTGCTGCAGACGAATGGCAGTGAGGAAATGAATGACTCATGGGACTCCCTTCTGCCTTGTCCAGAGCCTGCTGTAAAGTTAGTCTGAAAATGGGCATCATAGTACCTTTCTCCACATTTGCTCTATGGAGGAATTGAAAACATGGATGCAAAAGCACTTGGTAAATATACAGCACTGTGTGCCTGTGTGTGTGTGTGTGTGTGTGCGCTCAGTTGTGTCCAGCTCTTTGTGACCCCATGGACTGTAGCCCGCCAGGCTCCTCTGTCCAAGGGATTCTCCAGTCAAGAATACTGAAGTGGATTGCCATGCCCTCCTCAAGCGGATCTTCCCAACCCAGGGATGGAGCCCACGTCTCTGTGTCTCCTGCATGGCAGGAGGATTCTTTACCCACTGAGCCACCTGGAAGGCCCATACAGCAACACACATATGTTTACCATTCCTGCTGTTGTCCCGTGACTCATTTCAGGGCCCTCTGTGATCAGAACTTAGAAAGGAATATGGGGCTTAAAAACTAGCTTTAAATATTATGTGACTTGCAGAAGCTGCTTGGCTTCAAACACTCCATAGCAGAGAGCTCAATAAATTTGAAGTTCTGCAGCCCTTCCCCAACTCCACCAAATAACTCTCTCCCAATACTCCAAATACTTCTGCACTTGAGGTATTTGCTGAAGAGGCTCTTATTTTCTCTCTGGAGCAGCCAAGTTCTCTCCTTTCTATAGCTGATTCTGCTGGGTGTGACCTGGTCTTTATTCTAAAACATGTATAGGAATATACCTATGTATTTTGTGGGATTTGTGTCAGGGGAGCTGTTTTGGGAAGCATCCTCTTAAACAGGGTAGATATAATTTTACAGCTTTGCAGGTACCTTGTGAGCTCTGTTAGCCATTTATAATCCCCACAGCTTGTCCTGCATCCTACATCCTTTAATATGTTTTAATAGATGTACTCAGAGTTCTTCTTCCTTTAAGATTTTTCACTCCTGGATTATTTATATACTTTATTTGTAAAATATTTAAATTTCCTTCTCCTTGGGCTAACTGCATTTGGGATTGGCAGATTTTAAGTTTTTCATGGGCTCTGCTTTTGCAAGAGGAAAATCAAATGACTAGTGCATGTCTGAATTACATGAATACTATTAGTGTTAATTATGCCCAGACAGTCAACAAGGCAGAGAGATAAAAACCAATTCCTGCCTTCAAGCAGTTAAGAGTCAAATGAAGAAGATACACATATACAATGTAAGTGCGAGAAAAAAAAAATGATAAGAGTGCTCAATCATATTAAAAATAACTGACTTTATATACTCCCCCAAAGTGTTTGGAATGTTTTTCACATGTATTGCTTGACATAAGAGCTTTGTGGAGAAGGGAATAATTATATCTGACTGGAAGACTTAGGTGAAGCTTCATGGAAGAGATGTTGCTTAAACTTGGCTGTAAAGGATAGTCTATAAGCAGAAGAGTGGGGAAGAGATTTTGGGAATACATTCCAAAACAAGAGAATGACAAGCAGTATCAAAGAGGCATGAAAGGGTAGGGTAGGTTTGGATATGGATGGATCAATATAGATGGATCTCAGGAAGCTGAGAACAGTATTCTGGACCATTTCATTGGAAAACTGAGACTAGATCATAAGGACCTCATTGCCATGCTAAGTATTTCACACTGCACTGAAAGACTCAGTGTTTCTGCCAACAGCCTGGTGGTTTAATTACCCTTTATTATAGTCTCATAGAAATATTGTTTATTGAGAACCTGATGTTTCAGTGAAATGTGAATTGTTTACTTTCTCTGGGATTTGTTCAATTATAAGTGATATGAGTACCTTATACTGTCTTATGCAGTTAATCAGTCAAATGATGGGATCAATATGTATGGGCTTACAACACAACACTGGACTTTTCTGGTGGCTCAGATGATAAAGTATCTGCCTGCAATGCAAGAGACCTGGGTTCGATCCCTGGGTTGGGAAGAACCCCTAGAGGAGGGCATGGCAACCTACTCCAGTATTCTTGCCTGGAGAATCCTCATGGACAGAGGAGGCTGGCGGGCCACAGTTCATGGGGTCACAAAGAGACACAACTGAGCGACTAAGCACAACATAGCACAACACTGGAAAAGCCGATTATAGCCAGACATGGTGGATCCAGAGCTCACAGTGTCACGGATCTCTTTTAGGTCTCCCTTTTCTCTTTTGGCTCTACAGCAGGGCCTATGTATGCGACAATCCCCAGGTCAGGTCCAGTAGACAGATGTCTCTTTCTTGGCAATTCTTGCCAACATCTTCAGAGTTAAGGAACCACTCTGATTGTATTCGCTTGTCCAACTGAAATGTGGACGTGGGAGTGGTAGAGAGGTGCCTCCAGGGAAATTGGAGTTCCTGTTTCCAGATGAAGGGGAACAAATGCAGAGTTGGTAGACAAAAGAAGTCCACTGCAGTACTCTGTTCTCTTAGAAAGGTTCAACTGTGATTTACTCACTTAGGATTGGAGGCTCAATATCACTGATAAACAGGAAGGGAAGGTTTGCTTTGTATGTCTGTCCTGCAAGTAGCAACAAGTGGTTGCAAAGAGGCCAAAGCTTTGTTTGATACACATGTGAATTTGTCACTGTTGTGTGCTTTTGCTCAATAAATGGATACTTTTAAAGACGTCACCGTGGTAAATGCTTTAAACTATTAATACAATCAAATTGTGTCTTTTTAATTTGCTGCTAACTGATCTTTATGTCGTTGTCAAGCCTTCATTCTGTTGTGAATTTTGTATTGCATTGTGTTGAGAAATATTTTAAATTGTCTTTTTTCCCCTTTACTTTAGAACTAGCTATTGAAGCGGGAATTTAAAGCTTTAAGAAAAAAAGTGCCTCTTCAACCAGAACTATAGAGTTGCTAGGGCCCTGCCATGATAATTGACACAGCAGAGGTTCAGCAAACACTACTCTCAAGTTTGCATTATCAAATCTACCCAAATTTTCCAATCCACAAAACGTCTATTCAGGCACTCTTTTTTTGTTTTTTTTTTTGCTTTTACCATCCAGAGGTTTCTAAATTTGTCAATTGACCTGCTAGACACTGCATATTATGTTGCTTAAAATAACACCGTAAACTGTGGGAGACAAAGGTGGAATTGTCAAATCACCTACAGTTTTTAATGGTTTTCTCTTTCATATGAACATTTCAATTTCAATTGCTGTCAGTTTCTCTAAATAGGAATCAATCTTTTTTCTTTTTTCTTTCACTTTCCTATTTCCATCATTCTGAGTGCTTTCCAGGGAAGCAACCAAATTAAATTAATCTCTGCAGCTTTTGAGTTTTTGTATTTATTTATTTATTCTTTTCTAATTCAGTGAATCTGTTGCACTAAGACATTCCTTTTGTTAATGGTTCAATTTCCTTCTACAGTTCTAGATGAGTTGTCAGTGATAATATTTGAATTCCAGTAGGTTCTTTGTGAAGAAAAATATAATATCCCAGGCTGTCACAGTCAGTTTATTTTTTAAATGACAGTGGTGTTGTTAATACCTTTTAACTTGACTTTCAAGAGGAATTTCAAGCCTTGATAATGTTAAAATCCATAGAAAAGTAACCACGTTGACACTTTCTTTGCATTCTATCTACTGAATATTTTGAGTTATTAGCATTTTTAACTGTTGATCCAAGCAAGCTTTTGATAGGAACTCTGTGAAGAATTGTTACATGAAGAAATAGTGCTCTCCTGCCCCAGCTGCTGCTTTTGGGGTTTTTTTGGGGGGTTTTTTTGGAGTGGTTAGAGAGGTTTGGGGCATTTAGTGCCTCATAGAACTAGACTGTACACCCATGGTGGATTCATGTCAGTGTATGGCAAAACAAATACAATATTGTAAAGTTAAAAAATAGATAAATAAACTAATTTAAAAAAGAACTAGACTGTAATATCTAAGCTTGACCAGTAGGTGCTGTCCAACATGACACCCCTTTGCTGACTCTGGCGAAGCAAATGTATACTGCATAATGGAGGGAAGGGGTGCTTTCACTTTACTTATCATATGAATGACTCTTCCTGGAATTGTCTGGAGGAATCTTTTACTCAAAGTTCAAGGCTGAAGTTTATATATACTTATAGGCAGTAATGGAATATTATAAAAGTTGTTGTTCATTCACTAAGCAGTGCCCAACTCTTTGCGGCCCCATGCTTTGCAGCACACCAGGCTTCCCTGCCCTTCACTATCTCACGGAGTTTGCTCAAACTCTTGTCCTTTGAGTTAGAGATGCCATCCAACCTTCTCATCCTCTGTCACGTTCTTCTGCCTTCAATCTTTCCCAGTTTCGGGTCTTTTCCAGTGAGTCGGCTCTTCGCATCAGGTGGCCAAAGGACTGGAGCTTCAGCTTCAGCATCAGTCCTTCCAATGAATACTCAGGTTGATTTTCCTTAGGATTGACTGGTTTGATCTCCTTGCTGTCCAAGGGACTCTCAAGAGTCTTCTCCATCACCACAGTTCGAAAGCATCAATTCTTTGGCACTCAGCCTTCTTTATGGTCCCACTCTCACATCCGTACATGACTACTGGAAAAACCATAGTTTTGACTATATGGACCTTTGTTGGCAAAGTGATATCTCTGCTTTTTATACACTGTGACCAGTGTCATAGCTTTTCTTCCAAGGAGCAAGTGTCTTTTAATTCCATGGCTGCAGTCACAGTCTGCAGTGATTTTGGAGCCCAAGAAAATAAAATCTGTCACTGTTTCCATTTTTTCCCCATCTACTTTCCTTGAAGTGATTATAAAAGTTAACCTCCATAAATAAGTATAGTTCTCTTTCTCATTAAAAAAAAAAAATGATTGTGATATTGAACAACTGAGTGAAATTCCTCCTTGTTAGTGTGGTCTAGACCAGAATCACATGACATGCTTGTGAGTGAAGGCTCTTGCGCCCCATCTAAGCCTACTTGGGGAAGAATTTTTTTGGTGAGATGAGTGCTGATCACCAAGCCTCCCAGGAGGTTCTTATTGAGAACCACTGTTATAAAAGATGATTAATTGTAAAGTACTAGCCTAACACATATATATAGGAGTAGCTTTCCCACTAAAATGTAGGAGTATGAAAAGGAAAAATATCGTATACAGTTGACCCTTGAACAAGTTGGAGGTTAATCTGCCTATAATGTATAGTTGGTCCTCCCCATCCATGGATTCAACCAAACATATAATAGTGTAGCATTTCCTATTGAAAAATCTACGCATATAAGTAAACCCACAGTTCAAACCCATGTTATTCAAGGGTCAACTGTATATTTGTATACGTGTGTGTGTATATGTGTAACTTCTTTTGTTTGCACAGATAATTCTCACCCTTAATACTATCTCTATCTATCAATGTTATTCCAAATTACTGAAATTATTTGTTACACAGTAACTACATATATTGTGAACTTTAGGGTACAATAATGTATTATACAAACATCACCTTTCTATCAAGATTTAAGATCTAAGATAAATAATAGTCACTGTTGAATATTTGAGACATGTTAAGGACAGAAGTCAAAGAAACTACATACAGGATTTTTACTGAATCATGTATTTCTACATTTCAGAAATAGAGCCATTTCAAGAACAGATGTGTCCATTCTTGCCCTCCAAGAATCAAGCCCATTTTGTGAAGACACAGGACAATTTCTGTTCCTTGGGGGGTGATTTCTGACACCCTCCAATGATTCTGCTGAAGTTCAGGTGCAGCCAATCAGGCCCCTCCCCCTTGTGGTCCCAGCCACCGTGCAGTCTAGCCTGTGGGTTTAATCACAATAGACAAGGTGACTGTTTCAGTTGTGAATCAGTCCCGGAGGGTTAGATCTTATTAAACTTTGGTTAGTTGGCCAAATTCATTCATACGAGAACTTTTAAAGTTTTAAGTGATTATTTGACATTTATAAAATAACAATAGAAACACACAGAGATGTACATTTCTCTATATGTGTGATCTTTTCACACCTTCTTGAGGATCCGTTCACAATCACCCAAGAAAGGAGTGCTTTTTTCTTACCAGATAATTTTTTTATTTTATTTATGGCTGTACTGGGTCTTCATTGCTGCACGACCTGTTCTCTAGTTGTGGCCAATGGGGGCTACTCTCTAGTTGCAGTCTGCAGGTTTTTCATTGCTGTGGCTTCTCGTTGCTGAGCACGGGCTCTAGAGCACATGGGCTTCAATAGTTGCAGCACGTAGGCTCAGTAGTTGCAGCTCCCAGGCTCTAGAGCACAGGCTCAATAGTTGTGACACATGGGCTTAACTGCTCCGCAGCATGTGGGATCTTCCTGAACTAGGGATCGAACCTGTGTCTCTTGCGTTGGCAGGTGGATTCTTTACTACTGAGCGAGCAGGGAAGTCCTTACCAGATAATTATTGAAACATAAAGGAAGAGGGCTAATATTCTTGGGATATATTTTTATCATCCACTTGCTTCCCAAGTGGCAACTCACCCTCAATATTTAGATCAGAGCATTATTAAGAATATGAAATGTTATTACAGAGCAGATTTCATAAGAAATTTGATCCATCACTGTAGTATGATAGCAGACTTTCAATCACTTTGTACCGTTAGAGTTCCATTTTTAATGTTGCCTGGGCATGGAACTATGTTCAAAGTTGAAGAATGAAATGAGTTTGGAGAAAATACGTTTATCTGTTTCATTCATATCTCCACCTCTGTCATGCTCTGCCTACCTTTTTGATTGCTCCCAGGAATTGGGTTGAAAATAGTATATATTGGTTGAGGACTTGCTATATGCCCCTAAGTGCCCCACATTTAACAATAATACAGAAAAGCATTCCTACCCAAAAAGGAAAAAAAAAATAGAATAAGTGGTAATGGTACAAGTCATATGGAAGCAAAAATACATTCACAGTTTCCGGGAATTTGGGACATGGACATAGCTTTTGGGGGGTGGGGGAGTGCTATTCAAACCACTACATCCTCTGATAAGCCCTGAGTTTTCCCAGATCAACCCAAGCCTTTTGGAAATAGCAAGTCAAAGGCACATCCTGCCCTCTACATGGTCTCATCAGCTGTATATATTTGGAGAGAATAGACAGAATGATTAACAGCCAAGTCACTATTCCCTTATGGTGGGTCTTCTAGTGTTTTAAGGGTTAGATGGACCTGGCGCTACATTTGTATTCATTAAAGAAAACCTAGCCATTATTACTGTGTTGCTCTCATCTGGGCTTCTTTGTAATGCCTGGTCTGGGAAAGGCAGATCACAGACAGACGTGTGTTGTTTTGCTGTGGGTTTATGAAGGTTGGTGTGGGACTGCATTGTAGGTAACAACCTTTCCTTCCCACTCAACTATGACCTTAGAATATAGATGAAGGCATGGTGAATATGAACTTCATAATATGGTAAGAGAAAAAAAGAAGAAGAAGAAGAAAAAAAAAAGGGAAAATGAGGGGCTAGGGAAAGACTGATTTTATGGTGGCAGAGGATCTAGATGAGCCAAGGAAATAATGTGACGCAGCCCATTTCTATGAGACAGTTAATCTAAGACGCTTTTTTTTTGAGGACTTAAGTTTTGATAACCCCCAAAATAAACTTAAATAAGGAGGTTTGAGGTATAACCAACCCACCCACTATGGCCAACTTGCAAAGTTAGTATCACTGCTCCTCTCAGGCTACAAAATCACCTTAGGCAACCATTTTGAGTTTATTTTCTCTTTTAGTCCTGCTCCAGTCAATTATTTTAATTAGATTTTATCTGTGGCAGAAAATAAATGTGGTAATCACCGTGAAGGATTGAGAACCAGAGGTGCAGGGAGGTGGCGGCAGTATTGTGATTCCCCCTGCCACCACCAGGTGGCGCTTGATATCTGACTGAATGTTTAGCCTTGCAACAGGGTCTATTCTCAACTTTTTCAAGTGATGCAAGATGACATCATCTTGAAACAAACAGCCAACTCTCAGTGGACTTTTCACGCTTTGTGGATGAATTTTGACCTCATTCTAGAAGGTGAAAGGGAGGCATTGATGAGTTGAGCCTAAGAAGTGCTGTTGGCTAGTGGGAAGGGAGTCCTGAGCACAGTTATCCTATGCATAAATGTTTGTTAAATGAACAGATAACTCTAAAACATTTTCATCAAAAAACTCTACTCATTAAATACTCAGAAGTCATTAATGTCCCAGCCACAGAAGTAATCACATAAGTTTCTTAATTTCCTTTTACAACACACTACTGGAAAGAGAGCTTATTTCTAGTATTAAACCAAATGACAGTACATTGATACATTTCCTTTTACTTGCGAGAAATCCCCACAGACAGCATTAATGGATTTATTTTAAATTGCTGTTTGTAAAATGAAAGCAAACTCCAAATAATTATATAAAATTGTTTTTTAATGTTTGCATAATTTTTTCATCATTAAAAGCCACTGAGCTCTTTAATATTGAGGCAGAACCATCCGCTGAGCATAAAAAATTGCTACCTTGATGCTTTTAATATCTCTGCCTCACACACAAGCATTCTCTGCTCTTTGTGGTTATTTATAGTGCTTGTCACATTAGTGGTTTACTCTGACAGATGTATTGTTTTGCCATGAACTTTACCAAGAAAAGAAGGGGGAAGAATCCTTATCCTGAAACTTCCCAGAAACCAGGCCTATGTGCTTGCCCTGGCATAGAGAATCAGATAAAGGTGCTACTCTCAGTTTACCACTTAAGAGACCTTTAAGTGATGCTATTCTTAGCCTTTCCCCTATTTTCAAATTCAGCCTCTGCAGAGGCCATAACTCGATGCTGAAAAAGCCTACAGAATCCACTTATAAGGATCAAGGTGTGATTTTTAAGCTGCCTTCCTCTTGAGTTCAGTTTTACATATGTTTTTACTCATTGAACACTGTAATGAAAATATACCCTTCAAGGTATTCCAGATTTGAATACACTGCAGATCATTAGTACTTTAACTTGCCTTGACGTTTAGGCAGATATTAGAAAAGTTTTGCCTGTCATTTCTGTTTCACTGACTCCTAACCTAAAATTGTAAACATGCTGCTAAATAGTTGTAAATGATGATGATTATTTTTGTCTCAATGAATCAGGGCATTCATCAGGAAATGTGCAAAAATAAACTACACATGCTAATATTATGCATTTGTTCTACATAACCCATGAGTTCAAATTTTGCATTCCTCAAAACAGCTTTGCTGGCCTTTAGAATTGGCTGACTTTATAATCAGTCAGTCAGTCAGTTCAGTCACTCAGTCATGTCCGACTCTTTGCGACCCCATAAACCGCAGCACGCCAGGCCTCCCTGTCCATCACCAACTCCCGGAGTCCACCCAAACCCATGTCCATTGAGTCGATGATGCCATTGATCCATCTCATCCTCTGTCGTCCCCTTCTGCTCCTGCCCTCAATCTTTCCCAGCATCAGGGGCTTTTCAAGTGAGTCAGCTCTTTGCATGAGGTGGCCAAAGTATTGGAATTTTAGCTTCAACATCAGTCCTTCCAATGAATATTCAGGACTGATCTCCTTTATGATGGACTGGTTGAATCTCCTTGCAGTCCAAGGGACTCTCAAGAGTCTTCTCCAACACCACAGTTCAAAAGGATCAATTCTTCGGCGCTCAGCTTTCTTATAGCCCAACTCTCACATCCATACATTACCATGGAAAAACCATAGCCTTGACTAGATGGACCTTTGTTGGCAAAGTAATGTCTCTGCTTTTTAATATGCTGTCTAGGTTGGTCATAACTTTTCTTCCAAGGTGTAAGCGTCTTTTAATTTCATGGCTGCAGTCACCATCAGCAGTGATTTTGGAGCCCAGAAAAATAGTCAGCCACTGTTTCCACTGTTTACCCATCTATCTGCCATGAAGCGATGGAACCAGATGCCATGATCTTAGTTTTCTGAATGTTGAGCTTTAAGCCAACTTTTTTGCTCTTCTCTTTTACTTTCATCAAAAGGCTCTTTAGTTCTTCACTTTCTGCCATAAGGGTGGTGTCATCTGCATATCTGAGGTTATTGATATTTTTCCTGGCAATCTTGATTCCAGCTTGTGCTTCCTCCAGCCCAGTGTTTCTCATGATGTATTCTGCATATAAGTTAAATAAGCATGGTGACAATAAGCAATGTTAAAAACTTGAATGTAAATATTCAAGCCAATAAAAGATGGCTTTTGCCTAAATAGCTGTGAAAAGAAGGGAAGCAAAAAGCAAAGAAGAAAAGGAAAGATATACCCATTTGAATGCAGAGTTCCAAAGAATAGCAAGGAGAGATAAGAAAGCCTTCCTCAGCGATCAGTGCAAAGAAATAGAGGAAAACAACAGATTGGAAAAGACTAGAGATCTCTTCAAGAAAATTAGAGATACCAAGGGAACATTTCATGCAAAGATGGGCTCCATAAAGGACAGAAATGGTAGGGACCTAACAGAAGCAGGAGATATTAAGAACAGGTGGCAAGAATACACAGAAGAACTGTACAAAAAAGATCTTCATGACCCAGATAATCATGATCACTCATAGGTGTGATCACTCACCTAGAGCCAGACATCCTGGAATGTGAAGTCAAGTGGGCCTTAGGAAGCATCACTATGAACAAAGCTAGTGGAGGTGATGGAATTCCAGTTGAGCTATTTCAAATCCTAAAAGATGATATTATGAAAGTGCTGCACTCAATATGCCAACAAATATGGAAAACTGAGCAGTGGCCACAGGACTGGAAAAGGTCCATTTTCATCCCAATCCCAAAGAAAGGCAATGCCAAAGAATGCTCAAACTACCGCACAATTGCACTCATCTCACACACTAGTAAAGTAATGCTCAAAATTCTCCAAGCCAGGCTTCAGCAATACGTGAACCGTGAACTTCCAGATGTTCAAGCTGGTTTTAGAAAAGGCAGAGGAACCAGAGATCAAATTGCCAACATCCTCTGGATCATCGAAAAAGCAAGAGAGTTCCAGAAAAATATCTATTTCTGCTTTATTGACTATGCCAAAGCCTTTGACTGTGTGGATCACAATAAACTGTGGAAAATTCTGAAAGAGATGGAAATACCAGACCACCTGACCTGCTTCTTGAGAAACCTGTATGCAGGTCAGGAAGCAACAGTGAGAACTGGACATGGAACAACAGACTGGTTCCAAATAGGAAAAGGAGTATATCAAGGCTATATATTGTCACCCTGCTTATTTAGCTTATATGTAGAATACATCATGAGAAACACTGGGCTGGAGGGAGCACAAGCTGGAATCAGGATTGCTGGGAGAAATATCAATAACCTCAGATATGCAGACGACACCACCCTTATGGCAGAAGGTGAAGATGAACTAAAGAGCCTCTTGATGAAAGTGAGAGAGGAGAGTGAAAATGTTGGCTTAAAGCTCAACATTCAGAAAACTAAGATCATGTTATCCAGTCCCATCACGTCATGGCAAATAGATGGGGAAACAGTGGCTGACTTTATTTTTCTGAGCCCTAAGATCACTGCAGATGGTGATGGCAGCAATGAAATTAAAAGACGCTTACTCCTTGGAAGGAAAGTTATGACCAACCTAGACAGCATATTAAAAAGCAGAGACATTGCTTTGTCAACAAAGGTCTGTCTAGTCAAGGCTGTGGTTTTTCCAGTAGTCAAGTATAGATGTGAGAGTTGGAGTATAAAGAAAGCTGAACACAGAAGAATTGATGCTTTTGGACTGTGGTGTTGAAGAAGTCTCTTGAGAGTCCCTTGGACTGCAAGGAGATCCAACCAGTCCATCCTAAAGAAAATCAGTCCTGAATATTCATTGGAAGGACCGATGCTGAAGCTGAAACTCCAATACTTTGACCACCTGATTCGAAGAGCTGACTCATTTGAGAAGACTCTGACGCTGGGAAAGATTGAGGGCAGGAGGAGAAGGGGACGGCAGAGGGTGAGACGGTTGGATGGCATCACCGACTCGATGGACATTAGATGGACTCCAGGAGTTGGTGATGGACAGGGAGGCCTGGCATGCTGTGGTTCATAGGGTCACAAAGAGTCGGACATGACTGAGTGACTGAACTGAACTAACAGTCCCTGGAAGTTGCTGTTTTAAAATATCCTCCCTAAATATATAAATAAATAAAAATAGCCTCCCAATAAGCAAACTAACAGAATGGTTAAAAGTACAATCTGTCCACCGATAGCCTGGTGGTTTGTTAGAAATCCATAAGCGTGAACTCAACCCCAGACCTGCTGAATCAGTCTGCATTTTAACAGTGACTGATAAATCTCCTGTGCAGGCTATAGCTGATTTATATGCATGTTACTTTGAGAAGCACTGAATTGGACTAGGTAGCGTAAGTTTCTGCTAATAAACTTGTAGTCTATGGGAGGTACCACATATCACCCAGGAAGACACACTGTAAAGTGAAAGTGTTAGTTGGCTCAGCTGTGTCCAACTCTTTGCAACCCTAAGGACTGTAGCCAGCCAAGCTCCTCTGTCCATGGGGATTCTCCAGGCAACACTACTGGAGTGGGTAGCCATTCCTTTCTCCAAGGGATCAAACCCAGGTCTCCTGCATCGCAGGCAGATTCTTTTACCATTTGAGCCACCAGGGAAGCTCACTGTAAAGGTGCTTCCCAGATGTCACTCAGAGGGCCAGTGTCCAAACTGAGTGGATTCCAAGGGTACATCCAGAAAATGATGATTTAATAGATCTTGTGGGGATGAGGAATGTGTATTCATATTTCAGAAAACTTCCTAGGCAGCTGTGATGAACAGCTAGTTTTGTAGAAAGCAAGACATCAGAGAAAGGGATGGAAAACTGACAGTTTTCAAAGTTTGAAAAAAGGGAAGATGAGTAAAAGGAAGGTTCACACTAAGAAAAAGTGATCATGCTAGATTGGCTCTAAGGTACGAAATTCTCATCAGTTAAGGGTCTTTTGAGAAAGACAAGAGAAAATGGAAATGACAGAAAAAGTGGCTAGAGAGGTACCCCATCCACATTTGCTGAATACAGATCATCATGCTAGGCAGTGATGAAGATGAGTGAGCAGACAGTCTAACCTATAGTGACCTCGAATTGGGTGATGGGCAGGGAAAAAGACTGTCACTGACTCTAATCCAAGTAAGAACAAAATAAATATGAAAAGAAGGTCTGATAATTGTATTCTTACCCTAAAGAAAAGAATGAGTGGTTTTGGCTAAAAGAATCAGGAATGACTTCCCTGAATGGAGACCATCCCTGTGCTCCAGACGTTGTTCTCATCACATTTGTTGATTGATTCTTTTAAGGAGACTCAGAGGTCAAGGAGGGTCAGCATCCTTTTATTTTCATTGTTGTTTAGTTGCGAAGTTGTGTGTGACTCTTTTGCAATCCCATGGACTGTAGCCTACCAGGCTCCTCTGTCCATGGTACTTCCCAGGCAAGAATATTGGAGTGGGTTGCCATTTCTTCCTTCAGGGGATCTACCAAACCCAGGGATCAAAACTGCATCTCCTACATTGCAGGAAAGCCATTTATTTTCATTATCTCTTGCCCTTGGAATCTGTGGCCAGGATTCCTAAGTCATTTATGTTTTTATCCATGCTGATCTCTTGGCAGCCTCCAGTGTTTATCAGTTTTTCTCAAGCACTGGCCAACCATGTCCTCCTTGGACTTGTGAAACTCATATTCAGCACCATTCTACATTTCTAGAGCATGTGTGCTTTCAGTGTGTTTTTAGTATCCCAGTGTTTCACTGAAGCTGTAGACCCACCATCCAAGGTAGGGAGGAAAGATGATTGCAATCTAATTTTAGGGAAGTTAGACTTTGTGGACAGGGGACTAATTAATCATCATGGAGGTGGGACTAGATCAACTCAATTGTCCTTTTTGTATTTCCACACTTCCTCTCCCTCCTTATCGCAAGCCACTTGTATTGCATCACTACTCGTAGTTAACAATATTTGATCCTCCTCTCCTTCTGGACACATGGAGAATGAACTTTCTGCTTCCCACCTGGTTGAGTGGTTCTGCCCAGGGAGACTGAGTGGAAGAAATGGTTGCCACTTTCAGGCTGGAGCATGTAATGGACAGTTTCAGACCATGTGGTCTCTTCCTCTGTGTGGCCATCATGGAAACCATGCCAGGATGAGGTCTCTGTCACCCTGGGTTCCTGAGCATCTCTGATGAGCTGAGCTGCTGTACTTGACTTGTAGTATGATTAGGAAATAAATGTTCATTGTTAAGTCCCTTGAATTTGGGAGTCATTGCTGTATAACCTAGCCTATCCTGAGTGGTACAGCCTCTATCAGATCCTTTTGTATATGAGCCAGTGTGTGTTCACTGGAGACTGAAGGGGTGTAAAACCACTTGAACTTGGCAAGGTGATAAAGCATGTGCCCAATTCATGTGGTAATACAAGGTGCTAGGTTCTCAGTGTGAGGGTGCTTCACCTCTTTTCCAAGTTAAATCAACCATTTCTACTTTATACCTCACACCTCTTTGGAGCCCTGTCTGTATTTGTTGAATGAATAAATGAATGAAAGTGAAAGTCAGTCATGTCCAACTCTTTTCAACCCCATGGAATAAATGAATAAATAGACATAATCCTGTTTAAATCCTTGGGCTTTGTTCTTCCTATCAAGATGTTTTAGCAACATCATTTCTACATGTTGAACTCTGTAAGCCATGGGTATACCAGGTGTGAACACCAGCCTTTTCCCAGGAATTCAGCTTGGGTAGGAGATCTGTGGCTCAGTGGTAAAAAATCTGCCTGCCAGCACAAGAGAAGCAAGAGATACGAGTTCTATCCCTGGGTCAAGAAGATCCCCTGGAGAAGAAAATGGTAATCCACTCCAATAATCTTGCCTGGAAAATCCCATGGGCAGAGGAGCCTAGTAGACTTCAGTCCATGGGGTCACAAAAGAGTCAGACACAACTTAGCAACTAAACAACAAAACAAAGGAGATCTATATTACCACAAAACATCTAGCATCATAAGTTTTGGAGGCAGGAAAAAGGGATGAAGTTGTGAATGTTACTAGAAATTCAGAGCAGAAATCCCCCAGCTTGGTTTGGTGCTATTTGCAACACCTGCCATGTACTTCTAGGAATATTGTGATGTAACACATGATACAAGACTCTCAAGCGGAATTTAAATAAAACAGATTAGAGACAGTGTCTGTGACCAGTAGTCATTGAAACCCTAAGTGGGCTGCAAAGTCAGTTGTCTCAGCTGGAATCAGAAGCCGCTGGGTCTGGGAAGGGTGTCCAGGTTCACTGTGATGCACTTGGCTATAGCTCTGCCCCCCATT
Organism: Giraffa tippelskirchi; assembly: GCF_054371585.1. Lineage (NCBI taxonomy): Eukaryota > Metazoa > Chordata > Mammalia > Artiodactyla > Giraffidae > Giraffa > Giraffa tippelskirchi. The sequence goes on along the minus strand of NC_137280.1, from coordinate 33,108,037 downwards.
ACTTCAGTGCAGTAATTATTGGTTCCCACTTCTTCTGTTTAATTACTCCTCTGTTTCAATCTTCCTGCTTCCTAACTTTTTTTAAAAATTTTTTATTGAAGGATAATTGCTTTACAGAATTTTGCTGTTTTCTGTCAGAGTGCAACATGAATCAGCCAAAGGTATACATATATCCCCTCCATTTTGAAGCTCTCTCCCATTTCCCTCCCCATCCCAGCCCCCTAGGTTGATACAGAGCCCCTGTTTGAGTTTTCTGAGCCATACAGCAAATTCCTGTTGGCTATCTATTTTACATACGATAATGTAAGTTTCCACGTTACTCTCTCCATACATCTCACCCTCTCCTGCCCTGTCTCCATGTCCATAAGTCTGTTCTCTATGTCTTTTTCTCCATTGCTGCCCTGTAAATAAGTTCTTCAGTACTGTTCTTCTAGAGTCCGTATATATGTGTTAGAATACGATATTGATCTTTCTCTTTCTGGCTTACTTCACTCTGTATAATAGATTCTAGGTTCATCCACCTCATCAGAACTGACTGAAATGCATTCCTTTTTATGGCTGAATAATATCCCATTGTGTATATGTACCACAACTTCTTTACCATTCATCTGTCGATGGACATCTAGGTTGCTTCCATGTTCTAGCTATTGTATATAGTGCTGCAATGAACAGTGGGATACATGTGTCTTTTTCAATTTTGGTTTCCTCAGGATATATGCCTAGGAGTGGGATTGCTGGGTCATATGGTGGTTTTATTCCTAGTTTTTTAAGGAATCTCCATACCGTTTTCCATAGTGGCTGTATCAATTTACATTCCCACCAACAGTGCAAGAGCATTCCCTTTTCTCCACACCCTCTCCAGCATTTATTGTGTGTAGACTTTTTGAAGATGGCTATTCTGACCTTTGTGAGGTGATAACTCATGGTAGTTTTGATTTGCATTTCTCTAATAATGAGTGATGTTGAGCATCTTTTCATGTGTTTATCAGCCATCCGTATGTCTTCTTTGGAGAAACGTCTGTTCAGGTCTTTTTCCCACTTTTTGATTGGGTTATTTGTTTTTCTGGCATTGAGTTGTATGAGCTGCTTGTATATTTCGGAAATTAATCCTTTGTCAGTTGTTTCATTTGCTATTATTTTCTCCCATTCTGAGGGTTGTCTTTTCATCTTGCCTATAGTTTCCTTTGCTGTGAAAAAGCTTTTAAGTTTAATCAGGTCCCACTTGTTTACTTTTGTTTTTATTTCCATTACTCTACAAGGTGGGTCATAAAGGATCTTGCTTTGATTTATGGCATCGAGTGTTCTTTTCTTTGTGTTGCCTTTGTCTGGTTTTGATATCAGGATGCTGGTGGCCTCATAGAATGAGTTTGTAAGTGTTCCTTCCTCTGCGATTTTTTTGAAAGAGTTTTAGAAGGATAGGCATTAGCTCTTCTCTAAATGTTTGATAGAATTCTACTGTGAAGCCATCTGGTCCTAGGCTTTTGATTTTGGGGAGATTTTTGATCACAGCTTCAATTTCAGTGCTTGCAATTGGGTTATTCATAATTTCTATTTCTTCTTGGTTCAGTCTTGGAAGACTGAACTTTTCTAAGAATCTATCCATTTCTTCCAGGTTATCCATTTTATTGCCATATGGTTGTTCATAATAGTCTTTTATAATCCTTTATATTTCTGCATTGTCTGTTGTAACCTCTCCTTTTTCATTTCTAATTTTGTTGATTTGATTCTTCTCTTTTTCTCTTGATGAGTCTGGCTAAAGGTTTGTCAATTTTGCTTATCTTCTCAAAGAACCAGCTTTTAGTTTTATTAATCTTTACTATTGTTTCTTTCATTTCTTTTTTTTTAATTAGTTTATTTATCTATTTTTTAACTTTACAATATTGTATTTGTTTTGCCATACATTGACATGAATCCACCAGGGGTGTACATGTTTTCCCCTTCCAGAACCCCCCTCCCACCTCCCTCCCCATCCCATCCCTCCAGGTCATCCTGGTGCACCAGCCCTGAGTGCCCTGTATCATGCATCGAACCTGGACTGGCGATTCATTTCACATATGATAATTTACATGCTTCAGTGCCATTCTCCCATATCATCCCACCCTTGCCCTCTCCCATAGAATCCATAATACTGTTCTATTTATCTGTGTCTCTTTTGATGTCTCGCATACAGGGTTATCTTTACCGATTAACTAAATACCATATATATGTGTTAGTATACTGTATTGGTGTTTTTCTTTCTGACTTACTTCACTCTGTATAATAGGCTCCAGTTTCATCCACCTCATTAGAACTGATTTGAATGTATTCTTTTTAATGGCTGAGTAATATTCCATTGTGTATGTGTACCTTTTTCATTTATTTCTGCTCAGAACTTTATGATTTCTTTCCTTCTATTAATTTTGGGGGTTTTTTGTTCTTTTTCCAGTTGTTTTAGGTGTAAATTTAGGTTTTCTATTCAATGTTTTTCTTGTTTGTTGAGGTAGGATTGTATTGCTATAAACTTTCCTCTTAGAACTGCTCTTGCTGCATCCCATAGGTTTTGAGTTGTTGTGTTTTCATTGTCATTTGTTTCTAAAAATTTTTTGATTTCCCTTTTAATTTCTTCAATAACCTGTTGGTTATTTAGAAATGTGTTGTTTAATCTACACGTGTTTGTTGTTTCTTACAGTTTTTTTCTTGAAATTGATAACTAGTTTCATAGTGTTGTGGTCAGAGAAGATGCTTGATATGATTTCAAATTTCTTAAATTTACTAAGGTTTATTTGTGGTCTATCGACAGACCAAGATGTGGTCTATCCTGGAGAATGTTCCATGTGCTCTTGAGAAGAAGGTGTATTCTTCTGCATTTGGATGGAATGTCCTGAAGATATCAATGAGATCCATCTCATCTAATGTATCATTTAAGACTGTGTTTCCTTATTAATTTTCTGTTTTGATGATCTGTCCATTGATGTGAGTAGGGTGTTAAAGTCTCTTCTATTATTGTGTTACTGTCAATTTCTCCTTTTATGTCTGTTAGTGTTTATCTTATGTATTGAGGTGCTCCTATGTTGGGTGCATAGATATTTACAATTGTAAATCCTCTTGGATTGAGCCTTTGATCATTATGTAGTGTCCTTCCTTTTGTAATATTCTTTATTTTAAGGTCTATTTTGTCTGATATGAAGACTGCTACTCTAGCTTTCTTTTGCTTGCCATTTGCATGGAATATATTTTTCCATCCTCTCACTTTCAGACTATATGTGTCTTGAGGTCTGAAGTGCGTTTCTTGTAGACAGCATATATATGGGTCTTGTTTTTGTATCCATTCAGTCGATTTTGTGTCCTTTGGTTGGAGCATTTAATCCATTTACATTTAAAGTAATCATTGACATATATGTTCCTATTGCCATTTTCTTAATTGTTTGGGGTTGATTTTGTAGATCTTTTTTCTTCTCTTGTATTTCTTGACTATTTGAGTCCTTTTAACATTTGTTGTAAAGCTGGTTTGGTGGTACTAAATTCTCTTAACTTTTGCTTGTCTGAACAGCTTTTTATTTCTCCATCAATTTTGAATGAGTTCCTTGCTGGGTATTGTAATCTTGGTTGTAGGTTTTTCCCTTTCAGTACTTTAAATATATCCTGCCATTCCGTTCTGGCCTGCAGAGTTTCTGCTGAAAGTTCAGCCCTTAAGTGTATCAGGTTTCCTTTGTATGTGACTTGTTGCTTCTCCCTTGCTGCTTTTAACATTCTTTCTTTGTGTTTAGTCTTTGTTAGTTTGATTAGTATGTGCCTTGGTGTGTTTCTCCTTGGGTTTATCCTTTATGGGACTCTTTGTGCCTCTTAGACTTGACTGATTATTTCCTTTTCCACGTTGGAGAAATTTTTCAACTATAATTGCTTCAAAAATTTTTTCATACCCTTTCTTTTTCTCTTCTTCTTCTGAGACCCCTATAATTCGAATGTTGGTGAGTTTGATATTGTCCCAGAGGTCTCTAAGACTATCCTCAGTTCTTTTCATTCTATTTACTTTATTCTGCTCTTCATAAGTTATTTCCACCATTTTATCTTCCAGCTCACTGATTTGTTCTTCTGCTTCAGATATTCTGCTGTTCATTCCTTCTAGAGTATTTTTAATTTCAGTAATTGTGTAGTTTGTCTCTGTACGTTTATTCTTTAATTCTTCTAAGTCTTTGCTAATTGATTCTTGCATTTTCTCCATTTTGTTGTCAAGATTTTGATCATCTCTACTATCATTATTCTGAATTCTTTTTCAGGTAGTTTGCCTATTTCCTCTTCATTTATTTGGACTTCTCTGTTTCTAGTTTGTTCCTTCATTTGTGTAGTATTTCTCTGTCTTTTCATTATTTTTTTTTAACTTACTGTGTTTGAGGTCTCCTTTCCTCAGGTTTAAAGGTTGAATTCTTTCTTCCTTTTTTTTCTGCCCTCCTAAGGTTGGTCCAGTGGTTTGTGTGAGCTTCATATAGAGTGAGATTTGCGCTGAGTGTGTTTGTTTGTTTTTCCTCTGATGGGCAAGGCTGAGTGAGGTGGTAATCCTGTCTGCTGATGATTGGGTTTGTCCTTTTGTTTTGTTTGTTGTTTAGATGAGGCATCCTGCACAGGATGCTACTGGTGGCTGGGTGATGCAATGAAAATAAAACTAACAAATATGTTGAGAGGAAAGGAAAGGAAGGAAGAATAGATATGCAAAGTTAAATAGAGGTAGATAAAGATTTATGTACATTAAAGATTAACTGCACGGAGAAAAGAACAGTAGGAAAAACAAACAAAGGAATAAATGTATAAAAATAATAATAGGTTCAAAAAATTAAAATTAAAAAAAGGAAAACTCCACAGAACTAGAAAAGCCCAACATAGAGGCAGAGATTTGTAACAACTATAAAAAAATGTGACTGAGAAAAAACAAAAAAAAGCTCAAAAGCTTAATTAGATTTTGTAATTTCGATAAAATCAACAACTACAACAGATGGGGAGGAAAAAGAAAAATCCAAATCTATAGAACAATTCAGAGCATAAGAATAATAAATGTTTTTCTTGAGTCACTACTGTTAGAGTCCTTTCCCTCACTGGCAGTCACAGTCCACCTCACCTCCCTAGGATGCCATTCAACACTGTGCTCATCTCTGGACCTGCTGTAGGCACAGCTCGGATTCTAATCTGGTCCTACTCCTGTGTGTTCTTGGCTCCAGTGTCCACACCTGTCAGAACTAGTGCCTTTTCTTTTGTGGGAGCTCTCAGTGACCTTTTATATATTCCATAGACACAATCTGCCTAGTTGATTGTGTAGATTTAATCTGCAGCTTGTACAGCTGATGTGAAGGTTTTGGGTCTTCTTCCTTAGCCACACTGCCCCTGGGTTTCAATTATGGTTTTATTTCCACCTCTGCATGTGGGTTGCCCACTGGGGTTTGCTCCTGAGGCTGCCCTGGAGGACTTGGGTTTGCCCCTGTGAGGGCCAGGTGTGGAGGTGGTGTAGCTGCTTAGGTTGCAGGGGTTCTGGCAGCACCAGGTACTCGGAAGTTGGCGGCTAGGGCAGCAGGAAATATAGTGCTCTAGAAGGGTATGGCAACCCAGTATTGGCCCATACACTCCAGTATTCTTGCCTGGAGAACCCCCCTCCCTGACAGAGAAGCCTGGCAGGCCACAGTCTACAGGGTTGCAAAGAGTTGGACACTACCAAAGCGACCTTGCATGCATAGATGCAAGACTCACTGTGGCAACTCTGCCCCAGTGAGAGTTGAGTGTGAAGGTGTCACAGCTGCTTCGCTTGTGGGGACCTGGCGGCGCAGTGTGCAGGGACACAGACTGCCTCCGCCACAGGAGTTCTGGCCCTATCAGAGCCTTTTTTCGAGCCTCTTGTAGCTGGCCATCAAAAGGCCTCTTTGGCCAGTCTTTCTCCATAGCTCTGCCCATTCATGCATTTAGAGGGCTCCCTTGCCTGAGGTCCTTCTCTGTTGTTCAGCACGTCAAGCACAAAGAGGTGCCCCCCCTGGCTGGAGTCCTACTCTGTAGATCAGCAGGTCAGGCACTTAAAGGAGCCCCCTAGGTGGGATCCTACTCTGTAGTTCAGTGCATCAGGCGTTTGATGGGCCAGCCTCTCTGTTGTTCGGCCGCAGATGCTGGCATGTGGGGAGAGAGAGCTATGGTGATGGCTCCACCCCCTATGCGTGACTCAGCAGTATCGCCTTGCTTCCATGGCTGCCCAGCTTTCTTTCACAGGCATTTCCCACCACAGTCTCCTCCCTCACGTCCTCTCCATTCATCTCTCCACAGTCAACAGCAGTACTTGCCCTGGGATTGCTCCACAATCCCTAAACTCCAGCTCCCAGCCACTGCGCCTTCCAGGGGACCTGCATCCCTGTCCAGGATGTGTATGGCTGCAGCAAGGACTGTCTGATTCTCATTTCATTTAGGCTGCCACAGATCAGCTGTTTGACTCTCAGCCTTAAATGTTTCTCCTCTGACTCAGACAATTGCCCTGATGTGGGGATCAGGTTCCTGCTTCAGTTCCCCCATCAGCTGAGGGCAGGTTCAGTCCTGCTAACACCCCTGTTTTTCCCTCTAGTTCCTTCATCCTACCGAGTTTTGTATGATTCTATATATTCTTTTCCACTGATCAGGTATTCCTGTCCGCTCTCAGCTGGTGTTCTGCATTCCCTTCTGTGTCTAAAGGTGTATTCTTGATGTACCCATGGAGAGAGATGTACTCCTCGTCCACCTACTCCTCCGCCATCGTCTTCATTCCTTTCTTTCATCGTCTCCATCTGTTTCTGTCTTTGAAAACTTCATTCTGGTCTTAAAGTCTAATTGATGTCTCCTCTAACATTTCGTAGTTCATTAGCATTTCTTAAAAGATTTCTTACAGAGTTCAGCCATTTTTTACGTATCTAAGAACTTGAAAGCTCTTGATTAAATATATGGGGCCTCAGAAAGTCACCTTTTTTAGAGGAAATAAATATTCCCAAATGCTTATGATTCTTAATAAACATGTTTTTTAGTCTAAGTCCAAAATAGCCTGTGTGATACCCTTAGTATGACACATTGTATTATTTGAAAGCATACTAATTAATGATGGTAAGAGTTAACTTTTAATGAGCACCTAAATGTGTCAGGCATTTTTCCTAAGTGCCTTGTATTTATTATGTCACTTAATTCTTGCTAAAACCGTAAGACGGCAGTGTTAGCCCTGTTTTACACATGAGGAAACCGTGTTGCAGAGCATTTGAGTATCAATACCTGTGGCTTCAACCAGGAAGCAGGATCCAGGTCCCATTCTTGTAACCAATGTAAAGACAGAAAGAGGTAAGATAAATAACTGGCCAGAAATACCTACAAGTCTTTGAAGATTATTTTCTTGTTGATATTGAAATTTCTTACCCAGTTTTCAGTTGGTCATCATATACAGATTTGTTTCTTAGTTAAAGTGATCCTGTCAAAATCATACCCAGCTGAACTTGGAAGAAAAATATTTCACAGAGTCATTTTATTTGGAACCATTTTTTGGGGTCCTAGGAGAGATTATGAATTGTTGATATTACACTGTATTATACCCACTGAAGCTTTGGAATGTGGAGTTCTCCTGTGCTGGATGGCTTGCTGGATGCCCAAGTGCCAAGTCAGTCCTGTACCGATAGGGGCACATCCCGTGACAATCTGTTGACACATTTGGATCTCTTCCTATTTTATACATATTGCCTAAGTTCACCCCGCAGTCTTTAACATCCTCTGTTAGTGACAAGAAGGCTGAGTGCTAAAGAATTGATGCTTTTGAACTGTGGTGTTGGAGAAGACTCTTGAGAGTCCCTTGGACTGAAAAGAGATCAAACCAGTCAATCATAAAGGAAATCCCTAAATATTCATTGGAAGGAATGTGGCTGAAGCTGAAGCTCCAATTGTTTGGCCACCTAATGTGAAGAGCTGCCTCAATGGAAAGGATCCTGATGCTAAGAAAGATTGACGGCAAAAGGAGAAGGGGGCAGCAGAAGATGAGATGATTAAGTAGCATCACCAACTCAATGGACATGAGTTTGAGCAAACTCTGGGAGATAGTGGAGAACAGAGAAGCTTGGTGTGCTGCAGTCCGTGGGGTCACAAAGGGTGAGATGTGACTTAGCAACTGAACAACAGCAACAAAGTGATAGGGATAATGATAGTAAACCAACATTTAGTGTCTTTAAGGTACTTACTCCATCTTCTATATGGTCATTTTTCTCATGTGATTCTTAGAGCAGCTCTATAAAGTATGTAGTCATGTCCTCAGCCTACAGAAAAGCAGCCTAGGGAAGTTTCTGTAATTTCTTCATGGTGACACAAATGGGGGACTGTAGCACTGGTAACCCCTGTTCTCACCATATATGATTGGTGGTGAGTGTATGTGTTTAGTTGCTCAGTCATGTTAGACTCTATGCGACCCCATGGACTGTAGCCCACCGGGCTCCTCTGTCCATGGGATTTCCCAGGCAAGAATACTGAAGTGGGTTGCCATTAGTGGAAGGCATCCATTTACAGACATTTATTGCATCTGCTTTGTCTGACATGTCCTGAGAACTCAGAGGAAGGAGGTGGTTTTTGTCCTTATGAACTTGTAGTCAGCCGTGCACACAAATAATCAAGATAAAGAGATAAAAGAGTCTTTTCTGGGAGCACCAGCCAGAAAAGACCAACCAGTTCCTTAGGGGAAAACCAAGAACAGAGTCAGTGCATTTGATTGCATAGAAATTAACCAGGTGAATAAGAGCGTTCAAGACTGAAGGAACACCATGTGTAGAGGCCCGAAGTCCTTCACTGATTCATTCAACAAATAAGTTTGACTTATGGTTACCAGGGGTTAGGATAGAAGGGAATAAATTGGAAGATGGGGATTGACAAATACACACCACTATTTATAAAATAAATAGCTAATATGGACCTACTGTATAGAACAGGGAATTCTGCTCAATACTCTGTAATGGCCTATGGGAGAAAAGAATCTAAAAAAAAAAAAAGAATATGTATATGTATAACTGATTCACTTTGCTGTACACCTGAAGCTAACACAACATTGTAAAGCAACTATACTCCAATAAAAATTTTAAAACATATATGTTTGCCTGCATGTACTCAGACTGCCTTCATGGAGCTTATGCCCCACCATCCAACAGATGGAATGAGATTTCATGGACATGCATGACACAGCTAGCACATAGCTACGCTGGTGCTTATAAAGTAAAGGCAGGTAAAGCCATAGGATTAGTTACCTATTGCTGTTGCAACAGATACCCACAAATAATGGCTTAAAACAACACAAGTTTATTATCTTCATGTAGTGGGAGTCATTTTTTGTTGCTATCGTTGTTTGGTCATAAGTCTGGACTAAATTTTAAGGTCTAAAATCAACATGCTGTCAGGGCTGTGTTCCTTCTCGAGGTTCTAGGGAGGGTCTATTACTTTGTCTTTTCCAGCTTCTAAGGGACCTGTACTCCCTGACTCACAGCCCCTGCCACCATCTTCAAAGCCAGTGGTAAATCACCTTCAAGCGTTTCCTACTCTTATACTCCTGCTTCCTCTATAAAAGGACCCCAGTTACTACGTGGAACACAGCTGGATAACCCAGATATTCTCCCTCCACCTAAACCACAAAGTGCCTGGAGAATCCCTTTTGCCATGGAAGGGAAGACACTCACAAATTTCAGGGATTAGAACATGGACACCTCTGGGGCCTCTTGTTTGGCAGGAGAGGCAGGTAATGAGCTTCATTTGATGCCCTGGATCCTGGGCTTTGTTTAATAGAATGACAGGAAATGAGCAGCTGCAAAAAGAGGATGGGAGAAAACATTAAGAGGTTTTTGCTTGTAAGAGCTGATGAGGATCTGAAGTAGTATCAGTGAGAGTGGAAAAGAGTAAGCAATTTGAGAGAAAATTAGTACATTTAGCATTGGTGGTTAACTGGATAAGCGATGAAGGAGAGGGAGAATTCTAAGATGACCTTCAAGTTTCTCCCATGGTCAGCTGGGTAGCAAATATTCTTTATTTTCTGCTTAAAATGATATTTTTCTGGACTGTCCAGTGTCAGCATAAATATTCAGGCCAGTACATTAGCTGCATTGACTACTAACAAATCACTTGTGTTAGGTTTTCCAGTTGAAGTTCCTCTTGTCTTCTGTTTTTATATTTTTTTCTCTCCCTCTTTTAATATGCTGGTATACCCAGATGTCTTCTGCACTGAATTGCATTTTAGTGTAGTATATTACTCTAATCTGTGACTCAAACCTTTAAGGTACGATAAGACGACACACATCACTCTTTCTTTTGGCTTTTGATATGTTTAAGAAAGTAATTTTGATCCAGCAGTCTCATTTCTGGTTATATATCCAAAGGAAATAAAAATCACTATATTGATGAGATATCTGTACTCCTGTGTTCATTGCAGTATTATTCACAGTAGCAAAGACACGGAAACAATCTAAGTGTCTATGGCTAGATGGGAATGAATAAAGAAAATGTGTATATACATATTCCATTGTGTGTTATGTATTAATATATATGTACATATATCATTCAGTGTTATAAAAGAAAACTCTATTTGTGACAGCATGGATGAACCTGGTGGACATTTTGCAAAAAGAAATAAGCCAAAGACAGATATTGCGTGATGTCACCTGTATGTGGAATCTAGAATAAAAGTGTTGAAGAGTAGTGGTTACCAGAGGCTAGCAGGTGGGGGAAAATGTAAGGTATTGAACAAAGGCTACAAACTTTCAGTTATAAGATGAATAAATCCTGGAGCTCAAATGTTACAGCATGGTGATTATACTTAGTAATAATGTATTATATACTGGAAGTTTGCCAAGAAAATAGACCTCCAACGTTCTCACCATACGTTATAGGATGTGGTGACTATGTTAATTAGTTTGATTGTGGTAATCATTTCAGTGTATGCATATAGCAAAACATGTTGTACACATTAAAATCTTGCACAGCCTTGCTAATGCAAATTTCAGTTTTTTCTATAGGACAAACACTTTGCCAAAATATGCAACTTTTTTTGGTGGGAGAAGAGACTGTCCTGTGATTTCTACCCATTTCCTGAGGCCTGTAGAAATAAATCTTTATGTACTTAAAGTTATACAGAAAACAGAATAAAATTAATACCAAAAAAAAAATGTTGTACACATTAAATATATACTCTATTTGTTAAATTTCAAAATATATTAATTCTTACCATTAAACATTGTGTTTGCATATACTGGGAGGAGTATATACAATGCATGTATCTGACAAGTGACCTGTAATCTGAATAGACAAAGTCATACAGATCAATTCAAAAAAGAAAACAGCCCTACTTTTAAAATTGTCTAAAACTTAGACACTTCACAAAAGAAAAAGTATCAAAGTGGCTGATAAGCCCATGAAAATATATTCATTGTCATTAGGGGCATATAAATTAGAACCACAGTGAGAAAAAATGTCATACTCCTAGAATAGTCAAAATTTCAAAAGATCAGCGACATCAAGTCACTGAGAGTGTGGAGAAATCAGAACTCTCTTTCAGTATGAGTGGAAATATACAGTGTTGCGACTACCTTCCGAAAACTGTCAGCAGCCTCTCAAACCTAAAGGTAGTAAATATAAAGTTAAATACATACTTGCCCAGTAACTCAGAATTCTACTCCTAAGTATTTCCAAGAGAAATTAAGACATATAGCCATGTAAATAATTCTACATGAATATTCATAGCAGTTTTATTCATAATACTCTGAAAGTGTAAACAACTTAAATGTCCACCAGCAGAGAATGGATCAACAAATTATGGTTGATAATAGCTCTCTGCAGCATTAAAAGAGAACAGATTACTTGTACTCACATCATCATGACTGAATCTTATAGACATTGTATTGAAAGAATCCAGACTCAAAAGCAAACAGACTGTATGATTCCATTTAAATGAGGTATGAAAACAGGCAAAAACCACCTATGGTGATAGAAAATAGAAGATGCTGTAAAGGGTTGGAACTAATTGGAAGAGGACATGAGGGAATTTCCTGGGGGAATGAAATTGTCCTGTATCTGATTAGGGTATTGGTTATGCTGAAGCTGAAGTATCAATACTTTGGTCACCTGATGAGAAGAGCCAACTCATTGGAAAAGACCCTAATGCTGGGAAAAATTGAAGGCAGAAGGAGAAGTGGGCAGCAGAGGATGAGATGGTTAGATCGCATCGACTCACTGGATTTGAACTTGAGCAAACTCTGGGAGATAGTGGATGGAGGAGCCTGGCATGCTGCAGCCCATGGGGTCACAAAGTCAGACATGACTTAGTGACTAACAACAACAATGTTGATTACAGGGTGAACACGCTTCTCAAAGCTCATCAACTGTATATTTAAGGTGTATGCATTTATTATCTGTAAGTTTTATCTGTAAAATAAAAATAGTGTGCTAGGTACCAGGAATGCAATGATGAACAAAATAGGCGGGGTCCCTGCCTTCGTGGATTTTGGAGTTGGATGAGTGAGAAAGACATTAAATAAGAAATTACATGAGAGATAAGCTTTGTGCTATGGTGTTCTGGTAGGATAAAGCAAGGGAAGACACTCAGGAGAGCTTAGTGTCCCAAAAGAGATGACTTTCAAGCAGATTCTTATAGGATGAGAAAGAGTGACTCGGGTGAAGTTGAAGAGGCAATGAGAGAAGAGTTTCCTAAGAACTTGGAAAGTGGAAAAAAGCAAAACTCACTTATTCAAGGAATGGAAGTAAATGTGACTAGAACATGGAGAAGAATGGGGAAAGTGACAAAAGAGGACAATCAGGGGCCAGACAGTAAAAAATCTTGTGGATCATATTAAGAGCTGTGGTATGTTGCTGGGGCAAGGGGAATGTGGTGGTTGGCTTTACTTTGTAGAATGATGTGGTTGGTCTAGCAGCACCTACCAGGTTTCCTCCTGTACTCATTTTTCCTTTGTTTAATATTAACAAAAATTTTTATCTGGGCATGACTGCATGCCCAAAGCAAAAGCTTCGTTTCCTAGCCTAACTTGCAGCTCTTTGTGGCCATGTTGCTAAGTTCTGGTCAAGGAGATGTAAATTCCTGGGGGATTTCTCTAGGAGACAGCTGGGGCATGCCCACCTTCTTCATTTCCTGTTCCTTCCTGCTCCCAGGGAATTGGCTGTGGCCTTGAAGGATGCTTGAGGATGCTGGCCACACTGATCCTGGGGTCAGATCCTGAGGACCTCAAGAAGAGCTTACATAGTGGCCCTGAGTGACAAACCTTCAGACTTTTATGAGAAGGAGAGGGAAAGGAAGAGAGGGAAGAGAAAAGAAAAAGCATGTTTGGAATTTTTTGGTAATTCTAGGTGAAGCTAGTCCTGACTCAGATTTCCGTTTTTAAAAAATCATCCTAACTTCATTGTGATTCCTTGAACACACAGTTTCATCTATTTTCCTTTGATATTTTGCTTTCTTTGGTTTCCCTGTCCTTTAGGGAGTTAACTGATGAAAATGAAACCATCTTTTATCAACACACAACACTTGATGGGTTTTACTTTCAATTTCTGCAAGTGGCTAGTTTAAGGTATAGGAAAATGATAGACATGGTCCCCAATTATAAACTAATTACCAAGAACATGGGAACCAAATCTCAATAAATGGGTTGCCCCCCTCCAGTTCATCTTGAGCAAAGTTGATTAGCATCTTAAATAGGAGAGTTGCATGACTTTCATATCTGAGTAGCTGTAAAATGTTAGCTTATAATAATGATTTACTACATCAGCAATATCAGACTCCCATTTTAGAAAATGACCAACTAGTTAAGACCTAAAACATTTTACTCAAAAATATGCAAACAAAAAAAAACTGTTTTCTATCTGCAAAGGAGAAACACTGGCAGGGTTGGTGCATAGTGATGGTATAAAGGACCATTTCTTCCCTATAATAATCTGAAATTTCTAGGATGTTTCTGGACAACAGAGCTGCCTCCATTCCCTCCCATCCCCCACCCCATGTTCACCAGGACTTCAGTATCCTAATACAATTTGCGTGATGTTTTGAACAGTCAAATCATGTTGCTTCCTTTCAATGTGTCAAACAGAAGATGAAGCTAATATTAAAAAAAAAAACACACACAATAAAGCAAAAACCATTACAACTGTACTTAGAACAGAAGGACATTATGAGCTAAAAATGTTTTAAATTAGTTTTTAATGTGAAAATTAAAGGCATTATAAATCCATCACATGAACAGGATTGTAATTTCCAGTCCATACAAAGAAAAAAAAATATCCTGGTAGGAAGGGTTTTAAAGCACCAGAACAGATCACTGAAGGGAATTTGTCAAAGTGGTTTCTCTGGAGATCTTTAAAGGGGAAGAAGCCCATCTTTCATAGCCGGTGCAGAAGAAGCTTGGGAGGAGGCATATGGCTGAAATTGCTGGCAGTGAAGGGTTTGTCTCTTCTACTGTTTTAAAAGTTCTGTGCAAAGAGAATGTCTTCATGATCTTGGAGTCAGAGAAAATTTTTGAAGCTCAGCATCATTACTAACTGAAGAAATGCATATTAAAAACAAAATGAAATATTATGACCTTCTTACCAGAATCTCTGTAATTGAAACAACTGGTTTGGCTGGAATGTGGAGTAACTCATCTCTTACTCACTGTTGCTAAAGTGTGAATTGCTGCAACCTCTTCAGAAAAGTGTTAGGCAGGTTTTTGGGGGGGGCGATGTTGGGGAGGGAGGTGTCTTTGTTTTTTATGAAGTTAACTAAGCAACTCCTGTAACTTGGCAATTCTACTCCTAGGTATTTGCCCAAGAAAATGGAAATATGTCCAAACAAAGGCTCGTATAAGAAAGTCATAGCAGCTTTATTCAAAATAGCCACAAACTGGAAATAACCTAGGTGTCTGTCAATCAGTGAAGGGAAGAAAGAACTAAAACCAACAATGGTATAGTTTCTACATAGCATTAAAAAGGAGTGAATGACTGATGCATGTAACAATATGAATAAAATCACAGAGTTCCTGCTGAACGAAGGAAACCAGGTACCAGAGTGCCTACTGTACTATCTCAGTGATGTGTGGTTCAAGAGAAGGTAGAACTAAGAGATGGAGGAGAAGCACCAGAATAGCAGGCCCCCCTAGGGCTGGAGACTGGGGGAAAGGGTAATGTGTGGCAAGTTCTAGTTGAGCAAGGGACGTAAGAGAAACCTTCGGGGTGATAGAACTTTCCACTGTCTCCATCTAGGTTGTGCTTGCGTGGTGTACACACATGTAAAAAAATTATTGCACTGTACAATTTGTACTAGCCTATCTTACTGTTTGTATGACTTCCCTGGTGGTTTGGGGTAAAGAATCTGCCTGCAGTACGGGAGGCCCGGGTTCGATCCCTGGGTTGGGAAGATCCCCTGGAGAAGGGAATGGCCACCCACTCCAGTATTCTTCCCTGGAGAATCCCCATGGACCAAGGAGCCTGGCGGGCTACAGTCCATGGGACTGCAAAGAATCGGACACAGCTGAGCAACTAACACACACACATACACACACTAATATACCTCAATATTCTGTATTGTGATTCTGAGTCCTGTGGGAGTATTGTCCAGTATTTTCTATTGTATAAAGCACCTGTCTTCAAAGACCTTATTCTTTAAATTTTGTTTCCAGTTTTGTTGAGATGTAATTGATACACAGCATTGTATAAGTTTGAGATTTATAGAGTAATGACTTCATTTACGTATATCATGAAATAACTACCATAATAAATATAGTTAACGTTTATCACCTCATATAAGATATACCCCCCAAGAAAACCAAAAATACAGTGACAATTTTTTTCCTCTGTGGTGAGAACTTTTAGGACGTACTCTCCTAACAACTCTCCTGTACACCATACAGCAGTGTTAACTGTAGTCATCAAGATGTAAGTTACAGCCCTAGTACTTATTTATCTTATAACTGGAAGGTTGTACCTTTAAACCACCTTCCTCCAATTTCCCCTCCCACTCCACCCTAACCTATGAGCCATAAATCTGATCTTTCTATGTGTTTGAGGGTTTTGTTTTGTTTTGTTTTTGTATTCCACATATGAGATCATATAGTATTTGTCTCTGACTTATTTCATTTCCAATAGTGCCCTCAAGGTCCATCCTTGGTACAAATGGCAAGATTTCCTCCTCTTTATGGTTGACTAATACTTGATGTCTTTTTTTTTTTTTTTTTTTTTTTTACTTAAAAGGCTATTTTTATTTTTATTTTATTTTATTTTTTTTTTAATAAATTTATTTATTTTAGTTGGGGGCTAATTGATGTCTGTCTATACCATAGTTTCTTTATCCACTCATCTGTTGATGGACACTTGGGTTGTTTACATTTCTTAGCTATTGTAAATAATGCTGCTGTGAACACAAAAGTGCAGATATCTCTTCAGCATAATATTTTCATTTCCTCTGAATATATTCCTGGAAGTAGAATGCTGGATCATATAGTGGCTCAGATGGTAAAGAATCTGCTGCAATGCAGGAGAGCCAGGTTTGATCCCTGGATCAGGAAGATCCCCTGGAGAAGGAAATGGCTACCTGCTGCAGTATTCTTGCCTGGAAAATTGCATGGACAGAGGAGCCTGGTGGGCTGCAGTCCATGGGGTCGCAAAGAGTCAGCCCTAACTGAGGGACTATCCTTTCACACTTCCATGGCAGTTTAATTTTTAATTTTTTGAAGAGCTTCCATACTTTTCCAAAATGGCTATACCACTTTACAGTCCCACTAACAGTGCGCACATGGATTCCCTTTTCTCCACATCCTTGCCAGCATATGTTATCTCTTATTAGCAATAGACATCCTCACAGGTATGAGTTGATATCTCATTGTGCTTCTGATTTGCATTCCTCTAATGGTCAGTGATGTTGAGCATCTTTTCATGTACCTTTTGGCTATTAATATATCTTCTTTGGAAAAATGTCTGGATCTTTTCCTATTTTTTAATCTGATAATGATGATTTTGCTATTAAGTTGTATGAATTCTTTATATATTTTGAATATTAACCCCTTGCAAATATTTTTCCCACTTGATAGGTTGACTTTTTGTTTTGCTTGCCTGTGCATAAGTTTTTTAGCTTGGTGTAGTTTCACTTGTTTGTTTGTTTTCTTCCTTGTGTTTTAAGTGACATATCCAAAAATTAATTGCCAAGACCCATTTCAAGGAGCATTTTTCTTACATTTTCTCCTAGGAGTTTTATGGGTTTTGATCTTATGTTTAAGTCTTTAATTCACTGTAAGTTAATTTTTGTTAGTAGTGTAAGACAGGGGTCTAGTTTCATTCTTTTACCCATGAATATCCAGTTTTCTCAGCACCTTTTATTGAAGGAACTATTTTTTTCACTGAGTATTCTTGGCCCCTTTGTCAAATATTAGTTAACCATACATGTGTGGGTTTATTTCTGTTCTCTAAATTCTGCCCCATCAGTCTATGTGTCTGATTTTGTATCAGTACCATACTGTTTGTTTACTGTAGCTTTATAATATAGCTTGAGATCAGGAAGTGTGATTCCTCTCTCTTTGTTGTTCTTTCTCAGAATTGCTTTGCTACTTGGGTCTTTGGTGGTTCCATATAAATTTTAGGATTTTTTTAAACATCTTTTAAAAATGTCATTCTAATATTGATAGAGAGTGCGTTGAACCTATTGATGGCTTTGTGTAGTGTGGATATCTTGACAACTTTAATTCTTCCAATCCATGAACATGGGAAACTTTTTTATTGTGTTGCCTTTAATTTGTTTTGAATGTTTCCTAGCTTTGGTGTGCGGAGAAGGCAATGGCAATCCACTCCAGTATTCTTTCCTGGAAAATCCCATGGATGGAGAAGCCTGGTAGGCTGCAGTCCATGGGGTCACTAGGAGTCAGAGACAACTGAGCGACTTCACTTTCACTTTTCACTTTCATGCATTGGAGAAGGAAATGGCAACCCAATCCAGTATTCTTGGCTGGAGAATCCCAGGGACTGGGGAGCCTGGCAGGCTGCTGTCTATGGGGTCTCACAGAGTCGGACATGACTGAAGTGACTTAGCAGCAGCAGCAGCAGCAGCTTCAGTGTGGAGAA
The DNA here is from genome assembly GCF_054371585.1 of Giraffa tippelskirchi. NCBI lineage: Eukaryota > Metazoa > Chordata > Mammalia > Artiodactyla > Giraffidae > Giraffa > Giraffa tippelskirchi. Next base: position 33,089,977 of record NC_137280.1, on the reverse strand, counting down.
GGCAGTGGCAACCCACTCCAGTATTCTTGCCTGGAGAATCCCAGGGACGGGGGAGCCTGGTGGGCTGCCGTCTATGGGGTTGTGCAGAGTCGGATACGACTGAAGCGAATTAGCAGCAGTAGCAGCAGCTTCAGTGTAGAGTTCTTTCACTTCCTTGGTTAAATTTATTTTTGAGTATTTATTGTGAAAATCTCAAGCACTTTAGATTATGTACCCTGTCATTTAAAAAAAAAAATAGTAAAGTGAATGAATGGAGCACATATGCAATACATCCCTTATAACTATCTTGTGGAACAAAATGTATTTGGGGTATAAAGATGATTATTGATGGTAATTGTGAACTCACATTAGATATTCTTGATATTAATTGTGTAATGACTTGATGCTTTTGATACCAGAAACCCCTTTTTACTATGCTTGCTTATGGGAATAAATATACACTCATTTTAATTCATCAGCTGCATTGTTGAACTTCATAGTCAATATCTTGGTGTTGCAAGGTAACAATATATTGTGTTATGTATAGCCCTGTGGTAAAACTAATTAGACTGCAAGAATAAAAAGTCATGCTGCATTTGATAGGTCTGTCTCTTAAGTTATGAAGCCATGATTTGGAGCCATGCTAGACTGTGTTAAAATGAACAGAAGAGTGGATTTAGGAAAAGTGAAGTGAAAGCCACTCGGTTGTGTTCAACTCTTTGCAACCATACAGTCCATAAAATTCTCCAGGCCAGAATGCTGGAGTGGGTAGTCTTTCCCTTCTCCAGGGGATCTTCCCAACCCAGGGATCAAACCCAGGTCTCCTGCATTGCAGGCAGATTCTTTACCAGCTGAGCCACCAGGGAAGACCAAGAATACTGGAATGAGTAGTCTATCCCTTCTCCAGCAGATCTTCCCAACCCAGGAATCAAACCAGGGTCTCCTGCATTGCAGGTGGATTCTTTACCAACTGAGCTACCAGGGAAGCCTGGACTTAGGAAAGATTACTGCCAAATCTCAGTTCTATCACACACTACCTCTAACCAAGTTATTTTTCATTTTTGAGTTTTAAAGGGGACCAATAATACTTGCCTCAGAAGTTCATTCGAACAAGTAGAATAAAATAATATTTGCAAAAATGTCTAGCATAAGGCATAATACGTATTAGGTTAAAGCACAGTAAAGCTTCATTCCTTTCAGGGCTCCCAGCAGCTACATGAAGCATCTAGACTTGGAGTTCTTCCTTTTTGCTAAACCACCACATGGTTGGCCACTCCCAGCCTGAATAGCAGAAGCCTGACTGCTTTAAGCCATGGGCATCTAGGTGAACTCTGAAATAGATGAAGGTGCCCTTGATACATGCTGGGTTGTCTTCTACCCCCTTCTGGACCTTATTCTCTGCTTATTCATTAAACTTAGTGTACCTTCCCTTCAATTCCCCTTCACAAAACTCATAGTCTTTTGAATCAGATACATTTCCCAGAAGATATTTGCAACCAGGTCTCATATTATGTGCTGCATCACAGTTGTATCAAATAGCCAGAGAATGATAATGTCAAAAGTCTAGAGCCGCTAACACCCCAGAATGGTGGAGTGGGTTGCCTGAGTGGGAGAGCCTACAGCATACCAGGACCTTCATGTGCATTTGGTATTGGGTATTCTGTTTACCCCATAGATACAGCCTCTCCCATCTTTGTCCTATTCAGACACTGGTAGGACCACATCACCCAGGCTCCTTGACCTCTAACTTCCAGTTGGGAAACACCAGCAGGAGACCAAAGGGCAGGAGGAGAGTGAGATTGAAGTATTTATTTCTCTTCTCCCCCCCAATACCAAGCTTTGATTGACAGCAGCTACATTCTGCTACCTGAGGCCATGGCACCTGTTGGGCAGCACCTCTCATTTGACTCAGGTCTCTTCAGGCTGCATTAGCAGCTCTCTCCCCTTCAGTCCTAGAGGTGGTATCTGCCTCCCACCATTGCTGTCCCAGAGGTGACCCCCCACCCACCCCCACTGGTTCCATTAAGCCTTCCTGTACCTTTGTCGGTGGTTCTTACTGTGTTAATTTTCTATCGCTTCCATAACATGACCACAGATTCTGTGTTAGAACAATGTATATGTATGTTAGAAGTCTGTCATAGGTCTCACTGAACAAAAATCAAGGTTAGGTAGGGAAACTCCAGGCAAGAATCCACTCCCTTATCTTTTCTGACTTCTAGAGGTGCCCACATTCCTTGACTTATGGCCCCTTCCTCCATCTTCAAAGCCAGCGACACCGAACCCCTCTTCTGCCACTGTGTTCCATTTTTAAGATTGGGCCTACTCGCGTAGTTTAGGATAATTTCTCCATCTCAAGGTTCTTAACATCAATCAATCCAGCAAAATTCCTTTTGCCCAAGTTCCAGGTTTCCAGGGATTAGAATGTTAGCATCTTTGATGGCCTTTATTCTGCCTACCGAAGCTTGTTGTTCAGTTGCTAAGTCATGTCCACCTCTTTGTGACCCTATGGACTGCAGCATTCCAGGCTTTCCTGTCCTCCAATTATCTCTTGGAGTTTGCTCAAACTCATGTCCATTGAGTTGGCAATGCCATCCAACCATCTCATCCTCTGTTGCCCCCTTCTATCCTCAGTCTTTCCCAGCATCAGAATCTTTTCCAGTGAGTCAGCTCTTCACATCAAGTAGCCAAAGTATTGGAGCTTCAGCTAAAACACTAAATTCTCTTCATTTACCCCTTTGTGTAATCTGTTTCCTACCAGCACACTGATAAAGTATTCTTTAATCCCATTCCCTAGTGACTCTGATATATAAGTGTTGTTTCACAGATGAGAAGATTGAGGATAGAAACCAGTCAGCTAAATTTGGATTTACCATACCCAGTATTAGGTAATTTTAATGATATTTGGCTAGTTTAAAAAAAGAATGAGAAAATCCAGAATTGTTTATGTCTTCCAGCTGCTGGAACTACCCATGAAATTTCATAAACATTGCCTAACTCAAGGCAGAATTGTTTGATTTGCAATATGTGTATGTAAAATATAAATGCATTTATGTATTCTGCCCCCCAACTTCCACAACCCAAAGGTCATAACCCAGGATAAAGAAAAGGGAGTAGAAGAAAGAATCTGTATCAGGAAGTTTTAACTTTGAAAAACTGTGGATTAAGGGAGATTCACTTTATTCTGGTTTCTTTGTCCTCTCTGCTTCTCTCCTCATCTAGTCACTCAATTTAGTTTCTTCTTCTTCCTTCTCCACCCCACCCTCACCTCTATGTATCTAATAAGTCATTGCAGCTTTGGTGTGAGTTGTTTTAATATATTGGGTTGGCCAAAAAGTTCATTTGGGCTTTTCCAAAACATGGGTTTTAACATAACATGGAAAAACCCGAAAAAACGTTTTGGCCAACCTGCTATTATCTCCCCCAGGAATATTGATGTGGTGAAAGAGGAGGGGTCTGCAAAGCAGGTCATCTCGTTTACTTAAAATATTAGTAGATGTCTTGGGCCCATGGGTCATTTGGTCCTGCCTAATTAAGGAGCCACTGCATTCATCTCCTCACTGCTGATCCTGCATGCCAGTGGAACCAAAGTAACAGAGAAACTGTGCTGGCGAAGGAACCCTTGGCAGAACAGCAGTCCAATTGAGAAGCCAAGGATTGGGTCTACAGATTGTGCTGATGCAGTTGTAGACACCCCAGGGTTAGATTCCATGCAAGGAGGCCAGGGCCACCATGAGCAGCTTTGAGTAGATCTAATAGCATGCAAGCCCTGTAGGACTAGGGGTTGATGCCTGGTTTCCTTGATCTCCATGTTCTCGATGCCCAGCATACATACTCTATAGACTGTTGTTAAGTGAAGGACTGCGGGAAGGAGAGGAAGGAGAGAAAGAAGTGTCATTTTATAGTCTGTAACCACTCCACCAAAGACAGGGTGACTGTTTTTCTCTTGCCATCTTTTGCCCCTCTTAAAGTAGAACACTCAAATGTTGACAGAAGTGTCTTGACAGCCAGAAGAAGCAAAGCTCCTCAGGAGGAATTAGCTGTTGATTTTTAAAGAGAATCTCAACTGCTGTCTCAACTAATGGGTTTTCCTTCCTAAGGGGACACTGATATTTGATGATAAAGCTGTACCAATAATACATATGTAACCTACTTGTTGGGGCCTCCAGGTAGCGCAATGGTAAAGAAACCGCCTACTAATGCAGGAGACGCAAGAGCCACAGGTTTGACCCCTAGGCTGGGAACCTGCCCTGGAGTAGGAAATGGCAACTTGCATTCCCACTCCAGTATTCTTCACTGGAAAACTCCACAGAGAATGAAGCCTGGCGAGCTCTGTTCCATGGGGTTGCAAAGAGGTGGACTCAACTGAATGAGTGAGCACACACACAACTTACTTGTAATAGAATATTGTAGATCAATATATAAATGTATCAAATCAACACGTGTGTGCCTTAAACTTATACAATATTGTATGTCAGTTATATCTCAATAATAAAAAAAAATATATCATGGATCAATTGGGAATTCTCTTGCCTAACATACTTCAATACATTCTTCCACTAGTCACACCGCTTCATCCTCATGACCTACATCACTGAAGTCTCTGCTCACATGTTCCTTTCTAGAGATCATCTCCCAACTTCATTCCTGCCCCCTTCCCTTTTCCTCATAGCACATGCCATGGTGTTACATTACATGATAACTGTTTATCCCCACCAGAATGAACGTCCGCGCAGCTAGGCACTTTCTCTGTTTTGTTTCCTGTTGTGTCCTCAGTACTGAGAACAGTCCTTGACCCAGAGTTGGCACTCAGGATATATTTGCTGAATGAATGAACCTGGCTTTGAATCTATCTGGTGACCTTCGACAGGCCCGTCTCTCTGCACCTCAGTCTTATCATCTATGAAATGGGGGTAAGAATTACAATATGGAGTTATTTTAAGAATTAGTATTCAAACAATCCTGGCACACCCATCTGAACTTTCAAAGACCCTCAAAAATGGGGGTTTCTTTCATGTTGCCTGTTTTAATTGTGTATATTCTTGAATGTAGGTCGTTTTTCTTGCTAAAAGATAATTATTAATATTATTAGGTATTTAGGAAACTTGTTAATATTAGTGATCTAGATATGAGTGGTAGTTGTCAAATCTTATCACTGAGACAGAAGATCAAAGTTGGCCATTGACCATTAAATAAAATGTTATAATGACATTCACTAGATGGCAATCTTGGTCTCAATATGGCAAGAGTTGGATGATTGACAGAAGTTCTTATTTGTTAAAGCAAATTTTAAATGACCACGTTAGATGACACAAGCAGAGCAATAAATGTAGAAAGTGATTTAAGACTAACTTCTTATAATGTCAGTCCCTTTCAATTTGCAAATCTAAGTGGTATATTTCTCCATAAAAAGTCCATGCTAATGCAAAATAGTGTCTCCTTAAAATGTCAAGTGCAGTGAATTACTAAGATGTTGCTGATGGTTTGTGTTTTAACTTCAAACACTCCCAGTTATTGTCTTGATTGTTACAAATAGCAGATGTGTTTTCTGACATGGTTATTACTTTATTAAATAATTTTATTTAATGCTCTTTTATCTCTCCCATGTCTCTCTAATAATTTATTCTTGAAGTTCATCATATTCTGCATAAAACTAGCACGATTATATTTGTACCTGAATTTTTGATGGATGACAAAGATCAGATATGTTAAAATTACTTTGCTGCATTGCCCTCTAATTGCCAGTTTTACTGAATGTGAAATGTATTTACCTTCTCATCATTGTGCTTTCCCTGGGAATAATGCTCAAAAGTCAATGAAAACTCTGTTCACTGCAGAGCAAACTTTCTGGTCATCCTTCTTAGACTCCTTCTGCAAAAGTATCAGAATGTTTTTTATTACATTCTGATGTAATAAAAGTTGAAGTGAACTCTGGGGCTTCCCAGGTAATGCAATGGTAAAGAATCTGCCTGCTAATGCAGGAGATGTAGGAGACATGGGTTCAAACCCTGGGTTGGGAAGTTCTCCAGAAAAGGAACTGGCAACCCATCCAGTCTTCTTGCCTGGAGATTTCCATGAACAGAAGAGCCTGGTGGACTACAGTCCAAGGGATCACAAAAAGTCAGACATGATAGAGCAGGAACACATGAGGTTAACTTTACGGATGACCTGAATTACTGATTGTTGGGCAGTTTTAAAGCAAGCAAAGAAACATATCTGTTTTCCTTATCTTTCATTTGGTAGCTGTTCGGTATTAATAAACAGTGGGAGTTGAAAGTGTAACAAGTGACATGAGTTGTGACTAGTTTTTAAGATATCTTTGCCTCGGAAAGTTGTCTTTATTCTAGAGAGAAAATTGACCTGACTGGGGATGTTTGCTTTCGGATGGTGGGTATCATTTCATTGTTTTGAATGCTCATTTCATGCCTTTGAAGCTATGGGATCCTGTACCTTTTGAATGAAAAGGATTTGTACTGATGATGATTTTGGGGAATGAAAAAGATGGATGGTCATTTAACACATGTTATTGGGCATCCTTCTTGGAGGGGTATGACTGCCTGGATTTAAATCCCTGTTCTTCCAGTAATTAGCTACGTGATCTTCCCTCACTTGTGCTGGAGACAATAACTGATCCACCTCATGGAGTTGTTGGGGGAATTAAATGAGTTTATGTTTGTAATTCTTATCCCTGGGTCAGAAAGATCCCATGGAGAAGGAAATGGCAACCCATTCCAGTATTCTTGCCTGGAGAATCCCATGGACAGAAGAACCTGGTGGGCTATAGTCCATAGGGTCGCAAAGAGTCAGATGTGACTAAAGCAACTTAGCACCCAGCACATCGTATTGATGTAGCCCTTTTTGTACCTCGGTCTTCCCCCTATTCATGTAAGTCAGTCTCATCCACAAATTTGTAGAATCATTTAGAATCATTAATGAACTGGAGCAAAAATGTTATTAATATCAATGATGGCAGAGGGTATGCATTTGCTGACTACAGATTGCTAGCCAATTATGTAGTAGTACTGTTAACAATCAGAGTAATCATAATGAGATGGCTTCTAAAATAAATAAATGTTATTAAATATTGTGAAATTCATCTCAAATCTTTATCATCCTAACAGTTTGCTTCAAAATTAACTTGTAAGTGGAAATAAAATTACAATTCTGATGTATCATTTCTATAAACCACACAACTTGAGCCAAAAAAAAATCACTTTTTTAATTGAAGTATAGTTCATTTACAATATACTGTTAGTTTCAAGTGTACAACTTAGCACAAAATTCTTATAGATTATATTCCATTTAAAGTTACTATAAAATACTGGCTATATTCCCTGTACTGTACAGTGTATCCTGGTAGCTTATTTTATACATAGTAGTTTGTACCTCTTAGTCCTATACCCTCTATAGCAGAGGGCTGGCTAAGTTTTTAACTTTCAGCTCTTTGGTAGAAACAGTTCAGAGTGACCCTTCTCTGCAAGGCCAGTTAGGAACTTACTTCCTATTCTTATGGAGAATTAATTTTTTTCTTAGCATTCGTTTATCCCCTAAAACCTATTTCTTTCTTTCTTGTTTTCCCCTTCCCCACCTTTCCTTCCTTCCAGTCGAGCCAACCACCTAGCCAGCTAGCTATTCAAGTCTTTTCCAATCTCTTGCTATGTGCTAGGTGTTCAGTATTCAAAGGGTCAACTTAGAGCTAGCCCCTGTTTTCAAGGAGCTTATACTGTGATGTAAACAGTTGAGTTCTTAATTACAGCTTACTTTAAAGACTAGAAAGAACAGAGTGCTCTGAGTGAATAACAATAGACTTTAAACTATGTAGTTAAGGCTGCTCTGAGGAAGCCATGTTCAAAGGAGGACTTGCAAGATGAGAAAAAAACCACCGTGCTGAAATTGATGGGGGAGAAACAAGGTGAGGAAGGCCAGGGCGGGTAGAGGGAAGTGCACATAGGGAGGCATGAGGACCCTCAGGGAACTGGGGATGGCCAACCCAACTGAAGCCCTGGGGGCTTGGAGGAGAGTTCTGAGAACGGAACCCAAGTGGTCCCTGGGGCTGACTACATGGAACCTTGCAGGTCAGGGGTCTAGATCTGAAGGGTAATGAAAGTCAATGATGACTGAGTCTTGCACCTTTGATTGCCATTTTTAAATCACTCTGATTGCTTCTGTGGATATTGCTTTGGCAGGGGCCCAGGACAGCGTGAGGGAACCCGGAGGTTGTTGCAACAGTTCATACCTGTATTACTGTATTTAATGCGTTGGGTTATTTAGTGATTGATTAGCTTGGCTCTTCATTCTGCCGTCAGTGAGTCCTGACACTGAATGCCTGAAATTAAGGCCACCCTTCATGCTGTCCAGGGGGATTGCTTCTCTTGTGTGTGACCAGATTTGCTCAGGATGCTGCTCATCTGCCACTGTCCCCGACCAAGGACCCGTGGCACACATGCTGCCCAGCTCCACAGTACCAGTCATCAAGCGCAGCATCCTGTCCTGCAGAAGTGGGCCTGGTGAGAGAACCACTGCTTCTGCTTGTCTAGAGAATCATTACCTCTGCTGATGTTTCAAAAGTGTATGTTGAATTATTTTTTGAGATTTGTGTGTTTGGGGGTGCTGTTGTTCATGTTCTCTAATGACCTCGCTGTTGAATCCAAATATGACTCTGGTAGGGGTTTATACTTCTCTCCCTTCTACCTTCCTTCTCTTCTATACTGTTTTCTGGAGATCATTTCGATAACAGCAAAGGAAGAGATGCTGTGAACCTGTGTAGGGGTGCCACGGTGGTCATGTTAGGGGGGATACAGCAGTGGTCGTGTGTGGGGATGTGACAGTGAACACAGAATGATAAAAAATACCTACCTTTGTAAGGACTTACTTTCTGGGAGCAATTATATAAGACGATGGTGAGTATTATGGGGGCAAAAGAGAGGAAGGAAGAAGTTCTGGCCAGTGGGGTCATCGTCAGAGAAGGCTTCACTGAGAGGGTAACAGTTGAGCAAATACTTGAAGAGTGAGCCATGAGGATGTCAGGGAAGAGCTCCCTCGATGAGGAGAACAGCTCATGCAAAGGGTCTGAGGCACTGCCTGCCTGGCAAGTCAGAGGCCAGAGTGGACGGAGGGCAGCGAATGCAGGGTGACTGGCCACATGTGTCATCGTGAGACTGAGGTGCAGAGACAGACAAAAACAGTCCCGGGGTCCACTATGAGGACTTTTGACTTTTACTCTGAGGGACATGGAGAGCCAGCCCACAGTGTTGACCAAAGGAGTTCCTGGAGGTGCGTCGACTGTGAACTGCCCATTAAGTGACTGAAGGAAAATGACCTACCAAATCCATCTGTCTTGGTTTCCCAGGTGTGGCAGAGGAAATTGCTGACACTGGCCTTGAGTCACTCTCATATTGTCATTGCTGGGGTAGCTTAATATCAAATAATGGAATGCCAGCTCTTCCCTAACGAGGTCTTAGAGCCCCTCCTCCCTGCTGGAGAGTCAGAATTGTGAAAAGTAGATCTGGGCGGTGGGGACCGAGGGTGACAGACACTACGAGAAGCAACTGGTCATTAGCAGGAGACTCACACACAAGTGGCGTGGAGAGGCAGTCCAGTGTCATGGCTAACAGCAGAGATTCTTGGGCCAGGCTGCCTGGGTTGGAATCAGGTTGTGCCATATGCAAGCTGTGATGTTAGGAGTTAAGTTTGTTGTGCCTCAATTGCCATAGCCATGAAATGGGAATCACTGCGGCACCTCTTAGTATTGCCGTGAGGATTAGTGACTACTTGTAAAGTGCCTTATATGTTTTAAATAAAATCCATATGTACTCTAGCTTTTTGGGGCTTATGCTCCAGGCCCATTACTTTGTGGCTGAAGGAAATGAGATTGCACTCCACAAAGCCATGTTGCCCTTTGTTTTTCCTTTGTCTTTGGATGGTTGATGATTCTGCAGTTAAACCTATATAGTTCAGGGCTCCCCTCCAGTCCCAGTCAAAAGTGGAACAACCACTTTCCTTGAAAGGGGAACACTGTTGGAAGAAAATACGTTGGCCAAGCCATCATGCTAATTATCTACAGCTCAAAGGAATTAATTTTCTGGTGATCGTTGAGCTTACTGTCTTAAAAAAGTTTATTAATGGGATAGGAAAGGATTTATATTTAAGTAATTGAATGATGACTAGAATAAGAATGAAGGCCTACTGAGAACTGGAGATACAGGGTCAGACAGCCAGTATTATTGAACATATATTAATTCTTAATAGGTTCCCAGGTTTTTGATGAATTGGCATCTGTGTGATGCTATGTGCTAAGAATACTGTCTGGTTCTTTTTAACTCTAGAATCAGATAATTATTGAGAGGAGAGTTGAACCAAGTGCTGAGTACTATGCTATACCATGTGATTTTTAAAAACCATCTCAGTTAATCATCACTTGGTGAGAAATATAGTTTCATCTCTGATTCACAATTTGAGGAAACTTAAAGCTCAGAGGCCATATAGCTACAAATGGTGGTGCCAGTGTTGAGAACTTTCTGTGTGCTTTCTGAGGCCGCACTGTATCTACTCTCGTCTCTTTGGGAGGTCACTACAGACCATGATGAGTCAAAGAACTTGATCTATCCTCGTAGGTAATATTAATGCCTCCTTGTCAGAATTTTGGATCCCTAGAACCAGTATGATAGAATAGACCCAGGAATAAATTATAGAATAAATCCTTGTGTGTATCCTGTTATGCAGGATGAGGAGAAGGGAATGACAGAGGAGGAGATAGTTGGATGGCATCACCAACTCTATGGACATGAGTTTGAGTAAGCTCCGGGAGTTGGTGATGGATAGGGAAGCCTGGCATGCTACAGTCCATGGGGCCACAAAGAGTCGGACACAACTGAGCAACTGAACTGAACTGATCCTGTTACCAGTGTTCACTAGGACTAGCGTGAGTGTGTGCTAAGTGGCTTCAGTCATGTCCGACTCTTTGTGACCCTATGGACTGTAGCCCGCCAAGCTTCTCTGTCCATGGGATTCTCCAGGCAAGTATACTAGAGTGGGTCACCATTTCCTTCTCCAGGGCATCTTCTCAACTCAAGGATCAAAACTGCATCTCCTGTGTCTCCTGCATTGGCATGCAGATCCTTTACCACTGGCACCACGTGGGGAGACTGACAGACTTTCAGCTGTTATTCAAACTAAAGGATCTTCTTAGCCATTCATATAAAGGGGAAAAACTAGAAAAATGAGAGACAAGATCAAAATAGGGAAAAAGGAAAGTAATTTGAGTTAAGTCTCTCTGGGTTGAAGTCAAGAATCTGCCTATAATGCAGGAGACCCAAGTTCAATCCCTTGGTCGGAAGATCCCCTGGAGAAGGAAATGACAACCCACTCCAGTATTCTTGCCTGGAGAATTCCATGGACAAAGGGGCCTCGGGGGCTACAGTCCATGGGTCATGAACAGTCAGACACGACTGAGCAACTAACACTTTCTACCATGTCTCAGAGAATAAGCAGATGCTGCTGTTGCAGGTTATAAGACAGCCGTCTTGAACTGGGCATCAAACAGACCACAGAATCAGACTGTGCTGCACCTCGGGGCTGGAGCTCATCCAAATGGTGAGAGAAGGCTGCGGAAGTGAGCAGACACAAGGCTGCTGAATGTGTCTGGGTGGAAACCAGTGGTGGCAGGTTCTCTAGAAGTCTTGTGTTTGTAGTCTTTGCCAGCAATTGGGAAGAAGCTTCGAGCATTGCTCAAGAACTGGCAGAGAACCACTGAGCTAGAGGAACAAATGTCATTTTCTGAGCACTGAGGTTTCTTGGCAGGATCTTTGATATTTGGGGCTGCCAGGATGCAAATAAAGGCATGAAATAATTTTAGTATTTTTAGTAATTTTTAAGAACATGTTTAGTATTGTCTTGTTCCTAGAACCACCTGTTCTAATTTGTTGAATTGGGATGGAAGCTGTGCTAGGCATCTTTAGCCTCCTTCCTCCAACTTTGAAGGCCCTCCACATGATGCCTATTTGGTTCTACATACTCGCAGGATGATAAAATCAGCCATGGAGAGGACTAAAGGGCAGTCTGGGAGCTTTGGAATTGTTGAGGGGTTTGGTAGAATTAAAGATGTCTTGTCTTTCTGGGCTAGACTCAACTTGGATTCTCTATCATCGTAAGATGAAAATTCAGACACCAAGGGACAGAAAACATCTAAAATCTAAGCATTCTGTCTATATTCCCTAAAAACTAGAGTGCAGAAAAATCCTGAGAAATCACCCACACTGCATTGAATCTGTAGTTCACCTTGGGTAGTATGGTCATTTTAACAGTATTGATTCTTCTAATCCAAGAACACAGTGTATTTTTCCATCTGTTTGTGACATCTTCAATTCCTTTCATTAGTGTCTTACAGTTCTTAAAGTACAAGTTTTGCCTCTTTAGGTAGGTTTATTCCTAGGTGTTTTATTCTTTTTGATGTGATGGTGAGTGGGATTCTTTCCTTAATCTCTCTTTCTGATATTACACTGTTAGTGTGTAGAAGTGCAGCATATTTCTATATATTAATTTTGTGTCTTGCAACTTTACTGAATTCATTGATGAGCTCTTGTAGTTTTCTAGTGACATCCTTAGGATTTTCTGTGTATTATATCATGTCATCTGCAAACAGTGACACTTTTACTTCTTCCTTTCCAGTTTGTTTTTTTTTTTCTTCTCTGATTGCTGTAACTAGGACTTAAAAAACTATGTCGAATATGAGTGATGAGAATGGGCATCCTTGTCTTGTTCCTGATCTTAGAGGGAATGATTTCAGCTTTTTATTGTTAAGTATCATGTTATCTGTGGGTTTGTCATATACAGCCTTTATTATGTTGAGGTATATTCCCTCTATGCCCATTTTCTGGAGAGTTTTTACTATATATGGATGTTGAATTTTATAGAAAAAAAATTTTCTGCGTCTATTGAGTGATCATATGATTTTTATTCTTCAACTTGTTAATGTGATGTATCACGCTGATTGATTTGTGGATATTGAAATCTTTGCATCCTTGGAGTAAATCCCACTTGATCATGGTGTATGATCCATTTAATGTTAGATTTGGTTTGCTAGTAATTTGTTGAGGTTTTTGCATCTATGTTCATTGGAGATTTGGCCAGTAATTTTCTTTTTTGTGATATTTTTGTCTGGTTTTGGTATCAGGGTGATGGTGGCTGCATAGAATGAATTTGGAAGTATTTCTTCCTTTGCAATTTTTTGGAATAGTTTCAGAAGGATAGGTGTTAACTCAGTCCCATCTGCTTCTCCTGAGAAGGGAAAACAATCAGATTTAGTGGATCTTTGGTCTCAAATGGGATTTTCCCGAAAGTCTTCTCTAACCAGACTTAGGCATATATTCCCAGTATCCAATTTGATAACTAGCATTTATTAAATAATCCAACAAACCTGTATTAAGTGCCCCTGAAAAGAAATATAGGATAGACATATTAAGAATAGAGATGTGAGACTTAGAATGCCTAGATTTCAGTCCTAGCCCTGCAACTTACTAGTTCTATAGTCTGGTCAATTTACTTTATCATTCTATGCCTCAGCCACTACAACTGTAAAATGAGGGTGAAACTATCACTTGTGCCATTGGGTTGAAGGAAACAGTAAGTTCATGAATATCTCAAAACCACAAAGAACAATGTTTGATACATAACAAGCACTATTTAGGAGCCTGCTGACTGATGGTGATGCTAACGGCAAATATGACTATGACAACAATGTTGATGATGATTATGTTGTTTGTCTGAGAATAAAAAGTACAGTTCTTTCAAGTGACTAGTTGTTTGGGGCAAAGATACAGCCAAATGAGTCAACAGTCTCATCACAGATTTTGGATGTGTTTGGATCGAAGTATGAAGTAGTGTATGAGTATAGAGGAGACTTGGTATGGGGTGGTGGGGAGAACTCTGGAGGGTATGATGTCCTAGCTGTATCTCAAGCAATGAGTAGGGGTTAGCCAGGAAACAGGTGAGAACAGTACCTTCCAGCTAGAAGAAGTAGTGTGTGAAGCTGTGTGACATGTTTGAGAATCACAGTTAGTTTGGCATAATTAGTTAACATGTATAATGCTGGTGAGTGAGGGGTGAGGTATTAACTTGGAGAAAGAAGTAGGAGCCAGATTTCAAACGATCTCATATGCCTTCATTGGGAGTGAGGCTTTTACCTGGAAGGTCTGAAACTTGGGAATGACAGAGCCAGGAAGACAGAGAATCAAAGACTCAAAAACATCAGTGACTTTGATAGCTTTGTGAGTTTCCTCATCTATAAAATCGGGGTCTCTGGGACTGCAGGGTTTTAAGGTCTCTGCTGTGCTTATAAGTACAGAATGAATGGACAGAATATTCTCATTTTGGACTCTCCATCGATAAAGGGGGAAACAGATGGCATACTCAACTTGGGTTTTTAGGAATAAATGTTAATGAAAAGACTCGAGAGGTGTGAGCTGAAGTCATGGATAAGGGGCACCTGAGAAAGGTCCAGCCACAGCCAAGACTGCTGAGATGCAGGGAGCAAGAGACCCTGTCCTCTGCCTGCCCCACCCTCTCATCTTCTCCTAGTGCCTCCCATCACTGACGCCTACTGGAAGCAAGAGATCAGTGTATCAGGTCGTATCCTTGGAGTTCAGGGAAGGACTAAGAGCAGTCAGATGGAAAAATGGGAAACATCCAGAACTCCTCTTGGGACCAATTATTCTGAGTCTATTTTAAGCATTTTTTTTTCTCTTTGGTACCTATAAAATTCACTGTAAGACAGTAGCTGTGGATAAGATTGGAATTTGTGAAATTTTCCAGATCATCTTATTGTTCCGAATCAGAAAGCAATACAGGCTCTTTTACTATGATCAGCTACTTTGTTCTGTTAGGGCGTTACAGTGGAAAACCACAGAGTGAGTACAATAATTCCTCCTCCTCTTCTTTCCTCTTATGAAACTCATCTGTATGACAGCCTCTTGAGAGTTATCACCATCATCCTTACAATACTCTAAAAGATGCTTTATATTATTCACGTTTTACGCATGAGGAAATTGTGACAATGGTTTTCCAGCGACTCTATAGCTGTAACAAAACAGGGCTTCAAATTCACTTTGGGGTTTTTGTTTATACTCCAGTATCTTAAGGCAATAAAGGTCCTTTGGGTAAGTCTACCATCCTGCTTTGGGAAAGATACTGGTACCTCGTTACTACTGCCGTCACCGCCCTTGTCTCTACCACCATCTCTGCCATCATCACTGGTGCCAACCCAAAGCAAAAGCAGCACGTAGATACTTTAGGACAAGGGGCAAATTTTATGGACACAAAGTCTGAACATCTTAAGGAAGATTTATTTTTGCTTAACCTCTGGCTTCATTTTTTAATGACAAGTTTCAATTTTGGTTTTGTAAAGATATTTTTTTAAATCAAGTTTCTTCTCACAGATGCTATCAGTGGTAACATATTGGTTATAATTTGGTGCCATGTAACATTTCAATGGAAGGATCAGGTTAGCCACTACTTCAATACTATTTGAATGCAACTAAAATTTCTGCAACATAGTGCTAGTTAAAATTGCCCAGGACTGAGTGTCCTTCTGCTCTCCCCCAAAATGGTGGCTGCTAAAAGTCCTTACAACTGCAGATTAGGTAATTGAATAATTTGTATACCAAATTAAGGTCCAAATGATGCTTTTAATAGCATAATTACTCATAATAAGGAAAAGGTCAGCATTCACTAGTAATTATCTATTCTCTATAATTTTTAAAACATTAAAATAAAATGCTGTGGCCAGCACATCCAAAAGGGAAAAGGGACCACAACACATCACTGGTAGGCGAGCACCATGCCTTATTGTTAAATTAGTAATTTCACTTGAGAGACACAATGTATAATTGATCAGCTAATTTGCCCTAAGCCTTTCATTTAGATACTGTATTTCACATCTCCTTTCACATTTTCACATTTCTGAAGAGCCGGCATCATTGTGTGACATAGTTTATTTAGCATCTTTCTTTTTCTGTCTTGGTGGTACCTAAAATAAATGCACATTTTAAAATCAGTGGCACCTTAGATCAGATGAAATAGGGATTCAGACCCTTTTGTTTACTTTCTCCCAGTGAAATAGCCCTGAAAGACGGAAAGAACTCTTTGAGAAGAGCTAATGCAGAAGACTGAATTTACATCTTCTCATAGTCATTCATTTTTGTAATTTATAGTATGTGCCTTACCTGTGTGAGACACTGTGAATTCTTTATAGGAATAATAGTCACAATGATAAATAGTATTTTCAGTGTTTGGGTTGCCCTTTATAGTCTTTGGGGCTTCCCAGGTGGTGCTAGGGGTAAAGAATTCACTTGCAAATGCAGGAGATGCAAGAGATGCAGGTTCAATCCCTGGGTCTGGAAGATCTCCTGGAGAAGGGAATGGCTATCACTCTGGTATTCTTGCCTGGAGAATCCCATGGACAGAGGAGCCTGGCGGGCTACAGTCCATGGGGTCACAAAGAGTTGGACATGATTGAGCATGCACATGCTCACACACGTTAATCTTTAAGGAGCTATGACATACATCATCTTATTCTCAAAACTGCCTTGAAGGACAGACATCAGTTTCCCGCTTTCTGTCTAAAGAATCAGGTGCAAGCCTTCTGAAGGTTGGGTGATTCTGCTAAGGTTATCCAGGTCAGCACTGACAGCCAGAGCCAGGATCTGGGTCTGCCAACTCTGAGTCCACTCCTTAGAGTGGGAGCTTCCAAAGTTAAAGTCCAACTCCTGCTTTGCAATCAACATCTAAGCTACCTTTTTCCCCCCTTATTTTCTAATATCTTTTCCCATGTTCATTTTTTTAATTGCATAGGTAATACGTGAACACAAACCCACTGTTTGTTTTTTTTTTTACAAAGTGAAATGTAAAGTAAAAAGTGATATATCTCCATACCACTGTTTCTTTTCTCACTTACATATGTATAAATAGCTCTTCAGCATAAATGAAATTATACTATATATAGTTTTGTAATTTGCTTTTCTAACTTGCAGTCTGTCTTAGAGGCACTATTCTCAGCACTGAGAAATCTTCACGTCAGTATATGTGATTTTATCTCCTTTCTTAACCAATAAAGGATATTCCATTCTACCCATTTACCATAATTTATTAAAATGCTTCCCTGTCACTGGACATTTGGCTTGTTTTCCAGTGTAATTTCAGTTACAACTACCGCTAAATAAAAATACAAAAATTGTAGCACATGCCTGTCAATGCAAGCATGTACACTTGTGGGTGACAAGTGTGTACTCTTCGTGGAGGAGTAAAGAGTGGACCTACTTAAATTTTAGCTGTTCTTGCCTAACTGTCCACAAAGAAAAGCAAACCAACAGTGTGTCAAAATAACTAAACTGAATCTCCAGGAACTTTTTTTTTCCCTGGGTGTAAAAGGGAGGAAATAACACTTAAACATCATAAGGTTCTTCTGACAGTCTTCCAGAGCAGGAATGAGAGCAGAGTCATGATCGCCATACTGCAGGGCTTCATCCTCTCATGGATCAGACAGAGCCACAAAAATGTGCACAACCAGGCAGTCAATTCCAAGGGCATCTGGACAGCATAGGCAGCTTTCAAAGGTCAGAGGATGAGGTGGACTTCTGGCTGCTGTGTGATGGGAGGATAGAAGAGGGAGTCTGGCCAGCCTAGTGGCTGGGGAGACATGCATCAGGCCACGGCATCCCTGAAAGAACAGCATAGACAGAGGCAGGGAGAAGAGTGTGTTGGTGACCTGCAGTGCAGCAGAATCCTAAATGGTGTGATATAGCTGCAACCTCAGACTGGATGACGACTTTCACTCTGCATCTCATTAGTATAGCCGATGTTTTTAATGACTTTTTTTTAATGTGGGCCATTTTTTAAAGTCTTTATTGAATTTGTTACAATATCCCTTCTGTTTATATTTTGGTGTTTTGGCCACGAGGCCTATGGGATCTTAGCTCCTCAACCAGAGATCTAACCCTCACCCCTTGCATTGGGAGGCAAAATCTTAATGGACTGCCAGGGAAGTCCCAGGATCAGCTGCTTCTCTTTGTCTGCTTGATGTGGCTATTGCTTTCCACCCCTCACTTCTCTGCCCAATGACAAGAATGATACACCACCCATGGTTAGACCCCCAAGAGTCCTACGTATCCCTCTAGTTACAGAAGAATGTTCATCAGAAGTTTAATAACAGGGCTGAAACTGGAGGAAAACATCTAGTCTGTTCCCGCAGTGAAGCTACATTTGACTTCAACTCACCTAAACTGCGCTCTGCCCAGCTTTTTGCCAGGTGCTTCTGAGACAAAGAGAGGAGGGTGGAGGGAATGAGACGATTACAAAACCAACCCCAAACCAACTAAAAGCTTTCAGCTTAGAAATAGGCTATTGTTTCATATCAGCAAAGCCCTGGGAAGCGCCCTTGGATCTCCCTTTGCAGTGAGTTATTTTCCAAAGGCATTTCTGAGCCAATGAAAACAAAAGCAGCATAGAGGAAAGAAGGCATTCTGGCATTTTTAAGGAGGATGCGGCTGCCAGTAGTGCTGGGGGGTTTTGTGAGCATGTGAAGACGGGCTGGTTTTCAGAGGCGGTTGGCAAAGACCCAGCCCTCTTGGCTAGTTCATGTTACTGCCTGGTGTATCTGCCAAAGATGGTATGATACACTTTTTGGTATCATCGCTGCAGCTGTTTGCCCACCATTCACAACTGTTTCGTATCGTTAGAAGTCTGGCCTAGGAGTGTGTGTGTGTGTGTGTGTGTGTGTGTGTGTGTGTGTGTGTGTGTGTGTGTATACACACTTCCTGTGCTGGGGTACTTTGTTATTTGTCATTGTTCATTTCCACATCAGTACTGTTGATACTCTATCATATCACTTGCCACAAAATGAGAGTTGTGGTTTACAGCAGTGAGATTATCAGAGTAAGAAGTGCTGGCTTGAAACAAGTCTCTGTCTCCCGGTGGATGGATAAAGTGACCGGCAGTGTAGTGACATACTGACTCCCATCCTTAGAAATGAGACTCAGAAACCCACAAGTTTGGTGGCCTGTTGGGCTCTTGACTTAAAAGACCATCAGGATGATTGGAAAGTGTAGTCTGATTAGCAACCAGAGTCAAAACAGATTGACACTGGGTCATAAATAGATCGAGAACCATCTATTCTGCATTGTCATCTCAGACCATAATTGATAGGGCAGGATTCAAATAGATCCTTACCAACTGGCTTGTTTGGCCTGTGCCCAACTGCCCACAGGTTTGCAGCTGCCAGGAGCTGCTGAGGGCAGGGCTGTACTAGATGGGGTGTCCAACAAGCCTATAAGAGAAGTGGCTGCAGTCTAGATATCTTGAGGTTACCTACTTTTCACTGGTCCATATAGTCAAAACTATGGTTTTTCCATTAGTTATGTATGGATGTGAGAGTTGGACCAAAGAAGGCTGAGTGCCAAAGAATTGATGCTTTTGAACTGTGGTGCTGAAGAAGACTCTCAAGAGTCCCCTGGACAGCAAGGAGATCAAACCAGTCAATCCTAAAGGAAATCAACCTTGAATATTCACTAGAAGGGCTGATGCTGAAGCTACAATTCTTTGGTCACCTGATGTGAAGAGCCGGCTCATTGGAAAATACCCTGATGTTGAGAAAGATTGAAGGCAGAAGGAGAAGGGGATGACAGATGAGATGGTTGGATGGCATCACTGACTCAATGGACATGAATTTGAGCAAACTCTGGGAGATAGTGGAGGACAGAGGAGCCTGGTGTGCTGCAGTCTATGGGGTCACAAAGAGTTGGACACAACATAGCGACTAAACAACTTCACACTGAGTTGGCATTGTAGCAAAGATCACAACCACATGTCCCTCTGCAGGGAAGCACACGAGATGGCTCTCCCACTTTTCTAACTGAACCCGAATCAGATCCTAACTTCCAAGTAGAGATAGCACAGCTTTGAAAATACAAACAACAAAAACAGTAATGAAAATAGTAATGAACCTTCCTACAAATGTTTCCATGTAGTCGAGATTATTCCAAGCACTCTAAATGGATTGCCTCAATCCTTCAACAACCCTGGAAGGCAGATACAGTGATTCCCTCTTTACAGACCAGGAGACAGAGTGGTGCAAAAATGATCCACAGTGAGTCATATAGCTGCTGAGTGCTGGTTTGAGCCTGGGCAGTCTGACCTTGGGCTCCCCAGGCTGTAATTGGTTGTAAGAGTCCAGAGGAGCACAGCAGTAGCCATGGGGACAAGGAACTATAGGCAGGGGTCAGAAGCATTTGATAATGGGCATTGTCTCTGAATACGTAGCTCAAGAAAATGCAGTTTTGTCATTTTCTCTTCCCAAAAGTGTAGTATCTTCTCTGATGATTCCTACTAGGAACCATTGATTACTGAAAATGGTTCGTGAAGCAATCCAATTAAGTGAGCCAAGAATTACATGTCAAGTGTTACCATCTTTATTTGCTTATGTCAAGTGGAGTCAGAGTCCTTCTGTGATCAGCAAAGCAAGTATAAAGTGGTTGATTAATTTCCTTTAAATTTCGTCAAAAAATTTGTGGGCAGGGAATCTAATTTTCAGTTTAATTTTCCTTCCTAACACAGACACTCTGTTTTTTTCTTTCCCTCTCTCTCCCCCAATTACTGCTAGCCAGAACGTATCATCTGTAGTTTAATTTTACTTGAGTGTTGGGTTAATAATTTTAATCTGAATCCCTCTCCCTTCTTATCTTTATTTTAAGTAATTTGTAAAGGATGCTCCATTACAAACCTGCTTAAATAGACTTTAGCCATTTTGCAGAATACCTGAAAAAGCAAAAGACTTTTTGTCCTTTAAAGTACTTCCCACACCGAAAGCTTTTTTTGTGTGTGTGGCTAATAATATATATTTTGTGGGATTCATTGTGTGCCTACAATGGGCTGGAAATGGAGGAAACACATGGGTGAATAAAACTCATACCTACAACTGCAGTTTTCTCATATATAAAATGAAGATGGTAAGTGGATTTCTTTCATAGAGTTGCGATTAAATTATATAGTCTTTGTAAATGTCTTGGCTTCCCTGGTGGCTCAAATGGCAGAAAATCCACCTGCATTGCAGGAGACCCAGGTTTGATTCCTGGTTCGGGTTGGGAAGATCCCTTGGAGAAGGAAATAGCAAACCACTCCAGGATTCTTGCCTGGAGAATCCCATGGACAGAGAAGCCTGGTGGACTACAGTTCATGGGGTCGCAAAGAGTCAGACATGAATTCTTAGTCTAACTATTCAACAAATGTCAGCTTTGGTCACATGGCTTCAAGGTTGTCTTGGCTTCTGCTTCTATGACATGGAACCAACTGGCTACTCTGGGCTGAGAACTCTCTCCATGTTTTCCAAGCTCTCAGACCTGTGTTGAGACTCCTGTTTACTCTTTCCATGTTGCCAGTGCCTGAGCTGTGACTTTTCAATCCTATATCAAGATTTCATCTAAAGACACACTGTGCTAGGCGTTAACTCGGGCTGTATGATGGAGTGTGTGCTGGTTTCTCATTGTTAGTGTGAGGATGTGAGACTGAGAACATTTGTGATTTCTCCTCTAATTTGATTGCTCCCCTTTAGCTACCACTAAAGGATCAGTGACACTTTTTTAATAAAGTTAATCCATCTTAGAAAACTATGGGTATGCATGGACACCAACTCATCCCAGACTTAGCATTGAAAGTCTCAAGTTCTAGGAACCCCTAAGGGTTAGTTTCCCCAGGACTGTCTCAGTTTTTAAGCTGGAAATCCCAGCTTCCAAGAACCTCCTTGAAAGAAAGTGAAAGTTGCTCACTTATGTCCAGCTCTTTCCAATCCCATGGACTATACAGTCCATGGAATTCTCCAGGCCAGAAAACTGGAGTCAGTAGCCTTTCCCTCCTCCAGGGGATCTTCCAAACCCAGGGATCAAACCCAGGTTTCCCACGTTGAAGGCAGATTCTTTACCAGCTGAGTCACCAAGGAAGCCCAATAACCTCCCTGGTCCCAGGCAAACAAGGATGTTGGTCTCTCTAGATGCAGAAGACCAAGGTTGTCAAGAATGCATTCCTAACAGCTTATTTGTATGTAGTTGTTATTTTGCTGTAATGAAAAATAGGAGCTAATTATCCCTTTTGAAATACAATAACTGTCATTAAAGTTCTGTGATACTGATGAGGCTTTACATGCTCTCCTGAGAGTCAGGAGGGATCCAGGTCTTAGTCTCTGTTGTGTATGTATCTGAAGCTATGTATGTCCCTTTCTCTCTAGTTAAACAGATCTAGAAGTTCTGTAGGGCTCTTCAAAATAACAAGACAATTGACAAATAAGTTGCTTTTATTGATTTAAAAATAACTGACTGGCTGGCAGACAGACAGATGCCTTAGGTCAGCTGAGCACCTTTTTTAGCCTCTATAACAAGAATTAACCTAGAAAATGAGATAACTGTAAGAAAGGTGCTTGCTAATCATGGTGCAGAACAAAGGAAGTTGAGTCATCACATTAGAAAGCCATCAAGTTTTATGAGTGCCACTCACTCATCTGAAGGTATGCAGTTAACCATTGAGCCATGTGGGAGTTAAGGGTGTTACCCTTCACACAGTCAAAAATATAGTGGGCCCTGTGTATCTGAGGATCCACATCTGTGGATTCAACCAGCTGCTGATCATTTAGTGCTGTAGTATGTATTGAAAAAAACATCTGTGTATCAGTGGACCCATGCAATTCAAACCCATGTTGTTCAAAGGTCAACTGTGTATATCAACTTTCAAGGCAGGCTATGAAGTATGATCATTGCTTCCACAATCTGCCCCTCAGAGATTCCAGTTTTATTTGGTTGGAATGGCTCTCAGACATTGCTCTTTTAAAAATTCTCCGGGTTATTCTAATTTTCATCCAGTGTTGCAGCAAAGGATGTTGAGAACCTTCTCTACCAGGTCGTACCAGACACATTGACAACCATGCATTTGACTTTTGCTTTTGCTTCATAAAGACCAAACCATTCTGTGAAGACAATACAGCAATGCATAACATCCACTACTTTTGGTTTGTAATTTCCTTGAGAAACTCCAGGTTATCTTATTTGGACTTGGGGTTGTTTCCAAACCCTTTCTTATGGTGAGATAAATCTCCATTTATTTGGCTTTTTTTTTCATTTTGGAGAAGAAAATGGCAACCCACTCCAGTATTCTTGCCTGGAAAATCTCATAGGCAGAGAGAAGCCTGGCAGGCTACAGTCCATGGGGTTGCAAAGAGTCAGACATGACTGAGCCACTTTACTTTTTGTTCATTTTATTTTCTTTAATTCTTAATTGAAAATCAACTACATTTTACATGTAATACATATATACAATATATTTGCAATATGTAATAACTATACTATTTGTAACTATAAAATATGTAATGACTATACTAAAATACCTCTGCAATATTGTGTTAGATTCAGGTGTATAGCAGAGTGATTCAGTTATATATAGATATAACTGCATATGTATATTTTAGATTACTTTCAATTATAGGTTATTACAAAATATTGAATATTGTTCCCTATGTTATACAGTAAGTCATTGTTGGTTATCTATTTTATATATAGTAGTGTATAGCCATTAATCTCATATTCCTAATTTATACCCCCCCAACATCCCTTTTCCCATTGGTAACCACAAGTATTTTTTCCTATGTCTTTGAGTAGTTTCTGTTTTATAAGTAGATTCATTTGTATTATTTTTTAGATTCCACATATAAGTGATATAATATTTGTCTTTCTCTGCTTCACTTAGTGTGATACTCTCTGTGTCCATCCATGGTGCTGCAATTTCCATTTATAATTGATTCTTAATAGCTCCAGAAGGGAATAGCAAACCACTTTAGTATTCCTGCCTTGAGAACCGCATAAACAATATGAAAAGGCAAAAAGATAGGACACTGAAAGATGAACTCCCCAGGTCAGTAGGTGCCCAATATGCTACTGGAGATCAGTGGAGGACCAACTCGAGAAAGAATGAAGGGATGGAGCCAAAGCAAAAACAATACCCAGTTGTGGATGGGACTGGTAATAGGAGCAAGGTCCGATGCTGTAAAGAGCAATATTGCATAGGAACCTGGAATGTTAGGTCCATGAATCAAGTCAAATTGGAAGTGGTCAAACAGGAGATGGCAAGAGTGAACATCGACATTCTAGGAATCAGCAAACTAAAATGGACTGGAATGGGTGAATTTAACTCGGATGACCATGATATCTACTACTGTGGGCAGGAATCCCTTAGAAGAAATGGAATAGCCATCATAGTCAACAAGAGTCCAAAGTGCAGTACTTGGATGCAATCTCAAAAATGACAGAATGATCTCTGTTTGTTTCCAAGGCAAACCATTCAATATCATGGTAATCCAAGTCTATGCACCGACCAGTAATGCTGAAGAAGCTGAAGTTGAACAGTTCTATGAAGGCCTACAAGAGCTTTTAGAACTAACACCCAAAAAAGATGTCCTTTTCATTATAGGGGACTGGAATGCAAAAGTAGGAAGTCAAGAAACACCTGGAGTAACAGGCAAATTTGGCCTTGGAGTACAGAATGAAGCAGGGCAAAGGCTAATAGAGTTTTGCCAAGAGAATGTGCTGGTCATAGCAAACACCCTCTTCCAACAACACAAGAGAAGACTCTACACGTGGGCATCACCTGATGGCCAACACCGAAATCAGATTGATTATATTCTTTGCAGCCAAAGATGGAGAAGCTCTATACAGTCAGCAAAAACAAGACCAGGAGCTGACTGTGACTCAGATCATGAACTCCTTATTGCCAAATTCAGACTTAAATTGAAGAAAGTGAGGAAAACCATTAAGGTATGACCTAAATCAAATCCCTTATGATTAAACAGTGGAAGTGAGAAATAGATTTAAGGGACTAGATCCGATAGAGTGCCTGATGAACTATGGATGGAGGTTCGTGACATTGTACAGGAGACAGGGATCAAGACCATCCCCATGGAAAAGAAATGCAAAAAAGTAAAATGGCTGTCTGAGGAGGCCTTACAAATAGGTGTGAAAAGAAGAGAATCAAAAAGCAAAGGAGGAAAGGAAAGATATACCCATTTGAATGCAGAGTTCCAAAGAATAGCAAGGAGAGATAAGAAAGCCTTCTTCAGCAATCAATGCAAAGAAATAGAGGAAAACAATAGAATGGGAAAGACTAGGGATATCTTCAAGACAATTAGAGACACCAAGGGAACATTTCATGCAAAGATGAGCTCAATAAAGGCCAGAAATGGTATGGACCTAACAGAAGCAGAAGATATTAAGAAGAGGTGGCAAGGATACATAGAACTATACAAAAAAGATCTTCATGACCCAGATAATCACAATGGTGCAATCACTCACCTAGAGCCATACATCCTGGAATGTGAAGTCAAGTGGGCCTTAGGAAGCATCACTACGAACAAAGCTAGTGGAGGAGATGGAATTCCAATTGAGCTGTTTCAAATCCTAAAAGATAATGCTGTGAAAGTGCTGCACTCAATATGTCAGCAAATTTGGAAGCTCAGCAGTGGGCACAGGACTGGAAAAGGTCAATTTTCATTCCAACCCCAAAGAAAGACAATGCCAAAGAATGCTCAAACTACCGCACAATTGCACGCATCTCATACGCTAGTAAAGTAATGCTCAAAATTCTCCAAGCCAGGCTTCAGCAATACGTGAACTGTGAACTTCCAGATGTTCAAGCTGGTTTTAGAAAAGGCAGAGGAACCAGAGATCAAATTGCCAACATCTGATGGATCATCAAAAAAGCAAGAGAGTTCCAGAAAAACATCTATTTCTGCTTTATTGACTATGCCAAAGCCTTTGTGTGGATTACAATAAATTGTGGAAAATTCTGAAAGAGATGGGAATACCAGACCACTTGACCTGCCTCTTGAGAAACCTGTATGCAGGTCAGGAAGCAACAGTTGAATTGGACATGGAACAACAGACTGGTTCCAAATAGGAAAAGGAGTACGTCAAGGCTGTATATTGTCACCCTGCTTATTTAACTTATATGCAGAGTACATC
Source organism: Giraffa tippelskirchi (assembly GCF_054371585.1). NCBI lineage: Eukaryota > Metazoa > Chordata > Mammalia > Artiodactyla > Giraffidae > Giraffa > Giraffa tippelskirchi. The sequence goes on along the minus strand of NC_137280.1, from coordinate 33,063,962 downwards.
ATGAGAAACCCTGGGCTGGAGGAAGCACAAGCTGGAATCAAGATGGCCTGGAGAAATATCAATAACCTCAGATATGCAGATGACACCACCCTTATGGCAGAAAGTGAAGACGAACTAAAGAGCCTCTTGATGAAAGTGAAAGAGAAGAGTGAAAATGTTGGCTTAAAGCTCAACATTCAGAAAACTAAGATCATGACATCTGGTCCCATCACTTCATGGCAAATAGATGGGGAAACAGTGTCAGACTTTATTTTTCTGGGCTCCAAAATCACTGCAGATGGTGACTGCAGCCATGAAATTAAAAGACTCTTACTCCTTGGAAGGAAAGTTATGACCAACCTAGACAGTATATTAAAAAGCAGAGACATTACTTTGTCAACAAAGGTCTGTCTAGTCAAGGCTATGGTTTTTCCAGTGGTCATGTATGGTTGTGAGAGTTGGACTGTGAAGAAAGCTGAGCAGCAAAGAATTGATGCTTTTGAACTGTGGTGTTTGAAGAGATTCTTGAGAGTCCCTTGGGCTGCACGGACATCCAGCCAGACCATCCTAAAGGAGATCAGTCCTGGGTGTTCATTGGATGGACTGATGTTGAAGCTGAAACTCCAATACTTTGGCCACCTGATGCGAAGAGCTGACTCATTTGAAAAGACCCTAATGCTGGGAAAGATTGAGGGCAGACGGAGAAGGGGACAACAGAGGATGAGATGGTTGGATGGCATCACTGACTCAATGGACATGAGTTTGGGTGAACTCCGGGATTTGGTGATGGACAGAGAGGCCTGGCATGCTGCAGTTCATGGGGTCACAAAGAGTCAGACACAAATGACCAACTGAACTGAACTGAAACTCCATTTTTAGGTAATGCTATTTGCAAATGTTGCCTCCAAAGCTTAGCAGGACAGCCCACCAGAAGTGTTTAACAGGTGTTGTATTATTTCAAAATAAAGAAGCCAAAAAATACTAAACAGAATTGTTTCTGTGTATCCTTTACTACACTTTTAAATGTCTTTCTTTTTTCCATCCTGATTTGCATTTGGAAATTTTTGGAAGAAAACTTTCATTCTTAGCTAAACAGTCAACATTCTACTGGTTAGATTTTCAGTTAATACCACCTGACCAAATATGATCAGCTCTCTTTACTTTATCTGATTATTTCCCTGGTTCTAACTGTTGTCAACCTTAGAAGCCCCTTTTTTCTGGAGCCATCATTTTTCTGAAGCATTCTCTGTAGTGGTTCTGATTCAACTCCATGGGCCGGTCGAAATCCTGAGTCTCTTTGTCCCTGTTTCTCTCTGCAGGCTTCTTCACGATAAATAGCTCAGTCATATTAAATAGTAAGCTGTCTTACAATACAACCAATTTGCGTTCAGCAAAGTTAACTTCTTCGCCTATCACAGACATAACGCTAGTGCATTCCTTTGCAGTGGTTATTGGGATTTCTCCCAGGTCTCCTTTATTTTTTGCAAGGCCAGAGGGTGAAGGGCAGTATATAAATGAAGGATCCACTGTAATCCTAATCCTGTTAGTATCACTGTGGGCTCTTTAAAGCTACTCTTGTAAGCTGCCTCTGAAATATGATTTTCATTTTTTTCGATGTGGAAATTCAGACATAGTCTCACAAAGAGATTAAACGACCTCCCCAAGGACATTCATTGCTAGTCAGAGGGTGATCCAGTAATCTAATTAAGGCCTTATAATTCCATCAGGGTTGCCAAAACCACACTTTTCCCTCCTCCACCTGCCAAACCCAGTAATTGAGCGTGATGACTCGGCTGGCCCCTGGCCCTGGAATCCCTCTGATGCCCACAGCTGAAGCCATGTGACCACACTTACGGATTCTACCCCAGGCCCAGGGCATGCCATGCTGAGTGGTCATTAATCAAGGGGGAATTTAAGGAATCCTCCTCCAGGATCAGGTCTGGCCGCAGGGGCTTCTCTGGGCTTGATCCTTATGGCTGTGACATGGCCCCATATTGTACCCTGGTACTGGTCATAAATAGAATTGCCATTCTCTTCTCCTTTGTTGGATTTTCTGACTTGTCCTTTGGTTCCTGCAAGGCTACAGTGCCCAGTGTGCCTCACAGAATCAACATTCTTTGAGCCCTTGCCAGGCAGCTTCCACCTGTCAGGCGGGCAGCCCTGCTTCTCCTGCCCATTCACCACCTGCTCGCCTTCCCACATGGCGTTCACATGTGCCGTTGCTCCCTGTGATTCCCGGGTAAATGGCTCTCTTCTAGACCAACTGGCCTACACATATATGCCTATGGCCAACTCATGTTGATGTATGGCAAAAACCATCACAATATTGTAACTATCCTCCAATTCAGATAAATTTTTAAAAATTAAAAATAGCGCCTACCTGGGCCACTGTGTGTCCCCAACACCTAGCACCTTGCTGCCTGCCTGCCCAGGCTTCTTCCCCATTGCTGCAACCGGGCTGCCTCTGCTCTGTGAGTCTGTCTAGGTTCAAGGTTCTAGTTTTGTGCCACCACCCGTGAAGTTCCGGTGTGTTGTTAGTCTGGACTGGAGCCATCCATACCCTGTACTAATTGAAGATGCTCTTTAGACTCAACACTTTCCTCCTGTTTTCATTTATTTCTTACAGAACATAACCTTTTATCCTGGCATTTGGAGGTACCAGCAATCACCTTCTGTATTTCCAAATGGTATTGGGTTATCTGCTTCTGATTTTGAAAATTGTTCTCATTTCTCATTGTCCTTATTTTCAGCCACAGTGTCAGGTTTGTGTTTCTTTTCTTTCTCTGTTTTCTTCTCTCGTTTGATTTTGTGGAGGGTTCTGTTTAATCCACCTTTTACTGTATCATTCTAGCCAGAAGATGGATGCGTGGGTGGGTGGATGGATGGACAGACATGTGAACATTCTACCTATTACCTTTTCAGTGATCCATCATTGGCACAACCAGAGTATCCAGTGTGTGTGAAGCTGGTGTATCTTTGTGTTTTTATCACTATCCCCTCCACAGTACCTTAAATGTAGCTAACATTCAACACATGCTTATTATCAATAATAAGGCAAAAACTATTACCTTGTCAAATTTAGATTTGGTGTCAGAATGAAGGAGAGGCTTCTACTAGTTTACCAGAATAACCACATCCTTCACTTTGTGTGGGAAGAGAAGCAAGACAAGGCTATTAAAATCTCTGGAAATAAGTGATGTGTCTAAAGGGACCCTATTATCAGATGCACACACAGCCCTGAATTGCAGTATTTGAAAAATATTAGAAATGAGAGAGATTTGAAATAAAGCAGCCTTAGGAAGGGACAGACGTGGGACCAGAGTGAAGTTAGATTCTTTCAATACCTCAGAGCCAAGAATCACAAAACAATACGCAGGTATTCCATAATTTATTAAACCCTTATGCACCTTTTAGGATGCTTCCAAGTTTTCACTGTACAAATACCGTAGCAACACACATGCACACCTACATGTGTACATTTGTACATGTGTGTCTCCGCTTCTTCAAGACAGAACTTGAAGTGGAATTGCACTTTGTAAACATTTAGAAACACACTAATTTCCACTTCTAAAAGACAAAGCTAGTCTGAGAGAGTGCGTTTCTCCATGGATATTATCAGTTTTCTCAATACTTGCATATTTCTTGGGTAAGAACTTAAACATGGTTTTCCTCTGCATGTCTGTGTTTATTAGTGAACACTGTAAGCTTTTGAAAATAAAGAGGTGAATCTGGCTTCCCTCGTAGCTCAGTTGGTAAAGAATCTGCCTGCAATACAGGAGACTTGGGTTTGATTCCGGGTTGGGAAGATCCCCTGGAAAAGGAAATGGCAACCCAGTCCAGTATTCTTGCCTGAAGAATCCCATGGACAGAGGAGCCCAGCAGGCTATAGTCCATGGGGTCGCAAGAGTTGGGCACGACTTAGCGAGTAAACCACCACCACATCTGTATGTTTTATGGTGGAAAATATTTCAAAAATCTACTGTTAAGTAAAAAATCGGGATGGGCAGTGCTCACAGAAAACCATTTTTCCTATTTTGCATGTATATAGGTGTAAAACACATAGGAAAGAAAATGCATGCAAGGCTATACCTCAAAGTGATGATAGTTGCTAACTCTGCTGAGAAGAATGGAGTTGGGAAAATAGTATAAAAAGAGTGGGTAACTCTTTATACATCTGTACTGTTTGAATTGTTACAGCAAATGTGCATTCAAGAATTACCATGTATACTTTTTTTTTAAGATTTATTTATTTACTCGTTGGTTGTGCTGAGTCTTCGTTGCTGCACGTGGGCTTTCTCTAGTTGTGGCGAGTGGGGGCTACTCTTCGTTACACTCTGCGGGCTTCTCATTGCAGTGGCTTCTCTTGTCATGGAGCACAGGCTGTAGGTGCAGGCTTCAGTAGTTGCATCGCGTGGGCTCAGTAGTTGCAGTTCCCAGACTCGCGAGTGCAGGCTTAGTAGTTGTGGTGTGCAGCCTTAGTTGCTCTGCCACATGTGGGATCTTCCTGTACCAGGGATCAAACGAGAATCTCTTGCATTGCAAGGCAGATTTTTAATCACTGGACCACTGGGGAAGCCCACCATGTTTACCTTTTAAAAATAAAACAGCCATAGTATAATGTCTCTGTCTCAGGTATCTGAGCCTTTGTTAAATGACTGCTCAAATAATAAATTATGTAAAACCCAACATGTACACAATCAACACCTCTTATATGGCAGATCTTGTCAGGGAGTCAATGAAGGGTAGAAATGATGGGTAGAACTATGAGTGCCCTTGAAATGCTCACAGTTGTGTGTGGGCACAGATGTATAGACAGATAATTAAACCCCTCTGTGCATGGGATTTCCCAGGCAAGAATACTAGAGCAGGTTGCTATCCCCTTATCCAGGGGATCTTCCTGACCCAGGGATTGAACCTGTGTCTCGTGAATTGCGGGCAGGTTCTTTACTGCTGAGTTACCAGGGAAGGCCCTAGTAAGTACTTAGTAAATGTTGAATAAATGAATCTTAACCTCCATTTAAGGATGGGCTGTTGATTATTAGTTTCTGTTTTTATACCTGGCCCATCAAACAGTACAATGTTCTGTGTGCCTATTGGACAGTGCAATTCTGTGGTTATAAAACAATGCAAATAAATCATAGTTCATGAGGATGGAGCATTTGTGAGAGTCAGTATCATATGGGGGGCTTCCCAGCTGGCTCAGTGGTAAAGAATCTGCCTGCCAATGCAGGAGACACAGGTTCAGTCCCTGGGTCAGGAAGATCCCCTGGAGAAGGAAATAGTAACCCATTCCAGTATTCTTGCCTGGAAAATCTCATGTACAAGGAGCCTGGCGGGCTACCTTCCATGGGGTTGTACAGAGTTGGACACACATTAGTGACTACACAACAACAACAACAACAACGTATGAGACTTCAGAACAGATTGGAGGCTGTGTTATTACTAGAAAAAACAATTCTAGTTTTTCAATAAAATCAATGTTGTAACACCAGTGTTAATTTTCATACCCTCATGTTGAGATTTATATATGTTAATGTTTTTCAAAATATCAGTTTTGATTTTAGTGACTAGTTGTCAGGAAATAAACCTCACCCGTTCCCCCAGCTGACATAGACATCCTTACTGTGCTCTCACGGTCCTGATCCCACGCTCTTTCCTCACCTAACTGTAGCCTCACATCACTCATCAGGATTCAGTGCTGACTTGAGTGTGTCTTTTTTGCTAGAATGTAAACCATTTGCAGGCAGGGGTCCTTTTGTTCTTTCTCACTAGCCTATCTCAAAGCACTTTGCATGTAGTGGATACTTGATTAGATACTTCATGAAGGCATGAATCTTCTAACTATTCTTTTTAAAAGTTACCCAGCGATTGGCCTTCTGCCTGATATTAAAAATTCTTCATGCTGAAATTCTCTTCTTTTAAACTCTGGGCGTTAGGAGAGGCTACTCAGCAGCATATTTAAAAACCTTGGTATGCATCTGACAGAAAACAGCCATCCGACATCATTAAGAATTGTTTGCTTGTTTTAAGTGGCTTTTAAATAATTTGAATTACAGTATGCAGAGGTATTTTCCCTGCTTTCAGTACTGCCCTTCTGCTCAGTACTCTGTCATCTGGATGTAGGGTTGACTTATTTAAAGTAGAAAGTAAAGAAAAATGTAGAAGTGCCACTGCATATGTTAACTATGGAAATCAGGCCAGTTTGCAAATAGGAACTAGAAAGCCAGTGTTATCACATAACAATTATAAATTATTATTTGATGCCTTTCCTGTGTAGGAGACTTTTTTAAAGTAATATATTAATATTGTAAAAAGCTGGAGCCATGAACTGAATAAACACACACACAGAGAGCTGAAAACTTAACTACTATTTGCTTTGAACAATGAGGCAAACAGAGCATGAAATTAAGTGTTGGGCACATTAAACCTACAGATTTCAAACTTTTTATATGGTCACTTTTCAATGAGTAATAGTAACTTGAAAACTAGTTTGACTCTAAAAAGAATTATGGAGTGAAATACATTTGATGAGTAGAAATAATATGATTGAAAGGGTAGCTGTGAGGGAGGCTGGATTCACCCTGCTTGCCATATGAAAGATTTTTGCTGCTTTGTAATCAATAATTCTAAATGACTCTGAAGGACTCCACTGATGTATAAAAGGTACAGAAAAATAATGTAATGGAGGAACAGAGAATCAGTGGAAAATTAGTTTGGAATCCTTTGCTGGGCTTTTCTTTGAAAGATCAGAAAAATGTCCTGCACTCAATTCTCTCTGGTCTGTATATCCAATGTGTAACCCAGATATTTTTATTATTAAGGTAATGTGCTTTCAAATCAAAGAGGTCAAGAAATGCTGCCAATACCTTTGAACCTCCAGCCTCTTTTTGCACCTGCTCAGAATGCCACGTGGCTAAAAGATCAGAATTAGACCCCAGAAAATAAATGGAAAATAATGAGCATGCAAAGGCAGAGAATGAAGGTGTTGTTTTGTTTTTTTTTTAACTTAACTGCCTGTGTAAATTCAAGAGAAAAATTGGAAATGGAGTAAAAAGTGAAAAGGGGAGCTTATTAAGAGGGAATAAACAGGAGACCAAAAGCAAAAATTTGAAAGAGGATTTTCGATTATTTATGGGGAAATGCGATTTTAGGTAAGGAATGAAATGGCATTTTTGGCATAGCTTTTAGTGTTGTTACTCATTCCTACAGACTCTGGATGATGCTTGGTGAGTGGAAGAGTTTTTCCTGTTTTGGATTTGTTAAGCGCTTCTGTAATATCCCAGATTTCATTTTCACAAATAACATTCATGTGCTGAGTGAGCCTTGCTCAGTGAGATTCCAGATTTCTATTTATGGCCCTGAAATGATCCTCGCTAGAGAAGATCTGACAGCCACAAGGACCAAAAAGACAAGACAGATTGGAAGAAAGACCGAACAAATGAAAACGCTTCTCTTGGTCAAGACGTGTGTGTACTGATTGGAAGCTTCAATTCGTGTTTAATTGGCTCTTTGTGGCCAGAGAGAAGGCTGGCCTTCTCTTCTCTGGCCGTTATTTCTCTTGTGAATAAAGCTACCAGATCTAAGAAATCAACAGGATACAATGCCATGTTTCTTACCTTTTCATACTGTTTTTGGAAGAGGTTATGGAATGACAACCATCAAATCCTTTGCATTTTTTCCTTCTAGTAGATCAGAGTAAATTAGGCCACTGAGAAATAACAAAGCCGGTTTATTATGCAGCTGTCAGTGAGTGTTTCTAAAAACATGCTTAATTCTGATTTGCACCTGACCTACACTTCAGTAGCAATAAATAGAGTAGCCGTAGAAGGAAGAGTAGATATAGCAACAGTAGAAGCAAAAAGAAAATAACAGTAATGGTAGAGGCTATCAGTTATTAATAATTATTAATCATGAGTAACAGAATAAATGACATGTTTTGAGTTTATTTTCTCATCAAAGTCACCATGTGTGTTCAGTTGCTATGTCATGTCCGACTCTTTGCAACCTATGGACTGCAGCACACCAGCCTTCCCTGTCCTTCACTATCTCCTAGAGTTTGCTCAAATTCACATCCATTGAGTTGGTGATGCTATGTAACCATCTCATCCTCTGCCTCCCGCTTCTCCTTTTGCCCTCAATCTTTCCCAGCATCAGAGTCTTTTCCAATGAGTTGGCTCTTCATATCAGGTGGCCAAAGTATTGGAGCTTCAGCTTCAGCCTCAGTTCTTCCACAGTTGATTTCCTTTAGGATTGACTGGTTTGATCTCCTGGCAGTCTGAGGGACTCTCAAGAGTCTTCTCCAGCACCACAGTTCGAAAGCGTCAATTCTTCAGTGATCAGCATTCTTTATGGTCCAAATCTCGCATCTGTACATGACTACTGGAAAAATCATAGCGTTGACTAGATGGACATTTTTCAACAAAGTGGTGTCTTTGCTTTTTAATACTCTGTCTAGATTTGCCGTGGCTTTCCTTCCAAGGGGCAAGTGTCTTTAAAAGTCACCATAGCAGAGGCATAAAGAAATTATCACCTGCTTAAAATTAAATAGCCAGTGTATGGAAAAGCCAAGATACAAATCTAGGTCTCTGGACTTTCATTTGAACAGAGCCAGCTGAGTGCCTGTTCATGGTGTCATCCAGCCTCCCTTATCTGATCTTTGGTCTTTCAGACTCGTGTGTGTGAATACTAAGTGCACTATGAACGTCTCCTCTGTGTCGGTCAGTGCTCAGTAACCCACAGCTAATCTACAATGCAAGGTGCTAATCAGGTGACCAGTAAATGCATATGAATGAAAGAATGAGGACAGAACCCTCATGATTTTCAAATTCAGATATCCAAGATTGCTGTTGCTTGGCATGTTGCTTCATTGGGCCCCTTTGTCTGACACAGAAACCTTTCTTTCCCATCAAACTAGATCAGCAGATGACACAAGGAAGACTCTGATTTCTGATCCAGCATGTAAGAAGCTTGGAAGTCGTCCTTCTATCCTAATAACAAGAAAAAGCTGAACACACTGAAAAATCGATAACTCTTCTTAGATCCACAAGAGAAGTGAGGTCACATAGCAAACTACCGCCTCCTTAATTAGAGAGACCAACATGCAAATACAGAGACTTACATCTCACCAGAGTGTGAATATCCATGTGAACCAGCACTGGGCTAGGGACACCTGAACTGTCATTGATGAATTGGAGACTCAGTGGAGGACACTTAAATTACTCAGTGAAAGAAGCTAACCTGAAAAGGCTACATACTATATAATTTCAACTGTGGCATTATGGAAAGTCAAAATTATGGAGATAGTATAAAAGATCACTGGTTGTCAGGGGTTAGGAAAGAGACAAGGATGAACAGCCTAAGCACAGAGGATGTTTAAGGCAACAAAACTACCCTTTATGGTAGTATAATGGTGAAAGCTGTCATTATCCATCTGTCCAAACACACAAAAAAACGTGTAACACCTAGAGTGAATCCTAATGTAAACTGTGGACACTTTGGATGATGATGTAGCAATGTAGATTCACCAGTTGTAACAAATGTACCTCTCTGCTACTGCTAAGTCACCTCAGTCGTATCCGACTCTGTGCGACCCCATAGATGGCAGCCCAGCAGGCTCTGCCGTCCCTGGGATTCTCCAGGCAAGAACACTGAAGTGGGTTGCCATTTCCTTTTCCAATGCATGAAAGTGAAAAGTGAAAGTGAAGTCGCTCAGTCGTGTCCGACTCTTAGCGACCCCATGGGCTGCAGCCTACCAGGCTCCTCCATCCATGGGATTTTCCAGGCAAGAGTACTGGAGTGGGGTGCCATTGCCTTCTCCGTACCTCTCTAGTGGTGAACAATGCTAATGGGGGAGACTGTGCATGTGTGTGGGCAGAAATATGTGAATAATCTCTGTACCTGCCACTCAACTTTCAGTTCAGTTCAGTCGCTTAGTCGTGTCTGACTCTTTGTGACTCCATGGACTGCAGTACGCCAGGCTTCCCTGTCCGTCACCAACTCCCAGAGCTTACTCAAACTAATGCCCATTGAGTCCGTGATGCCATCCAACCATCTCATCCTCTGTCATCCCCTTGTCCTCCCACCCTCAATCTTTCCCAGCATCAGGGTCTTTTCAGATGAGTCAGTTCTTCCCATCAGGTGGCCAAAGTATTGGAGTTTCAGCTTTAGCATCAGTCCTTTCAATGAATATTCAGGACTGATTTCCTTTAGGATGGACTGGTTGGATCTCCTTGCAGTCCAAGGGACTCTCAGGAGTCTTCTCCAACATCACAGTTCAAAAGCACCAATTCTTCAGTGCTCAGCTTTCTTTATAGTTTAACTCTCACATCCATACACGACTACTGGAAAAACCATAGCTTTGATTAGATGGACCTTTGTCGGTAAAGTAATGTCTCTGCTTTTTAATATGCTGTCTAGGTTGGTCATAGCTTTTCCTCCAAGGAGCAAGCATCTTTTAATTTCATGGCTGCAGTCACCATCTGCAGTGATTTTGGAGCCCAAAATCACAACTTTGCTGTGACCTTAGAGCTGCACTAAAAAACAGTTCTTGTTTTTTTTTTTAAACTTGCACAAAGACATAAAGAGATAAAGTGTAATTCTGTATTCTCATTTTAGAATTTATGCATCATCATAATCAAGAATCAGTCCAGACTCTGGAGGTAGACCTATATTAACGGTTTGATTTGTTTATCATCTAAAGAATATTTACTCTGTGCCAAGTGCTAGGTGTAGAGATATAGTAGTAGACAAGTAAATGGAAAATTATTAGATAACAAGGACTATAATACATTAAAATGTTTGGAGAATTAGTTCTGAACTGATACTCAAGGAAGTCAGCCCTGAGGAAGTGATGTTGAAACTGAGATCTGAATGACAAGCCAGTGCTAGTCAGGAGCAGAGCTGAGAAAATGGCCAGCCTTCGGTGCTTGCTCTAGAATGGGAATGGGCTTCGTGTGTTGGAGGAACAGAAAGAAGATGAGAATCTCTTGATCTTAGAACATTAAGGCCAAGGCAAAGAAGAATCGGAGATGGCTTTGGAGAAGAATTGGAGCCCAGGAAAGGGCTTTTCAGGCTAGAGGATGGAGTCTGTATTTTATTATAAGTAGAAGGAGAAGATAATGAAGAACTGAATCAGATTTACACACTTAAGAGTTTATCCTTATTGAGCTATGGACAATAGATTATATAGATGGCAAGTGCGGAAGTTGGGAAATGAGAGAGAAAATTATTGCCGAAGTCTAGGTGACAAATGGTTACCTTTGGGGGTTGGAAGAAGTAAACTTGAGTAGAAGGATCCCAGACACAATTTTCATGCAGACTCCATAGTCCTGGTATGGATCGTGTATATTTGTATATTAGGAAAAAGGTGAAGGAAAGGTAAGGAAAGAAAGAATGATTACTGGACTTTGAGTTGTATCTTCCAGGATGTTGAAACAGTGGCAGAAAAACAGAATTGAGGGAAATTGTGAATTTGTTTCAGGATATGTTGAGTTTAAAAGTCCTATTGGACATCCAAGTGAGACATAAAGTAGGTGACTTATCTAAATAAGTAGAAGTTAGAGATACTGAGGAAGAAGTATAAAACTTGGGTATCACTGTCTTATAGACAGTATTTAAAGCCAACAGGACTTGAAATTACCACAGGTGAGAGAGTGCACGGAGAGAACAGAAGTGGCTCCAGGATCAATTCCAGAGCAGACCATTTAGGAGTGAGTCAGAGGAGAAGCAGGAGACACAAGAGACACGGGTTCGATCCCTGGGTCGGGAAGACCCCCTGGAGTAGGAAATGGCAATCCACTCCAGTATTCTTGCCTGCAAAATGCCATGGACAGAGGAGCCTGATGAGGTACAGTCCATGGGGATGCAAAGAGTTGGACACGACTGAGCAACTGAGCGTACCATCTATCCATCCATCCAGAGAAGAAGCAGCTTGCAAAAAGAGAAGTAACTAGAGAGGCAGAAAGAAGACCATTAGAGTGAGATGTATGGAAACCAGGAGAAGGAAGTATTTCACCATCGCAGTTTGTCTCATGGTGTCAGATGCAACCGAGGGACCACATGAAGGGAGGTGTGCTATTGGAAGAAGTGATACTGGACTTAGCCACCTGGATGCCTCAGTGCCCATGACAAGAGCATGTTCACTTGGAGGAGGAGGGAGGGAAGCCCAACAAGATCAACAGCATATGGCACTGAAACAGACGGTTGCCCTAGACAATTCTTTCTGTCTTTCTGTGAAGAGAATGGAAACATGGGGCAATAGCTGGAGGTAGGGAAGGGGGAGATTGGGTTTTCAAAATATATTGTGGCAGAAAAATCAGGAACAATATAAATTGTCTATTAATGGAGAAATCCCATTATTAGCTTTTCATTGGAATACAAGTGTGTGTATATGTGAACATATATTCTTTTGCATGTATAAAATAGTTTATCAATTTTTAGAAATAGGAAAATATGGCAATCATTCGTACTGATTGCAAACTGAGCACAGATGTCTACGTCTTCTTCCTTCTAAATACCATGGAACTCTGCTCAATGTTATGTGGCGGCCTGGATGGAAGGAGAATTTGGGGGAGAATGGATACATGTACATGTATGGCTGAGTCCCTTTGCTGTCCACCCGAAACTATCAACAGCATTATTAATTGGCTATGAAAGTGTTAGTCCTCAGTCGTGTCTGCCTCTTTGCGACCTCATGGACTGTAGCCCACCAGGCTCCTCTGTCCATGGAATTCTCCAGGCAAGAATACCAGAGTGTGCTGCCATTCCCTTCTCCAGAGGATCTTCCTGACTCAGGGATCAAACTTGGGTTTCCCTCATTGCAGGCAGATTCTTTACCATCTGAGCCACAGGGAAGCTGTTCACCTGAAACTATCACAACATTGTTAACTGGCTATAACCCAATACAAAACAAAAAGTTTTTAAAAAATAAGATAACAGTAGAGGAATATAGACATTGATGGCAATAACAATGAGAAAGGAAGAGGGGAGAAACACCAGTGAGTTTCACTGTAAAATCTCAAAGAGGTTCTAGACTTGGGGACAGGAGTGAGAAACAGGACATAAAATAGGGGGTCAGTTAAACAATGTTCATTAAACAGTCTTGTCCTTGCCCATTCTTGCTTGTAGAAAGAAAGCCTAATGGCCAGATGTTTATGCCTGAAGCAAAGAAATAGTCTGTCTCTTAAAAGTTAACTTTTTTAAGTGCGTGGGGTGAACTGGAGCATATGTGGGGGTATTAGCACTCGAGGGTGAGGTCATCATCATTTAGGCATTTGGGGATCATTTTGAGTAATAGGTTTCTCAGGCTTCATGCCCAGTGCAAATGCACAGAAATCCCTGTCTAGTCTCCATTGCCTCATTTTTTTTTTCATTAGGAGATAAAGATATAAACCAGATCTTTGCAGGAAACCTAAAGATAAAGCCAAATATATGCAAAGAGAACTTTTGAATAATAAAATCCTCCTTTTAAAAATTCTTCTTGTGTCCTCAGAGATATTCAGAAACATACTGCATCCATATAAAATGCATTCATTTTTTTTGAAGTCCTGGATGCTGTGAATCATCCAGGTACATATCAGAGAATAAGGCAGCCCATGGAAATTTCAATGCAGTTTTTGAAATAAATTTTAAAATGTCATAGATGATTTGGCACATGAAATTGAGAAAAATCTCTCCCCATGTGTAGAACAAGGGTTGGCAAACTTTTTTCTGTGAAGATCCAGATAGTAAATATTTTTAACTTTGCAAGCCATTTGGTCTCTGTCAAAATCATTCACCCCAGTTTTGTGGCCTGAAGGCAGATGGGCATAGCCAAGTTCCTGTAAAACTTGATGGACACTGAAGTTTGAGTTTCACATAACTTTTACCCATCATAAAATATTACTATTCTTTGATTATTTTAACTATTTAAAAATTAAACTATGATTAATTAGATTGTGGACCATATAGAAACAGGTAGTGGATGGACCAGCCCATGGGACCATATTTTATTGGCCCCTAATGTTAATGAATGTATGGATGATATGTGGGAACAGCAAACAAAATTGTGGAATGAGTTTAAGCAACTGTTGGCATATAAGGAAACAAAGTCTATTTGGTTTTCATGTTGGGAAGCTTCTTTGAGATTCTCAGCAAATATGACATTGGAATGCTGAGAATGTGACACAAGACAAAAATCCAAACCAGACTAATTGGCTCAACATTTGAACAGTATTTACACAGTCATAATAAGGTAAATGCTGCTTATTGATTTTTGTAACTTTGAATCAATCTACAGTCATAATGCAGCAGACAAAATAGAGGTTATAGGGCAAAATATCCACCATTAACCTTGACAATATAAAAATAATATTGTAGATGACAGAGGAGGGACTCAGAAGGAGATGAACAAGTATTGAAAATGTAGGAAGAAGAAATGAATGACTGTAGAAAAAATGTAAAGGGACTTATATGGGAAATCCTATATTTAAATATATTAAGGCTACAAAGATAACCAATTAAGAGCTAAAGTTAATAATACAAAGAATAAACCAAGGAGAAGGAAGGGGGACACTAGCACTATGTGTGTGAATTTCTCATCCTTCTCATGGAGAAGTCTACAGATAATTCTCTAAGTTTGATAAGTTAAAGAGACTGAAAAGAGGAATCATGAAGAGATTGCCATTGGAAATTGCAGCTGGGGTTGGAGAAGGGAGATATTTGAGTTAGGCTGAGTGTGTGTTCAACTTCGAAGAACTAATAGTTTCCGGTGAGAAGACATGAAACTTGTGTTTTTCAGTGTAAGCTCTTTTGTATAACTTCTTTTTAAAAAAAAAAAAAAAAAGCGCATGCTTTCCTTGATAGCAACAAGAAGGTTAAAAATAGACAGGATGACTATAGAAGCATAAAAATGACCTAAACTGGTAAGCTAGTGAAGGTGCTTGATTTTTTGTTCAGAGGGAAATGTGGCCTTAAAAATATGTGCATAGACGTGGTTTGTGGGAAAATAGTTTATGACAATAAAGGTAATTGTGTTGATGAGATCAATCCTAAGTAAAATTTAATTATACGAAAGTATTTAAAAGGTAAATGTATATACACAAGAAAAATGTATTTTTGCTTTTACGATAAAATGTATCTTACTTCTATTTTATTCTCCTCCCTTTTATGTACTAAGGTTTTCAGAGCTCTATTAGCCTTAGATTGTCAGACTATTTTGTCCATCTGGCCAGTTTATCTGAACTAGAATTCACCCCTGTATTAGTCAGCTTGGGCTGCCGTAATAAAACACTATCAAATTGAGTAGCTTAAATAACAGAACTTTCTGTTGTCACAGTTTTAGAGGCTGGAAGTCTAAGATCAGAATGCCAGCATTCAGATTCTGTTGAGAGCCCTCTTCCTGGCTTGGAAATGGGCCACCTTCTTGCTGTGTCCACACCCTGGAGAGAGCTACAAAGAGCTCTCTGATGTCTCTTCTTCTCTAAGGACAGTAATCCTATGGGATCAAGACCCACCATATGACCTCATTTAACCTAAATTACTCCCGTAAAGTCTCTGCCTCCAAATACAGTAACATTGAGTGTTAAAGCTTCAACATATGTACTGGAGACACAGACACTTAGTCCATAACAGTCCTCATTGAACTAAGTTTCATGTGGCTCAGTTGAACTTACAAACAAATTATTCTGCCACTGAGAAGTCATGGGCCTGGAGAACGACTATCCTTTATATAGGCTTGACTTTTAAAGCCTGATAACACTAGTATTAGAAGCTTTACATAGACTGGCACTGACCCTAACAGATTGTAGAGATTTTAAGCTCTCCAAACCCAAGTCCCCATCCTGTCCCTGCTAAATATAGTTGCAGCAACATTCTCTTAGGGCTTTTGTTTTCTGCTGAGTGCCAACAGCATGGTGCCCTCAACTTCCTGAGACCCATTGGCCCTCTCTTTTTCTGTATATTCATCCAAAGTGAACACTTAGCCTTTTGATTATTTCATTTGGTCATCACAACAGCTTTGCAAGATGGAGAGAGATGTTTTTATTCACATTTTATTGGGGATGTAGTTGAGAGACAGAAATGAGCCTTGCCTTCCTTCCTGTACAATACCAAAAAATGTGCCTCCTTCCATAATAAGGATAAAGAGCCCTGGACTAGGGGTCTTATGACTGGTGCCAATTCCAGCTCTAAGCTTGGCATACTCAGGACAAAGGCAGATAAGATTTATCTTCATTGATTTGGTTAAAGAAGCAGTCTAGCACTGGGCACCTCAGTAAGATGTCACATCTTTTTGTCCCTGAATCCATCAGGCCAACATGTTATCATAATCCTCATTTCCCGCTATGTTCATCAGGCCAGAGTGATAGTGTGGAGTAAGTTCGGAGTTTGAATTCGCTAGCAGTGTGACCTTGTATGAGTTACTTCACCCCTCTAAGCCTGTTCCTTTATAAACTGAAAATAATAATTACTTTATAGATTGTTGGAAAGATTGTAGGTTGTTGGAAAGATTAAAGATGATTTATCTAAAGCACTTAAAACAATTCTCGCTCCCATACACTGTAATAAAACTGTGCCTAATATTATGTCTAGAATGGCATTAATCTCTTCTGCCACTTTCCCAAGCCCAATTTGGTCCAACTTAACCAGGCCTGTTCTAGCAATTTCAGAGGAGCAAGAAGAAGGCCCAAGTGCGAAAGATCTCTTGACCTCACTTATCAGATCTGCCTTGTTCTTCTGAGCAAAGCAAGCCACCAGGCTCCCTTCTTCCCCCACCCCTATATTTAAGAGATGGATAAATAAATAGGTGCTACCTTGCGACTCCAAGGACCTTGGGTCATATTGCAAAGTGTCTTTTTTTGTTTTTGTGCACTAAGGACATTTTTGTTATCAATGTACCATGTTGTTGTTCCAAAGGAATTTTTGTAAAAATATAAAACATTGATGATCAACAACCATTTTTATGCTTCCTGTTTGGTTTCATTTGTGCTTCTGTTCATGCAGCATTCATGCAGGGGTTTGCCCATCAGTTACATGCTTGGAGTGTACATGTGCCCTGGCTCCTGGCATCTACCTATAGGGTGTACTCATCTGGGCAGATAACTGATGGGTTTTCCCTCCGTACTACGAGCAGGCACAAAGTACAGTGTGATCCTCTCCCTTTGTGTTCCTCTTGACAGGTGCAACAATCTGGGCTGATAGGAAAGGCAGGCCTTGATAGTCACAGCCATCCAAGATGTCAGAGGCATCTCGTTTCCTATTGACTGCCTGCATATGTCTGTGTATTCCCTCCATGAGGTTTTATTGTTAGAAACCCTGATACATACCCAGTATCCCACACTTGGGATGCAGCAGATCTTAACCAGCATTGAATGCAAGCATCCACTTCACAGCTTGTGAGCAATAGAGTCTACACATCTGGATGATGTGCCTTTGTAAATAGTTAGGTGCCTGGGGAATCGGAGCTATATCTTTGGTGTGAAATTAGGATGCTTTCTGTCTGACTATCCCTGGAGACACGGAAGAGCTGACTCTGAGTCAGAGAAAAACCAATGGCAAGACCTATTGTTGGAAGGCGTGAGGTGACATTTGTGTGGTTGCAGCAAAGCCAGCCTGAATAAGGAGGACTGTTTCCTCATATCTCCTAAATTGGTATCTTTATTTTTCCATCTTTGCTTTCTTTCCTTATTCTGCATTTGCTCACTCTCTGCCTCCTCCTGTATCTACCTTTTCCACCAGTGCCTTTTTGTCTTCCTCCTTTCATACCAGCTGTTTTCCTTTGAATCTCCACATGGTACTCCTAAAGCCATCTCACAATGCCTGTAACTGAGCTCAAGTCAGCCAGATTCCAAAGACTGACTGTGTTCACCACACTATTGTTTCCCAACATCAGGCCTGAGAATCCAGTAGACGGGTGTCCTGGTGCCCTTCAAGAGATGTGACCATAACTCTCCTGAGAACATAGTGTGTGCAGACACTTTTAAGCATTTAGATAAACTATTTCTCATCCTTCCACCAAGGACAAGATTGGAATTGTTTCCAGCATGTTGAGGAGCATGTTTAGAAAGGTTCAGTGACCTGCCCAAGGTCACAGTGCTAGTGAATGCCAGAGCTGGCCTTCCATCCAGGTCTGCCTGATTCCACATGCCAAGTTCTTTCATTACATCATTCTTTGTGTCATTCAAAAAAGAAAAAAAAAAAGGATCAGAGATGTGAGCTATCTTGCTAAGAATTATAGTGCCAGACTGCCTCTGCATTTTTGGCTCACTATGAGAGAAATCTAATCGGAGGAAAGGCTGTTTTACTCCCAACCTGAGAATGTCAAAAGCACAGCTGGGACTTGAACCAGTTTTCTGACACTCAAGGATATAGGAGCTGTGATATATGATAGACAGACCTTTCTTTCATTCCTTCCACAAATTATCAGTGCTGTGTGCCAGGCACTGTTCTGAAGTGTGGGATTCTTTGTGAAATAAAAAAGATCTTTGCCCTTGAGGAGGCTGCAAGCTGGTGGAAAGAAACAGATAATAAACAAAAGACAAAGTTAACTCTGGTACTTGCTATGGAGATGGAAACAGTGGAACAAGGTAATGAGTTCTGGAAGCTGGAGGGGAGAGTGTTGCATTTTTAATTAGGGGAGATTGGGCAGGACGTATTGGAAAGGTAGCATTGGAACAAAGGCTTGAAGGAAGGAAGGGAATTAGCTGTATGTAGGTATCTGGGAGAAGACAAAACAAGGAGTTATTTCAGGCAAAACAAGGAGTGAGTATAGTTGGCATGTGTCAGTAACAGCAAGAAAGTGTAGCAGAAGCACATGTTTTAGAAAAAAGTAATGAAGGCGGCATCACAGATTTAGGTGCTCAGATTGTTCGAGGTTGTGTAGAACATTGTAAAGATTTAAAATAAGGGCAGGGGGGAAACAAAATGCTCTGTTAGGTGCATTGGGTACCTTGATGAAGTGATCTAGATGTGGCATAATTGTGTTTCTAATCATGATTGTAGCAATGTTGGTGATGAAAGGAGAAGTGGAGTCTGCATATAATAGAAGGTAGACCCCTCAAGTTTCCCCAATAGATGAGACATGGACTACGAGAGAAAGGCATCCATGATTAATCCAAGATTCGGGATTTCAGCAACAGGAAGCAGGCTGTCTCTCTCAGATAAGCTGTAGACAGCCATCTAGGGAGGAAGAACAGGAGCTCATTTTTGGACAAGGTGAATTAGACTGTTTCCTAACAAACAAATAATTTTGCAGGGAAAGGAGGGAAGAGGCAGGGATCAGGTTAGATATAAACACATAAACTCTGTGTGGTTAAGAAAAAACAATTGTGTAGTACTCTATTCCCATTGACTAGAAAAGGGCAAGCATGTAATAAATGTTTTATAAATATTTGTTGAATAAACAAAAATTCAGCATATCAAAAAAAGAAAATGTTTCCTAGATATGCAAATAGAACTGTGAAGTCGTCAGTTACACAGTTTGAAGAGAAGTTAGCCCTGGAGATATGATTTGGGATTCATCATATACCAAAGTTTAAAACAAAACAAAACCATGTGATCCCATGGAGAGCCCCAGTGTGATGTGTGAACTGGAATTAAGTCCAGCAGGTAGTGAAATTTGGCTTGAATTGCTCCAAAAGTAGGACTCAAAAAGCAGTGAGAAAGATGATGGAGGTCTGACTTTGGCTTTGATACAAAAGACCATTTGATATGTTTGATACAAAAGACTATTGCTTATAGACATGAAATAATAGCACCTTTCACAGGACTCGTTTTCTAATGCTGCAAACTTTCAGAGAGAATCTTGAATCTAGATTGCAGTTTTCTCAGATCCAGGTTTCTCTAGATCTGTGCAGCTTCAAAAAAACAAAGAAAACAAATATGTAGTAATTATTTTCAAGTACAGGATTGACATTTGATCTTTATGTATTCAAGTGAGTTTGTTTATACACACACACACCCTTGATATATCTTTCCTGGGCCAGGTTTCTGGTCACCATTTTAGATGTCTTAAAGTGAATTGGACTCTTGCCTTGGGTTTAAACTTGAACCTACCATTTAGATTCCTTCAGATTTTCAGTTTCTATAGTTCAGAGCATTTTGGAAGGAAAAAAGGCCATCAAAAATTTAATATGGACAAGTTAAGGGAAAACAACTGTGTTGGGCCAAACATCTTTTTTTCTTTAATGGCACCACCATGATGATGCCTTAAAATAGTGATTCTCAAGCTTTTAATTCCAGGACCCTGTTATACTTTTTAAAGATATTGAGGACCTCAGAGACCTTTTCTTTACATGGATGGTGCAGATATGGGAGAATAACCAAATGCCCTATTTAATAAGGATCTCAAATGATGGACTGAAACCTGCAAAATTAATGTTGATAAAAAATCTGCTTTAGGGTCAGAGAGTACTAATTTGACAGAAATTCATTTAAAGAAGATGCAAAGTTTTAGAACTTTCCCCTAAGTTCAGTACAAGTCATTGATATGACTCAGTAATAATGAAGGTTTAGACTTAATAACACATTTCATTTTTTTAGTCACCACATTTAGGACACTACCTTTTGAAGTAAATACTAACAAGCTGCAATACCTGGTGGAGGAGACTGGAAAGTAAAAGGTCTAAAACAAATGCCCTATGAAGAACTGTTGAAGGAATTAATCAATGCCACACCGTATACTTGGGGAAAATGACTGAAGTTGCATAGCCACTACTGCTAGTTAGAGGTGCTACACTGCTCAGAAGAGATTAACACCACAATTAGGAGGCATACAATGATCCGGGTGATAACTGAAGCAGTAGTCAATGTTGGAAGATGTGAATGAAATGAATCTTTCATTCATTCAAGAGGAAAAGTGTTTAACTTTTACCTGGAAACTTTCTAGCAGTGAGATATCTTCTCTCGGGGAGGCAAGATGTTTAAGAGCTGCATTCACCATAAGATATGTTGGTTTTAACCCGAGAAGGACCAAGTGGATCTCCTAAACTACCTGGAGAATAAAATATAATGGAAGAGATACCTTTTAAAATTTGTCTAATCACATTTTTCCCTTGAAAGAGTGAAGGTGGCCGAAGAGGGCATTATTAGTACTTAAAAATTACTTAATTTATTTAAATGCCAAGTATTCTGTAACTAGCCCATCCTTCTTGATAATTAAAGCCCCCTTTTTTTGGTAAATGAGCATAAAAACTGCTAGAACAGACATTAATGGGTTTTTGTGTGAGTCTACGTGTTCGTCCCTCCTCCCCTCTCTTCCTTCATTTCTTTAATCTTGAGTAAGATTACACAATGGAAGACAATAAAAAAGAAGACCTGAAACTAAAGAAGAGACATTACAGATGGTAAGAGAGGAAGAAGCAATTTTAGAGTTTACAAATACCTGCAGCATCTCATTATAAGCAAGTATGTTTACCACTTTCTGATATTTGGCCATAAAGCTTTCTTTGTCCTGCCAATGGCAGTAAACAGTCTTTGCTTTCTCTACTTTTTCACAATTAACCCACTGGGCTTTTGTAAGCTGAGCTCATTAAGAGTATGCACAGCCATTGGGGGCTTAAAATTTCAGCGTTCTCTTATAAATTGAAACCCAGTAAATTAAAAAAAAAATAAGAATTTATATTGCAAAACAAATAAGGGATAACTGAATTATATGATAAAATTTAGCTTTAAAAGTATTTTGTAACATGTTCTTTCAATATCAAGCTCCTTTAAAGCATTTTTTATTACTTAGCAGAAATGCCACAAGTTTACCTTAAACAACTTGTAACTTAAGAATTTTTTCTAGAACTTCCCTGGAGGTCCAGTGGTTAAGAGTATGTCTTCCAGTTCAGGGGATATGAGTTCGATCCCTGGTCAAAGAAGATCCCACATGCCATGGGGCAACTTTGTGCCGCAACTAGCGAAGACCGCATGCTCTAGAGTCCATGCTCTGCAACAAGAGAAGCCACTGCAGTGAGAAGCCCATGCACCGCAACTGGAGAGTAACCCCCACTCTCCACAACTAGAGAAAGCCCATGCAGCAACGGAGCCCCAGCACAGCCAATAAATAAATAAATTTCTTAAAAAAAAATCCTTTCCAATTAAATGCAAATCAGAAACTACTAGAAAACATAGTTGAAATTATGGATTAAAGCAAAATTAAAATGGGAATTTCTTGCAAAAAGTAATTTGCAGACAACTTTCCTTTAAAGTCCTTTTAAAGGACTTTCAGAAATGTCATGTGTCTTTTGCGTGAAGTGAGGTGTCTGTGAAACAGAAAGTGAAGGCGTCTGAAATGCACATTCAGATTGTCTATAGAAAGGCCAGGACCAATTCAGAAAGAAAATGCCTGGAATTCTGTGTGGTGTCCAGTGCATAGGGGTTAAGATAACAAACTGCTTCCGGCCTCTTTCAGGGCAGCAGAGTAAACCAAAATTGTCTCCAGGGCTGAAAATCAGAGTATGATGCAGCAGACCTCCTGAGCATGGAGAAAGAAATGGGGCAGGTGTTTTTTCTAACGTTTGCCTTGGGCAAGATTTTTTAAAAAATTACTTTCTAATGAATATGAAATACTCTCTCTTTGTTTTACGAACTGTTATTTTGGTTTAGACTCTTATTGTGAGGGGAAATACACCATATTCAAGAAAATTATCTAATGTTGGGTGTAGAGAGAGGTATGCCTGTTGGGTGGGAGGGGCAAGGAAGTAACACCATGAAGACTGGACAGTCTACACCTCCCAGTGGGACAGTGTGGTTATTGAATAGACTGACGTGTTTGACACATGTTTGTTGTTCCAAATTGCACAGAGAAATAAAATCTAAGCTCTTTAAAGAAATCAGGTGATGGCATAGACTCCCCAAGCTTGGTTGCTGTTGCGGGCGTCATAATGGAGGAGGAATGGAAGTTGACCTGGGCTGCTACACTGGGAGAAGTTAAAGCAAAACAAACAAAAGTCTGCTCTGAGAATAGAGAACGCAGCTGCAGACCGGGGCAGTGGGAGTCACAATGGCTCTTCACGAGTTAACATGTAGCCAGCTAATAACAAGTTCAGCTTAGAGCCAAGGCTGAGAGTCAGTTGATAAAAGGGGCCAATACTTACATCACTATCTGAGTAAGAGACAAACAGGGCTTATTAACGGTAGGAATCTCTTTCCCTCTCCATTATATCTGTTATGCCTGTTTATAGGGAAGCATGTCCCCGTAGGCTCGTATAATCTTAAAAATCTATCCTGAAGTTTTACCATCTAAGCTGCTGCTGCTGCCGCTAAGTCGCTTCAGTCGTGTCCGACTCTGTGCGACCCCATAGACGGCAGCTCACCAGGCTCCGCTGTCCCTAGGATTCTCCAGGCAAGACTACTGGAGTGGGTTGCCATTTCCTTCTCCAGTGCATGAAAGGGAAAAGTGAAAGTGAAGTCGCTCAGTCGTGTCCGACTCTTAGCGACCCCATGGACTGTAGCCTACCAGGCTTCTCTGTCCATGGGATTTTCCAGGCAAGAGTACTGGAGTGGGGTACCATTGCCTTCTCCAACCATCTAAGCAGGTAACACCAAATTACTGCAGAGTAAAAGGAGAGTGTGGGCTTCCCTGGTGGCTCAATGGTAAGGAATTAGCCTGCCACTGTAGGAGATGTGGGTTCAATCCTTGCATTGGGAAAATCTCCTGGAGAAGGAAATGGTAACCCACTCCAGTATTCTTAACTGGGAAATCCCATGGACAGAGGAGCCTGGCAGGCTACAGTCCATGGGTTCACAAAGAGTCGAACACGACTTAGTGACTAAACAGCAAGAACGAAGAGTATGGGGTGAAGCCAAATCAAGGCTGCACCTGGAGTGTTAGCCTCAGAGGACCTGGATTTATAATAAAAGGAAATTTATCACACAAGCATACGTGGTGGGCTGGTGAGGGTGTATTCTGCATTGACTTGGGATGTTTGGATTCATCTCCTGAATCTCCAGTTTATGGGGCTTGTCTTGGTGCTGAGGGTAGGTACTTCATTCCCTAGAAAATGAGCAAGTGAACGAATAACCTCCCAGGAAGTTTGGTATATTGATGTGTAAGCAGTTTTACCCTCCTGCCTCTCCCTTCCTAATTTACAGCCTTCTGTGACTGGTTTATAGGCATTTTCAAAAGATTTGATTAGCTTTACTTGCAAGAAACTTGCTAGGGGTTTCAGGGCAATGATGTGTCAGCTATGAACTCATTCAGCTAATCTGAAGGAAACTTTTTAGAGCAGGAAGGAGCCAGATTCAGAGGTGCTGACTTGTGAAACATGGTGGGAAGTGCATTTCTAGCTCAAAGAGCCAAATCTCTGGTTTCTTAATCACGTGAGGGAAAGACGATGACGGGCGGAAAGGAAAAAAACTAAACAACAACAAAACATTCGCTCATTTGCTCTACCCGTGCCAGCGGCCCTTCTTTCTCATCAAAATTAGGAAAACGATTGATCTGGTTGTACACCGTGATTGGAGGGAAAAGGGCTTCCTGCCTGCGACCAGAGGCTGTGGAGTGGAAGGAAGAGGCAGATGAGATTAATCAGGAGCCACGTGAGCAGCACACAGTGGGGCTAGAACAGAGAGGGCCGGACTTCGAATCCACTGTCGATTAAGTAGCAAGGCGGCAGTCTATGCCCTCAGACTCGGTGAGAATGGTTTCATTAATTCACTATGGCTCTACAGAGCGTCTATTAAGTTCAGGGGTCTTTGAGAAGCTCAGTTGTCACAGTTCTGTTGTCAGTGTTTCAGTTGCTAAGGTTGCCATTACCCCAGCACAGTGGCGGAAGAACTATATGTGTTCTTTGTGGATTATATGGGTCAGCGATTGATTTTTTTCTGCATCGGGGTATCTGGGAGTTTGAACTAAAAGATTTGAATCCTGGTGGCTGGAATAATCTGCAGTTTGTCTACTCATTTGTCTGATGGTTGGTAGGTCAGTGGTGGCTGTCAGCTGAGATCTTACGCTGAGGGATTGGCCAAAACTCCTATATCTGGTCTCTTCATGTGGTCAGGGCTTCCTCACAGTATGGTGTCTGGGTTTCAAAGGTGAGTGCCAGAGAGGGTGAGCCAGGTAGAAGCTGTATCTCTTTCATGATTTAGTCTCAGAAGTCACAGATAGAATCAATCCCACTATATTCCATGGCCCGGCTCCCTGTGATCCCTGTCAGAGTTCAGGGGGAGGGAACATCAACTCCAAATATCAGTGGAGGAATGCCAGTCACAATAAATGAAAAGCAGATATGTATGTGCACATGTAAAATCATCTTTGGAAAAATGGAATCTGCCACTCTTAAGAGTGAAAGAAAAAACTTACCACAGCACAAAGCAAAAATTGATATTTTTTTTGATTACTTTATAAGTGATGGCCCAAAGAATCATACAATTGGAAATATACTAATAAAACATAACACTTGAACAGTTTTCTAAACTTGAATTACCCTCTATTTTCACTGTTGCTATCTGTATTATTGTTTCCTTAATTTTTTTCTTAAAATTGACCTGTTTTTTATTGAAGTAAGTTGATGTACAATATCATAATTTACAGGCATATAATACAGTGATTCACAATTTTTAGAGATTATTCTCCTTCTATAGTTATAAAATATTGGCTACATTCCCCATATTGTACAATATATCCTTGTATCTTATTTTATACCTATTAGTTTGTACCTCTTACTCCCCTACCCCTATATTGCTCCTGCCCCCTTTTCTCTCCTGACTGGTAACTACTAGTTTGTTCTCTACATCTCTGAGTCTGTTTCTTTGTCATTACAGTCACTAGTTTGTTTTATTTTTTGATTCTACCTATAAATGATATCTAGTGATAAGAGAAAGTATTTGTCTTTCTGTTTCTGACTTATTTCACTTAGCATAATGCCCTCAATGTCTACCTGTGTTGCTGCAAAAGGCAAAATTTCATTATTTTTTATGACTGAGTAGTATTCCATTGTATGTATGTTTGTGTGTGTCTGTTTCTGTGTTTGTGTGTATATGTGTACACATCTTCTTTATCCATTAATCTGCTTCTGTATCTTGGCAATTGTAAGTAATGACCCAGGTTTTTTTTTAACTCAAATTTGTTTTAAAAGCAAAGATTTAGGGTAATCTTAAATATAAAAAAATAAAGCAGAGCAGTTATTATGTGCTAGATGAAAATTCTGCTTTCTGATGACAGTTCTGAGGCTGAATGAAGCCCTATCTTTGTCAAAGATCATGTCAGTGTGTGTTGTAAGATATTAAATATATTAAATAACACTTATACAAAATCAAGGCTCTCCCCTTGTCATAATCTGAAAGTTTAAAGGGAAATGAAAGACATGTCAATAATATTTAAGTCCAGATCTGTGTACCATCCAGCATCCTTTAAAGAACCACCTGTATTAAAATCCTGATCCAGAATGCAAACAGTGATTCAGAATGATTATAAAAAAAAAAAGCTATAGCTAGTTAAGCTTCCATCTCCCCTCAACCAAGTTCCTGGGGTCTGTGAGGAAGATGAGCCTCTAGCACCGTTGATGGTTGTTAATGAATGAATGTACTTGTAACCTGCCATTGGTCCACCTCTGTGTTCTGTTTCATAAACCTCCCTGAAAGATCCAGTGAACAATAAAAGACCTCAGCTGGTTGGCTTCTACATGAAGTCTAGCTACAGTCATTATCTTACTACCATTCCCACATGCTGGTGGAATTGACTTTTTCCCTTACTTACTGTGCATAATTAATTCCTAGACTTTACAGGACCACCCTACATCCAGAGCTCCCAGGCCCACTTGCATACTTCTTAGTATGCAAGTATCTAAATCCTATAATCTTCCTAAAATAAGTATTAGCACCTGCTGGGGCCAGTTATCCTAGGTCCTAGAGATACCGGAGGATAGTGAGAAATCGACACTCTTAGAATATGGAGAAAGGCCATTTGAGGGCAGCTGCTTCACCCCCAAAATTTAATCAATTACTTAGCAATCCAGTTGTCTTGTTGTTAGAGTAGTCATCAGAAAGCACTGCTTCCTTGGGACTTTTCCCAACAGAGAGAACTCAAGAATAGGTGTAGTTTTCATGGCTTTCTCCACCTGGACCTTTTCTTCCTAGTTTTCAGGGGTATGAAGACCGTTAAAGGAGGACAAGAGTCAGATGTTTATCTTCAGGGAATCCAGCCTGCAGCTTTGACAGTGATCCCCAATGTTTTTGATACCAGGGACCCATTTCATGGAAGATAATTTTCCTATAGACCAGGGTTGGGCAGGGATGGTTTCTGGATGATTCAAGTGCTTTACATTTATTGTGCACTTTGTTTCTAAGCTAATGCTGCTGCTGATCTGACAGGAGGTGCTGTGTGGTCCAGAGGTTAGGGACCCCTGCTTTACCACACTACAGGACTTCTAACAGCAGTGCCTCTCTAGGCATGGGACTGGTGTTAACAGACCTTCTTTTCCTTCTTTTATAGTCAGCTACGGTGAAGCTGTCAAAACCAGTGGCCCTGTGGACCCAGCAGGATGTCTGCAAGTGGCTGAAGAAACATTGTCCAAATCAGTATCAGATCTACAGTGAGTCATTCAAACAGCACGACATAACTGGTAAAGTATGCAGTATCCGAAATAACTCAGTCCCTCTCCCCATCTCGATGGCCTTTCCTACACCTTCACAATGAAAAAGCATCTTCCCGCTGAAATTTTCTGGCCTGGGTTTACTTTAAAAGGGGTGATAAATTCCATATCTGGGCACACCACTGCAACTTAACAAGCAAATGTGGTTATTACAGGGAGCCGTGGGTTTTGAGTGTCCAATATAGATGTATGTGGTAATCAGGGTTAAGGGGTGGGAGGGCTCTAGAGAAAATTAGAGTGTTGCAGTCCTTGAGAAAAGAAAGGGAGGAAGTCTTTCAAATGAGCTTGGTTACAGGATCCGTAGGTAGATGTTTTCAGTAGAAAAGATTTCTGAATGGGAAAATTCTGAAGTGAGTATAATAATACTAACTCACTGCCCCTGAGATGAATACCTTCAAAGCACAAATTAAGCCTCCGTTTAGATCAAGGGGCTTTAAATATTGCATGTGGAGGTCAAGAAGCACTTGGCAGCTGGAAATATGACAGTATAATGAACTGTAAAAGCCTGTAGGATCGTGGCTCTCAACTGGAGAATAGGGTGAGTGAGAGGAAGCTGATGGGTCCACAGGGATGCTCATCAGAGTCAGGGGGTCTTTTTCAGGCCTCACCCATTCCTCCCACCCTTCTCTTTTCAAAGTCTGTAATGAAAGGACAGAGAAGCATATTCTGTGCACCAAAACTGTGCTTCAGGGGGGATAAAGTTGACAAGTCCTGATTTCAGTCCAGATCTGTAGCCCACCAGGCTTCTCTGTCCATGGGATTCTCCAGGCAAGAGTACTGGAGTGGGTTACCATGCCCTTCTTCAGAGGATCTTCCCGACCCAGGGGTCAAACCCAGATCTCCCGACTCACAGGCAGATTCTTTACCCTCTGAGCCACCAGAGAAGATCTTTCTTAATGTTTGTCTGATAGTAATAGCAAAGCCTTTTTGTTATGTATTTGAAAGTAGTGTTACCTTTTATTAGGGGTAGGAATTCTGTGATACCCTTGAGGGGAAGGGTAAGCATTTACAGTGGTTTGAAGAGAGTGAGCATTATACCCCTCAGAAATAAAGATCTCATGCTTCAATGCTTACGGAGTAAATGGTACCACTTCCGAAGGGTTTATGCTCAGTGGCGTGTTGCGAACAGCTGTCATATTGCTTTTGGTCTCCATGGACACCTCTGGTGTTGTTAGATCTCAACCTTCTTGAGATCTTGGGCAAACTCTTTAACCTAGGCAAGTTATTCAACCTCACTTCTTCATCTCCTAAGTGGAGATAATAATAATGATAATAATAATACCTGTTTCAGAGAGTTGTTGTGAAGATTAAATGAAATGGTATAATAAGCCACTAACCATTTATTGACACCTGCATACCTATTCATGTCAAAACTCATCTTGATGTGTCTAAAATCATACTACTACTTCATTCTGAGGGCAGCCTGTTTTCTGGCAAGAAAAGAAAGCAGGGGATTATTGGGGGACTTAAGACAGAATGATTTCAGATTAACATTTGGTACACATCTTTCTGACATTCACCTGTTTGAGACAGACTACTTTTGTCTACTGATCTCTGACCCCTGCCTCTCCAAGGGTGAGTGTAAACTACCCAAATGATCACAGGTGCCAAGTGGCCAGAAGATAGCTCTCAGGGCTTAAGCCAGCCTGCAGTTACCAGCCCTGTGTTGCTGGAAGCTCCAGGAATCCTAATGCCCTTGTAGACTCTGATGAACCTAGGCAAAGAGGGTTGTGAAAAATCAAGACGTGATGGCAGAGAAAACCTCAACAATTGATGCAGTCTGTAGAGTATCTTAGAGTGAGGGTTGGGTGGTAGTTACACGTCTCAGGTCAGTGCCCAGACTTGCAGCTTAGCGGTGTGATTCTGTGAAGGTGACTTGGTGTACTTCAGCTTTCTTTACCCATAAAGAGGAGCTGATGGCAGTACCTGCCTCAAAGTGTTGCTGTGAAAGTACTTCATGGTCATAGTAATCACACAGTAAATGTTAGCCACTGCTGTCTTCCTCAGTTCTGCTCTGCTTTCTATGAAAGCAAACCACACACATAAACACTGCTGAATTCATCCATCTTTATTATCCTAAAAATTGTAATGAGCACCTAAGGATGGGGCTTGGGATCTGGGCTGGTAATATTCTGTTCTTGTCTGCAAGGCCGCAATAAAAATGTTCACATGTCTCTAATTTATGCTTAGATTCTCCTGAGTAATGCTGTTCATTTACTTTTCTTAAAGCCAGGATCTCCAGTATCAAGCTCATCAAGGAATCATGTCTATATCTCTGTAACATATAAACAATCTCCTAATTTGGAGGCCCATGATACCATAATGATGACTTTAAAAGATGTATTGAATAGAAGGAAGAATAAGGAAGAAAAAAGAAGACAGGCTTTCTGATTACAATCCTGAGGCAAATCCTGCTTCTCCACCTGCCACTGCCCCTGCTCTCCACCCCTCAACCTCTGGCAAGTAATAACTGTGCCACACTACACAAGCTAGTTTCAAGTTAGTGATATGAGAATAATATTTATCTTAAAAGGTTGTTGGGAAGATTAAAGGGGATGATGCATGTGAAGGCTTTAGCTTTATGCCTGATACATAGTAGACATTTATCTGTTTAGCAAGTATTTATGGAGCATCTACCCTGTTCCAGGTTTGGGGAATACAGCAATAAATAAAATGAGCAGTGATCTGTGTAGGGAAAAAAATTGTGCCTCCATAGAAAACTATGTATCCTCAATAGCACATCATTCCAGGTTATCTAATTCTGATTCTACAAAGCTGTTTTACAACTCTGTAAGTTGTAGGAAACTGATAGCAGTATAAAATAATTCCTGTTGTAGGTGTATAAATTCTGTCCCACAGAGGTGCAACTGACTTCACAGTCCACTGTGGAAAAGGTGAATTTTGCCACCCCTTTACACATTCACATCACTCCTGATCTAAAAACGTGTCTGCTGTTTGGATTCTCCTTTGAGTTGGTTGTAGTATCTTTTCAGTTTCCACAGAATCTTAAACATGTGTTGATTTTTGTGTTTCATGAAAGTCATGCTTTTAACACTTTTGAAAATTATCCTTCAACCTTGTTAATTGTTCCATTTTTTAAAACTGATTTTAGCCAACAACTCTATTAATATCTTTCTGATGCCTTTGTTTGAGGCTTCCCTGGTAACTCAGATGCCAAAGAATCTGCCTACTGTACAGGAGACCCAGGTTCAATACCTGGGTTGGAAAGAGCCCCTGGAGAAGGGAATGGCTACCCACTCCAGTATTCTTGTCTGGAAAATTCCACGGACAGAGGAGCCTGGTGGGCTATAGTCCCTGGGGGCTTCCTTGGTGGTTCAGAGGCTCAAAAGGCTGCCTTTATTTAAAAGACATTAAATTTTAAACAAACTTCTCCCACCCTGCACCGTACAGTTTCTCCAAAGTCTGAGAAAAGTTAAATATGTTTTCACACACCAGCATTCAAAACCTTTTGCAAATTTCCTATTAGGATTTCTGCGCATTTCACTATGTCCAGAAGGCACCTGCTATTTTGTGGCAGATGTGTTTAATCAGAAGAGACGCTACTAGTGGTAGTAACTCCCTGCAGAAGCGCTCTTAACAGGCATAAGATGGTTAGAACACCTAAGAGGCATTAGGCTGGATAGATTTAAATCATCAGATTAGGCTTGAAGGAAAGAAATTTGTCTATTTTCTTGTGCTTGCAAGATTCTTTTCCCCAGCTTTCCGAGGCAGGGCTTGGAATGCTGATGAGGAAGCTCAACTGGGGCCAGGTGTAAGCTCACAGGCAACTTTCAGATTCTCTTTTAAGCACAGTTAAGAATCTTTTCAGGTTTGAGGCGATTTCAGCCTCTAGCTATGCCTAATATTCTTCCTGTGGTGGTCACTAAAGTCAACTCATTTCCTTCAGCATCAAGCCCTCCGTCTGTAAAGGGTTCTTTCCCCTGCCAACTTTAAAGACCTATTTTCATGGATGAGGCACTCAGAGTGCCCCAAAATATACAGTGTATTTTTAAAAACTATTTTAAATCTGTAAAAACTTTCCACATGGCCTGCTTCATGGAACAGTGATGGGAATCCTTTAGATGTCTGCAGGAATAAATACTTACTGTGTAAATGTCCCCTGTAGATGGTCAGTATTGATTTGTCATATTTCTCAATGGCCTCCTCCAAAATTAGTGACTATATCTGGTTCTTTTTGTGCTTCAGCCACTGCCCATTTGTACCTCATCCCCCTTTGCAGAATATTCCCCTGGGATGTAGCATCCTGGAACTTGGCAGTTCTCCTTATGCTATTTTTTTTAATTTTTATTTTAATTGGAGGCTAATTAATTACTTTACAATACCTATGGCTGATTTGTGTGAATGTATGGCAAAACCAACCTCCTTATGCTATTGAATAAAGGAAAATGAAAGTCAGTTGTGTCCGACTATCTGCGACCCCATGGACTATACAGTCCGTGGAATTCTCCAGGCCAGAGAATTTGGCCTGGAGTGGGTAGCCTTTCCCTTCTCCAGGGAATCTTCCCAACCCAGGATCAAACCCAGGTCTTCCACACTGCAGACGGATTCTTTACCAGCTGAGCCACAAGGGAAGCCCAGACCTTTAGGTTGTAGACTCCGTGCATTTGCTAACCTTCTGCTGTGGTCTTCCTAGTCTTTCATTATGGTTAGTTACCCATCCAGGCCAATGGGGTGTGCAGTTAACAAGTGTCAAAAGAAATGGAGTAATTATTTTACGTGCTGTACCTGTGAAAACAGTACTTTGTAAAATCCTGTATATCCCAGTAGAATGTGGGCTTGTTGAACCACCACACAGCCTCATCTGCATCCACACATTTTCTCGTCTTTATTGGATTTTGCTCTGGGTAGTGTGTCCTACTTTTGCATGTTTGTATGTTATATTTCTCTTTGGTATGAATTGCTCTACCTTTTTTAATTGAATCTCAAGCAGCATTTTATTTCTGCACTGTAAAGTTTTGACATCATCAGGGCATGAGTTTCCCATAAATCATTTTCCAATAACAGCACTTATTCTTCTTTGATAGAAAGCTTAGTAATGTTACTCTGTATTCCTCAGCATTCTTAAACCAAGGCTGCCGAGTTTGGTTGTCTTGATGATTCAGGATAATAGACTTCTGAATGTTGAAAGGGGCTTCAGAAGTCATCCCAAGTTTTATAGGATCAGTTTAAAAATACCCCTTTCAATGAAAAATATGCATGGAGATCATAATATCAGCTTCATTCCTAATAAAGCTTTTCTGAGAATGTCATTTAGGTCTTCAGATGAACACACCCCTTTCTCTGGATGATTCCAGCTTCCTTTCCAGCTTTAGTTCAGATACCACCTCCTACAAAAGCTTTTCTTACTCTTCCTCATCTGGGTTCAGTAACCCATCCTGTAGCTCCCAGGATAAACACTGTGATAGGACGTGTGATGTTGAGTTGATACTTGAAAAATGTAATTATTAGGAAGTTCTGCGGAGGTTTAGCTGAAACCCATCCTTAGATCCCGTTTAGGTTCCTGGGTTAGAAACCTTTGCTGAATAAAGCCCTCAATACAGATTCTCATGCCCGGCCTTCATGGAGCCATGGTACCTTCCCCTGGCCTTTTCTTCATCACAGTGGTCTGTTGCGTGGCCATCCCCAAATGCCTCCTCCCATATCCTTTCTTCATAAAGAAGAAAGTAAGTAGAAGACTTTTCTTCTAGTAAAGGTCTTGTTGGCTGCTACACTGAGAAGTTTTACATTGTCTGATGGGACTTCCCTAAAACTGTTTACCCTCTATCCCATCTGTCTTCTGCCTCTTGTTGCAGAAAACAGGTTCCTGTTCCCTTCTACAAACAACCTTTTCTGTCTCTACTTTCATGAGACTCCCCTTGTGTCCTCTGGATGTTTGCTTTCTCAGTTGTAGTCATCCTCTCGTCTTTAGCTACACCGGTGACCTCCTTTCTCTCTAAATACAGTTGACCCTTGAACAAAGTGGGTTTGAACTATAGAGGTCTACTTACACGCAGATATTTTTCAATGGCAACAGTACCACGTGGTCCATTGAATCCTCGGATGCAGGGAAACCATACACACGAAGGGCTGACTATAAATAAATAAATATATATATATATGTATACACACACATACACACACACACACATATACATATATTACAGGTTGATTAACCACCCTCATTGTTCAGGGGCCAACTGTAGTTTCATTCTAGCCCCTTGACCAGTCCGTTTCTATTAATACTCATTTCATTTATTTGTTACATCATAGTTAATTCACTTGTTTTATAAGATTTCTGTGACCACTACTGCATGCCAAGCAGAATACTATATCCAACAGCTTCAGAATGTTACACCCTTGCAGTTCAAGAGACTTATTCACCATGATGGACTATTTGTCTGGGCACAAATCAGTCTCAGTCAATTTTTAAAATTTTCAGTTTTTTAATTTAAAGTGAAATTTAAATTTATTAATTTAAATTAAAGTGAAATGTAAATTAAATTTATTAAATTGTAGTGGTGCAGGGTGCATTATCTGACCAAAACAGAATTAAGTTAGAAATCATTACCAAAATAATCAAGAAGTAAATATTTAGAAACTTAATGCACAACCATGTAACCACGTGGGAAAAAGGGGGTGGGGAGAGAATCACAAAAGAAAATAGAATGTATTTTGAACTGAATGATAGTATCAGGTTGGCCAAAATGTTCATTTGAGTTTTTCTGTAAGATGTTATGGAAAAACCCGAATGAGCTTTTTGGCCAACTCAGTAGAAAGATTAATGTTTCTAATGTTTTTGTGGCACAGCCTCAGTAGAACTTAGAGGAAAATCATTGCATGAAATGCCTGTATTAGAAAAGAAGGAAGACTTGAAGTCAGTGAATTAAAATTTTATCTTAAGAAGTTAGGAAGAATACTAATCTCAAAGAGCTAAAGTCAGTGAGACAGGAAACATACACACAATAGAGAAAATTAACAAAGGTAAAGTTGATTCTTTTCAACAAAAATTGATAAATGTCAAGGTAGACTGAACAAGGCGGGGTTGGGGGGGAAGTAGAATCAAGTGACAAATTGAGATACCACTAAACCTTCTACATGATTAAAAGAGCAGAAAATATTATGAACAAGTTTGTGCCCATATCCTTAACAACTTAGATGAAAAGGACTAATTTCTTAAAAACTATAACTTAACAAATCTGACTCCAGAAAACTAGAAAATTTAAATAGCCACAGATCTCTTTATAAGTTAAACTTTCAATTAGAACTTCCCATAGAGAAAGCTTCAAGCACACAAGTCTTTTTCCAGTGAATTAAGACAGTCAAGAATTAGCAACCAAACCTTTACAAATTCTTTCAGAAAATAGAGAAAAGGGGGAGTACTTCCAAACTCATTTTATTTGACCAGACTAATCCTGATACCAAAATCTGACAACGGTATTATAAGAATGGTATGGTACAGACCAATATCCTTCATGAATATAAACCTACAAACCTTGACAAAATACAAGCAGGTTGAATTTCACAGCAGACAAAAAGAATATTAGACGAAGGAGCCTGGTGGGCTGCTGTCTATGGGGTCGCACAGAGTCGGACACGACTAAAGCGACTTAGCAGCAGCAGCAGCATGTGTGTATAGGAGTGCCAGGTTGATTCTCTTTTTTAAAATCAGTGTTTTTCATCATGTTAAGCATATTAAACGTAAATGATGTCATATGATCATCTCATGAGATGCATAAATACCAGCTCTGACATGTAAAGAACTTGGATGTCATCACTCTGATCCTTACCACAAGAGAAGCTGGACACAGAGTTCCCTGGCGGTCCAGTAGTTAGGACGGTGAGCTCTCGCTGCCAAGCGTTCAAGTTCAATCTCTGGTTGGGGAACTAGCATTTCACAAGTCATATAGTGCAGGAAAAAAAATGCTGGACAAACTGAAAAACAGCAGGGGTATTTTTGGACCCAAAAGTCTGATGTCACAAGTCAGATCTCCATCCTGTAATTTAGAGAGAAAGGCACATGCTGGAGCTACATGCCCCCAAAGACTGCTTAGCTGGAACAGAGTTGACCCAATAATAAAGGTCAAAAAAATTGGACCCTTCACAAGGAAAATAAAAGAATGGCGAATAAGCATATAAAAATATGCTCAGCAGTGTTATTAGGAAGATGGAAGTAGAACCCAGTGAGATATCACTTTACGCCCAGTAGAATGGCTAAAATCCGAAGCATTGGCAATACCAAGTGTTGCTGAAGATATGAAACAACTGGATCTCTTGTACACTGTTGTGAGTAAGTATGGTGCCACCTGATGCAAAAGCTGAATTTCTTAGACAGTTAATCATACACTTATTAGATGATCCTGCCGTTCTACTCAGAGATATTTACTCAAGAGAATTGGAAACATATGTTCATAAAAATTCCAGTCCGCTCATATTCAGAACAGCATTACTCAGACAAAAATTTTAAATAAGACGTAAGTCTTCAAGAGTAAGATGGATAAACAAATTGTGATATATTCACACCAGAAATAATACAGAACCGTACAAAGGAACCAACTACAGATACCTGT
The DNA here is from genome assembly GCF_054371585.1 of Giraffa tippelskirchi. Classification (NCBI taxonomy): domain Eukaryota; kingdom Metazoa; phylum Chordata; class Mammalia; order Artiodactyla; family Giraffidae; genus Giraffa; species Giraffa tippelskirchi. The sequence goes on along the minus strand of NC_137280.1, from coordinate 33,027,865 downwards.
GACAACATGTATGAATCTCACATTGTACTCAGTGAAAGACATTAGAAAGAAAAGGACAAATACAGTGTGATTCCAATCGTATGAGAATCTAAAACAAAATGAGCTACAGTGATGGAGTGACAGCAGTGGTTACTTCTGGCTGGGAGGATGCCAGAGGGGAGACTGATTATAAAAAGGAGCAAAGAAACTTTCTGTGCTGATGAAAATGCTCTGTATCTTTGTCAGAGTTTATTTGGCACCTCAAGGATGTGAAATGTATCATAAATAAGTTAAATCTCAAAGTTAGTTTTTAAAAGCTTGTGTGTTTTCCAGCTTTTCTAAAATGGACATACTGTCTTTAAAAGGGAAAAATGGAATATCATCCTGCATCATTACATACTGGTTATAGAATCATTTATGTTAAAGGTAGATATGGTTTTATATTCATTTATCTATAATAATAATATATATAATGAGACTGAGTTTGCAAATCCACTTTTATGCATTTTTCACTGGAAGAATAATCAGATACCAGAGCATTCTTATATAGAAAGGTATAGTTTTACCAGTTGTTGGAAAATTACACTGCTGATGAAGAAAGAGCAGTTCTCTTGTATTGAAATTCTTATTGAGCCTACAACTGTGTGTCCAAGACACTTGTATTTCACAGATGAGTTAAATTTCACGAAGTATTTGTTGCAATAGCAGATAGTTGGTACTTTTATATTTTACTCATTAATTTGTTGTTCAGTTGCTAAATTGTGTCTGACTTTTGCAACCCCATGGACTATATAACACAGGAGGCTTCCCTGCCTTTTACTATCTCCCAGAGTTTGCTCAAATCCATGTCCACTGAGTCAGTGCTGCTATCTGACCATCTCATCCTCTTCCACCCCCTTCTCCTTTTGCCTTCAGTCTTTCCCAACATCAGGATCTTTTCCAATGAGAAAAGCCACCTGGCTCTTTGCATCAGGTAGCCAAAGTATTGGAGCTTCAGCATTAGTCCTTCCAATGAATCTTCAGAGTTTACTTCCTTTAGTATTGACTGATTTGATCTCCTTCTTGTCCGAGGGACTCTCAAGGGTCTTCTGCAACACCAGAATTCGAAAGCATTAATTCTTTGGTGCTTAGCCTTCTTTATGGTGCAACTCTCACATCCATACATGCCTACTGGGAAAACCATAGCTTTGACTGTATCAACCTTTGCAGAGTGATGTCTCTGCTTTTTAAGATGCTGTCCAGGTTTGTCATAGCTTTCCTTTTTTTTTTTCAATTAAAAACTACTCTCACCACCATTTTATAAACCAAAGAAAGTTTAACAGCAACAACAACAAAAAAACCCTCATGGTTTAGATAAAAATGGAGTACATTTTACTGTGAGAAAAACATACATTGTTTTTTATTTCTCCCACTTTCATCACAGATCAGCACTGCTTTGTAAGCTAGCTTAAAGAAACTACTGCTCTTGGGGGACATTTTTTGATATTCTAAATACATCATTTGTTTAATAGTAGAGATGGTGTTTGGCAGGATAAGAGTGGAAGTTGTCACCAAATGAACTATTTGTTGTTTCACAGATCAGAATGAGAACAGAAGGAATATTCTTTAAAAAAAAAAAAAAAAAACAGCAGCATAGATTTAAATACACCGCATATACTGCTGTTCTTGTTTCATCTGCTGACTGCCCTCTGTGGGATTATTGTAATCCAGACTCCTCTCACATGTGGGAGGGTTGTTATGGCTACCAGTTCTCTCTCAGATGACCTTCCCCCTACCCTTACCATCTTAATAGGTTTCATAGTTTTGGAAACAGACTCAAGGAGAAGGCTTGCCTTGGTCCCACGTCCAGGAAATGGGGAGCTGGAGTCAGGAACTAGTGTTTTAAACCCTTACACCAGTGCCACTCTCGCTCACAAGATACCCTTTTCCCAGCCAGCACCAGATAACAGACCCGGCTTCTGAGACCTGAGAAATGGCTGGTGCCAGCCAGGAGGAATCTTCTTACCAAAGTAGCAATTCTGGAGCAGTCTTGCTTTAGAAAATCCATTGTAAGTCAGACGGAGAAGGAGAAAAATCATATGACACCCCTTATATGTGAAATCTAAAAAAAAATGGTATGAATGAACTTACAAAACAGAGACTCTCAGACTTAGCGAACTTATGGTTGTGGGGGCGGAGAGGTATAGTTAGGGACTTTGGGAAGGTCATGTACACAATGCTATATTTAAAATGGATAACCATCAAAGACCTATTGTATAGCACGTGGAACTCTGCTCAGTGTTATGTACCAGCCTGTATGGGAGGGGAGTTTGAGGGAGAATGAATACATGTATACGTATGGCTGAGTCCCTTTGCTCTTCACCTGTGACTACCACAACATCGTTCATTGGCTATACCCCAATATAAAATGTTTTTGGTGTAAATTTTTTTTTTTAAAAAAAGAGAAAACCCTTGACATCTTAAATACTGTCTACTGTATTTTGGAGATTTTCTATGTGCAAGAGGCTCTGCTGAGAACTGTCTGCCTGTCAGGTACCTATAACTGGAACCATCAGTGTTGGCGAGTTAGTAGCTTTCTATCTTGCAGGCTGTCACAGGTGAGGAAGTGAGGCCCAGACTTCAGTGAGTGACTCAAACTGAGCACTTAACATCAGCAGGACCTCCCACACAGGCTTGTTGGGAGATGAGAGGAGTGAGAACATACTTAAAACAGTGCCTGGCACAGGGTGCTGCTGCTGCTGCTGCTAAGTCGCTTCAGTCGTGTCCAACTCTGTGCGACCCCATAGACGGCAGCCCACCAGGCTCCGCCATCCCTGGGATTCTCCAGGCAAGAATACTGGAGTGGGTTGCCATTTCCTTCTCCAGTGCATGAAAGGGAAAAGTGAAAGTGAAGTCGCTCAGTCGTGTCCGACTCTTAGCGACCCCATGGACTGTAGCCTACCAGGCTCCTCCATCCATGGGATTTTCCAGGCAAGAGTACTGGAGTGGGGTGCCATTGCCTTCTCCGTGGCACGGGGTAGGAGCTCAATAAATGTTACCTTCCATCCTCCTCATTATTGGCCTATGTTTAGTGAGTGAGAAGCATTTCATGCTTACACTAGAAAAGCAGGACAGCATCAGTTCCAGGTTACCAGACTAGGAGACTCCTCCTCCGTCCTCTTATTCACCTGTGTAAACAGAAGCCCAGAGCTAAGCTGATCTGTGCAAGGGCACACAGATTTTTGGATTACCAGGAAATGTTAAAAGCTAGGTCACATCACCATGGAAGAACAGGAGACCCATTCTTAGGGAGAGTCTAGCAGGTTGCCTCGCTTAGAAGTAATCAGAGTGGGGACCTGAAACAGACAAGACTGCCTTTCAGTGAGTGTGTTTTTCCAGTTCCAGGAGCAGAGTGAAGGTTTTATAGCCATCAACTCAATCTCATAGTTCTTAACTTTTTCAACCAAATCCAGCTTTTCCTTCTCTTCCTTCTCTTTATTCCACCTTTCCAGTCCTTTAAAAGAATGTCACTACGTTATACTAAATCAGCTATGATCCAAGATCTAGCTTCCATTGCCCCTTACTTTGAACACTGAGCTTTTTACCCTGTCAGAGAAATTAAGTTGATGAAGCACTTAATCTGTCCTGAGAAGTCCCTGTTTGCTTTTCAGCTTCTGTATCCATTTGATTCCTTTTTTCCTGATGGTTTTATTAATTATGCTGTCTTGTTTTCCATTTTACTTTGTGTGTTTTGGGAACATGCTAAAGTCAGATTGCAAAATTGGAGTTCCCCTCCCCTTGGTTTTGCTCCTAATCCCTGTTTGAAAATTCATATATGTGTACTCCCTTCTTGTCAAGTCAGATTTCCCATCTGCATGGAGCCCAGGTTTTATGGGCCAAGCCTCTGTCACTGCACGCTATTGGGGGATTGGAAATTATGCCCTTTTAGAGGCCATCTGCTAAGTGGACCAATGACTCTCCTCCTTCAGATGGCTTTGTTTACAGTGATAAGCATGATGCTATACATTATTGATGGAGAAAAACTGAAGCCCACATGCGGGACTGATTCTATTAATTTTTAAGAGCTTATGGCAGTGTTTGGATGAAATGTGATTGTCCTCAAGAGGTCTTGGCCAGCATCATTCTAGACCATTTGTATTTGCACTCTGATGTTCCTCCTGCAGAGTTTCATTAGGTATAGTTTCCAATTCCCATATTTACTTTAGAGTATGGCTGTTAAGGGTTTAATTGCTCTTGACAACCTTCAGATCTTGGAAAGTTATGAAAGATTAGAGAAAACAAGGACTGTGATGGAGTCCCCTCCACTGTTGAGTTGCCTTGGCCAAGTCTGTTTAGCCTCTCGAACCTTACAAAGTTGATGTTAGTTATTATTGCTGTTGTTGTAGATATGTAGCTGAATGGACTCCATACAAAGGTTTGTAAGATGCAAAGGAGAGTATAAAAATTACTTTGCAAATGGTAAAGAATGATGAAATACGTGTGTGTGTGTTAAGTGAAAGTATTAGTTGCTTAGTCGTGTCCAACTCTTTGCGACCCCATAGACTGTTCCCCTCCAGGCTCCTCTGTCCATAGTATTCTCCAGGCAAGAATACTAGAGTAGGTAGCCATTCCCTTCTCCAGGGTATCTTCCCTACCCAGGTATCGAACCTGGGTTTCCTGCATTGTAGGCAGATTCTTTACTTTCCGAGCCACCAGGGAAGCCCCATATGTATGTGTGCATATTATACATAATATATGTGTATGTATAGTTCTTGTTTTCACTGTATAATTATGGCCCTAAAAATTATCAGCTTCAATTTCCCAGGGCACCAAAATTTTGCTTCACCCCATACATTTTTAAAGTAGTACTAATTATTGTAAATAAATATCAACTTATCTCCCAAACAAATACTTAGCATCAAATACTCTCAATACATTTCTCTAGTAACTCAGAGTGTAAAGAGTTTAGAAGATTTAATTCTTGATAATTAAGAAAATTACCATGTTGGGGACAACCATTTATTATTAAAAATATTTGGGTGTTTGCATGCCAAGCACTCTAGTAAGTATTTTGCATGTATTTTATCTTCATGAACCCCATAAGGTATTGTTATTCCTGATTTGCAAATGAGAAAATATGAGACTCGGAAAACTTGGTATCTTATGTCATGCAAGCCTGAAAGTAGCAAAATCAAAGTTTAAAGCCAGGGCCATCTGAATACAAAGCTCATGTTTTGACCTCTATGCTCTAAAGATAGCACCATATAAGTACAAGTGAGTGATACAGAAAATAAACGTGGGAATTAGTACCAAAGAGAATTTGAGAAGGAACCCTTATCTATGGTTTATTAGAAACTCTGCTTGGAGGAGGCTGAGCTCATTTGTATGAAATTTTAGAAGAGAAAGTCCCTGAAACATCAAACTGTGTTTGTATATTTGGTTTGATCCTGATAGAATTTGAAAAGAAAATATAACAACTTGTGAGCCACAAACCTCACCACTCCCTGTTGCCTCAGACCCTGCCTTTTGACATTTGTGTTAGACCTGCCTGAGCCTGCAAACATTTGGATTTCTGAATTCTGAGGAGAAAAACAGCAGTGGAGGTGGAGATAGATCAGAGGAGTAGATTGAGAGCTTCACTAGAGAAGGCTTGAGTGTCAGGTTATGGAAATTAGATTTTCCTCTCTTGAGTGTCATTCAACAGCCATCAGTGGTGAAGCATCTTTAATGATGAGTGAAATGATAAGCTCAAAGCACTCCTGGAAAAAAATCAAATGCGCAGATGGGTGACATCACCAAGGTATGACTTGTTGGCCCAGGTGGATTCTTAAGCTGTTAGATAGGTCTTTCACCAATCTCTAGCTTTTCCTCTTTCTGGTTACCAGAGGTGGTTTCATACCTAACTCCCTTTCCACAAAGCCCTCATGCCCGCCATTCCTCTTAGCATAGAGATCAGTAGTGATGAATTGTCTCAGTATCCCTCCCTGCAATATTATCTGCATTTTTACCCCTCCTTAACTGTTTCCCTTATGTCTCTGAGGGGGAAAAAAAATCCCAAGGCCAGTACCCTAACCATGCTCTTCTTTCTGCCCACATGCCCTTTCTCCTCCCCTAATCCAAGAATCTTATTCATCTGTTTTTCCCTTCTTTCTCTGGCTTCAGATTTCTGCCTCCACTTTCAGTTTGAAAACATGCTGTATCCTACCTACACCCTCCCCCCCTTGCTATTTTTACTCCCATCTCGGTGATCTAGGATTTCTGTCTTTCTCCTAAGCAATCTCCTATGATCCAACTTTATGGCTCTCTGGGAAACCATCTTTTGTCATTTTACACCAGACTGGACCAGCTCACTTCCTGCATTGACATTGCATACACACTTTCTGTGTATGTGTGTATAGATATATATGTGTGTATATGTATATATGTATATATATGTAGATGCAAGCTTCCCAGGTGGTGCAGTTGTAAAGAATCCACCTTCCAATGCAGGATATGTGAGTTCCATTCCTGGGTCAGGAAGATCCCCTGAAGAAGGAAATGGCAACCCACTCTAGTATTCTTGCCTGGAAAATTCCATGGACAGAGGAGCCTGATGGGCTGTGGTCCATGGAGTTGCAACGAGTCAGACACAACTGAGCATGCATGCATGTATATATATGTTTGTGCATGTATGTGTGTGTGTGTGTGTGTGTATATATATAGATGTAGATGTGTGCACTTCCCAGGTGGCACTAGTGGTAAAGAACCTGCCTGCCAATGCAGGAGACATAAGAGATGCGGGTTCAATCCCTGGGTTGAGAAGATCCCCTAGAGGATGGCACAGCAACCCACTCCAGTATTCTTGCCTGGAGAATCCCATGAACAAAAGAGGCTGGTGGGCTACAGTCCATGGGGTCTCAAAAAGTCGGACACAACTGAAGTGAACTAACCAACCCATGTAGACGTATATATGTATATAAACAAAAGCTACTGGATAAAATCCAAACTCTTAAGCTTGGCATAAATATTCCTCAATTTCATTTGAGTCATTCCTTGTGTCCACCGATTCTACAACTGCAGTAGACCGCACTAATTCTTGTCGCAATATATTCACCTAGTGAGCTTTTAGTAATTTTCAAGACCTAATTCCAATTATTCCTCTCTTCCCTCCTTCCCTGGACCTTTCCAAGCAGAATTAATTTTTCCATCCTGTATTTTCTTTACATAATTTTTAAGCAACAAATGACAGCTATTACTGTTAATATTATAAGACGTATCATTTGGTTACATGTTTATCTGCTTTCCATCAGCCCAGAAACTCCCCTAGGGTAGAAAGAGCATCTGATTTATCTTACCATCTCTAGCTGTGTTAACCCAATGCCTGACATAAAATAGGAATTTAATAAGTGTTGATTGGATTAAATTGAGTTTATTCTTCCTTTGATAGGCTGAGCCCTGAACTTAAAGCTGTTCTTCATTTCCGTTGATAAGAATACTTTGATTAGTCCTTCAGTTTCCTGATTTGCCTCCTTTTCATGAAGCTTATCCTATCCTTTCCTGTCTGTGATGTCTTATAATTACAGTCCATGGATAATCAAGTCTCTCTTCCCATCTCATTCTTAGAGAAGCCCCATTTTACTTTTTTAAAGAACTCCTATTCAAAATGTGTACCGAGCCCCCAAATGCCATCTTTAAGTATACTTGAATGACAGACTCTCAACATTTTGCAGAATTCAGAGTCCCATATTTCCTTCAGACAGGTCTTCCCAAGGATGTTTTGGCAGGTTGTGTCTGGCTCTCTGCTCAGTGCCAAGAGTGGTTGTCACCATGTCGTGGAAGCTTGCTGGGCCCACTGAAATTCAAGAGACAGGTGTTATCTTGTAGGGTGGAAAGAATATCCTTTGTCTGAAAGCTTCTGTTTAGGGCAGCAGGGCAGGAATATGGAATCTGTCACACCATAGCTATGTTTAGTGCTGGTTTGCCTGTGTTTCACAAATAACAAGGGATAATACAAATGTAGTGTTATGGATTTTGTCATCTAAACGTCTGGACTTGGGTGCAGTAGTGCTAGATTGAATCCCAGCCCTTCATGGCAAATTAGCAAACCCCAAACTACCTTAATGACATTGATACTATCTCAGAGATTATAATTAACAAAAGAAATGAGAACAGTGAGTGACTGGAATTGCTAATATGGAGCAGTTTTAACCAACAAAATTGGCAATTGCATTAGGTTTCCCATAATAGTGGAATGATGTATCTTCTCTAAAGGAAGTAGATAATAGTAGGTAATGCTTTTGAGAATTTTCTAATATGCAGGGATCAGTATTAAATACTTTTTATGCATTAATGATTATAAAGAGAGTTATCCTTCTCTTTATATATGGGCAAAATGGACAGGGAGGTTTCAACTCTCTCAAGCTCACCTAGCTAATAGGATGCAATGGATAATACAATATCAAGGAAAGGACTCTTTGGACCCAGAAGTCAGAAAACATTTTTTGTGAAGGGCCAAGTAGGGCCATTTGGTTTTGCAGGCCATATGGTCTTCTCACAAGTACTGAACTCTGCCTGTGCAGCATGTAAATGAATGAGGTGACTGTGTTCCAATAAAACTTTATTTCCACAGGCTGTAACCAGCAGACCCCTATTCTAACCTCTTCCTTTCTCTGCCCAAATATGTTTTCTCAGTGATGATTATAAAAGAAATGTAGAAGTCATAGTTTTTTAAAAACATGCATTACCTTTTTCCTTTTTGTGTATATTCAATATAGAAAAATTAGAAAATATGTACACAAAAAGGAAAAGTATGTATTAGATTCGCCAAAATGTTCATTAGAGTTCTTCCATAACATCGTATGGAAAAACCTGAGCCAACTTTTTGACCAACTCAGTGAAATACCACTTTAATTCCAACATCCAGAAATAATCACTGGTACAAACGTTTTGTTGTGCACCCTTTCAGATTGTTGTCTCTACACACGCCTTTGTAAGAAATGGCGTTATACCTTAGAGAGTGGAATAGCCTTCCGTTTTCCACTTAAAAATATGCAGCAAGTGCAGTTCTCTGTCAGTTGGTGAATGCAGAATATTTTCTTCGGCTGTTAGTGGTCATTCTCTGGATGTCGTGCATGTCTCCACTTTCCAGATAAATTCTTTATCTGCTCTCATACGCTTCCCCTTCAGCACCTCATCCTCCCTTCTCCCGCTCTGCCTGACGTATATTCTTCATTGTATTCTGAATTCTCCTTCCTCATACTCTAACACACACAGAAGTTGATGATGACTTCATGTTGACTCCGTCGCTCAGACGTGTCTGACTCTGTGACGCCATGGACGGTAGCCCGCTAGGCTCCTCTGTCCATGGGATTTTTCAGGTAAGAATACTGGAGGGAATATTGCCATTTCCTCCTCCGGGGGATCTTCCAGACCCAGGGATCCAACTTGTATCTCCTGCATTGCAGACAGATTCTTTACCTGCTCAGCCAACACACACAGAGGTGCCTGCAAAACACTGCAGTCCCAAGCCCCTTAATCTCCATGTCAATAGCTCTCAGTTGTGCAGTTGAGAGTCACAGTTTTCTTTCGCTAGCATTGGTACCTCTGACCCAGTCAATCGGATTCCTTCATCATAGCTCTGGTTGTGGCCAGCACAGTAGAGAAATCAGCTCCAGAGGTAAACAGGCAGCAGAAAAATAGTCCATCTCCAAATTCCTGTTATTGTCCTCTATAGATGCCACCCTTGAGGACAGCATAATTTCTTTGAATGTTTTCTTTCTGTCAGTTTCCTTCTTCCTCAGGGCTGCTCCAAAGGGGAAGCTTACAGCTTTTCTTAAATTCATTAAATTTTCAATGTCCTTTCCCAGTGGTTGGTACCCAGAAGGTAACACAAGACAGGAGGGCATTACAGTTCCTCCCAGGGAAAAGACATACGTAAGAGTTTCAGAAGGTTGCATGTTGCCACAGTGGCCTTCTTTATAAATCTTTCAGGGGATGCTGAACATTTCTAGAAGTGACAGCTGGTGTCATTTTGGAAGGATCTTAACTCCAAACCTGCCATTGGGTGGTAAATTCACAGTAAAGATCAGATGAGCACATAGAAAAAGGAGGACGAGATGTAGTCTTCCGGTTTTGCAAAATATGCTCCCACTAAGTTTAAAGTAAAAGTGTTAGTCATTCAGTCATGTCCGACTCTTTGTAATCCCATGAACTGTAGTCCACCAGGCACCTCTGTCCATGAAATTCCTCAGGCAAGAATACTGGAGGGGATAGCCTTTCCCTTCTCCAGGGAATCTTCCCAACCCAGGGATCGAACCTGGGTCTCCTGCATTGCAGGCAGATTCTTTACCTTCTGAGCCACCAGGGAGGCCTCCTACTAAGTTTAGGTCAAAGATTAGTCTCAACAAACGTAGACTACAGAGTAAAGGATGCAATTACAATTGGGTGGATACAGACAGAAAGTGCCCGGTAGAATATAAGAAGGAGGCCATTTGTTTCTCTAAGCAGTGACTTAAATGTGTTCAGCTAACTATTCTGAGGATGTCCCCACAATAGTGTAGATTTTGTTACTCATAAGAAATTTCCCACTGATATTCATATCACACTTAAAATTTATAGAGGGGTATTTCACACATATCATCTAACCTCAGAACCCTCTTGATAACAGTATTAATGAGAATCTCTTTTCAGATGAGGAATATAAAACTAAGAAAAGAAAAATGACCCAGACCACATAGCCAGTAGATGGCAGTACTCAACTCTGACACCAAAGACTACATTTTTTTTGCTCCAGTCCAAGTTTATTTCACCTTCCTTACTCCCCTCATTTTGCCCTTGTTAAGTAAATCCTGTGTACAGTCATATTTGGCTATTATAGAACATTCTATGCTATTATATGCTATAGAACATGCAAACTATAGGGAAACATTTTTGAAGCCAAGGAGAAGATTATCTTAGCAGATTGAGAACTCTAATCTATATAGCCCAGGCTGTTCAAGATCTTTTAATACGGAAGGTACTCTTTACCAAAAGATATTGTTACCTTTAACTAGAACTATTAGAGAAGGGAAAATTACAGTGAAACTCTTCTGAGATAATTAGTAAAATGTCAGGGACAGATGGACTTGAAACTATGGGGAAAAAAAAAAAAAGTATGTTCTACTGATCACACATTGGCAAAACCTGCTTCCTGATTGGAAAACTCTACTTGTCATTTTTTTCTGCTTTTTATTTAAGAAATTAGCTGGCTTGCTTTTGGAAGTTTTTGTAGTCTGTGTCTTTCCTTCTTTATCACCTCTGGCTATACACATTTAAGTTAGATTTTCTTAGTACATTAAAAAAGAAAGACTAGGAAATGAATTGAACAATTCTACTCTCTGCTTGGAAGCAGTATCAATAGAAATGATTGTTGTATGAACCATTAAGGGAAAAACCAGGTCCCATTCAGAAGGTAATGGATGCTACAGCTCCTATCTTGGAAACTTCATAGTTTAAAAGGATAACTGTTACAATTATGCTCTCATTTATTGGGAACCCACTACTTTTTAATTTGCAAGAACTGACCCCGTCCATAGAAATGACACACGGTAGGCACTGAAGAAATAAAGATTGAGTTAATGGCAGGCAGAAGAGATAGAAGAGAAAACCGACCCAAAAGAAAACCAGCTATGTGTTAGCCAAGTAAACTCAGGTAGGTCACACATGGAAATGGGGCTCCAGTTCTTCATCTGCAAAACAGTGGAGTTTGAATAGAAAACCTCTCAAGTGTGTTTTAACCATAAGATTCTAAATCAGGTGTTTAGCAGTTGAATATTAAGGAAATCTTCGTTAATAACAGGTTATTATGCAAAATGGCATGGTGAATTGCACTGCTCACTAATTTATCTAATTTTGTTTTAGGGCCCATTTATATCTTAACAGTGTTTGAAAATAATATTTATTTTCTGTTGCAAATATCCTTTAGTTTGGTTTCCTTTTTTATTCTAGGAGTTTGTTTACTTCCTGAATATTTTATTGTTCTATTGAAGTTTAATTATTCACTGATTAACAAAATAATTTGTAATTTATTATAAATTGCTAATTTACAAATCATTCATTACCTGATAATTGTTTAATTATCTTTAAATTAGTGCTCATTAATTTACTCAATAAACATTTGCTGAGCAATTACTAGATGGCCAGCACTAGCAGAATGGAAACACAAGCCCATAGTGGGAAGAAAGTTGGGCTTCTTTAGAGAAAGAATTCACTGCCTGTGGTTTTCTGGAGTACTGGATCTTCTTCCATGCAAACACCTATATTCACAACATCTCCTTATTAACCTAATTCCCTTTAGCTTCATTTAGAAAAAAAAATCCCTAGAAAGATGACATTTAGAAACTTTTATCTGCTGCAGTTCATTTCTAAGATTGTTCAAAGGAAAACACCTTTGATAATCCAGAAGACTTTGAAAAATCAAAATGCGTGAAGTTAATGGAATCATCAAAATTATATTTGTGTACTATATAATCCTCTGGAAAAGGGCATGGCAATCCATTCCACTATTTTTGCCTGGAGAATTCCATGGACAGAGGATCTTGGTGGGCTAATGCACAGGTATTACTCTTCAAGTAACTGTAGATGTGAGCTGGGCTTGAGGGATGAAAAACAGATTTTGAGGGGAAAAAAATGTGGAAAGTTAATGGGGTTAGATGAGGCTGAAGGATTATTTCCTGATTCCATTGTGTTAGTTTCCCAGGTGGTACTAGTCAGGCTAACCAACCCAAAATGAATGAAGCTGTAAACCACAAAATGGTTCGATTTTCCTCACATAGGACAATTCCCTCGATCTGGAATTTTGGCAGCTGCAACATTCAGTTCAACAGCCTAAATGTTATTTTAGATGAAACCATGTCTTTGTCATTTGATTCTGCCCAAGTTTAAAGATTTCCTTGATTCCAGCTGATTCCCTGGGGCATGTTAGAGATGGACTGAAGTAAAAGCCTAGTGTCATTGATTACTCTTTGCCAGAATTTGAGTAACATGCCCTGAATAAAACATTAATGCCTCTTGGCCTAAATTCTTTACTGGATCTGATTAACTTCTGACAATTATGGTTAATAAGAATAGGTAACACAGTTAATAATAATAAAATTATGAAGCTCAACACTTCATACCACATTTTGTCTGTGTCTTTCACTACACCCAGCATCTAATGCCATCTTACTGGGACTTAGATGGACAGTGCATATTGCAAACTGCCTCCCTGATTTCACTTCAGTAGGAACTATTAAACTATTATTGGCACTCAGCTGCCCTGATAGAAAGAAAACCCTATTCTCCTCTTAGAATCCTGAAATTTGATGTCTATCTTCACTGTGTTGAGGGAAGTGTCTCCAAAAACTTTAAAAGGAAGAGGGAAAACCACACTCAATGAATGTGAATGTTGAGACAGGCTTAATGGGAGATCTCTGAGCCATCTGAGGCCCCAGGCATTGTTAGTTTGAGGAAGCCCTCTTAGTTCTAGCATGAAATGGGCAGATTCTGACTTGTCAGTTGCCACTTCAGCGTGTGCAGCGTGCCCTGGAGGTTTACTTCTTTGTCTTACATGGGCAGATTGGTTAGAGCATTCTTAAAACATACTTGGGAAAGGAGCCTGTCGATCCTAGAGAAGAATGGCTACTGAAGACCTGAGGCTACCACAGAATTGCCTCATTCCTTCTAAGTCTTTCAAAACCTTCCACGAGTTGGCTTCATGGTGTGCTTCTCTAATGGCTCAGCAGTAAAGAATCCACCTGTAATGCAGGGGACGTGGGTTCTATCCCTGGGTTTGGACGATCCCTTGGAGAAGGAAATGACAACCCACTCTAGTATTCTTGCCTGGGAAAGCCCATAAATAGAGGAGCCTGACTGGCTACAGTCCATGGGGTCTCTAAGAGTCAGACACAACTTAGAGACTAAACAACCATCACATCTTGAACCAAAAGCAGACTCTCCAAATTCTCATTCAGTCAAATAAAATGTTTTCCAGTTAATTGTGGCTATTTATCAAGAAGTGTATTTTCTTCCTCATGTCATTCTCAAAACACAAAGCAACTAATCATTGGTAACAGTCTACACACAGAAAAGTACTACTTTAGAACAGGGTTATCTTCATTTTTATAGTGGTTTTTTTCTCAAGTTTGTCAAAGGAGATGGGTCTTGGCTGGTGACAGGAGGTACCCTTGTGTTATATATATTTGTTGTTCAGTCACTAAGTCATGTCTGACTCTTTGTGACCCCATGGACTGCAGCACACCAGGCTTCCGTATCCTTCATTATCTCCCGGAGCGTGCTCAAACTCACGTCCATAGAGTCAGTGATGCCATCCAACCATCTCATCCTCTGTCACCCCCTTCTCTTCCTGCTCTCAATCTTTCCCAGCATCAGGGTCTTTTCCAGTGAGCTGGCTCTTCGTATCAGGTGGCCAAAGTATTTGTCTTATTTCACTTTAGAGATACCAGTGAAATAATAAAAAGTCTTGTGTGGAAGCCAAAAAAAAAAAAAAAAAGAATTGAAACCTTTTGTAAAATAGTCTTTTCCAGACATGTTTGTTTGTCAAGGATTTTTTTGTTTTGTTCTAAAGGAGCGGGTAGCCTTTTCTTCTGAAAGACAAGAGCTGGTGATGGAATTTTTCAGCTGAACTTTGCAGTTGGCCGTGTAATTTTTCAGTTAAATTGTGCAGTTGTTTTGAGCTCCTCAAGGGGGAGCTTCCACACAAGTTAACTGCGGTAAGCTCATGAGTTCCTCTTGACTTTTGGTAGGTAGCTCCTTTTACCTCCACTTAGTCCTGGTAGGAGTCTCCCTTTGATATACAAGTTTTACTGTTTTCATGGACATAAAGGAAGTGACATACAGCCAATGTGACACACAACCAATGATAGAAGTTTTTAAAACTTCTATCAAATTGTAAATTAATTGTTTTATTTGTAAATTAATCAGCTTCAATGTTAAGTGCCCTACAGCATGTAGGACACAGATACCTTACAAGCGTGGTCAGTCTTGGCCCAAACTGGGTCAAGAAAGCAATGACAATTGGGTCTTAGACATGTACTTTTAATTAGAAAATTTTCTATAGGATTATTCAAACCTATCATTTCATACTGCCATATGAGTGATGCCTTCTTTTTATGGTTAATATGAAAGGGATTACTCTCATTCTTTAGTAGATCTCAGGAGTTATTCCTCACCCCACCTCCAAACCCTGTCCCTTCAACACAGATGTATTTCAGTGTGGATTATGTTTTTATTCTCACTTTTAATATCTGAATATAAGGACTGGGTAAATCCCACAGAGACTCCTTTTTCAAAAATAAGAGGAAAGATAAATGAATAACTTTGTTTAACCTCTACTTAGAGTTGAAATAGATAGGGTATATAAAAGACTTAATTTTTCTCCAAACAGATGCTGGAAGGTTATTTCCTCTTGCTTTTTTTTTTTAAGAAAAAAATTGAGATATAACACACTGTCCCTAAACTGTGATTTTTGGTGGGTGTTTATTTGCTCTAATTCAGCCTCCCCACTTTCTTCTGAGGTAATTTCCCTGGGGAGAAAGTTGAGACAAGGAGTAGATGCAGAGTAGCACTTCTCTTTAGGATTTTTGGAAATATAATGCCCTTTTGTGAAAAATACAATCATTTAGAGGGAAATGATTCTTCTGTTTTAACTCTGAATACAGTGGGAGGATTTCTGTAGAATATAACTATTTGTAAATGTTTTATGTAAGCAGGCTTTAACCAAACACCTGGTAAATGTTGCACAGTTTATTAATGACTTGCAAACCCTCCAAGTTGGGAAATAAAACTATGCCATTATGATTGGTCGTTTGGCAGATAGTCAAGCCTGCCAGCAATTGTTTAATACCTTTTTGCCCATAAAGCCTCTGAATCACTGAAAACATTGAAGATTTCAGCAGATTTCCCTTCCACCCCCTGACCAAATCGCTCAATTATCTTCCATAAAGTATTCTACTATTCTTTCAAATTTGAAGTAATAAAAAATGACTCTGAGCAATGTTATAAAATGTATATTACATTGTTTCTACCTGTCTAAGACCTTTCAAAAGCTATGGCGCGTTCTTTGTTCTCTTCCTGGATTCGTTTAACACCTATTGCATGCGTGAAACTAGATTATGTGCTGGAGGGCTGGAAAGAAGGGTGAAAAGCAGTAGGACACAAGATGCCACCCTCAGAGATCCTAAAGTACTTTTGAGTTTCAGTCTCCCTACCTGTGAGTTAAGTAGCATCACTAAGCAATATACAGTTAACTGTCAAGAGGATGGTACAGAAGGTGAATTCTCTAGGAATGCAGAGGTGAAGCTGTTGTAGGATGGAGTGGACTAAATTGATTCTGGAGTTCCAAAATTTAAGCTAGACTGTTAAGAATACGTAGGATTAGGAGGGCCAGAAAAGGGGGAAAGAGCACCATCAGAAAAAAATAGTACTTTGAATACGCCAAGTGTTTTAGGGACAGTGCACAAAACTGAATGATTAGAAACAGAGTGGTTTTTATTAGGAAAGTGGCTTGAAATAAAAGTTCTTGTTGTATTGATTCTATATTGCTATTAAAGGTACATAATACACACGTACCCTCTCAAGGGGTGGCTTACAAATATTTATTGAGCTCACAAGTTCACAGCCTAGTGATTTAGGGTAGATTTGATGAGTGGTCCTTCCGGGCTTGGCTGGGCTCATCCACTTGTCTGTGAGCCAGTTGGCTGTTCATTTGTGTGGAACAGACTTAACCAGGATGACAGGGACAAATGGAGCCTCTGCACTGCTGCCCTGTCCCAGGCTGACCTGGGCATATCTTCTCATGGCAGTGGTAGAGGTGCAAGAGAAGAGAACTCCAATCTTACAAGTGCTATCCATTCTTCTGCCTGCAAAACAGTTGCTAGCATTCTCTTGGCCTAAACAAGTCACAGGACCACTCCCTCCCACCCCACTATGGAGTGTATCCTAGATATACACAGCGAACTGTTGCAGTTATCTATTGTTGCTCAATGAAATATTCCAAAACTTAGTTGCTTAAACACAATTTATTAGACTTCACAGGTTCTGTGGATTAAGAGTTCAGGGAGAGCTTAGCTGACCTAGTCTTCTGATCATCATGATGTCAATGGTACTCATCTGATAGACTGTTCTGGATGATCCAGGGCAGCTTCACTCATGTGCCTGATGTCTTGGCTAGAAGTCTAGGCTCAGCTGAACTTTTGATTGTACTTTGTTCCAGCTTGATGAGGTCTTAGGGAGACTCAAAATCCTTTCATGGTGCAAGCTTTTCGCACAGTCAGCCTCACAAAAGAGCTAGGGCAGGAACCACATGGCCTTTTCTGACCACACAGTAAGCTCTGCTGAGCTCAGTAAGTCAGAGCAGACACAGCACCTCCCAGATTCCAGGAGTGGGGACACAGACTTTATGGGAAGAATATAAAAGAATTTGCAGACATGCTTGGAAACCACCATGGTTATTCCACAGACAACAAATTATCTACATTTTTCCCATATGTGAATTATACTGAACTCTCATAAGCCCTTGTGGCTCAGCTGGTGAAGAATCTGCCCACAATATGGGAGACCTAGGTTCGATCCCTACGTTGGGAAGAGGCCCTGGAGAAGGGAAAGGCTACCCGCTCCAGTATTCTGGCCTGGAGAATTCCATAGTTCACGGGGTTGCAAGGAGTTGGACATGACTGAGCGACTTTCACTTTCACTCATAAACCCTGGGCTTCCCAGGTGGCACTAGTGGTAAAGAACCCACCTGCCAATGCAAGAGACATAAGAGATGTGGTTCAGTCCCTAGGTCGGGAAGATCCTCTGGAGGAGGGCATGGCAACTGACTCCAGTATTCTTACCTGGAGAATGTCATAGACAGATGAGCCTGGAAGGCTACGGTTCATAAGGTTGCAAAAAAGTCCAAGAAGTTGGACACAACCGAAGTGACTTAGCACATATGCAGGCCCTCATTAGCCCCACCCATCCGAAGACCCAATGCATTCTGATATCAATCTTAGGCACAAGGTTCAACATCTTATCTAAATCAGGTGTAGCTGAAACCTTCACCTGTTCTTATCAGAATAGTATATTACTGCTTTTATCTCAGTAAAAGTATATTAGTAATATATACTAGCAGTAATAGTATATTACTGCTTTTATCTCATAGTGCAGCTAGTAAATGATTTTCATCGAAGTAAAAGTGCCAGTGTCACCATTTCAAGACTTGTTTAACATTCTTGTCTATTTTGTGTAAGTTAGTTGAGTTAAAATTAAATGTTATAAACTACAAAGCCATTTACCTGGCAAATGTAAATGGAATATGTCATAGTACACTGATCAGGATCCAGTGAAGTGGACAATACTGCTATCCCCTCAAGTCTATGGAATTCTCACTTTTCTGCTGTGAGTACTTTAAATAGACCATAACCTTCCAAATAATGGAGGCTTATTTTTTAGGTTAAAAAATTATGAATATGTAGTGTTTTTCTTTGTTGTTGTTGTTTAGTCACTAAGTCATATCTGACTCTTTGTAACCCCATGGACTGTAGCCCACTAGGCTCCTCTGTCCATGGGATTTTCAGCAACAGTACTGGAGTGGGTTGCCATTTCCTTCTCCAGAGGATCTCCCCAACCCAAGAATCGAGCCCATGTCTCCTGCTTGGCAGGTGGGTTCTTTATCATTGAGCCACCTGAGAAGTCCCCACACCGTAATGAGTCACCTGGCACACCCCCTAGGGTACAGACACACTATAGTGAAAGCAATTCACTATGTCAGAGCACATTCAGTGAACAAAAGTTGCATTAATAAAAGAAAAAGTCTGTCACAAAGTAGGGATGGACACAAAGTGGAAGAACATGAAATTGCTGTCTCTGCGACAAAGTAAATTGCAGACATCTCTGTTTTTTCCAACAACTCATTATCTCAATGATGTAATCAAAACATTATGGAAGATTGGAACTTATTTTCCTATAAAGTGCATACCCACTGGAGACTGATTTGAAAAATTAACTTTCTGTATCAGTGGAGATTAACAATTTTTCCTTCTTTCTGCACCTTTCCCATTTGTAACTTCTTGATGTCTTGGGTTTTATGTTTCATAGTAGCCTCATAAATCATTTAATTCTCTTCAACAACTAACTGAGCTGAGTTGGCATTGTTAATATCTTTTTTGTTCTTTTTGAGAATGAAGGCATACTGAGTTGAAATTTCTCACTTAATGCCACCTAGAACATCAGTAACCATGCTAGGATTAAATTTTTTCAATTCTTACTCACAGGCTTTACCTGTGTTGCTTTGAGCCACTATGGCCTTTTGATCTTTGCTTGAAATAAAAGAATTCTTGATGATTAAATAAGTGGACTTTCTTTTAAATCAGCAAATAATGGGGCTTTCCACACTAAAAGCAGTAAGCATAGAAAATCCAATAAGAATACTATTTTATGAAATAGATTTGCTACAAAGCAGCCTATTAAGCTGGAAAAAAAAACAAGACAGTTGATGACTGTGATTCTTCAAGAATCCTTTTTTAGGAAGGTGGAAGGTGAAAATCTGACTGCCCTGTCTACCTCCAACCCAAAGCAGAGTCTGTTGGTTGATTTTAGAGTAGAAAAACTGAAGGAGTTCTCTTCTGTCAACCCCCAGATATTTCTGCAAAGCAGAGCCCTTCTAATAGTGATGGTAGGTCGTGGTTGATAGGGAAGTTTAGGATACTGACAAATTCAGAATAGAAGTGGTATAGATTCACACAACTATCCAGGATCCAGGTGAGGATGGAAACCATGACTTGGCTTGTAGTGGCTGTGGTCCACAATGATGCAACTTCTCTAAAGTAATGTGTAGGTTAATAAGACAGATGGTTTGTATGCACTTTGATTGATGCTTAATTGGTCTGTGATGAATTTGAGAATATTGTCAAAGGAGTCTGTATGCAACTGAGTATAGAATTGAAGTAAGAAAGTGAACTCACATAGGAATTTATAGATGTGGGGAAAGGAGAAGTAGAAGGATCTTAAATGTGCATAAGATTGAAGGACAGAATAGCCAGAGGGAGAGGATAGCTGGGCAGAGAGGAGGTTGGTGATGAAGCTTGAACTTGAAGAGCATGAATAATTCACAATGATACCAAAGTCTGGAGAGTGGCTCTAAGGGTGAGTGTCTGAAGTAGGATAATAGTAGGTAGTAGATTCAGTTGTATGGTAGAGAGTAGGATTTGATGGAAAAATTAGTCTGAAATCCATTTACCATGTTCCTCAAGGGATGTGGGTGATTGAGAAGATGAATGACGACAAGAGAAGTAAAGAAGAAATTGGAGGAGGGTGTAAACAACAAAGGAAAAGGATCTTTTATGAGAGTGGAGTAATAATCAGCGAAGAGCTAAAGAGCCTCTTGATGAAAGTGAAAGAGGAGAGTGAAAAAGCTGGCTTAAAACTCAACATTCAAAAAACTAAGATCATGGCATCTGGTCCCATCACTTCATGGGAAATAGATGGGGAAACAGTGGAAACAGTGTCAGACTTTATTTTTTTGGGCTCCAAAATCACTGCTGATGGTGATTGCAGCCATGAAATTAAAAGACTCTTGCTCCTTGGAAGAAAAGCTATGACCAACCTAGACAGCATATTAAAAAGCAGAGACATTACTTTGCCAACAAATGTCCATCTAGTCAAAGCTATGGTTTTTCCAGTAGTCATCTATGGATGTGAGAATTGGACCATAAAGAAGGTTGATCACAGAAGAACTGATGCTTTTGAACTGTGGTGTTGGAGAAGACTCTTGAGAGTCCCTTGGACTGCAAGATCAAACTATTCAATCCTAAAGGAAATTAGTCCTTAATATTCGTTGGAAGGACTGATGCTGAAGCTGAAACTCCAATACTTTGGCCACCTGATGCAAAGAACTGGCTCATTGGAAAAGACCCTAATGCTGGGGAAGATGGAGGGAGGAGAAGGGAACGACAGAGGAGAAAATGTTTGGATGGCATCACCAACTCAGTGGACATGAGTTTGAGCAAGCCCTGGGAGTTGGTGATGGACAGGGAAGCCTAGTGTGCTGCAGTCCATGGGGTCACAAAGAGTCGGACATGACTGAATAGCTGAACTGAAATGAGAGTAAAAATCTGGAAGCAGCAATAGAAAAGTTTTGACAGCAATCACTCAGACCCACCTCACTGCCTGTCCCTCCAGTGGCATTTGTTAGTGAGGCAGGGAGGAAGTTCCTAGTTGATTATTTTAAAAATTAGAGAATTTTAAAAATAAGGTTGTGTTTTTTGTTCATACATTGTCCTTCCTAGTGTAATGAATGTAAAAATACAGGGCTGACCTCCCTCTTCTCCCTTCAATATTTTCCCCTCTGAGTTTATTTTATCATTTTGTGATTTATTTTCCTTGAGGAATGCACAGTGTTTATTTTAACCTAATTGCCTCATAAGAATTATTGGAGCCAAGCATTTCACGGAAGGCCTTGTATATTTTTCTTCTTTAAGACTCTTTTCTCGTCAGAGGGAAATACTTAAATCTGGTTTAATCCAGCTTTATATAACCTAGTTAAACCAACATTCTCCAGCCTCCTGAAATCACTGAACCTTGTAGTATTTATCCATGAAAAACATTTTTTGTGACTGGCCATAAAGCCAAGACCAAAAAGAAATCAGCAGGACTTGTTATCTTTTCGCACATGTGATTTCCATCGATTGTTAATATTTATTAACAGGAAATATTTACTCCGTCTAGCTTTCTTTATAGTCTGGAACATGATGGCTGAGAAAGACTGTAATAAAATCTGTGAAGTCATCAGTGACAAAGACCAAAGGGCTTTTAGAATTGTTTTCCAGATTTTCTAATTCTTGGACAAAGTGGTTTATCTTTTTCTTCCTCCCTTCCTCCCTCCCTCCCTATCTCCCACCTCCTACTCTTTCTTCTCTCTCTTTCTCTTTCTTTCTTGCTGTTTTTCTGGTGTAACTTACATATAGTCAGCACACAGATCTTAAATGTACAGCTCAATACATTTTTACATAGGTGCATATATACTCCCATAAACCTCACTCATCTTATAACATAGATTGTTTCTGTCATTCCAGCAGGGTCCCTCTGCTGCCTCCTAGCTATCTTCAGAGTGAACCATTGTTCTGACCTCTACCATCATACATTAGATTTATTAATTCTTAAACTTCTTTTATGTCTGGCTTTTTTCACTTAATATTTTCTCTGTGAGGATCTTCCATGTTGTTGAGGGTAACTGTAATCCGTTGTTTTTCACTGTTGTGCGTCCACAGTCACTCAGTAATCTCCAACTCTTTTGCAATCCCATGGACTGTAGCCTGCCAGTCTCCTCTGTCCGTGGGATTCTCCAGACAAAAATACTGAAGTGGGTTGCCATTTACCTCTCCAGGGGATCTTCCCACCTAGGGATCAAACCCATATCACCTGCCACTCCTGAATTGCAGGTGGATTCTTTACTGCTGAGCCACCATGCATGAAATTTAATTGTATGAATATCTCCTAATTTCTCTGTTTCGTTGCTTAGGGACATTGGATAATTTCCAATTTGGGGTCATTTTGAATAAAGCTTCTAAGAATATTTTTGTACATGTATTTTGATAGAAAGACTCACTCATTTCCATACTAAGAAATGCAGTTCCTGGGTCTTTGAGCCTGAATAGATACTCCAAAATTTTCAAAAGTGATCATTCTAGTTTACACTTTGACAAGCATTTCATGATAATTCAAATTTTTCCACATCCTTGCCAACACTTGTAGTTGTCAGTGCTTTGAATTTTAGCCATCCTAGGAGAGCTGTAAGAAAAGTTTATTCTAAAACTAAAACCAGGACGGTTTTAAGATGAATGAATAAAAGCATAGGTTCAAGCAGAGGGCCATTAATCTTCCAGAGCTTATTGGAGTGCCACAGTAAGACATTTGTTGAGCTGATGTTTCTCTAAATATAACCTGCAGATCACCTACCTCAACTTTATTCAGAATGATACTCCTGGCTTCAACCCTGATCCACTGGATCAGAATTCCTGTCCTCAAACTGTGTACCAAATGTGTACCAAACTCTCATAGTAACTTCTATAGATGTTACAGATTGTATGTAAACCACTGCATACAGATTAGAATGACAGAGATCTCAAATGGTAATGTAGAAATTGAGTTAAATCTATGTTGATTGTATTTCAAGGCAAGCAGTTGAGGTACCCTGAAATCAGGACAGCCTCAGAAAATCTCAGTCACCATTGATATCAGATGATCACTCATATCAGATGATCATGTATGGGCAATTTGAATTCCAGAGGGAAAAGAGAATGAGGTCAAGAAAATATTTGAATTTTCTTTGGGAGACAGAGAATTATCAGAAGTTAGTGCAGGCATCAAACCATACATCCAAGGAACTCAGAGAACACAAAATAGGACAAATACCAAAAATCAGTCAGTCAGACAAACAAAACACACCATGCCAAGGCCTATCATATTGCTGAAGACCAAATGCAATATGTTATCTCTATTCAAAAGGCGTGGAAACATTTTTGTCATTGATTACCCCATGGCTTTTTGAATTCAAGTTATAAGCTTTTGTAAGAGGATGGTGCTGTTGTTGGCTTACCAGTTCAGAGCATCCCCCTCCTCTGATTTACTTCCACACTTTATTATATTATGTCATGATAGGCATGTCAGTGCCAGTATTTGAAGTGGACCCATTAAGGTCATACCCTCCAAATATTCACAACTCAGTTTTATAAACTACTTTTGTTGTTTTTAATTTACTAATGGCAGCTCTTACAAGACTTTGTGTGGCAGGTATTTGGTATATATCATCTCCCTTAATCCTCATTCTCATGAGAACTTTATTAAATGACTATTACTATCCTTTTTTAAAAACACATGTAGAAACTGAGGATAAAGGGACTTAAAATGTTGTTCAAATTGATCAAGCAAATAAGTGAAACAACTGGAATTTAAACCCAGGCAATCTGACTCCAGAACTCCTACTCTTTTTCTTTCCATGTTTATTAAGTTATAATTGGCAAATAAAAAGTATATAAATTTAAGGTACTTGACTTGATGTCTTGATATATCTATGTGAGTGGAAACAACTACACTTAACCATTCTGCTATACACATCTTAATTAAAAAACAAAAAAAATAAACCACACCTCATACTGCACATATACACATAAGAGTATGTGTATATGTAACGTGAATGTATAGCAGACTTTATTCCCCATTGTTACTAAGAGTTGAGAGCCCAGTTTGCTCAACAGGTTAGGACCTATTTTGTCTCTTTACCCTTGTTTTCACTTGCCCTGTTGCAACAGCAGACTGGTTGAAATGAACAAATCCTTTTGAGCTCTTAGGGTTGTGTTACAGGAGTTGGCAGGCTGGCGTGGAGATGCAGTGTTTCCTACATGGCAGATGCTAGTCTCATCTCTCCAGTGTGTGGGGAGATGCAATAAATCAGGAAAGAGGCTGGCTACCCAATTCTGAGTGCAGGGTGTGTGGGCTGACTCTCAACGGGAATTCTGATAAATTTTAGAGATTGCTCACCAGCAAGTTCTTTTTACCCCATTTCACTGTTTTCTGGCAGGCTTCTTCTTTTTAAATGGCTTGTAGCAACTAGTTCCTACTATCAGATTTTTTTTTTAAGCAGAGGACAACAGTAAAAGACAAACAAGACCAGGCCTTACAAAAAATGTGTCTTATCAATGGTCATACGGTGAAATGTAAAGATGCTTAAATTTTTCAGATAATTGTTAGATAATTCTGCTCTGATTGTTTGGGTAAATGCTAGCATCTGCTCCTTGTTGTTTATGCTTTATCAGCCCAGGACACCTACTTTCATATCTCCTCTCTCCCCAACACACACGTACTCAGAAGAATGTTTACTGTGAGCCATTGCTCTTTACTAGAAGGAAAACAGGACAGGAGATTTCTAAGGATTAGGTTACATTCCATAGATGAAAGGTTGGGATTTTACACACAATAATATCCTTCATCCTTTGACCCCGCTGGCTCTTCTGACTTTAACAGTTCCCTTATGAACCAACCCCTGGACACTGTCAGCGCAGAAACCACACAGAACTCACATCTCTATCTAGAAAACTTTCGAATAAAGTGTTATCTGCTTGATGTTTCAGTGCCATTTCTCCATTTGCCTCTCCTCTGCATCTTACATATTTCTCTCTGATATTTTGATCTATGAGGACTTGCCTTTGATTAAGGGCCCTGCTCCTTAAATGTTCTTTCTCAGTTTCTCCACTTTATCAAAAGATTGGAGGCACCTCTGGTGACCCAACATCCCTGATATATTAAATCTGGGTGTCAGTTGCAAGCTTTGATTTGGCAAGCCTCTTCCATTTCTTAATTTCAATGATTTTGTAATACTGAATTATTTCTTTTTGTGGGCATATGATTTTCTTCTCCTCAAACTTCCCTGTGTTGCATAGGTTTTTCACAATTAAAGGCACTGGATTGTTTAGAATCTAATCATGGACACATGTGCCTTTTTTCTTCTGAAAAGACAAGGATATGGAGCTTCATAAATCAGAATATTGGGCTTAAAATATAATTTATAAGGAATAAATATAGGAAATGTAAATCATGCTTAAGAAAGGCTTGCTTTCATCTTACAAGCTGGATTGAAAAATTATGTGGCTACATTTGTAAGTGATGAAAAGACATTCTGAAAATAAAATCTCAAGGTTAAATCTAGAGGCACATTTTGCGGCTATTTGAGCATTCCCAGTGTCCCCAAAAGGTGTGTGTATGTGTGTGTATATATGTATGATCCTAGTGATGAATTTCATGGCTTAGCCCATTTAAAAGGTGAATTCTCATCAGGGCTGACTTCTGTGTTCTTATGAGTTTTTAACATTTCAGTAATTTAAAGAAAGCCTAGAGCTGTAATAATCTGATCCAAAAAATATACAGGACTCTAAGCAAAAGGAAGCCTGGAAGACTGTTGCTTTACTATCAAAGAAAATCTGAAAGAACTGTTACAGATTCAAATTTCAACTGTGTCCAGATTTCTTAGCATGGTATGATTAAGGAAGAAATCTAGGAATAGTCACTATAGACACTTGTGTTCTTTATGTTAGAAGCAAGATGTGAAAATGGTCCAAATGGCTAGGATTGGGATGACATGGCAAGGAAGATACAGCCCAAACCAATAGAAATTTGATGCTAGAGTAGAGACATATGGTTTTAGAACTGACGATTCTATAAAGTCCTATCTAAGGATAGAATCATCTAATTCATCAGTTTAGACACATTTTGAAGCTATTATTCACTGTAATAGTAAGGTTGTAACATTTGACATCTTTATGTAGAAGACTTAATTTAACCAATATAGTTTTTGTTGACTCCAAGCTGTTGATGTTATGATAGCAGTGCATTTATCAGTTATAAGATGTTTCTTCAATCTCAGTTCTGTTTTTATGGGCTGATCAGTATTCAGCTCTTCCTTTGGCAGAAGCTGTCTTCTGGCTTGTGAGGGTGTGTGTTCTCACGGTCACAACATGGTGGAGTGTGTGTGTTGATTTACAGATATTTGTAGCTGAAGGCATGTATTCTGCTATGCTCCATTAGTCTGCATACAAAGGAAAACATTTCGATTGTAAAAAGCAAGCTCACTTGAGTTGTTGAGAAGATGTAGCTTCTGCTAGGGGCAAAGGACAATGATACATTTCCCGCATGGCTTTGTTGTTTGTGAATTTGACTTGTGTATCCTGGTGTCTCGTGATTTAAGGAAACCCAGTATACAACATCTAAATTTGTAAAATGAGGGATCCATGAGTCTGTTTGTTCTTGTTTTTCTCTTGTTAAAGTCACAACTTTTTACAATAAATTTGCTCAAATCAATGTTCATTGTGGTATAGGGACTAAAAATATAGGGCTTGACACTTCCTTGGTGGTCCAGCGGCTAAGAGTCCTCATTCCCATGAAGGGAGACCAGGTTTGATCCCTGGTCAGGGAACTGGATCACATGTGCTGCAACTCAAGAAACTGCAGCAACTAAGACCCAGCTCAGCCAATTTAATTAATTAGTTTTTTTGAAGTCTCATAGTACCAGATTTGACCCAAAACATCAATTCTTCTTGCTAGGAGGTCTTTGTCATAATCTTTAACATCTCTGGGCTAAATTTTCTCATCTGAAAAATGAGAGAAGTAATTATGCTTGTATGTAAGACTCTGATGAAATAATTCACATCAAGCATATATCAGTATGATAGATTATACATAGATATTTATGTATGTATGAAAATATATGTATGTATATGCATATATATATATGTATTTAGGATTTACATAGTGATCAAATACAGAGTGTGCTATTATTACATAGTGCTCACAGTGTTTTATGGAAAATGAAACACTTATAAAATCAATAGATAATGTACACATACGATTTTTAGCAGCAGATTTATCTTACTAATTATGTATTGCAGAGGCCACTATTCCTTTTGATCCCCTGCACACACACTTACTTACTATGGAGATGGATGACCTCGAGGCATCCTGGCTAGGACAGTGAAGCCACCTGGGCTGGTTTAAACTCAGGCAACATGTCACGTTCATTTTGTCAGAGACTCCGTCAAGCACCACTTTGCCCAGTGAGTTGGTGTCAGAGCTTGGGGCTTCCCCAGAAAGCAGGCTCAGAGAAGGAGATCTGAGTGTTGGGAGTTTGTTGGGTGGTGTCCTACTCACTACCTGCCAGGAAAGTGAAAGATACAGGATTTAGGCTGTGATTCAGTCATCACAAGACCTCAACCAGCTCTGGAGTGGGGATTGACCTTTGGAGTTAATCCAGACCAAGCTGGACTACCTGAGGGCTGGACCTTTACACTTACGGCTTTTTCTTCCCACCCACCCACCAGGCATCGCATCCGGGCTGCTCTCAGAAACAGGGTCATGACCATGGACAACGTGACTCTTTTCAGCCCAGGGCATCACCCAGAAGGGCTGCAAGTAACTGTCGCTTCCACCTGGGGAGTTCTTCAGTATCTAAGTGACACGGCACGGAGTCTCCCATCCATTAGAACTGATCACTGTCAGAAATTGATTTGCCCTAAGTTATCTGGTCTTGGCTTTTCTCTTGTTTTTCTCCCCCTATTCTTTCCTTTTCTCCCACCCTTCCATCAACCACTAATTGATGCCCTGCTATGTAGCAGGTATACTCTAATGAGGTCTAGAAATTCAGATATTTTTTAAAGGAGATTCTCTTCCTGTTCCAAAGCTTCTGTTCAAATAAAGAGACAAACCAGGCAGCAAAATGGGCAGCGATGATGACCTGTGGAGTTGGAAAAATAATGATTCAAAATTCTGCTGTCTCTTGCCCTCCATGTGATTATGTTACTAAAATTCTCAAGCCCTGTTTCCCTCATTTTTAAAATAAGGATAGCAATTAAACCTATCCAGAGGACTGTGCCAAAGAATAAATTAAAGAATGAGGAATTATTCACATTTATGCCCAGCCCATAACTGTCCACTCAATTTTATTGGTGATGTTTTTATTATTGGTAATAATGACTATATCAGAGGTTCACTGACCCATTTCCATGTAACTCCTTCACCTTTATCTGTTAGATCAAACAAAAGATACCTCGCCTAGGTGAAGAGATCAGTGATTGAATGACCTGGTGTCTTAGACTCTACCCTTCCATACATTCCGTACGTGAGGGATTCCATGTCTTAAGAACCTTCCATTACAAAGTATGCAGTTACTACACCTGGTTGGGCTCCTCAGTGTCCATCACAAATGGTCTTGTCTCTTTCTTAAACCACATTTCTTCTGATATCTCGTTCTCCCAGATTTTTTTTCCCTATCTCTAGCCACTCATTTAGCAGTGTGTCCCTGTTGGCCTGTTTTACTGATCTACCGACTTAATGCTAGAGGTCCTCAAAGGATCAGCCTTAGCACCTCTCCTCTGTTCATCTCCCTTTCTCTTTGGCGATGGGTTTATATGTCATCTCTGTGATCGTGGCTCCCAAACTAAACTCCAGACCTGACTTTGCAGCTCCAGCTTGTATACCTCCACACCCACTTTACTAGTAAATATCTCATAGGCATAGGCAGTTCAGATTTATTCCACATCCTAACCAGAAGTATTGATCTCTCTCTCCTGACTTGTTAACTCAGTATTTTCCATGTCAGTAATTACCCTTTCTTTTATTTTATTTACCAATCCAGAAACATGGGATGATCCTTGGCATCTGTTTCTCTCTTGCCTCAAATACCTAATCTACCACCAAATCCTTTTGATTCTACATTTGAAATATCTCCTCTCTTTGCATCTCCATCATCACCTTCTAGTAGAAGCCACCATCATCCATGGACTCAACAAAAGCTCTAGTCTCCCAACTAGCTTCTCTACCTCCAGATGTCACCTAAACCTTCAACTGGGACATTTTTATATAGCCAAAGAGTGAGTTTTTAAATACAAATTGCAACTTGTCACTGCCCTGCTTAAAACTGTATTTTGATTTCCTGTCACACTTGGAATAAGTAATGGGATCCTTCTCTTGCCTCCAAGACCAAGAATGATCTTAACTTTGTCTGCTCTTCTGTCCTCATCTCAAGCCATTGGTCTCCACCCTCCTCACAAGGCCACCTCCACTCACTGGCCTTCTTGCCTTTACTGAAAGTATAGTCTGCAGAGAACATTTGCATATATTTTTTCTTCTGCCTTCAGCCTCTTTCACTGTACTCTTCACCAGTCTTTCTCACCCTTCAGATCTTAGTGTTCCTCCCTCACTAAATTTCAGCTCTGTGAGTACAGAAACCATTGCATTCACTGCTTGTACCCAGCATCTAGCCTCATGGCTGCATTAAATTATTGTTTATTAAATGAAGGCATGACCTTTCTAGACACAGTGTGAATTTGAATCAGATGTTTTGGCTCTAATCTCTGCTCTGCTAGTATTAGGCATGTGACTTTGGGCAGGTCTCTTCACTTTTCTGGGCCTGGTTTTTTGTTTCTTTTAACCTTCAAAATGAGGATGATACCATCTCTTTTCCCTTTCTTACAGGGCCATTAATCCATCAAAGCTTTAATGAACACCTATCAAGTGCTGAGCACTGGAGCTACTCAGTTAAATGAAACTCACATTCTCTTTATAAAGAGTGCAGA
Organism: Giraffa tippelskirchi; assembly: GCF_054371585.1. Taxonomy (NCBI): domain Eukaryota; kingdom Metazoa; phylum Chordata; class Mammalia; order Artiodactyla; family Giraffidae; genus Giraffa; species Giraffa tippelskirchi. The sequence goes on along the minus strand of NC_137280.1, from coordinate 32,997,794 downwards.
ATTTGGAAGTGAAGACAGGCATGTGAACAAATTCATGATAATACTATAATATAGTAAGTGTAGTGACAGAAACAAGGCATTCTGTTATGAAATCTCTGTTTTAATAATGAAGAAGTATACTGAGTCCAGTACTATGCAGTAAGTGCAGCCCATGTGCACTCAGTCCTGTCCAACTCTGTGTGACCCTATGGACTGTAGCCCGCCAGGCTCCTCTGTCCACGGGGATTCTCCAGGCAAGAGTACTGGAGTGGGTTGCCATGCCCTCCTCCAGGGGATCTTCCCCACCTGGGTATCAAACCGGTTGTCGCTTGCATTGGCAAGTGGATTCTTTACCACTGGCACCACCTGGATTTCCTACATAATTTAACTTTCACCTAGAAAGCTCAAAGCTACAAAAAGTCAATATTCCCATTTTACAGATGAGGAAACTGTGACATAGTAACCTTATGTAAGCTCCAGTTCATAGCACTAGTGGGTAGAAGCACAGAGATTCTAACCCAAGCTTTCTACTCAAGTTCAGGTTGCTTTCTTCCCCTCCACCCCAAAAAAGAAAATACAACAAAATTAAACTAAGTTATTACCTTACTGCTAGAAGAATGAATTAACTAACGTTTAAATAAAGTATTTTATTGCCAAATATAAGTCAGAACAAAAAATTTTACCAAAGAATCTCACTTTTTCCTTCAGTTTTTCCCCTAGTTTTCTAAGTCTATTTTTATTATTGTTTACAATTGCTTTTGAGTCTATTATTGGTTGTAGCATGCCTTTATTTGTACCCACAGTAAGCAAAGTGTTTCCTACGACAATGATTTGAAACTTTTTGAGATCAGATGCCTTGTATGTGGCATTTTGGTCCCCAAACACTGGTCCTCATATGGGGCTATTGGAGAAAACCCAAGTGGGCATTGCTTTGCTTTCTTTCCAAGTAATTCTTGAAATGTCTTATTACAAGGGGGCTCAGTTTGAGATTAAATATGTGAGGTACACATCCTGTAATAGTGGAATTATAAAAAAGGAAAATAAAGACAGCTAAGTGACTTGAGCCATCAAGCTTAAGTAGCTGAGAGTAACAGTGAGTGAAGGGGTGTACAGTGCAGGTGTTGGTGTAGTTATCAATTGGCTGTACTGTGTAAGTTGGTTGTATGGTACATTTCACCTGTGCAGAGGGGCCACATTGCTCATCAGAGACTCACTTATAGCAAATCCTCAGTCTTAGGACTGGTTGTCGTCATCATCCATGGCTAATTTGCATTGAAAGCTCATTGGGGGACTTCGTTAGTGATCCAGTGGCTAAACTTCTGCACTCCCAATGCAGGGGGCCCAGGTTCAGTCCTTGGTCAGGGAACTAGATACCGCATGCAGCAACAAAGATCAAAGAAGATCCTGAGTGCTGCAGCTGAGATCCAGCACAGTCAAACAAATAAAAATATTTCTTTTAAAAAAAGAAAGATTATTATGTACCAGGCTCTGTGCTTTCTTTATATCATCTCATTTAATCTTCATAAATATTCCTATAACAGAGGTGCTGTTATCCCATCCATTAGGAAGGTGGGTAAATGAAGACTTACGTCAGGTTAAGTAACTTGCTTAAGGTAGCATGGCATGTAATTGGTGGAGATCTGTTTTGCACCCAAGCACCTGACTCCACAGACATGCCCTTGACCATCATAAAGCCACTGGTCCTTGCTGTCTGAGTCATCCAGTCTCCCCCTTCCCCTGTGCTGCCAGTCTTCAGGGGTGATCTCACTCATCCTAACACAAGCCCTTTCCCTTCTCCTCTCACTTTGTTCTTTCTACCTTCCTCCTGTTCCAGCTTTGTAATCCTGGGGATGAGAAAAGGGAGAAAATAAAGCTATCATCCATCCATCCATGTCTCAAGTTCCACAATCCTTAGCACCAACACTCTCCTGGACTACCAGGGGGCTGTTGCAAGCCTGCAATTGCAAAGTCAGGGTATTGGCACTACAGACATGGTGAAGCCAGCCAATTCAAATATACAGGAAATTGCAACATGGGTCTGGTAGCCTTAGGGTCTTCCATGCCCTCCAACTTGAGTTTCCAATGACAAAGTTCGTTTTGACTCTGTCCAAATATTATTTCACTAGTTTATTAAGCAGTATTTTGAATGTTAGCAATGGAAAAATGACAAGATGTACCCGTGCTTTAAGTGCCTTTAAGTAGGGGCAAAGACATCCTCTCTGTAACACCACTGGGTGTTTTACCTGTAGATTCTCAGGGGAGTCTAGGAGAGGTTAAGACTTGAGCCAGCCCCCAAAGCCCACAGTCAAGAAGGGGATGCGGGGAGGGAAGACATGAGGAAGCAGAACCTGTAGGGAGACAGAGATAAAAGAAACGTTGAAGAGAATCTGATTGTGCTGCTTATCTTATTCCAGTATAACTTTTAGTGGTATAACTTGTCAACATCAAATTTTGGACTTTAAGCTTGATGACCTTACTTTTACTCCCTCTTGGAGGACAGAAAGGAACTCTATGCACATGTGCATTTTTTATTGTCTCTTCAACATTGAAGCAATGCCAAACAGTATCAGTCAGTTTTTATAGTCTTGCTTTCCTCAAATTTTCGTCACTTATCAAACAGAGGAATCTGATTTCACTTTTGTTATTGTCTTATTCATGAGGACCTTTCCGTTAAACCTCACTTGAAATGTTGTGGTTAGGGGCTTTGAGGGCCATCAAGACCCAATGCATGGAAATTTTTCCTGGTAGAACTGAACTGGAATACTTGTTCTTCTAGTTGTATGCTTTGGCATTTTATCTCCATGAGCTTGTTTCTGCATGCTTAAAATGGAGAAAAGAAGGCTTCCCAGTGTAATTTATGGACTCAATGGGGCAATGTGCCTGACACATAGTAGGTGCTTTCTCAAAAGTATGTTTTGTGTTGGTTTGCCTCCTTATCTGCCCAAGTCCTGTGGAACCTCCAAAGCTGAGGATGAGTTTGTCTCTTGGATAAGCATTCTGAGAATCAATTAGTTGAAAGTGAACATCTACATCAGTGGTTCTCAACCAAGGGCAGTTTTGCCCTCCAGCAGACATTTGTCAAAAATCTGAAGACACTTTTGACCACCACAGCTGGGAATAGGTGCTGCTGACATCTAGGCTAAACTTCCTACGGTGCACAGGACAGCCCCACAACAAGGAATTTGTTGTGGATGTTGTTTGGTTGCTCAGTTGTGTCCAGCTATTTGCAGCTCCATGGACTGTATTCCACCAAGTTCTTCTGTCCATGGGATTTCCCAGGCAAGAACACGGGAGTGGGTTGCTATTTCCTCCTCCAGGGAATCTTCCCAACGCAGGAATCAGACCCATGTCTCCTGCGCTGCGGCCGGATTCTTTACCACCGAGCCACTGGGAATGCCGAGCCCCAAGTGTCAACAGCTCCCAAATAGACAAGGTCACGCAAATAAGATCCACTGTGCTTGCTTGTCATATTAATGACTTTTGAAGTCTGGGATGTACTAAGTCAAATTTTCTTTACCTTTTTACCCCAAGATCCTGAGAAAGGATTCCCAGTGTCACCATCAGGATGCCTGTCCTTCAGCTGCTTCCATCATAGTTTTGGAGTGAACTACACCATTCCCTATAGGATCTTATGTTGCTTTTGGTCTGTTTCCTAGAAATGGCAATGACAGTCTCTATTCTACTGACTTCATTGAGTGCTTAATCAGCACAGCATGGGGCAGAGGGTATCATTTCATCCCCTTTTTACAAGTGAATTTACAAGTGAAGAAACTGAAGCCTAGAAAGGTGAGTCATCACAATAGTAACCATGGAGCAAGTCAAGCCAGCCCTGACCTTCAACTCCAAACCCAAGACCTCTTTCTTTTTTACCAAAGCTTTCCTAGTAGATTCATGGTTCTTGCTATAGGTTTTATCACATAGTTGCTTTGTGGTCCAGTTGTTAAGACAGGTGGCAGTCCAGTTAAGACTCCGCATTCCCAATGCAGGGTGTCCAGGTTCGATTCCTAGTCAGGGAACTAGATCCCGCATGCTGCAGCTAACTCCTGGTGAGTCCAAATAGACTTAAAAAAAAAAAAAGTAGCTTTGAAACTTTTTTAAACATTCCTTTGGCATTGGGTCACTGGTGGGGATGAATTTGTGCAAAGAGACCAGCAAGCCTAGCGCCCGCCTCTTCAGGCTCTGTACGTGTTGGGTTGTTATGGCCATGAGTGAAATACCACAGGGGTGGGGGAGACTGTCAATATCTCATGTGCTTCCTGGTAATTAATTTTGAAAGATGCCCAGTGTGTGGTGGGTTGTTCACCTAGTGACATTCGATTACCCGAGAATCCCCAAAGCAATGCATACAAACACTGACAAATAAAAGCAAATGCACCAACAGGTCTGGTCTACCTAGCCAAAGCAGAAAAGACCTTGAAGGCAATTTATGATACCATAAATCTTCAACCATAGTCTTGGATAAGTTGATACTATACTTCCTCACTTGAAAAATCCGCTCTGAGGTACAAGGGAAGTAATTACTGAGTCTTCCCAGAGTCTAAAGCAGAATCCCCAAACAAAATGCTTTCAGGTTTTCTTAAATTAATTTTTGGAGAGGATTTGGTAACTGTGTGTTCTGCCAACAACATACAAGGATTTAACCTTTAAATTACTGTTTGTAAGCTGTCTATGCCTTCTTAGAGAGCTGAAAAATAGTGCACAGGCCACATTTTCCCTCTCTTTGAAAAGCCCTATAATTTCTTACCCTCATATTGATACTTTATATTAATATTTTGGCTGGGAATTAGCATTATTTTCATTTCCTCCTTTGAACATCATCGGCACCTGAATATATTCAACCAAAAACCTAGCTTATCTAAAACAATCATCTTATCCTGGGATTAAACCACAATGGAAAAGAATATATATAACTAAGTCACTTTGCTATATAGCAGAAACTGACACAAGGCTGTAAATCAATTATACTTTAGTAAAAAACAATACATTTTTTAAAAATTAAAAGAGAAAAGTCTTTTTTATGCAAGACTGGTTTAAAGAATCAACATACAGTCCTCGTCAGTGTGGTAAATTACTTACAGTGACCACGGTGCAAATGTCCAGTAACCCTTCTCTTCCTCAACACAGGGAAGCGGGCTTTAATTTACTGCTAATCATTCCGAATGTAGCCAAGTAAGTGACTGGGCTTGGCAGTGGGCTGCGTTCTCAGGTAGAAGTGAGAGGGGACTTATTGGTCTTGGAAGGTTTTGTGCACCTTCTTGCCAGGAAGTGAGGCAATCGGTTGGCTGACCTCAGAGTCCTGTTGACTCTGGAGCTGGTGATTCTCAGTTACCTTTAGGAAATCAGGTCCTGGGTTAGGGGTTACCTGAGAAGATAGATTTGCACTACACATTAGGTTATAAAAATACCAAGAGCCGATTCAGACTAGTCGTCAGCCACCCTTGGTCTCATTAGCTGATAATCTAGAATAGGTCCCACAGCATGGAATCTCAGACCCTGGAGTCAGTTGAAATCCTGAAGGCAGGGCTGCCTGAATCCCTTTGCACTGCAGGTGGGTGGGACTGGGGGCTGTTGCTCTTGTTCAGTTGCTCAGTTGTGTCTGACTCTCTGTGACCCCATGGACTGTAGCACACCTGGCTAGTCCTGTTCTTCACCATCTCCTGGAGCTTGCTCAAACTCATATCCATTGAGTCAGTGATGCCATCCAACCATCTCATCCTCTGTCGTCCCCTTCCTCTCCTGCCTTCAATCTTTCCCAGAATCAGAGTCTTTTCCAATGAGTCAGCTCTTTGCATCAGAGCTGAAAGTATTGGAGCTTTGGCTTCAGCATTGGTCCTTTCAGTGAATATTCAGGGTTGATTTCTTTTAGGATTGACTGGTTGGATCTCCTTGCTGTCCAAGGGACCCTCAAGAGTCTTTTTCAACACCACGTGGGGGAAGAAAGGGTAAAAGTCATCTATTGAAAGTGGCAATTTATGTGTCAGATATGACCCATCTACATGCTTTGTTTGGATCATAATATGAGGTGGGGGCAAATTTTAAATTAGGAGTTTTCATGAAACTTCTGGATTTTCCCTTCTTAGCTTAAAAATAGAAGTAGCAACACTCAGCCTGTATTCTAGTATGACAAAAATGTATCAGAATTGCACATTTTAGGGGGAAAAAAGCCAGACTGACCTGTCCATTGTCATCCACCTAGTCCCAGTTGTCCTGTAGAGGGTTCCTCTTCACACAGTTTTGTTATCCTGACAACATTTGAGTCCATAACCTCTGGTGTAATTGGATAAGGAGATAAACCCATGTGCATCAAACATACAGAAGTATGCAGTTGGTCTTAAGGTATATATTCCACATAATTTGTAAGGTATCATAATTAAAATACCAAAATTTGCCAATAATTAACTTTTTGAAAATAAGTTACCATAGGTTCTGATTATTCTTCCTCACCTACCTCCTGATGGGCTTTCTTGAAATGGTGATAAGCAGGACAGTACAGCAGCTCAACCGAGAATCGAAGATATGCTTGACTCTGAAAGTCAAGATTCTCTTGAGTACATGTGGTACAAATGAGCTCAGGTTGCTCCCCACCCTCTCCCCCTTGATATTGACTTTTATCAATGAGAAACCCAGGGGTATCTGACTTCAGGCAGGGCTATATTCAGGAAATCAAATAATGTTATCTTATCTACCTCCCTCTCTTCCTCTCCTCTCACCACCCCCCTTTCTTTTTCTCAGCTCTTCTCTCTCTGTTGGATTAATTCTCCAGCAAATTCTCTCCATATGGTGGCAGAGACAGCCGCTGACAGCAAGTCTAAGCTTATATTGCCCCTTGGGACATGATCTAAGAAAGACAGAAAGCATCTCTCTTTAGAAACCATAATCATTCTAGTAAATTTTGTGGGTCTGGGTCACACACCCAGCATTAATTTAAGAAATTTGTTCAGTGCCTCCATTGAGTCAGGCTCTAGCTAGGTGATTGGAAACTTTCTTACATAATGGGAGGTGAGAAGAGATGAGAAAATAAAAGGTAAACATAACAAAAAAATGATGCAGTACTTGAAAAGTCCTGCAGGGACTTTTTAACTTAGTGAACGCCCCAGCAGGGCTTCCCAGGTGGCACTAGTGGTAAAGAACCTGTCTGCCAATGCAGGAGACATAAGAGATGTGGATTCGATCCCTGGCTCAAAAAAATCCCCTGGAGGAGGTCATGGGAACCCGCTCATGGAGAACCCATACCTGGAGAATCCCATGGACAGAGGCGCCTGGCAGGCTACAGTCCATGGGGTTCCACAGAGTCAGACACAATTGAAGGGACTTGGCATGCACGCAAAAGCCCGGCCAGGTGAAGAGGAACAGGCCTCCCCACCAAAAGCAAGAGATGAGATGTGTTCAATCCCTGGTACAGACATGGACCTATGAGGAAGAAGGAATGAAGCTGTTTCACGGCTCCCCTAAAAGACCCCTCATTCCCCTGTCATTCTCCACTGCAAGGGGAGTGGAAGGGTGATCTCAGCCTCGTGCATCATGAGGTTATTCCCACGTTCCCACTGCTTGCCTTTAAGTCTTCAGGGACGGTAATCACTTCCTGACCCTCACCTTTCCTGCCTGAAAATTGGCAGAAGTGTCAGGCTATGTAAAGCATTCCTGGGTGGCAGTTTAGGGAGGTAGTTAAAGAGCATGGCCTCTACATATATTTGTCTCCTATATCTACAGTTTAGTATATATGTGACCTTTGGCTATGTTTAGTAGCTTTTAATCGACTATAGATAATAATAGTATCTTCAGAGAGTTGTTGAAAATGAGGTGATCCATGTAAAGCCCTTGGGTTTAATGTTGCTATTATTATTATTGTGAGGAGGAGTGGAAGGAAGCAGGAGGAAGCATCCTCAGGCAGCCAGAGAACCATAGTGCCCAGGTAGTACCCACATGGCATCGTCATGGTGGATCCAGTTTGCAAAGGGCACGAGTTTGTATTTGTCATTTGATCCTCACAGTCACCTCCTGAAATAGGGTCATTTTTAGCCGTATTGTAGAGCTGAGGCGATTAAGACTCACATGTGCTTTCCGGAGCCTTTATCTGCACCATTTAGCTCATAATCCCATACGTTTGTGTTTATGCTTCTCTCTTTGTATCGTATCGTTATTCCAGAAATTGTGACTTTGGAGTCATGGTGAGATTGAAGAAACATGGGCTCAGGCTGTAGTACCTGGTGGTGTGCCCAGCCCGTCACTCTGCTACTTTGGCCCAGCTAGGACTGGGGTAGAGCCGGGCCGTCCACTTGGTGTGTCACCTGTATCAGGATCAGATTTGGAGCTAGCCCCATGCACAAATGGCTGTTTGTTTAGGGAGCTGTTCAGTGACCTCTATTTCTGCAAGAAAAGAGGCCCAGTAGTTCACTCTTTGGGGAAAGTGGCATTCCCTGCTCACTTGTAGGTGCATCAGGACTTTCCAGTAAGGTCGGAGCTGAAGGCGCATCCTCTGCCCCCTCCTGCTTACCCTGAAATTCCCATCAGGCCTTGCAACATGCAGTCATTCCTCTTTGAAAGCTGTGCCAGGGCTTCTGCTACAGTTCTCTGAACAGAAGATAGGGGTCACTTAAACTAGAGACCAGACCAGACACGTGTCTAGACACAAGTCTCCTCCCATTTCCTGTGTGGTTTTAGTCAAGTACTTTCTCTGAGCCTCATTTCCTCATGGGGAACACAGTGAACCCTTTGCCAATCAGAACTCTCAGAGATTCCTTCCAATTTAAAACAGACTGAATAATGGTCATTCAGAGACATAGGTCCTAAGCCCTGGAATCTATGAATGTTACCTTATTAGGGAAAGGGACTCTTTGTAGATGGGATTATGTTAAGGGTCTTCCCAGGAGGAGCTTTTTCCAGGATTATTTAAGTGGGCCCTAAAGTAAATCACAGGCTTCCCTGGTGGCTCAGATGATAAAGAATCTGTCTTCAATGTGGAAGATCCAGGTTCAATCCCTAGGTCAGAAAGATCCCCCAGAGAAAGGAATGGCAACCCACTCCAGTTTTCTTGCCTGGAAAATGCCACGGACAGAGGAGCCTGGCAGGCTACAGTCTATGGGGTCACAAAGAGCTGGACATGACTGAGCGACTAACACACACACATACAAAGCAGATCACAAGCCTCCTTTTAAGAGAGAGGCAGGATGAGATTATACATACAGAAGAGGAAAAGATAATGTGAAGATAGACGCAGAAATTAGAACAATGTGGCCACAAGCAAAGGGACCCTGACTGCCAGCAGAAGCTAGAAGCATCAAAGAAGGAATCCTCCCCTACAGCCTCCAGAGTGGGGTGTGGTCCCGCTGACATCTTGGTTTCAGCCCAGTGACACCAAAGTTGAACTCTGGTTTCTAAACTATGAGGAGTGAATTTCTATTGTTTGGAACCCTGTGTTTGTAATGTGTTAGGGCGACTATGGGAAACTAGGACACCACTCCCCAAGTCTATTGTCAACTTCCCGTTCTCACTCCCCATCTGCTCAGCAAAGCTTGTAGTCTCACTTGGTGCCTGTTCAAAAGCAGAAAAAGGCATTTGTCTTTTGTGAAGCCTGTAGGAGGGCTTCCCTGGTGTCTCAGACAGTAAAGCATCTGCGTGCAATGCAAGAGACCCAGGTTCGATCCCTGGGTCGGGAACATTCCCTGGAGAAGGGAATGGCTACCCACTCCAGTATTCTTGCCTGAAGCATTCCATGGACAGAGGAGCCTGGTGGGCTAAAGTCCATGGGGTCACAAAGAGTCAGACATGGCTGAGCCACTAACACTTTCATGTTCAAGCCTGTAGGAAGGTGAAGCGGTCATTTATTCCCAAGTTCTCTGTGCCTTTCAACTTGGCAGGTGTTTCTGTGTTCAACCCTAATAAAATGCCACCCCCTCCCTCTATTACATTCAATTTCTCATTGTTGATGTCCAACAATGATTCTTGCAGCAGAAAAGGCACTAATTTAACAGCCTTGAGATCATCAGTATGTGAGTAAAGAAGACAACATGCATTTAGTGACTCTAAGTACATCATTTGATAAATATATCTCGATCGTTACTGTGTACCACCACATAGGCAACAGTGGGGCATGTGTGACAGTGGAGATTCTTATTCTTATGGAGCTGACATTATATTAGCCCACACACATTATGGCTTCTGTGTAATGCTTAAGCTGCAGTTGGGGCAAAAATCTGATTTTCCAAGATTGCTAGCAGGACATCAGATCCACGTTTCTGCTGGGTGAACTTCCTCTTGGAATATTCCCTGGCTGGAACTTCTGCAAGGGGTTCTAGGAAACAGTTTTAGCACCCAAGACCACTGTTAGGGTTCAGCAGTACAGACCTTGGCTCATAAGAGGTCCCTCTGATTTCTCTAAATTCCACTAGAATGTGTGTGAGCTCACCTGACCCCAGCCACCTTAGAGCTTTGGGATTGATGAGAGTATTGAATGAATGAAAACAATGTGGGCAGAAAGGAATATTTTAACTGTCCTCCTTTGTTTAATTCTGTACTTTTCATCACTTCTCTAAATCCCAAGTACTCTCAAAAAAAATAATAATAATAATAATAGCACTAATACTACCATGATTTCCTCCCTTTAGGAAAATCCTCTCTGGAAGCAGTGACTCAACTTCCTGCCCTGAAATGGCATCCCCAGCCACTGGTGACTCAGGTTGAAGCCTGAGTTCATCTCTGGTGTCTGCTGTTCTTTCACACCCCACTTGTAGATATCGTAATTCAAAATTCTACTTCTTTTTAAAATTAATTTTTAAATCGTTTTTAAAAGCCTTTGTTGAATTTGTTACCATACTGCTTCTGTGTTGTGTTTTGATTTTTTTGGCCACAAGGCTTGTGAGATCTTAGCTCCCCGACCAGGGATTGAACCCACACCCCTTGCATCAGGAGGTGAAGTCTTAACTGCTGGGCCGCCAAAGAAGTCCCTAGAATTCTACTACTTCTTACTATGTCCTTACCTCCATCCTAGAGCGAAGTGAAGTCGCTCAGTTGTGTCCAACTCTTTGCAACCCCATTGACTGTAGCCTACCAGGCTCCTCCATCCATGGATTTTCCAGGCAAGAGTACTGGAGTGGGTTGCCATTTCCTTCTCCAGGGTTTCTTTCCAACCCAGGAATCGAACCCCGGGTTTCCCGCATTGTAGGCAGATGCTTTACTATCTGAGCCACCATCCCCACTTCCTATTTTGACTGCCCTGGTGGTGTGCTGGCTCTTGCCATTGCTCCTCACTTACTCCCCACTCCCAGCTCATTCCCCATGTAGTAACCCAAGGGAGTCTTTGCATATTTGAGATTATGCCCAGTTCATCCCTTACTCAAAACTGTCCGCATTGAAAGTAAAATCAGGAGACCTCACCAAAGCCGGGAAGGCCCTGTGTGATCTGGCCCCTGCCTTCCCTTGGACCTCGTTTCCTAGGTTCACTTCTTTTGCCTTCTCTGCCCTAGTGACACCAACCTTCCTGACATTCCTCTATTTTCCTTGACACTTCTTTATGTTCCAAGGTCACCTCTTGAGAGCGACCCCTTTCTCACCACCTTAACTGCAATAGCACCATCCTTCCAGTAGGGGGCCCTGTCTACCCTCATATATAGGTTTACGTGCGTTGTCTCCCTCCCGCAGGAGTGGTAAGCTCCAGAGTCAGTAGATACTTTTCTACCTTAGCTCCAATACACAGAGTAGGGTCAGGCATATGATGATGCTCAGTAAGTACTTCATAAAGGAAAGAAGTAAAAGGCACGAGAATGATCAATATGAAGGCCTTTAAGTTTCTTCTAACTCCAGTCTATGAGTCTGTGAAAGGCCCAACAGCCTGGATTACCAAAATGCCATTTGGAACCAGTTGGAGTATCAGAAAATTTAGGTGATGCTTCCTTTTTGAAATTGGGTTGACTTTTCTCTCCCTCCCCCCCACCCCCTTAAAAAATATATTTATTTATTTATTTGGATGTGACAGGTCTTAGTTGTGGCATATGGGGTCTAGTTCCCTGCCTGACCTAGGATCAAACCCAGGCCTCATGCATTGAGAATATGGAGTCTTAGCCACTGGACCACCAAGGAGGTCCTTCCTCACTTCTCTCTCTTTGATCCCTCCCTGTGTAGGCAACTGACCACAGAGCCAGGTGGTCAGTCAAAACACTCTATGAGAAATGGCAGAACTATAACGGTCATAATAGCACTCCTCTGTCTGTAATAGCAGCCTCCTCATTTCATCTAGCTGCTGTTTAGTCACTAAGTCATGTCCGACTCTTTGAGACCCCATGGACTATATAGTCCACCAAGCTCCTCTGTCCGTGGGATTTCCTAGGCAAGAAAACTGGAATTGGTTGCCATTTCCTTCTCCAGGGGATTTTCCTGACCCAGGGATCAAACCACCATCTCCTGCTTGGCAGGCAGATTTTTACTACTGAGCCACCTGGGAATCCCATCTACTTGGCTATTGGACTCTTTAAAAAAATCTTGGCTTTATCCAGTGGTCTTGTCTAATTTACTTACTCTTGTTACTTACTCCCTAAGTCCAGGTTAAATATATCCTGCTCACTGATAGCTCCCTGATACCCAGACTAGTTTAGCTCACCCAGTCTGGGCTCTCATATTTGCCCTTTCTTAACATTGACATACCTGTAAACATTGATCGTTATCTGCCTTGCATATCAATCTGAAAGCTCCAGGAGTGACCCTGACTGTCTTGTTCCTCATTATCCCCAGAGTGAATAGCAAAGTCACAAGGACACAGTCAGTGCTCAAAAAATGTTTCTTGAATTAACAGTTGGATTTTTATGATAAGCAACAAAAAGTGACAATATAAATTGCCAAAAAAAAGAGATACAATTGATGATTGTTGACTCCTTATCATTCCCCTGACTCACTCTTGTTTAGACACTCTATTTTGTGGTCAGCAGGTGTTTGTTGAGGAGGCTGTGCAGGCATTTGCTCCTGTAAAATATCTAATGCTTGTCAAGAGTTTTTGGGACCACAGGCTTGCATGTTTCCGTAAAAACCATCCAGGGATGGCAGCAAATCAGATTTTGTTCCTAAATTCCTTGGTGTACATATCATGATCTTTTCCAGAAGATATTTTATCAGGAAATTCTCTTACATAATTTCCCTTAATCTCTCTCTTGTAGTCTAAGACTTTTATTTTCTTACCAAGGAAGATAAAGCACAACTAAAGTAGAGTAGTAAGAATTAGGAAAAACACTCATGCTTTAAATATTCTTCAGCTTTTCTCAATTTTCCTTTCTATCGTTGGAAACAATAAAAAATAACAACAGTAAGAACATCTATGGTCTCAGGGTTTGATAGAACAACTTGAACAGCCAAGCATGTAAGAGGTGAAATGTTGATAGGTATAATTGTTCGTACCACATAATGTGAAATGCACAGTATTGTAAGAGTTTTGTAACTTACCCATTCGGAGCTGGTGAGATAACATTCTGACTGGGCTTCTGTATGTCCACTTTGATATGTCAGATGCATTAATGGAAAGGTTGAAGTTGGAGGTTCTTAGATGGGAGCATCTTTGTTTCTTTGTTTGTAAAGAAACTGAGCCATGCACACTGGAATAAAACTCTCCCTCTGACTTACTAGCACTAATGATGGACCAGCCAACCTCTCAGGACCGAAGTTCTCATTTGCCCTACCAACACCTCAGCAGAATGTTGCAGGTTGTGAAACCACAGCCCAAATAATGAGGAACAGAAGGGGAGATGATATCTACAGTCTGCTGGTGGAAAGGATTTGGATAATCTGAATTGTGTGTCTCATTGTTTAACCAGCCTTTTCTCCTGTTTGGGAGCACGCCCCTCCGTACTGGGTAACATGTGGTGTCTTAGTTTCCCAATCAGGTATCGAACCCAAGCTCCCTGTGTTGGAAAGTGGAGTCTTAACCACTGGACGACCAGGAAAGTCCCCTAGTTTGCCTTTAAAAAAAAAAAAAAAAAATGCAGTATTCATTGTTGAGTTGAAGGCTTGTATAAAGCACTAGATTCTTGCTATTTGGAAGCCAATTAGCCACATAAATGATACCCAAGTCCCATTATGTGTTTTCTGAATGAAATTTCAAGGCCAAGTTCTGATAGCAGAATATTTGAAGGCAGGGCTGTGCTAGAAGCCTGGGTCTTAGACTTACCACTCCTTAGCTCTCCACCTTGCAGTACGCTAGTGCCCAGAAATTAAGAAAGGAATTGGAAAGGAAATCTAAAACCATGAGTTGACATCTCAGAAACATGTTGAGTTCCGATCACAAGGCCGATTGCTACTGTAAAAAATTACTGCAGACTTAGTGACTTAAAATGACACAAATTTATTATCTTAGAGTTGTAGGGATCAGAAGCCTAAAATGGGTCCTTGGGGGCAAAAATCAAGGTGGAGCCACATTCCTTCTGGAGGGTGTGGGAGAGAATCCATTCCCTTGCCTTTTCCACCGTGTAGAAGCTCAGTTCCTTTGCTCGCGGCCGCATCACTCCAGTGTCTGCTTCTGTTGTCACATCTCTCCCCTCTCTGGCTCTCCTGTCTCCCTCTTTCGCTTATAAGGACCCACGCGATTAGATTGGACCCACATGGATAATGTCAGATACTCTACCATTTCAAGATCCTTAATGAAATCACATTTGCAGTGTCCCTTTGGTCATATAAGGTAACAAACTCACAGGTCCCAGAGATGCGGACATGGACATCTTTGGCCGAAAGGGCATCATTCTGCCTATTACAGAAGACAGACACAACTACTTGAGAGTATGTGTGTGTGTCCTTTGCCTCCTTTCTCATGGCCATCATGACCTGCCCGCTGTTGTTAAGCTTCCTCAGGTTCCCCTTCCCTGACCTCTCCTTCCTTTTCCTCGTACAGATTTTATTGAGGCTTCAGACCACCACCCACCTCCACAACCTCCTGCACTCACTTCCTTGCCAGGCACCCATCCAGAGCCGAATCAATACTGGTGTGGTTCTTACCGGTTTTCCCCATCAAATGTATCTGTTCCCCCCACTTCTACCTGGCCCATGATGGGAGCACAGTTCATGTGTGGACCCTTGGTGGGTGGGGAAGTTCCTGTGATTACTTCCAGCCAAAGATTTGTCAGTGACTCTAGGCTGAGCATTTCACTGATGCTCTGAGACCTTCTAGCACATCTCTTTCCCCTCTGATACAGTGATCAGCAGTTTTCAAAATGGATGGACTTGGAGTTGACATGAGAATAAGCAGGAAATAAACGTCATTGTAACCACTGATATTTTGGGCCTACTTGTTACTGCAGCATGGAACCTAACTTACCCTGACTGATGCACTTAGCGAAGATTAAAGGAAGGTAAAGAGAGGCATGAACAGCACAGGTTGCTCCTAACTGTTTCTCCCCATTCACCTGTCTCTACTCAGAAGACACTTAGGTTTCCCTGTGCCTCAGAAAAAAATGCCCATTAACCCCACCTTTGGGCTGTTGAATTTCTTTTTCAAGGAGGTAGAGAATTTAGTTCCTGAAGTGTATAGCAAAATGTACCCAAAGACTTACCTTTAATCACTGGTGGACTGTGTCTATTTGTCATCAGTTAGTGAAAAAAGACCTGCAAGTCTGGTGACTGGGGGTGTTGGAGGAGTACAGGGGGGTGCTGTGACATTTAGCAATAATCATTCCCTTTATTTCTTACACTAAACTCTCCAAAAGGAAGTGTGCTTATTCCAGGGCAGGCAGAGTGTGGAGAGAGTTGGAGAATTTGATAGAAATCACAGTAGCAAGGGAAGCATGCAGGACCCTACCCCCACACCGGGAAGAGAAAGGGATTGAAAGGAATTCATGCCAGGCTGCCCTGGTGGCTCAGATGGTTAAGAGTCCACCCACAACACAGAAGACCTGGGTTCGATCCCTGGGTTGGGAAGATCCCCTGGAGAAGAGAATGGCTACCTACTCCAGTATTCTTGCCTGGAGAATTCCATGGACAGAGGAGCCAGTGGGCTACAGTCCATGGGGTCTCAAAGAGTCAGACACAACTGAGTGACTTATACTAACCAACGTTATGCCAGGCTACCCAGGGCCCAGGGTGTCTTTTCTGAGGGCACTCACACCCGAGGCGCCTTGTTTTGTAGTGTTTTCGATGCCCACGCTGAACCCTGCTGGACCCTCGCCTTAGACCAGTGATTGAGCTGAGGCATAGCTCCCACCAGGCTTCCCTGGTGGCTCAGTGGTAAAAATTCCACCTGCCAATACTGGAGATGCAAGTTTGATCCTTGGATCGGGAAGATCCCCTGGAGAAGGAAATGGCAACCCACTCTGATATTGGGGAAATGTCATGGACAGAGGAGCCTAGCGAGCTTCAGTCCACGGGGTTGCAAAAGAGTTGGACATGACTTAGTGAGTAAAACAACAGTAGCGTAGGTCCCACCAGCCAAAGACGGAGCTCCAGCCCAGCGCCAGGGGTGCAGCACAGGAGGTGGATGCTTGCCGATGAACCTGGAACGTTAAATGCATGTTTCACAGAAACATTGTAACCTGGTTAATCATTGCCGGAGTTTCCCTATAACCACAGTTAGAGCATCTAACTCTGCAGGCTGCTCATCAGTGGCACGGGTTCCTATAGGCAAGCCTCAGAACCCATCACCCAACAGAGCGCATTGTTTCTATGGAAACCTACAATCCGTGACCCAAATGCCCAGGTTAAAATGTTGCTGTTCTATTTAACTCAATGCGTGGGTCAGTCAGGGATTGCCAATACTAGATGAAAATTGAAGTGCTTTTTTAAATTTGTGGATTTATTTTTTCCCATCCTGCCTATCCATTCCTGTCAGCAGGCACAAAGGAGGACCCTCTATTCTGAAGTGTCTGTGTTTAGATGGAGACTTCTGTTAGGGCAAAGTCAGCCCAGAGGAAGACGGAAATCCTTTTCCAGCGTTGTTCATTTGCTTTTCCTTTTGTTTCTTGAAACCCTGCAGGGCGAGCCCTGCTGAGACTTACAGACAAAAAGCTTGAGCGAATGGGGATCGCCCAGGAGAACCTCCGGCAGCTCATCTTGCAACAGGTGCTCCAGCTGAAGGTGCGAGAAGAAGTCAGAAACTTACAGTTACTCACGCAAGGTACCCTGCTGCTGCCTAGTGGGTGGATATGAGGGGAGGTGGAAGGAAAGAAACCCTTACCATCATGACAGAGGGGAGCTGGGGAAAAACTGGGTTGTTTTGTTTTGGGGTTTTGGAGGTGTTTTTGCAGAATTTATTTCATTTTTAAAATATATATATATAGATTTAAAGGTCACTTCCCTCCTAAAATTCCTCTTTTTCATAGGTCACTAGGGGGAAGGAGGTACAGATGAGTAATAGATAAACAAACAGAATTATCTGAGCTAATTTCAAGGTCATCCATCACGTCCAGCTATAAAGGTTGTGCACTGCACAAGCCCCAAAGAGTACCAGTAACATAGATCAGGATACAGTTGCACCGCCTCAAGTTGTACAGTGTGCAGTTTGCACAGCTGCACAGTGCAGCCCAGCTATTTTAGTCTAACTACTAATTC
The DNA here is from genome assembly GCF_054371585.1 of Giraffa tippelskirchi. Taxonomy (NCBI): domain Eukaryota; kingdom Metazoa; phylum Chordata; class Mammalia; order Artiodactyla; family Giraffidae; genus Giraffa; species Giraffa tippelskirchi. The sequence goes on along the minus strand of NC_137280.1, from coordinate 32,980,304 downwards.
TGCAGGGGCCTTGAAATTTGAGTGATACTATAGTTCATATGGCCATGATATAAGTGGGATTTTTGTTGTGGTTTGCTTTACTTCGCTTTTCACTAACTAATGGGAGAAAAACATTTTAGAGGTATGTCTCTGTCTGTGTGTGTGTGTATATATATATATATATATATATCAATATATGTGTGTGTACATATACATGTGGGGGCTTCCCAGGTGGCTCAGTGGTAAAGAATCTGCCTGCCAACGCAGGAGATGGCAGTTTCCATCCCTGGGTCGGGAAGATCCCCTGGAGAAGGAAATGGCAAACCTACTCCAGTATTCTTGCCTGGGAAATCCCATGGACAGAGGAGCCTGACAGGCTACAGTCCATGGGGGTCCCAAAAGACTCAGACATGAGTTAGTGACTAAACAACAACAACACATATATATGTATATACATATGTATGTATACACACACATTCTAGGAATTTTGCAAACCCTATTTATCATCTTGAAAAGCAAATAGAATAAAATTTTAAATAGACTATGGAGAATTTAAAACTGAAATATTGCAACCATATAGTTCTAAACAAGAATTGTTAATAATTTCAATTTGTTGAAAGCGTTTAAAAGCCCTATAACTGGAAGTGACAGAATAAAGTTGAATCTTGAAGAAAACTTTAAGGTACACTATATGTAAGCTATATGTCTAGGTAAGATCTGGTTGCTATCATCCACCGTCAGCTATAACCCTGTTTTATTTAAATGCTCATTGTACACCATTTTGGATGAAAGGATGATAAAATATGTATTTTTGAGAGCCGTGGGTATTTTCCAATCTGTAGAATATTGTAATTACATGCATACTGATATTGAAGAAATCTGGGTCAGCCAAGTTTCATGTTATTGCACTTAGATTAACCCAGTAATAGTCTGTTTGCCTAGAGGAAGCAACGTACTGCCTGAAAGATGACCGTTCTAGAAGGATAGATACAGACTTCAAGTGATATGGAAATATATTGTTTATTTGGTGTGCATTATCTGCTTTGGTCTCCAGAGACTTTCAATGGTAAATTTACAGTTAACAGGTATGCTAAGTGACTCAAATGTGAATCCAACTTAGTGATGTACTTTTAAGTTTCTAAAGCACAGAGAGATTCAAAGATTTATCACAGGAATGCCCATTGCAGTGCTATGTATAAAACTGAGAAATTAAAAACAACCTAGAAGTTCAGCAATACAGGGAGAATCAGATAATTTTATGTAAAATGAGAAGATACAATATAATGTAGTTGTTGGAATTATATTTTCAAGGAATATATGACAACATGGGAAAGTACTCAAAGTAATAGGAAGAAGGGGGAAAGGTCACATATAAAATTTCATTTATAATATGAGCCAAATTTTGTAAAGACCTATTTTTATATGCACATAGGAAAAGAGTTGAAAGTGGTTTAGCCAGTATTTTGATAATGATTCTCCATGGGGAGTGACACTGTGGGTGATTTTGTTTTCTTTATATTTTTCTAAATTTTTCAAATCTTCAAGTATAAATCCATATTACATTTATAATCAGAAAACACATTCACATCATTTAAGCTTCCGTCACAAGTGTCGTCCTGCCCGGTTCTGTTTAGCATCTGGAGTTTCCTCTGCTCTGTTGTTTTCTGTTGTTTTCCTCCTGTGGTGACACATAGAATGAGACCTGGACTCATCACATGTGCCTTTGGACTTGTTTTTTTGCCTCTCCTACTGACAGTCTGCTCTGTGTTTGCTTTGCAAAGTCATTTTCTACAGCTTTCATCGCCCTAGATGCATAATATATAAGATTTTTCCTGAGCTAGTACTCAACTCTATTAAGCTAAATATATGTTTGTGTTCTGGGAAGGTAATGCGAAGTTCAGCCTTTTCGATTGAGTTGTTGTCATTGTCTTTCACTTTGAAAAGCAGTGCCTTTAGAATTCTTTCTTTCCATTCCCTTTAGAAGAAGAGATCATGTTCTCTAGCTCTTGGATATTTTGTCTGCACTCCTATTACTTTTTTTTATTGCTTGTCCTTTCCATGTTAATGTTCAAACTCATTTTATGTCAGATAGCCTTTGAAAATACATACGTTATTGAAAGGATGACTACTTAAAAAAAAAAAAACGGGAAACAGAAATTGACAAGTCATTTTATGACTCATAATAGAAGTTCTAAAATCAGCTAGAGTTGCCTTAAAACATTTTGGGTCTAGGTTTGCTATAATAAGAATTGTGACTCCATTCCACCCAGGTGAACTGAATGACTTAACTTGTATATCATATGAAAATATACCAGGCAAGCGATAATGTGATTCAGTATTGAATATTTGATCCCTCATCTCTGAAAATCTTCATCACTGGAAATAATATGCTAGATAGGTATAAACAGATGTCTTAGAACATTCCTTCGTTTTGGGAAATCCCTGCACTTTCCCCTGAAAGAGTATAACTCACCTCTCCAATCTCTAGAGATACACTCTCTTTCTCAGCTCACATGAGACTATGATTCTAGTGTAATGCAATTCATTTTTGTTTTTAAGAAATATTTTCCTACTAACACATTTAAATGAGGATTGTTGCCTTCAGAGGAGCCAGTTTGTGAGGATGGGGACTTAATTCACAACTGATTAAGTTTCTTATGTGTTTCCTTGATGCTTTGGAAGGCAATTTCAAAACATAAGCTTTAACTGAGTAGCAAAAGTTTAGGAAGATCCTGAGTGTCCACCGTTAGGAGGCCAGATAAATAAGTTGTGGTACATCCAGGCAGTGTTGTGTACTCGGAAGTTATAACATGAGAATGAGGACTAATGATATGGAAGATCTGGAGATGCTGAATGAAGTAGAAAAAGCAAGGTGCAGAACAAGGTGGAGAGGATGGTGCATTTGCGAATGAAAGAGGGAGAAATATGCATACGTGCTTTATGTACAAGGAAATGATACCCGAGAAGCTAACACAGACTCTTACCTGTGGGACTGGGAAGAAGGGAGATAGAGGACTTATGCTTTTTAAGTCATTTTGTGTCTTGAAATACGTTCATATTAACTGTTTAAAGAATAAAATATTTAAAAAGAAACAAGGAGAAAGCGTGAATTGTAGCATCACACAGGCCTGAATTTTAAATCTTGGCCCCAACAGTTACTGGTGTGTTATTTCTTGGAAGTTACTTAGTCTGTCTGTGTTCCAATTTCCTGATCTCTGAAAAGTGAGATCAGTAAATCTACTCACCTCATAGGGTGTTATGAGAATTAAATGAGCTCAAATATATACGTCACTCAGTGCAGTGCGACAGTAAGTACAGCACATAGTTAGAGGTCAGTAAAAGAAGCCACAAAATTAAATCAACCTCCTTAATTTATATCAAAGCTTTATTTTTATACTATCCTTTATTGAGAAATAAATTCACAGAATATACAGTTTAACTACTTAAAGTGTAAATTCAATGATTTTTTAGTACAGTCACAGAGTTGTGCACCCATCACCACAATTAATTTTGAAACATTTTCATCACCCCAGAAAGAAACCCAATACCCACTAACAGTCATTCCCCATTTCTTCCCAACGCTCCCCAACCACCAACTTTTAAAAGCCATTAATCTACTTTCTATTTGCCTGTTCTAGACCTTGCCTATGAATGGAATGATTCAATACGTGGTCTTTTGCAATTGGCTACTTTCACTTAGAATAATGTTCCTGACGTTCACTCGGGTTGTAAGCATGTGTCAGTATTTCATTTTTTTTATTGCCAAATTGTATTTCTTCATATGAATGTACCAGATTTGATTTATCCATTCATCAGTTGGACACTTGGATTGTTTATGAATCTTGGATATTTTCTATAATATTGTTTTGAACATTCTTGTATAGCATTTTGTGTGGACCTGTTTTCATTTCTCTTGGACATATCCCTGGGCATGGAATTTTAGAGTCATAAGGTAACTCCATGTGTAACCACTACAGGAGCTGCCAGACTGTTTTCCAGAGCAAGCTGTACCCTTTCATATTCCCACAAGCAGTCTATGAGGGTCTCAGTTTCTCCACATAGTTACCAACACTTGTTATTGTATGTCTTTTTTATTATAACCATTCTAATATGTGTAAAGTGGAATGTCACTGTGATATTGATTTGTATTTCCCTGACTGCTAATGATATTGAACACCGTTTCAAGTGCTTACTGGCCATTTGTGTTTCTTCTCTGGGTAAACATCTATTATAGATCCTTTACTTATTTTATAATTGGATTATATTTGGTTTTTTTCCAAGCTTTATCTTGGACCCACCATGTTTCTCCATGCTTGATTACCCACTTTATTTACAAGATCTAAAGCTAAATATTGGGCTGCCATTTCTAAAGAGGAACCCAATTCTCCAAGGATGAAGTCTTACCTCACTAGAGGCATTCAAAAGAACCTGCCACAAACTTGGAAATTAATTCCAAAATGAAACAAATGAATGGACTCTAAAGATTTCCTCTCAAGGAAACAACATCCTTTTGAATGTGGAAATTATACACAAATCAGTTACTTCAGTTTGTAATCAGACCTCCAAATTAGATACATCCATCTGAAAGCTCATTCTACCGTGTTTCTAGAGGAAGTAAACTAATAGATAATTAAGACTAATTTTCTAACTTTTAACTGATGTTTTAAAATTTGTCTTAAACTTTTCTTCTACACCAGTCATTGTCACTTAGCCACCAGGAGCGCAATGAGAGTAACATGGTCAAAATCATCACAAATAGACCAGGAGAGCTCCAGCCTGTCACTGTAGGTTACCTGAACACAGGAGAGATGAAGTTTCTGCCCTCCTTTTTCTTGCTGTCCCTCTTCTGGATGCTGTCCAAAGACAAAAACTGTAAGGTGCTTTAAAAATGTGTATGGTGGACTCATAGTAAATACATCCATTTATGGGTGCTATCAATGAATTGTGACAAAAATTCCTGAAGCAGCTCATTATCTAAAGCCAAAACCATCCTTCAGCTAAAATGCTGGTCTCTAATTGCCCTGCCTTTATTCACAATGGCCCTGTAACTACCTGACGTTTGCCAGCAACATAATCAATGTTTGGCCCTGCTTTACTCTCGTTCCCTTTGGTGTCTTTGAGGTGCTTCCTTCCCTCCTGCAGCCTTTTGGTCTTCTGCGTCCTGTCTGTGGAGTGGCCGGGCTGTGCCTCTGGTGGTCTTGCTTGCTTCCATGTTCCTGCAGGAAACTCAGCCATGTCAGGGCACCTGCAGCTGTCTTTTGTGAAATGCAGTACAGAGCAGGAAATAACATGATTATACTTTCCTTCTGCTCGATTCATGAGAGACAAGGAAAAAAAGGTGCTTTATGTAATACACAGAGTGGTGCAAATTATTCTGGGATCCACCAAATTAATCCATAATCAAACTTACAGGGGGCATCCTTAGCTCTTTATTACAGGATATTTCTAGAAAGAAAAACACCCAGGGATACTAAAAGCTGTTTCTCATATAGCTGATGAGTATTAAATATTTACTATATGCAAAGCAATGCACTAATTGTCACATCAACACTTGACATTTACCCTAGCATAATCAGTACTGTTGTTAGCTTCAATTTACATATGGGGAAACTGAGGTCAGAGAATATAAATAATAGATGCAGTATTGGACAGCTAGTAAAAAGCCTAATACAGGTCTGTCTGACTTCACAGCAAATTGTATCCATTACACTGTATCACCTCTGATCTGTCCAGGGAGTTATTCCTGTTTCACAGCAATGATATGAGGATTGCATGAGATTTTATGTGAAAACTGTACAGCACAGTTCATGGCATAGTCTATGAAAGTGGGTTGGCAGACTTATTCTGTGGAGAGCTAGATAGTAAGTATTTTAGTCTTTACAGGCCATAGAATGTCTGTTGTAAACCCTCCTCCCCCACCCATCATGGGAGAGCAACCACAGACAGTCTGAAGTGAATGGGGCATGGTAGTGCACCAATAAAACTTCATTTACAAGCACAGTTTCTAGTTCATAGTTTGTGGACCCCTGCTTCACAAGGTCAAAAGTGTAAACTTTTAACATCATAATCAAGATTACTGTTTTATTCTTAATATCTTCCCGTTTGAGCTGTAATTGCTTCCCTCAACCCCAGGAACACTGTAGTATGGAACCACTCTTGCAGTGCCCTTTTCAGTGTCTTTCTTGGCTACAAATACATGGATAGTATAAAAATGTAACAGTAACTGTGAAAGTTGGGTAGATTTAAGCAGTAGAAAGCAATGTTCCAGCTGGAGGATAAGGCAAATGAAGACAGTAAATGCTTCCAGTCTTCAAAGGCCTTTTTAATTAGTGCCTGCAAAATGAAAAAAAAAAAAAAAAGAGTATGATTGTTTACCGAGGCCAGATATAGCTCATTAAACATTAGTGTTTCCCAAAGGGCTTTTTCCACATTGTCAAAAATATATGTGTCAAATTTTAGTTGAGAATTGCATGACCAGATGGACTTGCCCAAAGCTCCATCTTATGGAACAACACAAATTAGAAACACTGCTCCCTAAGCCAAGAAGACTTTTCAAAACCATGTGTACAGACTGAGTATTTTAGTCCAGTCACCCCCGCAACAATACTTTAGCAACTAAAGTAGGCCATCTGAATTGGAATAGGCCATCTGGTCCACCACCTTGCTTAAAGAAAGGAGTCTTTGTAGAGCACATCAGTAGACTTTTTGAGAAAATTTCCTATTTTATTTTACAGTTTTGGGCACCAAGACCCAAAGAGGGTTAGAGGATGGTCTGTGGTTACCCAGCTAGTCAGTGGCAAAACTGAAACTAGATCCCAGTTCTCTCAATTCCCAGGCTGGTATTCTTTTTTCTCATTGTTTCTAATAAGGTATAATTCACATACAGTAACATCACCATTTTTAATGTACAGTTCTACAAGATTTAATAAATGTATACGGTTGTATAACAACCACCACCGTAGTCAAAATATAACAGTTTTATAACTCCAGAAAATACTCTCCCTGCTACCTCCGTGTTGTCAACGCTTCTCATTACCTCCAGCGTCTGCAAGCCACTGATAGGTTTTCTGTTCTTAGTTTTGCCCTTTCCAGAATGTCATATCATGGGAATCATAAAGTCTGGCTTCTTTCACTTGCTGTGATACACTGAACCTTACCAAAGCTGAGGGTGTGTGTCACTTGTTCATTCACGCTCACTTTTTAGCATCGAGTTGGATGGATATACCACAGGTGTGTATCCATTCCCCAGTTGAAGGACATCTAGATTGTTTCCAATTTGAGCAAATACTAACAACGCTACTAAAACCATTCACAGTGACTTCTCTGGCATCCAGTGGTTAAGAGTTCATCTTCCAAAGCAGGGGGTGTGGGTTCAATCCCTGATCGGGAAACTAACATCCCATATGCCTTGCAGTGCAGAAAACCAAAACATGCCAGCAAAAGTAATATTGTAACACATTCAATAAAGACTTTAAAAATGGTCCACATCAAGATAAAATCTTTAAAAAGGAAAAATAAAAGCATGCACACACAGGTCTTTGTATAAACATCAATTTTCATTCATTAGAGAAGTACCTAGAAGTGAGATTACTGGGTTGCATACAACATGTTTAACTTGGTAAGAAGTGCTACGCCAGTATTCTTAGGCTAATCAAAACAGAACAGCAGTAGAGACTGACTTTAATACATATAAAATATTGGAGGTTTTCTGAAAGTCACTGCATCTCTGCAGATGTCCTCCCTAGCACTTCCTGGAGCCACTATTACTGTAAGAAGGCCCTGCTTTCCTGGGAGTTTCTAATAAATTGTCTCAAGGCAGGTTTAGGTCAAATGTGTTTACAGTTCACTCATTAATTCAATTTAAAAATTATAGCATCTATGTACAGACAGTAGGGTATGGTTTTCCCCAGTTGTCCCTAAGAAAATCTTCCTTTGCCTCTTTACTAAGGAATAAAATCTAGTAATATTTGCAGCTCCTAGAAGAGAAAATATGAGCCAATCAGATTCCTTGTTATGTGTACATGAAGTATGTTTGATGGCTCTTTCTAGTATCTCCCAGTTTATACTATTTAATTTCCAGGCTTCTCCATGTCTAATTTCAGCTGTGTCACTAGTGTTATAAATCTGATGCTCACATATCAGGTCTATTCATAATTGGCTCTTCTATATCATCATTGGATAGCGTTAAGTTTTTCTTCCTTAGTGCTCATCTATTCCATGAGCATGATAGTGATCCCCTTGGTTCTCGCCTTTGTTTTCTAATGGCTCCTTCTCAGGTGGGTGGCTTGCCACCTTCCTCCACCACTCCCCAAATGTTGATGCCCCCTGGAGATAGGTCCTCTTGGTTCTTCTCATTTTGCGAGCTGTCTAGAGAGCCTTGCCCACTCCCATTGCTTTAACCATCCCCTACTTGAAAGTTATTTTCAGATACATCTTAGACCTCTATGACGCTTCAGTTCCTTACATTAATATCCTTATAAGATGTGAACCTCTGATGAATAGTCCACTGACATCTCAAATTTAAAATATCCAAAGTCAACCCCATTGTCTTTCCCACCATGTCTCCATCCAGTTCTCCTCCCTGTATTTCTTCTCAAGGTTATTAATGCCTTATTCACGCCATCACCTAAATGAAGAAGATTCAGAGTCACCTGTACGCCTCCTGTCCCCTCCCCACTCACATGTAATCAGTCAGCAAACCCTCTGAATTCTGTTTGTAAAATGGCTTTCCAGTCAGTCCCTGCCTCACCCCCATCCTTGTCACTGTGTTAAATCACCTCCCTTTGGCCCCTTCCCAGGCCATTAGGATAACCTACTAGCTATGATTTGCTCTCTAGTCTCTGCCCTGCCCCATTCATTCTCCTTTAATTTAACTTCCAACTTCGGTTGCCAGAGTTAATTTAAATATATATCTGACGACATTATTTCCCTCCTAAAAAAAAAAAAAAAAAAATTGATGACTCCCAGTTGCCTAAGGAATAAAATGCAAGCTCTTTAGTATTCCATAGAGATCCATTCTAAAGCATTTCATAAGTGTATTAACTTTGGGCAAGTTACCTGTCAGAGATTAAGTTTCCTTAGTTGTAAAAATGGGGATAGAATCTATTTCACCAAGTTGTTATGAATATGGTATAATAACAAGGACCAAGCCAGGATAAGACATCACCTCTTCTGAGAAGCCTTACCTTATCTCTCAGGCAGAACCAGTCACTCTGTCCTCTTCATCTCTAAGCGCATTGTTCATACTAATAATCTATGCATTACACAGTGTCTGTTGAATATCTGTTCTTCCATCCCGTACTTCCAATGAGCAACAGGCTCTGTGGTAGACAATAAGGACAGAAGGAGCACCCAGTCTAGCCGTAAGGATAGATTATGTGTGCCGTGGCAGAGATGCATAGATGTGCAGTGATGGCACAGAACTAGAACATAACCTCATCTGGGAATAGGGGGTAAAGGGAGATTTGCCCAAGGGGTAACTCTGTCAATAGAAGTTGCAAGTTAATTAAAGGAGAATGAATGGGGCAGGGCAGAGACTAGAGAGCAAATCATAACTAGTAGGTTATCCTAATGGCCTGGGAAGGAGCCAAAGGGAGGTGATTTAACACAGTGACAAGGATGGGGGTGAGGCAGGGACTGACTGGAAAGCCATTTTACAAACAGAATTCAGAGGGTTTGCTGACTGATTACATGTGAGTGGGGAGGGGACAGGAGGCATACAGGTGACTCTGAATCTTCTTCATTTAGGTGATGGCGTGAATAAGGCATTAATAACCTTGAGAAGAAATACAGGGAGGAGAGCTTGATCTTAAAGGATGAAAGTTTTGACAGATGAACACGAGCTGGCATGAGGCAGGAGCAGAAGCTTGACCTCAGGCGGGGGGGGGGGGGGGTCTCTTTGTCTCCCCTGCAGATCATGGGCAGCCTCAGTTGTCATCTGATTTTGCTGTGCTCTCCTATCTCCCAGCACAGTGTCTCACAGAGAGTGAATCCTCTGTTTAAATGTATTTTGCTGATTTAAGTGTAATTGTTGCCCTTTTCTCCTTATTTACCAGCTCTTATTTCATTTTCAATGTCATCTTCTCAAAACAGTGAATGCAGTATCATGTTTTAAATGGATTTGTAATAAAAGTGGCTACATAGCCACTTTGCATTATCCACGGGCAAAATTGGCCCAAATTGTATTCCTTTGTGCTCTCATTGTATTGATTTGATTAGTACAGTGGCAGCAGCTGTGGTTCTTAAACGTATATACCTTTGGTGAGGACTCTTAAATACATAAGGCCGCCCCCCACCGTCACGCACATTGAGTTGTTTTACCTCATATTTTCAAGTCTTCAGTGTTCTCCACAGTGACACTCAACTGACCATAGAATGAACCTTTTCTCATAAAACCCAGTTAATTGTGCAGGGATTCATAGTAGGTGAGGACATTGAATGAGTAATTTGATAGGATTATATGCGAATTATTCTTTTGTCCCCTGGAGTCTTCCATTACCTCCTCTTCATTCAGCGTTGCTTGACCATGCCCTGCCAACCGCATGCCCTTCCCCAGTTGTCTCCAAGGCAATCTTTCTTCAACCTGCTACCTTCTTGGGCTTTACCTTCCACACATTTTGGGATCTTCACACCCAGTTTCACAAAGTTTGCAATTAGGAATATTTCTAATTTTATCAGGTCTTTGTGCCTTCAGAGAATTTCTCCTTGGCATGAGCTTTATGTTTAGTTTCCTAAACACAGACTTCTTTGGGGGATCATTAAGCTCTCACATTGGTTCATCAGTAGGAGTTAGCATTGTGACAAGTGCATCCTAGCTAGTGTCCGCTCCCGTTTCATTTTCATGCTGAAGTTCATTATGGCCAGTTCATTCAAGAAAGTGTTTGTTTGAGGCTTGAAATGGACCCTTGATTCTAGTCTGTTGTAGTCTTCGTGGCTGAAAAATGTCTGCTTGTTCTGAGTACCCCGATGGCCCCTCTAACTAGTATATGGTGGAAGTGTTCACACATTTTTCTAATTTGGACACATTCTGCCAGGAATCATTCTTGTCATTACTTCTCCACAACTCCGTGTCTTATGGATCTTTTGCATGGTAAAGAGTTCCCATTAGGAAACCCCACAGACTACAAATGCTTCATGTCTACCTCTGCAGAAATCATCAACCTTGAAATTCTTTGCCATTGACCCCTTTGCATTAAATGTTCTAAATGAAATTAAAAATATAGTTGGTGTTTCTTGTTTGGACAATTCAAGATGGCCATAAGATTTCACTGTTATGTCACCTCATGGTTTGAAGAATCTTCAGTGACTGATATTGCAATAAAGGTGATATGTGGGTTTTCCACAACTGACATTGGTCCATTTCTTTGGGGGGAAGTCTGGATCCTGAAATCTGAGCTGTATGGTATTCAACTCTCCTATGGGTTTTTAGAAAGGCAGTTGAATAGGACAATGGCATGTGGACCTGATATGAGAAAATCAAAGCCGTTGGCAAGGATGCATGGAGCCGTGTTGGATTTTTTTAAGAAGAAATAGAGAAAATATGACATCTAAATGCTTTAGGATTTCTGTCCCTAGTATTATATATGATATGCTACTTTTTCTGTGGCTTTTTTTCCTGGGGAAACCAATTCTTAGTGCCTGGAGTTAAGTTCTACACAGTGTAGTTGTTCAAGGCTCTCCTTACATCCGAATTTCTACATGCCAGTTCTAGAAGGCCCCACATACATACATGTACTGTGAATGGCCCAGCCTTGTGCCCCAGCCAAGAATTAAAATATTTTGTTCTTCTCTGAAATAGCCCCTCCGTTCTTTGTATCCCTTTTTTGTTTATCCCTATATAGTAGCAGTTATACAATCATTCAGTAATTCATCTAAAAAAAAGTTTATTGAGATCCTACCATGTACCCAGCAGTTTATCTATGTGTTAGGGATACAGGGATGAATATGACATTTCTTGACCTTGAAGTCAAGCAAAATAGATATGAGTAACAAAGGTAAATGTAGAATTCTAGGATCTTATAGGAAGGTTGTCTGATTTAGAAGGAATGTATCAGGAAAGATTCCGAGAGTAAGTGACCTCTGAACTGAACTAGGTGCTATAATTAGCAGTGTGTGTTTATTTTCTCTTTAATCCTCAAGCAGATATAAAATTGCTAAGATGATAAGAACTTTGGAGAGTTTATTTACTAACAAATCATAGATTTACTACTGAGTGTCTGCTATGTGTCCGCCTTTACTGAGTGTTGGTGAAATTCATTAGACATGATAGACATGGTTCTCCCATACATGGATTTTGTGTTTTAATGAGGAAGGCACTCATCAAAGAAAGAATCACGGTAACACAAGTGATGTGAAAGGGGATGTTAGTGACACTTTGGGGAGGGAATTCCCTGACTCTGAAAGATCAGGAAAACCTCTCTCAAGAAGCTGAGATCTAAAAGAGGAAGAGGCATTCACTAGGGCAAATGGGACTTGGGAAGATGTCTCAGGAAGAGGGAACAGCCTGTTCTAAGGTCAAGGTTGAAGAGAAAGCTTGGTGCATTCCAGGAACACAGGGAAGGCTAGTATGATTAGAGGTGGAGAGTGAAGAAGAAGGGAGGCCAGCCAGCAGGAAGTGAGGGTGAAAAGGGACCCAGTTATGAATGTGAATGCCTTGTTTGTTTGCTCCCCTTAAGTCTTGAGAGTCCCTTGGACTGCAAGGAGATCAAACCAGTCAATCCTAAAGGAAATAAGTCCTGAATATTCATGGAAAGGACTGATGCTGAAACTCCAATACTTTGGCCACCTGATGTGAAAGAACTGACTCATTTGAAAAGACCCTGATGCTGGGAAAGAGTGAAGGCGGGAGGAGAATGGGATGATAGAGGATGAGATGGTTGGATGGCATCACCGATTCAACGGACATGAGTTTGAGTAAGCTCCAGGAATTGGTGATGGACAGGGAAGCCTGGCATGCTGCAGTCCATGGGGTCGCAAATAGTCAGACACGACTGAGTGACTGAACTGAACTGAAGGAATTTAAGAGACAATGAGGAGACACTGAAGGGTTTTGGACTGGAGACTATGCTGATCAGATCTGTATATCAACAGATGAGAAGAGGCACTGGAGAAGGCCAAGACAAGGGGCCTGACATCCAGTTAGGAAGCTGTTGCATTGATGTGTGCAGGAGATGATGACAACCTGAGTGAGGGAGGTGGCAGTGTGGGTGAAGAGGAATCAACTCGAGAGACTAGAGACTTCCCTGGTAGTCCAGTGGCTAAGACTCTGTGCTCCCAATACAGAGGGCCCAGGTTCAATCCCTGGTCAAAGAACTAGATCCCACATGACATAACTAACAGTTTGCATGCCACAATTAAAGATCCCATACGCTGTAATAAAGATCAAAGATCCTTTGTGCTGCAGCTACAACCCAGCATAACCAAATAAATATTTTTTTAAAAAAGCAACTCAAGAGACTAGGCTACCTGGGATTTTAGATCAAGAACCAGTGGATGAGAGAATTGGACAGTAGCATCATTCTCTCTTCTGCACCCCAGTCTGCTCCCCCAAATCCATGACCTCCCTGTTTCAGAAATATCTGGACAGGCTTCTTCAAAATGTAGATTTCTAGACCTTACTCTCGGAGAAGGCAATGGCAACCTACTCCAGTACTCTCTCCTGGAAAATCCCATGGACGGAGGAGCCTGGTAGGCTGCAGTCCACGGGGTCGCCAAGAGTCGGACATGACTAAGCGACTTCACTTTCACTTTTCACTTTCATGCATTGGAGAAGGAAATGGCAACCCACTCCAGTGTTCTTGCCTGGAGAATCCCAGGGCTGGGGGAGCCTGGTGGGCTGCCTTCTATGGTGTCGCACAGAGTCAGACACGACTGAAGCGACTTAGCAGCAGCAGCAGACCTTACTCTGAAACTGTCAAGTCAGGCTCTTCAGCCCAGGTGTTAGTATTTTACACAGCTTCACCCCCATATGACTGACATTTATGAAAGGTTGGGGGCCACTTCCAAGCACTGTGTAGATTTAGCACACAGAGTACTACAGGCACTCGTCTGTAGCATCAGAGTAACCCTCCCTTTGGGCTTAATGAGTCTGCTTGTCATACCTGGGTGAACTCAGAGAGAGGCATCAGCCCTTGGAGTGCAGGAAGGTATCTCACCTTAAAACCCACATGGAATGGAGCCCATCTAACAGACCACCCAGCCTTGTAAGTGAGGTCCCCAAGATCTCAGTGGCCCTTTCTCCACAGTTCTCGGGAGACAACACCACTGCAACCCCACATCCTCTATTCCCCAGGAGAAATGAAACAAACTCTCCTGGGCAGTCAGTCCTGCAGGGCAAGACAGAAGGTAATTTAAAGATCACCTCCACTATCTCCTGCACATGACAGGTATCAGGGCAAAGCTATAGTGGTAGGACCTCCAGTAAAGCTATAAGAGAGGAAAAGACAAAGAAAAGTACGTGTTTCATCTCCAGCAAGAACACTTTAGGTGTTCATATTGGAAACCAGGGAGGTTTCATCATTTGGCAGTTGTTTTCAAAATCATGAATACTTAATATTACCATTATATGCTGTTTTTATTTCAAAGGCACAGGTTACCAATGTTATCACAAAGGGCAAGTCTGGAGCTAATACTGATTGCGCACCTATTTACACATTTGGCATTTTAAATTCCATATTTAATCCATACAATAACTTTGCAAGGTAGATGTCATGATCCCCATATTACAGATAAAGAAACTAAGGCCCAGAGGTTTTTTTTTTTAATTGTGTGCTACACAATTAAAACTAGCAGATGCAAGGATTCTTCAGAGAAACAGAACCAATAGGAGTTACATATAAAATATTATATAGAAGATACATGCATAGGCAGGGAAAGGGGGGGGGGGTTAATTGATTAACTGAGTGTCCATTAGGAATTAGCTCTCATAATTATGGGTGCCAAAATCCATAGTCAGAAAGCTGGGGACCCAGGACAGCCAATGGTGTAGTTCCAGTCCAAATATTGGCAGGCTGAAAACCCAAGACAAGCCAGTGTTACAGGTCCAAGTGCAAAGTCAAGGAAACAACCCAGTGTCCCAGCTCAAGACAAGTCAGGCAGGAGGGATTTGCTTTTACTTGAGGGGGGGATGAACCTTTTTGTTCTGTGCACGTCTTTGACTGATTGGTTGAGGCCCACTCACGCTGGAGAGAGCAATCTGCTTTATTCCTCTACCTGTTCAAATGTTAATCTCATCCAAAAGACCCTCACAGACACCCTCAAAATAACATTTGACAAATATCTGAGCACCCTGTGGCTCAGTCAAGTTGACACGTAAAATTATTCACCCCAGTGGGTAAGATAACTAGTTGTCTCCAAAACCAATGCCCTTTCTTTCCAACCTACCGGCCTGCTGTGAAGTATCTCTTCTTTCAAAGATGCAGTTATTTTTCTTTTATAAAATACTCTCAGTGCCAATGCACTTTTAAACATTAATGCTTGAGTCTGTTCAAATAAAAGATTTTTCCTAATAGCTTGCTTATCACACCTGGTTATCATTCTCCATCCCCCATTTTCCATGATTTAGGGCTGCTAGGAATGGGAGGGTGTCATTTTGCTGGGCTCTTTCTTGCATACCTGAGATTTGGGAGCACTAAGAAATCAAATTTGTCCATCTCCCAACTTGACATCATAATGAAGTAGAGATGCCAACCCAGCATTTCCTGATGTCCCTCAGATATCCTGAGTAATCTTAATCTTATTAGATCAATGATGTGAAATTTAAATTGATTGCTAGTTGCCATTTTAATTGATTTATTGAAATTGATTCAGCATAAAGGAGTACACAGAAAATTATTAACAGTGACCTCAAAGGTTTCAAGTGTCTGCTTCATAAAAGGTGATGGAGCTTTGATGTTTATATCAGAAGGCTCACTCTTCCCAAGTTATATCAGAGAAGTAAAGCAAATGTTTAGCACTAAAAACCATAGAACATTTATGAGGTTCGTATACAGAGGGTCTGAAAATATATGAGAAACATTTGATTATACTTTCCAGTTTGTCCCATTTCTATCATGTTGGTTGGTCATCATGAGTTCATGTTTACTATAAGCTACATATCTGGGTATTTATTACTGCTAAGTATTGGGAAATTTGATTTTTGCCTTTTGGGTCCCTAAAATTCAGACCACACTATGGAATGGAGGAATAGATGAAATAATAGCAGGAAAAGTCTCATTGACTCATTTTTGTAATTTTTTTAAATTAATTGATCCCCTCTTGAGGCTTGGCTATCTGTTTTGCTACACAAAGAGTTTTACTATAATAATTTTGATCTAGCAGGATTTGATCTTACTTAGGCAGAAATAAATGGCCTCTAATTCTCTGTTTCTAAAAGTTTAGATTTGCATTATCTTTTCTGCTTCCTCTTCTCTCTCCCTCTTTTATTTTCCCCAGCTTCTCTCCACTCCCCATTTCTTCACTGGAGACCCCTCTCAGCCTGCAGAAGAACCATTAGAAATTTATTAATTAAATCCCAGTTTCTGCTTCTTTGTCAGGGATAATCATTTGTTTTAGAGCTGATTTTGTGCTTTAATTAAATGAACATGTCACTCAGTCAAATGAATTCATTTGTATTTATTTATCTAGTTCTTTGGGCTGGACTTTCTTAGCAGGGTCTCGGGCTCATCACATTTGCTGACAGAATGAACTGAAAAGTGTCTCATGTCAGTTTAAGGGGTTCACAAATGGTTACTCCTCCCCATAAAAGCTGCATAAACAAAGCTGCGATTAGCAAATGTGCAAATGGCTGTCTCCTCAAGTCAAGGTCATCAAAGGAGCCATATTTGATTATGTTTGTGCATACACATATGTCCTGCTAGAGCAGGGAAGTGAGGATTACCCATCACCACAGTCCCTTCAGACCTTAAGAAAGTGTCAGAGGTCATGTTTTGACCATCTAGGTATCTACTGGCCTTTTCAAAATGCTAATGGATGATGTGAAGTTTAAATTCTACCCGATGTTTCGCATCAGATTTTGGGTTAGATTACCCTACTGAGTATAGACTGTGTCTAACATTATAATAGACACAGTTTATAATGGGCTTCCCAGGTGGCTCAGTAGTAAAGAATCTGCCTGCCAACACAGGAGACATGAGTTTGATCCCTAGATGGGGGAAATCTGGAGAAGGAGATGGCAGTCCACTCCAGTATTCTTGCCTGGGAAATCCCATGGACAGAAGAGCCTGGCGAGCTACAGTCCATGAGTTTGTAAAGAGTCGGTCTTAACTTAGCACACACACAACATTATAATAGGTGCTTTAAGATATGAAAATGGAATGAACATACTTATTCATTCACTCGTTCAACAACTTTTGTTGAGTGCCTATTATGTGTCAGGCTAGGTTTTAGGACTCAGTGATGAATAATGCAGTCCTTGAAATTGTACAAGTAGGCCAGCTGCAGGAGAGTCACCAGAGTCTTTCTGGCATGAGAGAATCATGTTCCCTTTCCAGAAGGCTGATGCTCTGGTTCTTAGGAGTTCTCCTCTGCTTTTCCAGAACACACACCAAAGAGGATAAACGTTACCTTAAATTCTTACTAGGAAGAAACAAGTACAGTTAAAGCAGTTCTCCATCCGATTGAAAGAATGGGAAAGGATGGCCACCTAGCACTGATAGACTTTTATTTAGACTTTCTGGTGATCTCACAGCTACAGATAACAAACTCCTTAATCACCCATCCTTTGTGACAAAATCCCTATGGGTGTAAACAGTAGCTCTGTGATTAAAAGTAACTGTGTCCCTCATAACACACATTGCCATTTTCCCTGCTGTACTACAAAGAGGCTTTGACTCCATCTGGAGTCTGGGGGGTTTTGTTTTTTACCTAAAATTGTCTGAACACAAAACTGGGTTTAAAGGGCTTGACTGTTGAGTTTCCAACAGCTTAACGAGTTACTCCTTAATGGAATAGGCATAACGTTAATCTTGAAGTCATTTGTTTTCTTCTCTACGTCATAATAGGAGCTGAAATTATGACAACTTGGCAGTTTCTATTGTGAGAGATGTTTGGGCTGGGAGTCAGTCTCTTGAGTTCAACTAGCACTGGGATTAGGAGCTGCCAGTACTTGAGTTTCCTCATCCTTAAAATAGTTCCTGGTAGATAATAAGTGCTGTGACAGTACAGATCATTGAAATAATTCTTGCTTAGATTCTGGGGGGCATGTTCCATTCAAGCCCTAGGTTTAGAAAGGAAGGGTTGAGAAAGAGTTGACTTCTTTGTCCTTTGATATGAATGTGGAAAGTGTTGACCGTGGCAGAAATCCTACTGCCCAGGTGGAGAGGAAAAGGTAATTGGGTGTTTACAAAGGTAGGAGAATGGCTTCAGCTTCGGAGTGCCATCCCAGACCCTGTAATGTAGCTCATAGAGTATTCGATTGGATAGACATTTACTGAGCACATATTAGATGCTAAATACTGTACTGGTTCAAGACAACCCTGCCTTCAGGGATCCTTCAGTCCAGTGAGTGTTCCAAAAACTTAGACTTGTAACTTCTTAGAGTCATATTAAAATTGATCCACAGACCCAGAATCCTTAGTCCCAGGTGAGGCCAGGGTGACTAGCAACAACAGCAATAATCACTATCATTTATTATATACTTATTACGTATCAGCTCTGTTTTAAACTCTCTGTTTGCACTCTCATTGTATCCTTTCAACAACTCTGAGACTCTTAAGATGGAAGCTATTATCCCTGCTTAGCCGATAAAATAACTGAGGCCCAGAGAATTAAAGAGACTTGAACCAGGTCACAGTTTAAGAAGGGACAGGGCAAGGATTTGAATAGGCTTTCTTCGAAGCCCACTCTTAGACACCATGCTAAGTGTGTAGTTGTAATTCTGGCTACCCTGTGAATATATTTCATCATTTCTTTGTGCCATGTTCCATACCAGGTACTAGAGTTACAGTTCAGAACAGAGTGGAAATGGTCCCTGCCCTAGGTGATTTTATTTTATTTGTACTGGAGTATAAGCACTTTACAATGTTGTCTGTGTCTCTGCTATACAACAAAGTGAATCAGCGATATGCATACATATATCCCCTCTGTCTTGAAACTCCCTCCCAACCCCCCACCCACCGATCTAGGTTATCATAGAGCATGAAGCTGAGCTCCCTATATTATACAGCAGCTTCCCACTAGCTATTGATTTTATATATAGTAGTTATATATGTGAGTGCTACTCTCCCAATTCGTCCCACCCTCTCCTTACCCCCACCTTCGGTCCACACATCCATTCTCTACATCTGTGTCTCTATTCCTGCCCCACAAATAGGTTCATCAGTACCATTTTTCTAGATTCCATATATATGTGCTAATATACAACACTTGTTTTTCTCTTTCTGACTTAACTTCACTCTGTATGATAGACTTTAGGTTCATCCACATCTCTACAAATGACCCAGTTGATTTTAGAACCTCAGAGAGAGGTGGATATGAGAAAAGAAAAAAGGCTCCATGTAAATACAGTCACATCTCATTTAATGTCATCCCTGGCAGCACTGATTCATTATAACTACTTCTTTCTTAAATGTTTCCTTAAAAATTGTTTAGACCTATAACTATCCAATATAGTTACTAACCTGTATCTTATCCATTCTCTGAACTCCCCCACTCTGTAGTCATCAGTCAGCTGCTACAGCTCACCTTAGTGTACACTTAGCCCGTGAGCATGGGGATACTACTCTGGGACATTTTCAACCAATCAGCACTCTTTCTTCATAGTCTAAGTTTATTGTGCTCCCTTGCTTATATTTATTCTGCTTCGGCCTCTTTCTACCATTAATTTTGTCATCTGGTGACCAGTTTTGACCATAATGGCATGAAGAAAAGACATGCAAGGGAGAGTGTTGGAACTGCAGTTAAAAAAAAAAACAAAAACCTCATTGCAGGTATAAAAATTCAAGTTCCATAGAGACTCACATAGACTTTTTCTAGTAATATAAATTTTTATTTTTTTTAATTGGAGGACAGTTGCTTTACAATATTGTGTTGGTTGCTGCCATACAACACTGTGAATCAGCAATAACTATATATATATAAATCCCCTACCTCTGGAACCTCCCTCCCACCCCTCCCTTCACATTGACTTTTAAGGTTTCAAATTTGCTTTCTGTAGGGACTCAAATTTGCCTTCAAGGAAGCAAAGGACCTAATGAAAGCCAATAGGAATATCACAAAGTTGGCCGCTTGTTGTTGGAAACAGTCTGTGGTGAGAATTATATGGGACTTCCTTAGATTAAGAATCATGGCCGCCATTGTCCAATGCCAGGGAGGCATCTCCAAAGAGCTGCACTGCCCCCTGCAGCATGGTTCAGGTAGCACATCCCTCTCTGGGGTCCTGCCCACAGGAAATGGGGGGGGGGGTGCACGCACGCGCATCTGCCCACGCTTACGCTGTGAAGTTTCATTAAGGGTGATGAAGGAATCATTGAAAATGTGAAGAATGGCTCTACATTAGGCTGGGGAGTAACAGTGACATTTAAGTGGTGACAAGAAGGAGAAATAAGGGTTGCTAGGTAAAGAGTAGAGGAAGAACAAGCAGGCTAATGAGGAAACATGTGCCAAATTTTGGAGCATAATAGAGTTTAGCGTTACCTAAAAACTGAACACAGACCACAGACCGGACCACAGAGCTCATCACGTGGCCCAGACACAGCAGGGGCCCAATCCTGCAGGGCCTTGGAGCCACAGTGAGGATTTGGAATAGCGTCTCCGTAAGTAAAATGAGAAGCCATTAAAGGATTTTAAGCAGAGGAGCTATGAGATCTCATTTACAGTGTAAAAGATCACACTGGTAGCTGTGGGGGAAATGGATTAGACAAGGGTGGGATGGAACTAGGAAGGTCGGAGACTTTTGCAGAAATCCAGGTGAGGGCAGGCAGGTGATGGTTACAACTAGGGTGGGGGCCACTAACATGAATGAGACAACAAGGGTAGCTCTGTTTGCAGGTAGGATCAACAGAACTTGGCGATGGATTGGGTGTGACTGAGTGAGATTGCAGAGTGAGTCCAGGTTCCTGCCCTGAGCTGCTAGGTAGGTGGAGGAACCTGGAGGGGGGAGTATGAGGCAGAGGATGGACTGAAAAGTGAAGAGGTCAGTTTGGAGCTTGTTAAGTCTGAAGTGCCTTTGATACATGTAAAAAAGTGAGTGTCTTGAGTGTGGAGCTTCAGTGAAGGATTGGCACAAACTTGTTGGTTTAGGAATCATCAGAATATGTGTGTCCAGTATGCTGGGGAAAGGGGGGTGCAGTCACTTGACCGCAAAGCCTTCTTGATCTTTACTTACAGTAGGTCTTGTTTTACATCAAATAAGAGAACTGCAGGGGCGTGCTCCCAGAGTGCTGGATGTGCTTCCCTGACTAGGTCACCCATCTCGAGTCTCGTCTGATAAAAGTTGTTCAGATGAAGATCAGAAAGGGCTTTGAGAGGGATGAGAGGGGCTACTGAGGAAAGAAATCATGGAGTGACATTATGAGGCTATCCATCACACCCTGTCCTCAGCCAGCTCCCCACCCCCCACCCCAGCATTACTTCTGTCGATACAGGATAAAGGATTGCAAAGTGACCCAAAGAATGAACCTCAGAGTCAGAGAATCTAGGTTATGACCCCAACTCTGTCCCTCATCACCTAGGAGGCAACATCAGATCCTCTCTGAAGGTAAGTTTTCTCTGTGGTCAAATGAGAACAAAAATATCTAGCTCACAGAGTTGCTGTAGGATTCAAACAGAGTTTTGCAAAGATTTGTCGGAGATTTGAATAAATGGTAGATAGGAAGTGAACCCACATCTAAGAAGACATTCTTTGCAGAGATGAGTAAAAAGATGAGGTTATGTGTTTTATAAGGCTGTCCTAATCACACAAACACTGAATTTCTGTTAAAATTCAACAATCATCTCAAGCCAATGAAATAAGAGATTGGACATTGTACAGGATATATGCACTGCCATTAAATTGCTTCTGACATTGACCAGCTCTTTGTCAATCGGAATGACAATCATTACTATACTAGTACCTAAAGACAGGTTTTCATTGTCTGTGAGCAACACTGGAGAGTGGTTTAAAAGCTTCTATAGATAGCTATGCATTTGGGTCCTTTTGATGATTGCGTTTGATCAGGATATATAACTTGTTAAAGAATCATTCCTAATGTTTAGAGGTTCTTTTTGAGGAGATTTTACAAAACATAGAGTTTTTGCCTTTCTCATTGTGGGACTAGAAGAATCCCTACCACAACTACCAGCAAATTGTCCGTATTCTACCTTGCTATTCCCTAGATTCCACTGTTAATAGTTCCTCGTGTTTTAATGTTTCACTGAGAAATAGTCACGGTCATTACTGAGGTCAGCAGGTATATCTGCTAAGCATCTCCTGTGTGCCCAATGCTGTTTGGACTCAGAGTGAAGATTCTTTCTTATATTTCATTGACTCTGCAACTAGAGAACAATACAAGAGTATTTATAATTTAATACTCATTGGAGTCATACATGGGGCTTCCAGCTAGTGCAGTAGTAAAGAATTGGCCTGCCAGTGCAGGAGATGGAAGAGACACAGGTTCAATTCCTGGATTGGGAAGATCCGCTAGAGTAGGAATGGCAACCTACTCCAGTATTCTTTCCTGGAGAATCCCATGGACAGAGGAGCAGGGGGGCTACAGTCCATGGGGTTGCAAAGAGTCGGACACAACTGAGTACAGCACAGCAACACCAGTGGAGTCATACATAATTAAGTGCTCTAGAATAGCTCTGTCCAATAGAGCTTTCTCATATGATGGAAATAGTCTAGATTCACATTGCTCAGTACAGTAGCAACTGACCACCTGTGACTACTGAGCATTTGAAATATGGTTAGCATGACTCAGGGGCTGAATTTCTAATTTCATTTTAATTTACATGTAAGCAGCCATATGTGGCTACTAGCTACCATATTGAACAGTGCAGCTCCAGTAATTCTAAGGAAAGATGGCTGTGGGCTCCAAGAATTCAGGAAGGAGGTAAGATTCCAGCCTGAGCTTAGGCTGGAAGTAGGGCGGAAACTGGAGGGCCACTCTATCTAGGGTAACAGCACGAGCAAAGGCTTTGAGGGAGGGGAAAGTGGGCGCTTTGTGAACATCACAGAGGGAAAAGCATTGAGGGAAATCAGATGAGTGAGACTTTCTGAAAGTGTCAAAGAGGTTCCTGAGTCTAGACCATTCTTCTATTTTACATTTGGTATAAGTATTTCACCTACATGAAGTCTCCCATATTTGGAACAGGGGTAATGCAGCAGTGATTTTGTTATGCTTTCTATAAATAAATGAATTCCACAGAGTTATACCATGTAATATACTAGGTGTTCATTGAAACTTTCAATACAAATCAGATGAGAATCTAAAGATAATTAAGAAGCATTTACTGGGACCTCCCTGGTAGTCCAGTGGCTAAGACTCCACACTCCCATTGCAGGGGGCCCAGGTTCAATCCCTAGTCAGGGAATCAAATTGGGCACGCCACACTAAGACCCAGCACTGCCAAACAATTTTTAATTTTTTTTAGTAAGCAATTACTTAGCAGAGGTTAAAGGAACTTATGAGGGTGTTTAGTCACCCAGGGGTTAACAGAAGCAGAAGCCAGAAGGAGCAAAGGGAGAAACTGTGTTCACAGAGTATTCAGAGAGCTGTAGCCATGGGAGAGGGGTCAGCTGACTGCAGACTCCATAGCAGAGTGGTGTAGCCTGTGCAGAACCAACAATCCAAGTAAGGAGGGAACTAGAGAATAGCCATACCTCTTGCCTGTTGCCTCCTGCTGGTCCCTCACTAGATAAAAACAGCCAGAAGCAAGATGGCATGAGATCACAGGTAATGCAGTCCACAGGAGTCAGCCTCCCAGAGCAGGACCGGGCAGAAAAGGTGAGAATGGATCACGGGGAAGGGACAGGGAAAGGAGGTGGAAATAAACAACACTCTCATTTTTTTTTTAATGTTTAAAAAGTAGTGGCTTAGTTTGTGTTGCTAAAGCAAAAATATCATAGGCTGGGTGACTTAAACAGCAGAAATGTATTTCTAATAGCTCTAGAGACTGAGAAGTCAATACCAAGGTGATAGCTGATTCAGTTCCTGTGAGAACTCTCCTCCTGTTTTGCAGACAGTTTCTTCCTTGCTGCATCTTGCATAATTGGGGGTAGCAGGTAGCAGTGTTGTAGGTAGCAGAGAGGAAAAGAAAGCAAGCTCTTCCGTGGCTCATGTTGCAAGGGCACTAATCCCATTCATGAGGGCTCCAGCCTCATGACCTCATTTTTCCTCCTAAAAGCCCCACTTCCTAATACATTCACATTAGGGATTAGAGCTTCAGCATATGAATTTTGGGAAGACACAAATATTTAGTCCGTAGCAAATGGTAAAGTAGAAACTATATAAATATATGATGTGTTGGTTAAATTATGACAAAACCATATAATTGAATGTGTACAGTGTTGAAATTATATGCAATGACAAGAGAAAGTTCTCACCATACATTAAATGAAGAATATGAAAATAGCATATGCAGGAAGTTTAAAGTGTTATTTTTAGTGTATACACAGTAGATAATGTGAGTGTATCTTATAGGGAAAAAAAAGAAAACTGGAAAGAAATGCACCAGAATTTTAACAGTGGTATCTCTGGATGGTTGTTTGAGGGTGCTTTTTATTTTCTTCTTTGCACTCCTCAGTTTTCCAGATTTTCTAAAGCAGCATAGTTACTGCACTTTTCTGACCTGGAACAATGTTTCTATTGTTCTTGATATATCTGCAGGGCTACATTGAGTAGAGAGCAATGTGACCAAGTTCCTTTTTATCAGCCAGATGGCAACCCATTCCAGTATTCTTGTCATGGACAGAGGGGCCTGGTGGGCTACAGTCCATGGGGTCGCATAGAGTCAGACACAATTAAGCACACATGCATGCACTAGCTCTGCAGTTCACTGGAATCTCATTTTGTATCCATTTCTGCAGTGATGACAGTGACCTGAGTTACATTTCTTAGTGTGCTAAAAATGGGATGAGTTCATAAAATGCTCGTCTTTTAAAACATTCCCCTGAGAAATCCTTAGGTCCTGGAGAATGGCCTGATTTCCTATTGATCTTTTTATTGCCTCAATTATTTCCTCAAACATGGTTAGTTAGTTCAGGTCCTCACCTTTCCCCATTGTCTATTATGTTTGGTTTCTCTTAAATATGGATCTTTGGCGGCACTTCCATTATTAAATTGACAGTTGCATAATACTATATTGGCATCTGTAAGAGGGAAGCATATTTCTTAGGCACCATGGAGACAGTAGCCATTTCTTTTTTTCAGAACCACCTGAGCAGAGCCAGTATTTTGTGCTCTTGTAATCTTCATCTTAAACACAGAAATCCATCTGTTTCATTGTTTTATTCTCTCCTGATAAGATAACACTGCCAGCTGCTCTCCTCCTGATCTATAATCATCCAACCCTCATGGACTCTTGTAAACTGAATCATCACCAGTGATCTGATAATGACTTCTCATATAAGTTATCATTTCAGGAAACCCACTCCCTCTCCCTGGTTTGTTTTTTAACCTTCAGCTGCTGCCCAATTATTAGTTCTCTGGATGGCTGCTTCAGCAGCTTTGCTCTTATATTTGCATGTAGTAGGTATTAATAAGCAGTTCGTATATGTGCACAATGTTGAATGCACATAAAGGTTATTGTTGACAATACTATTTGTAATCAGTTTTCCCATTAGATGAGTTAGGATTCTTGTGGTGGCAAAGAACAGAAAGCCAAAAGTGGCTTCAGTAGAACAACAGGGTTTGGTAATACACATAGGTAAGAACTGTTTGACTGGGATTCAGAGCAAAGAGGCAGGAAACAGGGCCTCGGGTAGAAATATTAGGTTGGTCAAAAAGGTTATTCAACTTGTGGACACAGTAGGGGAAGGAGAGAGTGGAACAAATTGAAAGAGTAGCATGGAAACATATGTATTACCTTATGTAAAATAGATAGGCAGTGGGAATTTGCTGTATGATGCAGGGAGCTCAAACCAGTGCTATGACAACCTAGCAAGGTGGGATCGGGTGGAGGGAGGGAGGGAGGTTCAGAAGGGAGGGGACTCATGTATACCTGTGGCTGATTCATGTTGATGTATGGCAGAAACCGGCACAATAATTATAAAATAATTATCCTCCAATTAAAAATAAATAAATTTTAAAAAGAAAGCAAAAATAAGCAAACAAAAAATATAGAAGTATTTGCATCAGTTATCCACATGACTATACCATGCTGCCACTAAAAAATTTTCAAAGTAAAAATTATGAGATATTGATAACAATAAAATGCTAAAATTTGAGGATAGAGGAGAAGTAGCATAGAAAAAAATATAGATTAGGTACCAAATTTTATATTTCTAATTTGTGTGTGTTTTTAGAAGAAAAAATTATATCGATTAAAAGTCAATGAATTACAAAAAAAATGCAAAAAAAGACGTGAGATTTTTTTTTTAAGTATGCCAGATATTAAGAAAATTTGAAAAAAATGTAAAGGAGTATCACTCTCCACTAATTTTTTAATTTGGAAAATATTTATTTCATAAAACATAGGTTAACATGTAATGGGTTTATTATTTTAAAATGATTTAATAAAAACATTTATTGTTGAAAAAAAGGTTCTGATTTTTCCATAACATCTTACAGAAAAACTGCAATAACCTTTTTGGCTAACTCAATAAAACTATGAACTGGGATCCAAACAATAGCCTGCTCGCTCTCTCTTTCTCCCTCTGTCTCTCCTTCTCTCTCTCATTTCTCCTTTTCTATTGACCTCATTTTCTAATCACAGTCTCTCTGCAACTCAAGTCACAGAATAACAGACGATGCCTCCCTCTTTCAAGTTCACTGTGACTAAAGCCCTCAGAACTCACCCAAGTGCTCTCAATTTCTCACCTTTCCAATTATTTTCTGCCCCACCCCAATCTAAATCCATATTCCCTGAACAGGAACCCTGACTCACCCAGCTTTGATACAGTCAACAACAGCCAACAGTAGGATTGTAATCTGTCTCCCTAGCTGTCTAAAGACATCCCCTGGGGTCACTGTGAGACGGACAGACACCCTAAAATGTGTTGACCACAGTTATTAAGTGGTTGATGCCTTCATTGTACTTACTTTGTAAGTACTTCATTATACTTAGTCAATGACAGGGATATAAATTTACCAAATTTAAATCTTTTTTCATTAATATTTAGAGGAAAAAGCACATAGCTTCTAAAGATGAAGTCATGGGGGAAAATGTGAGCTTTGAAGACTTCTTTCCAATATGGCAAGAAAGAACAGGTTGTGTTCTTGACATAAGAGATTGTCACACAGAGATGTCAGGGAGGTGATGGGATGTGATTAAAGAGAATAAAGTAAAAAAATCAGAACTAGGAATGACAGCAAGAAAAGTAAAAGCGGAAAGGGCTAGCTCATAAGAAGTAGGCAGGTTTCCCATAGTGAATGTGGCTATTTAAGTACCATGTTTAAGAAACCAGATACCAACCTATGATGTTTTACAAAGCTTGCATCCCAGGATTAAGAAGATCCATTTTGAGGTAACCAGAAT
Organism: Giraffa tippelskirchi; assembly: GCF_054371585.1. Lineage (NCBI taxonomy): Eukaryota > Metazoa > Chordata > Mammalia > Artiodactyla > Giraffidae > Giraffa > Giraffa tippelskirchi. Next base: position 32,952,713 of record NC_137280.1, on the reverse strand, counting down.
GCAATTAGCCCTTCTGTGTTGCGTCCTATTGCATTGGATCCCCAAATTGAGGCATGTGTGTATTCACTCATCTAATAGACATTTGTAGAACACAGGATTCAGAGATAAACAGGCTTTGACCCATCAGATGTTGCTAGACAAGGAGGCCACCACTGGATACTGAAAGCAGACAGATCTGTGAATGAATGACTTCATTTATTCAACACAGGTTTTTTTGGACCTAAACGGTGAGCCAAGCACTGAGGTCAGTGTTAATTAGGAATTGACAGGCATGGATGGCACAGTGAAAGTGTGTGGAATGTTCTAGATCCTGCAAAAAAAAAAGATAAGTCCTAGGAGAATGGCCACAAGGAATTATCTGTGAAAACAATCAGGGATATGACAAACATCAGCTTGCCTCAAAGAGATAATATCGTAACTTCCTCACCAAGTCCTTGTAAAATTCTTTATTTAAGCAACAGTTTTAGCACACCCAAACATGCTGAGGGGTCTTCTCTTCCCACAGTCTCTACACCCACCTGTGACTATCAACTCACTACAAAATAAATCAGTGTCTTTCACATTCCAGAATGACACTGCTGACTCTCCATGTATCTTGATGAAAGATTATTCAGTTATATAGAACATTCCTCAATTGGAGGTAGCTTGAGTTGGGAGAGAGAAAAAAGTGTTAAGGCATATTAAAAACTGGCTTTTTCCCGGTGGCAGTTTGTCATTTTTCAATTTGGCATCCTTCCCTGTTCTCTTTTCCACCACGTAGATCTGTCTGAGTCTTGATTCAGAGGGGATTTTCTTGCAAGGTCCCTTTCTTCCACCATATGGATAAAATCACCAGGTTTAATTGAAGGCTGTTTGGAGTCTTGCTTTATTTACAGTCAAAAGCAAATCACTTATGTTGTTGGCCTCAGTCCTAGACTCTCAGGAAATAGTGCCTGTTGGCCGGTGATGGTCTGTGTCTACTTCCTGGCGTGAGCCTTGGCTTTGACAGGCCATGGGTGTCACAGCTTCCTGGGACCTGGAGCAAGCTCCACCCAGGGCTGTTCTGGTTCCCTCAGGCCACCTTAATCTGACTGTCCCATCCTAGTCTCTGAAACCAGAAGAGTCTATTTTCTGTGCCCCTCCGTGGTTCACGGCATAGAGCAAAGGATCAAAGCTGCTTGAGCTAGAAAGAAATTCATTTACTTAAAAAAAAAATCAGCAACCACATGTGCACACTTCTTGTGTATTAAGCACTTTCTCATTTCACAGATAAAGAAACCAAGGCACACCAAGGTTGAGGAACTTGTCCTACAGCCGGTAACTGGCAAAGCTGGGGCGTGATCTCGGGCAGTGACTCAATGTCTTCACTGTCTCCCCCAGCTGTGCTGCTTCACCCCACTTAGAGGTTCCTTCATCCAACCTCTTATTAGATTAAATGAGCTATTGTATAAAAAAGCTCTTAAGACACAGTCAGAGCAATATAAGTGCCAGGTGTTGTTATGAGTGTGTTTAATAAATGGTGAAAGCCGAAGCCAGGGAAGTAATTCAGGTTCATACACTTAGTGCAGTATTTCCCAAATCATATTCTGTAGAACATGAGTATCCAAAAGGATGTAATAAGCACTGTATTTTTTAAAGGATAATGACCAAATAGGTTTGGAAAATGTTGGTTAAAATTTAAAGCCAGTCTTTTACTCGATAGTACTTCTCAAAGCACTTTCATATGCTAATGTGTATTATTACCCTCCCAAAGGTGGCCCTGACATACAGTTTTCTAGACTGAATAAGATTATTGTATGGGAGAAAATTAGCATAACAGGACTGAGACGGCTTTTCTTGTGAGGTTGGCCCCGAAAGGATTTCAGGAGAGTTCCCACCACCTTTTGGTCAGAATGGCCCATGTGCCCATGTGACTCAACTGTCCATACAAGATCATTCAGGCCGAGCACTTGCTTTCCTTCTGGGAATCTAGAAATTTGGTATATGCCAGGCTGAGGACGCCTGTGTGACCAGCTCCTGATAAAAAAAAAAACAAAAAAAACTCTGGGCAATGACTCTAATGAGCGTCCCTGGTAGATAGCACTTCACACTTGTTGTCACAGCTCGTGGCTGGAGGGATTAAATGCATCCTGTGTGCCTCCCTGGGGAGAGGATACTCAGAAACTTGTGCTGGTTTCCTCCAGACTTCGCCCGAGGGGCCTTTCCCTTTGCAGATCTTGCTCTGCATCTCTTTGTCGTGATACATCTCAGCTGTGAGCCCAACATTCTGCTGAATCCTGCTGGTCCCCCCACTGAATCAGCAAATCTGGGATGTTCTTAAGGACCCCTGTCACAACCAGGAAAGCGTTTTCTTCACGATGCCTTTTAACAACATGTGGCCCACTGGGGGTCCACAGTGTATGGTGTGTGTAGGGATGAGGTGTTCACATCCTTACCCCCACAAGTTAGAGGCAGAGATCAACCCACATCACCCGTCTGGGAAATTTAAGGGTTACTGAGGCCCATGTAGAGGTCATTACCAAGTAATGATTTCCTTCCTGGCTGGGACACCCAGATTAACTAAACAGTAACAGAATAGAACTGGCTGGTTACAATTTCATCACATTTTTTGGCGCAGTTGGGTGGCAAGGATAAGGATGAAACCATCTTTCAAGTTCTTCCATTTTTTTCTTTTAAAGATTCACTCATTTGATTTATGTATGGTTGTGCTGGGTCTTTCTCTAGTTCCAGTGAGCAGGGGCTACTCTCTAGTTGCGGTGCTCAGCCTTCTCATTGCAGCGGCTTCTCTTGTTGCGGAGCACGGGCTCTAGGCATGCAGGCTTCAGTAGTTTCAGCTCACAGGCTCTAGAGCACTAACTCAGTCATCGTGTCACACAGGCTTAGTTGCTCCATGGCATGTGGGATCTTCTTGGACCAGCGGTCAAACTGCATCTCCTGCATTGCAGGCAGATTCTTTACCACTGAGCCACCAAGGAAGCCCCAGTGTTCTTCCATTTCTTAGCCTTAGCTCTTTAGCCCAGGATAAAATTGTTTATATAGATGTATATTATATTAGCATTTATATGAGATGTATCATGTCAAATTATGTTTGTGCATAGAAATTGTTTTATATATCTAGTTAGACGACTCTAGTAAAGGGAGCCTTTTTGAGCCTCATGGCTGAGCCTGTGGGCTCATCCCTTGGTAAATACAATTTCCTTGAGTTCCTTTTAGAGACTAAACAGATGCTCCCAGGGTCTCCCGAGAGCAGGTAGGCTGCTCTGGCGCATGAAGAAACAGATGAAGAGGGTGATCAGCCCCAGCATGTGTTCCTTCCAGCCCTGTCCCTGGTCCCCCTCCTCCTGTACATTCTTTATGGCTGACTTGTCCTCCTGATGTTTTTCACAGCTTCCAGAAGTTATATTTGCATATCCTCCATCATGGGTGGGGAAGTGTACTTCCTGTAGGCCAGCCCTCTCCAGCTCACTTCCCTACATTGTATGTCTAGACCTGCCTACACTGTTTGCCTTTGACCTTGTTCTCATAGCCATGGTTGACCTGTTTCTAGATAACATACAGTCTTATACCAAGAACCAGTCAATTATTGGTTTCGCAGGCTGTTTGGCAACTGGACTAAGCAGTTAGTCCTCCTAATAGCCCCAATGCTCTATGCTTACACTGGATCATGCCTTCATTTATGTGTTTCTTGTATCCTCTTTGATCTTTTTGACCTCTCCAAACCCCAGCTCACAGAGTGCTCCATGAAGCTGGCTCTCTCCATTGCCACTGTGGACCTCCCTAGACCTTGAATCCCCACCAGTGTCTCTTATCTGTAGCATATGCCTTCACATGATTATTTTATCTCCTTATACATCCGTACCCACAGTGGTTGAGCTCCTGCTAAGAGCCAATCAATGCACTCGAAAACGGAGATACAAAAAAAGAATAAAGTCCCTGCCCCAAGGAGCTGACTGTCTGAGCTGCTTCACACTGTTACACTGTTTTTCACACACAAGTGCTGATTCTTCTCTGCATCTTCAAACTCTCTGCAAATAATGAACTCTTCTGGGTTCTTTGCATTTCCAGAGTGATGACGCTTCAATAGCAAGTAGTGATTAAGAACTCAGGAACAGATTGAGTTCCTAGTCCATTTCTACAGTCAAGAAACATGTTTACTTCTATTTCCTCATCTGTAGACTGAGATGAGGAAAGGCTGATGTGGATAATGTTCATAGATTCCTAGCAGGGGCCATGCAAACGCTGATCACATAACTAAGTGGTAGCTGTAATTCTTACTAAGCAGGTCTATGACACAGAGTTTCTAATGGTTTTTCCTGGAATTTTGGCCACAGAGCAGCACTGGGAGGTTTTTCCTAGTGGGCGAGATCCTGGCATTGTACCATCCACCTCCGATCAAGTCCAACCTGAGCAGGATGGGAGGATGGGAGGTGTTACAAGAGAAAGCAGTGGTGACTCAGAAAGCCAACAATGCGTATCAAGACCTGCTAGGCTTCCTCTGCCCAAGGACGTGCATTTCCACATCCATTTTTGGCATGAAGGTTGCTGTCCCTGTTTTGTTTCATTTCCTGACACTCAGGGTGGAATGGAGGCTGGAAAGAAGACTTTCCATGTAATGATGGAGTACTGTGTGCCAGGTGCCATGTATGCCTTCTCTATCTTCACAGCATTCCTGCTTAGAAGACCATCTTACTCTCATTTGAAAGACTTGAACATTGAGACTTAAAGAGGTTAAGTAACTTGACCGCAGTTTCACAGCTAACCCAACACAGATCCAAAGCCTTTCCCCTTAATACCAAATGCCCTTTAGTAAATCAGATCTGTGGAAGCCCTGGCCTACTCTGAGCTGATCCATCTGTATTTCCCCTCCTGCAAGACCCACTCCCACTCTGCCCCCAGGGGTCTGTGAAATAGGTGACAACTTCACACAAGCCTGCAGTGCCATCATCCTATAATGCAACCTCTCTTCAGGGCTGGGACTAGGGTGAGGTGCATGAGGGGCCTGGTGCAAAATATAAGGGAGGCCTCCACCCCCAGGTTCATGCATGTGTCTGTCCATGATTTTGCTCACCCTAATCCCAGCCCTGCCTTCCCCTAAGTCAGTTGTCCTGCTGGAATTCACTAAAGACAACTACATCTAGACCTCCATCACCGTGATAACCAAGGACGGGTCTAAAATTCGCTGGCAAGCTTTGTACTCCCCCCTCCCCCTTCTCAGATTGCGTGTTTCTATTCCAGGGCAATTCCTGCCCCTAAAAGTATTTTCCCTCCTCCAAAACTACCTTCTCTGGTTTCTTTTCACCTGATTCTCCCTCCCAAACCCTAATTTGCGTGCAAGCAGGAGGAGACCTCAGAGATCTTCTGCCAGGGCTACAGATTTGGTCTCAACCCAGGGGTTAGCTCCATTCTGTTGGATGTGGCTGAGCAGAGAAGGATTGGAGTGGGGGAGGGGGGAGGGCAGGGCTGAACAGAGGAGGACTAGGAGGCCAGGGCTGAGTGGAGAACAGGGTGGTCTGAGTGAGCGGGCTACATCTCAGGCATGGCATGTGGACAGTTGTGCTCACCACTGTTATAACCCAGGCCAGCCTTCCTCATCGTACAGAAGAGGAAATGGAAGCCACAAGAAATGGATGACTTCCCCGAGCTAAGTTAGCCAGCGAATGCAAATCCAGGCTTAGAAACCCTACCTGCCACTCGGAGCACATTTTCCCCACTGAGTCAGGCAGATGGAGCCCACATTCTTCTCTTGGCCCCGTTACTGCCACAGCTACCAGCTCATAAAAGGAGGTGTGATTCATCAATCTAGAAATCAAGACCTTTCAGAGTTTAGAACTAGCCTTGATAGATGCACATTTTACTTTCTCGGCAAACTGCAGTGCAACTTTGGTTCTCCATCCAATTAAATCTGGGCTTTGCTGATCTCCAGCTTTGTTCACTACAGATTTCTGCCTGTTGAGACAATACTCATGCATGAACAACGCTAGATTTCAATTGCACATTTCCTTGTTGTTGTAGTTAATAGATTGCTCAATCCCTTTTAAGCAAATAAGGGACCAGGTTACTGATCTGACAAAAATGAATAACCTCATTAACTATGTAATTAGACATTTGAAATTGAACTGTATGAATGCTTGTGTTCATTGAGAAGGCCATTAAAATCATATGGTAAGCGTTAAAGAAAGGTGGGGGGAGGGCAGTCATGATTCATACTTTAGCTATGCCCAGTTGTGCTCTCTCTCAAAAACCCTCCCCCGTAATTGAGTACTAGCAATGTGGTTAGGGCTTCCCTTGTGGTTCAGCTAGTAAAGAATCTGCCTGAAATGCAGGAGACCTGGGTTTGGACCCTGGATTGGGAAGATCCCCTGGAGAAGGGAAAGGCTACCCACTCCAGTATCCTGGCCTGAAGAATTCCATGGACTGTATAGTCCATAGGGTCGCAAAGAGTCAGACACAACTGAGCAACTTTCACAGTGTGGTTCAGGGGCTACTTCTATCAGAATCATCGGGAGTTTTGACTCAAAATGCTGTGTCTTGCAACATATCCTAGTTCTCCTGACTCGGAAGGTGAGTCAGTCACTAAAGTTTAAAAAGTACTCATATGGAGCTTGGACTGTTTATATCAGCTACTTCTTACTTTGTTTCTGAACTTTTTGTTTTTCTTTCCTTTGAGACATGAAGTCATTACCGCCATCATATCTCGTATCTCTGGTTCTGAATCAAATTCAACAAGAAATGGAAATCACTCTACATTTCATCAAACTGTGATTTGACCAAGACAGACATGGAAGAAGGGGATTCTCGGAATAGGAAACAGTCAGTTTTCTCTTGTGGGTCATGATAGAGTTATATAGGAAGAGCCCTCATTTACCTACTGGTGTGTTTTCAGTAAAATTCTGTTGTCAAAGATGATAAAACACCCTTAAGATCTTCATTTTCAGTTATAGGCGGAAAATATCCAAGTGCATGTCAGCATTTTCCTAAAGCTCCTTTATAAGAATTTCTTTTAGTGCACGAAGCCCAGGGTGCATAGTGTTGGGCACAGCCAGAATCTGCCAACATGCATATTTGACAACAGATTTTTTCAGAACATGTGAATTAATTTCATTAATTAATTTGAATTAATTCATAAAGTTGAATTAATTAATAATTTAAAATATTTATATTTTAAGTGTAAATTTCCATCTTCTACTTAAAATTTTTTAACTATTTCGTACGGGACCACAGTCCACCAATGCAACAGCCTGGTACCTAGTGGCCAGTCTTTGAAGCAGACTGAGGCACACTAAAGACATTTGGAGATTCTCTAACATTCCTCTTATTGAGAAGTGGTGCTTGGGTATCCTCCCCTTGAAGGCTGATGACTGCTCTGACCATTATCATGTGGCAGAAACTGGCAGTATCTGGTTCCCACACTTGTCCAAGAAAGTGTACCCACATAACAAGTGCACCTGCCCTGTGAGGAGCCCAAGCCACAGGAAGATGTTCTAGAAGAGACTTCATGTGGAGAAAATTAAAGGTCAGTAAGCACCCAAGAAGGAATTCCGTGATGCTCCAGGGCTTAGGACTGCGAGCTTTCACAGCCAAGAGTGTGGGTTCAATCCCTGGTCCAGGAACTAAGATCCTATAAGCCCTGTGTGGCACATCCTGCCCCCCCCCCAAAAGGAGCACCCAGATGCCAGACACGTGACTGAAGGAGCCATCTGGGAAATGTATCCTCCACCCCCTTCAGGGGACATCATATGGATCAAGGATGGACCACCCAGCTGAGCCCTTTTTGAACCTACCCAACAAAAGCCTGGGCAAGAGAAAACTCCTTGGTTCAAGCCATCTATTTGGAGTAGAGAACTGAAACAAGAGGCTGTATTTCTTCTTTGCTCTCTTCTCACCTTCATTCTTTCCCCTGGTCTTACTTTCTCAAAATCATGTTACATTCTGGCTCTTGTGGGAATTTGGGTTCTCAATCCTTATTTAAACCAGTCTGGAGATCTCCTCAAGTTATGTGAACTTTTGAAAATTAGAATATTAAAAATAAATGTATATACATGACAAAATTGGGTTCTGAGGGCAGGAGGGCTGCAGGGAGCAATGGAAATTTCTGCTTGAAGTGCTTTATCTTCCGTGGACCACCTTGCTCAAGGTGGAGAGAGCACAAGATCAAGGATTGGTCAGCTCTTTCTGAGAGTTGCCTTCCTTATCGGTAAAAGCAGGTCCTGTTCATCTCTGACATTCGAAAAGCCTAGGAGTAAGATAGCTCTGCTTTTGTATTACTTTTTTTGAGGGATATTTTTGTCTCTTGTAACATATTAGAAGATTTATTTATTCCATGGCAGTCCAGCCTGTGGGGCAAAAGAAGTATCTAATTCTTTGTAGAAGCCTGTGCCTTTCTCATCTTGTACCTCCAGCTCTCAATAAATAGCTCTGAGTAAATGAATGAACAAATGAACGCGTGTTAGTCACTGAGGCTACAAAGACAAATGAGACATGGCCCCTGCCCTTGAGGAGCTCACAGTCTATCGAACACAGGCAGCAAATTAAATACTGGTTATGCCTCCTAGGTAGCACATTCTTTTATTCAGAAACATTGTTCTGTCTGTATCGAGCTACTGTTATACCCATATCCTGATGGAATGACAAGCTTCAAGTAAACACGGTTCAGAAGAGCCCAGAATAGGGCAGGAGGCTGCCAACCGCTCACCCTAAATAGACAGCTTCCCTGTGCTGGGTTGAGGTCTTAGCTTTGGTGGGAGGAGGAAGAAAGGAGGTATGTCCCATTAGAGCTGTGGAAGGCCAGGCACAATTACTCAGAAACCCCCTCAGGGACCTGTCAGAAAAGCAGGAACAGAATCACTAATGCATCGTTCCATCAGGCTTTGCTGACAGAGACTGCAGAAGCAGCAGCAAGACTGCTTCATCACACTACCCCTCAGAGCTGCAGCCAGAGCTGAAAAGTTAGGGCAAACACCAGAGTTGTTTTGTGTGTGAAGAGTGATGAGGAAGTCCCTGATTTTCATCAGCCTGGCCCACAGGGGCTTTGAGGAATTGCCTTTTGTTTTCCACCCCAAGTCAGTTTGGCAAAGTGTCAACTCATGCCTTTTTTTCCCTTTTTCTTTCTTTATACTGAGGACTTTGGGAGGTGGGAGATAGAGGAGGCAAAGACCTTAGTTTAAAGATAAGTGGCTTCTTGTTCTTTACTCTCCTGGGGAGCTTGAGTATCAGTGACAATATATTGATATGATCAACATTGTATGGAGAGGTGCTTACCATGTTTTGGAGTTTTGAAAGATTTCTTTTTATTTGTGTTACATAGCAAGACCATAAGGATGTCAGGAATTTGTCAGGGAGTGATGCCAGGATCTGGTTAATTTCCAAGCAGTAGACTTGTGTTCTAGCCCAGGGAGGCCGATCCCCACAGGTGGAAATGTCTTTCTGTTTGTTAGTAGAACCTGGTGAAATACCTAAGCAGTAGTTAATTTTCTGTCTTCAGTAGACTCTGAGCTCCTTCAAGTAGAAATCCCACAAGGAAAGGTAAAAGCAACAACAGTGCAACCCAAATTCTTTCCCATTCCTCACAGTTTAAAAATATCAATGTCTTAATGCTTTGAGAAGAAAATGTCATCTTTATCAAGGGCCACTTTCTGTTTTAAAGCATAGCTTTTTCATCATCCCATCATTGGAATCCAAAGTAATCACAAACTCAATGTCTTGATAATTAGGTACAATTATAAAATATAAAGTTTTTCTTTTTAAATTAAAGAGCAACTACAGAAACTGTTGCTAGTAAGTGGTGATTAGCTTGTAATTACCGTGACACTGACCCATGAACCTCATCAGGAGTTCTGACTGGAGAGCTCCACTTTCAAAGGGGAAGAACTTTCATATTTCTGAAAGTAGAGCCTGCTTGCTAGTTTTGTTTCTATCCTTTTAAGTTTTATCACTTTCCATTGGTCTGTGCATTGTTCTTAACTGTGATGAGTGTTTCCTGTGTGACCTTCCATCCCTGGTGATTTCATTTAAATCTGGACTCTTAATGGCCCAAGATCCCTGTCTTTAGATGAGCAGTGAATAAAAAGTTTTATTGCTTAATCTGCAGGAGGTGACTAGAGGGTGAAATGAGGTTAAAGAAAGCATATCAAGATAGCATGCTTAGTCTCTCTGCTTCTAAGAGGTCTGAAATCATTCATTTCCTTGGAACTCAAAACATGGAAGAGACACTGGCGTGTAAAGGGAAAACTAGCATGTAAGATGGATTACTGGTCCCGAGCCAGCAATGACTAAGGGCCCACTTGGTTGCGTAGTCTTGTCCCTTAGTCCAGAGAGCTGAACTCTCAAATGAGGACTACATGGAAAAAACTTCTGAAGCATGAGGTTCCTTCTTTCTCCATTCCCGAAGACTGTTCTGTACCCATAAGCATCCTAGAGGATGAGATGGTTAGATAGCATCACCAACTCAATGGACATGCATCTGAGCAAAGCTGAGAGACAGTGAAAGACACTGATGATTGGCACGCTGAAGTCCATGGCATTGCCAAGAGTCGGACATGACTAAGCAACTAAACAGCAACAAAATATCCTAGACCCCAAAAGAACTTGGAAAGATTGTTTTGTCCATATGCTTGACTTCAGATAAAACAATCACAACCTACCCATACAACATAAGAAAATGATAGTGGTCAGTTTTCTTTGGTAACATCCTGATGTTCAGTTACCTTCCCCAGAAGGAAAATCCTGGTATGCCTTTGGAGTCGGACACAGCTGGATTCCAGTGTCTGCAGTTACTCTCTGCGTGTGCGATTATCAGTATATTATTGATCTTGCCAAACCATAGCTAATTGGTAATACGCAAATGAACACCAGTCTGCGTATATTAGGAGGTTTTGAGGGAGTAGAGATGTATGTGCTGTTCCTTCTCTCTTCTTCCTCATCCCAGCCAGTCCCTCCTGCTACATTCTCAGTGCTGTCTTCCTCAGGGCAGAGGACGATGTCCAATTCTAATCATTCCCTAGGGGAGTAGATAGCATGATGTAACTTGAAGACTTGATATAAATTTTAAAGGGAAACATTCTTGCCCCCTTCAGAATAGCCAGATAAACTAGGCAAGCAGGTAGTATATCCCATGATGAGTTAGTTTAACAAAGTGCCCAAAACTGGGTAGCTTAGAACAACAGAAATATCCACGTGAAGGCATCAGGGAAGCTGTTCTGGGCCTCTCTCCTACCTCTCTGGTAGCTTCTTGTATGGCAGGATAACGCCAGTCTTCACATGCCTCTCTCCCAGTTTTCTCTTTTATAAGGACACCAGTCATTTTGGATTGGGGGCCGCACGGCTCCAGTGTGACCTCATCTTACATCATTCCATCTACACCACCAAATCAAGGCTCACACTCTGACCTGATGGGAATTCGCACTTTGATATATGAATTTGGGGAAGGCATGTTTCAACCCATAACACACTAAGTTGTGGGACAGTAATTCCTGAAAATCTTCTGGCAGGTCCTCCTTGACATTATATTAATACTTGGGATTCAGGACAAAGTAATTTGTGGCCAGCCCCTCAGGTGTTTCAGAAAGACGATTGCTTGGACAAACAACCTCAAACCCCTTGGTATTAGCAGATCAGAGAAACATGTCATAGTGCAGAGTTGCAAAGTCACATGCACAAAAAAATGAGGAGGGAAAGCCTGGAGGAAAATGGACAAGACAACCACAGGGGCCCTAACAGCCACATCAGGAATGTCGCACAATAGGTAAGGGGCCTCTGAGGCCCATACACTCTTTTAGATCTAGGAAGTCTCTTCCTCTAACTAAGGCTGTGCCTTTACCGAACATAGGAAGCTTTTGGTCCCATAACAGTGACATGTGATGCAAAGACTTTCAGTCCCCAGGAGAAAAGTATTTGTCAAGGATATCTAGGCTTGAAAACTGGGCTCTATAAGAATAAAGTTAATTGAGATTCTTAACATCACATATTTTTGTTTGTTGGGACTAGCTAAGAAAATTCTAGAATAATTTTCAAATATTGGAATAGTGATGGAGAGCAACATTTTGTCATTTTCAAGGCAAGGGAAGATCAAGAGGAGACTCAAATTATGGAAGGTGCGCTTTTAGACTAGATTTGAGAAGAAATTTCTGACATTAAGGGGTAATTTATTTTTTAAAAAAGTAAAGAAACTGCGGTATCTTCCTTACATATGTTAGATACAAAGGTGGGCTCCTCTCTGTTATAAAATGAGCCTAGTCATTCCTGAATATCAAAGAGCCAGGCTTTATCTTTCCATCATTTTTATGGACTGTGCTCATAACTTACACAGATGCAGAGCTGAGGTCTAGGGTCACAGGGATGACAGACACAGGTTCCATCCTCAAAGAGCTCACCACTCATGTCACTTAGCCAATATCTAGTTGTTGAATAAAAACATAAATGGAGATATAAAAACAGATAAATTCTAATGCAATAGCATAGTACTAATGGCTGCCCCAGTACCGTGTTTCTGTGTCTAACTGTGGCTGAAATCATTTGAAAATGCTTTGCAGGGCTTCCCTGGTGGCTCAGTAGTAAAGAATCTACCTGCTAATGCAGGAGACATAGGTTCAATCTCTAATCTGGGAAGATCCCATGTGCCATTGAGCAACTAAGCCCATGGGCCACAACTACTGAGCCTGTGCTCTAGAGCTCAGAAGCCACAACTACTGAAGCCTGTGCAACCTAGAGCCCATGCTCTTTAAAAAGAGAAGCCACCGCAATGAGAAACCTGCTTACCACAACTAGAGAAAAGCCTGTCAGCAACAAAGACTCAGCACAGCCAATAATAGATAAATAAATAAATAAAATTATTTTTAAAAGAAGGTGCTTTGCAGAAGAGTTGGCATTTGGGCACCATCTTGAAGGATGACTGTTGGTTTGCAGAATGGGCATGAAGGAATGGGACACATACCAGAGGCATAGTGATGGGCTATTTGGATGCTGAGTACAGTGTGATTTGAGTAGAGGTGACCTAGGAGAAGTCAAGGCGGGCCAGTGATCAGAGAAGAGGTGAGAGGCAAGTAAAATGCGTAAACCCCAGTTCTTCAGAGGGTCTCTTGAGCTTCTAGTGACTCAGATACCTTTTAAGTGTGGTCCACAGTTTTCAGGACTCCCCTGACCCAGCCTGACCATAAGACACTTTATTTTGTCCTTCATTTGTAAATTGTAAAACAAAAGGATTATCACTTGATGATATTCTAAAAGACAAGGCTGGATGAGGTCACTCTTCAACTTGGGAGTATTCAATTTCAGTGTCAGGTCTTTGTGAACCTTCCCTCTCTGTCAGGAGAGACCCACTTGTGATCATGATGCAGAAAGCCGAACAAGCCTGATGCCAGCTTCTTTCCAGAGAAGGATGGAGCTTCGGGTAGGAGGTGGATGGATGGAAGCACAAGCTAGCTAGACTCTTCTGTGAGGGTGGAGCCGGCCACAGCCACCCTGCCGTTGAACTCTTGCCAGCTTATTTTGTTGCATAAAAATCTCATCTGTGCACTGGAAGAGTGGCTCTGTGGAGCTCAGAAGCTCAGGGAACATGCTTTGCCAAACTCTGCTTCTTAGACCCTAAAATTATTACCGAACCAAACTTGGCTTCACTCACCCATCTACTGACACTGGGTTGTGGGGAAGGAAAATACGGCGTTTATTTACCAAGTAAGGAGAGTAGGCAACTCATGCTCAAAATACCCAAACTTTCGATTGCTTTCTGGGGTTTTAAAGCCAGTGTTAGAGGTGAGAGTCTCAGGGTGGTGATCAGCTCCTGGTCCTTTTCCTGATTGGTAGGTGATGAGGTAACTGGGTGATGTTTCAGGAATCTCAATCATTCCAACCAATCTTGGGGGGTGGGGGGTGTGCTTGTGGTCAGCATGAAGTCACCATCCTCTGCTGGGTTTTGTGGGGAAGGGCATCAGATTGTTATCTTTATCCCTTCAGGATGAACTCGAAGGCCTGTGACTGTTGTTCTAATCATTAACTGCTTGAGTCTGCTCTTTGGAAGTCAGAAAATGTCACAAAGGAAAGGGGGGAAACGGAGATGCTGGTCCCCACAAGGTCTTGCTAGTTTTCAGTCCCCCTCCCCTTTTCTTTGATATCCCTCAGTCCTGAGGGGAACAGAGCAAGAAAGGGAATAAAGTTTCAAAGGGAACTCAGTTTTAGGGGGACTCAGTTTCAGGTTCTCCTGAGAAGCTATAAAGCAGATATGAGCAAGGGATGGAGAGACTGAAGGGAAGCAGCTCAGAGGAGCTTTGCACACAGAAGTGTCTGTTGAGCACTTTCTACCTTTTAGGCACTGTGCTCCTGCTGGACGCAAACACCATATTTCCCTGCCTGCAGGCATCCCACGTGGTGAGAGAGACATTTCCTCAGCAGAACAGACAACTAAAAGCAGTCACAATATACAGGGAATTAAGGGGATAGGCAGAGGAGGCCACGGCCCCTAGGAGCAGCCCTAACGTAGCAAAGCATTCCAGGCACAGCAGCCAGATTCAAGAAAGGACTTGCTCAGTATGGCCAGAAGTAAGGTAGCTCAGCTGGTAAATAATCTGCCTGCAGTGCAGAGGGACCCCGTTTCAATCCCTGGGTCAGGAAGATCCCCTAGAAAGGGATAGATAGGCTACCCACTCCAGTATTCCTAGGCTTCCCTGGTGGCTTAGATGGTAAAGAATCTGCCTACAATGCAGGAGACCTGGGTTTGATCCCTGGGATGGGAAGATCCCCTGGAGAAGGGGTGGCTACCCACTCCAGTATTCTGGCCTGGAGAATTCCATGGACAGAGGAGTCTGGCAGGCTACAGTCCATGCGGTCGCAAAGAGTTGGACACAACTGAGCGACTTTCAGTGGTGGGGCTAAGTTTTGTGGTGGGGGCAAATATGAGGGCTGAGACTGGAGGGCAGATAAAAGTGAATGGTGCTGGGATTTCTCTGGCAGATCAGTGAATAAGACTTCCCCTCCCAACGCAGGGGGTGTAGGTTCAATCCCTAGTCAGGGAGCTAAGATCATCCGACATGCCTTGGGGTTGAAAAAGCCAAAACATAATGCAGAAGCAATGTTGTAACAAATTCAAGAAAGACTTTAAAAATGATCTGCGTTAAAAGAAAAAAAAAAAATCTTAAAAAAAAAAAAAAGGGTGTATGGTGCTAAGGAGCTGACATATCACAAGAGAGCCTTGATGGCCTTACAGGGACTGACCCCACAGCTGAGGACCCAGTCTCACTGGGCTAGCAGCCAAGGTCCCAAACCTTTATCACACACACAAGCAAGCACCCAAGGGTGCTTTACTACCACTGAAACTGTTATACTGAGAAAACCAGGGAAGAGCACAGTTGTAAAGAGTAATTAGTGTTGTGACTAAATAAATGAACGCCACCTGTGCATCCTGTTTGGGGAAATGAGTCAAATTAGTGAAACAAGTTGCATAATCACAGCAAATGCCAATCTCAGCCATTGCAGCCAGGCTGGCCATTTCTAGTTTTAATGAGCGGCTTCGTGATCAGCGTTCATTCAGATGAATGAAGAGGAATTTTCGGTGTATGTTTTATTTTTAATCGCATACATAATATGTAATCGCTGCCAGAAAATTTTTTAAAAATTAGTCAAAAATTTAAAAGTTAAAGTTACTCTAAACCCACCACGCAGGAACAACTGTTACCATTTTGGTGCACATATTTTTAGACTTTCATAAATATGTATATTTATAAAAGCCGATTATTTGTTATTCTGTTCTGTTAGCTTACATTTGATTTCAGTTCTTTGGGGGTTTCTTTTGTTTCTCCCCCTTTTTTAAAAAATATAAGAGTGACTACTTTTGCCCTATGTTATGAGTTTTTCTTTAATTCCCTCCCACTCTCCCCATCCCATTCCAGGAATCTGGAAGGTAATAGAACTTGTTTAAAGTTCTTTTGATTGTTACTGTCAGATTTTTTTTAATAATATTGACATGTGTTTAAAATCTATGTTCTAAACCTCTGTTTCTCAATTATTAATGTCAAAAATGAAACAATATCTATTGACTCACCCTCACGTACAAATGAAAAATGCTCACACTTTTTCTTCCTCCAGCTCCAACCCATACCACCCTTCCTCCCAGTTTTTGTCACTCCAAGTTTTTTATCTCAGTCTGCAATAGTTAAGCTGTTGATTGTCATATAATGGGACCTCTTGTTTCAAGATTGAGATAGCATTTACATTCTCCTTAGAAACAATGCTATTTAATGACGTTTGCTTTCCTCAGCATCCGTACTGCTGGTTCATCTCAGTTACCAGAGAGAACACAAGCATGCGTGCTAAATCGCTTCAGTCACATTCGACTCTGCGACCCTATGGGCTGTAGTCCACCAGGCTCCTCTGTCCATGGGATTTCCTAGGCAAGAATACAGGAGTGGGTTGCCACGCCCCTTCTCCAGGGGATCTGCCCGACCCAGGGATCGAACTTGCATCTTTTACCTCTCCTGCATTGGCAGGTGGGTTCTTTACCACTAGTACCACCTGGGAAGACAGAACACATCAGCGTTCTAAAGCCTTTTCCCAGCTGAAAATGTCTTCTCCTAGCCTTCATTTATTACTGATACAATTTGGGAAGTAACCATTCTCCCTGAAAACCACATAGACAGATTCAACTGGTACCTTTTTCTTGTATACAGGATATATTTCTTTTTCCCGGATTTGAGGAAGTTTCTTTTTTTTTTTAAACTTGATATTCAATGGATGTAAATGTTTACCAGTTTTCACAGAGCCCACAGTAAAACTTTAACTAGAGGGTTTGTTCTTTTTTTCATCTCAGATTTTTCTTCAGTATCCATTTTTGGAGAGTTTACATTTATCCATTTTATTATCCTGTTTTCTAGCTTGGTTTTATTGAGAAATCATTGACGTACATCATCTGTGTAAGTTTAAGGCACACAACATGATGGTTTTATGTATCACTGTGTGTGTGTGTGTGTGTGTGCGCGCGCGTGCGCGCACGTGTGCATATGTGTGTTCTCTCTCTTCAGTCATGCCCTACTCCTTGTGACCCCATGGGCTTAGCCCATGGCTAAGCCCTCTGTGCATGGGATTTTCCAGGTAACGATACTGGAGTGGGTTGCCATTCCCTCCTCTAGGTGATATATCAGTACATACATTGTAAATGATTTCCACATTGGTTCAATAAAAATCCACTTTTTCATATAGATACAATAAGGAAAAAAAAATTTTTCTCCTTATGATGAGAACACTTAGGATTTATTCTCTTAGCTTTCTTGTATATTATACAGCAGTGTTAGCTATAATCATGTTGTACATTACATCCCTAGAACTTCTTATCTTTTAACTTCTAGTTCATACCTTTTGACTATCTTCTTCCAAATCCCCTTCCCTCCAGCCTCTACTGCTGATAACCATAGTTCTGATCTCTTCTCTATGATTTTTTCTCTTTTTCTGTTTTTGATTCTACATATAAGTAAAATCACAGAGTATCTGTCTTTCTCTGTATGCCTATTTCACTTCACATAATGCCTTCAGGATCCATCTGTGTCATTACAAATGGTCATGTTTCCTCATGTTTTTTAAAGCTGAATAAATGGGCTTCCCTATAGCTCAAACAGTGAAGAATCTCCCTGCAATGCAGGAAACCCAGGTTCTATCCCTGGGTCGGGAAGATCCTCTGGAGAAGGGAATGGCAATCCACTCCAGTATTCTTGCTTGGAGAATCCCATAGACAAAGAAGCCTGGAGGGCTACAGTTGATGGGGTCGCAAAGAGTCGGACACGACTGAGCAACTAACACACTAATATTCCAGTGTTTATATATACCACAATTTCTTTATCCCTCCATCCTTAGATGGATACATTTTTGCAAAAGTAAAATTGCTAGATCATGTGGTAGTTTTAATTTCTGAGGAGGCTTTATCCTGTTTTTCCATAGCAACTGTCCCAATTTATAGTCCCACTCATTGTGCAAGGATTCCCTTTTCTTCATATCCACACCAATATTTGTTAATCACTTGTCTTTTTGATGATGGCCATTCTAACAGGTATGAAGTGATAATCTCATTGAGGTTTTAATTTGCATTTCCCTATGACACCACCCTTATGGCAGAAAGTGAAGAAGAACTAAAAGCCTCTTGATGAAAGTGAAAGAGGAGAGTAAAAAAGTTGGCTTAAAGCTCAACATTCACAAAACTAAGATCATGGCATCTGGTCCCATCACTTCATGGGAAATAGATGGGGAAACAGTGGAAACAGTGTCAGACTTTATTTTGGGGGGCTCCAAAATCACTGCAGATGGTGATTGCAGCCATGAAATTAAAAGATGCTTACTCCTTGGAAGGAAAGTTATCACCAACCTAGACAGCATATTAAAAAGCAGAGACATTACTTTGCCAACAAAGGTCCATCTAGTCAAGGCTATGGTTTTTCCAGCAGTCATGTATGGATGTGAGAGTTGGACTGTGAAGAAAGCTGAGTGCCGAAGAATTGATGCTTTTGAACTGTGGTGTTGGAGAAGACTCTTGAGAGTCCCTTGGACTGCAGGGAGATCCAGCCAGTCCATCCTAAAGGAGATCAGTCCTGGGTGTTCATTGGAAGGACTGATGTTGAAGCTGAAACTCCAATACTTTGGCCACCTGATGCGAAGAGTTGACCCATTGGAAGAGACCTTGATGCTGGGAAGGATTGGGGGCAGGAGGAGAAGGGGATGACAGAGGATGAGATGGCTGGATGGCATCACCGACTCGATGGACATGAATTTGGGTAAACTCTGGGAGTTCGTGATGGACGGTGAGGCCTGGTGTGCTGCAATTCATGGGGTCACAAAGAGTTGGACACGACTGAGCAACTGAACTGAACTGAACTGAATGATTAGTGGGACTTCCATAGTGGCTCAGCAGTAAAGAATCTGCCTGCTAATGCAGGAAACGCAGGTTCAATCCCAGTTGGGATAGATCTACTGGAGAAGGAAATGGCAACCCACTCCAGTATTCTTACCTGGAGAATCCCATGGACAGAAGAATCTGGCAGGCAACAGTCCATGGGATTACAAGAGAGTTGGACGTGACTTAGCAACTAGGCAACAACAATGCCTAGTAATGTTGAGCATCTTCCCATGTACCTTTTGTCCTTTCATATATCTTCCTTAGAGAAATGTCTTTTCAGATCCATAGCCCATTTTTAAACTGGGTTATTTGAGTTTTTTTTCTATTGAGTTGTATGAACTCTGATGTTTTGGCTATTAACCCCTTATCAGATATAGAGTTTGCAAATATTTTTTCCTATTTATAGATTATATATTCACTTTGTTTAGGGCAATATACATTTTTGAAATGGATTCTCTCGCATTGGTTCTGATTGCTTCCTCATTACTCATGTTGTGCATAGCTATATATTCTGTGTACCTGATTTTTTTTTCTCTCTCTCTCTGAATTCTGGCTACATCTAAAATTCTGGTGAGTGTCTCACCTTAATAGTTACTAAACCAGATTGATTTTCTGAATCACTTCAGGGTGTTTTTGAAGTACAGATTTCTTAGCTTCACCAAAGGCCCACTCAATCAAAATCTATATGTAACCCTAGGAATATGTATTTTAAGTATCCTCCCCCTTCTGTGATCATATAGGTTTGGAACCGCTGGTCTATTCCACTAGTCTAATTCCATTTAATTCAGGAGCAATTCTCCTCTTCACTGCTTTTTAGCAGTTTTAAATTCTACAGTGGAATTATTTGCTTATTTGTATTCTTTTCAGAAAAGAATCTGCCTGCAGTACAGGAGACATTGGTTTGATCCTTGTGTTGAGAAGATCCCCTGGAGAAAGAAATGGCAACTCACTCATATTCTTGCCTGGAAAACCCCTTGGACAGAGAAGCCTGTCAGGCTACAATCCATGGGGTTGCAAAGAGTCAGACACAGCTTAGCGACTAAACAATTCTTTTCATAAAATCCCTTTTTATCTCCATTTGTTGCCTTATGACCTTTCCTTTAGCAAGTTTGTATTCTGAATAATTACCTTGAGAATACAAAGTAGTTACTCAAACTTTTGTCTTTCTCTTGTGGCGAATTTTTTCCAAAGTCTATTCTTCCCTCATATGTTATGTTTATTTCCTTGGGTTTAGATGATGTTTATGGTCTGTGGTGTGGAACCATTTTTTTTATGCCTTGGTGGGAGCCTATTTGATAACTTACTCTTCATTGGTACCTTGGGTAACTTCTCTACATTCCCAAGCACTCTCAATTTGAGGGCTGCGTGATATGCATTTACATAATAAGTTTTGTCATTCAGTTGCCTCAGGAGAATGGAAAGGAGCCAATTTCATGAGCAGACCCAGCAAAAGAACTTTGCCTTACTCAGCATTTTCTACGTGTGTGGGAACTCTTGCATCAAGATCTGTCTCCATATCTTGGGTACACTTCACCCTACCCACTATTCTGTATACCTAGTGTGGCTGCATCTAATACCTCTCATGAATTGTCTAATCATGGGATAGAATTTACATCTGGGTAGAAAGTACATGAGTTGGAGCAGTATCCTATCTGGTTCTGGAATGTTTGTCCTATTTCTTTAGGGATGACCACATTACTGACAGGTTAGAGAGAATCCCCACTTCACAGGAGTTCCGAGTGGTTGGGCCATAGGCATTATTTTCCCATACCGCATATTCCACAGTGTTCCATAAAATTGACTCTCTCCACTTCCAGCAGGCTGTCCTGCCTCCAGAACCCTTCCCCTTGATGTTGGAGTAAATGCACAAAAAAGTCAAATAATAGCCCCAAACTGGAAATAAGCCCAATATCCATCTGCAGTTATGGTTAATAAATTTTGCTGTTTGTACAATGGAAAGTAAATTCTAATTAGCCACATGCGTCAGTATGGACAAATGTCAGAAACAAAGCTGAACAAAAGTCTAATGGAAGCCATGCGGTATGATTGATTCACATCCATTTCCAAACAGGCAGAGCTTAGCAATACATTACTTAGAGATATGTATACAGGTGGTAGGGGTATTTTTTAAAAAAGCAAGTGAACAATGAACCCAAGTACAGATGATCACAGGTGGAGGGAAGGAGAAAGAACTGGGATAAGGCCCTCCAGACTTTTGAAGTCACTGCTAACATTCTACTGGCTAAAATCAGTAGGTGATGCATGAGTATTTGTTTTATGGTTATTTTTAATAGTAATACTGATTTTTAATGACAATTATTTTAAATGTTTGTACATTTAAAGTTTTAATGTAACATAATAACTCCTTGTATGTAATACTCTTTTTTGACCCCATGGGCTGTAGCCTACCAGGCTCCTCTGTCCATGGGATTCTCCAGGCAAGAATACTGGAATGGGTTGCCATTTCTTTCTCCAGGGGATCTTCCTGACCCAGGAATCAAACCCACATCTCCTGCATTGTCAGGCAGATTCTTTACCACTGAGTCACCTGGGAACTTAATAATTTCAGTAATACATTAAATCTAATCTCAATAATTTTTATAACTCCTTTTTATGAATGGCACTTCATAATTTAAAAAATTAAAAGTAAAAATAAGCCATGTAAGAGAAGAAATAGCTAAGGATGACCCTTCCGCTGTCCCCACTTTCACCCCGCTGTGGCTTAGAGGGCCCTGTGTCTGTAGTGGGGAAGGGGGCTCCGCATGGTACCATGTTCCTTCCATCCACCACCCGTGTTGCCAGGCTTCCTAATCTAGTGATGCTTAGTGATGTTGGTTGGCTTTCCCACAATGCCTTCCACTTGTTACCAAACAACTGTGATCAACTCAGTTTGAGGTTTCTAGATACTAATGAATGGCTTTTTAGGCGACCTGATTTAGCACTAAGACAAGGCGGTTCCCTACTCCTGCTTCTCTTTGGATTTCTGAAAGGAGGAAGGTGGGAAACTTGGTTTCGTGTGAGGCTTTTCCTCCAGAAACAGGAAGAATGGCTAGAGCCATAACACAGGGCAATATTAGCAGTAGTGTGACCATGATCAATACAGAACATCATTGTCAAGTAGCACTGTGTGCATTCACTTCCTTCAAAGGCAGGTTCATGCCATTATGCCATCAGACAGGAACAGCGAGGCTCAGGGAGTTGAAATGACTTGTCCCTCTTTTTGAAGCTATATTCACTGTCCAAAGCCCACCTCCATCCACTCCATCACAGTGCCCAGTGCTTCAAGCCTATAGTCAGCTCTGGTTGAAAGATACTTTCAATCATTCAGTAATTATTTGTTGAGCACCTATTTTGAACTGGACCAGGTGCTAAGGACATAGCAATGAACAAGGCATACATTTTCACAGCTATTCTGACCCTTAAAATATAGGAGAGAATATAGACATTAAAGAAAGAATTGCACAAATAACTAAGAAAGGACAGTTGTGAAGAAGTGACTGTGTAGTAGTGTACAAGGGAGAACTGAGGCTACAGGGTCAGGGGAAAGCATTTCAAAAGAATAAAAAAGTTAATCAAGCAAAGAAGTGGGGAGAGGAAACTTTACAAGAGGTGTAGCCTCTTGTAGGAAGAGTCCAGGGTCTGAGGAGAACTCAGTAAACTGAAGAAATTAGCAGAAGGGCTTAGTGAGACAGGTGGATGGTTGTCAGAGATGAGGAGCATCACGCTGCAGGGCCATGTAAGCCGTGGTCAGGATTTTGGTTTTATTCCAAAAGGAAGGGCAGATCTCCACAGGGTTTCATGAAGAGGGAGATGCATGGTCATAGCCATTGCTTTGTCTACGAAAAAGAAGGTAAAGAGAGCAGACCAGCTTATTTTAATCTAAAATATAACAGGGAAGGATTAACATATACTAATCATATCCTGTATTATTACAGACTTGTTTAAAGTCTATAGTACCCTTAAGACTCTTTAAATGGATAAAATATGTCACTTTCACTCTACATATTGGACATTGAAAATAGATCTGGCAAGCCTTAAAAGTTATCTCTGGCATTCACAACTTTTCAAGTTGAAGATGCGTCTTCTGAAAAGGAGGTGTCACTCTCTTGAGGCAGCCCCCGTGGTTCTTGCCGTGGCCCACCATTGCCAGTCAGACTTGCCTGCCCTTCTGCTCACAAAAGGCTGGGGCCAGGAGCTGCCAAAACTGCTTAAGCTCTTCAAGGGTCCAAAGAAATATGTATACCACATGACAAAGTGAATGGGCCTTTGTTTTACATCAACCTTCTGTTTTTATAAATTCTCATTCAGTGTCTATAAAGGGCCCACCCAGCAGATCTCTTTAAAATCAGAAAGTTAATTTTACTATAACTTCACTTGATTACCCACCAGTCTTTAACCTCCTCTAGTGGCATTATATCTCTTGTTTTTCCATAAACTGGGAAATGACTGATTGCTGCTGCTGCTTCTGCTAAGTCGCTTCAGTTGTGTCCAACTCTGTGCGACCCCATAGATGGCAGCCCACCAGGCTCCGCCGTCCCTGGGATTCTCCAGGCAAGAGTACTGGAGTGGGATGCCATTGCCTTCTCTGAAATGACTGATTACTCTCCTGCATAAGGCTACCTGGAATGGTGAATGGTCCCGTTCACACCTGTTTATTGAGAACCTGTGCTGTGGAGCTACTGTGTCATATGCTTTGGAAATGGATGACAAAGATGAGCAAACCAGGTTTTCTGCTCTCAAGGGGCCTTCAGTCTTAGGAGATCAGAAGATTACAGTAGACTGTAATGTATATGCTCCCCAGATGGCTCACAAACTCTGGAGTTTCATAAACAGGAGAGGAATCAGGAGAACCTTCAGTTACTCAGATCTCTGGCAGTAGAAGTTACTTTTTTAAAATTGGCATATAATTGCTTTACAGTGTTGTGTTAGTTTCTGCCGTACAGTGAAATGAATCAGTTATATACATACATACAACCCCTCCTTCTTGGCCCTCCCTCCCACCTCTCTCCCCATCCCATCCATCTAGGTACCTTCGGAGCACCAAGCTGAGCTTCCTCTGCTATACAGCAGTTCCTTGTATAGCTAAAATAGTTTTCTAATTTACACATAGTAGGGTATTTATGGAGCTTCCCTCATGGCTCAGACGATAAAGAATCTGCCTGCAATGCAGAAGACCCAAGTTTGATGCCTGGTCAGAAATATCCCCTGGAGAAAGGCATGGCAACCCACTCCAGTATTCTAGCCTGGAGAATTCCATGGACTGAGGAGCCTGGTGGGCTGTAGTCCATGGGGTTGCAAAGAGTCAGTCATGACTGAGCAACTAACACACACAGTGTATTTATGTCAAGCCACATCTCCTAATTCATCCTACCCTCCCCTTCCCCACTGTGTCTACATGTCCATTCTCTATGTCTATGTCTCTATTCCTGCCCTGGAACTAAGTTCATGTGTGTAATTTTTCTAGATTCCACCTGCATGCATTAATTAATGATATCTGTTTTTCCCTTTCCAACTTAATTCACTCCATGTGACAGACTCTAGGTCCATCCACAACTCTACAAATGACCCAATTTCATTCCTTTTATGGCTGAGTAGTATTCCATTGTATATATGTACCACATCGTCTCTATACGTTCACCTGTCGATGGACACAGGTTGTTTTGTGTCCTGGTCGTTGTAAATAGTGCTACAGTGAAAATTGGAGTACTTCTGTCTTTTTGAATTATGGTTTTCTCAGGGTAGGAGTTCATTTTAAAAAATATTGAAAGTCCATGCTTCTGAAAATTCATGACATTAGAATTCTGGACTATCTGTTCGTGTACTCCCTACATAATGTCCTTCACTGAGTCAGTCTCTTGAACAAATCTTCTCTGAACTACCTGCCTCTTTGGGGATCACTCATATACATGTTTGCATGCTGCTGCACGCTCACTCCATGGAAGGGACCAAGATAGCTATTGTCAAGTTGTTTTCATTTTTGATTTGCTTCTCTGTAAATGGGATGGAAAACTGGCTATGGTAAGCTAATTATACTGAAGCATTTACTTTCTGCTGCTAAATGGGGTCATGTAGAAGGCATCCCCTCCACCCCAGAAGAATTTAGCATTTAACTGCAATAACTATTTTTACATTAGATGAAACACCTGACTAACCTTTAGGACCTCACTTGCCATGAAGTATAAGTATCTAACTAGCCAAGGAAGCATCCTGGTCCTGCAGAATAGCACTGTGTATTGTGTCCACTACTCAGTATAAACCTCCAGTCGCCATAATGTAGCAGCTTCTTTGTGATAGGGTGGAATGGGGCTGTGGGGAGTGGGGGTGATGTAAATAGTAATTCCAGTACAGATTTCTATCTTGTAAACTCCTAAAAGAGGCTGAAATGGTTCTTTTACTTGGTGACCCTGATGCTGGGAAAGATTGAAAGCAAAAGGAGAAGGAGGCAGCGGAGGATGAGATGGTTAGATAGCATCACTGATTCAATGAACATGAATTTGAGCAAACTCCAGGAACTGGTGAAGGACAGAGGAACCAGACATGCTGCAGTCCATGGGGTCGCAGAGTCGGACGTGACTTAGCGACTGCACAACAAACGTTCTCCAAGTCATCACCTAGCTGGGACCCTGAGTCTTGGGTCTCTTTTAGGAGGTGACATTTCACTGCGTACTCCTCAGTTTATGGTAACTTTATGTCGATTCAGGGGTAATTACTCCCAAATTCTTTCTAAGAAAAACTCACTTGTCATTTGCATTTTAGATCCCTGAAATGGATTGGCAGGCATTAGAGAGCTAATCCATCTTCCAGCTATAAGTCATATATATATTTTTGTCATTCTCCAATTTGACACAGTGGAACAGGGTGCTGTTATTGAGAAATTGAAGCACCAGATGTGATTAAATAAGATCACACATTTCATTCTCTCTTTAATTTCTCATCACTCTTCAGCAGCTGAATCTGTATGCTCCCCCCATGGAGTCAGCCAGCACCAGGCATTCTTAGCATGCCCAGCAGAGCGGTAGCAAAATGTTTCCAAAGTCAGCCACCCTGCTGAGCTCTTGTGAGTCAAATCTGTTTTTGCCTCCAAAGAATTCAGTACTGCTAGATCTGGTTTATTAAACTATTCCTCTCCCTAGAGAGTAAGATCCCTGGCAAATTTACATCATTAATGCTCAATTTCAACTAAGAGGCATTTTTAAAACCTAAAAAAAAAAAACCTAGAATCAAGAATAAAGAAACAATTAGAAAAAGTCTTCCCATCTTTCCCCTCAACCTTCCCTTGTTTCTTCTGTAACTTCTCCATCTCTCTCCCCACCCACCCTGATTCTTTGCTTCTAGGAATAAGAGTTGGAAATGGCATTTATACATCTGCTTTGCAAGCATGTCTTAAGAAGCTACATTTGTGGCATTCCTGATGTTGTTGAAAAATGAAGATGAAATAAGGGGCCATTTCTCAGATGAGGGCTCAGTGTGCCTGACCCCTGCTGTTGCACATCGGGCAGTTCAGTATCAACAATAGTGAAGCAGTGTCCTGCCTTGAAAAGCAAGTAGTGGTCCTTGGCATACTCGGCATGGCCATAGAGCCATCGTAAATGCAGTCCCTGGGGAGAGAAGAATAACCGTCCCTTCCCAGCTGGGTATATTCTTCCTTACAGAGTCCAGACAAAGACCAGTAATGATCAACTGTATAGTATGATGTGGCTTGATTCATTCCACAAATACAGATGGAATGTATGAATGTATGTAGGGCTGAGCGCTGTCCTAGGCATGCTGAGCAAACATCATCACTGCTGTGATGAAGTTTGTCTCCTTCCTCTTCATGATCTGACCTCTGCTTACTTCTCCTTTCTCACCCATTCCCCTCCCAGTGTGCTCATCAGGTAGAATAACCTGCGGTCTCGTGAGCATCATTCATTCTGGTTCATGTGTCTAGCCAACCTGAACTTCCTTCTACCCGTTTGTCTGCCTGGCTTCCCAGCCAAGCATCAGGTCTCATTTCCTCCATGTGATGGCCTCGCCTCCTTCTCTGCACTCACTGAAATGTATCTTCTTGTCTTTCATTCATTCTTTAACCTTTCAGAGGGTAAAGACTGGCTCTTACTCAATATGGTCCACATTCTGCCTAACACATAGTGAGCACTCAAGAAACATTTGTGGAATTAATCTGTGAATTCATTTATACCCTTAAATAAGAGCCATATGTATTCATTTGCCCTTCATACAATTTTTGTAAGACCCACAAGATAAACTCTTAAAAGGAAGTAGATTGTGACATTTGTAACTTTATAACCCTAATTGTAGTGAGAAATTAACACCCCTGTGTACTTTCTTATGAAAATCACCTCTTCTCCCTGGTATGCTTTTTAATAAGAATGGAACCCCCCTGGCAAAATTAAATTGGAACTGTTAGAAATATTAGGTGGTTCTTTGTTGGAATCACTTCTGGAGAATTACCAAGCCTGTGCTTTCCTTACTGGGTACGAATTAAAATTTATTTTAAAAATAAGAAAAAGATGAAACAGATTTACAGCTATGAAAGATAGACATGCATATAGATAAAAGGTCTAAAAAATGGGTAAAAATGAAAGAGTATGTTTGGGTGGTGTGATTAGAGTATATTTTTCTTATTTCAAAATGTCCTTTAATATTTTAGAATTTATTTTTGATGGAAAAAGTATTAAAAAGAAAAACAATCTTCTTGGAAAAAAGCACATATCCAGGAGGTTTTTGCTTTATTTATATGAGCTCAAATGAATCAGTTAAAAGTTTTCCCTGAGCAAACAAATATTTTTCTTGTGTTTTTGTGTTGTATAGACTTTTTTTTTTAATCTCAGGGTTTTCATCAGCAACATGCTCAGTCACTCCTTTAAAAAGTAAACTTTAAATATCGACTATATGTCAGGCAGTCTGATATACACTTGTTTTTTCTGTATTAATAAAATGATTTGCAGTATACATATGTATCAAATCATCACACTGTATACCTTGAGCTTAACACAATGTGATGTGTCATCTGTATTTCAAAAAAGCTAGAAGAAGGGACTTCCCTGGTGGTCCAGCACTCAAGAATCAGCCTGGCAATGGAGGGGACATGGGTTCTATCCCTGGTGAGGGAACTAAGATCCTACATGCCGCAGAGCAACTAAGCCCGCAGGCCGAAACCACTAAGTCCTTGGGCCACAACTAGAGTGTGTGTGCCGCAGTGAAAGATCCCTCATGACACAACTAAGACACGATGCAAATAAATAAATCCAAATAAATAATTTGGATTGAATCCAACCCAAATAAATAAATAAGCTAGAAGAAAAATAATGATAATAACAGGATTTAATAGCACTTTCTACCTCCTTAAGCACTTCCTTATACATGAGAACTACCATCTTTCACAATTCTATAGATAGGACATGTAT
Organism: Giraffa tippelskirchi; assembly: GCF_054371585.1. Taxonomy (NCBI): domain Eukaryota; kingdom Metazoa; phylum Chordata; class Mammalia; order Artiodactyla; family Giraffidae; genus Giraffa; species Giraffa tippelskirchi. Next base: position 32,924,465 of record NC_137280.1, on the reverse strand, counting down.
TGGAGAAACGGTAGCTGCTATAACAAATATATTCCAAAGAGTTAGTGGCTTCGTTCTCTCTTATTTAACATCCTAGCTGAAGGTTGCAAGCCGAGGGGATAACTGTTCCACACAGGGATTTACGGGTCAGAGCTAACAGCCATTCTGTCATCTTTGTGCCTGTTAGTTGCTCAGTCATGTCTGACTCTGCAACCCCATGGACTATAGCCCACCAAGCTCCTCTGTCCATGGAATTCTCCAGGCAAGAATACTAGAGTGGGTAGCTGTTCTCTTCTCCAGGGGATCTTCCTGACCCAGGGATTGAACCCGAGTCTCCTGCATTACAGGCAGATTCTTTACTATCTGAGCCACCAGGAAAGCCCCTGCCATCTTTAATATACCATTTTTGATATTGATACTGCTCCAGTCTTTGTTATTCCAATCTGGAAGTAAAGGACCTTGAGCAGGAAACAGAGGTGAGAAACATCACTTGTGCTTACATCGGCAAAAGCTTAATCACATGACCACATCAGCCTCAAGGGTAGTTTAGAATTATAGTCTAGTCTTGTGCTCAGGGTGAAGGGAAGAATGGACGTGCTGGCATAGCTAGCAGCCTATCCCACAGCGGATATTTTTAAATGGTCGTTTGTTAGATGAAAAAGACTAAGGCTCAAAGAGGTTGATCTCGAAATCCCCCAATTAAACATGAACTATCAGAACTAGAAGTCTGGCTCCTGAAGCCTAGATCAATATCTCTTTCATCACTTCACATTGCCTAGAACTAGAATGAGAGCGAAAGACTGGCTCTGTGGAAGCCAGTGGCTTCCCTATGGCTGCCCTGTGCACTGGCTGCAGAAACATGAACCGCCCTAGCACAGCCCAGAATTTGGTATTCTTCTCTTGTTTTATTGGTTCAGCCTTGACCAGAGAGGGGATGCTCCTAGTGTTAGAAGAAAGACTAAATGCTGCCTTATCAATATTTTACTGCAAGCAATATGTCTTTCTTTACAGCAGGTCCAGGACAAGATAAGAATAGACTAATAAAATCCATACCCACATCAAAAGTTGAAGCACAATCTGCAAGCATGAATGCGGCTGGGGATCTCCCTTGTATCTTCAGTTGCTCCATATCTTTTGGCTTATTTAATGATTTTTATGGAGAACTTACCTTGTGTTGGGTACAGGGCTAGAGAGAGGATCAAGAGAGAGACAACTCCAGCCATTACAGAGCTCATGAGACAACAACTAACAAAACAGTTTCAAATCTGTACCAAAAATGCTGAGACAGACAATAATGATGGGAGTCCTATTTCAGGTATGGCTCCTGGGAAAGGCTTGCTAAGGAGGTAACATTTAAATTGAATCCCAGAGGATGAAGGAGTCAGTCATGTTGAGGACAGTGGGGAGTGTCTTACAAACAGAAAAACAGCGCATACACAGTGATTCTGATCAAGGGAGAATGTGACATACTCCAAGAACTGAAGGTATCATGTCTGCTGAGAGATACTGAGTGAGCAGAAGGTGTGATATTGGCTAAAGCATTCCTTATGTAACCCTCATAACAACCTGCGAGGTGGGTTACTACTGATCATCCCATTTTATTGATAAGGAAACTGAGGTATAAAGGAGTTAAATGGTTAACTAACTAGCCTAACATCACAGTTAATAAGCAAAGGGTCCAGAGATACACTCAAGGAGCCTAGCTACCTCCACAATCTTAATTCACGACACTATCCCATTATAATGCTGGAGACTCAAAACTTTCCACTCGATCGTAAACAGATTTTTCTCTCCTTCAAGACAAAATCCCTCCCTTCCCTTAGTGAAAGATTCTTAACCTTACATCTCAGGAACTCTTCCTCCTCCAAAGAAATCATGAATGGAATTCATGAATTGGGGGTTCATGATTTTGGGGATATATTATATATATATGTTGTTCAACAGTATGTGATAAATATAAATAATATATTTAGAGCTGATGAATTTAGAGATATATAATCTATATTCTTTTCATGTGGAGCATAAATAGCATATGCTTTTCATAAATAGCATAAATATTACATATACATTTTAATCAAATAAAATTATACTTAGTCTTATGTTGAATTCAATATATAAATTATACTTTATTTTTACTGAAATTTAACATTTCCTTCCATTATGCACATACGTATAAAACCTCACTATTCTTAATAGTTCTTGTGACTTTGTCACTAGAATCACATGTGATTTTTAATCACATAACAGTTGAAGTTAATCACATAACACTTGAAATAGCATTTGCTCTCATCACCACTCTCAAACTGTGTTAGTTATGCTTCTGGCCAATAAATCCTCTCACATAATGCATTGATAAAGAAACACTTGGGTAGGTGTTTTTTTTGTTGTTGTTTTTAAACTATTTATTTACTTATTTATGATTGTACTGGCTCTTCCATTGCCTTGCACAGGCTTTCTCTAGTTGTGGCAAGTGGGGGCTACTCTTTCTTGCAGTGCGTGGGCTTCTCTTGTTACGGAGCACAGGCTGTAGGCATGCAGTCTTCAGTAGTTACGGCTTGTGGGCTCAGTAGTTGTGACTAAGGGGCTTTGTTGCTCCATGGCATGTGAAATCTTCCTGGACCTGGGATCGAACCCATGTCCCCTGCCACCAGGTGTTGTTTTTTAAATGACAGGGGACATGAGTTTTTTAATCTGGCAGACTGAGTCTTACCCACTGCACCACCAGGTGTTTTTAATATGACTTGATCTTACATATTTTCCCTTTTTTTCATTTAAAAACAGTCTTAAGAAGGAATCCATAGGCTTCACCAGGCTGACAAAGGAGCTTGTGGCACAAAAAAGGGAAGGACACCTTTCCTTGACCCTTCCCGTGTTTAAACTTTTGCCCTCCTTCCCCACATAACTAGATCTCTAGCGCAGTCTGTATGGATTGTCTGTACTTTCCCACATCTCGTTTGTTCCAGCATCCACTGTGTTCTGGCTTTCATGCCCAACTTCTTTTCCCCAAATGGTAACTCTAAGATCACTGGCATCCTCTGAGGTTAAGCAAATACTTTTCAGTATCTCTTTTCCCTGAAATCGGTAGAATTTTGCCACTGTTGATCCCATTTTTCTTCAGAGGACTCTGTTCAATCACCTTCAGGAAAATCACTCTTCTCTTCTCCTTACACATGTGGCAGTGTCTTTACCAGCAACTCCACTAATCACTCCTTAGAAAATAACGTTCCTCTTCTTGGGGAACCACACCTACTCCCAAGCCCTCAACTGCACCTGTCCACTGACATGTCCAACCCCAGCCATTTCTTCTGAGCTTCATTTCCCTCTAAGTTCCCAACTGTCCAAAGACCATTTTCACACCATAGCCCAGAGGTACCTCCCACCCAGCACATTAAAGATAACTCATATACTGCCTCCACACTAAACCTGATCTTTTCTCCTGTATGTGTATTTTGACTATGGACATCAGTCTCTTCTGATCACCCAAGATCAAAACCGTAGGGTTGCCCTCAATTGCTTCCCCTCCCTCACTCCTACTTCCTATTGGTCCATTATTGAGGAAGTGGGGTTGATACTGCCCAAGGATGATGTGAACCACTGGGAAAGAAAAACATATTCTTGGTATAAGTTTTATGAGTATCATATCAATTTATGACCCCTTGAAAATTACGCTGTGGTTTTTATTTTTTTAATTTATTATTCTTTTTATTTTTGATCACACTGGGTAGTCACTGCTGTGTGGGGGCTTTCTCTAGTTGCAGAGAGTAAGGGCTACTCTCTAGCTGTGGTGTGCAGGCTCTAGGCACAAGGGCTTCAGTAGTTACAGCACACAGGCTTCAGTAGTTGTAACCAGTGGGCTTTGTTACTTCGAGGCACATGAATCTTCCTGCATCAGGGATCGAACTCGTGTTCCCTGCATTGGCAGGCAGATTCCTATTCACTGTGCCACCAGGGAAGTCCTATGGTTTTTATTTTATTTTATTGTGATATCATTAACATAGAACATTATATTAGTTTCAGGTACACAACATGACTAGATCCATGCCTATATTGTGAAATGATCACGGTGAGTCTGGTTAGCATCTGTCACCACACATAGTTACAAATGTTTTTTTTTCCTTGTGATGAGAACTTTTAAGATGTGCTCTGTGACTTTTAACTATCTTTCCCAAGGCCACAACTTCCGCCAGGAGTCTGATGGCTGAGTTATGACTTGAAATTCCAATTTTAATGGTTTTCCTCTCTTTCCCAGTGTGGAACATGTTGAAAAAAGACTATAGGCTATGTTCCTGTATCCAGTGTCACATGCAGCTCATTCCCATGCTGACTAGGGGTTTCTCACCTTTTCCTGATGAGAACAGGTTGAGAAAGGCATGGTGGTCACGAAAGTTCTTACGTGACAAATGCTATCATAAGCGGACCCTTGCTCGTGAGGGCTGACAAGTGTTTCCTCTGTGATGTGTTCTTCTCAGGACACTACCCTGCTCCCCACACCGCTGGAGGTGGCTCCTCGTGTTTCTTTTGATGAGAGCCAATGCATCTGTGTCCTTCTACAAGCTATTTCTTCACCCGATGCTATTTCAGCAGCACATCAGCTTCTTGGCTTGAGCGGTGTTTTCCCTTTTTAAGTGGACTCATTCTTTGAGGAGGTCTCAGCGACTCCACACCAGCTCTCTCATGCAGGAGGGCCAAGATTCTGTTCCAGGGGAAATGAGGGTGTAGTCCTTGCACAGACAAATGAGGACGGACTGTCTCTGACATTAAAATCTTTTGTTTAGTCTGCCACCAGAGCAGATAGCGAGCCACAGGTTCTGGCTCTTTAGATGTCTCTCTCTGTCCCCTGAGATCCCAGAAACATATGTCAGGTTGTTTGAGAGTTCCTTGAAACCACCTCATCAGACTTGGAATCAGAAAGCAGCCACTCCTGTCTCTCTCTCCTCAAGCAAACAGGGCGAATTAGAATATCAGGGACGCATGCCCAGCTTTTTCATGGAAAACCTCTGTCTAAAATTTTTCAATTGAAGTATGCACGCAGAGCCTGCCACACATGTCGCTGGTGGTAAAGAACCTGCCTCCCAATGCAGGAGACGTAAGAGACGTGGGTTCAGTCCCTGGGTCAGGAAGATCCCCTGGACGAGGGCATGGCAATCTGCTCCAGTATTCTTGCCATGGACAGATGAACCTGGTGGGCTATGGTCCATAGGGTCACAAAAAGTCAGACAGGACTGAAGCGACTTAGCCTGCACACACATACATATAGAAAAGACCCTGTATATTAGCTGTACAGCTTGTGAAATTTTCTCAAAGTAACCACACCCTTGAAACTAACATCCAGATAAAGAAATAAAACGTGGCTAGTATCCCAAAAGCCCTTCTTATGCTGCCTTCCAGTGGCTACTCCCTGAGGGTAACACGATTCTCAATTCTAATAGTAAAGAAAAACATCATCTGTTTTTGCTCATCATATAAATAGAATCACTCATTATGTACTCTTGGTGTATGGTTTTATTCAACACTATGGATCATTCATTCATATTGTTTACAATTGTTGTTTTTAACACTTCATTATTTATTTACCTACGGCTGCACTGGGTCTTCGTTGCTTCTCGGGACTTTCTCTAGTTGTGGCAAGTGGGGGCTGCTCTCTGGTTGTGCTGTGCAGGCTTCTCATTACAGTGGCTTCTCTTATTGCAGTGCACAGGCTCTAGGACATTTGGGCTTTGGTGGTTGCAGTGCGTGGGCTCAGTAGCTGCAGCTCAAGGGCTCCAGAGCACAAGTTCAGTAGTTGTAGTGCATGGGCTTAATTAGTTGCCCCACCCTGGACCAGGGATCAAACTGGGTCCCCTGCCTTAGCAGGCGGATTCTTAACCACAGGACCACCAGAGAAGTCCTAACTACAGTTTTAGATGGTTTATTCTCACTGCTCTAAATTGGTCAATATGTAACACATCACAAATTATTTCTGCATTCTGCAGCTCATGGGTACTTGGATAGCTTCCAGTTTGGGGCTACTCTGTACAAAGTTCTGCTCCAGATTATATTAGATACGTATGTGGATGAACAAAACTAAATGTTTCCATTGGTACATATTAGAAGTGGATTCGCCCAGTAGGGTAGGGTATGTGGTGTTAGATTGCCAGCACTATTATCACAAGAAACCAAATTCTGGCTGGCTTAAACAAGAGAACTTATTTCCTCATAATTCTGGAAGTTGCAGGTCTGAGATCAAGGTATAAGTAGTACTGATTTCTTCTGAGAGCTCTTTCATGGCTTGGAGATGGCCGTCTTTTCCCTGTATTCTCTCACAGGCTTACTTTGGTATGTGTGTGCTCAATCACTTCATTCGCGTCTGACTCTGGGACGCTATGGATAGTAGCCCACAGCTCCTCTGTCCATGGGATTCTCCAGGCAAGAATACTGGAGTGGGTAGCCATGCCCTCCCCCAGAGAATCTTCCTGACCCAGGGATTGAACCTGCATCTCCTGTGTTTTCTGCATTGCCGGCAGATTCTTTACCACTGAGCCATTGGGGAAGCCCTTCCTTTTGCATGTCTCTGTCCAAATGTTCTCTCTTTATAACGGTGTCAATCATAATAGATTAGGGCCCACCCTAATGGCCTCATTTTAACTGAATTACCTCTTTAAGATACTATCTCCATGGGAAGGGAGGTGGGAGGGGGATCCAGGAAGGGGAACACATGTAAACCCATGGCTGATTCATGTCAATGTATGGCAAAAACTACTACAATATTGTAAAGTAATTAGCCCCCAACTAAAATAAATAAATTTATTTTAAAAAAATAAAATAAAATTTCACAGGAAAAAAAAAAAAAAGATACTATCTCCAAATGTGGTCACATTCTGAAGTCCTAAGGTTTAGGACTTCAAGATATGAATTTGGGGATGGGGGGATGCAAGTCAGTCAATTCAAATGTCCCTATTCCAGCTCTCATGATCCCTATTAGTTTAAAATTGACAGTAACAGGTAAAGGCTTGACATCTTCTATACATTTTTCTCTGTCTCTACTAGAATATGTAGCTCATACATTCTATAGAATAAAATAAAATCTAAACATCATTTTAAAAGTAGAACAGTGAAACTCTATTGTCAATGAAAACATGAAGACATAAAATATACCAGTTTTCTTTTTCAAATATTTATTTTTAAATAATTATAGATTCAGAGGAAGCAGCAGAAAAAATGTACAAGGAGGTTCTATGTACTCTTTACCTCTCACTCCACATTACTAAAACCTTGATAACCATAGTACAATATCAAAACTATAAAACGGACATTGGTACAATCCATTAGTTTTATAAGCATGCAAGTGTATGTGTGTGTGTGTGTGTGTATGTGTGTGATTTTATCACAGGTGTAGCTTTGTGTTTTTGGCTCAGTGGTAAAGAATCCGCCTGCCATTGCAGGAGATGTAAGAGACATGGCTTCAATCCTGGGTCGAGATGATCCCCTGGAGCAGGAAATGGCAACCCACTCCAGTGTCCTTGCCTGGGAAATGCTATGGACATAGGAATCTGGCAGACTACAGCCCAGGAGTCACAAAGAGTCAGACATGACTGAGTATGCACACACATACACACACACAGAGCTTTGTGTAACCACTACTACAGTTGAGTTGCAGAGCCGTTCCATCAGCATGGATCCTCTGTGGTATAATTTTATAGCCACATCTATTCCCACTGTCCATGCTAACCCCTGGCAATCACTATTTTCTCCTCCATCTCTGTCATTTAGGTACTTCAAGAATGTTACTTACTTGGAATCACAGAGTATATAACCTCTTGAGATTGTTTTTTTTTCCCACTGAGCTTAACTCCCTTGAGATGTATCTGACTTGTTGCCGTGGATGAAGTTTGTTCTTTTTTATTGCTGCCTCATATACTGTGGAGGAATGTCCCACAATTTGTTTAACTTTATAGTCAAGGAAGAATATACAGATTATTTCCACTCTTGAGCTATTGCAAATAAGGCTGCTATGAACATTAGTGTACAGATTTCTGCACAAATTTAAGTTTTCATTTTTCTAGGAGAACCATCCAATGCTTTCTTCAAAAAACAAAAATCTGTTCTTAAAAAAGAAAAAAAGTAACAGGAACTAAATGAGTTAATAGAGAATATTTAGCACATTATTGGACTAGTAAAGTGCTTATTCGTGTCAGCATGCACTAACATTTTTCTACTATGTTTACAGGGAACAGCCACTACTCTAGACGCAAAGTGTACAAAGATAAAAATATATAGACCCTGCCCTCAACAAACTTGCTCTTCCCAATTAGAGAGAAAAAGCGGAAGGGTACCAGTGATCAGCCTTAGGCTGAAAGAGGCAAGAAGAGGGAATAGCTACAGGGACTTAGGAGGGGACAGTCATGGGGCAAGAGCCACTGACAAGAGCTGTGGCCTTTGGGTAAAAGATTCACCCCTGGAGACCGCAGTGAGGGAGGCTGAGGAATCAATACTCCTCTCCTCCTTCCTCTGCAGTCTTCTCGTAGCACTTCCTATTGGCAGGACTCAACCCAACCAGAAGCCAGAGGACCCTGTGATACAGTCTGCACAGATCAATGTCTGGAAATATGAAGCATGATTGGGAAGAGTGTGGAGCAAAACGAGAGGGACCAGTAGACTTAGCTCCAACACACACTCGGCTTTGAATCCACTTTGTAACGTTAGGCAAGTTAAGTTCTCTGTGCTTCAGGCTGCTTACTGCAAAACAAGTGTAGTAATGATAGTTACACAGGTTATCAAAAGCATGAACTAGATGGTTTCTGGAAGATACCTAGCAGAGTTCCTGGGATGTGGTAGGCATCATTTCATGTGGCCCAGCCCCATCCCCAGCTGATGACAACTCTCTGCACTTGTGGCAATTTTATAGCCTTCATGAATTCCCAGGGGCACAATCTCTCCTAATGTGGTCCATAGACCAGGCACTGTAGAGACACCTGGGGACCTTTCCATCAGGCAAGTTCGTGACCCCCCACCACCACCCTAATCCAACTAAATCATGAGCAGAAGGGTGGAAATCTTCACTTCAGACAAGTTCTCCCCAGTGATTGTCATGCACAATAAAGTTTGGGAACTACCATCCTAGAAGTCTGTATTTCTAACTGACACCCACTTGGGTGAAGTATAGGTGAGATTTACCTATACTTGGCAGCCATTAGGTACAGTTACAGCCCATCGGCTCCAGGAAGAGGGGCCATGAGACCAGGACACTAACAGTGTGTCTTGTGGTGTTGGGCCATGCTGATTTTCCATTTTGCTGGCTTTATTAATACCTGAGGAACAATGTTCCCAGGCTTTTAATTAAAAATTCTCTAACATCCAGACTCTAATCATTTTCTAGGTTGGATATAGGCTCAGTAAGTAGCTGGCTTTAACCCCCCAACTCCTCCCTTCCAGAGAAAACTTAATAAGCAGAGCAGAAGCTGTTAAAGGGAGTAAAATCTTTGGAAAGCTTTGCATATGAGAGTAGGTCAATTCTAAGTATAAACAGGAGGAGGCCAAAACTTGGAATAAGGTCAAAGGATCAGGGACCTTGCTGTAATTCGTTAAGGAAAGGTATAAGAAAATTAATCAGCAGTCCGGGACAAACACTGAGCTCATGATTTGGGTCTTGAGTTGGTTTGGAACTCAAATTGGCTGCAATAAAGAGATTGGAAAGAGCAGAAGCTTAGAGGAAAGAGAATTTTCTTTGCTTCGCATGTAAAATTACAGAGGGAGGCAGAGCAGACTTGGGATGCTGGTTTTTCTCCGCGAAGTTCTCAAGGACTTGGGCTCCTATGTCTTTTGGTCCTGCTCTCTCCCAAATTTGGTCCACATCTTCATGTTCCAAGATGGAACGCCAGTGGTCCCATCCGTGCTCCAAACCACAGGACGAGGGGAAGAAGGTACGGTGAGGACAGAGCAGCTAACTTTTAAAGAGAAGTTTAAACTCTGCCACACCACTCATCTGATCCCATCACTGTGGCCAGAACTTGCTCACATAGCCACAGCAAACTACAGGTCTAGCTTGGAAGCAGAATCACTGCTAAATATTCTGTTTTTTAATATTTTGGATGTGCTCTCTGGTGTGTCAGATCTTAGTTCCCTGAGCAGAGATCAAACCCTCACTCCCTACATGGGAAGCGCAACAGAGTCTTAACCACAGGACCACCAGGGAAGTCCCTAAATATTCTATTAAATGGATGACACATTGAGGACAGCTAGGAGTCGCTGCCGTCCATTCTACATCCTGAAAAAATCTGGACCATTTTTACGCGTTGGAATGGTTATCATTCAGATTCCAGTCAGGAAGCCAGAAACCACTCTGGGTGTATTTAGAATAGAGAACTTAATAAAGAGAATTGGCAGAACATGTGCAAAAGTGAGACAACCTAGAGGTTAATAGCAGTGGAAAGCTTTCCCGGGGCTGGGGCACCCAGGAGGAGGCAGAGCTCAGAGCTCAGAGTTGCCTGGCAGAACCTGGAACCCCAGTGGGCAATCCAGTGGGAACTGGAGCCATGAGATAACAGTCACTGCCCTAGATGCCCCCAGAAGCAGAGTGGTCCAGGAAGAAAAATGCTGGCCTCTCCCTTCTTCTACCCACAGTCTCCTTCTCATGCCTTATATTGTCTAGAACTTCTGGAAGCCAGAAGGCAGGGACTGTCTGGGAACTGTAATTTCACGCCAACAGAGTAAGCAAAGAAGAGTGACATATGGATCAGAAAGCAAACAGGTGACTGGAATAGCGCCAAACCAAGTTGTGGACCAGGATAAACTGCCAATAAGTGTTGCCTGGCTGGGCATTATTTCTGGATGAAAATTTTGCAAAGCAAAATACTGTCCTCTGTTGAAATATGTATGGGGGCTTCCCAGATGGTAAAGAAACCACCTGCCAATACAGGAGATGAAAGAGACGTGGGTTCAATCCCTGGGTTGGTAAGATTCCCTGAAAGAGGGCATGGCAACCCGCTCTAGTATTCTTGCTTGGAGAATCCCATGCACAGAGGAGGCTGGCAGGCTACAGTCTATAGGATCCCAAAGAGTTGGACATGACTGAAAACAAGTTTTATATATATATATATATATATATATATATATATATATACACACACACAAGTACTATATATATACCCAAATATATATAGCAAACAAGTACTATATATATATATATATATATATATACACAAATCTTCAGATGTTCCATATATATATGTGTGTGTGTGTGTGTATATGTATATGTATATGTGTGTGTATATATATATATATATATATCACGTATATCTGAAGATACGGAAATGGGTAATCTCACAAAGGAGTAGGAAAAGAAGTGAGAACCCAAAAAGCCTACAAGGGATCTTTGAAGACGGGGAATATATGGGGAAACGTTCAGTCTCTGTGTTACCTGTTAACAAGGAGTGTCTGGGGTCAGGATATACCCAGCTCTGTCTGAAACAGCTCATCAGTGTCATTGAGAACAAGCACCAGGGATGGTTGTTGGCTTCTGCACCCAGAAAGGTTACTGGCTGCTTAGTAAAGGCTGTGTCTGTGAATGAAAGGGGACTCTACCCTGAAAGGAGGTGAGCAGAACAGTGTTTTCTGCATTTCTCCATTTGCCGGCTCAACAGAAGCAGTAAACAGACCCTATTCCCAGAACTATGCTGACAACATTGATGATGGCGGCACACAAATTAGGAGAGAAACAAAAAAGCCATGTTAATTTCAAGCTCCATTAGAAACACAGGCAGAAGGGAAAAAAAAAAAAATCAACATCTGCCAAATAGAAAAGGTCAAAATCAGAAGGGAAAGAAACTTTTTGACATCCTAAGAAAGGTACTGCCAACGTTGAAGACATAGGAGGATTCTGTTTCCTCATTGACTGTGTTAACCATAAAATTCTTGTTAAAAAGTTCTCTTGTCAGTATCTCCTCAAATCAGATCTATGAAGGGATGGAGAACAAGCTGCCTGTTCTTCTGCCTGGAAAAGAAAACTGTATGGTGTTTGGAGTACAACCACAGGATTCCATTCCAAAGCTGTCTTCTATTTGGTCTATTGATGTAATTTTTTAAAGAACCTCCAATAATGTTTATGGCTTTGGCATAATGCATAACTAATATTCTTTTGAAGACTCCACAATGTAAGTTGTCGATGATGTAAAACTGGCATAACACAGTCTTGTCTGAAAGGCATCGGGCCCTTGAATCCCTTTGTGAAATGTGTTGCAGGCCCCAGATCAAGTCCAGGAAACACACACATGTCTTCCTCTTAGTTGCTTGTGTTGAGGGGGATGATACACAAAGGAAAACAGATATTCCTCCTAAGTTCTTTCTTATGTCATGGCAGTGAGCATTCTGGGTCTTTGATGATGAATGAGTCTTCATTTGTAAATTGAATGCCATATGTATTAACTTCATTTCCTTCCAGGCGTTTTGTATTAGTGAGCATCACATATGACTTTATAATGCTCCGGTACCAGATGCCTGGTTGTTCTTTGATTCAATATATGCAGGAAGAAAAGATGCATATGATGTCACCATAACTCTTTGGCTAGGGAATCAGTCAGAAGTTCCATCCCACCTGGTGGCAAGGGATTGACCTTGTTGATTTCTCGGGCTTCTCTCTCTGGAGTTTATGATCCTGTGACATATTTTCCCAGAGGCATTAAGTTTGAAGACTCAATCACTAGATGCAATCAAATTCACCCTCCCTTCCCCCAAATCAAACAGGTGTTTTTAAACACACAACCATATACACATTTCAACAACAGCAGAGTTCTGTTTGAGAATGGAAACATAGTCTTGCTAAATTTCATGAGTGGACTGAGCTGAACTCCAGGTATTAGTTACAGTGGAAAGTGAGAAACTGTAGGAGACTTTTAAAATCAGAATGTGGATTATGGCTTGAATTTAATTAAGTGCATGCTGTCACTTAATTATATTCAATCTATCTCTTTTTATATACCAACTCTTACTCCCCAAATGTTTTATCTCTGCTCATCGTGTTTTTTCTAGCTCTGCCATAAGCTCTTTGAGATCAGAGCTAATGTCACATAGTAGATCCTCGACAAAGACATTAAAAATAAATTAAGGAGCATAAGACTAGATGAATGAGGCTACAGATTCAAGACACTGCCATTTACATTACACAATATGACCTGAGAAATTTAAGAACAACTGAGGATATTCCCATTTCTTCCCTGGAAGCCATTCATTTTCCCCTCCTCTGGCTTCCATAAATAATATACAGGTTTAATTTTTCTTTCTCTGGTCTTTTGTCCTTTGAATCCACCCCAGCAAAAATGCTCAACTCTATGGCACTGGAAAATATTGTGAAGAGCTTTACTATATTCCAACATTTATGTTTTCCTATGCTTATTTTTTTCTTGCTCTTCATTTGAGCTTTTAAAAATTTTCTCAGTTTCCACTGTCATTTTCTATTTGTGTTGTCTTTGCCTTCTTTTTGGCAGCTAAGGTACCTGTTGTAAATAAGATGTTCCTAAGATGCAGGTTAAGGACTCTCTACTTGTAGAAAAATACCCTAAGGATAATGTAAGGAACTAGTGGCAGTGGGTATGTCCAGGGACTGATATTGATGTATGGCAGAAACCATCACAATATTGTGAAGTAATTATCCTCCAATTAAAAAATAAATTTTAAAAAAGAAGTGTAGAATCATGGAGGAAAGTATTTTCATTTTATGACCATCTGCATGGATCGTTTTTGTCCATGAGCCTGCATTGCTTTTATAATTTAAAAACTGGTTAAAAGACAAAATGTCTACTATCATTATGGCAATTCTACTAAGTCCTAACTTTTCATGAAATATGAATGCAATCAGTTTATGCATATGATTATTAGAAACAAATGAACAATCTCATTGTTTTAAGATACAACATTTAATGAATTCTGTATCCCACCTTTTGAAGGATCTTGTAGGTGTCTGAGATTAAATATTGGTCAGTGATTCATGCTAGGGGACATTCATGGGCAGAAAACGACTAAGCTGCCTTTATATTTGTAGCTTTCAGCTTTGCATGGCATACATCTGGTGAGCATTTAATAACATAGAAAATGTTTCTGTCAGTGGGTCAACAGAACCACCTCCATTGCATCTTTCTGTATTTTTATTCATGTTTTCACTCTTGGCAGTGTTCACACTTGTGCACATTGCACATGCTAAGGGTCCTCCACCTTGATTACAGTTTGCTAATTCTTCACATCCATGGTTCCATCACTTTTCACTCTCTGCATTCCCTAAGTTTCTCTTTCTCTTTAGGGTTTTTATGTCATTCTTTTCCCAGGGTTTCATTCCCATATCAGTCTTATCTTATCCTGCTCTGATTTATCATTAGAATTTCTACTCTGGCTTGTTTGTTTTGAGTTTCTGCAAATGGTTCAACTACTGTCAGACATGTTTTAACCTTTAAGTAAATAAATGCCTGCCTACAAGTGCATAAAATTATTTGACTCCATGAATGAACCCTCAGAAACACATACTAGACATTTAGGTTGCTTCCATGTCCTGGCTATTGTAAATAGTGCTGCAGTGAACATTGGGGTACACCTGTCATTTTAAATTAAGGTTTCTTCACATGATATATCCCCAGTAGTGGGATTGCTGGGTAGTATGGTAGTTCTATTTTTAGTTTTTTTTTTAAAGAAAATTCCATATTGTTCTCCACAGTGAAAGTGAAAGTTGCTCAATCATGTCTGACTTTACGACCCCATGGACCATACAGTCCATGGAATTCTCCAGACCAGAATACTGGAGTGGGTAGCCGTTCCCTTCTCCAGGGGATCTTCCCAATCCGGGGATCAAACCCAGGTCTCCCACATTGCAGGCAGATTCTTTTTACCAGCTGAGCTACCAGGGAAGCCCAAGAAGACTGCAGTAGGTAGCCTATCCCTTCTCCAGGGGATCTTCCCAACCCAGTAATCAAACTGGGGTCTCCTGCATTGCAGGCAGATTCTTTACCAGTTGAGCTATGAGGGAAGCCCAAAATATGTTTAAATTTGCACATTGTAGAAACCGTAATTTTAATTCCCGGCAGAGCATGTATATAAATGCTCAGAGGCATATACAATTATGTGAAGATGCACTGTCTGTCTGTAATCTGTAACATTTAAAAATAAGCAAAAAAAGAAGGAAAGAGACTGGCTATCTAATCCCCTTCACCAGTGAGTCTCCAACTTTAATATCTATTAGAATTATTTGAAGAGCTGGTCAAAACACATCGCTGAACTACAGATTCAGTCAGTCTTCAGTGGAGCCTCTGAATTTTCTTTTCTGACAAAATCCCAGTTAATTCTCATTCTGTTGATCTCGAACAACATGTTGAGAACCATTGTGACCCAAGTTCTCCTGAGCACACAGAAACACTGCATTTCCCAGCTGTGCTTGTATTGTACTTACATTAGGACCGAATGACTGAGTCCAGCAGCATGTGTATGACATCTCCTTTTCGGGCCACACCATTCCCCGCATGGCCCTCCACTCTCTCTCCTTTCCTGGGCAACAGTGGAGACTATGTATTGAAGATGGTGGTCTGCCAAGATGGAGGGTCCCTAGATCTGTGAGTTTATGGTGAAGGAAAACAGCCTTATTCACATAAAACTGGCATGTTAAAGAAGAAGAAGCCTTTCTTGTCAGTTTATCAAGTCAGCGAGGTTTGGGCAACATTGTCTAACTCATCGCAGTACTCTTGACTTTCACATGATCACGAGATGAACCAGTTGCCCAGCTGTGAGGCAACTATGCAAACTTGAGAGATTGGATCAATCTACCATCTACTCTCCCCATCCCAAAAAAATCTATTTGAATTGACTTATATGTACTTGCCCACAGTAGTAGATATAATGGTCATCTGAGTTAAATTCACCCATTCCAGTCCATCTTAGTTCGCTGATTCCTAGAATGTCGACATTCACTCTTGCCATCTCCTGTTTGACCACTTCCAATTTGCCTTGATTCGTGGACCTAATATTCCAGGTTCCTATGCAATATTGCTCTTTACAGCATCAGACTTTGCTTCTATCACCAGTCACATCCACAGCTGGACACAAGCTGGAATCAAGATTGCCGGGAGAAATATCAATAACCTCAGATATGCAGATGACACCACCCTTATGGCAGAAAGTGAAGAAGAACTAAAGAGCCTCTTGATGAAAGTGAAAGAGGAGAGTGAAAAAGTTGGCTTAAAGCTCAACATTCAGAAAACTAAGATCATGGCATCTGGTCCCATCACTTCATGGCAAATAGATGGGGAAACAGTGGAAACAGTATTAGACTTTATTTTGGGGGGCTCCAAAATCACTGCTGATGGTGATTGCAGCCATGAAATTAAAAGACGCTTACTCCTTGGAAGAAAGGTTATGGCCAACCTAGATAGCATATTTAAAAGCAGAGACATTACTTTGCCAACCAAAGTCCATCTAGTCAAGGCTATGGTTTTTCCAGTGGTCATGTATGGATATGAGAGTTGAATGGTGAAGAAAGCTGAGTGCCACAGAATTGATGCTTTTGAACTGTGGTGTTGGAGAAGACTCTTGAGAGTCCCTTGGACTGCAAGGAGATCCAACCAGTCCATCCTAAAGGAGATCAATCCTGGGTGTTCATTGGAAGGACTGATGTTGAAGCTGAAACTCCAATACTTTGGCCACCTCATGCGAAGAGTTGACTCATTGGAAAAGACCTTAATGCTGGGTAAGATTAGGGGCAGGAGGAGAAGGGGACGACAGAGGATGAGATGGTTGGATGACATCACTGACTTGATGGACATGGGTTTGTAGATTCCGGGAGTTGGTGATGGACAGAGGCCTAGCATGCTGCAGTTCATGGGGTCGCAAAGAGTCGGACACGACTGAGCAACTGAACTGAACTATATGTACTTGGGACTTCCCTGGTGGCTCAGACTGTAAAGAATCTGCCTGCAATGTGGGAGACTGGGGTTCGATCCCTCGGTTGGGAAGATCTGCTGGAGGAGGGTATGACAACCTACTCCAGTATTCTTGCCCAGAGAATCCCCATGGACAGAGGAGCCTGGCGGGCTACAGTCCATAAGATCACAAAGAGTCTAACATGACTGAGCGACTAAGCACACACACATGTGTACTTAGCTTAGAGCCATGGGTCTGTAGGCCACAAAGATTGTTGCTAATCCTTCCAAATATCTCCTAAAGCCACTTTGATGCATTCTAGGATGATAATCTTTCATCTGAGTTTTTCCAACTGCCAGCTCCTTGGACTCTTAATATTCTTACACTTTCAGAATGGTTCTACCTGCCCATCCTTTGCTTCCTATTGAAGGAGACCGAGACCCTTTTCTTCTCATTCAAAGCACATTACTGGACAGCTCTGCCTTGCCTGCCTCTGTTTCTCTTCTACCTTGTTCTGCCAGTGAAGTCATCCCAGAATTTCTTTGAGACAGTCTGATTTGTGTTTTTAGTTTTTATTTTATTTTTGGCTGTGCTAGGTCTTCACTGCTGTGTGTCGGCTTTCTCTAGTTGTGCCGAGCGGGATCTACTCTCTCGTTGCCGTGTGTGGACTTCTCATTGCGGTGGCTTCGCTCGCTGTAGAGCGCAGGCTCAGTAGCTGCGGCACATGGCGCGGGCTCTGTTGCTTCACAGCATGTGAAATCTTCCCAGATTAAGGTTTGAACCCATGTCCCCAGCGTGGGCAGGTATATTCTTAACAACTGGACCACGAGGGAAGTGTTCTTTTTTTTTTTTTTTTTCCATGAAAACTTTAACTGAAGTATAGCTGGATAATGTTGTGTTAATTTCAGGTGTACAGCAAAGTGATTCAGTTACCTACATACACACACACACTACACACATCTGTCCTTTTTGAGATTCTTTTCCCTTACAGGTTATTGCAAAATATTGAGTACAGTTCTCTGTGCTATACAGTAAGTCCTTGTTTGTCATCTAATTTATTCATAGTACAGTGTATATGTTAATCCCAAAGTCCTTATTTGTCCCTCCTCCCCTTTCCTCTTTGATAACCATAAGTTTGTTTTTTATGTCTGTGGGTCTATTTCTGTTCTGTACATAAGTTCATTTGTATCTTTTTTAAAATTTAGATTCCACCTATAAGCAATATCATGTATTTGTCTTTCCCTGTCTGGTTTGCTGACTTGACTAGAGCAGAATTCCCCTCAGGCATCTTCAGAGTTAAGGTCCAAGGGCCTTTCATCGTGGTTATAAGCCTTGAAAGCCCCCCAGAAGATCCCTGTTCCTTTACCCCATTGCTGGCCACGCCCTCTCTCTGGACTCTGCCACACGTGCATCACCCCATCCTGCCCCACAAACCTTGAAGAATTTGACCATCTGCCTACTTGGTATCTGCCCGGCTCTGGTATCCCATTTATTTGTCAGTTCTGTCCACACCTCTACACACAGCACACTTCATGACTAAAGTGGACTTTAGTCAAACTCGCTTCTTTTTTATGTACGTGTTTTAGCATTGGCCCTAAGACTCTCTCACAAACAGAATTAAACCAAAAGAAAAGACTTTTCCCAAATAGACTATTTAAAAATATGCACTTCCTGACCTAGACTGACTGGTGAGGAAGTTTCCTGGAGAGTGAGACAAGTTAGCTTAGATCTGAATATTGAGTAGGACTTCACCTAAAAATATATATATATATATATATACGTATATATATGTATGTATATACGTATATACATGTATGTATGTATACATATGTATATATATATATGTGTGTGTGTATATATATATACTTCCTTCAACCCTTTCCTGGTATACTACACCACACTTCCTTACATGAAATCAAAGCCTCAAGATGGCAAAATATAAAAGATTCACATTTTAAAATGGTGTTCATTGTTTTGATGATAAGGAGACATACATTTGTTGAGAATTTTGAAATTCAGAAGGGTGCCAGCCTCTATCTAAAGGTAATTTCTTATATATTTATTTTATTGCCATGTCATCTATAGTACCTAGATACTTAATATTCTGTTATACATTTAGGCTATCATTTATTCAAACAATCCGAACAAATGTTACATCTGATTTTCTTGTTATTTATATAAAAACAGACTGACTAAATCTTGTGCACATAACCTGATAATATTTCTAGAGTAAATCTAGAAACATATCTACCAAATATCTGTTCCTTGATTCTTTGCAAGGAAATCCCTTCGTAAAAGTGTATAAACAATTGATGTAAATGCTACAAGAAAGTGCTAAAATGTGAAAAGTGGTTATGTCTGGCAAGAAGTTCACTAAGATGGGCAGAAATGGACAGATGGATGCTGTTTTCAGTTATAAGTGCTGCATTTGACTTTTTCTGTCTGTGTATTCTTACAATAAAAATTAACATATTATTAAAATTATTTTTCCCGTGTGAAATTACAAGAAAGGTATGTGAATACTTTAAAGAATTCATATTACATACCTGTATGAACAAACTCTCCTTCTGAAAATATACACATATTTAGAAAACTAAGATCATGGCATCCGGTCCCATCACTTCATGGCAGATAGATGGGCAAACAGGGGAAACAGTGGCTGACTTTATTTTTCTGGGCTCCAAAATCAATGCAGATGGTGATTGCAGCCATGAAATTAAAAGATGCCTACTCCTTGGAAGGAAAGTTATGACCAACCTAGACAGCATATTAAAAAGCAGAGACATTACTTTGCCAACAAAGATCCGTCTAGTCAAGGCTATGGTTTTTCCAGTGGTCATGTATGGATGTGACAGTTGGACTATAAAGAAAGCTGAGCACCGAAGAATCGATGCTTTTGAACTGTGGTGTTGGAGAAGACTCTTGAGAGTCCCTTGGACTGCAAGGAGATCCAACCAGTCCATCCTAAAGGAGATGACCTTTGGGTGTTCATTGGAAGGACTGATGTTGAAGCTGAAACTCCAATACGTTGGCCACCTGATGCGAAAAGCTGAGTCATTTGAAAAGACCCTAATGCTGGGAAAGATTGAGGGCAGGAGGAGAAGGAAACGACAGAGGATGAGATGGTTGGATGGCATCACCGACTCGATGGATATGGGTTTGGGTGGACTCAGGGAGTTGGTGATGGACAGGGAAGCCTGTCGTGCTGCAGTTCATGGGGTTGCAAAGAGTTGGACACGACTGAACAACTGAACTGAACTGAACCGAACCCTCCCATCAAAAATGTAAAACATTTCCCTTCCCGTAAAAGCCTCACAAAGTAGGTATCCTATTTTCTTTTAAATATTTTCTAATTAGCTTTAAAATGACAAGCAATTTTTATTTGCTTCTATCTTACTGATAAGGTTGAATTGCTTTCCTATCAGATTTACTAGCCATTTATATTTCTTCTCTTTGCTTCCTAAATGAACACACCAAAGCTTCTAATGTATGCTATCTCTGTGACATCTGTCACTTTCGAAAGTGGTTTCCTTACACCAGTGACATGGCCACGGCTTAAACATTTGGGTAACTCTTCTTTTTGAATGACCATCAGAGTCCAAGTCATGTTTTTTTGGATATTCTTAGGGCCAGCTGTATCATCAAGGTAGGGGCAAATTGCAGAGCAACTGCAGGGTGATAACCTTAGTTTTCTTTTTTGGTTTTAAACCATCCATGACAGGAACTGTCAAAAAGGCATTCCAGGGATCTTCCCTGGTGATCCAGCGGTTAGGAATCTGCCTTCCAATGAGGGGACATGGGTTTGATCCCTACTCAGGGAACTAAGATCCCACAGGACAACTAAGCCTGGGTACCACAACGAAGAGCCCGCACACTGCAATGAAACATTCTACATGCTGCAACTAAGACATGATACGGTCAAAAATAAATAGATAAATGGCATTCCAGTTTCCCGTGGAGCCACGAGAGTGTGAACAGAATAAATACGTGGCTCTGGAAAAGCACTACAATCATTTGACTATATCTAGTATGGAAGGCTTCTCGCTAACTCATCATTTTACAGACTTCATATTTAATATGTTCATTTGAATTAAAAGTCCATTAGTCTGCATGTCAATCTGTCATATAATCTTATACACACAGAGTTATACAGAGCAGACACTTAGAATTTGGATCAAGATGATACACCAAGCGTATTTTTGACTAGAATGTCATGCATCCTAAGGATTCTTCTCTGTTTTATTCATTGTATTCCAGGCACCGAAGAGTCTCCAGCTAGGTGGTCAACAAATATTTACTGAATAAATGAATATATGATGAAAATACAAATGAATGAATGAACAAACCAAAACTTCACAATTGGGCCTTAAGACCAAAGCTTTGTTTACCTTCTTTTGTAAAACAACACAAGATGGCAAATGCTTTTGAATAATACAACTGACAAATACACAGTAGGGGTCAAATGGCATTGAAAAAAGGGCAAGCTTCACTTCTCACCTTGGCTCTGTGCCCTCAGGGAATTTATAGTCTAATGTATGAGATGGAGAGAGATTGATCAAATGTCCCTACAAATAAATGGGAAATTAGGAATTTTGTTAAGTACAGGCATGTAACAGGCTTACCTGGCCTGAGTAATCAAGGATGGCTTCCTTTTCTGAGGAAGAGGTATTTCAATGACATATGAAGGTAAAGGGAACATTTTGAATACAAGTTCAAAGACCAAAAATAAAAGCACCGTGCATTGGAGAAACAGAAAAAACAAGTGCTAAGAAACTCTTGGGAGTAGAGAGTGTCGAGAGATGATGCTGGAGATAAGATCTTTGTAGTTCTTTGCTGTGTGATGAGGGAGAGACTCATTGACCCTTACCAGCAAGAAGGACTTGGTAACACCTACCTGGTAGATGTATTGTGAAGATAAAACATATAAGTGTAGCTGTTTGCTTAATGTCTAGCCCATAGTTGTTGTTCGGTTGCTAAGTCATGTCTGACTCTGCAATCCCATGGACTGCAGCATGCCAGGCTTCTCTGTCCTTCACCATCTCCCAGAGTTGGTGTCTGTTGAGTTGGTGATGCTATCCAACCATCTCATCCTCTGTTGCCCCCTTCTCTGGAGCCCTCAATCTTACCAAGCATCAGTGTGTTTTCCAGTGAGTTGGCTCTTTGCATCAGGTGGCCAAAGTATTGGAGCTTCAGGTTCAGCATCAATCCTTCCAATGAATATTCACGGTTGATTTCCTTTAGGATTGACTGGTTTGATCTGGCCCATACAAGTGCTCCGTTATGGTCATTTTTTTCCCTCTTTCTTTTCTTTTATTACCCATGTATTGTGTTCATTAAGAGCCAGAACTTGTCTTCTCCTGCAGTGGATCCCCCTTAGTGTCTGTCCTGATGTGAACTGCTTGGTAAATGCTCAATAAGTGACAGCTGGAGTTACTATTAGTACTAAGTAGTCCATTGTATGGTTTCCCTGGTAGCTCAGCTGGTAAAGAATCCACCTGCAATGCAGAAGACCCCGGTTAAATCCATGAGTCAGGAAGATCCCCTGGAGAAGGGATAGGCTACCCACTCCAGTATTCTTGGGCTTCCCTGGTGGCTCAGATGGTAAAGAATCTCCCTGCAATGTGGGAGACCTGGGTTCAATCCCTGGGTTGAGAAGATCCCCTGGAGGAGGGCATGGCAACCCACTCCAGTATTCTTGCCTGGAGAATCTCCAAGGACAGAGGAGCCTAGCAGGCTACAGTCCATGGGGTTGCAAAGAGTCAGACACAACAGAGCAACTCAGTACAGCATAGTCCATTGTATGCTGGGTTTTACTTTTCTTCCTTTGGATTTTATTTAATAAAAGCTGCTGTAGATTTGACTAAATCGAGTTCCTAGCAATGATAATTCCTAGGTGGAATTATGCATCTTTGCTATCTGTTGAGATTTGATTGTACAGTTTGGATATGGTTTTATTTTCCAGCAAGTAGAGTGTTATTTCAGAGCTTCAAAACATCTGTAAGATTTAGGGTGATGAAAAATGTAATCTATGTATAGTGAACTGCAACATATATTTGCATCACAGCATTTTTCTGATGGCTATTAGAAAAGCATATAAATAAGGAGATTAAATGAATGCATAGAAATAAAAGTATCCTTTCACCAATAATTTGCTGCTCCAACAACAAAGCAATAATTTAGAGCTCTGACCTTGTAATTGAGCTGATTAGAGGAATCCAATTCTCTCTTTATTTCATATTATGTTGTATCTAATTGATGGAGAAGTCTAAGTGAATCAATATGCCCAAAATTGACCTAGACAAACTCCATTTCTTTTGTGCCTAGATGACATGTTTGCCCAGTTTTCCCAATTTTCCAGTAAAGAAAAGAAGGCTTTTTTCTTTTTTCCAACTGCGAAAACTGCAAACTAAATCTGGGTTCTTCCTCTTTCTCTCTCACATAGTTGCATAATAAAGTTCCCACATTCCAAACTTTGCTGACAATTCTGTTGAGCATACACAAGATAGACTAGAATGCATCTCAGCCTTCCTTAACTAGATGAGTCTAAACAATTGTAAAAGCAACCTCTCATCAGATTTAATGTACTCAGACCCAGCCAAAATGCTCACAGAGCAGATCAGAGGAGAAAGAACAGACAAAGCATCACCTTTTATGGCATGATCCTACATGATTCTTTTTTTCTGATTCTTGGGGTAGATCCAAGAAAATATTTATACTCTACATGTTACCCACAAATGCTTTTTTTTTTTTTGGTCTTTTTCATCCTTTCATTTTTATTAAGAAGTTAAGTTCCTGTTTATCTTACCTCTCAGTCCTTTTTACAAATACAATTTTGTGCACTGGCCTATTCATAAATTATTAATGTCACATTGGAAAACACCTTTCAGAAACAGGCCCTCCTGACATGTAACTACTGGTAATTTCAGCTGAGCGTCAGGGTGCCTGAAGCCCGCCCAGCCCTACCAGCGAGGAAAGCCTCTGAATTTCTTCTTTCCACTAGTGAAACAATTAACTTTATGTTCCATTTGCTGACTGCAGGGCCCACCTAAGTTGATTGTGTCTGTTAAACCCGTGTCAGTCTTTTCACTCTGCTCAGCTTAGGGGAGAGTCAAAATGTATAGCCAGGCTCCTGCGCTTTGGGGTAGAAATGAAAAGATTTGCACTCATCGAACAAGAAAATGGCATTGCTGGCTGTCAATCCGGAAGGAAGAGCTTTTCTCTTTGATGCTGCACAGCAGGCTCTGCTCACATCCCCAACTGCAGCTCACGCCTCACTGCTGAGCTAGCAGCTCACCCCACCTAACCTGGCAGGCCGACGTGTCTGACATGAAAGCAACCCACCCTCAGATTGAGCTGCAAGGATGCCCCAAACTGAGAGTGAGTTCTGTTCAACTGGATAGGTTGCACTGCTCTTACTTTCGTGTGGATTAGCCATCAGCTTTCAAACTGTGGTATTGGAGAAGACTTGTGAGACTGCCTTGGACAGCATGGAGACGAAACCAGTCAATCCTAAAGGGAATCAACATGGAATATTCACTGGAAGGACTGATGCTGGAGCTCCAATGCTTTGGAGTTGACTCGTTGGAAAAGACCCTGATGCTGGAAAAGACTGAGGGCAAGAGGAGAAAGGTCGACAGAGGATGAGATGGTTGGACTGCATCACCATTTCAATGGGCTTGAGTTTGAGCAAACTCTGGGAGAGGGCGAAGGACAGGGAAGCCTGGCGGGCTGCAGTCCATGGGGTTGCAAAGAGTCGGACATGACTTAGTGACTGAATGGCAAACCATCAGTTTTAAGATGGGCCTTCAATGCCTAGGAAATGGAATGGGAGAGTAGTCTATATAGCTGGCTTGTGTCTGCAGACAGAGTGGCACATCATTTCTCACTGGCATCCGATGCCCCTTCCCCTCTCCCTGCCACATCTCATCCAGCATAGAAACCCGAGTGGGCAAGTTGATTGGCTGTGAAGGGGGTTGGGGATTGCTTGGAAGAACGGGCTTGGAGCCCCATGGGTAGGAAATGCCACAGTTGGGATCTATGATCTGACTGTGCATGGGGGTGTTTTGCATTTCACATCTTCATCTGGCTTCTAGCAGCACACATCTGGCTCTGATTTTCACTAAAGTGTTAAAAAAAAAAAAATAAGGAAAAAAGCAAAGTGGCTATGATAATGCTCAAGGAGTTATTTCCTAAGAAGATAAATCTGCTGAGGAGAACATGTATTTCCAAACCAAATATAAATTGACTTCTGTATTTTCGGTTTTCAGTTTTGTATGTTGTCTTTTCATTCACAAATATGGATTAGATGCCTAGTCTGTGCCACCACTGGACTTCCCAGGTGGCTCAGTGATAAAGAATCCACTTGCCAGTGCAGAAGACGCGTATTCTGGGACAGGAAGATCCCCTGGAGGAGGAACTGGCAACCCACTCCAGTATTCTTGCCTGGGAAATCCCATGGACAGAGGAGCCTGGTGAGCCACAGTCCACGGGATTTCAGAGGCCAACGCAACTTAGCAGCTAAACAACAACTGTGCCACTATTACAGTGAGCGAAACAGACTTTTTTCCTGACCCACAGGAAGCTGACCATCAAAGTAACATTCTCCTCAGTGATCGTGAATCTTCAGAGTTGGATGTATACAGATCCTTAGCATTTCCAACTATTTTACCGTGTCTAAACACCTTATGGCTAAATGTCAGCATCTCATGTGTATAAAGAGGGGAATGTGTCTGCAGAATACCTGGAAGACATTCAGCTGGATTCTGCCATCAGCACCTATGGGGTCTTGGGGAAGGTGCTTAATGTTTCTGAGTTTCAAACTTTGCATAAGTAAAATGAAATAATGCCCAATTTGCAAGGGCTTGTTTGTTTGTTTCCCCCCCCCCCCAGTGGAATGAAGATTGAAGTCTAGGCTGGCCTAATAGTAATAGAAGTAGCTATTATTGTATTCTTGCTGTTTTTTCTGTGAATCAGTAAATATAGCTTTTGAGACAAGGATTCCAGAATGTGTTTTATTAGGTTTACCAAAATCGCCTGATTCTGGTTTGCCGCAGTTTATAGTAGGCAATAATAGAATTCAGTTTCTAAAGCATCACTCTGTAGCAGTTTCCTCCTTTTATATACCCACGTGCAGGAGCACAGATGAAAAGAGACACATACGTTCACTCTTGCCTGGTAAAGCAGGGTCATGCATAGGATCCAGTACAGGCTGTCACTGAAGAGTCAGCTACTGAAAAACCAAATTCTGAAGTCACTATTTTGGTTTCAAGCAAGCAAAACACATGACAGTTTATATAGATCTTTTCTGTTCCTCTAAATGTTTCCTTCCGTGTTAGAAAAATGACAAAGATTTTTCTGGGAACTAAAGGGTAAATAGATGATCATGAGGAGACTTCAGGAAGTATAGCATATATTTCCTTTCAGAGCCAAGAACACGTGGAAATCAGGCCTCTGAAACATCAGCCAGATGCTGGAAACTCTTATGATTTGGTTTCATTAGAGATACCAAAGAATAATTAGACCATGAGGGGAATTCTGTTTTCCATTCCCCGGGGACTAGGATTAGTAAGTGATTTTGCCTGTCAGTTTTTTTTTTTTTCCCACTTCCTGTTTTGTTCCCATTTGAGAAAATTGTTTGCTAAATGATGGGAACAAATAGAGTGGGAATATGCAAGCAGCCTAGGCTATATATGGCTGACCCAAGGAATGCTGCTATGGGCTTCCCAGGTAATGCTAGTGGTAAAGAACCTACCTGCCAATGCAGGAGACGTAAGAGATGTGGATTCAATCTCTGAGTCGGGAAGATCCCCTGGAGGAGGATACAGCAATCCAGTCCACTATTCTTAGCCTGGAGAATCTTTTGGACAGAGGAGCCTGGCGGGCTACAGTCCGTGAGGTCGCAAAGAGTCGGACATGGCTGAAGTGACTTGGAATGATACTAGTTTTTTTTTTATTCCTGCCAGCCTGATCTAGGCTCTCCTGCAGGCCTGGGTAGATTCTCATTTCATCTAGGCAACCAAAATGATAGAACTTTGGTATCTTTCTTTCCATTTTTAATATGAAAAAAAGAGAGAGAGAGAGAAAGGTAAAAGAAAAGATGTATGCATAGAAATAAAATGAAATTACTTTATTTGTTAGTGTTCCTAACAACTAAACTCAGTGAAACAGTGTCACGAATAGGAAAGACTTTCAAGGTTTTCATTGTACTAGGAACTGTACACAAATAAATTGAAATATAAATATAAGCTATCATTTCAGTTAAGCTGCTCATTAAAATAATTAGGCCAGTGAAATGAGAACTGTGTAAGCCAAGGAAATTGTGAGGTTTGGTTAAAATTCCCTCGCTGCAGGTATGTATAGAATTGAATGGGAAGGGAGTTGTAAAGCTACGGGTTTAGCAAAGAAAAACTGTTCTGTGCTAAAAGTCTAAAGATACTGGGGGAAAAACTAAAAAAAAAAAAAAAATTTAGTCTCTACAGAGTTGTAGTAATAGGAGTCCTAAATTGGAAGGGATTTCTGTTAAACCATTCCTAAACCGGCCACCATCAAGTTTCCATTAAAACTTATTTTTCCCTCTGAGTTTTAATTTTTGAAAGATCCCCTTTACAATTTACACTTATTAAATAGCAATTAATTAGATTTCCCACTAAGTGAAAACACAATCATCCAATTAGAGTATTGCCTTAGCATGGAATAACAACTAACTACTGTTCGCCCTTTCAGTTAATATGATTTAAAAAAATAAATGTGACATTTTAATTTTCCAGTGTTATCTTACCATGGGTAAATGTGTGATTTCTGTTAGGCTTTTTCTGAGAAGCAAAAATAGTACCAGGAGGCCCTGGAAACTCTTATGATTTGGTTGGAAAAAAGTGCCAGGAGTTGCCACTTTGGAGGGTGACTAGTTGCCACCCACTGTCTGTTCCAGTCTCTTCATTGTCTGGTGGGTTTAATGGTTCAGCCTGAGACTGAACAGTTTAGTGCAAGGTCAAGGCTAAAATACAGTCTAGTCCTCTTTTTGCTAAACACCCTGCTGCTTGATAAACTTGGGAGCCTGAGGAATTTTGAGTGCTAATAATTCCAAGATTTTAGAAGCACAGATGCATTTGAAAGTCTGTAAAAATTGCACTGTAGTAACCCTTTTTCTTTTCTGGCTTTCTCATTAAATTTTCTTAGTATCAAACTGGTCATTTTTTATTTTTGGTCTCATGGGCCATGCTGTTGTACAAGGGCCATACTTCCTGCTTAGTTGATCCTCTGTAAGAACTTCCAAGTCATTGCATCTTCCCTATTTGAGTCATTTAGTATGAAAGTTGCCTCCCACAAACACTTCTATTTAATCAAATTAACAGTAAGACCTAGAAAAGCTCAGAAGACACCTCTCTTCAAAGAATAATTGTGTTAGGATTGCTTCTTTCTTTTTTTTAAAAAAAATGTTTATTTATCTATTTGACTGCACCAAGTCTTAGTTGTGGCATGTGGGATCTAGTTCCCTGACCAGGGATTGAACCTGGGCTCCTTGCATGGGAGTCTTAAACACCAGGGAAGTCCCAAGGTTGCTTCTTTCTGATGAGAGCTAAATTTGGAGTCGAACTCTATAGACCTTATCTCCGAGCAAGCTGGTAAGCAACTCAGATGTGCTGTTGAGAACTCAAAAAAAGACTATGTGCTCCTCCATCTATAGGATTTTCTAGACAAGAATACTGGAGTGGGTTGCCTTGCCCTCCTCCAGGGGATCTTCCCAACCCAGGGATCGAACCCATGTACATCTCCTGCATTGGCAGGTGGGTTCTTTACCCCTAGGACCACCTGGGAAGCCCCAACTATTTGAGTCCATACTAAATATGTTTGGAACTGTATCCTTTCAGAACTTTAGGGAAAGTACAGTTGGCTTCAGAAAAGTGATTATATTAAAAAAACGCAGTGTGGCTAAGAATTAGAATCGGGGCCAGCCACTTAGGGAGCGTTAGCCACCCCTGAATCCGATTACCACTACTGTTAGTTCAGAAGCCGTAGTGAATGACCGGCCCATCACACCTGGCTCCATTGTCTTTTTAGACCACCTGAGCTTGCAGTGAACACATGAAAGGTTGCCATTGCCTATGGAAGCTTTTTTAGAAAACGTGGGCTCACTGGGTGCCCCACATGCCCCTCATAGCATCCAATGGAACGTTTAACTACCTGCCATTTTAAGCTGCTGCTGCCAAGGAACCTCTATCCTGAGGCTGCTTCGGGGAGACATTTGCAAGGTCTAGTGGGTGCCTCTCTTTCAACCTATCAATTAGGAAAAGAGCAGAGGGAGATGTGATAGATTACATGGCCCTAAGATGGATCGCTCTGAAAAATCTCATATTGGCAAGAGTAATTCAAATTGCCCGGAATCCAAACTTTGCCATGTGACAGCCGCAGACGTCCGACGGGGTTTGACTGGTTTATCCTGCTGAATGAAACCGCTGAGATGACTGTCGTGGGGTGATTGATAAAGTGCATAAATCTTAACTATGGAAAAAAGGGAAGATGAATCGACACACACATAGATTGAAAATGTAAGGAAAGCAAATTGAAGATACCAGGACTTCCTAACATAGTACACAAAAACAGTACCCTGTTTAGTGCTCCTCACGGGTCCCATTCCATTGGCCTCATTTTGCAAATGACCGGGAGGACATGTTTGGTTTTCATTTTTCTCGTATAAGAGACCTAAACTGGCCACAGAGCAGGAAAATAAATAATAATGACAACATAGTGAATACGTGCCTCTGGTATTTATCATTTATTATTTATTTCCTTCATGTTAATGGAGCTTGAAAAAAAAAAAAAAAGATGGGTTCTGCTTCCCTCCAAGCTGCTATTGAATGCTATTAGTGATCTTATACAAAGTTATGGTAGTTTTCAAAGTAATTAGAACCCCGAGCAAATAAACACTAAATGGGCTCTCATCTTTGAAGTTATTTTTTTTAACTAAATAGCTCTGTTCTGCTATAATTATATACTAGTCATTATAAAATTAAAAATAATTTTAAGTGAATGAATGCTTTTTTAAGAAGCATTTGTTTCTTGCTAATTATTACCAGCTAATTATAGTTTATGATGGTCTTCAAGAAATCTGAAATCACTGCCTTAAAGCCCTAGTCCCCAATGGTTGCAAATTTCAATTCCAGAAGGAAAAAAAAAAAAAAAAAATGATGGAGAAGAGGGTCCAAAGCAATGAAAATCTTAATTTTCACGACTTTGAAAATATCTGACTTTCTGAAGGTCATCACAGACAGATGGCATGAAAAAAGCTTTGTCTTGTGGACCAGCACTTCTAGAAGCACTACTGGAAGCTAACTGTGACCTTTGCATGTTAATTAATGTCTCTAAGCCTCAATTTTTGCATTTTTGAAATGAGGATAATATCTACCTTGCAGCATTGTTTTGAGGATTAAAGATAATGTCTATAAAATTTTTAGCACAGGAACTGGCATCATAATTAGTAGCTATTATTATTAGCATCATTTATCATCATTTACGTTTTTTTTTTCATGCTAAGAAAATTCACTGCTGCTCAGAGGCCCAAGCTTGGTCTTTAGGACAGTCAGTCCTTGGCTTCTTGTGACAATATTGCTTTCAGTGGCAAATTAGTTTCTACCAAAAACATGGCATTTAAGTTAAACAATCTGGAAAAGTGGCAGTTTTCCATGTTATTTTTCTTCCTTTTGGAGCTAAAACCAGATGAATGGTGGGAGGAATGTGACTGTACAGGGCACATGATTTATGAGGGGCTTTCCCATAAATGAGCAAGTTCTTGAAAGCCCACCCAGTCATAGTTTCATGCAGGTCCACAGTTTCTTAATATCTCCCTAGCACAATAAGGAAAATAAATAAGAAAGGTAAACAGCAATAACACAAAAGCAAACAGGCTTCCCTGATAGCTCAGTTGGCACAGAATCCACCTGCAATGCAGGAGACCTCAGTTTGATTCCTGGGTTAGGAAGATCCGCTGGAGAAGGGATGGACTATCCACGCCAGTATTCTTGCCTAGAGAATTCCATGGACTGTATAGTCCATGGGGTCGCAAAGAGTTGGACACGACTGAGCGACTTGCACTTTCAGACCATGAAATAAGACAAACCCCAATAGATATGCCCAAGTTCTCTCTTTACTCTCTATTATAAAGTAATATCATGAGTTAAACAACTAATAAACCCTGGGTACCAGGTGTCTTGGGAGGGAGGGAGAGGTGATGCGTGTCACTTTTGGGGTTTCCCTCTATCTTCCAGCCTGTTCCAACTGTCTCCATCAGAAAGCTCTTTCCTTTTACTGACCTTAGCTCTTTGCTTTGACGTCTCATTTCTCATTTTGTTGTTGACATGGAGAACATTCTTCCTAGCTCCTTGGTTTCCAAGGACTAAGTTTGCTGCTCTCTGCTCTTTAGTCGCTCACTCAGGTCCAAGCCTTTTCGACCCCCTGGACTGTAGCCCGCCAAACTCCTCTGTGCATGGGATTTCCCAGGCAAGAATACTACAGTGGGTTGCCATTTCCTTCTCCAGGGGAACCTTCCTGACCCAGCAATAGAACCCGTGTGTCTAGTTCTTCTAGTGCGTAGTTGTTGATCAAGAGACACAAATATGGGACCTCCCTGGCAGTCCAGTGATCAAGAGTCTGTGCTTCCAGTGCAGGGGAACTAAGGATCCCACATGCCATGTGGTGGTTTAGTCACTAGTCATGTCCAACTCTTTGTGACCCTGTCACAAAGACCCTGTGGCTCCTCTGTCCATGGAATTCTCCAGGCAAGAGCACTGGAGTGGGTTACCATTCCCTTCTCCAGGGGATCTTCCTGACCCAGGAATTGAACTCAGGTCTCCCACATTGCAGACAGATTCTTTACCATGGAAGACCTATGGGCATAGCCAAAAAAATTTAATAATAATAAAATAGTGTTTATTAAAAGAAAAAGTCACAAATCCAACCGACTTTGACGGATGCTTTCTTCCTTCCTTCTTGGAGCCATACCTTTCTTACTCACAGCTTCCTGGTCCCACCACTCTGACTTCCCAGTTAAAAGGAGAGAGAGAACCTTGCCAGGTTATGACATATCCCCTCAGGGGTAACGGAAGAACATGCTGTCATCTCAATGGAATAAGGGTGTGGTAGTGTTGGCCTTTATTATTTTTCTTAAAGATACTGGAAAGAAAAAGAAGGTTGGATGGTTTTCAGAGGAAAGATTGATGGGAGACAGGAAACCACGTTGAGATGAACTGAATGCCCCTCCCCCCCAAAAAGACAAGAAAATTGCCCTCCCTAACTGCATCTCATTCAGAAGAGTCCAACACAGCTTTCTAACATATGCTTCTCCCCACCCACCGAACTCGAGCACCACAGTAATACAACCAGCCATGCTGTGTCTTGCTCCAAGTATCAAACATGAGTCCTCACAGGATCAGATTTTTATAGTAATTTTCTAATAGTAGTAACTACTGATTTGTACACCCACTCTGTGCCAGGTATGGAACTAGGTCCCATTCAGTCCCTGCAGTAACTCTGTGAGATTGGTAAACTTTTATTCCTAGCTTACAAGAAAGTGAAGGCTGAACAAGTTTAAGGAAATTGTTTACTGACATGTAGGTTGTTGTTCAGTCACTAAGTCATGTCCAACTCTTTGCAACCCCATAGACTGCAGCACACCAGGCTCCCCTGTCCTTCACTATCTCTCAGAGTTTGCTCAAATTCATGCCCATTGACTTGGTGATGCCATCCAACCATCTCATCCTCTGCCACCCTCTTCTCCTTTTGCTTTCAGTCTTTCCCAGCATCAGGGTCTTTTCCAATGAGTTGGCTCTACACATCAGGTAGGTTAAGTATTGGAGCTTCAGCATCAGTCTTTCTAATGAATATTCAGATTTGATTTCCTTTAGGATTGAGTGGCTTATCTCCTTACAGTCCAAGAGACTCTCAACAGTCTTTTCCAGCCCCACAATTTGAAAGCATTGATTCTTTGGTGCTCAGCCTTCTTTATGGTCCAATTCTCACATCTGTACATGACCACCAGCAAAATCATAGCTTTGACTACACAGACCGTTGTTGGCCAAGTGATGTCTCTACATTTTAATATACTGCCTAGGTTTGTCATAGCTTTCCTTCCAAAGAGCAAGCATCTTTTAATTACATGGCTGCAGTCACCGTCCACAGTGATTTTTGGAGCCCAAGAAAATAAAATCTCTCACTGCTTCCACTTTTTCCCTTTCTGTTTGCCATGAAGTGATGGGACCAGATACCATGATCTTAGTTTTTTCAATGTTGAGTTTTAAGCCAACTTGTTCACTCCCTTCTTTCACCCTTATCAAGTTAGAAATGGGGATATCTGGTATCAAAACTAAGCCCCACTGTCTTTCAAGACTGGCCATTTCTACTATGCCTCGTCGTCAGTAACAGGACAGAATAGGGAACAGAGTTTTAAGGAAATCTGTTTGATAACCCAGTAACCCGAGGAAATAGCATTAGTTTCTTGTCTTTTAATGGCAACATTCAGAAGTCATTAAACACAATAAACCTTCAAACTGTTCTATGGCTTTTCTGCTTACCTATTTCTTTTTTTAAAAAAAATTTCTGTGTCCTCCCTAAAGTTAATATGATCACCATAATAAGAGGACTATTGGTTCTCTCATGGAAGGTTGATTTGATACTCGAGTATCCACAGCACATTTTGGGCAAAATGGATTTACAAAACACTCAAGAGTTTGGAGCTCCAGTCCAAAAGTCCACACCTTCAGCCAATAGTTCAGGCTCTTTCTTGTGACCATTCCTGAACAAACATGGCTAAGAGCAGAGAAACTGAATAAGGAATCAGCAGGAACCTGCCTGAGTAGAACAGAATATGGCAACACATAACACAAGCTCTGCATCAGATGGCATTATAGGGAACTTGGGCCAGATCATTTATCTCTGCCTGGGATCATATAGTTCCCAACAACAGATGAATTTTTGTCCACTGTTTCTCCAAGATTCTCCTATAGCCTGCTTTCTAGAAAACAGTTAAGTGAGTATCCATATGTCACCTCTGGCAATTGTAAGAGAAATTAATGAATTTTTATACCATCACTTCTAGGCAGCTTTGATGTTCCATTTTGGTCTAGATAGTGTAAGAGGGACTATTTCAAATTCCTTATGGATGAAGATTGGAGGGAACAGGGATACATCAGGCAATCAGAATCACTCACTTGTCAATCTAATTGTGCAGATGTTCAAAACAGGATATGCTGATTCTTGTCCAGTGCTGTATGAAATTTTATGGAGTCATATTGCTTGAAGGGAAGTTAAGAGGTCATGCTAGCCAGTTCTGCCTCAAGCCACGTGCACAGCACACCTTAACTGTTAAACATGAAGAGATTGGCTTATTGTTTCATCTTTTTAACAAGGGCAAGAAACCTGGAGCTTTCTTCATTTTATCATAAAGGGGGCAAAAAGTGATCATCAGGGTTGTCCATAATGAGTCTAAAGGTGTATATTTGGAAAGGTTTCATTTAATAATCTTTGGTGGATAGAAGGTTTGGCAGTCTTTTAAAGTCACCTATATGTTACCCATTTTCTTGACATGAAGTCTATGACTCATAGTCATCTTTGTTCTTTGAAAATGAACTCACACACCTTCCGATATATGATACATTTTACTTTACGGTGCCCACAGACATCTATAGACCAGAAGCCACTGTGTCTCCATGTTGGAATTTATGAATGGAAACATTCTGTAATAGGGGAATTTTCTGAGTCAAACTCCCAGACAGTGAGAATAAAACCCTACTCTCCAACCCCAGGGCAAGCCCTGTTCCATATTTATGTCCATATTCCATATTCATCTCCTCTGTTTATACATTGGCTGTTTGAAGTCTTTATTCATTCTGTTTCTAACCGCCCCCACCCCAATCTCTCCAACTTCTAGCCATACTAACAAGTACCAGAGGGAAACCCTTTCTCTTCACAGAAGGCTCATCACTGGAGTCTAAGATGTACCTCCCTTCCCTAGAGTTCAGTGCTTGAGGTTGTCACTCTCGTCTTCAGCTTTAGCTCACGTGTTAGTTCAGGTGTGGCCAGTAGCTTCGTTTCACATGCCAGTTCGGATTGGGTGTGGCTGATTAGACAAAGATTACAAGGCCACTTGTCTGTGAGGAGAATGTGGTGATAGGTTAGCAGCATCTTTCATGAATATGGATATGGGAATAGAATATCTGGGCTATAAATGGCCCCTTCCAAAACTCGCTCATAAACACCTAGAGAATAAGAATCTCTTACTTTATATTTTAAATACTTTGCATACCTGGTACAGTTCTGACATCAGGAATGAATTCTAAATGAACCTAAAAGGCAATATCTTATTTTTACCCAAAGATAACATTGTCTCTAAAAGCACCAGAGAAGGAGTACTGTGTACTTTTTTCCATGACTCCCAGCCAAGTATCAAGATAAAGTGAAATTCCACATGCAGCCATACTTAGAAGTAGATTTTAGTTGTGATACCTCTGGACCCATTGGAATTTTTATTGTTTGTAAAAAATCCATGAGAGCAATTGTCCAGCTCCTTCTACCTGATACCTAATTTGGGCTGAAATGATTTTTCCTAAAGGAAAAATTTTTTAAATAAAAATATGTATCTGGCCAGTGTAAAAATGAAATAAATGTGCAGGGAACCACAGCTAGTGAAAATAGCTCACATGATAAAAATAGTCATATTTGCTTTGAAAACCCACATTGAATTTCTAGAGGGAACAACTGGGTGGTGTCAACTGAAGCATCTAAATCCTGATCTGTCTCCAGTTTCGGCAGATTCCCAAAACATAGGAGGTTCATTCTCATTTCATAAAGAATAAAAAACTCCCCTATAGTTACAGCACTTACTGCCAGGGTTAATTGGAATTTCAACTTCGACAATTTCTGGAGGCTTCGAGCAAAATATTATACGTGTGAAGGGCAAGAGAAATAAATTGTAGGAGACTGACAGGTTGGGGTTACACAGACGTTTCCCTTTCTTTGGAGGAAAGCTCTTGAGCTGATCGAAGAAATAGGCAGCTGCCAGGCCCCAGCTTTTAATCTGCTCAGCAGACAACCTTCCCTAGCCTGTACAGAACACATCAAAGGGAGAGACGGCCCGTGCCTGCCTTGAGCCTTATGCCCTTAGGAAGATGAGAAGAAAAATGGACTTAGTATTATCGGGTTGGCCAAGAAGTTTGTTCATGAAAAACCTGAACAGACTTCTTGGCCAACCCAATAGAAGCCCCCAATGCAAGT
Organism: Giraffa tippelskirchi; assembly: GCF_054371585.1. Lineage (NCBI taxonomy): Eukaryota > Metazoa > Chordata > Mammalia > Artiodactyla > Giraffidae > Giraffa > Giraffa tippelskirchi. The sequence goes on along the minus strand of NC_137280.1, from coordinate 32,888,360 downwards.
TTTGACTTCCCTGGTGGCTCAGCAGTAAAGAATTCACTTGCAATACAGGAGATGCGGGTTTGATCCCTGGGCTGGGAAGATCCCCTGAAATAGAAAATGGCAGCCCACTCCAGTATTCTTGCCTGAAAAATCCCATGGACAGAGGAGCCTGGTGAGCTGCCGTCCGTGGGGTTTCAAAGAGTCAGACTAAGCACACACATGCACACTGTAGGTTTCTCCCAGACAGCTGACATTGAACATGTAATATCACCAGTTTAAACATTGACTTCCTCTCTTAAAAAAAAAAAAAAAAAAAAAGAACTGCTTTTACTTACACCACAGGGTTGAGATGGTCAGATAAGAAAATGGAAGTGAAGACTTCCCTGGTAATCCAGGGGTTAAGAATCCACCTGCCATTGCAAGGGACATGGGTTCAATCCTGGGTCCAGGAAGATCCCACATGCTGTGGGGCAACTAAACTCATGTGTTCTGGAGGCTGGGAGCTGCAGCTACTGAGCCCATGTGCCCTAGAGTGTGTGGTCTGCAACAAGAGAAGCCATTGCAATGAAAAGCCGCAACTAGAGAGTAGCGCCCACTCTCTGCAAGTAGAGAAAGCCTGTGTGCAACTGTAAAGCCTCCAATTAAAATAAATAAATTAATTTTTAAAAATAAATAAAAGAAAGGGGGAAAAAAGACCCAGCACAGCCAAAAATAAATAATATTTTTAAAAAATAGAAAATGGAAGTGAAAGGACCTGATAAACTGTAATCGAGGCAAATGATACTGTTACCATCCAGTGTCACTCAGCTCCTAGTTGGTTACCCCTGTCTCCAAATAACTTGCCTTAAAACAGGGTCATTAAAGTCTTTCTGGTGTTGACCTCATTTCTGCCAAAAACACCTGAAGCATGCAACTCCTATACATAACTTGTGGCTTTCTGTACTAGATGGTGGGAGAGGAAATAGAGTTTGAAATGAGACTGCACCCCCCCCAACCCAGTGAGACCCATAGCCTTTCATGTAGAAAAATGTATGATGAGCACATCTTAGGAAGGATAGAGGAGATGTGGGTGTAGAAATTGGGGAAGGGTTTTTAACCATCCCTGGAATCATACTCAGTGAGGGGTCTACTGAGTCATACTAAAGGCATCTACATTTAAGGCCACCATGACTAAAGCTACTCAGAACCCTGCCCGCTTCTTTGAGAGCCCGATGGCCACCCAGTCCAGGTTTCTAAGCTATTTCTAGATGCATCATGTTTACAGAAACAGCTGCCATGTAGATGGCATATCCCCATTTCTCTCCAGTCTACAGCTTATCCCATTATGCCAAATATCAGCAGTTCCTTAAAATGCCTAGTGTCTATTGGGATGCATGCATGCTCAATCGTGTCCAACTCTTTGTGACCCCATGGACTGTAGCCCACCAGGCTCCTCTGTCCATGGGATTCTCCAGGCAGTAATACTAGGGTAGATAGTCATTCCCTGCTCTAGGGGATCTTCTGATGATTGAACCCATGTCTCTTGCATCTCCTGCATCGGCACGTATTCATTCACCTGGCATGTATTGTTTAACTATCACAGGTTCCGTGCTAGGAACTGACAATAAAACAGTGAGCATGTTAGGAGTTACTGTCACATAGCATTTTCACCCCTAAACCCACCACCACCACACACAGGGAGGCCCTTGAACAAAGGAGACCGCCCCTTTGGGCTTCTATGATGCTGCATTTTTAAAGAACACTGGATTCCAGGTCTTCATGGAACCTGAGTTCTTTCTCTCTTACTAACTCACCATGTGATCTTTCTCATTCTCCGTTTCCTAATCTGAAAGTAGAGGCTGAAATGAGTTCTCGTAGGACCCTTTTGATTCTAGAATAACCTGCTTTCTTGGCCTTAAGAGAACATGTGCCTCAACTGCCATATCTGTTAGAAAAATTATATTTGCCCTACTAGCACCACTGCTGGTTTCTGAAATTGAATTTAGAGAATATGTTGAGTTTGAACAATATAAGGTGTCCAGGTAAACATAAGGTGCTGCTAAGACTATGCTGAGGATATGATCACTACCACAGGCCAAAAGCAGGGCAGCCTTTCAGTTTCCGCTCGGGGCTCCTGAATGTACACTGGTGCCACTTAAACTAAAAGCGTGGAACCACCTGCCGCTGTGCAGGTGGCTGATATAGCCAGCAATTATTAAGAACTGTTATTTCTAGAGAACCTCTCTCACCAAAGTGCTTGGGGCACAATTCATATATAGTCATACAGTTGAGATAAGTCTCAGTTGCCTAACGAGAAAATTACCTCCTGTCACCATTCCTATGTATTTCCTAGAAGCTAGGTTCAAACCAGTTTCTCCTCATTTCTGAAGAATGCTTGAGCCTTTTCTTTCCCCTCTGCTGCTGCTTGGAGTAGGCTTTTGGAAGGAAATCTATGTTTTCTTTCTCCTAAACTTGATGGGTCAGGGTCACAGTCTCCTCAGGGTCATCAAATATTATCATCATTCTGGCTATCACCATATTTATATTGAGAGCTGTAATCACCAAATCACCAGCAGGTATTGAAACAGGAGGGAAGAGTGGCAGGGCACAACCTTTAAAAGAATAATATAACCATAGGACATGACAAAAACTGGCTAGAACCAACTAGGTCCAAGATGGCAGAAGACCTTGAGCTTCATTATATGCTCATTGTAGTTGTTGTTGCTTAGTCGCTAAGTCGTGTCCAGTTCTTTGCGACCCTATGGACTGTAGCTCACCAGGCTCTTCTGTCCATGGGATTTTCCAGGCAAGAATACTGGAGTGGGTTGCCATTTCCTTTTCCAGGGGATCTTCCCAACCCCAGGGATTAAATCCAAGTCTCCTGCTTGGCAAGCAGATTCTTTACCGATGAGCCACCTGTGAAGCCCCCAACGTTAGCTAATGACATACCCACTAGCACCATGACAGTTTAGAGCGAACCATAAAATGCCAAAAGTGGCAGTGGCCCAATTCCTAGAAATGCTCCCCTCTTCCCTGAGACAGTTGGAATAATCCTCCTCCTCGTTAGCTTATGAAATTACCCAGTTCATAAAAACCAACCATGCGTATTTCAGGGTCTCTCACCTTCTTAGATGGTTCACACTCTTTCTTAGGTTTCTTTCTAGATAAATCCACTTCTTACCTATCACTTTGTCTCTCATTGAATTCTTTCTGCAATGAGACATCAAGAACCTGAGCTGCCTTAGGTCCTGAGACTAGGTGTGTGATCTCAATTAAAAGACCATGGGTTTGAGTCCCAATCTGAGTTGCACGATTTCAATATCCATGATGATAATATTGTCCTTGATTCTATCCCAAACTCATTTATCTCTGCCCTTATAGCATTAGTGGAGAAGGAAATGGCAACCCACTCCAGTACTCTTGCCTGGAAAATCCCATGGACGGAGGAGCCTGGTAGGCTACTGTCCATGGGGTCGCAAAGAGTCGGACACGACTGAGCAACTTCACTTCACTTCACTTATAGCATTAGAGTGGACAGTGCAGCTAACTGGACATGAGCTCAGTGCACTTTGAGTGACTGCAATCCTCTCTGAGTTGCTTGGCTACAAAATGGCACTAGGAAAATGCTTTGCGTTTGTTTAACATCGTAAGGACTGGACTGAAAGGTATATTTTGACTAAGAATGAAGACGTTGTGCTATCATTTACATAGGGATTTGCTTTTGGTATTCCTTGTGGGATTTGCTTTTGGTATTCCTTGTTGAGCTAACGAAAACGTTAAGGCTATTGATTTCATGGTTGATCTGGGCATTCACAGCAGAATAAAGCCTAGAAGCATTTATTATGCTCCTCCCATCGCCATTATGAAAATAACAAGATGGCCCAGTGCCATGTGGCCATGGAGACAAAGTACAAAGGTCAACTGAGAATCTCAGTGGTGTCACTGAGGAGGGAATCACTGGCAGATATGAAATTTGCCAAGGTTAAGTCACGTGTGTTTGTGTGTTTAAATATGTAGTTGTCTGTGCTCTAGTTGTTTGCTTTACCAACTACCTCTTTGGGGAAATAAATGCCATAGGACCAAGCTGTCCATTTCCCCCTGGCTGCCCCCAAAATGAAACAAATCTCAGACACACAGGGAGAATAGAATTATGCTGTATGGAAATCAGCAAAATGCATCAAATATGCACATCCAGATTACACTGTTAAAATAGACTTTTTACTTATTCCCTCTTACTTATTTAAAGCACTGACAATGCATGCCACAGTGTCAGAACAAGGAAGTGATGGGAGAATTAACCATTTCAGTTTTGTGTCTGATAACCATAGACTTGGCTACAGGTCAAAGCATAATTCAAATGTGAACAAAAATGAGTGATTAAAATCATTTAAAAAGATACAGTGTTTACATCACTTCTCGCGTAACCATTTCTTATTAGGGTTAATCATAAGCATTAATGAGAAGATGCTCATGTATGATTATTGCCTAATATTAAAATACACAAAGGCACACCCCCATTTGATCTAGATTTCCATTCCAGTTAAAAGCATGGAAAGGTGTTAGGATATTTTTCTTTTCATGTGTACTCAGTTGGTAATAAAGGGCTATTGGTCTGATCAGTAGATCTTAAAATAATAACACTAACACCAGCTGATTGTAATTTGTATTTCAGAAAAATAGTTGTTATACTTTCCATCACATGGAGGGAAAAAATTGTCAGGGGTGAGCACTTTTGAGCTTTTTGATTCCTTGGAATTCATCCTCATTTTTGCACTGGAGGCTGAAGCAGCCGCAGGCCCAGATGTGCAGTTGATTTTTGTTCAATTTCAACTCTTTGGGGAAAATTACACAGAATTGTGTAATTTTTTTCCTGAATGCCCAGATTATGTAAACACACCCTTTTCATTTTACTAGGAAAGCTAGAGTCACCAACCGAGAGAGTGCGCTAATACCTTTTTTCCTCTAAATTGTATTTGGGAGCAAATCTTGAACAAGAAAGGGTTTAGATCCTTTTATAACCTGGGACGTGACAACATCTTATGAGCCATTTTGTGAATACACTTGGCCATATATGATGAAAATAATGCACTTGGGCTTTCCTTCAGTTTATACTGCCATGTTTGTCTCTTTGATCATGTATGAAACCTCAGAATAGAAAACTTGCCGGACATAGTTTTACATTTGTGATCACTTAACTCTAAATTATAGTGATCCAAACCTTGACTCCTTTCCATATGACTTGAGGGCTTCCCTGGTGGCTCAGAGGGTAAAGAATTTGCCTGTAATGCAGGAGACCGGAGTTCAATCCCTGGGTCAGGAAGATCCCCTGGAGAAGAAAATGGCTACCCACTCCAGTATTCTTGCCTGGAGAATTCCATGGACAGAGGAGCCTGGTGGGCTGTACAGTCCATAGGGTCACAAAGAGTCAGACATGACTGAGAGACTAATAATTTCTTTTCTTTCATATGGCTTGAGAGTAAGGTTTTTCTGGACATGTTGCTTCCAACCTGGTTTTGAGTAGAAATGGCTCTGTTCCACTGGTAAGGCAGCCATTGATCAATGAAAATGGGCCCATGTACCATCTTTATGCTTTGTTCTCTATGCTGCCCGCATGCTGGAACTTTTTCTTGGATCTACTTTAGACATTCAAATTCAGCTAGGGAAAAGGGGGACTTGTGGAAAGACAGAAAAAGAGAGCCTTTTCCTCAAGTCTTTGCTTGTGGTAAATTCCACAGTGATAAAGCACGGAAATTAAATAAGATTAGTTTATCTATGGCATTAGATTTGGCAAGGTCGCCTCCAATAATACTTTAGGCTTAGCCTGCAGGACTACGTGGGCTCTTGCATAAACAGATATGTGTTTAATGAGAATTAGAATGGGAACCAACATCAAAAGATTTTATGGAAGGCTTAATTACCCTCAGAGGCTTGAAGAGTATGAATTATGAGATATTTGGTCAAAAGTAAAAATGGTAATTAAAAATAAAAATTGCTTGCCATTAGGACCCAAACAAAGGTTTGCTTTGAAAGCATTTGTTTATGTTATCACTATTTGCTTTCCCACAATCTGGTCTCTTTCTGGAGTCAATAAATACCACGTTTGCTAACAGAATGAGTGCTAGCAATTAGCAGAGTTCCAACCAATGCCGGGTAAATAGCTGCATTGTTTGCTATGAAAATTACCAGTGAAAAACTAACCAGAATTGTTTTTACCAGTTCTGAAAAGAATCCCTCAGAGCTCTTTATTTGGGGAAAAAGTAGCAAGAGACAGAATAAAGGGCATGGACTCTGGGATTCAATAAGCAAGAGTTTGAATCCCAATTCAGTAATTTAATAATCTCAAAATGTGGTCTCAGGTTCCTCATCTATAAAATGAGGGTACTAATAAAAACTCTCCAATGGAGTCATGATAAGGATTAAATAAAGTGAGTATTAAAAATAGTGTACATAGTAGAAGGGAAAGCATCTCATTAGGGTTAATCCTTTTTGTTTCCTTGATCCCTAAATAATATCATTGCGAGTAGAATTCTGCAAATTTTGTAGGAGACATTCAAGTCAAATCTATTTGTTTATCCCCATTGTGCTAGGCCTGCATAAACCTGTCAAAACAACATAAGGGAATGAGTGTGTTGGAACCAAAGCCTGGGCTTTCATTTCTAGCTAGATGAATGACCAGATATTTAGAGAAAAGCCTTCCCAGTCTGCATTTAAGCATGCTAGATGATGATAGATTGATAGATATAGAGATACAAAGTCGAGAAACATCCAGAAAGCTCTACTTCACAGGAGTAAGCAAGTCCTGGAGCTGGCACTTGTGGTCTAGGTTTAGAGCTATGCACTGGTGAAGAAAGGTGGACTGCAGTTAAAATCTGGACTCTGAGCATGCTGGGAAGTTGAATCAGATGTTCTTCACAAAAAGCCAAAACCTTGAAGTCCAAACATTCTCCATAGGTGAATTAGGAAAAATAAAACCTACACCACAGAAGACTTGCTTTCCACAACTCCAAATGGTAGAGACTGCACGTAGTCTAATTTCTAAGCTTGTGGGAGAAAAACTGCAAAGAGAGAAAAACCAAAAATCCTCAAGAAGTCAAGAAAGAAAAATGATAGTAGTGGAAGTATAGAAAGAGTGGAACAGATGCCACAAAGTAAAGTTGGGGAAATGAATCCAGTTATTTCAGTAGCCAAAATCAATATGATTGTATTATCCTTCCCTACTAAAAGTCAGTAGTTATCAAACTAGATTAACACGCACACACACTATCAGACAGAATCCAGCTATGTGTTGTTTAGAAGAGACACTGAATGGTTGAAACTAAAGATGAGAAAAAGATATTCCAGGCAGACATTAGCCTAAATGAAGCTTTCATTAATATAATAATAATATCAAACAAAAACAGAACTAAAGCCAAAAAATATTATGCTAGATATATGGAGGTATACTGAATTTCCTTAAAAGTTAACATTCTTCAGAAAACTGTAATAATGTTGAATTTTTATGTAATGAATAGTATAGCTTCAAATCATAAAGACAAATTGATAGAATTACAGTGAGAAATATGCAACGCCACATCATAGCAGGAAATTTTTACTTATTGCTTTTAGTAGAATATAGAAAACTAGAACAACACAACAAATAAGCTTGACTGCAAGGACACATATAGAATAGTCTTCCTACAGCCAGAGAGTAGAAATTCCTTTGAGAGAGACCCAGAAAATTCATAAAAAATTAATCATATTCTAGGGCATACACAAAGTCTCTACAAATGTTGAAGAATCCATTCGATCACACAAAATATAAATAAATTGGTCATAAAAAGGTAAATGCATGTGTATGTAAGTTTTAAAGCCCACTTTTAAATTACCTGTGGATCGACGAATAAATCATAATGGAAACTATGTAAATTAGGTGATAATATAAATAATACTTCAGAAAGTATGTGACAAGAAGCTAAAGTAATACTTCAAGAAAAATTTATAGCCTTGAATGCTTACATTAGGGAAAAAAAATGTACTGAGTGAATCATCAACTGAAAAATTCAAAAAAGGGAAGCAGAGTAAACCCAGAAATATCATCAGGGAAATTGAGATAAAAAAAATAAAATAAAATAGAAAATACCAGTAGAGATCATCATTGCTCTTGGAAATAATGAGACTGATCACACAAAAATATTGTATAAATAATAGATATAAAGTCTGTAATTACAAATGCCCAAGAAGTTAATTAGATAAGGCAAAGTTATAAATTTCTTTATACAGATAAATTTGAAAATTTAGGTAAAATGGATAATCAAAAAATATAAATAATCAAAATTAATTTGTGAAAAAAATAAAAAACCTGAATGATCTCATCATGAGTAAAATTAAATCAGTGAAGTTTTTTCTATTGGAAAACACTAGACAAGATTTTACTTGTGAGTTATGCCAAATATCCCCACTCCAGTACTCTTGCCTGGAAAATCCCATGGATGGAGGAGCCTGGTAGGCCACAGCCCATGGGGTCACCAAGAGTCAGACATGACTGAGCAACTTCACTTTCACTTTTCCCTTTCATGCACTGGAGAAGGAAATGGCAACCCACTCCAGTATTCTTGCCTGGACAATCCCAGGAACAGAGGAGCCTGGTGGGCTGCCGTCTATGTGGTCGCACAGAGTCGGACATGACTGAAGCGACTTAGCAGCAGTAGCAGTAGCATGCCAAATATTAAATTCCAAAATACATAAAATATTTTAGACAATAGTGAAAGAAGGAGGGAATAATCTCAGACATTTTTTTACAAGACCAATATTAACCATGGTTCCAAACTTGACACAAACAGTATAAGACAATAAATTACACACAATTCAAATATCTAGAACAGTAACAGGTAAAAAGAATATTAGCAAACCAAAATAAGATTATTAAAAGATGTATCATAAATTTGGCTTATCCCTGGAAGCACAGTTATTGCTGTTGTTCAGTTGCTCAGTCGTGTCTGACTCTTTATGACCCCATGGGCTGCAGCACGCCAGGCTTCCCTGTCCTTCACTATCTCCCGGAGCTTGTTCAAGCTCATGTCCATTGAGTTGGTGATGCCATCCAGCCATCTCATCTTCTGTTGCACCTTTTCCTCCTGCCCTCATCCTCTCCCAGGGTTAGTCCATTGTCAGAAAGTTATTGAATGTGGTGTGTCATATCAGCTGAGTAGAGAAAATCATATATCATCCCAATACATATCAAAAATCATTCAGTAAAATTTTACAGTTCATTCATGATAAAAATTCTCATCAAACTAGGAATAGAATGGAACTTTCTTAATCTGATAATGTATTGGGTTGGCCAGTTAAGTTTGTTCAGATTTTTCCATAAAATATAACAGAAAGAGCCAAACAAACTTTTTGACCAACCCAATATATCTATAAAAAGAAATATCATAACTACATGCTCATTTGGTCATTTGCAAATTCCTTAAATTCCTAAGGTACTTCCTCATCTGCGAAGCAGAAAATATAATACCTGCCTCAGACCAGGCCGGTGCATGTTAAACAAAATGATTATCAGCCTGGAATTTAGTAAGTACCAAGTACATGTTAACCATTATTGATTGTTTGTATGAAATAGAATAGCTTATGTAGGGTTCCAAGAAAATGTTGCATGCAGTGTGAACATTGACTACTTCACAGCCATTCTGAGTGTCATGGATCCAGGCCTTGTTCATTTCCCTTTGATGAACTTCCGGGGACACTTGTGCCGACCTCCAAGGCTATACCCATTTCCATGATGCTCAGCCCTGTTTCAATAGGACACATTCCTTGAGGCAGGTTCTCTGTTTTCCCATCTGTGTGTCTGCATTGCCTGTGACAGTTTTTGTTGGGGGTGAAGGGGTCTTGAATGTTTACTGGATTCCTTTACAGGCTACCATGTATTAGCATCTGTTCAGCAGTGACCATTACCTGGTATAGAAGCTCATCATGGGGCCTTCCTGAGGGCTTCACCCTTGGGGTCCTCTTCACTGAGAACTGCAGACTTCCTCTTTGCTCAGGTTGACTATTTTTCCATCTTCTTTGTCCAGTCAGTCATCACAGGTTCTTACCCTGAAATAAAAATTATTGAGGAAACATGTAAAAGATGCTACTACACAAATGACAGAAGAGATCTTTAAAAATCATTTTCATTGCAATCCCTCTTTCATACTCTTTCCTTGCATTCAAGTCAATTCCCAGAATTCCAACCAATGAACCATGGTTTCTCAATTTAATAATTATGGATATGATAACTTACTCCTGCTCCATGTGGCTTAAACTTTAAGCTCCTAGGAGCCCCATTTACCTAATAATTATATTCAGCTGATGCAGTGACCGCTTGGGCTGCTTATTGTATAAATAATTTATCTTATCTCTCCTTTATCCTTATTTGTTCTCTGTTGGTTTGCAATGTGTTCTTTTTCTCTTTAATCCAAGAAATACGTCACTGTTGTCTTTTGGATTATAAGATCAAGTGTATGATCTAGCAGATTGTCAAGGATGTTCAGAGGAGACTGCTAAGAAAGACTATCTCATATGTGTCATTAATTTTCCTTTTAATGGTCAAGCTCCACAAAAGCGCTAATTCAGCACACAGTGTGTTCTGTGATTCCCTAACTTCTTGAAAAGAGACCAGATAAGAATGAGGAATGTTTCCATTTAATGTGCTATGTATACAATGCAAAATTGGAATACAAATAAACATTTAAAAAAGAAAGATGAACAAACTCAGACAAGACCAGCCTACCCTCTGGGAATTCATAATCTAAATATGGCATACACACAGAGTGAGAAAGGAGAAAAGAAAGTGGGTGGTAATGATACTGCTGACACTAATGTCCACTCAGGAAATGGAAATATATAGAGGAGTCAGCTTGTTCTTGGGCATTGATCAAAGAAAAAACCACAAATATATAGCAGGAGAGGAAAGTTGCTTTATTTCTTAACAGACTCCTGCTGATTTTATCTGGTTGCAGAGCTAGTTACCTCTGCCGCCCCCAGGATTCTGGTGTGTTTTGACTAACGTTATTTGCAGTGTCCATAAACTCAAAGGAGGTTAGTGCTAAAGAGGGTATGAGAGAATAGTCATGGTGCAAAAAAAAAAAAAGAAAACAAATATATTTAGGGAGTAGAAAACTCATAGCAATTTGTGAAGCAGCCTAGTGATGTTACCATAGTAGGAAGTAGAGATGACTGCAGAGAACTGTGGAGTTCTTTCCCCTTCCCCCACCAACATCCCCGCTTAAGGCAGTGAAATTCTAAAAAAACAAGGTTTTGAAGGGTACGTTTTTCTCATCTTTATTTCTTTAATTAATCTTTGTTGGAGTATAGTTGCTTTACAATGTTATGTTAGTTTCTACTGTACAGCAAAATGAATCAGCCATACATGTACAGAGATCTCCTCTTTTTTCACTTCCCTCCCGTTCAGATCACCACAGTGTAGAGTTCCCTGTGCTCTACGATAGGTTTTCGTTAATTATCTATTTTATACATAATATCAATCGTGTATGTGTGTCAATCCCAATCTCCCCATTCCTCCAACCTCCCCTTCCTTCCCCCTTGGTATCCATACATTTGTTCTCTACATCTGTGATTCTGTTTCTGCTTTGCAAATGAGATCATCTATGTAATTTTTCCAGATTCCACATATATGCGTTAATATACAATATTTGTGTCTGTCTTTCTGACATACTTCACTCTTTATGACAGGCTCTAGGTCTATTCATGTTTCTACAAATGATCCAATTTTGTTCCTCCTTATGGTTGAGTAATATTGCATTATATATATACATATATATATATACACGTACATATTGCATTGTATACATATATATACACATTTATATATATGTGTGTGTGTATATATATATATATATATATATATCTTCTTTATCCATCCTTCTGTTGATGTACATTTAGGTTGCGTCCATGTCCTGGCTATTATAAATAGTGCTGCTATGAACATCCAAAGAAATTCTTTATTGTGCCAACCATGCTAAATGTGTCGCTGACCCCAGCTGACCATTGAAATACCAGTTGGTGAGTCTTAACAACTCCCATTGCATAGATGAGAGATGCCTACTGTGGTAGTTGTGGTACTGGTTTTAGTCACTAAGTTGTGTCTGACTCTTTCAACCCCATGGACTATAGCCCACCAGGCTCCTCTGTCCCTGGGATTCTCCAGGCAAGAATACTGGAGTGGATTGCCATTTCCTTCTCTAGGGGATCTTCCTGATCCAGGAGTTGAACCCAGGTCTGCTGCATTGCAGGCAGATTTTTTACCGACTGAACTGTGAGGGAAACCCCACTGTGGTCTTATTTACCCCAAATCACACTAACAGGGACAGAGATGCAGCTAGGATCCAGACCTGTTCGTGCTAATGGGTCACTCTGCAACTTTGAAAGGAGGAATGTGCAGGTTTTTTATGCAAACAAACAAACAAAAAGAAAAAAATGTGCTAACTGAAATAAAACAAACCAGATGGGAGGAGTATAGAAGTTTTGTAAACACTCCCAAAGTACTGGGGTCAATAAAAGAGACCCAAAACTTGATTGAATAAAACATCTTGCTTCCACCTCATTGCATCTTTGTCCATATTGATCAGCTGTAATAGAGCATGACAGAGGTATTGATTCCCTGAGGCAATTCTCAGGTATTTGGGACCTGACAGCAGCCATAGACTATCAAGAAGGCAAAGCTCTACAGAAGCCTAAAATTAGGAAGGTTAAGTGAAAGGGGACAGGGGCATAAGGTGTTCAATATTTATATTAGCCCAGCAAATGACTTACTTGAAGCAGAATGGGCCTCATTTTTTGTCACCTGTAAGTTACAGATAAGCATACATTGGCTATTGTCTTATAATATCTGTTGATGAAATGCCTACTTAAAATATTTTTCTGGGCTTTCAATAATATTGATTTCTAAAACACTCTTAAAAATAGTGAAAGCAGAGTAGATACACACTTTTACATTTGTTTCCTGCTTAAAAAAAGAAAAACAACACCAAAGAAAAATGTTAAGTGCATAAATCCATTAAGACATGGAAAGGAAAAGAGAAAATGACGATTCACAAATGTTGGGAGCTGGAAAGCAAATGGACACGTGGCAAATCTATTAGCAGTCTGAGATAGTAGTACCTGAGCTAATTAAAGAAGATCAATGGAAAGTTCGAGAAATAATCAGATCCCCAGAGCCCCTCTACCTCTGCTTATAGGCAGAAGACTGTCATGCCCCCTACCCTGGCTAGTGACTGAAGCTTTATCCCTGAAAAGGGTAAAAACGGTTTCTGGAAATGCACTACCCCAGACACAGTTAAGAGCAAAGATCCAGGAGCCTCTTCTTCAAGAAGATGAAATTGATAGAGTATCTGAAATGTGAAACATCTTCAGAGGGTATTTAGACAAGTGGTAAAGAGTCTGAGGCTGCGTTAGGGACAAGTATTTAGAAAACCAAACAAATTGAAAAACACGGTATAATTGCTACCTTTCAGGAAAACAGTTGTCATGCAGGAAAGAAATTGTGATAGTAGTTTACTCCCTCCTCAGTTTTGTATGGCATTTAAATAGTGTGATAATGAAAACAGTGAATACTGACTGAGTGCAAAGTCCTATATGGGGATGAAGGGGTGATGGGAAGGGTAACAAGAGTGACAGAAGTTTAGGGAGAGAGGAGAGCTAAGTGGGAAATTGACTTTTTTAAAATTTGAAAAAAAAAAATTCAGTAGCATTGTAAATATATCATTTAGAGATATCCAGATGAATGCCAAAATAATCAGCTGGGAAAGGAGGCAAGGAAGAGGAATATTATAAGATCTTTTTTTGTTTCTCTTTTGCTGCACAGGTCCTCTTTGCCACCTGCAGGCTCTTAGTTGCAGAAGGCCATGTGGGATCTAGTTCCCTGACCAGGGATTGAATCCTAGCCACATGCATTGGGAACTCAGAATCTTAACCACTGGGCCACCAAGGCAGTCATTATAGCAGATCTTGTAGAGCTATTCAGTTCCTTAAAATTAGGCCTAGATAATTGTGATTTAAACATCTTTATATCATACATATCCCTGGTGGCTCACATGGTAAAGAATCTGCCAAAAAAAAAAAAAAGAATCTGCCTGCAATGCAGGAGACCTGGGTTCGATCCCTGGATTGGGAAGATCCCCTGGAGAAGGAAATGGCTACCCACTCCAGTATTCTTGCCTGGAGGATTACATGGACAGAGGAGCCTGGCGGGCTACAGTCCATGGGGTCACAAAGAATCAGACATGACTTAGAAACTAACACACGTATTATATATAGATTCCAAACTGATTAACAAAAGTAGGATGGAAGTACGTGCTGAAAAGACAAGTTGGACTTTTGTCTCAACAGCCAAGAGTGAGGAGCAAAAAGCGTTCTACTCCTGATCTCTGCAGACATCTTCCCCAGCAAACCACTCTGTCCATGTGCTGTTGAAGTGATGCCTGTGTCTCAAGCTGATGAAATGATGTCCCCTCACTTAGGAATAATAGGAACCAGCTGGCCTCAGCCTTCTCAGAACATCTCATTTCTAACTGCTTTTATTTATCTTCCATTTTTGGTTGTGTTTCTTTAGGACATTTTTTGATCTTGCCAATAGTAAAAATTATTTTCTGAGATTCAATGCATTGTAAGACGTGAATTCTCTGGGGTTTATGGGGTCTCCTTACCCACCTTTTCCTGGATAAATAGCATCTATGCCTTTTTAAAAGTTTAAAAGTATGGGGTCAGTGAGGGGGAGGTCACGCTCACTTACCTTAGTCTCTTGGATTGTAAAATGCCTTACAGTCTTCGATAGGGAGCTCCATAGTATTTAAGCTTTTTTTGGTCATGAGGCTTTTAGTTTCAAGAAAGCTATGGACTTGTTTTTCAGACAAATTCTTGTGTACAGATTTTACATGCACTTTAGGAGGTCAGAGTCCCAGATGCCCACTCACAGACCACTTAAGTGTCCGTGAACCTCTTAACGGGTCTGATCGGTATCACTTGCTCTACTAATAGATTCTAAGTAAGTGTTGAATTAAATGACTGAATGGACCCAAAGAGAGGGCCTCCAGTTCCAGCTGACTTCCTGGGTGAAAACAAGGACACATAATCATTGCACTCTTTTATGTCTTTGATTTTCCTCCTGGAGTCTGGAGAATCGGTTTCTCATCCATGCTCTTTGGGTTCTGTCTGCCCTTGTATCATCCTCCATCCATCCTTAAAAGATATCTTCCCTACTACCTAGATTCCTGAATTTCTAGCCCCACTTGTAAAATGTGCCATTAATAGTATGTCTTGCCATCCTGAAATAAATAAATAATGCTCTGTTATGCCTAATTTGTTCTACTTATTCAGGGCTGCCATATGGCTTCAATGGATGTCTAGTGAAAATGTATTTAGTATCTCCTACAACCCTGTAATTAAAGACAAATCCTTTTTGAGATATTGCTTTACCAATTAGCCACCTGGAGCTATCTGGCCAACTCCTAATCAATGAGCCAGTTGTGGACATTTTTAAGATGTCTAAGTCCAAAGGAGAGTTGGGAACATGTAGCAAGCTTAGTAGTGATGAGAGCGCCAGGATAACTAAATTCATTATGTTCTCATGATCTGAGTGCCTCCTTGCAGGCCATTTCCACTCCCTCAATGGTGATCACCATTGGCAGTAACCGGGCAGCATTACCTAAGCCCTGCCCTTTGCAGGATAGTAAAACTTGCAGTGGCCATGTGAGGAGCAATACAGTAGAGGTCAGAGGAAGTACTGCAGAATTAACCTTATTCTGTAGGTGGTTCGTTCCTTTCTACAAAGGAGTTATGTCTCAAATTAAGTCCTCGCCATGCGATGCTGTCAGGTCCACACAATTTCACCAGCATCCCCTTCCCCAGCAATTCTCCAACCAGGTAGGAAAAGCTGAGGGGAAGGTAAACAGCAGTGTGTCTCAGAATCACCGGGGGGGGACACACATAATGCAATGCACACACCCATGTCATGGTACTAGGTAGTCCCTAGCTCATTCTCACGCATTTGCTTTATTTTCTCTCATCCCCTGGCCTTCTGCCTTCACCAGTTCCACTCCTGTAGTCTCTTCACAGGTCCTAACCAGCTTTAGAAAACAACCAGCTAGGACTGTCTCGAAGACTTTGTGATGGGTCACCAAGGCTTGCAGAATATTTTCTCTGAAAACAATTTTATCTTCCTTCTTTGGCTTTAGAAACCAAAAGACTGCTCCAATATGACATTTATGTCATTAAACCAAACCGTGAGGAAAATTTTGTAAAAGATAGCCTGAGGTCCAGGATTTGCGCGTTACCCTTTAATGGAACTTGGGAGGGACAGGAGGTGAAAGAGGACGTGTCAGTACTAGAGACACGTCAAAGGGCAGCAGAGACGCCAAGAGAACAAAAGCTACGGGGGTAGTTACCCAGGAACCGGTTGCCTTCTGGAGAGAGAGCTAACTAGAAGGTTGTGTCGATCTTTGCAGGTGTTCGTGACAGAGGGAGAAAGTTGGACTGAAACGGAAAATAAAATTGAAACTTACGTTAAGAAACAACTGAATGTAGCATTTAGCATTCTTTCCATAGCAGGGGAAGATGGCTTTAGCTTTTTAGAAAGTACAGGAAGTTTCACATTACGTGATGAAAACCATCTCCTCAGGGCTTAGGAGAGGAGTGGTCGCTTGCGTTTTCACTTATTGTGAGCCTTTTAAGGATTGTTTATGCGTTTGCTTGTCAGCACCTTGACTGAGCGGGCCAGCTCCATTCTCACCTCCCCTGCATCACAGGCAGAGCTCTGGCTCCCCACTTCACTCAGAGGTGTGCCTCTGAGTGGGAACAATTACCCTGTATCTCCTAAGCATTTCCACAGAAAATTCTTCCCTGTATCTTCACATATGCTCTTCTTTATGGTTGCTGGGGGCTCTCTCCTGCAGTTGCTCTGTCCTTACCATGGAAGTCTTAGCTTCCTTCGAAGCCAGAAGTCATTTCTTCCCCCACCTCCCCACTCCATCTTTTGGTAGCATTTAGGACAATACTGCAATGAGAAGTCAGCCCTGAAACATGTGGATTAATTCAGTAACTTTCTTTTGTTTTTTTCTGGGATACATGTCTCCGTGCATCTGAACAGAATTCTGTGACTCTGGTTAAATGCATGTCTGAAGGGTTTCACATTTCCCAAAAGCTAATGTTTAAAACAATGCCGGAGGCCTAAAAGCACCAATTTTCCTGTCCTGTTTTGTTGCACTCCTGCATTAACAGTGAGAGTCTCATCATTCCTTACCCTCTGCCATTGTTTTCATGTGTCCACATGTAAGAATTAAAATGATCACTGGTTGACTAGTATTTCTGAAGGATTCTGTGCTTAACACTTGGCAGCTGTTCTTCCAACAATCAATTATAGGAAGTAGGCACCTTTCTACAAGGAAACTAAGAAAAAAAGCACTTTATCAAGACTGCTTTACAATACCAAGAAAAATAAGTGGAGAGGGAATAAGAGATGAAGCAAGAGTGACAGACATCGATGGTGACCGATCCTGGGTAGTGGCTCACATGGGTTCATAGTACTGTTCTCGCTACTTTTGTGTGTGTTTAGAAATGTCCATAAAATAAAAGTGTTAAAATTATTAAAATGAGGTACTTTTCCCGCGGCCCAATGGTTACGACTTCGCCTTCCAGTGCAGGGGGAGTGTGGGTTCAATCCCTGGTCAGGGAGCTAAAATCCCACATACGTCTAGGCCAGAAAACCAAAAATGTAAAAGAAAGAATAGTGTAACAAATTCAGTAAAGACTTCAGCAATGGTCTACATCTGAAAAAAATCTTTAAAAAATATTAAAATGAAACCAAGTTAAAACTGGTCAGGAAAAATCACATCTCTTCTTCATCTAATCTTTGGTTATGATTATTTGGGTTCCGCCTCCTGGTATGGAAAATACTCATGATAAATGAATTCGATTCTGAAAGTCCGTTGAAACCCCTGGATAGTTTGTATCCAACCATTTTGCCTACCCATGGCTTTAAAGGCTTTAGATTTCCTTTAGCTTTCCTCCTGAATATCCCACAGAAGCCTATTTTGTGCACCAGGAAGACATCAGGGGATGTCATTTCAAATGCCAAGATAGCATCTTTTTGCTCCGCTCAGTTGTGATAACTTGTGTGTTTCCCAGTAACTTCTCTCGGGTGTAAACTGCTTCTTTTT
The DNA here is from genome assembly GCF_054371585.1 of Giraffa tippelskirchi. NCBI lineage: Eukaryota > Metazoa > Chordata > Mammalia > Artiodactyla > Giraffidae > Giraffa > Giraffa tippelskirchi. The sequence goes on along the minus strand of NC_137280.1, from coordinate 32,870,211 downwards.
CCATATCGTCTGTGCTACCACCTCGTCTTCTTGTTTTAACTGAAGAATTGTTCATCTCTATTTAGACTTCAGATCTGCATCTGCTTTATGTTCTTCCATCTGTTCTGCATTGTAGTGTGTTTGTAATATATTAGGTGCTGGGTAACATTTAAAGAGACAGTCAAGCTAGTGTGGGCCTTGGGCTTTCTCTCTCTCAGAGGGGAAGAGTCTTAGACTATTAACAGAGAGGGGAAGAGTCTTAGACTATTAACAGAAGTATAAATGGGTTTTACTGCCATGTAGAAGTCAGTTTGCCTTGGGAAATTTAAAAATAAAGAATTTCTTTTTTTTAATTTTTAAATTGTAGTTGATTTACAAGTTTCTGTTAGTTTCAAGTATACAGCAAAATGATTCAGTTATATATTTATGTACATATATATATATTCTTTTTCAGATACTTTTCCATTGTAGATTATTATAAGATATTGAGTATAATTCCCTGTGCGAAACAGTTTTTATATATATATATATATATGTATATATATATATATATATATATATATAGAGAGAGAGAGAGAGAGAGAGAGAGGGAGAGAGAGAGTAGTGTGTTTATGTTAATCCCAAGCTCCTAATTTATCTCTCCCCACCCACTATCCCTTTTGGTAATCATAAGTCTGCTTTTTATGTCTGTGAGTCTATTTCTGTTTTGTAAATAAGTTCATTTGTATAATATTTTTTAGATTCCACATGTAAGTGATATCATATGACATTTATCTTTCTTGGTCTGACTTCACTTAATATGATAATTCTAGGTCCATCCATGTTGCTGCAAATGGCATTATTTCATTCTTTTTGATGGTTGAGTAATATTTCTCTCTGTGTGTGTGTATGTGTGTGTGTGTGTACGTGTGTACACACACAACATCCTCTTTATCCATTCGTCTGTCAGTGGTTATTTAGGTTGCTTCTATGTCTTAACTATTGTAAATAGTGCTACTGTAAACATTGGGGTGCATATATCTTTTTGAATTATAGCTTTATATGGATATGTGCCTAGGAGTGGGATTGCTAGATCATATAGTAGCTCTATTTTTAATTGTTTAAAGACCCTCCATAGTGACTGCACCAATGTCTTAATACATTCCCACCAACAGTGTCGGGGGGCAGGGTTCTTTATCCTCCAGCATTTATTATTCATAGACTTTTTAAATTAAAATATTTTCTATTCTTTTTCTCCTTACCTCTTTTTTGGCATCATTCCAAACCCACTCTCAGAACTAAGGGACCTGGTCTCCCTAACAGACTGGTAGATTGAAACTTCAAAAGTACCTGTGTATCCACATGTCTCTCTCTGCTGCTAGGGGTGAGTGTATATTATTCAGAGAAGGGCAGTTTCCACTGTGTGGCTCCTAAGTCCTCATGCTTGGAATGAAATCCCACCTCTGCAGCAGCCTTCCCCAGGCTCAGCTTTGCTGTCCACAGAATGGCAGGATAGTACCTGCCTTGTAGTATTGTCATAAAGATGACATTTGCCGGGGCTTCCCTGGTGGTCGAGTGGTTCAGGATCCGCCTTGCTATACAGGGATCTTGAGTTCGATCCCTGGTCAGGGAACTAAGATCCCACATGCCTCTGAGCAACTAAGCCTAATTGGTGCAACTAGACAGTTGGTGCACTGCACAAAAAGATCCCACGTGATGCAACTAAGACCTGATGCAGTCAGATAAATAAAGAGATATTTTTTAAAATATAACCTTTGAGAAGTTTGCGGTATGAGACCTGTCACTTACTGCAAATATTTTATAAATAGTCAAAAGTTATAATTACTATTAAATCTCCAAGTCACTGACAGCGTGGTAAAGGGCTAAATATGGATGGGAATAGCTACAAAAGATAATATGTTTTCTGGGTTGCCAAATTAAGTTGAAACCAGTTTTCACATTAACAGCAGGAGGCACTTGCTAAGTTAGAAAACACAGCTACCAACAAGGTTCCAAAAGAAGATCTTTGAGGCTGATGCTCATTTCATGTGTCATATTCACTTTGGGTGAAAACTTTTACTGAAATGTGCGAGTCTCATTGAATTTATTTATTTTTCCCTCTCTTGTCTACCCAGCTGTTATTATGTGTATCCTCAGAGGTAGAAACTTTCTGACCAGGGCTTGTTGGTCAGGACAGAAGTTTCATGCTTTGATTTCGTTTTGTGTCTGAGGTTGTAACGAAGAGTTCAAGGGAAGAATTGTTGGATGCTCTAGGGAGAGTATAGACGTCACTTTTATTTCTATCTCCTGTAAAGTGACAAAGAACAGCAGTGCTAATAAGTGATACTGTGTCTAGTCAGGATCAAAAAAATAATTCACTGTTTCTGAAGAAAGTGAAGCCTTTGAGGAAGGCAGCTTTTTTTTATAAATGAAAGATTCTAAGACTTCCAGTAAAAAAAAATTTTGGTAACGTCTGTATTCCTTCATTTACACTTTTAGTAAACATCTCTTGAACATCCTCTTTGAGCCAGTTTCCTGTTATAGTAAGAATGTTATAAAAACGAGGGAGATGGCTCAATTGACTTCTATAATTTAGGAGGGGTTTGAAAAGAGGCTAATTACGGGTGAATGGACTGGGTTTAGATAAAGTCACAAGGGATGGTGCAGTCCCTGGGGCACTGTGACAGTGGGGAGATATTTACCACCTCTTGGCCTCAATGAACAAGGGAAGGAGTGAGTACTGGGACCTGGAGAGGGGCCAGTGTGACCAGGCTCCCCTTGGGAGGTGCAGTGAGCTATAGTTGATCAGAATGACCTGCTGGGGAGGGAGCTGAAGAAGATGAATTCCAATGTCACTCCTCTGCTGTCCCCTGAAACTCCTGCTGGTGCTGCCTATTGGCAGATCCCTCCTAAAGCCAGAGAAAAAGGGAGCTGATTTGTGCAGTTCACAGAGGTCAGTCTCGCAGGTCTCAGAGTAAGGTGGAGTAGGTGCTGGAAAGGGAAAAGGGAAGAATCCAGCGCCACTGTGACCTCCCTCAAGACACTCAGTCTAATGGTAGAAGGCTGACACAAGAGCAGGTAAATGTCAGCACTCACTATAATTAACATGCTACTGAAACTTACAAAATAATGTGAGACCCCAGAGGACAAAGCTACCAGCTCTGCTATTAGGCAACATTTATTCTGGATTTCAAATAATGAGTGCAAGTTTGCTGGGTGACAAGGGCAGGCAGAGGAAGAGGAAAAGGCAGAAATACTCAAATCTTGTTTACAGATCATCAGTGTGACTCCAGAGCAAGGTGTATAGGACATGGGAAAGGATTTGGAATTTTGCAAGGCTTTTCTTGGATTGTTGGAGAATCTTATCCAGACCTACCACAAAGTGTTTAGTAAGCAAGTGTAAGATGCTATGACATGCCAGCTTCATGAGAGGTGTCGGTTGTGTTCACTGCTGTGTGTGCAACCACTGGAACAGTGTTTGGCATCTGTTCCCCACTCAACAGCTCTTTGGAGAACAAATGAGCAAGAGAACAAAAGATCTGTTGTATTTGACCTAAGTCCCATGACTTTGTTTTGATTTATTAAAATTAAATTTGATACCCATTAGCCAGGTGGCGCAGTGATAAAGAATCAGCCTTTACCACCAGGAGACTTGGGTTCAATCACTGGATCGGGAAGATTCCCCAGAATAGGAAATGGCAACCCACTTCAGTTTTCTTGCCTGGGAGAACTCGTGAACAGAGGAGCCTGCTGGGTCCATGGGGTCGCAAAGAGTCAGATGATTGAGCACGCACACACACACACACAGAGCAAGTAATACTGTTTTGATTCTCTCTTTCTGAGCTCAGTTCAGTTCAGTTCAGTTCAGTCACTCAGTCATGTCCAACTCTTTGCGACCCCATGGACTGCAGCACGCCAGGCCTCCCTGTCCATAGCCAACTCCCAGAGTTTACGCAAACTCATGTCCAGTAAGTCGGTGATGCCATCCAGCCATCTGTCCTCTGTCATCCCCTTCTCCTCCCACCTTCAATCTTTCCCAGCATCAGGGTCTTTTCCAAGGAGTCAGTTCTTCACATCAGGTAGCCAAAGTATTGGAGCTTCAGCATCAGCATCAGCCCTTCCAATGAATATTCAGGACTGATTTCATTTAGGATTGACTGATTGGATCTCCTGCAGTCCAAGGGACTCTCAAGAGTCTTCTCCAACACCACAGTTCAAAAGCATCAATTCTTCAGCACTCAGCTTTCTTTATAGTCCAACACTCACATCCATACATGACTACTGGGAAAACTATAGCTTTGACTAGATGGACCTTTGTTGGCAAAGTAATGTCTCGGCTTTTTATTATGCTGTCTAGGTTGGTCATAGTTTTTCTTCCAAGGAACAAGCGTCTTTTAATTTCATGGCTGCAGTCACCATATGCAGTGATTTTGGAGCCCAAGAAAATGAAGTCTCTTTACTGTTTCCATTGTTTTCCCATTTTATTGCCATGAAGTGATGGGACCAGATGCCATGATCTTAGTTTTCTGAATGTTGTGTTTTAAGTGAACGTTTTCACTCTCTTCTTTCACTTTCATCAAGAGGCTCTTTAGTTCTTCGCTTTGTGCCATAAGGGTGGTATCATCTGCATATCTGAGGTTATTGATATTTCTCCCAGCAGTCTTGATTCCAGCTTGTGCTTCATCCATCCCAGTGTTTCTCATGATGTACTCTGCATATAAGTTAAATAAGCAGGGTGACAGTCTACAGCCTTGACGTACTCCTTTCCCAATTTGGAACCAGTCTGTTGTTCCGTGTCCAGTTCTAACTGTTGCTTCCTGACCTGCGTACAGATTTCTCGGGAGGCACGTAAGGTGGTCTGGTATTCCCATCTCCTGAAGAATTTTCTACAGTTTGTTGTGATCCACACAGTCAAAGGATTTGGCATAGTCAATAAAGCAGTAGTTGTTTTTCCTGGAACTCTCTTGCTTTTTCAGTGATCCAACGGATGTTGGCAATTTGATCTCTGGTTCCTCTGCCTTTTCTAAATCCAACTTGAACATCTGGAAATTCACAGTTCACATACTGTTGAAGCCTGGCTTGGAGAATTTTGAGCATTACTTTGCTAGCCTGTGAGATGAGTACAATTGTGTGGTAGTTTGAACATTCTTTGTCATTGCCTTTCTTTGGGATTGAAATGAAAACTGACCTTTCATTTTCATTTTCAGTCCTTAGTCCTTTGGCCACTGCTGAGTTTTCCAAATTTGCTGGCATGTTGAGTATAACACCTCTCAGCTCAGGGGTAAAGAATCTGTCTGTAATGCAGCAGACGGGGGTGCAATCTCTGGGTTGGGAAAATCCCCTGGAGAAGGAAATGGCAACCCACTCCAGTGTTCTTGCCTGGAAAATCCCATGGACAGAAGAGCCTGGCGAGCTACAGTCCCTGGGGTTGCAAAGAGCTGGACAGGTCTTAGGAACTAAACCACCACAAAAGACAGTGGTTTTGTGCAAGAAGCACAAGATGAGGAGCCCAGATATCTAGTCATCACTGGAAGCATCATTAACCTTCTGTGTCTCAGCTCTCTTGTCTCTAGAGTGGAAATTGTTCTCTTTTCCTCAGCTCTCTCATAAGATTATTGTGAAGATCAAAGGTGCTTTCATAGGTATAAAAAATCTTGACAGTTAACATGTCTCCTTCTCCTGCATCACTAGCAACTGAGATGGGCCACATAAGCGAATTTTTCAAATAATTAAATCTGTTGCGTTAAACAAGAGTTTCTCAGTCTCAGCACTATGTATATTGGGGGTCAGAATATTTCTCTCTGTGTGTGTGTTGGGGACAGAGTGGCTGTCCTGTGCATTGTAAGATGTTTTACAGCATCTCTGACTTCTACTCACTGGCACCCCCCCGCCCCACCCCCACCGCTAATTGCAACAACCAAAAAATGTCTCCAGACTTTGCCCAGTATCCTCTAGAGGGCAAGGCCATCCCCTGGTTGAGAACCACTGCACTCATCATTCTTTTTTGATCTTAGTCATTTTAGATGGAAATCTTTCTCAAATACGTTGATCACATCCCTGACCTGTTAAACATGGGCTTCTGGGTTGCTCCACTAGCATACTGGCATCCCATCTTTGAGACATGATAGACTTATGTCCCTGTATCCCTACTCTCTCCTATTTTCATAGATGTTGTATCTGTATTGTATGCTTTTGATTTTCCCTCCCTCTCTTCCTGTGAGGCTGACAGCTGTCATTTTCCCATAAACATCAAAGTGTACTAATTTGCTGATCTACTGAAGATTTTAACAACAGCTAGCCAGATTTCATAGAATGTATCTAATGTGAGGATCAACTCGCTCCCTGGGTTGGACGTACAGGAGCCTGGCAGACGGACTCGGTTTATTTGAGCCATGCAGTGTGCCGTGCGCTAAGTCACTTCAGTTGTCTCCAGTTCTTTGCCAGGTTCTTTCGTCCATGAGATTCTCCAGGCGAGGATACTGGAGTGGATTGCCATGCCCTCCTCCAGGGGATCTTCCCTACCCAGGGATTGAACCCACCTCTCTTATGTCTCCTCCACTGGCAGGTGGGTTCTTGACCATTAGCACCACCTGGGAAGAGCCATGCAGAGGCTCTTATCCTTCACTTCTCAATGCTTCTCCCCTTAGGGACACTTGCCAGGTCACATGGTGATTTCACAACTGTTATTAATATGGCCATGATATTACCCACATCAACTTTCCCATATCCTGATTTTAGAATGAAAGAAGAGAAGGATGAAAAATATCTGGTAGTAGTTCAAACATTCCTTTCAATTGGGTACAAACATTTCTGAAGACCATTAGTTTTTTTTCCAGTCTCACCACCCTCCTCACTCTTATATCCATTGAGAAATTATACATGGAGATCATATATCATTTATGTCATCTAAGAAGCTGCCCAGAGCCTGGTGTGATGTCAATAAGATGTTCTTTGATATTTTAAATAAGTCTCATGTTAGCACCTAGGATAGTGACGTAGTACCAGACACATACTAGGTTCTCAAAAAAATGCTTATGGAATAAAACATAGGAATGAATAACAAGAATATAAACTCACTTCTGGTTCAGTGGTAAAGAATCCTTCTGCCAATGCCGGAGACACAGGTTCAATTCCTGGGTCGAGAATATCCCCTGGGGAAGAGAATGGCAACCCATTCCAGTATGCTTGCCTGGAGAATTCCGTGGACAGAGGAGCTTCATAGTCCATAGGGTCGCAAAGAGTCAGACATGACTTAAGAGACTGAACAAGAACAACAAACCTCACTTCCCAGTTGTCAGTATGAAGAAAATTCATGGAAGGTATGACAAGTCAGAGACTTCAAAAAATCCAGATGAGGAAAGTGGTTTGTAATGAAAACACAGGCTAATCTTTCATGTCACAGATAAAGAGAGAAGTGCAGATGTCCTGAGGGGGCAGGGGGTGGGGAAATAAAATGACTAACCAGCATTCTGTTTCCTGTTCTGCATGGTTCTTCTTTTAAGTTTGCAGACTGGGAATGGCCCAGCAGATTCCAGCTCACAGAGAGAATCCACCTCCTCTTCTTCCCTCTGTTGCAAATGCTTGTGTTTTTCACTGGACGGGAAGAAAGGTTCCGACTCTCAGTGTCCCCCTGCCACCAGTGGATAAAATCTGTCAGTGGATAGAATCTCAGTGATCTCTAACCACAGTTTGCCCAGGTAGTTAGGCTATTTCTGTCCACTATAGCAAGGAATAAACTCTCACACCACAATAAAGCAACCTGTCGGGGAACTCTTAGCTGAACGGTGTGCAAGGTTGGAAAAAAGCATTTCATTTAAAAATGGCTCTGTATATAATTTTTAAAAGGGATCCATGTCCAATAAGACTCTGAACACTGGGAAGAAAAAACAGCATTTGACTCACTGCATTCTCTCAAGGTTATGTCTGGTCTTGACATTCCCCATGGGTGACAGGGTTTCAGATGGTGATTCTGAACCAGCCAGACCCCTTGAGAAAGGAGGCCAAGATGACCAATTTCCACCAGGGACTGTGAAACCTGAGATCACTGCTGGTAGCATGATCACCCACAGGGCATGGCCTGGGGTCTGAGCTAATCCCTGAACGGAATGAACCCAGGGATACTGTGACTTATACTTGCAGATTTCGTCTGGTCATTGCAGTGAGGCATTCTGTTAAAGAAGTCAAGACAATCTGACCTGGCCAGAGACAAGAAAATAGCCAGTCCTTGAAAGATAAATTCTTAGAGCATAGTAACCACATGTTTGTATTTTCAAAAAGGCAACATTAGTCAGAAAAAAATATCTGTGTGTCTCTTGGGTTCTGCAGTCTTGTGGTATTTCAGATAGGTTAATTGGGCTGGGTTAATGGTTCTTTTTATTATGGTGACTTTCAGCCATGCAGAAGGCATTTGATTAAATCATGGGCTGCTCTGGGTGAAAGTTATCACTTCTCTGGCATTTAGCCTCCCCAGAATACAGCAGGAATTACATGGGTGACTTGGGAGCATGGTGGGGACTTGGCTTTGTTTTGTCTACATTCACAACAAAGAGCAGCAAAGTGCCTTTTCTAATGAGCTGATTACAAAGGATCTAGGGCCATTTCTTGAAGCCAGGTGTATCTGGAGTCTGAGCAAACAGGAGGGTGATGTGCGATGAATTCAGCTTAGGCAGGGCTCAGCATTAGAGACCGGTTAGAAAATGAGGAATGAAGGGTATAGAGGTGGGAGTTGAGCCACTGCTGAATTCTGCGTTGAATTCCTACATTCTACTTGAATCCAAGGTCTCCTAAAAGACTCATTGGACAGTGGGTTCTGGGGCTAGAAAGAATAACTCTTATGCAAATAGACTGAGTTAAAGAGGTCCTGCTGCCCATTTTGTAATTATTTATTGAGTACTTGCTAGGCTCTGGTCACTTTTATGTATGTGATTTAAGAGAATTTTTACAAGCCTTTGGGACATTGAACTAGTATTTTTATTTTTAAAGATGGGATAATGGGAGGCTGGCCATTTTCATATAGGTGATTTAGGAGAATTTTTACAAACCTTTCAGATCTGAATTATCTTTATTTTAAAGGGGAGATGGGGACTTCATCCCCATTCATCTTGCACACTGTGGCCTGAAACTTGACCTGTCGCAGGGCTTTATTTGAAACTGGCAAAACTCAATTTGAAAATAGGTTTTCTGTTTTGCCCTTTTATATTAAAGTTCTTCTTATGCTTCATAGGTTAAATTAACTTTTGAGACCTAGCCTAGAAAACAGAACACTAGAAATAGTTTTGATGAGGAAATATCTTCTCATTGCAAATATGAATAGTTGTTAAAATGTAACTTGTAACCACATATGTGTACACTAGTTATGAAGAATAACTTTTGTATATTATAAGTAAATATGTGTGTACATGTGTATATTATAGTTACTTATTGATCTTGTATTCACTACATTGAGAAAAATTCTGAAACAGATCTTAAATGGTTAACAATAGCTTTTTCTGGACAAGAAAATTTAAGGTAACTTCATTTTGTTCCTTCTTTTTTTCTTTCTCTGCTAATTTTTTTTCCCCCCATGGGGCTGGAGCACGAATGATCATCCTTAGGAAGAAGAGAAATAAAGGAGATGGTGCACACCTGGCTCTTTAAAGATTTGGGTGTATTTAGATTTTGCTCCTTCTATAGCCCATCCCTCCATCTGTATTGGTTTCATCACAATAATGTGGTTTAAGCAATCAGTTTGAAAGTGATTCTGTAAGGTTATTAATTTAACGTCTGTGTGGATGTCAACATTCCAGAGGCATCGACTCAGAAGTACTGAGGATGATAATTAGGATTGAGAGAATATTCAGGGAGATATTGGGAAGAAATACGAGAAACCAAAAGGAAGATACAGAGCTACTCGGTCTCTAGGACTGTCTCCAGGAGACTTCAGTTTGGGGGAGGTGACCAGCATGTACAGGAGGAAAGAATCACCCATCGTCAATCATAGCCTCTGAAATCAATCTGGGAGAGGGACAAAGGGCGGATCTCGGAGCATGAGAAGGACCCTAGAGAGATGGGAAAACACAGCCAAAGAGACTAAGGAAAGACCAGCTCTGAGTTGTCTGCTAGAAAGTTGGAGAAACAGCACCGCCCTACAGTGGGCACTGGTGCGTTTGAAAGGCTTGTTGTGTGATGTGATCATGGAGGAAGCAGAGGGATTCTTAGAACTCATGTCGTGGGAAGAAATGGGGTGAGAGGGTGGAGGAGGAGGGAGTGAGCCTCAGGACAGAGGGAATGGAAACAATTTAGATACGTGTTATTAATTATTGTCTCCAAAGAGCCTGATGTGGCAAGATGGATGATGACACGGGGGGTGGGGGGGGTATTACTTCAATCCTTTGCAATATAGCACACGTCTCTTCCCGAGTGGCATGAGTCATAGTCTCTGGAACTTTCTTGTTTCCAACAAGGAGGCTGCAGTGCTGATAGCAGCTATTGGGAAGATTGACTGTTATATCTCTGCCATTTTTGCAACTGTTTTTCACCCTCCTGTCAACCCCAGCCTGCAAGACCCCAGGGTGGAAATAGTCACTGCAAACTAATACTTGACATAGAGAGGATTGATTCTAGAATGATTTTTCAGAACTTAAGTTATATTCTCAAATGAGTGGTTTCTGGCCCATGTTCCCAAAACCCTCCTCTACATCTTTCATCTTTTATATACAACAGATGTGGCCAATTTTCTCATAGATGGAATCTATTTTATTTGCAGGCATCTATGGCTTAAACATTATCATTGTCGTGATGGTGGTTGTCATTGTCATTTAAACTTCACCTGCTTCTAAGAAGTGTTTGAGACAATTTTCTTGGATACAATGGAACCTTTTAACAAGACTGAAATGCAAGAACTTTTGCACAGAAAGGATAGTTATAAACTGTCAGCCCAAGTGTTGTGTTTCCCATTCTGGGCATTTTCTTCTTGGGGCATAGCAGACAATTGATAACTATTTTGGAATTAAATATAAGTGGGTTTTTATTTATTTTTGGTTGCCCCGGGTCTTCGTTGCTGTGTGTGCTTTTCTCTAGTTGTGGAGACTGGAGGCTACTCTCCACTTGTAGTGCATGGACTTCTCATTGTGGTGGCTTCTCTTTGTTGTAGAACACAAGCTTAATGCACACAAGCTTCAGTAGTTGCAGCGTGTGGGCACAGTAGTTGTGGCACATGGGCTTAGTTGCTTCACGATATGTGGAATTTTCCCAGACCAGGGGTCAAACCCAGGTCCCCTGCATTGGCAGGTGGACTCTTTGCCACTGGACCACCAGGGAAGTCCAAGTATAAGTGGGTTTTGATTTCATGTGACTCATTTCTCTGTTGCCTATTAGTGTCATATACATTGATCGATTTATCTTCCTTTTCTGGGGCCTGGCCTTGGTCAGTTGGTTAATTCATTTGTTTGCTAACCAACTGAATACATGCTAAATGTCAGAGTATGTGAGGCACAGTAAGAACATCACTATTATATGTTCTCATCTCAGCAGCAGCATCAGGAACATAAACTTCCCCAAATACCTGCTGTCACCAGCAGTGACACCAAAGGTAAATTAGGAACCAACTGTTTACAAGGCAGCTTAACCTTAAGACACAAAAAACATGTCTTCATACATACAAAAACAAGTAGGGCATTCTATTTAAAAGTTAACAGTACAGAATGTGATACTTTATAGTTTACTGTAAATAAATTATTTAACCATTTGCACAGAAATGGTATAAAATATGTCTTGCCACTGTTTCCATTTTGGCATTGAGAAAACTGAGTCCTGATACTCAGAATTTACAAACATAATGTGTCAGTCCAGGTTCTCTGGAGAAACAGAGGAACAGACCCTGTAGGGAAAAGAAAGAGATCAGGGTAGATGGATACATACATACATCAGTTCAGTTCAGTTCAGTCACTCAGTCGTGTCTCACTCTTTGGAATCCCATGAACTGCAGCACGCCAGGCCTCCCTGTCCATCACCAACTCCCAAAGTCTACCCAAACTCATGTCCATTGAGTCGGTGATGCCATCCAACCATCTCATCCTCTGTTGTCCCCTTCTCCTCCTGCCCTCAATCTTTCCCAGCATCGAGGTCTTTTCCAATGAGTGAGCTCTTCGCATCAGGTGGCCAAAGTATTGGAGTTTCAGCTTCAACATCAGTCCTTCCAATGAACACCGAAAGGCCATCTCCTTTAGGATGGACTGGTTAGATCTCCTTGCAGTCCAAGGGACTCTCAAGAGTCTTCTCCAACACCACAGTTCAAAAGCATCAATTCTTCAGCGCTCAGCTTTCTTTATAGTCCAATTCTCACATCCATACATGACCACTGGAAAAACCATAGCCTTGACTAGACAGACCTTTGTTAACAAAGTAATGTCTCTGCTTTTTAATATGCTGTCTAGGTTGGTCATAACTTTCCTTCCCAAGGAGTAAGCGTCTTTTAATTTCATGGCTGCAATCACCATCTGCAGTGACTTTGGAGCCCAGGAAAATAAAGTCAGCCACTGTTTCCCCATCTATTTGCCATGAAGTGATGGGACCAGATGCCATGATCTTAGTTTTCTGAATGTTGAGCTTTAAGCCAACTTTTTCACTCTCCTCTTTCACTCTCATCAAGAGGCTCTTTAGTTTTTCTTCACTTTCTGCCATAAGGGTGGTGTCATCTGCATATCTGAGGTTATTGATATTTCTCCTGGCAATCTTGATTCCAGCTTATGCTTCCTCCAGCGCAGCGGCTCTCATGATGTACTCTGCATATAAGTTAAATAAGCAGGATGACAATATACAGCCATATCAACTATTAGCTGTAAGGAACTAAGCCACACAATTATGGAGGCTGAGAAATTCAGGTTCTATTGTCTGCAAGCTGGGGACAAAGGAGAACTTATTTCCACTCCAAGTCCAAAAGCCTGAGAACCCTGAGAGCTGGTTCAGTCCAAGTGAGAAATCCAAAAGCGGGAGGAGACTGATGTCCCAGCTCAAAGACAGAGAGAGAGAATTCTTTCTCACTCACGCGTTTGATAGATTAGCTAAGGCACACCCACCCTGGGGGAACTTCCCTGGTGGCTCAGTGGTAAAGAATCCGCCTGGAGCCCATTATACAGAGTGAAGTAAGCCAGAAAGAAAAACAACAATACAGTATACTAATGCATATATATGGAATTTGAAAGATGGCAACGATAACCCTATATGCGAGACAGAATAAGAGACACAGATGCATAGAACAATTTTATGGACTCTGAGGGAGGGAGTGAGGGTGGGACGTTCTGGGAGAGTGGCATTGAAACATGTATATTATCATATGTGAAACAGAACACCATTCCATGTTCGATGCATGAGACAAGGGCTCAGGGCCGGGGCAATGGGATGACCCAGAGGGATGGGATGGGGAGGGGGGTGGGTGGGGGGTCCAGGAAGGGGAACACATGTGGACCCATGGCTGATTCATGTCAATGTATGGCAAAAACTATTACAATATTGTAAAGTAATTAGCCCCCAACTAAAATAAATCAATTTATAAAAAAAAAGAATCCGCCTGCAATGTGTAAGATGTGGGTTTGATCCTTGGGTGGGAAGATCCCCTGGGGGAGGAAATGGCCACCCACTCCAGTATTCTTGCCTGGGAAATCCCATGGACAGAGGAGGCTGACAGGTTATAGTCCATGGACCTACAAAGAGTTGGACACGAATGAGTGACTAAACAACAACCCACACTGGGGAGGGCTATCTGCTTTACTCAGCCCACTGATCCCAATGTTCATCTCATCCAGAAACACCCCCACTGGCACACCTAGAAACAGAGTTTAACCAGATATCTGGTGACCCTATCAAGTTGACACATAAGATTAACCGTCAGGTGTTCTTACCTGAGATTGTACCTCGTGATGCTGCTGCTGGTGCTGCTGCTGCTAAGTCACTTCAGTCGTGTCCGACTCTGTGCGACCCCATAGACGGCAGCCCACCAGGCTCCCCCGTCCCTGGGAGAGAGCTAACAGTCCTGTGCCTTTCCACAAGGTTTCTCATTGAAAATACCAGCCACCCCCAACCCTACTCAGTTTGGACAAAAGCTTAGATATGTTTAGATGTGTGTTATCTGCAGGTGGTTCCTGAAGAAGTATCCGAGAGAGTCCTATCTCTCACCAGAGCAGCTACAGTGGCCAGGGGCTCTCCTACCTCCCTGAATGCTGCCTGCTCTGCCTCATCAAAGCCACACGATGAGCCTGCACTCAGCTTCTCACCACATGGCATCCCTGTTCAATTCTCAGCAACGCTGCCACACTCTCCTCGCCCCAGTTGCCACATTTTTTCAGGAATTCCCACTGGCCCGGGACTCCTGCAGGGATGGGCAGAACAAAGGATAAAGGCAGGATGTACCTTGTGCCTCCAAAGGCTCAGATTCCAGCCCCATGGGGGATGGGACTACTCAGGCCACCAGTGTGTGTCCAGGGCCCAGGCCAGTCCACTTACCCGTGCTGGGCAATTAATCAGCCTTTGGTAAAAGAAAGGAAGGATAGGGTGGGGAGAGGATGTCTAAGAAGGAAGAAGATAGGGAAAAAAGGGGAGAAAATAAAAGAAAGGAAAAGTGAGAGAAAGGAGGGAGGGAAGAAGAAAGAAACATGAGAAAATTAAGAGGAGGAAAGAGAAGAAACAGAGGACTTCCCCGGGGGTCCAGTGGCTAAGACTCCACACTCCCAAGGCAGGGGGCCCACGTTTTCCTGCGTGCCACAACTGGGACCCAGCACAACCAAATAAATAAAAATTAGAAAGAGAGAGAGAAGGAGCAGAAAGAGCCAATAAAGGAAGCGAGAACGGTGCTGGACTGGAATTGAACAGTAAAGTTGGATGATGGCTGGTCCAGGTAAAGAGAAAAGACAGGCGTCTCCTAGCTCAGCCCTTAGCCAGCTACGGGACCTCACACAAGTCAGCCAGCCTTTGTGGACTGTGCCCGGAGGTCTTGCTTGTAACTGTATAGAATCAGACCAGATAGAATCATCTGATGGAGCCCCTGTGTCCATCCTGGTCCTCTGAGGATCAGCACAAGCCTTGTGGCCACCCACACTGACTCGGTCCTATTTGCTGTGCACTTCACCCAGTCTTCATCTTGCTGTTATTTGTTGTTCAGTCACTAAGTTTTGTCTGACTCTTTGCGACCCCATGGACTATAGCCTGCCAGGCTTCTCTGTCTATGGGACTTCCCAGGCAAGAATACTGGAGTGGGTTGCCATTTCCGTCTCCAGGGGATCTTCCTGATGAAGCGATCAAACCCACATCTCGTGCTTCAGCAGGCAGATTCTTGACCACTGAGCCACCAAGAAACCCAGTCTTCATCTTAATGGATACATAGTTGTCCTAGATGAACTTAGGGAGGAAAACACAATGACAGTTTCCGTAGCAGCTAAATTGCAGAACATGGAGAGGGTTTGAGAAGGATAAAGCTTATTTCACACAGCCTGCTCTTAAAGCCAAGACATACACAAATGCAAACTTTGGGTTCTGCCCTCTGCCGCACTCAGCCAGAGCCTGACTTGGAAGCTTCAGAGAGGAGAGTGTAAAATGAAATATAGATATTTATAATTGAAGTATCTTTCCCCTTGGGTATCACTTTCCCTTTTTTTTTTTAATGAAAATTCAGTCAACTGAATATTTAGCTCCCCAAGGAAGGCTCCTTGGCTGTCGATTACACCGCGCACATGGGGAAAAGCTCTACCGGAAAATGATGCCCGCTCTCGGCTAATGATCACCTTGCTCGGGATCAGTGTGAGACAAGGTCTTTGAGGTTGGCCCCCTTTCAGCTACGAATTAGGTATTAGGTTCAGAGTATAGCCAAAAGCATTTTGTGTGCGGCTGCAAACCCAATGGGCGCTGGATCCAATTTTATACATGTGCAGGTATATCAAATAAATTTAATTTCCCCATTGAAGGTGCTTGCTTTTAATTCCAGAGCCAGCAGTGCAGAACAGTTTTGAAGATTAAATTTCCATTCCAAGAAAGTAGTTGGGGATAGAACTTCTAAAGCAGGAGTAACCAAAAAGCAAAAGGTTTTCAGTGCTCACAGAGAAGGAAGGGGGGCAGGTACAATGATCTATCGGACAATAGATAGACAAGAAGCCTTCAGTGCAAGATTACTTCTGCCACCTTGTTTCAAGCCAGATAATCGCCTTATTTATAACCAAAGCAAGGCTGGCTTTGATGGCCAGATTGTAGCAGCGGGGACCCTGCTGTCATTCAAAACACCTGCGGCCCCTCTGTGTTATAGGTGGCTGCTCAGCTTCTTAAACATAACTGCAGAATGCACCTGAATTAAGTATAATTTTAAGATCACATCCAAAGGCTTTAAAGAATAATCCTAGACCATTTCCTCCATGAAGCCCTTTCTGATTTCTGCCACTCAGCCACCACCACCTAACTGCTCCTTCCTTCGTCTGGCTCAGTGAGACCCTCTGCACATATCTGTGACAGCAACTATAAGAATAGGTAGTTTTATCTTAGGGTTAAGTTACTCACCTGGGTTCGACCCCTCAGTTGGGAAGATCCCCTGGAGAAGGGAAAGGCTACCCCACTTCAGGATTCTGGCCTAGAGAATTCCATGAACTGTATAGTCCATGAGGTTGCAGAGTCAGACATGACTGAGCAACTGTCACTTTCACTTCACTTTAAGTTACTCAACCTCTGTGTATCTTAAGCTTTATGCATTTTATTTTATTTCTATTTATTTTTGGCTGTGCTTGGTCTTCGTGGCTACTTGCAGGCTTTCTCTAGTTGTGGTGTTGGGGCTTCTCATTGCCAGGGCTTCTCTTCTTGCGGCCAGTGGGCTGTAGAGCTCAGGCTCAGTAGTTGTGGCACATGGGCTTAGTTGCTCGTGGCATGTCGGATCTTCCTGGACCAGGGATCAAACCATGTCCCCTGCATTGGCAAGTGGTTTCTTAACCTCTGGACCACCAGGAAAGTTTCTGTGCATTTTAAACAATGGCCATAATAATAAGGTTGTAAGGATTGAATGAGAAGTACTTAAATCAGTGCTTGACACATGGTAAATATTATAGTACTGGGGAGGGGAAAGCCTGTCTTTGATGCTCTAAAAGTCATCCCAGCTTGGCAAGAAAAAACAGCTGATTGACTTTTGATCCCTTTGTTTAGCTCAGCATTTCATACTCTAAGCCTTGGAATATTTGAGGGGATTCAACAAACTGAACAGGTTAAGTTGTTCCCAATGATTGAGTGCCCGCTGCATACAAGCAGATTCTTTACCATCTGAGTCACCAGGGAAGTCTACTGTTTCAGGTACTTGATATAAAATATTCTATTTCATCCTTTCATAACCCTCTGACTTTTCCCATTCTAAGTATTAGGGAAGTGAGTCTCAAAAGAGTTTAATAACTCACTTACGATGATACTTGGTGACCCAGGATTCAAACATCACTTTCCATCTCCATGCTGTTTCCTTCCCTCAGCCTCCTGCGTGTCGCAGGGGTTGAACAGTTGGATCACGTGCTGCCACACTCTGCTGTGCTCTGCCCACCCACACAGAGCAGCCTCCTCACATGATGTGGGAAATTCCTAGTCAGCCAGACTGGCTGTCCTTCTGTCCCAAAGGCCAGAAACTCAGCTCAGATTAAGAGACTGGAGGACATTTGCTCAGCTTATCTTCCATCCATCCTCTCATCCTGAAACCTGGAGTGTGGGATTGCCCTCATTAGCACTGCCTGCTCCCAGTCACCAAATTAGTGATGAGACCAACAGCATGCTAGATCTCTAAAGCCTTCCCCCCAAGTCTCCATCTGAAGCTCATGGTATCCTTGAAAAATAATCCTTTTGAAAGTTTACACTTCATCTCAGGTAATTCTAAGGGACTAAGCTGCTGTGTGTGTTTTTGTTTTAATATTTATTTGTTTGGCTGTGCTGTCTCTTAGTTACAGCATGCAGGATATTCTGGAATCTTTGATCTCTGTTGCGGCATGTAGGATCTTCAGGTGTGGCATGTGGGATCTAGATCCCCAACCAGGGATCGAACCCTGACCCTCTACACTGGGAGTGTGGAGTCTTAGCACTGGACCACCAGGGAGGTCCCTAAGCTGCTGCTTCAAATAAGAGCAGACTGAGCCTCGTATCTTACAGACAGTACCAAGAAATCCTGGCATCACTGCATGGCTTTTGTTGAGGAGCGGCTACCTGTCATTAAAATTATCTTTCCTGCTTTCTAAAATAAAAATATCTTTCACAAAGTACTATCGTGTAGGATATCCAAAGTGATTTATGAGAACAAAAACTTCAGCAAAAGAAAATTATGTGTGTGTGTATATACAGACATACATATCTCCTCCCTTTTATTTAAAAAAATGAAATAATTGTCAGTTCAAGTGGTATTTTGATAATAGGGGCAATTCCACTCAGCGGATGGTTCTTGAGCATGAACAGATTCTCATGAATAAAGAGGTGCTCCTAGCTGTATTTATCTTAAAATGGATTTGTTTTAGTGAGCTGACTATTTTAAGGAGAAGTATATATTAAGTTAAAAGAGTATTTTAGCAAGAAAGCTTTCTAGTGCTTTTGGTCATTTGGCACCAATCAAAATCACTGCAGATGGTGACTGCAGCCATGAAATTAAAAGACGCTTACTCCTTGAAAGGAAAGTTATAACCAACCTAGATAGCATATTAAAAAGCAGAGACATTACTTTGCCAACAAAGGTCCGTCTAGTCAAGGCTATAATTTTTCCAGTGGTCATGAATGGATGTGAGAGTTGGACTGTGAAGAAAGCTGAGCGCTGAAGAATTGATTCTTTTGAACTGTGGTGTTGGAGAAGACTCTTGAGAGTCCCTTGGACTGCAAGAAGATCCAACCAGTCCATCCTAAAGGAGATCAGACTGATATTTTAATTGGCTTCCATTTATTGCACTTGTTTTCAGAAGAGGGTGTTCATCTTCTGATTTTTTTTTTTTAAATAGTCACCTATTCACTAACTGTTTTATCAGATAGTGGCCAAAATGAAGAGTGGACTAAGGCCCGGTTAGCAGATAAACAGTCATGATTGCCACTGGATCCTTTCCATGCCCAGGGCAGACATCAAAAATCAATCTGATCCAGCCTTCTTCTCAATACCACCCTCTGGAAGCCACCACAAGCCATCAGTGTTGGCCACAAGTCTGATCCTGGACTATTCGTTCTTAAGTTTCTTCGTAGTTGGAGCCAAAGCTCATACAGCAGTAGTCAAGAATAAGAACAGAATTCCACGTGGCTTAATCAAGATAGAAATATTCACTGTGGAAATCATACCATGTGATCCCTGTATTATGAACAGAAGTGGAATAGTAGCTTTTCGTGTAGGGAAACAATGAATCATTTGGAAAGCAATTAATCATGAGGCCTTATTTAGGGTAAGTAAAAGCACAGTTTTTACTGGATATATATTTCATGTCTTCCCTTGGTGAAATGTCCCTGTCCACCTATCTCCAGAGCCACCACTGTCCCATTCTGCCTCTTAGGATCTCTCACCTGAACTTCTATAATAATTCCAACCAACCTTAAGCTCCTGTGTCTCTTTTCCATAATTATTGTTCATTGTATGTGAGTGCCTAGCACCATTTGGCACAGTGAATGAATGTGATTGAATCAGTACTCGCTGAGTTCCTTATCTCCTTTAATTGTATCCTCCATTTAAAAAATGTTTTCATGGGAGTATAGTTGCTTTACAATGTTGTGTTAGTTTCTACTATACAGCAGAGTGAATCAGCCATACATATACATATATCCCCTCTTTTTTGGGTTTCCTTCCCATTTAGATCACCACAACATTGAGTAGAGTTCCCTGAGCTATGCAGTAGGTTCTCATTAGTTATCTGTTTTATGCGTAGTATCAATAGTACGTATATGTCAATCCCACTCTCCCAATTTGTATCCTCCATTGTATAGCCATATGTAAATCTGAACACATCACTTCTTTGCCTAAAACCTTGTCTCCTTTTCACTACTGAGTGAAACCCAGAGTTCTCCCCAGTGATGCTGCCAGCCAGCCAAGCTTTGCACTTTAACATCTAGTGATACCAAACTCTTTGAAGTTCCCCACAGATATCATAATAGTTCATTCCTTTGTGCCTGTTTTCATCCTGTTCCCACTACCTGAAACCCCTTTCCCACCTAACTCTAGTTCAGCCTTCAAAGCTCAGTGAAATTATTATTTCCTTAGAAATCTTTCCCTATATCCCAGAGGTGGGGTCAATGCCTCACGACTGTTTATATTTTTCTTGTAGCATTCAACCATTTGATGTTGTAATGATCTATTTTTAGATCTCCTTAAGTGATTACATTTTTTGCTGCACATTACAGAAAATCCAACTCAGACTAGATTATATTGGTTCATGTAAGTAGAAAGAGGTACAGAGGCTTCAGGTATAGTTTAATACAGAGGTTCATGGGATCACTAGGCTTCACTTTTCTATTTCTCTTGACCCAGTCTTCCTGGCTTTTCCCCAGACTAATCCCTCATGGTATCATAATGATTGCCACAACTCCTAGCACAAGTTTCCTGGTTGATACTTCTCTTCCCCTCGTGAGAAGACAAAAGCTCTGCACTTTCTCAGATTGAGTCAGTGAAAGAATGGTGCCATCACTAAACCAATCATGGGTACAAAGTAGATAGGGAAGTGATGATTTGTTGAGACTCCAAGCCTGGAAGGAGGCTTCCCAGGTGGCACTAGTGGCAAAGAATCCACCTGCCAATGCAGGAGACATAAGAGACCCAGATTCTATTCCTGGGTTGGGAAGACCGGGAGTAGGACGTGGAAACCCACTCCAGTATTCTTGCCTGGGAAATCCCATGGACAGAGGAGCCTGGTGGCTACCGTCCGTAGGGTTACAAAGAGTCAGACCTGACTTAAGCGACTTAACGTGGCACAACACCAAAGCTCAGGTCCTTGTAGGAAGGGGGAAGGTATGAAGAATATTTTGAAGGCCAACAACAGTATCTACTTTACTTTCCAATTAGACCAAGCTCCTAATGGTCACACACGCCCTGCCATATTTATCTTTGGGTTCCCAGCATGTAGCACCATGCTTGATACGTGCAGAGTAGATGATGAATACTCATTGGCTTAGCAGAAGGAAACTAAGCCTGCCTGGAACTGAAAACACATATCTATCTATGCCCATGTTTGTGCATACTCCCTGTTTTAGCCCTGCATATTCCACCTCCGTGCTGACTGCCTCCTCCAGCTACTTCTCAGCCTTCCCCTGTATGAATTCTTCTGCCTGGAGTGGATTCCCGTGCCCTTATCCTGGGTTATTTTTTTCTCAGTCAAAATTCAGCTTCAACCCCACTCACACCCACCCCAGTTCCAAAAAGATCTTCCTGTTTAGAGGCTCTCTGAGGCTTCCCTTACAAGTGGAAGATTCTGTGATAAGTGCACGAACATATCACCAGAAATGATGGAAACATCAAAAGAGGATGGTTTGTCAGCCAGTCCTTTTTTATTAGGTATTCCCAGAAGGTAGCTCCTATATATCTTTTGATTATTCCTCCAGAAGAGAGAGGATAACAGAAGTAGAAAGAGACTAGACTTTACAAACAGGTCAGGGTCAAATCCCGGAGCCATCATCACTTCTTAACTCTTTGAAATGTTGGGCAAGTGACTTAACCTCTGTGAGCTCAGCTCCCTCCTCTGCAAAGTGAGAGATAATCCTCCTCACCTCCTCGGATCACAATAAGGGTTAACAAAAGATAAGCTGTCAGGCATAAAAAGGAACACATATGAGTCAGTTCTAATGAGATGGATGAACCTAAAGAATTAAGTCAGAAAGAGAAAAACAAATATCATGTATTAATGCATATATATGGTATCTGGAAAGACAGTACTGATGAACCTATTTGCAGGGCAGCAATGAAGACATAAATATAGAGAACAGACTTACGGACCCAGGAGAGGGAAGGGATGGGGAAGGTGGAACTAACGGAGAGAGTAGCATGGAAATATATACACTACCATATGTAAAATAGATAGCCAGTGGAAATTTACTGTATGACTCAGGGAACTCAACCCTGCGTCTGTCTTAGCATCCAGATTGCATTATTGATATATACCTAGTATTCTAAGTTCCATAGTAAAAATCTACAGGGGAGCCAGGCTATTAACCAGCTCACTGTGACTGGAGAAGCTCTCCTGAAAACTCATTCAGCCTCACAGTGTCTGAGAGTAGAAAAGTGAGACTCCTTAGTCATCTTTGGTCATTGGTCCAGTTCCCCTCAAAGGAAGTTGTCTTCCTACTTTGACATGCCTTGGATTTGTTTCCTTGGTAAAGCAAAAAATAAACAGCTTGCCACCTGTGATCACTCTGAAGATCCAGGTAGGATTGTTGCAGAAGTCGGGACTGCTGTGGAGTCTGAGGAGTCTCAAGTGTCCTTGGGGTGCTCCAGGCTCTGGGCTCTGGCTTCCACACACGCAGCCTCTCTGATAGAAAATTCAGCGCCATCTCCTATTCCCAGAAATAAGCCTTACCGGAAATAGGAAATAGGCCGGGAAGAGAAGTTGTTCGTTGTCCTCAAACAACTTCAGATGTATCAGTGGACATCCCTGGTTATAAAAATCCAGGCTATTATCTGGTTATTTCTTCAGACTTTTATACCTCCTCTAGACTCCTCTCCATATATTCTGTTTCTTCCCCTTTCTGAGTTTTTGCTACACTTTTCTTTGGAGAACAAAACAGGATTTCTCCCACTGTATGTATCCTTCAGGGCATTTTATCATCAACTTTTGTGGTTTTAACTACTAGTCTCCATCCACCCTGTAGAGTTCATCCCCCCTCCTCCAAAAAAATAAAAAAAACATTGTTTTTACCTTTTTTGACCACACCATGCAATATGTGGGATTTTAGTTCCTTGACCAGGGATCAAACCCATGCCCCTTACATTGGAAGCTCAAAGTCTTAACCACTGGACCACCAGGGAAGTCCCCCAAATTTTTAGCACAGAGATTGTTCCTTCTCTCAGAGGAATTTTAATGCCAGCTATCAATAATCATTACGATAACATATTCATCATATATGTGTATGTGTGTGAATGGATTTTTTTCCCTACAAAATGTACAGAAAGGGCCACCCCATGGAAAGGACTGCAATTGTTTTCAAATTCCAGTGATTAAAAACAAAAGTCAGTGGCTTCCTTTGATACCTGAATGGGAAGAGGACAGATATTTTATGTGATCTTTGCCAATGGATTTCTAATAGAGGGAAAAGCCTGGTAACTCTTAGAGACAATGTTTTTGTTTGTATGTTTTCTTGGAGTATAATTGCTTTACAATATTGTGTTAAGTTTTTGCTGTACAACAAAGTGGATCAGTTATATGTATACATATATCTCCTCCCTCTTAAGCCTCCCTCCCTCCCATTCCCATCCCACCCATCTAGGTCCTCACAGAGCACAGAGGTGTGCTCCCCATGTATACAGCAGCTTTGCACTGGCCATCTGTTTTACACGTGATAGTGTATGTATGTCAATGCTACACTCCCAATTCATCCCCCCCTTCACCCACTGTGTCCACATTAGAGAAAATGTTTTTAACTGTATACTCTTGAGAAAATTCCTGCCCAATGTGCCGTTCTCTCTCTCTCTCTTCATGCAGAATTCTTTCTCTTGGAAAATACAACTACCTTGTGCTCAGCTGTTTAAAGTTTTACCCCTTTCCATTTTCATGAGAAGCACAACCAGAAACAAGAACTTCAGGTCATCTTTCAGGGACCCAAGCCTTCAAAGCTCCACACTGTGGGCATGTGTACAGGTTACTAAGCTAGAAAAACATGACACATAACCCTTAGGACTTGTAAGTAAGGTTGTTTTCCTTCATACAAAAGGAATGTGTGTCCATTGTCTAGAAAGTCTAGACTATACAGATAAGCAAAAGAAGAAAGTAAAAGTCATATCCCGTTCCAGCACGAAGAAATAACCACTGTTAATATTTCATTGCAAATGTTTCTGATCCTTCAGACATATATGTACATCTGGATATACTGTTTTTACAAAAATGAATCAGAGTTTGGGCTTGCTGGCTTTCTTTCTGAATCTCAGTTGCACAGAGCTGAATTAACTGTATTACTTGGTTCATAGCATGCAATTTTTTCAGCTCTCTCAAAGCTCTCTTTATCTCCTCCCACTTAAGCAAAAACTACAATGTTTGACATATAATTAACATATACTATTGTTTTGACTGAGAATGTTTATAATTCATACAAATGATACAGTGTTATAGATGCCATAGTTTTTTTTTCTTTCATTTGACACTGTAAATCTGTGTTGCTATATATATGTGGCTTATGTTGATATATATATATATATATATGCATATAAGTATATATATATATATATATATACATAATTTGATCTTTATGAAAATCCTGAAAACTAAGTGAAACAGATATTATTCTCCCCATATGAATGAAGAAACTAAATTGACTTTGAGAGATGTACTGACCTGCCCAAGTTCACATAGCTAATCGGTGGCCATGCCAAGATCTACAGTCAAGGCTCTTGTTCCCTATCAATATCTCCCCATAGTACTTAAGAGTCAAGATTGTTTCCAACAAAATGCAGTCATCTTAAACTTCTCCATGAGAAAGTTGTTCATGACCTGATGAAAGGTCACATCAAAACGTAATGTTTCCATAAGTCTGGGTTGACCTTTCATTTTTGTCTAAGAAGTAAGCCAGATGGTCCTTTCCTCAAAAAAAAAAAAAAAAATGCAGAGGTATCAGTGTGGCAGGGGTCACTCTTTTCTTTGAACACGGTCATGGGATATAAGTTTCTTTAATGAGTCCTGTTCTGAAGATGGTGATGGCAGACAAATTATGGTTTTCAAGGTGAATCATCTTCTAAACCTGCCCTCAGGTTAGCGATGGGATGAACCATTGTGCCAAAAAGAACAGAAACTTGGATAGGAAGAATGGGAAGCAGACAAAAGTTTCTAGCCATTCTCACATCAGAAAATACCCTGTTAGAAAATGAGTGTGAAATGGCAACCCACTCTTGCCTGGAGAATCCCAGGAACAGAGGAGCCTGGTGGGCTGTCGTCTGTGGGGTCGCACAGAGTCGGACATGACTGACGCGACTTAGCATCAGCAGCAGCAGTTCCCTTTGACCTCTGTGCAGACCATAAGAACACATGTTCAAGAGAAATATTGGACTTTGGCCCCTAAAATCAGTGAATGCTATCCCAGGAGTGGGACTCTTGAGCTGAAGATTGGGTGATTGTGTGCAGGGAAAGGTGAAGCCAAGTTATCAACTCTTGCTGGTTAAGGAAAAGGTGATTGAATGATGGGCTGATAGAGGACTCATTCTTCAACGTAACCTTAATTATATTACAGAATGCTCTTCATCAGCATTTTGTGGACAAGGAGTGAGGAGCTCGGTTGGCTGCTGGTTGGTTCTGGCTTTTTAATCTTGGCATGTCCTTCAGCACCACAGGCAATAGCAGGCAAAACCTGTGTTCTCTGAGCATGTTTTCCTCGTAAAAAGATTCCTTCTGCATAATCCAATTGACAAAGGCTTATAGTCGGTACTTTAAGAAGAATCAGTATTTCAAATATTTTCCCAAATGAGCTCCCCAAAAGTTTCATAGTGATAATAATTATAACTTCTAAATACTGACTGCTTGCTGTGCACCAGGCACTGTGTTTAACAAGCATCATTTTATTTATTCTGGGGGGAAAAAAAAACAAACTTGGGCATAGTACTATTATTATCTCCATTTTGTGGATGCAGAAATTGAGGTTTAGAGATGTGGAATGAGTTGCCCATGGCTACAAAACTAACTGACCAGACTGGAATGCAAATCTAGAACTGTGTAACTCCAAAGATAAATCTCAATGCTCTCAAATTTTGTATGAGTTATCCATTCCTTTGTATGTTACAAATTACAAATTACAAATCAACAACATTCCCATCCCCAAGGCATAAGAATACCCTGGTGTGATGATTTAAGAATGTTCTCAGTCTGTGAACATGAGACCTAATTCCTCTTTCACTTCAGGTACCCTTAATTCAGAAAAGAGTCTGTTTCTTCTTCCTATGGTAACAAAAAAGTTTACTCCCCTATGTTGGTATTATGTTATTATGACTCAAGGGAAAAAAAAAATTAGCCCTAAAAGAACTTAACAAGCCCTGTCACCAGACTCACTCAAAGTATCTTGGAGTCATATTCCCTTAGTATTGGATTTCATCTTCACAATTTACCAACTCTGTGGGCTTGGATATATTAGCAGCCCTCTCTGGACCTCCATGGCCTCATTTATAGATTGACAACTTACAATTGTTATTTAGTTGCTAAGTCATGTCAGACTCTTTTGCAACCACCTCATGGACTGTAGTCCACTAGGCTCCTCTGTCCATGGGATTTCACAGGCGAGAATACTGGAATGGGTTGCCATTTCCTTCTCCAGGGGATCTTCCCAACTCAGGGATCAAACCCATGTCTCCTGTATTGGCAGGTGGATTCTTTAGCACTGAGCCACCAAGGAAGCCTGAAAACTTATAGTGCTACCCACCAAATGCCAATGAGGCTGTTAAAAGGAATATGTTATAAGAACTGAGATTCTTTTGTCACATTTCTTGCATGTCTTTTCCATGGTAGATACTCAAAGAAATATTTATGAAATATTTATTTATTTCATTTTGTATTTATTCATTCCATGTTGATGGAATGAATGCTCTAAGTCAATGGCCAACTTTGCTGCTCATTCTAAAACTTGGTTCACATGAGAGAAAGAAGAGATCCTTCCAAAATCTAGAGAACCCTAGCGGGATGAATGATACAGGTTCCAGGGTTCAGTGTGACTTTGGGCAAGTCATAAGATGTGATTCAGAATCTCAAGGGCCTTACACACAAAATAAGAGGAAATGATGGCTGTTCAACCACGTGGATATGCTTAATGCCACTGAATAAGACATTTAAAATAGTTAAAATGATAAACTCTATGTTATGTATATGTTACCAGAACAAAAAAGAGAAAATAAAGGAAAATCCTAGCAGGCTAGAGTACATTCTTTTTTCTTTTTTTTACTTTTTATTTTATATTGGGGTATAGTTGATTAACAATGTTGTGATAGTTTCAAGTGGACAGCAAAGGGACTCAGTCATACCTGTACGTGTATCCATTCTCCTCCAAACCCCACTCCCATCTAGTCTGCCACATAACATTGAGTCGAGTTATCTGTACTATATGGTAGGTCCTTGCTGGTTATCCATTTTAAATATGCAGTGTGTGCATGTCCATTCCTAACTATCCCTTCCCCCCATCTTGTACTCTAGGAACCATAAGTTGGTTCTCTGTGAGTCTGTTTCTGTTTTGTAAATATGTTCCTTTGAATCATTTCTTTTTTGATTGTGCATATAAGAGATGTTATACAATATTTCTTTTTCTTTGATTTACTTCTTAGAGTACATTCTGATACTGGAATGCCAAAGCTTAAGACAAATAATATCATAGCATGTATGATCCTTGACTATGTGCCAAACACTGCTAAGATATCAGATGTTTGATCTCAGGTGACTTTCTCAGTAGTCCTAGAGATTGGGGTGTTATTATTACCCCCATCTTATAGACAAGGAAACAGCCTAAACTAGTGTTTCCAGAGCTGGGATTTGAACCGATATGTGGCAGGCTGTAGTCTATGGGGTCGCAAAGAGCCAGAGGTGACTTAGTGACTAAATAACAACAAGTGTACATAACTTATTCCAACAATTCACCTAAGTACATATATTATTAGTCATTGTCTTTTTACATATAAAGCAACAGCTGTCCCTAGAATTTGAGTAATTTGTGCAAGACCACAAAGTTTTTAAGTTGCAGAGGCAGAGTGGAATCATGGAAAGTGGCTACCATTTACAGAGCCCTTTCAGTGGGGTCAGTGGGAGGACTGAATGGAATAATTCATCTAAGCATTTAACCCAGAGGCTGACACCAACCCTATGAAAAAGATTCTGTGACTACCATCCTAAATTTACTGACAGGGAAAGTATGGCTTATGGTAGGCAAGAAACTGTCTGAAAATACACAGCTTAAAGTGACAGAGCTGTGGAATCTGTCTTAATGCCAAAGCATAGGACCAATCTTCTGTATCCTCTGACCTCAGAAATTGATTAGAAGTCAGGAGGGTAGGTTTCTGACTTTGTGTGGTCTCCCTGTTGGTTCTGTGCAGGGAACCACTGTTGTCATAGGGTGTTGTTGTTGTTGTTTTGGCTGTGGTGGGTCTTTGTTGTTGCATGCAGGCTTTCTCTAGCTGCAGTGACCCAGGGCTACTCCCTAGTTGCAGTGTGTGAGCTTCTCATTGTGGTGGCTTCTCTTGTTGTGGAGCGTCGGCTCTAGAGCACAAGCTCAACAGCTGTGGCACACGGGCTTAGCTGCCCCGCAGCATGTGGTATTTTCCCAGACCAGGGATCAAACCCATGTCCCCTGCATTGGCAGGCAGATTTTTAACCACTGGATCACCAGGGCAGTCCTGTTGTTTTTGTTTTTTATGAAAGTGAGGCATAAAGGGAGTCCTCAGTCTCCCAAAAATATGTCTTTTCATCTTAAGGATCAAACTTGATAATGAAGGAAATTGTTCAGTTCAGTCCCTATATCAAATTTCTTTCAGAAGATGGATACTGTTTGCGGTGCCTTCTGTAGACACGAGTTGTAATCACTTCTCAAGAAGCTTTTCATATAGCGATGCAGAACCACTCTAAGTCAGCCCAGGCAAGAGTTTCCCTCATAATTGTGCCTGTAATAATCTACCATTTTATATTTATTTCATCAATTTCAACAGTTCACAAGAACACACATAATCTTAGATGCAGTAATCAACTGTTTCAGCATTGCCCCATCTTAAAATTAGGGCTTGAACTTGGTAACTTAGCTAGAGAACTTCATTGTCGAGTGCCACTCTTTCATGGATGAGGGAAAGTGCTACTGTTTGGGCTGTATTTAATTCTTACTATTTCACCAGTTGAACTGGATACCACGGAGTTTAATAACGCGGGGTATAATTCCTGTAATGCTGTGAAGGTGTGGCTGCCGCTGCCTCTAGTCTCTGCTATAGGCCTCTCTCTCACAAATGGGACCCCGCTCCTCAGTGGGGCTTTTCTGCTTCAGTTTTTAATAAAACAGATTTCCTTGCAGTGAGGAATTTGTGCAGGAATCAGTTAAGGGTATGAAGTGGTCACCAAACAGCTTTTCATGACTGCTAACATTGATCAAGGATTTCAATAAGTACCTCGTACTGCACCTTCAGCTGATTTCCTGTCACAGGAACCCTGGAAAGTAGGTCCCGGTGCTGGTGAGTTCGCAGGGGCTGGAAGGGGATTGGTCTGTAGTAGGTCACGTGGCTCACAGTGGAGAACGCCTCCTCCAGAGTCAGTGGTGTGCGGTTCCTGTTACATCGTCTTCCCAGCACAGACTCCTCTTGGTCCTTTTTGCAGCACGTAAAGGAGGGCATGTCTTAGAGCAGACAGAATCTAATGCCTAATGATCTCAGGTGGGGCCGATGTAATAATAATAGAAATAAGGGAAAGAAAGTGAAAGTGAAGTCGCTCAGTCGTGTCCAACTCTTTGCGACCCTATGGAATGTAGCCTACCAGGCTCCTCTGTCCATGGAATTTTCCAGGCAAGAGTACTGGAGTAGATTACCATTTCCTTCTCCAGGGGATCTTCCCAACCCAGGGACCAAACTCTGGTCTCCCATATTGCAAGCAGACACTTTACCATCTGAGCCACCATGATAGAAATAAAGTGCCTAATAAATGCAACGTGCTTCAATCAAGCTCAAACCATCCCACCCTCCCCGGTTCATGGAAAAATTGCCTTCCACAAAACAGGTCCCTGATACCAGAAAGGTTGAGGGTTGCTGTCTTAGAGCATTCAGCACGTTCCATAGAGGATGAAGACAGTCCCAGATGAGTTGTGAACTCTGCATGTTTATTTGCCTGTTTCCCAGGTGGACTGTCATAGCACTAATTGCCGGTCAGGATTGTCCTTGTGTCTGTATGATCCCCACCTCCCTGTCCACTCTTCAAGTATGACCCCAACAACTGAGAGTGAAACGAAGGTCACTCTGAAGTGTAAAGTATCTTATGAAGCTGTATCATTGCCACTGCTGAGATACCTTTCACTTTGTAGTAAGACTCACCATTTCCCATGGGAAATGATTCTTCCTTTATCAAAATGTGTAAACCCTGCAGATACCAGGATACATGTGATAAAGTAGATTTATGATAATCACATTTCTTTAAAGAGTTTATAACACATATGTTACTTGTTAATAGGTTGAGAGTGGCATCTTGCTGACCCTAAAATGTAAGATTTATACTTCTGAGACAGTTGAGCAGATTTTAAGGGAAATGATCGTAGAAATGACTGCTTATTTGGATAATACCTTCTGACTGCTAAGAAATAAGATTAATCTAAAACCTAAGCATATTTATCTAAACATAACTTGGGATTTATTGGCCAAACATTGAATTTTTTGTAGATACTGATGTAGAAAAAGTGGATAAAAATCAATTCTGCCTCTTAAGTATTTATAAATCAAGAAAAAGTAGGCTATATTTGCTGAGAAATGATCTATTTTTAATGTCTTATTTTACAGCAGTAATTAAATTTTGTCTTTACTTAATTGTCCTCCTAAACTCTAATAATAAAAGCAGCAGTCCCTATACACAATATGTATTACATTGTTCATTGCTTCATTCAGTAAATATTTCTGTATCAGGCATTGTGCACTGTAGCACGTGAGATAGAAAACCTGCCATCACAGGTCCATTTCGCTAGAGGAGACAAGTTATGAACACAAAACCAAATCAATTTGTGTAATTTCAGAAGATGATAAATGTTATGACAAACAAAAGTAAGGTAAGAAAGTAGACAGACAATGCTTCCTTTGAGGGGTAGTCAGGGAAAGACTTTTAAGGAAACAGAATCCCAGTAAAGACTAATGAATGAGAAAGAATGTTCCACGAATGTCTTTCATGTACAGACACCTCACCCAAAACAACTGGGAAACCACCAGTCCCACCTAAAGAAAAATAATTCTCTCTGACTTCCTCCCCCATGATTTTTTCCTAGTTCTGTTTTCTTCATAAAGTATTTAAGATTTAAAAAATAAAAAAGATCTCTGTCCATCTTTCTTTAACATTATTCCCAAAGTGAGGCCAAATTTATTCTGAAGTTGGGTCAAATTCTAACAGTGCTGGGAGGGACCCAGTTCTATTAATCACTAGCTTACTGTTTTCTGGAAGGCTCTTATTTGTTTGGGTCTCCTTCCTGGTGGCTCAGACAGTAAAGAATCTGCCTGCAATGCAGGAGACCCCAATTCGATTACTAGACAGGAAGATCCCCTGGAGAAGGGATAGGCTACCCACTCCAGTATTCTTGGGCTTCCGTGGTGGCTCAGACAGTAAAGAATCTGCCTGCAATGCGGGAGACCTGGGTTCAGTCCCTGGGTTGGGAAGATCCCCTGGAGGAGAGCATGGCAACCCACTTCAGTATTCTTGCCTGGAGAATCCCCAAGAATAGAGGAGCCTGGAAGGCTGCAGTCCATGGGGTGGCAAAGAGCTGGACATGACTGAGTGACTAAGCACAGCACACAGCACACTCTTGTCCTTTGTACTCTTCAGGTACCCTTCTCCCTCGGGGAAGTCCTTAACTAGCGAACTCACCTTTCTCTTTATTCACATGCTAACCCAGAAACAAGCCTTTGTGCTCTGTCCAGGGCTTCATGTCCTCTTCTCTGCCTTTTGGAGGAGGAAAAAGAGGTGAGACGTGCCATTTGATAGGATTCTCCCAAAAGACAGGTAGGATCCCAGGCATTTGACACACTTTGCCTCATCTAATTTTTCTGATTTTCCTGAAAGCCTAACTGTTGTTCAGTCACTCAGTCATGTCTGACTCCTTGTGACCCCATGAATGGCAGCACACCAATCCTTCACTATCTCCTGGAGTTTGCTTAAACTCATGTCCATCGAGTTGGTGATGCCATCCAACCATCTCGTCCTCTGTCACCCCCTTCTCCTCCTGCCCTCAGTCTTTCTGGGACATCTTCATTCTACAAGTGAGGGAAAACTGAAGCCCAGGGTGCTTATGCAACTTCTTCAAAGTCACCCAGTTCATGAGTTGTAGATCTGGGATTTGACCTTATTTCCAATTCCAAAACCATCCCATGCTCTTTCTACTACATGGATCCAGAAAACTGTCAATTTCTCTTATTCCAGAAAAGGTATAATATATGCAGCTCTCCCACTGCTCAGCATATCCCAAGAAACCTTCTAACTAATTCTCATGGCTAGTGCCTGGCAAGTGAGACAGCAAAGCTACAAATGAAGGTTCCAGTTTCTAGAATACAGTTTCCAATAAGAGAAGATATTGCAGGCAGTAAACCGACTACCTTAATAGTGGGTGCCAAAACCCTGTGGGTGATATATAGAGAAGTTGAAATAAGGAACAAAACAAATACATTTAGGCTTGACCGAATTCCTCTCAGTTTGGGAGGAAGAAAAATATTATTCTCTGCAAATGGGAAAAAAAATAGATTTATTCCTCTCTGCTATTACACGAGTCCTGCTAAGCAATAATGCACGGCCAAGCCAAATGCTCTGATCGGTTTCTCTGAGCCGTTATTAAAGTTTGCAAAATATTGCTCAGATTCTTCCTGGCAGGGTTTCAATATTGTCTGTTTAAACTGGGATTGGGCTGGTACTCTTCATTTCTGTTAAGCCTGCCAGAGCTGGTGATCCCACTGCACAAATCTCCTGGCGTGGTGGCCTTCATCCAGCATGGGCTGGTAACACCCTGAGAGGCAACACCCTCCCCTCTCTTGGAGCTCTGATATGACTCAGTTCAAAAATGACTGAATCGACTAAATTCATCTTCTTTCCCTTTGTCTCTCCTTCTCACCCCAACGTGCATGCACACGTGTGCACATGCACTCAGGCAAAAGCTCACTTCGGGCTTCCTTGCTGAGCAGAAATGAGAAAGGGGAACTCTACAGCACAGTGTCTTGGAAGGTACCCCTCCCATGAAATGGGGACCTGTGAGCCCAGTATTCAGAAAGGGATGCAACACTCCTCTTTTCTTCTGTCAATCTGGCAGGTGACCTGAATTCTCCAGCAACTTTCCACTCCCCAACTTTGTCCTCTGATACTCTCCAGCCCTACTCAACCTGTCCCATTTCTTCAAATGCCCCATGCTCTTTCTTGCCCCAGACTTTGCTCTGATGGGAACATCCTTCCTCCCTCCTGTTCTGATGAACTCTGGTTCACCCTCTAGGTCTCAGCTTGGATGGGCTTCCCTGGTGGCTCAAGGGTAAAGAATCCACCTGTCAATGCAGGAGACATGGGTTTGATCCCTGGGTTGTGAAGATCCCCTGGAAAAGGAAATGGCAGCCCACTCCAGTATTCTTGCCAGGGAAATCCCATGGACAGAGGAGCCTGGTGGTCTACAGTCCATGGGGTTGCAATAGTCGGACACAACTTAGCAACTAAACAACAACTCAAATTCGATGGCATTTCTCTGATCTCTCAAAGTGATGATTTAGATGCTCTTGTTATGTGCTACTATGGGGAGCTTGCCTTGTCATTCCTTGATTGTAACTTGTCTCCCCAAACAGAGCTGCAAATTCTGAGATGCAGACTAAGACTGTCTTGTTCACAGACCTGTACAGGGGTAGGCTAACTGCTATAACACATCAACCAAAGAAATGAATGAAACTTCCAACACCATAGACTTTTATTCTTGCATGAATAATGATCCTAGGTAGGTTTGTCAGGTACACAGGATGGCCCTCATCCATGCAGTCATTCAACAACCCAGACCAACAGAGGTTCTGCCATCATCAATAAGTGGTTTTTAAAGACTCCCTGGAGGTTTTCTCTGTTCAATCGAGCCAAAAGGAAAAAGCATGAAGGAGTGCCTCACAGGATCACTGGACCTGGTCTAGAGCTGTGTACATCATTGTTGTTCATGGTCTATTGGCAAGAACTTAGTCACCTGGACACACCTAATTGCAAGGAGTGCTAGGACATGTAATCCCTGGTTAGGCAGCTAAAGGGAGAACATAAATTTGGGTGGGTAAGTAGTCATCAATAAATACCCAATCAATAAGTAGTTGCTAAGCAAATAAATGGATCAACAGGTAGAAAGACTTAGGTAAGAAGACATCTCCTTAATGTACTCTGCACTGTGGTGCAGGACCACATTCTCCAAGCTATTTCAAATTTGAAAAATCTATCAACTACCAATGGTCAGAGAGGCAGGTGAAAACCTATCAATAGATTGCCTTCAGTTTTCACTAGCAGAATGATGTGCCTGGCACAGCAGGCAACATGGACAGTAAGCCCTCCATATCCACAGGTCCTGCATCTGTGAATTCACACACCTGCAGTTATGGAGGGCTGAGTACTCTACACCATTTTACATAAGGGACTTGAGCATCCATGGATTTTGGTGTCTGCAGGGGTCCTGAAACCAGTCACACACAGATACCAAGGGAGGATTGTAGTTTATGTTCAATGAATATCAGTTGAATGAGTGATTGGAAATTGTAAACTATTGAGATTGAAAAAGACTTAAGTATCCCCATGTTTATATTGTGCTAGCTGAGTGATTGTCCAGTCCCACTATGGAGGAAGCACACTCACTCCCAATGTGGCCTCTGTCAGCTCCAGGTCATCCCTGTTAGAAACTCCTGCCTTCCGCTGAGCCGAAACCCGGCTCCTTGCACTATCCCAGTATTTGTATCTATCCCTCCAGGTCGTACAGTGTGTGTCTTCCAGAGGTGCTCAAACCTGGCTGTACATCAGAAGTGCCACGGGCACTTTTAGGAAACTGCATAGTCCCTGATGGCATCTCCAGAAATTCTGATTTCTCTGGGTTGTTTAGGAACCAATTGTTTGAATGATCCTTACATGTAGCTGGTCTAGGAAGCCATGTGTCTGATTGGGATTAGAATCCTGCTTCCATCACTTACGGGCTGCAGTCACCTGGGTGAGTTGTTTAGCCTCTTTATTCTTCATCTCTAAAGCTGTGACAAGAACAGTATCTATATCATAGAGTTGTTGTGAAGATGGAATGATTATTTCAAGTAGAGTTCTTAGTGTAGTATCTGGCCCACAAAGGCCCTCATTAGATAGAGGGAACCATTAGCCTCCTTACCCTCCAACTCCTGTTACTCATCCTTTGTCTCCTTAGCAGCTTTTCAGATATATCAAGGCAACTACCAAAAAACACTTTTTTTCCAGACCAGTTACTCTCAGTTCTCTCTCTCTCTTTTTAACCCCTTTCCTATATGAAAGATTCATGTTTCTCCTCATCCCAGGAGGAGGTAGTGTGTTTCTGTACCCCATAACTAGTAGGAATCAAAGCATCTGATGCAATGAACGTAGATAATTGGGCTCTGGCTCTAAACTGGTCATAGGAGGGCAGCTGTGCATATTCTCTTATTCCAGGGAGGTCTTCCCATAGGGGAACCCTAGATGAACTAATGTCTGTAATGACGGGGAAACCAGAGAGAGGATATGGGAGTTTATTTTCTGAATGCTTTCATCCTGACATGTTCAGCTGAGAGTCAGAACCCACCTCAAGTTAACTCATTAAGTTTCTAGAGTTCGTTGTGGATTTTCAGTCTTTAGTCATCATGGTCAACACCATAGAAGCAAAAATAATGAAAAGGGTGCCTGGGGAAGTAGGAAGGGCAGGTCTACAGATCCAGTGTGAAATTAGGAGGGGAAGAAAAGGCCAAATGTAATAATCAAAGTGAGCCCTATTTAATGATAAGATATGGTGTAGACTTTGGGAACACATAAACAAGTCAGGAAGAAAACAATCTGGACATTTCCTGGTACAAGAGATACGTGTTTCTTAAGTCTTATTTATTAGTCATGGGTCATCTTTCTTTCCCTTAAGGTTGAGACTTGTGCTTGTAGGATGAGGGACAGTTGGGGATTGGAGGGGATAAATTCACTTATCATTACAATAATTGTATTAATAAGATGTTCTTCTTAAGCTTCATAGTTGTTCGGTCACATCCCTATGAGTGAGAGGTAGACTATGTATTAATATTCCTGTCTAATATATGAGGAAAGTGTCTCAGAAAGGCAGAGTGGCTTACCCAGGGTCAGGCTTCCATGTGTGCCCCACGAAGGAGGGAAACCCAAGTTTTTCTAATTCCAAGGTCAGTGTCTCCACTTCTAAAGTTGCCAGTTGTTCCTGGAATATGCCATTCATTGACCAGCTCCCTGTTCCTCAGTTTTTATACATGCACATATTTAAAACTGTCATGTTCCTTTAAGCAGCTCTTATCCTCAGCTTACATGTCACCTCCTCTAAAAGTTCTTGACTTCCCAAAGTTGGCCATAGCATGTTGCTTCTACCTCAGTTGCAACATGGATATCCCTGGATTCTAATTGCTTTTTTATGAGACTTCCCCCTCCACCCCTGTGATGACCTGCCTGAGGGCAAGGACTATATGTAAACTTCTCTTTATATCCCCAGCAACTTACACAGTACAAAGCATAGAATAGATCCTCCTTAAACATTTGTTTCTTGGGTAGATGGATGGATAGAAGGTTTTTCAAGGTAGAGATTTTAAAAAATATACAAGGGCCAGCCTGCTGTCAATAAAGGGCTTGCTTAGCTTTCTGACAAGGACAGAATCCTTCTGATACATTTGGTTTAGCTCTTCTCCCATAAGTATTTATCCATTATCTAGAATGTCCATTGCTGAAATATTTACTTGCTGTCAATCATCACTATGCCCAAAAGGGAAAGAGCTTGTCCCAGGCAGCAGTGTAGTAAGAAGAGCACAGTCATCAGGTAGAGAAGACTAGAATCTTGATTCATCAAGTTCTTGAGTATATGAATTCTTCTACAAATTCCTTATTCCTTGGTTTCCTCAAGTGTTAAATGAGGACAATAATGGTGCCTCCTGTACAGATGGTTTGTGAGAGTTAAATGAGATATGTAAGTGTGTGTGCATGCTCAGTCCAACTCTTTGCAACCCCATGGACTGTGTAGCCCACCAGCTCCTCTGTCCTTGGAATTTTTCAGGCAAGAACACTGGAGCAAGTTGTCATTTCCTTCTCCAGGGGATCTTCCCAACCCAGGAATTGAACCCACATCTCTTGCACCTCCTACATTGACAGGTGGATTCTTTACCACTAGTGCCACCTGGAAAGTGCTTAAATGAGATAATAAGGGCTAACCTGGTGACTCAGACAGTAAAGAATC
Source organism: Giraffa tippelskirchi (assembly GCF_054371585.1). NCBI lineage: Eukaryota > Metazoa > Chordata > Mammalia > Artiodactyla > Giraffidae > Giraffa > Giraffa tippelskirchi. The sequence continues at coordinate 32,833,005 of NC_137280.1, read as the reverse complement.
TGCCTGCAATGCAGGAGACCCCCGGGTTCAATCCCAGGGTTGGAAAGATCCCCCAGAGAAGGGAATGGCAACCCACTCCAGTATTCTTGCTTGGGGAATCCCATGGACAGCGGAGCCTAGTGGGCTACAGTCCATGGGGTTGCAGAGTCAGACACAACCGAGTGACTAACACACACACACACACACACACACACACACACAAGTATAAAACACTTGGTACACACCAGCACTTTGGACAGCACCAGACACAGAGTAAGCATTCCTTATGCATGAACTCTTCTGTCTTCTTACTGCACACATAGAACCCTGGGACCCGGATATCTGCTGAGTCAAGTCTGTACCTGGAGACCCAGTGCCGAGAAAGCCTGAACATGTGATTGCAGTTACTCTGGAGACTAAACAGACTATAATTCACTGCATCTTTAGTCAAGTCACTTCTCTGACTTCAGTTTATCATCTCCTCTTACAGACCTGCTTCAGTGTTTTAGTGAGCTAGAGGTCAAGCACTGGGTCCCCTGCCCTGAACTGGGTACTTGATGTGTGTGACTTGAACTGGAAGCTCTTTGAAGACAGGGACTGTTTAATCCTCATCTTTCCAGATCTGGGCCTGACTTCCTTCTCAGGAGTCCCTTCCTTCTCAAAAGTCCCAAAGTTTTGCAGAGTTGAAATAAACTTTCCTACAACACTTAACATGCTCTTGGGGAGACTTAGTTGAGCTCCAGGAAGGTTCTGGCCGATTAACCCTGTTCCCTTGCAAGCAGTTGGTGAACTTAATGATCTCGCTGCCCCCAGCAGGGCACCAGGCCCACTCGCTCCCTGATGGCTTCCGGATCTTCCCTGGCATCTGGCAGCCATGAGAGCCCTGGCAGCACCACTTCCCCGGTGGCACCTGGGGAGCTGGGCCAAGTTCTCTGTCAAGTTAATGGAGTGACCTTCTTTTAAGTTGTGGCCAAGCCAGTGTCATGTTTGGAGGCAGAAGGCTCTCTCCCTGGAGTTATGAGCTCTTAAGTTTTATGTCTGTGCCTGCATAGCACCTGGAACATAACAAACATTTAACATATGGGGAGGGATGGAGAGAGAGAAGGAAGGAGAGAAGGAGGCAGGGAGGGAGAAGAAGAGAACTGGATTCTTGGTAGTATTAGCCTCGAGATGTGTATCATTTACCTAATATAGGATGAAGACCAAGGAGAGCTACTTTTACTGTTTCCTAATAAAAAGTCTTCTCCCATGAGTGATTTTATGACTTCTACAAGCAAAGGGCAGGGGAGAAGTAACAAAATCTTTTGGTCATTCCAACAGATGCTTTCTCCCATCCTCTGCCCTTTCAAGAAGTCTCAGTTGAGAAATATCTGTTAATAGGTGAGCAAGGATAATGTCATTGAATAAAGATGGATGGAAACCAATAGAAACCCAAAATGTTTTTAGTGCCAGAAATACTGTTTGCTCAACAATAAGTAACATCAGAGGACTGAAAGATTTCCCACAGAGGTCAGCAGTTCTGCGAGTGAGGCACCGAAATTCACACCTCTGCCAGAAGCACTCTCTTCCTGGCATGACAAAGAAAAACTCAAATCTGTTCACGTCAATACCCAGAGGAGGCGATTTTACCTCTTCTGATTATTGTTCAGGTGTGTCATTCTCCAAAGAGCCAGCCTCCGGAGGCTTGTGAGACCTGTTATAAAATGTAAAAGCTTTGTTTTAAAATGGATAAATCCTTTTTATGTTTTTGTTTTGCTTTGCTTTGTTTTTACTCTTGGAACTAAAGCTGTAGCCTGCAGGTGTCTGTCCTGTGTGAACCTCAGATATACGCCTGTTTTAGCAAGCATCACTTTTATTTCCATAATTGGCCATATCATGAAGCAAACCACCTGGGCTAAACTATATCCTTGGTTTTCTTTGTAATTTTAAAATATTGCTCTTTATAGCAATTGTTATCTGAGAATCTCAATTCTGGAGTCAAAGTATTTGAGATTAGAAATTAGGAATAATAATAGTAACATTTGGATGCAAGAACTTTTTCTTCCCTTAGTTCATTGAATCATCATGACAACCTATGACCTCAGTATGTTATAATATACGTGTTATGAATATGAGGGAATCACTAGCCAAAGCTAGAATCCAGACTTCTCTAGAGCCTGTAACACTTCCATCCACTCTGTGGCTCCAAATACACCTTTAGCCTCTCTTTGTTTTTCTTTAATATGTTGTTGTTGTTTAGTCGCTAAGTCATGTCTGACTGTGTGACACCATGGACTGAAGCCTGCCAGGCTCCTCTGTCCATGGGATTTCCCAGGCAGGAATACTGAAGTGGGTTGCCATTTCCTTCTCTAGGGAATCTCCCCAGACCAGGGATCGAACCCATGTCTCCTGCATTGGAAGCTGATTCTTTCCCACTGAGCCACCAGAGAAGCCCTTTCAATTTCCAGCATACAAAATAATCTACCTATTACGTGTATTGTCTATGGTCTTTCCCCTCACTAGACTATGAGTTCCACAAATGCAAACATTCTTTTTTTCTGTTCTGTTCATTGCTCTTACCTAAAGTCAAGGTGAGAGCCTAACACATAGTAAGCTTTCACTGTATATTGCAATAATTATCATTCTATGTTTATCTACTGTACTGTGCCAATCCTATTCATGTTTCACTAGTGGAAAAACTGAGGTCAGGAGCCACCTGGTGATTTACTAATGATGACACAGTGAGCAAGTTGGCAAGAAAGATCAGATCTCCTTACTGCCAACCCAATTCTTTGCCTAAATCCCAATTCAATCTTGCCGTACTTTTATTATGCTATAAAATGAATAACTGTTTATGAGTTCATTCCCGGGCACATTATTGCTTTTATATCACATCAAAGAACTTGAGACGGGCAAAAGATATAGCCCTATTGATTGTTCTCAAAGACTCAACTTTTCCATCCCACAAGGAATCCACGCTTAAGGTTCATTTTGGGGACAGAAGCAAATCTACCTCTGTGTCAGGGCAGAGTTGCCAGACAGTCTGGTGTTAGGAATCTTGAAGTCAGTCATCTGAACTGAGAACCCTTATTTGTTGATCTCCGTCATACTCTGACGAAAACTTAGAACTGACCCAAAGTCAAAATCCTGAGATGTTTTCAGCTTTTGGAGACTCAATGGGTCAGTGTCTTCTAGGGGAAATCCAGGAGCTATGGGAAGTAGCATGGAAGTGACTCGCCCATCCTTGAATTAGTCATTGAAGCCATGGGCCTGGGATGCAGGGCTAAGTCCTGGATGTTGGCTGAAGAAGAAAGTGGCAACTTTAGAAGCAAGGGTATGTTAAAATAAGAGATGTGTCTGACTTTCTGAAAAAAGACAAAAGATTCCAGAGCCTGTCAGGAGAATCCATTTATATGAGCATGAGTTTTTTTTATCACTAGCAACCTTAATCTTCATCAGTTCAGTTCAGCTGCTCAGTTGTGTCTGACTCTTTGTGACCCCATGGACTGCAGCACGCCAGGCCTCCCTGTCCATCACCAACTCCAGGAGCTTACTCAAACTCATGTCCACTGAATTGGTGATGCCATCCAACCACCTCAGCCTCTGTTGTCCCTTTCTCCTCCCACCTTCAATCTTTCCCAGCATTAGGGTCTTTTCCAATGAGTCATTTCTTCACATCAGATGGCCAAAGTATTGGAGTTTCAGCTTCAACATCAGTCCTTCCAATGAACACTCAGGACTGATCTCCTTTAGGATGGACTGGTTGGATCTCCTTGCAGTCCAAGGGACTCTCAAGAGTCTTCTCCAACACAGTCTCTCCAACCACAGTTCAAAAGCATCAATTCTTCGGTGCTCAGCTTTCTTTATAGGCCAACTCTCACATCCATACGTGACTTCTGGAAAAACCATAGCCTTGACTAGATGAACCTTTGTTATCAAAGTAATGTCTCTGCTTTTTAATATGCTGTCTAGGTTGGTGATAACTTTCCTTCCAAGGAGTAAGCGTCTTTTAATCTTCATAGTAACATCTCATTCTGTCTATAGTGGAATATGTCACTTTCAGTAGAAGAGAGAGGGAGAGAGACTTTTCTACTACTAATGACGTGCCTAAACTACTCTATCAAACTCATGCACAAGGCTGCTGGCCAAAAGAAGGTGACTTATTTGTAGTTAACAAGTCAAGTGGCCCAAAGACGTTAAACTTATGATGTTGAATTGATTAGTACTAGGCTCTGGACATGAATTAGAGCAAACTCTGGGAATAGTGAAGGACAGAGAAGCCTGAACACAGGAGGCTGACGGGCTGCAGTCCATGGGTGCGCAAAGAGTCGGACATGATTTAGAGACTGAACAACAATGGGCTCTATTTGGGGATTCCCAGGTGGTGCTAGTGGTAAAGATCTGCCTGCCAGTGCAGAAGATGTAAGAGACTCAGGTTCAATCTCTGGGTCGGGAAGATCCCCCAGAGGAGGGCATGGCAACCCACTCCAGTATTCTTGCCTGGAGAATCCCATGGACAGAGGAGCTTGGTGGCCTACAGTCCCTGAGGTCACAGAGTCAAACACTACTAAAGCGACTTAGCACGCACACAGGTTCTATTGGGCATGCACTACAGTCTTCAGGGCAATGATAATAATAACTATGAATTCTTTAAAGCTCTCTACACTTTAAAAATATGTTTTTGAAAATATACTTTCTCATATGTTTAAAAGTTTTAGATGAGTATAAAATCATCCTGAGTTATAGCAGAGGTTTTTTTTTTTCTTTCTTAATAGTTATTTATTTGGCTGACTCAAGTCTTAGTTGTGGTGCGAAGGCTGAATTGCCCTGTGGCATGTGGGATCTCAGTTCCTGGGCCAGGGATTGAACCTGAGTCCCTTGCACTAGAAGGCAGATTCTTTTGTGACATTTGTGTATAAAATGGAGATGACAGGATTTAAGTTCCAAGATTATTGTGAAGATAAGTAGTAATATAAATAAATAGCCTAGCATATTTTCTGATATGTGTTTTTTTCATATTTTAATGGGCTTTTAAAAAAAGTTTTAACTGGGAGATAATTGCAACATTGTATAAGTAGAAGGTGGATTCTTAACCATTAGGCCACCAAGGAAGTCCCTATAACAGAGATTCTTATACTTTCCATTTTGTAAGTTAGAAGCCTGAGTGAAGAGACACTCATGACATGTCCTAGGACAAATCCTCTGGCTTCTCAGTCTTTCCCACTGTGACTTTCTGCCTCCTGCTCACCGTGATGTCTCTACCTGGATGTCCTGTAGGCTTCTCAAATACATGGTGAGAGGCAAATTCATTATCTTCCCTTCTCAGAGAAAATTAAAAAAAGAAAGAAAAGCCCATTCCTCTTCCCCCTTCTTATTTAATAACTGTTCTACTTCAGTTACCCACTCGAGAAACTTTGGAGTCTCGGTTGAACACCCCTTCTTTTCTCCCGCTGTATCTCTTAGGTAACTCAGGATTTTCATTTTTTGAAATGTCTGTCAAAACTCTTCTGTCTTATCCATTGTTACTGGTCCTGCTCTGCTTCAGGCCTTTGTCATCTCTTACTTGGCCTGTGCTAATGTTCAGTAGTTCGATTCATTCAAGTCATCACTGGGGCTTCCCTGGCCGTCCAGTGGTTAAAACTTCACCTTTAAGTGCAGGACACTGGTGGGTTCAACCCCTGGTCGGGGAGATAGGATCCCATATACTCTGTGAGCAAGAAAACAAAACATAAAACAGAAGCAAAATTGTAACAAATTCAATAAAGACTTTAAAAAATCACCCAGATTGAAAAGAATGTTTACCCAAAAATGTCATCATTGAACCTCTGCCATGTACCAGACACTGTGCTTGGTGCTAGGGAGCCTGTCCTGAGCAAAAGCAAGCACGGACCTTGTCTGCATGGCACTCTTCTCTAATTTTGTTGTTGTTCTGTCACTAAGCTGTGTCTGACTCAAGACTCCATAGACTGCAGCACGCCAGGCTTCCCTGTCCTTCACTATCTCCCAAAGCTTACTCAAACTCATGTCCATCCAGTCGGTGATGCCATCCAACCATCTCATCTTCTGTCGTCCCCTTCTCCTCCTGCTTTCAGTCTTTCCCAACATCAGGGTCTTTTCCAGTGAGTCAGCTCTTCGTATCAGGTGACCAAAGTATTGGAGCTTCAGCTTCAGCATTGCTCCTTCCAGTGAGTATTCAGGATTGATTTCCTTTAAGACTGACTGGTTTGACCTCCTTACTGTCCAAAGGACTCTCAAGAGTCTTCTCCAGCACCACAGTTCTCTAATTAGTTGTAACCAAATAATCACTCCAACAAATGTAAAAGGGCAACTGTGAAAAATACATGACCACGTTGTCAGCAGTGCTAGTACAGAATGCTGTTCCTAAACCATATATATGATCATGGTACAGCCTCTGCTTTACAGAGGTTCTTAACCACTCATCGCCTACATGATAAAATCTAAACACATTAGCTGAGCATACATGTCTCTTCATGATCCGGCTCCAAACATTAGATGAGGTTGCAAGCCTCCTCCAACTCAATTAATTCATCCTGTGACTCAGCCATATCTGATATTGTTTTCACATCTTGCCCTTCTGGAAACAACTGTGTTCCTTGCTTCTTCCACACCTTAGCTTAAGCAAAACTTCCAGCAGTGCTAGTCCTCTAGCTATGTAAGGAGATATCCTACTCATAGTGCAGATTCAACTTAAAGCCTCTTCCCACTCCCTGGATGTAATTAATTATTCTTTATGTTTTCTATGCCACTCACATGGCATGTCTCCCACTGGAATATAGATATTCACAGTTTCTCTTTCTACCTCCCTCCCTGCCAGATTGTGACCCACTTGTGGGCAGAGATTGTTTTAGTTAATATAGATTTGAATTGATGTTACTGCATAAGCCAGACCATAAACACATCGTAAGGGAGACAAAAATATTTTGTTTCTTTAAAATTAATTTTATTGGAGTATAGTTGCTTTACCACAGTTGTGTTAGTTTCTGCTGTACAGCAAAGTGAATCAGCTGTATGTATACGTATTCCCTCTTTTTTGGATTTCCTTCCCATTTAGATCACTACACGGCACTGAATAGAGTTCCTGACCTATACAGTACATTCTCAGTAGTTACCCGTTTTATACATAGTATTAATAGTGTATATACGTCAATCCCAGTCTCCCAATTCCTCCCACCCCCCACTTTCCTCCCTTGGTGTCCTAGTGTTTATTCTCTATATCTTTGTCTCTATTTCAGTTTTATAAATAATATCATCTATACTTTTTTCTAGATTCCACATATATGCATTAATATGTATATATTTTTCTGTTTCTCACTTACTTCACTCTTTATATTGTCTCTAGATCCACCCACATCTCTAGATCCACCCACATCTCTATGTTTCATTCCTTTTTGTGACTGAACAATAGTCCATTGTATATGCATATCACATCTTCTTTATCCATTCACCTGTCAATGGACATAAAGTTTACTTCCATGTCCTGGCTATAGTAAATAGTGCTGCAAAAAATTTTTTTTTCATTTATTTCTTTTCGCTGTGACTTTCTAATTTCTAATGAGCACTTCTTTGCCCTCAATTTAACTTCAGGAAGTTTTCCCTCTTGGTTGGGGGTTTTTGCAGGAAATCATTCCAGAGGCCTTTATGTCATCATATTCAACAATGTGTACTCTCTCCACTGTGTACACTATGTCCCTCCTGCTTTTTAAACCTTTGGCATAAGAACAAGTTTTGCATGTTTGCATAATCACTATTTACATAATTGTAAAGTGACCACATCAAAATATGGAAAAGGCGTTCTTTGGGAAGACTTTGATCTGTCTGTTTGTTTGTTTCATGGGTATAAATTACCAGGAATGGATGAATTAACTGTTAACTGTTTCCATTACCTTTCCAACCTTGACCAAGCCTAGATCTTGTCTCTCTGTGCTTGAATCATGATTATGGCCAATTGGTTCCCAAGGTGTGCGACAGGAAATTGGGAAACCCATGAGAATAGCTGAGAACAGTTCTTTGAGAAACTGATTTTACAACATGATGAGAATGGTAGAAGAAAAATGTAATGATGAACTAAAAGCGGACTCTTGGGAAGTAGGTAAGATTTTCTTTAAAATGTACACTTGTTAAGGACCTTTAGATTTCAGGGATCTGGCAATTGAAAGGAAACATTTCTTAGAGGCTATCAAATCTCATATTCTACAACCTGATAGTCACAGACTGTTAGACTATTAGACAACGCCATAAAATACAGAATCATGGTCAGATTATTCATGTAGATCAAAATAATGGATAGATAGCTTTCTAAAATATAAAATAAAAAATTAATAGCCCAGCAGAATTGCTGTAGAGAAGAAGATATTATTCACCGTGTCCATTACTGAAGGACGTGACAGTGGAATTACACGTAACCAAGTACTCACTCAAAGTGGTGTGTGCATCACAAGACCCTGATTCTCTCAACAGCCGAACTCCCAGGCTGGTCCCTCCAGCCATGAGCAGCCTCACCCTTACTCAGAGGGCCAGACAAGCATGATCACTTTTAATATATGCCATTACTGTCACCAGATGGGGACTAGAATTCTGATTATAAGGATGCTATCAGATAAACAGTAGAAATCAGGATGATTCTGTTTCATTTCTCTAGTGCTATGTAACAAACTATACCCAAAACTTAGTGGTTTATAATAAAACAACTACCGTTTCATTATATCTTACACATTTGAGTGTTGGGAACTGGGGCAGGGCTCAGCTAGGCACCTTTTTGACCTCACATGGCATTGAATGTGGTTCCTTTGTGGCAGGGTTGGTCCAAGACAGATTTACTTGTGTTCCTGATGCTTTGGCAGGAATGGCTGGAAGACTGGGCTCAGCTTTCCAGTTTCCATAGATTCTCAAGGCTTCTCCATGTAGTCTTTTTTATAGGGTGGTGAGACTTAACACACCAAGCTGCCCGCCTCTTACAGGCCAGTCCTAGACCTGGCATAGCATCATGATCCCATTCTCCACTGTTCAAAGCAGACAGAGGCCAACCCAGATTCAAGAAAAGGGAAATAGATGCCATCTCTCATTGGGAGAAATTATCAAAGAATATGTAGATGTGCCTTTCCTCCCCACAAGAGAATGAAAATTACCTTGCATATTTGATTTCAGATTTGTGCTTTAGATTTATATCCTAGACAGAATAGATCTGTGTTTATTCAGTTTTTCTAAAAGTATTTATTAAGCACAAGCTTGTTGTGTGCATAGCACTGTGCTCTCTTTTGAGAGAGACAGAGAAGAGATACTGGGCGCAGTCTCTCCCCCTCCAGGAATTTGCATCTTGATGTGAATACAAGACAAACACACAGCAAGCAATTAGAGCATATACTAATATAATTAAAGTGGGAAAATGCACATCATAGACCAGTGTGGCCAACACAAATGCCTGTAGGGCTCAGGCAAGTCCAAAAAAGAGAAAGAGGTATGCTGTCCTGAGAGCAGTCAGGAGTGTGATGAGACTTTGGAGGGCTGGGGAATTCGTGGCACATCTCAGGAGGTAACTCTGCTGAGCTCCAGCCAACTATTGTCATTTGAGAATATGGGACAATGATGCCACAGCCACCGATTTTTCAAAGAAGTATATTTCTCTTCATTTTTGTGTGTTGACAATTAATTAAAATTTGACCTACATGCCACCAGTTTTCAGCCCCTAAAAAGATAAGTGCTTTAAAGATTTGTGAAACCAGATGAAGTTAGACTGGAGCAGCGCTATTTAAAGTGTGAGCTGCAGGGAACTTTCCTGGTGGTTCAATGGCTAAGATTCTGCCCTCTCAATACAGGGGGTCCAGGTTCGATCCCTGGTTGGGGAACTAGATCCCACATGCTGCAACTAAGAGTTTTCATGCCATAGCTAAAGATCCGCATGCCACAATGAAGATCAAAGATCCTGTGTGCCACAACTGAGACCGATACTGTCAAATAAATGAGTGAGTAAGTAAGTGTGAGCTGCAGACCAAGGCTAGGCTGTAAGCTGTGTATGACTAATCCACAGTGGAGTAAGTCAATAACTTGAGGATAAATATTGAGGCATACTCTACAGCAGTTTAACACCCAAGCCTGTAACTGGTCTGCTTGTCCTATTGAGGATAGACCAACTTTGGTCCTGCAGAATTTGGGCTGTAAGCTGTGTTTCTTGCATGCTGCATGGTAGTCCTGCATTGCAAGAGCATGTGGGACCAAGCTCCATGGAACAGAGCCCCCTGTGAGGCCCCACGGAGAAGCTGGACCTCAAATAATAAAAAGAGTTGGGCTAAGCAAGAGGGGACTTGAAAGCTTTACTGGGTATTAGGAAATGTTGTTGTTTAGTTGCTAAGTTGTGTCTGACTCTTTGCGACCCCATGGACTGCAGCACACCAGGCTTCCCTGTCCTTCACCATCTCCTAGAGTTTGCTCAAACTCATGTCCATTGAGTCAGTGGTGCCATCCAACCATCTCATCCTCTCACCCTTTTCTCCTCCTGCCTTCAATCTTTCCCAGGCTTAGGGTCTTTTCCAATGAGTCAGGTCTTCGCATCAGGTGGCCAAAGTATTGGCGCTTCAGCTTCAGCATCAGTTCTTCCAATAAATATTCAGGGTATTAGGAATAGCATGCCCCCAAAATCAAAGGAGAGTTTATTTGTGAGAGATGTTGTGGAAGGCACAGATGGTATGTGGAGTGATTATTGAAAGCCCCAGATACAGCCTCATACCCTGGAACTTACCTTGTGAGGAACACCCCTGGAGGGTCTCGGAAAGCAATTGGTCATCACTAACTTTCTGCAATGCTTTTTCCACTCTTTTCTCGTTTCTTTCAAGATCTGGTTCAAATTCCACCCTCTCAATTTATGCAACAGTGATCACTTTTTTTTTTTTTGCATCAACTAATACTTTATTTATACTGTTATCATTCCATGGCCATCCCGCTGTATCTGTGGGGACTGGCTTCAGAACCTGCCATTGATACCACAATCCTCAGGTGTTCATGTTCCATACTTGGCCTTTCATATCCTTGGATGTGGAACCCAGAGATATGGCACGCTGACTGTATAATTTATTGAAAAATATCCAAATGTAAGTGGACCTCAAATAAGTGGACCTTAAATAAGTGGACCTTTAACTGTGAAGTTTAAACCTATGTTGTTCAAGGGTCAACTACATACATATATTCTCTTTCCTCCCTAATATTTGAGGTACTTTGTAGGCAAAAACTCCCTTACCCAGCCCTGAGTCCCCTTCAGAATCTAGTAAAATCTCTTGTCCATAGTGGATATTCATGTGTGTGCTGATGAACAAGACAGGCAATTCTGCAGGGCAGACTCCTGTGATGAGAGCATTTGGAATAGGTTAGAGCAGAAGAATAAAACTTTTGCAAAAGTCTGAACAGTGAATGCTGACGGCAGGCACTGGAAAGGGAAAACCTAATATAGAACATGCATACAATATACTTTGCTGACAAAGGTCCGTGTAGTCAGCGTTATGGTTTTTCCAGTAGTCATGTATGGATGTTAGAGTTGGACCATAAAGAAGACTGAGCAGTGAAGAATTGCTTTCAAACTGCGGTGGAGCTGGAGAAGACTCTTGAGAGTCCCTTGGACAGTAAGGAGATCAAACCAGCCGATCCTAAAGAAAATCAACCCTGAATGTTAGTCTAAAGGACTGATGCTGAAGCTGAAACTCCAATACTTTGGCCACCTAACGTGGAGAGCCGACTCACTGGAAAAGACCCTGAGGCTGGGAATGAGGGCAAGAGGAGAAGGGAGCGACAGAGGACAAGATGGTTGGATGGCATCTCTGACTCAATGGGCATAAATTTGAGCAAACTCCAGGAGATGGTGAAGAACAGGGAAGCCTGGTGTGCTACATTTCATGGGATCGCAAAGAGTCAGACATGACTTAGTGACTGAGCAACAACAAAAACATTGCACATAAGTTTATTGAGCTATTGTACATGTATCCCTATGTTAAATGCCCCCAAACTGTTGCAATTCAGTACATTTTCTGTTTCTTCAGTCCTCTGCCAAATCCTACTAAATGGTACCATGTGTGGGTCCCCACTACTTTGTATCCTGCTTTACTTCACAGAACTTGTTTGAGTGAGGATGAAAGGATATTTCCTGTACGTCCATGGAATAGAGAGCACTTCGTAACAGCGTTTTCCCTTGCAATATAGAACCTTCTTAAAGCCTTTTCACTAGTACTAAATTTATTTTTGGTATTCTACATCAGGTGTCAGCAAACTTGTGTGTGTGAAGAAACATAGCAAATATTTTTGGCTTTGTGGGTTATATGCTGTCTGTAGCAGCAACTCAACTCTTCCACTGTAATTTGAAAGTAACCATAGACAATACATAAATGGATGAGTGTGATCATTCCAATGAAACTTGGTTTATAAAAACAGGGGGTAAAAAAAAAAAAAAAAAAAACAGGGGGTAGGCTGGATTTTCCTTATAGGTGCTCTAGTTTTCCAGCACCTGTTCTAGATTATTGAAATTGCCAGACACAAACTTTTGAAAGAGGAATTTGACTGTAACTTCGTTTTTATGTTTAAAAGTAACAGATTTTTCATTTGTAGAGAAGTTGTATTTCTCTAGTTTGCTCATTTATTTTATTTTTAGGTTCTTATTAGTTATGTGTTTCATACATACTAATGTATATATGTCAAACCCAGCCTCCCAACGCATCCCACCCTCTTATCCCACCTTGGTATCCGTACATTTGTCCTCTATGTCTGTGTGTCTTTTCTGCTTTGCCAATAGGTTCATCTGTACCATTTTTCTAGATTCCACGTGTATGCACTAAGAGACAATATTTGTTTTTTTCTCTTTCTGACTTACTTCACTCCGTATGACAGACTCTAGGTCCATCCAGGTCTCTACAAATGGCACAATGTCATTCCTTTTTATGGCTGAATAATGTTTCGTTGTGTATATGTGCCACATCTTCTTTATCCATTCCTCTGTTCAGTGGGCATTTAGGTTGCTTCCATACCCTGGCTATTAACAAATAGTGCTATAAAAAAAAAAAAAACTACTAAGAGGTTTCACCTCACACTAGTCAGAATGGCCATAATAAACAAATCTACAAACAATAAGTGCTAGAGAGGATGTGGAGAAAAGGGAATTCTCTTACACTGTTGGTGGAAATATCAATTGGTACAGCCACTATGGAGAACAGTGTGGAGGTTTCTTAAGAAACTCAAAACAGAGCTACCATTTTTGTTCTTGTTCAGTCAACCCCACTCCTGGGCATATATCCAGAGAAAATCAAATTCCAAAATATACATGCACCCCAATGTTTATAGCTTACTCACTCTATTCAGATTTTTTTAGTCCTTCAGATAACTTCTCCTTACATCTAACAAGTAAGGTAGTAGCCTGACCTCTTGTTAAACCTCTCATTTAAGTACTGGGCCCTATCTAATCTCCACCTCCATCTCCAGCTATTGTTCCACTGCACTTTCTACTCTAATCTATCATGTCCAAATGCTGTAAGACGCTGTCTCCTGCACAACCAATTTCATTAAGAAATGGTAGCTTTGTCATCAACCAGCAAGTCATGGGAAAGAATGACAATTTCATGAGTGCTATAACTTTGAAGCAGAGATGAACACCAGCAATTTGTATTGAGTTCGACACTAAGTTGACTTTCCTTCCCCTTCTTGATTTCCAAAATAGACAACAAGTTTCTAACATCCATACCCATGTTAGATAGCATCCTTCACATATGTCTATTAAAAGGCTTCCTGCTTCAGTGATGTCTGGACTTTCCTTAAGACAAAGAAGATCTGTCTCTTTAAGCCTCTTCAGTTGAACATTGCATTGCAAGAGAAAATGCTTGACAGCGTTGCCTCTTGAGACACAGACGTCTTTACCAAGGGCATACACTCTTAGCATCAGTTTTAACATTACAGAAACCATAGCCTCAGCATGCAGGCTGTGAGCTGTTGAGACAAAAGATCTTGACCTCCTGGCATAGAAAGTTAACAGCAATGTGAAATACACTTGATTGCTGTCTAAAGTAACATCATGGTCAACCAGACTTCTGTCTCGACGTGGTGCCTTTCTGTCACAAAGACATGACTGATTCCATTCCATGTGTTGGTCTGTCAACAAGGTAATCTACATCTTCTTTGGATTTCATTCTAAATAACCCATGACTGAGATGAATGAGCCCCTAGTGACTCTTGCTTGTTTCCACTAAGATATTATTCCTTGAGGCCACCACTGGATATCTAAAAAAGCTTGGGAATTTCACAAGCACATTTGCATCTAATTCGTGAACTCTACTCCAAATTCCAAGAAGAGTTTAAGATTGTGTGGCGGCAGGGAGGAGGGGAGAGGACTGAAGCTTTCCCCCTCTTGAGTATTTCTTAACTCTTCTCTATTTCTTTCCTGCATGCGTACGTGCTGAGTCACTTCAGTCGTGTCTGACTCTTTGCAACCCCATGAACTGTAGCCCGCCAGGCTCCTCAATTTTCCAGGCAAGAATACTGGAGTAGGTTGCCATTTCCTTCTCCTGGGGATCTTCCTGACCCAGGGATCAAACCCAAGTCTCTTAGGCCTCCTGCATTGACAGGCGGGTTCTTTACCACTAGCGCCACCTGGGAAGCCCATTTCTTTCCTGGGCCCAGCAGAACTCAGCTCTTTTAAGGATTTCCAGTGATGGAAGAAATTCCTTGAGAGTGAGAAAAAAGGACTTTCTTAAAATTTTCATTTATAATCTACGGATCTTAAGAAAAAACAATGAGTTGAAGTTTAAGCCCTATACCTCTCTCATCACATGGTTAGATGAGAACAGAGCAGGAAGGCAACCAGAACCCTCCAAGTCCTGCTCAACCCCAGTAGCCCCAGTGTATAGAATAATTATGCACGAGCCTCAGTCCAATAATCAAAAAATCTAGATTCACTTCCAGGTCCTGCTTCTTTAAGGTTCTTGACCAGACCTTCTTAGAGTATCTGTGAAAATTAACAAGTAGTGAATTTCAATTACCTGTTGCTACATTAAAAAAACCACTGCATATTTCTTTTTTAATTTTTATTGGAGTGTAGTTGACTTACAATGTTGTGTTAGTTTCAGGTGTACAACAAAGTGAATCAGTTATATGTATACATATATCCACTCTTTTTTAGATTCTTTTCCCATACAGTTCATTACAGAGTATAGAGTAGAGTTCCCTGTGCTATACAGTAGGTCCATAGTCATCTATCTTATATGTAGTAGTGTGTATAAGTCAAGTCCCAATCTTAGAGGCCCAAAACAACAACAGTCACTACTTGGCTATGATTTTGGAATTTGGGTGACTCAACAAGGAGCACATCTTTTCTCCCCACGTGTTATCAGCTGGGGCTGAGATCCACATCCAAGATGGTGCACACCAATGGCTAGCAAGTTAGTAGAGGCAGGTGGCTAGTTGCTGAGTTGGGGTGTCAGCTGGGGAACCTCAGTTCTCCTCCATGTGGGCCTTTCCATGTAGCTCCTTGGCTTACTTATAACATGGTAGCTGGGTTCTCAGAGGGAGGAAGCAGAACTTTCCAATCCCCCCAGAGATTAGGTCTAGTACCATTTCTGCCGTGTTCTGTTAGACAAAGCAGTCACAGGTCTGGCCCAGATTCTAAGAAGTAGGAAAAAAATACCCCAACAGGAGGTAGGAAGAGGGGCTGTGACAAGAATTTGCAGCCATCTCTCACTCAGAAATCAAAATACTTTGATTTCCATGGAAACAACTCATAGTTTTTAGTTCCTAGAATGTAAATTTTATCCCAAAAGTGTCATATTTCAATACAATATTTTATCTCTTTGCAACCATATGAGGCGACCCTGCACTCTTTTGAGATTCACCACTCTCCTATTAAATGGAAAGGAGTTTGAAATTTGTTGAGCATCTGTTAGGCACAATACCCATAATATATGTTATTTTATTTACTGTATTTCTTTGCTTCTGAGGTGTACTATTTTCTTATATGTTAACACTTCTGAATTGTACCTTTTACATTATAATCACTGTAGGTCATATGGCAGTCTTGGCTACATGAACTTGGCTGACTGTTGATATTTTTATCACGTCACTCAAGTTATATATACTATTAGCACTTCACCTGTTGAGTTTAATTGCTATTTTAAAATGTCTTCAGAAATATTACACTATAATTTGGCATTGAAGCAAAAATTTATCCTGAATGCTGAAAGTCATGGAACTAGAACACCATTAGCGAGGCAAATGTTTGACATTGGGATAATGACCTCAATTTCATATTTTTTTTGCAAAGCAGTAATCATGAGCTTTACACTGCCTAAAGGAAGATGCCACGAGTAGATAAAGGTATGTTGATTTTATTACTAGGATGCATGCAAAAGGATTGCCTGTCATACATAAAGCTTGCACCTAAAGGTACAGAAATTGCCAGGTTCTTCAGAGCAAATGAAAGAAATACCAAAGAAACTAAATATCATGCCTTGTTCAGGACTGTCCAAAAAAAGCATTATCTCCTAGTTCCATGAGCAGTGTTTTCTTCTCTTTCCTCTGTCCATGATGTGTTCTTAGTCGCTCAGTTGTGTTTGCCTCTTTGCAGCCCCATGGTCTGTAACCTGCCAGACTCCTGGGTCCATGGATTCTCCAGGCAAGAATACTGGAGTGGGTTGCCATGCCCTCCTCCAGGGGATCTTCCCAACCCAGGGATTGAACCCAGGTCTCCCTCATTGCAGGCAGATTCTTTACTGTCTGAGTCACCAGGGAAGCCCATGAATACTGGAGTGGGTAGCCTGTCCCTTCTCCAAGGGATCTCCCCGACCCAGCAATCAAACCAGAGTCCCCTGCATTGCAGGCAGATTCTTTACCAGCTGAGCTAGCAGGAAAGCCTTTGTCCATGATACATTAAAAAAACATTGCACTTTGGATTCACTGAAATATAGTAGTTCTCACAAAACCATCTGTAAACCACACATGAATTCCCTCCTTTTACAGATGAAGGAGCTGTGGCTTAGAGAGGTTAAATAACATGACCAGTCTTAAGACTAGCGAGTGGAAGAATCTCTAATGTTCATTACCCCACACTGATCCCTTAAAATTGTAGAGCAATACAGATGGGTAGTTCTGGAAAGATACTAAATGTTGTGTGATAACAGCCATTCCACTGCCATCTCCAGTACACTTCACAAACATGAATGCAGTGCCGCTGCAGTGCCCTGCAAACCAAACTCCCACTCTCTAGAGAGAGAGCTTTCCACAGGGCTGGGCCCCTGCCCAGGATCCCTGCACAGTCCTGTTGAGAAGAGTAACTAATAAAAAAGCTCACTCGTGCAGAGAGTTTCATAAGGGGTCACATTCCCTGGTGACTCCGTTGATAAAGAATCTGCCTGGGATGCAGGAGACCTGAGTTCAGTCCCTGCGTCTAGAAGATCCCCTAGAGAAGGGAATGGCTACCCACTCCAGTATTCTTGCCTGGGAAATCCCGTACAGAGCAATCTGACAAGCTACAGACCTTGGGATCACAAAGAGGCAGACAAGACTTAATGACTAAGCCACCACCAATAAGCAATCAGAAATGAATGCTCTGAAATACGGGTGATTTTTAAAGAACAATTTCCCAACTCTTAAATTCTCCAACAATTACTATGCTTAGAATGTGGGGCGGATACCACTTGCCCAAGCTATCATTTTAAGGCAGTACATCAAGCATCCCTTGGCACCTTACAGGCAAGAGCTATGGTTTGGGCCGCTGCTTACTCACTGACCCTAAGGAGACATGGGAAGCTTCCTCTATCCCATCTTATCTGGGCCAGCTCCTTATGGGGCTACCATAGGGGTCAGCAAGGGCCTACCATCCTCTTCTGCATTTCCACTGAAGAGACAGAAGGGAAGCAGTTAAGGGCCCCTCCTACCCTAATGAGAGAGACTCCATCACTTCCACAACAGTCTTTCATTAGGTGTCACTGTCACATCAGTTCAGTCACTCAGTCATGTCCAGCTCTTTGCGACCCCATGCACTGCAGCACACCAGGCTTCCCTGTCCATCACCAACTCCTGGAGCTTACTCAAACTCATGTCCATCAAGTCGGTGATAACACCCAACCATCTCAGCCTCTGTCATCCCCTTCTCCTCCTGCCTTCAATCTTTTCCAGCATCAGGGTTGTTTCAGTTGAGTCAGTTCTTTGCATCAGGTGGCCAAAGTATTGGAGTTTCAGCTTCAGCATCAGTCCTTTCAATGAATATTCAGGACCGATTTCCTTTAAGATGGACTGGTTTGATCTCCTTGCAGTCCAAGGGAGTCTCAAGAGTCTTCTCCAACACCACAGTTCAAAAGCATCAATTCTTCATCACTCAGCTTTCTTTATAGTCCAACTCTTACATCCATATGTGACTACTGGAAAAACCATAGCTCTGACTAGATGGATCTTTGTTGGCAAAGTAATGTCTCCGCTTTTTAATATGCTGTCTAGGTTGGTCAGCTTTTCTTCCAAGGAGCAAGTACCTTTTAATTTCATGGCTGCAGTCACCATCTGCAGTGATTTTGGAGCCCCCAAAAATAAAGTCAGCCACTGTGTCCACTGTTTCCCCATCTATTTGCCATGAAGTGATGGGACCAGATGCCATGATCTTAGTTTTCTGAATGTTGAGCTTTAAGCCAACTTTTTCACTCTCCTCTTTAACTTTCATCAAGAGGCTCTTTAGTTCTTCTTCACTTTCTGCCATAAGGGTGGTGTCATCTGCATATCTCAGATCATGAACTCCTTATTGCCAAATTCAGACTTAAATTGAAGAAAGTAGGGAAAACCACTAGATCACCGTCAGATAGTTGCTTAGTTTAGAGACTTGCTGAGTGCTCAGGGCCAAACAAAGATGCATAAAATACAAGCCCTTCACATGTGAAGTTTCCCTAAGCAGGAAGGTGGGTGAATCTTGGGCAGAATTCCCAGCCATATCTGTTAACAGTGATGAGCACCCTTCCTTCTGTAATATTATCCGGGATGTTACATGATAGTGGTTTTCCTGTGTACAGATCTCTCCATAGACTGGAAGCTTCCTGAGGGCAATGACAAGGATTATTCATCTTTATGTCTCTGGTGTCTCGCATAGTGCCTGGTACAGCAATCCAAAAATGATGTTCATTCCTTTTGTTCATTCATTCAACAAAATCTTGCAGAGGTTCTGAACAGGGAGAGAGATGCTTTATGAGAATATGTAAGGCCATGTTGAAGTGGCCTGTGAGCTGGCCCAATAGGGACTGGAGAATTGGGGCAGGAGGATGAGGAAGGAAGTAAGGACCATGTAAACCAAGGACGGGGAGGATGGGACAAATTCCATCAGTTACTATGCCTGGAATGCAGGGTGGATATGTCTGGAAGAATGGGCTAAAGTGCGATTGCAAAGGGCCTGGAATATTGAGCCAAGTGTTCTTCTTGAATTGGTGCCATTAAACAGAATCCCCTTGCTCTCCTCAGAACACTCAGGAAGTGGTATTGCTCTGGAGGAGACCAGAGAATCAGGGCCCAGGGGGCTTCTTGTTAGAAAAATGTGCTGGGGATTTGTCTTCCATCTTGCAAATGATATAGAGTGAATGCCGCATCAGCACTAGCAGACTCCAGATCTTATCTGTGATGCTGATGATATTTCCTTAGGGAGGAGGCAGTGCATGATAACCAAGAGTCTAGTGTACCAGCTTCCATCCTGGCTCCATCCATTATCATCAGTGCGACCCAACCACTGTGCCTTAGTTTTCTGGATTGATAATGGAGTTATCAAAGTTAGCAAAGTGGAGTTGATAATCACAACATCTCAACGGTTTTAAAAGGTTTAAAGGAAATGATGCTCAGAAACCTATGAGAACAGTACTTCTTGGCAGGTAAGTGTTCCACAAACGTTAACTATGATCATCTCTTCTCTTCTGTGGACCTTGGTTTCCTCATCCAAAGGGAGATAATACATGTTCCAGACCTCTTCTCCTGGGCCCTGACAGAATAAAATACGATTAAATGCATGAAAGCAATTTGGAAGTCAAGCTCTGCATAGCAGCAGGGTGGAGATAAGGCTGTTAATTATGATGTCCTTGGCTAAAACATAATCCCAAGAGCCTGGACAGGAAGGTGGGATGTTCATGTATTTTGGGGCTGTTGGTTACAGGTGGGTGTGTGTGAATAACTTCTCTAGATGAAGTATGTCAAGATGAGGGCTTTAGTGTTTGGTCCAAGACGGCATAAAGATGGAAACAGAGAAATTTACTAAGCAAGAAATAAATAAGGTTGCAGCCCTACAGCCTTGTAAGCCATATAATTTCAAACATCATAGTTTCAGACATCTGGGCTCTATTACCTGAAATCCCATGAAACTTTCAGTTTCATAATTCTGTGTAGAACTTGGTAAATTGCAAGATTCTGCTGATGGCCACCAGCCAGTTCAAGCAATTAATCACAAGGGTCCCCGAGCAGGGTTGCAACTCACGCCAAGTGGATTCTTTAAGGGGAAACTGTGTACACAAAAGAAATAGCCCCATCCACACAGTTTCGTAGCAAAATGCTTTGTAGCTCTGCCAACCGAGAGAAGTTATCTGTTATCATTAAGACATCCAAGTCTCATAACTTTTTCCTCAATGGAAATTAGTACTCACCAGCCCAAGGAAGATTCTTAAACCTCGTTAACTGTAATGCAGACTGTAACATGCCCAGAGCCAACAAGTCCAGTTCAGACTAAATGAAACCCTACCCTTTACCCACCCTCAGCATTTGCTCATTTGAGGGAACTCAATATGAACTGAGCTGTCTTTCCTTTTGAACTTTTCTAGAATGCCTGGACTATTTGCATTTGCCCCTATGTTCAGGCCAAAAGACCAAAACCCACCACAGAGAAGTAGTCTTGGAGCCTCTCTTCAGAATCCTGCTAGACCTACCCCAGGGTGAAAGGGCCCATAGCAAAGGAACTCTTTCTAAGACTTCTTGCTTGGTTTTGCCAACTTGAAAGAGTTTATGTAAACAAGATAATCTTCTATACTTTAGAGTGTTTATAAAGCCATTCCTAATTACTGTTTTGTTTAGAGAGAGACTCTGGGAACATGATGGGGAACAGCGGGGAGCCTTGAGCCCTCCTCGAAGACAGCAGAGAGGGGCGAGGGTGGCAGGCAGAATAAAATTTATGATATGGGTGAAAGTATTGTGATTTCACCTTGCTCTTTAGGTTTCTTCTTTCTGAAACCCTTTATACTAAAGCTCTGTCTCAATTTCTAATGCTACAAAGCAGCCGTCTAGTATAGTAGCCACTAGGTACATATGACCATTTAAATTTAAATGAGTTGGGACTTCCCTAGTAGTCCAGTGTTTAAGACTGTACTTTCAACACAGGGAGTGAGAGTTCAATACCTAGTTAGGAAAGGAAGATCCTACATGCCTCGTGGCCAAAACAATTTTAAAATTAAAGATATTTGCAGGGCTTTTAAAAGAAAAAAAAAGAAACAAGTAAATTTAAATGAATTAAAATTAATTTTATGGAGACACTAGCCACATGTCAAGTGCTCAAAATAGCTGCATGTGGTTAATGGCTGCCATACTGGATAAAGCTGTGGTGCTGGAGAAGACTCTTGAGAGTCCCTTGGACTGCAAGGAGATCAAACCAGTTAATTCTAAAGGAAATCAACCCTGAATATTCATTGGAAGGACTGATGCTGAAACTGAAGCTCCAATATTTTTGGCCACCTGATGTGAAGAGCCAATTCTTTGGAAAAGACCTTGATACTGGGGAAGATTGAGGGCAGGAGGAGAAGGAGACAACGGAAGAAGATGTGGTTGGATGGCATCACCAACTCAATGGACATGAGTTTGCACAAACTCCAGGAGATAGTGAAGGACAGGGAAGTGCTGCATGGACTGCTGTGCTGCAGTCCATGGGGTCGCAAAGAGTCTGACATAACTGAGAAACTGAACAACAAAGAACATTTCCATCATTGCAGAAGCTTCTTTGGATGGTGCTGCTCTAGATGACGGAGAAGGCAATGGCACCCCACTCCAGTACTCTTGCCTGGAAAATCCCATGGACGGAGGAGCCTGGTAGGCTACAGTCCATGGGGTCGCTAAGAGTCAGACACGATGGAGCGACTTCACTTTCACTTTTCCCTTTCATGCACTGGAGAAGGAAATGGCAACCCACTCCAGTATTCTTGCCTGGAGAATCCCAGGGACGAGGGAGCCTGATGGGCTGCCGTCTATGGAGTCGCACAGAGTCGGACACGACTGAAGCAACTTAGCAGCAGCAGCAGCAGCTCTAGATGAAGAACCTCAACAGCCTTGCTCCTCGAAGTGAGGGGCACAGACCCGCAGCACTGGTATCACCTGAGAACTTGTTAGACATGCATGATCTGCATTTTATCAAGATACCCAGGTGACTCCTAGGCACATTAAAATTTGAGAAACATTGTTCTAAAATACCCTTCCCCTCTAAGAGTCTGTATAGTGAAATTCGTCATTGTCCTTGGCACAATTCATTCATTTTTATGTAGATTGTGTCCCCTTGTGACCTAGAGGGTGGGATGGAGTGAGAAGTGGGAGGGAGGAGCATATGTATGTATACCTAAGGCTGATTCATGTTGATGTATGGCAAAAACCAACACAATAGTGTAAAGCAATTATCCTTCAGTTAAAAACAAATTAAAAAAAAAAAAAAAAAGATTTACTCTTTGCCCAAAGAAGCTTGGGGTTAGGAGCTGTGATACTTAAAGAATGGTCCTCAGATGAGTGATGTCAGCGTGCCCTGCAAGCTTGTTAGAAATGCACATTTACAAACCTACTCCAGACCTACTGAATCAGATTTTGTTTCCACTCAGGGCCCCAAATCTGGGTTTTACCATGCTCTCCAGGGAATTTCCAAGCACAGTGAAGTTGGAGAAGCCTTAGCCAGACACATCATCAGGTGATTCTAATACAGCATGATAAGTATAATGAGACAGGAAACTCTCCAAGCCCTGCACCCCCTAGGGGAGTGGGGGGTGTTATCTTAGTAAATGTTCAATGGAACAAATGTTGCTCATCTGCTTAATTAAGTAGCTGATGCATGAATAGGCTTGTAGAAACTAAACAATACTGGGATGATGAACCTGGGGCTTTGAATGGATTGGGTGGCTTGCTCAGGTCTTGCCTCTCCTGTCTGCCTCACTCTAAAACCCAGTATTTGGATCACTGCACTATATTATATCCAGGACTCTTGGTATTTTATTTCATGAAGTGAGCAAGACTATAAAGCAAATTTCCCCCACAGTCTGCAAACTTTTCTCTGTCTGAAAGACAAATAACTACTATTTAAGTACTGAGGAGAAGATGTAGGGGCGCCCATGGATTTGTGCCAAGCTGGTTTCGTGAGAATCACCAGGCTGCTTGTTAAATAGAGAGATTTCTAGACCTCCCCCTGGACACTCTGAATCAGGGAAAATTGGAGAGTGGCTGGACAAAATAAAAATTGTAAGAAGCTCCTTGAGATGAGTCAGATGCAGCCAAGTTTGAGAACCTCAGACTAAAATGGCCAAGTTCTCATAACCCTGGAATTCAGAGACTCAGCTTAATCCACAGGAACCAGAGCTGTTTTCTGAGAGATGTTTAAGCCTCATCGTGTAGACTAGCAGTTTCATTTGTAGTAGAACAGGAAGGGGATGAATCAGTGTCAGTGGGGTCTTTTTTTCCCTTAGTGCTGAGGAAAAGGAGAGGGGCAGCTTGCACACAAGTGCATTCTTCCTCTCAGCGTGTGTGTGTGTGTGTGTGTGTGTGTGTCTGTCTGTCTAATTTCACTCATCTCAGGAACCCACAAACCCTGTACAGAGAGGCAGCAACCCAAGCTATCATGACAGTAAAGCCAGCTCCAGAAAGGCTCCCCTTACAGTATCCGGAGTCCTTCACATTCTAACTGAAACAATAAAATTGAGGGCTGAGAGGGTAGAAGATGGAAATCAAGGCTTTCCTACCCTACCTGGGTGTAAATGATCGCCTAAAGGTCTTCCCATGGGGCTTTGGGCCTTCGTGTGTCTTCTTAGCACTCGTGGCATCAACGGGCCCCAGACATGTCCTAACCAGATTGAGAGTCATAGCCTGGCCTGAGGCTGCAGCCTCTCTACAGTCCTTTATCTCCCCAAGCCTGCCTCTTTATCTATAAAGTGAGGTCATGGGATCTACCTCCTCAAGTTGCTGCAAAATGGAACAGGCTCTTATCACAACGCTTGACACAGACTACTTAGTTAAGGATAGTTTTTACTGCTGTGGTCATTGTGGTCTGTAGACTCTGAGTTAGTTGATGTTATCCAGAGAAACAGGATCAATAGGAGATATTGGTCTCCAATAGGAGATATATCTGTATATCTATCTATAGATCCATCTGTCTAGAGAGAGAGGGAGAGATAATAGAGAGAGAGAGAGATAGTAAAGAGATAGATATTTCAAAGAATGGCTCACGCAATTTTGGAGGCTGAGAAAGCCAAGGATCTGTAGTCAGCTAGCTGTAGACCAAGAAGAGCTGATGGTGTAAATTCCAGTTCAAGTCCAAGTGCAAAGGCAGGAAAAGACAGATATCCCAACTCAAGAGCAGGCATAGAGAATGAATTCTCCCTGAAGCAGCCTTTTATTCTACTCAGGTCTTCAACTGACTGGATGGGGACCACCCACATTAGGGAGAGCAACTTGCTTGACTCAGTCTACTGATTCAAATGTTAATCTCATCCAGAAACACCCTCCCAGACACACTCGGAATAATGTTTAATCAAGTGTCTGGCCACCCCATGGCCCAGTCACATTGACACATAAAATTAACCATCACAGAGTCATTGCGGATTCCAGTTTACTAAGGGTTTTGAGAAGTTACAGACTAGTTTGTGTGTGTCATCTGTTTTATTCCCCTGAACGCAAGTCCTCTGCCCTCCTGATACTCATCTTGTCTGAGATTCTGACCTCCATCTCCATCCAGTCAGAGGTAGCACTGATTTCTTCATCACATTCTCAGGAGGCGAACAGTCCCCTCCTCAAACCATCAAGAGGGCTGGTAGTGACAGAAATGAAAACCAGTGGAGCTGAGAACACGTGTGACTTCTCCCACCAGAGGGCTGGTGAGCAGAGCTGAGTTTTATTGCCACATAAATCCTTCTTTGTCCTTCTTTTATCTCCTGACTCCTTCCATACCTACTGATTAATTAATTGAGCATACCTGTTTAAAACATCCCATCTTGATTCTTATAATAGTATGCCTGTGAGGGTTCTAAAAGTTAGAAATGATTTAGTATCAGAGGTTTTGATTACATTGAATATAAAATCAAATAAAATGAGCAAATGATGGAAGAGAAGAGGGGAGTGAGGTTTGAAATTAGCCTTATTTCCTGTACACGCAAGAGGCACACTTAAGTTAGTTTTTTATCTTGGCCTATTTTGGGAGTGATATATTTGACTCACAACCAGGAATAGAAGATAAACAAGGACCTGTACCCTCTAAACCAACTTTAGCACTGTTGACATTTTGAGCTGGATAATTCTTTGAAGTGAGGGTCTGTCCTATGCATCCCAGGATGTTTAGCAGGGTCCCTGGCTTCTACCCATTAGATGCCGGTAGTATGACAACCAGAAATGTCTCCTGACGTTGCCAAATGGGAAAAAAATTGTACCCAGTTGAGAACCACTGCTCTAAACATAGGACGGCTTTAGACTGTGAGACAGGAATGTACTTTCTCTAGGCCAGACCTCTTATTTAGGGCTCTTTATGCGTAGGGTTCACATTTGATGAGCATTTTTTTATACAGACACAGCTACTTGCTTTGTCTCCTGCATTCCTGTTGGAGTTTAGCAACTCACTTTCCTAATACATGTTTCCTATTGAGACAAGAAAGCATTGTGGTGAGAACAGATCTGCTTTCCGGTCTCAGCTCTGTGCACTTCAGCAGGATGGCTGTGACAAGTTAATGAACCTGGCCTCATTTTTCCTAGGTGTGCTGTGAGGATAATGCAATTCAGCCCTCGAAGATGGCAGTGGTGACTCAATGAGCGCCTATAAAATCTTAGCTGGCCATCATAGCTGCTCAGTGAATATTAGTTCTGCTTCTTTTTTTTTTATGATTTCATTCATTTATTTGGGCTTCCCAGGTGGCGCTAGTGGTAAAGAACCCACCTGCCAATGCAGAGGACCTAAGAGATGCAGGTTTGATCCCCAGGTCAGGAAGATTCCTATTTATTCGTTTTTGGCTAAGCTGGGTCTTCATTGCTATGCAGGCTTTTCTCTAGTTGCAGCGAGCAGGGGCTACTTTCTAGTTGCACTGCAACAGCTTCTCATTGCGGTGGCTTCTCTTGTTGCTGAGCACAGGCTCTAGGGTAAGCAGACTTCAGTAGTTGCAGCACATGGACTCAGCAGTTGCAGCTCCCAGGCACTAGAGCACAGGCTCAGTAGTTGTGTCACATGGACTTAGTTGCTCCAAGGCATATGGGATCTTCCAGAACTAGGGATCGAACCCGTGTCTCCTGCATTGGCAGGTGAATTCTTTACACTGAGCCACCAGAGAAGCCCAGTTCTGCTTCTAATTGATTGTTGTGGAGGCAACTCTGGGTCTCCCTCCCTTGGACGGTGCATCTCACACCTGCTATAAATTGTCAGAGTGCATTCAGGCCCACCCTAAAGTCCTCAAACATGAGTCATGGGAGAGACACTTTCAGATAGACGATATGGCCCTTCTGGTTGAATGGAAGACACTGAACAACACTTTTAAGAGATGAAGTCTTTCTTCTCCAACCCGTGAGGGACGGGGCTGCCCGCACACACCGTCTTTTCTTTTTTCCCAAACAGTCCCTTGCGGCTGGAGTAGGGGGAGGTGACACTGGATGCTCTCAGTCCCAAGTATGTTCTTGAATCCTCACCATGCTGGCCTTTGTCTCCGGGGCCAGCTTCTTCCTGCCTTTCAAGTGTCTGTTGTAAACTGTCCTTATCACAGAACTGTCTGTTGGCATCAGCACTAGTCTGGGTGAGAGGGGAAGCCAGCTGCATTCACTGTGGCCTTGGCAGGTGAGAGGAATGTTACCCATCGGTGGAGGGGGCAAAGGCTTGGCCTTGGGCCCGTGTTGCTTCTGCTTCCTGACCCCTAGCTGTGGCATTAGTACACTGACCTAATTGTATCTCTAGTTTCTCTAGGGAATTTTGAGAAGTTTCAGTAGTAATAATAAGTACCCATCACTTAGCAGATATTGACTGCTCGCCAGACACCATGCAAAGAACTTTTTCTGTGAACCCATTTCCGCATGACATCAACCCAGTGAGGTGGGAATTGTGATCACCATTTTAAAGGTGAGGATGTTGAGGTTTGGAGAAACTCACGTGTTCAATATCCTGTAGTTGCTAAGTGGTGAGCCTGGAATATCAACCAGATCTGCCTGACTCAGGAACTCATGCCTCTCAATCACTGGATTCTGATGTGGCCCTGCTCATGCTGGACTCTGAAGCTATTCCACTAAGGAGGGGAATAGCTCCCAGGATGCCTAAACCATTCAATAGTAATGTTGAAAAAAAGACTTAAGAGCTTCTTACTGTTCACTAGTTGCAAATCCACACATGGTCATTTCTGGGATGCACATGTTCCTTGAGTAGTGCTCGTGTGCATGCATGCGTGCTCAGTCATGTCCGACTCTTTGCAACTCCATGGCTGTAGCCCGCCAGGCCCCTCTGTGCATGGAATTCTCCAGGCAAGAATACTGGAGTGGGTTGCTATGCCCTCCTCCAGGGGATCTTCCCCACCCAGGGATGAACCCACATCTCCTGCATTGGCAGGCGGATTCTTTACTGTGCCACCTGGGAAGCCCAAGTAGCCCTTAGATTCGAGAAAGAAACAGGCACAGTTCCCACTCATTTGCAGCCCCAACTACAGGATTAAATCTCCAGTAAAATTAGATATTGAATTAAGCCCTAAAAAAGAGAAAAACCTCTCCTTCTCCAGCATCACTTTCTTCTTCATTATTTCACAACCATTTATTAAGCATGTTCTGTATGTGTGGCACAGCACTTTGCATTAGGAAGACACACAATAAGATGCGGTAGCACCCTCAAAACTTTAGGAGGAGAGATGGATGCATTAAACTTATGTTATTCTTAATAATTCTTTTTCAAGTTCACACATTTTCCAGAGCTGATTTTAGCAAAAGTCTGAGTGATAGTATGTAATGTCAGATTCCTAGAAATCTGTTATTCCAGCTGTGTGTGTGTGCTTGCTTGCATGCTAAGTCGCTTCAGTTGTGTCTGACTGTTTGAGACCTCATGGACTGTAGCCCTCCAGGCTCCTCCGTCCATGGGATTCTCCAGGCAAGAATACTGGAGTGGTTTGCCATTTCCTCCTGTACATTCTGGCTGTACAGTTCCTTTATGGGTTGGCTTGTATAAAAGAGTTTTACTTGCATCAGTTTCTAACCCCCTTTAATAATACTAGAATGTTGTCTCTTAAATTATAAATATTTATTTTCTTAGTAGTATTAGTGAATGAAAATAACTGGATGCTTTATTTAGCCAATGCTTATGGATCAAAGCTGCTCCCTTGTGAACTGAATTTTTGTTGTTCTTTTGTAAAACATCATGACAACATTAAATAAAAGTCCTAAAGCCTTCACTTTTCCCTACATTTCTTTTCTGTACATATGTGTAAGTTTTTTTAAACTTTTTATTTTGAAGTAGAGTTGATTAACAATGTGATATTTTCAAGTGTACAGCAAAGTGATTCAGTTATACATACACTTGTATCTGTTGTGTTGTTTGGTTTTTTTCAAATTCTTTCCCCATGTAGGTTGTCACATAACACTGAGCAGAGTTCCCTGTGCTCTAGAGCAGGTCCTTGTTGGTTATCCATTTTAAATAGAGCCGTGTGGACATAGGTTCTGTATTGTGGTATATCATAACTGTTCACCATGTTGCTACATAATCATCATAATTATTACTTTCATGGCCATGTAATCATTCATCTTATTAATGTACTATAATTTACTTAACCTAAACTTTTAACAATAGGCAACTGGTTGTTTTCTACATTTTCCATTATTATAAATAACCTCTGGGTTGCACATTTGTCCATATAGCTTCTTTCATTTTTTTAGAATATTTCCTAAAAAAAAAAAAAAAAAGAATATTTTCTTAGGATGCACTCCTAGAATGGGAACAGAGTAAATGAATGTGAATTTTTAATATTTTTTAAATAAATTGACACTATTTTTCTAGCTTACAATGCCACCAGCAATTGTAAATTGTAAATTTACAATTGTAAATTGTAGAATTAATATTCTACTTTCATTACAGTCTTATCAGTAGTGTATATTATTTTATATTTAATGCACTTAAATAGCACCTTACTTTTGTCTCAAAAATCGTAAGTTTTAATGAAACACTTATAAATTGTGCATTCTCTCATGTTTTGAAAAGCCAGTTTTAAAGCCTAGGAATTTATTTTTTTAACAGTAAGAACTTTTGATTTCTTTCCATTGCCCAATAGTTTGGGGTATTAAATAAAGCTAATATCAAAATATTTTTCTGAGCAAAATATTCAGTTGTGCTCTTTTATTAACTAATTAGTGAAGACCTGTATAAATTGTATAGGATCTGTAGGGAGTACTGAGATAAAATAAAAGCAAATTAGAAAATGAAGTTGGAAAAATTAGACGAATATATCTGTGCCAGCATTCCCAAGGTCAAGAGCACGTTTGGCATTCAAGTAGTTCAATCTGCTCAGGTTTTAATGACTTTCTCTACCTAATCGCTAACCTATTCAGCCAGTCTGCCTTTTCAACTAACAAAGGCAGGACCTCCACCCATACTGCTTCCAATATTTTCTTCTAGGTTTTATCCTGGCAAAGCTTCTTAATGCAGAATGAAGTGCCCCCCCTCCCCCCGCCACACCGACTATACACATCACCCCCCACCCCCCACCCCCCGATATGCTTCCACACCATTCCCAGTCTGATCTTCCAGGTCAAGTGAATGCATGAAACCCCGCAGTGTACAGCATGGGTTCCCAAACCACAGCCCTGTCATAGGGCCGAATGCCAGTTCTAAGGATCTGGTTTTCCCCTTCTTTGCATTCAAGTTCGCGTGTCCCTGAGACAGACATCTTCCATGCTCTGGGAAAAAAAAAGAAGGACGTTTCAAGAATACAAGCCATCATTGCATTTGCCTCGGAGTTGAATCACTATTACCTCCATTAGAGCTTTCTCTTTGACCTAAGGATTTTAAGGTTTGTTTGAATATGATTATTGCTACATACCAGTATATGGGAATATAAAGAAATTTATCATGTTCTCTTCTTTTTCCTCTTGCAGCCTCAGCTGAGGGTTCTCCGTAAATGCAGTTAGCCTTCCAAGCTGCTGTCCTGCCAGTCAGTACGAGCATGGCCTGTTCCTCACAGAAAGACTAACTCACGGCACTGCCAGAAGATATCCTCGGAGCATTGACAGATTAACCAGATTAACTGAAAACCCACCCATTCAGTCAAGATTACGGGCTTTGGAAAATCTTAGTTTGTTCTGGATTTTTAAATGAGGTGCATAATATACAGTGCCAGCTTGTTCCAAGTGGTCATTGGCAGACCATTAGCTGGAAAATTGCTTCCAGTTTTCATCACTGTGCATAACTGAGGCTTCCTTTGGGGAGCTGTCTGTGCCCTTCACTCCAGGTCCTGTTTTAGCATGGCAACTACTGGATTATTTTATTATGTGTGCAGATGGCATGATGTGTTAGAAAAAAAAAAATTACAGCAGTCCTGCAATCTCAGTGGAAGTGTTCACAATATTATGCCCTGGTAGGAATATAAACATGTCTCAATTTTGTTAGTTACGGTGTCTAAAGGTATTCTGTCCAACTCTTCAGCACTTTACATGATAACCCTACACTGAAACGAATTAGCACGTTCCGTACATGTGAGAAAACAAGTCTTTTCTTCTTTCTTATAAATTCTGTCCTATTTTGGCTCAGACTGTCCAAGGCAAGACTCCACTCCCCACATTTACCCTATAGTTTGAGACAGATTGGTAAATATGGCCACAATACTGTTAGACTTAACCTCTTGACACTTTACTGAACAACTGGATTTCCTACAGCACCAAAGGGAGGTAAAGGTGGGCCTGGGGAATGGTGGTCATTTCCTCTTATTTCCTCTTCTTGGGCACAACTTACCACAAGCACATCCACACACTCAAACACAGGAGGCTTCTAATTGGCCAGTGTACGTAGTCTCTCTTTCTATAGAAAAGTTCTTTCACCAAAAATGGGGGGAATGGCCATATATTCATCTTAAGACTATGGTGCGTTGATAGTAAGGACAGCAGAATAAAAGGGTGTGGCTTTAACACTTTGGAAAACTCTTTAGGTCAAGTTTTGATCTCAATTCTCTGAAGGGGAAAAAATAGCAAGTGACCTCCTGCATGTCTAGAGAAGCAAGAGTTGCCAACCGCACACTAGGTTTCTTCCTCAGAAGAGAACCTACTAGTCCTTTTTAATCCTATCTGGAATTATACCCGTAACTAATATTTTTTTACTATGTTTTACAACAAAGCACAGTCCTGGGATGCCAGTCAGCCCAGTTATTGCTTGTCTTTAGGAATTAGAGGAATGCTCATGTTGACTGACCCTACATCATGCTTTAGGCATTTTTTTCCCCTGAAAATGTAAAGTTGACTGAATCAGAAACTCAGCCAAGTATGTTCTGTGTGCCCACAATCCCAGTCTGTGGCTCGCAGGCATCGGAGACTTTTCTTTAAATACACGTAACAACCCTGGGACCTGGCCAGCATAACCAAGCTTGGCATTTTAAGAGGGTCACCAGACACACAGTCATTGTCTGTTTTCCCCACATCTTTCCTCCCCTGGGGGTATCAGGAAATGCACAGCCCATTAGAAAATGTCCCCGCCTGAGATTTGGAAGCTTGACAGGGAAGGAGGGAGATCCAAAGGTGATTTGGGTGAGTCACGGGGCCAGATGACTCACTGGGAGCCTGTGGGCTCTGGTGCCGAAGAAGGGGGCTTCCGAGAGGGAACTCACGGGAGCTTCGGTCACCACTGAGATCCGGCCCTTTGGTGGGTCAACATCAGGACCAATACTGTAATTCTTTACAGATCCAAAATTAAGAGGCCAAAGCCTGGCTGCCAATGCCCCTGGACACCTCAGTCTCCACCACCCATCTCCTGAGGTTCAATTCCAACAGCAGAACTCACTCCAGTCTTTCATTTCTTCCTTTCTTTAGTCATCAAGTGTTTATTGAGCATCTACTATGCCCCAAGCATTGAGCTGGGGCACTATGGTTTGTAGACACTCCCTGCCCTTATATCTCCTCCTCCCAAACACTATCCCAACCCCACCTTTTCCACAGTGAAAACTGAATTCAGACAGCATTCACTCCTCCAGAGCAATGTGGGGCAAATGGTCGGGCACAGTTCCCTTGACTGGGAAAGTAGGCAGCAGAGGGAGAGGTAATGGACAGCATCAGGCCACCATGTATTTGCATCTGTTATGTACAGCCAACCCTTCCAGCACCCAGATTTAGCTGATGAGAGCTTCCCAAAGCAACTTTCAGTTGCTTCTCTTGATATCCACCCTGGTCACCTATATTCCCATTCCTTATACAGAAACAGCCATTCGTCATTATGCTGGGTTCTCTGAAAGCCCAGCTCTATAACTAGTCCTGGGGACGCAGAATTGGGCCTGACAAACTCGACAGAACTACTGCCAGGTGCTGAGATGCTGTAGCTGGGTATGCATTGGTTTAGCTGGGAACGTTAAAGACTGTTAACACCCTTGGAAAACCGAACATGCTTTATGGTGCAGATAGATGTTCATTAAATGATGGTGATTCATCCTTACTTTGGCTTTTGCAAAATATGTTATGAACAAGTAAATAAGTAGAGTTGTCTAGCCCTTTTCTTTTGAGTCAAAGTGGGCTGGACAGTTATTTAAAGGTAGTGGGTGAAGGTGGAAATAAGAGAGGGCAAAGATGGAGGCAATGAAAGAGCCCCATTGAAGATGGCTTCTCTAAAAATGCCTTAATTCCTGGCACGTACCACATATTTGCATATGAACTACTACTGTTTTCCAAACTGTCAACCTCTGTTTGAAATCACTTGAGGGCATGGTTTTGGAAACGTGGTGGCTTAAAACCAGAACAGTCACGACCTAAACCAGCAAAATTGGAGAAACAATTGCCTTCTCAGCCTTGGGATTCTTTGTTCTGTGCTGACCCACAGTTACCCATGGCTATTTCCTGCTGTGTTGTAACTTCTTCCCAAGATGCGTGTAGGACATTTTACCTCCCAGAGATGGCTCTGTTGAGTTTTGTTTAGTAGGAGGCAGGAAATGGGGAGGAAGAATATAAAGGCTTTGATGTCTAAGGGCTGTAAACTATTGATGCATTAACTTTTCCTCTTACTTGAACTTGTGCTGCACCTTTTATTAAAAGTCTGGCCCCTACACTCACACGGGAAAGGCATTCTTGGGAATGAACAGAAACGAATAATTACCAGACTCTCTGGGGTGCCAAGGCAGATAAGCTCAGTTCGGGCTCCAGAACTGAATTTAAATATGCAGAATATCGGTGGTTCTGCTAGGGTAAAAAGCACATCACCCGAGTAGTTTAAGACGCACCTGGGGGACAGAGACACTATCAGCTTTCTTGTGGGTAATGGCGTGTCTTTTCCCTGCTTAGGCTCTGTGAGGTGTGTAACTGCACCATCCACTCCTACCTCCAGATTACAGGGAAATAACCCGGGTTCCCTCCAGAGTCCCTTCTCAGTTGCCCAGACAGAGGTGAATAGTCCTTCGTTCTGGGGGAATTAAGCCTCTTTTTTAACCTTCAAAGGGAAAGGAATATCAACCTTAGGTGAGACGATAAACGTAGGGTTAAAACCTCTAATAGATGCACCCCTTGTTTCCTGCAAATGCTTTCTTTGCAAATGTCACATAATTGTTTTGGGATAGGAACAATACAAGTCTCACGGAAGAAAAGTTTTCAAGACCCCCTTAGTGCTTTCCTTTTACCAAAACCTCCTCTTCCAGTGCATTAGCAGTTTCATTCTTTGTGATGCTTTCCTCTGCATTCTTTAGAGTAATTTTGTTACTTGACAACTAGACTTAAAGCTGCCTGTCTTCTCTTTTTAAAAACTTAATCTTTAAAAAGACATCAATTCTTTTATGCCTTAAAGGCTGTTTTTATTCACCTCTCCCACACCCCCTCCACCTCACTTTCTTGCCTTTTTGTGGGTTTTTTTTTCTTTTAATCTCTTTCTTCTTTTCACATAGTTCCTTAGGTAGATTTCAAGTATTCTATAAAGAACTCAAACAGAGAAACATAGTTGTCACCTTTTTTCCCCAGGACTGACTAAGAATTCCTTCTTAAGTTTGATCTTGGTGAAAGCTAGTTGCCCAAACAACACTGAGACAGGGATTCTGATCTGGGGGCGGGGTGGGGGGTGGTAGTGGTGGTGATGGCAGGTCAGTGCCGACAACCAAAACAAGGGCTGTATGATCACAAGAGAGGACAGCCCAGGAGATGCGCCTGCTCAGGACACAGCCAGGGACTCAGTTTCAAAACAAGCAGGTCCTTCTCCTTAGTCTCCTGAGATGTGCATCTCATCCTGTAGCCAGAGAACTCGCTTATGAGTTCTGCTTTATCAGTGTGAAATATTCCTGGCTCCGAGACACAGCTTCAAGGTCAAAGAGAGCTGTGTTTGTATTGTTTTGCTCTGGTGACTTACTCTAGGAAGGAGATGGGGAGGCTTCTTTTGAAGGTGAACCACCTGTGGGAAGCTTGAGGAAAAATTAGCCAAGGAGGTTACACCAGCCCTTAATAAAAAGCACAAAATAGTCTTCCCTGGAGATGCTCATTTGGGAAGATGGCTAGGAGGATGGTACCCTGGTTTCTTCTGGCCATCATCTTGGCTCTGCAGGGAAAATTCTGGGCAAGTGCGGCAAGCACTAAAATCTGAACTTTTCAGGGTGAAATTTGCCTGTGACAGATAGAAAGGAGAAGTGCCGTTGAGTATGGGACTGGTTTTAGACATCCTGCTCAACTGGAGAATTCCATGGACAGAGAAGCCTGGCAGGCTACCATCCGTGGGGTCCCAAAGAGTCGGAAACGACTGAACGACTAACCTGACTGACTCAGCAGCACAGACTGAGAAATTACGAACACAGAACAGCAGAAAAGGGGCATAGAAGGCACTGTAAATGTGGAGTTTCCATTGCCACATATAGGGCTATTTTAAAACCTTGCCGAGCCCCAAGCATTCTTACTTCAGAGGCTCCCTTCCGCAATTATATCAAGCACTAGAAGGCACCAACAGCTTAGGCCTCATAAAATTTCAAAGTAACCATATGACTTGCATTGAATTGCAGGTGACTGGCTGACGTTATAGATATTTAAACATTACTTCTGATTATACAATATCTTTTTCAGACTTGGGAGCCAGTGGTTTGGGGTTTCATTGTTTGTTTCACTGTTGTCTTTGTTTTGCAAACCTCCAATGTTTATGGAAGCCTTAGAAAGGCTCTTAAAGCCAGGCCTTTTTGCCTCAATGACAGTGATAGAAACAGCCATTTGATGTAAACAAGGAGACTGTTAAATTAAGCCAAAGTTAGAGATACTAACACCTAAAATATTTAAGGCTGGTTGCCTTCTGCATTGTTTATAGCCTTTTAAATTTCAACCATTTGGCTCAAATGAAATAAATAGGCTGCTTTCACGTGGCCTTGGCACATTAGCACACACACAGCTACTACAGGTGGAATTGTAGGCTGGGTTGATGTGCCAAAGCACACAGATCTGTCTTATGTGGTTGTATTTAATCACCACCACCCACCCCCCAATTCCTATGAAAATATATCCAAATGCTTTACTCCCAAGGAAATTCTAAAATGAGACTCATTATTTAGATCATTGCTTCTCTCAGAGGAGGGGATACTGATTTTGTGACATAACCTTGAAGAAAATCACCGGCCATTAAATACCTTGACAGTCATTCCTGTTTCAATCCACAGGCATACCCTGGTCTTCTCCCATCTCCCCAGAGGGCAGCCCGGCCTCGCTCTTAAGTAGCATATGTGTTATAAAGACCTCTTCTAAAGCTCTGAATAGACTCCCTGTTCAAGCATAATTCCAAAAATGCAATTTGAATTTTGAGTACCACCTTGGTCCTTGATATGATTCCCTAAATCAATTCTAATTCTTTATATCTATTTTCAGTGTTTTTTAAGCCACAATCAACTGCATTTATATGTTTGCATTGGTCACTTCCCACTCACTCTGTCTCAGCTTTTGAGCAAGCCTAGACAATAAAGAATCTGCCTGCAGTGCAAGAGACCAGGGTTTGATCCCTGGGTCGGAATGATCCCCTGGAGAAGGGAATGGCAACCCACTTCAGTATTCTTGCCTGGAGAATCCCATGGACCAGAGGAACCTGGTGGGCTACAGTCCATGGGGTCACAAAGAGATGGAAACAACTGAGCAACTAACACCTTCACTTTCACACCAATTCCCATTTAAGACATTTGAGAAAAGACCAGAAATATTTCCCTGTGTACCAGCTGCAGAAGTTTTGAAGCCCATAACTGGGTTCTTTTTCACATCAAAAGGCCCCTGTTTATAGATGGAAACCTTAAAGAGAAGTGGGGGAGTGCAAGGGGGGAGTATTCATGTTTGAACACTGGAAACTTTGTCTTTTTCATCATAATCCCACTCTCCCATCACGTCACCCTTCTCTTTCTAAAAGCAGTAGCCTCTTTGCTGAGTGAGTGTTGACCTCCCACTTGGGGTAGTCGGGGTTCCACTTGCTTAAATTCACTCAAACAGAATTAGAAGGCTCTCGGGGGCTCTGAGTGATTCCAACACCACTACTTTTCTTTCCCCAGTCGAAAAACGCTATCCTTATGTGGCCATGTTTGAGGAGACCATGATTTAACGAGTGGAAGTTCATATTTCAGAGAGCTGAATAAAGCCAGCTTCTTGACCCTGCCCTGTCTCAGTCGTGACTGGCACAGGAGCAACTCATCTGCTGAAAAGCCAAGGCAGCACAAATGTTTTGAAACGAATTCCACTAAAACTCTTGTATCACTCCATCATATCTGCTGTAGTTCCAGTTAATCCAACTATTTAATCTCGTTGGGTACCAAATTAAACAGCTGTACACAAAATTTTAGAGAAGATCAATACTGTAACACAATTACATATTAGCCATCAAAAGTACCCGAGAAAAGGAAATATTGAACTGTTGTTTCTGCACTTGAATTATTCTTAGGATTCTGTGGAGACTGGCACTGCCCTGATAAAGGGGAAGCCGTTTCAAATTCAAGAACACTTGCATTCAAGAGAAATCGTGCGTCTCTCTGGACCTTTGCTCATCTGTCTGGGATGTTACCTGTTCTGCCTTAGCAGACAGGGTTATTTGGAGGCCAAATTGAGCTAAGGGGAGGAGCTGTTCTGTATCACCAATGTCTGTGTATTCATCATGGTGAGCAGGGCTATGGGCTTTCATCAGTGAGTTCCTTTCCCTTGTATTATGCCTTTGCCTCATAGCTGTTTTTACTGAGTCCATTCTGGGATGCTAAAAAGTACAATGGTAGGAAAGTAGCGACCAACATTTTGGGGAAGCTACCAAATTACTTGAAGAAATGCTGCTTAGGAAGGAACTTCAGTAGATGTTTTGGTACAACTTACAAAAAAGGTAAAGGTAACTCAGCATTTTGTATGCACACACAATACATGGGGGCTGGTGTGCAAAACCTATGGCCAGGGTGATCATTTATCTCCACCTCGCAAAGGTTTAGAGCGCCGTGACCAAGCTGAGGGAGAGAGTTCGGGCTGGGCTGGGCGCAGGTGAAGATTGCCAATCCCCAGGTTAAAGAAGGCCGATGGAGTTGATGAATTGCGGGTCACAGGAAACAGCCACATCGAACTTCCTTGATGAGCTGGTGTCTTTGTGCTGGGAAAGGAAGAAGAAGAAAAATCACACCATGTGAACTGAATATAAAGTGAGTGCTTTCAGTTGCATATGAGTGGAAAAAATTCTGACCAAAAAAAAAGTTCACTATTTTACAAACACTAACAAACATGGCTATAAAAGCACATTTCATAACGCAAAAGCCTACGTAGACGGGAGACATTTTTATAGCTTCCTTAAGCGAGTAGTTAAACCAGCAGTCTGAAATCTCTTAGTCCCCTAAGAGTGGTTAATTAAATATTTTCCTTATTCATTGCCCACAACTGTGGGTTGTTTTTTTTCTTCCTCTATGCACCCTAGAAAAATTCCCAAGACTAGACTTAAGGAGGACACAAGCTGGTTATGTAGTAAAATCAGAGTGCCTTTTCTGTTGGATGTTCATTTTAGTTCCCTGAGTTCCCAGGGCATACAATGTTTAGAAACTGTTTTCTCTAAACATAAGAATTATTGCACACCATGATTTTGAACTACCAATTTCCATATCTTAAGCAGCTATCGACTTGCCAATTCCTTTTGGGTCTTCTTTACATTTTTCTTATAATGTTTCCTTGTGTTTTGGGTTGTCCTCAAAAAGAGTTTCGGGGGTGCAGGGGCATGATTCTTTTTAAATTGATAGAAATGAAACTACAGATTTTTGCCCCCTTGTATCTGTGAGCATGATCTCTATCAGGCTTGAAAATCTGCTTTATCATTTTGTATATTTGACTATTTTGTATTCAGCATTACTTGATTCCTTATGTGCATGGCAATGTATTAAAATGTGGGATTTCTATTACCGTGTAAAAGTGTTTTGATTCTGATTTTCAACCTATATCCTTGGGAAAAAAATTACATTAAACTGTTCATTTCTATTTTCTTCAGCTCATCAGCTTTGCAGAAGAAAAAAGAAAGTTAACAGCATTTCACTTTCCCTGTGTTAGCTAATGATGCAATTCATGGTGGAAAATTGTCCTCAATTATACTGTGTTTCCTGGAGAAATAATATATGTGGAATGAATTGGTGGCCTCCCTCCAGTTCCCAGCACACAGAATTCCCCCAGCACCAAACCCCACCAGCATGATGGCTATTACCATTGAACAGTTTCATGTGGAGCACAAAGACAAAAGACACAGTTCTCTTCCTCCGCAGATACGCTAACACCCTGGAAAGAGATGGCACGACAGATCCTGGCCTGCCAATTAACTCTCACCCCAGAGAATCTTAAGTGCTTATCATTGCATGATTGATGGCATCCCCCAGCACCTCTATCTCCATCTCTCTCAGGTGATGACCAAGTGTCAGCTATCTGTATTTTATCAATTGAGATGCCTTCAAGTAACACCTGCCTAAGAGACTGGGCTAGGAGGGCAGTTCTCTAGTTCAGCAAGCATCTAGATATACTCCACTCTCAACCACGTATTTAAAAGACACTAACTTTTTTTTTTTCTCAAGAAAATCCACTGAGTAATACAATGCACCAAATATTAAAAAAAAAAAAGACCATTTTATCTGCTCCAAACTCCCATTTTCACCCTTCCCTTTCTCAAGGAGACATTGTAATGAGTACTTACAGCCACTATGACTTTGCTGAATATGATAAATTGCCTCAATTGATATTAGACACTTCCTTCCCCAAAAGGAAAAAGGATGTGTAAATCACATGAAGAAGAAAGGAAACACTCACCACCTTTTTTTTATTACAAGTTTACAAAGAATCTAGTGTTTTGGGGGATTTGAGGGTTTTTGTTTTCCCCGGAAAAGGTTTCCAAAAACAAAACGAGTGAGAACCTTTTAGTTTAGTTTACTGACTGCGTATATAAAACTTTTAAAGCTGTCTACACACCCTATAACCCCTACACACCATAGACCCCTACAAACCCTACCTCCTCTTTGTCTTGATTTTTCTTGGATCATTTTTGGCTATTTTTTCCTTTTTTTTTTTGTCCATTCCTCATAATTTCCTTCCTTTTCCTCTGTCAGTTCTCTGCCTTTAACTTATTGCTCCCTTTCTGTGTGCTTCTCTTGATACCTTTCTCTGTCTCATCTTCCAACACCTCTATCTTAACTCCTTCTCTCCCTTTTTCCATCTCAATCTCTAACCTATTTTACCTTTCTCCTTTCTTTTCCCTCTCTGTGGGGTAGGACACTCATCTTATTTGTATTTGTATCTCCATCTCTTGGTACATAATAGTTGCTCAACAATGTTAGGCGAACTGAATTAAACTTGGTTCCTAATTCTTCCCGCCTTATTTCCTTCCTTTCTGCTGAGCCTACCAACTGCCACGAGCTTTTCGTTAAGCAAATGAACTCATGGTAATAAAGATGAAAGCCAGACGTGTTTTCAGAGGTGGGTGAATGGTAGCAGGTTACCTAGGTAGCTTTAGGTAACCCAAGCCAGAAGTATGCACATTCCCCTAAGTACCACTTTGCCAGTACAAAGAAAGCTTTCCTGCCATCTCTGCATTTCAGGAACTCATGCTTGCCTGGGTAAATGTGATGGCCATATTTGAATCAAGGATAGAGACTGTCATACAGAGTGAAGTAAGTGAGAAAGAGAAAAACAAATATTGTATATTGATACATATATGTAGAATCTAGGGCTTCCTGGTGGCTCAGATGGTAAAGAATCCACCTGCAATGGCAGGAGGCTCAGGTTCAATCCTGGTGTTAGGAATATCCCCTGGAGAAGGGGCTGGCTACCCACTCCAGTATTCTTGCCTGGAAAATCCCATGGACAGAGGAGCCTGTCCTCTGCAGGCTGCAGTCTATGGGGTCACAAAGAGTTGGATATGACTGAGCAACTAACGCTTATGTACTTTAGGGGAATCTGAAAAAAATTGGTATAGATGATTTTATTTACCAAGTAAAAATAGGGACGTAGCAACTGTGAAATAAAACTGTAACAGACATAGAGAACAAACATATGGATACCAAGGGAGAAGTGGGGGTGGGATGAATTGGGAGATTGGGATTGACATGTATATACTACTGATGCTAAGTATAAAGTAGATGACTAATGAAAACCTGCTGTATGGCACAGGGAACTCTACTCAGTGCTCTGTGGAGACCTGAATGGGAAGGAAATCCAGAAAAGAGGGGATATATGTGTATGTAAAGCTGATTCACTTTGCTGTACAGCAGAAACTAACACAACATTGTAAAGCAACTGTACTCTAATTAAAAGGATAGTTATGTCATGAGAAGTTCACCATCAGAATTATGTGTTATATGACCCAGCAATCCCACTCCTAGGCATATACCCTGAGGAAACAAAAATTGAAAGAGACCCATGTATCCCATTGTTCATTGCAGCACTATTTACAATAGCTAGAACATGGAGGCAACTTAGATATCCATTGACAGATGAATGGATAAAGAAGTTGTGGTACATATACACAGTGTAATATTACTCAGCCATAAAAAGGAATGCATTTGAGTCAGTTCTAATGAGGTGGATGAACCTAGAACCTATTATACAGAGTGAAGTGAGTCAGAAAGAGGAAGATAAAGACCGTATTCTAACACAAATATACAGAATCTAGAAAAAATGGTACTGAAGAATTTGGAGGGCAACAATGGAGAAACAGAAATAGAGAATAGACTTATGGACGTGGGGAGAAGGGAGGAGAGGGTGAGATGTATGGAAAGAGTAACGTAGAAACTTACATTACCATATGTAAAATAGATAGCCAATGGGAATTTGCTGTATGGCTCAGGAAACTCAAACAGGGGCTCTGTATCAACCTAGAGGGGTGGGATGGGGAGAAAGATGGGAGGGAGGTTCAAAAGGGAGGGGATATATGTGTATACCTATGGCTGATTCATGGTGAGGTCTGACAGAAGACAGCAAAATTCTGTAAAGCAATTATCCTTCAATAAAAAATAAATTAATTAAAAGAATTATGTGTTAACTAAGAATCATATAAAATCCCTTCAGAGGACCTAGTAAATGTATTCTGCTGTGCTAGATCTTTTGTTCCAGAGAAAGCAGTCCATAGTTAAGGAGACTTCTGGTGATTATGAGATCATTAGGATTGTTAATACTTTCTCTTTTACAGAAATCTATTTTTATGGCATATAGATATACGTGCATTGTAAAATAGCTTTCTGTTATCTTTCATGATTTTGTATGTACGTTGATGAAATCAACTAAAAGAATAAGCTTTAAAGTGCCTTTCCAACCACGTTCTTTTGTTTTTGTAAGCAACTGGGGAGATGTAAAGAGGGAGTGGATAATGAGAAGTGTACACAGTTGTTTCACAAGAGAAGATGTCCCCCTTCTCATAAGAAATAGACCACTTGATAGATTCCTATTTTTCTCTCATGTCTCTTTTTAGTTTTAAGCATAATATAATTAGGTCTCCCATTGCCCAGTCTCTAGAAGGAAGTCCAACAGTGGAATAAAACTGTAAACAAACACATTTCCAGATTGTATTTTGCCCTTCATGAAGCTTCCAAAGCAGTGAGAGTCAGAGTGTGATTATGTGTTATATAGAAAATATCTTAAAAGTCCTTTTTCCCATGTATGCCATCCTCCTCTTCCATCCAAAACAGGTGCTTCCCTTCCTTAGACCTGATCGTCCCCCCTCTGCCCCTCAACCAAGAACTCTGCCAGCCACCAGACTCTTCTGGTTCTCAGTTCAGTCGCTCAGTCATGTCCAATTCTTTGCAACCCCATGGACTGCCGCACGCCAGACCTCCCTGTCCATCACCAACTCCCGGAGTTTACTCAAACTGATGTCCATTGAGTCAGTGATGCCATCCAACCATCTCATCCTCTGTCATCCCCTTCTCCTCCTGCCATCAATCTTTCCCAGCATCAGGGTCTTTTCAAATGAGTCAGCTCTTTGGATCAGGTGGCCAAAGTATTGGAGCTTCCACTTTAGCATCAGTCCTTCCAATGAATATTCAGGACGGATTTCCTTTAGGATGGACTGGTTGGATCTCCTTGCAGTCCAAGGGACTCTCAAGAGTCTTCTCCAATACCACAGTTCAAAAACATCAATTGTTCAGTGC
This sequence comes from Giraffa tippelskirchi, assembly GCF_054371585.1. NCBI lineage: Eukaryota > Metazoa > Chordata > Mammalia > Artiodactyla > Giraffidae > Giraffa > Giraffa tippelskirchi. The sequence continues at coordinate 32,790,076 of NC_137280.1, read as the reverse complement.
TCAGCTTTCTTTATAGTCCAACTCTTGCATTCATATATGACTACTGAAAAAACCATAGTTTTGACTAGACTGACCTTTGTTGTCAAAGTGATGTCTCTGCTTTTTAATATGCTATCTAGGTTGTCTAGGCCATCAAAGTTTCTTCTAAGGAGCAAGTGTCTTTTAATTTCATGGCTGCAGTCACCATATGCAGTGATTTTGGAGCCCCCCCAAAAATAAAGTCTGTCACTGTTTCCATTATTTTCCCATCTATTTGCCATGAAGTGATGGCACCAGATGCCATGATCTTAGTTTTCTGAATGTTGAGCTTTAAGCCAACTTTTTCACTCTCCTCTTTCACTTTCATCAAGAGGCTCTTTAGTTTTTCTTCACTTTCTGCCATAAGGGTGGTGTCATCTGCATATCTGAGGTTATTGATATTTCTCCCGGCAATCTTGATTCCAGCTTGTGCTCCATCCAGCCCAGCATTTCTCATGATGTCCTCTGCATATAAGTTAAATAAGAGGGTGACAATATACAGCCTTGACGTAACTCTTTTCCCAAGTTGGAACCAGTCTGTTATTCCACATCCAGTTCTAACTGTTGCTTACTGACTGGCATACAGGTTTCTCAGGAGGCAGGTCAGGTGATCTGGTATTCCCATCTCTTGAAGAATTTTCCACAGTTTGTTGTGATCTACACAGTCAAAGGCTTTGGCATAGTCAATAAAGAAGAAGTAAATGTTTTTCTGGAACTCTCTTGCTTTTTCGATGATCCAATGGATGTTGGCAATTTGATCCCTGGTTCCTCTGCCTTTTCTAAATCCAGCTTGAACATCTGGAAGTTCATGGTTCACATCCTGTGAAGCCTGGCTTGGAGAATTTTGAGCATTACTTTGCTAGCGTGTGAGATGAGTACAATTGTGTGGTAGTTTGAGCATTCTTTGGCATTGCTTTTCTTTGGGATTGGAATGAAAACTGAGCTTTTCCTTTTCCTTCTTGTTCTGGTCTCCCACTAAACTCTCTTTCCTTCCATTTTCATTGTTCTAAGTCCCAGTGCTTATCTCTGTAATCTTCCTATTTTTGCTTTCCCCAGCTCTGTTTTCCTATGCCTACTACCCTCATTGTACCTCATGCTGCTGCTGCTGCTGCTAAGTCGCTTCAGTCGTGTCCGACTCTGTGTGACCCCACAGATGGCAGCCCACCAGGCTCCACTGTCCCTGGGATTCTCCAGGCAAGAATACTGGAGTGGGTTGCCATTTCCTTCTCCAGTGCATGAAAGGGAAAAGTGAAAGTGAAGTCGCTCAGTCGTGTCCGACTCTTAGCGACCCCATGGACTGTAGCCTACCAGGCTCCTCCGTTCATGGGATTTTCCAGGCAAGAGTACTGGAGTGGGGTGCCATTGCCTTCTCCAATTGTACCTCATAGAAGCTACTAAACATTAGCTTTTCTTTAGTGGTCAAATGAAGATAGAGGATGTGATAATGCAATATTTTTCCTTAATAATTTTCTTTATTGAGTTTTCTTAATAAGTCTTGCCCCAGAACTGTAACATAGATGATCCAAAAAATGAAGAGTAACAGATGGCTAATGTGGTTAGTTGCCTTGGATAGCTCAAATTCTATCTCCAGAAAGCAAGCTGTAGGGAGTTTGAAATCATTTTTGTTTATTCATTGAGCAATTGTAGATGTATCTTGTGCAATTTGTTCTGTGTACCAGGAACAGTGCCTGGTATTGGGTTAATTGTTAGTAACTTAGAGATGAAGGACATTCTCCCTGCCTTAAAGATCTTACATCCTAAGATACAGAAAATAAGGAGCTCAACAAAAAAATAAGGGATAAAAATCCCATATGAAAAATGCAGATATCTCTAGAAGGATGATAACTTAACCCTCACTCATTCTCAGATACTGGGATTAAGGAGAGAGGCAAGAATGCTTCATGTCGAGTAAGCTCTGAAAACATGATATATTTACTCCACTCTTAGACACACATGATGTGTGTTAACGTATTAAAGGCTCTGAGAAGGATTGCAGGTTATAGATTGCAAATATATATATATAGAGATTATATATATATTTGTTCAGACCAGCATTTTCAAAATTCATTCAAGCATCAGCTATTTGTCCCCAGAGAGTACTAACGAATGGTGTATAGAAGAAGCACATGGGGAAATGCTGTTTTAATTACATCATTAGTTTTGTGACAATGTGTTATCTTGACCAGATGACTATAATGTCCCTCAGGAAATAAGTGATGCAAAAGATGGGCCTGCTAGAAGGTGATAGACATCTAAGGGCCAGAAAATTGGATAAAAACTTGTCTGTTTCTATTAATGAATTGTGAAGCAACAGTTAGAACAACAATACTTTGGCCACCTGATGCAAAGAGCTGACTCATTTGAAAAGACCCTGATGCTGGGAAAGATTGAGGGCAGGAGGAGAAGGGGACAACAGAGGATGAGATGGCTAGATGGCATCACCAACTCAATGGACATGAGTTTGGGTGAACTCCAGGAGTTGGTGATGGACAGGGAACCCTGGCGTGCTGCGGTTCATGGGGTCGCAAAGAGTCGGACACGACTGAGTGACTGAACTGAACTGACTGAATTGTGAAGCAACTGCTACATAATCAACCTCTGAGCCTATCACATCCTAGTCCTGCCACTAACATAATGGGAAAGGGGAAAACAGTAATGTGACTTTGGCCAAGTCTCACACACCTCTGGATTTTTATTTTATTTATTTGGCTGTGCCAGGTAATAGATGTGGCACGTGGGATCTTCCATGCTCATTGTGGCATACAGGAGTTTTAGTTTCTCCATGTGAGATCCAGTTCCCAGAACAGGAATCAAACCCAGCCCCCCTGCATCAGGAATGTGGAGTCTTAGTCACTGGACCCTCAGGGAAGTCCCTGGATTTTAATCTTTTATTTTGAAATATTAGCGGTTTGGAATAGATGGGCTCTAATATGCCTTTGTAGCACAACCTTTTAAGTATGACTATAATTTGTACCACATTATCTCCAAATTTTGCTTTAAAAAAAAATAAGCGTACAAAAATATCTAGAAGCTCCACTTTACTATACCTTGGCTTCCTTCTTAAGACTAAAGAAGACTTTTTATATTACATGGTTTTGTCTCACAAATGTTATGGGAGATTTTCAAAAGAACAAATTGGGCCACAATTTGTGCAATTGCACAAGCACATAGACTACAGGTAGTCGCCTCAAAGACATGAACAGGTGCTAGTTTTTATTGGTTAAGCCAAAAATCTTTTAAAAAGATTATTCTTAGACACAATGGGAACTAGGGGGAAAAAAGCAGTCTTTCAAAGAATTAGAAAAAAAAAGTGTATCAAATTTGCCACTTTGGTATGATTGCTTTGATGATACTCTGTTCAAAAATTAAATTAGTGGATTTAGAGAGAGGCTGAATCCAAAACTATATTTTAAAGAAGTATTCATAAAGGTGTACACTAACTTGATTATATTTCTCCAAGTGCATTGGTATGTACATAGTACAGTGATAGAAATGAAGGTGGGAGGGAAGGAGGAAGAAGCTGGAAATGTTTCTAACAAAGACCCAATTCTGCTTCATCCATCTTGACTTCCTCACTGATGTTGCACAAGATGGATAAATCCCTTCCCTGTTTTCCCTCTGTATTTTTCTCCATGACATTCCAAAATCATTCCATGGTGCATGAAAACAGAATAATCTTTTAGATTTTTATATATTTTATTAGAAAGATTTTTATATATTTTATTTCATTTTAGAGAACAAAAATTGTTATCGTGAGAATCAGTCCAGATGAGTATGTGATAATAGTCTCTGAAATACAGTTTAATTGACTGACCCGAACAAAAACAATAGCTTCATTAACTGAGTGCTTGCCATGAGTGGAGCTTTCTATATGTTATATCATTGAATCCTCACAATATTCTGTTAGGTATTATTATTCCCATTTCACAAGTGAAGAAATTAAGAGAATTTAAAGGGATTAAATTCTTAGGTCAGACTGCATAACTGACTCAGCTCTTTCTGACTGGGAAACACAAAATCTCAACCATTAGAATATACACACATTAATCGAGCATGTACTATACACATTAATTGAGCACTAATTGAGTACTAAATGACTAATCCCTCACATCAATTGCCCTTGACATCTTCAAAGTCACAAGTTCTTTTGAAACTCTTCTGAAAGCCATGGATGCTCTTGTCCAAAAGTGTACCCAACATACAAATCTTTACATGCATTTTCAAGAGGTTCAAGGGCCTTCTGAACCTCATCCCATTTTAAGAATGCTTCCCTTAAGTAACAAAACAGAATTGACTTGGAGAAGGTGAGATGATAGCAGAAGAAATGGAGCCAGCAATGTTTTGTCCTTGAATAGACAGCAAACTTCCTCTTACAGGAAGGAGGGAGACAGTCATGATTCATTCCATGAGTAGTTACTGAGCGCCTCCCATGGGAAACGCCATGGTAGACCCTGGGAATACACCAGGAAATTGTGCAGACAAGGTCCAGTCCTCATGGAGACTGTTGTTGGAGAGGGGAGACAAGGACATAAACAGGCATTAGATTTGCAGTCCTCATTCTGCATTTTTGAGCCTCTCACTGTTTCTAAGGGTGCCCAAAAGACCAGATAAGTTAGTTTTGGATCTCTGTCGTAGAGATATATATGACTATCGCATGGTTTCTGTCCCAGTGTGTGAAACTGAAAATATAATGAACACTTCGGTTAAAAATATTTTTCTTTATTGCCTTTGGTAAACTGAGGAAGGAAGTGGACCCACTCTATCAAATGCTGATTCCAACATCTGTCCTCTGAAATCACTATTAATGTATTCTCTTCAAATTAAGACTTTTGATTTTCTGTAGATAACAAGAATATTAGGTATGCTTTTTTGTGTTGTTTCTGTTAAAATTTTAATATATCTTCTTTTTGTTAAGTGTATTGTTCAATTCAACTGAGGTTGGGGGTGAGATGTCTTGTTTGTAGGAAACCAAGAACATATCCTGTGTCCTCAGATGGAATCATTTCAAGTTTGTCAAGTCTTTTTTTTTTTTAAGGTTTATATGAATGCTTTTATTTATTCATAACCCCTTTATATCCACAAAGTAGTTGAGCCAAATCACAAGAAAATATACCATAAAATAGAAAGTTATAAATAAACTAAAATCAGAACCAGAGAAATTGCACAGCAACTAGAAGATCAGGACAAGGATGTAGGCTGCAGCCCATCTACGTTGGCCATCATTATTAAAGGGGGCCATAAATTTCACTTCAACATCAGAGGCAAGCAAAGTAAGATTTACAACATCTCTAAAACTAAACATGGATGTCTAGTGGAGAAGAATACAAAAGTCACATGAATTTTTAACATAAAACAGAAATTGTGCTCACCCTGCTTAGGGTTATGCCTCCAACCCCTGGGAGTATGAGTTCAGTCTTCTCTGACGATAAGACTGAACAAACTGGTGAAGGAACACCTTGGGGGAAGTCAAGTTTTCCTTCCCACTTGAGTCTGAGAAAAATCTCTTAATGCATATTTCTAGATAGGGCTCTGAGTGAAGCTATAGACAATGTCCCTATAGCACATCCCGGTGGCTCAGATGGTAAAGAATCTGCCTGCAGTGCAGGAGACCTGGGTTGGATCTCTGGGTCAGGAAGATCCCCTGGAGGAGGGCATGGCAACCCACTCCAGTGTTCTTGTCTGGAGAATTCCATGGACAGAGGAGCCTGGCGGGCTACAGTCCATGGGGTTGCACAGAGTCAGACACAACTGAGCAGCTAACACTGTAGCACATGCAATAAAGGTTTTCACATAGCAGCTTCTCATCACGTCCATCAAAGGCAGCAAAGGGCACAGCAACTATGTGCAACCAGATGGAAAAAAATTCTGTGTGGCCAAAAGTCACGTGATCTCTGTTTATGAGCTCATCAAATCTGCAGGCTGCCTAGAGGATTGAGAATAAGGACTAAGCAAGATCATCTGCTCATGACTAGAGCCTCCTAGCAACCAACCTCAGTTATGACAACAGTCATGTTTGGAGTGCTTGTAATACGGCAGGCCCTTGAATGCACTGTATATTTAATTCTTGCAATAACTCTCCAAGTCTTTCAGATACTAGAAACCTTCAAATAGTAGGCCCATAGCACAAAGGAATATGATGAGTCATTGCTCACTAGCCAGGATGAGTCCCACGGCTCCGTCCATGGTTAGGGACTGCTCTGGGGGGACAGGGGACCTCCCCAGTGGCTCAGACAGTAAAAAAAAATTGCCTGCAATGTGGGAAACCCGGGTTCAATCCCCGGGGTCAGGAAGATCTCCTGGAGAAGGGAACGGCAACCCACTCCAGTATTCTTGCCTGGAGAATCCCACGGACAGAGGAGCCTGGCGGGCTACAGTCCATGGGGTCTCACAGAGTCGGACATGCTGAGTGACTCACACTGGGGGAATGGACCATGCATGTAGATACTTTTGAGGTTTACCTTTTAGGCCTGTATGACTCCAGACCTTTGTCTCTCACCTTCTGTAGCTCAGTCACGTGTTCCTCAAGTGCCGCAAAGAAGCAGATGTAGATAGTAAACATTTCTGGCCAGCTTCTACCCCACCAGCAGCCATGAGTGACAAGGAGACATATATTCCCATTCCTCAGCTGATCCCAAGAGAAAGAGCAATAGATTCAGAACACAGAATGCTAACGAAGCTGGCTGGCACCCTGTCCAAAGGGCCATTTCAGCACCCAACTTCCCCTCAAGAGCCACGGAGAAGGGGGCTGACTTGGAGGCCAGTGGCTACCGTCTAGTTTGTAAACTGTCCAGAGCTGAGCCCAGCTGAGAGCAACACCTTCAGGCTGCCAGGCACTGGGCTGAACCTCCAATGCAACAGTGCTTTGCAGCCACAAATTGTGTTTCTGAATTTAGCTGTTAACATGATTTGTCACGTGATTTTCTCTTTAAGGACAAGCAGGTGGTGATGGGAGATGCTGGTCTGGGCTGTCCAGATGCTGCCACATGGTCTTGTGTGATAGCAGGAATCTGAGATCATTAGGCATCATCCAGGTCCATCCTTACCTTACCTGTACCCACAGTTTTGACACCAAACTCCTACCTGACCCCTAACTGCTTGAGCTAGACTATAAACCATATCCTCCCACTCTTGCCTCTTCTGGATTAAACCAGAACTTGACTCAAGCTGTGGGTGGAAGGCCTCTTTCACCTGGACCCTACACTAGTAAGGAGCTGGTCTTCAAAATGCAGAGGCAGAAACATGAGGCCGAAAGTGAAGTGAAAGTGTCAGTTGCTCAGTCGTGTCCGACTCTTTCTGACCCCATGGACTGTAGCCCTCCAGGTTCCTCTGTCCCTGGGATTTCCCAGGCAAGAATACTGGAGTGGGGTGCCATTTCCTTCTCCACAGGATCTTCCTGATCCAGGGATCAAACCCGTGTCTCCTGCACTGCAGGCAGATTCTTTACCTGCTGAGTTACCATGGAGGGCACAAAATCAGTTGTGTAGATATACTGCGTGTGTGCAAAATTGTCTCCAGTCATGTCCGACTCTTTACAACCCTAGGGACTGTAGCCCACCATGCTCCTCTGTCCATGGGATTCTCCTGGCAAGAATACTGGAGTGGGTTGCCATGCCCTCCTCCAGGGCATCTTCCTGACACGGGGCTCAAACCCATGTCTCTTACATCTCCTGCATTGGCAGGCGGGTTCTTTACCACTAGCACCACCCAGGAAGTCCCAATGTCTTCAAAATTAGAGGAGAAAACCTGAGGCTGAAGGACAGGAGAAAAGGCAGCTTTCCAGAAGAGAGTGCTAAGAAAAGACAGGGCTTTTGATGTCTTTTGCTTCTGTTACTCTAAACATCACCCCAACCTGAGTGGCCAATCATATCAGGTGTCCTTGAAGACTTCAATCTTGAGATTCCCTGCTTTCACACAGAATATCTGTGGAGACACCACTGATTCTGACCAGTTATTCCAAGGACTCCCCTCTATTGCCTGTCACAGGACGGGCTGGCACTTGCGAACTGCCAACAGAAGTGATGATGTTCCCCCGAGCTCCTGGCAGTAGCAATGAACAACCAGACTGCCTCCTTCTGTCCTTCTCTGCTGAGCATCCAAGGCCACTTTGGAGGCCACACATGCCAGATGGTGAGGCTACAAAGAGATGCTCCACCTGCATCAGACTTTATATGTGCAAGAAATAGAACTGTACTGCACAGGCCAAGATTTCAGGAGTTGTCTGCTCTGGCACTTAGTAGTTATTCTGGCTAATTCAATATGAGAAATGTGTAAAAAAAAAACTCAACTGTTTGGAAAATCATACAGTAGGCCCTAGGAGATGGTCTGTGCATGCTAAGTCGCTTCAGTCGTGTCCAACTCTTTGCAACCATATGGACTGTAGCTCGCCAGGCTTCTCTGTCCATGGGAATCTCCAGGCAAGAATACTGGAGTGGGCTATCATGCCCTTCTCCAGGGGATCTTCTCAACCCAAGGACTGAACCCACGTCTCTTAAGTCTCCTGCTTTGGCAGGCGGAATCTTTATTGTTAGCGCCACCTGGAAAGCCCATCCAAAAGAAAGAAAATGTCGTATATCATTCTTAACCGCCCTTCACTTTTTCAGGAAATAGTTCTAGAATTGTGTATATGACCTTTAATTTTCTTCTTTTCTTTCTCAATGGAACGTGGAGTTGTTTCACTTGAAATAAGGTTGATCGCTTTTGACATTATTAATATCAATTCAAGTCTTAGCTACATTACAATGATGGTACTTACACATCTTAACTCTAGTCTCAGAACATGGACTGTTTCATCTTCCACTGATAGCTGTAAAATAAGATAAAAAAAATAAGAAAAGATTCATAGAATTGCCTGAACACAACTGGATGGTCAAAACTAGATTGCAGGATTGTAGGAAGTGCTTCCAGGTGATGGTTTCAAATTTTCAGGTTTATGAAAGTTTGAATTCAGCAAACCAACAGGGGTAAGAGAGGTTTGGGGGAAAGTGTATGGCAGTGTGTTTGCACCAGATGGGAGTGTATAAACTGGCATGAATATCTACCACCTGGGCTTCTGAAAGGGCCTCCTGCCTTGCTATTTTTCCATACCTAGAATCCTCTCTTACCAGATCATCATGTAGCTATTTCTTTCTCAACATTCTGTTTTTCCCTCAAATGCCACCTAAGTAGGAAAGTCTTTTTTTAATCACCCAGGTAACCACTCTCCCCACCGCCCCCCTACACAAACAACAACAAAAAGAGCAAATTGAGGGCAGTGGGTGGACAGATGAGGAAAATTTGAATTTCACTACATATTAAATAATATTATTGTAACTATTAAATTTTCTGAGAGTCCTAATGTCTTTGTGTTATACAGGTGAATATCCTATTCTTGGACTTCCTGGTGGCTTCATGGTAAAGAATCTGCCTGCAGTGCAGGAGCCATAGGAAGCATGAGTTTGATCCCTGGGTTGGGAAGATCCTCTGGAGGAGGGCATGGCAACCCACTCCAATATTCTTGCCAGGAGAATCCCATGGACAGAGGAGCATGGTGGGCTACAGCCCATAGGGTTGCAAAGAGTCAGACACGACTGAAGAAACTTAGCATGCATGCATCCTATACTTGGGATCTTTCCATTTCATCAAGTCACTTTGGCAAACATTGCCCCATTGAAACCCTCAGGTAAATCCTACAAACAGGTAAAATGATTAGCCTGTCAATAGACCAGGGGGCCAAAATACAGGAAGGATCACAAGACTGGCCCAAGGTCACGCAGAACTAAGATTTGAACCCTGTTTTCCTGACTCAGAACAATTTGCCCTTTTTGCTATACATGATACCATCTAAAATTATTACAATTATGGATTTATCTATTTAATTGATTATTGGATCTTCTTTTTCCATTAGAATGGAAGTTCCTGAGAGCAGTTTTGTCAGTCTGGTAAACCACTTTATGCCAAGCTCCTAGACCAAAGTAACACTCAATTAAAAGCTGTTAAATGAGATGTAGAAAATAAACATATAGTTACCAGGAAGGAAAGTGAGGAGGAGGGATAAATTGGGACACTGGGACTGGCATATACACATTTCTATCTGTAAAACGGGCTTACCAGGTCGCTTAGTAGTATAGAATCCGCCTGCCAATGCAGGAGACTCAGGTTCTATCCTTGGGTCAGGAAGATCCCCTGGAGAAGGAAATGGCAACCTGCTCCAGCATTCTTGCCTGGAGAATTCCATCATCCCTTGGAAGCCACAAAAACAAGGAGGTTTCAGTCTCAGTGGGAACATTAGACAGGCCACATACAACCAAGATGACTGAGGGCTCTTTCCATTTCAAGTCACTTTAGCAAACATTGCCCCATTGAAACCCTCAGGTAAATCCTACAAACAGGCAAAATGATTAGCCTGTCAACAGACAACGGGGCCAAAACACAGAAAGGATCACAAGACTTGCCCAAGGTCACGTAGAACTAAGATTTGAACCCTGTTTTCCTGACTCGAAACAATTTGCCCTTTTTGCTATACATCTACCATCTAAAAAGATTACCATTACTAACCAAGAATTACAACATTTTTGATTGCCAAATGAGTTACATGTACATATTTATATACATACAGATACATATATACATAAAAATCACATCCCAAAATAGTCTATCACAGAAAACAGATTATTTCTCTAAAAGATAGAGGCTGGTAATGCACAATGACAACTTATTTTGTCTTTGAGATGTAGGTTGTAGGGGCACTGATTTGAGCTAAGCCTCTGGGTCCTTTAAAGCAAGTACCTCTGTTCTTTAATCCACCAGCTTGACCTTCTGCACCTTCACCTCTATGAAGACAGTCAGCCCATTACAGTGGGTGGCCCCAGAGCTCTAACATCGCACCCTGACAATGCCCAACACCTTGTGAGCTGCACAGAGGCCTGCCTCAATCAATACTTGAACAGAAAGAAAACCTGGGAAAAAATTTTTTTGAGCATTGCAAGGAATAGTGTTGTTCACTTAGGAGTTTGTACTTTTAACCATGAGTCAACACTATATCACTTGTCCAGTAAAAAGAGGGGCTGGTTGAAATGCATCATTCCTATCTCATGTAAGGAACAGGAAGCTTAATCCTAGAAGCTGGTACTTAAAAATCCAATGGTGAAGTCAGTCAGAAAGAGAAAAGCAAATATCATATATTAATGCATATATATGGAATCTAGAAAAATGGTGCTAATAAACCTGTCTGCAGGGAAGGAATGGAGACACAGACATAGAGAATGGACTTTGGACACAGCAGTGGAATAAGAGGGTGGGACAAATGGAGAAAATAACATTGACATAACCATGTGTAAAATAGAGAGCTAGTGGGAAGCTGCTGTATAACACAGGGAGTCCAGCCTGGTGCTCTGTGATGACCTAGAGGAGTGGGATGGGGGTGTTGGGAGGGAGGCTCTAGAGGGAAGGATATATATATAAACAGTTATGACTGATTTGAGTTGTTCTACAGCAGAAACCAACACAAGGTCGTCAAGCATCTATCCTCCAATTAAAAAAAAAAAAAAATCAATGGTACCTCTAGTTAGACTAGAATGTCTTTTGATCAAGGTTCAACTCATAATTACACACCCATCCAAATTTTCAATTTGGTCTCCAATTTGTTCAAACATGCCTGTGGATTTGGCTGTACAATATAGTGTTAAGCTAAACCAATGCAATGATCACATACACATTTTATATTTTAGAAATCTATGCTGAAGAAACTGACTAGAAAATCTGCACTCAAGATCTGTTTGGGAATTTTTCCCTTTCTTTTTAAAAAGCCTTATTAAGATACAATTGATATACCATAACACCTATTTTAAGCACACAGTTCCAGTGTTTTAAAATATATTCACAGGGCTATGCAACCATTTACCACAACCTAATTTTAAAACGTTTTCATCACCCCAAAAAAGAACTCTGCACCCCTTAGTAGTCACTCCTCTCACTCCAAACCTCCTCTTCCCCCAGCCCCTTTTAACCATGAATCTACTTTCTGTTTGTATAAATCTGCCTATCCTGGACATTTTGTATGAATGAAATAATGCAATATGTAATCTTTTGTAACTGATTTAGTTCACATAGCATAATGTTTTCAAAGTTCATTCATGTCACAGCATGTATCAGCACTCCATTTTTATTGCCAAATGTTTCACTGAATGAATATACAACATTTTGTTTATCCACCCATCAGCTGATGGATATTTTCATTGTTTTCCGCTTTTGACGGTTATAAATAATGCTGTTCTACAACAGCATTATTCATCTACATTCATCTACAAGCTTTTGAGTGGATATACATTTCTATTTCTCTTGGGTTTATACCGAGGGCTGAAATTTCTGGGTCATATAGTAACTATATCTTTAACTTTTTGAGGCACTGACAGACTGTTTTCCAAAGTGACTGAACGGTTTTACATTCCCATTAGCAATGTGTGAGAGTTGCAGTCTCTCCAGGCTTTCACCACCCTTGTTATTGTGTGAATTTTTCATTACAGTCATCCTAGTAGGTACAGAGTGGTATCTCATTGTGGTTTTGAACTGCATTTTCATAATGACTAACAATGTTAGTGAGCATCTTCTCACCTGCTTGTTTGTCATATGTATATCTTATTTGGAGAAATGTCTCTTTGTATCCTTAGACTAATTTTTAAACAACTTTTTATTTTGTATTAGGGTATAGCCAATAGTTTCAGGTGAACAGTGAAGGGACTCAGTGAATGGATATACATGTATCCATTCTCCCCCAAATTCCCCTCCCATCCAGGCTGCTTCCCTGTACTATATAGTAGTCTTTAGATCATTTTTTAATTTGGTTATTTGTCTTCTCAATGAGCTGTAAGTGTTGTTTATATATCTTGGATACAAGTGCCTTATCAGAGATATGATTTGCAAATATTTTCTCTCCTTCTGTCTGTTGCTTTTTTACTTTCTTGATAGTATCATTTGTAGCAAGAAGTTTTAAATTTTGGTATAGTCATTTGTACTTTCATTGTTGACTTGGAAAAACTCACTTCACTCTTCCCACTGTGTTTTTTTCGTACCACCACCACACTCACAACACTTCTAACACCAGATGTGTGTGGGGTTTTCCCCACACCAAACTGTCTCTAACACTAGCTGGGTATCCTACAATTCATCTCAATTCTGACATGACCTACCTGGAGATGGGGTCAGATCCCGCAAGCTAAGGTCTCAGTCCCACAAGACTGCCCCCACTTCAGGTGACTGTCTCAAACCCAGCTGGTTTCCTGTGCTTCTGTCCGACTGGCTAGAAACTGAAGGTTCCCCCAACCCCTTCCTTGGGTTTGATTAATTTGCTACAGAAGCTCATAAAACTCAGAAAAAAAAAATAAACTTACATTTGCTGGTTTATTATTAAAGGACATATAAAAAGATACAGATGAAGATGTGTGTAGGGCGAGGTCTGGGAGAGTCCTTAGCACAGGAGCTTCTGTCCTCTTTGACCTGAGGTATGTCACCCTCACTGCACACAAATGTGTGCACACACCTGGAAGCTCTCCAAATGCCGTACTTTGGGGATTCTGGTGATGGTTTCATCACATAGGCATGATTGATCATTAAGTCAGTTTCCAGCCCCTTCTCCCCTTCCTAGAGGATAGGAGTGGGGACTGAAATCTCCAAGCTTGTAATCATGGCTTGGTCTTTTGGTGACCAACTCCCACCCAGAAATTCACCAAGCGTTGTCTCATGAGAACAAAAGACGCTTCTACTACCCAGGAAATTCCAAGATACTTAGGAGCTCTGGGTCAGGAATGAGGGTCAAAGACCAGACATTAGAACAAAAGATGCTTCTAGTGCTCTTATCACTTAGGAAATTTCAAGAGTTTTAGAAGCTCTGGGCCAGGAACAGGAGGCAGAGACCAACATACATATATATATATATATATGTAGTATATATATGTATAATTTCATAACTGTCTCATCCTAGATACTGTTACTTAACCTAAGGTCCTTCCACAGTGGCTCAGAGGTAAGGAATCTACCTGTAATGCAGGAGATGTGGGGTTGATCCCTGGGTTGGGAAGATCTCCTGGGGAGGGAAATAGCAACCCACTCCAGTATTCTTGCCTGGGAAATCCCATGGACAGAGGGGCCTTGCAGGCTACAACTTGATGACTAAACAACAACATAGCTTCCCTATGCTAAATACTGTTGCCTAACCTAAGGTCATGGAGATTTACTCCCATGATATCTTCAAAGACTTTTTTACCACCTACATTTAGGTCTGTGATCCATTTTGAGTCATTTGTGTGTATGGTGTGAAGGTCAGAGCCCAACATCATTGTCTTGTGTGTGGCTGTTTCATTGTCTCAGAACTGATTGTTAAAGAGATTACTTCCCCTATTGAATCAATTAACCAGAAATGTGAGGGTTGTGTTGATTTTTATACTAGCATGCCTTCCATACTCCTCCAAAAATTACCATTAATTAAATTGATCTGTCTTATTGTTTGGGAAATATCTGATGTATTCCTAGGAAAGAGAATTTGCAAAGTATACATTTATCCATAGAATATGACATCTTAAAGATGACTTTGAGCCCCCCTCCATGTTTCATAAGGAATATTAGTTTTTAAATTAATATATCATCAATAAGTATAATAATAGTAATAGTAGGATATAATGGGCCTGGAACTGTGCTCAGTTCCACATTTCTTTCAATATGTGGAACATTTAATCTTCACAAGAAGAATTTAAGCTCAGTGTATACTTGTTTCCCCAGATGAGAAAACTAGGCTTAAAGGGATTAAGTAACTTGCCTCACACATTAAGTCACTTGTACATTTCCAAATCTCAGATGAACTGATCACCCTCTGTAAAACTTGTAGATACTGTCTACTAGCAGATACAAAAGTCTAAATGTTCCCTTGGGGTATGAGAGTGTGGTCAAAACAACCCACTAAAAACCCGAAATTTCCTTGAAGGCCCCATTTACTTTAATAAAACAGAAAATTACATTAAAAACTACATGGATTTAAATTTAAATATAATTAAAAATTGCATGAGTTTAAATTTGACCTTTTGTTGTTGCTGTTCAGTTACTCGGTCATGTTCGACTCTCTGTGACCCCAGGGACTGCAACGTGCCAGGAGTCTTCACTATCTTCACTATCTCCTGAAGTTTGCTCAAACTCATGTCCATTGAGTCGATGATGCCATCCAACCATCTCATCTTCTGTCACCCCTTTCTCCTCCTGTCCTCAATCTTTCTCAGCATCAGGGTCTTTTCCAATTCATGCCAAACTTTAATCTCCATAATATCTACATTTACTTCAACTAGATAATATATTTATTTAAATGAAGCTTGTTCCTGGAGGTAACACATAGGAGGAGGGAATTCCTTTATTTCTTCTTCATCCTTTTTTGTTTTTAATAATTATTTATTTGTTTGGCTGCACACGGCCTTAGTTATGGAATGTTGTGATCACAACTAAATGATCTTTAGTTGTGGCATGCAAACTCTTAGTTGCAGCATGTGGGATCTAGTTCCCTGACAGGCATTGAACCCAGGCCCCCTGCACTGGGAGCACGAGTCTTAGCCACCAGACCACTAACGAAGTCCTTTTAAAATCGCAATTAAAATGTTTCAAGAACTGAACATACTGCCTCTTCAAAAGCCATCTAGAACTATCCCTAGGTCTCCCTGAAAGAGCCCTTGGGGGTCACAGGATTCTGCTGATAACAGCGCTGTGTCTGACTGAAGGACTCCACATGTTCCTGAAGCATGGCTATAAAACAATTTCCTTTAAGCAAATCTGATTTTCATACTAACTTACATGATGGGAGCGAAGATGTATTCCTACAGGAACAAAGAAATGTAGCCCCAACATGTAATTTGGAAACAATTGCATCTGCAGGAAAGCTTTTCAAAACTACCTATTTAAAAAGAATGTATCATTTTTGATAAAACAATAATAAAGCCAAAGTAAGTCACAAGGAGAATGAATAGTGTGCTGAAACTTACAATACTGTGTTAGGATCTACATTTCCTCATGGAGTGGCTTCCTCAAAAGAAAATTTGTCTACTGTGTACTCTGGGCTTTATAGTCAACCTGTTCCTGGTTTTAAGAGGAAAACAAAAAAGTGTTAAGATGCTTAACATTTTTGAATGTGTTAATTAAGGTTGATCATTCTCTTAGATAATTCATGGTTAGAGCCATGGATGGGTTTGCTTAATATCCTTTTCAATAAGGAAAATGGGTTTATTCTACATATGGCTGTCTTTATAATCCTTTCTCTGGGTCTTGATTTTCACAACTGGTGTGCAGTTTTCTGACTTAGCATTCAGAAAAGGAAAGGAATGACCTACCAGTCAGCTAATCTTGAAATTTAGTAATTTCAGAAGGTCTTTCCTAAACCTTTTCATTAAGCAAGGTGGAGCAGCAAAAAGGATAACTTGTCAGAGCATGATCCTGGGGATGTACCAGGAAAACTGGTGAAGCAGATGAACCAGAGGTCTGTTTGCAGCAGAACCAAGGAGTATCTCAGGAAGAATGCATTGTAAGAAAAAAGGGTCAGAGCGTAAAGAGGAGAATCCAGTAAGAAGCTTTGGTCCCAGCAAAAAATTGACAGCACTCTCAAACCGAATAGTTGAAGAGCTTTTAATAAAGATGCTGTGTACAAAGGTGTGGCGTTAGGGAAACCAATAAGACCTAGTACGGTGTCTCAGGACAAGACCATGTGGTCACTGGAATACGGAAAGAGAGGACACCTGGGGCAGGGTGGGGGGGTGGTCTTGGGGGAATAACTACCTTTACCTCACTCTCCTCTTAACCTCCATCTTCTACTGGTTCCTCCCATTGGTTAAAGCCAAGCAGACACCAAAGCAGAAGGGAGTCCTTGCGTCCACTTAGGTGTCAATGCCCTCCATCATAGACTTCCAGGAACATGGCTGTGATTGATCAATTGTGTTTATTGCTGTTTGTAATGGATGAGAATGCACACACACCCTGGAGAACATTGGGAGTCTTAGAAAGGGGATGCAAGAGAGGATTTATTTCTAGGATTTGGGCTGGCAGTGGGTAATCTGGGAAAGCATTGAAGAAGTGAGAGGCTTGGCTGTGGGTCAATCCTGTTGGGAAGTGAGACAAAACTTCTTACCAGTTACAGCTAGGTCTCACCCCATGGCTCCGTCATTGTAAGTAAGATTTATTTAGATATTCAATCATAGACCTGCCCCACTTTCTCATAGCATCCCCCTCCTCTAATTAAGATGGTTGGTTATGTTTGTAGCTCGTACAGTGTTCACGTTTTTGTCTGTGTTCCCACATGAGTGTAGAGTGCTCCTGCTGTCTTGATCCATGTGGGTCATGGCCTGTCTGATGCTGAAGTTCTACATTAGATTCCAAGCTCTGTTTTTGTACATCCACCCTGTTGGGCAGTCAGCAAGGTTGATCCCCGGGCAAGAGAAAAGCAGTTCCTATTCTCTGGGACCTGGCCTGATATAATCAGGCCTCAGGGCTCTAGTGTTGAGTATAAAATTTTTATAGAACCTCAACATCAGACAAGAGCATGGAAGATGGAAAGTTTCTGAGTCCAGTGTGATGTTTGTCATCAGGCCACATCTCTGAGCCCGATTCTCCATGAGGAAAAGTAAGAAGTGATTTTGTTTCCCTTGAAAAGAGAAACCACTTATAAAACACTGGTGCTCCTGATGCCCCACCTTGGGCTGCCTCCTAACAGAACATGATACAAAGGGAAGAGGTCCTTCTTTCCCACATCATTGGAGGTTATTGGACCCTGTGCAACTTGGGCACCTAGGAGGGATGGTTAACTTTGTGAAGGTGTCTGGCAGGCCACGGAGGAGAACTGCATTCTGGCACTTGATTGGAAAGTGATGCTCAGAGAAGCAGAGGAGGCCGTTGGTCTGTGAGCACAGAAGAGATGTCCTCTAGGGATCCCCAGATACACACAAGGGGCTTTACAGGAAGCTGAGACCTTGAATTATATAGAAGGAAGGAAGGAAGGACCAGAGAAATTTGGGCTTACCCTTATTGTCACTTTGTTACTATCCATGGTCTGTTGAGGCATAGTGGAACCTAGCATAAATATTTTAAAACACCAAATCAACCAATTTCACATGCATTTAATTAAAATGAGCCTCTTCCTCAGTTTGGCAACGATGCACAATGCACTTTTAACAGCTTTGTGCATCATTCCCAACCTGTAAATGCAGATAATCAGGCTTACTTATTTATAAGGTTCTTTGAGGTTTGGGGATGAAAGGCTCTTTTAAAGTACAAAGCAGAGGGAGAGCAGAAGATGGCGGAGGAATAGGACGGGGAGACCACTCTCTCCTCCACAAATTTATCGAAAGAACATCTGAACGCTGACCAAACTTCACAAAACTACTTCTGAAGGCTGGCTGAGGACGTCAGGCTTTCACAAAAACTGCGCATTATCTTCAAAAGAGGTAGGAGAAATTATAAAAGATAAAAAGAGAGACAAAAGAGTTAGGGACGGAGACCCGTCCCGGGGAGGGAGTCGTAAAAGAGGAGGAATTTCCAAGCACCAGGAAACCCTCTCACCGGCGGGTGTGGGGGAGGATTTTTATCTCGGAGGGCAACGTAACTGGGAGGAAAAAATAAATAAAATCCACAGATTACGTGCCTAAAGCAACTCCCAGCAAAGAACCCCAGACGCTCGCATCATCCGCCACCAGCAAGTGGGGGCTGAACGGAGAGGAGCGGGCGGCATTGCCTAGGGTAAGGACCGGGCCCGAGTGCCCCGAGGGCAATCTGAGGGAGCTAACGTGAGATAGTAACCTAAACTGTGGGACAGCGAGAGAGAGAGAGAACTATCCCGCGAAAAGCCCAACTCTAAGGCACTGCCGGCCCGCTCACAGAACAAAGGACTGAGCGATACCAGAGGAGAGCTAGCCGGCTGCGGACCGCGCCATCCCCCGCCGGCCACAGCGGGCAGGCGGGGCCCGCCAGAGCCGGAAAGGGGCAAACTCGGCTCCAGAGAGGGCACCCCCTACCAAACTGCAAACAGGCTCCCAGTTTTTAAGCAAAGACTGCCTGAGATCCCGGAGGGTCGACAGCAGCCGGGAGGGTCGCAGCCAGAGACCAGCTCCCCAGAACCGACACAAAGCACACCGGAGCCGGGCGCGCCCGTAAACCGAGGCGGGGACCAGGGAGGTGATAAGCCGCACCGCCCCAACAGGGGACAGCGCCCTCGCCAAACTCCTGGCCGCCTGGGCAGCTCCGACCGGGAACGGCACAAGCCGCGGGCAAAATCGAGTCTGCGCCTTTGTGGAGTAACCGGGAGCCTGAACCTGAGCGGCTTAGACCTGGGAAGTGCACGCAGCTCAGGGCCCGCTCCCCGGCCGAGTAACCTGAAGCCTGAGCAGGGTAGACGGGGAAAGCACACACGCCGTGAGCGGGGGCGAACCCAGTGCGGCCGAGACACTGCGAGCTTACCACACACACGCCAGAATTGCAGTGTTCCTTCCTCCCCACAGCACGATTGAACAAGCGAACCTAAAGAGATCACCTCCACCGCTTTGTTGCAGGGTGGAAATTAGATACTGAAGAGATCTCCAAACAGAAGCCAAATAAACAGAGGGAAGTGCTTTGGAAGGGACAGGCCAACAGATTAAGATCCCTGTAGCTAATACCGACTGCATTAAAAAGGACCTACAGATCTTGAAAAGTATAAGCAGGAATAAGGATCTATCTAAAACTGAGCAGATCCCACACTGCTCACAACAGCTCCAGAGAAAGTCCGGGATATATATATTTTTTACTATTATTATTTTTTTTAATTCTTTTTTTAATTTTTTTTTTTAATTAAAAAAATTTTTTTTCTCTTCTTTCCTTTTTCTTCAAGTCCTCTATTACACCTTTAACTTTCATTTTCATAACCCACTATTAACTTGCAAAAAAAAAAAAAAAACCCCTATTTTTGAAGCAAACTACATACATATATCTTATACCTTTTGTGTTTTTTTTTTTTAATGTTTTTTTCCTGTTCTACATTTTTTTACTGTTTCTTTTTTTACTGTTTTACTGTTTTTTTTTCTTGTTACACTGTTCCCTTTTTTCTTTTTTTTTTTTTTTTTTTTTTTAGATTGTAAGTTTTATAAGAGTCTAACCTCTACTCTAGATTTTTAATCTGTGTTTTACATATTTGATATCAACTTTGTACATTTAAGAACCCAATCTTTAGGACCCATTTTTACTCAGGAGTGTGATCACTGGCCTGATCACTCTCTCCCCCTATTGATGCTCTTTCTTCTCCCCCAGGGAACCTCTATCTCCCACCCTCCTCCTTCTCTTCTCAACCCAATTCTGTGAATCTCTGAGGGTGTTCTGGGTACCGGAGAACACTTCAGGAACAGGATACTGCCCAGATCTCTCTCTCCCCTCTTAATTCCTCCCTTTCTACTCATGCTCACCTCTGTTACCTTCCTCCCCCCTCTCTATGTATCTCTGTGAATCACTCTGAGGGTTCCAAACTGTGGAAAGCACAGAGGGAAGTGCTTACTGGCTAGATTGCTCTCTCCACATTTGAATTCCCCTCTTCCCCTCCTGGTCACTTCAACCCACCCCCCCACCTCATCTCTCCATGTAACTCAGTGAACCTTTCTGGGTATCCCTCACTGTGGAGAATCTTTTCACCATTAACCTAAAAGTTTTATTATTGAGGCTGTATGGAAGGAGAAGTCTTGAGGCTACTGCAAGAATAAGACTGAAAGCCAGGGGAAACATTAATTAATAAGAGACCATCCAATAGCCTCCATAAATTCACTGAAACCAAGCTCCACCCAAGAGATAATAAGTTCCAGAGCAAGACATACCACGCAAATTCTCCAGCAACGCAGGAACATAGACCTGAGCATCAATATACAGGCTGCCCAGAGGCACACCAAATCCATAGACATCTCAAAAATTAATACTGGTCACTCCATTACACTCAAGAGAGCAGAAATCCAGCTCCACCCACCAGAACACCGACACAAGCTCCCCCAACCAGGAAACCTTGACAAGCCACCTGTCCAACCCCAACCGCAGTGAGGAACCTCCACAACAAAGAGGAACTTCATACTACCAGAATACAGAAGGGCCACGCCTAACACAGCAATCTAAACAAGATGAAAAGGCAGAGAAATACTCAGCAAGCAAAGGAAAATGAGAAATGCCCACAAAGCCAAACAAAAGAGGAGGAGATAGGGAATCTATCCGAAAAAGAATTTAGAATAAGGATAATAAAAATGATCCAAAATCTTGAAAGCAAAATGGAGTTACAGATAAATAGCCTGGAGACAAAGATTGAGAAGATGCAAGAAATGTTTATCAAGGACTTAGAAGAAATAAAAAGGAATCAATATAGAATGAATAATGAAATAAAGGAGATAAAAGACACTCTGGAGGGAACCAACAGTAGAATAACGGAGGCAGAAGATAGGATAAGTGAGGTAGAAGATAGAATGATGGAAATAAACGAAGCAGAGAGGAAAAAAGAAAAAAGAATCAAAAGAAATGAGGAAAACCTCCGGGACCTCTGGGACAATATGAAACGCCCCAACATTCGAATCATAGGAGTCCCAGAAGAAGAAGATAAAAGGAAAGGCCATGAAAAAATACTCGAGGAGATAATAATTGAGAATTTCCCTAAATTGAGGAAAGAAATAGTCACAGAAGTCCAAGAAACCCAGAGAGTTCCAAACAGGATAAACCCAAGGCGAAACACCCCAAGACACATATTAATCAAATTAACAAAGATCAAACACAAAGAACAAATATTAAAAGCAGCAAGGGAAAAACAACAAATAACACACAAGGGGATCCCCATAAGGATAACAGCTGATCTTTCAATAGAAACCCTTCAGGCTAGAAGGGAATGGCAGGACATACTTAAAGTAATGAAAGAGAATAATCTACAACCCAGATTACTGTACCCAGCAAGGATCTCATTCAGATATGAAGGAGAATTCAAAAGCTTTACAGACAAGCAAGAGCTGAGGGAATTCAGCACCACCAAACCAGCTCTCCAGCAAATGCTAAAGGATCTTCTCTAAACAGGAAACACAGAAAGGATGTTTCAACACGAACTCAAAACAACAAAGTAAATGGCAACGGGATCATACTTATCAATAATTACCTTAAATGTAAATGGGTTGAATGCCCCAACCAAAAGGCAAAGGGTTGCTGAATGGATACAAAAACAAGACCCCTATATATGCTGTCTACAAGAGACCCACCTCAAAACTAGGGACACACACAGGCTGAAAGTGAAAGGATGGAAAAACATATTCCATGCAAACGGAGACCAAAAGAAAGCAGGAGTCGCAATACTCATTTCAGATAAAATAGACTTTAAAATAAAGGATGTGAAAAGGGACAAAGAAGGACACTACATAAAGATCAAAGGATCAATTCAAGAAGAAGACGTAACAATTATAAATATATATGCACCCAACATAGGAGCACCACAATATATAAGGCAAATACTAACAAGTATGAAAGGGGAAATTAACAATAACACAATAATAGTGGGAGACTTTAATACTCCACTCACGCATATGGATAGATCAACTAAACAGAAAATTAACAAGGAAACACAAACTTTAAATGATACAATAGACAAATTAGATTTAATTGATATTTACAGGAGTTTCCACCCCAAAACAATCAATTTTACCTTTTTCTCAAGTGCACATGGAACTTTCTCCAGGATAGATCACATCCTGGGCCATAAATCTAGCCTTGGTAAATTCAAAAAAATTGAAATCATCCCAGCCATCTTCTCTGACCACAATGCAGTAAGATTAGACCTCAATTACAGGAAAAAAACTATTAAAAGTTCCAACATATGGAGGCTAAACAACACGCTTCTGAATAACCAACAAATCACAGAAGAAATCAAAAAAGAAATAAAATTATGCATAGAAACGAATGAAAATGAAAACACAACAACCCAAAACCTATGGGACACTGTAAAAGCAATACTAAGGGGAAGGTTCATAGCAATACAGGCGTACCTCAAGAAACAAGAAAAAAATCAAATAAATCAACTAACTCTACACCTAAAGCAACTAGAGAAGGAAGAAATGAAAAACCCCAGGGTCAGTAGAAGGAAAGAAATCTTAAAAATTAGGGCAGAAATAAATGCAAAAGAAACAAAAGAGACCATAGCAAAAATCAACAAAACTAAAAGCTGGTTTTTCGAGAAGATAAACAAAATTGATAAGCCATTAGCCAGACTCATCAAGAAACAAAGGGAGAAGAATCAGATCAACAAAATTAGAAATGAAAATGGAGAGATCACAACAGATTCCACAGAAATACAAAGGATCATAAGAGACTACTACCAACAGCTATATGCCAATAAAATGGACAACTTGGAAGAAATGGACACATTCTTAGAAAAGTATAACTTTCCAAAACTGAACCAGGAAGAAATAGAAGATCTTAACAGACCCATCACAAGCACGGAAATCGAAAGTGTAATCAGAAATCTTCCAGCAAACAAAAGCCCAGGACCAGACGGCTTCACAGCGGAATTCTACCAAAAATTTAGAGAAGAGCTAACACCTATCCTGCTCAAACTCTTCCAGAAAATTGCAGAAGATGGTAAACTTCCAAACTCATTCTATGAGGCCACCATCACCCTAATTCCAAAACTAGACAAAGATGTCACAAAAAAGGAAAACTACAGGCCAATATCACTGATGAACATAGATGCAAAAATCCTTAATAAAATTCTAGCAAACAGAATCCAACATCATATTAAAAAGATCATACATCATGACCAAGTGGGCTTTATCCCAGGAATGCAAGGTTTTTTTAACATCCGCAAATCAATCAATGTAATACACCACATTAACAAATTGAAAGAAAAAAACCATATGGTTATCTCAATAGATGCAGAAAAAGCCTTTGACAAAATTCAGCATCCATTTATGATTAAAACCCTCCAGAAAGCAGGAATAGAAGGAACATATCTCAACATAATAAAAGCTATATATGACAAACCCACAGCAAACATTATCCTCAATGGTGAAAAATTGAAAGCATTTCCCCTAAAGTCAGGAACAAGGCAAGGATGCCCACTTTCACCACTACTATTCAACATAGTTTTGGAAGTTTTGGCCACAGCAATCAGAGCTGAAAAAGAAATAAAAGGAATACAGATAGGAAAAGAAGAAGTAAAACTCTCACTGTTTGCAGATGACATGATCCTCTACATAGAAAACCCTAAAGACTCTACTAGAAAATTACTAGAGTTGATCAATGAATATAGTAAAGTTGCAGGATATAAAATTAACACACAGAAATCCCTTGCATTCCTATACTCCAATCATGAGAAAACAGAAAGAGAAATTAAGGAAACAATACCATTCACCATTGCATCAAAAAGAATAAAATACTTAGGAATATATCTACCTAAAGAAACAAAAGACTTATATATAGAAAACTATAAAACACTGATGAAAGAAATCAAAGAGGACACAAACAGATGGAGAAATATACCGTGTTCATGGATTGGAAGAATTAATATAGTGAAAATGAGTATTCTACCCAAAGCAATCTACAGATTCAATGCAATCCCTATCAAGCTACCAATGGTATTTTTCACAGAACTAGAACAAATCATCTCACAATTTGTATGGAAATATAAGAAACCTCGAATAGCCAAAGCAATCTTGAGGAAGAAGAATGGAACTGGAGGAATCAACCTGCCTGACTTCAGACTCTACTACAAAGCCACAGTCATCAAGACAGTATGGTATTGGCACAAAGATAGAAATATAGATCAATGGAACAAAATAGAAAGCCCAGAGATAAACCCACGCACATATGGACACCTTATCTTCGACAAAGGAGGCAAGAATATACAATGGAGAAAAGACAACCTCTTTAACAAGTGGTGCTGGGAAAACTGGTCAACCACTTGTAAAAGAATGAAACTAGAACACTTCCTAACACCGTACACAAAAATAAACTCAAAATGGATTAAAGATCTAAACGTAAGACCAGAAACAATAAAACTCCTAGAGGAAAACATAGGCAAAACACTCTCCGACATAAATCACAGCAGGATCCTCCATGACCCACCTCCCAGAATATTGGAAATAAAAGCAAAAATAAACAAATGGGACCTAATTAAAATTAAAAGCTTTTGCACAACAAAGGAAACTATAAACAAGGTGAAAAGACAGCCTTCAGAATGGGAGAAAATAATAGCAAATGAAGCAACAGACAAACAATTAATCTCAAAAATATACAAGCAACTTCTGCAGCTGAATTCCCGAAAAATAAATGACCCAATCAAAAAATGGGCCAAAGAACTAAACAGACATTTCTCCAAAGAAGACATACAGATGGCTAACAAACACATGAAAAGATGCTCAACATCACTCATTATTAGAGAAATGCAAATCAAAACCACAATGAGGTATCATTTCACACCAGTCAGAATGGCTGCTATCCAAAAGTCTACAAGCAATAAATGCTGGAGAGGGTGTGGAGAAAAGGGAACCCTCTTACACTGTTGGTGGGAATGCAAACTAGTACAGCCACTATGGAGAACAGTGTGGAGATTCCTTAAAAAACTGGGAATAGAACTGCCATATGACCCAGCAATCCCACTGCTGGGCATATACACCGAGGAAACCAGAATTGAAAGAGACGCGTGTACCCCAATGTTCATCGCAGCACTGTTTACAATAGCCAGGACATGGAAGCAACCTAGATGTCCATCAGCAGATGAATGGATAAGGAAGCTGTGGTACATATACACAATGGAATATTACTCAGCCATTAAAAAAAATACATTTGAACCGGTTCTACTGAGATGGATGAAACTGGAGCCCATTATACAGAGTGAAGTAAGCCAGAAAGAAAAACAACAATACAGTATACTAATGCATATATATGGAATCTGAAAGATGGTAACGATAACCCTATATGCGGGACAGAATGAGAGACACAGATGCATGGAACAATTTTATGGACTCTGAGGGAGAAGGTGAGGGTGGGACGTTCTGGGAGAATGGCATTGAGACATGTGTATTGTCATATGTGAAACAGAGCACCATTCCATGTTCGATGCATGTGACAAGGGCTCGGGGCCGGGGCAGTGGGATGATCCAGAGGGATGGGAGGGGGAGGGAGGTGGGTGGGGGGTTCGGGAAGGGGAACACATGTAAACCCATGGCTGATTCTTGTCAATGTATGGCAAAAACTATTACAATATTGTAAAGTAATTAGCCCCCAAGTAAAATAAATAAATTTATAAAAAAAAAAAAAAAAAAAAAAAAGTACAAAGCATTAATTTTTTGTGACAGAGTGCTGCACGAGAAATGAACATGAAGCAATAGAAAAAAGTTTGTGTTCTTTCTGGCTTTTGGTTTTTAGTTGCTTTCTTCAACGAGACACAAAAGCCAGCCTCCAACAGGAGATCTGGGGTTTGAGATAACAAAACTAATAAAGTCCTGGAAGTATAAAATCCTAGATAGGCTCAAATCGGCTACTCCTTTTGAAGATGGGAGAAGTAAATTGATAGTCAGAGTATTCTGTACAAATGAACTCATTTCAGTAAGTTGCACTGATAAGCCTAGGAGTATGTAAATGGACCTCTATTTATAGACCCGTTACATCCATTTTTGACCAGGAGGAGCCAGTGGAGCGATCGCAATAGTCAATCATTACAAGTAACTAGACCACAAGAGAAAAATGTGCCAGTTGCTAGGTGATGACTTTCAATCTATCATTTTAAGCAATAAATATAAGATGAAGTTATGAGGAGAGAAGCTATTCATAGCTAAAACTCTAGCTTAAATGGCTATTATTTATTGCACGGAACTGAAATCGGATGAAGTTGAGAAACCCAGCATACCAACCCAGAAGCCAAGATGCTATGCCAGCGGACATCTTTCAAGGACAAAACAAAAGGTAAAGAGAGAACAAGGATTTAGGAGAAGGATGGAGAGGATACATGTTAAAAACAAAACAGAACACCATGGACCTAGTGTTTATGCTTCAAACCATGAAAGGCAAAAGAAGTAACTATTGTTTCATTATTTAGAACTGTGCCATTTCTAAAAAAGATGAAAAGTCCATCAGATCCTATCAATTAGCGAGCAGGTGGCAATAATGTATTTGGCACAAAGGCAGATGTGAATGTCATGGAAGACCCTGCTCTCGGAGAGCATGGAAATCAGTTTGGAAATACAGGTAATGGAAGTGAAACAGAGAATCACAAAAGGCATCAAAATTCATTGGTTAAAACCTATACCTGGCTTAAAGCAAGTGCTTCATCAATGTCAGGTTTAACAATAAAGAATTGTGTAGCATAGTGTATACTATTGCTGGGTCTATAAGGCAGAAACTTCAGCTGTCTAAAACACAGCTGAGAATTCCAAAGCACAGGAAAAAGCCTTCGCTCATTACCCATTTACTTTTGCAAGCCCGGTCATCTAGAACAGTGGTTCTCTACTTTGGGGTGCATCAGAATCACCTGGAGAACTTGGTTAGTCACAGATCACTGGGCCCCACCCCCCAGAGTTTCAGATCCAGTAGGTCTAAGATCATTTGCCTTTCTAATGTGTTCCCAGATGATAGTGATACTTCTGATTTGGGGAGCATATTTTGAGAACTACTGATGTCAAAGATTTTAAGTAAATTTAAAAGCAAGAAAGGAGAAAATAATAACAGCTAGTACTTACTGGGTACCCACGATGTCACTATGCTTCAAATCCTCCATTAGGGGATAGACAGAATGATTGCTGATAGATAAAGAGATGATAGATAGATGATAGAGAGAAAGTCTCTAGTTTTCATATATGCACAAACACAAAAATAGACATTACGTATTTCTAATTTTCTAGATAAAAACCTGGAACTAGGAGAAATGAAAACACTTTCCCACAGCTTGTAAGAGTTAGAACACAGTTTTGAACCCTAGCCTGTCTCAGTTAAAGTCTACCGTCCCTTCTCCATACCATTCTGCATCTCAGCAAGGCAGCAGTCACCTGTTGGCAACAAAAAACACCAGCTTACAGTGTTAGAAGAGCTTAAACACCAACCAAAACCAGAAAGTAGAATAAACAGCATATTAAAAAGTAGTGACATTACTTTGTCAATAAAGGTCCGTCTAGTCAAGGCTATGGTTTTTCCAGTAGTCATGTATGGGTGTGAGTTGGACTATAAAGAAAGCTGAGTGCCAAAGAATTGATGCTTTTGAGCTGTGGTGTTGGAGAAGACTCTTGAGAGCCCCTTGGACTGCAAGGAGATCCAACCAGTCCATCCTAAAGGAAATCCGTCCTGAATATTCATTGGAAGAACTGATGCTGAAGCTGAAACTCCAATAATTTGGCCACCTGATGTGAAGAACTGACTCATTTGAAAAGACCCTGATGCTGGGAAAGATTGAAGGCAGGAGGAGAAGGGGAGGACAGAGGATGAGATGGTTGGATGGCATCATCGACTCAACAGACATGAGTTTGAGTAAATTCCGGGTGTTGGTGATGGACAAGGAGGCCTGGTGTGCTGTAGTCCATGGGGTCACAAAGAGTTGGACACAACTGAGTGACTGAACTGATCTGACTGAAGAAAATACAAAAATCACAGTAGCTGGGGTCTTTATGACACAACAGTCTGCCCCTCTGCAGACTGGAGAGAAGGGACCAGTGTTGAACTGCACAGTTTTATTGCTTGGGGTGACCCTTGAGAGTGGGGTGGGTGGCTGGGCCTCCCTGATGGCTCTAACCTTGTTATGGTTGAAACAGAAACTGGCTGGCATGACCTTTAGAATCCAGAGAATGGACAAAAGGAGATGCTTTAAAATTACACACTCTCTTGGAAGGGCTCATATTTCTCCACACTGACATTGACTTTGACCCCAAATAATAATTATATGTGGAAGCCAACAGGGTTAGAGCTCTAAAATGTGTCTCCTCTCCCTCCTGCTCCTCCTTCTGCTCCTTACACAAAGAAGAGCCTTTGGTTCCTGGCCGAGAGTGGCCACGTAACATTTGGAAGCAGACACCCATTCCCCTCGTCACATCTGCTACCCATGCTCTTGCTTCCTGCCTTGAGATAATATAAGCCCCTCAGGTTTTGTATCACCCAGATATTCTTTTCCTTTTTCTGATAAATTACCTTTATTATATTTTGTACTTAATAGATAAGTGGTGATTGGGGGAAGATTATAAACAATACAATTAGGAGTGCATTTCCAGCAAAAACCAAGCTTTCAGGTTTTCCTTCGCTCTTTGTTAGGTATTCCAGGACCTGTAAATTAATGGCAGGGGTTTCCCTGGTGGCTCAGTGGTAAAGAATCCTCCCTTAATGCAGGAGATGCAGGTTAGATCTCTGGGTTGGGAAGATCCCCTGGAGAAGGGAAATGGCAACCTACTCCAGTATTCTTGCCTGGGAAATCCCATGGACAAAGGAGCCTGGCCGGCTACAGTCCATAGGGTTGCGGAAGAGTTAGACAGACCTAGCAACTAAACAACCATTAATACCAACAGTTTTCTACACTTGGGGCTTACCTTTCCCCTCCCCATATGTGAGCACACCCGAACTTGATGCCAGTTGATGACCTGGGCTCCCAGTTATCCCCCAGCCAGGCCCCATTTCGTTTTGCCCACTTCCCTCTGAGGCCCTGCCAGGTCCTCTTCCCTGCAACCCAGACACCTGCAGGTAACATCGCTGATGGGAACCACCTGGGACCTCAGGGGTGGGGCTGGGGAAACGCGAGTGGAGCGAGAAACTGACATGAGCCCAGGTGGACCTGAAGAGGGCGGAGAAGTGAGCATGCGCTCCCGGACCTGGGGCGGCGTGGAGGGAGCCAGGAGAGCCAGGAGGCGAGGGGAGGAGCCTGGAGAAGCGGGAAAGGGGTGAGCGGGCGGTGTGGTCACTAGCGGACCCGGGCGAGGCCACGGCAGCTCCTGGACGCAGAGCAGGTAAGACAGCAGCCTTGGAGGGAAGAAGAAGGCCCCTCCTCTCTCCCCTTGTGCCCCAAGACTCAGTGACCCCAAATGAGTTTAGTTCCTTCGGGACTGGCTTCCCTTGCAGAAGGGGTGAGATTCAAGGGCAGTTGAATGTACCCCTCGCCTCCTCCCCCTCCCCCACACCTATCTGCTGACGCCTGCTATTATTTTAACAGCAAATAAGACCTTTCACTTCCATACTTCCATATAAGACTGACTTATAAGACAAAGAACAAATGTTGCCTGACCCAAATGTATCCATAGTAAAATATAGGGAACTAAAATGGCCACCCACTCCGATATTCTTGCCTGGGAAATCCCCATGAACAGAGGAGCCTGGCAGGGTACAGTCCATGAGGTCGTGAACGAGTAGGACAGGACTGAGCGACTAAACAACAGTGAGGGACTAAGGTGAGACCTGTCCGGTAGATAGAGGTTAGGAAAAGGAACACCTCCTTTTCCACCTAGATACTCTGATTTGACTCACCACGGCATCCTGTGGCTGCAAAACTCTCCCAGATGCTTCTGATTGTAGCCGAATATGAGAAACAGCTCTGCGGTATCGCTCTTATTTTGGTTTAGATCTGCAGTCTCTCCTGCTGCTGCTTTTCCCCCTCTAAAAACATACTCTGTCCAAACTCTGAGGAAAAAATACTTTCTTCAATCCAGCATCTCCACAAACTCCTTGTCACCTGTATTCTTAAAAAATAATGAAGGTTATGCCTGCCTGTTTATTTAAACCCATTTAGTATTTAACCCCTCAAAAGCAGACACTGGTCTCTCTCACCCGTCAAAGCAGGGTTTTTGGGTTTTTCTGTTTCTCGAACTCAGATGCCAGTAACTTAGTGGCTCAGTCAGTAAAGAATCTGCCTGCAGTGCTGGAGACCTGGGTTCGATCCCTGGGTTGGGAAGATCCCCTGAAGAAGGAAATGGCAACCTACTCCAGTATTCTTGCCTGGAAAATCTCATGGACAGAGGAGCCTGGTGGGCTATATATAGTCCATGGGGTCACAAGAGTCGGATTAAACCACAGAGTCACAGAGTGACCATTAAGTCACAGAGTGGCTAAACCACCACCTCCTCAACTTTAATGATGCGGTTGATATGGAGACTATTTAATCTTTGAATCCCTCTCAGGCCTTGAACTTGTGATCTCAGTTAACACTGCATTTCCTCCTTTACCAACCATGGCTTCCATGTCACTGTTACTCTTTTCTCATCCTCTGCCATGTAGCTGTAGAAATTCCTCAAAGTTCCATGCACTTTCCCTTAGCAATCTCACCCATTTGCAGGAATTCAACAATCACTTTTTTAAACCGTCTCTGCCTTCTTTACCTGTTGCCCAAGACTCTCCAAAAGTCTAAACCAAGATTCCACCTATGCATTCCACCTGTACATCCCCATCAGGCTCTCCGAGTCGACATGTCCCAAATGAATCCATCGTTATCCTCTAGCCGCCTGTTTCTTCCCCACTCTCTTATCTCTTATGGAGTCACCCAGAGTTGAATCGCTGACATTATCTTGGAGTTACCTTTGTTTTCTTCATTTCCTGCTAATTAGAGCACATTCTCCTTAATTATGCTAATACCTTCATGGAGCTACAATTGACATACATACAATAAGCTGTACCTAAAGTGTCTAATGTGATAAATTTGGACATATGTATATATCCATGAAACACACAAGATAGTGAACAGAACTATAACAAACAGTGCCTCAGGCTCCCCTTCCCCACTGTCCGCTCCCCAGCCCGGGCAGCTATCTGCTTTCTGTTACTAAAGGTTACTTGGCACATTTTAGGATGATATTGATCTTTCCTTGTGATTGTTTGCCATTGTATTCTTTTGTGAAGCATCTGTTTAATCTTTTGCTAAAATGTTAATTTACTTGTTAAAGAAATATACTGTTATTAATATTATTACATTTGAGGGCTCTTTATATATATCCTGGATACAAGCCCTTTGTCAGATTTATGATCTGCAAATATTTTCTTCCAGTCTGTGACTTGCCTTTTCATTCTCATCATGGTGTCTTTTGAAGAGAAGTTCATAGTTTTGATGAAGTCCAATTTTTTCTTTTATAGATCATGCTTTTGGTATTGTATCTGAGAAATCGTTGCTTAATCCAGGGTAGCAAAGATTTTCTCCTGTTTTTCCTTCCTGAAGTGGTGTGGTTACAGGCTTCACATTTAGGTCTGTGATCTATATTCAGTCAATTTTTATGTATAGCTTGAGATGTAGATCAAAATTCCTTTTTTCTTTTGCATATAGATAGCATATTGTTCACCATTTGTGGGAAATTCTAACAAAACTCTTTCTCTGCTTTGTTGAAATCGATTCATCATATATGTATGGATCTCTCTATTTTAGTTTCTAGACCCTTTATTTCCTACTACTGATCAATTTGTCTACAAGGATGTCAATATGACATATCTTGATTATTGTAACTTCATGATAAGTCTTGAGACCAGGAAATGTAAAGTTTGTTCTTCATTTGGAAAGAATTGGCTATTCTAGGGCCACTTAATTTCCATACAAATTTTATGGATTTTGAGTGGGATTTATTGAATCTATAGATCACCTTGGAGAAAACAG
The DNA here is from genome assembly GCF_054371585.1 of Giraffa tippelskirchi. NCBI lineage: Eukaryota > Metazoa > Chordata > Mammalia > Artiodactyla > Giraffidae > Giraffa > Giraffa tippelskirchi. Next base: position 32,757,498 of record NC_137280.1, on the reverse strand, counting down.
ATGTATTGTAATGCCAAACCTTCAGCTCCACAAGTATATCTCTCCATTTATCATGTCTGCTTAAATGAACCACAGCAGCGTTTTGTAGTTTTCAGTATACAGGTATTATTCATCTTTTGTTAGATTAATCTCTAACTATTGTGAGTTTTATCTTGTTGGGTTCTGTGTATTTTTATATTCCCATAAATATTTGTGCGCTTATTCTGGAATATGGTTAAGTTACTTGGAAATTGGAAACAGTTTGATCCTTTTGAGTCTTGCTGTAAAGCTTTGTTAGGCAGAACCAGAGCAGCACTGGAGAAGGCAATGGCACCCCACTCCAGTACTCTTGCCTGGAGAATCCCATGGACGGAGGAGCCTGGTAGGCTGCAGTCCATGGGGTCGCAAAGAGTCAGACACAACTGAGCAACTTCGCTTTCACTTTTCGCTTTCATGCATTGGAGAAGGAAATGGCAACCCACCCCAGTGTTCTTGCCTGGAGAATCCCAGGGACGGGGGAGCCTGGTGGGCTGCCGTTTATGGGGTCACACAGAGCCGGACACGACTGAAGCGACTTAGCAGCAGCAGCCGCAGCAGAGCAGCGCTTAGTGCAGGATTAATTTTTCTCCACTAGTGAAGTAAAACCCTTCTGAGTGTCGTGCTTTATGCTTTGTGAATTACAATATTTTCTACTTTGGCTGGTGTGAGCACGAAATCTTCCTGGCCCTGTCTGAGATCTTATGGACTGTACCCTCTGATCCTCTTGGATGGTTCTTTTGCCGGCCTTGGATAGTTTCCTTACGAATAGGTGCCCATCATTACTCAGCTGAATATGCAAGAGATGTCCTCTACAGAACCCCAGAGTCCTCTCTTGTCTTGTATTTCCTTCCATGAAAACTCTAAGGCCCTGGGAGTTTGACCTCCCTGTACCCACCTCTTTGTCTCCTCAACTCAAGAAGACCATTGGGATCCACCTGAGTTCTTTTTCCTTTCCTGCTGCAAGGCCTGGGACCTCTCTCCAAGCAATAAACTGGGGCCGTCATAGGGTTCGCCTCATTTGTTTGCCATCTTTCTGAGAACACTGGCCCTTCGTTGTCTGATACCCACTGCCTTGAAAAAGTTTATTTCATGTATTTGTCCATTTTCTCAGTTGTTGTAAGTAGGAAGACAGATCTAGTCCCACTTCTTCCATCTTAGCTATACAGAGATGTCCTCCATGTCCCATGACTTTATTCTACAGATTCTATTCTGTTCTCTTTCATTCATATTTTCTATTCCACTGACCTCATTGTAACATTGTAAAAACAACAATGAAATAATTTGCATTTATGAACCCTTGCTGTATGCCAGGGCCTGTGTTACACACTTGATGAGTGTTATATCCAACAACCATGGCTGTGAGTTGGGCTTATTTACCTATGAAGTATTTAAAACATTTAGAACAGTTCAAAGTAATGTAAATATTCTCAACACCTAGATTGGACAGTGCTAAATTTTAGCCACTCTTTGTTTCTTCTTCCCCAGATCAATTTCCAACCTTCCCTTCCTTAAGATAGCTTTATTCTGGAGTTGGCATTCTTCAGGTCCATGAATTTGGACATTCAAGGTGGACTTATCCCCATTTTACTAATGAGGAATCTGGGACATAGGTTAAGTAACATGCACAAAATCGTTCAGTTTATTACTAGTGGAACTAATTTTTGAGGCCAAATCTCTCTGGTCAAAACCTACGTATCAGTACCGCACTCCAAGAATACATTCATCTTTCCACAGTCCTGTTCAAATCACACCATTTGCCAATTTTAATTGCTATCCCCGAATTAAATAAAATATTTTAATCTCGACTTTGTAGTCCTGACAAAGCATGACTTCAGTGTACCTAGCCACGCCTGCCCTGTGAAACCTCTTCCAATCATACCAAACCACATTTTCCCGAGTATCACAGTGAATTTTCTTGCTGCTGTGTCTCGCCTATATTTGTTCCTCCGTCTTGAATGTTGTTGTCTCCCCATACCTGTAGATTAAAACCCATAGTGATCTCTCACAGCTTATATGACAAAACACATCACTGATTCATTCATTTATTCATGTCAAATATTGATGTCTGTAAAAAGCAGATGACCAATGGTTATTTGAATCCTTGCTCCTTCCCTCCACTTGGTATTCTGCCGCTCTACTCAGAACCCATTAGCAAAGTATTTTTCATCTCTTCCCCCAGCATTTTGCCAGATTTTATAGTAATTTGCATACATACTCTCCCTCTTCTGTATGGTAATTTTATCTCTGTATTGCCATGAATGTCTAACACAGTGCCTTTGGACATGATGGGTGCCGATAAATGTTTCTTAAATTGAATTATACACTCCAAATCTGGATATTCTGGGAAATGTAGGAATTGATAGATATAGTAGTATTTGTTTTTAATTTACTTTAAGCTACTTAAAAATTACTGAATACAAGCATTTCCTTTCCTTGTACATCCCTAGAGCCCTTTCAAAGCATCCAGTGCTCTGGCCCACGAGGAGCCTTGCTAGCCAGTGTTGCTCCAGCAAACCCCTGAAACACAAAAGGAAATCTCAACTCTGTCCTTCTACCAATAGAAAACGGCATTCACATCTTAAAACAAGTTGGCTGAAAGACTTTTGGGTCCAAGCAAGTGATATTAGGCCAAATGTTCTCACTGATACAATCTGACGTTCTCTCATACCGCAAATGTTTAGTTTTGAGTTTTGGTGTAAGTGATGGTGTATTATTATTATTCCACATTAAATGCTACTGCCATGAACAGAGTTGCTATCAGTGAGTCTTTTTATGGTCACTGAGCTGCAGAACGACCCTGCTTGAGCTGGAATGACAGATACAGTGAATTCCTCAGCTAATTCCATGCGAATTTAGCCCCATTTTATAGCTCCCCTTGTCCTCTACTAAAACAGGATCGTGACTTTGAGATTATTCATTATATAAGGCAGAAAATAAACCATGTATTAGCACTATATATTATGGGGGGAAGTATGCTTTAAGACACAGAAAGTATTTGGTGCTGAATAGAAATGCATGGATTTGTTTCTATGCTTGTGACACACAATTTTGCTCAGCTAGGTGGATTAACTATAAAGAATGAGAAGGGAGAAGAAATATCTAAAACCAGAATAAATATTCCAGGCTGCTTCACCCTATTCAACTGTTTGTGCATGGACATTGCTGATTTGGACACGTACCGTTTCGTTTTCATTATTCACCCTCCCAGAAGCCAGACAGACTAGAAACGTGCTAAGGTGTGTTGTGAAAAAGTAATGAATTCTTGGCCACAAGCACCCTCCCCAGCCCACACTCCATTCACTAGCCATAGCAACACAGCAACTCCCTGAGGCTTTGGTCCAAGGAGGAGCCTAGCATCACCCTCCTTGAAGCAAATCCATTTTCAGCTCTGACAGGGTGCATCGGTGGGCATCTTTCTGGTACCAGTGTAATTTAGATCAGTTAGCACTGGCTGAGTACCTGTGGCATACCAGACTGAGCACTACAGTAGATACAATGTGATGCCTGGTTTTGCAGCTCTCATAACAAAATATATCTAGAAAGAACTTTAAGATACTGTATTAGGGGAACGATCATTACTTGTGACCCACCCAACAAGGAAACAGGTTGTTCAGCCACCCCATTCTGTAATGAGGTATCTGGCCTATGTGTTCTGACCATGAGATTCTTTTTTAAGTTTATTTATTTATGGGTGTCCTGGGTCTTCCTTGCCGCATGGGGCTTTTCTCTAGTTACAGCGAGCAGGGGCTACTCTCTAGTTGTGGTGCGCGGGCTTCTCGTTGCTGTGGCTTCTCTTGCTGGGAAGCACAGGCCCTAGGGCATGCAGGCTTCAGTAGCTGCAACATGTCAGCTAAGTAGTTGCAGCTCCTGGGCTCTAGAGCACAGGCTCGCTACTTCTGGCACGTGGGCTTACTTGCTCCCTGGCATGTGGGATCTTCCCCGTTCAGGGATTGAGCCTGAGACTAATGCATTGGCAGGCAGATTCTTTACCACTGGGCCACCAGAGAAGTCCTGGCCGTTAGATTCTTATTCTAATTTAGAGTTGAGTCCATTCTAACTTCGGTAAAATGCAACAGCTTTCTACCCAGGACTTAATAAAAATAGTGAAAAAGATTAATCAGTTTGGACCTACAAGCTAAAGCAGATTTGATGTAATTTACTAAATAGATACTAATAAATATATGCATGTTGATTATACATGCATATGCAGTATAAAGTTTAATAACTAAGCCATAAGTAATATGCAGAGCCAACTAAAATTTAATTAGCGTATGAGCAGTCTTGCTAACAGTGTTGCCCAAAGGGATGTCACCATCATGGTGGGGTCTAGTTCTTCTCAGCTTCTCTCCAGTTCTATATCTGTCTGCCCAGTTCCTTTGGTGGGTCCAAAACTGGTCTCATGTGAGACCATCTGCTTAGTTTTTTATTCCAAGGCTGACATACTGTTATAAACAATTATTACCTCCTTCTGTCACGGCTCTCAAGGTTCAAGCATTCAGTCTTCACTTAAGACTTCACTATATGTCATTATGTTTCACTACCAGCCAAACTTTTGTTGTTCCCAATTTGCTGTTGCACAAATGTGCAGTGCTGGACTGTAGGATGCTCACTATTCTCCAGTGTCCGCTTTGCACTACTGTCTGTTCCAGCCACATAGATTCCTTGTCAGTCCGGAAATTTACTGATGTGAGGGCTTCTGTAGAACACCCCAGGTCTCAGGTAGGGAAAGAACAACTTCGAGGCTAAGTGCTTTCTGAAAAAGTTTTTGCATTGTGTGGGCGTTATTGATGCACTTTTTTCTTCCTGGGGTTTCTGTAAGTAATCGATACGTGCACATTTGTATGAGGTCTGTACTGGAGTAACATGATGAACAAAGCACCATGGGAACACAGAAAAGAGACTGTTGAATTCTGAAAGGACAGTGATATTTGATGATGATGGCTAGAAATTTTGGTCTGGCAGAGGAAGGGCATTCCAAACATAGGGACTGACAGAAACATACAGTAATTCTTTGTTGTGAATGGCATGTTTAAAGACTTGCGGCACCAAGGTGTGACTGAAATACAGGTGACTTGAGGTGAAGCAGGAGAGGGAGCAAGGTTTTGGAGGTCCTGTAATGCCATTATAAAGGTGTTGGAATTTGTCCTTAAAAAAAACAAATCTATCCTTTGGCTTTTTGTTTAAGCAGGTTTTGACATCTGTTTTTGTTTTTTTCAAAGGAAATGGACTGCGACATAGTAGATGGACCAAGAGGTGAAGGACAGTGGCAGGTGGAACAAGTAGGGTGACTGCAGTTATCCAAGTGAGAGACAACGAACTTCTCAGTGAGGACAATAGCAGGGAGAGTGGGGGTCTGTATCATTTCAGATGTAGATTAAAGGGAGTTAAACTGCACAGAGTCGGACACGACTGAAGCGACTTAGCAGCAGCAACAGCAAACTATGTGAAGGGTTGAAGGAGAAGGAGAACCAACAGTGAAGTTGGGGTTTCTGAATCGAACGAGTGGGTAGACTTTGATATCATTGATTCAAATTAAAAGTACAGGAGGTGGTGGATGAATTTCTGCGTTAGAGAGATTTGGAGCATGGGAAACAGAGATGCCACTCTAGCCTATAATCCCTGGTTCATGGTCTTGCCTTAGTCATCCCTCTTCTAAAGCAATAACAAGAGAGAAGCTCGTTTCTGTGACCAGTGTGAAGAATGAAGCTTAGTTCAGCCAAAGCAAGCGAGAATACACCTGAGCACAAGCCACTCTGGTTACGACCAGCACCTTAATACCTAGGCTTCCAGAAGCTCCCTGTGTAAATTGACCTTTCGCCTCTCCGCAGGAGGTAGATAGCATTATTGACTCCAATCTTTTACTCCTTTTGGTATCCACACCCTTGATCACGTATCTTTGCAGTGCCTCCCACAGAAGACATGGTATACTTCCCTTCCTCTCGGCTCTGAGTTTGCCCAATGACATGTTAGTAGATGAGATGCAAGCAAGGGTTTAAAACATGCTTGGGCAGTGGAACTTGCTTGCTCTTTTGTACTTTGCCCATCACCATCAGGGGTCCTTTCCCCTGAGTCACTTTTTCCCATTCATCTGTTTATGAAGCAGAGCCAGTCCACAGCTTGGAGTTTAGCCATCCAGACCCACATGAGGAAATAGTTTCATGTCACTAGGATGTTTTTAGGATTTTTTTTTTTTTTGATGCAGTCCATATTTAAAGTCTTTATTGGATTTGTTATAGCATTGCTTCTGTTTTGTGGGGTTTTGTTTTGTTTTTGTTTTTGCTGTGAAGCATGCAAGATCTTAGCTCCCCTACCAGGGATTGAACCCATGCCCCCTGCATTGGACTTCCTGGACCACCAAGGAAGTCTCTATGCCACTGAATTTTGGTGTGTTCTGTTATGTGGTGAGAGGCTTCCCTGGTGGCTCAGACAGTGAAGAATCTGCCTGCAAGGCAGGAGTCCTGGGTTCAATCCTTGGATTGGGAAGATCCCCTGGAGAAGGGAATGGCTACCCGCTCCAGTATTCTAGCCTGTAGAATCCCATGGACAGAGAGGCTCCTGGCGGGCTACAGTCCATGGGGTCGCAAAGAGTCAGACACGACTGAGTAACAGTTTAGGGAGGTTATGCAGTGAATACTGATAGAGCTAACGAGTGGAAAACATGGCTGTTGGCAGTGATCCTGTCAGCTTCTCTTCAGCCAGCCTGAGGTTGAAAGAGGCTGGCCGAGCCCCTAGCTTGTACACATTTGATCAGTACACACTGGTCAGAACAGCAGTTTGCACAGCTACCGCTGAGGTTAAACAGATCTAGTCACATTAGTGATGGGACCCCTTCATGGATTTTCCGCCTCCACTTGAAAACCATCCATTTCTGCTCATGGATGGCATTGTGCTTGTGTTTCTTCGATCACTAGAAACAGAAATTCCACTCTTAGAGATGGACTTTTTGCAAACTTTAATTACTCTCAAATCAAAAAATTCATGCTATTTGGAATCTCAGTTTCTTATTCCATCCTAACTCTTCACTTACTTATGGGGCAGGCTGTGGGGGCAACTTGTTTCCTTTTCTGCAGAAGTAGACTATCTGGTCAGATGCCAACTTTAAATCCTTGAAGACAAGTATTAAGTAGACCTTTGGCATTGCTTTCTCTGGGTAAACAATCCAAATTCATTTAACCTTTCCTCAGAGGTTCAATTTGCCAATTATGTGACTGTTCTTTGCTCTTTTCTGAACCCTTTTCTACTTTGTTACATCTCTTCTAGGTTGTAAAGACCAAAATTGGAATGGTCAGAGCTGGTGCTAAGTGACCTCTTGGGTCTTTGAGAAGGTGCCAGGTCAGATACCACAAGGTTCGATTAGTTTCCATGGCACAGTTACAGAGGGTCTGTGCTCTCCTTGGATTTCCCAGCCACCTCTGGGACTCCCCATCTTGTAACTTTGGCATTGACTTTTTTATATATTATTTTATTTTATTTTTAGCTGTGCTGGGTCTTCGTTTCTCTGCAGGCTTTTCTCTAGTTGTGGCCAGTGAGGACTACTCTCTAGTTGTAGCACGTGGGGTTCTCATTGTGGTGGCTTCTCTTGTTGCAGAGCGTAGGCTCAACAGCACACAGGCTTCAGTAGTTGTGTCTCTTGGGCTCCAGAGCAAGAGCTCAGGAGCTGTGGAGCATAGGTTTAGTTGCTGTGCAGCATGTTTGACCTTCCTGGATCAGGGACTGAACCCATGTCTTTTGCATTGGCAGGTGGATTCTTAACCACTGAGCCACCAGGCAAGCCTGACATTGACTTTTGATACTTCAAAATCTTAATCTGTGTTTTGTATTTGCCATGACCACTCAAAGTTGTTGATGGTTGTTCTTGATTTTCATAGAACAATACATCCTTCTGCTGAGACTCTAATCTTTGTAATTTAGATTTGAGATTTCAAAAGTTAAAGAAAAAACAGCCACATTAGTTAATTAGAATGGTGGGAGGGAGACTACAGAGAAAGGGGCTATATGTGTACTTATAGCTGATTCACACTGTTGTTCAAAAACTAACACAACAATGTAAAGCAATTATCTGTCAAAAAAAAAGGTAAATAAATGAAAAAAAAAGAATGAACACACACCACTTTTGTGATACTAATCAAAGACAGTATTATGCTTAGTTACTAAGTATAAATATTATACTATGATAGTTAAATAATACCATATAAGGTTATAGTCTGCCCAAAGAAAAAATGCAAAATGGTGTAATTTCTCATTTCCGTGAGAGGATTCCCCCCAAAATACAAGGTGAGGAAAATTAACAATAGTCATAATAGCTAACATTTATTGAGTAAAAACAATGCTCTAGGGGCTGTACTCTTTTTGTACATTTGTACATTTTTGTAGATTAGGCTTTCCCAAAAAGACATAGATTAAAAAGTAATGCTCAAAATTCTCCAAGTGAGTTTGTGTGAATGTGAGCTCACTAAACTGTGGACCCAGCAGAAACCAGGAAGGGCCTGGAGAAAGTAGGACAGGAAAGGGAAGAATTCAAGCAAGTGTGCAATTTCAGGTATGCAATTTGCTCCTGGAGGAGTGAAATCCATTCCAGTTGAAAATTCCTGGGAAAAGTCATCAAGACAGTGTGGTATTAGAGATAAAATGAACTCATAGATCAGTGGTACAGAATAGAGTCCAGAAATAGACCTATACACACGTGGTTAATCAATTTGCAAAGAAGAGGGAAAGGTGATTCCACTGGGAGCTATCAGTTCAGTTACTCAGTTGTGTCCAACTCTTTGTGACCCCATTGCAGCATGCCAGGCATCCCTGTCCATCACCAATTCCCTGGGCTCCCTCAAACTTGTGTCCATCGAGTTGGTGATGCCATCCAATCATTTCATCCTCTGTCGTCTCCTTCTCCTCCTGCCTTCAATCTTTCCCAGCATCAGGGTCTTTTCCAATGAGTCAGTTCTTCCCATCAGGTGGCCAAAGTATGGGAGCTTCAGCATCAGTCCTTCCAATGAATATTCAGGACGGATTTCCTTTAGGATGAACTGGTTGGATCTCCTTGCAGTCCAAGGGACTCTTAAGAGTCTTCTCCAACACCACAGTTCAAAAGCATCAATTCTTCAGCGCTCAGCTTTCTTCATCGTCCAACTCTCACATCCATACGTGACTACTGGAAAAACCATAGCTTTGACTAGACAGGCCTTTGTTGGCAAAGTAATGTCTCTGCTTTTTAATATGCTGTCTAGGTTGGTCATAGCTTTTCTTCCAAGGAGAAGCGTCTTTTAATTTCATGGCTGCAGTCACCATCTGCAGTGATTTTGGAGTCCCCCCAAAAATAAAGTCTCTTACTGTTTCCATTGTTTCCCCATCTTTTGCCATGAAGTGATGGGACCAGATGCCATGATCTTAGTTTTTTGAATGTTGAGTTTTAAGCCAGATTTTTTCACTCTCCTCTTTTAATTTCATCAAGAGGCTGTTTAGTTCTTCTTCACTTTCTGCCATAAGGGTGGTGTCATCTGCATATCTGAGGCTATTGATATTTCTCCCAGCAATCTTGATTTCAGCTTGTGCTTCATCCAGCCCAGTGTTTCTCATGACGTACTCTGCATATAAGTTAAATAAGCAGAATGACAATATATAGGCTTGACGTACTCCTTTCCTGATTTGGAACCAGTCTGTTGTTCCATGTCCAGTTCTAACTGTTGCTTCCTAACCTGCATACAAGTTACTCAGGAGGCAAGTAAGGTGGTCTGGTATTCCCATCTCTTGAAGAATTTTCCACAGTTTGTTGTTATCCACAGAGTCAAAGGCTTTGGCGTAGTCAATAAAGCAGAAGTGGATGTTTTTTGGAACTCTCTTGCTTTTTCAATGATCCAGCGGATGTTGGCAATTTGATCTCTGGTTCCTCTGCCTTTTCTAAAACCAGGTTAAACATGTGAAAGTTCTCTATTCATGTACTGTTGAAGCCTCACTTGGAGAATTTTGAGCATTACTTTGCTAGCATGTGAGATGAGTGCTATTGTGTGGTAGTTTGAACTTTCTTTGGCATTGCCTTTCTTTGGGATTGGAATGAAAACTGACCTTTTCCAGTTCTGTGGCCACTGCTGAGATTTCCAAATTTGCTGGCATATTGAGTGCAGCACTTTCATAGCATCATCTTTTAGGATTTGAAATAGCTCAATTGGAATTCCATCACCTCCACTAACTTTGTTCATAGTGATGCATCCTAAGGCCCACTTGACTTCACATTCCAGGATGTCTGGCTCTAGGTGAGTGATCACACCATCTTGATTATCTGGGTCATGAAGATCTTTTTTGTATAGTTCTTCTGTGTATTCTTGCCACTTCTTAATATCTTCTGCTTCTCTTAGGTCCATACCATTTCTGTCCTTTATTGTGTCCATCTTTGCTTGAAATATTCCCTTGGTGTCTCTAATTTTCTTGAAGAGATCTCTGGTCTTTCCCATAGTCCTTTTAATAAATGACCCTGGAACAATTGGCTGTCAATAGGCAAAAAATTAAAAAATGAACTTCAGTTCATACCTCACATTATATACAAAAATATCTTAACTAAAAATAGATAATGGGTTTAAGGCAAAACTTAAACTTTGAGACTTCTGAAATAAAACAGAAAATCTTTGGAACCATGGATTAAGCAGAGATTTCTTAGATGTCACAAAAAGTATAATCCATAGAAGAAAAAATTGTTATATTGTACTTAATCAAAATTAAGAATGCCTACCCCTTAGCAGACTCTGCTGAAGAAGGATAATATCAAGCCATAAACTAAAAGAAAATATTTGCAAATCCCTATCTAATAAAGGACTTGTACCTACAAGATATACAGAACAGTCAAAATTCAATTATAAGAAAACAAACAACCCAGTAAAAATGGGGGAACGTTTTGAAGATATGTACATGGCAAATCATGTAAGATCATGGCATCTGGTTCCATCACTTCATGGCAAGTAGTTGGGGAAACAATGGAAACAGTGAAAGAATTTATTTTCTTGGGCTCCAAAATCACTGCAGATGGTGACTGCAGCCATGAAATTAAAAGACGCTTGCTCCTTAGAAGAAAAGTATGACCAACCTAGACAGCATATTAGAAAGCAGAGACATTACTTTGCCAACAAAGGTCCGTCTTGTCAAAGCTATGGTTTTTCCAGTAGTCATGTATGGATGTGAGAGTTGGATTATAAAGAAAGTTGAGCACCAAAGAATTGATACTTTTGGACTGTGGCGTTGGAGAAGACTCTTGAGAGTCCCTTGGACTGCAAGGAGCTCCAACCAGTCCATCCTAAAGGAGATCAGTCCTGGGTGTTCATTGGAAGGACTGATGCTGAAGCTGAAACTCCAGTACTTTGGCCACGTGATGCAAAGAGCCAACTCATTTGAAAAGACCCTGAGGCTGGGAAAGATTGAAGGTGGGAAGAGAAGGGGACGACAGAGGATGAGATGGTTGGATGGCATCATCTACTTGATGGACATGAGTTTGAGTAAGTTCCAGGAGTTGGGGATGGACAGGGAGGCCTGGCGTGCTGCAGTCCATGGTGTCGCAAAGAGTTGGACACGACTGAGTGACTGAACTGAGCATGGCATATACTTATGTTAAAATTCAGCATCATTAGTCTTTAGGGTAATACAGATTGAAACAACAAGGAGCTGTCACTTCAAATCTACTAGAATGGCTGAAATAAAAATACAGACAGTTACAAGGGTTGGTGAGAATGTGGAGAAACTAGAATGCTCTTCAGTTGATGGTGGGTATGTAAAATGTAACACCCACATTGAAAACTAGTTTGTGCTTTCATGAAAAGTTAAACACATATTTCCCATATTACCCAGCAATTCCACACTGAAGTATCTACTCCAAAGCCAAAACAAGAAAAAGAAAGCACATGTCCCCACAAAGACTTGCACACAAATGTTCATAGTAACATTTTTCATAATTGCCAAAGAGTAGAAATTGGGGTTGACATATGTACACTATTGATACTATGTATCTAATAAATAACTAACTGAGAATATACTCTATAGCACTGATGCTGCTGTTTAGTGGCTAAGTCACATCAGACTCTCTGCGACCGCATGGACTGTAGCCTGCCAGGCTCCACTGTCCATGGGATTTCCCAGGCAAGAAGACTGGAGTGGGTTGCCATTCCCTTCTTCAGGGCATCTTCTTGACCCAGGGGTCGAACATGTGACTCTTGCTTGGCAGACAGATTCTTTACCACTGAGCCGCCTGGGAAGCCCCTGCTGTATAGCACAGAGGACTCTATTCAGTGCTCTGTGGTAACTTAAATGGGAAGGAAATCCAAAAAAGAGGGGATATGTGTTTATGTGTAGCTGATTCACTTTGCTGCACAGCAGAAACTAACACAACAGTGTAAAGCAGCTATATGCCACTAAAAATTTAAATAAAGAAACGTCCACCAACTGGTGAGTGGATAAATAAAATGTGTTATAACCATACAATGGGATGCTATTTGGAACATAAAAATAAGAAATTATAATTCATGTTACAACATGGCTAAATCTCAAAAACATTATGCTAAGTAAAAGCTTGGTGCAATGGTCACATATTATATGATTTAATTTCTATATGAAATGCCCAAAAACAACAGATCTGTAGGGAAGAAAATATATTAAAGTTGACTATGACTCGGAGTAGGAATAGGGATTAACTGCCAGCAAGCATAGGGATTTTTTTTTTTTTTTTGTAGAGGTTTGCAGAGAATGATGGACATATTCTAAAAGTGGATTGTGGTAATGGTTGCATAACTCTGAAGATTTTCTAAAAATCATTAAATTGCACACTTAAATTGGTTAATTTTATGGTGTGTAAATTATACCTCAGCAAAGCTGTTTTTTAAAAAGATCATATTGTTTTAATATTTTAATTGAAGTATAATTGATTTACAGGGTTGTATTCACAGTGTTGCTATGAATATAGTGGTGCATATATCTTTTGGAATTATAGTATTGTCCAGGTATATGTTCAGGAGTGGGATTGCTGGATCATATGGTAATTCTATTTTTAGTTTTCTGAGCCACGTCCATACTATTTTCCCTAATGGCTGCACCAACTTACCCCACCAACAGTGTGGGAAGATTCGCTTCTCTCCACACTCTCTCCAGCATTTGTTATTTGTAAACCTTTTAATGATGGCCATTCTGACTGGTATATGGTGGTTCTTTGTAGTTTTGATTTGCATTTCTCTAATATTTAGCAGTGTTGAGCATCTTTTCATGTACCTATTGACCATCTGTATTTCTTCTTTGGAGAGATGTCTATTTAGGTCTTCTGCCCATTTTTTTTTAATTGTTTTTCTGTTGTTACTGTTCTGATTTTTTTTGTCATTGAGTTTTATGAGTTATTTTTGTATTTTGGAAATTAAACCCTTATTGGTAACATTGCTTGCAAATGTTTTATTCCATTCTGTGGGTTGTCTTTTCATTTTGTTTGTGGTTTCCTAGGAAAATCATATTGTATGTACAATTTTGCATTCCACTTTTTTCACTAAAAACTATACCATAAGTATTTGTTAATGTCATTAAAGACAATTTGAAAATATCTTTTTAATAACTACTTACTATTTCTTTATAGCCAAGATTTATTTAATAGTTTCCTATAAACTGCTTATGATTTTTAAAAATATTTTGTTTAACTTGTTTGTATACAATAACTGTGTAACCACAGACATGTTCACCTCTCAGAACTTTAATTATCTGATAGGAAACGCATGTAATTAAGAGTTCTGACTTCTTAAGGACAAAATGGCTATTCTGAATATTATATAAAATTATATAAAAAAAAATAAAATCAAGTGTGAAACAGCATGGTAATGACAAAAACCATCTAGATGTTAACCATCATTATTATCATTAGCAAACTTTATAAAACTTTAAATTTATGATTATTCCTCAGAATAGAATCACAGCAGTGAAATCTCAGGGCTTATTTGAAAACAAAACAAAACAACAACAACACTGTTCTCTAAATTCAGTTCAGTTCAGTCACTCAGTTGTGTCTGACTCTTTGCAACCCCATGAATCGCAGCACGCCAGGCCTCCCTGGCCATCACCAACTACCGGAGTTCACTGAAACTCATGTCCATCAAGTTGGTGATGCCATCCAGCCATCTCATCCTCTGTCGTCCCCTTCTCCTCCTGACCCAAATCCTCCCCAGCATCAGGGTCTTTTCCAGTGAGTCAACTCTTCGCATGAGGTGGCCAAAGTATTGGAGTTCCAGCTCCAACATCAGTCCTTCCAATGAACACCCAGGACTGATCTCCTTTAGGATGGACTGGTTGGATCTCCTTGCAGTCCAAGGGACTCTCAAGAGTCTTCTCCAACACCACAGTTCAAAAGCATCAATTCTTCGGCGCTCAGCTTTCTTTATAGTCCAACTTTCACATCCATACATGACTACTGGAAAAACCATAGCCTTGACTAGATGGACCTTTGTTGGCAAAGTAATGTCTCTGCTTTTTAATATGCTATCTAGGTTGGCCATAACCTTCCTTCCAAGGAGAAGCGTCTTTTAATTTCGTGGCTGCAATCACCATCAACAGTGATTTTGGAGCCCAAAAAAATAAAGTCTGACACTATTTGCACTGTTTCCCCATCTATTTGCCATGAGGTGATGGGACCAGATGCCATGATCTTAGTTTTCTGAATGTTGAGCTTTAAGCCAACTTTTTCACTCTCCTCTTTCACTTTCATCAAGAGGCTTTTTAGTTCCTCTTCACTTTCTGCCATAAGGATGGTGTCATCTGCATATCTGAGGTTATTGATATTTCTCCTGGCAATCTTGATTCCAGCTTGTGCTTCTTCCAGCCTGGCGTTTCTAAACTAGAAGTAGCCAAAACACATTCTTGGCTCTTCTCTGTCCCCCTTTCTGAATCTGGGAACCCAAAATAATTCTTTGCATTCTTGCTCTGATGCCATGAAGAGTTCCATGGCTATAAACTTTTTATTTCTTCAATCACATCCCATCAGCCTGTGCTTTCTCTCCTCCTGGAGTATGGACTAGGTGGCCTTGGATAAAAACATTGAACAAAAATGATCGTGAGTGACAATGAATTATATGCTTCCTCACTGGTAACATAGTTGCCTTTTCATAAGGCCCACTAGAGCCTAAATCTAGAGTATTGGAGCATGGAGTCTTCAAGATTCTCTTGGAAGGTTAATGGGGAAAATTGTTGGTCACTGAGTATTCAAATCACAGACCACTTTGCATGTTGTTGTCCTGCCCAAATTCCTTAGTGTGGTATGAAGGGGCCTTAATTATTTACCCCCTGTTTACTTCTTCAGCTTTATCTCTTGCTTTACTGTCCCTCCAATGTGATACTAAAATCATACAGTAGAAGGTCTTGCCATTCCCCCAAATATGTCAGGCTTTCTCCCCCACAAAGCTCTGTACACCATGATTCCCTGCCTTGAACACTCTGTGCCTATCCCTACTCTCTTTATTTGGCTACTCCTACTTACAATGCTGGCATCGTCTTATAAACTACATCTTCTTGGAAGTGGTTCTGTTCCCAAGCCCAAGTTTGATGCTCCCTCTTTAAGCTTCCATGGCACCCTGTCATTACCCTTACTGGATTTAAATTGCCTGTTTATTTGCCTTCTCCCTGATCACATTATGTGGCAGCCATGGGGTGCATCACTTTGATCTCCCTTCAAGAAAGAGCTTGCTATTTAACTGCAAGGAGTGCAGTTAGCTGACAGCCTCCAGCTGTTAATGCCTTCAGGATCTGCCCCAGCTTTCAAGCTGAGACCGTGATCTTTTCCGGCAGCCCCAGCCAATGACTGAGCATAATAGCAGCACTGGGGCCAACTCAGCTCCTTCAGTGGGAAAGCTCTGAGTTGGCCAACTTTGTCAGATCTGCATGGTGGTCTGAGGTGCTTGCTGCCTCATCATATTTCTTCCATCTTTCCTCTCACACATGTCATGTCTGCTTTGGGGGCTGAAAATGTTCCCTTCGCAATCTCACCTCCTCACCCTCACTTTCATGGTATTGCTCTCCAATAAACCTCTTGCACTCCTAAATTTATCACTGTATCTGTTTTCTGGAGAACCTAAGACAGATGATAAACTTTTTAAAGGGAAGGGCCATATTCTTATTCAAGTTGTATCTCCAGCTCCCATAACAACTCACAATAGGATCTCAGTAAATAATTTGGGAAGAATTGAATGAATGAATGAATGAATGCTCAAGATAATGGTTAACTTTAAATGATATCTTGACTTTATGTAATTCACAAATGCCAGTCAACAGTCAAGAACATTCTGATTTGAAGACCCCAATTCATTCATGAAATGCATTGTAGGAATGACATAATTGTGCCTATTAAAGTGGATATTTTCCAATGGTTGGATTAATGCTAAATATAAATTACCCCTTAAGAGAATCTCATGGTCTGCGGTAGTGGAGTATGAGTCATAATAGATGTCTGTATTTGAAATTACAAAATAGCTATAAAATTATTATTTACTATCAAAATAGCAAATTTTAACTAGTATGGCTTATGCCTGGAAACCCTGTCTTAATGTTACTCTATAAAATAAAATCCAAAAGCATTACGCATTTTTCAAAACCTGGACCCTCTTTACTTGGCGCCTGACACACTGCCATCTGTATCAAGGCAGCAGCGCCCCTTGTAGACTGTGAACTGCTTGAGGCCAGCATGCCAAGAGTGCACCGAGCACTTCTCTGTGTCTAATCTCCCCCACCCTAACTTAAACTGCAGCTGAAGCTCTGGTACTGTGGCCTCCTGATGCGAAGAACTGACTCACTGGAAAAGACCCTGATGCTGGGAGAGATTGATGGCAGGAGGAGAAGGGGACGACAGAGGATGAGATGGTTGTATGGCATCACTGACTCAATGGACATGAGTTTGAGCAAGCTCTGGGAGTTGGTGATGGACAGGGAAACTTGGAATGCTGCAGTCCATAGGGTTGCAAGGAGTCGGACATGACTGAGCAACTGAACTGAATTGACCCTAACTTAACCCCCAGCATCTGTAGGAGCTGCTTTGTATTGGAAAGCAGTGCATTTCAAATGAAATGCAAGCTTCATCACTTACTAATATTGACCTTCATCGTCTAAAACTCTTCCTTATTTTCCATCTTATAAGAATTAGTAGTGAGATTTGGAGATCCTGTTTGCTCTCTTCTGCTTTCTCTCTGCTCTCTGACTCTCTCCTTCCCTTCTTTCCTCACCCTTTCCTCTTCTGATTTTTCCTCCCTCTCTCCTTTTCTTCCCCTCTCCCTTCTTTCTTTTCTTCCTTTTATTTTCCAAACATTTATTAAGTATCTACTATGGCAGGTGCTTTGGCAGCAGTGGTGAATAAAGCAGACAAGGCTTATGTCCTTCTGGACCTTCACAGTGGAGGTGGAGATTATAAAAAATAAGGAACTGAGTGAAGGACTGTGGTGGGCCAGAAGCTGCCCCCCTCCCCAGAGACCGTGTCAAATCCCTGGTGTCTGTGAATGTGACTTGACTTGAGGGGGACAAAAGAAGGGGGTCTTTGCTGATGTGATTAGGCCCAAGATCTTGAAATGAAGAGACAGCTCTGGTTTATCTGATTGGGCCCTGAATGGACCCTGCCAACAGTCGGGAGATTATTCTGGCCTCTAGAACTGTGAGAACTCATTGCTGTTATTTTCACCCAGCAAGTTTGTGATCATTTTTTTTTTTTTTTTTTTTATCAGCCACGGGAAACAAACATAAGGGGACATAAAACTAGGGGCTCTAATCTAGATCAGGAGATCCGAGAAATGACTGCGTAGACCTTGGTCCTCCCACGTTTTCCTGCCTTCTGCCTCCCTAGCGCTTGAGGGTATTGTCTCCATTTCTGGACTCTACATCCTTTCCTCTCTGTTTGATCCAGTCTTGCCTTTCCCTTGTTTGGAAAGTTGGAGATGAATTCTTATAGGTTTGCTTTAGACCCTTCTTGCTAAAGATTCTTGGGTCTACACTCCACATTTCTAGAAGAGCACCACTGACCTCCCTCAGACTGAGTAGTGATAATGACAGAGAGGAGGAGGCAGCCAGGGCCCACTTTGCCAGCAGGTGCTACTTCCTAACATAGGACTCTGTGAATCACTGGCATAAAGGACCCAGGTGAGCATCATGAAAGTGAAAGTCGCTCAGTCATGTCCGATTGTTTGCAACCCCATGAACTATACAGTCCATGGAATTCTCCAGGCCAGAATACTAGAGTGGGTAGCCTTTCCCTTCTCCAGGGGATCTTCCCAACTCAGGTATCAAACCTAGGTCTCCTGTATTGCAGGTGGATTCTTTGCCAGCTGAGCCACCAGGGAAGCCCAAGAATGCTGGAGTGGGTGGCCTATCCCTTCTCCAGTGGATCTTCCCAACCCAGGAATCAAACCAGGGTCTCCTACATTGCAGGCGGATTCTTTACCGACTGAGCTATCAGGGAAGCCCTGGGCATCACAAAGTGAAAGTGAAAGTGAAGTCGCTCAGTTGTGTCTGACTCTTTGTGACCCCATGTGCTGTAACCTACCAGGCTTCTCCATCCATGGGATTTTCCAGGCAAGAGTACTGGACTGGGTAGCCATTTCCTTCTCCAGGAGATCTTCCCAACCCAGGGATTGAACCTGGGTCTCCCGCATTGTAGGCAGACACTTGACCATGTGAGCCACCAGGGAAGTCCACCAGGGCATCAAAAGCACTACACTTTAATTGAACTTCTGATACCCCATTGATTGTATGATCTTTGGCAAGTCAGTTAAGTTATTTATGCTTAAGTTTCCTTATGTGTGAAGTGAGCATTTGGGATGGGTTTAACCCTATAGTTCTCTTGTTTTGTGCCCGTGCTCAGTCACGTCCTTCTCTTTGTGACCCCTTGTGCTATAGCCCGCCAGGCTCCTCTGTCCATGGGATTTCCCAAGCAAGAATACTGGAATGGGTTGCCATTTCCCCCTCCAGGGGATCTTCTTGACCCAGAGATCAAACCCGAGTCTCCTGCATTGCGGGCAGATTCTTTACCCACTGAGAAGTTCTCTTCTGGCTTTAAAAAGAATCCTCATTTCATAGTCAAACATGTTTCACTTTTGTGGAAAAATATTTTATGCAAATTGACTTGGGATCCTATATAATTTTGTAGATAAATTCTGCAACACACATTATCTGGAAGGAAGGAGATCTGAACACTTAGGTACTATGTGTCCGCTGGTTTTTCCCAGCCCAGGTAATTCCCCATATCAGATACACAGGTAATCGCTGATCTTGACTGTGCTCTCAAAACACACAACTCAACCTTTGAGAATTAATTTTTTAAAAGTGTCATGTGTTTCACAGTGTCATGTCCATGGGTAAACTTAAGTAGTATAAGGTAAATTATTCAACTGAAAGAGGTTCTCTGTCATACTTCCTTAATAAATTGATAATTAACAGGTGCTGGGCCATGCCTGTGTTGGATTATTCATCATTCTAACAAATCTCTGGATCTGTGCTCTAGGCAGACTGGGTTGAAACATGCCTGCTCTTCCCTCACTCTCCTCTCTCTTGTCTCTCCCCTACAAACTACATGACACTGGATAATATTAATTACTTCAGTTCAATTCAGTCACTCAGTCATGTCCAACTCTTTGTGACCCTATGGACTGCAGCACACCAGGCCTCCCTGTCCATCGGCAACTCCCAGAGTTTACTCAAACTCATGTCCATTGAGTCGGTGATGCTATCCAGCCATCTCATCCTCTCTTGTCCCTTTCTCCTCCTGCCTTCAATCTTTCCCAGCATCAGGGGCTCTTCAAATGGGTCAGTTCTTTGCATCAGGTGGCCAAAGTGTTGGAGTTTCAGCTTCAGCATATGTCCTTCCAATGAATATTTGGGACTGATTTCCTTTAGGGTGGACTGGTTGGGTCACTTATATACATCAATAGATATTTTCATCAAGTGGCCCACTTCTTTGCCTGGCACTGAAAGAATCAGAAACGTACAAGACGTGAATGGTCCATGCCATCGAAGAACTTACCTGTGCAAAGACAGCCAAACACTCATGTCAGCAGTAAGGACCTATATAGGAGTATTTGAATTTGTTGTAGAAACAAAGGGCAGAAAGCAGACACAGTGGTCTGAAATCTAGTCCATGGATATAAGTCATCCACAGGGATCCTAGAGTCTAGCACAATTTATCCAGTAAAGCAAGAGCACAGTAGATGTTAATTGATGGTAAATGTATGGTTGAAAGTGAGTAAGGATGGTCAGGAGAAGGTTTCCAGAAGAGAAACTTGAGTTAGGATGTAAAGGATTGAGAGACATTAGATGACATTAGGCAAAAGGAAACTTCTAGAGGAATATAAGCAGCGTTGCTAAAATAGACTCTGCCTAGAAGTAAAAGTAGGATTTGAATGGAGAATTAATGCTAAGGTTGATTCTCTAAAGGTTAACACCATTTCAGTCCATGGCTTATACATTGTTGAATAGTCAGAGTCTACTTCTAGCATTTGTTGATTTTGGCAGTGGAAACGAGAAATCTAAGGACCTGAGAGAGAGGCATGGCCTCCCTCTGAGGCTGACCTGCAGAAACTTTTCTAAGTAGGTGCCAAGGTTTTCATGTGTTTCTAAAACTTCCAAGTGTATAGTGAGAATCATATATGCAGTTAGGGGTACAAGATTTGTGTGGACTTCCCTACTGGCTCAGTTGGTAAAAAATCTGCCTGCAGTGCAGGAGACCTGGGTTCAGTCCTTGGGTTAGGAAGATCCCCTGGAGAAAGAAATGGCAACCCACTTCAGTATTCTTGCCTGGGAAATCCCATGGTCAGAGGTGCCTGGTGGGCTACAGTCCATGGGGTCACAAGAGTCAGTCATGATTTAGCAACTAAACCACCACCAACCACCACCACAAGATTTGTGTAGCTTTCAGCAACTGAGCCTAAAGAGGTATTGCTTCATGGTAAGACAAGCTGTGGTGTCGTCCTAGGACATGTGCCATTGAGAATTGTCCCAGGGACAGGATATTTCCCCCAAATTTCCAGAAATCAGTGACAAAGGATGACCAGGACCATGACTCTTCCTAGACCTCCTTTATTCTTCTCTGTGGTCTTGGTTCTCTACATCTGAATGTGTTTCTGGTCTGTCTGTCTTGCTCACATCCTTAATAGTTGTCATGGAGTCAGGTGGCTTAGCAGAGATAAATTAACTGTGATGATGCTCCATTTAGGATCCATATGGTTTCTATTGCTCAGTGAATCAGAACATTCTGACTTTGTATGTAAAAAAGCATTCACCAGGGTTCTTTGGACCTTATTCCTGTCCCTTTCACCTGCATCTCAGTTTCTGCACTTCTATTTTTGCATCATGGAAAGTTAAACATCAGACTGTTGGGAGGCAGTTTGGTATATAGAATATTGACTTCAAAACTGAGAACCTTGGCTTGAGACTAGATTCTGTCACAGATGAGCTCTCTGGCCCTCCCCCTGCCTAAACTTCATTTTCCAAAACCATAGCAGAAAAGGAACAAGAGTACTTAACGTGTTATCCTTACAGGATTATGGAGAAGAATCTAGTGGGATAGTGCACATGACAGTCTTTGTAGAATGTAAGGCACATATATATGTTAAGTTGTTTTTCTTTTTGAGTCTTCTCTAAGCATGTGGCAGTCTCAAATTACTATTTCTGTTCCATTATACAAATAGCTATTGAAATCCCAAGACTTTCGTAAAACCTGACTCAGGTGAGTGTTGACAATGTCTGTTGAATTTCACAATCTCTTAGAATTTGATTCTATAGCTTCTTATCTTTTATGCCAATATCTAAATTTATTCTTGCCCCTGTGGCGTGCTCAGTTATATCCACTGAATTAATATATGAGTGACTCAGTGTCTATTAGCCAGGATAGTCTAGGCTATGCTTCAATAACAGAAAAGGTGTGAAACCTCAGTAAGTTAATCTCATAAAACTTTATTTCTCACTCATGTCAAATCTGGTGCAGACCAGTGAGGCTGGGGGAGGTCTCCAGAGATTCAGAGGGTCAGAGTTTTTTCTGCTCTGGAATCAAGACTTGGTTTCCAAGATTGCCACAGGGAAGGAAATGAAAAATGGAGAAAGGTCAGAACTTTTAATTGCCCTGACTTGGACGTGACAGGTGTCTTTTCCACTCACAACCTATTTTGTTGTTGTTGTTGTTGAGTGGGCAAGTCATGTCCAACTCTTTGCAACCCCATGGACTGCAGCATGCTAGGCTTCCCTGTCCTTCACCATCTCCCAGAGTTTGCTCAAACTCATGTCCATTGAATTGGTGATGCCATCCAACCATCTCATCCTCTGTCATCCCCTTCTCCTCCTGCCTTCAATCTTTCACAGCATTAGAGTCTTTTCAAATGAGTCAGCTCTTTACATCAGGTGGCCACAGCCTATTGGCCAGAACTAATCGTAGAGACCAACCAGACTGCAAAAGAGGCTACAGAATGCAGGGGAGCAAATGCTGAGTGCCAGACTATTTGCTGAGTGCTAACTTCTCTGCCTGTGAAGAGCTGGCTCATTGGAAAAGATCCTGATCTGGGAAAGACTGAGAGCAAGAGGAGAAGGGGGTGACAGAGGAAGAGATGATTGGATGGCATCACTGACACAGTGGACATGAATTTGAGCACACTCTGGGAGTTGATGGTGGACAGGGAAACCTGGAATGCTGTAGTCCATGGGATCACAAAGAGTCAGATATGACTTAGTGACTAAACAACAACTCTGCAACACAACATGGCCCTCCATCTCAGCAAGGGGCTTGCCTATTATATTCCAAGTACTGTCCTAGCACAAGGAAACAGAGAAATATGTAAGGCAGACAGATTCCCTGATTTGGGGGAGGATATGTTGAGGTGAAAGGTTGAAAACATTCTGGCTGCACTCTGATGTTACAGTACATTGTTCTGTCTGTGCTTCCACTTCAGTTATTGTTTATCCCTGCACTTCACTTGTGCCTTTTTCGAGGGTGTCCAAGTTCTTGGAAGAATAGAACCAGGTCCATTCTGATTACTCTGTGCTCCTCCCTGGAGAAATGACACTTGCTTGTCTTGCTTCAGCTCATGTCTGCTGGTCATGAGGGTCAGAAGCCCCTGTGGTTTCAGCTGGAAGGAGGGAAGGAAAGCTTGGAGGCAGCGCCTTCCAGCTGGCCTTGTTTAGATTGGCACCGTCTCTGTAAGCAACCATGACTCCAGAGCTGCTGGAAAATGTGCTTATCACCCTAGGGGGCTGAGCAGGAAGGGGACGGTCCCAGCTGATAGAACTTGAAAGAGAGCTAATGGAAAACTGGCTTCAGCCTTTTGGTGGATAAGCAGGAGGAAGATGTGGGGCCCAGCCTAGGGGAGTGAGCAAGCTGTGATATTATTTTCACAATCGTAGCCAGAGAGAAAGGAAAACTACTGTTAGTTTTCATTGGCTGAATGGGAGAAATACACAATTATGTTTCCTTTCTCAGCTAGTTCCTTGTGACAGTCCTCACCTTCGATCACTGGAGTTCCCTTCAGCTTAAAGGAAATAATTTTTTTCCTTGTCTACCAAAGCCCTGACACCAGTCTCTAGGTCGACTTCACCCAACCTGACTTGTTCCTCTAATGCAGACTGGCATTTCTTGATTCTCTGCACTGCACTTGATACTTGCACTAGATATTGTTAGCATCCATGTGTACCACCTCGGTCTCCAGTTCACCTTCTGTCACATGGGCAGAAAGCTAAAAGCTACATCCCCCAGACTCCCCTTGCTGCTAAGTCTAGGTGCAACGGAGAATTCTTCCATGAGATGTCCTCCCATGAGATTAGAAAGTGGAAGGGAGAAGTACCATCCTCTCCAGAGCTGGCATTGGTTGATGCACACAATCATCACATGGGAGCTTGTGCAGTGACCAGGGAAGCTGGTCTGGGAATGAGATTTGAGGCCATGGAGCAGCTGGGCTGTGAGCCTGCTCTTCTGCAGCTTCTGAATTGGAGGTGGCAGCTGCAAGAGAAGCTTTGATGCCTAGAGGTGGCCCCTGTTTCGAGTTCCTGCCTGTCTTCCTGCAATTTTGTAACCACTTACTTCACTGCTTTAAGTCCTATTCTGCTTGAAATATCTAGAGTGGTTACTATTCCTTGTGCTTATTTCCTGACCCACATGGTGCTGCTATACACTCTTTCACTTGAATGTTCACTGACTACACCCGGCCCAAGTCACACACCTGCCATTGGGTATTCAGGAAACACATGCTCAGATCCATGTTCTTACCCCTACTCCAGGCTGCCTCCTTCCTTATCATTTAAGGCTCAAATCAAGTTTGACCTCCATTCTCACTCTATTCCCGATTCCTCCATTCCAAGCAGATGTCTGTCCCATACCTCTTCATGTTGATTCATTCTGCCTAATATTGATACTTAATTTTCCTCTCTAATCTTCGCTCCACAAAATGAAAAAAAGCTCCACATATACATAAATTGTACATATATAAAAAATATACATATACACATTCTTACTATTTTCCATTATGATTTATCACAGGATACTGGATATAGTTCCTTGTGCTCTACAGCAGGATCTTGTTGTTTATTCATTCTATATGTAATAGTTTGTATCCACTAATCCCAAACTCCCAGTCCATCCCTTCCCCATCACCCCTTAAACAAGTCTGTTTTCTATGTCCTGTGTCTCTCCCTGCTTCATGAGTAAGTTTGTGTCATATTTAGATTCTACATATAAGATTCCACACATGATATTATATGGTATTTGTCTTTCTGACTACTTCATTCAGTGTGATAATCTCTAGGTCCATCTATGTTATTGCAAGTGGCATTATTTCATTCTTTTTTATGGCTGAGTGATATTCCATTGAGTATATATACCACATCTTCTTCATTCATTCCTCTGTTGATGGACATTTGGGTTGTTTCCATGTCCTGGCTATTGTGAATAGTGCTGCAATGAACATTGGGGTGCGTGTATCTTTTTGAATTATAATTTTGTCTGGATATACACCCAGGAGTGGGATTGTTGGATCACATGAATCTCTATTTTTAATTTTTTGAGGAATTTCCATACTGTTCTCCATAGTGGCTACACCAATTTACATTCCCACCAACAGTGTAGATGGGTTCCCTTTTCACCACACCCTCTCCAGCATTTGTTATTTGTAGACTCTTTAATGATGGCCATTCTGATCAGTGTAAATCTTGGTGTAGTTTTACTTCCCTCAGGTGTATTCTTTGTATTTGTTGGATGGCCCTGTGCTAACTTGTAGAGCGTAAGAACACAGCACTCTTCTTCACTTAAGCTGATACTGCTCCTACTGTATGTATAACCCAGTGTCTGTAGGGCAGTGACAAGCACTATTGGGAAATGGGGTGCACATTCTAGTGGAGGAAGAACCCCTATTACCAAAGAAATGGAGGGGGAAGAGGAGGCAGAAACTGCCTTGGAATTTGTCCAAACAGAAAGCCCTGGGTTTTCTTCTTTGCTGACTTGATCACAGTTCTATTCTAAATTTCACATCTCCTCAGGTCTCCTGCCATGATTTCACAGCAGGCATCAAAAGTGACTCCCCCTCCCCCAATTTACATAGCTGCAGCTGGGCTAGGGACCCAACTCCAGGAGCGAAGAAGATACCAGCTGCGCATCCTACCAGGTTTCCTCAAGGGGAAACTTCGAAGTCATTTTCAAAGGTTAAAGGAAACTTTAACCAGTCTGGAAGCTGCTGGAAATATCCAACACGTACTTGATTTCTTTTCAGTCTAAGGAGAAAGCCTAAAGGATGGAGAAGCTATAGCTCATTGGCTGGAGAACACCAGGGAAATCAGAACTCAGTGGCGAATATCTGTCTTTTGCAACTGGAAAAGTTCTCTCGGTGGTGAAGTTCCATCTTCCCAAGAGTCCCCTTGGGACTTTCCCACTAGATCTCATTCCTTAGTTTTGGTACTGGTTTTAGCCTTTTGGTTCATGAGAATTGATGTGAGCATCAACAATGAAACCAGCTTCAGAGTGACAAGATTGGGCAGATGAACAAAGGTCGTGGGGAGTCGGAGGGAAAGGAATGAGGGAGGTATTGTGTGGGAGGAGAGGGGGAAGAAGGTGTGAGGGTTCTGAGAACACAAAGAGGAAGAAAGTAGATATAAACAACTTTTCTCCAATGGAAAGAAAGGTCTTTGTTTAAGCCCTTTCAAGACCGAACCTGGGGCTTCCTTGGTGGTCCAATGATTAGGAATCCTCCTTGTAGTGCAGGGGTCAGCTGGTGCAGGAAGATCCCACATGGCACGAAGCAACTGAGCACGTGCAGCTACTAAGCCTGCAAGCCCTAGAGCCTGTGCTCCGCAACAAGAGAAGCCACCACAATGAGAAGCCCTGCTCACTGCAATTAGAGAAAGACTGCGTGCAGCAACGAAGACCCAGTGCAGCCAAAAAAAATTTTTTTTAATTGAAAAATTATTTTCAAAAAGATCCAACCTGATAAACTCTTTTAATACTGTTTGCATCTCTCACTTTGTACAGACCAACTGGCAGGTCCTGTGGAATCGTTTATCATTTGTGCCAGTGCGTACTTGATTTCACGATTAGACCGCCAGCTCCTCTAGTCACTTCTCCAGTCATACCTGTGTGGTCTCTGGACCAGCAGCACCATCACTAGGGAGCTTGTTAGAAATGCAGACTCTCGGGCCCCACTCTATAAACATGCTGAATCGGAATCTGCATTTTAACAAGATCTCTGTATGATTCGTGTGTCCAGCAAAGATTGAGAGACAGGGCCCTACAACTCCAGAAACAAATGAGGGAAAGAGCGACAGTGAGGGGGTGAGCTTACTCTCCGGAGGCTAGTGTTTAGGAGTGTGTACTTGCCAGAGGCTCTATTCTTTAACATATTGATGGAGGTTAACCAATAAATAAGCTAGTAGTAGACTGACGCACACCAGGGAAACTTGGCTGTCCTCTAAGCCAGTGGGTCTCACTTTAGTGTATATCAAAATCACCTGGAAGACTTCTTAAGCCACAGATTGCTGTGTCCACTCTCTCCCAGGTTTCTGGTTCAGTAGGTCTAGGGTGGGCCTGGGAATCTGCGTGGACATCCAGTTCCTAGGTGATGCTGAAGGTGCTGATCCGGGACAACACTTTGAGACCCACGTCCCCAAGCAATAAAGGTATTCAGATCAAAAGAATCTCCCTTCTACAGATCGTTTGGAATCATCATGGCCTCCAATCCCACACTGAATTTGCCACGGGAGACCAGACCACTTTACAATTACTTCCAGAAAGAGGTCCTCGTGGGGAAAGCCCTGATGCATTTTGACCAGCTGTGTTGGTTTGGGAGCTAATTAGGAGGAAAGCTAGAATGGTCCTGCTTCCCAGCCGTGTTATCCAGCAAACCCGGAGACAGTGCGCTGGTAAAGAAAATTACAGAGATGAGACCTGGAAACTGCCATTTCATTGGGGGGAAGGTTTTGTCTTTTCTTAACAGGAGAAAGCTGACATTTCCCATCTCTCCCTTCACCAGAAGTAGGCAAGCATAAAACCAAAGTCAATTTCTTACAATTTAAATAGCCTCAGTACCAACCAATTATACTCCCGGACATGAGAAACAGCTGTTGTAACATTAGAGCTCCAACAGTTTCATCTCAGCTATTTAAAGGGATAAAAGAGCCAATATTTTCATTCCCTTGTGATATTATCAAGACATGATAAACAACAAAGACTGTAGTATTAATTACATTAATTTGGAGAGGAGAGAGACCACTTTAATTGCTCCAAGCTGGAGAATAATTTTTTATGGGCAGACAATTATTCCATAAATTCACATTAGAAAAGGTATTTTGTCTTTCTCTATCAGCAGCAAAATTTCTGGAAGCAAAAAATGACCATCCCATTTTAAGATGGATTTCGATGGGAAAAAAACATTCTCACTGTTTCCTTGTGTCATTCATTGAACCCTGACTTGTTGAGCTATTTGACAGAAAGAAGCACAGAGAAGGTATTTGTCTTGAAATAATTTGTGATCTATAAAAGGAAGTAGGACTGACACAGCTAGATTTAAATGCTTTCTCATATGCAGAATGGATTTAGAGTGTGTCACCTCCCTCTCAGGGTCAAGAAGACCAAATGAATGATGTACATCAAAATGCTTTGTAAACTAGAACATCGTACAAAAATGAAAAGGGAAAAATCCTTTATCAAGTGCTTTCTACATGGGGCGCTGAGCTAGGTCTTGACTTCTATGACCCTATTTTAATATTCATAAGAAATCTTAGGAAGAAAAATAACATTAAAAAATGAGAGAATGTAACAAATAGGTGATGAAAATGCCAATTTTGTCAATGTGGAAATTATTCAGATAAAATTATACAGTTCTGATTAATTAATGTGATATATACAATACTATTCATGATTATGTAATCCATCTCACCCTAAAACACATAATAAATGCATACTGACCACTGCGCAGGCGTGCTCAGTTGCATCTGACTCTTTGTGACCCCATAGACTGTAAGGTGCCAGGCTCCTCTGTCCATGGAATTGTCCAGACAAGCATACTGGATTGAGTTGCCATTTCCTCCTCCAGGGGATCTTCCCTACCTAGGGATCAAACCCAAGTTTCCTGCGTTGGCAGCTGGATTCTTTACCACTGAGCCATCAGAGAAGCCACATACTCACTGCTACGTGGTCACATGAAATCACCCACACATTAACTATAGTTTTGGTAATGAAAACACATGTAAGTAAAGCTACCCACCAAAAGCTCCTAGGATTAATAACATTTGGCTCCAGGGGTTGTGACGGAAGAGGAAGTGGTGAATTTAGGGTGGTTCCAGAAAGAAGTCCAAAGAGCTGTTGAATGTAGCAAGTAGTGTTCTGGCTTTGGAATAGACATTTGTATTTCAGGTCTTAGAGGGTGCCATCCAGATTTCTGGAAGTACATGTTCTGGAAACTCTCTGTGAACCCTGCTAACCCTGTCACATTTTCCTGGTTCCCCTGCCATTGCTTCCAGATTTAGTATGGAGCAGTGTGGGGAATGGGTCTTCAATCCTCTTAATACTCTGGAAATGCTAGCTGACGGCAGGAGCAATTCACACACAACTAATAATATCACACTAAAGAAGAAGGGATTCAAAGAAATGAAAAGTACACTTTAGGATTGTGCATTCCCCGGTTGCTGGCACCAGGGGCGCTGCTATATATGGGAAGCCGTCACTGAAGGATGAAAAACTCTGAGTATTGCAACATTCTGAACCACAGGATCCCTTTTTATGTATAAATATCTTTATAAGTTAAATGTCCAATAGGGGATTGCTTAAGCAAAATGTGGAACAACTGTATAACCAAAAAAATCATGCAGTAGAACTGTGTGAGTCAATATGGAATAAGTCAATATGTGTGAAGTATATTGCAGGAGAGAATTTCAATTGCAAAATAGTGTTGTTCAGTATGATCTCACTTTTCCCTAAAAATGTGTTAATATGAATAGGAAAATGTTAGAAGTATATGTATATGGAAATTTTAACACTGGTTGTCACTTGATAATGGGATTTCAGGTCATTTTTATCACCTCTTCACTTATCTACACTTTCAGGATTTTCTACAATAATATGTGTGTAGAATAATATATATACATATATATATATATACATATATATATAGTTTTGTAATGCCCCAGTGAGACAGTCATATGACTATTGTCCACATTTTTTTTGGAGTTTGTTGTTAACTACTTTTAAAAGCATAATTTTCATAAACACATAAACAACTGCAAAGACACAACTTATGGCCTAGCCAGTATCCCATCTTTTTGTCTTGCTAACACACTCCAAATATTATCTGTCTATTGAGCAGTGACTTGCTAGGAAAAGTAAGCTCAGCTCTGATAGATTAGTCACAGTGATGGTTAATTTTGTGTCTACTCGGCCATGGGGTGCCTAGATATTTGATTAAACTGAATGTGTCTATGAGGGTGTTTCTGAATGAGATGTAACACTTGAGTCAGTTGATTTAGTGAAGCAGGTTTCCCCCCTCAGTGTGGATGGGCTTCATCCAAACCAGTAGCCTGCCTAGATCAAGAAAATCTTCTCTCTTTCCTGACTATTTTAGAGCTGGGACATCGGTATTCTTCTGTTTCTAACTCACACTTGTACTGAGACTGGACCTTATACCATCAGTTTTCCTGAACCTGAGCCTCCAGCTTGCGACTGTGGAGCTTGGGATTTGTCAGCTTCCATCAGCACGTGAGCCAAGACCTTATAAGAAATCTCTTTATATAAAAAATTTAAGAATACATATAATTATATCACACAGACATATACATATATACATATTTTTTCTCCTCTGTTGATTCCATTTCTCTGGAGAACCCAGACTAATGTGGTCAGTCATGGTCATTGCATTCTCTTTTGCTGGTGATTTATCGCATTGACTCACTTCTGGTCAATGAAATGTAAAGAGATACTGGGGAGAGGGTGTTCTGTGGTACTTTTCCTCTTTAATTAGAAGGAGAGTGGCATGGCCAAAAGTTGTTGTGGCTCCTCTTTCTTCCTGTTTTTGGTTGGGTTATGTGAGGACAAAATGCCTACAGCTGGTGTAGCCATGTGTTAGTTAGGTACTCAGTCATGTCTAACTCTCTGCAACCGTGTGGACTGTAGCCCGCCAGGCTCCTCTGTCCATGGAATTCTCCAGGCAAGAATACTGGAGTGGGTAGTCATTCTCTTCTCCATGGGATCTTTCTGACCCAGGGATCAAACCTGGGTCTCGTGCATTGCAGGCAGATTCTTTACCATCTGAGCCACCAGGTGTAGCCATATTATAGCATTATTGCCAACTTTACTGACACATTAAAGATAGAAAAATGGGGACCCTGAGTTCTTTTTTAAAATTGAGTTATAATTAACATACGGTATTATAATACTTTCAGGTACACAGCATAGTGATTCAATATTTTTATATGATTTTCATATCATTTATTTTAAATGATCACCACAATACAGGCTGTATTCCACATGTGTATGTTATATCCCCACAACTTATTTATTTTTATTAACTGTAGGTCCATACCTCTTAATCTCCTTCGCCTCTGTCATCTGCCCACCAAGCCTCCCTCCCTTGTGGCAACTACCAGTTTGTTCTCTGTATCTGTGAGTCTATTTTTGTTATGTTTTGTTTGTTTTGGTTTTTACATTCCACATGTAAGTGAAATCATATGTATTTACTTTTCTCTGACATTTTTCACTTGGCATGATACCCTTCAGTTCCATTAACGTTGCTGCAAACAGCAAGATTTCATTCTTTTTATGAACTGAGTAATATTCCATTCTATATGTGTGTGTGACTGTATATATAGTCTCTCACACACATCCTCTCTCCTCTTGGTTTCTTTCCCTGTGGTTTGATGGATTCCTTTAGTATTACTGGGCTTCCCAGGTAGCACTAGTGGTAAAGAACCTGCCTGCCAATACAGGAGACATAAGAGATGAGGGTTCGATTCCTGTGTTGGCAAGATCCCCTGGAGAAGATAATGGCAACGCACTCTAGTATTCTTGCCTAGAGAATCCTATGGACTGAGGAGCCTGGTGGGATTGTTTTTTCTTTGTGTGTGTGTGTGTGTGTGTGTGTGTGCGCTCAGTTGTGTCCGACTCTTTGTGACCCCATGGACTGTAGCCCTCCAGGCTCCTCTGTCCATGGGATTTCCCAGGTAAAAATATTGAAAACTGGGTCACCATTTCCTCCTCCAGGAGATCTTCCTGACCCAGGGATCAAACCTGCATTTCCTGCATTGGCAGGCAGATTCTTTACCACTGAGCCATGGGGGAAGGCCTTTATTTTTTATGTATCCATTGTAAGTTTTTGGTTTATGGTTACCATGAGGTTATTCTATGGCAACCTGTATGTGTAGTCTTCAATTTTAAGCTAGTAGTTGCTTGAGTTTGAAGACACTTTAAAAGCACGATATTTTTACTCCTCCCATTGTTTCATATTTTTAATATCATATTTTATATTTTGTGTACCCCTTAATTACTCACTGTAGTTATAGTTGACTATACTACTTTTGTCTTTTAACCTTCATTGTAGGTTTTTTAAGAAGCTGATCCACTACTTTTGCTATTTGCCTTTACCAGCAATATTTTTCCTTTTATATATTCTCTTATTTAGTTATGGCCTTTTTATTCTACTAAAAGAAGACTCTTTAGCATTTCTTGTAAGGCCAGTTTAGTGGTGATGAACTCCTTTAGTTTTTCTGTTTCTGGGAAACTCTTGATCTGTCTTTCAGTTCTGAATGGTAACCTTGACTGATAGAGGACTTTAGGTTGTAAAATTTTTTCCTTTTAATACTTTAAATGTATCCTTCCACTCCCTCTGGCCTGTAAAGTTTCTGCTGAAAAATCAGCTGAAACACCTATGGGGTTTCCTTTGCGTGTGATTGGTTGTTTTTCTCTTTCTGCCCCCTGGATTCTTACCGATACTGTTAACCTGCGTCACCAACCAAAGACAATTTCTAGACCATCAGTTAAGTGAGAAGCAAAGGGTAAGACGTTTTATTTAAAGCACTTTTGAGTTTGCCTGTGCTGTTTCTTATATCAGAAACTAGCCAAGGAACAAACTTGTGGACACAGTGGCGTAAGGAGAGCAACAAATTGAGAGAGTAGCGTGGAAGCATGTACATTATCATATGTAAAATAGATAGCCCATGGGAATTGGTTGTATAATGCAGGGAACTCAAACTGGTGCTCTGTGACACTTAGAGGGGTGGGACGGGGTGGGAGGTTGGAGGGAGGTTCAAGAGGGAGGCGACGTGTATACCTATGGCTGATTCTTGTTGATGTGTATTGTAAAGCAATACAATATTGTAAAGCAATTATCCTCCAATTAAAAGTAAATAAATTTAAAAAGAAACTAGCCAAAGAAAGAAAAAGTATAACCCCTTCCCCACTATTATCATATTTTGTTAATCTTTGTAAAAATTTGCTCTTTATAATCATTTCAGCCACAAAGTTAGAAACTTTAAAAGATAAATCATTTACTGTTTGCCAGTAGGTCACTGGAGTAGCCCCTGCAGGAAGACAAATACACAGAACGAGACCCCTTCTGCCAGTGACATCGTGCTCACATTGTGAGGGGCCGGACACATATCTGTAGCTGGAAGAGAAAGAGGAAGTGAAGAAAAGGCTCCCTTTTTTTTTTCACGAGTGATACCAATGCCACTGAACCACTCTGAGACTTCAGAGTACCTTGGGGAAGCAATCATTCCAGCTTGTAAAGGGGAAAACTGGTTTTCTCTGGCAGCACAGTTTTATAGTAAATTTCATCTCATCATGTCTCCAGCAAGGAAAACCTTTATTTTAAAAGGTTTAAAGTGGGAAACAGTTTATTGATGACACTGGCCATGAAGCCAGAAGAGGCACACAGGTACCTGCAGCCTTGGGTCTTGGCAGCTTGCAACCAAGCCCTTCCCCCCACAGGAGACTTGGGAAGGGGCCAAGAAGATGGCTGAGTTGCAGAACTTGATGTTGGCTGCTTGGCCATGGGGCCACTTCATTACTGTAGGGACATTCGTTTTGGGACAGTTAATGACCACTTCCTAGAGCCAAATGAATTGAATACTTGGGTGAAGTCTTGAAAACGAGACCTAGACAGTAGTAAATCTATTGACAGTAAGACTCAATGGGCTTAGAGAAATAAGACAGCAATTCTAGATGTGTGCCTCCTTTCACTGATTATAAGCAGCACTGAAAAGTGAATGAAAATCAACTTATCGTAAAGAAAATCCCATCCTGCTAGTGGCCTGTATCATTTCAAAGATGATTTACCAGGCTGATTGATTTTCAAGATGTACTTGTTTCCAAACCTTTGACCTAAAATTTTTATCTTCCCAACCCTCTGGTAAAATTACATTAAGTTAGGGATTCATTCACTCCTTCCCTCATTCCTTCCACATGAATTTTATGCACACTTAACAGTGTGGCAGGTACTGTGCCAGGTGTGCAGGTAACAGAGGTGAAACATAGATCATCCTTGTCCTTATGAAGTTAACAGTCCTTCTGAGACTTCTAGTGTCTCAACCAACAGATGAAATAAGATAAGAGCAGCATAACTATAGAGACATGGACAGGAATGCTTGACGCCAGATGAAATGATCAACTTCACACAGAGGGGATTCAATAAAGGGAGCTGTGCATTCCATGCAGTTCTCTTCCACAGCTTTAGCAAGCCGAAGTGATCCATTTTCAGATTTCACTAAATTAGTTGGTCTTAAAGCAAGACTTGGCTTAAACCATATATCTACTCCATTTTATTTTAATTGGCTTTTCTTGAGAATATGGGTTTATCTATTAGCCATCCATTCAGCAAAAGTTTATTGCACACAATTACATGCTGGGTAGGTTGGAGAATTCTGGCTTTCAGTGTGAGTAAAGGAAAGAAGAGGTAAAGATTGGTTTGAAGGGAATAAAGGGAATAACAGGAATAATTGTGAGTCTAGGTCAATTCCATATTGGTGACTAAGAGAATATTTAGGAGCCTGGGCCTCATACATTTAAAAAGCAATTTCCCAACTGGTGCACATCACTTTCTTTCCAATTAAAGGGAGGCTCTCAGTGCTGCATTCAAATCAGTAACTGAACTTCCTCATAAAAACAGCTCAGTCAACATAATATTACTTCCCTTGTGGTTCAGATGATTAAGAATCTGCCTGCAATGCAGGAGACCTGGGTTTGATCCCTGGGTTGGGAAGATCCCCTGGAGGAGGAAATGGCAACCCACTCCAGTATTCTTGCCTGGAGAATCCCATGGACAGAGAAGCCTGGTGGGCTATAGTCCATGGAGTCGCAAAGAGTCGGACATGACTAAGTGACTAACACACCCACACACAGCTTAATATTAATGATACGACTTAAGGCCCTTCTTCTGCACACACACATATGCTACACACACACATATATGTAGTACATATGATACATTTATAGCTTTCTAGAAATTGATTTATGATTTAGACAAAAAGGACAGACAGCACTGATACCATGATAAGTGTGAAAGAGAAAGTGTTAGTCACTCAGTTGTGTTGCAGTCTTTGTGACCCCAAGGACTGTAGCCCACCAGGCTCCTCTGTCCATGGGGTTCTCCAGGCAAGAATACTGGAGTGGGTTGCCGTTCCCTTCTCCAGGGCATCTTCCCCACCGAGGGAATGAATCCCAGTCTCCCACTCTGCAAACAGATTCTTTACCATCTGAGTCACCAGGGAAGCCCAATACCGTGATAACTTGCCCACATTTTAAAGATCCTTCTTCCCTGGCAATCTCAAGCATGTTACTCTGAATTCCACCCTGAGAAAGGCTTGGAAACAAGCCTGGAAGGAGAAGAGATCCAAAGAGCCAAGTGGTGTGTGTAGTGGGACTGGTAGAATGTACCAGAAGCTCCCAGAATGTGACAAGGGGACTTTCATTTGAAGGGTGTGGGGGAAAAAATAAATTAGCAACTGAATTCTTCAGTCAGGTTGTTGGACAGGAGTTTAGATGCACTCTGCTCGTGTAAGGAGTTGTTGTTTTTTTTAAGAACACCCAAGTGGGGAACACGGAGATATAATTTTTCTTGACACACCAGTGTACCACGAGAACATATATTTAGTAACATTCGCCTCTCTGCACCCTGAGCAGCTGTTCAGCTCCAGCAAACACTCCTCCTTCCTGCCGGGGAAGGAGAAGCCTGCCGCACGAAGCTTCTGGAGTTGCCAGCAAGAGATAGAGTTGGGGCCAGCCTTCCAGAGCCGCCCCTCCCTCTGCCCTCCACCAGGCAGCAGGGGGTCCAGCACCACCGTGGTCAGGAAGGGGAAGGTGCTCAGAGCGAAGACCAACCAGAGAGTCCTGTCTCACTGCAGAGGAAGAACACTTGAAGTTCAATCCTCCTTCTCAAAAGCAGGGGGCAGGAAAGAGAATCCCTTGAAATTAACCCCCCGCTTTGCTCCATGAGGTTGTAAGTCACTAGGCAGGGTTAGGGGCCGTCAGGGAACTCTTTTGTATTGCCCAGAGGGTAGACTTATGGGACGTGGAAGACGGGATGTATCAACCTGGGGTCAAGTCATGCTTTTCCAAGGAGGGACAGAGTGGACATCTGGTTTTCTAGGTTCATAGTTAGCTTCTTGACAGTTTTTGTCAGGTGCCTCGGGTGTACAGGTGGTGGTTAGGATGGGCCAGGGTGGGGAAAGGCCCTGTGTAAATACAATACTTGATCCAGTCAAGGATTGTTTCCTGGGTTTCCTTCTTCCTCTTCTCTTTCTTCCCTCCCTCCTTCCCTTCTTTCCTTCTTCCATCCCTCCCTTCCTTCTACTATGTGTAGTGCTGTTACTCAGAGTGTGGTCCTCTACGGGCAGCATCATTGTCATCATCACTTGAGAACTTGATAGAAATATAAATTCTTGGGTCCCACCCCATATTCCCATAGGAGGTAGTCTCTAAGACTAGGCAGAAAGATGTCAATTCCTAGATGAAGATACAGAAAGACATGGGGATGGTCTTGGATATTCTCTGTCACTCACTCACTCACTGTGAGGGAAGCCAGCTATCATATTTTGAACATCCCTTTGGGGAGGGCTCTGGGGCAAGAAACTAATATCTCAGGTTAACAGCCAGTAATGACTGAAGGTCCACCAACAGCCACATGAGTGAGCAGAGAACCGGATCTGCCCTAGTCAAGCCTTGAAATAGCATCAGCTCCCCGACACCCTGACTAGAGGAGCCTTTGAAAGTCTCTGAGCCAGAGAACCTGCTTAAGCTGAGCCCAGACTGCTGATTCACAGAATGATTCACAGAGATGATAAATGTTTGTTGTTATAAGCCTCTAATCTTGGGGTAATTTGTTACACAGCAATAGATAACTAATAGAACTATTGAATTTACAACTCTGCAAGTGGGGCCCTGGAATGAGTATTTTAACATATTTTCTAGGTGATGTTCACACAAGGTAGTTTGAGAAGCACTGCATGTGACTAAGAGTAGAGGCTTTGGAGCCAGACTACTTGGATTCAAATCCTTGCTCAACTCCATCCTAGCTGTAAGAGCTTGAGTGGCTTACTTAACCTCTCTGTGTCTTCATTTCTTCTGTAAACTGTTACTAACGATAGTATATACCTTTAGGTGGTATAAAGAGGATTAGTTGAATTAATATATTTAGAGCACTTAGTACATTGCCTGGCAACATCAAGTACAATACATTTAGTGGTGACTCATCATTCAACAAATATTTATAAGGAACCAACTAAGGGTGAGGCATTGTGCTAGATG
Organism: Giraffa tippelskirchi; assembly: GCF_054371585.1. Lineage (NCBI taxonomy): Eukaryota > Metazoa > Chordata > Mammalia > Artiodactyla > Giraffidae > Giraffa > Giraffa tippelskirchi. Next base: position 32,720,258 of record NC_137280.1, on the reverse strand, counting down.
CTGGAGTTACAAACATGAATAAGACATAGGTTCACTTTTCCTGGGACTGTTGTCCCAGGAGATGGACATAGAAAAAAATAAACACAATGTAAAGTTAAAATGCTGGGCTTGGGCTTCCCACGTGGTCCAGAGGTTAAGAATCTGCCTTGCAATGCATGGGACACAGGTTTGATTCCTGGTCTGGGAAAATCCTACATGCCGTGGAGCAACTAAGTCTGTGAGCAACAGCAAAGACCCAGTGCAGCCAAAAATAATTTAAAATAAATAAACAAAAAATTTTTAAAAATGTTTGGCTTGATTCTGGAGCCTATCAGTGGATGGAGGCATTAAGGAGAAACTTGATAAATGGGGTATTTGGAGGGATATGGGCTTGATTGCCCCTGATGCCTTGTCTCAGTTTTTCTGAGTCTCTCCAGCTTCCTTTTTATGTGGAAAACTGGCAAACCTATCATCACCAACAGCCTCCTTAGATAGCAGCTGCTTGAATGCAGGGCCTGGTGTCTTATTCACAAGGCTGTAGCCACTCCGTCCTGTTTTCTGCTCCTAATAAGGCAGCCCAGTTCATCTGGCCTTCGGGTGTCAGCATCTGCTCTTCCTTCACTCTGAAAGCTTCCTACCCCACCTCCTTGCAACACAGGCTCCTTCTTACCCTCATGTCTCTGCTCACATGCCTCCCTGTCTCTGCTCTCACTGCCTGGTCACTCTATTTAAATAACACCTCCGTTTCAATACACTTTTCATACCCTGAGCACCACTAGAATCTGGCCCTTGCTTAATTGGTTTATTTATTTGTGAGTCTCCCTGAGTAGACTTCACAGTCTCTCCCAGGTAACGTTTGGTCTGTTGTATTCACATGGCCCACGCCCAGTGCCCTCCCTGGGACATAGTAGGCTTTCAATAAATATTCGTTATTGATGGATAAATGAATGAATGGACACATCCCTTTGCAGCCACTGTAACACTTCAGCATGATTTGCTGCAATGCCAATCTTAATCTCAAAGGGCATTAATTCAAATTCTGGAAGACAGAACTGCTGAAACACCGATTGTGAAACCAAGTCACTTTAATTCTAAGGGGTTGCTGGAGAGCCAGGAAGAGATGGTGAGTAGGAGGCCATTATACTATTTAGCATTTACTAAGCACCTCCTCCTAGGTGCTGGGTGCTCTATTAAATGTTTTATATGCATTACTTCATATACATCTGAAGTAGTTATTATCATTGGGGAGAGCGGAAGGGGAGACTGAGGCTTAGAGCCCGTAATTAACTTGCCTCAAGTCTCAGCCAGTGTGATGTGGAAGTATCATGACGGAACCCAGATGGTCAGGCTCTGAACCTCCTGGGTTTAACCACTCAACTCTCCCTCCCCCAGTGGAATGCAGCTCATTAGGTAAATATTCTGCACAGATGGAAGTGTACACAGCTGAACAGCTATATGATACCATAACCAGAAAGGGAAATATCAGAAAGATCTCTGATATCCATGAAATGACAGCCCTGCTGGTCATAGAGAGAGGTAGATCATTCATGGGGGCCCTTCTCCTGCACCTGGAGGTGTGTTGTTCAGAAGTCAGGTGGTCAGGACAGCCGCAGAGTGTCCCACCCCCTCCAACTGATGTGAGTGTTCTCACATTCCAAAACCGGTTTGGTGGTCTCTTCCTAAGCCCCTCAAGGATTAGCATCATCCTCCCCAGGATGGCTTGTAATTTGCAGCCATTGGCAATTCCTGTTGCAAGGGATTCTAAGATCAGACAAGCCAAGGAGCAGGTGACAGGTCAGATCTGAGCTTAGATGGACAAGTTGTCAGGGTGGAAGGGACAATAGCTGAGATGGGGGGCAGTTTTACAAGCCTGTCTGCATTGCACCTGGAACGATCTTTGACCAGGGGTTCCTATTAACAACAAGCCTCCACAGGCCTCAAAGAACAAGAAAGGAGTCAGGCTTATCCAGTCTTAAACAAGACTAAAGTCTGCATTTTTCCTGTGTGATGAGGAATTATTGGGCCTTCAGTGAGGGCAGGCTCTTTCCTGGGTAGAAGAGCACAGTTAGGAAAAGTGAGAATGTGCTTCTGTGGGCAATTCCCTTCTCAAGGCTTAATTAAAGCCAGAATGTATATTTTTAGTCTGCTTTTGCATTTGTGACATTTAAATATTCAGATTTTCAATGAGACAAAGCCTATGCTGAAATTTACATATAAATATATTGAAATATATTTAAATACGAGTCTTCTTCATACCTTTTTTCTTAGCGTTCCCAAGCTGTCTGCACTTCCACACGGAGATCAGTCTCTGGGAAATGAAGAATAAAGGTGTCTAAAGAGAAAAGTAGAGATTTGCTGGGAAGTTGATGCACTTGGGTAGACCTAACATTATGTATCAGATCAGTTCAGTCACTCAGTCGTGTCCAGCATCGTGTCCAACTCTTTGTGACCCCATGGACTGCAGCACGCTGGGCCTCCCTGTCCATCACCAACTCCCAGAGCTTACTCTAATTCGTGTCCATTGAGTCGATGATGCCATCCAACCGTCTCATCCTCTGTCGTTCACTTCTCCTCCCACCTTCAATCTTTCCCAGCATCAGGGTCTTTTCCAATGAGTCAGTTCTTCGCATGGGGTGGCCAAAATATTGGAGTTTCAGCTTTGGCATCAGTCCTTTCAATGAATGTTCAGGACTGATTTCCTTTAGTTTTAGTTCAAAAGCATCAATTCTTTGGCAGTCTGCTTTCTTTATGGTCCATCTCTCACGTCCATACATGACTGCTGGAAAAACCATAGCTTTGACTAGACAGTTTACAATTTGAGGAATGATTTTGTTTGTTTAGATTACAGCTTTCAGAGTGACAGTTTATCCAGGCCAGAGGTCAGTCCCCAGCCATGCAGACTTTGGTAGATGTATGTGTGTATTTTAATCTATTTAGAAAGGCTACAGGCTTCCTGAAACTGGCTTGGAGGCTTCCTCCTCAGACCTCAAGAATTACAATTCATAGAAATAGAGCAAATTTGATCAAATAACAACCTTGAAGCATCACACAAATAACTAGCTTTACAGTCCATATTATCACCATGCTAATAACTAGTTACCCATACACGATACATGGACCACTAACTTTAAATGATTTTGACAGTCATGAAATGCATTTGAATCACTGAAATAGGACTGGACATAATCTAGCCTTCCTCGAGTGAGTTAGCAGGTACCTTTAAGATCCTACGGGGTCTCTCAGTTATCATTGTATTCATCAATAATTATGCACCAAGGGTAGTATAGAAGTGCCAGAGGATACACATTTTTCAGTCGATAGATAGAAGAAAAACTTGACTCCACTGGGTATCAGAAGTTGAATTTTCTTTTTAAGTGAAGGGAACTATTGCATAACAAAGAATAGTACAACCTAATGGGGAAAATTGGGTTGAATTGTGGGTGTCTTCCTGATTTTATCACCTTCAATAGTTGACATTTCCATTTCTCATTTTCTCTCAGTTACTCATCTATAAATGGATGTTCAAATGTTAATAGGGACCCACACAACTTTAGCAACTTCCTCCTCTGGTAAATTATACCATGGAGCCAGTTCTATTGTGATTCTTTCTTTCCATGTCTGTTTCTCCTCCTGGAATTTGGACTGTGTGGTGCATGAATTGTTAAAGAAATGAAACAGTTCTTTGGGAAGTAAACAGAAGCGACCAAGACAAGCCAGCAGGGTGGAGCTTATGCCCTCCACCTGCTGCTGCTGCTGCTAAGTCGCTTCAGTCGTGTCCGACTCTGTGCGACCCCATAGATGGCAGCCCACCAGGCTCCCCAGTCCCTGGGATTCTCCAGGCAAGAATACTGGGGTGGGTTGCCATTTCCTTCTCCAATGCATGAAAGTGAAAAGTGAAAGTGAAGGCGCTCAGTCGTGTCCGACTGTTAGCAACCCCATGGACTGCAGCCCACCAGGCTCCTCCATCCATGGGATTTTCCAGCCAAGAGTACTGGAGTGAGGTGCCATTGCCTTCTCCATGCCTTCCACCAGGGGTCAGTAAAACTTTCACAAGGCCCCTAGAATGGCATCCAGACTGAGGTAAGGGTAACTTCTTTGTCACCATTTGTTCCTCACAAAACACTCACCAACGAGAGGATGTCCTGTCACGGAAAACAGCTGCCAGTTTCAAGTTGTGAAATACACATGGACAACACAGCTAAATATGGATTTATATGACTTGGACCATGTCAAGCACTAGAGTTAAGATCGTAGAGGAAACTATAAATTTAAATGTGCAGTTTTGATAAACACTAAGACAGACTATCTTGCCTAATAAGCAATCGCAGTCTAAGTATCCAGCGACTCAGCTTATTGGCTTGACTCTTGTCTTTGTTTCTGTACCATGAAGACAGGACTTAAGTTTCCCTTCTCTCCTGGCTTGCCGTCCTGGCTTCCAGTTGTTACTGTAAGAAATAAAGACTTGAGGAAAATGGACATGAATCTGAGCAAACTCCAGGAGATGGTGAAGGCCAGGGAAGTCTGGCATGCTGCGGTTCATGGGGTTGCAAAGAGTGGGACACAACTTAGCGACTGAAGAACAACAATATAAACTTGACTTCCTGCTTCCATTTTTGCTCTACTATCGTGAGAGGGAGCTGTTAAAAATGGAAATCCGATCATATCAGCCCCCTGCTTAAAATCGTCCAGGACTTATCCATCCCACCAAAAAGAAAATCCCAGGACTTTGCCCGACCTGCAACACCAGGACATGTAAAAGTGCCTGCAACTTCTCTCTCTCCCTCCTGTCCTCTTCCTTGCAATCAGCATACTCCAGAAACAGTAGTCTTTCTGCTGATGCTCTAACTCAAAGTGTGGTTCCTAAACCAGCAGCATCTCAAAGTGTGGTTCCTAAACCAGCAGCATCAGCATCTTCTGTGTCGTGGCTAGAAATGCAAATTCTTGGGCCACACCCAAACTTTATTGAATCATAAGTTCGGGGGTGGGCCCCAGTGATCTGTGTTTGAACCAGCCAGTCTAGGGATTCTGTTGCATGCTGAAGTTTGAAGACCTCTGGTGTAGCTCCTCAGACTCACTTCTGCCTCAGGACCATGCACTGGCCAGACCTTTTGCCAGTTATGCTCTTCCCAGGGCTCTTTCCTCATCAACTGGACATCAGCTGAAATGTTAGCATCTCACCAATCTCCTATATTTTATTTTAAGTCTTTTTTTTAAAAGGAATGCACAATTTTATTTTTTTTAGCGAGAGTGTGCACAAGTTTCTTTTTCTGCTCAGTCGCTCAGTTGTGTCCGACTCTTTGCAACCCCATGAACCGCAGCACGCCAGGCCTCCCTATCCAACACCAACTCCCTGAGTCCACCCAAACCCATGTCCATTGAGTCAATGATGCCATCCAGCCATCTCATCCTCTGTCGTCCCCTTCTCCTCCTGCCCCCAATCTTTCCCAGCATCAGGGTCTTTTCCAAAGAGTCAGCTCTTTGCATCAGGTGGCCAAAGTATTGGAGTTTCAGCTTCACCATCAGTCCTTCCAATGAACACCCAGGACTGATCTCCTTTAGGATGGACTGGTTGGATCTCCTTGCAGTCCAAGGGACTCTCAAGAGTCTTCTCCAACACCTCAGTTCAAAAGCATCAATTCTTCAGCGCTCAGCTTTCTTTATAGTCCAACTTTCACATCCATACATGACCACTGGAAAAACCATAGCCTTGACTAGATGGACCTTTGTTGGCAAAGTAACGTCTCTGCTTTTTAATATGCTATCTAGGTTGGTCATAACTTTCCTTCCAAGGAGTAAGCGTCTTTTAATTTCATGGCTGCAATCACCATCTGCAGTGATTTTAGAGCCCCCAAAAATAAAGTCAGCCACTGTTTCCCCATCTATCTGCCATGAAGTGTTGGGACCGGATGCCATGATCTTAGTTTTCTGAATGTTGAGCTTTAAGCCAACTTTTTCACTCTCCTCTTGCACTTTCATCAAGAGGCTCTTTAGTTTTTCTTCACTTTCTGCCATAAGGGTGGTGTCATCCGCATATCTGAGGTTATTGATATTTCTCCTGGCAATCCTGATTCCAGCTTGTGCTTCATCCAGCCCAGCGTTTCTCATGATGTACTCTGCATATAAGTTAAATAAGCAGGGTGACAATATACAGCCTTGACGTACTCCTTTTCCTATTTGGAACCAGTCTGTTGTTCCATGTCCAGTTCTAACTGTTGCTTCCTAACCTGCATACAGGTTTCTCAAGAGGTCAGGTGGTCTGGTTTTCCCATCTCTTTCAGGATTTTCCGCAGTTTATTGTGATCCACACAGTCAAAGGCTTTGGCATAGTCAATAAAGCAGAAATAGATGTTTTTCTGGTACTCTCTTGCTTTTCCGATATCCATCGGATGTTGGCAATTTGATCTCTGGTTCCTCTGCCTTTTCTAAAACCAGCTTGAACATCTGAAAGTTCATGGTTAACATATTGCTGAAGCTTGGCTTGGAGAAGTTTAAGAATTACTTTACTAGCGTGTGAGAGGAGTGCAATTGTGCGGTAGTTTGAACATTCTTTGGCATTGCCTCTCTTTGGGATTGGAATGAAAAGACTTTTTCCTGTCCTGTGGCCCCTGCTGAGTTTTCCATATTTGCTGGCATATTGAGTGCAGCACTTTAACAGCATCATCTTTCAGGATTTGAAATAGCTCAACTGGAATTCCATCACCTCCACTAGCTTTGTTCGTAGTGATGCTTTCTAAGGCCCACTTGACTTCACATTCCAGGATTTCTGGCTCTAGGTGAGTCATCACACCATCGTGATTGTCTGGGTCTTGAAGAACTTTTTTGTACAATTCTTCTGTGTATTCTTGCCACCTCTTCTTAATATCTTCTGCTTCTGTTAGGTCCCTACCATTTCTGTCCTTTATTGAGCCCGTCTTTGCATGAAATGTTACCTTGGTATCTCTAATTTGCTTGAAAACATCTTTAGTCTTTCCCATTCTGTTGTTTTCCTCTATTTCTTTGCATTGATCACTGAGGAAGGCTTTCTTATCTCTCCTTGCTATTCTTTGGCACTCTGCGTTCAAATGTGTGTATCTTTCCTTTTCTCCTTTGCTTTTTACTTCCCGTCTTTTCACAGCTATTTGTAAGGCCTCCTCAGACAGCCATTTTGCTTATTTGCATTTCTTTTTCTTGGGGATGGTCTTGATTCCTGTCTCCTATACAATGTCACGAACCTCCGTCCGTAGTTCATCAGGCATTCTGTCTATCAGATCTAGTCCTTTAAATCTATTTCTCACTTCTACTGTATAGTCATAAGGGATTTGATTTAGGTCATACTTGAATGGTCTAGTGGTTTTCTCCACTTTCTTCAATTTCAGTCTGAATTTGGAAATAAGGCTTTCATGATCTGATCCATAGTCAGCTTCCAGTCTTTTTTGTTTATTGAATTTGTTACAATATTTTTTCTGTTTTCTGGTTTTTTGTTTTTTTTTTTGCCACGAAGCATGTGGGATCTTAGCTCCCCAACCAAGTATTGGACCAGCACTCCCTGCTGCTGCTGCTGCTAAGTCACTTCAGTCGTGTCTGACTCTGTGCGACCCCATGGACGGCAGCCCACCAGGCTCCCCCATCCCTGGGATTCTCCATGCAAGAACCCTGGAGTGGGTTGCCATTTCCTTCTCCAATGCAGGAAAGTGAAAAGTGAAAGTGAAGTCGCTCAGTCGTGTCCGACTCTTAGCGACCCCATGGACTGCAGCCTATCAGGCTCCTCCGTCCATGGGATTTTCCAGGCAAGAGTACTGGAGTGGGTTGCCCTGCATAAGAAGGCAAAGTCTTAACCACTGAACCAGCAGGGAAGTTCCTATTTTATCTGAGTAAAGTGGATTTACAATTTTTTGTTAGTTTAAGGTGTACCGCAAAGTGATTCAGTTAAGTGTTAGTTGCTCAGTCATGTCTGACTGTAACCCTGTAGACTGTAGCCTGCCAGACTCCTCTGTCCATGGAATTCTCCAGGCAAGAATACTGGAGTGGGTTGCCATGCTCTTCTCCAGGGGATCTTCCCAACCAGGGATCAAATCTGCTTCTCCTGCATTGCAGCATCTTTACCGACTGAGCCACCACATATACATATATTCATTCTTTTTTAGGTTCTTTTCTCATATAGGTTATCACAGAATATTGAGTAGAGGTCCCTGTGCTATCCAGTAGGTCCCTGTTAGTTATCTATCTTGTTTATCTAGCAGTGTGTGTTTTCATCCCAAGATTCTGATTTATCCTTCTTAAGTATCTTATTTAAAGTGAACCTGTTTGCCTCTCCTCATCTTACTCTATGCCATTTAATTATGCTCTATGTTCTCTGTAGAACTATCTCAAATTATCTTGCTTATTTATTTACTTGTTATTTTATTATCTCCCCCATTAGAAGGAGATCTGACACCCTATTTATTTTTATACTGTGGATTCTGAGTGCCCAGCATAGGGGTTACACATAAGATGGGCTTAATAACAGTTTCTTAAATTAGTGCCTATGAGATTTTTTTTTTTTTTTTTGATTGTCTGTCTTTCAGAAGGAGATCCGTTAGACTCTCTAAAGGAAGCTGTAGTGTTGTGGCCAAGCCTTGTCATGGGGTCAGAAGACGAGGGTCAAATTCTAAATTCTCCACTTGAAAATCAGCTGACTTTGGGTAAGTCATTGAACTGGTTTAATGGGTTACAACAAGGAGTGATTTTGTCTCATCGAAGTGTTTAGCAGTGTTTGGAGATGTTTTTGGTGTCAACTGAGGATGCAAGTGAGAGTGGGGTGTGCTATTGGCACTTAAGGTAGAGAGGCCAGGGATGTGGCTAATCATCCTATAATGCAAGGGCCAGCCCCCTACCTTATGCTCAGGAAAATAACAGTGCCTCGGCTGAGAAAACCTGAACTAGAAAATTAGGATTAACACTCTCTTCCTAACTCACAGGGTCCTGACGATGCTCAAGCAAAATTCTTCTCATGAAATTGTTTTGTAAGTGACAAAGGACTGTAGGCAAATACCCTCAGTGTCCAGCACCGCGCCTTACACAGAGTAGTTGCTTAATAAATATTGGCTCAAGGAACAAATGGATGAATGGATGAAATGGATGATTCCATGAAATGGATGATTGAATTGCATGGAGCCCCTTCCCAGAATTGAGTTTTTGTGTCCTCATTTGCAACAGAAGATAAGGATAGTACTTGTGTCCTAATAACCTTGGAGGATCGCGGAGACGATACATACAAAGCACCTGGCTCTGGATTTGACACATCTTTGCGAGAATTGTCCTTGTTTCACCCTTGGTTATTGCCATCCCCCACCCCAGAGTTCCCGCTTCCTCCCTCCTAAGTGACTCCCCTCCTCTACTCCCTTGGTTTACACAGCGCTGCCCTGTCTTTTTCGGTGAAAAGGCATCATCAAGTCCTACTCCACATTTTTCAGATGAAACACCTGTTATTCAGAAACCACCTGCTCCTAGTTTCCCAGAGTTCCAGAGAAGGGACTTGAACCCAGGCTCCTGTTTCCTGGCTGGGAATCTCTCCACCATGCCCCAGCTTTCCCTTGGATCCTTCTGTTTTCTCACCTCCTACAACCAATCAGCATGTACCCAGCAGAGTTTCCCAACCTATCTGAGAGCTGGGAATGCTTACTGTTAGAAACCCCAGCACACATCACCAAAGCATTAAAATGTGCCCATGTCAAATAAAATCTGTGTATAACTTTATGAAAATTGGGTTGCCTTGGCAGTTGACCGAAAGTTACATTTTAGAAAATTTAAACACTTATTAGTGTAAGTATTTTAGTTTGCTTTTTTACATTTTGAAGTCATTTTTTTTTTCCCTCCAGCAGATGTAATTATAGACCCTTGAAAGGCATTTGTGCCTTTGGTGCTTTACACATTACAAAAAAGGTCTTATTTACTTTTTTGTCCATTGATGAATTTCCCATCTTCCTTGTTCCTGTTTGCTTATAATAGTCAATGACCATTCCAGAGTCTGGGAAGCATCTGGAAACTGTTGAGTATTTGGTGGATGATATTTCATGTAGGTAATGCTGTTGACTTGCAAATATGATCTCATGCACCGGCGTCCATTTTTGTCCAAGAGTGTGACAGTCGAATCTTACATTTGCCACGTGTATTGTGGACTGCAAAGGGCTTTCTCATATATTACCCATTTGTACAGTACTTGAGCACAATCTATGTTATGTTACAGTTTCTCTTGATTTTACCAATAAGAATCCAAAGCCTAGGGAGGAGAAGTGACTGAATCACTCAAAGTTATAAAGTAAGTGGCAGAACCAAGGTGAGAATTGCTATCTTCTGGGTTTCAAGTGTGCCGTGATGCTTTTGGCCTTGGAAAAATTACTCCTGAAAGAGGAAATTAAGCAAGGATTGAATCACTGGGATAGCTTTAGTTTTGTGTGAGTGCGCGCGCGTGTGTGTATGAGACTGAAACTGTAGCCTTGAATATTCTTTATTTGCCCTACAGATAGTGGGATCAAATTAATTAATTAGGTCAAAAAATACTTATTAGTGATGGACCCTGTTGTAAGTAAGTGCTGGGGATATAGCAGTGAACTAAAAGAGCCTCACAGAGCTCACATTCTAGATGCAAAAGATAAATGATAAATTGACAAGGCAATATATATTAATAGTATATGATGTCAATTAGTGTTAAGGATAAAAATTAAAGCAGTTGAGGGGATAGTAAAACTGGGTGGGGGGAGTTTCTGTGTTGTTCAGACAGGTCAAAGGTGGCTCATTTGTAAGGTGGCCTACCCCACTCCAGTACTCTTGCCTGGCAAATTCCATGGACAGAGGAGCCTGGTAGGCTACAGTCCATGGGGTCGCTAAGAGTCGGACACGACTGAGCGAATTCACTTTCACTTTTCACTTTCATGCGTTGGAGAAGGAAATGGCAACCCACTCCAGGGTTCTTGCCTGGAGAATCCCAGGGATGGGGGAGCCTGGTGGGCTTCCATCTATGGGGTCTCACAGAGTCAGACACGACTGAAGCGACTTAGCAGCTTGAGAAGAGACTTAAAAGGGAGGAAGGATGTAGCATGGATACTGGGGACGGACTAGCCGAGATGAATATGTGCAAAGGCCCTGAGACAGGGACATGTTTGGCATGTATGAGAAACCACAAGGAAACCAGCCCAGCTGGAGAAGAGTGAGTAGAATGGGATGGAGAGAGAGAGTTATTGATAGAAAATAAGGTGAAGGGGGAGTCTGGTGAGGAGGGATGGGGGCAGTTAGGGAAAATCCTCCAGGACTTTATAGGGGCTTGTGAGGGCTTTGGCTGGGATTCTGAGGTAGGGTTTTCTTGAGGGCTCTGACCAGAGGAATGACATGATCTGACATACATTGTTAAAGATTTTTGATGGACTGACTTGCCTTATATTAAGATATTCCTAGTTTGTAATATTTCCATCTCAGACAGGAGCCTCAGACCTGCTTTGAGAGATCACAAGGGACACCCTTCTCTTCAAGCATGTTCAAACGCTGAGGTGAAGTCGAATTTAGTAATTGATTCATCATTCAGATCAGTGACTGGGCTCCACCCGAATACCAGAGCCACCTATGGCAGCCTTGGGGATTGAGGAATGAGTAACACCGGGTTCCTGCACTCAGGATACTCCTCTTACAGTGAAGAAATACTGACGACAACAAACAAACAAACAAAGGATTTCAGCTATTGAGAAGGGCTGGGGAGAAAATAAAACCGAGGGAGACGCAATGATGATGCCATCGTAGAGGGCTACTTTAGATTCCAGTTGGCTTTTGAAATGTGGAACTTGAGCAAAAAGTGTTGCAAACGTAGAGCAATTTACGGTATCCAGTTTCATAAAAAAGATAATTCTGACTTTTTAAGCGAGACGCTGATATTCCGTGAGATTAAACCACATGCCCAAGGCACTCATAAATGACAGATCTGGGGGTCTGAATCCAAATTTTCTCTCATTTTCAGAACCAGAGTTTTCTCACAGTGCACACCACTATGGAATGTGACAGTGGGGCTGGATAACCCTGGAGCGTGGGATGAAGGAATCCGTAATGGTTAGGCAAGATGGGAAAAATGTGTCAAAGCAGAAACAGTCGCAAAAGAGCAAGGGTTGCAACTTGTTCCCACTAAGGTCACACAGGATAACTATCAGGATATAGAGGAGCTGCAGTCCCCACAGCCTCAGTTCCATTGGGCTGAGAAATCTGCACCCTAATCTCCACAGAAGGGTCCTTGCCTTGCATGGGTGCTCTCAGCAACCCGAGCTGGGGTGGGCCCCTGGGTCACATGTGGTTTCAATCACTGCATTTATCTGCATCACTGTCATTGTATCTGGAAGATGACTGAAGCCTCATTTCTCTCCCAGGCCTGATTGTGCAGGGGGTACACGTCAAATCTGGAAAAGCTATCTCATCTTTGGCAGGCCAGAGATAGGGCAAGACTTCAGAAAGGTACAGCAACATCCCACCCAGGCCCCTTCACCCCTTTATTAAAAGCAAATCTGAGACAACAAATGTCTAAAATTTTCCACTTGATCATTTCACCCTCCCTCATTATAACCATGCCCTTTGTCCACACCCGCTGGAGTTTTTTTTTTTTTTTCAGCCTTGGGGGAAGCTGGGATGTGTCTGTCCCTAGCTCTCAGTCCCTCCCATAATAAACAATCACTAAACAGCTTGCTGCCCTAGGCAACTGTTTGTCCAGTTTGGCCAGGCCCCTGTGACTTAGGCTGGAGAAGAGGGTGGGAGGTGTTCCCAGTAAAGCAGAATTCAGGCTCCAAGGCCAGGGACTTGGCTTTGACCAGAAGTACTGTTTGGGAGCACATCTTTGCAGTCTTGGAGGATCTTTAGAGAGACTCTGGATCTTTATCTGATTTGTCCAGTGATGGGTCCCTGAGGTAGCAGGGGCTTATGGCTGGGGTGTGGGAGGGCAGCTGAAGGAAGGACTAGCTTGCACTAATGGTAAAAAAGGTCATCTCCTGCCTCAAGTGTCTCATCTACAGCTGGCGGTTCTACCAGTCATCTATCCCTCAGAGGCAGCTCCTTAAAAACCACCCCCCCTCCCCGCAAAAGAGAGTAATATCACTTTCGGTACTGGGAGGAGCTTCAATCAACCGGGTTATTCTCAGCTATTAGAAGATCTTTCTTTTTTCCACGGTGTGATTGGATCTCTTGGAAGCTTTCTACAGAATAGACAAAGGGCTTCGGGAAGCTAGGAAAGGATGCGCGGAAAGTTACTGAGGATTTGGGATAGGTGTCTTCTCTTAGTGCACAGACAGACATGAAGAACTGAAATGATTCCTTTCGATTGTACTATTTCCTCTTTATTATTGGGGATTGGGGTGGTTCCTTGGGAGTAAGGAAAAAAGATGGGCAATGCAGGAGACGCCGGAGATAATGGGTTCGATTCCTGGGTTGCGAAGATGCCCTGGAGGAGGGCATGGCAACCTGTTCCAGTATTCTTGCCTGGAGAATCCCATGGACAGAGGAGGCTGGCGGGTTACAGTCCATGGAGGTGGCAAAGGGTCGGACACCACTGAAGCGACACAGCAAACACGTAGCGGATAAGGGACCTATTTAAATGCTTTGTAGGAAGGAAAATTTGGGGCCCTCAGAGGGTGGAAGGTGGGCAGAGAGAGGCATCCTTCTGGTCAGCGGTCGCTTTCTATGAATTCTTTTTTTTTTTCTTCCTCCTGCAGCCCAAGGGCTCGCCCCACTGCTCCACTTTTCGAGCATCCTTCTCCAGGAACCCGAACACTCCCCGCCGCCCGCTCGGGGAGGCGTTCCCGGCAGGCAGCCGAGGAGTAGGAATTCTCGAGGACGACCGGGGCAGCCGGAGCAGCGGGCCGGGGAAGTGCCCGCCGGTCCCCGGTTCCCCTGTCTCCGCTCGCCCGCAGGCGCCTCTGGGAGGCGCTGGTTTCCCGGCGCTGCGGCTGCAGGTGGTGCGGCCCAGGCCGGGGTCCGGATCCCGGCGCGCCGAAGGGCCGCGGAAATCTCACGGGGCAGCCCCGCGCTCCGCCCGCGGGGGCCCAGCCGAGGCGCCCCGGGGTCCCCGCGCCGCCCGCACCCACAGCGCCGCGCCGGCGCCTCTGCCGGTGGCCGGGGGTTATGAATGGGCGCAGCGGAAGCACCGCCCCCCCCGGACGTGACGCTCGGCCAATGGCAGCGCGGGCTGCGTGGATGGATGAGGTCAGCGCTGTCGTGTCGGGAATGGAATGTGTAAGTGTAACATTCAGAACCGGGTAACATTCGGCGACCGAACGCGGCGGTCGGCAGCGATCGCGCGGGGGCCTGGGAAGCGCCGCTCGGGGCCGGCACTGCCCGCGGGGAGGACGCGCCGCCGCCGTCACCCAGAGCCGCCGCCGCCGCCTCCAGCCTCCTCCAGCCGGGCCGCCGCGCGTCCCGGGGGCCGGCCCCGCGAGCGCAGGAGTAAACACCGCCGGAGTCTCGGAGCCGCTGCAGAAGGGATAAAGAGAGATGCAGGGATTTGTGAGGTTACGGCGCCCCAGCTGCAAGATGCACTAGCCGGCTGAACCCGGGGATCGGCTGACTTGTTGGAACCGGAGTGTTCTGCACGAGAGCCTGGATGAGTTGAAGTTGCTTTCCAGGGGCTCGTTTTCCACGCTGCCGGGAGGAACCCGAGAGGCAAGGAAATCACTTCGTCTTGCCATTGATTGGGCATTGGGAGCTTTTTTTTTTTCCCCCCTCTCTTTCTTTTCCTCGGTCTTCTTGCATGCAAGAGAATTACAGTCCGCTGCTCGCCCGCCTTGGGTGCGAGATATTCCGCCCCGCTCTCTCCCGTCCATTGTGCAACCCAAAGATGAAAGACCGAAGGGGAGAAAGTTAAAGAAATCGCCCACATGCGCTGGATCAGTCCACGGCTTGGGGAAAGGCATCCAGAGAAGGTGGGAGCGGAGAGTTTGAAGTCTTTACGGGCGGGAAGATGGCGGACTGGAGCTGAAAGTGTTGATTGGGAAACTTGGGTGATTCTTGTGTTTATTTACAATCCTCTTGACCCAGGCAGGACACATGCAGGCCAAAAAACGCTATTTCATCCTGCTCTCAGCTGGCTCTTGTCTCGCCCTTTTGTTTTATTTCGGAGGCTTGCAGTTTAGGGCATCGAGAAGCCACAGCCGGAGAGAAGAGCACAGCGGTCGGAATGGCTTGCACCACCCGAGTCCGGATCATTTCTGGCCCCGCTTCCCGGACGCTCTGCGCCCCTTCGTTCCCTGGGATCAGTTGGAAAACGAGGATTCCAATGTGCACATTTCGCCCCGGCAGAAGCGAGAGGCCAACTCGAGCATCTACAAAGGCAAGAAGTGCCGCATGGAGTCCTGCTTCGATTTCACCCTTTGCAAGAAAAACGGCTTCAAAGTCTACGTCTACCCACAGCAAAAAGGGGAGAAAATCGCCGAAAGTTACCAAAACATTCTAGCGGCCATCGAGGGCTCCAGGTTCTATACCTCGGACCCCAGCCAGGCGTGCCTCTTTGTCCTGAGTCTGGACACTTTAGACCGAGACCAGTTGTCACCTCAGTATGTGCACAATTTGAGATCCAAAGTGCAGAGTCTCCACTTGTGGAACAACGGTAGGAATCATTTAATTTTTAATTTATATTCTGGCACTTGGCCTGACTACACCGAGGACGTGGGGTTTGACATCGGCCAGGCGATGCTGGCTAAAGCCAGCATCAGTACTGAAAACTTCCGACCCAACTTTGATGTTTCTATTCCCCTCTTTTCTAAGGATCATCCCAGGACAGGAGGGGAGAGGGGATTTTTGAAGTTTAACACTATCCCTCCTCTCAGGAAGTACATGCTGGTCTTCAAGGGGAAGAGGTACCTGACAGGGATAGGGTCAGACACCAGGAATGCCTTATATCACGTCCATAACGGGGAGGACGTAGTGCTGCTCACCACCTGCAAGCATGGCAAAGACTGGCAAAAGCACAAGGATTCTCGCTGTGACCGAGACAACACCGAGTATGAGAAGTAAGTGACGGGCCTCAGCGGGTTAGCCCCAGGCCCTGCCCTCCTGGGTCCAGGTGTGGGGTTGGGGAATGAGGGTGGGACAGGGGAGCCCCTCCGGTCCGCTTCCTCTTGCTCCAAGCCTGGGACGGAGCAGCCTGGTTCTCTGGTGTGTGGCTCGGAGCTGAGGACCCAGAGTTGGAGCTCCTCGGGCAAACGGAAAAGCCTGGAGCACTTTCTTGGGCCAAGTAGGTGACAGTGTATCCCTCTTGCTTGGAAAACCTTCAGGGTGATGTGTCTTCTATGAAAGGTGTGGGTTTGATCCAAGTTTGGAACCTGCGCTTCACTGGCGGAGCCAGGAGAGTGTTTGTGAGAGGTTATAGGGACCCCAGAGGCTCTGAATCCACCCAATCTAGGGACCTTTCACCCAAGATTGATGCTTTATTTGCTGTTCTCACGAGGAGGGAGGGGAAGCTGCTTTCCCTGGAATTCTCCCATCCTCCAATTGTCATCTTTCCGTAAACCTTAAATGTGTGTTAGTAGTGGAAGTGCTCTAATTTTAGCTCCTAAACTTTCTGTGCCTGTCTCTTCCCTACTCCCAGATGGCATTGACTTTTATGAAGGGAGACTGTAAGCTGGTTAGGGCCTGTGATCTTGCATGCATGCATGCATGCATGCATTCATGTGTGCTTGTTGGTATGTATATATCCTGCCTCCCCTCCTGGGAGAAAGCTGTTTGTAAATCCGGGCCTCACCTCCACTGCTGTAAACGCAAGTTGCTAATTTAGATTTCCTCTTCCCTTTTGTCTTTATAAATTTGCATGTAAATCAGTGACTGTTACTCTCTGAATGGGCAGTGAGATGCCTCCTCACCCTCTGGAGTGAAGCAAGTTTTGTCCAGTTGCTAAGTAACTGAGCTGGAGACTTTGTAGCCTTTCTCACTCTTCCTTTCCTTCACAGTGATGATAACTGACACACTGGGCTGGGGGTGGGGGGGTCAAAACTAGTTTCCACCAATGGGCTTTAACCTAAGCTTGGAGGGTCCGTTTCCTGTTCGATGGGGTGGGAGCTCCAATTTCTCAACTTGTATCTGGCTTTGAAAGAGTTAGTGAGCTCCTACGGTGCATTTCCACCTTACGCCAGTTAAAAACCAGAGCAGCCTTGTGCTACCCAAGGAAGCAAGGGGAACCTCTCCGCTGAGTACAAGAGGAACTGGCAGAGGTTGGCAGATTTTGCAGTTGATTCATGAAATGCAGAATAGGGGAAATGCTTCGCAGACCTGATTGGAACAGGAAGGGGCATGGTGGGGAAAGGGCCTTGAAATGAAAGCTTTGATTGTTGTCTGTGGATTTCCTCAGACACTCAGGCCTCTGTTGGAGGTATTGGAAGGGAAGTTCAAGTCCTCCTGTACTTGATTGCAGACAGTAAAGGAGAAGGGATCAAACACTGGGATTCCCTAACCACCAGCACCTCTTGCCTTTCAAGCATAAGCAAAGCCTGAGGCTGTAGGGTCAATTATGAATCTAAATTGTCCTCTGCTTCAGGGGCAGTTACCTGTGAATGTTGGGTGCAGTTGCCCTGGCTTCAATTTTTCTCACAAAAGAAACAAACTGTGGTTGGTAATGAACGCTTTGTTTACACGACATTTACATTGACCTATTCCCATGGGTGCTTGTAAGAAAAAAATGCTCATAGCCTTTGAAGAATTTCTTTGTCTGGTTTATGGTGGAGTAACTCGAGATGAAGTCTTAACCTTTCAGTCTAAAGCAGTCTCACTGAATTTCGTAGAAAGATCATGATGGTCTTCATTCTTCTAAAGGAGCTGGACCTGAGATCTTACCTTAAGAAATTGGAATTGTACATTTATTTGGGAAACACCCTCTATCTGATACAACAATCATATCTGCTTTACCCTCCTAGGCCTCAAATGAATATTAAATGTCTACATTCTCTGCTGAAGCGTTTTTCTAGAGATTTTGGCAAAGAGGGAAGGAGGGGTTCGTTTTCTAGAAACTTTAATTTTTGCTTCATTAAATTTCCCTAATTTTTGACCCCTTTGTGATTGCACCAAGAAATCTGACACCCACGCCCTTGTTTTGGTTTATGTTTAAGGCCACAAGGGGTCAGGCCCTCAGGATTGAGTCTCCTTTGAAAAGTGGCATTTAGTGAGGAAGGCAAGTTGCCTGTTTCTCCTGAGCAGGGATTTCTTTCACAGCCACTTCTGGATTTTCTTCATTCCTCTTTTGCATACTTTCCAGCACTAACCTTGTTTCCTGGGATGGGATGGTGCTGTAGAACGTTTGTATTCATTGGCCTTGTTGACCTGTAGTTTTAACTCATTCCTCTCACTGAGTTATCTGGATGCTTTATCGTTGAGAAATGGTGTTTGCAAACATGATTGCTTATTGCGTTGACTTTGGAAGATATGAAGATGAAGAATGAGCTCTGATATGGTGAGAATGCTCACACAGCAGGCAACCTGTCTTGTGCTCTAAAGTAAGCCCAACTACTGTACTTTGCTACTTATCCTGATGTTTTCTGGAAGTCAGCCGTGCATGTGTCAGACACAGAACTCCTCCAATCAAATGCTAACCTTGTTCCAGCATTCTAGAGGAGGATGTTGCAGTTAGGTCTATAGAAGTCATCTGAGTTCGACTTCTCATACTGCCTCATGGTGTGACTTCTGATTCATCATCTTGAACCTTAGTTTATCCTTTGGTGGAGTGGGTTTTAGATGGCTTCAGGGCACTCTATAAGCGTTCACTTGATAGTGGCTTGTGAAAACAGAATCCGTTTTCATCTACTTCCTTTCTTTATTAGCAAGTGTCTTTGAAAATGCTTCAGTTTAATTTGCTGCCACAAGTAACTACATATAACTTTGCTTTAGAATTAGGGGAATGATAATTAGATTGAAAACTTATGGTCTCATGGCCAAGTTAGGATACCATAGAATATGTACAAGTGTATCAATTAAAAAAGTTGCTTTTAGTGAAATTTAGTCTTAAGTGACAATAAATATTTAGTTTCTTCATCTCACCTTCACTTTTGTGAAAAGCAGACATTTATTGGTTAAGGTATAGAAAAGCTACGTGGAATAAAGGGAAAGGCTCTTCTCTTGTAATAGAGCAATAGTTGTGACCCAGACGTCTAGGATTATATTAGAACATCCATTTTTATGACACTCATAATTAATTTTCATCAGTTACATATATTCACAGATGTAGATGACGCCGGCTAAAAGAAGTTGATGCGGTGATTATATGATTTGTAATGAGGCTTTAGAGAAATTCTGTTTTACATCTTTTGAGCTTCTTATGCATTCTTACAGAATGACTGTATTTTTTGCATGAACTTCGTAGTTCAGATCCCTTCAGAGGACATTATTGTGAAACTTCCAATTTGGCCTTCTGAAATAGAAGAAAGAAGGAAATGAGAGGTGGCTTCTATCTTTGACCCCTCCGAGGAAAGCGGTGGAGAATATTTTAAGGCGCTCTTCTGGTAACAGGCAGGATTCTGTGCAGGCCCTTTGGACACCTTTTTCCTGTGTTTGTTGAAGCTCACAATCCTGGTATTTTTAAGGGTCCCGAGGTTAAGTGATCATTCAACTTCCAAACATCCTCCTTTTACTGATGTGGAAACTGAGGGATAGACTGATGGATTTGCTTAAGGTCAGAAAACTGGTTTGTGGCAGGGGTAGTCCTAGAAAGTAAATCTTTTTCTGACTTTCTCTCCCTTGACCTACAATATTCTATCTTTAATTACAGACACACTTGAAAACTCTCCAGCCACTGGAAGGTCCTTGTTGATGGTGTTTCTTATAGGATTTCTCTTGGACTCATTTGGGAAGCTAATAAAGACTTTGGACAAGCTTTGTGGGGTGGGGGGAGAAAGCACATACATGGATAATTTGTCATCTAGTTTTAGGGGTTGATGCACAGCAACTACTAAAGGGCATTGTCAGACTTGAGAACTTTTGCTCTCGGGCTTGCATATTTCTTTTCATTGCCAACTAAGTTGGAGGTCCCTGGAGCTGTTGTGTCTAAGTAGGAGTTGTGGGAACCTTTCAGTTTGGCCTCAAGGAATTGATTCACTGAATGAGAAGCTGAATTTAGATGCATTTATGGCAAGCACAAAATGTGTACAAGTAAATGATGTGTTTATTCCCCCTTTTCCCACACTATGTTCCCAGACACGACAGCAAGTTCGTGATCCAGCAGGGAGCCTTGGAGAAATGAAAGGTGGAAATTGTGCTTCTCAGGTTTTAAATGTAAAATATTAGCACCCTGTCCTCCACAGGTGTACGGTAGCACAAACACATTTCTAAAATAAACCACAAAAGCACAGCTAAGGCCAGCCCTAGGCTAATCTTGAAGTTGGCAATCGTGTCTTCTTGAACTGAGGTTCTAAAACTTCTCTAACACTCCTCCCCGTTATCCTGCCTTTTTCTCAATTCCTCTGAACATGCTTTCTGAAGAGAGCCCAAGAACCTCATTTGTAAGGAATCCTTAAATGTTGGGGTTCTGTGTGCTACTTCTAAGGACATTGCAGATTGATTGAGTCCAGTTCAACAGATGGCAGCTGCCAGTAGAATCCTTGAGCTAAGCCTGCAGAGAATGGCTTGCTAGGAAGGCCCTGCCTGTGAGAGGCCACTGTTGGTCATCCTTGTGACTGTGACGTTAGCTTTGGATGGCACAGACTTGGCCAAAATGCGTGTTCCCTTTGTTGGAAGCCCTGTGAATGTGCCTCCCCAGAACCATGACAATGAGACACCTGCTGACAATGAGCTTGGCTATGCTAAAGTCACACCAAAGGTTGTGCTTGGTAGGGCCTGGCTCCTCTGCTCACGGGTGTCTCGCCAGGCCATGTTCCAGGTGTGTAAGCTGAGGCCCGCTCTGGTGAGGTGCATCATCGTAGGCTGCACAGCTTGTGGGTGCCTGAATGGGGGCTACAGCCCAAGCTGTGTGACTCCTCTCATTTCTCTGAAACCTGCTGCTCCCTCGTGACCGCCACTTTCCCACCTCTTCAGAGGAACCTCTCTGGCTCAGTGGTCACTGGATGCCCCAGACTCTGGAGCATGTTTGTGTTCTGATGTGAACATGGGAGTTCACATTTCCTCGAGCCCAACAACCATCTGGTTTTCCTTCAAAGTGCTTCTGCCCAATGACCAAGTTTCTCTAATGCACAAGGACTTCCTCACAATTGCACGGCATTTGTCCAGTGCCTGATGGAAAGTTGCCTTTATTAGCACCTTAAGCCTTTCAACCAGTGTAAAATCTCCCATTTTACAGATAGGAGTGCAGGCCTCGAGAAGGTCAAGTAAAGAGCCACAGGTGCATCTGGTGAGGACATGGCGGTGTTCGAACCAGGCATTCTGAATGCCGAAGACAGTGCTCTTTCCCCTACAGGATGTTACCACCTTAAAGAACCAAACAAAATGTCTACCTGTTCACAGTTGTGTGTCAGTGAGTTTAATATCATTCCAGCCTTTGTGCATCGTATCCTCCCCACCCCCACTGCTTTCCTTTCTATATATGTTTTCCAAGGAAAAATTTGGCTCAGAGATGGGATCAAGATGGCCCATTTATCAACGTGGTGTGCTGCAGTTCATGCCATCGAAAAGAGTCAGACACAACTTAGCGACCGAACAGCAAAAACATTGAACTTCAACTCTTCCATTCAAGGGGTGTTAATAACTTTGTCTGTGTAGATTCTGGCTTTCATTCTCCCCCAAAGCTCTTCCCAGCAAAGTGAGGCAGTGAATTGTATGTGACCTTTGCCCTCACTGATAGCACCCTGTGGGGTTTGCCCTGTACTAGGTGTCAATGAACCTGTGAGATGGTACAGGAGTGATCGTTGCCCCAGGTAAGAAGGTGTGATCCTGTAGAACTGGGAGACCCCCTGGAAGGTTCCACTTCTGACAGAACCGGCCAAGTTTCTAGAGTATAGCACACCACTGTTCCCTACCCTCAGGATCCCATTAGAAAAACAGCGGTTAAAAAATTATGAAAGTTACGCAGAGCCTGAGACCTGGGTTCAATCCCTGGGTCAGGAAGATCCCCTGGAGAAGGGAATGGCAACCCACTCCAATATTCTTGCCTGGAGAACCCCATAGACAGAGGAGCCTGTGGGCTATGTAGCCCATGGGGTCTCAAAGAGTTGGACATGACTGAGTGACTACCACAACCACAACCAACATGCAGAGCTTTTGTGGAAAATTAGGCAAATGCAAAAGCTATGAATATGAAAACAAGTTTCTTCTCTAATCCTCGCAATAAGAGCTCACCACTGTTATGAAACTTCAGAAGATGGACTTTTATAACCAACATGTACACCTCTATGATTATGTCATTCTGTCTCTGCGTATCCAAGTACCTTATATAGATATGTTAATTACTGCTTAATTAATAGTAAATAATGAATCTGACACGTTTTCTTTAAGTTTCTTGTTTGTGCCAGACACATAGTTGTTGGAGCTTGGGGCATCCAGGAGCGAATACAACAAACTTCTGGCCAGCCTCGTCTGTGGGTTTTATAAAGTCAGAATCCGACTTTAAATGTATTTTTACATGTTGCTTTTTTCTTAACATTATCCCAGAGCATTTTTCTCTCCCTCTAAATAGGAAAATCCTATTAAAATATTAAAGTAGGATTTTTAATGGCTGCATAGTTCTTTTTAGTAACTCATGGCTGTATCATAGTTGATTTCCATTTTCTTATTTAACAGATTGAACTTGTTTCCCATCTTTTATTATACTTGGGCCTGTGATGAATTTCACTGTACTGAGGATTTGTTTTCTTCTTGAACAAGGTCTCTATCAGAAAATACAGCACTTCCTTTCTCCCAGCCCCCACCCAGATCCCTTTTGGATGAATAGCTGTTCTTGAGGTGAGTCTGAGCACCCATTTAGTGAAGTAGCCATCATGAAATGACTGCTTAGATAAACATTTGTAGGTGTTAATTGGTCCTGCAGGGGGTCTTTGAAGCTCCCACAGCTCTGGTCCCTTTGAAGTTTTGTTTTTGCTGGAGCCAAAAACCTCTATTGTGTTATTGAGCAAACTTCTTCCTTCCTGCATTCTACAATCCTTTCCTGGGATCCCAGAATCTGCGGGCCTAACCTGAATAGGTGTCATTTTTTAAGTTAACTGTATCAGTCACTCCAAGTCCCTCATCTCTCTTCTCTTTGGTTGTTGAGTTTATAGTTCTTTGGAGGTGAATTGAGGCAGGTGGCCTTACCGGTGGGGTGTCTAGGTCAGATCTGGGATTCTAAGTGCAAATGAGGCACTGTTCTAAGTGATTTACAAGTCTGAGGGGAATTGGTTAGGGCTCCGTGCTTTTACTGCTTAGGGCCTGGGTTCAGTCCCTGGTCAGGGAACTAAAATCCTGCGAGCCTCTCTGTGTGGCCAAGAAAAAAATCGAACAAAAAACCAAGACAGACAACAAAGTGAACCAAACTCCTTACGCCTAGTTAGGCTCTCTTTGCATCATAATTGCTTTGAGCAGCAGTGAGAATTTTGGAGAACTTTCCTTGTCTTGTGTACCCTCTTGTCTCCTGCAAAGAGCCCTTCCCTGGACCAGGGAAGTCACTGATCCATGCACATTCCTGGACTCGGTGTTGAAGCTCTCAGCCTCAGTTTTCACATCTGTGAGTGGGGATCATAACCCCTTACAGGGGCATTGAAAGGAGGTATGTGGGTGAATGCTTCTGATGCAAAAACTGGTAAATGCTAATATGCTCTACAAGGTGCTGATGTTTATTAAAAACCATCTTCCTGCCATTTTCTAATTAGCCACAGAGGTTGCTTCGTTTCATAACTTGGCTCTTAACTAAGCCACAGAAATAACTGCTCACCTCTTTCTTCATGTGTAATCCTCAGGAAATTGTGGTAGGTGCTCTGGAAGGCCACCCATTGTTTCTGTGGGCTGTGGAAAAATTGTAGATGGGCATTGGAGCTTGCAGGTGGGCTGGGGCAAGGGTGTGAGCAGGTGGAGGGGGGCGTCTCTGGGCAGTCAGGCACTGCCTTGCCAGTACATCCTCCAATTTCCCTGGGCGACTGCTCCAAGAATGCAGATGGTCACTTTTGCAGGTGACTTCGGCACCCTGATAGGTTGAGGGTAACTTTTGGAAGGATACCGCATGTGAATGGGTTAGTTCCACAGGCCCTTAGGTTGCAAAGAGCAGGGTACTACTCAGACCACCTTATGTCACAGGATTTATTGTGAAGGACACACGGAACAGAAGCTGGACTGGAACTGCTCCAGTGAGTTCTTAGGACCCAGCGCAACACCTGGGTATCTCCATCTGGACCTTCATCTCTGCCCTGGCTGGCACCTCTGTCCCTGTGTGTGTCTGCCAATCATGGGCCAGTCTTTCCTGAATTCTCTCATGCAGGCCCTGGATGAAACCAGCCTGATTGGCTGCCCTGGGGATCCTTACTCCTTCGAGGGACAGCCATTCGTATTAGGCCACGTCTCTGGGTCTGCTGGCGATCTCAGCAGTTAAAAGGCTGCCCTGTCAGATTGTCATTCTTGATTGAATTGGTGGCTATCCTTTTGCAAAGAGCAGCCTAAAGTTGCTTCCTGAAACAGGGGACTGTGGTTAGGGGAAGTTGGCTGTGGTAGACACTGTTGAAGCTGTATCCTGTTGGCACTGACAGATTTGAGCCTGGTTGATGATGATGATAGCATTCTTGAGAGCATACCATGTGCTGGGTAATGGGCGGTGTCTTCTTGAATCTTTATGTCCATCCAAGCAGGAAGATATGCATTTGAGATGCAGAACAAAGTTCAGAGAATCTTTATAAGTGACTTTCCTAAGTGCACACAGCAGGGATACCAGCCAAAGGCCGTCAGCATTCTGCGCCTGCGTTCTTCATGTTGGCTCTTCACATTGGTGTCTGTTGCTTCTGCACAGCTGGAGCTGATGTCATAAAGACCACACACACACGTCAACAATAGTGTGAATGATTTATGGAGTATCACTTGTGTTTCTCACCTAAAATTTATTTCATCTTACTGAAGAGGAGGCAGTTCTAACCAACTTGGTAATCTGGTTTCTTAGCCCACAGCAGATTCAAAGCAATCAATTTAAAGAGAGAGCACTTCTTGGGAAGGCTGGTCTGGGA
The DNA here is from genome assembly GCF_054371585.1 of Giraffa tippelskirchi. NCBI lineage: Eukaryota > Metazoa > Chordata > Mammalia > Artiodactyla > Giraffidae > Giraffa > Giraffa tippelskirchi. Next base: position 32,695,194 of record NC_137280.1, on the reverse strand, counting down.
AGAAGGGACAGCTGGCAACCCAAATAGAAGGAAGCAGACCAGGAAGTGATAACACCCAGAAGAAGTAAAGAAGCCCTGCAATTTTTTTAAAAAAATTCTTTTTATGGGAGTGTAGTTGCTTTACAATGCTGTGTTAGTTTCAGCTGTTCAGCGAAGTGAATCAGCCATACATATATATATTTTCCCTCTTTTTTGTATTTCCTTGTTATTTATGTCACTAGAGAACCTTGAGTAGAGTTCCCTGTGCTATACCATAGGTTCTCATTAGTTACTAATTTTATACATAGTATCAGTGCTAGTCTCCCAATTCATCCCACTGTCCCTTTTCCCTCCTGGTATCCATACATATGTTTGTCTCTACATCTGTGTCTCTATTTTTGCTTTGCACATAAGTTCATCTGTATTGTTTTTCTAGATTCCATATATAAGTGATACTATGCGGTATTTGTTTTTCTTTCTTATTTCACTCTTTATGACTGTCTCTAGGTCCATCCGCATCTCTGCAAATTGCACAATTTCGTTCCTTTTTATGGCTGAGTAATATTCTATTTTAAATATGTACCACATCTTCTTATCCATTCAAGAAGCCTTGCAATTTAAGCTCAGCTGGCCCAGAGCCTGAGCGTGTCCTACAGATACCCCATAAGTGTGCCTGTGAGCCCTGCCACCTGGCACTGTGGCTGTCACACCAACCAGAGCTTCTGTAAATATCAGATAAACTATGCCATGGTATAGCGCCGACCACAAGCCATCACTTGTGTACAGCAGCCTTCGTTTAAGAAAGTAGGGGAGCATGTAATGAGTTTTGTAACTTTTTTTTTAACCCCTGTGGTGACCTACAGATACCCCATAAGTGTGCATGTGAGTCCTGCCACCTGGCACTGTGGCTGTCACACCAACCAGAGCTTCTGTAAATATCAGATAAACTATGCCATGGTATAGCGCCGACCACAAGCCATCACTTGTGTACAGCAGCCTTCGTTTAAGAAAGTAGGGGAGCATGTAATGAGTTTTGTAACTTTTTTTTTAACCCCTGTGGTGAAAATAAAAATATTTTTTTGGCCCTAAAAAGAAGCTCTCTATTTGAAAGCTTATCTATTAATACTAAGCTCAGCAAGTTCCCCAAGGGCTTGGGGTGCAAGGGGTGTCCTTGGGGTTTGTATCAAAGTTCTGGTATGTTTTGCTAACTCAGATTTCTGGGGTTTTATGAACGTATCAGTACTGTAATGAGAAATATGAAGTTTTCTGGTATTGCTGTGTGGGCCTGTGATGCTAGTTATTCTTGATTGACTAGCCTTCCAAGTGACTTGGGCCCTGGGCTCAGGTAAAGAGCTGCCCCAGGGGTGGAGTGTGGACTCTGGGAATTAGAGAGGGAAGGTGCCCATAAAGGGATGAAGAGCCGCCGCTTATCTATAGCTTAGAGGCTGCCCTGGATGGCGCGTTGGGGCACACGTCCTGCTGTTCCCCCTTTTCTAGGGGCATCCAGCATGGGAACTAACGGGTGGAAGTCTGGAATGGATTTCATCCATCCTGCATATATGCCGGCATCCAGACAGACTGGTGTAAATCATCCACAGCAGCACTGATAAACATAGGACCATGCCACCATCGTACTCGGATTTGCCGTGGAGGCTTCTCGTGGTTCATCCATACAGTATGGTGGGGGTAGGGGCTGGGGTTGGTGCAGCTCCGCCTTTTCTGTCCTCAGGCTCTTAGTGGAGTCTCATTCCTCCTCTTCCTCCCTTTCCCCGCATGCCCTCCACTCTCTGTCTTGGAAAGCTGTCCGCTGCTCCATTTATTTCTTCCAGAGCCACTTCCTTGGTGCCCCAGACTTAGTCACAATCCCCTCTTGTGGGCTCTTGTAGAACTGTTCTCCATGGCACGGCTGTGGTTTTTTCCATTTGTTTAACTATCTGTTTTTCTCTCTCCCCAGTAATTGTATGGGCCCTGAGGGGAGGATCCAGGTTGGTTTTTCACTGAACTTACTCAGCTGATACTGAGCACCTACTCTTTTCCAGGCACTGGGGATTCAACAGACACACATCCCTGCCCCACGATGGTCCCAGTCTAACGACTGGAGACTATAGCCATGTCTATTGTGGCCTATGTTAGAAAGCTTTAGATCCTGGGAAGAAAATAATCTATGGGAAGGGGTGAAGGCACTAGATCTCAACCTGGGGAGCTTCTGGAAATGGAGCCAAGGTCCTACTCCTGGCCAATCAGACTGTTTGGGGATGAAGTTCAGGTGTTTAGAAACGCTCACCACGTGATGTAGATGCACAGTGAGAATGGGAGTGGGGCATTTACAGTAAATGTGGGGGCAAGAAGGCCCTGTCCGTAAAGTGACACTGGACTGCCTCACTGCTGCATCTTCACAGCCTAGCACTGTGCCTGACCGGCCCACACTGGACACTCCGTTTTTGTTGGATAAGTGAAAAGGAGAAATTACATTTATTTAAACAAGTTACGTTCATTTATAAATTTAAAAAATCAATTTAGTTAGCAAATCACACTTATTCATTTATTTTACATGTGTTGAATTACATTTCTTTAACATTTATTTATTTGATTACTATGTTTAATCAAAATGCTGTTAACCATTTATTCAGTGTATGGTCTATAGGTGTCCCTGTCTTTGTGTTTTCCCCAAGTGCATCATTTACTGATTCACCCAGTTTCTTTTTATTTCCAAAGGGTATATTTCTTCCAATAACCTTTTTCTCCTCCTCCACAGTAGTTTCTTTTCTTTCTTTTTCTTTTTTGTTCCTGTTCTGTTGAATAAGCTATCAGTGAAACCAAATTAAAATGAACTGACAGGCTTTCCTATGTAATGTGAATCTAAAGAATTTATTGCTACAGGAGAAACCATTATGGTGTTTTTGTCATTTAATTTTAACAGTCTGTAGATATTGGGACTTTCTGTCCCCCCTTAATTGCAATTTTTCTCCCAAATGGTAGGTCGAATATAACTTTTGGCTTTCATTTCCTGCTCAGGTTACATCCCAACTTTGTTAACTGATATTGAAGCGTTGCCCCAGAGTATATAGTAACACAGTGCTTAATTGAGCTATCAGGCTTCTAATGAATTCATATTGAGATTTATCATTTAATTAAAAAGCAAAGGGGAAAAAAGCAGAGGGAAGGTATTCCATTGTTTCTCCCCTTGGCCTCCATTTCCTGCACGTAAAAATCTGCTGACTTGTTTGTGTTAGCTTGTGGAATTGTATGGATATCGCATAGAAGTATTCAAGGTGTGTAGATCAGAGAGAAGACACTGGATCACACTTACTTGGCTTCTTAGTAGGTCTTAAATAAGGATTCTTGTTTGGTGGCCATCATATGACACTTGATTAAATATGAATTATGTTTTATGTTTTTACAAAGCTTGGGAAGGTCATTTTCCAAAATGATTTCTAGGTCTGTATATCTGAAGCAATCTGAAAATCTAATCAGAACAGATCTAATACCGAGATGCTTCAGCTTTACTGAGCAACAGAGAATAAATTTTTCTTGAAGACATCATTTCTTAAATGCCACACGCTCCTTTAAAATTCACACTGCATTAAAAAAGCTACCTTTAAGCAACACCTTTTATGATAACTGCATTTTTAAGCATTGCAAGTGTAATGTTGCAAATCTGTAAGTGTAGGGTCGTCAGTCTTTTATTGATTCAGAGACTGGAAATGTATAATATGCTCTGTATTTAGATTGTAGAGCTATATCACATGTTTTTTAAAAAAATTGAACAGTATTCTATATGAAGATAAAATTTAAGTACCTAAATGTTTAGTAAAGTTCAGAGAAGGAGTAGTATTTTCCTCCATTTATTTTAGGCTTAGCCGCCTCTAAGGAGTGACACAAGTAGGGTAAAATATCAAGTTATCAAAATAGATCTTTTTGAAAAATTGAGATATAATTGACATATAACATTGTGTTAGTTTTAGGTGTATATCATAATGATTTCACGTATACATATATATGTATATATCATATATATTGCCAAATGATGATATATATATATAGATATATTGTAGAATATTATATATATACATATTGTGTCAGGCTCCTTTGTCCATGAAATTCTCCAGGCAAGAATACTGAAGTGGGTAGCCGTTTCCTTCCTCAAGGGGATCTTCCGAACGCAGGGATCAAACCTGGATTTCCTGCATTGCAGGTAGATTCTTTACCGTCTGAACTACCAGGGAAGTCCACCTGTATATTAGTAATATGTATATGTTGTGAAATGGTTACTACAGTAAGTTTAGCTAACATCCATCACCATACATTTTTACAAATTTTTTTCTTGTGCTGGGAAATTTTAAGACTTACTCTCTTAAGAGCTTTCAAACATACGTTACAGTGTTAACTCTAGACACCATGCTGTACATTATATCCCCAGGACCATTTATCTTAAAACTGAAAGTTTGTACTTTTTGACCACCTTTTTATTCACAAGTGGTATTCATATGATATTTGTCTTTTTCTGACTTATTTCACCTGGCATAATACCCTCAAGATCTATCTGTGTTGTCCCAAATGGCAAGATCTCCCTCTTTCTTAAGGCTGAATAATATTCCATTGTGTATATGTACCGCATTTCCTTTATCTGTTCTTAGGTTGTTTCTGTGTCTTGGCTACTGTCAGTGATGCTGTCAGAATAAATCTAAAGTTTCTATAAAAATGAGCTCAGAGATTAAGTACTCTTAAATTCCAAGTATGAAGGAGATATTCTAGGGGTGTTGGTGACACTTTGGGCCTCGCTAGGTCCTCAAGTTTCCCTTTACTGGTTTTCTTGCACAGAGTCCTGTGAGTTCGTCCCTGATTGGAGCTGTCAGGTATGTCTGTACACACATATGTATGTCTTTGCATCTGTCTTTTCATCTGAGGAGAGGAGCCTGGTGTTCAGTCATGTTATCGTGGTGTCAGTTTTATCTGGAAGGAGGAGAAATAAGATCATCGGCGTGATCTTAAAGATCTGATGTAACTCTTATATTATGTAGATAAAGTAGTAGAGATCCAGGGAAGTTGGGCAACTTGCCCAAGGTCATGTGGCTGGTTGTGACAGAATAGGGAATGGAGCACCTGCCTCTTGACTTCCAGGAGTGTGACCGTATGGCACGGAGGTCACGCACTTGGGCTCTGGAAACCAGGGGCTTGAATTTGAATGGTGGTTCTGCCACCAGCCATGAAACCCTGGGTGACTTCTTTCCTCCCATTTCTTTACTTATAACATGCAGATGATAATAACTCCTACTTCATAGGGTTGTGACTGTGAGGACTAAGTGAATATTACACATAAGATGCTTAGAATAGTGCTTATGCAGTAAACGATTAGTAACCATTGTTACTGTCATTAATCTTCCTGTGCCATTAAATCACGTTTGTCTTGTATGGCTTCCGATTTATTGCTTGTGTCTATTTATCATCCCTTTCGTTTCTTCCATTGGCTCTGTTTATAGCTCAGTCTAACTGTAACCTGCAATGTGATACAGTAGCTTGCTAGTCATATAGAAGTTCTAGGTGGTTTGGTAAGTGCCCAGAATTCCAACCACCTGTTGTAGCTGTTGCCAAAATACAACAGATTTTCATTTCCCAGAAGTTGTTTCATCAAGGATGCAGATCATTAATATGACTTAATGTCTTCGAAATTTTTTTTTCTTTTACAAAAGTACACATCATACTTCCCACCCATTCTGTGAAGCTGAGCAATGACATGAATCTTCTTGTTCCTGCCTCTTTTTTTTTCTTATTTAAACATTTTATTTCTTATTGGAGTATAGCCGATTAACAATGTTCTGATAGTTTCAAGTGCACAGCAAAATGATCCAGTCATACATATACACGTATCCATCCTCCCCCAACCCCCGCTTCCATCCATTGTTCCTGCTTTTTGAAAAAGCAGTAAAACAGTGGCAGACTTGCCAGTGGCATCACCTGAAATGACTTTCTGAGCTAAGCCTGCTTCAGACAGAGAAGATAATACTATTTTTTCTTTTTTCTTCTCTCTCAATTCAAGTAGATGAAGGCGCAGTCTCTTCATGATGGGGTACTTAGCAAATCAGGAAGCGATAACATGAATAACTTTCTCCTTTCCCAAATTTGCATGATAGTTAACAATTGATGGGTTTTCTTTAGGGAGGCATTATCAGCTGCAGCAGGAACCAGACCTCTGGACCCTTTCTGAGTGCTAAGTTGAAGCAGTGCTGTACCTACCGTTGATGATAAACTTGTAATTGCAGTCAGGGTGAATGTTGGGGAGGAAATTTTAGCCTGTGTTCTGAAGATCTGGGAGGGTTCAGACACATCGTAATTTATATTTTCATTCTTTCTCTCGGGAGACATAGCTGCAGTTATGAACAAACACATGGTAGGAGCTGTTCTGAAATAACCATTTCTGCCACCAAATCCAGATGTGATCTGATTCCTACTTTATTCCATACTGAAGTGGGCCTGACTGTGTGATAAAGATGTACCACACGGGCCACACCTTATCCCTTGGCACTTTATTACACCCCCCCCACCCCCAAAAGAACAGGATCATATCCTTGTTGTAAATCACAGAATCCTATAGAGTGTTCTTTAACATCAGCTTTTGCAAAAGAGACCCTGGGGACAGCTCATTAAGTGTAAGTGGGACCTTCCACCGTCATTCATCTCAAGCACGATACTGCTTGGCTGCAGAGGATAAGCAGGTGTGTATTTTATTCATAATAGCAACTCTAATCTTGTGTTTGTATGTGGAGGAAATATTCAAAATCATTTTTTTCCTGGGGATATTATGGGGTCAGTGTTGCATATTGTTTTCTACCAAGAATCAGGAACTTTTTTTTTGTCCCCCTTCCTTGTCCTACAGTTCGCTCATCTCTTCCCCACAAAGTAAAAACTGCTTTTCTTTCTCGCAGTAGCTGACTTGCAGATGTAGGTAGCAGTAGAGATAAAAGGATCATTTTGTATTTCCAGTTAACTCATTTAATTAGATGAGGTGAATTAATTGGATTTTTTGACATGTCTTTTAACGTCTAAGATATTCACTTTTGGATTTCCCAGGTACAGCAGCTTTCTCAGTCTGCTCCTCAGTTCAGGACTGGTGTAAGACCTGTCATTTGAAGCCTGTCATTTGAGTTCCCCTTGAGGGGGTAGAAAAGTGGCCGAGTGATTTTTCAGATAGTAGAGCATAAATCAACAGGCCCAGGGCATTCCCTGGTTATCACCTGGCTCATCAGCAGAAGCCTGGATTAAGCATTGCTCTGTCCACACACAGCAGATGAGGTGGTAACCTAAGGGCCTGTTTCCGTCATGTGTGGACGTACTCTCTGAAGTTTCCTCCCCACTCTGTTTTCTCACCCTGTATAATTTTAGAGCTCTGCAAGCTTTCAGGGACCTCCTTATGTCTGTCATTCAGGGCCTGGGGAAGTTCCGGAATTTAGATTGGGGCAGTTTTAAACCTTACATCATTGTACTGTGCATTGTAATTATTTAGGTTTTGTCTCCCTAGATACCTATTTTGTCTCTCTAGGTGTATACCTGGGTAAAGCCGGTTCCTTTTCCTTTGTACCCCCAGAGTTCATTCCCCACTTCAGAGCTGACTTGCTAGATACTTAGTTAAATCTTACTGCATTTGATTAGCCCATTGAAGTCCTTTCTTGGCTCTAGAAATTCCAGAACCCAAACAGATGAAGGTAAGACTCTGGAGTATATACTGGAATTTTTCAGCTTTTAAAAAAATAGTGTTTTTTAGTTTAATTTTTCTTTAGTATCTATCTTTTTCAAATATAGATCAAGGGAGCCAAAAAATTTACTGGGATCCAAGTGTACATAGCACATCATTTCATGGTGGAAAAGTAACCGCAATAGGCTCTCTCTCTACCATTTGCCTCCAGACATCTTTTGATCACAAAGTTATTTGGAGGTTTCATACTTTGTGTTCTACTTGGACTTAAGTAAGATTTAAATCATAAGTTTTATCTTTAGACTTGTGTGTTTGTTTTTCATCTGTTTTCCTGGTATTAACACAGTGCCGAGCATATAGTAGCTCCTCTAGAAATATTTGTCCAATGAGTATCTTTTGGCCATGGTGACCTATAAATGTGGAAAGAAAGACTTTTGGAACATAATAGAATTCTTTCATTTTGTTTGGAATAAGCAACCCAAAAGGGGATATTGAATAGAAAAAGTAAGTTTAGAAGAATCCCCCCTCCATTGCCCCCCGACCCCACATTAGGTTCAGTATAGTTAGTGTTAGTTGCTCAGTTGTGTCCAACTCTTTGTGACCCTGTGGACTGTAGCCTGCCAGATTCCTCTGTCCATGGAATTCTCCAGGCAAGAATACTGGAGTGGGTAGCCATTCCTTTCACCAGGGGATCTTCCTGACCCAGGGATCGAATTGGGTCTCCTGCATTGCAGGTGGATTCTTGACCAGATGAGCCACAAGGGAAGCCCTATGAAGCTAGAGACTCACCAAAATCAGATGATGATTTGCAGCTTTGAAATAACTTGTGTCTCTGACTGTCATTTTAGCTATGAGTAGGTTCCCGGTCGTAATTCCATAATGTCCTGAAAAGCCTGCTTTATGGCCCTTGAGCTGCATTGTGTTGTCTAAGGCCTCAGTTCTTGGCCAGGTACAGTTTCTATTGCTTCAAAGTTCGCTTCCTCCCGGAGGGCAGGCTGAGAGAGACAAGTCCTTGTAGGGAAGTGTGGTGGACTTTCCTGATAGCTCCACAAGAGAAGAAGCCTCTGCTCCCTCCCAGGAAGGGACCAACCCTGCAGCTGGGACCAGAATCTCCATCTCCACTGTCTGCTAATGAATGGGGAGCCGCCTGCCCTGCTGAGCCAACCACTCTTGGTGCCCTCAGCTTTTCTGGACTCTAATCCCATCTCAGAGACCTTACACAGAAGGTCCAGGGATGCAGTTCTGTGGCCTCATGCACCTGGGGCTGTTTCCCGCAGGCGGGCTTTCAGTTTCCAGGGTTCGTCTCTAGGCTACTTCATTCTTTTCTTCCAGGCCTTCCATTGCCACTGACTTCTCTGCAGAGCAGATTCTGTCACCTCCCACTGCCTTTGACGAGGATAGGTTTTACACACCTCTCTTTTCCTGGGTCCTCGCTTGCTCTAGTCTGAGTCACCCACCCTACTCTCTGCTGCTGCTTTTTAGCTCTTTAGTTCTTTTTTTAGTAACCCTCCATCCCTCCTGTGAGGGTTGTGTGCACACGTGTACACACACACACACACACACACACTCTCTCTCTCTTTCTCTCTCTCTTCCTGTTCCCTAATTCCCTTTCCCTATGTCACCTCTCTTATTGCCATTCAAATCAAGCTCTTCTAACTCTTAAGGGTTCTTATCTCAGAAGCTGGAGTTTACATTTAACTTTTTAAGATAGAGCCACCCAAGGGTATAGCATAAACCACAATCCAATGAGTGAGAAAAAAATGTTTTTTAATTACGGTTGCAGATTGCAGAACTAATATTTGAGCACTGTTCAAAGTTCAGATGCTATAGAAAGTGAAACTTACCTGTAATGCACCCGTATATCATCTTGAACTGTTGAGTGTATATATCCTGTTTTTGAGGCACATAGCATATTATTTATTTTCTTGAAAATAGGATTATTTTACACACACACACACAATCTCCTCCTTTGTAATTTTTTTTTTAATCACTGAATTATACATCAGGCACTATTCCATGTCAGTACATACAAATCTCCCTTGTTTTAACAGCTATATGGTATTCCATTGTGAAAATAATTCTTTGATTAGGTTACAGCAGAATATCAAGTGTGGCATTTGAATCCTGATCTTAGTCTGCCTTCCTGTATATTTAGCCTCCATTCTTGGTCCAAGAAAAAGAGGTACACTAAGTATACTTCTAGCAAAATGAGTGTTTTTTTCGGGGGTGGTGTGGGGATAACTAGTTTAGTAGTTTAAGTGGTGTATTTTTTTTAATCACCTACGCCTGATTAAAACTCTGTTTTAAAGGTTAAAAAGCCTTAGGATTTTAATTGCTTTTTAAAATACAAAAATAATGCACAGTTTAGTGTGTCGATGTAACTAAAGGACCAAAGTCTGCTAACTGAAAAAAATTTAAGTCTTATGTACAGGAATAAAGAAATGTTCTCACAGAAATGGGGACTACTCTGAGATTCAGAATTGCAGACAGTGAAATTGGGATGTGGCCCATTAAATAAATGTAATTTGGAAAAGGTTTTTAGCACTACTTCACATAGTACTTTCAAAATGTCTGTTTATTTTCTCTCTTGGCACAAGTGAGTACAAATCATAACTGGTTAGATGATATCAAAAGTCTGAGACTAGGGTAGGGAGCGGGTCTTACTCTGATTTGATCAAAAGCAAACAAAGCAAAAGCAAATGGAAAAAAAAAAGTTAAATGTTTCTCATTGTGGGACTAAAATGCTGCATGCTGAGTTTTCACTTTCTGATTAGAGCTGACAGTTGAACAGATATGATTTATGTCTTTGGGGTCAGGAAGAAACTGTCAAATTTTAGTGTGGCTGTTCTTTTCTCTGTCTCCCCCCTACTTTTTTCCCCCTTAAGCATGACTGTATTAATCAGATAGCAATCAGTGTTTGACATGTCCTTCTGTGCTGTTTGCAGACTAAGTCAGAACCATGCCAAAAATCACTTTGCATTTTTCTGATGGAGCAGAAATGAACCTGTTTCATTCCATCTCATGGAGAAGGCAATGGCAACCCACTCCAGTATAGCTTTACCCAGATGGGTCAGAGCAGACCTGCCTGATTTCAAGAAACAGAGTAATATGGGGTATGGTTTAATATAGGTACCGTTAAAAGACTACCCCCCACCCCCCTCACCTCCAGGTTTTATGTTTCCTTGAATATTGGCCTTAATTTACCCCAAACAAGCCTATGAATGACCTTGTTTTAGTATCACTTGCTGATTTCAGCTCCGGAGTAATAAGCCTGGGAATGTTTTCTTTATCAGCTCATCTAGGAAGGGGGAGCAAGGTCTTCTGCAGTTACTTTGTGATACATTTACTTTCTACCTGCTGGCTTCAAACAGTATTAATTTTTATGTGCTCCTTGTGCATTGTGTTTAATTAAAAGCAGTTCTATTTGCAGAGGTACTTGTAAGATTTTTTTTTTCTCCCGAAATGAATAAAACAAATAGGCATCTGGTATTTGTTTTGTATAACACAATCCCCATAAAATGAAGAGTAATAAAACATAATTATCTGTAAAGGCTTGTTTTATAAGCCTGAGAATGGGCTTATTTCTACCAGCCTTTAAAATTCTGCTCATACTATAAAGAATCCCTTTTGTACATTAATACATAACAATAATAACAACAAAAACTTCCCAATTACATGAATGAATCCAGCTTATCTTTTATTAAATGCATTTTTTTTTTCTGTTATGGCGTAAATGACAAAAGTTTGTCATCACATTCTCTCTAGGTAAACATGTTAGGCTATAAAAGGGGAAATTTTTACTTCCTGTTCAATATTCTGTTCAATTGGGATAGCTCCATTTATGATTTTTCCCCATAATTAAAGAAACAATTTTATATCAGGTGTTGATTTTTTGGAGGGGTGGATCACAGACCACTCTGTATATTCTAAAACCTTCCTTTCAAAAAAGTACACATCAAACTTTTGCATACATTTTGATAGGATTTGCAGATCTTCTGATCCTTGGTTAAAGATTCCTGCCAATGCCTGATAATTATTTTGAAAACCATAGCTGTAATCTGAAGCTAAGGTATTAGCTTTAGTATATGAATATCTAATGATGGAAATTTGCTCACTGGTTTAGTAGCATTGGATTTAATTTTGGGGTTGGGCTTCTTTCGGGAAATGGAGGAGTACTCCTGTCTGAGAAAAAAAACCAACCCTCAGATTGTGGAAAAAATAAAAATTATTAATTCAGAGGTGGATCTGTTGTCATATTGGATGGCAGTGCCTACATCCCTGGGGGCTCCTGTTCCCAAGACCATTTTTATTGTTCCTATCCAGTGCTGGGTGCGAGCCTTGAAGTGGTGAATTCATCCTCTGAGGTTGTGTGTCCATTGCTGCAAGAATAAAAGAAGCAGTAACAAAATCACGTAGTGCAGTATTTCACGGTGACAGTTTTATGTGGTTGTGTGATGTTGCAGAGCCTTGTATGTGATATCGACCCCTTTCTCTTGAATCAAAGGCCAGGGTTTTATTGCAGAAGGGAGGCTTCAGAAATAACTGAGTCTACCACAAAGGTAAGCCCCTAAATAGTTATCCCATTCTGTCTATTATTAAACTAATTGCTTACAGGAAGTAATAAAGTGCATATATCTATTATATAGTACCTATACTTATGTCCAGTTTGAGTAATGATGTCTAATTTTAGACTTCTAACCCTTTCTCACCTTATCTTTTGGCATTGAAATTATACTAGAGCATTCATATTATTTTGAGTGTGGATGAATTCAATAAGCTTAATACTTGGTTTCTCTGTTGTCATCTATTGGAAAAGAAATAGCTTAAAATGAGAGCATCAGTTCCTTATCCAAAGTGGGGAGGTTGGATATTCCACTTCTAGATTGGCAGTTACTTTGCATGCTTATTTGAAATACCATTTTTGAACATACTTGGCAACTTAAAGTACCCAATTAAAAAGCTCTGTGGAAAGAGGAAGTCTGGGGATATGTAATTAGTCCTTAGGATTCAGAGCATTTCCTTTATGTGTGGAAGGCCATAATATGAAATCACTGGACACAATAGCTTTATGCCAGGTACTCAGAATAGAAGCCATTTTCAGGATGGATTATTTTTGTACTCTGGGTCTTAAAATGGTTTATCCAAAGAGACTTCCAACTCCATAAAAATACTGATGGTGTGAAAAAAACCTGGTTCTGTGCTTTCACAAAATTTTAGGTAGTTGACAACCATAACTAGCCATTTTAATGAACAAGACATAACATTACACAAGCATTGCTGGCATTCTTAGACTTTTTATTTTAGTTGATTGATAGCCTCACCCCTCCCACCTTTTATTTTGTTTTATTCTTAAAGGGATAAAGGTTGGGTTCCAGAAAATTGTCCCAATATGTTCCTTACCAAAACAGTGAAGTCTCCCTGGGTAAAGTTAAGTGAGCTGTATAGTCTGAGATTATTTATAGTGTTTATGATAGAGCCAAAACACTAAACACTTAATAGCTTTCCTTATTTACAAGTCAGATTCATCTAAGGGATATTCTTTATTTTTCTGCTGCTTGAAATGTTCCTTTAAAATAGATCATCAGGGAGAAAACACAGTGACAAAATTCGTTGGTGGTTAAAATGCAGGACAGATAAGTGTTTTATTTTTAAATGCTCTGCAATGGAAAAGGTCCATTTTATCTAAGTAAAAACACCACTTTTTGTCTAAGTGAAGTCACATACACACACGAGTAACATAGAATGGGTAAGTATATGTGAGAATGTGGCTTTTAGTTCCCAATTATATAATAGATGCCTTCCATTAAAGTTTGCAGTAAGTGAATGTCTATTAAGCAAATTATTTTTCCCCACTGATTTCTATTGTAGAAATGGTGTTGTCTTTCACTCAGCTGTGAATGTAATATGTTCTCTAGTAAGAATACTAAGAGAAAGGAAGGAAAGAAGGGAGGAAGAGGGAGAGAGGGAAGAAGGAAGGAAGAAAGCAAGAGAAAGAGGAAGAGAGAAAAACCCTTTCAATACCGTAAATCTAAAGGAAACCTGGACTTTTCAATGAAGCTTCTGATGGATGCTCAAAGTATAGCCTGTCATAGTGTCATAGTTAAGGTACGGTGAATGACTTTAATAACAAAATGGGGACACACAGTAATATCCAGATTCTGAAGGTGTTACCCTTTTTCTTCACCCTTCCTCCCATTGTTCCCTTTGGAGAAGCAACGTCACCAAGGAAGCCTGTGGGTTATTTTAACAGCCTCGACATCCTTGTCTCCATACTGTATAATCTTGACCTCCAATTATTGTTTTGTTAACTTGAAGATATAAGTTGAACATTACTCACCTCTTTCAAAACCATTTTCTCCTAACCCTTCACCAATTTGTTACAAGATATTTGCATGAGAAGTGCTAGTGGGTGATACCTAATGCCTAGTGGTTGAAACATCCGTACTTCGTTAGCAATAAAGTCTCATCCTAGTTCCTTTCAATTTACATCTATTGTGGTGCAATATGGATTGTAGAGGGCCCTGTGCTTTGGACTCCCAGCCCAAATACCTGACATGGATTAAACACCAAGAGTGTATCATCAGGAGGGAACTATGCTTAACACACACTTATCCTTGCAAAGGCTTCACTTGGTATGTATTGGTCAGTCTCTATTTTACAGGATGGTGAGGCTTAGACTTGTCAAATGACTTGCCCAGAATCACTCAAAGAATAAAATAGGGTTAGCATTTGACCCCAGCTCAGATTGGGCTCAGGAACCTGGAAAATGCTTAACTAACACCATGCCTTGGATCTCAGCCTGGGTTGTGCTTTCAGAGTCATCCAGGGACTATTTTAAAACATTGCTATGCAAGGACTCAGCATCTCAAGGAGTAGGGCTCTGGGCATCTGTGTCTTGAAGGTTTCAGCAGTGACCCTGAGGCTCTGTCAGGCAACCTTGACAATGGCTGAATTCTGTAACATGCCGTTTAGTTTCTTGCTAGTTTGTAGAACTGCTGAACAAAGATCTGATGCCCACAGTCTTTGAACCTATAGTTGGATTAGGAAGATGTATGTGCACATAGCCAAGCCTGAGCAAGATGCCTTGTAACAAGTACAGAGGTAGTGTCTTAATCTGGTCAAGCTGCTTTAACGAAATTCCACAGCCTGGGTAGCTTACAAACACCATACATTTATTTCTCATAGTTGTGACGGTGTAAATCTGGGATCAGGGTACAAACATGATTAGGTTCTGGTGAACGCCCCCTTCTAGGGGGCAAACTGACCCCTTCATGCTGTGTCCTCACATGGTGGGGGGAATGAGGGATCTGTCTGATGTCTCTATTATAAGGGCACTAATCCCACTCATGAGAGCCCCACCCTTCTGACCTAATAACTGACTCCCCTCCCCAAAGGTCCCACCTCCTAATTCTATCCCCTTAGTGGTTAGGTTTCAATATATGGATTTTGGGGAACACAAACATTCAGACTGTAGCAGGTAGGACAGACCGTTTGCTTTGTAGTAACTCTGATGAGAGGGCTTACAGTAGGTCGGGAAGCATCTGGAACATGGTCACTTCAGACCATAACATAAACGGAATAAGACCTGTTTATTCTAGCTCAGTAGAGTTAGAATCTTGACTCTCTAAGCCCTGTAATTTCCTGGTCTAGGTTCTCATCAGGGCTCCCAGGCAGGGGTTTGGAGCCTTCCCCATTGAGTTTGTCTGGGAAAGCTTGGGTTATACAACTAGTCATTTGTACATTTCTTTGGTTCCCCCCCCCCCCAAACTGACAGGTATGTTCTGCTAGGTTCACTTTAATGGGGTTCTTAGGTCAGAGATAAGGCATCAGCCAAGACTTAAGCAGGCTGGAATGATAGTGTTCTCTTTTATGCTTTTCCTTTTCTTTTTTTTTTTTGGTGTGTAATTGCTTTACATTGTTGTGTTAGTTTTTGCTGTACAATAAAGTGAATCAGCTGTATGCATACATATATCCCCTCCCTCCCACTCCCACCCTGCCATACCACCCCTACCTCCTCCCCATACCACCCCTGTAGGTCACCACAGTGCACCGAGCTGAGCTCCCTGTGCTATACAGCAGCTTCCCACCAGCTATGTATTTTACACATGGTAGTGTATATATGTCAATTCTAATCTTCCAGTTCATCTCACCCTCCCCTTCCCTCTCTGTGTCCGTGTATTCGTTCCCTGTGTCTGCGTCTCTGTTCCTGCCCTGCAAGCAGGCTCATCTGTACCATCTTTCTAGATTCCATACAGACCTGCACCTCTTTTAATCTTTTCTTATTGAGACCCATCGAACAAAAACTACTGCTTGATTCCTGAGTTTAGAAACCCTCTGTTGGGCTTCCTATGTGCTGGACAGTGAGAACACCAGGGTGAGAGAGACTTTTTAGGAACTAATTAATCTCTTTTAGGTGAGGAAGAGAGGTGTTGAGGTAACAACAACTAGGGCATTGGCATAAGATCTGTCTAATAACTCTGGGATTTAGTTCTTGAATTCTTTGTTTTTGGAATATGGATTAGGGCCAGACTGGCATTGACAACGAGGATCATTAAATACTTATGGTGACTGTTGGGTGATTGACCACATAATAGGAAGATAGTGCAGTGTTCTCCATAAAGATTCTTTAATTGTGGAGAGGACTGTTCTGTATATTTATTCTTTCATGCTTTGAATATGTACTTATTAAGTGCTTTTTATGTGCCAGGCTCATTCAACAGTCTTTAGATTTCAAATTTGGTTCTTAGATGACTCAAGTTCATAGTTTAGCTAAAGGCATTGTTTTGTCCTGAGAAGGAATTTTATCCAATTATAATATGCTTAATATAAAGGGGAACATCAGTCTCTCCATCGCCCAAACTCCACCAATTCTACTACTGATTGGTCTTGCCAATCAGCTGTAGGAGGTACAAAACTTCCTTGAACCATCAGTACTGTACTATATTGCATATCCTGGTAACAGATTCAAAAACTGATTGGAGGAGAAGTTTAGTCATTCATGCGAGTCTCACTGTTCAGAGATTTCAGACTTCTTTTCCTCACCACCAACTTAATTCTTTCTTCTTTGTTTTTAGTTTCAGAAGAACTTTAGAATGTGCTAGGGAAATTACAAAATGAAGTTGGGAGAACCAGCCAACATGTCACTGGTGCTGTGAATAGGGGCAACTTGTGAGAAAGTTACTTAAAGTTGGATTTTCAAAACTTTTATTGAATACTGGTCAGCTCACTATATAATACTGTAATTACATTTAGCCCCAAGTGGTGTTTTGGGTTGCATTATCTGTAAGTTGGAACTTTTTGGTTGAAGAGAATATTGACACCCACATTTTGAAAAATGAGCCCATCCTTTGCTTGCTAAAAGAAACCATAGACATCTGATAAAATCTCCGTTTTAGCATACTCAATCTTACTATGACTTTATAATGGTTTTATTTCTACAAAGTTTTATCCCCATTGGTATGATTGAGAAAGAATAGATAGCTCTTACTAGGGGAAAAATGGAGAATTTTTCAAATAATGAAGTCACAAGATTTCCAGTTGTAATCTTCAGATGTTATCTCACGGCCTCCAGTTTTAGAAGCACATCTTTTCCCACCAGGTGTGAAGAACAATGCTTCTTAGGACAATGGGGAGACTTTATCACATGAGATTGTCCCTTTTGCATTGTGTTATGATGCATGGTGTGACAGCTTAGAAATAAACACACTCCTGGACACAACACGATTCCATTAAGGCATCCACTATTTTTAATACATTTTGCTATTTTGGGGCCTGTTATGTTTGTTCTCTTAGGGTGAGAAAAACTATCCACTTGCTTTAATCTGAGGTCAGAGTTAGCCTTCAGTTCTCTATAATGGACTTGATGAAGTTATGGTTTTGAAATAACTGAAAATTAAAGAATAGGGAAAAAAATGTCTATATGGGTATAACTGAGTCACTTTAGTGTGCAGCAGAGATTGGCACAATATTGTAAATCAGCTATACTTCAATTAAAAAATAAAATTAAAAAATGAAATTAATAGAAATAAAGCCCGAGGAAGTAAAAATAAGCAATAACTGAAAATGAACGTTTCTTGTCTCTAGAATTACGATGGCATCCCTCCATCATTTTTATGATGTCAAGCACACTCCTCTTTTCAAGAACCATCCCCTCTCCCCCGGAAGTTAAATGCCATCATTTAATACACCTAAGTAATACCTGGCTAAAATCCCACAGTGTTTTGTTTTGTTCTCAGCTTTTGTGACAGTGTGAAGAGGAAGGCAAGTAGCTCAGGGGTTGGGCTGAAAGGGGAGAAAATGGAACAGTTGGATTCCCCCAGGGACAGAGTAAGAGATTGTTAATACATGAGTAGTGGGAGGGCTTGTGCAGAAAATACGACTGTACAATTAAATGGAGCTATTAAAAGCATGCCTGCGTCAATTCATTACATGACAGTTGCGATTTCTTTATAAGCCTCGTTCCATCTTTCTCCTCCTGGGACTCAGGAGCGCAAAGACTGCCAGGAAAGAGCCACAGTCATTAAGATGCCCAGTCCCTGACTCCCTGCCTTGGGGGCTGATTGATGAAAACATTTTATGGAAGGAAAGCCCACTGAATACCTCTTCTCATCTGTAGCCCCAGGATGAAAGCAGGGCATCCTTGGCGACCATCTAGATTTGCCCTTCTAAGCACACCCGGCTGTATGAGCAGATACTTGTATAGAAAACATATGCTAGGAGATAAAACCAAGTGAGTTAGGTGGGAAATTTGGGGTTAGAACCTTTTACTCCAAAAGAACACTGAATTGCATTTGTCAATCTTTTGTAAAAAAACTGTGCAAATGTTTCTTTTTTTAGTAAAATGTGTTTTAAAAATCAGCTGGAATCTGATTACGTGTATCACTTAGAACTTTGATTAAGGCTTGAGTTTAAGCGTGTTTGATATCAAATGATGTGGTAGAGATTTTGACTCGGCATCTTTTTTTTTCATGTTACTTAACTAAGATTATCCCATCTCCCACCCCACTTCCACCTCCTACCCTATTTCCTCATTGGTAAAACAGGATTCTAGTATATGTCTTATTAGTTGCTTTCTGAGATTAAATGAGATACAGAATGGAAAGCATTTAGTATAGTTCCTGGCACAGGATAAGTGCTCCCTGAATAGTAACTGCTGCTGCTAAGTCACTTCAGTCATGTCCGACTCTGTGCGACCCCATAGACTGCAGCCCACCAGGCTCCGCCGTCCCTGGGATTCTCCAGGCAAGAATACTGGAGTGGGTTGCCATTTCCTTCTCCAGTGGATGAAAGGGAAAAGTGAAAGTGAAGTTGCTCAGTCGTGTCCGACTCTTAGCGACCCCATGGACTGTAGCCTACCAGGCTCCTCCGTCCATGGGATTTTCCAAGCAAGAGTACTGGAGTGGGGTCCCATTGCCTTCTCCGGAATAGTAACTACTGATTATCAATTTAATTTTAGGACCAAAATAAAAAGACTTGTGGTTTCATCTACCTATTGAAGGAAAGGACTGAGGAAGCTAAGACCTAGAGATGATGCATTAATTAGTAGAAGAGTGAGATAAGAATCCAAATCTATGGCTTCCCATTGGACTCTGATGCCACTCATAGCATGAGGTGGTTCTATATTTTGTAAAGGAGGATGTATACTTACGAATTCTGCCTCATTTTCCTGGGGACTGTATGAAATTTTCCATTTGGCCCCAACATCTTTTCCAGCCCCTGTTATTACACATGAGGCATGCTTTTTATATATTTAAGAATATAGTTTTCAGTTTTCCATTGCTCAGGTTCTTTTGGTGGCAGAAATCCCTGTGCTTTTGAAGGTATTATTGTTGTCTGAATTTTTAAAGAACTACCTTCAGAGGAAAATTCAGTCTTTTTGATTATGCCTGAGGCCCGCAGAACACCATTTAAACAGCAAGTGATTTTTTTTTTTTAAAGGCAAGTATTTGATTAAAACCAATCTCCCTTAAAGACAAATGTTTCAATCTGCATCAGGCCCTCTTCAAGGGAACTTTAGTGTGTTTTGCTGATGGCCAGGTCCAATTTCTGGCGAGGTAAAAGAAAAGGCAATTATTATTATTATTTTTTAATTCATCTGTTAATTTACAGACTTGATATGTAGAATCTAAAAAATGGTGTGAAGATAATAGACGTCTGAGTACTTAAAAAAAATGTATGACATAGACTTCAGAGAAACAGCTATTTGATCAGATTTCAGGTTGGCCTGAAGTTCTCATTGATGAATGCTATTGACAGGCAAGTGACATTTATCAGCTGAATAACTCAGGAAGCACAGATGATCTGAACCAATGGAGAT
The DNA here is from genome assembly GCF_054371585.1 of Giraffa tippelskirchi. Classification (NCBI taxonomy): domain Eukaryota; kingdom Metazoa; phylum Chordata; class Mammalia; order Artiodactyla; family Giraffidae; genus Giraffa; species Giraffa tippelskirchi. Next base: position 32,675,209 of record NC_137280.1, on the reverse strand, counting down.
GCCTCCCTACAGTTTTCTGCATTGCTTTGGTGATGGTCTGAGGTCTGTATGGAGGAGACACTGATAACTCCTGTTTTCAGTAGAGATCACAGCATTTGCTGTTTCCATGGCCTGCTATAGCATCTGCCACTTGCCTCATCCCAACCTAATTTTTTGCTCACCTTTATTTGTTTTAAGACTCAGCTATAGGGATTTCCCTGTTGGTCCAGTGGTTAATAATCCAACTTTGTGATGCAGGGGACACAGCTTCGATTCCTGGCCGGGGAACTAAGATCCTACATGCAGCAGGGCAACTAAGCCTGTACACCACAACTAGAGAGTCTGTGCACCACCGAGAAAGATCCCACGTGCTGCAACTAAGACCTTAGGTAGCCAAATAAATAATATTACAAAAATTAAGTGTAAAAAAAAAAAAACAAAAAAAACCCTCAGCTATCACATTACCCCTGAGAAAGTCCATCTTGTCTTCCTTTGTTGAACCATCCTGGTTAGAGGCCCCTCTCTTTGGGGTTTCAGGGCACCCTGCTTTTGCTGCTTCTCCTAGCCCTTCTGGTGCAGTATTATAGTTATATTAAAATCATCTGTTTCTTGGTCTCTTTTTTCCTATGAAGCTTCCAGCTCTTTGGGGACAGACTACTTTTTACCCAGTACTGGAGCAGGATGCCTGAAGGTAACAGTAAATGTTCATTGACTAAACGAATGAATCACTTTATATCCAAACCTGGCATCTCTGGGTTTATAGGCCCTGGTAACCTTTTGTAAATGAAACTATTTTTATATAATTAGCCATTTCTCGTTTTCCTGTCTACTGAAGGAATTTTTTATTTCCATGTAAACCTTGTTGTGACCATGTGTCCCTCTTCCCCCCACCACGCCCAGTGTGGCTCATGCTTTGTTTTGCTTTTTTAATTTTTGTAGGGTGTAAAGTACAAGAGAGAATATAATGTAGGCTAAATCCCAGGGTTATTCAACTCGACTAGACCCTTTTAGCCTTCCAAGAATGTTGAGAAAGTAATTAGTGAGTGGGGAGAACGTGTTAGAAGAAATGGCCGTGATTCTTTGTACCCGAAAGAATGTTTCTCCTTCGTGATTGTCACCCTTCTGAATAAATCCTTAAGTAAAGTACAAAAACACCAGCGGGCTGAACAATGACCAGCCGCCTCCCTTTGGGATGGCAGTCCCTCGTATGGCAAAGTTCAGAAATGGGTTTCCTGTTCAGATTTTTGACAAGTCATAACGTTGAGTGGCAGGCTAACCTTTGAACTTTCTGCATTGTGAACATCAAAAGAAATTCTGTGCTTTACCAAAAAAAGTGGTATTCAAGGAATTAATACTCTTAAGGCACAGAGAGAAATTAGCATCAGACTTGTGGACAATGATGGAAAAATTAGTATCTTTAACTTGCTCAGTTTCTTTGGATTATAGATTTTCCATTTTTGTTTTTCTACGATGGAGAGGTCAGATTTCCCTAGGTTTTCAGTATGTTGCTTTTAATACCCATAAAATTATTTTTCCTATGCAAAACTGGATTTGATGAAAGTGGGTTTTTTGGAATGACTTGAATATTCCCCTGATTCTTCAAGACACCTAATGGTGTTCATTTTACTTGTGGAAAATCTTGACTATGAGGGACAAGTTTTTAAGTAACATTTTTATAGCATCTGACAACTTTTGGAGCAAAAATATGAATCAGTAAGTGCATGTGCTTTTAGCACAACTAAAAATTCTCTTCATGGAATTTAAGATCTTAACTCTTGTTTTGGCAGCAAATTTTTGCATGTAGTAGGCTCTTAACATTGAATTGAATCCATTTGGACTATTCTTTATGTTCTGAACATCTAATCTATGTTTCGTTGTGTCCTTCACTTAACTCTTAAGTTGTTTTTTTCTGGAGATGTATCGTGGGAGATGTATTGTGCTTGGTTTTCTATTATTAATTAAAAAAAAACAAAAACAAAACAGACAACAAACATATCCATCCCTCAGCATTTCCTATTTATGAATAAGAGTGATTTAAATTTTTCCAACATGGTTTGATGTGATGATGTGTATTGTAACCAGAGGTCACTGCTTGTTCACTTTACTTTCTTATTCACCCTTCATTTTTAGAAAAATGACTTAAGTGTTTATTATGTACAATGCCTTTCATAATGATCTTTGGGGCTGAGTTTTTTTTTTTTTTTCCCCTAAAATGCTTCTGACCTCAGAAGGCTTATTATTAAAATTTAAAAATTAAAAATGTAATTAAATGCCCTTCACCCTTCAATAGACAAACAGTAACATCAGAAAGGGTTCAAAGGTTAACTTGTAGAGTCAAAGGACTTAAAATATGTCACAAATTTTGTTCTATAAAATGGGCAAGACAAAATCATCATGTCTAGGGAGGCATGCTTGGTTGATAAAACTATAAAGAAACGCAAAATATGATGAATGTTAAAAGTAATCTATAAACATGTTGCTGATAGTGCATAGAATGAACACTCAATTTATCATAGAAGCATTTAAGTACTTGCCCATGTTCTGATTTTTAAAGAAACACAAATGAAATCAGATTATATGCTATAGGTACAGATTTTTTTTTTTTGGTCAAAAGTCTTGGATTTTGAGTAGGATTATGTTGAGTCTGTAGACTAACATAGGGAGAATTTATATTTTTGCAAGGCTGACACTTGTAATTGGGCCTGGACACCTTTGTTTTACAGGTACAGATTTTAATCGTGGCTAATATGACAGTGCTGAGTTCTTAACAAAAATGTAAGGAGTAGTTTCTGAGATATGGACCTAACAAGATACTAGCTAGAAAGGTGACTGTATTTTTTTTTTTAATTGTGAAGGAAATTTATAATCACTTTGTTTGCTATTTATTGCTAGTCTTTATGTTAATTCTGGTTTTATTGCTTTTCAGAATAATGAAGACCTAAGTCTTCTGCTGAATTCTGCTCAATTTTGTGATTTCTTTTGCTTTGTCCATTCATTCTGTAAATGTTACCCAGCAGCTTCATAATGCCATACCGTGAGCTGGGGCTACAAGGAGGAAATACAGCAAGGTAATCCTGCTTGTAAGGGTCTCTCAGGACAGGGTCTTGAATAGTAAGTAAAAAATAATGAATAAGAATTTGTTATTTTTGCTCTATAAGTTTGTGAAGCTCCGTCTACAGTGCTATTACTGCAATGTATGGCTTAATGCATTTTGACCGTGTTTGGTGGGATTTTGTCCAGGGTGATGTCAGCTGAATTCTCAATAGGGAAGCCTCTGAGCTGGGTGCTAAGAGATTGTGCAGAGCCTCACTGTAGTCGCAGATGACTTGAGAAAGCTTGAAGCTGGAAGCTCACCACTCATGGGTGACCTTTTTCTTATACTGCACAACCCTTGACATTCCTGGCATACTATCTTGAAAGACAGTTTATTGCCTCATAGGAATTCTGGATATAGTCAAAATCATTTGTTATTTTTCAAAATGAAATCGAAAATGCACTTTTTGGAAGAAAAATGAACCTCTTTATTTAACTGCATCGACTTGGGCTTTTCCAGGTGTGGTTTCTTTAATTGAAAGTTCTGTCTGGAAACAGATTTTTCATCTCCCTTCTCTTCTCTCTACTTTTAAAATGGGGAAAATTGGAACATTGCTTTCCAAACGTTTTAATAAAAACAACTCCCAGAGTGAAATCTGTATGAAGTCTTTATTTTTATTATTCTATATATTTTTATTTTCCCATTAATAATTGTTGACTTCCTGCTTATAGGAAGTGCAATAAAAATGCCTGTGTAATTTACACCTGGTTGCACAGTTTTGTCATCTAATTGTAAGATAAAAATAATTTCAGCAAATGATTTAATTTTCTAAAAAAAGAGGCGTCTCTATCTCCTAAAATTTCCATTGAACATTCATTCATCACACACTGCTGTATAACAGTAGTATCTCGTGTTTATTGAGCACTTACTCTGTGTCAAGCATTGAGCGTCCTGTGGACTTATCAGGACACCCTCACTGTTCTTGGGCATGAGGGTCAATAACATAGGTTTTGGCCTCTGAAAGCTCAAAGATGAAGGGAGAGCTGTGGGCAGAGGGGTCAAGACAGACACATGCCCAGGAGGAGTTATTACTGATGATAATGGAAGTGCATACAAAGACTTTGAGTGTCCCAGAGAAAGAGAAGGACACACTGAAAACTTTTTTAATGTTTACATTTGTTGTTAAAATTCATCCAAAGCAGCCAATCATACATACCTGCTCTGGAATGAAAGTCCATTAAGTGATTATAGTGGACCGTGTTCAAAATTCCGCAGTTCACACCATTTCCCTTCCCTTCTAGAAGGGGAATGTAATGGAAAGTGGAAACTGAAATTTGTTCTTGAAAGCAGGGTACCTAACATTTACTTTTAAAAGCAGCCTAGTTTGTGTCTTGTGGACTTGGGGATCTTACAGTTCTTGTATCATCAACCGGTGACTTTTCTACGAGGGTCTTTTGGAATGATTTTATGTTTTGTTTCAGCAATATGCTTCCCTCAGCCCTGAATTACGTTCGTGGTGATATATAAATCTATAAATTATGTTCATAGTGATATATAAATCCCATCCTAAAGCTTCACCTGATTGTATTTTCTTTTCAGTATATAAAATGTAAAAGAAAACAGAGTAATTACCCCCTACAGTACAAATAACAACTCCTTCTTCCACAAGAACTTTGTTTAAATAATGAGAAACTTGGATCCTCAGTACCATTCTTTAGTATACAGCACCGCCTCAGTATAAACTTTTCCATAGGGTTACAGAGTCCAACACAACTTAGCGCCTGAACAGCGAAAAAGCACCCCTCCCCCTTCCGCCACAGTGGACTCCGGAGGCTTCCTGAAGGTGAAGGGTTAGGCTTCTCTTCCTTTCTTATAGCTTAAGCTTGAGAGGAGAGACACAGCACAACTGAGGTTCCTAAACGTGCAGATGTGTGGGTCCAGCCAAGTTCTGATTCACATTAGAATTCCCTTGCTCTGCTCTCTCAGAGCCCACGACATTGGGTGCTTTCTGGAAGATTCTTTGGCAGATGCCTTGGCAAGATGTTGCAGATAAAAGATTGGATCTCCATTTGCTCAGTCAAGTTAGGTCTGTTTCCAGAATTCGGACCTGTGTTTACGACGCATCACTTAAAACAGTAACATCTGTCAAATGTTAACCATGCCATTACATTTGAGAGGGGAGGAGAAAAAAAGAAACTTTTAGGAGGAAAAAAAAAGTCCTTTAGGAGTGTGCGGTAATTGAAACCCCACTATCCCAGTAGTGCTTTATTGTAGTCACTGGAAATGAATGGGGATGGTAGCCACTGGAATGAATCTAAATAAAACTTGCAGCCAGCTCTCCGCTCCCCAAGAACCCCAACCTCCTGTGGTCCAGATTTTCATATTCTTCCCAATTTGCCCCAGAGCACGCTGTGACCCTCATCCATCTTTTTTGCATTTAACTAAGCTGTAAAGGGATTTATATGCTTTCCATTAGTCTTAGCAAAGCTGCTGTCATGAATATTTAATAGCGAGAACAGTTTGTTTTCTTTTTCTTTCTTTCCCAGCACCGCCCCCCCCAACCCCCACCTCTTGCTTGTCTTTAGCCCGCCAGGAGCATTGTAAATATCTCTGCCCCGCACCCCTGGTCCGATCCTAAAGTGGCTTTAGACTCTCTAAATTTAAAGCCTTGAACCCCTAAGGCTCCCCCCCGCCCCCCGCATTGGTTCCCCCTCCTTCTCTCTTTCGGTCTCTCCCCGCTGGAATTGCTGCCTGTTTCACGGTGGCGCGGGGACCAGCCTGCACGGGGCTCTGCCTCCGCCAGGTCTCCCACATACTCCTCTCGCGCAACAGCCCAGCCGCCCCGAGTCCCCCGGGACGGTCTTTTCCTTTGAACTTCACTGAAGCACAATAGCTGCCCTGCAACTTCGCTGGGGCTCCCTCGGACGCATCACGGGGACCAGCCTGCACGGGGCTCTGCCTCCGCCAGGTCTCCCACGTACTCCGCTCGCGCAACAGCCCAGCCGCCCCGAGTCCCCCGGGACGGTCTTTTCCTTTGAACTTCACTGAAGCACAATAGCTGCCCTGCAACTTCGCTGGGGCTCCCTCGGACGCATTCCTGACACTTGCACGGGTCGCTGGTCCCTTTCTCTTTGCAGCCGCAAAAAGGATGAATGTCTGGGACAGAAAATGACTTTCGAAGACACTAAAAGATTTACCGCGCCTAGAGCAACCTCTGAACTCTGCGGTTGTTGTCTCAGAAAAATGCACTTTTCTGTTGGTGGCTTAGAGCGGTTCTGGGCCTTCTCTTCTCCTTCCCTTCCTCCTCTCATCTCAGCGTTTACTTAGGGAGTTTCCTCATTTCATCGTGACCCCATCCTCCCCGCCATCCCTTCCCCCTTTTCATTTTTGCATTGTGTCCTCCTGGGCCTCGGAAATGAAAGGCTCCCAAAGGCAAGGATCTGTCGCAGTAAACTGAAGAGTTAAATCCTTCTCTGCAGGGGAACGTTAATGGCCCTGCAGCCCCTTCTCCCTGCTAGTGAGGTCCCGCCTGTGACAATGCCTGTGATTTCCAGTACCTGCCCTAAAGGCTTGTTGAAAAGTTGGACAAGGAAATCCATGCAGAATTTCAGTGTAGTAGTTGACTGTAGTAATTGCTTGATAAATATCAGCTATATGCTGTAATTAACGTCACTATACGCATTTACTCATTTTTCTGAAAGTTCTCCTGGTCTCAAAAATTCTCATGGGTCCTAATCTTTCCCATTTAATTAATTTTGGTAGAATGGAATAATGTTAGAAGTACTGAACTAGATTCTGTTTATCCTTTATATGTACAAATACAGGTTTTTTCGCATTAGTTAAAAAGCTACAGAGTTTATGAACTTAGATTTTTCTTTATTGGCTTTGGACTTTCATGTTTGACTTTTCACTTTCTCGGTGTATCCTGGACCTCTCCTTCCTTCTACCTGTTGGATCCAACTTTAATCTTGGTTCTTTTTGATGTGATTTTAGCCACTAAGCACATTTTATAAAAACCACAGAAGCAATATTTCTTCCTGATCCAGAGGGCAGAGTATTTCACTGGTTGCCATACCTCTCCCACTTCCTCTGTGTCTGACAGTAGAAACTCACTGTGCCTCCTCCTGCTTTTAATTGCATACACTATTAAAAGATGTTGTGACATCCAAGCAAACAAAAGTATTCGAGTGATAGCTAATTTATCTTTTAATTTTCCCAGTGAAACTTTTTGTAAATCTCATAGTGGAGCCGGCTCTGTGTGTAAGTCAACTTTATTTTGGGATATCCAGGGATTATTTCTTACAAAGTGGAAAAAAAAAAAAAAATGGCTGCAGCTTAGTCACCAAGCAAATATTATAGGAGTCTATGTTAGTCTGCCCTTAGGCTCCTATGAAATCATTCTGTTTGCCTTCTAAGGAGTATGCTTGTGGTAATGGTTACCTGATGAGTTCAGTGAATCAACCATAGGAAAGCACGTGGAGGAAATGAATGGAAACTCAAGTACGATTTACCTTCTGGGAGCTTATTCACCTGCAAAAGCTGGAAAAGCATATGACAGGCCTTGGATGTGAATGGTTCCCTTTCTCTTGAACAAATTATTTTTACTAGATCTTGGATCCTAAGTGCTTATCTATCTCTGATGAACGCCTACCACCTTCTGCTTAATTGATGAGAGTATTGCTTCATTTCTCTTTGGGCAATCTGAAATTTGAATCCATTAGCTTGCAGGTAACCTTAGCTCGCTAATTCATGTGTGGTTACAGTTAGCTAAAATCTCTGAAAGATTTCTACAGGGGCTTCTAATTAAACATATCCTCCTTGTTCCTGTTTGGTAGACTTAACTACATATATCTTTAGATTAAATTTCTTCTCAATAGCTGCTGCTGCTGCTAAGTCGCATCAGTTGTGTCCGACTCTGTGCGACCCCATAGACGGCAGCCCACCAGGCTCCTCCGTCCCTGGGATTCTCCAGGCAAGAACACTGGAGTGGGTTGCCATTTCCTTCTCCAATGCATGAAAGTGAAAAGTGAAAGTGAAGTCGCTTAGTCGTGTCCAACTCTTAGCGACCCCATGGACTGCAGCCTACCTGGCTCTTCCATCCATGGGATTTTCCAGGCAAGAGTACTGGCGTGGGTTGCCAGTGCCTTCTCCATCTTCTCAATAGATTTGGCCCCAAATTCCAGCTGATGAGATAATTTTGGATTCAGCCCCCCAAATCTAGCCAGTTCCTCTTTCTCAGCTTCAGACCTCCCTCAGATTTTGTCAGCATACCCACTTGCTTCTTTGTTGGAGATGTTGACAGAGCAATGGCAAGTAAGAGCACTTCAGTTCATCTTTGGGACCTTCTTGCCTTGAATTGACATAGGCCCACTAGTAGATCCCTTTGGGTAAGAGTTCCTCTAAGGATTTTCCTCTTTAGTTTTTTTTGTCAAGCCATGAGGCAGACTGGAGAGATGTTTTCAAATGCCTTGCTAAAATCTTGGCACACTTGTGAACAGATGTCGATATGATTAGGCTGGATGAACAGAAAACGTGTATAGCCAGATCCATCTCTAAAATAAACCAGTTTCCACATTGCTTTCGATCTCTTCCTGTTTTGTTTTCCTTAAGACTTAATCCCTGCAAGTTTTAATTGAGGTGAAGTTAAGAAGTCGGCTGAGGGTCTGGTCACTGGGTCCAGGGAAGAGGGCTAGAAACAAGTGGGGCGGGGGGTGGGGTGGGTCTCTCCCTTGGAGTAAGTGAGAATCTTGCTGGATCAAACAATTAAGTAGCAATGTAAGGAAACACCGCGTGTGCGTGCTAGGTTGCTTTATTCAAGTCCAACTCTTTGCAGCCCCATGGACTGTAGCCCACCAGGCTCCTCTGTCCATGAGATTCTCCAGGCAAGAATACTGGAGTGGGTTGCCATGCCCTCCTCCATAGGATCTTCCCAACTCAGGGATCGAACCCTTGTCTTTTATGTCTCTGGCATTGGTGGGCAGGTTCTTTACCACTAGCGCCACATGGGAAGCCCAAGGAAACATAGATCAAATGCTAAATTAGGAAGAGCAGAGTATAGGCAGATGGTTGGGGAAAAGGACTGTCTTACAACATCTCTGATGTCTTGAACAAGTTTCTGCTCTCTATTCTGAGGCTGTTCACTGTTATTGAAACTTTTCTGCTTTCTTGAAGCAGTGATAATGTTTAACATTTTCCTGAGTACTTATTATATGTCAGGAGATTGGTCTAAGAACTGATCATAACTAATTTGATCCTTTGCACACACCTCAGAGGTGGATGTGTTTCTTGTCTCCAATTTTTGATGAGGAAACCAAAGTGGGGAGGCTCATACCTGCCTGATGAGAGCTCTGATTAATTGCTTCTTCCTTTTGCTAGGACTTGATACCCTGTTTGCTCAGACGGTAAAGAATCTGTCTGCAATGCGGAAGACCTGGGTTTGATCACTGGGTTTGGAAGATCCCCTGGACAAGGGCATGGCAACCCACTCCAATATTCTTGCCTGGAGAATTCCATGGATAAAGGAGCCTGGCAGCTATAATCCAAAAGGTGGCAAAGAGTCAGACACGACTGAGTGGCCAACACTTTTGCTAGAAGGGTAGGCAGGGAGAGACGGGTTGCATTCTGAAAAGAGACCCTGAATTTTTAATCCTGGTTTCTTTTTTATCTAGTTTCCTGTGTAGGTAAGACCCTGGGCAAGTTGCTTCACCTGTCAGACGTTCTCGGTTGTAAAATGGGGCAGGATTGTTTTCTGGATTTAAATACCTCCTCTACAGTAGACACTGAAAGAATGGGCTTGCATGCATGCTTAATCGCCCAGTTGTGTCTGACTCTTTGAGTTGAAGTGGGGTAGTGGACCAGAATGAGGAAGGAAGCAACATCACCCTCCTCGTGCCAGGCCTAGAAGCCCAAGGACTTTGAGATCCCATACGCTGCAGCCCACCAGGCTCCTCTGTCCATAGGGATTCCCCAGGCAAGAATATTGGAATGGGCTGCCATGCCCTCCTCCAGGGGATCTTCCCAACCCAGGGATCGAACCCAGGTCTCCCACATTGCAGGTGGATTCTTTTCATCTGACCACCAGGGAAGCTGTCAAGGGATGGGAACTGTTTATTCAAAGCAATGATAACAATGTTGTTATCAAACCCTCTGCCCAAAGGAGAGATCTGTTAGAATTGCAGAGAAAAGGAACATGTCTGACTTGATAAGTTTTTAAACCCCAGGACTAAGTACAATATTTGTCCTTTATGGAATATTTGTGGAATGGACAGATGGAAGGACTGACTAGGACAGGGATCAGAAGAGTTTCTATAGGGGGAAATCATGTCATTTTCCAGTGGAGAGATTTTTAGCCTTTGTCATCATTCATTCATCTAAACAGTCCTTTTCTTACCCTTACTTTCCACCATTAGTGATGGTAATCATCACCACCTGACTTACATTTCTTGGGAAAACACAGGCAAACAAAGATTTTAACAGGAAAAACTCACCTTATCATTAACTCCTGCCTGTAATCCTGCCAATGATAAAGAACAATGTGCCATCACAGTGTGTCACCACACACAGAGAGCTATGGAATTTTACCCCGTGTTAATACATTGTCTTGAAGATCCTATCATCAAATGGCAATCTGTAAACACGGCTCCTGAACCAAGTGCTGGCACAATTATTTATTCTTCATTTATTTATTCCATCCTAAGGATGGGAATGCTGACGGACACCGCGAAATGCACTACCTACCAATTTATAGGAATTGAATGACAGGCTCTTTGGCAGACTGAAGTAGCTTTTTATTGACACTATCTTTATGTGTCACTAAAGACACATCTGAACTAAATTTATCTTCACTAAATTTCACACCTTAAGTATGTTTGCAGCACCCACTTACGTGACTGAAATGAGAGGCAGTTGTTCATAAAAGCTCCTTCAAAACAAACAAATTAGCATTTAGTTTGAAAGGGTCAGATCGCAAATGGAGGTTTTTAAACAGCCTCACGAACTTTCAAATTGTATGTTTAATATTTTATATGGTTTTATATTTAGATTGGATATTTTATGTAAAGTCTTTTTTCCCTTCTTAGTGCTTGGACCTCTTGAGATACCTTTTCTAGTTGGGTTGGAGAGAACAGTTACACTTAACTTCCATTTGCAGTAAGTAATTTCAATTTAATTTATGTCAAGGGAGATTACCAGAAAGTTCCGGCCTAGTGTCTTTCTTCCCCCACTTAACTACATTGATAGGTACCATTCCTTTGATTCCAGTATATTATTTCTACGTGATAAAATATGATTCCAATGAATTTGCACTTAGCAGCCATAAAAGAGTTAGTTTGGACTTCAGTTTAACAGATTATTTATATTTGCATTGATTCTGCAATCCAAAAATGGAATCCTTCCCCAAATGGTATGGTTTCTTCGAAGATCAGTTTCAATTTTTCTTTAATCAGTTATTTTCAGTTTTGATTTTTCAAACTCACAGGTAATCCCCCAGTTAATCTCCCTTTCCAAGATTTCTAAAAGGAAAGTAATTTGAAGTTACATTAACTTTAAAATATCCTTATGCCAAACACTAATTGATTTAAGGGGGTTGGTTACATAAATAAAAGTCCTGAGAGAGAGAGCTTCCTATGTGTTAAGAGATTATTTTTTGAAATAGCCACAGTGCTTACTCTAGATGTACATATGTGTGTACACATGCGTATTCATTTATGGCACATACAAACACACATATGGAAATGTATGAGGTGCTTTAAGAATCTTGGGACCATCAGAAAAAGGTCAAGTAAAATAAAAAACTTCAAAATAATTCCTGGAATAACAGTGCAACTTCAGTGTTGCATTTCTTTATAAATCAGGTTTACTGAAATTTAAAAGCAACCCAAAGCTTTTATGTTACTTTAAACTTTAGGAACAATCAGATACATCTTCTTTTGACAAAAGAGGCAGCATGTGAATGATCATCTGTCTGTGCTGTACTCGGTTGGGTCTGATTCTTTGCAATCTCATGGACTGTAGCCCGCCAGGCTCCTCTGTCCATGGGATTCTCCAGGCAAGATTACTGGAGTGGGTTGCCATTTCCTACTTGAGTAAATGATCATATTTTTCCTTGAGAGCCTCATTCTTATGGATATAACAGGTGTGTAAGGATATCATCTAGTTCACAGGGTTCTTGTCAGAAGTAAATGAGCTAGTATCACAGAAACCTTTCTAATGAGCCTGGATCATAGCTAACCTGTAGGGAAAGATCATTGAATTCTTATATTGTCACTAGAGCTAGGCTTTCATCCTGGGTCTTATCAGAATCATTTCCAAGTCCTTTGCATGGTACAGAGTGGGAGATTAAAGTAACCCTTTCAAATGTCTGTGACATCACTACAAAGAATCTTTGAACCCTTCTGGGAAGTTTTTCCCTGACATTGAACTTGGCCATAGGTTGTCCTTTGTTGGTGTCTATTTTATTTCTGCCGTATGTCTCCTCCTGTCTGTCTCCACTAACTCCCAATCTGTAGTCCTTCCAAATTCTTACTCTACCACCTAGACTTTGCCAAAGAGTACTTTTCACTTCCTTTTCAGCAGCACAGGAAACTTTTATGATTTGTAAATGGAAGAGGGTGGTAGGTTTGCAAGAGTGGCCTCCAGTGGGTGTTCTGAGATAGCCAGCCCGGAGAGGAGGACATGGAGTCAGAACGAAACAGAACAGGGGGGGAACTGGGCTGACAGTCACCTTGGCGGGCCTCTACTGGGGACTGATGCTGTCAGTCACAGGTGTGAAACTGCCCTCTTGTTCTGTTCGAAGAAACCTTACGCTCAAAATGCTGATGGGTTGTTGTCTCACTTTGTGTGAAGTGTTACACATGGGAAGTTCTCCTCCTCTGCAGAGACAAGTCATGGGCAAGTGGGAAGATCTCCATCGTTTAACTGCATCCTTCTGAGCATCCTTTCTCCTTCTCTCTGGTTGTGTCACACTGTTTGCTACTTCCACCTACTGCAAACTAGGTTTCTGTCAGTCTGCTGTCTACTCAGTCACTCCATCGTCTGACTCCCTGCGACTCCACGGACTGTAGCCCTTCAGGCTCCTCTGTCCATGGCTTTTTCCAGGCAGGAATACTGGAGTAGCTTTCCAGGGGATCTTCCCGACCCAGGGGCCGAACCCGAGTCTCTTGAATCTCCTGCATTGGCAGGCAGATTCATTACCACTTTGCCACCTGGAAAGCCCTTCTCTCAGTAAAGAACTGCCATTTAATGGATACTTGCTATGAGCCAGATACAGTACTGGGGGAGATGGGGCGCATCTGTGGGGTATCCCTTCCCAGCAGGCTAGCTTGGCCGTGTTTATGTGCCAACAGGGTTCCAAGAGGGCAGGACTGGAAGCTGCAAGGATTCTTGCAGTTTTGGCTTGGACTGAACAAATAACAACAGCAAAATGATAACAGTGATAGCAGTAATGCAAATCGCTCTTCTTGGGGGCAAATCTCTTTCTTGTCCATGGAATATGAAAAATGTTTATCATTCAAGGTGATTTAAAAATTATTTTCTAAGCAGTGTCTGTTGTTTTTCAGGCACACGCACTTGGAATGACATATTTTTGGAACACATCCTGCTGATTATAAGGAGGCAATATTTTTTTTCAGATACAGGTTTATCTGATAAACTTATGCAAGTTTATCAGTGCCAATTTCTGTTTACCTTTAGTGTTACTACTTTAACCAGACCATTTAACATGTGATTAAAATCCAATATGCTCTTTCTTCAAGACAGGTATGATTTCAGAAGTGTATCTGCATTTTTGAGCTTTCTTTCAGGATGCCAATAACAGGCACTGACCACATTATTTAAGAACCCAGACTTCAGAGTCAGCCAGACCTGGGGTCCAGCCCCATGCAACCTTGCTGAACTCATTTGCCTAGCTCCAAAATGAAAATGGTTTCTCCATGAAAATCTCTGTGAAGATGAAATGAGAGAGTGTTTGTGAAGATGGGAATGCAAGGGGTGGGAGGCAGCTCCAGCAGTCAGAAAGGTATAGTCACTGTTATTACAGTTACAGGAAATGCTCTAAAAACAGGCCTCAGTGGTGACTTCTTGTAGCTGAAGATTTACACTCACCTTCCACACTGAAGAAATCAGTGATTTACTTGCCTTTCATTGTTGTCACTCAGTTGATCCAGCCCTGAAATGCTTATAGCATGGGGCTCATGAATCATGGATCAACACAAATGTTAGCAAGCTAAGAGAGAGTTTAGCAGAAGTAGCCTGTGTCAAGATAAGGTCTCTGATTTAATGTGCAATTTCTGAAAACCAACCAGCATGTAACTGGCCTTAACCCTACTGAGATAAGATCTTAGGATAGTTGTTTTGCAATTTTAGTAATTGGGGGAGGATAATGTCCGTAATTTCCAGTTAGTATTGATCTAACTACTGCTTTGGTCTAGGATGAAGCCCCTTTGTCTCTATCCAATTTCCTTAGCTCTGGTGTGCACAGTTTAGTTTAATTTTTTTTCTAATATTTATTTATTTATTGTGCTGCATCGGGTCTTAGTCGCAGCATGCATTATCTAGTTCCCTGACCAAGGATCGAACCCAGGTGCCCTGCATAGGGAACATGGAGTCAGCCACTGGCCCACCAGGGAATCCCCAACGTTTAGTTTAAAGCTAGGCTCAGTGATGTGCTGGGTCCACACTGGACAGTTTATTGGGCAGGAAACAGCCAGTGAGCACTGGAGAGTTTCCTTCCATTCTGCTCGTATGGCTTCTCTCATTCTGTCTCTTGCTGTCTTTTTTTTTTTTTTTAATGTTCATTATAGTTGTTTTTTTTTCCCCCAGGTTGATTTATTTATATACTTTGGCCGTGCTGGGTCTTGGTTGCTGTACTTTGGCTTTTCCCTAGTTTTGGCGCATGGGGCCTTCTCAGTGTGGTGGCTTCTCTCGTGGAGCACAGGCTCAGCAGTGCATGCACTTCAGTAGTTGTGGCACGTGGGCTTAGTTGCTCCAAGGCAGATGGGATCATTCTGGACCAGGTATTGAACCCGTGTCCCCTCCAGTGGCAGGTGGATTTTTAACCACTGGACCACCAGGAAAGTCTTCTCACTCTCTCTTGTTCCTTGCTTCTTCCATCTAGTCCAAGCTATGTCTTAAGTCAGAATTGCCATCTCATGAACACTTGCTGAGAACCAGACCCTGTGCTGGTGGGATTTTAACAGACTCCAGGAGGAAAGAAAGCCCCAGACTGGTCCACGTGGCTACAGTGTCCCAAGAGGACAATGAGTGGGAACTGTAAGCTTCTCACAGTTCAGGCTTGAAAGTCTCATAGTGTCATTTCCACTGCATTCTTTGGGTCCACCCAAGTTGTCTGGCTACACCCAGAGTCAGTGAAGAAGAAGATTTCTCAAGATCTTTACATGGAGGGAGAGGATTATCATGACCATGTTGCACAACAACCTACCAAAGACTTAGAGATGGCAGCTACAATTTCCCCACTTGGCTGCATCACTTATGAAGAGACATTTATCTAAGAAATATTAGCTGGCAAAGCATCTAGGATATTAGGTTTTAGTTTTAAAACTTTTTCAGAAAGTTCAGCTCCATCTGCAAGTAGGTGATTAGCACATCCATAAAATTATCTAATTTTCAAACAAGTGTGGTGGAGAAGAACTTTTAGGACATTTCAGGCCGGTAACCTTATTAGAACTAGATGTAGACCTACAGTTGTCTTTAGAATCTTTTAGTCCAGTTTCTTCTCACCTTCTTTCATGAACTTTCCTTCTTTCCCAGTGTGACAGCTGGGACCCACAGAGATTTTAGTCACATGTCCAAGGTCAGGTGGATATTTAGTGCAAGGGCTTCAGCCTCTTTCTGTAACCCCACCATCCATTTGAAAGAATTTGGACAAGAGGAGTATTTAAAAATGCCCACCCACCAAATGTTATCTTCCCAATTTTCTCTATATACAGATATGGTAGAATTCTTAAAACACTTATCTTCGGTGGTGCTTGGTTTGCAAAATCTGTGTTTAAAACCAGCCTTTCTTTATCAAATGCTCAAGGTGTAAATTCAAATGTCAGGGTTCTTTTTCCACCCCCCCACTCCTCACCGCTGCCCCCAGTGCCTTAACACAGTAGGTAGTTTTATAACATGTACCAAATTCTCAGATTCATTTGGGGAAGACTGTGAATTCAAACCCTTAAAAATGTTCTGACTTGAAGCTGGAGAAGAAATCGAGAAGGGACACAACTTTGTGAAGTCGTGGTGGTCCTGGTCTCTCTGGTCTGTTCATTGTTGCGTTTTAGTTGCTTGTGTCCACTCTACAGAGTCTATGGAATATTATTCTTTGATTCCTGGGGAACTGAGAGCCTTTTCAAAGCTTTCATCTGGAGGTACATTTAAAATCATATTTAAAAGCATGTCACTTGGTCTTATTAAGTGTATGCTGTTTGTCTCCATGTAATAAGAGTCACACAATAATAGTAACATAAGAACCGAGAAGCAAATAGTTCAATAAAACCTACCGCAAAAGTCTCCTGAATTGGGCTTGTGGTCTCACAGGGGAGGGTCAGTTGCAAACTGAAGGCCAGAATTTGTAGCAAATTCTGCAGGGTTATTTGTGAGAGGGTATTTAGTCTGTCCTGGTTAAGTAGACTCCTCCGTATTCCCTCAGAGAAATCAAGCAGTTTGTTTTTAAGACCCAGAAGAGCAAAACATCTGCCTGTGATGGGACCATCGGCAAATGTAGTGAACCTGGTAGTCACAGCACTTGCTGTGTTTCAACTCTGTCCAAACAGTGATGGTGTGATTAGTGCTTCAGCAAAAGCTTGGGAACATGCCTCATCCACTTTTGTGGAGAGGTAGGAAGATAACGAAGTAGCTGCTTTCATTGAACGTGGCAAGCCTTGTTGAGGTGTACACCTTTCATACAAAAACCCCTAGATGAACTGCAGTGGAAAATAGGGGTTTGTGATAATTTTGAATGATGTGTGATTGCCTTGATTAGCACTATAGTTACTAAGCAGATAAGCACTTCTTTGTTTTAAAAGGGAACTTGAATTTTTTTTTTTCTTTTTTTACTATAACTGCCAGTTGCTTAATCTCTACCATCTTTTGTCGTTTCAAAGAAAAAAATTTCTACCTAATCTGTGCTTGTCAGTGATGGCAAGTTTTAAAAGTAACTCAAGTTAAAAAAAACAGAAACAAAACTCTTTAGAAGCTATCATTGGTCAAATGTTAGCAGTGGATTTTTCCTTTCAGATAGGTATGAGACGTTTTCTGATTCTGTTTTGCATATTTGCATGTACCTTTAATGTTCCAGAAAGCTAGGCTTCCATATTATTTTGAGTTTATGAAATTATAATAACCTAGTGATAGCTATGGGGTGGTTGAGTGTGGAGGGGATAGATAGGTAACAGAAAAATGGCAAGCAGCATAAATTGTACATTCTTATTTTTTAAAAATAATTTATTTTTGGTTGGCCTGGCTCTTCATTTCTGCATGGGTTTTTCTCTTACTTGTGGTGACTGGGGGCTACTCTCTAGTTGTGGTGCTTGGGCTTCTTATTGCGGTGCTTTCTCTTGTTGCAGAGGACAGGCTCTAGGGCGTCGGCGTCAGTAGTTGCAGCAGTGGACTCAATAATAGTTGGGGCTTCCAGGCTCTAGAGCACAGGCTCAGTAGTTGTGGCTCATGGGCTTAGTTGCTTCTTGGCATGTGGGATCTTCCCAGATCAGAGATCAAACCTGTGTTCTCCCGCATTGGCAGGTGAATTCTTTACCTCTGAGCTGCCAGCAAAGCCCATACATGCTTATTTTTGCCAATAGTCTAGTATACAGTTTCCTTGCTTTCTTCAATCCACATATGGAACTTCTCTTCCTGAAAACACTGGTCCAGTTGGACCAGCTTCTTGTTTAAAGCTTTCTGTACCTGCCTCTTTCCAGTAGACAAAAAACACAGAGAGACAAAAACAACAACAAAAAAATCACACTTTCTAAATTGGTCCAAATCATTCTTCCCAGGTCACCCTTATTTCTGTTACTCATGAATGCCTCACATCCCTAGGCTATTAACATGCTATTTTTTTCTGTTTTGAATGCCCCGAGAATCGCCTCCTTCTCCCCCAGCTGGTAACATTCTGATGATTCATGTAGACTTGGGTCACCTGCCCTCACTCTGTTGAGTCTTGAGATCATGCCCCAGGTGACGCTGACCGGGTCAGTTCCTCCTCTGCTTCCTGAGCCCTTGAGGGAGCCTTTTGTAAAGCATGACTTGTCCTGTGTTGGGAGTTTGTGTCTGCAAGTCTGCCTCCCTCCCGCGGATACAGTTTATCATTGGAACTGTAGGCCAGTCAGGACTTGACACATACTGACCCTCTGCCTAAATATTGCGCAAGGCATTGAATGGCCTGCAGTGGAATAGTTTAGCAGACCCCAGATGGTCTTTTCCTGGAACCCATGTCAGCTGCAGAAGGATTGTGGAGAAGTAGAGGCCATCATGACCAGGAAGCGGAGAAAAAAAAAAATCAGTGGAAGGGTATAGATGTCTCCTTGCTGTTCACTTGCTCAGTCGTGTCCGACTCTTTGTGACCCCATGGACTGCAGCACACCAGGCTTCCCTGTCCTTCACTGTCTCCTGGAGCTTGCTCAAACTCTTTTCCATTGAGTCAGTGATGCCATCCAACCATCTCATCGTCTGTTGTCCCCTTCGCCTCCTGCCTTCTACCTTTCCCAGCATCAGGGTCTTTTCTAATGAGTTGGCTCTTAGCGTCAGGTGGCCAAAGTATTGGAGTAACCTCTAAAAATGAATGAATGCAACCTGAGAATTGTTTCTGTTGTTGTTGTTTTAATGTATTTTTTTTTTTAAAAAATAAAACTCTACCGTTGTAAGTCAGGGACTTTTCCAATGAGTCAGCTGTTCGCATCAGATGACCAAAATACTGGAGCTTCAGCTCCAGGATTAGTCCTTCCAATGACTACTCAGGGTTGATTTCTGCTAAGATTGACTGGTTTTATCTCCTGATAGTGGGAAAGATTGAGGGCAGACGGAGAAGAGGGCGTCAGAGGACGAGATGGCTGGATAGCATCACTGATACAATAGACATGAACTTGGGCAAACTTTGGGAGATGGTGAGGAACAGGGAGGCCTGGTGTGCTGGAGTCCATGGGGTTGAAAAGAGTCAGACACAACTGAGTGACTGAACAGCAACATCCATTGTAAGTCATTTTTTCTTTTCTATTTTCCTGTGGAAAGTTATTTTCCATCATCAAGGTAAAAATACTTGGGAGTTTGGAAATTTTAAAATCTAATCAAAGCATTTACTCATTTTACCTAGTTACTCAGATTTTTTGTTCTATAAAGTGGAGATAATGTCCTTGCTTTTCCTAATTTATCTTGAGAGAGACAGAATGGAAATATTTGACCTCCAAATCTACTGTGTAGATGAAGAACTCAGTTTATTGGACTTTTTGTTAGAAACCGGCCTGTGCTTTTAAAATCTTGGAATGTTATTTGGCTGATCAACTAGACATATGAGTATTTTACCTCATGTGCCTCCTTTAGCTTCTTAGACTCTCCAGAGACCTAGTCAGTCCTTCCCCCCACCCGATGAAGAACTGAGCCCGTCATGGGGAATTTATCTTACTTTACAATTGAACATTTGGGTAGAAAGCTTGGGGTATTGAACCTTGTGGGTTATGAAATGGTTTTAGGTGTGTAATGAGCCACACTACGAGTCTATACAGATGGAGAATTTTATTAGCACGTTTTCTAGGAGACGTAGTTGCTGCTTACTCTTGAACGGAACCAAACACAAAGTTTCCAAATTGCATTGCATACAACCCCCAGCTTAAAGACTCTTGATTTATAAATGTCTCTCTCTCACTGGCGTGGCTGCCAAGGAATCCCCTTCCCAGCTTTGGTAGAATGTGCTTTTAATTTTGGCATGAATTGTTTGTGTTGATAATAATAAAACATAACAGTAATTTGAGCCTCTATTGAATGTGCGCTCCAGCCCCTCTGCCAAGTGTTTTGCAGGCAGGGTTGATTTCATTCTCACTACAGTGCTCTTACAATGACTGATTTTAGCCGAGGAAGCCAGGGCAACGAGGAGGGGAGTAAACTGTGGCCCCAGTTGTCCGGCCACAGTTTGCAGACACAGACTTTTTGTGGAGTTTCCGTGTGTGTCTGCTGCTGCTCCTTGCTTGCAGGCTCAGGCATCTTGCCTGAAGATCATGTTTGTTTGAGAACATCCGCTGTGTAGCCATTTCTGCTTTTCCTCTCACCTTCTCATGATGTAAAGAAAGAAAATGATACCAGGCAGTATTTTTGATAATAACAAGCAGATGTATTTTCATCAAATAGCTCTCCTTGGTGAAGAATAATAAATGTGCTTCACGGACTCTGATGCTGTGATTTTTACCTGGGGCAGCTGAGCTGGGTGGTGTTCCCTCTTGTTCTTGGACGTGTTGATACAGCCTCTTAATTGCACAAGGTATGTACCTGTTAATCACTTCTCCTTTGACATGATGGCTGTGCTATATTAGGACCTGGAAAATGTAGGCATTTTTAGCAACCCCAAATGTTAATGACCCATATCTGCTGAGACCCCTCAAAACCACAGGTCACCAACTCAGAAACATCCTAGGGTGAAACAGCTGGGAAAACTCAAACGTCATATAAAGGTAATCTCTTTGAGCCTGCGAGGCCCTTGAGTACTGGCTTCTTAAGAACACAGCTTGCTGGCAGCAATCTCGAATGTTCTCCTGGCCCTAGCAGGTGTTGTGAGTGGAGTACAGGGTGGGAACTGAGGTGGTTGCCCTGCAGGAGAGTGGGGCTGGGGCAGAAGGGGTGCGGGGTTGGGGGGACAACAACAAGATTATCAGGTCTTTCACGAGAAGTTGGAAGTATGGAATTTTAGAGGAAATCTCCCACTTTTCAAAAACTGAAACCAGTTCAACCATTTGAAAAAGTTGGGGGTGGGGGGAGTGGTGAGGGGCGCAACCAAACATGCCTGTGGGCCAGAATCAGCTTGCAGGAACCAAGCTTGTGACCACTGGTTTAAGGCATGTTGATAAATGAACTTACGGGTAGTTGACTAGATGGAATCTGAGAAAGATTTATCTTTCAGGTAAGAAGGAAGTCACTTAGGCATTATTGCTCAAGAGTTGTTGAGTTGCAAAATATTGGAAACTTGGCCGTCTTGGGGCGCTGGTGGAGAGCCATCAGGGATGAGGCTGATACTTTGTGAAGACCTGCAGGGGTTCAGTATGGTTCTAGTGTTTGGATGGGTCATGTGTGTGGGGCTATAGAAACATGTTCTCTAATGAACAAGTTTTTGGTCCCTGTGTCCCAGTTGCATGAAATTATAAGTGATTTCAAAGTGGATCAGTAGTAGGCACAGGGGCTGTGGACTGAGGTCTTATCTCTGTATTATCCTATTTATCAAATAAATTTCAGACAAAGAAGCAGAACCATGGTGAGTGTTATGGAATTAAGGAATTTTTTTTTTTTTTTTAATAGAAATTGGCTGTTTCTTGAATATGAGAGAAGCGAAGGCCTTGAGGGGTGGTGGGGGAGACAAAGGATTTAAAGAAAGTTCTACCTGGTCTTGAAAAGGGATCATACCGGAGAAGCCCATGAGAGTTCTCTAAAAATTGTTGTGGTTGCCACCTCTGTGGTCTACAGTCAAGTGTCTAGTGGTGGCTGGGCCACTGTTACTCAGTAGGGCAAATTAACGGGGAAGACAAAGATGTGAGAGCGTAAGCAAGGACACGCTGGGCCTTACCAGGCACCTTCCATCTGTCCATTGACCCTCTGAGAATCATGGACTGAACTTCACTTCTACTTTCCAAATCTTATGCAAGCTCCTCATATGGCCAGCTATCACTGGAGCGTAGTGGGAAGGGTATTCTACCAAATTAGGGCTCCCAGCTAACCAAGTTGACCTATGTACTGTCAACGTCCCCTGTGACTAGGAATGACTGCATCCTCAGAAGTGTGTACTGAGAACTGCTGAATTCTCTCCTTTGCCCTTAAAAGACTCCTTGCTCTGAGATAAGGAACTCAACTACCCATAAGTTCATTGGTTTATCTGAAATAGCAGATTTAGGGACTCCTGCTTTTGGCAGGCCAAAGGAGGTGCTTTTCTGTTTAGGATCCTTCCAGAATTTTATGAGTCATCCTTGTGTATATTAAGGTTAATTGTTTTATCTGATCTTCCTGGAAAATTTGAGTCTGGTGGGCTGGAGAAAAGAGGTGGTATTTGGGAGAAGCAAATGTAGAGATGCAGAGAAGCAGAGGGGAGAAGGAAACTTGAAGATTAGGTTGGGGGAAGCTGAATTCAATTTTGCTTTGGGCCAACACACATAAATTTGCTACCTTATAGTTTTGTCTACCTGCCTGCCTATTGTCTGCCTGACAATCAGTCAGACCGCTCATCCATCCATCAGTATCTATTTCTATTAATTCTGATCCATGTCCATACACTTTTCTATGTATGTGTCTATCTGAATTTGTTTGCAGTATAATCTGTATCTTGCTATAAACACATACATCAAAAGCTTTTCAGTGGAGACTTTTATGGGTCTTTAACTATCTTATGTTGAAAGAATTTTGTATCAATTAGATACAATAATCCTCTTTAGAGAGAAATTTCAGTTCTAGAAATTCTCACACAACATAAACTTAAAACAGTCTTAGATGTCAGCCTCTTTTCAACCTTTCAGTGAGATAATTGGTTTCTCTCCATTTGAGGAGATGCAAGGATAAATGAGAACTCCAGCTTCCTAATTTGTCTGCCCTTTGTCTGACTACAGAGTTGTTACAGAATTACATACTTGCAGTTGAGGGAAGCATGTTTGTAAGTTTATGGCTGAAGTTGGCAGTTTTTGAGAAAGTGTGGGCTGCTTTTAGGTGATACTTCAGCTTCTTATTGAAAAGTTGGCTACTTCTTGACTGGTAGGCAGCATGACTGCTGAACAAGATAAGGGAAATTACTTTCAATCCTTAGAACGTTAATTTGGAAGTTACCTAGTGCACAGCAACCAGTTTTCCCTCCTTATTTCTTACCACCGCAACCAGGTTTTTCTTTATCACCTACTTGCAATTTGGTAGATGCCTTTTCATCAGTTTTGCTTGCTGCAAAATTGACCAAACTCCATCTTTCCTCCTGATGTTAAATGTTCTGATGTGTATTGATGTCTTTGTGTATGTGGGAGAGGGGAGGGTTGTGTGATGAAGAAGTGTGGAGAGATGTGCTATCTTCAAGGAACATTCTCCCAAAACAGCTAAGCATTCTGAGTAGAGATAGTGGTTTGCTCAGGTGAAGATCATTTAGAATATTTTAAGAGAGCAGACATATAGTGAATTCCTCCACGTTCTGGGCACTGACCTGGGTACTTGGCCCTCTTAGGTACTCTGTGGGAAGGTTGCCTAGTTGTCATGGCCCAGGTGCAAAACAAAAGAATGGAAGTTGAACAGTTGTGAATTCGACTCATCACATTCATTAATTTACCATGTATTTATTGAGCATCTGTTCTGTGCCTTAGGAATTGAGCTGAGTGCTGAAAGGTTTAGTGGTGAGCAGAGCTTACAGTGCAGCTGGGGAACAGACAGTAATCAAATGATTATACGAATAAATACATACACTCATTACTATGGTAAATGCTCTGGGGAAGAGGTGGTTAGGTGTTGCAATGGGAGCACAAATTGGGAGCGTAAGCACAGAGGTTGTTTAGAGAAAGCAGGGCTTTGGGGTGGAGATAAACTCGGGGAATAGACTAGTCTGTCTGCCATGTCTGCATTAAGCCATCCTGTAGCTGTGGTCAGATGTGCTGTGGTCAGAAAAAAGAGTGTCCTTGAGGATATTCTTGCTTCAGATCCCAAGGCCCATTTGGAGGAAACTAGGTTGCACCTCTGGGGCTTCCCTGTTGGTTCAGTAGTAAAGAATCAGCCTGCAAATGCAGGAGACTTGGGTTCCAGCCCTGAGTCAGGAAGATCCCCTGGAGAAGGAAATGGCACTCCACTCCAGTATCCTTGCCTGGGAAATCCCATGGACAGAGGAGCCTGGTGGGTCACACTCCATGAGGTCGCAAAGTGTCGGACATGACTCAGCAATTAAACAACCACTAAAGTCATCCCTCCAGTGCTCTTTGGTCCCAGGCATAGCTGACTTGTCATCTGAGGAGTGTCCAGGCTGACAGAGTCAGCCTCCCGAGCTCTCCAACCACACCTGCCAAGCCCACCAGCTGCTTTGTTCCCAGGCAAGGTAGGAAACTCACACAGAGATCCCCTCCAGGCTCTCTTCTCTAGTAGAGCTCCTTGACAATCTGTCCTGTCCTAGCTTTTCTTTTTTTTTTTTCTGATTTCATCGATGTCGAGTCAGGTGCCTGTCCTCTCTTTGTGGAAAGCTTACTGTTTATTTGGACCAGACCGCCCACTCCAGGATCCCTTCCTGGTTTCCTGGCAGATGCTCTGTTGTTCAGTTGCTCAATCGTGTCGGACTCTTTGCAACCCCATGGACTGTAGCACGCCAGGCTCCTCTGTCTTCCACTATCTCCCAGAGTTTGCTCAAACTCATGTCCATTGAGTAGGTGATGCCATCCAACCATCTCATCCTCTGTTGCCCCTTCTCCTGCCTTCAATCTTTCCCAGCATCAGGGTCTTTGCATGTGTCGGCTCTTGGCATCAGGTGGCCAAAGTATTGGAGCTTTAGCTTCGGCATCAGTCCTTCCAATGAATATTCAGGGTTGATTTCCTTTAGGATTGACGGGCTGATGCTCACCCAGGCTCAAATAACACATGTTTCTTCTTCACCTGGGGCCAGCTGCTTCTCTTTCAAACACTCCCTTTTTAGACTTGCCTGCACATGTGCTGGTACAAGAGGTGGATATTAGGGGCTGGGTAAGTTGGGGAGGGGAGGTGTCAGGTAAGTAAATCAGTAACACAGAGCATTTATCACAGTCTTCATAGGAACTAGATGGGTTTCACTAAATCCATTCATTTCCTTTTTGCTGCTGAGTGAATAATCAGGTGACTCAGTGAGAGCTACAGGTTCGAAGGTTGCAACATGTTCTCACTCGTTCTGTCCTATTAGACCTGGGAAAGAAGCTTCCATTGTGTGTGTTTTTAGGCACAATGTGTCAACTCTTCTGAGACTTTTATTAAATATTTTTTTCTTTCCTCCAAAGAAGGCATGGTTTATAAAACCACAAGAAATACTGTTAGATCCTCTTTTTGTTTACTGTCTGCCTTCGAAGTGGTTGAGTGATCACTTACGGTAAAAGTCAGTCTAGAGGAATTTGGCACAAATAACAGGAATTCTGTGGTGGCTCAGATGGTAAAGAATCTGCCTGCAATGCACTCCTGCATTGGACCCAGGTCCAATTCCTGGGTTAGGAAGATCCTCTGGAGAAGGAAATGGCAACCCACTCCAGTATTCTTGCTTGGAGAATCCTATGGACAGAGGAGCCTGGAGGGCTACAGTCCATGGGGTCACAAAGAGTCAGGCACTACTGAGGCACTGAAACTTTCACTTTTCTTTGTTTAAAGGCTTGATGGGGAGGCTTAGTCGTCGTTTAACAATAGATATTCATATTAACAGTAATCTTATCCCATATTTATTGAATACTTATACATTGGGTACAAGGTTACGATTGTATGTAATCATCATCATTTAATCTTTACAACAGCCCTAGGAAGAAAGTCATGTTACCTTGATTTTATACATCAGGAAAGTGAAATAAGGTTAAATGATTACTAAGCTGCTACTGCTAAGTCGCTTCAGTCGTGTCTGACTCTGTGCGACCCCATAGATGGCAGCCCACCAGGCTCCCCCGTCCCTGGGATTCTCCAGGCAAGAACACTGGAGTGGGTTGCCATTTCCTTCTCCAATGTGTGAAAGTGAAAAGTGAAAGTGAAGTCGCTCAGTCGTGTCCGACTCTTGGCGACCCCATGGATTGCAGCCTACCAGGCTCCTCTGTCCATGGGATTTTCCAGGTAAGAGTAGTGGAGTGGGGTG
Source organism: Giraffa tippelskirchi (assembly GCF_054371585.1). Lineage (NCBI taxonomy): Eukaryota > Metazoa > Chordata > Mammalia > Artiodactyla > Giraffidae > Giraffa > Giraffa tippelskirchi. The sequence continues at coordinate 32,649,206 of NC_137280.1, read as the reverse complement.
CTAAGGGATGGGTCCAAATGACAAGACACACCATCTTCCTGGAAGAACGTGTTTCTAGCTATTTCTGCAACATGAGTTCAATAAGAGAGCATGGTTTGGTTTCCCATCTCCATTTCTGTATGCTGGAAAGAGGGTTCAAAATTTAATACAGTTTTATGATCTGGCGAAGTGTTTCCCTGGATGTGAATGAATTTGAAAGAGAATGGCAGAACTTCCTGGTGGCCCAGTGGTTAAAAATCTGCCTTCCAGTGTAGGGGATGCGGGTTCCATCCCTGGTCGGGGAACTAAGATGAGGGGCAACTAAGCCTGCTCGCCACAACCAGAGAAAGCCCGGGCATCACAATGAAGAGCCAGCATTTTGTAGCTAAGACCCAATGCAGCCAAATAAGTGAAAAAAAAAAAAGAGAAAGACAACTTGTACTTAGATGGATGTTCACAGCAACTATTTGTAGTAACCCTCAACTAATTACAACTCAAATATCCCTCAACATTTGGATGGAGAGACTGTGACATAGTCATACAATGGGATAATATCCAGCAATGGGAGGGAATGAACTATTCATACACACTAACATGGATGTGTCTCAAAATATTGTGCTGAATGAAAGAAGCTGGAGTGGGGGGGAAACAGTGTATGTGCTATATGATGCCGTTTATTTAAAATTCCAGGAAATGCAAGTTAAGTTACAAGGACCAAAAATAAATCAGTGGTTGCCTGGGAGTGGCTGGGACTGATGGTAAAGCAGAGGACCAGGAAGAAAGTTTCAAGGGTGATGGCTAGATCATTAACTTGATTTTGGAGTTGCTTTCATGACCGTGTATATGTGTCAAACTCTCCACAAGGTGTACAGTTTAAATATGGGCAGTTTATGGTGTGTCAATTATACTACCATAAAGCTGCAAAAAATATATGCAGCAGGAGAAAGCAAAGAGAATGGTGTAGATATGTATGGGGGAAATAAAAACGTGTATGGTGGAAACCTCATTCACGGAGTGGCCGCTGAGCCCTAGTGAGGTCATTATTGTCAGGCCAATCCTCCAGTGGGTGGATATTGAACATTCTGCCAGGTATTTTGGGAAAATTGGATGTGTGTGTAAGACACACGGTTGCCTGAGCCTGGCGATAGTACCTCTTCAGAGAGAACTCAACCTTTTCCATCAGTTGGGTGTGGATTTGAATCTGGGCTCTTCTGCTTCTTTAGGATGAAGCCTTTGAACTCCCTTAACTTCTCTGAGCTTCAGTTTTAGTTATGGAGAAAACAGAGGACAGTATCTTTACTTCAGGGTTGCCTTTTGTGAACCTAAATAAGTATCATATGTTTGGCCAAAGTCTGGGTCCCATGGTAGGAATGCAATGGCAGTGATCATTATTATTAACCCCATGAGTTGGTGGTACATAGTAACTTCTAAACCAGAGATGCAAATTCTAGCAGAAGGAACCAGTTACTTCGGGCTGGTCTTCTCAGGCAAAACCTCGCTTGAAATAGCTTCTGATGGGAATGTCTTGGCCGTCCAGTGGTTAGGACTCCGAGCTTCCACTACAGGAGGCTTGGGTTTGATCCCCGGTCCGGGAACTCAGATCCCACAGGCTGTGCAGGAAAAAAAAAAAAAAAAAAGCTTTTGAAGGCTGTACAGGAGTTAGGCAGATGGCATTAGCTGAATAAAAATGCAGAGGTGACCCGACATGAATTAAGTTTTGACAAGGAGGGTAAGGTGGGAAGAACAAGAAAGACTGCTTGTTAGGAAAGATGATTTCCCAGCTAGTTTTGGATGCAAATAGCATGTAGACTTGAAAGTGAGGGTGAAGAGAAGAAATGTAGGTAAGAAAGGTCTGTGTCATGTGGGTTCTTATCTGATCATTCTGCGTTATTGGCATTTTGGTCTGGATAGTTCTTTGTTGTCGGAGCTGCCCTATACACTGTAGGCTGTTTAACAGCATCCCTGGTCTCTGTGGACTAGATGCTAGTAGCACTCTGGCAGCTACCCAGTCATGACAATTCCAAGTATCTCCAGACTCTCAAGTGTCCCCAGGGGCCACTGAGGATGTGTAGTGGTTAGACCAAGCATCATGAAGATGATATTTTCTTTTTCGTGTTGGGAGGGAGAAAGGATTGAAGCTCATACAGTGATAGAATAAACCATTCTAGCTGTAGAAGTTTATTTTAGCAGAAGTGGAACAGTTCAGAGCATTGATCAGGTGTCAGAACTGATTCGGATCCCGGCTCCATCACTTACAAGCCGCGTAGCCTTTGACAAATATCCTATTTGTACTTCAGTTCCCTTACCTGTAAAATGGGGACAATCATGGTACCTTCCAATAGAGTTGTTGTGAGAATAAATAAATTGTAACGGAAACCATGAATTATTTGCTTGAAGAAAACAGCCTAGCGCTTCTTCCTTTATTCAAAAGACTTTGAAAAGCACCTATGGGAAGACAGTGGTGTCTTCCTGTCTCTAGGCTTCTTGAATTGATTTTTAAAGTGTCCATCTCTTGAAAAGACCAGTTAAAAAATTAGTCTTAAAAGAAAGCATTGAAAGATAAATGTAGAAACCGGTACTTTGTCTCCACACTGATTCTTTCTCCCTGAGCCCGTGGATGGATCCTTGTGTTACTTTGTAGGTGCCAGATGTCCTTCAGCAGAGCAGACAATGATACCTAAGGCATGAAGTGGCTATCATTGAGGTGAGTGGCTGCGTGCTGGAAGAGAACTTCTGCAAGTGGCCTTGGCCCCAGGGAAATCTCCTCAGAACTGAAGGAAACCCTTTGCAGACACAAAAGCAAAAACATGAAAGGGCTCCATTCCAATGGGATTTTTCAGTGACAGTGGAGACCTGGGATGATGGCCAGATTGCCTCCTCGGACCATTTCCCAACCCGGGCCTTCTGCTGCTGTTATAACTTAGGAAATGCTATTAGGGATGTGTCAGGCTTCAACAAATGAGAACTTCCTCCCCGCCACTTCAGCAGCGCGAGAGCAGCGTAGAGCCTGGCAGAATGACGGATGCAGTGGCTTATCAAGGTCATGAGAGGCAGCTGGCCCCATTGTAGCCCGCTTTCAAAGAAGGCTCCCCTAGCACTGCTACAGTCCAGGGTTCTTGCCCACATTCCTCACATTCCAAACACAGAGGAAGTACCCTCCTGCTGGAGTGATGTCCTCCGGGGGAAAGACAGATTATTTTTAAGCTCTTGTGTAGCCTTCACTACAGACAGATGGGCATCCTTTGTCCTAAATAGAGGCTATTTGATAACATTTTGCTTCTTGTTATTAACTTTATTTACTCATCTCATGAATCTAAAGTGTTTTGGGGACAGAATTTGAAATGTTCCAAAACAAAGGGAGAATCATTTGGCCCAGTATTTCTTTCCTTTGGAGAGGTGAATATTAAATAGGGTTTAAAGATTTTTTTTTAACCTCAAAAAGTTGAAGCTAGTTCTGGGGCTTAACATATATCATTCTGTGAGTACATTGCTTCTATAAGTCCAGTTGTCCTAAAAGTATGCAAACTCTTCCCAATAATTCAGGTTCATTTGACGTGTGTGTTGACTTTATTGGGGTTAGGGTTGAACTGAAGGAGAAAAACTATAGAAATACAAGCAACCTCGAAAGAAAAAAATCTAAATAGCAGATAATGCAGTGTCAGGGGCTGGGAGTTTTCTACATTCTTTCTGTGTGCTGTGGTGGGGAAGACTCTTGACCCGTCCTAAAGTGGGAATGAGGTTTTCAGCAACATTTTACTTCCATAAAAGCTCAATGTTTGTCCCTGTCTTGCTGTTCAGACTTGTTGATTGAAATTAAAAAAAGTGCAAAAATTAAAAAAAAAAAAAAGAATCCCAAGTAGGAGGAGGGAATGTCCCAAGGATTTTTTTTTTTTTTGATAGTCTTTCCTAAACATTTCAAAACTGATTGACAAAGAATAACAATTGACCATATTCCCTACTGGCTAATGTTTTGTGGTACCTTAGTCTCTGAGTTCAGAGGAGTAGTCTTAATCATGTTGTTGTTTAAGTTGCTCAGTCATGTCCAACTCTTTGCAATCCCATGGACTGTAGTCCGCTGGGCTCCCCTGACCATGGGGTTTCCCAGGCAGGAACACTGGAGTGGGTTGCCATTTCCTCCTTCCTAACCCATTTGATCTTCCCATTTGCCGTTTGATCTTTCCAACCCAGGGATCAAACCCACATCTCCTGCCTTGGCAGGTGGATTCCTTAATCAGGTTCACTTGCAAATCCTTTTCCCATTTTTTTTTAATTAAAATTTTTTATTGGAGTTTGATTTACAATGTTGTGTTAGTTTTTGGTGTACAGCACAGTGAATCAGTTATACAGGTACACATATTCACATATGACCTTGTTCTAGAAAGACACTTGAAGGGGCAAACACTCCTGGTTTCTAAGTTTTTTTTTCCTCTGTTTTCCTCAAAGTTGTTTTTGACACTTAGAAATGCCCCCATCCCCTAGCTAGCATTTACTTTTCAGGAAGCATGCGGTATGGTAACCACCTTTCCAAAGGCCAGTGGCAAGGCCGGGTTTGACTTCAAAACATGGTTACATTTATACTTTCTGTTGGAAATGCATAGCAGAATATAACAGGCCAGCCATGTGGAGAAATAAAGCCAGAAGAGACAGTAGATTTTTAGGAGCAATTTAGAGCATGACTGATCTTCCTGATAACTGCTGGTATAGTGTTTATAGCTGATTAGGTTTACCCACAGCAACTAGCCAGAACTCTGTGTTTGGAAAAATCATGGGAGAAAATACACTGATAAGTTGGTAAGTTAACTCCACACTCTCAAGGGAGGAAATCAGCCTGTCCTTGAGAACCTGAAAAAATGTTCATAATGTAATATGTCTTGTTCATCTCTGGCCAGGGTCACCTTTGTTTTCCCTGCCCAATGACATCATCTCTCTACTTTCTTTTCCCTGCTTAACCAAATTTTCAACCGATTTTATTCAGTCTTCTTTTCCCATCAGAATAACAGAGGCTATTGTGCCCAAGAAGCAAACTTAATTCATAGGATGCTTCAGAGATCTAAAAAAAGAGATGATTTTCAAGGTTGTATGCTAGTTTGTGAACTGAGTTCATTTTAATTAAACATCACTATATCTGCATGTACTGATTGTGGGTTCTCTCTCTTCCTCTTTACCTACTCTGAAATGAATCAACATGTTATCTATGAATGCCGTAGAGCAGGGCTGCTAAACTACGGCCTGTGGGCTTAGAATGACTTCCACATTTTTAAATGCTTAAAATAACCAAGAGAAGAAAAATGTTTTGTGACACATGAAAATCACCTGCGATTCCAGTGGCAGTGTCCACATGTAAAGGTTTATTGCAACCAGGCATGTGCATTCATTGACTTACTCTCTCTGGCTGATCTCTTCTTACAGTGGTAGAAGTGAGTTGTAGCAATAGAGACTTTAAGGTCAGCACAGCCTAGAATGTTTACTCTCTGGTTCTTCATGGAAAAGTCTGCTGCCCCTGGTGTGGAGGCAGATTGAAAACTGAGAACCATCAGTAAGAGAAAGAGCAAAAGCTTTGCTGCTGCTGCTGCTAAGTCGCTTCAGTCGTGTCCGACTCTGTGCGACCCCATAGACGGCAGCCCACCAGGCTCCCCCGTCCCTGGGATTCTCCAGGCAAGAACACTGGATTGGGTTGCCATTTCCTTCTCCAATGCATGAAACTGAAAAGTGAAAGGGAAGTCGCTCAGTCGTGTCCGACTCCTAGCGACCCCATGGACTGCAGCCTATCAGGCTCCTCAGTCCATGGGATTCTCCAGGCAAAAGCTTTAGAGGTAGGCAAGATGGAGTCCATGCCTTTGTTCCTCAAAGTTAAGTCAACTGCATTTGGTTCTACTTCAGAAGATGTTGGTAAAAGTGAAATGAGATAATGAACATAAAGTATGTATATATATTATATATGATGTATATAACTGCATAACATGATTCTTTATATAAATAAATATGTATAGATGGAATGCAATTATTTATAGTATTATATATCTACATCTATTAGTATATACTATGTATAATATATATAAATGACACATAGCTATATTACATCTAGTAGCTACATTATATCTAATAGCTGTATTATATATAATATGTATAATATATTTGTGTGTGTGTGTGTGTGTGTGCACGTGTGCCTCATAGATACTCACCTAGTACTTGTTATCGGTGTTACCAGTTTTTCAGTTTCTTTTTCTTATCCCAGGTCACCTGTTAACAGAACTGTAGCAGAAAATACTCTTTTCCAAGCCCGACAAGAGTTAGAAATGTATTTCTCACTCCTGCCCTCCTCCTCCCTTTATTCATCAGCTTCTTTCTTTGGCCCAGGAAGGCAGTGTCATGCGTTTTACCTTGAGGTGAATAGGTAGGTAGAATTGGTCTGGACCTTGAATGAAAGGAAAGCACGCCAGACATCCTCGTGCCGGTGGAACTTCAAAGAGAGGCTGGACACGGGGGACCTGGAGCACTGCCCTCCAGAGTAGGGGTTCGCACCTGGCGTTGACTTTCGTGTCTCCCTTGAGGGAGGGGGCGAGGGGCCCCCAGGGGTCACGGGACTGCCTCCACCCACCAGCCGTGCTTTTTCCCAGTTAGCAGGCTTCTGGTTAAGCTGATGTGGCTCCTTCTAAACTGCATCTCCTCGGGCCAAAAAAGAAACACAAAGCCACTCCATGTGAAGATGAAGGTTCTTTGGCAGTGTCTTCCTCTGTCTCTTAGCAAGCACTGCAAACAGAGAACTCTCTTCTTTCCTACTTAAGTTACACATATTTCCACCCCCCCCCCTTTTTTTTTTACTTCCAAAGCTGGAAGCCTCATAAGAACGGCATTCAAGTTGGCTGCTCCAGGGATGCGGGGCGTCATGAATGGAGCATTTCTTGTCTTCCTGGCCTCCTTTCCCTTTGTGCTGTCCCTGCTGCGTGTATTATTAGCTACCTTGCGAAGTTGGAACTTTGCCAGCCACTTGCTTCTGGGGCCTGTGGGTCACCATCTGAATTTTGCTGCTTGTCCAGGAAAAAGAGTTCGTTTTACTACTGTTTGTAGAAAAAAAAAATTGAATCAGATTGTATCAAACTCATTTAGGTTATTAGAACATGTGGTAACTCACCTAAGTAAACTGGGAGTAAAGCTGATGCTATGCAATGTGCTCATTGCAGTTGGGTTTTAATACAAATTTTGTCTGGACTGGTGAATGATATGCCCATATGAGCTTTTACTTTTCCTACTGTTTTAAAAAAATAATTATCTTCTATCTTTCTCTTCTTTTAAACATATTTTCATATGACCTACCATTCCTGATTAGTTGGCTATAAAGAGGTTAGAGGGATGTAATTTCAAGCCTTTTGATATATGGCATTTTTTTGGGGGGGGGAATGGATAACAGCTTTCGTTCTTGTTATTGGCTTATGATGATTGTCTGGAATTATTTTATAGATTGTGTTTGGCTGCCAGCATGATACCTGGGTGTGATTAATTTGTACAGCTTGCCATTGGATAAATAATATTCATTCCTTGAATCCTTGTTCAGAAGGGATTAGCCAAATGAACTGGAAACCATGCCTTTGCAGGAAAACTTGCTGTTTGTGATAATCAATGAACAATCTAGTGGTTGGTTTAATTCACTTCTCATAGAACTAGCTGACTCATTGGCACTTAACGCTTTTTAACTTCTTTTGTAGTTTAATCTTGAGTTTCTCACACATCCGCCAATGCTATAGTGGATATAGTTCAGAATTTAACATTTCCCTAGAGAATTTGTGAATTCAAACTGAATACCTTGTGAAAGAGGTTTCAAGAAAGTTGCTTTTCTAATGGGTCTGTTTTTTTCTGTTTTTCTTCTCATAGACCAAACATGAAATAAAGTAAAATAAGCTTAGTTTTTTGGGAAAGGGAGATTTAAAGCAAATATAACATGAAACAAAACACGTAATACATTACAGGTCTCTAGTACTCTCAAAGTCCATAACGTGGCTTTGGGTTTTGATATTGCATCATTTATAGGCTTAATAATTTATAATTAAGCTTTTGCCCTGTGGGAGGGTTGCAGTGTGTTCCACCAGGAGGCAAGGGTTTCTTTCAAATCTCCAGTTCACTTGATTGATGTGTAAGGTGAGTGACTGAAAAATAGAAGGGTCAGTTTGGAAAAGCTTTCTCCCTTCTGGCTGTCCTTTGCCTTTGAATCATTTCCTCCAGGGTTTTGTTCATCTGAACAATGCATTGCCTTGCCCAGTGTGGGGGAGCTGACTTTGTTGCTCATAAAATGTAGTAACATGTCTTTTGGCTACCAGGGAGTGAAACAGAAAAGGTACAAGGTACTAACTCTCCCCCTTCCCCTGCCGTGAGTTTGTGTGTGCATGTGTGTCTCCATGGGCTAGACTCTGCTTCCCCCCCTGAATTTTAGCCTAAATTTCAGTAAAAGTTGAAGGTAGGTTTGTAAGCTAGGTAAATTTGATTTTCAGATAAACAGTGAAGTTTTAAAAAATTATATTGTAGTTATCTGATCATATGGAGTATACCTCTGTCTTTTATCTGGTGGCCCTCAGTGAGTGCTAGTGAGTTAAATTTCTCTATATTAAGGGCCCCCAAGTTGGATCAGGTATTCAGAGAGAACTGTAAGTGGAATGTAAGAATGGGAAAAGAGAATGCCATTTATTAAGCATTTAAAAAATATCAACTCCTTCATAGTTAGTCCTTAGCTTGAGAGATAGATACAGTTAATCTTCAGTATCTATGGGGGATGGGTTCCAGGAACCCTTTGGATGCCAAGGTCTGTGAATGCTCAAGTCCTTTACATAAAATGATTTAGTGTTGGCATATAACCTATGCACACCCTCCCATATACTTTAAATCACCTCTGTCGTTGTTGTTTAGTCACTAAGTCGTGTCCAACTCTTTGCAGCCCTATGGACTGTAGTCTGCCAGGCTACTCTGTCCATGGGATTTTTTTTGGCAAGAATGCTGGAGTGGGTTGGCATTTCTTTCTTCAGAGAATCTTCCTAACCCAAGGATAGAACCCAAGTCTCCTGCACTGCAGGCAGATTCTTTACCACTGAGCCACCAGGATTACTTAAAATACTGAATGCAATGTCAGTACTTTGTAAGTAGTTATAAATTCCGTGTAATTGTTATGAAAATAGTTGCTGGGCACACAGCAAATTGAAGAAGTTTTGCTTTTTGGAACTTCCTTGAATTTTTACATTTTCACGTATTTTTGCTCTTCAGTTGGTTGAATCCACAGGTACAGAACCCGAGGATATGGAGGGCTGAGTGTATTATAAACCCTTTATACCTTTGCTGATAAACATCTTATAATAAATAACATTTATTGCATGCCTTCCATCTGCTGGGCACTGTTCTGAGAAGTTAGATGTATCCTCATTCAGTTCTGACAATACTCCTATGAGGGTTAAGTACTGGAAGAATTCCCATTTTATGAGGGGTAGGGGATTGAGCTGCAGTCCTGTAGCTCGTAAGGAATTGTTTGAGGTTTGCAGGAGAAGGACAAGAGAGGAGCACCTTGGTCCAGGTCACATGATTTGTAATTAGTGGAGCCATGATTCCCAGAAAGTTCCCTTCACTCTGGCAGTTTGTACTTTGACTGCATGCTGGACCCCTCTGCTACTGCTGCTGCTGCTGCTGCTAAGTCGCTTCAGTCATGTCCAACTCTGTGCGACCCCATAGACAGCAGCCCCCCAGGATCCTCTGTCCCTGGGATTCTCCAGGCAAGCATACTGGAGTGGGTTGCCATTTCCTTCTCTCCCTGGAGAGCTTTAAAAACCAGAGATAACTGGAACCCACCCCCAGAGAGTTGGATGTGCTTGGTCTGAGCTTGGCCCGGCTCTCAGAATTTTTAAAACTTCCCCAGGCAATTCCAGTGTGCAGCCAGGGTTGAGAGCAACGGCTTTAGCTCATTTTTTTGGAGTGAGATGAATTGCTCTCCTTAGGAAGTCTAGTCGCCCTATGTGGCCATTCCTTTAGTTCCTCCTCCTCCACAGTAACTCACCATTCCAAATCTGGCAGCTAATTTTTCATGGTTTTTGTTTCTTCAAAATTATTTTCAGGAAGTCCCGGTGGATATATGTTGGGGTATAAACAAGCCACAAAGAAAGACCTCTTAGGGGTATTCTGTTGATGGATTTTTTTCTGACCGATCTTTTCTTTTTCATTCATCCACTAGACTTCCTGGAGGAGGGAATATCCCTTTGTTCCTCATTTGGCTCCAGCTGGGTACCAGGCTGGGTATTTGAGGAAGTCCACAGATTAATAAAACTAAACTGCTGCCCTCCAGGAGTTTTCAATTTTAGAAGGGAAGTATATAAAAGTAATTCTCAGTTTAATTTTCTAAAAGTCACATTGGAGGATTTCAAAGTATTGAAGAATTCAGAGGTGGCGGAAGCAGGGGGCAGTGGAGTGGGGGGTGAGCTCTGCAGTCTACCCGCCTTGATTTGAACTCCTGCCCCATCACTTACCCACTGCCCCTCAGTCTCCTTGCCCTCCTTGGCACAGCAGATGTTCCAGTCCTTTGCTGGGGGCAGGCGAGAATCAGTTCCTGCCTGTGGAGTGAACACAGCTGACATAGCCCAGGATGGAAGCTCAATCAGCATGAGCTGTCATTTTGTATCGCTTTATTTTTTATTTTATTTTTTCTGTGCATCACTTTAAGCTTTCCAGCTGGCCTTAGCTAAATTGATGGGCCTAAAGTACTCATCCTAGGTCACTAACCCCCGTGCTGCAGTCTGTGGGGTCACAAAGAGTCAGATGCAACTTAGTGATTGAATAACAACAACAAAGCATGCTTCCTAGCTCACTAAACTTCCTCTATTAGTCCTTGAATTCACAGGGTCAAGAATTTGCCTTCATTCTGAGTCCATGAGGGGTAAGGAAGATGTGTGAATGGGGGACTGGACATGGTTCTAGAAACTTGTGACCCAGTAGGAACTGGAGTAGGATGTGATAGGGCCTCAAGATCCTGGCTTGGCTGAAAAAGAAGAAAAAGCCAGAAGGCAGCAGGAATAGAAAGAAGGAATGGATTTGGTACAGGGACTCAGATACCTACTGTGCATGGTGGGTGGGGAGGAAGGGGGACTTCCCAGGTGGCACTAGTGGGAAAGAACCCACTGCCAACGCAGGTGACATAAGAGATGTGGGTTCAGTCTCCGCAGGTCAGGAAGATCCCCTGGAGGAGAGCATGGCAACCCACTCCAGTATTCTTGACTGGAGAATCCCACGGACAGAGGAGCCTGGAGGGCTGCGGTCCATAGGGTCACAGAGTCAGACACGACTAAAGCGACTTAGCACGCATGGGGAGAAAGGGACTGAGCTTTCAGTCTGAAGGGAGACATTCACAGATGGACGGCACAGGATGAGAGGCTGATTGTTAAAGAGGAAAGGATGGTGGATGAGGTTCCAGGTAAAGTTACACTGTGGCCTTCATCACAGGCAAAGCAGTGCCACATTACATATTTTCTGCGTGCCCTGACTGCCTATTTGGGGATAACATAGAATCTTTCTCTAACTTTTGCTAGTCTAAGGACTTGAATGAAGAAAGGTTCATACCACTACTAACATCCCATCTGTCCTTTATATTGAGCTTGTACTTTCTTGCCCTGGTGTGTGTAGATCTGAGCATAATATTTTGCATAGGGACTCGATAAATCTTCGATTGCTCTTTGACTAAGGGGGCAGTTTCCTTGCTACTGGACAGTTCTGCAAGCAATCAATACTTATGATATTCTGAGTACGTTTATTTGTAGATGGGAGCTGGAGTGGTAAGGCATTTACTAATGCCACGCTCCACTTATAATTTAGAAACAGAAGGCAGACAACTCGCAAAGACTGTTCCACTAGGGATTTTTAAGGTCACTGGAAAGCTTCCGTTTTTATTGCAGGCTCTGTACTTTGTGAACGATATGTTGAGACTTTTAGGGGATTGTTATGACTTAAACATTTTATCTTTGCCAATGTAGCCAGGATCAAGGGTTGAAAAATTTGTTCTGCAAAGTGCCAGATAGTAAATATTTTAGGCTTTGTGGGCCATAGAGTCCCTGTTGCGGTGACTCAACTCTGCTATTGATACATGACAACAGCCAGAGACCATATATAAACAAATGAGCTTTGCCATGTTCCAATAAAACTTTGTTTACAAATACATGTGGTAGGCTGGATTTGGGCCTCAGGCCAAAGTTTTCTGACTCCTGGCACAGTCCAGTTCAGTTCAGTTGAGTCGCTCAGTCGTGTCCGACTCTTTGCGACCCCATGAACTGCAGCACGCCAGGCCTCCCTGTCCATCACCAACTCCCTGAGTCCACCCAAACCCAAAGAGGTGATGAAGAGGAGATGTTTGAAATAATTAGTAACTCCAACAAATGTGCCCACCATCTCCTCCTATCCTCATCTCCCAAGGTTACCAACAGTTAATTTCATAAAGATATGTAAAGATAGTTTCCTGCAACTGTCCTTCATTTTAATTACCTGTGGGGCTCCCATCTCTGGGCAATGAACATCCTTGTAGGAAGAGAGAGTTTCTGTGGGGGTTTGCGTGAATCTATGGTTTGAGGACTGGTCACCAGGGTTTTTTTTTGACAACAGCAATTTGTTTAAAATGTTTAAAACATGCATGTGTGTACACACACACACACACACACCCGTGCACACGCACGCACACACACACACACACCCCCGCTCCAAACACACACATACATACCCACGCACGCACACACACACACACATACACACACACCCGCTCCAAACACACACATACCCGCTCCAGACTCTGGTTTCTTACTGTAATGAGAAGGAAGGTTTCAGAGGTCAAACGTTGGCTCTATTTCTCATTTGAGATTTTTGTGAGCCAGAAAGCTTCTTCACCAAACAGCATTTTCAATATTACTGGGCTGTGTGTTTTTGGGGGGCTTTTGTGCCTTCACAGAGGTTTTGAAGTGTAACTACACTTCAGGATGAAAACGTGAAGTGAAAATGCTAACGTAGTAAACACCAGTGGTAGAAGTGCTACTATCAGCCTTTCTGCTTGAAGGGTTTTGTGTTTTTGGTGTGTTCGTTTATCTTTTGAAAAAAACCATCAAGGCTGCTTAGTCACTGCTCCCTCCCACCTGCCCAACTGAAGGAAGTTTCAAACCTTTCACCTTCACTCAGAATTCGTGTGAATTATTGGCACCTGCTTGGGGGTTCAGTGAAAACACTTCATCAGCATTTTCTTCAAAAATTCTCACTTTTTTTCTGGCAGTTTTGACTTGATATTTCCAGTTGGTTGTCTTTTCATTGTATTTCTGGTTCTTAATGTTGAAACAATATAGGCTTACCCTTAGAGTGAAAGAAAGAATCAGGACATAAACTATCTGGGCATGTCTAGCCCAACATACATTAAAAAAGAAAAAAAAATATATCTCTCTATATATTATCTTCCACTGTATGGAATGAGATGATGCCACAAAATCTGATGAGTTATTTATTCATCCCTACAAATATTTTTTAAGCCCCGTGTTCCAGATAGTAAGATATAGGAGAGTGAACTAGACATTCAAAACCACTGCCCTAAAGGGACCTGTCTTCTTCTTGGTGTGTGTGTAGAGAAGATAGATGATTCAGTAAATTAACAAGACCTTTTCTGGCTACAGCAAAGTCCATGAAAGGAACAAATTGTCCGTATCAAAGGAAGAAGGCTAAGACAGGGGAGCTGGATGTTCAGGTCATGGTCAGTGTTCAAAGGGTCCTTTATGGAAAATGGATGAGAGCAGAGAGTGGGCAGGCATCTTAGGATCGTTTTGATATTGTTTAATAAAGAATGCTGTAAACGTTGTGTACCCTTCAAATTTCATGTTGAAACATAATCCCCAGTGGGGTGGTGTTTGGAGGTGGGGTCCTTCGCAAGGTGGTTAGGTCATGAGAGTGGAGCTCCTGTAACTGGGATTAGAGTCCTTATAAAAGAGACCCCAGAGAGTCCCCTGGCCTCTTGTGTGAGGGCACAGCAAGAATACAGCAGTCTAAGAACTACAAAATAGATTATCATGAGACACTGAACTCTGCCAGAACTTTGATCTTGTATTTCTCAGCCTCCGAGGACCATTGTCCTCAAGCTCAATGATATATGGTATATACCAATGGTATATGTCCATTGTCACAAGCCACCCAGTTTATGGCATTTGTGTTATAGCAACCCAAGTGAACAAGACAAAGAGTAATGGCTTGACATGGACAAGGCTAACTTCAAATCTCAAATTTACTTCTTGGATGTCCTTTTAGCAAGAAGGAGGAGTAATCTCTACCATGCATAGTTGTTAAGAGGAGTAAAGACAAGCACTGGGTCCCAGGGCATAGTCAGTGCTCAGTCAACAGTAAGTAGCCTTATAAGTGCTCCTCACACTTATGTCCTACGTGTAGGTAGATACTGAGTGAATACAAGTTTGGAAGAAGGGGCATGGCTGATCATAAATAAAAATTAAAATCACCTACTTTAATTAGGCTGCTAGCTGAGAGAGGTCCTGGAGGCTGTGTCAAAGTAAGGGTCAAACAAAGAGTGGATGGCAGGCCTTGATAATTGCTGAGTTCTTTCCCTTGCCTGCTTCCCTGCCTTATATATTTAAACTGAATTTGCACTTTATTTATTAAGGGAGCAAATAAATCTCCAATACAAGTCGTTCTTTCTGTGATTTGTCATTATTCAGCAAATCTTTTTTTTTTTTTAAACATTATGTTTTAAATACTGTTAGGATTTATCTCTCTTCCTCTCCTGCATTAAAACAAAATGCTTTTGGGACCCAGAACTCAAATTCTTTTTGAGTTTTTTTTTTTTTTTTAACTTCCTTTAAAATCTCTTCTTGATATAATGAGATATCTGGAATTGTTTTAAAGGAAGACAATTGAAAGACTAAAAACTGACTCATCCAAGGATACTTAGCCAGCTGGTTATGGAGAAGAGAATAGATTTTGGACCTTTCAGCTTTCAGTGGAGAACTCATATTTGGTTTTAACTAATGTGTAAAATTAGGCAGAGCACACTCAACAGTATGCATGCAGACTACATTGGAGCAGTCAGATCATTAAAGTGTCTGTGTGTAACAGAAAATAAACACAGAGCCCCCTTTTCTGATTTGTTGTAAGAGTGGATTGCTTTTTTTGAAAAGATTGCATCTTTTCACCTGAAAATTATAAAGCACTTGAGAGCAGGCATTGATGTTTAGATGTATGTGTATGTGTGTGTCCATGTGTATACCTGTGCACGCTCATGGCCACCTCTCATGCCTTTCCCTAATGCACACTTGTACATCTCAAGGTCAGTGGGAGGCTTGTTTATTTCATACAGGTGTTTTCCTTAGAATATTCTGGAGAAAAGTTTGAAGAGAGCCATCTGCATTGATCATAAAGTTAGGAAATTTGACCTGTAAAATGATGCTGAGATAGGAATTTAAATTCCCTTAAATTGTCAATTTCTTGCAAGGATTTTTTGAGGCCAGTGTTTCCTATTCTTGCTTGAGTATAAGCATCTCTTGGGAAGCAAAATTTGGATTGCCTGGTTTCTTCCCCAGAGATCGTCATTGACTTAGCCTGGCTATGATAAAGCAGATTCTTAACACAGGAAATTAAGACGGGAAGAAGGTAAAAGTTCACTTGGAAGAAGAGTATTGCAGGAATAGGGAACAGAGTTGGCAAAGTCTTGCAGGTTCAAAAGAGCATTGGAGAAAGGAGTGTTGTGACTCAAGGGTGTAGGTGGTCAGGTGAGGAAGATGAGCCCTAGGAGGTAATTGACAGACACGTGGTCTAGGGCCTTGTGTATAAAGCTCAAGAGTTCTTCATGGTGGGCCTAGTGCCTCATTCAATGTGTATGTTTTTTTGTCCTTACTGATGATCACAAAAGTAACATTTGTCCATTAAAAATGGAAACATTGTAGAATAAATTGATCCCCAAAGCAAAATGTTCCCATAATTCTACCCTGTCCAACTTCAGTGAGATTACTATTGTAAAGTGTTTGGTGAATCAGATGCTATTTTTTTCAGTCACTAAATCATGTCCAGCTCTTTGTGACCCCATGGACTGCAGCTCACCAGGCTTCCCTGTCCTTCACTGTCTCGCGGAGTTTGCTCAAATTCATGTCCATTGAGTCTGTGACACTGTTTAACCACCTCATCCTCTGTCTCCCCTGTTGCCTCCTGCCCTCAGTCTTTCCCAGCATCAGGGTCTTTTCCAATGAGAGCCCTATGAATCAGACAGGTGATTCAGAATTACAAGTCTGGCGGTGGAATGCAGTGGGAAAAGGGTCCAGCTTAGAGATAAGGTGTGGTGTCATTTCAGTGCTCCAGGCAGGAGGTGAATGAGGCTCTAAACTAAGGCCTAGGAGGATGCAGAAGAGGGGAGGCAGCCGAGAGATATTTAGACAGTGGAACGGATAGGACGTGGGGGAGTGAGAAAGGCCGAGGGAACCAGAGGGACCTCTGAGGTTTCTGGCTGGGTTAACTGGCTGGACACGGTATTGTATCCTTAAGGACACTTAGGATTCTAGTGGCAGATCATACGGTTGGAGACATGTCAGATTTGAAGGGCCCAGGAGTGTGTGTGGATGAGGATATCTGTTAGCTTTCTGGAATTTTGAAAGTGGAATTTAGGAGTGAGTTGGAATTTTAAGAATATAGATTTGGAAGCCACAGAGACATGAACCAAAAAAAAAAAAAAGAGAGAAATACAGAGTCAGGGAGGCAAGAGAAATAATAGTAAAATGGGTCATAACTGGTTAAGTGCTTTTGTTTGTAAGGCTTAATGAGATAAGGGCCAACACAGACTGCTGTAGGGAGAGGGATGGGGAAGTTATCTCCAGAGGTCACAAAGAGGTTATAGGATCTGTTCTCATGAATCCATGAAATTCAACTGCTCTTGCTGAAAAAGTAGAACATTCCTACAGGAGCCATCATGTCAACTTTCTGTTATCGTTTTGTCTTTTTAACTTGAAAGAGGTTCAGATGCAGCATATTTATAAATTCAGAGCAATTTCAATTTAGATTCCAAGTGTGGTCATTCCCATAACTATGTGGTGAAAGAAATCATGTTTCTGATGATGATATGGTTTTAAATGTTGTACTCAAAAACTGTGACTGTGATGAGTTTTGGATTTGCTGCTGTATATGTGTGTGTGTGTGTGTGTGTGTTTGAATTGAGTTATAGAAGTTACATCTGAAATCATTTTTCTGGAGGGCATTTTCATTTTAACATCAATTTTCTTCTATTTTTTACTCTAAAAATTCTAGATTAGGAAGAAATGATAAGCTTAAAGTTACAAAGTTTAAACTTAAAAAAAAAAAGGCAAATTATTTTTAAAATTTACAATAGCTGTATTGTCGGTGGATTTGCGGTGGATTCTGTAGAGTGTGGATTTGGAAAATACATTGACTTTTCATGGCTTCAGACCCAGTTGAGTTCCCAGCGCTGCCACTCATGGGCTCTTGGAAGTGACTCAGGACCTCTGAGCTCCAGGCTCCTGTTTGCAAGTTAGGATGGCAATGCGCATTGCACGGGAGAGTTTCAGGGTTAAGTTACACTTTGGATGAAAACCCGAGCCCAGTTCTAACCTGTCCTGGGTTGGTATTCAAAACATGTCCATTCCCTTTCTATTCTTTACTTCCCATCCTCCTTCCCGCAAAAGTCATGCTCTGTTTTTGTTAAGACCCTTTTGTAATGTTCTATTTTGCATGCTTTCGCTCAGTTGCTAAGTCATGTCCCACTCTTTGTGACCCCGTGGACTGTAGCTCTCCAGAACTACTCTGTCCATGGAATTCTCCAGGCAAGAATACTGGAGTGGGTAGCTGTTCCCTTCTCCAGGGGATTTCCCCAACCCAGGGATGGAACCCAGGTCTCCTGCATTGCAGACAGATTCTTTACCACTGAATGCTCTATTTTAACATGATACTAAACATATTGTCAGAAACCATGCTTTCCAAAGCCTCTGGTGTAGTTTTATCATTTTTAACTTAGCTATTTTCATTAAAAATTTGAAAACTTTTTAGCTTTGTAAACTAGGCTTTTGTTGTTCATGTTTGGGTTTAGGGGGACAGTTCCTAGTTCTACTTTTCTGATGGCAGCTGCCCTGCATGCCCTGCAGTGACTTCCCTGTGTCCTAACAGCGTGATGGGTGTCATGCTTTGGCCATTGGTGCAGTTATTGCTCCTGCCTCTGCAGCCTTTGGCAAGGATAGAATTAGAGAGGTCCCTGACCCAGTCCCCTATGTGAATTGGTGGTTATCCTGAATGTCACAGCAGCCTGAAATGTAGACCCCATCAGGCACGCAGCTAGTGAGAAGTTTGTCCGGTGCTACCCGGTCCCACAGTGCTGCCTGCCGTCAGGACCGCTGTGACTTTGGGTGTGTGTGTGAAGCCGGGACACTGCCACGTTCATGTCTGTGTGATCTCACGCCATTTCGCTTTTCCATCACCGTCAGGTCTGCGGTTGTTCCTTTGCCTACAAATAACCAGCCCACCGTCTAGAACTCGGAGAGATGCTGTCGGCCTTTATCAGGCTTCTCTTTGAGAAGCAGATAGACTCTGGTCAGGTTCCAGAAGTGTTGTCTTGAGATAGCTGGAAGGAAGTGTTTGACATGGCACATATGCTTGTGATGCTGGTAACCAAGGAAACGTGTCCCTAATGCAAAGCTTCCTTTAAAAAAAAAAAGTGATAGTACCTTTGGGGAATTGTCTCAGAATCACCCACAGCAAAAGAGTCCAAAGGGACTGGAAATTAAACTAGGTCACTTCTAGAAATTGTGTCAAGAATGAACAGAGTACATGAAGAACTGCCTCTTTAAAAATGATATGTTTAGAAGAGCGACCCAATATTTGGGGATGTAGTATTCTGCTGTCTGAATAATCTGAGTCCTACATCCATTACAATGGATGTTGGATAAATCTTACTCTGCTCATGCGTTATTATTTGTATTGTTATCATCATTCTTAGTTTGTCTCCTATTCCCAATTAATCTTTAGATTCTGTCCACCTCTTTTGTAACGTGATTAAAATTATATAGTGATGGTTCAACGCAACAGCTACGTAGCATGCATGAAGTGAAAGTGAAAGTTGCTCAGTCCTGTCCAACTCCTTGTGACCCCATGGACTGTAGCCTGCCAGGCTCCTCTGCCCATGAAATTCTCCAGGCAAGAATACTGGAGTGGATAGCTGTTCTGTTCTTCAAGGGATCTTCCCGACCCAGGGATTGAACCCAGGTCTCCAGCATTTCAGGCAGATTCTTTACCTTCTGAGCCAGCAGGAAAGCATGCATATGCAGTTTGCTAATACATGCATGTTGTGCAGAGTCAGAGAAAGTAGAGTTGTTTTAGAAGATACAAACTTTTCTTTCAACAAATGAGACACTGAATTGAGGAAGTGTTACTTAGAGGTGGAAACCATGCCCTGAATCTGAATATACACATTTTGATGATGTTCTTGACACAAAGACCTGAGAGTTGGTACAGTTCATATAGTGTGATCATCAATACCATTTTAACATTTCTTTTTGTTACAAAAGATTTCTGAGCACTGGACAACAGGGAAAGAAAAATACTAAATTTACAAACAGCCGAAGGATTAGGACAGTCTTGAATGGAAAGGTCTCAACCTCATATGTTAGAGCAGTAAGGCAGTCTTTACAAATATGTAGACTGATCTGTCGTGAAAGAACAGAGATTGGGCAGGTGTTTGATGAACTGCAGTGGGTATAAATACTTAAAGTTACTTCAAGGACTCTTGACAGCCACATGGGTAGCAACCATGCCTTAGACTTGCTTGTGATAAGCTGTAAACTGAATTGGTGCTGCTTTTTCCTAAAGTGATATGTTTCGTAATTAAAGAGGTTGAAGTGGAAAGAAGTGTACGTAGAATTTTCATTTGAGAGCTAAATTTACACCTGATGCCTGGTTATTAATGAAATTATATACTCTGGAATACAATCTCAGTTTAGCTTAAAAGTTAAATTCCCACTGTGTACGAAAGATACTATGGAACCTTGATGGGATCGTAAAGATACTAGATTATATTAGAGTCATGAAAGTGAGCACGGTCCCTGAGACAAATCTGTATTGTCTGAAAGCTGTGGTTCTCAAACAGCCATGGGCACCAGAATCACCAGGAGGGCTTCCTGCTATAGGTTGCTGGGCCTTGCCCCCACATTTCTGATTCACTGGGTGTAGGAGGAGCCTGAGAAGTGGAGTTTCTAACAAGTTCCTAGGAGATGTTGCTGCCTCTGCTCCAGAAACTGTGCTCTGAGGACCACTGGATTAAAGGAAACCCAACAGCTTACTTAACTTTATATGAGTATTCCAGTTAACCTGGTGCATTCATTTTATTCTCAACCTACTTGCTCAGCCAGTGACTTAAAGACTGTGGCCCCTTAGATGGAACGTCATAAGCATGGTGCCTGGTTAGTGTTGCACAAGTGGCTTTAGGGTTGAGGAAGAACTGTAGTTTGTACTGTTGCCAGTTTGAGTGGTACACATTCTTCCATCATGGCCAGTTTAAAGCTACCAATGTCACAACCATCACCTTGTGTAAAGTTTTTAAAAATTGAACCATCATCTTTAGCAAAGCCTGAATCATAAAGAAGTGTCAAAGTTCACGTTGAAATTTAACCTTAAGCAAAGGGAACTCTTGTGTGCTGGTGGACATATAAGTTGGTAAGACCATTATGGAAAACAGCCAGTATGGAGGTTTCTCAAAAATTAAAAAAAAAAAAAAAGTATCATGTGACCCAGCAATCTCACTTCTGGTATATACTCAAGTGAAATGAAATCAGTTTCACAAACAGATAGCTACACTCTTATGTTCACTGCAGCATTTTTCACAGTAGCCAAGATATAAAAACAAGCTAAGTGCATTGGAGAAGGAAATGGCAATCCACTCCAGTATTCTTGCCTGGAGAATCCCAGGGACGAGAGAGCCTGTTGGGCTGCTGTCTGTGGGGTTGCACAGAGTTGGACACGACTGAAGCGACTTAGCAGCAGCAGCAAGTGTACATCAGTGGATGGAAGTTTAAAATGTGGTATGTGAATACAATGAAATACCATTCAGCCATAAAAAAGAAGAAAGAATTCCTGTAATTTGCAACAATATGGACAAACCTTGAGAGTATTATGCTCAGTGAAATAATCTAGATGGAGAAAGACAAATACTGTATGGTATGTATGGAATCTAAATAAGTAATACTCATAGAAGCAGTAAGTAGGTTGTCAGGAGCTGGGTGTGGGGGAAATGAGGACATGTAGGTCAATGGGTATAAACTTTCAGTTGTAAGATGAATAAGTTCTGGGAATTTAATGTACAACATGGTAAGCTTAGTTAATAATAGTGTGTTGCATACTTGAGACTTACCAAGAGAGTAGACCTCAGTTGTTCCTACTACCACCACCAGAAAAAGGGTAAATATGTGAAAAAAAGGAAAAGAAAACAAGGGAGGGAGGAAGGAAGAAAGTTAACTTACCTTTGTGTGAGACAGACTTTGACCTTCTCTTTGAGGGTCAGGTATGGAGAGGTATAAAAAGTACATTTTTAGTTACACATAGGTGGTGTGACGAAGATGAGTCTGGTCAAGGGGGAGTAGACATTAGAGTTCAAAAGTCAAAGACTGTGTCCACTGAGGAGTTTTATTGGCTCTAAAGCCTTTTAATTTTGAATTATTTGCTGACTTGAACTGAAGATTTTTCATTAAAAAAAAAAAAAAAAAACCAAACCCAAATTTCTGGCTTCTTTTGGATGAAAAGTTAGAAGCTGTGGAAGCTCCAGACCCAGATTCTTACTCATCAGCCGTTAGCTGTCACTGCGTAGCTGCTGTTTCTTCCTCCGCCTGTTCCCCATTTAGACTGGCAGGGCCTCTCCTGTCCATCCTTGTCCGTCGCTCTCAGCTGTGACACCCTTGGACCTTTCTCATCCATGTGTACTCATGCTGAACAGTGATGCCCTCTGCATCATTAGATGCAGATCCAGCGTTATGTGCATCCTCCTTCATGGTACAAATGCCAGTAGGGAGAAGGGAAGCATTTAGTCACTTCGAAGACCTTTATAAATTGAAGAGTGAAAGTGGTCAGGTGTCTCTTTTTTATTTTTTATTCTGTGTTTTCATCCTCCCTTTACTTGGGGAAAGGGAGAGGAGAAAGAACAATTATACTTTCTAGAAACAGAAGCCAAGACCCTGGTGCTTAGGCATTCAGTCCTGTCTGACTCTTTGCAACCCCATGGACTGTAACCCGCCAGGCTCCTCTGTCCGTGGGATTTTCCAGGCAAGAATCCTGGAGTGGGTCACCATTTCCTTCTCCAGGGGATCTTCCTGACCTGGAGATAGAACCTGTGTCTCCTACATTGCAGGTGGATTCTTTACTTGCTGAACCATCAGAGAAGCCCAGAGAACTCTCTAATTTCTCTTTCTAAACTATAGACCTAGGATCTAGATGACGATATTCCCGATAAGAGAATATGTGCTCCTAGGTGGTTTAATTCTTGTTTGTTTGGTATATTTTTCTTTTCCGAATCCTGCTATTTGTTTGTCCCTCTGGTATTTCTTTTCCTATTTGCTCTCAGCATCTTGATTCTGCCATGCTTAGGTTGGTTTTTATATCCTTAACTTCTGTGCATCTGAGAAGACACAGAGCAGAAGGAAATCTTTCTCACAAAATCTTGGACTTGCATGACCCACACTGTGGTTATTTTCTTTGAGGGAGATATTCTAAGGGTCTCTGGGAGAAAAGCCCGGGTTTAAATCTGATCATTATCAGATTGAGAGCTAAATACTTTGGCAACTTTCAGGAGGAAATATCCCTGGGAATTTTCTGGATAAACATATCATTCTTAAGTTTTGACAGTGTGCAGAAATTCAGGCCACCCACATTGTGTGGGGTCCAGAACTGTTCGGTGAAGTTTAAATGATGTGTTTTCAGAGTTTGGTTGAACTTGTAATTTAACCTGGGGGAGAGTAAACAATACTTGTGGGAAAATATTTGTGCTCAAAATCAATAGGGAGCAGGCAGTATGTTGCCCACACTGAGAACGCTAACTACTTTGCTGCTGCTGCTGCTAAATTGCTTCAGTCGTGTCCAACTCTGTGCGACCCCATAGACGGCAGCCCACCAGGCTCCCCCGTCCCTGGGATTCTCCAGGCAAGAGCACTGGAGTGGGTTGCCATTTTCTTCTCCAATGCATGAAAGTAAAAAGTGAAAGTGAAGCCGCTCAGTCGTGTTCGACTCTTCGCAACCCCATGGACTGCAGCCCACCAGGCTCCTCCATCCATGGGATTTTCCAGGCAAGAATACTGGTGGGTTGCAGCTGAAGTCAGTACCGGGTGGCATTTGTCAAGAGCAGGAAAAGGAGTGAAGATATTGAGTCTTGGTTGGGCATGCTGACTTGCTAAAGACCACGCCTACTGACTCTTTGTCTTAGGATATTCAAGTCAAAGTTTATCCATAGATGAATAAACAGCGAGATTTATTCATCATTCCTTTGTGCCATGTGGTACATCATAGGAATTTAGCATTATCAAGAGTCTCATTTTGGAGAGATGCTTCAAGACAAACTGTCTCTTGAAGTCGTCAGTTACCCTGTGGTGTTTCACAGCTCATATGAGAAAGAGCCAGACGTGAGTTATCCTTTTGTCATTTTTCTCTCTGGTGGCTCAAACAGTACAGTGTCTGCCTACAATGCGGGAGACCCGGGTTCAATCCCTGGGTTGGGAAGATCTCCTGGAGGAGGAAATAACAACCCACTCCAGTACTCTTGCCTGGAAAATCCCATGGACAGAGGAACCTGGTGGGCTACAGTCCATGGGGTCGCAAAGCGTCGGACACGACTGAGTGGCTTCACTTTCTTTCTCTGATTTCTAGTTTTAGGCCATTGTGATCTGGGTCCATCTTACTTTAAAATAATTTTTTAAGTTAATCATCTTTGGCTGTGCTGGGTCTTCATTGCTGCACAGGCTTTTCTCTAGTTGTGGCAAGCGAGGGCTGCGCTCCAGTTGTGGTTCACAGGCTTCTCATTGCGGTGGCTTCTCTTGTTTCAGGGCACAGGCTCTAAGTGCATGGGCTTTAGTAGTTGCTGCTCCCAGACTCTAGAGCGTTGGCTCAGTAGTTGAGGTGCACACAGATTTAGTTACCCTGTGGCATGTGGGATCTTCCTGGACCAGGGATCGAACCCGTGTCTCCTGCACTGGCAGGTGGATTTTTTACCACTAAGCCACCAGGGAAGCCCTAGGTCCACCTTTTGAATCACATATTTTGTGTATATGTCCTGGCCCTTGGAAGACTATTCTTTTTATTTTTTTTATACTCATAAGTGTTGAATCTACAAATGCATCACTATAAAAGTTCTTATTTTAAACTCCTAAACTGAGTGGTATGTAAAGTTCTTTGGATATTGCTTAGCACACATCATCTATCTGACATGGCCTGAACATAAATTTAGATTTTTAATGAATATTGATATATATATATTATGGTGAGTTCCTCTTACTTTGTAACACATAACTTCATGCCTTAAAATTTCTTTTTATTTTTTATTTTTTCCTTCTGTGGTTGATTCCTCCACCAATCAGCCATATGTATAGAGAAATAAATATTTTAATCTCCTTTCTTTCATTTAGGAAAATTGTAAGACACTAGGTTTTCAGACTCCCACCTAAATAAAGTAGGCAGATTCCTATGTTCTGTAAAAAGCACAGCATCTTGTGAAGAGAGTGTGTTAGATTTTCCATTGAGAATTCTCACATGTATCCAGTGTTCTGGAGATACCTTGTACTCTCCCAGTTAACCTATAAGTGTGTTTTTTTATTAAAAATTTCTTTTTCCTTGAGGCCAGATGCATCCCTGCCTTTTGGCTGAGTGATTCTGGGCCATCAATGGAGTATTGGTAGCTCTGAGAAGAGAGCGGCTGCTTCAGGGTCCAAGCTTTGGGGTCTGTCACCGTCTGTCTATTTTTGTAGACTCTTAAGCATTTTAGTTGTTGTCCTCACCACAAGGGCCTTTGAGGTTTGGGGTCACAACTTTCCCTCTTATTCTCTGGTTGCAGCTGCATAATTTGTTGTAAAACTTTCACTTGTAGGTGAAAACTCTCTCATTTTGGCAACCATGAATTCCCACTGTGATTCATTTAGAAACTGTGTTATTCCTATTAATGGACGAGTAAGCTCAAACATCCAACAGCTTGGCTCATATGTATTGTTAATTGCATATTGTTGATAACTGTAAACTCTGAAATTGCACTAATAAAAGGCAATAATTCACAGGACAGTCAGGAAGAGAGCTGAGGATGACTTCAAATTCAGCTCTGGCCAGTTCGCTGTGTTTGGCTATGTGTAAGCAAGCAGAAACTAATCTGAGTGACGATAATGCAATGGGAAATTTTTTTTTGGACTAAATATTGGTGATCACAATGCAACACACATGAACTTGGGGAGATGGTGAGGGACAGGGAAGCCTGACATGCTGCAGTCCAGGGGGTTGTGAAGAGTTGGACACGACTTGGTGACTGAACAACAACAACAGGTGATCAGAGATTGAGGGCTTTGTGTCAGTAGGAGGGCATGATGACTGCCCATGGAGCACATGGTTTTTTCAGATAATTGCTAAGGGCTTGCAATGCCATGGCAAGTGCTTCTCGGAAGTTGTAGCTCAGCCTTATATGGTCAAAAAGGAGTCTTCTTGCCTTTGGATCCACATTTCATGGAAGCTGAGGGCTTCCCTGGTGGCTCAGACAGTAAAGAATCTGCCTGCCATGTAGGGGACCTGGGTTCAATCCCTGGGTCGAGAAGATCCCCTGAAGAAGGGCATGGCAACCCACTCCATTATTCTTACATGGAGAATCCCATGACAGAGGAGCCTGGTGGACTACAGTCCACGGGGTCGCAAAGAGTCGGACACAACTGAGTAACACTTTCATGGAAACTGGTACTCAAGGCAAGCATGTGTAGAGGGAGAAGAGGATGAGGATAAATCAGGTTTGGGCTTGAGGCTGGCTCTGTCCCTTTGCTGAATGCCCTCAGCCAGATCCATTCAATTCACTAAACTTCAGTTTTTCGACCTTTGTGGAATGTAGCTGCTTTGTTAGGGCCATTATGAGCATTCCCTGAGATAATGTAGGATACTGAGAAATGACTTTGTAAACTCTTTTAAACATGGGGAAACCAGGTACCTCCCCTTTCTTAATTTCCCAATGAGACAAATGGACCCATAGGATGTACCACTGTAAATCTAGTCCTTTACACTTGAGGTTCTTTCAAAATACCACTCCCAAGTAGTGCTTGCAGTTTCTCTCTTTTAAAAAAAAAATGTTGTTAAAAAGTCAGTTTTTGACCTATTCTCTGGGCTAGAGGTGCCTTTTTTTTTTTTTTTTTAATGGTAACCCAGATTCTCATAGCTTGCACTGGATGATTACTTCCGGCAATCTGATGCCTGAGAAGATCTTGTTCTCTGTATTCCAGATGAACCCTCTTGGGCTTGAAAAAGGCACTGTCTAGAATGTGTGACTAACCAACTGTTGAAGGTATTAGACGTAGCCCAAGAACCTGGTGCATTGGCAGATGACGTTTGTTGTTAGTTCAGTTCAGTTCAGTTCTGTCGCTCAGTCGTGTCTGACTCTTTGCGACCCCATGAACCGCAGCACGCCAGGCCTCCCTGTCCATCACCAACTGCCGGAGTCTACCCAAACCCATGTCCATCGAGTTTGTGATGCCATCCAACCATCTCATGCTCTGTCATCTCCTTCTCCTCCTGCCCTCAATCTTTCCCAGCATCAGGGTCTTTTCAAACGAGTCACTTCTTCACAGCAGGTGGCCAAAGTATTGGAGTTTCAGCTTCAACATCAGTCCTTCCAATGAACACCCAGGACTGATCTCCTTTAGGATGGACTGCTTGGATCTCCTTGCAGTCCAAGGGACTCTCAAGAGTCTTCTCCAACACCACAGTTCAAAAGCATCAATTCTTCGGCACTCAGCTTTCTTTATAGTCCAACTCTAATATCCATACATGACCACTAGAAAAACCATAGCCTTGACTAGATGGACCTTTGTTGGCAAAGTAATGTCTCTTTGTTGTTAGTAGCTATCACCATTTCCCCCCAGAGATAAAAGACACCCCAGCCCCCAACAATTAAGTTTGACTGTAACAGCATTTATGGC
This sequence comes from Giraffa tippelskirchi, assembly GCF_054371585.1. Classification (NCBI taxonomy): domain Eukaryota; kingdom Metazoa; phylum Chordata; class Mammalia; order Artiodactyla; family Giraffidae; genus Giraffa; species Giraffa tippelskirchi. The sequence continues at coordinate 32,622,060 of NC_137280.1, read as the reverse complement.
AGAGCTGAAAATCAAATAAAAGTCAAGTTACTACTCGTGGCTTAACAGAAGTCAGACTCCTCAACGTGGATGGGGGAATGAATATATTGTGTCCTTCAAGGAGAGATCTCAGAAGTTTATTCTACCCTTTTGAAATTGTGGCAGTTTATATTTTATTAAAAACCTATAACTGAGAGGCATATTTGTTATGTTTAATTGCATTCAAAGAAATAAAAGTAGTGAAGTTGAAACAGAGGCGTCTAGAAGACATTGTTACCTTTTAAAGTTTTTGTCAAGAGTAAGCCATAGACTCTGAGCAAACAAGAAGTGATAACCCAGGCTTTTCATCTTGGGATCCTAATGAAGTACATCCTTTGGCTGTACTGTTTTCTCCTGCAGTCCTCACTTCAGTGGAGCACTGAGGTGTCTTGGCCAGGGGAGGTGGTATCCTCTCTGAAGTGGAAGCTGACTTCTCTTAGAAGAGTTAGTATGGATCCCAAGATCCCGAGAAGATTGCAGGGCTGGGCTTGGGTGTCCTCCTGTCTGGATGGAGACCTCCATGCAGTTTCATCATGGCAAGAGGACGAGCCATATCTCCTAGGCTCTGCATAACTGCAACCTCTGTAACTCGAGAGACAATCCTGACAATAGAGCATCGGCCTTTTGCATTCAGAGCGTGGCACCTCTTTTCGGCATGTGCTTTTTGTCTTGCATTTTTTGTTCCCTGCAAAACTTCCTGCAGCCAAAGATTGATGTGCCTGGGTGATTTATGGCAGTGATTGTCAGGGACTTTTGAAACCCATCCAATTTCAGGATTCGACTTCTCATTTCTTGTCGTTTGTGGCACATTTGATGAATTCTCACTATCAGCTGACATGTTTCATAATTGTCAAAACTTTGATGGAACTGGTATTTCTGGGAAAACAACAACAGCAACAACAATGGGAGAAAGAAAAAACAAAACTCCTTTAATCACTTCTTTTTTTCCTGTGCCCAAACTGCACTGTAGGAGGTTCTCGGCCCCCTCATTTAGCCACTCAGTGACTTGCTGACCTTGCAAGCCCGGCCCGCCTAGCTCTCTTTTTTCCGGTCTTCCGCCTGTGCTTACTGTGCCTTGTATTTTGCTTGTTTGGACCTTTTCTGCCCGAGGTGGTAAATGCTGTTGAAAGTAGCAGTTTGCAGAGAGTTTCTTTTCCCTTCAGTTGTCTTTCAAGGCACATCTGAGTGGGGCCAGCATAGGTAGTATCCAGCTCTTTCCCTTTTCTTAAAGCTGGTGTTGGTTTATTTTGTTTTTGTTTTTATTCCACAGGCCAACATTCTTTGGCTGGAATGTCGGCTCGCCAGGTCTTTGGCTGCTTTCACAACCTAGAAACGCGCTTTGCACTTTGCCGTTTGTTCTCTTCACAGTGAAGGCAGCAAGCATCACTCAGGGATGGATCTGGTCCCTTATTAAGTAGAGTTGATTTTTTGTTGTTTGTTTTGCTTTTCCTTTTCTATTCTTTTCTATTTCGTTTCATTTTCATTTTATTTTTGCCCACCTTAGTCCTGTACATCTTTCTCATTCAGTAAAAAAAAAAAAATATTAATAGCAGCTGACTTCCTTCCCACTCTGCCCCCAGGATGCAGTGACAATGAGGTCTTTCTTTTACCCTGGCCTATAGTTTCTCAGTTTCCTTCCCCAGAAGCAATTACTAATATCAGTTTCTTTTGTATCCTTTGAAAGATATTCTATGCACATATAAGGATTCATTAGCACACATACATAGAAACACACATATACAAACATCAAGATAAAGTTTGAAGTCATATAAATCTGAGCTTCTCACACTACTGTTTAAAACATATTAATATCTGTCATCTCCCTCCTGCAATTTAGGTGTAAGACAGCCTGTTTAAGTCCTGTGAGGATGTGCCTCGTGTGATCTGGTTCCTCGCTGACTCTCCAGCTCATTATCTGGTCTTCCTCTTACTCAATTCCCCAAGCTCACCCCTAGTTCTTCTGTTAGTCCCACAAACAAAAGCCTTCTGTGGTCCCTCACATTAGACCAGTTACCCTGCTCTATGCTGCACAGTTACCTGGACTGTTCATTTACAGCATGTATCACAGTTTTTAAATTCTATATTTGTATGACTGAATAGTATCTTTCCTCTTCTAAACTGCAAGTTCCATGAAGACAGGCAGCTTTGTTTTGCTTTGCTTTTTCCTTACCCTTTGCTTTTTTCCTTCCTCCCTCCCTCCATCCCTTTTTTCAAGCCCTTTTATCCTGGAGCCTGTGCTTTGCCTGAAATATACATAGCAGAGTCGCCATAGATCATGGTTGCATGAATGGATAATGAATGACAAACGGCTGACTGGATGGGTAAATGTATGGTCAAAGTTTCCTTTGGGTAGGGAGGAAGTGCTGCCTTCTGGAAAACAGTTGCATTTTACTGTCAAACACATTTTCAGTCCATAGCATTATCTTTTTGTTGTTTCTAACCAATTCCTAAGAAGTTAGCCATCCTAGAAAGGTTGATCATAAAACAATGTCAAGAAGAATCTTGGTTAAGTAGGGTATTTCCTTCTATTTTTATTTTTATCGTGGTTTATTTTTTGAAACCTAAACACCCCTGTTTTTTTTTTTTTTTTTTAATTCTTTCACATTGTCATTTCTCAATGAGACACCCAAAAAATAAAATAGGGTAGGTTGGAGAGAAGAGGAAGGCAAAGAGTGATTTCCATGATGGACTTCTGGTCCACTGAAGGCGAGACCCTTGTCAGATATCTTTGTTCCTAGCATCTGGCACAAGTGCTTAGTACCTGATATGGAGCCAAAATGGGACAGTGAACAAGTATGTGGGAGAAAGGAAGAAATGGCACTGCTAGTTCCAGAGCTGACATTATCATGAGTGAACCACTCTATTTCTTTGCTCAAGTCTTGAGTCTGATAAGCTGCTCGAGATCTGTATTACTTATGCCGCAGCCACTTTTTCAAATGTACCATCACTTTTTTCCTTTTTAGTTTTTTCCTTTAACTCTTGAGTTTTTATCTTTTGTCTCTAAAAATACAGAAAATATTGGGAGCATTTAGGGCAGGGATGATGTGATGAATTGTTAGGTACAGCTCAACATCTGGACTTGGTGCTCATTCATTTTTCAAGTTTGATCACCGTGTTTTTCTCTTAGCCTAGGATTCAGTTTACAGTTACATCAGTCCACTTCTTGGATCTCAGATGTTCAAGGGAGTCAAGGTATTCCTGTTTAGCTGAGCTTTCTTCTAAACCAGAGTCAAGGAAGGGATACTTGTTGCTATTATCCATTGTGTGGATTGTGGCAGCACCATACTTAATTGCCAGTGGTCAGGAACCTTCCTTCTTAATAAGAATTCTGGAGATATTTATAATCAGCCCATTGCTCGTTTGTTACTGGATTTGAAGTGCTTGAAAAATCTCTCAAGTCAATTTCGCTCTACCTTATTCCCTACAAACTTCTTTTTCCTTAGCTAATCACAAAACCAAGCTAACCTAAGTCATCCTAAGTAGTGAAACGGTTTTGCTCTGTTATGAAGCATTTGGAATACTGTGTCGCATTTGGTTATTTTCCAGGAAGTAATGGGACCTTGCTCTGAAATCTCATGTGGTTTGTCACTTTGTTTATGACACCAGATGGAAGCCACAGACTTAAATCCCCTACCCACTTGTTCCTCTTTTCCTTCCCTTCATTCACTTGACTTAACTTTTGATACAATTCTTACATATCAAAATATGCCCAGGTGCCAAGCCTCATGTTATGAATGATCCAAGGATCAAAGTATTTGACCCTTACTGTCTCCCCAGGCGTTTTCCTCCATAAATGATAGGACACACTTTCTTCCAGTCATGAAAAGTAATTGGTTGTTTCTTTTCATCTACCCAGCTGCATTCCAGAAAGTAATAAATCTCTGAAGTTATTGAAATAATGAGCAACAATTACAGACATTATTGGGTTAACCTTGGGAGCTAATCTTAAGGGAAATGAAGAGTGTATCCTTTATTCTATGTCACTCCCCATTCTTCTTTCTTTTTATTTCCTCCATTGTATATTCACGTGTATCAGCTTCACAGATACCAAACAAGTTATTGCTCTTTGGTAACACAATCTTTGGTCTGCCCTGGTGGCTCAGTGTAAAAGAATCCACCTGCTGAGCAGGAGACGCAAGTTCAATCCCTGGATCGGGAAGATCCCCTGGAGAAGAAAATGGCAACCCGCTCCAGTATTCTTGCCTGGGAAATCCCATGGATGAGGAGCCTGAGGGCTGTAGTCTGTGGAGTCTAAAGAGTCGGACACAACTGATTGACTAAACAACAATGTCCACAGCAACACAGTCTGTACCTAACATGAAAGCTGTTACTGAGGTTTCACTGATGGTCAGTTTAGCTGGGGTTTTATAAGTCAGAAGGCTTATGGAGATTCTTGGTTTTCAGCCAAGTTTCTATTCTATTTCAGGTGGAAAACCCAAGTCTCTTTCTGCATTCATTAAAATAGGTTGATCAGGGTGACTAAAGTGATCAGAGCATGGTGTGGCTTCCAGATGAAGAGCAGAAACGTGAGGCCTTGAGAGTGTAGGATGAAGGGAGATGTGTAGGGTAGGGGCAGGTGGAATGTAGACTTGCTCTCCTAATCCCCGGATGCTGGAACAAAAGGGCACCTCTTTTAAGCTGGAGGGAGTAGCTTTAGTTCAAATAAAGGGAAATGGGAAGGATTTTCCCCGAGGATAACAAGCGTATCGAACCTATTATCCTAAGCACCTGTCCCATCTAAAATGCCAGGGCGTGTGTTTAGGGCTGGGTGGTTTAGACAGAATCCAGTGATGACTTCTCAGTATCCAGCAACATTCAGACACCACCAACCTCTGAGTTCACCATCACATGGCCAGACAATCCTGTACAGTGTATGTTTTGTTGAGATTATCACACATAGAGTCCAGTGGAAACTTAGACTTCTGGTCTGACCCAGGGTGACAATTTTTATGTTCTTAATATTGGTCATCTTCCAGAAGTGTCCATTTGATCGTGCTCATATCTCAGTACCTGAGCTTCTAACAGAGAAATTTTATTTGAGTCATAAGTTTTTAATGTCAAAACCTTCCTGACAATTATTAGCTCAATGTTTAGTCCAAAAGAGAGATTAAATACATATATCTTGTAACTTAGCTATCAAATGACTTTAACCCAATGAGGATTTTCTGGTTGGAAGTAGTTTCATAGGACTTTGGGAGAGAGACCTAAAGTTCTCATATTTTAGTGATCATAACAAAACCTTTGTAATATATTATTAATGACCCACTGTATGAAAAACCTGTTCCTAGAAGCAGCCCAAAGTGTATAGTTAGGCAGTCCTTATCAATTAAAGCCTCCCTCTTTAAAAATTTTTTTTTTCATAAAAGTTCATATTTGCACAATAAATGATTTATAGAGAAATTTTAATGTATAAGCTTTCCACCGAGTCTAACTGAAATTAGAAAGCTTTGAAATGAACTCATAAATATTATTCTAACATACAAAAATACACTGGAAGCTGTAAAACATACATAATAGCAGTTTATCACTGAAAAGTTAGGCTATATTAAAGGATGTAGATTTGGTTTAACTCTGTCTTCCCCACAGGGCTCAGTGATAACTTTGATGCTCAACATTTTGCAGAGTACTTTTTTCTTCTAATCATATTTATTTTTGGCTGTGCTGGGTCTTCATTGCTTCACGGGCTTTCCTCTAGTTGCAGCATGGGCTTCTCATTGCGATGGCTTCTCTTGTCACGGAGCTCAGGCTCTAGGACTCATGGGCTTCAGTAGCTGTAGCGCCCAGACTATAGAGCACAGGCTCAGTAGTTGTGGTGCTCGGGCTTAGTTGCTCCACAGCATGTGCGATCTTCCCAGAGCAGGGATCAAACCCATGTCTCCTGCATTAGCAGGTGAATTTTGTAAAGTACTTTTTACATATATTGTTTTATTTGATCTGTGGGACCACCCCCTCAAGTCAGAAGTAGAGTTGGCATTACCATCCTGGCCATCCTGGTTTTGTAGGCAAGGGAGCTCCAGTGGAGACAGGCTAAGGGGCTTGTTGGAAGGTCACCAGCACAGCAAAGTGGGGACCTAAGAAGACACAGATTCTATGACTCACAAGTCCAGGTCTCTTTTCCCTCAGTCATACTAACCCATCATATAATACTATTCGATCAGGCGTGGTCCTGAAATAGCCTCAGACAGACCTGAATGCTGAAGGGCATATGCTTCCTTTTAATCAAAGAAGACCATGACAGCAAGGATTAGCTTACGCTCATCCCTTGTATGCTGCTGGCTAGCTGAATATTTGAAAAAGCTCTATATTTGTATCTTTGATCAGATAATACACTAAGCATTGTTTTATAGAGGATTATCATAGCATCTGCAGTGTGTTTTAGATAACACAATTAATACAGCTCTGATTTCACTCAATGCTTTTAAAACCATCTCTACCTTGGATACCTCCATCAATAACTAGGTCTGGATCGAAATGTAGCACAAAAGTTAAAAGCAGAGGTGTACGGAGAAAAGACCTCAAGCTGTCTCTGATTCCAACAAAGGGGGAAATTTGTAAATAGAAGCTCGAATAGTGTCAGAGTGAACTCAGTTGTTAGAGTGAACTGTTTTTGCTTTCTGTGGCTGTAGGAACTGAGACCAGATGATTGCAACATCTCCAAATGACATTTTATTAAAATTCTCTCCAGACAAGCATTTTTAGAAGGATTACAAATGCAGATTTTTGGTTCTCTTCCTTTGTTGAAACAAAGTAAGTGTTTTTCTGAAGCCATTGGAAAAACAGTAAAATAATAAATGCCAATAAAGGTGGAAGAGAAGCAGAGACTATGAATAATCCCCTAGACTGATAACCAGGGCTGACTAGCCTGCGTGGCTACGTTATCTTTTCCATGTTGGACTAGTCAGATGTCTGAAACATGAGGCTATAAAAAGCATTCTGCATGCATTGGGTGTATGACTTTTGGTTATTTAACCACTGTTTACTAGAAAGCAGTGTTGGTGTTAGTGAAGATGCTAGAATCTGGAACCCAGATCCTGGGTTCCAGTCTTGGCTGTGCCGCTTACCAACCAGCTAAGTAATTTGGGGCAGTTGTTTAACCTTTGCAAATCTAAAAAGGGGATGTTAGCAATATTTCATAATACCCAATATTTAAAATAGTGCCTGACACACAGAAACCTTGAGTGTGTTCAAATCATCATGTTAAGAATGGCTGGGGAGAGACTTCCTGGGCAGTCCAATGCAGGGGACCCAGGTTTAATTCTCTGGTCGGGGAACTAGATCCTGTGTCCTGCATGCCATATCTAAGACCTGGTGCAGCCAAAACAAACAAAAAACAAAACAAGAAACATGTCAAAATAGAAAATTTTAAATAAAAAAAAAATGGTTAGGGGTGAGAGGAAGAAAGAAAAAGACTCCTGGGACCTTAGGGCCTGGGAGATGACCGTTCCATTTCTACAAAGATGTAAGGAGTCCTATTCTGAATGTAAGTGATGCGAGATAAATAATTAAGGAAAAAGAATCTTTCTTACAGTAGAACCCACCGTTTACTTGTGGTTCTGCTAACAATTTAATGTATTAATTAGTACATTAATTGTATTAATTAGCATTCCTGTTCTGCCTGACCTATTTCTGATTCACAGACTTTTCTTCCTCTTGCTTTCTCTCTCTCTTTCTGCACACACACACACTTATTTTTTTTTTTTTAGGATAACAGTTCAGAGAACCCCTTAGAATTACTTGTATTCAAGTCTTAGGTCCCCTTCTGCATAGACATTTGAGTCTATTTCTCCCATTTATATACCTCCCTTTTTTTGTTACTAACCTCATCTTACTCCCTCCTAAGGGAAAGAGAAAAGAATTAATTAAAGTCAAGGAAATCATAGTTTTCAGAAATGAAGAAACATGGATTTCTAAAGCCACTCACATTGGACTAGGTTATTTCATGTGTATTTCTTTAAGTCTTTTTTTTTTTTTTAATTTCTTTTCCCTCTGCCTCTGGAGCTACCAAAAGCACATTGATCACTTTTTACAGCTTTGCCATGATAGGTGCAGTAGTTGTTTTTTTATTGAACCATAGATTGCAGTATTATAAAACACACTCATTCAGAGGAGTAATGAAGGCCATTTTTAATTGCACTTGGGAGGCAGGGCACTATTATTAAATTATACCTGTATCTGTATTGCAAAGAAGAGAGAGAAAACCAGATCATGTTTCTCTTTTGGGATTTGAGAGTTCCCAGAGCTGAAGTGAATTTGGGGCTGCCTGACAAAATTTGGAGCTTCTGCATTTGGGGAATGTGAGTCAGAATTTCCCCGGTCCTGTGATTAACCTCATATACCCACAACTATTGCAAATCAAACAACCAAGGGGTCAGTAATCTACGGTTATTCATTAGCGGGTGCCTATGTCTGTGCACAGACAAATAGGACACAGGGGTACATGAAGGTTTTAGTTCAAAATTTTGTATATGTACGTTGTATTAGTTTGCTAGGGCTGTCTTAACAGCCTCCATAAACTTGATGGCTTGAGTAACAGTTCTGGAGGCCAGAAGTCCAAGGTCAAGGTGTTAGCAGGCCTGATTCCTTGTATGATCTGTTCTAGAGAGTCAGCTTTATATATCACACTTGGCTTCTGGTGGTCTGCTGGCAGTTTTGGTGTTTCTTGGCTTATAGAAGCATTGCCCCAATCTTTATATATATGTATGTGTATACACACACACACATTCAGTATTTGGTTCAGATGGTAAAGAATCTGCCTGCAATGCAGGAGACCCAGGTTTGATCTCTGGATCGGGAAGATCCGCTCAAGACAGGAATGGCAACCCACTCCAATATTCTGGTCTGGAGAATTCCATGGATGGAGAGGAGCCTGGTGGGCTCAGTCCATAGGGTCATGAAAAGTTGGACGCAACTGAGCAACTAACACTTTCACTTTTCGCTCCATATTTAGTTTTTCTTTTAGTATTCATTTATTTATTTATTTGGCTGCATGGGGTCTTAGTTGCAGCATGTGGCATCTTTGTTGCACCATGAAGGATCTTTCCTTGTAGTCCACGGAATCTCTAGTTGTGGTATGCAGGCACAGTAGTTGAAATGTGCAGGCTTAGTTGCTCCGCAACATGTGGGATGTTAGTTCCCCCACCAGGAATAGAACCTGCATCCCCTGCAATGCAAACCTGTGTCCCCTGCATTGCAAGGCAGATTCTTAATCACTGGACCACCAGGGAAGTCCTTGTCCCAATCTTTGCATTCATCTTCACATGGTGTTCTCTGTGTGTGTGTTCAAATTTCCTCTTTTTATAAGGGCACTCATCAGATTGGATTAAGGGCTCGCCCTGCTCCAATATGACCTCATCCCAACTTAACTAATTACATCTATAATGACCCTATTTCCAAATAAGACCACATCCTATGGTACTGGGGTTAAAAGGTAGGCATTTAGAGGGGCATTATTCAACCAGTTTATCTTTAGTGGTATGTGTATATATCACAGTGTTCTGCCATAAGTTATTGAGAATTTCTAAGAGGTGTGGAAATGAGTTGCAAGGGAAAAAAATTCCTTGCACAATGGACAGCACTAATTTCCTTCTTGACATTTCAGGGAAGCATTCTGGAAAGTGAAATTGCTTTGAGTCAATGCATGGAAAATCCTCTGTGAGTGATCACACCTTTTGTTGCATTCTTCTAAAGATTCTTTTGGCAGCCCTGTGCTTGGTCCAGAGGCCTCCACGTCCGGTGGTTTAGGCATGTATGTACACGATTGTGCGCAGGGTTGTGTGAAGCCAATTATGGTTGGAAACACTCGCTTAACCAGCAATTAGGTTCCTCACGGTCTTGAATTATGTTACTTTAAATTAAGATTGTGCAGATTTGAGCTGCTTTGGTAATTTGCAAAAGACATTTTGGAGTTATAACTAGAAATGTAATCTTCCAATTAAGAGGTTTTCTATCTGATACCTGTTTTGTTCATTAAACTGCAGGCTTAGTTTAAGTATTTTTTCTTTAGTTTCTAAAGCAGTGGCATGAGTGTTTTGCATGCCATCCAGGTGAGCAGGGATAGAGGCAGAATCCTGAATCTTTGTCTGGTCCTGACCTCAGCTTTTTAGGACCCAATTCTGGCTTTATTGCTTTTCACTTTAGCAACTAGGTAGAAACAAGCATCAAACAACTCTACCGTTGAATATAAAACCTGAGGTTTTGCAAGAGAGGAAACCTTTCAAATGTGAGATCTATTGTTTAAATATGAAGTAATATTCTATTATTAACCCAGGCCAGCCAAGACATGCTCTTTAATTAGCCTACAAAAGAGAGGATAATATGTAAGGAGAATGGAGGCGATTTTACTTAGTAATGTCTTAGAGGTTTAAAATTCATCCTGAGGTGATCAGATTCAGATTCAGGGGGACAAAGGGATATAAATAATTGAAGTTCAAGATGGCAGACATCTTATAAATAGGATCATATCAGTCCCTCTGGGGGAACAGGAGGCCATATGTAGCATTTTCTCTCTTTCATTGCAAATTTTATGAACATACCATGCATATAGGGAAGTTCACAAATCACAGGTTCTCAGCTTGATAATTTTTCAGAAAGCGAACTCACCTGTGTAACCAGCACCCAGATGAAGAGACAGAACCCCGAAAGGATGCTGCGTCTCTTCCAGTCACTCGCTCTAGGTTTTGTGATTGTGCTGAAAACTTGTTTTTAATAGCAGTAACTACTTATGATTTTTGAGAGCACACTTCCATCCTGGTGTTGTTTTAATTGTTGGTTCATTTTTACTGGAAGCACTTTTATGGTTCTTGTACACCCTCCTGAAGGGTGTGTTCAGTCCTTAGAGTGGAGTATCTGGTGCTGTGACACAGAAGAGAGGATGGACTTACTGCCCCAGGAACAGTGTCCTCCAGCCACTGCCCACCTTCCCTTCTCCCCAAGTGCTCCGTCGCTTTAGTCATGTCCAACTCTCTGCAACCCGAGGGCCTGTAGCTCGCCAGGCTTCTCGGTCCATGGGATTCTCCAGGAAAAATACTGGAGTGGGTGTCCTGCCCTTCTCCAGGGGATCGTCCCGATCCAGGGGTCAAACCGACGTCTCCTGTGTCTCCTGAATTGCGGGCAGATTCTTTACCCACTGAACCACCTGGGAAGCCCAACCAATCTGAATTTCCTTTTCCCCACCAACCTGAATTCATTGTGGTTCCTTGAAACCAAAGCCTTCTTCCCCTTTACCTCCAGCTTTTAACATTTGTTGTCAGCCCTGCCAGGAGCCCATCTGCCCATGCCGGCTCAGTCCTACTCTGTTAGTTTCCTTGGGTTGTCGTAATAGAGTGTCACACACTGGGTGGCTTTAAACAACAGCCATTTGTTCTCCTATAGCCCTGGAGGCTAGAAATCCAAAGTCGTTAAGGTGTTGTCAGGGCCATGTTCTCTCTGAAGTCTCTATGCTTCTTCTCTTGTGTCTTTCAGCTTCTGGTATCTCTGGATATCCTTGGTTGTATGACTGTCACATGACTTTTTCCCTCTGTATTTTGAGTTTCTCTGCAAGGATGTCACATGGTATTCTCCTCCCTGTCTCTTTTTCCTTGAATTATCAGGACTCTAGTCATCTTGGACTAAGGGTCCAACCTACTCTAGTATGATCTCATTTTAATCTCTGACAACCTCATTTCTGAAAAAAGAAATCACATTCTGAAGTGTTGGACTTAGGACTTCAACATCTTTTGGGGGCGACAAATTTCAACCTACTTTTCCCTCTTTCAACACCTTACTTGTCCCTCTTTCTTGGTTTAGATGTCACCTTCTCTGGGAAGTCTTCCATGATGATTCTTTGACATTGATGTCACTTTGATATCACAACTCCCTCATTGTAAGACTTCTTAGCATTTCTTATAATTGTTTCTTTATTTTCATTCTCTTTTCAACCCTAAGTAACCTGATGTCAGGGGTAATTTAGGGTATTTTAGAGATGTTTGTTTTCAAATTATCAGAAGTGTTGCATTATAGTAATTTGCAGGCATTTATGCATTTTGAGATAATTTGAAATATTGATACCTGAATCATCTTCATTACCTTTCTTTTGGGAGAGGAAGGAAGTGATACTTATTTGTAAAAGCTGAAGCTTGGATTAAGCATCACCCGCTGTCTAAAGTTTTTGTCATCATGGAGGAACACGGTTTCTAAATCCTTGGCTTGAAAGCATATGACTGTTGAGCAGATGTGGCATCCGGTTCTCTCCAGAACCCTTAAGCAGCTTACTGATCCAACAGTTTAAAGACTGTTTACCGGCCATGGTAACATTACTTCTGGTTGCCTGTCTTAATTCATTTTAGATTAATCTGTCTTGTAGACCGAAGGAAAATGAATTGAGTCAGTAACTTCGAGTTATATAAAATCTGTACAGTGCTAAATAATTGAATGGGGTTTTATGTATGGTCTTGAAATTGGAATGTCAATTTGACACAAATGCTCCAAAACAGAGTGTTAGATGAGTCAATCTGCTCCTCACAGAAAAGCTTTGAAGTTTCCATTCCTGTATCATTCTAGAATGTACCATGGCCCTCCTTCACAGAATATTCAGGGCCCGTTCATTTTCCTCAAGCATGAGGAAACTTTGGGAAAGACAAGTCTGCCATGGAGCTTGTTACTCTGGGTTGAGATTTTAGGGTGAAATGTGGAGCATTAGTCACTTCAGTCATGCCCGACTCTTTGTGACCCCATGGACGGTAGCCTGCCAGGCTCCTCTGTCCATGGGATTCTTCAGGCAAGAATACTGGAGTAGGTTGCCCTTTCCTTCTCCAAGGGGTCTTCCTGACCCAGGGATCAAACCCGGGTCTCCTGTATTGCAGGCAGATTCTTTACCATCTGAGCCACCAGGGAAGGTTTTGGGGTGATGGTGCCCAAATTTTAGTGTATTTAAGAATAACCTAAGTGGGCTGTTTAGGAGGGATGCTTTCTGGCTGCCCTGGAAACTCTGATTTCATAGGACTGTGGTTGGGGCCCAGGAGAGTTCTTTGTAACTACTGGTGGCTCTTCTGCTGATAATCTCAGACCACATTTTAAAGAAATACTGCTTTAGGGGATATGAGGGGGAGAGTATGGGAACTCTCAAGAAGAAACTCAGGGCAGTTTCCCATCAAATACATTTATCATAATCAAGTGAACCAAAGTTTACTTTTTTGTCTGTGGGAAAGGGGATATTTTGTCAAGTCCTCCCAAGCCCCCTGCCCCAACCCCCCCCCCCCCCCCCCGCCAGATTACTTCTGAAGATTTCCTTGGAGACCTGTGGGGGGAAGGCTAAAGTGTCATTTTTCCCAGAAAATATATTTGAATTCTATTACCAATACCCTTGGGGCTTCCCTGGTGGCTCAGACAGTAAAGAACCTGCCTGCAATGCAGGAGACCTGGGTTCGATCCTTGGGTCAGGAAAATCCCCTGGAGAAGGAAATGGCAACCCACTCTGGTAATTCTTTTCTGGAGAATTCTGTGGGCAGAGGAGAATTCCCCAGGTTAGTCCATGAGGTTGCAAAGAATTGGACACGACTGAGTGACTAACCCTTTCACTTTTCACCAATACCCTTAAGCCCATATTACTGTGGGAAAGGCTTGAGACTTAAAGAGCAAAGAAAACTAACATTGGTTGAGTACTGAATGGAAGCAGTAGAGATAGTAGTAGTTATTATCATTATCTTTATTTCATGACCCTTCTAGACAGCCCTGTGAAGTGTTATCATGGTCATTTACAGATATGGAATGTGAGAGTCAGGTAGTTCAAATAACCTGCCTGGATTACACCTTTAGTTTGTGATCTGACTGGGATTCACACACAGCTCTCTTGAACTCCAGAACCCATGGTCTTGCTACTACATCAGGCAGATTCAAGATCTTTATGTGGCTTGAATTGCTAAATAACAGGATGGCCAATTAAATTTGAATTTCAGATAAACAGTGAGTATTTTTAGTATGGCCCATAAAGTCACTGAGAGAGACTAAGAAATTGGTGGAATATATTTATACTTTAAAAGAAATATCTGTGGGTGTCGTTATACCGAAAAACACACTATTTATCTGAGAGTCACATTTAATTGTGCATCCTGTGTTTTCGTTTGCTAAATCTGGCAACTCTGTATATGGCTCGTGGGTTTCAGGTTGTAGGATCACCCTCTCCTGACTTCTGACTCCAAGTCCATGCCCTCCTCTCTAGGTGCCACATCATGTCCTCTGTCAAATGTTTTCCTCTCTTCTCTTTACGTCTAGTGAATGGCTTATCTACGCTGGTTCTCTCTTCCTAGATTGGTGAAGCCTGGCTCAGGTGGGAGTGAGGTCCGTCTCAAACCAGTAAGCACATAGACATGGCTTTCACTTTCTTCACCCGCGCATGGGTAGCTTCATTCGCTACATTTCAGAGACAAGGGTAAGAACCAGGGTGATTTTAGAGATAAAAATTAGAACCAGAGTCAGGTACCTTTGCAGTGATGATAGAATCAGACCACCAGTCTGCTACATCAGATTTAGGAAAAGGCTTTTATGTGAGGTATAATTAAAGGCAGAACAATAAAGGTGAGTTAAAAAAAAATAGCTCCTGGGGTAAAATTTTTGCCAGAAAAATAATTATTTTTTTTTGGTTAATGTTAGATTGAGTGCTTGTTATTTGGCAGGCAGTTTATATACATCATCCTTACAGGCTGCCCTGTGAGGTAGTAATTATTATCACCCCATTTTAGAGATGTGGAAGCTGATAGAGAATGATATACGCAGCCCCAGGTATAACGGTGGTGCCATACAGAGCTGGCATTTCAGCCAGCTGTCTCTACCTACAGTCCTATTCTTTTTTTTTTTTTTTAACTTTTGTTGAAGTATAGTTGCTCTACAATGTTGTACTAGTTTCTACTGTACAGCAATGTGAATCAGCCAAATATTTACATATATTCCCTCTTTTTTGAATTTTCTTCCCATTTAGGTCTCCCTAGAGCATTGAGTAGAGTACCCTGTGTTATACAGTAGGTTCTCATTGGTTATTTATTTTATACATAGTATCGATAGTGTATATACGTCAATCCCAATCTCTCAATTCATCCCTCCCTATCAATACATTTGTTCTCTATTTCCTACAGCCTCATTTTTTTCCCCTAAACTTTTAATTTTTAATTGGAGAATTATTGCTTTCCATTATCATGTTGGCTTCTGCAGTACAACATGAACCAGCTATATGTATACATACATCCTCTCCCTCTTGAGCTTCCCTCCCACTTGCCCATCTCACTTTTCTAGGTCTTCTCAGAGCTCTCGGCTGAGCTCCCTTTACTGTATAGCCATTTCCCCTCTAACTGTTGTACACATGATAGTGTATATATCTCAATACTACTTTCTCAATTCGTGCCATTCTCTTCTTCCCCTTCTGTGATTGTCCTCTGCTGCCACCAGTGCTAGAGCGTTCCACCTGGACACAGTCCTTCCCCTGCAGACTGCCCTGTCCAGTGGCCTTGTAACAGGGGGACTTCCCTGATGGTGATCCAGTGGCTGAGACTCCGAGCTCTGAATACAGGGAGCCTGGGTTTGATCCCTGGTCAGGGAACTAGATCTCACATACCATAACTAAGAGTTTGCATGCTGCAAGTAGAAATCCTGCGTGCCGCAACTAAGGCCCAGTGCAGCCAAAATTAAAAACAAAACAAAAGTCACCTTGTAGGAATCTGTTTGGGCTCGGAGGGCCCACAGCCCTAAAGGATGCTGTGAGCTCCTCACTGGTGCTAGCAGAGGACTCAGGTTGAATATGCAGGCGCTGGCAACTTTCTCCCTCTAGTTTTCCGCATGGTAACTTCCCAGGTGGCTCAGATGGTAAAGAATATGCCTGCAATGCAAGAGACCTGGGTTCCATCCCTTGGTCCAGAAGATCCCCTGGAGAAGGGAATGGCTACCCACTTCAGTATTCTTGCCTGGAGAATTCCAAGGACAGAGGAGCCTGGCAGGCTCCAGTCCATGGGGTTGCAAAGAGTTGGACACAACTGAGCAACTAACACACACAGACACAGCTTCCCAGGAGCAGGGTCATTCCTGAAGTGCCTTCTGTTACTTGTGGCATGTGAGGAGGCCACAGCAACCTCTTCAGGAATTAGACCTGAGCGCAGAGGAAATGCTGTCCTATATCTTTTGTGTGCAGTGGAAGCTTCCAGCAAGCCTTCTTAATAACTCTTGATGACTGCTGAATTACTTTGAAATTAAAACCAGTATCTGGCACGCACTTAAATAAAGGTTTCCTGCTTTGAGCGAGAGTTTTTGAAAACTTACGTCTGTGAATTTTCCTTTATCAGTAAATGACAATGATGCTCTTTAAAGACAAGAAATAGTGTTTGTGGTGGCGGTTGTGTGAAGGAGAAATGTGGAGACAGCGAGCCGGTCTTTGAAGTGTGGTACCCAGTGCTGCATCCCTGAGCATCTCCCTCCACGCCAGGGCCACCTGCGGCTGACGTTCTCTCATCCCGCCTGGTACTCTGACGATGACACAGGTTCTCCCTTCCAGAATCATTTATGAAAACAGACTCTTCCCATTTTCTAAAGTGATTAATGTTTCCTTGAAACAGTGAGATCAGAAGTGCTGTTTGGAATTTATCTAAGTGAATATTAACTGTGTCTTGGAAGCCCGGCAGAGGAGAACCGGGTCCTTTGAAATGCAAATGAAAGTATTCTGAGCCAGAAAAGGGGACAAAGTGGGAGGTAAGAGATGCAGGGAGATTTGGAGGCAGATGAGAAGTGGTCACCTTCTACATATCTGATTTGGGGTGAGTTGTCTTAGAATCTCAGAACCTCAGTTTTCCTAATCTGAAATACCATTAATAACACTGATCTCAGAGTCCTGGGACTAATATTACACATGAAAGACCAGGCAAGCTGACTTAGACCCAGTGCCTGTCCAGTGCTGTTTTTCCCCTCCTCTCCACATCTTCCCAGATGCACAGTGGTAAAGAATCCGCCTGCCAAAGCAGGAGATGTAGGAGATGTGTGTCCAATCCCTAGGTCAGAAGGATCCCCTGAAGTAAGATATGGCAACCCGCTCCAGTATTCTTGCCTGGAGAATCCCCATGGACAGAGGAGCCTAGCGGACTACAGTCCATGGGATTGCAAAGAGTTGGACATGACTGAGCGTGCACAGCATCTGCCACATCATGATATGGTGGTGGGAAATGGGTTTTGGTTTATAGAAATCTCATAGGCAGTTTTTTATTTTTACTTTGTAATGATAAAAATAGCAATGCAAATTTATTGTCTTACAGTTCTGAAGGTCAGAAATCTAAAATCAAAGGTTGTTTCCTCCTGGAGTCTTAAGTGGAGAATCTGTTTCTTTGTATGGTTGGTTGGTTTAGTCTCTAAGTCGTGTCCAACTCTTGGCGACCCCACGAATTGTAGCCTGCCAGGCTCCTCTCTGCCCATGGGATTCTCCAGGCAAGAATACTGGAGTGGGTTGCTGTTTCCTTCTCCAAGGGATCTTCCCAATCCAGGAATTGAACCTGGGTCTCCTGCATTGCAGACAGATTCTTTACCAACTGAGCTATGAGGGAAGTCCATTTCTTTGCATAGGCAGTTTTTTAAATGAAAAAAAAAAAAGTTATTGCCTAATTCCAACTATGCATTCATGGATGTTTCTGTGTCGGCTCTATTCCTGGCGCTCTTTAAGACACTGGGGATAGATTATGAATGGGACAGGGATGATTCATGCCCCTCTGCAGTTTAGTAGGTAAATGAGCAGATGGAGTGTACTTTTAATGTTAGACAGCATCTTGAAGGCAAAGCAGGTGGGTAATAGGAATACAAGGGTGTTTGTGGTAGCCAGTGTGGGGTTCTCTGAGGAGGGGACAGTTGAGCATAACACTTTCTTGCAGTGAGTAGCTGTCATGCTGAAGATGACAAATTGCCATCACTGGACAGATCAGTCTTTCCCCCATGGTACATAAATTTTCTTTCAGGTATCTTTATGGCTCTCACTTTTCCTCACCCCTGCTCTCTCCCTTCCACTGCCGTTATCCTGCTAGCATCATATTACCAGGCAGAATTCAATTACTGCACAGAAAGCTCTCATCAATGTGGCTCTTCCATCGAGGTGTTACTGTAAACCTTGGCACCATGAAAGTTGGCTGTGGAAGTAGCTTCTGGCAACAAGAGAAACTGAAGCCTGAGAAGCGACAGGGTGAGAAAAAGTGAGATGTGAGCTGAGAGAATTCTTAAAACTTTCATGAGATTTCACAGATCCCGCTAGAATACCTGGGGGCCCCTCCGTTGTTGATGAGAATTGATGCCTTCAGCCCAAGGTAATGGAAGGCTCCTTGTAAACTGATGTGCTTTGTAAATATACCCCTGATGGCCCTCAATGCTGATGTTAGGAGTAAACTCCTCTAAAACTTCTCTTTTTAACTAGTGAGATGGATTTGGAGAGGTCAGTGTAATGCACTCAAGTAGAATTTATATTGGTTTTGTCAACAGCCAGCCCAAGTTGGAATTTTTCCCAGCTGAGGGTCCCTGTTCTGTTCTCCCCTTGTTATTTTGCTGAGATTTGTGGGGAGGTGGAGTGTAGGTTGGGGGAGGGGCAGGGGAGGTGGAAGGTAAGCCACCAAGTCTGCAAATATACATGGATCCTGCCAACTCTGACATCCATCTTTTTTTTTTTTTTTTGAATGCAGACCATTTTTAAAGTCTTTATTTAATTTGTTGCAATATTGCTTCTGTTTTTGTGTTTTGGTCTTTTGACCTAGAGGCACATGGAATTCTAGCTCCTTGACCAAGAATGGAACCTGCACCCCCCTGCATTGGAAGGTGAAGTGTTAAGCACTGGATTGCCAGGGAAGTCCCTGACATCCATCTTCTGACAGGCAGATGAGACACTGAGAGGCAAAGATTGATCTAACTTATTTCTCTTATAGCTTCTCCTTCTCAGGGGTTCAGTAGCTTTGAAGCCTATTTGTAACTTCTAATACTTGATACGCTCATCAGCCTTTCCCTCCTTTTGCTTTGGATTTAGTGTGCTCTTGGTGGAGGCAGCTGTGGCCAGTGTTGATATAGACAGTGTGCCTCTGCTGTTGCTGAGCCTGAAAACATTGGCCGGTATCTGGTCATTACTTGCTTTGACCCACTCGCTGGATGTCCTTTTCTTGAACTGCCTTCTGTGGACCAGAGCCACCAATCTCCTATGGCTTCATTTTCCAGTACTGAAAACAGGGACGTGTGATCTTGGCCAAGTTTTTAATGTGTCTTCTAGGATTGAGAGATAATCTGGGAAATATAGCTTGGCTGCCAAGAATTGGGTATTTCCAGGACACTTGGGTGGTTTATGAGAAGAACAAAGAAGAGTTTAGAATTTGGGAGGGGAGATTATTTTCCCAAAGCAGTTCAAGAGTCACTTTCTGCAGAAAGGACTTGCAAACTTCTGAAGTCCGTATGGTGACCTTTGGCCTTTTCCTCCCCCAGCGAAGTCAGTGAACACCTCTTTTAAAACATCCCTTCCCCATTTCCTTTTAAATGTTGTGGTAATTCCACTACTGGAATCTGTGTTACGTATATACTTTCACGGGTATGAGATGACCTATATATTTAATAATAGTGACACTTGCTGAGCCCTTACCTGATTTCAGGAGCTGAAGATTTTATATATTTCAAACTCATTTCATTCTTAAAACAACTCTGTGAGGTAGGACTAACAGTATCTCCATTTCTAAACAAGACAGTGGAGGCAGGAAGAAATTAAGTAACTTGACTAAAACAATTTTTTTTTATTTTACTTTTTTTGTAACAACAGAAGATTGGAAGCAAGCTATTCACTGTGCCTCAATAAATATATAACTGTGGAATACTGTGTAGTCATAAAAAATGGTATTGAATATTGTCAGGTAGTCACATGTAGAAATCTCCATGATATAATAAGTGAAAACACATAACTCTGTATAGAGAGTATAATATGCTGCAGTTGTCTATGGGTTTGATTAGAGGAAAGAGGATGTATTTTTTCTAATATCCAAGAGATGAATGGTAGTGATTATTTATGGTGGGAAGGGGCCAGACTGGCAGATGGGAGACACAAGTGGAAACGAATTTTTTTCCCACTAGGGTATTTTTGGAACCATGTGACTGTATTTTTTATTCATGATTACCTAAATATAATAATAATAATTTCAGCAATGCTATTATGTTGCTCAGTTGCTAAGTCATGTCCAACTCTTTGTGACCCCATAAACTATAGCACTCCAGGCCTCCCTGTACATCTCCAACTCCTGGAGTTTACCCAAACCCATGTCCATTGAGTCAGTGATGCCATCCAACCATCTCATCCTCTGTCGTCCTCTTCTCCTCCTGCTTTCAATCTTTCCCAGCATCAGGGTCTTTTCCAGGGAATCAGCTCTTCACATTAGGTGGCCCAAGTATTGGAGCTTCAGCTTTAGCATCAGCCCTGTTACTATTATGAGCAAAACATAAATGAACCAGCTAACTCTGTAGTTAAAAAAAACAGCAACAAAAATGACAACCATCACAAATGTTTTATAACCCAAGCCCTTGTCATACATGATTTAATTCCACCAGTCCTTACATGGTAGATGTTATTAGCACCATTGATAGTGGGAAACTGAAGCTTATGAGAAACGGTTGATGCCTGAAGCCCCCGATCTGACACGGGGACTGGCTGATTCTAAAGCCCATTGCACTGTTTGCATTCTGTCTCTGTGTGGAGCTTTTGCATCTATTAGAAAAGGAACTCGGCACATGAAGTTAAACTCATTTGATCCAATTACAAAAATATATTTTACCAGGTTAATTTGAGGGCTCAGTGATGAGTTAGTGATGCTTTAAAATGTTAAATCTTAAATTATGAGACTCTTTTGCTAGTGTTTTCTAAAATGAATGCTTCTCTGAATTATTCATTTGTCCTTTGAGACTTTATTTTCAAGAGTAAGACTAGGGAGTCCTTAAGTCTGGCATTTCTCTCTAGGTTGTTTTGGCAAGAGTCAGAATACTGGAAAAACGCTGTTCTAACCTGGGGGGCATACGTGGGCTTTTGAGGGTTTACACAACTCTAGGGAATGGGGGGAAAACTTTTCTGTGTATTGATTTGCATGGAGGCATTTTCCTTGACTGATATTCATGATCTCCTGAAGTTGTTTAGGACTGTTATCCTCAGAGGTGCTGCCATTCTTCTGTAACCTGCAGACAGGTTTTCTGTGTCCATCAAATAATTTAAAAAATTGAATTAATTGCCAACTCTAATGATTGGGAGATTTCACATAAAAACCTGGATTTGGTGCTTAGGTAGAAAAATTGGAAGGCTTGACAGCACTGAATTTGCAATTCTCTAGGGCAGTAGTCTTCTGGGGGAACCTTTAAAAAAAAAAATTGTCTTTAATTGAGGTGTAGTTTATTTACAATGTTCTGTTAATTTCTGCTGAACAGCAAAGTGACTGAGTATGCACATATATACTTTTGTTTTTTGTATTCTCTTCCATATAGTTTACCCAAGGATATTAAGTATAGTTCCTGGTGCTTTATAGTAGGACCTTGTTCTTTATCCATTCTATGTGTAATAGTTTACACCTACTACCCCCAAACTCAGAGCCTGTCCCCCCTCCCCACCACTGGTAGTCTCAACTCTGTTCTCTGTGTCTGTGGGTCTGGTTTTGTTTTGTGGATACATTCCTTTGTGTGACACCCATTTAATGGGGTGTGTGCTCTCTATTTTGCCTCAGGCCACAAGCTTCAGGGCCAGTTGCAGTCTAAATGGCATTGATTTGACGTGGCAAATGGGTTTTAGTCTCTTTCCTCCCCAAAACAGCTCTTAAAACAGTGTGCGTCATTCTTCACAGAGGATGAGACTCAGTGTAGAGAACTAAGTAAGACTCGAGTTAGAGAACTGAGATTCAGGTTAAATGACAACCCAAGTTGCACACTGATGTAGGTTAGGAGAACACGGATCTTGAACTCAGATCATCTAACTTTCTTCTAGTATTTTCTCCATTGATCCACAGTTATCTCCCATTATTTTTTTTTTTTATTTAATTTGACAATCACAGCATTACTAACAATAGGTAAAGTGTTGTATCCATTTTACAGATGAGCAAACTAGAACTTAGTACAACTCTGAGAAAGGAAGGTAATGTCCCAGAAGGGCAGGACTGGTATTTGGTCCCAGGTTTTCTGAATCCAGACTTTACATGCTCTTTTAGTTGTAGGGACTCACAAACTACAGAGATCTATATGAATTCTGAGATTCTCTAAAGCCAAGATGTTAATGATTCTAACATGTTTGATTCCAAACAGAAGCAGGAAAGGTGCTTCATTGTTTCAGAACTGGTAGAAAGTTCCTGGGGTTAATCAGACCACAACTTGTAAAAGACTCCTTCCTTGCAAAGCAGGAACTGGTCTGGGATGTAGCACATGGCTAACAAGGAGAGGTGTGAAGAGGGATAACAAACTGCTTTCCAGAGTCCTATAATCTTTAATAAGGAACCTAGCTGTATATACCTGAAAGGATTTAAGCACCTTTATAAAGGCTATACCTCAATAAGTACCTGTAAACATTATTTTAACTGTGTTCTTATCTATAGCCTAAAAGGGATGGTATGTTGTATCAGTGAGAAGTGGCTGCTTGAGGGAGATGGGTTGTAAGCCATTGTATGGTGCTATGTGGAGCATATGCATCAGTGCTCTGTAATAGTCATTAAATTTGCAAAGTGGAGGTTCTCTGCCATGAATGAAGAAATGTAGGGTGTGCTGTTTTGCTGGGTGCTTCTTTACCAGTTGACGAGGTCACACTCAACCTGTAGTCTTCACTCATACGTAATACAGAAGAAAAGGTACAGGGAGAGCCAGAATCTCTGAGGACTATTAGGTCTATTAGGTCCTGGGCTCAGGACCGGCCTGTCTGGTTTAAATTCTGGCTCTCACTTTAGGAAGATGAACAAGGATGTGTGCTGTTTTCCTAGATTCCACATATATGCATTAATATACGATATTTGTGTTTCTCTTTCTGACTTACTTCACTCTGTGTGACAGTCTCTTGGTCCATCCACGTCTCTGCAAATGGAACAATTTTGTTTCTTTTTATGACTGAGAAATGTTCCCTTGTATGTATGTACCGCATCTTTTTTCTTTATCCATTCATCTATCGATGGACATTTAGGTTGCTTCCAGGTCCTGGCTGTTGTAAATAGTGTTGAACCTATTTGCAACAGAGAGACACAGACATAGAGAACAAATGTATGGACAGCAGAGGGAGGGAAATGGGCATGGGATGAATAGGGAGATTGCAATTGACATAGACATACTACTGTGTATAAAATGGATATACTAATGAGAACTTACTACAGTGTAGCACAGGGAACTCTGCTCAATGTTTCCTGGAAGCCTGAATGGGAGGGGAGTTTGGGAGAGAATGGATACAGGTATATTTAAGGCTGAGTCCCTTTGCTGTGCTCCTGAGACTATCACAACATTGTTAATTGGCTATACTCCAATATAAGAGAAAAAGTTTCTTAAAAGCAAAAGATACCTGCCCATAGAGTTTGTTACTTGTGTTTACTGCTTTGATTGTCAAGTGCTTGAGTATACCAGACAGTTTTCAGTTTTTCATCCCTACTCCCCAGTTTTCTCTGTGAAATAGAAGTTCGTTAACCTGGCTAAAGTTAATTACTATGAGTAGTGGATTCTATACTAGGAGTGGTAGTGATAGAGAATATAATGATGCAGATACTTTCATTTTACAAGGAGAAGAGCAGTTTGCTGCTCTTTTTGAACTCAGACATTTTTGATCTCCAACCCTCATTATATTGAGTTGACTAAAATGTTTGTTCTGGTTTTTCCGTAGCATCTTACGGAAAAAGTCAAATAAACTTTTTGGCCCACCCAATACATTTGGGCTTAGTGAAGTCTCTGTAGAACTTTGGTTTATGTGGTTATAACCATCAGTGTTCACCATGTTGAAAATGGGAACCTTAAAAATTGTTAAGTACCTGTTTGTCAATTCATCTACAATAGACAGCAATGATGAACACAGTACCCTTTAACAAAAATAAGGTCTTGGTATATTGTGAAAATAACTGACTTCATGATTACCTGGAGGGAGAGCTGCTGACCTAAAGTATCAGTTTGTCTCAGAACATGAAATCATAAAGGATAAAACTTGGAAGGTGAATCTTACTTGTTTTGTTTAGAATGACCAAGCTTGTAAAAAAAAAAAAAAAGAAAGAAAGGAAAAGAAACAATAAAATGTATTAAAATCAAGACAATTTCTTTCAAAAAAAAATCTAATTCTATCATTTACCAGTTTGTGTGACTTTAGATAATTCATTTATTTGGCCACTTACTGCCTCGATTTTCTCCCCTGTAAAACCAAGAGAACAAAAAATTCATATGCCATGAAATTATTGTGAAGTCCAGTGAGTTATCTCTGAAAAAGACTTAGGGCGGAATCTGGTGCATGCTAAGTAGAGCATAGGTATTGGCGGCGGTTGCTGCTTTTATCACTGTTGAGATGCCGCTTCCTGCGTTGCTCTGTTGTAGCAGAAGGAGCTTGGGGTCTAGAGCTAAAGAAACTGGTGGGCACAGAGGCTGGGAATGGGCACCCTCTGGGGCTCCTTTCCTGAGCCTTCACATGAGGGCATTAGACTAAGTCCCAAGAGTCTGCCTAGCTGCACATAAGTCTGGGATACCCTTCCATCACAAGAAGTTTTATTCAGTGCCTGATGTGAGGCTGGGACAGCCACGTGCACACAGACCCGTAGTTTTCAAAAGAGGGCTGACTTTGGGGAGAACCATAGGCTCTGATGTTGAGCTTTGACTATACCACTCCAGCTCTAGGATCTTACACAGATCTCTTCTGTTTCAGGGCTTTGTCTCCTCCCTGCCATGTAAAAGTGGGATAATAATACCATTTTCCAGGGTCTGTGCTGGGAATGAATGGTTGTGTTTGATGAAGGTCCTGCAGAGTGTAGTGTCCTGGTGCTCAGGAAATGGCAACAGCTCTGAGTATTGTGATGAATGAAAAATTCTGGCCTCAGATCCTGTAAATCAAAATACCCTAACTCCTTAAATCTCTGAAGACCAATAAATACTGTGGATTGCGTATTATTTGGAGAATGTGGGTGAACTGATTGTATCCAGGCAAGGGGGTGACTTGCTTGAGATTGAGTCAAAAGGAATTTCCTGGGTTTGTGACGTAAGGGAAGTCCACAGCCATGGTGGGGGTCAGAGTAGTCAGGAACTGAAACCCCAGATATAAGGACCAAGAACAGGGATTACAAGTGGCTGTAAAAGTGATGGAGGGATTGAGGGATGGACCGAGTTTAACGGGACATCTGCACTGTGATCTGTGTTCAGTTTCCTTCCTTTAATGGCTGAAAAATTTGGAGGTCAGCTCTCCTTCCTCCCCCAGCCAAAAGCAGTTTCATTTTTTGCTTTAGTTCTGTCCACCCTATCTTTTCTTGCCTCTCTTTGCCGGATTTATTCAATAAATACTTATTTCACTTCTACTATGTACCAGGTCCTGAAGATGCAATAGTAAAACACACATGTACACATATGTAAACATGTACACATGCACACATATATACACACATGTGTTCTCCAATCCCTCCCTTTGTACCGTGTATGTTCTAGTTGAAGAAAATAGAAAATTTCTTTTAAAAAGTGTTTAGTAAAAGATATAGTTTGTTCTTTTAGGACTGTTGTGTGTTTTTCTTTTTCTGTTGTTTGTTTTTGCCTCTGCTATTTAGGGAGTTGTGTGTTCCGTTTCTTACTCCTTAACCCATCCTTTCTGATCCTCTTCTCTAGGATATGCTAAACTCCCAGTTTTTAGTCTGTAGACTTGGGGCTTTTGGTGTGTATAGATCAGACCACCTTCTTCGTGTGTATAGAATCTTGGTCAGTCTCTCTCTCTTTCTCCCTCTCCTCTCCTCTCCCTCTCCCCTCCTGGAAGATAGTAATCTAACTCCAACATCCATGATACGATGACTTGCCAAGTGCTCTATTTCTGGCTATGGTTACTAAGGAATTGTAAGAAAGCACTGGAAAATGGCACTTGGCCTCGGCTTAGCTTTTATTCAGATTGGCTGTTTTCCAAGCCCCAGAAGATCAATGATGCATGTAGTGCAAAAGGGCAGCTGCAGGGTCAGGGCATATTTATTGCTTGCTGGGGCATGTTATTGACCAATAAGAAGTTAAACAGTGCCTGGCTATACCGGTTAAGATGTTGCCTCTGAGCCAGGAAGACAAGGGATCACCTCAGGCCACTTCCATTTACATGGACAGGTGTGCAAATGGACTCGATGCCTGTAGCGCTAGGCATTCCTGTGTCTACTAGAATTTCAGCTTATTTGGTCCTGGTAGAAAGAACACATTCATGATGCTGGGCCTTTTTTGACCCAGTTGTCCTCAAGGTGGATAGGGATTGATCACTTTGAAACCTCTGTTGGTATACCCAGGTTCTCTGCAGGTAGCAGTTCATGTTTCCTGATGCTGCCCTACCTCTCCTGTCTGTCTGTCTCTCCCTGTGTATTTATCCATCTATCTGACATCTATCTATGTATCATCTATCTATATCTCTATCACTTCTATAACATCTCTATCATCTATCTTTATACTTTACAAACCTATTTATAATTTTCTCTCTTTTGAAACTGTCTTTTGGCATTGAATGAGGAACAGACAGGAGATTCTGGTAACATTTGATAAATACAAACACACTTTGCATGTGCTTAGATGCATAAGGAACTCCAGAGGTGCTTTGTTCAGGAAAAAAAATCCAGTTCTGTTAATACACACACACACACACACACACACACACACACACACACACTATATATATATATTAAAGAAATATGTAGTGAAAATCTCATTTTAGCTTTATGTTATTTTCTGAAGCTCAGCTCCAGGGTTTATGTTCTGGCCGTGAAAAAAAAAAAATTTATGAACTTTTTAAACAATATTTCTTCTCCTTTTTCTTCCTAGATGTCAAAAGTACTATTTGGGTGAAGTATTGACTGAGGAAGGAGAGGCTGAAGCAAGGAAAACAGCAGGAATCCAGATTAAAAGGCCCTAAAGAGTAAAAGCTAGGGTTCCTCTGTCTCCCCACCCTGCCATGAAATAGTTGTTTCACTTTGGTTCTTTGAATGGAAATAACATTGAGGATTAGGCTTGTGTGAGCCTCACAACATTTGAGATTCCTGTGTTTTTCTAACCACCTGCCTTACAGTGAAACATTTTAGCTTGTTAAGGATGTGTTTTGTGTGTAGGAGGGTTAATCAGTAAATGGCATTAGAAGTTCAAGCGTATCTAAAACTAAAGCACAGATATATTTTGGATTCTATTGTTTAATCACGTTTGAAGAATCTGCAAGAATGGTAAGTAGTGTGTATTTGAATTAAAAAGGGTTGTTGGGGTGAGGGCGCCCACCCGCTGTTGTGACCACCTGTACTGTCTGCACCTCTCATCTTTATGTGATCAACATGTAGGAGTTAAATTGTGGAGCATCTCCTATCAATTGGACTTTGCTGGTGGCTCAGATGGTGAAGAATCCGCCTGCGATGAGAGAGACCTGGGTTGGATCCTTGGGTTGGGAAAATCCCCTGGAGAAGGGAAAGGCTACCTATTCCAGTATTCTGGCCTGAAGAATTCCACGGACTGTATAGTCCATAGGGTCGCAAAGAGTCAGACATGACTGACTTTCACTTTCACTTTCCTAACAATTTATCCAGAATCATCCCTCTTATAACTGGGAATCAGATACTGACTTGTTTGGTGGTTGGGCCTGATTTGATTACATTTTCATGGTTTCAGGTTGTGGGAACCGTTTTGTGCAGAATCTGGTTGTTTTCAGCGCTAGAGTTAGAGGTTCCGTTGTGTACCAGTAATTCTGGGAAACACTAAAGTAGACCAACCAACTTTTTAAATGATGGTACTGCTAGATTACTGTTGACTTTTCACAGTTTCCTTTAAAATCTGTGTGGTGGCCTCTCCTTCTGGAATTTCTGAAAGGGTGAGGAGGAAGTGAATGGCTATTTCCCCAGGACCTGCTACGTCCCGGGCATTGTCTTATATGAGACAGACATGCCCTTCTTTCTCGGAAGCCTTGGGCCGTTAGTCACATTACCTTCCTTTTACGAGTGAAGAGAGACGTTAGCAGATAAGAGCAAGGCCACCCAGTTAGGGAGGAGTGAAGCTGGGACCGGAACACAGTGCTGACTTCTGTGCCTGTAGTCTTTCTGCTTCCATTTCTTGAAAATGGGCTCGTTCGGACTCCTTTGGGGTTCCACCACTTGGCCTTTTGGTAAGAAGGGCCTGGAAGTCTTCACCCATGTTCAGCTGTCTTGTATCTGTGTGAAGGGCATGGAGCGCTTTCATATTTGTTGTTTTTATTTGCAGGATCAGCCTCATTCTACCAACAGGAATAAACTCCCTCCCTAAAAATGCAGAATTTACCATATGCATGAATGGCAATGGATTCTTGCTCTCAAAGTACACGTTTGCAGAAGCACAGGAGTGCCAATCACAAGAGGAGGCTTCAGAGAAGGGCTGCTAGAGGCAGGATGATGTCACTGGTGAGGCAGGGTCCTGCGAGCTCTTTGGAGAGCAGAGGCGAGCCCTGGTGAAACAGAGCTTTGTATTAAACCACAGGCATTTAGGCCAACAAGGTGGGAGATGGAGAGTGACAAACACCCATCTCGGCCAACAGTTGCTTATTAGCTTGTTAAGAGAATAGCTTATTATTTCTTTTCAAGAGCTATATGAGGAGGCCAAACTCAAAAATAATCAAGAGTGAGCTTTACCAAGCAGGGCATCTCAGGACAGCAGTGTGTGTGTCATTTGAACCACCTTCTGGAATAATTCCACCTTGACAGTGTGCAAAATGGCCCGGGAAAGGCTTGGAGAGGGAAACTGAGGCAGGAGGTGAGATTGTGTACAACTTGGGGAGGCTCACTGATGAGAGCCTACATTTTGGGGATTTCCTTGCATGGAAGGAGGAGAACTGCTGTTAACTGAATTTAAAAAATTTTAAGTTTGGGTCTTGAGGATCGCCATGTGAGGAAGACCTAAGTTTTACTGTGGAAAAGAGCTGAACGAGTATAGAACTGTGGGCTAAACGGTGCTTCCTGCACATTTTGTTTTGTGACCTTGGATCCCATGTGATCACACAAGCCACTAAGGACGTCAGGGAAATAGCATCAGGCTGGGATGGCCGTGTTCACAGATTGGCCAGTGTGGGGGTTTGGGTGGAAACCATGAGCTCCTGGTTTTGTTACCTGTCAAAGTTCTCACCTGATCCTCAGGTTGTGTGCTCTGCTTCCCTTATTTGTGGTAAAAACAATCTGGACAGTTGATGAATCCAGTGACCTTCCAAGCAAGCAGTTTTTCTTTTTATAAATTTGGTACCTGAAGGAAATGGGTTTTGTAATTTTGTGGCTTAATCTGCATTGAGATATTAATGGAACAGAAATTGTGCTTATTAACTTATAAAAAATAATCAGAATAATCTAATCTGAGCTAATGCTTTCAGACAAAGGCCAGAATAGGCTGTTTACTGCTCTCTGCCTCTACCGAATGATAGAAAACATGTATATCAGTTCAGCCAGTTGATTTGCTTTAATTTTTCTTGATCACTTTCCCAAAGCAATTTCTGTTTGAGATAATGGCATTAACCCCTTTGTCTTTTACTCAGTTATAAGGGGTTGCCCGACTATGGCTCAGACCCTTAACAGGAAAAATTTATCAACTTTGACCTATGTTAATGAATATGGCTTTATTGTATCTGTGCATTTATAGTAAATGGCAAACCCTTCTTGAACAAAAGTGAGGGTGGAAACCTACATACATATCTTTCAGTGTGTCCTATGTGTTAGTTCCTCAGTTGTGTCTGACTCTTTGCAACCCATGGACTGCTCTGTCCATAGGATTCTTAAGGCAAAAATACTGGAGTGGGTTGCCATTTCCTTCTCCAAGGGATCTTCCCAACCCAGGGATCAAACCTGGGTCTCCTGCATTGCAGGCAGACTCTTTACCACCTGAGCTACCAGGGAAGCCTTCAGTGTACCCTAGTTGGTCATATTGGGAGGAAAATTAGCCCTTCCCATGGTGACTTGAAAGAAAAAAAAAAGGGAATGGCCACCATACATACCAGGAAGGGCCAGTGCCTAAATCCAGGCTGTAACTTGGAGAGCCAATTGAAGGCATTTCATCTTCTCTCTCATTGTGTGCAAGAGCAGGGTAAGACCGCAGAGAAGTGTTCCACAGTGCAACTGGTGTTCTCCTGGTCTGCAGCCAGAAGAGGTACTGGTGGAAATTTTAGCTGCTTCTCATATAAAATGTTAACTGCTCTGCTCAGTACAAGCCTGAGGGTCAGTGACAAGGACTGAATGTTCAGTTGTGTTACAATAAGTCATTTCAACAACGACTGCCGGCTCCTTTCCTGTTGCTCTCTGCTTCCCCCTGTACAATCCTGCATTAAGGAAATGTAGGCGTAATGGAGTTTTGCAAAGGGTCTCAGAAGTTCTGATAAGACTGTTCTTCCAGTTACTATGACTGCATCACAGATGACTCCAAAATTTACTGGCGTAAACAGCCATTTATTATGTTGACAGATTCTATGGGTCAAGCATTAAGACAAGGCAGAGCAGAGATGACTTGTCTTTGTTTCTTGATGTATGGGACCTCGGCTGAAGAGCTCCAATGCTGGGGCTGGAATCATCTGAAACAACGCTGTCTTAGAGAACTCTCCACAGTGATACACAGATTCTATATCTGCACTGTCCAATATAGCAGTCACTAGCCACTCACAGCTGTTGAGCACCTGAAATATGGCGAGTGCAATATGGAATTAAACTTTTTATTTAGTTAATTTGGATATAAATAGCTACTAGTGGCTGGCTTGTGGCTACCATACTGGACAGTACAAATCTAAAGACTTGTTTTCATAGCTAGGTATAGATATGTGCTATCCAATATGGTAGCCATGAGCCACTAGTTAAAATTTAGTTGGGCCTGTCTCCAATGGAATACCTCTTTGTGACTTCTCCTTGTGGCCTGCTCTTCGTCGTCACATAGCAGCTGGGTTCCAAGGGTGAGGTTCTTAAGAGGAGCCAAGGAACTGACCTACCACTGGAGTAGACAGTGTTGCTTCCACTGTATTATATTCATCGAGGCGCTTACAAAGTCCCATCCAGGTGCAAGAGGAGGGGCAATAGACTTCATTTATTGATGACAAGTGGTAAGGTTCTGGAAGAGCATTGGGACTGGAAACATTGCTGTAGTTATTGCTCGAAAGTGTCATTCTGCCACTGGTGCTCCAGGTACCCAGTCTGTTCACTCATTTATTCACATAGCAGACATTGAGCACCTACTCTGTACCTGCATTACATTGTTTAGGGGGGATAGCAGTTGAAAGTAGTGAAGCTTATAACAGAGTGGACAGGGTGAGTGGGGAAGGCACTCAGGTATTTCCAAGGCAACGTGAAATGTGCCGTGATAATATGTAGAAAGTAGAGACGATTTGTTTGAGACACATAGGAGTCTGTTTGAAGAAGCCACATGGAAACTGTATTTTAAAGTCATTTGAGAGGGACTTTCCTCATGGTCCAGTGGTTAAGACTCCATGCTTCCATTACAGGGGGGTGTGGGTTCAATCCCTGGTTGGGGAAATAAAATCCCACATGCCATGCAGTGTGGGCCCCCAAAAAAAGTTATGCCAGACTGACTAAGGAGTGTGCCAGAGAGGGACCAGTAGGGACCAGTAATTTAGGCAAAAGGACAAGCTTACTGAGAATCAGGCGAAAAGCTAGGCTTTTCCTAGGGATGTCTCAACACCAAGAGCTTGGTCAAGAAGGAAGACTGTACAGTTGTCCTGCCAACCACATCCTTCCATTTCCCTTGTGTGTGTCCCCACCCACACTCTGCATATTGAGAACCAGCCGCACACCCAGCGGGTCACCAAACCAGAAAAATCCATAGCCCACGGGGATATCATTGATGAATTACCAACAAGTTGCCTGTCAGCAGGAAACATGGATTGGATTAGAGAGTCCTCATACCATGCCGGCTTTTCTAAAGAAGGTCTGGCTCTGAGAGAGAGGAACAAAGATGCTTGAACACATGGTCAGCATTGAAAGCAAATATTGATTGGCCCCTGCTGGGGGAGCCGAGCTAGAGTGGGTTAGAGTCTGATGTCAGAAATTGCTGGGATGTGGAAAACTATTAATTGTGCTGATTGACCAAAACAAAAGCTCCACCTATTTTTAAGATCTCAAAAATGAGGGGGAGATATTTAAGCAGGTGGAAGGGCAAAAGGGGTGGTTAGAACCCAAGCCCCAGGCTAAGGCACTTTCTCTGAGTTGGCCTGTGTTACTCTGACCACAGGTCCTGGATATCCTTTTCTATCTCGGGTTCTGCATGGTGCTTCTCTGGACCTGCGTCTGTTTCTTAAGGCGGTGCAGAATTCACTTAATTGAGTATGAATGTCCAAACAGCTGATGTTCAGCGGTATTCAGATTTGGGATTCAGACCGTCTGCTGGGTGTTATTAAACTGGTAGAAAAATGCTCTGGCTGTATCAGATTGCATCTGACTGTCAACTGGGTTAGAAATATCTCCGTTCACTAGCAGATGTATGAAATACTGGAAAGTGAGCCTTTTCTTTAGCAAATTAGACTAGCCAGCTCCATGGATCTAGATTGACTAAAATAGCTTGTTGCTCCAGGGATAAGGCTGGCTGGGCTCAGTTCATCCCTTTAAAGTCTAGTCTAGATTTAATTGAAGATTTTCAAAACCTGCTCCTTTACTTTGAAACCTATTCTGTTTGAAACCTATTCTGAAACAAACTTCTGTTTGTCTTCTAGAGTAGCATTCTCCAGTAGAACTTTCTGCAGTGAAAATGGTCTAAATGTGCATGGTAACCATTAGCTACATGTGGATATGGAATGCTTGAAATGTGGTTAGTGCAACCGAGGAGCTCAATTTTAAATTTTATTGAAGTGTAAACAGCCACATGGGGCTAGTGGCCACCCCAGTGGGCAACATGGTCATGGGTGTCTGTTTTTAGAAATGATATTTACTGCCGTGATCATGAAAGCTTTGCTAACTTTCTAGTTTTTTAAAGATAATTTTATTTATTTATTTTTGGTTGTGCTGGGTCTTTGTTGCAGCTCGGGCCTTTTCTAGTTGTGGAGCGCAGGGGCTACTCTCGAGTTGCAGTGCCTGGGTTTCTCATTTCAGTGGCTGCTCTTGTTGCAGAGCACGGACTCTAGGGCATGCAGGCTTCAGTAGTTGCCACACATAGGCTCAGTAGTTGTGGCTCCTGGAATCTAGAGCCCAGGCTCAGTGGTTGTGGTGCATGGGCTTAGTTGCTCCGAGACATCTGGGATCTTCCCAGGTCCTGGACTGAACCCATGTCTCCTGCACTGGCAGCTGAATTCTTTACCACTGAGCCACGGGAAGCCTGACTTTCTAGTTTTTGAGCAATATCTTAAATCATGAGTCCAGTCTTTCTTGTAGCAGCAATCTGTGGAAAGAAGCATCAGCTGAGGTGGGCGGGTGGTCATTAGCAGATGGAAGGCTTGGGATGAGGATGGAAGTCTGAAAGGGTCACTGGGTCAGTCATGACATTCATTTTCCCTCTGGCTTCTCTGAGAACCAGGGTATTGGTAGTGGATTCAGTAGCCAAAGAAATTTGGGGAAAGTCAGGTTAATTGCAATCACACAGGTTCTTTCTCAGCCTTAAATATACTAATATGGATTGTGAGTTTCCAGATCAGGTTTCAGGGCCAGTATATTTGATCCCCTTTTCTCTTTCTGGTGTTTTCTATGAAATGCTTTGGGCATACTGGTTTAAGCCATGACACTTTCTGCCACAAGAGCTGATAAACTTAGTGTCTGTTACAGGCAGTGAGGGCTTCCCAGGTGACACTAGTGGTAAAGAACCCACCTGACAATGCAGGAGATGTAAGAGACGTGGGTTTGACCCCTGGGTGAGAAAGATCCCTTGGAGGAGGGCATAGCAACCCACTCCAGTATTCTTGCCTGGAGAATCCCATGGACAGAGGAGCGTGGTGGGCTATGGTCCATAGAGTTGCCAAGAGTCAGACATGACTGAAGTTACTTAGCACTCACGCACAGGCAGTGAACCTATCCATCCCTCTTTTGGATTTCTGCAGAGAGTTGGATCTCTGCATTTGTGCTGTGAGTCTGGTCGTTCAGTCATTCCTTCACTGTGTGTGCATTGTCCGTTAGCTCAAGTCTGGAAATATCTGGGCTGGGCTGGCTAGATTGCACGCCCTACAGGCCAAAGGCTCAGGTGTCTCCTGCAGATAATTTCAACTTCTTGAGCCCTGGGTTGTAACAGCTAGCGCCACAGGCCTGAATGTAGCTTTTTCTTTTCTTTCCTAGAAAAGGGTGAGACTTTTTAACCCACGCATTACTGAGCCCTTGCTACTGATTTTCTGAGTGGTCAGGATTAGTTCTTGTAGTTGGAGAAATGCTGATGTTTCCTGTTTCAGTAATTATTCTCTTTGCTCTCTCCTTGTATAGACTTGCATATGAATGCATGCATACTTCTCTCTTCTATTTTTTTAAATAACTTGATCAGCCAACAGGAGACAAATCCAGCAGATCACAGTACCCTGATCATTTAATCATGTTAAGTTACTAAAGGAAGGAAAAGGCAGGAAGTATGAAAATGAAAGAGAAATATTTTCTCCCCTTCCTCTTTTGCCTCCCTCTCTCTCTAAAAAATTGTCCACTGAGTTATCTGCAGAAAACATCTGTCTCCCCAAGAATAAATGCAATTTCGTTTCTGATCTCGGCGGGTCCCCCTCTGGTTGGAGGGAAGAGTTTTTGCCACGCGACAGAAGTGAAATCAGCAAGATGCTGTCTGTTAGGAAGTTGAAACATTGAGCTTTATGAGATGGCAGTCCAGTGGGAAGAAGTGGTGTTTTTCTGCTTCACAGCAGCACCATGGTGGGATAAGAAAGAATTCTGGGAAAAAGAGGCTCACAGATCACCAGGTCTACAGATGTCTGTCCCCACGTCCTTCCAGGCTCACTGTCATGGCAGTCCCACCACCTTGGGATGAGCACCATCTCTGCTTCCTCTGTGTTAGTGGTTTTCTGGCTTGTACTGATGATCTTGTCAGGAAACAAAGGGTCTGCAGCATAGGTGACTGAAGAGTGTCATCTATAGACCTGCAGGGAATAGGATGCTCCGGAGGCCTGAGGAGAAAATGCATGGTTAGTGTGTGAAACCTGGAAGCCTTCTCTTTGTTAAAAAGATTCATGGGTCTCTGAAGAGTGATGTCATCAAGGCCAGGGGAAGATTTGGGGTCAAGCCTTTGTAGTCTATATCCATCTACTGAAAACAGTTTTTTTTTTGAGTTAGCAGAAAAGGGGAGGTCTCACTGAGGCTGATTTGAACCAATATTTGCTCTCCCTAATTATGTAGCCAGAGCAGCTCTCCTGAGTGTTTAATGCACATCTTTGTATTGACAATAGCATAAGGAAGAGTTTATCATGTGTTTGGAAGGCTTGTGAAGGTGGGGCAGTAATTCTTTGCATTTCCATAAGACTTTCCTTCCTGGGAGACCTCAGCTAGGTTTACCTTAGTCGTGATCACAGAGCAAAGTGAGGAGACGAAACTCCATAGAAGGGAGGAGCCACTCAGGGCAGCCACCAACATGTTTTATAGGTGAGACACTTGTCTTGGCCAAAAGTTTTGTGCCAGCCACCATCCTTTCTTTCTGAGTAGGAGTAACAGGCAAGTCAGAGCTTACAGCTCCTTCCTGTTAGTGGGTCTGTGAGTGTCATGTCGGGTGGGTGGTGGGCAGGCTGGGCTGTTGACCCTGATGGTGGTCTTCTGGCTCAGTCCCTCCTCTGTGATGGGCCAGACCATCTCTCTATTAGAGTCAAGATTTAGTGAGTGTTACTAAGAGAAGACTTGAAGAACTTGTCTGCATGTTGAAGACACTGGAGTCTAGGGTAACTGAGTTCAAAACCTTCCTCCATCATGTGTTTGGACTTGGGGAAGATTATTTTACTTCTTGGTGCCTTGGTTTTGCCATCTGTAAAGTAGGCATAATAAACACCATTCACACATGCTTGGGCTGACATTTAGAGAGAGTACAAGTCTAGCTCTGGAGCCAGGGTGGATGCTTGTGTTGGAGCAGTGGGTATTAATTCTGACAACACCTGTAGAGCCTTTCAACACCTGAGGGCCAGCTTTATTTTGCAGGATGGGTAACAATGGCTTCTAAAATCATTTCCTGAAATTTTTCTCCGTGCCATTCATTGCATCCAGAACAACTCAAACTGGTTCACTCAGGAGTCATGGTCTCCCCACAAAATGAGAGGAAAAAAGGGGGGTTGTGACTAATACAGAGAAAGTGATGAACACTTTGCTATACACCTGAAACTAACACAAAATTGTCAATTATGCGTGTGTGCGTGCTCAGTTGTGGCCGACTCTTTGCGACCCCATGGACCGTAGCCCACCAGGACCCTCTGTCCATGGAATTTTCCAGGCAAGACTACTGGAGTGGGTTGTCATTTCCTACTGCAGGGGATATTCCCTACCCAGGAATTGAACCTGTGTCTCCTGCATCAGTGGGTGGATTCTTTACCACTGGGCCATCTGGGAAGCCCATTGATCAAACTATGCAACAACATGAAATAAAAACATTTCTTAAAAGTTCTTTCAAAAAAAAAAAAGAGAAGGCAATGAAGCACATAAATATGGCCAAGATCTCTAGGATAGTGGTTCCCAGCTTTCTCAGCACCTGGGACCGGTTTCATGAGAGAAATTTTTCTGTGGACCAGGGGGATGGTTTCGGGATGATTCAAGGGCATTACATTTATTGTGCACTTTATTTCTCATCTTATGCTACCATTGATCTGACAGGAGGCTCTGGTCCCCGGCTTGGAGGTTGGGGACCCTGGTCTAGGACATCAGGTTGTGGGCAGCAGAGATACGAGTGGAACCTCTGTCCTCTAGAACTGGGCCTGCAGACCTAACTCGAGTTCCCTCACCTCACTATTGGGAACTAGCTGCTGGAATTGCTGCCATGACTTCTGAGAATTTGGCTGTCAGGGAAAGCATATATTTAGGTGAAGACGTATAAACACTCGCTTTCTGGGAGGCTGGAATGTGTCAAGAATGTCTCCTTTGCTGAAGAGTCTGCTTTTCCTACTCTAACTTTTTTGGTTAAACCTGGTTCTGTGGATGCTGTGCCCAGCTGTCAGGTGCTCTTAGTTCTCTGGAATTTGTTTAAAATAAAGCCAGTTGTTTCTTACCTGTTGTCTGGAAACAGAATGGTCCTTCTGGTCTTCATTGTTACCATCTCCAAGGTCAGGAAAAGATATTGTCCTCTACAGAGAGATAGGGAGACTCCACCTGGTTTCCAAGGGGTCCTTTGATTTAATTTCTCCTTGTGTGCATGCATTTGATTTGTAACATCATTGGTGTCACGTGAGCCGTGGAGATGGGAAAACATCGGCCATCCTCTGGCAGGGCCTGGCATCTTTGGTTCTTGGGCATTGACTTCAGATGTGGGTAGGCAATCTCACCCAGACTGCTGACTGGTGATGCTGGTAGCTGACTTCCTGTCCTGGACTTTGTCGAGTGGTTGAGTGGGTGACTTGGTGGTTTGTTAAGTAATACTCAACAGGGCTTCTTTAAGTGGTACTTCCACACGAGAGGAGTTGTCACTGCACAGAATGCGCTTCGGAGCTGGCCGGTTCAAAACAACTGTTGAACCAGTGTGTCAGGCTCTGTTCTGAGGCCTGGGGCCACAGGGATGAACTGGACTGAGCCGGTTCTTTGTTCTCTGGGAGTGTATAGTCTGGAGGGGGGTGAGCAGATGGACAGCAAATGTGGAAGCCAAAATAAACAAAGATAAACAGATAAGACTGGAGAGGGGAGTGGAAGCAGGGAGACCCTCACAAGGCTTTTGATGTTCTCCAGGCCCTAGTAATGCTGTTTTGAGCGAGGTGAAGACAGGGGAGATGGGATCTTCATCTACGGTTTGGTGGAGGATCCTTCAGAACCTGCCAGGTCTTGCCTCTGCTGTGTTTTGGTATTTAACTTCTCTGTAAAACCTTAATTTTCTTCTTCTGTAGAAGGGAGGTCATAGCAAATTTACTTCACAGAGTTGTACTGGTTAAAAATCCATGTATTTTTTTCATTGTGAGTGAAGGGGTGATATGAGAGCAGGCACGTCTTGGTTTTCAAGGGGGCGCCCTGTCCTGTCTTGGGATGTCCACTTGTCCCTGCTGCCACCTCTGCAGGGACTGCTCCTGACTCTGGGGGGCCAGAAGTGAGCAGCTGGGGGTGGGGAGGAAGGCAGCCTGAAGCCTGCGCACTGGTGTCCCTCTGTCTGATCAGTCCTGCCTTCTCCCATTTCTGGTAGTTCCTGCCATCTTCTCTGATGCACAGTGCTTCCCCGAGAGCAGTGGGTACCCAAGTGTGGTCTGAGTCCCTTGGTGGCAGAACCATATGGGATCCCTGTTAGACGGCAGACTCCTGGCTCCCCCCACCCCCAAATCTCCTGAATCAGAATCCTCAGGGCTGGGCCCCAGAATCCACATTTACTGATGGGCTCTCTATGCCAGCCTCGTACACTCTAAATCTTGACACTCTCGCATTCTGAAAATTTGATTTTGTCCTTGGAGTCATAAAAGTAGCTAATATTTGTTGTAGGTTTATTATATTTTACATGCAATAACCATGTCATAGATCCTAGTTATCTGCTTGTCTTATCAGTGAATAAAGTGTGTTCAGTTCAGTCGCTCAGTCGTGTCTGACTCTTTGTAACCCCATGGACTGTAGCACATCAGGCTTCCCTGTCCTTCTCTACCTCCCAGAGTTTGCTTAAACTCATGTCCACTGAGTTGATGATACCATCCAATCATCTCATCTTCTGTCATCCCCTTCTCCTCTTCCCTTCAATCTTTCCCAGCATCAGGGTCTTTTCCAATGAGTCAGTTCTTCGCATCAGGTGGCCAAGGTGCTGGAACTTCAGCTTCAGCATCAGTCCTTCCAATGAATATTCGGACTGATTTCCTTTAGGATTGACTGGTTTGATCTCCTTGCAGCCCAAAGGACTCTCAAGAGTCTTCTCCACCACCACTGTTCAAAAACATCAATTCTTCGGCACTCAGCTTTCATAATAAACTGAGACATAGAGGATTTAAACAGTTTGAGACACATAGGAGTCTGTTTCCTCCTGTTTCAAATATTGATGAAGGAGCCAATATCTGAACCCAGATCCCAGCTCTTGTCCCTCCCCTCTTCTTTTCCGTCTCCCTTATATAGTGATATTACACGAATAAATCTTCTTAGTTTAAAATGAGGCCTGGGTGACCTCCTATTATGTAAAAAGTAGAAAGTTAAACAATGGAATGTTTTAAAATTGAGCTTTAACTTACATTAAAGCCTGGGATTTGGCTCAGAGTTTGACCTAAGTGTCCACCCTGATGACATTATCTTCAGGAAGGTTCCGTTTTGTTCACTTTGGTAAATCAGACCCTGTGATGTGGCCCTGCGTCTCTTAGAAACCTTTACCTGCTACATGCCTTCATGTGCATGAAATGCTCGTGCTGACGGGCCAGCACCTGAAACAGTTTGTGCTAAAGGGCCAGCACCTGGGCAGGTTGATGCCGTGGTACTCCACCCCGCCCCCCGCCCCCAGCTTCCTGGGAGGCTGTGTAAAGAGACCAAGAAGCTGGGTTTCCCCCTTGTCCGGAGATCACTGAAGGTACTTTTTATTTTTTCTTCTTCATGATTCCAAGTTAGTGTCTGAGAAAAGTTGGCCATCAAAATAGGATCAGCCCAAGCAGGCTTACAGATAAAAATCAATCATTCCATGCATAGTACTTTCTGACTTCAGATTCCTGTTGCTTCCAAAACTAGGGAAACAACGACCTCACACATGACTTTAGGTGGAAAAAGACTTTCACTTTGTACAGACTTTATGTCTCTTAGAGAATATTATAGAAAAGGATAGGTGAGGGGAGGTTATGACTAACATTTTATCCTTGCATCTCACATTCTGAAATCTTTAAAGTGTTTTTTTGTACCCCCAAGCTG
Source organism: Giraffa tippelskirchi (assembly GCF_054371585.1). Lineage (NCBI taxonomy): Eukaryota > Metazoa > Chordata > Mammalia > Artiodactyla > Giraffidae > Giraffa > Giraffa tippelskirchi. The sequence continues at coordinate 32,581,966 of NC_137280.1, read as the reverse complement.
GCTGAGAATTGCATTTCTGAAAGCAGTTTTGTTGGTTTTAGTTTTACTTGAGTTGTGAGCATTTTGAAAATCCAAAGCCTAATCTTTAAGAAAAAGTACTTTAAAAATATAATGGTCTTGCATGCTGAACATTTGCAAGTTTGGTTTGTTTGTGACAGCTTCAAGATTTACAACTAATTGTCCCATTAACCATTTGCCAAATGTTTCTGAGTCGTTGGGATGCATTTTACCAGCTGTTGATAATAAGAATTTGTGAAGTTTTCTGGCCAGTTTTCAGAAAACAAGCCTATGATCAATGTATATGTTTCTCTGAAACTAGGATCTCATCGTTAGAGTTTCCTCTCCGCTGATCGGGTATTGAACACACAATAGTGGAGACACTGGACTTCCACTGTGCCCTGGATTTGTGGGCTTTGGTCTTTATAAGGTCGTAAAGTTATTCTCCATAAAAGGAGAGGTAAAGACAAGCATTTTTTAAGATTGAATTTCAGTGCTTTTTAAAATAATTTTATTTATTTGGCCATGCTGGATCTTTGTTGCTGCATGAGCTTTTTCTCTAGTTGCAGTGAGTGGGGCTACTCTCTAGTTGCGGTGTATGTGCTTTTCATTGCAATGGCTTCTCCTGCTTCAGAGCACGGGCTCTGGGGGCATGGTCTTCAGTAACTGCAGCTCGTGGGCTCAGTAGTTGCGGCTCCTGGACTCTAGAGCACAAGCTCAATAGTTGTGGTGCACAGGCTTAGCTGCTCCACTGCATATGGGATCTTCCTCCACCAGTGATCAAACCTGTGTCTCCTGCTTTGGCAGGTGGCTTCTTTACCACTGAGTCACCAGGGAAGCACCAAGATAAGCATTTCTGAGGTGAGCCAAGGACATCAGGAAGTTTGCACTTTGTAGAAAAGAGGAGTGCAAGGCACAGAGAAAGACATTTCTAGGCTTTGTATCAAGGGCAGAAAGAGGAGACTTTAAGCAAAGTGTGTGTACGTACACACACATGCATATGTGCCTAATTGTTGGGTTTGTTTTAAGCATCACAGAAAGACCTTGCCACTCTTTTACTCCTGCAACTGGTATAGGATATCGACTGTTAATTAGCTCCTTTTTTATTTTCACTTAGAATATTTAGGGTGACAAAGAGTCATAAAGTGTTTAGTACCACCATGAAAAGAATAGCCTAATATTCAGGAGCCACCACTATCCTTTTTAAACAAGACAAGTCTCCTGTCTTGTTTCTGGAAAAGAAGAAATCCCCAGTCCAGAGTCACTGAAATTAGAACACGATATCAAATTCTAGCATTCCAAGCTAAGGAAGAATAGACTGATTCCAATATAACTTATTCCAATATTATAGAAAAGTGATTTGTGAGTTGACTCTAACATTTATTTGTTTCAATCATAAAAATGACAAAGTAGCTAAGGAGCCAACAATGGATGTCATCTCAAGTGACATAAATTTTGACTTAAATAAAACAAATGTAATCAGTGTGGCTATATCCCCATTGCTTCGTCTTTGCATAGTTGAAAAAGTTAGAAAACTAATTCACATGAACAGAGTTTCTATATTTTTTCAGCTAAAAGTTTTTCTAATCTTTTCCTTTAAATGACCTCTAATTTTTTTCTCCCCATTTCCCTGAAGCTCCAGACTCCTTGTACCTGGAGCATCCAGAATGTGTAGACACACTTGTGTTTTTCTCCTTTGGACTGTTTTGCCATACCAGAAACACTTTCTATTCCTGGGGTCTTATTTCTAGCGATCTTCACGAACAGAGAGATCTACAAATAGTGTACTGTGCCTGTGCTCAGTTCGGGGAAGTCTCCCTAATTTAGGCTCTGAATTACAAGGCGTTTACAGGCAAGGTCAGTGCTTACTAAGGCCTTCTCCCTGGTACCATGGGGGCAGGGGGACTGAAATGGCACCTGTGTGCCCAAGAAAAGGGAAATGTGTGTTGGCGGGGGCACATCTAAAACAACATCTCCAGCCCCCGCTGTCACCAGCCCTGCCTTATTCTTTTCCAATGACAGCTTGCATATTGTCTTTCCCGTTAGAACTAAGGCTCCATAAAAGTAGGGTAGTTCTCTGTTTTGTGAATCCTCCTATCCCTAGCATCTAGACCAGTGCCTAGCACATAATAGGGGCTCAATCTTTCTATGGTGAATAATGGGTTTTGAGTTTTCCATTTCTCAATGACATGCTCTCTGAAAATTACAATAGGAAGGAAGCCAGAGAAGACCGACAGACACCATGTATGGGATTAAGATAGATCAATTCACAGTGTGGAGAACCAGGCCAGATGTGTCATCATGACTCAGAATACCTCTGCTTAAATATTGTTCAGTTCAGTTCAGTCGCTCAGTCGTGTCCGACTCTTTGTGACCCCATGAATCGCAGCACGCCAGGCCTCCCTGTCCATCGCCAACTCCCGGAGTTTACCCAAACCCATGTGCATCAAGTCGGTAATGCCATCCAACCATCTCATCCTCTGTCGTCCCCTTCTCCTCCTCCTGCCCCCAATCCTTCCCAGCATTAGGGATATTGTTAGCTCTGAACAAAATAACATTTGTGTAGCCTTTTATAGTAAACACACACATACATTAAATCATTAGATTCCTCTAAAAGATCCTATTAAATGGTGCTAATTTTTTTTTTAATGGCTACAATGTTGACCTTGTTTGTAGTAGGACTGCGTCTGCTTTTATTTTTATTTGGAGGGAAAGGAGTGGTGTTACAGATGCCAGGGGATGTTTAGAACCCGCGTGTGCCATGGGATCGACTACTACTGAGTTTGCATGTGGATATTTAGAGTTTTCTGATACTTTTTTATTGTGATAGTCGAGTCTGATAGTCATTACTCCTTCTTCCCTGCCCAGACTGGTGTTACTTACCTAGAGGATAGAAAAGACAGACAGGCTTTGTTAGATGCCTTCAAGGAAACCACAAATCTTACTTGATCGCACTAGGGGGGAGTGGGATCTTAAAGCTATTTTACTGGCCTCGTTGAAGCGTCAAGAACATTCAAGTCAAGACCAGGAGAGTGGTGCTGACCAGGGGACCAATTTAAGTTAGTTTTTCTTTTTGTGAAAAGCATCCTTAATTTTGAGTAACTGGGGTTATGCAGAACTCTAATATAGCCCCCAAGATATCCACACTCTGGTGTACACACACCTTATCCTAGTGATCTAATCGAACATTGATGGAGGTGCTGCTCTGAAAAGATTATTGCAGATGTAATTCAGATCCTAAATAGTTGACCTTAAGATAGGGAAATTATCTTGAGTGAATCTGACCTAATCAGACGAACCCTTAGAAAGGGACTGGATACTTCCTCAAGATAAGAGTCAAGCCATGAAAGGGATCCAACCTGCGGGAGCTTCTCCTTTGCAGGCTTTGAAGATGGGGGGTAGGCAGTGTGGGGAATGTGGCAAGAAATGAAAGTGACCTGGCTGCTAGCGGCTGAAAGTGGCCCCTGACTGATGGCCAGCCAGGAAGTGGGGACTTCAGTCCTTCAACCACAAGGAACTGAATTCTGCCACAGTCATCTGTACTTGGAAGCAGACCCCAGGCTCCAGATGAGAACATCACCTGACTACATCTGGCGAGACCATGAGAAGAGAAACCATAGGCCAGGGCTGAACTCCTGACCTACAGAACCACTTGTTCTTAAATTGGTTCTTTCAAGCCTCTGTGTTTATAGTCGTTTATTATAGAAGCAATAGAAAACGAATACAGAGGGAAATCTCATTTGGATTCAATCTGTAAAAAAAAAACCTAAACTTTTAAAAATGAAATGCAGTTTGCTTTTTGAAGGAAAATACTTCTTTTACGTCCACGTTGCCAACATACACGACAGCCTATGGAATCAAGCTTAGGGTTGATTGCCTTGCTCTGTTGGGTCCTGGCTAAATGAGTAGATTGAAAGTTTGGGTAATTAGTAATCAAATGTTTATAAATTAATGGGTAGCTCCAAAGTATGAGAGGAGCCCTAAAATAGTTTCCGCCAAATGCTTTATCTATTCTTGGAACAATCTTATTCATGCATTATCACTTGCTTAGCAATCCTTTCTTCATAGACAGTACAGAGATTTGTTTCTGCTCTCTTCCTGTCTGAAGACTGTAGTTACTGAATTAGAGTTGAAATTCATAGTTTTAAAAAAGATAAATAAATAAAGCGCTTAAAGTTCCCAGTGCTCCTGGTTTCACATAAAGAGGGAGTCTTTGATGAAGATCACGATATCCACAGACATTTTTCTATAAAGGCAGATTTTAAAGTGGGTTTGGGCAAATGAGGTCTCTTTCCTGAGACGTGAATGAAGCATGTTTATGCACGAGACTGTGTAAGTGCAGACCATATGCTCCTGCAAGTGGCCCTTTTGAAAGGCAGCCCCGGATGCATTTGCGGGCTGGCTGTCTTTAGCATGAATGACAGCTCAGTCCTAGGAAAGCATACGCCTGCTCCCTGGGCCACCTCTGCCGCCGCCTTGCATGCCGCATGGGGCTGCCCTCCTGGCAGGAGAGTGTGTTTGTCCTGCTGGCTGGGGACTGCGGTTTGGCCTTTCTGTTTACTAGAGAGAGAGGAGAGCAGCCTGTGTCCTCCAGCTGCTGTGAAAACAGTGTTGGAAAACCAGAGCGAAGTTTCCACTCAAGGACTCAGCCTGGAAAACACCCACCAAACTAACAAACCTTCCTTAATGAAAGACCATCTGGGTTAAAACACAGCCCAGCAGGCCAGAACCCAGATGACAGGAAGAACATAATGAGAATAGTTGTTGTTTAGCAAACTTTCCGAGTGGGATTTCCATGTTTTAAGTTGGCAGAGGGCCCGATGGTGGAAAACAGGAAACTGGAAAGCAGTGTGTACATTTTGTAGTCAAGACTGGAGTGGTGGGATCAATGTGCGTTTTGGTTCAGACCCCCATCTCTGAAGATCTCCCCACAAAGTGAAATAGGTTCTGGATCTGGCTTGGTATGACCTAAAATATGGTGGTGGTGGTGGGGTTTCACTGTGTCCTGGGCTTCCCTGTTGGCTCAGAGGGTAAAGAATCTGCCTGCAATGTAGGAGAACTAGATTCGATCCCTGGATCAGGAAGATCCCCTGGAGAAGGGAATAGCAACCCACTCCAATATTCTTGCCTGGAGAATTCCATGGACAGAGGAGCCTGGTGGGCTACAGTCCGTGGGGTGGCAAAGAGTTGGACATGACTGAGTGACTAACACTATTCACCATGTCCGAGGAATTAGGCTAGATTCTCAGTGGAACACTTGTGAAAAAACATACCACTATCTCAGCTTTCATGGGAGCTTGTATTCTCCTGGGGGAGCTAGAAAATACCAGTGATTTTCAGTTGGAGTTTATGTGCAGTAATTGGACACCGTAACCTTCTCATTAGAAATTCTGCTGTGATACAGAAGAAACTTACCAGGTGTAGTGATACAGAAAGTGCTAGCGGCAGGCAGTGGGGGAAGTACAGTGACAGTAAAATGTGATTTTTTTGGTGCCTCTTAGGAGAGGTGGCATCTAAGCAGAGTCAGGAATTCAGGATGAATCAGCTAATGAAGAGTCAGGGGAAGAGTATTCCTGATGGGAGTAGTTAGCAAAACCTGAGTTAGGAAGGAGCTTGGGGTCATTGGAGACATCCAAGGAGGCTGGCATGGCTGGGACGGTGATCACTAGGAGGGTGTCACCAGATGGGGGTGGGGAGGTAATCTGGGCTTGCTTGCACAAGGTCTTTAAGGAGGTTTTGTTTTAGTGTCAGTGTGCAAGGGAGCCACTGAAGGTTATATAGCAGGGTATCCATGCTCTGTTGTGCATTGAGTAAAATCTGTCTGTTTGCTTTTTTGGAGAGTGGACGGAAAGGAGCAGGGCTGGGCAGGAAGGCCAGTGTGGCAGCTCTTTCTGCCGTCCAGGAGAGCAGTGATGGTGATGGGGAAGTGGGAAGTGACCGCAGAGGCAGCAGAGGTGGCTGGATTGGAGCAGGACTTGGGAATGGATTGCATCTTGAAAGCAAGGAATGGGGAGAGGGAAGGGGAAGGACCAGAACGACCCCTAGGTCATCCTTCCTTTTCCTCCTTTGCCCTGTCATTTTCCTCAAAATTACCATCACAGGAAAAATGAGATTGAGCCTGTGAGACTTGCTTTGCTCAGTCAAGGCCAGAAGCTAGTGACCTAGAATTCTGTGCAGGGCGCCTTGAAGCCTCTAGACATTGGTACAGAATGTTGGCCCACCATGAATTAATAACATACCTAAGCTATCCTAGACAGGAAACCAGTTATTTACACCACGGGGGTCTCTCCATTACAGCTTTGCTACCTTGTCCCCGGGATCTACAAGCTTCACACTGAAGACTGGTCCCAGGGCATCACTGAAAACACCTGCGTTAACCCATGGGGCAGGTGGGGGCAGGGGAGGGGGAAGGAGGGAAATACTGTGGAGCGGACGAGACTTCCCTCGTGGCTCAGCCGGTAAGCAGTCTGCCTGCAATGCTAGGAGACCCTGGTTTGATCCGGGAAGATCCCCTGGAGAAGGAAATGGCAACCCACTCCAGTATTCTTGCCTGGAAAATCCCTATGGACAGAGGAGCCTGGCAAACTACAGTTCATGGGGTCTCAAAGAGTTGAACAGGACTAAGACACTTTCACTTTCAGACATAGAATGAAACAATTTGGTTAAATGGGAATTTATTTTCTAGCTTTTGTATGTCACTCACGAAAGGTACAGTGGTCCAAATAAATGTGGTTTCCCCACGGCACTGTGTTCTGTTACAGAGCTTTGGAAAGATGAAGAGAGTCACTATCCATTCAAAGGTAGAGATTAAAGATCAAAATCTGGAACATTCTGTGGTGGAGATTATGCATTTAGTGTTAACCATGTGTTACATCTGGTCTAGTTCTGTGAAGGGGAGCTGTCTTTGTCATGTTTCTGTTATTCCTTTTTTCATTATCTGTTTACCAGGATGGTCTGAGGGCTTCCCCTGGCTAGAGTACCTTCTCTCTCTCTCTCTCTCTCTCTCTCTTTTTATATTCTTTAAGCAGCAGACTCAGTTCTAGAACTTTTACTGTCTGCCTTATCATAACTCCCCCCCTATTATCAGAGAAATATGCCATTGTAATCAGTAATGAAGACAAACATGGTGGATGGGACTCATGGAGACTAAATGATCCCATTTGGTTTTTAATCCAACATAGTAATGTCTTCCTCCTGGGCTGAGGGCCTGGGGGGCAGTGGCGTGAGATGGGAGAAAAGTCATGTCTCTTGGAGTCATTTCCACAGGGACCATGCTGAGGTCTGCTGGTTACCAGTGGTGGAACTAAGCATAAGTCGCTCGTCAGCTTTGGTCTTTTGTTTCATCACGTGGAACATCGTAATAACCATACCAGTCCTTCTTCCATCACACATTTGAGTGAGAAATTAAAGGAGAGGGGAAATCAGTCGTGAAGTGGCTGGGTCAGTTGCACAGCGCTCTGTCACCATCTGCGGATGTTAGTGTTATTTCTAGACCAGTCGTGGGAGTGTTGGGTAGACCCCAAACCAAACCAGCCTTTCTAGAGTCTTTTTCCTGGTGTTAATCACTGCTTTGCTTTCAAACATGTTACCAGTGGGTCAAAACTAAAAGTGAATCATTGTAGCCACAACACATTTGAAGAAAGATGAACCTTTCTGGGATGTCCTGGGAATGTTTAGTGTATCTTTCCTATATATATCATCCAGAGGAGGAAACCTCCCCCTCTCCACACCACCACATCCTCGGACAGACACACAACCCTGCCAACCCAGTCTGTTGCTTTTCCCTCGTTAGTTTAGATAAATTGTGATTTTTTTTTTTCCCAAGGAGAAACTTCGATAAGTTATTTTTATATAGTTGAATGTGACCTCGAGATTCTCTTTTTGGGTTTTAGCATTTGCATTAAAATTCCAAAGAGGTGATGTACTGGCTGAAGGAAGCTGACAGATAGGAATGGGAAAAAGTCATTAACTCATTACTCAGTTTTTATTTTGTAACCACTTAGAATAAGTGTATGTGTAAAAGGTGAGGGTAATGATGTGGTTTTAGCTGGAGCCAGATGCGGTCGTTCAGAAACAAGTAAGCGAAGGGTTGCCAGACATTGACACGTCACTAGGCCTCATGTATGTTGTCAAAGCTGGCAACGCTCCCCATGAAGTAAGGTATAATGTACCTACACCTCTCATCAGCAGAGAGGCTCCAAACATCATGGAACAGAGTAGATACTGGGTATGTATTCCACGTCCATCACCCAAACAGATACTCCTTTAAAGATCCTAGATACTGAGTTAAGGCAACTTCACTGTTAATTACTGTGTCAGGAATTCTTTTCCTTGAAATGAAACCATATCAGGTCTATGTCCTCATTAACTCTTTAGTTAAGTGCCTGGATTAGGTATAGCTCTCCTTAGGGAGTTCTTTGTTGAAGAAAGAAAACCTAGTGACTGGCTTCACTGTTTGGGTTCTTAAATTTGTCTTCTTTATTATGTATCTACCAGGCCATTGGTCTTGAATGTTGAGATGTTTACATGCATCTCAGACCCTCTCATCTGATCCTCCATGCAACCAAGGCCAGTCAGTGATTGACCCCAAAATTGAGGGACTAACCAGTGTTGCATTTCATGCAAAGACTATTTTCACCTTCTATCCTCTGTGTTCTTGCTCCTTCTATGTGTTTTCTTGGTATCAGGTTTACAGACTTAAAATGGCTTGTGGTTTACTGTGAGCCTCACATCATCTTTACCTCTCAAGTTAAGAACTTCACATGTCAGCATCAGGCAATTTCTTTTCCCACTAGCACTTTCTTTTACTACTTTGCCATACTGAAGGGGCACTTGATATGATCATCTATCTGAAAAATGTCAGGATTAAGAGTTATATTAAGTGTACATTAAACCTTCATGTTCTGTGTAACAATGAGTTCTATGAGTGACTGAAAAATTCTTATCACAGTGCCCAGGGATACAAATACTAGGACATCAATATCTAGGGGCGCCCTTCCTTCAGGGGTCAGACCTGGGATACCAGTGCCCTGACATCACCTTTTTTGATGTAACTCCTCATCCAGGAGGCAACCTGTCCTCTTCTTTCCTCCACCAACATCTTGCATCAGCTCCTTCTTCCTACCAGCCCTTCTGCTCCTACTGTGCTATTTCAGGGTTGTCTCCCACTTGGATTTGTTAAACAAACTTATACTAAATAAGTAAATAAATAAATAAATACACTGGTTTTAAATAAAATCTTCCCTGAAGTATAAACTGACATCAAGCACTAAATCCTGTTTTTAGATTTCATACGAATGGAATTCTACTGTACATATCTTTTCTGACTGCTGTAACTTAGCATTGTGTCTGTGAGATTCACCCACAAAGTTGTGTTTATATGGGGTTCACTGTTCTCATTGAGTAGTATTCCACCGTATGAATATACCACAGTGTGTTTACCCAATAGTACTATGGATGAACATTCTAGTTGTTTCCAGTTTGGGGCTTTTTGTGAATAAAGTTTGTATAACTATATACATATATATGTAGATAGATAGATGTAAACACTTATTTCTGTTCGACTGTACAGCCATAAGAGGAATAGTAGTAGGTTATTCATATGAGATTTTTAATGGGAGAGATTGAATTTGATATTGAGAATTATGCTTTATAGTAAACCTAATGGGGTATCTTTTTCCATGAGTTCAAAAATAGCTCTAATACAGGTCTGACTACTTTTTTGCTTGATACTCTTAGAGAAACTTATTTCTCCCAATTACCAGTGCCATTTTGAATGTGAATTTAGATTTGTTTGTGTGTGTGTGTTTTTTTAACCCCAAGACCACTTCTTTACACTCATGTTACTATTTTTCTATCAATAGATTAGCCCTTTTTCTTTACCAGCATTCAGATTATTTTTTTTTTTAAATTACAACATGTGAGTTCAGGGTCAACACTGTCAGAATCTTTCTTGTAAAATTACTCCTGGCTTCACATTGAACTACAGATGACAAGTTTGCCAAATTATACGAGGTAAAAGTAAAGTGAGGAGGTTAATTTTTCAAGTGGATGTATTTGGGCAGCAGGCATTTATGGAGCACTCTGTGAAGCCATCACTCTATCAAGTACCCCAAAACACAGCCATTATTTGCAAGGAACTGACAGTTTGGTAGTGGGGGGCAGAAAGGGAAACCCGTGTATTTAATGTCCTTTAAATATTGCTTTGCATGTTAGAGGAGAGAATGGGCCGGTGGGAGGGGATGGAGGCGGGGAGGGTGGCAACATGGGAGCATGGATATAGGGCATCTGAGTCAGGCTGAGACTCGGAGAGGGCTTCCTAGAGGAGTAAATTTTGAAACAAGAGAAAATTTAGATATTTTGGGGAGGTAGGGTGGGGTCAAGGGCTTGTATTCCAGGTAAAGGGACCAAATAGCATATTTAAAGAAATGGAGGCATGTAATAGTATTATCCATCTGGTATCCAGTTTAGGGGATAATGTGTTCTGTTCCATTGGTGGTGCTCCTGCTGTATACATTTCTGCATTTCTGCAGTGCCTCTTTTGTAATGACTTTCAGAGCTAATTTTCAAACTCCACCAGAAAATCACTCTCGATACTTTATAGTTTTGACCCAAATGATATTCCCCAGCTGGGTCCTCACCAGGTTTGTCTCCGGAATGCTTTTCACTCATTCCAAAGCAATACAGTCTGTCTTCAGAAGGTTTAAGATGTACCACTATTGAGGACATTTAAACGGTTGTGTGTGCCTCAGAACTCAGAAATCAATTCCAGAAAGCCAGCTGTGTGCAAAAAGCACTTATTGGACTACGTCTATAACCTCTTAAGGTTGAAGTTCAGTTTCAGCTTTTAACCAAGTTTCTATTTTAGAGTTTTTATGTCAAAATTGGATCATTTTGTATGATGAGAAATAGTGGATATGCCTTATGCCAAGCCCAAGTGCTTCTGGAGGAAGAAATGTATTCTTGCAACATTATAACTAGCCCTGGATTTGGCAAAACTGGCTTGTCGATCATGGAATCAAGGGTCATCTGGGAGACAGCATTGAGAAATGAAAGCCACATCCTGGTGATAGTTGTCTGTGATGTCAGCCAGATTGGGGTAACAGACAGGCAGATCCCTGAAGCCATGGAACAGTTGGGGAAAGATGGGGGAGGGTAACATAACAGAGTATTCAAGAAGGCAGGAGGTGGAATCTGGACAGTCAAAGAAGCTAACCCAGCTCAGACAACAATCAGTTAAATAGCCTTGCCTCCAGCTGTGTATTTTGAGTTGGCCTTTTCTTAGTTCAATGACTCCTGTGACATGTGAGCAAAAATAAACCAAAACCCTCTCCACTGTCAATGTAGATCTGATCTGTTATCTCTCGTGTATTTAGTTAATCAATCCTAGTTGCTTTTGAAGATGGGAATCGTTTTATGGCCCAGTGAGTTGGGAGGGGAAAGGAAGAGTGATCAACTTTTTATCTTAGGTCAAGACTTTATATTTAATGAGGGGCTAAACAATTGGACCTGGTCTACACTGGTCTAAAAACTTACTGAAGATCCTGTTGGGTCTACTTCATTTATTTTCACTGTTCCAATAGCTCCTGTGAGTTATTACTTTAACTTGGCTTAAACAGAGCCTTCTATACCACATGCTTCAGAGTAATTAGATTCAAAAATCTGTTTCTGCTCATGTCTTCCCACCCCCTGACCCCCCAGCTCAAATGCATTTATAGACTTTTTCCTTTAAGGTGTAAAGGCCCCATCTTAAACTAGCATAGCAACCATTGATTTGCAAATAGCTGTACACTCATTTGGGGATGGAGATCGATCCTGAAGTTTGCCAGAGTTTTCATCTATCTGTCCACACACATGTTCTCATACAGTTTTGGTTAGAACCACAGTAAGGATCAACAGATTACCACGCTCTCCAACCCCTACTCCTGGTTTGTCAATATGATTGTTGCAGTGGAAGGGGAGGGGCTTACTGGCGATTTTCACTCCCCTGTCATTTTATCTTGTATCTTCCATGGCCATCAATTTCCTGAGGATGTCACTTCGGTGCAGAAGCACCAGCACTTAATTTCTCACGAATAGAAAATACTTTACAGTGGCCCTGCAAGTTCTGCAACCAGCACCACATAGTTTGTGTCTGAAAATATTGTTCAGCCATAAGGCGGCAAGCATCCTATACCCTGGTGGCTCAGATGGTAGGGTCTGCCTGCAATGCAGGAGACCCAGGTTTGATCCCTGTGTCAGGAAGATCCCCTGGAGAAGGAAATGGCAATCCACTGCAGTATTCTTGCCTGGAGAATTCCATGGACAGAGGAGGCTGGTGGTCTACATAGTCCATGGGGTTGCAAGGAGTAGGACATGGCTGAGCAACTGTCGCTCACAAGGCAGCATCCAAACAGGTCTGTTCTTGGTTTTCAGAATCTTTCTTTGGCTGCTGGTGAAACGTATGAAAGCTGTTGAAAAGTTATCGGTCTTTGATTGTGCATTTGCCACTATAATATGTGGACATGCGTATGTTGTGTGAGAGTGTGCTTTTTCCCCCTGAATGGAAGAAACACACTCAGCCTATAATGAACTTGCTCTCTTGGCGCCTCTTCACCTCTTCCTACCATCTGAGCAAAAGCATTTCATATATTCTCTTCCAGCAATTGACCTTGCCAGTGTCTACCTATTACTTAACTAATTTTATTTGTGTCTGGCACCCTTGCCACAAATTTGCTTTTCAAGTGGAAAACAGTAAATATTCCTCTACAGTGTTTATTGCTCTGCAGAATAAATGGGCAGAGGTTATAAAATGTGCATCCAGCACAATGGATTCTTCAGCTCCTCTCTGGAAATCCAGGAGCCTCAATCAGTGCCAAACTCGATTTCATTTTTCTGCTGTTCAAGTTGTTATACGTTATGAATGGCCCTCCTCTTGGTGATCCTGAACACATTGGCACAGATCTCAATGTCTTTTGGGGGAAAAAAAATAAAAAAGGGAATGGCATTTACAAAAAGAGTCAAACCCCGGTGATTACTAGACATCAACAGTCTACAGCAATGGTCTCTGTCCTTTTTGGCACCAGGGACCAATTTCGCAGAAGACAGTTTTTCCAAGGGGTGGGTAGGGGAGTATAGTTTGGGGGTGATTCAAGCATAGTACATTTATTGTGCAGTTTATTTCTTATCTAATGCCACCACTGATCTGACAGCAGGTACCGGTCTGTGGCCTGGAGGTTGGGAACCCCTGGTCTACAGACTGCCATTCATTCAGGGGGATTTTCTAGGGTGGGAAGCAGGGGAAGGAAGGATGCTGCTCATTCTATAGCTCTTCATCGCTGATGTTAACCCGCATGGCTTTTTATACTTCCTTGCAGTTAAATCATTAATAATCATGAAGAGTTTATAAACTCTGGATTTAATCTTCATTAATATATAAAACTCAGAGAGTGATGTCCTTTGAATATAAATAGATCATTTCTCCCCTGTATACTCAAAACTGCCTTTCTCCCTTTTGGTTTCTGGGATCCCCTTAACTCTGAGAAGGGTGTGCCCCAGCATGATTTGGATCAGAGAACTTCAGGAACTGTTTTGTGACTTCGGACCCCATCTGTGTTTTGTGGGCTGGCCAAAGTTTATCACACAATGTCCACTCCAGGAATGTGCCCTAGTTGCTCAGCCTCTGGGGGGCAGAGGAAACGGAGTAGTGTTTGTGGGAAGCTTAGAAGAGATGCATTTTCCTTTGAATTTCTATAGTGAGTAAAGTGATCTGGTTTCAGATGAGTGCTGGTAGGTTATGCAGGCTACTTACTACTTCCTTTGGAGACAAGACAAATTCAGATCCTTCTGCTGTTTTGGGGCACTGAAGGCAAGCCGGCTGGACCCTAGGGGCTGGGGCAGGCCAGCTCCCTACAGCCCAGTGCCTCTGGAGGGAGTAGGGGCAGGAGAGGACGTAACAGGGTTTGAGGACCTTCTCGGAACCCGGACCCACACTAGGTGATCCCTCCAGGTTCCTCATCCTTGTTTCCCAGAGTCCTGTGAGAGAAGCCTGCCCACTTTGATTTTTTTCAGATGAGAAAACTGAGATAGCCCAGGATTACACCAGTAAGGAACATAAAGTGGCAGAATCGGAGCCCTTCTCCTCCGTGTGTTCCCTCCCTCATAGGTGTTCTCATTAAAATCATTTAGCTCTGATTCACAAGGAATTTTTGACCCATCTCAGCCAGATCTGTAATTGCTAAATCATCATGTATGCACCCAGATCATCAAGAATTTGAGCTAAAGCACTCTTTTCCAAAGTATGGTCCGTGGACCACACACCTTGAAATCTCATAGGGCCTTTGCTGAAAACGCTGATTCCTGGGCCCTGCCTCTAATCAACTAGATTTCTTGTTTTGAGGGTGGGGCCCAGGTATAAGCACCATGGGAATTTCTGTGGTACCCCAAATTTGAGAGCTCTGGGGTACAATCTCTTCATAGCACTCTAGTAGAAAAATGTCTTGGGAAGAGGAATGGCTAAACCAGTATGTCTGCAGCAATGAGTCTGTGAATTCTGCCTGAAGAGTGTCTGGTTCTAGCTCCTCATTCCTCTCAAAAGGAGACTGTGGTTTAGAAGATGTAAGTAATGGTTAAAATAAATTCTCCTGGCTTCTTTGCAGTAAAGCAGAGACGAGGACCAGTTCTCCTTTTACCACACTGTAGTGCGCTGTCTCCAGCCTTTTAAACATCAGCTAATCAAGGAAACTTGGATCCATTTCAATCCTTTCAGTGACCCTACACTCCACATAAAAGATGAGTCCTGAGAGAACAACCGTTCTGATTCAGACTCATTTGAATGTTGAAAAAAACAGTGCATTTCTTCAGAGTTCTCTGTAGGAGGTGGAAAGATTCAATAAGCTAGCTAAAAAGGTTTCCATCTCTCTCACACACACCACCACCACCACCACCACCAAACAGCCTGGGTCTGTCACAACATGAGGGGTGGCGACTGGCAAGTGTCCATAGTTAGGCAAGATTTTCATGGATTTTTCAGTAGTTGCAGGTGATTTCTTCAACCATCTATTAAAACAATTCTATAACGATTAAGCTGGAATTTCACTGTGGCCTCGAAAGGAAGAAGATTGGTGTTTCTGGGATTCATGTGCATATTTTAATGTGAGGCATTTCACCTATGTCACAAGGAAGGTCTCACATGATGGCTGATGTTTTTAGTTTGTAGGACTGAACACATGGATTGCCAGATAATAACTGGACAAACAAAAAGGTGGAAGAGATTGCTTTGGAAAACTATTCAATTCAGTTAAGAAACACCTCTCTGCATACAATTTGCTTGTTAGTTCTCAGAGAATAATGCAAAAGATACTTCTTGGGTGGGGGTCCTTGGGAGGAGACCAAATCCTGCTTGTTCCCATTTACACTTTGGATTCCAAATCATGGGGCTTCTAGAAAGCTTGAACCCTGACCCAAGGCCTTCCATAGGGGCTGACTTGTTTTGTTCCCTAATTATTTCATCTGTAAGAATCTTCCCAGTAAAGATAGTAAACATTTTTGGACCAGATCTGCGTTTTGCATTTTCCTCCTTTCTTTAAACACCATCATGGGGTATAGTGCCTATCTTTACTTAATAAGAGATATATATTTATTTTTTCCACATAATACTGTTGAGTGCCTTCTGTGCTCAGCATTATAGTGACGCTCCATCCAGGTTACTGAACACAGGTGTACACAGTAGGTAGGTTATAGTCAAATATTTATTGCTTTAGGTAAGGCAGAATGGGTTGTGTTTAATTAAAAGCGTGTGTTTTGGGAGAGGCAGGTTGCATTTGAACCCCAGCAATGACGCTTGTTGCCCCTTGCTATCATCTTGGGAAGATTGCTTAACACCGCTCTGCCTCAGTTTACTCTTCTGTGAGTTAATAGTAGCTCTCAGTAATGTTTTTGAAGATTAAGTAGCAGACTGCATCAGTAGGTGCTCAGTAAATGACAAGTGCAATGGCTGTTATTATTGTTGGCAAGAACCATAACAATGATAGTCATTCCGTTATTGAAGCTATGGCTGTGCTGAATTATCTAAGTGTTTTTCTTATTTGACTTTTTGAACAGCTAGGCTTAATTTCTGGGTTTGGCTTTCCGACTCCCACCCACCCACCAATTTGATTTGTTCAGCTCATATCTATATTTTGTGACATTTCCTTTTGATCGTATTACTTCAAATTAACCAAGTTGAAATTTTAAGCATGGAAGCCTGAAGAGGTCTCCTTTTCTGGCAGGATTTTACTTTTTTTAATTTAATGACTGTTGCTTCTTAAGTCATTGGTCTGATGAAAGGGCAGTATTTCCTTGGCGGTTGGCCCAAAGACATAACAATAGGAACTGGTCCCTGAACAGAAATGTGGAGTTTGTGAGTGAA
This sequence comes from Giraffa tippelskirchi, assembly GCF_054371585.1. Lineage (NCBI taxonomy): Eukaryota > Metazoa > Chordata > Mammalia > Artiodactyla > Giraffidae > Giraffa > Giraffa tippelskirchi. Next base: position 32,565,582 of record NC_137280.1, on the reverse strand, counting down.
GAGTTGGTCACCCAGACAGCCCTCCTCCCTCCAACATTCAGGTGCATTCTGGGAAAGTTAACTTAATTCAAAACCCTCACCTTGTCAGGGTCACCTTTAAGTGCCAGGCGCAAAGCCGTAATAAGCTTCCTTTCTCATAATTCTTCTTTTCATGATTTTTTCTCAGCTGGATTCTTCAAAGGATTATTTGTAAAGATCTTTATGGTGTGTTATGATTTAATCAGATGTAGCTCGAATTTTCTTCCAAGATGTGTTAATTATCATCGCCACACAAGTGCATCAGAGGAAGCAAAATGTTTTTCATTTGGGCAGGTTGAAGGTTTGTTTAAAATGTACTTAGGGCCATTAGGATCAAATCAAAATACAGTGCATGGTAATTATGCATGAAATAAAAGATTACCTGCTGTTTAAGTACCCAGTTTTCTGATAATATTGCAATAAAGTCTTGAGAGAAAATTGGTTTCCCAATAGCAGTAGAACGCCTTATTTAAGGGGACAGAGTGAACTGTATTCGATTGAAAAATGAGAAAGAGATAGGGAAAAGAAAAATAGATTTTATCATGAACATGATCAGTGGATATTATCTTCAGTCTTAAATAAAAATTATTGTTTTATTTATTCCCCTGATCCAAATTGAGAATGATTTGTTTGCATTTAAATAGCAATGGAGTTGTTATATTTCAGATTTGATTAAATAAAGGAAAGAATAAATATCTCATGTAAGAAGGGAAGGCATATGTTAGCCTTAGTATGTGATAGTAGTCAAAAACCTGACTTCAGAAATCAGACAAGTTCCCAAGTTGAAACCCAAACCCCAGGCTTACTAGCTACATGGCCTCCACCATATTCCTTAACCTCCCTGACCCTCACTTTCTTTATCAGCAAAATGAGGCTGTTAATATAACACTCTTGTGGTAAAGATTAAATGAGATAATGTAAGTAAAGCACTTAACCAGACATGTTTATTGTGTAGGAGTGATGAATTAATATTAGATGTTGTTATTATCCTATCAGCTAGGGCTATGGCTGATTGAAAATAGTCTGACTAGAAGGGAAAGTTATTTTAAACTTTGGAATTCTGAACACATGTAGTATGTCTAAGGTAGAAACCTCATTCTATGTGTTGGAAATGGATGTTGCTTTGTGGATCTGTGATGGTGAGGATAATATGAAGTTGACAAATATGCTGATATGGAGAATTTTCAGCATCACCCATTGGATCAGTACTTTTTATCTTTTGGAGAGAATTAAATGATGAAATAGACCTGTGTGTGATGATTTGGCTAGGTGATTTCTGCAAAGGTTTTGTTGTCACAGACCTGTCCTTGAAAAGTGAAAAGTGTTAGTCACTCAGTCATGTCCAACTCTGTGCGACCCCATGGACTGTAGCTGGCCATCGACTCTGTCCATGGAATTCTCCAGGCAAGAATATTGGAGTGGGTTGCCATCCCCTTCTCCAGGGAATCTTCCCAACCCAGGGATCGAACCCAGGTCTCTCACATTGCAGGCAGATTTTTTTACAGTCTGAGCCACCAGGGAAGCCCACAGACCTGTCCTTGGCGAAGAAGAAATAATTTTCTTATTTAATCCTCCAATAAGAAATCTGGACTTTGCCCTTTTGTTCATGATCGGCAAAGTTTCTAGTTACTCCTTGTGAAACTATCTCTGTGAATAGTTAACACATACTGAGAGTTAAAAATTAACTAGTTAAAAAATTCTAAAAAAGTAATTTCTTTTTGGTTATTAGAGAAAAAGTTCAAGAGAGTCATTGGTTAATATTTATTGAGCCGATTACATATCTGGCAGTGTGGTAGCGTTTTCACAGTTTCTGTGTAACTTTATCAAGAATAACTGGAGGGGAAGAGGAAGAAAAAGATTCTTGTTCATATGAATTAGAAGACTATCCTTTAAGTTCTAAGAGTTGTCTATGGGCTTCTGAATTGCATGATTATCAATCTGAAAGCCCTTGAGACTATTAAACTGGAAACTTCCGATCCCTGAATGCCAGCATCATTTTTGGTGGTCTTTGGACTGAATTTCCCCTTGTTTTTCATGTATCCATTAAAGAACAGAATGGAGGTAGTGCTTTTCTGCTGAGAGAGTCCTCAAATTGGCAGCACCATTTGGTTCTCAGTTGTTAACTGAACAGTAGCAATCAGCCTGCATGATCTTTAATATTCTCCGGCTGCTTACTGATGCCGAGGACATCAGACATTCTGTAATTCCCTACGAAATCATTCTGTACTCAAGACCAAAGAAAAACAACACATCATTTGGACCATGTTTTATCTTTGTTTTCAAGGTCCAGAGGATATGCTGGTTATATCTTTCCGTGGTCTCGTTAACTCTCAGACACTCCATATCTCAAGCCCAACATGAAAGGTCTTGAGAGTTAGTTATGGTAAAAACGTTTATTTCTGACTCTTCCTTTTACTTCATTTGTTTATCCAACAAATACTTATTGAATGTCCACTGTGTGCCAGGAGACATTCTTTTAAACACCTGGAGTGAACCAGTGAGTAAAACCAAGATTTCTGTCTGTGTGAAATTTACACAACCCACTCCAGTATTCTTGCCTGGAAAATTCCATGAACAGAGGAGCCTGGCGGGCTACAGTCCATGGGGTCGCACAGAGTCGGACACAACTGAGCAACTAAGCACAGCACGACATGGCACGCCTGTCGTGAATGGAGATGGTTGGGATTTTTTAAGGCACCCTTAGCCTCTTGTCATTGCACATGGAAAGAAGAATTGGAAGGCAAAATACTGTACAAATCTTATTTTGGTGAATTAACATCTATTCCCTCACCTTCCACCGCCTGCCCCAAACTACCATGCATACACACCTTTCGGGGAGGAGGAAAGGAAAGCAAGATAAGATTTATTGTACATGGCAGTGTTTGCTGTGGTCATACCAAAGGTCTGTTTAACTCAGCCTCCCAGTCTTAATAATTGGCATTTTATAGAATCAGCTTTGACCATCTCCTTGTTGCCCCCACTGGACAGTTCTTTCTTGGTACCAAAAGTTCTGCCTTCTCCATAAATTCACAGTTATGGTAGTTTTTATTTTCTTTTTCACATGCAGTACTTTAGAAGCCAATGTGATAGCTGACCTCAGGGGATCCTTATAAAAACTTAGCAGACAAGAATTATAAGCACTTCATTGGAATTCTACTAATTCTAGATTTCAGATCAACTGGGGGGATTGTCTAGACAGAAGCTTATCTTTGCTTTACGTTGCTATCTTCAAAGATAACGTAAATTAAAAGGATGGAGGGGAAATATTTAAAGTATATAAGTAAACAAATGATAAAAAGCGCTCTAATTCCCCAAAGCAGGCTCTTTGAGAATGCACAATGGTTTGTACTTAAAATTAATATTCCATGTTTAATAGCTTTCACCAGCTTTAATCAGCATAACCATTTCATCAAAATTATTGAGACTTTCATGAAATGAACCTGACTCCCAAGGGGTGAGGCGGGGAGGTGAGTTGCATATAATAAAACTAATTTATATTTGGAGATAAACAGCCACTTACCCCAAACTCTTGGGAATAAAGTAGTTAGCAGTGGCTAAATTTGATTTCTCACATTTACAGAAGCAACGCAAGCAGTTTCTGCTTTTCACAGCATAGGTTCCTAGAAAGAAGAGTATTCCAAATGGATAACGGCTTAATATAGTCACTCTGTGGCTTGCAGTACCTTCTTCTACCAGGAGGTGGTGGTTCTTTCAATTCAGGAAGCCAGTCCTCTGGACAAGACTACCTGGTAAAGAATGAGGAAGAAACAGTGACCAAAACTGACAAATAAGGACTTTTTTGTGGCACTACCTATATGGACAAGATTTGAGCCAACGGAAAGAAGGAAACGATTACCTTGCTAGTTTTTTCCCCTGTGCACTGATCATTACTAATTAACATCTGAGATCTCACCAAGACAGACTTTGTATCCTTCATTTATGGATAACACCAAGTGGAAGATTTATAGTTTACACAGAAAGTTGGGAGATCCATGTCTAAGACCCCTTTAAGGCTGAGGTAGCAGCTTAGCCCAGCAGATAAAGGCACTAGTCCAGGTACGTCTTGTAGTGAACCTGCAGTTTTTCTTGGATGTACTCCTGAGAAAGATCTAGCAATCCTTCAGATGCAAGACCCATGCTTATCTTCTGCAGCAATACTTGTTCTCAACAGAAGATCACTGAATAATCTCTTTATATGTGACTTTTTAAAATAAGTGCATGCAGGTTGCATGTTTGCAAGTAGCTTCCAGTTTGAAAAAACTCATTTTAAAAGCTTTTAGGAATTCACAGGTATAGACTCATAAAATGTCAACTCAGCTCATAATGACTCTTTTGGTACATCCAGATTTCTCTGTGCTGGGTTTGCTTAAATTCACTGTAAATCTTAATTGCAAAGCATATTCAAGTCAGTGATTAATGTCAAAGATAACTGTTTATCCTCAGGCTTGTATGCTAGGATTTTTTTTTTTTTCCTCCCTCAATTCCATATGCTCTTTCCTTGACATCTGCTTCAAAATCAAGAAATGCTTTGGACAAGTAAATACCCTGAAATTTAGTCAAAGTAAGGGTCTCTTTAGGGCTTCCCAGGTGGCGCTAGCAGTAAAGAACCCGCCTGCTAATGCAGGTAGACCTAAAGAGACACGGGTTCAATCCCTGGGTTGGGAAGACCCTCTGAAGGAAGGCATGGCAACTCACTCCAGTATTCTTGCTTGGAGAATCCATGGACAGAGGAGCCTGGTGGGCTACAGTCCATAGGGTTGCAAAGAGTGGGACGTGACCGAAGTGACTCGCACGAATGAACCAGTCTCTTTATTACCACAGAAAATGATATTGAGATGATTTCTGCCTTTTTAAAAAAAGTTTGTGAATGTCAGGCAGAGTCTTGCACCTTCTGGGGTTTTCTCGCTGCTAGAATTAGCAGAATCAGGGCAGGGCATAGAACATCCCAGACAGATTTCACCCCTATGGAATTCTTCCTTGTTATTATTTGAAAAACAAAGGATTCCTTGTAGCCCTTCAGTGCGCTGACACTCGCACAGTTTGCCCCAGGCCTCTCATAAACAGCAGTATCTAAATGAAATGTCTGATTTCACCGCTTCCACATCCTCTATGGGTACAGCATTCACGATGCTCATATCACTTCTCCAAGATGGCTGCCTCGGGCAGGCGGTTCCGTCAAAACCAAGTTGTAACTAAGTTATTTTAGTTTTACACACCTGCCTTCATTCACATTTTTCTCCGTTTATTATGCATGGCAAAATTTCCTCACTGCACAGATCCAGGTACTCATGATGATGCACGAAAGACCTCAAACTCTTTCTTAAGGTTCATTCTTTTATCTCATTTCCTCTCTATCTCTTCTCAGTTGAGTGCCTCTAAGATGAGACGGTGGTGGTGGTGGTGAATAATTTGTGTTGAGTCTAGGTGAGTAAAACCTGGAAGGGTCCATTAGGTTTGGAGCTTTTGGTAAGTTTTTGAAGAAAGTAAAAGCGGAGTGGGGGGTAAAATGTTGGGGGGTGCATTTAGATTACTCGTACAAAATAGCTTTTACTATGAAAAACGTACATTTTATTCAATTTGCTGATTAATCCATAGCTTACATTTTATATTTTACCATGTATTATACATTCTCATTGTGCAAAGTCTGATGTTCTAACGAATGGGCTAACAACTAACAACGAAAGGTCCTAACAACCCTGTGCAGTCAGGTGGAAGATTTTGAGATGCTGAGTAACTTAACCACGGTTATATAGAGAAAGTAAGTCACTAAACTGGGCTTTGGGGCACAGGTGGAATAGGAACTTAGACATTCAGCCTTCTTCAGTGTGTATTGCTCACCTCTAACACTGCGCTCCAGGGCCTGACTCAGGGTGTTTGGACAGTTGTATTATGAAGAAACATTGTGATGCACTCACTGTGAGCTTGGGTTCTGGAAGTGAACACACAGGGGTTCAATCTCATTCTTTCCCTTACTCTTTGTGACCTCTAAGGTTCTCACCTGTGAAATAGAGATAAAGCATCATTGTCACAAGGGTGGTTGGAAGGTTAAGAAAGACAGTGGCAAGTGTTTATGTAGCATTTATATCCATAGCTGATGATGATGACAGTGGTGAAGACATGAGGATGGTGTAGATAACTGACTTGGTTATATTACCCTCTCCCTGTGTAGAGGCTTTCCTGGTGGCTTAGACTGTAAAGAATCTGCCTGTAATGCAGGAGACCTGGGTTCCATCCCTGGGTTGGGAAGATCCCCTGGAGTAGGAAACGGCAACCCACTCCAGTATTCTTGCCTGGGAAATCCTATGGACAGATGAACCTGGCAGGCTATAGTCCATGGGGTTGCAAAGAGTTGGACAGGACTGAGTGACTAAGCAGGCACTCTCCCTATGTAGGGCCCCCCTCCCTAATAAGCCCCCTTCCCCATCGCTATAGGTTGAGGGCACATCTGGTGAGGAATGCTAAGCTAGCAAAAGCACAAAGGATGAAACATCTTTATTTGTGGGGAGCTTAAAGAAGAGCAGAGTGATAGATGCTCAATACACAAGGCAGCGAAGGGTGGTGGTGAGACCAGGAAAGGAGGCAGGCGCCTGGGGAGGGCTGGCTTGTGTACCACGAGAGCTCTGTGTTTCCTCCAGAAAAGTGGCCTGTCCCTTGATGGCTTTCCCCAGTGAGACAACCTTTCCTAGGCACAAGCCTGTCCGCAGTCATTCTCATGCCCACACTCCAGGCACAACCTGTTTTCTAGGTGCAAAGAGGTGCTAGTTGAAGGAGGTGTCTAACATTAGAGGTCCTCAGGGCTACTCTGGGGCTCTCTGGCGGATGGGCCCCTGCCTTAGAACTAGATCTTTGATAAAAGGCAGTGGTGGAGGAACCAGGGAGTCTAGGTAAACTCACCCTGCTTCTGGTTTGCGGTGGCTTCAGAGAAGAGACTTCCACATGGACTAAAATGAGGATATTTAATTGAAAAGCCAGAGGTAGCGAGTGCAAGACCTGTGGAAGGAGATGAATGGTGTGTTTAGGAAAAAGAAACAAAAACAGAAAGACAGCTCTTTGTGTCTATTTTTAACTCAATAAACTCCAATAAATTACTGACTTTTGACTGAACAAATTAAAAGTGTTCAGTTCTACTTGCAGGAACTAAAACTAGAGCCTGTGGGTACATAGTTAAATGTTCATGAATATTTGCTGTGAACTCCAATGAAGATTACTGTGTTGCTCTAATATTTTTAGTTTTGGTTCGGTTCATTCACTCAGTCGTGTCCAACTCTGTGACCCTGTGGACTGCAGCACACCAGGCTCCCCTGTCCATCACCAACTCCCGGAGCTTGCTCAAATTCATGTCCATCGAGTTGTTGATGCCATCCAACCATCTCCTCTGTCGCCCCCTTCTCCTGCCTTCATTCTTTCCCAGCATCAGGGTCTTTTCTGTGAGTCAGTTCTTCGAAACAGGTGGCCAAAGTATTAGAGTTTCAGCTTCAGCATCAGTCCTTTCAGTGAATATTCAGGACTGATTTCTTCAGGAATTTTAGTTTAGTTTATTTATATATATATTTTTTTAATTTGGAAAGTAGGTAAGCAGTCTAATAATTACATTAGAATTAGTGATTTAAATAGAAGGAAATATGAGTGGTTAGTCTATATGTGATTCACAAACTATTTTGATGACCAAGTTCTGTTTTGGTTTATGAGTAGATTTGGTGTCAGTGTTTCTCAATTATCCAATTGTGGGGTAGGCTGGGCGGTGGTTTGTGTTTAATTCAAGTGCTCCGTTGGTAAAGAATCTGCCTGCAATGCAGGAGACCTCTGTTCGATCCCTGGGTTGGGAAGATCCCCTGGAGAAGGAACAGCTACCCACTCCAGCATTCTGGCCTAGAGAATTTTATAGACCATGGGTTCACAAAGAGTCAGACATGACTGAGAGACTTTCACAAGTGAGAAGCACACACTCCAAAGCAGGCTTGATTCTTTTGGAAAGTCAAGTTCTTTGGAGGAGGTTTAGGGTTGTATATAGAACTGTGATGGCATCTCTCTGGATTGCACATCCCGAACCCTGTCACACATCCCAGTACTGCTGCTCACTTTCCTCCACTCCTTCTTCTGTGTACTTGGAAAGCTGGATGTTTTCCTATGAGACGGGGTGTTGCTTACAAAGAACTTTTTGCTTGAGAGAAGACTTGAGGGACTTCCCCTCTGCTTTAACTTAGTCCCCATTTCAGTAAGTCTCTAAACCTTTGAAAACGAAATGTATCTGTTAAGAAGACTTGTTACCATGAACTCTTGAGGGTAGAGGTTGGTTTTGTTAAAGGAATTAGAAGCTGCTCCCTTCTCCCTTCTTCAAAATAACCACTGAGTTCCACATTTACTAGTCCTCTTATTTTTAGAATGAGCTGGCTATAATAGTCGGTTAAGATAAGATCGTTTCAGGCGTTATTCTAAGAAAGCCTATTTCAACAGAAACATAGTTAAGTATCTTGAACTGCACAGATATACTTTCAATGTTGAGCTGGAAATGAGTATTTTTATCTTTTTTACAGAATGAACAAAGGAAAAGAATGAGCTTTTTAAACTCCCTGTACTCCATAACCTCCATTAAAAATTTAAAAAGTAGTACAAATATTCTCGAATTTCTTGAAATTCAGTACTGCACCATTAAAATGTCTCTGAGTGTATAAGCAAGACAAGGTTTTGCTGTCTTAAAGATTTACCTGAGGGGACTTTGAGGAAAATGCATTTCTATAACACCCCACGCCTCACCCCTAAACACAGATGCAAACACCTGTCTTGGTCAAATCCCCGGTCCTTTTCAGATAAGACTGGGACCGTGCAGGCAAGAGTTGGACCATAAAGAAGGCTGAGCACCAAAGAATTGATACTTTCGAACTATGGCGCTGGAGAAGACTCTTGAGAGTCCCTTTAACAGCAAGGAGATCAAACCAGTCAATCCTAAAGGAAATCAACCCTGAATATTAATTGGAAGGATTGATGCTGAAGCTGAAGTTCCAATACTTTGGCCACCTCATACGAGAAGCTGACTCATGGGAAAAGACCCTGATGCTGGGAAAGATTGAGGGCAGGAAGAGAAGGGAGTGAGAAAGGATGCACTGGTTGGATGGCATCACCGACTCAATGAGTTTGAGCAAGCTCCGGGAGATGGTGAAGGACAAGGAAGCCTTGTGTGCTGCAATTCAGTGGGATTGCAGAGTCGGACACACCTTAGCAGCTGAACAACAGGGTGCAATTTTGTAGTCAGATGGAGTCCTGATTAAAACATTGTGTGGGGCTTATTAAGAACTTGTTTCAGTATGATTCTGTATTATTCATGCTACCACTTCAGTAATAGTCCATACCAGAGTCACCAATTGGTAGAAGCATGCTGGATCTCTGATCTTCTGGGGGCAGAAACATAGGCCAAGTGAGTGGAAGTGACTTCTGCAGGGCAAGACCAAGCTTGTACCAAGGGCTTCTTATTTCTTATTTCAAGGTTCAAGGTCTGTCTCCCATTTAAGGATCCCCCAGCGAAGGACCTGCAGTTGCGGAATCACAGCCTTTCTGTTCTGGGCAGAGGGCAGCACAAACTCATTGACACTGAAGGAATTACTGGCTGTTTATCAGAGCCCCTGGCGTCAATTTAATTTAGTGGCACTATGTTGCTGGTTGAAGGGTTTGCAACTTTTTCACAAGTAATGGATTTAACCAATTCCTCTGCTTTTATCCTGGCGTCTTAGCAGTCTTCAGAAAACATCAGCAGTAATGAGATGATGCAGACTACTCTTAAGGCACGCATGCCTGGCATCTTCCGCTCATCTCTTTGCTACACTCTGAGCTTCTAAGACTCTTCACCTTGGTCGGAGTATAACTCTTTGTGACTGTTAACATAGTGTTTTCGCCGAGACACAAAACGGAGAACCGCGTTTCCAGAACTTGTCAGGTGGTTCAAGTTAAAAAGCCAATTATGATTGTGTTGTTAGAGCCCAGGAAAAGTGAAACAGTGTGTTTCAAACTTGCCACTTCCTCTGCATGGTTGTAAATTGCCCTTGTCGTAGGTTTGAATTTGGTGACCAGTTTCCAGTTCTCAGCCAGTGGTGCCCACTGGGAAGGCCTGTCCTGTGAGTCCACTCTTCAGTGTATTTCTCCCCTGATCCTCCCCTTTCTCTCTTCTTTTCTGCTGTACATATGTATATTGATGCCCATTGGTAGGGAAACCTAGCTTGGAATGCCATTGCCTCCCACTTTAGAATCTTAAGGTGAGAAAGCAAAGGTAGCTTTTTTCTCTGTTTTAAAATACTTCCTTGCAGTCCTTCCTGCCTGCTTATGGGATTGTAGTTGCGGTCTTTCAGCAGTAGTAAGGAAATACTATTTTTACTCTCTGTTTTGCTATTTTAAAAAATCCATGCTTGTCATTTGGGGACCTTTTTCTGTAGCATCATTATTTATTAATAACCACACTTAAAAGAGATGCAGGGAGTTCAGATGATCTGTAAACAGCAGCTATTTTAACATTACTATGATGTACTTTTGAATTCGTTGCTTTTGTGGCTGTTATTTTAGGATTCTGTCTTCTCTGAGTACTATTGATTATATATAGTAAGTGGACTGGCTGTGTCCGGGGTATCCTCCGATTGGGTTGTGGTTCTAGGGCAGGCTGGTTTGGGCAGTAGTATGCTATTGGCAGCACATTTCTTTCCATGATTCCCAGATTCAGGGAGTTGGCAGAATGGTGATGGAATCTTGAATTATTAATATAACCTCAATGAGCTCTGTGGTGGGGTTTAAAGTAAACCCAGCTTCAGATTCAGGCTTGGGTTTGACCTGCTGGTCTATTCTTGTCTGTATTGTTAGGCAAAGATGGCTGTTAATCCCTCTAACAAGGACTACAGTGATGGGGGCTTTTGACTTGGTTCATTCCTGACTCAGGCACATGGGTAGGATTGTAGGTACTTTACACCTTTCCACGTTGCTGTCTCTGCACACCTGTGTTGGTCACAAGTTGACTCTTATTACATCAGGACAAGGCAACTTCTAGAAGTTTCCTCCTTGGGTCGCCTCTCAGGAGCAAGAATGTTCCTGGAGCCCCTTAATGGACTCTGTCTCAGCTTTCCACACTGGAGGGAGGGCAGAGACAAAATACCATGGGAGCTGGGAGCTGCACTCTGAGGGGAATCGAAGCTGGAGTAGGGCTAGTCTTCCCCTGAAGCAAATGGCCTGGGGAAGAGAGTAGATATACAGTGAGGAGTCTGCTAAAAAGGGCGATGGAGACCAGAAATGGATGTTGGGGGGACAGGGAAGAAGCTGGCCTCAGCCTCAGTTTCCTCTGTTGTGAAATGAGGACAACAGTAGTACTTAATGGAATTATTGTGAGAATTCAGGGCTTCCCCCATGGCTCAGCAGGTGAGGAATCCACCTGCAATGCAGGAGACACAGGAGACGTAGGTTCAATCCCTGGGTTCATGTCCACCTTCTCTGCAGGAGGGCATGGCAACCCACTCCAGTGTTCTTGCCAGAAAAATTCCATGGACAGAGGAGCCTGGGGATGGAGGGAGGCTACAGTCCAAGGGGTTGCAGAGAGGCCAATGTGAGTGAGCGACTAAACACAGTGTTGTTAGAATCACACGAGTTAATTCTCTAAAACAACAGTCCCCAATGTTTTTTGGCATCAGGGACAGGTTTCGTAGAAGACAGTTTTTCCATGGACCAGTGCAGGGTGGTGGTGGGTGATGGTTTCAGGATGATTCAAGCACATATATTTATTGTGTGTTTTATTTCTTATCTAATGCCTCCTCTGACCTGACAGGCGATACCAGTCCACAACCTGGAGGCCGGGGACTTTTGCTCTAAAGCACCTAAGAGAAGTCCACTCACATAATGAATGTTCAGTATGTGGTAGCTGTGATTATTGCAGTAATGCAAGCATTACAGTCCATTGGTGGTGTAATACATGTTAAATTTAAAACCGATGATAAAAAAGTGGTGGGAATGACCCACTATATGGCTGCATAATTAACTACAGTCCAAACTGGAAGCAGAGGCATCCTTTGTCTGCTTCACTTGGGTCTGGTCACTTGTCATATTGAATCTGAATGTTTGGGGCTTTCAGGATCCACTGTCAGCAGAAGTATGGGCCACCAGATAGATTCCATCTGGGAGGACCTAGAGAGAGCAGGCCCCTGAGTACGCAGGTCATTGATTAGGCTGTAAGCTTGTTTGGGATTTACAGCATTGGAAAACACCTTTCACAGAATAATGGGAGCAGAATGATCATTTCTCCCCGTAATCTGGGGTCACAGGCCCCATTTTGCTAGCTACATAGTTTTATGAGGATGGATTAAAGCAGTGATACATGTATTTGTATTGCTGGATGAAGTGACAGCTGTGGGGCCAGCTGGGTTAGAACTCAAAATAAGATCATAGTCTAACAGATCCTCGGAGGTCCTGGGAAACAGGAGGGAATTGTTAATTTGGGACACAGTGGGGAAAGTGAGTGACAAGAAGAGAGACAGTTTAATTAAAATACACGCATCCTTGCCAGAATTAAAAGTGATTACATCTCTGGTTTTCTAACTGCATTATATTCAGTCATTTACTAAATATGGCTTGTAATACATCAGCCGATGGATAACCTTTATATTATTGTAAAATTGATGAACCTCTTTGGTGCACACAAATCCATCTTTGGTGGCTTACCTCATTTCAGCCAATGCAGAATTGCAGTGAGGGGTAAAGATTCTAAGATTTTATTCTAGAGTGTCTTCTCACCCACATATTTTTGAGTGTTGATTTTTTTTTCCTGATAAGTTATAAATTCCTTTAAGGAGCTCTGTCAAGCTCATCCTCTATCCTGCTCTTTAGTGGAGTATCTGGAATGAAGTATTTATTCTGTAAATGTTTGCTGAGTAGGTGTTGAAGGTGTGAACCAACAACATTGTAAAGGTAATATGACACTAATTTTGTATTCAAATAACATTTTGGTATCTCATGCTTTATAATGTATATGACTAATGTGAATGCTACTTCATGAAGATGTGTGATAATGGGCATTTTTTCCTTAAAGATTAAGATTGACTTATGAGAGATATTTGTTCTAGGATGATCACCAAATACGCTTCATCAGAAGCCATTAGGAATCCCATTTTTATGTGTGCTTGGTCGCTCAGTTGTGTCTGACTCTTTGCAACCCATGGGCTGTATGTAGCCTACTAGGCTCCTCTGTCCATGGGGATTCTCCAGGCAAAAATACTGGAGTGAGTTGCCATGCCCTTCTCCAGGGGATCTTCCCAATAGAGGAATTGAACCCAGGTCTCCCACATTGCAGGCGGATTCTTTACTGTCTGAGCCACCACAGAAGCCCCCCCATATTTATGAGTTCAAATAATTAAACTAATAATTTCTGATGTTGATTCAGTTTACTTTTATCTTAGATGAGATCCAAACCATCTAGATCAGAGGTCAGCAAGCTTTATTCTTTAAGAAGCCATGTGGCAAATATTCTTGGTCTTGTGGTCCATATGGTCTCCATCATAACTATTCAGTTCTGCCCTTGTAGCAGGAAAGTAGCCACAAATAATACTTAAAAGAAGAAGCGTGGCTATGTTCCCCAAAATTATTTATGAACACTCAAATTTGAATTTCATATATTCTTCTTTGATTTTTTTTCCCCAACCATTAAAATATGTGAAAATCATTCTTAGCTTGCAGGCCGTCCCAAAACAGGCCCTGGATTGTAATTGGGAGATCTCTTGAGTAGCGCATCTACTCAGTGCGCTGTCACAGAGGAAGTGGTCTGCATAAAGAGCATAAATTGGAGAGATCAGTAGGAGGCAGAATGGCTTGTGTGCAGCCATTTGCACATACGTCTCTTATAGTCATAATTCCACTGGGTTTTGCTACATGTCTTTTTTCCATGGGCAGTAGGTGTTCCTTATGAGGGCAGAGTCATGGCCCATTCTTCTCCATATTCCAAGGGTCTAGTGTCTGTGAATGAATGAATGAAAGAATAAAAGCATCAATCCAATGTACATGTCACAGTAGGTGCTAGGTTACTGAATAACAAAGTATGAAATTTCCTTTGAGAAAAACACAAAAACCAGAGACCCACAGCATTGCTATCAGTTTGCCTACAGACACTGAACATTATAATTGGGCGTTGTGTAACACATGGAAGAGTAACTAGCATGGGAGGGCTGTGTAAGGAGTGTGTTAGTCGCTCAGTTGTGTCTGACTCTTTTATGAGCCCATGGACTCTAGCACACTAGGCTCCTCTGTCCATGGAATTCTCCAGGCAAGAATACTGGAGTGGATTGCCGTGCTCTCCAGGGGATTTTCCCTACCCAGGGATCAAACCCATGTCTCCTGCATTGTAGGCAGATTCTTTACCATCTGAGCCACCAGGGAAGCCCTGTGTAAGGAGGGAAACTTGCAAATCATTCAGAAAGATTTCCATTCCCGTGGACTCCGGGTTGCCGAGGCATTTTGGTTCTTCCCTTAAAATGATCAGTCATCAATGATACTCTAAAATGTTACCTCTTCTTCGGCTTCATGTGTTTACAGAGGGACTGCTTCACCCTCAGGAAAGGTTTGCATAAGGAAATGATCTCAAATAAGATTAGATTTTTTTTTTAACTAGGACCCATCTTCTTATGTATATTGATACCATTATTTCTGATGTGGATTTAATTGATCTTTAATTTGTTGTTGTTGTTATTCAGTCACTCAGCTGTGTCTGACTCTTTGCGAACCCATGGACTGCAGCATGCCCGGTTTCCCTATCCTTCACAATCTCCCAGAGCGTGCTCAAACTCATGTCCATTGAGTCAGTGATGCCATCCAACCATCTCTTCCTCTGTTGTCCGCTTCTGCTCCCGCCTTCAATCTTTCCCAGCATCAGGGTCTTTTCCAATGAGTCGTCTCCCCCAAAATACAACTGTCCCCTTAGTTTAAAAGTAAAGAAACCCATGTTTTTTTAATCTTTCATTTTTGTTTCTCCAGGGATACAATGTTGTTGTTGTTGTTGTTCACTCAGTTGTGTCCGACTATTTGTGACCCCATGGACTGTAGCACACCGGGCTTCCCTGTCCTTCACCATCTCCCGGAGCTTGCTCAAACTCATGTCCATTGAGTTAGTGATGCCATCCAACCATCTCACCCTCTGCCGTCCCCTTCTCCTCAATCGTCTCCCTCAATCTTTCTCTGCGTCAGAGTCTTTTCCAATGAATTGACTATTAGCCAGTAAAATCCTCCTATTAAACATATGAGAAAAGGCTGTGCTTAGTCTGATTATGCTCTGGGGTGGTTTCTGCTAAAACAATCAAGGTGAATTTGTGTATTATCTTTGAGCACAATTCATAGACCATCCATTTAATGTTCCGGTATACTGATTTTTTTTTTTTGCCTTTTTGTGTGTCTGTCTTTTATTCCATTTCTTACTCCTGTGTGCTCAGGCCTGGTTCTATCAGGTTAAGCTGCTGTAAGCTTCAAAGGGACGATTCAGACTTGGCCATGCTGCTGGCACCAGGTAGTTTT
Organism: Giraffa tippelskirchi; assembly: GCF_054371585.1. Classification (NCBI taxonomy): domain Eukaryota; kingdom Metazoa; phylum Chordata; class Mammalia; order Artiodactyla; family Giraffidae; genus Giraffa; species Giraffa tippelskirchi. The sequence continues at coordinate 32,550,048 of NC_137280.1, read as the reverse complement.
GCTCCTATTGTGACCACTTTCGTTTAGCTGTTGTGATATTTTGACAAAGTGAAGGCTTATTGTGACAGGAGCTTAAATAAACAGGAATTGGACTCATACCCCCATTTCCAGGAAAAAATGGGAACAGCAGGTATTATCTGATGTAATTAAAGTGTGTTGAACCCTGAACAGAGTCCTCATTGTAAATCCCCATTTGACCCTTACAACCAGCAAGTTTAGAACCAGGGATGTGAATGACCTGCTGGTTGGAAGCTCTGTGGCCTCTCTAAGGGCATGTAGAGTGCATGGCGAGCCTGTTACAGTTTTCCTTGGTAGTTTTTAGAAAGATACTTAGATAGCATCCGGTCTTCCCGTCTCTGAACCCCAGTTACCTTGTCTACAAAGTGGATATAATTTTATCTCCCATTGGGATTGATGTTGGTTGTGCTTAACAGAAGCATTTTATTTATTTATTTTTTTTTTAGAAGCATTTTAAGTAAAGTGCTTAGCACAGTTTCTCAGATTAGCAGACCCTCAAGTGACTGTTACTACCTTTTCTTTTTCTAAACATCCCCCAAAAGTCTGAATTAGTAAAAGAATTCTTTCTTACTTGGTTGAAATCTTTACCATATAACCTAGTTTGTTTTATATTATTGGGGACTTTCTGTGGTGTTATAACTTATGTGAAATAGCTAAACTCAAATCTCAATCCATTTATTTTGTAATTTTTTCCCACAAATAATAAGCAAGCCCCAGAGAGTAGCTTCCAGATGTTCAGATTTTTCTACCTTGATACTTGTGTCAGTCATATATATATGTGTGTGTGTATATATAAGGTATGTGTGTATCAATTATTAATATATATGTGTATGTATATATTGGGTTGGCCAAAAAGTTCATTCGTGTTTTCCTGTAAACTGCTATGGAAAAACCCAAATGAACTTTTTGGCCAACCCAATATATGTATGTGTGTGTGTGAGTGTGTATATAAAATACACACATATTATTTAAAAAGCAGATACTGACATTAGATTTACCTGCAGAATTATAAATATGTCAGCTGTCTCTTTGGGTCACTGATTTTTCTAATGCTTTCAAATATGTCTAGAACTATAAGTGTGTAGACTTATGATGAATCTTTTGACTTCAAACAGATGTTTGTTGTTCAACCTAAAGATTATTCAGCCAGGTCCACTGCCTTCTCTTTTACCCAGATTAATTTTCTCTTTCTTCTGAGGATGGTCTTATATACAAACTGCCGACATATTGAAGATAATATGAATTGGGAAATTGATTGGGAATTTGCAGAATCATCTGGTTCTGGGTGAGAATGAGAATTTGGGATGTTTATCTCCCAAAGATGCATAAACCTATCTCTTAAACACTCAACAAAAAATATTAGCATCATTAGACAACATTTAAAATTCAGGTGTATCCGCCCTTCCAGTTCCAAGTTGGAGTAGAGTTGTCTTCCACTGGGGAATAATTTGTCTCTATTAATTGAGAACAAACATGCATGGGTGTTTTAATTACACAGTAAATTAGGAGAATTTAAGATGCAGAATATGTTGGAGCCAAGAATTCAAAACCAGCAACTCAAAAACCAAAGTAGATTAAACAGGGAAAACATCTCAGCATACTAGTGCAAGCAGGTCTCAAGATAAAGAAGGGAGAAAAGCAAGATCAAGACCAATTATTTGGGTTTTACTAAAGCTCCTTTCAAGTGGAATGATTCTGACTTATGGTTATAAGTTGTTGCTGGCTGGACAGGGCAGATGGAAGAAAACATATTCTTCATAGGGTTCCTTCAAAATGTCTGTCTTTGAGTGGCCCTTCTATGCATTCAGTGAAGAATAACTATTGAAGATTTCTTTCATGAATTTGAGTGTTAGAGAAGTATTCAGTCTATGTCCAAGGAACCCTGAGAGTATACGCAAAATTATATGATTATGAGCTTCTGTGAGGAAAGAGTCTAGAACTCTCTGTAGATTCTCAGTGGAGTCCTTGATCCTAAAATGTATGAGGAATCAGAGCTGCTTGAGCGATGTGGATTTGTGTTGACTTTGTTCTCTGTCATTTGACCAGAGTTGTCTTCTCGTAAACTCTTACAGCTTCTGATTTTGTTTTGTTGATCATTCTCTAACTTGTGTCCAACTCTTTGTGACCCTGTGGACTGCAGCATGCCTCACTCCTCTGTCCTCCATGATCACCCAGAATTTGCTCAAATTTGTGTCCATTGAGTCGGTGATACTACCTAACCATCTAATCACCTGCTGTCCCCTTCTCCTTTTGCCTTCAGTCTTTACCAGTATCTGATTTTTAGGCAAGGAGAATCAGAATTTTTTTTTCCCCTACCCTCCAGAGTGCTTTTAACCAAATTTGGTATTTCCCAGCAAGACCAGCCTATTTGTCACTAGTTCAGAGCCTCTTTCTCTTTCTCTTGCAATATACATATTTAGATACCACTGTCTATTCTTTTTTTATTAAAAAAGAAAATTGCCTGAGCATCTGCTTGTTTGTTGTGAGCCACCTTAAATCCTTTCTGGAAGCAGGCTGGATGTGATAAAACACACGCCTCCCTGACATCTCAGAGTGCTGGTTGATTGATTACAGGGTGGGGGAGGCAGAGGATGTAGGTAATTCCTCAACCATCATGAGGGACAGAAAACAGCTTCCAATGGTATGTTCTACTGATGGCGACTGGGAAAAGCCCTCTTCAAAGGAGAGGACAGGGAGGGAGACTTGATCTCTGAAGTAGAACTGAGATAATTTCTGCCTTCCTAGCACAACTGAGGCTAATTTCTCGGTAATTCCTTGTTTTTATGCTTCCAATAGGGGCTGTGTTCTTGCTGGTTTGTCTTGGTTCCCCCAGTGGACTTTCGAGCTCCTTAAAAATGAGGATGCTCACTCTTTTTCTGTTGAGCATGATGTTTCTTTGGGCAGTGCTTCTCACATAGCTGGCAAAATGCGATTGAAGTTAATGATCAAGACACTGACTCTTTGGGAACCTAATGCTGCTTCATGGAGGATCTTGAAAATATCATGAGGGGATTTGTGGTAAACGTGTCATCACGTTCCAGAAAGTTTCAGAACTTAGTGATAATTTGTGCTTTCCCAAGACAAGTGACTATGCTAGCACTCGAGAGCTATGCTCCCTTCTAAACAGAGGGGATCAAATTTAATTCAGAGTAGCTGATTTCTGAAAGTTATAAGACATGGTTGTGTATTTTTTCCTATAAACATTATCTCACAAGAAATTGAAAGAAAGAAAAAGGGTGACTCTGGGAAAATGTCAAGGATAATTTATTGTTTAAATCCTGAACTATCTGTGAGATATTTAGGCCACTGAACACAGAACATTTTACCCCTCCATCACTGGCATGGAAGTGTGTTTACCCATTAAGGGTGGCTTATTTCCTAGTTTATGTGTGTTGTGTGTGTATAATCACGTCTGCCTTTTCCTTGCCCTCGCATCCTAAGTGGATTTAATCACTTATTATGGTCCCTTTAAACAAGACAGGGCAGATCTCTGCTTAAAGCTTAGGAGGTTCCTTTATAACAGTGCTTAGCTCAGGCATCTTGTGTGTGTACTTCTTAAAATTACATCCCATTAATGTCCTGAAATTGGCTTCAGAGGCACACATGGTGTCCTCTGTGAGAAGCTCAAGAAGCAATGTAGAAGAAGGAAGAAGGAAGCATTGTCAAGGAGGGGCCAGAAGTCAATGCTTTTTTATTCCCCAATATACGTTTCACTTTCCTCAAAGAGGAGGGTGGAAACTCCCTCAGGACTGTGCCAGGTGGCCTAAGGGCCAATGGCAAAGTCCACATGGGAACACGAGATGTTAATAATTAAAAAGCCCTAGCTCTCCCCCTTTCCCTGGATCGATGCCTGATGCTGAGACAAGTTGCAGGCCTGCTCCCGGTCCTCCTGCCAGGACTCGGCTCTTTTTGTTGACAAAGCTTTTTGTCTGCTTCCCTTATGATCCAAGTTACGTGCTGGCTCCTGTAGGTTGTTCGGGCCCCTGGTTGTGTCTCTGCAGGCCCTAGCCTGTCTGTACCTTCCTCCTTTGTGACCGATCGGCTTCAGACACAGGCCCCAGAGAGTGCTGAGCTCCACACAGCACTTAGGTATGGCATTCCACTGTTCTAGAGTGTTGCATTGCCTTTTACTGGTTCTTGCTCAGAACTCTGATGTCAAGTGAAAAAAAAAAAACATTACTTAGGCTTTAGTGCCAAAGGGGAAAGAAACAGAGTCAAGTGAAATGTGCCTTGCAAACAAGTCCAAATGAAACTGGGCTCCCTCTAAACCCCAACCACACTTTTCAATATTCCATTCCAGTTTCCACAGACATGACAGGGGAATCGTAAACATCAACAGACACTTGCCAAATATCCTGTGATGCTAGACTCCTATGAGAAGGTCCATCTCGAAGAGGAAGATGGGGTCCCCCAGATCCATTAAACTTGGCCTCCTCTGTCCAAATGGCCTCCAAAGGGAAGCCATGGAGTCCAGTTTGGAAAGTCGCCAGGGTCTCTTGGGGCTAATGTGGAGCGCACAGAGGGAGGGTGATGATTTGATTGAGGAAGGGTGACATGTTACAGATATTGGGACTGCTGGCATCCATTTCTCATTTTGCAAACCTGCTAACCATGTGACCTTAGTTACTTGGCCTCTCCAAGCCTCGGTTTCCTCATCAATAAAGTGATGACACAAACGGGCTTATCTATTTTAGAGCTCCACCCATAGGCCATATCATATCTTATTGTGACCCCGAGAATGGCCGTATCATTGCTATTTTTGTTGTTGCTCTTATTCAAAAATCAATAATAATTGTTGTACTTTGAATTTGGGGGAGTAGGTTTAAAAATTGAAACCATATCAGTAATAAAAATTGCCTATTCTTTTAACGGAGCTTCCCCTGGTGGCTCAGACGGTAAAGAGTCTGTTTTTTAAATATGTGTGTTCTTCCTTGGGAGGCATTCCAACCATGATCTGAATTTTTCCAGCTTAACAGTCATTGAGCAGTTCTGTCTTAAAACCTATCATGTGTGTCATTTCCAAGTAGAGTGTTAGGTGCCCAGTAGCTGTAGTGAGGCAAAGCTGTCATCTGTTTCACTTCTTCACCTTCATCAAGTGGGAAAGAAAGTCAGTAGCTCTGAAGAGTAGAAAAGAAGTAACTCAGTGCCAGGACCACATACGGCTTCAGGGGCCTTCCACTCCCTGTACCCATTTCATTTCCTGTAATTAAAGGTAGAATAGTGAAGTAAAGTGAAAGTGAAAGTCGTGTCCGATTCTTTGCGACCCCATGGGACTACAGTCCGTTGAATTCTCCAGGCCAGAATACTGGAGTGGGTAGCCGTTCCCTTCTCCAGGGTATCTTCCCAACCCAGCGATTGAACCCAGGTCTGTCACATTGCAGGTGGATTCTTTACCAGCTGAACCACAAGGGAAGCCCAAGAATACTGGACTAGATAGCCTATCCCTTCTCCAGGGGATCTTCCTGACCCAGGAATCGAACCGGGGTTTCCTGCATTGCAGGCGGATTCTTTACCAACTGAGCTATCAGGGAAGGGGGAGGGTGGGGGGAGATCAACTAATAAAGGGCTTCCCAGGTGGTGCTGGTGGTAAAGAATCTGCCTGCCAGTGGAGGAGACTCGAGACGTGGGTTCAATCCTGGGGTCAGGAAGATTCCCTGGAATAGAAACTGGCAACCCACTGCAGTATTCTTGCCTGGAGAATTCCATGGTCAGAGAAGCCTGTTGGGCTTACAGTCCATGGGTTCGCAAAGAGGTGGACACGACTGAGCTATTGAGTGCAACTAAGAAAAACCACGCACCCCCATTTCTCTTATATCTATTGAGTTCCGTTCAGTTGCTCGGTCGTGCCCAACTCTTTGCAACCCCATGGATTGTAGCACTCCAGGCTTCCCTGTCCATCATCAACTCTTGGAGCTTGCTCAAACTCATGTCAGTCAAGTTGGTGATGCCATCCAACCATCTCATCCTCTGTCACCCCCTTCTCCTGCCTTCAGTCTCTCCCAGTATCAGGGTCTTTTCCAGTGAGTCAGTTCTTTGCATCAGGTGGCCAAAGCATTGGAGCTTCAGCATCAGTCCTTCCAATGAGTATTCAGGACTGATCTCCTTTAGGATGGACTGGTTTGATCTCCTTGCAGTCCAAGGGGCTCTCAAGAGTCTTCTCCAACACCACAGTTCAAAAGCATCAATTCTTCGGTGATCAGCTTTCTTGATAGCCCAACTCTCACTTCCACACATGACTACTGGAAAAACCATAGTTTTGACCAGATGGACCTTTGTTGGCAAAGTAATGTCTCTGCTTTTTAATATGCTGTCTAGGTTGATCATAGCTTTCCTTCCAAGGAGCCAGTGTTTTCTAATTTTATGGCTGCAGTCACCATCTGCAGCGATTTTGGAGCCTTGTATCTTGTATCTATTATCTATCCCTGTGTCTGGTATCTATCCCTCTGGAGCCTTGGATCTATTACATCTCCTTATATAGAAAATGAGAGAGTGTCTCAGAAATATGATTGGAACTAAGCAGCCTACTGGCTGCTTATATATATAAGTATAATGGAACAGTCAGTATGATGGGAAACAGACAGTGGAGGTGAGGCCATGGAGCTTGGTGAGGTTTGCTGACTAGACCTGCTGGAGTTATAGCATAGCTTACCCTGCAGCCAGAGCAGCAATGACATTAGGAATATGAGGCCTAATGAACCAACTGGCTGTTCAAGGAGGTGGGGGTATCACACCCTAGCTACCCAGCTTCTGGCCTATTTCACTTGGCAAGTTAGAAACAATAGGTTATCACGCTGGTAATAAATATCAACAGTAAAACCAGAAAGCACTTACCATCATCTTACCTCTCAGATATTCCTGTTGATTGTGACCTGTGTGTCCATATGCGGATACACACACTGTACCTGGGCTCATGTACTTTCCTTTTCATTTTTAATTTTCTCTTCTTTAAAAATTTATTTTGAATTGGAAGGTACTTGCTTTACAATGTTGTATTGGTTTCTACTGTACAACAATGTGAATCAGCTATAAGTATACATATATTCCCTCTCTCTCGAGCCCTCCTCCTACCCCCTCCCCCATCCCACCCCTGTAGGTCATCACAGAGCACCGAGCTGAGCTCCCTATGCTGCACAGCAGCTTCCCACTAGCAATTTATTTTATGCATGGTATTGTATGTATGTCAACACTACTCTTTCAGTTTGTCCCACCCTTTCTTTTTCCTCCTGAGTCCACAAGTCTATTCTCTATGTCTGCATCTCTATACCTGCCCTGCACATAGGTTCATCATTGTGTACTTTATTTTGCAAGAATATCATCTCTGCTTTCTCTTTTTTACCTGATAGTCTACTGTAGACAGTTTTCCATTCTATTAAATATACCTCTGTAAACTTTCTTGCTGTGTTACTGCTTAGTATTCCTTGGCATAGGTAGACTATAATTTATTGATATAATCACATATGATTTTATCATGATTCTTATGATTATAAGAAACACAGCCATTTCTTTGTGTACCTCCTTGGCTCTTTCTGCACAAAAGACTTCCCATTCCACTTTCTTTCCAGCAGTTTATAAATTTCTACTTACTCCCACCCTTGCTGATATCAGGTAATTATTTTGTGAAAAAAAAAATTAGTGCTCATTTGTTAGGCTGAAAAAGCTCCCTTGCTTTAACTTGTATGTCTGTGATTACTAGTGAGGTTGTAAGTCTTTTCCTATATTTATTGACTGTATGCATGTTTTTTCTTTTGTGAAGGGCCTGCTCGTGTTCTTTGCCTAAGTTTCTGTTACTGTGACCCTATCTTATTTTATAAGAACTCTTTTACATATTCAATCTATCTTCTCACTGTTGGTCATAAATCTTGGCAGAATCTTATGATGACAAGGAGCTGATCTTCCAGGAAAGAGAATATTCTGGGTATAGTGATCTTCTGGAAGCAAGAGAAAAAGAAAACCCAAGTACAGCAGATTGCTTGGTTCTTCAGAAATAGGAAGACTTACTTTAGGGGATGTTTAGGGAATCCCAGGTGGTGCAGTGGTAAAGAATCCGCCTGCAATGCAGGAGACACAAGAGAGGCAGGTTTGATCCCTGGGTCAGGAAAATCCCCTTGAGTAGGAAATGGCAACCCACTCCAGTATTCTTGCCTGGGAAATTCCATGGACAGAGGAGCCTGGCAGGCTACAGCCCTTGGGCTGCAAAGAGTCAGACATGACTGAGCGAGTGTGAGCTTCCTTTCATCCTTTAGGGATTAGTTGCCATAAATAAGGTACGTTTCTAATGAATATTTCAATGTTGCAGTTACATGTACTCAACCAGTGTACTTGAGAAAAGACAGTTTCTACTTTGGTAATAGATTAAGAGCAATGAAGAATTTTCTGCCTCTACTTTAAATAAAGATGGAATAAGAAAGCTATATCTGCAAACCAGTTACAGTGGCATGGTGGGGTATTCATGGTTTAAATCTGGATGGTTTAGGGCAAAATATCATATTTGCATTAAAGATTTAAACAAAACCATTTTTTTAATTGCCTAGATAAATGCTTCCTTACTCCATGAACATTTCACATATTAAAGTGTGAAAATGATATATGGACTGTTTTGTTTGAACATAAATATGTATATCAACTATTGGAAAGAATCCTGTAACTTCCAGAGAGTTTCAACCCAATGGACTCATGTTCCGATGATCCGTGGATCCAAGGATGTTCCCATTTTTTCAGGATCATATGGCTTCTACATGTGCAGGGCTAGGAGTAGACCCCAAGCCATCTGACTTTTTATCAGCAGAACTTGGTGGATTTGTGAGTGTAGAAATTTGATCATTTACTCATATCAGCCACCCTACTAGGCTCTGCAGATATAAAAGACATGGGCCAGGTCTGACCTCTGTGCCATTATAGTTTCATAGGTGAGAAAATTACTGTAACGTGGGAAAGTTACAGTAAATAAGTAAATCCCTCAAGTATCCAGGTGGTGTGATTATGGTCTCTGCACAGATGTACAAGGAGGATGAAGAGAAAAGTGTGATTCATTCAGAGTGAAGACTTAATGGAAGGAGGGAAACTTGAGCTGAGTTTAAAGAGGCCAGGAACTGGGGTTTAAGGGATTAATGTGGCCTCCATGTCAAAATGAATAAGTTGGAACGTTTGGATATCAGTGAGGATAAGGAGGCAGCAGAAGGTGGTGGAAAGATAATGGACTGTGAAAACAGTTTGCCCTGTGTTTGTGTCCTGACTGATTGAACAGCTGATATACTTTCTGTGAGTCTCAGTTGTCCAGTCTGGAAATAGGGCGATAATGTGTATTGAATGTGTGGAATGGGGATTGCAGTCTCAGCACAGTGCCTGGCGCAGTAAATGGCAGAGAGGACTAGCAGGGGTGGCAGCGGTGGCATTCACAGGGTGAGTGACAGGGCAGGGAGGGCTGAGACTCTCAGCTGCTGTGACCTTTCTTAACTTGTGTCATAAATTGGATGGCATGAGACTGGATGTTGTGATTTTCACCCTGTCTTCTCATTATAAAATGAGGAGTCCCATGAATAAAAGAGAGAGTGAGTTTTGCATGTGAAGCTTTCTGAAGGACCCATTCTGGAAAAGCCGAGGATTTGGTATAAGGGTGTGAAATGGAAACAGAGCCCTTCTGTGCCAGCCCTCTTAGGAGGTCAGTGTGGGGTTTGGGCTGAAAAAGGTGCATTTACCATCAGCCCTCTCTGCACCATGTGTGGCGAAGGCATTAGCTTACTGCCACCCTAATGACTAGTGTGCAAGGCTGTTTCCGCAGCTGACCCTGAAGAATCCAACCTGCTTTCCAGCTTGTTGTCACTCCCCTAGCTCCTGCCTTCCTGGAGTTTTCCCAGATCATCAGTTTGTTTTTTTTTAAAGTGATGAGCCCGGCCCAAGATCTTTTCTCCCTTCCTTTGTTTATGGTGGCCAAGTCCCCGTAGTCAAGCTTGGCAAGTTAGACACTGATTGATTTCCTCTGCTTCTCTAAAACTTGCCAGTGGCTTTGCGTTCTGCATAATAGACTTCCTACGATGACATTTGATACTCACCTTTGCACGCTTGCATACTTGGTTGCTACAGTTGTGTCTGACTCTTTGTGACCCTTTTCCGCAAAGCCCTTTGCGACTCTTTGGACTGTAGCCCACCAGGCTCCTCTGCCCATGGGGTTCTCCAGGCAAGAATACTGGAGTGGGTTGCCGTTTCTTCCTCCAAGGGCTCTTCCCGACTCAGGGATTGAACCCACGTCTCTTGTGGCTCCTGCATTGGCAGGTGGGTTCTTTTCCACTCGAGCTACCTGGTATTCACCTGGACACCTTCTGTATTCATCAGGTATCTATATCCCTGCTCCCCTGGACAGTCTGTCTTCCTCGTTTTCTGCCTGCCCACTGTCGTAGGTAGGGTTCTTTGGATGTGGATTCTCATGCAAGTGATTTACTGAGAGAATATTCGCTATGGAAACCAGTGAAGTCATGAAGGAAGCAGGAGAGGATGGGGCAAGAAGTTGGGCAAAGAGGGCTGTATGTTCATTGTAGTCACACATCAGCCCTGGCTGGCCTCTGAGTCATCTCACCTTGAGGCTAGAAGGCTGGGCCTTTGTATCTTGGTATCGATCAGTCATTGGCTGCCCTCTCGGTGGGGGAGGTAACCAGCCAGGATTTCCATTGGAGGTGACACCTGTAACCTCAGCTCCCAGGGCATTCTCTGGAGACTAGTAGCAGGTACTCACTGCACAGGGAGGACTGTACTGGCCCAACATAAAGTGAATCTGGTCAGACCACCAAGCTTCAACTGTACCTGCCAATCAAACTCCTACTGATCCTTCAAGACCCAGACATGCCCAATAGCACGTGAAGTCTTCCCCAGCCCAGAAGTCCTCATTCTCAGCTAATGATGTTATCTACCATCTCTGCTTTCTCTTTATGCCTCATTATAAGCCTTATCAAGATCCACTTTGTAGCACTGTGGATTGGCTTAATGTGCGGCGCCCTGCTAGACTAATGAGTTTCTCCTTGAAGGCACAGTATGTTTTAATTCACCTTTAAATAGCTACTCCCCAGGCCCCAGGACTGTCCCTCTGTAGCTCTCTAGTAAAGGTTCTCTGAATTGAAATGAGCTGGGACATTCTTCCAGGCTGCTGCATGCTTTGTCCCCAAGGGGCTTTTCCTCCAAACCTTCTCAATTTGGGGGTGAGGGTTCTCTTCCAGGGATGCCAGCTCGGCCTGTTGTTCTTTGCTCCCCAGAATTCCAGAGCCATGGAGATTTTACAGCCTAACCTAAGCCTTCTGTCTGGACTTGTGTTTTTTTCCTCCAGCCCGCACGCCCCTGCCCCGCCTAACCCAAATATCACCCGACTTTATCTCCCTAGTGAGCCCGGGCAGGTAGCCTGCTGTCATCTGCTCCCTGCTTGGACTGGGCCCCCTGGGAGATGAAGTTGAAATAAGCATCACGTTCTGAATGCCACTCTGGCTGCCACCCAGAATTTGGCAGTTGGTAAATTCTGGCTCGTGTCACTGAATGTCATGGCTCATTGGTCCAACCGTGAAAATTGTTCAGAGGACAGCTGAGACCTCTGTGGCTGACCCAAGAATCCTCTCTAGTGATTGAAAAGGACTACCACCTTGTAGTTTAGTCTAGAACCAGATTCGGAAAGTTGCACTCATAATCCAGGAGTCACATGAAAACGTTCGTCCTTTCATTCTCTTACTCCACGGTCTTTTCTTCCTGGTGTTCTATTTCTCATGGGCTAGGTAGGGGAACAATGAATGAGATGTAGTTTTTGCATTTGAGGAGTTTATAATCCAGGGAAGGAAATGAGATTGAGACACGTGTGTACACAACTTGCAATAATTAGAGGAATTACGAAGTATGTACTGCAATGAGGGAAGCGGTTAGGGCACTGGGAAAGAGTTTAGTCTCTGAAGTTCACCAGCCCTAGGGCGTATCCCACCTCCGTTATTATTAGCATAGGGATTTTGCACAAGTAGTTTAAGTCTCTTGGCTTTCCTTTTTTTCATCTGTTAAATGGAAGTAACAATACCACCCACTTCACAGGGTATGGATTTGTATGGATTAAAAAAGATTATCCATGCGAAGTATATAGCCTGGTGGAATTTATAAATATTAGATATCATTATGAGTATTATCATTGGTGAGACTGATGCTAAAGTTGTAGCTCCAGTACTTTGGCCACCTGATGAGAAGAACCAACTCATTGGAAAAGACCTTGATGCTGGGAAAGACTGAAGGCAAAAAGAGAAGAGGGTGGCAGAGGATGAGATGGTTAGATAGCATCATTGACTCAACATGAATTTTAGCAAACTCAGGGAGATAGTGAAGGACAGGGGAGCCTGGGGTACTGCAATCCTTGGGGTCAGACACAGCTTAGCATCTGAAAAACAGCAGCAAACCAGTCTTCTGGAGGGGTTCATAGAATAGGTGGCATTTTAGTGAGGCTTTGAGTTTTCATAGGTAATAGAGGCTTCCAATGGAAAGAAACAGCCTGAAAAAGAAGTAAGGAAATAGTTTATTTGGGAATTAGCAAGTGGTCTGGACTGGGGAGGTACTGATCAATACTTGATGGGTTTCTCTGGGAACTGAAGCTCTAAGATAGGTAGGGTCCAGTACCTGGCAGATAATGAGTCCTCAATAAATATTTCCCAAATTTCTTTGATCTGTGTATCTTGAGTTACTTTTCTTGGCCTTCATTCATATTAAAGGGTACAAGTGGGCAATAGGTCCAAGTTTATTTTATTGCAACATAAAAATAATTCTGAGCATACCACCTTGAACAGGTAGGGGATTTTCAGAGATTTGGCCTGCTCCTGAAAGCAGCACTGTCCAGCACACCAGCCATACATAAGTCACATGGGGCCACCGAGCACTCGAAGTGTGGCTGGTTTGGTGAAGAAACTGAGTTTTTAATTTTCTTTAATTTTAATTAATTTACATTTAAGGAGCCCCAGGTGGCCGAGGGCAACCAGACCACGTGGCATCGCAGTCCAGAAATGATTTTGGAGATCCAGAGGCAGTGTGCACATGTGAAGCCCTGGATTTGGGTTGGTGAGGGACAAGGGGATGTTTCCTAGGGAGATTTCTGGTCCTGTCATTCTGGAAAAGAGGACCACTGAACCAGCTGTTTATTTTGATCAGTGTGGTTTCAGAGAGTCAGTCTTTGAAATAGGCCGCCTCTGACTAAAGTAAGTAGTGCTTCAATAGAGGGCCTTGAAAATATAAGGCAGATTACTGAATCCCCAGGAAGCAGTTGTCCTAATCAGACTCTGTTAATAAACTATAGACCACAAACCAGTGTGTGTTCCTGTCTTTTCTTTCTCTCTCGATTCAGTGCTCACTCTGGCACAAAGCGCACCACGGTTATTTTTCATCGCAGCCTCAGATTTGAAACAAATGGCAGGATGCTCTGAGCCCCTTGAGTTCAGGGGAAACCTTGCAGCCTTTCTTGCACGGGAACAGCTAATGAGGGAGCCACTTGGGCCACAGCTGGCCCTGTGTGCCGGCTTCTGGCCTCCGGCCTGTTGATTTGCTCACTGGGACGACTACACTCAGGCGGGCCGAGTTGAGCCACAGGGAGGGGGCAGCGTGAAGACGGGCAGGCTTCATAAATCAGGACGATTTGGCGAGATTGCATTTGCATTGACTCTGGGCCAGGGGCCTTCATGCCACGGAGTGTCTGCTCTGGAAGCTGACATTTTAATGATTTGATTAGTTTAGGAAGAATATTTTTATGGGTTGTGTCGTCGACCGTATTAAGTCCTGAGTGGAGTTGTTACATGATGATGAACTTCCATTACCTTGGCTGTGGATAAGTCTGTGCAGTGACTGCTGCCCGAGACCCTAAGGGTAATCTCGTGCAATCCTCTTAAAGAAAGTGCTGTTTAATGACTAAAGCTGTTAATCATATTAAATACACATAGCCGTGCTGGGAAAAACTGCCAGACAAGCATAAATTTTTTAAAAAAGGGTTTTGAATTAGCTAAACAGGGTGTTTCTGGAGGAATGTTGGATGCAGAAGTAGCAGTGGGGGAAGGGAGTCGAGGAGGAGACGGAGAAGGATAGTAGTAATAACCTGGTGCTGTTTATTGATCTATGTGGCTGGTACTGGCTTGACTGAGTGTATCGGGATGCTTCGGGCCACATATAAGAGACTGCCCAACCCCAAGTAGTTTACACGATAAGGAAAATTTACTATCTTGCAGGAAAAGAATTGAGACGGTAGACAGTTCTAAAGTGGCATTTCTTATTGCTATGTCTTGTTTGTAAATCACTGTGATATCAGGGTTCTGGGTTGACTTTGCAGGGGATGAGCTTGGTTTTCTCTAGATTTGGTCATTTTTGGCCAGATGGAGGTTTATTTCTCCACTGGAGTTTCTTCTTGATCAATGGAGATTTATGGGACTGGTTGGGATGTGAGGAATCTCAAGTAGATCTGTCGCAGGAAGGAGGACCCCTTCCAGGGCCTGAGAGTGGGCTCTTGTCTAGCGCCCAACAAAGAATTGTCCGAGGAGACACATGTGCTGACAAAGCAAGAGATTTCATTGGGGAAGGGCGCCCGGGGGGAGAGTAGCAGGGCGAGGGAACCCAGGAGAACTCTGCTGCCATGTGGCTCGCGGTCTTGGGTTTTATGGTCACAGGGTTAGTTTTCCCAGTTGTCTCTGGCCCATCATTCTGACTCAGAGTCCTTCCTGGTGGTGCATGCATCGTTCAGCCAAGATGGATTCCAGCGAGAAGGATTCCGGGAGGTTAATAGGACATTTGGACTGGAGTCTCCCCTCTCCTTTTGACCTTGCCCCAATTCTTCTGGTTGGTGGTAGCTTATTAGTTTCATGTTCCTTACCAGGACCTCCTGTTGTAAGATAACTCATGCAAACGATTACTATCGTGTCTGGCCAGGGCAGGCATTTTCCATCAATAGTTCTGACAGTGGAATTTAGAGCTTCTGGATCAGTACTCCACTGGAGGTATTGGTTGAGAGCAGACTCCAACCAGAGGGCAATCCAGGAAGTTCCAGTCCTGAAGGTAACCCTCTCCTCCCATCCACCAGCCATCTATTTTGTATTCTTTGCATGCATCTCAGGGGAGTTACATTGCCAAGTCAGGCCACCATTCTACTTGAGCAAATATGGGTGCACAGTTTTCCAAATACAGAGGCTTTGTGGGGTGATGGGCTGAACTGAAAAAGGAACAAGCCCTCTCTTTTCTTAGCCCTTATGTTGTCTTAGGCAAGAGTTGATAAAAGCAGTTCATTCATTCCCCTCTTCCTGGTGTTCTTCTGTAAACCAGAAACAGGGAGCTTTGAACACAGCATTGAGCTGTCAAGGTTGGTTGTCATTAAATATTAAATACCTGCCCTTAAAATTTACGACCTAGTGTTTTGACAACCCAAGTTCTCTCTGTACTTGTGATTTCCTGTGTTAAGATACTGTGACAGAGATCTGAACATTAAAAAATATAAAATAAGTGTATGAGTTATCAAAATACATATTTGCATTAGGATATTCAAGAACACAGAGTTTGAGTGCTGCAGGGTTGTAAGCATGATAGGTGACTAAACAGGATTTTGTGCAAGAAAAAGACTTGGGTCTGAGGAATGGAAAGGTGACTGAGTAAAAATAAGGGGCTTAACAGTGGCAGTGATGGTATCTGCCTTCTACCCCTGCAACTGCTTTGTTGTTTCCTAAGAGCCGCTCCAGGGGGGTGGGCTCCCTAATGCCCATGACCATCTAATTCTCACCACAATCCTAGGAGGTTTGCAGGTCTTCATCTTAGAGATGAAGAAATTGAGGGGACTGGCGTTTAGTAAGCATCAGAGCAGATTTTCAAGCCCAGATCTGTTTTGATAGCAAAGCTCTGAGCCTTTCTCCCTGAGGATGCTCTGTAAGCTGTGTTCTGCTGAATCCTCAAGAATTCCTAGGTTAGATGTACGTGTGGGATCAAGTCAGGGCGAGAGAACTGGAGTGGCTTTGTGGCTCCCGACTTCTGCTCTTAATTGTTTTTGTATCTTGAGGTTTAACATTTTTGTAGGGGAAGAACTTCTGTGCTTTAAAAATTAATAATAAAATAAAAAGCATGTAGACCCATGTCCTGTCCCACAGTACTTAATTCTTTTTTCCTTTTACTTGCAGTGTAAGCCAGAGCAGGGAGGAATTCTGGGCTTGCTTGCTTTATCTCGCTCTCTCTTTCTTAACTGAAGTATAGTTGATTTACAGTGTTGTGTCAGTTTCAGGCATATAGCAAAATGATTCAGTTGTACACATATACCTATTATTTTTCAGATTCTTTTCCATTATAGGTTATTATAAGATATAGACTATGGTTCCCTGTGCTATGCAGGAGGCCCTTGTTGTTTATCTATTTTTTATATAATGGTGTGTATACATTAATCCCAAATTCCTAGTTTATTTCCCTCCACCAAGCCGCCTTTCCTCCTTGGAGCTTTGGGTTTTCAAAGCACCCATCTGGCTGACTCCCTAGGAATTTACTGCCTATCGGCTTTCATTCTGTAGCCAGAAACTGAAAGGCATGAGCTCTTTGAAGAGAGAGACGAAAGCAAAGAGGGTCATCAAGATGAGAAGGAGGGGAAGTGGAGTGTGACATTCCTTGGAGGAAATTTCCCCAGTGGCCACTGCCTCCAGAGCTTCCGCACTGAAACTTAATGGGCAGTGGCTTCCTGGTCTCCGCCGAAGCCCTGGGGACCTCTACCCACTCGTAGGCAGCTCCCCAGGCCCTCCCATCTCTCCTTATTAGAGGCCTGGACCTTGCCTGCCTCCCTTTTCTCTTATAAAGCCAGCTCTGTTTCCACCCTGTCTGCCTGCCTCCCTGGACCCCTTCTTCCTGAAGGCAAGTAAAAGAATTTTTTTTTTTTTTTAAGACGTTACTCACTCCAGGGGACAGATGGAGGAGAACAAAACAAGCTCCTCAGGATCCTGGTCTTCCTGTGTCAGGGGCTGAGGTGCGGTGGGGAGGGGGGTTCCGAAAGGATGCAGGTGTGTCTCAGAATGAAGGGGTTGCAAAACATTGTACTGAAGCAGTGCATGTCAGAGAAGGCACAGGCTGTTCTGGATGGGAAAGATAACCTTTGTCCAGAATCGGAGTCAAGAGCGGAAGATGTTGTGCTGGCAGGATGGTGGCAGAGGTTCTCAGAGCTCGAGCCAGGACGCGAGGGTTCATGGCCCCGGGAAGCGGGCAGCCCCAGGTGGAGCCAGGCCCCTCCCCACCCATCCTGTGAGCTGGAGTCTGGACTTGATAATTTGGAAACGAAATAAGAAAAGTGTAATGTGACAGGTTCAAAAGGCGGATCATGGGCAGAGTTGAATAGAAGGGATAGTTGCATCACCTTTCTATGCCCTGTGCCATGCAGTTCTTCATTCATTTGTTCATTTAACAAACTATTGATTGATTATAATGGGTTCAGGCATATGGATGGTGTTGTCATTTGTTGTTTAGTTCCTAAGTCGTGTCTGATTCTTTGAGACCCCATGGACTGTAGTCCACCAGGCTCCTCTGTCCATGGAATTTTCTAGGCAAGGTGGAGTGGGTTACCATTTCCTCCTGCAGGGGATCTTCCTGACCCAGGGAGCAAACCCATGTCTCTTGCATTGCTGGCAGATTCTTTACCACAAAGCCACCGGGGGATTCGGGAATATGGGATATAACTGTAAATAAGACCAAGAAAGGCCCGGCTCTCATGGGGCTTATATTCTGTAGACAGAGAATAAACAAACTAGCCAATGTAGTGCCACCTGGGAAGTCCTAGATTTAAATATACATGAGTCATGAAGGCTATGCAGAGAATTAAAATAGGTTTATGATGTGCTCAAAAGTGACTGGATCTACTAAGACCAGGAGAACTCTCTGAGCAGGGCTTTTGAGGTAGAACAGGAGTAGAGAAAGGTGCCAGTCTTGTGAAAAGAGGAAGAATATACCACGAAGGGAGGACAGTCAGTGCAAAGACCCTGAGGCAGACAAGAGAGTATAGTCAGGGAGCAGCGGGAAGCCCAGTGCAGCTGGAGTTGAGTGAGTGAGGAAGGCGGAAGAGTGTTAGGAGTATTAGGTTTTTGTTTCATATTTAATTTATTTATTTGGAACTGCTTTCAGTCTTTTTTTTTTTTAATAAATTTATTTATTTTAGTTGGGGGCTAATTACTTTACAATATTGTAATAGTTTTTGCCATACATTGACATGAATCAGCCATGGGTCCACATGTGTTCCCCTTCCTGGACCCCCCACCCACCCCCCTCCCCATCCCATCCCTCTGGGTCATCCCATTGCCCCGGCCCTGAGCCCCTGTCCCATGCATCGAACGTGGAATGGTGCTCTGCCCCACATATGATAATATACATGTTTCAATGCTATTCTCCCAGAACGTCCCACCCTCACCTTCTCCCTTAGAGTCCATAAAATTGTTCTATGCATCTGTGTCTCTTATTCTGTCTCGCATATAGGGTTATCGTTGCCATCTTTCAAATTCCATATATATACATTAGTATACTGTATTGTTGTTTTTCTTCCTGGCTTACTTCACTCTGTATAATGGGCTCCAGTTTCATCCATCTCAGTAGAACCGATTCAAATGTACGCTTTCAGTCTTAATTGTGGCATGTGGGCTCTTCATTGCAGTGTGCCGGCTTAGTTGCCTCATGGCATGCGGGATCTCAGTTCCCTGACCAGGGATTGAATATCCCCTGCGTTGGAAGGTGGACTGCTAGTCACTGGACCACCAGGGACACCCCGGAGTATCAGGTTTATGTTCCTACTGAGTGTCCTTGAACAACTTCCTCAGCCTCTCTGTACTACACGTGCTGCCAGCTCTGGGTCTCACATATTGGATTTTGGATGTCCGCAGATGTGAACCCAAATTCCTTCATTTCTTGTTTCCATTTTGCTCTTAATCTAAGAACAGTCATAAACGCATTTTCTGGGTCATCACGATGCTCCTAGGACTGAGCAAAGCGGTGGATTTCATAACTGTTGATGTTTGTTTTGTGCCCTTAAATCCAGGCAGTCAGTACCATGAGTATGTCATGAGCTGGTTTCCCATTTTTATATGTCAGCTTGCCACATTTCTTAGAAGTAGTCTCAGCTGGTATCTGCTCTAGCTTTATTTCCGTCTGCTCCCAGACTCAGTAATTGGATTAGCTACTATTTAATGCAGCCTTCAATACCTCAAAACTAGCCTTATCTTCATTTGAACAAAACACCTCTTCAGATTTACCCAAGTGACTACTCAGTAAAATCAGCATGAAGGGATTGCTCCCTGGTCTACATTTGGGGAAGCTGAAGTCTGATTATCTTGAGCCTGCAAAGAAAACTTTGAAGTTGCTAATAACTTTTTGTTCAACCTTCTTATGTAAAAGGAAGTTAAAGGACCCCCAAAATCTTAAAATATGGAACCCACCCAGAGCTCTGTTTTCCTACTGTAGAACTCAACATGGACCAATGACTTTTAGCAAAACATGATCTCAAATCAAAGTAATTGACATTTCTTTGGTTTTTAAAATTTTCTATTTGTGCATAGGAGTAATATTTCAATAAAAATAATTTGAGGGAATAGCATTTACTTAATGCTTTTCCATATGGGCATTTCCTTCTTCACATGTGGTCCATATCACTTAAGTTTGAGCCTTTCAAGAGCCTTTCAAGTGGTCAGAATACTAGGACCCAGATAGGATGATGCAGAGCTTTGGGATTCTGACCTGAGCCCCCAAAGAAACCTTAAGGGATGAATACAATTATCGCTATGATGCCCCAATAAAGGCAGAGGTGTGACAAAGGAATGAGACTTTGCAGCATGTAGCTGTTCTTCACTGGTATTTCCTGAGTCAGGCCCCTTTGGAAGTATATTTTTGAAAATAGATGTCTCCAGCCTCTCCCTACCTTTCATTTTTGGCTTCTGACTGACCAGTGAACTTGGTAAAATCCATCTTGTGTGTGTGTGCTCAGTTGTGTCCAACTCTTTGCAACCCCATGGACCACCAGGCTCGTCTGTCCATGGCATTTTCCAGGCAAGCATACTGGAGTGGATTGCTATTTCCTCCTCCGGGGGATCTTCCCAACCCAGGGATCATACCCATGTCTCCTGTGTCTCCTGCATTGGCAAGCAGATTCTTTACCACTAGCGCCACCTGGGAAGCCTAAAATTCATCTTAATATGTAGCTAATTACCACTTCTAGGTGTTTGGTTTTCCTTTCTCCTTCCCACCCTCCTCATCTCTCCTCAACCTCCTTCCCTCCCTTATACATTCTCGCACACACACACTCTCTCTCTCTCTCTCTCACACACACAAATACACACCTTATATTTCAACGTAGCTTTAAAGATTTATCGATTCCTCAACATCTCATTATACCCGGTTCCTAATCATGTCTCCACTGCTGTGTGTCCAGGAAATGTATTCATCGGTCAGTCTGCTTGTCTGTTGGAGAACACTTTGTCACCTCTTCTTTTGCTTGTATATAGACATATATATTTTGGAGAAGACAATGGCACCCCACTCCAGTACTCTTGCCTGGAAAATCCCATGGATGGAGGAGCCTGATAGGCTTCAGTCCATGGGGTCGCTAAGAGTCGGACACGACTGAGCGATTTCACTTTCACTTTTCACTTTCATGCATTGAAGAAGGAAATGGCAACCCACTCCAGTGTTCTTGCCCGGAGAATCCCAGGGACGGGGGAGCCTGATGGGCTGTTGTCTATGGGGTCGCACAGAGTCGGACACGACTGAAGCAACTTAGCAGCAGCAGCAGACATATATATTTAAACTTGATAGACATTTTTGCCACCATCTTCTCTTCTCTTTTCTCCCATATCCTCCAGTCCTAATCTATTTTTGGAAATGACTTTTGGTTGGGAGGGGTGGACCAGATGTGGATATACAGAGATAAGTCTACCCATTTTCCAAATGAAGACGTCTGTGTGGTCTTTGACGCCTTGATTGTATGGATAAATGTTCTACTCTTTTGAACATATGGGTAAAAGAATTCATTTGCATTCGGTTGCCCAGATCTGTCTTCATAGCCTGGGGAGAAATGATGGTTGTCACTCATGGTTGGTTCCCTCCTACTCCCCACATTTCATTTGGTGCTTCATCTCTTCCTCTGGGTGTATGTGAGCATCTCAAGAAAAATGTTGGCTGGCCCACTCATGGGGGTGACAGTGAGTGACAGGCAGTCTTGCACTTCTGGATTCAGGATAAGATCACCCATTTGGCCAGCTTTCCACACTTCTATCAAACACATGGCTACAGATAGAGACCTATCTTAAGCATCGGGCTGCCCAGGCTTTGCAGTTAGGAACTGCTGGGCAGATCTTCATCTTTGGTGCACTTCCCTCAACCTTGCCCCTCTGACCCTGACAGGGACATGGGAATCTGGCATGAATCTCACCAGAAAAATCCGTTGAGCCTTCTTATAATTCTTTGGTTTTTCTTTTCTTTTCGGTCATTCTTTTCCATCAGTCCATTCATTCAGCAGTTACTCAGCTCCCACTCCATGCCTGCTCACTGCCTTCCTGGCTGGTCTGTGAGCACAGCAGTGGGAGGCCAGTGCATATGGTTTATTGCTGTGTTCCCTGGCACCTTCCACATTGCATAGCACGCAGTAGGTGCTCATATTCCTGTTTTGTGCATGGAGTGATTGGGGGAGGTGCTCAGAGAAAGGGGTGCTTCTTAGGTTTAAGTCACCTGCCTGTAGACAGTCTTTTTTGAGCTTGCGTCTGGTATCTCCACAGTGTGTATATTTTTCTGCCTTCCTTAAGGGAGCTCTCTCTCGAGCTCAGCATTGCAGACACGACAATACAGAACACTACTCAGACTTAACCCATAAATAGACAACATGTATTGAGCACTTACTTTATACCCAGCACTCTTTCATGCATGGCATATGCATGAGCTAATTTCCTCCTTCCAGTGACTTACAAGGTATAGATGTCCACGAGGACCCCAACTGCTAAAGCCAAGGAACAGGACAGATTGAGACTTGACTCAAGTGACCCACCACAAAGGAAGTTTCTTTAATCAACCTGGGGCTCACTAGGTCAGTGTTCAATTTGGCCTTGGGCTTTTGAGGTTGTTTTAATGGGAACATAACTCCAAGTCCTTGGTCTTTGCACACTCATTTTAGTCAATGTCACAAGCACTTGCTCTGTGCAGAAATGGTCTCTCTTTTACTTTTCTCTTTTAAAAGAAAATAAAAAAAATTCCTCCTCTGTAATGCATTGGTCTAATCTTTTTGTTTTTGAAATATCGACCCATGTGTCAAGAGACCCTGTGGGCTGTGAACACACGCATCTCTCGTCACGTCTGACAGACACTCAGGCCCTGGCCTGAGGTTTCATGTATTTGAGAGTTACCAGGCAAGGAGACTTATTAATAAATTCTGTTGGATGTAAGATCTGAGTCGGCTGCCAGCGAGATCTCTCCACCTTCCTCTGTTGTCGTGTTCTAAATCAACGTTATTGCTCTTATCATCATCATCATTATTTTATGGTCCCTGTTTGGTGTTTTTCCAAAGAGGCTATGGTCCCTGTTTGGTGTTTTTCCAAAGAGGCATTCCCTCCCTGAAGGACTTAAAAAAAAAAAAAACGAAGATTTTTAAGAAAGTTTAAGTAAAGAAAATATTGAAATTTTTCGATTCTGTGCCTCCTGAGAAATACTTTATTTTTTTGCCTTTTTGATTTGTTCCTTCATTTACATGTGCATACATATGTACATGAGTGTTCAACCAGGTATTAACTACATGCTAGCAGTGAGCGGAGCAGTTCAACAGTTCTCATCAAATAGAACTTGATGTAGCTGAGAGAGCAACAGCCTTGGTTTTTATCCTGTCTTCCCAGAACTAACTGTTCATTCTTTGATGATCACCCCAGTGTCCAGCTCTTCACCCCAAAATGAGGCCTCTGTCCTCGAGGTTCTCTTTTGACTCCAAAGGTCTAAGATATTGATGATAAAGGCAGAGATATATGAGTTCAGATCATCAGCAGCATCATTTCAAGCCTCTTCTGTTAGGAGGAAGTTGCCTTCTCAACTGGAGGCTCCACTGAACAAATATCATGTCCTCTTCTACCCCTCGGCTTTCTCATTTGACCATAGCAGCTTGTGTGAAAGGGAGCTGTTTGTAAGCCAGAGATGGATGTTTGCAGGTCTTAGCCTGAAAGCAGCACCAACCACATAATTTAAAGGGTTTTTGTTGTTGTGTGGTCACTCAGTTGTTTCTGACTCTTTGTGACTCCATGGACTGCAGCACATCAGGCTTCCCTGTCCTTCACTACCTCCCAGAGCTTGCTTATTAGACTCCTGTCCACTGAGTCAACGATGCCATCCAACCATCTCATCTTCTGTTGCCCTCTTCTTTTCCTGCCCTCAGTCTTTCCCATCATCAGGGTCTTTTGCCGTGAATCGACTCTTGGCATCAGGTAGCCAAAGTATTGGAGCCTCAGCTTCAGCATCAGTCCTTCCAATGAACATTCAGGACTGATTTCCTTTAGGATGAGCTGGTTTGATCTCCTTGCAGTCCAAGGGACTCTCAAGAGTCTTCTCCAGCACCACAGATTGAAAGCATCAATTCTTTAGCACTCAGCCTTCTTCATGGTCCAACTCTCGCATCCATACATGACTACTGGAAAAACCATAGCTTTGACTGTATGTTAAAGGGTCTAGCACCAAATGAAAATGCAGGCTCCTGATTCAAAAATTGTTAAGATGCACAGTAGAGCATTAAACCAAGCCTAGGATGCTTCTGAGAGAGCTGGATTTCTTTGTCATTGCCTGGGCCACCCACTCCTGAAGCCAGCTCTCCCTTTGACCAAATCTGATGTAAGACAGAAGTATTTTGTAAGCTGATTAAGTGTATACTCCACAGTTTCACCTTGTATAAATTCTTCTTGCTACTATAATGTTATTATAATGTAATGATTAATTATAATCATTTTATTTTGGTTTTCACTGGGCTGGGTCTTAGTTGCAGCATGTGGATCTTCTGCTGCGGTATGCAGGCTCCAGAGTACATAGGCTCAGTAGTTGTGGCACACAGGCTTTGTGGCCCCACAGCATGTGGGATCTGAGTTCCCTGACCCAGGGTCGAACCCACATCCCATGCATTGTAAGGCTTATTCTTAACCACCGGACTGCCAGGGAAGTCCCTATAATTATTATTTTAAATGGCACTGCTCCCTCTGCCCATCTTCCTTTGTGAGACTATGAACTCCCTTGGGCAGGGATTATAGCTTACTTGATTTTTGACCCCCTCCCTGCCCCCTACCCCTCAACTGGATACCTGGCATATGTTTGTTAAATGCAGTCAATGCCATGTTTACTTGTAAGAAGAAATTGTGATTTTTTTTTTTTTTTTTCAGAGACCGCTTTTTCTAAGGAATGGATTTTAAAAATCCAGTTCAGGGAGTTCACTGGTAGTCCCAGTGCTTAGACTCCCAGGCTTTCAGGGCTGGGGAACTAGGTTCCTGCCCAGGGAACAAGATCCTGCAAGTTGCATGACATGGCCAAAACAACATCAAAAACATGCAAACAAACAAACCCAAAAATCAGTTTGAAGAAGGCAGAGTAATACTTAATATGATGTGTATGACAATTAAGATGGGCTGTTCCCTGAGCTGCTTGGAAGGAGAACAGAGACTGGGCAGTGAAAAGGAAAGAGCCATAAAGCAGTGAGATGAATTTGTTTTGGTTTTGTTTGAAATCTTTTGGATGCAACACAGTTCAGTGTTTTTGTTGCTGGTTGGGACTTCATGGAAGATGATAACCAGATGAGGGAGGACTAAGAAAACCAGGGAGTGTTGTAGTGTTGGTAGGTCTGCATTTCTTCTGGGTGATATTATAAATGTGTTCTTATGGAGGGGATGGTTGTTGTGCTAAGTTGCTTCAGTTGTGTCTGACTCTCTGCGACCCTATGGATGTTAGCCCGCCAGGCTCCTCTGTCCATGTGATTCTCCAGGTAAGAATACTGGAGTAGGGTGCTGGGCCCTCCTCTGGGGATCTTCCCGACTCAGGAATCGAACTTGTGTTTCTTTTGTCTCCTACATTGGCAGGCGGGCTCTTTACCCCTAGGGCCACCTGGGAAGCCCAGGGTTGGTTGGTACTATATTGTTACTACATATCCCACATGGCTGAGAATCCAAAAGAGGGCTCACTGAAGGAGTAATAAATTGCATGTGTAAGCAGCTGGACTTCTGTGGGTCGGTAAAGCCTGTAAGATGAGATTGATGAAGGATGTTATGCTATTTGGGGCTTTAGTTGTTAGTGTTCTTCTAGAATTTTTGGCAGGTTTTTAACCAAGAGACATGAGCAGTGCAGTTATTTTCAATAACCTGGACTCTTTAGGAAAATTTAGAAATCCATCCAAAAAGAAGGTAAATAAAGATGTTTATAAGCAGAGCCTTCTCTGTGTTTTCATTGGAGATGGATTGTCTAAATCCTTGCAGTTGAACCATCTACCCTCTTGCCTTACCTTATTCTCTTTAGTCACCTGTATCGTTACTTTGGCTTCAGTGACTGCCCTCCTTCTCTCCACTCCCTGCCCCAGTTTTTTAGAAGCCAGTTGTATTTATGAGCTGAAGTATTTAGGTGCTTGAATTTACCCAGTAATTTGGGCAGTTAATGACCTTCTATGGATTCCATTCTCAGGCACCATCACTCTTTGCCTGTATGGAGCCAGGATGCTCTGCATTAATGATGCAGCTGGAGTGATGAAATGCTATATGCAGGAAAGTAGGGGAAACAGAGCAGTCAGTTAGGTGGAAATGGAAGTAGAGACCCTGTCTGGGATTTTATCTGGTTCTCTTCGCAAGAACTCACCTGGCTCCCATTCCTTAGGATCACAAACTGTAAAGTAGTGGTCACTTTAGATCCATTTAGGGGCCAGTGTGCATGCATATGTGCATGCTAAGTTGCTTTAGTCGTGCCTGACTCTTTGTGACTCTGGACTGTAGCTCGCCAGGCTCCTCTGTCCGTGGGATTCTCCAGGCAAGAACACTTTAGTGGGTTGCTGTGCCCTCCTCCAGGGAATTTTCCCAACCTAGGGATTGAACCTGCATCTCTTATGTCTCCTGCATTGGCAGACAGGTTCTTTACCAGTAGTGACACCTGGAAATCCCTTGAGGGCCCATAAGTGTCTCTGAAATACTTTAAATAGACAAAGAGAAGTTCTACCACCCAAATGATCTAAAGAATGAAATCACAGTTTGCCCTGACAGGTGCATTGGGAATGTACCGAATTAACTGACTATGTTCCTATGAAGATGCTCACCATTGTCCCTTAGAGTGAGGGCATCAATATGCTGGAGGGGAAAGAAGCATGAATCAGGGGAGGCCAGCCTGGGATCCAGTCCAGGCTCTTCTGTGAACTTGAACTAGACCTGAGCCAGACTGCTTAACCTTTTGGGTCTCAGTTTCCTTAACTTCCAAATGAAAAAGCTCATAGAAGCAACATGGGACATGACTATTGCAGGATCCTAGGGCTTTCAGCCCAGATGACCTCAGATATATTCTCATACACCTGGAACCATGTGCCTTCTGTAACTGGAAAAGGCTATGAAGTGATGATGGTACCATTTGTCTTTTGGAGAAAAAAATCCTTTTATCTGCAAAGTTCTGCCGCAGCTTTGAAATACTGTACCAGGTCTCCGCCTGCAATCATAAGTTGTGGGTTATGTTTTGTTTTGTTCACTGACCCATTCATTCTTTCTCAACACTTACATGCCAGTGTTATATTAAGTGCTGTGGAAAGAATTGACGAAAAGGCAGATGTAGTTGCTGTCCTCGTAGCTCTTAGAGCTGCCTCCTGTCATGTGAGGAAAGCCATAGACTGTAGCTGGGGTGGGGGAGAGACATCATAGAACATTTAAAAAGCATTTTTGTTTCTAATCTAAAGATATCCGCAGTGGCACTGGGCTGGCATTAACATAGTCACTTCTTTTTTTAAAACTTTTTATTTTGTATTAGGGTATAGCCGATTTCCAGGTGGCACTAGTGGTCAAGAACCCACCTGTGAATGCAGGAGACATAAAAGACTAGGTTTGATCCCTGGGTCAGGAAGATCTCCTGGAGGAGGGCGTGGCAACCCCCTGCAGTATTCTTGCCTGGAGAATCCCAAGGACAGAGGAGCCTGGCGGGCTGCAGTTCATAGTGTTGCAGAGAGTCGGGCACAACTGAAGCAACTTAGAGTGCGTAGCTGATTAACAGACAACGTTGTGATAGTTTCAGGTGAACAGAGAAGGAACTCAGCCATAAATGTACATAACATAGTCCCTTCTTACCTAAAACATTTCCAGTCTGTCTTCTGGGATATTTTCCTCCATAAGAATGTGTCTGTATTTATAATGAAAATCACTTAAGAGTCAGAAACTAACAGAATACCTACTTGTGAGTTTATTAGGGAAATAGGTTGCTGAGATTTAAGCATCATTTAATGAGCCCATTACATATCAAAAATTGGATACATATCAAGAGCCATTTACTTATATGCTTTATTGATAACACTTGTCTCTGATATTAAAATCCCCTTTGAACCAACAGACTCTAATATGCAGAATAAAGGGATGTTAATTTTGCCTAATCTTTCTCAGAGTTGGGTTAGGTTTCCTGTCCTTCTGAACCATAGCAGACCAGACTTTTCCTTCTCCCTCTGCTCCTCTTCCCTCTACGTCTGTTATGTAGAAAGCAGTGTGTTTCTCTGATTTCCTTCTTACTCTACCTGTTTGCCCTGCAATGATCAGTATTTTTCTCTGAAGCACATGATGTAACCATGGAGGCCAATGTGAGGTCGGTGGAACCCACATGGCACCATAATTACTGGCAGCTGCTGATTGTCTTTGTGCTCAGATTTATCAAGCTGTTGCATAAAGGTGTAAACAGATCATTTCCTTTTAGCCTCTGTTAACAATACAACCTAAAGGGATTCTACTCATTGGGCATTGCTCCCCCTTGGTTTTAATAGCAGCCAAAAATACCCCCCACCCCCGGATACTAGGTAGCTGATGACATGTAAAGTCAATCTCTTAATCCCATGTGAGCTATAGATCACATGGGATCGGCCAGTTTTCTACAGTAGCTCTAGTCCAGTGCCATGTACAGAGAGGGCTTTCACTAATTATGTCACTAATACAGTAGAAATAGAGGAAGGAGTTGTGGCCAAATCAGTCTGTATGAATCATCTCATTATTTTTTTAAAATGCAGGTTGTGATTCTAAATGATTCTAAATCTACTACATCTCAATAGATTTTAAATGAAGGCAGAGTCTAAAATTCTGCATTTCTAACAGTTTGCTCCCATAGGATATCAGTTCCCCTGGTCCCAGAGCCTCCTTTGAGTACAAGTTAGGCAGTGCTGGGGCCAGAATCTCGGTGTTGTGACTCCCACCCTGGGAGTCTTTTCGAGGACATCAGTGATAGCAAATGCCTTCTTCCTCTTATGTGGTCCCCACCGCTGATTGACTGCCAAGCTCATTGTCTCTGAGCCCCCAAGATGCTGCATCAGCATCATTCTAATGGGGTGATTCATGCCCCAACTGTCATACAAGTTGAATTTTATTCCAGATCATAACTGGGGCGTGGAGGCAGAGAAGGGAGTCATCCTTACACTCCCTGTTGCTTCTCTAAGTCAGCTAAATACAGTAAGTCCCCTACCTATGAACCTTCAGGTTGTGAGCTTTCAAAGATGCGAACATGCATTCGCATGTCCAATCACAGAAGTTCTTTTGTCTGGCATGTGTTATCACAAGCATGCAACCTCTACAAGTGCTTGTGCTTTTGCGTACTATACAGTATTGTATAGAGTACAGTATTACAGTATCTTTATTTCAAGCCCAGGATGTCTAGAAGCAAGTATAAAAGCCACAGTGACATAGCTGGTACTGTACTTTTCAAGGTACAGTACTGAACGATTAAAAATATTTTATTTTTTGTGTTTGTTTTTTGTGTATTATTTGTGTGAGAAGTATTATAAACCTATCATAGTGCAGTACTATATGAGTGAGTGAAAGTCACTCAGCTGTGTCAAAATCTGCGACCCCATGAACTGTAGCCTGCCAGACTCTTCTGTCCGTGAAATTCTCCAGGCAATTCTACTGGCGTGGGTAGCCATTTCCTTCTCCAGGGGATCTTCCCAACCCAGGGATCGAACCCAGGTCTCCTGCATTGCAGGTAGATTCTTTACCATCTGAGCCACCAGGGAAGCCCACAGTACTATATAGTTGATTGTATTATTTGGGTACTAGGATAACTTTGTTGAACTTATGAACAAATCAGACTTATAAATGAACCCTCAGAACGGAACTTGTTCGTGTGTAGGGGACTTACTGATATTGATCATCCAAATTCCCATCAAACATTAGCCTTAGCAAATGATACCTCTTTATCCTCTGGTAAGTCCAGTGAAGATTCTTTGCAGAAAATCATAGAAACTGACTTTGAGTTTACCAGAAAAGAAATTATTGAGAAATCTTGGACTGTTCACAGCATTGATGGGGTGGTGAGAATTTGACTGGGAATACTGATTGGAATCTTGACTGTGACCTTCTCAGAAACAGCCCAGACACACTGGGTACTAGGCGGTGCTTCCACTGGATCCTGAAAGCCTCATCTGATTGGCCACCTTAGGTTCTACTTCTAACCCATCCCAGGCAAGGAAGGTAAGGGGAAAGAGAAGCTGGGCTTCTCCCTGCTTCCATAATGAAAAGAAATCTTGTCCGCCCCCTCCCCACCCCCCATGGATTCTCACAGTGGGTAATTCCTCTATCATTAGAAAAGGGGATCATTTATTGGGCAGCCAAAGAGGTAGATGTCCACCGTAACTTTCATTTTCAGGAAAGTTACTTAGCAAAAGCTTCTAAATGCTGCTAAAACTTAGCTAACAATAAACTCTAATAACATAGCGCAGAGTGCCCCTCTGTTCTTTTAATTGATGCTAATTGATGTTGGAAATCAGTTGACCTCTTCAAATGGATGGAGGCATCTCCTTCTTTAGGAAGTTGGGTGGGGTGCTGGGCATGAAAGTGTTAAGGGCTGTGCAGTTCAAGTTGCCTATGAACTTCTGGAAGACATATCTCCTTTCCAGGAGTTGTTGCCTTTGAACCAAATGGATTATCTCCCCCAGCAGCAAATCCAATTGACAACTGAACGTCTGCAGTTCTTACAGGCATTTAAGTGAAACTTTTGAAGCTGCCTTTTTTGTAACTGGGGTTAAAAAAAAAAACAAAAAAAAAACAATCTACATAAAGAGAGATAATCCTTTATGAAGTTTGAGCGTATAGTTCTGTTTCTTCAATTGTGAATGTTTTCCAGGCAGATGAACAAACTTTCTGGAATGTTGAGTATATGCAAACATTCCAATCAAGGCTAATTGTTGTGTCTGTGTGCTTTGACTCTGATTTCGCTTTCTCTTCTTCATCTTCTGCTGTATCCTATAGGAATGTGATCACAGACTTAGAAATAGAATTTGCATTGGTATAAATAATGCCCAAGCTATTTGGAGAAAAGAGTTCCTGTCTAGGGCATAGTGTTTGGAGATGGCGTTTTCTGCCTCATATCTAGGCTTGGTTTAGGTAATACAAATCACGCTTTTATTTGTCCAGACATCAGAATTCACTTGCCACCTTTCCATCTGTCCTTTCATTTGATCTTCATTGCAACCACACAAGGTTGACCAAATGGGCATTATTATTTCTCATTTTGTCAGTGAGGGAGTGATGCTTAGAAGAAGGCATCTAGATGAGAGATTTCTAGGTAATGTTCATAATGACATCCTCCAATGTTACCCTGTCAGGTATATTAGCGGGTTGCTATTTCCTCCCTTCATGAATGGGACACCTTTATGTGTCTCAGAGCTGCCTGATGAGACTTAATGAGCAATGTCTGTAAGATGCACCAAAATCCTCAGATAAGAGGGACACCGCTTAGTATTTATTTACTATGAAAGAGTGAGGCTTTTTGAGTAGCTGCTCCTGTGTCGTTAATGACACCGACCAGAGGAGTTGCTGGTTCCTGGGCTTTGTCTGAAGGCTTTAGTGGTCATTACCATCAGGAAATGTACCTCGATCAGGATGTTACTTCATAAGCTGTAAGTGCATTTTTGGAACAGAGAAAGGAAAATAGAAATTGCCTTTTTGATATAACATGTTAAAAGATGACCTTTATCATTACTGTGACCCTGAGTTCTCCAAATTTGAAGATATACCTTTGTTCTGAATTTTACATCGTCTGGGTTTTAGGGGTGGTGGGGGCCTATAGAGCCATGATAGTGGTGGGGTCTCACTGAGTCTTAGGGAGGGACACAGCGGGCTCTTTTCTGAACCAGCCACTCCTGGAACCCCAGGACAGCTGTGGATAAGTCATCTTAACCACCAGAGGTCTATTTCCTCCTCCTGCCCGTAATCCCGAAGATAATGATGCTGACCCTACTACCTCAGACATTTGGAAAGAGTAACTAATGTAAAGTAAAGGGGCTTGCAGTGTATACAAGCATGCTGGAAACTTGAACTGCAAGGTAGCAGTTAGTAGTGCTCATTATGGCTTAAGTACCGTCCTGGAAAGGGCTCGGGACCCCCCACTAGGGCAGGATCCTTGCTGCCAGGCCCTCCCAGTGTGCTGACTACACCATGGTCGTCTGTGCCTGTCTGCAAGAGCTCAGAGCATGTGCCTGCCAAGTCAGTGAGTGAGGGAAGGGAAAGGAGAGGATGAGGTGCTGTATATGTACAGTGCCCCCCAAGAGATTACCTCTGGATGGAACGTATGATTGCTTGTCCAGGCACACCCTCATCTCCTGTTCTCTCTTTTCTCCCTACAAGACACCGCTCAACTGGACACACAGAAGCAATGTGGGTATTATTATGAGAATGTGCAAATATGCTCATGATACCAGGTTCAAGGAGAGTTCTGAGTCTCTGAGGCTATTCCATTAGCTCTGTTAAATCAGTATTAGACCATCCACCTCCAGAATTTGGGGTGAGAATTTTATGAAAGTGTCTTAACATTGAAAATATCCAAGAAGCATAAGTAGGTTTTCAGATTTTCCTAGGAGTATTAGGATGAAGATAAGAAATGATGGTCACAGGAGGAAGCTACTTACGAAAAGATGTCTTTACAGGATGGTAGCTTATGAAAATCCTTTTTTCTTTTTCGTTCCTTCCCATCAGTACGAGTACTAACAGTATTATATTGGTACTGTCTGGGGAGAAGGGAATTGATTTTGATAGGTTTTCTTGAATTATTGTATTCCCTCTTAGCCATTATTCTCTGAAATAGCTTTCTCTTAATATTGTTAATAAGAGTAAGAAATCTGAATTTTTATTGGCAGTGCCGTTTCCAACTTTAATTCTGTCATTTTAAACTTCTTTCTACCTTGTCATGCCTTTTTAGTAAGATAGGTGTAGATATACCTATTGTAGATATACAATTTTATTATAATATACAATTATATGAATTACGTATAAAATATATGTTAATTATATATGTTATATAATTATAATATATAATTTTATTATATAAAATATAATACATAATTGTCCCTTCAAAAACTAAGATGCAAGCCTCTATCCTGATGACTGTAAATCTCTTAGGAAAGAGGTGCCTACCTGGGTTTCTTGTGTAATGGATATAGCGTTGTGTGTGTGTGTGTGTCTGTGTGTGTCTCTGTGTGTCTGTGTGTCTGTGCACCTGCATGCTGATTCTCTGGGTCCTGGAGCCTGGTATCAGAATTACTCTGACCTAAAACCGTACTCTAGATTTTAACATACCTTCAGTCAAAGAGAGGCAAACACATGTGCAGCATGGAATTATCGGTGGCATTACCACGCAGGTGTCAAGGAAATGAAGCTTTTCTATTACAAGATTGCAGTAAATCACACAAGACGCTGACAGCCTCGTTAACATGGGTAAAGTTACTGTGATTTATATATAAATAACTTTTCTGTGTCAAGACATAGTATCATTCAGTTCCTCCAGAATAACATCTCTTCCATGAAAAAAGTGAAATGCCACAAAAAGCTGGTTCTGTCAAAGAAATCCACAGAAGACAGTGGTTTTCTGCTATCAAACTGGCTCTGACATAGCCCACAGCATCTCTGCTTTATAATTTTAGGTTTTCCTTTCAGCCAAAACAGAATATTTTAGGCCTTATCTCAAATAGTGATTTGCTATACTGTTGGCTTTGATGTATCAATTGGCTGGGAACCAGTTTAGAGCCAGATTACAAAAGGATCTCTGTGGTGTCCTTTGGAAAAGGGGCTGTGTTGGGTGAAGAGTCTCTACTATTGATTTTATACTCAACTCATGGCAGTAGCCAAAAGGCTCCTTCCACATGGTTTAAGGAGAGATTTTTGCCAGAGCTCCTGGCATGGTGGAAACATCTAGAGAGAGATCCTGAACAGGCATCATGCTCTGAGGTCCCTGGAACTAGAAGTGAGGCCAAGCTATGGTTCCCAAGGCATTCACTTTGGTTTTGCGTTAAGACCTGGTGAAGGGACAGGCAAGCAAGGGAGGCCAAGACCCTTATGTGGGCAGGGGTTCCTTGGACAAGCTGGCATCTTTGAACAAATGCTGAGTTTACCAGCTTGAACTCTACCACTCACATTTATTCTTCTCTCAGTTCTGCTGTGGCTGTAATTATCTGGAACCGATCTCATAGTTTTGAGTACATGATTAGTGATAGAAATATCAGCTTTGATGTCCACATAAATTCTGGGACGGAATTTTGATTTGGATTGCGCTTGACTTGGGATGCTGTATTCATATACGTCCTGGTGCCGTGTTGTACAGTGAATGACAGGCGATCCACTGGTTATGGTCAGGATCCAGTCTGGCCAGAATAGACTCATTGCACTTTGCTGTTCCACTGTGGCCTCTGCAACCAAGCACTATAAGCATGTCCATGAGATTGGTGTAGGAAACCGAAAGAACATGGAGCCCCAAATTTAGGAGGTCTGTGTCCTAGCCCCAGCTTGATTTCTCTTAAGACTCCAGTTTTCTTGTCGGTACATGAGGCTACTGAAATTAATCACTTTCAGGATCTCTTCTAGCCTTGAAGGAAGATTTTTCTTTCTTTTTAATTAGTTTTTTAAATATAAAATGTTAGTTATTTTTTAAATATGAAAGTACTACTTGATCATTAAAATAAACAAATGAAAGAATAAGGAAAGGAATAAGTAAAAAGTCAAAATTTTCCTGTCTCCTTCCTTGTTGTTGTTCAGTTGCTCAGTCGTGTTTAATTCTCTGCAACCCTATGTACTGCAGCACGCCAGGCTTCCCTGTCCTTCACCATCTCCCGGAGCTTGTTCAAACTCGTATCCATTGAGTCGGTGATGCCATCCGACCATCTCATCCTCTGTTGCCCCCTTCTCCTCCTGCCCTCAATCTTTCCCAGCATCAGGGTCTTTTCTAATGAGTCAGCTCTTTGCATCAGGTGGCCAAAATATTTGAGCTTCAGCCCAGACCTTCCAATGAATATTCAGGGTTGATTTTATTTAGAATTGACTAGTTTGATCTCTGTTGTCCAAGGGACTCTCAAGAGTTGTTTTTTTTTTTTTTTTTAATTTCCTTTGCCTCTTACTTAGGTCTTTAAATATACAGTTTTAAAGGGGGAAATCTGTATCAGGAAAAGGTGATCTCTTTAATTGTTTTTAAAAAATATTTATTTCTTTGCCTGCGCTGGGTCTTAGTTGCTGCATGAGGGATCTTTAGTTGTGGTGTGGGAACTCTTCGTTGTGGCATGTGGGGTCTAAGTTCCCTGACCAGGGATAGAACCCCGGGCCCCCTGCATTGGGAACACATAGTCTTTGCCACTGGACCACAAAGCAAGTCCTGAGATGATCTCTTTACATTACTCTTAAAGGTAATCTCTAATGATGATGACATGCAGCCCTTGTAAGGTTTTCTACATGCTATTCGCAAGTGTGTGAGGCTGAACCATTTCCAGGGAAGGATTCTTAGTTTCAGTCGTTGTCTCTCTCCCTTGCACAGATTTAAGTAGGTCTCGTGAGCCAGTGGGCTTCTCCAGTGACTTAGCAGTAAAGAATCCACCTGTAATGCAGGAGACGCAGGAGACTTGGGTTCAATCCCTGGGTTGGGAATATCCTCTGGAAGAGGAAATGGCAACCCACTCCAGTATTCTTGCCTGGGAAATCCTATGGACAGAGGAGCCTGGTGGGCTACAGTCGATGGGGTCTAAAAGAGTTGGACATGACTGAGCACACATGAGCCTGTGTGTGGTTACATTACTTGCACCAGTGACACCTAACAGCAAAGCTATTTCTCAAACTCACACCTGAGCACTCATGGATGATACTATTTTGCTTATCTAGAGTCTTATGGATCTTGCCATAATCTTGCGGAAAAAATATTGGTCACCTAGCTAGACTTTCTAAACCCTGGGCAGCTCATCTGTAAAATGAGGACCATGACACTTGATGAGGTTGTGGTGGTGGTTAAACTGTGTAACATACATGAAGCAGAGCCTGGACTCTCACATAGTGGTTCTCAGATTATTTCCTTTTTCCCACCCCCCACCATCAATTCCTCTTCCTCCTTCCCTTCATTTCCTGATTTTTCTCACTTGCGGTCACCCTTGTGACTTCAACTTATCTATTGCCAGGCTATAGTTCCAAGTAGCAGAAAAGCAGAACTGGATGTGTCTATTGCTGTCTCAAGCTTGTGTTTGTAAGCTGTGGTTAGATGCCACACAAGGTGTACTGTCTTCCCTGGAGTTCTGGAGAGGAAAGAAAGCCTTGTTGTTGTTTTAGTCACTCAGTCATGTCCACCTCTTTGTGACCCCATGGACTGAAGTATGCCAGGCTCCTCTGTCCTTTGGAGTTTGCTCAAATCCATGTCCATTGAGTTGGTGATGCCATCCAACCATCTCATTCTCTGCCACCTCCTCCTCTTCCTGCCTTCAGTCTTTCTCCGCATCAGAGTCTTTTGCAATGAGTTGGCTCTTTGCATCAGGTGGCCAGAGTATTGAAGCTTCAGCTTCAACATCAGTCCTTCCAACGAATATTCAGGGATGTTTTTCTTTAGGATTGACTGGTTTGATCTTCTTGCTGTCCAAGGGACTTTCAAGAGTCTTCTCTAGCACCACAGTTCGAAAACATCAGTTCTTTGACACTCAGCCTTCTTTATGGTCCAGCTGTCACATCCATACATGACTACTGGAAAAAGCATAGCTTTGACTATATGGACTTTTGTCAGCAAGGTGATGTCTCTGCTTTTTAATGTGCTGTGGAGGTTTGTCCTAGCTTTCTTTCCATGGAACAAGTGTTTTTTAATTTCATGGCTGCTGTCACTGTCCGCGGTGATTTTGGAGCCCAAGAAAATAAAATTTGTCATCCCTTCTACTTTTCCGCTTTCTATTTGGCATGAAGTGATGGGACTAGATGCCATGATCTTAGTTTTTTGAATGTTGAGTTGTGAGCCTATTGGTAGAAAAATGTGCTACAGGAAGAGGTGGCTAGCTTGTGGAATATATTCTCATTCTGATATCTCCCTTTTTTTTTTTTGAAGTATTTATTTATTTGGCCTCGCTGAATCTTTAGCTACAG
This sequence comes from Giraffa tippelskirchi, assembly GCF_054371585.1. Lineage (NCBI taxonomy): Eukaryota > Metazoa > Chordata > Mammalia > Artiodactyla > Giraffidae > Giraffa > Giraffa tippelskirchi. The sequence goes on along the minus strand of NC_137280.1, from coordinate 32,513,479 downwards.
CTTGCGAACTCTTAGTTGTGTCTTATGGGATCTAGTTTCCTGACCAGGGATCAAACCCAGGACCCTTGCATTGGGACCATGGAATCTTAGCCACTTAGCCACCAGGAAAGTCCCTGGGAGTAATTCTTCTGGGAGTAATTACATCTTCACCAGCAGTGCATCTTGTCCTCCCAAGATTGACTTGTACAGTCCTACTGGAGCTTGTGAAAATGATATGAGTCTGACAGAAGCATTTAATCCACTGTGGAGACACCCTCCTTAAAGGAAATAGAATGCAGATTACGCTTATCATGGGGAATGCATATTAGACCTCTCCTGGACCTCTGATATATAAATTCATTTTTACACTTTCTCCAGCAGGAGTTTCCACGAAAGGGAAATGATGGCAATGACAGGATATCCCTGGTGGTCCAGTGGTTAAGACTTCACCTTCTAATGCAGGGGGTGCAGATTTGAGCCCTAGTTGAAGAGCTAAGATGCCACATGTCTCGGCCTAAAAATCAGAACATAAAAAACAACAAAAGCAATATTATAACATTCAATAAAGATTTTTTTTAAAGTTAGCAAAATAAAAAAAAAAGAAATGATGATAATGAACCAGTAATTGCAAATGAATGGAGCACCCCACTGTGATTTTTTTTCTTTCTAAATGATTAGGAGCATCGAGCTATACACGTAAGAAATAAAAATAAGTTTTTAAGAGAGGTAAGTCACCAGCAATTGTAGGACTGCTAATCAGCCTTTCCTTTTTTAAGTTTTTATTTTGAAATAACTTTATACTTAAGAGAAAAGTTCCAAAAATAGTATGGAGAGTTCTTTTATATCCTTCACACAGCATTCCCTAAAGTTAACATATTATGTAACCATGGTGTAATTACTCAAACTAAGAAATTAGCATTGGTGGTAATACTATTAAATAAGCTACAGATTATTTGGATTCCTTTTTTTTTTCTCACTGCTTCTCTTTCTGTTCCTGGATCCAGACCAGGATCCCAGCCTGCCTTTAGTCTTGTCTTTTTTTAGTCTTCTCCAATCTGTGGTAGTCCCTAGTCTTTCCTTATCCATCATGACATTAACTGTGATTATTCATTTTAATGCTTCTTTTCAGTCCTTATCTCTAACTTCTTTTATAGTCAACAATATACTGCCGTAGTTAAATTTTTTTCATTTAGCATCCCAATATAAGAAGTTTTCAGTGCATGGCTTATTAAGTGACTAGAATTTCTCTCTGCCATAAATTTCAGGATTTGGCTAGTGATTCAGTTCTTAATGCTTCCCAGGTGGCACAGTGTTAAAGAATTTACCTGCTAAGCTAGGAGACACAAGAGATGAGAGTTCAGTCTCTAGATTGGAAAGATCCCCTGGAGGAGGGCATGGCAATCCACTCCAGTATTCTTGCCTGGAGAGAGGAGCCTGATGGGCTACAGTCCATGGGGTCCCAAAGAGATGGACATCACTGAGCACATGCATACTACTACACCACTACTCAGTTCTTAATACTCACAGAATGAAAAATAAAAGGACTTCTGATAGTTTTCTCCAGGGACTCTTGCCTTGAGCATAAAGAAATAGAAGGGGGAGGAGTAAGGGGACACAGGGAGGATCATAGTTAGGGGAGAACCCCAGTCCTAGCCTGTTGTCACGTAGGAACCATCCTTAAACCCTCCAAAGTTTTCCCTTCACAGTTGGAATTAAATCTAGTGGCTACTGGCCTCAGCCTGGCCCCGCTCCCTCCTTCATGATTTTCTAGTCTCTGTTCCTCAAACATCCCAAGCTCATTCTTCCCTCCTATCTCAGGGCCCTGCTCATGAAAACTATCGATTTCATTTTGATTTTCCTAAAAGCTTCTCACTATAATCCGTGACTTCAATGATAAATATTAGCTTAGACAATAAGCAGAGCTGTCTCTTCTAATCGTAAACTGGCCTCGACATGTTTTGTTTGCTTTATTAAGTCTTCCCTGCATTGCTGTCGGCTACAGAATGGGCTTCCCTGGTGGCTCAGATGGTAAAGAATCCACCTGCAATGCAGGAGACCTGGGTTCCACTCCTGGGTTGGGAAGATCCCCTGGAGGAGGGCATGGCAACCCACTCCAGTATTCTTACCTGGAGAATCCCCATGGACAGAGGAGCCTGGCGGGCTACCGTCCAAAGACACAACTGAGCGAATAAGCAGAGCACATAGAATGTGAACTTCTAGGGAGTTAAGGACTCAGTCTGCTCTCAACTGTCTCCTTAGGTCCAGAACATGCCTGGCGTCTGAGAAATAGCTCAATAGAATCTGTGGGCTGAGTGAGTACATTTTCTGAGAGCTGTGGTTACAGGAAGAAGAGCCCTGTTTGTCCCTTTCTCCCACAGCCTGTGAGAAGCATCTTTCCTGGGTTACCTGGTCACCAGGAATTTATTGGAGGTCTCCCTGCCTAACATCACAATAGGGCTTTTTAAAATCTGCCCTCTCCTCCCCACTTTTTCCTGTTTAACTTGAATACTATAAGGGACAGAGAGCAAAGAAGATGAGCATTTCAAAGGCTTTTAAATCAGTCAGCACTGCCACTAGGCCTTTGGTGGGTCCCCTTCAGTGAGAAATCCACCCCTCCTATAAAGGTGCTGTAGGATACCTCTTTCCCAAACATTTGGTGTGGGACTATACTGTCTTTGAAGGATAATAAAATGCCAAGGCTTAAATACATTTCTGTTACTTTTGACAGCTCTGTTATTACTCCTTTGTCATTGGAGGGGCTCCTGAGGGGCTGTGAAAGGCCTTTAACCTGCAGATCAAAAGAGCCGGAAGGCACCTCCGGCTTCAGCAGCCTGAAGCAAGAGGACAGTGGCTTCCTTTCTGAGGCCTGTGCCCCACCCCTGACTAGGCTTTACACTGTTAGATCTGGATGGAGACCTGTTTGATTTGAGAGCTGAGTCCGCTTTCATTAAAAACTTGTTTTTCCTTTATGAAGTTTCCTTAGCCAACTTATTTGGTACGAATTACAGAGGCTACTGTAGACAAGCCTGCTGTCATGATGAGGAATGAGCAAAATGCATTATCCTTTACCTATTCTAAACCGAGTAGGACATTATGAAATGCCAAATCAGGTCATTCATTTGTGATTAGAAATATAAAACGATCCTTTTCATTTAGATCAAAAATCCCACTTCTAGCATACTATCCTTATAATATTATCAATCCATTTACTGATGAGAATGCTGGCTTTAAAAAGATCGGGTGCTGCTGTGCTGCATTTAGTTGCTCAGTCGTGTCCAATTCTGCTACCTCATGGACTGCAGCCCACCAGGCTCCTCTGTCCATGGGGATTCTCTAGATAAGAATACTAGCATGGGTTGCCATGCCCTCCTCCAGGGGATCTTATATATATATATATATTTCTTTCTTCCTTTCTTTCTTCCTTCCTTCCTTTCCTTCCTTTCCTTTCCTTTCTTTCCTTTCTTTCAAGTTCCAACCCAGGGATGGAACCCAGGTTCCAAATATTTATATTTATTTCAAGCTCCAATCCAGGGATGGAACCCAGGTCTCCTACATTGCAGGTGGATTCTTTACCAGCTGAGCCACCAGGGAAGCCCAAGAATACTGGAGTGGGTAGCCTATCCCTTCTCCAGTAATTGACCCAGTAATCTTCCCAGCCCAGTAATCGAACCAGGGTCTCCCACACTGCAGATGGCTTCTATACCAGCTGAGCTCAAAAAGATCGGGAAGTAGCCAGTTATAGGTGAACCAAAGTCTTTAAGAAATTATATACATAAACGTATCAGATCCTGCTTGTGGAGCAGCAGGCATTATACTGGTTCCACTTAGTGAATTAGATGAGTGATGAATAGGTTCTAAAAAGACTTTTTGATGTTTGTTCCCACTTTGTTTTATATTTATTTCAAGTTCACCAAACAACCAAGGTTAGATTGAGCAAGAGTTCTTTGAAATGGAAGGCCAGATATGGACCCAGGGGGCCTGGGTGTTGCCTGATCTCTTTCTGTCACCAACTAAGCTGTTTGTGAATTGGGGCAGCAAATAGCTCTTTAGGCCACAGTCTCTTTTATCTGGCTAATTCTAAGTTATTATCCTTGTCTGATGCTATTACAAAATAATTTTTTAAAGAAAGTGATTTGTAAGAGATTTACAGGCTTTAAGGTTCTTTTTTTTCCCCCCGTTTTGGAAAGTAATTATCTTGAAAGAGCAGATATCATTCCCCTTAATTCTATATTATTGATAACATTTCTTTACTTATAGAGACTTTCTCTTGCACAATATTTAGTGGATAACAAATAAACGTTGCCTAAATTAGTGAAAATGTTGTTTGGCCAAAATGAACCAAAAAGTTGTTTCTTCAAAGTTTAGACCACATTTTAGAAAAAGAAATGTAATCCATGTTAATAAGATTGTCCCTTGACCTTACAGATTACAAGGAAGCAGGATACCTCGCATCCAAAATGTTTTTTAGTTAATGTTATCTACTAAGTGTAAAAATCCCACAGGCAGCTGGTGTACTTTATAAGGCTTATAAATACCAGAACTTACTAACAGGCTGATCAGCAAGCTTTATAGTTTGCATTAAAAAGTGAGAGCTTCCTAATAGTGGAGAAATATCTCCAGTTCATTTGTTTTTAAAATGTGAATTTCATCAAGAAACCTAGGATGGATTCTTACTAAATGAAGTGTGGTATGACAGTAAACTTCACAGCACACTTTATTAATTCATATGTAATATGGTAGAAAGAGTGCCTATGGAAAACAGCAAAGCGAGAGGGTATTCCTCATTCAGAGTATCTCATTTTCCATTATTAATAATTAACAGAGCTTTTCATTTTTAAGTGTCACTACCGAAAGTGCCACTGTGCTCAGCAGTAAGTGATTTCAGGTTGTTGTTTTAAGGTAATGGTGTTCCCACTGACAACATAAGTCAGAGGTTCGGCAGGATACACTCTTATTATCAGATACAGGCATCATCCTGAAATAGGTTTTGTGGATTGTTCCCCAGCTCTCTGCACATAACTCTAATGCAGATACCTAGAGCAAGCATTTTCTGATGTTCAGAAGCTTGGAAATTAGGATTGAAAGTGGAACAAGTTTGTTTTTTTTTGGGGGGGTCCCCACATTAATTAATTAACTATTACTTCTGTTATTTTTGACTGCACTGGATCAAAATAGGCTGTAGGCTTTCTTTGCTGCCTGTAGGCTTTCTCTAGTTGCAGCAAGTGGGGGCTCCTGTCTTGTGGTGTGTGGGTTTCTCACTACAGTAGCTTCTTTTGTTGCAGAGCATGGACTCTAGGGCACATGGGCTTCAGTAGTTGTGGCTCTCGAGCTTTGGAACACAGGCTCAGGAGTTGTGGTGTACTAGGGAAGTCCTGGAATGAGGTTGTTGATGGTGCCGATTGCTAAACTCTTAGATGGGCAGATTGTTTTAGCTATTAAGATGCCAACACTTCACGGCTACCTATTTGTGTTTGAGCAAGAATCTGGATATTAGTGCTTGCCTATGTGAAAGCATTTGCTTCATTCAGATAGCCTTGTTGGATCTGAGAATGGTTTGAGGGTGGGTGTGCGCAGTGGAGGATGTCAAGAAAGAAGTCCGTGAGGAAGGCTGTGAATAGAGAATTCAGGACTGCTGTGGGTAAGTTTGATACTTCATTGGTGGCTCAGTGGTGACGATTCCACCTGCCAATACAGAAGAGCAGAAGATGTGGGTTGGATACCTGGGTCGAGAAGATCCCCTGGAGACGGAAATGGCAACCTGCTCCAGTATTCTTGCCTGGGAAATCCCATGGACAGAGGAGCCTGGTGAGCTACAGTGCATGGGGTCACAAAGAGTCTGACATGACTTGGCAACTAAACAACAACATGGGTGGGTGGATGTGCAGAGTCAGGCATGGTCTGGTTTGTCATCATACTGAGGGATACGGGGTGGGGGGGAGTGTTAAAAAACAGGCAGTCTCCCTTCCCGTGTTTGTTTTCTGCACTTAGAAGTCTCCAGATTTTGAATAATAATAGTTTTATATTAGCCAGATGGGTTAAGACCTGTGTGACATGACCTTTGCCTTCTGATCTATCAGATCTGACACCTACTAATGTCACCATATTCTTAAAATAGATGTGAAACATATGTACAATCTTCTTTTCCAAGGAGACAAGTGTTTTCCCAGGAAAATATTTACAGTTCATTAATTTTTCAGATGCCCTTTTTTTTTTTTTTTTGGCCGTCTTTTTTTGTTACTGTTTTGAGGTATACCAGTTGCATGTAAAAAGCTTAACACACAAAATATGAATGTTCTGGGCTCTAAGGAATTACACAGGAAATAGGGCATGTTATGGAACAGATTTTTGAAAATGTGCTTTGAGGTTACAAGGTCTTGGAGAGCTGTTGTTTGGGGTGATATTTATCCCTGGGGATGACTAACGGATTTCAATAGGTGGCAACTCATATTAATTGGTGGTGGTTTCCTGGACTGCTGTGTTGAGAAGGATTCAGAGGGCTTTTGAACTCAGTGGGAGAGAAATCTATTTCTTATGTCCGTCATGGGCAAGAGTCTTGTCATTTGTTTTAGCATTCCTGGTTTATATACTCCCCTGACATGAGACTCAGCAGGGACTTAGCATAAAGCACTGTTTAGTTGGGTTCTGAACCAATGTTCCAGAATTAAATCAGGTCCAAGAATGAAGTCAATCAGAATCAAATCTTTGTTGAGTTCTTACCCTGTGCTGTATGCTGTGAAAAAAACAAATATGCAAAGTTAAATGGAAAGGCAAGACACTGAATGGTGGGAAATGGTCAGGTAATAATAATTGTGTAAAGAATCAGGAAGAGAATGCCAAACTGAGAGTCAGGAGAATCAGATAATAAAGAATGGCAAAGGGGAAGCCATTCTTGCAGGAAGAGATGGTTTTATATAAACAAAGGCAGCTAGCACAATGTATAGCCTTTTCAGAGGAATGTTAGGACTTCACCCTATTTGGAAAGATTGTTATTTGGAGAAAATGGGAACCACCAGCTGGTAGAGGGCCTTAGGAATGGATTGTTTTCATGGTTTTCTTCTTGCTACTTTGTTCTAGGCTCCCTAGTAGGTAAGAAACTGGTTATCAGTCACCTTCTTTTATTCACCAACATCTGTTAAGCAGCCCACCATATGTCAGGCACCATATTAAGATGATAAGACTTGGTTTGGACTCTGGCCTGGAGAATTTTTCAGAGTGGGAATGAAATAGGGAAGAATATGAATACCAATTCATACCTGTATGCCTTTTTAAAGGAACTCATGGTTAGCTCTATTGTACAGAAGACAAGACTGAGGCTCATAAATGTTAATTTGCTTAAGGTCACACAGAAGAGCTGGAAAGACATTTAAAGTAAGCATTTTTTTTAAACTAAGCATTTTTAATGAAGCATAATATGCATATTGAAAAAGTCCACAAACATTAATATTCAACTTGACCGGTTTTCACAAAATGAACACACTCGTTAATGTGTGGTTCACAAAATGAACCACTACCTAGAGGAATTCAGGGGTTTCCCTGATGACTCAGATGGTAAAGAAACTGCCTGCAATGCAGGAGACCCAGGTTCAATCCCTGGGCTGGGAAGATAACCTGGAGAAGGAAATGGCAACCCACTCCAATATTCTTGCCTGGAGAATCCCATGGACAGAGGAGCATGATGAGCTACAGTCTATGGGGTCGCAGAATCGGACACGACTGAGCAACTAACACACACAGAAGAACTTAATGCATTTCACTTATTTAAAGTGAGTGGAAATTGACCATAAGGTAATTACCTTTTGCACATTTCCTCTCTCTCCCTTCTTCCCTTCCTTCCTCCTTCTTCCTCTTCTCCTATTCCCCATTTCTCTTATTTCCCTTTCCTCTGTCTCTTTTTTCCCTCATTTCTTCCAAGCTAAAGTGTTCCCTTAAATTTCTTGATTACAGAACTCTGTTCCAAAGGACATCCAAACCTGGTGGTTTGGTGTGGACAGTGCTTGTCTTTGGGAATCATTTCAGTTACAGAGAACATGAGAAATGCCAGCAATGTTGAGTGCTGATTTCATTCTCTTGAAGCCACCTTCTACTCACATACAATGTACCAATCACTGTGATATTTCAAAGAATATTTGCATATCAATCTTCACAGATACATCCATTTTTGTCTACAAAGACACTGAAATTCAAAGTGGTTAGGTGACTTTTGCAAAGTTTTATACAACCTAATAAGTGGTATATTTCTTTTACTCTCATCCATTTTTCCTTAAAATGCATCCTAGCTGCCTTTTACCTTCGCTCTTTGCTAAACTAAGTTTGCATGACTAAAAATAAAACTAAATTAGTGAAAAAGGGCATAGACACACCAGGTTTGTTACAGGAACTGCTTCCCTCCCGCCCCCCTCCCCCTTTCTTTTTTAGAATAAGAACTCTGATTCCAGATAATTGCAGTCTGGGAAATAGAGACAAAGTCTCATATTTTGAGAAGCTGTTCTCACATTTCCAGATCTCTGTAAGAGCCTGTCTTTGCAGCCCTGTTCATAGTTACACTGTTGGCTTAAAGCTGATGCAACTGGTTTTCTTAGAACCAAAAGTTCCTGAAGCAATACTGACAAGAGATAAATCAGCCTTCTTTGTGTTCTGGTTAATTACAAAAACAAATTTTAAAAACCTCAGGTCAATTACTGTCCCTTGAGTAACCCATGTTCTTAGGAAGTACTTTAAATGCCCTTTGAGTGATACAAATGCAGTTCATGAGAAGGGCATCTAAGAATTTGTTTACAACTTCTGTCATTAGAGCAACTCTTACAGTGGAGTTCTTTTGAGGTGAGAGTCTCCTTGATTATTTGCAGTTCCTTCTCATGCCTTTGCAAACTCAGTGTTGGGATTAAGCCTCTCCTTAGATTATTAATTAGAGGCATCATTTAACTTAGTATTTGGACAAAGATTGTTGTATGTCATTTTGTAAGACTGACTTCTCTGTGCAAGCAAATGGCCAGCAAAGAGGAGGAAATGAGCTTCAGCAAAGTTCATTGGAGATTGAAAATAACTTTTTACACTCTATGACTCCTTTCAAGAATTCCATTTTGATTTGTGTTCAGTTGAATCCATGATAAATCTTTGTTTCCATGTTTTTTAAGAGTCAGTTCTAACTCAGGGGTGATGTAGGATATCTCTAAAATGCTCTAGTATATTCATAATAAACATAGTTTTTAACATAAAAAATGAGAGCATTTTCTTTCGTCCCATCACTCATCAGGGAATTTGGGCTCATCAAGGGAGTATGTTCTGTTGGTATCTGGGAATCCCTGGAGCTAAATGAACACCCTCTCCCTTCCCCTGGTCCATTCCTTAATCTCTTCAGGAGTAGTGGAGTTTTTGCTTTGGCAGCTTCCTACTGCTTCTTATCTTTAGTTTGAGCCTTCAGATATAGTTTGAGCCTGAACATAATAAAACACTCCCCAAATAGGCGAATACCGGCAGGACAGATACATGGTTTGATGCTTCCTTTGTGCTGGGCCTGATTTTCTGGACAAATACCATCTTGTGTGCATATTAAGAACTTAATAAATATGGATGGAATGAATGAAAAATTTATGACAATGAAGGTTGTAACCCAGTAGTGATATGCACAGATCTTGGATTATTCCTCTTGTTTGTAGAATTGGAAAATGGACTTTCCTTTTATAAGATTGGAGATTAGATGGGAAAATCAAAGAACACCTAAGGGGCTAAAGGAAAGAAATCTCTGGCACCCAGATTGTGGAGTGTGTCTGTGAAATCGCTCTCTCTGACGATAACAGGACTCTAAAGATTCGAGTGCTAAATCAAGAAGCTGAGAGACTCCTTGGCCATGAGAGAAGAGAAAGGAAAACATGAATGGGAGGAGATGAAAAATGTACTGTTTCACTCACAGGATTCTCCCTTCTTGTTTGCATAGGGTTACCAAAGGCTGTAGCAGGCTGCTGTATTGTTTTCTTGTATGTGTGTGTGCATGCACACGGGTGCTCAGTTGCTCACTCGTGTCCAACTCTTTGTGACCTTATTGACTGTACCCCACCAGGCTCCTCTGTCCATGGAATTTTCCAGGCAAGAATACTGGAGTGGGTTCCCATTTCCTACTCCAAGGGATCGTCCCAACCCAAGGTTCGAACCCATATCTCCTGCGTTGGCAGGTGAGTTCTTTACCACGTTTGCCATTTCCCTTGTTTGGCTGGGAAGCCCCACCAGTGATGGAAAGCTAAATTATCATGACAGTGCATGGGCGGGTACTCTCAAAGTCAGTGCTTTGGTTTTGCTAAGCAGTGCCTGGAGAATGCTGGACCCAACTCTAGATGTCATTTATTGATGACAGATGTCATTTATTGCTGATCAGAATTCTGGCTTCACTGGGACTTCTTACTGGGTACTTTCGGCTTCCACACAAGACTGAATTCTTGCAGAGTTTACAGTGTCTACTTGGTAGGAATCAGAGGATGCTGCCAATGGCATGGTAGGCTTTGGGGTCAGACAGACTTGTGCTGGAACCGTGACTGTTCTACTCATTAGCTATATGTCCCTGGGTGTGTTACTTAGCCTCTGAACCTCATCAGTAAATCTGAGGAGAAGGTATCATCTCCCTCCTAAAGTCACAATGACTTGAGGAAAAGTAACTGTTAATACCAATGGATGGTAGCTACTAGTTCATACAAAAAGGAAGGTTCCCTTTTCTTCTTCTTTTCCTAACCTTTCATTCTAGGGGCCATCAAGTCCATTGCTGAAAGGGAATCACAAGGGACTGTGAGAGCAGGGGTCTTGGAAATAGCAGACCAAGTCTTGGAGGTTGGCTCTCCAGCTAACCTAGGCTGTTGGGGTCATTCACCTTGGTCTCTGCAACTAGGCAATATATGATAGTTTCCCCTATTTGTCAGTAATGGGGGTAGAATAGAGTCCTACCCCAGAATTAGACTTGTGGGGAAGACCAGTCTGCAACAATACATATCATAGCTTCAGTGACAATGCTCAGTCCTGTATCCACTCTATGTCTTGAAGTAGAAAGAACTCAGTAAGCAACTATGCCCAGGTATTCTCTGTCAGACAATAACAATACAATGCAATTGTTTTGAACTTGCTTTTAAAAACAAAGAGCATACTCATATGATTTTCATATATGAAAAGTACACAACGTTTATTGAATCCTATGCCTTTGGAGAGTGACGGTGCTGATGTTGCCTTAGCAAATGTTGTTCTGCTTAGCTGGGTGCTTCAAGACCAGCACCTAACTCAGGTGTCATCTCTGCCATCTTTCCTCATCTCCTGGTAGACTTCTCTCAAAATACCCCCCACATTGTGTTGAATGAATGAGTCATAGGTTGGCTTATCCCAGTAAGACCTGAGCCCCGTGAAGGTGAGGACCTTCCTGTGGTCAGTCAACATGATGCATCCATATCCTAGCCCAACACCTGGCATGGAACGGGAACTTGGTCCAGTTTGCTGTGATTGACCTCAACTTCACCAGTGCATTTAAGGGCTTTCTTCCTCTTATAGAGGAAGATTCAACTCCAGTTTGAATTCAGGTTGTCTCTCAGGGAGCATATACAGAGTGTGAGGTAGGGTATTTTGACGTTGAGGGTTCTACGCTCAAACTGCCACACAGAGAAAACCACTTTCCCCATTCATGTACATTCCTGAACCAACCCCAAAAGGAGGCATCAACTGCAAAACTACAATGGCTGATAAGCTTGGATTTTTATGTTGGTTACATTTTCTTTGCTGCTTCTTCAAAACACTGGCCTACATGTTGCCTCTGAGACATCCTCTTTGGTCTCCCCCATCCCTCTAGATTGGATTAATAGATTGATATAGCTGTTGAACACACGCTGCCTCAGAACACTTGTGTTTTAACCCAGTAGGAACCTCAGCTGATCCCTTCGAAAGCAAGTTTTAAGAGAAACTGATGTCCTGTGAACACGTTAGCAAGCTGTCATTGTGAGTTTGTCAGCAGGCTCATCTTAGAGCGTCTGCAGACATGTTTCCCGGTTGCCTAATTATTTATGTACTGGGTCATGCTCCTTTCCAGTGATAGGCTGAGACTGAGCTGGTTCTTAAATACAGAAAGATATGCTCTGAATCCTTTACCATTGAAACAGGTCACTTTTCTATTATGTTTTCCAAACTTCTAACAATAGCATTTTGTTGTTCAGTTGCTAAGTTGTGTCTGATTCTTTGCAACCTCATGGACTGTAGCCTACCAGGCTCCTCTGTCTATAGAATTTTTCAAACAAGAATACTGGAGTGGGTTGCCATTTCCTTCTCCAGGGGATTTTCCTGACCCAGGGATTGAACCTGAGTTTCCTGCATTGACAGGTGGATTCTTTGCCACTGAGCCACCAGGGAAGCCCAAATGCTAGCATTAGAAAATACTGTTTCTACCAGCTTCTAAAGATACAGAACTGTTCTTTCAAAACTTGCTTTTTAGTGTTTGCAAATATGAGCACTGCCTGTCTTACTGTTGGTTTTTAAAATAAATGTGTGCCTGGTGTGTGTATGTGTGTGTATTTAGACAGAATGTAAATTTCATCCCAGTAAGTGTTTATTCTGAAGACCATCCTCTCTTTAGTGTGAATGTATGCTTATCAGTATGGAATAAATGTATTCCCCCAAAATAGGAGAGTAAATGGCCTTTTATTCAAATTGCACTTTTTTTTATAATCGTAAAAGCTTTATTATCAAGCACATCATTTTTCTCCACCTACAGATTTGGAAGGTAGAAAAAGAAAGCATTTGGGGGCCAGTTCTTTGAATCAAAGCAAATCAAGAATTGGCAAAACTGTAGTTTCCTGACTATTTACCGACCTGATTGGTATCATTTTCTGAGCTTAGGAGAACGGTATTCATTCATTTTTATTTTACTTCTGCAGGCTGAGTTTAGTAAGTAATGTGGAAGCCATCTAACATAAATAAATTGCTGCAAGATAACAAACAGAATTGGAATTCATGCTTGTGTTTCCTTAGTTCTTTTTCTTCTTATTTTTCCTCCCTTTACCCAGCTCTGCCTGGAAAGGCCCGTAATATGCTTTTCAAGATGTTGAACTGTCTAACTTACCAAGCTTCACGTGGCCCTCAGTCATTCATACGTTTTACAAAACCATTAAGGTGGCAGTGAGGGAGGAAGTTCAAATTCAGCTTGTCATAGAGGCATAATTTAACCATAGCCAAATCAAAAAAGATGTGATTAAAATCATACCTGCTAATATGAGGACACCACGATTCTGTTAAACCAGATGGCATTACCAAGCCACTTCTGTCAAATTCAGCGTTTCCATGGCTTTAAAGTCCCTAACCCCTTCTGTCTGCCAAATTTGCAAGACTGGAACTAGAAAATAGAGTGAATGTTCAGAACACCCCCAAGATGGCTTTGTCTGGGACAGTGTGCCTAGCATCCCATAGGGAAGCACTTCCCCCGAGAATTGGCTCCATAGACATTGCTTCTGAGAAGGAAATCAAAGTAGAGACTCCAATATGAAATCGTGGAAGCTCCTTGCCGGTCCTTGGTTCATTTGAAGCTTTGATTGCAAAACCTGGCTATTTCCACTCTAAGTCTTTCTCATCAGGATATTGCTTCATGAGGAAGCAATAGGGTGTTGTGCTTTGGTGTTGAGACAAGTTCAGTTCAGTTCAGTCACTCAGTCATGTTGGACTCTTTGTGACCCCATGGACTGCAGCACACCAGGCAAGTTAGGAAGCCCATTCTTGGCTTTGTTTCCCGGGGAAATGACTTTATTTTTCACCTGTAAAGTAGATGTATCAACAAAACCAGTCAGAGACTATGCCCTTTGTAACAAGCCCCATGCTCAATATTATTCTTACAATCCCCCTATGAGGTAAATTCTTGCATTTATTTATTTATTTTTAATTTTTTAAAAAAATTCTTGCATTTAAAGAGGAATGAACTTGAGGCTTAAAAGTACCATCTTGTGACTGGCCAAGATGACACTCTTGAAATGCCGTGGATGGAGTCTGTAAGACCACTGCACCCTGTTACCTGGTGACTAGGTCCTTTTGAGAACTCACCTCCGCTCAGGTGGGTGATAACGTGTGCTCCGTGCTCTGCTGGATGTGGTTTAATCTTCTCTTTTCTCCATTGGCGGCAGGGTCAGGCGGGGGTGAGGGGTGAGGGGTAGGGTTGACAGGCTTGTAGGTAAAAGCCACGTGCAGCTAGTTTTGTCTACTATGGAGAGAACAACTAGTTCTGGCTGATTTTTTTTTTTTTTTAACTAGCTGCTCCTTTGGTGTCATAGAAACATAGCGTTAGTCTCCTGTTCTTCCCTGTCAAAAATTTACAATGCAGTTGCCCAGCATAGCCAGAGGAGCTGGCAGGTGAGGGCGCTCTTGGAACAGGGAGGAGGCGGAGCACCGTCCTTAGAGGTGATGGGACAGGAACTAGTGCATTGGGACCCAAGGAGGGAAGAAGCTATGGACAGGGTTCATCCTTCTCCCTCAGGATAGAAACCTGTAAAAGTGAACCCTTCGTTTAAGGGCAGTGAATTCAGAAGGCAGCTTATCTAACCTCGTTTGATTTTAGTATTTTTCTTGTGGATTCTGCTGTGCCGCTGTGAGGGGAAGCAGGTGGGGCGGGGGTAGAGGGGAGGGTTCCCGGGGCAGCAGAAACCCTCGTGGAAACCCGTTTTTAATCTGGATGATGGCTTGGTAATGTAAGCAGTGAGAGTTGGCAGAGGAGTGAAAACTGTAGGATTAATGGCCTCGAGCCTAATTCCCTGATACCTTTTAAAAGGCCAGCTAAGCAGCTGGCTTTCTCCTTTCACTCCACATACACACTCTCCCATATCCTGAATTTTTTTTTTCTCTTTAGCCATTTTTTAACCCTTTCCCTGAATCTGATTTTTAGCATCAAATAAGGGTCAAATGAATTGGCTCTACTCCAATATAAAATAAAAAGTTTAAAAAAAATGTGTGTCAGAGAGAGTTGTATGTATATAATTATACGAATCAAAGATGCTTAATATTCTAACGGGAAGACTTGGTCATGAAACTTGAGATAGTTGTTTGCATTACAAAGTGATCTTGGATTTTTTTTTTCCCATGGTGCAAATTTTTAAAAATATAAACTCTTACATGGCTCTGTGCGCATGCTCACATGCACATACATTCCTGCCTATGTGCGTACGGCTGTGATTTTCCATTTAAACTCTCAGAATATGTGTTTTCTTATGGAAGTAGAAATAAAACCCAACAAATGTTCCCAGTTCTTGTTGATGTTGCAGATACAATATAAAGGCAGGACCCTCCTCATACTTTAAAATCTTACTGCTTTATCCACGTTTTCCTCTAATGTCAAGCTGAAACTCATGGGATCTTTAAGAGAGGCAAGCCAGGGTAGCCATACACAGCTGGTCTGGCCACGTCCGTGTGAACCCCTACAGGTGTAAGCGTGGAGGTAATGATCATTACTTCGAGTGCGAGTGGAAGCACCAGGCAGGAAGCAAAAGGAGTGTGACTGACTCCGGCAAACAAGTTGATGAGTGTTTCCAGCATGAAGCCTTTGAAGTGGGTCAGCAGGAAAGGAAGAAAAGGCAAGGCTGCGAGTTGCAGGGAGAAGAACATTTCTTGTTGCCTAGGTTATTCCGGGCGACTCTGATATACCGGTCCCTATTAGTGTGGTGGGTAAACAGTCTCATTATTGCTGTCATTTGCATTATTATTGGAAGATAATTAACGACACTAACATTTTCATAGAACACTCAGACCTGGATGGGTCTTATGGAGATCCCTTAATTCTTGTGTCAAGTTGTTTACTGGTTGATTGTGGAGTGCTGGAAAACACTTGTGGTTTGCTCTGGTTGTGAGTGGACCCTGCTGTGCCTGATATGTTTTGTAGTCTGATTGCATTGGCCATACCAGTCAGATTGGCTTAATTCTTTCCGCTCTAGTCTAATACCTGGCAGTACAGGTGTTCAGTAACAATCGTGATTACAATATGCATTAAACCAAAATATGGGAGCCTTTGTATAATTCTTGTTGTCATGACTGGTTTATGTCCATAGATAACGTCTGATGTTTGGGGATCGTGGGGGTGCTTTTCCCAAATCACAGATGAACCCCCTCACATGTCTTTATGAGAGCCAAGTCAAACGAGCCAGGATTGTTATCAAATTGCTCCCTGTAACTTCATCGAATTCCTTGGTTGACAGCCATTCTGATCATGTCATCTCTAGATTTCCCATTGACAGTGGATTAGTTCCCCCACCCAGAGGTTTCGCCAATTTGAGTACAGCAAGCCCACGACGCTTCTAGAGATTTAATTCACCAGTTGACGCTTGAGCCAGTCTTCCTGTTTAGATTCGGTTAAACGCTCCCATTTACACATTTTCACATTTCTTTTTAGCTCCTTTCTCCATCGCTTCCCTTCATTTCCCTTAGCGGGCCTCTCCCCTCTCCAGATGTAATGCAGGGATTAAACTGGACCCCGTGATAAAGGAGGCAGTGTCATCTGAAGCATGTTTCTTATAATGCATTTAATTTGCCCCAGTCAGGATCAGCCGAGGGCTCTCTAACAACAAGTGACAGAGGTGGCAGCCTTGGGGAGGAGATGGGTACACTGTCCATGCTCTGCTTTGAAACAGGACCCTGCTCATGGTGGAAAGGATAACTAATTCAGAGTCACTTTACATTCATGGCAGACAGGAACATATTTCTCCGGTATTACTTAAAAAGGACTTGGAGGTGGGAATGAAGGCAGCAGGCAGAATTAGGAATGTAAGAACAAATAGGGCTGTCGTCTTTGTGGTTGTCCCTCTGGATGGAAGCTGTTAATTTTAACAGCATTGTGAGAGAGAGAGAGAATCGGGAACCTTGTGCTGCAATCAATTGTTCACTCGCCTTCCCACCAGCCTCATACAAAACCCAATCCGCCCGCCATGAAGGGAGGGAGTCCAAGAGGCGTTGCCACTGCTGCTCACTGTCTTGTTCTCAGGAAACATGAGCCAGAAGTACAGCAAGGGTGGCAAGAGTTTTTACCACTTCTCAGCGTGGTTAGTTCCACACTGAGGTGAGAGCAGAAGGCGCTGGGGATTAGGGACAGGCTCAGATGTTCGGCAGCATCCTAGGGATTGATCGGCCTGCTTGAGTGCCAATCTCTTGAATTGATGTTGCTGTCTGTACCCCAGGGAGGTCAGCCGGGAAGCTTCTTGCCTCACTGCCCAAATTCCATTTGCACCCAGCAACTCTCAGAGGATTGCAGAGACCTTTTGTTTCTTCATGCCATTCTCCCTGTGAGCTTCCCATATGGCCTTGGCATGAAACAGGTGGCTCTAAACCCCATGGTTTTAACAACACAGCTTTGGTTGTTCTCGGAGACCTTTGCTTCTGTCCAAATGGCTTTTCTGTGCCTCCTCTCTCGAAAGATTACAAAATGCTCACGTTTTTTCCTCTGACTTCATCATACTTCTGCGCTTAGTTACTTAGCTGAAGGTTCACACGGATAAGAAAGATAGTATATCATGGCCATTTTTGTTCAGGAAGAAATGACCCCCTCAAGGGAAGATGAAAAAAAGATGGTGTCAACCAGCCATCAGTCATTTGTATATACAGACACATACATAAACATACAGATGAATATCTACACACTTGTGGCTCAGACAGTAAAGAATTTACCTGCAATGCAGGGGACCTGCGTTTGATCTCTGGGTCAGGAAGATCCCCTGGAGAAGCGAATAGCTACCCACTCCAGTATTCTTGCCCGGAGAATTCCATGGACAGAGGAGCCTAGCAGACTACAGTCCATGGGGTCGCGAAGAGTCAGACACGACTGAGCAACTAACACACTTATGTATGTATGCATATGTGTCTGTATAGATGTGGCTATAATAATGTGTAAGATACCTTTACAGGATTGTCCAGAAGTGAAACAGGGAACACAGTTTTAAACATATAAGATTATATTTTGGAATAACATGTCTACAGCCAAGTCTTCCTTCACCCTCCCAAATGTGCAACTTCTGCTGTCTTCCCATCTCAGAAAAAAAGCAAGTCCTCTCTCCGTTTGCTCAGGCCAAAAGCCTTGATCTTGCCCTTGACTCCTTTCTCTCATAAACCACGTCCAGCTCACGAACATCCTGTTTGTTGTAACTTTGGGAGACAGCCAGAGCCCAGCCACTTCTTATCTCCAGGGCTTCCTCCTGAATCTCAGTCATGGTCACCTCTCACCTGACCATTGTGGCGGCTTCTTAGTACACAGGGGCTGCCAGAGAAAAAACACCCCAGACTGGGTGCCTTCTCAGCAACAAACATCTATTTTTCACAGTTCCAGCGACTGGGAGTCCAAGGTCAGGGTGCCAGCATGGTGGGTGAGGGCCCTTTTCAGGGTCATAGACTCCTTGCCACGTCCTCTCATGGCGGAAGGGGCAAGGGAGCTCTTGGGCCTCTTTACAGGGGCATTCATCTCATTCCTGAGGGACTTCCCTGGTGGTCCGGTGGTTTAAGAATCTGCCTGCCAACATGGGGACACAGGTTCTATCCCTGGCCGGAGAGCTAGGATCCCACATGCAGCGGGGCAGCTAAGCCCGCGCGCCAGAACTACTGAGCATGCGTGGAGCTGAGGCCTGGGAGCCTAGAGCCCGTGCTCCACCATCAGAGGAGCCACCACAGTGAGAAGCCTGCACGCCACAACTAGGGAGTAGCCCCCACTCACCGCAACCAGAGAAAGCCTGCTTGTAGTAGTGAAGACCCGGTGCAGCCAAAACAAAAAAGAGAGAAAAAAGTCTCCTTTATGGGGGCTTTGCCCTCTCGGCCATATTCAGCTTTCAAAAACCCCACCTCCAAATACCATAAGGATTTCAACCAAAATTTGGGGGACAGGACACAAACATTCAGACCACAGTAGCTTCTTAATTATCCTTCCTGCTTCCCCCACTCACCTTTGGCCCACTACCAGTTCTTCTCCACCCCGCAGCCACCAGAGGAAAGCTTTGAAAAGATGTCGGTTCTTCCCCTTCCTTTGCTCACAACCCTTAACAGCTTCCCGTCTCACTCACAAGAGATCCATATCCCCTCCAGGATCTACAAGATGCTGTCTGATGTCATATCCTAACGCTTCTCTTCATCACTCGTCTCCCAGTTGACACGTGTGCTCCAAACAGTAGTAGCTGTAGCAGAACTGGGAGTAGAAGTAATTTTTTTACCAGACTAAAGCTGACTTTTGCAAGCTAGAGTCTTCCCATTGGAAAGTATCCTTATAAGATCACTTGCTTTGGGGTCATGTGTTTTTGAGTATGAGCTACCCATTCTCCTTTCTTGGCCCTACAGTAAAGCTTTTTCTGTTCCAGGAAAAAAAAAAGAAAAGAAAATCACTTACTTTGGGCATTTTCCTAGGTGGGTGCATTTGAGACCTTGCTGACAAATCCTGGGGCCTTACCTTGCAGTGGCTGTATTGTTTTGAGGTTACTGGAATCTTCCACTGAGTGTCCAAAGCTCAGGAGATAATTAAACTGGAAATAGAAGGTACATCGGGGATCAGCCTTTGTCCTCAGTGAGCATGTGCCAAGGAGGCCTCCCTGCCCCTCATTTGTCCTCAGGACAGTGCCTTCAGCCCGGGTCCCTGGGCTGGAGGGAAGCCCTTCTGAATATTTTCTATGTCTGGATTAGTGAAAAGCAAACTGGACACTGTGGCATTTGGTCCTCCTGCCACATGTAAAAGCACTCAGTGACTTCTTTCGACTTCATATAAGAAGCATCTTTAAATAGATTGAATCCAAGGCGATGATGTTGATCACACCCACTCTGTCTTCCTGACTTGGAGCCTTTTTTTTTCCCCCTCAAGGGCATTTCCAACAAAGGAGTATAGCTTTCAGATTTGTAAACTGCCACCTTATTATCCTATTAGTCAATTACAGCTGCTGAAGAGCAGGGTAAGTGACAGTATGGCAGATTACAGCAATTTATTTGCCATTCTCATCGTCTTGTTCAGCATATCATCAGGCTGTTTAAATTTAATGATAGGACTTTTACATGTGTCTTAGAGCAGTTGAAGTTGTAATCAAAATGTTTAGGAAAACCCCTACTGACCTGGGTAAGTGCTGCCTCCTTCAGCATTGCTGGTAATGCCTTATCGTCATTTTTATTAGCAGAGCTGATTCTAATTAGGAGAAGCAACCTCTTTTGAAAAGAAAAGTAGGGCTTTTTGTTGTAGGGCTTTTTGTTGTGTACAGAGCTCAAGGAAGATGGTGAGGATGGAAATCTCTTACTTAGGCTGATGTGCAAATAAGCACCAAGTAGCTAACTTTTCTTGAGAAGCTTGATGGAGTCTGGGAATGGAGGAGGTTGTGGGCGTGAGGTCAGGATAGGGTGTATAGCATTGGCACTGGGAGTAGCTTGGAGGAAGGAGACCTATGGAGAAAAAAATAACTGCCCTCTGAATGTCTAGTTCTCTTTCAAGCTAAGCACCATCATTTTTTAGTAGTGGCTGCAGTGAAACAAAATCCGTGTAAAAAGAAAAAGGAGTTGAAAACTTAGAATCTTTGGATCTTATGGTCAGGATGAAATAGTGGAGGACCTGTTGCCTTGAACTTGTCCACACCTTCAGTTTCATTGGTGGACATGAGGGGCTGTTGTTAATAACTAAATAATGGGGAAACTTCAGTCTTGGCAATACCTAGCTTATTCTAAACTTCAGTATACTCTCTGGTCCTCACTGATAATTAAAGACTTCATTATTATTGAGCTCTCAGGATACCATGTCAATTGTAAAGTCAACAATAACTGGTCTCCTATGAGTTTAAGCTCAAGAGTTTAATACCCATAATCTCAGGGATATGTGAGACCAGGGTTTCTCAGCCTTGACACTATTGACATACCGGGTTGGATAATTCGTTGGTATAGGGGCTGCCCTGTGCATTATAGGATGTTTAGCAACACCCCCAACCTCTACCTCATGGATGCCAATAAGAGCCACCTGTCACCCAATTGTGACAACCAAAAATGTTTCTAGATAGTGCTGAGGGTCCTGTGGAAGGCAAAATCAACTACTCTTGATCATTCACACTTAATATTATCACTAGCAAGTAACTCAGACTTTTGGGGTATACTTAACAAATATGTAATGAATATCCACTCTGTGTAAGTCAGCACAGAAGAGACTGAAATAAGATACTTTTCTTACAGTTTTGTGACAGTGTATAGTACCTGTTGGTATAAAATATACATCCCAAAGTGAAAGTCACTCAGTCGTGTCCGACTCTTTGCGACCCCATGGACTATACAGTCCATGGAATTCTCTAGGCCAGAATACTGGAGTGGGTAGCCTTTCCCTTCTCCAGGGGATCTTACCAACCCAGGGATCGAACCCAGGTCTCCCACACTGCAGGCAGATTCTTTACCAGCTGAGCCACAGGGGAAGCCCAAATTTCATAGTAAATTGGGGGAGACAGTTTTTTCATTCATTTTTTGAAATCATATATTCTTTGAAAGTTATTTCAAATGGTTTTCTGAGAGAAATCATTATTTTGTTATTTCAAATTTTACCTCATGTGCCAAAGTCTAGCTGTAGGTTTTTCAGAGTTGGCAGAGTAATTGAATAGTCTGGGAACTGTATGCTGTAAAGCCACCTGGTGGTGTTACTTGAACTTTCTTAAGCAGTTAGACCTAAAGATGCCATCATCTTTTTGGCACATTGCTTTCTTTCCATAATATTGGATCATTGAATTTAAAGTATGTTTTGTGTACTTTTTTCTGGATGGATTATGTCATTAACAGTGGAAAGAGCATGGGCTTAGGTCACCTAAATTACTTAGTAGGTCAGGGAGACTACAGTAAGCAAGTGCTAAGTGACAAGTGGTGATGGTGATGGTGGTTTAATCACCAAGTGGTGTCCAACCCTGTGACTCCATGGACTGTAGCCCACGAGGCACCTCTGTCCATGGGATTTTCCAGGCTAGAATACCTCAGGGGATCTTCCTGACCCAGGAATTGAATCCGTGTCTCCTGCTTTGGCAGGCAGATTCTTTACCACTGAGCCCCCGGGAAACCCGACAACGGATGGTACTGGAATTTAAATAAAGCATGATCTCAGGGTCCAAGACAGTCAGGGAAGGCAAAGGGAAAGAGTTGGGACTTGAGAAGGCCTTGAAAGAAAGACAGAGCTTGGAGAAGCAGAAAAGTAGGGAGACCAGAGTCCATTATAAAGAGCTACATCAGCTCCTGTCTTCCTTAGAAGTCGCAGTTCAAAGGCATCTAGCTAAGGCCTGAGAGCAATGCAGGACCAGGTGCCTTGGGTCCTAGCAAGCATTCAGTCTCTAAACCATTTACAGAACCCTTAACCAACCCCTATTGCCCTTTTTAGGATATATAAATACCGTATGTTACTAGAATGAGAAATATTATATAACCTTATCCTGCCTATTTCCTAAGCTGTTAAGCAAGTAAAAGTTCTGAGACTCATGCTCTTAACATCTACAAGGATCATGAATCTTTCATGAATCTACAAGATTCATGAATCTATATGAATGTAATTGTATTGTTTAATCTATTATTATATCATCTATTTTTATTATCACCATAATGCTGAGATAGTTCAGTGCAGCATGAAATGATAACCTCTATGAAAATGACTTGACATGTATTTCTACTAACTTCATGTTTATTTAGATACCATAAGAATTTTTGCTTTTAGTATTCTTAAAAATAGGTATTCTGAGAAGCACTATTATATTTGAAGAGAATAGTCTTATTTTTGTCATTTTTTATAATATCTTTCAAATTGTGGATATTTGATAAAACAGAGAAGTCAGATGACCAATGAGAGAGAGAAATTATTGAATGAAAAGAATAAGGGATTGGAGGTGTTCCTGGAAACATTTTGCTTGGTGGTGTGTCCTTATAATATTTTTGAAAGATTGAATGTAGCATAGTATTTCTTAGTAGAGACAAGATAAAGAAATATCTCTGAGTCATATAATATTATTCTGTGTAAGCCTATAGCTCTATCTAAAGAATTATTAGCCAGTAGATGTCTTAGAAAATTAAGATATGGCCTGGAAAATAGATGTATCTATTTCTTATACATTACCAAGGTAAGACAAAGGTTACCACTTTTCATGAAAAGAAAGCTTTCTTGGCTAAACTATTAAGCAGAGGTTTTATTATTGGTAGAGTGCTTCCAACGATTTATTTCTCTTTTTAAAAGATTTTTAAAATATTTATTTATTTAATTTATTTGGCCATGCCTGGTCTTAGCTGTGGCATGTGGGATCTTCTATCTTTGTTGCAGCAAGTGGAATCTTTAGTTGCAGTGTGTGGGATCTAGTTCCCTGACCAGGGATGGAAGCTGGACCACCTGCATTAGGAGTACAGAATCTTACAGCCACTGTACCACCAGGGAAGTCCCTCCAATGATTTATTTCATTCCCATTTCATAAATGTGTAGTGGAGGAACATAGATTACTTAACAGACTCAAAGTCACAAACTAGTAAGTTGTGAAATAGATTCAAACTCTGGTGAACCAGCGTCAGATCCTAAGCTTTTGTTTGTTTGTTTTAATCCTGGGATTTTAACCTCTATCCTATGTCATATGGAATTTCTAACTAGGAATATCGAAGCCCTTGAGTTAATTTTACCCATTTAAAACAAGGTGAGCTGGTAAGAAGCCTACCTTCTGAAACGGGGAAATGAGATGAACGTAATTGACTTGGCTACCTTGACCACAGAATGAGAAGACATAGGAAAAGCAGTTCCTACTGGGTCTTGCCCAGTGACTGGATAAATATCTGGTTTCTGTCTCTCAGGGATAATTTTCCTTTGGAATTTGATTTTTGTGTGTGTGTGTGCTCAGCCAATTTGCAGGTAAATCTGTCACATCTGTCATGCTATGGTGCTGCCAGTTTGGTTTAGTAAATGTTTACTAAGTCAACAGCCTAGCTGTTTTGCCTCTGAGAGTAGGAATGCTGGCATTCATTCTTGTATGGAGGACACAGTCGGTAGCCACTAAATATTTGTGGCATCAAACTGACTGATAAGGTCATCTTTGTTGTGTTTCCACTAGAGCTCACAGTGAAATGGAAAGAAGCTAACCCTGAAACTCTAGTGCCTGGCATTCACCAGCAGACTGAATTCAGTGCAGTACAAGGTGGTCCATTTGTTGTTCTGCCCAAGAAGGCTTAATTGCTGACACATCAAAAAAAACTTTCTTCTGAAGCCAGTTCACTTACAAGTTATACTTTTACATATAATGTTGTTGCCATTAAAAAATAAAATCTCTATACTAAATGCCCAGTATTTAACAAATACAGGCTTCCCTGGTGGCTCAGTGGTTAAAAATCCACCTGCCAAGCAGGAGATGCTGGTTTGATCCCTGGGTCATGAAGATCCTTAGAAAAGGAAATGGCAACCCACTCCAATATTCTTGCCTGGAAGATCCCATGGACAGAGGGTCCTGGGCAGGCTACAATTCATGGGGTCACCAAAGAGCCGGACATGACTTAGTGACTCAAGAACAACATTTAACAAATGTATCATCTCATAAAAACCCCAGGAGCTGTGTATTAGATTCATCATGTTAACATAAAAACTGAGACTCCGAGAGAGGTCACACAGTTGAATGTGCTGAATGTGTACAGTCATGCAACTTTCAACTGGTAATGAAAACAAGTCCAATGGACTCAAAATTCTAAGTTCATTTTATTAATGCCATTCCCAGTGCTAGCTTAAGGACCAAAGAGCCAATGTCCCCCGGAGAAGAAATTCTGTCTTTTGGAAGACTATATAGTTGGGAAGTCCCTAATTGTACATACCTGTGTTAGAGTGAAGAATAAGGTAAAAAGTAATGAATGAATTGTTTCATAATGTAGCCACCAGAAAGAAACCCTCAGCTTCCTCGGAATATGTGGATGACTGACAGAAACTCAGAGGCAGGACAGGAAGGAAGGTCTTGACAGGACAAGTTGGTTGGGGTAAGACGCATATCAAGAATTCCAGCACTACGTTTTGAGCCAGGAAATGTATTTCTTCCCTCTTCCTGGCATGTCATCCTTTTGAACCTATAGAAGGGACTGTTGTGTCTTTATAACTGTATCTAGAGTTGTGCCAGTCTACATTTTTCTTTTTCTCTGTTTTGTCTCATTTTTAAAAAAAAAAAAAAAAAACCCGAAGAACTATTTTAGGGTCCTTTTGTCACCACCGCCAATATTAGCATCAATATTACTAGGACAACTTTAGATTTTAGATATTAAGAAACATTGACTTAATATAGCAATTTGATTTTGCTATTTAATTTACATTTTAATCTAGACAAGCTCCCACCTTTTAATATTTACTTAAAATATTTACTTTTACACATATACACAGAACTTGATAGGGATGCATTGAAGATGAGTGTTGATTTATTTGGTTTGTTCTTTAGTAGGTAATGCTGTCTGTATTGCAGTGTGTTACAAGGGGGTCATTACATCAGCAACTCTTCAGTCTGAAGAGTGTATTGATGTGTAGGCTATGCCCTGACACTCTTTTCTGTACTCTGATGGTGTCATGGTAGCTTTCAAAATAAACACCTGTTTGTAGCTGTTTTTAGATTCATCTCTAATGCATTACTCAAGGAGAAAAAAAAAAAACAACACTCAGCAGACCCTCTGTTAATTGGGAAGCCCCTTCTGTGTTGCATTTCAATCTGTTTTTAAGCTGAAGCTGATTTGCACTTTGTGAAAAGTGAATCTAAATCCTTTGTGCTAACCAAGGGACATTGAGCCATGTTGTTACTACGGAAAGCTGGAAGGAAGAATGGATATAAAATGGCAAGTTTCTTTTATTTTTATCATTAATCATACAGCATATAGCTTGGTACCGCACCTACCCTCTTCCCCAACAGACACCACTACTGAGTGCTGGTTTAATAAAGCAACCCAGCAGGTGAGTATTTAGGGGTTAGTGGAATGCGGGTAGTTTCACTTCAGTGCAGTGGACAGAATAGAGGAGAATTTGGGGGTGGGGCCATTTCCAGCATGCTGTTACGGAAAGTGTGCAAGCTGACATACATTATGACACAATCGTAATTTTGAAGCATGATGTGTTTGTGAATTGGCTGTGTTTACTGTAATTTGTGGCTGTTCATCCTTGGGTGATGTTTTCAGATGCAGGTTTTATCATTACTATTCAGATGTGGCGGGGCTGACAGACCAGGAAGTGATTGCTATTGAAAAGATAGTTTGTTACTGACAGTCTTTGGGTGGGGGGGGCATGCCTTGCCACTCTGGGCCATGTGGGGAAGCACCTGGGTTGGTTAGGAGGCAGAGGAAGCAAGGGAGCAACCTAGACAAGTGTGGCAGGGGGAGGGGTGGTGATGGGAAGGAAAGGGTGAGTTCCAGTAAACAGACTTAGGATTGGCTAGTTGAGAATCACTTCAGCTGATTGACTCTGGAGCATACAGGCTGTCTCTTGTTGTCTGGTACCTGGCCCTGGAATGAATAGGGTCAGGGGATGGTGGCATGGAGTATCAAATCCTAATACAAGAGGGGATTGGAGGTGTGGGTTCTGGGCCGATGGGTTTACAGTCTCTAGGAATTAGCTAGCTCTGAGAGGGGCAGTCCCTTCAGTTTCCACCAGGTCCCAGATGCCAAAAATACCAGTATAAAGATAGGCTTAATACAGGTGGTACGAAGCTCCCTGCCCCTTAGACAGCTGGCACTGATGATTGCATATAAGACACACACTCATCTACCTCTGCCACCTCCAGATGCCACAAGCTGGGCAGGTGGGTGCGTAGACTTGGCCTGCAGCCGATTTCATTCTTTACCAAGCAGTGGCACCAAAGAGTCATTTGCTGATTCTTTCCCCCTTCATTTTTCTTTCAAGGCTCTTGAGAATGTGAGACTCCTCTTTGTTTTCTTACTGCCTAGTATGGAGCAAGGAATGATGCCAGGGAATGGGGTGGAGAAGAGGGAGGGAGATCTCATAGTATTTAGTTTTGTTCTTTTTCATGCTTAAACAGACTTAAGGAATTTTCAGAGCAGAGTCTTGTTGCAAGTATATGACCATTTTTCAATTAGAGTTACTTATTAACCTCCACTTCCATGAGCAGAAGCTCCCAAGTCTCTTTGAAGGCAGAGAGCAAAGATTTCCTTTCTCCCTCCAACCCTCTCCAAATCCCCAATGCTACTCCTAAGCTGGTCGAGAGGTTGAAAAGCTCACAGGTGTGAAGACAGAAGCCCATTTGCACCTTTATGGCATGAACACTTTGATGTCTTCTTACAGAGAAACTACCCTGTATAATTCAGAATTTTTTTAATGTACATGCAAGACTGACTGCAGTTTACCTGCTAATGCTGTTAAAATGGTATCTGGCCTTGACTCCAGCTGGTCTGTGGTCTCTGAAAAGACAACCACACAAGCAACTCAGAGCTCTGTGTCCTCCGGAAGCTGTCTCCAGGGTGCACTTCACTGAAATGGTGCATTCCACCATTGCTTAGCTAGGGGCCTTTCCTGAGGATAACTTTAGTGTGGGTTTGTCTAGTTGTGCACTGCCAAGGTAACAAGGGATCTCAGAAAACTAGAAGGAGGAGTGGTATCAATAGAAGTTCCTTGAGAAGAGGGCCTGAATTGACTCAAGCTCCATTCGCTTGAGTTAGCTTAAAAATTGCCATTGGGTGTTTCATGGCTGTGATGATTTTCATGAGCTTTTATTGTTGCTTTGACTGGCAGGACCATTCAGGGCCAATGAGGATAAGCCCTATCTAGTGAAGAGCAGTTCCTGTGATTTTCTGGAAGTGAGTTGTAATCTCAGAAGTTGCGGCACAAAGGCCAAAAAGAAGTTTGTAAAGGAAGTAGAAGTTGACCAGGTGTGGTGGTTTAGTCGCTAAGTCGTGTCCGACTCTTGTGACCCCTTGGACTATAGCTCCTCTGTCCATGGGATTCTCCAGGCAAGAATACTGGAGTGGATGCCATTTCCTTCTCCAGGGCATCTTCCTGTCCCAGGGATTGAACCCAGGTCTACTGCATTGCAGGCAGATTCTTTGCCGACTGAGCTAGGAGGGAAGCCAGAAGTTGACCAGGAGATGATGTCAAACAAATGAAAGCTTGAGTTGATTTTTTTTTTCCCCAATGCTGGGTACCCAGGATCACTTTTAAATGCCAGTACTTAAAAGGATAATTCAAAATCACATCCCCCCTTTTAGTAGATCCCCTTTTTCCTAACAAAAATATATAATTGAAGACAATATGCATGCTTTGGGGATGGTTTAACCGGGTTAGAACTCTTCACTGAATATTGAGTGTTTTTATGTTTATTGCTTTGTTTCTGATACTTCCCAGATGGCAAAAGCTTTTAAAAAAATTGTAGTGTATAGCGCCACATTATGTTTTTAATACTCGTAGCACTTAGCACACTGATAGACCCAAAGGACTGATTGTGTAACCTTGCTTTAGATGAAGTAAGTTGACTTACAGACCCTAATGCTGGGCAAGATTGAGGGCAGGAGGAGAAGGGAGCAACAGAGGATGAGATGATTGGATGGCATCACCAACTCAATGGACATGAGTTTGAGCCAACTCCAGGAGATAGTGAAGGATAGGAAAGCCTGATGTACTGCAGTCCATGAGTTGGAAAGAGTCAGCTATGACTTAGCAACTGAATGACAACAAACAAGAAAACCTCTAAAGCTGCAAAGTAATGATCCATGTCCTTTTTCTACTCTGGGGATTTCACTGAGGCTAATTGAGAACTGGTGGAACTGAGTTTTGATGAGGGTGGGGGGTCTTAATAGCAGTGTCATTAAGACAATAGGAAATTACAGTAGCCTGCTAGACATTGCCTCCTTCCCACAGCCACAAGCCCCACAAACAAACCTGCCACTGGCCATTTAAAATAAACTAAATAACAACAATAAAAATCCAACTCTCTTGCTTTTGTCTGGCTACGGGTTTCCTTCATAGGCTTAGATCTTGAGGTATGTTACCTGGCAGAAAATTCTCATTAGATTTATCACTACTTGATTTCTTAATAGTATTTCTCATCAGAATAACATTTGGGGAAGATATTTTATGCTAAGGCAGTCCCAGGGAACCTCTGGAAGAAGACCTGTATTTTTTGTCTGCAGCAGCAACTACAGTTTAGGAGAAGCACTGGGCATGGTTTTGTGGCTTGTCTCTTTTTAGGGCTGCTCATCACTTCAACCACAAAATCACTGCCAACCTTCAGAAGGGGAAAGAAATACTGGCCAACTGACTTTTTCTTTTCTTTTTTTTAATGACAGTCAGTGACTTGGGTTCTTAGAGACCAGCCCCCTGAGTTGTGTTTGGAGTTCCCCAATACAGTCTTTGTAGAAATGTGGGTTAGTTTCTACATCGCTACAAACGAATCCTCTGCATTAGGGTTGGCCTCTGTCCTGGAACCACAGAAGTGGTTTGCTCTACCAGTTGACTCATCCTGCTTAACTTCCCTATCACCATGAAGAACCAGCCCATGAGGCTGTGAGACAGGGAACCTTGCAAAGAGTGGTAAAAGTGGCCAACCTTCATTAAAAACCAAGAATCATTCATTCATTCAACTGTATTTATGGACTTCTCCAAATGACCTAGGCAGTTCTCCAAAAGCTATATGGATGCAGCAATGAACTAGACCCACAATTGAAAAACTTTTTCTTTGAAGTACCAGATAGTAAATATTTTAGGTTTTGCAGGCCTTAACTGTTCCTGTTACAGCTTAACTCTGCCTGGGTGTTTTGGTTTTTTTGTTTGTTTTTGTGTGTGTGTGCGTGCAATTAGTAGCCATGTTGTTGTTGTTGTTTAGTTGTGTCTGACTTTTTTGCTACTCCATGGACTGTCTGTCTGTGGGATCCTCTGTTCATGGGATTTCCCAGGCAATAATACTGAAATGGGTTGCCATTTCCTTCTCCAGGGGACCTTCCCAATCCAGGAATTGAATCAGCATCTCTTGCATTGGCAGGCAGGTTTTTTTACCACTGAACTACCAGAGAAGCCCCAATAGCATATGAATAGCCATAGCAGCGTATAAATGACTATTAGCTGTGTTCTAATGAAACTTGATTTATAAAAACAGGTAACATGTGACCCATTCTTTACCACCCCTGAACTAGACCATGATATTCTTGCCTTTGTTGAGTGTACATTCCAGTAGTCTGCATTTAATTTCTACAAGGTAGCTGTATTTTATGCAGAAGATAGGTTCCTAAAGGCCTCACGTAATTCAAAACGAGAAAAGTTCAAAACTGAAAAGCTTAGGTTTAAAGTAAAAGACTCCTGAAGATGTTAAGATGTCAATGTAACCAGCAAATAGAAAAACTTATCATGTAAGAGTCAAAGCAATATTTTAAAAAACACATTTTTAAAAGTTCATTATTACTAATGATTAGTAACTATGGAATATAATTTCTAGATGTTAAACATCCACAAGAAAACTAAATCATCTGTAGTTTTTGGTGAACTGATCATTCCTTTAATGCTGTAAAGACAGAATAGAAACTTGTCACCAATTTCAGAAATCTGAAGCTCTTGAGAACACCCCATCCCATACATCAAAACTACTGCAAACTCCATAGATAGTTTAAAGAAACAAGTCATTTGGAAATTTGGTGAATGCAGAATGTTGTTCATTTAGTATGCTATCTTTGGTGAATTGGCCATTCATTGATTTGGCAGCTAGGCATGTTGACTTTTTGCAAAGGAACCTGGAAGAGATAAGCTTGGTTCTAGATACATGTCATGACTCAAAATGCTCTTTGGCTGGATGGTTGCATAGATTATGATTACACGCATGTGGCCAAACTAGAATAGCATTAACTGTCTAAGTTAGAGGGCTTCTCAGATTTCTACATAGCACCGGAATTTCATTCACAATTCTGTATAGAGAATGTTTGCTCTTGGAGTTCAGAAGCTGATTCAGTTCTGGACCTGCTTACAGTTTTCCCTTTAAATGCTTATAAATTAATATTTATAAATTTTCAGGCACATAGAAAAGTTGGAAGACTTGTCCAGTGAACACATAAATAGCTTCAGTCAGTGTTCAGTCATGCCCAGCCCTTTGCGACCTCATGGACAGTAGCCCACCAGGCTCCTCTGTCCATGGGATTTCCAAGGCAAGAATACTGGAGTGAGTTGCCATTTCCTCCTCCAGGGGATCTTTCAGACCCAGAGATTGAACACAAAGACATCTCTGGTGTCTCCTGCATTGACAGGCAGATTCTTTACCACTAGCAGCACCTTAGGCCTGCACCTATATGGCTGGTGAGTTTCTAATAAGTGGAAGGCTGTCTGTTTCTAGAGTAGGTAGAAGAATATCAACTCAGATTTTTTTTTTTTTTAGAACCACAGCTTTTCAGGAGTGATCAGAGACTGAACTGAACCATTTCTAGTTCTCCTTTGTGTTTCTTAGGAAAAACCATGAAATATTCCTTAGCTCTGGGTGGTACATGCCCTTGTACTTGCTCATTCTTACTTTCAAAGAGTTAAAAAAAAGACAATGTTAGGTTTCTTTAGTGTCATGGAATCACCATTGCCAAGCCTTACAGGAACTGAAATCAGCATCAGAAGTGCTGGGTATGAACCCATGTGGCTGGATATTTTTCTGCATGTTGTTTAGAAACTGGAAAGCCTAGGATGCCCTTCTGATATGGTAAGATTTATCTTTCCAGTGTTATAATTCCATTTAATTGCTACAGAATAAAAATTCAAAAGGTCTGTGTTACCCCAGCCCTGTCTCTTTCCACATGGCAGTGTGAAGTATCATATGGATCTCAGGAAGAATTTACTAGCTGCAAAGTAAAATGCCATCTTCCACACTGTAATTTCTTGAGTTCCTTTCCTTCATGTGGAAAGGAATGATTGAGGGGGAAAAGAAATCGTTTGATATCTAACCACAGAAGGAAAAATTAGTCCCTCCAACTTCTTCAGTTTCTGATTTTGTTTCATTCTACATACATCCTGTGTGCTTCTGGTCTGGTGAGGAATTATGATGTAAAAGGGAGTTATTTTCTTTTAGAAGATTCAGTCACCATTTAATAGTAATCACAAGTTTGGGAAAATTGAAAGCTTGGAAATACTCAACGTCTTTCTGGGTCGTCGGGTACACTCTGATGAATGCTACAACCTACCCATCGTTCATTGTTTTGTTGGCCACTCCTGCCTGTAGGATAATAATATATTCTTGCCCTGTTGACCTCCAGCTGTTTTTCTGTTTTGGGCGATGAAACAGTGAGCTCAAATCACCTGTGTCACATACACGAAAAGCTTTAAGAGCCTTTGAATGGTTCCATCATTGTCTTTGTTCCTTCTCACCTGAAGGTGGTAAGGGCTCCGTAGAGGCAAGCTGCCTAGGTTCCCTAGGGAGATGTGGAGCTCAGCCCTCAGTTGACTGACAGTGACCATGTTGTGGAAAGCCATTGATACAGTGCTGGGGTCATTTATTACTGCAGCATAGCTTAGCCAGCTGACTGGCATCCTACGCTTACCATACTCTAGTGCCAGCTCATGCTTCTCTGGTTCTAGAATGGAAATCACTGAAAGTTGTAAACTATCACCTGTGGAATTATGAGGGGAGGAGAGGGCTCTGGGCCAGTTGCATTTAGAACAATGGATTTTTCAGACTACAATAATTGTTTTGAAAATCCCCTTCCCCCTTCCTGGATTCTCCTCAAATTAGTCCTTTGAGAAGCTTTAAACTGAATCGCAAGCAGCTTATCCATCATTAATCAGAATAAAGCCTCCATGTGGGCCAGAGTTTGTTTTCAATGATGTATCCCAAGTGTCTGCCACACCGTAGATGCTCACAGAATATTCAGTGGATGAAAGAACAATGTGATTTATTTCCAGTGGGTTTCTCTTTTGATATATTTTTTTTAGTAAAGCATATAGTCAGGATAATCACATTCCTGAACTTTGTTTATGTGCCTCTAATAGAAAATCAGATTCTGGTTAATAGGTTAAATATTTCTTTCTCTTAGTAAATTAATTGACACTGCAAGATTAAATGACCAGAGGTCATGACTTCAGTTTATTATAACCAAGGTGTCATCAATTACTTGAAATACTACCTTTGCCTCTTTGAGGGGGAAAAGTTAGCATGTAGTTTAAAAGTTGATTATGAACTAGTAGCTTTCCAAAATGTGAGATTCTGCTTGACTTCAGTATTCTGATAACTGAACTGGACCGGAAATGAGTCCTGTCACCATGTTGGATTCACGGCCTCTGTGAGCCCTGGCTGACTGATTTAAGGGTGAGGCTATTTCCCTAGACTTAGCGCAGCACTCATTCACTTCTTCTGCTTTGTCATTGTCAGGCTGGGTTTAAGTAGCATTACTATAAAATTGCCCACTGAGAAATTTCAACACAAAGAGGTTTTCTGATCTCTTTAAAATAAAACGGTTAAAAATAGACCTTGTGGGAACAGTTTTCCACGTCAAGAACAAAATCCTGCAAAAATGTTTGAATGCATATCGGGGACCAGTTATGTTTTCTCACCTCCGCTTAGCCGTAGTTGTGCTGTAGTGAGAACAACAAGGCTGGGTTTTACAGAATGTAGCCAGCGAGGCCCACCCAGTCCTGAAGAGGTCCTGTGTTGACTTGGCCACCGCCTGCTTCCTCTCCCCTCGCTGGGTTTTGCTTGGGGCAGTGGGTCAAACTTTGCAGCCCTACCTCTAGTTCCTAGTTATTTCATTGACCTTCTCCTAAGAGGCCAGGAAGGCCAAGTTGGTTCAGTTACACTGGCCTCTGGTGATTGCGAACGGTGAAGTCTGCCCTGGGCAAAGAGGAAGCAACTAAAAGGAGAACAAGGCACCAAAGAGACTCTGTAATTAAGATCCAGGCTCTTCTATTCACTGGGTCATTTGAGCTGGTTAAATCGCACCTCCGTGACATGCCCAGGACCTTGGTTAGTTTGCGGCCCATTCAGAGCATCTATATATAGCAAAACAGCCTCCTGACTGGCCATGGAGTTTTCTTACTTCAGTGTTAGCCTCTTTCCCACAGCTTAGGAGCTTCCTTCTCTGTGTATGTTTGCTTGTGACCTTCCTTTACAGCTTTTGTTGCTATTCTCTATTGCTGTCGTTCTAACACCTTAGAACAGTGCCAGGGACTTAATACATGCTCAATAAAGAGTTGTTGAATGAAGAATGAAAGGCAAACTGATAAAAGCATCTCCAGTATTAGTGATGACTAGTAATGGTTTGATTTTGTCGTGGTGTTTAGTGCGTTATGGCCTGTTGGGTTCCATATCAGGGAAAAGACTCAGAAAGGTCCAAATATTGCCTTTTACAATATAATATGACCCACACTCATCTTTATTGTTTGGGTGATTCTTATTTACCCTGTGCCCTTACTTCTACTTAGCAGGTAAAAAAGTCTCTCCAAGAAATTGTCACTGGACCAAACTTGCATCTGCTTGACAATCTACTGGCCCCAGGTTGTGGTGAAGGAAAATGCAGCCTTCATTCCAGGGCACCAACTGAGGAGTCCAGGGCAGCCAGTCCACAAAATACCTCAACTCCCCGATGGGTTTCAGGGACACATTTGGAAGGTGGCATGCTATGCAGCATGTTGGATCTTAGTTCCCTGACCAGGGATCGAACCCATGCCCCTGCAGTAGAAGCACAGAGTCCTAACCACTGGGAAGTCCCAGGGAGGCATTTTTAAAGGCCAAGTGAGGGAAGGGCTTGCAGGGTATGTGACACTGGTGGTGGTTTTAGCATCTGTAAAACAACTCAGGAAGTGTGCATCATACACTGTTGTCTAGATCCTTCAGAGGGGAGCTAAAGCAGAGAGAGGGGTCTGTCCCGGGAAGGCCCCCTAGGATCCTGCTCCATTGTTGTTGTTGCTCAATTGCTAAGTTGTTGCCGACTCTTTGGGACCCCAGGGACTGTGGCCCTCCAGGCTCCTTTGTCCATGGAATTTCCCGGGCAAGAATACTGGAGTGTGTTCCCATTTCTTACTCCAGGGGATCTTCCCAGACCAGGGATCCAACCCACATCTCCTGAGTCTCCTGCATTGGCAAGCTGATTCTTTACCACTGTGCCACCAGGGAAGCCCCCTGCTCTGTTACAAAATAGCAAACAATCCAAACTCTAGCAACCAAGAATGGAATGCATTTCTCAAGATTCCCATTGGGCCTTCTGTGTGGGGCATTTTTTCAAAGTATTTTTATAAGAATCCACCCCTAGCCTGTGGGTCCAGGGTCTAGAATCTGTTCAGATGAACTTGAATGTTTCTGAGATACACCGCTCATTGCTGTTGCCTGTTTCTGTTGCAGAGATCTCATTTCTCACGTGCTCTTTTTGTACCCTCTTTCCACATGTTTCCAAGCACATGCTTATTCCTCCTGCTTTTTCCCCATAATTCTGAGTGCATGCTCAGTCATTCAGTTGTGTCCATGGGATTTTCTTGACAAGAATACTGGAGAGGGTTGCCGTTTACTCCTCCAGGAGATCTTTCCAACCCAGGGATCAAACCTATGGCTTTTGCATTGGCAGGCAGATTCTTTACCACTGAGCCACCTGGGACACCCCCTATAATGCTATCATTCTTTAAAGTTCATGTGTCACTTCCTCTGGATATGCTCTCCCCACACCCAGGAAGTAGATGCTTCCCCACCTCATTGCACCTGATGTGCTCTGAGAATATTTCCAGCGTATAGTGCTTATCACCTTCTATTGTTGCTATTTGATGAACCAGTAAATGGTTAAATTCTTAATGCCTCTAGGCCATGACAGAGCTTCCCTTGTGGCTCAGCTGGTCAAGAATCTGCCCGCAATGCAGGAGACCTGGGTTCGACACCTGGGTTGGGTAGATCCCCTGGAGAAGGGAAAGGCTACCCACTCCAATATTCTGACCTGGAGAATTCCATGGACTGTACAGTCCATAGGGTCACAAAGAGTCAGACATGACTGAGCGACTTGCACTCACAGGCCATGGGGAGAATATTATTCATCTCTGCTGGTGGGCAGAGATGGCATAGTGCCTGGCATGAATAGGTGCTCAGAATATTTGTTGTATGAATTTAATTGTTTACATTCTAAAGAAAGCCTCAGGTAGATACTCACAGTCCTTGGCATCTCTTTTTACGTGAGCCAATTATCCTTCTCACTGCCTGGAAGGTTTGAATTTAGGGCCAATTCAGCCTGCTATAGCAGAGCCCATGGCTATTGCCCACTTCTGTGTGGGAAGAAGGGCCAGAGGGCATTTGTTGAGCAGGAAACCTGGAATCCAGGGTCCTGGAATCCCATGTTTTCTCACTTTCCCATTATATTCCTCCCTATCCTTTTTTCCTGTTCCCCTCAACTTCTCTCCCCTAAAGGCAGGACTTGACAACTGATTATTTTGCTCACTTAAGCATCATGGAAATATAGCAAATAAAACGATGACCCTGGCAAGTCACTAGAACACAGTTGGAACATTGCCGAAAACAGTTATGCATGTGGAATTAGCAGTCAGGGCTCTGAAATCACAGCTGTTGCTTGAGAAGCAAGAGGCTGGAAGGGCCAGATACTGAGGCTTCTTCCTCCTCCATCCCCTGACTCTTAACTATAATCATCCCAGGCAGTTGATTTGCAGCCTTATTAGCAAAGCACTGGGAAGAGACAGTGTCGCCATTCCTGTTGGCAAGTGTCTGTAGATGTCTCATGCATAAGAAACCTGACCAACATCTTAACAGGTCCCCCCCCCCCCCACCTCACAAGCTCCGGCTTAAAATTTTTCCCTCTAGCAGCTTCCATTTGTAGGAAGGAGAACAGCTGGCTGACCCAACTGTCGGATCTCCTACCAGACCACTGGAAAGAGAACATTTAGGAAATAAAGCAATGTTAAAAGTTGGGTAATGTAATTTTTAAAATGCAGCCACCTGAATATGTGATGTGAAACTCAGGGCCGTTGGAGAAAGAATGTTTATTAGATTCTGTGATCAGCAGTATTGGAACCCACTGGGATGAGAGACTGTCTTTTCCTTTACCATTTAAGGCTAATTATAGAATACTGAATATGGTTCCCTATTCTATACAACATGACCTTGTTTTTTATCTGTTCTGTATATAATAGTTTGCATCTACTAATCTCAAACTCCTTATAGAACCCTTCAACTCCACCCCCACAAGTCTGTTCTCTGTGAGTCCATTTATGTTTCATAGATAAATTCATTTGTGTCATATTTTAGATTCCATTTATAAGTAATATCATATGGTATTTGTCTTTTTCTTTAGGACTTACTTCACTGAATATGGTAATCTCTAGGACCATCCATGTAGCTACAAATGGCATTGGTTCATTCTTTTTTATGACTGAGTAGTATTCCATTGTGTATATGTACTACATCTTCTTTATCTGTTCATCTGTTGATGGACATTTAGGTTGTTTCCATGTCTGTCTTGTCTGTTGTATATAGTGATGCAGTGAACATTGAGGGGCATGTATGTTTTCAAATTTTAGTTTTCTCTGGATATATGCCCAGGAGTGGGATTGCTGGATCATATGGTAGCTCTATTTTCAGTTTTTTGAGGAACCTCCATATTGTTCTCCATAGTAACTGCACCAATTTAACATTCTCAACAACAGTGTAGGACGGTTCCCTTTTCAGAATGAAAAACTTTGTAAAGTTCATGTTGTCAGTGAAAGACTGCCTACATTGTTATGCACACGTGAGCAAGGGAGAAGATCAGTTGGTGGGATTGTACTAGATCTCATTTAGCTAATTGCCCAGGATAATTGGGGTATAAGGGTTAGGGTTTTTATTTAAGGATGTAGTGGGAATTGCATTGGAAAATGAAATTGTCAAACAAACTTGACTGTATATATCCATTCATAATCATGCATTATTCAATAATTACCCATTTTATACCTCTCTACTCATTTCTATATTAAAAAGAACTGATTATTTTCACAAGCTAGACTGATTCACTATTTCCAAATTTACTTACCTACATAAACTAATAGCCAGGTTGAGTTTGATAGGGTGAGGAAGATTAAGATGTCTCATCAGAGGAGAGCTCCTCTGAGGAGTTCTCCCAGGGCACTTGTAGCCTTCTGTATGCCATGCTACCTGTCTTGCAGGATGGAGGAAGATCGTCCTGGTGTGTTATGTTTTGGTGGCATTTTAAGCCAGAAATGCAAACCAGAAATACCAAATGAATCTCTTTTGAGTATTGATGAGCTGTTATTTGTATGAATGTCCAAAATCACTCTGGCCTATTGGCACATCTGTACATATCATGTTAGTTTCCTTTTTTTTTTTTTTACTAGTAAGAGAGATCAGTATTGGTCTTAACTGTGTTTGCTATTTTTTCCAGTTCCGTAACTCTCAATTTCTGTGGAAATTACAGTTTTCCCTTCAAAAAGAGTTTTTCTTTGTAGATTACTCTTTTAGGGAACTATTTTGAACTAACCAACTGAAGTATTTCCTTGAAGAACTCTGAAACCCTCTCTCTTTAATTTCTCCCTCATTCTCATTGTGGAAAATTCAGAATCTGTTACATAAAATTCTATCTTGGCTCCATCACTCCTAAACTGGACATACATATCCTTTTAGTTTTTTCTCTCTCTGCCCAGTATTTGATTTGCAAGTGCTTAGAGATTTAAAAAATTGAATGAATAGAAGAATTTATAGTATAGAAGTTAGGTACCAAACTGCATCTCATGATTCTACCATGTCTTTCTTTTCCATACAGCTAATACTAAAAATAATTATCCTTTGATTAAAATACCAATAACAACAGCAAACCCACCCAGCTTCTCTTTTAATGCTGCACAATTAGTGGCTATCCAAACATCTCATGGTAAACATATTAAAATCCACACCCAGTGCTTTTAGGTAACAAAATGTGCTAATACTCTTCATTTTATAAATTAGGTAATCCTGGTAACATTTGATAGTGTCATTCTCATTCTTATCTGTAGCTATACAGTCATTGAACTGAATAAAATGTTGCAGTGTAGCAATTAAGAGTATCCTTTTTTCTTTTTTAATCCACAAGTTCGGCAAATTACAACTTGTTTGTCTAAGTAAACAATGTTACCTGCTGTGGCTGCCTTGTTATAGAACAGAGCTCTGCATGCAAATTACCAACAGTTAGCAATTCCCAGTATGACAGTGGCTGTGTTTCCTATAACTTAGACCTCCTTTCTCCCACTAAATCAGGAAAACAGATTAAGATAAACACATTATCCATATTGGGATAGCTCAGTTGGTAAAGAATCTGCCTGCACTGCAGGAGACCCTGGTTCAATTCCTGGGTCTGGAGGATCCGCTGGAGAAGGGATAGGCTACCCACTCCAGTATTCTTGGGCTTCCTTTGTGGCTCAGCTGGTAAAGAATCCGCCTGCGATGAGGGAGACCTGAGTTCGATCCCTGAGTTGGGAAGATCCCCTGGAGAAGGGAAAGTACCCGCTCCAGTATTCTGGCATGGGAAATTCCATGGACTGTATAGTCCATGGAGTCGCCAAGAGGCGGACACAGCTGAGTGACTTTCGCTTTCACTATTATCCATATTATCCTGTTTCCCCAATTTCTTAGCCCCAGGCAACCATGCCTATCCCAGCCCTACCCTAGGGGAGATGGTGAAAGGACACCCTCTGCTCTCACAATTGCGTTTAACGATGTTTCACCGAAGTGTATACAACCTACTCAGAATAGCCTGTTTGTGTGCTCAGTTGTTTAGTTGTGTCCGATTCTTTGCCACCCCATGGACTATAGCCCGCCAGGCTCCTCTGTCCATGGGATTTTCCAGGAAAGAATACTGGAGTGGGTTGCCATTCTCTTCTCCAAAGGATCTTTCCCACACGGGGACCAATTCTTATCTCTTGCATCTCCTGTATTGGCGGGTAGATTCTGTGCAATTGAGCCACCTGGGAGGCTCTAGTCAGTATGGAGGCAATGCCAACTCATTTTCTCCTTCAAGGTTAGAAATTTGTCTGGACCAGACTGAGTATGCATAGTCATTCCTGCATTGGGGTAAACTGTGGTATTTCAGGGAGGTCCTGCTCTTGTGTACTGCATATGGTTCACTGTCAGATAATTTAACACCCAAGAAAATCTCCCTTGAATAAATTAGAATATATTTGCAAATTAATTGGTTAATTAGATTTTAGATATCTCTGGGGGACTGAGCTAAAACAGATGTGTGCAGAAGCCCCTCACAGAGCCAGGGATGAGGGCTTCTTATCCAGCTTTCTGAAGGAAGAACTCTCCTATTGCTTGATCTTCTCCTCGGTGCCAGAGCATTTCATTATGTGCATTTACACAGAAAGCAGTAGAACTGCATTCCTGTGTTGGAGTTAATTGTTATAGGAACATGCTCAGAAGGATCTCTTCTCTGCAAATAACTGTACTGTAAAATAAAGCACTATTAGAGCTGATGCTTTCTTGATTATGTCAGGAAACCATATGGGGATCCAGTTATAACTACAGGGAGGCAAGCTAGGGAATACTTTTAAATACTTCTGTAAGACACAAGCAGTGCCTGTGAAAATACCCAGTTAAAAAAGCCAGAACTTGAGCTCAGGCCTCAAAGTTTGAAAGCAACCAGTATTTATCTGTCCGTTTCTCTTTTTTACTCTGTTGCTTTACCCTTTCGGAGAATGGAAACTCAGTTGGCAGTATCTTAAATACTACCTGACATTAATACTAGCTTAACTTTTTAAATTGGATCATTCAAGTAGATTCCATTTTGTTCCTTTCTTACTTTTTTTTTTTAATAAACGAAGCTTGTGTAGTGGACCCACTGGGTCCTAAGATGGATGCTGGAGACAAAAGAGAATGACCCGGTCCCTGCTTTCAGTGACCGCCTGCTGCTTTGTGCAACGGTGGAATGGGCTTGTGTCTCTCCTAGTACTTGCAATGGGAAGAGGCAGCCCACTCTGGAGCAACTTGCATGACAGGAGGATAAAAAGGTCCAGTTAAAGACGGATTATGGATGAGTCATGTGTTCATAGCTATGAACTCACTACTGGCAGAACCACTCGTTGGGAGCTGGTGGACTGT
Source organism: Giraffa tippelskirchi (assembly GCF_054371585.1). Taxonomy (NCBI): domain Eukaryota; kingdom Metazoa; phylum Chordata; class Mammalia; order Artiodactyla; family Giraffidae; genus Giraffa; species Giraffa tippelskirchi. Next base: position 32,472,557 of record NC_137280.1, on the reverse strand, counting down.
TGGGCAAGGTGCTAAAATTTGGAAACAAATGGTGTAATCAGAACGGAAATATCAACATCGGGCATCTTCTTCCTGTCTCTATTTGATGCCCACTTGTTACAATGATTGTCAGCTCCCAGAGGACACCTTTGTGTCACCTATATCTCGAAGAGTCCCCAGCAAAGAACAGACTGACAGCAAATGTTGAATAGGAGTAGATGCACCAATGAAGCAGATGTTCAAATAAAAGAGCCACACCTGGAGAATCAGAAGGGAAGATTAGGGATCCAAGGTGGCTTTTTTTGGGGGGGTGAGGGCAGGGAGGCATGCCACTTAGCTTGTGGGATCCTAGTTCTCCAACCAGGGATCAAACCTAGGCACTCGGCAGTGAAAGCTCTGAGTCTTCACCACTGGACTGCCAGGGAATTCTCCAAGATGGATTTTTAATGACTGTGCATCTCATTTTACCCTGAGATTTGAGGGATATGTTGTATTATCACAACAAATTTCTTCACTTTTAATTTTGCTTACAGGTTTAGAAAAGTGAACCGTCACAGAAATAACTGATGAATAGTGGGTCCTCTTTAAACCAAGTTTTTTTTTTTTTTTTTCGTTTTCTAAACCTGATTTTTTTTTTTTTTTAAGTGAGAGACAAAGCCTTAAAATACAAGTATGATGTTCTCTTTTGAAATCAGTACTGTTTCCAGCTTGGGGGCCATTGCTTCTTGTAATAGGGGTGACAGTGTCACCTCATATGATTTCCTTGCATTATATTCTGTGGTAAATTGGTTTTTCCCCTAAATCTTAAAAAATTAGTTCATAGTCTAAAGGATTATTATATTTGATTTGACTTTTTTTCAGAATGATGTTATTAAAAGTACTATTCACCCATCACAACCATATTTCAAGGAGAAAATATATTTAGTGTGAGGGAAAATGAATCTTTATGACAAAGTAATTTATACTCTACCTTCCTTTTGCAAATGGAATCCATTAAAATATAGTTTAATCAAATAGGATTATTTTAAAATCAGAAACCTATATACTGGTATTTATATTCAACATTGAAATAGAGATACCATAAAATGAAATGTTATTTTTAAAATGGACTTTTTTCTTGCTACGCTGTTCTTCAGTAAGAGCCCATATTTCCAGGAAGGGTGGGAAGAAATTTACTAGGTTTGTTTGATTTTAATTTCCAGGCATGGTTTTTGAGGGGGAGGTAGATGTTTTGGAGGATTCCGATCATTTTCGGTAATTGACTTCGTCATACACTTGAGACCCTCTGCTCCAGAACCTGAATGGTCCTTTAGCCAACCCTGACTCAAGAGATGCGCTTACGGCTCATCCTTCCAGTCCTCTGGATTGCAGAGACAAACTGCTGTTTATGGGCTAGAGCCAGCTCTTCACTGGTTGACGTTTCTGTACAGATACTACAGATTGGCAAGTTGCCTTCCTTTCCTAAAGTTCTTCCCCATTGGACGTGGAAGCAGGCTTGGACAAGTTAGTCAGGGTTCATGGAGCTGATAGGGGGATCTGGGCCTGGAGAGGCACCTTCACCCCTGGGGAGGAGCAGACACTGGGAGGGGGCGGGTGCCTGCAGGTGCCAAGAGGAAGTCCAGCCAGCCAGGCAGAAGGCACACAGAGTTGTGCACAGAGTGAGGTTTCTGGCAGGCGCTTGTCACTCAGGACGTCCCGAGGGCCCCAGGGCAGCTGAATAGAGGAAGCCTGGGAGCTAACCTGTCCGCAGAGCTTTAGTGCAGTCTGACACTGGTATCAGGCTGTGCTTCTTGGGCTAAGATTTTGGCAGGACTAGAATTTGCCCTGAAAACATGTTTCTATTGTAACATATCAGCTGGTAGTGAGAATGCTTGGAAGGGACTATATAGTTTCTTCCTGCCTGCATTGCATAGACTGTCAACACTGATTACAAGCACCTGACCAGAGGAAGCAGCCATATCGGCTTAAATGGCTCCCAAAGTGAAAGTGAAAATATTAGTTGCTCAGTCATGTCAGATTTTTTGTGACCCCTGGACTGTAACCCACCAGGCTCCTCTGTCCATAGAATTCTCTAGGCAAGAATACTGAAGTGGGTTGCCATTCCCGTCTTCAGGGGGTCTTCCTGACCCAGGGATTGAACCCGGGTCTCCCGCATTGCAGGCGGATTCATTACCATCTGAGCCACCAGGAAAGTCCCAGGCCTTATCTAAAAAAAAAAAAAAAACATGGCCTGGGGAATGTACTGATGGCTTACACTTGCATCACATGCTGCCCCTAAGGCTGGGAGTAGGGGTCCTCCCATCCATGCCAAAGGGACTGGGGAACTCCCGAGAGAAGTGGATGTTGAGAAGGATGCAGCAGCCACGCAGTGTGGGAACGCACAGGAATGTCACATGCATTTGGGTTGAAACCCACCTTGGGCTCTCTTCCATGAAGTTGTTCGTCCTAGCCTAGGGCCCCATTTGCCTGGAGAAGAGTGTGGGCAGACATGCTGTTGGCTGATGGTGGTCCTTTAGAGCCAAGTTTCTGAGCCTGGAAGATTAAGTATGGACTTGGTGTCTGAAGCAAGGGGAAAGTCCAACTATAAGAAGTCGAGACAAATAATTAAAAGAGCTAATGACTTTGGTCATGGGCTGAATCCCTGAATCTTGAACCCAAGCTTCTTAGGGCTTCTCTCTCAGAGGTGGGGTTGGTTCTAGAACCTCCCATGGAATTAACTTGTCAAGTGGTGGTCATGTGTTTCACCGTGGGGCTTTGAAAACTGAGTAGAGGACCAGCACATTTAAATGGTAGAGCATACGCATCAGTTATTACTGGAATAGTTGGTTAATAGGTATGTTCATGTTTAGAAGAACGTACAGCCTCCCAATCAGCAGGGAGGCTTTTTAAAAAATAAAAGCTAGGAAGGGGAAATAAAAAGATGTGTTTAGGAGAAGTGGGTAGGCTTGAAGAAATGAGTCTCTTAGATTGTTAGAGGTATAAGTCCAAGTCTCCAATCCAGGCAGGGTGTTAGTGACTGAAAATCATTATCTTGTGACCATTTGCTGTTTGGTGGAGTGTTTGGAATGAGCTAGTTAATCCCATTCCAATTCATAATGGGCAGGTAGCCAATTCATACAAAACACCTTGACAATCCATACTAATTGGTTTGTCTCCATGGAGCTGCCAAATTGAATTGCCCATGGAGATGGGCATTTCCCTCAACCCACCTTCTGTTTCAGCTTTCCTCCTCCTCCTCTCCCCTGCCACCACCCCCCACTACACACAAATACACACACACACACACACACACACACACACACACACAGTCCTGGAATAATTTTGCATTGAAATAACATCATTTTTTCCACTCATCTTTCTGGGCTATAACTTTCCCCAAGCTTTCTTTTTAAAAGAAGGAGTCGATTTGAGGTAAGGAAAGAAAACCAAATGCCCTTGGGACCTTTTCAGGGTCATTTGTATTTTCAGACTTGCAGAGGGTAGTAAGAAAAAAAAAAAAATATCTGTGAACAAAGCAAAAATGCACTTCATGTTTTGGAAGGCCAGGGAGGCAAATTCCCAGACAAAGATTCATGCAGCCTAGAAATAGTTTCAGAAAGATCTACCAACCCACAAAAACTTCTAGCAGCCCACAGAATCATTTCCAAGAATGGCTAATCATGTACTATTGAGAAATACCCCCAAAAAGGATAAAAATGTAGGTTTGTAACTTTGATTGATTGCTGGTTTTTGAATAAATAACTACCCTTTACACCTGAACGTTGGCTTTCCCAAGCAAGCACTGACCGTTCCTGGGCTCAGTTGATTCTCTGGACATTTTCTAAGGGGCAGTAGGATTGACAGCATTCCCTCTGCTTGGTGAATGTTCTGTTCTGCCAACTAGCTGGGCAAGCGGTGGTACTTGGGAGCAGTTAATTTTGAGCTCTGGAGCTGGACTGAGTCCTGTGATCTTCACCAGCTATGTGACCTTGAACAATCACCTAACCTCTCTGGGCTCCAGTTTTTTAATCAGCCATGTTTGTCCTAGGGGCTCTGTTTAAATGAAAATCATAGTTTATAATTCAGTAACATGTTGTTAGTTTTTCAGTTTTAAAGGACTTGACTTTTGGTGCATTTAGGTTTTACCTAAGGAAGGGAAACTTCCATGTAATGAAATGCTATAACACCCCCTTCCTTTATTAATGTGATATGGCCCACCCCCTTCTCCCTCCACCCGAGGGTAAATTAAAGCAATATAACTCAGTGTAAACATTTGTCAACCCAGATGCATTTCTAGGCATTCGGTGTGTACAGACACCTGGTTATTTACACGATTTATACCATTAGTGCAGTCATCTTGAGATAGGATGAATTTCGAATCTCGGCTCCTCATAAGCCTTGCTGAGAGTTTTGACAGTCAGAAATAAATAATCTCACCTTTAATTATCTCTGTCTGTAGAATGTGGTAGATAGGGAACAATGAGTATGAAATACTGTATCCTCTTAAGGTCCAAGAGAGATGAAAGAAATAGAGAAAGTTTTCATAAAGAAAAGACAAAAGGAAGTCATTTCTGAGTAAGCCCATTAGATAGTTTTCTTACTCCCTAACGACAAAGCTTAGACACCCCTGAAAGGCAAATGATCTGATAGGCTCCTCTTTACTATTGCTTGAGGATAGAGGGAGGTTTGATCTGAGCCTCCGTGAAAAGCTTCATAAACAGAAAGTGAAATTTACAAGGGATCCCAACAGAATCCACAAAGGTTGGCATGAGGTGGGCCAGCATATGGAAGGCTCTCATCCTGGCTCACAGACGTTCATTTGGGCTTCCATCACGATAATTCCTCTTTTATGCAGAGGAATAATGACTGCCAGAGGCAGGAAAACTAGAAAAGAAACCTCAGCTCAGCTTCTACTCTTTTGAAAAGTCCTTGTCTTTCTGGAGAAGTGAGAGGGGAGTAGGGAATCTCTCCAGACTGCCCTAAAGAAAACCTGCAAGCCATGGCAATCCAGTGCCGTCCTCTGGGTTTTCTTATTATCCATGTGCATCAGTTGCTAGATAAAGTCAAGGATACTTTTAATTGGGGAGAGAAAGAAAAACGTGTAAACCTGTTCTTTGGACTGAGAAAGAATGGAGTTTAAAAAAATTTTCCCTGATTTTTATGTGTTTGTCATAGGTTTGAAATATGTTCTTAAGGATTTTTAAAAAAAAAATGTTGGTAGAACACATTTTTCAGCATTACTTCTCTCCCTTTTGAGAGGGCAGATAGGTATAGAATCACCTTGCTATGATGTCAGTGTAGTAAAATTCTCTACAACCAGTTGCTTGTGGAAGATGTTGGAATAAATTGTTGCAGATGCAGGCTGACTGGCAGCAGAAACTTTTTCCACCACTTTTTCCACCACTACTTCATCTTTTGGAAAACTGTATCCATGTAGTAAAGGCTGGCAGTGATTTATGCTGACTCGGGCTGTGGCTCCTTCTATGCATAAGTGAAATACCACCAGTTCTAGGGGGCTTTTTAAAGAACTCCGCTAGATCCACTTCTTTGATCCTTCTTCCTCAGCCTCCATTAGTGACATGTCTGGAGAGTGATTTGAGGGTCTGCGGGAGGAAGGAGCCAGGATCTGGAGCCATCTGGAGCCTGGGCTAGTAAGCACTGGGTAAACATCTGTTTGAAACTTTGTGGAAATATCTAGTACCGCTGATTTACAGCCCTTTGGGGAGTCTGTGTACAGAACCCAGACTCGAGAGGAAGCTGGCATCTGGCAGGAGTCGGGGAACACAATTGTGCTTGATTATCAGGATATGATAAGTCTGTCTGGCCTTATATCCATTGCCAAATTGTAGATTTCTTATTTGGGCCACATTTGTCCTCCCTGCCATCAAAACCAAAAAAAAAAAAGTGCAAGGGGGGGAAAAAAAGAGCCCAATCTTATCATGAAAGTGAAAGTTGCTCAGTCGTGTCTGACTCTTTGTGACCCCATGGACTATGCAGTCCATGGAATTCTCCAGGCCGGAATGCTGGAGTGGGTAGCTTTTCCGTTCTCCAGGGGATCTTCCCAACCCAGGGATCAAACCCAGGTCTCCCACATAGCAGGCGAATTCTTTATCAGCTCAGCCACCAGAGAAGCCCAAGAATCTGGAGTGGGTGGCCTATCCTTTCTCCAGGCAGATCTTCCCAACCCGGGAATCAAACCAGGGTCTCCTGCATTGCAGGCGGATTCTTTACCAACTGAGCTATCTCATGCTAAGTTGCTTCAGTCGTGCCCGACTCTTTGCGGCCCTATGGACTGTAGCCCGTGAGGCTCCTCTGTCCATGGGGTTCTCCAAGCAAGATACTGGAGTCAGTTGCTATTTTCTACTCCAGGGAAACTTCCCTGACCCATGGATGGAACCCGCGGTTCTCGTATCTCCCTCATTGGTAGGCAGGTTCTTTACCACTAGCGCCACCGGGGAAGCCCATCTTATCATACACATATCAAAATATACACAGTCACACAGAACTATCCCAGTAAAATGATCTTCTAAGGATTGTGAGCATATAGAAGCTAAGAGTATGCACTTTGGAGTCAGATGATTCTAGTTCCAGTCTGGGCTCTGGCACAGAAGTGTGACTGTAAGTCACTTAACCTCTCTGTGCTTTCATTTCCTCATCCCTACAGCTGGATGTTAGTAATAGTGCTTACTTTTTAGAATTATGTTGAGATGTAGATGGAGTTTATATTATGTAAGGGATTTAAAATAGCCCATGGAAAATTAAGCACTATATAATTGTGTGTGTGTGTGTGTGTGTTTCTGTGTTTTCTGTGGAGTAGATAAGTATGATCATACCCAGGGCCGCCCACTGCTCTGTCGGGAAAATGCCTTTGGTTATGTCATTTACCTTCCTTCCTCTACCATCGCTTCCCTCTTCACCACTACCACCCCACCCAGACTGGCTTGCTTTCTCTTGATCTTTCAGCGTGTCGAGAATGTTCCAAGTTGGAGCTCTGCACAAATACATCCCCCTTCCAGAATGGTTCTTCCCACACCCACTCTAGGAAGCTTCCTTGTCTTCAGCTCTTATGCCATGTCAATGTTGCTTATGCCTGACCCCCCAGTCTTGACTCAGTATTGACCTTCTACCCAGAATCACTCTAATGCCCTCTGTTCTTTAGCCCCATTAGGGCTTACAGCTACAAAGGACTATTTGCATTTCTTCAGGGTTTGTATCACACTGTGGATGATGAAGTCCATGGAGCACATCTCATTTTTGAGTGAGTCCCCGTTGTAGGTCCAGCAGCCAGCCCAGTGCAGTGCCAGCCCATAGAAGGCACTCACTAAGTGTTGCTCCTCAGTAAGTGACTGACCAAATGATGGGCTTTTCTAGATTACATTCAAGGTGGTGTGGGCAACCCATTCCTTCTGTGCTGGTCAACTCAGATTCCTGTCCCCCTACCAGCCATCCCACTGGCCTCTACCTCTTTTATTTATATTGTAATAGAATTGAAAGAGAAGTCAGGGAAGTAATCAAAGCCCTCTTTCAGAGATAAGATATGTCCTCCTTTTCCCCCTTTAGTATCATTTTGACCATTTGGTTGAGAGCGAAGGAGGAGGAAGCAGAACCTGCTCTTTCTGATCAGCAGAGTTCAGTGGGAACAGTTGCCATGTGGATGTGCCCCATCTACTGGTCGAATCGGGTGACTGCATCCTTAATGGTCTGAGATCCCCTGAGCAGTTAATACTGGCTGTCCAGTCTCTTTAAAAGCAGCTGAGACTGGGGTTTCTACCGCATATTATTATCCTGCCAGCAAGAGAACTAACAGTAAAGCATGGTTGGCTTGCAGATCACTCATTTTGCCTTTCCAGTGTCTACATTTGCATCAGGATTGACCATATTCTCTTGTGTGGAGTTTGCAAGTTTGAGGTGAAGAGTTTCACACTTGTGCCCACAGGTTAAAATCTATAGTTTGACATCAGTGTTCACTGTTGAGTTGTTCCCTGTGAACATTATGTTGACCATATTTGCAGCATTTAGAGAATCCCTTCTCTGCGAGACATCTGAAGATGTGAGCATCACACCCATTTTTCAGGCTTCCCATAGGGATTGTGGGTTCTTAAGATAAAAGTTTTAGGGGAGAAAATAGAATCTCCTTGTGTTTTTTTTTTTTTCTCTCTGTCTCTCTGTCACACAGACACACATATACACACCTTGGGACTTACATTGCCTGTAAGACTCAATAAGTAAATTGGGGAAGATGGAATTTGTCAGTTTGCTTAAAGAAACATAATTATTTTAAAATGACAAATGGTCCCTTTGTCAATAAATTATTTATGTCTTAGCTTCCATGCCTGGATACCTTGTGTAAATTATGAATTATCTTGTAAGTAGGTTTAGCACAGGGTGCCCAGCAGGTCTCTGGGCTGAGGGCTAAGTGGGTAGCACTTCTTTCATTCTGATGCTTTTCCACTGTTGTTGTCTTGGGGATGCAGATGTCTGAACATGAATTCAGGTGGCTATAGCTGTAATGTGTGCTACTTTACAAGGATTCATCTAGCATTGCCATCCAAAAGAATCTTACCTTACACCACACCCTCCAAATTTCAACATCAGAGGTAGTAAGCGCAAGATGAAACCATCTTACTTCAGTTTAAGTTTTAAGGTCAGTCACTCTCAGTTATAGGTTGTTTGTTTTTTTTTTTTTTTTCATAAAAAAAATTAAGTAGCTACTAACATATTCTCTGTGCTTCTCTGGTGGCTCAGATGGTAAAGAATCTACCTGCAATGCAGGAGACCTGGGTTTGATCCTTGGGTCAGGAAGATCCCCTAGAGGAGGGCATGGCAACCACTCCAGTATTCTTGCCTGGGAAATCCCATGGACAGAGGAGCCTGGTGGGCTATAGCCCATGGGGCTGCAAAGAGTAGGACATGACTGAGTGACTAACACACACACACACACACACACACACACACACGCAAACACACACAATATATATTCTTTTTCACTATTATTCCACAGAATCTCCACTCAGCTTCCCAAAGGGAAGGCTTTGAACAAATAGCTGGCTTTTTTGCCTGTATATTTGATCACTGAGTTATTTACAACCAGAGGATTTCACAGTTAAAAGTAAACTGGATGGACCTGCAGCTTAATTTGGTTTTTCTCCATTCATGATGATTTCGGACAACTGAGCACGTGTCCTCAGCACCCTATCAGAACAGAAATGAAAGGCAGACTATGAATGCATTAACTTATCTGGACTGCAACAATTGGAAAAGCCTAGAAGTCAGCCATATAAATGTCTGCATACCTGTGAATTCTGTATGTAAGGGTTTAGTGGTGCTTTCTTTGAATTATTGTTGTTTTTCAGTCACTCAGTCATGTCTGACTCTTTGTGACTCCATGGACTGCAGCACACCAGATCTCCTTGTCCCTCACCGTCTCCCAGAGCTTGCCCAAACTGATGTGCGTTGAGTTGATGATGCCATCCAACCATCTCAGCCTCCGTCGTCTCCTTCTCCTCCTGTCCTCAATCTTTCACAGCATCAGGGTCTTTTCCAGTGTGCACTGCAATGTTTTCAGTTCTCATGCTTTGAAAGATCTCATCTGTCCCTCTTCTTAAGACATTAGGAACTGCTAGTACAAAATGCCAGTGAAGCCCCTAGCAGCTTCTCATACTTCAGGTGCAGACAGATTGTGTCTGGATCTTAACTGGCCTTCTCTGCTGACTGTGTGACTCTGGACAAATTCTTGGACTTCTGTCAGCTTCAATGCTCAGTTGTAAAATGAGGATATTAACCTTAGATTGTGATCCTGAGATGGTGATATTGTATGTAAAGTATTTAGCTCAGTGCGTAGCATATGAGTGTGCTAAAAGTCGTGGCTATTGTTATAGCATTATTATTATTGTTATTTCTACATGTGAAAGTTCCTTGGTGGCTCAGTGGTGAAGAATCTGCCTGCCAATGCAGGAGACGTGGGTTTGATCCCTGGATCAGGAAGATAACCTGGAGGAGGAAATGGCAACCCACTCCATTATTCTTGCCTGAGAAATCCCATGGACGTAGGAGCCTGGCGGGCTACAGTCCACGGGGTCAGAAAGATTTGGGCATGACATAGAGACTAAACAACACCAACAAACATGTGAAGGTACTATTTTATAAGTATAGTTTATATTTTTTACCAAGAGCTTTTCCTTGGTCTCTTAAATCAGCTTTCTTACTCTAGAAGAGACTATGATTTAAAGAATGGAAATTCATTTTGTGATATTTAAATTTATCTACATATATTTATATTTCCCCCAACTTTTTCCTCTGATTTATTTGCTAAGGGATTAGCAGCCTTCACGATACAGGTAGTAGTGGTCTGCTCTGGTCTGTGTTGGAGGTTGTGGGCAGGTCTTGTAATCCCTAAATTTGCCTAAGAGGTAGATGGAAGGAAACAGTATCTTCGTTAGGTGAATCCAGTTTTGGCTTTTCTTTTGTTCTCGGCTCCAATCCAGGCATAGTGCCTTAATAACTGGAATTGCCTCTTTCAGCCTTCTCACCTTAAAGACTGTTAAACGCAGCGGGAAAGACTCATCGCTGTGGCAGAGGGAGGCCCTCCCAGGTCTCTCTGGGCCAGCGGGCCCCAGGCTGGCCCCACAGCAGTCAGTATTTGAGGACAGGTGGGAGACAGGGCCCTTGGGCGCTCCTCCTGAGCAGGCGGTCCCTATGAAAGCTCCAGCTTGTTTTCCTCTCCGGCCACTTCTACTGCATCCTAAAGCTGCCTTCTTTTGCAATTAAGTCATTTCATTCCTTTCTCTCATGCTTTCCTTCACCCTAGAGATGTTCAGCGTTAGGACATTCTAGCTGCTTGTAGCATTTAGGGAGTTGGGAAATTTGGCTTTCAATTACTGTGAAGCTCTGATTATTTGGGGACTCAGCACCGTCCCTGCCGAGCCCGTAGGGTGCTGAGGCAAACAGGAAGAAGGGCTCATGTGCTGGGCTCTGCTGTGCTTGGTCACTCAGTTGTGTCCGACTCTTTGTCACTCCGCAGGCTGCAGCCCGCCAGGCTCCTCTGGCCGTGGGGATTCTCCAGGCAAGAACACTAGAGTGGGTTGCCATGCCCTCCTCCAGGGGATCTTTCCAACCCAGGGATCGAACCCAGGTCTCCCACATTGCAGGTGGATTCTTTACCATCTGAGCCACCAGGGAAGTCCAGAAAGACTGGAGTGGGTAGCCTATCCCTTCTCTAGGGGATCTTCCTGACCCAGGAATCGAATCATGGTCTCCTGCGTTGCAGGCAGATTCTTTACCAGCTGGGCTACCAGGGAAGCCCAGAAGGGCTCATAAATAAGTCTCAAATAGGGAAGTTGGCAGGTCCTGGGAGGTGCGGGCAGAGAGGTGAAATGAACTGGCATGATCCTGAGGATCTTTGCTTTTCTCTATTCAAGATGTCAAGCCTCTCACCTGCTGCAGCTTCCCTACCTGTAATGTGGGTTCAGGTCTGCTGCCCAGCAGGTGTGTGAAATCTGGGATGCTAGTAATATGATCAACATGTTCAACAGTTTCTGTTGTTTATCTGTCCAGACATCCAGACTTTAATACTCATTTTTCCCGGCAGCCCAACCTTTATTTTACATGCCAGCCTCTGGCTCTGTCTATGTCACATTTGTTGGGATGACTTGTTGTGGCGTGTATATTTTTCTGGCTTGAATGTATTTTCAATTTCTTGATGGTCTTTGAGAGCTGGCTATCAACACTGCTCACAGTACCCCATCTCCACCCTCCCCGCCCCCATCCTGCTTGACCCTTACTTATCCTTTAGCCCCCAGTTTAATCCCTTCCTCCTGACTAGTTCCAGTTCCTCTTTCATGTCCTCTCTTAGGACCATTAGTCTCTCCTTGGAGCACTCACCACAGCAGTTGATTTTATTATGGTTAATTATTTAATATTGGTCTCCCAAAAGAGACTGTCAGTTCCATAAGATAAAGAAACATCATCATCATTATTAAATTTGTTGTTTTGCTCACCATTGAATTCCCCACTGTTGACAGTAGGATGCCTGGTACTTAGTGGATTCACAGTAAGTATTATCGGTAGATGGGGGGATGGCTGGCTGAATGAGTACACAAATGAATACATGAATGAATGACGTGCCAGTGGCCGACAGGATTTATCTCTTCCCTGTCCTATTCCTGTGGCCTCAGGTACCCACACATGTAGGATGGGCTCCACAGAAGCTTCTAAGATATCTAAAAGGTATGCTGTAGTTCTGGGCACCACAGCCCCGCAGTGGAATTGGAAAGAAAAAATTATATGCATTCTTAGAAAGAGGCCTTGATGTTCCTGTGTTCCAAAGTGGTCCTGTCTGGGATAAAATATAGTCAATGAACCACAGCTTGTTTCTCACCTGTCCTCCCTACTCCCCGGGACCTGAGAATCATACTTCAAATGTGAGCTGATCTTGGGAAAGTGATCCTCTCTGATTCTGAGCCGGATAAAAGATCCAATGCCAGCCAGACATGTCTCTGATTAGAAGATCATAAAACAGTCCAGTAGATTCCATAGTAGTTCTCACGGTGTCCCTTAAGGCAGAGTTCACTGGCCAGTCCCTGGGATGTCTTCTTGAAACATTATAGGAGGCACTGCACATACACTGTATGCATATACAGTGTGCATATTACTGTATAATAACTTGGGCCCTGCAGTCAGAATGCCTGAATTCAGAATCCACCTGCCTACTTATTATTATAAGTTAAGTTTAGGCAAATTAGGTGTAATCTTCAATTTCCTCTTCTAGGAAGTAGGAGACATAATGTTACCTACCTTCCCTGGTGGCTCAGCTGGTAAAGAATCTGCCTGCAATGCAGGAGACCTGGGTTCAATCCCTGGGTTGGAAAGATCCCCTGGAGAAGGGAATGGCTACCCACTCCAGTATTCTGGCCTGGAGAATTCCATGGACTGTATAGTCCATGGGGAAGCAAAGAGTCGTACACCACTGAGCGACTTTCACTCTCACTTCTCTTTCACGTCATTGGGTTGTTGGAAGATCAAATGGCCAAATAGACATAAAGTGCTATGCAGAAGGTCAGACATGCAATAAACACAAGAAATGTTAGCTATTATTATTATCACCATTTTAATTCATTGCAGGAGTTTCCATTGCAATCCCAAGCCAGTCTCTATGAATGCCTTTCCATCCTGTCCCTTTCAGACTCTCCTGGGACCCATGTGTTCCCTGCCTGCCTTTGGCTCAGATTTTTACTAGGAGGACCCAAGCCCAGCATCCAGAAATGGCTCCAATTATATTGCATCTTGCCTTATAATACCTTAACCCATACTGTAAAGGCCAACTTGAATTGCCTGAAAATCCATGCTGTACAGTGATTTGGGCAGTGTGCACACTCTATACACAGGCATTAAATAGAGTAAATAATGCTGACAGTGTGTGTGTGCACTCAGCCAGATTGCCCCGCTTTCTTAAATCATTTAAGCACACTTAATCTAATGGAACGTGTTATGACTTCAGCAGCTTCTGAATAAGAATTGGAGGAAAGAAAAATCCGAAATGTGGCACCAACTAAAAATCCCCATCCAGTTATTTAAGGTGCCTGAAGCCCTTGCACGGAAACTGGGCTCTGCTGGAGGAATAGCCACTCCTCTTACAGAATGAAAACGCTTTTTTTTTTTGGCCTTTTAAAACATTCCTTCTTTTATTTTAGATTTGGGATGAGAATTGGAGTCCAAATCAATTTTCAGGCGATTTCTTCCTTTTTCTACTTGCTCAAAACAGTCCTTTTTATCTTGTTTCTGTCCCTGATAGTATTATCTTGGGCGAGGTACTTGACCTCTCCTGGCTTCACTTTCTTCTGCTGGGTGTTTGCACTGGGTGAACTTTGTGGTACCTCCCAGCTGTTAACAGTGTTTTGTTTTGTTGTTGTTGTTGTTTTTGATTTCATGATTTCTCTCCCTTGTTATTACAGAAAGCACAAGTGGTGTGCCTTAAGCCTAAGATAGGAAGGTATTTATTGATCAGGTTGAAAAACCTCCACTTTCCAGGGTTCTGAGTTTGGGCTCAGAGAGTTACAGTGGTTTTCAGGCAGTTTTTGTGCAAAGAGTGGTTTTGAATTTCTTTTCTGTTTTTCTGTAGACCTTATTTAGATGTCTGGCCATTTGATCTTGGGAGAGAATACTGTGTCTCGACAACACCAATGCCCTTACCATTGGCAGGTTGTGGAAGCCCCACAGGCGGGTCCCGAGGCTGCCTCAGTCACCATTAATGAACCAAACGGCCTGTGATGCTCCTGTGGTCGCCTTTTGGCACTTGGCAGGAAAATCCTTTTCATGTTAGTTTCAAGGTTGTCAGATATCATTATCCCCAAGTATTAAAAATTTCAAAGAAAGGAGGCAGTGTGTTTGATTTATAGAATAATTATCTAGCTTTAGCTCGAACTTGGCTTTGGCAGTGGTTTTGCAAGCACTCGAAAATTAAATCCATTTTTTATGGCACTACAAGGTATTATCTCACAGCAAATGATAATTAAACACCTGTGAAATCAATTAGCCCTTTAAGCAGGGAAAAAAAGTTTTCCAATTATGTTTTCACACCTCCAAAACTTTTGTAATTCCAAAACCCGGCGCTTGTGGAGAGGGATATGGTTGATGGGCGTTTCCGGGTTAACTTTCCATAAAGATCATCCCCGAATTTTGCTTTGACTTAATCCTGAGGAAGGCAGTTTGTGGTACCAGCTCCCTTCCAGAGAGGATGCAATCGCCTTTGGAGCTGACTCTTAGCAGCTATCTATCTAACACACAGCTGAGCTGTCAGCTCCTCTATAAAGGAGGTTACTCACTTTGTGTTTTGATGCCAAGTTTTACTTGACAGTTTATTTAAAAGCCAAGATACCTTAATGGAAACCAAGCAACAAGGCATTCCATGTGACATTATTGCTCTCTCTTTTTAAGGGCCCTGTAGCCAAGAGTTCTGAGCCATCTTCATTCCAAATTCATACGCCAAAAACAGACTGATGGGTTAATAGCTGAAACCTAACACAGTGGAACGGAGAAGGCAATGGCAACCCACTCCAGTACTCTTGCCTGGAAAATCCCATGGATGGAGGAGCCTGGTAGGCTGCAGTCCATGGAGTCGCTGGGAGTCGGACATGACTGACCGACTTCACTTTCACTTTTCACTTTCATGCATTGGAGAAGGAAATGGCAACCCACTCCAGTATTCTTGCTTGGAGAATCCCAGGGACGGGGGAGCCTGGTGGGCTGCCGTTATGGGGTCGCACAGAGTCGGACACGACTGAAGCGACTTAGCAGCAGCAGCAGCAACACAGTGGAAAACTGGGAATCATGGCAGGCCTTTCAGCCCCACAGGATCATATGTGTTTTAATCATTGGCTTTGGTAACAAATTAGCTATTCCAGATGCTTCTTTTGGAAAATCATCTGCACTTATGAAGAACTGAATACATTTGGGAGAGAGGACATAACAATTTGGGACCCAAAAAAGAAGAAAAAGAAACAAGCCTTTGGCATTCTCTGCATTATGCCTCATATGTACAAAGGCCATTCCAAAAATATGCTTGCTTCATCTTTACTGATATTACTTAAATTTGGATAATACTCTCATCTGTTTCATTACATCCTCAGTAGACCTCATTATTAGGTAGGCAAGACTAGCATTATTGTCCCATTTAATAAATAAGCATGGATTCAGAACCAGAGTAAGTCTCATAAAATCAAACAGTAACAAAGTCAAGACCAGAACTTACATTTTCTAGGGGTTATTTCGTGCAGTTTCCATCCCATCACTCTATATAAACATCTCTTAAAAAGTCTTTTTTTTAAAGTTTTCTTTATAAAGATATTTTCAGGGGACCTTGGTTTCATAGCAGATGGCATTTGGAGAAGCTGATGAATCTTAATGTTAACCAGAGATATCAGGCTGGTATGGCATACAGCAAAGACGAGAGAAAACTTCTCTTTTATCCTTTTAGAAACTTGTCCTATAAAATTACCCTTGCGAATGTGCCCTGAGATTTGGATACTTTGTGACCTCACAGGCAGGATTGGCTGAGGAATAAGGAGAGCTGGCATTCATTTGACAAATCTTTCTTAAAAGATGACTGTGGTCCAAGTGCTGATCTAGTGGCTGGGGTCACAGTGATGAATAGGAGCAGTTGGCCAGAAAGACAAACATGGGGGAATTCAGACAGCAGTAAGTCCTAGGACCGAGATGAAATAGGGAATTGGGACAGTGAGTGCTGGGAACACAGGCTGGTCTCCGAGGGCCTCTCTGAGGAGGAGCCACTGTTTGAAGGCTGATATGTGTCTTGAGGTAGATCTGGGAGAACAATGTTCCAGGCAGAGGACATAGCAAGTACAAGTCCCTGAGATGGTAATGAGTGTGGAGTTTCTAGAAACTGAGAGGAGGACAGTGTAGCTGTAGATGGTGAGTGAGGGGACGGGATTCGGAGCTGTGGGCAGAAGCCAGTTTCAGGGAGCCCTGTCAGTCCAGGGCAAGGGGCGTGACTGTTATGCTCAGGGCCGCGAGGAGTTGGTGGAGGGTTTTCAGCCTGGGAGTGACATCGTAAAGTTGTCTTTGGTTGCTCTATGGAAAATGGATTTGGGGGGATGAGATTGAACTATTCTGATCTGAAACTAGTAAGAACCAGACTTTGCTCCTTGTTGCTCTGCTTATGTGGGAACTCAAAGGAGTAGAATTAAAGAGATAAAGGCAGGAGGGGAATGAGGAGACTCTAGTTCCCATGAAATTAAAAAAAAAGATTGAGAGCAGGAGGAGAAGGGGATGACAGAGGATGAGATGGTTGGATGGCATCACCGATTCAATGGACATGGGTTTGGGTGGACTCCGGGAGTTGGCGATGGACAGGGAGGCCTGGCATGCTGCAGTTCATGGGGTCGTCACAACAAGTTGGACACGACTGAGTGACTGAACTGAACTGAACTGAATATGGGGGCAGCTTCTGCATCTTTGTTTCCTCAGTGCTCAGCATGCCACTTGGCACAAGAGCTGCTCAGCTTTCATTTGTCCAGCAAGTAAATATCAGAGCGTGAAGGCATCTACAGGGCCATCTGGTCTACCTCTTCCCCATCAGCTGCTTAAACATTCTCTCTGCCCCACAACCTCTCCCCAAAATGAGGCCACCTAGGAGTTAACTCAGAGAAGGCAATGGCAACCCACTCCAGTACTCTTGCCTGGAAAATCCCATGGATGGAGGAGCCTGGTAGGCTGCAGTCCATGCGGTCGCTAGGAGTTGGACACGACTGAGCAACTTCCCTTTCACTTTTCACTTTCATGCATTGGAGAAGGAAATGGCAACCCACTCCAGTGTTCTTGCCTGGAGAATCCCAGGGACAGGGGAGCCTGGTTGGCTGTCGTCTATGGGGTCGCACAGAGTCGGACACGACTGAAGCGACTTAGCAGCAGCAGGAGTTAACTAGCTGCTTAGCTGTTTGTTTCTCAAGGAGAACAGTGCTGAGCAGAGATGGCTAGAGGAGAGGCAGAGATGAGTCAGAGCTTCACAGGCTCTTTACTCTGGGGCACTCTTGTGCTTCTGCCAAAGGAAATGTCAGAGTCTAGACTTACGGGCTTTCTCAATCTCCAGTGACCAAACCCCTCATGGGAGGGTGATCTCATCAATAGCAGTATATGGCATCAGATTGTTCATCATCACACATATTTTTGTGTCTCATGGAGGCACATATGCACTCGTACATTTATGTATTACATACCCAGATGGGAGAGATTAAATTTTCCATAGACAACTAGCTTCATGCAGCTTTCATATGACATCCGTGTCCTATAATTTTTTTTTTTTTGACGATGCACCATCTCTGCCTGTGCAGAGTTCTGAGGTCTCCTTTGCTCATTTGCTCAAACGGCCCAGAAGTGAGCTGGCTCTGACTGTCAGAGTCAGAAGGTAGAGCCTAGGAATGGCAAAGGTGGCAAAGGAGACAGGAAATGAGGGTAGCTGAAACCAGCATCATTTCATTAGCTGTTGGTAATTGGATTCTCAAGGTATTTTATAATCACTTAAGTACAGGGACCAGATGAAAGGCTTCGGCCCTGACCAGGAATTCAGGGTATGTGAGATTTGCCACTCAATAGCTCCTATGTCATGCCTACTCTGGTGACGAGAACAGCCTAGCAGGAATTCCAGCCATTGTCCTAATCCAAGCGCTGGCTGACCAAGGTTGGCTGTGCGGGAAAGAATGTCTTGGCTCAAGAAGGGAAGCGGTCAAAACAGTGGGGGTGAGCCCAGTTCTTTGGGAGGGATGAGGAGCCATCATCTTTGCACCGATGCAGTGTTTATCGTGACAGGAGGAGGTTCTCCAGTTTTTTTCTTTAGTTTAGATATGGAGAAAAGCCAGGAGATGGTTCAGTTTGAATAGTGCTGTGCACACATGTAACTTGATTTGCAAATAATGCTATTTATCAGAGCTGCTGAAACACATATCCCCCCACCTCCTTCTCCCATCAGTGTGCGGAGAGAAGACAAAATTTTTTAATAAAACTGCCAAGCCTTTGAAATAGAGGCAGAGAAGGGATGGAAAATGTACAAAAGGAAGACACTATATGTAAACCACACTCCTTTCCCATCTCTAAGTCAGTTGGGCTCAGGCTGAACACAGGGAGTGCGGATCATCCTAGAAAGACCTGGCAAAGTCAAGAGTGGGCCATCTTGTGATAGTAGGTAGACAGAGATGGTTATAACGAAGGGCTTTCATCTCTTCCTTGTGTCTCCATTGCTTCCAAGCTCTTCTGCAAACCAGTGGACACTGAGAACTTTTCATCCATTTCAAACCTATGCTTTTTTGTTTGTTTCTTTGTTTAATATTTATTTATTTGGCTGTGCCCAGTCTCAGTTGTAGCATGCAGGATCTTTGATCTTCTTTGTGGCACGTGGAATCTTTAGTTGAGGTATGTGGCGTCCCTGTTATTGTTCAGTCACTAAGTCATGTCCAGCTCTTTGAGACCCTGTGGACCTCAGCACGCCAGTCCTCCCTGTCTCTCACTATCTCCCGGAGTTTGCCCAAGTTCATGTCCATTGAACTGGTGATGCCGTCCAACCATCTCATCCTCTAGTTCCCTGACCAGAGATCAAACCCCGGCCCCCTGCATTGGGAGCATTTGGAGTCTTAGCCACCGGACCTCCAGAAGAAGTCCCCCATAGCTATGTTTGGAGTGGTTCCTATAGGCCAGGCCCTGGGGGTTGGTTCGAGAGGAAATTGGACCTTGATCCTTTGGTCCTGCCTCCTGAAGCCCAGTGGAAGAAAAAAAAAGAAAACAGGCAACTTAATCCTGAGGGAGCAGTAGACAGGGCAGCCTGGGTGCTGTGTGAGCAGCAGAGGGTCTCTGGGCAGGACTCGGGGACCAGGTTTTCTTCAGGGTGGAGATTTTCTTCAGGGTGGAGGGGAAGAAGGATACGTGGAAGAAGGAGTTCCCTGTCCACAGGCTGCTCCCCCCGGAGAGGAGTTGCCATCGAGGCTCGACAGCCCATACTGCCGGTCCCGGTTCTGGCTTCTCAGCTTCAGTCCACACTTCCTGGCCCAGCTCCACTTGGCTTATCTTCATGGCGCAGAGCCTGGTGAAAGGTTAATGGTAAGGTGATGACCTCAGGCTTCTCGGTTGTCCTCGAGTTGGTCCCAGACATTTAGCTTCTGGAGCCAAGACCTGGGTATGCCTCTTCTGGACCTATTTATCCGTCTGAGGTCACAGTCTCTGCTGGCTCCTTAATTATCACTCCCTTCTCTTTCCACCCTGTACCCAGAGAGCCCTTTATTTAGCATTTTCAGAAATGTTTTATTTCCAATAAAAGAAAGAATTTAGACTAACATGGCCTGGAATTGCATTTATCTCAGAGCAGTTTGGAGTTTGGTATTGCTGAGCACAAAAGCAGGTGCTCCAAAAAGCTCACCTCCTTCAGATAATAGGTTAACGTCCTAGTGTTGTTAACATCCCCAGCACGGAGTGGGCTTCCCTGGTGGCTCAGATGGTAAAAAATCTGCTTGCAATGCCGAAGAACCCAGGTTCAATCTCTGGGTCAGAAAATCCCCTGGAGAATGGGATGGCTACCCACTCCAATATTGTTGCATGGAGAATTCCATGGACAGAAGAGCCTGGCGGGCTACAGTCCATCGGGTCCCAAAGAGTCGGACATGGGCACAGTATATTCAAAATCTTTCACTTTCCCCTTTGCTGGCACCATGTTATTGCTTCCTTCTAGGCAGCTCTGAGACAACAGAGTCCGCCCTGTACAAGCCCCACAAAACCTTGGCTCCTCAACTGCTGCTACTGCTAAGTCGCTTCAGTCGTGTCCGACTCTGTGCGACTCCATAGACGGCAGCCCACCAGGCTCTGCCATCCCTGGGATTCTCCAGGCAAGAATTACTGGAGTGGGTTGCCATTTCCTTCTCCAGTGCGTGAAAGGGAAAAGCGAAAGTGAAGTAGCTCAGTCGTGTCCGACTCTTAGCGACCCCATGAACTGAAGCCTTCCAGGCTCCTCCATCCATGGGATTTTCCAGGCAAAAGAGTACTGGAGTGGGGTGCCATTGCCTTCTCCGGCTCCTCAACTTCATTGTCTATAAAATGGGGCCACTTCACGTGGGGTTGTAGAGAGAAAGGGCAGGAATGAATGCGGATTGTTGCCCCACCCACAGGAAGCATTTAATCAGTGGGGGGATGATTGTTATAATTGTCACCATTAATGGCCGTCCTACTTTTGTCACTTGCTTTTACATTTTCACCATTGAGCTGCTATGTAATGAGCGGGAACCAAGGTGGTCTTCTGCACGGTGTACCTAGTACATGGTAAATTCCTCAGTGTGTGCAGGTGAAGACTACCATCTGGTTCAAGTTTACAGTTTTGAGTTTTCAGTGGGTATTAAGGGTAGAGATGGAGTAAGTGAGTTTAGACTTGATGTGGGGTTATGATCCAGTGTGTTCAGACACAATATTTTTATTCCAAGCGTCCATCCGGCCCTTTCTTCTTCCCTGTGAAAAGCAGGTATAACTGTATCCACTTCCCGGGTGGCTCTGAGGCTTCAGTGAGATAAAGTATATGAGAGTTGGTGCCTCCCACCCCAGCCAGAGCCCACACACTATTCCTCCCTCCTTTCTCAGTATTGAAATGAATTTAAATGAACATAAAAAGAAGATGGTCTTCTGTGGAAAGCCGAGAAGTGTGAAAGGGATTGGCAGCGTCATTCAGAAGAGCGTCATTAAGAAATCAGTTCATAATCCTTGGCCTGACCAGGTGCCCCAGAGGTTCAAGCCCAGCAGAGTGGGCTGGGCTAGAATCGCACCATTTCCGAATAGTGAGAACCTTCCTGTTGGGAGCCACTAAGCGTCCTTGAGTCTGCAGCCTCTCTGGTTACCAGCGCCGCACGCTAGGATAATCCATGTGCGTTTCCCTGACTCGGGAATGTGGAGTAGCTCATTCACGGGCACAGAAACTGTGCACACAGGTGGTGTGAAGAGATGGAGGCTCCATGAGTCCCGTGAATTCACAAGGACCACAGGGGGCCTATACTTTTCCCTGTGTTCCTTACAAGACAACACGTAGAGATAAAATGGTGGCCAGTGGACCTATTTTCCAGCTAAAAGGTTGGTTCCCACTCATAGGTTTCTCAGTTCAAATCTGTGTATTGGACCAATTTCATATTATGACATGCTATGGATTTGGGGATTTTCTCAGAAATAATTGAAATTTGTTAAGTGTTAAATCTGTAGCAGTCCACAAAAGGGCCATCGTTATTAGATGACAGAGCACCATCGCAGACTGAGCTCCGGATGTGACAGGGGCAGAATTTCGAGTGGGGAGAAAGAGTCCTTTGAAACGGGGCTGTCTGTTGCCAGTGCTTGAAACTAGGCGAACCGTTAAGGACGTCACTGTGTCCGAAGCTGCATTTGTGTGAACTGCCCCAGGAGGCAGCATCATGTAGTGGAGAGCAAAGGTCCTTTAGAATCAAAAAGCCTGGAGCTGGAGCCTCGTGGCTCCTTCGATATGACCTGCATTGGCAAGGTTATGGGGCTCTCTGAACTCCATGCCTGCCTGTCAAGTTGGCTTATATCAAGTCCTGCCTAAGAGTTCCTTCCGTGATAGGTCATTGAGCCATTCAGTGGCTCATGGCCACCCACACAGGGTCATGTCTGAGGTCCGGCAGCAATCGCATGTGATCTTTCCAGGGAAACTCTGCCTGTACCAGCAGCCTCATTGGCCCCTCCCCACCCCCGACCCCAGACTGTGGGCAGTTTATCTCACTTTGGTGTCTCTGTTCCTCCTCTGCTAGCTCCACCACCAGAAACGCCCGTGGCCTCCTCTCAGCAATTTTCCAGACTTTTTTTTTTTTTTTAAGTTGTATTTATTTATTTTTGGCTGTGCTGGGTCTTCACTGCTTTGCTCAGGGTTTTCTCTAGTTGCAGCAAGCGGGGGCTACTCTCTAGTGGTGCTGGGGCTTCTCATTGCAGTGACTTCTCTTGCTGTGAAACATGGGCTCTAGGACGTGTGAGCTTCGATAGCTGTGGCACATGGGCTCAGCAGTTGGACTCCCAGGCTCTAGAGCACAGACTCAGTAGTTGTGGCACCCAGGCTTAGTTGCTCTGTGGCATGTGGGATCCTCCCAGATCAGGGATTGAACCCATGTCTCCTGCATTGGCAGGCAGATTCTTTACCACTGAGCCACAAGGAAAGCCCCAGGCTGGGTCTTGCTCTTCCTTTAATACTTAGCTGAGAGTCTCCCTTCCTCCAGGAGACAGGCCGCCTTTTCTCTCTCCCCACCAGAGCCAAGGAGTGACTGTCATTGGTCTTCGCTGCATCCTTGCCTCCATCCTCCCATATCCCTCACTAAATGACAATCATTTGATAAGACATCTACCTTCTCCCTGGACCATCAGTTCCTTGAACAGTACTTGACACAAGGTAGGCATTCAGCTAATGTTTGCTGAATGAATGAGAGAAAGTACAGAGGAGATGCTGAGGAAACTTATTTGTCTTATTCCACAGCACTTCAACTACAACAGTCATAAGTTGTTTTTGTGTTCTTTCTTTTTTTTTTTTTTCCTTCAGAAATGTGATTCCAACCTGAGGGTAAGCAAAAAAGTTTAAGTACTTATGAGGATAGGGGCTGAGAGAAAACAAATCAGCTGTAGCAGTTTACTTACTTTATTTCTTTATTATTTTTTTTCTAATTCTTAAGCCCAGTGTAAACTCTTAACTGTGGCATGTGGAATCTAGTTCCCTGACCAGAGATCAAACCCAGGACCACTCCACTGGGAGCACAGAACCTTAGCTACTAAACTACCAGGGAAGTCCCTCATTTATTTTGTAAATAAATACTTGAGACAAGCTGCAGCACCATTGGGGGAGACTAAAACTGTGTGACTACAGAGATGCAGGCTTGCCTCACTTCTTCCCTGTCCTCTTTGATTAGCAGAAAACAGGCTTGCATGGCAGATTCCTACCAAGGAATTGTGGGAAGCCCAGGAGGACTCGTGGGCACGCTGTGCCAGCAGCATCCTTGGCTATGGAGCTTTTGATAATAAGGCAAAATCCTTTCAATTAGAAGCTGCTGTTGTGATTCATAGCTTCTGTTTTTGTTTAATTTCCAAGGGTCTGCTCCACACTTCTCCCTGGCACTGTCTTTGGGAATCTGATCTTTTTCATTTGTTTGTTACTTTTTTGAAATGTTTTTATTCCTCTTGAATTGCTGTAGTTTCGACAAAAATCGACAATCGTGTAGCGCGTTGCAGTTTCTACTGTATGTACTTGATCTCATTTAATCCTCACATCTCTGAGGCTCAGAGGAGTTAAACAGTTTGCACAGGGGTGCATGGAAAGTGGTAGGTCCAGAACCCAAATTCTTCAGTCCAGGCTTTCTGACTTCAAATTGGCTGTACTTTTCATTCTGTTTGGTTGCCTCCCTTCCATCATCATAATTACAGCTACCATTTATGGATTGTTTATAAAGTACAATGGGCTTTAGTTAAAATGTATCATTTAGTCCTCCCAGTAAAAGTATTATCCCCATTTTGCCAACCAGGAGACAAAGATCTAGACAAATTAAATAACTTTTCCCAAGATCACTCAGCTTGTGAATAGCAAAGATAAAAGGGGAACCCAGGCTTGGCTGGGTCTAAAGCTGCTTAACCACTAAGCTCTTAATTACTAAGCTCTTCACTACCATGCCAGTGGTTCTCAAAATTTGGGGTGCATCTTAATTACCTGGAGGGCTTATTAAAACATGAAATTCTGGGCCCTTCCCCCAGAGTTTCTGATTCTGCAGGCCTGGGTGAGGCTGAGAATTGACATTTCTACCAGTTTCCCAGATGATGCTAATAGTTGGAAGAGTGTACTGTGAGGACCCTGGCACTAATGCCACATTGCCCTCTACCCATTTCCTGGTTGCACTGAATTGCTGCCAGCCAAAAAAGAAAAAAAGAATGTGTTTCGTATGGAGGGGAAGGACTTCAATTATGCATTATTATATGGCCCATTTTAAATGGGTTGTATCCCATACATTATTCAATACACCTTTAAGGAGAAAATTATTACGGCTGTAGAATGGTTTTGGTTTCCAGGTTAAATACGGGGTCATGTCATTTTTACTGCATTTTTCATTGCAGTAGTTTATAGAAACTGTTCTAGCTTCTGTGTCATCATCTATACAAGCAGGGACTTCATGGCCATCTGAAAAGGGTAACAAAACCATTATTAATTAAATCTGTATCTGAGATTAGTTGCCTCCCTCATCTACTTACCTTCTTGCTTAGGATCTCATATGTTCATTATTTCTTGTTTTTAAGAAGTTTATGACTTCAATATGATTTATACTTCTAAGCTTAAGTCATAGGTAAGAATTGGTCACTAAAAAGATTGTCCCCCTCACTTGACCTGTCGTCTCCCCATCTTTTCCCCCATCCCTATCCACTGATAACCACTAATCTGTTCTCCATCCCAGTAATTATGTTAGTTAATGAATGCTATATAAATGGGATAATTCAGTGTGTGCCCTTTCAAGATTGGATTTTTCACTGAGAATAATTTCCTGAAGGTTGCTTGTATGTATCTGTGATTCATTTCCTTTTTTTGCTAGTAAGTATTCTAAGTTATACGTGTACCACAATTGGTTGACTGATTGACCCATTGAAGGATATTTGGATAGTTTACAGTTTGGGGCTATTAAGGATAAAACTGAACATTCGTGGACAAGTTTCTGCGTGAAAATAAATTTCATTGCTCTGGGATAAATGCCCAAGTGTGCAATTGCTGGGTCATACACTAAGCTCATTTTTAGTTCTAAAATAAACTGCCAAACTATTTTCCAATGGAGCTGTACCATATTACCTTCCCACCAGCAATATATGAGGTTTATATTCCAGTTTCTCATCAGTACCTGTTGTCATCTGTCCTTTTGATTATAGCCATCCTTGTGGTGTAAAATGATATCTCATAGTTTCAATTTGCATTCCCCTAATGACTAATGGTGAAGTATCTTTTCATGTACTTATTGGCACTTGACATATTATCTTTGGAACAATATCTATTCAAAGCCTTTGCCTGTTTTTAAATTGGATTATTTGTCCTGATTGTTGGTTTGCAAGAGTTCTTTACCTTTGCTGGATAAAGTCCCTTACCAAATTGATAATTTGAAAATGTTTTTTTCCTTTTCTATAGGTTGTCTTTTCACTTTCTTGATGAGAGCTGAGGGTGGAGGGATCCTAGTCTTCTCGGCTATACTCACTACATTAGAGCTTCTATAAGGCAGAGCTAGTGAGAGTTGGTAATGGAGATCTGGGCTCAGATGCCCCAGACACTCACAGTTCTTGAGATTCGGTAGATTTTCCTGAACAAATGGTTTTCCACTTGTCATGATGCTCTTAGGACAATTTCTAGAAATTTTCAATGAGTGTTCTTTCTTAAACTTTTTATTTTATATTGAAGCACAGTTATTATTATTTATTTATTTAAATAAATAGTTTATTTATATTTATTTATTTTATATTTAATATAAATATATGTTATTTATATTTAATAAATAGTTTATTTTATATTTATAAAATATTTATATTTTATATAGATAAAACTATTTTATATTTTATATTGAAGCACAGTTAATTAACAATGTGTTAGTTTCAGGTGTACAGCAAAGTGCTTCAGTTAGACATATACATGTATCTATTCTTGTCAAATTCTCTTTCCAGTTAGGTTATTGCAGAATATTGAGCCACTTTCCCTGTGCTCTACAGTAGGTCCTTGTTTGTTTTCTATTTTAAATACAACAGTGTGTACGTGTCATCTCAAACTTCCTAACTATGCCCCCCTGTCCCCAACTCTTACCCCCTAGTAGCCATAAGGTCATTCTAAGTCTGTGAGTCTGTTTCTGTTTTATCAATAAGTTCATGCATATCAACTTTTTCAGTGAATGTTCTTATAATTTGCACCAGGGAAATTGGTGTCTTGCTGGATGGAGCGTCCACAGAATTCCTTACTGTGTCATTCTGGAAGGCCAGCCTTCTGCAGTATACTTAGAACACCTACCCTCAGGAGATACTACCCCTGAAATCCTCGTCAGCCTTTTTTAGTTATCTGATGAGTCTTTGGTAGGTCCAGCAGCAGGAGAAGCATCTTCTCCAGGACTAGAACAGTGCTTGGAACATAGTATTTCTAGAAAGAATGACTGAGTAAATGAAAGAGTTTAAGCTCTTAGAAGGAGGTAGATGTGGGCATATGAGCAGACCAAAGAGCTGAGCTGAGTCGGGAGAGTACCGCCCATACGTACTCTGTTAGGACCATCATCCCCCTTGCAGGCATCATTATTTCTTCAGTTGTCATACACAGTCATTCATAGGCTCACTGTCACTAGAGCCAATGGTTCATGGGCTGAGCATGGTTAGAAATAGGAAAATCATTGTTTTAAGTTATATGTGCTTATGTTTCTGTGTGTCTTTGTATGTCAGTATAAATACACACATTGCTCATTGTGTATACAGGCAGGTTTCTATAGAAATATATGTGTGTCTGAGTACATGCACGCTAAGTCACTTCAGTCATGTCCGACTCTTTGTGACCCTATGGACAGTAGCCCCCCAGGCTCCTCTGCCCATGGGATTTTCCAGGCAAGAATACTGGAGTGGGTTGCCATGCCCAGGGATCGAACCTGTGTCTTTTTTGTCTCCTGCACTGGCAGGCACATTCTTTACCACTAGCGCCACAGGAAGTCCCTTAGACACATATACACACATACATACATACAATGGTTGTGGAAACTTTTGGAGCAGTGGGATAGTCTCAAAGGGACATAAAATAATGAAAGAATAAAGAGTAATGAAAGGACTTCCCTGGCGGCCCAGTGATTTAAGACTTCGCCTTCCACTGTAGAGAATGCAGGTTCAATCCTTGGTCTTGGAGCTGAGAACCCACATGCCTCACAACTAAAAAAAAAACCTAAAAACATAAAACAGAACAAATACTGTAACAAATTCAATAAAGACTTTTAAAACATGGTCCATATCAAACAAACAAACAAAAAAACCCTTAAGAAATACTTAATTTAAAAAAAAAAAAAAGAAAGAATTATGGAATGTTCCAGACAATGTTTAGTCAACTTGCCCAACTGACTCATTTTGCAGATGAGGAAACTGAGGCCCAGAAAGCCCATCGTTTCGTTCTTAACTTCACAGCTTACCTAGTGGATTCCTGATTCCAGCAAGAATGCTTGTGCCTTTCTCCTGTTACTTATTATGTGAATGAACACTAGCTTCAATCATGAAGCTTTATTCGATACATCAGCAAATCCCTCTCTACAACCACTTAAAAATCCACACCTTGAATAACTGTCATTTGAGTTTTTCTGACAAGTTTTCTGCTTTTCCTTTCCCTCTGCTCCTTCCCTCAAGTAAATTCTGCAGCTGAAAACTTTGAAACTTGTTACAATCCGGAACATTAATAGGGTTTTACATTTTTAGCAGCCTAATGATGAGGAGGTAGGGCCTTCTGTTCCAGCCCCTTAGGGATTTCTATTCTGAGTATTTATTAAACTTTCCTGTAGCCTCAAGTATATTTGACCTTTTTATATTAAAAAAGTTTCAGTTTAAACTTTATACATACATTGTGTGTGTGTGTGTGTGTATGTGTGTGTGTGTGTGTGTGTGTGTGTGTTTCCCCGGTCTCCATTGATTACATAGATATTCAGACATTATCAACAGTTGAGCCTGAGATCCTTGTCAATTATTTCCTTATGTTTGGTGAGGAAAAGAGAAGCCATTACTATCATAATTTAATATTTTTTTTCATTTAGCTAAATTTGAGCCCTCTTAAAAACCTTTCCACTTTGAAGTCTATTTTACGGTTTAATTAACGCAGCAAGGATATTCTTTTTTCTTTCTTTCTTTTTTAAAATTTTACTCTCAATGGAGATAATCCATTCATGGTGACCTTTTCTTGTGCAAATTAGTTGTACACGCTTGTTTAAGCAAATGGTCTTTTGCATTATGTCTCTTCTTAATGACAGGTTTATAATTGAAAATTGGCTTACTCCCATATGCCTAGTTTGTGTAAGATTATAAAAATAGATGTGGACTTTAAAAATATAAATGTATATATCAGTATCCCCCAAAGAGGAGGGAAGAATCCAATGCCTCCAGGCTATGATTAAATTAGACTATTAGAGTCAGAAAATGCTGGTGACATATGCTACTGTCAAAGTCACACCTGTCTGCCAAGCCGGGGAAGTTCTTGAAAAACGAGAGCGATTTCATACTAGTGTGATTTCATCCTAGCCCTGAGAAGCTGGGCCGTCCCAGGACATGAGCCATCTCCAGTTTCCCAACTTTGCTTCAACTCCGAGTGAACTTTCAGCTGTGTGTTTAGGACTGGGTTTGTGGAAATCATGTTTCAAGTGCCAGCCCTAAACAAAAGGAGGTGCTTGTTGTCTTTCCCTGAACTCCGCTGACATAAAGAGACAGGTGACATTCCTGTTCGATTTTGCATTTTTCTCCAGTGCAGTAACAACGTGAGCTGGCTCAGTGGTATTTGAGTGAAAGACACGATCATCTCATCTCTTGCCCAGTCTCCCACAGCCCTGAGTATTTTTTGTTCTCTTGTTATTTCTTCTCTTTCCCAGTTTTTTGGGCTGGCTCCTTCTCTCTTACCTCCATGCCAACCATTCTTACACAGGAGTGCTTGGGGTAACCGAATGTTCTTGGTTAAAAGTAGAAACTCCAGCTTGAAGGAGAAAATAAATGTTTTGTGCTCGGAATGGAGGTTTCCTGAGTAGATTTTAATAGCATGGTTTCATGGGGTAGGTAGGAAACAAGAGCAGTCTTCAGGTTCCTGAATGATATGGCATTATAAAAGAACAACTAGCAGTGATTATTTTTTTAAGCTGAGGAAGGCAATATATTTTTGCCAAGACACGAAAAAACCTGATTTGCGAAGTCAAGGCTGAGCGAGCCAAAATGTTACTGAGACCATCAGACTTGTCTTTTATGTATTGTTTGCACAAGACCCTAATTGCTTTGTCCAGTGGGAAGGGTCACATTTCCATTCCTCTGTGCAACAACCCTTCCTGCCTTCCCCCTGGAAAAGTGGGGCTGGCTTGTGTACCACCCAAGTTGCTCTGGGTGGTTTCACGCACCCTAGGTGTGCCCATTCACCCCAACCCCATTCTTAATGGTCTTTGTTTGCTGATGGTGCCTCTTCTCCTTCTAGGTATGATTATCGGGAAATGCTGCACAATGCCACTTTCTGTCTGGTTCCTCGTGGTCGCAGGCTTGGGTCCTTCAGGTTCCTGGAGGCTCTGCAGGTAAGAGACCCTGAGCATCCCCAGAATGGAGCTGAGAACTGACGTCAGACAGAGTGCAGGGTGGGAGGAGGAGGGTTCACCTTAACACATCTCCTGGGATCTAAACCAAGGCACGGTTTGCCTTGAACACCTGAAATCTGTTTTCCCAAGAAAATCAGCAACCTTTTCTATGCTTGGGGGGCGAAAGGAGGATTTACTCCCTGCCTTTGGACATGAGGAGATTCAGTGGGAATCTCAAGGGAAGGTGGGTTCTCAGAGATGGGCTTGCAGAGAGGAGATCTGACTGCCCACCAGGGAGCAGAGCCGGGCTCCTCATGGAGGCTCAGCCCTTCTCCTTGGAAGCCAGTTTCAATAGCGGTGAAGACGGCTGATGAGTGGTATTTCCCCAAATCAAACTTGTTCTGTCCCCATTGCAGTCATCACTTGGCTCCTCTGAATTTTGAGCATGACCCCCAGCAAGGTAGAGGCACTCTCTCAGCCTGGCTCTTCCCAGGCGCTGCAGGTCTGAGGTCCCAGAGCTTCAGGACTCTTTTACCATTAACCTTTACTCTCATAAATTCTCACCCAGAAGTTGCATCCAGCCTTCCTTGTTGGCAAGAAAGCACACCTTCCACCTCTCACCTCCTCCGCTCCTGAACTCCTTGCTGCTGTGTCCTTTCTTCCTTTGCACTCTGCCCCTGCCTGAATCTGTGCTTTTGTTGCCATGCTTCCAATGTTTTGTACTGTCCTCCAACAGGAGGGCTTCTTTTTCTTGAAAGTCTTTTCTGGCACGTCCTAGGAAGCATATCATCTCTAACATTCTCCTAGCCCTGGGGATGTTGCGTGGAGCAAACTGGTCTCTGCTTAGGATTGCGGGTTCTTTGCAACCAGAATTTTCTCATTAGCCTGGTGTTTTTAGGCTCTTAGGTCATTGTGCAGGTAGTAAGTTGGTCAGGATCCCTCCACGGGGAAGGGACCAAGTCTGGTTCCAGTATTTGCCTGACCTAGTGAACTCTGTAAGAATTAAGTCCACAAAACGCTTTATCAGGAAAACCAAGTCCTGTTCAGCTCTTTGTTGCTCAGGACATTGGGGTGAAGCACTTTGCACGTGAACTGTAGCATTTTCATTGACAAAACCATGTATATTCAAGGTGGGGTTTATGCTAGGATTTTGTTGGTGAACGATTTTGTTACGTCAGTAAAACTTCTTCAACGAGGCCAGCTGTCTCCGTAGAAGTGAGGTCAGCCAAACCAGGTACAAGAATAGAAATGGGGTTTTCACATTCTAAGGCACAACTTGCAAATGGTAAAATCTCAGCTGAATACGGACAACCTTCATATGACTTCATAAAAGCCCACTTTTCTATTGACCTCAGCAGTCCAGGATTCGTGCCAGTAATTGAATTTGTACCGATTTCACCCTCCTGATTGGAACGGTTCCTCCTGCCACCACCTCCCTCACACTCACAGTGCCCTTCTTTGCACAGGCCGCCTGTGTCCCTGTGATGCTCAGCAATGGATGGGAGTTGCCATTCTCTGAAGTGATTAATTGGAACCAAGCTGCCGTCATAGGCGATGAGAGATTGTTATTACAGGTAAGGAAGGGGTGGTGGCCTTCCCCAGATCAGTGGATTATTGCTGCCCCTGTACAAACTTTCAAAGAAGATGAATCCAAAAGGTCAGCTCTATAAAAGAAATTTTATCAGGAGCAAATTGCCTGTGTCATGGCGAATATGAAGTCATTTAACATGACATCGTTCACTTCCTAGTACGCAATCTCCTCAGATCCAGGGAATATATACTCGGACAAGGAGAAGGTACAGGTGGAGGACATGAATGTTGATACTGACAAGAGGTATATATCTACCCCCTTCAGTATCTGTAATATTTAGAAATCATGCCAGAGAGTTTTTGTACAATTCTGCTTCCACTTTGTACTCCTTTCCTGTTTCCATATTTGCCTTCAGATTAATTTTCAGAAAGACAGGTCTCTAGGGCTGATTCTTGACATTAGTGTTATCATTGCTCAAATGATCTAGTCTGGGTGAATGTTATCTTTAAGATGTATATTTAAAAGAGCAGCCTCAAATGAAAATGTGTGCGGGGGGAGTTGTCTTGTATTTTTGGCTATGTAGATTTTTTTTTTTTCATTTCGTTT
Organism: Giraffa tippelskirchi; assembly: GCF_054371585.1. NCBI lineage: Eukaryota > Metazoa > Chordata > Mammalia > Artiodactyla > Giraffidae > Giraffa > Giraffa tippelskirchi. Next base: position 32,440,661 of record NC_137280.1, on the reverse strand, counting down.
TGTTGTTGTAAAAACACGTAACATGAAATCCACTCTCTTTACCAATTTTGACGTGTACTCGTTATGGTTGAGTATAGGTAAATACAGTGTATTACAGCAGGTCTCTAGGCTTATTCATCTTGCTTAACTGAAATTTTATGCCCGCTGATGAAAAACTCCTCAGTTCCCATCCCCCAACCCCTGGTCACTACCATTCTACTCTTTAATTCTATGGACTTGACTATTTTAGATACCTCATATAAATGGAAGACTTCCCAGATGGCTCAGTGGTAAAATAATTTGCCTGCCTGCCAATGAAGGAGATGCAAGAAACGTGGGTTTGATCCCTGAGTCGGGAAGATCCCTTGGAGAAGGAAATGGCAACCCACTCCAGTATTCTTGCCTGGAAAATTCTATGGACAGAGGACCCTGGTGGGTTACAGTCCATGGGGTCACAAAGAGTCAGATATGACTGAGCAACTGAACACATGAAAGTGGACTCATGAAATATTTTTCTTTCCATGACTGGTTTATTTCACTTAGTATCGTGTCTTCAAGTTTCAACAATGTTGTCCTGTATTGCAGAATTAAGACTTGCTAATTATTAAAATGTTCCTATTACCCGAAGTGATCCACAGAGTCAAGGCAATTCCTACCAAAATCCCAGTGGCATTTTTTTTTTTTTAACAGAAATAGTAAAGCAGTCCTAAAATTTGTGTGGAACCAGAAAAGACCCCAAATAGCCAAATCAATCTTAAGAGAAAAAGAATAAAGCTGGAGCATCATCATCTCTAGTTTCAAACTATATTACAAAGCTACAGTCATTTAAACAGTGTAATACTGGCATAAAAACAGGTATATAGCTCAATAGAACAGAATGGAGTGCCCAGAAATAAATCCATGCATATACATCAACTAAACTTCTACAAGGATGCCTAATAAAAGTCTGAACATCTCAATAGCTGCCTGGGAAGGGGGAATGTGATACTCACAGAGAAATCCCAGGTCAAGAATAGTCAGTCACTGAGAATTTCTAAAGGCATTTTGTGCAATGATGTTTTAGCTTCAGCATAAATTGCCATACTCTTTTCTGTAAAATGATGTAATATTTTAATCATTTCTTTCATGACATTGTACTTTACCTTGAACTACCACAAATATTTGTAGAATGATATTTTTTTTTAATGTCCTGCTGGCCAGTCTGCTAACTGACTGGTGAAATAACTCAGTACTCTCCCTAAAGTAACAGGTGAGATACCTGTATCCAGGAGAGACATCGATTAAGCAAGGCAAGCTGAACACAGGCTCTAAAATGTGCCTTGTGTCTGGTATTCATATCTGTGATCTCCAAGGAAACATTCACTCATGGAAGGCCTAACAAAGTGATACATGTGTTCTTTTCCATGTTGCCTTTTTCCTTCCTCCTTTGATTTTTTTTTTAAAGATGCATGCTCATTAAAGGAAATTTGGGAATGAAAAATACCAGCCATAATTTCTGCAATTGTGTACCCACACTCTCATGAATTTGATATGAATAAGTTGGGAGTTTGTCTTTGAAATGGAGTGGATTCCAGGGTACCAAACTGTGGTTGTCTGATCTCTGCCATTTCACCAGAGTTGATTCTCCAGAAGCATTTCACCTTCTGAAGCAACATTTTGGCTTGATGCTGGGGGTTTTGTTTTTCATTGTGCACCCACTCAAACTCGTTGGCATTTTCCTCTCTCATATGCAGTCTGTCTGCACAGCTGCCTCCATATTGAATGACGACTGTACTGTCATTGACAATGGTTTTAAAGAACTGGCACCCAGCCCAAATGTCTGCTCTGGGAAATGTTTTTGTTATGTTACCATTTTTCATTTCCTGTTTTAGAACAGCTCAGATGTTTTTATTTGCATGTAGTCTTGTCGTCATGTCACCAAGAGAGCTTACTGTTGCTTTCCTGTGTCTATCTTGGTAGATTGCATTAGTTCGGTTACCATGCATGACCTTTTATTAAGACTTTACTGGGTTCTGCCACTTCGAACAATCTGGCCAAATTGCAATTAATTTATCACTTTCCCATACCTGTCTCTCGGGACAAGCAGATTAATAACCAATAGCCAAATGGCATTAAAACTCTGTCTTTTCAATCAATTGGAATTATCTTCCAGAGCACTTTGCAGACTGCTGTCAGACACGTGTATGCACAGACGGGTAGAATATATTTCACTTGATATAGTAACAGCAAGATGTAGCTTATATAAGAGAGGGGATGTATTGATAGACTCATGTGTGATATACCATTCTGCCTTTATAACCACAGTCTACTCAGTTTTCTGGAGACTACATAGTGATGATAGCTTTTGACATTTTTCTAATGGACTGTTTCCTCATCATCACAATAAAACAGTGAAGTATCAACCTGTATGACTCTTAGAAAATACCACTGACACTCAGAAGAGGGCATGATTATGAAAATTGAGGAGAATAAATTTTGTCTAATCTTTCTTTGGCTATCTGGGTAATTTTCTCAGTAAATAAAATTAAATTCTTTGGCTTATCAGGGATTGATGATCTGAGTGGTTTCTCCGCCTTCTTCAAGGATATTTTATTTCCACTTGACCTTGAGCTCTGATTTCAGGCAAATGTTTTCTCCATTACCTGTTGCCTCCATGCTGCTTCAGTGTTGAGAATCCAGATATACACTGGGGCTGCAGATTTAGTATCAGCTTTTGGACATCGCCAAAGCAAGTGAGCTTGTCCTTATGTCGGTACTGTGAAAAAGTTCTCTGACTTCCCGTAGAAGTGGTCTTGAAAAAAAAATATGTTCCTACTTCCTTCCCCTCCACTGGAAATTCAGATGTAGTCTTAGTCACGATGTCATGGGTAACTTTCTTATTAAAACAGCTAGTGGAGAATTTCTGCTTCAGTCCAGGCTCCCATGCCTGTCTGATTAGTTACATATTAGGGAGGCAGGCATGCAGAAAGAGGTGAACACCAAAGGGCACTTGCTAATCACAAGGAATCTCCCCTAAGAATGTAGACTCTATAAATGAAATAGACCTTGGGCTTTAGGTGAAGATAGGGAACAAGCCAAGAAACTCACCAGACAACCAGAAAGTACATTTCAGAGCTCCAGACCCAAGCAAGTTCACAGGCAAACATTAAGCAATTGGTCCAACTTTGCATATCATCACCCTTAAGTCAATAACAGTAGTAGTAGTAATAATTACTTTGTCAGTTAAACTTCCCGTGTGTTAGGCATTGTGTGAAGCACTTAGGTGCTCTTCATTACAACCTTACAATGATGTTAGAACTTTATCCCTGTTTCATAACTGAGGAGATGGAATCTTTGAGAGATCAAGTAACTTGTTCAAGGAAGCACAGCTAGTAAACTGTAGAGCCAAGACTCTTACCTTGGTCTGACTCCTGTGCTTAACCATTGAGCTATACTACTAGTGAAAATAATAATATCCCTTCGGTGGCTTCAGATGGCCGTGGTCAATTTGACTTTTATTTATTAAATAGCTACTACAGGCATACCTCATTTATTTTGCTTTGCTTTATTGTGCTTCATAGAAGCGCTTTTTTTTTTTTTTTTAACAAATTGAAGGTTTGTCATAAGCCTGTGTTGTCAGATGGTTAGCATTTTTTTTTACTTGGAATAAAGTATTTTAATTAAGGTATTTACTTTGTGCTTTCAGACACTATGCTACTGTACACTTAATAGACTATAGTGCCAAAGTAACTTTTAGATGGGCTGATGGTGGTGGTGGTGGTACACAGTGGTGTCTGACTTTTGTGATCCCATGGACTGTAGCCACCAGTCTCCTCTGTCCATGGTATTTTCCAGGCAAGAATGCTGGAGTGGGTTGCCATTTTCTACTCCAGGGGATCTTCCTGACTCAGAGATCAAACCCGTGTCTCTTGCATCTCCTGCATTGGCAGGTAGATTCTTTACCACTCTGCCACCTGGGAATCCTCTAGATGCACTGAAAAACCAAACAAATTTTGTGTGACTCGCCTTATTGTGATATTCATTTTATTGCAGTGGTCAGAAACAGAGCCCACAGTATCTCTGAGGTGTGTCTGTACATAAAAGCCACTATCCTAGCTATAAAGTGTTTAGCTGGATGGACAGGGCATAGATTCTTCCTTTAAAATTGTACAGCCTGGTAGATAGCAGTGTTAGCTAAGCACACATGACAGATCGTGTTAGTTTGGGGTGAGCACTAGAGCCAAAAAGAGAGGTCTGGGGAGCAGAAAGCTTTCAGGGAGAGAAAAGAGATACATGCACATAGAAATAATTACCCTCAGCTGCATATTAAATGAACAGACTCCGAGACATTCCCTGAAGGTCCTTCTGTAGGTCGTTAGTAGTCCTGAGGGTGGCATATCTTAGAAGTGCTTGGGACATAATGGCTCTCAGCTTTGCTCCAAGACTATAGCCCCTTCTCTGAAGGATTTGATTGTCCATGGGCAGGTTCAAGGGCATGTGGGATTCTTAGGAAATGGCAGAGGCTACTATAGGAACACTATGCAAGTGATACGCTGCTACCAAATCTTAGAAGTGAGCTCTAATGGTCGTGTATTAGGTCATTAAAGGTCATTAATGCCCACTCCCAGTAAATGCTGTTTTTTAGCTAACACCTCTTAAGGGCTTTTCAGTCTAGGGGTTGGTGGTTTTTAGTAGATCTGTATGCTAGAAGCAGAACACTATGAAGAATAAAAGTCTAACCCGAGCGGGTTATTTTGATCAAATGGCATCTCGTTGTTTTCCAGTTATAGTTATTATATGTTCACCTTGTGTTACAGATTCCTTCTACAATCAGGTCTATTCATCAGGATAAAATCCTAGCACTTAGACAGCAGACACAATTCTTGTGGGAGGCTTATTTTTCTTCAGTTGAGAAGATTGTATTAACTACACTAGAGGTAAGTGAGATGCCTTGGCTTTCAGTCTCGAATAATGGTCCTTTATATGTTTCTCTTAGCCTTCACTTTTGCTATTATCAATGTGTAATTGGTCAAATGAGGCAACACTGAACTTTCTGTACTTGGATGTGTCAGTTAACCCCCTTTGACCTGCTCTCCATTCTTGACAAACTCCACAGAGGAACGCTGACTTAGGAGGAATTATACTTCTTGACACAGAGATCGGCTCTGTCTTATATCATTTCAGAGACAGGTAGCTAATGATTGTCCTGTCATTACACTCATGGCATCCTTTGAAAGCGTATTTCTGGAATCCACTTAAGAAACAGATAGTGAGCAAGTAGGGGAAAATCTTCTCCCATTCTAAAAAGATGAATAGTTTACCGGGTACTGTAGTCCAGTGGCATTCGGAAACAGCCAAATTCATTCTCAAGATAGAGGCAACCCACCCCTCATTATCGCAAGGATGTGTTAAGAAAATAAGAATTACACTCATCTGGTGCAGAAAGTGTTAAGGTTTATGAAATCAGAAAATCTTCCAGGCAGATGGGTGCCCATCTTCAAGTTGCTTTTTTTAAGGCAGGAGGAAAAAAGGAAAGGGAAACATGGGGATGATTAAAACCTTTGGAAGTAGAGCAGAGAGCGATGGCCTGAGGCTACACCAAAGCAGCACAAATTGCTGAGAAAAGATTTCGGAATCTGCAGTCATGAATTACAGCAAGGAGAGCAGAGGTTCTCGGGTGTAGCCCAGCATCGAGGTAATTCTGAGGTGTCTGTAACATGAGGTGGGGGCATTCGTGGCCTCACTTTCGAAGTATTTTCTCTGGAAACATGATTACTGCTCCAGAAGCTAATGTCATTGGGAGTATGCGGTATGATCATTCTAAGAAATACCAAGAAAATGAAAGTCATCCTGTTTTGTGCACAATCACTGCTGTCTTGCCATCCTGGGTACCAGAGCCAATGCTGGTCATACCCCAGCCACCCTGGGACACTTACCTACCCGAAGCCTGGCCTTGGCTCCTGCTCTCATGGGGCTGGGCTCTACCAAAGTGTCCTCTCTGGGTGTACTGATTTCATCCTGGAACTTAGTGAAAAGATATTTAGCACCCAGGTCCACCCATGAACGGGGACAGGGTAGAATGCCTTCTAAGGGCTTCCTTATTGCAAGCAAATTCCTCTTATTCGTCCAAATCACCCTCCTCAATGAGAATTAAGTTTCACTTGCATTCATAGCAGCAGATTTGAACATGTAATAAATTCTACCTTTTGGTTTTGATCTTGTCCTCCATCTAAGACCCTTCCAAGAATCTTCTTAAGGAAAGTTGAATGTGAATTGTGTTTTGATTTTTTGTTTTTGTTGCTGTTTTTTTTTTTTGGAATGAGTGCTTTTCATCAAAGAAGTGCATGTTCCTTTTAGAAAATAATGGAAAATACTTACAGCAGAAAAACAAAATAATCTAGCTTTACAATTCACTATTGACATATATACACATATATAAACACATATATATTCATTTTTTCTATGCAAATACATAAATATGTTGTCATTTTTAATTTAAAGAAGAGTCTTTCTGTACTTAGTTTATAACCTGTTTTTTCTCCTTAATAATATATTAAGATTATCTCATTAGGTTTTTCTATAGTTATTTTAATGACTAATATTCCCTTCATAATATCACTTCACTCCATTAATTAATCCCTATTTGAGACTACTATAGTTGTTCCTGGTTTTTCATTATTATACACATCCTTAAAGCAAATAGCCTCAGTGACAAATTGTTATGCAAGTTCAAGATTACTTTCTTAGGATAAAATCCTTGAATTCGAAGTCCTGATTCAAAGAATATGCCAAATGACAAGATTTCTACAAGAACTGTCAATTTTCCTGCAATAGAATTAACTAATTTATATTCCCTTCAGCTTATATGAGAGAACTGATATTAATTATTTTTATTTTTTTCACCTTCACCATATTGGACATTATATCCTTCAAACTGATAAATCATTATTTTCTTAAGATTTTAGTAAGAAAGATTTTTCATGTATTTCTTGCTCAGGCAGCTCACAAAGAAAGAAATAGAAATGGCCACAAAATTTTCTCATTATTTTTTAAGAGCTTATTATATGAAAAATATTAACCCTTTGATTCTTTTCTTACAAATATTTTCCCGTAATTTGTAGTATGCCTTTCTGTTTTGTTTATGATTGGGAAGTCTTTTTACTTGTGTCTTTTCCATTTGCTACTATTTAGAAAGGACTTTTTGACTCATAATTTTATTTATGCATAACCGACACACACGTATTTTCTAGTATTTGCTTTCATGTTGGGACTTCCCAGGTGGCACTAGTGGTAAAGAACCTGCTTGCCAGTGCTGGAGATGTAAGAGATGTGGGTTCGATCCCTGGGTTAGGAAGATTCCCCTGGAGGAGGAAATGGCAACCTACTTCAGTATTCTTGCCTGGAGAATCCCATGGACAGAGGAGCCTGGCAAGCTATGGTCCATAGGGTCGCAGAGAGTTGGACATGACTGAAGCAACTTAGCATGCACCCACACACTTTTTTTAAAGCTTTGTATTTTGTACTGGAGTATAGCCAATTAATTTTTTTAATCCAGTTTACTTTGTATGTGATCTGTGTTGAAAAACCTAAACCGAACTTTTTTTTTTTTTTGACCAATTGTTCTGTAGTTGTCCCAATACAAAATTTTTAAATTTTTTTTGATTTTTTTTTTTTTTTGGCCACACCACACAGCTTATGGGATTTTGGTTCCCAGACCAGGGATTGAACCCAGGCCCTTGACAGTGAGAGCATGGAGTCCTAACCAGTGGACCACTAGGGAGTTCCCACAATATATTTCTTAAGTTATTCTTTCCTCAGTGTTTCCACAGGCCATTTTTATGCATCTTTGTCTATACACTGAGACCATGTGTTTTCATTTCTTCACCCTATATTTCATCTCTTGGTGAACCTCTATTTATTAACTGACCTGCTATTTTTGACTATTACTGTTGTCTCTAATTCAGTCATTCTTTTTTTTTTTTTGGATAGAGATAGCCCTTTATCCAATCAAAGACTTTCCACATGTATCTTAGACTGTCTCTTTAGAATGGAGTCCTTGAAATAGGATTACTCAGGCCAAGGGTCCAGGCATGACTAGGCTCATGATATGTATTGCCAAATTACTCTTCAGAAAGGTTGTATCCATCTAGATTCCCACAAGCCATCTGGGGACGACCCTCTTTCACTGTAACCTTATCAACCTTCAGGATCATAATTAAAACACACACGCACAACTTTGCTAATTTGCCAGATGAAAGATGGTATTTCATTAATTACATTTCCTTTGAGTGTGGTTTATTGCATAGCTCTTGCCTGCTAACTTAACAGTGCTCAATTATCCTATAATAGCAGTTGGATATGTTATATTCATCAGCATAGGATCTTAAGCCAAACTGTTTTCATCTCTGTGCCTGGAAAGGCCTACTTCTCCTTGGATTTGAGCCAGGCAGTTCTTTAGAGAAAACACAGTTGTTTTTAAAACACTACAAACCATATACTTCATTCAAATTTATAGCAACTGTCAAAATCTCCTCATATAGTTCCAAAATTGGATTGTAACAGTTTGACCTCTCAACTGAATTGCATGAGAGATACCATTCAGTTTCCCTTTTTAAATCAGAGCTCAGATTACCCCAGGATCCAATGTAAACAGAAAAGCAGAGAAAAATAGCAGAAAATGCCATCCACATACACAGATAAACAGCCAACATGTTCATAAGAACGATTTAACTATCACAAATCAAAAATTCCTGCGTGGCTTAGAACTTGGGTAATGTGAATTCTTCAGTCCCTGCTGGAGTGCCTGCTGTCTGAGGATTATTCGGCGTTACCCTTGGACAGCGTAGATTTGAAGGTCTCTTGCTAAGGGGATGTTCTACACTCAGGCTCTTTCTTGCTTCCGTGCTGTATTCTGGGTCACGGGAAGGGAATTACTTGCTCTTTGGAGATTATGAGCCTTAGAGTTGTAGTAGTGCTTAGATAAAATTGGAAACAGGATGCTTCATCCTTCTGTCTAACACCAGGGTCAAGTTGTGCGTACATTCGACTGTGTTGCACTCTGTCCTGCTTGGGATTTGGCTAGTATTTCCAGTCTGATTGAGATTTCCAAATTCTGCACCTTAGAATTAGGAGCGATTTAATAAGAGCTAGGCTCTTTGGAGCTCGTTTTTTGGTGCAGACTGAGAAGTAAGGATAGGGACAGTGATAAAATGCTGCAGAAATAATGTTCATGGATTCCATTATTTTTCAGAATATTGTACGACAGTAACTTGGCACTAAGGGCTGAACCCTAGGAACTCAGTCGGAATCAGGCTGAGCAAAAGAAAAGGGCGTGAAATTGTCATAACACATGAGAACAGCGCATGTTAGCTTGGAAAGCACAGTTTAAAGTGAAGTTCTATGAAGGAGTCTCCATTTCTCTCTTCACTTACCTCTAACCATACACATTCAGACTGTAGTACTGCTGATGCTGCTGTACAATGAAAATTTAAAATCAGTGAGAGAATAGAAATAGAAGATCGCTTTAGTTTGGAGCAAAGTGGCATATGGCAGGCCTGCGTGTGTTAGGCAACACTGCATTTGTCAAAAGACCGAGTCAGGGTCACCTAGAATGACTGTAACCTGTAACCAATAGTCCATTATTTTAAAAATAGATGGCACATAAAAATGAAAAATAAGGAGCCTGTCAGTCTTCCCTTTGAATTCACATTAATAAGGAATACTATCCTTACTGAAGGTTCCATGTGGGGCTATAAGGAAAAAAAAATTGGGTAAATTTTATGTGCATGTGTGTTTTGATTTTCTTTATAGTATCCAACCTTTAAATATGATGTCTTTGTCCACAACAATTAAAGAGTGAGTACCAAGGATCCTGGGAGCTGTCCAGTGTAGCATTAGGGAGACTTAGGCATTAGGAGAGGGACAAAATGACCTTTCTATTTGGTGAAGTTAAATCCGTACTCTGTCAAACTTTTGATAAGCCAAGTTGATATCAACCTTTCAGAAAGACAGTTGGCAATACATATGAACAGCCTTTAAAGTGGTCATACTCTTTGACAAAATCTTAAGGCATCAGTCCTAAATGTGGCAAGTTTTAGCTCACTGATTTGCATGGAAATAATTGCACTATTGTTGGTCATTTAGGATAAGTAAACCATGAATACTATTAATAATATGGAAAGATCTGTAATATACAATACCTATGGTAGTATAGCTGTGTAAAAATGGGAAAATCCATGCTTAGACAATGAACACAGGAATGAGTTTGTTTGTTTTTTTTTTTAAAGGCAAAAAAAAAAAAAAGTCAAGTCATAAGTATGAAGACTTAGGCAACTATCCCTAACAGATTCTGGAGGTTGTTGTAATTAGTGTGATATTTTACGCTTATTACATATGAGTATAGTAAGTCATAAAGGTGGCAAATTGCTTGACCTGTATTATATTCAACATTTGTTATTGCTCTTCTACCTTTTTTGATATTGCCCTGTCAAGATGTGTATGAAGAGAGTATAAAGTGCTTTTTGGTAATTCGGAAGAATACTATGACTTATCATATCCCTGAATTCAAAAAGATGGCAGTGTTGTGATACTGAACCAAAAAGAGTGGACACTGAGAATCGTACCATCCAGAGACCCAAAGTGAGTGGAGATTCAATTTGTGACATCTCTGAGTTCTATGTCACTTGTATGTAGGTTGGATTTATGACACAGTCTTCTATCAATGTGTTCTGTGTCTTGATATCCAGAATTTCAGTGACCACATGCTTGAAGGTGTATAAATTTGGAAAGCAAAAAAAAGGACCTGAATGAAAACCTATAAAGGAAAATAAGTTGACAGTAGAATAGGAAAGTGCAAATAATTAAAAACTGGAATAAATGGTGTACAAAGTGGAATTGCAAACCATGTAAAAACTCTTCACAACCATGACAATTTTCTTATAATTAATGCCTAGACAACAGCATTTTAACACATCTCTGTTGTACCGCAAAGAACAAGCATTAACATTTGAGTGAAGTTTCTAAAATCTTCCCCAAATTTGAAACCTCTGCCAAGTCATATAAAACAAGAAGTTTTGATCTAAGGAAAGAGAAACTGCAGAAATCATTGAACTAAGATATTTGAGTTCTAAATTTCCTCCTTGCTTCCTTTCTTCTCTCTTATTAAGAAATATAAACACAATAAGATTTGCGAAGATAAATGTAGCTCACTTTATTACTTGTCTAGTCACCATGTGGGATGTGATGAGGGTGGTAATAATCTTAGCAAATAATACAACTCCATTTAAAATGGTCTGTACTTAAATCACATTGCGTTAAATGGGGACCCGGAAAATGATGATTTTGGTCTTAAATCTCTAGAGATACATACTAGGCTTTTTCTTTTTTTTATGCACACACACAGGAAAAATGCTGAAAACTTGAAATTCTGTATCAAGTTAATTATTTGCCAAATCATATCTTAATGAGTAGATGGTATAATTACAAGAGTTTGAAAGTCACAGAGAGAAATCTGTGAAGTAGACTAATCACATTCATCTGACAAATGATTCAGGATGGGAGAATGTTTGACTCTAAATGTAGAATTTAATGATCTGCAAGGTCTTCAAGTCCGAAGAAACTAATGAACTAGCTTGGCTATTATTAGTCTTCATATGCCATAGTTTTTGTCCTATTATGTAGGTTGTTTTGAGTAATTGTTAGTTAAGTCACTGCTTTCTGAGATTAAAGTTAGAAAAACTGCAGCTAACTAGTACCCCAAAGTCCTACAATTGAATATGAAAGGGCAGTGAAACTATGTCAAACAAATAAACCTGCCTCCTGAATTAAAGGAGCAGATCAAAACCTCAGCTGCTTGTAAACGTGCATGCCTTCCAAGACGCTCCCAGCTCAGTCTCTACATGGACATCTCCGTGCACTGAGGCCAGATCTTCAATGTTGGGGATCTGGAAGATCAGCCATTAAGGAAAATAATTCTTCTACACACTCTACTTTGAAAGGAGCACAGACTTAACAATAGAAAGACTAGATAGAATTTATGGTGAAACTGAAGTATAATTAGACAATTGAATTAACCATCTCTTTCCTCTCTCTCTCTCCTTCTCTTCCAACACTCTGTCACTTTCTATGTATCCCAAACATTTTCGTAATTGGAGCATGGGGGGTGGGGGTAGACCCAGTACTTTTACTGGCATCAGCCCTCAAATTTGGACTGAATGTGTTCCTCATCAGATATCATCAGCGTCTCCTCCTCACCATGTGCCAATATTTTTATTTTCTAGATTATTCAGGACAGAATATTCAAGCACATATCACGTAACAGTTTAATATGGAACAAACATCCTGGGGGATTGTTCGTCCTACCACAGTATTCGTCTTATCTGGGAGATTTCCCTTACTACTATGCTAATTTAGGTAAGTGAATGCCTTCCCCAGAGCTATTCTGGTTTACCCTCCAGAGGTTTTCTAGAACTCAAGTCCCTCAATTTTTTGATTCCATCTCAGCACTTTGTAACACCTTGTGTTGGAGACTGCTTTCTGGAGCCCTGTCCTAAATGGTTTATCAAGGTCATGAATTATAAATCCAGCAGAGCCTTGCAAAGTGAAAAACTCATTCCTGATCTGAGCCGCTGTTCTTTACATTTAGTAGAGTCGTTGCTTTTTAAGAAGAAGGCTCCCCAAATTACAGATCATTCTGATCACAACAGTCTAAGTAATCTAAGTGAAAGTTGCTCAGTCGTGTCCTACTCTTTTGCTACCCCATGGACTGTAGCCTGCCAGTCTCCTCTGTCCATGGAATTCTCCAGACCAGAATACTGGAGTGTTTTGCCATTCCTTGCTGCAGGGGAATCTTCCCAACCCAAGGATCAAACCCGGGTCTCCTGCATTGCAGGTGGATGTTTTACTGTCTGAGCCACCAAGAAAACCCCAACATGACAATGAGTTTGCTATAATTTTGAGTCTTATCATGTATAAAATGAATCTAAGAGGGCTCTTCCTACATTTTCTTTTTCTCCACAATCCTAACTTCTTTGTCTCAGATCAAAGAAAAACCAAACTAATAAAGGGAAAGGGAAAAGATTTAAGAATATAGGACAAAGGACAAACTTATTCACTTCATTCTGCTCCTCTTCTGTGCCGTGTTAATGCAGTGCTAGGTGGTAGGAATAAAAAGTCAAAGGAGATATAAGCTCTGCTCTCAAGAAGCTTTTGTGCTCAGTCGCCCAGTCGTGTCCTGCTCTTTGCAAACTCATGGACTGTATAGCCCACCAGGGTCATCTGTCTATGGAATTTTCCAGTCAAGAATGTTGGAGTGGCTTGCCATTTCCTTCTCCAGGCAACTTTTACGCTGGTCATATAAGGAAAAGGAAACAGGCCGAGAGATGAAGCTTTACAAAAGGCTGCCATTATCGCCATAGACATTCATGTATTGGGCTGGCCAAAAAGTTCCTTCGGGTTTTTCTGCACCGTCTTACGGAAAAACCTGAACAAACTTTTTGACTGCCCCAGTATTTGGAGCCCCACTTGCTCTAATGTTGGTAACATCTTGGACATTTCCCCTCAGTCACAGTTCCAAATTTGAGAAACCTTGGGATAATAAAGCATGATGTGGTAAAAAGACTCCAGATTTTTGTGTGGAGTTAGTCAAGTTAGCACGTTAGGAATGTGTAAATGTTGCTTCTTAAACCATTACAGGAAAGTCTAAAAGCAGTGGCTTGTCCTTACTGTTAAGGGAATCCCCTGCATCATATTTATTCTTCTTACTTGGCAAAGCCTTAAATGTGTATTTCACTAGTGGGAAAGCTAGTTTCTTTCCAACGTGAAACTGAAGTACTAGTCAGATGATGTAATTTTCTCTGCCAAAAGATCCATATAATTCTTTGAGATATACATTCTGATTCTTACCTTTATCAGTCACTCTCAAAGCTTAACTTCAGTGTCCTTCCACTGTCTTGTTCACATTTAAACTGCTAAAATGTGAAATTAATGAGTCTATACTAATGAAGTTTTTTAAAATTTAATTTGTTATTTTTATTATAATTCATGATGAATTTTGGATTTCACATTTATTCTTTTTCTTTTAAATGTTAAACAAGTTTATTGGCAGCATGACCCCTCCCCTCCAAGATAAAAGCTGTTCTATCATCGATAAATACTGCTTATTCTAATAGTCTAATAAGAGCTCTACCATAGTATTAATGTTTCTTAGTCTGCTTTTCTTTTTTTTTAATTGAACGAAGATTGCTTTATAATATTGGTTTGATTCCTGTCGTACATCAACTTTAATTAGCCATAGGTGTACATATGTCCCCACTAATGAAGTTTTAAGAGGCTTTTAACCTGGCTCCTGTTTCTCAGTGAGTTCTCATGAAAAAACTCATTTGGAGAAGAAGTCATCTCATGGCTTTCTCTTTGGTGGCAGTTGTTATTTTGCACATGTATGATACCTTTCCACCTTGGGCTTCAGAGCACACAGTTGGCAGAGGTCTGAACCACATGCTTTTTCTCTCAGCTGTGTTTTCCTGCTACATAAAGAAGAGATTTCTTGGGAGTAGAGCAGCTTCCACCCCAAAATAATGATGACGGTGACAGTGATGGTGATGATGGTGGTGAGCTCATGCTGAGTACTTGGTGTTTGCAGGTCCTGTTCTAAATGCTCTGTATGCATTAACTCATTAAAATTTGTTCTCATAACAACCCTGTAACTTTGTTGCTGTTGCCATCAGTCCCATTTCACTGCTGTGGAAACACAGAGGGTTAAGTAATGATCCCACCACCACTCAGTGATAGAACTGGGCTTCAGACCTAGACACTTAGGCTCTGGATGTTGGCCTTTTAATCTTGACCACTTGCTGGTTATTATCTGAAATAGTTGTGATCAGGCAAAAGCCCTTCAAAATGGCAGCATAGGAGAAAATATTTGCAAAGCCAGCAACCAACAAGAGATTAATCTCCAAAATATGCAAACAGCTCATGCAGCTCAATATCAAAGAAACAACCCAATCAAAAAGTGGGCAGGAGATCTAAATAATCATTTCTCCAAAGAAGACATACAGATGGCCATAAAGCACATGAAAAGATGCTCAACACCACCAGTTATTAGAGAAATGCAGATCAAAACTGCAATGAGGTATCACCTGACATCAGTCAGAATAGCCATCAGCAAAAAAACCTGCAAACAGTAAATGCTGGAGAGGGTATGGAGAAAAGGGAATCCTCTTACCCTGTTGGTGGGAATGTAAACTGGTACAGCCACTATGGAGAACAGTATGCAGGTCCCTTAAAAAATAAAAAATAGAGATACCATTGTGACCCAGCAATCTTACTCCTGGGCATGTATCTGGAGAAAACCATAATTCAAAAAGATACACACACCCGAGCATTCATGGCAGCAGTATTTACATAGCCCAGACATGGAAGCAACCTAAATGCCCTTTAATTACATCATTGAGAATAAGATATATGCAAATACCCTGGAAGAGCGAGCACATTTACTAAAATCCAGCCTAGGATGTAAGTAACTAGAGTTATACCCTTTCTTGAGTAAAGAGTGGTGAGTAATGTTATGTGTGTGTGTGTATAATTAGACTCTGGGTGCCTAAAAAGCAGAAGGGAGATCAAAGATGTATCCCCGAGGGAGGAAGGAAAAGGCCATCAAAGGAAAAATCTGGAAATGGGCCTTAAACTGTAAATTATCCAGGTCTCTAAACTCAGGCAGCAGTTCACTAGCAGCTTTTCACCTTGTTTTTGTTCTGTCAAGACATAAGAGGCAGAGGAAAAATATGCTAGAAGGGAACATTAGCTGTGGGGTGAGGCGATGGAGCAGAGAGGGATAATTTTCAAAGTCTTGTTTTCAGTGCTTCATTAGGTTGCTCTGCCTTTGCTCTTTCAGGTTTAAAGCCCCCCTCCAAATTCACTGCAGTCATCCACGCAGTGACCCCCCTGGTCTCTCAGTCCCAGCCAGTGTTGAAACTCCTCGTGGCTGCAGCCAAGTCCCAGTACTGTGCCCAGGTAAGTGGGGAGGTGGGGAGGGCTGACCCAGCGTCTGCTCCCTGCCGCTTAGTGGACCAGAGACCCCCACTCCTTCTCTGCTACACACTGGCTCCCGGGGACTCATCTCACGTCCTGCCCTGTTACTCCCCTTTCATTTGTCATGCCTTGTTACTCCCTTTTCATCTGCTTAGAGGTTCTTGGAAGTGAAACTTGGTACACAAAGAGATCTTTGCTCTGGGGTAAAGTGAAATGTATACCAACACTTTTTTTTTTTTTTTAAGATTCCACATGTAAGTAGTACTGGGTATGGTTGGGTATGGTATTTGTATTTCTCTTTCTGACTTTCTTCGCTTAGTATGATAATCTCTAGGTCCATGCATGTTGCTGCAAGTGGCATTATTTCTATTTTTTTTTTTTTTTAAATTTCATGGCCATGTTCCATGGCATGTGGGATCTTAGTTCCCTGACCAAGGATCAAACCCACGCCCCCTGCAGTGGAAGTGAGGAGTCTTAACCACTGAACCACCAGGGGAGTCCCCCAACACACTCTCTAAAGAATATATACACACATTATTTCATCTTTAAGTGTCAAAGTGAAAAATGAACTTTGGAAAGGCCCCTGAAAAGACCCAGAAAACTAAGCTTCAACAGCAGAAACTGACTCGTTGGCGTCAGGAGGCGTCAACTTTTCTTTCACAGCCGCCGTGACTAATTATAAAATTGGGAGCAGAAGATGATATCTATGGTAACAGTGTTTTCCAAATTAGCATTGCTCTCCTACTCTTAACAGTGGTTTTTCTGAATTGTAAATTACACGAGAAGGTTTACATATGAGAAAAGAATGGAGTCACGTTGAAGTCTGCATTTGGGGGCTAAACACATTTATTGGCAATAATAAGGTCACAGGAAATAAGCTGCCATCCTGGAGAATCCAAAACATGAGCTCATGCCAGTCGGATCTTGAATTCTCTTCCTTCTCCCACATTGCCTGCTGTAGTGCAAGTTCAGAGCAGATGTTCAGTGTGCATTTTTCTTTAGTTTGATCAAGGCTGTTATCTTCCTCGTCATCATAAGACATCAGAATTTAGAAAACCACTTTTTTAAGAGCCAACAACCCTGCCATGACTTCTTTCCTCCTCAGCCTTCTCCTACCCTCTTGACATAGGGTTTATTAGGTTACCCTTCTTGTCCCCTCTCTCTGGTTGTTAGAGTGATGGGGTTCTGAGGGTTGTACGGGAGTAGACTCACTTAAAAAAAATTTTTTTTTGGCATATAGTTGTTTTACAGTGTTATGTTAGTTTCAGGTGTACTGAGTGTAGTGGACTCACTTTAAATTCAGTTTTGAGGTCTGCCTCTCTGCCTTGCTTAGAACACCATCTTCTCTTTCTCTCTCTCTCTGTCTTTAAGAAGAAATGTCGGGTTGGAAGCCTATGTAAATCCAGCCTTACCAAGCCATCTGATGACCCCTTGTCCCTTTCAGATTATAGTTCTATGGAATTGTGACAAGCCCCTTCCAGCCAAACACCGCTGGCCTGCCACTTCCGTGCCTGTCATTGTCATTGAAGGAGAAAGCAAGGTAGGACCCGAGGAACTTCACTGTGGAATCAGCATGGAATCTTCATTTCTGCAATGGGGCACCTGGGTGTTGGCCTTTGCCATCTTCCTCCTGCCCCTGGGAGGTGATGGCCCTGGACTACGTTTCCAAAACTATACCTGTCTCTGATTGTCCTCCACTTTGACAGCCATGGGCTTTTTTTTTTTTTCTAATTTTTTTGTTGGAGTATAGATGATTTACAATTGTGTTACTTTCTGCTGTATGGCAAAGTGAGTCAGTTATACATATAGGTACATATACATATGTATATATGTGTATATATATATAAGAATCTTTTTTAGATTCTTTTCCCATGTAGGTCATTATAGAGTGTTGAGTAGTATTCCCGTGCTATACATAGGTCCTTATTCGTTATCTATTTTTTAAATTTATTTTTAGTTGGAGGATAATTGCTTTACAATGTTGTATTGGTTTCTGCCGTACAACATGAATCAGCTGTAAGTATACATATATCCTCTCCCTCTTAAGCCTCCCTCCCATCCCTCTAGGTCATCACAGAGCACCAAGTTTATTAAAGTATAGTTGATTTGGGCTTCCCTGGTGGCTCAGTTGGTAAAGAATTTGCCTGCAATGTGGGAGACCTCAGTTCGATCACTGAGTTGGGAAGATCCCAACATGGCATGGCAACCCACTCCAGTATTCTTGCCTGGAGAATCCCATGGACAGAGGAGCCTGGCGGGCTGCAGTCCATGGGGTCACAGAGTCAGACATGACTGAGTGACTAAGCACAGCACACATAGTTGATTTACACTGTTGTGTAATTTCTGTTGTACAGCAAAATGACTCAGTTACACACACATACACACACATACTCTTTTTCATATTCTTTCCCATTATGGCTTATCACAGGATATTGAGTATAGTTCCCAGTACTATGCAGTAGAACCTTGTTGTTTATCCAACCTATTTATCCTATTTATAATAGCTTGCATCTGCTAATGCCAAACTCTTCAATCTTTCCCTCTCCCACTGCCCCCCAACCTCTGGACATCTACAAGTCTGTTCTCTATATCTTAGTCTGTTTCTGTTTTGTAGATAAGTTCATTTGCATTATATTTTAGATTCCACAAATAATTGATATCATATGGTATTTATCTTCTCTTTCTGAGTTACTTTGCTTAGTATGATATTCTCTAGGTTCATCAGTGTTGCTGCAAATGGAATTATTTCGTTCATTTTCATGGCTGAGTAATATTCCATTGTATATATGTACCACATCTTCATCTACTCATCTGTTGATAGACATTTAGGTTGTTTCCATGTCTTGCCTGTTCTGAATGGTGCTGCTATGAACATAGGGGTGCATATTTCTTTTGAATTATAGTTCTTCCTGGGAATATGCCTAGAAATGGGATTGCTGGATCATATGGCAACCCCCTTTTTAGCTTTTTGAATAACTACCATACTGTTTTCCACTGTGACAGCCATAGGCTTTTGAGCCAGGAAATTCTAGGTCTTAATACTAACTCTTTAGGAGATATGTGACCCTGTCTGTACTTTCCTTCTCTGAGCTTCAGTTTCCTCATCCACAAAATGGAAATAATAATACCTACCACATGGATAGCTATTAGGAGTAAATGAATTCAAGACCTGGCAAAAGTAATCTTTCTGGAAATGATGAGGATGAAGAAGAGTTGGTGGTGGTGATGCATGAGCTGATTAACGCATTGCTTAGCTGATTAATCTGAATTAGTTATATCAATGAAAGTAGTGGTTCTTCCTCACATCGATCTTAAAAAAGGTATCTCCACCTTAATGTTTGCTTTGAGGTCTCCGTCAGAGACTCTCAGGAGGGCTGGTTGCCTGGCTGGCCCCCTGGTTCCATTCTCCAGCTCATTTTGCCTAGAACAGAATGATCTTCTTAATCATCTCATAGCCCTTAAGGGACTCCTTTTGCTAATGTTTTCAATTAACATCAGACGCTGTGTACAATCTGGCCTTTGCTGGCCCTGCCAGTCTCCTCTCTCATTGCTTTTCCTTTACGGACTTGATCATTCACGGTTTACTGCACTGTGTCTCTTCCCACCTCTAACGGTGGTCTTTCCCATTTGCTGTAGGTCTTGACCATCCTTCCTTCAACTCTTCATCTGTGTTGTCGAAATTTCCATATATTCTTTAAGCCCACGCTGCCTCCTCTCTGAAATGTCTTCTGTTTGTGGCAGCCAGAGACGAGTTCTCTTTCTCAAGCTTCTGCTTTCTTGTAGCTCTTATCCATTGTGAAGAAATTTGTTGCTGTTGTTGTTCGGTCACCAAGTCACGTCCAGCTCTTTGCTACCCCCATGGACTGTAGCACACCAGGCTTCCCTGTCCTTGACCATCTCCCAGAGTTTGCCCAAGTTCATGTCCATCGAATCAGTGCTGCCATCCTACCATCTCATCCTCTGTCACCCACTTCTCCTTCTGAAGAAATTAGTCTCTATTAAATGAAATTTAATAGAAATTAGTCTCTATTAAATGGCACTGAGGTTGTCATCTAAGAGACTTCTCCTGTTGGTCCCCAAAGACTTAGGTTGTGAGAGATTGTCTCATGCTAAGTAAAATATCCTTGAGCCAGGATAAGAATTATCAATGTATTAAGTTGCACCATTTGAAATCCTCATTTGAGTTGCCACAGTGACCGTTTCATGTAGTTCAGCAGGATGCAGGGAGGACTGCAACTGTCATGTGGACAAGATGATCCATGCATTGTCTATTCAGTCCCAGTGTAGGCTGCCTACTGTATGCTGGACACTGTGCAACATGTGGGAACACAATGGGGAAGGTGACAGATACAGTCACACCCTTCCAAGGGCTGGGGTCAAGCATTGTGGTTATCAGAGAGCTGCTTGATAAGCGTTAAATGAGGAAAGAGAGGGATTAATCACATGCCTCTTGGCATCAGGTTTACTTACCTTTCTGAATCCATCTCACCCATAGGTGTGGTTTCACAAAGGGTCTGGGACACAAAAGTTTCCTGCCTGCAATCCCAGTTGCAATGCCTGAGGCCCTGCACAGTGCTCACATGGATGCTTTTCACTTTTCACTTGGGAATTTTTTATGTTTTGTTTTTTATGTTTCCACGGGTAGCTAGAACTCCTTCTGGTAGGTAGGTCTTTCTTCGACTATGTCAGGATATTCAAACAAGATCCATTCTGTGTGACTGACTGGGAGCCATTCTGACTCCTATGGTTAATCAGTATGCATTTTTATGCTCAAACTCATTGATTGATTTTATATTCTTACTCCCAGCTAGTAGCCCCAGTTTCTTTATTTCTAAGATGATGATAATAACAGTACCTTTCCTGTAGGGTTTATCAGATGTGTCTTATAAAATACCTCCCACTCTCCCAGCCATATTTCTGTCTGGACTGCTGGCCATTTGTTGAGTCCTAGCCTTGACAGAGGAACCTGGCGGGCTACAGTCCATAGGGTCGCAAAGAGTCAGACACGACTGAGCGACTAACGTTTCATTTTTCAACCTTGACTTTGGCCAGTGACTCCAGTAGGTCATGTGGTTCCTTTGCCCTCACTGTCACTACCCTGGGACTGTGCATGCGTGTGTGTGTATGTGCATGCTAAGTCACTTCAGTCATGTCCGACTCTGTGCTACCTTGTAGACTGAAGCCCGCCAGGCTCCTCTGTTCATGGGATTCTCCAGGTGAGAATACTGGAGTGGGTAGCCAGGCCCTTCTCCAGGGGATCTTCCCCACCCAGGGACTGAACCTGTGTCTCCTGCGGATCCTACATTGCAGGTGGATTCTTTACCACTGAGCTACTGGGAAGCCCCACCCTGGGCCTGTACCACTTAGTAAAGCATTTGCCCTCAAGTCTTCCTTAGACTCTGTATTTTAGGGCACCTGGGCTAAGACTTGGGCTCATTTTGAAGAAGAAATATGATACTGTATTACAGGTGCTCAGCCCTGTAATACACTCGGCATTCGATAAATGTCAGCTCCTTTTCTAAGGGGATGTTGTAAATTGATGGTTTGTCTTATGGGCTGTGGGGTCAGACTTCCTTTTTTGTGACCTCAGGCACATTATTTAACTCTCTGTGCCTCAACCCTCCCCTTCAGTAAATGGAAGAAATCCTAACACCTAACTGGTTAGCTAAAAGAATCACATAGTTTGATACTGTACCTATAAATGTACGTACAAAGTGGGTATACATGGTAGGTGCTTGATAAATGTCAGTAATTCTTGTGCTTTGTATAATTACTTACAAGCATTTCTTAGCTTCCCCACTGGACAGGGAACTTTTTTTCTTTTTAATATTTATTTATTTGTTTAGCTGCGTCAGGTCTTAGTTGGGGCATGTGGGATCTTTCGCTGCAGTGTACAGGCTTCTCTCTAGTTGGGGCATGTGGGTTAGGTAGTTGGGGCACACAGGCTTAGTTGCCCTGTGGCATGTGGGATCTTGGTTTCCCAATCAGGGATCCAACCTGCATCCCCTGCATTGGCGGGCAAATTTTAAGCACTGAACCACCTGGGAAGTCCTGATAGGGAACTTCTTGAGCCTTTGTCATTTCCTAGTCATGTTTGTTCGTTCTAGAAGGGCTTGGGCTCTTATGGTAGCTAAATATTTCTTAAACAAGTTAACAAGGGAAACACAGCTTACTCTGGATTGACTTTGTAAGTGCATGCTCCTTTCATGCTAATTCATGGAGCTTTTGGGACTCCAGGGTATTTGAGAAAGAGCCTCTAGTTTCTACACTAGAATTTGGAAGTGGCTGGCTTATGGGCCCTTAACTTTTGTTGATGAAGCAGGTTCAGAAAAAAGAAATGGATTCTTTTAAACCCAGTGGTTGGGCCCATAACAGGGGAAGGACGTCATATGTCCTTCTCATTCCCCATTTTAAATTTCCATGTCTAGCCTTGAGTTTAAAATTGATGTGTTGGCTGCTTTGGCTGGGAAATTCTATTTTGAATTTATAGGCCTTGTCTTTGCAGCTCTTCCCCTGTAGGCTTAACAAGGGAAAGGTCAGGGCATCGCTAAGCTGGCAACTAATGGCTTCTGCTTTAGTCAATGGACAAGGAAACAGTGTCAGGAGAATTGCTTCAGGCTGAGGTTTCTGAGCCCTGTGCATACTGGGTTGCTGATTGCTTTTGTATTTTATTTTATTCTGAAAGCCTGAGTGGGGGGGGGGAACAAAAAACACTTGACCCAGTTGACAGATGTGTAAGAGCAGAGCCTGGAGCCATTTATGCTGTAGATGTGTCCCTTGAGCTCCTAGAGGTGGGTTCTGGTGGACATTTTCCATCCTTTAATGTCCTAAGCCCTCCAATAGCTTCACAGACTTATAAACCGCCTCTGAGACAAGCCTTGTGGATGAGCTGGCTTCCTGATGTAAATACAGCTTGGGCTTCTTTGGGAGGGGCGGGTGGGTGCAGGTGTTCTCGGGTTTGTGGAGAGCTCACCCTTGGCAGCCAGACCAAGTGCCCCCTTTTCCCTTTGCCTCCAGCACCTAACTGCTTCCTTCCCTGGCCCTCATGCCTGAAAGTTGATGGCAAGTGTTTTCTTTCTCTGTCTGCAAATATGAACTGGGAGGGGATGACATAACAGTTAATGTGCCTTTCAGAGGAGGGTGGTGAACGTGAGATCGGCATGTGGGCTCCGTGTTCTCTTGGTCCTTTCAACCTCAAGACAGATAGAGTGTAGCAACTGAAGTGTGCTGTAGCAGGGGGCCCCAACATCCGGAATCTAATGCCAGATGATCTGAGGTGGAGCTGATGTAATCATACTAGAAATAAAGTACACAGTAAATGGAATTGTGCTTGAATCATCCCGAAACCATCCCCACTACCACCACCACCACTGGCTTGTGGAAAAGCTATCTTCCATGAAAACTTCCCTGGTGCCAAAAATGTTGGGGACCACTGCCTAGGATCGCGACGGCCAGATGGAATGTTGAGAGCAAGACACAACCTTTCTGTACCTTAGTTTTCTTATGTATACAATGGGGTTGTTATAAAGATGAAATAAGAACTTGAAACATTCCTCGGCACATAGTAAATGTTTAAAAAATGTTGGTTTTTCTTATATCATCATTCCCATTAGTTATTCTGTGGAAACCTTAGCACAGTGGTATAAGCTGTAACTGTCGTAGGGTAGTCTCTTTGGTCTCAATTTTCCAACTGATCCCCCAGATCCTCACAACATACACATGCACACACATACACATATAGAAACACACATATACTCACCTCACCATGCCTTATCCTGGAACTGCCCAAATCTTATTCGTATACCAGCTTTACAGTTTTCCTTAATCCATGGACCACATGTTCTATTGTTTATTTAATATTTTTCTTTAAGTCAGCTTACTTTTCAATTTAATGAAATTATCTTTAAGTAACTCTACTACTACCTCTTATTGCTGTAGCTATTAATATATATGTTTACATATTTTTGCTTCTCTGAGCTAAAATGAAGACTAGAAAATTTTAAATATTTGTCTCTGCACCTCCTAAAATGACCTGGTGGCCATCAAGTGGCGTGTGTCCCATGCTTGGAATCACTGCTCCCTCTATCCACTCTTTCCTGGCCTCAGGGCACTGGCTCTCCACTCTGTGCCTTTGCATCTACTGAGCCCTCTGTGAGCCTTCATTTCTATTTACACTCGGTGGATTCCTGGCTATCAGGGTCACTTCTCCGAGGTCTTCGTTGCTTTTCCAAGCAGCTGGTTACTGCATCCTCCAATTTCCTGGGATTTCTCATAGCAGGCCAAGACTGATGATCTTCATCTTGGTCTTGGTCATCTTGGTCACCCTGCAGACTGTGAACTCCTCCAAGACAGAGGGTGTATCTTACTTACCTCTGACCTCCCTGTGACTGGCAAGGTGTCTGTACACAGTAGGTGCCCAGTAATGGTGGAACCAGTGAATCTGCACTGATGGGAAATGGAAGCCTTTTATGTTGAGGGGTGACATGGTGGTTGAGCATCCTTTGTGAAGGTGAGGATGCAGGGGGGGATTTCTCCTCAAAACAAGACTCTCCATTTACATCTCTTTTCCCGATTCCTTCCCTCCTGCCTGCCCCACCCCCCTCCCACCTCCCAGGTGATGAGCAGCCGTTTCCTGCCCTATGACAACATCATCACAGATGCTGTGCTCAGCCTTGACGAGGACACCGTGCTTTCAACCACAGAGGTAAGCAGCCTCTCGGGAGGGGTGGCGGGCCCTACAGGCAGTCACCTCAAACCTCAGGGTGTTCTCACCTCCTCTGCCCTTGCCTTGGCCAAGCCCAAAACATTTTCAGAACTTCCTGCAGAGTGGGTTGAATCAACCCCGATGAGGGCATTTTTCCCTTGTTTCCTCTGCTAATTGGCTCCTCATTTGCCAGGTTGTACCTCACCTCACCCTCCTGTCTGCCCTCCTGTTTTTAGATTTGTTTTTAAAAGGTGTGGGCAGGTGTGCAGAGGGACCCAGAGGAGGTGGGTGGAGGCGCCTGTTTGGTATTTTCTTGAAACCACACCATCCAGAGCGCCCATCTTTCATGATCCTCCTACTGCCGTGCGGGCGTGTGTGGCCTCTGTTGGGGAACACTATTTCTGGGTTCTAAAGGCAGCTTTTCCGTCTTGGTTGGAAATGCACATTTTCTTTCACCCACGCAAGAGCAAACAGTTTCACTTGAAGGCTGAGATGGAGATCCCTGCCTTTTCAGATGTTCAGGTGTTTGTGCCAAAAATAAGATTGCACAGAGCCACGTGTGAGGGGGAGAGAGAGAGAAGGTGAAAGATAGATATGATAGAAAACCAATTTTTACAACTCGAATGAGTATTGATCTCTGAAACTTCACTTAAAACCAAAGAGGGGACCAAAGACAGTTACACAAAAATGTAACAGGTAGGAAATACATCATTCAGGGTAGCTGCTAAAAAGCGTGGAGACTTAGCTATTCACCCCATTCCCCTTCTTTTATTCCTTTTTATTCGTAGGAATAATTTTATTGATATATTATCTTCTTAATGTAAACATCAACACTTAGCAGCAGACATTTTCCTGGGTGCCAGTCTGATTCTAACGGCCTGCTGCCCCCATACCCAAGACTTATGTTAACCTGGGCTGTTGGTTTCTGCTGCTCTTCAAATTCCATGGATGTTCCCAGTTTCCATCCAATGGAGTTGAGCAAATGTTTTGTGGAAGGGCAACCAAAATCACCCCTTGGGACACATGCCCTGGGTCGTATCCTTTTTATGCAGGTCTGCCTTAGATCCTTTCTATGCAGCTCAAGCCCTGTAAATGAGTGATCCTGGGGAGATGCGTGCTTCAAGGATTAAAAGTGTGAACACACAGCCAACTGTGTCATGTGTGAGGCTGCAGGAGAAAGATGGGGTGAGGTGGGGGTGGGGAGAATGGAGAAAAGATGCTTCATGTTCAAAGGGAATGACAGTGATGGAATGCAGGGAATGCGACACTCCAGCTTGCGTTTTTCTGCCGTTTTTCTGCCGCTTCCTTCAAAGGAAGCTGGCATCCCCGGTGCACATTCATTCAACAAGTATTTATGGAGGGCTGGCTTTGTTCTAGTCCCCGTGCCAGGTACTTTGATTACACAGTTCCTGCCTGGAGCCAGCAGAGTCCTGGCAGCAAACAGAATCCATATCACGTGATTCAAACGAAGGGATAGAAGATGACTACGGGATGGGGTTAAAGGACCCCATCCCCCATCTGGGGAGTGGTGAGAGCAGGAAGCAGCTTCCACTTCTACACCTAAAGGAGTGAAGGAAGGGAATAGTGTTTCCAGAGTCCCTGAGAACAACTCCCCTGGTGGCACAGTAGTAAAGAATCCACCTGCCAATGCAGGAGACGCGGGTTCAATCCCTGGGTTGGAAAGATCTCCTAGAGTAAGAAGTGGCTACCCACTCCAGTATTCTTGCCTGGAAGATCCCATAGACAGGGGAGCCTGGAGGGCTACAGCTCACAGGATTGCAAAAGAGTCAAACATGATTTAGTAACTAAACAACAACAACAGCAGTCCCTGAGAGGAGGAATGGAAAAGAAGAGGCCATCCTGCAAGAACTATGACCGTGGAGGGACGTGGCACCTGCCAGGACTCTGGTGCCAAAGCCCGGGCTTGCGGGGAGAGCAGAGAAGAAATACTGCCCTGCCTCTGTCCCACCTAATTTTCCTACCAACGACTACCATTGACCTAACCCAAGCAGCCAGCGAGGAAGCCCATGCTGTGCAGTCCATAGAGTTCTATTGTCTCAGGCGTAGGGCATGGCAAGAAGGATGGAGAGTGTATCTTGGCAAGCAGACAGAAGAAAGACAGGACACTGTCACGGCGGAATGGATAGTCAAGACCACAGCACACACCTAAATCGTTACCCTGGGACCAGAAGTATCGATTCGCCTCTCGTCCTCCCCTGGACACGAGGCCGTTGATCTCATGCTAGGACTTGTTTCCCCCTGCCCCACGGTGAAATAACTTCCAGCTGCCATGATGGGTCCACGTGCTAGTGGATATCTTTTCAAAGAACAGCAGTTCCAGCCTCTCAGTGCACGCCAGGAAGAGCATGTGTTGTATGTGGAGCAATGAGAAGTCAACTTGGCTTGAACATGAGATGTAAATTTAAGAGGCTGGCCCTCTGGTTTACTTTGTGACTGATCAGTAGCGCAATTGTGTTGCCCAACATGGTGGAGGACAAAGATTTCTGTTTTCTCTTTTAGGTGAATAGATGTTGGTTCATTTTATTTCCTCTCTAAGAATCCTTAGCTTGTTTAAATGCCTCTCTGTGGTATTAAGGATAGATTTTTAAACAGCGTCCTATAAAGGGTATTAGACAGAGTTGGTTTATAGTTATTTACATTTATCTGGATTGCTGCACACTCTCAAAAGAAAACAGATGTTGGTTTTTAAGAGAAGAGGGCATAAGCTGACCTTTGCCTCCTTTGATGTGTTAATGAGCAGCCTGAAAAGAAAACTATCACAAGCATCATAGTTTTATCGGAATTCACTTTTGAGTTGCTTTGAAATGACTTGAAACGGCTTTGAGATAGGAAGGAATTCCTGTGATGAAAACACCCCATTGGGTTCTATAGTAGTTGCCAGTGTCTGTGTCTCCCTTTCAAAGGATAATGGAAAACCCGAAAGAGTGCTGACAGTCGGGCTGTTTCTTTGCTGACGGACTGCATAATTCACTGTCCCACCAGTTGGCACCATTAGTCGTGAATGCCAGTGACGATGTGCAGATTTTCACAACCTGATTTCTATTTTCTGACAAGTACTGTCCACTCACCTGCTGTATTTTAACTTTGAGGTACCCCTCACCCCACCATACTTTCTTGATATATATCCTAACCCCCTGCTTCCCCCTCCCATGGCTTCCCCGATGGCTCAGTGGTAAAAAATCTGCCTGCAATGCAGAAGACGCAGAGACACAGGTTCAATCCCTGGGTCGGGAAGATTCCCTGGAGGAGGGCATGGCAACCCACTCCAGTGTTCTTGCCTGGAGAACCCATGGACAGAGGAGCCTGGTAGGCTACCGACCATAGATAGGGTTGCTGAGTCAGACATGACTGAAGCTACTGAGCATGCATGCACAAGCTATATTGTTAAGGCTTTCATATCTTGAGTCAGGGCACCAGACTAAATTCTTCATAAAATTTTAAATTCATGGCTGTTTACAAAAATTGTGTCTTCTAACTAAGCCCCAAGAATTCAGAGAAAAAAAAGACTCTTGCAGATCACTCAGACCACTGTTTCCTAAAGCTAGGATTTCACTGACCTGTTTACCTAGAATGGTGCTTAAAAACAAACAAAAAAAAGAAGTATCGGCAGTTTAAAGAAAAATACTAAGTCATTAAATGTATATTATGGTGGGAATGTGGCAAAAGAAGCGACAACGGTAATGAATATGGTGAAAGCTTGGGAAATACTCATCTTTAGGCTTATTCGCTTTGTCTTATAATTGAGGTAAAATTCACAAAGCATAAAATTAACCATCTTCAAGTGGTATTTAGTACCTTCCCATGTTATACACTTACCTCTACCTCATCCTGAAACATTTTCATTATCCAAAAGGGACACCCCGTAGACAATAATCCGTCACTCCCTGTCCTCTGGAGCCACCAGTCTGTTCTCTGTCTCTGTGGATTTGCTTCCCCTGGACCCTTGATGTAAATGGAATCACACAATATGGGGCCTTTTGTATGTGGCTTCTTGCATTCAACATAATGTTTTCAAGGTCCATCCATGTGGTAGCACACATCAGTCCTTCATTCCTTTTTAGTGCTAAGTAATATTCCACTGAATGGCTATACCATATTTGGCATATTTATTCATGAGTTGATGGCATTTGGGTCATTTCCACTTCAGGGCTGTTGTGAACAGTTATTTGCTCTGCCTTCTTTTTTTTTTTGACTGCACCTTGTGGCTTGTGGTATCTTAGTTCCCTGACCAGGGATTGAACCCTCACCCTCAGCAATGAAAGCACAAGAGTCTTAACCACTGGACTCCCAGGGAATTCCCAACTTCTCTGCTTTTAAACCCCTGGGAGGTCAGGAATTGGACTTGCCCGCATCACTCAGCCACCATCACAATGCCAAGGCTTGAACTATATGTGGAATATATGAAATTTCCATTTGTTTTACTTATAGGGAAAAGGTTGTTGATGGATGTGTAACCTGTATAAGAGAAATTGTTTTCCATGCTGTAGCAACAGAGCTAAAAGTGACGCTATGCTAACAGTGTACACTGAACCTGAAACCAGATGGCTTGAGTTCACATCTTGACTCTGCCACTTACTAACACAGAAAAATTACTTGAACCTCCATATCCTTAGCTTCCCCCGCTCTATAAACTGGAGACTATAAAATTACCTACTTCTCAGGGTTATCGTGAGGATTAAACAAGTTAAAATATGTAAGTACCTGTAACCATACCTGTCGTATTATAAGCATTACACAATTATGAGCATTTCTGTTACTTTTTTTTAGACTTTCTGCGTTTTATTATTCATCAAATAATCATGGAAAGTCAGAAGTGAGTGCACACATTTGAGAACCGACTGTTCATTTGCTAACTACAAATGTTTGTAGCAGGTTCAGAAGTACCTGCTTTGGGTAATTTTGAAGACTAGGAAGTCATTTCACTGCATTTCCTTTAAAATAATCCCATGGCTTTATTTGGCCTTGTCCCCACTTATTCCTAGTGATTTTTCACTGTGGATGCATTTCTAAATTTCCCTTGCATTGAGCATCTTCACACCTGAGAAGCCTGAATTACTGCTCTTGATGATACCTGCTCTTATTCCTGTTAGAACTTGTGTGCTTTTTAAACATCTTTTCTCTGGCTTTTAAGTGGATGCCTTGATTTTAGTCACTATGGCTTTGCTGCGTGCTGGTAATGTTACATGCTATATATTCATATGCTGGATGTATATAGAAAATCTGCTCCTGTTTATAAAACAGAAGCGTTTGTTCCTCCCACCCATGAATGGTCACGTGTCCTTTGTAGGGCAGCGGGGGTGGGGGAAGCAACTGATTTTTTTTTTTTTTTTTTAGCTTGAACAGACTGGATTTCTATAGGACATATCCGCCAGTGTTTTGTTTTGGCTTTTTCCTTCTTTTATTTCCGCACTAATCTGAAGTTTCTTTAACAGAAAACATTAAAAATGTGCTTAATTATGGGGCAAAATGTCAAGCAGTCAGTTTAATTTGCTGATGAATACATGGAATTAATGTTTCCCAACAGTCCCGGGATTTCACATTACGAATTAGCAGGGGGAAGGTAATGTTTTGTTGACATTTGTTAACACTGTTGATTGCTTGTTTGGCTTGTGTTCTGCCTGCAGGTGGATTTTGCCTTCACCGTGTGGCAGAGCTTCCCCGAGAGGATTGTGGGGTACCCTGCACGCAGCCATTTCTGGGACAACTCTAAGGAGCGGTGGGGCTACACGTCCAAGTGGACGAACGACTACTCCATGGTGTTGACGGGAGCTGCTATTTACCACAAGTGAGGAGGCTGGACATCATTTTACACTGTTCCTTATATGACTTTCTGGCTGCTGCAGAAATTGGAACTTGGGCCAAGTCTTGTTAACAACCTTAGCGAAAATTAGTCTGCATCCCTGTTTGAGTTTTGTTGATGTGGTTAACATGTGTCTTTGAAACCAGTAAAACCTCTTGGCTTATTGCATCTTTAGAAGTGATGGTAGATCTGCATCTTCAGCAAGTCTGAGATGTGGAGACATCCTCAGAGTGTGTTGAGGGACTGAATGTGTAGAAGAACAACAAAGCAAACACTTCATGGAGCACCGCCCAGCATGGTTCGGGGGCTTCCCTGATGGCTCAGACTGTGAAGAATCCACCTGCAATGTAGGAGATTCCAGGTTTGATCCCTCAGTCAGTAAGATCCCCTGGAAAAGGGCATGGCAACCCATTCCAGTATTCTTGCCTAGAGAATCCCTTGGACAGTGGAGCCTGGTAGGCTATAGTCCATAGAGTCGCAAAAAGTCGGACATGACTGATCAGCTAAGCAAGCACTGTTGTAGGTGCTTGGGATTTACTACTGAATAAAATAGAAAAAATACACAGGTCTTGAATTCTAGCAAGGGGAGATGCAGTATACATAATAATTCTATAGTATGTTAGGACATAAGTTATATAGCAAAAAGTCAGCCAGAGCAGCATAAAGGATGAGGAGTACCAAAAGTAGAGAGGGGGCAGGTTGGGGGATATAGGGTGATCGTCCCTGAGCGAGTGAGATTTGAGAGGAGGACAGGAAGTTAGGCAGGAGAGTACCTGTTGGAAGAGTGCTCTGGTGTGGAGAGCAGCTGGAATAGATGCCCTGAGGCAGGATGCTGGAGGAATGTCCAGAAGATCAGTGTGACCTGAGTGGAGTGAGGGGCAAGCAAGTGAGAGAGATCATGGTAGCCCAGATGCCAGACCCTTCTGTCCAGTATGAGGACTTGACTCTCTTCTAGGTAACATGGGAGCCAGTGGAGGGATGTGAGGAGAGCAGTCTTTCTTATGTTTTAGGCATCCACTGTGAAGGCTGTGATGAGGACAGACTAGAAGGGGGCCAGGGGAGATGCAGGGAAACCTACTAGGAGGTGACTGACCTTGTCTAGACAAGAGATGATGGAGCCTGGATTAGGAAGTGAGCAGCAGAGGTGGGAAGTAGTGATCAGATTGTGGGTGTATTTTCAAGATGCTCCAGCATCATGTCCTGACAGACTGGATATAGAGTTTGATGACTCAGGTTTTTTGATCTGAAGAACTAAAAGGATAGAATAAGCCATCAGTAGAACTGGGGAAGAGTGTAGATGGAACAGGTATTAGGGAAAATGGAGGAGTTCAGTCTTGGGCATGTGAGGACATTGAAAAGAGTGTTTTGAAAAAGGTCTTGGATGGAAATAAACATTTTGGAGCTGTTTGCTTGGATTTGTTCTTTAAAGCCAGGGAACTCACGTAAGATGGCCAAATTCATGAGTGTAGAAGGCTAATGTTCTTGACTAAGTCATTCTTGAAATCTCGACTCCTTAGTAAGGTGAACATACATACCAATCTCACCCTGGCCTTTTTTAGTTAAAAAAGATAGAGAATCCTGTCATCTCGGGGATGGAGTTGGAAATGCATAAAGTATAACTATTTGGGGTGACTGAATCTTGATCTCAAGATTCCACCACTTTCTTCCCATTGCCATCTCTCAGTGAATCTGATTCAGTCAAATGATTTTTCCTAGAAATATGTGCTATCTATGCATGTGTGTGTGCTAAGTCATTTCAGTCATGTTTGACTCTTTGCTGCGCTATGGACTGTAGTCCACCAGGCTCCTTTGTCCATGGGACTCTCTCCAGGCAAGAATACTGGAATGGGTTGGCATTTTCTTCTCCAGGGGATTTTCCCGACCTGGGGATCTAACCTGTGTCTTATCTCCTGCACTGGTAGGTGGGTTCTTTACCACTAGCGCCATTACTTTTGAGCAATATGTGCTATATATACCCCTCCAAAAAAAAATAGTATGGTGAGAAATAATTCAGATTAACTGTGTGTTCTCCATAATGATTGACCACCAGATTACTGGCTCTAACAGTAATGAAATACATGGCTTAGAGGCCCCCAAAATGGAATGATTATATTGTTGGAACCAGAGTTATGGGATAGTATTGAATACAGCCCTGATTAAACCAATAATTAAAATTGTAAAGCAGCTTGTAATGATATGTGTAAGTAACTTCTTTTAGATCTAAGTTTCTAACCAACTAGCCTGATGTTAAAGTTAGGCTGAGCAGACAATATCTGAATCTATGGTTATCTCTGTACCTTGTTTCCTTGTGTGTAAAACAGGGATAATAATAGTACCTACATCACAGGTTCCTTATAAGGATTAAGTGAGGAATTTCTTAGAAGGCACTTTAGAACATTACCTGGTGTACAGTAAGTACCATATAAATGATAATTGTCATTATCATCATCATCCATGATGTGTTTAGGGATTCAAAGAATGGGTATGTGTTTTCTGTCAAAGAAGACCACCTGTTATTATACAGTGATGGCCCCTGCTGATACCTGTCTTTGGTTTTTACAGATATTATCACTACCTTTACACCCATTACCTGCCAACCAGCCTGAAGAACATGGTGGACCAATTGGCCAATTGTGAGGACATACTCATGAATTTCCTGGTGTCTGCTGTGACAAAATTGCCTCCAATCAAAGTGACACAAAAGAAGCAGTATAAGGAGACAATGATGGGACAGGTAAGAGAAGGAGACCTCTCCTCCTTAGCTTTGCTCACTGGTGGCTCAGTCTGCAGTAATGAGGACACACTTTTCTTGTAGGAAGCATAACAAGGAGATACCAGGAAATAAACCACATCTAAAAGCCCTGAGGGAGCATATGTTTGGCACATAACTGGGAAGATGAAAGTGAAGGGTATCTTTATGTCAAGAATATAAAAGCTCTTTAAATTGGTGCAGCCACTATGGAAAAAAGTATGGAGTTTCCTTAAGAAAACTAGAAATAGAGTTACCATATGATCCAGCAATCCCATTCCCGGGCATATTTCCAGAGAAAACTCTAATCTGAAAATACACATGTACCCCAGTGTTCATAGCAGCACTGTTTACAATCGCCAAGATGTGGAAGCAACCTACATGTCCGTCCACAGATGAATGGGTAAAGAAGATCCTTTATACGGTGGAATACTATTCGGTTATGGGAACAAATGAAATAATGCCATTTGCAGCAACATAGATGGAGCTAGAGATTATCATACTAAGTTAAGTAAGCCAGACAGAGAAGGACAGATATCATATGATGTCTCTCATAAGTGGAAGCTGGAAAAAAAAAAAAAGATACAAGTGAACTTATTTACAAAACAGAAACAAACTTCTGGTTACCAGAAGGGATAGTGATGGGGGAGGAAGGATAAATTAGGAGTTTGAGATTAACATATACACTACTTTGTCGTGGACTCTTTTTTTTTCTTTTCTTTCATGTGTAAGAAAATAAGAATGAACTTAGGATCTCAACAGTGTTTCCATTCACAAATGTGAGCGCTTGCTGGGATATAGGGGGTCTGGCCTTTTGAAGATGAGCAGGTCATTCAGAAATAATCTACAGGCTCATCCCAAACAATAGGAGCAAAATGGAGCTCCCTAGGGCTTCTCTGGTGGCTCAGACAGTAAAGAATCTGTCTACAACACAGGAGACCCAGGCTCAGATCCCCTGGAAGAGAATGGCAACCCACGCCAGTATTCTTGCCTGGAGAATTCCATGGACAGAGCCTGGTGGGCTGCAGTTGGTAAGCTGCAGTTGCATCGAGTTGGACATGACTGAGTCACTATCACTTGGAACCGACAACTCTGATATGGACTCAACTGGTCAGCTTAATCTGATCCTGTCTCTGACTTACCAAGCAGAGTTCCTCGAGTACCAATGATAAAGAATGAAGCCTGGGGACTTCGCTGCCAATCCAATGGTTATGACTTCACCTTCCAGTGTAGCGGGTATGGGTTCGATCTCTGGTCAGGGAACTAAAATCCCACATGCCCTATGGCCAAAAACCAAAACATAAAACGGAAACAATATTGTAACAAATTCAATAAAGACTTTTAAAATGGTCCACATCAAAAAAAAAAAAAAAAAACCTGCATTCTGCCCCTTTCTAGCCTTGAACAAACAATTTTAACTTCCTTGAACCTGCTTCCTCATCTGTACAGAGGAAATGTTATTACATGGGTAGATCACTTGATCAGGTTGTTGTGAGGCTCAAATGAGCTCATGAAAACACTTTACAAATAGTGTTTTGTTTGTTGCTTTGCTGCTCCAAGGTAACTTGCTGCTGCTGCTGCTGCTGCTGCTAAGTCGCTTCAGTCGTGTCCGACTCTGTGCGACCCCAGAGACGGCAGCCTACCAGGCTCCCCCATCCCTGGGATTCTCCAGGCAAGAACACTGGAGTGGGTTGCCATTCCCTTCTCCAATGCATGAAAGTGAAAAGTGAAAGTGAAGTCACTCAGTCGTGTCCGACTCTTCACAACCCCATGGACTGCAGCCCACCAGGCTCCTCCGTCCATGGGATTCAACACCTATGTTTACCTTCGATGGTTATTTTCAAGCATGTTGACACTTGTGGTTTTAGAGTGATTCTCACAGCAAAATGTACCTTCCTGTGAAAGTATTTTCTAACAATGTATGAGGATACAAACACATTAAACACACATACATATATATATACATCATTAAATAATTGCCTATTGACATTAGTGAGTGCATGAATTTTTTCTAACATAATTGGGCAGCCCACCTTTTCCTTGTTTTATACAAAGATGATTTTAAAGACATTATGCTTTGTTGATCCATTTAAATTTCAGTGCTGGGGTCATTTACGGCTTTCTTTTAAATCAATGTCAGTCATTTAAATGATCTAAAAATATATAACCAGTCTCAGGGTCAACATGGAGAATGAAGAGATGGCAACCGTCTTTCACTTACCCAGAATCAACCAAGTTCACAGGAGGGCTTTAAAAAATTATCTTTGAAAGCATATACACATTATGAGTCATTGTATTTACCCCCAAGTGCAAAAAGAAGTTTTCTGTTGAGCAACCTCAACAGCTGAAGCTCAGTTGGTAGGTCCTTCATGGCCCAGAGAATGTGTCAGTGCCTGTGAATCTTTGGGACGTTGGGGAACGTGGCAGGTCTGGGGAAAGCATCTGGCGAGGCTGAAAATCCGGACCTGTGCTTGCATCTTCACCAGCTACATGGATGGGGCGGCCATGGTGGCCAGGCCAGACCCAGAGCCCTAACGCATGCCCACTGCGCCCGACTTCGTTTCCCACCGTGTGTCCCTCTCACCTGGCACCCAACTCATCATCTTCCGTGTTTCTCTCCCTTTCCCCAGACCTCTCGGGCTTCCCGCTGGGCTGACCCTGACCACTTTGCCCAGCGACAGAGCTGCATGAATACGTTTGCCAGCTGGTTTGGCTACATGCCGCTGATCCACTCTCAGATGAGGCTGGACCCCGTCCTCTTTAAAGACCAGGTCTCTATTCTGCGGAAGAAATACCGAGACATCGAGCGGCTTTGAGGAACCCGGCCGAGTTGGGGAGGGGCCGCGAGAAGGGCTGGAGGACAGGGTCAGCTGTCTCTCTGCCACGTGCAGGTCTGCTCAGCAGCGGAGCCAGATTGTGCCAAGCATCCAAATAAACTAAGATGAACAGAATGACAGAAAAAAAAAAATGGCCAATGAAAACTCTACTCCTGACTCGGGGGACTGCACAGGACTGCTCCAGATTCACCTCACTGGCTTCTATGTCCCAAGACTAGGTTGTGTACAGTTTAATTATGGAACATTAAATAATTATTTTTGAAATGATTGCTATGCAGGTTTAAACTTTTTTAATGATCAAAACTATTAAAAACCAGAGTTCTTTCTTTAATCAAAATTGTGTTGGTTGTGAATATTTCAAAGCTGCTGCTCCTCACCCCACAAACAGCATTGCTGTGCGTCACCCAGAGTGCCCAAAAGTTACAAAAAGTTCAGACTCCATGGAAAACACCCTGAGTCAGTCTCCCCTGTGTCAAGAAATAGCCAAGCATACCTGAGACAAAGTTCACTCTTCAGCTTTGCCAGTGCAGATTGCTTTTCATTTTGAATTTGCAGATCCATTTGAACTTTTATCTCTAAAATATTGCTGCATGAGAGAAGGTATTATGACCTCCAAGTAGACAGTTCTAACTGAAAACTTTATGTTTGGGAAGTACGTTCATCTTTTTCACTGGGAGAGGTGGGGGAGTTAGTACCAAGAAAACATTAGTGTAATTAAGAAATGTGCAGTTTGCACAAGGAACCATGCAAACAATTCACCAGCATATTAATGAGGTGGAAATACTGACCCATAATAGTTATCCAGTGCTTTTCAGGCAGATGGGCGAGATTACACATTCAGCCACTGACACAAGTCTCCTTAACGCTGGGAAAGGCTTTAGTTTAGAGGCAAAGAAAGAATGAATGTGCTGGTGGCACAAGCAGAAGTCATAAGACAAGTTCTTTCGTGGTTGTGTGACCCAAAGTTTCAGAGTCTTTACTATGAGAAAGAAATGATAATGTCTAAATTCTCAGCACTGAACTTGAGGACTGCTGAGGAGTGTATCTCACCACTGGGACCCTGATACCACTTTTAGCCAAACGTTGTTGTGAGCAAGAATCTGGCAAACAAAATAATCAGGAACAAATGTGAAAGCCATTTTATTTCATTTTAATTTTTAAATCTGTAGTGTGGTTGTGCTTTTTCTTAAAAAGAATATTTCTTTTCCTACAAATGCTGCTTTGGCTTCTGATTATTTTAAAATTGCAACTACAAACTGAATGTGTATATATATACATATATATATATATATATATATATATATATATATATGTATATATATATATATATCCCTAAACTCCAATGTAAAAGATGGAAACTTCTGAGATGAAATGCTTGCTTCTACTTGGAAGAAGCAAGAGAGAACAGAGAAGAGAAGGACCTCTTATGCTAAATAAACAAGAAATACTTTAAATTTTTTTGCCCCTCAACTATCATATATCTCATAAATTTTTTCCAGTATTGGGTGAGAAGAAAGTTTCATCACAGAATTGTGTTCAAATGACTTCAGGTGTCTGGCTTAGGTCAGTGGAAACTGTAAATCCAGGAGACTTTAAACTCATCCTTGTTTTGTAGACATCTGCAAGAGAAAGAGGAACTTGCAGAGAGAATCGAAAGAGGGAGAGAGAGATGACTCAGTATGCTATCTAGTGACAAAGCAAGATCCAGAGCCCACATGTCCTAATTCTGTGTTGTGAATGGTACACAGGCAATGAACTTCAATGAAAGACGGTCTTTTCTCTGCAACCTTGTTACTCAGAAGAGCTCCCTAAATCTCTCATTCAACTTGACCCAGCTCCCATACATATGACTTCTTCTGCATAGTGGATGTGACTATCTCTTAGGTATTTATTGAAAAATAATTCTTAGATTCATGGTACTTGAACTTGTTTCCTTCTATCAGTTCAGTTCAGTTCAGTTCAGTCGCTCAGTCGTGTCCGCCTCTTTGCGACCCCATGAATTGCAGCACGCCAGGCCTTCCTGTCCATCACCAACTCCCGGAGTCCACCCAAACCCATGTCCATCGAGTCAGTGATGCCATCCAACCATCTCATCCTCTGTCGTCCCCTTCTCCTCCTGCCCCCAATCCTACACAGCATTAGGGTCTTTTCCAATGAGTCAACCCTTCGCATGAGGTGGCCAAAGTATTGGAGTTTCAGCTTCAACATCAGACCTTCCAATGAACACCCAGGATTGATCTCTTTTAGGATGGATTGATTGGATCTTCTTGCAGTCCAAGGGACTCTCAAGAGTTCTCCAACACCACAGTTGAAAAGCATCAATTCTGCGGCGCTCGGCTTTCTTCACCGTCCAACTCTCACATCCATACATGACCACTGGAAAAACCATAGCCTTGACTAGACGGACTTTTGTTGGCAAAGTAATGTCTCTGCTTTTAAATATGCTATCTAGGTTGGCCATAACCTTCCTTCCAAAGAGTAAGCGTCTTTTAATTTCATGGCTGCAGTCACCATCAGCAGTGATTCTGGAGCCCAAAAAAATAAAGTCTGACACTGTTTCCCCATCTATTTCCCAGGAAGTGATGGGACCAGATGCCATGATCTTAGTTTTCTGAACGTTGAGCTTTAAGCCAACTTTTTCACTCTCCTCTTTCACCTTCATCAAGAGGCTCTTTAGTTCTTCTTCACTTTCTGCCATAAGGGTGGTGTCATCTGCATATCTGAGGTTATTGATATTTCTCCCAGCAATCTTGATTCCAGCTTGTGTTTCTTCCAGCGCAGCGTTTCTCATGATGTACTCTGCATATAAGTTAAATAAGCAGGGTGACAATATACAGCCTTGACGGACTCCTTTTCCTACTTGGAAGCAGTCTGTTGTTCCATGTCCAGTTCTAACTGTTGCTTCCTGACCTGCATACAGGTTTCTCAAGAGACAGGTCAGATGGTCTGGTATTCCCATCTCTTTCAGAATTTTCCACAGTTTATTGTGATCCACACAGTCAAAGGCTTTGGCATAGTCAATAAAGCAGAAATAGATGTTTTTCTGGAACTCTCTTGCTTTTTCGATGATCCAGCGGATATTGGCAATTTGATCTCTGGTTCCTCTGCCTTTTCTAAAACCAGCTTGAACATCTGGAAGTTCACGGTTCACGTATTGCTGAAGCCTGGCTTGGAGAATTTTGAGCATTACTTTACTAGCATGTGAGATGAGTGCAATTGTGCGATAATTTGAGCATTCTTTGGCATTGCCTTTCTTTGGGATTGGAACGAAAACTGACCTTTTCCAGTCCTGTGGCCACTGCTGAGTTTTCCAAATTTGCTGGCATATCGAGTGCAGTACTTTCACAGCATCACCTTTGAGGATTTGAAATAGCTCACCTGGAATTCCATCACCTCCACTAGCTTTGTTCATAGTGATGCTTTCTAGGGCCCACTTGACTTCACATTCCAGGATGTCTGGCTCTAGGTGAGTGATCACACCATCGTGATTATCTGGGTCGTGAAGATCTTTTTTGTACAGTTCTTCTGTGTATTCTTGCCACCTCTTCTTATACATGCCCAAATATATTCCATGCTATTTAAGCTGTATCACTCAGCAACCTAAAGGGTTGTCAATTAATCCTTATTCATCTGGCCTCTGAAAATTTGTATTTATTTCTTTAGGTTTTCCAAATAACCCCTATATGTTATCTTTCTTCTTTGCAAAAATGAATGCAGTGTTTTGTTCAACTACCCCAAGTCGATTTGAAACTCAGGTTGTCATCTTGGCTTGCAGATCTGTGTCCCTCATTGTACCAGCCAGTCACATGGATGGATCTAGGGAACTGCTTTTCCATATTTACGTGTCACAAAGTTCACAGGGCATATTCTCCACAAACAATGTATGTTACATGGGGAAAAAAAGATAATTATAAATGAAAACAGGGTCTGACATATTTTTCAGCCACTTGAAATCTCCATGGTTTTATTTCATGTCATTCTCAAAGCACATCTCTTCAGAATGCTGGCTGGCATGTTATTTTCCCATTTGAAACCTACACCTGGGAATTGAACAATGCTTAGCAAATCAGCGAGGCCCAACAGTAAGATGTAATTTTAATTCACTTAGGCAAGAGCTGTATTTCACTGCAGCAAGTTGACAAATCATAGCCATCTCTGTAGGATGTCAGGAGTTATCTCTCAGTCAACTTTAATGATAGCCAGGGGTCTCAAAGTTGGCCAACATGAATTGGGAAGGAGCCAAGACCAGAGAGTAGAGTGCCAACCACGTAATGAATTTCATGCAGAAACTCCGTAGAGGACTCAACCACTTATGATTCCCACGCAGTATCTTTTTCCAGCTCCACATTAGGACAGACGATCTTAAAAATATGTGTTTTTTGTTTGTTTTTTTTTACTCTGGCTTATGTATTCATTTGAGAAGACTTATAAGAATCAAATCAAGTTTACATATACATGAACCATATCACCTTTGTTGGAAAAGCAAAATGACCCAAAATTGAGGCTGTAGAGAAAAACCCATGAAATAATCATTGTAGTCATGTCACAAAAGATTAGCTAGGACATACCTGGACATACCATATTGGCACACTTTCCAATAGGATGCTTCAGAAGAAGTTAAATATCTACCATGTGGAATTTTATGTGCATGACACAAATTTCTTCTTGTTCCAAATGGTGCTCAAAGAAGGATCAATATCAATCGCTTGCTTCAATTTTTCTTTTGGGATTATTTTTGTTTTTCATTTACAGTAGGCTATGTTAGCCTTTATTTGAACAATTCTGGAAAACTGGTCATTTGAAGGGATATTATGCACGTTCAGTTCCATTCAGTTCAGTCTCTCAGTCGTGTCCAACTCTTTGTGACCCCATGAACTGCAGCACACCAGGTCTCCCTGTCCATCACTAACTCCCAGAGTTTATTCAAACTCAGGTCCATTGAGTCAGTGATGCCGTCCAGCCATCTCATCCTCTGTTGTCCCCTTCTCCTCCCGCCTTCACTCTTTCCCAGCATCAGGGTCTTTTCAAATGAGTCAGTTCTTCTCATCAGGTGGCCAAAGTATTGGAGTTTCAGCTTCAGCATCAGTCCTTCCAATGAATATTCAAGACTGATTTCCTTTAGGATGGACTGGTTGGATCTCCTTTGTGTCCAAGGGACTCTCAAGATTCTTCTCCAACACCACAGTTCAAAAGCGTCAATTCTTCAGCACTCAGCTTTCTTTATAGTCCAATTCTCACATCCATACTTGACTACTGGAAAAACCATAGCTTTGACTAGACGGACCTTTGTTGGCAAAGGAATGTCTCTGCTTTTTAATAAGCTGTCTAGGTTGGTCATAACTTTTCTTCCAAGGAGTAAGCATCTTTTAATTTCATGGTTGCAGTCACCATCTGCAGTGATTTTGGAGCCCAGAAAAATAAAGTCTGTCACTGTTTCCACTGTTTCCCCATCTATTTGCCATGAAGTGATGGGACCAGATGCCATAATCTTAGTTTTTTGAATGTTGAGTTTTAAACAAACTTTTTCACTCTCCTCTTTCACTTTCATCAAGAGGCTCTTCAGTTCTTCTTCGCTTTCTGCCATAAGGGTGTTGTCATCTGCATATCTGAGGTAATTGATATTTCTCCCAGGCATCTTGATTCCAACTTGTGCTTTATCCAGTCCAGCATTTCTCATAATGTACACTGCATATAAGTTAAATAAGCAGGGTGACCGTATACAGCCTTGACATACTCCTTTTCCAATTTGGAACCAGTCTGTTGTTCCATGTCCAGTTCTAACTGTTGATTCTTAACCTGCATACAGATTTCTCAGGAGGCAGATCAGGGGGTCTGGTATTCCCATCTCTTTAAGAATTTTCCACAGTTTGTTGTGATCCACACAGTCAAAGGCTTTGGCATAGTCAATAAAGCAGAAGTAGATGCTTTTCTGGAACTCTCTTGCTTTTTCGATGATCCAACGGATGTTGGCAGTTTGATCTCTGGTTCCTCTGCCTTTTCTAAATCCAGCTTGAACATCTGGAAGTTCACAGTTCACGTACTGTTGAAGCCTGGAGAATTATGCTAGTAGCCTTTCATAAAATTTACTGAACTTTAATTAGGGGTGAGCTGAATGAATGCGAATAGTTCTAGATACTGTTAGGTGGGGGGAGGGGGGGAGCTCTTGAGTTAAGAAGTAATGAAATTTTAATCAAAGCTGTTTAAAGGCTGGGGGAAAGGAGAAGGCAGCCCCACCAGCTTAGAATCTGAATAAGACTTGCTGGACCAGCTGAGTTACAGATGTAAGAGCTGAGGCAAACTTTCCAGCTCAGGTCTCCCTCAGGTCTTCCCTGAGATCTCCAAGAGCTCCAGGTTTACAAAGGACCAGTTATTACCACGAATTCTCAAACAAAAATGCCCCTGCTTTTTAATAGTTAAGATAATTGACACACAGCCAGCACATCAGGGCTTCAGTTGCTGAAGTGATTTACCTAGTTTTCATTGGCTGCGGTGAAGGACAAGAACCCTTCAGGTGGCACTGTCATTCTTGGCCAGACTTAACCAAGAAAGCTCTTTTGCTGATGGCCTCATTCTCTCAGGCATGACTGAGGGAGATAGGATTGTTCTGACTTCAGTTCGGAGTGAATGAGTATTAATACCAGCCTGTGACTCTTTCCATCTTAGAACTTCAGCAAGTACACATTCAGTTATTCCCTGACTCCAAGTCTACTTTGAAAGAATGGGATCGAGTGTCTAAGAACACCATGTCTCCTGTCATTTCAGTAATGCTGTCCAGCGGCTATGGCTGGAAAAGCTGCTGTTTACAATATAATCTTGATAAGGAAAGTGACCCCTGAAAACCATCTCCTCTTTCACTCTTTCCAAAAATCACAGGACTTTATTGTTCTAATTTTAGAGTTCTAGGAGGTTTCAGGGGCTTCTCTGGTGGCTCAGTGGTAAAGAATCTGCCTGCAATACAGGAGACTTGGATTCTATCCCTCAGTTGGGAAGATCTCCTAGAGAAGGGAATGGCTACCCACTGCAGTATTCTTGCCTGGAGAATCCCATGGACAAAGGAGTCTAACAGGCTATAGTCTATGGGGTTGCAAAGAGTTGGACACGACTGATAGATTAACACTTTGTCTTTTCACTTTCATGCTCCCTGCCAGGAGCCTAGATGAACTACCTGAATTTGGGACTCCATTGCCCAGTTCCAGAGGAGAGGGAGGCTGTAGTATTCTCTAGAAGAGTGACAAATGGGAACCATCAAGAAAGCTGGCAGATTAGCAGGGTCTCACCTTTGTTTAGGAAGACGTGGTGGCTCAGATGGTAAAGAATCTGTCTGCAATGCGGGAGACCTGGGTTCAATCCCTGGATCAGAAAGATCCACTGGAGGAGGAAATGGTAACCCACTCCAGTATTCTTGCCTGGAGAATTCCATGGACAGAGGAGCCTGGAAGGCTACAGTCCATGGGGTCACAAAGAGTTGGACACGACTGAGCAACTTTCACTTTCACCTTTGTTTAAAATCAAGTCAAGCTAGCCTTTCAGTCACTCTGTTTTTATAATGATTTACCTTTTAGACCTCAAAGCCCGTTTGATTTCTGCAGTAGCTCTCTGTTCTTTTAAAGGAATCCATCCCTTTCCTTTCGACTGTGATTATTATGACAATGAAGGTCATGCAGATGAACTGGTTACATGTAATGAACCTTGTATATTCATTTTGAGAAAAAGATATGTATAGGATTGTTGAGGAGTAAAAGAAAGACATGGGAAACTGGAATTCTTTTAGGTGGCAAGTTGTAGAGAAGAAAGAAGTATACCTTATTTTGTATACGATGTACCTTTGGGACAGTTTTCTAATATGTTGCCAATGTTTTTAGTAACATCACAGGTCTTTGCTGTAGTGTTTTCCCCATTTGTAATAGACTATTATTGAGCTAGTGCAATTAAGCCCTGAAGTGTGTGCATTGAGAGAACCTGCGAGAAAATACAAAGCCATAGATCTTGATTTACTTCACTGACCTGTGTAACTTTATGTCTGGGTTTTCCCATCTGAGACAGATTGTTTTATGTAGAGTGTCACCAAAGACTTTTTCCTTCCAGTTTATAGAAGAAAAAAAAAAAAGAGACATTATTAATAAATGACATGACTTTTCATCTGCGTGGTTTTCCTTCCATCTTTTCTGTTGGCTACAGAAAGATGTCGGTTCTAAGGAGGATTTGATGTGCCAGGGAACACAAAGTGCGGTGGAGATTCTGGGGGAGATTGGAAGGTGAGGTTGGACCATGTGCACTGGGTAGAGGTCCAACTCTCACAGCCTGGCTGCAGCCCAGCGCCCAGCCTCCTGGGGAACATGGTTCTGCCAGCAGCAGCCGTCTCCCAGTCCAGACACACCTGGTACTGCTGGAAGCAGGCCAGGGTGAACAGTGACGATATGCCCAGTTCTCAGCGTTCCTCCACATGGAGTCAGGGACAACGTGGCAGAGCCTGGCCCCAGAGCATCTGGACCCTGACAGCTGTGGCCATTACCCCCTTTGGTTTCAGCTGCTATGAAAGGGTCATGAATTTCTGGCTGGCGAAGCATTTATTAGACTGGCATTTCT
This sequence comes from Giraffa tippelskirchi, assembly GCF_054371585.1. Classification (NCBI taxonomy): domain Eukaryota; kingdom Metazoa; phylum Chordata; class Mammalia; order Artiodactyla; family Giraffidae; genus Giraffa; species Giraffa tippelskirchi. The sequence continues at coordinate 32,395,980 of NC_137280.1, read as the reverse complement.
CAAAAGAGTTTATAAATGGTTCCAGGTGTGAATGCATCTCCTTGATTCAGGACCACTGTAGTGAGGTTTTTATGACAGCAGTGAACCTCCTCCTCCTCCTCATTCTACTCTGTGCTCCTTCCTCTCCGTGTCTGTTACTTTCCTTCAACCCTCTTTCTTTGGACATGTTTTAGAGAAAGGATATCAGTTACCAACTCCATGTATTTGCAGGGTAGCAAGTTCCAGATTGCACATGGGGTGTTGACTTAAGACATCAGTCAGGTTTTATGTTGTGTATTTCAGTTTGTCCATCTGATTGGTGGCTAAAGTGATGACTTCAGAATATTAATATACAAATATTTTCTGAACAACTCTTATATACAGAACACTGTTTTAGGTGCATCGGAGAGAATAAAGATGGAAAAAATCCTACTCTTTGCCCCAAGCAAGAAGTCAGGGTGAGGTCGGACCAGGCAGGTCTAAGGCAAGTCTTTTGAGGATGCTCAGAAACGAGTTTGCCAAGTCCCAGGTTCCAAACTGGAACGTGGTTGTGACAATGCTACTTGTGAAATCTGGCCACACATTGTGGCTGATGATAGAATCATTCCCAAGGGTGAGGACAAACAAGAATGCTTGTTGAAGAAGTCACTCTTAAGTTCTGGCCAACCCAACATCACAGGTGTTTCAACAAATGCCATGGTGTGCAAAAATATCTTGAGCATACCTGCTGTACAAGTAGGAGCCGGTGTTGACTTATGGTCTGAGCATTTACACCAAGTCTACCCATGACAAAGGAAAACCAGAAGTTATTGTGGATACCTGAGTCATTCTGCATTGGTCTCCTCTACCATTTACTGACTCTGATTTGCAGGAACTCAGAAAGTAGGGGGAACAAATTAGGCTACTATGCCTACTGTTTGAAGCTCAACTATGCCTTGGAGGATACAGAGAAGACACATACCCTATGCAGTGGAGACAAGGTTTTTATTTGCTTTTGATTTCACTTAACTGCCCAAGTGTGCTACGTAAAGTCACAGTTTTGGAACACAACCACCTGGGTTTGAATCCTGATTCTGTCTCTTGGTAGTCCAGTGACCTTATAAAAATTACCTTTCCTCTCTGCCTCAATTTCCTTACAATACTACTCATCTATACCTTATAGGGTTCTCAACGGGATTAAATATGTTAATCAATAAAGCATTCTTAAAACAGCACATGGTATATAATAAGTATATGACTCATGGGCTTCCCTGGTTGCTCAGTGGTAAAGAATCAGCCTGCCAATGCAGGAGACACAGCTTTCATCTCTGGGTTGGGAAGATCCCCTGGAAAAAGAAATGGCAACCCACTCCAGTATTCTTACCTGGGAAACCCACGGACAGAGGAGCCTGGTGGGCTACAGTCCATGGGGTCGTGAAAGAGTCAGACATGACTTAGCGTCAAAACCACAACAAAAAAATCTATAATTTTCCAAAATGACTTTTTTTAGGAATCTTTCCCTGTCTTAGAATCTAAGCCTGTTAAAGAGCAAACGGTCTTAGTTTAATGTTTAGGTTGTTAATACTGATGAACTGGCTTTTCTACTGTCACAGGCACCTCTTGTTTTCAACTGCAATCATGTCTTGGTGTCTATCGTCATGAATCCTCCTAGCATCCAGGAATGGGCAGTCTATCAGTGGAAATTACGTGAACTTGAGTTTTGATGTCCTGGCTGAACTTTGAGGAATGGTCTGTTTTTTATTCTCATTTAATAAAGTATAGATGTGGTAGCTCAAGACGAAAATGAAGTTCGGATGCCAAATATTATTTTTTTTTTCCTCGTGGCTTCAATTGCGTTAAGAAAGAAAACACTCTCTTGCCAATATATAAAGTATTTGCCAAGTTTGGATTTCTCTTCCAAACTGAACTGCAAATAACCTGCTTTCCTTGGCTAAATCTACTTGGGAAATAAACTTAAAATGTGTCTTTAATCAGATAGGACCAAATCGTTACATCTTAGGGTTGAAGAAAAAAGTTAAACTATGAAGAAGGGAACTTGGAGGCTATTTTAACTGCTCCCCAAAGGTCCATACACATATTGTTTTATAACATGCTTTAAAAAAGTTAATATATAGTGAACATATTTCCACACATTCAGTCATCTTGAAGAGTCAGACTGTAACGGATGCATAGAACTCCCTTGTATGACTATTCCACATTTTTTTAACCTAATTCCTAACTATTGGATATTTAGGTATTAATTTTCTTACAGTTATGTGGTAAGTATTGTAACCATCATTTGATCAATTTGGTGTATGCTGTGGTAAATATTCTTAAGATAAATCTTTGTTCACACCCATGACCATTATCTTAGGATAAAGTGTAGACAAAAAATTGACAACTCAAATGTTATAAACATTTTAAAGCCATGTGCTACATATTCACAGATAATTTCAACATATGATAATGGCTACTGAAGGGAAGTTTAAATTAACCCAATAAAAAGGTATGTAGAAAAAATCATAATAATTGCAGTTTGGCACCTAAAATATTTATTAAAATGGAGTCCATGGAGGCAAAAGTAACAAAGGGTAATCTTCAGTGCTCAAAAAAATAATTGAATATTATTCTTCTGGAGGGACAAATTTATTGGTATTAGCCCTCTTGTTGCTAATATGATGAAAGTGAAAGAGGAGAGTGAAAAAGTTGGCTTAAAACTCAACACTCAGAAAACTTAAGATCATGGCGTCTGGTGCCATTACTTCATGGCAAATAGATGGGGAAACAGTGTCAGACTTTATTTTGGGGGGCTCCAAAATCAGTGCAGATGGTGACTGCAGCTATGAAATTAAAAGGCGCTTGCTCCTTGGAAGAAAAGTTATGACCATCCTAGACAGCATATTAAAAAGCAGAGACATTACTTTGCCAACCAGGGTCCATCTAGTCAAAGCTATGGTTTTTCCAGTAGTCATGTATGCATGTGAGAATTGGACTATAAATAAAGCTGAGCGCTGAAGAATTGATGCTTTTGAACTGATGCTTCTTGTTGGAGAAGACTCTTGAGAGTCCCTTGGACTGCAAGGAGATCCAACCAGTCCATCCTGAAGGAAATCAGTCCTGAATATTCATTGGAAGGACTGACGCTGAAGCTGAAACTCCAATACTTTGGCCACCTGATGAGAAGAACTGACTCATTTGAAAAGACCCTGATGCTGGGAAAGATTGAAGGTAGGAAGAGAAGGGAACGACAGAGGATGAGATGGTTGGATGGCATCACCAACTCAATGGACATGAGTCTGAGTAAACTCTGGGAGTTGGCAATGGACAGGGAGGCCTGGCGTGCTGCAGTCCATAGGGTCACAGAGTTGAACACAACTGAGAGACTGAACTGAACTGAGTCCTCTTGTTGCATGCTGGAAGATTTTTCTTTTCTAGGTAACATGTGCCTTATGTCTTGTCTTTAGGTTGAAATAGGAAGTTAAAACAAGGCTTCCTTCTCATATATGGTCTTCATCCTTCTGGTAATATCCACATCAATTACATTTTAATGAAAGTATTTTAAATGGCATCCTCCTTGGCAGCTGCTGCCTCTTGTCTTCCAGTATCAGCCTGTTTTGCTTTTAAGGAAACCCAGCCCTCTTCTTTCTTAGATCCTCTGGTTTGTATGACGCTGACCCCGCCCTTCATCATAACTCAAAGGGAGTTACGTGCCTGTCAGGTCATTGAGACCCAATTCTAGATCGTGCATTGGCACTTTTAAGAAGGAGCTACCATCTTTCCTTTAGCATTATGTGCATAGTGTAAGACAGTAAGGATCACACTAACAATACAGCAAGGGTAGATGTGTTGGAGAGGAGGCATTTAGCATATCTCAAAGGAGACTTCATTGGTGTTGAAGATATGCATTTAAGAGAAATAAATAGCAATTTAACAGAAAAGAGTAAAAAGGGACATGGACCCAAATACCTTCCATCAGAAGTATGTACAGAGAGAAAAGCAAGAGCCTAGATCTGTATGACAATCATCATAACATGAAGATTTGGTTGGTTCAGCTCAGGATGACTGCTTGGCTAACAGCAAGTAGTACTCCCAGCAAACAGTAAAGTAAGTAGGTAAGTAATAACAACAATAATAGTTGCCTTGAGTCCCATTTTCTTTGCTCCTAATGCAAAAGTTTCGATTGCAAACATGGAATTGAGTGTCAGAACTGATTCTGCAGCACTTAACCAGAGAAGGTATGCAGAGGGGAGCAGAAAGCCTATGCTTCTCAAAATCTTTAGGAAAGATCTTGCCCTAAAGACTTCTGAAATGGAAAAACTAGCTTCCATTTCTGGTTAGGATGTAGAAAGTTGCCAAAGATTGTCACACTCATCCTGACAATGAGTACAAGTCTGATAAGCTATATGTCATGGTAATTGAAAGCCTGACAGAAAGATGAAGATGCAAAGAAACTGAAATGAACTAAATCTTGGGAAGAGATAATCCATTCTTAGGAGATGAGTTATCCCATGGCTGCTTTCTTTCTAGTAGCACCAGAAATTGTTTTCCGTCAGAGAGTGGGGTAATGAGAAAACCAGGTGAACTGCTCGTAAACTTTTAGTGTCCATGTGTGGGTTGGCGTGAGGGGTTCAGATTCCTAGGCGACACAGTTACCTGTTGATCTGAGCCCATCTACCAGTTCTTTCCTGGGAGAGCCTCACCAGTTGTGTGCAGCAGGATACTGAACGTAGATGCAGAGCAGAAGGGTTGAGAGAAATCCCCTGGAGGAATGCTGGCTCTTCTCCGGGTAGAAGATAATGGTCCGCCAGTACGCTAAGGAGGCCGGAAACATAGAGAATCCCTTCCACCCCGAGATGTAGAAACCCAAACAGTGGGAGGCAATGGCCCACGGAAGATGGAGTGGGGGAGGGGAGGCAGGAAAGCTGAGAGAGATCTCCCCCTGGAGCACGCAGAACCCCTTCAGGATTCACTGACCTTCCACTGAGGGCATGGCAGTGGCCAACAGAGGCTGGAGGTGAGGCCAGAAAGTTAAGAAAAATCTTCAAGTTCATGGGACCCCCCCCCAGCAAGTACAAGGCAATGACTCCCCACATCTTTGCATAGGCATAAGGTAAGTGATATTTAATATAAAATTAATATGTTCATTTTCTTATTGCCTTATAACTTGACTTTCAAAAAATTCTCTCTCTGTACAGTAGGCTTCTTTCTCAAAATTGGAGAAGATGTGTATCAGCCTAGCATCACAGGTAAGTGTTTAAAAAAATAATAATATATATATATATACACACACACACACTTCAGTATGTCTTGCACATAATTTTCTACACAAATTCTTAGGCAGTGACAATGATGCAGAAACACCTCATACAATTCTTGCCAAACATTTATTAGATTTTTCACATGGAGACACACACACACAAACGAGTTTATTAACTGTATTGTACGATAATTATTTACTATTCACTACATAGAAGTGGATCATCATAAAGATCTTCCTCCTTGTCTCTTTACCCTTGGTAGGCTGAGGACAAGGAGGAAGAGAAGGGGTGGGTCTTGCTACTGTTGATGAAAGTAACACACAGTGAGGTCAAACAAACTGAAACATCAGAATTTGGAGCACAGAAAGTTTTATTGCAAGGCCATGCAAGGAGACAGGTGGCCCATGCCCTACAAGTCTGGAACTCCCCTAAAGGGTTTTGGCAAAGCACCTTTAAAACCCAGGTGAGGGAGGGGACTCTCACTGTCTGTGATCAGCTGTGTACAAGTCCCTACAGAGCTAATGGTTTGGTAGCAGGGTGGTGTCACAGGGGTTAACATTATCAGTCCTTTGGTTCCAGGAGAGGCCTGGGGCTATGTGCTCATGGTCCTCAATAGCTAACACCTTCCATTGGAGGTGGGTGGAGAGTGGGTTAAATCTGCCAAACAACTCAGGAAATGTGCATCAATTACTATTATCTAGGTACTTCAGTGAGGAACTAAAGCAGAGGTTATGTGAGAAGGCCTGTCCTGGGGAGGCCCCATAGGTTCTTGGTGAATTAAACTTTCTCAGGAGTAGAAGAGATGGAGGAAGTGGGAGGGGAGGAAGGAGAGGCGGGCACACTCAGTGTAACTTTTCAGAAATGCATCATCATAATTTCTATCTGACTTTCTTGCTTTTTCGTTTGTCTAAAAATATTTCAATATGGTACCTGTCCTTTTCCCACCGTTTTATTTCATTTCAGTGTGCATATCATGGTAGAGTCCATGTCCTAAGAGAAGTCAGAGCAGCCTTAATAGTCAAACCCCTTCTGCTAGATTGTCTAATGTAAATTTGTCTGCTGGCACTGCTTCTTCTACATCTTCTTCTTTATCATCTGACACTGGTTGGGGAGTGCTCATCTCCATCAAGTTGACTTCTGTTAATTCCTCTGGTGTGGTGTCCATTAGCTCTTGAATTTCTCTGTGACTCATATCTTGAAACTCTTGACACACCCCTAATCCCCACCCCCCACCCCCCACCCCCCCACCCCTTTGCCATGTCTACAATCTCATTCCTGACTTCCTTGATTGGCTCTGTTGTAAATTCTATGCACAACATCTGGAACAGTTTTTTCTGGCCAGAATTTATTATTTCAGGTTTGATGGCTTTCACTTTTTCCATAGAGTACTGTGTGTAATGAGCCTTGAAGCCCCTTGTGATCCCCTGATCTAGAGGCTGAATTACAGACCTGGTGTTTGGGGGCAAGTAGATCACTTCGACTTTGTGGATGTTGGCCGATTGCATTGTCCAACATCAAAAGAACTTTAAAAGTCAGTCTGTTACTGGCAAGGTACTTCCTGACTTCAGGGATGAGCATTGATTGAACCAACCCAGAAAAAGGTCTCATTGTCCAAGCCTTCTGGTTGTACAACCAAAAGACGGACAGTTGGCATTTACTGTCTCCGTTTAAGACTTGCAAGTGAGCAGCTTCATAGGTAAAGGGAGTCCTAATCGTAAACACAGTTGCATTTGCACAAAACAGTAGAGTTCTCTTCTTCCTTCCTATCTTAAATCCTGGTGCTCCTTTCTCTTCCTTAGTAGCAAATGTCTCTTGTGGCATTATTATTTTTTTTTTTCCAGAACAGGACTCCTGTTCAGGCAGAAATCCTTTCTCCCCAATAATTTTCTTAATGACATCGGGGAACTGATAACTACCTCTCTGTTGGCAGAAGCTTCTTTTCCTGTCTTGGTATTTTTTAAGCCAAACCTTTCTCTGAAATGATCAAACCATTCTTTGCTGGCATCAAAGTCTCCAGCTTTAGATCCTTCGCCTTCCTTTTGCTTTTTCTCAAGTTTCGTTAATCTATGAATATTCCTTTCTTATAGCAATCCTGCAAGTACATAAAAGCTGCATTTGCAATATGAGATAAAAAGATGCTTCACAAAAAGTACAGGGTTTTCACACCTGCTGGGATAGCTGCAGTGATGACTATGAATTTTCTTTTGTTTACAATGGTCCTTACATACAATTCTTTTATCTTGAAATGGTGGGAAACTGCAGACCTCAATCTACAATATATATCCTCAAAATATTAAAAATAGAACTGCCATATGATCCAACAATGTCACTTCTGAGTCTGTTTCTGAAGGAAATAAAATCACTATCTGTACCTCCATGTTCACTGTAGCATTAATTACATTAACCAAGATTTTGAAACAAACTCTGTGTCTATTCATGGATAATGAATAAAGAAAATGAAGTATCTGTCTATCTGTCTATCTAATACTTACCTGTCATCTATATCTGTATATCTAGATATTATACATAATAGAATATTATTCAGTCTTAAAAAATAAGGAAATCCTGTCATTTGTAACAACGTAGGTGAATTCTGAGGGCATTATCTTAAGTGAAAGAAGTCGGACAAAAAGAGACAAATACTGTATGGTCCTACTTACATGGCAAATCTAAAGAAGAAAAACAAATTCATAGAAGTAGACAATAGAGTGGGGGTTGCGGGGTGGAGAAACGGGTAAAGTTAGTCAAAGGTAAAAGGTTCTAACAAGTACGTTCTGGGGAAGTAATGTAGAGCATGGGGACTATAACTAACAACACTGTATTCTACATTTGAAAGTTGCTAAAAGAGTAGATCTTAAAAGACCCCATCATACACACACACACAAACTGTAAGTATGTGAGGTGATGAATATGTTAATTAATTGTAGTGTAATCATTTTGCAATATATTATGTAGATAAAATCATTACATTATATACCTTAAACTTAGACAATGTTATATGTCAATTATATCTCAATAAAACTGGGAAGGAGGTCAACATATGAAAATTGATGGCATTTAAGAAAAACTTGGAGACTATCTTTTGATCTTGACCTTAGAATAAGCAAAAATTTGGTGGGATTAAAAAATTGCTAATTATTAAAATAAGTTGGTCTTCATCAAAATTGGAAGTTTCTGTTCATCAAAAGACACCATTAGGAAAACATTTTTATCAAGTTTGAAATAGGCAAAAGTAATATATGGTAATAAGAATAGTGTTTGCCCTTTGCCTAGGGAACAGGTGAGAAATAACTAGAAGTGTTATGAGGAAACTGCTTAGGATAATGGAAATCTTTGTATACCTTGATTTGGTAGGTAGTTATATCAGTGTGTATACTTTCTGAAAGCCAAGGAATTGTACACCTAATGCTTGTACCTTAATATATGTTATTTATACCTCAATTTTTAAAAAATGTTTATTACATGCAAATTCGCTAGCAATAAGAGAAATATGGTTTTGAAAGTAATTAAAATAACATGCAAAGATACCAGTCCTGGCTAATGGAGAGCTTAAATATTAGCCAAGAAGACAAAGCAGCACTTTTACTGAAAGCAGAGTGAGTAGACCTTGGTAAGATATCTGGAACTCAGAAATGTAGGTTTTATGCTACTACAGGATGCAAAAGCAACTATTTTTCAACTATTTTGGGACTCAGATGCCTTTGAGATTCCATCAAAGTTATGATCTCTGGCCCAAAGATATATATATATATACACACACACACATATATATAAAACCTATGTACACTTTGCTGTTCTTGATGAAGAGGGTCCTGTTTCTTTAGTGGTCTATCCAAATACTGGATTGCAATTTTGTAAGAACATTTCATCCTCCAGTCCCTATAGCCTTTCCACTAGCTGCAGCGTGTCAGAGCCCACCAAACCCTCTGCTAGTGTTTTCTATCCACACTGGTGGGAGTGCCCTTAGCTCATGATAATTATCCGTTTGCTGTGATCCTAAAATGGGGTTGAGCTCAGTGGCCTGGGGATTCCCACTGGGAAAATGAACCCACCTCTAAATCCAAGTCACTCTGAGTCAAAGGATCAATCAGTATGTAGACATTACCAAGAATATGATTCTCACCATGAACCACTTGATGGAAATAATTGCCTGTAAGGTCATGTGTGTTAAACTGCTCCTGAATATGGAAAGAGAGCTCAGAGCTACAGGTTGATTGGTATTTGTATTTTTGACCAGTGTGGAAAATTATCTGTGACTAATTTGTTTTTTTCTTGATCCCAAGTCATTGGCCCAGCTCTATCTTAGACTATCTGTGAATGGATGTAATCTGACCTAGTTTTTCCGGTAAATGAGTATGTATTCCACTCTCTGCCTTAGGTAAGGAAGAGAACATTCAGATTTTTCACTAAATATTATATCCACGACCTATCTGTTCCCAACTTTTTTGAAGAAAGAAATCTCTTTAGGCTAAGCATATCTCAGAAGAGTTGCATGTTAGTTTCTTCTTTTTTGCTCCCTAACTCCTTATTTATAGCTTCAAGATATTGGCAGGAACAAATTCCTTCAGCTATTTTTTGCATAACGTTGTCTAAATACTTTATTTTGGGGCCCCTTTTTTTCCTCACCCATCTACTTGTAGTGTCTATAAAAATAGACCCTCAAGCTGCTTAAAGGCAACCACTCTGCAGTATATCCCTGAATCTTTAATTATAACAACAACAGTCGTTAGGTTATTTAGAATACCTTAGGCATGGATGCTGAAAACGACTCCCAAGTTGGCCACCGAAAAACTGAGTAGCCTTTGCTAATTAGTATGGGTCACAGGTCATCCAGGAGGATACCTCCATTGCATGACTCGAGGTGGGTCATGGCTCTTGCATGAAGATTATTCAGTTATGTTTACTCTGTTGTAATCTTCGAAAGGACAGCCACATCCCTACGCGAAGTTAGGATGTCACATGAGGGGTGAGGTCCCTTATGATGTGAATAAGTAAAAGGAAACAGAAAAGGCAGCATGTGGTTGAGTCCTGGGCAAAAGTGAAGGTCTAGCCCTCATAGTCCTGACCAGCAGCCCCTAAACTTAGCTGCCTATCAGCACTAGTAAAGGAAATTTTAAAACATACATGAATTTCTAAGCCCATGTCCAGAGTCTGATTCAGTAAGCATGGGGTGAGTTCTATCATGTGAATATTTTAAAATATGATCAGACATTTCTGATACATGTTCATATTTAGAATTACTTCTTATACCAGTGTCCATAATCCTTTTGGATCATTGATGCTGTTCAGAATCTGATGAAAGCTATGAGCCAATTTCTTAGAGAAATGCATATATACCCTCCAAAAATGTATGGGGGGTGGATCATCTAAACACCATGTCTGATCCCATCTCTCTGTTGCCTACAAGTACCCAATGATTCTCCTATAACTGATTGAGATCACGTTCCTTTACATGGCTTTCTAGGTCTTCCAAGACTGCTTCACTGTGTCATTCCAAGTTTCCTCTAGTTTTTAAGCAACAGTGAACTGTATACTGCTACCTGAACGTGTTTTTAGCCTCTTTACCTTTGTTGATGTGCCTGTTGCCTGGGATTCTATTCTCTTTCCTTCCCCAGCCTATGATAAGTGACTATTCATTGATACTTTTAGATTGAATTCAGACAATTCTTCCTCCAGAATTTCTGATCCAGTCTCCCTAGTCCACTGCCCAAAGTGTGCTCAGTTCTCTTTATCTGTTCTAACATAGCATCTTGTGCATATTTCTTTCTTAGCACATACCATTCTGGAGTTTTCTGTTTCGGTGTCTGTCTGGCACACATGGGGAGATAAATGAGAGCAGGAAAGCTATCTTTGTCATTTTGTCAACCAGTCATTAGATAGTGCCTGCCCAGAGTTTTCCCAGCAGTCATGCACAGATGTGAGAGTTGGACCATAAAGAAGGCTGAGTGCCGAAGAATCGATGCTTTCGGACTGTGGTGTTGAAGAAGACTCTAAAGAGACCCTTGGACAGCAAGATCAAACCAGTCAATCCTGAAGAAAATCAGTCCTGAATATTCATTAGAAGGACTGATGCTGAAGCTGAAGCTCCAATATTTTGGCCACCTGATGAAAAGAGCCGACTCACTGAAAAAGACCCTGATCCTGGAAGGATTGAAGGCAGGAGGAGAAGGGGATGACAGAAGACGAGATTGTTGGATGGCATCACCGATTCAACGGACATGAGTTTCAGCAAACTCCGGGAGATGGTGAAGGACAGGGAAGCCTGGTGTGCTGTAGTCCATGGGGTGGCAAAGAGTCGGACACGACTGAGCAACTGAACAACAACACCCAAAGTTAGCACTCAGTGAGTGTTTGTTGACTGAATACCTGGGAAGAATTTGGAAGGCTTGGGAAGGCAAATGCAGGCAGAATTGATTCAATATGCTCTTTATACCATGGAAGCAGAGTCGGAAGTTGGAAGCAACTTTTTGGTGAGGGTCATGCATTAACGTAACTGAACATTTGAAAGCAGAGGGAACACTGTATCTGGCCAATCAGAATATCTAAATTCAGGCTTCTTTCACTTTTCTTTTGTTATCCCCCAACTTCAGTAAAGTCATATTTAATCATACTAGCTCTTGTTTCTCCTGTGCTCTGAGAAGTCAAGGGCAGAATTTATAACTAGAGCAAAGGTTAAAATTGGATATTCTCCACCCTCCCTCACTCCCCAACTCTCCTTTTTGTGCTACTTGGGAAAGCTGATGTTTTGCTCTTTCGTTGGTTTCCATTAAACAAGGCATGTATGGCTGCACTAGTTGTTCATTTGTTCACATTTATTCATTCGAAGGGACTTCTCAGGTGGCGCTAGTGGTAAAGAATCCACCTGCCAAGGCAGGAGACACAGGAGTCATGGATTTGATCCCTGGGTCAGGAAGATCCTCTGGAGTAGGAAGTGACAACCAATTCCAGTATTCTTGCCTGGAGAATCCCATGGACAGAGGAGCCTGGCGGGCTACAGTCCATGGAGTCGCAAAGAGTCAAACACAGCTGAGTCAGTATTTGTTATGCATGCACATTCATTTAAAAATTATCCGTGAAGTGCCTATCGACACTAATCCTTGACTAACTTAAAGTCTTATTCTCTTCTAGAAAAAGCCCTTAAGCTACAAAAATTTTTTGAAAATTCATCAGAAAGGTCTTTCTCATCCACCAAACCACTCGTACACACACACACACACACATTAAGTGGATCTGGCTGCTGGAGGCGTGACTATGGAAAGACTTTCTTATCTGAGACCCGGATGCTTTTATGTTAACGTAGAAGAGTTCTGAGGCTGCATCTGACATAAGTCTTGGCAAAATGCTAACAGGTGAAGCAGGAAGCTGAGGTCCTTTTGCCTCTTCTGTTTTTGACATTTACTTTCCTCTTCATACCACCAGATGGGTAGTGGTTCATCAGTTGATATATTTAGCAACCTGTAAAAAAATTACTGTACTCTGGAGAGAGGAAGGGGTGAGTATGGGTGGTATTTTTTTAAACTCTATTATTATTAGCGAGGTTAGATTTTTTTTTTCTATTTTGATAGCTGTTATGCAAAGCAGCAACCTTAAAATCATGCAATGAATTATGAATCAGAGTATAAGAGCACAAAGCATTCTTCTAGATAAGTCTGGGACAAGGTTCATTGTTGTGTACTGTCATGAGTGGGATGTGAAGAACACTGATGGTGGCTTATACCCTTGCCTTGCTCCACAGACCATGGTGCACTATGAAGGAACCTCTATCTTAGGTCTGGGGACTGGATGTCTCCTAGCAAGGTGTTTGTCTGCGGAGGTCAAAAGAAGCGTAGGCAGTGTCCACATCATGCAGGGACACATGGTCTTGGTGGACCAGAGATACTGTGGGTCATGTCAAAACTGGAAAGTGGGTAGAAGAATTAGAAAATTCCAGGTGATGAAAATATGTCAGAAGTTAAGAGAATAGGATCATCAGGAACATACAGTGGCAAGAACAGTGAACCAGAACACTTCATTCAAATAAAAGTCAGTGGACTTCTCTTCTGTCTATGGTGGTGTAGCTGGTTGTGGGAAGCTTCCCAGGTGGTCCTATTGGTAAAGAGTCTGCATGCCAATGCAGAATATGCAAGAGATGCAGTTTGGTCCCTGAGTCGGGAGAATCCTCTGGAGTAGCAAATTGCAACCCACTCCAGTATTCTTGCCAGGGAAATTCCATGGACAGAGGAGCCTGGAGGGCTACAGTCCATGGGGTCACAAAGAGTCAGACATGACTGAACAACTGAACACACACACGTGCACGTGCAAACACACACACACATACATACACAGCTGATAGTGGACCAAACCTACCATCAAGACAACTAGAAAAGCAGACAAAAAAGGCTGTTTGAAAAAATGAGTTAGGGGCCTAGACTGAGAGGAAAGAGGAACTTAATTAGGTAAGCACAATATTCCATGCCCCACTTTGCCTGAGGAACATTTGCCTATTCATTAAGCTCTGCAGGGTAAGGGGCTGAGAAGTTAGGCAGAGAAATGCCAAAAGAGGCAGGGATCTGGCAGAGCTCTTGGAAATCTCATGGTGACAAATAGACAAATATCAGGTTTGGGACCATTAAGGCAGCCATGACTTGAGACAATAAGACTGTGGAGATAAGATGCTGAAGGGAAGAGGCCATGGGTAATAAACTGAGTAAAATTCACAGGATAAAAACCAAGTTTTGGTATCCTCCCAGTACTGAGGGGGACACAGATTAAAATCGAGACACCATGAAGGAATAAGGGTCTATTAAACATCCCAAATTCTTAGTTGGGACCCCTGAAAGGTTAGACTCAAGACTATAGACAAACAGAAATAGAGAAAACTTTCGGTCTTAAGTCTAGCTTTGAGATTGCTACTGGGAATGAGATAATCTACCTCACCAGTTTCACCACTCTTCTCTCCTTGAACCTGTTCAGTCAGTCGTGCTCATGTTCAGTCACTAAGTTGTGTCTGACTCTGCAACCCTATGGACTGAAGGCCGCCAGGCTGCTCCGTCCATGAGATTTCCAAAGCAAGAATACTGGAGTGGGTTGCCAGTTTCTCCTCTAGGGGATTTTCCTGACCCAGAGGTCTAACCCATGTCTCCTGCTTCTCCTGCATTGGCAGGCAGATTCTTTACCACTGAGCCATCTCAATGCAAAGAGGCAAGAGACTCTTAGGGAGGTATGAGGCTAAGACAAAATAGTATATCATTCGCCTGCCCCTTTTGGAATGTTCTCTATCAACATGTCCTCTTTGGGAAGCCATTTGCTTCTCAACGTGTCCTACTACCTTGATAACATAATGTGTGGGAAGTGACTCAAGCTAGCTCTCATAGTTACCAGCTGTCCCAGAAAACAAACACATGAGTAACAGAGTCAGCTCCCCAGAAGATACCACATGGAGACGAACAGGGGCCCTAGTCATATGGGTCTGTTACTCAGCCTTGATTCATTCTATTCAGGTCTCATCTCTTTCATTTGAACATACCAAGCTAATTTCTACATCAAGGTCTTTACGTTTTTTTGTACCTTTTGCCTTGAGTGCTCTTCCTCCAAAATATCTGCATGGTTTGTTCCCTCACTTCTTTCAGAATCTCACTGTGACCATCACAGTTAGCGCTTTCCAGATATCTGTATCTAAAATGTCAAAGCCTTCATATAAGGACTTTCTATCTCCTTCCTCTTTACCATTCACCACTATCTAATATATTACAGATTTTTCTTCTTAATATTATTATTTTCCCCTAAGAAAATGTAACCTCTAAAATGGGAGTTTTCATTATTGTATTCCTAGTGTCTCTAGCAAAGATAATAATCTACTTAATAAGGGACTTCCCTAGCACTTCCATTGCTGGGGGCATGGGTTCAATCCCTGGTCAGGGAACTAAGATCCCACATGCTGCGTGGCACAGCCAAAAAATAAAATTAAGTTAAAAAATAATAGTCTATTCAATCAATATTTGTTGAATTAATGAATAAATGAGTTGAATACAGTGGATGGCTTATATTTGAAAAATAGAAGTGTGGATGCAATAGGAGGAAGGTAACATCTCTGGATTTTCAGAAGGTGGCAAGGTCACAACAGGTGAGTATGACCTCCAAGGCCGTGGTATTGGAGCTGAGTTTTAGAGGATGAATGGCAGCTGGAATTGGGAATTTGAAGGGTTTGAGGTACAGACTGATTCTTGGGTAGGAGCTGGAGAGGGAAATGTGAGGTGTGAGCGAGGAATCCTGAGAAGCCATGTGTGAATGAGCACACACAGAGGAGGGTTGGAAGATGAAGCTGGGGATGTCAGGATACCAAGGATCTTGAAGGCTAGGATAGGGCTTGGGGTTTATTTTTGTATGAAAAAAAGACAAGTCTTGCAAGCAGGGACTTGACAGAATTGGAGCTGCGCTGTCTGAATATCAATTCAGCAATCAGGGGAGTGGTTTGAACAGTAGATGGGGGGGGAGGTGGATAGACCAGTTGCGAGGCCATTTTAATAATCCAGGCAAGAGTTAATGAAGGTCTGAATTAGGGTGACAGAAAATAGAATGAAGAGGAAGAGGCAGAAAGAAGAGGTGTCAAGGAGGTAGAATGACAGGTCTTGACAGTTGATTAGGAATGGAGGATGAGAGACAGGACTCCCTCATCCTGACTGTGACGCTTCAAGCTCGAGTGATGGACAGGTGGTGAAGCCACTAATAGAATAAAAGAACTGAGGGGAGGAAACTGCTTTGAGGGTGGAATTGGGATTTAGGTTCTTGTCTGGATTTGAGATTGCTCGTGGCATCTTTATCTTTTGGGGGACTTTACCCCTTCTCCTTCCTGAACCATGTTCCTTTGCCCCATGGAAGTCCACATTTTCTAGTCTAACCTCATATACTAGGTGCTCATGTGTTGTGGGATGTATATAGGGTTCTTTCAGTGAGCCCATCTGGACTGGGGCTCAAGGTTTGGTGTAGCCAGAGTATGGTTCTAATTTCTTTATTTGTCTCGCTTGCTGTCAGCTGCTGCAAACTCTAGAGAGGATCACAATTGAGCCAAATGATGAAGATCAGTTTCCTGGAGGATTAGGTTCAAAGAAAGCAGCCTCTAGTGCCAAGGTTCTGTAGGAAGGATCTAGAGCTTTCCCAATGTGTCTCCACCACACCCCCAGGGATGTTTCACAGCTCAAAGCACAAGGTTGGCTATCATGATGGATTCCTTCTGAGATGCTGGCCAGCAGTTTACTGAGCATTGATTAAGTGTCATGTATATACTTTAATGACCAGCAGAATGCTCTTCATAACAAAAGAGTGGCATCGATAGCTCCAATTGCATTAATTACAGAAAGGTGGGGCAAGGGAGAAGATGGGTTTTATATGAAAGGATTTGTTTGATGTTAATGACTCATTCCTGAAAGTTCTAAGAAAATCAGAATTTTCTGTATCCTAGCTGCTTTTAATTGTTAGTGAGAAGTGCATTAAAGAAACCATGCTGCCATTCTTGTGTAAGAAGAAAGTTGTTTAACAATGGGACCAACCATTTTTTCATTTACTTGGCTAAAGTTTTTTCAGATAAGAAATAGCATGGTATACAGGAGAGAGTATGGCCGTTAGTATGAGATAGACCTTGTTCATGGTGTGGACACTGTTAATTGCCTATCTCACATAATTTCTGCCTTCCTCCTTAAGAGAGCAGCATTTTTTTCTGGTTCTGGAATATGCCTGATTGGCTTAAGACAATCCTGTCCAGTGATTGGTTGATGCCAATGATTGGTTGATCAACGGGCATGTGAACCCCAACTGGACCACTGAGAAATGAGGTAAGATCTGCTGGGGATTCTAAAAAAGTCCTTGCTCACCCTTTAGGGACAACTTCTTAAAGTAATTCTTTCTGACCACTAAGTGTGAAATAAGGAGCCACCATCCCACGACCGTGAGAGGAGCTATCTTTAGGGGTGACACTGAAATCATGAACGTCTGACAGAAGGAATCTGAGCCCTCGGGCATACTTTGGGGCTCCTAGATAGAGTAACCCTAAATTATATACCACTGCTGGACTTGCAGTTCTGCGAGCCAGTAAATTTCCTAATTGTTTACAGCCGCTTGAATCGTGACTGCTTTAACTTGCCCGTGAAAGCAGCTTAATTGATACAGCCACTAACTAATTTAGGACCTAGGCAGATTGTTTTGCCATGCTAGCCTCAGGATCCACATCCATGAAAGGAAAAAGAAAAGAAGAAAAGAATGGAGACTTTTAGAAAAGATGGTAATTTACCAGTTGAGCTAAGGTGTTTGGGAGTCATCAGAGTTGACTGCTTTCATGTTGCATTTCCACTGATGCCCATAGCTTCTCCCAGTAGAGGTTGAGAGGTTTCTAGTTGGACAAGACTCAGCAACATGACAATAAAATTGGCATCTTTTGCTTCAAACATGAGAAGCAGCTGCTGCTTTTTACGTTCTTGATTCTTAAATTCCCCTGGTCCTGACTCCAATGGATGCTAGACAAATTCTGCTGAAATAATGCCTCTGCCCTAGAGACCTTTTGTGCAAAGCCTCTTCTTAGTGTCAGGAAGGATAGAGCTAGGAATCCACTGAACTTCCAGACCTGCTTGTGTGGCTGTTTTCTGCAAGCTGTCAATAAATATCTAGTGGAACTGGGTGTGGTCTGGGATTAACTTTGTTAGGGCTGCCATAACAAAATATCACAGACTGGCTAACTTAAACAGCAGAGATTGATTTTATCATAGTTTGGAGGCTGGCAGTTCAAGATCAAGGGCCTGGTTGGCAGAGTTGATTTCTTCTGAGACCTCTCTCTTTGACTTGTAGATAGCCATCTTCTCCTGTCTTTACATGGTCTTTCCTCTGTGTTCATGTCTGAGTCCAAATTTCCTCTTATTGGGCTTCCCTGGTGGCTCAGATGGTAAAGAATCCACCTGCCATGCAGGAAACCTGGGTTCAGTCCCCGGGTCAGGAAGATCTCCTGGAGAAGGGAATGGCTACCCACTCCAGTAATCTTGCCTGGAGAATTCCATGGACAGAGGAGCCTGGTGGGCTACAGTCCATGGGGTCACAAAGGAACTCATTTTTTAATTTAATTACCCCCTTAAAGATCTCCAGATATGCTCCCATTCTGAAATACTGGGGCTTAGGGATTTAACACATACATGAATTGTATGTTGGTGGGGGGAACTCAGCTGAAATCATAACAGGAATACAGCCCAGCACTAGAAAGACGAATCCTGAGAGGCAGCTTATTTTGAATATGAACTCTTTGCCCCTGATACTCTCTTGGTTTATTTCATGAGCCACCCCTCAGTGAAGTGATGGACTGAAGAGTTGCAAACAGATCAATTTTCAGCAGCAAAAGAGTTCTAGATGGGGTTCTGAATCTTTCCTTTTTTTTTTTTTTTTTTGCAAGAAACTCTGATCCTTTACAAATATATGCCATTACTCACTGACAGTACATCCTATTACTGTTTTTGCTGATTCTATGCAAAGTGATAAATTTAGCCTAACTCTTTCTGAGTTGTAGGTAAAATGCATTGAGTTACAGAAGAAGAAATAGCAAGCTGTCTGCAAAAATATGTTCAGTGGTAGGATGACTATAATCCGTGGAGATTATGTTCTGCTGTAGCAGAACTACAATTGTGGATAGCCTTCATTAAGCATTTGTTCTGTTACAGGCTCTGTACTAAATGGGTTATGTATGCTACCTCATTATCCACGAAACAATGCCGTGATATTATCATTCCCATTTTTCAGATGAAAAAAATTGACACTCAGAGAAGTGAAGGCACTTTGCTCAGGTTTGTTACTCTGTGTGGACCTGTCGCCCATGCTATTATTAACTACTAAACTCACCTCTAGGAAAAGATGGCCTTGATTTTTGTTTAGGGAGGTGTGGAATGGGACATGATAGCTAGTGATACTTTGCTGAACTTTAAATTATATAACTCTAGAGCTGGAAGAGCTCATGAGATCATCGAGTCCTTGCTCAAGGATGTGCCTTCAGTGAGTTAAAAAGTTAGAACAGTAATTCTGGTTTTCTGATTCCAGGAGGTCCCACTGATTCCCCATTTACTGTGTAATAATGATTATAACGGGCTTCCCAGGTGGCTCAGTGGATAAGATTCCACCTACCAATGCCGGAGACACAGGAGGCACAGGTTTGATCCCTGAGTCAGGAAGATCCCCTGGGTCAGGAGAAGGAAATGGCAACCCATTTTAGTTTTCTTGCCTGGAAAATCCTGTGACAGAGGAGCCTGGTGGGCTGCAGTCTCTGGGGTCGCAAAGAATCGGATACAACTGAGCATGCACACACAATAATCATAACAAAAACACGATGTTGTTTTTAGAGCCTCTTTTTTTTCAAAATGTTTCCACCTACTTAAAATTAGAACAACAGTGACTTCCCTGGTGGTTCAGTAGTTAAGACTCCTCCACCTTCCAATGCAGGGGACATGTTTTGATTCCTGTTCAGGGAACAAAGATCCCTCATGCCAAGGGGCAACTAAGCCCTGGCGCTGCAACTACTGGGCTGGCATTCGGGAGCCTGTGCACCACAACTGTAGAGAAACCTGAGCGTTGTAAGGAAGAGCCTCCGTGCCCGCAAAGATCCCACATCATGTCCAAATAAATATTAAGAATGAAAAAATAGAACAACAGGCTTTAATTGGCTACGCAGAAAATGGCCTGGGCTTCTCCAGGTGAAGAGGAAATTAACCTTGATGAACAGGAAATGTCTTAGCAGCCATGTTTCTACCCAGCGCGGGCTGTTGTTAGCCTGGATCCCGCTCCTTAGGATTGACTGGAAGGAGCGGACTGTAACTCGCTTGGTCATCGCCCTGGGGCAGAGAACACAGCTTTCAGAATCAGAACACAAAGGACTAAATGAATGTTAAGAACAGAACTTGTGCACGGAGTAAACTTGAAGGAAGCCGTTATTTCCAAGGTAAAGCCAGAAATTAACATATCACTAAGTATTCTGGGTTGTTGTTTTAGTGGTTAAGCCATGTTGGACTCTTTGGGGACCCTATGGACTGTAGCCTGCCAGGCTCCTCTGTCCTTGGGCTTTTCCAGGCAAGAATACTGGAGCAGGTTGCCATTTCCTACCCTAGGGGATCTTCCCAACCCAGAAATCTGAACCTGTGCCTCCTGCATCGCCTGCATTGGCAGGCGGATTCTCTACCGCTTAGCCACCTGGGTAGCAAGCCACAAAATCCGTTGCTGGCCAAAACCCAGAGAGGGGGGAAAAAATACAAAACAAATGCTTCCTCTTGCTATAAGGCACTTCATAAGCTAGAAAAGAGGGTTGGAGAAATCAGATTTATAACAGAGAGGAACCAGGAAACTCCAAAGAGTCTCTAAAACTAGAATGAACATCTTCTGTCACGGGTTTACTTCAATTAAAACTCCTCAAGAGAAAGTTCAATTGGCTCAGCTTAGATTACATGCCTGCGTGGATTGGTTAATGAAAGCCTCTGTAGGGGTGGCCTCCAGAGTCAGCTTCAGGTGCGAAAGTGCAAGGACAGGCACCTGATTTCCTGCCCTTTCCATTGAGAACACAAAACCATCTCAGGATCCCTTTTTACTCTTTAAAATTATTGAGGACCTCAAAGAGCTCTACTTTACGTAGT
Source organism: Giraffa tippelskirchi (assembly GCF_054371585.1). Classification (NCBI taxonomy): domain Eukaryota; kingdom Metazoa; phylum Chordata; class Mammalia; order Artiodactyla; family Giraffidae; genus Giraffa; species Giraffa tippelskirchi. The sequence continues at coordinate 32,375,141 of NC_137280.1, read as the reverse complement.
TATCTTACTAGAAATTACAACTGATACATCTTTTAAAAATGTTTTCATGCCTTTATGTTATAAATGGCATATTTTAAAAATGAGGATAGTTGTATTCTCTAAAACCAGAAACCTTAGCAGAAAGAGAGATGCCCTTTTATATTTTTTGTTAATTTCTTTATATCTGGATTACTAGAAGACAGATTTTCATACCTGTTTTTGCATCTGCTTTCCTGTAATATTTTATTTTGGTTAAAGTTTATGAAAGAAAGATGTGAAGTAGAAAAGGGGATGAGTATTTTAAAGCCTTCTAGATGATTGCAGAAATTCTTCTTTGATATTATACCAAAACTTAACAAGTAGTAGTTTCTTACAGTCTGAAACCTGGCTAATAAACTTTCACGCTCAGATACTTTAAAATCCATTAGTAGCTGTTGCACATTGTATGGGTCTCTTACCCATGCATGACTTTTGTATCATCAGGCATTGGTCATTTGGGAAATATTGATTAACTGAGTTATGCGGATCTTCCAAATGTTCCCACATTTCACTGATGGTATACAAAATCATAGTGATCAGAAACACCACCATCTCATGCAAAAAATACTTAAGCACTGGGACATTGTCAAGTTTATAGTGGCAGTCACTGTTTTCTATTATTTCTATATTTCTATTTCTATATGTTTTCTATATAGATTTTCTATATCTAATTTTCACATGAAAACTTAAATTTTATTAGTAGCAAAAAATATTATTAGTTATTGTCTCCAAAATGACATTCTCATTTCACTCATTTTTGAGAAAGTGCCCAATATTTAGGTCTGAATAATCATCTTTCATTCTTTCAAGGCCAAAGGGAATTTCGTGCGGGGGGGGGGAACAATATGGCTCACACACAAGCCCCTGCACAAGTGCTTCCACTCAAAACACCGTGTTTCTGCATAGAAGAAGCACTATGTTTCAGCTCAGCTCAGTGGCTCAGTCGTGTCCGACTCTTTCTGACCACGTGGACTGCAGCACACCAGGCTTCCCTGTCCATCACCAACTCCCGGAGCTCACTCAAACTCATGTCCATCGAGTCAGTGATGTCATCCAACCATCTCATCCTCTGTCATCCCCTTCTCCTCCTGCCTTCCATCTTTCCCGGCATCAGGGTCTTTTCAAATGAGTCAGCTCTTCACATCAGGTGACCAAAGTATTGGAGTTTCAGCTTCAGCATCGGTCCTTCCAATGAATATTCAGGACTGATTTCTTTTAGGATTGACTGTTTGGACACCTCATTTCATCATAAAAAAATATTTAAATGACATGTACTTGGGAGCCAAGGCCTAATAAATTAATAATTCATATTGCTTCATCAATGACATTTTAAAATGAAACTGGCTTTTAAAATTGTATGTGGTGGTGAAGAAATGGATACAATGGCTACTAGTATTATTTGGTGGCACTTCTTAAATTTATATAAAAGTACCAGTGATTTGACTTGTTGCTTTTTTTGAGTCACTTCTTACCTAGAATTGATTTAAAAAAAATTTTTTTTAAGGTCACACAGCATTTGTTTGATGCTTTATTTCTCTATTTTTGGTTATGCTAGGTTGTTGCTGTGCATGTGGTGCGTGGGGGCTACTCTAGCTGTGGTGTGCAGGCTTCTCATTGCAGTGGCTTCTCTTGGAGCATGGGATCTAGGGCATGGGGACTTTATCAGTTTTGGCTCACGAGCTTAGTTGCTCCGAAAGGTGAGATCTTCCTGGACCCGGGATTGAACCTTTGTCTCCTGCATTGTCAGGCAGATTCTTAACCACTGGACCACCAAGGAAGTCCTAGAAATAACCTTAAAATTCAAAAAATTTAAAAAGTAAAAATATAAATAACACCTGTATATTTTTTATTTTGATTCACCAATTTTAGTATTTTGTTCCTTTTTTGCCTTATTCCGTTTGCCCTCTTTTTTTTTTCTGAAACATTTTAGAGTAAGTTACACATATAATTGACATTTATTCCTAAATATTTCAGTCTGCATTTCCTAAAAGGATATTCTCCCGAGTAATCCCAGTACTTTGATCAACTTTATAAAGTTACGTTGGTACAATATCTCTATTGATTATATTCCAGTTTTGTCATAGATAACAGAACTAAACACAATACCTACAATTGTGTTTAATTCTGTTATCTATTCAGCTTCTTTTATTTTGGAATATACTTCCACAAACTTTTGTTCTTTTAAGACATTGACATTTTTGAGAGTAAAGGCCAGATTCCCACATTCTGCATTTAAAAAAAAAAAACACTTTTTTTAAAAGAAAAAAGATCTTTATTTTCTGTTCATCTAATGTTTTATTATGATTAGATTCCGATTATGCATTCTAGGTCAGAATCCTGCATAGGTGTCCTTCTCAGGAGCCACATCACGGAGCCCACCCTAGTCATATGTCATAATGTTAATGGTGATCACCAGTTAGGGTGTGGTCTGAGTTATCTTCTGTACAATCACTGTGCTTTATTTTTCTCCTTTACCACAATAAATAATCTGTGGGGAGATACTTTAAGACCATGCAGATATCCTGCTGCTTATCCGTTGATGAGATTTAGCATCCATTGATGATTCTTGGTTGATCTAATGTTTATTATGGTGGTTACAATATATATATACACATATATATATATACACACACACATACATATATCTCCTATCCATCCATCATTTATCTTTCTACCTTCTATTGACATAAATTTATGAATTCTTATTTTTTCAGTTGTTTACAATACATTCTTGTACTTAATTATTTAGTTGCTAAAACTGTCCCAGCTCTTGCCAAAGGGAACCCTCTGAGCTACTTCCTATGTCTTTGTAATGTGTCCCACTCACTTTTCATTCTTCTGAGCACTTTCTTACTTTCTGGCATAAGTTATCACCTCATTTCGTACCTACCTACCTTGCCCTAGTCCCTGACTCAGCTGTTTCTTCAGGGTGGCCTGATTCCTTTTAGATCCCATTGCTCTTGCACCATCAGGGGGTCAATGTCAAGTGAAAAGGGCAAGTAAAGTCTTAACGTTGTTATGAAAATAGTTTTGACCTCTTGGACTCCCTGAAAGTGTCTCAGGAACTCCCAGAAATCTGTGGGCACTTTGAGAACTGTTAATGAGTATAAATTATGCTTAAGTCTATGGTCAGGTGTTTATAATTTATATTGTATAATGTGTGTTAAATCAGCCTCATTGGAGAGCTGAAGATACCCACTTAGCAGCTGTGAGATCTTAGTTACTTGGCCTCTCTGGGTTTCATTCTCATCATCTAGAATTAGGGATGATATTACTTCCCAGTACTGCTGAGGATTAAATCCAATAACTCACCTAAATGTTGGATGAAAGGCCTAATATGGAGTGAATGCTTCATAAATGATGCCTTTAGGGGGCAGGTATCTTGTCTCTTTAGTTCACACATCATCAGATTGAGGAATGGTATTCAGGCATGGAAGGAACTGCACTCACAGATAAACCTTTTTTAGTTGCTAGCTCCTGGACTTTGAGCAGATGCCATAATGGCATGAGGTTTGATGGTCTTAGGAGAAGGATAAATCTATGTTGTATGTGAGAGAGAGGCAAACTGTGGTCAGAGGGCAGTCTCTGGTGAATGTAGTTTCCGAGATGGTCACAGCAAGATCTCCCATCCTGCCCCTTGTATAGTGTGAAGTGCCACTCCTTGCATTGAGAAGTGAGGTCTGTATTTCCTCCCTATGAACCTGGGTAGGCCTTTGGCTCTGGCAGAACGGATGCTCTGAGTCATTCGATGCTATGTCCTAAAAATCAGCGCAGCTTGCACTAGGGTGTCTTGGAATGCTCGCTATTGGAAGCAGCCCTGTCTGTGAGGAAGCAGCAGCCACAGGGAGAGGTCACATGGAGATGTTCTGGTACACAGTCCCAGGTGAGGTCTCCAATCACAGCGCCAACTACCAGACATGCAAGTGAGGAAGCTTTGATTCAGTACCAGCCTCTCTCTGATGCAGCCACGTGAGCAAGCTGAGCAAAGACTGCTCAGCTCAACCCAAATAGCCCTCAGAACCATGAGAAATAAGAAGAAAATAATGTTGTTGTTGTAAGCTACTACATTTGGGGTGCTTACTTATACAGTGATAGATAGCAGTCCCTATCCATAGGTAGAAGCTAAGAATGGGTCACCTCTACCCCAAACATGAGCTATGAAGTAGGTCATAGGTGATGTGAAGACACTTGTCCAAACTTGGCAAATGCCGCAAGCAGAGGCCTGATGAAGAAAGACGCTTCACAGACTTATACATAATGACTATTGCTCTTCTGGAACCGAATTGCAAAGTGTGGGGTTAGTGGTTTCTGGCATGAATGACACCCACTGGGTGCACTTGAGGCAGCTGTAGCAGTCCTTCCATTCTTTCCTTCCTTCCTGTTTTCTTCTTCTCTCCTCTCCTGAACCTCCTTCTCCTCTTCTGCCTTGTCCTCACACTCTTTCTTCTGCACCCATAGCAGTTTGATGAAAAAAGGAAAGAACATGAATGTTGAAGGTAAGCTGGCCTAGGTTTAAACCCGCTTATCAGTAACTTGACTTTGGGCCTGTTCTCTTTTCTCTCCTAGCCTCACTTCTTCCATCTGTAAATTATAATTTACAGGGAATCATTGAGGTGATTAGATGGCATTATTAAAACATTCAGCATGTTGCTAGGCACGTTGACGATCACAATCCACAATCCATGTTTCTCTCACACAGCCAGAGTTTTCTCCTTTGCTTTTTCCAAAGCTCCTCGGCCTCTTTCCCCAGATAATCCCATTTCACAGATGCTGTTTTTTTTTCTGCTCTTAGTTTGCTCTGCCAGTGCCCCCAGCAGACGTACCAATTCCAGATGCTGAGAGAAAAGCCCTTGATTCCGGCTGAATGCAGGGATGATATTCGCTAACATGCAGATGGCACGTTAGGTACCTGTGGGGAGCTTGTGTTCTGGATTGGAAACTGGCAAAGACAAAATCTCTTGGCAGAAATGGGCTCCTGATCACGGGTAGGCAGGAAAGAGCAGAGGAAAATGAAGATTGACTGATGGCACTGAGTCACTCCTCTGGAGTCGAAATCTGCACCCATATCCCAGGTACAAGTGAAGTAGCTGGCCCCTGGGAAGGAGTAGTTTATCTGAATGAGAAGGGGAGCTGGGATTTGGGGAGAGAATATCTTGGAGAAGAGAGTTGTACCCACAGGGTGTTTAATTACCTAACTTTGTGTCAGATGCTTGTGTGGGCTAAATGGGCCTGATCTGGCAGTGAACGCACAAAGTCGACGGGAATTTTGAGGGCAGATCAAATACACCACCAGGAGAACTGTGAACTTTGCAGCCAAACAAGGCTCCAAGGCTGAACCAAATGATGTGACAGAACACGGCATGTATCTAGGCATTTCTAAAGAACAACAACAACGACAAAAAATGGTGAAACAGGAAACTGCATTTATAAAGACCATTGCAATAACCACATGGTGGGAAATAGGACTCCAGGGTAAACAGTGAGAGCTGTTTTTGTCCAGGGAGCCTTTGTTATGGATACTTGTATTTCTATACAAATCTTTTCCTTTTGGCCTTGGTTTCTATTTTCAGACTCCAATCCAAGGGTTCACAGATTGGACTCACAGATTGCTAGTACTAAAGAGATCCTTAGAGATCACCTAGTTACACCCTGTCATTTCTTGGCCAAGATTACTAAAGCCCAGCAAGGTCTAATAAATTCTCTAAGAACACACAGCTAGTTTGGAGTCAGGCCAAGACTGGAAGCTTGGCTGCCTGATTCCCTCTTTCACAGTCTCTCTTTATTCCACAGCTTCTCAGAAAGTAAAGGGTCTGTACTTTCTTTGGTCAACCACTAAGTGTGAAAGTGTTAGTCACTCAATCATGTCCAACTCTTTGCAACCCCGTGGACTGTAGCCCGCCAGGATCCTCTGTCCATGGAATTCACTGGGCAAGAATACTGGAGTGGGTAGCCGTTCCCTTCTCCAAGAGATCTTCCCAACCCAGGGATCGAACCTGAGTCACCTGAATTGGCAGGCAGATTCTTTACCACCTGAGCCACCAGGGAAGCCTCTACACATGAAAAATATTTATTAGATGCCACCAACAGTTCTCTAATATGTCCACATTTTTGCTCTAAGTGAAATCACTTCCTCCTTCAGGAAGATTCCTAATAATCTGAAAGAGAAGTACTCCTTAAATACAGGGCATAGTTCAGTGGAAACTAGCTCAAAGTTGCTTACACATTTATTCAACAAATATTTATTAATCACCTGCTGTGCTCCAGTTACTGTATTTATCATCACAGTTTCAGTTATGAACCAAACAGTCAAGTGGCACAGAACAGAGAGACTCAGTGCATACATGTCCAGTAGATACAGATCCAGCATTTAGAGTTGACCACACCTTTAATACATTGTGGGGAAATAAATGGAATATGTTCTACGAGGGCTGCGAGGTAGTTATTTTTGCTGTGAATTAGTCAGATCTTATAATGTCATATTTGGCTCATAAAAACTGTTGACGAGTCAGAAAAAATTATTATAGCAATTTTTAAAAATGACTCTTATATTCCTATAAGGACAAAAATAAATGGGAGTGAGGTATTTGAATTAGAATTTAGAAACTCAAGAATGGCTTGAAGCTAACTTGAATGTGGGGAAATGTTAACTGGACAGGCTCTATCTTCATAGAGAACTTTGCAAAAGAAAATGAGCTTCAGGCTCAGTGGGAGAGATTGAGGATGGACGTAAAGAAACTTTTCTTAGCATTCGAAGTGATACACCTGGACTTGGGGGTCTAGTCTACACAGTTGGTAGAGGAGGGGAAACTTTCTTTTCTGTTGGTTAGTTCTTTCCTTCTAAGTTCTTGGTCAGAAACTGTGCTGGTAATGTTTTCAGTTTTTTCCCCAATGTTTCGGCAGAATCATGAAATGTTTGAGGTTCTGCAGCCCCTGAGTTCCTGCTCTGTCCCCCTGAGCCTGTCCATCGGCATCAAATCCCTTCAGACTTCCTCTGATGAGAGCAGATTCTCCACATCGCAGTGCCTGTGAGTCTGTGTGGCGGCTCCTCCCAACCACATTCCTCAAGCACAGACATTTAAGATCTTAATCTCCAAGTGTGGTTCTGGGCAGGATTAGCCCTACCCCATGTCAATTGAATATCCAGTGATTTCTATGCATATTAAAGTTTGAGAGGCTTTGTTCTGGAACACTGGCCACTGAGGAGGACATACTTGACTTCAAACCTTGGCTCTGCTGTCATCTGACTCTGTGACCATGGCTAAGTCACCTACTCTACTGAGATTCCCTTTCCTCATCTGTAAAATGGATATAAGAGTTCTTGCTTCTTAGACTCTCAGAAAGGCCTTTCCTGGTTATCTGACTTCACATGCATCCTTCCTATTACACTGACCTCAGTTTATTAAGTTTCTCCATGATCACAGTTACTACAACTTGAAGTTACTAGTGTCTGTCTTGTTTAGAGGGCTTCCTAGGTGGTGCTAGTGGTAAACAACCTGCCTACCAGTGCAGGAGACTTAAGGGATGCAGGTTAGGTCCCTGGGTTGGGAAGATCCCCTGGAGAAGGAAACGGCAACCCACTCCAGTATTCTTGCTGGAGAATCCCGTGGACAGAGGAGCCTGGTGTTCTACAGTCCATGGGGTCACAAAGAGTCAGACACAACTAAAGCAACTTAGCATGCACATCTTGTTTAGAATGTATGTTCTGTGAAGGCAGGAACCATGTCGCTCCTTGATATTTGATATTTTCAGGACTTCACACAGTACCTGGCACCTAAAGGGCAGTTCCATATTTGTTGAATAACTGAATATTATAATGGTTGTTATGTAATGCAAGAGAAACAGCTCCATGTCTGACTTGGAGAAAATGTCCACTAAATGGTAGCTATTGGTAAAACTGACTGCGTAATTGTGAAGCCCAGCATAAAATGAAAGTGCAAAGCCCCTGGTTCAAAAAAATTATGAAGAATTTCAAGATGATGACAACCGAATATTAACCCAAGGGCCCTTCTCAGCCCTTTATGGGTCCAACTATATGGGTTGCATGCCCAGGAGGCTGGCCCTAGGTATCTATAGTGTTGCTATTACTGTGGTTACTCTGTGGTTGATATGGTCACCACCCTAGGAGGGTTGTCTCCCCCTTCTTCTTGCGGTGTGACACAGGCCAAGAGTCCCACAGGGCACCTTGCCTCCTGAGACTCAGCTCGCCCTCCTCCACCTGCTCTGATGAAGAGACTAAGAGATAACTGGAAACTTGACAAATTGCAAAACAGACCCTGTCCAGTCAGCCGGGCCTAAACTCTTCCTCATAGCACAGTGCTGATTTATACCTGATTAGTAAAGGTGGTGTTTATTGAATCAGCAAAAGTTCTGCAAATGTGCGCTGAACAGAATTTCAGATGAGTTTCTGTAGTGCATGTATACATAATGTATGGCTTTTAATTTCCTTGATAATGTAAAAGTACAGTCTGAGATGAGGAACGAGGCAGACAGACTCACTCAGTTCTAATGTAACAACTTCTCTTTATGAGAAACTGAAAATCAGGGCAGGGCTTAGAATATAAAACAGTCAGGAGGAATTGAAGCTGAAAACAGGGAGAGATGAATCCACTCAAAAACAACCAGCACGGTGGCGCAACTGGTTCTCGGATCAGCTGGATGGTGGGAGCCTGATGACCAAAATCAAGGTGTTCCCAGGGGTCCCAGCCTTGCGGGACTTAGCATGACATCCTTACTGGGCTACATTTATCCTTTCAGAGCCCAGGTCCCTTGAGTTGAGCCGTTCAGCAGGGAAAATCACGCACCTCCTGCCTACCTTTGTAGGCAGAGAATAAAGAATGTTACTCTTGTGAAAACGTTTTGTTCAACATGGGACGCAAAAGCAAGGCAGTATGCTCTGTAGAAAGAGCACTGGCCTGGAAGTCAAAAAGCACAGTTTCTGATACATATTTTCCTATTTATTAACTATCCTTCTTCGGTGCCTTGGAGCCAAGTGGCTAGATCTGGGAGAAAATTTCAGAGCTGCTACTATCTGGCTGGGTAAACTTGGACGGAGAGGAGTCCTTTAAGTCCTCTGAGCCTCAGTTTTCTCATCTGTGAAATGGGACTGAACTAAATCCAAGAGAATATGTAGCACACCTGGCAAGTCCTCAACATTTCTTTCAGAGCTCCGTTTTCCCTACTGTTGATTGGGATGTTAGAAAACCTCAAAGCACTGTCCTGCCATCTGACACTCCTGTGTGCTGCGTTCAAGCTGGGGACATCTTATGGCCCCTGTAGCTCCTCATCCTCTCTTCCACCGGCCCCAATTTCCCAGAAGTTTTCTGGTTCTCATACTGCAGGGCCTTTTTTTTCAGAGTTATTTGTCAACTGCACTTGCCAATGGTATTAACTTGTAACTGTGGTGGAAGCTCCCTTGTAGAGACGTGTGCTTGAATTGAAAGATTTTGAAACCAAAAACACCTTCCAGAGGCAAAAAAGCAACTAGCTGGAATTTATATCCGGAGACACGGGCCCTCCAGGTGTACCTTCCAAACACACAGCTCAGGCACTATATACTTGCGAGGTCCATTTGAGCCAAGGTTTTAACTACCTATGGGGTTTGAAATGCAAGAACAGCTTAATATATCTGCTCAGCCTTAATGACTGTATGATTTTGATGATGACCATCTATTGTTTTATTCTACACCATTCTCAGCATTACATAGAAATCTGCTTGTGCTGTGCTCAGTCATGTCCACCTCTTTGAGACCACGTGGACTATAGCCCGCCAGGCTCCTCTGTCCGTGGGATTCTCCAGGCAAGAATACTGGAATGGGTTACCATTTATTCCTCGAGGGGACCTTCCCAACCCAGGAATTGAACCCGCATCTCCTGCATTGGCAGGCAGATTCTTTACCACTGCCATCTGAGAAGCCCAGAAGTCTACTTATTAGACACAGATCATAGTGGCTGTACAGTTCATGATTTTCCCAGCAGCTGTGTGTGTGTTTCTCAGCTTCCTCTAGCACAGACACTACTCCACTCTAGCCAACCCTGTAGACCCAGGACCCTAGGCTTCCCCAACTGCCATAGCTTCCCCTACCATAGTGAATGGCTCTGGAGGTGGCCATGTCACTCAAGGCAGGCCAATTTTGTCCTTTCTCTAGATTTTTCCAGCAAACTGCTAAACACAATGAAAAAATGTGAGGCCAGAGTGATATGCAGCCCGGTTTCCCTGTTGGCATATAGCTATAGAAATGAGACAGATGGACAGTCATATAGATCACTGATGATATTCTAGCCAGTGCATTCCTGCCCTTTCCAAGGTCACGTCACTCACAAACAGAAGTCCTCAAGTCCTCATTGTGCAGTCTGATACAAACATCCATATGGACGAACAACAAGACGTCATTTCTCTCAGAGTTACGATTACAGAGGTGATGTTACAGTGTGTAATAGAGCACAGGGTGTGATTAAGTAAAGGCTGGTGGGTACAGACTACTCTTGCAAGAATGCTGGTGGGAAGAGGAAGAAAGCGGTCAGGCAATGGTGGATGTGATATTGTGATATAAGAAATGCACATTTGGTCTTCCTCCCCAGTTTCTGGCATAGAACTTCTAAACCCTTTGAGTTTCTGGGTGACAGGAAGAGTGACAAGATTCCTTTGCTATCTTTTTTTTTTTTTGACTGTGCTGGATCTTAACTTTTGGCAGCCAGACTCTTTAGATGCAGCATGTGAGCTCTTACTTGCATGTGGGATCCAGTTCCCTGACCAGGAATTGAACCCTGGGCCCCCCTGCATTGGGAGCACAGAGTCTTAGCCACTGGACCACCAGGGAAGTTCCAATGGACCACCAGTTCCTGTTATTTTTAATAAGCTTTTAGAAATACAACGAGTTTACGCTGATGAGGTCACTCTTGGTGGGCTTCCAGGTAGCTTCGGGTGGAGGGCTGGTTGCCAAAGGAACCAACCATGTGAGCAAAGGGCACAGACTTTCAGTCCTACCCTCTGACCTCTCAAGAAGGAGGGGCTGGAGATCGAGTTAACAACCAATGATCAATGATTTAATCAACCATATTTATAAAACGGAACCCCCATAAAAGCTCTAAAGAAAAGGGCCCTCAGAATTTCTGTTTGATGAAACGCATCCATGTGCCAAGAGGGTGGCATACCCCAAACTCGATAGAAACAGATAGAAACAGAAGGATCTCCTACACTTGAGATCCTTCTGGACCTTGTACCTCTTCATCTGGCTGCTGACTTGTATCCTTTCTATTAGCTTCTATAATGAACCAGTACTAGTAAGTAAAGTGTTTCCCTGAAATCTGTGAGCTGTTCTAGCAAATTTTTGAGCCCAAAGGGAGTGTCATGGGAACCCCTGATTTATAGCTGGTTGATCAGAAGTACAGGAGACCTGGCCTTGCGATTGGCATCTGAAGTGTGGGCAGCCATGTGAGACTGAGCCCTTTAACTTATGGAGTCTAACTCCAGTTAGTTAGTGTCAGAATTGAGTTGAGTCATTGTACACCCAATTGGTAAACTGAGAATTGGTTGTTGTTGTGGAAAAAACCCTACATATTTGATGTCAGATGTGTCCTGATGTTGTAAAAAAAAAAAAAAAAAAACACAAAAAACCAAATCTTATTAATAGCATAGCAGACTCAAAGGAAGGTAGATTTTTGAGTCTAAAGGAGAATTATAGCTGCCTATGTTATCTCTCTTCTCTTTAAGATGGGGAGAGGATAACCAAGGGAGCAAAATCTCAGGAGACATGCAGAAGTTGCCGGAAGGGGCAGTACTGTTGGTCAGTATAGACACTTCCCCTTTGAAAGCACAGCAGAGGAAGAGAAAACGATACTAGAGAAAATCTGAGAGATGGAGAGAAGTTGAGGGAACTCATGCTAGGGTGGCCATGATTTTCTCACTGCAAGTGGAAGATTTGGGAGATTAAATTGCTGTTCAGAGGTGTTTCCCTCTGGGGCTTGGGCTCTGCTCCTATGCTCTCTGGAACCACCCAAGGGCCAAGGAAAGGAGAGGGTGGTGGCCAAAACAGATCTCAGGAAGAACAAGGCCTTTGGTGTTGATGTCTACACTGTAATTGATGGGTTGGCATTGACTGTCATAACTCAACCTCCCTCCCACATCAAAGACATCCATTGAGGCTGTGAGAGCCTGCTGTGCACACTGCTGTGGAGGACAGACATGTTCTGTTAAATCAGTGAACCTGACAGAGCAGAGGGAATCAATGGGCTATTTACCCAGGTAATCTTTCTTTCATCTTTTAGTCAACTGCTATAAGGACATTTCCCAAGGGAATGTTTTCTGATGTCCTGATCCCACTGGGATTGTGGAGAGGGACTGTCCTATGGTGCCATGACTCTATATTATCCTCTGGTCTCCAAGATGGCAGATTCATGTGAAGCCTTAAGGGAGTGTCACTTGCCTTAAGAATATTCTACGGCCAACTGAGTTGTTTGCCAACTTAGCTTTCTGTTTTTATTTTGACTTCACAGTTGAGCAAGTATCAAATACAGAGGGTAAGACTCTGATCATATAGGTAGGTGGATCTAGTTTTGAATCTCATTGCAACTCTGATGACTTTGCATGACCTTCACAAAGTTATTTAACTTCTTTACTGTTCCATTCTTCACCTGTAAAAAGGCATAATGAGAACCTACTTAATCTACTGTGAATATTAAATAAGAAAACATATGTAAAATTCTTAGGTATAGCCAGCATGTAGTGAGTACTCACATAGGTGGACTCAAAGATGGCTAGAGAGATAATCTAGTACTCGTTATTCCTTCTTGTATCACAAGATTTGGAGACTTTTTTGGTTTGTTTTTGTTTTTTTAATCTGTCATGAGACTCCAGTGTACTTTGGGCATGAATCGAAGTGAAAGTGTTAGTCACTCAGTCATGTTGGATTCTTTGCAACCCCATGAACTGTAGCTGTTCAGGCTCCTCTGTCCATGGAATTCTCCAGTCAAGAATACTGGGGTGGGTTGCTGTTCCCTTCTCCAGGGGATCTTCCTGACCTAGGGATCGAACCTGGGTCTCCCTCATTGCAGGCAGACTCTTTACTTCCTGAGCTAACAGGGAAGCCCTACTTTGGGCATTTATTTACGTAATTAAGCAAGGAGGTCAATTTAAAGCTTCTGTCATTAGCTTTATTTTTAATCAAGTGACTCGTTGAAAGGTAGACCACTAGGTCTCTCTGGTCAGTAAGTTTTATCATATACTAAATCTAATCTATTGATATTGACCACTTAGGGCATGATAGTGAGGATTTTCTAGGCCAGATTGAAAGAAGTGCTATGATTGATTAGTGATGTCAGGCCAAGACATGGTTAGGATTGTGACTTAACCTCTTCCACATATGTGCTGACTCTGTATAGACCCTGAAGTCATGGATCACAGATGCAAGTCAGAGGCCAAGGAATGTTACATAAATTTCAGAATTGCCAATGCTCATGGAGAAGTTACCTGCTGATTTGAAGAGGCTAAAGCAGTGGCTGTCATTAAAACCAAGGGCACTGAACAGTGGATGGCTATAATGAGAAAGAAACAGCATTTTGCAGTCTTGTACTTAGAGAATTACAGTGCATGGTGCATGTATAAATCTGGAGCCTCTAGAATTGACAGGTTTAAGACTGTGTCTGCACAATCTCAGGGAAATGTTTACAAAGTTAAAAAAAAAAGTGCCGATCAACTGGTTGATGTCATCAGGACTTGCCTGATTTCCTGCTTCATGTCTGTTCCTCCCCACAGTTGGAATTATTTGAGCCCCATGTGCAGCTCAGCTGGGGCCACCCCATACCCTGAACCTAATTCTTCCTGCTGTCAACAGAGATTTTAAGAACTCTAGTGGGCTGTGAGGTCACCTAGTACCACCCACCCTGGCATCTAACCCAGCTGTGGTCTGAGTCTGGTCTTGTTGCCTTGAGCCCTCAAGGGTTGGGATCCACCTTTCTGATGTCCTTGAAGATAGGCCTGTCGTCACCTTGTTGGTCTAGATCTTTAAACATGATTTTTTCCACTGAATTTTACATACACCTGTAAGGGTATCTGTCCTCTTTCCTCTTTCTTTCATGTATCAGAGGCTTTCTAATTATACAGCCTGCACCTTATTAGTGAGGTTTTTCATTTCCACAGGGGATGTTTAGGTGACGGAAACAAGGTGAGCTTTGAAATTAGCCAGACCTAGCTTCCAGTTTCCGCTCAGCGTTTTCTTAACTCTGTGGCATTTAAGCACATGGGTCCATTTTCTCATTTATAAAATGTTAATAACACGGCAGGGTGTTATATCCTGGAGGAAATAGACAAACACATTGGAGGACCTAGCATATAGGAGTTGCTAACACATGAACAACTGACAACAAAATAACACTAACAATAGCTATTATTTATTGAACACTTACCATGTGTGAGACATTGATCCAAATATTCTCCATAGTAAAATTAATACTATATTTCACATTTCATAGACAAAGAATCTGAGGTTTAGCAAGGTCAGTAACTTACCCAACCTTACCCAGAGAATCCAGGGCAGAGCCTGGGTTCAAGTCAAGAGCTGCTTATCCTGATGACCTCCTTTAATCACACTACAGGGTCAACAATAACATAAGTATCTTCCATCCATTGGGGTGAATGTTCTTGTGTTCTCTGAAGCTGACTTTGTCCCAGGCATTTACTGTGCCCCTCTGGACATAAATGATGACAGTTTTCCTCTACCCATTCCCCTCAGTATGCCTCATTCTGTTCCCATGGAACATTTTATGGCTGACCATGTCAAAAGATATGACACTCTCAAGTCTGTTAAGACAAATAACATTTGAGTTTTAAAATACTGAATTGATTTTACAAACAGTCCTGGGAGCAATTTTCAAATCTGGGCTCCCCACTAACAAAGTATCAATAATTTCCCTTAATTAATGGAAAATAAGCATCTCCTTGGAGAAGGAAATGGCAACTCACTCCAATATTCTTGCCTGGTGAATCCCATGGACAGAGGAGCCTGCGGGCTACAACCCATGGGGTCTCAAGAGTTGGACACGACTTAGTGACTAAACCATCACCACCAAACGTCTCCTATAAATGGGTTTTTCCTTCCATGGTCCTTCTCCTCAGACATACAGGACTGAATGGGCGTATTTCATGCCTGAGGATGTCATGTGAGACTAGGTGAACAGGTTGTAGATCCAGAGCAAACCTTGTGTATGAATCTACTTGGCCCTGCCCTATGATGGTGCTTCCTGCTCCCTCTGTTCCTGTTGGATGTTGTTTCTATCTTTGCATTAAAGGTTAGCCAGAACAATGAGAATTTTCTGTGACTCCAGGAACTCAAACTGGGGCTCTGTAAAAACCTAGGGTGATAGGAGGGGGTGAGAGCTAGAAGGGAGGTTCAAGAGGCAGGGGACATATGTATACCTATGGTTGATTCATGATGATGTATGGCAGAAACCAACACAATATTGTAAAGCAATTATCCTTCAATTAAAAATAAATTGAAAAAAATAAAAATTGGAAAAAATTTTTTAAAGTTTAGGCTGTAGTAACACTGATGGACCTTGAGATTATCATACTGAATGAAGTAAATCAGATTAGGAGAAATAGCATATGATATCCTTTATATGTGAAATCTAAAAAGTGATACAAATTAACTTATTTACAAAACAGAAACAGACTCACAGACTTGGAGAACAAACTTATGGTTACCACAGGGGGAGGGTAGAGGGAAGGGATAATTACGGCATTTGGGATTGCCATGTACACACTTCTATATTTAAAATGGATAACCAACAAGGACTTACTATGTAGCACAGGAAGCTCTGCTCAATATTATGTGGCAGGCTGGATGAAAGGGGAAGGGAGTTTGGGGGAGAATAGATACATGTATGGCTGAGTCCCTTTGCTGTCCACCTGAAACTATCACACCATTGTTAATCAGCTATACTCCAATACAAAATAAGTTTGTTCTTTTTTTAAAGGCTAGGCTGGAGTCATAGGGAGTGAAATCTTTTTGTAGGGTGGCTGTAATCAAGCCAATGAATTATGAGGAAGTTGTTAAGATTTGGCTACCAAAATACCAAATGACCATGAAGGTGATCTGGCAGTGGAGAACAGAAAAGAATTTATTGATCCAAATACTATCCCGAGTACTTTGTGTACATTATCTTATATAATTATCCAATAATCCTGGGAGGGAGTCATTATTATTTCCATTTTTACGACACTGTGATTCAGAAAATTAAATAACCTGTTACTGAACAGACTAAACAGTTACTAAATAACGCTACAACCCAACACATTTTATTATAAAACCTACCTTTTGATTCCAAGGTTCAAATAGTGAATAATGAATATAAACTCTCCAAATTGGTGTCAGAATTTCTCACTGATTCAATACCTATTATACCAGATGCATAATTAGAATCTACCCAAAACTGATGTGAGTTTACAGCCAGAGTCTGAAATTGAGAGATGCCGTTCAGCTATTTGCATACAAATAGACTATAATTATTATGAAGGATGGTCCATTACAGAATTCAGTTTAGCTTGCATTTTAGCGAAAACCATAAAGTCAGCTAGGAAAGAGTTAGCTTTATTAATTACACTTTTTGTAAGCACAGTTTTGTTTTTGAAGGTTTCTGAATTGATGTGCTCAAGGAAAAAAAAAAAAAAAATACCCAGGGGCTAAAATTGAATAATCAACATTGTGGGTAATGAGACTAAAGTTTTTTAAAGTTTTGGTCTCTTTCAAAGGAAAGTGCCAGAAATCTCAACCATCATTAGATTTTGCATCTGATTTCAGTGTTAAATCAGTGCTTTACTGTCAACTTGTGGGACAAGTGTTAGGTAGGATAATCTCCTTGGAGCATCAGAAGATTCATGGATTCCAGACTCACCACTCTGGCTCTTTCTCTTTTTTTGTTCTGTACTGACAAAGGTCTGTATAGTCAAAGCTATGGTTTTTCCAGTAGTCATGTATGGACGTGAGAGTTGGACTATAAAGAAGGCCAAAAAACTGATGTTTTTGAACTGTGGTGCTGGAGAAGACTCTTGAGAGTCCCTTGGACAGCAGGGAGATCAAACCAGTCAATCCTAAAGGAAATCAACCCTGAATGTTCATTGGAAGGACTGATGCTGAAGCCAAAGCTCCAATAATTTGGCCACCTGATGCAAAGAGCTAACTCATTGGAAAACACCCTGATACTGGGAAAGATTGCGGGCAGGAGGAGAAGCAGGCAACAGAGGGTGAGATGGTTGGATGGCTTCACTGATTCAATGGACATGAGTCTGAGCAAACTCTGGGGGAGAGTGAATAGTGAAAGAGAGCCTGGTGTGCTGCGTCTATGGGGTTGCAAAGAGTGGGACACGACTGAGCAACTAAACAATAAACAACAATAGTCATGGAGGCCATTCTGCTGAGGTTACCATAAGAGATAAAGTATGGGATTTAGAGTTAGAAAATATGGGTCTGAAAGCTGTATCATTACTTCCTTGTGTCTGTGGAATATTTATTTTACCTCTCTCTGTTTTATAGCCTCCTCTGAAAAATGAGAATTATAATGGCCTATACCTCAAAGGGGTGCTGTAAGAATGAAGTGAGATAAGAAGATGAAGTCCTCAGCATCGTTCATGGCATAAGGTAAATCACTCTGAATAAAAATCGTTAATAATTGTTAGAGGATTGACTTAGTGCATGTAACCTAATAAATTCAGGAATGCATGTGCTCTAGTCAAAGAGTTGTGTGTCACATCCAGGGAAACTCAGTCCTAAACTAAAGGCACTTAAAAGCAATAGAAATCTCCTATTTGCATTTCTTGGAGAAGATCAAAGAGAATGTCATTACTAAGCCACCTTGACACTTTGTAGCATCACTTTTCCTTTTTTTCTCCCATTCACTTACACCCTGTAGCTGCCTCAATATCTCTTTCTTTATAACCTCAACTCCAAAAAAGACTCTTCCTTGATAACTAGGCTTCAAAGTTTTTTGATCTCTCATCTCCTCACCCCTTTTTCTATCACTTTATTATGTAGGTCAACTTAGCTTCTCTCTCAGTAAGCAAAAAATCCTTTCTTAGTAGAATTGAGAAGGAGTGAGAACTGAACAGGCATAGCAGGATTATTTTTAAGGGGCTGGAGGTGGAGTGGGGGTGGCTGTGAGCACTCATGGACAGAAAGCTTTAGTTACACCCACAGATATAATCTCTGGAGCAAGGAAAGTTCTGGCTTCTAAGCTGTTTACCCTATACCTGAAGCCCTACTTTGTGAAGAATGTCATTCCACTTAACTGTGTAGAGAGGGAGTGATCCATAAGAAAATCCTCTGTGTCAATGCATGATCATTCCACATGAACTGGCCAAACTCAGGAATGCTGTGACGGCTGCTTTTAGATATTCAAAAATGGCCAAACTAGAATCAATAGAATTGAATAGAATTGAGAGAAGTAGACTTGTAGCTTGGTTGAATGAAGAATGTTCATCTAGTCAAAGCTGTTGGAAGACAGAATGAGCCTCCTGAGGAGGCAATGAGTATCCAGTGCCATAGATGTTTAACATAAGGCTGATGACTTCTCGGCAGACATATTGTAAATGGTGAAAGCATCTGAGTGGGGTTGGATGAACCACAGAGGTCTCTTTCCTTGCTGAGATTCCATAATCTTAGAACAGAGTTTAGTGCAAACCACCAATATTGACAGCTTATAGCTCCTAATCTATAGTTCATGGCATCTGAGAAGGAATTTTCTGGGGGGTGGGATTCTGTGGTCTAGTACTTTCTCTGATTCTGTCTCTTCTTTCCTTGGCTATAGTAGCATAGTTCTCATCCTCACCCCAGTGCCTGTGTAATTCCTGTGAAATGGCTGGTGTGATTTCAAACTTTATTGATCTCTTCCTGCCAGTCTAGAGGTCAGAGGAAGTATGAGTCCAGGAGATCAATATTATGGGAAGGGCAATATAATGGGCACATGTCTGGACCTTAGGAGCTCTGGGCTCTTGTCCAGGTTCTGGCACTAATTCTGTAAACCCCATCTCATCTCTGAGTCTCCATTTCCTTATCTTTAAATGAAGTACAACATAGCTTCTTTCTAAGGTTCCCATGGTTTTTTCAACTCATGATATTCAGGGGCTAAATGCCCCTCTGATAAGAAGTGAAATGACTTGGGAAAATCGTTAATAAAGTGAAACAGCATTTGGAATCTTAGTATTATGCTGTTACTAATATTCATTATGGGTTTCCCTGGTGGCTCAGTGGTAAAGAATCTGCCTGACAGTGCAGGAGACACAGGTTCCATCCCTGGGTTGGCAAGATTGCTAGAGAAGGAAATGGCAACCCACTTCAGTTTTCTTGCCTGGGAAATTCCATGGCCAGAGGAGCCTGGTGGGCTACAGTCCATGGGATTCCAAAAGTGTCAGACACGACTTAGTGACTAAACAACAACAGTATTCATTCTGCTCCTACTATATGCCACATACTCTTTTAAGGCATAAAATATGTAGCAACTGACAGGGCAGATAAGGTGCCTGCCCTCACAGAGGTTACATTCTGGGATCTATAGAACCGATAGACAGGTGAACAAATAGACAAGCTCATTTCATATTGTGAAAAAGATAAAATAGGATGTTATGTTTGAAACTGATCATGGAAGTCTAGAACAGCCTGTCTGAGAAAGTCCATTTGAGCTGATTTTCTAATTAGGATAGGGACCAACTATATGAGGACATAGGAGAGAGTGAAAAATAAGGGCAAAGACTTTGGGTTTGTTTAAGGAGCAGAAGGAAACTTTCTGTGTCTAGAACATGATGGTAAGGAGGGACCAAGATGCTCTAAAAAGTAGACAACACACAGATCATCATCAGAAGAGTTAATATTTAATTTCATGTGTATGGGGCTAGTGCATTTCTTGAAGGACACCACAGAGAATCCCATTGCTAACTACCTCAGCACTTGTAACTGGCCAAGATGGTGGTAAATTCAGCTGAAGGGCTAGAACTGGCATGATAGTGACCTGGGCCAGGTGGTAGCAAGAGACGTAGAGAGAAGAGGATGCGTTCTAAAAACATCACAGTGGAGCCAGTGTGACTTATATTGAAGTAGGTATGAGGTACGGGGAGTACAGAAGGCGAACTCGAAATATAGAATTACTTTTTCTCTCTGAGCATTTGAGAATGGATGTATCATGGGAGAGGAATAGGTGTTATTAAAAATACGAGAAAAAATAACAGTGGCTATTATTTATTAGACATTTATTACATGAGACCTGTGTCTGCTTTATGTCTCCAGCTCTATAAATTTGTTGAAAGTCATTGTATGTCAGGCATGATTTTAAGAACCTTGCCTACATTATTTTATTTAATTCTTAGTCAGTATTCGTTTACACAGTGACTCAGGAAGATTAAGTAGCATAGCAAATAAGCTATAAAACTAGGGTTTAAACCCAAGTCAGTCTAATTCTGAAATCTGGTTTCTTAATATCTATACATTTATTTCCTAGCATATCAGACCATATAAAGGGAACTGGTAGCTAGTTCTGGGGAACTGAGCAGCCTCCTGAGAGGCATCCTCAGGTTAATACTAGCAGAGAGGCACGCCTACAAGGAATGACTTCAATAAAAATTGAAGAAAAATGGAAGTCGATTTGAGTATCTGAACTAACCAAAGCTTCCATACTATGTACTCTCCTAACATGACCATAGCAAGACTCTAATGCTGTTTTCAAAATCTGGTTTGTAATTCCCCAGTGTTACAGGTACACAGTGAAACCTGAACTATCTGTAAAATAAATGATGACAAGTCTAGTCCATGGATATCTGGCTTTTTTTAACCAACAGAAAACACTTTTTCCATATAGAAAGGTGGCTGAACGTGTCAGTATCATCTAATGATATCAAAGAAGGAGAATTTTTTTTTTATGTGTCATAATTACCAAGAACTAGGCACACTGGGTAATGTGTTCTGATTTTTTATAATTGTGTAGCCAGTCACATCCTCAGAGATCAAAAGAGCCTTTAAGAGAGAAACTTCTAGGCTGATTTCAGGAACAGGAATCAATGTGAAGTTACATATTTAGCACATTAACTCAATGCTAGGAAGATGTACTCTTTTCCTTCCTTTAAGATGTCTGGAATAATGACAAAAATTGATGAAGACATGAGAATTAAGCCAAGTTCTGTAGGGATAGGTTGGGTATATTGCCAGTTTCTCATTGTTTAACCATCATTCCTTGACTGCCCTTCAAGGACTAATGAAAATTGGTGAATCTACCTCTCTTACATCTTTGCCAACTCCTCCTTCTTCTGATCTGCCTTTATTTCTGGAATATTCTTCTACTCAACTAATAAATTGCAGTGCTGTATGATTTCATGTTAAGGCTTGGCTGTGAGCTCTTTGAAGGTTGTTCATATCTTATTTATCTTCATTTATTCTGAGTTAGATTCCTCAACCTTAAACTTATGTACTACATTACATAACTGGAAACCCAGATACAGAACAGAAAGCTGGGTTAATCTGGTGATACTGCCCTGTTTCCCTGTCACTCTTTTGACCCTTGGCTTTCCTGTCATTAAGCTGGTGGCAAGATGTGGGCAGCAGTTATGAACTTCACATCCATATGTGGCCATAACCAAAGAAATAGGTCTTCCTGATGGCTCAGTGGTAAATAATCGCCTGTAAAACAGGAGTCGAAGGAGACATGGGTTCAATCCTTGGATCAGGAAGATCCCCTGGAGGGGGGCATGGCAGCCCAACCTACTCCAATATTCTTGCCTGGAGTATCCCATGAACAAAGGAGCCTGGTGACCTGCAGTCCAAAGGGTCACAAAGAGTAGGACACAACTGAAGCAGCTTAGCGCACATGTATGCCCTTCCTGTGATGGTTTCTTCAGACCAAGGAAGAGCTTTTCCAGAAGCCTCCAAACAACCTTCTTAGTCTCTATGGCCAGTGAAGAATAAGTCACAGTCAAGATGAAAGAGTTTACCATGATCGTCTTAGATGAATCAGCTCCCGCAACTGTATGGCTATTATCCCATGCAGGACTGTAAGAAAGAAAGATCACAATGTTCTCTACCCAGGTCCAAAGCCTACTATAGAACTTGAGGCTTAGATAATGCTCAATGAGTGTTTTTTTGAGTAAATAAGTGAATTACAATGACCCACTGCCTAATAAGCCCCTTTCAGAATGTCTGTATTTATAATCAGTACCATTTACCTGGTTTGGCACTTAATTATATATTTTGTATTGTTCTTTGATAGTGTCATATATGTTAAGACAATTCTTGTCTTAAGAATTGGTATTAACTTTCTAAATACAGGATCCATATCACATAAATATTAGTTGATCGAGTGAATCTTGCTTTCTTGGTATGCTGTCAAGTGTGAGACCAAGAGTGGACATGTAAGACATGTAACAGTTTATTAGTGAGCTTTGCTCTGCAGTTATTATTATATCTCATAGGAAACCAGGTAAAAAGGAGAAAAGTTCTTGTTATATTTAATTTAACTAAAGCTGTATGGAACTCAATTTAGATTTAAGCTGAAGCCAACAAGAAATTAATCACTGGGATAAGAAGGTCATATGTGTATGTGTGTGTTAGTCGCTCAATTATGTTTGACTTTTCGTGACCCCATAGACTATAACCTACCAGGCTCCTCTGTCCATGGAATTCTCAAGGCAAGAATACTGGAGTAGGTTGCCATTCCCTTCTCCACAGGATCTTCTTGACCCAGGGATCAAACCCAGGTCTCCTGCATTGCAGGCAACTTCTTTACCATCTGAGCCACCAGGGAAGCCCTAAGACATGCCTCACTCAGCATTAGGCACAGAGTGTCTGTTTAACAGCAGTGTATGCTCTCTTCACTGTCTGCTGGAGTGAGCCTGGCCTTGGTCATCAGATTAAAGAACCTGGGAGTGGAACAGCATTGAGAGAATGAACTGCCCCAGGTTGACTAAAGTATCCACGTGGCCATAGAGGTGGCAGAAAAAGCGCCTCACAGTTGTTGACACTTATAGCAATGCTACAGTGTCAGGCATTGTTTATTTGTTTTGCATATGAAGCATTTTGTCTTCTCAACAATTCCAGGAGGTAGGTGCCATTATGAGCACCATTTTTCAGTTAAGAACATTGAGGTTTAGAGAATTAAAATGGCTTGCCCAGGGTCATACTGTTAGTAAATGGTAGTGTCAGGATTTGAATTCAGGAAGGCTGTCTTCAAAATCTATCCTCTTTCCCACTGCTAAAGATGGTCTTGAATTCAAAGCTAAATGCAAAGAGCAAGAAGAGGTCAAAAACCAGGTTTAAAAGGTTAAAACAAGGGGACTTCCCTGGTGGTCCAGTGGTTAAGAATCTGCCTTGCAATGCAGGGGACTCAAGTTCGATCCCTGGTCGGGGAGCTGAGATCCCACATGCTGTGGGGTAACTAAGCCTGAGCACCACTGCTACTGATCCCACGTCAAAGATCCCAACACAGCCAAGTAAATAAATAAACATTTTTTAAAAAAGAAAATTAAAACCAGGAAAATTATCAATAGCTCAGGAAGAAAGATTTGAGATGCTGCTGCTGCTAAGTTGCTTCAGTCATGTCCGACTCTGTGTGACCCCATAGACGGCAGCCCACCAGGCTCCGCCGTCCCTGGGATTCTCCAGACAAGAACACTGTTCTTGTCTGAAGATTTGAGATGAGTAAGAGCAAATTGTTCAGGACTCAGTACAAAAAAAAATAACACAAAACATTGAACAAAGGTGGTCTTTTATTTGAAGCCAAGCATTTGTTGAAAGAAGTTGTCTTAATAGCTTAAAGTTATTATATAGAGCTTGATGGTCTTTGCTCTCTCACAAATTTTGATCTAGCTAAGAAGATATGGATGACATATATATGAAATGGGACTTCCCTAGTAGCTCAGATGATAAAGAATCTGCCTGCAGTGCAGGAGACCTGGTTTCAATCCCTACAGTCCATGGGTTCTCAAAGAGTTGGACACAACCGAGGGATTAACACTTTCACGTTCATATATGAAACATTAATAAATTATATAAGAAAGTAGATACTCAAGAGTAACTGAATAGCATATGGACTATTAAAAGATTGTATGAGAGGTCTTTTTCTATGTTGTCATCATTCTGTATTTCATATGGATTGAATTCACAGGCAAAAACTGGGCATTGTCTTCCCTAGAGTTAGACGTTCCAAGTGCCAGGGACTATTTCCCTGCAGTCTATGGAAAGAATCCACCTGTAATGCAGGAGACCCCAGTTTCATTCTTGGGTCAGGAAGATCCCCTGGAGAAGGGAAAGGCTACCCACTCCAGTATTCTGGCCTGAAGAATTCCATGGGCTCTATAGGCCGTGGGGTCACAAAGAGTCAGACAAGACTGAGTGACTTTCACTTTCACTTACGGAAATACCTTTATGAGTGGCACTTTGAGAAGGCAGAACACAGCAGCGCTGGCTTGCCTGGCTGCAGCATGCCCAGCGGTGCTGTACATTGGAAACCTTTTCAGCCTGTTAGCAGTGTTGCCTGACCCTGCTTGTTGAATGTCGTTCATGTGGGCCTTCTGTAAGAAGGCTTATTTCCTTTACTGTATTTGGCTGAGACAGCAGTACCGTGGGTGGCTTCAGTATTAAGTTTGGAGCAGAGGAAGTATTGCAACGCATGCCAAGAATTGAATTTTATTTTTAAAAGCTACTTTTCACAGAATTGAATATCTTGACCCTCCCCAGTTACAGCAGACCCATCACACATGTGAATTGGTAGAAGGTGGGTGACTTGAGCATCCTTTAGTGTCAAGTACATTTTCTTTATAGGACTAATCTCAAGAGAGAACACTTCCTTTTGGGGACCCTTATCTCTCAAACTCTTTTTTATGGCTCCCCCCACCCCCTGTTCTCATTTCCAGCACTGTTTTAGCATCATGACAAGCTTTGTGACTGAGGTAGATTGCTTTGCTTTGTGAAAGAGCAGATGTATTTTGTGGTTTCACACTCAAGTGTCTTGTCCTCTGTGTGACCACTGGGATGAAATAGTTCAAATGTAAATCTGGGAAGTGGGGTTGATGGAGAAAATCAAGACCACCAAAAGCTCAACGCTGCAGACTTCGGAAAAGCATTCACTTATCTTCCCCTTCAAATGGTTCTAGATGATACAGGATGAGAGCATCCTTGGAAGATGCGGTGAAGCAAATGATGAGGCATATAAGACACCAAAGAGGTCTGCAGGTACGAAGCCTTGAAGCATCAGTGGCATCATTACCCTCCTATCTACTGATCCTCGGGCTTTATTTCTTAGTTGCAACAATGCCCAGGTTTTTAGGATATGAGTACACTCCAGCATTCTTGCCTGGGAAATTCCATGGCCAGAGGAGCCTGGTGGGTTATAGTCCATGGGGTTACAGAGAGTTGACACGACTTAGCGACTAAACAACAACAAGAAATGCTCATGACTTAGAGGACAATGAGTAGAAATTCCAGGTCTCAAGAGTGCAAAGGCAAAGCTGACGCACTGAGTATGAGAGGAGAAGGCTTATCTGTTTTCTCAGCTGTAGCAGGGAAATCCTGATGTAGCTCCGTGAAGGCTACAGGCAGGATCAATGTGCTAGTGTGGTTGCGGCATTAGGGAAGCATGTCATAGTGTTTTGGCTTGTGGGTGGTCTACCTTCTCCTTCCTCAGCTTTGGCTCCTAGACCTGGAGGCCTCTCTCTCCAACAAGACCGTGGGCTGCCAAGCTGCCTGCTGGGAAGGACTTTGGAAGCCTTACAAAGCACAGTCTCTATCAGATACCCGCCAGGGCAAGTTTTGCTCAGGATTGCTATCAAGTTGGCTGTGTCTTCCTTTGAAATGTGCTTTAAGAACTGATGTACTTGATCTTTTAAAAATTCTATTTATTTATTTGTGGCTGCACTGGATCTTTGTTGCTGTGCACGGGCTTTCTCTAGTTGCAGGGATTGGGGGCTACTCTCTAGTTGCAGTGCGTCTTCTTGTTGCAGTGGCTTGCATGTCCTAGAGGCCGTTGCATCTTCAGGGAGGTGCATCTTCTTGTTGCAGTGGCTTCTCTTGCTGCAGAGTATGGGTTCTAGAATACGAGGGCTTTAATAATTGTGGCACGTGGGCTCAGTAGTTGTGGCTTCCAGGCTTTAGAGTGTGGGTTCAGTAGTTGAGTCACATGGGTTCAGTTGCCCCTCAGTATGTGAGATCTTCTGGGACCAGGGATCAAATCAGTGTCCCCAGCATTGCAAGGCAGATTCTTAACCAGTGTACCACCAGGGAAACTCGATATATTTGATTTTTGACTTTGCTTAACATTGGGTATTGGAGAAGGAAATGGCAACCCACTCCAGTACTCTTGCTTGGAAAATCCCATGGACGGAGGAGCCTGGTAGGCTGCAGTCCATGCGGTCATGAAGAGTCGGACACGGCTATGCGACTTCACTTTCACTTCTCATTTTCATGCATTGGAGAAGGAAATGGTAACCCACTCCAGTGTTCTTGCCTGGAGAATCCCAGGGACAGAGGAGCCTGGTGGGCTGCCGTTTGTGGGGTCGCACAGAGTCGGACACGACTGAAGCGACTTAGCAGCAGCAGCAGCAACATTGGGTATTAACTCAATGCTCAGTCTTGTTGCCTGTTAATCAGTGCTCTTTGGAGAAAGGTCCTCACGGTAAGGCTGCATCCCAACCCTTTAAACATCTGTCCTTCCTCAGGTGCTTGAAATGTGAGGGGTGTGAGGAGCAGGGAGAGGCACATTTGTCTCTTCCTTTGACGGTTTAAATGTTTCAGAACTTTCAAGTGATTTCAAGGATACTTTAAATCCATGTAAATAAGGTTTCAGAAAAGGTAGAGCCTAAGAGAACAATGCGCTCTGGGTCCAAAAATCATAATTATCAACTAAAGACTAAAGGATGTGTATAGCTTTGATGGTTATTTACGTATGTGTGCATTTATTTATTGGTATCCACCCTCCAGCAAGAAAGACATGAGAAAGGAAGGTGAACATGGGAAGATCCCAGAATTCATTGACAAAAAGGTCCTGTTCTCTTTTCCCAAGACTGGACCCACAGAAGACACCAGATGTGAGGGATGAGTCACACATTGAGTCAAGGTTGAGGTAGATGGGACCGGACATGTAGAAAAGCCAGAAAATGTAGAGCAACAGTGCCGCGGATCAAAATCAGGTAGCAGGTCTCAGGATAAATGTAACTTCAGAGCCATCTGGCCTCTAGGAGATGTTCACAGCCTCTCTCCTACTCCAAGTTCCAAATTTTACCCTCAAGGAGAAATATTGGTAAAGGACCAAGGTCAAGATCATTTATTGTGCCTCAGTGCTAGACGTTGGGACCTCTTTCCTAACAAAGAGGATGAGCCCTGGGTCCCCTGTGGCAGGAGTTTCTCTGGAG
Organism: Giraffa tippelskirchi; assembly: GCF_054371585.1. Classification (NCBI taxonomy): domain Eukaryota; kingdom Metazoa; phylum Chordata; class Mammalia; order Artiodactyla; family Giraffidae; genus Giraffa; species Giraffa tippelskirchi. The sequence goes on along the minus strand of NC_137280.1, from coordinate 32,347,753 downwards.
TCCTCTGGCATCTCCTGGAATCTCCTTTCCTCTCTTCCTTTCTCAAGACATATGCAGAAGGAGGGCCTGAATTACAGGTTCAGGAATTGCCCTGCTCTAGGAATGTCCTGGAGTTGATGACTAGACCAGCTGACAAGGACAAATGCTAACTCTCTGGCTTGTCTTGGCCTTGATGTGATTTTCTGTGGATCTGCTTTCCCTCTTCATGGCTATGGGCCCAGGGGAAGAAGAGGAGAGGATTGCTTTTTATCCTAGACAGGCCTTCACATTGTCCAGCTTTGCTCTGTGGGAACTGCAGATGGAGATTGATGTTGGAGCTAAATTCTCATGGAATAAAATGTCTTTGTTACACTTTTCTTCTCTGTACTTATCTTCTTGGGTTCCTTGTGGAGGGCATTTGTAGGAAGGCAGGATTCAAGGATTTGGGATTCTGTATCTTGGCCAAATACAATTTTCTCAATGTCTTCCTGTCATGTCATGATTTATGGCCCACAGAAACTGAAGAGGCAGAACAAAGAGTTTGGACACAAGGGCAGGATGCCAGCAACTAGGAGAACCATAGAAATTAAGAAAAATTGGTCATTCATTCTCAGTCATTCAAAAAATACATATGTTGGTGCTGTATAAAATGGAATTGCAGATACCTAAAATGAGATCCCTTTTGTTGAACGGTTCACTATTTAGCAGGGCAAATGTACTTACAAATGAATATTTATCATCATTGGGAGAAGTGCCGTATTGAAGAGGAGTATTGTAGTAAGTTATAACCACTGGGCAGAACTCCAGACTCTCCCTCCCAAAACCCTGCCCCATTCTCCACTCCTTCCTGTCTTTCTATCTTTGTAGTTATAATTTTTAATATCTGTAAATATATAACGCATTTCCATGGATGTAAAAATTCAACTGCTCAAAGCTTTCTCAAAGCCAGTGCAGGGGTGGTAGATGGTAAAGACCAGTCCAACCCTGGGCTCCATTTTCCTTTAGTTTCTTCTTCTTGGATTTCTTTTTTTCTTTCAGAGGCACTGGTTATACACACAACCAAATGATAGGTGTGGTTCTAAGGGGAAAAGGAGAAAGGACACAATAAGGGACTTTAATGCCAACATGGGCACATTCTTGACATGTCATGTGACCTAGGCTGGCTCACCAAGAGTGAGTACTGGCATATGGGGACCAAGCCTTAACCAGTAAGAACATTGCCTTCTCCTGGCCTCATCACCTGTGAACATCAGGGAGGATGCCTGTGACAGGATAGAGGGCTGGGTGTTTCCTCATTGGGGACTCCAGCTCTCCAACGGAACGGAAGTGGGTGGGTTGTGATTGGAGATAAACCAGGGATGAGAATCCTGTGAAATATGATGTGTTGAAGAGAACGAGTTCCTTTTCCTTTCCCTCCTAGAAGAGAGAAGTTGTCTGTTGCTTGGCATCTACATCTCAAAAATAATTAAAGTATACTTGGGAGGTTGGGAAGATAATGTGTAAAGACTGTGGAAAGATGAATAGAATCCCTTTATCCCCGCTGGCAACAATAGCAAAGAAAGAGCTGAATAAATGATGCTTTTGCTGTTGTGATTAAAAGATAGCTTTGTTGGGGATAGCATGGCCTGAGCCAGCCTTCTCAGACTCTCAGTGGAGAGGAAGAGGCAGGCTATCTTCCTCTTGATGGTTCAGAAAGGTGGATATTGGACTGGAAAAGCAGAGTTCACATCTTTGCTGGGTTCTAGGTTCAAACTCCTGTTTTGATTTCCTAAAGCTGTGTAACAAACTACCCCAAAACAGTGATTTAAAATGACATTTATTGATTTATTCATTATTCTGCAATTTGGACAGGATTTAGTAGGATCAGCTCATCTCTGCTCCATGTCACATTGGCTGCCATGGCTCATCCAGAGAGAGTCAAGTGGGGCTAGAAGATCTTCTTCCAAGATGGTTCACTAGTGAGCTGATATTGTCTATTGGTGAGAGCTTGACTGGGACCCTCGGTTAAGACCTCCATTCTCCTCATGTGGTTAATTTGTTCTTGTCACAGCATGGTGATTGGGTTTTGAGAAGGTGTATCCCCAAAGCACACATTCCAAGAGGACAAAGCTCTCTTTTCACCAAGCTTGCTAATATCCCATTGGCCAAAGCCAGTTGCATGACCAAGGCTAGGAAGTTGAAGAGGTGGAGGAAGGAGGGAATGACACCAGTCATGGATGACATCATTAATGGTTCACTGGTGGCCACCAAAGTGAGGTTCACTAAAAAAAAAACACAAAAAAACAAAAAAATGTGAGATGTAAGAATTTACAACTAAAATTCTGAATTCAGAGCAGATTCTCTATCCACTAGCTTCTATTCTTCATTGTAACAAATTCTTATGAATTATTCTCTGTATTGATGCACTCAAAATCTTCAAATACGCCTGGAAGATGCCAAGCAGACTTTGCTAATGTGCTACTTCCCTCACCCTTCATTTTCCAAAATATAAACATTTTAGATGAATGTACAAGGAGTCCAGGGCTGGGTGGATCAATGAATTAGGTCTAATACATGCAGTTTCATGAGTCTGAATTGAACCATCTGAAAACATCCTCAGATCTGCTCACCTCCCCCTGTTCACTCTGCATGAACAAGTTTTAAAAAAATTTTATTGACAAGGAATGAATTCTCTGAAACCAGCAGCAGAACCATTGTATTTTACCAATAGGTGCTCATTACCTGAATAAATGAATAAAATACTTTCTTTGCAAGAGGAAAAAATATCCATTTAGTGATTGAAACAATTTTCTCTTTTATAGCTAGTAGTATTAATTAGCCTCCCCTTTCTCTCCCCTTTTAAAAAGAGGGTGTTTTAATTGTTACCTTTTTCCATATCCTTTTTTTATGTCTGCAGTTTCCAAATTGATACTTGGCCTACTAGTAAGATCTTAAAAATAGGCTTGCATTACTTTTGAGAAAGACAGTTTTCAATTAATTAAAAATGATTTCATTTCAAAACTTAGAAACCTACTGTGAATCCTGAACCTAATATTTATGTTCTGTAATTGCATGAAGGAGGAATGCAGAAATAAATTTGGTTGAATGTGTAATTGGCATGCTTGTAGTAAGATAACTGTTTCAGCCTCTTACGCTTCCCAGGGAATGTACAGAAGTCTCAACTTCCACCAAAAGCTTTTGAATTCTTTGGCATCAAGTGATTTAGGAGTGGAAATGTGCAGAGAGCAAGTGGGGTACCCACTGGTGGGCTGAAGGAAGAGAAGGATCGAGCAACCCTCCCTTGGGGTCCTCTCCAGATTTCTTTGTGTAGAGGAAGTAGTGCTTGTATATGTTCCATGTTTCTGATTTCTCCTAGAGCTAGAGACCTGGAAACAGCTGTAACATTCCCACACAATCAAAACTGTGTTGCTTTCTCCTTTTTTCCTCCAGCTGAACCTCTTTCTTTGCCATAGACCTGTCTCAATACACATTACTCTAAAGAATGGTATTATTGATTAAGTCCTTATGTTACCGGAAGGGGGACCCATTCCAGTGCTTGAGACTTGACACCTGTCTAACACTCTGAAATGAATTGTCCAAGGAGACACACATGTTGGCACAGCAAGAGATTTTACTGGGAAGGTGGAGAGCACCAGGGCAAGGGAACCCAGAATAGTGCTGCCATGTGGCTCGCAGTCTTGGGTTTTATAGCCATGTGGTTAGCTTTCCAGGTTGTCTCTGGCCAATCATCTTGCTTGTGCCCATATTTGGTCCCATTCAAGGCTCTTCCTGGTGGCACACACAGCTCTTTGTCAGATGATTTCTAGCACAAGAATTTCTGAGAAGTTGGTGTGTGTGTGTGCTAAGTCACTTCAGTCATGTCTGACTCTTTGTGACTCCGTGGACTGTAGCCTGCCAGGCTCCTCTGTTCATGGGATTCTCCAGGCAAGAATACTGGAGAGGGTTACCATTTCCTTCTCTAGGGGATCTTACCGACCCAGGGATCTAACCCATGTCTCTTACAGCTCCTGCATTGGCAGACGAGTTCTTTACCACTGCTCCACCTGGGACAATATTATGGGCTGATGTCTTCTCCCTCCTTTTGTCCTCTCCCAGATTCTCCTGGCTGCTGGTAGTTTATCAGTTCTACGTTCCCTATTTGGGTCCTCTTGTTGTGAGACGATGCATGCAAGTGGTGATTATCCTTCCTCGCCAGGGCGGGTGGTTTCAGTCAATGGTTCCCTAACACTTACAGGAACTTGGATTGGATAATGCTACTTACATGTATTATCTCTCAACTCTAAGAAGTAGACGTCATTATTTTTCTCTTACAGATGTGGAAATCAAGACATAGAAAGGTTAGGTGATTGGTCTAAAGTCACACAGCTTGGTTCTGAGCTTAATTCTAGAGTCCTTTTCTCCAACCATTACTTCATTGCCTTTCATGTTAGTAAGGAGAAAGTTACCAAAACACCTAAGGTTCCTTTTCCCTGTGTAGGTGACTTCTCCTAGGAGAGACAAGCTTTGGAGGCAGGATAGTACTTTTGAGAGCATAATTTGGGATCAGCAGATGCTAGATCTGTCTTTGGTTGTCTGTGTGACTGTGGGCAACTAGTTCATTTCTCTGAGCTTCAATGGTCTTGTGTACAAAGTAAGAATCAGAGCGGCACACTGTAATGGTTAAGACTGTGACCTACTTGAAAAATGAAATGAAGTAATAGTACATGCTACTACATGGATGAACCTTGAAAACATGATACCAAGGGAAAGGAGCCAGTCAAAAAAGACTATCTATTATATAATATCCAACAGGGGAAAATCTATATATACAAAAAGTAGATTAGTGGTTGCCTAGAGCTGAGAAGAAAGGGGGAAATTGGGAGGTGACATCTAAATGATATAGGACTTCTTTCTGGAGTAGAGAAAATGTTCTAAAATTTGTTATGGTTGTGCATCTCTGTGAATATACCATTGGCCACTGATGTACACTTTAAATGGTGAATTGTATGGTCTGTGAATTGTTGTTTGTTGTTCAGTTTCTAAGTCGAGTCTGACTCTTTGTGACCCCATGGACCGCACCATGCCAGGCTTCCCTGTCCTCCACTGTCTCCCAGAGTTTGTTCAAGTGCATGTCCATTGAGTTGGTGATGCTATCTAACCATCTCATCCTCTGTCACCCCATTCACCTTTTGCCTTCAATCTTTCCTAGCATCAGGGTCTTTTCCAATGAGTTGTCTCCTGGCATCAGGTGACCAATGTATTGGAGCTTCAGCATCAGCCCTTCCAATGAATATTTAGGGTTGATCTCCTTTAGGATGGACTGGTTAAATCTCCTTGCTCTCCAAGGGGCTCTCAAGTGTTCTCAGCACCACAATTCAAAAGCATCAATTCTTTGGTGCTCAGCCTTCTTTATAGTCCAGTTCTCACATCTGTACATGACCACTGGAAAAACCCCATTAATGGGGCCTGTATGCCTCAGCATCCTCACTTGTAAGATTGGAATCAGAGTACCTACTCCATGGAGTTGTTGAGAGGATTGAACGCACTAAAGTACGCAAAAGCATGGAACAGTGTCTGGCACCCATAAACTCTTTTGTTTTTAATTGGAGTATTTTTAAAATTGGGGTATAGCTGCTTTTGCTACAATACTGGAAAAGGTCAGTTTTCATTCTAATCCCAAAGAAAGGCAATGCCAAAGAATGTTCAAAGTACCACACAATTGCACTCATTTCACACGCTAGCAAAGTAATGCTCAAAATTCTCCAAGCTGGGCTTCAGCAGTACATGAACAGAGAACTTCCAGATGTTCAAGTTGGATTTACAAAAGGCAGAGGAACCAGAGATCACATTGCCAACATCTGATGGATCATCGAAAAAGCAAGAGAATTCCAGAAAAACATATACTTCTGCTTCATTGACTACACTAAAGCCTTTGACTGTGTGGATCACAACAAACTGCGGAAATTTTTTAAAGAGATGGGAATACCAGACCACATTACTTGCCTCCTGAGAAATATGTATGCAGGTCAAGAAGCAACAATTAGAACCAGTCATGGAAATTGGGAAAGGAGTACGTCAAGGCTGTATATTATCACCTGGCTTATTTAACTTATATGCAGAGTACATCATGCTAAATGCCTGGCTGGATGAAGCACAAGCTGGAATCAAGATGCCTGGGAGAAATATCAATAACCTCAGATATGCAGATGAAACCACCCTTATGGCAGAAAGAGAAGAAGAACTGAAGAGCCTCTTGATGAAAGTGAAAGAGGAGACTGAAAAAGCTGGATTAAAATTTGACATTCAAAAAACAAAGATCATGGCATCTGGTCCCATCACTTCATGGCAAATAGATGGGGAAACAGTGACAGACTTTATTTTCTTTGGCTCCAAAATCACTGCAGATGGTGACTGCAACCATGAAATTAAAAGATGCTTGCTCCTTGGAAGAAAAGCTATGACCAACCTAGACAGCATATTAAAAAGGAGAGACATTACTTTGCTGACGAAGGTCCGTCTAGACAAAGCTATGGTTTTTCCAGTAGTCACGTATGGATGTGAGTGCTCAGTCACTTCAGTTGTGTCTGACTCTTTGCGACCCTGTGTCCTGTACCCTACTGGGCTCCTCTGTCTATGGGATTCTCTAGGCAATAATACTGCAGTGGGTTGTCATTTCCTTCTCCAATGGATGTGGGAGTTGAACCATAAAGAAGGCTAAACAGTGAAGAATTGATTCTTTTGAACTGTGGTGTTGGAGAAGACTCTTGAGGGTCCCATGGACAGCAAGGAGATCAAACCAGTCAGTTCTAAAGGAAATCAATCCTGATTATTCATTGGCAGGACTGATCCTGAAGCTGAAGCTACAATACTTTGGCCACCTGATGTGAAGAGCTGACTCATTAGAAAAGGCCGTGATACTGGGAAAGATTGAAGGCAAATGGAGAACAGGGTGACAGAGGATGAAATGGTTGGATGGCATCACCGACTCAGTGGGCATGAATTTGAGTAAACTCCTGCAGTCCATGGGGTCTCAAAGAGTTGGACAGGACTGAGTGACTAAAAAACAACATAGTTGCTTTGAATTCTCAGATGGCTCAGTGGTGAAGAATCTGCCTGCCACTGCAAGAGTCTCTAGAGCTGCAGGTTCGATCCCTGGATCAGGAAGTTCCCCTGTAGGAGGAAATGGCAACCCTCTCCAGTATTCTTGACTGAGCATGCATGCTCCAATAGTTGTTTTACAATGTTGTATTGGTTTCTGCTCTACAATGAAGTGAATCAACTATATGTATACATGTATATGGAGAAGGAAATGGCAACCCCCTCCAATATTGTTGCTTGGAGAATCCCATGGAAGAGGAGCCTGGTGGGCTACAGTCCATGGGGTCACAGAAAAGTTGGACTCAACTTAGTGACTGAACAACAATACATATATCTCCTCCCTCTTGTACCTCCCTCCCACTCCCCTACCCCATCCATCTAGGTTACCACAGAGCATTGAGATGAACTCCCTGTGCTATAATACTTCAGGTTCCCAATAGATATCTGTTTTACACATGGTAGTGTGTGTATGCAATAATTGTCATATTTCTATTATCAGTATTAGTACAATGTCTGACCTATGAGAAATGTTTTGTAAGTGGCAGCTATTGGTAATAGCAACTAGGACATCACTGTTTAAGGGAATTATCTGAATTTTAGAAATCCTGTGATGGAACTGCTTTTGGAAATCAACCACAGTGGACCTAAAGAGTGTTGTGCTCATCCTGCCGAGAAGCCCTGAGTTTTGGGTTCTAGTCTTACTCTCTTGACTCTGTGCCCTTGATCACATAGACAGACATTCAGAGGTGTTTGGCATCACCCACCATCGGGAAGGTCCCAGGGGTGACTTCATCCTGTCAGCCCCCAAAGCATTGTGCCCATGGGCCTGCCGAGTCCCAGGCTGGATGGGAGAGTCCTCTCACTGCCCGTGAAGCTCTCTCAGGAAAGAGATGCTGGGACTTACCTGGTGGTCTAATGGTTAAGACTCCGTGCTTCCAGTGTAGGAGATGTGGGTTCAATACCTGGCTGGAGAACTAAAGTCCCACATGCCACGTGATGTGATCAAAAAATAAGACTTTAAAAAAAAAATAAAAAGGAAAGAGATGCTAAAACCCTCCTCCCAGCTTCTCAATATTTGAATTCTTCAGTGCTGACTTGCACACACTTGCAATCTGTTCCTTTTTCTGGCTTAGCTTCAGGAAAACTTTGAAGCCAACATTTTGCCCAAGAATGATAATCGACTTCATTCAGGCTACAAGTAACACTCACCCCTTCTGTTTCCTTCAGATGAACTGTGATCTGTTTTCTTCTTAAACGGCTAGCATTGTTTCTCAGATCCTGTCAAGAGCAGACGGTGATAAAAATCCTAACTTAATGAAAACATAAACATTTTCGCATCGTAACCTTGTAATATGTGGAAGTCAAAATGATGTAAGGGGAATTATTTTTTAATTCCTCAACACAAAGGCCATTCAGAACCTACACAGATGACTCAAAGCCAAAGAAAGTTGAAGGAAGAGGACAAAGACGAGGACTCAGCTTCTTCACTGTGTTCATGAAACTTTTGAGAGATTTGAACATCCTTAGCCACTTGAGAGCAGACTGGAAGCCCATGCCCTTGGCGAGGCTCATCACTTACCTTGTTATTTACTGGGGAGGGAAGTTGAGTGCCGTATGAATGACTGACAGAGCTGGGCCTTTTATTGGACTGCATTTTTTTTTCTCTAAATGGGTTGAGTTCCTGTGAAATCCTTCGTTCCTCACATGGCCGCTATGAATCATCACTGGAGCCAGATCCGTCATGGAATGCCAAGAGCCTGATACAGGCTGATGCCTTGCCTTGGCCAAGAAATCTGGGAAAGCGGCATTGTGATAAAGTTGCTTCTTATTTGACTGCCTTTCTTTTAAAATAGAAACTTCTGTTACTCACAGGAAGGTGCCAGAGGCTGTTTGCATCTCCTTTTTCTGTGCAAAAGTGCTTGATTTTTAAGTAGCCTATTTTTATCATCCTTTCCCACCATTCCCAGACTTCATAATGCTGTTTTGAGGACATGGGAATATGGCTCCCAAACTTGAACCTTGTGGGTGTGCTGTGAGGCTGAGGGCAGAGGAATGGACCGTGTGGTTTGCTTGGCTTCTGTCCTATTTGGAAACTGGAGAAGAAGTCACATTCACAGTGCAAGTTAGAGTAGCTGAATGTAAAACAATCGCTGGGACCATTTCCCTTGAAACGGAATTCATTTCAAACACTTTCACTGAGTACCTGCTAAGGACCAGGTGCTGTACTAGGGGCTTGGGTATTTAAACATTTGATGTGGTCTCTGTGCTCCAGTGAGGAGGTAATGGTGATGATGTAAAGGACACAGGCATGTAACTAATAGGCGTAAGTTATGTTTGGGGTGCAGAGGGAAGTGTAGTCTGTTCTACCTATGGGGTGTCAGGGAAGTCATCATATTGAAGTGATACTTTGGAGCTTTAAAGAGGAATAAGTGTTCTTCTCATGGATGGGCTTGGAGGGCACTCTTGTTTCAGTGATTCATCCCAATATGATATCAGGGAATTTTTTTTTTTTTAATGCAACAAGGATTCTCCACAGTAAACCACAAGGACCATGCTTGATGTATCATTGGATCCCTGACAGATAGAAATCAAAGAGGGACACTAGGGTTTGTATATGGCAACAAGATTGAACCATGGCATTCTTAACATTTGGGACTGGATAATTTCTTTCCATGAAGGGGCTGTCCTATGCATTGTAGGATTTTTAGCAGAAACCTTGCCTCTACCCACTATATACCAATGGTACCCCACCTCCATCAGTCATGAGAACTCAGAAATGTCTTTGACATTGCCAGATGTCCCCTAAGGAGCAAAATTACCCTTGATTGAGAAACTCTGGGCTGGAGAGTCATTTGGAACAATTCTGGAGCTAAAGAATGGGAAGGGTGGCTGGCAGAACTTTAGAAATACTAGACACATGCAGCCTACATGGGTTGGCTTGGGAGAACTGTTTATTAGTATATAAATAACTCCTTGGGCTGCTCATCTGGAGATCTGCTTATCACATGGAGAGCAATGTGGAGTATGGGGCTTGTCAGGTGGCACTCGTGGTGAAGAGCGTGCCTACCAATGCAGGAGATGTAAGAGATGCGGGTTTGATCCCTGGTCAGGAAGATCCCCTGGAGGAGAGCATGGCAATCCACTCTAGTATTCTTTCCTGGAGAGTCCCATGGACAGAGGAGCCTGGCAGGTAATATTCCATAGGGTCACAAAGAGTTGGGCACAACTAAAGCAACTTAGCAGCAGCAGGAATATAGAGGATGAGAAGCAGCTTAATAATATATTGCTGTGCTGTGCTTAGTTGCTCAGTTGTGTCCAACTCTTTGTGACCCCATGGACTGTAGCCCGCCAGGCTCCTCTGTCCATGGGGATTCTCCAGGCAAGAATATTGGAGTGGCTTGCCATGCTTTCCTCCAGGGGATCTTCCCGAGTCAGGGATCAAACCCAGGTCTCCTGCATGGAAGGCAAATTCTTAACCGTCTGAGCCACCAGAGAAGCCCAATAATGTATTAAACACCTGCAATTCAGAACATCTGTTCAAATGACTTTCCACTTGGAACTCGTAATTGAAATTACCTTTGATTTCCTTAGTCTAAGTCCTAATACATGGAGGAGATCTCTCCCAATTGGCAACCAAACCAGCTTTGCATTGGGACTTCTCTGAAAGCTACCAGCCTTTCTTTAAGAGGTGACCCCAGAGTGTCACCACATGAATTTCCCTTTTGAGTCAGACTCTCAGAAAATGTGCTCACCAAAGGTGACCAAATTCATCTGACCATTTCTGCATGACTTGGTAAGATACAGAGGACGTTTCCATTTTATAAAACAAAGTGTGCATATCTATTCAAAGCATCAAGATAGAGGCCATTTTTTAGAGCCAACCAGTTATGGGGCATACAAATATGAGGGGCACAGAGTCTCTGTTATACAAGGGTTCTCAGAGCTAAGATTATTAATAGAATTCATGGTGATTTGAAAGAAGTTAATTAACCTCTCTGTATCCATTTTTTCCTTTGTAAAATGAGGTAATATAAATACGTATCTTTTTATGGGGTTGGTGAGAATTGCAAGGAAATCATCCAAGAACGATATCAGCAGAGTGCAGTGAGCACTTTACACATGTTAATGGCAATTTATTGTCACAATATTTCAATGCCATCATCATATGCTTGGAAGCTCTGAGAGCATCAAGACGGGATCCTTGATTGAGGGCAGACAGTGGGAATCAGCAAAGGCTCTCTGTAACGGGAGAAACCCAGGAGGAGTCCTGAAGGAGGAAGACCTAGAAGCTGGGCAGAGTGAGCAAGGCAAGGGGGTGTTTTCAGCCTTGCTGTTCTCTCTACTGAACCAACCATCCCCAGATCTCTGAAAGACTCACTGCCTACCTCCAGTGGGACTTTGCTCAAATTTGCTTCTTTCTCATTAAGTCCTTCTACCCACATCCTGCAGTCCATGGAGTTGCAAAGAGTCGGACATGACTGAGCGACTGAACTGAACTGAACCCACATCCTGTGTAAAACTGAACTTTTCTTTCTTTCACAACCTATCTCCTTGCTTTGTGTTTCTCCTGGGAGTATGTCACCATCTGACATTTTGCTTATTGATAATGTTTATTGTCTGCTGGAAGGTAGGCTCCAGGAGGATGGAATATTTCTAAAGTTCATTCACAGCTATGTAACTACTCTCTAGATTCTAGAACAGTGCAGGGCACAGAGCTGGAGGTTAAGAAATATTTGTTAAATAAATGAATTAAAAGCATGTGGTCAGAAGCATAAGGGTGAAAGAGAACATCTGTTTAGGAAAATGAAAGCAAATTGATATGGCTTAAGCATAGAATGTATGATTTGAAGAAAGAAGAAATTAGGCTGGGGAAGTCATAGAAAGCCTTCTTTGACCTTGACCTTTACCTGAGGAACCATTTGAAAGATTTAAAGGATGGTCATATTTTTATTCTATAAAGCTCACTCTAGCATCAATAAGGGACTTCCCAGGGGGGTGCTAGACCTAGAAGCTGCGCAGAGTGTGCAGGACAAGGAGGTGATTTCAGTCTTGCTGTTCCCTCTATTGGACCAACAATCCCCAGATCTCTGAAAGACTCACTGCCTTTCAGATAGGAAGGATGCAAAGAAGAGGAAGCTGACTAAGGACAAGAGGAGCAGTCACTTGATCCTTGTCTGTTAAGATGAAAATGAATGAAGGTCTGACCTGGACATAGGTGATATGGATGAGGGGACATCTTTGAAGTGAGGAAGTTGGAAGGGCAAGAAGTGATGGTTAATTGGATGAGGAAGGTGAATGGTGAGTGGGGAACCTAAGATTATTTCAAGATTTTAGACTTGGACATTGCCCAAGCAGGCAGGTGCCCAAGACTGGATGCATCTTACACTTTATTCTGAGACTTTATTTTATTTGTTTATTTTGTAATTGAAGGATAAAAGCTTTTTAATGTTGTGTTGGTTTCTGCTGTACAACAATGTGAGTCAGCCATAAGTATACATATACCCCCTCCTCTTGAGCCTCCCTACCACTTCCCTCCCATCATACCCCTCTAGGTCATCACAGAGGGCCAGGCTGCCCTCCCTGTGTTATACAGCAGCTTCCTACTAGCTATATATTTTACACATGGTAGTGTACATATGTCACTGCTACTTTCTCAACTTTCTAGAGTAAGGTGTGTAAAGACAATGCACCCCCACCCCCGGAATGTTTCAGGACCCCTGAGTCAACAACAGAGGTAGCCATCCTGATAAGATGATTCTGATTATTTTTCTTTCTGCTTATTTGCCCTATGACTCTGCCTTTGTCTTGGTTTGTATTAGACCCAGGAGCAGATGCTGAGCCTAGGATTTGAGTACAAGCAATTTATTATGGAGATGATGCCTGAAAACATGGATAGAGAAATTGGTACATCTAACAGAGAAGGAAAAGAAGTCGAGAACGAGTGCTTTATTGAGCAGGTTACCATTGTGAGCATCTGGGACTCAGTTCACTGATACCTCTGGAAAATTGGGTAAAAAGTGGTTCTCAAAATATGGACCTAGGTGCAGCAGTATTGGCATCAGCTGTGAACATGTTAGAAGTACAAGTTCACAGGCTCCATGCTGATCTACTGTATTAGAATCTCCAGGGATGGAGCCCATGAAGGTATTTTAACAAATGCTCCAGGTGATTCTTCTGTATATTAAACTTTAGAATCACTGGTATAGAATATGTCTTAACATTAGCCCCCATGCACAACAAAAAACTGGATGTATTTTTCTACCAACTCTGGTTCTTTGGGGTCATTAAAAATAAAAGTAAAGAGTAAATGGGAGATAGATAGTTGTCCTGTAACCTTGAGTGAATTGATTTTTAGATATATTCTGTGCTATGAAGTGTTTTCCATGATTATACCCGAATTTGGCTTACAGGGTGATGTTTTCTAAGTACTGTGGGACAAGTTGAAATTAGTCTTATTCAATTTTATCCCCTTGCTGGAGCCCTGCTTCACTACCTGTCACATATTTCTTTTCACACTGAGACCTCTTTTCCTTGTGCTTGACCTGTGGTGAGTTGGACATCATTTATAAGAGTCATAGAGAAAAAAGAAAAAAAAAAAGAGAACAGGAATAAGTACATATTAAAGTTGGCATAATTGAAACAAGCTGAATGATAAAGACTCACTGGCTCGTGATGTGAAGTTTTGAGTAACCTTGGTCAGGTTTCTGAAAAGTTTCAGAAAATGTCATAGACGCAGAGGTTTTTGAAACAAAGACTTCAGTTGTTGCCTAAAAACCAACCTCAGGACTGGTATACTGTTGGGAATTTGACTCTTCCTTTGGTGATGAACTGTTCACTTTCCTAAAGCTTCTGAGTTGTAGGATTTGATCACTACTCTCTGGCTCCTTGCATGAAGATTTCACTTGGTTAACAGGGGGTACTCATGAGGAGAAAAACCTAATACCCAGAAGTAAATAACACACACCCAACAGAGTATTTCTCTACTCGCATTTAGCAAGGCTCCTTACATCCCAGTGTGCTGTACTTTTGTGGATGAATTTCAGATGGTAGCTGCTGAGGTGACCAAGTCATAGACATCCTCCCTTCCCCCACGTCCTAATCTCATCATTTTAATGGAAAGAACATCTACCCGTTATTCTTTGGGAACTCAAAACCAAGCCCTCCCCAGTGACAGTTAATAATAGTTAATTCTGTTGGTAACCACATCTCACTCCTTCAATCTCTTCTCCATTTTCACTCTCCCTAGAGATGTCCTCACTCACAAGTCTTTAAATATCACCTTACAGTCACTCAGTCACTCGGTCATGTCCGACTCTTGCAGCCCCATGGACTATAGCCTGCCAGACTATTCTGTCCATGGGATTTCCCAGGCAAGAGTGCTGTAGTGGGTTGCCATCTTCTCCAAGGTTGCCATTTTCTTCCTGACCCAGGGATCAATCAAACCCACGTCTCCTGCATTGCAGGCAGATTCTTTACCACTGAGCCACTTGGGATTCCATGTTGATAAATTCAAATTTTCTATCTCATTCATCTTTATCTCAGACTTCTGCTGACAGCTCCTGTGGCTGGCTCCCGAAACTCAGCTCATCTAGAAGGAGGCTCCTGATCCTCCTCAGGGGTCCTGAGTGTGCTCCTTCCGCAGCGTTTCCCATTTCTAAAGAGCATACCTCCATCCATGCTGTTGCTCAAGTCAGAAATTTGGGAATCATCTTTGTCAGTTTCCTTTTCCTCATCCTCTGCATCTCTTCGTTTACTTAAGCTTTGTTGATTCTGCTTCTAGACTGTGTCTTGAAGCCATCTACTTATCTCCATGTCCGCTGCTCCTCCAATAGGGCAATCAGTGGCCTCTGAAGTGCTCTCTCAGTAGTCTCTCTGCAATCTCCTCATCCCACGGCAGCCAAGGTGAACTTTATGAACACAGAACTGATTGTGTCCCTCTCCTGCTTGAAATTCTTCAAGGATTTTCTATAGCTTTTAAGATTAAGTTCTAAAGATCCACAAGGTCCTTTAGAATATAGCTCTCCAGCCTCAACTCTTGTTTCTCTCTCACTCAAATTCTCTCCAAACTCAAGGTCTTTCTTTCCGCTGCTCTTGGTCTGGATAATGCCTATCTCACTCTAAGTGCTGTTTCTCCAAAGGAAGCCTTCCCTCGTTCCAATGAACAGGTTAAAATTGTCCTGTTCATGATGTCCTGCTCACACAACTTTTCTTTTACAGAAAATATAAAAAATGATTCATTTTCCGTGTGATTATGTATTTACTATCTATTGGCCAAACTAAGCTATGAATTTGTAAGGACAGAGACCATGTCTGTTTTGTTTACTTCTAAATTGTTGGCATGTTTTACAGAGCTGGACACTAAGGGAATACTCAGGTGTCAGTTGACTGGATGGATGAGAGATGTTGGCACTAGTTAAATTCCAGAGTGATTAAAGATAATTAAGGTGTCCAGAAAGACTTGGGAGAGAAAACTGACCTAGTGAGCCAGTTGTGAGAGGTTCAAAATGGAGAGCCTGGGATACTTCCTTCCTCCATTCTGTGTACTAAACTATAGAGAAGAGATTTAGGGATCACCCAACAAATAGGACCAGAGTGTCTTCTTAATGAAGCTATTCAAGACTCAGTCATCTCTTACAATTCAGAGCTCCTGGTAACCTGGTTAGAGAAGCATGTTCACTTAGAACATGGGCCTGATTCATACACCTGGCGACTGGTACAAGATGGAAATGGGAATGGAGAAAGAAGGGAGAGGAGACAGGGAGAGTGAGAAAGAAAGATCCCACGTGGTGGAGGAAGCCCTTCCCATACTGAGACAAGAAGCAGAGAAGAAAGACCCTTTCTGCCTAAGAGCCTGGATGTCAAGGGAGCAAGAGACCACATTGAGGGGGCTTAATGAATGGATTGACTTTATGCTGGATGCTAGCCTGGATGCTCCCTTTATTTTTGGAAGAGAGTAAGGCAGTAGTGAGTGGAATAAGAGGGCTAAGTGCTCGTTCTCATATACCTCACTTATTGAAAGTAAACAAAACCTCCTCTCTAAGAGGAAAAGAAATAAGCTTTCTCCTCCTGAGGCCATGAAGCTGAATGTTATCACATGCCCTAGTATCACTTCTGGAGCAGATCCTAACAATTTCCTCCTTTTAACTATTAATTTGGTGATTTCCTATTGTGAAACACTCCATTATTCTTACCTGGAGAATTCTGTGGATAGAGGAGCCTCACGGGCTACAGTCCATGGAGTCACAAAGAGTCAGACACAAGTGAGCAACTAACACTTTCACTTTCCCCATTATACCTTATATCTATATTATGTATATCCCTCAAGAGAAGACTCTACACGTGGACATCACCAGATGGTTAACACCGAAATCAGATTGATTATATTTTTGCAGCCAAAGATGGAGAAGCTGTATACAGTCAGCAAAAAACAAGACCGGGAGCAGACTGTGGCTCAGATCATGAACTGCTTATTGCCAAATTCAGACTGAAATTGAAGAAAGTAGGGAAAACCACTAGACCATGCAGGTATGACCTAGATCAAATCCCTTATGAGTATACAGTAGAAGTGACAAATAGATTTAAGGGGCTAGATCTGATAGAGTGCCTGATGAACTATGGACAGAGGTTCATGATATTGAACAGGAAACAGGGATCAAGACCATCCCCATGGAAAAGAAATGCAAAAAAGGAAAATGGCTATCTGAGGAGGCCTTACAGATAGCTGGGAAGAGAAGAGAAGCGAAAAGCAAAGGAGAAAAGGAAAGATATTCTCATCTGAATGCAGAGTTCCAAAGAATAGCAAGGAGAGATAAGAAAGCCTTCCTCAGCGATCAATGCAAAGAAATAGAGGAAGACAACAGAATGGGAAAGACTAGAGATCTCTTCAGGAAGATTAGAGATACCAAGGGAACATTTCATGCAAAGATGGGCTTGATAAAGGACAGAAATGGTATGGACCTAACAGAAGCAGAAGATATTAAGAAGAGGTGGCAAGAATACACAGAAGGACTGTACAAAAAAGATCTTCACGACCCAGATAATCACGATGGTGTGATCACTCACCTAGAGCCAGACATCCTGGAATGTGAAGTCAAGTGGGCCTTAGAAAGCATCACTACGAACAAAGCTAGTGGAGGTGATGGAATTCCAGTTGAGCTATTTCAAATCCTCAAAGGTGATGCTGTGAAAGTATTGCACTCGATATGCCAGCAAATCTGGAAAACTCAGCAGTGGCCACAGGACTGGAAAAGGTCAGTTTTCGTTCCAATCCCAAAGAAAGGCAATGCCAAAGAATGCTCAAACTACTGCACAATTGCACTCATCTCACACTCTAGTAAAGTAATGCTCAAAATTCTCCAAGCCAGGCTTCAGCAATACGTGAACTGTGAAATTCCAGATGTTCAAGCTGGTTTTAGAAAAGGCAGAGGAACCAGAGATCCAATTGCCAATATCTGCTGGATCATCAAAAAAGCAAGAGAGTTCCAGAAAAACATCTATTTCTGCTTTATTGACTATGCCAAAGCCTTTGACTGTGTGGATCACATAAACTGTGGAAAATTCTGAAACAGATGGGAATACCAGACCATCTGACCTGTCTCTTGAGAAACCTGTATGCAGGTCAGGAAGCAAGAGTTAGAACTGGACATGGAACAGCAGACTGCTTCCAAATAGGAAAAGGAGTATGTCAAGGCTGTATATTGTCACCCTGCTTATTTAACTTATATGCAGAGTACATCATGAGAAATGCTGGGCTAGATGAAGCACAAGCTGGAATCAGGATTGCTAAGAGAAATATCAATAACCTCAGATATGCAGATAACACCACCCTTATGGCAGAAAGTGAAGAAAAACTAAAGAGCCTCTTGATGAAAGTGAAAGAGGAGAGTGAAGAAGTTGGCTTAAAGCTCAACGTTCAGAAAACTAAGATCATGGTATCTGGTCCCATCACTTCATGGGAAATAGATGGGGAAACAGTGGAAACAGTGTCAGACTTTATTTTTTTGAGCTCCAAAATCACTGCTGATGGTGATTGCAGCCATGAAATTAAAAGACACTTACTCCTTGGAAGGAAGGTTATGGCCAACCTAGATAGCATATTTAAAAGCAGAGACGTTACTTTGCCAACAAAGGTCTGTCTAGTCAAGGCTATGGTTTTTCCAGTGGTCACGTATGGATGTGAGAGTTGGACGGTGAAGAAAGCTGAGTGCCACAGAATTGATGCTTTTGAACTGTGGTGTTGGAGAAGACTCTTGAGAGTCCCTTGGACTGCAAGGAGATCCAATCACTCCATCCTAAAGGAGATCAATCCTGGGTGTTCATTAGAAGGACTGATGTTGAAGCTGAAACTCCAATATTTTGGCCACCTCATGTGAAGGGTTGACTCATTGGAAAAGACCCTAATGCTGGGTAGAATTGGGGGCAGGAGGAGAAGTGGGCGACAGAGGATGAGATGGTTGGATGGCATCACCGACTCGATGGACATGGGTTTGGGTAGACTCTGGGAGTTGGTGATGGACAGGGGGACCTGGCGTGCTGCAATTCATGGGGTCACAAAGAGTCGGACACAACTGAACTGAACTGAACCGAACCTCTTTATGAATCAGTATCTCCCAGTAGTCTTTGGGTTTTTTGGAGGAAAGACCACACCTTTTTCACTAGTGTAACTTCTAGGTCTATGAAGAATTTTTTAACTCAATAATCTTTACCATATGCATATGCACACTAAAAAGTGGTCAGGATCTGAAGATGTTGAGATGCTGTTAATAACATTCCAGCTTTGAGGAGATTATCTGTTTTTGTTGGTCTTTGTGTTGTTCCTGTACTGTTCTAAATCACTAAAGTCAATCCATGATCACTATAATTCTGTACTTCTCCAAATAATCCAGGAGTATATATTTTAATTTTCTCCCTAAATAATCCAGGGAGAGACAATAGGAAGCCATGATTTTAGGTATTCAGATTCCACATAGGTTTGCAGGAGCATTTCAAGTTTACAAAAACTCTCTGGAGGTTGTTGCAAATTATTTATAAATAATGAACTGAAATGATTAACCTCTTCATATGCATCTGAATGAGATTATCCTTTTTATTTTTCAGCCCAGGTTTTGTGTGTATATGTGTGTGTTGAGAGACACTTGGAAATTAGAATATTAATAACTATATCCTGCTTTTAATGAGGACCTGGAGATAATGAGATCATGGCAGCATAAACCTAATGCTACACAGCTAATTTAATCCAAGGATTTCTATGCTACACAACAAGATAAAGGCCTTAAACTCTGTCAAGGTCTCTCTCTCTTTCTAATGATGGATTTCCCAAAACACAAGGGTATATGACACAGCCGCTCATGTTTAAACTAAAAACTGTTTTTCTCTTTGCTGTATGATCAGTGAAATGTGTCAGTCCCCAAGACATGACCAAACAGCATCAAAGCAGGAATGAAAATGCAGACGTTGTCTGCATAATACTTTTGAAAGCCACCAGGAGACTATTAAGAGATTTGAGACCAAACACTACAGTAGTAAGATTCTTAAGAGGGGATGGTTAGTTGTTATGAGAGTCACGTCTGTATGTTTGGGGAGTGGAGCATTGTTACATGTAGAGTAAAGAGAAAAAGAAAGCAGATTAAGGTATTTAAAAAGGGATTCTTGGGGATTTTTAAAAATTGGTTGTTTTAATTTTAGATTTTTTTTTTTTAGATCTTAAGATATTTTAAAATTTTATATATCAGATGTTAGGTAATTTTACATATTTAGGTATTTTAGTGATTAAAAAAATATTGGGAAGACTTTTGACACTGAGTTATGTTAGCCATGTATCTGTACATTTTTCTTTTTTTTTTTTGACTGTGCAGTGTAGCGTGTAGAATCTTAGTGCCCTGACCAGGGATCTAATGTGTATCCCCTGCATTGAGAGTTCAGAGTCTTAACCACTGGACCACCAGGGAAGTCCTGGTGTCCGAGCTTCTCGGTGTAGATTGAGAGATGGAGGTCTCAGGTGAGTCTAAAACAAATTCAGGCTATCCAGGCATATCTATGAAGTGGTGGGGGCAGTAGCCTTCAGCACTCTATTTATCTGAGGTGGTTTATGTGAGATTGAGGAGTTTTTCTTTCTTTCAAAAAGCCTTGCTTCATGGAAAACGAAAGGATTGAGGGACATGTGGAACATTCGAGTGTCTGAACCCAGACCCATGGATTCATATTGATGCCCTGTGGTGGCGTGGGGGTGAGTAGAGGGGCTACTCTGCTACAGGTTAGAGGACCCCTTTCTACCAGTGAGACTTGAGAAGATAGTCCTGTTTTGGGGAAATGTGGAATGATGATAGAGTGGAGACTGTGAAAAAGAAATAACTCCCTGCTGCTGCTGCTGCTGCTGCCGCTAAGTCACTGCTAAGTCGTGTCCGACTCTGTGCGACCCCATAGACGGCAGCCCACCAGGCTCCGCCATCCCTGGGATTCTCCAGGTAAGAACACTGGAGTGGGTTGCCATTTCCTTCTCCAGTGCATGAAAGTGAAAAGTGAAAGTGAAGTCGCTCAGTTGTGTCTGACTCTTCGCGACCCCACGGACTGCAGCCCACCAGGCTCCTCTGTCCATGGGATTTTCCAGGCAAGAGTACTGCAGTGGGTTGGCATTGCCTTCTCCTAAATAACTCCCTAGCTCCCTGTAACGTTACTGCTTTAGCATTATAAAGATTTGCTTATGGATCACAAGGAATTAATGGTTGGCATGGACACTAGTGTTAGCACATACCTGGACCACTTGTTTATGTTAGAGAAAGGAGGAACTCAGTGTAGACCTGATGTTCTTAGAACACTATGACAAATGAATGTCATATTGTCAGAATTTCATCCCTCGGACAAGGCTGTATGGACCAGGGTCCATACTCAGCTTGTCACTAGGCTCACACTTTCTTTCATGGAAACTCAGTATGTCTCATAAAACTCCAGGTTGAAAACCACCACAATCAACACGATTTAAGATGGTCATTGCTGGTGATACTTGAGTGAAAATGTTAGTCATCTAAATTCAACAAGTGCTCTACCCAGATTGAGTACATCAGAATACGGAGAAAGACTTCAGCCCTGTTCAGCCTTGTTCTTCACCATCCTCTCCAAACAGGAGGATGGCTGAAGTGAATATTAAAGAGGAGGGATTGTAAGTGGCCACAGTGTTGGCCACACACAGTCTCTTTCTTCCTTGAGATTCTTTTCCTCTAACATGCAATATTCCTGAGATAGGTAAACTACGTAGTCATTTTACTGGGGACATTAGATGATATGAAAAAAAGTGGGACTTGGGCTTCCCTTATAGCTCAGATGGTAAAGAATCCACCTGCAATGCAGAGGACCTGGGTTCTATTCTTGGGTTGGGAAGATCCGCTGGAGGAGGGCATGGCAACCCACTCCAGTATTCTTGCCTAGAGAATCCCATGTACAGAGGAACCTGGCAGGATATATAGTCCACGGAGTCGCAAAGAGTTGGACATGACTGAGTGTAACTAAGCATAGGGGAGTGGAGCATTTGATGAGGAAGAAAGAGTGCAGGAAGAGAAAGTACAGAATAGATCACAAATTTCACTGACATTACAGGTTGGTGTGGGACAAGCTCTGCTCACAGTCATCCTCAGGTTTTAGTGTGTGAGATCCATCTTTGGTGTTTCCACCTTAAGATGCAGTTTTGCCATCCCTGACTTTACATATTCAGAGTAAATATATTCCTGTGAAACTTGAAGCCAATATATTACAACACAGCGTGGGTTTCCCAACATGATCAATTCTGGTTGTGCATTGGCCATAAAGCAGGATCTTTCATCCAAACATGACAAAGTGCTTTATGTGTAGTCTGTATTTTTCTCCACTTTTTACAGTTAATAGAGAGAAAGGTATTGGGTTGGCCAAAAAGTTTTTTTGGGTTTTTTCATACCATCTTATGGAGTAACTCAAATGAATTTTTTTGGGCAACCCAATAGAAAGCTGCCTGGCTGCCTGGAAAACAAAGGCAGAGCTAGAAATAGAACCTAGAAGTCTAACTTCTCTTTTTCACACTCTTTCTAAAATTATGGGGCTGTTTCTTTCCTCCTCCTCCTTGTCCCATTGCTTTTCCCACTTGTGACTGTTGTTCACACCAGAACTTCACAGAAAAGACTTCCCTGGAAGTCAAACACATAGAATTGTGATAGCAAAGTCCTGAATTTTCAACAGCCTATATTCTTGGAATACCAGGGTAGGATATTTCTCATCATTGAGAGAGCTGTTCAGAACTCATTATGAAAGTGTTACTGAGAGGTTTATATTCATATCTAAGCCAGATATTATTGGAATGTATTTCTTATGTTAGAACTTGATATTATGAGGTTAAAATGGGGTTAAATTATATCCTTGGTAGGATTTTCTGAGGATTAAATGGAATAGTTTATATTAAATGCTTAACTACTTTTTATTTTATGGCTGTAGATGAAAGGGGAAAAAGTTACCATACTGAAACCTTCAATTTAACATAACTCAAATAATTTAAGTTCCATAAATATTTCCTGTATATCTATTTTGTGTGAAGAAGTACCTTCTATTCCCAGAAAGATGAGATGTTAACTGAATTATATCACATTTGGTTCTGTGTGGATGGTTATGGGAACCATTGTGCAGGAAAACAATATACCAACAGTAATATTGGTACCATCTTTGTTGGACATTTCTTTAACATAATGGCTCAGAGCATAGGTTCTAGAACTAAAACTGCCTTAGATCAAATCCTGCTTCTGACCCTTTCTGGCTATCTGACCATGGTACGTTTCTTAATCTGTGCTGCAGTTTCTTCATAATATTAATAGTACTTATTTCATAGAATTGCAGAGATTTTACTTTTATTTTTTAAATATTGATTTATTTGGCTGCACTGGATCTTAGTTGCAACATTCAAGATCTCTTAAAAGTTCAATTCATGTAAGACATTAAGAGTCATGCTTAGCTTGATGGTAAGTGCTCATTCACTGTTAACTCATCCTTATGTGTTGCAGCTTGACCAGTCAGGGTGTACTGTCTGTCACCTAGAAGTTTCGGCTGGGTCTCCATCACAGCTTCAAAGGAGGAAGTACCCTGTTGGGTCATGGTATTCTAGAGTCTGTTCCTCCATTTACATGTTCAGACTCACAGTTTTGTAAATGCACTGAAACTTATCTGAAGGCTGATTTATTAATTTGCCACAAAAATATAACCACTGTGTACTGTAATGGTTAAAAGTCTGAACTCCAGAGATGTGTTCTAACTTAGCTTCAAGCTCTGACATAGCTGCCTGTTCTTGGACAAGTTACTTATCCCATCTGAGCTTCAGTTTCCTCTCCTGTAAGGTTAAAATCATAAGTATACCATTTTCTGCAGAATGTGATGAGGATTACATGCTATAAATCATGTAAAGCACTTAGTACATGGGGGGGGGGAAGCTATGAAGATGTCAGTTCCTAGGTTCTCCTTTCTGAGTTCTCAGCTTCCCTTACAGTTAGATGAGACCATGTGCCTGAACTCTGGCCATTGGAACGTGAACACAGGTGATGTGCATCAATTCCAGACTGGCTCACCAAACCTCCATGTGCATTTTCTGTTCTGTTTCTCTATCCACAAGTTACCTTAATAAGTCTCTGCAGACTCAGGGGACAAGAGTGCCAATGATAGAAGAAGCTGAGATTCCTGATTAAGTGTAGGCTAGGGCCTCCCTGTTCTTTCCAGCCAAAACCCACACACAAGCATAAATGAGGGAGAAATTTTAAAACTTTTATTGGGTTAAGCTGCTGAGATTTAGGGTTTTTGAAACAGGATTTTTAGCCTGGCCTGTTTAGCACAGTAGCTGACTGATCAAAATGATCAGCAAATATTAGCTATTAATAATAGCCATCATCAGCAATCAGACCTTGATGCTCATGGTCACAGTTCTCTCCCTGTTTGTGGCTCCATGTGAGAAATTAAATAATGGCGCTCTACATTTCTCAAAACACTTGCGAGTAAAGGAATCAGAACAAAGGGATGTTGATGCTTGTTAGAGCCAAAGCAACAGTGATTCTGACAAACAACGGAGAAACAGTAATACAAACCCACTGCTTCCTCAGTAGTGAACCTGGATTGACCATGATGCTTGTATTTTCTGATTCAGTCAAGACAGGGCTAGGTAAACATTGATACATTTGTTCCCTTTGGAATAGCCATTTAGAGATGGTATGTCCATCATCCTCATAGTGCTTGCATATCCTTTCTTCAAGCAAGGTCCAAAGCAGTTGATGCAATAAAAGGCTCTAAGTTACCAAAAATCTATTTTTTTCTCTGTTACATTGATTCACCCTGACATACCAAATTGATGCTATGTGTATGCAGTTGGAGATATATTAGTAGAACTTATGCTCCCTCGAGGCTCTTCCCTAGTCACCTTGATTGGAATTTTAAGCATTACTCTAAGCTCTTTTAAGAACCAATTTGTTGATGTTGACAGTTGGGTTGGGTCATATTTGAGGGATAGATTTTAGTAATTAATTTTCAGAGAATAACCTTATCTTTAAGTTCGTAAAGCCACCTGACTTTTGCCCATAATATTGTCTCACTGCTTTGGTTTCCATTTATATTTTGTGCCCTTCAAACTTTTACTGAGGCCAGTTGACATCACTGGACATTCTTTTTTTTTCCTTTTAAAATATTTATTTAGCTGGGATCTTCCATCTTCACTGCAGCCTGTGGGATCTTTAGTTGTGGTCTGTGAACTCCTAGTTGTCACATGTGGGAACTAGTTCCCTGACCAGGGATTGAACCCCGGCCCTGTGCATTGGGAGCATGGAGTCTCAGCCACTGGACCACCAGAACAGTCCCCTCATTGGATGTTCTTTTACATCTCACCTTTCCCAGGTATCTGCCACCTCCTACGCTACTTTCAGAAGCTTGATTAAGTCCCTGTGGTAGCTAGCATGATGTATTGGCACAGCCCAGTGGAAACAATGCATTTCTAGAGACTTACCATCTACCATCAGTGGAGTTAAAGAGAGCACTCTAAAAGGGGAAGCATGATAAACTTATGCCCTCATATTACTGTAATTCTGTATCATTTAACAGACTTCCCTTTTGGTTTCATCCTTGGGTCAGGAAGATGCCCTGAAGAAGGTAATGGCTACCTACTCCAGTATTCTTGTCTGGAAAATTCCATGGACAGAGGACCCTGGTCAGCTACAGTCCATGAGATCTCACAGAGTCAGGCACGACTTAGCGACTAAACAACAACAGCAACAACAACAAAGGTGCCAAGAAGTAAGAGTATAATTATGAATAAGTTGCACTTTTGTGCTGGGAGAGCCCATGAACTTGTAAGGGAGAAACAGACATATTATTATTCCATGACTACTGGTTATTTTTAATAGCTAATTTGTTTTTGTTCACTTAAAGAATGCCTGAGTTATACACAACTTTTGTACCTTTTAACGGAGACATGATTCATATACAGTGAAGCACACAAATCTTAGGTATAATGCTCAATAAATATTTACATGGATACTCACAGAACTATCACTCAGTTCAACATACCTAGCACCTCAGAATATGCACCACCCAAAAAGATACCTCTGACACTACAGATTAGTTTTGTGGTTTTGAATTCTGCAGAAATGTACTTATATGAGCCTCTTGTGTCTAGCTTCTATTGCCTAAGATTATCTGTAAGATTGATGTTACTGAGTGTTGTCATAGATTCATCCATCTTGCTCTTGAATGTTTTGGTGATTTATAATTTGGGGACTTTATGATAAAGCTACAGTGAACATTCCTGTATAGGCATTTGCTGGCTATAAGCATTCATTTTTGAGGGCTATAGACACAGGATTGTAATTATTGGGTTACATGTTTGCTTTAGTAGATTCTTATAAACAGTTATACACAGAGTATCAATTTGTATTCCCTCTAGTAATGAGAATTCCAGTTGTTACCCATCCTCACCAAAACTTAGCTTTGTTAATTAGCTCTTTAGTTTTAATTGTGTATCTTATCATGGTTTTAACTTTCATTCCCTAGTAACTAACAGATTTATTTATTTATTTGGACGTTTGGAAAAGGTCAGTTTTCATTCCAATCCCAGAGAAAGGTAATATCAAACAATGCTCAAACTACCGCACAATTGCACTCATCTCACACACTAGTAAAGTAATGCTCAAAATTCTCCAAGCCAAGCTTCAGCAATACGTGAACCGTGAACTTCCAGATGTTCAAGCTGGTTTTAGAAAAGGCAGAGGAACCAGAGATCCAATTGCCAATATCCGCTGGATCATCGAAAAAGCAAGAGAGTTCCAGAAAAACATCTATTTCTGCTTTATTGACTATGCCAAAGCCTTTGACTGGGTGGATCACAATAAACTGTGGAAAATTCTGAAAGAGATGGGAATACCAGACCACCTGACCTGTCTCTTGAGGAACCTGTATGCAGTTCAGGAAGCAAGAGTTAGAACTGGACATGGAACAACAGACTGCTTCCAAATAGGAAAAGGAGTACGTCAAGGCTGTATATTGTCACCCTGCTTATTTAACTTATATGCAGAGTACATCATGAGAAACGCTGGGCTGGAAGAAACACAAGCTGGAATCAAGATTGCCAGGAGAAATATCAACCTCAGATACGCAGATGACACTACCCTAATGGCAGAAAGTGAAGAAGAACTAAAGAGCCTCTTGATGAAAGTGAAAGAGGAGAGTGAAGAAGTTGGCTTAAAGCTCAACATTCAGAAAACTAAGATCATGGCATCTGGTCCCATCACTTCACAGGAAATAGGTGGGGAAACAGTGGAAACAGTGTCAGACTTTATTTTTTTGAGCTCCAAAATCACTGCTGATGGTGATTGCAGCCATGAAATTAAAAGACTCTTACTCCTTGGAAGGAAGGTTATGGCCAACCTAGATAGCATATTTAAAAGCAGAGACATTACTTTGCCAACAAAGGTCCGTCTAGTCAAGGCTATGGTTTTTCCAGTGGTCATGTATGGATGTGAGAGTTGGACGGTGAAGAAAGCTGAGCGCCGCAGAATTGATGCTTTTGAACTGTGGTGTTGGAGAAGACTCTTGAGAGTCCCTTGGAATGCAAGGAGATCCAATCACTCCATCCTAAAGGAGATCAGTCCTGGGTGTTCATTGGAAGGACTGATGTTGAAGCTGAAACTCCAATACTTTGGCCACCTCATACGGAGAGTTGACTCATTGGAAAAGACCCTAATGCTGGGAAGGATTGAGGGCAGGAGGAGAAGGGGATGACAGAGGATGAGATGGTTGGATGGCATCACCGACTTGATGGACATGGGTTTGGGTAAACTCCGGGAGTTGGTGATGGACAGAGAGGCCTGGCGTGCTGCGATTCATGGTGTTGCGAAGAGTTGGACACGACTGAGCGACAGAACTGAACTGAACTGATATTCTCATGTGAACTGCTTTTTAAGGATTTTGTCTTTTAAAATAAAAAAGTATTGTTTCTTTTTCTTATTATATGTAGAAATTCTTTACACATTCTAATTATGAATATTTGGTAGGATCTGTCTACCCATCTATCTATCTACACAAACACACATATATACACACATATATTCACTGTATTATCCTTATAATTTCTGTAAGAACTGTAGTGACGGATTTTTTTTTCCTTCCCTAATTTGTTTTCTCTCTCTCTTTTTTTCCTCTTGATCAGTATTGTTTGGAGTGTATCAATTTTGTAAGCCTTTTAGAAAACATTTTTTGCATTTGTTGATTTTTCTCAATAGCCTTTCTCTTTTCTATTCAGTTGATGTCTATTTTTATTTAATTGGTGTAGATTTCTATTTATTTGGTGTCTACTTTTATTGTTATTAGCTGTTTCTACTTTGGGTTACATTTTTCTTCATTTTTTAGCTTCTTGAAAAAATGAAATCTTAAAGCACTGGTTTTAATTTTTTTTTTTCTTTTTCTAATATATGCACTGTTTTAGCTTTATGCCACACATTTTAACATGTGGTATTTCATTGCTATTAAGTTCAAAATAATTTTTAATTTTCCTTATGGCTTTTCTTTGAATCTTGGACATAGTTGCAGATTTGCTTGCTTCTCCTTTTATTTCTGTTAACTTTGCTTTATGCTTTACACATTTGGAGGCTGTGTTAATTGCATATAAATTTCAGCTCTATCTTTTTGCATTTTCCCTTTTACTATTATAAAATGCTCTTAACTCTTGCCTTGAAGTCTACCTGATATTAATGTAGCAACCTCAGCTTTCTTTTGATTAGGTTTGATTTGTTTAGATGTTAAAAAATGATTTTACTTTCACATTTTTAAATAGACTTATATTTACATTCTGTCTCTTATATATAGCATGTAAATTTGGGTTTAGTAGTCTGAAAACATATGCCTTTAATTTGATTTGAAAAAAATCATTTATATTTAATGTAATTGCTGATATAGGTTTTATGCTTACCATCTTATTTCTTATTACATTTTTTCCCTTATTTTTTGTCTTCTTTTAGGTCAATCAGGTATGTATTTTGTAAATACATTATATGTTACAGACTCCACAAGATATTATTAATGTTGTTACTTTAAAATTTAACATGCATGTTTAAATTTATGGTTGTTACCAGGTATTTTCTGCTAAAAACTTGGGGTCTGACTGCAGCTAGAATTATGATTCTACTGTCAAAAAAAAAAAAAAGACTTTGCTTAATGCATGATAAAGGGGGACATGAAGAAGAAAGAGAGGCAGAGTAGAGGTAGAACAGGAGCTAGTGAGATGGCAGAAGGTCAAAACTTTCTGAAATCGTTTCTCCTTGAAACTCCTAGTTGCCAGACCTTTTATAACTACTACAGAAATATTGAAGTGCCTGCTAAGTATGTATTTTTTATAGAATAATTTATTGATTTATTCAACCATTTTTTCCAGTCATCTGTAAAACATCAACGAAGCATATAT
Organism: Giraffa tippelskirchi; assembly: GCF_054371585.1. Taxonomy (NCBI): domain Eukaryota; kingdom Metazoa; phylum Chordata; class Mammalia; order Artiodactyla; family Giraffidae; genus Giraffa; species Giraffa tippelskirchi. The sequence goes on along the minus strand of NC_137280.1, from coordinate 32,318,760 downwards.
TCCAGTTCTGGGCTAATTGCTTAATATAAAATGATTAAAATTAGATAAACATAGTTCCTGGCCTCAAGGAACTCATAGTCTATAGGCAAAGCATATATATATACTATAAACAAATATGGATAAGGTCTCATTTAATTCAGAAAAATGGTTTGAAATTTAATTAGGTCACCCATGTCTCTAAAAATCTCCAATAGATTTCCATTAGACTTGGAAAAACTCTAACTCTTTGGGGTGGTCTGCCAGTGCCTGTCTCTGTCTTCATCTTTTATGACTGCTCTCTCACGCACCTTTTCCCTGGGACCCAAATTCATCGCTCCCTCAGCGTTTCTGCCCTCATAGTTCTGTCAGTTTACAACATTTGTCTCAAACTTGCCATGAGACTGATTCCTTCACACCTCAACTCTCAGTTTAAATGTCATGTCCATAGTGAACATCTGACCACTCTACCTTAATTCTGTCTACCTTGCCAAGTAATTTTTACATTACCAAAACCTGAAATCATCTCATTTATTAATTTTTTCCTGTGTTCCCTCTATTGCGATGTAAGTTTCATAACAGTAGAGATCTGTTTTTCTTCATTTTTGTATCCCAATTTCATTGTATATAGTGGGTGTTGAATTCATGAGGGCTTAGAGTGGAGTGTGACACCTCCCCTCCATGATACTCTCTTCTTACTCTCCTGAAGTTCCTTCATTCCAAGGTTTTGACAATAGTTGGTGCCAGGACTCTGAAGGGCACTTCTTTGCCATAGACTGAAGAAGTTGAGGCATTATTCTACTTATAGGAGATAAGAGGAACGTAGTAAGGGTTGGAGTAAAGAAGATATTAGAGGCAGAGTGGTACACTACTTGTCTCCTTTTGATGCTCTTCCCTCCAAATTATGACTCATGAATAGTTGCTGTTGATTATAGAAATCAAAGTGTTGAATTTCATCACAAAGTGATCTAATGATGGAAAAAAGCAAAGATCAAGGAAGCTAAAGCTTGAGAGATAGAGCAGAGGAGATGGGTGTTGGGCTGCACCAAAAAGGCCAGCAAGCCCTGTACTTGCCCAGCCTCAAGTCCAAAAAAAGAGCCTGGAGTCAGCAACAGAGACATCAGTGCTTTAAGGGATAGGGAAATCTTATATGTTTGAAGCAAGGTCTTAGAGTGATACCCTGCTGTGTGCAGCAGATGGCAGGCAGGACATACAGACATGGCAGCAGTCTTCACTGGGGTATGCTGGGAGGTGGAGAGAGGGGTTACCAGTTACAGGGGGGATTAAAGTCAGGTTGGCTCATTGATTACCATGGAAACCAGCAGAGGAGCAAGCCCCTCACTGCCCTTTTGATAAGCCATTCTGGTGGAGATGTTCTGATATAAATATTAGAAAAATCATTAGCTCTGGCAAGGGCCAGGTATATAGACATTTGCTGATTAGGCTCCATGATTAAGAGGAAAGATCAGTCGTGTGAGTAGGGTATGGGTGAGGCAGAGGCAGGTCAAGTGAGGATGTTCAGAGAGCAAGAGAAAAGTCATCTTGAGTGGCCTGATCATATGCACAAATATTGAAGGGGCACTTCTTGAGGCCACAGAAATGGGAAGTTCAATGCAATCTTGCCTAGCTCTCGTAGGGTAGGGAGAGAATGATAATTAAAATCTTTGCTACATTAAAGAATTGTGCATTAAAAGATATTCTAAAATGGAGGAAATGATTGAGAAATGATTAAGCCTGTCCACTGGATGCAAGAAGGGGGCTGTTCTGTAAAGTCTTTTCATACTGCATGTAATGACTAAGGTAAATCTTGAAGAACCAGTCAGTGTTTTCCAGGTAGACAAAGCAGTTGTGAGTGAAGAGTGTTTCAAGAAGAGACAGCAACATGTGTAATAGCATAATGGTGTGAATCAGTATTCATTTTTAAAAAAAAATCATTCAATCACCCTTAGTGAGTTCCTACTAATTGCCAGGCTCTGCACCAATCATGGAACTGCTGGGATTCCATTTTGCCCTGCAGGCAGCAGACCAAGGTAGAAGTTCAGAGCATAAGTTTTGGTGTCAGATGGACTTGAGTTCAAATCTTGGTTCTACTACTTCTGAGTTGTGCAAACTTGGGCAGGTTATTTAATCTCTTTGTGCCTTGGTTTACTTGCTATGGGTATACATAAGAAAACGCATGTCAGGCACTTTCCCCAGTGCCTCGTGCTTAGTCGTTCAGTCATGTCTGACTCTGTGACCCATGGACTGTAATGCTCCAGGCTCCTCTATCCATTGGATTCTCTAGACAAGAATACTGGAGTGGGTTGCCATGATCTTCACCAGGGGACCTTCCCAACCAAGGGGTCGAGCCTGGGTCTCCTGCAGTGCAGATGGATTCTTTACCATCTGAGCTACCAAGGAAGTGCCCAGTGCCTATATGTGACCAAACATCAGCCAGTAGTCCGTCTGTCATGTTGTTCATTTGGTATAAATGAGTACAAAATACTTGTGTGGGTGTACAAGATAATGAACTTTTTAACTATTGCAGGAAGGGGGACCCCGTCTAGGGCCTAAGAAGGCGCCCTTGTCTAACACTCAGAAATGACTCGTCTGAGGAGACACACGTGCTGACACACTAGGAGACTCTGTGGGGAAGAGGGTGCCTGAGCGGAGAGCAAGAGGGTGAGGGAACTGCCAGAGTTCCTTATAGAACTCTGCCACAAGGCTCACAGCCCTGGGTTTTATGGTGATAGGATTAGTTTCCGGGTTGTCTCTGACCAGTCCCTCTGACTCAGGGCCCTTCCTAGTGATGCACACATCGTTCAGCCAAGATGGATTCCAGAGAGGAGGATTCTGGAAGTTTGGTAGAACATGAGTCATTTCCCTCTAACCTTTCTCGAATTCTTCTGGTTGGTGATGGTTTGTTACCTCTGAGTCCCTTACCAGACCTCCTGTCATAAAATAACTCATGCAAGTTATGGTGAGTGGCCAGAGTGGGTGGTTTCAATCAGTGTTTCCCCTAACATAACCACTGGCAGGTCTTCTTTGTAGTACATCATTATGGGGAAGGCTAGAAGTTTTTCCAGGCTCTTCTCCTGGGGCCAGGGGTGGGGATTCTTGATCTCATTCCACTGGTTAGGAAGAGTTTTCACATAGAGGCAAAGCATCCTTGTACTTCTCTCCCGGGGGTGGGGGTGGGGGGGGGAGTTGCTGGCTGGGTACATCTGCATCACAGCTTTCTGGGTAAACTGGTCACTCCCTACAGATTCGTTATCATGCTAAAAGTGTCTCCTCCCTTCCTTTCTGGAGCTTTTACAGCTGTTCCTGGAAGGAGACCCAGTTGAAAGGATTGTTATAGACCCGGAACAGCTGGGATCTTTAACGATCTGTCAACAGCTCACAGCGGAAGTTCCAACACCCTGAGGTAATGATGAGGGTGGTGGAAGGCTCTGAGGAGGAACCGATTCTGCAATAAGCTAAAAGCTCCTTGGAAATCTTGTGACACAGCTATGGAGAGGCTAGTGGCTGGAGAGGGACATGGGGAAGGAGGAGAGGAGAGGTTCTTCACCAGCGATGTCTGGAGGGCAGACAAATGAGATCCTGGAGGAGACTTCCAGTGTGGGCAGTAGGGGAGACGTCCTGGGGCCAAGAAATTACAGGCTCATAATAAACTGGTCAAAGCAATCAATAGTCACATTGATTGTCATTTGCTCACAAATTGCACACCTGGTGTCCCTCAGCAAATCTTGGCCACAAGACGTAGACTGCTGATTCTGAAGGTTATGGACAGTAATTACTCTCTGTCCCATCACCTGTCACAGTATCAGCCCTAGGACCCTTGGTCTCTTGATTCCAAAACAGGGTACAAAGGACCCAGCAAGTTAGTATGGAGAGTGGTGCTTCTTGCATGGCTGCATGGTCTGATGGCCCCATTTGTTTGATTTTCAGGAACATTAATCATAAGCTAAGAGATCCAAGACCCTGTTATTTTGAACTTTATTCCATTACCCGGGATTACCACCCTGCATTTTTCAGAATTATTTTGGCTTTTGTTTGTTTTGTTTTCCTTGGTTAGGATTAATGACACAAGTCCAGCCATAAGGAATAAATAAGAAATTGTTTGTCAGTAAAAATTTAAGTCAGAAAGGATTTTGTTTGTTGGTAAATTCAGATGATGAAAAGCTCTGGACATGGCTCTATCCAGAAGCACATGATGTCTTCAAGTCTTTGTATGTCTCTATTGTCATCTCTCAGTTTTACATTTTTCTGTTATTCTTTATGTGAGAGGTTTCCTCCAGAAGGTGGCAGAGAAAGTCCCTAGTGGCTCTGAGGCTTTATTCTACTAGCTTCCACAAGTCCAATGTACAGAGGGAACCCCTTGCTGAAAGGCTTTAGTGTAGAGGACTCTCACTGGTTAAACTGCCATGTGTACATCTTGGAACCAGTCAAGTTGCCCCTCATCAGCAAAGTGTGTGTCACAGATGAGTCTATCCTTGATAGGGGTAATAGGGTCATTTGTATATGAACAGTTTTGAATGAAAGTGAGAGTTGTGGTGGTTCTCATGTGGCAAATTGGGGTGCAGCAAGCAGAACATGAGTGAATGTGTTCAGGGGAGGTAAAAATTCCAGATGTTTTACTCCATACTGAAACTAGGTTTCAAGTCTGTATTGCTCTTCCAGCTTTGATAGGCGAACTCTTTACCACTGTGCCATCAGGAAAGCTTGTACTGCTCTTCCAATCATGAGTCCCCACACAGTGGATAGAAAGTCTGGTTCAATTCAATTCTACAAACATTTACCAGGCACTCACTATGTGCCAAGATCTGTGGGAGGCCCTGGGAAAGCAAAGATGAATGAAAATAAACTCCGCTGTCAGAGATCTCACAATTGATGACTAAGGCTGTAATAGTATGGATGAGGTTCTGTAGAGTGGGATGGACAAAATCCCACAAAAGCACAGAGAAGGGAGTATTCATCATTGATCAATGACTGACTGGGTGCTGAGAAGACTCTCTCAGAGGGTCTTCAAGACTTTGAGTCTTTAAGGTTGAGGAGGGTTTTGTTGGAAGAGTTAGAAGCAGAGGAAGCATTCCAAGCAGAGGTACTGGCATGTGCAAAGGTACAGAGGTATGTTGTGTGGTTGAACCTGGATGAGACAGAACAGGGAAAGAAGGCTTGTTAGGCTATGTCAAAAGCTTAAGTGAAGTTATGAATTCCCAAGTTTGGGAGGGGAGAGTGGTAGGCAGGTTCTAAGATGACACCCAGTGATTCCCTTGTATAGTCTCCTCCTCTTGTGGGTGGGTGGACCCTATGTATATGAGGACATATTACTCCATGAGGAGGTTGTGTTCCATGGCACAGTTGACTGTAAGCAAAGGAGACCTAGTGGGAAAGGCCTAATCACATGAACCCTTTACAAGCAGAACATTTTCCCCAGCTGGTAGCAAAAGAGGAAATCAAAGATTTGGATGTATGTGGTCATATGGAAAATTCTGAGAATGGCCTTTGGCAGCTAAGAGCAACACCCAGCTGATAGCCAGCAAGATAACAAGGACCTCGATCCTATAACCACAAAAAACTAAATCTTCCTATCCTTAAAAGAGCTCCAAGTGGATTCTTCCCCAAAGTCTTAGCTCAGCCTGGCTGGCACCTTGCTTTTGGCCTTTGTAAATCCTTCAGCAGAGAACTCAGTTGAGCCTGCCCAGTTTTCTGAGATCCAGAACTGTGAATTAGTCAGTGGGTCTTGTTTTAAGCTGCCAAGTTTGTGATGGTTGGTTCTTTATTAATAGAAAACCAATATAGATGAGAACAATGAAGAGCTCATAATAGAATTGTACCTAATTGATTCCAAAACTCTCACAGAAGTGTAGGCTCCCTGGGTCTGGGATTGTGTCTTGTGTTTACCAGTCTATAACCAGCACCCATTGCTCTGCCTGGTACACAGAAGACAGAATGCAAGAATCACTTGAATGAATGAATTGGTGAACGATCAATTCTAACCACTATTACACTTTGCACACTCTCCAGATGGCTAGTCAATGTATAGCCTGTCTGTGTGTGTGCCACTCTGCCTGTAAGCCTGAATTCCTAAGATGAACCTACAGCAGCCAAATGACTATTTCCTAAGCCAACAAGTTGTTTTGGAGTATCAGTTCTACACACAGTGCTATGCTAGCCTTTCTGCAGCTACAACCCAGCAGCTTAAAGCTCCATCTCCAATCTTGAGGAAGATTGTCGACTTACTGGGGAGTGAAGATCATCAAATGGAATGTAATTAGAGGCAGTGTGTTATGGGGAGAAAATCAATGTGTTTGTAATGAAAGAACCTGGGTTTTAGACCTGGCACAGTCACTTACTAGCCTTGTGACCCTAACCTATTATATAATATTTTTTGAGCCTCAGTCTCCTCATCTCTTGGGCACCATGGTAATATTTATATCTCATTGCTGTTGTGACACTCATACAAAATGTTGGGGAAAAACAATTTGCAAGCTCTAAAGTAATGTCCATATTAGTAGCAAAATGAAATACTAGGAAAGTTAAAGATAACCCTAGAAATTGCTAGAGAGTATGGCTTGTGTTGAGATTTCAAAGAATTCATGGTGGCAAGGATTTGACAGAATGTGGTAAGGGCATGGAAAGGGTGGGGGTGACTTTGGGGCAGAAGTATATCTAGAATTCATTTTTAAAACCATTTAATGCACAACCTTAAGTGGCTTTTCTCCTCCTGGGAATCAACTGCATTCAATGAGTGCTGAAAAATTTGGCAAACGAAGAGCACAGAGACTTTAATATTCTTGTATTACTCAAGGATTCCATCCTTTCAGCATGGCTGGAGCAATCCAGCAGTTACGAAGATTTTAGACAATGACTCTGATCTCAATAAAAACACAAATTGCTTGATTAGGGTAATTACCAAGTGCTTTCTTGGCAGTCTGATGGGGTCAGTCAATAAGGTCAAACTAAATTTCTTTCCTGCCAGAAAAGAATGACTCAAAACAGAGTCCCTTTGTGTGATATCCCCAGGGACTTGCTTCAATTAGTCCAGACTGTAGGTTTGAGGGAGTCAGGAGACAAAGCAGCTGCCCAAATCGGGGGATGCCTACTCTTTTCCTGTTTGGTAAATTCCTAACCACACTTTGATGGTATGGGCCTGGGGCAAAGGGAGATGCTAAAGAAATATTTTAAGGTGACTGCAGAATAATAATAGTAACAAATAGATGCTAAGAAGAAATACAGAATGGTGTGAATCTCAGCCAAAAGCATTGAGCAGACTGAATTGAGGAGGAGCTACCAACTATAGGATGATGACAGACTAATCTGTTGGTTTGTCTATATTATATTCTTTCCCTCTTCTTCTGGTAATGTAACTCTTCTTTTCTCTGGAGGCTGAGTGGGGCTAACTTATCTGGCTCTCCCCTCTAGTTACAGTGTTGGGCATGTGACCTAGGTATGTCCAGTAAAATACCCATAACTTTTGGTCATAGTGATTTAAGAATGAATACACGTCCCAGGCTGAACCAAAAAATCAGAACACTCCCTGATTCCCTTTGGACATAGGTATCAGGGAACGTGTCTTTTGTTAGGCTGCTAGGGTTGCTAAACTAGATCTTGTGCTACTGGAAACCATCATAGAAGAAATACCGTAGAAGACATACCTAAAACATGGAGAGGAAGAGACTGAGCCCTGATGACTTATTTTGAATCTCTGTGTCCAGTAACATTTGAAGACACTCATTTGACTTCCCTGTTATAGAAACTAAAATTCCTTTTTGCATGTGTGTCAAACTTCTATTCCTTGCAATTGAAATTAGCTTAACTTATATAAATACCAAATCCAAGGATCAAAAAGCTTCCCACTTGACAATACTGACATTGATTCATTAGTCTAGAGCCATCTAGGCATTAAGTACAAGGCATTATTCTAGATGTTAGCAGCTACCAAGATTCCTTTAACTATCAGTAAGCATTACTGAGGAACATGCATGAATCAGATGCCAGAAGTTATTGTGACATTCTTTTTTGCCCTTGAGGACATCCCAATATAGAAAGACGTATAAACAAATCACTAAGTCTGCAAGTGTTTTGAGAGTTCAGAGCATGATGCTTCATGGTTAAAGATTACTTCCAAAAGCAGGGGTACAAAAATATGATTAAAATATTTAAAACATGATGCTTGCTGTTACTGAGCTTGCTGTTAAGATAAAGAGGAAAGACATTCAAAAGATGAAAACTCATGTGCTAGAAAACAATGGGAGATTAGAACCCAATGGCAGGTGGTATAGCCAGTGGCTATGGAGTTAGACAAGGGAATGATCCTGGAGAACTCTGTTCATCGGGGAGGGCTTCCTGAACAAGGTTAACCTTGGAAGGGGCTTTCAAGACCAGATTAGATTCTAATTGGTTGCACATGATGCAGCTAGGAACTTTAGATCTAGATAGACAAGTAAGTAAGAGGGTGTACCTTTGGCCTCTGCCAAGATCAGCCTTTTCTGGTGGCTGGGAACCCTTCAGGGAGGCTGGAAATCCTGAAGTGAGGGTTTTTCATTAACAAAGCTTGGATATTCAGAGATCTCCTAACACCTTCCATATTTGATCAAATTTACTTTCATCTACAATTATGAAAAAAATGAATACCTAGAATATCAGTGGTTTAAACAAGAGTGATGTTTATTTCTCTCTCAGATGACTGAACATAAGCATTTGGGGTCTGGCATGGTTTCTCCAGGGTTCAGAGACTTAAGCTTCTTGTTGTCTGCTTTCTAGAGGGTAATGCCCTTGTCCACATTGTCACTGCTATGTTTGAGTCTCATAACAGGGAGTGAGGAAGAACGAAGAGGGGACTCACATCCCTTTCCTATGAAGGCAGGACCTAGAAGTGCATTAGTCATTACTGCTCATATTCCGTTGGCTAGAACTCAGTCACATGGACACAGCTAGCAGCAAGAGAGGCTGGGAAATGTAATCTGAGCATTCATGTATTAAAACCCAGGGATTCTAGACTTAAGGAAAAGAGAAGCATAAATATCAGGACACAACCAGTCTGTGTTACACATTCCTTTTCTAGGAGGCTGTTGTGTTGATGGCTAAGGAACACATGCGCTGAAACCCTTAACAAGAGCTAATCCACTTTCTTCTTTTTCCTAACCCCAGCCCTTAGCTTCCAAACGAGACTGAGAAAATGTAAGAAGAGAGAGAATGTTTGTTAAACACTATTTAAGGAAATTTCTGAAGCAGTTTAATCTCTACATCACTATTATGAAACAGACATAATTATCCCCACTTTAAAAATAATGATCTGAGATACAGAGGTGGGGAAGTAGCATTACTGACCCATTAAAAAGAACCAGGCACTTTATAATCATTAAATATGCCCAGCATTTAATGTTTGTTAACTCATTAAATCCTCACAATTCAGTCAGATAAACATCATTTCTTCTTGCGTATAGGAAAACAAACATTGGGAAGATAAGCCTGGAATTTGAATTCAGTTCTAACTCCAAAAGCCAGAATATTTCCATTGTACAAACATACTACTTCCCACCATTGTCAGCTACAACTTTTTGTCAGTATGAGTTGATCCTTTTATTCACTTACTCATTAATTAATCAATCCATCACTTTAACAAAAGATTTTCAAGCACTCAGAGTGTGTCAGGCTCAAGTCCCTGACCTCTTATGGCTCACATTCTAGATGGGGAAATTGAATCATTGAAACAAACATTTATTGTATGTTTGTTATAACTTAGGTCTGGTGTTATAAAGACAAGTACAATGCTTGGCATATAGTAGTACTCAATAAATATTGAATTAATTAAAGATATAACCCTAAGGGACTTCATGGTCTATTAGTTCAGATTCAGAACAATGTGAATTGGGGAAAGGATGCTACCTGCCTACAGCTGTAAACTGAAAGACAATCTTTAGATGTGCTGGGTGTGAAGAACTGTTGGAGTCAGGACCACCTTCTCAATGTCTCCCTTGTACACTCATCTCTGAGCTCCCTGTGAGAAGCATATGCTCTGAGCTCCCAGTGAAAACCAAGCAGAACCCAGGCAAAAAACACTATTTGAGCTTAGAGCCAGTGCTAGCAAATGAGTTCATTCCTTGGCTTGCAGGGGTTGCCTTGTACTAAAAATCTGGTCATGGTTTCAGGGTGACTAAGGGCAGATTGAAAAAGAGGAAAAAATGACAAGAACCCCTTAAATACATCTGTATCAAATCAACCCTGGATTTGGTAATGAACACAAGTCATTCCTGAATCAGATGGGCCCAACATGGGGAAAATTTTGCTGCATATATTCTATGTATTGCCCTTTTGGTTTTTCCCCCACCTGTCATCCTCCAGGGTACTTCTGAACCACATATCTAAGAGTTATCTGTGTGAGAACCAAGGATAATGATGGCTTCCTGATGGAGATTTCTTAAAAGAAGAATGAATTTTAATATTTGGACGGGTGCCCAGATGGAAAAAAAGTATGAAAAGGAAGAGAGAGCATTGAAGTAGAATGTTTGTAGAATGGAAAATGAAGTGAGAAGGGTGCAAGAATTCTCATTACTCCAGGCACCTCTATGGGGCTGCTGGCTTTTTAGTGGAATGATCGGTATCTCTATTCCTATTGTGCTGCTGATAGTTGACAAGAGAATCTCTGACTATGAAAGAGGAAAAATTGAGGGTAATAATAATTCTCGTTGAACTTTGGGGTCATCTTTTAACCTGTCTCATAATGTAGTTGTGTTTTGAGTTAGGGAAATGGCTAAAAATGATTTCTTTAGGGGTAGAAACTTTTAATTGCAATGTGGGTGCACACCTCCAGAGTGGTGTGATGTTTGGAAGATCTGTAAGGGGGAGAGGAAATAAGTAGAATCAACCCAGGAAAGCAATCAACCCAAATATTTATATCCAAAATGAATGGTGCCATTAACTTAGTCACCTCAGAAAGTTATATACTGATTCCTCTGAAGCTCTCATAGAAAGAGTATTTTTGTAAGCTTTCTTCTCTTCTTTTTTATTATTGTTATTATTTAGAGGAGGAAATGCAGCTATGCTACACAGCATGTGGGATCTTAGTTCCCCAACCAGGGATGAATCATGTGCCCCTTGCAGTGGAAGTGCAGAGTCCTAACCACTGGACTGACAGGGAAGTCCCTTATTTTCTTTTCTTCAAAATGCCTTTATAGCCATTATCTGTGCTCTTCAGTAACATAATTCTTATTGCTTTCTAGTTTCTCTTTGTTTAAAAATACACCAGCATATTAGGAAGGGTGGTAAGGAAATAAAAAAGAAATATAGTTGATATCTTAGCATGAAAAAATCAGTTGCATTCCTTGAAATGATCAAACAACCCTTGTTTATTGTAGGAAATGTCTAAAATTAACAAAGAAAAAAAGAATTTTCTTGTAATCACAGCCACAATAAAAAACACTTGTAACATCTTTCAGGCTTTTTAATGCCTACCTATGTGGCAGATTTGATGACTCATTATCACAGCTGAGGTGGGAGAGAATAAAAAGATAATTAATTCCCCCATTTCACCTCTTTCCTTTCTACTCTCTTCTCTCAAGACATTCAAATTCTACTGAGGGGGAAAAAAGCACTCTTGTCTTTGTCTTCCAAGGTTTAAGCTCATTTGTATTTGGGTTTGTGTGTGTGTTGAATGTGTGTATGTGAATTGGGTTTGAGGAATGAAAACTGAGATGTAACCAACCAAGGTTTTAGTTTTGAAGATTAGGCTTATGGAATTAAGAGAGAATTGTGCTATGTGGGGGTGGAAAGAGATAAATTGGCGCTTTTGTATAAAGGGTGGGGATAGCCCTAGAAGAGAGCTGATGTGCCCAAGGGAGGTTGAAAGGAGACAATGGAGCTTGAAAGGGTCTGAGATCTGCACCCCTCCCACCCAGCACCCCAGAGTGGCAAAATATCTGGTGATGTGTCCCTGGGGAGAGAGCACTGAACATCACTGTTTTGAGATCAGTGGCAGAAACTTCCTGTAGCCAAACCGATGACAAGTCCAGGGCTCTGAGCAGCACCTCTCTTCCCATCTCCAGGACAGCTGCCCTTGTCAGTATCAAGATGTTCTATGAGGAACTGTGGTAACAGAGGCACTTGACAATAGTCTAGAAGTAGGCACCTTTTCCATTTCTCGGTACCACGTTATCCCTGGGTTAATAGAAAGATCCAAAGGAAAGTATGTGTGTAGGTGGGGGTGGGGGAGGGGTATGAACTAACAGTCCCTGACATGGTTCTTCCTTTCAGCTAGGCAGGATGGGACTCTAAACCAGATTTCATCCAATTTAGAAAAAGAAAAGTGGTAATTCTTGCATCTGTATGGAAGGAGCAAATTCATGCCTGATATAGATGTGTTTTTCAAACACAGTAAGAATGGAATCACACTGTATAATGTATCGTGATCATTCCATGCTGTTAAATATTCTTTGCAACATAATTTAAAGTAGCTGCATAATAACTCTTTGTGTAGCCAACATATAATTTATCTACTTCCCTATAGCTGGATATTTAGGTGGTTTCTACTAGTTTTATAAAAATTTCTGAGATTAAACAATTATATTGCTATATGTCTTTACTCACATCCCTTATTTCATTAATTTCCAAAAGAATTCCCAAGTTGAAGGTTTTCCAGAATTCTAAAACTCTTGAACTCTTGATGCATATCAATAAATTTTCCCACAGAGGGAGTGTCTTACTTCTCACCAGTAGAATAGGAAGTTGCCCATTTCCTGGCACTCTGGTCAAACCTGGGAAGTAATGTTTTAAAAATGTTGGCAATTGGATGGGTGAAGAATGGTATTGCCATGTTTTAACACTCCCTTTAAAATAAAAGGACCATCATTTCTGTTCATCAATCACCTTAGTTTTAGACTTTTAAATAATTTGTAGACCTGATCTTCCTCCATAGATCATCGATTGCCCTGCTGAACATAGATCACAAGATGTGTTGTATAATAATAAGATGACTAATAAAATGACTCCACCTAGATGCAAAGAAGTTGGGGGTCAGGTGTAAGACAGAAGTGTCCCTGGCTTAGCTGCTACTACCCAGCCATGGTTCTCTGTTATCAAAGAAGAGACAGGTATCTTGGGGGGCAGGTAGCCATCTTTGTGACAACTACTTGCAAACTATGCACCTGGATGGGTTACTTCACCCCTCTACGTGTCCATGTTCTCATCTGTTAGATGAGAAGGTAATCATTTAGAGAAGGTAATACCTACCTTGTTGGAAGACTAAATGGGACAGTTTTATAATGCTGTGAGCAGAGTGGTGGCATGTAGTAAGATCTCATGAAGAGTCAGCTGCTCGTATAAATATTTAAGTCTTTATTTGGGGATCCTATGTTGGGATTCACCTTTTACAAAATTGTAGACATTATCTGTGCTTCATTTATCTGTATACGTATAATGACTTGTTTTCCTTAATAAAATTTTGGTTTTCAAGAAATGTACATTACAAAAATTTTCAAGTTTAAAATAGAGAAAAAGGAAGAGAAAAAGAAATCCAAAACTGTGATTCTTTTCTGTATTCTTTCCAGTCTTTCTTTATGTGCATATGTTCACATTGCTGTAATCATCATGTGTATATAATTTTGTACCCTAGCTTATGCTTTTATGTTAATTTCATATTGACATCTTGTCCTTACATTTTTCCTTTCTGGTATTGTCTATATTGTCCCCTGGAATGAATGTTCTGTAGTTTCTGTGATGATTCCTGTAATATCAAACATTTGGTGGTGTTTCTAATTTTTATTGCTATCATAAATAGCATGATTGTAAACATTATCTTTTGCATGGTGTTTTACATATTTTGACTTATTCCTTAGGATTTGGAACCAGAAATTAATTGCCAAATTGCATTTACCAACTGACAATGTCCCCAACAAGCTGAAAATACATTTTAGTGCACTCTAGGTAGCAAGGCTTTCTAACTTTCAGTTATAAATATCATACCAACTTGCAAAATGTAACCTCAGTGCCTTTTCTAAAAATTATCTTTCCATTATTTTTTTCTTTTTAAAAAAATTATTTATTTTAATTGGAGGCTAATTACTTTACAATATTGTAGTGGTTTTTGCCATACATTGACATGAATCAGCCATGGGTGTACCTATGTCCCCCATCCTGAACGCCCCTCCCACCTCCCTCCTCATCCCATCCCTCAGGGCCGTCCCAGTGCACTGGCCCTGAGCACCCTGTCTCATGCATCGACTGGTGCTCTATTTTGCATATGGTAATATACATGTTTCAATGCTAGTCTCTCAAATCATCCCAAGGGACACATACAGACTGAAAGTGAAGGGCTAGAAAAAGATATTTCATGCAAATGGAGACCAAAAGAAAGCAGGAGTAGCAATACTCATATCAGACAAAATAGACTTTGAAATATAAGCTGTGAAAAGAGACAAAGAAGGACACTACATAATGATCAAAGGATCAATCCAAGAAGAAGATATAACAATTATAAACATATAAGCACGCCACATAGGAGCACTGCAATATGTAAGGCAAATGCTAACAAGTATGAAAGGGGAAATTAACAGTAACACGATAATTGTGGGAGACTTTAATACCCCACTCACACCTCTGAGAAGGCAATGGCACCCCACTCCAGTACTCTTGCCTGGAAAATCCCATGGATGGAGGAGCCTGGTAGGCTACAGTCCATGGGGTCGCTAAGAGTCGGACACGACTGAGCGACTTCACTTTCACTTTTCCCTTTCATGCACTGGAGAAGGAAATGGCAACCCACTCTAGTGTTCTTGCCTGGAGAATCCGAGGGACGGCGGAGTCTGGTGGGCTGCCATCTATAGGGTTGCACATAGTTGGACACGACTGAAGCGACTTAGCAGCACACCTATGAATAGAGCAACCAAGCAGAAAATTAGCAAGGAAACACAAACTTTAAATGATACAATGGACCAGTTAAGCCTAATTGATATCTATAGGACATTTCACCCCAAAACAATGAATTTCACCTTTTTCTCAAGTGCACACAGAACATTCTCCAGGATAGATCACATCTTGGGCCATAAATCTAGCCTTGGTAAATTCAAAAAAATTGAAATCATTTCAAGAATCTTTTCTGATCACAATGCAGTAAAATTAGATGTCAACTACAGAAAAAAAAAAAAACTACTAAAAATGCAAACATATGGAAGCTAAACAACATGCTTCTGAATAACCAACAAATCATAGAAGAAATCAAAAAAGAAATCAAAATATGCATAGAAACAAATGAAAATGAAAACACAACAACACAAAACCTATGGGATTCAGTAAAAGCAGTGCTAATGGGAAGGTTCATAGCAATAAAAGCTTACCTCAAGAAACAAGAGAAAAATCTAGTAAATAACCTAACTTTACACCTAAAGCAACTAGAAAAAGAAGAAATAAAGAACTCCAGGGTTGGTAGAAGGAAAGAAATCATAAAAATTAGGGCAGAAATAAATGAAAAAGAAACAAAGGAGACTACAGCAAAAATCAACAAAACTAAAGCTGGTTCTTTGAGAAGATAGATAAAATAGACAAACCATTAGCCAGACTCATCAAGAAAAAAAGGGAGAAGAATCAACTCAACAAAATTAGAAATGAAAATGGAGAAATCACAACAGACAACACAGAAATACAAAGGATCATAAGAGACTACTATCAGCAACTATATGCCAATAAAATGGAAAACTTGGAAGAAATGGATGAATTCTTAGAAAAATATAACCTTCCAAAACTGAACCAGGAAGAAATAGAAAATCTTAACAGACCCACCACAAGCATGGAAATCGAAACCATAATAAAAAATCTTCCAACAAACAAAAGCCCAGAACCAGATGGCTTCACAGGTGAATTCTACCAAAAATTTAGAGAAGCGCTAACACCTATCCTATTCAAACTCTTCCAGAAAATTGCAGAGGAAGGTTAACTGCCAAACTCATTTTGTGAGGTCACCATCACCCTAATAGCAAAACTCAGTGCCTTTCAATATGCATTTCTTTCCTGACTTGTGGTGAATAGTTTTCTCTTTTACTTTCTAGAGCTAGTTATTCTTCCTCTTTTGTGATTTTTTTTTTAAGAACCATTATGATAGCTTCTTGAATTGAATTATCTTAAAACTGGTTTTCTCTCTACCTCAGAATGCTATTACATTGTCACCAATGGTTATTTAGTATCCACTTTATACACAGAATTGTCTGGGCATTTGGTCTGGGTAGAATAATGGGAGAGAGCTGGATCTGATGGAGAGATGGGGCTTGGGCATTATAGCAGATGAAACCCAAAAGAAGACATAATGAGGCTGAACACCTTCTTGGATGTTTATTGGCATTTGATTTATTCTTTTCTGAATTGCCCATTTAAGTCATTTGTTCATTTTTTTCATTTTTTTTCTTGATCACTTATGGATACTCTGTATATTTTGATTATGTTTTCAAATGTTTTGCTGTATGTGTATGAGACAAAGGAAGTTATATATAGATTGCATTAAACTATTTTGTTATGGAGCCACCATAACAAAATTCCACAGACTGAATGGCTTAAACAACAAACATTTATTTTCTCACAGTTCTGGAGGCTCAAAGTCCAAGATCAAGGTATCTGCAGGTTTGGTTCTCTGAGGCCTGTCTCCTTGGCTTGCAGGTAGCTGCTGTGAAATAATAGAAAATGTACATATTGGTCTCTGTCTGCATTTGCTGGCACAGACCTCCTAAAACCTTTGTAATGTCCTAAGTGATAAGAATACTACAAACATCTTTTGTTCTAATATTTATCTTTGACCCTGGTTCCTGACACAGAGCTCCTAAGGACTTTGGGATTTCCTAGATAACAGGAGTATCTTTTGTTCTAAAGAGGCAACTCCTGGATGGCTTCAGAATGGGGGCTTGTCACAAGATAGACCAAGTTATGGTTCAAAGCTTGGAAATTTCAGCTCATCTCCCATTCTCTGGGAAAGGAAGAGAGGGACTGGAGACTGAGTTATGCTATGCTATGCTATGCTAAGTCGCTTCAGTCATGTCCGACTCTGTGCAACCCCATAGACGGCAGCTCACCAGGCTCTGCTGTCCCTAGGATTCTCTAGGCAAGAATACTGGAGTGGGTTGCCATTTCCTTCTCCAGTGCATGAAAGGGAAAAGTGAAAGTGAAGTCGCTCAGTCGTGTCTGACTCTTAGCGACCCCATGGACTGTAGCCTACCAGGCTCCTCTGTCCATGGGATTTTCCAGGCAAGAGTACTGGAGTGGGGTGCCATTGCCTTATTATGCCTGTGTGATGAAGTTTCCACAAAATTTCCCCAAGGTCCTCAGTGGCTCAGATGGTAAAGAATCTGCCTGCAATGCAGGAGACCCAGGTCCCTGGGTCGGGACAATCTCCTGCAGAGGGAACGGGTACCCATTCCAGTATTCTTGCCTGGAGATTTCCATGGAAAGAGGAATCTGGTGGGCTACAGTCCATGGGGCTGCAAAGAATCAGATACGATTGATTAACACTTTCACTTTCACTTTTTCATGTGATGAAGTCTCCACAAAAATTTCCCAAGGTTTGGGAAACTTCCAGGTTGGTAAACACCTCAGTGTTCAGGGAGGGCGATGAATCCCAGTCCACGAGAACGGAAGCTCCTGCACTGAGGACTCTTCCAGAGTCTCCCTTATGTATCTCTTCATCTGGCTGTTCACCTTTATCCTTTATCATATATTTTATTATATAATCAATTGCTGAATGTGTTTCCCAGAGCTCTCTGAACTGCTTTAGCAAATAATGGAATCCACAGAGAGGGTCATGAGGACCTCCTGTGTGTAGTCAAGTAAGACCAAAGTTGTGGGTAACCTGGAGACCTACTACTGAGGGGAAAGCCTTGTGAGACTGAACCCTTAACTTGTGGGGTCTAATTTAACTCAATTTAGTTTCAGAATTGCATTGACTTGTAGTTCACCCAGCTAGTGTCAGAGAATTGGTGGGTATGGGGAAAAAAACCCCACATATCTGGTGTCAGAAATACTGTGTTTGAGAAAAAGGAGAAACACAGGGCGTTTTCCCTGGATAGCTGCCTCCTCATCGTGTGTTCACAGGGTTGGCCCTCTGTGCAACTGTTCCCATTTGTCTAATTCCTCTTCTTGAAAGAGTGCCAGTTAGATTGGACTAGGGACCACCCTAACAACCTCATTTTAATCTAGTCATATCCTTTAGGGCCTTATCTCCAAATGCAGTCACATTCTTAGGTACTTGGGGTTAGTACCTTAATACATGAATTTTGGGGGTGGAGTGACACAATTCCACTCATAACATACATACCTATATTATGTATGTATACATATATAGACTTTTATATACATACATACATTCATATATACATAAATAAAAACATCTTTTAAAATTTATTCATGATAGCTCTCCACATAATACTTATTTGCATGTTTATTTTGTTAAATCAGATAGCATAGTTGAGTTTCCTAGAAGCAAAGGCTGGAATGGCAATTTGCATACAGGTAATTTATAAGAGACATACTCCCAGGAGAAAACTGTAAGTGCAGTGAGGGAATTAGGATGGGGAAGGGGAAGAAGCTGGGATGTGATTTGTGGTTAGGTCCAGACTCAGCTTTAAGAGAATGGTAAGAGCAAACAGCAGCTTTGGCTGAAAATGACAATGGTAGATTCTCCAGAGAACATTTGCAGTGGTACCTGCAGAAGCTGGGCTAGGGCACTCCCAAGAGAGAAAAGATCCTGGGACACCTGGACCAGATACCAATAGCATCTGCAATATTTTGCCTGACACTTGGCCCATATATAGAAAATAGTCTCCTATATTTGCTGATATTTTCTTCTGATATTTTTATGGCTTAAAAAATACTTGAAATTTATTTTCCTATCTAGTATGATGTAGAAATATCATATAATCTTTTCCTAATGGCTAATGAGTTTTCTCAATACTAGTCATTGAAATAGATTACTGAGGCCATAGTAAGTGGGAAATTGCTATTTGGTGTCAACAAGGGCACCTCTCTGAGGTGAGAGCACAAGCTTTTTGCTTTTTTATGATAATGAAATATTTCATTTATTCTGCCTCAAATAACTACTATTTGAGAACGCATAATATTTATACTATTAATGGAACTTAATCCCTGTTGGATCAGACGGTAAAGAATCTGCCTGCCGTGCAGGAGACCTAGGTTTGATCCCTGGGTCAGGAAGATCCCCTGGAGAAGGAAGTGTCTACCCTCCTAGTATTCTTGCCTGGAGAATCCCAGGGACAGAGGAGCCTTGTGGGCTACAGTCAATAGGGTCGCAAAGAGTCAGACATGACTGAGCAACTAACACACCATCTAAGAGAAGTCCAACTTACATTTTTTTCACATTTCAATACTGGATATTAATCAGAGAGATAGTCAAAATAATTATGGTCAAAGTTATTAGGTCAAAAACTTACAATAAACGTTGGATGTTAATTTTGTTGTTTTTCCTGTTTAGTCACTAAGTCATGTCCAACTCTTTTGTGACCCCATGTGGCCTGCCAGGCTTCTCTGCCCTTGAGATTTCCCAGGCATGAATACTGGACTGGGTTACCATTTCCTTAACATACAATTCAATTTTTGGTGTACAGTTCTTTGGCTACAAGAAAGAACTTTTGCTTTACTCCATTAATAGAAATATCTCAGTGCTGGAGTGGCCTCTTCTTATTTCTTCTGCTGTTGATTTTTAGCATAGTTATTTGTGATTGCATGAATGGAATTGGGTGGAAAGGTATTCATTGTGTTTATTCTAAATAAGAGAACATAGCCAATTACTATAGTAATAAGGAGGTAGAAGATCAGTGCAATTGCCCAATATTTTTGAAGCCAATGGGTTAGGCCTAAGAGGCTCTGATTAGTTCTTCTTGATCTAGGATCAAACATTTATCCCACTTATGCTCCCAGAGTGAGCAGGTAATAGAGACAAAAGTGATGAAATTGGCCATTAGAAAGGTATTTTATATTCAGCGTTGATGTTTAACTCAAGCAGTGAGGTCCTATCACCATGTCTGGGAAGGTTTGTTCTTAGGGAGTGCCTGGTCCCTAAACTCCTGGAACTGAACCTCTGAGAAGATGGAAGGTTAAGTCTGACTCCATGATCCTTGTTCTATCACTGCTTCTCTTTCCTCTCAGGAGAACTGGTCCACATGAACTTCCAGACTCTCTTCTTCCTGGAGATGCTCTTGCCCCAGTGGTTGTCGCTGCTGCATTTTCTTCATTAAGGAAAGCACCTCTGCCTTGGCTCATGGTGTATTTTCCTCCCTGGGGAATCCTGGGAAGATGCTTTCGTCCATCTTTCCTACAAAGTCCAACTCCTCTGGCAAGTGACCTTCCTTCTAATCTTGGCAAAACCCTGCTGAGTCCTTAGTTGACCTCTTATTCCTTTTACAGTAGAAAAAGAGTTGTTCTATTATTTATCTTAACTTTTCATAAAATCTTCATTTTATTCTTTACTTCACTTTTCTTATCATGTTGGTGCACTCCCTTCACCTCCAGCAAACTTCCCCTTCCTCCCTGGGAAGGCTACCTGCTGTGTATATTTTTATAATTCCTGTGGCTTTCTCTTATCATGGATGACTTCATGTTAAATTAACTCAGTCTGGCTTGGGGCATTCACACCCATGATTGCTTTAGTGCTACAGTGACCTTGCTGGAAATATCTAGTATTGCTGATAAACTCTCTGAAAAATGCTGACTTTAGCTTAGTGTGTAAACTGTCAGGGATGGGAGTTGGACATATCCCTGATTTCAGACCTGAAATTTGCTTGTTCAGTTGAATCAGAAACTAATGTAACAGGGAATGAAGTCTCCTAGCTATAGTAAAGAAGGAAGTAGGGTTACTATCCAATGTAAATTATACCATGCGACCATTAAGTAGGAAAATGGTCAGAGAGGCTGGTGAAATTGAGGCTTTTCCCTTTGAATCAGCCTACAAACGACTCTGTCGAGGTCATAATCAGTGAACGAGACAGGGTCAATGATATTTGGGTCTAGCTGTGGGTACTGAATACCAAACATATCCTGGGTGGCAGACGTTCTCCCTGAAGCTATTTGTTGTGCAGCTCCAGTAGGTCAGAAATGTTTGGAAGGTAAGATCAATACAACCTATCTGATCCAGTCTGTTAACAATTTAGATCTGTTATACTCATTCATTCATTCATTGTTCTTTTTCTTTTTCTTTTTATACAACAGGACCAAGCTAACCCTCAACCAAAACTGTGAAGTAGATAGTTAATTATTTTTGTGCCAATCACCTCCTCTTTTGAAATATTCTGCTTTCCCCCACCTTTCTCAGGTGCTGAGGGTCATCATATTTGCTCTTTCCTTCCTTCTAACATTGCATTGCTTCTCTTGACTCTTGCTACTTCTCTAAAACATACCCCTCATGGTTCTCTTCCCACAGAACCCTGATATTCAGGGTTAGACTATCCAGCTAACCCCAAACTCACTGGACAGTCTGGCTAACCATGTATCTAAGGTGCTGTAATATTGCAAACTCAACAGTGAGTTACTAACAATTTCTGGCATCCAAAAGGGGGCCTTTTTGGAGAAGTCTTTTTTAGAAGGTGCTAGTAAATTGAGAGGGTCAGTGGAGAATATGCAAGTGGCTGCCTACTTTCAAAGCATAATTGTTAAAAAGTTTTTTAAAAAAGACTTTCCTATAAAATACTATGGATTTGGGTTAGAAATAGATATTAGATAAAATACCAAACTGTGTCATATCCTACAGGGCAATGTGACCATAACTTTAGGGATTATCTATACTACTGGGTAGAAGTCATTTGCAAGTGTATTGTATAAAAATGTACAGGTTAACTTGTGAAAGTGTCCCCTCTAAACAATAGCAAGAACAATGTCAAATGGAAGTATTTTCTCCTAGGTAATTAAAAAAATCTTTGGGTAGGCTTGTGAAGCAGTGTTGTAATATCACACTGACAAGGACATATTTCATTTTTTCCAGGGGTTGAAGATACACACACACTGATGTTTTATATGTGTATGTATATATAATAATATATATTGTGTACAGTATTATATATGCTAGGTACATATAAAATGATGTAAATATATATTTATACAAATACATGCATATATATTTCTGTTTCTCTCTATATAAAGCCTACATAACCACTTTAAAAAAATTGAAGTATAATTGACTTATATATTAATTTCAGATGTAAAACATAATGATTTGATGTTTTAATAAATTACAGAATAATCACCATGATAATGCTAGTGACCATCTGTCACCATACAAAGTTACTACAATATTATTGACTATATTCCTTATGCTGTACATTACATCCCTGTGACTTATAAGTAGAAGTTTGTACCCCTTAATATCCTTCACCTATTACTACCGTCCCCCCTACTGCCCCCACTTCTAGGAACTACTAGATTGTTCTCTGTATCTATGAGTCTGTTTCTGTTTTGCTATCTTTGTTCATTTGTTTTGTCTTTCAGATTTCACATATAAATGAAATCATACGGTATTTGTCTTTCTCTGTTTTATTTCATTTAGTATAAGATCCTCTAGGTCCATACATACTGTCACAAATGGCAAGATTTCACTCTTTCTTATGGCTGATTTCTCATATGTGTGTATCTTCTTTCTCAAGATTGCTTTGGCTGTTTGGGGCCTTTTGTGGTTCCACACAATTAGGATTATTTATTCTAGCTCTATGAAAAATATCATTGGCATTTTAATATGGATTTCCCTGAATCTGTGGATTGCTTGGATAGTATGGACATAAGAACAATATTCTTCCAATCCATGAGCACAACATATCTTTTCATTTATTTGTGTCATCTTCAATTTCTTTCATTAAGGCCTTATAGTTTTCAGAGTATAGGACTTTCACCTCTTTGTTTAAATTTATTCCTAGGTATTTAATTCTTTCTGATAGAATTATAAATGTATTGCTTTCTTAATTTCTCTTTAGGATAGTCCATTATTAGTGTATATTAATAGAAATACAACACATTTCTGTATATTAATTTTATATTTTATAACTTTAATGATTTGTTCTAATAGTTTTTTTTGGCAACACCCTTTTATAGTATCATATTGTCGGCAAATAGTGACAGTTCTACTTTTTCTTTTCAAATTTGGATATCTTTTATTCTTTTTATGTCTGATTGCTGTATTTAGAACTTCCAGTACTATATTGAATAAAGTCATTAGAGTGGGCATCTTTGTCTTGTTCCTAATTTTAGAGGAAAAGCTTTCAGCTTTACACTGTTGAGTATGATGTTAGCTCTGGGATTGTCATATACAGTTTTTATTACATTGGCGTATGTTTCTCTCACACCTGCTTTGTTGAGGCTTTTTTTTTTTTATCATGAATGGATGTTGAATTTTGTTAAATCATTTTTCTGCATCTATTGAGGTGATCATAGGATTTTTATCCTTTGTTTTGTGAAAGTGAAAGGTGAAAGTGTAGTGACTCAGTCACGTCCAACTCTCTGCAACCCCAAGGACTGGCAGGCTACCAGGCTCCTCCGTCCGTGGAATTTTCCAGGCAAGAGTACTGGAGTGGGTTGCCATTTCTTTCTCCAGGGGATCTTCCTGACCCAGGGATTGAACCTGGGTCTCCTGCTTTGCAGGAGGACGCTTTGCCATCTGAGCCACCAGGGAAGCTCCTAGTTTTGTTAATGTGGTATGTCACATTGATTTGCAGATATTAAACCATCCTTGCCTCTCTGGAATAAATCCCACCTGATCATGGTATATGATCTTTTTAATGTATTGTTAAGCTCAGTTTGCAATATTTTGTTGAGGATTTTTACATCTATGTTCACCTGGGATAGTGGCCTCTAACTTTATTTTTGAAGTTCCTTTGTCTAGTTTTCGTATCGGGGTAATGCTGGCCTCATATAGTGAGTTTGGAAGTTCTCCTTCCTCTTCAATTTTTTTGGGGGAGTCACTTAAGATGAATAGTTATTAACGCTTTAAAGTTTTGGTAGAATTCCCCTGTGAAGTTGTCTGTTCAAATTTTCTAATTCTTCTAGTCTTGGAAGATTGTATGTTTCTAGTAATTTATCCATTTCTCTAGGTATTGTTCAATTTGTTGATGTATAACTCTAGTACTCACACATAATTCATTGTATTTCTGTGGTATTGCTTGTAATTTCTCTTTTATTTCGATTTTATTTATTTGGGCCCCTTTTTTCTTGATGAATCTGGCTAAAGGTTTATCAATCTTGTTAACTTTTCAAAGAACCAGCTTAGTTTTATTGATCTTGTCTATTTTTTGTCTGTATTTCATTTATTTCCACTCTGATTTTACAATTTCCTAACTACTACTAACTTTGGATTTTATTTGTTATCTTTCTAGTTACTTTAGGTAGAAAGTTAAATTGTTTATTTGGGACCTTTCTTGTTTCTGGAAGGTAAGTCTGTATCACTATGAACTTCCCATTTTTTCTATGTTCCATAGATTTTGGATCATTGTGTTTCCATTTTCCTTTGTATCAAAGTTATAAAAAATTTCCTCTTTGATTTCTTCATTGACCTGTTTTTTTGTTTAGTAGTATATTATGTAATATCCATGTGAAGACATTGTGTATCTTCTCTGTTATTTGTCTTCTCTTGGTGTCCTTGTGGTTTTATAATTGTCTTTACTATTAATATTATGTTTCTCTTGTGTGTGTCTATATCTATTGTATTGTTTTCATTTGTGATTGCCATAAGAATCATAGATCAGTTCAGTCACTCAGTTGTGTCTGACTCTTTGTGACCCCATAGACTGCAGCATATCAGCCTTTCCTGTCCATCACCAACTCCTGGAGTTGCTCAACTCATGTCCATTGAGTTGGTGATGCCATCTAGCCATCTCTTCCTCTGTCATCCCCTTCTCCTCCTGCCTTCAAGCTTTCCCAGGATCAGGGTCTTTTCCAATGGTCAGTTCTTTGCATCAGGTGGCCGAAGTATTAGAGCTTAAGCATCAGTCTTTCCAATGAATATGCAGGACTGATTTCCTTTAGGATGGACTGGTTGAATTTCCTTGCAGTCCAAGGGACTCTCAAGAGTCTTTTCCAATACCACAGTTCAAAAGCATCAATTCTTTGGCATTCAGCTTTCTTTATGGTCCCACTCGCACATCCATACATGACTACACCAGCAAAGTAATGTCTCTGCTTTTTAATATGCTGTCTAGGTTTGTCATAGCTTTTCTTCCAAGGAGCAAGCATCTTTTATTTTCATGGCTTCAGTCATCATCTGCAGTGATTTTGGAGCCCAAGAAAATAAAGTCTGTTACTGTTTCCATTGTTTCCCCATCTATTTGCCATGAAGTGATGGGACCAAATGCCTTGATCTTAATTTTCTGCATGTTGAGTTTTAAGCCAACTTTTTCACTATCCTCTTTCACTTTCATCAAGCGGCTCTTCAGTTCCTCTTCTCTTTCTGCCATAAGGATGGTGTCATCTGCATATCTGAGGTTATTGATATTTCTCCCAGCAATCTTGATTCCAGCTTGTGCTTCATCCAGCCTGGCATTTCACATGATGTACTCTGCATATAAATTAAATAAGCAGGGTGATAATATACAGCCTTGGCGTACTCCTTTCCCAATTTGAAAACAGCCCATTGCTCCATGTCCGGTTCTAACTGTTGCTTCTTGACCTGCATACAGATTTCTCAGGAGGCAGGTCAGGTGGTCTGGTATTTCCATCTCTTTCAGAATTTTCCACAGTTTGTTGTGATCCACAAAATCAAAGGCTTTGGCATAGCCAGTGAAGCAGAAGTAGATGTTTTTCTGGAGTTCTCTTGCTTTATCTGTGATCCAACAATGTTGGCAATTTGGTATCTGGTTCCTATAGGTTGATATCTATGGTCCTCCAGTTACCAGAGGACCATAGATATCAATCTATAAATATAGCAGTTTATTTTAAGCTGGCATTTGTGTTTGAATGTGTTCTAAAAGCATTACATATGTCACATGTACCCTCCCAATATTTTGACATCATTTTTTATATCCTTTTATCTTGTGTATCCTTTATTTATTATAGTTAATTTTACTACTTTTGTTTTTTAGCCTTCATAGTAGCTTTGTAGTGGCTGATCCACTACCTTTACTATATGTTTGCCTTTACCATGAGATTTTTTTCTTTTATTTATTTTATTATTTCTATGTTACAGTAGAAAAATGACCTTTAATTTTCCACTTAAAGAAGATCCTTACAATTTCTCATAAGACCAGTTTAGTTGTAATGAACTTCCTCAGTTTTGCTGATTTCCAAAACTTAGTCTCTCCTTTACTTCCAAATGATAACCTTGAAAAGTAGCAAATTCTTGGTTGTAAGTTTTTTCCTTACAGCACTTTAAATATATTGTGCCACTCCCTTCTAACCTACAAAGTTTCTGCTGAAAAATCTGCTGCTGACGGTTTTATGAGGGTTCCCTTGCATATAACTAATTGTTTTTCTCTTTCTGCCTTTAAAATTCTCCATTTTTAGCATTTGTCGTTTTAATTACAGTATGTCTTGGTGTGGATCTTTTAGGGTTCATTTTGTTTGGGACTTGCTGTACTTTTTGCATCTGGATAGCTTTGTCTTATCTTTGAAGGTTTCCGTCATTATTTATTCAAATAAGTTTTCTACCCCTTTCTTTCATTGCTCCTTCTGAAACTCCTATAATGTGAATGTTAGTATGCTTGATATTGTCCCAAAGATCCCTTAAACTGTCCTTATGGTTTTAAATTCTTTTTTTCTTTTTGTTGTTCTTATTGGGTGATTTCTATTATTCTTTCTTCCAGATGGCTTATGTGTTTATCTAATCTGCTTAGATTAATTCTCTTCAGTTTATTTTAAAATTTCGTTTATTATATTCTTCAGCTCTGACTGGTTCCTTTTTATTGGAATGTAATTGCTTTACCATATTGTGTTAGCTTCTGCTGTACGTTGAAGTAAATCAACTGTATGTATTGGACCTACCCTCTTGGACCTCTCTGCTTCCCTCCACCCCCTATCCCACCCATCTAAGTCATCACAGAGCACAGAGCTGAGGTTCCTGTGCTTTATATTTATAGTAGGTTCCCACTAACTATCTATTTTACACATGGTAGCATACATGTGTTAATCTCAGTCTCCCAATTCATCCCACCCTTCCCTTGCCCCCTATGTCCACATGTGCATTTCTCTAAGGAGATATGGACACAGATAGTCACACACGTACAAACACACACAGAACTCCATGTGAAGACGAAGGTAGAGATACATTGATGCTTCTACAAACCAGGGAACACCAATGATTGCCAGGAAACCATGAGAAACTAGGAGAGAGACATAGAATAAATTCTTCCCTCCTAACTCTCATAAGGAACCAACACTACTGATACCTTGACCTCATATTTCTAACCTCCAGAACCTCCAAACAATTTCTGTTGTTTAAGCTACTCAGTGTGTGCCGTTTGTCACTGCAGCCCAAGGACTCTAATACAGGGACTCCAGAGCATGGGCCCCCGATTTCTCTTCTCTTTGTCCCTCATGTACCAGAGCAGTTTACTCCAAAGTGTGTTCTCTGGAGATGGGAGCTTCCCCAGATCTTCCTGAGGGACCAGAGGAGACCAAGCCAATAGGTCTGTAGGCCCATATCTCAGCAGAGCAGCCCTGCATCCTGTGTTTTTATACCTTTTAGGCCTCCATATAAAAATTTGCTTTCAAAAGCAATTCATTTGTCAAAACAGTTGGAAACCCCTGCAGCTACCCTAACAGTGGGGGCTCCTTTTTTCACCACTTTGTGAAGCTTCCAAATGTTCTTGTGCAGTGTTTTCTCAGTCTGTGCTGGACTATGATAAATTCCCTCTTGTGATCACTGTTTTCAAGGCTGAACAATGGACCTGCTCCTGGAAATGTGAAGTCAGGAAAGAGGAAGTCTCCAGGCACTGAATTAACAGGGCTGTTTTTCCCCACCCAGCTCTAGAAGGCCAGGTTTCTAAGCCCTCCCCAGAGAGCAGGGTCTGCCAGCAGCATGGCTGGGGCAGGGAGCTGGGGGTGATTACAGGCAGGAAGAGGAGAAAGAGAATGATATGACTTGTCCTGACCCCATGATGGTTTTTGAAAAGCAGTTTTATCTGGCTTGGGTTCCTGCCTCACCCCTCTGACCCAAGGTGGTGCTCACCACCTTTGCTCTCACCTGTAGGTACTGCTCTCTGTCCAGAATCAAGGGCTCATTTGCTCCATTGTGTGGTGAGTACTTTGGGTCATCTCCGCTGTCGGCTGGTATGGACCTAAAGACAGCCCTTCTACTAGCCTCCCAGAAATCTTCACTCTTCTCTTTGCCCCATGATCCAACTGCATCACACATTCACGGAGCAACTGATTAGGACTTCATGGTCAAGTCTGTTAGTTGCTCAGTCATGCCCTATTCTTTGCGACCCCACGGACTGCAGCCCACCAGGCTCCTCAGTCTTTGGGGTTTTCCCTGCAAGGATACTGTAGTGGTTTGCCATTTCCTTCTCCAGGGTCATGGTCAAGGGTATTTCCGTAACTACACTTGTGACCACAGGCCATGGAGAGATGAGAAGTAGAG
Source organism: Giraffa tippelskirchi (assembly GCF_054371585.1). Lineage (NCBI taxonomy): Eukaryota > Metazoa > Chordata > Mammalia > Artiodactyla > Giraffidae > Giraffa > Giraffa tippelskirchi. The sequence goes on along the minus strand of NC_137280.1, from coordinate 32,290,268 downwards.
CAGTCGCAATAATGAGATAAAAATTAGCCCTGTGCTATGCATGGTTCTGAGCACCCTAGCAATTCTATTAGGTAGGTACTACTATCCTCATCTATTACTGTTGTTGTTTAGTTGCTAATTTGTGTCTGGCTCTTTTCACAATTCCATGGACTGTAGCCCTCCAGGCTTCTCTGTCCATGGGATTTTCCAGGCAAGAATACTGGAGTGGGTTGCCATCTGACTAATGATGAAATTGAGGCTCAGAGAGGTTAAATAAGTTATCTAATGTTGCATGGCCCATAAATGAGAGAGCAGGAATCCAACTCAGGCAATCTGGCTCCAGAGCCCTGCTCTGAAGCACCATGTACATCACCCTTAATGGAGACTCACAGTAGAAGGCCTCAGTTACAGGCCCAGGAGAATGAATGTTTGGATGTGTTTCTGTGGTCTAAGAGAGTGTTGAAAATAATGGGGAAGGTACCGGTTAATAGTAATCCACAAGTTAAAAAGGATGTTACCTGTTATACAAAGAGCATAATAAGAGCTACAGTAATTACTGAGGTAAATTGCCATGGTGACTTTTTTTTTTTTTTTTACCAAACACAAACAAGTGGCAGATTATTACAACCTCTCATTGGGCCTTAGGCGAACCTAAAGGAAATGTTAAAGTATCAAAGGGAACCCCTTCTCTCAACCACAGTAAGGTGGCTCGGTATCACTAAAGGTGATAAATAGCCAATACATTTTATCATCATTTCCATATCTGATTTTCCTGGGAAGTTAGGAGTCTTTGCCAAGAATGTCCTAGAAATGAATGCAAGCAAAGAATTCTTTTCTCTTCTTAGTACCTATTTTTAATGCCATGTTGGTTCTATGGTCCTTCCTCTGCAGGTTGTGGAGTTGAACTACTTTGCTGGATGGTAGCCTTTGCCACCTGTGGGGTTAGCTGTCCCAACCCTCCTCTGGAGACAGGTTTCAGTGTGATTTCCATGGCAGGGTCCAGATGTGACCTAAAGCTGAGAGACCAGATCATACCTGATTGATGGCCACAGCTGCCTGACTAATTGGTGTGTGGACCTCCCTGCCTTCCTGCCATACCAGGCTCTAGCTTACAGAATGCCATTCTTTGCTTGTCCTCACACTGGTGGAAAGTGCAATTCCCGGCTTCAACATGTGAGACCATGAGCTCCAGTTCACCCAGGCTACATGCCCGTGAAGTAATTGAAGCCGGAGCTTCCAATGGACTCTCACTGCTGGGCTGAGCAGGAGGTTAAAAGACACAACTGCTAATGGGCACTGAAAACATTGCTGTCTCCCTGGAGGCAAGAGGCGCTCGCACAGGAGATCGATATGGCAGCAATTATCCCGCTTCTATCATTGTCCCTTTTCACCCAGACCAGATAATGGGAGGGTTGTCCGCAGAGTCTGCTATTAATATTACGTGGAGAACTGGAGGTGAGACCGGAGGAGGCAATGGCCCCATTTCCAAGTGCCTTCTGCCGTGGACGTTTGATTATAGGACTATTGACCAGTCTATTCTTCTAGACAGATCTTCTCTTTAAAAAAATTCCTCCATGGAAGTTCAGTTTATGAAACAGCAATGAGCAAAGATGGCAGGAGTCATTGATGCGTCATTCCATGTTACCATGGCCCAGCTTGAGTTCACCAGCCGAGGTGGGCAGTGTGTGTACCTCCTTCTCTGTCTACGAGTTTTCTTCTGCAGCTCCTACAGCGGCTCTTTCAGCTGACCCACCAGGGTCACAGGAAATTGAGGGGTTTGTGATGCCCTAGGGGCCACCATCAGGCTTCTCAGGTGGTGCTAGTGGTTAAGAACCTGCCTGCCAGTTCAGGAGACATAAGAGACACAGATTTGATCCCTGGGTCAGGAAGATCCCCTGGAAGAGGTCATGGCAATCCACTCCAGTATTCTGGCCTGGAGGATCCCATGGACAGAGGCGGCTGATGGGCTACAGTGCATAAGGTCGCACAGAGTCGGACACAACTGAAATGACCGAGCACATGCTCACACAGGGCCACCCTCAAACAATTAGGTTTCAGACATGGCAGAAAAATGCTCCAGTTTTCTGTCGCTCAGTGGGAATATTTGAGATGAGTTCTACACAAATCTTCAGAGTGTCTCCAATAGATTGTGGCCCTGCTGTTCTCAGAGATAATCTACTTATGAATACACCCTTTGTGGCTTCTTTTACCATCCTAGTTTTTCTTCCCCCACCTGTGCTTCCTGGGATCTTCTTTCAATATATTATACTACCCATGTCTTAATCACTTTCTCAGGATGTTCATCTAGGGGCATCAAGTCAAGACAGCAGGGAAAGAGGCTCAGAGCTAGATCATTTGGCTTCCTCCTTTTCCCTGGCCCTGGCCCAACACTCCTCCTCCCTGGAACTCCTGTGTAACTCCAAGCATGCTACCAAGGGCTGTCTATCTCCTTTTCACACTGAAAACCCCTAAGGCTTAATTGATGTGTTCCCCCCACGAAGTCCTGCTCTTCTTATCTTTGAAAGGAGAAGGCAATGGCACCCCACTCCAGTGCTCTTGCCTGGAAAATCCCATGGATGGAGGAGCCTAGTAGGCTGCAGTCCATGGGGTCGCTAAGAGTCGGACACGACTGAGCAAATTCACTTTCACTTTTTCACTTTCATGCATTAGAGAAGGAAATGGCAACCCACTCCAGTGTTCTTGCCTGGAGAATCCCAGGGAAGGCGGAGCCTGCTGGGCTGCCATCTATGAGGTCGCACAGAGTCGGACACGACTGAGGTGACTTAGCAGTAGCAGCAGTATCTTTGAAAATGGCCCCACCATTCCTCCAGTTCCCCTGGGCCAGAAACTCTAGTCTAGTCTTATACTTCTTATGGTCCATTGGCTAAACTCCTGTTGCTCCTCATATACAATTAATGTATATCCTCCCAATTCTATCATCTAAATAGATCTTGAACACTATGGTTAGAACCCATCCTAACCATCTCCACTACCGTAATCCTTCAGACCCTACATGTCCTGGGAAGGGTGTTTGCTTGGTGTTGTCTCCAGTAGATGCTGTTGGTGCCATATCCAGTACTCCTTGACAGCTCTTGGTGAGTTCAGTGAGTGCTGCAGGTAACAGCTTAAACCTGTGGACTTCTGCAAAGAATTATGCTTGGCTTACAATCCATCTAATTCAGGGATGCTGGGAGATTAGACCCTCTTACTCCCCAGGAACATCTGATGACTGATGCAGAGTTCAGTGATGCCCAGACCCTCGTGTCAAGGTGGGACCACTATGTGGTACAACCTGAACCCCATCACACTCTGTGGATCAAGTCAAGGGTGGGCTATCTGGGACCAAATCTTTTCTGTGTTTCTCTCCTTTCCTTATTGTTTTCTCTTCACTCACTTATTTTTCCCTGGAGAGCAGTCCATTTAAATAACATGGACCAGAATACTCATCTTGGGCTCTGCCTCTAGATAGCTCAACATGAAAATCTTCATGAACTAGTGGCACTGATCTTACTCTTTATAAAATATTCTCCGCTGCAGTCAAACATTTGGGAAATTTATATAGGCAATGTTATCCATTCTTTGCTTCAGTCCTTCTTTGGAATAAGTTTCTCGCTTGTCCCTTTTTCTGTCTCTTGAATTTTCTTCTTCTCTCCATCCCCTTTGAATCAATGGCCCTGTGGAACCATAAAATTTTCTTGCTAAACTGTGTGAAGAATTTTTATATTTGTTTTTCAAAGTATGTATATCAGTCTATTAGTTTTCTTTTTTTGAAATGTCCTTTTCTGGTTTGGGTACCAGAATAATGCTGGCCTCATGGAATGAGTTGATAAGCAAGGCAAAGTTAGTTTCAGTTCTTCCTTAAATACTTGATGTGTGCACAGTCACATCTGACTCTTGCAACCCCATGGACTGTAGCCCGCCAAGCTCCTCTGTCCGTGGAATTTCCCAGGCAAGAATACTGGAGTGGGTTGCCATTTCCTCCTCCAACTATATACCTGGTTTGCCACTTCTATCTTTTCTCCATCCCCAGCGTGCCGCCTGCCTCTAAATTCCAGAATGCTGCAAGGCCTTCTGTAGCCATGTTATAATGTGCTGGGACTTATTTCCTGCATGTATAAACTGAGAATGGTAAAAATACATAAATTTCTGAATCTCTTGTTGTGCTAGCATTCTGTGTTTTCCAGGTGGATTTGCATGCTGTTTACATTTTTACCTTTTTAAAGAAGAGGATTTCCCATCTATCCCCACTGACCAAGAGTCCTGATTGATAATAGACTGCAGACACACTGCAAGTATATAAAGATCAAACAAATGCACATTTCTAATGAATTATTTACATTGTGTATAAGCGTTAGTGCAAGTGGTTTTGTTGAAATGGAATCACAAGTCAAAAATCAGTGCTGGATGAAGGGATGGGAATATTTCTCATTTCCAGTTAGTTGGAGGAAAAGAGTTCTGGGAAGAGCAGAGATTTTAAGGACTTGTGTACCAGGGCAGGGAGAAGGCCCAAAGGCATTTTAGCAAAGAGAAAAATCTTCCAGTCACAGGATATAGAGCAAGAGAAAAACTAAGATGAGGAAGAAAGAAGTATCTATTTAGATCTTTTGCCCATTTTTGATTGGGTTGTTTGTTTTTTAATATTGAGCTCCAGGAGCTGTTTATATATTTTGCAAACAAACTGATGGTTACCAGGAAGGGAGTGGGGAGGAGGGATAAATTGGGAGATTGATATTGACATATATGCACTATTACTTATAAAGTAGATAGCTAATAAGGACCTATTGTATAGCACAAGAATCTCTAGTCAATACTCTTTAATGACCTATATGTGAAAAGAACCCTTAAAAAAGATAGATATATGTATATGTGTAACTGATTCACTTTACTACATACCTGAAACTAACACAACATTGTAAATCAACTATATTCCAAATTAAAACAGAAAGAAAGAAAAGATGAAGGAAAAAGAAATGGTAAATGTGGTGGGCTCTCTGTCCATCCTGAGCAAAGCAAAACCCAGGGACTCCTGCACTGTCAGTCATGTTGCATTTATATTGAAGGTAGGAGTTATTAGGTGCTTCATAAAGAAAGTGAACTGGAAATATTGTGGAAATAGTAGTAATAGTGAATATAAGTATAGCCAATATTTACTTACTGCTTACTATATGCTAGATTTTGGACCAAGTGCTTTACATGTATGACTTTGTTTAATCACTCCAACATGGAGATGCAAAAGATAATATCATGATTTCCCCTTTATCCATGAAGAGACTGAAGTATATTATTTCTAGCAACTTTTCAAAGGCCATGCAACTGTTAAATGTTGCAGTTAGAATTCAAATGAAGTTTTGTCTAACTCTAAAATTTGATACTGATTCTGATTCACTAACATAAATCCTAAAATAAATAAATAATGTGCATACTTAACAAGTTAGAACAAACTTATCCAGGAGGATATTGACTGAATTCTCTGGTTGAAGTGACCTCAGTTCGAAATCTGAGATTTTCCCCTCTTCTGAACATGAACTATTTAAATCCTCAGCACATTCTAAAGATTCAAACTGTTTTCTCAGAAATCGACCGGTTCATTTCCTCGCTGAGAATTATAATTGGGGGAACTTCAGCAGTGGTAGCCAAACTTTTCAAATTACATAAATAGAAACAAATGTGGATGTGCTTTTCAGAAGAGGGGAGGTTATCTTTTTTTCTTTCATATTTTCCCCTTTCTTCCTCCCTTCCTTTCTACCTTCTTTCTTTCTTGCTATGCCAATTTTAATAAAGTCTATCATCTGCCTTTCATTTTCCAAAATAAGTCTTGCCTTACAAAAGAAATAGTACCAGCATGTTTAATTTTTTACCCTGAAATGATATTAGAAGGACAATTTTAAATAACCAAACATCATTTAAATAACCTGACATCATTCCTTGTGAAATCCTTTTTAATAACTGAGCATCTCTTATATGTCAGACATTGTGCTTAGCACATATTTTATTTCACAACATACTTTAAAACTGAGCACTATTATTCTCATGGGGTTAAGTGATAGTATTCTTTCTAGTTTAAAAAAGAATAAACTGAGGTTGAAGGTGAAAGTGTTAGTCACTCAGTAGTGTGGGACTTTTGTGGCCTCATGGACCATATCCCACCAGGTTCCTCTGTCCATGGGATTCTCCAGGCATTTTCCTTTAATGGAGTGGCCTGCCATTCCCTTCCTTCTCCAGGGGGTCTTCCCCAGCCAGGGATTGGACCCGGGGTTCCCTCATTGCAGGCAGATACTTTACCATCTGAGCCACTAGGGAAGTCCAAACTGAGGTTGATGGAGAATAAATCACTTATTCAAGGTCACACAGATAGAAAATGGTAGAGGTAAGATTAAATCTAAGCTGCCTGATTTTAAGGACTGTGCACGTAATCCTAACATCATATTGTATCTCACCAGAAGAAGAGGTAGTCCTACCAAATTCACAGGAGACATGAGTAATGGTTAACTCTTAGACATCTATGCATCGCTTTGTCCATTCGTTCATCCATGCATGCATCCATCAATCCATCTATCCAAAAAGTATTCATTACATGCAATGTACTGGCTTTCCAAACAAGCAGAGAAATTAGCTGCTTGGAGTTTTATATCCCCTTAGTATTCTGCAGTGTTTCTATAAGATAGAACTTGAGGAAGGATATGCTAGAAGAAAAAAAGTTGAATGCTTTGTTTCTCCAAATAATTAAGATAGTGTGTGACTCTTTTTTATTTTAAAGAAGTTAGATTTATTTATTGATTTATTTTTAGGCTAACTGACTTAGTTCCCCCATCAGGGATCAGACGCTCGCCTCCTGCATTGGAAGCATGGAATCTTAACCACTGGACCACCAGGGAAGTCCCGATAGCATATGACTTAAATAGGCACAAGATTAAGGAGCAGGCAGGACATAAAAAGAGAGGTCAGAAGAACCGATTCAAATGTATTTTTTTTTTTTAATGGCTACTGAGATGGATGAAACTGGAGCCCATTATACAGAGTGAAGTAAGCCAGAAAGAAAAACAACAATACAGTATACTAATGCATATATATGGAATTTGAAAGATGGCAACGATAACCCTATATGCGAGACAGAATAAGAGACACAGATGCATAGAACAATTTTATGGACTCTGAGGGAGAAGGTAAGGGTGGGACGTTCTGGGAGAATAGCATTGAAACATGTATATTATCATATGTGAAACAGAACACCATTCCATGTTCGATGCATGAGACAAGGGCTCAGGGCCGGGGCAATGGGATGACCCAGAGGGATGGGATGGGGAGGGAGGTGGGTGGGAGGTCCAGGAAGGGGAACATATGTAAACCCATGGCTGATTCATGTCAATGTATGGCAAAAACTATTACAATATTGTAAAGTAATTAGCCCCCAACTAAAATAAATAAATTTATATAAAAAAAAAAAAAGAGAGGTCAGAATAATGCATCTCTTACTCTACTAGCACTTTCCTTTAATGGGGACGGAAAACTTGATATCACTCACTCGCTCTGTTCCACTTTCTTCCTGCTGGAGCAGGCTCAACAGATTTTTCCTTGCAAACCCTTGCTTCTGTGGAATTCTTCAACCTGGAATATACTCAGCAACATTCTATACCTGTTATGTGCCAGGTGCTGAGTCATACAGAGTCCCTTCTTTTCTTCAGTAGAGCTCAATAGATGATCATTTTCTCATGTTTTGCTGTGCCTTGCTTTCCAAATGCCAGTCCAACTGGACTCGTCAGAATCACCCAGGGGGCTTTAGTAACCAGTTTCTGTTTTTGAGAATCAATGGAGCAAAATGATTGAAGGCAGCTCTGAAGGCTGAGTGCCTGGGTTCAAACTCAGAAATCGTAACTTGACTAAGGTCCACGGCCTTAGTCAGGTTACTTAACCTTTCTGAGTGGTAGTTTCCTCATCATAAAGGAGAATAGTAATAGTTCCTAATTCACAGAGTTAGGATGTCAGAATTTAGAGAGTTAATGTTATGCATAAAACACTTAGAAGGTGTGTCTGCCAAATAATGTTGTAGTTTATTAACTAATATTATTATTGAAAGTGTAAATCATGAAACTCTGCTCAGATGGACTAGATGAGAATTTCTGGAGGCCAGGCCCAGGATCCTTTTTTGTTTTCCAGATGATTCTGTTTCTGGGTCTTGTTTTAGACTCACTGACAGAGTGAAGTGAAGTGTTCTTAAATGTGAGTCTGAGTCCTAAGTCTGTTTATCTCTCTTTTTAATCAGTGCTTTTATTTGATTAGGTCCTGTTGTATGCTAAGTCGCTTCAGTCTTGTGAGACTCTTTGCGACCCTATGGACTATAGCCTGTCAGGCTCCTCTGTCCATGGGATTCTCCAGGCAAGAATACTGGAATTGCCATGCCCTCTTCCAGGGCATCTTCCCACCCCAGGGATTGAACCTGTGTCTCTTCTGTCTCCTACATTGGCAGGCAGGATCTTTACCACTAGTGCCACCTGGGAAACCCCTATGGATCTCATTTTTTTTCCAAACATCTTTTTCTTGTCTGGATTCTACTGAGTCACCTTCTTAAGATATGAGTTGATCAGGGACTACAACTCAGAAACTATCAGCTGATTAAATCTACCCCTGCATATGATCCATCTGGTTATTATTCACACCGTTTGGTTCCACCTGTGAGATTATAAATCCCTTGGTATAGACCCACATCTGTGGGGTTGTAGAGCCAAAACTCAATAAGTGTCAAGTTCAGTAATGAACCAAACACATAGTTCAAGCAGGTACTCTCATTATATCTGCCACAATCATTTATAAAGTTTTCCTTCCACTGATAGGAATACTTTGCTTGATATTAGTCATGATAAATCAGTATTCTATTTTTATAAATCTTAAAAATATAAAACCAGTGTGAAAAAAAATCACATAGTGAATAAAATATCACATAGTTTGGGTTACCTGTCTCATATATCTAGGACTCTTGTCTTTTGTGATGTTGATCACACAGCCTAAGTAAGACAAAGAAAGAAAGGAGAGGTCTATGAAAAGCAAGTAGGTTGATTAAACTTGCTGGTACACTATATGCCCAATGACTCCAGGGTGAAAAGTGATGACTTTAGGAGATACAAATTGGCTTCCTGGTCAACAGTGATCCCTGTAGGGCAATGGAGCAGTTGTTCCTCTCTCTCCTAAACCACTGATTTTACAAGGGACTGCCATTCTGATTTGTCCACGGTGTCGACACAAGACCCTTGTTGGGAGTTTGAATTTGGACTGCTGTAACAAAGTAGCAAAGATTGCGCCTGCATGTGCATGCTCAGTTGCTTCAGTCATGTCCAACTCTTTGAGCCCCTGTGGACTGTAGCCCGCCAGGCTCCTCTGTCCATGAGATTCTCCAGGCAAGACTACTGGAGTGGCTTGCCATTCCCTTCTCCAGAGGATCTAGATTGGCTTTCTTATAAAGAGCAGAAATTTACTTCTCACAGTTCTGGGGGGTGGAAGTCCAAGATCTGTACCAGTGTGGCTGGTTCTGGTGAGAGCCCTCTGCTAGATTGCAGATGGCTGACTTTTCGTATCTTCACATGGCAAAAAAAAAAAAAAAAAAGAGGGATGAGAGATCTCTCCAGGGTACTTTTATAAAGGCACTTATTTCACTTTTGAGGCTCCATACTCATGACCTAATTACCTTCCAAAGGCCCCACCTCCTATTATCATCACATTGGGGGTTAGAATTTCAACATTGGAATTTTGGGTAGACACATACATTTGGTCCATTGCATTGGTCAAGAAGAGACCTTGCATCAGAGTGCCTTCTTTTTTTAAAATTGTGTTTATGTTTTTTTTTTTTTAATTTAATTTTTATTTGAGTATAGTTGGTTTAAAATCTTGTGTTAATTTTAGACATACAGCAAAGTGAATGTTATATATATTGTTATTTTAGTCGCTAAGGCATGTCCAATTCTTTGGAACCGCATGGACTGTAGCCTACCAAGTTCCTCTGTCCATGGGATTTCCCAGTCAGGACTATTGAAGTGAGTTGCTGTTTCCTTCTCCAGGGGATCTTCTTGACCTGAGGATCAGACTGGCATCTCCTGCAACGGCAGGTGGATTCTTCACACTGAGCTACCAGGGAATATATGCACATATATGTACAGGGATATATGTACATATCCACTCTTTTTAATATTCTATTTCCATATAGGCCATTACAGAGTATTGAATACAGTTCCCTGTGCTATACAGTAGGTCCTTATTCATTGTCTATTTTATATATAGTAGTGTGTATGTCAAACCTAACCTTCCCATTTATGCTCCTCTTCCCTCCGCCGCCACAGTTACCCACTGGTAACCATGTTTGTTTTCTATATCTGTGACTCTACTTCTGTTTTGTAGATAAGTTCATTTGTACCCTTTTTTAGGTTCCACATACATGAGATATCATATGGCATTTTTTGTCCTTTTCTGTCTGATTTACTTCACTTAGTGTGACAATCTCTAGGTCCATCCGAGTTTCTGCAAAAAGGAATTTCTGAATTGAAAATATAGATGAATATCACTGTATGGCCATGGACAGCCTCATGCAGTTGGTGGCTTAAAGAATAAATCCAGCAGGCAGAGAGATGCCTCGATAAGAGACAGTAAAGGGGAGGGATGGAGTCAAAGCAGCATTTGAGGCCCTGATGTGAGTTCTTTCAGCCTCACTCCAACCCCATACTCTCTACAGGGTAGTATGTGAAGTCACTGCTTTCTCTTTTTTGCTTATGTTACTATGAATTGGTTTCATTTGAGGACCATGGAATTCTGACTTGGTAAAGTGGAATTAGGTTTAGAGTTTTACACTTAGTATTCTATTAATAGAACTGTATGCCAGTATCGTATTAGTATACATTTGGATGTCTAAACAGTGTCACATGGTTGGCTCACAACAAAGTTGGGGTTAACTAACACCCCCAGATATTTTTTGGATAACTACTGTCTAGTTCTATTTCTGTCTCTCTGCAATGGGCATTTAATTTTTTTGACCTAATGGAAGATTTTATCTTTATCTTTCTTAAATTCTATCTTGGTGATTTTAATAGCTCCGTATTCTAACTTATTAAAGTTTGAACATTGATTTTTGTCGTCTATCATATCATCTCTCCCTTGTGAGTTATGTCATCTGCAAATTTGACAAATGTATGCTTTACATCTTCAAATGTGTATATGTTATACAATATTAAAATTTTGAAAAAGTTGAGTGGTTTTGACTTTGCAGTTTCCCTTCTAGAAACTTGCATATGCATAGCTTCTCACATATGCATAAGGAGATATGCTGAAAGCTATCCCACGTAGCACTGTTACAGAGAAAAGTGAGAATAACTACCATATCCAGTAATTGATAGATGTGTTTTATTCAATGAACTACATTGTTACAATTAAAAGAAGTGAATTAGAATGTTAAGTATAAACACTGATTGTTTTCGAAACATACTGATGACAAAATCAATGTGCAGAGTGATATTTACAGGGCAATATGATATCAAAACAAAATGTTGTGTCAAAATGGTAAAAGATAGTGAATTTGGGGCAGTAGGAACATGGGTAGTTATTATTGCTATAGACTGAATATTTGTGTTCCCCAGAGTTCATATGTTAAATCCCAACCCCTAATGGAATGGTATTTAAATGTGGGTCCTTTGGGAGTTGTTAGGTCGTGAGGGCAGAGCCCCCAAGAATGGGACTGTTCTCTAAAAGAGACCCCATAGAGTTCCCTTGCCTCTTTCAGCCATGAGCAGTGATAGCAAGAAGAAAACCCTCTATGAATCAGGGAGTAGGCTCCATCAGACATAGAAGCTGCCAGCACCTTGATCTTGGACTTTCTAGTCTCCAGCATTATAAGAAATGAATGTCTGTTGTTTAGGCCACCTGTCCTTGGTATTTTGGTATAGCAGCCTGAATGAACAAAGACCACTATATTATACTTGTGATTTTCTGAATGTAAAAAATTCTGAAATATAATCTTTGGCACTCCAATAGCAGCATCCATCAATGTGATTGACCAAGAAAGCAAATGAACTTGGTTTGATTTGACAAGTTCTACAGAGACTGGCTGGTCTGTTCCCAATTTTTTTCTTGGGCCTAGAGGAAGATTACACTGACCAAGGTCCCTTGCAGTTGGATCAGGGTCACCTGACTGTGTTCTGGTCAATGGAATATAGATCTGGGCATCAAACTCCCTGCATGATCCTCTATGCTCACTCTTCCCTTCCATAGTGACAGTGAAGCCAAGGGATGAAACGAGTTACCAATCAGAAGACAGCCATTTAGGGCAACTGCCCCTACTACATCAGACTATCATGTAAATGATAAACCTTAGTGGTGTTACGTCATTGAGAACCAGGGATGTTATTTTAGTGGTTAGTGCTGTTTACCCTTTAGATGCACTATCTGTTCTACAAAGATTTATTCATTGAGAGAGTAATATTAAAATTATAATGGAAGATAGAAAGCTTTCTACTATCCTGTCATCTTTCAACATTTTCCCCTCTTCACTTTCCACCATAATCTGTAGATGCATTTAAAGAGAGCTGTAATTAACTCATTGCAAAATAACTTGGAAATAACTATTCCCTAGGCAATGGCACCCCACTCCAGTACTCTTGCCTGGAAAATCCCATGGACGGAGGAGCCTGGTAGGCTACAGTCCATGGGGTCGCTAAGAGTCGGACACGACTGAACGACTTCACTTTCACTTTTCACTTTCATGCATTGGAGGAGGAAATGGCAACACACTCCAGTGTTCTTGCCTGGAGAATCCCAGGGACAGGGGAGCCTGGTGGGCTGCCGTCTATGGGGTCGCACAGAGTCGGACATGACTGAAGCGACTTAGCAGCAGCAGCAGCAGCAGCAGGGACAACATTTTTGAAGTTGTCTTTTTTCCTTCTTTTGAGAGTTATTTTAAATCTTTTTTCCTTCTTTTGAGAGTTATTTTAATATACATTCTTGAAGCACAAAATATTTACTTTTTTTCAAAATAATTACATCAATTTGCAATACTATCTGCAGTTTTCCTGCAATATTACAAGTGCTAGCTTTTAGCAATTTTGTTTTTTAAATGAAAATGGTTGTACCTTCCTGTATATTAAAAAGAATATTATAGTCTCCTTTGTGAACTTCAGACAGTACAGAAAAAATTTATGTGTGTGAACACACACATTCATGCACATACACAAAACTGTCAGTTATAAATCTCCATGTAACCTACCTTAGCAATATATTATGGGCACTTTTTATGCCAACAAATACAGATCTACATTATCATTTTAAAACATGAGCTGTCCTTATCATAAACCACTAGCCAATGTGGCTATTTTAATTAAATTAAAATTCATTAAGTAACACAAAATTAAATTAAAAAATCACTTTCCTGTAATACTGCCACATGTGGCTAGTAACTATTGTATAACACAAATGCAGAACGTTTCCATTAATACTGAAAAATCTGTTTGTACAGCACTATCATAAATTTATGAAGGTTTGCATAGGTTTATTGAACAAATCCTCTATTTTTGATATTGTTATCCCCAGTGTATTCTTTTTTTATGTAAATGTTTCAGAGCAAACATTATGCTCTAAGTGTAGTTTTTGGTTCTTATAACTTGGTGATACTTATCTTTTATGATTATTTTTCTTCCAGTTTTATTGAGACATAGTTGACTGCAACACTGTATAAATGTAAGGTGGAGAGCATAATGATTTGACTTCATACGTCATGAAATGATTACCACAATAAGTTTAGTGAACATCTGTCATCTTATATAGCAAAATTAAAAATATAGAAAATAATTTGTGTGTGTGTGATGAAAACTTTAGTATTCACTCTCTTAACAGGTTTCATATATAACATATGGCATTATTAGTCATCTTTGTACATTACATCCCTAGTATTTATTTATCTTATAACTGGAAGTGTGCACCTTTGGACCACTTTGATCTAATTTCCTTTTCCCCGATCCTCTTGCTTCTGGTAAACTCGAATCTGATCTCTTTTCTGATGAATTTATTTGTATGCTTTTGAATTATAATCATTCTATAATTCTAAGTTTATGTTATACAACATGGTGATTTAGTATTTCTATACCTATCAAAATGACACTACAATACATCTTGCTATGATATGTCACCATGCAAAGACATTGCATAGTTTCTATGTTCCCCACACTATACAGTTCATACTCATGACTGATCTATTTTGCAGCTGGAAGTTTAATTTTTCTTATCTATTTCTTTCTTTCCTTGACCTCCTTCCCTTGAGGCAACCACCTGTTCTCTGTACCTATGAGTCTGTTTCTGTTGTTTGTTCATTTGTGTTGTTTTTTAGATCCCACGTATGAGTGAAAGCATGCAGTATTTGTTTTTCCCCGTCTGGCTTATTTCATTTAGCATTATACCCTCTCGGTCCATCCATGTTGTTACAAACGACAAGATTGAACTCCTCAATGTTATGTGGCAGCCTGGATGGGAGGGGAGTTTGGGAGAGAATGGATACATGTATACATATGGCTGAGTCCCTCCGCTGTTCACCTGAAACTATCATGGCATTGTTAATCAGCTATACCCCAATACAAAATAACAAGTTTAAAATAAAAATAAAAGATCATTCCTTCTTATGGCTCAGCAATCTATTGTATAATCTGTCACATCTTTATCCATTTCTCTATTAATGGACAGTTGAGTTGCTTCTATATCTTGGCTATTGTAAATAATGCTGCAGTGAACATAGGGGTGCATATATATTTTCAAATTAGTGTTTTTGTTTCCTTTGGATTAACACTCAAGAGTGAAATTCCTGAGTCACATGGCAGTTCTATTTTTAATTTTCTGAGGCATCTCAGTGCTGTTTTCCCTAGTGGCTGCACCAATTTACATTCCCAACAACAGTGCACAAAGGTTTTCCCCACATCCTCCCCAACACTTGTTATTTGTTATCTTTTGGATAATAGCCATTCTGGCAGGTGTGAGATTATATCTTTCTGTCATTCTGATTTGCATTTGCCTGATGATCAGCAAAAACAAGACCAGGAGCTGACTGTGGCTCAGATCATGAACTCCTTATTGCCAAATTCAGACTTAAAGAAAGTAGGGAAAACCACTAGACCATTCAGGTATGACCTAAATCAAGTCCCTTATGATTGTACAGTGGAAGTGAGAAATAGATTTAAGGGACTAGATCTTATAGAGTGCCTGATGAACTATGGACGGAGGTTCGTGACATTGTACAGGAGACAGGGATCAAGACCATCCCCGTGGAAAAGAAATGCAAAAAAGCAAAGTGGCTATCTGAGGAGGCCTTACAAATAGCTGTGAAAAGAAGAGAAGCCAAAAGCAAAGGAGAAAAGGAAAGATATTCCCATTCGAACGCAGAGTTCCAAAGAATAGCGAGGAGAGATAAGAAAGCCTTCCTCAGCGATCAGTGCAAAGAAATAGAGGAAAACAACAGAATGGAAAAGACTAGAGATCTCTTCAAGAAAATTAGGGATACCAAGGGAACATTCCATGCAAAGATAGGCTCGATAAAGGACAGAAATGGTATGGACCTAACAGAAGCAGAAGATATTAAGAAGAGATGGCAAGAAAGAATACACAGAAGAACTGTACAAAAAAGATCTTCACGACCCAGATAATCACAATGGTGTGATCACTCACCTAGAGCCAGACATCCTGGAATGTGAAGTCAAGTGGGCCTTAGAAAGCATCACTACGAACAAAGCTAGTGGAGGTGATGGAATTCCAGTTGAGCTATTTCAAATCCTACAAGACGATGCTGTGAAAGTGCTGCACTCAATATGCCAGCAAATATGGAAAACTCAGTAGTGGCCACAGGACTGGAAAAGGTCAGTTTTCATTGCAATCCCAAAGAAAGGCAATGCCAAAGAATGCTCAAACTACTGCACAATTGCACTCATCTCACACGCTAGTAAATTCTCCAAGCCAGGCTTCAGCAATACGTGAACCGTGAACTTCCAGATGTCAAGCTGGTTTTAGAAAAGTCAGAGGAGCCAGAGATCAATTGCCAACATCCGCTGGATCATTGAAAAAGCAAGAGAGTTCCAGAAAAACATCTATTTCTGCTTTATTGACTATGCCAAATCCTTTGACTGTGTGGATCACAGAAAACTGTGGAAAATTCTTCAAGAGATGGGAATACCAGACCACCTGACCTGTCTCTTGAGAAACCTGTATGCAGGTCAGGAAGCAACAGTTAGAACTGGACATGGAACAACAGACTGGTTCCAAATAGGAAAAGGAGTACATCAAGGCTGTACATTGTCACCCTGCTTATTTAACTTATATGCAGAGTACATCATGAGAAGCTCTGGGCTAGAAGAAGCACAAGCTGGAATCAAGATTGCTGGAAGAAATATCAATAACTTCAGATATGCGGATGACACCACCCTTATGGCAGAAAGTGAAGAGGAACTAAAAAGCCTCTTGATGAAAGTGAAAGAGGAGAGTGAAAAGCTTAAAGCTCAACATTCAGAAAACTAAGATCATGGCATCTGGTCCCATCACTACATGGGAAATAGATGGGGAAACAGTGGAAACAGTGTCAGACTTTATTTTTTTGGGCTCTAAAATCACTGCAGATGGTAATTGCAGCCATGAAATTAAAACACGCTTACTGCTTGGAAGGAAAGTTATGACCAACCTAGATAGCGTATTAAAAAGCAGAAACATTACTTTGACAGCAAAGGTCCATCTAGTCAAGGCTATGGTTTTTCGAGTAGTCGTGTATGGATGTGAGAGTTGGACTGTGAAGAAAGCTGAGCGTCAAAGAATTGATGCTTTCAAACTGTGATGTTGGAGAAGACTCTTGAGAGTCCCTTGGACTGCAAGAAGATCCAACCAGTCCACCCTAAAGGAGTTCAGTCCTGGGTGTTCATTGGAAGGACTGATGTTGAAGCTGAAACTCCAATACTTTGGCCATCTCATGCGAAGAGTTGACTCATTGGAAAAGACCCTGATGCTGGGAAGGATTGGGGGCAGGAGGAGAAGGGGGCGACAGAGGATGAGATGATTGGATGGCATCACTGACTCAATGGACATGAGTTTGGGTAAACTCTGGGAGTTGATGATGGACAGGGAGGCCTGGCGTGCTGTGATTCATGGGGTCGCAAAGATCGGACACGACTGAGTGACTGAACTGAACTGAACTGATGATCAGTGATGTTGAGCATCTTTTCATGCACGTGTTGGTCATCTGTGTGTCTTGTTTGGAAAAATGTCTATTGGTGTAGGTTTATTGAACAAATCCTCTATTTTTGATATTAAGTAATCCATAATGTATACTTTTATCTATTATAAACAATATTGCCAGGAATATTTTTGTAGCAATCTTTGGGCAAATTTGTGATTACTTTCTGAACTCTGAGGTGAGGCTCCAGCAAATATGGCACAAGCCAGTTTCATCTCTGATCCAGCTCTTGCTACATTTATTTCCTGATTTTCTTTCTTTGACTTCACTTCCTCACTGTTAATCACATCTGGATTCTGTGTTAGTTCATTTGGACTGCTATACCAAAATATCATAGACTGGGTGACTTAAACAACAATCATTTATTTCTCTCAGTTTTGAAGACTGAGAAATCTAAGATCAAAGTGCTACTAGATTCTGTGTCTGGTGATGGTCCTCTTCCTGGATCATAAATGTTTTTCCTCTTGCTGTAACCTCACTTGGTCTAACGAGGGCAAGGGAGCATTCTGAGGTCTTTTTTGTGAGTTCTAATCTCATTCCTGAGGGCTGCACGTTCATGATCTAGTCAACTTCCAAAGGCCCTACTTCCAAATACCATCACACTAGGGGTTAAGACTTATCAAAATTGAGGAAACATACAAATATTCAGCCTAGAGCTGATGCTTTGTCATCTCATTTTTGAGCTGTTGTTCCATAGACCTATTTGACCTTTAATGTCTCTCTAGATATAAAAAACAATAATTGTCTACTTTCTGCTTTTTTTCTGGAATTAAGTTTTCAAAAATATTCCCCTTATTTACTTCTGTATAAATCAGTGTAGATGAAGTTGTGCTACAGTAACAAAACCCCAAACTTCTTAGTGACTTAGCACAACAAGATTTTCTTTTTCACTCATAGCAGGTGGCTGGGGCTCTGCTTCAAGTTATCTTTACTCCAGGATACAAGTAAGATGGAATGCCCACTGTTTGGAAAGAGGAGGGATGGAGGGAGAAAGAGCTTGGCAAATTCACACACTAATTCTTAAAGCTGCCTCCCAAAAGTGTTACATATGAATTCTACTCACATTTCAATGATCAAAACAACTCACACCATCCTGCCTAACACTAAATGAGATGGAAAGTACATGTGCCTAGGAGAACAACCAGAAACACTCAGTAAAAAGCATTAACAATGCATCCAATATTATTTCTCTTTTACTAGTTGTGAAAGTTTTTGCAAAGGCGTAGTAATATAAGGGTGATATTATAAACCTAACATTTACCATGTGTCAAACATTTTGGTAAGTATTTTATATACTTATTCCACTTAACTGCCACAGTCTTTATTTTCCATAGTGATTAACCTCAGTTTATAAATGAGGCACAGAAAAAGCAATTATCTTGTCCAAGGTTGCATGGCTAGAAAATGGTGGAACTTGGATTCTGATTCTAGAACTCACAGGAGAGCTTCCTTCTGTCGTTATTTGGGTGCTACCAGTTTTTTTCCCATAGAAATTAAGCAGAAAGCTGGATGAAAGAGCATCATAAGAGTAGAAAAGTCTTCAGCAACCTGAAAAAAGGGAGAAAGGCCCCATGAGTCAAGGGCATTGGAAACCTGGGTACTTTGCCTAATTTTTCTCTGTTGAAACTACTGCAAAAGTGTGGCCTCACTGAGCTGGAGCAATATCTAGTTCCTTAGGGAGGATTTTTTTCAATTCAGCAGAAGAATAATATTAAAAGTAGTTCAGTTAAGAGAAAAAAAGTCTTTGGCCTTGGGGGTTTTTTGCTTGATGTGGCTACAAATACATTCTCCCAAACAGCTACCTTTGTTATTTATGTTTGATTAATCCCAGTCTCTCTCCAGTATGCCTTTGCTTCTAGACCTTACTCCTTCAAATCACAAGAATTTTTCCCTCTCAAGCCTATAGTCCTCTGACTAGTGTCATTTCATAGTGAAAAATGGCTTGGAATGGCACAATGATTTCTCTTTCCTATTTAGCCAGAAGAACTGTGGCTTGGCCCCAGCTATAGAGAAATTGACTCCAAGTGTGGCCATCTTCCATCTGCTCTTGACCTGCTCATGAGCTTTGTCATGATTACCCTGCTTTCCTTCCTGCAACTGCCTTAGAGGAAAGGTAGTTATTGCTTTTCACAGTTGGTACTGAAGCTGGCAGGCATTCCTCAGTTTGCGGTTCACATGGGGTTGGCACCGTTCCCTGGTTCACAGCGGGTGACTCTGTGTTCCCCCCAAGCCCCGTCTCTTCTTCCATGGTCATTTCAGTGATTTTCCCTGGGGAGGAGTGGAAACTGTGTTTATGTTGTCATCCTTCCTGTAAGTCTGTTTTCTATTTTCTCAAACTTTTCTTTTTTTTTTTTAACTTAACAGATGTTGCAAAGTTGCTTAAATTTGCATTTCTTGATTACAAGTTAGCTGGAACATTTTCCCAGACATTTGTTTTCTATTTGTATTTTCTCTTGTGTAAATTTTGTTTGTTTGAGACTTGATCATTTAGCTATTGAAGTCCTATGGGCAGTTTCTAAAAATATATGAACCCATTCTGAGATCATTAAGGAATTGTTCCTTTCTATAATTTTTGACGGAAATATTTTCTTTTCAGTTATGTTTCCTTTTCATTTTATGTACAGTTTATAATGACTCTTTGGTCATGTTATTACTCTCTTGAATTGTTTTCTTTCCTAATTTGTTTACCTGTTTAGTGCTTGGCTCTTCTGCCTAGAATGCAGGCTCCTTGAGAGCATGAATCTTGTGTGGCCTGCTTATCACTGACAACCTATAATAGTGCCTGGCAGAATAGTTGCTTAGTAAATATTTATTATATAAAAATATATTTAATTGCAAAATAACCATCTCTTCTTAATGGCATAAATGTTGGACCTGTTTTTTCCCCAGATTATTTGATTAAAAGAAAACATTTAGTGTTTTTTAGTTTTCCTGGAATATATCTATATTTTTTACCCTTCATATTATTATCTTAACCCCATATATTATGTTTGTTTTCTTCCTCTTTTATAGGAAGTATTTTAAAATCATATATTAAATTATTGTGTTCTATAACTTTTCTAATTTTGAACTATTACCATATGGGTTGCATAATTATTACTTAAAATACGTTTTGAAATAAACCTCATAAATGTCACCTTTTGTCATAGTTCTTATAAGAATATTCTTTAATAATGATACTCATATTCTTCCATTTTAATTTTAGAATTTTGGGAGGATTATTACTGATAGCTCCTCATAATTGCTACCATCTTTTCTAAATGCCAAGAAACTAGATTAATTTGGTTGTGGATTGGCATCAAACTTACCTGTTTGTCATATCCAGCAGGCCTCTTTCCCCATTTCTAAAACTCTAAATATTTCCCTATCTCTGAACTTTTGTACCCTCTTCCATTTTTCACAGCTGCTTGAATGCTATTAACAATTGCTTTGAGATTGTAACTGTGAGTGTATTTAGTATCCTGGAACATAGTTCTCTTTGTATTGTTGATTCAAATGTATTAAATGAGTGAAGGGCATTTTTGTTTTGTTTTGTTCTTTTTTGAATTGAAAGTATTTGCTTTACAATTTTGTGTTGATTTCTGGGGCTTCCCTGGTGGCTCAGATGGTAAAGAATCTGCCTGCAATGCAGGAGACCTGGGTTCGATCCCAGGATCGGCAGAAACATAATGAGGTACATTTTGAATTGTCTTCATTGATATCTTAAGTTGTAATTTTCATCCCATATGCTTTCCAACCTTCTACTTTAAAAACTTGAACCACAGTTAAATCAGAAAACTATGTAGTCATCCATTCACATTCTCCATTCATTCAATCAAAAAAGTACTTCTTTTCCAGGTTTTATACCTGGCTCTGGAGGTTATGACCATGGACAGTATCCATGCTTTTATGTAGCTTAAACGTGGAAGTCTTTTCTTTCCTCAGTACTAAAAATAACTAGAATAACAGATAAAAAAGGATAAGAAAGAGGAAACCACTGAAATTTTCTTGTCTTTAGATTTTTAATCAGAATAGTAGAATTTTTAGAGACACATTTCAGTTATTTTTCCCCAGTTTTATCTTTTATTCCAAAGTTAACCATCAAAAGTTAGTAGCAAATTGTGGGCTTGATAAACCTTCTTAGACCCTCTGTCTCATCTTGAGTATATATTCCAAGACCACAAACCTACACTATTAATTGGTCAGGTCTGAGCACCATAGAAGGGACTACCAACTAGATGACTCTTTTCCTTTTTTGAGAAACTACCTGTGTTCTTTCACAAAGGATCAGCCTTTGATTTCTTCCTAGCAGTTGGTACAGGATGGTCTTACTTCATCAGGAGGTATGAAATTAACCTCCAGGTGGAAACTCTATTGTGCTTTCCTCATTATCTTTCCTTCAGTCTCTCATTCTTCAACTCTCTTAATCCTTACCATTCATTTCTCTATTCATTATCAATGGCTTTATTGATTTCTGTTTACAATCTTTCTACTGTTCTCTCTTAAGAATCTATCATTCTCTCTTATAAGGGTGGTATGAGAGGGCATTCCCCAACACTTGCATTCATTTTCTTCTCTAACAGATTATATAAATAGCAAATGCAGTTGAGTTTTCAACATGAACTTCCATAAGCCTCTTATCCTTCTCCATCAGAGGGCAAACAGACTGAAAACCACAATCACAGAAAACTAACCAATTTGATCACATGGACCACAGCCTTGACTAACTCAATGAAACTATGAGCCATGCTGTGTAGGGCCACCCAAGAAAGATGGGTCATGGTGGAGAGTTCTGACAAAATGTGGTCCACTGGAGAAGGTAATGGCAAACCACTTCAGTATTCTTGCTTTGAGAACCCCATGAACAGTATGAAAAGGCAAAAAGATAGGACACTGAAAGATGAACTCCCCAGGTCAGTGGGTTCCCAATATGCTACTGGAGATCAGTGAAGAAATAACTCCAGAAAGAGGGAAGAGATGGAGCCAAAGCAAAAACAACACCCAGTTGTGGATGGGAATTGTGACAGAAGCAAAGTCCAATGCTGTAAAGAGCAATATTGCATAGGAACCTGGAATGTTAGGTCCATGAATCAAGGCAAATTGGAAGTGGTCAAACAGGAGATGGCAAGAGTAAACGTTGACATTTTAGGAAGCAGTGAACTAAAAGGGACTGGAATGGGTGAATTTAACTCAGATGACCATTATATCTACTACTGTGGGCAAGAATCCCTTAGAAGAAATGGAGTAGCCATCATAGTCAACAAAAGAGTTTGAAATGCAGTACTTGGATGCAATCTGGAAAACGACAGAATGATCTCTGTTCGTTTCCAAGGCAAACCATTCAGTATCACGGCAATCCAAGTCTATGCCCCAACCAGTAATGCTGAAGAAGCTGAAGTTGAATGGCTCTATGAAGACCTACAAGACCTTCTAGAACTAACACTAACTAACAAAAAAGATGTCCTTTTCATTATAGGGGACTGGAATGCAAAAGTGGGAAGTCAAGAAACACTTGGAGTAACAGGCAAATTTGGCTTTGGAGTACAGAATGAGGCAGGGCAAAGGCTAATAGAGTTTTGCCAAGAGAATGCACTGGTCATAGCAAACACCCTCTTCCAACAACACAAGAGAAGGCTCTACACATGAACATCACCAGATGGTCAATACCGAAATCAGACTGATAATAGTTTCTGCAGCCAGAGTTGGAAAAGCTCTACACAGTCAGCAAAAACAAGACCAGGAGCTGACTGTGGCTCAGATCATGAACTTCTTATTGCCAAATTCAGACTTAAATTGAAGAAAGTAGGGAAAACCACTAGACCATTCAGGTATGACCTAAATCAAATCCCTTACGATTATACAGTGGAAGTGAGAAATAGATTCAAGGGATTTGATTTTATCGACAGAATACCTGAAGAACTATGGATGGTCCAACCACACCATCCTAAAGGAAATCAGTCTTGAATATTCATTGGAAGGACTGATGCTGAAGCTGAAGGTCCAATACTTTGGCCACCTGATGAGAAGAACTGACTCATTTGAAAAGACCCTGATGCTGGGAAAGATTGAAGCTGGGAGGAGAAAGGGATGAAAGAGGATGAGATGGTTGGATGGCATCACCGACTCAATGGACATGAGTTTGAGTAAACTCTGAGAGTTGGTGATGGACAGGGAGGCCTGGCATGATGCAGTCCATAGGATCACAAAGAGTTGGACATGACTGAGCAACTGAACTGAACTAAAAGAGTTACTTTTGTATTCATCATGTTGCTGCTCAGATTAGTGAACTTCCACCACCACCCCCCCAACTTGCTCCATCCACACCTGCTCCCAAGCTTTCTGTAAATCCTGCAAAAAGAGTTTAGAAAAATCAAGTTGTTTTTCATGGAGATTATAAATTTGAGAGATACAAATACGGACTGGGCTTCTGGTATATGTAGGGGTTGATAAAGGAAGTTAGAAGGAGGTTTAAGCTATATAAAAATGGTAACCTTAGATGAGAGAGGCCAGTTGACTCTGATCTGCTTAAAAGGCCAAGGAGAGGCTTATTCTGGTCAGTGCCCCAGGAATGACTGAACCTAGAAAAGTTTGTGCCACCAAAATCACTCTAGAATTGGAGGCAAATCCACAACCAGAATAATTAGCATTGGCCTGGTCAGCACATCTCTTTTTTGTAGTCAAAGTGTATTCATCAGTTCAACACTTTTTCATTCAGCATCTATAAAATGTCAGATATTGTAATAGGTTCTGAAGTTATGGGAGACAAAAGACCCCTCATACAGAAATCTTAAGGAGGTATTGCAGTACTGAGGTGCAGATGATAATAAACTGGATAAGCAGGGCAATGATAAAGGAAGTGCAAGATGCTATACAAACCTACAAAGGAGGCATCAAATTTACATCAGATGCATTAGAGAAGGTTTTCCGGGAATAAATCACTTCTCCAAAACCTAACGGTTAAAAAGTCCTTAGCTAGTCAAAAGTGAGATGGTTATGGGTTTGAGTGGTGATCCTGGCTGAGGGAGAAAGGGTATATTGATGTCATTTACCATTTGGCTATTTATGTTTGGACCTCTGTTTCATCATAAATAAGTTAAAACTGAGATCATTTAAAATCTGTTGTTTTTATCCAGCTACATATTGGAGTTGGGCTTCCCTGGTGGCTCAGAGAGTCAAGAATCCACCTGCAATGTGGGAGACCTGGGTTCAATCCCTGGGTTGGGAAGATCCCCTGGAGGAGGGCATGGCAACCCACTCCAGTATTCTTGCCTGGAGAATCCCCATGGCCAGAGGAGCCTGGTGGGCTACAGTCCGTGGGGTCACAAAGAGTCGGACATGACTGAGTGACAAAGCACACATACTGAGTTGTATTACCCTACTGACTAGAATACTCTGAGTCCAATGGCCAAGGCTCTGTTCTCCCTGGACAGTGCTTGGCTGGGTGCTGCCAACATTGGCCTTGATTGCTTCCTTTTTTGTTTTTTCTCATAATTGGCCAACTTGCTCCCTTTCTCCATCCCCAGCTCCAAGCTGGACATACTCTCAAAGCTATGATAATGTATTCCAATAGGTTGTCTCAAAGTTCTGTTGGCTTAGAAGCTATCCTGCCTCCATCAAGCGTCTCTGTATATGTGTGTCCTGACCAAGAGTTCTTATTTTGCAATTTCTTGGAAGAAAATCTATTGTTCTATTGCTAGGATCAGCTGATTGTAGTTTTCTCATACTCCAAACTTAGGATTTGCTTTCTTTTCAGTAGACAGAAAAGAGCACATATTTAATTTGGAATGAATAGGTCTTCTACCCAAAGGACCACTGTACAGTAATAGATGCTGCTCAACACTAAAAATACTCATTCATATTCAAATATTGTGATTGTCTATAAGAAATGGTACAGTTGTGATTCCAGCAGTTGAGAGGAAATTGACTCTGTTTTCTTAAGTTCCTTTAAACCTTAGATTCTTTTAAATCAATCTCCAAGAGGAAACACTTGTGCTTTTCCCACTTAAAACTAGAAGATAAGTCATCAGAAGATAAATTAGAGTTGATATAGTTCAGTAGCACAGAGTCTCTGAAATGAAGATAAAAATGTCAAGAACAAAGGATTATAAAGACTTGCTCTTATTGTATGGAAGAGGGGAAAACATATCTTTATGAGATTCTTGCCACACTAGCACTGCAGAAAAATCAGGTCATACTGCACTTTAAAAACTCTTAGATGACCTTTCTGGCCTGTCAGAATTAGTGGAGAAAATTTTATTGATACTCAGATCTATTGACGTTTTACGTGCTGAACTTTCTTGAGAAATTGGGACAACATGCCATTTTAAGTTTCAGTTCTACTTTTCTCTTACTGCAATAACTTTTGATCACACCTATTTTTTTCTTTGCCCCTTTTTTGGGAGGGGAATGAAATGCTTTAGAAAATGTCATCCTTGAAAGTTTTGGTTGATGTTATCAGGGACTGTCATTTTTGTTAGTCATCAGATGGCTCTGTGTCATTTATGTCAATGTATGAAAGTAACTAACCAAGAAATTTCATCAACTGACTATGTGGATCGTTCATATACAAGTATCTAGACCTCTCTGCCATAATTTTTTTTTTCTTCAGAATAAAGCACTCCCCATTTTCAGCCCCCAAGAAGTGACTTTGCTCTTTCAGAGTGACATGACTTTTGACCTCTCTGCTTGAGGGAAATGAAGGGTGACTTGTCTGTGGGTAACCACGAAGTGGTCCTTTGGTTATGAACTCATCCAGAGTTGACCTTTGGTTATGAACTCATCCAGAGTTGACTGGCCAGTGTTTGTGTAATAGATACACAGAGCCTCCAACACTGTGGGTGGATTGAGAGGTATCTGGAAAATGTAATATTCTTTAAATTACCAAGAAGTAATTTGATCTGAATAAGGCAACTCCAAAGAGAGCTCATTATGGTTCACCAAAATGCAATTGCAAACTGTAATTGGATTTCTTTTTAAGATGAACAGCACACCCAGGGAAGTGGTGCATTTATCATTTTTGTCAATCCCTTTCTAGAACTTGAGCACTAGGGGCGATGGCACACGGTGTCACCCCCTTAGGAACAGAGCGTGCTCTCTAACTCAGATAGAGTAGGCAGACGTGCTCTTTCCGTACACCGTAGCCAATAGTGTGTTTTGAGCAGAGGAGGCATTATTCAGTGGGCATTTTTAGAAGGTTAACCTGAGAGCAGTATTTAGAGAAGATTGGAGGTCATGAAAGAAATTTGAGCATGGAAGAATATAAGACTGTTGTATAGCCCAAACTTGTCATGATGGGGGTCTGGACCTAAGAGGAGGTGGTGGGATTGGAATGGAAGATGGGGGTGTGAGGGATAATTCAGTGTGACTGCACCCAGAATGATTAATAACTTGTTTCATATTAGAGATAGTGTTTAATGGGAAGAACCCTGGTCTTGGAATCTGGAAGAATAAAGAGGTTTCCAAGGCAAGATTGAGGCTTTGTTTTCTATTTTAAGAAAGAACGGAGTTGAAATACAATGATCTCCAGTTCCTTTCCAGGCCTAACATTTTAAAATGGGAAGACTTTAAGGCATTACAATTTTGCCCCTCATCCCTGTCAGGATGCTTAACATTAGGAGACAGCAAAAGGAACATTTGTTATTTGGTGTATCTCTGACTTCTCATTGGCACCCTGACACCTTTAATAGATCCCTGGATAAGCAAAACCCTGTTTTAAAACCACAACAAGTTTTCTGATCCTTTCCAGAGTCAAGATCAACTGTCTTGTATGTACATATATTGGTGTATGGCATCTCATAAACTAAGTTTGCAGTAAGGAATAAATGGCCTATAATGGCTAAAGCAGAGCTTCAGGTGGTGCTATGGTAAAGAATCCACCTGCCAATGCAGGAGACTCAAGAGATGCAGGTTCAATCCTGCGTCAGGAAGATCCCCTGGAGTAGGAAATGACAACCCACTTCAATATTCTTGCCTGGAAAATTCCATGGACAGAGCAACCTGGTGGGCTACAGTCCACCAGGTCACAAAGAGTCAGACATGACTGAGCATGCACATTCCTCACCCCAATGGCTGAAACATTTTTTTGTTAGAGCTGATAATATTAATAATCTTTGTAGAGCTGACCTAATTTTTAGAAATATCCCCAATCATTTAGATTTCTCAGAAACACTATGAGGCACATCACCATTGGAGGTGCCAACACGTCTATTTTACAGATGAGAAAACTGAGGTGTGGGGCAATTTAAGTAGGTTGCAGAAGATCACCTAGCTAATAAGTGACAAAGAAACTGAAATGCAGACGTTCTTACTCTAAGTCTGTTGCATTTTCCATTCTATTAACATTTTAAGTCCCTAGTCAAGAATATAGAAGAAGTATTTTTGGTCCAGGGGCATTTGAAACAATCCAGTGATCACCATTTGGTCTTTTTTTTTTTCCCCCCACCTACTTTCAGATATAGTCCCTGCAACGGTCTCATTTGAAATGGTTCTGACAACATTCTACCTGGTAATCCATAGCAATAATGATCATAATCACACTTTCTCCCCAACCATCACAAAGAACGTTTAGTATATTAATGCTGTTAATTAATCTTCATGACATCTTAGCAAATGAAGCAGACTGCAAGCAGGAGGTCCCACTTGGCTGACTGGGAAGCTGAGGTAGGAAGGAACGTTAGGGAGCTGCCTCAAGGTGAGAATAAATCAGCAGAGTTGGTGAGCCAAGAATAGCCTTTTCACAGCTGAAGCTTAAGAGTCTATTGGGAAGGGACTTGTGCTATTCTCCTTAGAAGATTACTGTTCAGACACCAGGAAAAATTACCACTTTAAAGCCAAGCTTTTCTTTGCTTACTTATTTTTCAATGCTTTTGAATTCACTGCTTCTTTTCCTTTGGGGTCTGTACCTTTTTTGCAACTGGGGTGATTTCATCTTTCTCTCTTCTGGGAGAACATGCCTAATTGTCCGGCAGATGACAGTCTGTTTGCCCCTGCAGTGGCCATCTCTGAGACCAGAGCACTCCAGTTTTTAATGATTTCTTAGGAATTTGTCCCCTGAGTCTCCCCCTCCTCTGTTCAGGGCCCTAGGGTGTAGTCTTGTCTTTACAGCTCCCACATCTCCATCCGGATGAAGAGCGTTTGTTTCTGATGTTGTATTTCAATAGTTTATTTTCATCAAAGAGAAGATTGAGTGACTTCATCTCTCTTTGTTAGAAATGATGACTGTGTCCGTAACCACGTGCTCGGTCCAGACCCTGTGTGGTTTCTGTGGTTACTGCAGCACTGGGAATGGGGACTCGGGAGCAGTGACGGATTGCCCTGTGGCCAAGCTAAGGAGAGTGTTGTTTCTCTGTGGCAGGGAGTCCGGTTATACTGGGGGGAAAGGAACGGGATTCCTGTAGGCTGACAGGAAGACCATCGTTATCTGTGGGAAAAGGAATGATTATGTTGCTCTGTTGTTGGGAAATGAGGTAGCCTTTAACCTTGAGCCCAAACGAAGAATCCCGTTATGATTTACTTTGGCACTGCATTTAAACTCTCCACAATAATTAACCATCTTTCATATATCACCAGGATATTAGTTATCCAAAAAATATTATGCTGATGGTAAAAGTATCTGTAAAGGCCTAAGCCACTTAGTTCAGCAAAGATAACAGGACCAAAACAAAGCCACACTAAAACATGACCAAAGTATTTGTGCTACCTCTTTTCAAATCATTGTCTGATGTTTTCTTAAAAGCGTCATGAGATCCAGGCAGGTGGTACAAGCATGAGGAAGAGCCTAGGTAATCCCTTTTTTTTTTTTTTTAAACAAAGCATTTGCTCAATACTTATCTTCTATGACTGGAGACAAGTGAAATGGTAGAGGATAAGATTAAAATGCTGGCAGATTTCTAGCAGCTTCAAGGCCAGAGAGAGGGAAATAAATGCTATACATGTTGCCACCTGCCATTCTCAAGTTCATGGCAGACATCACTAATGGATCACATTATTCTTCCCTGCTGAGTCTGTCCTCGGTTCACAATCTGTCTCACTGTGGCACTAAACATAGTCACAGTCAAGCTTTAGGACTTGGTTCCCTGGTTGAAACTTCCCTGGTGGCTCAGATGGTAAAGCATCTGCCTACAATGTGGGAGAGCTGGGTTCGATCCCTGGGTCGGGAAGATCCTCTGGAGAAAGAAATGGCAACCCACTCCAGTACTCTTGCCTGGAAAATCCCATGGACAGAGGAGCATGGTAGGCTACAGTCCATGGGGTTGCAAAGAGTCAGACATGACTGAGCGACTTCATTTTTCCCTGTTTTAGAGCAAGCTGACTTACCTTGCTTTCCTCCAGAGTAAAACCAAAGGTACAGAGAAACTGGGCATGTGTGGTGGGTGGAGTGGACCGTATTAATATAATTAAAATGTTTTTCAAGAAAGCTAGGCTAATCTGCACAGAAGGCAATGGCACCCCACTCCAGTACTCTTGCCTGGAAAATCTCATGGATGGAGGAGCCTGGTAGGCTGCAGTCCGTGGGATTGCAAAGAGTCAGACATGACTGAGTGACTTCACTTTCACTTTTCATTTTCATGCATTGGAGAAGGAAATGGCAACCCCCTCCAGTGTTCTTGCCTGGAGAATCTCAGGTATTTCAGAGCCTGGTGGGCTGCCGTCTATGGGGTCACATAGAGTTGGACACAACTAAAGTGACTTAGCAGCAGCAGCAGGCTAATCTGAAGTCTGCAGCTATGATAGAATTATCTGCAAGTTTAGAACACTTAAAATTGCACCACTAATGAAAGAAATGCAGTTTAAAACATCAATATTTTATCTTTTGAATTAAAAATTTGATAATACAAAGAGTTTGGGGAAGGATTGTGGAAGCATATAACCTCATAGATATAGTATAAATTGATACATAATTTGGAGGGCAATTGAGAAGTAGCCCCCCAAATATTAAATGCATATACCATTTTTCCTAGTAATTCTACATCTATGGATGTTTCCACAAGTATTTAAGAATATATATTTAAAGGGTATGCATGATTTTGTAGTACACTGATTGCAAAATAATTGATTGAAGAATTAAAGATTACAATCTCTGTATCTCTCAATAGAGTACTATGTAGGCATTCAGACTATTGGGATAGGTACAAAATGGTAAATGGCTTTGTTTCTTTACAATTCTTCGATTCCTAGCTGATGTTTCCTGCCAGTTGTCTTCATGCTTGGCCGTATAACATGTGTTGCCCATGAGACGTGAATGGGTATGATATTTGTCACATTCTGAAATGTGGTTGCCTAGCTAGTCTGGGACTCTAGTTCCAACTCTCTGTCACAGGAGCATAATGTCACATAGTGGCTCCTTTCCCAGTTGGGGTTCCAAAATGAGAAAGTGAGTTGAACAGAACTTATTAGAGCACCAGATGACTCCAACTAAGTCAAGCCAAGCCCAAGAACTACAGTTGATCTGCTACTCTTGGTGACATAAGCAATACATAAATGTTGTAGCCACTGAGAGTTTGAGGTTGTTTGTTCCATAGCATTCCTGCAGCAAAACCTGACTGATGTATCTCATGTAGAAAAAAATGTCAGGAATATGCTGAATGAAAAAAAGCTAATTATATAGCAACACAATCAATATGATTTGCATTTAAAATATCTATTTATCTATCATCTATCTATCCATCCATCTTTGCTTGTATTTTTTGTTTGTTTGGGTTTTTTCTGTAACATCTTAAGAAAGTTTGTTTGTTTGTTTTCCTGTACCACCTTAAGAAAAACCCAAATGACCTTTTTGGCGAACCCACTATATGTACAGAAAATATCTGAAAAGATATAGAGAGAACTATCAACCATGGGCACCTCTGGAGTGGTTGGGGGCAGGAGGATGAGAGGGAAGAGAGGCTTAGTATTTAATTCATATTTTTACTATTTGACTTTTTCACCAACATGGGTTACTTTAATAATTAAAATATTAAGAAAAGTTTTCATTTTTAGTATTTGCTATTTCAGGTACTATATTCTAATTTTGAGCTTTGCTTTTACCAAGTCATTATACCTTTAAAATACTATGATTACTGGTGGGAAAGAAATCCACAAGAAATGCTCAAGCGCTGATAAAACAGAAATATGAGCTGTATCCTTTCAGCAGAGACATAATCTCTAACTCTCAGAGATTAGTCCCCAACACTGAGAAGGTCAGTGGAGAAAAGTGAGGGGAAGTGGCAGTGATGAGTTGCTACTGGGTTTGCATTCTTTTGTCACCAAGACAAAGGCAAATACTGAAAAATTTGAAGGCAGAGTGGTAGATACTTTCTCTCTCACCTTCTCTCACTCTCTTTCCATCTCTTAAAGCCAGAATTGACTATTTCCCTGTAAGAAGCAAGAAATCATATTCAGAATGTGTTTAACTTTTTTTTCTTTCTAATTTGAGAAATTACAAAAAAGCCTGACCCCAGAAAAACCTGAGAAGTAATCCTTTCTCTGTTCTATCCCAGACCAAGAAAACTGGTCTTTGTTTTGCCTTACTTCTTTGTGGGAAAAACAAAGATCTCTTTTCCCTTGAGGCCGTTGTCCTACTGTTTCCTCTTGGAATATTCCCCCACACCTTTGCCTTTCACCTCATTACTTCCTGGTCACATTCACAGCTCAGAGGTCACATCATTTAGACACCTGCTGTATCCCCCAGGCCAGGAGTTGTCCTCCTGTGTGTCCCAGTCCTCCTTACCATGTCTGTAACACAAGCATGGAACCATCGTGTGCTGCTTTCAGTGCCTGTTGATTTGTCTTTCTGACCCATTAAGGTCTTTAAGGTCAGGCACTGTGGCTTATTTATCATCATACCCCTAGTAACCAATCTTGTGCATGGAATTTAATAGCTGCTCAGTAAATATTTGTTAAATATTTGATGAAAAAGAGTGCTGATAGGATAAAGTAATTTGTTCCCAGATGTTAATGTCTTGCCCTTTAGGAATGTTTGCCTTTTAATATTGGGTTGGCCAAAAAGTTTGTTTAGGTTGAAAAAAAAAACAAATGAATTTTTTGGCTGACCCAATAGAAAAGGGCAGGCAAGAATTTTGAATTCTTCTACTAACAGGCTGGTAGGGGACCTACTTTTTTTCCAAAAGAGTCTTCTGATTCCTAGGGTGACCAAGGGTCTGGATTTGGCTGAAACTGAGGAATTTCCCAGGATGCGGGACTTTTCACTGCTAATATGGGTGTGCGTGCGTGCGTGCGTGCTCAGTCATGTCTCTTTGTGACTGCATGGACTGTAGGCCTTCAGGCTCCTCTGTCCATGGGATTTTCCAGGCAAGAATACTGGAGTGGATTGCCAATTCCTCCTCCAAGGGCTCTTCCTGACCCAGGGATGGAACCGGGTCTCCTGTGTTTCCTGTATTGACAGGTGGATCCTTTACCACTGTGTCATCGGGAAGCCCCAATGTAGGGATATTCTTGGGCCAAGTAGGATGACTAGTCTTTCCACTTTTAGATCAATCACGTAAGAATTACCAAGTCTTCTTATATACATATCAAGGAAAACTGTGCTATTCTCCTCTCACTAGAATTCAGAAACAATACCATTGTTGACAATATTTTCATTTCTCCTCCCCTCTAAGGATCATCACATCTTAACTGATAAGATTCATTTGGTTACTCAATGGATACATCAAAGATATAAATTGAAGCTTTCCATCCCTTCCTGCTGTGTCCACAGAAGGTTGTCAATCAACATGAGGAATTTAGAGATTAAGTACTTAAAGGGCAGGGACTGTGGCTGTTTTTATAGTGACAGGAATAGTACTGAACCAGTGCACCTTTCTTATCATAGCCCTTTCATGCCAATAGTGGTGATGAGAGAGAAATGGTTTCAAGATTATTAGGCATACTCTGACTTACCATGAGTTATTCAATATGGCTTAGAGTCAGGACTCTTACGTAAACACATCTCAAGTAATCCTCCAAGGGATGTTTATATGCTGGAGCCAAACATACAAAGCCCTTGTCTTTGTTGAATCTGAAGTTTTCTACCAGAAATCAAACTGCTTTTCCCCAAAAGAGAAGGGTTGGCTAAGGCAGCTGCTGGGCACAGCTGTGAAACCCAGGGATTTCTAGATCCAAACTCTGTCAAGAGATCAGCTCTCTGGCCAGCAGCTGTGCCCCAGCTGTGATGAAACATGAAGGGCTCCCCCAGAAGACAGCTGAGACTGAACCAGACCCCTGCTCCCAAGTGCTAAGTCTTCTCGGAACACTGAGGTTTACTCTGGAAGCATCAGATTGCACCAAGTAGGGATGTTCTCCAAACTGTGCCTTGGCCAACCTTTGACCTCTTCATAGACTTCCTCCCTTCTGTGATTTTCTGTAGAACTAGTGATCTGGGTGAAAAGGGACATAAGGAGCACATTAATTAAAAAGAGAACTGCCTTGACCACCTACTCAGTCACCTACCGTCAAGTACTTCTCTGTGGCAGTAGGCACATCATAGGTAGTTTTATCACTTTCCTTGCTACTTCTATCCACAAAGTGAGGCTCTTAAGCAACCTTGGGGAGAACATCAAGGTGGTAAGTTTCTAAGTGGAAGCAAAGTTTACTAAAGAGATATATTCAAAAAACTTTTTTAGGAGAACAGTACAGAGGTTCCTTAAACAACTAAAAATAGAGCTACCATATAACCTAGCAATCCCACTCCTAGGCAGATACCCAGAGAAAACCATAATTCAAAAGGATGCAAGCACCCCAGTGTTCATTGCTGCACTATTTACAATAGCCAGGACATGGAAACAACCTAAATGTTCATTGACAGAGGAATAGATAAAGATGTGATACATAACAATGGAATATTACTCAGCCATTAAGATGAACAAAACAACACAATTTGCAGAGACATGTATGGACCTAGAGATTGTCATATAGAGTGAAGTAAATCAGAAAGAGAAAAACAAATATCATATAATATTGCTTATATGTGGAATCTAGAAAAATGATACAACTGAACTTATCTGTAAAGCAAAAATAGAGTCAAAGAAGTAGAGAACAAACGTACGGATACCAAGGGGGAAAGGAGGAGTGGGATGAATCGGGAGATTGGGATTGACATATGTTTAAACAGATGACTAATGAGAACCAACTGTAGAGCACAGGGAAATCTACTCGGTGCTCTGTGGTGACCTATATGGGATGGAAATCTAAAAAAGAGTGAATGTATACATATGTATAACTGATTCAGGCTTCCCAGGTGGCGCTAATGGTAAAGAACCCACTTGCCAATGCAGAAGACATAAGAGATGTGGGTTCAATCTCTGGGTCAGGAAGATCCCCCTGGAGGAGGGCATGGCAACCCACTCCAGTATTCTTGCCTGGAGAATGGCATGGACAGAGGAGCCTGGCAGGCTACAGTCTATGGGATTGTAAAATGTTGAACATGACTGAAGCAACGTGGCCTCCATGGCATGCAACTGATTCACTTTGCTGTACAGCAGAAACTAATACAACATTGTAATGCAACTATACTCCAATAAAACAAAAACCAAAACCACTGTTTTAAAGATAACATGTTGACAGGATGGTTATTAAAACTGTGATAATAAGCTGTTAGAAGAAGCAGTGTAAATGGATGATAGTAAAACAGAGAGAGTAGGAGGTGAAGGGAAGGACATTAATGACTGACTGTGTAGCCCATCCCTTCCTCCTTTCCTTACCCTCACATTAGGCTTGAGATCCTGACCTTACAACTTGGTTAAGCCACTTATTCCAGGGATGCTTATGATGCCTGCTTTGTTTGCTTCTCCTGTGGCTCTTGGGTAGAGGTGATCCCTTAGAATGGGAGTGATCACTAACCGTGAATGGTGTCATGGCAAGCAACATCTCTCTCCACAGTAAGAGAAAAAGGAATATCTGCTGTACTAGCTATCATTGCTGAGTAACAATCCACCCCCAAACTTGGTGGCATAAGACAACCATTCTTTTTGCTCACAGATTCTGTGGGTAAGGAATTAGGACAGGGCGAAGCAGGGGTGACTTTTTTCTGCTCCATTGTGTCTGGTACCTCAGTTGGGGAGACCTAAAGACTGAAAGTGATGTGATGGATGGAGACTGGACTCATCTGGCTGCATCTTTACTTACATCCTTGGAGGTGGATGTCGGCTGTCAACAGGACCTCAGCTGGGCTATTGGCTGGAGCACTTACATACAATTTTCTCTCCATGTGGTCTCTTGGCAGGGGCTAGTTTGGGTCGCCTTATCACATGGTGACTGGTTTCCAAGACCGAGTGTTTCAAGACAGCAGGAGTGCCTGACATTTTTTATCTTCCCTTGGAGGTCACTTCTGTCCTTCCCTGTTGGTTGAGACAATAGCAAAGTTCTATTCAGCTCGAGGTGGAGGAGACATAGACTTTATCCCTTGATCAGGGGAATTTTAAGGTCACATTATAAGATGAGCATGTTGGATGGTTGGTGTTCCTGTCATCTTTGGAAGATATTATCTGCTGCATCCTTGTAAGTTAAAAGTTTTAGAGAGTGGTTAGAATTTAGGAAAGGTTGGGGGACTGGAAGTCATGATTTTTTTTTTCTTTGACAATTCTTCTGAGTTTTCTTCCTGAATATATCCTGTTGGTTAAGCTCCTTACATTTGTCCTTGCAACTTCCTCCACCATGAATGCACTTTCTTGTCTTCCTTGTCAGACATACTTTGATTGAATGTTCCAGAGAATTCTGTTGGTAACTCATTGGTAAAATCTTTTCTAGTGAACCAGGGAAGAATTAGTCACACATTTCTCTGCGCTTCAAATAATAACTAATGTGTAGTGAGCACTTTTCTATGTACGAGGCACAGTTCCAAGTAATTTGCATGGTTTAAATAATTTATGCTTCCCAGCAAGGCTGTAAGGTAAAAAGACATTATTATTATTTTAACTTTACCAATGAAGAAACTGAGGCACAAAAATGACATAACTCAGCTGAGAACACATAGCTTTAAAGTGGTGGAGCCAAGACTGAAGGCAGAGTCAGATAGTACGCCACTCCTAGAGGGACAGTTGGGAAAAAGACTTCAGAGTGATGTCTATAGAAAATATTTACTAAGTAGTTTGGCCAAAGAGTGTAGGTAGGAAGTGGAATAAAATTCTTGAAACTTTGGTCAGTTCAGTCTTTTCAGTAACCTTAGACACCAACTCCCTCCAGTGAATCAATTAAGATCAGGTGTTGAAGCACTAACAAGAAAAAATTTTCCAGCAGTGTAAACCAACTTATACAAGAGAAGCATACAGGGAGCCTGAAAACACACAATTTAAAAATCATTATTTCATAAATGTTTCTGCAAAGTCAGGGAAGAGTTAAGGATATGATTGTCTCTTTTCTCCTCATGGAAGAGAAGGGGAATTTTAAACAGCTCCTCTTCCCCAGCTTGACAGTATTCTGGTTTTCGAGGATAATTGCTCAGATGCACAACCTTCTCTCCTTGAGAAGCCTGGCAAATGCTTTAGGTGCTTTCTTTTTTTTCCTTTGCGTTCTTCCCGACCCTCCCCACCGCCCTTCCACTCAACACACATCCGTGCATTTGCTAAGCATGAACGTCGTTGCCCGACCTCAGACTCCAGGCATCTTTTTACTTTTAGAAGAGTTTCTAAAGTGAAAGAGTAAGAGGTGGTCCAATGTCATTGGGCCATACTTAATTTTTCTCAAGAGATAATAATAGCAACTGTAGTCTGATTACATGAGTAGTTAGCATCAAATATGCAAATACCTTGTATGTTTGGAGATTGTTAGTCCTCAAGGCGCCAGGAAAAGCAGAAGCTCCAGGGAGGAGAAAACTCAAACTTCTCAGATGCAGAAATTTCATCCAAAAGTCATCCTAGACT
The DNA here is from genome assembly GCF_054371585.1 of Giraffa tippelskirchi. Lineage (NCBI taxonomy): Eukaryota > Metazoa > Chordata > Mammalia > Artiodactyla > Giraffidae > Giraffa > Giraffa tippelskirchi. Next base: position 32,253,254 of record NC_137280.1, on the reverse strand, counting down.
TTTATGTCTTGTAAGATGCTTTCCAAAGCCTTCATGGTCCCATTTTTCTGCTGCCCATACTGATACTACTGCCACAGTCCTGAACTCCCCCTCTGACATCTAAATGAGATTATAGGCAACCATGCATTGTTTTTAACTTTGGAAATCCATCACTCACTCTCTGAGGCTTTGAAATGGTCCAGTACCCAAGAGGCAGTTAAAATGATTACCTCCATTCATGCTGGAGGAGCCCATCAGGAGGACATGTCAGCCAGTTGACATTGGAGCTAGACCAGGGCAAGAAGTAAGGTTCTCATTTCCTTCCCTGTTCTTGGAAGGTCTGTTCTGTCAGCAGTTTCCAGAGTGGGAGCTGCTCCAAGGATGCAGCTTTGAGAGAATAAGGGGTTGTTGAAACCATATGGATAAATGGAAGGTATATGTGACTGAATCTAGTTAAGGCTTCTATATAAACTTTTAAGATTCTGCTGGGCAGGTGCAGACATCTATTCATCTTGTCATACCCAAGACAAGCCTTGCATATGAGTTTTCTTGATTGTAAAGACTGCCACCTACCAATATGGAGTAGCTGCCTCTTTCTTCAATCTCTCCTCGCCCTCCATGTATGGGGCCAGTTTATGAACCCCCACATTCCATGTGACCAATTCAAATACTCCCCCAAGCCCAAGATTCCCAGCATGGTGCTCATCTGAATGCCATGCTAGTCCTCTCCAATTCATCTTTTTATAACCCTACTTTCTACTATTTTCCTGTGATTGAATCGTGTAAGTTTATAGAAATAATGCTTCCATCAAACTGTAGGGTTTGAGACAAAATATATAAGACTTCAACATTTACAGAATTTTCATTAAGAATTGAATTGGCCAGAATGTTCAGTAAGATCTTACAGAATACTCCAAATGAACTTTTTGGCCAACCCAATATTCCCTAAGGGAGCTATTAGCCTTCAAAAGTGATCTTTAGAGACCAGCATTTTCTTCTTGATGAGTTTCAGGTTCCAACATGGCTGTTTCAGCCATTTTTGTATGCTCCCTCTCTGGGTCTTTGTGAATTAATTAATCGATTGGAAATTCGTTTTTTGGTTTAAGTATTATCAATGTGCTTTTTTCTGTCTTGATTTTTTTTTTTTTTTTTTGCTATTTATTTGAATCTCAAGAAGAATTACAGATATGCCCTATTGGCTCTGCCTGTGGCTACTTCATGCTCAACTCAATCCAAAGATCCGATTTTGGAGAAGGGACACATGTACTGTACTCTGGGACAAATTGCTGTACTCTGCTCCTTAGCCATCAAATATCCTTTGTTAACATTCTCATTTTCTACTAAATGAGCTATTGTGGCTACAAGTCAGTGGTTCCAATTCAGAATTTGTAGCACAATAAACAAAGTGTAAAATGTATGTAATGAGGACTGCCTCTAATTTCCCTTAATTGCACTTTGAATTACAGCCAGCCCGACCCTGACACCAACATTACTTCCTCAATACATAGCCTTGATGTACAGCAAATTTTTCTTATATGACAGGTTTATTTCTTTGTTGAAGAACTATTTAAGAGGTATTTCACTGTATGTTGCAAAGATGTAATTGGGCTCTGGCTGGTTTAGTCACTTAATAGGTATGGTCATAATGATATGTCACTTCACAGTATATGAGCTCCTCATTCCTTTTCAGGTTGATTGCTTTATCTCAGAGACATCAAATGGAGTCCATCGAAAATAACACCTATGGGAAGATGAACTGGAGATTTATTTCTCACTTTAAGTTCAGGGCTTTGGTATGTTCAGAGAAGGCTGGTAGCTTCATATCAAATAAAACTGAAAAAAGAAAGATAGTGAAATCTATGAATAAAATTATTATCTCTTAAGATTTAAAGTGTATTTTCCTTGAATGACAGGGGAAATCTGTAGAGGTATTGATTACTCACCAATTAACCATCAGATACAAAAGGAGTGAGGTGCTTTGGGATTAAATTTATGGTGATAGTGATATCACTTGCAACATATCATTTAATCCAAAATTAGTTTTTATTTTATTGTTTGTATCACCAACCTTAGTACTAATTTCTAATTCAGTCTGAATGCTGTTCTTCTTCTTATTTTCTTTTTGTATTTGTCTCCATTTGCTTTCATCACTGTATTTATCATAAATGAGCTATATTTATTGTAAAACTCGGAAATAAGAACATAAGTGTTGAGGACAGGTAGATTCAAGAGAAGGAAAGATGTGAAAGTTTGAAAGGGCCAGGTGATTTGGGGCATAGCACAGTAGGACTCAATGAGTAAATCCCCAGGGGTGATCTGATCTGAAAGGACATTGGTTTGTGTGATGGCCAAGTGGCATTGTTTTGAACAAGTGTAACTATAGTAACATTGGTGGTGACAGGAATATGGCTGGCTGTGGTCATCAGTGGTGGCTGCTGCAGTGATCTTGTGGCTCCATACATGTATTCAGCAGTAGCAGCATCAATAGCAGAGCCTCTGTCAGACAAAAGCATTTGCCATGACGTCTTCAGTGGGTGCCAATGACATGATGGACAGTTTTAATGTCAGGAATGACTTATGATATCACCACAGCAGTTAAAGAAAGTGGGGAGGAAAAGAGCTGAAACACTGTAGTTTCCAATTAAACGAGTGTTCCAAGTGAGATACCTGCTGTGGATTGTCAGAGGCTGAGCATCAGGCGTGGGGTTAAGAGGCTATTTTTTCAGGAGAGTTGATAGGAGCAAAGTCAGAGAGGACCAGTATATATCTTGTAAGACTGTATTAAATTGAATAGCAAGGTGTAAAGCAGGAAAAACAATGTCTTGGTTCTTATTACAAATTAGCTAATTTTACTAATATAGTAATAATATTATATTACAGTTTCCTCTTGTTAAGCAATTATTAAGTTCAGGGGCTGAACCAAGGTCTTTGTTTGTAAAATATAGACAACATTTTTGTGCCACGACTCTAGTTTATAGACTATTATAGACTGAATTGTACCCTCCCCATCCCAAATTCACATGTTGAAGCCCTGACTTCCAGTTGAACTGTATTTGAAGATGGAAATTCTAAGGAGGCAATTGACTGAATGAGATAAGTGCTAAGTCAGTTCAGTTGTGTCTGACTCTGTGTGACCCCATGTACTATAGCCTGCCAGGCTCCTCTGTCCGTGGGATTCTCTAGACAAGAATACTGGAGTGGGTTGCCATGCCCTCCTCCAGGGCATCTTCCTGACCCAGGGATTGAATGTGCATGCGTCTCTTATGTCTCCTGCATTGGCAGGTGGGTTCTTTACCGCAGGATTCTAGCGCCACCTGGGAGATCATAAGGGTGGGGCTGTAATCTGACGGGACTGATGTCCTTACAAGAAGACACCAGAGCGCTCTCTCTTTCTGCTCACACAGAGAAATGCCCATGCCAGGACACAGTGAGAAGTCATTGTCTACAAGCCAAGGAGAGATGTCTTGCCAGAAACCAACCCTTCTGCCACCTTGATTGTCAAGCCTCTTAAATGGTGAGAAAACCAATTTCCATAGTTTAAGCCGCTGAGTTGATGGTATTCTGTTGCAGCCGGTTGAGCAGACTAATACATATACCAAAAAACAAACATAAAAACCAACCTTTCCTCCCCAGTCCTTTATTTTCCATAATTCAATTTATTTTCTATGACCCTACTTGCTCTCCTACCCAACTGACAGGAAGAACACTTGATCTAACCAATTAAAGCTTTCTCAGCTTTCTGATTTTTAAAACAAATTTTTTTAAATTAACTTTTACTAGATTATAATTGCATTACAGTGTTGTGTTAGTTTCTACTGTACAGCAAAGTAAATCAGCTATACGTATACATCAGTTCAGTTCAGTTGCTCAGTCATGTCTGACTCTTTGTGACCCCATGAGCTACAGCATGCCAGGCCTCCCTGTCCATCACCAACTCCCGGAGCCCACCCAAAGTCATGGTCATTGAGTCGGTGATGCCATCCAACCATCTCATCCTCTGTCGTCCCCTTCTCCTCCTACCCTCAATCTTTCCCAGCATCAGGGTCTTTTCAAATGAGTTAGTTCTTCTCATCAGGTGGCCAAAGTATTGGAGTTTCAGCTTCAACATCAGACCTTCCAATGAACACCCAGGGCTGATCTCCTTTGGGATGGACTGGTTGGAGCTCCTTGCAGTCCAAGGGACTCTCAAGAGTCTTCTCCAACACCACAGTTCATATACGTATACATATATCCCCTCTTTTTGGCTTTCCTTCCCGTTTAGGTCACCACAGAGCACTGAGTAGAGTTCCCTGAGCTACCTGGTAGGTTCTCGTTAGTTATCTATTTTATACGTAGTATCAGACTTTCTGATTTAAAATGAACTGTTTGGATAATTGCTCTCTCCCCTCTGTTTTCCCAAGATGGTACCTGGGAGCAGAGTGACACTTTTTTTTTTTTTTTTTGCCTGGATTTTTAAAAAATATATTCTTTCCCACTGTGGTTTCTTACAGTAGGACATTGTTGTTTATCTACCCTATGTATAGTAGTTTACATCTGCTAACCCCAAACTCCCACTTTATCCCTCCCCCAACCCCTCGGCAAACATCAGTCTATTCTCTATGTCTGTGATTCTGTTTCTGTTTTGTAGATAGGTTCATTTGTGTCATATTTTAGATTCCACATATATCATACGGTATTTGTCTTTCTGACTTAGTTCACTTATGATAATGTCTAGGTCCATCCATGTTTCTGTAAATGGCGTTATTTCATTCTTTTTTTAAGCTATATATGTACCACATACTCTTTATCCATTCACCTGACGATGGGCATTCAGGTGCTACTATGAACATAGTATGCATGTATCTTTTCAAACGATAGTTCTGTCTGGATATATGCCCAGGAGTGAGGTTGCTGGATTATATGGTGATTCTGTTTTTAGTTTTCTGAGGAACCTCTATACTGTTTTCCACAGTGGTTGCACGAATTTACATTCCCACCAACAGGGACACTTTCTTCTGCTTGAGGTGTTGAGGTCTGAGGTCCTTCTGGTCATCTCCAGGGAAGGGATTTGTGCTGTATCCATTGTCGAAGTATCTGCAGTGGAGGAACTTGTTTGCATGTCGCTTTTAGGGCCTGGTGATTCCCCCCATAGTGGACGTGGGTCTCACCTTAGCTGTCCCTGGGACTGCTGATCCTTAGGGTCTGACTGAGGCTTCTTCTTCCATCACTGAAGGCTCCTGGGAATGTTAGATCCCCCACAGACTCTGGGAAAGGGGTGAGGGCAGGGTTGTGGGCAGAGGGTAGAAGACTAGTCTCTCAGGCAGTTTCATATGGTGCTTTCCTAGGTCATTTCTACACCACCATCTAGACGCCATGTTGATCTTCCTGCCTTATAGACTCAGGGCATCTGTAAAAGGCAGGAGCTCTGGGAGGCAAGGGATACTTGTGTTCCTTTGTAACCCTTGTCTCTAACTGGAGGCTTTTAGATTCCCCCCAACATTATCCTCAGAAGGACAAGGAAATTAATTCACTCGTATCTGTCCTCCAACTTTTCTTCTCTCATTCTCAGGCTCTAACTGCTTATTTTCTACTTCAACTCCATTGACACAAACTGCCCTTCAGTCCAGTCCTCTCCCTTCCTCACCTCAAGGCTTATGCTAAGACCCTGGGCCCTGGTCTTTCTAGCTTTGGCTCTTGATTTATAAAGCTCAGCTTTCAGGGTTCAAAAAAAACACCTCATCAAAACCCAAAACTCTGAAAATTCAAAGCACTATCTTTAGCCTATCAGTCCTACAATGAATAGCATCAACAAATCTAAATTTTAAAACTCAAAGCCAAGCAGTGATTTACTTGATCTAGAGTAGTCTATCTTCCCCCTGAAATATTGGATGTCTCAAGGGTGACAGGGAAATGAGCAATAATTAAGGGTTTAAAAGGAAAGACAATACATTGATTAAATATTTTCAAGATACTCTAACTGCAGTCATTTCTTGTTAGTAAATCTTTCCACATTCAACCTTTCCCCACAAAGCATCTTTGTCTTTATGTCTTTACTGTTTCAAAGAATGTAGGAGCTAATGTTTGTCTAGATTCTGTTTTGATCCCCGCTTCTCCACAGAGTTCAATCAGCAATAGCAGTCAGAGTTTTTGCAGGGAACAGAGATAAGCCTTGAAATGACCTTGAATTACTAGAGGGTCCACAAGCAGCATTTTTTTTGGTAAAATCTAGAGAAAGTGAAGGGTGCCGCTCTGACCCCAATCCCATCACCTCCCAGCCTTAGTTACTGTTTTGTCTCTGGCAACAGGAAGCCAAAAGGCAGCACTGGCTGAGCAGAGGCCACTTACTTCTATGTAACCCAAGTTATGAGTTGACTTTCCAGCCAGACTTTGGAATCTGGTTTCTTTCTCTGAAACACAACTTGTCCAAATCAGTGAATTAATGATGTGACTTGTAGCTGCCAGAATCACCCTTGCCTTTCCAAGAAGGGTCTTGGTTCTTTCAAATATTTAGATTTCAAGAAATCAGCTTTAAAGTTGCTTACGCTGCTCATCCTTCTCTTTTTTCTCTTGGTTGTCTCCGTATACTGTTCCTCAGTAGGTGCATTAATTCTGTTAGAGAAATCCCATTATTGGCAACATCCAATTTCCAATATGGCAGAGTAAGCATGGAGTAGCAATGGCCAAGGGATGGGCATGTGAGGAAAGCTTCAGGTAGCCTCCCAGGGTCCTATCATTCTAGTAGGGTATGAATGAAGTAACTGAGAGTTCCTTAGACTCTCAATGGGGCTACAGAATTGGAGAAAGGACTGATGGATAGGAAAATGTCTGAAGTCCCAAGAAGGAAGCTGAAGAAGGCAAGAATCTTTTGATAGAGGCTTTGGCTGAGAGCGCCAGCAAGACATCACAAAGATTAGACCTGATCAGTCCTATCTGAATGGATGTCAGATCTTGATGCTTAGAGCTTCGTGGATCCAATTTTGGCAGAACAGATGAACAAGGAAAGAGGCCAGCTGCCTGAAAGTCATGCATAATATGATGCCTCAGCTGCAAACTGGCAAGGGTTAGAAGCTAAAACATCATATAATATTCCCTCCACAGACTTACTTATCCTCAGATAGAAGGTGAGATGCAGCAGGGTAAACCTTAAAAAGAATGAATTCTTACCCAGGTGGTCTCGAATTTGAATGGGATAAGCACTGAGAAAGGTATACTTTAATTTGGATTTATAAAAATCACTGAATAAGAATGGAGTGGACTAGAACGTGATAAAATATATCTTTTGCTATAGACAGATGGGCAGTTTATAAAGTTGGTTTCACTGATTCAAAAAAGTTATTTTTTTTTTCAAATTTGAGTTTTTATACTTACCCACTGTATTCGTTTATTACTTTAATCAATCCTGTAAGGAAATTAGGCTCTGAGAGATCAAATACTTTGCTCAAGGTCATAGTTAGTAATTAGCAGAGCCAAGACTTTAATTTATCTGAAATCAAAGCTTGTGATTCTAACTACTGTGCCTATACCTCAGAGTTATATGGCTATTATTTTTAGACCCTGTGTTGTTTTTCATCTGTATGAGGGTGTGGCCTGAAAAATAAGAGCTATTAACTATAGCCTGTTGTAAATGTCCTTTATTTGCCTTTGTTCTTAGTTCTTGTTTTTTCTTATCCCCCACTTCTTTAATCTTTCTGATTTTGTACCCTTTATCATGCTAATCCTCTATTTTGTCCTTTTTTTTTTTTTTTACCACTCCACTGAGCCCCCAAGGGTGATGATCAGTTCCTCTCAAAGCCTTCTATGCCTACAACAAGCTGTATGGCCCTCAGACCATATCACATGGAGCCACCTGGCCTAGCATCTTCCCAAATTTCAAGCAGGAAGCAGAACATGAAGACCACACTGCCATTGGATTTAGAAGCCTCCAAATTAAGAGTTCATTGTGTTTGAGAGGTCCAGGAGGATTGAATTTCAGATGAATGGAATAATCATCTTCCAGAGAAGTAAATTTACTTGGCAGGTTTCCACTAAAATGGATTTTAAAAAATGTCAGATGGAACTAAAACATTTAAGACATATGGTGCATTAACTAAATGTTTAAACATTTGCCTTTAGCTGCGTGAACATATCATTGATGAGATGAGCTCAGTGAGCTATGCTGAACATCTTTGACGGAATCACTGTCCAGTAGAGAGCTCTGTTTCTTGAATCTATTTAATATAAACCATCCCCAGATGCTTACAACAGATACCAAATATGTGTTATAATTTCACTGCTGAATGCAAATGCACATAAAAATGAAAGATCCAAAATGAGAAAATCTATCTGTAATCTCAGTCATTACCTTTTAGTTGAAATCGCTTCTCTATGAGAAGGGTGCAAAGAAGAGTATCATTAGGCATGAAGCAGTGAAAGTTCTGGGGTGCCATCATCCCATTCTACTGTCTTCCAAAAAATCCCTTAATACTTTACTGCAGAGTCAGCTTACATGCAGCAAGTGTGGGAGTGCACCCCCTCACCCCGTGTCCATAGCAGACATTGTTAATCAGACACAACACTTAATTTTCCTGCTGAGCCTGCACTTGGCCTGAGACTTTTTCTCCACCCAGCACTCCAGGCAACCACTATCAATTGATCCAAGTTGGCACTTAAAACGAAATTTATCTGCAGTCTCCAGACACAGAACAATGCTGGAGAGGTGGAGTGTTTCTAAATCTGATGTACCTAACAGATGTGATAATTGTGGGTCCTAGGCCATTGGATACTGTTGGGGTGCCTTGGGTTCTGGAAAAATCCACCAGCAATAGGACTAGCGTCTATCTAATTGTATAAAGGGCCAGTATTCTGTCTTCTAGGCAGACTGATTCCACACATACCTGTAGCCTTTCCTCCTTCACACTCCGTTTCAGATCCTCAAGCTGAGAATTCTAAGCCCATTTGAAATAGAATGAGTCATGAACTACCAGAGAACCTGAAACTAAGGTAATCATTTAAATTCTGGATACCACAGAGAACTTCCTACAGTAAAGGTACATGTATGTTGATGGGCAGATGGAGTGGAACTTGTTTTTAAGATGTGATCTCATATGCGTTCACATTTCCTATGTTGGCTGTAAATAATAACAGCTACTATTTATTTATCTGACAAGGTATTAAGCACCAAAGGACATGCACTTTCTTTGTAAAAAATTAGTTTATTTATTTTAATTGGAAGAAAATTGCTTTACAATGCTGTGATGGTTTTTGCCATACATCAGCATAAATTAGCCACAGGTATACATGTGTTTCCCCCCCCCAGTCCTGAACCCCACCTTCTACCTCCCTCCCCACCCCATCCCTCTGGGTTGTTCCAGAGCACCAGCTTTGGGTCCCCTGCTTCATGCATTGAACTTGCACTGGTCATCTGTTTTACATATGGTAATGTACATGTTTCAGTGCTATTTTCTCAAATCATCCCACCCTCACCTTCTCCCACTGAGTTCAAAAGTCTGTTCTTTATGTCTCTGTCTCCTTTGCTTCCCTGTATGTAGGATCATCAGTACCATCTTTCTAAATTCCATATATATGTGTTAATATACAGTATTTGTCTTTCTCTATGTGACTTACTTCACTCTGTATAATGGGCTCCAGGTTCATCCACCTCATTAGAACTGACTCAAATGATTCCTTTTTATAGTTGAGTAATATACCACAACTTCCTTATGCATTCATCTGCCGATGAACATCTAGGTTGCTTCCATGCCCTAGCTATTGTAAATAGTGCTGCAGTGAACACTGGGGTACATGTGACGCTTTCAGTTCCGGTTTCCTCAAGGTAAATGCCCAGCAGTGGGATTGCTGGGTCAACTGACAGTTCTTTCTTCAGTTTTTAAGGAATCTCCACACTGTTCTCCATAGTGGCTGTACCAGTTTGCATTCCCCCCAACAGTGTAAGAGGGTTTGCTTTTCTCCATACCCTTTCCAGCATTTATTGTTTGTAGACTTTTTGATGATGGCCATTCTGACCGGTGTGAGGTGATACCTCATTGTGGTTTTGATTTGCATTTCTCTAATAATGAGTGATGTTGAGCATCTTTTCATGTGTTTATTAGCCATCTGCATGTCTTCTTTGAAGAAATGTCTGTTTCCCACTTTTTGATTGGATTGTTTGTTTTTCTGGTATTGAGCTGCATGAGCTGCTTTTATATTTTAGAAATTAATTCTTTGTCAGTTGTTTCATTTGCTATTATTTTTCCCATTCTGAGGGTTAGGACATGCAGTTTCATTTAATCTTTATATTATCTCTCTAAATACAACATCCCCATTTTATCACTGATGAAACTGAGGCCTATGATGCTGGGGATCTTAATCTAAGATCATACAGACTGTATATGTCTGTGTTGAACACAGTCTTGATGGAAACAGATGGCTAATTCTAAAAGATAATTGAAGACAGTTTAATGAAAGAACTTTTTACAGAGATGAGGATAGGATTTCTGAGAAATCTGTATGCAGATCAAGAAGCAACAGTTAGAACCAGACATGGAACCACAGACTGGTTCCAAATTGGAAAAGGAGTACGTCAAGGCTATATATTGTCACCCTGCTTATTTAACTTATATGCAAAGTACATCATGACAAATGCTAGACTGGAGAAAGCACAAACTGGCATTAATATTGCTGGGAGAAGTATCAATAACTCCAGATACACAGATGACACCACCCTTATGGCAGAAAGCAGAGAGGAACTAAAGAGCCTCTTGATGAAAGTGAAAGAGGAGAGTGAAAAAGCTGGCTTAAAACTCAACATTCAAAAAACTAAGATCATGGCATCTGGTCTCATCACTTCATGGCAAATAGATGGGGAAACAATGGAAACAGTGAGAGACTTTATTTTCTTGGGCTCCAAAATCACTGCAGATGGTGATTGCAGCCATGAAATTAAAAGATGCTTGCTCCTTGGAAGAAAAGTTATGACCAACCTAGACAGCATACTAAAAAGCAGAGACATTACTTTGCCGACAAAGGTCTGTCTCGTCAAAGCTATGGTTTTTTCAGTAGTCATGTATGGATGTGAGAGTTGCATTATAAAGAAAGCTGAGTGCTGAAGAATTAATGCTTTTGAACTGTGGTGTTGGAGAAGACTCTTGAGAGTCCCTTGGACTGCAAGGAGATCAAACCAGTCAATCCTAAAGGAAATCAGTCCTGAATATTCATTGAAAGGACTGATGTTGAAGCTGAAACTCCAATACTTTGGCAACCTGATGCGAAGAACTGACTCATTTGAAAAGACCCTGATGCTGGAAAAGGTTGAAGGCAAGAGGAAAAGGGGATGACAGAGGATGAGATGGTTGGATGGCATCACCAACTCAATGGACATGAGTTTGAGTAAACTCTGGGAGTTGGTGATGGACAGGGAATCCTGGCGTGCTATAGTCCATGTGATCTCAGAGTGTCGGACATGACTGAGCAACTGAACTGAATTGGATAGGATTGAGGGAACCGATGCAGAATGATTTTAAAGCCTCCAAAGATGGGCAATGATTGAATCCTTTTTACTACTCTAGACATCATGTTGCTGAAAAAGCAAAAACTTGAGTGAGAGATCCCTGAATATGCTGGTGCCTTAAGGGGAGTAAGTTCCTTACTGTCCAAACCAACCATGTCTTGGCTGGCTGCAAAGGATACAGGAGAGGACAGAACCTGTGTCTCCAGATTGGTCCGATCTAACAGAAAGCTAGAGCTGAAGGAACTCAGACCTCCACAGAATCAGCACAAAGCAGAAAGAGAATCTGAGGGGCAATGAGAAAAATGAGCTGACTTGTGGACCAGCAGTGAAATATAGTATTGCTCAAAAAAAAAAAAAAAAAAAAAGAAATATAGTATTACTCTGAGCCCATTCTCATAACTCCTACTGTATATTTCACCCCTTGCCTGAGGTTTAGGAGGTCTCGATCTAGAGGTTCCAGCCAGAGAAGAGAGAAAGACAACTTAACCATCCTGAGCAAACCATGGTAGTACATGCTGTCCTTGGCACATAACAAGTGTTCCATGAATGCTACTTATGATTATTTCTTCCTCTTCCTTTTTCCTCCTTTTGTCTGATTCCCTCTTTTTGTGCCTTAATTACTTGACCAGAGAGTTGGTACTCAGTGCACAGGAAACTGATTTGTAATTTCCAATGCTTTGCTTATAGTGTTTAATTTATAATGAGATGTGAGTGTGTTAGTGTTAGTCAGTCAGTCGTGTCCAACTCTTTGCGACCCCATGGACTGTAAGTCTGCCAGGCTCCTCTGTCCATGGGATTTCCCAGGCAAGAATACTGGGGTGGGTTGCCATTCTCTTCTCTAGGGGATCTTCCTGACCTAGGGATCGAACCTGGGTCTCCGACATTGCAGGCAGATTCTTTACAGTCCGAGCCACCAGGAAATGTGAGGTGGGTATTCATCCCCAATTTCCAGAAGAGGAAATTCAACTTCACTGTTGTGAAAGCCAGTATTCTTCTTCAATGTGAAGTTTCCTGTAGCAAGTCAGCAGTAACATACTCTCAGAGGATGAAAAAAGAAAGAAGATGACTGTTGGAAAAACAACAACAACAACAACAAAATGATAGCTATTTTAATAATTGTTAAATTTACCCAAGATTTATCAAGGCATAGATAACTTAAATTAAATCACAGGAGGTTCTTGGGCCATCACCCCTTCTACATCTCTCTCTGTCTCTCTCTTCCTCAGTCTTTCCTCCTCCTGCTGAGTCACTTCAGTCATGTCCAACTCTTTGTGACCCTGTGGACTGTAACCTGCCAGGCTCCTCTGTCCATGGGATTCTCCAGGCAAGAATACTGTAGTGGGTTGCCATGCCCTCCTCCAGGGGATCTTCCCAATCGAGGACCGGAACCTGTGTCTCATGTCTCCTGCATTCACAGATGGGTTCTTTAGCACTAGCGCCACCTCTACATTTTTACCTTAATCCCATCACCTTCCATTTACCTACCACCTTTCCTCATGCTTTCTTCTCCTTTTACTTCTGTTCCTGCCCTTTCACTAGTGTTGATGAGCTGCATCTTAGGGATGATGCTTGCAAGCTCTAAATTCAAACTGTCTAGATTCAAGTCCTACTTCTGTCATTGTTAAGAATGTGACCTTGTGTAAGTTATTTCATCTCTTTGAGTCTCAGTTTCCTTATATGTAAAATAGGATAATAAAAGTATTCATAATGGAAAAATTAATAATGAATATTAAGGGCTTAGTATCATAATTATTATTTCTCTCTCTTCCTTTGTCTAACTTTCCTTTCCACATTTTCCCCAAAGTTTTAGTCTTCAGTATCAAATCTTTGCTGACTTGTAAATTCATAAAAACGCCAAAGACTGGTGAATTTTATGACTCAGATTGTAGAAGAAAAATGCAATGAGGGAGTTAGCAGCATTGGAAATGTGGTAAGGAATGCTTACAAATGAGAAGTTGCTTGTTCATGTGTGTTTTGAAAATGTGTGTTTTTGTGGTTTGAGAGACTTCTTGAAGGCAGTGTCCCTGTTGCATTCAGTTGAAAGATGACAGCAACCGCCACCTCCAGGAATAGCAGGTATTACTGGAGAAGCATCCTTTCAGATGGGAGCTGCAGAGACCCACGGGTTGACAGAAGAGTTGCGTAATTGCTCAGTATTTAACTCTCCCTGGAATGGCTTAAAGAGGGAGCTATGTGCGAAGTGAACTTGTGGATAAATAACTCTGGCACAGAGCTCTGCACCATCTGCAGACGTTGCAGAAATGAGCAGGGGAAGCCAACGAGCTGTGAGTGACAGAGATTAATCTTCAAAGTCACAAAGGCATGTAGTTCTCTTTGGAATTCAGGCAACACTGGAGAGCGTCACAGCCCCAGAACATTTCTTTGAGGCAATGAAGACATTTATCAGCCATAACTTTCAGGTGACTGCGTGTCCTAGAATCCTTGATACTGTAGAATCAAAAGAACCCAGAAGAAAGACACTTCCTTTTAAAAGCAGGAGAAGTAGGAAAATGATTATGTTCAATTCTTCACTTAAAACGACTCACCGTGGTGCCTTAGAGGAAGTTGACCTACCACATCCAAAGGGCTGGGAAGGACACAGAGAGGTCACCACACCCTACAGGCTGCTCTTCTTTCCAGCTGGCATATGGATTCCCCATTTGGGATGTTTGGGAATTATACTTTTTGGAATATTCACTTGTTGATCAAAATGTGTTTTTAGAAAACACATTTATAATTATAAAATAGTTCTGTTGAAAAATGCTTTAAAAATAAAATTCTAAAAATGAGAATACCACATATCCATTTACATTTAACAAAATAAAAAAATTTTATTATGTTGATTATATGAAACATTAAAAATGATATACACAGAGTAACTGCTTGATATACTTCCCATACACTAATCAATTTCTTGGTATTAACTGCTTCTAATACCATTTTTCTGGGGTTCTCAAAAATGTATTTTCTTTTTCAACTTAGTCTCATTGAAAAATTTTTTTCATAAAATTGCCTGTGGTCTTTTTAAAAATATAGTTTATAGCTAATAAAATGTAAATTATTGGCATATTTAATCAACTAATCTGTGGCCCATAGTATTTTTAGTTGAGAAAATACTCTTTTCAGATACAGAAGTACATAGTAAGCTAGGAGAAAATACTGCTAATGAAGTATATCCTCAATTCTGTTTTTAAAATAAAAATGTGTAATATGTCAGCCCAAATATTTTCATGAATACTCCTTTTTGCCTCCATTCAGAATATTTCTTTGAAAGATATTTTAATCAAAGTATTTCAGTGGTGCTTATGAATGCTTCTCTGAACTCAGATGCTGCAAAATCATAGGTATTGTTACTTTAACTCCATTCCAGTTTGGAATATAAATTTATCCAGAAAAATAGGAGTTACAACAAGAGTCTCACTACAAGTTGAAACATTCCAAAACTACATTATAGAATTTTAAATTTAAATATTTTACACAGCAAGAGGATTCATCCTTTTATTTGTTCACGTCTCACTACAAGTTGAAACATTCCAAAACTACATTATAGAATTTTAAATTTAAATATTTTACACAGCAAGAGGATTCATCCTTTTATTTGTTCATGTCTTGCTGATATTCACAGATATTTAAAAGATAACTTTAGTGATGTTTCATTAAATCATGACTTTCTGGAAAACCTACACCAAATATCTGTTAGGTTTTGAAATCATTGCTGATGTTTTCTCAGCAGATTAGCACTTTACAGTTTCACATGGTCACAGATATCATTATGGCTCCCCAGTTAGACAAAAATGCTAGCACACATTTTGTGCAAGTAATGTGTTCATCAACTTTCTTAAGAAGTTTAGTACTTAAATTTTCATTAAACATGTGATTTCTTTCCCCTAGAATTCACTGCTGCTAAAGAGTTATTCAAATATTTTTAAAGTTACCAAATAATAATATAACTAAAAAGTTATAGATTTAGAGCATATGATAAATAATAAAACCACTGTAGTATGAATTATTCTCTACATACTCTATGGGAGGACTTTCAGTCTCTATTTCCCATATGTTTTACATTCACCTAACCCGCAGATCTCAGGTTTCCCCTGCCCCTGTGCCCTGGTACTCTGGTGGCTTCATGGATCTTGCTTGTAGCGCTGGCCATGGCACCATTTGCACGTGTGCTCATTGACTTGGAAGGGGCGGTAGTATTAAACACTTCTGTCACTAACACCACCAAAGACTGAAGGGGCTTGCTTCCCAAGCCTAGTGTAGAAGATCACTTTATTTCCTTCCAAGAAAGGTATTATTACACTGCATCTAGAAAGAAATAAGAAAGAAAGGTCATCTCTAGTTGGTTTCCAAATACAACCAGCTATTAAGTTGAGAACTCTCTTTATGGCATGTGCAGTTCACATATGGACTAGCTGAAGCCATGGCAGAAGCTAATTGTTAAAGTGGAAAGCCTAGAAAATTCAGAACGTTTTAATACAATTATTAATAATAATACTTTTATGAAAAACCTGAAACACATGCTTAAACAGATTGAGTGCCAGGACACTAGACATAATTATAGTTTGAGGCAAACCTGGATATTTGCGTCCCCTACTTGGCATTTAAGAGGCCAATATTCAGACCATTCTGGACCAAATTCTGGCTGTGTCAATTAATAGCTGCATGACTATAAGCAGATATCTACCCTCAACCTTCTCATTAGCAAGTTGAGAACTAAACTTCCTGCCTTACTGGGCTGTTGTAAGAATGCATGGAAAGTGTCCAGAGCAAGGACCAGGTACACAAAGCAGCTGCTCACTGCTTGAAACAGAGTTGTTATCACCATGCTCCTCTTGTGTTGTGCTGTGTTAAGTCGCTTCAGTCATGTCCAACTCTTTGCGACCCTGTGAACTGTAGCTTCCCAGGTTCCTCCGTCCATTGGGATTCTCCAGGCAAGAATACTGGGATGAGTTGCTGTGCCCTCCTCCAGGGGATCTTCCTGACCCAGGGAGCAAACCCTGTCTCTTGTGTCTCCTGCATTGGCAGGTGGGTTCTTTACCACCTGGGAAACCCATGCCCTCTTACCAATGACTTACTGGGTACAAATGTCATGGGATGATTGTTATCCAGGTTGATTTTTCCTGTGAAATATGAAGCAGGATCAGAAAGAATCAGGAAGAACAGAAAAAGGAAGAAAAGAAGGTGGTTGAGTGATGTAACAGCCCTGCAGTATTGGTAAGGTGGTTTAGATTTGTGTTCTTATTCCTTCAAAATAAGAACAGAAACACTGTTTATCAAGGCCTCTCTAAGCCCAACCCTCGAGTAAATATTTACTCCTTTTCATAATGTCACTGGCATGCTGCAGTCCATGGATTCACAACGAGTTGGCCATGACTTAGTGACTGAACAACAAATCAGTGTCACTGGTGCTTTCCCTATAACTGCCATATGGGGCACTGTTATTATTATCTCCATTTTACAGATAGGGAAACTGAGGCTTCAAGAGTTTAGATAACAAAGGACTTTCCTGGTGGTCCAGTGGTTAAGGATCTGCCTTCCAATGCAGGATATGCTGGTTCGATCCCTGGTTGAGAAATAGGATCCCACATGCTGAGGAGGAACTAAGTCTGCCCACAGTATCTGCTGAGCCTGTGTGCCACAACTAGAGAGAAGCCCATGCATCGTGAGGAAGATCCCCCATGCTGCAACTAAGATACAACACAGCCAAGAGTAAATAGGTATTAAAAAACAGTTTAGAGAACAAGAGCTAACACAGAATGTGAAAAGTGAAAGTGATAGTCGCTCAGTCGTGTCCAACCCTCTGCAACCCATGGACTGTAGCCAACCAGGCTCCTCTGTCCATGGAATTCTCCAGGCAAGAATACTGGAGTGGGTTGCCACTCCTTTAGATATAAAACCCATGCTCCTAAGTCTATGCTTTTTAATCTACATTACTTCTCAGAAGTTACAAGGGCCCCTAGCGCACTCACATCTGGAGTGTCCTACCTATAGTTATGTCCAGCAACACTAAGTAGTATTTTATGGGAAGATTAGAAAATTAGAAATCCTTAAAAGATGGTTCATCTCTAAATTTATCTAAATGGTTTTCAGATGTATTTGTAATTGTTAGCTATTGGCAAATAGCAAGTTTTATAATGTCTCATCCAATAAGTATAAACTATTAATAGTCTATGTTGCAGTAACACATAACCTCCACATATCAGCTGTTATGGTAGCAAAAGATTATTTCTTGGTCATATTACCTGTCAATTGCAAATCCTTAAGGTAGGAACTCAGGAAATGGGATTGATAAGATAGTCACTGTCGGTTACCAGCCAAAAGGAAGAGAACTCTTGAGGATCTCATGTTGATGATCCAGTTTAGAAGTGATACACTCACATCCCCAGAAAACTCACTGGGCAGAACTAGCTGCATGGCCTCAAGCACAAAGGACCTAAGGAGTACAATTCTTCCATGTGTATGGGAAAGGAGAAATGAAAATATTTGGCAAAAGCAACAATTGTTGATACAAAGGAATCATTGATTCCTACAAACGTTGTAAATTATTATTTTCTCTTAATTTTTGTAAAATGTTCCATTTCAAGCTTCATGTGGTTCCCTCTACTCAATGTATTCTATTATTAGGTAAAGAAATCCTTGTTCACATATTTTAACAAAATTTCCACCTTATTTCCAATGGAAGAACATCAGGTTGAAGAGTTACTTCTGTCTTTTTGAAGAAGTTCTATTAAAAAAAAATGACATCAACTCCTACCTAAGGGGGATTCCTTAAGGAAATGTGTCATTTTCTTGTCTGGAAGTCAATGAGCTCAAAGAAAAATAAGAGTAGGGCTGAAAGGATGTGGAATAAAAGATCCAGTTAATGCCTGAAAGATGCCAAATTGGAAAGTGTTACTGTTCCTTGTATCATCCATCACTGCAAATGGCTCAGCAGGAAAAAAGACCATCTCAAGCTGGCAGTCTTGCCATGGAAATAGATCATTTCAATACGGGTGGCAGAACTGCGGAGCTCAACATGGCCAGTGACATTCCATCAACTAGTGATGAACGAAGAAAGGTAAGAACTGAGTGAATGAAAATTCAATCAAGTCCAATCAAAATAGTGTTCAATAAATCTGGGAAATACTCTTGTATTGGATTTTTTTTTTGGTCCCTAAATATTAATCAGCTATAAATTACTTTCAAGTTATCCATTCAGCTTTTTAAAATGGATTGGGCTTTTCATAGAAATCTGTATTCAAAGGTAAAGATGGAATTTAATGTCCTTAGCTTAGATGTACTTCAAAAAGTGAGTGGTCTTTTTGGCTGCATTCTTAGCACATAATGAGGAATGAGAGTGCAGGAGACATTTCAAATGCATGGAGCTGGAGACATGCAGTGTAGAGACTGGGAACAAACTCAAATTTCAGGGCCTTCAACACCACCCACAGATAATTCTTCATTGTTTCTTTATTAAACTCCTATTTGGTGTTCAAGAAGAAGTAGGATAATTCAATTCCAAATATAATTATTGAACACCTATGAATGTGCCTGAAAGTTCTTTGCATACTTCAGTGAACCACATGAGGGGAGAAGTACAATTATTGTTGTAACGGCACCACACTTGAAACTGCAAAGGCAGTGCAGGTCAACAGAGCAGGCAATGAAGAGAAAAGTGACAAAATAATCAGCCGTTAGATTGAAGTATTGATCAAGGTTTATGTTTTGCAGAGTAACTGTAAGTCCAAAGTAAGTATTGGTTAAAAATTAGTTGATGTCTATGTCAAAGCACATTTAAAATATTATAAAGAAAACATTTAAATCTCGTTTTATACCTGTGTAATTCTAATCTGTAAAATATTAATACTTTATCCCATCAGCTGATTAGTTAAGAAGATTCTTTATGTGATGTTAAGTTGGCATTCATTTGCAGCCACATGAATGGACCTAGAGATTATCATACTAAGTGGAGTAAGTCAGACAGAAAAAGACAAATATCATATGATATCACTTACATGTGGCATCTAAAGTATGATATAAATGAATTTATTTACAAAACAGAAATAGATTCACAGACATAGAAAACAAACTTACGGCTACTAAGGGGAAAGGGGGTGTGGCAGGGATAAATTAGAAGTTTGGGACTAGCAGGTACAAATTACTATATATAAAATAGATAAACAAAAAGGTCCTACTGTATAGCACATGAGAACTATATTCAATATCTTATAATGACTATAATGGAAAAGAATATGAAAAGAATATATGTGTATATGTGTGTGTTATATAATCACTTTGCTGTATACACCTGAAACTACCATAACACTGTCAATCAATTGTACTTCAAAAAATAAATTGTCAGCATATTTAGTTATCATTCAATACATAGACATGATTGTGGGTGATTAGCACTTCACAGCTAATAGGTTTTTTTGAGACTTACAGCAATATCAGATGCTCTTAAAAAAATATTTTAATGAAAATTAAAAATTTTCACCTTAAAATCTGTAAATTCCCCAAATTATTATTGATATAACAATGGTACATTAACTATAAAAGAAACTTAATAACCTTACAGTATTAGTTGAAAATATATGATTTCAGCTAATTGATATAATTATATTAATATATGACAAAATATAGTTTAAGAAGGAAGAATTACTGGAGATAAAGATGACCATTAATCAATGATAAATCATTCAATTTACCAGGATGTAATAATTCTAAATTTGTATAAACCCAGTAACCTCAAATATATCCAAAAAAATTAATAGGTCTATAAGAAGGAAGTGGCAATTTCACAGTGTCTGAAATTTTAGTGTTTTCTCTCAATTGACACAACAAGCATATAAAAAAAAAATCAGTAAGGGTGTTGAAGACTGAATGAAACCTGCTAGAGATTTATAAATCACTGTATCCAACAACTGCAGAATACATGTTACTTCTAATTAAACGTAAAAGATTGATGAAATTTTCCATGGTGAAGCCACAAAATTAGTCTCAACAGATTTCCAAGGATGGGTTATCAGTGGCAAAGATTAGTTAGATGGTTACTAACTATGCTTCCTCTTCCTGCATCCACCACATTTCAGTCTCCTTGCACCTAGATGGGAATATGGGATTAGTTCTGGTCAAAGGAAAGTAGGTGAAAGTGATAATGCTATTTTTAAACCTGACCACTGACTATATCCTATGTGATCTCTAACCACTCTCTCTCTGCACTCATCAGCTAGCTCAGTGCAGCAGGGTGTTCAGTGAGGCCCTGGGGGACAAAGCACCTAGGTACATCTAGGCTACATAGATGTAGCCTGGATACCTGAGTTATTATTTGGAGGGGAGCCACTCAGGAAAGTCCACTGAACAGTAGCCTGATGTGAGAAACTTGTTTGTGTGTCAGGCCACTGAGATTTTAAAGGTTCTCATTCTGCCAAGTAGTTGACTAAAATGGTATTGTGCAAATTGCATTCTCTGACAAAACTGCAATTAGGTTAAAAACTTAGCATAAATAATAATGAGAAGAAAAGCTATAACCTCAGAAGTTTCAAAACACATTTTATAAACAACTCAGGTACAAGAATAAATAACGATGAAAATTAGAATGTACTCAAAGCTGCATAATAATTTAAACACCAATTATCTGGATGTGTATGAATAGCTTAAACAGTATTTATAGGGAAAATATTGCCTTAAGTATTAACATTAAAAATAATGAGGGCTCCAGAAATAAATCCATACACCTATGGTCAATTGATCTATGACAAAGGAGGCAAGAAATACAATGGAGAAAAGACAATCTTTTTTACAAGTGGTGCTAGGAAAATTGGACAGCTGCATGTAAAACAATGAAATTAACAATAGAACACCTCACACCGTATGAAAAAATAAACTCAAAATGAGTGAAAGATGCAAATATAAAACATAATTCTACCATTTTACTTTCCTACCAGCACTTCATGAGGATTCCAATTTCTCTACATTCTCACCAACATCTGTTGTTTCTTTCTTTTTTTTTTTTTTATAACAGCCAGAGTAAGTTTGAAGTGGTATCTCTGTGGTATCCTGGATGGGGAAGATTCCCTGAAGAAGGGGATGGCAACCCACTCCAGTATCTTGCCTAGAGAATTCCATGGACAGAGAAACCTGGCAAGCGACAGACCATGGGGTGGCAAAGAGTTAGACACAACTAAGTGACTAACACACACACACAATTTAAATCTTTTTTTTTTTTTTAATGTGGACCATTGTTAAACTCTTTATTGAATTTGTTACACCATTGTTTCTGTTTTATATTTTAGTCTTTCAGTCTCAGGCATGTGGGATCTTAGCTCCCTGACCAGGGATTGAACCCACACCCTCTGCATTGGAAGGCTTAAGTCTTAACCTCTGGATGGCCAGGGAAGTCCTTGTGTACACTGTTTAATGTGAGGCGGTGTTCCCAGCACTGCCGGCCAGGGCTCTGGCCCTCCTCACAAAGCTGCAATTTTTGGCCTCAACACCCTTAACGCAGATGTGGTATAGAGATACCCAGGGGAGGTGTCTGGAGAAGCTAGAGAAACCAGAAGAAACGGCCCTCCCGTTCCCCAGCAAAAGTACACTTTAAAAGGGAAAGACACTGAAAAAAAACCTGAAGGGAAAAACTATTGCAAAAGGGGAAATCAGGATCCTTAAAACCAAAGTGCTGTACATGCTTAAAACATTAAGTAAAAATATTACATTAAAGACACTGAAGACAGAGTACAAATTTCAGGACGCCTTCATCGGGTCTCCCCGCTTGACTGCAGTGCTTTGGGGCCCGAGTGGCACAGAGCGGGCGCTGGGCTCACCCATCGTGCCAATGGACCAGTCCTGTCCACGCTCCTCAAACGGGCAATCGGGGGCTGGTTGCCCAGTCTAGACTAGAGAGCAGGTGGGGCGTCCTTCGGTCCATCCTCGGGGTGCTCAGGGGCACTGGCTGAGACTCCGCATCTCCCCTACAATGTCCCCGGCTCCCTGCCCTGTGGTCTCCCTTAAAATCTAACGCCCCCTCCTCCATTCAGTGTCAATGGGATAGCCCCGGGAATGGGTGTGGGGGAAAGCCTGATCAAGGCGCACTAGCAGCTGCTCCCCGCAGGCCTGTTGGAGCAGGGTCACGGGGCTTTTCCTCCCCCAGCCCACGGGCCCTGTGGGCGCAGCTGCACTTGGTCTCACTGATGCACAGCTCCAGGAGGCTCTTGCTGGCCGGCTTGGCGACCCTGTGTTTGGGCGCTCAGTGGCTCTGGAGCCAGCCCGTGAGGTCCTTGCGCATGGACTTGGGCCACAGCGTGAGTCTGGTGCGGCCAGGCTGGCTCTGGCACCCGAGAAGGCTGACCGGAGCGATGCCACGCATCTCCATCACCGCCCCCCGCGCCGTCACGCCCTTGACCAGCAGTCTGGCCAGCCAGGACGGCAGCTCAGGGGGCGTGGCCACCCGCAGGTGCGGCAGGCAGGTCACGCGCTCTACATGTGCAGCCCGAGGAGGGCGAGGACGCCGCGGGCGGCTCCCCGTAGGTCCCGGTGAGCACGCCCGGCTCGCGCACTAGCTGGACGCCCCTCTCCAGCGCGGTCCAAGAGTGGAAGGGCAGCTCGGGGGCCCCAAAATGCGGGAAGAACTCCCAGCCCTGGCGCCGGGCCAGAGGCCACCAGGTGAGCCGCTCAAGTCCTGTCCGCCGGTCCTCCGGGCAGGGCAGCCAGAGTTGAAGATGGCGTCGCTGGTCAGGTCGCCCAGCAGCACCAGATCCCCAAAATTCAGGGACAGTGTCAGCTCCTCTGGTCACACACATGCAGGATCCAGGTAATCCTGAGCTCCTTAGGGTTCTGCTAGAAGCCGGGAACTTGGTGTCTGTGTGGTAGCGTCCCCTTCCTCGAGGTGGAGGTGGGGGCGGCGCTCGCTTATCTGAGGCCCCAGCCACCCTGGGCAGAGAAGGTCGGGGAAGCCCGGACGGGCCCTGCCGCAGGAGCAAGATGGATGGCTGGGCCCTTTGACTCCCGAGGAACCACCCAGAGGGATGCCCAGGCCCTTAGACTCCTGGTGGAGCCCCCAATATGGAGTAGTGGGCAGCTCCTCGGCTTGAAAATACCCAATCCTCATTCTCATTAAGGTCCAACCCATATAATTTTTTATTTCATTGCTCGTGCTTCTGGTGTCATATCTTTTGTATGTGGTAAGACATAGTGATACAATTTCATTCATTTCATCTAGTTGTCTTAGCACCACTTGTTGAAGAGAATATTTTCCCCCATAGAATTGTCTTGGCACCTTTGTTGAAAATGACCATAAATGGATCTACTTGTCAGTTCAATCCTAGTGATCAGTTTGTCTATTCTTTTGCCAGTACCAGACAGTCTTGATTACTATATCTTTGTACTGTATGTTTTGAGATTGGGAAGTGAGAGTACTTTTAAGTTTGTTCTTAATTTTCAAGATTATTTTGTCTTTGCTTAGTCGTTTTCATGTCCATAGGAATATTAGGCTAAGTTTGTTACTTTATGGAAAAAAAAAGATAGCTGAGATTTTGATAGAGATTCCATCAAATTGGTGAATAATTTGGGAAGAATTGCTCTTTTTTTTTTTTGCTATGTTGGGTCTTAGTTACAGCATATGGGATCTTAGTTGTCACATGGAGGATCTAGTTCCCTGACCAGGAAAGGAACCTGGGTCCCCCACATTGAGGATGTGGAGTCTAAACCCCTAGACCACCAGGGAAGTCCTAAGAATTGCTAGCTTAAAATAGTCTTTCATAAACACAGATGTCTTTCTGTATATTTAGGTCTTTAAATTCTTTTGATGCTGTTTTGTAGTTTTTAGTGTATAACTTTAGTTAATTTTATTACTAACAATGTTATTCTTTTTGTGGGGTTGTAAATGGCATCTGGTCCCATCACTCTATGGGAAATAGATGGGGAAACAGTGTCAGACTTTACTTTTTTGGGCTCCAGAATCACTGCTGATGGGTGACTGCAGCCATGAAATTAAAAGACGCTTACTCCTTGGAAGGAAGGTTATGGCCAACCTAGATAGCATGTTTAAAAGCAGAGACATTACTTTGCCAACAAAAATCCATCTAGTCAAGACTATGGTTTTTCCAGTGGTCATGTATGGATGTGAGAGTTGGACGGTGAAGAAAGCTGAGCGCCGCAGAATTGATGCTTTTGAACTGTGGTGTTGGAGAAGACTCTTGAGAGTTTCTTGGACTGCAAGGAGATCCAATCAATCCATCCTAAAAGAGATCAATCCTGGGTGTTCATTGGAAGGTCTGATGTTGAAGCTGAAGCTCCAATACTTTGGCTACCTCATGCGAAGGGTTGACTCATTGGAAAAGACCCTAATGCTGGGTAGGATTGGGGGCGGGAGGAGAAGGGGACGACAGAGGATGAGATGGTTGGATGGCATCACCAACTCGATGAACATGGGTTTGGGTAGACTCCGGGAGTTGGCGATGGACAGAGAGGCCTGGCGTGCTGCAATTCATGGGGTCGCAGAGAGTCGGACACGACTGAGCGACTGAACTGAACTGAACTGAAATGAAATTGTGTTCTTAATTTCATTTTTGCCTTGTATTGCTAGGGTAAAGAAATACAGTTGGTTTTTGTGTATTGATCTTAAATCCTGCAATCTTGCTGAACAAGGTTTATTAATCCTAGTGGTTTTTAAAGTGAATTTCCTTAGGATTCTCTGTATACAGAATGATGCCATCAGTAAGTAAGAAATTTTTAATTTTTCTTTTCAATATGCAAGCCTTTAGAATTTTTTTCTTAATCTATTTTCCTCACTAGAACTCTAGTATTATGTTGAATAGGCATTTTTGTCTTGTTCCTGATCTTAGCATGAAAGGAATCAGTGCTTCACTGTTAATTATAGTGTCAGCCGTGGGTGTTTCATAGGTGTCCTTTATCATATTGAGGAAGTTCTCTTTTCTTGCTCTTGAGTGTCTTTATCATAGATAACAACAATATTGGGTTTTGTCAAATGATTTTTCTACATGTTTGGAGATGAGTTTTTTGGTCTTTTACTCTATTAATTTGGTGCATTACTTTGACTGATTATATTTTATATGTTGAACCAACCTTGTATTCCTGGGATAAATCCCATTTGGTTGGAGTGTGTAATCCTTTTTATATGTGTCTGGACTCGGTTTGCCTCTGTTTTGTTGATAGTTTTTGCAACTGTATTTATAAGGCATATTGATTTATAGTTTTTCTTTTTTTAGTGATTTCTTTGTGTGGTTTTCGCATCAGGGTACTACTGGGCTCAGATGGTGACTTGTGAAGTGTTCCTCTTATTTTTTGAAAAAAATTTATGAGGGATTGTTATTAATTCTTCTGTAAAAATTTGGTAGTATTCACCAGCAAAATTATCTTGGCCCTGGGTTTTTCTTTGTGGGGAATTTTTTGATTACTAATTCAGTCTTTTACTTCCTTAAGCTCTATTTAACTTTATTTTTCTTTTGAGTCAGTGTTATTAGTTTGCATCTTTATAGGATTTCGCTTATTTTGGTAGAATATTTAATTTGTTGGTATACCATTATTCACAGAATTTCCTTATAATTTTGTCAGGTTGATAGGGAGGTCCTCTTTCTTGATTTTAGTAGTTTTAGTCTTTTCTTTTTTCTTTCGTCAGTTTAGCTAAAATTTTCTCAGTTTTGTTGATATTTTCAAAGATCCAACTTTTGTTTTATTGGCCCCCTGGCTGAGTGGGCTGGGAGCACTGGGGGTGTGTGGGGTTGGCAAAGTAGCAATGGCAGTATTTGGGGAGTGAATGAAATAGGTCGAGTGAGTAGGAGCCTTTGGGTGACAGTGAACACGGGGACCTTCAGGGAGTCTGATCCAAGTCATTGGGCAGCTCTGAGTCCTTGGCAGAGGCCCAGAGGCCTGCATCCCAGGGACTAAAGGCCCTTGGACCCTCAGACTTTGGGGCCCTCAGTGGATCTGAGGCTACTGCCTGCTTTCAGTAGACCTCCCCGCAGAGCGGGGTGCTAAGGCCCTAGATTTCGGTGGCAGTGATCTCCTCCAGGCAGATGCAAGGCATTGGTTCCGCCAGGCCCAGGTCCGCAAGTTCCCGGGCCTCCAGCTCCAGACTGAGTTGCTGCAGCTCCTGCTCCAGCTGCCGGTTACGTCGGTACATCTGGATGTAGCTGTGCTGCAGCTGCTTCTGGTAGCGGATCACCTGCTCCTTCTCTTTTAAATTTTTTTTAATTTCCTTTATTTCCACTCTATTCTTTATTATTATTATTTTCCTTTTGACTTTAGGGTAGTTGGCTTTATTGTTTTATATTTTTAAGGTGGAAAGTTATTAATTTGAGGTCTTTCTCTTTTAAAATACAGGTATTTACAATTATAATTTCACTTTAATCACTGCTTTATCTGCATCCTATACATTTTGGTATGTTTTGTTCTCACTTTTATAAACCTCTACATATTTTCTAATTTCTCTTGCAATGTGTTATTTGACCCATTGGTTATTTAGTATTGTGTTGTTTAATTTTCACCTATGTGTAAATTTCCCATATTTGCTTCTGTTATTTATTTTTGTTCCACTGTGGTCTGAGAACATAATTTGTATAATTTCAGTTCTTTTAAATTTACTGAGATTTATGGCCTAACAAATGGTCTGTCCTGAAGAATGTCCCATGTGCAGTTGATGAGAATATATTTTGCTGTTGTGTGTATGTCAGTAAGGCCACCCAGAATGCTGGTTACCTCTGGATGGGAGGAATATGATTGGGGATGGATTCACAGGGTGCTAAGGGGGTTATCATGCTGGATATCTCTAATCTTTGGTGAGTACATGAGCATTTTATTATTTCTCTATTAGATGTACATATATATTTTTATTCACTCATATATTTTACTGTTAAATGTATTCAGCCAGCCATGAGACTGTATTGTGTCAGTCCCATGTTCTGCTTACAGAGAATATGGCTTAAGGACCAGGATAAGCTACAAGCGTTCTGGATTTTTGAGACTATCAGGAAGAAAAATAAATGTTTGCTATGAGCACAAAAGTGGCTTTTGCACTTGCCTTCTCACAGCTAAATGAGATGGTGTTTTTAAAAGGTAGCTTTGAGAAAACAAGTGCATGTTAAAGGAGATACTCAGTGAATTCTTGCAGTAGTGTTAGAATCTGAGCAGACCTTCCTGTCCCCAGGAGGATTTGATGTCAGGTAGCATACGTAAGAGACTTCCCAGCTGGCTGAGTGGTGAAGAATCCACCTGCAATGCAAGAGACGTGAATTTGATCCCTGGGTCAGGAAGATCCCCTGGTGAAAGAAATGGCAACCCACTCCAATATTCTTGCCTGGGAAATCCCATGGGCAGAGGAGCCTGATGGGCTACAGAGTCAGGCGTGACTTAGTGACTGCGCAGCAGCAGCAGCATGTGTAAAGCTGTGTCACTCTGTAAGTTCCTCTGCAGGTACAAAATGATAGCCAATGCTTGATGTTAGAGTTTTATATTTAGATCGATCATCCTACCTTTCAGTTGTCTGTACGCAAGTGATGTGGACACGTTGTAGGTTTATAGAAGGTTTTCAGAAGCAACCAAAACATAGATACAGGCAAGAGAGGTTGGCTGTGTGACCGAGAGAGTGTGGGCTTTTACATCCTGGGCAAATCAAGAACTTAATGCTGAGAAAATTGATGTCATAAGAAAAGATGATATCCTGAAGTGACTTTTGCAGTGTGAAAAGAATTGAGATAACATAGGGCATTAAATGAAATTTCTGAATAAATATCTAAATGGCCCAGAGAGTTAAATTAATGTCAGATGCCTGTGCATTTTGTTTCTAGAAGCCGTCTCCATTCACAATTCTTTTGACTGCTATGATCAAAGGAAAGATCCTTTGACACGCCAAGAAAAGTTTAATACAGGCACAGCTTAAGAAATATTAATGAGTTACTGGACTAGTAAGTGTGAAAGTAAAGGCTACAGTCAGGCTTCAGCACAGAGCTGAACATTTTTCTTACAAATAACACAGACAGAAAAAAATTCTCTGAAAAAAAAAATGTGAATCAGGAAAAGAGAGTAACTGATACGGAGGTTGATTTCTAATTATAGTGCCACAAATTAGACAAGAAATCTTTACTTACAACAATGCCTAGGGCAAGTCAGTCAGCTTGATTGGAGGGAAGGTTTGGCAAAATTAATGCTGTTAATAAATGACAGAGATTTTAAGTATTATATTGTATTAACATTTAAATGTGAATTTTTCCAGGTTTCTGGGGAAAAGCACAAACAAATCACACGAAAACATTTTATGTACTCAGCACTATAGTAAGTAGTGGGGCAAATCAGATAAACAATGAATGAAATATATTTCCTTCCTGTGTAGACTTTAGAATCTAGTTAAAGAGACACTATCTGGGTGAAATAATGAGATAAAAATATGAGGCAGAATCAGGGTACGTGCTCTTATGGACGATTCTTAGCAACCTCACTCTCTGGGTCCTGGTAAAGAACCAGGCAGTGGAAGCATTTGCTGCTTGACCACCCAGGGATTCGCATTCATTCTTGTACCTCTTTTAGCTTATATGCAAAAATCGCAATGCCTCCTAGTGACTCTTTGTTATAGAGCTTTCTACCAATTAAAAAGAGGAATTTAAAGGAATGAAAATTGCTTGAAGCAGGAGCATTGGAAATGATAAAAGGGCAACTAACATTGAGAAGGGAAACATAAAGTCTTTCATACGCATGACTTGGAAAGCAGAACCAGCTGAGAACATTTAGCAAATGAGCAAGCAAGCAAGCCTTCCCCTCCCAGGCCTTGCTCTGTGCTGTTGTCCAGTGCTATGGCGGATAGCCACGTGCTGACTTCATCATTAACAATACGTTAATGGCTTTTGTATATATTTGATTAAGCCAGAAATTGTGTAATAAGTTTGGGAAATCTTTCCATCAAAATTAGTTCAAACACAACCTTTTGGCATGCAAAGGGAATAAGCTTTAGTTCTCAGGACGAATCACAGTGGACCACCTCATTACCCAACCATACTGGATAAATGAGGCATTACTCTATATCAGTGAGTCTGCTATTGTGTGGTGCAAGACATATTTTCTATATTATTATAAAATAAAATTATAATACTATTTTTGCAATATCGTAACTTTTATAGTGGTTCCTAAGGCAGCAAATTAGCCAGATTTCAGTCACACTAATGGAAGGATCTTCTGGATCAAATGGCTTATTAAATAAACTCAAATGAAAATTAGTATATATTTCATGTAGGTCTTCTGTTTTAATATTTGAATATAGAGTTTTTCAGTGTTCTGCGATAGTGCACAGCACAGTAAAAGGCAATGGCAAAGAATATCACTACCCATGGATATTTTATTATAAAAGGAAAACTGTGCATTTAGATTTGTGATCGGAACAGAGTCTGAGGAGTATTTATCATGATGGCAACACTGATTTTGGAAAAACAAAAGAAGATGAAGGGAGCAGAAACCCAGGCTTAAGCAACAGCATGTTTTTCTTTTATTGATTATTCATTTATTTTTGTGGGATTTCAACAGTGAAAGAGACCTGAGAAACCATAAAATCAATCTCTCAAATTGAAGTTGAAAGAAGTGAATCATTTCTTGCACCCACCAAGTGGTAGTAATTAACTTGCGGGCATCTCTGTTACTCTTCTATTAAGCAGTTCTCTTAGGGAATCAAATTTATTTTAGTTTACTTATTGGATTCATCCTCAGCACTCAAGGTGCTTTTGAAGGATATGATGCAAATTGTTAGCATCATTTAACATTTATTGAATTATAGCATCACATGACTTAGAGCAGACACTAGACTTAATGAGAAAAGCAAGACGTTCCATTCCCAGTTTACAGAGAGAGTAACTAAGACAAGTGCGAGGGGAAAGACTTGTTCAAAGTCAGACAAAATTTTGAGAGGCGATTAGGACCCAGTTTGGTTATTCTTGGTAGATTGCTGTTTTCACTTGTACATAAGCTGAATTTGCTGGGAAATATATATCATGAAGAAAAAGAAGAGTTAATTTTTGAACTTGGGAATGTAGTTGGGATGTGCAAGCATAAATAATTGCAGGAGTGGTGGTTAAACTCCTGTATTTACTTAGCTATCATTCTGTTTGCATTTGTAATCAGTCTCTGCCAATTGGTATTTGTTACTAGCCAACAAGAGAAGGGAGGGACAGCAATGGGAAATAGTAAACCCAAATTATCTTTTATAAGTGTGTAAATTGATGGATATGGTAGATTTTTTCAGTGTAGAAACTCAAAGTTCTGTACCTCATTCTGTTTCAGAAAACATTTTGGTTGTGTCAGTAGACCCAGAGCCAAAGGGTTTATTTACAATTGTCTTTTCCAACTAGAATGAACAAAAGGGAATCCTAGATCACAGAGGATTTTAGTCTCTCAGTTGGGACCCTTCAAACCCCTAACATACACAGACAGAGCTGACTCTGAGTTCTTTCTATGCTGTTTCCCTGGTCACGGCTGCCCACTATTCTGTTCCAACCCAAACTCTGCTATGATTTCGACCCTATGTCTCTGGCTGAAGAAGGCTGCTTGGAG
This sequence comes from Giraffa tippelskirchi, assembly GCF_054371585.1. Classification (NCBI taxonomy): domain Eukaryota; kingdom Metazoa; phylum Chordata; class Mammalia; order Artiodactyla; family Giraffidae; genus Giraffa; species Giraffa tippelskirchi. Next base: position 32,222,284 of record NC_137280.1, on the reverse strand, counting down.
TTCTGGGTTGATGTTTGTGTATATGGAGGGGCATGTGTCTTTCTTTCTTCGGGCTTGGCCTTGCCACTAAGTCTATAAATAGGGTTTTAATCCTCTGGACTTCTTCCTAGGAAATTCCAACTTTGGCTGGAATTTTGTATTTTAGAATTTTCTGTCCATGTGATTAAGTCTTTTTGGCCTCCTGTTCTCTGCCCCCAACATCTTATTTTATCCTTTTCTTTTATTTCAAATAAAGGCATTTCTACTGAAGGAGGAAGAAAGTGGGACTAAGGAATGATGAATACTAGAGATCAATTAATGTATTACAACCCAAAATGATTGTTTTTGACTCACGATTTCTGAAAATATACATGATAGATCTTCAACGTTAGGAAAAAGATGAACAAAAAGAAAGAGAAAATGTTTACTGTGTTATTGATCTTCCTTAACTGAATTCCTTCATCTCAGAAATAAGCTTGCACAAAAGCTTCTGCTTGTGCCTGCTGGGTAGATGTATGCTTCTGAATCCACATCATTCCTATTGCTTCTGCCATTTCCCAGCCCTTGTCAATGGCCACCTCTTCTCATACAAACAGAACCATACAAAGCATCTAAAGGTCTCCTGGTTTCTAAAGGGATAAGAATTTGTTTCTGAACTGAAAGGAACTTTTTCCTGACAAAATCTGATCAGTTGAGGATAAAACATCTAACAGGTCAATACTACTTTCCTGGTGACAGCCCTGAGTGGGTGACCCTGGAAAAAGATCCAGTACAAATGAAAGACAAGAGTAAAAGGAGTTACTGTGCTCAAGCACAGGAGGGGTGAAGAACACACCAATAGTGATCATATATATTCCAAGTTTGGTTAATATCATAATAGATTGACACATATTTCCTTGGAGACATGATTAGAGGAGAAAATTGTGAATGTTTGGGGAATCAAGGAGACTTCAATGAAGAGAGATGGGAATACCAGACCACCTGACTTGCCTCTTGAGAAACCTGTATGCAGGTCAGGAAGCAACAGTTAGAACTGGACATGGAACAACAGACTGGTTCCAAATAGGAAAAGGAGTACGTCAAGGCTGTATATTGTTACCCTGCTTATTTAACTTACATGCAGAGTACATCATGAGAAGCGCTGGGCTGGAAGAAGCACAAGTTGGAATCAAGATTGCCGGGAGAAATATCAATAACCTCAGATAAAAAGATGACACCACCCTTATGGCAGAAAGTGAAGACGAACTAAAGAGCCTCTTAATGAAAGTGAAAGAGGAGAGTGAAAAAGTTGGCTTAAAGCTCAACATTCAGAAAACTAAGATCATGGCATCGGGTCCCATCACTTCATGGCAGATAGATGAGGAAACAGTGGAAACAGTGTCAGACTTTATTTTTCTGGGCTCCAAAATCACTGCAGATAGTGACTGCAGCCATGAAATTAAAAGACGCTTACTCCTTGGAAGGAAAGTTATGACCAACCTAGATAGCATATTAAAAAGCAGAGACATTACTTTGACAACAAAGGTCCGTCTGGTCAAGGCTATGGTTTTTCCAGTGGTCATGTATGGATGTGAGAGTTGGACTATAAAGAAAGCTGAGCACTGAAGAATTGATGCTTTTGAACTGTGGTGTTGGAGAAGACTCTTGAGAGTCCCTTGGACTTCAAGGAGATCCAACCAGTCCATCTTAAAGGAGATCAGTCCTGGGTGTTCATTGGAAGGACTGATGTTGAAGCTGAAACTCCAATACTTTGACCACCTGATGTGAAGAGCTGACTCATTGGAAAAGACCCTGATGCTGGGAAAGATTGAGGGCAGGACGAGAAGGGGATGACAGAGGATGAGATGGCTGGATGGCATCATCGACTCGATGGTCATGGGTTTGGGTGGACTCAGGGAGTTGGTGATGGACAGGGAGGCCTGGCATGCTGCAGTTCATGGGGTCGCAAAGAGTCAGACACGACTGAGCGACTGAACTGAACTGAATGAAGAGAAGGCTTTAGAGACAGGTATAAAAAATGTCTGAGAAGGAAATAGAGGTTGGTAGTTTCAAACACAGAGGTGGTTATGCTGAGTGTGTCTGGGGAAAACAAACTGACTGTAGATACACGGGAGAGTGAAAAATGAGTCCAGGAAAAAAGCTTATTGCAGAGGTCTGAAACATTTATACTTGAATTGGTCGCCAATGGTTTTTAAGCAGGATTGTAAATCGGTTTGAAGTTGGAGAAAATTGAAGGGTAGACCAGAAAGACTGGAAGGGAAGTAGAATTAGCAATCAGGAGAATTTTGTAGTAGCATAAGTAAGAAATCTTGAAAATCTAATACTCAAATTTCACTGGCTATGTCTTCATGAAGCCAACATAGCTAATGATCAAATAAGCCCTAGATCCCTTAGTAAATTTAATAAAAATCTCTGGAAACCCTCCAGAAAAATATCACGTTTGCACATACTTAGAAAACGTTGCTTATATCTCAGAGTGTTATAGATCCCTGGGAACCAGGAAGCATTTAGGAAACTATGAGCTACAAGCTAAGCATCTTTGAGTCTGAATGATTTGATTGGCATTTGAAAAATGAACCAGTTATGTAACAAAAATTGTTTACCATTTTGACATAATGTAGATTGGCATTTCACAACTTTTTTTTTAAATAACCTGATGTGGAGGTTGTGGTCAAACAATTTTGGCAATGACTGCATAACTCTGTTATCCTCTGGAAGATGAATATCACATACCGTCATGTTAAATGTTCTACAGTAAAGAACACTGGCTTAACTCTGTTTACTCCAGGGCTTCCAGCCATTAATCCAATGGTTTTCGGAACCCGACCATGCAGCCTTCACCCAGAGACACCTGCCAAATTGTTTCACAGTCTTTAGATATAAATGGAACTTAGGCTCCAATGACATCAAGTCCCTTTAGATCTGCCTTCACCTCTCTCAACGCTGCTTCCTGTGAACCAGGAGATGTACATTCTGGTCTTACTAACTAGCTGTGTGATCTTGGAAAAATTATGTGCCTCAGAATTCATTTCTGGAAAAGAAGAGGGGTGAATATCTATGCCCTGTATCAGTGGTCCTCAAACCCGAACGTTCATGAGAATCACCAAGAAGACTTCTCAGAGCCCCATGCCAGCGTTTCTGAGTGTGAAGGCAGGGCTGGAAACCTGAGAATGTGCATTATTGTGGAGTTCCCAGGCGATGCCACTGTTGAAGGTTCACGAACCAAGCTTTGAGAACTGCTGCTCAGTATGTTTAACATCCTGTGAAGACTTAGACTCTCTCATTTAAGTAATTTCTTCTCCAGAGCTGGTGACTAACTCACTGCCTGCTAACTCACTGCTCCTGTTTTGGGTCTGCAGGGCCACACAATTCTCCATGTGTTATTTTGTATAATGGTCACTATTGGTGTTTTCTGAGGAAGGCTGTATCATCATTCCTGTTGCTCTTGCCATTTCCCAGCCTTTGTCAAAGGCAGCCTGTCTAATACAAACAAAATCATACAGAACATATGCTTTTTATAATTTATGATGCAAATGAGCTTCTTTGCAAAACAGACAGACTTAGAGCACAAACTATGGTTTCTGGGGGGATGAGATAGTTAGGGAGTTTGAGATAGACAGGTACACATTTCTATGTTTAAAATGGACAACCAACAAGGACCTATACTGTAGAGCACAGGAAACTCTGCTCAATGTCATGTGGCAGCCTGGATGGGAGAAGAGTTTGGGGGAAAATGGATACATGTATATGTATGGCTGCGTCCCTTTTCTGTCCACCTGAAACTATCACAACATTGTTAATCAGCCAATGTGTTTGTAAACTCCAAGACAAAATTAAAAAGTTTTAAAACAACAAAAAATATCAAATGTGTAGAGAGGACACTAATGAAGTATGTTACTGTTGCTGGCATGGTATATAGCAAAGTTTTTTTTTTTTAATTAGAGGATAATTACTTTACAATAGTTGGATGGTTTTTGCTGTACATCAGCATGAGTCGGCATTAGGTATACATATGTCCCTTCCCTCTTGAACCCCCCTCCCCCTCACTCCCAATCTGCCACCCCTCTAGGTTGTCACAGAGCACTGGCTTTGGGTTCCCTGCATCATACATCGCACTCCCCTGACTGTCCATTCATATACTCTGAGGAAACCAGAATTGAAAAAGACACATATACCCTGATGTTCACCACAGCAGTATTTACGATAGCCAGGGCATGGAAGCAACTTAGATGTCCACTGACAGATGAATGGATAAGGAAGTTCTGGTACATATACACAATGGAATTACTCAGCTATAAGACGGAATGTGTTTGAGTCAGTTCTAATGAGGTGGTTGAACCTAGAGCCTATTATACAGCGTGAAGTTAAGTCAGAAAGAGAAAGACAAATATCATCTATTAACACGTGTATGTGGAATCTAGAAAGATAGTACTGATGATCCTACTTGCAGGGCAGCAAAGGAGACATAGACATTTTGGACACAGTGGGGAAAGGAGTGGGTGGGATGATTTGGGAGAATAGCTTTGAAGTATATAGCAGACTTTTTTGGATACTACATATTTGATGAATCAAGCCAACATGCAGTTAGACTTGGTAATACAAAGAACCTATTTACATGACATTTCTGTTAGGGGAACACTGCTCTGTTTAATGTGTATGTGAGTGTAGATGCTTCTCAAACAGGAAGGATTTCCTCTATTCAAAATGCATGGAAGCAGCTTCTGCAGCCAGGGCTGGGACAAAGTGATGACATTGATAAAACTTGACTTTGGGGCCCCTTCACTTTGTGTTCAGTCATTTAATAAATATTTACCGATCGTTGGCGTATAAGGCATTAAGCTATATCCTTTGGGGGATGCAAAAATAAATCAGATCAAATCCTTGCCCGCAATGGAATTTATAACCTAGTGTGAGACTTAAGATGTGTGCATTCATGGAGACAGTGAGCAGGGCTGCTGCTTTATCGGCTGGGCTCAGTGACAGCGAATCTAATTACTAGCTGTGTGACCTTGGACAGTTTATGTAACCCTGTGAGCCTCAGCTTCATAATGGTGGGTGAAATTATGCCCCTTAGGATCAATTATGGCTTCATTGTAAAAACCCATATAAAATGCTTTCTGCCATGTTCAGAATATATTATGTATTCAATAAATGTAGCAGTTTTTAAAACTATCATCCTGAAAGTATAGTGATAAATATAACAGATAATTTTTGAATGCTTATTATGTGTTGGATATTCAACTGAGAATTTCTCATGTATTACTTCATTTGTTCTACACCAACCCTTAAGAAACGGATAGCATTTCGTTTTGAAGATGAGAAACAGAATTCAGGGACCTTAAGTAATTGTCCTAAGGTGCTACAGCTTACAAATGCCTGAGCTGGTACTTTAACAACAGCATTCTGTCGCTAGAGCTTGTGCCCTTAACCACTATGTATAGTGCAACTTAGTGGCTTCCCAGGTGGCTCAATGGTAAAGAATCCACTTGCCAAATAAGGGACATAGGTTCACTCCCTGGGTCAGGAAGATCCCTGGGAGAAGGAAATGGGAACACACTCCTGTATTCTTGCTTGGGAAGTCCCATGGACAGAGGAGAGTGGTGGACTACAGTCCATGGGCTCACAAAAGAGTCAGACACAACTTAGCGACTGAACAGCAACAACTAAATCAGTGCTCGAAGAGGGATAAACAAGATGTTTGAGGAAGTCAGAGGTAGGAGCAAAAACGTCTGTCTAGGAGGAACTGCTACTATGATAAAGCCTTACAATTTGAGCTGGGGCTTGAAAGAGAGGGTATTTTGGCTCTACATGTTCTCACCTGCTCTTTTCTTATAAACATATTTATTGATTCCATAAATACGTATCCAGCACTTATTTTGTGTCAGGCATCGTGGGGCGTCAGAGATGCAGCAGAGTGTAAGAAGGGCATAGCATCACTGATTCAGTGTTCATACCTTCATGCAACCTCTGATCCATAGGGGGAGGTGCCATTCGATAGACATTTAATGAGTAATTATGAGGGAGAAATTTAGAACGTGGACTTAGGAACTATGAACTGAGGGCTCACTCCATCCCAGGCTGTGCTACGTGTCACGGAAGACACAGACGTGAAGTAAAGATGTGGGTCTCTCTGCTCAGTAGTTAGACTTCCCTGGGAAGAACTTTAGGTTTTCTTCATGTTTCTCACAGCTGTGTATTCCTTCTTGCAGTGGAAATGTTTCCAATCTGAAATTCATTCATTGGTAGTCACTTACGAGCTCTAAATTTTTAAATAAACCAATGTGATTGGATAACATTAGAAAACTGTTGACTTATTTCTGCCCCTCCCCTACTTTTATTTTTGATCACTGTCTTCTACCATATCCCTCCATTCATGTAGGTAGAGTTTGGTCCACACATGGCCTAAGAAAATGGATATTACAGGGCAGGAAATAGGGAAAGCTCAGTCTTTCTGGCTCTAGTTTTAAGAGCCTATTCCCTGAAAGGAAGGGATAGGACTCTTGGCATAACGCACTCCAGTTAGAAAGTCTCCCTGGGAAGAGAATGCCATTAGCAATGTTGGACAATGACTGGGATTACATTTCTGCTTTATCTCAGCTGTGACTGAGGCATTGAAAAAATATTCAGTTAAATTATAGAAAAATAAAGGTTATTACTTCTTACTTGATGGCATAAGTAGATAATATTGGAATCCATTGCACTGATTCATGCTAAGATTTATAATCTTTTCCAGGTATCTTTTAATATGATATTCACTCATTCAGCAAATATTTCCTGAGCATCTCTTTACCATGTACCAGGGAAGAGGTAGAGACTAGTATGACAAGTTAGAACAAGAATAGACACAGTTCTTGATGAATAATTTTTATTTTCAAGGCAGAAAGTCATTAATCAACTAATTAAACAAATGGATGCAAAATTACAAGTGTGGAAATAGCCATTGAGGAAAAAGATATAGGGACTATATAGCAAGGGACTCTGACCTTTTCTGAGGGGACTGAGAAGTCTCTCTGGGAAGTGACATTTGAATTGAGATCTTGAAAATGATCAGTAGCTAATTAGGTAAAGAGGAGAGAGTCAATGTTCTTGGCAGATAGGATATTTCAAGCATTTGTGTGATGGCAGAGCCACTAGAAAAAAATCTTGGTTGGAGGGAGGTGAGAGAGAAACTTTTGATCACAGAATGAGGGCAGCTGCTGACATGAAGGGCTTTCCTTGGCGTGAAGACATATTCTGTACGTGGGTGCTGCCTGAGTGTGTCTCCCATTATCTTTGTGTGCGTCTCTCTGAAGCCTCAAAGCTCAAAGTGTCAAAGGCTGAACTCTTCATCTTTCCCCAAATCTGCCCCTGCTCTTGAGCATCCCATCTTGACAAATGATGGCTTTGTCTTTGCATTTTGTATGAGCCAGAACTCTCAGCTTCATCTTTTCCTCATCCTTCTTCATCACCTATGTCCAATCAATCTCCAAGTTCCATCAATTCTGTCTCATTAATTTCACTTGCAACTAATTCACTTCACTCCACTCCCGCTCCCACTGCCTTAATGGGGGTCAGCACCCTTGCACCTGGGCTCTGTGCATATTGAGCTACTTTACAATCTTGGGAGAAGCTGCATGCTTCCCTGTCTCCAAGTTTTTATGCATCTCTTTCCTCTGCCCAGAATCCTCCTTCTGTCCTTCTCCCAGTCTTCAGCTAAGAGCTCCTGTTCACCCTCATGACATCTCTCCTTAGAGAAGCCCACTCTGGCCCTTAGTCACAACCACTATGGAAGATGAGGTTGGCTTTTCCTCCTTTGTGTTCACTCTAAAGTACCTTGTGCTTATTCCCATCAGACAACTGTTTATTTATATAGACCTGGCTGTCCAACATGGTAGTCACTAATTACTGTGGTATTAAACATTTGACACATAGCTAGGATAGAGTGAGATACACTGTTTGTGTAAAATACCATATTGCAAAAAAGTACAAAAGATGGGAAATATCAGTTAATTTTTTAATACTGGTTGCATTTTGAAATAATAGATACAGCAAGTCAAATAAATAATTATTAAAATAAAATTCACCTGATGCTTTTTTACTTTTTAAAACATGTCTACAAGAACATTTAAAACTATAAATGTAGCTCACCTTTGTGCCTCGCATCTCATTCCTATTGGATGTCACTGGCCTACATGCTAAACAGCTAGAGCAGGGGTCAGCAAACTATGGCCCATGGGCCAGATCTGTTCTGTCACCTGTATTTGTAAATAAAGTTTTATTGGAACACAGCCAAGCTCATTCACTTACATATTCTCAGTGGTTCTTTCCCAGTAGGGCAGCAGAGTTGAACAGTTATGATAGAAACTACCTGGCCCCCAAGCCTAAAATAGTTACTCTTGCTCCTTTTTAGGAAAAGTTTGCTGACCTCTGTCCTAAAAGGCTGATATTGTATTTTATTCATCACTGTATCTCAAATCATTGCACAATATCTGGCACTCAGTAAATGCTGAGTGAATAAATATCTAACCAGTAGATGTTTGTTGAATGAATACACATTTGAGATTATAATGACAGGATCGTCACTCACATCAGTTTATCACCCACAGCTTTGGTGACCATGTAACTACAACTAAAAATTGAAATATGACCTGATAAACAGTTATATAATGGGACAAAAATCTTATACAATATTTAAAGTTAGAACTCCCTGTAAAAACCCAGAATACGTGGTCCCCACTTTCATCATCTTGAAATATCTTTTTTTTTTTTTTTTTGACCATACTGTGCAGGATCTTAGTTCCCTGACCAAGGATCGAGCCTGTGCTCCCTGCATTGGAAGCAGATAGTTTTAAACACTTGACTGCTAGGAAAGTCCTCATCATGAAATATCTTGACTTTGGAAGAAATAGATATTTTAATTATGCCTGAAAACAGGGTGGAGTGTTGTATAAATGAGAAAGAGAGCTGTCTCAAATGTTAGACATTAGGATTAAGGGTTTAGATCTTAACAAACTTTATTGTCCCATGGGTGCTCTATTGATATTGTAGAAAGGAACCTGAAAACTAATGGGCAGAGAGATGATGGTGGCTAAAGACCAGCAAAGAAAAGACTCCCAGAAATTAGTATTTCAGTCTCTTTGCAGGAGATCCTGATTCTCCAGAAAGGATTCCCAGATGCAATTTCCCTGTAGGTTCATTCCATGAACCTGCAGGCTTTCTACAGGCAGCTTTCTATAGGCAGGTTTTTGTTTTTTTTTTTTTAACATTTTTTTATTTTTTAATTGAAGAATAATTGCTTTACAGAATTTTGTGGTTTTCTGTCAAACATCAACATGAATCAGCCATAAGTATACATATGTCCCCTCCCTCTTGAACCTCCCTTCCATCTCCCTCCCCATTCCACCCCTCTAGGTGGATACAGAGCTCCTATTTGAGTTCCCCGAGACATACGGCAAATTCCCATTGGATATCTAGTTTACATATGGTAATGTAAGTTTCCATCCCCTCATGTCCATGTATCTGTTCTCTATGTCTCTTTCTCCATTGCTGCCTTGCAAATAAATTCATCAGTACCATCTTTCTAGATTCCATATATATGTGTTAGTACATATTTATCTTTCTCTTTCTGAATTACTTCACTGTGTATAACAGGCTCTAGGTTCATCCACCCCATTAGAACTGACTCAGATGTGTTCCTTTTTGTGGCTGAGTAATATTCCATTGTGTATATGTACCACAACTTCTTTACCATTCCTCTGTCGATGGGCATCTAGGTTGCTTCCATGTTCTAGCTATTGTAAGTAGTGCTGCAATGAACAGTGGGATACATGTTTCTTTTTCAATTTTGGTTTCCTCAGGGTGTATGCCTAGGAGTGGGATTGTTGGGCCATATGTTGGTTTTATTCCTAGCTTTTTAAGGAATCTCCACACTGTCTTCCATAGTGGGTGTATCAATTTACATTCCCACAAACAGTGCAAGAGGGTTCCCCTTTCTCCACACCCTCTCCAGCATTTATTGTTTGTAGACTTTTTGATGATGGCCATTCTGACCTGTGTGAGGTGATATCTCATTGTAGTTTTGATTTGCATTTCTCTAATAATGAGCGACGTTGAGCATCTTTTCATGTGTTTATTAGCCACCTGTATGTTTTCTTTGAAGAAATGTCTGTTTAGGTCTTTTTCCCACTTTTTAATTGGGTTGTTTGTTTTTCTGGCATTGAGTTGTATGAGCTGATTGTATATTTTGTAAATTAATCCTTTGTCAGTTGTTTCATTTGCTACTATTTTCTCCCATTCTGAGGGTTGTTTTTTCACCTTGCTTATAGTTTCCTTTGTTTTTACAGGCAGTTTTTGCTGGAAATGTAAAGCAGCAAATCACATGGAAATCTGAATTGGTTTGTGTACATAGAAATTAATTCTTATATCTTAAAAATGGCATTGAGAATGAGTGTTGGAAGAGAATTAAGTATATCTTCACACTTTCATCCAAATATACTCCTGTCATTTACTCTCTGTTCACAAATCTGCAGCTGTTAGAAGACACAAAATAGTTCTCTGTTGCTTTCCTCTGTCAAATTGTTGGTGAAAATTATTTTACAAAATCGAAACATCCAAACTTACCACAGATGAGAATCAAATTTTGGGTCTTGGTTATGCAACATCATTTCATCTCATAAGAACCAGTTATTTTTAAAAAAATTGTAACATTTCTCAGTGTTGAATTTTTTTTCTTTTTTAGTAATTAAAGTTGTAAAAGCAACTCAATATCTTCATTGGAGCAGGTAGATTCCACAGGGCTTTTCTGAAGGGAGGCAGAGTTTTCCTTTATTAGAGCATATTTGGGGTGAAAACAAAAGAAGAATGAGTGTAATAGTCATTAGCAGCATATGTGATCAGTATAGAAAGAAAATATTAAATATTTGATAGTTTTTACTTCAGCTGGTTCAGAGAAATGAGGGATTATAAAGTTAATAAGATCACAAAACTGACTCTGTTCATTCATCCGTCCACCCACTCATTCATCTATCTATCTAGCAACAGCTGCTTATTAAATTACATTTATTAAAGTACTATTTGTCCAGCTCTGTAGTAGATGTTATAGAGATACAAGGGAAACAAAAGACAGTTCTATGAATCTAAGAGGATTCATAGAATGCTAGGTGTGAAAATGATGTTATGGTAATTCAACACTGTCTTTTTGCCATAAACAGCTGTTACGTGCTTTGTGTAACTGTATTCACAAAGAATTGTATGGTGGGCCACAGAACCATAGTTCATAATCTGATAATTTTCTACTGATACCAGTTGGATAAGTCAGACATATTTATCTATCTACAGAGCTAGAGAGTAAATAATTCCAGGTCATCATGTAAGAAAGTGTGAGATGACTGGATGCACCTGATCTATAGGGCTTTGAAAATTATCCATCATTAATCAAGGTTAAAAGAAGGTTGAAAGGTGGACTGGAATGTGGAGCTGACCATAAAGGAAATACAGAGCTTGGAATCATAAATGGTAGAGAGAAGACATTCTAGAAGACCAACAAGGAAGACAAATGCAAGGGGAGAGGAATTAAGCAAAAGAGAAGGGAAAGAGAGACAGGTTAGGCAATAGTCAACCAAAGTGGAGGGAGTGGCCTTGTGTGGAATAGAGGCCACCATGGGGAAGTTGGTGGGTTGAGGTTGGGTCGGTGAGGTGATATCATTAATGTAAGAAGGTTGAATGCCTATTGGAGAGATTGTTTTCTATTAGTAAGAGGCTAAAATGTAAGCCAGGTTTGGGGAAGATTCATGTGCTGCACTCCCACTCTAGAGAAAGATAGAGGGTTCCTTCAGGACCAGAGAGAAACCCAAAAGGAAAGAAAATCATTCTGGCAAATTAAATAAATATGGCAGTAAGTGTATCATGTTTCCTTTTTGCATATTTTTATATTGCATATCACATCCTGATGTTCAATCAAAATTTACTAGTTTGGTGGGAAAATATAAATGAGAATATTTGAAAAAACCCACAGAAAACTAGTAACATTGAGGATACGCACACATTTATTTTCAGAAATAGTCAATTTCTACTCCACTTGGGTTTGAATTTTTTTAAGGTTTTGATATACTGCTCAAATTATGGTTTATGTAGGATGAAATGCATCCTTAAACACTACACTGTGACAGTAATATCTACAAATCACTCAGAACACCATCACTGGCAGATAGTAAATATTTTATATCTTATTGAAAAATAATATTTTTCTTATAAAGCATTAGAATCATATTCCTTTTAGGCTCTTCCCAAAGTTTTCCCATGAAAAGCATAAAAAATAATTATGCCTATTAGCCAAGGGCTTTTACCAATAGACTTTGCTTCTTCTCTTCTAGTTCATCTTATCTGGCAAACTCTTTCTTTGAGACACAACTGATATATTGAACTAGAGATGGCTTTAAAAAATAACAATCATGCCTAAAGCTTCATCATGCAAATTTTCCAGTGAATTTTTAGGGTAGGAGTTTTGGGTTTGGATTTTAACTTCCACAAATTTGGCATACCATATTCGGTTCTGTGTCATCACTGGGTATTGCCACTGTATGTACATGTGGAATTGGTAGGGAAAAATGGTCTATAGCTCTTTACTTCTTTTCCTTTCTCATTTCTTATAACGTAAGTAGAAAATTTGTGTGTGTTCTCAGTTGCTTCAGTCATGTCTGACATTTTGTTACCCTATGAGCTGTAACCTGCCAGCCCATCAGTCCATGGAATTCTCCAGGCAAGAATACTGTAGTGGGTTGCCATGGCCTCCTCCAGGGGACCTTCCCAACCTGGGGATCCAACCCATATCTCCTGCGTCTCCTGCATTGAAGGGGGATTCTTTACCACTGAGCCACCGGGGAAGCCCAAGTAGAAAATTTATATCTACATGTTGTGTTCAGTTGCTCAGTCTTGTCTCACTCTTTGCAACCCCATGGACTGCAGCGCACCAGGCTTCCCTGTCCATCACCATCTCCCAGAGCTTGTTCAAACTCATGTCCACTGAGTCAGTGATGCCATCCAACAGTTTTGTCCTCTGTCGTCCCCTTCTCCTCCTGCCTAATGCCAACCTTCAGTATTTATCCAACTCTTTTTATAAATTTGCAAAAGATGACCATTCACTGTGATCAGGCTCTTTCAACTCCTTGACAGTTGATGCCTTTATCTGCATAAATAACTTGCCTTTCAGTGAAGTGGGGTGATAGAGGGAAAGCATGAGCATTCGTTGCCTGTTGTTGCTGAGAAAGTGAAGTTGGAAAGTATAAGCAGGGATGTGACTTACCCTTTATCTCCTGAAGGCTTGACTTGAGTAACTGGCTACCTTGAAAGTGAAAGCGTTAGTCACTCAGTCGTGTCTGACTCTTTGCGACTTCATGGACTGTAGCCTGCCAGGCTCCTCTGTCCATGGAATTCTCCTGGCAAGAATAGAATCTTCCCAACCCAGGGATTGAAACCAGGTCTCCTGTGTTACAGGCAGATTCTTTACCGTCTGAGCCACCAGATGGTTTAATATTTCCTTAAACATTGCTCCTTGTTCTTTTCAAGGACTAGCTAATCTAATGAGGGAAACAGACATACATAGACAACTTGTACAATGGAAGGAATGTTATAAAGTGAATTAAACAAAACAATATATGAACATATGAGATTTGCCCCCTTTTCTAAATTGACAGAGAAGATTGCCTCCTCATTTTAGTTTCTGCACACTCTTCTGAACATAAGCATATTTGTAGATTGTGATATGAGGGTACTATTATTCTCCTCTATTCAGGATGGACATCCTGGATAGATATTACAGTTGGCAGAAAGATGTTTCTGTGCTCATTCTCAGTGTGGCTAAGATTGTGGGAAAGTGGGCGCTTATACTTTGTTGACAGCAGAGTGTTTCAGAGGACATCAGTCAACTGATTCTCTTTGAAAGCAGTTTGGTAATATGCTAGATGAAGGTGTTGTGTATCTTGATTACTGCTCAGTCCTTAATGCCTAAAAGTCAACTTGAGCACATTAATAAATGTCAAAATATTCACAAGTTTGCATATGCTTTGATGTACAAAGTTTAAGAATTAGAAATCATATGAATCTACCATTAAGATTTAGCTATAAGAATATACATTAGTGAAAGAAAGTGAAAGTCACTAAGTCATGTCCAACTCTTTGCGACCCCATGGACTATACAGCCCATGGAATTCTCCAGGCCAGAATACTGGAGTGGGTAGCCTTTCCTTTCCCCAGAGGATCTTCCCAACCCAGGGATCGAACCCAGGTCTCCCACATTGCAGGCAGATTCTTTACCAGCTGAGCCATATTTATCATATTAAAACTCAGAACAGCTTAATTAGGTTTAACACTATGAAATTTAATTAAAAAATTATATAACATCCCTACCATGGACTATTGCATACCCACAAGTGATGATATTGCAAAAAGTATGAATGAATGATATAGAAAAGTGCATGAGACTATTTTATAAGTAGGCCATAAAATAGAGCATAGAGTATTAATCCATTGTTATAAGATGATAAACTAAGAATTTTTAAAAGGATGTCAAAGAAGGGAGTTTATTTTTTTTAATTAGTTTAGTTTCTATTTTTTAACTTTACAATATTGTATTTGTTTTGCCATACATTGACATGAATCCACCATGGGTGTACATGTTTTCCCCTTCCAGAACCCCCCTTCCACCTCCCTCCCCATCCCATCCCTCTGGGTCATCCCGGTGCACCAGCCCCGAGCACCCTGTATCATGCATTGAACCTGGACTGGCGATTCGTTGCACATATGATAATTTACATGCCTCCATGCCATTCTCCCATATCATCCCACCCTCGCCCTCTCCCATAGAGTCCATAATACCAGAGGCTTAGGTATTGCCTTAGATAACAAACTCCAAAATTTTAGCAGGCTTGAAACAGTAACTGTGTAGCCAGTTGGCTTTTGTGAATCAACAGGGAAGCTCAGCTTATCATAGCTGGTCAGGTTCTCAAAATGAAGCAAACTCACAATCAATGCTGATCACTATTCCATATGGAAAAGAGCTCTGGAAGTTTCCACACTGGGAAATAAATGCTGTAACATGGAAGTAAAAGATGACAGTTCTGTTCACAACTCAAAGGCGAGATCTAGTCACATGTCCCACCCACCCAAAAGGGAGCAAGTTATTATAATCCTCCCATGTAATTGGGATTGAGAGTTAGAAATATTTGCTGAGTAGCACTAAGGATACCACTTATGGTATCAATATTCGGTACACCTGGTTTGTCTCTAACAAGACAATCCAAAAGTCATATCCAATCAGGGCATCAAAATCCAAGCCTATGATGTCAGGGTGGTGCCGGATGGTCTGGATATGGCTCCTTTTGATCTTCAAACCTACTGAAAAATAGATGATCTTTGCCTTGCAACACATATACAGAGCGGTGGAGTAGGGGCAGGGTGTCTATAGCACTACCATTTGGAAAGGGAAAGTAGCTGATTCACATCAATCCTAATATAACTGCAGGTTCCAGTCTCCTGGCGATAAGGAAACCTTCTTGATTAGTTTCTGATGGGCTCCTGAGAAAGGGTTCTTCAGTCCGTTGTTCCATGTAGCCCTTGGATCTGCCCTTTAGAGGTCTTTTTTTTTTCTATCATTTGTCTTTGCTCCATTTGAAAAGTGCACTACAGAATGTGCCCTGCTTTGAGGGTGAGAAGCTTAGACTGAAAATGCTCTTGGAAGCTCACAAGCCCAACTGTTGTTAAAGTTTCTGTCTTTAGACTACAAAAAACTGTCACAGTCATTTTTAGAAGGCTCATAGCTTCTTTGGCTGTACAATTTTCAAAAAACATTAATCAGCTTCTTTTTATACTTGATTATGGTCAGTTCCTTCTGCTAAAAGTCACATGTGCAGTTCTTTATTGAGACATTCCCTCTCTCTGCTTCACCTTTACTGCAGTTATCTTAAACTGACCAGGCTTCATTGGAAGAGCCACAAGATCAGGCTTTTTTGTTTGGCCTATTTTGTCCAAATGAAAGACTAACTAAGTGCCATCTTAACTCATTCAGATGTTTAAGAGTGGGTGTGAAAACCATACCCTTGGTTTATTCTTTGACATATGGCTATGTTTTAATCTTTCAGTCTTTTCCGCAATTGCTAATAAGAAACAATTGCGTCTTCAAATTATGCTCCCTAGATTCTCTGGACCATCTCTGTTACCCTCTGTACTTGCTTACAAATCACTTAATGGTGTTCTTCACTCATTGCTTTTATTGTCTGTACCTTTTCAGAGGCAGCCAACAACAGTCAACATCTGCTAGAAAAGTTCTGTTTCCCAGTCACTTACTGTAAAACTGCAAGTTCACAAAGTATATTACCTTCCTTTTAAATTACCACAAGTGACATTTTCACAAAATAGATTGTCTGTGCATGAATTGTTATCTTTATAGCTACAACCAAAGATTCTTTGCTGCTAGACACCTGACTGCCAACCCAATGTCATATGCCTTAGGTTGCTGATATGGTATTACTCCAGTTCTAGGCACTTATTTTGTATTAACTACAATAAGAGAGATCTAGTTTTGTAGGTCTCAGTTTTGTAGGTCTCTGAAATTTTATTGTCATCAAATAATTTTGTCCCAGTTTGAATGAAACATTCAAACTCGTAAGAAATGATGAAAAAAATGCTGATTTGTTAATTTAAAGTTGAGAGTCTATTTAAGCAGCTAAAATACCTGTGTTTTCTAACCAGAACATATTCTGAGTCAAGAGATCCTAGAAACTATTACTTTAATCTGAATATTTCTTGGTTACTAAGTGTTAATGGATTGCTTGATCATGAGTAGATATCATTGTAGAATAATACATCCAGTCTCTGAAGAAACTTGACTTCTCTTGTATCACAATAGAGCTCAGCACTTCATTAAGAGGCACATGAAGTGTTAGATAGGGCTCTCCTCTTGTAGCTTATATTCTAGGAGACAGAGACAGACAACAAATGATGACCACAAAATAACACATAATGCAACTGCATTTTAAATAATAAACCTGAGTCATGGGATGTAATGTAACTTGGACGAGGGAGTGAAGGAAGATATATTACCTAGAATGGCCAGTGAAAGTCATTCTAAGTGATTACATTAGAGCCAAGACTCAAATGAGGGGGAAGGGGAGATCACAGAAGATCTGATGAAAGGACATTCTATGCAGAAGAAACAGCAGATTCAAAAGTCCAGTGGAATGAATGGGCTGAATGTTTTGGAAGGATAGAAGAAGGCCTGGGAATGAGAAAAGCGGTGATGAGAGATGTATGCAGTCACGTCTGAGAGATTGACTGGGGATGTATTGTGTACAGTTTTGTTGGTCATGTTGAGAAGTTGGTGTTTTACTCTAAGTCCAGTGGAACCACTGGAGACTATTAAGCAACAGATAAATTTGATCTGCTTTATGCTTTAAGAAGATCACCCTGGCTAGCTGTTTGGAGAAAGAACTCTGGCAGGAAGAGTGGTAATAACCCACTGAAGCCAAGGTAGGAGACATTGGTCACTTGGGTTAGAGCTGCATAGCAATAGAGATAGTATTAAGTAGTGGGATCTTGAAAATATTTTGGAGATAAGAGTTGGCAAGTTTTGCAGACAGATTGAGAGACATGAGGAAAAGTAAGAAAATGAAGGTTATTTCAAGTTCTTTGACCCAAGAAACTTGGGGTAATGATACCATTAACTGTGATAAGGAAGACAGCTAGGGGTAAATCAAGAATTTTATTTTGGACATACTAAATTTGAGGTGTCTATTAGACAGCTACAGAGGCGACGTCAAGTAGGCAGTGGATATATAAATCTAGAGCCCGGGGGGGTGTTAAGAGCTGGAGATAGAGATTTATGAATCATCAGTACAAAAATGTTATTTTAAGCCATAGAGGAGGATGAGATCACCTAGAAAAGGAATTTGGAGAGAAAAGAGGGTGGACGACAGAGTTCAGGGTTAGCAGAGGAGGAGGAACCAGAAATGGAAATTAAGAAGGAGCAAAGTTGAAGTTGGAGGAGCGTCAAGAGTGAGGGGTGTTGTGAAAACCAAGCAGAGATATTTCTGCGAGAAGGAAGTCAAGTGCTGAAAGTTGATAAATACCCTGATCCAGCTTCCTGCTTTATGTTTCTCTTGAGCACCCACAATACCATGTCCATCTCTCTAACTTTTGATCCTCCTGGGAAGAAGGATTAGTTTATGATTATGGAATAGTTAATTGCTTGTATTATTATTCCCTTTTGGTCAATTATATTAAGAAGTGAGTGAGAGGCGGGGCTAAGATGGCGGAGGAATAGGACGGGGAGACCACTCTCTCCTCCACAAATTTATCGAAAGAACATCTGAACGCTGACCAAACTTCACAAAACTACTTCTGAAGGCTGGCTGAGGACGTCAGGCTTTCACAAAAACTGCGCATTATCTTCAAAAGAGGTAGGAGAAATTATAAAAGATAAAAAGAGAGACAAAAGAGTTAGGGACGGAGACCCGTCCCGGGGAGGGAGTCGTAAAAGAGGAGGAATTTCCAAGCACCAGGAAACCCTCTCACCGGCGGGTGTGGGGGAGGATTTTTTATCTCGGAGGGCAACGTAACTGGGAGGAAAAAATAAATAAAATCCACAGATTACGTGCCTAAAGCAACTCCCAGCAAAGAACCCCAGACGCTCGCATCATCCGCCACCAGCAAGTGGGGGCTGAACGGAGAGGAGCGGGCGGCATTGCCTAGGGTAAGGACCGGGCCCGAGTGCCCCGAGGGCAATCTGAGGGAGCTAACGTGAGATAGTAACCTAAACTGTGGGACAGCGAGAGAGAGAGAACTATCCCGCGAAAAGCCCAACTCTAAGGCACTGCCGGCCCGCTCACAGAACAAAGGACTGAGCGATACCAGAGGAGAGCTAGCCGGCTGCGGATCGCCCCATCCCCCGCGGGACACAGCGGGCAGGCGGGGCCCGCCAGAGCCGGAAAGGGGCAAACTCGGCTCCAGAGAGGGCACCCCCTACCAAACTGCAAATAGGCTCCCAGTTTCTAAGCAAAGACTGCCTGAGATCCCGGAGGGTCGACAGCCGCCGGGAGGGTCGCAGCCAGAGACCAGCTCCCCAGAACCGACACAAAGCACACCGGAGCCGGGCGCGCCCGTAAACCGAGGCGGGGACCAGGGAGGTGATAAGCTGCACCGCCCCAACAGGGGACAGCGCCCTCGCCAAACTCCTGGCCGCCTGGGCAGCTCCGACCGGGAACGGCACAAGCCGCCGGCGAAACCGAGTCTGCGCCCTTGTGGAGTAACCGGGAGCCTGAACCTGAGCGGCTTAGACCTGGGAAGTGCACGCAGCTCAGGGCCCGCTCCCCGGCCGAGTAACCTGAAGCCTGAGCAGGGTAGACGGGGAAAGCACACACGCCGTGAGCGGGGGCGAACCCAGTGCGGCCGAGACACTGCGAGCTTACCACACACACGCCAGAATTGCAGTGTTCCTTCCTCCCCACAGCACGATTGAACAAGCGAACCTAAAGAGATCACCTCCACTACTTTGTTGCAGGGCGGAAATTAGATACTGAAGAGATCTCCAAACAGAAGCCAAATAAACAGAGGGAAGCGCTTTGGAAGGGACAGGCCAACAGATTAAGATCCCTGTAGTTAATACCGACTGCATTAAAAAGGACCTATAGATCTTGAAAAGTATAAGCAGGAATAAGGATCTATCTAAAACTGAGCAGATCCCACACTGCTCACAACAGCTCCAGAGAAAGTCCGGGATATATATATTTTTTACTATTATTATTTTATTTTATTTTTTTAATTTTTTTTTGTTTTTAATTAAAAAAAAAATTTTTTTTTCTCTTCTTTCCTTTTTCTTCAAGTCCTCTATTACACCTTTAACTTTCATCTTCATAACCCACTATTAACTTGCAAAAAAAAAAAAAAAAAAAACCCTATTTTTGAAGCAAACTACATACATATATCTTATTCCTTTTGTGTTTTCTTTTTTTTTAATGTTTTTTTCCTGTTCTACATTTTTTTACTGTTTCTTTTTTTACTGTTTTACTGTTTTTTTTTCTTTTTACACTGTTTCCTTTTTTCTTTTTTTTTTTTAGATTGTAAGTTTTATAAGAGTCTAACCTCTACTCTAGATTTTTAATCTTTGTTTTACATATTTGATATCAACTTTGTACATTTAAGAACCCAATCTTTAGGACCCATTTTTACTCAGGAGTGTGATCACTGGCCTGATCACTCTCTCCCCCTATTGATGCTCTTTCTTCTCCCCCAGGGAACCTCTATCTCCCACCCTCCTCCTTCTCTTCTCAACCCAATTCTGTGAATCTCTGAGGGTGTTCTGGGTACCAGAGAACACTTCAGGAACAGGATACTGCCCAGATCTCTCTCTCCCCTCTCAATTCCTCCCTTTCTACTCATGCTCACCTCTGTTACCTTCCTCCCCCACCTCTATGTATCTCTGTGAATCACTCTGAGGGTTCCAAACTGTGGAAAGCACAGAGGGAAGTGCTTACTGGCTAGATTGCTCTCTCCACATTTGAATTCCCCTCTTCCCCTCCTGGTCACCTCAACCCACCCACCCCCACCTCATCTCTCCATGTAACTCAGTGAACATTTCTGGGTATCCCTCACTGTGGAGAATCTTTTCACCATTAACCTAAAAGTTTTATTATTGAGGCTGTATGGAAGGAGAAGTCTTGAGGCTACTGCAAGAATAAGACTGAAAGCCAGGGGAAACATTAATTAATAAGAGGCCATCCAATAGCCTCCATAAATTCACTGAAACCAAGCTCCACCCAAGAGACAATAAGTTCCAGAGCAAGACATACCACGCAAATTCTCCAACAACGCAGGAACATAGACCTGAGCATCAATATACAGGCTGCCCAGAGGCACACCAAATCCATAGACATCTCAAAAATTAATACTGGTCACTCCATTACACTCTAGAGAGCAGAAATCCAGCTCCACCCACCAGAACACCGACACAAGCTCCCCCAACCAGGAAACCTTGACAAGCCACCTGTCCAACCCCAACCGCAGTGAGGAACCTCCACAACAAAGAGGAACTTCATACTACCAGAATACAGAAGGGCCACGCCTGACACAGCAATCTAAACAAGATGAAAAGGCAGAGAAATACTCAGCAAGTAAAGGAAAATGAGAAATGCCCACAAAGCCAAACAAAAGAGGAGGAGATAGGGAATCTATCTGAAAAAGAATTTAGAATAAGGATAATAAAAATGATCCAAAATCTTGAAAGCAAAATGGAGTTACAGATAAATAGCCTGGAGACAAAGATTGAGAAGATGCAAGAAATGTTTATCAAGGACTTAGAAGAAATAAAAAGGAATCAATATAGAATGAATAATGAAATAAAGGAGATAAAAGACACTCTGGAGGGAACCAACAGTAGAATAACGGAGGCAGAAGATAGGATAAGTGAGGTAGAAGATAGAATGATGGAAATAAACGAAGCAGAGAGGAAAAAAGAAAAAAGAATCAAAAGAAATGAGGAAAACCTCCGGGACCTCTGGGACAATATGAAACGCCCCAACATTCGAATCATAGGAGTCCCAGAAGAAGAAGATAAAAGGAAAGGCCATGAAAAAATACTCGAGGAGATAATAGTTGAGAATTTCCCTAAATTGAGGAAAGAAATAGTCACAGAAGTTCAAGAAACCCAGAGAGTTCCAAACAGGATAAACCCAAGGCGAAACACCCCAAGACACATATTAATCAAATTAACAAAGATCAAACACAAAGAACAAATATTAAAAGCAGCAAGGGAAAAACAACAAATAACACACAAGGGGATCCCCATAAGGATAACAGCTGATCTTTCAATAGAAACCCTTCAGGCTAGAAGGGAATGGCAGGACATACTTAAAGTAATGAAAGAGAATAATCTACAACCCAGATTACTGTACCCAGCAAGGATCTCATTCAGATATGAAGGAGAATTCAAAAGCTTTACAGACAAGCAAGAGCTGAGGGAATTCAGCACCACCAAACCAGCTCTCCAGCAAATGCTAAAGGATCTTCTCTAAACAGGAAACACAGAAAGGATGTTTCAACACGAACTCAAAACAACAAAGTAAATGGCAACGGGATCATACTTATCAATAATTACCTTAAATGTAAATGGGTTGAATGCCCCAACCAAAAGACAAAGGGTTGCTGAATGGATACAAAAACAAGACCCCTATATATGCTGTCTACAAGAGACCCACCTCAAAACTAGGGACACACACAGGCTGAAAGTGAAAGGATGGAAAAACATATTCCATGCAAACGGAGACCAAAAGAAAGCAGGAGTCGCAATACTCATTTCAGATAAAATAGACTTTAAAATAAAGGATGTGAAAAGGGACAAAGAAGGACACTACATAAAGATCAAAGGATCAATTCAAGAAGAAGACGTAACAATCATAAATATATATGCACCCAACATTGGAGCACTACAATATATAAGGCAAATACTAACAAGTATGAAAGGGGAAATTAACAATAACACAATAATAGTGGGAGACTTTAATACTCCACTCACGCATATGGATAGATCAACTAAACAGAAAATTAACAAGGAAACACAAACTTTAAATGATACAATAGACAAATTAGATTTAATTGATATTTACAGGAGTTTCCACCCCAAAACAATCAATTTTACCTTTTTCTCAAGTGCACATGGAACTTTCTCCAGGATAGATCACATCCTGGGCCATAAATCTAGCCTTGGTAAATTCAAAAAAATTGAAATCATCCCAGCCATCTTCTCTGACCACAATGCAGTAAGATTAGACCTCAATTACAGGAAAAAAACTATTAAAAGTTCCAACATATGGAGGCTAAACAACACGCTTCTGAATAACCAACAAATCACAGAAGAAATCAAAAAAGAAATCAAATTATGCATAGAAACGAATGAAAATGAAAACACAACAACCCAAAACCTATGGGACACTGTAAAAGCAATACTAAGGGGAAGGTTCATAGCAATACAGGCGTACCTCAAGAAACAAGAAAAAAATCAAATAAATCAACTAACTCTACACCTAAAGCAACTAGAGAAGGAAGAAATGAAGAACCCCAGGGTCAGTAGAAGGAAAGAAATCTTAAAAATTAGGGCAGAAATAAATGCAAAAGAAACAAAAGAGACCATAGCAAAAATCAACAAAACTAAAAGCTGGTTTTTCGAGAAGATAAACAAAATTGATAAGCCATTAGCCAGACTCATCAAGAAACAAAGGGAGAAGAATCAGATCAACAAAATTAGAAATGAAAATGGAGAGATCACAACAGACTCCACAGAAATACAAAGGATCATAAGAGACTACTACCAACAGCTATATGCCAATAAAATGGACAACTTGGAAGAAATGGACAAATTCTTAGAAAAGTATAACTTTCCAAAACTGAACCAGGAAGAAATAGAAGATCTTAACAGACCCATCACAAGCACGGAAATCGAAACTGTAATCAGAAATCTTCCAGCAAACAAAAGCCCAGGACCAGACGGCTTCACAGCGGAATTCTACCAAAAATTTAGAGAAGAGCTAACACCTATCCTACTCAAACTCTTCCAGAAAATTGCAGAAGATGGTAAACTTCCAAACTCATTCTATGAGGCCACCATCACCCTAATTCCAAAACCAGACAAAGATGTCACAAAAAAGGAAAACTACAGGCCAATATCACTGATGAACATAGATGCAAAAATCCTTAATAAAATTCTAGCAAACAGAATCCAACATCATATTAAAAAGATCATACATCATGACCAAGTGGGCTTTATCCCAGGAATGCAAGGTTTTTTTAACATCCGCAAATCAATCAATGTAATACACCACATTAACAAATTGAAAGAAAAAAACCATATGGTTATCTCAATAGATGCAGAAAAAGCCTTTGACAAAATTCAGCATCCATTTATGATTAAAACCCTCCAGAAAGCAGGAATAGAAGGAACATATCTCAACATAATAAAAGCTATATATGACAAACCCACAGCAAACATTATCCTCAATGGTGAAAAATTGAAAGCATTTCCCCTAAAGTCAGGAACAAGGCAAGGATGCCCACTTTCACCACTACTATTCAACATAGTTTTGGAAGTTTTGGCCACAGCAATCAGAGCTGAAAAAGAAATAAAAGGAATACAGATAGGAAAAGAAGAAGTAAAACTCTCACTGTTTGCAGATGACATGATCCTCTACATAGAAAACCCTAAAGACTCTACTAGAAAATTACTAGAGTTGATCAATGAATATAGTAAAGTTGCAGGATATAAAATTAGCACACAGAAATCCCTTGCATTCCTATACTCCAATAATGAGAAAACAGAAAGAGAAATTAAGGAAACAATACCATTCACCATTGCATCAAAAAGAATAAAATACTTAGGAATATATCTACCTAAAGAAACAAAAGACTTATATATAGAAAACTATAAAACACTGATGAAAGAAATCAAAGAGGACACAAACAGATGGAGAAATATACCGTGTTCATGGATTGGAAGAATTAATATAGTGAAAATGAGTATTCTACCCAAAGCAATCTACAGATTCAATGCAATCCCTATCAAGCTACCAATGGTATTTTTCACAGAACTAGAACAAATCATCTCACAATTTGTATGGAAATATAAGAAACCTCGAATAGCCAAAGCAATTTTGAGGAAGAAGAATGGAACTGGAGGAATCAACCTGCCTGACTTCAGGCTCTACTACAAAGCCACAGTCATCAAGACAGTATGGTATTGGCACAAGGATAGAAATATAGATCAATGGAACAAAATAGAAAGCCCAGAGATAAACCCACGCACATATGGACACCTTATCTTCGACAAAGGAGGCAAGAATATACAATGGAGAAAAGACAATCTCTTTAACAAGTGGTGCTGGGAAAACTGGTCAACCACTTGTAAAAGAATGAAACTAGAACACTTCCTAACACCGTACACAAAAATAAACTCAAAATGGATTAAAGATCTAAACGTAAGACCAGAAACAATAAAACTCCTAGAGGAAAACATAGGCAAAACACTCTCCGACATAAATCACAGCAGGATCCTCCATGACCCACCTCCCAGAATATTGGAAATAAAAGCAAAAATAAACAAATGGGACCTAATTAAAATTAAAAGCTTTTGCACAACAAAGGAAACTATAAACAAGGTGAAAAGACAGCCTTCAGAATGGGAGAAAATAATAGCAAATGAAGCAACAGACAAACAATTAATCTCAAAAATATACAAGCAACTTCTGCAGCTGAATTCCCGAAAAATAAACGACCCAATCAAAAAATGGGCCAAAGAACTAAACAGACATTTCTCCAAAGAAGACATACAGATGGCTAACAAACACATGAAAAGATGCTCAACATCACTCATTATTAGAGAAATGCAAATTAAAACCTCAATGAGGTATCATTTCACACCAGTCAGAATGGCTGCTATCCAAAAGTCTACAAGCAATAAATGCTGGAGAGGGTGTGGAGAAAAGGGAACCCTCTTACACTGTTGGTGGGAATGCAAACTAGTACAGCCACTATGGAGAACAGTGTGGAGATTCCTTAAAAAACTGGGAATAGAACTGCCATATGACCCAGCAATCCCACTGCTGGGCATATACACCGAGGAAACCAGAATTGAAAGAGACGCGTGTACCCCAATGTTCATCGCAGCACTGTTTACAATAGCCAGGACATGGAAGCAACCTAGATGTCCATCAGCAGACGAATGGATAAGGAAGCTGTGGTACATATACACAATGGAATATTACTCAGCCATTAAAAAAAATACATTTGAATCGGTTCTACTGAGATGGATGAAACTGGAGCCCATTATACAGAGTGAAGTAAGCCAGAAAGAAAAACAACAATACAGTATACTAATGCATATATATGGAATTTGAAAGATGGTAACGATAACCCTACATGCGAGACAGAATAAGAGACACAGATGCATGGAACAATTTTATGGACTCTGAGGGAGAAGGTGAGGGTGGGACGTTCTGGGAGAATGGCATTGAGACATGTGTATTGTCATATGTGAAACAGAGCACCATTCCATGTTCGATGCATGTGACAAGGGCTCAGGGCCGGGGCAATGGGATGATCCAGAAGGATGGGATGGGGAGGGAGGTGGGTGGGGGGTCCGGGAAGGGGAACACATGTAAACCCATGGCTGATTCATGTCAATGTATGGCAAAAACTATTACAATATTGTAAAGTAATTAGCCCCCAACTAAAATAAATAAATTTATAAAAAAAAATAAAAAAAATAAAAAATAAAAAGTCGTTAAATATAAAAAAAAAAAAAAAAAAAGAAGTGAGTGAAATGGCATCTTGGTTAATCAGGAGGCACTTGGGTCTCTGCTCCAACATTGACATCAGTGGTGGTAACTACTTATTTGCTGGAGGAAGGTCATTTAACATCTCAGAGGCTTGGTTTTCACTTTTGCTTCCTGCCAATAACAATACTCACATTAGAGTCTTGTTGTGGGAATTAATTAATATAATGTATACAGGGTGCTAAGCTCAGTGCCTGGCAAAAGGTAATTAGATCCCAAATGGTAGCTTTTATTAGCTTTTTCCCAGATGCTGATTGGTTAAGTATGGAAATGGTTCACCATCGAGTTATCCTGGGAAGATGAATTGGTGATTGTTTAGGACAGTGTTGAAGAGGTGGTATCTACATGCTGTTGCTATAGCATAGAAGCCAGTCACTCAAACTGTAATTAAATGCCTCCTGCTGCTCCAGCCCTGACTAGCACGCACTCATCCTTTTGAGTAAGGATGTGTAAAATTGAGATAAGTGATGTTTTAAGAGATTGCTCATCAATGGTAGAAACGCATCTCTGTGCTTCTCTGTGAAAAATTATCCAGGCCTGTCGGTACATCAGGCTGCGAGGGAGCAGATAAAGTAGGGGTAGGGGCCTCTGCAGAACCGAGAAAGGATCATGAACTTCATTAAAATAAACAAGCATTTCCCCACCTTCATCAACTCACAAACCTGTCTTAGCCTCTGAAGCCCAACAGAGTGGGTCATGGATATAATTGAGCAAGTGTCTCGGATTCATTTTCCAGAAAATGAGGCTGTTAGCCCTAGCTGCTCTCTGAGAGGTTTTCGTTAAGCTGTGTACGATTCCTCTGAAACTGTTACAGTTCCTCTCGTGGTCTCTCTGTACCAGCCCCTGTCGTGGGTGGAGGCGGCTGGGTGGCAGTGGGTGCCCTGGAGTAGGGTAGGGAGTCGGTAGTAATGGAGATGTAGCAGTGCCTTCCTCCCAGCTGACACCCCCAGTCTCTTCCAGGGTATCTCATCTCGAATTTTGAAATAGGACTTTCACCACATCTCCCTTACAAACGCCTATTTTTTAGTTCAAATTGACCTGTTCGGTTAATTTTCCCTTGAGAGGAGACATCATGTTGGCTTCATTGTCAAGAAGGTCATAAGCTAACTGAGGAACTATACCTCAGTTTGAGTCTTGATTCTGTCACTTAAGATCTCTGTGATCTTGATGAAATTGATTAGTTGCTCTAATCCTGGATCCTCATCTACAAAATGAGACTGATTACTGTTGTTTGCTGCTGCTGCTGCTGCTGCTGCTAAGTCGCGTCAGTCGTGTCCGACTCTGTGCGACCCCATAGACAGCAGCCCACCAGGCTCCCCCGTCCCTGGGATTCTCCAGGCAAGAGTACTGGAGTGGGTTGCCATTTCCTTCTCCAGGGCATGAAAGTGAAAAGTGAAAGTGGAGTCGCTCAGTCGTGTCTGACTCAGTGACCCCATGGACTGCAGCCTGCCAGGCTCCTCCGTTCATGGGATTTTCCAGGCAAGAGTACTGGAGAGGGGTGCCATTGCCTTCTCCTACTGTTGTTTAGCCTATGGTTTAGATTAATAAATTAACCCATATTAAGGCCTTAGTCTTATTTACCTAATGCTATTGAGTCTTTGGGCTTCCCTGTGGCTCAGATGGTAAAGAATCTGTCTGTTCAATTCCCTGGAGAAGGGAATGTCTACCCACCCCAGTATTCTTGCCTGGAGAATTTCTTTGTGACCCATGGACTGTCCATGGAATTCTCTCAGCCAGAATACTGGAGTGGGTAACCTTTCCTTTCTTCAGAGGATCTTTCCAGCCCAGGGATCGAACCTAGGTCTCCCGCATTGCAGGTGGATTCTTTACACGTGAGCCACAAGGAAAGCACAACTGAGTCTCTAGTAAATGTTGAGAAGATATTTGTCTCTATTATGTAAGAATAAGGCTTTCCAGGTGGTGCTAGTGGTAAAGACTGAACAGATGTGGGTTCAATATCTGGGTTGAGAAGATCCCCTGGAGGAAGAAATGGTACCCCACTCAAGTATTCTTGCCTGCAAAATTCCATGGACAGAGAAGCCTGATTGGGCTACAGTCCATGGGGCTGAGCTCAGCTGAGCGCTCAGCTGAGCAGCTGAGCATATGTAGGAATACTGAGAAGCTCATTTTAAGAGCTTCTTCATGTTGTTTTCACTAGTGGTATTTTACATATTGTTGGTGGTTTCAGCATTTTATTCCTTCTCTCTGATGCTCTGAAGAAAGAGATACTATGTTGGAAGCACCTAGGTTTATGATATAGTGGAGGAAAATGACACATCCTCTAGTTTTATATTTATAATAACGGCTAACCCATCAAACAAAATGTCATCACAGAGGTGGAGTCATTTAACTGAATATGTTTATCTTTAGGGTGTTTTCAGCTGCATGTAATAGAAAACTGACAGAAACTGGCTTAAATAATAAGGAAGTGTATCTCACAAAGCTCCAAGGCCAGAGGTAGGATAAACTCAGCCTGGTTCTGAAGGATCCACTGTTTCCACATCTATGCCATCCTGTCCTCAAAGGATGGTCGTTCCTTTCAGACTTGTCCCTCTCTGGTCCCAGACAGGCTGGTAGAATCCCAGGCATCACCTGTAGATACAACCACATCTAGAGAAATAAGGGCCATTTTCCCTCATGTCTCTTTTTCATAGGATCCTACTGATGACTGTAAGAAATCACTAGCATTTGCAACCTTCTGAGCGATTCCTATGCTTTTCACTCACACAACAGCTTCCTTAGGCATGGAGATGACCTCAGGAGTTCAGCTCAACAACTTGCCAGCCCAGCATCCCAAGGTCCTCTCTTCTGTCTGTGTCTATCTTTTTCCACATGGGCAATTGCACATTTTAAAGTCTATTACTTGGAAGAACCTCATTCCTTGTTCTAGTTGTTTTTATCAATCTGGGTTATCTGTCACAAGCAGCAGAAAACAACTCTGGCTGATTTAGGCAGGAGATAAATTTACTTTAAATGTACTAAATAGTTCCAGAATGATCCTTAATTGTCTTCTGCTATAAAGGACATTATGGAGACCTTTGGCAAAATCTGAATAAAGTCTTTTGCAAATTAGATAATAGTATTGTATCTATATTTATTTGGTGATTTTGAAAATTGTGCTGTGATTATATAAGAGAATTTCTTTTTATTGAATACACAATGACATTTTAGGGAAAAGATATCCTGTCTCCAATTTACTACTAAGCAGTTTAGGAAAAATACACACTCAGAAGGATAAAGCAGTGTAGAGTAATATTAACATAGAGAAATTGGCTGAAGGGTAGTCAGAGATTTTTTTGAACTATTCCTGTGACTTTCTGTGTAGTTTCTTATTAATTATTTTTAATTGGAGAATAATGGCTTTACAATATTGCATTGCTTTCTGCCATGTATCAGCATAAATCAGCCAGAAGTATATATATGTCCCCTCCCTCCTGAACCTCCTTCTCACCTCCCAACCCATGCCACTCCTGTAGGTTGTCACAGAGCATCAGATTTGAGGTCCCTGCATCATACAACACATTTCCATTGGCTATCTAATTTTACATGTAGTAATGTATATGTTTCCATGCTACTTTCTCAATTCATCCCACCCTATCCTTCCCGCAGTGTGTCTACAAGTTTGTTCTGTCTGCGTCTGCATTTCTGCCCTTCACATAGGTTCATCAAGTGCCATCTTTCTAGATTCCACATAGATGTGTTAATAGACGATATTTGTCTTTCTCTTTCTGACTTACTTCACTGTGTATAATAGGCTCTAGGTTCATCCCGCTCATTAGAACTGACTCAAATGCATTCCTTTCTATGGCTGAGTGTGTTGGTGTCTATATCCAGTGAAAAAATTATTTTTTAATGACGCAAAGAGATACTGGCTAAGGTAGCAGTGCTGTAGCAAGTCCAGCAACGTGCGTTAATAAATCACTGAAGACAATGAGGACGATATTTAATGAATAGCTCAGGAGTGGCCTAGATTGCAAGAGACTCGGACTAAAGACCTTCAGAGTCAGAAACAGTGCTCCAGATGACTCCACGGAGCTCAGCCCTGTGGACAGAGCTATCACCTCCATGGTGTACTGCTGGCCATTGAGGTTTGCACTGCCACTGTGGCTGGTGCGTGGCACTCTGCTCCGCCATCAGCATGGTTGCAGCTGCTGCTCACGGATGGCCATGGCCATCACTGCAGAGACTTGTCGCAAGGGCGTTTGTATTTTAGTTTCATCACATTAGATTCCAAGTCTGGGATGCCAGTTTAAGAGAGTCCAAGTCATGGGTCTTTACCTAGGCACAAATCATGCTTGTAAAAATGCCCATCAGGAAATTTCAGTCTCTAGAGTGACACACAAGTCATCATGCTTTGCCACAAAGGGAGGGATTCTTCAAGGAGGAGTGGATTTCAGACACCACACAACCCACAAGAATGACAAATGTCCGTTGCATGATAGTGTTTGCAGTCCTCTCCCTTAAAATGTCAGAATTCTGGATGTTGTTCCATTGAAGGTGGGAGCAAAAGAAAATGCATTTCTTTCAAAGTGGAAAGAGTGAATTATTCACAGATGTTGGATCCTAACTGGCATGTATACTCACAGTGGGGGTTAATATGGAAGAAATTACCGTTGGTGAGATTTAACTACCCTCTGACATTACATGGAAAAACCGAAACCTTTGTTTTCAGTTGGATTTCATTTATTCTCGATATTCTTTATTCTGGACATTGTTTTTTCATTCTGTCTCGCGTGCTTTTTAAAATTTTCCCCTCTTCTTTTCTTTTCATAAAGATGACTTGGTTATTTTACATAAGGCTGCCACTTTTGCCTCAGAAGATATTCAGTTCTTGTCTCGCAAAAAGAAAATCCAGTCCACAACTCTGGTCCAGTATTTAGTGCAAAGCAGAGACTCCACACACTTTTGTTTCTTATTCAAACCTTGTTTTATTATGTAATATAAATGTGTATAACATAATATTGAGGTCTTAAGTTCTAATTGTCTAATAATGTGTTAAATGCTGTTTGTGCATTAAGCATTAAGAATACTTTTTTGCTCCTCTTATCTAGTTGGAAAAGAAAGACTCATACTCAGCTAAGGAAAAAACAGCAGTGTCATATAATTCTTAAGAGCATAGTGCTTTATTTTTATAAATGCCCCCAGTAAAGAAGTGATTAGAGGAAAGTAGAAAGATATGAGAAATTGTACTTTAAAAGTATTTGACATCTGGTTGGAATTGTTATGTTGTTTGATGGTCCAAAGTTCCTTCAGAGGGATCGAGGGAATTTTAACATTTCATCTGGCAGTCAGATCTGGAGATGAATTTAACTGGCCTTCAGTAGTCCTGGCCTGTTCCTGAGAGAGAGGAATGATTGAGAGGGAGGGGTGGCGAGGAAGAAGAAGCCTTTACTTACACTCCTTCAGGGATGATTCAGGTGGACAGTCTGAATTATGGGTCTTATTGGCAGCAAGTCAGTATTGCCAGAGTGGGTTACTGCAAGATGCTTTAGCTGGGGACCACTTTGAAAACCACTCATCAATTACAGTTGGTACCTGGCATAGTAGCATGAATACCCTTGATGGCTTTTGTCCAGGAAATTTGAAGAAACCTGTTGTCTCTGATCTCATCTAACCACCTCTTCCTTCATGGATGACCCTTCTTACCTTATAGACCTCAACTGTTGATCCCAGACCTGCCAGTCCAAGCTGTATATCAATTATTAAGGCCCAGTGCAGGACAGTGACTTTACAAATAGTCTCAGCAATGATCAAGACCAACATTAGTATTTGTTAAACCACCGAGTGATTCTGTGGTCGCTAGTCCCAAGTGAAAGGATCAAATTTGAGATTTCTAGATACCTGACTCACGTTAGGTTAAAGCAAAAGTCCAGACTTTTTCAGAGTTAATTTGGCTATAGCTGTTGCTTATTTGGGGCTTTCTCAGTGGCTCAGCTGGTAAAGAATCCCCTTGCCAGTGCAGAAGATAAAAGAGACATGGGTTCGATCCCTGGGTCAGGAAGATCCCCTGGAAAAGGAAATGACAACCCACTCCTGTGTTCTTGCATGTGAAATTCCATGGACAGAGAAGCCTGGTGGGCCACAGTCATGGTTAAGAACTACAGCTGGTGAACTTATTCACAAAACAAAAACAGACTCACAGACTTAAAGAATGAATTTATGGTTGCCAGGCAGGGAGGGTGGGAGGAAGTGATAGGGAGTTTGGGATCGACATGTATACTTTGGTATATTTACAATGAATAACCAACAAGAATATACTGTATAGCACAGGGAGCTCTGATCAGTGTTTTGTGGAAGCCTGGATGGGAGGGGAGTTGAAGGAGAATACATACATGTATATGTATGCCTGAGTCCCTTTTCTGTCCACCTGAAACTATCACCACATTGTTAATCGGCTATATCCCAATATAAAATAAGTTTAAAATTTAAAAAAAAAGAACTAGAATTGAGTAACTGCAAATAATAAAAAATGTTTGTACTCATATATCTGATAAAAATGGAAGAATATCCATGTCATATCTTCTTTCTCATAGCTTCCTGTTCCTTCCTCCCATAGCTGTTCTACACAGGGAAATTCTCCATATTCTCTGTCCCCAGTCCAGGCTACTTGCTTTCTTCTCTGTGGCCTCCCTCTCCCTTCAGCCTTGGTCCTTATTGTGTGGACTGACTTAGTTGCTTTGGCTTAGTCCTTCCTCCTACCTTCTCTTTCTGGGCCTGCCTCTCTGCAGCCATATCCCAGATTCTGCATGACAAATGTTCTAGTACCTGGACTAGGAAAGACTCCTGAGCAGAAGAGGTGAAATGGGGGAGGGGGGAATCAGGAAATACACACTCCTAAAGCTTGTTGCAGTTGCACGTGGCAGAGTTGATTACATGAGATGAGTGATGTTTCTCGTTTCTTAACTTTAAAATCATTTAATATGCCTCCTAGGTAGTTTTCTGATTTGGAAAACCACAGAAGAAAAAAAGAAAATGTGTAATGCTTTCTAGAATTCTTTTGTCAGAATTCTGCTTCAAATTGTGGAAACAAATTTACCAGTGAATCTGATTCTGGATGTAGTTTCATGAAAGAAAATCTGTCTCTTCTGTCTGCACTCAGAGTTGATTGGCTCCTGTGAATCTTCGCACCTGTGCTCACCAGGCAGCGTGCTCGACATGGGTGAAATGGGAATGTAAAGGCTTGACTGCCTGATGGACAGACAGACAGAGGGATGATTGCAGTATGTGAAGAAAAATGTACCAGAGGGGTTGTATGTATCGGGCAATGGGAACACAAGGTAGGAAGCATCTACATTTGTCTGCAGGAGGTGAACCTTAAATTAACTCCCCAAAATGAATCATTCTGCATTACACAGAAAAGGAAGGTATGAGAATACATAAGAGGCTGGAAGAGATGGAGCTGAAAGAAAATAATTGAAACCGAATGTGACTGGTCAGATTCCCTTTAATCTACACAGTAAGGGCTCTTGGTTTTCCTCATGGGGAGTTCAGAAACTTTTGAATCACTTCTACAGTCACCATGGCAGTGGTTCTCAGTGTGGCCTGCTGGCTAACTGGTAGGCTCAGAGGTCAGACTGTCTAGGTTTTCTTCTGCTGGTAGAGTGCCATTGAACAGTGCACCTGGCTTCCCTGTGTATCAGTTTCCTCATCTATGAAATGAGGATATCCCCTTTCCCAGGGTTGTAGTGAAGATTTAATTCATCCCCTAAGACATTTAGAACTGTACCTAGCATAGGTATTAGAGTGAAAAAAGAAAAAAAAATGAACTGTATTGTGCATTCTCTTTCAAACATCAATAAATTGAATGTTCTGCAACATTCCAAGATTTGATCTTCTAACAAGGTTGGCCTTGGGAATAATTAGGTGAATAAGACAGCTCTCTCTATGTTGCAAGAAGGGTCATGTCAGCTGTCCTCTGTTCTGCCCTGCCTCCCTTATTTAGGAACGTCATGATACCCACTGGTTAAACATTACTAGTATCTGAAGATAGTTGACAATTAAATTATTATTAAGCTCTAATATCTGGATGTAATAAAGTTATCAGAGATGAGAACACAGCCTAGAGAGGATGGGTCACAAACCTGGTAAACTGAAGGTACAACATGAAAAATAAAGGAATAAAAATTAACTTTTGTCTGTAGCATAATATATGATTTAAACTTTGTTCACAATATAAATATTAATTATTGTTTATGAAACACTTTAACATGTTATCTCATTAGAGGGTTAAATTTATCTTAAGAGATGTAGGTAGAGCATCTTTCACTATTAAGAATGTATCCAAAATAAGAAAATCGAGGCACAGGTGAATACTAGTCTGGCAACTTTTTTTTCTAGTGTCCCATCTCTGTATGTCGCTCTACAGTGTTTTTATTGATAAGGAAGGAAAAGCCTAAAATCCAGTTTGGAGAGTTTCTGGTGGTGCATTTGCTATGGAAGTGAAAGTGTTAGTCCCTCAGTCACGTCCGACTCTTTGCAACCCCATGGACTATAGTTCACCAGGCTCCTCTGTCCATGGGATTCTCCAGGCAAGACTATTGGAGTGGGTTGCCATGTCCTACTCCAGGGGATCTTTCTGACCCAGGGATTGAACTTGAGGCTTCTGCACCTCCTGCATTGGTAGGCATATTCTTTACACACTGCACCACCTATATTTATCAAGAAATCGTAGTCACTGGTAGTATCTGCTGCCTAGGGTGGAGAACTTGCTTGGGATATATATATTACTCATGGTTACAGGCTAGCCTGTTATAACAAGGCTTTAGAGTTGCTACCTTATCTTTGTAGACACATAACAACAATGATGGACAAAGAAATGGACACAGAATTTATTTCGTGAATATTTCTATAGCCTAAACTGTGTGTAGAGTCACCATGGAGTGGCTCAAGGACCTTACAGAGAAATTGAGGAGGTGTAAACTGCACATATAAAGAGTTCAATAAGAGTAAATGATGAAAGAAAATGAAAGGAAATAAATGAAAATATCTTTAGGTAACATACTTTCTAAAGCCCCTACAAGTTAAGTGGAAATGAGTGACTGACAGAACGTCTCATAAACTCAACTCCCACTTAAAATATGTACCCTATACTCAGGAGGCTACAAATCTCTTATGACTGAACAAAACCCTTATAGAATAAGCATGTGGAGAGAAAAGAGAGACCTAGATGAAGACACCAGAGCATAAGCTCCATGAATTCAGGGAAAAAACTTGAATTATTTGCTGAATCTCTAGGGTTTAGTATAGTACATTAGTAGATGCTCAAAAAATATTTACTCATTTAATGGGTGAGTGGATGCATGGATAAATGCCAGAGACAGCCATAGAAATGAAAGAGTATATTATAAAGTACTCCAAGTTGGTGCAGTGTCTTTTCATGTTTTTATTCTTGGCATGTAACACATAATAAGTGTTCAATAAATGTAGTGGAAGGAAGGAAGGAAAGGAAGGAACATGGGAGTGAATATCATAGGATGGTAAGACTGAAGGGAAATTTGTAACATTTTTGGCCTTTCACTTAAGAAAAGGTCTGAGTATGGAGCCAATCTAACCAACCAATCAAACAAAAAGCCTCATAGAAGTGACATTTAAAAGTGTTAATCAGTCTAACAGAAAGCAAGGGGCTAGAGTTTGAGAAAGAGTTCTGAATTGAAGTCAGTTTGAATCCTCACTTTGCCAATTTCTCCATCTGTGACCTTATACAAGTTATTATACTAATTGGGTCTCAGTGTTCTCATCTCTTCAAGGGGAATTACTGTGCTACAAAATTTTTATAAAGATTAAAAAAGGTCGTGTATTAAAATGTGTTCAATAGCATAGTAAATGTTTATATAAAGAAAGAAATTCCTCAAATATGTTGAACTGCTAAATGTTAATAAATATACTAAGGAAACATTTTCTTTCCTTATTCTTTAGGCTAGAATACTGGAGTGGGTCATTTTTCCCTTCTCTAGGGGATCTTCCCAACCCAAGGATCGAACCCAGGTATCCCGCATTGCAGGCGGATTCTTTACCAGCTGAGCCATAAGGGAAGCCCAAATGTTAATAAATATGCTAAGGAAAGATTTTTCTCTGGAATATTGTAGAAGGAGAAATGGTAACTAAAATTACAAGTATCTTGTCTTAAAATTTAATTTTTGGAAAACCTTAGTTCTTTTGGTTGGTGGCATGTCTAAGAGGATTTTGCATATTAGTGAAAGTGCTTAAAAAATAATATAACGTGATAGTGTAAATTATCTGTCACGTTGTGCCACAAAAATTCTTCAATATTTAATTAAAAGCTCCGATAACTGAGAATTCAAGAATTGTCAAGAACATTCACTGAGGGTTTAGACTAGTGGTCGGAGGACTTTGGCTGTCAACTCCAAAGCCAAACTTTCTCTCCTGGTTCAGATTACTGGGAAAACTTGGAAGGAATGGCTCCAGCTGCTATAATAGATGCCTAGGGTTTCAGCAGGAAGTGTAGACATTAGTGCCTGTTTTGATGTGCTGTCCTATCTGAGTTCCAGGATAGGTTTTTTTTGGAGAGTCAGTAATAGAAGGAAATGAGAAGCCTGTCACAACTAACAACCCCTAGGAGTCTCTAGGGGTTGTGTCAAGGGTAGCCTTCAATCCTGCAGGGGTTACAGCTATGCCAAGAAAAATGTAAAGTTTTAAAAATATTAAATAAATGAGAACAGTCCTTTCAGTTTCTTATACTATACATAGTGCCAGCTCTGGGCTCAGGGACAAATCCACTGACAAGTGATTAATATCAGGGAGAACCACCCAAATCCAGAGACATGCATAATTCTGCCTCCGTCTGTTCTTGGTTGACAATCACTTGGATAAGACACAGTCACTTGGATAGGATATACCAGCCAGGTCAAGTGTGGCCATGGCAAAAGTTGAGTTCCAGTTTATCCTTGCCACTAGTGTTCTGTCATGTAAGGGATCCTAGTGGGGTGGGAGATTTGTTTTCTAGACAGTGTCTTTGTGAGCTAGGATGACACTTTCTCTCTCTTGACCCTTTAATGCAGTTTGGTCAAGTCACACAAGAAAATATCCAGGCACCTTGCCCCCAGGTCTCCCTCTACCTTCTCTGACCTAAAGTAACCCCAGCACTCAACTAAAACCGGAAACACAGAAACAGAAAAAAATATTACAGCTAGCCAGGTCCATTATGGTGATCCAGTTACCTACTCACACTTCATTTTACGGATGAAAAAGATGAGGACTTGAGAGGTAATGTAGTCATGTAACTGGCTTGTGATCAGAACCAAACTAGAGCCCCAAACTCCTGGCAACCAGGCTAAAGTATTTTCCAGCATTCACAGCTTGAGAAGCAGGATGCTCTAAAGATGTTGAGTTGAGTTGCAGAAAAGAAGGAAAATAGGAGAAGCCTACAAAGATAAAGTCTGAGCAAGAGATATTTGCAGACTGAATGCAATTTTAAAAAAATAAAAAGAATTTAATATGCATGTGCATGATGTGAAAACTAAAGGAATCTGTTAATGTTTTGTTGTTGTCGTTGAGGCACTAAGTTGTGTCCGACTCTTTGTGACCCCATGACCTGCAGCATACCAGGCTTCCCTGCCCTTCACTATCTTCCTGAGTTTGCTCAAACTGTTAATGTTTAAATGATATTAAAAGGAGTAAGCACTGATGGCCTTCCAAGGAGATGAATGAATGAATGAACCAAAGATTTCTTTGTCTTGATATTTCTTGTCCTGATAAGTCTGGTACTCAACTAGGTCAGGTATATAAAAAAGAGACAGGGTTGTGATCCTCATGGGTTTGAATCCATTGGACATCAGACGCATGAACCATTGTAGGGAGCAGCTGAGCTGGACCCAAAGATTCAAGTCTGTCTGCATAGGTCTTCTCTAATGTGAAAGGAAAAAAAAAAAAAAATGGAACTGAAAAGATAATGGAAATTTCACCTTGTGTTTATCAAGAATTGCTGAAGATTTAAGTTATATGAGTTGTTGTTGTTCAGTTGCTCAGTTGTGTCTGACTATTTGCAACCCCTTGGACTGCAGCATGCCAGACTTCCCTGTCCTTCACCATCTCCTGAAGCTTGCTCAAACTCATGTCCATTGAGTTGGTGATGCCATCCAACCATCTTGTCCTCTGTCACCCCTTCTCCTCCTGCCTTCAATCTTTCCCAGCATCAGGGTCTTTTCCAATGAGTCAGTTCTTCCCATCAGGTGGCCAAAGTACTGGAGTTTCAGCTTGAACATCAGTCCTTCCAATGAATATTCAGGACTGATTTCCTTTAGGATGGACAGGTTGGATCTCCTTGCAGTCCCAGAGACTCTCAAGAGTCTCCTCCAACACCACAGTTCAAAAGCATCAATTCTTCAATGCACAGCCTTCTTTATGGTCCAGTTCTCGCATACATACGTGACAATGGGAAAAGCCATAGCTTTGACTACACAGACCTTTGCTGGCAAAGTCATGTCTCTGCTTTTAAATATGCTGTCTAGGTTTGTCATGGCTAACCAAGTTTTCTGAGAATAGCTCTAAATTCCCCAGGATAGGCTGATCAGTGGAAATATCATACATCCTCTGCCTATGAAGTGGATTCAATCAGCCAGCCAACTGGTCAACCATTCTGTTAATGGTCAGTTCAATCCAAATGGTTAACTGGTGGGATATGATGAATATAGCCATTGTGTCTCCTCATCTGTAGGTTCTGGGCAATGCCAACTTCCCCTCCTAGTCCTCTGAGGTTGTGATGTTGATATGTACTGTCTTATGTGGTACATCTATAGAGTGACTATTTTAAATGAAAAGTGGTAAGATTTGGCAGTAATCCAGTTTTGAATAGGGAGCCTACCACTGAACCAGGTAGGCTCCAGACTAGACAAATCATGGAAAAATGTTCTTTAGAATAGTGCCTAAGGTTGCAGGCTTCACGTATAGACTGACTAGCTTAAATCATGGCACCATCCTTTACTGGGTCTTTCAGCTAGTCACTTAACCTGTTGCTGTGCCAGTTTTCTTATCTGTAAAATATAGGAATAATAATTCCCCTCTCCTCAGAACACTGTAAAGATAAAATTAGGGAATATTTACAAAGAGCTTAAAAGAAGGTATAACACAAAATAAATGGTTAATGTTAAGTGCTAATATTATTAATCAATTAATGCTAGTGGTTAATATTAACTATATTATTTAAATGTAGAAAATTATGTTGACATAAGGAAATTACAGATGAACATGCTATACTCTTTAAACATGTATGCTATGATATAGAAACATGATATAAGATAATTAGTGGTAATTGTAACATTACTAGAAGCAGTGATTGAAGAAATATTTTCTGGCTGTCTTTTGGGTTATTCAGTCTCCTTAGGACACCAGGTAACAATTAGCTGGAAACTTGGCATCATCTGGCTTTTTCCTTGAGGTTTAAGCAGAAGGTAGTTGACTCACTGGTTCAGTGGGCACAACAGTACAGTGGCAGATACCATGGAGCCTCTGCTATAAGCTCAGAGATGGAAGAAACACAGATCAAATATGGTTCCTGTCACCAAGGTCTATATAGAATAATGAGGGAAAGAACGCTTACACCACTGGCTATAATCCAAAGAGTAAGAGCCATACTATTTTCTCGGAGAAACCCACATTTGGTTCTTTTAACTACACCATCCGCCCCCATGTTTATCCTCCCTTCTCTTTCTCCACCTAGTTTAGGAATCCTTATTGTACATTGACAAACCTCATGTTCCTATCTTTTGTAGCCTTTGTCATCATTGTGATTTAAAAATATATATTTTTACAATTTAAAGTTTAAAGTTGTCCCATCCCACTTGACAATAACTTACCAAAAGCCGAGACCATATCTTCCCTTCTTGCTGCTAAGTCTTCAGTCCTTAGCACAAGGCCAAGTGCAAAAGTACTTTATAATTTTCACTGAGAGAATAAAAGTGGAGGGTCCTGAATAGTAGGACTGGGGAAAGGTCCACAGGGGAGGAACTGGGTCTGAAGGTAGCACAGAGAGATACTGTGGAGGAAACACAATTCAAACCTTTAAAACCAACTGCCTGTTCCCAAATAACTGTCGGACTTGTTCCTACCACATGGGCCCTTGTTTACTTGAATTGTGTAATCATTTTGACATTTTGGAGAAAAATTTACTAGACAAAATAAGCCGACTGCTCCAACTGGGTCAGGCGTTTGAGTTTAACTGCTGTTTCCTCCAGTCAGGAGCTCTGCACATGTAACTACACTCACCTGAGCATCAGCGTCCACATCTACATGAAGAAGCACCATCCATCCCCACTGAGCTGTTGTGGGGACTGAGCTGGTACATGAGGGAGAATCCTGTTGTCAACTGCAAGCACAGATGAGCCCTGCTTATTAGTATTATTGTCCATAACTGTATTTGCAAAAGTAATAACCACAATGAAGCAAACAGCTCTTAACAACTGCCTGTCATCAAAGGAGGTCCCGTAGAAGTCCCAGCAAGTGGCAAGTTGATGTGCTTTACAAATCCAGGTTCTCAGAGAACCTGGGAAGCAGCTCCTCGGCAAGACAGGAGCATGCCAGCTTTCTGTCCCTCT
Source organism: Giraffa tippelskirchi (assembly GCF_054371585.1). Taxonomy (NCBI): domain Eukaryota; kingdom Metazoa; phylum Chordata; class Mammalia; order Artiodactyla; family Giraffidae; genus Giraffa; species Giraffa tippelskirchi. The sequence continues at coordinate 32,181,411 of NC_137280.1, read as the reverse complement.
GAATCTGGGCCAGGTCTGATGCCTGAATTTCGTGGATGATAATAAAAGCATTGACATTAAGTATGTTGCCAGGAATCAACAACCTATTCAGGGTAAGATACTATGGCACAGCAGTCCCCAAACAATATGTGTTTTTAAAAATATGCTTAAAACTCCAAGTGCTTTGTGTGGCTGCTTTGCAAAATCACTAGAGCTGAAGTATTTGTATTTTAATGTTTATCCCCAAACTGACCTGCTGTTTTCAAATTGCCCAGGAAACGAAATGTCGAAAATGGAAGGAAACCAGCACAAGCTACATTTAGAAATGCAGTGTTAGTGAGGCAAGCTGCGGGGTTCTGATACCTTAACAGCACCATAAAATGCTCATAATTAAATAACTGTTTTTCTTAACATAGCTGTTCCTATTTTTTTCCCCCAGCCACTTATGTAAAAGCATTTAATGTTCATTCTTTCATTACCAACCAGAGACTCTTGTAAAGAGGTAACTGGTCCCAGAAATTGTTAAAAATGTTTTAATAATGGTGTCCTTTACAAAGGGGAAAATGTATTAGAAAACAAAGTCAGCCTCTAGATACTTCCTGTGGTTATTCTTATTGGCAGTTGGCCCACAAATGATTTCTATGGAAGAATATTGTGCCATGGAGCTACTACATGAACAAAACTGCTAAAAGCAATAACAGAATGCATGCGGATTATCAGTGTCCCAGACACAATGACAAAACGAGGCTGCCAGCGGCTGAAACAAGAGTGACAGGTTTGCTGGGGAAGCATAAGGTGAAGCAGCTAGGCTTCCAAATTCAGATGGTCCGTGACTTACAATGGTTTGACTTGTGAGTTTTCAACTTTGTGATGGTGTGAAAGGGATATGCATTCAGTAGAAGCCATACTTTGGGTTTGGAATTTGATTTTTTTCCCCCAGGCTAGTGATAATGCAGCATGGTACCCTCTTGTGATGCTGGGCAGCATCAAGATCATGAGGGTAGATAACCATTCTCTGTCCATACAACCATTTGGTATTTTGCTTTCAGTAGAGTTTTCAATAACTTAGATGGGACGGTCAACATTTATCATAAAATGGGTTTAGTGTTAGATTATTTTGTCCAACTGTAAGCTAATACAAGTGTTTTGAGCACATCTAAGATAGTTGAGGCTAAGTTGTGATGTTTGGTTACACTTTTGACTTAGGGCACTTTCAACTTGAGGTGGGTTTATCTGGATGTAACCCCATCGTAAGTTGAGGAAGATCTGTAATTAAATGGGAAGAATAAAGGAAGTGGGACCAAAACCAAGCTAGGATTTATAGTCCTCCTACCATGTACCAGCATAATTCTTACAGTATTTTGAAAGCCTCACATCAACTGTGTGAGATGAATATGCAGCTGACACTGAAGTAGCTTAAGTAACCATCTCAAGATTGCACAGTTAAGAGTTGGCGGAGCTGGGATCATGTCTTCTATCTGTGTGACTTAATCCCATTTATTCTCTGTTATTCAGTGAATAATATTGAGAGAGCAAGTTAAGCTATTAAGGCTTGAATGAAATGGGGAAATGTTCTGAGGTAAGTGGAAAGTGCTGTACACTGTTACTTTTCCAAGTATGGTCCTGTGTCACTTGACTCAGAATCACCTAAAGACTTGTTAAAAATGAAAAATCCCAGGTCTTTCTACTTTAGACTATGGAGTTAGAATCCCTAGGTGTGGGGCTCAAGGATATAAGGATATTCATTTTCCCCCAAGAATATAAAGTGGTTCTCATGCCTATCTGGGAACCAACCATAACCACCAAAATGCCTTAAGTTGTTCCCTGTGCTTACCTTAATGGGGGTGTTCTCAAAGAAGATATCTCCCATGGCACTGTTTTTTAGTGAAACACATTTGGAGAAACTGGTTTATACTTAATGCAATTACAGACTCCTCTGACTCATCTACTGTGTGAAAGGAAGTCCTAGAAATCTGAATTTGAGGTTACTGTAGATTTCTGTGGTATGATGGACATCTATAAACGTCATTCTGTGTTTATGTTCCTGTACCCAAATGGAAGATCTGTTTTCAGCTCAAAATCTAACCAGCTAGTAATTTTTCCCACAAGAATGATATATTTATTAGTTGTCTATTGCCGTGTAACAAATGACAACTCAATGACTTATAACAAAAATCATATGAATATGAAAGACACTATGAGGAATGAAAAAACCAACCTGAGAAGATTATGTGTGATTTAAATCATCCAACATTTTTGAAATAACAGAATTATAGAAATGGAAAACAGATTAATAGTTGCCAGTGGTTATGGATGGTGTGCAGGATAGATGTGACTCTAAAGTGGTGGCACAAGGTATATCTTCATGGTGATAGAGCAGTTCTACATCTTGATTGCCATGGTGGTTATACCACATATACAGTGGCTAAGATGACATAGAACTCTACTCTAAATGGTACCTGTTTTTGTTTTTGATACGGTGCTAAAGTTATGTAAGATGTAACTATTGGGGTGAAGTGTACAGGAGGCCTCTCTGTGTCATTCCTGAAATTTCCTGTTAATATATAATTATTTTAAAACAAAAAGTTTAAAAAAAAAAAATTTAAAAACCCACAAAAGTGAAAGTAATGAAAGTCACTCCGTTGTGTGTGACTCTTTGTGACCCCATGGACTGTAGCCCTCCAGGCTCCTCTGTCCATGGAATTCTTCAGGCAAGAATATTGGAATGGGTAGCTATTGCCTTCTCCAGGGGATCTTCTCAACCCAGGGCTCAAACTGGGGCTCCTGCATTGCGGGCAGATTCTTTGCCATCCGAGCCACTAGGAAAACCCATAAACAGTGATTACTTCTTAGTCCTCATTGATCAGGAATAGAATGGTGGGTGTGTCTGCCTCAGGGCCTATTGTGAGTTTTCAGGGAAGTGGAGGACAGGAGCTGAGGAATCATCTGAAGGCTGGATTGGGGGATAATCCGCTTCTAAGCTCATTCATGTGGTTCTTGGCAGGATTCAGTGCCTCAGGGGCTATTGGATTGAGGAACTCAGCTTCTCACTGGTTGTCAGCTGAAATTCCCCATCTGTTCCTTAGCACTTGGACCTTTCCATAAATCAGCTCACAACATGGCAGCTGGGTTTTCTTAAAGCAAGTGAGAGAGAGTGGATGAGTACCTGGGTGGTAGCCACAGTCCTTTTAGAAACTAAATTTTATAGAATCTAAACTCATATTCTCTTCCTTAGGAGTGAGTCAGACAGCCCAGCCAACACTCTGAGGCAGGGTGTTACACAAGGCAGGGTGTCACACAAGTTCATGTAGGAAGTTACATGAACTTCTGGGGCTGGGGATCATGGGGACCCATCCTAGATGTTGTCTACCGCAAGGGCATTTTAAAATATCCTTCTTTTTGACACAATATGGGGGAAATGATAGGCAGAATATGCACAGTGATCATATTAGAGGAAGAATGACATAGCTCGAGCATGAGTAGTCATTCTGAGGTTTATAACTGAGGCAGCCAACTGGTATTTTTCAGTCTATTTAAAGAAGCAAGCCTCCACAGCAATCACAATGTCAAAGACTATACTGGGAGGGACGTCAGTAAACTCATACACAAATTCATAAGCAAATGTCAAAGATTTCTCACGAACAGTGGTAAAGGCCCTTGATATGAAAAGTAAACATTATGGATATTTATTTCAAGATATGCCTGATGATGTCTTTGTAGGTTGAGATGGCCAAAACCAGGGCGAGGATAACCGACAAGAAGTGTATCCCCATGCTTAATTGGCAAAGATTGTTCTCATGGGGACTGGTCTCTTCAATAGGGGGCAGGCCAGTTGTCTCCTTCAGACAGGTGAGAGACTTCTAAAGCCTTACAGTCTTTCTTCTTCTCTAGGTCCCACTGAGACATAAACATACCATTTGGTGTGGCCAGAGTTGAACTTGGACTGAGAATTGGAATAGGGCTGTCCTGCGCCTGTTAGGCTAGGTGGGCCCCTGGTAGTTATGTGCTGTATACATGAGCTGCTGATGGAGTATTTGTGCTGGTCCCCAGACTTTCCCTGTATCAACTCCATGGAAAAGGCTTTGTCCAACTCTTTACCCCAAGATGCTTGATCAATAGTGTGACAGCCTCACCTAACTGTTAGCTATTATAAATGAACTCTGAACAGCCTTCTCTGGAGTATTGCGCATTGAGGAACAACTTGCAGGTTTTCTCCAGAATTTTTTCTAATGTTGCCAGAAGTATTGGATCTACTATAGTGATCTCCGTGGCACTCTGGAGCAGGTTTTCTCTTCAGTCAGTAGGTGCTGAATGCAGTGGTAGAAGGGATTTGCTGACAAAGGGAGCCAGAGGCATGATAATGATAACAAATGTATGTTTGAGTGTGTGTGTGTGTGTGTGTGTGTGACATGCATGCCCCATGTCAGCCACTGTCCACCATCCTGGTGGCAATAGTTGGGAAATAACTGGACACTTTGTGGTTATAAACTTCCAGCTGTGCCTGGAAATGCCATGTGAGAACTGGCCCCTGCTAATCCCTCCAACCACACGAAATACCCCTTTCAGCTTCACCCTTGCATGTTAAGCTCCAGCCACACTGCTCTGGGTTTAGTTCCTCAGACATGCCAAGGTTTTTTCTAGCCTGTGGGCATTTCTAAATGATGTTCCATTGTGTGTTTCCTTCATAGTTGTCTTTCAGAGCAAAAGTTGTTTTTCATCTTTATTCTTAAAAATCATAATTACTGCTTATAGACCTGTTACATTAAAATCACACTTTAAATTGCATTTTTGGAGCTACTGAAATGCAAATTTAAAATGTAATTTTGGGTCCCAAACGCACATATCACTGCAGCTCTCTGGCGTAGTGTCCCTCATAGTTTTTAATCACAACTTACAATTTTTTCACTTGAGTGCTTACATTTGAGGGAGGTGGTTTCTTCCCTTACAGGCTGTGAATTCTGCAATGGTAGGATCATGACCCTCTTGTTTGTCATTATATTTTGGTGTATGTTAGACATTCAGTGAATAAGCTTAATATATTCTTGAGAATCTCACAAACAGTTTCCATTCTTTTAACACACAGAGGCTAGGAGTCTGGGCCAGGTAGATAGCTGACCACTGAGTTGTCTTTGCTAGTGTGGATAGGCAATGAGATAGCTAGAAGGTATAAAACCGGATTAGAGAGAGACAGGGAATCCTGTGAAGGAGGAGGCTGGACATACATTGTCTGGTGTTTCCTGAGCTAGATGCAGAGTGTCAGCCTTACCTTCCCATGATGGCAGACATGATGGTGATGGATGTATGTAAAGGCCTGGCCAGACAAAAAGGAAATGACAATTTAGTTAAATCAGACTGTTCCCAAGCAATAGAAACTTATTTTGTATCAAACTGTGTTGAGCCAGAGGTGCCGAGATTAGCAGAGGTTATTTTCAGAGTGACAGCTATGAATTGTGTTTATCACTCCATTAACAACAACAGGCACACCTTCGAGATACTGTGCATCCTCTTCCAGACCCCTGCAATGAAGCCAACATCACAATACAGTGAGTCACGTGAATGTTTTTGGCTTCCCAGTGCATATAAAAGTTACATTTACACTCTGCTGTAGTCGGTGAAGTCTGCAGTATGTCTAAAAACAATCTACATACCTTAATTAAAAATGCTGTATTGCTAAAAAAAAAAAAAATGCTAACCATCATCTGCCAACACTGGGTTGCCACAAATCTTTAATCTGTAAAAAACTCAGTATCTGTGAAGGGCAGTAAAGTGAAGGGCAATAAAACGAGGTATGCCTTTATCATGATCAAAGCGCCAAAACCGGAACGTACGACAAAAGCTTGAGGGCCTAAATAGTTAACTGCACTATTTTGTTTCCAGAACCTCAAGTGTTAGAAACACCTATTACTGAGATCCATTTGTCTCAGCTGCTTAACACTGCCACTGGTAAAGACAGTTGTGTATTTTGGAGAAGAAAAGAGAATCAGTTTCTTCAGAGGCCCTTCCTCCCGCTGTCTCTGTAAATGTCTCTGGAGGCTCGAAAGAGCACAATACTTAAGTGGAAATTTCACACTGGCAGAGGCAGCTGGCGCTCACAGTGTCTTTGTTTCTGCCTTTCTTTCCGACATTAGTATTAAATGACATTTCCCAGACCCTTCTCGTTTAGGTGGAGCCACGTGCCCTAGCGTGGGCAGTAGGGAGGCATGCCGTTTCCTGCACCGGCCCATAAAACCTTCCATGCATGATCCTCCGCCTGTGATGTGAATAGGAAACAAACTGTTATTGTGCTAAGCCTCGGAGATTGGGGGATATTTGTGACAGCAGTTAGCCTTCCCTGACTAATACAGCCATTGTTCCACGAGACAGGGTCTAAAATCAAACATTTCCCAAAGTATCCGATGGTTCCAAGGTCACGCTTCATTGCCTTGAATATGGGAACACACGGCAGGATGCCCCCAGCTTCTGTCTGCAAACAGAAAACAGTTTAACATAAGTGGGCGAAATGAGTCAGTTCACAGTTGAACACTGTCAGGTAACCCGTGGTTTCATTTGCACATGTGTGTATATCTGTACTCACGTGATGCCAAAATACTGGTGTGATTAAAATGTAGGCATTTCACACCATTTGGTTACAGGCTGGTCAGTCATAATATTTAGTGTGAGAGACATTTTTCTTCTCAAAATGCCCTTTCAGTGTTTCATACCCTTGCTTGTATGAAAAATACAAAGTCGTCTTGAACCTAAGATGCAGGGGTAGTAAAAACACTGGTAATAAACAAGCCTCTTATTTCAGTGTAAAAGGACCAGTGTTAAGCTAACTGGAAATATAGACACTGAAGGCACTGGAGGCAAGTCTTGGCTCATTTTGTACAGGAGTAAAGGGCAGCATTCGAACAACTAAGATCATGGCATCCAGTCTCATCACTTCATGGCAAATAGATGGGAAAACAATGGAAACAGAGAGAGACTTTACATTCTTGGGCTCCAAAATCACTACGGATGGTGACTGCAGCCATGAAATTAAAGGACCCTTGCTCCTTGGATGAAAAGCTATGACAAACCTAGACAGAGTATTAAAAAGCAGAGACATCACTTTGCCGACAAAGGTCCGTCTAGTCAGACCTATGGTTTTCCCAGTAGTCATGTATGGATGTGAGAGTTGGACCATAAAGAAGGCTGAGCACTGAAGAATTGATGCTTTTGAACTGTGGTGTTGGAGAAGACTGTTGAGAGTCCCTTGGACAACAAGGAGATCAAACCAGTCAATCCTAAAGGAAATCAACCCTAAATATTCATTGGAAGGACTGATGCTGAAGCTGAAGCCCCAATACTTTGGCTATCTGATGTGAAGAGCTACCTTATTGGAAAAGACCCTGATGCTGGGAAAGACTAAAGGGAGGAAAAGAAGGGGATGACAGAGGACAAGATGGTTGGATGGCAGCACTGATTCAATGGACATGGGTTTGAGCAAACTCCAGGAGATAGTGAAGGACAGGGAAGCCTGGCGTCTGCAGTCCATGGGGTCTTAAAGATTCGGACACGACTGAGCAACTGAACAACAACAAAGGGCAACTGTGTGCTTACCAGGTTGCTCCGTGGTAAAGAATCAGCCTGCCAGTGCAGGAAACGCTAGTTCCATCCCCGGGTGAGGAAGATCCCCTGGAGAAGGAAATGGCAACCCACTCGAGTATTCTTGCCTGGAAAATCCCAAGGACAGAGGAGCCTGGCGGGCTGCAGTCCAGGGGTTCACAAATAGTCAGACATGACTGAGCGACTGAGCACCCATCCTAGGTCAGGTTCCCTGGAGACTGAGTCTGAGCTGGTGGGTCTTGTGTAAGTGGGTTATTGGGGCTGTTCTCTTAAAGAAACCATAAGAAAGGAGAGAATTAAGATAAAGCAGAGAAAGAAGCTAGCAAAGATATGATTCCAGGGGACGTTCAGTCCCATCTGATCTCATAGAGAGCCCTGAAGCACGAGTGATACCACAGAGTTATTTCACCTCGAGGAACCAGTCATTTACTGTGGGCCATCACCCAGGGTGAGGTGTGTAACTTCTCAGACATTCCCATGCAAGGTGGCTCCCACTGACCAAGGTCAGTTCTCCAAAGAAGGATATGGCCAGGTATCATCATTAGCCATCCTTCACAGGTTTCAGGAGAAGAGTACACTGCCCTTGTGAAGGGACTGTGAATGGAACCCCCATCATCTTCACCAGTTCCCCACTTGGCATTGCTTAGATCCACTTGATTCTCACCTTACATTTATGCCACTCATGCAGAGCTCCGCTAGGAGTCTCACTGATCATAGTCGCTAATAGTCCAAGATCATAATCAGTACACATCATCTCTACTCCACTGCCCTTCAAGAGTCTCCTCCCTCTCACCCAGCATCTCTGCTGGTCAAGATAACGCCTGGTAGGGTGACCTCAATCTACGTCCTACAATCTGGTAGGGTTCTAAGCCCCGGGTTCCTAGCCCTCATCTGGCTATGGTTGCTGTCTTTGCCTGCCATGCTGTGCTCAGCTGAGTCGTGTCCGACTCTGTGACCCCATGGAATGTAGCCCACCAGGCTCCTCTGTCCGTGGGATTTTTCAGGCAAGAATACTGGAGTGGGTTGCCATGCCCTCTTCTAGGGGATCTTCCTGACCCAGGGATCAAACCCACGTCTCCTGTGTCTCCTGCACTGCGGGCGGATTCTTTACCGTTGAGCCACAGGGGAAGCCCTGATGTCCTTGCCTATTTACAACTAAAACTGAGCACCAGGAGGTGCCCAGTTTATCCTCTGAGTTATAGATGTATTATGAACTGCTCTTATGTAGCTGTACCTCTATCTCTTCGTGATAATCAGGGTCAGCTGCCTCTGTCCACATACATTTCTGTTGGTCCACTGGTACAAGGAGCCCAAAGTGACCAGAAACAATAATTTTAAGTTTAGTGAAATTCTTAATGTTTCTCTAATGGAAAACATTCCCCCTCTGGGAACCAGGACCCTCTATAACCACATGAACTGAAGTTACATGGATAAGAATCACAAACTCCTAGCTAGGTCACTGGAAATATGGAGAAGATGACTGTTCATGCTGTATTCTGCGGTTCCTGGACCCATGTGTATTCTACTGCTTGGACGGACACAAAGCACTGTAGCTCTTTCTGCTCTTGCCCTGGGATTTGATATTGTTTTTAATCACTGTCTTGGATGAGAGGTTTCTGCCAACTGCTAAAATATCCATTCTGATTATACATTTGAGAACCAGGTGAATAGTACTATGTGGTTCCATGTTTCCAGTGGACACATTGTGAAATTGTTCTGTACAGGAATTCACTTCTTCTTGCCTCCTTGGGAAACCCTGCACTGTGTGTGTGTGTGTGTGTGTGTGTGTGTGTGTGTGTGTGTGTGTGTGTGTGTGTGTGTGTGTGTGTGTGTGTGTGTGTGTGTGTGTGTGTCTTCAGTCATGTCTTGGGAAACCCTGCACTGTGTGTGTGTGTGTGTGTGTGTGTGTGTGTGTGTGTGTCTTCAGTCATGTCCAGCTCTTTGTGACCCCATGGAGTGTAGCCAGTCGGGCTCCTGTGTCCATGGAATTCTCCAGGCAAGAATACTGGAGTCGCTCGCCATTCCCTTCTCCAGGGCATCTTCCTGACCCAGGGATGGAGCCCAGGTCTCCCACAAAGCAGGTAGGTTTTTTACCATCTCAGCCGCCAGGGAAGCCCTCTGCCCTGTTACACGGACATAGATAGTGCTTTGGGTCTCCAGGTGTCACTATAAAATTGAACCCAGCATCCAACAACCCACAAAGTACTTGGGTATTTTTCTTTCTGCAGTATATTGTTACTCAAGGAAATAACTCTAGGTCACATTGGTGAAGGACTGTGTTTTCTTGCTGTGGTGTCCTAGAGTCCTTCTTCTCCTTTAGTTGTTAGAGTCTACGTTTGAGAACTATCTCCACTTCGGAAACTGGGCAAAGGATTGTGGTTTTTCTCTAGGGCAGCTGACCTCAGCCTTGTGCTTATCCATTCTTGACTTATTTTGATTATATAAGCAGTATCCTTGCTGGTTTTCTGTCTGTCTTTCCCTTAACAACACATGTTCTTTTAGCCGTATCTCTAGATCCCTGTGTTCCAGAACCTCCTTTCTGGCAGCAGCTCCAGCCTGTGTACTGGTTAAAGCAGTTATGCCCACCTTCCTTCTGATGGTTCAGCGCTGCCACCTGACCTCTCTCATTTGGACTGTTACCATCCCCATTGCTACCAAGGAGCCCAGCCCTCTACCAGCATGTCCTGCTGTCAGTCCTGTTCGCCAGAGAACAGACACTAATGAGCTTCTCAGCAATGCTGCTCTCCCCCTCACCAGAGCCTTGGATAAAACAAATCATTCTCTGAGCCCTCCAGAGGAACATAGTTGTCTGACGGATTCCTGGTCATATAGTGTACATACATTCTTGAATGCTCACTTCTTTGAGCTTTTTGGTCCTTTCTTTTATAGTTTGCCACTGAAATCCAGGTATCTTTTCTGCATTTAACATAAACATTACTTTTCCCCAAGCTTCTGAGGGCCATCCCTGCAGTGTATCAAGTAAAGTGCCCAGGCTCTTACCAAGATGTTAGGTCCTGTATCAGGAGAGGTGTCCCTCCATTGATAACAATTATCAGCTGTGTATTTCACCTCCCTTGACAACACCCTCAAGATTCTCTCCTAGGCTTATGCTCAGTGATAGGGTCTAACTTTTTCCCTGTCAGTGCACTGACTTTGGTTTAGGACACTGTGTTTAGGCTGGTATTCAATCTCCTCTGAAGTTTTCTAACTCTTGAAATTAGGTTCTGAGCTCAGTTTTTAGCACAGTCAGCCCTCCAGCAACAGAAGGTAGGGGTCTTTTTGAACATCACCAAAGAGGCTTTCTGATATTCACACCTAGCTTCAAGTAGATGATTAACTAAATCTGCGTTTTCTCTCTTCACAATGCAGCTACCCAGTTCTATAGTCCTTATGAAAACCACTTCCTCAATACCTCTAAGAGGCCAGGGACATTACCCATAAGCCTGTGTGCACCCTTGTACCTGTATCACAGCCCATTTATTCAAGGTGAAAAATACTAGTACACAGCTGCACATGCCAGGGACTCTCAATTATCTGTCTCTGAGAATGAGGCTTTCATTACCATCCAGAGCTGAAAATGGGATTTTTGTGTAATTAATTGATTAAGGAAGTGCTCTCGGGAGACACCTACGATGGCGTGAGGGTGCAGGATATAACAAAGGACGAAGCCAAGCAAAGATGAGGATTGAGATACAATCAAGTCTAATCTTGTTCCCACAGGGAACTACACTGACTGAATGACAACTCAGAATTGCTCCACTTTGAGGCCAAGGGGACTAGACTTTTGTATCCTTGAATCATTCTGTCACTGGCCATCTACCGCTCCCAAGGAGGGGTTATGTAACCTCCTAGACATCAGGTGAGGCATCTCTTGTCAGCTGAGGACAGTTTTCTAGAAAACAGTGTGCCCCCAGAGGCTGACACTGGAAGAAGCTGGAGGATGGGTACACCAGCCTTGTAAAGGGATCTGGGCAAGGTGCCAACAAATCTGTTGTAGTGAAGGAGGTCGCTGCATGCTGAATGGTCAAAGAAGCTGCCATAATAATGGAGAGGCTCAAACTCTGTGACTGAGGACACAGTGTTATGACCACGATTGTTGATGTGCCAATTAGTTTGGTGATACATTAATTAATTCACCCATTCACTTGTGCATTTATTCAGCAAATCCACATTGCGTGCCTGTTGTGGCAGACACTGCCCCTCTCGGCACTGGATATACAGCAGGGAAATAGAAGATGTGGTCCCTGACTTTCTTAAGGCACTCTTAGCCTGGTGAAATGGCACCCCACTCTAGTACTCTTGCCTGGAGAGTCCCATGGACAGAGGAGCCTGGTAGGCTGCAGTCCATGGGGTCGCTAAGAGTCGGACACGACTGAGTGACTTCACTTTCACTTTTCACTTTCATGCACTGGAGAAGGAAATGACAACCCACTCCAGTGTTCTTGCCTGGAGAGTCCCAGGGACAGAGGAGCCTGGTGGGCTGCCATCTATGGGGTCGCACAGAGTTGGACACAACTGAAGTGACTTAGCAGCAGCAGCAGCCTAGTGACAGACATCACTGCACCACCATATCAATGGAGTTGCACTGTGTGTGCATTAACCAACACAAGTCAAACTGTATACGCTCAGAACAAAAAAGATTTAATGCTGTAGATGGTGTGGGCTGTTTTGCCCAATATCAACTCACTGAATGCATTCCCTGAATTCAGTAGGAGACAGCAGATATGACATGGCTGTTTTCTCAATCACAACTTAGCCCAGATAGAAGTTAACCTGCTATGTTGAATATTATTCAATTTAGCCTAAATAGAACTTAACCTGTTATGTTGAATATTATTCTACTGAAACTCATTAAAATGGATTTCAGTTTAATTTTTAAGGTCAGCACATTCCAACTACTGTTTCTAAAACATGAGAACACAGCTTATGAGTGAAGGGATCCAAATTTCTGGAATCTTCCGAGTAGGTCTGTTACATGTAACTGGATGTAAAACTTAAGCTGGATCTAGGTGTCTATGATCTAGACCAGTAATCCTCAACCTTTTTGGCAGTGACTGATTTCACAGAAGGCAGTTTTTCCATGGATTGGGGGTAGGGGGAGTGGTTTCAGGATGATTCAAGTGCATTACATTTATCATGCACTTTATTTCTAATCTAGTGCCGCTGCTGATTTGACAGGAGGTACTGGTCTGCGGGCTGGAGGTGGGGGAATCCCTGATCTAGTCTACCAAATTCTCATAGGTGCCAGCCAGGCCCATTGATGAGCATTTTTCTTTAACTGCAGCCTGTGTGGAGCTATTTGAGTCCTGGAATGGGCAGACTTTGGGTGGGGAGAATGCTAGTTTCTTTAAGAGTCCACATACAAATAAGTTCTCTTAGTTTTGTCCAAGCCCAGACTGATTTGCTGATTCCAGGTCCTTGGCCTCTGCTTTCCGCTGGAGGGAGGGAGCGCAGAATTTGTATCGATTAGTTAAAGGCAAATCGGAGTCAGCTGATGTGCCACAGTGGCAGTATTGAGTTGTTGAGTTGAATTTGTGGCTTGCCTTGAAATGAAAGCTTTTTATTGGATTATTGTGAGGATGGGTAATGAAAGCAAGTAGTCATCGAAGTTATTGATGGCTTTGTGTTTGGAATCAGTGACTAGAGTACACATGGCTAGTTGATTTGCTAGATTAAGACATAAAGGATGAATGTTAATTGGTGAAGTGGTTGTGAATAGATCATCATAATGCATTCTTTCCTTGACGATTGGAGAAAATTTCAGTCCTTGAAAAGGAATTTAGAAAAATCAATATTCTGTTTGAAGCTTATTTTTACAAAAAAAAAACCAATCTATCAGGGTCAGAGAAACTATGGAGTTACATGACATCTACTGACGGTGGGGAGTATCACAATTCAGTCTGTGCTGAGAGACTTTCTCTCCCACCCATAAGTATTTGTAACAAATATCTGTTTGTGGAAATATTGTGGCTCTGGCCCATGTAACTAGAAACCCAGTGCTGAAGTTCCTTCCTTAGTCAGCTTTTACTCTTGCTGGGGATTGGATGGGAAGTTGTCGGGCCCAGGAGCTAGTTTTCGATTTAACTTCTTTCAGATTGAAGGATGATCCTAGCAGCCTGCTTCTAGCCCTGCCAGAGAGCAGCCTGCAAGAGATTTGTGGGCTGCATTGTACACAAGAGCAAAACACATCACTGTCTTTCTACCAGAAGGGTGCTGCGCGCTCTCACAAAACAACCATCTAGTGTTACTTCGAGAAAGCCCTTGACTCTGTATCTAGGCAGAGAAAATTAGATTCTTAACATAGGGAAGGAATTACCATTCTTGCTCTATTGGTTATCTATTGCCACAGTAATACTGCATTAAAAACAGCTACAAACCTTAGCAACATGTATTAATGAACATTTCGTTCTGTTTATGCATCTACGAGTTAGTCAAGTGGTGATGCTAATTGGGTCAAGCTAGACTGAGCTCAGCTGGGCTCACTCATGTGTCCGTGGTCAGCTGGCAGGGTATCCAGGGCTAATAGCCTGGGCTTTGCTCCACGTGGTCGCTCATCCTCCAGCAAATGAATCCAGGGTTGTTTGCCAGGCAAGGTCTAAGAGACCAGAGGAAAGCTGTCACAGCCTGTTGAGGCTTGGAACTGCCAGGGCTTTGTTGTTGTTCAGCCACTCAGTCATATCTGACTCTTTGCGACCCCATGGACTGCAGCATGCCAGGCTTCCTTGTCCTTCACCATCTCCTGGAGCTTGCTCAAACTCATGTCCATTGAGTTGTTGATGCCATCCAACCATCTCGACCTCTGTCATCCCCTTCTTCTCCTGCCTTCAATCTTTCCCAGTATCATGGTCTTTCCCAGGGAGTCGGCTCTTTGCATCATATAGCCAAAATATTGGAGCTTCGCTTCAGCATCAGTCCTTCCAATGAATATTCAGGGTTGATTTCCTTTAGAATGAACTGGTTTGATCTCCTTACAGTCCAAAGGACTCTCTAGACTCTAAAAAAATTTATTTATTTTTGGCTGTGCTGGGTCTTACTTGCTGCGTAGGCTTTTCTCTAGTTGTGATACAAGGGATTCTCATTGCAGTGGCTTCTCATGTTGCAGAACTAGGACTCTAGGGTGCATGGGCTTCAGTAGTTAAGGCTCCTGGGCTCTAGAGCACAGGCTCAATAGTTGTGGCCCACAGATTAAGTTGCTCCACAGCATATGCCATCTTCCTGGATCAGGGAGCAAACTCGTGTCTTCTGCATTGGCAAGCGGTGCCACCAGGGAAGCCCAAGCCTTTATCTTTCGTGTGTTCAAATGGCTGAAGCACATCATAAGGGCAACCCAGATTCACCAAGATGGGAAGAGCTTCAAAGTCACCTGTGAAGGGCATGGAACCACGAAGGGATCAAGAACTGGAGCTGTCGTTGCAATAAACTTGCTGCTAAGTTGCTTCAGTTGTGTCCAACTCGTTGTGACCCTATGAACTGAAGCCCACCAGGCTCCTCTGTCCATGGGCTTCTCCAGGCAGGGATACTGGAGTGGATTGCCATGCCCTCCTCCAGGGATTTTCTCAACCCAGGAATCGAACCCACATCTCTTGTGTCTCCTGCATTGGCAGGCAGGTTCTTTACCACTATTGCCATGTGGGAAGCCCCAACTTATCATACGCAATTGTGCACCAAAGTTCCAGGTGAAAGTTCCAAAGTTCCACTGATTGATTCCTCAGTGGTCCACGATAAGCCCATCAAAATCAGAGTAAGAGGAATCAGTACTTCTGTGTCAGTGTTTCCTGAACTGAATTGCTAGAGCGGTCACTGACTGACACAGGCAGCGTTTGTCTTCTGTACCCTGCTCACCTGTCTTTGAGCTGTCCTTCAGCTATTTTCCACTTTTCAAATCTGCTCTTCAGCAGTGTTTAGGAAAGAAGCTTTTAAATTATGTCCCACTGAGGTGAAAATGACTGCCAAAGGCAAAATGCATGGAGTCTCACTATGTCTTTTCATGGAGTGAACCAAAAGGATGGAGTGCCAGGTATAGAGTTTCAGGCATTGGACAATAATTTGCTATGGGCAGGAAATGTCCTTCTCCTGGAATTGCCTCCCTGTGGAAGAACAGGGCTTTGCTGCCTGTGATGTGGATTCCGATGGAACTAAACTACTCAGTAGATGCATTGGGAATTTACTTGACCTTTCTGAGCCACCCGTATCTTCATCAATAAAATAAGAATATATACTTCAAGACTTAGTGTACAATCCAAAAAGGTGATATAATGGACTCTGCTCTTCCTGGCAAAAGGTAGACTTATAGCAAAGTTCCTTCCTGCATCACCCTATTCTGTTCGACTCTCTACATTTAGCTACATATACAAGGTTGACTCTAGATTTCTGTCTGAGAACCACTGACAGGGTAAGAGAAAGCAGTGATGGGTATCTCCTTGTTGGCATGTTGTAGTTGTTGTTCAGTCACTCAGTCATGTCCAACTTATTGAGACTCCACATAGACTGCAGCATGCCAGGCTTCCCTGTCCTTCACCATCTCCTGGAGCTTGACCTACTCCTTTCCCAATTTGGAACCAGTCTATTTTTCCATGTTTGGTTCTGACTGTTGCTTCTTGACTTGCGTACAGGTTTTGCAGGAGGCAGTGAGATGGTGTGGTATTCCTATCTCTTTAAGCAGTTTCCACAGTTTGTTGTGGTCCACACAGTCAAAGGCTTGAACATGATTAATGAAGCAGAAGTAGATGTTCTTCTGGAATTCTCTTGCTTTTTCTATGATCTAATGGATGTTGGCAATTTGATCTCTGGTTCCTCTGCCTTTTCTAAATACAACTTGAACATCTGGAAGTTCCCAGTTCACATACTATTGAAGCCTGGCTTGGAGAATTTTGAGCATTACTTTGCTAGCATGTGAAATAAGTGCAGTTGTGAGGTAGTTTAAACATTCTTGGTATTGCCTTTCTTTGAGATTGGAATGAAAACTGACCTTTTCCAGTCCTGTGGCCACTGCTGAGTTTTCCAAATTTGCTGGCATATTGAGTGCAGCACTTTCACAGCATCATCTTTTAGGATTTGAAATAGCTCAACTGAAATTTCATCACCTCCACTAGCTTTGTTTATAGTGATGCTTCCTAGGACCCACTTGACTTCACACTCCAGGATGTCTGGCTCTGGGTGAGTGATCACACCATCATCATTATCTGAGTCATGAAGATCTTTTTTATATAGTTCTTCTGTGTATTCTTGCCACCTCTTCTTAATATCTTCTGCTTCTGTTAGGTCCATATCATTTCTGTCCTTTATTGTGCTCACCTTTGTATAAAATGTTCCCTTGGTATCTCTAATTTTTTTGAAGAAGATCTCTAGTCTTAATCTATTGTTTTCCTCTATTTCTTTGCGTTGATCACGGAGGAAGGCTTTCTTATCTCTCCTTGCTATTTTTTGAACTCTATATTCAAATGTGTATATCTTTCCTTTTCTCCTTTGCCTTTTGCTTCTCTTCTCTTCTCAGCTATTTGTAAGGCCTCCTCAAACAACTATTTTGTCTTTTTGCATTTCTTTTTCTTGGGGATGGTTTTGATCATTGCCTCCTGTACAATGTCATGAACCTCCATGCACAGTTCTTCAAGCACTCTATCAGATCTGATCCCTTGAATCTATTTGTCACTTCCACTGTGTAATTGTAAGGGATTTGATTTAGGTCATACATGAATAGTCTAGTCTGAATTTGGCAATAAGGGGTTCATGCTCTGAGCACAGTCAGCTCCCGGTCTTGTTTTTGTTGACTGCATAGAGCTTTTCCATCTTTGGCTTCAAAGAATGTAATCAATCTGATTTCGGTATTGACCATCTGGTGGTCCATGTGTAGAGTCTTCTCTAGAGTGTTGTTGGAAGAGGGTGTTTCTTATGACCAGTGCATTCTCTTGGCAAAACTCTGTTAGCCTTTGCCCTGCTTCATTTTTTTTCCCCAGTGCCAAACGTGCCTGTCACTTCATGTATCTCATGACTTCCTACTTTTTCATTCCAGTTCCCTATGATGAAAAGGACATCTTTTTTTGGTGTATTTCTAGAAGGTCTTGTAGATCATCATAGAACCATTCAACTGCAGCTTCTTTGGCATTAGTGGTTGGGGCATAGACTTGGTTTACTGTGATACTGAATGGTTTGCCTTGGAAATGAACAGAGGCCATTCTGTTATTTTTGAGACTGTACCCAAGTACTGCATTTCAGATCTTTTGTTGGCTATGATGGCTACTCCATTTCTTGTAAGGGATGCTTGCCCACAGTAGTAGATAATTCACCTGAATTAAATTCACCCATTCCAGTCCATCTTGGCATCACTCCTTGTTGGCATACACTGTGTTTATTGATCATTGAGGGTATGAAATGTCTGTATTGTGGTCTCTGCCCATGAGGAATTTATAATTTGGTGGTACTTAGGAGTGAGACTGAGTTGTTGAGCCTCTGGCTAAAGAATTCTTCTCCTATGTCTTCTCACTGACTTTTCCATGTCCTTCACTAAAAATCTGATTGTCTAGAGAACAGAATGCCTCACACTGAGAACTGGCTGAGTCCGTTCGTGAGTTCAACAGTGGGCAGGGACCCAGAGATGGAAGATCCAACTCATGTTGGATAAACATGTGTTATAATAGGGTAAGGCTTTTAACAAGATGCCTAGTATACAGTATGCATACATACCTGTAGTCCATCAAAATGCTGGCTCTCTCTCTTTCCTGTAGTGGCCTCATCTGAGACTAAAAAGCAACAACTTTAGTCCCGATATAACTAATTAACAGTTTAATAAATGCCCAGTCATTTCAAACAGCTGGATTGTGCATTTTTTTGAAGGCCAAGACTTGTATTTTTCTTGTGTTTGTTTGGAGTTGACTTCACTTACACTTTTTAGAAAGATGTATTATTCTAAAGGATAGCATGGGAAAGTTCTTTTGTAGTGATGGAGTAGTTCTGCATCTTGATTGTGGTGATTGTTACACAGTATGTACGTGTTATAAAATTGCATAAAACTATACATACATACACATATGAAAGCCTATAGGCAGATGTAGGCAGATGCTTTACCATCTGAGCCACCAGGGAAGTCATATGTATGTATACATATATACATATATACATATGAAAGCATGCAAAAATCAGTGCAATCTGAATAAATTCCATAGACTATACTAGTGTCGGTGTTCTCACTTTGATATTATTCCATATTCATGTAGGATACTACTGTTGACTGGAGCTGGATGAGAGTACATTACACTTATCTTGTACTATTTTTTAAGCTTACTGTGAGCCTAATTCAGAATGGAAAGTTATTTTTTAAAATGTATTAGTATTTTCTATTTGCTCTTTTAAAAATATTGGAGGATAATTGCTTTATGGTGCGACGGCAACCCACTCCAGTACTCTTGCCTGGAAACTCCCATGGACGGAGGAGCCTGGTAGGCTGCAGTCCATGGGGTCGCTAAGAGTCGGACACGACTGAGCGACTTCACTTTCACTTTTCACTTTTGTGCGCTGGAGAAGGAAATGGCAACCCACTCCAGTGTTCTTGCCTGGAGAATCCCAGGGACGGCAGAGCCTGGTGGGCTGCCGTCTATAGGGTTGCACAGAGTCGGACACAACTGACGCGACTTAGCAGCAGCAGCAGCAGCTGTACAGCAACAATGTTGTGCTATACAACAATGTGAATCAGCCATATGTACACTCCCTCCCTCTTGAACCTCCCTACCCCCCTTCTGCCACACCACCCTTCTAGGTCATCACAGAGCACCAAGTTGAGCTCCCCGTGCTATACAGCAGCTCCCACTAGCTATCTATTTTACATACAGTAGTGTACATACTGAATGGCCTCTTGATGAAAGTGAAAGAGGAGAGTGAAAAAGTTGGCTTAAAACTCAACATTCAAAAAACTAAGATCATGGCATCCGGTCCCATCACTTCATGGCAAATAGGTGGGGAAACAATGGAAACAGTGACAGACTATTTTCTTGGGCTTCAAAATCACTTCAGATGGTGACTACAGCCATGAAATTAAAAGATATTTGCTCCTTTGAAGGGAAGCTATGACAAACCAAGACAGCATATTAAAAACCAGAGATAATACTTTGCCAACAAAAGTCTGTCTAGTCAAGGCTATGGTTTTTCCAGTAGTCATGTGTGGATGTGAGAATTGGACCATAAAGAAAGCTGAGCACCGAAGAATTGATGCTTTTGAATTGTGATGTTGAGAAGACTCTTGAGAGTACCTTGGACCACAAGGAGAGCCAACCATTCAATTCTAAAGGAAATCAGTCCTGAATATTCGTTGGAATATGAATGATGCTGAAGCTGAAGCTCCAATACTTTGGCCACCTGATGTGAAGAACTGACTCATTGGAAAAGACCTTGATGCTGGGAAAGATTGAAGGCTGACAGAGGATAAGATGGCTGGATGACATCACTGACTCAATGGACATGAATTTGAACAAGCTCTAGGAGTTGGTGATGGACAGGGAAGCCTGGCATGCTGCAGTCCATGGGGTCACAAAGAGTCAGACATGACTGAGTGAACTGAACTGAGTGTATATATGTCAGTGCTACTCTCTCAGCTCATTCCAGCCTCTCCTTTCCCCATTGTGTCCACAGACCTGTTCTCTACATCTGCATCTCTCCTGTCCTGCAAATAGGTTCATCAGTAACATTTTTCTAGATTCCATATATATGAACTATTACATGATATTTGTTTTTCTCTTTCTGACTTACTTCACTCTGTATGACAGACTCTAGGTTCATTCACATCACTACAAATAACCCATACCCGTGTGCTCTTATAGGAACTACAGTACTTCTTCAGTGTGACTTAACCTGCTGTTTGTGTGTCTTTTCCTCTTGAACACCAGAACTCTGTCTTGCTTAACTTTGTATCTCCAGGTAGAACCTGGCTTTCAGCAAATAGCTATTGAATTATTGAATGCATACTTTCATGAATGAATGGATGAGTGAGTGAATCTCCCTTTTTGAGGAATCTAAGGTTGGCTTAATTAACTATAGCCAATTAACTAAAATGTGTTAAGGCCGCTTGTCTTGGCTCACATAGTGGCAGTTTGAGGTTTTCCTGACCCTACTGCTCTGTACAGTTCAGGAAGTGACTGTCTTCAGGAGGCAGGTCAGTTACATGGTGTCTAATGACTATGTATGAGTGCCCATCCTGACTGTTCTCCGTGGGACAACGTTTATCTGAAATTAAACTGAAGCAAACAAACCTTTACTCATGCTGTTGTTCTCTTCGCCCAGAATGGTCTGTGCTTATCTGTAGCAGCAGGCAGGACTAAATGATCTGATGTGGGGAAAACACCACAGAAGAAAAGCTGGCCCTGAGGCTCCATCACCTGGCACTGCTCACACAGGGTCGTTTTAATAATATTTTCCATTTCACTTTCCATTCACAAAACACTTTGCAGCCATCAACTAATTAGTCTTCTCTGATCAGAGTCAATAGCTGTCCACTGCATTACCTTTAAATATTTAACTGTGTTCAGAGAAGAACAACAACAGAATCCCCAAATCAGCAGTCGAATGACATTGTCAAATGCCAGATAACACTTTCTGTGTTCCTCTAACCAGGACTACGATGCTCTGCAGAACAAAGCCCTGATTGCGTAGGAGATGCTGTAGGAAGCAGAGAAAGATTGTCTGATGATCATCCTACTCCCAACCTGAAACTCATGGTAGCTTCCGTTTGGTCCCATAGTGGAAATTTCCTGCCAAAGCTCACAAGGTCATAAGTTATGGTCTTTGCCTCCAGAACCAGGTTTTTCCTGTGTCCAGCTCCCAGTTGTTTTCCATATTTTGGATACATTGGACAGTCTTTCCTGGCTTCCACATTCACCTGTCCTTTTCCACCTCTGAGACCTTTCTCCAGGATGCCCATCTGTCTTTTCCTTCTCTTCCTACCAGTTTCTCAGACCTCACATTCCCAGCCACAGAAGTACTTTTTTTTTTAATGGAGTATGGCTGATTAACAATGTTGTGATAATTTCAGGTGGACAACAAAGGGACTTAGCCATATGTATACATGTATCCACTCTCTCCCACACTCCCCTCCCATCCACGCTTCCACATAAGCAGAGTTTCCTGTGCTCTATAGTAGGATCATCTCAGTTATCCATTTTAAATATAGCAGAGTGTACATGTCTATCCCAAACTCCCTAACTATCTCTTCCCCCATCCTTCCTCCCTGGCAACCGTAAGTTCTCTAAGATTGTGAGTCCGTTTTGTTTTTCAAATAAGTTCATTTGTATCATTTCTCTTTAGATTCTGTATGTAAGGGATATCATACGATATTTCTCCTTTTCTGTCTGACTTACTTCACTCAATATGACATTCTCTAGATCCATCCATATATCTGGAGAAGAACATGGTCCAAAAGGATACATGTACCCCAGTGTTCATTACAGCACTATTTACAGTAGCCAAGACAAGGAAGCAACCTAAATATCCATCGACAGAGAAATGGATAAAGAAGATGTGGTACATATATACAATGGAATATTACTCATTCATTAAAAAGAATGAAATAATACCATTTGCAGCAACAGTACATTGTTAGGAAAGACTTCTGAGTCATCCTGTGTTAGATGAACTTACCTTGTGTTACATTCTCAGAATACTTGATATTTCTTTTTCAACCAGTATCATAATAGTATTTAAATAAAATTATTTATATAACTAGCTGTTGGTCAACCACCTTCTCCTTTATACTAGCAGCTCCATGTAATTCTGTGGAACTAGTACAAACAATAAGTATTTATCAAAAAAAACTGTATACATTAATGAACCAATGAATTAATATCATGGACTAAGAAAGAGCATGGGAGGAGGCAGATGATGACCTTTAAAGGAATGTTTCACTTAATCCTCTTAAGCTACTGAGTCAGCTACCTATAGAGAAGTTAAAATTCTTCCCCAGTGAATGTATAAATAAACATGGTACATTCAGACAATGGACTGTTACTCAACAGTAAAAAGAAATGAGCTATCAAGCCCTGAAAAGATAGAGAATGTGTATTACCAAGTGAAAGAAGTCAATCTGAAAAGGTTACATACTCTGTGATTCCAACTATATGACATTCTGGGAAAGGCGAAACTATGGAGACAGTAAAAAGGTCCGTGGTGGCTGGGGTCTGGAGAACGGGGAGGGATAAAGAGGCAGAGCACAGCGGGGTTTAGGGCAGTGAAAATAACCTGTATGATACCATGATGGTGGATCCATGTCATTGTATTTTTGTCTGCATCCATATAATGTGTAACACCAAGACTGACCTGTAAACTATGGGACTTTGGGTGATTATGATGTATCCATGGAGGTTCATCAGCTGTAAGAAATGTTCTGCTCTGGTGGGGGATGTTGATAATGAAGGAAGCTAAGCACCAGTAGGAGCAGAGGTGTATCGGAAATCACTGCACCTTTCTTTCAGTTTTGTTGTGAATCTAAAATGTTCTAAAAAACTGTCTTAATTAAAAAAAAAAAAAAAAAGCTGATTGGTATCTGCCCTGAAGGTTGGGGAAAGGAGGCTTGAGGACTACCTGGCTCCCTGTTGGTGGGTATGAAGTCTTCTTTGAGGGTGTTGAAATGGTTCTGAAAATAGATGGTTGTTCAACATCGTGAATAGACTAAATGCCATTAAAGCATACAGTTGAAAATGGTTAATTTTATGTTATATGAATTTTACCTCAATAAATAATGTGTCTCCCCAGAATCTTTTCTAGCAAAAATGGCCCATGAAACAGTAGTTGCCTCATGCTATTATATCTGTGGAGATGAAGTCAACCTAAAAATATAAGGGAGAATTTAGAAAAGAAAAATGCAAACTGCCATTATAAGCAAATTTTCTGTGGTTTCAGAGCTCTTGGCCTATTTCTCAAAGAATGAGTAAACACGTTGACCAATATTCTCACTTATATTTTTCTGCCCAGTAAAACAGATAATCTTTGATGTAGGAATATACTTTTTTAACATGAGTCTCAAGTGAGTTATTTTTATTTTGAATGAGAATATATAAAGCGAATCAGTTTTAATTTTTGAAATTGGCACTTATATAGAAAAGATTGTTCACTAAACTCTGCAGCCTTACACACTGATTTCTTCCCCGTGGCACTTGTCTTCTTTCCAGCCTCATTTTGTGTCTTAGAAGTCTTGCACTGAATTCTATCCAGGGGTCACTATGTCACTGGAGGTCTTTTCCTCAAAATTTTTTTTTCTATGCATTTCATCTTCTTTCACAAGTCTCAAAAATTCAGCTTTACTCCCACCAAGGATTTGGATGACAAGAATAGTTGTTTTTTTCTCATGTTTTTGTCAGATTTCAAAGCTTCCCTGGTGGCTCAGCAGTAAAGAATCTTCCTGACAATGCGGGAGACGCAGGTTCGATCCCTGAGTCGGGAAGATCCCCTGGAGAAGGGAATGGCAACCCACTCCAGTATTTTTGCCTGGAAAACCACATGGAGGGTTAAAAGTCTCTTACCTCTTAGTTTTCCGTGTTTTGGAATCTGTCATGCATAAACATCCATCATTAACTGAATGAGAAAATGTGTGTGATTGCTTTGGAAATAGCTAATGAAATAAAAGCACATAAAGAATGTAATGAGGATTTGTTGGGAAACTAAATTCTTATCCATTGTACAGAATGAATTGTCTACTGCTCAGATTCGTATGTTGAAGCCCTAACCCCAAATGTGAGCTCTGCCCTGAGATGTGCAGTTTCCTTTTGCCTGTGCCCGCTCCCCTTCCTCTTCTGCACTGGCCTCCCCGAGCCTTCCACCTCTCCAGCCACTGCACACTTCACGCAGTGCCTTATATGACTTAGCTCTGTCTTTCTGTTCTGGATCCCGCGTGCCTCCTCATTTTCTCCTGGTCCTCTTTGTGATGCCAGGCTCAATCCCCATGGTACAGCATCTATTTGCCAACCTTCTCCAAGGTCCTCCTGGGCACAGAGACTGTCTCTTCAGTGTCCACTTGTGCCTCAGGGACAAGACTTCGCTGGCAGATCCTGCACTGGATGACCAGGCTCCTCTGGCCATGGGTGACTTCTATTTCCCATATCCCTTTATCTTAATGGGATGGACTTATTAAGGACCTCCAAGAAAACCCTACTGAATGGAAGCAAATACTTTATGGGAGTTGCTTGTGAAAGTCTTTAAAATGATTCTTTTTAAAAGGTTGGCAGAAATCAAAGGACCAGACAGACTAGGCGTAGCAATACCATGAAACCATCCATATAGATAATCCTTTATTATCTACTGCATGTGGTGTATAAATGCATTTTGGACAGAAAAAGGAGTATGCCAGTATAGTTATTTTGTCCATAGAGAATCATTTTTGTATGACCACTGAGTCAAATTTTATTTTTATTCCTACTGATATGCAAAAACTTCACATTTTTTATGTATGTATTTTGATGAGTTTAGACATAGTCATGTATCTATGAAAATCACAGATATTTTTGAAGATTGTACTTGGAGGACAAGGGAAAAGCAGAGAAGTAAAGAAAATATTCAGTATTTGAAAAGAAAAATCCTCCATTTGACTCTTGGCTCAGAAATAAAATTTCTCAGTTTTAGAGAAAATGTCTGGTATCCTGACTTTACAGTCTTTCAAATAGGAAAAAATATACATCCTCCACTAAATTGTAATAATGGCTAACAATGCATCAAGAGCTTATTATGTGCCTGACAGTGTCTGCTGGGCTTGCCTTCTTATGGAAGTTTAAATGTTACTTGAAAGACTGCTGTTCCTCTAGCTGCAAATTCAGATCCTCTCAGTCAGCCGTGGGTAGTGGGCAAGGCTTACAGCTACTAACTCTGCAGAAATCTGATAGTGTGCCAGCAGGCAGGACCTGTCTGTGCAGCTTTGCTTGTTCACAGTTGGGGAAGGGACTGTCTTACACAATTCTCATTTTGTCATGTCATTTTCCTTGGGTGCAGTGCCCTGCCATATGATGCTATGACATGGGGAGCAGAACCCGAGGTTTAAATTTCCAGTGTCATGGTTGCCAAATGCACGCTCCCTGAGATGTTAAATCAAGAGGAAGTGACTACGTGCTTGGGAGAGACTTCGATTCGTGGGTCCTGAGACGGACACGAATCCAAAGGCAGCTGTAGGCAGCTATTTTGGATTTGATGCAAATGTGAATCACAGTCTGTCAGGCACTCTCTGATTGTGATTGACATATTTACTGTTGACAATACAAGGTGAACCTGGCAGTCCTCTTAGACATGTGGCCCTTTGCCTCAAGACAACGTTCAGGATGAGAATAGAATGTGGGATTTTGTTCCAGATGTGCATCTGCCTGGGTATATTTTTTAAAAACTCTCTTGAGAATTCTCCAGGCTTCTTTTGACTGACAGCTAGCACAGAAGTCTTGTCATCCAAACATGTAAATCTTCGACAACTGGCACACATGTTGTTACAGACAGGGTTTAAGATCTTGAGCGTGAGGGCTCTTCATAGCTGTTGGCTCCTTATACCATCACAATTCTTTGCAAGTTTGGGTTCTTCATTGACCACAGGATACTCTTGGACCAGAGCTGATGAAAGGGCACAAGTTCCTGAAATCATAGTAACAAAGAATGGTCCAGAGAGAGGTTTTTATCTTACTTCGGCAAGGTCTAGTATTCTGGATAATCTAGAAGTTTCTAACACATTGGAAAGATTGAAGGCAGGAGGAGAAGGGGACGACAGAGGATGAGATGATTGGATGGCATCATTGACTCAATGGACATGAATTTCAGTAAACTCCAGGAGTTGGTGATAGACAGGGAGGCCTGGCGTGCTGTAGTCCGTGGGGTCGCAAAGAGCTGGACACAACTGAGCGACTGAACTGAACTGAACACATTGCTCAGGACATGTGGTTTGCAGAATGTTAATGGGTGCCAGGAAAGAACTCTGTCGTCAAGTAAGTCTGGAACTTGGGAGGCTTGTGATGCCTCACTTTTGGAGTGTCTGGTGTATGATATAAGTTCTGAGATGCCCCCAGCTAAGGTACTTGTAAAATGTCAACCATATGACCTCAAGTAATTGTGGAATGCTTTCCAATAGTATCTCTTGTATCTTTTAACATCTGTTAACACTGTGTAGGATGCATTTTGGAAAAAAAAATACATATATATGAAAAAGTTTTCCAGTAGTCATGTATGGATATGAGAGTTGGACTATAAAGAAAGCTGAGCACCAAAGAATTGATGCTTTTGAACTGTGGTGTTGGAGAAGACTCTTGAGAGTCCCTTGGACTGCAAGGAGATCCAACCAGTCCATCCTAAAGGAAATCAGTCCTGGGTGTTCATTGGAAGGACTGATGTTGAAGCTGAAACGCCAATATTTTGGCCACCTCATGTGAAGAGCTGACTCATTTGAAAAGACCCTGATGTTGGGAAAGATTGAAGGCAGGAGGAGAAGGGGATGACAGAGGATGAGATGGTTGGATGGCATCACCGACTCAGTGGACATGAGTTTGGGTAAACAACGGGAGTTGGTGATGGACAGGGAGGCCTGGCGTGCTGCAGTTCATGGGGTCACAAAGAGTCAGACACAACTGAGTGACTGAACTACTACTACTATATGAAAAAGACTTTCATTCCCTAAAGCTAGTTTTCCAAATATGACCTGGCAACTCTGATTATGGAATGAGAGGAGAAGAAATGTGGGATTTGTCTGGAAAAGGCAGGCTAGAAGCCTTGCAAGGAAGTAAGAGGACAGCTGGTGATTTAGCAGCTGGGCACTTACTCTGCAAGGCTCAACTCAGGTCCTCCCTGCCCACGATGGCTTCTCTGATGACCCCATCCTAGAGTCACTTCTCTTTCCTGCTCATGCCACTCACTGGCCACTTGACCAAACTGAGTCATATTCATGAAGAGTAAGCATTTGAAACTGACTTGAAAAACACAATTCCTAACCATAACTTTTCTTTTAAATCCTGAGCTCAGGCCTTTTTTTTTAAGTGATGGAGAACCAGAATAGATATTTTCAGTTACTTTTTATATGCATAGATCACATCACTACATTTTTGTTGATACTTTGAATTACTGGTTAAAAGTGTATGAATTTTGTGAAGACTTTTGCTACCTAGTACCCAAAATCCTTTCAGAAAAGTTTTACCAGTTTACACTTCTATTGGTTTTGTTTGAAAGTGACTCTGTCGGTGGACAGGATGTACCTTTACATATTATAAAGTTATTATTAACTATTTATATGATCATTAGTCCCTGGGAACAAGAAGGAACAAATCGGCTCCCAGTATATACTAGAGGCTGTGTCCTCTCAAGGCTGTGTCCTAGTTACTGACTAGGTAACTCTGGGGCTTTCAGTTGTTTATGGCTGCCTGGTGATGGTTGCTTGGTGATGGCAGGCTGCCATCAGCTGGCTCGGGAATAACCCATTATAGCATCCAAAAGCTTCTGGCATTTCCAGAAAAGTGTTTTCCTTGTCAGGTCCCATCTACACACTTTAACTGGGTCTGCACATGGCAGCTTTACAGTAGCATGATATTTACAAGTTTGATCACCTCACCCTGCAAACCCAGGGAGTACCATCACCAAGGAATGCAGCCAGGTCTGTCAGATCCCATTATCTAGGTGGGCAGCCCATTTGCCAATCTTGCAAGTCCTTCCTGTAAAGGAGAGCTGAAAAAAGAATTTGTCCTGTGGGTCCTGGTATTCCCTAGACCCTATAACACCAAAACTAAGAAAAATAGTAAGAATAAAGCTAACATTTTTCAAGACCAAACCCTATCCCAAATACTGTCTGACCACTCCATATGCATTGTGCTGTGCTGTGCTTAGTCGCTCAGTTGTGTCCAACTTTTTGGGACCCCATGGACTGTAGCCCACCGGGCTCCTTTGTCCATGGGAATTCTCCAGGCAAGAATAATGGGGTGGGTTGCCATGTCCTCCTCCAGGGGATCTTCCCAACCCAGGGTTCGAACCCAGGTCTCCCGCATTGCAGGTGGATTTTTTACCATCTGAGCCCATGAATACTGGAGTGGATATCCTATCCCTTCTCCAGGGTATCTTCCTGACTCAGGAATCAAACTGGGGTCTCCTGCATTGCAGGCAGATTCTTTACGAGCTGAGCTACTAGAGAAGCCCCCATATGCATTAACCAGCAACTAAAGAATCTCTTTATATCAGTCATCTGCTTATGAACCTTTTCAAAAACTTTCCAAATCACTTTGAGTAAAAGCCAAGAGTCCTTCTTAAGAACATCAAGGCTCTACACAGTTCTCCCACCTGGCCTCCCACCTCCCCTACTGTAACCTATAGTAGGTGAGGGATATGAACTCAACCCTCACTCTGCTCAGAACAACTGAACCTCCTCACTTTTCCTCAGATACAACAGACACATTTTGGCCTTAGGACCATGTGCCCTCTCCCCTCTGCCTAGAATATTTTGACAATGGATATCTCTGACTGCATACCCACTTCTGCTCTTTACTCAAAAGTCACCTTCTCAGTGAGGTCTTCTTTGGACAATTTACTGATTTGTTATTCAAATGTGTGTGTGTTTTTAAAAAATTTTATGTATTTTAACTGCATTAGGTCCTTGTTGCTCTGAGTGGGCTTTCTCTAGTTGTAGTGAGCAGGGGCTACTCTTCATTGTGGTGCTCGGGCTTCTCGTTGTGTAGGGCTTCTCGTTGTATAGGGCTTCTCTTGTAGAGCATGGGCTCTAGACTGCAGGCTCAGTAGTTGGGGCACATGGACTTGGTTGCTCCATGGCATATGAGATCTTCCCAGATCGAACCTGTGTCCCCTGCATTGGCAGGCAGACTCTTAACCACTGGAACACCAGGGAAGCCCCTCAAATCTTCCTTTCTTGATTGATTGATTGATTTTTTTTTTCATAGCACTTAACCTGATCTATATGCTTAGTTTGTCTGGTGTAAAGTCTGCTTTCCCTCATTAGAATGTAACTCTCAGAAGGGATTTGTCTCTCTTTCTTGCAGTGGTATCACCAGCAGTTGGAAGAGTGTTTGGAATATAGTAGGTGCTCAGTAAATATTTGTGCATAATGAATAAACTCGCCTAACTCTCATATCAGCCCTGGGGGAAGTTTCTGTTGTTTTCTTCAGTTTTTTGGTTGAAACATCTTAGACTTTGAGAGGTTAAGTAATCATCCCAGCAAGCAGCAGCACTGGAGTTTGAGCCCCTGCTCTTCGCCACACCTCCTCCTGAGAGCTGTGAGAATTAAAATCGTCCCCCTGCACCAGGTGGCACTGGTGGTAAAGAACCTGCCTGCCAGTGCAGGAGACATAAGAGACATCGGTTCAATCCCTGGGTCGGGAAGATCCCCTGGAGAAGAAAATGGCAACCCACTCCAGTATTCTTGTCTGGAAAATCCCATGGACCAAGGAGCCTAATGGGCTACAGTCCATGGGGTTGCAAAGAGTTGGATACGACTGAAGCGACTCAGCACACATGTGCACCTCATGAGGCTTAGCCTGAAGAGCCAAATATTCAAAACTCCAAGCTGGCCCCAACCTAACATTCTGAACAGAGCATCGTATTCTGCCTCACAGGACTTCCCTGATGGTCCAGCGGTTAAGACTCTACAGGTCTTCCCTGATGGTCCAGTGATTAAGACTGCACTTCCAGTGCAGGGGTCATGGGTTTGATCCTTGTTTGGAGAGCTGAGATCCCACATGCTGCATGGCATGGCCAAAAAATAAAATTCTGTCTCACATTCTGACCTTCAGCCAAACAAACTGTGGTGTTTGTTGCCTCTTCTCTGATTTTTCTCACACTGCTCTCTTCCTGTCCAGTGAAGCAGTGAAGTTGCTCAGTCGTGTCTGACTCTTTGCAATCCCACGGACTGTAGCCTACCAGGCTCCTCCATCTATGGAATTTTCCAGGCAAGAGTACTGGAGTTGCCATTTCCTTCTCCAGGGGATCTTCCCAACCCGGGGATCGAACCCAGGTCTCCTGCATTGCAGGCAGATGCTTTACCATCTGAGCTACCAGGGAAGCCCCTCTTCCTCTCAACTGATTGAAATTCTTTCCATACTTCTAGGCTCAAGTCAAATGCCACATCTCCCTGAAGCCCTCTGATGATCGTTCTCTTGTTCACGTAGTTGTACATCATGACCTTCTTCTTTCTACATTTCTTACAGCAGAGGCCACATCTGTTTGACTTTTGTCTTTTCCACAATGTTGTATGGACACTCTAAACCCCCAAAATCTATTTACCAAACACATAGATGCCTCATGCCACAATGGGGTAACATATTCTACTGAAAGTCGCTAAGTTGTGTCTGACTCTGCAACCCCATGGAGTATAGCCAGCCAACCTCCTCTGTCCGTAGAGTTCTCCAGGCAGGAATACTGGAGTGAGTTGCCATTCCCTTCTCCAAGGGATCTTCCAGACCCAGGGATTGAACCTGAGTGTCCCGCATTGCAGGCAGATTCTTTACCATCTGAGCCACCAGGGAAGCCCCAACATATTCTAAGTGGGGAATATTTCCAAACATGGACATCCTAAGCCATGAAAATAGAGTTTGATGCTGAACACGAAGCTCAGTTTAGGAAAGAGAAGGACTAGGTGGCTCGTTGGTTACATAAAAATTGCCAGTCCACTTAATCAGCACAATCTAGAAAATCAGTCCAGCCAGGGGTTCAGTTGTTTGACATTTGTGGACAAAATAACAAATACAGATTGAATTTCCTCTGCTTTATGTGGTGTTTTTCTGCTGTTATATAAAATGCCCTTAGACGCTGAAGGTGCTCTACAAATATGAACCTACTGTTTCTTTCAGGAACACGTAATCGAGTCAGAGTGTGGTGTGGAGAATGAGAAATGAGAAAGGGAGGATATATTGAAAACAGATACACATCTCATGATATTTTGCTGCTGCTGCTGCTAAGTCGCGTCAGTTGTGTCCGACTCTGTGCAACCCCATAGACGGCAGCCCACCAGGCTCCCCCGTCCCTGGGATTCTCCAGGCAAGAACACTGGAGTGGGTTGCCATTTCCTCCTCCAGTGCATGAAAGTGAAAAGTGAAAGTGAAGTTGCTCAGTCATGTCCAACTCTTCGCGACCCCATGGGCTGCAGCCTACCAGGTTCCTCCATCCATGGGGTTTCCCAGGCATGATATTTTACATCCTCATAAATAAGAATGCACTTTAAAGCCATATGTGTAACTTCATTTTACATTAACAGCAGAGTTCAGTGTGTTGGATCAGAAGGAGGACTTGGGAGGCTTACCCTTTCTTGTGACTCTGTTTGTAATTTTTGACTGCTAACTCATTGGGTAAGCATTGTGATCTCAGTGACCGAATGAAACAGGCATGTTTTAAAAACAAAATATATTTTAAAATAAATTATACATATATGTTTATATGGACTTCCCTGGTGGCTCAGGTGGTAAAGAATTTGCCTGTAATGCAGGAGACCCGTGTTCTATCCCTGGATCTGGAAGATACCCTGAAGAAGGGAATGGCAACCCATTCCAGTATTCTTGCCTGGAGAATTCCATGGACTGAGGAGTCTGGTGGGCTACAGTCCGTGGAATCACAGAGTCGAACACAACTGAGTGACTAACAGTTTCATATATATATATATATATATATATATATATATATAACATTTATGAAACAACCTTAAGTTTTTAGCATCAGAAATATCATAAGAAGCCAAATGCAGTTTCCCGCCATGTGAGGTATTGCTTGGCATAATTAATCAATTAATTAACTGATTAATTGTTTAATTAAATTGCCTATCAGTTTAATCCCATCTTCCTACCCCTGCCTTTTCTCACTTTTTCAGGGGTTTTTCATTGCCTGTTGCCTCCTTGCGTCTCCCTCAAAGCCCAGACAACAGACTGATGGGGATTTGAGCAGAAGGATGGGACTAGGCTTCCCGAGAAGACACCCTAGGTGCTGCCTAGATGAACAATGAAATCAGTGATAAGGACTTTTATGAACCACATTACTATTTGTATTGCCAGTGCTATTTTAGAAAATTACATTTTCTAGTAGATCAAAAATATGCATTTACACGTCTTAGCAGAGGTCTTATACTTTAGATCAGGAAACCATGACGGCCAGTCATTTTCAATCCTGACACACCTCTGAATCAAGTTGAAGGTCTTAATTAAACCAAAGTAGTCTTGCCTGAAGCACAAATGCTGACATACCATTAATACACCTTGAAATTGTTTTTCCTCAGCACTGGGCATGAATAAAAAGCTTTAGCATCTGCTTCTGAAGCTAGATCCAAACCTGGGTCTCTAGACCATCATCTTTGGGGACTTTTAATAAAGGTCCATGAAGGAAAGTATCTATTGACAAAATTTATTTATGAAATATGGGGGAAACTCAGTTAAACAGGTTTTTTCCCACTTTTTTTTTTTCTGCTAAATTTCTCTGAGTTATTAACATGCTATGCCAGGCATTGTGAATCTCCGAGGGGAGACTATAGCATGTATGTTCCCAAAGTTATTTGACCAGGGAATCCCCACGCCTCTTTTTTTTCAAGGGCATCTGTAAGACTCATTTCTATGGAGCACATTTTGGAGAATACTTATGAGAATTATAAATCCCATAAAACATAAAATTCTCGTATAAATCATGTGTATAAATAAATCATTTCTGTGTGAGAAATGTGAACAGTAAACATGTCTCTTGTATGGGAGAAGGAGACACCCATGGATGAAAACTCTGGGCACCCAAGATCTTTAGGAGGCAGAGTTGAAACATGAGCCAAGAGAAAGCCAAGTAAAGAGATCCTGACTTTCCTAACAGTACTAGAGAGAAGACAGGACATCAGGTTCAGTTGCTAATTGAATCATAATTAACATGGATTTAATTATAATAAACACAAGGTCAGACAGATTTGATCATGAAATCAAATGATTTCAGAAGACCGTAATCTGCTTTTACAGTACCAGGGTGGAACCAGACCTTTTAATTCTCATCTTTCTTGCAGAAATTAACTACCATTCATTTTCCATCGAAATTCCACGTGATGACAGCTGTAGGATCTGCACCTTCAGTGTCTACTTAAATTCACTGCTATTGAGACAGATGCCTTATGGGCCTCTTTTTGTGTCTGCAGATGTGACTGGTCAGAGCGACTGGTCAGGGTGACTGTTCTGAGACGTTGCTGGAGCTGTGACAACTCAGTATGAATGGAAGATGAGCTCTGATCTGCAGCTTCTCCCACTCCTAATCTAGTGATTTCACACTTTTCAATCCTGTTTAAGTAACGAACTAACTACTTAAATGTTTCTTTTGAAAATAGGTTCATTTATTGGCTTAATAGCTTAGGGTGCATTGTTTGCAAATTCAGCCCTGAGGGCCCAATCAGAAGATGACATATGTCTGGTTTGGCCACTGCAGAAATTGATTGAAGGAGCCTCCTGCAAGCTTTCTGGTACTCTGCTGAACAGGAATTAAAATGCAAACAAGACATTTTCCTTAGCTTTAGCGATACCACTGAGAGGTTTTCCACCTGTTAAAGAAGAAGGAACTGAGGCCAGTTCAAAGGAACATCTTGGCTTTAAAAAATAAACAAAAAATAATAAAGGTTTTCAAGTGGGTGTCATTTTGAAACAGAGCTATGTGTTTCCAAATATGGCAGTTTAGCAGGGATTCAAATAAAAATTGTGCAGCGCCAATTTTACCTTGCCTGTCTGGCAAGGTAACACTGGGTAAGGCTACTCAAGGTCCTTCTTTCTCTGTAAAAATTGGGAGTAGGTTTGGATTGTCTGGAAAGTGTTCTGGCTACAAAGACTGTGTGATGCAAGCTGTAGGGAGTGACCTTCCTTCTCCTCCTGGCTCCTGTTGAAACCAAAGAAAGTGGAGCTTCATGCCTCCAGCTGAAGCAGGGCACCAGAGACCTCACCTGTCTCTTCTCCCACTTATCCCATCTCCCCTGTGATCATGAACTCTGCTTAGCTTCTCAATTCAATCTAACCCATAGTGTTTGAGTGGACCATAGCACCGAGAAAGCAAAAGTCAGTTTCAAGTTCAGAAACTACTCAAATTGATTCCAAAAGAAAAATAGAGAGTGAAAGAGATTATATTATCACTGCTGCTAAGTCACTTCAGTCATGTCCGACTCTGTGTGACCCCATAGACGGCAGCCCACCAGGCTCCCCAATCCCTGGGATTCTCCAGGCAAGAACACTGGAGTGGGTTGCCATTTCCTTCTCCAATTGTATTATCACTAGTAACTGAAAAATACAAGAGTGCGTTTCCTTCAGGTACGGCTGTATCCAAGTGCTAAAATGGCTTTGACAGCATTTTCTTACAGCTCCTTTGCCTTCTGGTTTGGCTTTATTCTCAAGCAGGTTCTCCCTTCATAGGAGTAAAATGGCTACCAGTAGCTCAAGACTTCTATTCCAGTATAGCAACCCCAACGAAAAGAGAGAATTTCTTTCTTCTTAAGTCCCAAGATTCATTTAACATCTGTCGAACAAGTGGTAGGAGGCATAGCCGTGGGCAAGACAGGTGAAGCCTCTGCCCTTGCTGGTTGGAACCTCACTAAAGGAACTTAGGTGGAGTGTATGTCCCTGAACCAATTTCTGTGTTCAGGGGATTGGGGTCTCCTCTCTAGCCAGGTTAGGTCTGGATGACTCCTGTTGCCATCCAGCAAAGCTGATGTTTCAGAGGAGTTCTCCCTTGTCCCCACAACCTCACTGTCTAAATGATGCTTTCTGTTTCTCTCCTCATCATGAGGCTCATTATTAACTCCAGTTTCGGAAGAAATGACAATGATAGTAAATGTTTATTGAATGGCTTTGCACGTAGTAACTCATGCAGTCGTTTAACTATAAGGGTTAATTTTGAATCTGTACTGGTTTCTGCTTCTGTGACTTTAATTCTTATTTTGCTACCTTTGTTATTATTTATTGTTGTTGTTCAGTCCCTCAGTCGCGTCCACCTCTTTGTGACCCCATGGACTGCAGCACACCAGGCTTCCCTGTCCTTTACCACCTCTCAGAGTTTGCTCAGACTCATGTCCATTGAGTCCTTGATGCCATCCAACCATCTCATCCTCTGTTGCCCCTTGTTATTATAGGCATACACAATGGCCTGCCTCAGGGGGCCCTGCCCACCCCACTCTGCCTGACCCTTGAGTTAGGGTGCCTTTGTTTGGCTCACAGGGAGATAGCCTGACCCTGCCCAACTGTGAAGGGCTGTAAGGAAGTGAAACTAACACATCCCCCTGCCTGAGGCTTGCCATTCTAGGAGATAGTTGCAGGAATTAAGTAGTCTTTTCGCTTTGTTTCCTCACCTGTCCCCATCTCTGATCCATAAAAGAACCTGGCTTCCAGTCCCTGACAAGATGGTTATTTTGAGGCACTAGCCTGCTATCTTCTCGGTCAGCTAACTTTCCGCATAAAGTTGTCTTCTTTGCCTCAACACCTTGTCTCACGAGCAGAGTGAGCTTGGATTCGGTAACAGTCCTCACCACAACCCAGAGGTTATGTGCTCTTTATGATGACCACGTAAGGATGAGTAAACAGAGGTACAGAGGGGTAGGGAACGTTGCTGTGGTGCCCTGTGAGGCTGGTTCCTTATTGTGGATAAGCTGAAAGTTATTACTCCTTTCCTCCCATCTGATTCCTTTCCTATAGCAAGGGGAGAAGGTGACCTAGAGAAAGTTCAGGGGAAAAAGAATGTCATCCTTTCTAAGCAGCAACCCCTTGAGGTATATTTCACCTCATGTAATAGGTATGTTTCTGAAACGTATTTGAAACTCTCCCTTCTACAAATCAATTCCTCTTTTCACTTTATAGTCTTTGATAAAACACCCAATGTATCGTAGACTCTGCCTTTAATGGAGTTTTCTTGAATGCATGATGGCTTGAAAGAATTGGGCACTGTTTGGAGCTTGGGAGTCTTTATGAGATGGTGGATTTTGTTACAGTGAGTGCTTGTTAAAAATGGGTTCTCACCTATAAGCATCTAGCTCACCCTAATTGATAAGTTGACTCCATCTTTTATGACTATTGTGCCTCTCTTCTTATAGAATTGGCCACCTTTTGATTTACTCAAAAGCAATAGTATGGCTTTGCACCAGTTTTGCAGATTTTAAATATCTTTTCCGCAGCTCAGAAACATACCAGCTACTTTCTAGCCTCTCTGTAAAGGTCACTTGTATTCTTGTGATGCTTCTACTAGAATAAACTTGAACTAAAGATTAATCCCTTTAATTCTATTCCTGACTAAGTTTGGTGAACCCAGGTGACAACATTGTCTTGAAGTGGCCAGTTACTGAGCCTCTCAACTAGTTAACGATAGAAAAATGAGGGGAAGTAGTTGTTAGATGTCCACTGGCTTTGACTTACTCTTTGAAATATTGATTCCGACAACTGATTTTTGTATGTTATTGACACAGCAGATCGTTCAAATGTGTAGTAAGTCAGTCTCCAAATGTGAGGTGTAACCCATATGAGTAATCATCTTATACCAGATACATTAAAATAATTTTGTCTTTCCTAAGTGAAAGTGTTAGTCACTCAGTCATGTCCGATTCTTTGCGACCTCATGGACTGCAGCCTACCAGGCTCCTCCGTCCATGGAATTCTCCAGGCAAGAATACTGGAGTGGGTTGTCATTTCCCCCTCCAGTGGGTCTTCCCGAGCCAGGGATCAAACCCAGGTCTCCTGCATTGCAGGCAGATTCTTTACCATCTGAGCCACCAGGGAAGCCCCTGTCCTTCCTAAGACCTCTAGAAAAGGCAGACAGAGGTTTTTGAGAAGAACTTATGTTTGTCAATTGATTAGGAAAATGAAAGATCTATCCACTCTCCCTTTAAAGGAGTTGATGTTTCTTGGCGCTTTGGAAACAGAAGACAAAATGCCTTTGACCATCGGGTCATCAATTTCAGAGGCTGTTGTTTTCTGGGTAGTTAGAGTTCAAGATTTGTTATGTTTGACAGTCATTTGTAGCTTCCTTCTGAGTAGAATAGATTTTCAAATTACAAATCACCAGGCAAGCATCAAACTGAATGCAAAAATCAATGACCCATCACAGTTACAAGCATGTCGATGGCCATGGCATGGTGAGTAGACCATCGCAGAGAACGACATGCTTGAAGAAGAACAGACAAGGGCGGCTTTGTTTACCCACTTCTTATCTCTGCCTTCAGCTCCCACCACCCTGACCTGCCATAGAAATGTGTCAGTGAATTTAAGTCAAGTAATAATCTGTGACTAATCTATACGCAGCTTCTAAGCCATTTCCTTCCCTTCATTTTGGCAGAGGCTTCTGCTTTCCACAAATGCCCTCCCTTCACAGACTCCCTCCTGCCATCCTCATCTACATACGGGCTTCCGACAGCTTCTTGCAACCCTGAAGCTCTGTTGGCAAGAAAATGGAACTCTATTTTTTAAGATCTTCAACTGGAAGCCTGTGGCTGCTCAATGGGAAAATCCAAGCTTCTTTTATTATTACTTGTAACAACAGCTGCTGTTTCTGTTACGGAACCAAACTTGGGTCTCCTCACCTGAGCAGTAAAGCCAGTCTACTGACACTGGGTTGTGGTGAAGGAAATTGCAATATTTATTGCACTGCACCAAGCAAGGAGTTCAGGACAGTAAGTGCTCAAAAAAGGCTGAATTCTCTGATGGGTTTCAGCAAAGCATTATTAAAAACAAAGTGAGGGAGCAGGATCTCAGGGTGTGTGAGCAGCTTGTGCGCAGTTCTCTGATTGGTTGATGGTGAGATAACAGGGCTGTGTCACAGGAGTTAACATTATCTAGCCTTAGGCACCAGCAGGTCTGGGGGCTACCTGCTCATGATCATCAAGTAGTTAATTTCTTCTGTTGGTAGTGGTTTTAGCATCAATAAAACAACTCAGAATATGTGCATCATATACTGTTGTCTAGGTGCTTCAGAGAAGACCTACAGCAGAGAATGTTGGGGAGGGGTCTGTCCCGGGAAGGCCCCGTAGGGTCCTGTGCTGTTTCTGTGGACACGTTCTACTTGCAGGCACTGTGGTAGCATTTTTGAACTTTGTCTCATAGATTCTCTGGAGGTGTCTGCTTGGTCAACATGGTTTCTCCCATTCGATAGATAAGGAGACGGAGCTTCCAAGGAATTAAGTAACTTGGCCAAAGTGATTTAAGACCAAGTGTGTACTCTCAACAACAGCACAAAAATCAGAGACTCATAGTTTTTACCTGGAGATGAGTGTCTCTTTCAAAAGGAATGCCTCTTTATGAGAGCTCTTTTTAAAACTTGTTTTAGAATACTTTTAGAGTTAAGCAAAGTTGTAAGGATACGACAGAAAGTTCCTTGACATCTTGAACTCAGTTTCCTCTGCTGTTAACATCCTATGTTAGCTTCATACATTTGTGTAGTATGATACACTTATCATAGCTAATGAACCAGTATGGGCACATTATTATTCAGTAACTTTTCATAACTTTTTTATATTTCTTGAGTTTTTGCCTTATATCTTTTTTCTGTCTCAGCATCCTACCCCAAATACCATATTTCATTTAGTTATCATGTCTCCTTAGGCTCTTCTAGACTTTGCAGTTTCTCAGACTTCACTTGCTTTTGATGACCTTGACAGTTTTTGAGGAGTTGTGAGCAGATATTTTGTAGAATGTCTGTTAATATGAATTTATCTGATGATCTTCTCTGGGATCTCAAGACTGCTGCACAAACACATGATAGCTTCACCAGGAAAACTTGAATTAGCTTTAAATTGTCAGAGCCTAGGCACACAGATGAGGACAGGAATTCCCTGCTGCTTCAGAGTCAGTTTTAAATGAGTCATTTAGGCAAAATATGTATATTTACCAAATGGCTCAGTGGTAAAGTATCTGCCTGCCAAGCAGGAGATGCGGGTTCGATCCCTGGGTTGGGAAGATCCCCTGGAAAAGGAAATGGCAAACCACTTCAGTATTCTTTCCTGGGAAATTCCGTAGACAGAGGAGCATGGCAGACCACAGTCCGTAGGATCGTTAAGACTTGGACACAATTTAGCGACTAAACCATCACCACCACATATATATGTACAGCAAGGACAACTACATTCATCTGGGTGAACCAATAGAAGGACACATTTCATAAGAAATCTTTCACCCCAGAAATCTCTCTCACACCCACACACAATGTACCAGATATTTATATGAAAGTTAGAAGTTTACAGACTAATAAGGTGAGCAAAGCCATGATTTCAGTTAATGATAAAATTGTCATTGTAAATGACATGTGTGGCCAACAAAAACAGATGTCCACGTAACAATTTGGAGCCATCCAATGCATAAAGCAATTTTTAGATAATCTGCTAAGCAGATATAGTATCAAAATGTATTCATTGTCAATTAGATGTACATCCAGGCTGTTTGTCTAATTGACCAGTTAATTTCCAGGCTGTCTCAGGAGCTACTAAACATGGCTTACAATGGAGCCCTTGGTACTGCACCTCAGAGTGACCTAATGTTGATAAACAAAGGAACAGATCCCTGCTTGCTCAAAGTACAGAGTTCAGGGTGCTGCGTTCTGTATGCAGAATCAGATGCTTCAACAAGCTGTTGTTGACTCAGTCTGAATCAGTAATGCAGTAGTGCCATAATGTATCATCCCGTTTGAATGCCTGGCAACTGAAACTATTGTTAAAAAAAGACATCTTTCACCAAGATTGGAGACAGAGAAAAAAAACTTTTCTGTGAAGCTTTTTATGATGGATGTTCTATAAAACAGACCTGATATTGGCCATTTGAGGGAATGACAAGGTCTCTCCCTTTCTCCCCCAGCTCCTGGCTTCCAGGAGCTTCCATCTCAACTCTTGGTGTTCAATTGAAAGTTCTTCTTAATGTCAGCACTGGATTACATTCATTGTCTCCCACTTTGATAACTGCAAATAAAAAGAACAATCCCCCCTCCCCCCAAAAAGAATAATCCAGGCTTCCCAGGCTTTCCAGTGGTTAAGAGTCTGCCTTGCAATGTAGGTGACACAGGTTCAATCCCTGGTACGGAAAGATCCCACATGCTGTGGAGCAACTAAGCCCATGGGCCACAACTACTGAGCCCAAGTTCTAGAACCCGTGCTCCACCGTAAGAGAAGCCGCCGCAGTGAGAAGCCCACACACCAAAACTACAGAGTAGCCTCCACTCGCTGCCACTAGAGAAAGGCCCACGTGCAACAGCAAAGACTCAGTGCAGCCACAAATAATAAAAATAAATTAATTAAAATTTTTTTAAAAAGAACAATTCCAATTTCTTTCTGAAAGACTATTCATTAGAATAAATAGACAAGATTTATTACAAATGAGATAGAATCCTCTGAAGCAGCAGTCAAGGCGAGTTTTCTAAACATCCCACTGATGGCATAGGCTCCTGTTTGCAGTTCTCTCCACTTCTCCCAGCTGCCCTTGGCTCCAGGTGTAGCCGTGATGCTGGAATGCAGCCAGGGAAAGAGCTGGAAGAGATAGCAGGTCTCTGATGGTTGAGCAGCACACGGGCTTTCTCCTCCACTAAAGGGCTCTAAATATTCTTCATGGCGCTTGGTTTTGAAGCCCCTCGTCATCTGGAAGCCTGCTTCGCATCAGAAGTTGGAAGCAGTCTGTTATTGATTGCAGCTGTGTCTTTGTTTGGCAGAGGAAGAAGGTGTAGAAAGCAAATGTAGTCCCATTTGGTAAGGACACCTTCCAGGTGAACAACAGTCAGGAAAGATGTCTAGAGACAAGGTTAAGAGCCACGGAGACAGAACTGACAGGCCCCCGGGTAGATAAGTGCCTTGTCTTTTAAAGGGACCCTCCCTCTTAGAAGTGCGTGCATGCCTGCTTAGTCACTTCAGTCCTGTCCGACTCTTTGTGACCCTATGAACTGTATAGCCTGCCAGGCTCTTCTGTTCATGGGATTCTCCAGGCAAGAATAATGGAGTGGGTTGCCATGCTCTCCTTCAAGGGATCTTCCCAACCCAGGCATTGAACCTGTGCCTCTTGCATCTCTTGAGTCTCTTGCATTGGTGGGTGGGTTCTTTACCACAAGCACCACCTGGGAGACGCCCCCCACCCCAGAAGTACCGGGAACAAAAACCAGCTTCCTGTGTACCCTTTATTTATCAGGACCTAGGACAAATATGTGCATTTGTGTGTGTGTGTGAATGTGAATGTATTACAAGCCCTTAACAAGCTTGTCTCACCTCCATACACACTGGTATTTCGGCGGCTCAGTGTATTTCACACATATCATCAAATGCCATCTCACTTGATGTAGAGAAAACAAATAGTAACTGAGTTCCTCCTCCTGCCTTCATCTCTGAACTGGGCCTGCAGAATGGTATTTGGGGAGTCACCTCAGAGGTGTTCACCACTCAGAAAACTCCTAAAAATTCCTGATACAATGCTCTGCCCTTTTGCTGAGACCCACATTTTAATTTTTTCCTGCAAAGTGTAAGTTATTTATCTGCTGAGTGAACTTAACTGCCAGCCCAGCAAGCACATGATAGTGGAGTTTTGTTGTAGAAGAACAACAGCTCTTAAGATAGAATCATGACTTGATTCCTTTGTTGGAAACAAGAAGTCCTGAAATGTATACCGTTTGCTGGATTGGAAACGGCAATGTAGAGAGAGTCAAGAGGACTTCAGGTAAATGTGGATGATTACGTGTAAGTGTGTATCTTCTCTCCTGCTTGAACAGTTACTGAGGCTGAGGAAGGAAATTTATAAAGTGGAAACTAATAAGAACCAAGAGAACAAAACAAGAGGCAATAGGAGGCAAAAGATGGTAACAATTACTTGGGAAATGTGACTGGATGAAGGAGCAGTGACTGACAGCATAGTAGAGGTAGTTATGTGCTGGGTGCCTGCAGATGCAGGAACTGCATGAGTTAGACGGCCAGCATCTTTGGAAGCAGGAGAGAGGCAAGGACTGAGTGTGGGCGAGGACTGGCCGCAGGAGACATTGTACTATGCATCTGGAT
This sequence comes from Giraffa tippelskirchi, assembly GCF_054371585.1. NCBI lineage: Eukaryota > Metazoa > Chordata > Mammalia > Artiodactyla > Giraffidae > Giraffa > Giraffa tippelskirchi. The sequence goes on along the minus strand of NC_137280.1, from coordinate 32,138,936 downwards.
TCCCAGGTCTTTTTCCAGTCCTCAGAGCCAGGTGTTTTCTTCCCCCACCTGCCCCAACGCACACACATACCCAACACACACACATACATACACATTCACACGAAAGTTTATTTCTTGGAAAAACTTAATCTCAGGATCAGAACCTGTGATGGAACTGAACCACAAAATGGAACCATGTATAGCAGAAAAAGTGGGTGAGGGTGAGGCTGAAAATGGGGGTGGAGGAACTAAGTGAAAGCTTGCAGAACGGAGGGGCCCAGTCCTCACATCTCCACAGCCTGGTGTACAGACAAGTAAGAGATGCAAGGATTTGCCAGCAAAGAAACTAAACAGCTATAGAGAAGAGACTTGCAGATATTGGTACTTAAAGATCCTGTAATGTTTACGTCCAGTTCACTGCTCAGTCACCCTATGATAAAGACTGCCAGTCAACAAGCCCCAGTTACTCACACAAAATTGGAATTTTAGTACCTCTTCCAAATATTGCCTGATATTTGAGGAAAATCTTCAGTATGAAAGACTGAGGCCAAAATAACAACCAGAAGAAAGGACCTGGGATGAGAGTGACATGAGTGGAAAAAGAAATGCTGGAAGAAAATACACACAAATTGACCTCAGGGAGATATAATGATATATTGCTCCCCTGCTTTGGGACAGGAAAAATCAATGGAAAAAAGAACATGGTTGCTAAAATTAAAAATTTAAATCAAAGTTTTGAAAATAAAATTGAGGAAATACTCTAGAAGACAATAAAAATACAATAAGAAAATTCAAGAAAAATATAAGAAAATTAGAAATCCAGTATAATAAAAAATTTCAACATGTAGAAATTCCAGAAGAAAAGGGAGAAATTAAGTGGTAATACCAAAAATTTGCCCAGCACTGAACAAACATCAATTACCAGATTAAACTGGCTCATTCAATGCCTAACACAGTTAATAAAAGAAAAGCTACACCAAATACAGTATGATAAATTTCAGATACCAGATATACAGAGAAGATCCTAAAATCAGAATGAAGTTGGACCAGAAGACAACAAAAGGATTCATAAACATTCTTGAGGAAGCATGTCTTCACTTTCACATTCCAAGTACTTCTAGGTCTCGGTCAAATGAGAGAGTAGCATTAAAAATATTTTCAGATATGCAAGGACTCAGAAATTTTCCCTCTCAGGCTCTGTTATGTAGAGTGGTACTGGAAGATATGCTCTTACTAAACAAGGTAGTAAATGAGGAAAGCTCAAAATGTGAAATCAAGAAACAGACCATTGAATATAAAGATGAGATGAAAAGAGGTCCCTTAATATCAAGAGAGCTGGCCTAGAAGACAACTGCTCAGATTTGGGAAAGAAGGTGAGGGGTCTGGGAAAGGGTTGGAGCTGACGAAACATGCATGTGTGCTAAGTCACTTTGGTCGTGTCCAACTCTTTATGACCCTATGGACTGTAGCCTTCCAGGCACCCCTGTCCGTGGGGATTCTCCAGGCAAGAATACTGGAGTGGGTTGCCATGATCTCCTCCAGGGGATCTTCCCGGCCCAGGGATTGAGCCCATGTGTCTTATGTCTCCTGGATTGGCAGATGGGTTCTTTACCACTAGCACCACCTGGGAAGCCCCTGATAAACTCTCATGCAAACCAAGTTTGCAGTCAAATGCATTTGACTTTGTGGAGAATTGTGTGTGTGTGTTTGTGTGTGTGTGTGTGTGTCCGTTCGGGGAGGGGTGTAAGGAAGAGTTACTGATTGACACATAAGAAAATTAATTTTTAAAAAAGACAACATAAACTCCAGGAAAAATAAAAAGTTATAAAAGAAAGGTAACTTTGCTTAACAGAGAACAATATTCTTGTAGTCATAACATATAAACACACACTCTGACTTAACCAAAAAATGTGGACAGAAATATTTTTGAAGGACAGACATGTAAGTGAAACTTTGTGTGTTAGTGTCTGCAAGGACTGGAGCGGACCTTTATCTACTGGAATGTAAGTAGTCAGTATCTCAAATTGATGCATGAAAAGATAAAATCAGTACATTTTGAAATTAAGGAGGTATGCTGCTGCTGCTGCTGCTGCTGCTAAGTCGCTTCAGTTGTGTCTGACTCTGTGCGACCCCATAGATGGCAGCCCACCAGGCTCCGCCGTCCCTGGGATTCTCCAGGCAAGAATACTGGAGTGGGTTGCCATTTCCTTCTCCAGTGCATGAATGGGAAAAGTGAAAGTGAAGTCACTCAGTCATGTCCGACTCTTAGCGACCCCTTGGACTGTAGCCTACCAGGCTCCTCCGTCCATGGGACCTTCCAGGCAAGAGTACTGGAGTGGGGTGCCATTGCCTTCTCCTAAGGAGGTATAGTCTAGAAAAATACACCTAAGTGAATCAAAAGTAGTTGCTATTGAGAAGCAGAACAGCTATTTTCTTTTATAAGCCCTTTCCTACAATTTGGCTTTTCAACAATGTTTATATATTTCTTTGATAAAAATAAAAATTCATTAAAAAATTAGGAGCATGGATAACATTTTTTAAAAGGTATTGAATAGGTCTGGGCTTCCCTGGTGGCTCAGTGGTAAAGAATCTGCCTGCAAAGCAGGAGCCATAGGGGCTGCAGGTTCCATCCCTGGGTCAGGGAAGATCCCCTGAAAGAGGAAACCAACTCACTCCAGTATTCTTGCTTGAGAAATCCCATGGACTGAGGAGCCTGGTGTGCTACAGTCCATGGGGTTGCAAAGAGTCGGACATGACTGAAGTGACTGAGCATACAGGCAAGCATTGAATAGGCCTATGCAATTGATAACTGGTTCTTATCTACAACATAGAAGTCTGGAATAAATTAAAAAGTAGAATATGCTATATTAAAAAAAAGTGTCACTTAAACTATTTAGTCATATTTTGGTAAATTTTATTGGGGCCAGAAGCAAAGAGTATGTTATAATGACCCTTTTACATTTGGAAAGTCTTGAAGATCTCTGATTATATCCCAGTAATGTCAAAGATTTATTGAACTAAATCCAAACTAACAAAGCAAACAAATTATGAAGAGATTTTTTGGCATCAGCAAGAATTCCTTCATTTTTTGAAGTGTTTGTGAGGATTCCTTTAAATAGCAGCCTCCTCTGGTACACTGAAGTGTTAGTAGATATCAACCTCTAGTGAAGAATCTAGGGAAGATCGAAAGAAGAGATGCTTAAATCTAAAGAGCTCAGAGTTGCTACTGGTCCTTGATTTCTAAGAAGATAAGATAAATCAGCGCTGGCACTGCAGGAAGAGACTTCCTTCACCAAAGTCTGACATCTGTGCTTCTGTGAGGAGAGAGAGACCCACTGCTTTATTAAGCAGGGTGCATATTTACAGCTGTTGACTGTAGTGACCAAACAGGTGAACTCGTCTCAGCTTGACTTGGAAACTGCTGAGATTAAGAAACTTCCAAACCACTGAAAACATTTTTTTTTTTTTGAGAAAGAAAAATCAGTCCCCTTGAACAGTGCTAAAGGTGAAATTTATGTCACTTTTGAAAAATTTCTGACCCTTCTTGTTGCAAAAGTAATGTAACTGATAGAGTTGCCTTAACTGGCAGGAGAGCAGCAGCCAGTGTTATCTTGAGGGAGTAAACATAAAGGGTAGGTCATCTTGCAGCCTCATTAGGCTAGGCTTGCTAAGACTGGGTCCCCAGGGCCCTGTGTGAATGGATGACAACAACCAGTCCCTTTTCTCTCACTCGAGCCTGAAAATTCATCCCCAAGTAATAAGAGCACAGAACCAGCTAAAGAGCAAAGCTGGGAACAGCTCCCTTGCAGTGCATTTTTATCTCCTTTGTAGAAAGACATCATCTCCTGGACCCGGTACCTCCAGCACATCCAGATGTCTACTCAAGGCATTCTCTTTCACCACCCCACCCCAACTCCCCACCTGCAGGTGAGGCTGATGCATCCAGTTTCCTCAGAGTGTTTGGGAAAAAGAACAAGAAAATCGAAGCAGGCAGCCTCTTTTGTTGACATTCCAGAACAGAAGGACATTTCAGTCTTTAAGACATCTCACCAGGGAAAGAAGATTCCAGTGTAGCAGGAGGGAGGCCGGCAGTGTTCTGCAGCAGATTTAGATTTATGCAAGGCCAGTGAGGAACAGCTGCTACCTCTGTCAGTGCTGAAAGGACACAGGAGCCCTGAGTAGCAGCTGGGCAGCCTCTTCTTACAGGGAACTTAGAAGGAGGCCTAGCATTTTTTCCCTGTGAACCTGGGCAGCCCCCCTTCCCCCACTTCCCTTGCTAATTTCAAAGGCCCTCACAGATGCCAAAGCCAGCAGCCAAAGGTTGCTGAGAAACTTCAGCGAGATAAAAGCTTGAATGATTCAGGATGACGATTCCTTCTCCTTTGACTGCTGGGTGTTAATAACAGTCACTGCTTCATGGGGTTGTTGTGAGGATTAAAGGAGTTATTAATTAAATGGAAGATGATTAGAAGAATGTGTGACCCGATGAGTGTTAGCCGTCTTTAATAATAGTAGTCCTGGTAGTATATGAAAGATCAATGAGAACGTGAGAGATGAAATTGTACTTTGTCTAAGGAGGCAGTTGGGTGACTGGATGACTGGATATTATCTGACTGAAGTGTATTTTTGTTTTTATTTTCATTACTCTAGGAGGTAAGTCAAAAAGGATCTTGCTGCAATTTATGTCAGTGTTTTGCCCAAGTTTTCTTCTAAAAGTTTTATAGTATCTGGCCATATGTAATAAGGTCCTTCATCCATTTTGAAATTGTTTTTGTGTATGGTGTTAGGAAGTGTTCTAATTTCATTCTTTTACATGTAGCTGTCCAGTTTTCCCAGCACCTCTTATTGAAGAGGCTGTTTTTTCTCCATTGTATATTTTTACCTCTTTTGGAAAATATAAGATATCCATAGGTGTGTGAGTTTATCTAAGAGATTTCTATCCTGTTCCACTGATCTATATTTCTGTTTTTATGCTGGTACTATAAATGTCTTGATTACTGTAACTTTGTAGTATGGTCTTAAGCCAAGGAGCTTGATTCCTCCAGCTCTGTTTTTATTTCTGAAGAGTGGTTTGGCTAATCGGGGTCTTTTGTGTTTTCATACCAATTGTAAAATTGAAAAAAAAATATGTATTTATTTTATTTTTGTCTGTGCTGAGTCTTCATTGCTGCATGGGCTTTTCTCTCGTTTTGGAGAGCAGGGCTACTCTTCACTGCGTGCTCAGGCTTCTCATTGTGGTGGCTTCTCTTGTTGTAGAGCATGGGCTTTAGGGCATGTGGGCTTTAGTAGTTGCAACTCTTGGGCTCAGTAGTTGCAGCTCCCAGGCTCTAGAGCTCAGGCTCGGTAGTTACGGTGCACAGGATTAGTTGCTCCTTGGCATGTGGGATCTTCTTGGACCGGGGACTGAATCTGTATCTCCTGCATTGGCAGGTGGATTCTCTACCACTGAGCCACCAGGGAAGCCCTAAATTTTTTTTATCCCAGTTCTGTGAAAAATGCCATTGGTAATTTGATAGGGATTGCACTGAATCTATAGATTACTTTGGGTAGTATAGTTATTTTCACAATACTGATTGTTCCATTGAAGTCAAGTGTCACAGATCTGAATGAGGATTTCTGCATTGGAGGAAATGGTTCAACAGAGACCTGCTACTGAAGTCTAGCAAGGTTATAGAAACTGGACCCATCAGAAGTTGGGTATTGAATACAGAGAATAAATGTTATTAACTTATTCATTTATGAATATTTTGGAGACTTTGGGTGAAAGCCTTCTTGAATAGTTGAGAATATTGAGGGGCAAGGTTAGATCAACTTTTCCTAAGGACATGCCTCCCAAGAAAGTAGGAGACCCTCAGAAAGCCTTTGTCCTTTATTACATGTCATGTTCTCTTATGAAAAGAAGGCTAAGATAAAAACCGAATGATAATCTCAATAGATGCAGAAAAAACCTTTGACAAAATTTAGCACCAATTTATGATTAAAACTCTTCCAAAAATGGGCATAGAAGGAACCTACCTCAACATAGTAAAGGCCATATATGATAAGCCTACAGCAAACATTATTCTTAATGGTGAAAAACTGAAAGCATTCCCCTTAAGATCAGGAACAAGACAAGGGTGTCCACTTTCACCACTGTTATTCAACATAGCTCTGGAAGTCTTAGCTACAGCAATCAGAGAAGAAAAAGAAATAAAAGGAATCCAGATCAGAAAAGAAGAAGTAAAGCTCTCACTGTTTGCAGATGACATGATACTGTACATAAAAAAACCTAAAGATACTATCAGAAAATTACTCGAGCTAATCAGTGAATTTAGCAAAGTCACAGGATGCAAAATCAATGCATAGAAATCACTTGCATTTCTGTATACTAACAATGAAAAATCAGAAAGAGAAATTAAGGAATCAATCCCATTCACCATTGCAACAAAAAGAATAAAATATCTAGGAATAAACTTAAATAAGGAGAAAAAAGAACTGTACACAGAAAATTATAAGGTACTGATGAAAGAAGTCAAAGATGACGTAAACAGATGGAGAGATATTCCATGTTCCTGGGTAAGAAGAATCAATATTGTGAAAATGACTGTACTACCAAATGCAATCTACAGATTCAATGTGATCCGTATCAAATTACCAATAGCATTTTTCATAGAACTAGAACAAAAATTTCACATTTTGTATGGAAACACAAAAGACTGCGAATAGCCAAAGCAGTCTTGAGAAAGAAGAATGGAGCTGGAGGTATCAACCTTCCTGACTTCAGATTATACTACAAAGCTACAGTCATCAAGACAGTATGGTACTGGCACAAAAACAGAAACATAGACCAATGGAACAAGATAGAAAGCCCAGAAATAAACCTATGCACCTGTGGGTACCTTATTTTTGACAAAGGAGGCAAGAATATACAATGGGACAAAGATAGCCTCTTCAAGAAATGGTGCTGGGGAAACTGGACAGCTCCATGTTCATTTCAGTTCAGTTGCTCAGTCATGTCTGACTCTTTGCAACCCCATGGACTGCAGCACGCCAGGCCTCCCTGTCCATCACCAACTTCCGGAGTTTACCCAAACTCATGTCCATTGAGTCAGTGATGCCATCCAACCATCTCATCCTCTGTCGTCCCCTTCTCCTCCCACCTTCAATCTTTCCCAGCATCAGAGTCTTTTCAGATGAGTCAGTTCTTCACATCAGGTGGTCAAAGTATTGGAGTTTCATTTTCAGCATCAGTCCTTCCAATGAATATCCAGGACTGATCTCCTTTAGGATGGACTGTTTGGATCTCCTTGCAGTCCAAGGGACTCTCAAGAGTCTTCTCCAACACTACAGTTCAAAAGCATCAATTCTTCAGCGCTCAGCTTTCTTTATAGTCCAACTCTCATATCCATACATGACTACTGGAAAACCCATAGCTTTGACTATGGTTGGTAAAGTAATGTCTCTGCTTTTTAATATGCTGTCTAGGTTGGTCATAGCTTTTCTTCCAAGGAGCAAGTGTCTTTTAATTTCATGGCTGCAGTCACCATCAGCAGTGATTCTGGAGCCCAAGAAAATAAAGTCTGTCACTGTTTCCACTGTTTCCCCATCTATTTGCCATGAAGTGATGGGACCAGATGCCATGATCTTAGTTTTCTGAATGTTGAGCTTTAAGCCAACTTTTTCACTCTCCTCTCTCACTTTCATCAAGAAGCTCTTTAGTTCTTCACTTTCTGCCATAAGGGTGGTGTCATCTGCGTATCTGAGGTTATTGATATTTCTCCCAGCAATCTTGATTCCAGCTTGTGTTTCTTCCAGCCCAGCATTTCTCATGATGTACTCTGCATATAAGTTAAATAAGCAGGGTGACAATATGCAGCCTTGACGTACTCCTTTTCCTGTTTGGAACCAGTCTGTTGTTCCATGTCCAGTTCTAACTGTTGCTTCCTGACCTGCATACAGGTTTCTCAGGAGACAGATCAGGTGGTGGTAGTCTCATCTCTTTAAGAATTTTCCAGAGCTACATGTAAAAGAATGAAATTAGAACACTTCTTAACACCATACACAAAGATAAACTCAAAATGGATTAAAGACCTAAATGTAAGACCAGAAACTATAAAAATCTTAGAGGAAAACATAGGCAGAACACTTGATGACATAAAGCAAGATCCTCTATGACCCACCTGTTAGAGTAATGGAAATAAAAACAAAAGTAAACAAGTGGGACATTATTAAACTTAAAAGCTTTTGCACAGCAAAGGAAACTATAAGCAATGTGAAAAGACAACCCTCAGAATGGGAGAAAATAATAGCAAATGAAACAAATGACAAAGAATTAATTTCCTTTGGCCACAAGGCAAGTGGGATCTTATCTTCCCCACCAGGCATCAAATGTGCACCCCATGTATTGGAAGACAAAGCCTTAACCTCTGGGCAGCCAGGGAAACCCTCTTGTTTATGTTTTGATACTATCCCTTCATCCAGGATGAAGGCCAGATGTTTAGTTCTTAAACATTCTGAAAGGAACTGTTCATTAGTGGTGAAAAGAGTCGATAAAGAGTAGGGTACCTTCCTGGAGAGGTGTGATTGCATTTCTTCAAATTTTAAGTGAACCTTATTCCTATGTGATAGAGGTCTACTTTAAAGCATGATAGCCTAGCTGTCCATCAACCCTTCTCTGCTTGGGGGTTGGTAAAGGAGGAGGAATTGTACGTAGATAATTCAAAATAAACAGAGGTTTGTTTGACTGATATCTGAAAAAAAACTCATATAAAATTAACTATTGTCCATAGCAGGGCAGTAGATAAAGGAGAGAGGAGCAGTGGTTTGCCTGAAAAAGTCACACTGGTATTAAAAACTTGCCAGAATCAGTACACAAAGTGGATGATCCACTTGTGAGTAACCAGTGACTGAAATACAGCAGTAAGACAGCAGTTGCAGTGAAACAACCTCCAGAGTTTATGAAGTGATTTTTTTAAAAAAGAAAACAAATTGGCTTCAGCCTCCTAAAATAGGCAGGCATTTCAAACTAGAGATGGCTCAGTGGTAAAGAATTCACCTGCCAATAAAGGAGACGGGTTCAATCCCTGGATCCTGAAGATCCACAGGAGAAGGAAATGGCTACCCACGGCAGTATTCTTGCCTGGGAAATCGCATGGACAGAGGAGCCTGGCGGGCTACAGTCCATGAAGTTGCAAAGAATCAGACACAACTGAGCACAACACAGCTAGCTAGTCTAATTCATTTGTAAATTCATACATAGCAAACTATTGATTTAATGATCTCGGGAGGTTAACACAAGCCTTGCTCTGGCTTTTTCCTTCTTGTTGCTCAACTTGTTGCAAAACTGTGGTCTCTGGATTGCTGATTAGGAATAGCTTTGCTTTTAATGGCTCAGAATCCTCCCCATACTGTGGCCTTGATGTGGAGAAATCCCTGGTATTATAATGCCTTTGGACCCCTCTGAATCTCTGAGTCACCAGTGTGTACAGTCCTGATTCCTGGACTTTTCTGCTATAATCATTCTCAGACCTGAATCACAGGCACTGGGTCTTCAGAGGCCAGACTTTGGAATCAGACTATCCATATTTAGACCTTAGCACTGAATCCTGGCTCTATATTTACTGATTGGGCTTGAATATACCTAGATTTCCTCGTGCACGAAATAAGGGAAAATAATAGGGTACTTTTAAGATCTCACTGTAAATACACACACACACACAACAGTGCATAATGAAAAGAGTTTCTTAATGCTAATTACTCAGATTATTACAGATATATGCTTATAGTTTAGTTACTTTTCTTTAATTCCTTTCTTCCTTTTTTTCTCTTCTTCTTCCTTCTTTTATTAAGATTTCTCCCTTGTAGTTTCTTTTTCCTTATTGCCATCATTAATCTTCATCCTGTCACTATTGTTATTGTAGCCAAAGAACAGGCTATAGACCCACTTGATTTTGGCAAATAAAATGGTGCTATGTATGGTGGTGAGTGGAATGTAGACAGGGTCAGTGTTAATACTTAGATGATACAAAGGCTAATAAATATACCTTCTTAACAACCCCTCGCCCAGAAGGAATGTGGGTGGAGGCAGGAGCAAGAGAGGGGAGGCGTGAAAGAGGAGGAAGGAGGGAGAAGATGGGAGGAGAACAGGGTGAAGAAGAGCAACAGAAAACCCTGAGGGAGACATACCCACAATGTCCAGAACATAAGCATGAGTTATTTCCCAAAGTATTTACCATCTTATCGTGGGGAGAATTTACCCTTGATTATAAGCACTACCATAGTTAACACCAAAGTTTAATTATGTGCATCAGGAAAACCTCCTTTTATGAGTGAGTGAGATGGAGACCAAGAGAACAATGGAAGCTTTAGGGGAATGAGATGAGCAGGTTGATACAATATTAGCTAAGGGGGTGAATCTGACACAGATTAAAAGAGCACTGACTCACAGGAGGAAAGTCAGAAGCCATTCCACCTTTGGGGTGGGGAACAGCCATGTCGCCTTGGTCATGACAAGCTACAGTGTGTTCTACTGGCTGGATGGCATCAGTGAGACTGAGAAAGCCTTATTTTGATTTTTAGGTGACACCACGGATTACAGAGTGAAACATTTTCATCTGGAACTGAGGAGATGGATCTGAAACCCAGAAAAACTGACCCATTATTTAAACATAGTGGAATGAGCTCCCTGGCTGGGAGAGGGGTCGGGAGATGGACAGCCAGGTTGGAACTCGGACTTGTGTTATCCCACTAAGCTCCAGCATGTTTCATCAGCCTCCGGACAAGAGTGTGAACTTTCTCCTCATTCGCTTAGAGCCTGGTCCTGTGACCTGACCCTTGGCAGAAGGAGAGTTGGGTTCTGCCCCATCTTACCCTGGAACTTCAGAAAACTGCTTACTCCTTCAACAACTCAGCTTCATCATCTGCAAAACGAGTGATGGAAGAATCCCTTCATATCAGGTTGGTGTTATTAAATTATTTATTGTTGACTGTGCTGGGTCTTCGTTGCTGCGCAGACTTTTTTTCTAGTTGCGATGAGTGAGGGCTGCTTTGTTGGGGTGCGTGGCTTCTCATTGTGGTGGCTTCTCTCGTTGCAGAGCATGGGCTCTAGGGCTCACTGGCTTCAGTAGTTGTGGTTCCCGGGCTCTAGAACACAGGGTCAATAGTTGTGGGGCACGAACTTGGTTGCTTTGGGGCTGTAGGATCCTCTCCCATTAGGGACTCAACCTGGGTCTCCTGCATTGGCTGGCAGGCTCTTTACCACAGAGCCACCAGGGAAGCCCAGGTTAGTGTTAAAAAATTGTGTCCTCTGGAAACCCTTCAAGGACAGCAGTCTGAGGGGATGGCCAGAGTGGGAATAGGTTGTGTTTCAGTTTTCCTTACATCCCGCCTGCCGCCACCACCAGCCGCACCACCATTGAGAGCAGCTTTTTCTTCCATGAACTATGTGTTTGCACTGCAGGGCGATATTCGGTCTGCAAATGGCTTTTCAAGGCTAAGATTGAAAACCCACCAGCGTCGGCCATCTCTAGCATTGCTTCTGCCTCTTACTTTCTGTTTCTCATGAGGTGACATGAGAGTATGCTGTGCTGAAGACGTAGTGGGAAGAGGGCCCAGATAGAAGTAAATTGGAAAAATGAGTAAGTGGGGGGTCCCGGGGCTTTGGCTGAGGGAACCTACAGCGCGTGCTTGGGAGGAGGCGAGGAAAGGTCTGCGTCTTGCTTGAGGGGGTTGTTCTCCCCCCACCTCCTTCCCAGTGGTGTCTCTCAAATGCAGAATTAATCCCTCCTGCTTCCAATTATGGGCAGAATCCCATTTGGAGCACCTGTTTCTTACTAAGAGTGTGCTCTGTAGTCTGTACAAGGACAATGATAAAAAATAGGTGCTGTTAATCGCCCTATTTTGGATACACATTACAAGATTGAGTCACTGCAGGGCTGGTTGCTGTAAATGTCCAGCCCTCTCTCTGTTTTTTTTAAGAATTTTATATATTTATTATGTTTGGTTGCACTAGATCTTCAGTGCTTCACATGGGCTTTCTCTTGTTGCAATGAATGGGGGCTACTCTTCGTTGGGGTGCATGGACTTCTTCACTGTGGGGGCTTCTCATGTTGCAGAGCACAGGCTCTAGGGACTATGGGCTCAGTTAGTTGTGGTGCCCAGTGGCACCCAGGCTTAGTTGCTTGCAGGCATGTGGAATCTTCTCGGACCAGGGATTGAACCCATTTGCTTTGCATTGGCAGGCAGATTCTTATGCACTGTGCCACTAGAGAAGTCCTACTGAGCTTTCTTTCTCTCCAGTTGATGGCAGAGGTTCAGATAGTAGCATATTTTTGTTGATGTAATGGGTTTACAGTGATGAAATTACTGCCATTCAAAATACGTGGATTCTAGAAATCTCATAAATATTGTGGAAACCCTTCTTGTATTTGCATAGAACATAGCAATCCAGGGAACTCAGCAGTCTGAACTCTTCACAGAGGTGCCCACAGCTTGATTCTGAAACTGCCCTTCATCTGGCAATTGTTTCTGCAATTGCCTGATTCATCCTCTAAAATTAACAGAATCTCTGCTTCCAGAACACTGCAGCTTTGGTTTATGCAATGGCATGGTCAGAATAAAAGGGCAAAGTTCTGGGAGTTCATCCAGGTTATAGAGCAGGTTCTATGCCTCTTTTGTCCCTTTGCTGGCTTTGGTTTAAGGCCTGTTTCTAGTAGAACCTGAGAGCAAAGTTTTGGATCAGAAACGTACACGTTTCTGTAAGCAATTTACACGTTGCTACTCAAACTGTGATGGATGCAATCAGCAGCATAGTTTTTCCCTGGGAGTTTGTTAGAACTACAGAATCAGACCTACCCCAGACCTACTGAATCAAAATCAGTATTTTAATGGGATCCCAGGCATTCATGCACGTTCTGTTACAGACTTCACCTACCTTGGAGTTTTAGTTGTTGATACCAAAAGAGTCCATTAATTGTGAAGCATGAGATTGGCTTAGGCCAGTTTGCAACAGAAAGCAAGGAGAATTCCCAAGGATTTTATGCTGGGATCTTTCTGCAAGGAGCTAGAAAAGAAGAGGGGAAGAGAAGCAGGGATAGAAATAAAGCTTAGCTGAGGTTGCAAACTCACAGGCTTCCACAGACAAGGTCAGTAAGGGAAACAGAAAGTAGGGGTCACGGGGGACCACTGAGAACTGGAGAATGCGTGCCTCTTTCAAACACAGCTGCCACTGCTCTGATCTGGATGGTTGCTGCACTGAAATTTGGGCTCAGCGTTGTCAGACCTTCTGACTTTTTCAAGAGCCTGTAACATACATTTTAATGGAGAATTCCCTGATTTTTATTCAGTGAGGTCCAGTAGACTAAATATAATTTTATCAGCTATAACAACTGAGTGTACTCAGTCACTAAATCCTCAAAAGGGCTGTGGCAAGTCATTTCTTCTCTCTGTATTTCTATGTGTGCATTCCTTCCATGGGTTATTATTAGAGGACATGTAATTTTCCAAATGCATTAGGATAATAACCACGTGCTTGGGAGACCTGAGCCAAAGGCTCTGAGAATATATCCCTGGTTTCAGGTGGAGGTGATACCCCTTGGAAAGCCCGTTACCTGCAGTTTTCTAATGGGGTCTCAATTTTCTGATGGTGAATCCAAGGGTTTCACACTACTTAACCATCCATTGCTATGTGAACAGGTTACTAAGCTTTGCAATTTGAGGGTACATAACTGAGTTCAGAGTTGAGGTGTTTGATAGAGTTTTATTTCTGTAGAGAGATACCAGACATGGGGGGAGCAGTGGGAGAAGGTGGGAGGGCTCAGACCCGCCAGATGAATGTAGTGAGCAGCTTCCCTGGGGATGTGCCTCAGAAGGGAATCATTTTCAAGACGTTGTCTAAAGATCCCCTGTATTAAAATAACTTGGAGTGCATTTTTGAAATGCAGACTCCTAGGTCTACAGGAGTAGATAGACACAGACTCCTGCGAATACAAATCTGCTAAATAAAAATCCAGGGAATGAAGCCATGGAAAAAAAAATCTCACAGATACTCCAGATCATTTGTATGTATATTAAAATTTTAGAGCAATAGCATTTCAGTGAGATAATGCTAGGTGGTAGCTGATTGTTCTCTATTTCTACTGAGCATAGAGTAAAAAGAAAAGCACTTAATCTACTGTGAAAAGAATAAGGGTGTGTTGGAAAGGACAATAGGATTGAGATGCTGGAGTGATAGTATCATGCCATCGAGAGAGCACCCTGACTTAGACCAGGTACACGTGTTACACTGGCGCTGTAAGCCAGTTCTCTAGGGGGAATAATGCTCTGATTTGTAGTGTCTCCCTGGTTCTGTTGTATAGATACTCCCACCATGGCCAGTGTCTTGCCACCAACATGTCGTCACTGAATGAGAAGTTGGGAGCGAACATGAAGAGCTTGCTTTCATGAGCCTGTGCCAGCTGACTCCAGCTGACCACAGACAGCTCCTCACAGAGCAGCCCTAGAGGGAAATGGAAGTGCAAGGATAAGGCTTCATAAAGGAAAAAAAAAAAAAAATATATATATATATATACACTATATCCCATATTCATGTATATACACCACATATATATACACACACACATCATATATATGTATTCACATGCCATATATATGTATACACACACATATATATACATATATACACACACCATTTTAAATGGTATATATGGGCTTCCCTGGTGACTCAGACAGTAAAGAATCTGCCTGCAATGCAGGAGACCTGGGTTCAATCCCTGGGTCAGGAAGATCCCCTTCTTATATATGGTGTATTATGGTGTGTATATATTATATATATATACACCATGTAGTGAAACCGCATAGAAATTTGCACTAAATCCCAGTGTAGTGCTTCAGATAGCTAGATTGGACTAGGTGGAAGGCTCCTTTACCTTAATGATATACACACCTGGGCTGGGCTTCCCAACATGTCCATGTGAGTCACCGGTGGATCTGGTTAAAGAGCAGATTCTGGTTTAATTGGCTCTGGAACATGGCCAGAGAGAGTTTGTGTTTCTAACAGGCTTCCAAGTGAGACAGCTGATGCTGGTCCATGGGCTGCGTTGAGAATGTCAGCCTAGAATCAAAACAGGTTAAGTCATTTTGCTCCTTTTCCTTGAACACTAACCAAAGCCTCAAAGCTTATACTCCAAAGGGGTTGAAAAGCCATACTCTAGTTAGCACCAGAGGAAATGGAGATAAAGAACTCCAAACATGAGAAAAATTGTCCTGGTATTTGGTCAGCCAGTTCCACAGTGTTCTTCCTCAGGAAGAGAGTAATTGGAATGGGAAGAAAGGTTTCTTTTGCCTAGAGACCAAAATCAAAAGTTCCCTGCTTGTGTGGGTGACTGAAAATGGAGATCAAGAGCAAAAGCTGACTCTGAAATCTGCTTTGCAAGAGATGGCTGCAAACATAGTAAACTGATTGCCCAGCACGGATATAATAAATCAGTTGCCTATAGAGGTCATATTAGATTTGAGAGGATCAGGCGCATCCACTGTGGTTGGGGGTTCTGCCTGATGTCCCTTTTTTATATGTACCACTTTAGTGCTCCTAAAGCATCTTTGAAAGATTAGCACTGGCTTTTGGAGCCAAGAAAACCATTCTTGCTAGTGAAACAACAGGTCTCTCTCTTTCAATGTCTGGACAATGACGGAGTGAGTGTATTTGAGTGTTTTTGGATGTTAAGCATTGTGGTAGTTATTTCACTCTATTTTTATTCAAATCTCTCACCAATTATGTGGGAAAGGTCCATATAGTCAAAGCTATGGTTTTTCCAGTAGTCATGTATGGATGTGAGAGTTGGACCGTAAAGAAGGCTGAGGACCGAAGAATTGATGCTTTTGAACTGTGGTGTTGGAGAAGACTCTTGAGAGTCCCTTGGACAGCAAGGAAATCAAACTAGTCAATCTTAAAGGAAATCAACCCTGAATATTCATTGGAAGGACTGATGCTGAAGTTCCATCTTTGGCCGCCTGATGCGAAGAGACAGCTCATTGGAAAAGACCTTGATGCGGGGAAAGATGGAAGGCAAAAGGAGAAGGGGGTGACAGAGAATTAGATGTCTGGATGGCATCACCAACTCAATGGATATGAGTTTGAGCAAATTCTGGGGGATAGTGAAGGACAGGGAAGCCTGGCATGCTGCAGTCCACAGGGTCACAAAGAGTCAGACACGACTGAGTGACTGAACAACAACAGATTACTGCCCTAATTCTCAAGTGAGAAACTGAGGCACAGTGAGATCATTCAGTGTGCCTGATGTCAAGGAACAAGTTTCAGAGCCAGAATTTAAACCCAAGTCTGTTTCTGCATTTTCTGTGTATGTTTGTCCTTTTTGCTTCTTAATTGTAAACTTCTGAGAATAAGGATTATGCCTTCTTTCTGTATTTCATCATTGAATACCCAGACAGGATTGTGTCTGTGTGTGTGTCTGTTGTTTATATACACAAAATATCTATACACAATACTGTGTTTCTTGGAGCCCTTGGGGACTGAGAACTGTGCAAATAAAAATGTTAAATCCACATTATTTATCTACTTATATGTTCATATAAGTCAATATGTTATAAATAATTCCAAGCTAGTTTATGATTATTGCATATAATTTTCAGTATGCCACTGGTAGAATTCACTAATAATGTACAAGAAAATACATGTGGTATGGTATGAGCACATATCTGGACCACTTAGGGAGAAGCCAACAGGCCCAACAGCAGAATAGAGTTGGGAAAGCTATGTATATCCCAGTGGGCATAAGACTGGAAGACACTTAAAAGCCTAGCATGATCAGGTCAAGATGATAGAATGGGAGAACCCTGTGCTCACTTCCTCCTGCAGACACACCAAAACTAAAACTGTTAATGCATATACAGGAACTATCTCTGAGAACAACCTGAAGATGAGCAGAACTGATTTTCTACAACTGAGGATAAAAACAAACTGTTATGGATCACAACAAACTGTGGAAAATTCTTAAAGACATGGGAATACCAGACCACCTTACCTGCCTCCTGAGAAACCTGTGTATGCAAGTCAAGAAGCAACAGTTAGAACCAGGCATGAACAATGGACTGGTTTCAAATACTGTCAAGGCTGTATATTGTCACCCTGCTTATTTAACTTATATGCAGAGTACATCATGTAAAATGCTGTACTGGATGAAGCACAAGCTGGACTCAAGATTGCTGGGAGAAATGTCAATAACCTCAGATATGCAGATGACACCACCCTTATGGCAGAAAGCAAAGAAGAACTGAAGAACCTCTTGATGAAAGTGAAAGAGGAGAGTGAAAAAACTGGCTTAAAACTCAACATTCAAAAAACAAAGATCATGGCATCCGGTTCCGTCACTTCTTGGCAAATAGATGGGGAAACAATGGAAACAGTGACAGACTTTATTTTCTTGGGCTCCAAAATCACTGCAGATGGTGACTGCAGCCATGAAATTAAAAGATGCTTACTCCTTGGAAGAAAAGCTATGACCAACCTAGACAGCATATTAAAAGGCAGAGACATTACTTTGCCGACAAAGATCCATCTAATCAAAGCTGTGGTTTTTCCAGTAGTCACGTATGGATGTGAGAATTGGACCATAAAGAAAGCTGATCTGTGTAGCTTCCTATAAACCTCAAACTCAAGTGACACTCAGGAGAGGGAGTTGAATAACCCACACTCATGAGGGAGAATCCGAGGTCCACAGCATTATTGGTCTTCTTGACCACCTTTCATTTGTTCAGGAGCAGAGCACTGATGCTCAAAGTCATGGACTGCTCCCATCTGGGAAAGGGCTTTCCTTCCTTGTGTTTCTGCATGCCATGGGGTAAGAGGTCCGTGCTTCTTGAAATGAGAGCCAGCTCTGTCAAGCTCTAACCTTTGTAAGTGTGCAGACACTGTGGATGTTGGCCCAGTTACTATTTTCTGCTTCCTTCCTGGCAAAGCCAGCCTCCAATGACAATGGCTAAAATGTTAGATACTCACTTGCCCAGTATCTGTATGGCTCCAGGTGGTCATGCCACTCATTCCTGCCAAATAGATTTAAAGAAAAGCATGTTAGGAAGTGGGGCTTCCCTGGTGGTTCAATGATAAAGAACCTGCCTGCCAGTGCAGGAGTTGGGGGTTTGATCCTTGGATCAGGAAGATTCCCTGGAGAAGGAAATGGCATCTGGTTCTAGTATTCTTGCCTGAAAAAGCCCATGGACAGAGAAGGCTGGCAGGCTATAGTCCATGGGGTAGCAAAGAGTCATACATGACTGAGCGACTGAGCACACACACACACATGTGTTAGGGAATTCAGAGTAAAATTTTCTTCCCTGATGAAAAATTGTGCTGTGACCGAAGAAGTCCTAAATCCCCTCTGCCTTGCCTGTGGTCTGGTGGTGTAAACGTGTAGTGTCTGGAACTGTAGCAGCCATCACAACACCAGCATGCGGCAAGAAGCCTAAAGACTGAGCCAACAAGTCAGGGGTGGAAGGGAGGAAGGATGAATACAGCCGGGGTCCTTGATGTCATTGTTCATCTGCTGACCCAACCTTGGGACCCAGACTCCTTGTTCTGGAGGGTAACTAGAAGTGTTTTTGTTTAAGCCATTGTTAGATGTTCTGTTGTTTGTTATTCAAACCATCCTAAGTGATACACAAGTTACATAATCTCTCTGAACCTAAAATTTCTCATCTAAAAAGTGAGGTCAGCACCACCTAGGAGAATTGGGGGTAACTAAGTATTTGGTACATAAGTCACCTGACAAAATGCCACCTCAGAATAGATACTCAGCACATTTTAGCTAAACGCAAAGAAAAACTGGGAGTGTGATGCACTGTATTTGGCCAGATGTGAATATTGCCACAGCTATTTGATGAACCTTCTCATGTATAGAGTGAACATACAATGATTTTTTTCTTTTGCTTTACATCGGTTTATGTTATTACTCTGGAGAAGAAAATGACAGCCCATTCCAATATTCTTGCCTAGAGAACCCCATGGACAGAGGAGCCTGGCAGGCTATGGTCCATGGGGTTGCAAGAGTCAGACGTGACTTAGCAGTTAGAGAGAGAGAGATGTTATTACTTTGTAAATATCATGTATGGGTAAATATGCAGATCCACATTTATGTTTTTATCTCCAACTGTCACTTTCACTGCTTAGTTGGGGAAGAGACTATTTCTCCTTTTTCTGGGAAAGAAGGGAGATTATCGCAGTTGAGTTTAAAGGCTCAGAAAACAGCCTGGATATATACAATAGCTACCCACTTAAGAACTCTTTCTACAGATGTCTAGGCTGGTTTAAGCCTCATCATATCAGGTTTTCCTGCTAACATTTTCCGAGTTTGTATAAGCTTCAGCAGACCAGACTTTACCAGAACCTTGGACAGGATGCTCATTGATCTACTATGCAAACACTATGAAACCCAGTCTTCCTCCCAGATAGAGGAAATACATTCCCTGGTGAAGCTTCCTCTCTTTTGTTACCCATCTCTTTGTCCTTTCAGAAGTAGCTGCTCTCACAGACTCCTGGGTGGTTGCTGAAATTGGCTTTATTTTTCTGTTTCTTAGAAAGCAATCAACTTGTCTATGAAAATCATCTTCCATTGTCAGGCCAACAATGGCTCTTGCAGCCTCTTCTGTGTCTTCAAGTGGAATTCAAAAGGCATCAGTCTCTTCCAATTCCGAAGGGCCAGAAAGCAGCTGAGGCTCAGCTCCTGAAGTATCTGATGAAAGTACTCCCATGTCTTTCTTCCTTCTCAAGGAAGTATACAAAATGGCCCTTTCTCATTGGAAATTTTCAAGAGGGGTGGAGTAGACCACTTCTTGTATGTTCCTCATATCCACTTTTTTTGCAGCACATTACACTTCAAGATGCAGAGACCCACATCTTTGGTAACAGTGGCTGTGGGCTGGTCTGGCATAGGCTGGTGCTGAATTGGACCAGCTTCCAAGGGAGGCAGCCCCAGGCCCCATGCCCATATTTTCCTTGCAGATTGAGGTCACATGGTTATGTGTGTGTATTAGTTGCTCAGTCATGTCCTACTCGTTGTGACCCCATGGACTATAGCCTGCTGTCCATGGAATTCTCCAGGCAAGAGTACTGGAGTGGGTTGTCATACCCTTCTCCAAGGGATCTTCCCCACCAAGGGATCAAACTCAGGTCTCCCGCATTGCAGGCAGATTCTTTACCATCTGAGCCACCAGGGAAGCTCCATATGGTTCTTCTCATCAAATCCAGAACCAGAACGTGGCTCAAAACGCATCTTTTATAACTAGTGTAGACTCCTGGAGGCAGATGGTCAGTATAGACAGTTCAAGTCTTACGACTTCTCAACTTCATGATGGAACATGATACACATTCAGTAGAAACTGTGCTTTGACTTCTGATCTCTTCCCCAGCCAAGGGATATGCAGTGTGATACTCCCTGTGATGTGGGGCCTCTACAGCAAGCCCCAGCTCCTAGTCAACCACATGGTCACAAGGGTAAACAACTGACCCACTTCTACTCCCCCACCACCATTCTGTTTGTCACTTTTGGTACAGAAATGCTGCAGAAGGCAGTCCACCCTCTACCAGGAGGTAAAGAGGAGGTAAAACCCCTTCTCGCTCAGTTTTTTTTTTTTTTAATTCTGTGGCCAGTCATGGCTTAGAAGAGCATATCACTGCCAAGAGCCCTTGGAGCACAGGTCTTAACTGATTTCTAGCTAACAGACCTTGCAGAGTGAAGTGCTGTGCTCTGCCAAAGAATTGCACTCGTTTGCTAGATGCATTTGGATTCTCCTTACAGTGAAATGCCTTGAGTATGCCTGTTGGCTTCTGAGCAAGGATGTAACTAGAGGCAGGAAAAGACAGGAAAACAGGAGGAAGAAAGTGCAAAGGATACCTGGGGGCAGGACATAAAAAGGGAAATGTTGTTTGTTCTATTTTTTGATAAGGCCTTCTTTTACCTTTCCATGACTTGCCTGTTCAAATAGTCCTTCTTACTGCAGAAGGAGAAAATAAGTTACATAAGGTAATAATAAGGTAATATATCTCCTTCTGTGAAAGCAAGCCAGATTCTATTCTCATGTTCTAGAGAGTCATAGTTCTTAAATAATGCTGGTCCTTCCACTGCAGCTAAGGGGAGACAGTGGGCCACAGCAGGAATGCTTGACATTTACTAAGCACTTGTGTGAACCAGGCCTGTGCTAAGTGCTGTACAGATATCATCACACCGAGTGTGTGTGTGTGTGTCTGTCTGTAAGGGTTCAACTGATTGCTAAGGTCGAGGTCTTCCAGAGGCATTCAGATGATAATACTGCATACGTCGGTCTATGTTTTACCCATGTTTTTGCATCTTTTATCTCATATACTGGTTACGAATGAGGACCTCAGAGCCAGACTGAGATTTGAATCCAGTTCAGGTACTTTCTAGCTGCATAGCCTAGGGCAAGTGGTTTAACTTCCCTGAGGTTCCATTTCTTGGTTTATAAAGTAGGAGAATTAATAGTTCCTATTTCATGAAGTGCAGATTAAATGAGTTATTACACAGACTTGGCACAAAAAAATCTATCATTTTCATTAATCCTCTATGATTCATCCTCCAAGGAAAATATAGTCATTGCTTTCAGTACTCCCCTCCTTTCTAGTATGTGCTTCAGGTTCTTCATTTGTAAACAGGGAATACTATATGTCTCATGTGCATGTGCGGAGAAGGCAATGGCACCCCACTCCAGTACTCTTGCCTGGAAAATTCCATGGACGGAGGAGCCTGGTAGGCTGCAGTCCATGGGGTCGCGAAGAGTTGGACACGACTGAGCGGCTTCACTTTCACTTTTCACTTTCATGCACTGGAGAAGGAAATGGCAACCCACTCCAGTGTTCTTGCCTGGAGAATCCCAGGGACGGCGGAGCCTGGTGGGCTGCCGTCTATGGGGTCGCACAGAGTCGGACACGACTGAAGCGACTTGGCAGCAGCAGCAGCAGCATGTGCATGTGTGCTCAATCGCTCAGCTGTGTCTGACTGCGGCCCCATGGACTGTAGTCCTCTAGGCTTCTTTGTCCTTGGGATTCCCGAGGCAAGAATACTGGAGTGGGTTGCCATTTCCTCCTTCAGGGAATCTTCCTGACCCAGGGATCAAACCCATATCTTCTGTGTCTTCTGTATTGGCAGGCAGATTCTTTACCACTGAGCCACCTGGGAATATGATTGTTTTAATGACTCTGCATCCATTTGAATGCAGAGTTCCAAAGACTAGCAAGGAGAGGTAAGAAAGCCTTTCCTCTATTTCTTCCGCAAAGAAATAGAGGAAAATAATAGAATGGGAAAGACTAAAGATCTCTTCAAGAAAATTAGAGATACTAAGGGAACATGTCATACAAAAATGTGCACAATAAAGGACAGAAATGGTATGGACCTAACAGAAGCAGAAGATATTAAGAAGAGGTGGCAAGAATACACAGAAGAACTATACAAAAAAGATCTTCATGACCCAGATAACTATGATGATATGATCACTCACCTAGAGCCAGACATTCTGGAATGCGAAGTCAAGTGGGCCTTAGGAAGCATCACTATGAACAAAGCTAGTGGAGGTGATGGAATTCCAGTTGAGCTATTTCAAATCCTAAAAGATGATGCTGTGAAAGTGCTGCACTCAATATACCAGCAAATGTGGAAAACTCAGCAGTGGCCACAGGACCAGAAAAGGTCAGTTTTCATTCCAATCCCAAAGAAAGGCAATGCCAAAGAATGCTCAAACTACCACACAGTTGCACGCATCTCACATGCTAGCAAAGTAATGTTCAAAATTCTCCAAGCCAGGCTTCAACTGTACATGAACCGTGAACTTCCACATGTTGAAACTGGATTTAGAAAAGGCAGAAGAACGAGAGATCAAATTGCCAACATCCACTGGATCATTGAAAAATCAAGAGAGTTCCAGAAAAACACCTTGACTACGCCAAAGCCTTTGACTGTGTGGATCACAACAAACTGTGGAAAATTCTTAAAGAGCTGGGAATACCAGACTACCTGACCTGCCTCCTGAGAAATCTGTAAGCAGGTCAAGAAGCAACAGAACTGGATACAGAACAATAGACTGGTTGC
Source organism: Giraffa tippelskirchi (assembly GCF_054371585.1). NCBI lineage: Eukaryota > Metazoa > Chordata > Mammalia > Artiodactyla > Giraffidae > Giraffa > Giraffa tippelskirchi. The sequence continues at coordinate 32,115,873 of NC_137280.1, read as the reverse complement.
AAATCAGGAAAGGAGTACGTCAAGGCTGCATATTGTCACCCTGCTTATATGCAGAGTACATCATGCGAAATGCTGGGCTGGATGAAGCACAAACTGGAATCAAGATTGCTGGAAGAAATATCAATAACCTCAGATGTGCAGATGACACCATCCTTATGGCAGAAAGCAAAGAAGAACTAAAGAGCCTCTTGATGAAAGTGAGAGAGGAGAGTGAAAAAGTTGGCTTAAAACTCAACATTCAGAAAACTAAGATCATGGCATCTGGTCCCATGACTTCATGGCAAATAGATGGGGAAACAGTGATAGATTTTGTATTTTGGGGCTCCACAATCACTGCACATGGTGACTGCAGCGATGAAATTAAAAGATGCTTACTCCTTGGAAGAAAAGTTATGACCAACCTAGACAGCATATTTAAAAGCAAAGACATTACTTTGCCAACAAAGATCCGTCTAGTCAAGGCTATGGTTTTTCCAGTAGTCATGTATGGATATGAGAGTTGGACTATAAAGAAAGCTGAGGCTGAAGAATTGATGCCTTTGAACTGTGGTGTTAGAGAAGACTCTTGAGAGTCCCTTGGACTGCAAGAAGATCCAACCTGTCAATCCTAAAGGAAATCAGTCCTGAATATTCATTGGAAGGACTGATGCTGAAGCTGAAGCTCCAATACTTTGGCCACCTGATGCAAAGAACTGACTCACTGGAAAAGACCTTGATGCTGGGAAACATTGAAGGCAGGAAGAGAAGAGGACGACAGAGGATGAGATGGTTGAATGACATCACTGACTCGATGGACATGAGTGAGTAAACTCCAGGAGTTGGTGATGGACAGGGAAGCCTGGCATGCTGCAGTCCCTGGGGTCGCAGAGAGTCAGACACAACTGAGTGACTGAACTGAACTGAATGACTTAGGGACTTAATATATGTAAAGTATTACCCTCTATACTATGTATGTAAAGTATTACACCTATATTATCTGTTCACAGAGTGCCTTCCATAAATGAGTTTGAACTTCTCTTGATGTTGTAGTATGGAAACTTATTATAAGATTTTTGTTTTATCTTTAATTTTGTGGGTGCCAATCAATAATAATGCATTCACTAATGTATAAATTTACTCTTTAATATGTGAATTACTTTGACCTCAAAAGTATTGTTTCTTGCATCAAGTATAATGAAAAAAAAGAAATAACTTTTTAAGGCAATATGCAAAGTTGAAAGGTCATTTCCTAATCCGTAAAAACTTATGAACCAAAATGAACGTTGATTCAAACAAAAGTGAAAGTGCTGGTCGCTCAGTTGTGTCCGACCCCATGCACTGTAGCCTACCAGGCTCTTCTGTCCATGAGATTTTCCAGGCAATAATACTGGAGTGGGTAGCAATTCTCTTCTCCAGAGGATCTTCCCAATCCAGGAATCAAACCCCCAAACTTGACCATACTAATTGAATATCTGTGATGGTCATGGTACTCTGTTGGATAGAGAAAGAGGGAAAATTAATCCAAACCCCAGAGAGCTTTCCACCTCCCCAGGCAGACAAAGCACACACATGAAGCCGCAACATAAAAGCAGAGCGTAGGGCATGATTGACCTACAAGTCCACTGAGTTCAGAGATGGTGGAAATCAGTGTGAACGCTGTTAGGGCCGGCAGTGGGTTCAGAGGAGCCTTGAAGAATTATTAAGGATTTTAACCAGACAGAAGAAGAGTGCTCAGGGCATCCAGGTTGAGGAAGAGGATAAGCCAATGCTGGATTCACCAGCATGTGACATAGGAAGGCTGGAAGTAGAGCCTTCTGAAAGGGAGCTGTCAGCTATCTGGGTCTGTCTCAGGAAGGTTAGCATTTAGAATACAACGGCCAGGGATTGGAGATTGACGGGACAGAAGTGATAGACCGAAATGGATGGAATCGGAAAAGCTCAGGGTAGGGGGAGAGTTGGGCTTCCCAGGTGGCGCTAGTGGTAAAGAACCTGCCTGCCAATGTAGGAGACCTAAGAGGGAAGGGTTCGATCCCTGGGTCAGGAAGATCCCCTGGAAGAGGGCATGGCAATCCACTCCAGTATTCCTGCCCAGAGAATTCCATGGAGAGAGGAGCCTGGCGGGCTGCCATCCGTAGGGTTGCACAGAGTCAGACACGACTGAAGTGACTTAGCCTGCATCAGGAGAAGAGTTAGGGATTTACTGACAGAGAAAATGGCAATGGCAATGCATCTGCTTGAGCTTTGACATTTCCTCAGTGCGAGGAAACTTGAAGGCTGCTTTGTTGGAAGCAGCTGGAAGAAGAACTGGCTGCAGAGAGGGGGAAATAAATGATGATGAATTGCAACCTTATTTTGAACTGAACTCCACATAGAGGTAAGGATATCTAACATCTAGGTATCCTTTCCCTTCTCTGTGGATGACACAAGACTAGACCCTTATTTCATTCTATCCTTGTAAATGGCCAAGTGGATTGTTAAGTGAAGCAGTGGTAGATTTAAAGTATTTAGCTTTTGTAAATATAAACTTTCCAGTTTTCAGAAAACAAAGATCATGGCATCTGGTCCCATCACTTCATGGCAAATAGATGGGGAAACAATGGAAACAGTGACTCCAAAATCACTGCAGATGGTGACTGCAGCCATGAAATTAAAAGATGCTGGCTCCTTGGATGAAAAGCAATGACCAACCTAGACAGCATATTAAAAAGCAGAGACATTACTTTGCTGACAGAGGTCCAATAGTCAAAGCTATGGTTTTCCCAGTAGTCACACATGGATGTGAGAGTTGGACCATAAAGAAAGCTGAGCACTGAAGAGTTGATGCTTTTGAACTGTGGTTTGGAGAAGACTCTTGAGAGTCCCTTGGACTGCAAGGAGATCAAACCAGTCAATCCTAAAGGAAATCAGTCCTGAATATTGGAAGGACTGATGCTGAAGCTGAGCTCCAATACTTTGCCCACCTGATGTGAAGAACTGACTTATTGGAAAAGACCCTGATGATAGGAAAGATTAAATGCAAGAGGAGAAGGGAATGACAGAGAATGAGATGGTTGGATGGCATTACTGACTCGATGGACATGAGTTTAAGCAAGCTTTGGGAGTTGGTGATGGACAGGGAAGCCTGGTGTACTGCAGTCCACGGGGTCGCAGAGTTGGACATGACTGAACAACTGAACTGAACTGAAATATAAACTTTTCAGTTTCACATCTGTTAAAAAATAAGATCCATATAACATACTATTTGGCCCTTGTACAGAGAGGAAAACCTAGTCATAAGCAAGCTGAAAAATTTGCCCAAAGGAACAGCTGTGCATGCATCAGTCACTCAGTTCCATCTCTTTTGCGACCCTTTGGACTATAGCCCACCAGGCTCCTTTGTCCATGGAATTTTCCAGGCAAGAATACTGGAGTGGGTTGCCATTTTCCTCCTCCAGGGGATCTTCCCAACCCAGGTATTGAACCTGTGTCTCCTGAGTCTCCTGCGTTGCATGCAGATTCTTCATGTGCTAATCCATTGGGGAAGCCCAAAGGAACAGCAGGTAAGCAGCAAAGCTGGAATATAGGGATTTTGTCTTTAAGACTCACACCCTTGCCAACTATTCAGGACTCAGTCTCCTAGGGTGAGAATTCTCTAAGAGCTGAGATGTTACTCTCACGATCTGGAAGCATGAGACTCTTCACTATCTTCTCCTATCCTCTTCCCCACAAATACAGTATCTTGTAAACAAGTAAATAACCCAGTACTTGTGCAAAAATCCTTCAGAGATTCAGGGGAAAAAATACATGCTCAAAACAGAAGCTAACAGGCCCAGGAAATTCCCCAAACTCTCTGACCTCACAAGGCCAATAGACTGTATTTCTCGAACCTTGCGTGGATTGACAAGAGCAAGCAACATATAGGAATCCATCAAAATGAGCAAGGTAATAAATGCGCTACAACTCTGTTTTATGCTTTAGTTATTTCTCACATGGACTACTGTTAGCACCTTGGCAGGTCCTTTTCATTCATCCATCTTGTTTTTACTGTCTATTCAAAACATAGAAGCACATTAATTTTTTTCCCCCACCAACTGTAATTCTCAAACCACCCTTTGCACAGGCAATTACACCAGTTTTCTATTTCATCAGAGAATTCAATTTAAAATTTTAGTGCCAGTGGTTCGAATACTTACTTCATACATAACTTCAGGTTTGTATAGTGTTAATTTACATTTATGTTTCCGTTCACACCTTGCATTCTTTAATTGATTTATTTGTTAGCGATGCCATCTGTAGATTTTAAGTACTGAGCTTTCACAAATGACTTTTCTTCCCCCTCCCGAATCTGTTTTGAAAACTATTTCCCTCACCTTATTGCAACTAAAGCTGAGCTACATTCTTGTTTCCTGAGTGGAACATTTTTAAGGCATTGCCTTCTTGTATCTTTAGGTTGTTACAAGTCTGAGCATAGAGAGCAGTAATTTTTTAACCACAGAGATATTCTTTTCCTGTGGAACCCCTGGGAAGGAGACCTCTAGCTTGAGCTCTGTTATCTGCTCTATAGGCACCAAGAAAATCTAACTCCCTGTACTGTAAAACCAGGCCTTTGATTCTTTGGATTGGTTGCTGAGCCTCTAATTTGTAAAGAAGAAGTCATCTAAGAAGCCTGGAGTTTGTGTATATGGACAGCTCTCTTCTAGCCTGTATTCTGTAACCTTTGAGCAAAGGGTCCTTTCTCTCTTGGTTTTATCCACCTCCTAACCTGGTGCCCAGAGTCTGTAGGTGATCTACAAATGGCTGTTAAATGAATAAATTATAAATCCAGTTATTTTATCAGTCTTAAAACAAGACATGGCCATGTTCAGCATGAAACGAGGAACATGAAGAAGTGTCATCTTCCCTTTGTTTTCACTCAACCTCTCTAATGTCTTGAAATGATTATGACCTGTAAGGACAGAAGATCATGCATCAGTCTGCTTTTCCTTTGCCTCTAAAAGTTGTTGACTCGATGTCGTTCTCTCTTCAGTTTTTCCCTCGTCAGTTTGATTGTGACTGAGAAAAGTGAGGGCTCTTTGCCCCTGACACATGAGAGTGTACAGTCAAAAATACCTTGGTTTCCAACCTAGAACCTATTATACAGAGTGAAGTAAGTCAGAAAGAGAAAGATAAATATATTCTAACGCATCATAATCTAGAAAAATGGTACTGAAGAATTTACTTACAGGGCAGCAATGGAGAAACAGACATAGCGAATAGACTTGTGGACTTGGGGAGAGGGAAGGAGAGGGTGAGATGTATAGAAAGAGTAACATGGAAACTTACATTACAATGTGTAAAATAGATAGCCATATTCCTTTGCTGTATGGCTAAGGAAACTCAAATAGGGGCTGTGCATCAACCTGGAGGGGTGAGATGGGGAGGGAGAAGGGAGAGAATTTCAAAAGGGAGAGGATATATGTATACCTAGAATCCCTGGGACAGCAGAGCCTGGTGGGCTGCCGTCTATGGGGTCGCACAGAGTTGGACACGACTGAAGCGACTTAGCAGCAGCAGCAGCAGCAGCATGGCTGATTCATGTTGAGGTTTGACAGAAAACAACAAAATTCTGTAAAGCAATTATGCTTCAATAAAAAATAAAAAAATACCTTGGTGTATAGGTGAGTTTTAGGGTTTTGTCTTCTTGAAGGTCTTTGCTCCAAATATTTAACTGGAAAAGTCAATCCTTCCAGATTATTTCCATGCTCATAAATCTACATACAGCAATGCCTCTTACCTTGGCTGAAGGTTGGAATCACTCGGGAGCTTTAAAATACATTGCTGCCTGGATCCCACTCTAGCCATCCTGATTGAATTGGCCTGGACGTGGCTTCTGCACAGGAGTTTTAACATTTTTCCAGTTGATTCTAATGTTCAAGCCAAGGTTGAGAAGTACTCATGTAGAGCATTATTTTTAAATACTTAAAAGGCTAGAACTCTAAATATGGCATGAAACATTTTATTTTATATCAATACTGCTATTTTAAAGAATTTTTCATGTTAAAATACTCATGACTGTCACTGAACTGCATAGAAAATTTTTTTTTGCAGTGAACTTGTATAACTTGTCATTAAATATGCGTATATTTAGACCCTACCTTAGAGATTCTGATTCAGTAAACTTGCACTAAGTCCAAAATCAGCATTTTTAAAAGTGCACCCAACTTGATTCCTGTGTTCACTGAACTTGACGAGGTATTGCCTCAAAAAGGCATCTGAATAAGTTAAACAAGTTAAGGTAGTTCTAGACTACCTTAGGCACATGCCACTTGGTGATCTTGTGATCCGGTGTCATAGAAGAGTAAGACCTCAAAGTACAGAAAAAATATAGGTTTACTTTTTCCCTTTAAGTTTTGAGCTATTTGGGGAATGCAAATTACATATTGACAACAGTAAGAATTTCCCCCCCAAAATGTATGCATGAATGAATCATCAGTACATTCATACATTTAGTGATATAAATGCATTAGTGTACAATTCAACCCTATGTAAAAATATAGATATTAAAACTTAAATATATTAACTCTACTTCAAGTTTTAAAAAAAGATATGAAAGAATTCAAGACTGCTTCCATGTTAAAAATACATATACATCTGGAATACCTTTCAATTTAGTCTTAAAAAAACCAGTCCTTGGACCACAAATGTTTTAAAGGAATAGGAAAAATTTTAAGGCATCCAGTTATGTTGCACAAATTTAAGAATATTCAGGATAACAGTCTTTGAGCTTTAGACAAAGTACACATTTTAGTTTAAGGCTGAAAGACTCGTCTATCTAGCTTAAACTTCCTTGGGAATTCAAGGAAAAGAAAATGAATTACTCAAACTGGAGCTACATCAAAATGTCAAGTTAACACATTTTGGCTTGTAATGGTGCCAAAGGATCTAATCCCTGAATGATGAGGGCCTTGGGTTTCCAAATCATTTTAAAGATAATTTCATTACCAGGATGCTGGACCTTTCATTTTATTTTTTTCTTAGCTCTTTTCTATTTCTGTTTTAACCCATGCAAGGCTAACCAAGACCTGATAAGATCACATTGCAATTTATTGAAAAACTTGCAAAACAAAAGACCGCAAATAAAAATGTTAACACAGAAGACTACAAATCGAGAAAAAAAATTAACAATTTTCTCATGATAGTCAGTGATGCATTTAGTTTTCTCTAAACTTTTGTTAGGTTTTTGAGAGTTGAATAACTTATATTATCTGAGAGAGTATTAGAACCAAGGAAGAACAGCAGTGGACTGTGGTTGCTGTTGTTGTTAGGTTTTTCTTACAAATTTTCTGGTTGGTTCTTTTCCCCCTAGTATATGTTCTGTGCTCAGTAACTTTTCCATGATTTTCACACCTGATTCCTAGCCAGAGAGATGGGCTTATAACCTGGGTGATCTAATCATAGTACCCATGTGTATAACAGTTGGCCCAAAGGTTGGCTACATGACCCAAGCTGTGCTCATCAGAGTCCACTCTAGTTCTTAACATAGAGTGGGAGAAGGGGCCCAGACTCTGGGGTCAGGGCATGGAAAAGATGTAATAAGCCAGTGGGAGGCTATCTTTTCCAACATATGGAGAAAGCCTGTCTACAGTAGGAAAGGATGAAGCAGAGAGAGAGTGGAAATTAGGGGTAAGCAAAGAGAATCCTAGGGCATTGAATCTTGGTTCTATTTCTTGAAGCCTTAGTTTCTGCAGCTTTTCTATGCTGCTATCAGCACATCTTAAGCATCATTTCTTGCTACAAGAACTAATAAATTCCCTTTTTGGCTTAAGCCATTTTGAATTGGGTTTCAAACATTGGCAACTAAAATTCTAACACAGAATATAAGATCAATTAATCCCACTTAACATTGTACGGACAAGAAAACTGAGATTCACTTGCGCAAGGCCATACATCATGACTGAACTTGGCTGTTCAGTCTCCTGGCATGCTCTCCCTCAAGAAAATGTTGAAACTTTGTTAGGGGAGTCTGTGTTTTTAATAACTCTCAACACATAACCAGGGCTTCCCAGGTGGCACTAGTGGTAAAGAACCTGCCTGCCAATGCAGGAGACGTGAGACATGGGTGTTATTCCTGGCTCAGGAAGATCCCCTGGAGAAGGGCATGGCAACCCCCTACAGCATGCTTGCCTGGAGAATCCCATGGACAGAAGAGCCTGGTGGGCTACAGTCCATGGGGTCGCAGAGTTGGATATGACTGAAACAACTTAGCACAACACATAACCAGTCTCAAGTAGACTAGTGAGTGACTGGGTAAACTGGTATCAGTTTTGAGGACTTCGAGAACAGAGAATTTGAGGTTCTCAGTATTTGGGGCTCCTGCTCTGTAGCTGAGTAGCTGCATTGAATCTTGCTCCATAGAGAGGCTATCTATAGAATCAAGCCCCCAAAGATGCAATTTCCATATTCCCTTCAAGAGATGAGTTTGTGACACCTTGAATGATCTGAAGAGTTGAGTATGATTTTAAAAAAAACAACAGAAAACCCCACTTGGTTAAAACATTTTTTATAACTGTTTCACAAGTTGTTAGTATCAAAACACTAAATTCCCAGTAGTAATCTGCAATCTACTATGCAAAGAACATACAGTGAAAACCTGTAAGAAAAACCCTTACATGTCCACCTGATGATAGGCTAAATAAACTGTAAAACCCTTAGATACTGCAGACTGCTGGTGCAGATTGAATAACTGTCTTCTTGTCATAACCTCATATACCTTTGGGCTTCCCAGGTGGCACTAGTGGTAAAGAATCCACCTGCCAATGTAGGAGACACAGGTTCGATTCCTGGGTCAGGAAGATCCCCCAGAGGAGAAAACGGCAACCCCCGCCAGCATTCTTGCCTGGAAAATTCCATGGACAGAGGAGCCTGGTGGGCTACAGTCTGTGGGGCTGCAGAGAGTCAGACATGACTGAGCGACTAAGCACGCACAGCACACCTATACTTTTACCTTCTGCTTTGTAACTGCTGTGCTTTCCACTGTGGGCAGAGTCATCTCCCCATTTGACTAACACTGTGCTTGCTCAGGAGAACTTGTTCTGACAAATGTACAGTTAGGTCTAAAGATGTCTCCATGCTTTGGCTTGTCTTGTGCCTCCGCCACTTGTTAAAGGTGGGCATCTGCATAACCTAACATGAATAGGCAGTATTTGCAAATGCTGAAAAATCCCACAGGTACCTAAGGGTATACACTAAAAAGTAAGTATCTTCTTTACCCTCATCCTCAACTACCCAGGTCCCTCCCCAGAGGAATTTGGTACCCTCCAGAGATTCCAATTATTACTAAGTCAAATAGCAGTATTTATTGAGTTAGAACCAAGGCCAGAGGGTAGGGGCTACTGGATCAGGCTGGAAAAAGTCCTTCCTGAGGAAAATCTGACTCTCTTATTTGAGGATGCACTATTTATAATCTCAGAGTCCAGCTCCTGCAGGCAGACCTATAAAGGACTTATTTCTGTAGATCAACTACCAAGCTACAAAAGCATTTGTCATAGTGTTATCTCATTTAAACTCTTTAAGAATTCAGTTTCCAAAATTTGCTTAAGGTTACTTTAGGGTATACTTGAAAAATCAGATAGGGGATTGCTTCCTGGCCTAAAGCAGGTAGCAAATAAACACAGTTGGCATTTCAACAAAATTTTCTCTCCTTTTAGAGATAGAGCATGCCAAGTAAGAACCACGATACGATAAAAGAAATCTTAATTTTCATCTACTTACAGCAATAGATAAGCTAACTGTTCTCTCATTCTAACCTTCAGTTCAGTTCAGTCATCAGTCGTGTCCAACTCTTTGTGACCCCATGGACTGCAGCACGCTAGGCCTCCCTGTCCATCACCAACTCCCAGAATTTACTCAAACTCATGTCCATTGAGTCAGTGGTACCATCCAACCATCTCATCCTCTGTCGTCCCCTTCTCCTCCCGCTTTCAATCTTTCCCAGCATCAGGGTCTTTTCAAATCAATCAGCTCTTCGCATTAGGTGGCCAAAGTATTGGAGTTTCAGCTTCAACATCAGTCCTTCCAATGAATATTCAGGACTATTCCTTTAGGATGGACTGGTTGGATCTCCTTGCAGTCCAAGGGACTTTACTGGGACTCAAACTAAAATTTTAAAATTGAGCTCAAATGGTAACTTTTATGTTTAATTTGTACCACAGATGGACTGAACTTTATATTTTCATCTGCAAGAATGTTTAAACCTTTAATTTTCTCCTAAACGGGTAATGAAATGAACAAAACAATCAGTGATCAAATTTAGAAATTTATTTACAAAAGTTAATTATTTTTGCTTTTAAAAAACAATTATCCAATTCATGAAGAGTAACCAAAAACAAATCTCATCAAAATGTATTACAACAGTCTTTTACAGAATAGCTTTTAAAAAAAACCAACAAGTACTTTAAATGTAAAACCAGTGTAAAAAATAAAAACTTTAATTCTAGTGATTAGACTGAAAACAGATAAATCATCTTCTTCAAAGGGAAAAAATACTTGAGGGGAAAAAAAAACGGTGTAACATGCGTAAAGCCGGAAATTTAAATATCAGTTTAGTTCCTCATTGCTAACATGGCATTTATATCCCAGATGAGATTTCGTAATTGATCCATAATTTGCTTCAGCTGTTGATTCTTCTGTTTGAGTTTCTGCAGAAACAAAAGAATTTATCAAAAAATGTTTCATGAAATATAGACTATGAAGATCTAAGATTAAAATGTTATAAGTCAGAACTCTAATGAACCAGACAGAAATTAAGCTATACACTTCCTTAAGGCAGAGTAGGAGTAGGAAATGGCAACCCACTCCAGTATTTTTGCCTGGAAAATTCCATGGACAGAGGAGCCTGGTGGGCTATATTCCATGGGGTCCCAAACAGTCAGACACGACTGAGGGACTAAGCACACACTTCCTTAAGTCAGAAGGTCTCAATACTTTTCTGGCCATGAACATCCATTGAAAGGCATAATAAATTCTAATTCAGCCTACAGAGCCTGTGGCTCCAGCCCCTACCTCCTCTTCCTCCTCCACTTGAACCACCAAAGAAAATAAGCTAAATATTCGATTATAAAACCTAAGCATATAGGTTTCCACAAGGCAGTGTAGCCTAATGGTTAAGAACACAAGCCCTAAAGCCTGGATTCTCTGGGTTTATGCTCAGCTCCTTCACTAAGGAACTATTACTTAATCTCTCTGTGCGTCAGCTTCCACAACACAAAAATGGGGATAATAACTGAACCTATCTCATAAGGGTTGTTACGAAGCGTAGAAGATCTGATTCACGTCAAGTGTCAGCAGTGCACCTGGCATACAAGTAAGTGACAGTGAGTGAGAAGTCCAAGCATTAGCTGCTCAGTTGTGTCGGACTCTCAGAGCCCGCCAGGCTCCTCTGTCCATGTGACTCCCCATGCAAGAATACTGCAGTAGGTGGACGTACGCATTCAACAAATGTTACTGGTAGGCACAGAACATAAACTGTCAATAGAGAAGATAAAGTATAATAAAAATGCAACTGATCTTTCAAACAAGTGGCAGAAGTCACTACTTTCTGTCAGCAATCTACTTCTAATTCTGCAAACTGAAGACAGAATGCCACAGCCCTGATAGAATCTTCTTCATAACTGAGACTTGCTGGATGCCCTGAGTGCACATGGCATTTGTCTGTTATCTGCAGATCTGGCTCTCTACCAGGCCACAGTTTATAAACTTCTTAGTAAGCATCCTTTCTTCAAATTGTATGTAGTAAATGTCTGTGTAGATAAAACAAGATCAAAACAGAGAATTTCAAAGTGTTCACTAGTTATTATAATAATCTTTACTGTTAAGTGACCTCTTGGAAACATTACATTTGGAAGTAATATATTTAGTTAGATAATTTTAAAGACACTACATTAAAATACCTCTAGATCAAGTAGTACACGTACATTATAAAGAGACCTAGAAATCTTAATTTTGATTTATTAAAGAGCAAACTGAGATTAAATAAATTGCTCATATTCTATCTAGAGTTAAGAGAGGTAACAGGAGGAAAGAAGCCAAAAGAGAGGAGGAAGAAATTCCTATTGGTATTTAACTTCTTGAAAGGCCAAGTTTGGTGAAAGAAGTTTAGTGATCACATTTTCAGTACTCATTAAGAAGTAACTAGAAGTAATAAAATTATATTAATGAGTGGTTAAAAAAGAGACTTTCAAATCAGTATCAAAACAGAGGTTACAGATGGCTCCCACAATGGTTTCCTCAATGGAATAAATGCTACTTTCAAGAATACTCACTTGGAAATATAAATTATGATATTAAAAAATTTAGCTTCATTAACTCAAAAAATAAAGAGAACTAAAAAAAGGTAGGATATTTTCAAGGTAATAATCAACTCTAGGGAACAGTAAAAAATTTTTATTTAAAGTATGGCATATTATAAGGCATTAGGATAGTTTGTCTCAAAGAGACCACTAAGTTTTAAATTTAAAAAAATTAGCATGCAACTAAAAAATACCTGGGGCCAAAACACATCGTGAAAATAATCAACAGCAAAGCTGACAGCTTATTAGTGGTTAAACTGTAAATAAATTTTCATGACATGATACAGGATTTAATATATACAATCTTGCCACTGATTGCTTTTAACAGAGGTTGACAGCTGCTATTATCAAAATCCATCAGCTGTGCCTAATTTGTTACATTAACAGGTGAATGTGTAAGTGGAGTACTTGTTTATGCTAAGTAATACTATGTAATTTAATATTCATCCAAAGGCTGTGACAATTGGTCAAAGCAGTCTGTCCTCTATATCCATGGTTCTGCATTTGCAGATACAGTCAGCTGCAGATTGTGTAGTACTGTAGTATTTTATTGAAAAAAATATGCATGTAAGTAGACCCGCACTATCCAAACCTGTGTTGTTCAAGGGGCAACTGTGGTTGAAAAATCAAACCAATTAATTTCAATTTTTAATAGCATCTGTGTAATTATGTAATTAAATTGTTATTTAGTCGCTCAGTCATGTCTGACTCTTTTGGGACCCCATGGACTACAGCCCGCCAGGCTCCTTTGTCCATGGGATTCCCCAGGCAAGAATACTAGAGTGGGTTGCCATTTCCTTCTCCAGGGGATCTTCTCAACCCAGGGACTAAACCCACAACTCCTATACCGGCAGGCAGATTCTTTACCACTAAGCCACCAGGGAAGCCCGTAATTAGATTAGACCAACATTTTACCATCTGAAGGTAGTTATTTAAAATAAACATTTTTCACAGAAACACTCAGGTATGTGTGCCATTAAGGGAGAAAAATATATCAATTGATCATGAGTTTACTCAGTGTTTTATAATTTTTCAGTTAGTATTTTAATCTTATATTCCAGAAGGGAGGTACAAAATTTGAAGAAGTAGAGGAAAGGAAAAAAGAATTAGTAGCACTAATTATACATAAGATAACTTGGTTAACAGGATATATATTATGTCTAATTCACACTTATGATGCTTTATTTAAGGAATGTTAAGGAATGAGTTAAAAAACCTCTTTGGGTCAAAAAATCCACTTTGGTTTTTAGCTGTTAACTTTATTCTCTTTTGCCTTTTTAAGGAGAATTTCAATTTGAGTTAAACAAATCTTAGTCCTCTCCCCTTTTTAAAAAAAAAAAAATATATATATATATATATTTTCAAACTTTAAACTTTTTAGGATGGACCTAGAGCGTCATTCAGAGTGAAGTAAGCCTCCCCCCCCACTGCTTTTTTTTGTCTCTGTTTAACACTTAGTTCTTCAGTCTTTCCTCAAATTAGACTAACAATTTCCAGGAAGTAAGAGAGAGCCATGAGGCCAATCAAATGAATACTTCTGCCACTCAAGAGAAGATACTTTCTCTCTAAATTCTCTTTAAATTTTTTTCCAATGGAAATATAGGGCTAAGCTTTAAATCTGTTTAATTTAAAACATTTATGGATTCTTTCCTTTTTTGTAATAATCTTTAGTTTAATACCATGTTAACTGAAACAAGTTTTACCCCAAAGCCAGAAGCACGTACAAACAGCAAATTCAACAGATTCAAATGGTTTAATCAAAATCAAAAAGCATTTTCAAATGCCTGAAGTAGAAATGGAAACAGAATTTAAAATATGGGCTTTTAGTCGAAAAATAGATAAACTTTCAGAAATACTATTTTGTGAATTGAAATAAACTTATTGCAGATAAACACTGTGGACTAAACACATGTTTCTTTTTTTCTCAAACCCTAATAAAATGGCAGGAGGGGAATGAAAAGGCTATAAATTTATGTGGAGAAAAATGATCAGAAAGGAAACAATAGCAGATGCCAGGTAGCACATTTTAAGATGGGGCATAGAAGGGGAATAGTGAATGAGAGGAATGGTAAATGACATAGGAGGAAACCACTGTACCACCCAGAAGGATGCCACTGAGAATGGCTGATCCTCCGTGAACCGGAGGCAAGTGCCACGGCAGAGTCTGCTGTGAGGCCTGGGGACGGACGCTGGAGGGGAAGAGCTACAGAAACAAACGAGCGCCTAGGGTGCTCATTCCTGCTTCTCACCAACACGGGACTGAGTCCCCTCCCCAGGGTTCCACACCCACTCCCCCTTTCAGGGAACCAGGAGGTTTGTTTCTTATGAACCGAATAGCTGGGGATTTGGGGATTCAGTGCCACCAGCACAGCAGAAGGCAAGAAGACAAGAGACTATCCCTTTGTGTAGGACACTGGAAGATTCTGAACAGCCCTAAAGAAAAAAATCTCAGCAAATGATCCTTGGGGGTCCCCCAAAGAAAAAAGCCAGCTTGTTTCCAATCTTGCTATGCTGAAAGCCAACCCACAAAGCCTATGATTAGTGTCTTAGTGCCTTGCTCCCAAATAGAAATAGCTCATGTTTAAGCATCAGATGCTCCACATATCTTTGATCCTCCATCTACAAAGACAACAAAATATAATAGACAGGGGTTGATAAACTATGGCACATGACCTGTTTTTGTAAGGCCTGTGAGCTAAGGGTGTTTTCTTACATCAGAACAAGGACCACTATGTCTCACAAAGCCCAAAAATATTTATAACTAGGCTCTTTAAAATCTACCAAATGTCATATGAAAAGATTTGGTAGAACACTTTCTAATTTCTGAGGGAAATTAATTTACAACATATAATTTTATATCCAGCCAAACAATCAACTGGACAGATACACAAAGACTAAAAACTTAAGTCCCTGCATTTCTCCTGAAGAAGCCACTGATATATCGACCTTACAAACAAAGGAGGAAATAAACTAAGAGAGGGGAAGATGGGAGACTGAGGAGATAGTAAAATTAACTGAAGAGGTGAAGGAAAGGCCCCAGAACAGTAGTTGAGCACCATGCTTAGTGAGCATTCAATTCAGACCTAGCAAGATGGTCCTAGCATGACGGAGGACTCTGAGGGCGGGGGGTAGGGTGGGGGGAACGAACCTATAAGTCATCTGATAATTTGATGCTGGAAAGCTGGAAAACAGTACTGAGCTGCTCCCACAGATGCGTAAAGAATTAATCAAAATTTTTCAAAATTACAGAACTATTAACTCTAGGAAAACAAAAAATTGTTCAAGGAAATATAACTCTGGTTTCCTATGTGGTGTAGCAATAAGCAGTATCTTATGTGCCAGAATATTTACTGAATCCCAATTATGACATAACCACACTGAAAGAATTGGGGGAAGGAAAGAGGTAGGTGGGTCCTAAACAGAGACCATAAAGAGACCTACATCCTCATGTGGAGAAATACTTTTACATATCATATGCTTTGTATCAATTATATCCTTCTCTTAAAATTCACAAAATTCTAGCTAGTAAGAGTTTTTTGATTACACACTGTCAAGGAATTACTATATTCTGATTATTTGAAAGGTCATTTTAACAAAATCAAGAATAGGCTATTTCAAAACCATATTAGAAAAAGGGAGCAACTTAGAGAAATAGAAAGTGAAATGAAACTTATCTTTAGAGAAATGATCTCATTCTGAAGCTTTTCTCTCCCCCACCCCACCAAAATATCATAATATCTTCTAGGTTAGAGAACAAACTATATTTAAGTCACATGTAGCATTCTGAAATCAAAGTTATCATCACAATGGTGTTTTATTTACATATACATTTCATTTTATAACTAACATCCTTACTACAGAGAAAAATAATAGAACACATGCATTGTGAATTAATATATAAGATTATCAACAGAAACATATAGCATTTCTTAATATATGGATGTCTCATCACTCTGGACTACCAAACACCACTTACTCTTCAAGATCTAATTTAAGTTTCCCCTCCTAATCCCTGCTGTAAATTCTTCATGCTTATTATTGTCAGATTTGCTGAAAATATTCTTAATATATAGTTCACCTCATAAAATTTTCTTAAATGTTATTTTAGAAAAATCTATCAATCTTTTTTTCCTGAGTTTTGATATATATTTTTCTTTTAGTTTTCTAATATTTTGTTTTATAAATCTTATTTTCAACTCTGAAATTCATTTTGACACATGGTGTGATGTAAAAACTAGCTAAATTTTCCCCAAAGTGTCTATTTTTAAAGACTAATTTTCCACATAATCCCTCTTATGTCATATTAAATTCTCATATATTAATATAATAGGAAGACAGTTTTTCTGAATATTATTTCACTAATCTGTCTGTATAATCATAAGGGATTTGATTTAGGCCATACCTCAATGGTCTAGTGGTTTTCCCCACTTGCTTCAATTTAAGTCTGAATTTGGTAATAAGGAGTTCAAGATCTGAGCCACAGTCAGCTCCCAGTCTTGTTTTTGCTGACTGTGTAGAGCTTCTACACCTTTGGCTGCAAAGAATGTAATCAATCTGATTTCAGTATTGACCATCTGGTGCTGTCCATGTGTAGAGTCTTCTCTTGTGTTGTTGGAAGAGGGTGTTTGCTATGACCAGTGCGTTCTCTTGGCAAAACTCTATTAGCCTTTGCCCTGCTTCATTCTGTACTCTAAGGCCAAATTTGCCTGTTACTCCAAGTATTTCTTGACTTCCCACTTTTGCATTCCAGTCCCCTATGATGAAAAGGACATCTTTTTGGGGTGTTAGTTCTAGAAAGTCTTGTAGGTCTTCATAGAACCATTCAACTTCAGCTTCTTCAGCGTTACTGGTTGGGGCATAGACTTGGATTACCGTGATATTCAATGATTTGCCTTGGAAATGAACAGAGATCATTCTGCCATTTTGAGATTGCATCCAAGTACTGCATTTTGGACTCTTTTGTTGACTGTGATGGCTACTCCATTTCTTCTAAGGGATTCTTGCCCACAGTAGTAGATATAATGGTCACCTGAGTTAAATTCACCCATTCCAGTCCATCTTAGTTCGCTGATTCCTAGAATGTGGATGTTTACTCTTGCCATCTCCTGTTTGACCACTTCCAATTTGCCTTGATTCATGGACCTAACATTCCAGGTTCCTATGCCATACTGCTCTTTACAGCATTGGACTTTGCTTCTATTACCATTCACATCTACAGCTGGGTGGTGTTTTTGCTTTGGCTCCGTCTCTTCATTCTTTCTGAACTATGGATGGAGGTTCATGACACTGTACAGGAGACAGGGATCAAGACCATTCCCAAGAAAAAGAAATGGAAAAAAGCAAAATGGCTGTCTGAGGAGGCCTTACAAATAGATGTAAAAAGAAGAGAAGCCAAAAGCAAAGGAGAAAAGGAAAGATATACTCATTTGAATGCAGAGTTCCAAAGAATAGCAAAGAGAGATAAGAAAGCCTTCCTCAGTGATCAGTGCAAAGAAATAGAGGAAAACAATAGAATGGGAAAGGCTAGAGATCCCTTTGAGAAAATTAGTGATACCAAGGGAACATTTCATGCAAAGATGGGCTCAAAAAAGGACATAAATGGTATGGACCTAACAGAAGCAGAAGATAGTAAGAAGAGGTGGCAAGAATGCACAGAAGAACCATACAAAAGAGATCTTCACCACACAGACAACCATGATGGTGTGATCACCCACCTAGAGCCAGACATCCTGGAATGTGAAGTCAAGTGTGCCTTAGGAAGCATCACTACAAACAAAGCTAGTGGAGGTGATGGAATTCCAGTTGAGCTATTTCAAATCCTAAAAGATGATGCTGTGAGCACTCAATATGCCAGCAAATGTGGAAAACTCAGCAGCGGCCACAGGACAAAAAAAGGTCAGTTTTCATTCCAATCCCAAAGAAACGCAATGCCAAAGAATGCTCAAACTACCGCACAATTGCACTCATCTGGTAGGCTGCAGTCCATGGGGTCGCTAAGAGTCAGAAACGACTGAGCAACTTCACTTTCGCTTTTCACTTTCATGCATTCGAGAAGGAAATGGCAACCCACTCCAGTGTTCTTGCCTGGAGAATCCCAGGGACGGCAGAGTCTGCTGGGCTGCCATCTATGGGGTCGCACAGAGTTGGACACAACTGAGGTGACTTAGCACATGCTACTAAAGTAATGCTCAAAATTCTCCAAGCCAGGCTTCAGCAATACATGAACCGTGACCTTCCAGATGTCCAAGCTGGTTTTAGAAAAGGCAGAGGAACCAGAGATCAAATTGCCAACATCCGCTGGATCATCAAAAAAGCAAGAGAGTTCCAGAAAAACATCTGTTTCTCCTTTATTGACTATGCCAAAGCCTTTGACCGTGATCACCACCACAAACTGTGGACAATTCTGAAAGAGATGGGAATACCAGACCACCTGACCTGCCTCTTGAGAAATCTGTATGCAGGTCAGGAAGCAACAGTTAGAACTGGACATGGAACAACAGACTGGTTCCAAACTGGAAAAGGAGTATGTCAAGGCTGTATATTGTCACCCTGCTTATTTAACTTATATGCAGTGTACATCATGAGAAACGCTGGGCTGGATGAAGCACAAGCTGGAATCAAGACTGCCAGGAGAAATATCAATAACCTCAGATATGTGGATAACACCACCCTTATAGCAGAAAGTGAAGAAGAACTAAAGAGCCTCTTGATGAAAGTGAAAGAGTGAAAAAGTTGGCTTAAAGCTCAACATTCAGAAAACTAAGATCATGGCAATAGATGAGGAAACAGTGGAAACAGTGGCAGACTTTATTTTTTGGGGCTCCAAAATCACTGCAGATGGTGACTGCAGCCATGAAATTAAAAGGCGCTTACTCCTTGGAAGAAAAGTTATGACCAACCTACATGACATATTAAAAAGCAGAGACATTACTTTGCCAACAAAGGTCCATCTAGTCAAGACTGTGGTTTTTCCAGTAGTCATGTATGGATGTGAGAGTTGGACTATAAAGAAAGCTGAGTGCCGAAGAATTGATGCTTTTGAACTGTGGTGTTGGAGAAGACTCTTGAGAGTCCCTTGGACTGCAAGGAGATCCAACGAGTCCATCCCAAAGGAAATCAGTCCTGAGTGTTCATTGGAAGGACTGATGTTGAAGGTGAAACTCCAATACTTTGGCCACCTGATGTGAAGAACTGACTCGCTGGAAAAGACCCTGATGCTGGGAAAGATTGAAGGCAGGAGGAGAAGGGGACGACAGAGGATAAGATGGTTGGATGGCATCACCAACTCAACAGACATGAGTTTGAGTAAACTCAGGGAGTTGGTGATGGACAGGGAGGCCTGGCATGCTGAAGTCCACGGGGTCACAAAGAGTCAGACATGACTGAGTGACTGAACTGAACTGAATCTGTCTGTTCTTATGCCAGTATTTCACACGTAATTATTGTTTTTATAATATGCTTCATCTAACATTTTAATTTTTGAAGCAAAGAGTCTGTTCGTTTTATTACTCTAATTGGAATTTTTTTATTATATGTATTTGAATATGTTCTCAAGGAAAAAAGTTCCGATTTTTTATTTGTTTTTTGATTGGTATTGCACTAAAATCTTACTATTTTTGTGCAATCTCAAGAGAATTCACATGTGTACTTGGAGTGTTACTAACACTATTCTGTAAAGCAATTATCCTTCAATTAAAAAATAAATTAAAAACTATGAAATAATCAAGACTGGCATTTTTAGAGTAGTTATTGCCCATGTAAGAACGTCATGTGTTTTTTCAACTGTTCAAAGTTTCTTTATGAGTCTGGCTAAAGGTTTATGAATTCTCTATATCTTTTCAAAGAACCAGCTCTTTGCAATTGTTTTCTTTGTCTCTATTTCATTTATTGCTACCCTGATCTTTATGATTTCTTTCCTTCTACTAACTTTAGGTTTTATCTGATCTTTCTCTAGGCGTTTTAGGTGTAAGGTTAGGTTCTTTATTTGGGACTTTTCTTGGGATGGGATAGTTAGGGAGTTTGGGTTGGACATGTATACGCTTCTGTATTTACAATGGATAACAACAAGGACCTACTGTCTAGCACATGGCATTCTGCTCAATGGTATGTGGCGGCCGGGATGGGAGGGCAGTTTGGGGGAGAATGGATACATGTGTAAATACGGCTGAGTCCCTTTGCTGTTCACCTGAAACTATCATAACATTGTTAATCAGCTTTACTCCAATATAACATAAAAAGTTTTACCAAAAAACAATCCTTTTATATATATTAAGTTCAGTCTCATATATTATGGAAATCCTAACTACTTAATATTCGTTGTTGCAATTGTGAATAGGATCTTATAATCTAACTGGTTTATGACATTTTAGGAAAATGGTATAAATCTTTAAGCTCTTTTATCAAATACTTATTGCCTCTACTTGTTAATCAGTGAGCTTCTTTGAGCTTCATAAGCTTGAGCTATAATGTGTGTACTACCTTAACAAACTTAACAAATTTGTATATATTATAACTCCTGTTTCATAAAACTTTGTTTCACTGGCTATAATTTCTAAAATAGCATCAAACACAGTAGTGTAAGGCATCTTATTTTATGCCTGTTTTTAATATGACTAGTTCTATATTTCACTTCTATGAAAAATGTTGGCTACATATCTGAAATAAAGTTTTTTTTTTTTTTTAAAGACTATCACATTAATAATTTTAAGCATTCTTTGAGTCAGCAACATTTGAAGCCTATCAAATGTCTTTTACATCTGAGGAAAAAAATTTTTTTTCAATTTAGCCTACAGACCTTATATAAGTAAACTAAGTCATCCTCCTCTACCTCAGAAAACCCTCTTTGGCTGTGGTAGATCAATTAATGTCCTGATGAATTCCATTAACTAGCATTAAGAATTTCAGGAGTGAGGCAGGAGGTGGGGGCACTTATGTGTAAGTAAAGCACCAAGACAGGTAGTTTTATTTTGTGTCCTATTTGTTAGCCATGCTTCTATCCCAGGATGGACTGACAACATCCCTTATTTCCCTATGTTTCAAGAGAACTATCTGAACACTATCTTCTGAAAGTACTCAGCAATAAACTCAAGTCAGGAACTTTTGTGGGGTGAAGGGTAGGATGGGGTAGTGCTTTGATAACTCTCAATTTCTTATTCAGCTGTTGAGACATTCACATCTCCTACTTGTAAAGTATTATCATTTGCTGCTCCAAATATGCTGTAACCTAGAGAGCTACAATCCTGCCTAGAAAAGAAAATGTAAATGGGTTGTAACAGTGCCTATGAGGCCTTTCTAAGAGCTTTATTGCCTGAATTCTGTGATCTTCTGACTAACCAGATGGCATTTCTGTTTACCTTTGAGTTTTGGGTTGTACTCTAAGTAGGTTAAATTTGCCACAGAAACAACTTCAGGTAATTCTATAATTCAAATTATGTTTTTGAGTTACATAGGCTCCCTTGTAATTTTTATCAATAATTTGGAAATGTAAGACATACAGACTAGCAACTCACTTTATTGACTTCAGCAATTTCTCGCCTCTCTTCACTAGCAAAACGAGGTGGGCCGGCCCGGTCATCATTCTTCGAGCCATCTTCTTCCACATATGGAATAAGTTGCTGAGAGTGACAGACACAAGTTAAAAGTCAAACATATGACACACAATTTCCAATTATACTGGCATAGATAATGCATCCAATTAAGATCAATTTTTATACTTTTATCTTAACAGTACAAAAATACATTTTAATTCAAATGATGGGCTAAAATAAAAGCATTAGAAGTTTATATCATTTCAATGAGTTCTGTACATTTGCTTTTTGGGTTTCTTTTGCAAAACAGTCCTTTTAGCAAAATTAGTTGTCACATGTAATTAAGTAATATCCTACTCAGTCAATCAGCAAATATTTAATTGGCAGACACTGGATGAGGAGACACCGCAAAAATAATTACAAATAAGATACAAGTCCTACCCTTAAGAACTTTATGTCCATTCAGTTAGAATAGGCTTTCCTTCATCTATACTAGAAAGGAACTTCATAGACGTATATTATAACTGTGATTTACTTGCTATTGAAGTGTCTATGCAGATTTCTAGATGTCTTTTAGTTGGGAGAAAGTTTTTTAAGAGAAAAAGTTTATATAGAAATGAAACTTCAGCAGAATTATAATTAAATACATATGGGTTTGTGATGACATTTGTTTGATGAAACCCCTGGTAGATGCAACAGCGACTTGTCTCTTCCATCTTATATTACCAATGCAGGAACAGGACAGAGGTAAGTAACTGGTATAACCAGTAATCAATCTGGCCAAACTTCTGTGAATTCTTGGGACAAATATAAATTTGCCTACATCCACAACTACTTTCTTCCTTTCCTCTCTCCAAATGCAGACAGTGATCCTTCATCTCAAATACATTTACTCTTCATTCCTATATACTGATTCCTCTGCCCTCCTGTCTTCATTATTTATTTCCCCCAACCTTGCCTGACTATTTTCTTCCTTTTTAATCTAAACAAGTGCTCCCATTTGAAAGGGGAAAAAAAAAATACCCACCAAACCCTCAACTCTATCCCTCCTACCACCTACTGCTTTCTTCTTTTGTTTTTAGTCTAGGCTTCTTGAAAGATGGATATCCACTTGTTGGCTTCAGTTCCTTACTTCCTGTTTAATCTTCAGCTCACTGTGATCTGACTTCTGTTGCTACCTTTCCACCAAAGGTCTGACCAAATATACTAACAATTTTCCTCTAGCAAAATCTGCTGGACAGTTTTCATTCCTTATTTTCCTTGACTTTTCTGCAGCCTCTGTCAGAGTCCACCGTATTTCTGACCTTCCACATCTCTGACCACTTTTTTTCAGGCTGTATTGCACTTTACTGTTTCTCTGTTCACTTCATACATGCTGATCATTCAAATAAGAAAGCACTGATGACATGAAACTGTTCTTTATATGTAGCGAGAGAACATCTAACCCCACTCCTCGCCACCAGCTACCTCTGGTGGCAGAGATTATCGCTTGTCAACAGGAAAGGACCACCTATAAAAATAACCATATACCTGATTAACTAAAATATACCTATGATCCAAGATTAAACTTAAAGAAATATATTTAAAAACTAGAGTGATTCTACTAATTAATTTAATAATGATGAAAATGGTTATAACCTTTTATCTGTAAAGAACTTACATGAAAACCACTGCAAAAGTATTATACAATACTATTAAAATGTCTCCTAAAACATCATGCACTGATTTAATTAAAATGAGACACTGACAGCAATTAATAAAAGTTGCCATAGATAATCTCCGTTAATCTCCCCCAACAACAAAAATTCACTATCAGCCTGGATGCTAAAATCTATAAGAAACTATCAACATGAAAAGACAGTACTATATATATATGTATATATATATACACACACACACATACATACATATACATACACACACACACACACATCTCACAATTTCATCTTTTCTAGTCAAAAGTGAAACCAGTATGATCAAAATCTGGAAATACTGTGAAAATAGAAGAGAAAAAGGGAAAAAATTACAAACATCCTAAGACTCTTACATTCACCTTCCCTCGACCACTAAAACTTGCCTCTACTGGAATGGGATCCATCCCTCCGCAGTTTTCATTGCATTTATCATAGACCAATCTTAGCTTCCTGAAGAGAATAGAAAGTTGGCGAAGATGATCCTGTAGTTTTGCTAACCGGTCTTGATATGTTCCAGTATGGTAAGTGACACCATTTGGCAGCTTCTCGGACAAAAAACCAAAAACGTAAAGTAATGAAAATCAAGATTTTCTTTAAGGAAAGCTAACGAACAGAAACAATCTTTGAGCAATGCATAAAAACAAGCTGTTCCTCACAATGAATCAAGTGCAACTTTAAGAATTTAACAGTAATACATGCTCATTTATTAATTAGCTCCTTGGCATACTGTCAAGCAGTTCTAGAAAAGACTTTGTGATAAGCCTTTCTAATCACTTGAAATGTTTTCTGCCTCTAACTTTTGATTATATTTATACCACGGCTTTGTATTATAACTAAAAAGAATACACAATTTTAATATCACTTATGATAATGTAAAGCAGCAAGGTGCTGAACTCAACCAGGAGCTGAATTCAAACAACTCAAAATACAATTTAAAGAAAAAGAAGAAGAAAAGGAAAAAATGAAGATCAGGACTTTTCAGTAGAAGAAAAAGAAGAGTATGCTGCCATTGTTGCAAAAATAATCTCAAAATACCTTAACTATGATAATTAAGATGCTCTAGGCATGCATTAAAACATAAAGCTGTCACCAAAGTTTTACTTAAAAAAAAATCAAAAGCAGGGGATATATAGCAGCAAATCAATCTGTACTTGAATATCATTAGTAAATTATTGCAAGTAACTGCTATGATCATAACTCTGTCTTGGATGCTTATATATGTTTAATTCAGGAATTTTACCAAAAGAAGCCAAAATACATACTGAAATGACAAAAATCACAGATAAATGGAAAAACTGACTACTACTTCAGTTCAATTCAGTCGCTCAGTTGTGTCCAACTCTTTGCGACCCCATGAACCGCAACACACCAGGCCTCCCTGTCCATCACCAACTCCCAGAGTTTACCCAAACTGATATCCATTGAGTTGGTGATGCCATCCAACCATCTCATCCTCAGTCATCCCCTTCTCCTCCTGCCCTCAATCTTTCCCAGCATCAGGGTCTTTTCTAGTGAGTCAGTATTCAGGACTGATTTCCTTTAGGATGGACTGGTTTGATCTCCTTGCAGTCCAAGAGACTCTCAAGAGTCTTCTCCAACACCACAGTTCAAAAGCATCAATTCTTTGGCGTTCAGCCTTCTTTATGGTCCAACCAGTCAATCCTAAAGGAAATCAGTCCTGAATATTCATTGGAAGGACTGATGCTGAAGCTGAAGCTCCAATACTTTGGTCACCTGATGCGAAGAACTGACTCACTAGAAAAGACCCTGATGCTGGGAAAGATTGAAGGTGGGAGGAGAAGGGGACGACAGAGGATGAGATGGTTGGATGGCATCACCGACTCGACGGACATGAGTTTGAGCAAGCTCCAGGAGTTGGTGATGGACAGGGAAGCATGGCATGCTGCAATCCATGGGGTCACAAAGAATCGGACATGACTGAGTGACTGAACTGAACTATGAAGAGAGGTTAGACAGGTAGCAGATGAGGAGGAATGTTCACTGTAATGTCCCTTTTTATTTCTGAATTCTAAAAAAAGAATTTTTTAGAAGGTATGATTTAAAGCATATTAAAAAAAAAAAAGGTAAGATTTAAAGCATAACAAATAGAACCAAAGCAATACTTTTTCATGCAGGGAATCAACCTAAGATCTAGTGATTTGGGGGAGACATCTGTTAGCCCCATGAAATTTTATTCAGAATGTTTCTTTATATGTGCAGTCTTCTCAAAAGACAGTCCGTAGTTTTCATCCGATACTCAAGAGGCTAAAGGACAACTAATAAAGAAGTACTTCTCTAAAATCAATGCTCAGATATAACCTCAGAAGTTGGTATTTATGGCACGTCATCCTTCTGGATTGATAATATAGAAGATAATTTTTAAAATTTGAACTTAAAAATGTATTAACAAATAGTTTATATGTAGTCTTGTTTGTACCACTTCTCCTCCCAGCTTTCTATAAATTAAGGGGCACACTGTTGCTTCATTTACAGCCAATTATGATATGGCCCAAAGGGTCTTAGTGAGTTAAAACACAAATTTCACAAGAAGCACAAAGAAATAATTATTGTAGTCCTTACAAATTGGTTTTGAATATGTGTCCACATGTAGTCTAGCTATTGATAGTATCTTTTGAAAGAGTTCAGTTCTTTCACTGTCAGTCATGGATGTGTATTATATCTCTGTTAACAATACAAATTGTTGATAGCAAGTTAGTATAAAAGAGGTTAGTAGAAGAAGCTACCAGTCATATGTGATGTTGAGTAAATTCTTCTCTCTTTAAGTCTCAGTTTCCTTAACTGTAAAATAGAGATAAAAATACTTCTTAGAACTCTTCTTATAACAATGTACCTGACTAAATTTGATAAATGTTAGCTATTGGCTCTACTAGTCCAATACAGCAGTTTAAAAATAAATATTTGCTAAGTTCTGAGAGATCATCTAATCTGTATTTTAATCATCTTACATTTTAATCCATTCATTTTTAAAACAATTGCCAAAGATTTCATATCTCCTTGTGGATTCCCTTTTTATCTCACAGTGGCTTATTGACATGGTCTTAAAATATTTCCATACAGTTGTATTACTTGTAGAATCAAGAGGAAAAACACCCCAACCATTTTATTTAAAAAGGCAATAAAACAATCTTTAGTGCAGCAGCTGAAATAAGTTTGAAAGTTCTAAGAGTCTGAGGATCTGGTTTCAAATTTACCCTACACTGACGAGATTTGGATCCAGTGTATCTGGTCTGTTGGTAGCCATGATCATTTTAACTCTATGCAGAGTATCAAATCCATCCATTTGATTCAGTAGCTAAGAATGTATTTGTGAATATATATCAAAGGTACGTTTTATAAAATATCCCAACCATTGAAACACTCAGACACAACTTTTGTATGCCTAAAGCCATGAAATGTATTGCTTACAGATAGATATATGATATGCAGAATGATCATTTGATGGAATATTTTTTCTTACATAAAGGGATATATTTTTCATCCTAAAAGTTCCAAGATAGATTATTTAACTATATACCTTTCCATAGCTTTCATACTAGCTCTAATAAATCTGAAGGCATCCATCTAATCAAAAATTAAGAAACTAAACTATGTGGATCTGATTTACAATGTTTGTATTTTTTGATAGAATTAGTTTTAAAATAAAAATAATAACTAACATTTCAAGTGCTTATGGTATGCCAGATATAAAATTTACGTTAGCATAACTGGACACAATGATTTTCTACAAACCTGATAATAAACCCATTAAATATCTTTTCAAATAATTCTATTATATATAGAAATACTGGGACACCTAACGTATTTTCTTCGATTTCTAAAGTTTTCTTGAGTAAATGCTGGCAAATCTAACTGCATTCAATAACATTTTTAAAGTAAAGCTAATCTAACAATATGTCTGTTTCTTTATGTCAACATGTCTAACATTCCCAGAATGTTAGCTAATAACATATCACCTACATGAATAAAACTAGTATGTGTTGCTTTAAAAATAATTCAATTTAAGTCTTCTAAGAGACTCTACAACTAATTTTGAAATACTGTGTATTTTCTGAGCAGACCAGTATAATTTATAAAAAACAATTTTCAAATACCCCCACTGAGACAGAAACTGACAGTGTATTACCTATTTATAGAAGTTGGAAAATGTATTTAAAATCTTGCCATCATCATACACTGGATCCTGCTTTGCTTCATCCAGGCAGATTAGATAGAAAAATACGTGAGTTAAATTTCTTTGCCTGCTGTCCATTTCTCTTTGTCTATGTCTGTTTCCCTAACCCAAACCTCCTCCTCACCCCCTACTCTATTTAACAAAGAAAAAACCTGACTGTAATAGAATTTCTTATAATTTTCTTATTTTCAGATATTGATTTACCAAACGAACAAGCAAGGTTAGATATATTGAAAATCCATGCAGGTCCCATTACAAAGCATGGTGAAATAGGTAAGGAAATAGCTTATTTTTTATATATTCACATTTGGTAACCGTGAAGCAAAATATTACTGGATATTACCGATAGTCTACCAAATTGAGTTTTAGATTCAGGAAACATGGTGGTCTTGAATTCAGCTAATAGTTTTTGAGCATCTGCTATATGCTGAGTTGTTCTAAGTGCCTAGGATATAGCAATGAACAAAACAGACAAGTTCCTGCCTTCATATAACTTCTCAGGAGAGACAGGTGAAGTGAGTAAAATATTCAGTTTACTCTTGAGCAACAAGGGATTGAACTGTGTGGATCGGCTTATATGGGGATCTTTTTCTCTAGTAAATGCTGTAGTACTACCTGACTGGGTTTGGTTGAATCCACAGATGTAGAATCATGGATATGGAAGGCTAACTATAAGTTATGCACAGATTTTCGATTATGCAGAGAGCTGATGCCTATACCCTTCGTGTTCTTCAGAGTCAACAGTATAGTATATTCAGTTCAGTTCAGTTGATCAGTCATGTCCGACGCTTTGCGAACCCATGGACTGGAGCACACCAGGCTTCCCTATCTATCACCAACTCCCGGAGCTTACTCAAAACTCATGTCCGTCAAGTCAGTGATGCCATCTAACCATCTCATCCTCTGTCGTCCCCTTCTCCTCCTGCCTCAATCTTTCCCAGCATCAGGGTCTTTTCTAGTGAGTCAGTTCTTCTCATCATGTGGCCAAAGTATTGGAGTGTCAGCTTTAGCTTCAGTCCTTCCAATGAATATTCAAGACTACTTTCCTTTAGGATAGAATGGTTGGATCTCCTTGCAGTCCAAGGGATTCTCAAGAGTCTTCTCCAACACCACAGTGCAAAACCATCAATTCTTCTGCACTCAGCTTGCTTTATAGTCCAACTCTCACATCCATACATGACTACTGCAAAAACCATAGCTTTGAACAGATGGACCTTTGTTGGCAAAGTAATGTCTCTGCTTTTTAATATGCTGTCTAGGTTGATGATAGCTTTTCTTGCAAGGAGCAAGCATTCTTTAATTTCACGGCTGCAGTCACCATGGAGAAGGCAATGGCACCCTACTCCAGTACTCTTGCCTGGAAAATCCCACGGACGGAGGAGCCTAGTAGGCTACAGTCCATGGGGTCGCTAAGAGTCGGACACGACTGAGTGACTTCACTTTCACTTTTCCCTTTCATGCACTGGAGAAGGAAATGGCAACCCACTCCAGTGTTCTTGCCTAGAGAATCCCAGGGACAGGGGAGCCTGGTGGGCTGCCGTCTCTGGGGTCACACAGAGTCGGACACGACTGAAGTGACTTAGCAGCAGTAGCAGCAGACTAGATTTGGACAAGTCACTTCACCTCTCAGAGCCATAGAATCCTCATCCATAAAACAAGAATGATATCCACATCACACAGTAGTAAGATAAGCCTTAAAAATGGGTTAGTAAAATAGTAAAATGGTGCTGGAATGACATGATATCCAAACGCGAAAAAAAAAAAAAAACAGATCCACATCTGTAATTATTTTAAAAATGTTAACTCCACGTGGATCATAGACCTAAATGTAAAACCTAAAACTATAAAACTTCCAGAAGAAAACATATGAAATCTTTGGGTTAGACAAAGATTTCTTAGGTATGGAACCAAAACCCAAAATCTGTAAAAGGACAAATCAATAAATTGGATTCCATCAAAATTTGAAATATCTGTTCTTCAAAAGGCAATGTGAAGACAATGAAAAGACATGCCACAGACTGGGAGAAAGTACTGAGGAAACAAAAAGACATACAATTCCAAAAAAAAAAAGAAAAAGAAAGACAGTAACAAGTACTGGCAAGGATGAGGAAACTTTTGGAAAAGTTTCTTAAAATGGTAATCAATCATTTCCCTCATAACCCAGCAATTCGACGCCTAGGCATCTACCTACTCAAGAGAAATGAAACACATGTTCACACAAACATTTGTAGCTGAACACTCAGAAGTATTATTTATAATAGCTCCAAAGTGGATACAAACCAAATGGCCATCAACAGATACACTAATTGTGATACATTCATACAACAGAATACTGTTCAGCAATGAAAAGGAATGACCTATTGATATTTGTTGAGTGAAAGAAGCCAGACCCCGCCCCCGGTCCCCAATCATAGTATATTATTTCATGTGTATGAAACTCTAGAAAATGCCAACTAGCTTATGATGTCAGAAAGCAAAAGAGAGATTGCCTGTGGATGGAAAGCCAGAAGTAAAAATTTAAAAGGGGCGCGAGAATGTGCTCAGTGCGCCACAGAGGGAACTGCGGGGTGATGGACGTTGGTTTCACCAAGTACACATGTGTCAAAACTTTGAATAAATGCATTGTACTGGGAGTCAGTTATACCAAAATAAAGCTGTTTAGCACAAATGGTTAGCAGAATCTGAATTCAACTCCTTGACCCATCACGAAGTATTCTGTGGAAAAATATGAGATTAAAATAACCCAAAGAGCGTGGCGGAATGAGGCCCACCTCTACCTTGCAAGATACAAGAGTTCACCTAGGAGCCTACAGAACCCGGTCGAATCTAGAAAACGCGGCTTCATTCTTTTCAGAAATCCGGTCTGGAAAACATCACCTTCACATCTTGGGCACAGGCACTTTATCGGGGAACGCTTCTGAATGTAAATGGGGGCGACCCCATACTCGAGGTTTGCCCAGGGCAGCCGCGTCGACGCCGAGGGACCCCACGTAACAATAAACCAGCTGCCCCTTCCCTCGCAGAAGCACCTCGCTTTCTCCACGCACGCCCCGGGGCGGGGCCCAGGCCCGCCCTCCTTCCCACCTGCATGTTCCTCAGGAGCTGGAAGATCTCCATGGTGCGGTACACGATGTCTTGGACCGTCTCCTGCCCGATTCGGCAGAGCGATGCAGTGTTGACCTCCCGGGCCGCCTGCTGGGCCTGGGGCCCGGCGAAGGGCCCGGGCGCCATCCCCGACGCCGCCAACGGAGGGGTGGACATGGCGTGGCAGCGGCGTCAGGTCAGCAGGACTGGAGGACAGGTGTCGGGGGGTATACCCCGACGCTGCGCGGCCTCAGGCCTTGGCGTAAACAAGCGCTTGTAAGACCCGGGCGCTCTAATTTCAAAACAGCGGCCGCGACTTCCGCCACGGTGACCTAGCGCGTCATCAGACGTCAGAGGGCCCGCCCACTCGGCCGGTCCCAGGGAACCGGTCTTGGTTCGAGGACGGCCGGGATTGGACTGGACGCGCGGGCGGGTCGGGTAGGACGTGTTGAGCAGCCAATCACCGGGTGCATTCCAGACAGAGGGGGCGGTGCGCATGGTGGTAGGAAGGTGGGCTTTCCCACAGTTCTCCCAATCTCAGCCAGTGGTTAAAATTCTTAATAGAACTCTGACTTCTTGTTAATTTCCTTGCTGATTATTGCCTTGTGACGAACCTACGAAGTTTGTAGTATTACTTTCCTTTCACAACTAGCAGACAGACTCAGAGGGGCTAGTTCGACATGTTTCGTCACAAACAACTTGCAACTGAAAACCTGAAATTTGAGTTTTTTATATTCCAAGCTTCACTGTGACGTGATACTAATTTCCCATTTGTTGTTTACAGCTAAAAAAGTCCGTTTATTTGACAAGCTTTCCTGATCACGGAAAGTATAAAATTAACACTTCTGTCTCTCGTGGCATACAATTCCTCCACTTCCTTCCCTTTTCTGACTTTGGCACTATGTTATATATAATTTTCAGTCTGTTTTCCTTCTGGCTTCTCCTTGCTTTATTCACACACACCAGATATCCTGGACTAAAATTCAAAGTTGACACTGCCAACTGTGGACAAATCACATCAGCTTCCATGTAAAAGCATGGGAATAACCATCAGTTCAGTTCAGTCGCTCAGTCGTGTCCGACTCTTTGAGACCCCATGGACTGTGGCCAGGCTTTCCTGTCCATCACCAACTGCTGGAGCTTACTCAGACTCATGTCCATCCAGTCAGTGATGCCATTCAACCATCTCATCCTCTGTCGTCCCCTTCTCCTCCTGTCTTCAGTCTTTCCCAGCATCAGGGTCTTTTCCAGTGAGTCAGTTCTTCTCATCAGGTGGCCAAAGTATTGGACCTTCAGCTTCAGCATCAGTCCTTCCAATAAATATTCAGTGCTGATTTCCTTTAGGACTGACTGCTTGGATCTCCTTGCAGTCCAAGAGACTCTTCAAGAGTCTTCTCCAACACCACAGTTCAAAAGCATCAATTCTTCGGTGCTCAGCTTTCTTTATAGTCCAACTCTCACATCCATATACATAATTACTGGAAAAACCATAGCTTTGACTAGATGGACCTTTGTTGGCAAAGTAATGTCTCTGCTTTTTAATATGCTGCCTAGGTTGGTCATAGCTTTTCTTCCAAGGAGCAAGTGTCTTTTAATTTCATGGCTGCAGTCACCATCTGCAGTGATTCTGGAGCCCAAGAAAATAGTCTGTCACTGTTTCCATTGTTTCCCCATGTATTTGCCATGAAATGATGGGGCCAGATGCCATGATATTAGTTTTCTGAATGTTGCGCTTTAAGCCAACTTTTTCACTCTCCTCTTTCACGTTCATCAAGAGGCTCTTTAGTTCTTCTTCACTTTCTGCCATAAAGGTGGTGTCATCTGCATATCTAAGGTTATTGATACTTCTCCCAGCAATCTTGATTCTAGCTTGTGCTTCATCCAGCCTGGTATTTCACATGATGGGAAACCTTTGGGATTGTTGACAGTGTTAAGTGAGATTCTGAGTATAAAGTACTTATAGTTCAAAGCATAAGTATTCAATAAATGTCTTCACATGTGTAACAGTGAGAAGAAATAGGTAAAGAGAGAAGTAAGGAATAAAGTTGTCCTAGGACAGAGGCAGTAGGAATATTAAGGGACAGAAACAAGAAAAGGCCATAATAACAAAGTTGAGAATAGCCTGAGAGATTGAAGGAAAATCAAGATAATTTCATACCATGGAAGCCACAGGAAGCACAGGTTATTTCAGAAAGGAGCTCTTGGTGAACAGTGTCGGATGCTGCTGTAAAAGGAGGTTATTTTAATTTAAAGAATAGGAATATTCAGTGGAAAATTCTTGCCTGACATCCTGTACAAAAAATGGTGAAGTGAGACAGCAACTATGTGTTCAATCCAGGAGCTATGCTGACTTTTTCCTTTGCAACAGAATATCTGATTTTAATAGATATCAGTGTGAAGATATGTCTCAATCTTCATTACGTGTTGGCAAGGCTGTTTTACTGGGTCATAGTCATTGGGTTAGAAGCATGGGTGACATGTGAGGCTATTGGCAGTTACATCTAAAAGAAGGGAGCCATCTGAATAACATGATAACCAATGAAACAAACAGGCAACCTGTGGAATAGGAGAAAATATTTTGCAAACCATAATATTCACATAAAGGGCTAATATCCAAAATATATAAGGAACTTATACCACTAAATAGCAAAAGGACAAATAATTCATTTAAAAATTGGACAGAGGCTCTCAATAAATATTTTTCTATAGAAGACATAAAAATGGCCAAAGAGTCCATGGAAAAATGTACCACATCACTAACCATCAGGGAAATGCAAATAAAAATCACAAGGCAATATCACCTCACACCTATTAAAATGGCTGTTATCAAAGATAAAAGATAAGAGTTGGCTACAGTGTGGAGAAAAGGGTACCTTTGTGCACTGGTGGTAGGAATGTGAATTGGAACAGCCACTGTGGAAAAGAGTATGGAGGTTCCTCAAAAACTTAAAACTACCATATTATCTAGCAATCAAACTTCTGAATATATATCCAGAAGAATTGAAATGAGGATTTCAAAGAGATATCTACACTCACATGTTCATTGCAGCATTATTCACAATAGCAGAGATCTGTCATCGACAGATGAATGGATAAAGAAAATATGGTGCATGCATGTATTTCAGCCTTTAAAAAGAAGCAAATTCCATCCCTTGTGATAACAAGGATAGACCTACAAGACGTTATGCTAAGTTAATTTAGTCAGTCACAGAAGATCAAATGCAGCCATGATCCATCTTATATGAGGGGTCTAAAATAGTCAAATATATAGAAGTAGACAATAGAATGTTGGTTACCAGGGAATGGAGACAGAGGTTTATGGGGAGTTGTTCTAATGGATAAAAGTTACAGTTATGCAAGATGAGAAAGTTCTAGAGATGTGCTGTACAATATATCGGTATAGTTAATAAGATATTGTATACTTAAAAATGTGTTAAGAGGGTTAATCTCATATTGTATCCTTAATACACACAGACACACACACTCACACAACCCCAAAGGGACACAAGGAAATTGCTGGAGGTGATGAATACATTTATTACCTTGATTGTGATGATGGTAAAATGAGTATATACATATGTCCAAACTCACCAAATTGTGTACATTAATTGTGTGCAGTTCTTTGTATACCAGTTATTCTTCAATAAAACTTGAGGGGTGGACAAAAAGAAGAGAGCCTCCAATTTCTCCTTCCAACTGGAATGCAGACATTGTGGCTGCAGCTCAAATGAGCTCTTATTTGGGGACATTTTTTGTCACATGGGGCTGAATCTAATTCTAGCTTCTGAAGTGGCAACTTTGGAATTTGCCCTGAGCTCCATTTAGTTCTTCCTGATTCCAACGTAGGTTCTCCTAATACAGTGATTTACCACCTCTCCTTTAAATGATCCAAAAAACAGACCAGAGCCCCTTTTGACCTGGTCCACCATCCCCAGCGGCACCACAAGCTCTTGTGTAATCTCAGGAGTGGAGTTACCTTTGCTTCTGTTACCACAGAAAGTGCTCGCCTCTGCACTTTCTAGAACCTGGGCATGCTCAGTTTTTCAGTCATGTCCGACTCTTTGAGACCCCATGGACTGTAGTTTGCCAGGCTCCTCTGTCCATGGAATTTTCCAGGCAAGAATGCTGGAATGGGTTGCCATTTCCTCCCCCAGGGGATCTTCTTGACTGAGGGATTGAACCCCTGTCTCCATCTCCTCCATTGGCAGGTGAATCTTTACCACTGAGCCACCTGGGAAACCTACCACCTAGGAGATGAACAATTCTGGGATGTTTTGTGGAGTTAGGACACTGTGCTAGTTGAATCAAAGGTTACATGTCACTATTGTTAGTCTGAACCTAAAAGCCAATATTTGAGAGTACACTGACTGGAAAGCAGTGGACACTCAGGGTAGGAAAGAGAGAAATATAGATTATGGAAAGATATAATGGAAGGAAAACCCCTCTCAAGTCAGCACAATGGAAACCAGATTTGCTTTGTGTTTACATAGTTTAGTGGGCTTAAGCTGGTCTATAACCCGTTTCACTCTTAAACTCGTAAACTTTTCATGAACTCACATGTGCCATAGAAAAGCTTCAAACTAACTAGATACATTTGGAAATTTTACCACATGGGACCTAGAAAAGCAAAGGATTGTGTGTAAACCATCACTGACATGACCTTGGCCTGCCAGTAGAGATGTTGAAATGCCCATTTGTGCACAATTTATTCATGACTACAACCTAAATAGCATATTTAAAAGCAGAGACATTACTTTGCCAGCAAAGGTCCGTCTAGTCAAGGCTATGGTTTTTCCAGTGGTCATGTATGGATGTGAGAGTTGGACGGTGAAGAAAGCTGAGCGCTGGAGAATTGATGCTTTTGAACTGTGGTGTTGGAGAAGACTCTTGAGAGTCCCTTGGACTGCAAGGAGATCCAACCAGTCCATCCTAAAGGAAATCAGTCCTGGGTGTTCATTGGAAGGACTGATGTTGAAGCTGAAACTCCAATACTTTGGCCACCTCGTGCGAAGAGTTGACTCATTGGAAAAGACCCTAATGCTGGGAAGGATTAGGGGCAGGAGGAGAAGGGAACGACAGAGGATGAGATAGTTGGATGGCATCACTGACTCGATGGACATGGGTTTGGGTAAACTCCGGGAGTTGGTGATGGACAGGGAGGCCTGGCGTGCTGCAATTCATGGGGTCGCAAAGAGTCGGACACGACTGAGCGACTGAACTGAACTGAATAGACTATATTTTTCACTTCAGCCACTCATGTCAAGAATATTCCGTCTGGATACAGAATTATTGAATTTAAACAAACACTTATTGGGCACCTATAATTGGTCCAGCTAACAAGCATTTAGGTTGATTTAGACTATTGCCTACACCTAATTAGTATTCCAGTTTAACAAACTATGCTAACTGGTCCCTGAAGGTTCATTAGTAAAGGTTTTCTTTGCTTCACAAATGCTCAGTTAGAATTCCATACTTAAGAAATGCATGAATTAAATCACCACTTCACACTGAAGAATCGTTCCTCCCCCAAGTTTAGAGAACTTGTGTGCCCTGGTCAGCTGTTTTAGGTATTTAAGCACTTAATGTCTCTTTTTTCCCTAAGTGTCACATATATTGCCTTCCAAAGTCTGCTATTCAGACACATTTAGCAGGGATCAGGAGATGTTTATAAACACCATTAATGAGAGCATGAGGCTTTAAATAAGCAAACATGGTTTGGGATGGAAAGGTTCAAGCTGTGTATGAATTTGCCTATTGTTTATGGTGGGTTGTCTCACAGTTACATAAGCTGATAATGGTTGATGGTTATTCTTTTCTTGTGCTTGAAGTCAATATTCTCCTTCTTTTCGAGTTGTATAGCCATCAAACTAGCAAAAACTTATTATAAGGGCTTTGTGATCATTGATACTTCAAGGTGAGTTGTAAGTGAGACAGAATAAAGTGAA
This sequence comes from Giraffa tippelskirchi, assembly GCF_054371585.1. NCBI lineage: Eukaryota > Metazoa > Chordata > Mammalia > Artiodactyla > Giraffidae > Giraffa > Giraffa tippelskirchi. The sequence continues at coordinate 32,079,147 of NC_137280.1, read as the reverse complement.
TAATTCACCTGTCAGAATTTTCAGTACCCTTGTCTGCTACGACTTCTTTTGAAGTTTGTTTGTTTCAAACTTTTCATGGAGTACTGGATGGAAAGCCTTCTGCACTACTGTTAATGGTCTAAAGCATGGTCTTCAGATTCGGTGGGATGTTAGAATGATTGCATACTTGTTTAAAAATACGAGTATTGGCTACATTGACTCTGCCCCAATCTACCGCTTCAGTATCTAAGGGGATGCCTGGGAAACTCTTTCACGTTACACATTTTTTTTGTCTCTCTTTCTTACCCCTTCTTCCCTTAGCCCCTCAATTCCATTTGTATTTTGATATAATTTATTTTCCCACTTCCCACCTTACCTTATTTAAAACTTCTGATCTAAAAAACAGGGTCCTTCATCGATTGCTTTAGAGAGAATCATCTTACAACCAATTTTGTTTAGTTAGGGTAATGATGTAAAGTGAAAATACCTATATTTTAAAATGTTAACACATATTCTGAGAGGTAAAACTATTAAGGTATGGTAAGCCAATGGCATTTCTCTTAGGAGAACATCATGTACAGATTGAATTTTGAGCAGATTTTTGAGGAGGAGTAACAGATAATGGTGTGGCGGAGAAGCGGGCAGGCATCTTGTATTTTGGCAAAGGATGAAACAGACAAATCAGGGGCGAGGGATTGAAAACATTCAGGAGAGCAATAATGTTGGGAGAAAGTACTGACTTGTCCCTGGCCAAGTTTTCAGAAAGGACCAATTATGACAACAGCTCCTACTCTCACTCACTTTTTCCCAAGGTCAGAGAGGTGAATGAGTGATGAGACTGGATCTAGGATCAATCAATCAATCAATCTCCCCTCCCCCCACCTTCTTTCTCTTCCTTAGGCTAGCCTCTACAGTGCAGTATCCTCACCACCTCTCCCTCAGGTGCTGTCCCTACCCTGCCTGGGACTGGTTGGCAATTCAAGAGAAAGGCAAAGGAAAACCATATTCTATAACCTAGCTGATATTCTAGGATAAGGCTGATATTTTACCTTCATCCCTTTGAATTTTCTGTACCTATTTCTCATTGTATTTGTTCTGCTGGGTTAAAAGAAAGGCAATAGTATGTCCTTTAAATCTCAGTGCATGGTCTAATTGCAAAAGAAGTAGAGAATTAAGGTAAACCTACTTGTCTCCCTGAAACTCCGCTTTCATCATGTCAGTCTCTGTTTATCTCCTTCATATGATTCCAATCATCTCCACAAAAAGTCTCCGTTTCTCTGACTTCTCAAGGCTTCCCATTTTTTACGTCTACTTTGCTTAAACAATCTTATTTCTCACTGTGTGGAGCAGATCCGTCATGGTCCTTGCCATCCTCAGGGCCCTTTCTAAGGGGAACTGTTGTTCCTACTTAGGCGGCAGTCTTTAGGTATCCATTTCCGTACCATATGACTCCTGGTCCCAGCTAATGATTAGGCATGTGACCCAAGGGCAACCAGTGTGTACACTGACCAGCAGTATATCCCCTGACTTTGTGCAAAAAGCTCTGCTCAAACAAGGATGAAAGTAATAAACTGGGATGATCAGAAAGTGTTTCTCAGGACTTTGAAGGGGAAAGAAAGAGTGAATCAGGCAGTAATCTAAGGGAACAGGGTAGTTGGGAGCTAGACAAGAAATGAACTCGAAGAGAAGCAGAGACTGAGAGAGGCTGGTGGTGTTGGAAGGGATGACTGAAGAAGCTTTCATTTCAGGACCATGAAACCTTATGCACCATCTTTCTACCATAATTTATTTGACCTCAGAAGATGTGCTTTTCCCCACAAGTTGCTCACAAATTTGCACATAAGCTCTGGACTCCTGAACATGCCTGATGGGGTCCTGCATGTTGTGTTCATGTCCTACCTTTTCTCAGCTCTTGCCTCTTTTCCATCCATGCATTGAGCATTGTCACATTGTCCTTGAAGCTTTTCAAAAGTGCCAAGTTATTTCCAACCTTGGAGTTTTCCTACAGGTTCTTCCCACGCTGTGAATTCTTTTACCCCACCTCACTCACTCCCAACACATTTATTTCCCTTCTGGCTTCCTCTTCATTTAAATTCCAGGTGAACTGTTACTCCCTTGGACCTTCCCAAGTGAAATGTGATCTCTGTTTTATTCTGAGCACTTCCTGTTCCATCCTTTCATAGCAATAGTCATCCTTTGCAATGATATCTTTATTTGCACATTTATTTATGTGATGACTACTCCTTCCATTAGTCTAGAAGCTACATGTGGAATAAGGAGAAGGCGCATATTTCTTCACTACTGTGTTCTTAGCATTTAGCTCAATGCCTGGGACATTGTAGATTTTTAATAACCATTAAATGAATGAATGAATGAAATATATTAAATGACTTCCCCACTTTGGCTCAATCCTATCTACCTTTCTTAAATCCAGATGTAAGATCCTTCACTCCTTTCTCTATCTCAGTGCTTCTTTTTTCTTCTGTCTTTTAATTACGTTTATAGTTCAATTACTAAAATGCTTTTGACATATATTATTATATCATTCGTTATTGCTTAATTGTTTTATGCATGCTTGGTTAATTTATCCACTGATGAAAGCAGGGACTGTGACACATGCCATGGATCCCCTCCTTCCTCAAAGTGCCTAACACAGTACCAGACATGTTATAAAAATTTAATAAATACTTGGCAGCCTGAATCGAGTCCATTTCAGTGACTGCACCAAAAGACTGAGATATGGGATGCTGTGCAGTTCTAGAGACTTACATTTAAGTCTCACGTGTTAGGAAAAAATTTCATCAGGATAAGGAGCTGTGCTTTCTGTCATCCTTGTCCTAATGACTGAGAAATAAAGGCTCACAGACGAAGATCTGGAGTAAGCCCTGGGGAAGTTTTAAAGTCCATCTAAAAACATACTCCTAACATGTGTTTCAATTAAAACTTTGACAACTAAGACCTGCTTTATGCTTTGAATACTAATAATCAGATTCATTGGTTCCCTTTGTATGGAAAGGGAAGTCGCTCAGTCGTGTCCGACTCTTTGCGACCCCGTGGACTGTAGCCTACCAGGCTTCTCCGTCCATGGGATTCTCCAGGCAAGAATACTGGAGTGGTTTGCCATTTCCTTCTCCAGGGAATCTTCCCGACCCAGGGATCGAACCCAGGTCTCCCGCATTGGAGGCAGACGCTTTAACCTCTGAGCCACCAGGGAAGTCCAGCAAAGCATAAATGGGGAGAAAGCCCTGCTTATTCATCTGAAAATTAGACTTTAACATTTCCTAGCATAAAATTCAAAAGTATTGCTTTTAGTTCTACTTTTTGGACCTAGCTACCTTAATTTAAAAAATTGTATTTTTATCTCACCTCCATACCTAGATTATAAAAATCTTTGAGAGCAGGCACCATATCCTCTTTCTTTTCAAAGAAATAGTTTTTATTAATGTAGTTTAATTTATTTAAATAAAATTTGCATGCAATAAAGCTGCACATATTTCAAGTGTACAGTTTGAGTTTTGACATGTATTTACACCCAATAACTACCACAGTCAAGATGCTGAACTTTCTTAAAATTTATTTTATTTATTTATTTTTGGCTGTGCTGATTCTTTGTTACTGCTCTGGCTTTTCTCTAGTTGTGGTGAGCGGGGGCTGCTCTCCAGCTGCAGTGTACAAGCTTCTTATTGCAGTGGCTTCTCTTGTTGCAGAGCACCAGCTCTAGGGTATGTGGGCTCTAGTAGTTGGCAGCTCACAGGCTTAGCTGCTCCGGGCCCTGAGGGATCCTCCCAGACCAGGGATTGAACCTGTGTCCACTACATTGACAGGTGGATTATTAACCACTGGGCCACCAGGGAACCCCAAGACACTGAACATTTCTAACACCTCCAAAATTTCTATGTGATCTTGTACCTTGTGCCTCACTGTGTGTCCCTTATGTTATGAAATCACTTATCTATTTCTATTATTATAAATAAATTTTCTTTTTATAGACTTTTATAAAAGTGTAAACATACAGTATATGCTCTTTATTGCCTGGATTTTTTCATTTAGTATAAAAATTTTGAGTCATTACCTCTTGATGCAAATATTAGTAGGTGGTACATTTTGACTGTTGAGTACTATTCCATTGAATGGTCATACCATATTTTGTTTATCTATTCACTCCTGATGGATATTTGGGTTATTTCCACTTTTAGAATATTACAAATGAAGCTGCTATGAACATCTGTAAACATGTTTTCTTATAGAATCAGGATATAGATAGTGGATTCACTGGCTTATAGATAGTGTTTGTTTAAATTTTTACAAATCTGCTAAACTGTTTTCCAAAGCATTTGTACAATTTGACATTCCCACCAACAGTTTATGAGGCGAGATCACCCCCAGCACTTGGTATTACAAGTGTTTTTAATTCTAATTCTTATGAAAAGTATTTAATTTATGTATATCACTGTTTACTTTTTTCTCATGATATGAACATTTTTTTCCATGTGCTTGTTATCCATGTATGTATCTTTTAGGACATGTCTGTCAAATCTTTTGCACATTTGTAAACTGGCACGTTGTTAGAGTTCTTTTTAAAGTCTGGATTCAAGTTCTTTGATATAACTTGCAAATTTTAGCTTCTTGTGGAATTTTAGGTCATTGAGAATTTGTTGTATTTTTCTGCTTCTTTGTGTTTTGGGGTATTTTGGATTCTACCGTAGGCATTCTGAAAGTTTTATTGTATAGACTCTGGGTTCTATTATATTCCTCTAAGAAACTTTGTTGATGTTTCCTTTTTTACCATCAAGTAATTTGGTATAACATAAGCTATAACTCTTTTCTTACTTTCTGTGGGCAGTCATCTAAATTTTAGTTCAATTCTTTAGGCCTTTGCTGTATTGCTTTAAATCTGTCCCATATATGCTTGGTTAAAGGGTCAACCTGAACCTTTTAAAAAAGTTTTCATGCATAGGATTAGGGATTTACCCCTCTGGGATTCTCTTTCCACCGTCCATCCAGTGTTGGCTGTTGTGCAAACTGTTTCCTTGGTTCTTCTTTCAAGAAAGATGGGGCTTCTCTTGTAGTTTTAGCTTCTTGAGTTTCAATAAACTCTGTTACTGCAGCCCAAGTCTGGGGCAAAACCATAGGAAAATGCAGAACTTACCCCATGCTTGTTGCCGCTCCACATTTCTATACTTTCCTCCATAATCTGCCGGCTTTTGTTTACTCTTCAGAATCTTCAGGTTTATTTATTTTTTTTTCTCAGAGTCTATAATTGTTAGAAGGGGGAAGATTGGTCTAAAAGGGAGTTATACCCCCATAACTGAAGGGAACTCCATCATATTCTGTTATCCTATCCCTTGCTCCATCTCTGTAAAGCCAGAGCAGGAGCTTAGAGATCAGGTCTCCATTTTTCTTTCTGCTTCTTCATGAATACACATAGCCAAGACAATTGAAAAGACGTACAGGATTCAAACAGAAGTTGGGAGGTTGGGGATGTGGTTAGGGGAGAGAGCAGAATTGTCAAATTTTCCTAAGTATTGCAGAATAGATATTTTGGTTCTTAAAGTCTCAATTAGTGGACTATGTCCATTTTTTCCTGCTTGTCTATAATACCTACCACTGTTGAACATCTACTATGTGCCAGATATTGTGCTTTACACATGTAATCTTTAATCCATATGTCTACAACAACTAAAGATTTTTTTTTCAACTGTCTCCTCACATTAGGGAATAGGTCTCAGGAAAGTTAAACGCACTGTGCCATAGTCACATAGTTCTAATGTGCTCATGCTTAGTCACTCAGTCATGTCTCACTCTTTGTGATCCCACCAACTGTAGCCCGTCAGGCTCCTCTGTCCGTGGGGATTCTGCAGGCAAGGATACTGGAGTGGATTGCCATGCTCTCCTCCAGGGGATCTTCCCAACCCAGGGATCAAACCCAGGTCTCCCTCATTGCACGCAGATTCTTCACAATCTGAGCCATCAAGGAAACCCAAGAATACTGGAGGGGTAGCCTATCTCTTTTCCAGGGGAACTTCCCGATCCAGGAATTGAACCAGGGTCTCTTGCATTGCAGGCAGATTCTTTACCAGCTGAGTTACCCAGGAGGCATTTGCAGCACAAATCCTCTTCTTTCTGTTACGAAGCCCCATCCCATTCCCCTCATCACCCTACTTTTCAAGCTTGGATTCAGTGTTAGTGTCTCTGCCTCTCCATAATATTTTAACATGGGCATCATTTTCTTTTGTTGACTTAGAGGGCTGTTGATTTCTCCCAGAGGAGTTACCATCTCTGCAACGTATGCCCAGATCTAAATAAAAATTGGGAACTGAAAAAAAGTCTGTATTTGAGTTACAAAAGGAAGGCCAGTCTCATTTCCCTTTTTTATCAAAAAGTGCGCTCCAGGTATTAGCTCAAATAAACCTTCAAAAAATGCTTGTTGAAATGAATTGAGTCCTTGGGAAAGTGTTTAGGAAGATCAAGTGAATCACTGAAATAACCCTGACAGTTCAAAATCATATACAACTTAAGATCTATTAGCTCCTTCAACTGTACTTTAACACATACATTGTAGCAACTTGAAACTCATTAGGAACTTGTTTTCTGACTTGTATAATCAATGGTTTGCTTTCCACTTACAAGATTTTTCTCCTTGCTCTGCTTCATGAAAGAAGAGATGAGAGCTAATGGATAAACATACACAAATCAGGGAAGTTTTATGCACTCTTAAGAAGCTTCTTAACATTTTTTAACATCTTTCAGAGTTAAAAACATAGGGGCTTAAGTCCGTGAGTTCTTTACATAATATTATCATTCTGGTTATTTCTGAAAAGGCTACAGATTTTTCTATGACTCATTCAGTGTTCACTTAACAAACATTTATAGAGCACCTGACTTGTGCCTGACACTGTTCCAAGCCCTGGAGCTAATGTAATGAAGAAAATAAAGAAAAATCCTGGCCCACCTGAGCTTACCTTCTAGTTGGGGGAAGAGATAATAAACTGTTGTTGTTGTTCAGTCACTAAGTCGTGTCCAACTCTTTGTGACCCCATGGACTGCAACACATCAGACTCCTCTTTCCTCGATTATCTCCTGGAGTTTGCTCAGATTCATGTCCATTGAGTAAGTGGAGCTATCCAACCATCTCATCCTCTGCTGCCCCCTTCTCCTTTGGCCTTCAGTCTTTCCCAGTATCAGGGTCTTTACCAATGAGTCAGCTCTTTGCATCAGGTGGCCAAAGTATAGGAGCTTCAGCTTCAGCATCAGTCCTTCCAATGAATATTCATGGTTGACTTCCTGAATACACTAAGACATTAATAAAATGACAGACCAAAAAAAGTGAAGTATATACTATGTCAATGGTGGTAAGGGCTATGGAGAAAACCAAATCAGAGAAAGGAGGTAGACAACGTTGTTTAATTAAACTAGTCAGAGAAGACATCACATGTAGATAATCTTTGAGTGGTGACCTGAAGGAGGAGATAAGGAGTCAGGCTCTGATGTATTGAGTATCAACTTTTCAGCTTGAGAGTGACAGTTTGTCATCTCTCTTACCTGACCAACGGTTTGAGGGCCTTCAGCAGAGAGATACTGAGAAGGGAGCTGCCTGGCATGTTCAAGACCCAGCAAGTAGGTCTGTGGGGCCAGCACATTGCAAGCATTGGCAGGTGGAAAGAGGTTAGCATATCATTCAGTTCAGTTCAGTCACTAAGTCGTGTCCAACTCTTTGAGACCCCACAGACTGCAGCACGCCAGGCTTCCCTATCCATCACCAACTTCCGAAGCTTGAGCAAACTCTTGTCCATTGAGTCGGTGATAAAATCCAACTATCTCATCCTCTGTCATCCCCTTCTCCTCCTGCCTTCAATCTTTCCCAGGATCAGGGTCTATTCCAATGAGTCAGTTCTTCACATCAGGTGACCAAAAATGAATATTCAGGACTGATTTCCTTTACGATTGACTGATTTGATCTCCTTGCAGTCCAAGAGACTCTTAAGAGTCTTCAACACCACAGTTCAAAAGCATCAATTCTTTGGTGCTCAGCTTTCTTTGTAGTCCAACTCTTTTGAAGAAAGTAGGGAAAACCACTAGACCATTCAGGTATGACCTAAATCAGATCCCTTACAATTATACAGTGAAAGTGACAAATAGATTCAAGGGATTAGATCTGGTAGAGTGCCTGAAGAACTATGGATGGAGGTTCATGACATTGTACAGGAGGCAGGGATCAAGACCATCCCCAAGAAAAAGAAAGGCAAAAAGACAAGATGATTGTCTGAGGAGGCCTTACAAATAGCTCAGAAAAGAAGAGAAGCTAAAGGCAAAGGAGAAAAGGAAAGATATACCCATTTGAATGCAGAGTTCCAAAGAATAGCAAGGAGAGATAAGAAAACCTTCCTCAGTGATCAGTGCAAAGAAATAGAGGAAGGCAATCAAATGGGAAAGACTAGAGGTCTCTTCAAGAAAATGAGAGATACCAAGGGAACATTTCATGCAAAGATGGGCACAGTAAAGGATAGAAATGGTATGGACCTAACAGAAGCAGAAGATATTAAGAAGAAGTGGCAAGAATACACAGAAGAACTATACAAAAAAGATCTTCATGATCCAGATAATCATGACGGTGTGATTACTCACCTAGAGCCAGACATCCTGGAATGCGAAGTCAAGTGGACCTTAGGAAGCATCACTATGAACAAAGCTAGTGGAGGTGATGGAATTCCAGTTGACATATCATATAAGGCACTTATTCTAGAAAGACATGGGGGTGCAGAGCTGATTTGAACAGAGGAGGGAGATGGTCTGACTTTTATTTGAGCAGGATTTCTCTGAATGGAATAGACTATAGGAGACCCAGATTGGGGAGGGGAGAGCATAACAAACAACAGTGGAGGCGGCTAAAATAATTCAGAGGCAGCCCATCTTGAGCAATATTTCACACAGTGCACATTGGGATGAAGCTGCATTCCACTCTCACTGACAGTTTTTTTTTAATTAATTTTTATTGGAGTACAGTTGCTTTACAACATTGAATTAGTTTCTACTGTGCAGCAAAGTGAATCAGATTGAGATTGACATCTACACACTACTACATATAAAGTAGATAACTAATAAGAGCCTACTGTATAGCATAGGGAACTCTTCTCAATACTCTGTAATGACCTATATGAGAAAAGAATCTAAAAAGAATGGATATATATATATATATATATATATATATATTATATATACATACACACACACACACATATATATGTGTGTGTGTGTGTATAATTGATTATCTTTGCTGTACAGCAGAAATATAACATTGTAAATCAACTTACTCCAATAAAAATTTTAAAAATTGTTCAGAGGCAGTATCCTGAAAGGTTGGACCAGGGTAGTGATAGGGGAAGAGGAAAGGAGTGGTCACACTCTGGATTTGTTTAGAAGGGAGAGCCAGAAGGAACTGCTGAGTGTAAGGAGAGCAAAAGAGAGGTCAGGAATGCATCCAAAACTGTGGCTAGAGCACCAGGACCAATGTAGTCATCAGTAACTCGGAGAGAGAAGGCCTTGAGAAGAGTACATTATGGAAAAATAAGAGAATAGTTTTAACCTGTAATGTGTGAAATGGCCATCAGACATCCAAATAGTTAGACACAATGATGCAGAGGTTAGGAGAGAGGTTGGCCTAGAGTTATGGTTGTGAGAGTTTTGAGAATATAGATGATGTTTACTACCATAAGGATGATTAAGATTGCTGCCAATTTCTGGAGTGCTATAAAATTAGGAGATCCAAGAGATGAGGAATGATAAGGACAATAGGCTGAGCAGGTGAGGACAGTGATACAGGTGGCAAACAAGGAGAGTGTCCTGAAACCCAAATTAAGAGAGTATTTCAAGCAAGTGAGCAATTAGCGAGTCAGATGCTCCTCACAGGTCAAATAAGGTGAGGAACAACAACACGGAGGTATCAGAGATCATGATCACATAAAAGCAGTTTAGTTAGAGTGAAGACTGGTTGCAAAATATTTTAGAGATAATTGAAAGAGAGGAACTGTTGCTGGTGAGTATAGAGAATGTTTTCCAGGAATTTTCCTCTAAAAGAAAGGCAGAGAAATAGAGGGTACCTGGAGGAAGCTGGATGGTCAAGAGATTTTTTTAAATTTAATAAGATGGGAGAAATTACAATATGGTTATATGCCCCTAGAAATGATCGAATGAAGAGAAAGAAATGATGGTGCAGTAGAAAGTGGGGAAAATTACTGCCAAATTCTAGGAGTGTATGCTCCTAGAAATGATAGAATAAAGAGAAAGAAACGATGGTGCAACAGCAAGTGGGGAAAGAAAGGGGATGGAATCTAGTGCACAAGTGAAAGAGTTGGCCTTGGATGCGAGTTCATCCTAGAGTAAAGAGGAGAGAGGAGGGAATGCTGAGTGTTTGGCAGAGATACAGGCACATGTGGAATTTTCATTCTAATTGCCAAAACTTTTAGTTGGTAAGAGGAAGATTAAAAACTTTAAAACTGTGTAGGCACGTAACATAAAGGCATAGTAAATATTAATAATTTTTAATTGGGAAAAATCAAAGCTGGAAGAGGTCAGCTTCTCAGGTCTTTCATTTTTCAAGATGATAAACCAAGACCAAGACATTAACAAGCTAGTTGTTGCTTGAATTGATTTCATCTCATAATCCTGTGCTTAGCTCATGATGTTGTGTTACTTTGTTACCTAAAAAGGTACCTACCATCTGCATTGGTAAACACAACATTTTAAATGGAGTATCTGTTTGTGAAAAAAATTTACATCAATAAGCAATACATACACCAAGTAAGCATATTGTATTAGGAAATCCTAAATTACAGTCTTTTATATTCTTTCACCCAGCCATCACAACAACCATGAGTTATGCATTATTGTTACCAATTTTGCAGATAAAATTAGCATCTCAAAGCAGTTAGCTAACTTGGCTAAGAATCCGCAGCCACAGGTAGCAGAATCAGATCTGAAATCCAGGTTTTGTGACTCGAAACCTATATATTCTCTAATATATTTTGTTATTTCTAGTAATGAGATCTCAAGTCATATTCCTGAGTTATCCAAAAGTTTCTATTATCTTTAATGTCTTCTATTAAAATAGGAAAATATATGTCAAATGGAGTTAAATGTGCTAACACTTGAGGGAGTCGTTTCAGTTGTCTGAAGATACAGCTTGTCCAGAACTCCCCTTTTCCCCATGATAAATGAGATGTGGAAACATGAAAGAGAACTGATGTTTAGAAGGCAACAAATGAAAATAACTTTTGGGGGATGGATTTAACTTAAAACTCAAACAAACACACTTAAAAGTTACTGATGCTTTATGGTATGGGAACATTTTTAATATTTCTTAGACCTTGAAGTCACTGGTGGAAAGAAAACCTGATATTTGAGAGATGTGGTATAAGAGATGACTCCAGAGTGTGTAGCTTGCAACCCAAGAAGCTGAAAAATCCAAATATTTCAGAATCAAAGTTTTTGCATTAGTTTTGTGCCTGATACTCACAATCCAACTAATGTGAGCAGAAGCTAGATTTCTCAGGACCGCTGAAGTAGAAAGTTGATTGGGTAGCATTACCCTACTTCCTCTCATTTAACCTTGAGACACATGCTATTTATCCCTGGGTCAGTTTATCTCAGTCTGGGTGCTAGACTGTTCCTTTGGATCTTTTGTAGAATTTTTGTGGTCTTCTGGGCCAGTCAGATATCTCTGTGATTGAAACTGAGGTTTTGCCATCTTATTGGTAGGAATGTATCTCCTACCTACTTTCTCATCTTAAACTTTTGGTAGCTTTTCACTGTGGTGAAATGTTTTTGTCAAGAAGTAATAACAATAATGACAGTTTATGGAGTATTTACCAGATGGTAGTCATTTTACAGAACACTTTAAAAATGTTTTAAAGTGTAAAAACCTTTTAAAGAAAAGGTTCATTTTATTCTACCAATGATCTTATATAAGTACTATTCAAATATGGTTGCTTGGTATGTGTTTTGGTTATGCACATTCTTCTTCATGTTCACTTTGATATCTGTATTTTTCTTGGAAGTCCAGAATTTATACCTTGGGATAGTATATGAACAGTGGAGAATCTGAGTTTAATGACTTACTACATCAGAAAATCTTTTTTTTCTTTTAGAATGTAATACACACATACATATACACACATACACATATATGTGCTATGGGTGCATGCTCAGTTATGCCCAATTCTTTGTGACCCCATGGATTGCAGCTCATCAAGCTCCTCTGACCATGGGATTTCCCAGGCAAGAATACTGGAGTGGGTTGCCATTTCTTTCTTCAGGGGATCTTCCAAACCCAAAGATCAAACCTGTGTCTCCTACTTTGGCAGGCGGATTCTTTACCACTGCTCCACTATATAAATACTTTAGTGTAACTCATTGTGATACCAGATTTATTAGTATTCAATAAGTATTTGTGAAACTGAACTTGATCTTGCATGTCTCCATCCAAATGATAATTGTGCTACATTTCCTACCCATTTCATTGTCTATGAAGTAAAGCCTATTCATACTGTATCTACCAAGTCTTATAGGCTACTGAAAACTCAACATATCCAAGAGAAATTCATCCTCTTTTGAACCATAGATGGTTCATGTCATCAACATCTGCCTAATCATGCAAGCCAGGAATTTTGAAGTCATCTTTTCTTTGCTCTCTTTCAATAATCCCTTTCCATCCATTTCTGTCAGGTTTGTCACTACTTCTCCATACCCTTGACCACTGCCTTATTTTAGTGCACCATATTTTTATCCAGGCTTCCACAGCATGCTCCTAAATGGCCTCCGTGACTTCTTTTTTCCCCTGTCATTCTACACCCTGTTACTAGAGTTATTTTTTTCTAAGATACAGTTTTCATCCTTTCCCTTTTGGAAATTTTGTCGAGTAAAGTGTGTATTAGTTGCTCAGTTGTGTCTGACTCTTTGCAACCCCATGGACTGTAGCCTGCCAGCCTCCTCTGTCCATGGAATTCTCCAGGCAAGAATACTCGAGTGGATAGCCATTCCCTTCTCCAGGGGGTCTTCCTGGTGCAGGGATTGAACTCGCATCTCCTGCATCGCAGACAAATTCTTTACTGTCTGAGCACCCAGGGAAGCCCAAAAGAAAGTGTTAGTCACTCTCTCAAGTATAAGATGGAGTCTAAATTCTTCAGCACAACAGTTCAGAAGTCTGTCTCTTTCAGTCCCATCTATGGCCTCTTTCTCCAGCACTTCCTTCAAGCTCACTGAAATTCTTAAGTCCCAGAAACATGCTATAAACATCTCTGCATCTATTCTTTTACTCACACTGTTTTCTCTGGCTGGTGAATTTCTTTTTTCCAGTCTTGGTTTAAACATTATTTGTTGTTCACTCGCTCGGTCATGTCCAACTCTTTGTGACCCCATGGACTGTAGCACACCAGGTTTCTCTGTCCTTCACCATTTCCCAGAGTTTGCTCAAACTCATGTCTGTTGAATCAGTGATGCCATCCAACCATCTCGTCTTCTGTTGTCCTCTTTTCCTCCTGCCCTCAATCTTTCCCAATGTCAGGGTCTTTTCAAATGAGTCGGCTCTTCCCATCAGGTAAAGTATTGGAGCTTCAGCATCGGTCCTTCCAATGAATACTCAGGACTGATTTCCTTTAGGATTGGCTGGTTTGATCTCCTTGCAATCCAAGGGACTCTCAAAAGTTGTCTCCAATACTACAGTTTAAAAGCATCAATTCTTCGGCGCTCACCCTTCTTCATGGTCCAACTCTCACATACATACACGACTACTGGAAAAATCAAAGCTTTGACCATACTGACCTTTGTTGGCAGAGTAATGTCTCTGCTTTTTAATATGCTGTCTAGGTTGTTATAGCTTTTCTTCCAAGGAGCAAGCGTCTTTTAATTTCATGGCTGCAGTCACTGTCCCCAGTGATTTTGAAGCCCAAGAAGATAAAGTCAACATTATTTACTTCTAAATAAAGTGTGGCACAAGTAATGGGTTACCTTCCAAAATTTGGAGATACAAAACTTTGGTTGCTGTCTCGGTGCTCAGCCTCTCTTGCTCTCTCATTTGCTTTCTCTGAGGGAAGCCAGCTGTCAGGTTGTGAGTTGCCCCATGGAGAGGCCCATGTAACTTGAAATTGAGCGTGGCTTCTGTCCATAAGGAAGTGAGACCTTGGGTCCAATAGCCTGTGAGGAACCAAATCCTATCAACAAGTATGTGAGGGAGCTTGGAAGAAGATATTTTCCCAGCAGTAGAAAAGCAATATATTCTCTTTGATATCATGGTATCACTATATCACACTGTCCTTTGAGAAAGATTTATTTGAGGTCTCCTTCCATGGGCTACCCAGGCACTACGCTAGGCAGTAATTCAAAAATCAAAAAGGACAGGTCTCTTCTTCTTCCTCTTCTCTCCAAAGCTGCTTCCTGTCTGCCTGCAGGCAAGCTCTGGTCTTCCCTGTCCTATACAAATAAAAATGAAAACCCTGAAAACTCTTGTCTCAACACTCATCTCTCTTCATCTACTTATCAGTTGCATGATGAGTCCTTAGAACAAAAAGACTGCTAGTGTGACGTGGACAGAATAATAAAGGGAATAATACATGAGGTGGAGCCAGAGGAGAAGGTTATTAAGACTCACCTAGAGCAATATAGGTCATGATGCAAAACTTGGTTTTACACTAAGTACTGTGAGAAGATAGCATCATTAGTGGTAACCAAATGGCAGTTTTATCTGTTAGGCATTAAAACTTTAGTGGCTAGACTAGTATATGACCTTGTCAATAGCTTTTTTAAGATCTGGGAAAAAATTCAGAAGGTTTCTAAAAATTTCAGAAATCTTTCAAAAAATTTTTAGAGAAGCTATATATAACAGGTGACATAGGTGTGATTTTATATGTTTGAAATGATATGGGGTGGGAGCCTCTAAACTTTAGAAACTAAGGAGGTCTCTAAATTGCTGTGGATCTGCTTTCAAATACCTAAAAAGAACAAAGTATCTCAGGGGACAAAAATGAATCAAAAAGTGAATAATATATATGTATATAAGTATCTGTGCATAATATCCTGTAGGTCTCTGAGATAGTAAAAATGTATGCATATACATAATATTGGATATTAAATATTATATATTAAATATATATTTCAGGCAGCTGTCATTTTTTTATTTGTATGTAAGATGCATGGAATCAAGACTTCAGCTACAATATATACCTCACTAATATATAATCCTGCCCCTTGAGTAAGGATCGAGTTTATTTTCAGTGTCGTAACAAGATATATCTGGCAGTTCTTAAAACTAGACCCAATAAATATTTACTTGATATTTTCCTTGACAAGTATCTGAGAATTTATTTTCTAGTTGACTAGCAGACTGGGCTACATTTTCCCTTTGTTAATTTTTGTATCATATTTATTACATACATATAAAAACATGCTCTTATGCACAAATACACACAAACATACATATAAACACACAATTATAAAGATCAGGCATCTCACATTGCCAAAGAAAATTGAAGTGAGTTTTTGCTTTTTCTTTATGTTCCAATATAACTTGGAACCTTGCCAGCCACATCAGAATTGGATACCATCTGTGAAATTAATTTGAAATTCACTAGGTTTAATTTGCTTGCCTCTAAATCAGCCATGGCATCCTTCCAAATTTATTTTTCCAAGTTTAGACTTTAATTTTATTCTGAGATCCTTCTCCTGAGTGTATTTTGGTCCCTTTCACTAGAGAACTCTCCATTTTAACCTTAACCGTTTATATTTCCTGTCTTCCCAGTAGTTGAGTTAGTAGTTTGTGTCTCAGACTAAGCCTTAGTAAAGTTAAGAAGGAACAATGTTCTTTAGTTCAATAATTCCCAAGTCATTAAAAATTTTAGTTTTTTTAGTTGCTGGTTTCTACAAATGTTCAGGCTTCCCCAGTGGCTCAGTGGTAAAGAATCTGCCTGCAATGCAGGCAATTTGGCTTTGATCCCTGGGTCAGGAAGATCCCCTGGAGAAGGAAATGGCAACCCACTCTAGTATCATTGCCTGGAAGATCCCATAGAGAGAGGAGCCTGGTGGGCTACAGTCCATAGGGTCACAAAGAGTCATACATAACTGAAGCGACTGAGCATGCACCCACTCTACAAATGTTTGGCTTGATTTGGAAGCTGTACATGGCAGGGAAGATAATGAAGGGTGAAAAAAAAAAATCAACACAGCCATTTTTAACCTTTTTACCCCAGGAAATCCTTTTCAGGTCTCAGGGAGTTCCTGTATAAAATTATTATTAAATCTATAGCTGTCAGTAAATTAGTTGAGTCAGTGAGTTGTAGATATAGCAAACCATTAATAATCCTCAACACTTTTTTGAGTGTAGAAATGTGTTTTTCTCCAGGTCAGTTTATTTGACCAACGCTTGAGGTATTCTTTTTGTACGGTTCTCCCTTCTCACATTCTAATACTAGTCAGTAGTGAGGGTGCAGTAAACATCAGTTCTTTTGGCTTTTAAATTCTTGCTTGATTTTTTTTTTTTAAACTTCATCCAAATAGGCTTGAAAGGCTTATCACTAATTTCTACCACTGAGTTGCTGAGGATCTATTGTACAAGGCAGATGACTTGTAGAGAGTAGTTTTACTCCCTGCTTAAAACTGAAAATATCTTTGTTGCCAAACTTTCTTAAAAAACTCTAGTAGGTAAGCTCAGTTTAGCTTTTTTGAAATTATTTTTTCTTTCTTTTTAATATTAAAAAAATTCATAAGGCAAAGATAATAAATGTCTGTTAAATAATTGACTTAAGCCAGAAGAGTTTAATTTGTTGAAAAGTAGGCTTGGTAGATTCAATAAAAACCCAAATAGATTTTTTAACATGTCATTCATATATGAAAATTGTTGACAAGCATTATTAATACATTGACTTATTGTACTAACAGTGAAACCTTTACAACTTCTGATACTACATATGTCCTCACATTTTACCCACTTGAACATAACATCCTGGCATTATTAGGTTTTTAACTTTTATGGGCAATACATTCTACCACTGAATAACTTGGCTCCTGCTCCTTTTCACTGGGAAAAATTATATCTCTATATTTCTATAGACATTGATTTTTTTAACAAAAGCATTGGCATTTCATTGTAGTGCCAAACTTTATGCATGTGTGTGTGTGTCTATTTCACTAGTGCAGTGAAATGACTCACAAGATTATAAATCTTCATCAGTAGACATAGACTGTAAACCAAAGACTAGAATTCTTCTCTTTCGCCTTATATACCTACCTTAGAAATTTAAGCACATTATATCATCAGACATGTTATTAAACCCAAACATTAATAATATATAAAATATAAAGGTATAGAAAACCAAATGAGAAAATCACCCAAAGCGTAAAAACTTCATAATGAAATTGAGTTAGAATTTACACAATTCATATTCTGTAACATTCACAATAGCAAAGTGGCAGGGGGTGGCTAGGCCATAAGATATGAAAATTCCTTCTTTAAGATAGAAATTTCTCATAAGTTGGTTGGTGACACATGATGGGAGATTAGGGGAAATAAGCTGACACTGTCAGTCTCCTGTTCTCTTTGCACTTTTGTGCAGTTAAGTGTTCACCAATTATCAGCAACCTCCTTTATCCCACATCAAAAACTGAAAATTGACTTGAGCAGATGAACTCACGATCCTACTGAACCCTCCCATTCAGGACTGACAGACCTATATCAAAATACCTAACAGGGCCATTCAGTCACTACTTAACCTCTGCAAGCACTAACACTGAGTGGCCCAGTAAGTTTAAAAGATACAGTGTTTTGTTTTTTTTCTTTCCAATTACAGACTCTGTTGTAGAACCCTTAACTACACGGAATCCTTCTGAGAAATACTATTTTACAATTGAACAATCCCACCTCTCCCTCCTTCCTTACTTTGACTAAGAAGTCAAAGATTCTTTTGTGCATCTACTGAAGATACACATCCTTTTCTGGTGATCTAGAGCTTGACCTATCAGCCAATGCATTTCTGTGGGTGGATACAAGTGTGGCCAATGTGGAGATGCACTACTCAGTTCTTCTTTCAAGATACAATTCCCAGCCCAGCTGCAAAGGGAGCGGTTAGCTGACAGTCTGCAGTGCCATGCTTCTTCCTCATGCACCGCAGTATTTGAGCCAGTCTTGCTGTTCTCAGGTCAATCCCTGGCCAGTGACGAAGCAGGCTGATGGAATGAGGTGCTAGCCATTTCTACCCAGTCACAAGTTCCTCCAACAAACAATCTTTGTTCCAGAGTTCTCCTTTGGACTAGCAGAGACTTGTGACATCTATATCACAGTTTAATGCCAACCGCCCCCATCTAACCCAGATTCCTTCCTTTTCCTTTTATAGGAGTTAGTCTCTAAAAAACTACTAACATTCCAAAGTCCATCTCAGCCTTTCCCTCCTAGAGGATCCAACGTAGCATAGTTGGTACCAGGAGTGGCTGAAAAAACAGGCATGTAAAATGGTGCTTTGGAAATGGACCACTCACTGACTGGCTGGTAATAAGGATCTTATCCCTCACAGATAACCACTAGTACAAAGTAGTGGCCTAATTGTTAAAATGTTTACCCATGGGGAGCAGGATGTTGAGCTGGGATGGGACCTGTCCTGACTAGGGCAATAGATCAGAGTTTGACATGTACCAAGAAATAATAAAGATTAAGGCAATGGAATTGGATGGTTATTACTATGTTGCATTGAATATCTTTGCTAACTTCTAAAGAAGCCTTCATCTTATGCAAAGAAAGCTGATTGTCGACTTCAAGATTTGATACAGTGGCTGAACTCCAAAGATGAGTGAATGTTTGAATGAGGCAGACCTGTTGTGTCAAAGTCAAAACAAGTTGGGAAATCCTAGGACCCTGGTTGGACTTTTGGCCTAAAGATTTGATTTGCCAGACTTATCTGGTCTTCTGACTTCGAAGAAGTTACCCACTCCTTCCCTTAAGAACTAGCAAGTCCTCCCCCAACTCCCACCAAACTAGAAGACTAGACAATAGGTTTTCCACAAAAGAAACAGCTTCTGCTGCTTTCCTGATTCCAGGTCCTTAATCATGGTTAAGTAGCAGCATAACTCAGCCAGAGATGAGCTGCATCTGATAAAGAAAAATAGAGCTGTACTCCCAAGGAGCCCTAAGACAAGCCATCATGGACAAGAAGGGGCTGGGGTGGACCTTTTCTTTCTTTTTTTTTTAAAAAAGTAAAACTAGGAACATTTAAAAGAAGAATTATGAACTTAATTATAAATAATGTTAATAATAAGAACATTCAAGGACAAAAGGCAGGAAAAGATAAAATAAAAAAAACTTTAAAAAATATTCACATTACAAACCCAAGGTGTACATGGCAATGGATCCACCCACTCCCGCTTAAAAGGTACTATAATCTGAAATATAAATATAATTGTTCTTGTCCCTTTCAAAGAAATTTTTTTCCTCAGTGCCCCCATTCAGTCATAGCTCTGAGTGTGTTCTGGAGACTAAGGGTGCTTGAACAAAGCAGTTCAAACATAAGATTGGTAATTGGAGAAGTTATTGACTCGGGGACACTTGTTAGGGGTACAGAATTTAACCTCATTACAACAGCCCCAGAAGATGGTGCAAACTTGTGGCTAGGATGGCTCCTACAGCCTAGATAAGGCAATGACTCATATAGAGTGAGGTTGAAATGCTTAACATTGCCTAGCAAAATACACTAGAGAAGGGAATTAAAAGGCTGAGTGAAGTAGACAAGCTGAAATGGGTATATCATTTGAGGCAAGAAGAATCAGCAGAGGACTATGTTCCATGGACAGGTCCCCAAATCATACTTTCACCTAGGTGGTCAGGAATTCACTGGTGAGAAGAATATTAACATCACTGTGGAGTCCAGTGTTGGCTGTCTTCTGTAAACCAGAGTTGAAGGCAGAAGAAGCTGTCATTGAAATTGGCTCACTAATAGCAATGCAGATATTTGAGATCCAATATAATGATGTCCAGCACCCCATTCCAGTACTCTTGCTTGGAAAATCCCATGGACGGAGGAGCCTGGTGGCTGCAGTCCGTGGGGTCACTGAGTTGGACACGACTGAGCGACTTCACTTTCACTTTTCACTTTCATGCATTGGAGAAGGAAATGGCAACCCACTCCAGTGTTCTTGCCTGGAGAATCCCAAGGGACAGGGGAGCCTGGTGGGCTGCCATTTATGGGGTCGCACAGAGTCGGATACAACTGAAGCAACTTAGCAGCAGCAGCAGTCTTACATTTAAGTTTTTAACCCATTTAGAGTTTAGTTTTATGTATGGCATTAGGGAGTGTTCTGATTTCATGCTTTTACATGTAGCTGTCCAGTTTTCCCAGTATCACTAATTGAAGAGAAAGTCTTTTCTCCATTGTATATTCTTGCCTCTTTTGTCATAGATTAGGTGACTGTGAAAAGTGAAAGTGAAAGTCGCTCAGTCGTGTCTAACTCTTTGGGACCCCATGGACTATACAAGTCCATGGAATTCTCCAGCCCAGAATACTGGAGTAGGTAACCTGTCCCTTCTCCAGGGGATCTTCCCAACCCAGGGATTGAACCCAGTGTGGATTTATCCCTGGGCTTTCTATCCTATTTCATTGATCTGTATTTCTGTTTTTGTGTCAATACCATACTGTCTTGATCACTGTAGTTTTGTAGTATAGTCTGAAGTCAGGGAGCCTGATTCCTCAAGCTCCATTTTTCTTTCTCAAGATTGCTTTGGCTATTTGGGGTCTTTGTGTTTCTATCCAACCTAGTGTCTGTCATCCAGTGTGAAGTAAGTTAGAAAGAGACAAAAAGATATCATATATTAACGCATATATGTGGAATCTAGAAAAATGTTACAGATGAACTTATTTGTAGGACAGGAATAGAGATACAGAGGTAGAGAAGAGATATGTGGACATGAGGGCCAGGGGACGGGGAGGTGAGATGTATTGGGAGATTGGGGTTGACATATATACATTACCACGTGCAAAACAGATAAACTAGTGGAAACCTGCTGTATAGCACAGGGAGCTCAGCTCTGTGCTCTGTGGTGACCTAGATTGGTGAGATGGGCGATGGGAATGAAAAGAAGGTCCAAGAGAGAAGCGATATATGTATACACATAGTGATTCACTTTGATGTACAGCAGAAACCAACACAACATTGTAAAGCAACCATACCTCAATTTTAAAAAAAAGAATATATTCATTTTATTGTAGGCAATAGGGAGTCATTAATTTTTAAGGTTTTTTTTCTTTTTTTTTTTTGTAGAAGATTAGCTTAGCAATAGTTTCTATAGAAAATTTGATAAAGTCCCATGTACACAATGGACTGAGGATGTTGAGTGCTCTTAGAAAGATAGTTTAGCCTTTTACGATTTGTTATTCCTCCCCCATCTCACCTCAGATATACTCATCCAAAACATTTGTTGAGGATTTCCCTAGTGGTCCAGTGATTAAGACTCCACACTTCTGCTGCAGAGGGCATGGGTTCGATCCCTGGTCTGTGAAGTTCTGCTTGCCACGTGGTGAGGCCAAAAAGAAGAAAGAAAAAAAAAAAAAAAAGAAAGCAAAAGCAAACCATGTGTCAAATCGAGGGCTTGGGAGAAGAGGAGTGAAGATGGAATTGTGTGCATGGACCTTTTCCATTTTGTCCCTGCTTGATTCAGAGCTAATTTTTTCTTACTTATAGTTTGCAATGGAGTGGCTGTTTCATCCCTTGTTCCAAAAGACTGGGAAAGTCGTTTCCATCAGTGCCTTTGTTGCTGCTCAGATCCACTACAACCAAATTGCATGTCTTGGGGAATTCATTAACAGTGAGCTTTTACCTGTATATTGTAAGTACTGCATTGCCTGCAAAGGACTCTTGAGTTCCTTGGAGAATCATGTTAGTATTTATTTTTTTGCAGCTCTTTTAGAACCTCTTCAAAGTGTTTGACTTCCAACAGACTGGAAATATTTTCTAACAGGAAAAGTAGTGCAATTGTTATTAGACACAGAACAGTGAACATTTGTAGTAATCAAGATAATCAAAGCAAATAAGGTCTTTTAATACAAAATTTTGCTTCCATGATCAGGATAATGGAGTTAATCCTGTTGTTTGCTTGCAATAATAAATATTTGTGGAATTAATATATGAGTCATATAATTTGTATTAGAAAACAGTAACACAGTTTGCCTTAATTGAGGCCGAGAGGGAGAAATTACACTTCGCTCTGCAAACTCTCTTGTGTCTCTTAGTGAAATCTTGTTATCAAACAATGTGTAAATATAGGCCTAGAGGTGACTTCATAGGTTGGTATTACTTGCTTTTTTCCTAAATCTAGGTAGTTAAGAGTCAGGAATTGCCTTCCAGTTTCCAGTGCGTTTCTCCTGGGAGTAAGGCCAACTTAGTACTTGCCTAAGAGCTCCCTCCACTGGAGGCTGAGATTTAAAACTTTCTGCCTAGTGTTTGCCTTCCTTCAAGACAGTCCCCTTCCTGCATAACACCTAGTGCTGGCAGATTAACGCAACACAACACTGAGTAATGTCACTCAGGAAAGCGGCACGTAAGCCCATTTATCAATCCAAGGAGGCTGAACTGGAGAGAACAAGAAAAACTCTTACAGCTCATCCTGTCATTCTCAAGTCACATGGCTGCACAGAATATGTTCTTGGAAGCCTAGAGCATAAACTGACTGTAATCACATACCTTCAAGGTCTTGGCCCGGTTTTTCATCAAATGCACTTTTTCATGAATTATTGCTTTCGAGGAAAGTTAGAGGTTTACATCCCCAAAGCTCTATCTCAGGGTCACTCTATTTTCTTTAAGAAAGTTGACAGATTTGGCTGTATTTCTGAAAGAATGAAAACTTACTATATTTAATGTTGTTTTAGGGCATTTGGGTTAATCAAAGAGTCTGGTTAATCCTGAGTGACTGCTTTTGTCATACTTGGATTGCTTATTTTCAATGGATTGGAATAAAATAAGACCAGGTAATTAACACAAACTATATAGGTCATGTTCAACCATTCTTAGGAGGTCTAGGGTTCACCATTATGAATATTCATTACTAGCTGTGTAACCTCTGTTAACTTACATAAGCATTTTGAAAATGTTTCTTTGTCTAAAAATGGAGAAATTTAACACATTACTTACCTCTTGTACCAAACAATAAATTAAATAATGAATGTGAAGTGCTTTGTAAGCCATGAAACCTTTTATAGGAGGTATGACTATGAGGTAGATGTTTTCAGAGTGACTGACTGAACTTTGTAATAAAATGCGTGAATGAATATCATGTGTAGAATTAATATCCTTTCTGTAGAAACACACTCCATGCCATAGAATGTACAAGTGCTGGTTAGTAAAGAGAGGTGGTTAGCCAAATAATATTTGGCCCAATAGAAAGTATTATCTTTTCACAGAATAGAAACACATTAATGATTTTTTTTTTCAACTGATGCTATATTTCTGAACTCAGTTCTTTTCCATTTGAAAGGAAAGAGAAAAGGTGGAATTTCACCTTGCAGAGTTTGTTGTGGTTTGCTCTTTTAAGTGAGCAAATGTTTCTAACCTATCATAGTTTAATAGGGTCTGTGAAATTTGAGTGTCTTTGCATAAATTACACTGTCAGAGTCAACATAAACCAATTAATCCATACAGTCCTTCAAAAATAAATTGGATCCCAGGGCTGCATATGTGTATGTACCCATTTAAATTATCTACTTCCTAACACATTTCTCCTTCCCCCATGTCACAAACCCAATCACATCAGTAGGAGCTCAATAAATCTTGGTTGAAGGTAGTCATTATGCTTACATATCATAGAAATATCAGGCTCCCTGGAAGAAGATTACAATTAATATTAGAATTTTTCAAACATTGAAAAAATCAGAGGCACCTAGCATGTGAGCTACTGAAGTATCCTTCAGGTGTTTTTTCTATAGGGTGAATACTTCTTAACTGGAAATCAGTATATAATTTGCTCAATAAATGCTTGCTGATGGCTCTGATGTTGTATTATTTCAGAATTTATTTCATTTCCTATGACCAAATAAGGTGAGAACCAAACAGTCTCTCTTCAGAGGTTCCAATTTCACTATATTTATGTATTTTTGAGAGTTGCTTCTCATTACCCCCATCTTTTCCTCCTTTCCTTGTCTTTCCTGGTAGAGTGATGGGCTTCCCTTTCAGTGTTAAAATAATTCTTTGTAAATTCCGCAACACATCAAATCTTTCTCTTTTTACTTCTTTTTCAAGGAGACTCTGACTCCTTGGAGGTATTGTTTATGTTTTTACTGCCGAGGGTAGGGCCCCTGTCCCCACCTTGCTGTTGTTTTTCAGTCGCTCAGTCATATCCGACTACGGACTGCGGCACGCCACGCTTCCCTGTCCTTCGCCATCTCCCGGAGCTTGCTCAGACTCATGTCCATATGTCATCGTTGTATAACGAGAGAGTAACAAAAGAAAATATTTTGATTCTCGCACTGCCTTGTTAAAATCCTTGAAATGTGACAAGGTAGTATCCTTGAGAAAATATTCTTAAGATAGGGGCAACCACTCACTTGATTTAATACTTTGCCTATAAAATCTAACTAGAAAAATCTGTACTTCCCCAGGGGATAAAAGTAAACGATAATTTGGTTGTTGTTCTTTAGGGCTGGAACATTTGAAGTGAGCAGCTGGGATGATAACCTCCTTGCACTTTGTTCATACATAAGGAAAAGTGAAAATTCTGAAAAGACATCTGTATTGTAAATCAAAATACACTGCTGAAATCAATGTAGAGTTGACATTCTGCTTGCAAATATTCTTTTGAGATTGGTTCTTGTAAATCTCTTTCCCATCTGGTTTTTATGTCTGCTCTGGGACTTGTATGCACATAGTTGTCTAGGATCTGCTCAGAATGTTGAAATAAAGTACGTGGTTTTTAATAAAAAGTTAGCCGAGAGGGGAAGACACTGTCTTGGTCATGTCTAAACTGCTTGTATATCTTGTGGTTTGGCTTAACTTTTAGAAACTTTGGCACATCTTTTCTTAGAAAAAGAAAACTTATTTGAAGTCATGAAATAATCCTACCCTACAACTTATATCTTTATAAAGAACACTTACCAGAAGGATAATTTCTATTTTTAAACACAGGAAGAGGGAACAGCAGAGAAGAGTTGGTGATTGCAATTTCCTCTCTTAGCATAATCGGACTATTTCCATTAAATTAATGATGGTGAAGAATAATTGTTTATATAAAAGTTTCTTTTGTTATTGAAAGTTAGCTAATTTGAGAATGTCTTCTACTTCCTAGAAGATAAATGCAGTGCTGACAAAGGAAAACAAATCAATCTAACATGTGTCATGATTTTTAAAAGCCCATAATTATAAAGTAACATCTGGAATTAATATTCCTCCTTGAGTTTTATGAAGGAATGGCATTGCGAATGGGCTCTTCCATGTGAGAACATAATCACCATTGTCATCACAGAATGTTTACTCAACTCCAGTCCCCAATTACAGGTTGATGGTTAATCTTTATGCAGCAACCCATCTAGGATTCATACAAAGAAAAAGAGACATCATCCTACTCCTCAGAAGTATTCAGTCGTGTATGTGTCGGGGCATCCCAGAGGTCACCCAAATCTCATAGCAACAGCAAGTCTGTCATGTATCAGGGCCTTAGATTTATTTTTCAACCAAAATGGGTAAACCATTTGCAAAATGGAATATTTAAAAATTCTCTACTGATCCTTCATTTACCGTTAGTGACTTCACAATTATCTTAAAAACAGAATGGCTTTCATGCCTTGACATCTGAATTTAGAGTTCTCTTTTCTTTCTTTAGTGTAGATCAGTTGTTTTCAAACCATCATATCAATCTTGATCATTGTTTTTGTTGTGCATGTCCTACTCTTTGTGACCCCATGGACTGTAGCCTGCCAGGCTCCTCTGTCCATGGGATTTCCTCAGCAAGAATACTGGAGTGGGTTGCCATTTACTTCTCCAGGGGATCTTCCTTGCCCAAGGATGGAACCCACGTCTCCTGCATTAGCAGGCAGATTCTTTACCACTGAGCCACCAGGGAAGCAATAAAGAGATTATTCAATGGCAGTTTTGTCTACATATCCTTTTTTACTTGTTGACTTAAGATTCTCACTGTAATTCCCCATATTACACTTTCCCATGCATCTATATTCTAGAAGCAGTTTAACAGGATATGTGCTCTGTGTTGGTCTTTAGGAGGGATTTTATGGCTGGTATCCCATGTGAGACATGTTCCTATGTCACCTCACAATCCACTGTCTTTACTTACCACCTGTGCATGACAAATATTAGCTTCTCCTGAGCTCAGGAGTAAGCCCAGCCCGCAGCGGGCACTTCCTTCCTAAGCCTAAAGACAACAGTGTCACCACACACATCGTATTCCTTACAGTACGGTTGCAAAAGTGACAGTTATACTGAGACCCTACAAAGCACACCTGTTAGATTAGAAATGCTTACAATCAGGACTCTCCAACATCACACAGAGTCAAAGTGAATGACAAGGTGGGGCTTTCACTCCTAATTTTTAACCACTTCATCCAGATGTCTTGTGAAGTAAATATATTTCCTTGTGGCTACTGTTGTGTTCTTTTTTTTTTAATTTTTTTATTGGAGTATAATTGCTTTATAATGTTTTGTTAGTTTCTGCTGTACCACAAAGTGAATCAGCTATATATATATATATATACACATATATCCCCTCACTCTTGGACCTCCCTCCCACTCCACTAACCATCCCACTCCTCTTGGTCATCACAGAGCAGAGTTGAGCTCCCTGTACTATACAGCAGGCTCCCACTAGCTACCTGTTTTAAACAGGGTGGTGTATTTATGTCAAACCTAATCTCCCAGTTCCTCCCACCCTCATCCTCCCCACCAGGCCACATATCCATTCTGTATGTCTGCATCTCTATTCCTGCCCTGCAAACAGACTCATCTGTACCATCTTTCTAGACTCCAAACATGCGTGTCAACATACAATATTTGTTTTTCTCTTTCTGACCTACTTCACTCTGTATGACAGTCTCTGGGTCCATCCACATCTCTACAAATGGCACAGTTTCATTCGTTTTTATGGCTGAGTAATATTCCATTGTATATGCATACCACATCGTCTTTATCCATTCATCTGTTGATGGACGTTTAGGTTGCTTCCATGTCTTGGCTGTTGTAAATGGTGCTGCAATGAACACTGGGATACATGTCCTTTTGAATTATGATTTCTCAGGGTATATGTCCAGTAATTAGATTGCTGGGTCATATGGTAGTTTTGTACTACTGCATTCTAATTCCTCCTTATTCATTTGTTAGTCTGTCTTTAACTGTGGACTTTACTCACCTTGCTGTCTTCTATGATTCCATCCACTATTTCACATGGCACTTTCTTTACCTTTTTCTTATCTGTCATTAGAGCCACCTGCTCATTGCCCAGTAATCTCTAAATATGGTAAACCTTCTCTGAAATAGAGAAGCTTCTTGTTAACTACTCATATCACCATTGCTTGATATAGTGAGGTTGCTCATGGATCTGTGCTGTAATTGAGATATGATTGAAAGGTTGTGTGTGCATATGTGTGGTGTCAGTGTGCAGTATGCAGTAGTGTGTCTCTATTTTCTTAATTAATGATGTTGTAGAACAGACTCTGCCTGTTTGTCTCAGGAGTTGTGTGGGATGGAGTTTGCACAAACAGGTCACTTTAATGCCAGACACTTTCTCTTTCTATTATGCCATGACATACCCCCATTATGATGGCTATAAAGACAATAAAAGCTAACTTAATATAGATCAAGTCACTTCTGAAGTGGTCCCTGTCCAAAGTAATTGAAACCTCTTGGCCCATTGGGAAGAACCATCAGATAATATAAATGGTGTCAGTGGTTTACCACTCTTCAGAAACTGATTTATTTAAATGCATGTTATAGAACAGAAATATATCCTCATAGTAAGTTGATATAAAGACCTGTTTGTAAACTTGATCCTTCTTTGTTCCTCCACACTTGAATAAATAGGTAAATATTTTGCCCCACTGGGCCTCAAACATCTGGGCAAATGTGCAGATTGGTGAGAGGCACTAAAAGGTAAGCAATAGGGTAGTTCTTCTGTTCAACACTCAGCTTCAAAGGATGGAGATCAGCCTCCAGTGAATGGTCCAGCTATCACAATATTTATTTTGGGCCACGCAGAATAATGGTGTGGAAAGGAGCAAAAGGGAGAATTTGTGAGTGTCTCATCAGACATATAGACAAACACCAAGAAAAACCACACAAGTACGGAGCACATTTTTTACACAAACTTGTTTCAGCAAATGTCACTGCTTCTATCAAAATTCTATTGGTGAAGATGCGATGGACATTTTTTCCTCCTAGATTGATCTGTATATCAAAAAAGCAGAGCCCAGACAATCTCTGTAATAACTTCTGTAGAGGCTCATTTGTCTCATGTCATGGAGCATGGTTTCTGTGAGAGAAATAGAGATGAGGAAAGGAGAGGAGAAGAAATCCTGTGATGTTCTCCAGCATCACGGCCTATTGGGATGCTTTAGGACTTTCTTTCTGTGTGAAGGCTTTTAAGCCCTTAGTGAAATACATGTTAAGTGCTAAGGACAGACACTCAAAATATGAAAAATGGAAATTCTAAGAAGTCTGAATCCAAGCTGTGATGTGTCTCCACACATGTGTGCATATGAATGACAGTGTGTGCGCATATAGTTACTGCCCTATGGATTTTAAAGTTCTTAATATTAAAGGGAAATAATTTTATTCACAAATTTATTTATAAAATTTACATATACAAATATACTTTGTAGGTTTAGTAAATGCAATCAGTTGGCTTTTTTAGGGCTTTAAGAATAATATTGAGAATTTTTATCTTCATAAGAGACATATAGCATCTTTCAAGTGTTAAGTAAGGCTGTAAAATAATCAGTTATTTATTTTAATGCCATACCTTGGCTGCAGAGTAGAAAATAGATTGGAAAAGGATAAATGTAAGTGAAGTAGAAGTGTGAGGAAGCTCTTTGGTGGGTGGCTTGCTTGACCTTGGCCAGTGGAATTGGCAATTTTGAAAAGTGAAGGGTTGTGAGATGTAGTTAAGAGGTGGAATGTACAGGACTTTGGTTGTGGGGGTAGGAGACAAGAAGGTGCCAAGCATAGTTCCACATTTCAGCGTAAGCAACTGGATGAATGGTGCTGAATATTGGAGGAAAATTGCATTTGAAATTTGGGAGGTGTTTAGAAAGAAAGGTTCTGACTGGCGTACATTCAATTTATAATACTGGTGAGATGGTCAAGTGGAGATTTAAAAGAAGTTGGTTGCATTTGTCTAGAAGAAGGCCTTGCAAGGAAACACAAAGTTTAAATGGTATTTGAAGTCACGAGAATGGAAAATATGATCAATGAAAGTGAAGTAAAACACAAGAAGTGATCAAGGGCTTCCCAGTGGCCCAGTGGTAAAGAATCAGTCTGAAAATACAGGAGACACAGGAGAGTTGGGTTTAATCCCTGGGTCAGGAAGATCCCCTGGAGGAGGAAATGGTAACCCACTCCAGTATTTCTTGCCTGAAAAATCCCATGGACAGAGGAGTTTGGCAGGCTGCAGTCCATAGGGTTGCAAAGAACAACTGAGCATGCACGTAAGAAGTGATTGGGCTTCCGTGGTAGCTCAGATGGTAAAGAATCTGCCTGCAATGCTGGAGACCTGGGTTCAATCCCTGGGTTGGGAAGATCCCCTAGAGAAGGGAATGGCAACCCACTCTAGTATTCTTGCCTGGAGAATCCCATGGACAGAGGAGCCTGGTGGGCTACAGTCCATGGGATCACAAAGAGTCGGACACAACTGAGTGACTAACACACACAAGAAGTGATCAGAAATGAGAGAGAAGACACAAAGAGAGCCAAGACCAATGAAGACGTACTGAATGTCAATGTTTAAAAGATCGATTGAGTGTGAGAGGTTTCCAAAAGAAACTGAAATGGAGTGGCTGGAAAGGCAGGAGGAAAATCAGAAGGGCTTATAATTGTGGAATCGAAAGGAGAAGAATATTTCTAGCAGGAAGAAGCTGATGATAAATGGCCTGAGATAAGGACTGGAGAACGTATGTTGGGTTTAGGAACACAGAGGAAGGTCATTTATGAGCTAATAAGCAAGAGCAAGTTGAATGATGGGAACAGATGCCAGGATGGAACCACCTGATAGGAAATATGAAGTGTGGACATGAAGACTGCTTGCAAAGACATTCTTTTGATAAAAGTTGTTAGAAGGAAAGAGGGTTCAGCAGCTTAAGCAGCCTGGATGACCCAAGGAGCCTTTTACTATTGCTGTGCTGTTTATTGTTTGTTTGCTTTTAATGGGAGAGATGGTAACACCTCTGAGTGTTTAGAGCAAGTGTCCAGGAGGTAATGAGAATTTGAGGATATTACCAAAGAGTGGAGAAAGCCCAGAAACAGCTGGATACAGAGGCAGAACAAAAAGTTCCAAGGCAACACACACACACACACACACACACACACACACACATAATTTCTAAGAAAGGAGTATCAGGTGAGAAGCGTTCTGAAGGACACACTTTTCATAGCCATAGTTATCAAATGTGCCAGGGCCACACTAATTTACTTATTTAAATCAGCTCAACCCGTGTAGCACATTAGAATGGAAGTTCTATTTGGCCAGGATTTTTATACACTCTGTTATTTGTTGTTTCTGGTGCCTAGAACTATGCTTGGCACATAGTACGTCCTCCATGAATATTTGTTGAATAACTGAGTGAGTTAGGTTTGGTTGTTCCAACTGTGTAGGCGAAGAGACTGAGTACTAAAGAGGTTAACTAACTTGCCCAGCCACAAAGGCAACAAGTAAGAACATCTGTATTTGTACCTAATCTAGGATTTTGACTAACATATGAAGTTGTCTCTCTTTTAAAATCGTATTAGATGAAGCAGAATTTTTTTTTTCTAGAATTCTTGTGTTTTCACACGCTACCTCTGTAATGTCAAAAGATTTTCAGATATTAGAATCAGATTTATCAGAGTTTTAAGAAAGTATTGACGGTAGTGTTTGTCCAACATTAGTTTGATTATCTATGAAGGGAAGGTGTTACCAAGCCATCCAGGCCCTTATTCCAAAAGCAACCAGCAAGTATAAACCCTGCCTCTTTTCCCTTCAAACCATGGACCATGCTACATTCAGGCATCCCATGTGCTTAGCTGTGGATATACTTTCTCCTCTCAAAGTCCAGGCATTCTAGATACCTTTGCCTACATCTGTTTACTTGTACCCGTAATAATCATTGTCTTTATTTTTCCTTTTCTCTTTCCACCTCTTCCCCAACTCCTATATCCCAGATTACATCCAATTTTTCAAAGAAGCTAACATCTTATAAAATTGTAAGCTCTTGGGACCCCAGAAAACCAGAGATTCTATCACACTGAGCAACAGACTTGATCATTCCCTACACTTAAAATGTGAGCTTTGAGAGGCAGAATCAAAGCAGTTCTTGATACATGCAGATAGCCATGTCAGCAGAGGACAAAAAAGAGAGGAAAGTAATTCAAAGTACAAAGAAGACGGTCAATGAAATGTGAGAACTCCTGATAAAACAAGAAGAAAAATGTTTCCTTTAAACATGCTGGGCTTATTTTTACTGAGGAAAGTTTGGAATTCTAAATATTATTTACAGTTTATATGATTATGTGAAGATTAATTCTACAGCAAACTGTGTTAATTCTCATTCTAAAATGGGGGTTCAGTTCTCAAACAGTTGTTTTTCATTTTGATAAAGGTGCATCAGAGACTTCTTCAGGCATTACATGCAGAAATCTTTGGCAGGTTTCTCTCCAACTGACTCCTGAAGTCAAGATACTTAGGATAGTGTCGTGGACCGTGTAAACAGTAACCTTACAAAATTCTGCATGACAGAGTCTTATTTCTACCTGGATGTACAATGGGCCTCTACAGACTTTCTTAATCCTCTGTTTCTGAGGTAGTAAAAATGGACTCTGCTTATTTCTCCCTGTTGTCTTAACTCTGTGTTTTTAAAACCTCTTACAATGGCCATACCTCCCACTCCCAGGAATTACTATTGTGATGCTCACCTAATAAAGTTTTACAAATGAAAGGTCTCAGATAATCTGGAAAGGAGAAAAAACTGCTTCCTTCCTCCCATCTTAGCTTTACTGAAATATAATTGACAAGTAAAAATTATATATATTTAAGGCATACAATGTGATGATATGTAATACATACGCATTGTGAACTAATTACCACAGTCAAGTTAATTAACACATCTATCACCTCATAGTTATTCTTTTTCTCCCCAGTGGTGAGAAACTCAAGAGCTACTCTTCCAGCAAATTTTAAGTATACAGTAAAGTACTGTTCATTGTAGTCACCATGCTCTATATTAGGTCCTCAGAAATTATTCATCTTATAATTGAAAGTTTGTACCATTTCACCCCAAAATGCTTACTCTTAAAAAGTAATTTCTTCATAGTTGCCAGACTAGACCTTACAAATTTTACAGTTTTTGTGCTCCTGTGATTCAATCTTTGATCACCAAATTATCTGAAAGAAGATTCAGTTGCATTTCTAATTCAGAGATTTCAAGATGATTAAATCCCTAGAGCTGTATGAAATTCTATTATATGGCTTCTTATCCCTAGTTTCCAATATGATCCAATGGCTGTGTGTGTGTGTGTGTGTGTGTGTGTGTGTGTTGATTGTGAAGTAGATCATCTTTAAGAGGAAACACAAGGCTACTGGTTTTTTATGGCATATTTGCCTAAGCTGGTGTAAATTCACCCCTGAATAATTTGGCTGATGAGAGAAGAAAAACAACACGTTTCTTCAAGTGAACAGACATCCATGCATAGATCCCTTGTTGAGGCAAGGTCGTGGTAGGATGTAATATGCACACCTCTGCAGGGAAATATACCTATTTCACCATGAAAACTCGGTGTATGAAATCCCCTAAGACATAGGACACTAGGGAGAAACAGAAGGGAATCAGGAGATTTGATGTCAGAGCCTTGGAGGTGTTAGGATTACACGTCTAAAATAGCGGACTATACAATTTTCAGGAAAAGTTTTGTGATTATGACAGACTCAAATATAAAATTTTGGAGATGGGCAATACTGACTCCTATGGGGTATATGGACACAGTTGGAGAATGTTTTCTGCCTGCCAGAGAAAAATTGTATCTTCATTTAAAGTCGAAAGAACACCTAGGTTCCTACCTGACTAGATTCTAGAGAGGTCAGTTCAAATATCAAAACAACACATATTTCCCTTGCTTTCAAATTTTCCCAACATAATCGGTAGCCAGACAAAATATTAGTTCTTTTTTAGCCAGAGACAGTAGCATAAAAAAGAGATATGGGTGTTTCTGTTATAATGCCGATGTTTGCACTATTGGAAAACCTTCCATTCTGCAAAATTGAACACTAAAAATAACAAGGCCCATGAGGAAAATAAAACAAGGGAAGACCACTTAAAACTTGGAATTCGAAGAGCAGAGCACTAAAAAAATAAAATTACCATCCTACACACACAACCCCCACTCACCCACCCACTCACCCTGGTATCATTAACACACTAATAGCATTTGCACCTGCCTTCAAAGTGAGTTGGTTATTGTTAGTCCTAAGTCCTGGAGCTCCTACTTGTTTGTTCCTTTGAGATGTTGGTTTTCCAAAATGAATCATTTTTCTCAAAACTAAAAATTGATCTACTGTTTAGACTTTTTCATTAATCCATTGTTTTAATACAGAGATTGATATCTTTACAGTTTCTTGATCTGAATTGACAGCTTCACCAGTGAGTTTAACATAGTTACACACCTAGAGATGATCTGTTTTTTCTTCTTTTTTTAAAAAAATTGTTTTTAATTTTGGGGAAATTGCTTTATAATGCTGTGTTGTTTTCTGCCATACAACAACATGAATCAGCCATAATTATAAATATATTTCCTCTCTCTTGAGTCTCCCTCCCCTCCCCCATCCCACCTCTCTTGGTCATCACCATAGAGATGTCCTTGAGGCACCAAAGGAAAAGCCTTCTGTAGACTTTTAAGCTTTTTTTCCTGAAGATCTTCCTGTGTTGCTGTGATTTTTCTTTAATTGTGACAAAACTTGCTTGGGATAACCTTAAAACATTAAGCTACTGGCAGCCTGCATAAGAACCAAGATTACTTCTGATGTTTTAAGAACATCTTTCTCTTTACGAGTCATCCATGGAATAACTTACATCAAAGAATTGGCTGTTTTACAAAAACAAATCCTCCTAATTCATGTGCTGTGTAAGGTTCCTACATCATGTCGTGAATGCCAGATTAGTCTCTATAAACCTCTGTCTCCTTGGCTCTATTCTGAACCTGATTCATCATTAATCCATGCCAGAGTTTTACAATAATAATACAGTAAACAAGATTTTGCGTGTTGACTAGCAGTGTAGAGTTGCTATGCCTGGTGGAGGTGGACTTTAAGAAAGGATGAGGTAATATCTTGGAAAAGAAGAAAGAAACAAAACCACCTCTGTAAGTAGTTCTAGTTTTAACTGTGATGGTATATTTGACACCAAATAATAACACTGTTTCTTTTCTAGCTAGACATTTCATCCTTTCTTCTTTCCCTCTTTCTTTCCTTCATTTTTTAATCTAATGTTTTCTTTTACCTGTGCCATTTTTTTTCTGTATGTACTACACATCAAGTATCTACCATGTGGGAGGAACACTGCTGAAATAATGGCAAAAACAGAGTTTAAAGTATTGTGGGAAGATGTACATTAAACACGTAATCACACAAGCAAACTAACAGGTGATAAGTATTACCAAGAAGAGGCTCTATACGTGACTGTCAGAGGAGGAATAAGTCTTAGATATGTCATCTAGGCTTCCCTGAGGAAATCAACTCAGAAAAATGAGTGGGGTTAATGAGGCTAAAGAATTTCCAAGGTGGCGCTAGTGGTAAAGAACTCATCTGCCAATACAGGAGACATGAAAGACACAGGTTCGATCCCTCGGTTGGGAAGATCCCCAGGGGCGGGGATGGCAACCCACTCCAGTATTCTTGCCTGGGGAATCCCGTGGACAGAGGAGCCTGGTGGGCTATGGTCCATAGTGTCGCAAAGAGTCAAATATGACAGAAGCGACTTAGCACGCACACACTGAGTCTGAAACAGGAGAGAAGGACGTTCCTACCAGAGGGAACTTGTGTGCAATGACCTTGCAGCCCTGGTAAGAACAGTGCTTATGAGGAACTGAATGAGGGCCAGTGGGGTTGGATGACAGAGCACTTGGCGAGGACTCAGGGTAGAGATGAATACTGTGGAGCCTGGCTACCCTGGGGTGAGATAAGGATCTTCATCTTTAACCCCAGAGAAACAGGATTCACTGAAATGTTTCAAACCATGAAATGTATGATGTGATCAGATTTTCATTTTGAAAATATGTCTCTGATTATAACACAATCAGACCAATATATCATTTTTGTGCTTGCTGCAATTTTGCATCTTCAAAATATCTCTGTAAGGAAAGAGCAACCCTGATGTTGACATCCTTAATTTCATTTTGCAGATAGAGAGACTGAGGCACAAAGAAGGAGCCATCCTTTGCCTCATTAGGCCTGCTTTGCTCTTCACATTTTTTCTGTCATGTGGGATGACAGAATAGCTGTGAAGCAAAGCATATATGTATACTCATTTGACATTTCTTTGAACAGAGGTCCCTGAGTCCCTCATTTTCCCTACTTTCAATCCAGTAAACGGCTTTTACTCCTGCCTGAGCTCTCATTTACAAACTACTTCTGTTTCTGTTTAACTGGAGGTGTTTATAGGTTTTTCTGTCACATTAAACACACATCTTTAGGAATCTATCACCAAAAAGGGAAGTTTGAAAGACCACTAGAATTAGCAAAAGTGAAAAAGAAGTTAGAGTTTTGGCAGTAAGTTATCTACCTGAGGCCACATTGGCCCATTCCCTTGGCAGCCATGCTTATTATGAAAAGTTTTCATAAATAATTCAAGCCTCCCACTTACACTCTCCATAATCCCTCTTAGGGAGACAACACAGTATTTGTTTGTTTGTTTGTTGTCTATTTTTCATTTTGTTTTGTTTGCCACACCACTCAACTTGAGGGATCTTTGTTCCTTGACCAGGGATAGAACCCAGGCTTGTGGAAGTGGAAACACAGAGCCCCAACCACTGGACCTCCAGGGACTTCCTGGCAGTGTGCTTCTTTACTGAAGGGTTTCTGGCTAGGCAAGTCATATTCCCACCCCTCCACATTTGCTCCAACCATTAAGGCATAGTATTAAGAGCTCCAGCAATATGCTAGGTGTTGTGCGAACTCTAAAGAAATACTGGATCAGTTCAGTTCAGTCGCTCAGTCGTGTCCTACTCTCTACGACTCCATGAATTGCAGCACGCCAGGCCTCTCTGTCTATCACCAACTCCCGGATTCTACCCAAACCCATGTTCATCGAGTCGGTGATGGCATCCAACCACCTCATCCTCTTTCGTCCTCTTCTCCTCCCGCCCCAATCCTACCCAGCATTAGGGTCTTTTCCAATGAGTCAACCCTTCTCATGAGGTGGCCAAAGTATTGGAGTTTCAGCTTCAACATCAGACCTTCCAATGAACACCCAGGATTGATCTCTTTTAGGATGGATTGATTGGATCTCCTTGCAGTCCAAGGGACTCTCAAGAGTCTTCTCCAACACCACAGTTCAAAAGCATCAATTCTGCGGCGCTCAGCTTTCTTCACCGTCCAATTCTCACATCCATACATGACCACTGGAAAAACCATAGCCTTGACTAGATGGACTTTTGTTGGCAAAGTAATGTCTCTGCTTTTAAATATGCTATCTATGTTGGCCATAACCTTCCTTCCAAGGAGTAAGCGTCTTTTAATTTCATGGCTGCAGTCACCATCAGCAGTGATTCTGGAGCCCAAAAAAGTAAAGTCTGACACTGTTTCCACTGTTTCCCCATCTATTTCCCATGGAGTGATGGGACCAGATGCCATGATCTTAGTTTTCTGAACGTTGAGCTTTAAGCCAACTTTTTCACTCTCCTCCTTCACCTTCATCAAGAGGCTCTTTAGTTCTTCTTCACTCTCTGCCATAAGGGTGGTGTCATCTGCATATCTGAGGTTATTGATATTTCTCCCGGCAATCTTGATTCCAGCTTGTGTTTCTTC
Source organism: Giraffa tippelskirchi (assembly GCF_054371585.1). Taxonomy (NCBI): domain Eukaryota; kingdom Metazoa; phylum Chordata; class Mammalia; order Artiodactyla; family Giraffidae; genus Giraffa; species Giraffa tippelskirchi. Next base: position 32,041,949 of record NC_137280.1, on the reverse strand, counting down.
CAGCCCAGCGTTTCTCATGATGTACTCTGCATATAAGTTAAATAAGCAGGGTGACAATATACAGCCTTGATGTACTCCTTTTCCTATTTGGAACCAGTCTGTTGTTCCATGTCCAGTTCTAACTGTTGCTTCCTGACCTGCATACAGGTTTCTCAAGAGACAGGTCAGATGGTCTGGTATTCCCATCTCTTTCAGAATTTTCCACAGTTTATTGTGATCCACACAGTCAAAGGCTTTGGCATAGTCAATCAAGCAGAAATAGATGTTTTTCTGGAACTCTCTTGCTTTTTCGATGATCCAGCGGATATTGGCAATTTGATCTCTGGTTCCTCTGCCTTTTCTAAAACCAGCTTGAACATCTGGAAGTTCACAGTTCACGTATTGCTGAAGCCTGGCTTGGAGAATTTTGAGCATTACTTTACTAGCATGTGAGATGAGTGCAATTGTGCGGTAGTTTGAGCATTCTTTGGCATTGCCTTTCCTTGGGATTGGAACGAAAACTGACCTTTTCCAGTCCTGTGGCCACTGCTGAGTTTTCCAAATTTGCTGGCATATCGAGTGCAGCACTTTCACAGCATCACCTTTGAGGATTTGAAATAGCTCAACTGGAATTCCATCACCTCCACTAGCTTTGTTCGTAGTGATGCTTTCTAAGGCCCACTTGACTTCACATTCCAGGATGTCTGGCTGTAGGTGAGTGATCACACCATCGTGATTATCTGGGTCGTGAAGATCTTTTTTGTACAGTTCTTCTGTGTATTCTTGCCACCTCTTCTTAATATCTTCTGCTTCTGTTAGGTCCATACCATTGCCTGTCTATCACCAACTCCCAGAGCTTGCTCAAACTCATGTCCATTGAGTCGGTGATGCCATCCAACCATCTCATCCTCTGTCATCCCCTCAGTCTTTAGTTGTGATCAAATTTTCAAAACTCCCGGAATAATAAATGGACATCATATATACTTACCTAGGGTTAATCACTTTGAATATGAAATGTGATCATAGTCTGATGATGTAAAAATACAAACCAAAACCACAGTTCATCAGGTCAGGGCTCAGCGAGGTCTTCACTGTGCACAAACACACATTCCTGGCAACAGTGTCCAGACACTGAAATGCTTATTAGGCAACGGGTCATGGACAGACCTGGGTAGAGAATGAGTGGGTTTGGGAACATTTTACAACTTTGAAAAGTTAATCCTTCGCCTCTTAGACACTCAATGACTTGGAAATTGGCATGGAGACAGAAGGAAGATAGAATCGAGGTAAGGAATTGAATGAAGGGAGAATGGGAAGAGAAAGTCCAAAAACAGGAAGGATTAAAGGGAAAGGAAACTAATCAAAGGGATGCTTCCTAAAGCAGGTAAGAGTGTGAGGGACTGAGACGATGGAAGACAGCACAATAATTTTGACTGGGACCAACCAAGAGTGTTTCTTGGTCTGAACATGCTATTTATATTTATGGTGTACTGCTTGTAATCTGTTTCTAAATATGAACTATTTAACCCTTCTTAAAATGAGGTACAGTAAAAGTAAATAATTAAAAACATACCTACAATGATTATAATGTTAAGCTATACCAAAAAAGGGCAAATAAAAATAAAAGATTCAAGAAATGAAATGAGAAGAGGCTTTGGTGAACTTCTATTGCATAACTATACACTTAGCTTTGGATTCTGTTTTATAAGGCAAAGGGAGAAGTGATTTTGTACTGTTGAGTTAAAACTGCAAGAGCAATCAACACAATTAAACAGTCTAAAATTTTAGCAGAACATTAATGCTTTTTTTTCTGGTCCTGAAAAAATTATGCAGCAGATAAAATAAAGGGCAATGTTTTCATTATGGTTTTTTAAAAAAGAAAGGAAGGAAGAAAGGAAAAGGAATCTTATGAAACCGTTTTATATGTATATAGTGTCTTATAATTTATGCATTTGTTGTTGTTCAGTTGCTAAGTCATGTCCGACTCTTTGCACCCCCATGGACTGCAGCACACCAGTCTTCCTTGTCCTTCACTATCTCCCAGAGTTTGCTCAAATCAGTCACTATTGAGTTGGTGATGCTATCTAACCATCTCATCTTCTGCCATCCTCTTCTCCTTTGCCTTCAATAATTTCTAGCATCAGGGTCTTTTCCAATGAGTCAGCTCCTCCCATCAGGAAACCAAAGTGTTGGAACTTCAGCAGCAGTCCTTCCAATAAATATTCAGGTTTGATTTCCTTTAGGATTGACTAGTTTGATCTCCTTACTGTCCAAGGGACTCTCAAGAGTCTTCTTCAACGTCACAATTTGAAAGCATCATTTCTTCAGCGATCAGTCTTTTTTACGGTCCAGCTGTCACGTCTATACATGACTACTGGAAAAACCATAGCTTTGACTATATAGACCTTTGTCGGCAAAGTGATGTCTCTGCTTTTTAATACACTGTCTAGGTTTGTCATATCTTTCCTTCCAAGAGGTAAGCAACTTCTAATTTCATGGCTGCAGTCACCGTCTGCAGTGATTTTGGAGCCAAAGAGAATAAAATCTGTCACTTTTTATGTTTTATCCCCTTCTATTTGCTATGAAGTAATGGGGCCGGATGTCATGATCTTAGTTTTTTGAATGCTGAGTTTTAAGCCAGAGAATCCTCAACATAATATTCATTATGTCCAGGATACAACTAAACATATTTGTGATGTAAAATGAATAAGGAAAATATGGTCTATTCTTAAGAGAAAAGACAATCAATGGATGACCTAGATATTGGAGTTAGCAGACAAGTACTCTAAAAAGGCTATTATTACTATGCTTATACTGAAGGGAAAGATTGCAAATCTCAGGAGAAAAGTTATAAAAAGAAATCGAATTCAAAGTACAAAAATGAAAACTACATTATCTTACATAAAGATTCACTGGATGGCATAACTGCAGAATTAAGATGACAGAGGAAATAGTCAATAAACAAAGAAGTCTAGGGAAAAAAGAGGTCTAAATGAAAGTCAATAGATAAATTAAAATGAAAATCTGAAAAATATTTAAATAAGCCAAAATGTGCAGGCAAAGAAGAAAAAAGGAAAAAGAAAAGGAGGGTGTGGCAAACAGAAAAAAAATCCAAAAGACAGATGGAAGTCCAACACCATCAATAATTACATTAAATACTAGTAACCTAACATTCCAATTTAAAAGACAGATAAAATAGATTAAAAAAAAGCAAGACCCAACATTATGCTTTCTAAGGGACACTTTTTTTTTTTCAAATAAATTTATTTATTTTAGTTGGGGGCTAATTACTTTACAATATTGTGGTAGTTTTTGCCATACATTGACATGAATCAGCCATGGGTTTACATGTGTTCCCCTTCCTGGACCCCCCTCCCACCTCCCTCCCCATCCCATCCCTCTGGGCCATCCCATTGCCCCAGCCCTGAGCATTTGTCTCATGCATCGAACCTGGAATGGTGTTCTGTTTCACATATGATAATATACATGTTTCAATGCTATTCTCCCAGAACATCCCACCCTCACCTTCTCCCTCAGAGTCCATAAGACTGTTCTATGCATCTGTGTCTCTAATTCTGTCTCGCATATAGGGTTATCGTTACCATCTTTCAAATTCCATATATATGCATTGGTATACTGTATTGGTGTTTTTCTTTCTGGCTTACTTCACTCTGTATAATGGGCTCCAGTTTCATCCATCTCAATTGAACTGATTCAAAAGTATTTTTTTTAATGGCTGAGTAATATTCCATTGTGTATATGTACCACAGCTTCCTTATCCATTCGTCTGCTGATGGACATCTAGGTTGCTTCCATATCCTGGCTATTGTAAACAGTGCTGCGATGAACATTGGGGTACACGTGTCTCTTTCAATTCTGGTTTCCTCGGTGTGTATGCCCAGCAGTGGGATTGCTGGGTCATATGGCAGTTCTAGTCCCAGTCTTTTAAGGAACAAATAATTTAAGTAAAAGGAGATCAGAATACTTTACTAATATTAGATAAATTATACTTTAAGACCAATAATATTACCAAAGATAAAAATGGAGATATAATTATGAATCAGTTCACTAGGAAGAAATAAAAATCATGAACAGAACTTCAAAACACATTAAGCAAAATTAACAAAATTATAAGGGCACAATAGAGAGTTACCCAAACTAGACTAAGGAGATTTTACCATTCTTCTCTGAACAATTGGTAGAAAAAGTAAACAACAAAGACATAGGTGTCCTGAACAACACTATTACCCACATTGACTTAAATACTACCTCGAAACTGAAAAATATGCATTCCTTTCAAGTCTACATGCTGTGTATAAAGATATCTATTTGGGGGTCATAAAATATATTCAAATTAAAAAAAATTTTTACTTTATATTGAAGCATAGTTGATTAACAATGTTGTATTAGTTTCAGGTGTACAGGAAAGTGATTCAATTATACATATACATCTATCTATTCTTTTTCAAATTCTTTAAATATTCATATAAATTAAATCGTATAATGTGTGCTCTCTAAATATAATGGAATTAAAACCAGAAATTAGAACCAATAAAATGTGTAGGAAAATAACACATATTTGGGAATTAACTAACATGCTCTTAAGCAATTTGTGGAAAATAATTTTAACTGATTGACCATGAAAGTATCACATATGAAAATTTGTGGGATGTAGCTAAGTAAGTGTTTAGAGTAGAATTTATAATTTTTTTCAGCTTTTTTTTATATATGTGTGTATATATATATGTTTTTTCTTTTCTGATTATTTTCCATTATAGCTTATTGAGAGATAGCAAGTATAGTTCCCTGTGCTACGCAGTAAATTTTTGTTGCTTATGCTATTTTATGCAAATAGTTTCTGCTTACCCCTAATTTAGAAATTAGAAGAAGAAAAGCTATGACCAACCTAAACAGCTTATTAAAAAGCAGAGACATTGCTTTGCCAACAAAGGTCTGTCTAGTCAAAGCTATGGTTTTTCCAGTAGTCATGTATGGATGTGAGAGTTGGAATGTAAAGAAAGCTGAACACCGAAGAATTGTTGCTTTTGAACTGTGGTGTTGGAGAAGACTCTTGAGAGTCCCTTGGACTGCAAGGAAATCAAACCAGTCAATCCTATAGGAAATAAGTCCTGAATATTCATTGGAAGGACTAATGCTGGAGCTGAAACTCCAATACTTCAGTCACCTGATGCGAAGAACTGACTCATTGGAAAAGACCCTGATACTGGGAAAGATTGAAGGCAGGAGGAGAAGGGGACAATGGAGGATGAGATGGTTGGATGGCATCACCGACTGGATGGACATGAGTTGGAGTTGGTGATGGACAGGGAAGCCTGGTGTGCTGCAGTCCATGGGGTCTCGAAGAGTCGGACACGACTGAGCAACTGAACTGAACCCCTAATTTATTTTCCCCCCTCCCTTTACCATTTGGTAGCCATAGGTTTGTTTTCTGTGTCTGTGAGTCAGTGTCTGTTTTGTATATAGATTAATTTGTGTTATTTTTTTAGATTTCACACATATCACATAATTTTGCCTTTCTCTGCCTGACTTACTTCACTTAGTATGGTATTCTCTAGGTCCATCCATGTTGCTGCAAATGACAATATTTCATTCTTTTTTATGCTGAATAATGTTTCTTTGTGTATATATATCACATCTTTTTAAACCAGTCATCTGTTGCTGGGCACTTGTTTTCAAGACAGCTATTGTAAATAGATCTCCCTGGTAGCTCAAATGGTAAAGAATCTGCCTGCAGTGTGGAAGATACAGGTTCGATCTCTGGGTCGGGAAGATTCCCTGGAGAATGGAATGGCAACCCACTCCAGTATTCTTGCCTGGGAAATCCCATGGACAGGGGAGGCTGGTGGGCTACAGTCCATGGGGTTGCAAAGAGTCAGACACAACTGAGCCACTAACACTAGTGTAAATAGTGCTGCTGACAACATTGCGGTGCACATGTCTTTCAAATTGGGGCTTCCCTGGTGGTTTAATGGTAAAGAATCTGCTTGTCAATGCAGGAGACTTGGGTTCAATCCCAGAGTCGGGAAGATCCCCTGGAGAAGGAAATGGCAACCCACTCCAGTATTCTTGCCTGGGAAATCCCATGGACAGAAGAGCCTGGTGGGCTATAGTCCATAGGGTCGCAAAAGAGTCTGACGTGATTTAGCAACTAAACAACAAATCTTTCAAATTAGAATTTTCACCTTTTATGAATATTGGCCTACAAGTTGGATTGCTGGATAGTATGGTTTCTCTAGTTTTAGTTTTTAAAGGACCCTCCATGATGTTTTCCATAGTGGCTGCACCGATTTACATTCCCACCAACAGTGAAGAGTTCCCTTCCCTCCACATCCTCTAGAGCATTTATTATTTGTAGACTTCTTGATGATAGCCATAGAATTTATAGCTTTAATATTTGTATCTAAAATTATTTTTCAAAAATTTCAATATAAGAAGTTGGATTAAAAAAAGAGCGGAGTTAAGCAAAGAAAGAACCTGGCGGCAAAGTAACCTTGCTGCTAAGCTGCTAAGTCGCTTCAGTCGTGTCCGACTCTGTGCGACCCCATAGACAGAAACCCACCAGGCTCCACCGTCCCTGGGATTCTCCAGGCAAGAACACTGGAGTGGGTTGCCATTTCCTTCTCCAATGCATGAAAGTGAAAAGTGAAAGTGAAGCCGCTCAGTCGTGTCCAACTCTTAGCAACCCCATGGACTGCAGCCTACCAGGCTCCTCTGTCCATGGGATTTTCCAGGCAAGAGTACTGGAGTGGGTTGCTATTGCCTTCTCTGACATAGTCATTAGACACCATGTAACTGACCTGCCTCCTGAAGACAGTCACTTCCTGAACTGTACAGAGCAGTAGGGTCAGGAAAACCTCAAATTTAAAGCTTAAATTTAAAGCTACAGTAATCAGAGACTGTAATATACGCCTTAAGATCTACAAATAATCAGCAGAACAGAACAGATAGCTCAGGAATGGACCCCTGTTTGTATAGTTATATGATTTTTATGTGTTTTTGTTTCTTTATTGTGGTAATAACACTTAACATGAGATTACACTCTTAACAAAATTTTAAGTACTCACTACAATATTATTACCTATGTGTGCAGTTCAGTTCAGTCGCTCAGTCGTGTCCGACTCTTTGCCACCCCATGAATTGCAGCACGCCAGGCCTCTCTGTCCACCACCAACTCCCAGAGTCCACCCAAACCCATGTCCATCGAGTCGGTGATGCCATCCAACCATCTCATCCTCTGTCGTCCCCTTCTCCTCCCGCCCCCAATCCTACCCAGAATTAGGGTCTTTTCCAATGAGTCAACTCTTCGCATGAGGTGGCCAAAGTATTGGAGTTTCAACTTCAACATCAGTCCTTCCAATGAACACCCAGGATTGATCTCCTTTAGGATGGATTGATTGAATCGCCTTGCAGTCCAAGGGACTCTCAAGAGTCTTCTCCAACACCGCAGTTCAAAAGCATCAATTCTGCAGCGCTTAGCTTTCTTCACCGTCCAACTCTCATCCATACATGACCACTGGAAAAACCATAGCCTTGACTAGACGGACCTTTGTTGGCAAAGTAATGTCTCTGCTTTTAAATATGCTATCTATGTTGGCCATAACCTTCCTTCCAAGGAGTAAGCGTCTTTTAATTTCATGGCTGCAGTCACCATCAGCAGTGATTCTGGAGCCCAAAAAAATAAAGTCTGACACTGTTTCCACTGTTTCCCCATCTATTTCCCATGAAGTGATGGGACCAGATGCCATGATCTTAGTTTTCTGAACGTTGAGCTTTAAGCCAACTTTTTCACTCTCCTCCTTCACCTTCATCAAGAGGCTCTTTAGTTCTTCTTCACTCTCTGCCATAAGGGTGATGTCATCTGCATATCTGAGGTTATTGATATTTCTCCCGGCAATCTTGATTCCAGCTTGTGTTTCTTCCAGCCCAGCGTTTCTCATGATGTACTCTGCATATAAGTTAAATAAGCAGGGTGACAATATACAGCCTTGATGTACTCCTTTTCCTATTTGGAACCAGTCTGTTGTTCCATGTCCAGTTCTAACTGTTGCTTCCTGACCTGCATACAGGTTTCTCAAGAGACAGGTCAGATAGTCTGGTATTCCCATCTCTTTCAGAATATTCCACAGTTTATTGTGATCCACATAGTCAAAGGTTTTGGCATAGTCAATCAAGCAGAAATAGATGTTTTTCTGGAACTCTCTTGCTTTATCGATGATCCAGCGGATGTTGGCAATTTGATCTCTGGTTCCTCTGCCTTTTCTAAAACCAGCTTGAACATCTGGAATTTCACGGTTCATGTATTGCTGAAGCCTGGCATGTACAATGGCATTTAAATTTTGAGAAAGTTGCTGATATTATCCAATGGAGAAGGAAAAGTCATTTCAACAAATGGTACTAGAATGAATAGAAAGCTATATTGGAGAAAAATGAACTATAATTCTTGCTGCACATCATATACAAAGTAAATCAGAAATATCTCTAAATATTAAAGCTAAAACCAGAAAACTCTTAGAGGGAAAAATAGAAGAATATATTAATGATTTAGGCATATGTAACGGTTTCATATTCAGTAACAGAAAGACATAACCATAAGAAAAATATCAATAAATTAAACTACATCAAAATTAAAATACTCATCAAAAGACATTATTAATAATATGAATAGGTAAATGACAGGCTTGGAGAAATTAATGAGGAAATATCTCTTTGATCATAATGCAACATCAAAAAACAAACAACCCAATTAAAAAATTGGCAGAAGATGTGAATAGACATTTTTCCAAAGAAGACATACAGATGGCCAACAGGCACATGAAAAAATTCTCAACATAGTTAATCATCAAAGGAAATGAAAATTAAACCACAATGAAATATTGTCTGACATCTATCAGAATGACTATCATTAAAAAGAATACAAATAACAAATTTTGGCAAGAATGTAGAGAAAAGGCAACTCTCATATACTGTTAGTGGGAATGTAAAGTAGTGCAGCCACTATGGAAAACGGTATGGAGATTTCTCAAAAAACTTAAAATAGAACTACCATACGACTCAGAAATTTCACTCCTTGGTATACATCTGGAAAAAATGAAACATGAAAATACTAATTCAAAAAGATGCATGCACCCCAGTGTGTATAAGTGTTTGCATATATGTGTTTGGAATACTACTCAACTGTGCAAAATAATGAGATTTTGCTATTTGCAACCACATAGATGGACTTGGAAGGTATTATGCTAAATGAAATAAGTCATACTGTATGATATCACTTATAAAATCTAAAAAAATAAACTAGTGAATATAACAAAAAAGAAACAGACTCACAGATATAGAGAGTACACTAATGGTTACCAGTGGTGGTGGTGGGGGACCTGATAGGGGTAGGAGATTAAGACACAAAAACAATATGTATAAAATAAATAAACTACAAGAATATATTATATAGCACAGGGAATACAGGCATTATTTTATAATAAATAACAATGGAGTATAACCTTTAAAGAGGTGAATCACTGTATACCTGTGGGGTATGGTAATTCAGGCCAAAAAGAATCTACCTGCAATGTGGGAAACCCAGGTTCGATCCCTAGGTCGAGAAGATCCCCTGGAGAAGGGAATGACTACCCACTCCAGTATTCTTGTCTGGAGAATCCCACGGACAGAGAAGTCTGGCAGGCTACAGTTCATGGGGTCACAAAGAGTTGGACACAGCTGAGCAACTAACAACACAACACATATACCTGTATCTTACATAATATTGTACATTAACTATACCACCATAAAATATATACATATTTGTTTGACAAAAGGCTTAAATTCAAGATATACATAGAGTTCACAAAACTCAATAATAAAATAAACAACTAATCCAAGGTAAAATGTTTGAAAAGACATTTCATGAAAGAAGATATATGAATGGCCTATAATTATATGAAAATCTGTTCAACATCATTCACCACATTATGCAAATTGTAAAAAGAATAACCACTGAACACCTACTATAATGGCTAAAATTAAGGTCTGTAAACACCAAATCTTGGTGAGGATATGGAACAAATGAAACTCTTTTATACTGTTGGTAGGATTCCCATAATTTTCCATCACTTTGGAAAATTGCCTGGCTATTTCATATGAAGCTAATCATGTACAAATTCTATGACTCAGCAACTCCACTTCCAGATAGATATTTACCCAACAGACATAAAAGTATGTTAACAAAAAGAACATGTATAATAATGTTCACAATAGCTTTATTCATATTCGCTCCAAACTGTCTCAGCTGTTCACCTATATGAGAATGGATAAACAAATTGTGGAACATTTATATAATATGTACCATATCTCTCTGTCTAAAAAGAAATGAATTATTGGCACATGAGAAAACGTGAATATATGTAAAAAAATTATGCTGAGTGAAAGAAGCCTTATATTCTATAAAATAGACCACGTAATGTCTATATACTGCGTGATGTCATATTTATTAAAACTGAAAAAGTCTAATTTATGGTAGAGTTGATATGCATACCATTCAAATGGTGGAATGTTCATAATTAAAAAAGAAAATCAACCTACCTGCTCTTTTAGTTGATATGCTAGAAGGAGTATTGATATCCTTACATGGACCTTTGTCTGAGTGGAAGCACTTCTGATTCTGTATGTGGATGGGCTCAAGAGGTGGTTTGGAACTGCACAAACCCTTGCATTAGGACACAAGCCAGACTTCGTGGCTCCTCACCAACATTTGAGAGCAAATGTTACCAACTATTCATCCACTGTAGAACTTGAGCCTATATTGGAGTGTGATTTTGAATAGCATATTTGCATTGGCCTCTTAGGATGTGGGATGTTGTTCAGCCACTAAGTCCGACTCTTTGCGACCTCATGGACTGCAGCATGCCAGGCTTCCCTGTCCATCACCATCTCCCAGACTTTGCTCAAACTCATGTCCGTTGAGTTGGTGATGCCATCCAACCATCTCATCCTCTATCGCCCCCTTCTCCTCCTGCCCTCAATCTTTCCCAGCATCAAGGTGAATTTGCCACAGAATGTGTCATATATTTGAATATTTCAAGTTGGTGAATGGAATATATCAGTTCTGTTCACTTAGATGTAGGTGTTTATCTGCTGAAGATTACGATTTCAATTTTAAGTATACTTGGTTTATCAATAATATACCAATGTCCTTAGTAAATGTTTTTCTTCCTCTGGGTCTGTTTCTTAGCATAGTCATATATTTGTGTAAAAATATTCTGATATAAATAAAATAGATAACCAACAAGAACCTATTATATAGCACAGGGAACTCTGCTCAATGTTATGTGGCAGCCTCAATGTTAGGGGTGTTTGGGGGAGAATGGGTGCATGTATATGCATGGCTGAGTCCCTTCACTGTTCACCTGAAACTATCAAAACATTGTTAATTGGCTATACTCCGATATAAAATAATAAAAAGTTAAAAAAAAATAGTTTACTTAACTCTTCTATCTGCTTTAATGTTGGGTTGGTCAAAAGGTTCTTTGGAGTTTTTCCATAGGATGGCACAGAAAAACCCAAATAAACTTTTTGGCCAACTCAATATTTACTTACATAGGTTTATTTTCTTTTTTTTTTCCCAGTAAACTCCTCTGTGAACCAAGGCCTATATGATCTTTGCCAGATGTTTATAGTCCTATGAGCTGGGACATTTTCTGGATTGTGTATTACTATTTCCTTAGTGCCTAGAACAATTCATGGCATATAATCAATTATCAATAAATGCTTGTTGAATAAGTTAATAATAAAAGATCTATTTTAAAATATTAAGTACATGTTGTCAGTGTTCTATACCCATTCCTTCTAGAGAAGGGTGTTTTTTTTTTTTTTAAACTGTGCAACATTTTTGGATTACAAGTTTGGTAAAGACCAGTGGATATCATAGGTATATTAGCATTGCTGAAAGGCCAAAGGCTAGTTCATAGATAATGTTCTTCCACTCTGGGCCATAGATGACATTTATTACATAAAAATTCCTGTGCAGTAGAACAAATATTATCAATTAATAGTCCAGAAAAAGGCATGCTCTATAAATGTCTTTTATAATAGTCAGATATATAAAGAACAATACTTGAATTAACCAGAATCTGTTTTCTGTAGATCTCAAACTGATAAAAGTAATGAAGTTGGTGGGCTTCCCCAGTGGCTCAGCGGTAAAGAATCCACCTGCAGTGCAGGAGGTGGGTTCGATCCCTGGAAAGGGAAGATCCCCTGGAGGAGAAAATGGCAACCTACTCCAGTATTATTTGCATGCATGCTCAGTCTGTATATTTTTATAGGAATGTTTTGTTTCATCTAGGCTAAAAACACGAGAGTGGGGAAATAAGTAACCATGATGATGACTATGATTCACAGTGAAGCAGAAGGTGGAGAATTACTCTGTAAAACCCAGAGCCTGGAGACATTTAGTATAAGGACAGACACCTATAGGTAAAGATGGCCTCATTGAGCATCAGGGCACAATATAATGATTACAATTAATAATGAAGACCTCGAGTTATCAAGGAATGACTGAGATTGTAGGCAAATCTGCAGGTGTGTTTCCTTTTCTTTCTAGGCTTCCACCTATACTATGTTTTCCAGCCTTCCTATGCCCATAGTGTTAGTGATGAACAAGGCATAGTGTTAGATGCTCAGTCATGTCCAGCTCTTTGCAGCCCCATGGACTATAGCCTGCCAGGCTCCTCTGTCCATGTAATTCTCCAGGCAAGAATACTGGAATAGGTAGCCATTCCCTTCTCCAAGGGATCTTCCCAACCCAGGGATTGAACTTGGGTGTCCTGCATTTCAGGCAGATTCTTTACTGCCTGAGCCTCTAGGGAAGCCCATAACACTGAGTTTTTTCTAGTCAATAAGGTGTTAATTGGAGGAATATGTATTTCCTATAGTTCTGATCCATAAAATCTTTTACAAACCCTCCAATGGTCTTCCCAATCTAATGTGTATATTTTGATACGTAGTATGATTTGGAAAGCTGCATTTTGAAGATAGCAGAGATACTGTCAGCCTGGATTTTGAATGACTGTGATCATCAAACTTCCATTGCCTCTTATCTAGAACTCCTGTTTTGGTCTTTACTTGAGTGAAAGACAAACTTAGGTTTTGTCAAGCCTCTGAACGAGCTGTCAAGTCGACTAGCCACTAGCTACATGTGTCTTAGAATATTTCAGATTTAGCGAGTGGAGCCAAGGAGGTTAATTTTAAATTTTATTAGATTTAAATTTAAATAGACATTTGTGGTTTATGACTACCATATTAGCACAGATCTAGTGGGGCTTGGCTACATTTATTTTTTCATTTGAAGAAGACTTGGACTAAGTAATGGCAGTTTTTGCCAATAAAACCAGATCCTGTATCTTATATGTGGCATAGAGTATTCTCAGTAGTGTGTCCTCTGTGGATTTCCCCAGCATCCCTTTAACCATGCCTCATCTCACACATGGTGCCACATTCACTCCCAAACTATGAATACTGTTTGTCTAACCCATACCCTTCCCCTCTACTGCCTGACATGCTTTGCTCCTTCATGGCCACTGGCAAATGGCCTCTCATCTTTCAAAATTTAGAGCTCATGTTACCCCTCCTATGAACACTTTCTTTTTGCTGCATTCCAGGAAGAATTGCTCATTTGCTCCATAGTGTCACACTGAAACCTTTTAGATTTCTATTATGTCACCTTCAACGCTCATTGAATTTATTTGTTACTGCATTTCTCCCTCTTTATATTAGACAGGAAGCTTTGGAGAATGGACTGTGTCTATTTAATATTTGTTTTGTAGCACTTAGGACATCAGTTTCAATGTAGATCATCAATAAAAGATACATGAATAGGATATTTTGGAAATAGAATTCTATGATAATCCTCTACTGTTCTCCCTCTTTGGTTTGCATTATCTCCCAAGATGTTAAGAACTGACTAAGCCTGGACCAGTGTTTTCTGCTCTTTATTTATATTCAAAAGGATCTACTTCTGAGACTTTACCCTCAGTGAGCACACAATCAATGGTTGTGGTTCACAGAATGAAACTACAGTTGCACATTGCATTTCTTTCTGTGTTAATTTCAGACTGTGCACATGTGCTGAGTCGCTTCAGTCATATCTGACTCTTTGCAGTCCCTATGGACTGTAGCCTGCCAAGTTCCTCTGTCCATGGAATTCTCCAGGCAAAAATACTGGAGTGGGTTGCCATTTCCTACTCCAGGGGATCTTCTTGACTCAGGGATCAAACCTGGGTCTCCTGCAAAGGAGGCAGATTCTTTACCATCTGAGCCACCAGGGAAGTCCTAATTGTTTTTGAGGAGCCTCAATTCTGGTTTCCATAGCTACTGCATCAATTTACATTGCTTCCGCAGTGCACATGGATTCCCTTTGCTCCACATCTTCACCAACACTGTTGTATCTTGTCTTTCTGATGGTAGCAATTCTAATAGGATGGAGGTGATATCTCAGTGCAGTTTTGATTTGCATTTCTCAGATGATTAGTGATGTTCAGCACCTTTTCATCTACCTGTTGGCCATTTGTATGTTTTCTTTGGAAAAGTGTCTGTTTGGTTCTTCTGCCCATTCTAAAACAAGATTGCTTTTCTTTGTCTGTTGTTGTTTTTTTTATTATTGAGTTACATAAGTTCCTTATATGTTTTGGATATTAATCTCTTCAGTTCAGTTCAGTCGCTCAGTCGTGTCCAACTCTTTGTGACCCCATGGACTGCAGCACACCAGGCCTCCCTGTCCATCACCAACTCCTGGAGCTTGCTCAAACTCATGTCGATCCAGTCGGTGATGCCATCCAACCATCTCATCCTCTGTTGTCCCCTTCTCCTCTGCCTTCAATCTTTCCCAGCATCAGGCTCTTTTCCAATGAGTCAGTTCTTCGCATCAGGTAGCCAAAGTATTGGAGTTTCAGCTTCAGCATCCGTCCTTCTAATGAATGTTCAGGACTTATTTCCTTTAGAATTGATTGGTTGGATCTCCTTGCAGTCCAAGGGACTCTCAAGAGTCTTCTTCAATACCACAGTTCAAAAGCATCAATTCTTTGGCACTTAGCTTTCTTTAGGAGAAGGAAATGGCAACCCACTCCAGTATTCTTGCCTGGAGAATCCCATGGACAGAGGAGCATGACGGGCTACAATCCATGGGGTCACAAAGAGTCGGACACGACTGAAGTGACTTAGCTAGCAGCTTTCTTTATAGTCCAACTCTCACATCCATACATGACTACTGGGAAAATGATAGCTTTGACTAGAAGGACCTTCATTGGCAGAGTAATGTCTCTGCTTTTTAATATGCTGTCTAGGCTGGTCATAGCTTTTCCGACAAGGAGCAAGCATCTTTTAATTTCATGTCTGCAGTCACCATCTATAGTGATTTTGGAGCTGAAGAAAGTAAAATCTGTTACTGTTTCCATTTTTTCCCCATTGATTTGCTATAAAGTGATGGGACCAGATACCATGATCTTAAGTTTATTGGATGTTGAGTTTTAAGCCAGCTCTTTCACTCTCCTCTTTAACCCTCATTAAGAGGCTCTTTAGTTCCTCTCCTCTTTCTGCCATTAGAATGGTATCACCTACATATCTAAGGTTGTTGATAGTTCTCCTGGCAATCTTGATTCCAGCTTGTGATTCATCCAGCTCTGCATTTTGCATGATGAACTCTGTACAGCAGTTAAGCAGGGTGACAGTATGCAGACTTGTCATACTCCTTTCCCAATTTTGAACATTGGCAGACAGCTTCTTTACCACTGAGCTCCCTGGGAAGGCCCTCCATTTTTTATAGAGACTATTTTTTTCACTATTGAATATTCTCAGACTCCTTGTCAAATATTAATTGACCATACATACATGGATTTATTTCTGGGTTTCAGTTCTGTTCCTTTGGCCCTGGTGTCTATTTTTATTCTGGTACCATGTTATTTTAATATAGTTAGTAATATAGTTTGAAATCAGCAATGTGATGCCTCTGGCTTTCTGCTTTCTCAAGATTTTTTTGGCTATTTGGAGTCTTTTTGTGGTTCCATATACATTTTAAGATTGTTTTTCCTATTTCTGTGAAAAATGCCATTGGGTTAACTGAAAGGGAAATACAGAAAACAATCTCATTCACAATAGAATAAAAATGGAATTTTTGACATGAATTTACCCAAGGAGGTGAAAGATCTATACATTGAAAACTGCAAGATTATGTTGAAAGAAATTGAAGAAGGCACAAATAAATGGAAAGATACATCCATGCTCATGAATTGGAAGACTGAATATTGCTAAAATGTCTATACTACCCAAAGCTGTCTATAGATTCAATGTTATCCCTATCAAAATTCCAATGATAGTTTTTAGAGTAGACTTTACTCCCTGTGCACGCTCATTACTCCTACAGCACGGTTCTCCCATGGTTTCAGCTAGAAGGCTGAGATGTTCACAAAGATCTCTTTGCCCTGATTGGATCTGAAATCCAAAATTTTCTCAGTACTCTACAGCCTCAGAAATCTCTGCAGAGCTCCCCAACCTCCCAGTGAATTTTCCCTGCTAAACTTTTTGGGATCTTACCTTGTAGCAACTCAGGAATTAACCAAGAATTCTAGGGGGGAATTTGTCAGGTTTTGATGCCTCTTACCTTTACACCCTTCCTATATAATAACCTGTCTTCAAACCCTAGAGTATTGGAAGCTCCAAAGTTTACTCTGTTTATACAACCCAGCAAGAATACCACTCTTTATGGGCTTTATTTCTGTGCCATAGTTTAGGAAGTCTTATCAGGGAGAAAACCAGGATAAATTTGGTACACTCACCTTTATGCTTCCCTTCTTTCAATGACCAGAGCCCTGTGTTAATTGTTAAATGCTGTCTGCAAATAGTTATTTAATATATTTTGTCCAGTTGCTTATCATGGGAGGTAGATTTAATACCAGATACTCTGCCAAAGGGCTTCCCTGGTGGATCAGATGGTAAAGAATTTGCCTTCAGTGCAGGAGACCTGCCTGGGTTCAATCCTGGGTTGGGAAGATCCCTGCAGAAGGGAATGGCTACCCATTCCAGTATTCTTGCCTGGAGAATTCCATGGACAGAAGAGCCTGACAGGCTACAGTCCATGGGGTTGCAAAGAGTCAGACTCAACTGAGCAAATAACACACACACACACATACACACTGCCAAAACCAAAATACCTTACCAATATCTCTTATTTCCATGGTCATTCCTTGTCTATGCCAAGATCTCTTATTTTCTTCCTTGCTTCTTAACATTTTCCTCATTCTTCACAAGATTAACTTGCTTTTTCTCAAGAGCAAAAGCATTCTACCCACTTTTTCTATGATTAGGTGACTTAGACAAGTTTCTTAACTTCCCTCTTACTTTATTCATCTAAAAGAATCACATAATAGGCCGTGTTTCTCACATTGTGTTCCATGTAAATACAACCTACATCAGCATTATCAAGGGGAGATGGTTTAAATCCCTGAGATCTTGCAAGATTTTCCGAAACAGAATCTTGCTTAGTGAATCCTGAGGATTTGCCTTTTTATCAAGCTTTATGGATGGTCCTTATATAGACTAAAGTTTGAGAACACTGTGATAAGGCCATTGTGAAGTTTAAATAAGTTGTATTTTATGAAGTATCTGAAATATAAGTACTCAATAAATGCTAGTTTCCATCTATCTTCCAACCCATACATTTTAGAAAGATGTTTTAAAAGATGTGCCAATATATGAAATATTTGGAAGCTATTCAGATAGTAGAACTATATACACTCAAATGATTGCTGTTATTAACTTAAATATTCCATTATCCAGCTTTTTTGTTATCTACTGTACCATGCAATGAAAGAGAAGTTCACCTTTAAATCTGATATAAAATATAGAGCTGAAAAGTTAGTAGTCAGAATCCATCAAAATATTTCAACCTTGTGATATATATTGAAGAGTTACTATTTCTTCCCATCCCTGGAAAATGTGGGGTTTCCCTGGTAGCTCAGTTGGGAAAGAGTCTGCCTGCATTGCAGGAGACCCTGGTTCAATTCCTGGGTTAGGAAGATCCCCTGGAGAGGGGATAGGCTACCCACTCCAGTATTCTGGCCTGGAGAATTCCATGGACTATACAGTCCATGGTGTCGCAAAGAGTTGGACACGACTGAGAAACTTTCACTTTCACTTTTCCCGAAAATCTGAAAGGGAAACTAAGATTCAACAGGAACAATACACAATGTGTAAAAAAGGGGAGCGAAATACACACTGTTCTGACTTGTGGTTTATCAAAGTGTATTCTTGTAAAGGAAGAAAATATCAGAAACTGAAAGAGTGAAGTGAGGTCCAACTTCACGGTTCCACACAAAGCTAATTGTCTTAATTGTTGTAAGTGATTTAGAGGTTCTTAATGTTCATTAACGTAAAATAAAAATGAATAACCCCCTAAGTAATATCCTCCTTGGCTTAATGACATAGAGAATCAATTGTGTGCAACAGTTAACATGCGGTTTTTAGAAAATTGGCTTCCTTTTTAGAAATGGCATCCAAGACATAGCTGCAAGGCAATCACCATCAATTACTCAATTATTTCTGTTTTAGTAATAGCATAATTCTCGCTGGAAATAGATTACACTGTTGGGGTTTTAAGGTGATAATTAATCATGCATTTCCTACTCCCAATACAAGTTTGGAATATTTGCTAGGGATCAAAATTCTAGCTTTATATTTAGTAAACATAGATCAGGAAAAGTTTCTTGGATCTATAGCCACAACTGGGTTTCTACTACCTTTTACCCCAATTGAAACAATACAACTGAAGGAGAATTTGGATCTGCCAAGTAGGTTCACTCACCTAGAATTGTTGCCTTACATCTGGTGATCTCTTTTAGTGGCGACTAAGAGAGGAAGGCCTATAGACTTTTATCTAGAAGAAATTTCTTGGTCCTGACCTATGTGTATTTATCTGAAGGATGCAAGCACTGAGCACAATTTGCTTCCCATGGGCAGGGGGATGAACCCATATAATGAGGTAGCACATTTGTTTCCTTTACCAAATATTATGTCATACATTTTTACTTTAGGGTCATATGAGGAAATTAGGATGTAAGGGTAATAAGGTATCATTATACATTATTACTTAGGATTAAATATGAAGCTTTTTTAAAGAACAGAGCACTATACTTGCTGGTTCATCTTCCTGCTTCCCATAGATCTATCCACTCTACTGCCTGTGCTCAGTCGCTTCTGTTCATGTCCGACTCTTTGCAACCCCATGGACTGTAGCCCTTCAGGCTTCTCTGTCCATGGGATTCTCCAGGCAAGAATTCTGGTGTGGGTTGCCATGCCATCCTCCAGGGGAATCTTCCTGACTTAGGGATCAAACCCATGTCTCCTGTGTCTCCTGTGTTGCAGGTGGATTCTTTAACCACTGAGCCACTGGGGAAGCCCACTCTACTGCCTAGTAGAATTTAAAACAACTAAGAGAACTTAGAATAAATAGCTAAAAACAAAATGGTATCATCAAAATACACAAAGACTCATGCCCATATGCCCATACTACATCCATATTTGGATAGATTTCAATGTAGATATATATACCTACTGTATTACTAAAGCCCTCTTATGTGTACTACAGTTATATGTGTAACCCATATGTGAACTTACCTTTGAATTTCAAATGAAGTTGGCTGAAACCTCATCCAGTGAACAGTGGCAGAGATCCTACATGTATGTATGTATGTATGTGTACATATTATATATACATGAATGATTGGGCACTGATGTTGGTCCTGGTCATCTCTGGTGCTAAGACCTTGCTTCTGATCAATCAGTTCAGTGTCTGGATTATCCTACACTACCAGGTGTGCTGTCCAATTCCATGATGTGTACATTGAATGCCACATTTTTCTCCCGTTTCTACCAAAACTATGGAAATGAAAACACTCCCATGAGGTGTTTAAGTGGATTCAGCCTCAGGTGCTTTATTAAGAGTTTGTGAAGATGGAAATGTTTATATAGTCATAAAATAAGCTCAAGTTGAATCTTTGCATTTGTTCTTTACAGATATTTTCATTATCAACACTAGCTTACTTTCCATTCTCCTTTCCTTTCCTTTTTCTCTCTTCCCAAGTATCCTTCCCCTGAGGAATAAACTCTACTCCTCCCAAAATTATTTTCAAGTTTTCTTACAGTTTTTTTCCAGCTCCCATTCTGAACCTCATGCCCAGGCCATCAAAGTCAAGACCGTGGACCGCTTCCTTATGGTCTTAGTTCCTGAGCCTCTGCAAAGATATGAGAGCAGAGGGACCACATGAAGATTCACTTCCCCAGTGATATGAACTATACCATGAGGAATTAGGAGCAAATTCCCCTTGTTTTGGTTTAACTATTAATCTTTTCACCTTTATTATATATAAATTGGATATCTATAGCTCTAGGCTTCCCTGGTGGCTCAATCAGTAAAGGTCTTCCTGCAACACAGGAGACTTGGGTTTGATACCTGGGTCAGGAAGATCCCCTGGAGAAGGAAATGGCAACCCACTCCAGTATTCTTGCCTGGGAAATCCCATGCACAGAGGAGCCAGGCAGGCTACAGTCCATGGGATTACAAGATTTGGACACGACTTAGCGACTAAACCCATAGCTCTATTATTAAAGGGTTGTTAATTTCCACTTGCATACAATTATCCATAGCTCTATAATTTGATAAATGTATTAATAATCATAAGCTCCTAATATCTCCATAAGAAATATGATTACTTATCTAGTGTGATTAATAATTACATTCCTGATATAAATTATGTGATCTCACTATATTAGGATGTCTCACCTTTATGGGATAAAAACAACAAAATTTCCATAACCTTTTTTATAATTCTTGATATTTCTATAACTACAACTAAAGTTATTTCTTGTATGTGCAAGTGACTTTCAGACCCAGATATATCTAAGGTAAATAAATTATATGATCTTTTTCTAAGAACAGGTTTTTATCAGGAAACAGACGAGCAGACTATAAGAACTCTGAATTCTTGAAAGGAAAGAATATCTTGAGTAAGAAGTGAGTTAAAGAAGCAGTCAGGAGTGCTATGGCAAATTTCTTCCACCATACAATTTGGCTGAAAGCTGCCTTCATCCAAGTTAGTAGCATGTTTTTTGGAGTAGATTTAACTCTAGTGCCTTTGCTTCTGAAAATAGAAATTTTTCAAACATTAATGTGGGTTATATTTTCCCTCAGTACTTTTGATAAACACTTTCTTTTGTCTGCACATTTTACAGTTTGATCCAAAATCAGTAATTTGGATACAGACATAGTAAGCCATCTGAGAGGGTTCATAAGGAGATTGGCAGGGTAATTTCCCAGAGTACATAGCAAATGCCCAGAAAATACTTTCTGTGTCTGGGAATACTGATGAGAGGATCCTTGTCTAATCCTATCCTAAACAGAATGGGGATAAGTGTTTCCTCTTGATTGGAGAAAAAGGTCAGTAAATTGATAACATTCTGGGAGCAATTTTCATCTTTCCAGTTAGTTAGTTGTATCCTGTTTTTTTAATATATAGAGAGATTAGATTTTAAAAAAGAAACAGCCTTGGCAACTTTTAACTATTAGTGGAATTCTAGAACGAAATCTAGTATTTTCTATCAAATGTTGAGAGGTAGTTAAAAGAGTCCCAGACTAGCAACTAAGAAATAAGTAGCAAAAATGCTTAAAATTCAAGACTAGTTTTCAAAGTTTTTCTAGAGCTCTATTAGCATGATGGGGGCTTCCCAGGGGACTCAGCGGTAAAGAATACATCTGCAATGCAAGAGCTGCAGGAGACTCCTGTTCAATCCCTGGGTCTTGACATCCCCTGGAGGAGGAGGGCATGGCAACCCACTCCAGTATTCTTGCCTGGAGAATCCCATGGACAGAGGAGCTTGACGGGCTATAGTCCATGGGGATGCATCGAGTCAGACATGACTGAGCAACTAACACTTTCACTTTCATTAGCCTGATGCTAAGAATCACCTGGATGTTTATGACAATAAATATACAGATTTGTGGGCAAACCCCAGACCTCCTGAATCTAACCTTCAGTGAAAGGGTCCAGGAATTTTGTGTGTTTAATAAGCATTCCAGACGATTCTTATAAGGTAAAATTTTAATTCGCTTAAGAATGAAGGATGCATGAGAGTCTCTTGGGTGTGTCCTTCAAATAGATTATCCCTCAAATCAAGATATTGAAACATATCCCCCCATGCCTAAGCAAACCACTATCATTCATTGGATATGTCATATCCCTCAGGTGTTTTGCTTGGTAAACCAATATGTCAGCTGCTATTGAATAAAGTTAATATTAGACAGAGCTTTAGAAAAAAACCACTGGATGCTAGGAATGAAAATTATCTTCCATATTTTTTATTTTTCAGGATGTTTATTCTGAAGTATCACTATTTAAATTTAGCATCCCTCCTTTGCTGCCCCCATTACTTGCTAAACTCTTGAAGGGTGGAGATAGTTCTCTAGTGATATTTGTATCTCCAGCCCTAACAAAATGTTTGGTACCTTTGTTATTGAGTAAGCGAATAGCTTAATAAATACTAAAATTGCCGTGTTAAATACTTTTAATGAAAAAAAACTGGTGCCCAAGGATGAGATGTTCTTGGCATACATTCGTAAATAGCAAGTACACCCCAAGTGAAGGCATTATAAAACTGAGGCTCAGACAGCAAAAAGCAAAGTCACAAGGTGACAGTTTCGTGACAGTGGTTATACACATTAGATTCCATTGCTTAGACAAGTGAAAATTTCCCCAGCTGGGTCTTTACTTCAAATTAACCTTCATCTCTAGCAGCAGGAGCAATTATTTGGACCTGAATTTAGAGAGAGGAAAGGGAAAGAGATTCTTCTTTTATGCCTCATTAGGCTACAGAATAAGTAACACAATACAAATGTCCCTGAAAGGATTAATGATACAACTCAAGATAGCTACTATTTGTGCTAATTGGAAATACAATCATCATTTCCTCTGATCTTCGGATCTGGGGATGAGCGAGGATCACAGCTGAACAGTAAGTAAAGAGGCAGCTGGAGAGAAATGAAATCACCCTGAAGTCAGCTATTACCAGTTCATCCGGCACTGCTTCCCAGTTACACACTTTCCTGGAAGCAAGACTGCTGGGTGCAGTTCCAATACTGAGTGGTAAGCTGTTGTCCTAGAGACTATGAGTACTTTGTGCATGTTAATAGAACCTTGCAAGGGGCCATTTGGAGATTTTGAGAACCTAAGCAGCTGTGTAGATTTTGGGGTGAAATTGTTATTGGCTGATGTGTTCCAATTCCTACAAAATTCTCTCTGTTTAGCAAAAGAATTAAAAGGGAGAACTGGTTATTTGAGACAATCCGCTGTATTTCTGATATGTGTAGGAAGACCCTGAACATGATACTATTACTCATAAAGAGCATAATGATGGGAAACATTTCTAGTCATACTGATCAGCTGTCCAATTACTTTCTATCACATCAACCCATTATAGAATAGTCCTTAAGAGTGTGTCTGAGGGCTGGGTTGCCTAGGCTTAAAGTTTAGCTCCTCCACTACTGGAGTATAACTCAGGACAAGTAACTTAACATCTCTCTGCCTCAGTAGGGCTTCCCTGGTGGCTCAGATAGTAAAGAATCTGCCTGCAATGGAGGATACTCAGGTTCAGTCCCTGGGTTGGGAAGATCCCCTGGAGGAGGAAATGGCAACCCACTCCATTATTCTTGCCTGGGGAATCCCATGGACAGAGGAGCCTAGAGGCCTACTGTCTATGGGGTCCCAAAGGGTCAAACACGACTGAGCGACTAACACGTATGCCTCAGTATTCTCATCTGAACAATGAGGATAACGGTATGCTCTGCTTTATAGAGTTGTGAGAGTCAAATGAGTTGATCTATACAAAGTGCTGAGTCATCTGGTCCCTAGAAAACACTTCCTAGAGGTTGTTAACAGTAAGACATTTGTCCTGTTTAAGTTATTTGCTTAATTGTTGTCAGTATGAGGTACTCCACTGGAACGCAACCTGTGAGAAAGCAGGGACTGCTTGCATCATCACCACTGTATCCCCAGAATTAGGGTAATGTCTAATGGGAGAAGATGATCGATAAATACTTTTGAATGAGTGTGTTAGGAAGAACCATATGGGATGTGAATGTTCAACCATTATTGAACTACAAAAACAGTGGCTTTGTATGTTTCCAATGTCCAGAGGGAATGCCCTGGACTCGGGGACAGTCAGTTCAGGCTCTCGCTATAACTAAGCCACCTACTAGCTATGCGACCTTGAGCAGGTTTTCTCATTTTTCTAATTATGGTTTAGAGACGGTATATGCTTACCTTCAATGGTTGTTATTGGGGATAACATAAGTCATGGATTTAGAAGCAACCTGCACACAATAAACAGTTTTTTGAGGGAGAGAAACCAAGTAAATTCTAACATTAACCCAGCACCTCAGAACTGCCAAAATGCATTTGCAAGTTTTATCTCATTTGTTCCCTATACAATATGAAGTGGTACAGATAAAAGAGAGCTTTATTATGCAAGGATAATTATTCACTAGAAGAGAATCCACTTAAAGCTGCAACAAAAATTTCATAGTATTCAAGAGAAAAAGCTTTCAATTGAGACTTTATCTTGAAAAAATGGAGTTAAAGTAGTGAAAATAGTATCTTTCTCGTAAATAATTTTAGTTATAATGACAACTAAGGCTTATTATAGAAAATAGCAAGTTTTTTTGTTTATTTTTTAAACCATGATTCTGGCAAAGCTGTATGAGAACACAGTGCAAGATCCTTTCATGTTTAATTAACTTTCAAAGCGTTATCAAAAAGAAGGTCACTTTTGAGAAATATTCTTGGACTTATCGGTTTTTTCAAGGACTTCTATTCTTATGTTGATACTGGAATCTTTCTCCTATGCTGCTGTTGATCACCTCACCTTTGTTCTCTTCCAGTTTTGAGCTGCCCAACTAGACTGAGGTCCTTACACGTCTGTGGCTTTGTGTGTGGTTTGCCCTGTTTTGCAGCACTGATCTCATTCATAACTTGAAATTCTGAAACTTTTCTGAGATGTATAGTTTTGCTTGGCAAAGGATTTGCATTATACTTACAGACTAATGATCAAAGACATTGATTTAATGGTTAGAGATAGATACGTATCTTCAGAGAGAAGGGATGTGGAGAACAGACTAATTTAATAAATGATCAGCACATTAGAGAAAATGTTCATGTTTTGATGGCTTTTGCTTTCCTATGAAGTATCATTATTGTGCAGACTCAGATAGTAAAATTTAGATAATGAGGAACTTCTGTATTATTACTATCTTCACTCTATAGATGATTAAAGTGCAGCTTGGAGAAGTTCAATGACTTTAAGGCAACACAGCAAGTAAATATTCTCCCCTAATCCATGCTCCTTATGCAAAGGAATGGATAATATGGGGGTTAAGAGTGAATCTGTTTTCCCTTGTTGTGCTTAGTCACTCAGTTGTATCTGACTCTTTGCGACCCCATGGACTATAGTCCGCCAGGCTCCCCTGTCCATGAAATTCTCCAGGCAAGAATACTGGAGTGGGTTGCCATTTCCTCCTCCAGGGGATCTTCCCAACCCAGGTCTCCTGCATTGCAGGTGGATTCTTTACCATGTGAACCACTAGGGAAGCCCAAGAATACTGGCCTATGCCTTTTCCAGAGGATCTTCCAGACCCTGGAATTGAACTGGAGTCCCAGGGAAGCCCTTGGTTGGCTGCAGTTTGGAATACTGTAATAAGAGTTTCTTTTGTAGAGATACTAGGATTTCTGAGTAGTCTAAGGTTCCAGACTCATGTCATTTCATCTGCAGTTGCTTTTGGCCTCCCCAGAAAGTGAATGCTAACCCCTTGTCTGAGAATTCCTTCTTGAGAAGATTGAATGGATTAATGAAAAGAGCTTTGAACTGAGAATCAAGATTTATGGAGATCTAAGTTTAGCTCTGATGCTGACAAATTGTCAAAAATCAAGTATGACCTTGGGCAAGAAGCTTTCTCATTTGAACTTTGGTTTCCTAAACTTTGAGATAAAGATCCTGAACTCATTTATCACTAAGACCACTTCCATGGCAATATTCTACACGTCTGTCTGTCTCCTGCAATCCGCCATAGGCCAGTAGAAGACAAATACTGTTAATATATGCAAAACATTGGTACATAGGAGAAATTTGGTAAAAACTAGTTCCTGCTGTCCATCTCCACCTTCTCTATACACACACAAGATGTAAAGCACATTTGGTTTAGGGCTACCATACTCCCTTCACTGGGAGAACTTAGAGATGTAAGTGGTTAAGAGAAAAACATAAACTAATTATTAATTGCAATGGGTTTAGATACCTATTTTTAAGCAATGTATATTTAAAAGGAAAAATCTTGAGACTGTCATCAGTTGTATAGGCATCTACTTGGAAGTCCCTGAAGGAAGCACTAATATGATTATGTCTAACTCAGTATCTTTTTACTGAACTTGGACTTGGCTTTCTTGTTATTCTCAGAAAGCTTGATGTTTGTATTTCCAAAGACAATGCAGGGGATCAGATATGCTTCTCAAAGATCTTCTTAGTGTTCCACTCTCTCAGTTCCTTCAGACAGGCCTGAGGAGTCCCTTAGGAGGACTGGATACTAACATTCTTAGCTGATGGTCTTGGCTTCTTCTGGCCTTCCTTTGGCAACTCAGTTTGTATTATTTTTATCTAACCATCCATCCATCCATCTATGTATCATCTATCTATCTGTTATCTACCTATCCCTATCTATGCCTGTACTTCACACTGATATCAAATATTACTTTCTTGATCTGGACCTGAGTAGAAAGCTCATGGATAGGTTTTTGGAGTGAAAAGTAAGCCAATTACTCTAGTCATTTTGTTATCTTTCAGGGTATCTTAATTAAATTTGATTTAATGAAATGAGTTCCTACCGTGTGCTCTTGCCTATGATTTCTTTTGAAGAGATTCAAACAAAATGGTTCCTATTCTCAGAACTCCAGTTTAATTACTTAGAAAATGCAAAGCTGTCCAGGAAGGAATCCAAAGCCAGGCCAGTCTCCAGGTGTGCCCCAGTCCACTTCACTGTCTCTGTCACTGTCGTTCTGCAATTCTGGTAGTTGCATAATAGGGTTCTTTAAGCAGGATTTGGGTTGAAAGGCAGGAGATATGCCTCTGGTCTGGCAATTTAGTGGTTTAATAAGCTTTTTGTCTTCAAGGTTTGGAATAGTGACCCGTTACAAGTGACCAGTAACCTAGAAGTGGTGAAGAGTAGAAAGGTGTATCAAAGGTTAGAGAAGCAGATAGATCAGAAGAAGAGGTCAGATTGGGATAAGGTGAGTTTTAGATACATAAGATCTAGCACCCAGAGTACAGAGTCTGAAACTAGTATAAACAGGAAGCTGTTTTATTCTAGGCACATCGATAACCATCCTTGCCATTACTACCTTTGTTGCTCACGTGATGAGGGAATTCAAACCTACTCCATAATCATGATTCAAAAGAATATAGTAGCTCCTAAGAGTGGCTATGTTTGTTTGTTTGTTTTATACAGCAAATATCAAATATCACCTGTGATATTTTAAATTGTCATCCAAAGACAGTCATTTTCCTCTTTCAAATAAACACATCTTTGACACATTCATGGACTTTAGGGGTAAATCATTATTTTACTGCATTCAGTGCAAGAGTTCAGAGAGCAAAAATGATGCTTCCTTCTCCTTTGAATGCTTTGGTCCCTGGCGTAGACCCATAGGCCCTGGCAGATTCTCTTGTACACATTTTTTTGTTTTTTCGAACTGAGGTGATTAGGTTCCAATTGTTAAGAGCAAATCAGGTCAAGCCATTTCTGTTATGAAACACTGTTGTTTGCCTTAAGCTCTCACTTTCCCTGAGTTGGAAACTTTACTTGATCAATAATGACTTTTTGGAAAGCCATTAGTCCAGAACCCTGTAGAGCAACGTTCAAGGCTGCTGGGCACCGCACATCTGTCACTCCTTTTTGACAGTCTGCAAGATGCGACTGCAGCATCTGTAGAGAGTGGATTAGTAACCCTGTCCTGCTTTGTGTGTGAATCCCCAAGGTAGAATGAGGTGGGGCTGCTCAACACAGAATCTGTGCTTGCTTAGCATGCTGGCTGGAATTAAACACCCCATTTGAAAACCAAGACACACAAGGAAGGAAATGGAACAAATCCCTTGCTTTCAATTGCATTGCAAATAGGACTGAGTGAGGTTTAAGTGTAGGAGCCTGCCTGGATTGTTCTGAATAGAAATGGTTCGTTGCTTGCAGGAGAGGCCTTGGGTTATTTTGATGTTTGAAACGAGGTAGAAACACCAAGCGTATCAGCTAATTTATTCTTATATTTCAACCATTCATTTGCCAAATACCTATTTGACACCCATTATGTGCTACATATGAAGCAGAGAATAAAACAAACCCCCTATCCTCATGGAGTTTATATTCTGGTGGAAATGAACAAAATAAACATCACATAATGTCAGCAATGAGTAATAGCAACTCATAGTGATGCTGATATGTTGTCGCTGTTGTTCAGTTTCTAAGTCATGTCCAACTCTTTCTGACCCCATGGACTGCAGCATGCCAGGCTTTCCTGGCTTTCACTATCTCCTGGAGTTTGTTAAAATTTATGTCGATTGAGTCAGTAGTGTATTTAACCATATTATTCTCTGCTGCCTACTTCTCTTCTTGCCTTCAATCTTTCCCAGCATCAGGGTCTTTTCCAATAAGTTGGCTCTTTACATTAGGTGGCCAAAGTATTGTCTGGTACCAGATGTTCTGATGACCGTGACAAATAATGGTCAGGAATGGCTTTTCTGAGGAAGTGCCTTTGGAGCAGAGACATGAATGGAATGAGGGAGGGGACCATGCAGATATATAGGGAAGAGGTTCCAGCAGCAAAAAGAACTTTCAGAGGCTCTGAGGTGGGAATAATCTTGGCACTTTAGAGACAGCAAGAAGATTGGTGAGACTGTATAAAATTTAATGGGAGAGGGTGATGGGGGGATAGAATAAGGAAGTAGACATGAGCACGCAATTCAGGAGAAGCTTGTTTGCTGGGGTAAGGTTTTGGGTTTCTAAGTGTGAATAAGAAGGCAATGGAGGACAAAAAAAGAGGGAAATGCAATCTGATTTACATATTTAAAGATCATACTGTGTGGCAGGCAGAATAATGTTACCTTACATAGAAAAGGGAAATTAAAATTGCAGATGGAATTAAAGTTGCTGATCAGCAGATCTTAAAATAGGGAGATTATCTTTTTTTTTTTTTCTCGGTGTTCCTTAAAGATAGAAGAAGATGGTAGACAAGGTCAGAGTGGGGAGATGTGTGGAGGACTCAATCCATCAATCCTGGCTTTGAAGATGAAGGACTAAGGTCACAAACCCCTGAGTAAGAGCAGCCTGTGAAAATCGGAAAGAAGGAAGTGGATTCTTCACTAGTGCCCCTAAAAGGGAATGCAACTATCCAACACCTTGATTTTAGCCCAGCGAGACTTATGTTAGATTTCTGACTTACAAAAGAATAACAAGATAAATTTGCATTTATCAAATCACTATGTTTGTGGTAATTTGTCATAGTAATGATAGAATATCAATACACTCTTACTTCTCTCTATGGGGTAATGAACTGTACAATCTAAGTGTGGAAACTAGGAGTCCAATTAGGTTGCTATTGTGGTTTTATAATCTAGGGAAAACAATGGCATAGATTAGAATAATGATGGTGGAGCTGGTGGGAAGTGATCAGATTTGGAATATATTTCCAAAGGGGCAGAATTTGTCTTGAATTATTCCCAGGATTTTGGTCTGAGTCATTGAGTCTGAACAACTGGTCGATGGTACCATTTACTGACATGGGGAAGACCAGGGGAGACATGATTTAGGGGAGAAAAACAAGGGTTCTATTTTAGAGATTTAAGTCTGAGATCCCTTTCAGATATCTGAATGGAACTGTTGATTAAGCAACTAGATAAGCCAGTCTGAAGCTCAGAAGACAGGTCAGGGCTAGAAATACAAATTTGGGATGGCAAAGCTGCAAAATAGGAAAGATTTTTGGCTTAGATATTATGGTGCCACCGAATCAACTCCAACTGCTTATTACTTGAGATGTTATGTGACGGGAAAGAATGGTTCTATTTTAGTTTTTCTTGTTTGTTTTTTAATAAAATTTTCTTTATTTATTTTCGGCTGTGCTGGGTCTTCATTGCTACATGTAGGCTTTTTCTTTTTGCGGTGGGTAGAGACTATTCTCTCCAGTTGCGATGTGTGGGCTTCTCATTGTGGTGGCTTCTCTTGATGCAGAACAAAGGCTCTGGGCACACAGGCTTCAGTAGTTGTGACGCACAGACTTAATTGCCCCATGGCATGTAGAATCTTCCCAGATCAGTGATCAAACCTGTGACCCCTGCATTGGCAGGTGGGTCCCTAACCACTGAACCACCAGAGAAGTCCTGTTTTGTTGAGACCACTGTTATTTGGGATCCTGTAGTAATTGAACTACAGGCAGTTTATCCTAGCTAAACTTCCAAACTCTTTCATCATTTCATATCCAACATAAATTGAACTACTCAAATTGCCCAATTAAGTCCAGAGAACAGGGGAGTCTAGCTTATTTTGTCACAGGCTAGGGTAGATAGCCATAAATCTTTCCTGATTGTATGCTTTTGTCTATATTTGCTGTGGTGAACTGGGTGACCAAGATTACTGTAGTTTCAGTGGAGTGGTAGGTGTCGCCTTTATCTGTGCAGGTGAAAATGGCTTGTCACAATGTTGACATTTGGAGCACCCTGAAGAAGAGATGGAAGGATGCACCACTTCCTTTTTAGGACTTGCACATATCTTTTCCATTCATATCCCATTACTCAGAAATGAATATGTGGTCTTCTTGCTCTATAAGGAGATTTCTAGTCTGTGTGCAGCTGAGATTTGGGAATTCTGTTGCTAAAGGAGGAAAGAGGTTGTAGAACTTGGGAGACAATAGTGATTCTGACCCAGACTGTTTCTCTGACCACGCTAACACTTTAGTGCATCCTTCCTGCTGCTCTGAGAACACACACACCCCTGCCCTCCCACCACCAGCTCCAAGCCCAGGACCTGCAGGTGAAGCATAGTCTTTTCCACCATCACTTGGTATACTGCTCCTGGCCCAGTGAACTGTAACCTAAAAGACCACTTATTTGACCCCCTCACTGATGTAAAATAGCCAATTGGGAGCTGTATAGCTGCAATTAAACATCCCCCTCCAAATCTCCCATTTAGAAAAAGGAATGATATAGTAATCACTTTATGCATGCATGCATGCTAAGTTGCTTCAGTCATGTTCGACTGAAGCTTTTGTGACCTCATGGACTGTAGCCCACCAGGCTCCTCTGTCCATGGGACTCTCCAGGCAAGAATACTGGAGTGCGTTGCCATGCTCTCCTCCTGGGGATCTTCCTGACCCCAGATCGAACCTGTATTCCTTATGTCTCCATCATTTGCAGGCAGGTTCTTTACCACTAATGCCACGTGGGAAGCCCAATCACTTTATCAGTTCAGTTCAGTTCAGTCACTCAGTTGTGTCCAACTCTTTGCGACCCCATGGATACCAGGCTTCCCTGTCCATCACCAATTCCTGGAGCTTGCTCAAACTCATGTCCATCGAATCGGTGATACCATCCAACCATCTCATCCTCTGTTGTCCCCTTCTACCTTCAATCTTTCCCAGCATCAGGGTCTTTCTAATGAGTCAGTTCTTCGCATCAAGTGGCCGAAGTATTGGAGCTTCAGCTTCAGCATCAGTCCTTCCAATGAATATTCAGGACTGATTTCCTTTAGAATGGACTGGTTGAATCTCCTTGTAGTCCAAGGGACTCTCAAGAGTCTTCTCCAACACCACAGTTCAAAAACACCAATTCTTCAGTGCTCAGCTTTCTTTTTTTTAATTAATTAATTAATTAGTTTTAATTGGGGGCTAATTACTTTATAATATTGTGGTGTTTTTTGCCATACATTCACATGAATCAGCCATGGGTGTACATGTGTTCCCCATCTTAAACCCCCCCTCCCACCTCCCTTCCCATCCCATTCCTCAGAGTCATCCCAGTGCACCAGCACTGAGCACCCTGTCTCATGCATCAAACCTGAACCGGCGGTCTATTTCACATATGATAATATACATGTTTCAATGCTTTTCTCTCAAATCATCCCACCCTTGCCTTCTCCCACAGAGTCCAAAAAGTCTGTTCTTTACATCTGTGTCTCTTTTGCTGTCTTGCATATAGGGTCATCGTTACCATCTTTCTAAATTCCATATGTATGTGTTAATATACTGTATTGGTGTTTTTCTTTCTGACTTACTTCACTCTGTATAATAGGGTCCAGTTTCATTCACCTCATTAGAAGTGATTCAAATGCATTCTTTTTAATAGCTGAGTAATATTCCATTGTGTATATGTACCATAGCTTTTTTATCCATTCATCTGCTGATGGACATCTAGGTTGCTTCCATGTCCTGGCTATTGTAAACAGTGCTGCGATGAACATCGGAGTATATGTGTCTCTTTCAATTCTGGTTTCCTCGGTGTGTATGCCCAGCAGTGGGATTGCTGGGTCATATGGCAGTTCTATTTCCAGTTTGTTAAGGAATCTCTACACTGTTCTCCATATTGGCTGTACTAGTTTGCATTCCCACCAACAGTGTAAGAGGGTTCCTTTTTCTCCACACCCTCTCCAGCATTTATTGTAAACTTTTTGATAGCAGCCATTCTGACTGGCGTGAGATGGTACCTCATTGTGGTTTTGATTTGCATTTCTCTGATCCTGAATGATGTTGAGCATCTTTTCATGTGTTCGTTAGCCATCTGTATGTCTTCTTTGGAGAAATGTCTGTTTAGTTCTTTGGCCCATTTTTTTATTGGGTTGCTTATTTTTCTGGAATTGAGCTGCAGGAGTTGCTTGTATTTTTTTGAAATTAATTCTTTGTCAGCTGCTTCATTTACTATTATCTTCCCCCATTCTGAAGGCTGTCTTTTCACCTTGGTTATAGTTTCCTTCGTTGTGCAAAAGCTTTTAAGTTTAAT
Source organism: Giraffa tippelskirchi (assembly GCF_054371585.1). Classification (NCBI taxonomy): domain Eukaryota; kingdom Metazoa; phylum Chordata; class Mammalia; order Artiodactyla; family Giraffidae; genus Giraffa; species Giraffa tippelskirchi. Next base: position 32,008,844 of record NC_137280.1, on the reverse strand, counting down.
TAGGTCCCATTTGTTTACTTTTGCTTTTATTTCCATTACTCTGGGAGGTGGGTCATAGAGGATCCTGCTATGATTTATGTCAGAGAGTGTTTTGCCTATGTTTTCCTCTAGGAGTTTTATAGTTTCTGGTCTTACATTTAGATCTTTAATCCATTTTGAGTTTATTTTTGTGTATGGTGTTAGAAAGTGTTCTAGTTTCATTCTTTTACAAGTGGTTGACCAGTTTTCCCAGCACCACTTGTTAAATAGATTGTCTTTCCTCCATTGTATATTCTTGCCTCGTTTGTCAAAGATAAGGTGTCCATAGGTGTGTGGATTTATTTCTGAGCTTTCTATTTTGTTCCATTGATCTATATTTCTGTCTTTGTGCCAGTACCATACTGCCTTGGTGACTGTAGCTTTGGGGTATAGCCTGAAGTCAGGCAGGTTGATTCCTCCAGTTCCATTCTTCTTTCTCAAGATTGCTTTGGCTATTCGAGATATTTTGTATTTCCATACAAATTGTGAAATTATTTGTTCTAGTTCTGTGAAAAATACCATTGGTAGCTTGATAGGGATTGCATTTATCTATAGATTGCTTTGGGTAGTGTACTCATTTTCACTATATTGATTGTTCTGATCCATGAACATGGTATATTTCTCTATCTATTTGTGTCATCTTTGATTTCTTTCATTAGTGTTGTATAGTTTTCTATATATAGGTCTTTCATTTCTTCACATCCATACGTGACTACTGGAAAAACAATAGCTTTAAGTAGTCAGATCTTTGTCAGCAAAGTAATGTCTCTTCTTTTTAATATGTTGTCTAGGTTGGTCATAGCTTTTCTTCCAAGGAGCAAGTGTCTTTTAATTTCATGGCTGCAGTCACCATCTGAAGTGATTTTGGAGCCCCCCAAAATTAAGTCTCTCACTGTTTCCATTGTTTCCCCGTCTATTTGCTATGAAGTGATGGGACGGGATGCCATGATCTTAGTTTTCTGAATGTTGAGTTTTAAGCCAACTTTTTCACTCTCCTCTTTCACTTTCATCAAGAGGCTCTTTAGTTCTTCACTTTCTGCCATAAAGGTCATGTCATCTGTGTATCTGAGGTTATTGATATTTCTCCTGGCAATCTTGATTCCAGCTTATGCTTCATCCTGTCTGACATTTCTCATGATGTACTCTGCATATAAGTTAAATAAGCATGATGACAGTATACAACCTTGATGTACTCCTTTCCCAATTTGGAACCAGTCTGTTGTTTCATGTCCAGTTCTAACTGTTGCTTCTTGACCTGCATACAGATTTCTCAGGAGGCAGGTCAGGTGGTCTGGTATTCCCATCTCTTGAAGAATTTTCCACAGTTTGTTGTGATCCACACAAAGGCTTTGGCATAGTCAAAAAAGCAGAAGTAGATATTTTTCTGGAACTCTCTTGCTTTCTCAATGATCCAGTCTCCATCATCCAATCAGTTTCTTGATAATCCAGTTTCTCGATGATCCAATCACTTCATAACACTTATCAAATACTGCTGTGAAGGAATACCAGAGACTCCTGTATCAATTTGCCTGAGCTACCATAGCCAAATACAAGAGAAATTAATTTTCTCACAGTTCTGGAGGATGGATGTCCAAGATCAAGCTGTCAGTAGGTTTGGTTTCTTCTGAGGCCTCTCTCCCTGGTTCGTGCATGATTGCCTTCTTCCTGTGTTCTTTCCTCATGCATGTGCCTCCCTGGTGTCACTTGGTGTGTCCAAATTTCCTCTTCTTATAAGGATACTGGTCAGATTGAATTAGAGCCCACCTATGGGCCTCATTTTCTGTGAGGCTTCTAATCACCTTCTTAATAGCCATAACTCCAAATAGAGTCACATTCTGAGGTCCTGGGAGTTCGGACTTCAACATGTAAATTTTGTGAGGACACAACTCAGTGTGTAATTCCTTTCCTCATCAGTGGAGTTAACTCCTTCTTTAGTTCATCTGGAAGACCTGGTTCTGCTCTCAGGGCAGAACTTTCTGGACTAATGTCCAAGTCTCCCCCAGGGCCCAGATTAGAGTGAGGTGGGGGGGGAGCACTTGTCTCAGACACAAAATATAAGGAGGGCATAAAAATTACAGTAATCAAGATTAAAATGTTTTAATAAAATTTCAAACACATAAAAGTAACACAAAAAATACGTGATAAACAAAGTATCAATTTTTAATAAAGACAGGGTCAATATTACTGAAATTTCCTTTTGCCTCAGGCTCCTATATTGCTTCCTACAGCACTGTTAACTGATCCTGTCATTAAAAACTTTGATATTTTATTCATCAAGGATTTGTTTGCACTAATTTTGATTGTCCAAATCATTTGCATTAAAATATTATTTATCTTGATTACTCACATTTTTTTTTTTTGAAGTGTCTTAAATTTTTTGTACTTGAGGTCAGTGCTTCACTCTCATCCTTCTCCCACCTCCCCCAACCTTTTGCTTTTTCTTCAGGGAATTTTACCTTGTTCATTGTCCTTCTTCACTACATTCAAAGTGGGCATTGGTAAGATAGATTCTCTTTCTTTGCAGCTAAACCACCTTCTGCTGGTGCAGGTTCAAAGATCTATAGGAGTTTTAGTGTAGAATAGCCTAAGGTTTGGCCAGCCATGTTGTCCATCATTTGGTAGCATAATTCCCTAAAAAATCTTGTCAAATTTCAATTCTGTTTGCTTTCATTCCTATAAGGTAGTAGCCAATAGTCTCATGTAAAAGTTTTAAACATGAAAATTTTAGTCTTTTATTTTCTGTCCCCTGTGCTCTGTCCACCTCCACATTGATCTTTTTCTGAAAGTTACCCGAGGCCATTAGAAAACAGACTTGTGTGGGGAGGAAATATTCTTGGTCAAGCTTGTGCCACAGTGTCCCCTCTCATCACCTGGCAGAGGGCACTTACTGGGAAGTACTAGAGAAAATCTTGGGTTATGGGCTTATCTCCTGCTAAGGTTGCTTCTTCAGAATCAACAGAGTAGCGGTGCTATTGCCTCTACAACACTGTGAGGCTCCACATAGCTGGACCCTGCCCCAAACCAATAAAAAAGGAAAAAAAATTTAAAAGTATCTTCCTAAACAGAGCTGAATTCCCTTCCGTCTCTACTTTCAAGTAGGCTGACTCTTTCTAGAGCTCAGCTTACTCTTGCAGGGCTTTGTTGAAAATGGCAAGAAGTAGATAACATACAGTAATATTCTGTAAAAGTTTAACACTTCCCTATGGTAGGCTCAGTTAGCATGGGTTTTGATTTCCAAGTTCTCACAGGAGACATTGTGATAGGCAGAAGAGTGGCTCCTCAAAGATGTCCATGTCCGAATCCCCAGAACCTTGAGTATGTTACCTTATGTGGCAAAGAGGAATTCAGGTAGCAGGTAGAATTAAGGTCAATAATTAACTGATCTTAAGAGAGGAAGTTCATCCTGGACCACAATTCAGTCACTCAGTCGTGTCCGACTCTTTGCGACCCCATGAATTGCAGCACGCCAGGCCTCTCTGTTCATCACCAACTCCTGGAGTCTACCCAAACCCATGTCCAACGAGTCGGTGATGCCATCCAACCATCTCATCCTCTATCGTCCCCTTCTCCTCCCGCCCCCTATCCTACCCAGCATTAGGGTCTTTTCCAATGAGTCAACCCTTCGCATGAGGTGCCCAAAGTATTGGAGTTTCAGCTTCAACTTCAGACCTTCCAATGAACACCCAGGATTGATCTCTTTTAGGATGGATTGATTGGATCTCCTTGCAGTCCAAGGGACTCTCAAGAGTCTTCCCCAACACCACAGTTCAAAAGCATCAATTCTTCGGCTCTCAGCTTTCTTCACCGTCCAACTCTCACATCTATACATGACCACTGGAAAAACCATAGCCTTGACTAGACGGACCTTTGTTGGCAAAGTAATGTCTCTGCTTTTAAATATGCTATCTAGGTTGGCCATAACCTTCCTTCCAAGGAGTAAGCGTCTTTTAATTTCATGGCTGCAGTCACCATCAGCAGTGATTTTGGAGCCCAAAAAAATAAAGTCTGACACTGTTTCCACTGTTTCCCCATCTATTTCCCATGAATTGATGGGACCAGATGCCATGATCTTAGTTTTCTGAACGTTGAGCTTTAAGCCAACTTTTTCACTCTCCTCCTTCACCTTCATCAAGAGGCTCTTTAGTTCTTCTTCACTTTCTGCCATAAGGGTGGTGTCATCCGCATATCTGAGGTTATTGATATTTCTCCCGGCAATCTTGATTCCAGCTTGTGTTTCTTCCAGCCCAGCGTTTCTCATGATGTACTCTACATATAAGTTAAATAAGCAGGTTGACAATATACAGCCTTGATGTACTCCTTTTCCTATTTGGAACCAGTCTGTTGTTCCATGTCCAGTTTTAACTGTTGCTTCCTGACCTGCATACAGGTTTCTCAAGAGACAGGTCAGATGGTCTGGTATTCCCATCTCTTTCAGAATTTTCCACAGTTTATTGTGATCCACACAGTCAAAGGCTTTGGCATAGTCTGTCTCAATGAGACTAAGCCATGCCTGGACCACAAGAGCTCTTAAATGTAGATGAAAGTGGCAAGAGGAGGGTCAGAGTGATTTAATGTAAGAAGGACTTGACCTGCTGATCCTGGCTTCAAAAATGGAGGAAGGAACTATGAGCCAAGGCATGCAAGCAGCCTCTGGAAACTGGAAAATGCAAGGAAATGGAGTCCCTCCCAGAGTCTAGAGAACAAAACACAACCATGCCCATCCCTTGATTTTAGCCCAGCAAGTCCCATTTCAGATTTCTGACCTCCCAAACTGTATAATAATAAATTTGTGTTGGTTTAAGCCATTAAATATGTGATGATTTTTTACAGCAGCCATAGGGAAAATGAAGCATTTTTTAAATGTATATAAAATTTTTATTGGAATATAATTGTTTCACAATTTTGTTTCTGCTGCACAATAATGTAAACCAGCCATATATATATACATATATCCCTTCCCTCTTGACCCTCCTTCCCAACCCCCCATCAATTAAGCTTTTTTACAAAATCTTTTACTACTAGGTTTCTAGCCTCAATTCTTTATATTCTTGCTACCCACTGCTTAACCATTGTTGTTTTTCAGTCACTAAGTCGTGTCCGATTCTTTGCAATCCAATGGACTGCAGCACGCCAGGCTTCCCTGTCCTTCACTATCTCCTGGAGTTCGTCTGTGATGCCATTCAACCATCTCATCCTCTATCGCCACCTTTTCTTCCTGCCCTCAATCTTTCCTTGCATCAGGGTCTTTTCCAATGAGTCAGTCCTTCACATCAGGTGGCCAAGGTATTGGAGCTTCAGCTTCAGCATCAGTCCTTCCAATGAGTATTCAAGATAGAGTTCCTTTAGGTTTGACTTGTTTGATCTCCTTGCTGCCCAAGGGACTCTCAGGAGTCTTCTCCAACACCACAATTCAAAAGCATCCATTCTTTGGCACTCAGCCTTCGTTATGGTTCAACTCTCACGTTAAGCGAATGTAATACGTATTCAATTGTGTTATATCATTATCCTATTCCTAGGTACCAAATTCTGTATTCATAAGTACATTGCTTCATAGCTTGGACAAGACCTAAATTACTGTGACTTAAACAAGATAGAGCTTGTTTCTGTTTTACCTAAGTTGCATGAGAAGCATACCAGAGCTGTTATGGCTGCTCCATGGATTAGTAATGCAGAGTTTTCCGTTGTTCCTCTGCTATTCCTAGGCATTGTTTCCATTCACATGGATGGAGGAGAGTCATCATCAAATTTTAGTTCCTGAGATGAAGAAACAGAAAGTAAAGAACACACACCTTTTCTTTAGGGTCACAACTTGGAAGTTGCATGCATCATATCATTCATGTGCTGTTGGTCTGAAATTAGTTCCATGACGCATATAAGTGCAAGGGAGGACAGCAAAAGCAGTCTTTATTTTGGCAGATATGTGCCCAGCTAACATTTGCTGCTGCTGCTGCTGCTAAGTCGCATCAGTCATGTCCAACTCTGTGAGACCCCATAGACGGCAGCCCACCAGGCTCCACCGTCCCTGGGATTCTCCAGGCAAGAACACTGGAGTGGGTTGCCATTTCCTTCTCCAATGCATGAAAGTGAAAAGTGAAAGTGAAGTCGCTCAGTCGTGTCCGACTCTTAGCGACCCCATGGACTGAAGCCTACCAGGCTCCTCCGTCCATGGGATTTTCCAGGCAAGAGTATTGGAGTGGGTCACCAGTGCCTTCTCCGGCTAACGTTTGAGGATTCTATTATTAATGCTAAAGAAAAAGGGAGATAATGAAATTATTACTTCCTTCTACACATAGGAAGTGGCATCACATTGTGCAAAGAAAGGATTGATTTCAACTTGAATTACAAGTAGGGAAAAAAAAGAAAAACTAGCTTTAAAAACTTTTCTCATGGGTACTGGAGCAACAGGAATTCATCCCAGAATCAGCATCACTGCAAAGATAGTGGGAGTATAGCATGTTCAAACCAGACGATAACTTCAAAGCATTCATCTAAGTGTTCAGATCAAGCAGAACTCATGTAAAGTCTCAGTGAAAAGCTTCTACAGCAACAAGTTGACATCCCATAGCAGACCTTGTGATAGGAGAACAACGTGGAACTCAGAAAGGAGGCTCCAGAGAAGACCAGCCTTTAGGCTTCTGCCTTAGTCCCCGTGGTGAAGACTTATTATAAACCCCTCTGGGGAGAAGAAACCAGAGACTGATGCCAGAACCCACTGTGTATCATTTATGGATTAAACTGTGGATGGCTTTCATCTTAGAGAATAAATTTAATCATTCTCAACAAATCTTTTTTGGAAAATCCTATGGATGTTATCATACATAGATACTTTGAGTAGTTAGACAGCACCTGTTAGAGACCAGATTCAGTTGTTCTGAGAGGAAAAAAAAACCCAGGTAGGCAGCTCCCCTCAAGCATTCTGATCAAATGTGTTACACAGTTAGCTTAACCTTTCCAAATCACTAAACAGCAGTGAAGTGTCCTGGCAGTTTAGGTCACTGTGCTTTTTAACCCACAAAAATTCTGACATTTGTATTAAATATCACTTGTTATCTGCTCATTGATCTATGAAATATCAATAATTCAGAAACATCTCAATGTCTTAGAACTTTCATCATCTTTGTTGGCCGATTGTGTGTTAGCTAAGGGAGGATAAAGGTGCCCAGAGAGAGTGCCCAGTGAATTTTCATAGTAAGTGGTTAGTTATGAACAGAGTCATGCCTGGAGTTTCAGTCTTCTGACTCTTGTTGAAAGAAAGTGTCAGTCGCTCAGTTTGGGACTCTTAGCAACCCCATGGACTGTAGCCCACCAGGCTCCTCTGTCCATGGAATTCTCCAGGCAAGCGGGTTGCCATTCCCTTCTCCAAGGGATCTTCCCAACTCAGGGATCAAACCCAGTTCTTCTGCATTGCAGGCAGATTCTTTACCATCTGAGCCACTAGGAGCTTCAGTCTTCCGACTCTAATTCCACTGTTCTATTCTTCATGTTATGCTTGCTTTTCTAGTTGATCCTTCCCTCTTCCTTCTAAATTTTTGAATTACCCAGGTAATACATGTGTTTATTATTTTTTAAAACATTGCATTATAGCTAAAATTCATGCATTATTAATTTTAGTTATTTACTCTTGTCCTCAGAAAGTCACTCTTATGAGTTGAGTATCCACACCCTTTAATATGTACATGCGTATGTTTGTTTGTGTTTTTCTTAGAAAACATAGGGTATTTCTTGTCAGTTTTGCTTTATTACATGGATTAGATCATACTATACCTATCATTCTGCAGTTAGCTCTTATTCACTCAACAGTATATTTTTATGATAAATCCATACTGATACACAGGTTCAATTTTTGCTTTTATTTAATGTATGGTATTCTGTCATCCAAATAGACCATATTTAATTTATATTATTTATCCATTCTCTTTTTGGCCACATTCCTCTTTTGGTACATAATTTATTTATTTCCAGTATCCATTAATAAAGGTGATTAATTACTCATTTTATATTCAAGATTTTTCTAATTACTCTAAAGCTTCTGAAAGGGGATTGCTATTGCTTGAATGTTTAAACCCCACCCCCTCCAAATTCATATGTTGAAATTCTAAGCCCCAAAGATGCTGGTATTAGGAAGGAAGGCCTTTGGGAGATGCTTAGGTCCTGAGGGTGGCACCCTCACAGATGGAATTACAGTGGTAAAGAATCTGCTGCCATTTCAGGAGACTCTGGAAACACGGGTTCAATCCCTGGGTCGGGAAGATCCCCTGGAGGAGGAAATGGCAAACCACCCCAGTATTCTTGCCTAGTAAAGTCCATGGACTGAAAAGCCAGGCAGGCTACAGTCCACGGGGTAGCAAAGAATCAGACACAACTGAGCACAAGTATGTGCACATGCACACACACACACACCCTTATTCAAGAGGCTCAGACAATTTCCTAGGCCTTCCACTGAGTAAGGACACGGGGAGAAATTGCTGGCTCTGAACCAGGAATACGACCATGCTGGCACCTTGATCTTGAACTTTCCAGCGTATGAATTGTGAAAAGTAAATTTCTTTTGTTTATAAGCTATATTTTGTTATAGAAGACCAAACAGACTGTGATATTTTGTACAGCAGCCCAAACAGACTAAGACAGAGATAAACAGCCAATTAAAATTGTGGTCCATAGAAGAAGACGATTTGAATTTTAATTACTTGGTTTTACATTAAACATGTTAGGAATCTTAGAATCACAGATCATTCAAGTTAGAAGAAACATCAGAAATCAAGTTTTCCCTCTTCCTATTTTAAATGCAATAGTAGGTGTGAAGAATTTAGTGATCCCCACCCCCAAATTGACCATTGGTGGTGTGTGCCCTCAATTCATCTCTGTTTTGTAGGCTGTTTTCCTTGCCATGTTCCAGGTTAGAAATCCATGAGTCACCCTTGGTTTTTTTCCTGTGCCTTCCCCTTTTTAAATTTATCATGCCGATTCTGAAAACCCGTCAGTATTCTGGATAAGTTCTAGAATTCTGTCTTCCATTATGGTCCACCCAGGACTACCTCTCCGTGATAGCAAAAACCAATTCTACTTTGTCTTGACAGATAAGAATATTCTTTGATACTATTATCTTCTCAGATGAATCTTCACAATTACCAGTACAACCCCAGGATCTTTCTCAACATTGTTCTATAAAAAATCAAATTAGCAAGTGTGATGGAACCTATTTTTTATCTTTAATATGAAGTTTTGGCTGTCTCGAGGCCAGTCACTTATGGTTCCCTGCAGATGGTGGTTTATGGTTTATAAATATCACTTAGCTTGTGCCTTTGCTTCATTTTTATTATCCTTTTCTGGCAATACTGCCCCATGAACTTGAATTATTCGAATCTTACCCATTCCCAGGATCTAGTTCAATCCCCTCCTCTCCTTGCAGCCTGCCTCAACTATTCCGGCCCCAAATGCCCTCTTTTCTCTTCATTCCTATATTACTTACATTATCCTGGTGTATAAATAACTCATACATCTCACTCTTCTACAAGATGGTCTGACAATAAAGGCCATGACCTTCATTTTCCTGTCTCCTACGTAACATCCACTATACTATAGAGAACCTAATGGAATCCACTGACTTATTACATGAGCCAATGACAATTGGGTTGAGAAGGCATTAAGTGTAATGTCTTCCATATGGAAATGTGTGCAAAGGACAGATAATAATCTGTCAAAAATTAGTACTGTATCCTGGCAAGTGACTGGCATTTTGAAAAATGCACTAACTATTTAAAATAATTTCCTTTCCTCATAACAAAAGTAAAATATGTTCATTGTAGAATTTTTGGAAGGTACACAGGGAAAATAAAAGTAATTTCTAATTCCATCACCTGAAGATAACTTCTGAGCATATTCAATTCTACCTTTTCCCAAGATTATGCATCTGTATATTTATTTTTTAGTTTTAAGACAGTCCAGAAAATTCAGCAAATACAGTTTTGATTCTTACTCTTTGCAGTTAATATTAAAGTTGATCCTTGGACAGCATGGATTTGAGCTGCATGGGTCCACCCATTTATTTTCAATAAATATATACTACAGTACTACACCACTCACAGTTGGTTGAACCACAGAAATGGCGGGCCAACTGTGAAGTTATACACAGATTTTCTATTACACAGAGGGTTGGCGCCTCTAATACTGGCATTGTTCAAGGGTCAACTGTATATCATCATCATTTTCTCCACTTAATAGTTGATAGAAAGGTTTTTACAGCTACATAATAGTACACTGCATGAGATGTTTCATAATATCTTCAATCACCTACTAGAACTACTAGGTAGTTCTAGTTTTTCACTGCTACAAATGAATGAACTAAGAATTATTGAGCACTTAGTACAGGCCAGGTACTCTGTTGAGTCTTTTATATTTAGTGACACTTAAATGATCCATAACAGCCTTACATGGGAGGCACTTCTATTATACCCTCTTTTTGGATGAGAAAACTGATGAGTATAGAGGTTAGGTTACTCATCCAAGATCATAGTTAGTGATAAAGCCAGAATTTTAACCCAGGTTAGAATGTCTCAAGAACCTGTGCTAACCATTATGAATATAATCATGATAAATCTAATATAGAATTCTTTGTCTATGTCTTTAATAATTTCTAATGAAAAAATGACAACAGTGGAATTACTGAATCAAAGAATATGAAGAAACTTCCCATTGTCAAACTGCTTTTCAAAAAGATTTTGTACAAATGTATGTACTAAATGTTTGCAGTATATAAGCTTGCCCCCTTTCCCTGAGAGAGACTTGGAATCTTTAGTCCTACATGTCCACTTGAAAACCTTTTATTCTAAGTATACCTCAGCATCAGTCACACTGTATACTTTCATTCATATTTCAGTTTGTCTTACTATACTGTGAAACCTTTGAGAGCAAGACTATCTCATTTGTCTTTAAATTCATAGTACCTTGGGCTTCCCAGATGGCGCTAGTGGTAAAGAATCTGCCTGCAAATTCAGAAGATGCAAGTTTGATCACTAGGTCAGTAAGATCCCCTGGAGGAGGACATGGCAGCCCACTCCAGTATTCTTGCCTGGAGAATCCCATGGACAGAGGAACCTGGTGGGCTATAGTTCATAGGATCGCAGAGTCAGACATGACTGAAGTGAGTTTGCATGCACGCACCTACCATTGGTGCCATATACACAGTAGATTCTCAGGATGGCTTTTGTCAAAAAAGGTGCACCATGACTTGCAGTTTTCCTGTGCACAGGTAAATATCACTTCACTTTCCTTTCCAGTTCCCAGGCTTCCTATATACAGAGTTCCAGCTCTAGAAATTGTGGTCCTTTCACTAATCCTATCTGCCCTCTCACCTCTTTCCTTGGTGGTGGTGGTGGTGGTTTAGTCACTAAGTCGTGTCTAACTCTTGCAATCCCGTGGACTGTAGCCTGCCAGGCTTCTCTGTCCAGGAGATTCTCCAGGCAAGAATACTGGAGTGGGTTGCCATTTCCTTCTCCAGGGGATCTTCCCAACCGAGATATCAAACCCAGACCTCCTGCATTGCAGGCAGATGATTTACCAACTGAGCTCTGAGGGAAGCCCAACCACTTTCTTTCCTTCAGCCTAATTCCCAGGGATCCAAATCCAGGTCAAACATCACCTCCTCCAGGAAACCTTTGCTGTATCTTCCTTTGCAGGGCTGAGCTCTCCACTTGTAGTCACATAAAGGATTGATTCTTTATAATATGTACTATGGTAGTAGGTTTGTTTGAATTTACCAATTACCCAGGTAATTTCTTTAATGAATCTTTAATAGTGTAATCTTAGTGTCACTTACTCCTCATACTTTTATTTCTTGCACAACTTAAGCACATTTTAAGACCCTGGGCATTTGCAGCCAGTCATTCTCCAAGCTTTATGGAGATGGTCTACTGGACACACTCACAAATCCCCCAGGCACTGAGGGATGGGCCAAGGAGCTGTCCTATTTCCAGCCTTCTCTCTATATGGGTTTGTGTGTCTTCTGCCATTGAGATATTTTGAATGAAGTTTCAGGAGTCATTGATTTCTCTCAGCTCTTCATGAAAATATTTCATCACAGTTCCAACTAGGGGCTCCTAGAATCCTGTAGATGAGTGTAGAACATTTTGCCATGAGAGGGGTTTAGGGAGATTTTAATTAACTGGTTTCCTTGGCAGTCTACTAGAACCTTGATTACTAGCATCTTTGATCAACATGAAATCAGAATTTCCTGTAGCTGAAAAAATATTGTCAGATAATGAAAGCTGGCTCCAGTTTCATGCTCCTGTCCCCGTGTGAATTTTGTTCCCCATCAGTTTCTATTGCATTTCATGTGAATGTTATTTTTAGCATAGTCTGTATTTCACAAATTACCATATGGTTTTTTTTTTCCTTCTTGATATCAACACAGCTTTTAAAGTTAAAAATTCTTTGGCATATTAATATGCCCTAATAAATCAAGTGCATATGTCTTTAAACCACAAACACAAATACTCCATTTGCCACTAGATTTGTTGATACATTTGATCTGATAATATTTTTCTATTTTACTGTCACCAGAACTTGCCAACTTGCCTTTTGAAATCTGCACTTATGTAAAATTAATATTTTATGTGGAAATTGTAGAGCCTGGAGTTTGGTGGGTATGAAAAGAGGCAGCAGGGGCTAGAGAATTTTAAAAGGAAAAAAGGGGAGGGAAGGAAAATCTGAAGCTAGGATAGCTTTGGCTTGTTGGCATTCTCAAAATAGTGGAAATGAAAGCAGCAGAGACACCACATAAAGAAAGGGGCTGAGGATAAGAAGCCAAGAATGGAAAAGAAGTATTCGAAGTGATGGAAAAGTTCAGAAGAACTGATGGGGGGGGGGGGAAGATGATGGTGAAACAGTTGGCAAAGATGAAAGTCACTGCCAGAATGAAAAAGCATTAACAAAGAATAAGAATTCAGAATTTAAAGAAGAAGCTATACACTTCTCCAGCCTCTAAATTCCAGTACTTTCAGTAATTCTTAGGAATTTAACAACAGCTTTCACAGCCAGAAAACTTTATTAGAGGGAAAGTGAGTCAGGAATGAAATTGTTTACTGACGATTTCAGTAAAGATGCATTCAGATGAATACTACGATTCCAATAGCTCCTATGGCTCCTTTAATGAAAAGATTGATTCCAGATTTTGGCAGAAAATAATCTGGCAAAAGCAATAACCATTTCTTGAGCTTGGCGTGAAACTCCACCACTTTCTCGGCTCTGTCTGTCTACTCTATTTTGCCAGGCCAATTCCATGCTTAGAAAGAGAGACAAGAAACTACTGCTTACACAGGAGGGAGCATTTGTGTTGGAACAGAGAGAGGGAAATCTGAGAGTCGTGATTTAAACACTTATTATATTTGTTATTTGGGCTTCCCAGGTGGTGCTAGTGGTGAAGAAACTGACTGCCAATGTAGGAGACTAAGAGAGGCGGATTCGATCCCTAGGTCAGGAAGATCCCCTGAAGGAGCGCATGGCAACCCACTCCAGTATTCTTGCCTGGAGAATCTCGTGGACAGAGGAGCCTAGCAGTCCATAGGGTCACACAGAGTCGAATACAACTGAAATGACTTACAATGCACACACACATATTTGTTATTTAATTCACTCATGCAGTGAATTATTACTGAACATCTTTTAAGTGTTAAGTTCTGAACTCAATTGTTACAATGAAGAACTCATTGATATTTAAGGAATCATGGTGAATTAGTTCGAGAGGAGAAGGAAATGGCAACCTTCCAGTACTCTTGCCTGGAAAATCTCTTGGATGGAGGAGCCTGGTAGGCTACAGCCCATGGGGTCGCGAAGAGTCAGACACGGCTGAGTGACTTCACTTTCACTTTTCACTTTCTTGCATTGGAGAAGGAAATGGCAACCCACTCCAGTGTTCTTGCCTGGAGAATCCCAGGGATGGGGGAGCCTGGTGGGCTGCCAGCTGTGGGGTTGCACAGAGTCAGACATGACTGAAGCAACTTAGCAGCAGCAGCAGTTCAAGGGTGGACAAACTGTGATCTTTGGATCAAATTCACCTATGGCCTGTTTTTGTAAAGTATATTGGCTCATTTATTTATGTATTGTCCATGGCTCCTTTTGTGTTATGATGGCAATGTTGAATAATCACAACAGGGTATGTATAGCCTGAAAGAATAAAACATGTTTATTATCTGGCTCTTTACAATTATTCTATAACTTATTGTTTGCTGACTGCTGGATAAATGCAGTTGGTATAATGAAGTTATAGTGGAGTTCAGTCCATCTAGTCAAATCTATGGTTTTTCCAGTAGTCATGTATGGATGTGAGAGTTGGACTATAAAGAAAGTTGAGTGCTGAAGAATTGATGCTTTTGAACTGTGGTGTTGGAGAAGACTCTTAAGAGTCCCTTGGACTGCAAGGAGATCCAACCAGCCCATCCTAAAGGAGATCAGTCCTGGGTGTTCATTGGAAGGACTGATGCTGAAGCTGAAACTCCAATACTTTGGCCACCTGATGCGAAGAACTGACTCCTTGGAAAAGACCCTGATGCTGGGAAAGATTGAAGGCAGGAGGAGAAGGGGATGGCAGAGGATGAGATGGCTGAATGGCATCACCAACTTAATGGACATGAGTTTGAGTAAACTCTGAGAGTTGGCTATGGACAGGGAGGCCTGGTGTGCTGTAGTCCATGGGGTTGCAAAGAGTTGGACATGACTGAGCAACTGAACTGAACTGAAGTTATAGAAGAGGAGCCAATGTTAGTGAAAGCTTCAAAGAATTGATCTATGACATTTGATATCAGTTTTCAAAGACATAAAGGAGTTTCTGGTCATGAAGGCACGAGAGTGGTGGTTTGGGACTAGCCATGACAAAGCCAGTATTGTGACATAGTTTGTGAATTTTAGGAATCTATCCACTGTTTATTCTGGGTGAACCATAGGTTCGGGTGGGTGACTAACAATGGGGGATTGAGGCTGGAGGGGCCAGTGGAATCTTGATCATATGTGGAAGGGCCTCAAATTGAGAACTTCATATGCAAACACTCTGCATCGTAAGATACCCAATATTAATAGCACACAATCTCTGCCCTCATGAAACTTAATCTCCAGTAGGATATATAAGACTTATTAAATAAATCACAAGACAGAATGAGCTTGGTACTCTAGAAAAGTCCAAATAAGATACAATAGGAACTCTTTTTAGCAAGGAGAAATCACATTTGATTGGAAAGATCAGAAAATTAGTTTATGTTAAAGCATGCCTTGAAGGATAGCTATAATTTTTCTGGGGGCGATGGGTGGTGTGGCAGGTGAATGCAGGCAGAGAAAACAGCATAAAGAGATACAAGCAAAAAGTAATGTTCAGAAGTTTGGGATGTTCCTGAGCCCAGATTCCATAGAAAACACACTCTGAGGCCAAAGCTTTGTGCCAATGCTTTATTCAGTAGTGCGGTTTCAGAGAAGTAGAAAGCAGGGATAAAGAGAGTGAGCAGATATGACAGGAGCATCTCCCAATTTGGCCACAGCTGTGTAACAAGTGGACCACTTGTAGAGGCTGGATGTAGGGCCACTTCCTAGAGACTGGATGAATTTTCATGTCTCTGAACCATCCATGTGATAGGGTAGAGAGAAGAATAAGGGAAGAATTTATCCATGGTACCATTGCACCATTGACATTGGTACCATTGACATTTCACACTTTGGGACATTAAAATCCCCGCACTGCTGAATTGTGCCAACCGCCCTCTTAGCCACTCGGAAAGTACAAGCCTCGTGTGTTCAGTCTGGTCAGGGTAGCTGCATGCCTGTTTCTCCTTGCCAGTCAGGGCTTCTTAATTTGTAGTGGTGCCATAGTGGCAGAAACAGTGACCTGGTTCCATGACCTTGGGGACAGTGCAAAATGTTCCTAGGGCCCCTCCAGTCAGAGAGCAAGTGGGCACATTTGGGGTGGCACGTAAGCTGAGTCTGGTACAGAGCATCAAATAGTTTGTCTGGAATATAGGATAGGGAACTACTGGGAGTGAAGGTCAGACAAGTTGGAATGCCTCATGGAAGACATTGGTTGTTGGATGGCAACCATGTAATTGATTTATCAGCAAATGAGAAGCAATGGGAAATATTTTCCAGAAGGAGATGACAAGATCAAAAGTGTGTTTTGGGGGGAATTAATTCAGAAGTGGTATGTTAAATGGATTTAGAGGGTATGGAAATTAGAAGCAAGATTATTTGTGAGTTAGAAGGAGTCTTGGCAGATCAAACTGTTCAGTTGCATACTCCAGACGTTTAGAATGGGCCAATGGACTCCCTAAAGAGGCCCCTCCCGAGCCCTGCACTATGAATCATCCCTGTTCTTGAAGGAGGTTGAATAGATACATATGTCTTGTTCCAGGAGACAAAATGACACTCAGCAGTATCTGTTTCTAAGCAGCATATGGTTTTTACATGCTTATACATTGAAGCACTTTAATTTTTAAACACAAAGTAATTAGACACTTATTATTCAGACTGTACCTATTTAAATAAATATACCTAGTTCTTATTTTGTGATCTAGAGTTCCTCCAGCCTTGGGAGACCATTGAACTACACAGTTAGAGAGAAGGAGGCAGACTGGCCACTGAGCATAAACATTTCCCTCCTCCTTCCATGGCGTTACATCTGACTAACGGCCTCAAAGAAAGTATTGGTCAGTCTGTCAACCAGTAAATAGTGGAGTTGTTTGATGTTATTCTGTCTGCGTACCGTGTTCCTAGTCTAAAAGCCCCAAATTTCCAATTTCTGAAACACAGTTGCCCAAGAATTTTGGATAAGGGATTGTGTACCTGTATTACTTAGAAGTGTGAAATGACAATATGAGAATTAAAACTGATATCTCCTATCCATCCTACAACAAAAGCACATTAACATTTCTTGAGAAACTTTCAGTTGCTTTCAAAACATAACCTGGTATGTGAACTTTTGGAAAATATGTTTCTGTATAATATTAACTGAGACAAAAATTTTTATCATCTCCCCATCATTTTGCTCCAGTTTTATCCCATTGATGTAACAACCAATGGTAACACTTCAGTATTTGACTTTTTATATCTTGAAATATTTTTAAGGATATCCTGGATTCAAACAGGGAAGACTATTAATTTAATGATAAGTTCATTTAAAAAATTACATTGTATTTGAGAAAACCCCATTAAGAATTCACTCATAAAAGTTGTTTGATTTCTGTCCTATGGGGACACTTTTAGTGTAAATTTTAATGACACTTCTTAAGTCTAAATATATAGAGTTGAAGGCTTTATTTGACATAGACCGTTAAAACCAATATCATTTGGTTATATAACTGATGTTTCTTTGTAAGAAAGGGCCATTCAAAATGTTCCTCAGCAAAACCACATCTCTGAAACCTAGTAATCAACATTTGGGTTCCTGTACTGCAGCTGGCCCTCAATAAGCCGGGTGGCGGTGAGGGGCGGGGACAAATTAGTTCCAGGACCCTCTCACAGATACCAAAATCCACAGATGCTCAAGTACCATAGTCAGTCCTCTCTACCCATGGATTCCCATGGACTGTAGCCTGCTAGCCTCCTCTGTCCATGGGATTGTCCAGGCAAGAATACTGAAATGGGGTACCATTTCCTTTTTTAGGGGATCTTCCCGACATAGGGATTGAACCCCTTGTCTCTTGCACCTCCTACATTGGCAGACAGATTCTTTACCACTGAGCTTCCTGGGTGTAGTAGTACTGTATTTATTGAAAAAAAAATCCACATATAAGTGCATCCCTGCAGTTCAAACCCATGTCATTCAAGGATCAACTGTATTTGCTGCTTTATCTACCTCAAAGCTGGATTAAAGCCTACTGATGTTGCTTTTTGTCCATCTAAACTGTAGTTTCCATGATAGATGCCAACCAAATACCTGCATTTTCTAGTCTCATCAAATTAAGATATGGGATGATTTTCACCCCAGAATGCTTTCTTCTATTTCAGTTTCCCACTTTACCCTTACCCTAAGTCTTCTAGTTTCTGGAATAAATACTAAATTGATACTTAAGGTTTTATCTTTCATTTTGTAAGTTCTCACAGCTTTAAAAAAATCTGCATTTTATCTTGTAAAGAAGTTAAACACTCTTTGATTATTTTCTATAAATTTACTTTTGGCCAAATTCTCTGATTATCTTATTCTCTGGTCATTCATCAGACATGCCCTAAAGGTGTCTATCACTAATACTCCAAGACATGGGATGGCCTTATAACTTAAAAAAATTAAGGTGATATTATAAGGGGTGAGACCATAATAGGCCTATGTTATTAGATACATAAATGTAGGTATCCCTTGCCTTTTAAAAGTTCACTTTACACTACTTTCATGAAAGACCTACATTAGTACCTGTTTTTGCAAGCCTAAAGGAATCTGAAGAGGTTTTTCACTTTTACAAAAAAAGGCAAAAAGTGAAAATACCATTTAGTGTGAGCCACTACAGAGGCAGTGAGCACCCAGAGCAGTGAGATTTGCCCCGCCGAGCTCCTTCCCCAGGGACTACGCTCAGCATCTCAGCATCAAGCCACCATAGCTTTGAACTGTGCCTGTGAGCATCTGTGCTTTATCTCGATTTGTGCATTCATTAGCAAGATGTGTCCTAAGGTAATTGCTTCTTTGCTTTTACCATTTCCGCTTACAAAAGGTTTCATAGGAATGCTCTACTTTTGGATGGTGGGAGAAACCTGTATCTCCCTTAAAAGCAGTATTTATGGGCTCTTTGGCTTCACTATGGACAGAACTTGGCAAATCTATACAATGTAAAAATTATTGATGGCATATGTTGGGGTTTTAGGCAGCCCAACATATGTTATTTTGGTTCTTGCCTGAGTTCTGTGCTGAAAGAGAAAAGGAATCAGGCAGATGGAGCTTAAAGTGCCTGGTTCATTACTGATGGAGATTTTAGAAAATGAGGCTTAAGCATAAAGCAACAATAAGCTTCCTAACACTTAACCCTGTTAATACAGGCTTAGTCACGCAATGTCAGGTTGTACTGGTCAAACACAGGCCTTCCACACAAAGTGTCAGGGATGCTACTATGAAACTCATTGAATGACCAAAAAGAGAGTAAAGTGTATGTTTCTGAAATCAGGTAGATCCAAAGAAGAGGAGGAGAAGGGAGGGAACTCAGTCGTACATGCCCAGTTTCTTCTAAACTTACAATTCAGATAATTTAATCTTTTTCTTATGAGGGAAAATTAGTGAAGATTTATAAGAAGTTATGAATGTTACACTCTTTGATGTCTCTCTTCATAGAACCATGATTCAATAGTAAAGGCAGTATCATTCAGTAATATATGGTCCCAATAAAGTAAGAGGAAGAGTATAGTCAATACTTACATCAGAATTTCTGCCTCTGCCTTCTGCATCCAAGCACACATACATATGGCCTAGAATCAAGCATTTATCTTCTCGGTCAAAAATTTGAGGCATACACTCTGAAAAATTCCACTAATTGTCAGACACTATTAAGTATAAGTGCCACAGAGTAAAACTCTCCTTTTTTAGAGACTTAGCCATTTAGATTGCTTGGGACATCCTTTAGGATATTTAGATGTTAAATTTCAGCAGCAGAATCCTAGTTTTCAGTTTATACACCATATATGTTCATTTTTCAGGGTACCACAGTAATATCAGAGAACCCTAGCAATATTTGGCTCAGAGAGTGAGCGTGGAAGCTTACACCAGGGCCCATCAAGAAGATACATGATACACGCACTTATTGGAAAAGGGACCCACCACTGTTGAAACTCCCCAAATGCATCTCATTCTCCCAACCTGACCACAGCTGTAATGAAAAATGGTACCAAGGAGCCTGGCTTCTGCTCTTTCACAGAAATATCCTTTTCTACTTTTACATCAAAACCACACCAATAAAATCCCAAAACAGAACATCAAACCCAGTGTAAGATGAATGCCCTTATATTTTTGAGGCAATACCAGCATTCTTGTTTGGTTGAACCATCTCTGGCACAATCTATGACCTACACTTGAGGCTGTTACCACGGAAGGTGATTCACTCTATAATACTGTGGAGACCTATCTCCAAGAAATTGCATGCCCTCTTTTTTCTTGAAAATAGTCCTTTGTTGTACTATAGCAGGTAAAAGAGATGGAGGACGCACAGAAAAAGGAGATGAAAATTTTAGTAGATTTAAAGTACCAGCAAAGCCAGTGTGTCATGTTTAACTAAAAATGACAGATAGCATGTCTGGGAGCAAAATGAGACCCCAGAGAAATATCATGATCAGAAAATAAATCATTCTTCTCTAAGATACTTTTATTGGTCATTCAGATAGAGTGGATACATGAAATACCACACAATTATGCATGACAGGTCTGTTCCTTACAAACAAAGTGAAAGTTGCTCAGTCGTGTCTGATTCTTTGCAACCCCATGGACTGTAGCCTGCCAGGTGCCTCTGTCCTTGGAATTTTCCAGGCCAGAATACTGGAGTGGGTAGCCATTCCCTTCTCCAGGGGATCTTCCCAACCCAGAGATCGAACACAGGTCTCCCACATTGCAGGTGGATTCTTTACTACCTGAGCCAACATAAAGGGCCTTGCTATAATTGTGATGCCACTATTCTCTATTCTGTTTGATTCAGAAAAAATATGTGCTCTGTGTGGTTACACAAACAAAATTTCCATTTTGTTAATAAGCTGAACATTATCCTGCTCTAGTAGCTCCTTACACGTATAATAGCTTCTTAGTAGGTTACTTTCCAAATCATGACTACCAGAAATGCCACTTGTATTTCTTGGGGAAAAAAAATGAGATAATAGATATATTTCGTCTGTGTACATGCATGCTAGGTCACTTCAGTCATGTCTGACTCTTTGCAGCCCTATGGATCATAGCCAACCAGGCTCCTCTGTCCATGGGATTCTCCAGGCAAGCATACTGGAGTGGGTTGCTGTGCCCTCTTCCAGGGGATCTTCTCAACCCAGGGATCAAGCCTGTGTCTCTTTCATCTCCTGCATTGGTGGGCAGGTTTTTACTACTGGCGCCACCTGAGTAACCCATATTTAGTCTAGCACCTGATATGTAGTATATCCTCAAAAAGTAGGAACTGCTAAGCCCCACTTGCCAAACTCAGGCTCATATCATACCCTGAGGTAACTGATGAGGGAAAGAGGTAGATGAGCAGCTTTGCCCTCTCCCCCTCTATACTGTGGCCCTGGAAACTAAGTCTCCTTTCTCAGACCACATATCCGGTGTCTGAGCAATGACTGCATGTCACATGCCCTCCAAGTCCCCTTAATGACAACCTGATACAAAATCCCATGTACCAGGAATGAACTCCGAGCATCTGCAGACCCCTATACTCTCTCTCTATTTTATGGGTCCTAGTCATGGGTTCTTTATTTTTATTTTACCATTCATGGCTTCTTCTTAGTTTTCTTATTTAGTACTCACTTCAGCTTTGGATATTTCTCTGAATTCCAGCCAGCATCTTTCCTGGTTCTTGAAAACCTCCTTCCTGAGAGCTGAATTCTATTTCCCCTCATATTTCTACCTTAATACAATACATTTTCATAGACAAACTTTGGTCCAACTGCTCTTCACCTCTCCCAGGTGTCATACGCTGCTGCGATCTGCATTCCAACATGCCACATGGGCACTGAAAATGGAATCATCTCATTCTCAGTGTCCCTCAGAGTTTCTGTGTCTGAGCTGCTCTCACTCTCACCATCCTGTATCCTGGTGACACTGATGCTCCTGACATCTGGCTTCTCATGTCCCCACAAAAGATGTATCAGTGACTCAGGGTGCACCTCACCTCACCTTGTCTGCTGCTGCTGCTGCTGCTGCTAAGTCACTTCAGTCGTGTCCGACTCTGTGCAACCCCATAGACGGCAGCCCACCAGGCTCCCCCGTCCCTGGGATTCTCCAGGCAAGAACACTGGAGTGGGTTGCTGCTGGAGTCCTGCTCCAGCTGGTCCAGGGGTTCCCTCAGGATGGACGGCGTCGGCGATAAGAATGAGAAGACACAGCGAGTCGTGGTGTTTCTGAGTGTCTTCTGACTTTATTGTTTTCAAGGCAGCTTTTATATTTTTAGTAGCACATAGAAACAAATGTAAAGTGTAGAGTCATGCCAAACCAGACTAATGGGTCAGCAGTTTTTGACCCTTATCAGAACCAGGACACTGTTCGTGTTTCTTAGTTACAAAAGGTTTAAAGTCATTTACATCATCTTCTGGCCTGAAGGCCTGCTAACATTCAGTGACTCCTTTATTGATAAGGGTTGATCAGCCAGGACACTTTTGCATCAGGCACAGAAAGCACCAGGGTTATATTTTTTAAAGAAAACAGGCACAGCAGATTATGACAAAGAAAGAATTCACAAACTCAGAGTTTCAAGGTAAAACCTGTTTTCTGTACTCTATCTTACGTCTTGAGCCTAACAGAGAAGAATGTGATCCCATAAAGTCATGGCACAGCAGCTGAAAGCGCCAAGGTCAGTGCTTAGCAAAATCACCAGCTGAATTAACAATCATCTTATTATTTGTATTAAAGCTAAACTTTTATTTATATAAATCTCTATTATGTTTTCATTATATAGGCTAAATACGTTAAGAGCAAAAACATAGTGAGTAAATATAGACTAAGTAACAGTTTCATAAAGCAATATTTTTTATATTTCCTAATAAGCCTTTCTTTCCTACAAAGGGCTCTGTGCCCATCAAGGCTTTTTGTGTGGAGGCTCTCAGTATTGTTTATTGTTAAGGAACTGTCATGCACATTAGCTCCAAAGGCACAGGTACATTTATTAAACAAACCAATATGCTAGCAAGAGGAATTTAGATTAGCATACTCTATATCCCAGATAATTTTATTAGGGTGCTACCGTTCAGGGGCCTTGTCGATTGAGGTTTCAGAATGATCTATTTTAGAAGTGAATCAGGAAAGGCCTTTTGCCTAAGTCACAGAAAATGAGAAGAGGTTTATTATAGCAAACGTCAGAAAGACAGACATCATCTTTCAGGTGAGCGCTGAGGCAGCCTCCCGAGAATCCCTGAGGCCTGAGAAGCCGTGCTCGATCAGTCCTCTTTCTCATGACTCTGTCATGGATGGGATCTCGTGAGCTGGCTCCCGGCAGGTTGCGATTTCCTTCTCCAATGTACAAAAGTGAGAAGTGAAAACGAAGTCACTCAGTTGTGTCTGACTCTTAGTGATCCCATGGACTGAAGCCTGCCAGCCTCCTCCGTCCATGGGATCTTCCAGGCAAAAGAGTACTGGAGTGGAGTGCCCCTGCCTTCTCCGCACCTTGTCTATGACAATGCTAATTCTCCAGATTGAGCTGCAAATTAACTGAGAATCTCAAAGAATGGGGGTAGAGCTAGAGAGTCATAAGATTCATTACTCAAAGATGATTATGAGTTAAATCCTGCCCCTGGAACCCAAATGAACTAAGAAAGTGCTTTTCCCTTTGTACCTGTTTTCTAGAATCACTTCAATATTCCTTCAGTATTTTATCCATTAGATTTATTTTCCTTACATTTTCTGAACTCAGAACTTCTGTGTGCAATGGACGGAGAAAACTGCAGATGCTTTCAGGCCACAGATCAGGAATTATTTCAATTATTCCTTTTCTTGATGCAACCCAGGATATAGGTCTTGATGATGCTATATCAGCACTTTTTCTGTTTTCCTTACAGAACAAATTGCCAGCAGGGTTCCTGTTTATGAGGGTAGCAATTGCCTTGTACAAATTTCCCGTAAGGATTCTGACAGTAGCTTCTCTCTGCTCAGGCAGAGAGTGTCTGTGTCACTGATGTTGGGCACGACTCCAGAATAAGTCTGCAATCCCTTATGTCTACCGAGATACCCTCCCCCAAAACTGTAAAGTCTGATTTGTTTGAGAAACTCGGCTTATTCCTGTAATTATCTCAGAAGGGAGAAGTCTAAGTCTGTGTAATTATGGTGCTCATGCATATTGAGGATTTTCTCTAGGTTAGATGACAGCAGGGTGCCCAGGCAAGGGCTGAAAGCTGAACGGGAATGCTGAGGCTCCCAGCAAGATAGGGTGGCGGAGGCCCCATCACATGTTAAAGGCCAATTCCACACTGAATAGTGCCACTCTGAGGGGCTGGGAAGAGCAGCAGCAGCAGCTGTGGAACAGCTAGCCATCCTGCCTAGGCTAATTCACCTGAGCAAAAGTAAGAGAAGAATGAGGAGGCTTCTGTGGTGACAGCCCAGATTAGAACAGTGACTGTCTGACTAAGGAAGTCTTGACATATGGCACACAGTGTGCATGAACAACAGTATTCACAGTGATAGCCTTTTAAAAAGCATTGAATATATTAAATTCAATATATTTGAAGCTTCAGGGCTTCCCTGGAGGCTCAGGTGGTAAAGAATCTGCTGCAGTGCAGGAGACCCAGGTTCGATCCCTGGGTCAGGAAGATCCCTTGGAGAAAGGAATGGCAACCCACTCCAGTGTTCTTGCCTGGGAAACCCTATGCACAGAGGAGCCTGGTGGGTTACAGTTCACGGGGTTGCAAAAGAGTCGGATACACCTTAGTGGCTAAACAACAATATTAAATGTTTTATCTATATTGCATTTGCAATATTTTTTTCAAGCTTCTTCTAATTGCCAAACGCTCTTCTTGACACCAAGGATTCAGCAGGGAATAGACAAAATGACAGAAAACAGATAAAGTCAATGCCCTGGTGGATCATCTTTTGTTGTTATTGTTCAGTCAGCTAAGTCATGTCTGACTCATTGTGATCCCATGAACTGCAGCATACCAGGCTTCCCTGTCCTTCACTATCTCTTGGAGTTTGCTCAAACTCATCTCCATTGAGTCGGTGATGCCATCCAACTATCTCGTCCTCTGTCATGCCCTTCTCTTCCTGCCTTCAATCTTTCCCAGTGGGCTCTTTGCATCTGGTAGCCAAAGTATTGGAGCTTCAACTTCAGCATCAGTCCTTCCAATGACTAGGCAGGTTTGTTTTCCTTTAGGATTGACTTCTTTGATCTCCTTGCTGTCCCAGGGACTCAGTCTTCTCCAGTACCACAGTTCAAAGGCATCAGTTCTTCAGCACTCAGCTTTTTTTATTGTCCAGCTCTCACATCCATACATGACTCCTGGGAAAACCATAGCTTTGATTATATGGACCTTTGTTGGCAAAATAATGTCTCTGCTTTTTAATATGCTGTCTAGATTTGTCTTAGCTTTTCTTTCAAGGAGCAAGCGTCTTTTAATTTCATGGCTGCAGTAACCATCTGCAGTGATTTTAGAGTCCCCCAAAATAAAGTCTCTCGCTGTTTCCATTGTTTCCCCATCTATTTGCCATGAAGTGATGGGACTGGATGCCATGATCTTGGTTTTTTGAATGTTGAGTTTTTTAAGCCAGCTTTTTCTCTCTCCTCTTTCACCTCCATCAAGAGGCTCTTTAGTTCTCCTTCACTTCTGGCCATAAGGGTGGTGTCATCTGCATATCTGAGGTTATTGCTATTTCTCCCAGCAATCTTGATTCTAGCTTGTGCTTCATCCCACCAACATTTCACATGATGTACTCTGCATATAAGTTAAATAAGCAGGGCGACAACATACAGCCTTGACATACTCCTTTCCCAATTTGGAATCAGTCCATTGCTCCATGTCTGGTTCTAACTGTTGCTTCTTGACCTGCATACAGGTTTCTCAGGAGGCAGGTAAGGTGATCTGGTATTCCCATCTCTTGAAGAATTTTCCACAGTTTGTTGTGAGGCACACAGTCAAAGTCTTTAGCATAGTCAATGAGGCAGAAGCAGATGTTTTTCTGTAATTCACTTGCTTTTTCTGTGGTCCAACGGATGTTGGCAATTTAATCTCTGGTTCCTCTGCCTTTTCTAAATCCACCTTGAACATCTGGAAGTTCTCGGTTCACGTACTATTGAAGCCTAGCTTGAAGGATTTTGAGCATTGCCTTGCTTGCATGTGAAATGAATGGAATTGTGGGGTAGTTTGAATATTCTTTGGCATTGCCCTTCTTTGGGATTGGAATGAAAACTGACCTTTTCCAGTCCTGTGGCCTCTGCTGAGTGTTGCAAATTTGCTGGCATATTGAGTACAGCACTTTAACAGCATCTTCTTTTCGGATTTGAGATAGTGCAGCTGGATCATCTAATACTCATTAAATACCCCTAAAGTACTTCAAAGTCCAGGTTCTTTCTGCTGGGCACCTCCTCATGGCTAAAGAATATTTGCCACACAGGCAAGCAGGGTCACTAGTGGTGTGTTTTCATTTGTGGAGAGAAGGGATAGAGCAGCTGTCAGTTTAAAGCAATTACCTCTTTCTCAAGGACTAAGTATTGTCCACAGCTGGTAACTTAGCTGAGACTTTAATAGATCTTCCCATCAGTGTATTAGTCTGGGTACTCCTGAGTGAGATGGAATATGGTAAGGTTTCCTAGATTTTATGGTCAGCGGCCCACTGTTGTAACTCCTGAGCTGTAGCTTTTTTAATAGACAAAGCTGTCTGGGATCCCATGTCTATAAATCAGGCATTCTGTAAGCTCTTGGGTGGTGACACTGGGGGAAGCACAGCTAGCAAGGGAGGCTAAGTAAGATATATCTGGAATAAATGTCCATTCATTTAAGGATGAAGTGAGACTCCCTGGATGATGAAAGAGGTCTGATACAATCAAGTTCTGCAACATGGCTGGCAGATATTTGGGGAAGACAGTGCCATATCAAGGAATGAAGTGTTGGTCTTTTGATAGCAGTTTGGGCATTTGACAGTTTCAAAAGCTAGGTCACCCTAGATCAGAGGAACCTCAAACTTTGGGCGCACCCATGACCTCTATCTCTGCCAACATGGCTACTGAGTTCATGGGCCCCTTGCGCAATCCCGGGGGTGGCCAAGGATAGAGGTTGGCTGACAGCCACCGGAGGATACATCATCTTGTCTGCCCGGTTAAACAATGAAGGATCTCTGGTGAACAGGAACAGGAAATAAAAAGGTCTTCATGGTTTTTGCCCACTTCCATTGGTGCATCTATATGTTTTTCTCTGGGATCCCCTGGTGTCTGATCTAACCTTGCTTTCTCCAGGTCTCTGACTAAGTAGATAAGCCTTTCACCACTGCTCAAGAGTTGTATATAGGCTTACTTTGGGTCACTTCTTAATTCATACAGAGTGGATAATCACGTGGAAGCCCATACTGCTACACACCTCTGTCCATTTGGAGGATTTGCCTTACCACTGTCCTTTGGAGTCATGCCTGAATGGGACTGTGCTGAAGTAGCAGTCTATTTTCAGCTCAGACCAACATAAGACACTGTGAACTCAGTTACAGGTTTGTTTTTTTTAATGCCTCCATCATTTAGTCATAGGAACCTCCCCATGATGTGAGATTGTACACATAAACTGTGGGAGAAGCCTGACTACTATGTTAAAGGACATCTTGTAAGTTACATATATCTCTAGACCTGTTTAAGCTTGATCTTTTTTTTTTCAACATTTTTGGAAATGTATTTATTTGGCTGCACCAGGCCTTAGTTGCAGCATGTGGGACCTTTAGTTGTGGCATATGGGATCTAGTTCCCTGACCAGGGATGGAACCTGGGCCCCCTGCATTGGTAGTGCAAGGTCTTAGTCTCTTAAGGTCTTAGCCTTCCCACAAGGGAAGTCCCATGTCTGAGCTTGATCTTAAGTATACAGTTTGTATTGTTCAGTGTCTGGTAGATCATTCCTTTGCCCACCCAGTATTAGGATTTGGAGAACGTGATAACATCCAGCTCATAGTTGATGGCTGCACTTACCTGGTGACTACTGTTAGGTGCTCAGTCTTTACTAGGACTCAGCAGCACTCTAGGAGCTACTTCTCCAATGGCAAGTAGTTGTCTGCTGTGGAAGGAGTCTGTTTCATGTCTCCTCTATTGGGGTTTGACCGAGGTTCCAGACAGCATCCTTATCTCTCACAAACAGTTCTAGAACCATTGGTTCTGCCAGGTTATATAGCTCAAGTAGCAGGTCAGCTAGAACTGTAGCATAGACCTATTACAGAGCTTTCTCTTGCTCTGGGCTCCATTCAAAACTGTCAGTCTTTCAAGTCACCACATAAATGCATTGGAGAACTATTCGCAAATGCAGTCAGAAGTCCCGGATCCAAAGAAGCACACTAAATGCTATATCTCCTGCTTAACAGGAGATGGTATAAAATATAAAACATGTCTTCATCCTTGGAAGGGATGTCCCAGCATGTCTTAGACCATTAGGCCCCTAAAAACATCACTGGTGTAGTAGGCAGTTAATTCTTCATGAGGTTCATCTCCAGCCTTCTGACATGTATTGATCTTACTTGGGATACTTACTCCTTTCTGTTCACCAAGTCTTATTTGCATGATATGATCAGTATTGTGGGCCAATTTGATTCTTGAGGAAGGCCAATATGATCAAGGATCCTGCTGACTATGTTGTCACAGAGAGCAGCAGATTTAATAGCGCCCTGGGAAAAAAAAGTGAGTGTATAATGTTGTCCTTCCCACATACAGGGAAACTGCCTTTGATTGTCCTTCCTGATAGAATTAGAGAAGAACGCACTTATAAGATCAGTAGCCTCATACCCAGTACCAAAGTCATTGTTGTCTGTTTCTTTGCCGACTGGGGACAGCAAATGAAAAATGGTTGGTAAGCATTTACGGTAAGATGGTGCCAGTGAGTTAAAAACCATTAAGAACTCTTTGCGGGCTTCTCTGGTGGCTCAGTGGTAAAGAATCTGCCTGCCAATGCAAGAGAAACAGGTTCAATCCCTGGTCTGGGAGAAGATCCCACAGGCCTCAGGGAAACTGAGGCTGTGCGCTACAGCTCATTGAGCCTGTGCTCTAGAGCCCAGGAGCCACAGTTGCTGAAGCCTGAGTGCCCTAGAGCTCCCTAGCAAGAGAGGCCACTACAATGAGAAGCCTGAACACCACAACTAGAGAGTAGCCCCCACTTGATGCAACTAGAGAAAAGCCTGCTCAGCAACGAAGACCCAGCACAACCAAAAATAATTGTTTTTTTAAAAAGAACTATTTGCTATAATCATAGCTGAGGTCAGAAGTGAGGTCAGGAGAATGTGAGACAGTTTGCTGAGGAATCTGGAATAAATAGGAAGAAGAGGAAAAGGAAGACTGGTCTAAGTTAAGCAGATTGTCCAAGATGATACATCCCATACCTGATAGAGAATTGGACTAGATGTCATCTTAACTGTTGTTTCCTCCATATGCCATCTGTTAAATACTGTTATATCTTTGGAGCACATCAAACAGAAAATACAAGAATGAGCATTTTGACCTTCAAGTAGGAGGCAGAACTTGGCTCAGCAGTCATCTGTGACTGCTGCACCATTAGCTTTCAAGAGCATAGCTGCTTAGAAAGCTACTTATCCAAAGTCTCAGCACCTTCTGGACATCCTGATAAGCACTTACTGCCTTATATGGTGAATCCCCCAAGGAGCTCCATGGTCATTGCAGCCTTCCCTAATCAAGCCTAAGTATTTGTCCTTTGAACACCAAACTTCCTCCCACTCCAGAGTCTTGCTCTACTGTTAACCTCTGTCTGGAACTTTCTTTTCCTGTGCCTTTGCTTGGTGGGCTCCTTCTTATCCTTCAGGGATCTGCTCAAGGACCATCTCCCAGAGAGAGAGAGTCTCTTACTACATCATCTAAAGGAGCACACACCACCCTTTTTGTCTGTTACGCTACACTACCTGGATCTTCTTCATAGACCCAGCACAAGCTTCAGCTATTCTGTACTGATTTATAAGCTGCTTGTTTGATTCCCTCACTACAATACAAACACCTTGGAGACAGGCACTATGTCTAAGTAATTTACCATTATGCCCCTTGTTTTAAATTGCACCAGGCACAGAGGGCTTCCCTGATAGCTCAGTTGGTAAAGAATCTGCCTGCAATGCCGGAGACCCTGGTTCAATTCCTGGGTTGGGAAGATCCACTGGAGAAGGGATAGGCTACCCACTCCAGTATTCTTGGGCTTCCCTTGTGGCTCAACTGGTAAAGAATCTGCCCGCAATGCGGGATACCTGGGTTTGATTCCTGGGTTGGGAAGATCCTGTGGAGAAAGGAAAGTCTACCCACTCCAGTATTCTGGCCTGGAGAAGTCCATGGACTGTATAGTCCATGGGGTCACAAAGAGTCAGACATGACTGAGCAGACTTTCACTTTACTTTACTTTAGGCACATAGCAGACACTCCAGACATAATTGCTGGATGAATGGATGAAAGCCATTAGATAAACAAAATGAATAATTGTTTTCTGCCTGATACCTATGTATGGCTTTCCAGAAATTATCAGATCACTTAGAGACCGTGAAGACATGATAGCATCAGTGGGCCAGGGCTAGTATCACCAGTCTACTGCACAGAATGCAGAACAGACTTTATCCTCTACTGCATATTCTTCTATGTAAACATGACAAAATATGGAGCAATCAGACCAATAATAATATTACCAAATGTACAGACAAAAATTCAGAAGCTTAGCAAAATAGCTGCCGTTCAGTAATATGGTACCAACATTTTATTTCTTTCTCTGGATAAGTGTTGAGGTGATGCTGTCCGTTAGCAGGTGGCATCGTTGTCTTTGGCCCTAAGAATGGATTACAAGAGTGAGTTGCATGCTAAGATGGTGAGTATGTTCTTCTGTGCCTTGCTTTTTAAATCCATTCACACCACTTTTGACATTTCTTGCTTGAAAATGGTCATTTTGCTTTCTTTATTGATTTCCTCCTCAGTTCTTGCTTTGACTTGATTTTGAAACTGGCTCCAGACTATGTTGCCTCATCATTGCCTTTGAAATTCCAGAGACATCCTCATAGATAGTGAAGGACAGGGAAGCCTGGTGTACTGCAGTCCGTGGGGTTGCAAAAAGTCGGACACGACTGAGCGACTGAACAACAGCAACAACAGAAGTCTTCAGTGAGTGTGTGTGTGCTAAGTCACTTCAGTCTGACTGTTTGTGACCCTATGGACTGTTGCCAGCCCAACTCCTCTCTCCATGGGATTTACCAGGCAGGAATACTGGAGTGGGTTGCCATGTCCTCCTCCAAGGGATCTTCCAGAGCCAAGGATCAAACCCAAGTCTCTTTTGTCTCCTGCATTGACAGGCAGGTTCTTTACCACTAGTGCCACCTGGGAAGCCCATAGAGTTACCCTAAACCTCATAATCAACTGAATCTCAGTCCAGCTTCTGCTACTCAGTTTCATAGGGCAGAAATGCATAAATAATAAATAAATAGCATAAATAAATAAGTGCTATTTATTTAGCCTGATAAATAGATGCATATTTTAAAATATTAATACCCAGGTAGTGACTAGGATACTGGGTTTCACATTCAGAAACAATCTTGTACAAATGGTAATAAACTTAGAAAAGATATCACGGGACTGTTGAGTAAACATCAGATTAAAACAGAAAATAGTATTGTTTTGGGAGATGTTTCATTTGGGGTCAAGAGGACCAGAATTCCAATCCACCCTGCCAGTCATTAGCTATATCAACTTGAATATACGACACAAATTTTTAAAAAATATTTTAATATTACTGGCATATAGTTGACTTGCAACACTGTGTTAGTTTCAGGTGTACAGCAAAGGGATTTGGTTATACATATACATATATTCAGACTTCCCTGGTGGCTCAGACGGTAAAGCATCTGCCTATAATGTGGGAGACCCAAGTTCAATCCCTGGGTGGGGAAGATCCTCTAGAGAAGGAAATGGCAACCCACTCCAGTACCCTTGCCTGGAAAATCCCATAGATGGAGGAGTCTGGTAGGCTACAGTCCATGGAGTTGCAGAGTCAGACATGACTGAGCGACTTCACTTCACTTCATACATATATTCATTCTTTTTTAGGTTCTTTTTTCATATAGGTTATTACAGAATATTGGGTACAGTTCCCTGTGCTATATAGTAGGTCTCTGTTGGTTATGTATCTTATATGTATTAGTGTGCCTGTGTTCATGCCAAGTTCCTGATTTATCCCCCCATATACATTTCCCCTTTGGTAACCCTAAGTTTGTTTTTGGTATCTGCAAGTCTGCTTCTGTTTTGTAAATAAGTTCATGTGTATCTTTTTTTAAAGATTAGATTTCGAGTGATGTCATATGATACTTGTCTTTCTGTGTCTGACTGACTTCACTTAGTAGCATATTCTCTAGGTCCACCCATGTTGCTACAAATGGTGTGATTTCATTCTTTTTTATGACTGAGTAATGTTCCATTGTCTGTATGTACCACATCTTCTTTATCCATTCCTCTGTTGATGAACAGTTAGGTTGATTCTGTGTCTTGGGTATTATAAATAGTGTTGCAACGAACATTGGGGTGCATATATCATCTTGGACTATGGTTTTCTCCGTATATATGCCCAGGAGTGGGATTTCTGGATCATATGGTAGTTCAGTTTTAAGTTTCTAAAGGAACTTTCATATTGTCCTCCACAGTGGCTCTGTGACTGTACCAGTTTACATTCCCACCAACAGTGTAGGAGAATTCCCTTTTCTCCACAATCTCTCCAGCATTTATTGTTTGTAGATTTTTTTGGTGATGGCCATTCTGACTTGTGTGAAGTGATACCTCATTGTAGCTTTGATTTTCATTTTTCTGATAATTTGTGATGTTG
Organism: Giraffa tippelskirchi; assembly: GCF_054371585.1. Classification (NCBI taxonomy): domain Eukaryota; kingdom Metazoa; phylum Chordata; class Mammalia; order Artiodactyla; family Giraffidae; genus Giraffa; species Giraffa tippelskirchi. Next base: position 31,976,177 of record NC_137280.1, on the reverse strand, counting down.
AGCATCATTTCATGTTCTTTTTGGCCATCTGTACGTCTTCTTCAGAGAATTGTCTATTTAGATCTTCTGCCCGTTTTTGGATTAGATTGTTTGTTTTCTGACATAAAGTTGCATGAGCTATTTGTATATTTGAGAGATTAATCTCTTGTCAGCCACATCATTTCGAGATATTTTCTCCCATTCTGTGTGTCTTTTCATTTTGTTGACGATTTCCTTTGCTGAGGACTTAAACTTTTCTTAATTTTTTAAATACCTATAATTTAGTCTCTTTAGTATGTTCCAGTGTTAAAGATGAAAGTATGAAAATATAAACTAGACTGAAGAGTTCTAAGGAAAGATTATCTTTCTTATGGACTTTTGTATAATGTTCATGAATTTCATGGATTCTTTTTTAAATAATATAAAAATTTATTTTTTCTCATGTCATGAGAAATCTAGGGTAGGCAAATGCTGACATGGGTTTGTTGTTGTTCAGTTACCCAGTCATGTCCAACTCGTTGTGACCCCCTGGACTGCAGCAGGCCAGGCCTCCCTGTCCCTCACCATCTCCCAAAGTTTGCCCAAGTTCATGTCTATTGCATCGCTGATGCCATCCAGCCATCTCATCCTCTGATGCCCTCTTCTCTGTCTGCCCTCAATCTTTCCCAGCATCAGGGTCTTTTCCAATGAGTCATCACTGGAAATGATGACTTTTGAGTTTTCAGTTCCATCATGTATTAAAAAAAAAGAGTAAACATATTATCTAGCTTATGAGGATGAATTGAACAAATGCACATAAAGCCCTTAGTACAGCATGTGGCTATAGAAAATGTTAGTTGATAAATGTTAGCTGTTAGTGATAACAATATAAATATGCTTGGAATATTGGAATACCTTTCCCTATCTCTCCACCAGGAAATCTTCCTTTTGTTCTTAGAAATGGTTTTGCTCTGCTTTCCCCACAGATGGCCTTAGTCACCCTCCTTGCTGTGACACCATTGTTTGTACTTCTGTACTACCAATGATATTGTTATTCATATCTATACTACAGGGGCTAACCCATGATAGTTATTCAATAAATCCTGACTGAATGATGTATACCCTCTCCACATTACCCTTGACCTCACCTGAGTCTAACAGTGGCTTATTTCAAAGTGAGATTTCTGAAGCTCTAAATTGTTGGAGAAATGACTGTTGTACAGAAGTCAGAAACACACAGAAAAGCCTTCACACTCAGTGCCTGGCCAACTCTATTTGTTCTCTGGGCTTTGCATGGGTGGGAAGAGATCTATGTTCCACCCTAGAATAAAGTTTTAACATTGCCGACATATTTTGAAAAATGCTGGCCCAAGAAGCAAAGACAGGATATTGGATCTACTCTTAGTTAAGGCTTCTGCTTGGAATTTGAAAAACAAATTTGCAGTGAAAGTGCCACTAAGTTTAGTAGATAACTTATGCATTTTCTAAAATACCTGCTGCTAAAGTCACCCAGTAGTTCACTCATTATTATAGTCTTAATATTTAATCAATTATCCACCTGGCTAGTAATCATCTCTATCAGCCTAAATCTATTCTCCTGGGCTGTCGTAAGATTCTCACAGGTTCAGGAACACATAACATTCCTCATTCTCCACCATGCTCAAAGCAGAACAAGGACTACATGACCTCTAGGACTCTTTAAACTCTCAAATTCTGCAATTCTGTGATTCTTTCAATCAGATAGCATGTTGTTAGTTTCTGTGATTCACACTTGGATAAGAAAGAGCCATCTTAACCATTCAGAACTAAATTGTGATGCTGTTAAAAAAATATATTGGGTGATTCAAAAGGAGATGACACAGAATTGTTTAAATAGTGCAGCTACACCAATTTGCCAAGAGGAAGATGCTAGAAGAGCCCAAACTCAAACCCTCAAGGATTATCGGAACCAAATGAACTTCCCATGTATCATCTCGAGACAAATTCACATTCAGTGTGCTCAGCTAACCAACTTTGTAAACTTTGCATCCAACATCAGTTTGCCTCTCTTTAGACTATATATTGCCTAGAAATAGCACCAGATGAAAGATCAACAGCAAATAAATCTGATGAATCACTTTGATCCCTCTCTGTTGGTCTCTCTCTCTTTTTTTTTTTTTCCCTGAGAGGTTTTATTTCTGACAGTCTCCCCAAGAGTCATCTCATGAATCATCTTCGTTCCTTTGAGAATATCTGCTCTCAGAGGCAGTGAGCCCTCCAGGGAAACTTGTTTCTGGCTGAGGTACAGGCTGTGCAAATCATGAAAATGATTTAGCTTTAGCTGAGAAAGCATTACTGAACCTGCAACACCAGCTCTTTTTTGGCTGCTGTGTTCAGACATTGCAACTTTGCATTCATTCATTTATTGATACCTTCATTCATTTTTTCATTCACCTTTTACACACTCATTTACTCTTTTAATCAGAGTTCACCATGAAACAACTCCAGAACCTTTCACTTCTTACATTATTCACGTATTACCTGATTTACCGTTTTGTCTAAAACTGGGTATACAAATTAAATGATGCATTTCTGCCTCTTACATCTTTCTTATACATTATACTAGCAATGTGGCTTTTTAAAATATGAAATATATGTGCTTTTTATTGAGTCATTGTTGAGATCCCAACCGCAATCATCTTATTAAGTACCAAGTTCTCTGCTTAGCTGTTCTTATAGGAGCCTCTTGATTTCTACAATAATCTTGTGAGAAGTCTTCATTATTCCTTGTTTCCTTATTAGAAGTTCTGGTGAGGGTAAGATCATTGCCCTGCTCCCCATTCTGTCCTAGATGACTACACCTAGTGCCTGGCAAATGTGAAAGTGAAAGTCGCTTGGTCCTGTCTGACTCTTTGCGACCCCATGGACTATAGCCTGCCAGCCTCCTCTGTCCATAGAATTCTCCAGGCAAGAATAGTGGAATGGGTAGCTGTTCTCTTCTCCAGGGGATCTTCCTAACCCAGGGATTGAACCCAGGTCTCTTGCATTGCAGGCAGATTCTTTACCGTCTGAGCCACCAGGGAAGCCCTTATAGTAGGTGCTTATTGACTTATACATGTGTTTATCAAAAAATGTCACTAGTTCACCATAAACCAGGCACTAAATTGGCCCCCAGGGATGAAGTGCCAGGTGGATGTGGTCCTGTCTTTATAGACCTTATACTCTAGTAGAAGCGAGAAATGTTTGATGAGTGAATAAGTGAATGCAGAGACTAAGGTTAAGAGAAATTAAGTAATTTCTGTGTGTGTGTATATGTGTGCACTCAGTCACATCTGACTGAGACCCCATGGGCTGTAGCCCACCAGGCTCCCCTGTCCTTGGAATTTCCCAGGCAAAAATACTGGAGTGAGTTGCCATTTCCTACTCTAGGGGATCTTCTCGACCCAGAGATCACTGTGTCTCTTGCATTTCCTGCATTGGCAGTTGGATTCTTTACCACTGCGTGACTTGGGAAACCCCAAGTAACTTCTAATAAGTAACAAAATTGAGATTCACATTCAAATCAGTAGGACTCCAGGTCCCTCCATGATATCTCATATAGAACAGTTTTAGGTGGAAAGCTTGACCTCAAGGAGATCATAGTCTAGAGAAGAGGCAAAATGTAAGAGGGGGAGGAAAGTGAGTAACCAAATATTTCCAGTGTAAACTGTTTGATATTTAGTGAATCCCTGTTATGTACCATGTACTGTTTGAATAGCTTTATGGATATGGACTGTTGTCCTATAGCAACCTTTAGGACAGGTAGTATTTTATCTATATTTACAGATTATGAAAAGAGGCACAGAAGTTAAATAAGTTTCCCAAGATCACCCAACTAGTAAGTGGTAGAATTTGAATGCAAGGAATCTGATGCAGCAGTGAACTGTCTTATCATCATTTTGTACTACCTTTTTCAGTATGACAGTGTGCCAGGAACTATTCTAGCCTCTTTGCATTCAAAGACAAATAAGATATTCCCTCCATTCTTTAGTTTTAAAAATTTTTATTGAGTATACTTACTATGCAAAAAGTTGTACATACTTAATATATACACTTTGATGAATTTGAACATATCAATATAACTGTGATACTGTCACTACACACAAGGTAATAAACATAGACATTGCTCCTGAAATATTTTTTTGTTCTCTTGCTTTTTGTGGTAAAAACACTTAACATGAGATCTATTCTCTTAACAAATTTTTAAATTCACAGTACAGTGCTGAAAACTATAGTCACTGTGTTGTGCAACAGTTCAACAGAACTTAGTCATCATCTATAACTTTATACCCAGTGAATAATAACTCCTCAATTTTCCCCTCCCTTCATCTCTTGGCAACCATCACTCTGTTCTCTACTTCTATCAGTTTGACTATTTTTGATACCTCATGTAAGTGCAGTCATGGATTATTTGTCCTTCTGTGACTCACTTACTTCCTTAGCATAATGTCCATTTGTGTTGTCAGAAATGACAGAATTTCCTTCTTTTTCAAGGCTGAATAATATTCCATTCTGTGCATGGATATGCCATATTTTTTAAAATCCATTCATCTGTCTATGGACATTTCATTTGTTTCCAGAAAGCTTGGCCGTTGTGAATATGCTGCAGATATCACTTTGAAATCCAGATTTTAAGTCTTTTGAATATAAACCCAGGAGTGGTATTTTTGGTACATATGGTAGCTCTATTTATAATATTTTGAGCAACCTCCATATTGTTTTCCATAGCAACTGTGTCATTTACATATCTATCAACAATGTACAAGAGTTACTTCTTTTCTATAACCCTTCCTATCTTTTGTCTTTTTGATAGTCAACCTTACTGATATGAGGTGGTACTTAATTGTGATTTTGAGTTGGATTTTTCTATGATTAATGATATTGAACACCTTTTAATATATCTGTCGTTGTCAGCAATTCCTATGTTTTCTTTGAAAAAATGTCCATTCAAGTCCTTTTCTGTTTTCTAATCAAATTGTTTATTTATTTATTGCTATTAAGTTGTAGGAATTCCTTATATATTTAGAATAGCAGAAGGACCAGAATAACCCAAGCAATCTTGATAAAGGTGAACAAAGTTGGAGGCATTACAATTACTGATTTCAAAATACATTGCAAAACTATAGTAGTCAAACAGAATGATATGGACATAAAGGCAAGTATATAGACCTTATTTGATAAGACAATAGATCTTATTTGATAATTCAAAGACAAATAAGATATTTGTCTTTGAATGCAAAGAGGCTAGAATAGTTCCTGGCACTCTGTCACACTGAAAAAGGTAGTACAAAATGATGATAAGATGGTCCACTGTTGCATCAAATTCCTTGCATTCAAATTCTACCACTTATTGGCTGGGTGATCTTGGGGAACTTATTTAACTTATCTGTGCCTCTTTTCATCATCTGTAAATGCGGATAAAATGGCATAGAGAGCCCAGAAGTAAACCCATGCATATTCGCACAACTGATCTTTGAGGACACCAGGAATACATAATACAGAAATGATAGTCTCTTCAATGAATGATATTTGGAAAATGATATCTACATGAAAAAGGTTTCTGAGTTGTAACTGAAACATGTTCACTCCCACCTAATTTTTCATTTCTATGACTTTTTTTTTTAAGTTTCCCCTTGTATTTCTTAGTTGGATGAATTTGTTCTCCAGAAAATTCTTTACAAAGGGCACCTATTTGGTATCCCTTTATTCTTGTGTGTCTAAAAATATATTTCTGTAACCTTGTTAGTTGAAGGACTGCTTGTCTACGTATGAAACCCTTTCTTTCCTAGAGATTTTTGAAAATGTTATTCTATTGTTATCTGTCTTTGCCTATTACTGTAGGTAAATCTTATGCCAAATTGATTGTCTTTCCATTGTAGATGACATACTGTTGCTTATTTATTAGTTTTTCTTGGTGATTTTGTTTTTTAGCTGTAGGCCATGAATCTTTGTAAAGCCTCATTAGGATATAACTCAGATATGACTATTCCAGATCAGATCAGTTTTCTCTACACAGTCCTTTCAGTATATGAAAATGGGCCTTCTTTTACTTTTGGAATAATTTATTGGATTATAGTTTAAGTGGTGCTCTGTTACATTGTTTTATTTTTCTTCTTCAGAGACTCCAATTATATGTATATTACCTCTTCTTTCCCTCTACTAATGCTTTTTCTTGATTCTATTTACTTTCTTATTTCATTTTCATCCTCTGCTAATTTTATTCTCTTACTTGCCTACTTGTCCTTGTTAAAGTTCAATTCAATGTTTTCTTGCTCTGGCAATTTGTAATGTTTTCACTTCTAAGGTGAATTTGGCTTTTTCTATTATTTCTTCCCTGAGTTCAGTCATTTTACCTCTTTCTGGGGGGTTTTGCTCATATCGGTTAGGAGTTTTTCATTTCTCATTTGAGGTATTTATTTCACATTTGTAAGTTTTTGTCTTCAGATATCTAATTCAGGTGAGAATATTATGTTGCGCTATTCTACTCCACAGTTGACATTTTGAGGATCTTTATCAACAGTGATATAGTTAAATTTTCGTTTCTCCACTTTGTTTCTTTTAGCTTTGTATGTATATCATCTACTTTTTCTGTTTATTTTGAATGTCTAATTTCTCATATCAGCAGGGGCAGTTGTATATAGACCAAAGAGAGAGTTTTGAGTGGCTTACTGGATTCCTTAGTTCAAAACTACCCTCTTCTGTTGCCATGGTAAAATGCTTTTTTCTAATTGATTTTTCTGTTTTGGAGTGGAAAAGATTTGTTTGTTCTGATTTATCATTCATTCTCTCTCTCATGTGCACGTGCACATGTGTGCATGCACACGCACGTGTGCACACACGCACACACACACAGAAGTGTGTTTCCTTTTCTCTTCACCACCAAATCCCCAAGGGCCATGTCTCCCTCTCAAATTGCCCATTAAGCTTGCTTTCCAACACTGCTGCTTTGGGTTCTGCTAACATTTAAATCCCTTCCTTTTGATTTATTTGTAACCAGCACTCTGATCTACCAGATTTTAAATGTATTCTCACTGTTTTCCAATCCTTGACAGGTCTCTCATGGTGGGAATTATTTTAGGATAATTGTTATTTGGATTCTTTCTCCCTATAGTCCTTGCTCCTTTTTCTTTGGATCTCTTTAATACCTGTGCCTGGCTCTTCCCCAAAATAGGATTTTTAAGAAAATTTCCCATTTATCAATATTTTAAGTTCATAGTGTTATATATTTTCCATTCCTTAAATGTGCATAAAGCATAGATTAGGTTAGTTTAATTTGCTGCTGTTATCTATCCAGATGAGTTTTGGGGGAAGAGAATCAGATTTCAGAGGCCAGAATTATTCTATGTCAAACCAGAAAGACCAGACAATTACAATTTAAGCAAAAGCATGTCAGAAATAGGACAAGAAATGATAAAGCTTTTGACAGGGCTCAGAAATGTGTTTGACTACCTGTTTGCACCTCTCCGATAAAGAAAAAAAATAAGCTCAGGTGCAAGCAGTCCTCCAGGGAAGCAACTCTTACTCACCAAATCCATCTTAACCTCACCCTGGCTCAGAGGGTGAGGCAGAGAATCAATCTGGTAGGGTTTTCATGAGGAGCAGTACTTCCATTATGCTCATGCCTGACTGTCCAGTTTCTCACGTGTACACTTTTTCTCTTCCCAGGCTAATATTGCCCCAGGTTTTCTCAGGCCCTTTCAATGAGAGTATTTTTATTCACTTTGAGATTCTTTTTAAGTACCAACTCTTTCAGGAAGGCTTCCATGACTTTCTGCAAACTGGATTATGAGTCTTTCTTCTGTGCAGGTAGAGCAAACCATGCACATCCCCGTCACTGAACTGACATGTTATTCTGCTCATGCATGTGTCTTCACCTGTAAGGTGTGAATACATCACGATTCTGTCTTCATCTGTATTTCCCTGGTGTCTCTCACAGAGGCTGACATTTAGTAAATGCTCAATAAACATTGGTGGAATGAACTGATGGAAAAAGAAATGAACATAACTGCTCTAACAGCTACGAGAATGTAACTGCTCTAGGCTGCACTCTGCATGGGTCTAGTCAATGGGAAATGGTCGACCTTAATTTTATTATTATTATTATGGTGGAGAGTTATTGGTCCCTAAAGAACAGTTTCCTCCACTTGCAGCCCTGGCTTCAAGGCCTCTTGAACATAAATGTTGACCATACCTCCCTCAGAGCCTGGGAGGCACAGAACATTTTGCTGAGAGAACTCTCAGATGATCTTTCTATTCTTGTCACCAGCCATGTCCTATTGGGGACATACAAATGATGATGTCTTCTCTATACAGAGCTAACTGGAAAGAGCATATCTACCCCCAAAGTCTGAAAAGGAATTTTTCTCGTAAGATAGAGGCAGAATAAAATTCATGTAACCTAGTTTTCTGCCTTCACTCACTTGATCTTTAATTGTATTTTAGAGAAGTGTTTGATTGCCTGCTTTTGTCCAAGATCATTTTAAGTCTTGCAATTCAAAAGCCTGTTCGTTTCCTCTTCTCTAGAGATACCTAAAACTCTACAAATCAATGAAGCATAGAATTTAGGAATCAAAGGTACATTGTGATCAGCTAGCCTTCTCATTCGACACACATACACTGACTTGCCTGTAATTACAGAGCTGGTTAATGGCAGAATGAGTAGTAAAACCAAAGTTTCTCAACTCATAGTTTTATGTCCTTTCTGTGTGAGAAAGTGTAAGTGTTAGTCGCTCAGTTGTGTCCGACTCTTTGCAACCCCATGGACTATACCTGTACATATCATAAATATAAATATCTCTCTATCTCTCTCTATATATATATGTATGTATTCTCTGGTTCAGATCAGCATGGTAGCCTCTCCTTTAAAGCCCCTGACATATTCTGCTTGCCTAGGGGGTCATGAGAGGAAGTTTTAAAAACTCTCCTTTTTACTGCACTATGTAGCCTCAAGATTATATTGAGTGCTTGTGGTCATACTCAGTTGTTCAGTCCTGTCTGACTCTTTGTGACTCTATGAACTGTAGCCCTCCATGCTTCTCCATCCAAGGAATTTTCTAGGCAAGAATACTGGAGTGGGTTGCCATTTCCTTCTTCAGAGTGATCTTCACAACCCGGGGACTGAACTCATGTCTCCTGCAGCTCCTGCATTGGCAGGCAGATTCTTTACCACTGAGCCATGTGGGAAGCCACTGAGATTATATTGGGTTTGCCAAAAAGTTCATTTGGGGTTTCTTATGAAAAACCCAAGTGAACTTTTTGGACAACTCAATAGATGTTATAGATCTCCCTGCCATGCCCCACCAAACACTGTTTAAATTTTGGAAACATTTTTTCTTCCTTCCCTTCATTTTTATCATGAAAAAGGGAATAAAATATTCTTTTAAAAGTGAGAAATAGCCAAGAATTCTGAGTTTCTCCAGACCTTTACATCACTCTTCATTGGCTACAATTTTCTCTCCCACTTATGCAAGCAGAGTTAATAACCAATTTGGGGACTCGTGGAGAATTTGTCGTCTCAAAATGCCACTTATTCTTTCCACCTGGGTCTTCTCATAAAAGGACAACTACAATTTCTCTGAACATAGAGAATAATTCACAGCCCCAGTTTTGCCATGCTCCAGAGTGTCTTCAGCCATAAAGCAGTGTCAAGAGATTGTCAAAACAGAATTAATTGAAATTGATACAATAAATTCCTGCCATATAAGGTCTTCAGAAGGTGAAAGTCAAGGTGTGTCTCAGAATAAAGCAGGAGACTGAAGGTTTTAAAAGGAGGAAAAACCAGAATTGTCAAAACAAGAAACCACATCTTCTTACTAGTCAGGGCCCTCCACAGAATTTCTGACAGTTTGAATACCAACTGAAGTTTTTTTAACACCAAATTTAACATGCACAGGCATTTCAGATCTGTCACTAGAAGCAGGATGATGTCAGTGAGAAAATCTGGTGTTGTTTCATTTTCACAAGTTTTTCAGGATCCGAGATGGAGCTGTTTGTTGAGCATGTCACCGCAGAGAGGGAGTAATAATTAGTGATCTGAGAAACAAGCTTGTTTCGAGGTTAAGAATCAAAAAAAAAAAAAAAAAAACTTATTAACAAGGAGAAGAGCTGTCAAAGGGAGGAAGAAAGTGCGACAAACATAGCGCCTATTACTCCTGAAAGCTCCAATTTTTTAAGAAGGTTTGGAATTCTATTCTCCGGGCCATGTGCAGTATGAATAGGGTCAGAAATTCACACATCGTGGGGGTGCCATTGCAGTCATGTTTAAGAAACATCATGACGTGTGCATTATGTTATCCCAAACCATTTATTTGTACCTTACCTTTCAAACTAAGGTTGCTTCTCAACTTTAAATTTTTAATTGAAACATGCATGAAAGCTCTGCATGAAACATGCATGAAACTGAAGACTCTTCTAAAATGCATAAGATGATAATGATGATAATGAGGTTTTACGAAATCTTTCATTATTCTGTGCCCACTTGATTCTTTGCATCATGTTAAGGGACAATATTCTTCCTTGTTGAATTTCCTTTCCTCTAAATTAGCATTTACTTATTTTAAAATGGCTTGATTTATGTTAATCTGGTATCCTTATGAAGAATTTGGTGTTTCATGTAATTTAGCTAATATCTTTCTGTGTAAGAAAGGAGTTGGTGGGCCCTCAATAATTCTTTTAGCTTCTTTTCCTTAGTAACAGAATCCAAGTTTTATTTCAGTGTCAATGATTCTGGCTAAAAGAAAACATTTCCCAGCCTATGCATTTTTTTGCTAAGTGTGATCATGACATGGAAACAAAAAAGTTGCATGAAGGTAGATAAGGTTTTGAAAAGTTAACTCATTTGCAAATATGCCCATTTAATTCACCTTTTTCCTCCCTGCAATCTGGTATTTTGTTCTGATGGTTGGAGCTCTAGCAGCCAACTTGATCCATGAGGTAGCTTTGAAATTGGAAAGTATGCTCTAGGATAATAAAGCAGAAAGTATTAATAGAAGAAGGGCTTGGCTTCTGAAATTTCATGCATGACTATGCCTATCCTGGGGCTAAACTCTGGGGCCTCAAGTCATATGAAGAATAAATACTTCATTTGTTTAAACACTGTTATTTCTGCTCTTTGCATTTCTGGCAGCTGAATGTAATTCTTACTTAATACATACCATTGCTGCATATAAGTTCAGGGAAAGCAGAATGACCAATAGTTAAACCTGTCTTCAAAAATCAGGCCTTCTACATCAAAATATGGGAAAACAAATATACTTTTTTTTTACATTTATAAAATATCATTTTATAATTTCTCCTTTTAAATGATTTACAAATCTACTTTCAGTTTTATTTACCTATAATATGAGCCTTTCCTATGTAAAATACATAGCTTTGACATTAAACCACTATTAATTTAGTGTTGGATTCAGATATTTAAGAAAATAGTGATGAAACAGACTCATAAGTATTTACATTGGGACCTTTTTTTTCTTTTTTGGCAAATATAAATAACCTACCTTAGACCTATTTGGGCTTCCTAGGTGGTGCTAGTGTTAAAGAACCTGCCTGCTAATGCAGGAGACTGAGAGATGTGGGTTTGATCCCTGGGTTGGGAAGATCCACTGGAGGAGGGCATGGCAACCCTCTGTTATTCTTGCTGGGAGAATCCCAGGGACAGAGGAGCCCGGCAGATCCTACAGTCCATAGGGTAGCAGAGTTGGACATGACGGAAGTGACTTAGCATGCACAGACATATTTTAAGCTGAAAGGTAATTTATTAGTTTAGGGGCTGGAAAGTCTAAGGTCACATAGGCTTCCGGTGCGGTGAAATCTAGGTGTTAAACTTCGTCAGTCGATATAGTGTTACCATCTTCTAGCTCTGCTTACTAATTTTTTCCCTTTAAGCCTGTTGGCTTCTTTCTCTCTCCTATGGAGAGACTCTCTCTGTGTGAAGGAAACTTTTTCCGTAGGCAATCCCCCAAGCAGTCATCATTGTTGCTCATGTTATTGAGGAAAGAGAGGCTGCTGCTGCTAAGTTGCGTCAGTCGTGTCCGACTCTGTGCGACCCCATAGACGGCAGCCCACCAGGCTCCTCCGTCCCTGGGATTCTCCAGGCAAGAATTCTGGAGTGGGTTGCCATTTCCTCCTTCAGTGCATGAAAGTGAAAAGTGAAAACGAAGTCGCCCAGTCATGCCCGACTCTTCGAGACCTCATGGGCTGCAGCCTACCAGGCTCCTCCGTCCATGGGGTTTCCCAGGCAAGAGTAATGGAGTGGGGTGCCATTGCCTTCTCCGGAAAGAGAGACAGTCTGTCCCAAATTTAATTGGTCCCTAATGGATCCTGTGTTGTTGGACTGTTCATTGTGAACAGATTTGGGTCTCCAAGTCTGTGCATTCAGATTACAGTTGAGCCAGCACCACTTGGAATGAGGGGATGGTAGCCCAGTCCCAACCGCTCCATTGTTTCAGAGGTTTCTATTTCTGGGCCTTGGAAACACTGCCCTTATCCCTCTGTGATTCTGTTTTGTCTGAGATGCTGGGACTATTTGAAATTTTATTAGCCCATTCAAGGGCCAGCAGAAGGTCCCCCCCACTGCACATCAGAGGATTTGTGTGAGTCCTGTGGCCCATTAACTGACTTTGTATCCTTAAGAGTTACTGAACTTTCTGAATTTTAGCTTTCTGGACTCTGAAATGAAGACATTGGACTCGGTACTCTTTAAGATTACTTCAAAGCCTAAAATTCTACAACTGCACCTCAACACTTTTGCTTAAGCCATATATCCTGCACTAGGAATATTTCTGCTTTTCCAGATTTACGTATGTAAACTGTATCTTTGATAAATAGCCTAGCACCCTGCATCAATCTACAAAGACTCTAGGAATAGTTTTTTATTTTTTTCCTTGGCAGTTTTTACTACTTTAATCTGAGAAAAATGGTGCCCCCCTCTATAACATAATCTGTGTTTTCCAAAGGCTCCTCAGGTGGTTCCATGGTGAAAAATCTGCCTGCGATACAGGAAGCATGGGTTTGATCCCTGGGTCAAGAAGACCCCCTGGAGGAGGAAATGGCAACCCACTCTAGTATTTTTGCCTGAAAAATTCCGTGGACAGAGGAGCCTGGTGGACTACAATCCATGGGGTCACATGGAGTCGGACACGACTGAGCAACTGAGCACACGTGTTTTCTAAGTAAATACAAATTAGACATAAAAAAATAGTCATTAAAGAATGAACCATTACAGGAGATCAGAACAGGAATATTGGCAGGTTGGGGAAGAAGCTTGCATATGCTAAAGGTGTGAAGAAACTTCACCAGTCCTTCTACTTTGAAGAGAGAGATTTTTTTCATCCAAAGACATTCAGTATGAACACTGGGCTACTTTGAGATAAGAAAAGGAAAATTAGCACTTAGCATTTACTTTATGCCAGGCACTGTACTAAGTTTGATGGTGGTGTTTTTCTCATTTGTTTTTCACGACAACTCTAGGTGTGTACTGGGTGTGCTCAGTTGCTCAGTCGTGTCTGACTCTTTGCAGCCCATGGACTGCAGGCTCCTCTGTCCTTGGGATTTCTCAGGCAAGAATACTGGAGTGGGTTGCCATTTCCTACTCCAGGGGATCTTCCTTACCCAGGGATTGAACCTGAGTCTTTTCTGTCTCCTGCATTGGTGGGCAGATTCCTGACCACTAGCGCCACCTAGGAAGCCCCATAGGGTAGGTATTATCTTTTAATTAGGACCACTCAGATGAGAAAGGAGTGATACGTGATCAACTAAGCAGTAAATGATAAAGGTGGATTCATCCTCAGGGAACCTCACTCCCAGTTGAGGCTGACCTCAAGCCAGAATGACTTCATGGTTTAGAGCATTTCTATCACATTTCCTCCTTGTTCTCCTCTGCTTCCTGATTTCCTCCTTTAGAAGACAGCCCAACTCCACCCCATTGGAAGGAAGATCTTGAGGCATAAACATAATTAGAAAGCTGGACTTGAAGTTCCTAAAGAAATGTAGCTGCTTAATTATAACTGAAGAAAATGAATGAGTTCGGTACAGGGTCCTCTAGCCAAGGGCAAGAGAAGGAGGATCTTGTTGATGGCCAGGTGGTCCTTTTAGAATGTATTAATATTTATTTGGAAGCTGGTTTCCTTTTTTTTTTTTTTTGGAAAGAGAAAGGAAAGAATGTTTCCATGAGCCTTGCTCTCTTCTATAAGGTCCATCTGGTATCGCAGGTATGCATGCCAAATCACACTATTAAAATAACACATACAAAGGGCTGTTCCTTTTATAAGTTGAAAATCTGTCTGATTTTTCACACTTTCACCAAATCAATGTCTAGAGAAACATTTTATAAGTTAAAATATGTCTTCTGTTGCTGCTGCCTCAAGTTATGATTTAATTAGTCATAAATCTCATTTGGAGGTTTAAAATTTTTCCCAGAATAGGATTCTACAGACCTTACAAGCAAAGTCTTCCCTAAAGGTGGACATTTGAGCCTTTTCTTCTGCAGATTAGCAAATTGCTTCCTCTGCTATTAATCCCATAATATGATTTCTTTTTTAAAAAATCCCTCAGTCTCCACATGCATCTCCCAAGATGCCAGCTTTTCTCCTCTTTCTAGACTACTTTCTCTTGTTACATGTATCACCGGGTACCGTAACGATTTGTTTTCCTACTGAGAGACTGTAAGCTTCTTGAGAAGGTCTATTTCTTGTTCCTCACTATCCTCAGTGTCTAGCACAGCACCTGGCACGTAGAAGGTTCTGTACTAGTATGTGTTACATTGAAATGCTTCTAAGACAGAGTTTGCCTCCATGACCAGGAAGGACAGATGAACAAGTGAACAATGGTTGTGACTATGGGTCAGAGTTCAAAACTAATCTTAAGAAGCACATAAGCAAGAATGACTATACTAATGGTACTAGTGGTGAAAGAGCCTGCTTGCTAATGCAGGCATATGTAAGAGATGTAGGTTCGATTCCTGGGTCAGGAAGATCCCCTGGAGGAGGAAATGACAACTCACTCCAGTATTCTTGCCTGGAGAATCCCATGGACAGACGAGCATGACAGACTGTAGTCCATGGGGTCACAGAGTCGGACACGACTGAGTGCACTTCAATGTCAGTGAACAATCAGCTTGGTTTAGCTGAACTCTAGTCATAAAATTATTCCCCTTGATAGGAAAGCTCAGAAAGGCCCTTTCTCCATTCTGTGGTTCAGGCATTTGGGAATGTGGTGGTGGGAACAGAAGAAATTAAACTTCACAAACACATGGAGAATGGATTTTTACTGTTTTGGTTTGAAGTGATGTGTTTGCCTCGTAAATATAGAATTGAAAAGATTCAAAACAGAGAGTGGCCCAGACAACAGTGATTTTGACATTTCTATGGAAATATCTCTTCAAGCATCATGTGGGGAACAATCTTAATAACAGTTGTTAGCCCCCTGTGTTATTTCAGGGCTTGAGATTCCTGTCCCACAAATACAGCTTTCTATCATGAGATAATATTTTAAAAACATTTTCCAGACTTCATGTTACCTCATGATATATTTATGGCTAATTTAAATGTCATGATAAAAGAAGTTTTTCATTCTGTTTTGTTTGGTTTTATAAATGTCAGATACTTTTACAAATAAATACAAGGAGCAACCAATTTTTGTAGTATCACTTTTTAATCAAATATAGTTTCTCTTATGATAACCCATTTGATCAACCAAGTTCTGTATTTGCCATCTTCTAAGTGACTAATTCGGATAAGTGATTTAACTTCTCCAAACCTCCGTTCCTTCTTTTGTTTTTGTTTTATATAAGATATTTATTTATTTATCATTTGGCCACGCCAGGTCTTAGTTGCAGCATGAAGGATCTTAGATCCTTATTGCAGGGCATGCAGAATCTTTTAGTTATGGCATATGGGATTTTTTTTTTTCTTTTAGCTGTGGCATGCGAACTCTTAGCTGTGGCATGCGAACTCTTAGCTGTGGCATGTGGGATCTAGTTCCCTGACCAGGGATCAAATCTGGGCCCCCTGCATTGGGAGTGCAGAGCCTTAGCCACTGGACCACCAGGGAAGTCCCACCTCTTTTGTTAACTATGGTTCTTATGATGATATCATGAAAGAATATATGTAACGCCCATGGTACAGTACATAAAATATATTAGAAACTCAACAAATGTTACTTTCTCACTTGGCTTATGGCCCTTCTCCTCTAATAGCTGTAAGAAACTTGAGAAATGGGGTGAGAAGTGGGCGTTACCCACCCTTCTGCCAATCTGAAAACTATTTTCAATTTGCATATTCTTTTCTAGCCTCTGTGTATATGTTTTTATGCAGCTGTAACTATAGCTGTGGATGATTGTTTCCTGATTTTTCCACTTAATAAATATTATTATAAAGTCCAAAATATGGTACTTTGTCATAAAAAGAAAAAAATAAAAGGAATGATCACTATGTTGTCTCTGAGCCTTCTCCCCTTTAACTAAATAATTCCTTTTAGATATTCTTCCAGGTTTCCACTACTCTTATTATTCTATTCTATCCTGAGCCACATTTTTTTCCTCACTGCTGTGAAATTTCATAATAAGACAGAGTTTTCAGCCTTTAGACAACTGAATTTTTTGGAGCCAAAATTGAAATTAAATAAATTGCCCAAGTCACTACATTTCAAGTAGATTAGCGTTGGCTAAGGGTGCAGCATTTAGGAAAACTGAGCAAACCATCTTTTTTTCTAAATACCAATAATAAAACGTATTGTATAAATTTACATTCAAATAATTTAAGTACCTTTTCATGCCTTCTCCTAAACTGGGGTCACTGAGGATCTATAAAAGTATATTATGAGATAAACCCAGAAAAAAAGATGATATTCCTGGACTCTGGCTCATAACGAAAAGGGAAAGGGAGATGAGAATGTGCCTGTGTGTGTGCATGTGTGTGTGTCCACACGTGAATGTCAAAATCTATAGACAGCCCTTTCACCCAACCAAACCACCTGTGACCAGAATAGTTATTTAATGTCGTATTCTACCTCAAAGATGCTCCAGGCAGCCACCAGCGCTGTAGAGGCAGTTTATCAGTATGTGTGTGAGAACATTGTGAAATAAGAATAAAATCACTCAGAGACACGACGCTTTGGTGAACAGCATTGTGTTTCAAGTCCTCATATTGATTTCTTGCTGACCATCTTTGCTCATTTCTAGCCTTTAGATGATTTCTATATCTTCAGCAGATTTGAGACAGTGTGATAATTTAGGGAATTGTTAGTGAACTTAACGTTTATGCTGAGTACCAACCCTTCCTGTAGAAAAATTAATATTATGGCAGTTACTGCCACATCCCTAACACAGAAGAAGGTAGTATGTGTCATAGCATAAAAGCAGTTAATAATAATTAGCATTAATTGACTGATTTTTTTAATTTATTTTTAATTGGAGGATAATTGCTTTACATAATTGACTGATTTTGATTCCATTATACTAGATACTGTTTCAAACTCTTTGCATGTCTTATACAGCTGAATCCTCAATGACCTCTAATTAACATAACCCCCATTTTAAATGTGAGAAAATGAAGAGCAGAGAATTTAAATAATTTTCTCACAGTGATATAGTGATTAAGTGATAGACTTATCATTCAAACCCAGGTTATCTGACCCCACAACATAATTTCTTAATCTTCTTTGGCAACCAAATATTTTGTATATTTTCACTGCAGGGATCTAGGACTTAATGTGCTCATTCAAGGCATCAGTTAGATTCTCAAAAGGAAAAATTTTCAGAGACCTGTATGCCTTAGTCTCAACGTAGCTTTCCAACCCTATCTTATAACTCTTTCATGAATGGGATGGTACCAAAGTAGATTACTGACTTTTTCTCAAATCTGTCCTAGGCTTTCATATACATTTGTAATGTCTTTTGCTCTATTTTATATGTTTTTTGTTTATTATCTCTATCAGTATGATTCCTGTCCTTATCTACAAACCTTCCTTAAGTATAGATGCTTTCTATAAATTCTTCCAAGTCTTTTTTTCCTCTGTTGAAATCAACTTCTCCTCTTTGACTTTGCTTGGACCTCTCTTGAAATGGTGATCTGTCTCATTTGTGCTCCCATCTGATCTGCTTTACTAGGTTATAAAGTCTTTATAGCCAATGCTGACCCTTAGGCAGAGTTGGTATCTAATGACTTGAACTGATGCTGAAGATCCTGGCTGTGTTCAGCAGTTGGGTCACACAGGCGGTGGGAGAGCAGCCAGTAACCTCACCCTCCCACGTCAATGCCAAGAAAACAAAGCCAAGTCCTAATGTGTGATGGGCCAGGGCAGCAAGTTCTTGTTCTTGTTCAGGGGGCTTTCCCTGGTGGCTCAGATGGTAAAAGTCTGCCTGCAATGCAGAAGTCCCAGGTTTGATCCCTGGGTTGAGAAAATACCCTGGAGAGGGGAATGCCTACCCACTCCAGTATTCTTGCCTGGAGAATTCCATGGACAGAGGAGCCTGGTGGGCTACAGTCCTTGGGGTCACAAAGAGTTGGACACAACTGAGTGACTAACACTTTCACTTTTTCTTTCACTTTTCTCAGTCCGTGAGGGGCTCTTTCTCTTCCCTGCAGCACAGGGAACATCATCTGCTCTCTCTTCTTTAGCGCTCCCACTGTCCATTTTATTCTTTGGGGTTCTTATTTCACAAGAAAGAGGTCATCCCCTAGACATTATCCTCTGTTTTTGTTTTTGTTTCATGTTGTCTTATGTGCTGGAGTATAACTGTTTTACAATGATGTGCTAGTTTTTACTACAGCAGTGAATCAGGCACATGTATACATGTATCTCCTCTTTTGGGGGGTTTCCTTACCATTTAGGGCACCACAGAGCACTTGAGTAAAGTTACCTGGGCTATTAGTTGGTTCTCATTAGTCTGTTTTATACATAGTAGTGTATATGAGCCAATCCCAATGACATTATCCTTTTTGTTGCACCCGAAGACAGGCTCATAGTGTCTTATTGCTGTAAAGGTCCTTATTTTGGAGAATACAGGGGATATAAAACAAAATGTGAAGAAAATAAAAAGCTTAAGTAGTCTGTTGTGTTTGTTTCAGTGCAATCCCTGATGAGTTGGTCTTCTCCCATGCTAAAGTTAAGGAGCTTCCCTGGTGGCTCAGTGGTAAAGAATGTGCCTGCAATGCAGGAGACAAAGGAGCCAGGCCCGGGTTTGATCCCTGGGTCAGGAAAATCCCCTGGAGGAGGACATGGCAACCCACCTCCTCTTGCCTGAGGAATCCCATGGACAGAGGAGCCTGGCAGGCTACAGTCCATAGGATCGCAAAGATTCGGACCTGACTGAAGTGACTTAGCATGCATGCTAAAGTTAGAGATTCAAAGTTACCTTGGACTTTTCTGAGTCTTTATTCTTGGGGGAATGTTTCCTGAGAGACACAGTCTTGGAGGAATGGAGATAACCATTCAGATGCCCATGCACATCTAAGGAGGTAGAATGGTGTTATGATTAGAAGCATATGTTTGGGGACCTGTGTTTGAATCTTAGCTCTGCCACTTTTGTAGGTATGTAACACTAGGAAATTTGCTTAATGACTAAGACTGAAGTTCTTTATTTGTAAAAAGAAAGTGATATGGTGCTTGCTTCACAGAGTGGTGGAAAGTTTAAATGAGATATGTAAGTAGAAGGCTTCAGGTAGGCATGGCTACTCTTAACTACTGTCTGGTTTTCTATTTCTAGGCATAGGGAAGTTTGTCACTTGCCCATGCCCTTGAAACTAGGAGCAGTTATGTGAAAATGGTCAGTGAAATATGAGTGTAAATAGCATGTGTCACTTCTAGGGAGACATACTTAATTGCTGGTGCCAGTCTTTCCCATCTGCCTTTTCCTGGGCAGAGATACATATGACAGTGCCATGAGGTTAAGATGCTTGGAAAACTGAGAAGTCCAGAGGAGACTGCATGAGCAGGAAATAAAGCCTTGATGTCCTTAGCTTCTGGAATCATAGGTTTATCTGCTATCTCAAAATAACCTAACTTATCCTAATACAGTGTTCAACGAAATCTAAGACAGAGTAAATATTTCCCTGGACCTCTAGAGTGGGAAGCGCCTGTGTTAATGGGCCCCCAACCCAGTCCCACACAGGGATATTTCCTCATACTTAGCATCAGCATGTTTCCCTGACAACCTCGCCAGCAAGCCCGTCAGCATTATATAGTATATTTCCTGTAACATTCACCTGCATAGAGTTTCTTTACTTTGTTTTGTATTGTTTTACGTGTTGGAGTATAGTTTCTTTACAACACTGTGCTAGTTTTTACTGTACAGCAAAGTGAATCAGCCACGCATTTACATATACCCCCTCTTTTTTGAATTTCCTTCCCACTTAGGTTACCGCAGAGCATTGAGTGGAGTTCCCTGTGCTCTACAGTGGAGTCCCATTAGTCATCTAGTTTATATATAGTGCTGCTGCTGCTGCTGCTAAGTCATGTCAGTCGTGTCCGACTCTTCGCGACCCCATGGGCTGCAGCCTACCAGGCTCCTCCATCCATGGGGTTTCCCAGACAAGAGTACTGGAGTGGAGTGCCATTGCCTTCTCCCTTATACATAGTGTATATATGCCAATCCCAGTGACATTATCCTTAGAATTAGAAACCTTTAGGGGTAAACCTTCTTCTAGGAAGACACAGTAATATTTTCCTTGCACACAAAGACCATTAACAGTCCTCCTGACCACATCTCTCTGGCAGCTTCATTCCATGCTGTCCAGAATTTAATCTTTTTTCTTCTTTCTTCATATGAAAAAGTCATTATGTGTCACTTGCCACAAACATCCTTAGTAAATCTAGTGTTTCATTATTTTTGTAGAGGAAAGTGATTTTTTTAAATCTTATGGAATTCACAATTTATATGTCAGTGGATTTCATGACTGGAGTTGGGTCACTCTTTCAAGTGAATGGTATGGATGGTAATTTCGTGGCTTAGAGGGAAGAACAGTGGCCTACTTCTCAGTTGCAGGTTATAGGACTGATTCTAGCACAGTGTTGCTATGTGACCTTGGTCAATTTCTTTCTTCCTTGAGCTCCCTAGAGATTTTCTTATTGAATTGTAAAGTCTTTAACACAGTATGAGCTTTAACTTCTAACTCCTTATGTTTCTTGCTATCTCCTACACACATATGCACCTTGCAGTTTGCTTTCTAATAATGCTTGTATTTTTGTAGAAACAATCTTGTTTTGCATCCTATCCCTGCCTTTGCTAACTTAAGTAATCCCAGATAAGCAGTTTAACCTCCGAGTCTCTGTTGCTCCATCTATAAAATGGGAATAATAATACCTAACTCCCTAGACTGATGGTAGAGCTGCATGGAGCGACGTTGGAAATTACCTGATATTGTGGTAAGAAGTTAACACATAGTAGTTTCTCTTCTCTTGGTTTCCTCTCTCTCCTGGCATATAAAGATTCTGGACCTCCGTATTCTATACAGTCTAAAGAGGATAATTACTAATGATTGTTCAGTTTTAAAAAGATCTTTGAAAAATTATTTTTGGAAAAAAAATTTTTTTAAGTCTTTGATATTTTTCATTTCAGAAAATGTAGGTAGATTTAACTCCTTCCACTTTGTATAGCTCTCGCTTTTTTCGTGCCTTGCAATTTGCAATTCAGATGTACTCGTTAGCCATAGTCAGCCAAAACTTTTCTACATCAAGATGCCAGTTCTGAGCAGTGCTATGAATAGTATTACTGTTAATAAAAATAGCCAATATTTATTGAACATATACTATATGCCATATGCTATTCTAAGTACTTCATATAAAAATATATTTATATGGTGATATATATATATAAAACATAACTATATAGAGAAGTGTTTGGAGCATATAAATTTAAAGCATATGTATTTTACATACATATACAAACAATTCTATGAGTGTTACTGTTGTCCCCATTATCTCAGTCTGGATTCAGTCAGTAGAGTTACTTATTTTGACAGAGAAACAGAAATTTTAATACAAGTGACAAAAAAAGTGACACTGATTTATCACAATAAGTGTACCTCTAAGGCTAAACTTAGAGGAGAATGGAAAAAGTTGGAATTATTTAAACTAAAGAGTTTGAAGGAAGGGCCTTGTGGATCCGAGACCAGACATCTGTAAGGGGATGCTGTTTCGGGTTGTATTTCTAGTCTTGAAAAAGTATGCTCAGCTGATTCTAGGAGCCAGGAGAACCGCACCCTGGAAGCAATGCCGCTGCACAGACTGTTACTGAGGAGCGGTTGCTGCAGGGACAGGACAGGAACAGGAAACACAGCAGGAAGGAGTAGGTGCTTCTTCTCTTCCTGTCTGCGAATTTGCCCTCTGGCGTCCCCGGGTGGAGAGCACAATGGAGATCCAGCCTGCAGAGGAGACAGGTGGCTCTCACAGTTCTAAGTCCAGCCTCAGAGAACAGAGTAGAGCAGCCGAAAGACAACTCTCAGTAATCAACACACTCCAATAATAATAATCAACAAACTCTACCCCTTTAGCCATTTGCAATCTATATATACACCCTTGAATACAGTTAGATTTCAGTACAATAATAAAACAGCTTTATGCTTCCATGGAAGAAGATGCAACTCTCTCTTTATACAACAAGATGTTCTCCCCCTCTCAATAAAGTGAGGAGATGCAAAGTTCCAACAGTTACTGTGTGCATCTCTGAGAGATGGTCACAATATTCACCTCTGAAGTTATGAAAAGTAAGCCAGGTAATTTCCATCGGGTTGTGCTGAGACACCTGCATACAATTTCAAGAAAGGGATCCAGTGAACTGTGCTGGGAAGGAAAACAGTTCTTCACCATGATTTCCCTTGTCCATTGACTTGTAGATAAGTTTAAACACCTGGTGCTTGGTGAAGCTCTTCAGGGCGTTCATTTTCAGATTTATCCTCAGCTGCATGTCATCCCCAATGCTGTCACTGCCATTTTCTCCTTTTCCTCTTCTTCCCACCCCCCATCCTCTTCCTCTTCCTCTTCTTCCTCCTCCTTCTTCTCCTACTCCTCCCCTTTTTATATTTGTATATCCTTTAAATCAACTTGAACATTTTTTTCTGGAACAAATTAGTGTAAGAGTATACAGAAAACAAAATATTGCCATTTTTTTCCAGAAAGGTTATGTATTTGAGTACACACCTAATATGATAAAAAATGTTTGTGGTGCGAGTGTGCTCATCCATGTCCGATGATGCAACCTGATGGACTGTAGCCTGCCACGCCTCTCTGTCCATGGAATTTTCCAGAAGAAAATACTGGAGTGGGTTGCCATTTCCTACTCCAAGGGACTCTTCCTAACCCAGGGATCAAACCCAAGTCTCTTGAGTCTCCTGCATTGGTAGATGGATTTAGGGAAGCCCTAAATAAAATGTTTATCTCACTCTAATCCTGTCAATAACATTTTCACATCCTTACTAATATGATGGGTAAGTAAAATGTATCTCCTAATTTCTATTACTTTGCTTGTAAAGTTGCACATTTTTCATGTAGATGCCATTTCTCTTTTCCTCTTCTAGAATTTTTATCTTCAAATCATTTAAATACTCTTCTTCTAAAGTCCTTAGTAGATTGTTCTTAATAATTTTTATGTGCTCCTTATATATTAGAAACACTAGTTCATCATACCATAGTTGCAATTTTAAACCCAATTTTTATTTCCCTTAAAATTGCATTTCTATAGTTTCTGCTATATTAGATTTGCGTCTTGGATTGATCAAAGCAGTTGAAATGTCCGTGAAGCTATTGTTGATATCAGTGGAAGGATATAGGTTAGCGATTACCAATCAGACATTCAACCTATTCTGAAGACTGTCAACATGATGCTGAGAGACATGTTAACCATTTAGATGTAGTTTTCTAAGTTCTTGGTCTATCAGTGGATGACATTTTACCATTTAAAGGGAAACTTATGTATGACTATGTGGCTTCATCTTTTAGAGTGATAACATAGCAACAGCTTTTGTTAGTCTGCAGGAACCAGAAACAGATTGAATTCTTGGCAAGATATAAGAAAAGAGCTTTCACAAACTCAGCTGGCTATGGTGCTTCCTGTGTTGTGAGTGCCACTGAAGACAAGCCCTGTGAGTGAGGCTTCCCATACTGTGAACAACACACCACTCAGCAACAACCATCCTCTCACGGGTCTGACAGGGAGAGTGAAACATGCCAAGGTGAAGATACTTTCAGAGGGCAGAAACACGGGCAAATTGCTTTCTTTTCTAAATGGAACACTTAGGAGCAGCAATAAAACGTAAACAAACACACACATCACCAATCTATTTTCACTATTGAAGGTGAGCAAATTCACAACAAGGCTATCCATAAAAACCGAGTGTCTGTTTCATCACAGGCTAGAGGTTGGCAGAGGTGAAAAAGGTGATTTGGTTTCCCAATCAGGATTAGGTCAGCTCTGAACAATACTGAAAGATAAACTTGTTAGTTTGATTTCCCTGTCGGTGACTTATTTGATATTCTTAGGTGCCTATGCCATGCTCACTCAGTGGCCACTCTTTTTCAGTAATAATATGTAATCTACCTATCATCAATGATTCATTGATCATCTAAGCATTTGCTATCTATCTATTGTAGGCACCTCTACTATGCTAGGTATAGAGAGTTCAGTATTACAGATGTTAGGTCAGAAACCTACTCAAACCCTTTTCTCATGTTTATTCATGACTCATAACTTGGTGACCAAGATAAAATTCCGGAGTTAAACTATGCCATCAAGTTTGTCTCTCTTTCTCTCTCTGTTTCATCTCAGGAAGTCTCTATGTACATGACAGCAAAGCAGCTAAGTATAATTATATAGAGGAAAATTTTTAAAATCCTGTGTAGGCTTCACAACAAAATGGAGACTACGAAGGAAACAGTCTGCAAAAGAGAGTGCCTTGAGGCCTGAGGGACAATGCCCAAAGTCTAATTCATGCGTAACTGGAATTGCAGAAGATAAGAAAGATACAAGGAATCAAAAAAAAAAAAAGAAGACACAAAAGAGCAAACAAAAAGATAAAATAGACTACATCAAAATTAAAAACTTGTACATCAAAGGACACTGTCAAGAAAGTGAAGAGATAGCCTATAGAATGGGAGAAAATGTATAGGTTGCAAATTATATATTTGATAAGGGTTTAATATCCAGAATATATAAATAACTCCTATAACTCACAACAGAAAGGCAAATAACTCAGTTTTAAAATGAACAAAGAACTTAAATAGACAGTTCTCCAAAGAAGGTGTGTGTGTGTGTGTGTGTGTGTGTGTGTGTGCACGCAGTCATGTCCAACTCTTTGTGATTCCATGGACTATAGCCCACCAGGCTCCTATGTCCGTGGAATTTTCCAGACAAGAATACTGGAGTAGGTTACCATTTCCTCCTCCAGGGGATCTTCCCAACCCAGGAATTGAACCCGTATCTCCTGTGTCTCCTGCACTGCAGGCGGGTTCTTTACCAACTGTACCACCTGGGAAGTCCACAAATGGCCAAAGAGCACATAGAAAGATGTTCAATATATTTTGTTATTAGAGAATTGCAAATCAAAATTGTAATAACCTTTCACACCCAAGAGGATGGCTATAAAAATAGAAAACATGTGTTGGTGAGGATATGGAAAAATTGAAACCCAAGTACATTGCTGATGGGAATGTCTAATGGTGTAGCTACTGTGAAAACGTATTAAAGGAAGAGGTATCACAACAAATTCTGGTATATGAATGCTCATAGAAGCCCTAGTCACAATAGGAAAATGGTGGAGACAATCTAAATGTCCACCAATGAATACATGGATAAACAAAATGTAGTATAGCTGTCTAATGCCATATTCAGCCATAAAAATCATGAAGTACTAATGCATGCTAGCATATGAAAGAACCTCAAAAGCATATTATGCTTAGTGAAAGAATCCAGACAAAAAGGTCAGTTGTTGTACAGTTTCATGTATATGACATATCCAGAATAAATAATCTAATCCATAGAGACAGAAACCAGGTTAGTGGTCATCAGGGGTTGGGTAGAGGGAAGCCTGGGGACAGGTTGCATAATGGGAACAGGATCTCCTTTGGGGTGATGAAAGTATTTTGGAACTAGATAGAGGTGATGGCTGCAAAACACTGAGAACAGACTAAATGCCATCAAAGGGTACACTTTAAAATAGTTAGGATTATGTAGATTTTGCCTTGATATAAATTTGAAGAATAGATGGTGGACATTTTCCCAAATTTTGTCAAAAACTTAAATATGGTGATTCAAGAAGTCCAATGAACCCTTAGGAGAATAATTATGAAGTAAACCATGCCTGAGAATCATATTCAAACTACTGAGAACCAAAGATGGAAATAAATCTAAAAAAGCAGCTAGAGAAAAATTCACAATGTTGAGGAAAGCAGTAAGTCAAAGAATGGATTTTCATCAAAAACTAAAAAGACAGTAGAAAGACATCTTTAAAACTTGAAAGAAAAACACAATTGTCAATCCAGAAATCTACCTTCAAAAATAAAGGCAAAAAATAAAGACATTTTTGGATATGATAAGACTAAGAGTATTGATTGACAGCAGACACAGACTGCAGGGAATGTGAAAAAACATTCTCCAGGCTGTAGGAAAATGATACCTGGAGGAAACTCAGAATTTTTATAACAGGCAAAAAGCATAAATATTCTACATTGTTTTCTTAATAAATTTTTAAAATTAGATTTTATTATTGAAAGCAAAATTATAAGATTTTATTATCAATGTTTAAAATAGGAACATAGGTAATACATATGATATCTATAGCATAAAGAATAGAGTGGCGTGGGCGGTGAAAGTGAAAGTCAGTCATGTCCGACTGTTTGGGACCTCATAGACTATGCAGTCCATGGAATTCTCCAAGCCAGAATACTGGAGTGGGTGGCCTTTCCCTTCTCCAGGGGATCTTCCCAACCCAGGGGTTAAACCCAGCTCTCCCACATTTCAGGCAGATTCTTAACTAGCTGAGCCACAAGAGAAGCCCAAGAATACTGGAGTGGGTAGCCTATCCCTTCTCCAGCAGATCTTCCTGACCCAGGAATCAAACTAGGGTCTCACGTTGCAGGCAGATTCTTTACCAATTCAGCTATCTGATGGGTGTACACAATTTTAAGCTTTTCACATTTTACAAGAAGGGGACAATTGTAACCGAGGCGCTGAAAAGTTAAGGACGTATATTGCATTCACAGAGTATCAACTTTTAAAAAATTACAAAGAGGCATAACTAATAATCCAGTAGAAAAATTGAAATGAGATTCTAATAAAATATTCAAATGGCCCCAAAGAAATCAAGAAATGCAGAACAGAGATGAAAATAGAGACCAAAAAAAGCCCTTCTTTTCCAGCCTCTTCTGACCCTTCACATTTATCTAAATTGTTGTTGTTGCTTAGTTGCTAAGTCATGTCCAACTCTTTTGCGACCCCATGGACTGTAGACTACCAGGCTCCTCTGTCCATGGGATTTTCCAGGCAAGAATACTGGAGTGGGTTGCCATGCCCTCCTCCAGGGGATCTTCCTGATCCAGGGATTGGACCGGCATCTCTTGCATTAGCAAGCAGATTCTTTACCACTGAGCCACCAGGGAAGCCCTTTCATCAAAATTAGAGAGACTATATAGTTTTCCAGAAATTCTCTGCACTTTCCCCCCTCTGCATCTTCAAGCTCACCATCTCTCATCTCAAATGTCTTTCCTTTTATTCCTGTGGAAACCCTAAACATGGCACAAGTCCCACTTTACTGACACTTACGAGATGGCAATTACTTTATGCTGAAAAGACCAGAAAAAAGTTCAGTCTTCCTCCAAGCAGCCTTTCCTCTCTTTTGTTTTGCCTCATCCATTTCCTTCAGCCCAATAGAATTTACCACTTCTTTAAATAAAATCCCATAGTGTCTTCTTAAGAGAGTGTTTAGGGCAATTCTCTTGTTTAATCTGAGCAATAAGTCTGGGTAGGAGTTTAAATTCTGTTTACTTCATAAGTTGCTTTCTTGCCCAGAAAGGTGCCTCAGGAAAGAGAATAATATTAGTACTTAAACAGGGACTTTTGGGTAAAAATCTCAGGGTTTGAGTACCAAACTGACCACTCGTTAACTCTATGATTGTGAGAAATTTCCTAACTCTTCTGAGCCTCAGCTTGCTCATGTCTCAAATGGGAATAATTTTAGTCTCTAACTTATAGATCTGTTGCAACACATAAGTATGATAATGTATCTAAACCTTTTAGCACAGTGTCTAAGAGCTCAGTAACCATAACGATTATAAAGGCAGAAGGAATGAATGATATCAAAACAACGGTGAGGATTATCACCTCTCACACCCTATTCACATCCCTATTCTCTGTTGCCCAAATGGCTTTTCAATCTCCAGTAATCTTCAACATTTTCCAGAACTCTGAGCTGTTGCATATTTTTGGATTTTCTCCTAAATCCCTAAATCTCCTTGGGCAACTGGCAGAATCTGATTTCTGTTGAGCAGGTGTTTTTTTGTCCCAGTAGTCTAAGTTCTGTCAGTGCTTGAGAACCTCTCTTTATTTTCTTATACAAGAAGATTTTTTTCTCTTCTGCCCACCCCCAGGAGCACATCAGTGCTGGCATCGGGCCAAGGTTTCCTGGTGGAGTCTGGCATACTGGTTTGGAATTGATGCCAGTCTTTAATTTTCCCAGGCCTCTCCCTCAACTACTGACCCTGCAGCTCTGTCATTGCTTGGGTACTTTTATTTTGGTTCTTAATGTAACCTTTCAGTATAGCGCAAATGGGCTTCAAACACAATTAAAATGTTCATACAGAGCCGTTGGTCTACATTGTTTGGTCTTACAGCTCAGTTGTGTGTCCCATTTTTTTTATCAGGGATCTGATGTCAAGTTGACAAACACCAGTTTAAACCCCAAAGGTCACTACCAAGTGATTATAGGTGAAACGATCTTCAAAATATATCCCCTCCTCTCCAGCTTCATTCCAGATTCCTCCTATAGCCTTTGCTCAATCCACATTCTCTATATAATGCAAAAAGATGATGACAGTTCAGCTTCAGAAGGAACCTCTTCAGCAGCACCTGATTTCACATTGTCAATGTTTTGTACCTGACTTGCCTTCCTGTTCTTCCTCTCTGGCAGACTGTTAGATACAAGTCACCATGCAGGCAGAATGAGATAAATTAGAAGACTCTGTTGGCAATTTATCAGGAAACTGCCGCAAGGCAGACCATGAATTTCCTTGCTAACCCTCCACTTTCCATTCTCCACTCACGCTACAGTAATAATGCTTTGTAACTACGTAATGGCACTCATCCTTCAATCTCCAGTGACACTGCCCACAGCTAATTGGCTCTTATAGCATCCCTGTAGGGTAAGCAAGCAATGCTACCACTGTCCCCAATTTGCCAATAACTGAGATGCAAAGTGGCCAAATGTCTCTTGTAAGGCCATAAAGAGAGTAACTCAGAGAATTCCTCCAGTGTTACCTGTTTGTCCCGTTCACTAGGTTTCCCTGTAGCTCATATATCCTGATGAAAGCCTGCTAATCAGAGAGTCTCCAGACAAACCCAGGGAACAAAGAATGGATGCTCCTCAAAGTCCCTTAGTTTTTGTTGTTGTTTTACATTTTTAAAGTTATGGTCATTAGAAGCTTCGGAAAGGACATAATCTCTCATTCTCCACTGTGGCCTTTATTGTAAAAGGAACTACTGAAACTCATGGAAGAAAAGGAGTTACTGAAACTCATGGGAGAGATGTATTTCTGACAGCTGGGAGAGGGAGACTCATTTTCCCAGACCCAGAATGAAGCCTGACGTGTCTTCTGGCCCCCACAGCTCTCCCTCTACCAGGAGATTCCCTGTCCCAATCAAACCCAACCCACTTGGGTCCCCGGGAGCAGTTCTGCCAGCTCAGGACTCCAGGACTCAGCTTCAGGTGTTCTGGTTATATCTATTTGCCTGGGGACCTTACCAAAATTGGAGTAATTAAGAGAGGCCAAATTGGATTCTTCCAGGACACCAAGTTACAACAAAGACCAGTTCATGAGTTATCTATTTATTCTTAGAATAAAGCATCCATAAAAAATAAGCATCCATAAAAAATCTCCTGTATGCTGGGCACTGTGGAACAAGAGCGAATAACACGCACAGTGTTTCCCCTCATGAATCTTCAATTCAATCCTTCCCTTGTTTCCTTTATCCTCTTATTCTGGCAATGCTAAGTAATGTTCAGTCATCCCAGAATTACCTTTCTGTTCTCTTCTGAACATGGGCTTTATCTCAAAATTCCAAGCACAGTAGGAAGATGGCATGTGTAGTGGGTTACATGGTGACTCCCCAAAAGATATGTCCATGTCCAAATCCCTGGAACCAGTGAACATGACCTTATCTGGGAAAATATATAATTTTATATGTTTATATATCTTAATATTATATATATATATATATATATATATATATATATATATATATATATATATAAATTTGGGGAAATATATAATTTTCCCAAATATATAATTAAGATATAATTTCCAAAGATATAATTAAGGATCTTGAGATGTGATCCTCTTGGATTATCCAGGTAAGCCTAGGTCCTATGACACATGTCCTTAGAAGATACAAAGGAGAAGACACAGAGAAGGAGGCAGTGTGAAGATGGATGCAGAGACTGGAGTGATGCAGCTATAAGCCAAAGACTACCAGAGATTACCAGAAGCCGTGAGAAGTTAGGAGAGGAACGTGAAATGCATTCTCTTCCTAGAACCTCTAGAGAGATGTGGCCCAGCTCACACCTTGATTTAGGATTTCTGGTTTCCAGAACTATAAGAGAATAAAGGTGTTCTCTACCACCTAGTTTGTGGCAACTTTTTTTTTGCCCCAGTTACAGGGGCTTCCTCGATGATGCAGCATTAAAGAATCTGCCTGCCAGTGCGGGAGATGCAAGAGAGGCAGGTTCAATCCCTGGGTTAAGAACGTCCCTTGGAGAAGGAAATGACAACCCACTCCAGTATTCTTGCATGGAAAAAAATCCTATGGACAGAGGAGCCTGGCAGGCTACAGTCCATGGGGTTGCAAAGAGTCAGACACGACTGAACGACTAAACATAGACACAGACAGGCAATTAATACAGCATGGCACATTGGCCTTAGAAGATGTACACAGAAACATTTGTCTATGAC
The DNA here is from genome assembly GCF_054371585.1 of Giraffa tippelskirchi. Lineage (NCBI taxonomy): Eukaryota > Metazoa > Chordata > Mammalia > Artiodactyla > Giraffidae > Giraffa > Giraffa tippelskirchi. The sequence continues at coordinate 31,945,052 of NC_137280.1, read as the reverse complement.
CAGTGGGCACACTCGCGTGACTTTTTCAAAGTCAGAGTCCTGACTCTTTTAACACATGTCCTGAGGCTGAAGTGATGAGCCACAATAATATCCAGTCATTAATTTTGTTCCATCTTTTGAAAGACGTTCTCTCACTTTTCTCTAAGAGCAACTTAAAAATAGAAAGCAAGTGATGTTTTTGAACTGTGGTGTTGGAGAAGACTCTTGAGAGTCCCTTGGACTGCAAGGAGATCCAACCAGTCAATCCCAAGGGAATGTTATCCCAGTCCTGAATATTCATTGGAAGGACTGATGCTAAAGCTGAAACTCCCAATAGTCTGGCCACCTGATGCAAAGAACTGACTCATTAGAAAAGACCCTGATGCTGGGCAAGATTGAAGGCAGGAGGAGAAGGGAACGACAGAGGATGAGATGGCTGGATGGCATCACCAGTTCGATGGACACGCGTTTGAGCAAGCTCTGGGAGTTGCTGATGGACAGGGAAACCTGGAGTGCTGCAGTCCATGGGGATGCAAAGAGTTGGACACGACTGAGCAACTGAACTGAACTGAAAATATCACACCGGTTACCAAGAAATACATATTCCTTTTGGTTTGCATAAATTATTCTCTGGGAAAGGTGCATACAGATTATAGTACAAATTATGTTAACAGTAATAGGTCAACAGCCACAATTTGCCAGTTCCACCTATTTGTTATCCAAGAGAAAGGCAAAAAATAAATATTCATGGGACAAAGGTTGGGGAGCTCCCATGTCTGTAAAAGGGCTTGTGTGAGTCAGTCTCCCAGAGCACCCCTCTGTAGATGAGGAGAATCGTCTGGTATTGTTTCTAACCAAAACCTAAGTTCCCCAAGGATGGGGGCATCTATGTTGCTTATCATTGTACCCCTCCCCATGCCTACTATAGTTTCCAACTCTTGCTATTAACATTGTTAACTATAGCTCACATTTCTTGAATGCTTAATATTTCAGATTTATTCTAAGTGCTTTACATGTATTGACTAATTTGATCTTCAGAGCAATCCTATGAAAGAGATTCTTATGTGATCCCTATTTTACAATAAGAACACAAAGTCAGGTTACTAAATATTTCTTTTGCTCATGATGCAAATTATCTCACTGATTGAATTTCTAAGCATCTCTAGCTACTAGGTTGTGTATTGCTTTTTACTCTCTCAGTTTATAGACAAAATCTCTCCCCATAATTGTTTTATCGTATCAATTTTATTGAGGTAAAATTTGTACACAATAAAATAATACAAATTTACTTGTACAGTTTAATGAGGTTTGAGAAATGTGTTTGGTTATTTCCAGCACAATAAGCATAAAAAAATATTTTTGTTATCCTTAATTTTTCCCTTATGCCTCTTTGCAGCCGACTCTCTTCTCAAAACCCAATCCAAACCACCTTTTCTGTATATAAAAATTAGTTTCATATGAATAGAATTGCACAATGCTGTTGTATCTAACTCAGCATGCTGTTTTTGAGATTTATCTGTGTTGTGTGTCTGTCTGTGTGCTCAATCATGTCTGACTCTTTGCAACCCCAGGGACTGTAGCCCGTCAGGCTCCTCTGTTCATGGAATTTTCTAGGCAAGAAATACTGGAGTGGGTTGCCATTTCCTTCTCCAGGGGATCTTCCCAACCCAGGAATCAAAACTGCATCTCTTGCATCTCCTGCATTGGCAGGTGGATTCTTTACCACTTGCGCCACCTGGGAAGCCCTAGAGATTCATCTTTGTTGTATATATTAGTATGCTTCTGTAACTGCTGGATAATAGCTTGTTGAATGTATATACCACTTCTTGATACATGTGTGTGTTGCTTCCAGTTTGTGGCTATTATGAATAAAGCTGTTGTGAACACTATGTGTAGACAAGTGGTTGCATTTCCCTTGGAGTGGAATTTCTGGGTCACGCGTAAGTATATGTTTAACGATAGAAGAAACTGCCAAGTTGTTTCCCAAAGTAATTATACATTTAACACTTCCATTGACAATGTATGAAAGTTCAGACCTTGTCCACATGTAATAGTGTCAGTCTTTTAAACTTTCAGTTGTTCCACAGAGTGTGTAGTATCATTGTGATTGCATGCCTTAATTAGTAATGTGGTTGAACATTTTTTCTTCTTGTGCTTATTGGCTCTTTAAATATATTATTTTATGAAGTGTATGTTCAATCTTTTGCCAACTTTTTATTGGCTTGCTCATCTTATTACTGAGATGTAAACTTTACATACTTTGAAAATGTCTATTGCCAGATGAGGTTGCAAATGTCTTTTCTCAGCTTTCAGCTTGCCTTTTCATTTTCTAGACAGTGTCTTTTAAAGAGAAAGTTTTAATTTTGATGAAGCTCCAATTTATCAATCTCTTCCTTCCATTGTGAGTGATTTTTATAATTAAAAAAAGCCTTGCCTACCCAAAGGTCGCGAAAGATTTTCTCTCATGTTTTCTTCTAGGAATAATATAACATTTTAAAATCGAGAGGTCATCAATTTTAAGATTTTATTGTTGTTTGAGATAATCGTGGTCTGTGTTTTTGTTTTGTTTTGTTTTTTCCTATATTGTTATTCAGTCGTTCCAATACAGCTTATGGAAAAGAGTATTCTTTTTCCATTGAATTAACTTACAAACTTTCTCCCAAATCAGTATTCCTATCTACTGACCTGTACTGCTGTGCTTCTGTCCATACTACAGTCTTCTGACTACCACAGCTTTGTAATGTGTCTTGAACTTAGGAAGTGGGAGTCTTCCAACTTTGTCTCATTTTTTCAAAGTTATTTTAATTTTTCTACATTTTTTTTTCACAGCTAATCAAATGTTATAATAAGCTTGTCAATTTCAGGAAAGTCTGCTAGGATTTTGATGGACATTATGTTGAATTTAGACATCAATTTGGGTAGAATTGACTTTTTAACATACTGGATTGTCTGATCCAGGAATTGGTCTATTTCTTCATTTATTTAAGTCTTTATTCATTTCTCTTAGGAGTGTTCTATTGTATTCAGTTTAGAAGTCTTGTGTAACATTTGTCAAATTTCTTCCTAGGAGCCTCATAGGGTTCCAAGTGCCCATTGCTCGTATGTGGAAATATAATAGATTTTTTTTTTTTACATATAGTCACCTTTGTTCGGTAACTCACCAAGTGGTTCTAGTAGCATTTTGTAGGTTACTTGGGATTTTCTGTTGTCTGTAATAAAGATAGTTTTTGTCTTTCTTTCCAATTTGGTTGCTTTTTATTTTTTATTGCCTTATTAGACTGACCTGGACCACCAGTACAAGACTGAATAGCTGATTCTGCTCATGTTAGATCACTTGATACTGTTCCGTGGTTAGTGAGGCTGTATGAGTTTTGTTCTGCCCTTGTATCTCTGTGATTCAGTTTAGGCGATTTCTCTCACTATGACTTGAAGTCTAATAACCTTTTCCTCTGCAATAGAATCTCTTACATACATTCAGTGAATTTTCCAATTCAGTATTGTATTTTCTACTCTATAAATTTTATTTCATTCTTTTTATAGTTTTTCACTTTTCTCTTTACTGTGTTCATGTTTCTGTCTATATCACTGAACATATTTAAAATAACAGTTTTAAAGTCATTAATATTTATATTATCTCTGTCATTTCTTAAGCTCTTTTTATTTACTTTTCTTCTGTTTATGGATCCTGATTTCCTGCTTCTTTCTGTACCTAGTAATTTTTTAATTGGATACTAAGTATTATGATTGTTACCTGGTTGAATACCTGCATTTTGCTTTCATCCTAATTAGAGTGTCATCTTTTGTTCTGGTAGCCAGTTACTTTGCTTCTAGGTCAACTTGATCCTCTCAAGGCTTGTTTCTAAGCTTTACCAGGGCTTGTTTAGTGAAGTGTCAGATCTTTGGCTAGCATAACACTGTTCTGAATGAGTTCTCATTATGGTATCTCCCTCTTAAATGCCTCGAGTGTTCAGTGAGGTCTTGCAACTCTTCTTGGTCAAAACTCTAATTTTCTCAGCCTCGTGCAAACTGAATTAGTTGTTTGTTTTACAGTTAGGGTGCACCTCATTTGTTTTCCTTTGTTTGGGAATTACACGACTTTATTGTTCTTCGTCTAGTGTCGGAATATTGGTTTTTTGTTTCATGAATTTAGTCCAGTTTTCTGGTTATTGTTGGTGGAATGAGCAGTCCAGTCTTTCCTTTGTTTGGGAATTGCAGGGCTGTGCTATTCTTTGCCTACTGTCTCTGAATATTGATTTTTGTTTTTGTTTTGCTTTTCATGAATTTAGTCCAGTTTTTTAGTGGACTAGATGGTGGAATGGGTAGTCCAGTCTTTTCATCATAGTCAAAAGCAATGTACTCAGCATAATTGTTGAATGAAGACCCTCAAGTTCTCATTTCATGATCTAGAGTAAGTGTAGTACTTTACCCCAAATTCCCAGTTTTCTGGGGAGTCTACTTATTTTCTTGGTTCCTTATCTACTTTCCTTCACTCCTGAGGAATGTTTTCATCTCTCTTAATGTCTTTTGTCCAATTCCCAAAAGATCACCGATACAAGTATATTGTATATGACAGTATATTACTGAATACTGGTTAACAGAACAATAATACACTATTCAGTTCAGTTCAGTTCAGTCGCTCAGTCGTGTCCTACTCTTTGCGACACCATGAATTGCAGCACGCCAGGCCTCCCTGTCCATCACCAACTCCCAGAGTTTACCCAAACCCATGTCCATCGAGTCGGTGATGCCATCCAACCATCTCATCCTCTCTCGTCCCCTTCTCCTCCTGCCCCCAATCCTTCCTATCATTAGGGTCTTTTCCAATGAATCAACTCTTCGCATGAGGTGGCCAAAGTATTGGAGTTTCAGCTTCAACATCAGTCCTTCCAATGAACACCCAGGACTGATCTCCTTTAGGATAGATTGGTTGGATCTCCTTGCAGTCCAAGGGACTCTCAAGAGTCTTCTCCAACACCGCAGTTCAAAAGCATCAATTCTCCGGCGCTCAGCTTTCTTCACCATCCAACTCACATCCATACATGACCACTGGAAAAACCATAGCCTTGACTAGACGGACCTTTGTTGGCAAAGTAATGTCTCTGCTTTTAAAAAAAAAGCAAAATGGCTGTCTGAGGAGGCCTTACAAATAGCTGGGAAAAGAAGAGAAGTGAAAAGCAAAGGAGAAAAGGAAAGATATTCCCATCTGAATGCAAAGTTCCAAAGAATAGCAAGGAGAGATAAGAAAACCTTCCTCAGCGGTCAGTGCAAAGAAATAGAGGAAAACAACAGAATGGGAAAGACTAGAGATCTCTTCAAGAAAATTAGAGATCCCAGATAATCACGATGGTGTGATCACTCACCTAGAGCCAGACATCCTGGAATGTGAAGTCAAGTGGGCCTTAGAAAGCATCACTACGAACAAAGCTAGTGGAGGTGATGGAATTCCAGTTGAGCTAGTTCAAATCCTGAAAGATGATGCTGTGAAAGTGCTGCACTCCATATGCCAGCAAATCTGGAAAACTCAGCAGTGGCCACAGGACTGGAAAAGGTCAGTTTTCATTCCAGTCCCAAAGAAAGGCAATGCCAAAGAATAATACACTATACCAGATGACAAATAGAATCTTAAAATAGAATATTTGACATCCACAGTCTTGAAGGTACTTGCCTGTCCTCTGCAGGAAATTTCTTTCTGTACATCTGCCCCACAGAGGCCTCAGTCTGAGCCATTCCTTGAGATTCACTCATTTTCCTTTTATAATTCCTATGGCTATATTTTCTCTTTATCCAATTCCATAATTCCTAGCCCTGGTCTCTCAAGTTATCAATCCCAAACTAAGTATTCTTATAACTTCCTTGAACAGAGCAGTGCAGATTTTTCTCCTTAAACTTGTCCTTCTAGACCAGCCCTTTTCAATTCTGGCGGCTCTTTAAAAATCACTAAAAGATAGGAATGTAAATTCTGCTCCTAGGTCTTATCCAAGCCCAACAACATCAGAATTTCCTGGTGAATCCTGGGCATTCTATTTCTACTTTTAAAGATTCTCTGGTGATTTTCAGTTGAGAACCATTGCTGGATATTATACCCATAGGGCTGTCTTTCTCAGCTGGAAAGACTTTTTCAATTGTGTCTATCAACCAAATCACCATATACCTCATCTCTCCATCCTGAAGAGCACAGTGAATCAGCAGAAAGCTTGACATTTTGTTTTTGTTTTTAAGGTTACCTTGTCCCAGATCAAATATTTAAGCTGAGTATCTTCTTCTAATGTTCTGAAAATGAGAGAAAGGGAGTGCATGTACGTGTGCTAGTTAGCTTCAGTCATGTCCGACTCTTTGCAATGACCCTATGGGCTATAGTCTGCCAGGCTCCTCTGCCCATGGGATTCTCCAGGCAAGAATACTGGAGTGGGTTGCCATGCCCTCCTCCAGGGGATCCTTCCGACCCAGGGATCAAACCTGCCTCTCTTACATCTCGTGCATTGGCAGGAAGTTTCTTTACCACTAGCGCCACCTGGGAAGCCCAAAGGAAAGGGAATAGAAAGATTTATTTCTATAGAGCAAAACCTATAAATCGTATTTTTTCTTATGTATATAGTCCTCATGTTTTTAATCTTTGATGTGCTCTAAAATGTAAACAGATTCAATTTAAGCACTTCAAATTCTGTCAGTTTTTAGTCACTCTTAGTCTATAAAAGAAGTTGATGTAATTATCTCATGGTGAAGTTTTCTACAGTTGCCTAATCCTTAGTTTTATCCAAAACCAGAGAGGGTGCATCACGTCTCTGTTTTCACCACCTAGTTTTGGGCCACTTTCTTAATCTGAGTATATTTTAGAGGGTGGGATGTAAAGTCCTTGGGCTGCAGGTTTTAAACCTTAAACTTACCTTTATCTAGACTTTTTAATTTATTTCTAAGAGAAGAAAGTGTGAGTCTCCAGATAACCGTCTTGTCAAATTTTTACACTATTTCAAAGGCTCCTTGGAGAAGTGTCAGTGTTGGCAACAGTAGATGGAACATTCTTAAGGATTTATACCAAGGAATGCACATTTCCTTCACTGTATTTCATCTACAAAGACAGCACATTTGGACTCTGGAATTGAACTATACATTAACTAGTTCTTTATTTGAGATTAAGGGAAAAATTGTTAATTGTTGTCAATATATTCCTTCAGTAGGGGGCTCTTTCCCTATCACCTGATGGTAATACTTAAAAAAATTCTTAAAATACTTAAGAAAGCTGAGCTTCAAAGTATCTGATTAATTTTGTTATTGGTCTCTCATGTGAGCATCAGCAAAGTTACTGATCTTGTGGCTCCAAGATAATATTCTTTCCACTATAAAATTGTGATGTTCATTTAACAGATTTTTTTTAAAAAAGCTTAAATGTAGCACAGTGGTTCTTAAACTTTGGCATCTGACCAAAATATGGTCCTCCTTCAGCAAATACCCTCACGTGCACACAGTATATGTATGCCTTCTTACAATTTGCACATACTTTCAGGGAGTTCTGAGGTCTTAAAACCCATTCGTGGATTCCTCATAAACAGCTCCTCATCCAGATGTAGGTTCAGAGCAAGAACAGAATATCAGATATTTCAGCACTGACTTTCTGAGAGTTGTGGTGGAAAGGGTTATCTCTCCAACATCGTCACCTTAAGAGTCAAGCAAATTTTCTTCCCAGAAGGCAAAACTGTTTTGTTTTGTTTTTTATTTGATGTTTTAACCTCAGCTAGTTCCTTAAATATTAGCCAACCTGGAAACATCAGCCAGCCAATTGACGTCAAGATAATTCCTGGCTTAGATTGTGTAACTTTTGCAGAATTTCCTTTTCACACCTTTGTTGGCCCTTCTGTGCATGCACATTTTTTTCCTTCTTTTCCCTATTTTTTAAAATAAAAAGTAATTCTAGTCTGTATTCTTAAATGTATTCTATCTTCATTGGAAAAGTTTCCTCCAAGAACTTTGTTGTTGTTTAGTTGCTTTGTCGTGTCTGACTCTTTGCGACATCACGGACTGTAGCCGGCCAGGTTCTTCTGTCCATAGGATTTCCCAGGCAAGAAATACTGGAGTGGGTTGCCATTTTCTTCTCCAGGGGATCTTCTTGACCCAGGGATTGAACCCATGTATCCGGCATTAGGAGGCAGATTCTCTACCACAGAGCCACCAGGGAAGCCCTTCCAAGAACATTAGCTAATGAAAAATCAAAAAGAGAGGGTTAAGAAACTGTTTCCCTCCACCAAAGGCAAGAATGATAATATTCCCTCAGTAGATGTGTTTTGAAGTGAATCTGAGTCATTCTCAAAAGATATTAAACAGTATCAGTGTGCCCAGAAAAGAGGTAGATTCTCACTGTTAAAGGTGACTAAGATACAGGTAAAGAATATTCTGAGGACATAGGATAGAAGCACTATTAATAGCAGAATAACTCTCCTTAGCACTTCGAGACATAGATTATTGGATAAAGAAGATGTGGTATACAGACACACAAAATGGAATACTACTCAGACATAAGAAAAAATGAAAATTTGCCATTTGTTACAACATGGATGGACTTGGAGGAAATTATGCTAAATGAAAGACAATAGTGAAAGACAAATACTATATATGTGGAATCTAAAAAACACAACAAGCTAGTGGATGTAACAAAAAAAAGAGGCAGACTCACAGATAGAGAATACAAACTAGTGGTTACCAGTAGGGAGAGGGAAAGAAGGAGGGGAAATACAGGTGTAGGGGAATAAGAGGTACAAACTACAATGTGTAAAATAAGCTACAAGGGGAACGTCCCTGGATGGTCCAGTGGTTAAGAATCTGCCTGCCAGTGCAGGGAACATGGGTTTGATGCCTGGCCCAGGAAGATTCCACATGCTGCGGGGCAGCTAAGCCCATGGGCTACAACTCCTGAGTCGGTGTGCTGCAACTACTGAAGCCCATGCCTCCTAAAGCCTGTGCTCTGCAGCAAGAGAAGCCACCACAATGAGAAGTGCACACCACGGCTAGAGAGTAGCCCCCACTCGCCACAACTGGAGGAAGCCTGTGCACAGCAGTGAAGACCCAGTGCAGCCAAAAAAGAAATTAAATTTTTAAGAAAGCTACAAGGATATATTGTACAACATGGAAAACAAAGCTAATATTTTGTTATAACTATACATGGAGCACAGCATTTAAAAATTGTGAATCACTATATTTTACACCTGTAATCTATGTAATATTGTACAGTACCTATACTTCAATTAAAGTAATAAAAAGTAAAATGTAGACGAAAAATCTAAAAAAAAAGAAAAGAAAAAGACAAGAAAGTGGAACAGTTTCTCTCACCCTAACAATGCTGGGATCCTGTGGGTCTGTAGGGACAGATCGCCAGTGAATCAGGAAGGGGAGGGAGTAACTCAATTAGTTGGTGCTTCAGGGATCTGAACCTGAGCGCCTCTCACCTCTCACCGGGAGAACGTGGCTTCCCTAGCTCCGGGTCATTTCTTCATCCCTAGCCTCAGGCTGATTGCTGACCCTTTGCACTTCTTTCCTTATTTACAATGACCTTTAATGTTCCTTTTCTGTCAAGCTTCACCTTGCAAATGCAGGACCTTGAGGGTGAAGGAGGGCCTCCTCACACTTTGGCCTCTTCTTTGTCCTGCATGCATGCTCAGCCTTGTCTGACTCTGTGACCCCATGGACTGTAACCCATCAAGCTCTTCTGTCCGTGGGATTCTCCAGGCGAGAATGCTGGAGTGGGTTGCCATTTCCTTCTCTAGGGGATCTTCCCTACCCAGGAATCAGACCTGGGTCTCCTGAATCTCCTGCATTACAGGCAGATCCTTTACAGCTTGAGCCATCGGGGAAGCCCACACTTCAGCCCCAGGTGCCTTGATTGTCTGGCCCTGCCTAGAATAAAAGAGCTGAAGAGGAAAAGTAAGAAGGGACAGCCTTCTGTCTAACACCCTGTAGCTAAGGTTTATGGAGGACAGATGCGCGTTCACAGATGAAAGAACTGCTCCCCTTTTTCTTCCTATGCCCTCTCTCTCTGCCCAAGTTCAAGTTCTCCTTGGGCATTCCTGCCACAAAGAGTAAAAAGAGGCTCACATGGAACCTGCCAGAAATTTGCCAAGATGATTGTTGCTGGCCTTCCTGTTGGCCTTGGCTGTCTTGGTTTTGAAGCAGCGTCTCAGAGTCCCTTCCTTACCACTTGATAGAGAGATTGAGTTTGCATCAAGTGCTACAAAGATTTTTCTTTCCACTTGAAGATAACTTCTGTTTTCCTAAATCTAAACTTTATGTGGGAAGACTACAGATAAGTCTTTGAAGGCTTCAGTACCCAGACTCACTTACAATGGATCCATTTAACTCCCAAAGAAAATGTGTGGCCCTCATTTACATGGAGGTGATGGGAGCATTGCATGTTTCTGTTTCCCAAGGTAATTCAGAGTTTAGAGGAAGTAGTGTTGCAGAAACCAGTACTGGAGAGACCAAGCACCACACTCAGAGAGTTGCAGAACTCAGGTTTATTATGACGGTGGGCCCAGAGGAGTTAACACTCCAAGTTCTGAGCCCTGAACACCTGTTCTCTTTCTGCTCCTGAGCGCTGTCTTCTGCACTGAGAAAGGGCGTTTGTGGCAGGAGCATCCCTGGTGTCCTATATCCCTCACAATGGGGAGCAGTAAGTTTGACTCCATCCACGTTTATGGGATTCTTACTTTGCATGTGGTGTTACACTGGGAGCTGAAGATGCACTGAAGAGTCAGATTATCTTTCCTGTTCTCAAGGAATCTACAGAAGAATAAACAACCACTCTTTGGGGATTCATTAAGTTGCATGAATTTATTGAGGTATATAGCATTTTATGGGCTTCCTTGGTGACTCAGATAGTAAAGAATCTGCCTGCAATGCAGGAGACCCAGGTTCCATTCCTCAGTCGGGAAGATCCCGTGGAGAAGGGCATGGCAACCCACTCCAATATTCTTGCCTGGAGAATCCCGTGGACAGAGGAGCCTGGTGGGCTACAGTCCATGGGGGCACAGAGTCACGACTGAGCACCTAACACTAGCTTTTCACCATCCGTGGGACTTTGCTGTTGATAAGCGGCTTATCTTTACACTGGACTTCATGCCTTCATCTCCTGAAACCTTACTATGCCCAGCACAACCCTGAAACAAGGCAGGTGCCCATAAATATGAGATTAATTGACTAAATGGAGGTATCAATAACAGCAGATTTTTGCATAAGTAATCATAGGGGAAGTTCTGCTTTGGTACTTTTTAACATTCTGATCCATTTCCTAACTCCCCACTGTAAACAAAGGCATCCTTCCTGGTTCTGGGAGATGCACAGGCCCTTGCAGCCCAGTGACAGACAGCCTGAAGCCCAGCCTGCTCTTGCTGCTCCCAGGCAGACGAGGGTCCGGGTGGTTAGAAGGAGGGTCCAGATGCTCTGCTGTGGCTCCAGTGCATCCTTGAGACGCTCACACCCTTCACTGTCCCATCTCTTCCTCTGCCCTCCATCCCTTGTCAGTCTGATCTGCCAGCTCCCATTCCTGTGTTTATACATCAGCTCTGGGATCAATGCCTTCACCAGCACCTCTGGAAACCTTAACTAAAGGAGGCCCGTCTTTGAAGACCGTGTCCGTCTTCAAAGAGATCACAGAAAGGAAGCCTGTGAGGGGGAGAACGGCCGGTCATTGCAACTATTCTTCCTTTTGATCCTCTAAAATAGATTGTGAGTGTGACTGCCGGGCCTCTGTGCCTTGAGCCCCTCCCCCTTCCCTTTTTAATGTTGTACCGGTTACTTCACAGCCTGAGCTGTTTATGTGTTTGGCACTGAGATGGCGGGAGCTGGGAGTGGGGTAGGCTGGGGGCTGGGGAGGAGGAAATGTTGAGAGAGAGGCCAGACAGGGCGGCAGGCCCCTCAAGATGCTTAAATCCTTTCCTCTGCCCCTCCTCCCCCCACACACCACTGCTACCCCAGGCATGAAAATATCAAGGAGAATTCCTCCATTTCTAAGGAACTGCCGGCTGACAGTTCTCGAACCTCTCACCTTGGTTTCCGGTATTATTGGCACATTCTCTAATTTGTCCTCCGGGATGTGGATAATTAAAGGTTATGAGGTTTGGGCAATTATCCAACATCGTGCTTCTCCGTGAAGACTGCCGATATTAAAACGCCAGCCCGCGCTCTCCTCCCTGCCATCAGCCACCGGGTTCCCTTTCACGGGGATCCCATGCTGGAATGCGGCACTTAATTGAGAAGGAAAAAAGCCCTTTCAGGCTCTCATTCACCTCTCTGGTTTTCAGACCTCGCTTTTCATCTCCTGGGGGAGGCGTGCGATCTGTGTCAGCCCCGCTGTGCCTCCTCGGTGCTGGCTGGCCTTGCTCTATCTTATTGCCCCATAAATATTTTGCACTTGAGGGGCTGTATGTGCCTTTCGCTTTTATTTTAAGAAAGCTCTTCACATGCCCAGCCTTAGGATTTTGCCCCTGGAGAGTGGGAGACAGCACACATTTTAATCAGGTCTTATAGGTCCAGCTGCCACTCTGCTCTGAGGCTCCCAGGTCCTCTGGGGGAGCTCTCGGGCCACAAAATCACCTGCAGGCTCCCTATGCTGTTTCTTAAAGTTTGGGGTGATGCCTTACTTTTTCTGTAGCAGACTGTCCCCCTCACCCATTCCTAATGGCTCTCTAAAGCCCATCAGTGGATGAATGAAAGAAGTTGGTTGTAATGAACTGAGTCATTATCCTTTATCAATGGTTAGCGTTTATTAAGCTAATGTTGACAGACACTTGCATTGCTCCCCTCTTCTCAGCTTTCCTACTGGACAGGGGTATTTTGCCTCCATTTTACAGAAGAGGAAATGGAAATGGAGCGGTGGAAAAACTTTTGCAGGATTGCGGAGTAAGAGATGGAGTTAAGAGCAGATACAGGTTTCCTCCTCAACCACGTTATGATGAGGCAGGAGTAGATGATATGTCTGACTTGTTGTTGTTGTTGTCCAGTCACTAAGTCGTGTACGTCTCTTGGTGACCCCATGGACTGCAGCACGCCAGTCTCCCCTGTCCTCCACCATCTCCTGGAGTTTGCCAAAGTTCATGTCCATCGAGTTGGTGAAGCCATCCAACCATCTCATCCTCTGTCGTTCCCTTCTCCTTTTGCCTTCTGATATTTCTGATACTGAGACCCCAAAGATACATTTCTCCTTAGAAAGCATCACGGAGCTGAAATGCACCCTTCCTGTCTGACATGTACAGAAACTGTAACTTTTTTCTTTTGAATAACAGGCCTCATATTGCTCTGAAATTCTCATTTCTGATGATTGTGTGTGTACGTGTGTATGTGTGGTGTGTAGCTGAAGGATGAGATATGGGAGGGAATACTTAATAAATGTGACTTAGTCTTCCTGGTTCAAAACATTCTCTCTGATGAAAATTAGCATATGCACACAACACACATACTATATATACACACATACATTGAATGTTGTATACATGGTGTACAGATCCATGTTTAACAGTCAGCTTTTGTGGGGGGGAATTTCTGATTTATAACATTTACCAATCTTTGTGGTGTAAATACCCCCATTGTTGCCAGTTTCAAGCTATCAGTTTGATGTTGCTAAATGTGTAGCTGGGAGATGTTTTCAATTGGCTTTCACTAGCCAGTGTGCATTGGCTCCACAATCACAATAAATAAACACACATATGTATGTACATATGTATATGTAAAACAACTTTTAAATATATATTTAGTATATATATATATAGAGAGAGAGAGTCAGACACGATTGAAGTGACTTTAGCAGCAGCAGCAGCATACACACATACATGCACACATACACATATGTGTACCAATGGCCCTCCATATCTGGTTGAACCAATTGTAGATTGAAAATATTCAGAAAAAGAATTCCAGAAAGTTCCAAAAGCAAAACTCTAACTGCTACCCACCAGTAACTATTTACATAACATGTACAACTATTTGCATAGTATTTACAACCATTTAATAGCATTTACATTGTATTAGGTATTAGAAGTAATCTAGAGATGATTTAAAGTATAGAAGAGGATGTGTGGAGGTTACGTGTAAATATTATGCTATTTTGTTTAAGGGACTTGAGGATCCTCATTTTGGTATCTGCCTCCTTAGATACCAAGGGACACCTGTGTATGTGTATATGTATGTGTGTAAATATATATAAGTATATATATATATATATTCAGTCTCAAGTTGAAACTCCGTATCACAACTGTTCACCCCTTTCAGGGATTGTCCTTCCGCTTCCTCCTCTGAAGACATCATCTGGGTACAGACTTGGTTAAGTACCTTCAGATGAGCAGAAGGACACCATACCCACTGGCGCAGGGGTTGTCCTCTAGGAAGGCTTGCACTAAGGGGTGCCAGGTCCTTCTCGGTCACTAGTGTCCTGTGCTGGGTGTCGCAAGACTGCCCCTGACCCAAGTATCTGCTGGATTTTATCCTGCAGTCAGGCATTCTGCCATCACCTCCAGTTAAAAGGTGGTTGCTTTCCACAGTTTTATTTCGCAGCCCCTTTGGTCTGCCAGCCCTCTTAGATGCTTTCTCTGCCCAGTGCTGCTGGTGCAGTAACCTATGAGGCACCCTCCGGTCTTTACTTAGCCACTCCACTCTGAGCCAAGTCACTGTGGCATCTTCCTGAACCTGAAGTTTTTCTGAGGGACTTTTACACTATCTCAATTCCAGGATGGAACTCCCACCAACCAAACCCCACCTAGATATTTCTAACCCAGCTTTTGATTTCTACCCCCAAGGAGGAGGGGGAAGAAAGTGAGGCCATTTATTTCTAAGGCTATACTCAAAGCTCCTCCCCATCTTCACATTTGATAAAGGGTTATACGTCTCTTTTGTGTTTTCTCTGAATTCCCCCCTCTCCTATCTGTTCTAGTGTCAGTTCTCCAGTGTCTGGCTTGTCACAACTCTGAATCCCTTCATCACTCAGCAAAACTTTGGCTCTTGCAGTGTAAAAACACTTGCCTTCTGACCGCTGGCTGGTTTTAGACTTCAATAATTTCAGTTTGAAACCCAAAGCTTGGGAAACAACTTTATTCTCAGCGGTGCTATTTCCCCCTAAGTAGATAAAATGCCATGTCTGTAATGAGTGTGAACTGGCAGGACAACATATTTCACAGGGGTTGAGAATCCAGCAACTTAATATGACTAAAGATAGGATGACCTCTGGGCTTCCCAGGTAGCACTGGTGGTAAAGAACCCGCCTGCCATTGCAAAAGACGGAGACATTAATTTGACCTCTGGGTTGGAAAGATTCCCTTGAGGAGGGCATGGCAACCCACTCCAGTGTTCTTGCCTGGAGAATCCCATGGACAGAGAAGCCTGGTAGGCTGCAGTCCAGAGCTGGAGCGACTTAGCACGCATGCATGATGACGTCTAACCATGATGAGATCAGATCATCACTTGCTTTTAAGAAAGCAAGAAATGGCTAAAAAGTGAAAAAGTTCCCTAGATATGATTTAATTGTGCCTGATGTATGGAAACTCCAGAGCTGACAATAGGGAAAATACTTCTGACAAGTCCAAAGTGGGTGGGTGGCAGCCATAGGCTTGTTGAATTCCCAAGAGAAAAGAGTGTCATCCAAAACCCAAAAGCACACATAACTTTGTTACTATCCAGTTACTAAGTCACCTGTTACCATGCATCTCTGGTCCAGTAAAGCCCTCCTCTCTTAGCTCCATTCTATTCTGTTTGGCCTGTGATGCTGTGAGAGCTTTGAAGGTGGCCACCAAGTCTTTTGTGTCTTTATAATTGAGCATCTAAGAACAGTGTTGGACACATAAGCATTTGTCAAATGGATGTCCCACACAGCAAGGGAATGTTGGGCCAATTCTGAATCATGTCTCACAGACTGTAAGAATTCAGAACAAAACCATCAATCCATAATAAGGCAAGAAGGGAGAGTAAGAGGTCCAGGGTCAGCTCAATATAGAGCAGGGGTAAAAATAAAATCTTGACCTACTTTACTGTGGTTCCCTCCAGGTGCCAGCCTGTCACTCACAAGCTGCTTCTGGACGACTGAGGGTCTGATAGGGACTCATTCCTTAATCTCCTAGGGTCCATTACCATGGACATAAGACAAAGCCAGCGCTCACTGTCTGTTATGGAATGGATCAGGAAATTTCACTCACTGGATCAGAGCCGGCAGAGATGTCTGGGTCTCAGAATCATCTTTGAACACCCTTAAAAACACGTACACATCACATTGGTTGGAGAAAGAGATCGCAACCCACTCCTGTGTTCTTGCCTGGAAAATCCCATGGACAGAGGAGCCTGGAGGGCTACAGTCCATGGGGTGGCAGAGCATTGGGCATGACTTAGCAATTAAACAACAGCAACAAAAACACATACACATCAAATTGATAGTTAATTTTACCATGGCATATACTTACATAAATCAATCCATTGGTGAAAATATTTTTCAGTTCAGTTCAGTTCAGTCGCTCAGTAGTGTCCGACTCTTTGCGACCCCATGAATTGCAGCACGCCAGGCCTCTCTGTCCATCACCAACTCCCGGAGTCTACCCAAACCCATGTCCATCGAGTCGGTGATGCCATCCAACCATCTCATCCTCTGTCGTCCCCTTCTCCTCCCGCCCCCAATCCTACCCAGCATTAGGGTCTTTTCCAATGAGTCAACCCTTCGCATGAGGTGCCCAAAGTATTGGAGTTTCAGCTTCAACATCTGACCTTCCAATGAACACCCAGGATTGATCTCTTTTAGGATGGATTGATTGGATCTCCTTGCAGTCCAAGGGACTCTCAAGAGTCTTCTCCAACACCACAGTTCAAAATATTTTTGCAGAAGGTTAAACCAAATAGTCCCTCCAAATACATGAGACTGAAAGTACAATTTTATTCATATTCGTCTGTGTGTGTGTGTCTAGCGATTTTTTCCAGCTTGGACTAAATTCAGGAGGAAAATCCTGCTTTTAATTTGGAAAGTCTCTGGCCTGTTAGAAACAGCCTGTCTTTCTCCACAGCTGCCAGTAGGGAGAGCTCATGCTTCACGCCCAGCTCGGGGACCAGCCTGCCTTCCTGCCCAAATGCCAGAGCCAAGAAGAGAGCGGAAGGCTGAGGTGGTCAGGAGAAAAGAGACGAGATGCACATTTGTGGAAGGAGACAGAATGTACTTGCAAAAAACCACCTGTTTCTCTCAAATGTCGCCACTTTGGTGAACTGTTTTCTGACAGATAGAAAATGAGTTCTAGCTACAGAAATAAGCCTGTCTCTACCCATCTTCTTTCTGCGTGGCTTCCTTTTCCACAGAGGAAAGCACTTCTTCCTGCAAAGTGTGTTTTTTTTTTGTTTTGTTTTGAGGGTGTGTGTGTGTGTGTGTGTGTGTGCTGGAATTACATGTTTTTCTGAACTGTGTTTTGTAAGTTTCTCTGACATTTACCAATGTGGTTCTAAGTGCTGCCCTGGTAACTCTTACCGAAAGTGCTTAAAGACAGGAGAAAAAAGTGAAAGTGACAGTTAAAGTCGTTTAGTCATGTCTGACTCTTTGCAACCCCATGGACTGTAGCCTGCCAGTCTCCTTTGTCCATGGGATTCTCCAGGCCAGAATACTGGAGTGGGTTGCCATGCCCTCCTCCAGGGGATCTTTCCAACCCAGGGATCAAACCCAGGTCTTTTGCACTGCAGGCAGATTCTTTACCATCTGAACCAACAGGGAAGTCCTAAAGACAGCAGGCTGGTACCCAAGTAGCATCAGAGCCCGCTGGGATGAAGGTGCAGACTTTGCCTGTGAGTAGCTTTCAGGAGAGGAGGATCAGGCAGGAACCTCCTCCGCCACGGGACATGGAGCCCAGTGCATTGTGATTCAGGTTATCCAAAGGACGGGCCTTTGTGTGAGAGAGTGTGTATATGTATGTTTTCTTAGTCAACAGTCAAGCGCTGCTAAAAATCCGTGGTAGAAACTCTGCCAACCAGTTCATCTCCCCAGCCCCCAAAGAGAAATATGAATAAATAAAATTCATCACAAGCCTGGAGAAATTTCTCTCAATAGAAAAAGCATCATTGCTTGCTTTTTGACTCAGAGGAACAGTGTCTTAGAAACACAGCATAAAATCTTTCATGAAAGTGGTTTATGGTATTATTCTTTTCGATAGTGAAAGTTTTGGATGCCATGTGTTAAAAGATCTATGATTAAATATTTACTAAAATTCAGGATGAAGTAGCTCATAATTTGAATATTTTATTTTTCTTATGTCTTAAGCCTCCTGTAAAAGCAGAAGTGGCTGATTTATGGTATCATTCAGTCAAGGGGGCAAAAAAAAAGACTGGGACAGCTCCCTGTGTTTTTTGCTTGCAGCTCTTCTGTGTACCTTGAGGCCCTGCCCAGAGCTCTAAGTTAACAGTTGGAGAGGAGCGCCACCTTGTGGCCACACGAAAAATTAACAAGTAGCTGGCAGAGGAGCCTGGCGGGCTAAATAGTCCATGTGGTCCCAAAAAAGTTGGATATGACTTAGCGACTAAACAACAAAAACATAGTGGCCAAATATTTGAAGTACCTCTGATTTGTCAGGTTCTAAGGCAGAATCAGTTAAGTTAGAGTCCCCTTCCATAGCCTGGCTAAGAGGCCCTTTTTCTAGGAAACCTGGGTGTTTCTCACCAATTCTGGTGACTAGCCTTTCACTTATGTGGATTAGTTTAAGTTTTCTTCTTTATTAAGGAGAAAGTTAAACTTGTGCTATGAAGACTACTCATTAGGCTTTAAAAGCCACTTTCCAGTTTTTGTTATGCAGTCGCCAAGTCATGTCCAACTCTTTGCGACCCCTTGGACTGCAACACACCAGGCTCCTCTGTCCTCCACTATCTCCTGGAGTTTGTTCAAATTCATGTTCACTGAGTCAGTGATGCCATCTAACCATCTCATCCTCTGCTGCCCCCTTCTCCTCCTGCCCTCAACCTTTCCCAGCATCTGGGTCATTTCCAGTGAGTCGGCTCTTCACATCAGGTGGCCAAAATATTGGAGCTTCAGCTTCAACATTAGTCCTTCCAATGAATATTCAGAGTTGGTTTCCTTTAAAATTGACTGGTTTGATCTCCTTGCAGTCCAAGGGACTCTAAAGAATCTTCTCCAGCACCACAATTTGAAAGCATCAATTTTTTGGCACTCAGCCTTCTTTATGGTCTGACTCTCACATCCGTACATTACTACTGAAAAAAACCATGGCTTTGACTATACAGACCTTTCATCACCTTCACTAGCTTTGTTCGTAGTAGTGCTTCCTAAGGCCCTTTGCCAGGAGAAATATCAGTAATCTCAGATATGCAGATGACACCACCCTTATGGCAGAAAGTGAAGAAGAACTAAAGAGCCTCTTAATGAAAGTGAAAGAGGCTTAAAACTCAACATTCAGAAAACTAAGATCATGGCATCTGATCCCGTCACTTCATGGCAAATAAATGTGGAAACAGTGACAGACTTCATTTTTGGGGGCTCCAAAATCACTGCAGATGGTGATTGCAGCCATGAAATTAAAAGACGCTTGCTCCTTGGAAGAAAAGTTATGACCAACCTAGACAGCACATGAAAAAGCAGAGACATTACGTCGCCAGCAAAGATCTGTCTAGTCAAAGCTATGGTTTTTCCAGCAGTCGTGTATGGATGTGGGAGTTGAACTATAAAGAAAGCTGAGCACCAAAGAATTGATGCTTTTGAATTGTGATGTCGGAGAAGACTCTTGAGAGTCGCTTGGACTGCAAGGAGATCCAACCAGACCATCCTAAAGGAAATCAGTCTTGAATATTCATTGGAAGGACTGATGCTGAAACTGAAACTTCAATATTTTGGCCACCTGATGCAAAGAACTGACTCATTTGAAAAGACCCTGATTCTAGGAAAGATTGAAGGCGGGAGAAGAAGGGGCCGACAGAGGATAAGATGGTTGGATGGCATCACCGACTCAATGGACATGAGTTTGAGGAAACTCTGGGAGTTGATGATGGACATCTCCATCTCTGCAGCCTGGCGTGCTGCAGTCCATGGGGTCGCAGAGTCGGACACGACTTAGCGACTGAACTGACTGACTTACTGACTGAAGGCCCCTTGATTTCACACTCTAGAATGTCTGGCTCTAGGTGAGGGACCACACCTTTGTGGTTATCTGGGTTATTAAGGCCGTTTTTGTGTAGTCCTTCTGTGTATTCTTGGCACTTCTTACTCTCTTCTGCTGCTGTTAGGGCCTTACCATTTCTGTCCTTTATACTGCCCATGCTTGCATAAAATGTTTTCTTGATATCTTGCATAAAATGTTCCCTTGATATCACACTTTCCACTTAGTGTGAGTTTAAAATCTAGTCCTGACAGTAGTTTCTGATAAAAGGAGGGGCTTCTTGTTGAAGTGGGAGGAGACTCAACATATTTGAATTGGGAGTGAGACCTGAAAGCAGGTAAAGAAAAGGAAACCTCATATACTGTAGGAGGAGCTGTTGCTTCACGGTTCACTTTACTTGGCCTATTTTGTTTTTTCTTCTTTTTAAATCTCAAAACAGAACTGCAGAATTTTTCTCTGTTAAGTGTCCTGAAACTGGAAGGTTTGTAAGTCTATATTGTGAAGTTATTCTCAATAGGTTGTATTTTCAGATCTGTTTATCTCACCTGATAATATTTGTCAACATTATTGACAGCAGTTTTCTGAGACAGGCTGCCTTCTTGTGAAACCAAGTAATATTTAGAAATCCTTAGAGAGCACACCCTTTCTTTGTGAAAGATGTTGGTAACACATTTTCTGCTTTGTTCTATCGTATTGCAAGTTCCTGATCGCCAAGCTGTGAGACTTATTTTTGATCAGCAAGCAATATTTTTCTTAATGACTGAAAATTTAAAAAATTTTGCAGCTAGGTATTAGTGATGGATGTTAACTAGACTTATTGTGGTGATCATTTTGCAATATATACAAAGATCCATTCATTACGTTATACACTTGAAACTAATATAATGTTATATGTTATTTATGAGTAGAATTGACATATATACACTGCTGCTGCTGCTGCTGCTGCTGCTGCTAAGTCGCTTCAGTCATGTCCAACTCTGTGTGACCCCATAGACGGCAGCCCACCAGACTCCCCCGTCCCTGGGATTCTCCAGGCAAGAACACTGGAGTGGGTTGCCATTTCCTTCTCCAATGCATGAAAGTGAAAAGTGAAAGTGAAGTCGCTCAGTCGTGTCCAACTCTTATCGACCCCATGGACCACAGCCTACCAGGATCCTCCATCCATGGGATTTTCCAGGCAAGACTACTTGAGTGGGTTGCCATTGCCTTCTCCGATATATACACTACCATGTGTGAAATAGATGGCTAGTGGAAAACTGCTGTATAACAGAGGGAGCTCAGCCTGGTGCTCTTTGATGACCTTGAGGGGTGGGATGGGGGGTAGAAGGGAGGCTCGAGAGGGAGGGGATACCTGTATACTTTTGGCTGATTCACGTTGTTGTACAGCAGAAACTAACATAACATTGTAAAGCAATTATACTCCAATTAAAAATTAATTAATTACAAAATTTAATCGCAAATAAAGGGAGATAAGTGAGAGCCTTTATGTTCATTTAAAACATGTTCCTATATAGTCTATAGATGCACACAGGTCCTCTTGCAGAGCTGGAAGAGGGCAATACAGCACTGGGATCCCTTGGAATCAGATGAAACCTATTCACGTCTCAGCAGAGTTAGTGAACTAACTGCGTAAATCTGGACAAATTGTGAAAGTGTCCAGCATCTCACTTTGTAAAACTGGAGCAATATTGCCAATCACAGAGGGCTTATGTTGTTTTCTTTTTTTTAAATTTTTTGTCATTGTAAGATCCAAAATCAAGGAATGGACTTCTGTGTCAGTTAAGATAATGCCAGCTGCTGTAACAAAACAAAACAAAAAAACTTCCAACCCTTAATTCCTTAACAAACAAACATTTATCTTTCCTTCCTGCAACAGCCAAAGAGGGTGGATCTAGTCACATGCTCTGCCTCCAACAGTGATCCAGGATTTCAGGCTTAGTCCATTTTATGAGTCTGTCATACTTAGAATTCTCTGGGGAATCTCCACTTTGTCAAAATGAGGTTCAAAAGAGTGGATACATATTCAGAAAGGTTTTTTTGGCTCAGTCTGGAAGTGATAGCAATCTCTTCTGCCATATTTCATTGATTTCATCAGAAGAACTCAGTGACTTGGCTACAGAGAGCTGCAAGGGTGGAGGTCCAGACATCCAGACTAATTGTGGGTTTTGGTGATCATGGTTGTTTAGACCGATCAAACGGGTTTTCTTTTTTTTTTTCCATAAAATACTGTTGTTCTTTTTTCTAAACAACTCTGTTGAGGTATGTGCATTCATGCTATGTTGCTTCAGTCGTGTCCAACTCTCCAACCCCATAGGCTGTAGCCCACCAGGCTTCTCTGTCCATGGGATCCTCCAGGCAAGAATACTGGAGTGGGTTGCCATACCTTCCTCCAAGGGAACTTCCTGGTGAGGTATTGTACCCATGTCTCTTATGTCTCCTGCATTGGCAAGTGGGTTCATTACCACCAGCGCCACCTACACGCCATAAAATAAACGATATATATTTAAATATATCTAAATATATGTATGTAAATATATTTAATATATTTATTGTATATAATGTATGTATGTAATGTAATGTAAATATGTGTAATGTATACATATGTATAATGAAATTTAAATATATGTAAATATATTTACAATTTTATAAGTCTGAGAGATATGTGAAACCATCAACACCTTCAAGAAAATGAGCATGTCTGTCATCTCAATATGTTCCTTGGGCCCCTTCGTAATCCAATTCTTCCCCACTGATCTGCCTTCTCTCAGTCTAAATTAGTTTGTGTTTTCTAGAATTTTATATAAATGGAATAATAGAGCACACTTTTTGTGTATAATTCATGTAGTATAATTATTTTGAGATTTAGCCATGCTGTTGTATATATTCATAGTTTGTTTCCTTTTACTGCTGAGTGATATTCTGTTATATCCATATGTCACAGTTTAGTTATCTATTAATGTGTAGTTTTTAATTATTTATTTCTTTATTTGGCTATGGTGAGCCAGTCAGTCTTGAGGATTTGATATCTTCAGTCTTTGCTCTGGCATGGGGGACCTTTATTAGGTATAAGCAGCATCCTTAGTTGTTAGGATTAGATAGCATTTGGGATCTACTTCCCTAGCCAGGGATTGAACCTGGGCCCCTTGTAATGGGAGCACAGATTCTTAGCCACTGGACCACCAAGGAAGTCTCTATTCATTTGCTAGTGAATGTTTAAGGTTTGTCTGTTCTTTACTATTACAAATAAAGCTGCTGTGAGCATTTGCCTATAACCTCTTGGTTAGACATTTGCTCTAATTCTTTTGAGTAAACACCCAGGAATGGAATGCTGGGTCACAGGAAGTTATCTTTAATTTTTAAAGACACGTATACATGTTTCCTGACCATTTTACATTTGCATCAGCGATGTATGAGAATTTAGTTGTTCTGTATTCTCATCAGCTCTTGGGATGGTAACTTCTTTTAAATCAAATCAATCTAAGTATGTGTGTTGTGGTGTCTCATTGTTGTGTTCATTTAATTTACACAATATTTGCTGAGAATACTTCATGGGCTATTTTGCCATCCGAATATGTTTATTCAATTTAATTTTCCTCTTTTTTTTTTTTTTCTGCCATGCCACTTGGCTTGCAGGATCCTATTTCCCAACCAGGGATTGAACCTGCGCCACAGCAGTGAAAGCACCAAATCCCAATCACTAGCTCACCAGGGAACTTTCTACTTGCCTCTCCTTTTATCAAGTTGCCTCCCTCTTCATACTGAGGTATAGGAACGTTTATATATTCTCCTGAAGAGAAAACATATTTAATTTTGATTAAGTCCAATTTATTGATGCTTTACTTTTATAGTTTGTGCTTTTGATGTCCTACTTAATAAAGCCTTGCCAAATTCAAGGAAACTAAGATGTCCCCCTGTGATTTCAACTGAAAGTTTTATAATTTTAGCTCTTACATTTAGGTCAGTGACTCATTTTGAGGAAATTTTAATACAGGGAGGGAGGTAAGGGTTGAGGCTTCTTTATTTGCAGGTGGCTACCTGATTGTCCCAACATCATATTATTGAAATGATTAGCTTTCCCCCATTAATTAATTCAGCACATTTGTTGAAAGTCAATTAACCATATATACATGGGTCTATATCTGGACTCTATTTTTTGTTATTGAGTAATCTAGGTCTTTGAACATTTCCACTTAAGTCTTAGAAACAGCTTGCTAGTTTACATGACCCACACCCTCACCACACACACACATACACAAAGCCTCCTACAGTTTTGATTGAGATTGCATTAAATCTATAAATAAGTTTGGGGAAAATTGATATTTTAAAAATACATGATATAATGTCATTCTTCTTCAATTTCTCTTTCCAGTGTTTTATAGTATTCAGTGTACAGGTTGTACATATCTTTTGTCAGATTTATTCCAAGTATTTCCTATATTCTGATGACACTGTGTTTAATTTTACTTTGGGTGTTTTCAGGATGCAAAAATACAATTGATATTTGTGTATTAATCTTCCATTCTAAAATCTTACTCAATTTATTTGTTAATACTTGTGATGAACAGGTTTTTGGTGAAATCCTTAGATGTATTTATATGGTATTCTGGTTTCCCTCACCTTTGTGTAGATCCAGATTTCTATCTGGTATCATCTTCTTCTCTCCCAAGATCTTTCTTTAACATTTCTTATATTTGAGGCCCTGGTGGCTCAGATGGTGAAGAATCTGCGTGCAGCACGGGAGGACCTGGGTTTGATCCCTGGGTTGGGAAGATCCCCTGGAGGAGGGCATGGCAACCCACTCCAGTATTCTTGCCTGAAGAATCCCCATGGACTGAGGACCCGGGTTGGGCTATGGTCCACGGGGTCACAAAAAGTCAGACATGACTGAGCAACTAAGCACACACACTAATAATGAATTATTTCACCTTTCATTCTATCTCAAAAAAATTTTATTTCATCTTTAGTTTTGAAAGATATTTTCACGGGGAAAAGAGCTCTAAGTTGAAACTTTTTTTCAAATCTTTGAGGATGTTACCCTGCTATTGTCAGGCTTGCATTCTTTCCAGTAAGAAGTCCGAAATCATTTTTTCTTTATTTTTATTTTGGGCATGTCTAATATTCTCTGTTTTTAATATTTTCTGTTAATCACTGACTTTATTTTATTTTGATGTCCCTTATTGTTGTCATCGTTCAGTCATTAAGTGGTGTCCAACTCTTTGTGACCCCGTGGACTTCAGCACACCAGGTTTCCCTGTCCTTAACCGTCCCCCAGAGTTTGCTCAAACTCATGTCTGTTGAGTTGGTGATGCCATCCAACCATGTCATCCTCTGTCACCCCTTTCTCCTGCCTTTAATCTTTCCCAGCATCAGGGTGTTTTCCAATAACCTGGCCCTTCGCATCAGGTGGCCAAAGTATTGGCATTTCAGCTCCAGCGTCAGTTCTTCCAGTGAATATTCAGGATTGATTTCCTTCAGGATTGACTGGTTGGATCTCCTTGCAGTCCAAGGGACTCTCAAGAGTCTTCTCCAGCACCACCATTTGAAAGCATCAATTCTTCAGCACTCAGCCTTTGTTTATGGTCCAACTCTCACATCCATATATGACTCCTGGAAAAAACCATAGCTTTGACTACACAGACCTTTGTTGGCAAAATGATATCTCTCCTTTTTAATACCCTGTCTAGGTTTGTCATAGCTTTTCTTCCAAGGAACAAGTGTCTTTTAATTTTGTGGCTGCAGCTGATGTGCCTTGGAGTAGTTTTATTATGGTTGGGGTCAATGGGATTCTTATATCTGAGTTTAGAGTTCTCATCAAATTTGGAAAATTTTTGATAATTTTTTCTTCTTATATTTTTATATCACCCCACTTTAGCTTGTCAGGCTCCTCTGTTCCCCACTATCTCCTGGAGTTTGCTCAAATCCATGTTCACTGAGTCAGTGATGCTATCTAACCATCTCATCCTTTGATGTCCCCTTTATCTCCTGCCTTCAATCTTTCCCAGCATCAGGGTGTTTTCCAGTGAGTCAGCTCTTCGCATCAGGTGGTCAAAGTATTGGAGCTTCAGATTCAGCATCAGTCCTTCCAGTGAACATTCACGGTTGACTTCCTTTAGGATTGACTGGTTTGATCTCCTTTTCAGTCCAAGGGACTCTCAAGAGTCTTCTCCAACATCATAGTTCGAAAGCATCAATTCTTTGGTGCTCAGCCTTCTTTTATGGTCCAACTCTCACATCCAGATGTGACCACTGGAAAAACTATAGTTTTGACTATGCAGACCTTTGTTGGCAAAGTGATGTCTCTGCTTTTTAATATGATATCTCAGTTCAGTGGCTCAGTTGTGTCTGACTCTTTGCAACCCCATGGACTGCAACACGCCAGGCCTCCATGTCCATCACCAACTCCTGGAGTTTACTCAAACTCGTGTTCATTCAGTCGGTGATGCCATCCAACCCTCTCATCCTCTTCTTCTCCCGCCTTCAATCTTTCCCAGAATCAGGGTCTTTTCAAATGAGTCAGCTCTTCTCATCAGGTGGCCAAAGTATTAAAGTTTCAGCTTCAGCATCAGTTCTTCCAATGAATATTCAGGACTGATCTCTTTTAGGATTGACTGGTTGGATCTCCTTGCAGTCCAAGCGACTCTCAAGAGTCTTCTCCAACACCACAGTTCAAAAGCATCAATTCTCCAGCACTCAGCTTTCTTTATAGTCCAACTCTCACATCCATACACGACTACTGGAAAAACCATAGCTTTGACTAGATGGACCTTTGTTGGCAAAGTAATGTCTCCGCTTTTTAATATGCTGTTTAGGTTGGTCATAAGTTTTCTTCCAAGGAGCAAGTGTCTTTTAGGTATACGAATATACCCCCCTTTTGATTTTCCTTCCCATTCAGGTCACCACAGTGCATTAAACAGAGTTCCCTGTGCTACACAATATGTTCTCATTGAGGTTGTGTTAGTTTCTCAGTCATGTCCAACTCTACGACACCAGGCTCCTCTGTCCATGGGGTTCTCCAGGCAAGAATACTGGAGTGGGTTGCCATTCCCTCCTCCAGGGGATCTTGCCGACTCAGGGTTCAAATCCAGGTCTCCTGCATTGCAGGCAGATTCTTTATCATCTGAGCCATCAGGGAAGCCCATGTTCTCATTAGTCAATCTATTTTATACATAGCATCAATAGTGTATATGTGTCAATCCCAATCTCCCAATTCCTTCCACCCCTCTTTCCCTTTTGTGAGAAACCATTATTTCTATGTTTTGTTTATTTAGTTTTTTTTTAAGATAACAGAGTAAATCCTCCCCCTCGTACACAATCACAACAAATGTAAAATTCCTTAAATACTTGATGGATAGTGATATCTTGAGGAACATAATAGCCTGGAAATAGCTCTCCAGAGAATGCCTCATAGGGTGTCACTACATGTGACAAGCCTATCTTATCCCTGATACCCATTTGCAAGTTGAGGTAAATACTCAGAAACCATCTTTTTCACTTTGGTATCCACTTTCTCTGAAAGGTTCTGTTCTATTTGAACTCTTAACACATGTTATAGTGGCTTGCATTTTTGTTCACACTTTGCAGCATGAAATCACCCTCTCTCAGTCTGAAATGGGCTGAATGCCAACCTATTGCTTGGATCAATGCCTACTTCGATTTGGCTGTAAATATAAGTAAAATACAGGTTTCACACCTGGTTATTTTTGGCCTTTATAATATAAGCAGATACAATCTGCTCCTGGCTGAGTATTCTGATGGTCACTAGTCACTGTAGAATGTCACTATGGTCATGCTTTATAGAGATGACCCTTAGTGTGCATAATCAATTTTTTCTGGCGTTGTGGAACTGGAACACACCTGCCAATCACAGCTGGCAACTTTTCTGGTTAATCTAGGCAAGTGAAACTGGGCCAGAGAATGGACATCCAAAAAGAAAAAAAAAAAAAATCCAAAACAAACGAAAAAGCCCAAAACATAACTGGAACCAAGAGTTGATATAGAAGTTCCAGTTTATGAATTCATTACCTAACATCTCCTTGAGTTACTATGTGTATAATGGTACAATACAGTAGAATGTATGAAAAGCCTGTCATAATGAATACACAAAGTAGTATTAAGCAATGTTGTATCTTGCAATCCTAGGCTTTCCTGGTGGCTCAGACAGTGAAGAATCCACCTGCAATACAGGAGACCAGGGTTCAATCCCTGGGTCGGGAAGATCCCCTGGAGAAGGGAATGGCAACCCACTCCAGTATTCTTGCCTGAAGAATTCCATGGGTTCCAAAGAATTGGACACAACTGAATGACTAACAGTTCCACTTTTTCCCCGCTAGCACTTTCACTTTTTTCACTATCTTGCAATCCGTGGAACAAGTACATACAGTTATAAAGGAAAATAATTTTGAAATATCAACTAATGTAGGTTTGTGGTTGTTTTTCTTGGAATTGCCTGTTGCCCTTTGACACTTTAACCAACTTAGGCCACAGTTAGAATTTTGCATACTCAGTGTTTCAAGGTAGTAAAGATTAGATCAAAGAGAGAAAAGAAAAGTTGGTCTCAGCTTTTGAGTTTCAAAAGTCTAGATCTCTCAGCACAACAGCAAAGCTCTTCAGCTCTGCTAGAAAAAGCCCCCCAAGAGTCAAAAGAAATGAGGAGAGTTAGAATAAGACATTTTGAGTTATTTGGGTTCCTAAGAAACAGGATGCTCCTCCTGCTAGAGTCCATGCTCAGTCCAGGCAGAGGCCTCAGGAAGTCTAGAGAATCTGCATGCAGAGGAACCCATGCTCCCTCTTCTGAGAGCTGAGGCTGGAAATGTCCACCTGGCACTGCCAGACAGACATGTCCAAGACCAACGCTTCTTCACCCAAGTGAACTGCAGATACTGTAGAACAATCCTTGCATGTCTGTGAGCAGCTCCGAGCTCCCTTCAGCTAAGAATAATCATAGGCTTCCAAAAGGAGGTTAGCTGAAAAGAAATCAGATCCTGGACCCTTGCTCACATAGACCAAGATATTGCAGCAGAGACCTGAAGAGATTGACAACGGGAAAAATGAGGTCCAGATGGTCCCTCCCAACCCCTGGCTCCTCCTCCTCATGCTCTATGAAAAAACTCCAAAATTTAAATTCAGCCCTAGAGGGAGAAGAAACCCGGCACTGATCTAGGGATAGTTCTGCTACCCAGAAGAATGAGGGATTTATAATAATAGGGGATTTATAATAAAAGTAACACAAAATAGGTCTCATCATAACAAAGCTGCTTTTCTTGCACACCTGAATTCAGAAATTAAGATTTCAAAACTATTATACAGCAGAGGTTTAATTTAAGATTACTATTTTCCAAGCCTAATCTGTAATATTAGCACTGCAAAAGATTCATTCAGTGAGTCCTGGGTAGAGCATGCATGAATGTGCATGCTGATTTGCTTCAGTTGTGTCTGACTCTTTGTGACCCTATGGACTGTAGCCCTCCAGGCTCCTCTGCCCATGGGATTCTCCAGGCAAGAATACTGGAGTGGGTTGATCCACCCTCCTCCAGGGGATCTTCCTGACCCAGGGATAGAACCCACGTCTCTTGTGTCTCCTGCACTGATACGTGGGTTCTTTACCACTAGTGCCACCTGGGAAGCCCCCTGGGTAGAGATGTAGTTACAACTCAAGAGAGGGAATGTGAGATCACATGCTTGTGAGATACTGCAACCTAAACTAACTGACCTCAGAACTCAGCAGTTTCAAACATTCCTTATCCTCACTCAGATGTCTTTAAAGATGTTGGATGGAGTTTGAATGCTCTGGGCTTGCTTGACTTGGTGGCTCTGCAGATGGGCTAGGACAGCCCTGCTCCGTGTCTCTTTCATTCCTTCTTGGACCCAGTGGGGAAGCCCGTGTATTTTACTATAGGAAAGATGGAGGTGCAGAGGGCAGCTAGAAACGTGTAATGCATGCAAGGCCCATTAAGTCTTTATCTCAGTTACACGTACACTGTTACATGTGCCCACATCTATTGGTCAAAGCAAGTCGTGTGGTCAACCCCAAAGCAAGGGGCAGGAAAATGCACTCTACCAAAGATGCAGTGAATTCAGGCAGCGTGAAGAATTGGGGCCGTTTATCCAACTGACCACAGATGGAAATGGACATTTTTTTTTTTTGAGTGCCTACTAGTAGCCTGACACTTTGCTAGGTTTTTAACATCTGTGCACCTAAAGTCTGTAAAACAGTATCGTGTATACAGTTCACATTATTTTACCTCTTTTGTCAGTATGTAGGGAAACTGAGGCTCAGAGAAGTCAAGTGGCTTGACTGTTGTGTACAGTGGATTTGAGATTTCAACCTATGTCTGTTAAAATTCAAATCTTGTGATTGGTTTCTTGACTTCCAATCAAGTCCCTTTTTCCTAAATGACCCTCACTCTTTCAATTTTTTTTTATTTTTTAAAATTTTAAATTTTATGTTGGAGTACAGTTGATTAATAATGTTGTGTTAGCTTCAGATGTACAGCAAAGTGATTCATTTATATATATACATGTATTAAGTGAAAGTGACAGTTTCTAAGTCATGTCTGACTCTTTGGGACCCCATGGATATACAGTCCACGGAATTCTCCAGGCCAGAACACTAGAATGGGTAGCCTTTCCCTTTTCCAGGGGATCTGCCCAACCCAGGGATTTTTCAAATTTTTTCCCATTTAGGTTGTTCCATAATATTGAGCAGAGTTCACTGTGCTATACAGTATGTCCTTGTTGGTCATCCATTTAAAATAATAGCAGTGTGTACATGTCAATCCCAAACTCCCTGACTATCCTTAGTCCCCTCTTCTCCCCTTCCCCCCAGTAACCATAAGTACTTCTCTAAGTCTGTGAGTCTCTTTCTGTTTTGTAAATAAGTTAATTTGTGTCGTTTTTATTTTAGATTCCTAGTATAAGCAGTATCATAAGATATTTGTCTTTGCTCAATGACCTTGAATTTTGATTAAAGAGCCCTGAGTTTCCTTCTTTTTCTTCTTTCACATACAGTCATGCTTCCTTTCCTTTTTGACTTGCTAATTAATTCAGTTACTTTTCCTTGAATCCTATTAGCAGGTAACACCATGATAGATACCATCTGGAAAACATTTACCCAAGTCTTGAGTGGAAAGTTTTACAGAACAGGAGATGTAAAAGCAGACCCTCCAAAGGAGCTCTGCCTGTGTAAGTGATAAATTACCAGCTCTTGGATTATCTGCCAGGAGCTCTCCCTCCAGGTTTAGGAGCAGCACCTTTCCTGCTGCAGTGCCAGCTGTATTATGTACCAAATGTTCAGTAAAGCATGTGCCCTCGGAATAAAGCAGGCAGGGCAGAACCACTACGCTTGCGTAAACCAGCTTTCAATAGAATCTGTTTCCCTCCAATTGTCTCAAGTGCCTTCTTCCTGGATAATCATGCTTCATACTTTTAGAAGCCCAGATCCCAACAGCTGGAAGTAAAAGTCCCAGTGTAATGGAAGAAAACATGTTGATAGTTTTAACTGGTCCCTGAAGTGAAACCCAAGGAACGATTTATTGGTTGATGGATTTGAGGCTTTCAACTTAGCAGAGCTGGGAAGCATATTGTAAAGATAAACACATTAGAAATTTGCAGCTAATTATTAGTTAATTTTATTTCATTCAGGATATGATAATCAAGTGAACAGTCAGTTTAATTTATTGCTGTTGAAGTTAATGATGCGTCCACTTGTACATAGGCATGGCCACCTGCATCTCGGACCATTCTCCAGCTTTCCATCAGTCTTGAATCCTCTGAAGGTCTTGAACTCAAAATAAGCAAGTCTATTCTCAGCCATATGAATCCATTGCTAAAGTGGGAAAGATTTGGTGAAGCTGAGGATCTCTGAGAGCACTGAGAGGCTGGCCATCAAAGATGCATGAGAACTTTAAGTACTACACATTTGTAGTATCAGTCAACAGTTCTTACAGTCGTTGTTGTTTAATCACTAAGTTGTGTCCGACTCTTCTGTGACCCCGTAGACTGTAGCCCACCAGGCTCCTTTGTTCATAGAATTTCCCAGGCCAGAATACTGAAGTGGGTTGCCATTTCCTTCTCCAAGAGATCTTCCCCACCCAGGGATCAAACCCGTATCGCCTGCATTGGCAGGTGGATTCTTTACCACTGAGCCACTGGGGAAGCCTGGTTGCAATAACACTGTATAAAGGAAATCTCCATGTCAATGGCTTATAACAACAAACATAGCAAATACTCTTAAGTACTTTCTTACTCGTGAATATGTAAATTAGTTTTTGCTTACAGACTGCAGGTCAGTTGAGCCCAGCTTCTCTTCAGGTTAAAGGTCAGGTTCATATCAGTTCCTTGCACCTATCCTTCCAGGATCCAGGATCATGGGGCAGCACCTACCTGGGTATGCTCTTCCCATGGCAAAATGCAGAAATGCATCAAGGCTGCAAGAAACTTGCTATATATACTTTTTAAAACCTCAGTGTGGAATAGGTACAGCGTCGCTTTCGCTCATATTCCTTTGGGCAAAGCACATAGTATAACCTTGTATCAGTGGACCAGGAGAAATATACTTCACTCCAAGGGAGGGGAAGGGTGAATATTTGCTGAAAAATAATTCAATAATATATATAGCTTTATTCATTTTTATAGGCTATGACCTTTCTTTTCCTCTTCTACATGGTTTAGGGGAATCGAGTGTACATTAGTAGGTATATAGGCATTTGAAATAATTTAGGAAGAAATAAGCAGAATAAGAAATGTATAAAAATTGTGCAGTGTCATGCAGTAATTTTCTTCTTTGTGGTTTCTTTGTTTGGTTTTGGTGGTTTTGGTGTCAGGGTAATGGTAGCCCCACAGAAAGAATTTTGAAATGTTCCCTCATCTTCACTTTTTGGAATAGTTTGGGAAAGATAGGTATTAGCTCTTGTTTATGTGTTTATTAGAATTCCCCTGTGAAACTATCCAGTCCTAGACTTTTGTTTGCTGGGAATTTTTTGATTAGTAATTCACTTCACTACTAGTGACCAGTCTGTTAAATTGTCTATTTCTTACTGAATCAGTCTTGAAAGATTGTTTCTAGAGATATGTCCATTTCTTTAAGATTGTCCAGTTTGTTAGAGTGTAACTGAATATGGTATTTTCTTATGTCTTTTTGTATCTCTGGGATTCAGTTTTAATTTGTCCTCTTTCACTTCTTATTTTGTTTATTTTGGTCTTTTCTCTTTTTTTCTTAATGAGCCTGGCTAAAGGCAATTTATTTATCTGGCCTGGCAATTCTGTTTATCTCTTTCTTTTTTATTGAAGTATAGTTGCTTTACAATTTGTGTTAGTTTCTGCTGTACAGCAAAGTGAATCAGCTATATGCTTACATATATCCCCTCTTTTTTGGGTTTTTCTTCCTATTTAGGTCACCACAGAGCACTAAGTAGAGTTCCCTATGTTATTTGGTAGGTTCTCATTAGCTGCAGTCCATGGGGTCGCGAGGAGTCAGACACAACTGAGCGGCTTCACTTTCACTTTTCACTTTCACACATTGGAGAAGGAAATGGCAACCCACTCCAGTGTTCTTGCCTGGAGAATCCCAGGGACGGGGGAGCCTGGTGGGCTGCCGTCTATGGGGTCGCACAGAGTCGGACACGACTGAAGCGACTTAGCAGCAGCAGCATTAGTTATAAATTTTATACCTAGCAGTGTACATGTCAATCCCAATCCCCCAGTTCTTCCCACCCTCCCTTCCACCTTTGGTATCTGTAAATTTGTTAGCCATGTCCGTGTCTCAATTTCTGTTTTGCAAATAAGTTCATCTGTGCCATTTTCCTTTCTGCCAATCTCCAGTTAGTTTTCAGTCAGAACTGATCCACACGTAGACGTATTTTTGATATGTTCCTGGAGGGAGTTGCTGTCTACATCTTCCCACTCTGGCATCTTCATCTCTACTCCAACTCACTTAAAAAAAAAAAAAAAAAAACACCCAAATTTTCTATTATTTTTTGGAAGCAGAAGGCTCTTTACTGTTTACAAGTTTATTTCTGAATTGCAGAACTTCCCCCTCCTTGTTTTTCCCTGTGTTATTCTGATTTTCCCCGTCTTTCCCCGTTCAGCCTTGTCTACCACAATCAGACAGACAGAAAGCACAAGGACAATTTTCTTCTTGTGTATTAGTAGAAACTTTAGGAGAATATAGTAACTGCCCCACGTTTGTCAAATAGATACATTTTCAATTGATTTTTGAATTTTCAGCATCCTTAACAGTGCCTGACCCATAGCAAATACTTTATATTTGATTTTGTTTAGTCACTAAGTCGTGTCTGATTCTTTTGCAACCCCACGGTCTGTAGCCCACCAGTTCTCTGTCCACGAGATTTCCCAGGCAAGAATACTGGAGTGAAGTGAGTTGCCATTTCCTTCTACAGGGGATATTCAGGACCCAGGGATCGAATCTGCATCTTCTGCTTGGCAGGTGGATTCTTTACCACTGAGCCACCAGGGCGGTACTATAAATATTTGATAATGAATTTAATTAAACACTTGGATGCCTAGTAGGCTTTGGGTATACGAAAAAAGACATTAGAAATATATACATATCTTGGAGTATCTTGAAATCTAGTCAGGAATCATTATGTAAGTAAAAAATTATAATAAAACATGAAAATGTCCATAATAAAGATATACAAACAGGTTAACAAAAATATGCACTGTGAAAATAAATGAAAGGAAATCAATGGACAGGAATCTCAAGGACCACAGAAGATTTCCTGAAGGAACATTTGCAGTGAACCCTGAAAGATGGATAGGAATTTACATAAAGAAACATAAGCTCATTTGAATGTTTGGAATTTCTCCCCCTACTTGTCCTATGCATGTCATGTGACTTGCCTCAGAAAATTCTATGTGATGGAATCCAGTTGCAACCTTTCCTGACTGCTTGTCAAGAAATGAGTTAATTTTCAATCCAAGAGATCAGTGTCTTTAGGGACCAGCAACTCTACAGCATCAGTGACAGAGAAAGAGCAGGCTGGGAGGAGCCCATGGCCTTAACACAGAAATTGTTGG
The DNA here is from genome assembly GCF_054371585.1 of Giraffa tippelskirchi. Taxonomy (NCBI): domain Eukaryota; kingdom Metazoa; phylum Chordata; class Mammalia; order Artiodactyla; family Giraffidae; genus Giraffa; species Giraffa tippelskirchi. The sequence continues at coordinate 31,909,947 of NC_137280.1, read as the reverse complement.
TGTGTTCCCAAAGGTGAAAACTGCCTAGTAAGTAAAAACCTAAGTAAACAAATCTGAAAAGAACTGGGGAAAAATTAGAACAGTCTTCAGAAGGTTCCTTTTTGCATGAGTAAGTGCAAAAAAAAAACCAAACAACAACTGTGGGAAACTATTACAGAAACCACAGGAAATTCAAGCAGTGCTGTAGCAGCCCATGCTTCAAGAATCCCAGAACATCCTATCAGTAGGACATAGACCTATGCTGAAAAAAACCTACTTGGAACCGAATTCATGTTGCTTAAGGTGGAAACACCATTAATCCCAGTGATAATGCAGGTACAAATACTTGTGAGACAGAGAGATCCAGGGGGCATAGTCCAAAAAAGAACTGTAAAAGCTGATACAGGTGAGGATAACACTTTGGAAGACAAAGCTTTAGAAAAGAAGATGAGAGAAACAGGAAGCTTTGCTGAACTAGGCTTAGCCCAGAGAGGCAGAGAAACAGATTTTTAAAATGCCATTTTTAAAATACTTCTCTGTAACCATAGAAGAGTGCTCCCTTGAGCTGTGAATCTGAGAATGCTTCCCTGGCCCACCTTCAACTTCTGCAAAAGAACTTCCTCCTAATAGTGCTATTTAAACAAGGAAAAAGAAAGAATTACAAAAAGATACTATAAGGTAAAAGATGAAGATGAACCACAGACCTCTATGCACATAAAAACATTGGGGAAAAAACACATATTTTTGTCCACGAAGAATATTAAAATCGAAACCAGGTATTTCAAATTCAATAAAAAGAAATTTAGATATCACCAAAACTGTGTAAGAAAAACAGAAACAAGCATTTCAGAAATGAGGTAGCTGGACAGCAGAAGGAGATTTTTTTTTTTTAAAAGAGATGAAAGAAATTGTGTGAACTGTTTCAGAAAAAAAAAATACTGAATTAGAAGGAAGGCAAAAGCAAGTAGACAAAGAAAGCTTAATATGGGAGCTATACGTTCAAGGAAAAAGAAGTGAAAATAATGAAGTGGAAATAGAGACAAAAAATATTCAAGAAAATGTGAAAGATAGGCAGAATAGAACCGTCATATATGCTATTGGAGATCCTAAATGAGAACAACATTTACAGCAGTATGTAAAAAGAAAAAAACTTTCCTGAAATGAAATAAATCACAAACCTACTACTAAAAGGACACTTTGTGGGTGATACAAACTTTGTACTGAGTCCAGTAAATTGTTTATTAAAATAAAACACCAAACTCCTCAGATACTCATACCAGAATTCAGAGTTGCTTTATAAGATATTCATTTTAAAATGTTTTATTGAAGTATAATTGTTTTACAATGTTAGTTTCTTCTGTACAGCAAAGTGAATGAGATATGTATATACATTTCCTCTCTCTTTTGGGTTTCCTTCCCATTCAGGTCACCACAGCACTGAGTAAAGTTCCCTGTGTATACAGTACATTCTCATTAGTCATCTATTTGATACATAGTATTGATAGTGTATATATGTTTATCCCAATCTCCAAATTCATCCCACCTTCCGTTCCTCCTTGATATTCATATGTTTGTTCTCTAAATCTGTGTTTCTATTTGTTTTTCAAATAAGACCATCTATATAATTTTTCTAGATTCCACATACATGCATTAATATACAATATTTGTTTTTCTCTTTCTGACTTACTTCACTCTGTATGACCATCTCTAGGCCCAAGCACATCTCTACAAATGACCCAATTTCCTTCTTTTTTATGGCTGAGTAATATTCCATTGCGTATATATACCAAAGCAAGAACATTAAACAATTATCTTGCCTTTCTGGTTTGAGGTATATTTCAGAAGGTAACACATAGCTTTCATGGATAAAGGAAAGTTCTACACAGAATAATTTCCACAGACAAAATGCAAACCAAAGGATAAAATTAGAAAATCATCATTTTACAAACCCAATGAGATGACTGATTCAGACAGACAGTAGTAATCAATCATTTCACAAGTGGCTTTCAAATTGCACTCTCCGTTAAGCATCATCTGAGAATTTCTTAGAAATGAAAAATGTTGGTCCCTAGCCCAGACTTACAAATCAGAAACTCTGGGGGTGGGGCCCAGGAATTCTGTTATAACAGGTTCTTCAGTTAGTCCTGATGAACTGTAAGGTTGAGAATGGCTTTATGCCACACTGGCTCACATGACTTCATTCTTTAGAGAAATCAAGGAGGATTAGGGCTAATCCAGGGGGCTTCCCTGGTAGCGCAGCTAGTAAAGAATCTGCCTGCAATGCAAGAGACCCTGGTTCGTTTCCTGGGTCGGGAAGATCCCCTGGAGAAGAGATAGGCTACCTACTCTAGCATTCTTGGGCCTTGGGCTTCCCTGGTGGCTCAGATAGTAAGGAATCCGCCTACAGTGCAGGAGATTTGGGTTCAATCCTTGGGTTGGGAGGATTCCCTGGAGAAGGGCATGGCAACCCACTCTAGTATTCTTGCCTGAAGAATCCCCATCAACAGAGGAGCCTAGTGGGCTACAGTCCATGGGGCCTCAGAGTCAGACACAACTGAGGGACTGAGCACACAGCACCGGGACATCCGAGTTTCCTGCTGAAATCTCTGATTTCAGTGCTTTCTTACTTTGGCCTGAGTGTTCAGAGACGATAGAAATTTCTTTGTATTTTGAAGGCTCAGTATTGCTATTATGTCTCTTCTTCTGTTGGCTCCAACCCTTCAGGTAAGATCACGTCTCAAAAACAAACACAGAAAGGTCAGAGAGGTCTTTTCAATTCAAATTGACTATTTGGACTATTAAACAGTGATTTTGATTTCTGAAGCTTCCCTAAGGAACTGGGGAAAATTGAGTTAATCAAATTTTCTAGACTGTTTTGATTCCCCTACAGCCACACAGACCTGGCTCCTGTCAGTTTGAATTTCTTAGCTTTTATTTCTGTCAAGAAAATTGCATAATATATTCATGTGCTTAAAAGCAGCTTACAATCCTCTTAGCAAAATGACCTATATGTGACAGAAATGTGCCAACAATCTGTGTATTGCTTTGAGGTTTCTATATGGCTGTTAGGATGTGTACAGGTATTTTGAATTTGTACACATTCCTAGAGGGCTGAGGCTGAATTCTGTGGCGTTCCCTTTGCAGGAAGCCAAATGCTGTAAGCCCTCAGTTCTTCAGTTAGTGCATTTTGATGATTAAGCTGCTATGAAGAAAATACTCTTTCTTTTTTGAAGTATACTTTGTGGAGGTATGTGTTTCACTGGGGGTCCTTTAGGTGAATGTCCTCAAGTTAATAAAATCTTCAAAATGCCTGCAACCTTAATTTCTCCATCCTTATAAGATATATCACACTAATATAATGGCATTTCTTCTCAGCTCTCCCCAAATGCTTCCCAGAAATTCCTGCAAACAACCCCGGTATTTCTCCCAAGTACTTCTGTGAGTTCTCAACTGGTGTTTCACTTGTGAGTGATTAACCTTGTTCCCTACTGTGCCCTGTGGGGTCTGCCTTTTATTTGTCTCTCTTGTCCTACTCCTGTTTCCTGCAGTGACATCTCCCAGTGGAGTCAATCCCAAAGCAGCAGCTGAGTCAATGGTGCCTGTTTAGAAAAAGGATGAAAAGTTTCAAAATAGCTTTTGCTACCCGGTGGCTCAAAATCTGCCTGCAATGCAGGAGACCTGGTTTTGATCCCTGGGTCTGGAAGATCCCCTGGAGAAGGGAATGGCAACCCACTCCAGTATTCTTGCCTGGAGAATCCCATGGACAGAGGAGCCTGGTGGTTACAGTCCATGGGGTCACGAAGAGTTGGAAACAACTTTCTCTTTCAATCTCTGGTCTCCACCCACACTGCCAAAGAGCCTCGCTGACCATGTGGATAAGGGACCCCAGTGCTTGATACTTGCATCATATCATGATTGCTTTCTCGAATTAGCTTTTTTGTAGTTTTTACTGGATCTTCCATTGTAGCCCACTTTCACTTAGAAGGTGGCAGGTCAGACTGGACTGACGAATTATCAGTGATGAATTCAGTATTCATGATCTTACCTCCCTTCTATTTTTTTTTTTTTAATTGCAAGTATTTTATTATTCTTTTTTTTTTTCTTTGTTTTTATTTATTTATTTTTGTATTTGTTTTGCCATAGATTGACATGAATCCACCATGGGTGTACATGTTTTCCCCTTCCAGAACTCCCCTCCCACATCCCTCCCCATTCCATCCCTCTGGGTCATCCTGGTGCACCAGCCCTGAGCACCCTGTATCATGCATCAAACAATTATTTTTAATTGGCAGATAATTGCTTTACAATGTTGTGTTGGTTTCTGCCATACAACAATGTGAATTAGCCGTAAGTATCCATATATCTCCTTCCTCTTGAGCCTCCCTCTCGCCCTCACATCCCACCCCTCTAGGTCATCACAGAGCACCAGCCTGAGCTCCCTGTGTTATATAACAACTTCCCACTAGCTATCTAGTTTAAATATCTCTCTGTCCTCAGTCGCTCAGTTGTGTCTGATTCTTTGTGACCCACCATGCACCTCTGTCCATGGGGTTTCCCAGGCAAGAATACTGGAGTGGGTTGCCATTTCCTTTCTAGGGCATCTTCTCAACCCGGGGATCGAAACCAAATCTCTTGCGTCTCCTACATTTTCAGGCGCATTTCTTACCACTAGTGCCACCTGGAAAGCCCCAGTTTTAAACATGGTAGTGTATGTATTTCAGTGCCATTCTCTAGATTGATGAGCCTATTTGCAGCTCAGGAATAGAGCTGCAGAGGTAGAGAACAGATTTGTGGACACAGTGGGGGAAGGAGAGGGTGGGACGAATTGAAAATGTAACATTGAAATGTATACATTCCTTTCTATTTTGACTAGTTGTCTTAGATCCAAACTCATGTACTCAGATTACATGCTTTGGAATGCAATTCTGAGACCCACTCCACCAGTCCTCCAGACGTGTCCAGATGTGCCTGAATACTAGGATAAACCCAGCTTGAGGGCAACATATTTTTATCCCTGCTTTAGATAATGCTGGAGGGTAGTATGATGCATCTAAATTAACCATACTGGATCTGACTCCTTGGAATCCATCTGAGAAAACATAAATAAATTTAAAAAAAACCACTCTAAGTGCAAGGGGGAAGGGGACCAGTGAAGTCCCATAATCTCTAGAAGCATGTCTTCATTTATTTGTGCATTTCAACACATATTTATTAAATGCTTACAATGTTCTAGACCAGGGATTGCAAATAGATTCCATCTTGTGTGCCAGCTCTGATCAATTGGCGGTTACTGTCTGGAGCAGTCTGCGTCTACATGTGGGCTCAGCAGGAAGATGTCGTGAGTGATTAGTGATGTCAGCTAGCGAGGAAGGAAAAGGCAGGAGTGGCAGCAGACTCACCAGGTGTTTGCAGTCCCTTTTCCAGTCCCCAGAGACACAGCAATAAATAACACACATGCATATTTTTAAAATAGCCAAAATGCCCTGGCAACTGGAATTCACAGGATTTTAATTTTTTTTTTTTTTGCTTATGTTCCTTTTCCAAGAACTGTCCTCAGTCACTCAAGCTCTGCCCATCTTGGCATGCACCTGTTTTTGTCTCCTACTATTCCACATTTTCATCTCAATCTACAGCCTCTGTAGCCTGTCTTATTGCCTCCCTCCTTGTGGTTAATGCACAAGACTAGTTCATCTCCTGCCCACAGAAATTGGAAAGAAAAATGGACATTACGAAGAAAAATTGTCCCCCCAACTCAATAAAAGCCTATCCTAGAACAATCTCAAAAAGTTAAGCTCCCTGCAGTATGATACAATTTGACATCCTAATTAAAGTAAGCTCAAAGAAGAGTCAAAGAGGGAATTAAAGGAAGAAATTCCTATTTCAAGCAGCAGAGGGAAATCTTTTAGCTGACTTGCATGCAGATGAAAGAGACCTCAACGCCCAGAGCTAATTACCTACAGCATTAATTCAGGATGTGAGAGACAAAGGATGCACCTTTTTTAAAAAAATGCCCCAAGATAGACAATTGAAGCTGATTAGCAAAAGCAAAGCTGGTAGAGTGGGCTGGGGAATGTGTGCTGTGAGTTGTGATTCACAATGTCTTGTCTAGTTTCTCAAAGAAATTGCCAGCATGTGAGTTCTATAAAAATCGATTAATCATTTGAAGCCAGATGCATCCTTTATTGAACCTGGCTCTTCCTTATTAAATATAGTGATTAGAACCAGAAATAAGGAAATAATACTTAGACTGATCCATCATTATCCCTATATACTTTACTGCTAATGAGGCAAAGCTACTTTTTTTATTCAATAGGTATCAAGATAATCACATATAAAACCAAAGCGTCTCTTCAATTTCCTGATACAATTAATGGATAAATACAATGTTCATTTAAAAGCAAGGCTCTCCTTCACCTCCACAATCACAGTAATTAAGGCATCTGGGTTGCTTTCCTTTTGATTTTTAATAAGGGAAAAAAATCATCCTGGTTTTGTAGTTGGCAAAGTTCCATATTGTGCTTGATCTGCTTTATAAGGAAAAAAAGCCTTTGCTAATGAATGTATGTTGTCTGTGTTATGTCATCACACTGTTTCTTCCATAAAAACCTCCTGGTTTTTTTTTTACTAGCTTCTCTTCCTTTTTTCCTGGGGCAACACCACCCCTGTCCCTTTTTCTGGGAGTGCTTCTCCTCCCCTCACTTCCGGTATTGTGATTTTCAGTGGGAATGCCTGTAATTCAGTCATGATCCTACTCCTCTCATCCCCACTATAACTCCAGGAGTGGCACTAGACCCAGGATGGGTCAGAGTTCCTTTCCTGGTATCTTAAATCTTGGAAACAGACAGAAAGATGCAGGCTTGGGTGAATTCTTGAAAGACATGTTTCCTGCCAGGTGACATGCCAAGGCAAGGGAAGCTAATGTATAGAAAGACAAGAAAGAGAAAACTCAAAATGAAAGGCAGACTGTCCTGATTGAACCTCACTTCCTGTAGAAACCTAGCGGTATCCACTCCTGTGACTCGAGTGTTCAAAACTTATATGAGATGCACCAGTATTTCCTCTGTTAATTCCTCATTTGGATTAAGTGAATTTAAAGTGAATTTTGGTAGCAAAGAGCCCAGACTATTGAACTATCTACTAAGCATGCTAACAGTTCACCTGGTGTCAGTAATACTGAGTCATTGGGACCATTTCATGTAAACAGTGGTTGACTTTGGTTATTAGGAGGATGCTAAGGGATGGTGAGGATCTGGGAACATTCCCAGGGATAGCTGGGAATGGGTAAGGAGGCTAGGGTCTCCAAGCACAGCATGACGGTTGGCATTCAGATGACCAAAGCCCACGCCCTGACCATTGCAGGATTAGTAGGAAGCCCCCAGACCAGGATTTATACAGCCGAGAAGTCGGGTCATGTATCTCTTGCCTCCTATCCCTCCCCAATCACTTCCTCTCCATGCCTTCCTCTAAATTTGGCATCACGTATTTGCTTTGACATCCAGATTCCTTCCTCATCATCCCCTTTGATCAAACTTTACCTTGCCCTGACTTTCAGCTTCCTGGGTGAATTCCCCTCAGGTTGCATGCCCGAGGCATTCATCCATAGCCAACTGACCTTTGTCCCACAACTGCCCTGATCAATATTGTGGCCACTAGCTGCAAGTGTCTGTTTAAGTTTATATGTTTATTAATTAAAAAATGTTTATAAGTTAAAAATATTCTATTCAGCTACATTTCAAGTACTCAAAAGCCACATGTGCCTAGTAGCCACTGTAGTAGATGTTTTCATTATGGCAGAAAATTCTGTTAGTCAGCCCGGTTCTATCTGGTGACCTATCAAGTAGCCCATGTTTGTCCAGGCCACCCTTGGTTACTCTCTCAGCAGCTACAGAGAGGAGATGTGGATAGAATAATGAAATGCATGCATGCTAAGTCACTTCAGTCATGTCTGACTCTTTTCTGTGGACTGCAGCCCACCAGGCTCCTCTGTGCATGGGATTCTCCAGGCAAGAAGACTGGAGTGGGTTGCCATGCCCTCCTCCAGGGGATCTTCCTGACCCAGGGATCAAACCCACATCTCTTTTGTCTCCGGCATTGGCAGGTGGGTTCTTTACCACTAGCTCCACTTGGGACACCCCTCCCCTAAGGATAGCAGGAATGTTACAAGTGCCTCTGTTGCCTCACCCATCTGCCCTTGGCAGACATCACTAGTCAATCACAGCATTGTTTCCCACTGAATAAGATTTGGCTTTTGCAGTCTTTTTGAGGACTAGGCTCCTGGAAGCCTCCAACAAAAGTGATCAGGGTGGGCATTTGAGATGAACCATTTGGAACCTGATTCATCACTAGCTAGAGCTAAAGAGGACATGAACGTCCAGTGAAGCCAGTGAGTAAATAGAATGTAGACTAGCATTGAAGCCTTCTGATTAAAAGCAGTGAAGCGTGTGGTAGGGTAGTAAGTTCTAGAACGAAACTGCTGGGGTTCACATCTCAGTTCTACTTTTTAATTTCTGTGTGGTCTTGCACTAACTGTGTTGATCACCAGTTTTCCCATTTATAAACTGGGAATTTTAGCAACAATACTTTTCTCATATGGTTGTTTTGAGGAATAAATGGGATCGTGTAAGGTGCCTGGCATAAAGCACTGAATAAATGATAGTTAGTATCACTACCTGTGTGGCTTTTAGAGTTCCAGTTATTATTCCCATCATATAGACGAGGAAGTAGACAATAAGAGATTAGCCCACATGTCAAGGTCGCACAGCTAGTTTGCTGGAGATTAGGGGTTTTATCTATTTTTATTCCAAGTCTACTGCTCTATTTACTAAAAGATGTTCCCAAAATAATTCCTGATTTCTTACATGTGCTATTTTTTTTCACCCTTCCAGTGTAAGATACTAAAAAATTCATGTATTTGTGTACTTACATAGCCCTTTGACATAGCTGACAAAGATCCCGACAGATAAATTGGTTGTGAACCTTTCTTATGGAGACCTTTTTGAGTAAACTTTTCCCACAGTTTGTCCATGAGCTGCTTAGAAATGGACATTAAGGTCATGGTCACAGTCAGCTTGCTCCATTCCTTCCCAGGTCGATGACAGTTGCAACTTACTAGGTAGAACTAATAAACTGCTGACATTCAATTGTTCCTGCCTTACAAAAATTGCATTTTCTAGCCTAATAATTATTTTTATTTTTACAAATAAGGAAAACCGGCTCAAAAAATGTCAGTAATTTGCCCAAAGGCAAATAGCTAGTAGGTAATGGAACTGAGATTCAAATTTAAATAGGCCTGACTAGGTTAACCACAGTTAGTTGCTATGCTTGACCTGGAGGCTGGACACCCTGTGACCAAAACCTTAAGGGTGTCATGGGGGAGGGGTGGAGTGGCCAGTCTCAGCAGAAGAGTATCACTGACTCTTTGATGACCACAGCCATCACTGCAAAAGAAAATCAGACATCTTGCCTGACAGCCTGTTCACTGAAAATGTCATGCTAATGTAACTGTATTCTAAGCCACTTGTTCATTACCTGCCATTGCAGAATTTACAGTGAAGCCTAAAGCTTTTTGCAACTTGGAGTTTGTTATTTAAGCAGCATTTTGATTCCTTCTACATTTCTCGAAAAACCTTAATCCAATCTTTATATTCTTACTGGAATTTCTTCTGAATTTCCTGCTTTGTGGCAAGGAATACCTACTGCTCTTTAGGAGTAAGGCTGTCTGCCCATGAGATGAATGGTTGGTTGATTTATCCTTTTAAACATGAAACTTTCTCTAAGGTGTCTTGTGAATATGAGTGCTTTTACAAACCGAACATCAGCAATCATCTTTTATTTGTCTAGAAAGATAAAGTTGATAATTTGTCCTACAATCGTATGTCCTTACCTAGCAGAATGACTTTCCCAGACTAAGGAGACATTCAGCTGGCTCCAAAAGAGTGGTTTTTATACAAAATGGAAGTATCCCTTGTTTCCAGCCAAAATCTTGGCCTTCTCTGCTACCAAAGCCGAATGAAAAATACGGAGTTTGGAGGAAATAGAAAGGTGGTTTTTGTTCTCAGCAGGCAGAGATGGGAACACAGTAAGCTCATGCCTCAAGAACTGTGCCCCCTCTCCATGAAGAGTCTAGGGGCTTATATAAGGCAAGGGATCGAAGTCAGGAGTCAGTGATGAGCAACAAAGGTGATAGGATCATGATTTCTCCCTCTTGCATTGCTTCAAAGACAGACATAAACTGGCACCTGTAATCCAGTAATGGAGTCTGGCAGTTTCGTGGCTCTGTGGTCTTCTTTCTGATATGTAACTACAAGGGGAAGGGGGTTGTCAGGGTAGACACCAGATGGGGGTGTATTTAGCAGAGAGTCAAAGGAGAAAATGTGAATTGTAGCTCCTGCAGAGTTAGGGGGCAGGAAAGCAAACTTAGTTACTGACATGCAGAGTTAGGAGCAGTAAAGGTTAAAAAAAAAACTAGGAAATGTTCAGGCCTGCTCACTGTTCTCTTTATCTTCTTTCTTTCAGGAAAGGGAAAGAGAAAAATTCGTTCCTCTATTTTTCTTTTCACTGCAACACCCTCAGCTAGTTGCCAACCCAAAGATGGTGTTGACTGAAAAAACGCACAATGTTAGAGTGGCAAGTTAAAGTTAATTTGGGGCAAAATGAGGACTATAGCCCAGGAGACGGCGTTTCAGATAGCTCTGAGGAAGTGCAGGGGGCAGCTAGGGTACTTAGGAACATTGCAACCAAGGGCAGGTAGTCAGAACGTCAAAAAAATTGTTGTTTAAATTAAAGAAAACTAGATATCCTGTTACAGAATTTAGCACTTTTCTGTGGATGGAAAGATGCAAGAGTCTGGGCTCACCTTTGATATGCACCTCAGCTCTCTGGGGCCCATATCCTGTGTTTTCACATCCTGAGTTCCCTCAAGGCTCATGTAGGAACAGTCTGATGGCTGCTAGATGGCAAGTATTCTTTGCTTCCTGAGATCCCTCAGGACTCTTCTCACGGACTGGCTTCTGTTGGAGGGCTGCAAAAGTTGATGACTGTGACATTCTTTGTTTACCGATGTGGCAGAAAATATTCCATTTCTCAGTAGTTCTTTATAACATAGGCAATGTCAACATGGTCAGACAGCTTATTTAAATTTTTTTGATGAGCAAGTGAATTGATTCTTTTATAGGATATCAAACATTTGGATGAGCTGATATTTTTTTTTTCTTAGAAACGCATCTATTTTTAAACTCAATTTAATGATTCTTGTATCTTTCAGGCAGGGCCCATCCCCTTTACATGTTTTACTAAACAAGCAGCAAACTTGTTTCAATAGAGACTCTACAGGAAACAGGAATCTCATGGAACAGGTGTAAATGTGAGTCAGCTGTTAGCGGGTTTCTGCTGTGGGTCTCGGCGCTGTTGGAAGCTGTGATATGCATACAATGAGGAGCACTGGGAAAGAAAAAATCAGTTTTTAAATCAGCTGCAGTCTCTCATGAGTTCATTTATCTCTGTCCCCATCGCTGCTCTGGGTGTCGGTTTTTTGTAGAGGCAGGATGTAAGTTTTCTGTATAAGTAAAAATCTATTTTCTGCCTGAGAAATTCTGCTTTCCTCCAGCTGGTGGTGAAGACTTTTGTCCCTTCTGTGTGGCTCTAGGCCAGTTGCTGCTCTGTTGTCTTAAGAATCGCTCCAGGCTCGATCTTCTCTGGCATAGAGTATGTGCAGACGAGACCCGTGGATGTGATTCTGTACAGCTGAATCTGTCCCAGTTTACCACCCCAGAGCAAAGGGAGACCATTAATATTTTAATGAATTACCTTAGGGGCATTGTGGAAAAAAAAACCCAAAAAACAGTAAGAGCGCCAGCTTCCCTCCGGGACTGAAACCAGGAGCATTTCATCCATTGCCAGTCCTGCTCCCTGAAATGTTTTCCTTGTTAAATCTCAGCACTGTCATCTTTGGTTATTTTCAGCATTTGTGTGCCAGAAGTAACAGACACATTCTTGGCCTTTTTTCTCTTAGTTTTGAAATTCTCTAGTTTGATGTTGGGGAAAGATAATTTCTAGGCAATATTTGCAACTCATTTAGAACCATTTGCGAGAAGGGAGAAAAGCATATTCAACCCACCAATAAGCTAAAATCATCTCTCGTTTCCCAGTGAAATAAAAGCTAGTTCCAAATGTGATTTCAGTCTGACTTCAGTTGTGACACAGCCTTCAACCTTGTATTCCGTGGAACACTGGTTAGGATGATCTCTTTTCAAAAGATCACAAAGGACAAAGGGACAGAAATAACAGTGTGGTTTTCTGATGTTGGTGGTACTTGTACATTATTTTAAGTCTAGCTTCCTGGTTTGGTTCTGCTTCTGCTGGGTTTTCAGTACAGTAGATCCATTTCTGCTCAAGGCATTTCGGAAAGTGTAAGGAACCACTAGATGGCAGAAGTGCACTGCCTAAAATCATAGGGGCCATCGACCCAGCATCCCCATGGATGCTGGCTGGGAGGGAGGTGGGGAGAAAGGTACACTGATTATTCACCAATCCAGGGACCCCCGTCTCCCCCTTCTCTACTCCGACTCTAATTGCAGTCCTGGGTGCTAGTCTCCTATAGCTTCTCAAACACACTATTGGGATGGATGGCTCTGAGACCATCCTCTGCAAGCAGATTTGCTAGACAACACTGCAGCTTTAGTTTAAGGTGGCCTGAAGGTCTTATTAGCGTTCCTCAGCATCCCCAGCAGTGTGGTCCTGGCAACTGTTTGGAAAAAGCCCTAAAAATGCCTAGGATGAGGATTCTTAGCTTCTTCTGGGAAGAACACAATAGGTTGATAAGGCTGCTTCGAATAAATAACTTGTTCTTTGCCACCATTCATTTTTCTCCTTCCTTAAATGCATAATTAACTCCTACCATGATCTAGGCACTAAGGATGTGAGCCTGAGTGCTCTGTCTTGTTCGACTCCTTTGTGACCCCCTCCACCCCCCATGGACTGTAGCCTGCCAGGCTTCTCTGTCCATGGTGTTATCTAGGCAAGAATACTGGAATGGTTTGCCATTTCCTCCTCCAAGGGATCTTCCCAACCCAGGGATTGAACCTGCATCTCCTGCACTGGCAGGTAGATTCTTTACCACTGAGCCACCTGGGAAGCCCCAGGCACTAAAGATACAACTGTAAATAAGATAAATTCAGGTTAGGCAAGAAACCTATAGTTCAGTTATGACAGACACCTAGGCAGTTAATAGGCAATTAAGACAGGTGATGGTTGCTACAATAAGAATGAATACAGGACACTTTAGCATTTTCTACTGGGAGTGAAGACTAAGGGGAGATCTCAAGGCCAATTAGGAATGAGCCAGGGGGAGCCAGGTGGAGCCTAAACTGGAGAAAAGAGGATGCTAACCCAACTACTATGGGAGAGAGAGCTGTCACTTGGGCACTTAAGAAGCTGTCTGGCTGAAATTTAGAGCGGGATGATGACAGTGGACGAGTAAGGCAAGCACGTACCAGATTAAGAAAGGTCTTGTGTGCCATACCAAGGAATTTACATCAATGAGAAGCCATGAAAAGTTATGTTAAAAGGCAGTGTCTTGATCACATATGCTCTTAGATGGGTCATTCTGGTAGCACTTAGAAAATGGATAGGAGGGAGGCAAAGGAGAGCAAGTTAAGGTGAGCATTTCTGATAGTCAAAAGGTAGTGGCAAGGTATAGAGAAGAGAGTGAACGGTTAGCATTATTAGGAGGGTAGAAAAGATGTCTGCAGGTTTACTGTATGTGTGGGGGCAGGGAGCAGTGGACTCAATAATAATCCCTTAGGCTTTCTCTGGGGTAACTTCAGAGACTATATCACCATTAGTCAATTGTAGTACTGGGCATATAGTTCATACTAAACCCCAACAATGTGCAAAGAATAGCATGAAACTATAATTATTTAGTATTCATTGATCAGTTCATTTATTCAAACAATATCTGTGGCTCATCCAGTCTACATAAGGGATTACGCCATGTCTTGTGTATATCAGCATGAACAAAAATGATGTTTTCCAATCTTAAATTTAGAGAACATTTTTTTTCCTTCTGAAAGTGTTTTTCCTGGCTTGTTTATTGCTACTATTATACTCTTTGGATACGAATTGTGTTATTTTAACAATCATTATTTATGTAACTCTCATTGCTTTACCTAGACTAAAAACTGCTTGGAGGCAGGTCAGCAACCAAAACCTTAATTGTTTCACACACAAAAAAATATATTGAAAATTTTTGTCAAATGAAGTAATGTAGCTTTAATTCCTAAAGCTATTTTTGACACACAGATTGGAACACTCCTGCCGTTAGTATCATCATGGAAAAGGTGTCATGAGAATATTTGCTGAGCTCCTGTGTGTCAGCACTGGTGATACAAGGTTAGCACAATAGGCACAGACTTTCTCCGGAGCTTGAGATCTCATGGGGACAACAGACTGTAAGTGAGAAAACACACGGGCAGTGTATTCCTATAATAATATGAACCTGTGTTAACTCTCCGAGCTTTGTCTCCCTTGCGACAACACATTTGTGGAGGAAATGTGCAGTTACACTTAGGAGACAGGGAAAAACTGACTGGGTTCTGAGGGCCTGACTCTATTGCCTTGGTCATTGTTACTGAGCTAGATTTTTGGCTGAATTCATGGTCAAATGGAATAATCAGCTAATAAGAAGAGACAGGGAATCTTCTAAGTCTTTAGGAAGAGCATCTGTACCAGAGATGGCAATGATGCTAGGCTTCATCTTGTGTATCAATTCAAACTGGAAGTGGCTGCCTAGAGGGCCCCACCGAGCAGGATTTCAGGGGAAAGGGGTTGTTTTCAAATGAACGATTGCTCGATTGCTCAGGAAGGGAGGGTGGTGACACATGGTATCTATTGGTGCATCCTTCACAGCTTAATCAATAATATTGACATATCTTGAGAAAGAAGGCCAGAGAAATTTAAGTGTACCACATAGAAACATGGGGTTCAGAGAAGAAGCTTTGGGTAGAAACTGCTCGTTTCAGAATCTGGGAGATGCAGATGGTCAGAGTGAAGGCTGTCAAAGGTCAGTCATATTTGATTAGCCTTCGTCATGTCACTGAGACCCTAGAGTCTACTTTTCTTTGCTCAAATACTGGGCTCAGGAGGGCCTTTGGATTCATCTGTCAATCTCGCCAATACCAGAAAGGAAGATAGTCTATAAGAAGTTTAGGATTCATTTTTTTGTTGTTTAGTTGATAAGGTATGTCTGACTCTTTTGCCACCCCATGAACTGTCACCAACCAGGCTCCTCTGTCCGAGTGGGTTGTCACTTCCTTCTCCAGGGGATCTTCCCAATCCAGGGATCAAACCCGAGTCTCCTGCATTGGCAGGTGGATTCTTTACCACTGAGCAACCAGGACAATTACTAGAAACAGCTAAGATCTGCTCTCTGGAATTATAAGCCTGAGGATTAGGCCCCTGGTTATAGTAGATTCATTCTAAGGTTATGTTCTCCTAAGGTTTGTTGGCCAGCTCGGTATGGCCACATGCATTACCTGGAAAATGCCTTTCTTTTGACTTTGATGAAACCCACATAACGTTTTATCAGTTAGCCAAATCAGCTAATTTGTCAAACTTATATAACCCATGCAGAAAACTGATAACAACAATAAATTATTCAAAAAACTCATACTTCTATTTTGAGCCAATATACTCTTTAAAAATAAATGTGACAATTAAAGCATATATAAATTCAGTTTCAATGATTTTTGGCAAGAAAGTACTATTTTCTTTCCACTGGCGTCTTCCCCTGATCTACTTGCAAGTTTTGCAGAAATTTTTGTTTTTGAATGTGTTTAAATGCAAATTTTAAGTTTACCCACACATTCTCTTAATGATGTGAGAGTTCTAATGTATTTTATTTCTGGCTTAAAAGATGAAGCAAAATGCAAATTTGAAGAACACTGAAGGAGTTTTCTTTCTGCCTTTTTAAATGCCTCCAAAAGGTGCTACCCGTCAGGTTAAATACACAGAAAAAAATGCCTAATAACAATTACTGCTTGGCCTTGACAGCTGGCATTGTATTTCTTGCAAATGAATATCTCAGGATTGAGTCACAGAACTATTGCCACATAAAAGTGCATGGGTACTAACTTCCTCCAAGGGAAAGGAAGGCTTGAAAACACTGTTGGGTCTGTAAAGCCCTCATGGTCCAGTGGCTCAGCGGTCTGAGAAGTTCACTTGGAAGCAGTGCTCAGATGGAAAAGAATGGGAAGAGGAACACAGTTGGGAGAAGGCCAGAGGCAGATGGAGAAGAAAAGAAAGAGTCATAATCTGAATGTTAGCTGTAGCAGAGTGGTGACTGACTTAGACGTCATGGAATATTTGACAGAGGAAGATCGAAACTTTAAGCACTAGGCTAAGAGACTGAATCAAAACGTTAAGATTTTTTAAAACAGAAGCCAAGTTACTCATATAGAACATATTATCTCCCCTGAGACAGATTTAATAGCCACAGTTTCCTGCCATCCCAACGTGCAAACTTGAGACTTCACCACTTTTCCCTTCAAGAGGTGGAGTCACAGTCCCTCTCACATTGACTCTGGGCTTGACCGTGTAACATGTTTTGGCAAAAGGGATTTCGCACAAGGAGCTTTGAAAGTATTATGTGCAATTTCTCTCCCTCTCTGGAAACACCACTCAAGACATGATATAGCTTATAGAGAAGAGGCTGTGTTATTTTCCTATTGCTGTTCTAACAGAGTACCACAAACTCAGTGATCTAAAAGACCCCGCAAATCTATTGTCTTATAATTTTCAAGGTCAGAAATCTGTCATGCGTCAGCAGGGTTGAATTCCTCCTGGAGGCTCTATGGGAGAATTCATCTCCTTGCCTTTTCCAGTTTTTAGAACCCATCTGCATTCCGTGGCTGGTTAACCTCTTCCTTGCCTCACTGTGACCACTCTATCTTTGTCACATCTCCTCTGACTCACCTGCCCCCTTTCTTAAAATAACTCTTGTAATTAGATTGGGCCCATGAGCATAATCCAGGATGATCTTCCCATCTCAAGATCTTTATCTTAATCACACCTGCAAGATCCCGTTTCTCCTGGAAGGTAAGGTATCCATATTCACAGGTTTTGAGGATTAGAACTCATTAGATGTCTTTGGGGGACCATTATTCTGTCTACCACAAAAGCCAAGTACAGGAAAACCAAGGAGCTCCATCCCACAGCCAGCAGCAAAGTACCAGGTATGGGAATGAGGCCCTCTGGGCTCTTCTAGTGCAGCCCAGAAAGCAAGCATGTCAATGAACCTGGCTGAGATCAGCAAAAGAATTGCAAGAAATGATATGCCATTGATTTTTTTAAAAAAAAATATGTATTTATTTGGTTGTGCTGGGTCTTAGTTGTGGTACACAGGATCTCTTAGTAGGAGCATGTGAAATCTAGTTCCCTGGCCAGGGATAGAACTCAGGCCCCTTGCTTTGGGAGCATAGAGTCTTCACCACTGGACCACCAGGGCTGCTGCTACTGCTGCTAAGTCACCTCAGTCGTGTCCGACTCTGTGCGACCCCATAGACGGCAGCCCACCAGGCTCCGCCGTCCCTGGGATTCTCCAGGCAAGAACACCGGAGTGGGTTGCCATTTCCTTCTCCAATGCATGAAAGTGAAAAGTTAAAGTGAAGTCGCCCAGTCGTGTCCGACTCTTCGCAACCCCATGGACTGCAGCCTACCAGGCTCCTCTGTCCATGGGATTTTCTAGGCAAGAGTACTGGAGTGGGTTGCCATTGCCTTCTCCGCCTGAACGCTAGACTCTGTTGCAAACAGAATCTGCCTTGAAAGAAGAATAAATCTTTGGACCACCAGGGAAGTCCCTTCTATTGATTTTTAACTCGAGTTTTTGGGTGGTGGGCTATGAAGACCTCAAATCCTAAATTAAATAATTTATTTTCACAGTAATTTAAATCAACCGTCTGGAATTGAGGCATTTTACTGACACGGGTGAAGTTTGAAAGAGGGAAAATCACTTTATGACTTCCACAAATAGCTCCCTTCCTCATGGTATGAGAACTCTTACCTGTTATATTTTCCAACCTATTTCTGAATACCATCAGATGTCAGAAATGAAAAGGATTTTTTAATTCAGCATCGTGATTGATTCCCTAGTGAGTGATTCTTTTCTCCTTTTTTGACATAGTTTAACATGCCAAAAGGTGTTTTCGACCCTTATCAGTACCATTAGCAATTGTTCCAGTTTTCCAGTTTCTGAAATCACAAATGCTTGAAAATATTCCCTTATTCATCTCAAATGTTGGATTCATAGAAGTCTATAGTACAGGCTCCTTGGTGTCTTTATGGACCGAGGTATTTACTGACTACTCTGTTCTATCATCTATCATCTATCTGAAACTTGTTAAGCACTAACCTCCACACTGGGCTCTATGGAATGCCATACAAGTTAAATTTAAAAGACAGAACCACCACTCTCCAAGACATACCATAAAATTTAATTCAACAGGCTCATGAGGGGAGTGATAAAAGGTCTCTTTGGTCTTTGATTAACTCAAATGTGAAACACTTGATTTGCAGCTCAAGTTCCTGACCTTAAATATTATTATTTTGCCTTCTATGTCATCTCCTTTTTAGAACTTTATGCTGAATGTCAATCCCATTGTCTTGGAAACTAGGCAAAGCTGAATTAATCACTCAATTACATTTCCTATTGTAGGGTGTTAAGATGATAAACAAATGGAAGAGTATATGTCCTAGTTTCCAGTTTCTTTGGTGGGTGTAGGCAACTGATCAGTTCTTCTGGCTTTATATCATATCTCCTAACTAACCTGAGATATCACTCTCTGTGACCCTATGTGTGTGTGTTAGTTGCTTAGTCGTGTCCAACTCTTTGCAACCCCATGGACTATAGCCCACCAGGCTCCTCTGTCCATGGGATTCTCCAGGCAAGAATATTGGCTTGGGTTGCCATGCCCTTCTCCAGGGGATCTTCCCAACCCAGGGATTGAACCTGAGTCTCCTGCATTGCAGGCAGATTCTTTACCATTTGAACAACTGGGAAGCCCTCTGTGAGCCTCTGGTCGTTTTTAAAATAAGTCTACAAGTTATCTAAAAGTATTCATACCAAGAGGGGGGTTTCCTTTCCTCCCTTGTATCTAAGTGGGCCTTAGTAATTTGCTTGTGGGAGAAGCAATAGAAGCGAGGGTGCATAACTTTAAAAAAGTGATGTTGCATAATTCTGCAAAGCACTTGTACCTTCTGCCTGGATAATTCAGCACCCTTGCTCTAGAGGAAGCCAGTCTCCACGAGCGAGCATCTGAGATGAGCATGAGCATGCAGGAGGGGCCATGTGCAGATCCTCTAGCTAGCAGTCTCAGCTGAGCCCCCAGAAGATCTCTGTACCCATCGCCACCCATGTGAGTGAGCCCTCCTGAAGAATCTGCACAGTAGACCTTCAAATGGCTGCAACTCCAGCCAGTATTTGACTGCAGCTGTATGAGAGACTCCAGGTACCACCTTTTCAGACAAACCCTTCCCAAATTCTTGGCTGCAACACCTTGAGCAAAAGAAAATGATGATTGTTTTATGCCACTACTTTACAGGGCAATTTGTCATGAACAATGATAAAAATCATTTTCAAGAAATCGTTTTAAAAAGAAAAGACACCACACCTGAGTTGGTGTCCAGCTGTGTTTAAACCAATTTCCCAATCAAAGATGGCCTGGTGCGAAAACACTTAGCTCAAGTTTCAGGTTTCTTATTGAGAAGAGGCATGGATATCGGATATCAGGAATCTAGGGTTTTAGACCACATATTTCTACTCATTGCTCTGTGAGTCTGGTCAGATCACTCTCTCTCTAGAACCTACTTTTCTCATCTCTAAAGTAAAAAATTGGGACTAAATAATATGCAGGGTTTCTTCTATACTTTAAAATTTTATATTCTAAGGACTTTTGAGAACATGGAGATAGCCACATCAATAACATGAATTGACTTGTAGTATCTCCTAAAAGAATGCAGCCAACTTCCTGGTAGAGTGGCTCACCTATAAACCTGCAGTGAATTCTGTCCAAAAGTGTTGAAAAAGCTTGACTCCAGGTTTAGAAGATACAGGTGTTATCTTAAAAATTTTTATTGAACTGAAAACAGTGAGCTTTTCAAAGATGACAGTAATTAGAAAAATCTTTCCTAATTTCAGCATCGTTCACTCAAGAAAGGTGTTATATGCCATTTGAAATGACTTCAGTGTAACATTTGCTTAAATTATTTGTCATAAGTAGCACAATCATTCCTTTTCTTATAAAATAGTTGAGCCCTCCGTTTTCCAGATCATTTCTATTTGGAACATGACCTTCTTGTTGGGGACTGAACTACCTTGAAGATGTAAGAAGAGATTTACCCCCACACTCCAGGCATATAGGGGAGAAGGAAATGGCAACCCACTCCAATATTCTTGCCTGGAGAATCCCAGGGACAGAGGGGGCTGGTGGGCTGCCGTTTATGGGGTCACAGAGACTCGGACACGACTGATTGACTTAGCAGCAGCAGCAGCTAGGCATATAGAGGAAGTGTCCTTGTAAATTTTTTTATGTCAAATGTTTCTATAATATTTATAACTGTATAACAGGTAGACATTGTTTTTGTAATAAAAACAATAATATTTATAACTGTATAACAGGTAGACATTGTTTTTATAATAAACACAATGAAGACTTAAGTATATATTCTTCACCTAAAGAGATAAAATAGAAATCATTTCTCATAGTTTTTATTCATTCTTTGTACTGCTTGCCTCTTCAAGTTGAATAGAGTTTTTTTTTTTCACCTAAGTATATTATTGCCTAACATTATCTTACTGTCTGTGAAGATTAATCAAAGTTTGGTGGACAGTGGCTGTTTGATTGAAGGATGTTGTATTCTGTGACAAAGGAAGTGCTGTACTGAGATGTTCACAAAATGCTAAGCGAATGAAGAAAAGGAGATAATTAATTTTGAGTGGAGGAAACAGATCAGGC
Source organism: Giraffa tippelskirchi (assembly GCF_054371585.1). Lineage (NCBI taxonomy): Eukaryota > Metazoa > Chordata > Mammalia > Artiodactyla > Giraffidae > Giraffa > Giraffa tippelskirchi. Next base: position 31,888,963 of record NC_137280.1, on the reverse strand, counting down.
TTCTGAGGGGAGGTGACATATGAGTTGGGCTTGTCAATGGCAGAGCTAGAATTTTAACCCTTCTGACCACTCCACCCCACCCAGAAAAACCTCAAGATCTTAACCCTGCCTGCACTGTCTCCTCAGCCACTCCACCACCCCCACATCCTCCTGCCAACCGCGCAACCAGATCTACTGTCTCTAATCTGATGTCTGCACATCAGAACCAGCTTCATTCTTGTTGCCTTCATGACTGTGGCAGGTAGGATAACACTAATATTTTAACATTAGCAGTAAAACTAATACCCAGCACTAATTAAGCACTCCCTAGATGTCGGGTCCTTTATTAATAGAGAGAGCTAATAATTTATCACCAACCAGAGACGTCTTTTTATAAAAACAATTCTCCTAGGATATTGTTGATATATACAATAACCTATGTATGTTAGAATATAGAATTTAATAAATTTTGGTTTGCGTATTCACCCTTGAAGCAATTAACCACAATCAAAATAATACTATTACCCCTGAAAGTTTTCTCATGCTTTTTTATAATCCCCACCCACCACTCCCCTCTGTCCCCAGGCAACCCCTCATCTGCTTTCTGTCACTAAGGGTTAGTTTTCATTTTCAAGAATTTTATATTGATGGAATTATGCAGTGTTTACTGTTTTTTGTCAGGCTTTGTTGATTCACTCCAAGTTGTTGTGGGGACCAATAGTTTCTTCCTGTATGTTGCTAGGTAGTATTGCACTGCATGAGTATGCCACCGTTAATTCATCTATTCACCTGTTGATAGGCATTTGATCTGTTGTCAGTTCTTGAATATTGACAATAAGGCTACTATGAATATTTATGTTAAAAAAGTGTTTCGTTTTGTTTTTTTAAAGCATCCAGGTTTTATAAGCAGAAAAGGGTAGACTCTTTTCAGACCCTTGCATCCATCATTTCCATCTTTCTCTGGGTCTTAGCAGATGCCATTTTCCAGGCCTAGAACGCTCTTCTCTGAGTGCCTCCTCTGTCCCCCATCTTTCATGTGACCAGACCATTTTACTTTTCCTGTCTCTACAAAAGCCTCACTTCTTTCTAGAATAACTCCCCTGACTTTCTGTCGTCAGTGAGTTGGGTACCACTGCATATATCCTCCCATAGATACATTTTGTATCTTCCCCCATTATAGGACTTTTCACCAGGTATTTTAACTGCTTCTTTACATATCAAAATTTCTCTAGAATTAACATTGTCTGGCTAAATACATGTTAAATGACTGAATAAATAAATGAATGAATAGTAAAGAGTAAGATCAAAATAAGCACAGAAGGGAATTAGTCGTCTATAATTAGATTGTGGTGACATTGCACAACTCGGTGAATATACTAAAAATCACTGAGTTGTACACGGCAAGTGAGTGAATTATGGTATATGAACTATATCTCAATAACTCTATTTATAAAAAGGGAATTGACAGGAAGTCATCCTGATGGAATATACATTACATTACAGTGAAAGTTGCTCGGTCGTGTCTGTCTCTGTGACCCCATGGACTATACAGTCCATGGGATTCTCCAGGCCAGAATACTGGAGTGGTTAGCTGTTCCCTTCTCCTAGGGGTCTTCCCAACCCAGGAATTGAACCCAGATCTCCCCCTTTGCAGGTGGATTCTTTACCAACTGAGCCACCAAGGAAGCCCAAGAACACTGAAGTGGGTAGCCTATTCCTTCTCCAGCGGATCTTCCTGACCCAGGAATCAAACCGGAGTCGCCTGCATTGCAGGCAGATTCTTTACCAGCTGAGCTACCAGGGAAGCCCCATATTACATTAAGGAGTGACCAAAAATGAGGCTGGGAAGAATTCTTACCTTTTCAGTGTCAATTGAATGATCAAAACTCAACTTACCACCAGGTTTTTAACCCCAATATTCTTTTCTTACTTGATTCACTTATTTACTTATTCATTTTTGCTATCAAGTTTCAAAGTATGTTAAGATTAGTTTTCTAACAGCTATTGTGTTAACTGTCCCACTGTGAGTAGTAATCTAATCTAGAATGGATAGCATAATAAACTAGGAGCAAGGAGGAACTCATTCTATACTTGCAACCATCCTTCTCCAGGAGACCTGATGCAAATCAGGACCCATATTTCCTGTCATGAAGGATATGTGAGGCTTTACCATGATGATAAAATTGAGAAGTGCATTTGAAGCTGAGCTATAATCTACACACACACACACACACACACACATGCACAAAGGCAGAAAGACATTAACCATCAAGGTAATCACTGGAGGATTTGTCCTGTGGTGTTCATCTACAGAGTGAAGGTGGGTAGGGGCAGGAATATAAGACTAGAGAGGTGAGTTGGTATAAATCTCTTTGCCCTGGAAAGTTTTGGATTTCATCCCATGGTCAAGGCAGAACCAACATTTTAAAAATTAGCTTTGTAAGGAGAAATGAAGGACCGAATGAGTCATTGTGAGGGTAAATGAAATCACAGATATGAAAGAATTTGGCACCCCTGGGGAGAGAATGCAGTTTAAACCAAAATCTCCTTCACTCAGCTAACTTGAGCATAGCATTAACTTAGCCTCTCATTTGGATTCAGGCTTTCTTATGTCCACCTCTGTTCTCTCTCCTGCCTTCCCTGAAACCCTCTGGTTCCAAGCATAGTTCTGACTGTGTGCTCAGGGGTCTTATTTTGCATGTGTGGGATCAAGAAGAGATGTATACTCTGGCTCTTGTTTGTTGAGGACTATCTTTTATCATTATCTTTTATCTTTTATCAGAAATTCCACCTTGAATTAAAGGTATCCGAAACAGTCAGTCTTGGAGGGAACAATGTTTTAACCACCCTGATTTTTTTTTTTAATTTATTTGAGCCTGTTTGACTTTTATCTGTAACTATTTCTTGATTTCAACGCTTTGTAAGAGAGAAATTTATACCTGTCAGTAGGCTATGTGTGAGACAGTGTATGTGTGTGAATTTATGTACATGTGTGTGTTTGTATGGGTATGTGGAGGGTTGTATTCAGTTTTTATTACTCCCTAACAAATGTCCACAATCTTAATGATTTCAAAGAACACCCCTAGGTATACATAAATATATACTTGTGGCTGATTCATGTTGATGTATGGCAGAAACCAATACAATATTGTAAAGCAATTATCCTCCAATTAAAAATAAATATTTTTTTTTTAAATCACTCATTTATTAGCTCACAGTTGTGAAGGTCGGAAGTCCGGGCTGACTAAGCTAGGTTGTCTGGTTAGGATTTAATAAGACAGAGTTCAGAGGATTCCAGTGGGCCAGGCTCTTACCTGAAGGCTTTGGGGAGAAATCCACTTCCAAATGATTTAGGTTGTTGACAGATTTCAGGACAAAGAAATTCTCTTATATAACCGCTGTGCAATGATCAAATTCAGGAAATTAAATGTTGATCAAAATATTACGACATCATCCACAGTCAGTCAGTCAGTTCAGTCGCTCAGTCGTGTCCGACTCTTTGCGACCCCATGAATTGCAGCATGCCAGGCCTCCCTGTCCATCACTAATTCCCAGAGTCTACCCAAACCCATGTCCATCGAGTCGGTGATGCCGTCCAGCCATCTCATCCTCTGTCGTCCCCTTCTCTTCCTGCCCTCAATCTTTCCCAGCATCAGGGTCTTTTCTAATGAGTCAACTCTTCGCATGAGGTGGCCAAAGTATTGGAGTTTCAGCTTCAACATCAGTCCTTCCAATGAACACCCAGGATTGATCTCTTTTAGGATGGACTGGTTGGATCTTCTTGCAGTCCAAGGGACTCTCAAGAGTCTTCTCCAACACCACAGTTAGAAAGCATCAATTCTTCGGCGCTCAGCTTTCTTCACCATCTAACTCTCACATCCATGCATGACTACTGGAAAAACCATAGCCTTGACTAGATGGACCTTTGTTGACAAAGTAATGTCTCTGCTTTTAAATATGCTGTCTAGGTTGGTCATAACCTTCCTTCCAAGGAGTAAGTGCCTTTTAATTTCATGGCTGCAGTCACCATCAGCAGTGATTTTGGAGCCCCAAAAAATAAAGTCTGACACTGTTTCCACTGTTTCACCATCTATTTCCCAGGAAGTGATGGGACCAGATGCCATGATCTTAGTTTTCTGAACGTTGAGCTTTAAGCCAACTTTTTCACTCTCCTCTTTCACTTTCATCAAGAGGCTCTTTAGTTCTTCCTCGCTTTCTGCCATAAGGGTGGTGTCATCTGCATATCTGAGGTTATTGATATTTCTCCCGGCAATCCTGATTCTAGCTTGTGTTTCTTCCAGTCCAGCGTTTCTCATGATGTACTCTGCATATAAGTTAAATAGCAGGGTGACAATATACAGCCTTGACGTAGTCCTTTCCCTATTTGGAACCAGTCTGTTGTTCCATGTCCAGTTCTACCTGTTGCTTCCTGACCTGCATACAGGTTTCTCAAGAGACAGGTCAGATGGACTGGTATTCCATCTCTTTCAGAATTTTCCAGTTTATTGAGATCCACACATTCAAAGGCTTTGGCATATTCAATAAAGCAGAAATAGATGTTTTTCTGGAACTCTCTTGCTTTTTTGATGATCCAGTGAATGTTGGCAGTTTGATCTCTGGTTCCTCTGCCTTTTCTAAAACCAGCTTGAACATCTGGAAGTTCATGGTTCACGTATTGCTGAAGCCTGGCTTGGAGAATTTTGAGCGTTACTTTACTAGCGTGTGAGATGAGTGCAATTGTGCGGTAGTTTGAGCATTCTTTGGCATTGCCTTTCTTTGGAATTGGAATGAAAACTGACCTTTTTCCAGTCCTGTGGCCACTGCTGAGTTTTCCAGATTTGTTGGCATATTGAGTGCAGCACTTTCACAGCATCATCTTTCAGGATTTGAACTAGCTCAACTGGAATTCCATCACCTCCACTAGCTTTGTTCGTAGTGATGCTTTCTAAGGCCCACTTGACTTCACATTCCAGGATGTCTGGCTGTAGGTGAGTGATCACACCATGGTGATTATCGAGGTCGTGAAGATCTTTTTTGTACAGTTCTTCTGTGTATTCTTGCCACGTCTTCTTAATATCTTCTGTTTCTGTTAGGTCCATACCATTTCTGTCCTTTATCGAGCCCATCTTTGCATGAAATGTTTCTGCCAATAAGTCTATTATAACTATCTTCTTCTGCTTCAGGATCCTACTCAGAATCATACATTGCATGTGGTTGTCACGTCCTGTAATTTCCTTTCATCTGTATTATTATTTCCTCAATTTATCTTTTTCCTTCTTTTTAAGGCTTTACAGATTTTGAGGTTGCAGCATTCTCTCTAAGGTAATAATTCTTGGGCGTAGATCTATCTTTATTTTAGTCTTTAAATTTTTTTATTTATTTATTTTTGGCCATGCCACATGGTTTGTGGGATCTTCGTTCCCTGACAAGGGATCTAACGTGTACAGCTTGCATTGGAAGCTCAAGATCTTAACCACTGGACCACCAGGGAAGTCTCTCTTTATCTTTCTTGACACTGACATCTTTTAAAGACCAGTTATTTTATAGAATGCTTCTCAGTTTGGATTTTTCTGCCTTTTTTGTTGGTTAGATTCAGGTTAAGTACTTTTAGCAGGAATAGCAGACATGCAATATAATCATATCAGAAGGCCTGTGACACTAGTTCCTCCCCGTGTTGGTGATGTTTGCGTTGATTACCTGCCGACAGGGGTGTCTTCCATGTTTCTCCACTGCAAAATGTCTGCCTTCCTCTTTGTAAGTAATTTATGGGGAGTGGGTTTTTTTTTTTTTTTTGATTTTTATATATATCTGTTCCTCATCAAACAAATTTAATATCCAGTGATGATTTTTTAAGTCATTCATTTTCTCTCTATTTATTAGTTAGCATTCTACTGTAGAAAAACTGTTATTTATTTATATTACTACGAAATTATATTCTTTTTATTCAGTGTATTAATGCTATAAACTGTTTATAGCCTCATTTATGTTGAGGCTCAGTTTGACTCAGGTTTGGCCAGTGGAGTCCTTTCAAGCTCACTCCCACGTTCTGTTTATATTCTCATCATCTTCCGTATTTTTAGGTGTAGAAAAATATTCCAGGTTTGTCTTGCACTTGAGCCCTGGAATCCACCTTTTCTCCGAGGAGACTTGTTACTTTTTAGAGGAGAATGTAATTAGAAACCAGTCACTAGGTATGCTTATTGCTTCTGGAGAGTTATTACTTTTGTGACTTCTCAGTAGAGAGCTAGGATATAATATACAAATACACACATGTATTCCTTTGTTTCAACAACTAATAGCTTTGTTTAATTTTAGAAAATGAGTGGATATTTATATTTCCACTTTGCAGAAAAATAAGATTTAGAACCATTTTCTTCATGCTGAAATAGCTTTATTCAGCAATCATAACTAAATCTATTTTTTTTTTAATAGACCATATTTTTTTAGAACAGTTTTAGATTTACAGAAAAACTAAGATTTGGGACGGTAGTACAGAATACCCTTTTCCCTATTATTAGGGAAAAATGTGTTCCATGCCCATTTTCCCTATTATTAACATCTTACATTACTGTAGTGCATGCTACAATTAATGAACTAATGTGGATACATCATTGCTAATTAAAATTAGTAGTTTATTCAGATTTCCTTAGCTTTACCTAGTGTTCTTTTTATGTTTTAGAGTCCCATCCAAAATGCCATATTACATTTTAGTTATCATGTCAATTTATGCTCCTCTTGATTTTGGTGGTTTCTCAAACTTTTCTTATTTATTTATTTTTATGATCTTGACAGTTTTGAGGTCAACTAGTCCAGTATTTCATAGGTGGCTCCTCTATTAGCACTTGTCTTTTTACCTTATGAATACACTTGGGTTGCATGTGTTTTTAGAGAATGAGCTCAGAGGTCCATTTTCATCATATCATATTAAGGGTACATACTAGCAATATAATTTTTCACTGTTGATGTTGACCTTGATTACCTTGCAGAAGAAGTTTCTCCATGGTAATGTTATCTTCCCACCCCTTGTATACCGTACTTGTTGAAAGAAGTCTCTACCCAAAGCCCACATTGCTTCTGCTTCTTGACAGTGGAATATCTACATAAATTATTTGGAATTGTTTTGTGAGAGGTATGTCTCTTTTCCTTTTACTCACTTATTTATATACGCATGGCCTCATGAATATTTATTTTGTGCTTTGGGTTATAATCCAACACTATTTTGTTGCTCAGTCTCGTTCACTGTGAGCACCAGCAGTTGGCCGCTCTGTCCCTTTGGCATAGCGTTATAAACGTGGTTTTTGTTTGTTTTTGAGCACTTATTTTCTGGCACCACCAATATTCAAAGCTCATTTTGTGTATTTTCTGCCCCGTCAGGCTCACTTTTCATAACGATATTTGTTAGTCCTTTTGAAACTATATTCTGTGTTGTTGTTTAGTCACTAAGTCGTGTCCCACTCTTTGTGACCCCATGGACTGTGTAGCCCACCAGCCTCCTCTATCCATGGGATTTCCCAGGCAAGAATACTGGAGTGGGTTGCCATTTCCTTCTCCAGGGGATCTTCCTGACCCAGGTACTGAACTTATATCTCCTGCATTGGCAGGCATATTCTTTAGGTTTAGGCAAATGAGTAGTATTTGGTGGGGAATGGAAGCCAGGTTTCTCACTCCTTTGGAAGGGAATTAGAAATGTGGAAAGGAGAAAGAAAGGAAGGTAACTTGTGGATTTGGATTGAAATTTAACATTTCAGTATAAATTCATGGTTTTAAATTTATAGATACTGCTTGTCTCAAAGTCTGTTTTGTCTAATATTAAGATGGCCACGCCAGCTTTCTGATGCCTACTGTTTGCCTAATATTTGTTTTTCTCTCTTTTCATTTTTAAACCCTTTTTGTCTTTGTATTCAAAGTGGACTTGTTTTTAGATAGAAATATTTAGGTCTTATCTTTTTAGTGGAAAATCTCTGCTTTTTAATTAGTCCATTTTTGTTTTATGTGACTACGGAATCCCTGTGCAGTCTTTATCCCGCTCCCACCCCCATTTCCTTGCAGCTCTCTCTTATCAGGTCCTACAAATTCCAGCCACTTCAGAAACTGGCACTTCCAGTCTCTGCCTCCTTCACTAGCTCAGTGAAATCCCTACCCCACACAGGCTACTTCTCCCTAATCTGCAGAAGGTAGAAAGTCTGGGTGATCATGGTATAACCTTGATACCTCTCTTGTGTATTTCCCTACTCATGAGATTGCAATACTACACTACTCATTGTTCAATTAAGAAAAAACACCCAAAAAACAGAGGTATCACATATATTATATATTTTTATTTATTATTGATTTCAGTTTCCTAATTTGTAGCCCCATTTGTTGTGAGAGCAAATTGAGTTCAGCTACTCTATTGTGCCTGGAAGGAGAGATACCCAAAGAATTCACTAAAGCACATCAATAAAAATACCATAGACTGTATTATAGTCAGTTATTCTGTAACTTGTGCTTTCTTTTTAAAAAACTTTTTCCAGCTTTCTTGAGGTATGATTCACAGACATTGTACATGTTTAAGGTATACAGGGTGGGTTTTTTTTGATATATATACGCATTGTAAAATGTTTTTCCCAATTAAGTTAATTGTGTAAGTTATGTTTTATAGATAAATTGCAAAAAAAATTTTTTTCTACTGCTGAATTACCTCAATATCCTCAGATAAAGTTTCCAGTCCTTTCAGATAACTAAAATTCTGACCAAAGACAGAAAAATAGAAAGATGTGTGGTGAGAAAGGAAATGGAAATTGTATAACACAGTGGCACTTTGTACTTTCCAAGTTCTTTCACGTTTCTCTGTAAGCACTCTGTTGGTTACAAGTGACAGAAACCTAACCCAAAGTGAATTAAGCATAAAGGAGAATTTATTGGATTGTATAACCAACATCCCAGGGTATCTGGCTTTGGTTATACTATCGGGAGTCTGTCCCTCTCCATTTCTCAGCTCTCACTTCTCTTGTTGGCTTTTTAGCTGACAGTTTGACACTAGCAGCTCCAGCCTTATATCCTGCCAACTTAGCAAACCCAGCCAAAGAGAGCTCCTCCTCAGCCAACAAATAGTTATTGAGAGCCTGATGCTTATGAAATAGGAGATGCATGCAGTGATCAACTAGATAATTAATGTTGTTGCCTTCAGAGAGCTTACATTCTGATCATATGAGAGAGAATAAATAAGTAAACAAACAAATCATTTGGGCTCTGGTCATTAATATGAAAAAATAATGCAAAGTAATGCGGTAGAGGGCTTCCGAGATGACTCAGTGGGTAAAGAATCTACCTGAATGCAGGATACGAAGGAGGCGTGGGTTCGATTCCTAGGTCAGGAAGATCCTCTGGGGGAGGATATGGCAACCTACTCCACTACTCTTGTCTAGAATCCCATGGACAGAGGAGCCTGGTGGGCTACAATCCATAGGGTCACAAAGAGTCAAACACAACTGAAGTGACTAAGCAAGTGAGTGAGCAAATGTGGTAGAACATAAATATGGTGTCTATTTTTGTGTCATTATCCCGGGATTCCTATCATCTTAAGGGGCATTTGACTTAAGACATGAACTATTATTAGAAAAGGCAACCAGGTGATCTAGAATATTGCATGGAGAAAGTAAAGTAGATGCACAGCTTCTAAAATGGAAATTGGCATAGCCTGTTCTAATTAAAGCGAAATGAATGTAAAGAAGTAGCAGATGATCAGATACACGAGATAGGCAGGAATTAGATTGCAGGGGCTTTATAGGTCATGGTAGGTGTTTGGATGTAGTCCTGGTTACAGTGAAATGAGGACAGCTAAGAAATATAATGTGACCTTTTAGAAAGATCATTCTGGAGGCTGTGTAGAAAATTTGCCAACCATGAACCAAGACTGAGAGTGTTAGTCTGGCCTGGATAACTTGCCCATCCCTAAATCAGTCGATGTGGCCAGGGTGATGCAGTGCTTTGTTTGGTCCATCTCAGGATATGCTAACTCCTGAGGTCATCTGAACTATATGAACTACAAGTAGGAAAAGGGTTACCTTCTCACACTGAGGTGTTATTTCCAGAAGAAAGGTGAATGGCTAATTACAAATAGCAAAACACCTGTCCACTCCATTATCCAATGTATCCAAAGCATAATTGCCATTATTGGAAAAGTCCTGGAGCCCTGCAGTGTTCTGGAACCGAGTACTCCCCACGTCAGACTTTCTCACCAGCTTCCAGGGTAGCATCTGAACACTGGGCAGGAGTCTGAACTCTGAGCAAGGTCATTTGGGTCCTAAAATAATATGCGAATGTAAAATATGTCATTAAAAATTATGTTGTCTGATATTTTGTTTTTGTAAAAGGTGGCCAAAGATCCCAGGAGAGGCCACATTTGGGGAAAAAACATGTTTGATACCATGTTCTAATACCATGAGTAGAGGCTGAAATCTTTATATTTCTTTTAACTCAAATAGTCTTTATAGGAAACTCGATAGGAAATTCGAGTGTGTCTTAGTCTCTAAGGATTCAGTTCCTGACTAACTTTAAGGAACTCAGATACAGTAAATCCCTAGTATCCTCTGGTATTCATCTGAGAATTCTTGAAGGAAAGAAACTGTGATACAGTGGTACTGCCAGTCAGGACACAAGATGTCCTCTATAAACAGCAACTCTCAAAGCCTAGAGGAAAAAAATGCTAATGCTTCACTCATCAGGGGAAAGGGGCAGGGGAAATAAAAGGAGATTCCATCAATTTCAGGTCATTGGATCTCATCTCATCATTTCAGTTCCCAGGAAGGTGATTGAGGATTTAATTAAGTTTGGATAGTCGAATAAGTATAACCAGAAAGTTTCACTTGCAGAATTTCCATACAGCATTTGGATTTGTATAACAGAACCTGTCTTAAGGGAAAACCTGCTTCCTGGCTGGGAACTTTTATAAAATTGGTCATAAAAATGTATATAAGAATGTTTGGTTTCTTTTATGTGGTCTCCGCTGCTGCGGATAAAGTCAGAGCTTAGATATTTCTCAACACTTTTTGTTTCTTAATAAACAAAGTGTTGGGGATGCCAGTGATCTAGGTTGTTACATTTGCTAAAGCTCCTTGTCTGTTACAAGTTTGCATTATCTAATGGTCAAAACAGGTAGTCATCAATTATCTGCAAACATTTATTGAGTACAGATCCATGCAAAGCCTTGTGTGAGATACAAAGGCAGAAAGAAATCTGCTCCCAATCTTTAAGAAATCTAAATCATTTGGAAGCAAATATTTTTCTTGATTCTCTTCTCCCTTCAATAGCTATGTGAAGAGGGTAGGAGTTACAGGTGTTTCTAAGTACACTAAAATGGCATAAAACCACATATTTCATGGGGTGGGGGGAAGTGCATAACAAACTAGAATTACTGACAAGAGGACTTTCCAGTATGTCCAACATACCAATGCACATTATAACTAAACCTAATATAATAGTAATACCATAAATACTACCCTTCATTTTCTCCAAGAATTCATTTTATTCTTTCATTTATTTAATAAATATTTACATTATGTTCCTTAAAAAAAATCTGGTGACAAAACAGTGCATGTACTGCATCCTGAGAAGAGAGAGTAGCATGGGTATTGGCAGTTATGTGGGTGTCATTGAGAAGCTGGGATATGATTTAGGTCTTAAAGAAATGAATAACCTGAAAATAGAAAAAGGCTGAGTAACTGGTGCTGTGTCATCTTTGCTTTTTCTCCTGTTTCTACCTGCTCCTCCAGGGTTATCACTTTTATTGCTACCATTTCAAATACTCTTTATATGTTCTTATGATGTCCTACTTTATATTCCTATATTCCGGCCCTCTCTCTGGAGCAGATTCACATTCTCCTTCCCAGTGTACATTACTACCATAAAAATTTTAATGGAACAGCCATTATGGAAAACAGTTTGGAGGTTCTTCAAAAAATTAAAACTAGAACCATTGCATGATCTAGCAATCCCTCTTCTGGGTATGTATCCAAAGGAAATTAAATCAGTACTTCAAAGAGACATCTGGGCTCACATGTTCATTGCAGCATTATTCACAAGAATCAAAGTAGGGAAACAACCTAAGTGTCCATTCATGCATAAATGAATAAAGAAATTGTGGTAAATATTTTTAAAAAGGAGATTTTGCCCTTTGCAGCAATGTAGATGAAACTGGAAGACATTATGCTAAATGAAATACGCCAGAAACATAAAGGAAATATGTATATAATCTCGTTTGTATGTGAAATCTAAAAATGTCATTTATATGTGGAATCACAGAATCAGGGAGTTGAATGGTGGTTACCAGGGGTGAGGAGGCAGGAGAGATGGGAGATGTGAATTAAAGAGTACAAAGTTGCAGTTGCACAAGATGAGTAAATTCTGGAGATCTAATGTACAGCATGGTGACTCTTGTTAATAATATTATATCATATATTGGAAATTTGCTAAGAGAATAGATCTCAGGTGCTCTCACCACACATACACACACACACACAACTGTGTACAGAGATTTAATTCACTTGACTGTACTAACCTTTCACTATATATATGAAAACATTCATGTTATATACCTGAAATATAAACAATTTTTACTTTAAAAGAGAAAAGAAAAAAATGACCCAATGTGTCTTTTCTCTTAGACTTGCATTTCCTTCTGTATTGCATATCTTAGCGGATGGTACTACCAGTCATTACCAAGCTACCAACCTCACAACCTCATTCTAGGTTCTGATTCTTCCTATACTTCCTTAACTCAGGCTTCCTAGGTGGCACTAGTGGTAAAGAACCCACCTACAAATTCAGGAGACACAGAGATGCAAGTTCAATCCCTGGGTTAGGAAGATACCCTGGATCAGGGCATGGCAACCCACTCCAGTATTCTTGTCTGGAGAATTCCATGGACAGAGGAGCCTGGCAGGCTACAGTCCACAGACTAGCAAAGAGTCAGACAAGACTAACGTGACTTAGCATGTATGCACTTCCTTAACTCATCACCTTCCAAATTTAGCTGTTTGACTTCCATTTGTTTCCAACACTGTCCTTTGCATTTGGTATTTACTTGTTGCTGCTGCTAAGTCACTTCAGTCGTGTCCGACTCTGTGCGACCCCAGAGACGGCAGCCCACCGGGCTCCCCTGTCCCTGGGATTATCCAGGCAAGAATACTGGAGTGGGTTGCCATTTCCTTCTCCAGTGCATGAAAGTGAACAGTGAAAGTGAAGTCGCTGAGTCGTTTCTGACTCTTAGCGACCCCATGGACTGCAGCCTACCAGGCTCCTCCGTCCATGGGATTCTCCAGGCAAGAGTACTGGAGTGGGGTACCATTGCCTTCTCTGGGTATTTACTTGTATTGACACACTAATCATGTAGTGTTACATATATGTATTAACATGTGTGTGTGAGTTCTGGGTAGCCTATGGCTTCTTAATCTTTGATTACATTCTCAGTGACTAATGAAGACTCTTGAGAGTCCCTTGGACTGCAAGGAGATCAAGCCAGTCAATCCTAAAGGAAATCAGTCCTGAATATTCATTGGAAGAACTGATGCTGAAGCTGAAGTTCCAATACTTTGGCCACTTGATGCAAAGATGACTCATTGGAAAAGACCCTGATGCTGGGAAAGATTGAAGGTGGGAGGAGAAGAGGACGGCAGAGGATGAGATGGCTGGATGGCATCACCAACTGGTTGGACATGAATTTGAGCAAGCTCCAGGAGTTGGTGATGGACGGGAAGGGAGGCCTGGCATGCTGCAATCCATGTGGTTGCAAAGAGTCTGACACAACTGAGCGACTGAACTGAACTGAATGCCATATCCAGAGACCTAACGTACATGGGATGTATGCAAGGAATTGTATGTCAAAGGAATGTTTGTCAAAGGAATTGTGTTAGATGTCTATTGTCTAATCAGTTATCTAACAATTCACCCAACACCCATTTATGAAAGACTTGCTTTGTTATTCGAACTGTGCTTACTTGATACTGAGGAGACAAAGATGAAGAGACACACCGTCCTTGCTCTCTGGTGGCTCACAGAGGACAAGGAAGAACAAACATGTAAATAAGTGATATTGAAAAATTAAGATAGACCCAATAATCTTAACCATCTATCGTTTTTAGTCTCAACATATATGTATATGTGTGTTATCTTGTTTGATAGTGATGTTGCAGATTTTGCAATGATATTCTCTCTCTCTGGAATATTATTTCAATGCATAATTAGTTAAAATTTGGTAAGATCTCAAGTTGAATTATCACTAGCAAAGTACTTGGGAGACTAAAAACATTTCCTCTTTAAGGAGTGTGTTCCTAAGAAGAATATGATCCTTGCTAGGAAAACAAAAACATCATGGGATCCTATAATTAAATCTAATCCTAATAGAAATACAAATTCACCTCATGGCTACCCAGGCTTGAGCATAAATCAAGATACAGTGAACTTAAGGATTGTAGCCAAAAACTAGTGATAAAACAATGAGAGTACTGATTATTCCAGGTAGACTGAAAAACTGACTTAAGAAAATTAATTAAACACCCCAAAAAGGCCAAGAAAAAAAAAAAGCAGACCTTAGAGTTTTCCCCTGAAATCATCTTATCTCAACCACTTTTTTGTAAGCTTATGTTGAAAAGGCTCTTTCAGGAAAGTGCTAATGTTTACCCCAAAAGTTTCACTTGTTGTCTGACTGCCTCCAGATTCACTTTGAAGATTTTTCTGAGGTCAAGTAAGGTTCTAGTAGCTCTTTTGAAGTACGAAAAAGGAAGGATGTTCTTTAGGTTGAACCAGCTTGCAGGTTATTATTATTACCACTGAAAAATTGAAAAGGTTCACGATGAACTTTCAAAATGGAATTAGTCTGCACAACCACAAAAACCAAATGTAATTTATGTTCAGAAAGGGAGAAATGCTATCCAATTTTTTTCAAAGACAGGTTATAGCACAAAGTAGGCAAGGTACATTAAATTAGGAGTTAGCACAGTATTTTATTTTAGCACACCATTAAAGTGATTAAAAACCTCTTTTCTCCAAGCCCTACTACACTCAGTCTCAGTAGACATTCCCACTTTCTTCATCCTAAAAGTTGAAGCCATCAAGTTTAATCTACTTTAACAGCCCTACCTCCCTTCCCATAACTTATCTATATCCACTCCCATCTTCTGATCCTCTTCCTTCATTTCAGACCCTGTGGGAAGGGAGCAAGCACTACATTGGGCACTTCTTTGGCTGTTCAAATAGAGTCCGAAAAAGCAATGGCATAAACAACTTAGGGCTTTCTTTCCCCTCATATTACCAAGATTTGAAAGAGACATTCTAGGTCTGGTACAGAAACCCTGTAGTGGCACCAGTGGCCAAGGCCCCTTTGATCTTTCTGTTCTTCCTTGCTTTGCACTTGACTCCCTTCCAAAGAGATGCCTCTTGATCAAAGAGTGGTCACAGCCATCATGTCCACATGCCTGAGAGTAGGAAAGAATAAAGGGGTGGAATATCAAAAGGACATCTTACAGCTTAGGTAGTCATCTTTTGAAGGATAGTCCCTAGACCCAACAATTTCTTCTTATCTCATTGATCACCATTCTGTCATAAGGGCAGTAGTATCTCCAAGGAAAGACAAGAGACAATTTTTCTGAAACTTGGCACATTGCTTCCTCCAAAAAACCAGGATTCTGTTAGAAAGGGGAAAGATGAATAAACACCTCAGTCACTACTATGGTATCTTAAATCATTTCTTCTACAAAGTTAACCCTTTTGAAATGTTACAAAAGCATAGTGAGGCAAAGGAGCTGAAACTTGGGAATCAGACAGATGTTCAGTTCTCAGTTCATTGCTAATTAGCTCTTGGATCTTGTTCAAGTTATTTAACATTCCCAAGCCTTAGTCGATCTATAAAGTGGAGATAAGATTACCTATTGGGAACACCTGTTTGGGGAACTAAGTATAAAGAACTGCTATAGTGCCTGGAACACAGTAAGTCATCTGTCATTTATAAATATATGTTGTTGTTCAGTCTCTCGGTCGAGTCCAGTTTTTTGTGACCCCACAGACTGCAGCACACCAGGTTTTCCTGTCCTTCACTGTCTCTCAGAGTTTGCTCAAACTCATGTCCATTGAGTCAGTGATGCTATCCAACCATCTCATCCTCTGTTGCCCCCTTCTCCTCCTGCCCTCAATCTTTCCAAGCATCAGGGTCTTTTCCAGTAAGTCGGCTCTTTGCATTAGGTGGCCAAAATAATGGAGCTTCAGCATCAGTCCTTCAAATGAATGTTCAGGGTTGATTTCCTTTAGGATTGACTGGTTTGATCTCCTTGCTGTCCAAGGGACTCTCAAGACATTTAGATACCATGAAACAATGCTTTGATTTTCTTTGAAACATCTATATCATCTTATTGCCCGGTAGGCACCTTTTCCACTGCTGTTAACCAAGTAAGTATTTATACCCCCGGTTTTGCTCTTGGCTTCCTGACACCCTTCCTTCTATGTTTCTCATTCATTATCTTGGTTTCAATTACACTCAAATCCTGATGATTCTCAGCTTACTCACATCCCAGCTTCTGACTCACCCCTTGGGTATTCCCAAAGTATCTGTATGGGTTAAAGAATAATCCCCCCAAAGAAATGCCCACAGAAACTCCAAATGTGACCTTACTTGGAAATAGGGTCTTTCCAGAGGTAGTTATGGTAAGACTCTTAAGATCAGATCATCCTGGATGAGAGTGGGTGCTAAATTCAATAGCAGATGTCCTTGCAATAAACAGAAACGAAGAAGACACACACAGATGTGGAAGAGAAAGCCATGTGAAGACATAGGCACAGATTGGAGTTACCTACCTCCAAGCCTAGAAACACCAAAAATTATTGGCAGCCACCAGAAGCTAGGAAAGAGACATAGAACAAATTCTCCCCAAGAGCCTCCCAAAACAATTAACCCTGACACCACCTTGATTTTGAATTTGCCCAACTATGAGAATAGAAATTTCTCTTGCTTTAAGCTCCGTGATTTTTAGTAATTCATTGTGACATCCCTAGGAAACTATTCCAGTGTCTCACGCTGAACTCATTGACCTCTCTGGAGGTTTCTTTGCCCGTATTTTCTAACTTGCAGCACCACTATTCATGTAGACAACTCAGCTTGTTTTCCTTAACATCACCCCTACCATCTCCCTCATCATCCAGTCAATTACCAAACCTCATATCAGACCATTTCTAGTATCTGGCCTTCTTTCTCCAAATTCATCAGCCACTTTTTTGGTTTTGAGCTACTGATGTCTCTTATGTGGGGTTATACAAGCCTCCCAGTGTGTCCTCCTGCGTCTTAGACTATGCCACTGAAAGAGATCTGGCCAAAGCACATAACTCATCATGAGCCTGACTTACTCTAAACTGTGAGGGCACTCAGTGCCCTGAAAGTGAAGCCCAAGAACCGAGCTGGTGATGACTCTACTCATTCCCTCTTGTCCATGTGCCTTCGTCCACACTGTCCCCACTGGTGCTGCGTCTCTCTGCTCACCACTGTGTAACTTCCTTGCCAACTGATGCCATTTATTACCCAGTACATCCCATGTATGCACCCCTCTCAGAAGCCTTCTTGATCCCTGTTTCAAGTAGATACCTTCCTCTGAGCTCCTATAATACCCTGGATGTTTACCGTGAGCTGTGGAGTTTACATATTGTATAAAGTGTAAGCAGATTCTTAATGGTAAGAAATAAAGAATCTAACTCCCCTGCTAGTTTGATCTCCTTGAAGGTAAGAGCTCTTCTCCTTCACCTCTCCAGAAACCTGCACAGTACCAGGTAGATACCTTTGTCTTCAATCATTGTTGAATGACTGAAGAGCTTAAAGATTTCTCCTGTGAAACTACCAATTCCCTTCACATTGTTTTACCGCCATTGGTAATCATGTTCAGTTAGTAATTTTGAAATGATCTTAAATCCTTTTTCTTGTTGGCTGTTGCAGTCAATTCACCCAAGTCCCTCATTTCCTCTTTAGTCACACAGGGTCTCTACAGAGACCTAAGGGGCAGTGGTGTACAGGCTCCAGAGTCAGTGGAGTATGTGCATGCTCAGTCGTGTCTGACTCTTTGCGACCCCATGGATTGGAGCCCACCAGGAGCCTCTGTCAATGGAATTTTCCAGGCAAGAATACTGCAGTGGGTTGCCGTCTCCTACTGCAGGGAATCTTCCCGACCCAGGGATCGAATCTGTGTCTCTTACATTGGCAGGCGGATTCTTTATCACTAGTGCCACCTGGGAAGCCCCAGAGTCAGTGGGGTTGGGGTCAAATCCTGGCTTTACCACTTTCTAATTCTGTAACCCTGGTCATGCTCCCTGAGCTTCATCTGTGTATTTGTAGAACAGAAATGATCAGAGCACCTACATCATAGGATCACTGCCCTTTACTGATCACTAAAAAACACATGCGTGAGATAAAGATGGAGAATGTATCAGATGAACTGAGAACCACACCACTCTCCTGGCTTCAGTTCTCTTAAGTTCAACAAGTCTGTCACAGAGACATGGACCTTGAGCTAAACGTTAGATTTTACTAGTTATTGTTTCTCCAGCGGTGCCTAGGTGACTACTACACCTGACATCTCTTCTTGCATATGGTCTGCAAACCTTGTTGAGGTCAGAGCCCTTTTTTCTCCCCCCAGAATGATTTAAGTAGACTCTGAGGTACTCTACTTCCGTTTCCTCTGTTCCCTTCTTATCCTCAACAAGATTCCTGTCCCAAAGTGTCATTTCGATCATAATACCTCTCTTCATGGAAGGGAACAAAATCTTCTGGTTCTCCATCAAAGGCAACTCCAGTGTTGTCTTGTAGGCTTCAAGGTCCTCACCCAAATGGTTTTCCTACCACACTCCCCTCCCCTGCTTGTTCCTTTTACCTTCTAGCCAAGCAGACTTACCTATGGTCCACTTCAAACAGCATGCCTGATGGTGGCCTCAAGGCCACTATACATTTTCAATTAGGATAAGATTCTGGGAAAATATTAACGTGCTTTTCTCCTTTGCCTCTTCAGGTTCATGGGCCTTTCCCTAGTGGGGCTGAGGCATCCATCCACCAGGAAGAAATCACACTGTTACCATTGGGAGGAACTGAGAAGGAACAAGGTAATGCTGAACGTCTGTTTTTTTTAAATATTTATTTATTTTGCTGTGCCAGATTTTAGTTGATGAATGTGGGGTCTTTGATCTTCATTGCAGCATGTGGGATCTCCAGTGGCAGCATTCAAGCCCTAACTTATGGCATGTGGGATCTAGTTCCCCGACCAGGGATCAAACCCGGGCCCCCTAAATTGGCAGCACAGAGTCTCAGCCATGGGACCACCAGGGAAGTCTCCTGAACTTCTGACACTTCAGATAGTACTATCAGGAGGGAGAAAACTTGTGACTAGGTTTTCTGAGAAATACGGAATTTTCAAAATTCCTCTAGTTCTATTCTTTTAATAAGAAAAACAAAGCCCAAAAGCTGTGTGAAGTGTCTTCTGTGATGGCCAAGCCATGAGGTTGCTACTCTGTCTGGAAAGAACGTATAACAGTGAAAGAGGGAAAAGCCCATCTTTTTTGGCTCTCCTGGCTCCTGAGAGATGAATGGTAGCTGAAGCTAAAGCAATCCATTGAGGCTCTACAGTTAAGACATGGGTGGAAAGGAGGGTGTCTGATAAATCGAGGCATATACTGCCCTGGTTCCCGGCTCCAGTTCTCTGAATCATTTAAGCAACTCCATCACATAGATAAAGCTTAGAGGTTTTGTCTTTTCAATTTCATTCTCTTCCTTCTTGTAAAGCTGTAAGATACGTCAGGGCAAAGAAACATGTCCCACGTCCCATAGTTCGGTCTCTGATTTATTGGTGCCACAGAATGGGAAGTTCTTTCCAATAGCCACGCAAATCATCATTGAATTACCAGGTCAAGGCTTGAGCCGAAAACACATCAGTAAAACCTAAAGGAAAAAGATGCAAGGTTCTTATTTATACCTTCAGGCTAACAAATGTCTGTTGCCTTCCAAAGAACTGTGGTCATGATCAGGTGCTAGTGAGGAAAGACCACAGATTGGTTTAAATCTTACTGAAAAGCTATTTAACTTGTTGCATTTAAGAGCCTCAAGATTGACCAAGAATCGAAATAACTGTTTATGCTAAAAGTTGCTGCAATGATTATGGAGACTGTGGCCAGACAGATTCAGTAATAAATAATTTATAAAAAAGCAAAATGGGAAAAATGTATTTTGAGTGAATTGATTTTTTATTTGCTGAGTGTGAACTGTAGGCCAGGAATTGTGCTCAGGGTAAGCTCATAGAGGTAAATGATGTTTGGTGCCCTCACATAGCTAATATTTATGGAACACCACCCTAAATACTTCATGGGGATGAATTTGTTAATACTAAGAACAACTTCATATGAACTATTATTATTGCTTTTGCCAGATGTTGAAGGTCATATAGTTGGTAATAAGTGAAGCTGGAATATGAACCAAGGCAACTGGCTTTGAAGTTTATGGTCTTAACCAATATGCTTTATAGTATGTACTATGGTTTTATGGCTACATGCAGAGGGTTGGCGTCAGAGAGAACTGAGAAACCACCAGAAGAAAATTTAGGAGGATATTTTTTATATGTTGGAATAGGGCAGGATTTCCTAAGCATGGGCCAAACCCCAAAGCCATGAAAGAAAATACTGGCATATATGGCTATATGACACATAAAAACCTTTGTATATTAAAAGAAGCCATATACGAGCCTAATGTGTAATGACCTACCTGGAGAAAAATATTTTCTATATACTTAACATACAAGAGGTTAATGATATTTATAGGAATTCTATAAATCAATGAGAAAAAAATTCATCAACTAAAGAGTGAAAAGGTAAATTCAGTTCAGTTCAGTCACTCAGTCATGTCCAACTCTTTGCGACCCCATGAACCGCAACATGCCAGGCCTCCCTGTCCATCACCAACTCCCAGAGTTTACCCAAACTCATGTCTGTTGAGTCAGTGATGCCATCCAACCATCTCATCTTCTGTCGTCCCCTTCTCCTCCTGCCCTCAATCTTTCCCAGCATCAGGGTCTTTTCCAGTGAGTCAGCTCTTCGCATCAGGTGGCCAAAGTATTGGAGTTTCAGCTTCAACATCAGTCCTTCCAATGAATGCTCAGGACTGATCTCCTTTAGGATGGACTGGTTGGATCTCCTTGAAGTCCAAGGGACTCTCAAAAATCTTATCCAACACCACAATTCAAAAGCATCAATTTTCAGCTCTCAGCTTTCTTTATAGTCCAACTCTCAAGAGGTAAATTAAGAAAAGGCAAATATTTAAATACAATGACCAGTAAGCAATATTAAAAAATGCTTAGTATCACTGGTAATCAAAGCAATGCAAATTAAAGTTTTGAGATACCTCCAACTGTGTAATTGAAAGTATCCAAAAGTTTGATAGGAAATAAAAGACATATCCTTGTTTGAATCAGAGATTGCAAAGACCTCCATCAAAATCTCAGAAATGAGGCAGATGGCAGATTGCAGTGATTTTCATACTTACTGAAAGAGCCATGTTCCTTTTTCTCTTTCCTTCTCACTCAATTGATATTTCTTCATTAATAAAGCTCATAATAAATCAAATCAGAAAGCTGAAACAAAACACGAAATCAAAATACCTTCAGAATGCTTACTCCATTCTGTCTATTGTGACTTGCTTCCTCCGCACGGTACATCTTCACAGAGAGAGCATTTGTTACCACAGGCTGTTTTCTGTTTGATCTTTATTTTTTGTTTTGATTTATTTCTATTCACAAGTCATTTGCTATTCCAGAGACCTAAGTTAATCAGGAGGTTCTGAAAATCTGATGAGGTGTGAGGAGAATGTGAGATTGGCACTTGTTCGTGTTATTCTGAATAACAAAATCTCTTGAGTTTTTGTAAGGAAGATAAGAATGTACTTTAGGTAGAGGCCTCAGACCCATTTTCTCTAGGAAGCAGAGAAAACCAGGAAAGAGAAAAAGTTGGGCACAGCAGAGAACTTTGAGAACTGCTAGCAACAGATAAGTAATCACTATGTGATAAACACCATGCATTTCACAGAGCAGCTCTTTACCGAGATTCACTTTCTGCTGACTCATTCAGATCTACCTAGTGGTAGAACTTCAAAAATAAAAAATGAAGAGAATTAAGGCATGATCCCATTATCCTCCCGGGAGAACTGCTGACTTCACTGGCATCAGTCCTCTAAAGACTTATGTAAATTTTCAATTGGGTAGCTAGAATTCTTTTTTTTTTTTTTCTTGTGTTTTTACCGAGATGCTCTCTGGATAACTTCCATCTTCTAACATTTTCTGGATGCACACCCTCAAGAAGGATCAAAAAGGTTTTTATTCAGTTTGGCTTTCTTCAGAACTTAAAGAAAAATAACCCTTTGTAAGATACATTAACTCTTTCCCAAAGGTATCACCGGGCAGTGGTAATAACACAAAAAGGCTCTTAAGAATAGGGTTAGAAAGTGCTAGGCTGAACCTTGATAGATGGGGTATTTAACATTAGTTCTGCCCTTGAGTTGCTGAAATGCCATGGGAAAATCAGCTTACTGCTGCTAACCTCATATTTTTCATCAGTAAAGAAAGGAGGTCATTCTTGATGACCTTTGTGATCGCTTTCTGAAGGCTGAGGAAATGAGCTCTAAAAAGTATCCAAACTCTCTGAAATATGAATCTCATAACTTCAATTAGATGTGCTTTTAATTGTGCTTTTATATAGCATCAATGGCTTTTTCTGTGAAACTTGACATTACCAAATTTTATCCAAAGCATTTTCTCTGTTCCAAGTTTTTTTTTCTTGTCTTTGACATTATTTCTAATTAGTTTGAGCCTGCTTATAAAGTCAACAATTTTGTATGCCAGAAAGATGATTTTCTGGCCTCAAATATTTGTGTTACAAGGGGCAGAATATGCTTGGTTATGCTGCAGAAACAAGTTAACTCAATAAAATCATAGTTTATTCACAGTCTGGTGCGAGTCCTGTAACTCCAGGGCAGGTTTCTGCCCCGGGAATGACTTAGTGTTCTTGGATCCTCCCACCCTGTGGCTCTTCTGTCTCAACATAGGTCCTCCAGTTATTGCCACAGGGCGAGAGAGGATGCGAAAGTCATTCACTGACTCTGGCTGTTAAATGCTTTGGGCCAGAAGTCACATACATCACTTCTGCTTATAGCTACTGGCCATATCTAGTTACACAATGCTGCTGAACTGCAAAAGGGCTGAGAAATGTGGGTCTGAGGGCAGAGAGAGTCAATGAATGATATATCTTACATTTCTTCCATACCCTTCTTTTTTTTAATTTTATTTATTTTTGGATGCTCTGAGTCTTTGTTGCTGTGTGAGGGCTTCCTCTAGTTGCAGCAAGCAGGGGCTGCTTCTTGTTGTAGTGCATGGGGTTCTCATTGTGGTGGTTTCTCTTATTGTGGAACATGGGCTCTAGGCACTTGGGCTTCAGTAGTTGTGACAAATGGGCTTAGTTGCTCCTTATCTTGTGGAATCTTCCCGGACCAGGGATTGAATCCATGTCCCCTGCACTGACAGGTGGATTCTGAACCAATGGACCACCAAGGAGGTCCCCCTTCTTCTTTTTTATCCACCATCACCTCAAGCTTGTCATCCATCAATCCGTTCATTGTTCTCATCTTCCTTAAACACAAGGTACTTACTAGATACCTTAGGTACCATTTAAAAAAATGGTATAGAATGAACCTATTTGCAGGTCAGGAATAGAGATGCAGACATAGAGAAGAGATAGGTGGACACAGAGGAAAGGGGAGGGTGGGATGAATTGGGAGTTTAGGATTGACATGTATTCACTACAATGTGTAAAATGGATGGCTAGTGGGCAGCTGCTGTATAGCACAGGGAGCTCAGCTCGTTCTCTGTAATGACTCTGATGGATGGGATGGGAGGGAGGGGACGTATGTATACATGTAGCTGATTTACTTTGTTGCACAGTAGAAACTAACACAGCATTGTAAAGCAACTAGACTCCAATAAAGAAAATAAAGATGAGTAGAATCCATTCCCTTCATTCAGACAAAGTAAGAAATCTACCATGAACTACATAGATATGATCTCATTTACTCTTCCCATTTAACGCTAGTAAGGCATCAATATTTTTTTCATCTTTACAGATAAGAAGCTACTTAAGAGATTAAGTAAACTGCCCCAAATCACATGGTGAATATGTGGCTAGTCTGTAATTCCTGCTCCCGTCTGTGTGAAGCCTGTGGCTTTGCCTTTTCCATCATAACCCCTGACTTGTCAGTCTTCGGTTAATTAACACGACAGACTGGCTTGACTTGGAGGTTAGATGAATCGATTGCTCTTGTTTTTCTCACAAAGGGACACAGTGGAGTGGGAGATAGGTCACTGAAGTCGTCAAGAAGTCAAAATGCCCAGAGTTTCAAACTTACTTTGTTTACTTGGGCAAATTATTTAACTTCTCTAAGTTCTATTTTCTTCACCTATAAAATAGATTATTCAGATAATTAAATGGAAAAATAATCTGATTTGAAGTGCTTGACACACGCCTAGTGCTCAGTTGGTGTCATCGTCAGCATCACTAGTGTCACCACCTTTTTAATTATTGCTGTTATTGTAATTCAAACTCTTGCCTAAGGTGCAGGGCTAAGGGTCCTCTGCGTGTGATTCTGTTAATCTCAGTTGTGACACAGTTTCTTATGGACTTTTTTTCTTGGAGCCAAGACTCAGCTTGCTGTTGCACGGGGCATTGTTAATTTATTTCAGGTCTTTAAGTTCAGGTAAAGGGTCCCTATTGGTCTTTAAAGATTTTAAAAAGTTAGAATTCATCTTATCTTATCTGGTACCTCATGCTAGCTTTTATTTATTTTCTGTTAATTTTTAATTCACTCTTAAATCTTTATTCTTTTACGTAGGTAAACAAAACACACTAATATAAGAAGGCATATGGAAATCTTGACTCACAACATGAGAGGGCTGGGGTCTTTTTACCCCAATAGCTTCACAAAGATTGAGGAACTTGAAACTTTTTCAGGGACATGCTCTTGACCTCATCCTTACCAAATGCCCGATCTCTGACTCACTTTCTGACCACTTCCTCTGGTACTTCCAACACCCTTGTACCAAGATTCTAACTGCCATTTTCAGATCTTAATGAAATCTCTAATCTTGGCCATCACCGCATGTTCCTATAACCTTTTCATATTTCCACAGCTCTCCTTCCTAGCTTCAATTGTTCATTATTACCATCACATCCTTGCAAATACTTTAACTTCTTGGCAGCTCTTTCCTCTCTTCCTATGTTGTGCTCACTTGGCGAAGTCTCAAGTCTAATTAAATCAAACTATCCACCTATTTTTGCTTGTACTAAGTAACATTTGCAGAGAAAAAAACGAATTTGCTGATGACTGCTTTCATCTGAAACTCATGGTTCCAAATGACATGGGGTACTCAAGACTGCTGTTCAGGTTTACATCACTTCCCTAGCTTTTCTCATTTCCAAGACGGCTATGTGATGGCTTCTTTTCTCACCTCAAATCCTTTGACCTCTTCTTGCCAACATCAAACTCTCAGCTACTGTCTTTACATCATAGAAAAACAGAGGAGCTGCTAGAGAGAAACAGTGTCTTTTTCCTACTGCAGCAGCTACAGTGCCACTCGCTTCTGTTCCTATGACCTCTGCCTTCCCTTTTTTTAACTCTGAAAGAAATGCCTTCACTCCCATCAAAAGCCAAACCCGCCACTTGTGCGCCAGGTCCCGTTTCCTATAGATTCTGCAAGGATGATATATCTGAAATTTTATACTTTCCCTTTGCATTCTCAATTTATTCCTGTCTCCTGAATGATTCCCATCAGCATACACACCTATTGTAATTTCACCTATATCTGCTTTTGTATGTCCTCCTGAGAATTACACCTTTTGTTAGCAGTTTTCTTTGATTCTTCCATGTGTGCGTTTCCCATGTAGCATTTGGAAAATGTACACATGGAGGAATCAAGGAAAATTGCCAACAAGATGTCTAATAATTCTCAGGAGGGCATCCAAAAGTAAATATTGTTGTTCACTCGCTCAGTCGTGTCTGACTCTTCGCGACCCCCATGGACTGCAGCATGCCAGGCTTCCCTGTCCTTCACTCTCTCCTGGAGTTTGCTCAAGCTCATGTCCATTGAGTTGGTAATGCCCTCCAACCATCTCATCCTCTGTCAAGGATGAGAAAGCCTCTTATTCTCTGTATTAAATCCCTTTTCTTTAAATACCTAGAATGATTATTGCTCTCCTATCCAAATCCTGACTGTGATACGTATGTCGATCTTTATTGTCTTAAAACTTCACTCTGTCTGGCCTTTCTCTTAGAATGTTTTTTTCCTCTATCTTTACATAATGCAGCTGATTAAAAGTCATTTGGCTTGCAGCTTAAGTAGCACTCCTTTGTGCAGCCCATTCACCATCATGTTATCTTAATTTGTGATATACTGTTTATGACTATATATTTTTTCTTGTTTATTTGCTCACCAGAAGATAAGTGATCTCATTATCTATGCATTCCCTGTATCTAGGACAGTGTTGGACACCCAGATGGTGTCCAATAAATATCTGTGGAATAAATAAATGAAAACTGACCATCGTATAGCTATCTTCCTAGGAATATCAGTGATTGAAATTTTAGGTTCCTCAATTTTATTTATTTATTTATTTTTAATTGAAGCATAATTGCTTTATAGTATTGTGTTGGTTTCTACCAAATGTCAACATGAATCAGCCATTAAGGGAAAATCTATTAAGGGCAAAATGCTATTTTAGGTCCTGTGAGAGATACAAAGTTGAATTAGAGCTCAGTCCTGCCTTTGAGGAACCAGCAGAGGAAATAAGGAGCGTGATGCATATGTGGCCATTGTGTAACATAGAATGTGGTGTCATTATGCACATGTTAAATCTACAGGAATTCAGAAGCAGATATTCTGCTTCCATTTGGGAAAACAGAGAAGGTAATCTGAAGGAGTTAATGTTTGAATTGTGCCGGGAAAGATAGTTAGGACTTATGCATGCAAAAATGGGTGGGGAGAACATTCTTGAGCAGCCATTATCAGTGGCTCAAAGTGGAGGTGAAGCACATTCAGAATATAGGGAATTTGGGATCCTTTCTCTTGGCTGGAAAGTAGGGTGTGAAAAGTGGAGGAGTCTAAGATGAAGGACTACACTCAGAAAACAAAACATCTCAAATAAATCCCCCAACAGGCAGGGGATCTACCGTTTTTCATTGAAAAACCTTTTATTCAGATACACATGCAGACTTTAAATTAACTTAAGGTGGGTATTAAGTTTGCAGTTAGAGCTCATTTATGCTAAAAGCCTTGAGGCTATAGGAATTCTGTTTATTTGTTAGGAGCCACACCATGTTTTGCATTCTAAATGCTCTGGTTCTAATTCCATGTTGTGAGTCTCTGCTCCCTCTGAATGTGAAACAGGCTGCATGCAAATGCATTTGTTCATAATGAGCTTTTAACATTTCCCCCCTTCTCTGAGAATGAAATTAGTGTATATTCTGCTTTAGTCACGTCAGTAATCCTGGAGATAGCAGAAGATGATTAAAACTTACTCTAAATCATTATCAGCCCATTGAAAGATATTCTCCTCTTGAACTTATGCTTTCCTCTAAAACAACTCAGCAGTTGAATTGGAAAGTGTCTGAGGGTGAAGTTCAAAGAACATATAAATTTTCCTTGATGTTCTTTAACATCTAATAATAAAGTGATTGTTGCTGTATCTTGGCTTTATTAGTTTCTTAGACATTCTCTTCTTAGTCACCACCAATAATCATCCTTCAAATGTGCATTTTCCTGCCTCGTTGTGCTAAACAGACTGCCTTCAGCAGTTGTGTTACAGTATCAGTTAAAACAGTGATTCCAAGTTGGCTATTTGTTTAGAGTGATAGAGGTAGAATAGATCAGTGTATTTTGTTTCCTGTAGGCTTTTATGCCACTAGATATGAGTACTTATATGCATGTAGACAAAATTCACAGCTAGGACTCACAGGTTTTAAGTTAATCACTAAAGGTCAAGTACTCACTTTAAAAAAAAAACACTTAAAATACAGTATCACTGGGAATGATGATGGAGAAGGCAATGGCACCCCACTCCAGCACTCTTGCCTGGAAAATCCCACGGAAGGAGGAGCCTGGTAGGCTGCATTCCATGGGGTCGCTAAGAGTCGGACACGACTAAGCGACTTCACTTTCACTTTTCACTTTCATGCATTGGAGAAGGAAATGGCAACCCACTCCAGTGTTCTTGCCTGGAGAATCCCAGGGACAGGGAAGCCTGGTGAGCTGCCGTCTATGGGATCGCACAGAGTCGGACACGACTGAAGCGACTTAGCAGCAGCAGCAGCAGGGAGTGATGATACCAGTAAAAAAAAAAATACAGGTTCTGCCTTTTTTTCAGTGCAGAAAATAGGACAGTTAATTATATATTCAAATACGTGTACATGTTCTCATTTAAAGATGCAAATATCATACCAACCAATGCAGGTGGAAGAGGAGGATCAAGACAAGTTGGCTATTTGCATGTGAAATGCTGAGTTTCCTAAGTCCAGGGAAGAATTCCAGGGAGTCATCAATACCATGGAATTCTAGTTTCCTCCTTGAAAGCAATGAAACATGATTCATGGTCTGAAAATGACCTTTTAGAGACATTCCATTCATCACTCTTCCTCTTAGGCTGTAGTGTAGATAGGCTGTGTCTTTGATGATCTCCACTGTTCAGAAACTGTAAGAAGTTTTGATTCTTACAAAACATCAGCAATAATAGGCAAATTGGGCTCTGTGAAAGGGAGTCTATTAAAGTCATTTATCATAGACAAAGCCCGTTTCTGATGAATCCTAGCAGGAGGAAACTAAAAAGATCATCAAAGTGAAGGCTGCTGGTCGGACCACTTTTCTAAAAAAATTTAAATTAATTGCCAACATAATATCATATCCAACTGGGTTTTAATCCCTATAATAATACTTTCTATTTTTTTGTCGTTGTTGAGGAAATAGATTCTCAGAGAATTCAAGAGTTTCATTCCAAGTCACACATCTCATTGATAACTACAAAGAGTTTATTAAGATGGAAAAATTTAGTATGTTTTATTCCATCATGTTAATACCCAAATTCACATATCTTCTATTTGAATTACATAGCTATGAGTTTGAATATTTGTAAACTAGCAATAGGTTAGAGTTAGGGAAAGTTGACTGCTTTTCCAGTAGCTGTCACTTGACATATTATTTCCCAAAGGAAAACAGAAAACCAATTATCCTTTTCAAATTTACCATGGGTCACATTTTAAAAATATTTATTAGAGAAACATGCTGGGAGATATATAAAATGCCTAAACCAAGTCAGCACAGCAAAGAGATAAACACAGATAACAGAGTAAATACCTACTTATTCAATCTCAATTGTTTCAGCATTTAGGAAAACTAGGACAAGACTTAGCTTATAAGTGGAAAATAACATCTTAAAAATTTCCAGCTGCTAGGTTCTGTGAATACGTTATCTCATTCACACAACAATCTCTCAAGGAGAGTACTTTGTCATCATTTCTCCAGAAGAGGAATCTGAGGCTTCAGAGAGTTTAAGGAACATCCCAGATTCCACCCAACCAGGCAGGGGCAAAGTTGGAATTGGAACCAGGTGAGATTCCAAAGTATGTCTGATTTCCAGGACACAATGTCCATCTCTCCACGCTATTTTCTTCCTTCCTTCCTTCCTTCTTCCCTTCCTCCTCCCTCCATCCCTTCCCTCCCTCCCCTGACCGCATATGGGATCTTAGTTCCCCAACCAGGGATTGAACAGTGGAAGCATGGATTCTTAACCACTGGACCACCAGGGAAGTACCCCCATACTATTTTCTCAGACACAAATTTTATGTAGTTGAAAAGTGTAAATAAGTTTGTAGAAGGAGTATTTTTTTTAAACAGTGAAACAAAGCGTGGGTCACATTGTTAAAGTGCCCCCGAGAAAACATGTCCTATGTTACTTGGAAGTTAATCTAATTTTAAGCAGTCCTTTTTTACCCCTAAAAACCAGTTCCCTTAGGACTTTCATTAGGCACAGTTTTCTTAGTCTGAATTAATTTTGTGCTGGGAAGTAACAAAAGGACATTTCTTTGGTGCTGAATAGTCCTTAATTCAAACTCTTTCAGAATATTCAGGGAGCCTTATTCAAATTTATACAAAATTTTGATTCTTTTCTCCCTCAAATATTGAAGTGATCATCACACACACACACATTTGTTTCTAAACACACACACACTCACACACACATGTTTCTGAATTTCCAGAAACATGTCCAAGTCACTCACAAAAACATGTAAACGTGACCCATTTCTTTATAGTCAACAACACATCTCCTTTCCCGGAGGGCTGCTGAAAATCTTTTCTTTGAAACTCCTTTGACTGAGAGCTAAATCTCCCTAGACAGGCTGAGGAGGATTAGAGTATATATTCCTTTGGGTAACAGCCTTTCAGAGTCAAAGAACGATAAGAGGATTTTCAAATAAGGTTCTGATGAAGAAGGCATCCAGAATGAGTGGTCTAGGGACACATAACATCTAACCTCCGAGTCTCTCAACCCCAGTCAAATCACAGAGGGGCTTCTCTTGCAGAGAGCTGCATCCTTTCTCCAAGCCTGCTGACTAAACTCTGTGCCCCTCTCACAATAGATGTGAATGGTGAATTTCCCCTTTTGGAGACGGAAAAAGAGTAAGAGAGCTTTTCTTTTCCCATGAGGCAGCATCTCTGTTTATAAACGGTAATGAAATTGACACTGGTAAACTGATTATGCTAAGCACGCTGAGTACAGAGCACCACTGAAGACTGTTTCCTTTGCCTGCTCTTTGGGGTTTAAATAGAAACTTGTGATTCTGGGGATCAGAAGCTCAAGTCCCAATCAGTGAATAATTTATTAACCTTTAATAAGTTGCTGATCTCTTTGTACCTCAGTCTGAATGATAAAGTAATAGCCTTCTTAGTAAATTGTTTTGAGATCTCTTGTCGAAAGGATAAATATGTAGTAATTATGAAGCCTTTTTAGCAACATTCTGACAAGGGATTCCAAGGTAAACCTCAATGGACAGGGACTGTTTATTTTTATAAAGCTGGAAATAAACTACTTTGAAATAGTGAAGGATGAAGCATAGTTGGAGTGATTTGTTGTTGTTCAGTCACTAAGTCATGACCAACTCTTTGTGACCCCATGGACTGCAGCACACCAGGCTTCCCTGTCCTTTGCTATCTCCCAGAGTTTTCTTAAATTCATGTCCATTGAATTGGTGATCCCATCCAACCACCTCATCCTCTGTCTCCTGCTTCTCCTCCTGCCTTCAATCTTTCCCAGCATCAGGGAATTGGAGTGATATTCCCTCATAAAAAATGATATAGAGTCATTGAAAGCAGAACGTAGAAGAAAAACAATAGGTATTGGGCACTGACCACAGGCTAGCTGCTGCAGTTAAAGGTAGATAATACACCATCCCTGACCTCAGGGGGCTCACAGTCTCGAAGGACTGATAGGCACTCAAGCAAGTAGGTACAACAAGGTCATATACACACCCAGCACCAACACCGAGGACAGTCACCAAGTAGTACAGCATATCAGCTGGGTTTTCATGTCCAAAACCAAGAATTTTCAAACTGTAAGGGATCCTAGAAATATTTAATACAACCCTTAATTATCTGAAGGAAGACCATTCAGTTCAGTTCAGTTCAGTTGCTCAGTTGTCTCCGACTCTTTGCGACCCCATGAATCGCAGCACGCCAGGCCTCCCTGTCCATCACCAACTCCCGGAGTTTACCCAAACCCATCTCCATCGAGTTGGTGATGCCATCCAACCATCTCATCCTCTGTCGTCCCCTTCTCCTCCTGCCCCCAATCCTTCCCAGCATCAGGGTCTTTTCCAGTGAGTCAGCTCTTCACATGAGGTGGCCGAAGTATTGGAGTTTCAGCTTCAACATCAGTCCTTCCAATGAACACCCAGGACTGATCTCCTTTAGGATGGACTGGTTATATCTTCTTGCAGTCCAAGGGACTCTCAAGAGTCTTCTCCAACACCACAGTTCAAAAGCATCAATTCTTCGGCACTCAGCTTTCTTCACCGTCCGACTCTCACATCCATACGTAACTACTGGAAAAACCATAGCCTTGACTAGACGGACTTTGGTGGCAAAGTAATGTCTCTGCTTTTAAATATGCTATCTAGGTTGGTCATAACCTTCCTTCCAAGGAGTAAGCGTCTTTTAATTTCATTGCTGCAATACCATCAGCAGTGATTTTGGAGCCCCAAAAAATAAAGTCAGCCACTGTTTCCACTATTTCCCCATCTATTTCCCAGGAAGTGATGGGACCAGATGCCATGATCTTAGTTTTCTGAACGTTGAACTTTAAGCCAACTTTTTCACTCTCCTCTTTCACTCTCATCAAGAGGCTCTTTAGGTCTTCTTCGCTTTCTGCCATAAAGGTGGTGTTATCTGCATTATCTGAGGTTATTGATATTTCTCCCGGCAGTCTTGATTCCAGCTTGTGTTTCTTCCAGCCCAGCATTTCTCATGATGTACTCTGCGTATAAGTTAAATAAGCAAGGTGACAATATGCAGCCTTTACGTACTCCTTTTCCTATTTGGAACCAGTCTGTTGTTCCATGTCCAGTTCTAACTGTTGCTTCCTGACCTGCATACAGGTTTCTCAAGAGACAGGTCAGATAGTCTGGTATTCCCATCTCTTTCAGAATTTTCCACAGTTTATTGTGATCCACAAAGTCAAAGGCTTTGGCCATTCAAACCTGAGAAATTAAGGGGCTTGAAAAAAATAGAGAAACACATCTTCAGACTTCCAGTCTAGTTCTTTCTTTGTTACACAGATTGAAACCAAGTCAATTAGTCAGGTCTATGAAAAAAAATACTGTCTGAACTTCCCTGATGGCTCAGACAGTAAAGAATCCGCCTGCAATGCAGGAGACCTGGGTTTGATCCCTGGGTTGGGAAGATCCCATGGGGGAGGGCATGGTAACCCACTCCAGTATTCTTGCCTGCAGAATTCCAGGGGCAGAGGAGCCTGCAGGCTACAGTCCAGGGGATTGCAAGAGTCAGACACGACTGAGTACACATGAAAAAAATACAGTATACAGATTGAAATATACTGATATTTATATATCATAATATGTGTGTATTATGAATATATATTTTAAAGGGCTATGTAAAGTGGAACATTCATATCAAATTATTTATAGCATATATGATATATTACATAATATACTGTGCCTTACATTAAAAGATATTAGTTTTACTTGCAATATTATAAGTAACATGATAAACTTACTTATAATGCATTCTATTATATATTATACATAGGTGTTATCATTAAAAGGAATAGATATGCAACAAAAATGTTGCTTGGCAATAAAGAGAGAAGTTACTAGGCGATAGCCTGGAGTTTTTCCCATTTTTTTCCCATTATTGAAGCCCGAGAAGACACCCCGTCTTTCTGTTTAAATCAGGTACTTCCTCCTAACTGCCAGGATAAATGACAGTTCCTCTGTAACCTCTCTTGATGACCTTAAATCACTTCTGGCTGTCAGCAGTCTGTCCCCATCCCACACCACTAGATGGTGAATGCCTGATGAGACCCTTAATTGAGAAGCAGTCCACACACTCACTGAGAACCTGACCTTTAGAACAGGCAGATGCATAGGTGGGGGTCCACTCTGCTATATTCCAGATACAAGAGTTAAGAGCAGTTTCCCTCACGTCTCTAGACCTCTTTATTTCTTCATCTATAAAATGATAAGAATTGTACCTACTACATTGGGTCTCTGCAGGATTCTAGTGTACAGGGGAACCAAGCACTCAGCAATTTTATAGTCTTTGTTTTTTCGCACACTCTGACTGCTCAATAAATATTTGTTGGGCCAAATCAAATTTTATGTTTTCCTTCAAATATTTTTTATATGTCTCTCTCTTCAGTCTTGGTGTTATTCCTTTAATTTTGTCACGCAGAAACAGTCAGATAGATCATTAAAAAAAGCTATTTTAAATTATTTATACTCACCTTTGCATCCTCCATGAAAATAAACAGCCAGCTGCATCAGACTTTGCCAACAGCGTTCTCTTTCTTGTCAACACAGAGCAACAAAGGCAAGCTCTGGAAGTTCGCAAAAGCAGTTTTGTGGATTTTTATTTCTGGTGGCTCATCTGCAGAGATGAGAGACACAAACATCAAATGGTAACATGAACCCCCTAAATAAGGAAGAAACAAACTGTGGAGCTTCTGAGTCTTTCTCAGTGCAGAAACGCATCGAGTAAAGGAATGATGAGGTGCAAGAATGCCAAAATGAAAAAAATCCCTTGGAAATTGCCAGATAACAATTGGAAAAAATGGTTGTGGGCTGCTTTAGCCTGAATTCTCTAACTGCCCTCATTCTGCTCTTGATTCTTCACTAGAGACTGCCTTCCCTCTCAGCTCTGTTTTTCACCTCTCTGGATCATTATAAGGCTAATTCCTGTCATAGCCACTCTCAGATTTTGGGTTGGCCAAAAAGTTTGTTTGGGTTTTTCTGTACTATCTTCTGGAAAAACCCGAACTTTTTGGCTAGTCCACTGTGTCACAGTTCCATCCACCATCTCAGCTTCTTCATCTCTTAGAATTACTGTCTGAGCAAATGAGCCTGTCCTAGCTATGCCTCTATTCCCAAGCCACCCCACTCCCCCCGCGCCACAAGAGTATACCACTGTCATCTCACCTTCTGCTCAAGCCTCCTGTCTGTCTCTTTCTGTTGTTTAGTCACTAAGCTGTGTCCAACTCTTTTGCGACCCCATGGTCTGTAGCATGCCAGGCTCCTCTGTCCACGGAATTCTCCAGGCAAGAATACTGGAGTGGGTGGCCATTTCCTTCTCCAGGGGATCTTCCTGACCCAGGGATTGAACCTGCATAACCTGCATTGGCAAGCTGATTCTTTACCACTGACCCACCAGGGAAGCCCGCCTATCTCTTGCTACTCCTGCCTATTACCACCTGTTCTCCACTCAGCTGCCAATGCAATGATATTTAAATTATATAGAGTCTCCCTATTATTTCTGTTTTATTTATTTTTTAGACTTTTTATTTTGTATTGGGGTACAGCTGATTAACAATGCTGTGATAGTTTCAGATGAACAGCAAAGGGACTCAGCCATACTTATGAAAGTGAAAGTCGCTCAGTCGTGTCCAACTCTTTGCAACCCCATGGACTATAGCCTTCCAGGCTCCTCCGTCCATGGGATTCTCCGGGCAAGAATACTGGAGTGGGTTGCCATTTCCTTCTCCGGGGTATCTTCCCAACCCAGGGATCGAACCCTGGTCTTCTGCATTGCAGGCAGATTCTTTACCAGCTGAGCCACAAGGGAAGCAGCCATACTTATACATGTATCCATTCTCCCCCAAACTCCTCTTTTGTCCAGGCTGCCACATAACATTGTACAGAAGTCCATGTGCTATATAGTTGGTCTTTGTTGTTTGTCCATTTTAAATATAGCAGTGTGTACTTGTCCCTCCCAAGCTCCCTAACTCTCACTTCCCCTTGTCTTTTCCCCCAGCAACCATAAGTTCATTCTGTAAGTCTATGAGTCTCTTTCTGTTTTGTAAGTTCATTTCTGTCATTTCTTTTTAGATTCCACATATAAAGGATGTCATATGATATTTCTCCTTCTCTGTTTGATTTACTTCACTCAGTATGATGGTCTCTAGGTCCATCCATGTTGCTGCAAATGGCATTATTTCATTCTTTTTAATGTTCAAGTAGTATTCCATTAGATATATGTACCGCATCTTCTTTATCCATTTTTCTGTTGATGGACATTTAGGTTGCTTCTGTGTCTTGGCCATTGTAAACAGTGCTGCAATGAATATTCAGGTACATGTATCCTTTCAGATTATGTTTTTCTCCAGATATATGCGCAGGAGTGGGATTGCAGGGTCATATAGTAACTCTGTTTTTAGTTTTTTAAGTAACCTCCATACTGTTCTCTATAGTGAGTGTTCCAGTTTACATTCCCACCAACAGTGTAGGAGGGTTCCCACATCCTCTCCAGCGTTTATTGTTTGTGGAGTTTTTGATGATAGCCACTCTAGCTGATGTGAGGTGATAGCTTATTGTAGCTTTTATTTGCATTTCTTTAATAATTAGCAATATTGAACATCTTTTCTTGTGCCTCTTGGCCATCTGTATATCTTCTTTGGAGAAATGTCTATTTAGGTCTTCTGCTCAGTTTTTTGATTGGGTTGTTCATTTTGATGCTGTTGTGTGTCATATACTGTTTGTACATTTTGGAGACTTATCCCTTGTCGGTCACATCATTTGCAAATATTTTCTCCCAGCCTGATAGTTGCCTTTTCATTTTGTTTATTGTTTCCTTTGCTGTGCAAAAGCTTTTGAGTTCAAGTAGGTCCCAATTGTTTTTATTTCCATTATTCTGGGAGATGGATGAAAAAAGATATTTCTGTGTTTTATGTCAGAGAATGTTTTGCTTGTGCTTTCCTTTATGAGTTTTATAGTGTCCAGTCTCACATTTAGGTCTTTAATCCATCCTGAGCTTAGTTTTGTGCATGATGTCAAAGAATGATCTAATATCATTTTTAAATATTATTTTGAAAATAGAAGCAAAGGGCTCAGATGGTAAAGAATCTGTCTTCTATGCAGGAGACTCAGGTTTGATTCCTGGGGTGGGAAGACCCTGGAGAGCAAAATGGCAGCCCACTCCAGTATTCTTGCCTGGGAAATCCTGTGGACAGAGGAGTCCGGCAGGCTACAGTACATGGGGTCGCAAAGAGTCAGACATGACTGAGCGACTAACACACAGATATACAAACTTGTTACCCTGGCCTCCAAAGCCCTACATAATCAGGTCCCCTTCTGTTTGACCTCAACTCTTGTTGATTTTTTCCCCTATTGTTTCCAGAAGTTTCTCAAATGCACTAAGATCTTGAGCCCAGGGCTTTTGGTCTCCTGGCTTTTTGCATGGCTCACATCTTTGATAATTCAATTAGAGCATAAGGAGGGGTTTTGGTTAGAGTGTTCAAAGGAGCACCCTAAACTAAACGCCTTTCTTGGTGTCTCATTACCCTCACCTGAGTTTATTTTCTCATTATCATTTGTTTTCTGAAATGAATTAATAAATTATGTGTTAACATTGTCTGGCCTGCACTAGCCCGTAAATGCTCTGAAGTGTTAGCACTGGGGCCTACCTAGAACAATGCCTGGCACATAGTAGGTGCTCTAAAAATATTTTTTGAATGAAGTACATGAAATATTTGTAGTGTTTTGTAAAGTTTTAATATTCGTAAAGCTACAAATATTGAAATATTTGTAAAATGCTTAGTAGATTTTGGGCATATGCAATAGAAACAGTTCTTTAAAAAGTAGGCAATTTGAAATATAAGATCAGAGAAAATCCTACCAGGATGGGATGACCTCAAATATCAGGCAAGGCAAAAATCTCCAGATGTCAGTAAGTGGAAAAGAGGCCACTGGTGATTTCTTTGTTTATATTCATTCCTATGTGAACTGGATTCCACACAGGCTGTACTAAATTCTACCAGACAAATGTTTTTGTATCTTAGATGTTGATCGGGGGATAAATCTGATAATAGTTTGCTCAGCTGCGTCTGGCATGTACTGAGATAGCTCCTGGGCCAGGCCTGACTCTGATGCTGCTAGTAGAAAACCAGACGCTCAGATCATCTTCAAGGCCAAAGAAAGTTCGATCTGGCACCCAGATCTTCTTGTTTTATGTAGACACTTCACAGATTTAACAGCGAAGGCATTTGGCGACAATGCACAAAGGCTCAGAAAATCAATTTCTATCACCAAAAGATGAAAGAGTACGTTTTTACCAACTGTGAGCCTGCGAACGACATTTCCTCTCCTGCCACCACCTTTGAAAGCTTGTTCGCCCTGTTACGCAGGCAGAGGCTATTATTTCAATTTGCATCTCTGGAAGACAAGCCTGACCTAGATTTCCTTCTAGTGTAGTGTCCGTGTGAGGCTGTGATTCTTGTGGCTGCTCCCTTAAGCCCCTGTAGAGAATTAGCTACTCCTCAGCCTGAGACAGAGTAAAAAGAACAGGTAGGGAAGAAAAAAAGAAATGTGGCCTTGCCTCATGCTACCTCTGGAAACGACATGTATTTGTTTCTTTGACAAAAAAAAAAAAAAAGGTCTCCCACGTCCTTGGCAGAGGGCGCCAGGTAGACTTTCATGTACGTGTTGGAAGTTGTCTGCAGTCCAAGACCCAAGGACTGCAGTTCAGCGTGTGCGAGATCAAACACAGGTGCAGCTGAGCTGCTGCTGTGCGGTTCAGCCAGTCACCCTGGAGAGAGAGCCAAGCGAAAGATTGGTGGGGGGAAGCTTTTCATATTTAAAAGACATTGAAGTACTACTGCCTGGAGATCTGAAGTATTTAAGGGACCTCTTGGAAAATGCCTTTTCATAAAATGTTGGGGATAAGATGCCGAATAAGAATCATTCCTTCAGAGAAGCTCTGTTTTCACCTCCACCACAGCCCTTGCGGAATCGGGGGTAAAAATAAACCCAGCTAAAATGTGAGATCCCACAGCTTCGTAAGGAGAGCTGGAAACTTCATTCCAGTGACATAATTGCTTGGGTCGCATGTACTTTTTGTTCATGAAGTACTTATTCACTGCCTGCTATGTGCCCATAGGTGGTGGGAAGCAAAAACTGGATTTCCCTCATGGAGTCTACAGTCTAATTTCAAAACAGTGAAGGTGCCTTTGCCTTCTTGCTCCAGCTGTGGAGGGTGATGGAATGCCATAGGAATCCTTGCCTGTTATGTTAGTGCCTAGTTACATCTAAAGGAATGGCATCTTAGTTCTGTTTCTCCCTGCTTCTATTATCATTCCTCTGCATCAGCTTCTTCCCTAGCATTTGCAGATGTTAAATTCAAATACTTCCCTCAGGAGCCTTTCCTCCTTGATCCAGTGTACTCCCAGAGCCCTTGGGTGTCCTTCAAGACATGGGGGAAAAGAACATGGATATTGGCATCAGATGGAGTCAGGTTCAGATCTTGGGAGTCTTCAGAGGCTTACCACTTACATGCTATGGGACTGTAAGTAATTAAATTTGAATCAATGCGCTATTCTTCTAGTGTATAAATTTTAGCTGCACTTGAATCTTGTTCCCCTGTATACCAGAATTATTTTTTTCAACCAACTTTTATTGTGTCCTTACTTTACCCAGGCACTGGAAATACAAAGCTAAGTGAGATGCTTCTGACTCTGAGAAAGATCATTATGTTCCAGTGTGGTTAGTGGAACTGACACCGACAGGAATTCACAATTTACAGTGTGGCATGTGTACCTGTATGCTCCGTTGCTTCAGTCATATCTGACTCTTTGTGACCCCTTGGACTGTAGCCTGCCAGGCTCCTCTGTCCATGGGATTCTCCAGGCAAGGATAGTGGAGTGGGTTGCCATGCCCTCCAGAGGCTCTTCCCGACCCAGGGACTGAGCCTACATCTGTTATGTCTCCTGAATTGGCAGGCGGGTTCTTTACCACTAACGCCACCTGGGAAGCCTGTGGCATGTAGGGGAGCATAGCCAATTCTGTCATTATAAGGGGTCAGTGGAAAGGACTAGGGCTGGGGAGAAGCAAGATCAGGAATGACTATAAGAGTTTATCTTACGGACAAAATGGAGAAGGATGCTCAAAGCAGAAGGAACAAAGGTAGACTGAGACGTTAGAGGTTGGACAGCCTTAAGTATTTGGAAAGGAACGAATATTTGAGTTTGGATAATGCATTGACTCTTACTCTGTGTTTTGCAGGATTTTACCTTAGTCACTATGTTTATAATCATACATATACCAACAGGTCTGAAATTGTTAACTCATTTACTTATTCAGCAGTTATCTTTGAGTATCTGCTATGTGTTAGGCAATGAAAAAACTTTGGTCCCATTCAGTTCAGTTCAGTTTAGTTGCTCAGTCGTGTCTGACTCTTTGCACCCCCATGTTCTTCAGCACGCCATGCTTCCCTGTCCATCACCAACTCCCAGAACTTGCTCAAACTCATGTCCATTGAGTCAGTGATGCCATCCAACCATCTCATCCTCTGCCGTCCCCTTCTCCTCCTGCCTTCAATGTTTCCCAGCATCAGGGTCTTTTCCAATGAGTCAGTTCTTTGCATCAGGTGACCAAAGTATTGGTCCCATATGTATAGTCAAATCTCACAATTATAGTCCAATACTTAAATGAGTAATAATCATAAAAATAATTTTTCAAAGTTTTACACAAAGTTTATGTGATTCTGTTTTACAGGTCAAAATCAACCTAGCACTTTCCAGTACACATCAATTCTAGCACAATAAATATACTTTGAGACAGCCCTGTGCTCATGTATGTACTGAGCGAAGAGTGAACTCAATAGGTACCTTCTCCAGAGGGTTTCACAGAAGACCAATAAAATAATTATCAAGTGTTTTTATAAGATGTAGAGTGTTCAGTAATAGCAAAAATCCTCTTACAAATAACAAAGCCCCTTCGGAAGTGAATATTTCTAATCAGATTGTGGTATCTTTTCAAACAAGACACCTCAAGGCCATAAGTCAAATATATATGCTTTCCAGTCTCCCAGTGTATACAAAATTTCTGCAAATAAAGACCCAAGATATTTGGGTCTCACTTAGAAATAAACAACCAAGGTATCACTCTCCTGGGCCTGCAATTTTGAGATGTTAATAGCTTCTCAGATTGTCTCCACCTGGCATTGGGGAGATGATGACATATGACAAACTGTGTGCATGCTGGAGAGATAGAAATATCACCAAGGCAATGGTTATCATGACCTGACTTGGTTATTTACACTGGTAAGTTGTAGCCATCCTCCCACCCTTCCTAACTGCCTACCCCAACCATATGTACCAGATAGACCTCATTTCCTGCTATGAGCATCTCTGTTGAACCAGATCACTAGCTGCTGTTTATGCCTAATAAGAATCTATATGGAAGACTCGCAGTGATGAATGTTTCTTTGTAGCTATCAGGGGTACAGAGCAGAAGATCCCTGCCTTCTGGACCTCAAGTTTTAAGAGGGATGTGAGTTGGTCTGAGAGTTATTTAATAAACACTGAGTGGAACTAGGAAGTA
Source organism: Giraffa tippelskirchi (assembly GCF_054371585.1). Lineage (NCBI taxonomy): Eukaryota > Metazoa > Chordata > Mammalia > Artiodactyla > Giraffidae > Giraffa > Giraffa tippelskirchi. The sequence goes on along the minus strand of NC_137280.1, from coordinate 31,847,805 downwards.
GCCATGACCCTCAGCTATGACCCAGGGCCAGAAATGAATTTTGTCTTTGTAAGGTAAACAGCCTCTCTCATCTATCTTGCACCCAACCCGTCATGAGGTTAGTTGTAAAGAAGGAAGGATCAAAGACATGCACTGTTTAACCCCACAGTAACCAGTCAATTCTCGTTAGCAAATTAAGTCTTGGTGAAATCACCAAGTGTGCTCCATATATAGCCATTTCCCCTTAATTTATTCACTTAATTATTCATCCTCAACACTCGTTTATCACTTACTATGTGTTAAGCACTATACTAGTTTCTGAAGATGCAGTGAAGGAGTCTTCACATTTAAAAGATCAAACTTTAGTATGAAAGGAAGATATGTAAATGTACAACTGTAATACAAGAGGATCAGTATGATAGTTTGTTTCAGCAGACATCAATTTGGGCATCTACTGTGTGCCAAACATATGTCAGACAATGTGGATAAACTCAGTTTAGTAGAAAATGCATAAGGAAAGAAAGACATATTATAATAGAGTATTGCAAGTCCATGAAATGTATCTCAATGATAGTGAGTATATTTAGAGATGACTCAAGAAGACTTACTAAGTGAAGTAACACCTGTTTCTGTTGTGAGATGCATAGGGATTCCTTCCTGGACTGTTGAGGGAGGGGTTCAGCATGTGAACAGCATAGGTTCTGGAAATCATTGCATCTTTCACCGTAGTGATGAAAGTAGAGGGAACCACTAAACCTTGCTTACGAAGGATGAAACATCCTGAATTCTCTTCTGCAGATGAAGGTAAGGTAAGGTATTTAAAATGAGGAGAGATGTAATTGTAATTATATTTTAGAATAATTTTTTCTGATAAAAGGGTAGAAGTTGGACTGCAGAGACTATCCCTTCTCTCTGCCCACATTAATTGATCCAGAGGTCATTGTGGGTACTTGATGAAAATAAGAATCATTTCTGGGATGGTTTTATTCTGAAGCTAAGAGAGGTATCCTCTCTATCTTCTTGCTTTGCTAAGTTGGGTCAACAGAGTTTGGTTCCACAATGTCTTCGGCTATATAGAACAAGCCCATCTGCAGTAAAAGAGAAGTAATACCAAGAGAATGTCAGGGATAAGAGAAATAGGGGTGGAGAAAAAAGAGAGAAAGCTAGCTGAAATCATTCTCATCTGCGGATGCTATTGAGTCTCAAGATTGCTCCACCTCTGTCCCTAAATTCCTTTCTGTTTAAATGATTCAAGTTATGTGTCTGTCACTTGCAGCTAAGGGTCCTGACTCATCTAGAAAGGTTAGACTTGATTGATGTGTAGAAATTTAGCAGCCAACTGAGAATATAAAAGGCAGTCCGGGCAGGAGAGCCAGCATTTGTGAAAGGACAGTGCCTGTGATTTTATATGGCGAGAACATAGTGCTGTGAAGGGAGGGGAGGGGCAGGTGGTGAAGCTGAAGAGCTGCAGAGTCGTGCAGGGATCAGGACACCTGTGACCTTGCAGGTCTTACAAAGAGCTGGGACTTTATTCTGTCAATCAACACTTCTCAAACTTTTTTGGCCAAAGACCCATTTTTATTTCTTAAATTTTTATTCCATCACTGACCAATCAAATATATTTGTGAAACACAGTAAAATGGATAATAAGGAAAAAAAAGAAAGACACAAAATACTAGCCAAATCTTTAAATATGAGATTCAACTGACATAAAATCACTCTTTCCACTAACTATACTTGTTCTCAATTTCTGAACTGACCTTGATGCAGACTGCAAATGAGCACCTTATCACACTGAGTAAAGTAATTTAGACAGAGAAGGATAGATACCATATGATATGGTTTATATGTGGAATATTTTTTTAAAAGGCTACAGATTAACTTATCTACAAAATAGAAATAGAGTTACAACTGTAGAAAACAAATTTACAGTCACTGGGAGGTAAACGGGAGGAGGCATGAATTAGGAGATTGGGATTGACATACACACACTGTTATATACAAAATAGATAACTAATAAGGACCTACTGTATAGCACAGTGACCCTACCCAATACACTGTATTGACCTATATGAGAAAAGAATCTAAAGAAGAGTAGATATATGTATATGTATAATTGATTCACTTTACTGTACAGCAGAAACAAACACAACATTGTAAATCAACTATAACTCAATAAAATTTTTTTAAAAAGGAAATTAACAGCTTGCAGTCCAACTCTAGTTCATGGAGCACACTTCAGTTACACGAGTGGAGATGATGGGAGCCATTGAGATGGTTCAAGCAGAAGTGCCGAAACATAAGTTGAGCTTTTTAGAATGACTGTATCCAGAGTATTGATTAACAGAGATGTCTTCAGAGGTACATTACCAGCTCTGCTGATAATGTATATGATATATCCCATCCAAGATTATGATATATCCCATCCAAGATTTTCTCAGGACCTTTTCTATGAACTCACAGAAGGCATCACGATAAAAGACTGATGACACAAGCTGTTAGATCTTGCAAGATTTTGAATGGCTGAGTTAGAATTTGATCTTTTCAATGGTTACAGGTACCCAAGCTCTAGTGGAACGAGCTGACTTGTGAAGTTGCCACTTGATTCTTGGCAATGGCAGTAGAAAGAGAAGTAAGAGATGGAAAGGAGGAGTGAGTGTGTATGTGTGTGGGGGGGTTGTGCAGGCGCAGATGTGTACACGTGTGTGTGTGTACAGGCACATGTTTGCTGGATCTAGAGGATGGACTCCTAGTGAAAACAAATGTGTTCTCTTCTCAGTTCTGCTTTTAATCAGCCTGACTAGGAAGCCATTTAGTCACATGTGTGGGGGAGAAAGAAGGATGCGCGCCATGTAAGTCTTTCAGGCCTGATCTAAGTGGGTGTGTCTTTCTTTCAGGGCTGAGAAATATGGGCAGTAGGTTTGCATCCCTAGTATCTGGTTACTTGAAACGAATGCTTCCACATGCGGGAACCAGTACCTCAAAATGGCCACTCTGCGTTCTTAGTCACTCAGTCACGTCTGACTCTTTGTGACCCACTGGAGCTCCCCCGGCTCCTCTGTCCATGGGATTTTTCAGTCAAGAATACTGAAGTGGGTTGCCATTTCCTTCTCCAAGTTGCTCAGTACAGTACAGTTTCATAAAAGTTACTATTTATTCTATGGCATATATTCTATGTTGAAAATATTGTCTGAAGGGCAAATAAATACCCCAAGCCCCAGAGGTTGAAACACAAATCTTCTTGGAGTGAATTTTGAAGAGTTATTTTCAAAACTCTGCAGGTAACGGGAAGAGTTTTTCACATGAGGTTATCACATAACATCCGTCTTGTACAGAACTCGTAATTCAGTGAAAGTGATCCCTCGGCCTGACTCCTCCTCCTCCCCCCGCAAATGCTGACTGATTTTCTCAACCACAAGCCGTCAGAGATATTTTTGGAGTCATCTTTGAGGATGATCTTGATTGAGTTAATCAATCAATTTCCCACAGTGTTGATAGTCTGACTTCCCACTAAAGGCGTTAGCAGGAAGGTACATAATTAGACTCCCGGCACACAGGTAAACTACACTATTGCACTAGAATACACAATCTGCTTCTCAGAATTTTTAAGTTAGTGGAGTGTCTGGAACGATTTTCAGGTCATTTAAAGTTAAATATACAAAACATTAGTAATAATCACCACCTACTTTTTATGGGTGTTTACTGTGAGCTACACAATATGCTAAATATCTGAATGTATTAGATTTATTATCTGATTAAATTCTAACAGTAACTCTGTTAAGGAATATTTCACTCTCGACTCCTTTCTACAGATAGGGAAATTCAAATATACAAAGATTCAAATATTCAAAGGAAAATTCAAATATTCAAAGATTAGGGAACTTACTCAAGGTGAAAACACCACAATATAAATAGAAATGCATTGTAAATTATGAAACTTCTAAGTCATTAGAGGAGGGAAATAAGTGGATAAAGAAAATGAAACAGTCTAATAGAAGGCAAAAAAGAGAGAAAAAAAAAGTTTCTTTAAAAAAGCCCAAAATGTGATTTGAGAAATAAACTTGTATTGATCAGTGACAATTATGAATGCATATAGAGAGATATATATTCTTTTAGAGACACAGTTAAATATAATGACCCCCAAATATCGAAATAAACTATTTTTAAATATAAAAATATAAACTATTTTATAAATATAAAATACTAACCTAAATAAAGGTGATATGACTCTATTATTAGAATATTGCTTTAAGGCTAAAATCAGTGTTAGGGATAAAGAAAATTATTATGCAATAGTGAAAGAAATAGTCCAGTATAAATATATATGAGGTGCACAAAAGATAAGATTGAAACATGGAAGGTAAGAAAAATTAAAATAATAGTGAAGAAAATTTCCACAACTGAAATATATCAGTTTTTATTTTAAAAGGGTCATCAAGTGTCTGACACAATGCACATAACAGACCCACACCACGGTGCTTTATAGAGAAATTTCAGAACACTGGGGACAAAGAGAACATCCTATAAATTTCTAGAAGGACATAAAAAGTCACAGTTAAAAGATTTTATCAAAAGAAAGGCTGGTAACTAGAAGGTGATAGACAGGTACCTTCAAAAATCTAAAGGCAAATTATTTTCAACTTCAGATTTGAAGTTGAGCCAAACTGTCAATTAAACATCAGGATAGACTAAAAATATTTTAAGACATACAGAATTTCAAGAGACTTATTTCTCATGCAGGATTGCTTTGAAAACTACTGGAGAATATGTTTCACAAAACCTTTGGAGAAAATCCAGGGTAAAGAACATGCCAGATACAGAAGATCGGCATGGAAAGTATATAAAAGTATATATACATATACACACACACACACATGTAAACTCTATAACAAGTATATAAAAAATAAGCAAACAAGACCAAACTCATTATTCACTACAGGCAAAACAAAAAGTGATCATAAATGGCTGAGCTGTGAATATCATTTGCGTAGTCACAATATGTAAGCAGTTACCGTTAATGCCGACAAAAGGATGATATGAGAGAATGGGAGAATGTGTAGGGCTCATGAAGGGTTAAACGTCTAGAGAGAACCGTATGTCTTATAGTGGTAATTCAATAGATAAAGCATAAAATTAAAATTGTAAGGAATGGCAATTCAAGGATGTTATTTTGAAACATGGAGTTAAATAAAATAATCAGACAAAGAATTAAAATTTTGTCTCTGAGGAAGGCAAAGAGAGGAGATGAACATCATCTTTTGGGTCCTAGAGAGTCACTGAAGTTTTCAGTAGGGGTCTAAATGATCAGATTTGTGTCTTAAAAAAGACCCCTGCCGTAAAACAGTTGATGTACAATGGGTGACCTGGATTAAAATATTCAGGACGGGAATAGCAAAAATGGATGAATGTGATAGAGGCTCAGGACCCAGTCTCCAGCAGTGGTTCTCTACGTGTGGCCTTCAAATTAAAGCATCACATGGGAAGGTGTCAAAAACCCAGAAGCTCAGGCCTCATTCCAGGAACTCTAAGGCTGGGCCCAACAATCCGCCCACTGGGTGATTCTGATGCATGCTAAAATTTGAGCTGCTGAGCTGTGGGAATGGGTGATTGACTGGATGTTTGCATTGAAGAAGAAGAGAAAGGAGGATAATGTCCAATTTCTGGCTTGAGCAACTGGGCAATAAAGAGTAAAATAAAATTCAAGATAAACAATGCTCAAGTGCTTTGTAAGTGGAGTTATACGCACAGCCCACTGATATCTGGGCAGGGACCCGTTCAGTCTTGAGCAGTCTCTGAACAACAGTCTACCTTCCAAGCCCATGAAAATGCTGGTGGTTTTACACCGTCTTTCACATTTGACTTCCCCCATGCTAACTTCAGTTGAAAGTCAATTTTTGTTTTATCACAAATAGCTATGAAGCCAGAATCCTTTACAATTCCTGTTCCGATGTGGGTTCTGACCTGCTGCTAAGATGCCACATGGGAAAGAGTTTAAAGAGTCAGGAGATTGTTAATGACAGTTTCCAGGAACTTGATCTCCCTTCTTTCAATGGTCTGTCTTGGGCTTTTAAATGCATCCCATAAATCTCGTCTGGTCCAGTAACTTTGGGGCACCAAGGAATGAACAATGAATGAATAAATAATTTATCTGTTTTAGTGACTAGCACAGGTTTTAGATAACAAATCACTAAAAGAATTATTATTATCCTTTTCAAAGCCCAGTACAATAAGCATCTCTGAGCATGTCACATCACTCCTGGATTCCAGCAAACACTCCCTATACGTTTCTTCTCTCTGCTTCATCTGTCTTGCACATCAATGCCAGACTCATCTTCTGGAAGCCCCTGGAACACAAGTAACTCAATAATGGAGTTTTTGTGGCTCTTCCCTTTTCTGAACACAACATTAAAATGGGGGGTGGCGAGGGGGACGTTGTACGTCCTAGCAGGTGAGGAGTAGGCCTTGATGAAGACTCAGTGAATCAATAAAAAGAGAGAGTTTAATTCTTAGCTTTTTTTCACTCTTATTTGAAAAATCTGTCAGAAAACTCTAAAGAAAGTTTGGTTAGAAAAGTGCTTAGAGTATTGGAAATTCATATACAAGTATAATATGGGACATGTGCACCTGAAAGACATTTCTGCCTTGGGTGAATTGATCAAGCATGTTGCAAAAATATGAAGTATACAGCATTGGGGCTGGGGTTCTGGATGCCAAGGGGAGGAGGTGAATAGGGAAGAAGTAGACAGGGGCCAGGCAGAGTGTCAGGGCAGAGAATGGAGACATTGCTTTTGACTCCTTTGGGGTGATCACGGAGCAACATGCTATTGACCATCAAAAGACAGGAAATGCAGCTTTGAGGCAGCAGCCCTTAGGGGTTGACCAACCCAATGGACCTCATGTGTCACCTCAACCTCCCAAGGGCTTTTATCTACGGATGATGGGTGGTGCCCTCTTGAGAGGAGCCTGGTGACATGCACGTCTGGATCTTCTCACAACCTGCGCTTCCTGCAGATCCAGCCTTATTGGCTCAGACCATCTAAACTTATATACGTGAAGTTGACTCTAATCCCTTTAGCTCTTGTCCTCTCCCACTTTCTCCTGGGTCCAGTGAATCTTTTTTCCCCTCCCAGCTAAGAGAGGGGTTGATTTATTTATTTGGTTGTGCCGAGTCTTAGTTGTAGTGTGCGAGACCTTTCTTTGCGGCATGTGGAATCTAGTTCCCTGACTAGGGATCGAACCACGGCCCCCTGCATTGAGTGCTCAGTCTTAGCCACTGGACCACCAGGGACATCCCAGAGAGTGGTGTTTTTTTGTTTTTTTGTTTTGGCTTGTGCCTAAAATATACTTTTGCAAACTTTTACCTGTTCCTTAAGTTTATTTTTTCCCTTAAAGGTTCACCCTTTTGAGACCTAAAAAGGCAAAAAATGTTCTTTATCTTCTGCTTTCTGTTATCACCTTTTATTATGGGGACTGAGGCAAGTAGTTAGCTCAGACCAGCACAATTTCTTGAATGAGAGGAAGTGAAAACCAGGAAAAAGCAATCTCTACAAAAATGATGGTTAAGATTGAGCTGATTCATATGAAATTGCTGATATTCAGCCCTTTTTACTTACAAGATATTGATTTCAAATTGTTTAATATTTTAAAAACCATTTCCTACTGCATGAAGGTGTATTCAAAAGCCTTCACTATAGTAGCTGCAATAAAATCACTAGTTTCAAAAAATGCAACCCAACATGTGCAAACTAAGAATTAGTACAAACTAAGAATTAAGAACCCATTAGTCTAAAAGTGGGGTTAATTAAGGTAGAATTAATCAAGAAGAATTTTCTAGAAGACGAGAGCTTTCCTGGTCTTAAAATAGAGTTATGGGCTAATGGGAAAAGTCAGGGCACAGTAGGGGCAGGAGTGGCCTTGCTTTCAGAGGCAAATTGATACAGTGAGAAAAGGGACTTTGTATTTATTGCTATCAAAAGATGTGGTTAGGGGAATACCCTGATGGTCCAGTGGTTAGGACTCTCTACTCTTACTGCCAAGGGCCTGGGTTCAATTCCCAGTAAGGGAACTAAGATCCCATGAGCACTAAATGGAGAATCAAAGACATGATTTTCAACCCCAAGTTTCATACAATGCGCTAGGAAAGCTCAGAAAACTCATTGTGTGCATGTGTGCATGCTAAGTGGCTTCAGTCGTGTCTGACTCTTTGTGACTCTGTGGACTGTAGCCCACCAGGCTCCTGTATCCATTGGATTCTCTAGGCAAGAATACTGGAGTGGGTTGCCATGCCCTCCTCCAGCGGATTTTCCCAACCCAGGGATCAAACTCAGGTCTCCTATATTGCGTGCAGATTCTTTACTACTGAGCCACCAGAGAAGCCCCTGGAAAACTCATTAGACTTTGTAAATCTACATTACTGTGTGTGTGTTAGTCACAGTCATGTCCAACTCTGCGACCTCATGGACTGTAGCCTGCCGGGCTTCTCTGTCCATGCAGATTCTCCAGGCAAGAATACTGGAATGGGTTATCATTTCCTCCACTGAAAAAAAAGTGAAGTTAATAATACCTCCTTTGCCCCTCACACAGGGTCATTGTCAGGATCCAATAAAATCATGTTCAGTTCAGTTTAGTTGCTCAGTCGTGTCCGACTCTGTGTGACCCCATGGACTGCAGCATGCCAGGCCTCCCTGTCCATCACCAACTCCCTGAGTCCACCCAAACCCATATCCATCGAGTTGGTGATGCCATCCAGCCATCTCATCCTCTGTTGTCCCCTTCTCCTCCTGCCCTCAATCTTTCCCAGCATCAGGGTCTTTTCCAGTGAGTCAACTCTTCGCATGAGGTGGCCAAAGTATTGGAGTTTCAGCTTCAACATCAGTCCTTCCAATGAATACCCAGGACTGATCTCCTTTAGAACGGACTGGTTGGATCTCCTTGCAGTCCAAGGGACTCTCAAGAGTTTTCTCCAACACCACAGTTCAAAGCATCAATTCTTCGGTGCTCAGCTTTCTTTATAGTCCAACTCTCACATCCATACATGACCACTGGAAAAACCATAGCCTTGACTAGACGGACCTTTGTTGGCAAAGTAATGTCTCTGCTTTTTAATAAGCTGTCTAGGTTGGTCATAACTTTCCTTCCAAGGAGTAAGCATCTTTTAATTTCATGGCTGCAATCACCATCTGCAGTGATCTTGGAGCCCAGAAAAATAAAGTCAGCCACTGTTTCCAGTTTCCCCATCTATCTGCCATGAAGTGATGGGACCAGATGCCATGTAAAGAACTATAAAAATGCAAGAATTTCTTTATTTAGAGTAACAGCTTTTGAGGCCTCATTTAGGCATTGTGTGGCTTCATGAATATTATTGATATCAAATTCAGAAAAAAATTAGGCTCATCTTCAGATGCCCAAGAAATGTCAATAACATTTGAATTATGAATGATAAAAGAGAAACAAGAGCAAAACCTCAGGTTATTACCCCAGGCTCAGGCTTGATAAACATGCTTCTTGGGGGGAAAAAAATACAGTGTGATGGTTTTGCTCACAAATTTCTTTTCCCTGTTCCTCTTCTTTCTCTTCCCCTTTCTTTTCTTTTTCTTTCCTCCTCCTCCCTCCCTTCCTCCTTTCCCCTTTTCCTCCTCCATCTTAATTTGTTGGGCATCACATGAAGTCGGAGTCTAGCTTAAGTACCTTATACAATTCTTTGCTTTAATTATGTATTATTCTCTTTTCAGTGTTTTTTTCCATTTCATGAGCTAGTCTGTTGTGCTGTTTACTTCAAAATGCAATGTATTTCAGTTCAGTTCAATTGCTCGGTTGTGTCCGACTCTTTGCGACCCCATGAATTGCAGCACACCAGGATTCCCTGTCCATCACCAACTCCCAGAGTCTACCCAAACCCATGTCCATTGAGTCAATGATGCCATACAACCATCTCATCCTCTGTCGTTCCCTTCTCCTCCTGCCCCCAATCCTACCCAGCATTAGGGTCTTTTCCAATGAGTCAACTCTTCGCGTGAGGTGGTCAAAGTATTGGAGTTTCAGCTTCAACATCAGTCCTTCCAATGAACACTCAGAATTGATCTCCTTTATGATGGATTGATTGGAACTCCTTGCAGTCCAAGGGACTCTCAAGAGTCTTCTCCAACACCACAGTTCAAAAGCATCAATTCTGTGGCACTCAGCTTTCTTCACCGTCCAACTCTCACATCCATACATGACCACTGGAAAAACCATAGCCTTGACTAGATGGACTTTCGTTGGCAAAGTAATGTCTCTGCTTTTAAATATGCTATCTAGGTTGGCCATAACCTTCCTTCCAAGAAGTAAGCATCTTTTAATTTCATGGCTGCAATCACCATCAGCAGTGATTCTGGAGCCCAAAAATATAAAGTCTGACACTGTTTCCACTGTTTCCCCATCTATTTCCCATGAAGTGATGGGACCAGATGCCATGATCTTAGTTTTTTCTGAACGTTGAACTTTAAGCCAACTTTTTCACTCTCCTGTTTCACTTTCATCAAGAGGCTCTTTAGTGGGAAGAAAATACCCTATTTTAGACAATCCGTCCATCTCTTTCTCCCAGCAAAGCACCCCCGCCACCCCACCACACTCCGTGGGTTTCTGCAGTCAGTCAAATTGTCAGGGTCCATAACTGCCAGGGTCCGGTTCTGCAAGCCTGACTTTCCACCCCTTCAGGGGAGCTTGGCCTGAGCTCTCAGGCACAGCCTGGCCGGGTTTGGCCCAGGTCCCGTCCTCCACAGCTGTCCTGTGAGCCCTGTGGGCACCCCTGCTGCTGTGAGGTTATCTCACGAAGCCCTCGACACAGCCTTCTCTGTGTTATTTCTCTTCTACCTTATTCAACCTTTCATGTTAGTGGCAGTAACAGTCTCTTGGATGTGGGAGGACATCTGTGAGGGGCTAATTGATTTCCCTCCGTCATTCCATATTTATTTTCCTTCCCCTCGCCTCCAGAAGCATGCTCTGAACCAAAGGCCATGGCAGCAGCAGCAGCTCATGCTGGCAGAATCCTGCTTTTATTATTTCTTCCCTGGCAACAATTATTTATCCAGCTTGTCAAGTGACTGAGGACATCGCAAGGACCATCTGTTTCCCTCTGCCTGAATCCTCTCATGCGGTTCAACTCCACGTTCAAGACCATCTCACTAGCACAGCTCGCATTTTTCTCCATTTGCCTGTGCCACCTTTGGCAGGATTTCTTCCCTTGGGTTGGCATTTTCACTTCACACTTGCTCATTTGATTAGCATCCTTCTCCGATATTAACTGTTTAGTTTCCAGCAAGCTTCTCTTGCTTAGCTTCCCCTCCATCCTTGAAGAGGTTACTTTCATCACATCTCTGCTGATATCATCTTTCTTCGGAACCAAACACTGTGGGTTTAACCTCCTAAGAAGCTCTCATCTGCCCTCCCACTTCTCCTGCCCATGGCCTCAGTTCCGACTCTCATGTCTTCTTGCATGGAGGGCTGAAACAGCCTGTTCTCCTTGCAGACATGCCTGACCCTCTGTGAACCACTGCTGCCAAGTGATTTTCCCAAAACACAAGGCTGTGTTCATGGCCCTGCTTGGTTTCAATCCTTCAGGGATTTTCCCACTGAGCTCAGGGTAAGCCCATCCACTTTGGCCATGATGCACATGTCTTTTGACCTTTTCCCTCTGCCTTTTCCTCTAGCAGTATCTTATGTTATGTCCCCGTATTTTTTTTCTCTTCACTGGAAAAACCCTGGCAGTGGGTCTGACTTGGTAGGGGGAGATCATTTGGCAATGTCTGGGGGCATCTTAGATGGTCAAGGTTAGGGATGAAAGGGGGAATTCCCTCTGGTATCTACTGGACAGAGGCCTCGGGTGCTGCTAAATATCCTGCAATGCATAGAACAGCTACACACGACAAAGAATTAGCCAAAATGTCCATAGTGCTGAGGCTGAGAAACCCTGCTCTAGCCAGACCAACCTACTTGGAATTGCCTGCATGCACTGTCCTCTCTCATGCCTCCATTTTTTTGCCCAGTGACCTTTCCTCTCCAGTGCATCTCTCTCTCCCACCATTGGCCTGTTAATGTCCAATCATCCTTCAAGGCTCAGCACAAGGATCACCTTGTTTTGATGTCTTGACCACGCACAATATCTGGAGCTCCTCTTCTGAGCTTTTAGTGATTCCAAAATTTCAGGTAAGGTATATTTATAGGATATCTGTTAAGAACCAAGACAGTGTTAGGTTTTAGAATTAAAATAGTTAGCAAAATTAGCATAGTCACCGCACTGATAAGCTCAACAATCTGGTGGGGGAGACAGAAAGTTGACAGATAAACACACAGATAAATGTGCTACTCACCTGTCTGAGCTCCTCTCCTCTCCATGTGGAAAGATCCCTGACTTTTATTTCATTCTTGAGTTTTGTTTAGGGGTCTCCCCTAGGCCTGCTTGATGTTGGCAAAGTCTTTGCTTGCTTGGTTTTTGATCACTTGATTTTGGGATCTTGTGTTATATCTTCTTAGAAACCTCTCTTGAACACACAACCAGAATTCAAATTCTGTCCCATTGTGCCCCAGGCCATTCCCAACAGGCCTGCCCATTCCTGTCATCCCTGCCCCCTCTGTGCACCCACAGTCCTGTCTGCTCACGGTCACACCTGCCTGGCTTTGAATGCTTCCTCCTCCCCTTCATTCTTTGGCTGTTTTCCTTCTTCTGTCAAGACCCTGCTCATGTGCCGCCTCCTATCCACAGGTTCTGAAAACACAATGATTTCCACTGTATGTGGGCTCTCTTAGCACATGGTACATATTTGTATCTCCAGCACTCAGTAAAGACAAATGGTAAAAAGCATAGTTTCTGAAGTCTGACGGATGTGAAGTTACTGAATCTTTCAAAGCCTTAATTTCTTCATCTGAACAATAAATACAAGTTTCTTGAGTTTCTTCAAGAACTTATGTCTACCACATAAGTTTCTGAAATGATTAAATAAAGCAGTCCATGTAAAATGCCCAGCATAGTATTAAGGACTCAATAAATGTTAATAGTTATTACTATCTCTAACCATATTGTAGGCTATATAAAGGATTCTGTATCTCTCCCCTGGTCTAACTGCTTGCTCTCTGAGGATAGGCACTGTAATTTATTCATCGCTATAGCTCAGAGACAAGAAAAACTTGGATAGTAGATGCCTGTTGCATATTTGACTCAGGGATGGGAATCCAATCACAAGATCTCTCCCACAGCAGTTAAACACTTAACATTAATTGAGCTCTTACTACATACAGCAGCAGGTGGGTAAACACACAAACTGCCTCACTGAATTCTCATAATCACCCTAGGAGATTGGTACCCTTATCATTACTTCCCATTTTATAGAAAACTGGGGAACAGAGAGATAAACAGCCCGCCCAAGGTTACACAATTAGCAAGTGGCTTATTTATAAAACACAGAGAATTTAAATCATTAGATCTTTACTAAAAATTTAGTTAATATTTATTTTAAGGATTTACTGATGATGTAGTAGAATAGACACAAAGAAGGATTTTGTCTAGATATAGATGATGTAAAATACTGACTTCTCTCCCAGAGCCACCAAATTAATGCAAGTTTCAGAGCCCCTCCCAGTAAGACTCGGTAGGGTCTAGGATGGCGGGAGGTGTTTATCTTCTAATCCAAACCAGACACTCAGACAAGGCAACTGCTCATGTTTGCCTTCTCTGTTTTCAGAGATCTCCTAGACTAATGTGCTGCTGCTGCTGCTGCTGCTAAGTCGCTTCAGTCGTGTCTGACTCTGTGCGGCCCCATAGATGAGAGCAGGAGAGAATTAGAGAGATGAGTGTGTCACAGCAGGAAAATTGAGAGAAAAAGAGTTTATTTGCAGATGAATAAGGACCCATCTAGTAGAGTCCCTAAACAGGGATGACTCTGTCCCCTAAGAATACAGGCCACCCAACTGCTGAGTTTTTACTGGGAAGTCGGAGAGAGAAGTCTTAATAAAGTGTCTTAAAGAAGCACTCTCTGCGGCATTTCGGTCACAGGTAGCTCCTCTACCAGGAGTTTTCAGAGCATAACTCAACCGTGAAGAGGACCCAGGGAGTTCTTAAACTACCTGGGCTCCAAAGGCACCCATTTAAATTCTTAATTTTAGCCAAATGAGAATTATTCCTGCAGCCAAGTAAAGTGAGCTGAGGAGTTTCACAATTTGCTCTTAGAGAAAACTGTAATTAATCTCCGAAAAGTCACTGGGATGTAAAACTTGCAGTGTAGCAAGCAAATGTTATTAAAGCATCAAGCTTCTCCTGTGGGTGGATGATGCTGCCACCTCCTCCTAGGACACAGCTCTGGGGTCCAGGCTGCAGGCTTGGGTTACAGGTGACACTGTATACCGAGGTCTTTCAGCCTAACCTGGTGATTGGATCTCCCAGCTCAGGGAGGACTGATAGCTCAGGTATATCCCCAAACGTATCAAAAAATTTCTGAAGGGGAGCCTCAGGGATATCCCTGTTTAACAGGCTGACGTGTCTCATGCCATTATCAACTTCCTTTGTTCTTTACTTTTCTGATTGAGGAGAGTGAAGGTCACAGAGACGCCAGTAAAGGGAACTCAGTGGAAATAATGAGCTCTCAGAAAAGAGGGGTGGGGGGCGAGGCAGATAGACAGGAAAAGAAACATTTGTATTATGAACTTGAGAAAAAGATTGCCCCAGCAGCCTCAATTTCATTGATTTGTGGGGAAGAAGGAATGTATTGGGAAGATGACAAAAGGGCAAATAATCCAAAAAGAAAAATGAGTTAATTGTTCGTGGAGGCTATTTGATTATATATTTATCCTTTAAATATATATTATATCACTGCTTGCAATGGGGTAGGGTAGTTCTCCAAAGATGAATTGGGACACAATTCACAATGAGGAAGAAGACATGACGGGCAGACAAAAGCAGCAGATGTACCTTGTACAGATTATAATATATCAAATCATATGTATCATTCAATGTACAGCCTTCAAGAACCAAGAAATGAAAAACCAAATCTGATCCTGTACATGCATTCAGATCTTTGATAATTAAAATACAATAAAATATTCTTAACATGGAAACTAACTGAACACAGTTTGAAATTCCAGGTTTTATTTTGCACACACAAGTTTCTTAAATCTTTGGTGAATGATGAATGGATTTCTTAGGTTATCAGAGATATGCTTTGTAGTTTAACTGAACCACAAGTTCTTTATTACGACTATTTGTATTACATATTACTAATTACATACTCAATTTTACTAGCAAGGCGCCAATAGTTACATATTATAAATGCAGTAGATATAGCATATGATATATAACTATATGATATAACACATCCATACTATATGATTATATGCCATGTAATTACATATACATTACATATAGTATATATCAAATTATACTAGCAAAGCACCAATAATAGAGATTTCTGACTAATAGAATTCTCTGATTGACAGAATTTTGGTAAGAGGGGTTATATTTTTACCATTGGACAAGCAAATGGCTTGAATGATCAGGGAGTCTGGGAAGATGAATTTTACTCCAAGATTTATGTCCTGATCCCAGTTATACCTGAGAACCTAACTCCTTTAGTATCATCCGTAGACGCACTCTTCCCTGGAAGCTGCACTTTTTGGCTCTGAACCCAATTATCCTCCATAGTTCAGCCTTTGCTTTGGTTTCAGAGCTCGTCCAGATGAGTGCTTTCTCTGGGATACATTTATTCCCTTTTAAATATGAACAAAATGAATCAGCAATCAGAAAGACAGCCAGGGTATGATTAGCCAGAGTATACAGGATAAACAGTGTTTTAGTTCCCCACATGTTGACAAAATTTACAATATTGCAAATTACAAAATTCACTATGGGTTATTCAGGGGAAATTAACATTAAATACTGAGCACCATGACTTTACTGCCCTCCTGGCCAGAGTTGGACATCCAGATGGCAGTGATTCATCTGGTAGTACATCATCATGGGCCTCGCGGAGCCCTTTATTGGGGATTATCAGTAGCAGCACCTGGCTCCCATATTTATTCCAACAGCGCTCCTGTTGTAACCATAAGACCCTGATGTGAGATGATGGTACTGCCTCAAGCATTAGGATGGCGTTTCAGTCCCTGTTTAAAACCTTCAAATGAGGCAAAGACCGAGGGAACTCACTGGATAAAACTGGATGGAACAGGACCAAGCATGCTATCAAGTGGGCTCTTCCATCAGTAAGGAGGCAGGAGTGGGAGAGAGGAGAGAGGAAAGAGATGAGACAGGATGCTTGTAAGGCAGGCAAGGGGAGGAAAAGGCAGGAAGAGATTGTAAAAAGGAGGAGGGGGCTGAGAAAAACCTGTTCTATCAGGCACAGGAGAAAAAGCCAAGACGGAGAGGGGGAGGCAGTGATGCCACAGGAGAGGGAGGCCAGAGGAACAAGACAGCTTTGACCCAGCCTGCCTGCAGGGAGCAAGGCTGGGTGCTCTTCTGCACGTGCATATCTGCGTGTGCATGCGTGCCTGGGCCCCAGCTTGTTAACTGAGCAGTAGATAGTCTGGGACTGGTGCAGGAGATAGGCTGGGACTGGTGGCTGTGTCCAAGCTGGTGGTGACAGTAGGGGGAATCTGAAAGTAAGAGCATCCTGAAAATAACAGCAGTAAAACAAAAGCAAAGCGGGGACAAGTTGTATATGTTTCAGTATAAAGAAATGTAAGAGCCTGAAAGAGGAGTGAGAAGGCCTCTAGTCTTAGTTCTGCCATTAATAAGAAAAACAGTAATGGCAATGTTTGTTGGGGATTGCTATTTTCCAGGCATGGTGTCGAGGGTTTCACTTATACCCTCTTGTTTTATGCTTGTACCGAGTCTGTGCAGCAGGCACTGATATCTTCCTTTGTGGGCACAGGAGGACACAGTGGGGTACCCAGCTACTTGCCCAAGGTCATAGAGCCATGTGGTGAGGGGAAATGGGGGATGAGGAGAAAGCTGGCCCAGGGTCAGAATCTACTTCACTTATTCCAATCTGGTCTGCGTTTTTTTTTTTTTTAATGTGGACCATTTTTTTTTTCATCTTTATTAAATTTGTTGTAATATTGCTTCTGTTATTTATATTCTGGTGTTTTGGCCACAAGGCATGCGGGATCTTAGCTCCCTGGTCAGGGATCAAACTGGCATCCCGTGCATTGGAAAGCAAAGCCTTAACCACTGGACAGTCAGGGAAGTCCCTGAGCTAAGGTTTTCATCTGGCAAAATGTTTAGCCATTACCAACATCTTGAGATCACTAACCAAACACGTGCTGAGATTCCTTCTGGCTTTTTAAGCCAATGCAACACATAAAGTCCTTTACTACCAGGTGGCCCAGGGATCCTTTTCTAAATCCTTTCTTCTTCAAAGCAACTTTTCATATCATGAGGGAAGAGGGTGACATGCACACAAGTAAACACCAGAACTACTTTTCCGATTTGTTTTAATCAGGATGGCTGATGAGGAGAAAGCTTTGTTCTAGAACTATAAGCGGCCAAGTTGATACACAAGCTGTGATGGACAGCTGATAAGGTTTATGGAAGAGAGGAAAAAAGATAATTCCTGAGTGTGAATGAGGCAATTAGTGTAGGAGTAGAAGGAAGTACCACGCTCACATCTGGGAGCTCTGGTCATGCCCACTTGTTCCCAAATCTTATAAACAGCTTCCTTAGCAGAGCACCAAAGTCCTGCCTGATGCCAGAAGTCTAAGCCAGTGCAACAGTGGTGCCCACACCAAGCACTGAGCTATGAGTCCCATGTCTCTAAAGTAGACCCTCCATGAAAATGTGACCCACGATAGTTCCTGTCTCTGGTGGGATCTTTTCTTACTGGTGTGGGCAGTTGGGACTGTTCAGTTCAGTTCAGTTCAGCTCAGTCACTCAGTCTTGTCAGCCTCTTTGCGACCCCATGAACGGCAGCACGCCAGGCCTCCCTGTCCATCACCAACTCCCGGAGCTTACTCAAACTCATGTCCATTGAGTCGGTGATGCCATCCAACCATCTCATCCTCTATGGTTCCCTTCTTCTCCTGCCTTCAACCTTCCCCAGCATCAGGGTCTTTTCCAATGAGTCAGTTCTTTGCATCAGGTGGCCAAAGTATTGAAGTTTCAGCTTCAGCATCAGTCCCTCCAATGAATGTTCAGGACTGATCTCCTTTAGGATAGACTGGTTGGATCTCCTTGCAGTCCAAGGGACTCACAAGAGTCTTCTCCAACACCACAGTTCAAAAGCATCAGTTCTTCAGCTCTCAGCTTTCTTGATAGCTCTACTATCACATCCATACATGATTACTGAAAAAACCCATAGCTTTGACTAGACAGACCTTTGTTGGCAAAGTAATGTCTCTGCTTTTTAATATGCTGTCTAGGTTGGTCATAGCTTTTCTTCCAAGGAGCAAGCATCTTTTAATTTCATGGCTGCAGTCACCATCTTCAGTGATTTTGGAGCCCAGAAAAATAAAGAGACTGTTCAGTGGATCGAAATTGGGTAAGGGCTTTGCAGGGAGACATGAGAGCAAGAAATACAGCCTCTCTTTAGCATAGGTTTTATTGAAGAAAGGACTTGGCAAATCACAGGAAAGCAAACTAAGATCTCATGTGCTCATCTTCCTGAAGTCTTCATGGGTGTTCACAAATCTCTTGTCCCAGATTCTCCCAGGTGGTCTGGGTCTGCACTGTGCCCCCAGCGCCCTGGGCATCCCCTCCACTTCTTTCCTGGTCACATCCCGCTCCTTCCAGAGCCATGGCATTGGCTGTCATGTTGCTGCCCTGGGGCTGTTGCCAGCATTCAGGAAGTCTGGTCAGGTCTGATTGCTCATCTCTGTCTGGGGGCATCCCCCTGGAATATTGGTGAATAGAATTTTAAATCACATTATAAAAAGAAAGGAAGGAGCTAAAAATAGAAACTGATAAGAAGAAGACTTGGAATTCTGAGAGAATTAACAAGAAGGCTTAGGATCAAAATGATATGCAGATTAATGGATTTTTAAAAAAAAAATAATTTTATTTATTTATTTATAATATGTGCTGGGCCTTCATTGCTGCATGGACTTTTCTCTAGTTGTTACAAGAGGGGATGACTCTCTAGTTGTGGTGCACGGACTTCTCATTGTGGTGACTTCTCTTGCTGTGGAGCACGGCTCTAGAGCACAGACTCAGTATCTGTGCACAGGCTTAGTGGCTCTGCAGCATGTGGGATCATCCCCAATCAGGGATTGAACCCGCATTTCCTGCACTGACATTCTTTACCACTGAACCACCAGGGAAGCCCCAGTGGGTGTTTTAATGAGTGGTAAGTTGGAATAAGGCAAAGAAGAGACAGAAAGAAAGAACAGTTAGGGTATTTTAAACATAAAATAAAGCAAAAAGAACTAGAAAAAACTAACGTCTTCTTGTTTCTCTTAAAACAGATTAAACAAAATGACTATAATTTTACATAATATAAAATATAACTATAAATGTTATTCATAGTATCAAATAGAAAAATTATATTTTAGCCTAGGTGCCTTTAGTGGAATTGAAAAAGATGACCCCACAGTTTGCTACCTTTGAAAAGAGATTTGTAAGAAACTCATAGAAGAATTTAATGATACAGAGCCTACACTGCGATGGTGTAGGGGAGGGGACCACATCTGCACTTAAGTACTTCCTCCTTCCTCCCTCCCTCCCATCCCTGCCAAATGGAGATCAGACACGTGTGTCAAGGGGACTCGGTCACTTTGTCTGCATATTAACTGTTATATTAAGATTTGCTGCAAAAAGACAGTCCATTAAAGTTTTGCCTCTGAAGAGGGAAAGGAGTGGAAATAAATTATCAGCTGAAGGACATTTTTAGAAGAGATCTTTTAGCATCCTTTATGACTATTTAAGACTAATTGAAATCAATTGTTCCAGTGACTCAGCTCTACCCGGTTAACTTTTGCCCTTGGGAGAGCTTGATTTCTTCCCACCTCTGGATCAACAAATAGTGTTCTGATTTGTTAGCTTTGTAAAAAGATCCAAGAGGCCTCACTGAAGTAATTCAGCTTTTAAAACAGACTGTTTCACAAGAATGCAGAACTGGGATGGACTCCCATTCTCTTGAGAAGAAAGGGGCAGGCCAGATGCTGTGGGTTAGGATGGAAACAAGACGCTCAATGAAAAATAAAATTGGCCAGATCAATGGCACACAAAGCTGAGGGCAGTTTCCTGAAGCAGCATCTAGATGGTACCAAGAAAGCCATTTGCAAGGGAGAAGTTATTCATCCTATGTCTTCCACAAGCCTACTCAGAAAAGTACAGCCCAACATCACTGGGTCGTTCTGTCTTTATACTTGCTGTACTCTTGAATTCATTTTCCTAGTCTGATGTACAGTTGGATTATGAGATTTGAGAGCAGCGAGGAAAAGCTTACAATTGAAATGTAACCTATATGATCTTTCCTTTGTGCCTGATTCATTGTTAATTGAAGCTGAATTACATTATCATATTAATTATAGGAGAGACCAGGATGAAAAAGAGTGGGACACAGTTTTGCTGGGAAATTAGAGGGTATGTTCTTCCAGAAGAGTGGGTACCGGAAAGAGCATTGAACCAGGAATCAGGTCTGGGGTTTGAGTTTTTTATTTGTTTCTTATTAATTATATAACCTTGGATAATCCACTTGGAATTTGAGAATCTCTATTTTCTCATTATAAAATTGGGATACTAGTATCTCCCCTAACATCCTTACAGGGCCACTGTGTTTATAACTCAGGGTGATCAAGGGAAGATCCAGGTTCTGTGGAGTCTGAAACTTATAGAATTTGGGGTACCCTGGTTAAAAAATAGAATTACCAAATCATAAAAACAAAATTACATATAATGTGAAATTTAGAATAAGAAATCACCGTTATGTTATGAAAACCATATTCCCACCTCAACTTTATTTTAGCCAGATGTCAAAAATATTTCAAAGAATGTGGCCAGGAAGAGACACTTGAAAGAGGAGTCAGAGTAAAGAGAAAGCGTGGTCATAACAAACTGCAGTTAAAATACCTGCTTTTGCAAATTTTACAAAAACACAGAGCATGTGAACATATTGCCAGGGTCTCGAAAGGGACTTGTGCCTGTGAGAGACCCAGCAACCAAAGAGTTTTTCGCTTCCTGGTAAATCAGTTTCTGAGATGATGTTTGTTAAAGATCTTTGTGAACTGTAGAGCACAGCATAGATGAAAGGCATTGTTTCCCCTTTTCCATTTCCAGAGTTGTTGCCTGCTGGGAAGTCTATTTAACTGGCTACTATTATAATTCTGTTATAGTAAACTTGATGCAAATTGGGGTTTAGATGGATGATATGTATCACAGCCACAACCTAAATTATTTGGTTCAAAGAGCATATTTATTTAAATTTTCTTTCTCTGAATATATACACCCAATTGCATTTATAAAGCAGGCATTAGCTTTATAAATGGCTCATTTACAGTTTCTAAAACACTTTTTATTTGAGCCTTGTTTTATCTATCATTAGGTAACAAATCATCCCCAGACTTCATAGCTTAAAACAATAACATCATGTATGATTTCTCATGCTTCCTGGGGGTCAGTTACTTGAGAATGGGTTAGATGAGTGATTCTGGCATGAGGTCTCTCATGTTGCTACAGTAGGATTTTGGTTAACCAGAGCTGCAGTCATCTGTAGGCTTAACTAAAACTGAGGATTTCTTCCAAGGTGCTCACATAGTTGGCAAGTTGGTACTGACTGTGGGTCACCAGCCCAGTTTTCCACATGTGATACTTTCCCAGGCTGCTTAAATGTCCTCACAGCATAGTGACTGGCTTCTCCCAGAGCAACCAATCTAAGGGAGAGAAAGAGAGAGCCCATAGAAGTCATTTTACCATTTATGACCTAGCCTAGGAAGTCATCAGCATCATTTATTTCCCTTGCATATTTTTGGTTCAGGAAGTTAGAAGTCAGTCCAGATTCAAGTGAAGGCAACAAACACCACATGGTCGAAGAAGAGGTTACAATGCAATATAAATTGGAGCAACCATTTTTGGAAAAGGTGTATGTACAAGCCTCATATAAACTTGGGAGATTGGTCGAGTAAACATTTTCATCTTTATTCACCCACAGGGAAAACGTCAAAGCACTTTGTCAGGAAGAAATCTAATATGCCTGGGTCCAAATCCACCCTCTATACTATAGCTAATTTCTCTGAACTCTTCTGAAAGGAAGATACTTAACCTCTCAGGATTTCTCTTGACATGTTTGTTAACATGATTCTCATAAGGCTTAAATGAGATAAGTTCTATTAGGGGGTCGGCCCTGTGCCTGGCACAAGGTACATGCTCAATAAAATGGTAGGTATGGTTTGGAGATGAGAAAACACCAACTGAAACATTAAGTAATTGCTCATTAAATAATTTCTCAAGGTTATAAGCTACAAAAAAATCAAAGTATCAAAAATCTTTTAACCTAAAGAGGAATAATTTCATCATAATAGGGTCCTTCACCAAACAAATAAATGACTGACCTTTGTGTTTGCATGTAATTCATATATAACTTGTTCATATAGCTTGATTATAAGGAGAAGCCCTTCTTTTAGTCTAACTTCAGACACCAATGGGAAAGTTAAATCTCTTCAGTTCCAGATGCCAATTGTTTATGTTTGGATGATAAATGTGATTCACATTATTGATGAAGGAAGCACTAAACTTGTGAATCACTTTTTAATTATTCAATTGGATAGAATACACAATATGTAAAATTGATAGGAGCCTCAGTCTGGAGCAAATTTCCATTTTTTTCTCCTTAGTTAACAGACTCGGTATAAACAATAACATAGCTGAGTTTAGCACACAGGAACATGTGGCCGTAGTTTTCAATTGTTAGACATATTGACTAATTAGTTTCTCTTTTCTTGAATATTAAAGGTGATTAAGGGGCTTTGTTTACCTAACATTATTCTGGCCATGTTTGTTGGGAGGTTGAGGGGAAGGGTTAGCAGAAAGTGTTTAATGCACTAAACATAAGGTTTCCATCATTCATTAGCTCCACTTTTGCACACCTTCCTGTGCATTTATAGAGTCTGCATTCATTACACAGTGATGGATGGGATGCTGATTAAATACTGTGTCTTACTCTTGTCCAGAATACATTTTTTCACATTAATTTAAAAAATTTTAAAATTGTGTCCTTAAAAATGACTGAATGTTTATACCAGAATTGAACAGCAGACTTAACCAGAGTTATCATGAGTTTGACAAATAAAAAGTTTGCTTTCCCTTGACCTCTGTTTACTCTTTCCCATTAAGACTAAGAAACAATGCACATGAAAAGATGAAGCCTTGAATTAAGCTTTCAGCAATTCTTGAGTTCTTCACAGTGTTCATAATACCGTGAAGGTATCTTCCATCCCTGCGGAAGTTAGTGATACTTGGAAAGCTTGCCTATTTCATCTCCCTCTAGGAGAATCACTGAGTACCTTCACATATTAAAGGTTCTCAGAAATCAAGTAACAAAATCCATTCAGTGTCTCTGAAGTGTATTTGAACAGGGAGTTCTTTTTTGTTCTTTGTTTTTTCAAAGAACTTCAATTGACACCTCCTGGACTCGCATCCTCTTTTGTGGGCTACATTCACTATTCCAGTGTATATATGTAATACCATTTTACTTAGCAAAGCTGATCCTGATGGATATTTTAGTTGTTAGCAAGTTTTTGCTATTTTCAACCCCCAGTTTGTAAATGGTAGTGTATATTCATAATTACTGTCACTAATAGATGTCCACAAGTAGGATGCACGGTCTTGACCCGGTCTTGATATATAAGCCACAAATCGGCTTCCTGAAAATCACAAAAGTTGCTCCATGGAAACCCAAAAACAATAATCTCCATTCTGCAGTGGGAATGTCATGGTGGTTCCATAGTGACAATTAGAGCAAGAGGTCCTGATGTTCAGGGACAGACAAAGCCCCATATGCTGTATTTCTGTGGAAGCCAGCTCTCTGCTTCACTCCTGCTTCCACTGTGGGTGTGGATATTTTGTTTTCATCAATTGTAAAGTTTGCCACAGAGGTATCAGCTGAACACCTCTGACTTCCTGGCTGAGAAAACCTTGGGATAATGTGCCCTACGTTCACTCAAGTAGCCCCTGGAATGCATGAGGTAACTGCACAAGGCATCCAGTGAGCACTCTCCTTCTGCATTGCCCTCTGTCCAGTACTTACTCATTTTCTTCTGTTGGCTGGTTACAAAAAAACAGCAGTGCCTGGAGCTCAGGAAACAACTCTCCAAAGACCATCTGTTTCTGAGGGCACTAGCAAAACTTGTCTCTACTCGGTTTACAGCTCCTGTTTCCATTGGTGAATATGCTTTCTCAGTGAGCACTTGGCCAAATGATTTGCAATTGGGAATCAGATATATTCTTATGTATAAACAGGATCATCATTTCATGTATTTTGGAAAAAGTCTGAGCCCATCTAATTCTCATTATGGCTGTGACTTTGCATAAACCCTGACCTAACCAGATGACTGATTACTTTCCAGAACAAGCCTGCTTTGTCTGTGCTGCTGTGTCCCAAATCACTAGCTGGCATTGCACTCACTCTTGTATCCGAGCATCACTAGTTGACACCATTCCTTCTTCCCGAAATAAACTGCCATGCTTCATCCCTTTTCCTCACCCCATATCCTTTCTCTCCAATGTTATGAGTTGTATCCGTTCTTCAGGACTCAGATCCTGTCCACAGCCTTCCAGAAGCCTGCCCTGCTCTCCTTATCCAAAATGATCATTATTTTCTCATTTTTTTGGCCTTCTCCAAATTTAGACGCATATCCTCATTTATCTTTTTAAAAAAATTCTATGTACTTTGTCTTCAACTGGATTGTGGGCATTTTGAAGTCAGTGACTGTCTTTTCATCGTTTCAGATTGAAAAAACATACATCTTCTCTCATTTCTAGAGAATAGCAAATAATCCCCAACATTTTTGGCACCAGGGACTGGTTTCATGGAAGACAGTGTTTCCACAGACCATGGGAGGGAGGGGGATGGTTTCAGGATGATTTAAGCACATTACATTTATTGTGTACTTTATTTCTATTGTTATTACATCAGCTCCACCTTAGATCAGGCATTAGATCCAGGAGGCTGGGGACCCCTGGGCTATAGGACAAAAGCACAGATGACGTATGCTCAAATAGACATAGAAGCTAACGAGTGAATCTTACGAACTTCTGTAGCTCTCTTCATCTGTATTTGAATATTTGAAAATAACATATGGCATATTCACACTAAGCCACAGTGCTTGGAGTTTTCTTTCATTTTCTCTAAGGTGGAAAATGTTTTCCCCCTTAGTTTTCTATCCTTAAAAACTATGTTTATACAATCGGAAAATTAGAATGTCTCATTGCAAATATTTCTCAGAATTTTAAGCCAAGAGATTGATAGGGGTACTTGTCTCACGTGTTGACTGATTTACTGAGTCAAACATTTATTGAGTCCAAACATTTATTGAGATCCTGCTATATATCAGAACCCATCCTAGGTTCTGGAATCCAGCAGTGAATAAGAGAGACACAGTCCCTACCCTCAAGAAACAAATGCACTGAAGATCTTTTGCTCTTGAAAAACTATGAACCCAACCTTGAAAGCTAAGAGAGAAAAGAAATATGAGTGGCCATTTGGAATTCTGGACATAAAATATATGCATCACCTATTTTATGCATACGTGCTAGTACGTGGATGCATAAAATGGAGCTTTTTTTATTATTCTTTTATGGATTGGCCATAGACTATGCAGTGCAAGTGGGACATAAAAGAATAATGGAAAAGATGAGACCTGACTAAATAAATCCCTTGAAAGCTTTTTTTTAAAACACTCTGTCATGAGAATAAATTCCCCTTGCACCATTTTTTTTTTTTTTTGCTTTTGTTCTTTTCTAGGTCACCAGAAATGAAAATATATTAGGAGAATGGCATGTGCATTAAAAATCTTTTCAGTATCTCCAAGTCAACACTAGACCTTTAAAAACCCAAAGGATATACTCAGAATGAATACACTCGGGGAAGGGCACTGAATAGCATTTGAAAATCTGAAAATATCTATGCATTTGTCTAGACTGGTGGTTATTACTGTAATAAGCAACTGAAGCCAAACAAATGAGACCATTTTTTGTGACAGTTTTCAGATTGTAATCATGCACATTGAGAACACAGAATGCGCGTTAGATAAACTTCACGATAAGGGATTAGGGAAATAGTCTGCAGAATAAATAAAATGAGGGGTTTAGAGCCAGGCAACATTTACTGTAAATTTGGGCATATATATGAAACATCAGGCTGCAGATGTTTCATTTCCATAATATGCTATAAAATAATTCTTCATCGTTAGAAATTTCCAAGCCACAGTAAATGATAGATGAACGACTGGGAGGTGGAATCAGAAGGCTCTATGATAAAAATGAGGTATTGATTCTGTGAGATTTTAATTTAGATTAGTTCACTTAGAAAAAGTAATAAATTGATATGTACTCTGCACAGCTCATGTTTGAAATGACTTATCAGGATTCCAAAACGAAACCTTAAGCAAGCAATAATTTTAGCTGTAGTTCTCCCCCAAGTTGCCCGCAGTAAATTGCAGCATCTTTGCAAATAATTTGGACAAGAACAAGACAAGTAGTATATCTCTGGATGACAGATGGGAGTTTGAGCTTCAATGCCAGAAGAAAAGATGGGAAAAGAACTGGAAAGAAGTGTCTGGCCATAATAAATTAGGAAGATAAACATCTGAACTATTAGAAAAGTGATTCAACATAAGCCATACCATATATTTGCTCGAAGCTGAGTTCAGTTTGGTTATTTCAGATGGTCAGATGTGAGGCATTATCTGTAGGCAAATACAGAATTGGACCTTTTTGATTCATATCTAGATTTCTTGAGATTTTAATTTGTTGGTGTTCAACTTCATTTTGAAAGAATGTTTCATTCAGTCTATGCAATTAGATCAAATAGCACATGTAAATCTGCTAACACAAAGTTTGGTCTATAGGAAGATAATAATCATGATAGTTAATAGTGTTTGAGCTCTTATTACAAGCTGGGAAATGAGCTAAATATTCTTATTATGGCATTTCTTGTGAAGTTCAGAAACCATTATGTCCCCTTCTGTGCAATTATATCTCACTTTGCATTTAGTTTTACATTTTCTATACTGAAATCATGACCACAGAACTAGAAACTCTTTAATGTTTTATTTTCATTCTGCAATTGAAGGCTCTAGGGTCATTTCCTATGCATTTATTGTTCTCCATTGCTTTTTCAGTCAATTCATGCCATTTTCAGGATGAATATTTTGCTTACACGGCACACACAAATACACACATACACGCACCGGTGTTCTTATAAATCTTCCCAATTTAAGTGTTTTTTCCTCCTGACCCTTTCTGTGCATCTGTTCACTTTAAGATTCATTTTTTGCCAGGGGACCATGATGAAGTGATTTTCCCAGGATCCACAATTCGTAGTATCTTATCTCTGAAATTGTTAACTGCCCTTAGTGAAGAATGACTTAGCTTCTGTTCTGGCTCTTTATAATAGTTCAGCTTTCTAATCTCTCCTTTAAAGAAATTTTCTTTTGTAGGTTCAATACTTACCTCTTAGAAGTGAAGTTCTTTCTTAAAGGTTTACCTTCTGTAGCATCTCAGGATGCTTCGGGGGCCATTAAGCTTAATGAGTTAACAATTTTTTCCCCAAAGTGTATATGAGGTGCCTACTGAAAGTAAGTTTAACAGGTCCTCCTGATTTATTACAAAGAAAGTCTCTTTCAACAAAAGCTTTCAGGCTGAACTTTCATTCTAGTCTAAGAGAAGCAAACTTTTGGTCTCAAGTGCTGCATAATACATCACATGCTGTGTCTGTATTCTTGGGCTATTATATAACCAAGCTATCAGTTACATCAAAGCTTGTCTCCCCACATAAAGATGCATTGACAATAGATAAATCCCCTTTCTCTCCAGTTGGATTTTTTCCCCCAAAGAATTCCATTGAACAAGGATCACTTTTCCCCCTTTGAAATGAGATTTTAAATTTCACACATATTTATCAAGAAACTCAAAGCAGAATAGGTAATTTTTATTATAAAGTTTTTTTTTTTTCTATAGCGCCTCTAAAAGACAAACCCCATGGAACCATCAGAGGGCTTTTTCAGAAATAAGTCTTCAAAGCATTCTTTTAGTCCAGTGGTGCCTATCTCATAACAGAGACCCCAAAAGTCCCTCACATCCTACCCACCGTATTTGATACATCAAAGGGAACTCCCAACCCAGAGGAGGGCAGAAGCAAAGTCTCTTCATGGAAAAAGTAGGAGGAGTCCCTTTCCGGCTGGTGGAAGCTGACATCCATGTAAGGCAGCTCTGGAAGGGGTGGGGGATCACCATCCTACCGCCTGTCATGACAATGGGAGTCCATTATTTCCAGGACTCTAAAGGGCTACGCTGATCTTTGTCAGCCCTCACTCCAATTCAGGCTCTAATATTTCTAGAAAGATGTGGTCCAACATACAGCCTTCAGAGTCATAAACTCTGTCTATAGCCTGTGAAATAAGCAGCCAAGATAAGCATGGCATACAAGCCTCTGTAGCACCTGGAACAAGCTTCGTACTCCGTGACCCTCATTTGTAAAATAGCAATAATTTATTCATTTTTTGAGTGCATATTTTGTGTCAGATTCCTGGGTCGGGAAGATCTGCTGGAGAAGGGATAGGCTACCCACTCCAGTGTTCTTGGGCTTCCCTTGTGGCTCAGCTGGTTAAAGAATCCGCCCGCAATGCAGGAGACCTGGGTTCAATCCCTGGGTTGGGAAGATCCGCTGGAGAAAGGAAAGGCTACCCACTCCAGCATTCTGGCCTGGAGAATTCCATGGACTGTATAGCCCATGGGGTCACAAAGAGTCGGACATGACTGAGCGACTTTCACTTCACTATGTGTCAGAAAATGTTTTGTGTACTAAGAATATATCAATGACCAAAAAAAAAAAAAAAAAATGAAGATCTCTATCCTAAATTAGCTTACTAACTACTAAGGGGCTGTTTTTATTTTACTGTGCCGGGTCTTTTTTGTAGTGTGCGGTCTCTTCATTGCTGTGCGCAGGCTTCTGTAGTCACAAGTAAGCTGTCGAGTTGCAGTGTGCGGACTTAGTTGTCCCACAGCATATGGGATCTTAGTTCCCTGACCAGGGATTAAACCTGTGTCCTCTGCATTGAAAGGCAGATTCCTAACCACTGGACCACTAGGGAACTCTCAGTCAGTTTTTTAAGTTAAATGAGCAATATATTATGGTGAAGAGTAAAACAGGGACAGAGGCCATCGTGTAGGTGAGAGTTGCAGTTTTAAATAGGGGACCTGGTGGCCTGTCTTTCTGAGCTTGTGACATTTTAGCAAAGACTGGAAGGAGGTAAGGGGATGAATCATGGAAATTTCTGGGGAAATGGCAAGGAAGGAAAAGAGCCAGATTGGGAGGGTGTCTGAGTTCCAGGAAAAGCAAGGAGCCTGAGGTGATGGGAGAAAGTGGGAAGTTGGGAGAGGAATAAAAGAGGAAATTGAAGGGCTGACACAGGAGCAGATTTTATAGAACTTGGCATCCTTTGTACTACTGGACATTGAGTGAGATGGGGCTATCTCAAGGATTCAAGCATAGTGATATGATCTTAGAGTTTCAGCGGGTTATTGTGATGATTGGTTTGGGAGCAGAAGGGGACAAGCCAGGACAGAAGCAGAGAGAGAGCTTAACAGGTGGCAGTAGTTATCTAGACAGGAGGTGATGGTGGCAAGGGCCAGAGGATCATGAGAAATTCTGAATGCTGGGCATAGTTTCAGTGGAAAATCAGCAGGATTAACTGACAGTTAAGATACATGATGTGAGGGAAAGAGAGGAATAGAGAATGGCTTAAACTTGAGCAATTGAATATATGAAGATGCTGTTTACTGAATCATAGAAATCTGCAGAAGCAGCAGGTGGGTGCGGGAGAACAGGAGATGGGTTTTATATAGGTTGTTTAAAAGGCCACATAGGCTTTCAAATGGAAATATGGAGGTGACATTTAGATAATAGTAGTGCTTATTATTCATGATGGTATTGAGGATTAAATGGGCTTTATCATCTTGCCCTGCCTACTTCTCCAATCATATCTGCCACTCCATCTTACCACCCACCCAGCACTCCTCATGTCAAACATTTCTTGCTTTCTCCTATCTCCATACCTGGGTACATGTAGTCTCTCCCTTCTCACTCATTCCCTTCCTTCTATTGGTGATAAGAAATTCCCATTTCATATTGCCAATACTTCATTAGATCTTTCCAGTTCTTCCCTTCTTGTATGTTGTGCGTGCTCAGTTGCTTCAGTAGTGTCCAACTCCTTGTGACCCTATGGACTGCAGCCCACCAGGCTCCTCTGTCCATGGGATTCTCCAGGCAAGAATACTGGAGTGGGTTGCCATGCCCTCCTCCAGGGCATCTTTCTGACCCAGAGATTGAACCTGCATCTCCTGTCTCTCCTGCATTGCAGGTGGATTCTTTACCACTGAGCCAACCAGAGAAGCCCCTCCCTTATTGTCCAAGTCTGAGAAGAAGAAACAATTGGTATTCTTTGTCTAAGACGGCAACTATTACCTCCTCCAGGTAGCCCTCCATGACCTCTCTGGGTAGAGAGATGAGATGTCCTCCTTTGAGCATTCACAGGGCCTATCTAGAGCTTTAATGATGATGTTTATTATACTTACTACTAATTGTTGTTGTTCAGTTGCCCATTTGTGTCCCAACTCTTTGTGACTCCATGACTGCAGTATGCCAGGCCTCCCTGTCCCTCACCATCTCCCAATGTTTGCCCAAGTTCATGTCCATGTAATTTTTATTAATTACTAACTTATTACTTATCACTGTACTTTAACATACATGAGTGTCTCCTAATAGGCCTCATGGAAGATGAAATCGTCCCATGTTATAGTAAGTATTTAATAAATATTTGCTGAATGAATGAGTAAACAAACGAATGTTTCGTGTGGCAGAAATAAAATGGAGAAGTCATCCCTTGAAAAGGATTTTTGTAATCAAAACTTTTGTCATGAAATTGACTTAAGTGGCAAGTGTTGAGTGAGCTTCACTGTTGAAGCCTTCCCTGAGCCAGTCTGTTTAGCCCTGGCCTCTGGCATAGTGCCTGGTACCAAGGAGATGCTGATTAGAGTTTGTTGAAGGAGGGGTTGAGTGAACTCCGGAAGTGACTCCCAAAGGAAGAGTCTACCCCCACGGTCTGTGTCAGTGAGGGCGATTAGTCACCAGAACAAAATTCAGAACTGAAGTCTCAACCACTATGATTAAAGGTAACTTTTGGAAATTATTGCACAATAGCAAAGTGTCCGTCTAAAAAGAACTTATTCTTAAACATTTCTTGAAACTGCCAGGCATCAAAGCCACCTGCCAACGTGGGTTTGCCAATACCAGATAGTTAAGAAGCAAATGCCTTTATAAACAACAGCTGCCAAGCATTTCTGAACGAGGGGTCCAGGTGTTCCGATGAATACTGAGCAGCAGCTCCTCTCCTTCCCTAAACATGCCTCGTTTTTCTCTCGGGCCACTCACCTACCCAGAGTGCCCTTCTCTTCCATCTCACCTGGCCAACTCCTCCTCCTCCCGGCTTCAGCCTGGTGCCACTTTCACTGAGAGCTCTTTCTTTTTACGTTTTTATTTATTATTTATTCACTTATTTCTGGTTGCTCTGGGTCTTTGTTGCTTCCCATGGGCGTTTATTTAAGGCAAGCAACGGCTACTCTTTGTTGCCACGTTCGGGCTTCCCACTGTGGTGGCTTCTCTTGCTGCAGAGCGCGGGCTCTGGGCACACGGGCTTCAGTGGTCGCAGCACTCAGGCTCAGTAGGTGCAGCACAGGGACTTTAGTTGCCTCACGGCATTGTGGAATCTTCCCGGACCAGGGCTCGAACCTGCGTCCCCTGCAGTGGTAGGTGAATTCTTACCCACTTACCACCAGGGAAGTCCAGGAGTTCTTTCATGATCCTCCAAGACGCTGGTGGGGCCCTTCCTAAGTGTCACCACAGCACCCCCACACATCCCCCTATTGAAATGATGATCCTTCTTCATCATATATTCTTGGACAGTGGCCTGAATTTTCCCCTTTTTATAATTTTAGCACATTTAACCCAAAGACTGAAATATTGGTAGTACACAGGAGTCCTGAAATAAACCAGTAAGTTTGGATGGATGGGGGTGATTGGGAAAACGTTGATGAATCGGGCTCTTTGAAAGGATTGACTTACACATGTTTCAGGAATCAGAAATCATGCTTTTCCTGTTCTCCAATTCAGTCTCGGCCAGTTCCACTAATAACACCCTGTAAAGCCATGGTGGCTGAGTGGCTATTATGAAAAATTCCTTATATCTCTTTTAAAAGGTATTATTGTTGTTCAGTTGCTAAGTCATGTCCAACTCTTTGTGACCTGATGGACTGCAGCACACCAGGCTTCCCTGTCCTTCACTATCTAGTGGAGTTTGCCAAACTCATGTCCATTGATTCAATGATACCGTCTAACCATCTCTTAATTATAGAACGCAAAGGCCTAAACCATGTTGTTTCTCCTTTACGGCCCTTTAGGGTTTTCAAGATTGAATAGGAATATCTTAAATTCAAATTTGACAATCTCATTTTTCCCATGAAAGAAAATTTTATAATCACTGCCACAAAGCTTCAGAGATTTCTAAGACTTTCCAGCTACATCTGTTCTAAAACTGGAGTGTTTCCCCTATTTTTTGTTCCCATTCACTACACAGAGGGTCATTTCAAACTCTAATTCGGGGTGAAAAAGGGGAATAGTAGCGCATTTCGTAAGATTCCTTCTCCTGATGCACATGTCTTCCAGAATGCACCTGAGCAAAACTTGTCTTTGAGTTTCTTTGCCTCTTTGCCGAGATTGTTTACACCCGCAGCAAATAATGTATGAAGTCCTTGAAACTACTGAACTCACATTAGTTGTTAAAGCAGTAGACTGAGTACAAACTGCAATTAGGGCACCACTGGAAAAAGAAATCAGTTATAAAGCAACCCTAAATCCATTTAACATAATATTTGGTGTTTACTATAAAATAGGTGAGGTCATTGCCATGTTGTACCAATTATCTCATGATTCATGCAGAAGATATATGGGCTCAGCCAAACAATACATTACAGGACAAGTTTTCACAAGAAAACTCCTGTTAGTCAAGCTGAAAATTCCCACAATTTGACTATGGGATAAAATTTGAATCAGATAATAAAAATTTACCAAATTTAACTTGGTGTTCATAAATCTATTCTTGAAATAGGCATTGTTAAACACACACATACACACATACTACATGTGCTAAAAACACTAAAGCCTCTTATGGGATAAATAATC
Organism: Giraffa tippelskirchi; assembly: GCF_054371585.1. Lineage (NCBI taxonomy): Eukaryota > Metazoa > Chordata > Mammalia > Artiodactyla > Giraffidae > Giraffa > Giraffa tippelskirchi. The sequence continues at coordinate 31,814,419 of NC_137280.1, read as the reverse complement.
CAGAATTAAATTCTAATTCCTGTAAGACATAGATTAATAATACGGACCTCTTAATTTATAAAATTTTATTTTCAAGTTAGATATGATATTTGTATTTATCGCACCTCAAGAGCAAGAGAAACGGTAGCATTAGAGCTTTCTGAGAATGATATTGTAAAACAGAATGTGCTACATTATTATTATTTTGATTTATAAATTACTATTATTTATAAATAGTTGGAGTATGTGTATATCGTCACAGTGTCTTTACCATTTCCATTGGTCTTCATTCCTCTGTGTACATTCATATTTCCATCTGTAGATCATTTTCCTTCTGTTGGAAGACTGTATTTCTGAAGTATAGGTCTGCTGGTGATAGTTTTTTTCAATTTTGTATGTTTGAAAAGTCTTTAGCTTCCTTTTTGAAAGATACTATCAGCAGGTATGAAATTCTAGTTTAAAAGTTTTGTTCCTTCATTATTTATATATTTGCAAAGAATGAGTATTCTCAAACTATTGGATACTGGATTCCACATATGTTCTTAGATCTAATTGTTAATGGATTCATTCAGATATTTTACTGTGTTTTTAAAATATTTTACCGTTACTAATTTTTCTCTACTTAGTCCATCGATTCCTTGAAAGCATGTGTGAAAATTTCTTTCTCTGGTAGTAGATTTGACATTTATTTTTCTGTTAAATGTACTAAATGTTACTTTATATGAAGGGATGTTGTTAGGTGTAGAAATTTTCAGTTGCTCTTTTATAATTATGACAGAGGTTTCTAGTGCTCACCCTTATGTGGTTCTTATTGCCTTCTGGGTCCACTGGAACATTATACTTCCCTGCCTCTTTGCAGTAAGGCAAGGCCAGTGACCAGGTCCCACCAAGAGGCTGTGAGGTGAAGTGAATGTCAGTTCCAGGATGAAACATTTCATGCATAGCATGTGACCCTCTGGTGCTGTCTTACCCTCCATGGCAAAAAAGGCTGTGTCTTTCGGAGATGGTTGCTATGAGATGACAAAGATTCTATCATCTTGGGTTCCGAGTGATTATGTTGAATAGAATACCACACTGACCTATTACAGTTGTAAAATGTGAACAAAACATGTAAAACAACCAGGATCCGGGTTAATTTTTACTGTAGCAAAACCTATCCTGTCAAACTAATTTATGTAGTGATACTCTGTCCCTAATGATACTTTTATCTCGAAACTTTTTAAAAATTTTATTTAAAAGATTCGGACATGATCTAGCTACTGAACAATAATGACAATTTATTTGTTTATTTTTGGCTGTGCTGGGTCTCCACTGCTGCTTGTCTTTTCTCTAGTTGCAGGCACACAGGCTTCTCATCGCGGTGGCCTCTCTTTGTTGCTGAGCTCGGGCTCTAGGGTGCTGGGACTTCAGTGGTTGTGGCACATGGGCTCAGCAGCTATGATTTGCAGATTCTAGAGCACAGGCTCAATAGTTGTGGCCAATGAGCTTAGTTGCTTCACCGCATATGGGATCTTCCCAGACCAGGGATCGAACCTATGTCTCCTGCATTGGCAGGTGGATTCTCTACTACTGAGCCACCTGGAAAGCCCTCTAACCTTTTTAAAAACTGTATTTTGTGTTATTCGTCTATCTACATTAACTTCCTTTTCATTAGTTTGGGGAATATTTTAACTTGTCCTTTATTTTTATACAATTTTGTATTTTCTCTTTTTTCATTTTAACTATATCTCTTGTAAACAGAATATAATAGGCTTCCAATCTGATTTTTAATTATTTCAATACACGTGAAAGTATTCATTTAATTCCTTCTAAATGTTAACGTCTATTTCTGCATGCTAGTGATAAAGCAATGAAAAAAGTAGATTTTTTTTCTTTAATGAAGCTCTGAATACCTTTTATAGTAAGCTTGATTTGCTAACATTTATTCCTATTGATGTTGAATTTTTATTTATTATCTAATTTTTAAAACTTTTCACTTTAATGGGGGCTTTTTTTGCTTCTTTTTTCTCATTTCTACCTACTAATAGTTTTTTCTCCTTTATTCACTTAGATGTTATACATTCAGTTTCTATTCTTCTGAGAATACCATTAAATTTTTAATGCTCCTTCATGTTTGAAAAATATATAAAGGAAGCCACTACCTTTATTCTTCTCAACTATGTATGATTCTTAGAACATTTGTTACTAAATTTCCTTTCTTCTAACTTCATGTAATTATTGTTTAGTATTTTAGTTATTCTTTGCTTTTATATAGTCCTCATGAGTCATTATTTTTGACCGTTTAATGAAGTCAATGGTTGTTGAGATGTCACCCTATCCATGTTAAATTTCTTTGTTTAGTTGCTTTCTGCACTCCTCTCTGTTCTCTGACCTCACTTTCCTTTTTCTGAATTATAATCTTTCTAAAAGGATTTGGGATGAAAAGTTCTCAGTCTTTTTCTGAAAATGTCACAATTTTACCTTCACTATTGAATAAGAAGTTGTATGAATAAAATCCATTTTTGGTTAAACTATATATGACATTGCCATTTTTGTAGGTGTAAAGCTTTAATATCTGCAGTTTTATACAGTTCAAGCTCACTAGATTATCAGCTTTTTTCCCCTCAGTGTCTAAGATCTTTGGCCTCTGTTACTGGTATTGAGGAGTTTTATTTCAATGTAACTATTTTTGTCTAATAGGAGTGATTTATTTTCTCTGATTTTCAAAGAATTATTTATTATTCTTAGTTTTGCTCTGCTTTTGTTTATTGAAGGATTGTACTTTTATTATTTTTTCTTTTTAATTTAATTTTCATTGGGGTGTTATTGCTTTACATTTAGTTTCTACTGTACAGCAAAATGAATCAGCCATATATATACGTATATCCCTCCCCTTTTGGATTTCCTTCCCACTTAGGTCACCACAGTTCGTTAAGTAGAGTTCTGTGCTATACAGTATGTTCTCATTGGTTGTCTATTTTATGCATAGTATCAATAATATATATGCATCAATTCCATGTCCTAATTCCTCCAACATTCCTCTTCTACTTTTGAATTTGTGGATTCTTTCATTAATTTTGAGAAATTAGCAGCTATCTCTTATACCTATTACTAGTCTCCTATTTTTTTCTACTATTTCCATTTGGAATTCCTGGTAGATGTATTTTGGACCTTCTCACTCCATCCCCTTTATTTCTAAACATTGCTTTCCTAGTTTCCACTTCTTATCATTCATGATATATTGTTGACTTTCTTCTCAAACACGTTTCTGTTTGTTAATTCCATGTGTTTATCTGATGTTCAACACATCTATTGAATTTTTAGTTTCAATTATTGTACTCTTCTACTTCTTAAAGATTTATTTCATTTTCCAAATCATCTTATTCTTTTCATGTAATATCTTGTATGTGTTTGGTGATTTTGATTCCTTCACTTAACACTTATTCTTCAATATGATTTTACTTTCAGGTTGACATTCTAATACCTCAAATTTGTACAACACAAATTTTGTTGTTATTTTGTGTGGTGATGCTAATGCATTTGAATTGATTCCTCACAATCTTTCTTAAATAGGCTCATGCAGCTAATCTCTTTGGTTATTGCTTTTTTAACTGGGTATAATATGTGACATAAATTAAGAGTTTACATTTGTTTTTAGAAGGTACTTCCTGGGGCCACTTTTTATGTTAATCTCTGGGATTGGAGTTCCCAGACCACACAGGTGGTATAAATTCAAAATATAAACCTGAAGGATACATAAATCTATAGAGTTTTAAATTATATTTTCCTACCATAGACCAGGCCTAGATAGACAAAAACCTTTTATTTCTTTCCCTGTTCCAGCAAGTTGGTGTCTTCTAAGTCTAATACTTCACAATGTCTAGTTCTTCAAGGTTCCCAGAATTATGCAACAGTCATAACTTCAGCTCACAGCCCTATAAATATATAAAAGTGAAAGTGAAAGTCACTCAGTTGTGTCCAACTCTTTGCTACCCCATGGACTGTATATGTGTAGTCCATGGAATTCTCCAGGCCAGAATACTGGAGTGAGTAGCCATTCCCTTCTCCAGGATCTTCCCAACCCCGGGATCGAACCCAGGCCTCCCACACTGCAGGCAGATTCTTTACCATCTGAGCCACCAGGGAAGCCCCTAGATATAGATATAGATAGATATAGATAAATATATATAGATATAGATATCTGAGACCTTTTTGCCTGTGACCATCAGGGCCCTAAAATTCCATATAATAGATCACTGATACTATTATCTCCCTCCCCCTTCTCTCCAGTCACAACTGCATCACATTAGCCTTTAGTTCTTTGTTTCTGACACCTGGAGATTTCATGTCATGTGTATGTCTATGTCTATGCGTGCGTGTGTGTGAGCTCACAAATGTATTTGAAGAATGTTGTGCTTTAGTCAACTTTCCAAGTGTTTGTAGCACCTGTTTTCAAGTCTAGACTTAGTACATAAAAATAATGTAGAAGAGAAAGGAAATGAAGGAGGGGAGATGGAGGAGAGGCAAAAGGGAAGAAAATTCATAATCTGGTAAGAAAATTGAGGAGTAAACAGGCAATTAAATTTGGAACAAAGATGTGAGGAGATGAAATGCTGCCAATTCCTGACAGTACAGGATTAAAATGAAAGGAACAATCTCTGCAAAGTTGGTATAAGCAAAGTTTTCTTGGATAGAACCCAGAAGGCACAAATAATAAAAGAAAAAATTAATAAATTTGACTTCATTAAAATTGGAAATGTCTGCTCTTTGAAAGACAGCATTAAGAAATTAAAAATACAAACCACTGACTAGAGTATATCTGCAATGTATATATCTGACAAAAGACTTATGTCCAGAATCTATAAAGAACTCCTACATGTCAAGAGTGACAAAAATAGGCAAGATTTGAACAGATTTCACAAAAGAAGATAAACAATACACTAATGAAAAGATGCTCAAAATCATTAGTCGTCAATGAAATGCTAATTAAAAGCAAATTGAGATATCACTATATATTGATTAAATGGATACAGTAAAAAATTAAAATACCACGATTTGATTATGATATGCAGGCGCTCCAATTCCCAAATATTGTTGATAAGAATGTAAAATGGTGTACTCACTTTGGAAGGGCATTATCAGTTTCTGTTAGACATACATATGACTTAATAATTCTAGGGTTTTTTTCCTGAATAGAAATGAACACATGTCTACACAAGAACTTGGAAGCTTTGTTCAAAATAGCCAAATGATAGAAACCACTTAAATCCCTGTCAGCAGGTGAGTAGATTAACAAAGTGTGGTACAAGTATTCATTGGTCTACTGCTGAAAAGTGAAATGAACAAACCTCAGATCCACACAATAACATGAGTGAATTGGAAGAAACACAATGCTGAGCAAAAGAAATCAGAGCAAGAGAAGAGGTACTATATTCTTTTCATTTGTATGAAGTTCTAGATCTAAGGTATAGTGGTGGAAATAGATCAGTGGTTGCCTAGGGCCAGAAGTATAAACCATAAATTCCCTACAACTCTGTACCAGGGTACTTAGGGGAGTGATAAAGTGTTTTATGTCTTGAGATGGTAGTAGTTGTATGGTGTGCAAGGTTGCTCAGGTTTGAGCCATTTGAGACCCAGAACAGCCAAGATAAAACAGAAAATTTCCTTGATAATGACAGACATTGGCTATCCCACCTCGGTTCTGTGAGTACTCAGAACCATTTAATTTGATTTTGGAAAACAAAGCAATGAGATGTTCCAAGTGCCTGAATATTGTGAAGCAAACATCTGCTGCATGCCATTGATTAATACCATCTTTCCTGAACAAGAAAAGGGCTAATCCACAAGCAGGATAAATACTCCATGCAATCCTGTGATATTCTCCAGACCATGCACTGTCTTGTAGCCAGGGCAACTAGCACCAAATGAGCAAAACTCAGTATTTTCTGTGTTTTTCCCCAGTCTGTGTTCCCTTAGGGATGAAAAGAGCTTTATAAATTTTAAATGGCATTATCACCATCGTGGTATAAAGGTGCCATCCAACTTCTCATGATATTACAATAAAGCAGCTTCAACACTTTGCTTGTCAGAGACGTCTGTCAGCCTATACTATGGTGACTGCTTCTATTTGGGGGTCTTATTATTTTTCTTTCTGTTATTGAAAGTGTGCACCCCTCCATCACAGCCTTCTCTGGTGTTTGGTAGATTCTGCCATGGAGACGACACTGGCAGCTTGAAGCCTGATGTGTGAAATAACATGTCAGTGTCCAACCTTGCTTGGCAATGAGAAGTGGCATTTCTAGGAGCTCAAATACTCTGGCTCAAATTCAGAGCCAGAGCCTTTTGCTGAGAGGGGATAAATATATAGATGGAAAGAGCCCTGATCACTCCTATTCCTTATCTACTTGATTGCATATTGTATTGTTTTGATTTACAACCCACTCTCAAATTCCTGCTTTGATAGTATCTATTATCTGTGGTTGTCACTTGCAAGAATTGAATTTTATTTTCTCTTGCTCTTACATACCTGGAGTGTATGAGAAATGGCCTCCTCTGTACTTTCATTTTCACAGACTTTTCATAAAAATGTTGACAGGGAAGTCCCTCAAATGCACATATATAGTGTCTGTAACTAAGGGGTGGGAAAGCCTGGAAGGAAAAATAATGAATAGACCTTGAGCGCTGAAATAAAAGGAGAGAGGGAAAACATGCTGCAGTGAAGTTTTTATTGTTTGGAGCAAAGAGAGGTTAGATAAAGAACTCAGAACAGGGTGTCAGGCCACCTGGGCCCCCTGCCACTTTCTAAGTTAATTAATGTTTCAGAAATGAATATTTTTCATGTTCAAAGCAGTGATTCCTACCCACAATTTTGTTTTGAAGATTAAATCAGAAAATGTGCAGTGCCCAGCACTGTCTAAAAATAATTAATTAATTGATTAATTAATTTATCTTTGGTTGCACTGGGTCTTCGTTGCTGTGTGCAGGCTTTCTCTAGCTGTGGCGAGCGGGGGCTCCTCTTTGTTGCAGTGTGTGGGCGTCTCATTGAGGTGGCTTCTCTTGTTACGGAGCAACAGCTCTAGGCTCATAGGCTCTAGAGTGTTGGCTCAGTAGTTGTGAGGCACCGGCTTAGATGCTCCATGGCGTGTGGAATCTTCCTAACCAGAGATGGAACAAGTGTCCCCTGCATTGGCGGGTGGATTCTTAATCACCAGATCATGAGGGAAGCCCAGTGCTCGGCACTTTGAAAGTATTATTTCAGCTTTGTGCATGTGTGCTCAGTCACTTCAGTCATGTCCAACTCTTTGTGACCCCATGGACTGTATGTAGCCCACCAGGCTCCTCTGTTCATGGAATTCTCCAGGCAAGAATACTGGAGTGGGTTGCCATTCCCTTCTCCAGGGGATCTTCTGAACCCAGGGATCAAACCCGGGTCTCCTGCACTGCAGGCAGATTCTTTACCCTCTGAGCCACCAAGACTCTGGACCCTTTTAGTAAACAGCACATCAGACAGAGTCAATGTGTGATGTCTAAACATTGGACACATCACAAAGATAAGGGTAAAGTGTAGGGCATTAGGAAGGGAGCATACAAAATCCCAGGACTGGCAAGAGCGGGAGCCACTACTGGTCCCAGCCTCCAGCAGGTGAGGGTGGTTACCTGTGCTGAGTAGAATAGCAGCCCATCTAACCAGAGTTGGAGTGTAGTAGAAAGATCTAGTTGACACATGATAAACTAGCCCACCATATTCCATCCTTTTTCATCTTAACTTTTCTGGAAAGGGAAATCACATTTTCTTTATCTTTAAAGACAAAGAAATTTCTCCTAATCTGCACCAAAGGAAAAGAAGTTCTGTCTTCCCCTATCATTTAGTTTTTGTTTGATTTATAGACCTGACGACAGTTTCCCCCTTCCTGCTATGTGACTGTGCAATTCTAATCGTTTGGATCTTTAATGATAGGGATGATGTCTTTCTCATCTGTGTATGCTCATCAGTGTCTAACAAAATTGGTGCTCAATGAGTTGAATTGGACACAAAAATTTGATTTACCCACTGGACTTTCACGAGCTCACTGAGAGTTACGTCAGGACTGATGAAAAGATAAAGGCATCAGACAAAATCACTGGGGATAAAGTAGCAAAGATGAAAATTCGTTTTTCCAGTTTTATATGGGACAAGACAAGTATATTGGCCATCCATTCATTTATTTGTTATTTTCACTAATATTTATGCACTGATCAAGATAAGGAATAGGAGAAAGAGTGGTATATCTAGTGTGGATCAAGTGTGAGGTGGCTTTCATTCAACTTGATGAAGACCAGAGGTAAAGAAAGAGCGCAGTGAACTCACATAAGAGACTAGAAGGGCATGACCGTTAATGCCAAAAAATTAACACTTCTTGTGGGCTCTCAGCTCTCTCTGAGCATCTATGATTAACAATGAGAAAGAAAGGCAACAATGTTTATCATGAAGACAAACCAACTACAACCCCTATTAACACAGAAGAAGGGCAGACAGAGGAAGCTTCTAATGGTAATTCAGGCAGAAGCAGTGACAGAAGCATGGCTGACAGAAAAACAAACAAATTGATGATGACAGCAAAACCTCCCAGATGTAAAGTGAAGTTTCCTGAGTAGGAAAAGGAACACGTTCAGAACACTCAAATGAGATTGTTCTAGTGTGCAGGAGGCAGAAATTTTGAGTTTCCAAGGGGCTGAGATAGACAGCTACTCCATTTCTAATGTCTTGAGTCATTTTTAAGGACTAAAAACCCTGGACAAGACTTTCTTTGATAAAAGTTGTATCAGGAGAAGATCTCATAAATGAGATGTACATACAGATCAGATTTTGACTGCAATTTAGAATCATGCCTGGAAACAGCTACCTTGAGTCCTGAGGGGTTCCTCACTCTGAAGAGGATAACTGCCCTATCTCTGGGGTGAAAGCATTTTGTTAATAAGTGTCTTAAGGATTGGAGTTTCCCATGGAATGGTCAGCAGAATGAAGTTAATTTCCCATCCCTGGAGATGAGTTCATTCAAGGGAAACTACAGACATCCTGATTCTGGTCCTCTTGAGGGAATCAAATGGAAAAGCCGGCTTTGGGAGCGAGTGCTAATGTCTGTCACCGCTAGCTGCTGTGGCAGTGACAAACAGATCTATTAGCTCAGTGCAGCGCATGACCTCCGTGCCCTGAAATAGAGCTTCTGAGAAGAGCCAGTTGAGCATCCTTCCTTGAGAAGCAATATTCCTTGAAATAGAAATGGTGTGATAGCCAGGCAGACATGGGATTGAATTCTGACTCTGACACATTCAATAGTTCTATAACCACGGGAAAGAGGGGCTGGGGCTGCTGGAAAGAGCAAACAAACTAATATGTTCATGTAGTCAACTTCTGTTTATTTAGTGAGTAAAGAATCTCCCTGACAATGCAGGATACACAAGAGACACAGGTTTGATCCCTGGGTCAGGAAGATCCCCTGGAGGAGGGCATGGCAACCCACTCCATTATTCTTGTCTGGAGAATCCCTGTGGACAGAGGAGCCTGGTGAGCTACAGTCCATGGGGTCACAAAGAGTCAGACATGACTGAAGCAATTAGCATGCACACGCATGCACACATGTTTGGTGCTGGGGACACAGTGATGAACAATAGAAAAGTTTTAAAACACACCTTTGGAGATTTTATTTCAATTTTAATCAGATATCATGCAAGAAAGTGAATAATTATGATGGTGCCTAGAGCTATGAACAAGATGTGCTCAATAGTAACTACTTAGGGGCGAGGGGAAGGGCACCACTTTACATAGTGTGAGCTTAGCTGTGAAGTTGTAAATCATGGAAAAGACTGCTGCTGCTGCTGCTGCTGCTGCTGCTGCTGCTGCTAAGTCACTTCAGTCGTGTCCGACTCTGTGCGACCCCATAGACGGTAGCTCACCAGGCTCCCTCGTCCCTGGGATTCTCCAGGCAAGAATACTGGAGTGGGTTGCCATTTCCTTCTCCAATGCATGAAAGTGAAAAGTGAAAGTGAAGTCGCTCAGTCATGTCCGACTCCTAGCGACCCCATGGACTGCAGCCTACCAGGCTCCTCTGTCCATCGGATTTTCCAGGCAAGAGTACTGGAGTGGGGTGCCATTGCCTTCTCCGATGGAAAAGACTGAGGGAAAGTATATTCTCAGCAAAAAAGGAGCAGTAATTCCAAAGACGCCTTGAGCAGAGTTATCTGTATTCTCATGCTCATTGCAGCACTACTCACAATAGCTGAAGCACGGAGACAACCTAAGTGTGCATCAACAAATGAGTGGATAAAAGAAATGTGGTATATCCATAGTGGGGATATTTTTTAGCCTTAACAAAGAAGGAAATCCTATCATTTGTGACAACACAGATGAACCTGGTAGACATTATGTTAAGTGAAATAAGCCAAACACAGAAAAATGACTACTACATGACCCCACTTGTATGAGGTATCTAAAATAGGAACTCAGAAGCAGAGAATACATTGGGGAAGGGAGGAGGTTGGAAATGGAGAGTTGTTTACAGTTATACAAGACAAAAGTTCTAGACATCTGCTGTACTAAACATAATGCCCACAGTTAACATACAGTGTTGTGCACTTAAAAACTTGTTAAAGGTAAATCTCATGTTAAGTGCTATTGCCACACATACACACAAAACAAACAAAAGCAAGAGGTCACAAGAAATCTTCTGGAGGTGACAGATATGCTTATTACCTTGATTTTGGTAGTGTTATCATGGGTATATGCTTATGTCTAAACTCATCAGTATATATACATTGTGTCTGTACTAAGTCGCTTCAGTCATGTCCGACTCTTTGCGACCCCATGAACTTTAACCTGCCAGGCTCTTCTGTCCATGGGATTCTCCAGGCAAGAATACTGGAGTGGGTTGCCATGCCCTCCTCCAGGGGATCTTCCCTGCCCAGGAATAGAACCTACATCTCTTGGGTCTCCTGCATTGACAGGCAGGTTCTTTACCACTAGCAACACCTGGGAAGCCCCATGTATATATTAAATATATGCAATTTTTTGTATATATGCCAATAAAGCTGTAAAAAAGAAAATAAAAATTTAAAGTATATAAAATAAACAATTATATTTAATAGCACATTCTGGATTTTTAACAAAAGATTACTACTACTACTATTACATTGATAATATATGTATGTTTAATTCTAGTTTAGAAAAGAACAAAATAAAAAATAAATTAAAAAATCTTAGATTTTCACACTACTACAATTTTTTTTTCCCCTCCAAACTCTTCTGCATTCTCCTTTCCAAAGCAAAATCTGAGAAAATTACCCATAATGTGCATTGGGTCAACACTATGGTATCATGCTACATTAGGTGCCAATGTGTCAACTGGCACCATCTGGACTGAAGCACGTTTTCTTTGCTTGATGTCAAAAGAGCAAAGACAGCAGAAGTCATATTTAGTGTACTGGAAACTTCTAAGTATCCATCCACAGAAGGCTTCTGAGGTTGAGAAAGCAGAAACTTAAGAGTCACAAACAGCCTGAGAGTCCTGGAGTTGGCCAGGAAGCTTGATGGAAGACACGGACAGAGAACACAGCCTGCAGTCTTAGGTGATATCACTTCCCTAACCTATGGATGAGAAGTGGAAAAGCTGCATTTGTCCTCCACCCCTGGTATAGACAGCCCCAAATGGGATCTGTGAGTCGAGGGGTTAAATGGAGACCGGAATCTCCATAGTTATGTTGGGAGGAGGGGCTCTAGAACTTGCTTTGGGATTATTGTCAGGCTGTAAGGACTCCAGGCCCCAGTGACTTTAATCCCATGTGTGGCAGCTACCGTTTCCCCATCTTGTTTTAAAATGCTTTTAAACATATTTTATTGAATTTGTCATAAATGAATAACCTCTTTGGTGTTAACGTTTTATGATTTATTTATTTTTGGCTGCGCCTGGTCTTTGTTGCTGCATGGCAAGTTTTCATTCTTTTTTATGGCTGAGTACTATTTATTTCATTGTAAGTATATTTCACATTTTATCCATTCATCTGCTGATAGATGCTTATCTTGGCTATTGTAAAGAATGCCACTATGAACTTTGGGGTGCGTTGTATCTTTTCAAATTAGGGTTTTTATGTTCTTTGGATATATACCCAAGAATGGAATTGTTGGATCATATTCCAAGTAGCCCATTTTTGAAAGTAGTAGGGCTGAAAGTAATTTTAGCTATTGATACCCACATTCCCCTCTTATTTTGTATTCAACATAGTAAAAAATTACAGGGATTTAATGATCAGCTACCCCACTGACAATTATATTTTCTATATTTTTTATAGCTCCTTCTCCAAATTTCTATATGCTTAGCTTATTTTGACTTATATGGTGACTTTTCAGAATGGTACTTACAAATCCCTAAGACGCACACTTTGTTGGATCCCAGAGTGGGGCATCCTGATCATGCTAAACAAGACTGAGATGAAGCACAATGGATCAGACTACCAGGGCCCTTAAGAGAGAGAACTCAACCAAACCAATAGTTTCTAGCCTCCAGGTACAACTGTGCTTGAGCAAGAGTGCTCATAACAATTTAAAGAAACAGTCCAACCTGACCTACAAGTTCTCTGAAAGATGAAATATAAATCATCATGATGGTGGGTCCCTTGTCCAGAGGAGGTGAGCAGGGAAGCCCCACAGGTAGATAAAGTAAATGTGCCCCTAACCTAGTCTCACATCTCAAATAGGTAGTCAAGACTTGGGTCAGTCACTTTACCATTAACACGCATGCCCAGCTGAGCAGATAAAAACTTCAAACAAGCCATCCAAGATGGAAAATTCTGCATGTACCACTCTATCTTGAAATTCCATAAGAAACACCCTTATTAGTGGCTCCTCTGCTTTAGGAGCCTAAAGTGCTGCTCAGACTCTAACACTGGGAGAAAGGCCCTCCATTTGAAGGCTACAAGTCACAATTTGGCAGGAGGGCAGGGTGACAACCATCTCTAATGAAGGTCACCATGCCCCTGTCTCTGTTCTCCACTGGTCCCAAGAGCCCTGGGGTGAAGTTTTCTATGCTTTCAAAGGATAATTTTAAAAATCAACTCCCAAACAGGAGCCTATATGTTTGTACAGGAGGATGTATCATACGTGTGTTTATATACTTACAAAATGGATTATTATGAAAAGGAAGAGTATCCACAAGAAACTCACCAAAATCCTGCTTACCGCTGACTTGCTAGTTGGTGGAACTAAACTTTTAGGAAATTTAAAAAGCACACTAATTTGCAAAATAGACAGCAAGGGCTTCCTTGTGATTCCCAACTATAACTTCCAATTTACAAGTCTTTCATCTGTCTTCACTTATTATCTGCCCTTTTCCCCTTCAACATTATTTGAACCACAACATTCCCATCAGCATGGAGATTCTGAAGAACTGCCTGAAGTCTTCCCTAAGGAGTACAGAACCATCTATTCAGATATTTTAGGGTACTTTCAACCACAGAACTATGGTCTATGGATACATGCAATATGTCATATCGATTGGTGAAATCCAATCAGCTCAGGATCAACTTGAAATAATAATAATAATCATAGTACATATTAATAATAGTAGTAGAGGTAGTAGTAGTAACAGTGGTAGTGGTAATAATAATAGTAATAGTAGTAATAATACTTGCCACCATCTTCATCATTTTATACACATTGTCTCATTAAATGCTGTTGACAAGCTGTAAGACAGCACTTTTAAAAGTGGAAGAAATCTACTCTGACTTCTAAAGCCATGTAGCTAATACATGGCAGAGGCAAAATTAAACCCAGGTTCAGTTACCTGTGCTCTTAACTGCTTCTCCATGTTGTTCCTTGAGAGACAAAGATCAGGCTAATTTGCATGTTGCACAAGTACTAGACTGATAGCCTGGACCAAGATTATTGGCGGCTTTAGCCAAAGATGCTCAAGCCACAGCTCTTAGGGACCCAACAGTCACAAGGCAGGCAGAACACAGATAAAGATGAACCATACACCCAGCGTGAAGCCCCATCGTGGAGCTTAGATCACGCCTGGGAAGAAAGACACACTGGAGGGTGTGGAAAGTTGAGAGAGGCTGACTCCAAGTGGAAAGTATTTTGAGAGCAACCAGAACAAAGGAGCAGAACGAAGTGACAGGTGACATGCAGCAGAGGGCATGGTCCTTACCAGGAATGTGGCATGGCCAGGTCAGATGCCATGCTCTTAGCCTTGGGTGCTATCAGCACTCAGATCATTGTAAGTCACAACACCCCTAAAATGTCAACTTCTAATTTGAGTTCATGCCCATTAGACTTTCCTTTATAGCTGTGATTGTTGTTCACTAGGCCAGGTGGCTGTGTAGAACACAGGTTAACCAACCTTGTTATTATTTTTCATTTAAATGATTTCTGCATACTTTATATTAGATTCAATATATTTCCACCCCTGGCTTCTGTCTTTGAAGACTACAGAATCTAGTGGGGAGTTAGACACATAAATAGCTACTAGGATCTATAAAACATGTTAGAAGCAGTGTAGTTGAATTTTTTTAGAACCACTTTCTTGAGTTATGGTTGACATACAAACAGCTGTACATATTTAATGGGTACAACCTGATGAGTTTGGAGATAAGTGTACACCCATGAAACCATCACCACAATTTATGCAGTAAAGCTATCTATCATGTCAAAAAGTTTCTCCAAAGACTTGTAATAACAGGTGCATATTGATAAACTGAAAACTATATTTATTATTATGTAACACAGGGTACCAACCATAGCCAAATAGCATTTATTTATTCATTTATTCAGCCAAAATGTATTTCTCAAGTCTCTGTTAAATGTCAGATACTGCATTCATTGCTTGTATATACTTACAGTCAACATAGGGTGACAGGGAGCAGACATTTTTAAGGTCTATATTTAATTAATACTACAGAGAGAAGTTCAAGAAGCTATGGGGGTGCAATATGGGGGATCTACACCAGGCCTAATTGAGTGTCGTTTAAATCAAGACTTGGCTGAAAATTTAGCCCCTTTTTTGTGAGAAAGAAGATAAGAATCTTCCAGGCAGAGGAATAGAAAATGCCAAGTCCCTAAAGGAAAAGTCTGGGATGAGTAGAAATGTGGCTGAAGTAAGAACAGAGGCAAAGAAAAGAGGCACCAGGTGAGGCTGGAGACAAGGGTCATGGAAGACATTGTCAACCGTAGTTTATCCTATGGTTGACAAAGGACTTTATTCTAAGGGCACGTTATATATGTTAACTCTACGGGTGGAAATCTGATCTTCTGTCGTTTGTACTTGGGGAAGCTCATCCGTAGAAAATTTTAGTGAGAACTTGGATTCACACCAAAGCAGTCTGGCTCCAGAACCCAGCTGAACTGTTACTTGACGCGGCCTCTAATGATTAGCTTTGTGTTTCAGAGAAGAGTGCATGGGTAAGCATGTTCTATACATCAGTCATATCAGTTGGATATGTGAGTGAACAAGAGTAGACTCAGATTTCAAGAAGAAATCACAGTTCATCTATCTGCCTTGAGTACATAAAGCTAGAGGAGACCTTTTGACAAATGCAGCCATCACTGGCCAAAGTACTTTCTGTGTCTATAAGACATTTTGCACTTAAGAGACTCTGCAAAAATAGGAGTAGTCCATATTTCAGCAACTTCCATTAAGCTGTCATACACCTTCTCTGCATTTCCTCCCTTATAGCAAACCTTGGATTAATAAAATTTTCTATACTTAGTGAGGGTTTTCCCTTCTCACCTGCCCAGCCATCCGGTGTTCTGCTTCTGCTACCACAGTCTAATAATTTTAATGTGAGCTGCACAAGATCAAACCCAGATTTTGGGCCCTTGAGTGATTGTGAATCATTTGGCAACTGCAAGCCCATCTTTAAGGAAGGCTGGAAAGGATTGAAGGTTTTGAGCTTTTCTTTTCCCCAAATGAACTGTGCCATAGAGTAGTGATAATCATTCTGATAAGCAAATGTGCCTTTTTTGCAATTCTGGATAAAACTCTTCCCCACCCCAATACCTGAGTATGAGAAATTCAGGGAATACAGTAAAAATAAAGCCAGTCATTTAATTTTGTTTTGTGTATTTTATGTATATGGGAAAGTTGAGACACTATAGATACTCTAAATAGATGTAAATGTACTTAATTAAGCACTTTAAGCTATTGAAAGTGACTGGGTTTCAAAGTTTATTTTTCAATAAGTAATGCAGTCACTCAAAACAATTTTCCACCTACCTCACTGAAACATTATATATATTTACATCCAAATACATATATATATATATATATATATACACCTATGTACATAAACAAAATTCTAGTTTCTCATTCTTTAAGTAGAAAAATTGGGGCCATATTTAAGATAAGCAGGTTATTTAGGTCATTCATTGTTTTCAAGACATTGCATGTGTGGGTTGCATTTATAATTCTATAGCTAATGACCCTCAGTAATATTGTGAGTATTATTCAACAGCTGATAAAATTTTTCTCTTAAGCTGTATGGTCATCATCATCACCATTATGATCAGTACAATTGCCTTTTTCAAATGAGGCAGAATTCACTACTCCTCAGGGTGGTGGGTCCAGAAGACAGAATGCAAAAAAAAAAAAAAAAAAATCATTACTTGACTTTCTTCATTTCTAGTCTACTCACCTCAATCCCACCTTGTCACCTCACCAAGAAATTTTGCTTCTTTAGTGTTAAATAAGGGAATTGAAGGCCATCTCTCTCTCTCTCTCTTTTTTTTTCCGCACTGTGCAGCATGTGGGATCATAGTTCCCCAACCAGGGACTGAACCCCCACCCCCTGCAGTGGAAGCACAGAGTCTTACCCACTGGATAGCCAGGGAATTCCCTGAAGGCCTCCTCTTGACCCTCAAGTCAGTTTTCATGTTATTTATGTAGCTATAAGGAGCTGGGTGAGGAGTATAAAGTTTTAGAGCATGCAGTTTGGAATATCACAAACATGGGCTTGAATTAGTTCTATTATGTGTTAGCTTTGGGAAGTTCATTTATACCCTCTGAGCTATTTTCCATCTGTAACATGGAGGTTGGGCTTCCCAGGTGGCTCAGCAGTAAAGAATCTGCCAGCAGTGCTGGAAACCCGAGAGACTCGGGTTCAATCCCTGGGTCGGGAAGATTCTCTGGAGGAGGGCATAGCAACCTACTCCAGTATTCTTGCCTGGAGAATCCCATGGACAGGGGAGCCTGGTGGGCTACAGTCCATGGGGTTTCAAAGAGTCGGACACAACTGAAGCGACTGAACACGCACGCACAACATGGAGGTTATCATACATACGTCATGAAATTTAGTTGAGAGTCAAATAAGAAATTTTATTTAATTTCTCAACCCAGTACCTGACACCTTGACGGGCCCTATTATGTTATTATCAACGTTATTGTCAACAACATATCACTATTGTGATTATCCTTTAGAAAAGGTTAACCCTAGTCTCTCCTTCTAGCCATCAATTAGTATCTCCAGTCCTTTCCCCAAGACTTTTGAAGAGACATGCCAATTTCAGGATGTTAGTGCAGACTTACTGAGCACTGAGATGGGGTGGCATTTGTGGGGCACAGAAGGAGGTGGGGGCAGCCTCTCTCGCTCCAAGTGAAGCTGGAACATGAAGCTGGCTGGATGTGTGGCTGAGGGTAGCACAGCCAAAAAAGGCCATCTGGACCAGTGCAGACAGGGCTTTCAGGAAGCCTGTGGGGCCTCTGACTAAATCAAGTTATTTGGCTTCTAATCAACTTAATGTTAAAATTCTCCAAGCCCTCCTGTCTGAGATGCTAATTCCTCCTAAAGAGGTGTGTGATATACAGAAGCCCACATCAATCAGGACGGTGATTTTTCTTCTGCTTCACTTCACTCTTGTCAGCTGGACTGATTCACTGGAAAGCAGAGATTTTCCTTCATAATAAAGCAAAACCCTAATTTGAATAAACACCGCTGCCAGACCCTCGCTTTAAGAGCCTGAACACGTTTGGGGTTGGGGCGGGGGAGGGGGCGGTGGTTTGTAGCTTTGTCACTCCAATAATACTTCTCATAGAATAGATGCCAGGTTCGTTTGTTCGTTTTCTTGTTAGGAAAGTGGTCAAGCTTTTTTGAACCAACCATACCTTCTGGAAGCACTCAGCCCTTGACTTCCAAACTTTCTAAAAATTGTCTGAAGGTCAAGAGTATCCTGAATTCCAATGTAACATTAGTATAGAAGCTGTCTCCTCCAACATGTTAATTAGTGGTAGGATTCTATTTTAAGTCACAGAATGCATCCTGCAATTGCTTTCTTTACTTCATTACCTATTTCAGCCAGGTGTATGACATTCAGAGATGTCTAATTGTGTCAACATTCCCACAAGTTAATCAAGACCTTCCTATTAGAACCCTGTATTATAAAGTTAGCCTCTGGTGCTGGGGCAGGGGGAATTTGAGATCAGACACTCTACCTCATTTTCCATTGCATCACCTTGAGTTCCCCAGATACAGGGCCAGGTATATAAAACTGCTCAGTCAATGTTTACTGAAATGATAAGAACAGTTGCCGCCAGAAGAATTATTTCTGAGTCTCCATGGATTTGCAGCCTTATGGTCAAGTAGCCTTAAATGAAGATCTCAGTAAGCAGTTCTCTGCAACTCAGACAAGCAAATAGTGTGTATGTGTGTTTTAGGTAGATTGAAGGTTGGAGAGGGGAGGCAGATATACTCTTGTGGAAAGAGATAATCTATTATATAATCTCTACAATATAGTGCCTATAGTAATTGCTGCAATTAGTAATAATAATAATAGCTACTTATTATATGATGGTTTGAGACTTCAATATGCAGATAACACCACCCTTATGGCAGAAAGTGAAGAAGAACTAAAGAGCCTCTTGATGTAAGTGAAAGAGGAGAGTGAAAAAGTTGGCTTAAAGCTCAACATTCAGAAAACTAAGATCATGGCATCCGGTCCCATCACTTCATGGCGAATAGATGGGGAAACAGAGGAAACAGTGGCTGACTTTATTTTTTGGGACTCCAAAATCACTGCGGATGGTGACTGCAGCCATGAAATTAAAAGACACTTACTCCTTGGAAGGAAAGTTATGACCAACCTAGACAGCATATTAAAAAGCAGAGACATTACTTTGCCAACAAAGATCCGTCTAGTCAAGGCTATGGTTTTTCCAGTAGTCATGTATGGATGTGAGAGTTGGACTATAAAGAAAGCTGAGTGCAGAAGAATTAATGCTTTTGAACTGTGGTGTTGGAGAAGACTCTTGTGAGTCCCTTGGACTGCAAGGAGATCCAACCAGTCCATCCTAAAGGAGATCGGTCCTGGGTGTTCATTGGAAGGACTTATATTGAAGCTGAAACTCCAATACTTTGGCCACCTGATGCGAAGAGCTGACTCATTTGAAAAGACCCTGATGCTGGGAAAGATTGAAGGCAGGAGGAGAAGGAGACGACAGAGGATGAGATGGCTAGATGGCATCACCGACTCAATGGACATGAGTTTGGGTAAACTCCGGGAGTTGGTGATGGACAGGGAGGCCTGGCATGCTGCAGTCCATGGGGTCACACAGAGTCGGACACGACTGAGCGACTGAACTGAATTGAACTTGGGGCTTCATAGGTGGCACTAGTGGTAAAGAACCTGCCTACCGGAGATGTAAGAGATGAGAGTTCAATCCCTGGGTCAGGAAGATCCCCTGGAGGAGGGCATGGCAACACACTCCAGTATTCTTGCCTGGAGAACTCCAGAGAAGTCTGGTGGGCTACAGTCTGTAGGATCGCAAAGAGTCAGACAGGACTGACGTGACTGAGCACGCACACGTGCACATGTGATGATTTACAGTTCGCCTATGACATCCCATTTGGTCTCCATAACAACTGAAGGGAGATTCTTATTCCCATTTTAGTTGTGGGGAGATAGAACTCCAGAGTTAGCTGTGAATAATTTACAGAACACAATGGCTCTGTTGACGGCTATCCTGATTAACTTACTTCCACCTATTGCCGTCTGCTCCCTACACTCCCTTTCCTTAAGGGTGTGATCAGAGATCATGAGCCATTCCTATGTTTTAGAAGTAGATGATGTGAACTTGGGCAAACTTCGGGAGATGGTGAGGGACAGAGAGGCCTGGCATGCTGCAGCCCATGGGGTCGCAGAGTCGGACACAACTAGACGACTGAACAACAACATGTTCCATAATCATTCATTTGACAAACTATCCCATGATTACTTAGATGCTAGGCAAAATGGTAGTTTCTAGGGGAAAATAAAAAGCTAAATAAAAAGCTGCCATGGGCTTCCCTGGTAGTTCAGCTGGTAAAGAATCTGCTTGCAATGCAGGAAACCCCAGTTCAATTCCTGCATTGAAAAGATCCACTGGAGAAGGGATAGACTACCCACTCCAGTATTCTTGGGCTTCCCTGGTGTCTCAGACGGTAATGAATCAATGCAGGAGACCTAGGTTCTATCCCTGGGTCAGGAAGATCTCCTGGAGACTGGAACAGCTACCCACTCTAGTATTCTGACCTGGAGAATTCCATGGACAGAGGAGCCTGGTGGGTTACAGTCTACTGGGTCGCAAAGAGTGACTTTCATTTTAATATAAAGATAATTGCTTTTAAGGGACTCAAAATCTAATTGGGAAAGTCATAATTGTAAATAAATATTTTTGTGGAATGTGATAAGTGCCTGCTGCTGCTGCTGCTGCTAAGTCGCTTCAGTCGTGTCCGACTCTGTGCGACCCCATAGACGGCAGCCCACCAGGCTCCGCCGTCCCTGGGATTCTCCAGGCAAGAACACTGGAGTGGGTTGCCATTTCCTTCTCCAATGCATGAAAGTGAAAAGTGAAAGTGAAGTCACTCAGTCGTGTCCGACTCTTCGGGACCCCATGGACTGCAGCCTACCAGGCTCCTCCATCCATGGGATTGTCCAGGCAAGAGTACTGTCAAACAAGCAAGGAAGATGGATGAACTAACTTTCTGAGAGAACAAGGCAGAAAAACTTCAGAGTCAATCTTTGGCGAGACTCTGGAGGATTAATAGGAGTTTTTGTTGCTTTGGTTTTCTTCCAGTTTTAATGAAATATAATTGACATACAATATTTTGTAAGTTTACGATGTATAACGTAATGATTTAACATATGTACATGTTGCAAAATGATTACCACAATAATTTAGTTAACATCAATCATCTCACATACTCACTTATTTTTTATTGTATGGAGAACTTTAAAGATCTACTCTTTCAGCAACTTTCAAATGTATGATACGTTATTGTTACATATAGTCACCCTATTGTACATTATATCCCCAGAACTTGTTTGTTGTATAACTGGAAATCTGTAGAATATGAGTTTTTTTAGGAAGAGAAAAAGGGAAGAGAGGGCTTCTCAGGAAGGGAAAAGAGCCAAAGCCCAGAGCTGTGAACTGTGATGGCCTGCTCCTGAAGAGGTGAGATGCTCAGTGTGTTACAAGTACAGAATACGTGTGAACAGTGATAATAGATTAAACTGGAAGGCTAAATAAGGCCAGACAACTTCAACTGAGCAGTCTAGTTTTTAACCCTGTGTGAGATGAATATGTTCAGAATGTAGTTTCTCAAAAGGCAATAAGGTTTGTAAATAATAAACTTCACAATTCCTTCTCTGGAAAAAGGCCAAGTTGTCCCAGATCAGGTATGGATAGGATGTGGGCCTTGAAGTCAATGGTGAGGATTGTCTGGGTACTATGACTTTTCCTTGGTGGTTGCATGGAGAAAGGGGACAGCTCCTACAGACCCAGAAGAGGAATTTATGCTTAAAATGCACACACACACAGAGTAAACCAAACACTACACTCAAGGAACTATAACCCACGACCAGTGTCAGGAGGCTCATTAAGTGGAGGTGGGAGCCAGGTTGACTAGTGAACCTGCACGCTCCAGAGATGCATCTCCCCTTTGGAGCTTTTGTGCTGTCTGCCATCAGCACCATTTAAATAAGATAATAATAAAATAAAGGCTTCCCAGGTGGTGCTAGTGGTAAAAAACCCACTGCCAATGCAGAAGACATGAGGGACACAGGTTTGAGCCCTAGGTCAGGAAGAGCCCCTGGAGGAGGGCATGGCAACCCATTCCAGTATTATTTCCTGGAGAATCCCATGGACAGAGGAGCTTGATGGGCTACAGTCCACAGGGTCACAGTCAGACATGACTGAAGCTACTTAGCATGCACACACACACGTAATAAAATAAACCCATACTTGGTTTTATTTTTCCCTGTTTCATTTTATTTTCATTTTTAAGGCCTATCTGTGTCTGTGTGTGTTTGTGTGTTAAAAAGCAAAGCATTTCTTTACAAGGGATTTTTTGATTCTTGGTAAATCTTTGATGAATTTGTTTGAAAACGTATTTTGCCAAAACAACAAAGCTGCAGAATTGTAGCAAACCACATTTCTGCTCAGATTGTAAAGAATCTGCATGCAATGCAGGAGACCTGGGTTCGATCCCTGGGTTGGGAAGATCCCATGGAGGAGGGCATGGCAGCCCACTCCAGTATTCTTGCCTGGAGAATCCCATTGTCAGAAGAGCCTGGCGGGCTACAGTCCATAGGGTCGCAGAGTCGGGCACGGCTGAGCGACTGAGCACAGCACACACAGCACGTTTCTGCTGTGATTCCTCCTTCCATCCAACGGATGTCTCCCTTTTACTAAACTTCCAACTTTTCTCCCTGTGGTGTACAGGGCTCTGTCCAGCTGAGCCCAGTGTGTCCCTCTTCTCCTGGCCTTATTTTCTTTTCTTCAGACATGCCCAGTTCTTCCTGCCTCGTGCCTTCACACATGCTGCCTCCCCTTCCCTCCACCATTGTGCATAACTGGCTCCTTCCTAACATCCAGGCTCAGCCCAAATGTCATCTACTCATAAAGGACCTACATGATCACCCTGTGTAGATATCCCACACTAGTCAGTACCATATCATCTGCTTTAAATTTCTTCTTACCACTTGGCACCATCAGAAAATGTCTTATTTAAGTCTTTATTTCTTTATTGTCCATATCCCCTACTAGAAAATGGGTACCATCATCATCCCTGGATCCTGATGTCTACCACAGAGCCTGGCACATATTAACCATTAAAATTTCATTAAATAAACAAGTAGATTAAAAAGCAAAATCAGTTTTAGGGTGACTTAAATTCTGCCCTACCCTGGCATTAGTATTAAAATGCTCCAATTTCTATTGGCTTTGCTAGTATGGAGGGAAATGGCTGTCTGTTACTATACTTGCATAAAGTTATTTCAGTGTCCTCCATCCAAGATATGTGTAACTTATGAATCAGTTTTCCTCTATATCCTCAACCTCTTACCCTTCTGTCTACTGTATCCCATTCTCCATCCCATGTCCCCACTTTCCCAGTTTATTCTATTTTTGTGCACAATAGGAGAGAAATTTACACTTATTATCTGGACTAGTGACCCAGCAAACTAGACACTATGCTAAGCATTTTATATGCATGATCTCAATGCACTTTACTTTAAACCCCTTCCAAATTTTGTCAAGTCCTACAAATTTGCATTATAATAGCCTTCAGGATTATATCCAAAACAGTTACTGCCCAAACCTATGTCAAACTTTTTTCCCTATGTTTTCTTCAAGTAGTTTTATAATTCTTGATCTTCCCTCTAAATTTTAATCCATTTTCAGTTGCTTTTATACACAGTGTGAGATGAAGATACAATTTCATTTTTCTGCACATGGATCTCCAGTTTCCCCAATATCATTGATAAAAGAGACTATACATTCCAAATTGTGTGTTCTTGGTGCCTTTCTGGAGATCAGTTGGCCATAAATGCATGGATGTATTTTAGGGCCTTTATTCTGTGCTGCTGGTCTATAGTCTGTTTTTATGCCAGTACCATATTGTTGATTCATGTTTTTTTGTGATGTATTTTGAAATCAGGAAGTGTAATGCCTACAGTTTTGTTTTGCTCAAGATTGCGCTTCATTTTTTCAGGGTCTTTTGTGGCTCAGTATGAATTTTAGGATTTTTTTTCTATTTCTGTGATAAACTGCAATGGAATTTTGATAGGAATTACATTGAATCTGTAGATAATTTTGAGTAATATAGATATTTTAACAGTATTAATTCTTTGCATCTATGAACACATGATATATTACCATTAATCTGTATCTTCTTCAGTTTCTTTCATCAGTATCTTATGGTTTTCAATGTACAGATTTTTTTTTACCTCCTTAGATAAATTTATTACTAAGTATTTCATTCTTATATATTCCAGCACTAACATTCCAAGCTTATCTAATCCTCAAGTCATTGCCCAGTAATTTCTATTGTACAGTTAGAGGCACTGATATCTTAGTAGTTGGAAAGAGAAATGAAGTGAAATATTTTAGAGCCATCAGTAAAATTTCATTAGGAAATGGGACTGATTTCATGATTTGATTGCACCTGAGCAATGCCTCTATAAAATACATTTTTAAAGGAAGAATGCAGATATGTTTACTTCTCAGAATTGATGTCTAACATAAGAGTATTAAGATGTTTTTCAGGACCTCTGAGGTTTATTCAGTCATTTCTTAATCTTCGATATAAAAAAAGTCTTCTAGACTATGTATCTAAGCAACATTATACTCCCTTACACTATGCCTGGTGTGTTTGATCACTAAATATTAGTAAAATCAGTTGAACAAATGGATTACATAAGTTAATGAATTAATGAAAAGTTTCAGAGTGGAATTAGAAGTTTTCTTTAAAATCTGTATACTGAAGTATATATTGTGCAAATGTTTATACCCACATAAAACACCATCCATAGATGGGGTATAAATGGTAAAGTCTAGGGTGTTTAAAAGCTATCAAAATAATATTAATTATGATAATAATAAGAAAAATAATTGCCCCCCTCAGAATTTTCTCTTTAGTCAACATTAAAGATGATCTCATCTCAAGATCCCGAGAAATCTTCTCCATGGTTTTCTGTTTATAAAGGAATGGTGATTGAATGGAGAAAGAATCTGCTTCTTACTTATGAATTCAGGGCTTACTGAGCCAGGGAAATCTGAACTGTCCTTTCCTCATCCAAATTCATACAAGGTGCTGAACTCTATGAGACAGTAGAAACCAGAAAAGGAGGCTTCATCTTTCTGGGCTATTAATTATTCATAGAATGTATTGCACTAATGAAATGTCAACACAGGTTACTCATATTTTTCTGGTTGTGGATTCTGCCATGTCAGAGACACATTTGGAGTGGAGAGTGGGACAGTAACAGAAATTATTGTTGATAAATCCCATGTTCAGGCCAAAGAAAATCCCCTATTCATCACTGCAAAAAATAGGAGAGGGGATGGAAAAGAAACAGGGCATTAGTTGAAGTTCCTACTGAATTCCATTTGAAAAATGCAGTTCAACTTCAAACAAAACCCCGAAATCACATGTGATGCTGATTCTATTGTACAGGTTAACTCACCATGCTTTACAATGTCTTCAGTATGGCTGGCACCCTTTCCTCTTCTGTAATAACCCCAAACACTCTGAAACTCTACAGGACTAGGGACGTAACCTTTGACAGTACCACTGGACTGTGTGCAATGATCACATGGTTTTAATGGCTGCAAATAGGACAATTATGTTTTCAGCAAATGGGCACCCCTTTGAAGAAAGGAAATGTAGGGCAATTATATTGATACATTGTCTCCTGGGGCTTTCTTGACACACCTGAAAAGGATGCAGTTCAGCTTGACATCTCTCAGCACTTCCTGACCTTTTTGGCCAAAGAAGCTCACGTGAGTTTGAGTTTTTAACAACTGTCAAGGGCTACCATAGCTTCTGACCACCATCGTCTAACCCCCACTGGGGATTCATAGCAATGACCAGCATTGTTCAAAAGTGCCTCTGATTCTTAGATCACCTTTGATCTCTCTTAGACCAATCTGCTCCTCAAATGAGTTCTTCCCTCCATTAAAAGACTGAGAGTGGACATTTATGTCCTCTCAGTACAGTCCTGATTGGTGTCACAAGAAATATTTTCTGTCATGATTTTAGTGATCAAAAGATGACGACTTAATCCAAACTCTCTTTTTCCTCATTTTGTCTTAAACATACATTAACATTTTAAAATAGAATTTAAACAGGTGCCCAGTAACAGAATGACAAACATTAAGTGTGAAATCTGAAAGTTAGGAAACTGAACCACATATGGTCACCTTTTTTTTTCCCTTAACATCCGCCTGCGCTGGACTGTTAAGTGGTTTCATCACTGTCAGGCCGAGTAGGACTTGTAAAACTGGAGATGTGGGTATTCAAAGAAACATTTGCTTGGTGCCTTTAATGATTTCTGTAATTAGTCATTTAAGCAGATTGCCCTGTGATCCCAAACAGGGAATACAGGGAGATGAGCTGAGAAAATCATTTCCTGAAGGTACTTGAAAGCTAATTGTGGAAAATGAGGTCTGTCTTTTTGCAGGGTTCTCTGGCTCCCATTTCATTGGGTGGGGATGGCGCTGGAGAGCAACATTCTCCAAGAACCTATAAAATGTGTATGCCCAGGAGCACTATTTTTTTATAATACTAGAGTGCTAAAAGCCTTTGTTGGCTTTCAAAATTTAACAGGTAAATATGTAAAATAGATGACCAGTGCAAGTTCAGTGCATGAAGCGGGGCATCCAAAGCTGGTGCTCTGAGACAACCCAGAGGGATGGGGTGAGGGGGGAGGTGGGAGGAAGGTTCAGGATGGGGGGACACCTGTACATCCATGGCTGATTCATTGTCAATGCATGGCAAAACCCACCACAATGTTGTAAAGTAATTAGCCTCCAATTAAAATAAATTAATTAAGTTAAAAAAATTAACAGGTAAGTAAATGATCCAAATACGGCAATGACAATTTAGAGACCAGCAGAAGAAAATGCACCTAGCAAGAGCAAGTCTCAACTCCATGAGACACCAAAAGAGATACCAAAAAATACCAAGGAAGTGATGTTTCATGGCAACAGGGTACAAGGTCTGGTCAGGGAGGGGGTCCTGTGACTGCCTTCATGGAACTGGACAGTTAAACAGTGCTAATAAATGCACTCGGAACGCCTCATTCAGCTTTTACTTCAAAGATAAAAGTAGAAGTTTTCAGAGCATGTCAGAAAGAGGCTTAACTATTTTAATGACTCCAGGACTCCCTTACTAGGTAACGCTCCCTCAGATAAGCCTTTATCTCAGCAAGCCTCAATCGCTCCCTGTGAGAGAAAGGGCTGTTTAATTCTCACCAATAATTTGGCCACTCTCTTGTGGGAGTGTGGTGATGACTCAAAACCTTTTAAAAGTTGGCATGATATGAATCTCTGTGACACATACATACAGACTCACTTTGTACATAACAGTAATAGTTAAGATACTGAGTGCTAACTACCCACTATACACAAATCCAATCTTTGAGTCCTTATTTACGAAATTCTGATACATCTCAATAGGGAGGTTTTACTGATCAGGAAACAGGGCCAGAGCATTTAAATCGCTATCTGGAGGTCTCGGAGCTAATGAAGGGAAGTGCTAAGATTCAGACTCAGGCAATCGACAGAACTGCTGTTCAAAGGATAAGCATTCTTTCCTTCATATCCTTCAGCACTCCCATTTTCCACCTATAACCAAACATATGGAACACACACATTTCTTTTCGGGGCCCTAACCTTACCACAGAGCCCTAGATAAATCTTGACCAGATACTGGATAACAGTGAAGCATAGTAAGGATGGAGGGTACAGTAGAGTTGGCTTGATTTTAGTATTCTGCAGAATAAAGCTTGTTTCTTTGAAAGACATGAAGGATCATTGATGTTTCAGTAGCCAGAGAAAATATCATGCCACAAAGTAAAGAATTCTACTGCACTATTGCAGGAAGTCCAATGGCCTGGAATTCTGACCACACCACGGAAGGGGGCAGAGAGAGAGGGGTAGACCTTGGGCACTGATGCCTGACACATGAAATCCCTTGGTGGTCAAGCTGCTCTTTCATCTCAAATCCTTAAAACCCCCACTTCAGGTTGTCTTGACTTTAACACAAAAACATCTACCATCCAGAATTCTCAATTTAGTTGACTAAAGAAGGAGAATTTCAGGGAAAGAGCAGAAATGGCTGGGAGCCATGAGGCGCTGCCTTTGGTTGACATACAAGTCCATCTCCCTGGGGGTGGCCTGGCATTCGGTGTGTTTCTGACATCGAATTGACTATTAACACAATTTCAGAGAAAAGCAGAGCAGACAGTGCCCCTAGAACTTGTGTGTTTGCCAGGTCGTCTGTCCTTTAGAGCTCCGTCCTGTACAAAGTATGGAAAAGCAAAACCACACAGCAGCCCTTGAGACGGGAGACTGAGTTGGCATGAACCATTCCTTCTCTTTAGAGAGGCAGCTGAGGCAGAAGCCGCTAGGAACCCCAGCACCTCTTGTTCTGGTTGCCTAAGCTTGTTCCCGAGGTGGGGGACATGCCTGGCCGTCTCCACCGAGCAGGGCAAGCCCTCAGCAGAATGCTAAGTAGGTCTTTCAGCAGTGTGGATTGGTTTGCAGAGATGGCACACGTGTGACCTCCTCAGTCAAAGTCAATGTTTCCTTGGCCCTCAGAATTTCAGAAAAACACAAACGTAAATAAAAAATAATGACAAGGCCCCGGAGTCATTGCCTCAGCAATTATTAATGCCTGCTAGGTTTCCAGCACCCTGCTAGACGCTGACAATGTCAGAAAAATCATCAAAGGCAGAACTTCTGTTCTCCTCAATGTTAATAATGATAAAGTACCAAAGATTACATTTTTAAACATCACAGAGTTGATCGTTTTCTTTGCCACATATATTCTGCTTTTCAAATTAAAAACCAGCAAGAAAACACAAGCATGATTTACACGTAGCCTTCTCTGTCTAGAAGACCTTTTTCTTCATCTGCCTGAAGAACCTTCCTATATCATTCAAACTCCAGTGTGGCTGTCAGCTTAATGATGTGAAGTCTCAGGTGCCAAGCCCACAATCCTCACCACTCTGTGCTCCCTTCCTACCCCATCCACATGGATGTAACTTAAGATATCATTGTAGGTCTCTGGGTGTGTGTCTGAATCCCCCACTTAGTGACCCCCTTTGGCTGAGGCTCTTCTAGACTCTGTCTGTTCTCTAGAATCATCTCTGGGTATGTTAAAACATACAGAAGTTCAGGTTCCAAACTAGACCCACTGAGGCCTGCACATCTTTATTTTATGTTACTCTCCACAGGTGAGAGCCACGCAGAGAATAATAGCAGAATACAAATCAAAGTTCCACATCCTTAAAATCTGAGGCAGGACCCAGTAACCCAGTGAAGGGCTTCCTGGTTTAGAACACACTGCTCCACCTGGAAGCTGAAGTGAGATTTCCCTTTCCTTCTACTGCTTGAATCTGAATCTTGAAACCAGCACATTCAGTTCTCTCTGTGCAAAGACGGAGTGGGCTGGGGAGGAGAGATGGATGGCCAGATTTGCACAGAAAGCCTTGGCCTAACTTACCCACTCAGCTCTCTGCTCAGAAGGGTTGGAAAAGGAAAAAAAAAAAAAATAGAGAAGCATGCCTGGCCTGGACCAAGGGGACACTTTTGTCTGGGTTTATCTACCAAGGAAGCAAGGAGAGAAAAAATGAGATCGTGTGTCCGTGGTTGTAGACATAGGAACCCTGTCTAGGAGAAAACCACAGCCCAAAGAATGTTCACGCCTCAGACGAATCATGTTAAATACTCCTATCCCGTTGTTGGAGAGTCTGGAACATGCACAGAAGTGGACCTGGCATGTAAGGAGCAGCCTCAGATTACCTCTTCTTATCCCACTGACTTCTGGTCAAAAGGCACTTTTAGCAGTGCCTAAAAGTGCCACTTTTGAGTCATCCTGAGTGCCAAGACCTCCATGCCCCAATCAACTGCCATTTTCCCTTTTAGTCTGTGTGTGTGTGTGTGTGCGCGCACGCGCACGCACGTGTGTGTTGGAGAATGCTAGCAGTAATTAGTGGGTAGAGCCCAGGGTTGCTGCTCAACCTCCTATGATGCACAAGAATAACTTTCTGCCATTGTGTTATAACAGTCCATCCACAACAAAGAGTGATCCAACCCCAAATAATGATTCCACTATGGTTGAGAAACTCTGGATTGGGAAGAATATGGAGCGCTCAATTTTTACCACACAAAGAACCTTGGTCTTTACATTTTTACCCCACATAATTTTAACAGAAACCCATTGATGCAAATATAATCCCCATTTTCAGATGAGGAATCTGAAGCTCAGAGAAATGGAATGGCAGTGGAAGGTCACAGATCTGGGAGGCAGCAGAGGGGACTGATCAGATTTCTCTTTCCTTCTAACGTTCACTCCCCTACGAGAGAGCCCCCTGTTTCCCCCGCCTCACCCCTCTGTCCCATGTCACTGGCAGGACTCAGGGTCTCCAGGGTCGAGGTTGGCCCACAACCACTTCCAGTACTTTAGATCTCCTCTTTCTTTAGCAGACTCCTGTGTGGACACAGAACTAGTGCCACCTAAGACAGGGTGTATTACAGAAGCACCTGTCAGGCCTTTACTTTTAAACGCAGCAGTTTGTTCATCTCATTCTTCTGAGGAACATAGGCTCCTCTTTTGCAGGCACTTCTGAAATAATGACTAATTGTCAATGCAGATTACTTGGTCCAAAAGAACACCCCCCCCCGCCCCCCAAATAAAGCAGGAGTGTTCAAAGAGAAAGTATAGATGGGATTTTGGTCAAAACATACCTGGTTTCAGCTACTTTCTTACTTGGACTTGCTTGTTTCTCCTGCCCCCCCCCCTTTTTTTAACTTTTTTAGCCATGCCATGTGGCATGTGGGATCTTAGTACCCTGTCCAGGGATTGAACCCTTGCCCCCTACATTGGGAGCATGAAGTCTTAACCACTGAACCACGAGGAAAGTCCCTCTCCAGCTTCTGGTCCTTCATATTCTCTAACTCACTCTTTACTTAGTACATTCTAGCTACAAGGACCTTCCCCAGTTCCTCAAATGCACCCACTTCTTTCTTCGGGGTGTCCCCTTGTTCTCTTGCTTCTTCTGGAAAGTGCTTCCTTCTACAGTGCATTTGGCTATCACCTACCTCCTCCTTCAAGTCTCAACTTAGATGCCGTTTCTTCAGAGACGCCCTCCACTGACCTCCCCAACCTCAATCAGCCTCTCTTCTTTCATATCACTTCCTGGTATTTGTAGTATATTCTTGGTGGTGTTTATTAGTATAATGCGTGTCTCCTCCCAAAGGGGAAAGAGCTCTGTGAGGGCAAAGAACACGTCAGCTTGATTTACCAATGCTCTGCCCATAGCCTGTACTGAAAAAGATTTTTAAATGAAAGAATAAATGACATTGGTTGATTCACTTAACCTTTATGGCTTTATCTATACAATGATAGTATTAATTTCAACTTTTTAAAAGTCATTAGAATGAAATAAGGGAGCATATCTAAAGAGCCATGCATGCATACTTGTGTGCTCAGTCATGTTTGGCTCTTGCAATCCCATGGACTGTAGCCTGCCAAGCTCTTCTGTCCATGGGATTCTTTAGGCAAGAATACTGGACCTCCAGATTTGCTTTTATCCCTGACTTGGCTCTCCTTACTTTTGCTTTTCATGTTTTGGAAAAAATTTTGTGACTCTTTCCTTGCCACTGATTCCTGGTAAGACTCCTTCCTGAGTTCAGCTTTGCCCGCTCAGCCTCGGGATGCGTTACTGAAGGGAGGTGAACTTTCTATTATCTGTGGTTACAAACAGCTGTTATTTCAGCCCCAGTCAGGAATAATCCGGAGAAGGCAATGGCACCCCACTCCAGTACTCTTGCCTGGCAAATCCCATGGACGGAGGAGCCTGGTAGGCTACAGTCCATGGGGTCGCTAAGAGTTGGACGACTGAGCAACTTCACTTTCGCTTTTCCCTTTCATGCACTGGAGAAGGAAATGGCAACCCACTCCAGTGTTCTTGCCTGGAGAATCCCAGGGACAGTGGAGCCTGGTGGGCTGCCGTCTATGGGGTCGCACAGAGTCGGACACGACTGAAGTGATTTAGCAGCTTAGCAGCAGCAGGGATAATCTATACATACATTTCTAGAATGAACACAGCTACCGATGGGTGGAT
Source organism: Giraffa tippelskirchi (assembly GCF_054371585.1). NCBI lineage: Eukaryota > Metazoa > Chordata > Mammalia > Artiodactyla > Giraffidae > Giraffa > Giraffa tippelskirchi. Next base: position 31,782,333 of record NC_137280.1, on the reverse strand, counting down.
AATCCAATTGACTGATGAATCTAAGCACGTTTCCATTTATGGTGGATGGAGCTAAATAAAGGATACAGTGTGCATCGTACTGTATCATGAGTTTCTCAGACTTCTTCTGTTGGTTTCTTAGAAACTGTGGAGCAGCACGCAGTGGCCTGTCAAACTTGGGGAGCTGGCAAAGCAACTGGCTAGTCCTGAGGGTCTTCGCATAAAAGACAGTCGGGGTCCTGGTCGGCTGACAACTCCATCTGAATGGTGAGTGAGTGCACAGGAAAGCGACTGCTGAGGACTTTTGCAATTTCTCTCCGAACCACCTGGCTCTCCCGGCTGGCTGCTGTTGATAAAAAACAGAGAGATTGGCACTGATTGCACACACAGGGGCGACAGCTCATCCCAAGCTTCAAGTACTTTGTCTCTGCTGCTGGGGTAGGGCACAGACGGTGCACTCGAAAGGAGCCATGATGGCTCTGACAATCAGCTACACTTACACAGACACGGCTGCAAAGCGCCCTGTCACTATGAGAACTTCCTGCCCACAGTCCTCTCTGGGGTCTGGCGTCCCTAGAGGCTGAGTGTGACAGAGGAGCTAAGCCATGAAAAAGCCAAGTCAGAACTACTGTTTCTTATACAGCCCTGCTCACTGGCTCCTTGGGTTCTCTGAGTTGCCACCCTTATATCTAATCACAATTTATTTCGAGGAACTAGGAAACATTTAGAGCAGCAACCCTCTTTGCCATCTTTTCTCTTTTCCCAAAAGGTATCAGGAGGCTGTGAAGTTCCCTCCGTAGTAACCTGAGTGTTTACTAGATCCTTCCATTTGCCATGAAATATTAGTGTAGTGGAGGCTGTAAATTCCATGCAGCCAGATCCAAGCCTCTCAACTGAGATGAGGATGTCTGAGAAAGCACAGTCCTCCAATGACTCTTCCTGTATCCTGCCTCTAAGTAACTTCATGAGTTATTTCTCAGCAGCCTAATATATCGTTCTTGGTCTGAGCTGTCTCCTGAGCCATTGCCCATTTTCTCAGCCCTAGGATGTATCATGAGCAAAATCACCTTCTACTTGACAAAGTAGTTTTTTAGGGTAAACCTCACATCCCAAGAGTTATCGCACATGGTTACAGAATTGCTAACCATCCAGTAAAGGAACCACCATTAATTCTGACTAGTACATATTTTACCTTTTTGGAATCTTAAGGATGGGACCTGTGTCTCCTTCACCTTTCTCTCTTTGATGTTCTAGGATAGAACATCTCACACGCCAAAGATAATCAGTGAAGGTTTCTTGTTAAATTCATTCCACTCCTTTAACCAATAGGACATTGAGTCAAACAGAGTTTAAGGCCTTGAAGCTTGGGTGGCATTTTATCCTTTTGGTCTACTCTCTAAACCTCTACGGTCGACCTCCAGCATGGTCATAAGTAGCACTGTTGCCATGACGACATTGGCACGGGGAAGGGGGTTTAAACTGCCCTTGGTCACACAAAACACATTACAATTGTTTTGGCATGCAATAGACACTCAGGGCTGCTCTACCAAGAGGAGGGAAATTACTGATGTTATGGGATAAAACTGAATTTTTGTCCAGGATGTTTACCAAACTCACTGACCTGCAGCAACATGAACAGAGAGAATCACTTGGTTCATTGTTAGTGACCAGACATGCAAACTGTGCACAGACACCACCCCATCCACTGCTAAGATGAGCTCTTTCACACCATTGTAGCTCAGGTGCTTTGGCACACCTGCCAAGAGGAGAGAACAGGAGGCTGGGGTTAGTAGGTTATCTCATGAAATATGGCTCAGTGCAAAGATTAATTGGGGCTGCAAAGTCCTTACTAAAATACTACCTTGCCCTCTCCATCTATGGTTTCTCTTTTCAAATGTTTACAAAAGCAGATTCACCAGTTTCAAAGGTTTTCCCATCAGCCACAGGTTCACAAAGAGCATTTGCTGATTTTACTCTGCGACCATTAAGACAATCATCACCCTTCATTTCCAGAGTGTATTATTTCCCCCAATTATGTTTGCAATTATCTGGAAAGCAAAGTGAAATCCCATGGGATTTGGTATTGCATAATCTTGGGTTGCCATTCTGACTACAACTATTGTGAATTTTACCCAGCACTTGGAACTTCTTTAATCCTCAGAATATTTGTAGTAAAATAGGTATGATAAAAACAATTTGTAGTTGACAGAGTCCTTTGGGGACTCTGAAAACATCTCAGAAAACATCTGTCCTTTGTAAACTCTAATGCTATACAAATGTTAGTTATCCAACCAGTGCCTTAGCGAACTTTGATAATAGGAGATCGTAATGTTATAATACCATTTCATTATGCTGTCTGTAGAATTTCCATTATTTTAAGTACATTAGTAAGAGTTTACTATTCAAGCCACAGAATGTAGTAGTTTGATTGTCATCATTGTTTCTAGAGGAATAGTGTGGGACATGCACGAAGGTGGGGAGTTTGCAAGCCGGTCAGCTATGTTTTGGGGCTGAAGAAACTGGAGTGTCTCTACCTGGAGATGGGAAGGTGAAGGGAAGTAGAATCACTGTTTTCAAACATTGCAAGGATTGTCACATAGAAGATGATAGGATTTGAAAATATAAGGGCACTTGCTTTGGCTGGCTACAGAGAGAAAAACCAAGTCAATGGTTGGTTAAAATCATAAAAGGTATTGGGTTGATATAAAAATTAAAAAAAAAAAAATCAACTCAATTAGCACCACTGTGGTAAAGCCATTTGATGTGATAGGAAATCTCTGTCACCTAAAGATGATCCAAAGAGGATTCTGTAGAAAAGATTTCTAAGGATGAACACTTTTTAGCTTCCACTTCAATTATATACATACAACACAAACACCTGGTGTGTTGGTTATAAATAAATATGCCTTGGCTCCATTAAAATTCTCCTAAAGAAAACATCTATGGATGACGCTCTCAAATCTATATGCTTTCAGAGTGGCTCTTGACCTTGGATGCACATTAGTGTCACCAGAGTTTTAAGAAATCCCAATAACCAGGTTATACCCAAGACCAATTAAATCAGATTTTCTGGGGATAAGACCAGCATCAGTATTTTCTTAACTCATTTGTTGATTCTAACAGAGCCAAAGTAGAGAACCATTGCACTAGTATTTACAAGCTACTGGGCAGCCCTACTTTGCAGTGGTTCTCAAGCTTGCCTACATGTTAAAAAAAAAAAAAAAATCAAAACCAGCTTCTATTAAATCAAGATCTCTGGGTCTAGGGCCTGGGCATAAGTATTTTTCAAAATCTTCTCAGATGATTGTAATAAGGTGCCAGTTTAGAACCACTTTCTTAAAGGGAATAGGGAATCCTTAACCCTCCTTTTTTAGGATTTAAGAACCTTGCTCATAGGGATTCCCTTCTTGGAGCTAACTTAAAATTCAGTACAGTTTGAGTTTAGTTTTATCCCATTTTATATCGTTTCATAGAACAAAGAGCTGGTCAACATGATTTTTTACTCTATGAGCTCCACAAAGCTCAGAGTACTAGAAACAAATTAAAGAAGTTCTTGTCTCAGATTAGCCATAGAATGTGCATATAGTCATGGGTGAAAATGTTATACAATAATAAAATAATTAATAATATTAGCACCTTTATTGAGAACCTACTATAGGTCAAGGTTTGTGCTAACCACTTTATAGTAATGATCTTATTTAATGGTTATAAAATTTTGAGATCTAATCAGTGTTAGAACTGTTTGACTGGAGAAGAAATTGGGAGTCAGGAAGGTTAAGAAAAATTTGTAAGGCCACATGGGTAAGTGGGATGCCAGACTCTAAGATCTCTCCTCTGGGTGTGACGTGTTATGTAAACATTAGACCCCAGGTATTGTGACCCAAAGGTGACAATTATGCCTAATGAGTCACCCCTGGAGAGTTTCCTTTAACCTTATGCTGTCATTCATCTGGGACTCTTGGAGAAGGGAATGGCACCCCACTCCAATATTCTTGCCTGGAGAATCCCATGGACAGAGGAGCCTGGTGGGCTTCAGTCCATGGGGTCACAAAGAGTCGGACACGACTGTGTGACTACCACCACCACTTGAGATGAAGTCAAGATCCCACTACCTCTTTTTCTCTTGCCTCCTTTTATCATTTTACTTTTATGGAGAATGCAAGTGTACGGCTATTTATTTTCCTCTATGAAATAATATTGACAAGCAAGAGGATGTGTTCCCGTGGACCTCAGTGTTCATCACATCCTAGAAACCTTTTTCTTTCTGATGGAGAGCCTGAAAAAATATTAATGCATCCAGAAAAATACCCAAATTAGTGTTCAAAAAATAATTACTCAGGCTAATAGGTATATGAAAAATCACTCAATAGGTTTCATAATTAAAGATTCACATATACAATCAATAAGATATAATATATTCACCTATCAGATCAGAGGAGAATCAACAGTTTGATAATATCAGTGGTGGTGAGGATGGGAAGAAATGAGCACTCCCATACACTGTTGGTGGGAAAGAAACTGATACGGTCTCTTTGGTAGAAATGACAGTATCTATCAAATTTTAAAAAGTCTATAACTTCTGAAACAGCAATACATGTCTAGGAATTATTCTACAGATATAAGTGCTAAGCATATAATTGAAGCATTATGTGTAATGTCCATCAATAAGCAAGTGGGTGCTAACATTAGAATACTTTTTACCCATGAAAAAGAAAGAGGTTATCTAGGTATTTACTAATATGGAAAGATTTCTAGTTGAAAAAAACAAGATGCAGAACAAAATACATGTGTAATCTTGTTTGTATGAAAAAGAGACATACACACACACTATATATATGTACGTACACACATACTCATGTATATATACACACACATATATATGCACATATTTAGGGTTTCCCTGGTGGCTTGGTAGTGAAGAATCTGCCTGTCAAGCAGGAGACACGGGTTCAATCCCTAGGTTGGAAAGATCCCCTGAAGATGGGAATGGTAACCCACTCCAGTACTCTTGCTTGGGATGGGGTTGCAAAAGAGTCAGACACAACTTAGTGACTAAGTAACAACAGCATACACACATGTATGTGTGTGTGTTTTATTACATATACATATATGTATAAATGCATAGATGTTTTTGGAAAGATATGTGTCAACTTTTACCTTACTAATAGATGTTAGGCTTGAAGAATAAGATTGAGAATTTAAAGGTGAAAAAATGAGGAGAAGTCTTATTATCTATGCCTTTCCATTTACACATATATGTGTATGTATGCCTCTCCATATACATGTATATGGGTTTCCCTGGTAGCTCAGCTGGTAAAGAATCCACCTGCAATGCAGGAGACCCTGGTTCAACTCCTGGGTTGGGAAGATCCCCTGGAGAACAGATAGGCTACCCACTCCAGTATTCTTGGGCTTCCCTGGTGGCTTACACAGTAAAGAATCTGCCTGCCATGTGGGAGACCTGGGTTTGATCCCTGGGTTGGGAAGATCCCCTGGAGGAGGGCATGGAAACCCTCTTCAGTATTCTTGCTTGGAGAATTTCATGGACAGAGGAGCCTGGCGGGCTACAGTCCGTGGGGTTTCAGAGAGTCCGACATGACTGAGCGACTAAGCACACAGCACACACACACATATATATATTTAAATTTTATCAAGTACAAGTATTATTTTATGCTAACCTAATTTGAAAACCTAATTTAAAAATAAGTATATTTCATGTAGGAGTTACCTGCCTATCTGATAGGAGTTTCAATAATTGGCTACACTTTTCCTTACATAAAAAAAGATAATCACGAGAGAAGAGCTGTACTGAGAGAGAACACTGAATATAGTCATCGTAAATTGTATATGCATTTGCCTCTTTTTGATAGCTTCTGTAAAAGCAGCAAGAGCTGCGGCTCGGCACTCAGCGCCCAGGAGAGGAGGTGGAGTCATCTGGGACCTAAACAAATACCCTGTCCCCTGCCAGGCAGGGGCGTTCACTTGTCACACAAGGACTTTCAACTCCATTTCCTGTTTCACTGTGGTCAGCACAGTCGCCTACCAATGATTACAGTGCCGGCCGAGAACAAAGCCCTTCATGTGTCCTCTGCAGTGAAGGCTAAGCTAGGGACGGGTGAACTGTTGCGAAGGCAGCTGCCCTCTGAGACTGTGTCCACCTTCGATCACAGTGTGCTGGACAGAAGAGAGCAGCTCAGCCAGCATCTGGGTGTTTTTGATCATCTGAATGTTTGATAGGATGCAAAGCTCTAGCTGTGATTGGATTTTCCAAGGACCGCTCCCCGTGCCCTCAGGGAGGAACCCCTTAAGTGGTATGAAAACACTAGTCCAGTGGTTCTCAAAGTATGGTCCCCAGGGCAGTAGCATCAACATCTTGTTAAAATTCAGATTTCTCAGGCCCCATCCCATCCATGTCTACTGTCTCAGGAACTGTCCAGTGGGCCTCACAGTCTGTTTTAACAGACCCTCCAAGTGGTTCTAATGCCACTAATGTCTGAGAATTGCTGGCCTAGTCTAACAAGCATTTTAGCATTTCAGTATCATAGTAGCTATAAGGCTGCCCAAGAGACAGAGTTGCACAATCTTTCTTAAGTAATTTCCATGTATTTAGGGATAAACGTATAATTTTGCTGTTTCTCCATCACTGTTTATCTCTAGTATTTGTACATACTGTTTTTATACTATGCCATATGATATGATAGTTGCTAGAGAAGAAATAGAAGCCAATTCTTTTTTATTTATTCCCGTTTGAATAAAACTCATAGTACTTGTTTTCATAAAAATTCCTTATAAGTTTACATTTTCCTTATAATGCAGACTCACAGTGAGCATGCCTTGAGGTCATTTTTGTGGTTATAAGGAAGAGAAAACACACATGCTGGAAATAATATGAAAATCACTCCTACCTTCCATGAGTAAGATGGAGAAGTCCTTTAAGATAGTGATGGTGCTGGCCAAAACCAGGCCAGAAAAGACAAATGTGCAGATCGGGTCTGCCATCTTATACTCTGGCTAGAAAATACAGGAATTTCAGTTCATTGAATCCAGGCCTCCCCTGCAGAAAGTCTGATTGGTAAAATAAGTAAACCCCCACGGTAAACCCCCACGCTTCCTTCCTTTCCTGTCACCCATTCACCCTCCTAACACTTACCATCCAAGACTTCCTAAAGACATAATCCTTCTTCTAAGCTTTCAACTCTCAATGACTGAAGAGACGGAGACCACAGGACATGTTCTCCCCACAATTTAAGAAGTAAGAGAGGGACCTTCCCAGTGGTCCAGTGGTAAAGAATCTACCTTCCAGTGTTGGGGACTAAGGTTTGATCCCTGGTCAGGTAACTAAGATCCCACATGCCATGGAGCCACTAAGCCCACACAGCGCAACCACAGAAAGCCTGCTCACTGCAATGAAAAGCCAGTGCTGCCAGATTTTTTTAATTAATTAATTTATTTTAATTGGAGGCTAATGACTTGACAATATTGTGGTGTTTTTGCCACACATCGACATGAATCAGCCTCGAGTATACATGTGTCCCCCATCCTGAACCTTCCTCCCACCTCCCTCCCCACCCCATCCCTCTGGGTTGTCCCAGTGCACTGACTTTGAGTGCCTTGCTTCATGCATCGAACTTGCGCTCTGTTTTACATATGGTTATAGACATGTTTCAGTGCTACTCTTTCAGATCATGAAAAGCCAGTGCTGCCAATTTTTTTTTTTAATGAGGATAAAAAAGAAGTAAGAGGAGAGACATCCTTGAGTGCTCCCTCAAAAGGCCTTATTTAATGTCTCTCAAATTAATAGAAGTAGAGAGGATGGATGAAAATATGCACGCATGGGCACAGCATTCAATGACTTCTCAGCCTTAATTATGGTAAGAAAGGGAATCATCTGCTCAGAGGTTGCGTGTGACCAAGGTATAGCCAGAGCTTGGTCTTGGCAGATGGGGTCAGTTTATATCTTTCTCTCTTAAGTATGTTACAGACTCAAGGTAGGCATCTTTGATACAGTCCAAAAAGTATACACTGAGGCCTCATTCTCATGCTCTCTCACCACTGGAGCCCTTGGCCTCAGGGTGAAACATCTGCTCTTCTGCCCTTGATGAAGTTCTGTGCCACAGAAAACTTTGTGCCTCATTACTTCTAAGAAACTCAGCCAGAGCGACCTTGATAAGAGTACTCTCAAACTCTACTCACCTGTACAACTTGAACAATTTTGCCTTAAACTTAAAGCTTTCAGTGAGGATTTACTCAGTTAAATTCAGACATGTCTTTGTAATTTTTGCTTACATGTTTTAATTTTTTAGTAAAACAATAGAGTCTCTGCTAAATGGACAGTCTTGACGCAAATGGACAGAGATAAATGCCCCTCTCCTCCATTACCCGCCTGCCTGTATCTCTGCCCTCACCCACCTCTTTTAGTTCTTGTTATTACCAGAGAGCTATAGTGAATATTTGTTTAGGGTCAGAGGCTCACTCAGATCTACTCCAGGTTTCCATTAACACAGTTCTTTTGGGAAAGAAGTTCTCTCCCTCCCATTGTGGAAGAGTCAGTCAATGGTTCTACCCTCCCCAACCAAGCAACAGATACAAGACCCAGTCTACATCAGTTGGGTTCCATTTCCCGGAAACATGAATCTTCAGCAGAGTGACAAGAAGAGGAAAAAAAATTAGCTGAATCACATTCATTTCAGGCTTCCCAGGTGGCTCAGTAGTAAAGAATTCACCTGCAAATGCAGGAGATGTGGATTTGATCCCTGGGTTGGAAAGATCCACTGGAGGAGGAAATGGCAACCGGCTCTAGCATTCTTGCCTGGAAAATCCTATGGACTGCGGAGCCTGGTGGGCTACAGTTGATAGAGTTGCAGAGTAGGACACCACTGAGCGACTGAGCACGCACACATGTACATTCATTTCAGCATGGTGCCTGGGACAGAAGTTGGATAGTTTCTGAAATCTGAATACCTAAAGTTTCCCTTATTTCTTTTTTTTTTTTTGCATAATTCATGTAGATTTTTATTTTTATTTTTTTAATTTTTTTTAATCAATTTATTTATTTTAGTTGGGGACTAATTACTTTACAATATTGTAATAGTTTTTGCCATACATTGACATGAATCAGCCATGGGTTTACATGTGTTCCCCTTCCTGGACCCCCCACCCACCTCCCTCCCCATCCCATCCCTCTGGGTCATCCCATTGCCCCGGCCCTGAGCCCTTGTCTCATGCATCGAACATGGAATGGTGTTCTGTATTTCTATCTTGCTTTCTTAGAGGAGTACCTCTAATAAATTTCAATCAGTGAATCTATGTTTTGCGTAAGTGAGGTAGAGACCTTTTCTGTTGCTTATAACCCAAGAACCCTAAGTTTTTCATGGTTCGATTGCTGTCCACCTTAACCCCAGGACACAAGAACTGCTTTCTTAAAAGACTGGCAGCCCTATAGTTAAAGACATAGCTCTTATAAATTTGGAAAATCTAAGGTTTCAAGCTTTGAATGTTTGTTTGTTTACACCTTGTAAAGTAATTTGTGCAGGGAAATCGGCTGTCCACCCCCCATTTAAGGTAATAATGGAGGGCCAGATCATGTACCACCTGATCGATAAAGTCACTGGAACAGTGAGTAGACTCCGACATACTCACCTTAAAGTAGATAATAAGCGCACTGGTTAACACACTGATGCTCTGAAACAGATCTCCAAGGGCATGTACAAAAGCAGCTCTGACACTGGCATTGGCTTGCACTTCTTTGTGATTGTGGGCAGGGCGTTTCTGGTGTAAAATCACACCTAGTCTGAAAGAAAAAACAATGTCCTTGGCACACATGAGATTAACCCTTAAACATCTTTTCAGTGTCACGGGGGAGTTGATGACAGCCTGTGTTATCCAAAATGGCAATGGATTGTAACATTACTGCTTTATAATGGACTATTTTGGAGTAATTTTCAACACAGGGGTATCACAGAATTTTAAAATTTTCACACAAGGACAGACATTGATGATTCACATCAGTTTTCTCTTTCTAATTAGTGCTGTGCTGGGCTTAGTCACTCAGTCATGTCAGACTTTTTGTGACCCCATGGACTGTAGCCCACCAGGCTCCTCTGTCCATGGGGATTCTTCAGACAAGAATACTGGAGTGGGTTGCCATGCCCTCTGGGGATCTTCCCAACCCAAGAATTGAACCCAGGTCTGCATTGCAGGCAGACTCTTTACCATCTGAGCCACCAGGGAAGCCCAGGAATACTGGAGTGGGTAGCCTATCCCTTCTCCAGGGGATCTTCCTGACCCAGGAATCAAACTGGGGTCTACTGCATTGCAGGCGGATTCTTTACCAGCTGAGCTACCAAGGAAGCCCAGTTAATGCTACTGTGTTTCATTTTAAAACTGGAGGGTAGCATGTGTTAGGTAAATGCCAAGTATTTGACAATGAGGAGGGGAAATATCATTTATCAAGTGTCTACCGAGCTAGACTTAAAGCTGAACTTTAGTGGGAGCTTAATTAAATGTGCTGGTTTCCAATGCAAGAAGCAGAAGAAAGCAATACAACAAAATAACCAGTGAATTTCATCAAGGTTGACTTTTTTTAATTTTTATTTTACTCGATTTTATTCATTTCCACTAGAACTTGAAATGTGAATAATTCCCTAATGGCCAATGATGAGAGTAATGTGCTTGTGTAAATATGTAGCTATTTATCAAAACTGCAATATATTCATGTATATAAATGTTTTATGTGTGTATAACATATTGCAAAATTTAACATCTCTAATCCAATTCCAAGAGATTAATAGTGGGCCCTATAAATTATGTAGCCAGTTCTGTTTATCTACAACTTTAGGAGTAATATCTCTTATGTTTTGCCTAGAAACACTTTCTGTGCATTATGGAACAAAGGTGTAAAAAAATGATTTCTCAGTGCCACATACCCCAGTCTATTTGCAGGTAAAGTGTCTATTAAATCTCAGGCTATCGTCACAAAGCAGAGTCACTTCTATTCATTAAGATTTGATCATTACATAATCTACAGGCTTTATATTGTTAGTGTTTGAGCAGAAATTCACCTTCTATTAGCAGCTACCATTTAGAGTTCTTCAGACAGCTGTGTATACCTGGCAGTTAATAGACTTTCTAGGCCTGCCATGTATGCTCATCCCATTGTGATTCATTCTTTTACTCATTTTATATTAAAAAAAAAACTTATTTAGGTATTTTGTATGCCAGGCACTCACTGTTAAATACTTGGAGCATGACGGTGAAAACAGACATGGCCCCTCCCCATTATAACTTTAAGTATGATGGAGATGGTGGAGATTCTAAAAAGACACACATAAATGGAAAATTCTAATTATACTAAGCCTATTAAGAACTGGTGCTACAGATAGTACAACAAGGGAGTCTGATTTAGTTAGACAAAGCAATTGAGTTGGATTTGAAAGGTTATACTAGAGTTAAATGGGCTAGGAGAGGAGGAAATGTTTCAGGCAGAGAAAACTTAGCCTTAAGGCTCTATCAATAACCTTCATCCTAGAATCCCTTAGCAACTTCTGTTAGAACTTTATGCCCTGATTGTGGGCTCCCAAGGAATAGATTTATTCCCAAATTATGGTTCAGATATCTCTGTAGTCAGACAATGCAGCATCTAGCACTTGAAATCTGTAATCCCCGTTCTCTAAGTAAACATTTTAGTCACTCAGTATGTTTATCCATAAAAACTGCCTCCTTGTGCAGGGAAGTCAATGCTTTTCAATTCCCTGGTCTTTGTAAGTTTGAAAATCACCTGCAATGTTAGACTCAGAATTTGAAAGCAGTTGCAGTGAAAAGAAAATGTGGATGTTATCTATTTAGAGTGTCAGCCTTAATCATCAAGGTGCCAGATTTATGTGGTAGTTAACTGGGTGCATCTTCCTCTTTAGGCAGCATGGACACAGCCTATGTGACAACAACTCTTGGGAAATTATTAATATTTTTATTGCTACTGCTGTCCTGGGGACATATTGTTCTTCTTATGCAAAGATGATGACATTAACCCCCAGTCAGCTGGACATGTCATCTGGCTTATTTGTCTCCTAGGTGTGATAGACTTGTATTGATCTCTCCATACTTTTTCTCCCACTGCCAATGTGAAATGCATTTTCAAGTTAACTGGGTGGAATTAGGGATCTCATCAGTGACAGTAGATCAAATACCACTCTTCTGATTGTTTATCTTAAAGATTTTGAGCAATGGGTCCCAAACTAAGAAGTAAGGAACCGAAGCAGGTACAAGGTCAGGATGAGAGTACCTAGAGGAGCTTACTCAAAGTATGCATGCTCAGGTTGTCCTCTAATTCCAAGGACTCCTTTGTACCTTCTCTTAAAAAAAAAAAAAAAAAAAAAAAACACTGTTTAAAATGCCACCCTACTCTCACTGTCTTCTTTACTTTTATGTGTGAACCTACCTGATTGCATGTATCATGTTACATCGCATGATAGGTGATACATAGATGGTATCTGGGTTTCCCATTGCTGCCGTAACAAGTTACCACAAAGCCTTTGTGGCTTAGAACAACATAAATGTATTATCTTATAGTTCTGGAGGTCAGAAAGTGGGCAGGACAGCATTCCTTCTGGAGCTTCCAGGGGGAAATTCATTTTCTTACCTTTTCCAGCTTCTAGAGGTCACTTCTGTTCATTGACTCCAGGCCCTTTCCTCCATCTTCAAAGTCAGCAATGCATCATCTTCTCTCCCCTCTGATCTTATGCTTCCCTCTTATAAGGACTTTTGTGGCTATGTTAGGCCTATCTGGATAATCCAGGATAATCTGCCCTTCTCAAGATCCATCCTTAACTTAACCACACTTGCAAAGTTTCTCTTACCATGTAAGTTGACATATTCAGGAGTTCCAAGGGTTAGAATGTGGAAACCCCTGAGGGGTCATTATTGTGTCTACCATAGATGGTAGGTAGGTAGGTAGGTAGGTAGGTAGGTAGATAGATAACAGAATTTTAAGTAAGGTTACCCCAAATCAGACTATCAAATAGGAAATAGCAAATCAACCAAAAAGAGTCAAAGTCTTGGCCTCAACTCCCCATTGTCGTGAGTAACCAAGCAGTTCATCTAAGAAGACCAGAACAATATGGCAATGATTGGATGTCCTATGAGAATGATTTAAGACTGCCTGGAAAAAAAAAAAAAAAAAGACTGCCTGGATAAGAGAATGGACCAAGAGATGGAAACTAAAGAGGGAATTTAGCTAACACAGCTTAAGGAAGAATTTTCATGCAATCATAAAAATGATGCAAACATAAGATAGGTTGCTCTTGAGAGAAATAAATTCCCTGTTATTCTGTTAAAATATATATGAAACTAATGACTATTTTATGGGGATATTGCAAAAGGGAATTCAAAAGTAGAAAGGGGCTGAAGTAAACAAAATTTACTATCCTTTCCAACCCAGGTCTTTGGGAACCCATAATGTGTTCATGTAACAAAAACAGGAGAGGAGTAAGTCACATCCCACGTGGAACTGTCAGTTTGCATGAGAGCGTAGAATGGCTAGAAGCTCAATTCTGGGTTTGGTGGATCTATTTTCAAATCCTCCTCTGCACTACCTCATTGGCAATTTATTTAACCTTAGTGAGCTTCAGTTTTTTAATCTGTAAAGTATTTGTGTTGTGAACACTGAGCTTGATAATGTAGATCAAAAGATCTTAGCAGTCTCTGGCATACAGGAAGCATTCCAGATGGTAGCTATTAGAAGCGAATATTAAGATGCACGTTAACTAGCACAAGCAGCCTGATCTTCGGTCGTAGAGCCATTTGGACACTCGGTCAGGTCTCCACCATCTTCACAAGTGGAGGAATTAGAAAGAAGCAATAACAACAACAAAACCCCCACAAATCTCTGTCCTGACAAGCTTCATGGGCAGCGTGGGGGGCTACTTACATAATGTTGGCTGCCACTGCACAGCTTGAAACGATGATCATCAGAGTCGCCTGGATCTGGTAATCGGGGTACAGCAGGCGTTCACATGCCAGGTACACCAGCACGCCTGTCACCACCCAGATGCATAGGATGGATAGCAGGGCACCAAGGATCTCTAGGGACACAAGCACACAGACACCCATGCACAAAGAATCTGTGAACCACCTTAATCTCCCCAAGACTCACGAGACACTAATGCTCCACCTCCCCACCAAAAAACTGAGGCCTCACGGTACTTCACTTAGTCATTTACAAAGCAGAAGTGTGGATGAATGTTAGTACTAAGATGAGACACTTTCTTGTTGCATTCATACAATACCAGTTCATTATGCTCCATATTACTAAGTAATTTTCAGCAAATTTGTAAAGCATATTAATTGCTGCCTGCCCTTGCTGTTTTCCTAAGGGATTTTAATTTAAACAGGTGCTAAAATGATTGAAAGTTATTAAGAGATGAAATAATGAGACACAAAGGGTAAAATGTGTTTAGAAACTCTTAATTCTGCCATAAAACATTTACAACTTGCCAGCACTGTAAAATAGTAAAAAGGGAAGCTTTCAGAGGCTCAATGAAAATGAGTTTCATTTGCCAACCCAACATACTATAAATACAGAGGCAAACTCCAAGGTATCTCAACACTCTAACTGCGTTTTATCGGCAAGAGTAAGGAAGAAAAGTATCAGAATAGAGACATTTACATGAATATTTAAAGATAAGACAGTGTTCAAGCCTCCCACTGAGCAAAGCATGCTTGCTTACTTAGAAGCTCCTTAAGCCTCACCTTGATCTTTCACTCAAACCTTTTAGATTAGTTCTAAAACCCTAGAAGGCTCTAGAAACACTCTGTGAGTCAGTGGTCAGGCACATCCCATAATTTTGACCCTCCCCCCTTTTAAGTAGAGCAGTGTAACATATCATTCCCCAGACTTCAGTTATTTACATACACAATTTATGATTTTTGCTATACCTACATGCCGCCTGTCTCATTGGCCACTTAACACTCTATTCTTTTATTGAGGTATGGTTGATGGACAAAGTTATGTAAATTTCAGGAGTATGAGATAGTGATTCAAAATTTTTTAAAGTTATATTCCATTTATAGTTATTATAAAATATTGGGTAGATTCCCTGTGCTGTATATCTTTGTAGCTTATTTACTTTATGTATAATAGCTTGTACCTCTTCATCTCCTATCCCTATCATGCCCCTCCCCCTTCCCTCTCCCCTACTTTGTTTGATTTTTTAGATTCCACATATAAATGGTGTAGTATTTTTCATTCTCTGATTGATTTCACTTAGTAGAATGTCCTACCAGTCCATCCATATTGATGCAAATGGCAAATTTCCACTCTTTTTATGGCTGAGTAGTATTCCACTGTGTGTGTGTGTGTGTGTGTGTATGCCCATCTTATCTTTATCCTCTCATCTGTTGATGGACACTTAGGTTACTTTCATATCATGGAAATTAAAATAATGTTGCTATGAACATTGGGTGCATGTATTAACATTATCTTTACCTAAACTCACTTTTTATACTTAGCTTCTTCCTAAACAAAGTTATCCATGAAATTACATGTTTGACGTGCTAGTTGATTTTCACCTATATGTCTGTGGAGGTGCTGCCTAATATGGTAGCCATCAATCCAATATGGCTGTTTACATTTAAAGTAAAATTAAATATCCAATTTTTCACTAACACCAGCCATATTTAAATTGCTCCATGGCCACAGTGTACTATCTATTGTGCAACATTTCTCTTGAAACAGAGAGTTCTGTTGAGCAGCCCTGGCCTTCTGGAGTGTCAATTCTCACTGACCTCCATGTCCAGGAGGAGAAAGTTCAATTAACAATCTAAATTCTGAGTCCTCCCTGTGTTTACAAAACAGCTTTGACCAATGGTATCAGAAAGGGTAAAATACATGTAAAAATTTATGAGGATCAATGATGGGTACTCAGTCAAAGGCACATGTTTTCCAAATGTAGCCCTATTAGGGACTGAAAAGCATCTTCAAATCACAATGTCACCAAGTCATTTTATTGATGTCTATTGCCTCAATTCTCGTTCTCCCTCTCTTTCTCTGAATGTTAAAGGAAAGATAGTGCAAAACACCTCTGATGATAAATTGTTTGGCATGAAATTGTTGTTATTGTTCAGTCAAACCAAATCATATGCAACTCTTCACAACCCCATGGACTGCAGCATGCCGGGCTTCTCTGTCCCTCACCATCTCCCGCAGTTTGCTCAACTTCATGTCCATTGCATCAGTGATGCCACCCAACCATCTCATCTCATGAAATTAGAACTTTCTATCATTCTAAGCATGAAAAACCACTGTTCATAATCATCAGGCTACAACCTGTGGTCTGCATCTAGTGGCACCTTTTAGTGAAGGCTGTCTATGTTAGCATGTTGGCCAAAGCTCTGCCATCAGATCTGTTTCACATTGATTTTCTCAACTGGTGTGAAAATATGGAGTTGTAACTCTTAGTATAAATGATTTTTACATTCAGCCAGAAGCTCCTCTTATTCCTCTGACATAAGAAATAATACAGAGGAGGAGAAGTAGAGAGGGAGTGTGTGTTGAAGAGATGGGTGGATTGTAAAAATGAGCCACAGTAAAAATTTCCCAGACTGTAAAGCCTCATCATACCTGGTCCCCTTCCTAGACAAGAGCAAGCCATCACTCCATCAAAGACCCAGCTCTAAGAAAAGAGGAAAAGTAAACTTTCCTCCCCTCTTCCTCCTCTTCCTTCTCCTTTTCTTGTGGTTGTTGATGGTTGTTTGAACAAGATATCCAGCCGAGCCATTCACTGAATGGCTAAATGCCATGTGAACTGGAAAGTCCATATTCTGTTCCCAACCCCTCTGTGAGAAGTTCTTCAATCTTTCCAACTCTCTGGGCTCTCTGTGCTTTATTTTGCAAATTGTCAGAAGCTTCACCCCGCCCTCTCTTCCAGATGCCAAGTCATTTAATGAATAACATCATGGCTGTTACCACACACTGAGATTCTTGGGCTGAGGTGGCTGCTAAAATGATGTGTGTTCCTGCATGTGTTCCTGTTGTCCCATCGAAGTAGAGGTAACCGCCATTAATCTGGCTATTAGTGGAATTAGCATTGAGAGCACACATTCCCATATACACATCTATTTCACTCCGTGCACCAGAGATGTGCCTCTAAGGGATTTTCAAACAAAGCTTTGCTTCATCCCTTCCATTTTCATCCTTGATTTGACTCTGCAGCATTACTCTGCATCGATGCTCAGTTGATGAACTATACCTGCTCGGTGCCATCCAAAGGTTAGCCGCTTGGAGGGGCGTTTTGATGACAACCACAAGGAGAAGAGACTGAGCAGGAAACTGGTCAGGTCAATTAAGAGATGGGCAGCATCCGTGATGACAGCAAGACTCCCAGCAATGTGCCCACCTAAGGGATACAGAATAGGATATGGGGTTAGGGCCCCACGGTGCCACCAGATCGTATGTGTACTAACCACAGTTTGGTGAAAATGCCTCAGACTCACAGAACTGAAGACGAGAAAGGGTCTTAACTTGGATATAATCGACATCTTTTCCCCATTTTGACAAGTAAGGAAACTGAGATTGAGAGGGTGAGTAGAACTTGAATATGTAGAAATGAATTGCACAAGAGAGGCCGTTCCTGGGAAAGCTGAGGTACAGAGATTAGAAGACTACTCCAGTTAGATTGGGGCATAAGGATTCAAAAAGGGAAGTATAAAAGGGTGAGATGGAGAGGTGCAGGCTGGATTGAAAGGGTCTCCAGACTGAGGACCTGGACTTTGTCTGTAAACCAGATGACACAGTCTGGCCCACTGATGTGCTACTGTTTGATGTGTAATTTTACCGTAGTCTTCACTATTTCCTTCTGCTCCATTAATTTATCTTAACCACTTGGGCTTGAAATCACTGTTATGAATATTGGGGAGGAGTAAGAAGAAAGGACAGGCACCTTCCAATGAGATTCTTTTTTAAAATGTTTATTCTATATTGGAACATAGTTGATTTACAATGTTGTGTTAGTTTCAGGTGTACAGCAAAATGACTCAGTTGTTCATATACGTATACCTATTCTTTTTCAGATTCTTTTCCCATATAGGTTATTATAGAATATTGAGTAGAGTTCCCTGTGCCATACAGTAAGTAGGTCCTTACTGATCATCTATCCTATATATAGTAGTGTGTTTATGTTAATCCCAAACTCCTAATTTATCTCCCCCCTACCTTCCCCTGGCTTCCCTGGTGGCTCAGACAGTAAAGCATCTGCCTGCAACACAAGAGACCCGGGTTCGAGCCCTGGGTCAGGAAGATCCCCTGGAGAAGGAAATGGCAACCCACTCCAGTATTCTTGCCTGGAAAATCCCATGGACAGAGGAGTTTGGCAGGCTACAGCCCATGGAGTCTCAAGGAGTCAGAAATGACTGAGCAGCTAACACACACACCTTCCCCCTTGGTAGCCATAAGTTTATTTTCTGTGTCTGCAAGACTGTTTCTGTTT
Organism: Giraffa tippelskirchi; assembly: GCF_054371585.1. NCBI lineage: Eukaryota > Metazoa > Chordata > Mammalia > Artiodactyla > Giraffidae > Giraffa > Giraffa tippelskirchi. The sequence continues at coordinate 31,763,875 of NC_137280.1, read as the reverse complement.
TGTAAATAAGTTCATTTGTATCATTTTTTTAGATTCCATGTGTAAATAATATCATATGATATTTCACTTTCTCAGACTTACTTCACTTGGTATGATCATCTTGAATGCAGCAACAATCCAGTAAAGCATAGGAAGGGAACCCAGACCATAGGAGACCTACCTTGTTGTCTATTTGGTTTGTTCCCTGCACTTCCATTTAGTTCTCCGTTGAGAAAAGACCTCCAACCTCTAAAACAGAAGTTAAAGAACAGCCTTGTCTTTTCTCAAACAGGGCTTGTTGCTGGAGTGCAAAAATCTTTATTGCTCTTTTTCCATCTTCCCAGCAAAGCGCTTCTGCTGATGGATTAGTCCTCCCCGGAGCTGTTGATCGCCTTGTGTATTGCAAAGTGACAGAGTCTGTCAGTCATCAGCCCCTCCCTCATCAGACTCACCTTGTCTCAACTAATGATTTAAAAAAATTACATATAAGGTTCATAATTGCAGTAATCCCCACAGATCGCTGGCTCTAGCTGTAGTTAATAACTGGTTTGTCAAAGTTTAATGGTCTGAAGCAAAATTGTCTTCAAGCTTGTTACTGAGCTGTCAGGGCAAAAATCAGAATGATTCATTAGCCAAAAAGCAACATTTTGCTAACAAATCAGCTGTCCTTCCAATTATCCTCTAATGTTGCTCTGTCTGCCAAACTTGGGCCTGATAATAAAGCTGTGTTAATAATGCATTATTTCTTCCCAGAGGAATGACTACATGCAGATAAGCAGCGTGCCACAATCTTAGCAATGAGTGATGGTGATGATTCTGTATGCTGGGCTAAAATTGTAGCTTCAGTCAAGGAAATGACATCTTATAGGAGTTCTTCCACAGACTCAGCCGAGTCAGGAGACACCTGGGAAAGAAAAAGGACTTACTTTGGAAGAAGCATGTTTGTATGGAGACCCGGGAACTGAGAACCATTTTACAACCATCTGAGCTTCTTACAAGAACAATCTTGAAAACTGGGCCCTCATGCTGAATCTTATGGAATAAATTGTTTTTAAGAGGTCATCTTGGCTGAACTTGCATTTGCTTCTGAAAGCTTGGGGATATTATTGACAATTAATTCAATCATCCAGCCTGGATGTATGGAGCCCTTACTGTGCACAGTGCAGGGGTAGGGTGTACAAAGATAAATACAGTGAAACGAAGCACAGGCCCTCTCTACAGTGATCTCATTGTTTGATGCTCACTGTCCTGAAGACAGGCGACATGAGCAAGGGGAGCAGAAAGCCACTGTCACTGGGAGCCCTGAAGAACTTTCCACAGAAGGGATAAGAATTAACTAGAAAGGGAGTGTTTTTCAGGAAGAGATAAGAGCAGGAACAAAAACATAGAGAAACGAAAAAAAACAGGGCACTTTTGTTGAAAAATAAGAGTGGTGGACCTTTGCTATATGGTCAAAGCTGTGGTTTTTCCAGTTGTCATGTACAGATGTGAGAGTTGGACCATGAAGAAGGCTAAGTGCTGAAGAACTGACGCTTTCAAATTGTTGTACTGGAGAAGACTCTTGAGAGGTCCCTTGAGAGACTGCAAGAATGTCAAACCAGTCAATCTTTAAGGAAATCAACCCTGAATATTCATTGGAATGACTGATGCTGAAGCTGAAGCTGAAGCTCCAATACTTTGGCCACCTGATTGGAAGAGTTGACTCATTGGAAAAGACCCTGATGCTGGGAAAGATTGAAGGCAAAGGGAGAAACGGGTGGCAGAAGATGAGATGGTTGGATAGCATCACTGACTCAATGGACATGAATTTGAGCACACTCCAGGAGATAGTGGAGGACAGAGGAACCAGGCATGCTGCAGTCTGTGTGGTCACAAAGAGTCAGACACGACCTAGCAGCTGAACAACAACAACAGGAGGGGTGGAGCGTTGGAGGAATAATGGGCAATGAGACAGGAAGGGTGGCATGGGCCCTTTGTAAGGTGCTACACGTCACACTAAAGGATTTGAATGTTATCCCGTGGGAGAGAGGGATCTTTTTATGATTTTGAGGCAAGGTTATGCCATGCTCAGGTCTGTATTTAAGCAGGAGATCTTTGCCAGTGATAGGGAGATGACTCAGAGCAGGGAGAAGCTGGAGGTTAAGACACAGCAGGAATAACCAAAGGGAATTGCGATACAGGCATGAAGTGAGGCAGCAACAGTCATATTCCTGGAGTACTTGACACAATGTAGGAGAGGTGCTAAGGACTGAGTCCTGGAAACAGACTCTTCTAGGGCCTGGGGGGTGGAGATGACCATAGACAAGCAGGGGAGCTGTTGGGCCTGGGTCTCACATTCACCTCAGATCTGGAGAGTTCGTGTCAAGCACTCGTGATGTTTTTCATGAAGAACAGAGAAATGCTGACAGGACTGAGAGAACTCTGTTCATCTGACAATTGTATTCTTGTGTCCTAGTACTAGACTACTCCCAATATATGTTGTTAAGTCATATTTTAAAAATTGTTTGTTTTATGAGTAGCATTATTACACTGTATATAATGTTATGTCAAAACTTCATGATGTCATTATTTTAAAAGTATTTCAAACACATCACAGTTTGCTCTGGCACATTTTCTTCAATTTTTAGTACCAGGAACCTCAAAAAATATAAGTAACCTAAGCCACGGAGACACTCTGGCTCTAGTACAAAACAAGTACCCTTATTAATCAAGCTTGTGGTTGTCACACCACCCAGGTTTGGCTTTCTCTTACTAAGAGAGAATTTTTTCTCCCTTTGAGATACTTACCATCTTCCCCAGCCTGCTCGCAGCTCTGTATTCCTGTCTAGCAAGCTAGTGCTTCCTCCATCCTTGCTTAACTCTTAACAGTCCTACCTCAGGATGTCTTTCCCTGGCCACTCTCATTTTCTTCCAGAAATGGCCATACCTGAGCTTACTTTTGTGGGTTCTCTGTGTGTGTATGTCTGTCTTCTTAAATATGAATGCATATTTACATATGCAGTATAACTCTCCTTAATGGTCTTTCTACAATTAGGACCTTTCATGAGCAATCAGAAAGTATTCCAGTTCGGTGGGTTCAGAGGCCCATTCACAGTGGACACTCTGATGCTTGTAGCCTTCTTTAATTCCTTCTTCCTATCTGCTCTGTACCCTGTGGCCAGTTCTTTCTCTAAACACAGCTCTATGACCTTGTCCTCTCCTGTTCTAAATGTCAGTTACTCCCCAAGGCCTGCAGAGTCAATCCAGATTCCTCAGCCAGGCCTCACAGCCTTCTGGAACCCTCAACCATCATTCTAGTTTCATTCTCCACTAACCATGTTGTACCCCATACCACTGCCTCAGGTTCTCTCAGTTGTTAAGTCATAAACACCCAATGCAAACTACTTTAAACAGCAAAGTGATCATTTATTGGCTCAAATAACAGAATAAATCTGGGTGGGATTGGATCAGGTACAGCCTAATCATAAGGTTCAAAAAATGTTATTGGAGCTCTGCTCTGGCTCTGATTATTGCTTTTTATTTTTCTCCTGAAGACAAACTTTCTCCCCTTCAGCAAGAAAAAAAAAGTGGGTCTCTGGGTTTATATCATTTCAGCATAGTATTTTAAAGGAAAAAGAGAGAGCTTTTTTCCAAATCTCCTTTATAGACCCAGAGACCCTGATTTATCCAGCTTGGCATCTCACATCCCACTGTGCCTGTGAACTTGAAGTGCTTGGGCCAAAAGGACCAGAGCTGCCACCAGGACAATAAGTATGAGAAAACATTATTGGACAGGTAATGCCAGTCCACTGCAAACAGTGGCACCCAAATATAGCTACACATCAGAATCATTTGACTCGCTTTGTAAGAATACAGATTTCTTGTCCTGATGCTGACCTACCCACTCAAAATCTTTCCAGGTAAAGCTGATATTTATGATCTTCTGGGCCACCTGCAAGCCCCTGTATGTGAAAGGCCCTTCTCATCTTCCTCTTCGCCACCTTTCAATTCCTACTCATCCTTCAAGGCTTTGTTCAGACCCCACATCCTGCAAGAGGACCTCCCAGATTCCCAAAAGTCATCTGATAACACTACTTGCTTTCTCTAAGTTGGTCAAAAATGGTTTTATAAAGGAGGTGAGCTGTGAGTTGGGGTCTTGAACGATGGTCAGGGTTTTGACGAGTAGAGAGAATGAGAGGGCTTTTCCATATAAATCAAAAGGCATAAGCAAAGGTTACAGAGACCTTAAAGTGAAATGATTATTTTGGATAAAATGAATAAATAGCTGAAACAGAAGAAACGTCATATAGGGAAGTAGTAAAAGATTGATAGTCAGTTTGGCAGCCAGATGGTAGAATAACTTGAAAGCCAAAGTAGAATTTTTCACTTTGTCCAGGATGCCAGAGTTTTCCAACGTATTGATCTCTTTTCACTTGGGACAGCCAAGTAGAGCTTAACACAGAGAAGGCCCCTGAATCAGTTTCTTTCTGCTGCAAGTATACTAGTCAATTTATCTCTGTGCTCGGTAAAATTTCCTGTACTTGCGGTGATGGGGAAAAGGTTGTGAAGGACTGAAATGGCGAAGGTGAGCCAATGGAGAATTTTGAAGACAGAGTTAACACAAAGAGAGCAATGTTTTAGGACAATTAGCTCAATATCAATACAATTCAAATTCCAAAGGATTTTCTGTCAGTATCCATTGAATTCCTTTACTGACAACATCAGTCTCTTCTGACTCAAAAGCCAGATTTGAACTCATAGACTAATTATTAGAAATGAGAAGGCAAGGAGGAGATTGATTTGCTTTCTCAAAGTGAATAGCTTCTCATTTCCCCTCTAAAAATATGTCATTTTAGAAACAAAGTGGCAGGGCTTATGGAAAGGCACAAAGAGCAAACTGAGTTTTGTGAATGAGAGACAATCTCATTCCAGAATATTAATTAGACATCACCCGGGGAGATTATGTGTCTGTTCTCAGCATCCACGTGATTTCAGGGCAAAGCAATAGAAGAAAGTTGTGGAGAAAACCAGCCAGTTTATGCATCCTTCGAGGTGTGTTCACATGGGGGTGGTATGTGTGTGTTCAGTCGCCAAGTCATGTCCAGCTCTTTGCAACCCCATGGACTGTGGTACACCAGGCTTCCCTGGTCACTTACATGGTATGGGGTGGTATCAGTACTTTCTCTGTAAGGCTATGAATTTCCAGAATGTCACTTTTTCATATCATGTTTCAAATGGATTCTGTTTTTTAGATTTTCCATTTTGTTGATCTCTTATACAAGCAATTGAAAATTGTGCACAATCTCATGAATTTCCTTAATAAAAAAGAATGCCTCTCCTAGTATAGATATCAATGGATTTTCAGAGGGAGCTTTCCAGATTGGAGCTGCTAAAAGTAACTTCTTGGCAGCTCTATCAAGTTATTAAGTCATTCATTCGAAAGACTTACCCTGGCTCTAGAAATTATATGGCATTATTTTTTTTTAATTTGACTAGAAGGTTATTTACCAACTCTGGATTCATCTTGAATTTGATTAAGGGCCTAGGCTCTCTTCCCTGATGCTGGGAAAGATTGAGGGCGGAAGGAGAAAAGGACATCAGAGGATGAGATGGCTGAATGGCATCACCAATGCTATGGACATAAACTTTGGCAAAATTCAGGAGATGGCGTGCTGCAGTCCATGCAGTCGCAAAGAGTTAGACACAACTGGGTGACTGAACAACAACAACAAGCTCTCTTCAACTTTTCCAGTTTTCAAAAGCTATGGAAGTCTATGTGTATAGGTCAGAAAATTCAGTAGCTTGAAGAAACAAATTAATTCTCATTGCTTGCTATTGTAGTACAAAAAAATTAGCTTAGCAAATTCTCCTTTAGCCTTAGATTATTATTAATTTAGCACCCATTTGGGATAATAAAGAGAAAATGAAGCCAAAATATCAGTAAGAGAATGTAACAAGTAATAGTGGTAAGAGTGGTATTGACAAATGAAAGTGTTAGTTGCTCCTAACTCCTTCTGACTACCTGGACTGTAGCCTGCCAGGCTCTTCTGTCCATGGAATTCTCCAGTCCAGAATCCTGGAGTGGGTAGCCATTCCCTTCTCCAGGGGATCTTCCCAACCCAGGGATCAAACCCAGGTCTCCCACATTGCAGGCAGATTCTTTACCATCTGAGCCACCAGGGAAGCTCCAAGAGTACTAGTAGCTTATGGCGAAAACTTTATAGGTGGTTTATAATGTTATTTTAAATCATTTTGGTAAAAAAATTATAAATAAGATAACATACCATACCAAAACCTTTAGATTGTTCTTAACTATACATAGCTTTGTTATTAATAAAAAAGGATACAAATATATTAAATAAGAATATAACTTAAGATATTAAAATATGCAATAAGACTAAAGCTCTGACAAAAGAAGCACAGAGGAAGTAAAAATATTTTTAAAGCCAAGGATTGTGAATTAGAAAACAGAAGGAAAATTAAAATAATATATTCAATAAAAATATTTACCAATAAAATAAATAGACATCTGCCAAGTTAAAATTAAGGAAAAGAAGTAAAAATATACAGATAGTATTACAATGAGAAAGGAACTGGATTAAAGAGAGTACCAATATGAGACTATCATGTTCCATTGTATGATAATAAATTTTACAATTTCTGAGATGAATGAATTTAGAGGTTTATAAATAACAAAAATTTACTTAAGAAGTAGAAATTTTTAATATGTCTGTGAATGAGGAAGAAGCTCAAATACATCAAAAGATTATATCCAAAAATGTCTCTGAAGTCAGAAAATTTATTAGGGAGTTCTTTAAAAAGAAAGATTAATTATAATGCCATTTAAACTTTTAGCTTTTTTATATAAAAAGGAAATTATTAAAACTATATTTTTCATTTCAATATGCATAACTCAAATTCAAAAACCTAGAGAAGTAGTTCCAAACAGAAAGCTATAGTTAAATTTCAATGACAAAAAAAGGTATAAAAATCCTAACAAAAATATCAATGACTCAGATTGAGCAATGCATTGAGAGGATGGTCCACCAAGGTCAAGTTCAGAGGCACCATATGGGAGCCTAAGAACATGAGCTCTGGAGTTCAAACTGCCTGCCACTGATAGGTATGTTACTGAAGTCAATACTTTACTCTTTGTGCTTCAGATTTATGGTCTATAAACTGCAATTTATAATAGGACCTACCTCTCAGGAATGTCATCAGGGTTAAGTAAGGTAATTCATGGAAAGCACTCACCGCAGCTTCCAGCACATAGTAAGCATAAATACATATTAGCTGTTGTCATCATAATGTCAGAAATGCACGGTGATCTCTTAATACAATGCACATTGACAATAGGTCAAACGTTTTAAAACAGAATGAACTTAAAAGAAAAGGTTTTTGATAAAAGGCAATACTCATCCTTGATTATTTGTTAACCATTAAAAAACTAGGACAAGAAGAATACTTTGTTAACATAATAAAAATACTTAACCCCTCAGGAAATATGTCACTTAACAATTAAATAGTTGAACATATGACTTGATTTAACATATTATTTAACATGATAAAAATATGAAACATACAGAAGATATATAACTATTGAAAGCGAGGAGAAATAAAATTTTTTGCACAAAAGAGGGTTGTCTCCTAGGATGGGGAGAAGGGATGACAGGAACAAGGAAAATTAACTGAGATACATTTAGAATGGCAATAGTTCAAATACATTATTGAATTCAAAGTGAATATACAAAATGAAAGAAAACATGTACACCCATGGTGGATTCATGTTAATGTATGGCAAAACAAATACAATATTGTAAAGTTAAAAAATAGAAAATAAACTAATTTAATAAAAAAATTTTAAAAAAATAAAAAAAGAAAGAAAACACTGAAAAAAAAAAAAAAAGCTTTCCAAAATACAATAAACAACGATCTACAAAGCAGGACGTGTAAAAAGGGAGACCCCACTCACCTCTGGAAAGAATAACCAAACACACAAAACTACTATAAACCTAGCAAGAAATAGATTGTCCATGTCTTTAAACAAGCAAACTAAAACCACAGAACCTTGAGGAGAGATGTAGAGTGTTTGGGTAAATGAAGAAACATACCATATTCCTAGAGGGAAAAACTGAGTATTTTAAGAAGATTTGTGTTCCCAAATTAATTCGTATACAGTGAAATCATAATTAAATTTTGAAGGAAGCTGAACAAAATTATTTTCATGTTCAATTAGAATGATAAACAGGAATGAACAGCTTTATATTTTTTTTCTGTTAAAGGATAATGAGGGAAGAACAACAGACATTACAACATGTAAATCTACATTAAATATGTTAACTGCTGACAGATTAGCAACACAGGTCAATAAAACACCTTAGAACCTAACTCTATTAAGGGAGGTGATATATGTCTTCTTATGGCTGATTTACATTGTTGTACAGCAGAAACCATCACATTGTACAGCAATTATCCTCCAATTAACAATAAATTTAAAAAAAAGAAAAAAATAATATGGAGAAAAATCAATGGAGGAAATAATGAACTATTCCATAAATGATGCTGAAATCTTTGTTAGCTCTTTAGAAAGAGAATTTTTCAATCCTGAGAGCATATATGATTTCATATTGATTTAAAATTAAATGTGAACAATTGAACAACATGGTGATATTTATCTTCTCAGTAGATAGGAAAGGCTTACTGAGCACTAAAACAGTGGTAGAGTAGTATAATAAAATAAATCAGTTCAAAATGAAATGTTTGATAGAATTACCTATATAAAATTTGAAACTTCTCTAAGTCAAGCCAAAAATTAAACCAAAATTAAAAAGTAAACAACAAACTAGAATAGTGCTTATAACAAATGTGACAGAAGTTTAATATCCTAATATATAAAGAGCTCCCAGAGATCAAGATAGAGAATTACAAATTATCAGACAAAATACAGATCACTAATATATTAGCAGAGGGAAATAGAGATCACTAATACACATACAAATAATATTAACAGTAACAAATGAATGCATATTAAAATAAAGCATATTCATCTATACGTTAGCAAAGATTTTTTAAAGATTGAAATAAGTTCTAGTAACGATTTGGAGAGGGTCATTCTGCAAAGCTGGCAGACCCAGGAATTGTTTCAAGTTTTCTAGATAGCAGTTTGACAATGTGCACAAAGAAGTAATAAAAATATTCTTATTATTCAACCAACAATTTCCACTTTCAGGAATCTCTTTGAAGGGATAAACTAGAAAAGCAGGCAGAGTTTTATTCAAGATTTTTCACTGCATCATTGTCCATAAGCAGGGAAAAAACTCCCTAAATTTCTAACAATGGAGAGATGGTTATGAAAATCACAAGAAGAGCATATTATAGAATATTGTTCAGGCATAGAAATGTTTTTTGAAGAATATTTGATGGCATGGCAAAAAGCATTCAGCATGCTCTCAGTTATATTTTAAAAAGTTGTGAGCTATGAATAGAAAATACACTGTACAAAAATACTCCATAATGTTATTGGAGATTATCATTCGATTGTGGGATTTTGATGAATATTATTTTGCTTCCTTCTATTTTCCAACTTATCTACAATGAGCATATTGTTACTTTAAATGTACAGAAAATATTCAGTCTTTTTTTAAAAGAAGCACTTTAGACAACCCTCCTGTAATGACGCGGGGGTTTCGTTTGTTTGCTCGCTTAATCAGAGACATTTTGAGAAATACTCACCCACGACCTCTGCAATCATGAAAACTAAGCATATTCCCGAAGCAGCACAGAGCTTCCACTTGGCGTAGATTTGCTCCTGCGCCCTGTCCTCTGTGGCCTTGCAGTTGTGGTGGCAGTGATGGATGACTCCTGACTCCAGCTCCTCTGGCTTTTCTCCAGGACACTGATCTTTATTCAACGGTTTCTGCTGTAGTTCCACACTGTAGAGGAGTTTGACAGAAGCAAGAAGTGAACATGGTTGCAAACAAACTTCTCACTGACAGCCCTACTCATTCTCAGAACAGCTACGAGGACATTTGCTGACTAGCTCGGAACTTAGAATTCACAGTTCCTTCTAGGTGAAACATCCAGTATAAGGAACAAGCAAGAGATTTTCTTCTGAATTCTAAGTTACAAAAAAGTTTTGTTTTTATGTAAGCAAACTCATGTTTAGTCTATACTACCCCTGATTAGGTAGACTCCGGGAGTTGGTGATGGACAGAGAGGCCAGGCGTGCTGCAATTCATGGGGTCGCAAAGAGTCGGACACGACTGAGCGACTGAACTGAACCCCTGATTAGGGCTTCCCAGGTGGCTCAGTGGGTAAAAGAATCTGCTTGCAATGCAGGAGACGCAGGCAGACTCAAGTTCGATCCCCGGTTCAGGAAGATCCCCTGGAGGAGGGCATGGCAACCCACTCTGGTATTCTTGCCTGGAGAATCCTATGGACAGAGGAGCCTGGTGGGCTACAGTCCATAGGGTCACAAAGTTAGACACGACTGAAGCGACTAAGCAGGCACACACACCCACACCTCTGATTAAGAGATAGCAAAGGAGGGACTTCCCTCGTGGTCCAGTAACCACTGGATTCTCAACCGAGAATCTGCCTAACAATGCAGGGGACACAGATTTAATCCCTGGTCCAGGAAGATTCCACAGGCAGTGGGGCATCTAAGCTTGTGAGCCACAACTACTGAGCCCAAGCACCCTAAAGCCCATGCTCTGCAACAAGAAAACCCACTGCAGCAATAGAAGCCACCACAATGAAAAAAAAAAAAAGCCTATGCACCTGCAACAAAGAGTAGCCCCGGATCGCTGCAACTAGAGAAAGAAAGCATGCACTCAGCAAGGAAGACCCAATGCAGCCAAAGATAAATTCATTTTTTAAAGAGATCCAAAAAAAAGGAGAAAGGAAGCAAATACATTTTGATTCATTTCCTTCCCAGTTACTTCACTGAAAAGATTTTGGACACTGCTATAAATTTAGAAAAGGGCAGTGATGAGATTGTTATTGTTAATGAATAATATGTGTATGAGCCAGCCTGGTGATGGACATACTCACTGTGGCGTGCCATCACCGTCTTTCTTCCCAACAGTCACATTGTTAATAGGTTATCGCACTTTTTCCTGCTGAGTCCATATGGACCCTTAATACAGTTTTGCAGAAATCTCTACCAATCTATCAAAGTTGTAATGAGAGTTTGTTGTTGTTCTTTAGCCGCTAAGTCATGTCCGACTCCTTTGCGACCCTGTGGACTGTGTAGCCCACCAGGCTCCTCTCTCCATGGGATTTCCCAGGCAAGAATACTAGAGTGGGTTTCCATTTCCTTCTCCAGGGGATCTTCCCAACCCAGGTATCAAACTCATATCTCCTGCATTTGACAAGCAGATTCTTTACCACTGAGTCACTAGGGAAGCCCAATGAGAGTTAAACCTACTTGTACTTCCCAAAAGAGGCTGTGCATTTTTGTTCTGTTCAAGTATAAAGCATTCATAGAAATATGGAGCCATTTATAGACATACAGAATTTCACAGATGCAAAGATTTTGGATGACATTAATCCAGTGCCACAGAGAGGAGCCTGTCAGTTACAGTCCATGGGGTCACAAAAGATCGGACACAACTGAACAACTAAACAACAAACAACACAGTTTCTTACTGAAGTAACTAAGATTCAGAGACTTTAAGTAATTTCCTGAGGTCAGATAGCTGGGAAATGGCAGAGCTGGGACTCCAAGCTCAGTCTTGTTTTCACTGTACCCACATTGCCTCTCTATCTGAACATCAGTTTGCTTAAAACCAAAGTTTACCTCCACAGTGATCTCGAACTACTCAGGCTTATAATTTTAATAAACTTATTAGAAGACATAGAGAAAGGCATAAAGATGGAAATAAATTATTTTCCTTCACTTGAAGAGTTACTTCATTGGTCTTATCACCATCCAGAAAAAGATCTGATGGTTTTGGCCTAAATGATATTTATGATTATAATTCTAATTATCATTATATATTTTTCTGAATAAAATAACATACATATTCATTATAGAAAAACTGGAATTACAGAAAGGTACAAAACAGAGGGGAAAATAACTAATAAACATACTTCCAAGAGACAAATATTATTGATAGTTTTTTGTTTAGCTTTGTAATACGTAAATGCACTTTTTTTTTACTTAGTTGTTGTTGTCGTTCACTTGCTAAGTCATGTCCAACATTTTGTGATCCCGTGGACTGCAGCACACCAGGCTCCTCTGTCCTCCACTATCTCCTAGAGTGTGCTCAAATTCATGTGCATTGAGTCGGTGATGCCGTCCAACCATCTCATTCTCTGCCACACCCGTCTCCTTTTGCCTTCAATCTTTCCCAGCATCAGAGTCTTTTCCAGTGAGTTAGCTCTTCACATCAGGTGACCAAAGTATTAGAGCTTCAGCGTCAGTATCAGTCCTTCCAATGAATATTCAGGGTTGATTTCCTTTAAGATTGACTGGTTTGATCTTGCAGCCTCTCAAGGGACCTCTCAAGAGTCTTCTCCAGCACCACAATTTGAAAGCAGCAATTCTTCAGCACTCAGCCTTCTTAATGGTCCAACTCTCACATCCGTACATGACTACTGGAAAAACCATAGCATTGACTAAGCCCACTAGGGCTTCCCTGGTGGCTCAGATGGTAAAGAATCGGCCTACAATGCAGGAGACCCAGGTTCGATCCCTAGTTCAGGAAGATCCTCTGGAGAAGGAAATGGCAGCCCACTCCAGTATTCTTGCCTGGACGACTCCATGGAAAGAGGAGCCTGGCAGGCTACAGTCCACGAGTTTGTAAAGATTCAGACATGACTGGGAAACTCACACTTTCACTTTCTTTAACTATAGACCTTTGTTGGCAAAGTGATGTCTCTGCTTTTTAATATGATATCTAGATTCCTCATAGCTTTTCTTCCAAAGAGCAAGCGCCTTCTAATTTCATGGCTGCAGTCACCATCCACAGTGATTTTGGAGCCCAAGAAAATAAAATCTGTCACTGTTTCCACTTTTTCCCCTTCTATTTTCCATGCAGTGATGGGACTGGATGCCACGATCTTGGTTTTTTGAATGTTGAGTTTCTAGCCAACTTTTTCACTCTCTTCTTTCACCTTCAGTGAAAGGTGAAAGACCTCTTTGGTTCTTTGTGAAGTTATTTTCTTTTCTTCAGTGAAAGAACTCTTTAGTTCCTCTTCCCTTTCTGCCATAAGAGTGGTAATATCTGCATATCTTGAGGTTGTTGATATTTCTCCCAGAAGTGTTGATTTCAGCTTGTAATTCATCCAGCCTGGCATTTCATATGATGCACTCTACATACAAGTTAAATAAGCAGGGTGACAATATATAGCCTTGACGTACTCCTTTCCCAATTTTGAACCAGTCAGTTGTACCATGTCTAGTTCTAACTATTGCTTCTTGACCCACATAGAGATTTCTCAGGAGACAAATAAAGTAGTCTGGTATTCCCATCTCTTTAAGAATTTTTCAGAGTTTTTTGTGATTCACTTTTTTCTTAGAGTCCATATTAATTAGAATGGTTTTCATTGCAAGTACAGAAAACAAAGCTCATGCTAGGTATATCAATACATGGGAATTATTGGTTTTGCAGCTGAAAACATCTATAGACATCAGACCTGATTTATCAAAGCTCCAGAGCCATTGCTCTGCAGTTTTCTACTACTCTTTTACCGCAGGCTAATTTTTATCATAAAGTGGAATAGTTGCCCAAGGTAATCAGGACTGTGTACTTGTATTTTCTTATACAGGGAGAAAGAGTGTTCATTCTCCCAACTGCTAAACAGGAGTCCTGAATTGCATGCTGATTCGGCCAGCCTTTAAAGCCAGAGGAATATGGATGGGATAATTGGCTTAGACCTCGTTTACAGCCAGAAGACTGGCTCAACCCAACCACACTGACTCCTAGAGCTGAGAGTGGGGTAAACTCTACCCAGATCACATGACTGCAACTCAGTGGGGGTGGGCTGGGGATTCCACCAAAGATACAGATTTGGGACCTAATTTTTAGCTGTATATATTATTAACATTTTCTCAATTTAGTAAATATTCTACATCATTAGTTCAATATAGAGAGCATTATATTTAGTATAGATATATCACAGTATTTCCTAAAATTGAATAATTGACTCTTCCAATTATTTGCTTGTATAAGCTCTGCTGTGATTCATATCCTTATATTTAATCTTTACTCAATGTATTATTATTTCCTCAAAAGGTAATCCTGAAAGGGGAATTACTTGGTTAAAGAATATCTACATTTTTAAGGAATTTCATGTATGTTGACAAATTGGCTTCAGAATGTTTTTGCTAGTGATGTTAATAGCACTCAGGATTTTGAAGAGTTCTAAATAATCTAATTGGAATATGAACCATCTGGCAAGAGACACATGTAGTTCTTACATCTATAGATTTTCACCTTTGTAATGTGATACACACTGATAATTAGCAACCATATAGCACAGCAATGTTAGTCGCCAATGGTCATCGACTCAGAGGAGCCAGAGAACTAATAGCAGAGCGCGGTGGAGGTTTCCTTTTTCTTTGTGCTGAGAAGGCAGTGTGAGAGGGACAGGGTCACTGAATGTTCTGGCATTGTTCTTATGACCACTGGTTTACTCAGCTTTCTTTTCTGTTTTTCATAACCATGCAGGCAGAGAAAACCAGGTGGTGAGTGAACTTACCCTCCTACCAGGGGCACAGCCTGTGTACAATGCCACAAGAGGAAAAGTGCACAAAACCTGGCCAGTTTTTACTTTTAATACTGCTACCTGGTCCTAGACAAGGACGAGAGCTGAAATTGTTTCTTGAAGCACTAAGCCAGAAATCCAAAAGTGGTACTGAAATTGGATGCAGTGTGTTCATACATGTATATGTATGTGTTTTATGGGGAGAGGCAGGAGCCCACCATCTTCACTAAACTCCCCAAAGGGTCTACAATTCCAAAAGAAGTTAAAAACTGAAGTTAAAATATATTCCTCATCATCTCATAAGACCAAAGTGATCTGACTATCTCTAGATGAAGGACAGGCCCTCAATCTGAAAGTGTTACAAATTCTAAGAATTTTAAAACATAGGTTCTAGAAAGCAAGTGCTAGAATATATCAAAAAATGAAATGTGAATCTGTCAAAGAGTAAATCACCAGAATTCCCACCCATTCACATATGGCTGAGACTTTGAAGAGCAGGAGCAATAGGGTGGAGCAAAGAAATTTCTTGTAGTATCAGAGAGAGAAAAAAGGGTGGGGGGGAGAAACAGAGAAGAAAGATAAGGAAATATTGGAAAATTTGACATCAGTAGCCTAGAACTTTGAGTTCATCCCTTTAAAAAGGAATTAAAGAGTGGAGCTTTATTTTGTGACCTTGGAGAATCTTTTTTTTTTTAATTTTGTATCTTATTTTCATTTGGTTTTAGAGGTTAAACATCTTTGTTTCTATACTTTTGAAGTGGAACTGGTAATATTGGGCTGGCCAAAAAGATTGTTCAACATTTTTGGCCAACTAGATAATTTTTTAACCTCTTATTTATATGCTGACTACATAAAATCACTTTGTTTTTGTACTTTAACATTACTTTTCCCAAGAAACTCAAATCACTAGTCCTGTTGGGAGAGGAAATAAAAGCTTAGGTCTCCCCATGACGTTTCAACCACTTCATGAATTCATCCATTCAACAAATGTACTGCATGTCTACCATACATCTGCCCCATCAAAGATGCTAATGATACCATGTCCTTGATACAAACTAAGCTCTTGATCTAAGAAGCTTTATGTCCTAGCAGAGGGGGGACAGGCAAACCAGCTGACAGTAACAGAGGCTATGTGGTATCATGGGCAGTGACTGGGAGAGGAAAGGTTAAAAAGAGTGGTATATGGGAAAGTTGAGAGACTATAGATGTAAGTGTATTTTAATTAAGCACTTCAAGCTATTGAGAGTGACTGGTTTTCAAAGTTTGTTTTTAAATAAGTAATATAGTCACTCAAAACAATTTTCCACCCATCTCACTGAAACCTTATATATATGTGTGTATATATATATATATACGAGCAGCCTATCCAAATAGGCTGCTTCCCCAGTGGCTCAGTTGGTAAAGAATCTGCCTGCAATGCAGGAAACCCCAGTTGGATTCCTGGGATGGAAAGATCCCCTGGGGAAAGGATAGGCTACCCACTCCAGTATTCTTGGGTTTCCCTGGTGGCTCAGACAGTAAAGAATCCACTTGCAATGCGGGAGACCTGGGTGTGATACCTGGGTTGGGAAGATCCCCTGGAGGAGGGAATGGCTACCCACTCCAGTATTCTTGCCTGGAGAATCCCCATGGACAGAGAAGACTGGCGGGCTACAATCCACGGGATCGCAGAGTCAGACACGAGTGAGCGACTAACACACACTCAAACAACCATCACCACAATCAAATTTAGAACATTTTCATCACCCCAAAAAGAAATTCCATACCCAGTAAAACCCCACTCTCCTCACACACAGTACTACCTCAAGAAACCACTAGTCTACTTTCTGTCTTTATAAAATTGCCTATTCCGGATATTTTCTATAAAGAGAACCATACATTATGTAGTTTTTGTGGCTGGCTTCTTTCATTTAGCATAATGTTTTCAAGTTCATTCATGTTATAGCAAATATCAGTATGTTAGTACTTTATTGCTTTGTATTTAGTGTGTCTGCAGAAGAGTGGGAGGGGAGGGGAACAGAATTCACAAACAGGAGGCGTGGGTCCACATCCCAACTCTGCTATAATCAAACAGATGTCTAGCCTTAAGAATAGTATTTATTCTCTTTGGAATTCCCTTTACTATTTGGCAAAATGCTACTACTACTACTAAGTCGCTTCAGTCATGTCCGACTCTGTGCGACCCCATAAACGGCAGCCCACCAGGCTTCCCCGTCCCTGGGATTCTCCAGGCAAGAACACTGGAGTGGGTTGCCATTTCCTTCTCCAATGCATGAAAGTGAAAAGTGGAAGTGAAGTTGCTCAGTTGTGTCTGACTCTTAGCGACCTCATGGACTTCAGCCTACCAGGCTCCTCCGTCCATGGGATTTTCCAGGCAAGAACTCTGGAGTGGGGTGCCATTGCCTTGGCAAAATGAACGATTAGTATGAATAGTGTTATGTAGGTTCAAGTGTTTTGGAGGTTTTTTTGTTGTTGTTGTTGGCAGTACCCATGTGGCTTGTGGAATCTTAGTTCCCCCACTAGGCTCTACCCTTGGGAGAATCAGGCCATAAGAACAGAGAGCTATGCATCTTTCCCTTAGAGGACTGATATTACCTCAGCTAAAAGTTTCCTTGGCAGTTAAAACAAGGAGTCCTATGGGTTCTATTGTTTTTATTTGAAAAGAAAATAAAAATGAGCTTGACAGTTTTTATCATCACTGTATCCTGAAAACTGTACCCATATATGAGGTGAATTAGACCCTATAACCATAAACAGTTGCTTTATTTGCATCCCAGAGAGCTAAATGGTCTATTTTAATGAGAAGGGAAGTACTATTAATTCAATCATGTAGAGATGCTCTATTAATAATGTCCAGTGTTAACAATCTGTTGTTTAAAATTTCTGCCGACCTAAAATGAGGCTTTATTGTTTATGATCTTAGTAAATCACAGCTAATAGTATATTCCAAGAAAAATAATTCTTATAATATGAGATAATGTGCTAGATTCTTTGTTGTATATTTTTTAAGCAAAGTTATAAATACTCTAAGGAAAAGTCCCTTTGCAGTTGCTCGAATATTTGATGCTATCAAACACAATGCCACTACTCTTTGGAATATTAATTTAGCTTCATGAAATGCACAAAAACATTAAACATACTATTAATGGGTATGTATTCTCTTAAATTCCACTCCTAACATAAATTTTTTTCAGGTTCTCATTCGTTTATCTATGTATTCTGAGTACATTTCTCTTGGATTGAATTCCCCAAATGCGCCAAAATCTCATTCTTATTTTCCTCTATCTTTACCAGGAAATTACCTCAATTAGGAAAACTTTTGTAACCCTACCTCCTATGTAGGGTTTCCCTAACTTCACTCTAACTCCTTTTTCTTTTTCAATTCTCAGTCTATCACTGCTGAAAAGCTTTCTCTGGCTCCCAAAGTCCAGCAAAGACCTAGGTTCCCTTGAGATATTCTTACTGAACGCTCCTAGAAAAAACACATGCCATATTGTAATTGCCTATTTCTCAAACACATTCTACATTAGACTCAAACTTTCAAGAAGACAGATATCTGTGACTAGGAATGTTTTTGTTTCCATTATATATCCAGATGTGTTCAACCAATGATTGCTAAATAAAGGGGAAATGAATGAATACATTGCACATGGCACTGTGGAAGATAATAAAAAGAACTAGAGCTAGGTAGAAGGTTAAACTCAGCTATATTTATTCTAGGTGTGAACATTTGATAATGGTATTATATAATTAAGAAAACAGCAATTAACTTAAGATCAGTGTAACCACAATTTGCTACATAGTTGAAAAAACCTTAATTCTTTCTAAATATGATTTACTAAAATTTACTATCTTAAAAGTGGGAATAATTGAGGAAAAGAAAGGTAAACACATTAGATTGTATATATCAACTTTTTAGAAAATCTACAGATAAAAATATATTAATAAGGTGTATCCTTCATGCACTCAGAATATGTAAGGGATCGAATCAACTATACAGAGTATGACCTTTTCAGAATATAAATTATACAAGTCGATCAACAGTTGATAAAGTTTTGCAAAATGCCCCTGGGTTGCAACAGCAGAAGTCTCCAATTCTAAAGCAGTAGTATCTAGGGACTTTGTGAATATTCAAGACACAGAAAACTGTGAAGCAGAATCAGATGTCTGTTACCTGTCTAGTGTGAAGGCGTACATCTTGGTGGCTTTGTCATTCACAAGGTAAGTTCTTTCAAGAAACTCCATGGTGGCCAGGATAAAAGCTTTGGCTGTTGTTGTTATTGTTGTGTCAGCGGCAGCTGCTCTTTAACTCACTGTCCAGTTTTGGAAGCGAACCAGCGTTACAATTATTCTCACACTTTCCAAAGAAAAAATGAAAAGACTTGTGGGATTACAGTAACAAGCCTCCCATATCAATGTTCTTGATAGATCTGCTAAAATTGCACTCTGTTTGAAATATCACCTGGCCTCATTCTCTCACCCACAGAAACTTGTTTCCTGCAGGTAGGAACATATGGTGTGTGTGTGTGTGTGTGTGTGTATGTGTGTGTGTGTGTGTGTGTACCTCCCATGATATCTGATTCTGTTGTGCCTTCTGGGAGGTAGAGGAGCTCAAGGGTCAACTACTGATTGCTGATGTAGGGGGTTGGTCTTCAGGGCACACCTCAGTGAGCTGCAAACAGTGACCTTCTGTATGCTACTATTCCCCCCCTCCTTTTCATTTTCTTTTTCTTCAGTGGTGAGTGGGGAGGTCTCTCTCTGAACCTAAAAGCATTTCTCCTGGGACTTAGTTCTAAAATGCCCTCTAAGCAGCTATCACGATTTACTTCTCTTCTCTTCTAGGACCATTTGGGGATTTCACTACTGAAGCGGGGACACGGGTCGTTAGTCACTGAAGTCTGTAATCTGAAAGTTCCTGGTGCAGCAGCTTTGAAACCCTTTTGACAGGCAGGAAGAGGGCAGTCTCAGCTTCTAAATAAATAACAGCCCTCAGTCACACAAGAACCAGAATGATCTGTGCTCTCCCTGGCCAGGGGGCCCTTGGCTGAGGATAAAAGACGGGCCCAAGCCAATCCTACCAGGCAAACCCATCACAGATCTTAGAAATGGAGTCTTCTCACTTGATCTCGAGAGAACTTCAACCCCCAAATTCCTGTGAAATGACCTTTTATTTCATGACAAAGAACTTTCCAAATAAGAGAAAGGACCATGGCCCAGTGACAACAGCCTGGTCACACAGCAGACATTTACGTGTGAACCAAAGAGAACCCAAGAACTATGGAGATGCATGCAGGGGCAAGGGAGGGCAGAGTGGAGAAGAGGGCATAGACTCTCCATCTCTGAGTCCTTTGCTCCTTCTCCCTCTGTCGAGACTAATTCCCTAGTGAGAAAACTCAAGAGTGGTGTAGTCCTGGAGTAGCCCAGTGGCCCAGCATGCTGGGGATTTACCCATGTTACTGAGCAGAGATCTCCCACCATTAAATCAATATTATCTCCTGGTAGGAGAGTGGAATTCAATGGCAATGACTATAGACAGTGAGGGGAGAAGTCACCTTTCATGGAGTGGCCGAGGTCTCCTATGACATCTGCCGTGAAGCTGTACCTCTTGTCTCTTTTAAGCTTTCAAACACTCTCCTCTCTAACATGAATTCTAAGGTCTCTTCATGTGGCTTCACAGTCTACCTGATCATTAACTTTGCTCTGACAGATGGAAACCAGAGAAATGGCTCTGGGAGGCCATTTTTCTTCACAGGAGAAATTCTGGGTCTGGTGTTAAAGTATTTCCTTCTCTTACATCCTTATTCTTAACTTTGCAAAATAATAGGTTATTCTGTGGAGGCAAAAGTAAGAAACAAGGAAAGAATGACTAATTGATCGTGTGACCCATTGCCATACTTTACAGCTTGAATCATTTGTGAGTAGTTTCTAGCATATAATAAAAGAAAGAGAATTCGAGTGTATGCGTATCAAAAAAGTGAAGCAACTACTTAAAACCAGGCTGAAATCCCTTAAAGATAAGTGCCAAGAAGAGGAGATAAGTATTATTCAAATGCAGGAATTAGAGTATTTACCTATAGCTTTCAACAGAGAAAAAAGCAATCTGGAAGTTTGAGGTTTCACACGATGAGTTTGGTGGCTGACACGCATACAGATGCATAGATATATTTGTACCTGTTTGTGATTCCATGGACCTTCCTTGGTGGCTCAGACAGTAAAGAATCTGCCTGCAATGCAGGAGACCTGAGTTCGTGATTCCATGAGGATGGAGATATATACATACACGGTTATTAATGTGAATTGCCAGTGAGAAGAGGATAGCGTGGGGATATGTGAGAAGGGCAGAGTACAGCTGATATAAAAGTAAGGGTAAGGTGAAGTGGGGAAAGAGGAAACAAGGATCCAAGCAAAAACAGGTGAGAAAAAAATGTATTCTCTGATCACTCATGAGTTGAAGTATATAAAATTGCCATTTTTGTAGACCCAGCAGTTTTATATGATTTTGCTTAAGTATATATGCACGTGTGTGTGTGTGTGTGTGTGTGTGTCTGTTAGTCACTCAGTCGTGTCTGACCCTTTGCAACCCCATGGACCATAGCCTGCTGTGCTTCTCTGCCTATGGAATTCTCTAGGCAAGATTACTGGACTGGGTTGCCATTTCCTTCTCTAGGGTTTCTTCCCCACCCAGGTATCGAATGTGGGTCTCTCGCACTGCAGGCAGACTCTTTACCATCTGAGCCATCAGGGAACCCCGCACACATGTATCCATACTTCTAAAATGCATGTGTGTGCATATGTGCCACATTTAAAAATAAAAAGTTAAGTGTGCATATACTTTAAAAGTACTGGGAAATTAGGTACTATTTCATCAAAGGTTTGTGAATTCCCAAGTACTACCCTTGACGATAATTACTTGACTATAAATCAAAGCTTCTAGTATAAGTAGCATAACATCAGGGAATAGTGGATCACAACAAATAAAATTTTGATATTAAAGAAAAGTAAGTTTTGCCACTGTAAATTTAGATGTAAAGTTATGATCAAGAATTGCATGCATATTATGTAAAATATGCATCTATTGATTATCTTATCTTATAAACCCCTTTTAAACTGCACCATAATTCCCCTTCCCCCAATATGTTATCAGTATATTGTTTATAAAAAATGTCCCACCCTCCTCGACTAGCCTTTGGCCCACTTAGGCCTACACTGACCACTAGGGGTTAATGGCCCAAATCAGATGCCACTCCATGTGAGTCATAAAATATGTGTTTGGAAAGCAACACAGATCAAAAAAGAAAACCCCCTATCTTGTTGACAGTTGGTTTGGGTGGGCATTTTGCTGCTTATCCCAGTTTCCTAGGCAACTGGCTTTCAAACCATCCTGAATTACAGGTTGTCCTCTCCGCCTACTCTCCATCACAAGCTTGTAGCAACTGAAGGGGCAAAATGCAATTTATAACAGTTAACTCTGGGAATAAATATTCTATCAGCCACAAGAACATAACTGACACAACCAAAGATCTGGTTCTGCTCCCCAATGTTAGCTGTTGTCAACAAAAATTTCTTAATAGGATTTTACAAATGGTAGCTAACACATCTGGAAAAATAATTTACATGTGTGTCTTACACATGGTTTGCTATTTTACTTGCAGAAAGGATATGTGTACGCAAAAGCATTGTAATCATCCCTACACACTAAAGTACTGAGTTCTCACAATCTGCATTCCCCAAATTTAAATTCTTATTTCAGGAACACTTCATGTTATCATTGTTTGCATATAACTGTTCTTTACAAAGACATATGAAAATGTGCTTGTTCTTAAATACAAATGTGGATTTTTGTTCTGTTTGTATCCTTGTTGTTTGTGTGTAGAGACAGTGGAATGGAGTGGTTTTGTTTGTTTGTTTTTTAATTTCTCTCGTCCCCTTGTCCAGACAGTGTCCTACCCCACAGAAACAATAGCTTTGATTTCTGTCACCATTGATTAGTTCCACCTGTTTTTGAACTTCATAAAAATGGAATCATATGGTATTGACAGTGTGTAATATTTTGTATATGGTTTCCTTCTCTCAACATAACGTTTTGGGGATTCATGCATCAGATTGGTTTAATGTATCAACTTTCAAATGTATGCGTGCTAAGTCGGTTCAGTCGTGTCTGACTCTTTGCAACCCCATGGACTGTAGCCCTCCAGGCTCTTCTGTCTATTCAAATGTATAGACAGACTTAGTTTCATTTTCTGGTTTGACCTTTTTCTTCTTTCCTTGAACAAGTTCTCTGACCTCTGTGGTTTTCAATTTCTCATCTGTAAAATGAGGACATTATTTAGAATCAATCTTACAGAGTTCTTATGAAGAGTAAAAGAGATACTGTGTATAACAGTACTCCATGTAGTATCTGCCATGTAACCAGTTTTATCTAGATGTGAGCTGCTATATAATTGGCCATGTCTAAGCATAATACCTTGGGTGTCCAGTAGAAATTGACCCCAGTCTTAGTAGAGGCTAAGAATAACTCAAGGAATAGAAGTAGAGGTTTCTGGGGAAAAGACCTGGGAACTGAACCTGCCATTAGCTGGATGACTCGGAGTAGATGCCTCAAATTCTCGGGCATGAACTTTCTCAAATAAGAGATTTGTGCCTGCCCTATCTTTCCCATGTGGTAGTAGAGTGCCATTCAAGATGTGTCCTCAATAAAGAGGACACAACAGGAGAGAAAATGCACATTCCATCAATATAATCACCTAGTAAAGACTCTGGACTTATGCATTCCCACACAGACTATGAAGGTATTATTTCTAAGTTGGGTAGCATTTTCTTAGCAAGGTGGTTTTATGGTTATTACTACAGTGTGAGTTTTTCAAAAGTTCCATCCAGGAGCTTGTAAACACAGTGGAAATTTAATTGGATTGTATTTTAAAGAACATTATGAAAATTTCATTTTACTTTAAAGTAAACATGTATAAAAAGCATCTGCCAATATTTCATACTTTACTTGAAAATGTACCGAAAGCCATCTGAGTTTTATTTTTTTTCTTGATAAATTGGGACTGTATAATTCCTTGGGCAGGGGAGGGGGTCGGGCATTTTTATTTTTAAAGAGATGAGCTGTAGCAATGTTCCAGTGCAAATGCAACTTGTATTTGTTGAGGAAAAAAAGACTTGATAAAATATTGATACTAAAACAATAAAAGAAATATTTTATTAAGCTTGATAGATGCAAATAAATAATACAAAAATAAACAAGCAGTGTTTTAGTGGGGAGAAATATTGAGGCTAGGTGGTTAAAATGTTTACAAAGTGTATATTTTATTGATTAGTCTACATGTCTCATGCTTCCTTTTCCAAGTCTTTTGCAACTTAAACTAATTAACCCTTAAATGCACCTCCCAAGTTACATATGATTGTGTCTTGCAAACTCTGAGGCAGTTTTCTGCTGGCTTCATATTCTCACCACAGTGCATGTCTATCTTCTTTATTTTATTTGCATTGGCAAGCAAGAGAAGGCCCCAAGGACCTAAGCCATGATTTTAAGGTGTTGGAATAAGAAAGGCAAACAAAAGCATGCTTCCTGATATTCCAGCTCCTTGATCTTTAAATGCAAAGAACATCACTGAAAACCAAAGCACTGAATTCCTGAATCTAGAAAAAAGAGAGGGAGAAAGAAAGAAAGCCCTCTTTCATTATCCAGAATGCTTCCATTTAATTTTCATGAGTACAGTTTACTTCCCTTTAGTGAAGTCTTGAGGGGCTGATAATTCATCCTAGGAGAAGGATTTTCACAGCAAGTCCCCAGATGAATGCCAAGAGAGCAAAGGCATAGCTCATCTTCTCCTCCAAATCATGAAGCCTGGATTTATTTGACTTGAGGCTGACAAGCCTGCCTCTCAGGAGATAGTCCAGGAGACAAGACAAAAGCCTCCTCAAAGCTTTCCCCTGAAAGACTGAGCCATCGCTTTTTACTTCAAACTCAAAGTGCATCAGGGGACAGCAGCTGGGTTTTCTGCTTGGAAGCGCAACTACAGGGCATCTCAGCTAACTCATCTCTTCTTTTGGTATTAGTGAATTTGCATCCAGTGAATCCACGTTTTTAAATGCTTCTAATCCAATTGTAGCAAAGCTCACCACCACTGCCAGGGTAGGAGTCCTTTGAATTTGCATCCAGTACAGCAAGTGAGGCATCATATTACCTTTTGCACCCCAAGACTCACTATTCATTCACCCAGATATTGTCAGTGAGAAACGATGGGAATTTCCATTTCCTTCACAGTCAGCTAACTTTGAAAAGAAGAAAAAATATATAATTATAACAAGCCAACAAATAGCACATCATTGAAAAATATTGTCTTTGGCAGCGATTTTTATGCGCCTAAGATAATATTCTCCTTTAGCCTTCAGAATCTAAAACTAAGATTTTTGTCTGAGTTTGCACCAAAATTGTGATAATTCATCATTCACTGAATAAGCATTTCATTTTAAACTTTATAAACATTCAGATTAAACTGCTACAGAAATGATACCCAAGACAAAGACAATGGCAATTAATGTCCTTCTACAGTTTAAGCTGTATTTATGCAACAAAAATCAATATGGCAAAACAGTCTGAAGAATTTTTGATAGAAGTTGGTTAGAATGGAATTTGTCATAACCTGCATTTCCGAGTCACAAGTTAGTTTCCAAGAGAGCAGGTAAATAGTAAACTCAGATGCCCCTTGGCCATTTTCTACTGAAGGAAACAGAAGGAGAAATGTATTCTATGATTAATGTAATGTCCCAATGAGTACTAACTCTCCATCACTTCTTAGAATCATCATTGTTATGGATGTTGCTGTCAGCAAATGGGGAATAGTTCTTTTTTAATTTATTTTTTATTGAGGCAACATTGGTTTAAGCGTTATATAAGTTTCATGTGTACAATATTGTATTTTTTAACATTATTTAGTTAATACTAATTTTGGCTGTGCTGGGTCTTTGTTGTCACATGAGCATTTCTCTAGTTGTGGTGAGCGGGGGCTACTCTCTAGTTGTGGTGCATGAGCTTCTCATTGTGGTGGCTGCTCTTGTTGCAGAGTATGAGCTGCCGGGCGTAAGGGCTTCAGTAGCTGCGGCACGTGGACTCAGTAGTTGCGGCTCCCTGCCTCTGGAGCACTGGCTCTGTCGTTGTGGTGCAGGGCCTCAGTTGCTCCACAGCATGTGGGATCTTCCTGGACAAGGGATCAAACCTGTGTCCCCTGCATCAGCAGGCAGACTCTGTACCACTGAGCCACCAAGGAAGCCCCTAATTTTATATTTTTATTTCTGTATATCCTATAGCATGCTTATCGCCCCAAATTTAGGTTTCATTCTGCACTACATATTTGATTCCACTCTACCCATTCCCTGACCCCCTTTTCCTTCTGGTAACCACTACTCTGTTCTCTGTATTTATATGCTTGTTTTTGTTTGGTTTGCCTGGCGTGCTACAGTCCATGGGGTCGCAAAAGAGTCAGATACAACTTAGCGACTAAACAACAATATGAAATAGTCATTTCTCCTTTTTAAATAAAGACCAGGCCCCCCACTAAAGTGAGGTATACTGGTTAGTTCTAATATTTGAACATAGTGGAGTCATTGTCTGCCCAAATATACCCTTTCCAATATTGGCTGATCAGATTACAGGCCTCGGGCATCCCACTCTAACTCACTTGGTCATTTCCTACTAATTCAAACTCTTTGCTTTGAAGATGCAATTTAATTTCTACCTAATGGCTTAGACAGTAAGATATACTCACCTGCGTTACCCTCTTCTGAGAAGATATTGCCCTCAGGGCTAGCTTATTTGACACCTGCATCCAGCCCAGCCACCCAGTTTTAACTGATTTCACTGCTACCCCGACCATACTGTTGTGCTGAATGCACCCAGTTTGTAAATTTGGCTGCTGCAAGTTCTCATTCTGTCCTTTTTACAAATTTTCGATGTGTCAGTGAATACATTTGCTCCTTCCTACCCCAATTTCCTAGCCAGAAAATATTGAGTGATAGTACTAAGCCACTTCAGAAGACTCTTCTGAGTAACAATAATCCCTTTCTTCCTTCAGAGATAACAAAACACTTCCAAAATTTTTAATATTGTTAAATACATTAAATATTGAGAAGTCAGTTATGGATAAAAGCAATAAAACATACCAGAAGTTAAATACCACCTATATAAAAATTAACATATTTTAAGTTAAAAATAATACATATACACAGCAAAACATCTTTAAAATTCAAGAAGATTGACAATGGATGGTAAATCCTCCTACCTAACATCCTAGGCTAAGATAGAGGCAATAAACCAAGTTTAAGAATATTCTGAATATCTTCATGGAATTTTTTGTGCATTTATGGGCACACAAACTTTTTTGCAGTCCATATTAATGTATATTTGAGGAATGACTTATAAGCTTGTCAGCAGTTGATTATTTACATGTCATTTCTTAATTATGAATAGACTTTCTTTTCTTTGATGGCTCAGATGGTAAAGAACGTGCCTGCAATGCAGACCTGGGTTCAATCCTTGGTTCAGGAAGATCCCCTAGAGAAGGGAATGGCTACCCACTCCAGTATTCTTGACTTGGGAATTCCAAGGACAGAGGAGCCTGGCAGGCTACAGTCCTTGGGGTTACAAAGAATCGGACATGACTGAGTGACTAACCACCTTCACTTCACTTTTTTTTTCTTTTCTACAACAGTTTTAGGTTCACAGAGAAATTGAGTGAAAGGTACAGATTTCTTGTATACCCCTGCCCCACACATGAGAAGCCTCCCCCATTCTCAACAGAGTGGTACATCTGTTTTACACCCAAAGTGTTTCCATTAGGGCTTACTCTTGGTGTTGTCCAGTCTATGGGTTTGGACAAATGTATAATGGGATGTGTCCACTATTATAGTAACATACACAGTTTCACTGACCTAAAAATTCTTTCTCACACACTTTATTTTTAAATTTTTAAAATTAATATATGTATTTATTTATTTATTTTGGCGGCACTGGGTCTTCATTGCCTCACCTGGACTTCCTCTAGTTGCAGTGAGTTGGGGCTACTCTCAAGGTGTGGTGCCTGGCTTCTCATAGCAGTGGCTTCTGCTATTGTGGAGCGAGGGCTCTAGGGCCCACGGGCTTCAGTAGTTGCAACGCGGGGGCTTAGTTGCCCTGCTGCATGTGTGATCTTCCTGGGCTAGAGATCGAACCCATGTCCCCTGAATCGGCAAGTGGATTCTTATCTACTCTACCACCAGGGAAGTCCTACACACACTTTTTAAACCAAATTCACCCAATCTTTATGAGATTGCTATCTGGTGAATCCTAAGGTTGCATCAATAATAAAGCTATTGTCTTTCCTTTTGCTCTTGCTCGGGGACTCCCAGGCCTGTCCTCTCCCTACTGGACCAAGGCAATCTGATGGTTGTGGCTGCTGTCCCATAACCTCCACGAGCCAGCAAGTCCAGTTCCACATCCCACCTCATGTCTTGTTTACCAGCAAACTGAAAAGGCTAAAGTTCACAGCAGTTCCTCTTCATTACGGAGCAGGCAATGGCAACCCACTCCAGTACTTTTGCCTGGAGAATCCCATGGACGGAGGAGCCTGGTGGGCTGCAGTCCATGGGGTCTTGAAGAGTTGGACACAACTGAGCAACTTCACTTTCACTTTTCACTTTCATGCATTTGAGAAGGAAATGGCAACCCACTCCGGTGTTCTTGCCTGGAGAATCCCAGCTCTTCATTAGGAGAAAAGTAAAAGAAGACAGCCAGAGGCCCCCAGAGACAACTCAGCTCTTTGTTCAGTCCAGCAGTTGACATTCATCTCATCCTCCTCTTCCTCCCAAGCCTTGATGAAATTTCTGCTGCTAATGGCTAAGCCCCAAGCTCATCCTAAGCTCTAGTGAATTGGACAGACATGGTTCCTGCTTTCTAAGAATTTATAATCTAAGAGAGAACTGCCTTTGAAAAGCAATCCAGAGACTTCCCTGGCAGTCCAGTGGTTAAGATTTCCTTTTCCAATGCAGGTGATGCGTGTTTGATCCCTGATTAGGGAACTAAGATCCCAATGCCTATCAGCCAAAAAAATAAAACATAAAACCAAAGCAATATTGTAGCAAATTCAATAAAGACTTTTAAAATGGTCCACATCAAAAAATTTAAAAAAAAAAGCAATCCATTTGGCCCAGTACTGGATGATATACCATAGTCATTACAAACCAGCAACCACATCCCAGGACATATTTATACTTGAATATATATATTTATATATATATATATATATATATATATATATATATAATGGGCTTCCCGGGTGGTGCTAGTGGTAAAGAACCTACCTGCCAATGCAGGAGACGTAAGAGACATGGGCTCGATACCTGGGCAGGAAGATTCCCTGGAAAAGGGCATGGCAGCCCACTCCAGTATTCTTGCCTGGAGAATCCTATGGGCAAAGGAGCCTGGCATGCTACAGTCCATGGGTTGCAAAGAGTCAGACACAACCGAGAGACTTTACTAACTATATATATATATATAAAACACTCTTCCACAAAACCTGAACAGAGTGACTATTAAAGTAAATATCACCATCCCCAGTCATCTGGTACACCAACATTAAAAATTAGCAACTCTTATCTTAGCCTCTTGGATTATCAGATCTGGCTCTGTCAATCAAAAATAATACCACACATCATGCATTATCTTACAGTTGCTCACGGCTCTGAAAAGAAAATCTCTCTCTAGAGCCTGAAATGACAGACACTGATGCTTATAACATTGTTCTGAAAGAGTTAGACAATTTAAAATGAAACATTTATTTTGTCATATGAATCCAAATATTTTCCTGTCTTTCAGGGAAATGTCACAAGAAGGTGAATCTTGTCTGGCTTCCTCTAATTGTGGAAGTAATGACAGTGCACAAGATACAGTATCTCTTCCAACACCCTAAGGGCAAAATTATCCCATCACTCTACATTGCAGATCTCTTTTATGGAGAATTTCAGTTATTACTCTTTAGCACAGTGTTTACAAACACTCTGCAACTTATTATTCAGTAGGTGAGAAGAAATGGGAAGGCTACCAAAAAAAAGTAACCAAGACATTAAATAATGTGAAAAAACTAATTAGATGTGTGACTTGCCCATTATTTTCCCCCAAGAACTCCCACACGAGGCTGCTCCTTTCTCCTAGGTCTCAGAAATAAATGTGGTACATACAGTAAATAGGCTTCTGCTGCTGCTGCTGCTAAATTGCTTCAGTCGTGTCCTACTCTGTGCGACCCCATGGACGGCAGCTCACCAGGCTCCACTGTCCCTAGGATTCTCCAGGCAAGAATACTGGAGTGGGTTGCCATTTCCTTCTCCAGTGCATGAAAGGGAAAAGGGAAAGTGAAGTCTCTCCGTCATGTCCGACTCTTAGCGACCTCATAGACTGTAGCCTACCAGGCTCCTCCATCCATGGGATTTTCCAGGCAAGAGTACTGGAGTGGGGTGCCATTGCCTTCTCCGAAATAGGCTTCAGAGCTATCTAAACTGAACACCTGAAGGTGTAATGGTGGCCTTAATTTAATCAACAAAAACTAGAGGACACATTCAGTGACCTGTCTTCTAGAGAAGAGCATGGTGTAGAATTGATTGTAGATAATTTCCACTGAACTAGTTATCTGGAGTTTTAAATGGGCGCTCATAAGCTTCCATTGCCTGAAACTGGCCTTCCTAGACACCTCCCCAACCCTGCCTGCTCTTCTCCTCCTTTTGGCCATGCACGTGGATGCCGCCTTCTCATCTTGAGGGTCTCAGCTCAGTTAGCCCCTCTTCAGAGAGCCCTTCTCAGACCTCCCTGTGAAAAGCAGTGGGGTCTCAGCCACACCTAATCTCTCTCCTTCACAGGGCACTCTTCATTCCTTTCAGAGCTCTTCTCACTATCCATGTTACCCTCTTTGTTTTCTATTTCAGTTCTCATCTACTCCTTCGAGAATGTAAGCTCTTAGGGGATCAGGGATTTTGCTGTTTCACTCTGTCGTATCCCCTATTCTTGGTACACAGTATCCAGTATATCGTGGGAGAGTGGGTGAATAATAAGATTTTTTAGAAATCAATGAATGGAAAAATACATGATTGCGTGAATGGTTGGATGGATGAATGAAAGATAGTAGTAAGAATTACTCTCTGAGTACTGTAATTACTGTGATTCAGAGTAAACCTTTTTTTTTTTTTTTTTTTAGTGTTGAAAGTAAAGTGTTAGTCACTCATTCGTGTTCGACTCTTTGTGACCCTATGGACTGTAGCCCATCAGGTTCCTCTGTCCATGGAATTCTCCAGGCAAGAATACTGAAGTGGGTAGCCATTCCCTTCTCCAAGGGGTTTTCCTGATCCAGGGATCAAAGCTGAGTCTCCTGCATTGCAGGCAGATTCTTTGCCAGGGATCTCTTTATTCATGTGTTGATGAAGTTAAAATTAATTTGCATGATACCATCTCTGGGAACTCTGCTTGCCTGCTAGTTTTTTTTTTTTTTTAACTTTTTATTTTATATTGGAGTAGAGCTGATTAACAATATTGTGATAGTTTCGGGTGGAGAGCAAAGGGACTCAGCCATACATATACATGTATCCATTCTCCCCCAAACTCCCCTCCCATCCAGGCTGCCACATAACATTGAGCAGAGTTCTCTGTACTATACAGTAGGACTTTGTCAGTTATCTATTTTAAATATAGTGGTGTGTACATGTCGATCCCAGAGTAAACCTTTTGAACTCATGTAGACTTGTGTATCTCTCTACTCACTAGCCAGGCTATCATAACCTTTATGAACCTGTTTTCTTATCTATAAAATGGGGACAATAAAATTTTTCTCATAAGACTGTTCTAAAGATTAAATTCAGTTATTATAATAAACGAATTTCACATATAAAGCTAATAATAATTGCTCAGTAAACAAAGGATATCCATATTAATTCTTCACGTGTAAAATCAGCCTACAATCAGATAGGCAATTGTGCCTTATCAAATATGAAAAAAAAATCACAAAGTATTTTCAGATCTAGTTGTCAAGTTTCAACTAGGATGGAAAAAAGCTATAATAGAGTGGACTTTTCTGCCTTAAAAAAAAAAAATTGGAGCTGGCAAGGGTTCAGTTCAGTTCAGCCACTCAGTCCTGTCTGACTCTTTGCGACCTATGGACTACAGCATGCCAGGCTTCCCTGTCCATCACCAGCTCTCGGAGCTGGCTCAAACTCACGTCCATCGAGTCAGTGATGCCATCCAATCATCTCATCCTCTCCCCTTCTCCTCCTGCCTTCAATCTTTCCCAGCATCAAGGTTTTTTCCTAATGAGTCAGTTCTTCCTCAGGTGACCAAAATATTGGAGTTTCAGCTTCAGTGTCAGTCCTTCCAATGATATTCAGGACTGATTTCCTTTAGGATTGACTGGTTTGATCTCTATGCAGTCCAAAGGACTCTCAAGAGTCTTCTCCAACACCACAGTTCAAAATCATCAATTCTTGTATTAAACCTTGAAATCGCACTGCTAGCTGGTAAATCTTAGATACATCTATACTTCCTTTGGATGCAGATGGAGACAGAAAGAGGGAAGAGAAGATCATGAAGAACATATTTATGGAAGCAAAAAAAACCCCACAACTCTGATATTTACTAAATTACTATACACCTAGATCATATTATAGTTAGTTTTCTTCTTAAAATTCAGAAACTTTATTGCTTATTTCCTTTACTTTACTAAAACTTACAGAATATACTTTATTCCAATGCTATTTAAATTCTAAGTACATTTGGATAGTATATACACATCTTAAAAATATATGTGAAAAGAGCCAATTTTATAATAAGACATGAGAAGCTCTGCATTATTTCTCATTGGTGCAAAACTAATTGGCTTTTCCCATTCATTGCACAAATACTTGTTTTTCCATTTTATTATCCTTATAATTGCAGCTGAAATTAAAAGAGGGTACAACTACCTGCCAAAATCTGGTGCAGGAAGCTTTGCATTTCCAAGTGTCCTAGCCAAGTTGTTTTCCCAAGTCTTGGGAGCCATTGGTGATAGAAGTCATTACTCCATAATGCCACCCCATTGATGGCACTAGTTTTCCAGGTGCATATCCAGTTACAGTAGCATTTGGTGAATTTTTTTGAGCTGAAAAGAAACTCCTAAAATATACCTGTTATCTAAGACTCCAGAAGTAATGATGAAAAAATGGTGGCATAAATTCTTGGTTGCTCCACTAGACCACATTAGAATCATGCAAATCTGGGGTGGTGTCTCTTCTTGTGAAGTGGAGAGGAATAATGAAAAGTATAAGAGGGTGGAAAAAAGTAAAACAGAAAGAACTATAACCCATAAAACCAAGTTACATTTCTAGATTTGGGGACTAGATCCAAGAATCTCAATAAATGCAACAAAAATCTTTCTTAAATACCCACATTTTTTATCCTGATAAAATCCTGAGTTTATGTAAATATAACCAACCGGGAATCTCCTGGCCCCTTGAAAGATTTGGCTTTAACCCCAAATTCCATAATCAATGGAAATCTATAATCTTCCCTTTATTTTGGCAACTTTTTGTGGAACAGAAAGGGCATGAGGAAGAATGGGAGAATGTCTGCCTTCAGGTTCTGCTTCTTTGTTAAACCAGAAAAGAAACTCCCCTTCATTTTTTCACAGAAGAAGTCTGTGCATACAATGCATAGATGAAGGTAGCAGAATTACTGAAAACTGAAGACAAAGATGAAGGAAGTTAAATTGTAGCCATGTGAAAACTCTAAACTGGAACTGTAATCATCATTGTTCTCATGACTTCAGTTATCTTACTAAAGGGTTTAAGGTTTTCCATGAACTTATACTCATCTCATCTGTCTCTGCATCTTGTTGACATCTATCTCTTTATTCTTTTTCTTTCCTCTTCTTCCTCATGGAATCATAGCAAAGTCTTAAATTTATCACACTTGGAGTAAACCAGGGATTATTTTCTGTTGCCTGGTTAGTCAGCTCTCAACCCTCACGTTGAGATGCTTATTGAGGTATTTTCCCAAATGAGAAGAATTTTCTTACTGAATGTACTTCTGATGCTAGAATTTTAGTATTACAATATTTCCCCTCTCATTTCATTAAATAGTGCTATATATGTGGTGATTTTACTGCCATTTCCTGATATTTGATTCTCCTCTTTCTGGACACATGGGTGGACTTCTCTGCCCCCTTGACACTGGATGATAATTCAGTGCAGTGGGCTGAGAATGAAAGTCACATGAATTACTTTCTGTTTGAGATATTGAAATGCCAGTGTGAGGTCCCCCAGTACTGTTTTCCCTGCTGTGACATCCATAAAAACCTGTGTATAACTTGAATCTGCCTCAGCCTGAGTGCCTGAAAGACAACAGTGAATCATCAGAGCCTCCCTACTGACCTGCACTAGATTTATAAAACAAGGAGAAACAAATCTTTGCTGCTGTGAGCATCTGGGATCCCTGGCTTGTTTGCTTTTGCAGTGTTATCTGGCCTCTTCTAACTTATACAGTTAAGTCCCCCACATACAATGAGTTCTGCATGTTTGTAAGTCCAACTAACTCAATCAGCGATACAGTACTATACGGTAACAAGTTTATAATACTTTTCACCCAGTTCAGTTCAGTCTCTCAGTCCTGTCCAACTCTTCACAACTCCATGGACTACAGCACACCAGGCCTCCCTGTCTATCACCAACTCCTGGAACTTACTCAAACTCATCTCCATCCAGTTGGTGATGGCATCCAACCATTTCATCTTCTGTCATCCCCTTCTCCTCCCGCCTTCAGTCTTCCTCAGCATCAGGGTCTTTTCCAATGAGTCAGATCTTCACATAAGGTGACCAGAGTATTGGAGTTTCAGCTTCAGCATCAGTCCTTCCAATGAATATCCAGGACTGATTTCCTTTAGGATGGACTGGTTGGATCTCCTTGCAGTCCAAGGGACTCTCAAAAGTCTTCCCCAACACTACAGTTCAAAAGCATCAGTTCTTCAGCACTCAGCTTTCCTTATAGTCCAACTCTCACATCCATACATGACTACTGGAAAAACCATAGCTTTGACTAGATGAACGTCTGTTGGCAAAGTAACGTCTCTGCTTTTTAATATGCTGTCTAGGTTGGTCATAGCTTTTCTTCAAAGGAGGAAGCATCTTTTAATTTCATGGCTGCAGTCACCATCAGCAGTGATTTTGGAGACCAAAAAAATAAAGTCTCTCATTGTTTCCACTGTTTCCCCATCTATTTGCCATGAAGTGATGGGACCAGATGCCATGATCTTAGTTTTCTGAATGTTGGGTTTTAAGCCAACTTTTTCACTCTCCTCTTTCATTTTCATCAAGAGGCTCTTTAGATTTTCTTCACTTTCTGCCATAAGGGTGGTGTCATGTGCATATCTGAGATTATTGGTATTTCTTCTGGAAATCTTGATTCCAGCTTGTGCTTCATCCAGCCTGGCATTTCACATAATGCACTCTGCATGTATAAGCAGGGTGATAATATACAACCTTGACATACCCCTTTCCCGATTTGGAACCAGTCTATTGTTCTATGTCCAGTTCTAACTGTTGCTTCTTGAACTGCATACAGGTTTCTCAGGAGGCACGTCAGGTGGTCTGGTATTCCCATATCTTTCAGAATTTTCCACAGTTTATTGTGATCCACACAGTCAAAGGCTTTGGCATAGTCAATAAAGCAAAAGTAGATGCTTTTCTGGAACTCTCTTGCTTTTCTGATGATCCAACGGATGTTGGCAATTTGATCTCTGGTTCCTCTGCCTTTTCTAAATCCAGCTTGAACATATGGAAGTTCACAGTTCATGTACTGTTGAAGCCTGGCTTGAAGAATTTTGAGCATTACTTTGCTAGTGTGTGAGATGAGTGCAATTGTGCAGTAGTTTGAGCATTCTTTGGCATTGCCCTTCTTTGGGATTGGAATGAAAACTGACTTTTTACAGTCCTGGAAAAGTGGCCACTGCTGAGTTTTCCAAATTTGCTTGCATATTGAGTGCAGCACTTTCACAACATCATCTTTTAGGATTTGAAATAGCTCAACTGGAATACCATCACCTCCACTAACTTTGTTCGTAGTGATGCTTCCTAAGGCCCATTTGACTTTGCATTCCAGGATGTCTGGCTCTAGGTGGGTGATCACACCATTGTGGTTATCTGGGTCATGAAGATATTTTCACCCAAATAACACATAAAAAACAAACACAAAAAATAAAGAAAACATTTTAAAATCTTACAGGATAGTACCTTGAAAAGTATAGTAGTATAGCAGAACAGCTGGCCTACAGGGGTTGGCCTTGAGTAAACAAGCAAGAAGAGTTACTGACTGGAAGAGGGAGAGGAGGTGGGAGACAGTATATGGTCAGCAATAGGAGATGGAGGACAAGGTGTAATTTCACTCATGCCTGACATTGATGACACAGGTTCTGGCGCCTTGCTAGAACCAGATGCACAGTCATGTCTTTGAAAGTTCACAAATTGAAGGTTCATTTCTAGGGGGCTTACTGTTCTTATCACAAAGGCTTGACACAACCCTTACTTACCTCTCCCTACAGTAAAAGACTACATCCCCTTACACCATATTTTACTCCCAGGGGGCTGAGCACCAAAAACAGTTTCTACCTTTTGACAATGTTCTCTCTGAGTCTCAAGGTCTGAAAACACATCATTTTTGGAGAATTTGTTCATGGGAATTAATGGATCATTCTGCCCATCCATTGGCTTCCCGAGCTTTGCCTCTGCTTTGGACATTGCTTATCAAGAGCCTATCAAGTTGCAACTAACCAAACACTTGATTCTCAAGCGCAAACAGAAGGGAGGTTTCCCCACAGCAAGTCAATATACAGGTTTACTGGCCAATAAGATCCAGTGCAGGTTCTTTGTTCATTTTCTTCATCGATAGTTCCCAGTATCTTCAGTGTACATTCAGTGACTTGTACTATCACATATCAAAGTGAATTGAGAAATTAAAATAAGCAACCATCTTGTATGTGAGGTATGTTAAGAATGAAACTCTAAGTTCTAAATTAGACAGGGACTATATTGCATATCTGTATAAATGTACCAGAAAGCCTTGAAGTGAACACATAAAACAAGTCATAAATCATACCTCAAAAAATCTGTTAAACACAATGAAGTGAAATATGTGATTTCTTTAAAGTATAATTTTAAAAACCAAATACTACTCTATGTTATGAAACTTTCATGATGCTTTACACACAAAAAATACCATAAACTTTCATTTCAGTATTTCAAGAAGTATGATCATGTCCCCAAGGTATTAGTGACTAATAATAAAATTAGTTCAGGTTTCTAATTAATTTACATTTAAAGATTCCATCATGTTATTTTCATATTGATGGTCTGTTTATGTAAATATCATTAATCTCATTCTGATGTCTGTTTATTCATTGCATAAAATCAGGAAGTCACATTTTTAAAACATGAAGGCTGATGGTCAGGTGAATAGACCTTTAGTCTCTGTGTCATCTGAGTAAATGGGAAAGCTTAAAAGTTGGTGCATCATTTCTATTGTCATGTATTAAAACTTGAGCCCAGGAGAGGGTGGTTAATTATTCAGTGGCAAGGAGTAAATAGTGAAGGTGGAGGAGATGGAGCCTGACCTGAAGCCCGCCCTCTAAGGTGAGACAGAAAATGCAAAGCTTCTCTTTCATTCATTTGACAAATGTTTGTTGCATGTCAACTCTGTGCCAAGCAACATGCTCACTGCTGATGCTGCAGCGGTGACCAAGTCCAGCAGTTCCCTGTGCTGTGCAGCGTGTGTTCTGATGGTAGAGACAAATGCCCAGGACAATATCAGAAACCCTGGCAATCTCAGTCATGATTTAGGGAGCAACTGATTCAAGGATTCCCATACAGAGGAGCAGAGCTCCATGGAGGGGAATGGAGACTGAGGTCCTCTGTGGAATAAAGGCAGACTATGATCATCATTAAGAACACAAGGACCCTGCAAGGCTCTTTGGTCCACACTTGTCAGAAGGGAGACTTGGGCTTCCATGAGTGATTAGGAGACCACATAGAGATCAAGTGTTGTGTAGAACCTAATACCAAGTCCTACTAAATGAGAGCATGAAAGTCTTCAAATTTTCCTGTCTCAACTATGAGTTCATCTGGGGCCTTCGATGGATGTCAGACCTCTGATGAAGAGTCAGATGGTGAGCCCAGCTGGTGGAGGCTATGATGATACAGACAAGGAAATGCTGTATGGCAGTGGTTAAGGGTGTGAGTCATAGGAGCAGAAAACCTGGCTTGGAATCCCAGTTCTCCCCTGCATGAGCTAAGTAACTTTGGGCAAGTGGTATATTCAAGGTCTTTAGCTGTAAAAGGTCAATGATTATGACAGAATCTAATTTATTGAATTGTTGTGATTATTAAATGAGATAAGGGATGAACAGTACTTAGAATATTGCCTAACCCTCCACAAACTCCTAAGATATATTACCTGTTATTAAACATGCCAGGGCCCAATCTTTGCAGCTGCAAATAGGTCTCTTGATCTCATTTCCCCCACATTAAGACCCTAGTGTAAACCAATTAGAGTATGTAGGCCACACAAAAGCCAGTCTCATCATTACTTATAAGCCTTAGTTACTAAAAAGTAACTAGCATGAGTATAAACACCCAATGAAGCAGCATCAATGCAAATGGCAATTCTGATACCCTGTTTTCCATTTCAGTAAAAGCCCAACACACCATAGACAATGCTGTAAAAACACCTGACATTTTATGTTCACATAACACCATGCCTTCCTAGTACTGTAGCTTGTACCACCTCTCAAGACACTAGGCCTCCTGAGAGCATCTTAAGAATGGGGTGTTAGCCATGCAGAATGAAACTTAGGCTTAATGACCTCACTTAGGACCAGATGATGTGATATTAGAGTGGGGATCAGGGAAGGTTGCCATACAGAGGAAGGAAGAAGGGCTGAATGGGTGGTCAGGTTAAGACGGTAAAACAATTCCTGAGAGAATATATTCTTCTCACATTTCCCTTAGCTTCCTTTTTGACTAAAGTGAAAGTTGCAAATGCAGAGAATTACTTCAGCAGCCAGAGCCCTGAGACTGGCCAGAAGTCTTTCTTGTTTGCCAACTCAGTCTAAATTCTGCAGATGAGGGACTTCCTGGTGGTCCAGTGGTTAAGAATGTGCCTTGCAATGCTAAGGACACAGATCTGATCCCTGGTTATGGAAGTATTAATAAGATCCCACATGCTGCTGAAGAAAAGTTATGACCAATCTAGACAGCATATTAAAAAGCAGAGACATTACTTTGCCAACAAAGGTCTGTCTAGTCAAAGCTTTGGTTTTTCCAGTAGTCATGTATGGATGTGAGAGTTCGACTCCAAAGAAAGCTGAGAACTGAAGAATTGATGGTTTTGAACTGTGGTGTTGGGAAAAACTCATGAGAGACCCTTGGACTGCAAGGAGATCCAATCAGTCCATCCTAAAGGAAATCAGCCTTGAATATTCATTGGAAGGACTGATGCTGAAGCTGAAACTCCAACACTTTGGCCACCTGATGTGAAGAACTGACTCATTTGAAAAGACCCTGATGCTGGGAAGGATTGAAGGTGGGAGGAGAAGGGGACAACAGAGGTCGAGATGGTTGGATGGCATCACTGACTCGATGGACATGAGTTTAAGTAAACTCTGGGAGTTGGTGATGGACAGGGAGGCCTGCCTGGTGTGCTGCAGTCCATGGTGTCACAAAGAGTCGGACAGGACTGAGTGACTGAACTGACATGTCGCGGAGCAGCTAGGCCTACCCAACACAACTGCTGAGCCCGCGCATTCTATATCCCAAGTGCCGTCAATGCAGCCAAAAATAAATCATGAAGATGAAAAAGAGAAGTATGAACTGACTCCCAAAGAATTCTAGCTCAGGGTTGGTCTCAAGTGTTTCATTAGCATAAACTGAATGAACTAAGGGGGTTGAAGACAGTAGCTAACGCTGTAAAGTGCTTTGTGAACATGGTGAACTCTGAGGTCATTGTTTAGAAAACACTTTTAGCTGCTCATCTCACAGTTTATCAGCACCACATTCAAGTTCTCTTAGCTTGTAAACAGAGCCTACCTGGAACCTTTTCCAGAACACTCTGATTGATAAAGGTGATCAAAACTGGAGCTGTCCTTTTGAAGTTAAGGCTTCATTATTGCTCACCATGGAAGCCAAAGAGAAGGGCCGATACTTGTCTTCTACCGTTTACTCCCCATGACACTGGGCCTGTCATGACTTTGGGCCTCAGAGGTACTTGCCTGATTTCCAAACTCTGAGTGAGTTTCAACTTTAACTGAATTGTTTCCACTATTTTCTCTACATAAATTCACCAGAATTTTATCATCACCTAATAGCAGTGAAAAGATGAATGACTTAGATTGTTGTTTAGGTAATAAAAGACCAGGCCGATGAATGGTTTCACACATCAAAAGAAAATGATGATGTCTTTCAAGTGAGAAGGTATGCATAGAGAATGAACAGGATATGTTTGGAGACGTTTACACTTTGGTTGACTGATCTCTTTTAATATGTGTGCGCAAAAAAGAGAGGGGGAACGTGTAGTGAAATACTACTCCAAATCTACATTAGTTTGAGGGTTGCTGTAGGCTTTCAAGTTCTGAAAATATGACTTATCCAGACTGGTAATGCATTGAGAATGCTCTGTGGTTTAAAAAAATGAGCTATTGATCTTAGAAGATTTTAATTTAGATTAGTTCACTTAAAAGTCTAATAAATGGCAGGGCTCACATGTTGAATCACTAAGGCAGCAATTATTTTAAGAGTATCAGTTGTCTGTGCTTTGAATTTAATAAAATCTCTTTATAGAGCTTTTAGACAGTATTTGAAATAACCACATAACCTGTCTGTGAAAAGATGTTTTGAGTTGTATGTCAAAAGTTGCAGAGAAATTATAAAGATAACTTATAGTTTTCTGAGACCAATAATAACAGATGGGCAGTTGCTTTTACTCTATTTGTGAGCAACTGTTGTTTTGAAAGGTTTTTGTGTGTGTGTGAGAGAGAGAGAGAGAAAGAGAGAAAAAAGGGAGAGGGGGTACAATATCTGGACCCAGAAGGTTTCTGAGTTAAATTTGCAAGAGCTAAAATTCTTTACAAAGATATGATAAAAGTAGTGAAACAGTTTGGTAACCTCTAGCAAATGAATTCTTGCTCATGTTCATAAGGAAAAGGCAAATGTAATAAAAAGAGAAAAATGAGAGATACCTTGCTGGTAGCATTAACTTGCAATTTTACCTTAAAAGCCAAATATTTAGGTTGAAAGGCCTTCTACCTCTGACCTTTTTAGGTTTCAATGAAGATTTCATCATCATAGTTCTTGATATGCTAGTGGCTCCCTGCTGAGATAAAGCCAGGGGGCTCTTCATCTCTAAGCTGAGAACTCTGGTTCTCCTTTTCATCTTATAAAATTCATTTAGAGCCATCTTTCCTGACATCTGTACATAAAGCAATATAAAACATTACAATATAAATTACATCTGAGGGATTCATCTGAAATTCTATTTCACTGTTTAATAATTAAAAGTCAAAAACCTCTCTGTGGCTTTATAGCACTCTCTATTGAGAATAAATTTTCTTGATAAGGCATCCTCCTCCCAAACAATGGAAGCCGTTGGCATATTCTGCCGAAATGAGTTTGGTTGTTAATAAATCCTATCATCTGGAATGTGACTCCATGTCTGAAACTCTTTGGAGGTGATGTTACATATTCAGAGTTCCCAGATTATCCACCCATTTACAAGTGTTGGAATTTAACATAAGTACCTCCATGTTTTTCATTCACAAAATGATGTTGGGCAGTTACCCATTACACATGGTTGTGCAAGGATTGAATGAGTCAATATGAATGAAGTGCTCAGAATAGAGCCTGGAAAACAGAAAACGCTAGGTGCTGGCTATTATTTTAACTGTTATGTTTCGTGTTATTCAGAAGAACCTTTCTGTTTCACATGAATGAGAAATTCTCCAAAGGAAAACCCTTCCAGGAGGACAAACATGATGATAGCTAAAACATTGTTTTTCATTGTTTTATGAATCTTAAGCATTTCTATTTGGGGGGAGGGGAGGGGATGATTCCTTTTTTATTGGACTATAATTGCTTTACAGGCTTCCCTTGTGGCTCAGCTGGTAAAGAATCCACCTGCAATGCCGGAAACCTGGGTTCGATCCCTGGATTGGGAAGATCCCTGGAGAAGGGAAAGGCTACCCACTCCAGTATTCTGGCCTGGAGAATTCCATAGACTGTATAGTTCATAGGATCGCAAAGAGTTGAACACAACTGAGTGACTTTCACTTTCACTATAATTGCTTTACAATGTTGTGTTACTTTCTGCTGTACAATGAAGTGAATCAGCTATATGTATACATATATCCCCTCCCTCTTGGGCCTCCGTCCCCACCCTCTTCTTTGCCACCCCCCCCCCATCTAGGTCATCACAGAGCACCAAACTGAGTTCCCTGTGCTTTCTAGCAGCTTCCCACCAACTATCTATTTTACACATGGTAATGTATACATGTCATTGGAGAAGGAAATGGCAACCCACTCCAGTGTTCTTGCCTGGAGAATCCCAGGGACTGGGGAGCCTGGTGGGCTGCAATCTATGGAGTCGCACACAGTCGGACACGACTGAAGTGACTTAGCAGCAGCAATGTATACATGTATCAATCCTAATCTCCCAATTCATCCCACCCTCCTTAAGCATTTCTAGAATGACACAGCATTAATCTTTGAGAGCCTAAAATCCACAAAGTAGTAGGGACAGGTAGCAGTGTCCTAGGCTTTGCACCTGCCATTCCTGTGTGAAAGGATTTTCTCCAAATCACAGGATGCCTGGCACCTTCTCATCACTTACTTCTCAGTTCATCTCCCACAGCCTCAATGAGCATTTACCCAACACTCTAGAAACTGACTCCCAACCCTTATCCCATCTTCAGTCCTGTAGCCATAGAACTGTCCTTCTACTTGTTGCTAATGAAAAGATTTCATCTATTTATTTGGCATCTGTCTCCCTTGCCCAAAAAGAATCTCAGGGAGAGAAAGGACCTTGTCTTCTGCCTAACACATAGAAGGTACTCAATCCCTACTTGCAGAGCAAAAGAAAGAGACAATCATGAAAGAATGTATATGATGTGAATACATACTGCTCTTAAAAATAGTACAAGGCTCTTGAAAGACTTGGGGGTGTGACCAGAAGGATCCAGGGTGAAGGGTGCAGAAGGGAAGAAGTGAGTTCCCTAAAAGGAACCAAGAGACCTGGAACAGAAGACTGATGGGAGGGCAAAGTAGGGGTGATACTTGGCAAAGGTAACCTGTAGCTGTTTTACAAGTTTGCCTGCAGTACTAGGGAAGTCCCTCTTGCTGGTGTTCCACTTAGAGAAACAAAGATGGTGATTATCTTATACAGCCTAGAATGTAATTCAGATGTCCTCATTCTTATTTCTGAGGCTTCCCTGGCAGTCATTCTGGAGGGATGACTTGGTCATTTTCATATAGCAATGGGATATTCCCTGCCCAGGGAAGCATAACCTACAAAAGAATGGCTTTCCGTCACCCTGTCCCTACTCATTTTCTCAGTAGCTCCCAGTCTCGGGGGCTCGTGTGGCTGAGAATCTGCTGAAGTCAGAATCGTGAGCCTCTGGCTTGGGAAACAGCCAGTTAATTCACTTTTTAAAAATGAAACACTGTGTAATAGGAGGGCCAGGGATTTAAGGCTGACAGAGGTCAGCTTAATCTTGGATGGGAGAATTCTCTCTAGTGATTACCCCACAGCGTAAGTGTTCAGTCATAATACTTAATTCCTCCAGATTGATTTTCCAGATTCTATCATCACCAGATCGTTGCTGCTCCACCAAGTATACTCCCTTGGGTTCTGGCCCCCTGCTGTGGAATCTGATTAGCAATTCAGAAGAAGGGGGTGGCAGGGGAGGGTTAGGTACCCAGAATGCAGGGGTTCCATGATAGTCCTTGTCAGATGAACATTGTTTTTCTCATCCAGATTTTAATTTAATTTCCCCTAACAATTATTTCTAGCTGTAGACAGGCAATATGATAGCACTTCCCTGGGAAA
Source organism: Giraffa tippelskirchi (assembly GCF_054371585.1). Lineage (NCBI taxonomy): Eukaryota > Metazoa > Chordata > Mammalia > Artiodactyla > Giraffidae > Giraffa > Giraffa tippelskirchi. Next base: position 31,720,074 of record NC_137280.1, on the reverse strand, counting down.
CTTTATGAAACAGAGGGAAGAAAAGAGCCTCTGTTTTTAAGTGCTATGTGTCTGAATTCTCTAATTTGATGATGAATAAGACAAGTTGTGCGTTCCCACCTGAAGCTGGGTCATCACTTTCTAGAGATCTAGGGATGGACTACTCTACTGCCTGTGGATGTCCTATGCCCCAGCTGCGCTGAGAGCTTGTTAAGGGAGCAAATGAGGAAAATATAGTCTCTCTAATCTGTCGTGTTCTGGTTTTACAAATCTCTTTGCTTTATTCTTCTACCAATGTCCTCACCTATTGTCTGACCCTCTCCCAGAGCAACTGCATTATTGTACCATGAATTTTAATGATTTTATGTATTATTTCATCATCCTAAAATAAACTTTCTATGGATGCAGGGGGAATCAAGCCCTTATTACCCAAGAGTTTTTCCCAGTAGTCAAGTCCTTAAAAAGTTTTACTAAAATGAGTTGAATACCTAAAATGTCTACCAGGACTCTCTCCATAAATGCATAGCTAAAAAGCACTTAAACCTAACAGCGTTGCTGGCACCTTAACAAACCCGTTATTCACATCTCTGAATCCGAGAGATAAGAAGGCCTTAACGGAGAATCATAATGCAGGCAATTGTTAAATCAGAATCAAATCCCCCTTTCTGGCAATGCAGCCAGGCACGATACACAGAAACTTCTCCAAAACTTCGATGTTGTATACAACAGCAATCCCTTTCTTTTGGGTGGCACTAACACTTTTGCAACTAGTTTCTCATCTGATCTTCACAATAGTTCTGGAGAGAGGAAAGGCAGATATTATTATCTCCATTTTGAAGATAATACATTGAGTTATAACATTGATAAGTGACTTGGCTTCAGTTCTATAGCCAGCATCAGAGCAGAAAGTTGGCAACCACTAGCTCCCAGGGTTCTGGACTACTAGTCCATTCTTTTTCCACTAAACTCCATTATGACATATACTGTCCTAATGCTGCACTTTTCATATTTTCATGGGCACACAGACTGCCTGTGGATATTGTGAATACACAAATTCTGAGTTAATATTGTCTGAGGTTGTACCTGAAATTCTGTATTTCTGTCAAACTCCTAAGAGATATTGATATCACCATCCTTCATATCTTTATATTTCCATTGCTTGGCTCATAGCAGGTGCTCAATAAATATTTGTTGCATTAATGAAATAAGGAATGACCAACTTTTCCTGACACACTTTGGGTGTCTCTAGTGCTGCTTGAAGGACTTCACAGGTGGCATTAGTGGTAAAGAACTGGCCTACCAATGTAGAAGACATAACAAATGCATGTTCGATCCCTGGGTTAGGAAGATCCCCTGGAGGAGGGCATGGCAACCCACTCCAGCATTCTTGCCTGGAGAATCCCCATGGGCAGAGGACCCTGGCAGGTTTCAGTCTATAGGGTCACAACGAGTCAGACACAACTGAAGCAACCTAGCATGCACAGTGATACATAAATAGTCAAACACTCAGGAAATAATCCATGAATTAATGAATTTATCTAGCAATCAGTGAAACAAAGTGCCAACTGTGTAGAACTCCATGTGATCATAATTGATGAAAAAATAAAGGACTCACAGAGCAGGAGCATTCCTGGGACACACCCCAGTGTTCACCCTGTGATAGCTTGTGAGTCCATACTAACACATTTTGCTTACATAATTGCATCCATCAGAATATATTCTTGACCCCCTAAGTAACATGAAGATTTTTTTTCCCCAAGTTCTTTTTATGCTTTGAAGACACTGTCCCCTGATACCCGCTGCCAAAGCTCAGTGAAGTAAACCCATTTCAGCATTCTCATTTTTACTCTGGAAAAGAAATCTGAGTTGCCCCCAGCCTTTCAGGCAGTGCTGACATTAGAGCTTGGGCTTTCTGCCTTTCAGACCAGATCGTGACACTTGGCTGAATCTCTCAGAGTTTTTCCTCTGTTCCAACACTTTCATCTCCCAATAAGTCAAGGTGGTGAACAGGGGTTGCACTTCAAATGAAATATTTAATTGTTCTGAACTGAACTATGAAAAAAAGGCTTGATTCAGAGAAGGGATGCATACAACAGAGCTTAATTAAAATGTCCTTAACAGTTGGTGAGATAGAGCGACAGAAACCACAGCAAAACGTTTTCTAAGAATCCCGTCTCTCAAGGTCTGGGGCACAGGACACTCTAGCAATGTGGCTCTGCCTCAGGAAATCATTTATAAAAAGCACTTGCCATTTATAAATTAACCCAGGAACACTGTTATTTTCGCAAACACTTAGTAGCAGGTACATTTTTCTGGAAGTGTGGTTGGCAGGGATCGGGGAGGACAATAACTAGAATAAAGGGGACGAAAAGTCACCCCCTTTTTACAGAGAGACCCAGGGCGGCTGCTTCTGGCTATCTAACTTCCACAGCCTTCCTCTCCCCGACCTGGGCACAAGTTAGTCTCATTATCTAGGACATTTCCAGATGTTATGCAAGAAAAACATTTTGGAACTGAGAATTAAAAACTCTTCAATTATAAAGAGGAAAAAGAAGCCTCAACCAGGAGCAGAGCCGGTTTGCTGTCCAGATTCCTCAAACTGTGTAACTGGGACTCAGTTTCCCTACATCCGTCAGCTCTGCATTCCTCCAGGTCGACATCACTATTAGGAAGGCATCCCCTCAGGTGGCTGTACTTCCTCAGCAGCCCCAGTAGGAGAGAAGGGCCTCTTTTTCTACTCATTCACAAGAAAGTCTCAGGACTCACTGTAACTGGGTTAGCCTCATCCACCTGTTGCTGTTCAGTTGATAAACTGTGTCCGACTCTTTGTGACCCCACGGACTACAGCACACCAGGCTGTCCTGTCCTTCACTATCTCCCAGAGTTTGCTCCAACTCATGTCCATTGAGTTGATGATGCCATCCAACCATCTCATCCTCCGTTGCTCCCTCCTCTTCCTCCCCTCAATCTCGTCCACCTGCTCAAGGCCAAACTCATCACCAGAGCCAGCGTGTGGTTTCTGTGTAGTCAGGTCTGGAGGAGTGTCCAGCCCCCTTGAAGCACAGCCACCGAGAAGTTGGAAGGAGGAGGACCCTAAAGAAACTTGGGGAGTGTGACTGAAAGAAGAGGGAAGAGTGTTGAATAGGCAAGCAACAGAGGCCTTCTACTTAATCTGATCTTATATTTTGCCTGACTTCTGATAACTAGCTTTCTCCTTTGTTCCCAAATCCCAGACGCTAACTTGAACACCACTTCTGATAACTGAGTCCTTATCTTTCCTATCTTTCCTACCTTGTTAACCTGCCTGAAAATAACAGTAATAATAGCTAGTCATGCTTCCCAAATACTCACTTTGTGTCAGACTTTGTGCTAAGTGCATTATGTATGTAATTTTATTATCCCCAACAGGTCTGAAGATGTGTTTTATCGTAACTCCTTGTTTAGTTGAGACAACTGGGGCTCAGACTGAGGTGCCTTTCCAAAGTAGCATGACAGTTATGGGAGAACCAGGACATAATGTCTAAGCAATTAGACTCTAGACTTGATTTCAGAGTCTAAGTAATCACTATGCTATGTTTCCTGACTACATTTCATAGACTCGTCTGCAGTTAATGCTGGCAAATCAGTTAACATCAGTTAATCTGTTAACATCAGTTAACAGACCTTAGCATCCTCACTTGTACAGTAAGAATGGTGTTTCCTGCCCTGATCTGCCTATCTTATCTCTCAGGGCTATTGTGAAGCTCCAAGAAGGGGATGTACATGTAGTTTTGTGATTATGATTGTTCCTTAAATAGTCAGGCAAAATTGCAGAAATGGATGTAAATTTGAATATAGAAACACATATACCACATCGGTCCTCATAGTCACTTACTTCGAGCTTTGCCAAGAACACACACTTTTCAGCCAGTTCCCTGCTCCCCTTGGAAGCACTGGGACTTGGTGTACTTTATCCCCCTAAGAAACTTTGTTGTGCGCCGCATCGATGTCCTGGTGTCTTATCACCTTCTGAAGATCCCTTACTCCCAGCTTTTTCTACATTCTTTCCCTGCACATCTGCTGTCCACACCTGGGAGAGCATCTTGTCGTTCTCTGGGTCACCGTGCTCTGCCTCCTGGTGCACAGGCACACATGGTAACCTGATGGCATTGGTCCTACTTGTATTATCTTTTTTGGCATCTATACCCATCGGACTGGAAAGAAGTCCTTGACTCTGGCACCCTGAATGAGCAACAGTGAGAGAATGCACATGGTTAGACTACTGTTTCCACCTATTTGATGGCTTTTCTTTAAGTAAATGTTGCTGAATTCCTATAAAATTCAGAGGAGAGGAGAGAATTGGAACAAGTCACAGCATCTCTCTCTGGAGCCCACCCCAAACATCAGTAGCAGCCAGGTCTTCTGTCATCCTCTCAAGGAGGGTTTTAATCAACATATTTTTATTCTAAGAATCTTACCAGGTATATATATCTCAGAAACTGTAATGGGGACAAAAAAAATTTCAGAAATTCTCTAAGTGAACAAAATGCTTTGCACTTAAGCTTATTTTTTTCGAAAACAGAGAGGGCTTGGAAAAGTCAATAAAGAAAGGGTAATTCTAAGCATCTTAATCACTATAAATGCTGAGCTGGCTCTTCTATGAAGCTGTTTTCTGAATTATATCCAGAGTGGTAATTCTTCTTAGATCATCCCCTCAAAAGAATGTCTTCTTTGAATTCTCAGTATTTGTCCTTAACAGCACTAAGGCTTTCTGTTAATGACTTTTTACCTTGGTAGGCAAAGTTGAAAGCACACAAGACTGTGGAGATAGCAATTTTTCAACTTAATAACAGTGTGTCTTCAGCAAATGTAAATACAGATGTTGTAGTTTAAATGAGTGCTTCAGCATTGTCAAGTAAGAGGCCATTCGTTAAACATGGTGAACAAAAAACTTTTCAACCAAAATAAATTTGGGACTCCTGGATGTTTATAAAATCTCGTTAGTTACTACTCTTGTTTTTACCTATGTGCAGTGCATGGATTTAAAAGGTGTTGTTGTTGTCCAGTCACTAAGTCATGTCCTACTCTTTGTGACCCCATGGACTGCAGCATGCTAGGCTTCCCTATCCTTCACTATCTCCCGGACTCAAAAACTCACGTCCATTGAGTCGATGATGCCATCTAGCCATCTCATCCTCTGTTACCCCCTTCTCCTCTTGCCCTCAGTCTTTCCCAGCATCAGGATCTTTTCCATGAGTCAGCTCTTCACATCAGGTGGCCAAAGTATTGGAGCTTCAGCATCAGTCCTTCCAAAGAATATTCAGGGTTTATTTCCTTTAGGATTGACTGGTTTGACATCCTAGCTGTCCAAGGGACTCTCAAGAGTCTCCTCCAGTACCACAGTTCAAAAACATCAATTCGTCAGTGCTCAGTCCAACTCTCACATCCATACATGACTACTAGAAAAACCATAGCTTTGACTATATGGACCTTTGCTGGCAAAGTGATGTCTCTGCTTTTTAATACACTGTCCAGGTTCATCACAGAGGATGAGATGGTTGGATGGCATCACCGACTCAATGGACATGGGTTTGGGTGAACTCCAGGAGTTGGTGATGGAGGGAGGCCTGGCGTGCTGTGGTTCATGGGGTCACAAAGAGTCAGACAACGACTGAGTGACTGAACTGAACTGAACTAGGTTCATCATAGCTTTTCTTCCAAGGTGAATGAAACACTTTTTCTTAATCTCAGGAATCAGGGCCTCAGTGATCAGGTCCTTAGTACTAAGGACTTTGTCTCTACTGATCATCACTGTCTTTTTCTTAGTCAAGCTATTTGACCCCTCTGAGTTTTGTTTTTCTCATTTATAAAATGAAGATTGTTTTAACTTAACTCTAGAGGGCTGTTGTTCCCTGTCCCATCATTATTCCCTCCTTTTTCTGGTAACAATATCTCAATTTTCTTTGGGGAATCATTCCTTCCCCATTCTAATGAGATTAGAGAGTTGCCACCTCCTGGAGAGGGCCTGCCAGAGTGACACTGATACAGACAGAAGAGAATTATCAAATGAAGTGGTGTCACTGACACCAGGAGTGTAGGTTTGAAGTAGCCAACAGCTCCTAAATAGGATTTCTTTTAACAATAGACGTTCAATTTGTTAGTGGAGTCCATAAGAACATTTTCAGTCTCGTGTTGCTCAACTCTTAGAAATGCTGCTCGACATCCTGACAATTGTTTTATCTTCATGCATGGAGCCAACAGTACTAAAAATCAGAGGTCCAACCTCATCCACCCAGTGTCAAGGTTTCTCAGCAGCTTTTGGAATCCTCTGTCCCAAAGAAATTGTATGAGTGAGGCAGGCTACCTACCTGATCCTCACTTTGGCTTTGTCATTGCTGAAGGAGGGGTAGCAGTGGTTTTCTAAACTTTTTTAGGATAGTTGTGAGGATCTAATGAGACAGTGAGGGGAGGAGTCATTCTCCATTCATCGGTTCAGCAGGGCCCCTCCTTTGAGCATCATCCAGTCGCTTGCTAAAGCAGTACTTGCAATTCACTCCTTGAAGCCATCTCTGGAGTTTCTATCTAAATTAAACAAGGAAAGACTTCATGTAAAATATTACACCAGCTGTGGCCATTGTTACATATCACTCTAAACGCCATTCTGTTTATTCTTGTCATCTGGGAACATTTGATTTTAATTAGCCTGTTTAAATATTGGCCTCCTTTATAGATTTCCCATCCAGCAGTCCTTATGCAGGCAAAACTTGCATTAACTTAAATAAAAGTTAAAACATTAAATATTGTTAGGAGGTGGTTTATATTTTATTCATACTGCTAAAGATTATTTTCAATGTTTCCATTGTTCCATCGGTGCCCCAAGGTTGGTTTAGGGAGAAAGATAGTTTTACTCACCAAAATAAAACATTACACAAATATAAAATGATGCTGATAAATATTAAACAATAAACTCAGTTAAATCTTTTTGCCCTAAAAAGTCAGGCACCTTATACATCATTAACTATTTATTTCAGAGCAAACTGTTAAATAGATTTAAGGGACTAGATCTGATAGACAGAGTGCCTGATGAACTATGGATGGAGATTCGTGACATTGTACAGGAGACAGGGAGCAAGACCATCCCCAAGAAAAAGTGATGCAAAAAAGCAAAATGGCTGTCTGAGGAGTCCTTACAAATAACTGTGAAAAGAAGAGAAGCAAAAAGCAAAGGAGAAAAGGAAAGATTTACTCATTTAAATGCAGAGTTCCAAAGAATAGCAAGGAGAGATAAGAAAGCCTTCCTCAGTGATCAATGCAAAGAAATAGAGGAAAACAATAGAATGGGAAAGACTAGAGATCTCAAGAAAATTAGAGATACCAAGGGAACATTTCATGCAAAGATGGGCTCGATAAAGGACAGAAATGGTATGGACCTAACAGAAGCAGAAGATATTAAGAAGAGGTGGCAAGAACACACACAAGAACTATACAAAAAAGATCTTCACGACCCAAATAATCACGATGGTGTGATCACTCACCTAGAGTCAGACATCCTGGAATGTGAAGTCAAGTGGGCCTTAGAAAGCATCACTACGAACAGAGCTAGTGAAGGTGATGGAATTCCAGTTGAGCTACTTCAAATCCTAAAAGATGATGCTGTGAAAGTGCTGCACTCAATATGTCAGCAAATTTGGAAAACTCAGCAGTGGTCACGGGACTGGAAAACATCAGTTTTCATTCCAATCCCTAAGAAAGGCAATGCCAAAGAATGCCCAAATTACCACACAGTTGCACTCATCTCACATGCTAGTAAAGTAATGCTCAAAATTCTCCAAGCCAGGCTTTAGCAATACATGAACCGTGAACTTTCAGATGTACAAGCTGGTTTTAGAAAAGGCAGAGGAACAAAAGATCAAATTGCCAACATCCACTGGATCATTGAAAAAGCAAGAGCGTTCCAGAAAAACATTGACTATGCCAAAGCCTTTGACTGTGTGGATCACAATAAACTGTGGAAAATTCTGAAAGAGATGGGAATACCAGACCACCTGACCTACCTCCTGAGAAATCTGTATGCAGGTCAGGAAGCATGGACATGGAACAACAGACTTGTTCCAAATTGGAAAAGAAGTATGTCAAGGCTGCATATTGTCACCCTGCTTATTTAACTTATATGCAGAGTACATCATGAGAAACGCCGGGCTGGAGGAAGCACAAGCTCAGGATTGCCAGGAGAAATACCAATAATCTCAGATATACAGATGGCATCACCCGTATAGCAGAAAGTGAAGAAAAACTAAATAGCCTCTTGATGAAAGTGAAAGAGGAGAGTGAAAAAGTTAGCTTAAAGCTCAACATTCAGAAAACAAAGATCATGGCATCCGGTCCCATCACTTCATGGCAAATAGATGGAGAAACAGTGGAAACAGTGTCAGACTTCATTTGGGGGGGGGGGCTCCAAAATCACTGCAGATGGTGATTGCAGCCATGAAATTAAAAGACGCTTACTCCTTGGAAGAAAAGTTATGACCAACCTAGACAGCACATGAAAAAGCAGAGACATTACTTTGCCAACAAAGATCCGTCTAGTCAAGGCTATGGTTTTTCCAGTAGTCATGTATGGATGTGAGAGTTGGACTATAAAGAAAGCTGAGTGCCAAAGAATTGATGCTTTTGAACTGTGGTGTTGGAGAAGACTCTTGAGAGCCCCTTGGACTGCAAGGAGATCCAACCAGTCCATCCTAAAGGAGATCAGTCCTGAATATTCATTGGAAAGACTGATGTTGAAGCTGAAACTCCAATACTTTGGCCACCTCATGCGAAGAACTGACTCATTTGAAAAGACCCTGATGCTGGGAAAGATTGAAGGCAAGAGGAGAAGGGGACAACAGAGGATGAGATGGTTGGATGGCATCACCAACCCGATGGACATGAGTTTGAGTAAGTTCCAGGAGCTGGTGATGGACAAGGAGGCCTGGCGTGCTGCAGTCTATGGGGTTGCAAAGAGTTGGACATGACTGAGCAACTTAACTGAACTGAACTGAAACTGTTGGTGATGGATGGTAGAGGTGATGAGAGTGAAGGAGAGGTCATTTGAATTGACTTGGCTTTGCTACACTACTATAACTCTTGAGACTATTGCATAAAAACAAAATGAAAATAGCTATCTCAACTCCAAACCACTCTCTTTAAATTGTAGTTGATTTTGTAATGACTTATCTCATCCCATAGTTTTTTTTGGTTTTTTTTTTTTTTTTTGGTGTTAGGTATTGCTTTTTTTTTTAAGCCGAGCAGATTTGGAAGAGCTGAGCTTATGGCTCAAATATCCAGTCTAAATTTGGTTCTCTGATAGCAATGGATGGATGACTCACCTCTCAAAGAAATGAAGGAACTCAGATCATTGTGTCAATCACAGATAGTGGATTGGAAGTCTGGCCCCAAATCATAAAACTCTGCATCAACAGATAGTATCACCTCCTTCCCTTAAATAACAATCCTTGTTTCTAGCTGGTATACAAATTTCATCTTCAATTATTGATCACGGATGACAGAAAATCTCTTGTTGGCAAAGCATGTTCAAAATGATATTATTTAATCGGTCTCATCCCAGAGATATGGTCCATCTGCTTCTCCAATCCTGTGCACATTCCAAGACATGAGTCCATTCATACAACTACAGATTTCCATTATTTTTTTAATTTACTTTATCTAAAAAGAGTGAAAGCAAACTTTTCTCTGAGTGATTTGTGACCTATATTTTGTACTTAGATAATACATTAAATGCAGAGTCAATATGACACTCCACTTTGGTACAATGCAAAATAGTTTCTAGTTTATTTTAACAAGGATGTTGTCCAGGCAAAGGTAACTATCAGTGTAAATCTGTCCACTTCGCCCAGTGGAAATGAATGAAGAAAGATTCTTAGTACAAGAAGGTCAATCAGTAGCCAAGTGAAAAAAAAATTACAAGAATCTACAAAAAGAAAAAAAAAATCTGTTTGTTTCTATCACTTAGAGATTTATCAAAGAAAGTACCATGTCAAAAACTGTGTCATGTGGGCCAAGTAGCATTTTCTTCAAAGAAAATGCTGAAGACTAAGTCCTATGCAGATAGAATGGTTTTCTGTCTTCAATAAAGCATACAGGGGTCACACATGGCTAGAGAGAACATCCTACTGGCAACAATGCAGAGGTGATACATATGTGATAAACCAACTGGCTTCTGAAAGATAAAATGCCAAATCATTCCACAATGTAATCATTCTGAAACCATGTGTGTGGTTGAATTACATTTTTAGAAGCATTTGTTAGTTTTAGTCAAAATGGACTGGAGATTGAAAGTGGAAAATCAAATGATCTAATTAGATGGAGAGATAGTGCAGATGAAGGGAATAAACACTGGAGTGAGACTTAGTTAATCTAAGCTCTGGGTTCTGCACAGCTGCTAACAAGCTCTAACCTTCAGCAACTCGTTTGACTTCTGTATCCCCATCTATAAAAGCAGGTTGGCCAAATGACCCCTGAAGTCCCTTCTAACTCTGACATTCTCTGGAGCAAAAATTAGAATCCAATTTATGCATAGATCTTAGTAAAAAGAAACTCAGTAATTTAGAATTACACTGCCTAATGCTGTAATCTCATTTGGGCATGTGAATGTAATCTAAATTAATTAAAATTAAATGGAAATTAAAATCCAATTTCTCGGTCAAAAATAGGCATATTTCAAATGTTCAATAGCCACATGTGGCTAGTGGCTACTATATTAAATAGTATGGGTTAAAAACATTTCCAGCATTGCAGAAAGCACTGATTTGTGACGACTTTTCCACCCCCTAGAGCCTCGTGGCATTTTAATAAATATTTGTGGAATGAATACATGAGAGAATGAGAGATGAAAAAAAGCCAATACCAATACCAGCTCCCAAAAGAGCTACCACTGAAAAAATATCCCCCAAATAATGATGTGCATTGAAAATGGAAAGAAATTTCTATTCTATTCTTAAGATTCTTGACGAAGTCATTCCTGAACTGTCATGTGTGGTTTTCCTTTTTACAAGTTAAGGAGAAGTAAGCAGGATATGGAGAAAGTATAGAAACAAGCACATATGATGGTTAGTTTTATGTGTCAACCTGGGTAGGCTCTGGTACGTAGTTATTTAATCACTACTAGCCTAGGTGGTATTATGAAGATGTTTTGCAGATGTGTTTAACATTCCAGTTGATGTTAAGTGAAAGAGATTACTGTCAATAATGTAGATGGGCCTTATCTCATCAATTAAAAGGCCTTAAGAACAAAAATGGAGATTTTCCAGAGAAGAATTTCTGCCTCAAAGCTGCAGTATAGAAATCCTGCTCGAGTGTCCAGCCTGATAGATTTCAGGTTTCCCACACAATCATATGAACTATTTCCTTAAAATAAAGTGGATAGTTAGATGGATATATAGATATGTAAATAGCTATGATACTATATATAAAATATATTAGCATCATATATAGCACATACATAGCATCATAAATATAGGATATGATTATGTATGTGATTATTTCATACTTAACCCACTTCCTGGTACCAAAAATTGTATCAGAAACTGATGATTAGCTCTTAGAGGTCCTATTTATAATTATTTTGGTAAAACTTATAGAAAGCCCAACCATTTAGCATTCTATAACCTGGTGGCTCTCACAGGGCCCCGTTTATTTTTGCCATAAAGCTTTCTTCAGGATACCCCAGATGATGATTTGTAGTCTCCAGGTACACTTTCTTTTGGATTGACCTTTCCCAGACTTATGATGGGAGGGTCTTACATCTCTGTCTCCTATGATATCGATAAACTATTCTTTCTTTCATTGAAATATTAATATGTATTTCTTATGGAGTAAACCAGCATTGAGACTGGAATTTGGGGGTTTTAGAGTGAAACACTGTGTGATACTTGTCAACTTACTCAACCACTCAAAGCCTCATTTTAAAAGATGGGAAGGTGACATTTTCACAGAACCATGAGACCTGAATAGGAAGAAGGAGCCAGTCTCTCAAGGGGGAGGGAGATGAGATAAATAAGGACTAATCTGGACAAAAGAAACAGCAGGTGCACTCAGGAGAGAATAAATATTGTTTGAGAAAAAAGAAAATGGTTTGGTTGGAGGCATCCCATAACTGAAAGTGTATGTGAAAAGGTACATATCTTATATTTTATAGGAAGCTGCTCCTACTTCTAGCATGGTGACTCAATTTGCTGATAAATTGATTCTGTCTACTAAAACTTTAGCCCTAGTGTAATCTATTTTCTGATATTTTTAACCATATGCAATCATTTTCCACCAAATCTCTGTGCATCCAAGTAATTTCATTCCCCACTAGGTGTCCCTGGTTTCTAGCATTGTCACAGGCAACTATTATGATAGTCCCTCAAAAGCGTTATACATTTTCACCTTTTCCCCTAGAAGCCGATTATTCATCTCATTCATCGCTCTGCTCAGAAGGTCCCCCAATTCATCTCCATCCTTCTGCTGCTGAGCTGACAAATGGAACAGCATTTTTTCTAAGAAGTGTATTGCCAAGGACCAGAGGGACAGTCTGCCCAGTGTGCTGTGACTTGGAGTTTTATTGTGCCCCATCCCGCACAGTCTGTTTATTTTCTGTGACTGGATCCCATGACAAACATAAATGTGGTTTTCTGCCCTTGACTCTCATGCTGTTCTTGCAGCCGGCTTTCCAGGATTTGTCTCGCCCACTTATAGTCTGTTTCAGACATCCTTTCCCCAGGGGGTGGTGCACATTTTCCAACTGAAACTCAACTTCAATTCTGCCCATACTTTCTGCCATTTTATGTCTAGAGGCACTTCTCAATTATTTCTGTATTCAGTAGTGTCTTAGGAAATCCAGCCAACCTAAGCATCTAATCCTAAAGGAATAGAATCAGAAATTTTTGACTGTGTTGTCCCTCAGACAAAAATCCACTAGAAAAGCTGCTCTTCCTGAGAAAGAGTTCGAAGCCAGAGGCAGAACATTTTGAGGTCAGAACTCCAACTTGCCTCGGAGTCTGGAGGCCTGGGTTGGGTTTGTGTCTCACTCTGTGTTCTGTGTGGCTTTGATCAGCTGATTGTAAAACAAGGGCTGGAATGCTTAGTGATTTCCAAACATTCTTTTAGCACTGGACGTTTTTTAGTAACACATTGATAGGCTATCCCAGTTGAATTCGACAGACCAGAATGGCACTGTTGGAATTTGGATTTGGGACAGGTCAGTCCGTATATCTCTTCATCCTCTGGATGAGTTCCCTGGGAACCCTCAAAATATAATTTATAAACCACTGGACTAAATGATCCTGGGGGCCCGTTTCCACTCTCAGGGTCTGTAAGTAATAGGTTATACCTGGGGAAAAGATATATGCAGAAATGAATACAAGGGGGAGCTAAACAGTAAAGGGTAAAGAGGCAAGCTAGCACTATTTGAGGATTTCTTATGTCCAGGCATTGGTAAGCTTGAGAGGTGGCCATATGGCTTTCACTAATAGAAGGAGATTCATGTGGGTTGATTCCCAGCAAATGTTTATACCATTATCATGGATCTCTCCTAACAGATAACCAAAACATCCCTGATGTAAAACCTAAATTATATTTCAATTATGTATCCAGATGTTTCCTTGATTACAATATGCCATGCACCCTCCCCTATAAGACCATTACTGAGCAGTTATTGTTCACGTAGTACTTTCAATAGCAGCTTGGCCCTGATATGGGTTTGGGGAAGGGAAGAAGCCATGTCCTTTCCCAAGACTCTGGTTCCGTATGAGGACAAAGGTTTAAAATAGGACTGATGCAAACAGAGTTTCCGCCTTCATGGAGCTCAGTCAGCTCATAGTCTAGTGGGAGGTATATAAAATTTTCAACTGATCTTAAATTGAAATACAAACTGTGCTTAGTTCTATGAAGTAAATGTATATATATATATATATATTTTGAAAATTCCTGTAGTATCATAGAATGGGCTTCCCTGGTGGCTCAGTGGTAAAGAACCCGCCTGCCAGTGCAGGAGATGTAAGAGACACAGGTTTGATCCCCTGGAGGAGGGCATGGCAACCCACTCCAGTATTCTTGCCTGGAGAATTCCCAAGGACAGAGGAGCCTGGCAGGCTACAGTCCATGGGGTTGCAAAAGAGTAGGACATGCCTTTGCAACTAAATAGCAACAATCATAAAATTATTGACTATGAGGTCAGACTAGCAGAGGAAAGAGTTCAGGGAAAATTTTCCTAAGGGTGTGTGACAAGCTAAAATACTGAGCCACTGTAGAGAAAGCAACTCTCAACTCTTCCTTTGCACATTTTTGAGCTCATCTTTTCATCATCTTTTTCTCTTATACCACCTCTGTTACCATATTTTTGGCCAGGGCTTCCCCTGTAGCTCACACAGTAAAGCGTCTGTCTGCAATGCAGGAGATCCCTGCGTTGGGAAGATCCCCTGGAGAAGGAAATGGTAGTCCACTCCAGTACTCTTGCCTGGAAAATCCCATAGATGGAGGACCCTGGTAGGCTACAGTCCATGGGATCACCTGGTAGGCTACAGTCCATGGGGTCACAAAGAGTCGGACACATCCGAGCCACTTCACTTTCACTTTCACTTTCTGGAAAAAGGGAAGGGAAGTCTTGATGTTACCATCTCTCTTCTGTGTAAATAAGGTTTGAACTCCACCCTTTTCCAGCTGTGTGGGAAGGAGAATTCATCTTCTCTGCAGAAGTGCTAGTTTTGGTGAATTCAGTAGGAGACCGCTGCCCTCCTCATCCACGTGTGTGGCAGACATTGTTAATCAATAGAGGTATTTATTCTTGCTGATCTGAGATAAGTGACTCTTACAATGCCCAGGTTGTTGCTTCCAAATAATTAGAGTCAAAAAGGAATAAAGCCTAGATCACATCCACATCCCATATTTCTACCTTACTTGGAAACTGGAACACAATTGATTCCATCTAAGCTTGGGACAACTGGATGCTTCTAATGTCATGGTACACTCCTAACTTAGGGGTCATTTAATCTTCAGGTCAAGGAAATCTCTTTCAGATTTCTGCAAGTCAGACTCTGACATAGTTCCAGCCTCCAGGGAACACAAACATGTTACTTAATTAATAGTATAAACTGCTTAGAATAGTATTTGGCACTTAGTATTTGATAAATTGACATAAATTGGGCTTCCCAGGTGGCCTAGTGGTAAAGAATTTGCCTGCCAATGCAGGAGGTGCAAGAGACACAGGTTGAATCCCTGGGTCGGGAGGATCTTCTGGAGAAGGAAATGGCAACCCACTCCACTATTTTAACCTGGAAAATCCCATGGACACAGGAGCCTGGCAGGCTACAATCCATGAGGTTACAAAGAGTTGTACATGAGTGAGCACACAGCACAAACACTTATTAAAAAATAATAAATAAATATCAGTTTAAACTCTCATCATTATTAGTAAAATTATTGTAAGAGAAAGGGCAATACTCCCACGCAGCAGTGAGAGTGGGGACCAAAGGCAGAGCTATAGCAAAGAGTGAGGCATATTGTCCTGTAAGCAGAGGCAGAGTTTTCTTATCAGTATTTTTTTAATTGATTTTTATTGGAGTATTGTTGATTTACAATGCTCTGTTCATTTCTCCAATACAGCAAAGTGAGTCAGTTATACATATACATATAATCCATTCTTTAATAGATTCTATTCCCATATAGGTCATTACAGAGTATTGAGTTCCCTGTGCTATACAGTAGGTCCTTACTTTTATTTTATATATAGCAGTGTGTATCTGTCAATCCCAATCTCCAGTTTATTCAACCCCCTTTCCCCCTTGGTAACCATAAGTTTGTTTTCTACATCTGTGACTCTCCATTTTGTAAACAGATATACTTGTACCATTTTTTTTTAGATTCCACATAAAAGAGGTATCATATGATATTTATCTTTCTCTTTCTGACTTACTGCACTGTGTGACAACCCTAGGTCGATCCATGATGCTGCGAATGGCATGACTTCATTGGTTTTACGGCTGAGTGATATCCCATTGTGTATATGTCCCACATCTTCTCTATCCGTTCCTCTTTTGATGGACATTCAGGTTGCTTCCATGTCTTGGTGTTGTAAATAGTGCTGCAATGAACATGGGGTGCATATATCTTTTTGAATTATAGTTTTCTCTGGATATACGCCCAGGAGTGGGATTGCTGGATCATATGGTATTTTTGATTTTTTGAGGAACCTCCATACTGTTCTCCATAGTGGCTGTACCAACTTACATTCCCTCCAACAGTCTTAGAGGGTTCCCTTGTCTCCAGACACTCTTCAGCACTTATTGTTTGTAAATTTTTTGATGATGGCCATTCTGACCAATATGAGATGATACCTCATTGTAGAATTTTGATTTGCATTTCTCTGATAATTAGTGACATTGAATTCTTAGCAATATTTTAACTTCACATTCTACTTGTGCTTGAAGCCTGCACCTCTCCACACCTCCCTTCCACACATAAAACCCAGGGGTCCTGGATATTCTGGCCTCTTTGCTTTTCCAGGGCCACCAGGAACTGGGAATATTAAGGAAAATTATCCTAGCCCCTGTCTTTAGGGAACTCTCATTCTAGTGCATGCAGAGGGAGAGAAGTAAAAGAAAATAGTGAATAAAATAGATTCTGTTTTTTCCTTCATGGAGTTGGCAGTTTGGAAAAGGAAGAGGTATTAAATAAATAAACACATAATTTAAAAGGTACATAATTTCTATGAAGCTCAGTAACAAGAGTGCAAGAGAGAGAATGACAGGAAGATCTAATCTAGAATTTGAGTATCTGGTTAATGAAGACTTCTCTGGAGAGTAGAATTTGAGCTGAAGATGGTCTCTCTCTTTTTTTTTTTTTATGAATACATGGTTTGTGGGATAATGTTTTCTCAAGGTGTTCCAATAGTTTGATCACGTATAAGTTCATAAACATGCATTCAGATCAACCAGGACAAGTCCGTAGACCCTGTTCTCTTTGTCCTTCCCCGTGATGTTAACAATGGGAATGTTATTCACACTCTATTATAAAGCTCTGATAGAGTCTGAATACTTTCCACCTCACTGCCCAGCAAGCCCTCAATAAATATTGAGTATGTGACTAAATGAATGAATAAAGCAATGGAATTTTAGAAATGCTTGCTGAGAGCTTTTGACCCTCTGACTATCTCATGGAACATCATTTGTACAGCGTCATTGTCTTTAGATTCACTTTGTGATTAACTCAGTTTGGAAAAGTGAGGAAAGCAAAATGAATGCCAAGTTTGCTTATACCAAACAAGTACCCTTCTAAGAAAAAATAGGAGCATTTTTCTAACAATATATCCTGTCCCAAAAAAGCTTTAGTTCTTAGTACTACTGGAAATTATTTTAATAGGACAAAACAGTTGAGCAAATAAAAAATAGTCCACCACTAGCAATAATCAAACTTTAATAGTATATAAGGCAATATAAGTTCCTGCATCTGATTCAACAACTCTGGGGCCTATGGGCCATTGAGGAGAGAAATCTTCTAGAAGAACCATGATCGGATAGGACTATAAGAATGGAGATATATTCAGCTTATTTGGTGAGGACTCAAATTCCATCTCAACTTCTTTAATTTTTTTTTCTATTGATAAGTAAGCTGCTGAAGTCAAGGATTCCAAAACTGTCAGCCTCAGCCTAAGAGGAGTCTTGTAGTTGTCACCAGCTGCTTTCATTCTAACAGAGGGAGGATATCTAAGCCAGGAGAGTATCTTACCTCGTGACTAAGTGTTACCGACCAAGGTTCTTGACCTTTCTTTTTTTTTTTTTAAATAAATTTATTTATTTTGGTGGGGGCTAATTACTTTACAATATTGTAGTAGTTTTTGCCATACATTGACATGAATAATTAATAGAAATTGACAAGGAAACAGACACTTAATTCAGGCAAAGCTGAATTAGGGCCCCTGCTGCAGCAGAGAGAGCAAAGACCAGTAACAGGTTCCCTTGCTTGTTCCCTGAGAGGGGCACAGTGAGCTGGTTCCTTTTATGGGTAAGGGTATGGGTGGATCCATGGGTTGGGCTGGAGGGGTAGCTTAGGTGGTTTGCCAACCCCTTTGGTGGTATTATGTGCAGGGGGCATGCACTGTACCCTGCTTTTGCTGTGGCAGTTGGGTTTTTGGTCTTTTTGTATCTTGTTGTCTATAGTTTGCCCCAACTGGGCATGCACACGGCTATTGTTAGTCCCATATGATTTCTTTGTATTTTCTTGTACCAGAAGACATTTGTCCAGGTGCAAGCACTGTGGCAAAGTGTCCCAGGTCCCAGATCCCAGCCTTTCTCAGAAGGAGATTAGGAGAGAGAGGAGGCTGACTATTTAACTCAAGGAAGCAGGGCCCTGGACTTCCCTGATGGTCCAGTGGTTAAGACTCTGCACTCCTAATGCAGGGGGCATGGGTTCCATGCCAGTCCCAAACCAGGAGACTCAGCACAGATTCCAACACTAAATGGAGCCTTGCTCCAGGCAGCATCCATAGGAGTCTTCCCTCAGTGTCTCCCAGGGGCAACAGAAACAGCCACCCCAACTTATGACAGAGTCTCACCTTAAGGACACTTGTTTGTGCCCCCCAGGTTCAGCTTCTCACTTTCTACTTCATAGACTCAGTTCTCCTTCTCTCATCTAACTCCTTGGGTCTGGGCACTAGTGGTCACTCATTCAATGTCTGTTGAGTGAATGAACATTCTCATCACCAGCCTAGTAACCTGGGTCAGCAACATAATTTGAATGTCCCAGTGCAAAATGGAAATATGGGGTCTGTAGTTTGAAAGTCCCAGTGTAAAATGAAAATGTGGGGTCTGTAGTTTGAAAACCAGAAGGCAAAGTCCCTTTCTACCATGTCTTCTCTCTCACATTGTCATGATGTTTATTTGCTACTTAATTTGTTCTCAGCAAAGAAAAACTTGAAATCAAAATTATTTGCATGAATTTTACCATTTATCTTTTATGGTGCAATGACAGTTTTAAAACACAAATATAAGAGCATTTAGCTCATACATAGAATCACTGAAATTACGCAATTCCTATTTCTGTAGCTCATACAAGCATTTGTATTTTATTCTCAACAGAACAGTGGAAATTGTGCACAAAATGAACTCAACAGTTTTTCTTCCCCTCCTTGTTATAATTCTACCACCTCTCTACCTTGGGCTGTAGATGATTACAGATGAGTAAGGAAACTGAAAGAAAAAGAACAATGGGTCATCCTATCTCTTCCCATTCTTCTGTTATTATTTAAGCATAGGTGATTGGCTAATACAGGGAAGTAAAGGAGCAAAAAATGTATAATAGGATTTCTTCGTTTTTTCTATTTCTTTGAACCCCTTTACCAGTCACAGTGAGAACCCTGTGAGCACTCAATCTAATGCTCCATAATATACACAATATGTTAGCAATTGCATCAGCCCCAAATGACCACCAATGTCTAATCAACTGTATTGTTTTCATATAACCCCTAGAAATATCTTCATTGTTTTATAAGATTTGTGTATGTGGCTAGAGATAAAGAGGAGAAAGACGATGAGGGAAATACATGATGAGATTGCTGTGGCCAATTTTTATCCATCATATTTCCAGTCCCAAGGGTTCTAAATTGATTAAATATAAACATACCTCCTAACCAATGTGGATTTTGGAGCTCTACAGAGTTCATTTCCCTTACCACCAAGATAATTCAATTCAACAAATATTTATTGAGTTTTACCATATGCTTGCTGTGAGACTGCCAAGACCAGCTAAGGAGGCAGGGCACTGGCTGTAAATCAAACTTTCCTCCCTGGGAACCACACGAATATTTATTAGCAAAGGGGGAAAAAAAGGCTTCTGAAAAGTAAAGGGAGCTGCTGTACAGAAAACCATGTCCCTGTCTTTAGTGTGTGTGTGGTGACACGCTTTCTCATCCTAACGTTGGCTTTATTAGTACTCTTTGAAGATAAATTACAGAAAGGAAAGGGGACCTAGGGGCATGTTAGGAGAGCTTTGACTCTCTGTCTTTGGACTATTAAAGCTAGAAAGGTTACATCTGTCCTTGGACTCTTTTTTTTTTCTTTTTAATTTACTTTTTATTGAAGGATAGTTGCTTTACAGAATTTTGTTGTTTTCTGTCAAATCTCAACATGAATCAGCCATAGGTATATATATATATCCCCTCCCTTTTGAATCTCCCTCCCATCTCCCTTCCCATCCCACCCCTCTAGGTTGATACAGAGCCCCTGTTTGAGTTTCCTGAGCCATACAGCAAATTCCTGTTGGCTATCTATTTTATATATGGTAGTGTAAGTTTCCATGTTACTCTTCCCATACATCTTACCCCTTCCTCCCCGCTTCCCATGTCTGTAAGTCTATTCTCTATGTCTGTTTCTCCATTCAGTTCAGTTCAGTTCAGTCGCTCAGTCACATCCGACTCTTTGTGACCCCATGAATCTGGTTCCATCACTTCATGGGAAATAGATGAGGCAACAGTGGAAACAGTGTCAGACTTTATTTTTGGGGGCTCCAAAATCACTGCTGATGGTGATTGCAGCCATGAAATTAAAAGACGCTTACTCCTTGGAAGGAAGGTTATGGCCAACCTAGATAGCATATTTAAAAGCAGAGACATTACTCTGCCAACAAAAGTCCGTCTAGTCAAGGCTATGGTTTTTCCAGTGGTCATGTATGGATATGAGAGTTGGACGGTGAAGAAAGCTGAGCGCCGCAGAATTGATGCTTTTGAACTGTGGTGTTGGAAAAGACTCTTGAGAGTCCTTTGAACTGCAAGGAGATCCAATCAATCCATCCTAAAGGAGATCAGTCCTGGGTGTTCATCGGAAGGACTGATGTTGAAGCTGAAACTCCAATACTTTGGCTGCCTCATGCGAAGAATTGACTCATTGGAAAAGACCCTAATGCTGGGTAGGATTGGGGGCAGGAGGAGAAGGGGACAACAGAGGATGAGATGGTTGGATGGCATCACTGACTCGATGGACATGGGTTTGGGTAGACTCTGGGAGTTGGTGATGGACAGGGAGGCCTGGTGTGCTGCAATTCATGGGGTCACAAAGAGTCGGACATGACTGAGCGACTGAACTGAACTGAACTGAATAATGAGTGATGTTGAGTATCTTTTCATGTAAACATCTTTTCATGTTAGCCATCTGTATGTCTTCTTTGGAGAAATGTCTGTTTAAGTCTTTTTCCCACTTTTTGATTGGGTTGTTTGTTGTCCTGGTATTGAGTTGTATGAGCTGCTTATATATTTTGGAAATTAATCCTTTGTCAGTTGTTTCATTTGCTATTATTTTCTCCCATTTTGAGGGTTGTCTTTTCACTTGCTTATAGTTTCCTTTGCTGTGCAGAAGCCTTTAGATTTAATCATGTCCCACTTGTTTACTTTTGTTTTTGATTCTGTTACTGTAGGAGGTGGGTCATAGAGGATCTTGCTTTGATTTATGTCATTGAGTGGTTCTGCCTATGTTTTCCTCTAAGAGTTTTATAGTTTCTGGTCTTACATTTAGGTCTTTAATCCATTTTGAGTTTCTCTTTGTGTATGGTGTTAGGAAGTGTTCCAATTTCATTCTTTTACATGTAGCTGTCCAGTTTTCCCAGCATCATTTTTTGAAGAGACTGTCTTTGCCCCATTGTATATTCTTGCCTCCTTTGTCAAAAATAAGGTACTCATAGGTGCATGGGTTTATTTCTGGGCTTTCTATCTTGTTCCATTGGTCTATATTTCTGTTTTTGTGCCACTACCATACTGTCTTGATGACTGTAGCTTTGTAGTATAATCTGAAGTCAGGAAGGTTGATTCCTTCAGCTCCATTCTTCTTTCTCAAGACTACTTTGGCTATTCGGTGTCTTTTGTGTTTCCACATGAATTGTGAAATTTTTTGTTCTAGTTCTGTGAAAAATGCCATTGGTAATTTGATAGGGGTAGCACTGAATCTGTAGATTGCATTTGGTAGTATAGTCATTTTCACAATATTGATTCTTCCTACCCAGGAACACAGAATATCTCTCCATCTGTTTATGTCATCTTTGATTTCTTTCATTAATGTCTTACAATTTTCTGTGTACAGTTCTTTTTTCTCCTTAGGTAAGTTTATTCCTAGATATTTAATTATTTTTGTTGCAATGGTGAATGGGATTGATTCCTTAATTTCTCTTTCTGATTTTTCATTGTTAGTATATAGAAATGCAAGTGATTTCTGTGTATTGATTTTGTATCCTGCAACTTTACTAAATTCACTGATTAGCTCTAATAACTTTCTGATACTATCTTTTGGTTTTTCTATGTACAGTATCATGTCATGTGCAAACAGTGAGTGCTTTACTTCCTCTTTTCCCATCAGTATTCCTTTTATTTCTTTTTCTTCTCTGATTGCTGTAACTTGGACTTCCAAAGCTATGTTGAATAATAGTGGTTGAAAATGGACACCTTTGTCTTGTTCCTGATCTTAGGAGGAATGCTTTCAGTTTTTCACCACTGAGAATAATGTTTGCTGTAGGCTTATCATTTATGGCCTTTACTATGTTGAGGTAGGTTCCTTCTATGCACATTTTTTGAAGAATTTTAATCATAAATGGCTGCTGAATTTTGTCAAAGGCTTTTTCTGCATCTCTTGAGATTATCATATGATTGTTATCTTTCAATTTGTTAATATGGTGTATCACATTGATTGATTTGTGTCTGTTGAAGAATCCTTGCATTCCAGGAATAAACCCAGCTTGATCATGATGTATGAGCTTTTTAATGTGTTGCTGAATTCTTTTTGCTAAAATTTTGTTGAGGATTTTACATCTATGTTCATCAGTGATGTAGGCCTGTAGTTTTCTTTTTTTGTGTTGTCTTTGTCTGGTTTTGGTATTAGGGTGGTGGTAACTTCGTAGAATGAGTTTGGAAGTGTTCCTTCCTCTGCAATTTTTCGAAAGAGTTTTAGAAGGATAGGCATTAGTTCTTCTCTAAATGTTTGATAGAATTCTCCTGTGAAGCCATCCGCTCCTGGGCTTTTGTTTTTTGGGAGATTTTTGATCACAGCTTCAATCTCAGTGCTTATAATTAGGCTGTTCATATTTTCTATTTCTTCCTGGTTCAGTCTTAGAAGACTAAACTTTTCTAGGAATCTGTCCATTTCTTCCAAGTTATCCATTTTATTGCCATAGCTACAAGGGAAGCCCATTGCCATAGAGTAGTTCATAATAGTCTCTTATAATCCTTTGTATTTCTGCATTGTCTGTTGTAACCTCTCCTTTTTTGTTTCTAATTTTGTTGATTTGATTCTTCTCTCTTTTTTTCTTGATGAATCTGGCTAAAGATTTGTCAATTTTGCTTATCTTCTCATAGAACCAGCTTTTAGTAATCCTTACTATTGTTTCTTTCACTTCTTTTTTCATTTACTTCTGCTCAGATCTTTATGATTTCTTTCCTTCTACTAATTTTAGGGTTTTTTCTTCTTCTTTTTCCAGTCGTTTTAGGTGTAAAGCTAAGATGTCTATTCGATGTTTTTCTTGTTTGTTGAGATGGGATTGTATTGCTACAAACTTCCCTCTTAGACCTGCTTTTGCTGCATCCCATAGGTTTTGAGTTGTCGTGTTTTCATTGTCATTTGTTTCTAGAAATTTTTTTTTATTTCCCTTTTGATTTCTTCAGTAACCTGTTGGTTATTTAGAAACATGTTGTTTAATCTCCATGTGTTTGTGTTTCTTACAGTTTTTTTTTTGTAATTGATATCTAGTCTCATAGCATTGTGCTCAGAGAAGATGCTTGATTCAATTTCAATTTTCTTAAATTTACTGAGGTTAGATTTGTGACCCAAGATGTGGTCTATCCTGGAGAATGTTCAATGTGCACTTGAAAAGTGTATTCCTCTGCATTTGGATGGAATGTCCTAAAGATATCAATGAGATCCATCTCATCTAATGTATCATTTAAGACTTGTGTTTCCTTATTAATTTTCTGTTTTGATGATATGTCCATTGGTGTCAGTGGGGTGTTAGTTCAGTTCAGTCGCTCAGTCGTGTCCGACTCTTTGCGACCCCATGAACCGCAGCACGCCAGGCCTCCCTGTCCATCACCAACTCCTGGAGTCCAACCAAACCAATGTCCATCAAGTCGGTGATGCCATCCAACCATCTCATCCTCTGTCGTCTCCTTCTCCTCCTGCCCTCAATCTTTCCCAGGGTCTTTTCCAATGAGTCAGCTCTTCGCATCAGGTGGCCAAAGTATTGGAGTTTCAGCTTCAACATCAGTCCTTCCGAAGAACACCCAGGACTGATCTCCTTTAGGATGGACTGGTTGGATCTCCTTGCAGTCCAAGGGACTTTCAAGAGTCTTCTCCAACACCACAGTTCAAAAGCATCAATTCTTTGGCACTCAGCTTTCTTTATAGTCCAGCTCTCACATCCATACATGACCACTGGAAGTCTCTTCTATTATTGTGTTACTGTCGATTTATCCTTTTATGTCTGTTAGTGTTTGTCTTATGTATTGAGGTGCTCCTATGTTGAGTGCATAGATATTTACAATTATTATGTCTTCCTCTTGGATTGATCCATTGATCATTATGTAGTGTCCTTCCTTATCTCTTGTAATATTCTTTATTTTAAGGTCTGTTTTGTCTGATATGAGGATTGCTACTCCAGCTTTCTTTTGCTTCCCATTTGCCTGGAATGTATTTTTTCATCCTCTCACTTTCAGTCTATGTGTATCTTTAGGTCTGAAGTGGGTTTCTTGTAGACAGCATAAATATGGTTCTTGTTTTTGTATCCATTCAGCCAGTCTGTGTCTTTTGGTTGGAGTATTTAATCTATTTACATTTAAAGTAATTATTGATATATATGTTCCTATTGCCATTTTCTTCATTGTTTGGAGTTGATTTTATAGATTTTTTTTTCTCTTGTATTTCTTGACTATATAGGTCCTTTTAACATTTGTTGTAAAGCTGGTTTGGTGGTACTGAATTCTCTTAACTTTTGCTTGTCTGAAAAGCTTCTTATTTTTCCATCAATTTTGAATGAGATCCTTGTCAGATACATTAATCTTGGTTGTAGATTTTTCCCTTTCAGTACTTTGAATATATCCTGCCATTCCCTTCTGGCCTGCAGAGTTTCTGCTGAAAGATCAGCTGTTAAGCATATGGGGTTTCCCTTGTATGTTACTTGTTGCTTCTCCCTTGCTACTATTAATATTCTTTCTTTGTGTTTAGTCTTTGTTAGTTTGATTAGTATGTGTCTTGGCATGTTTCTCCTTGGGTTTATCCTGTATGGGACTCTTTGTGCCTCTTGGACTTGATTGACTATTTCCTTTTTCATGTTGGGGAAATTTTCAACTATAATCCCTTCAAAAATTTTCTCATATCCTTTCGTTTTCTCTTCTTCTTCTGGGACCCCTATAATTTGGATGTTGGTGCATTTGATATTGTTCCAGAGGTCTCTGAGACTATCCTCAGTTCTTTCCATTCTTTTTACTTTATTCTGCTCTTCAGAGGTTATTTCCACCATTTTATCTTCCAGATCATTGATTTGTTCTTCTGCTTCAGATATGCTGCTATTGATTCCTTCTGGAGTATTTTCAATTTCAGTAATTGTGTTGTTTGTCTTTGTATATTTATTCTTTAATTCTTCTAGGTCTTTGTTAATTGATTCTTGCATTTACTCCATTTTGTTTTCAAGGTTTTTGATCACCTTCACTATCATTATTCTGAATTCTTTTTCAGGTAGTTTGCCTATTTCTTCTTCATTTATTAGGACTTCTCTGTTTCTAGTTTGTTCCTTCATTTGTGTAGTATTTCCCTGCCTTTTCATTATTTTTTTTAACTTATTGTGTTTGAGGTCTCCTTTTCCCATTCTTCTAGGTTGAATTCTTTCTTTCTTTTGGTTTCTTCCCTCCTAAGGTTGGTCCAGTGGTTTGTGTAAGCTTTGTATAGGGTGAGATTTGTGCTGAGTTTTTGTTTGTTTGACTTTCCTCTGATGGGCAAGGCTGAGTGAGGTGGTAATCCTGTCTGCTGATGATTGGGTTTGTATTTTTGTTTTGTTTGTTGTTTAGATGAGGCATCCTGCACAGGATGCTACTGGTGGCTGGGTGATGCCGGATCTTGTATTCAAGCGGTTTCCTTTGTGTGAGTTCTCACTAGTTGATACCCCCTAGGGTTAGTTCTCTTGTAGTCTAGGGTCTTGAAGTCAGTGCTCCCACTCCAAAGGCTCAGGGCTTGATCTCTGGTCAGGAATAAAGATTCCACAAGTGGTTTATCATGGCATTAATGAGATTAAAACAAATATCCAAAAACGAGAAACCAAAGATGAACCCCAGACAAATGACAGTTACAAAATCAGGCAAATAATAATTAAAATAATGGAATATACACATATACATATACACCCATGAGCAAAGTCAAAACAGTCCAACAAAAATAAAGTACAGTAGATTGACCCAGCGAACAAAGGAAATAAAAAATTATATTTACCAGTTAAAAACAAAACTAACTAAAGCACAAACTGGAAAACAAAACTAAACCAAGATGCCAAGTGAGGAATAAAGCAATGTAACAAAACTAACAAATATGTTGAGAGGAAAGGAAAGAATGAAAAGAAAGAAAGAATAGATATGCAAAGTTAAAGAGGTAGATGAAGAAGATTTATATACATTAAAGATTAACTGCAAGGGAAAAAGAATAGTAGGAAAGGCAAACAAAGGAATAAATGTAGAAAAAATATAATAGGTTTAAAAAAATTAAAATTATAAAAAAGAGAAAAGAAAAAAACAGAAGAAGAAAGAAAAAAAAAAGGAAAACTCCACAGAACTGCAAAGCCCAACATAGAAACAGAGGCTTATAACAACAATAAAAAGTACGACTAAATATGCACATATACATATACACCCATAAGCAAAATCAAAACAGTCCAACAAAAATAAAGTACAGTAGATTGACCGAGTGAACAAAGGAAAACAAAAATTATATCTATCTGAACAAAACTAACTAAAGCACAAACTGGAAAACAAAACTAAAGCAAGGTGCCAACTGGGGAATAAAGCAATGAAAATAAAACTAACAAATATGTTGAGAGGAAAGTAAAGGAAGGAAGAATAGATATGCAAAGTTAAATGGAGGTAGATAAAGATTTATATACATTAAAGATTAACTGCAAAAGGAAA
Source organism: Giraffa tippelskirchi (assembly GCF_054371585.1). Classification (NCBI taxonomy): domain Eukaryota; kingdom Metazoa; phylum Chordata; class Mammalia; order Artiodactyla; family Giraffidae; genus Giraffa; species Giraffa tippelskirchi. The sequence continues at coordinate 31,692,944 of NC_137280.1, read as the reverse complement.
AGAACAGTTGGAAAAGCAAACAAAGGCATAAATGTAGAAAAAATAATAGGTTTAAAATATTAAAAATTAAAATTAAAAAAAGAGAAAAGGAAAACTCCACAGAACTGCAAAAGCCCAACGTAGAGGCAGAGGTTTATAACAACAATAGAAAATGTGACTGAGAAAAAAAAAAAGCTCAAAAGCTTTATTAGATTTCATAGTGGCAATAAAATCGACAACTACAACAGAGGGAGGAAAAAAGGGGGAAAAAATCCAAAAGCATCTACATAACAATCCAAAACATAAGAACAGTAAATGTTTTCTTGAGTCACTGTTGTCAGAGTCCTTTCTCTGGCTGGGAGTCCCAGTCCACCTCACCTCCCTAGGATGCCCTCCATCACTGTGCTGATCTCTGGACCTGTTGTGGGGGCAACTCAGATTCTAATCTGGACCTACTCCTGTGTGTTCTTGCCTCCAATGTCCACAGCTATCAGAACTGGTGTTTTCTTTTGTGGGAGTGCTCAATGACATTTTATATATTCCATAGACACAAGAGTCAGCCTAGTTGATTGTGTGGATTTAATCTGCAGCTTGTACAGCTGGTGGGAAGGCTTGGGGTCTTAGTCCTTAGGCACACTGCCCCTGGGTTTCAATTGTGGTTTTATTTCTACCTCTACATGTGAGTCATCCACTGGGATTGGCTCCTGAGGCTGCCCTGGAGGACTTGGGTTTGCCCCTGTGAGGGCCAGGTGTGGAGGTGGTGCAGCTGTTTAGGTTTCAGGGGTTCTAGCAGCCCCAGGTACTCAGGGGAGTTGGCAGCTAGGGCAGCAGGAAATATAGTGCTCTAGAAGGGTATGGCAATCAGCATTGGCCAATATGCACCAGTATTCTTGTCTGGAGAACCTCCCTCCCTGACAGAGAAGCCTGGCAGGCCACAGTCTACAGGGCCGCAAAGAGTCGGACACTACCAAAGCAATCCTGTGCGCATAGACACAAGACATTTTTTGCCTGTGGCAGCTCTGCCCCTGTGAGAGTTGAGCGTGAAGGTGGTGCAGCTGCTTGGCTTGCTGGGACCCTGGCGGCACCAAGTGTACAGGGACACAGACTGTCTCCGCCACGGGAGATATAGCCCTATCAGAACCTTTTTTGGAGCCTCTTGTAGCTGGCGATCAGAAGGCCTCTTTGGCCAGTCTTTCTCTGTAGCTCCACCTGTTCAGGCACTTAGAGGGCTCCTGGGGGCCTTCTCTGTTGTTCGGCCCATCAGGCACATAGAGGGCCCCACCCTGGCTGGGGTCCTACTCTGTTGTTCAGTGCGTCTGGAGTTTGATGGGTCAGCTACTCTATAGTTCAGCTGCAGATGCTGGCGTGTGGGGAGAGAGAGCTATGGTGATGGCTTCACCCGCTATGCATGACTCAGCAGTATCGCCTTGCTTCAGTAACTGCCTGGCTTTCCTCCACTGGCATTTCCCATCACAGTCTCCTCCCTCACATCCCCTCGATCCGTCTCTCCACAGTCAACAGCAGCCCTCACCCTGGGATTGCTCCACAATCCCTAAACTCCAGCTCCCAGACGCTGCAACCTCCAGGGGACCTGCATCCCTGTCCGGAGTATGTATGGCTGTGCCAAGGATTGTCTGATTCTCATTCCATTTAGGCTGCCACAGATCAGCTGTTTCACTCTAAGCCTTAAATGTTTCTCCTCTGACTCAGACAATTGCCCTGATGTGGGGGCCAGACCCCTGCTTCAGTTCCCCCACCCACCAAGGGCAGGTCCAGTCCTACTTACACTCCTGTTTTTCCCTCTAGTTCCTTCGTCCTACTGAGTTTTGCGTGGTTCTATATATTCTTTTCTACTGGTCGGGTACTCCTGTCCACTCTCAGCTGGTGTTCTGCATACACTTCTGTGTCTGAAGGTGTATTCCTGATGTATCTATGGAGGGAGATGTACTCCACATCCACCTATTCCTCCACCGTCTTGTTTTCCTGCCTGTCCTTGGACTCTTAAACCTAGGAAGGTTACATCAGGAAGAACTGGCTAGAAATTCTAGAAGGACTGCCATAGTTTTACCTGGAAGGCAGGTGGCCAAACTTCTGCTGAATTAAAGGGTTCTTCTAACATACTGGCAATAAAAATGAAAAAAAAGACATTTTCAGATTAATTGTGAAAATAATCTGATTGGTTATCTTCTAGAAGTGAAGGAAGAATTTGAAAAGGAATGGTTCTTCCATCCGTTCATTCTAGAAATATTTTCTGAATTCCTATCCTTATGTCAAGCATTGCAACTTCAAACAAGACATTGTGTTTTCCAAGATGGTACTCTCAGCCTAGTGGGAGAAATGTTTACATAAAAAGCAAATTCAGTACAATGTAACAAGTACATAGAGCTAAATGTGGGCATTTTAGGACATCCTGGGGGCTGACCCAAAACTCTTGTCCTGGCACTTAGTAGCTTCCAGCAGAATGGATGCTTAACAAATATTTGGTGAATACGTGAATGAACAAGTAAAGAAAATCTTCTTGGAGGAGTTAGTTACGGTTAGTCTTTCAAAAATGTGTTAGGAGTTATCAAGATTGTTCTATGCAGAAAGAACAAGTGCAAAATTCCGGGTGCCAAAGACAGAAAGGCATGTCAGAGAAAATCCAAAGAGATCACTATGGTGGATTATAAAGTGTGAAAAGGTGAGAGATAAGAGGCATGCCCGCTGAAGTGAGCTTTAGATGTCATCTAAGAGGGACTGGACTTTATACAAACAGCAAGGCAGAGCTCCTGAAAGGACGAAAGCAGGAAAGGGATGTGATTAGATTTGTTATTTAGGAAACTCACTCTGGCTACAGCATGGAGTATGGACTTTTGAAGCTGGTGCGCACTCTTGGAGAGCAATGGCCAAAATGTCACAAGTGTATAGGCTTCCAATTCCCTTCTCCTAACTTCTCCCCAGGAACTAACACACTCCTCTCTGCAGTAGAGCCTTAGAAGGAACCCTCATCTTCTCTCAGCAGGATTAAGCTTCCTTGCTGAGCTATCTCTTGTCATATATTTCCCTCACTGTCTTTCTCCTCTTTACATCTGGCCATATAGACAAATCTTATAAAATAACAAGGATATTTCTATGGGTTATATGAAAACACAGGACTTCCCTGTAGCTCAAGTGGTAAAGAATCTGCCTGCAATGCAGGAGACCAGGGTTCAATCCCTGGGTTGGGAAGATTTCTCTGGTGAAGGGAATGGCAATCCTCTCTAGCATTCTTGCCTGGAGAATTCCATGAACAGAGAAGCCTGGTGGGCTAAGTTTGTGAGGTTGCAGAGTCGGACACGACCCAGTGACTAACACACACACACACACACGTGAAAACAATTAGTTCCCAGGAAGATGAAAAAGAGCTTCAGAGAGATGATCTTGGAGTCTCTGGGGTTTTCAGACAGTCAAGGACCAAGTGTAACAAACCCATCCTTCTAACAAAATTTGGTTTCAGAAATGGAGTGTCTGATTTTAGCTAAAAGTGAAAGTCACTCAGTCATTTCTGACTCTTTGCGACCCCATGGACTGTAGCCCACCAGGCTCCTCTGTCCATGAAATTCACCAGGCAAGAATGCTGGAGTGGGCTGCTGTTTCCTTTTCCAGGAGATCTTCCCAACCCAGGAACTGAACCCTGGTCTCCTGCATTGTAGGCAGATTCTTTACCGTCTGAGCCACCAGGAAACCCTGAATTTTAGTTAACTCTCTATTTTTTGGGCATCAAATGTGAGAAACAGCCTCAAAAGAGCCATGACTAGACTCAGTTCATGTATAAAGAAGAGAGGGAAGTTCCAGACTGTTCATGTGTCCATCATCCTTTGTCGAAAATCCTCAAATTCTGTTGAAGTTACTCTGTTTTTCATGCTTGCCCAACAATATCTTAATCTTTCTTATGTATCCACAAGAACTTTTCTTTTTTTTTTTTTGAGATGAGAAAAACTGAATTTTATTGTGAAGGAATTTAATTTTTAATAAACTTTTTTACATTAGCACAGCTTTCAATATACAGAAAAATTGTGAAGGTAATACAGAGGGTTTCCATATACCTCACACTCAGTTCCCCATCTTTGTAGTGTATATTAGTATACATTTGTCACAGTTAATGAACCAATATTGATACATTATTGTTGATGAAAGTCCATCCATTATTCATATTTAAAAACCAAAGCACTTTTAAATTCTTTGTACAATTATCCTACAGAAGCTCCTAATAACTAAGGGCACACATTTGGAGTTAGACTGCCGAAGTTCAATTCTGGGTCCACCTCTTAGCTCTGTATGCATGCATGCGAAGTTGCTTCAGTCATGTCTGACTCTTTGAGACCCCCATGGACTGTAGCCTGCCAGGCTCCTCTGTCCATGGGATTCTCTAGGCAAGAATACCAGAGTGGGTTGCCATTTCCTCCTCCACGGTTGCCACTTCCAGACGCAGGGATCAAACCTTCATCTCTTATGTCTCCTGCATTGGCAGGCGGATTCTTTACCAGTGAGCCACGTGGAAAGCCCCATAAGCTATATGACCTATATAATTCAACACTCTGTATCTCAGTTTCCCCATCTGTAAAGTGGGAATAATAACAGTTCTTATCCACTAGGATTGTCCTGATAATTAAATGACAATTCATAAGAACCCTTTGGCACAGCATTAGCCACAGAATAAAAGCTCAGTAAGTGAAAGTTATACAGCTGATGGTATTTGTCCAGTTAGAAGTCGCAGATTTTTCTCCATATTTTTTTCTGTACATACTGTTCTGTCCTGTGATATTCTAAAGATAGTTTTAAAGTAAGGTGCTTCAGGTTTGAGTAACTGTAATTGTACTTCTCACACTCAGAAATAACTTGCAATCCCATTTAACGTAGACATCAGTAATGAAATCTCTAAAGGATAAGTGATTCCTACAAACTTTTTATTCATTACAGAGAGGTGAGTGGGTTTAATGGTGAGAAGGATTGATTAGTAGATAAGAGAGACATGCATTTTAACACTCACTGTGCTGAGTACAATGAATAATAGAGTGACCTTAAGAAACTTAATTACCCTCTGGTTTTCCCCATCTGTAAAAATGAGTTGCTGTGTATATTTAATAATAAAGTATATGTAAACTTGCCAGGTGGCACAATGGTAATGAATTTGCCTGCCAATGCAGGAGACACAGAGATACGAGCTTGATCCCTGGATTGGGAAGATCCCCTGGAGTAGGAAATGGCAACCCACTCCTTTATTCTGGCCTGGAGAACTCTGTGGACAGAGGAGCCTGGCTGTCAAAAAGAGTCGGATACAACTAAACAACTGAGCACATACACACAAACTTCCTGGCACATAGCAACTACTGGATAAGTAAAATTATAATTGTTTCTTAACTTACCAGAGATCCAGGGGAAAAATGAAGATTTTGTAGCCTAAGCTGTTTCTCTTTCTCTGTAATGTACACATTTGTTGCTGAAACAGAATGAATTCCCAACACCTCATCAAAAGAAATATTTGAATGTAGAAAAATAATCAATCTCTTTGGAGTTGATGCCATTTATTTCACATAGTTCAGAACTTCTTTGCCTAGTCAGAACCTTTATAATGTCATCAGGAAGGAATCAGACTTCCTTAATCCAGTAATTCTTTGGTTATTATTTCAAAGGAGAGGAGTCAAAGTTAGATTCTCATAAGGACTCTCCCTTCTTCATTATCCACGTGATAAAATGTACTTGACTCCAAATAGCTCACGTAGTTATAAATACTTGGTGAAGAGACCATACTGGAATCAGAGAATCTTCCCATTGGCTTTAACTCTCCCATCTACCTACTTTGGAGCAACCATTCACACCTAGGAAAAGACTAAAATGCAAGGGTTTACAAAACACAAGAAGAACCAAAGAGCTGAACTTCTACCTGGAATAGGTAGTCCTTCCTTAAGGGGACAAGAAGAATTTCTAGAGAACACAGCTTGGCATGACCAAGGCTATACAAGGAAGAACAGTGGGTGGGGGAAACCAGATGATATATTCCCTTGGAACACCCTAATAAGACTGCAAGCTCTTCCTTATTACTTATTTTAGTGTGAAACAAAGGCCAAATTAGATATATAAAGTCTTAATACCCCACCTGTACTGCTCAGGAATTCAGCCCTATTGCAAACGTTGGGGATGACTTTACTCCTGCCACACTCAGGTGAAGGGCCATCAGAGTTCTTCCTACAGATAACTCAGAGAGAAATTCTGACTGCCAGATGCTGTAAGCATTGAGGCATAGGGAGCCAATTGCCCTATTTCTCTCCTCTTCTCCACCTATCCCCCTCCTCCAACAAACTTGGGAGAATCACGCAATATAGAACAGACAAGAGCCCTGGTGTACTTTGTTGGCTTGCAGTGATCTTGTCTATTAAGTCAATCATCACATTACTGACAGAGAAAATTATAGCCAAAATTATTTGAAGTCTCATGGCAGAACTGAGTTATATACAGGCTCTATTACTTAATCTCTGCATTCTTGTCTTGGGACTGACAAAGGCTAGTGGGAACATTTTGAAGATGGCCTGAAGACAGGGACTCAGATGCTACTGGCAGAAACCCACCCAGAGGATCAAGGACATGGGTAATACTGTGAATATATGTATTAGTCAAGACAGGCAAGGTTAGGCTGCAGTGGCAAAGTAACCCCAAGTCTCAGTGGTTTAATACAATAAGGTTTATTTCTCACTTATGTCACATGTCCACTGCAGATTCCACTCACAGACCCAGATGAACTGAGGCTTTGCCATTTCATAGCTGTATCATCTGGAACACTTAGCTCTCTTGTCAGCAAGAGAAGAGAACTATCTCAGGTCAGGCTACCTTGGAAACAAACCAAGATGATTCTGTGCAGAACAGAGTTAACTCAAAATTGAAGTCTATGAGAAAAAGGGAAATTGGTTGAGCAAAAAGAATTACTGAACACAAGGAACAACAAAGGTCTTGGCAACATGCAAGGAGTTCTAGAGCTGAAATGGTTGTTCAGCATTGTTTCACTTTAGGTCAAAGGATCGGAGCACTTATTACCCCACATCAACCCTCTCCATCAATTCAGAGTCCTGGACCCCACATTATTCTGTGAGTGAGTGAGTGACAGTTGCTCCGTCGTGTCCGACTCTTTGTGACCCCATGGCCTATACAGTCCATGGAATTCTCTAGGCCAGAATACTGAAGTGGGTAGCCTTTCCTTTCTCCAGGGGATCTTCCCAACCCAGGGATTGAACCCAGGTCTCCCACAATGCAGGCGGATTCTTTACCAGCTGGGCCACAAGGGAAGCTCAAGAATACTGGAGTCGGTAGCCTATCCTCCAGGGGATCTTGCCGACCCAGGATTATTCTAGTATGTCCTGTCACCTGGCTTTCAGTTCTGTTCAAGTTGCCTACTCTCTTACTTCACATCATCATGATGAACATCTTTGCCTGGACACCTACCAGTTACCTTCTGTTGCATCTTTCATACAAGTCTCCCTAACCAAGTACCTTTATGAATTTCTGATACCCCAAACCCTGAAACCCCAGAATTCAGCGAAGACCATTAAACTGGGAAAGAAAGAAAAACTTCTCCACCTTAACATTCTTTGAAAGTGCATTTCTGTGATGAACAAGTTTTTTCTTTTAATCACTTGCTTCTTTCTCACTGTACCTGCATATACACATTACTTTTTTATCATTAGGGAGTCATTACTTACTTCATCTAGACAATGCCCTGTGTTTTAAGGACCTAGACCAATCATAATTAAAGCAGGGTATGGATCACTGCATACACAGCATTAGTCCTTGGACATGCAGTAGCTATTAACCTACTTTAATAATTGACTGAGACTATTGATTCTTTAAATATAGTATATGTTTCTATCTTAGTGGAACCAATTATAGTTTATAAGTCTGTTGAAGAATAGCTGACTTCTCAAAACTCAACTTACTCAATCTCAGGGACTTGAGAGATAATGAATGACAACTAAATGACCTCTGACCCATGGATGAGAGGGGCTGGGCTACTGATTGAGTACAACTCAAATGCTCTATGAGTAATCCCACTGAAATGGTACCTAGGGATGGAGTATGTGAGGAGCAGGACAGTCTAATGGGACAGGCCATCATTATAAATCTACTGTGATTGCCTACTTAAACCAGACTTCACAAACGAGTAGCCAGCCACAGACATAGTTTTGAATTAGTGCCGATCTTTAAAATTGGAAAATTTTTCTTAACGGTTTGTATTCCAAGCATGAATTAAAAAGTCAGCCTTGACAGTGCTGAGCCATCCTTGTGGCAGTAATTGAGAGGTCAAGGAGTGGCTGCTTCCCACAGGACACTCACTCTCCAGGTCACAATGGTGCCACTACTCCCCAGGGTTATGGACTGAACTATGTCCCCCTCAATTCCATATATTGACGCTCTAACCCCCAGTATGACTGTAGTTGGAGACTGGATGCTTGAAGAGATAATCAAGGTTAAATAAGGGTGGAGCCCTAATCCATTAGGACTGATGTCCTTCTAAGAGGAGGAAAAGACACCAGGAATGCGTACACAGAGGAAAGACCTCGTGAGGACACAGCAAGAGACAGCCATCAGCAAGTCAAGGAGACAAGCCTCAGGAGAGAACAAATTTGCTGACACCTTGATGTTGGACTTTCTGCCTCCACAACTGTGAGAAATAAATTTCCATCATTTAAGCTGCCCAGCATGTGGTATTTTGTAATGGCAGCCTGAGCTGACCAAGACAGCCACTATGCTACCCACACAGTCCATCACTGGGCCTGTGCTGTAGGGTTTTTGCTCACGTCCCAATCATCTCACTCATTCCCTCTCTGGGTCCAGGAGGAATTTCATCTGTGACCCATGGGACAATTACTTTGAGCAACAATAAAATGTAGATGGCTCTGCAGTTTAAAAAAAAAAAAAAGTGACTTTGGGAGAAGATATTGAAGTAGGTAAAATGAAAATCAGGTTAAATATTTAGGTAAAAACAGTTTCAGCAAAAAAACATCCCTCATACAAAACACACCTTCATGAACAAAATTTTAACAGTTTGTAAAATTATATCAAGTTTAAGTTTCAGAAGAATATAACAGTTACGATTATTGATTTTGAAACAGAAAGTGGAGGAAATTCTGAGTCCGTGTCTTGTCTGTGCCACCTTCTGATGCTGTGCTCTTGATCTCCGTAGTACAGGGATGTGTATTAGCCATACAAGGACCTAGCAAGGGCCTGGAACATGAAAGAGCAAAGTAACTGAACCTACTCATTCTCTTAGGATGCTTTCAATTACAAATAACAGAAATTCCAGCCTAAGGCGGTCTAAATAATAAGGAATTGGCTCAAAGGCTGGAAATCCAAAATCGGGGTGGGTTGCAGGGTTGACTTAATCCAGTATCTCCAACAAGCTCTGCTTCTCTGCAGTTACCTTAATTCTAGTCTCATTACCATGGGTCAACCTCATCCTCAGACTGGTACCTAATGGCTATCACAGATCTGGGTTCTAAAATGTCTAGAAGAAACAAGTATGTTTTTTTCTATGACTTTCTCTATAAGTACCCACAAATTTTTTTCATGCCCCATTGAGTCAAATGCCCGTTCTATTTCCTTGTTGCTAGGGAAATGTCATTATCTGATTGGCTTAGCCCTGGATTCCTGAAAGTGAAAGCCAAGTCACTCAGTCGTGTCCGACTCTTTTCGACCTCATGGACTGTAGCCTTTGAGGTTCCTCCATCCACAAAATTTTCCAGGCAAGAGTACTGGAGTGGGTTGCCCTTTCCTTCTCCAGGGGATCTTCCTGACCCAGGGATTGAACCCCGGGCTCCAGCATTGCAAGCAGACGATTTTACCGCCTGAGCCACCAGGGAAGCGGATTCCTGAACCCATCATTAATAAAGAGAGTGGTACTATGAGTAGTTTGAAACAAAGATCACTCCTAGAGTGCTGATCGGTTGGAGGGAGAGGTGGCAGATGCCTTAACAAAATCTGAGTCCTGCTGTGAGGGAAGTGGGTATTAGAAGCAGTTCAGGTGACCAACAGTGAACACTATGTTAATATTTTCTTAGTGAAAGAGAAATCATAATTTGTGGAACTGAGGTCTTCCTTAGACCATTTTTTAATCTTCACATCAGTACCGTGAGGTGGGTTTTTTAATGCCCGTTTCGTAAGGAACTACCAGAGAGAGGAGTATCCTGGGTCACAAATCTAAAAAGCCATCAAGAGTGAGAGTCTCACCTCTGAGACTTTGCTCCTTTTCTGTACGATGAATGTAGCAGCGGCACTTATTTCACAGCACGTTGTGAGAACTGAATGAGTTAATACATGTGACATGCTTGGAGAGTGTCTGGGACACAGTGAGGATGCAGTAACATCTAGCATTGTCCTAACTTCGTTTCATGGGATCTGAGTTCATCAGTGGTAAGAAACTCCATTGTTTTGGTGAGAGAGAGAGAGGAAGGGAGGAAAGGAAAGAAGGAAAAGAGAAAGGAAGAGAGAGGGAGAGGAAGAAAGAGAAAGAAAGAGGAAGGAAGGCTATTAATTAAACTGTAACTTAAGGCATTCTTATCCCTTAAAATTTTATATGCATTGGCAGAATACTTTTGACTTAATGAAATATAGATTTCCTTATCATAAATCATCTTTGTGTATACATTAAGAGGAAATGTAAGTGAAATAAATTGGTTAAGGTATTCCTAAAACTACTTCAAAATTCAGAGCTATAATCTTCATCACTTTTCCACTTAGTCATCAGTATCCAAGTTCTTCCCATGATGTCATCCCTCAGTGCCATGAAGAGTACTTTACTTCTAAATTAACTCCTAAAGTCATAAAAAGCCTTTTCTGAGGGCTTTCCTTAACATGGTTTTGTAGCTATGTAGAAGTAATCTTCATGGACTCTGGCTGTGGAGCAACTGCCCATAGTCTGAACAAAAATTGGTTTCTAGCAGTTGAAAGAGTACTCCACTCCTGCCTCCATGATTTTCTTGCAACCTTTTGACACCCATTCATCAGGTTTTCCTGCTGACACTTTTTTAAAAATTAATTAATTAATTTTAATTGGAGACTAATTACTTTACAATGTTATAGTGGGTTTTGCCATACCTGCTGACATTTTGAATGCATTATACATGATGCCAACCACCTCACAATAGCTGCCTTCCTAAGAGAGATTATAAACTGCCATCAAGTAAACCAGTCCATCCTAAAGGAAATCAGTCCTGACTATTCATTGGAAGGACTGATGCTGAAGCTGAAACTCCAATACTTTGACCACCTGATGCGAAGAACCGACTCATTGGAAAACACCCTGATGCTGGGAAAGACTGAAGGTGGGAGGAGAAGGGGATGACAGAGGATGAGATGGTTGGATGGCATCACCAATGCAATGTACATGAGTTTGAGTAGGCTCCAGGAGTTGTTGATGGACAGGGAAGCCTGGCATGCTGCAGTCCATGGGGTTGCAAAGAGTTGGACACAACTGAGCGACTGAACTGAACTGAACTGAACTGAATCAGGTAAAAGATGTATTCCAGTTTCAGAGTTCTTAAAATATGAATGATGTGACTCTTGCAGTTGATAAAACAAAGCACTCTGATTATTAGTTTTATTCTTGTTTTTAGCTGTTTATCTACAAAGAATATAAGCCTAACAGTAAAACCAAAATCAGATGCCAAATAGCAACAAAGTGGTAATCAAATACAGACAAAAGTTGAAAACAAGTTGAGTTACACTTAGCTGTTACTGAGAAATTTTAAAAGTCAAATGATAGAGACCACAAAAAAGTTTATTTGAAGGACTTCCTGGTGGTACAGTGGTTTAAGAGTCCACCTGCCAATGCAGGCGATACAGGTTCAATCCCTGGTCTGGGAAGATCCCACATGCCTCGGATCAACTAAGCCTGAGTGTCACAACTACTGAGCCCATGCTCTAGAGCCCGTGCTCTGTGACAAGAAAAACCACTGCAATGAGAAGCATCGCAACTAGAGAGTATCCCCTGCTTGTCACAACTAGAGGAAGCCCGCACACAACAACGAGGACCCAGTGCAGCCAGAAATAAATAAATAAATAATTTTTAAAAATCAATCGGAGAAGTAGCTTATCTTATTGGTTAGAGATAGTAAGCACAGAGACTGACTCTAACAAGTCATCCTGAGACTGTTTTTTTTCTTTTGTAAATAGTGAAAGGAATCAAAAACTTGAAGTGCAGAAGCACTGAAATGTCCATCTAAGCCCATCCCTGCAAGAGCCCTGATATCTGTATTTTTGTTTAAAAAGGACACTTACTTATTTATTTTTGGCTACACTGGGTCTTCGTTGCTGGGCATGGGCTTTCTCTAGTTGCGGAGTGCAAGCTTCTCATTGTGGTGGCTTCTAGTGTTGTGGAGCACAGGCTCTAGCACACTAGGTCTCTGTAGTTGTAGCACATGAGCTTAGTTGCCCTGAGGCATGTGGGATCTCCCCAGACCAGGCATCGAACCCGAGTCCCCTGCATTGGCAGGCGGACTCTCAACCACTGGATTTCCAGGGAAACTCTGATATCTGTATTTTCAACAAGCTCCTCAGGAGACATTGAGGCTCAATGTGTAGGGTGAATGGACTACCAGGGGCCAGTATTCAGCTAAGTCACTTAGGGGACCTGAGACAGGAGACACCTGCAAGAACAACCCAGTGAGAAGGGGCTCTGCTCCAATGCTTTAGTTCATGGAGCACTGATGGAGAAGGAAAGACATTGCTTCTCACATTTACTTTGTAAAACCTGCTCTGTAAAATAATAATAAATCACCTTTCTGACTTACTGTGAGATATTTTAATGAGAAGATTTAAGATCTGTCCTTTGAATGAAAAATTGGGATAGTTCAAATTTTGAAGTTCACAGGTAGGATGATACCAGTGTCTGACAGATATAACTACCAACATCTCAAGATGCATAACGAGAGACAGGTCTCTTAAATGCCACATCTGTTAATAACTTTGCAGAGTTCAAAAACATCTCTGTAGTTCTTTAAAAGTCTTGTAATGAGTTATGTCAGCCGAGAAGATTTAGCAAAATAGAACATATCCTACTAAGAGTTGCTGTGTAAGTAGAATGTCTCTTCTTTTAATAACAAGATATCCCTTCAGGAAATATTTCACAGATCTCAAGATCATGTTTATTAATTTCTGCTACACTTCATTAATTTAGTCCATCAGTCAGTCAGTCCATCAACGAACATCTTTAAATTCCTACTCTTTGCCAGACACTGTAATTGGTGACAGAATAGAAAAATGACCAAGAGTTGACCCTTCTTCCTTAGGAGATCGGAGTTTAGTAGGGACATATAAATAGGATAATGATGTAAAAAGAGTATGGTGTGTGGTTTGCTAAAAAGAAGCAGAAGAGGCAAAGAATTAACGGATCACATACTTAAGAATTGGAATAAGTCTGTCTTAGAGTAAAGAATACTCTTTGTGGTTAACTATAGCCTGGTTCTTTCTGAAAATGCCCAGTCCATATTTCCTTTCTTTCTTAGGTAATCTGAATATAAGAAAAGTGGTATAATGACTATGGGCTTCCCTAGTGGCTCAGCAGTAAAGAATCTGCCTGAATTGCAGGAGACCTGGGTTTGATCCCTGGGTTGGGATGATCCCCTGGAGAAGGGAATAGCTACCCACTCCAGTATTCTGGCCTGAAGAATTCCATGGACTGTATAGCCCATGGGATTGCAAAGAGTCAGACATGACTGAGAGACTTTCACTATCCACTGTGAATTTGAAAACGTTGATCCTTGTTTTTGCCTTTTCCCTATAGACATATTTCTTTTGAAAAATGCATAATTCCTAGAGATTTATTCTAAACCAAAAAGTTTATTTCTTCCACAGTGACAAAGATCCTAACCTAAAACACAGATGGTAATGGAGAGGAACAGATAGAGTTAAGTGATGTTATAGAGGCAGATAAATGGGTCTGACTCATTTATAGGTGATGAGTGATAAGAGAGAGTAGAGGATACTTCCCAGGGACCTGCATCAAGTGATGAGGAACATAGTGGTGTCATTAACCAAAATACAGAAGCAAGAGAAGCTTCAAAAGACAACATGTGTCTCTATTTCTATTTTGCAAATAAGATCATCTGTACCATTTTTCTGGATTCCACATATATATGTTAATATACAATATTTGTGTTTCTCTTTCTGACTTATTTTACTCTGTGTGACAGTCTCTAGGTCTATCCGCATCTCTACAAATGACCCAATTTCATTCATTTTTATGGCTGAGTAATATTTCATTGTATATATGTACGACATCTTTATCCATTCCTCTGTTGATGGACATTTAGGTTACTTCCATGTTCTGACTATTGTAAATGGTGCTGCAATGAACATTGGGGCGCGTGTGTCTTTTTGAAATATGATTTTCTCTGGGTATATGTCCAGTAGTGAGATCACTGAAACATATGGACACCCAGCCAGTAAAGTGGAGGTAGGACGAATTGGGAGTTTGGGATTGATACACATACACTATTGATATTATGTATAAAATACATAGCTACTGAGAACCTACAGTATAGCTCGGAGAACTCTTCCCTTGTGGCTCCGCTGGTAAAGAATCTGCCTGCAATGCGGGAGACCAGGCTTCAATCCTTGGGTTGGCAAGATCCCCTGGAGAAGGGAAAGGCTACCCATCCAGTATTCTGGCCTGGAGAATTCCATGGACTGTATATTCCATGGGGTCAGAAAGGTGGACACGACTAAGCAACTTTCACTTTCAATGAGAGTCTACAGTATAACTCAGAGAACTCTACTCAGTGCCCTGTAGTGACCTAAATGGGAAGGAAATCCAGAAAAAAGGGGATATGTGTATACATATGGCTGATTCACTTTGTTGTACAATAGAAACTGATACAACATTGTAAAGCGATGATACTCCAATAAAAATTAATTTTAAAAAGTTAAAAAACTAAAGGAAACCAAAGACAAAAATAAAAAAGAAAGTGCACATTGTTTGAGGCATATCAAATTGAAAGCGCTTTTAGTTACTATCATTCAAGGGGATGTTGAACAGATAATTTGAAGTATGGGCTAGAGCTCAGCAGGGAGAATGAGTTAGCCCTCAAGATTTGAAGATCATCAGTGTATTAGTGATAATGATATCTATGACATCGATACCCACTGAGATAAGAATCCTTTGCATTTGATGGCATGTGGTGATTTTCTAAGCACATTTAAAATATAATATCCATCTGAGGTAGGTGGTTCAAAAGCAGTTATTCCCATTTTACAGATGAATACAGTAAGAATAAACAGGTTCATACTTGCCCAAATTCACATGTCCACTCCAGAACTCAGATGTACTGGATCCAATTCCGGTGTTCTTTTATTGTTTCATGTTGACTCATAATGAAACCATTGTCTATAAAGTCATGGGTAAGGCCTTGGGGCTAAATACTGTGCTCTCCAACTTAGGTAAACCTAATCAGTCAGAAACAAATTTCAAATTCTCCATTGCATAAGCTCATAACCACTTAAACACACACAAACTTACATGTGCTTCATTCTGAGAGTACTGTGGGTAATTACCTTCCTCCCACAGTTGACATCTGCCTGCTTCATGTTGTACTTTTAGAAGTCTCCCACCTCCTGTCACAGGGAAAAAAATTTCCCAATTAACCAAGTGTTATGGCTCAGACAGTAAAGAATCTGCTGGCAATGCAGGAGACCTGGATTTGATCCCTGGGTCAGGAAGATTCCCTGGAGGAGGGAATGACTACACATTCCAGTATTCTTGCCTGGAGAATTCAATGGACAGAGGAGCCTGGTGGGCTACAGTCCCTGTGGTCGCAGAGTCAGACACGACTGAGTAACTAACACTTTCTTTTTCACTTTATATTGCCCTCTACTTGCTTTCCGGTGGCAAGAAGAATCCAGTTGTCTTGTGCTGTGTACCTGAATTCATAAACATGCTAGAGAACAGACCATCTGAGTAGATTTTCAGATCCCACATTCCATCCTTCTATCCACGGAGGGCTGACGGGGAGCTTGTTGTTGCTGTTGCTGTTTAGTAGCCAAGTTGTGTACAACTCATTGTGACCCCATGGACTGTAGTCCGCCAGGCTACTCTGTCCATGGGATTTCCCAGGCAAGAATGCTGGAGTGGGTTCCATTTCCTTCTCCAGGGAATCTTCCTGACCCAGGGATTGAACCCTCATCTCCTGCATTGGCAGGCAGGTTCTTTACCCCTGAGTCATCTAGGAAGCCCTGACAGGGAGCTTAGGTGCACAGAAGAGCAATGTTAGTGACTGAATCATTGGGTGTAAGATTCAAGTGATTCAGATCAGAATATTCTCTAACCTAAAATATATTTCACGAGAAACCAGTTACAACTCTTAAGGAAAAGGTTATTTATTTTCCAGAGGGAAAGAGTTTTGAATATTTGAGGTGAAATGGTATTGAATGAATGGGATGAATAGGATTTCAGAAGGAATTTTTTTTTAAGAATTGGCCTGTCTCAAAGCAAATACCGAGAACTATTTGTGGAGTAGGAAGAGGCAGTGAAGCAGCTCAGAGAAAGAAACAAAAGCAGGACTACCCCGCCCCCAAACCCACTAGTCTTAGAAGCAGTGTGTGCTCAACCATAAAGAACTACATCTACTTTCAAAAGTGCAAAGTGAACATTTTTCAAGTAGAGCCACAATGGTGGCTAGTGAACAGCAATAAAATGATCGAGAAATCAAAAGATACAAAGCAATTTCAGCAACTGAAATAAAGCTCCAGACATGACACTGCTGTCACATCACAAGTAAATGTCAGACACTGTATATTTTTATATACAATGCCATTAAATTTAATGGGAATTTTGCATGCACAAAGGCCCTGGAGTTTGGGTACATGAAACAGTGGTTTGAATTGCTAATACCAAAAATGGATCAGAAGGGCCTCTACAGCCTTGGAAAGGTAGTTTGGGATATGAGCCATTTTTCTTGATAGGGGTGGAGTGAGGGCTATTGGGCTGTTGGTTTATTAGGATAGTCTCAGTTGGACTTCCTTTATTTTAAATTTTTTATTTATTTTTGGCTGTGCTGGGTGGTCATTGCTGCAAGCAGGCTTTCTCTAGTTGTGTCTGGCAGGGCTACTCTTATAGAAGAGCACCAGTTCTAGGGCTTGCGAGCTTGACTGCCCCGCAGCATATGGGATCTTCACGGACCAGGAATAGAAACCATGTCCCCTGCATTGGCAGGTGGATTCTCAACCGCTGGATCACCAGGGAAGACCCTGACCTCCCTTTTTTATTACTAGATCCCTTTAATGTAGACACTGACAAAACAGCTCATTTAGATGGAAGATGAATGAGAAAAATGAAATCAAAGATAGGCACTGACAAAAAAATAAAATACTTTGTGGGAAACATTGAAGGAGAGTCAGAAAAGGGACTTAGGTAAAGAACATAAGGGCTTCCCCGGTGGCTCAGACGGTAAAGAATCTGCTTGCAATGCAGGAGACCCTGGTTCAGTCCCTGGGTGGGGAAAACCCCCTGGAGAAATAAATGGCAACCCACTCCAGTATTCTTGCCTGGAGAAGCCCACGGACAGAGGAGCCTGACAGGCTACAGCCCATGAGGCCGCAAAGAGTCAGACACAACTGAGCGACTAAACCCACGCACACAGAGAACACTAAGAAATGGACAATTTTTTTGTGGTGATTTGGTAAATTTTATTCTTGATTAGATATATGATGGTATTAAATAAGAGCTATCTCTTTCAAAATACAAAAAGAAATAAGCATAAGCATATTCTAATAGTGTCATTAGGAATAGACTTTTTAATGCCTTTGCTATAGTTTGCATTTTCCAAATAAGGATGTTTGTTTCTATGATGGGAAAATGACCTAATTTAAATATATATGATTACTTTCTAAGTAAAGTCTTAAAGTTCAGTCATCATCAGCTTTTTATAATAATGGAACAGCCCACAGCTTTAGCCTCCACAACCTCCACATTGCAGAAAAGAGCTGAATATGAGATGGAAGATCTACTTCCAATACCTTTAACCAGCTATAGCATTTGGGTAAATCACTTTAAGTCTCTAAGCTCCGGTTTCCTAGTAGGTAAAATCAGGACAGCAGTGGTAACCCCCTCACTTCATAGAGCTAGAAGATAATCTGTGTTTTCAACTACAGCGCCATCTACAAAGTGTTAGTTGTTGTATAAACAATACTGAAATGCACATTAGCTCAATCTCAAAGAGTCAGTTTATAAAAATCTTTATCTTGTTTTCTTTTCATAATGCATTATAATGTATTCTTGTGTAAAATAAAAATGTGAAAGTACAAAAAAATATATAGAAGGAACTAAGACTCAACCATAAATACTGCCATCCCGGAAAAAAAAAAAAAAAAAAAAAAAAAACTACTGTTCATGTATTCTTTACCTTTATATATTGATTACATATGAATGTTGTGTCAGTCACAAACTTGGTAGAAAATTGAATTCAAATAGAGATAGTTCAAACAAAGAGACTTCATGAAAGGACTGCTTTCAGAAGTGTGGACAGGGAAGGTGAGGACACCAAAAATAGTAAAAATGGCAAGCTATTGCATCCATTTAGCCAAAGACCAAAGAAAGAGAATACAGCTAGTCAGCAGGAGTTGTAGTCAGAAAGTTACAGATTTGATGCCAAGGGAGAAAGAAATCAAACATCAGAGCACTTTCTGCTCCAACCGTCCAAACTTAAGCCCATACCTTCCACTGGTCACAACCAATTGGAAGGCCATTGATAAAGAAGCACCCAAAATACAGTTTACAGAAGTCAGCCAACTCTTCAGGGCACACAGCAGGGCAGACATGAGAGTGGAAAACCAATCTGACAGGGGACAGGAAATTAAGGATCAACTAGTATGTACACAAAAATAGGAAATAAAATATGCAGATACCTTTGCAAATTACACTTTTGGTTAACATTACATCAATGACCATTTTTGAATGGTATTACAAGTTTTCCTGTGGCAGAATTTTTTATGACTTGTAGCATTTTGTCAACAGAATATGTCATAATTTATTTGAAGTATGTAAATTATTTATTTTTTCTCCTCCAATTATCATGTATCAAAATTTTTATATTTATCCCATAATTGTATTATAAATTCCTAGAGTTACTAGATTATAAGATCTGAACACATTTTAAAGTTCTTAGTACATATACCAAATTCTCCTCCATATAATACACAAGAGTGCCCATTTCAGTACAAATTCACCAGTAGCAGTCTTTTTTATATATTTAATTTTGCCACATCAATCACTGAAAAAAAAATTGATCTTATTTTACAATTTTAATTTATTTTATTACTAGTAATATTGAACATGTTTTCAATTTCACTATTTCTTCTCTAGAGAATTGGTTCCTGTCTTTTCCTGAGTCTTCTTTTAAACAAGAAATCATTTGAAATAAAATATTTTGGTGTCAATGTATTCTCTAGATGTTTTAGGTGTAAATGTCTTCCTGCCACAAATTATTTTCTACCATTATGGTTTTATTTAAATGTTCAAAACATAGCTGTGCTATGCTTAGTCATATCTGCCTCTTTGTGACCCCAAGGACTGTAATCTACCAGGCTCCTCTGTCCATGGAATTTTTCAGGCAAGAATACTGGAGTGGGTTGCCATTTCCTTCTCCAGGAGATCTTCCTGACCCAGGGATCAAACCCACATCTCTTGTGTCTTCTGCATTGGCAGGCATATTCTTTATCACTAGCACAACCTGGGAAGCCCATATATTTATAGGTGAATTCCAATTTTTCAAAATCTTAGAAACTTAAAATTCTGCATTATTTTGTAATCATTGAATCATAATTTTGCTATTAAAATCCACCACTGGCTTCTGAAATGAGTTTCTTTACGTTTAAGAAGGTAGAAATATAGAATGATGATGGGAAGGTGATTTGCTGAAACCATCTAAATTATACTTTTAAATAACCTTTTCTACAGGTAAGCAAAGAAAGAGACTAAGATCCTATGGCAGGTTGGAAAAACATGGCCACAGTATTTTGCGACTACTCCTATCAAAAGGCAGAATATATTCCCCACCCTTAACTATGGGCTGGCTTGTGCCCTGCTTTGACCAATAAATAGAATGTGACAGGAGTGACATTATGGGGATTCTAGAGCTTAGGCTTCAGGAGACTTCACAGATTCTGCTTTTGCCTCTTGAAACACTACCCTGACCAGCCATGAAAGGAAGCTGGTTTAGCTTAGCAGAGGCTAAGAGGCCACATGGAGGAGAACTGGGCACTTTTGTCTGCAACCAGCACCAATAGCCAGGCATGTGACTGTGCCCATAGTGGACCTTCCAGTACAGCCTGCTCTGAAATTGAATGCAAACCTGTGAACTGGCTCAGGCAAAACAAGCAGTAGAAATGTACCACCAGTCAACAGAATAATTGAAAAACAAAAGTCATTGTTTCAGCTGCTCGATTTTGGGGGGGACGGTTTCTCAGCAGTCATTAACATATATAGATCTCCTAAGATCTATATCTGAGCCACTAATTAATTCCAGCTTTATCCTGCAATAAAGACACTGAAAACAGTTGAGCATGAAAATTTTCTCCCAGGAATAAATGAAACTGAATGTGAAAGAATTATGTAGAAGCAAATAAAAGTCAAGATGTGTTAGTTTGGGAGAGGAAGGAGTGATTAATAAATTTAATTATATGTGCAAACCACGCCACAACTGAAGAGTAAACCCACCTCCAGGGTGTGTGTAAGCTTCTTGGGGTCTCTCTGCCCATGGGCAGACCACACTGCCAGTGCACTCAACTCTAAGCAACCAAAGTGCCTCAGAGCTCAGGACACAGCCACTATGGGGAGACAAAGCCAGTGATTCATGGTTTTCCCCAGCACCATCAAATTCCAGAGCGGAAGCCTGAAGAATCTGAGAATTCTAAATCCAATCTGGCCTTGCAAGGTATGATGAAGGTGTACTTACCAAGATAAGAAAACATTTGAAGTTTGTTCATTGAATTTAAAACTGAAAAGTTTAAACATGTTTTCTAGGCCTCCATTGTACCCTTCTCCAGGCACCCACAAATGTTAGAAGTAGTCCCTAACCCTAAATCAGGGTCCACTGACCCCTAAGACCCCATAAAAAGATTATTTCATGTTCAAGTGATAACTTTTCCATCATTTGAATTTCAGTTGAACAAGTACTGTCCTAGAGATTGCTATGTGCTGAAGATTCTGAAAGGTAGTACTTGGTAATTACTGAAATAACTCTTTGGTTAAAAGTAAATACCTCCATATTTTAAATTTTGAAAAACTGTGAGATAGTTTTGCAATAGTTTATAAAACTTTAGGCAATTTTGTTTGTTTTAGAATCTGATTTCTAATCCTTTTTAAAGAGGAATCTGAAATGTAGATGGGGTTATAGCTGTTCTTTACAGTTTTCTATTATTGTGTGTGTTTTTCTTGTACGTTTTTTAATAATACATTTACATTGCTCTGTAATAAAATAAAAAGGTAAAAAAAACACTCAAATAGTATACAAAACTAGGAAAGTATTCTATGGCTAATTTCCTGAGCCAAGAAAATATCAAAATGGATAGCAAGAAAGGAAGGACTCAAGAAATATTTGGGAAGAAAGTCAGACAGGTCATGGAGATAGCTGGTGAGAGTTGAAGAGCAGAAAGAGGAGGAGTCAAGGGCAGCTGATAAGAAGACAGAGTGGTTCATTAAGATGGGGCAAACCGTGAGTCGGAAAGTGATTGAGAAAATAAAAATATTAATTAAATCCGCAAATGCTGCCTGTGCAGAACAGATGAGGTGGGAGAGAATACCACCACAGTACGACTCCTTCCAATTATTTAAAGCCATGATCATCCTCGTTTTAAAATAATTGCCCCATTTGCTCACTTTTAGCAAGTCTATTTGGACCTGAAGCCCTTTCTTGCTTTTATTTGGCCTGACGTTAGATTTTGCTAGTGAAATCTCCTCCCCATGCAACACTGCAGGCAGGCTCTGAGGAGCTGACTCCTAGAACCCCTGATGGAAACACCACAGGGAATGAAAACCGGGTTCAAGTCTGGCCGGCTGCAGTGCCTCCTATTAATGGGTAGAAATGCAATATTCATTAAAAAGAATTCAGACTTCAATCGTTCTAATGATCATGAAACTTCTTTCATCAATGCATAATAGAACAAAAAGATTGATTTTCATTAGGAATGACTTTCAACATTTTTTTTTTACTTCTTATATAAAAAATAAATCTGTTCAGAGTCTTATAAGGTCCAAGGTATTTCTGATCTGCTTAGAAACAGTAGGTAGGTTTTTATGGAGTTGTTCTCCTCTTCTCCACTGTAGTCAATTTGGAATATTCCAGTAGCTGGTGAAATTAGTCACCTAGAATTACTTTCCGTTAAGAAGTCCCTCACTTCTCTCCCTCTGATCATTAAAATATTACTTTTGTAAAGGACGTTTGGTTTGACTAGGACATTGCATAATTTCTTTTTTTCTTCTACAGAAGAAATGAGGAACAGGAGACAGTCATCAATGCAATTACTACACTGCCCATATGTAGCCACCCAAACTTAGAAAATGACTACTTAACATTTTCTGTCAACAAAAGAGTGAAAAGCTTCATCAGATTAAGACCTTGCTCATCAGCACCTGCATTTTCGGGGTGTGAAATGTGCGTCCATGACCACTTTAGACTGTAAAACCCTCCCTTCTGCTGTTAAAATGGATTCTTGTTAAACTTGAAAGCCAATCTATTTACACACTTAAAAGAGTAGAACAGAAGGGCCCATAGAAATCACACAATCTGACTTGGTCAATTAGAGCGCCACATTCTCCCGGCCATGGTGAGTGAGCCAAGGATTGACACGTGACCCAGATCAGTGAGACACCTGAGGCCTGAAGCTGGGACTCTAGGGTGGGAATCATGCATGCTGTCCTCTTCAGTTTACAAAAGTTCTGAGCGTGGTGAGTGAGTAATGTTTGTTGGTGGTTTAGTCACTAAGTCGTGTCTGGCTCTTGCAATACCACGGACGGTAGCCTGCCAGGCTCCTCTGTCCATGGGATTCTCCAGGCAAGAATACTGTAGTGGGTTGCCATTTCCTTCTCCGGGGGATCTTTCTGACCCAGGAATCAAACCTGGATCTCCTGCATTGCAGGCAGATTCAGTGTCCTAAGAACTCCCAATTTAACATAAGGCCTACGTGCATGGATATAAATTATTTTTCTTGATAGCAAGAGCATTCAGTGCCCACTCACTAATGTTTGTTAGTATGTACTGAAGTTTTATATATAGAATGAAGGAATGAAAAACTTGAGCCCTGCGGAGATTGCATATATTTCCCAACATCACAGTAAGATGATGAACTGATGGAACTCTTTTAAAGAGATTTTTCTTGAAGTAAAAACATGGCTTCTGTGGTGGCATAGTAGGTAAGAATTCACCTGCCAATGCAAAGGACATGGGTTTGATCCCTAGTCTGGGAAGATTCCACATGCCTCAGAGCAACTAAGTTGGTGAGCCACAACTACTGAGCCCCAGTTCTAGAGCCCACGAACCACAACTACTGAAGCCTGTGCACCGAGAGCCTGTGCTCCATAAGGAGAGAAGCCCATGCACCGCGACCAGAGAGTAGCCCCTCCTCTCTGCAACTAGAGAAAGCCCAGGTGAAAAAAAGCAACAAAGACCTTAGGGCAGCCAAAAATAAATAAATATTAAAAAAAAAAAACAACACAGTGACTCCAGCATGAAAATCATCTGTTGATTTGTATGGTTAAAATCCAGCAGAAGAGGTTTGCAGGAAAAACTGGATACAAGAGCTCAAAAGATGTTATCAAGCATTGGCTTCTCTTTATCTGTCAACTTTGCCTTTCCAGATCATTGGGAATTAGCTTCAACCTCCACGAAGTAATCCCTGAAAATCTAGGCCAGCTTCTTCTTTATTGCCAGAAGTTCCAGAAGGAAAAAAAAAAAAAAGTATATGTCTTTCCCAGACGTCCTAGAACAAGCCTCATTGGATCTCACTGACACTTGTGGGTCATGTGACCAGTCTTCCATCAGTCACTCTGGCCAGAAGATTGCATGTTCTGATTGGTCCAGTCTGTGTCACATGTTCTCACTGATCCAATGGTAGTCAACTCCATCTGAAATACATGGAGTGAGGGTGGGATCAGAGTGGTTCTTCAAGAGGAAAGCATCGTTCTGTTACCAGAAAATGCTGGGTGGTTTCCCAGGTGGCACTAGCAGTGAGGAACCTGCCTACCAAAGCAGGAGACAAAAGAGATGCAGGTTTGGTCTCTGGGTCAGGAAGATCCCCTGGAGGAGGAAATGGCTACCCACTCTAGTATTCTTCCCTGGGGAATTCCATGGACAGAGGAGCTACAGTGGACTACAGTCCATGTGGTCACAAAGAGTCGGGCACAGCTGAGCAACTAACACACAGAAATCACAGAAGCCCACAGCAAGAAGCATCTCGGTCACCCGGTCCCTGACTTCAAGAAAGGGACTTTCTTATCTTGTGACTAAAAATCTTTCAATAAGCATTGAGAAAGAGAAGATAGCAAATCAGCAATCAGGGGATGGTGTAGGGAGACTCGGTAGACTAATTCCTAAAACCACAGAGCTCTCTAACTACCTTACTTATTCCTCAGGACCACGGAGCAGTGGGACAGAGAAGGAAAGGGATCTCCTTCTTGCACTCACTTCCTAGTCTTGTTTGGGCTGGTGTCTCTTCCCCTGAATTGCTGTTCCACTCAATGTGAGGGTGCAAGTTTGACATCGTGGGTCTATGAGAGTTAGAAAGAAGATGGTTCCCCTTATACTCAAGATAAAACCTTCCTGTATTCTGTATTATGTGTTTCACTAGTATATGAATTAATAAGTAAAAGCAGAGAGCTGAAACGTCAGTTAAGAGTGAACAGGGGACCCAAATGAAGTGCTGAGGAAAATATGGTAGCAGTGACAGATGGGGCAATGGGATCCATCAGTAGCAAGCTTCCCAGTTTTGTCAGTTTTGCTGAGGGCCGGTCAGACCAGCCCCTGCCAGCCCTAGTCCTGTTCATAATTGGGAGTTCTATATCCTACAGGGCATCTTCTTCAACCTCTGCCTCGGATTCTGTGTGCACACACCGGATCATCTGCTAACCTGCTTTTGAAGGCTTGGATTAGCCATAGAGGAGACTGAGCGCTCTCTCTCTTCCTTCTTGGTTTCTGCATTCCTGCAGAAGGAACCAGTCAGCCCAGCCTGTACCGTTTGTCCAACATAGACCACCCAATTGTAGCCAGAGAGTGAGAACATGGGGAAATTGGTTGCTCTCATGGTGACAGTGTGAATCTAGGGAGAGGATTTCAAACAACTGGAATGAGAGAAGAGCAGGTAGTACAGAAGGTGTCCAGGTCAGGGCAATTCCACTGCCTCTGGCTGGTGCTCCTGTGGCTCCTGCCAGCAGAAAACTTTAGATCTTAGGTCAGGACAAGCTATGCACCAAGCTAATAATTAGGGGTCCTTTCATTTATTTACCATGTGCTGTGCTTAGTCACTCAGTTGTGTCCGACTCTTTGAGACCCGTTGGACTGTAGTCCGCAATGCTCCTCTGTCCATGGAGATTCTCCAGGCAAGAATACTGGAGTGGGTTGCCATTTCCTTCTTCAGAGGATCTTCCCAACCCAGGGATTGAATCCAGGTATCCTGCATTGTAAGTGGATTCTTTACTGTCTGAGCCACCAGGGAAGCCCTTATTTACCATAAAAGGAAATAAATATTTTGTATTAATATGAATCATATTCTTCCTTCTTATGTTGCAAATAAGTAATTTATTGGGCTTCCCAGGTGGCACTAGTGGTAAAGAACCCGCCTGCCAATGCAGGAGCTGTTAAGAGATCCAGGCTCGATTTCTGGGTCGGGAAGATCCCGTAGAGAAGGGCATGGCAACCCACTCCAGTATTCTTGCCTGGAAAATACCATGAACAGAGGAGCCTGGTGGGCTACAGTCCATGGGGTCACAAAGAGTCAGACGAGACTGGAGCAACTTAGCACTTAAGTAACTTATTGCATGATTTTTAACTCCCTTAGTTTTTCTATCAGAGAAAACTCACAAATATTAGACACACATTCTTACTAAGTATGTATATATACCTCTCTGTATATGTACACATACTGCAAGCATAAGATTTTTAAACTTCATTTCCAGGTTTAACGTTGAAACATCTTTCTCACTTTCAGAAGACATGTCTTTCACTTCTTTGTAGCTCACAGTCTCCAGTGTACTTTTGCAATTTTTTTTACCCAGATGACTTCCTAGGAGATATATTAAAGTTCTTAACATTTAGATGATAAAATAAAATAGAAAAGTAAATAGAAAACATGATTGACATAGTGACTTAAAAATTAATAACACACATTCAGATGTATAAAGACACTGAGCTTCTGCATTTCCCAGTTATCTTCCTCACAGGCCCTTAACTTATTGGATGGTAGAGGAGAAACAAAATCAATTTTGCCTATTAAATTTGACCCACCCTGATAAACAGTCTCTTTACATGATCCTAACTTGGGCAGATAAAATTCCTTCCCCTTGCATACTTCCTTCCCGCCCCCTTGCTTCTCTCCAAGGTGGCTGCTGATTGTTGAGGGCGTGGGGAAGGAGGGCTCCCGCAGCCTTCTAGAGGCAGGGAGAGGAAGTACCATTTTCCCACACATAAACCCTTGTGTTCTCTGGCGAAGTGGATGACTGGGATAGTGGTCTTTGGCAGCCTGGTTACAAATCACCCTGCTGGCATCAAATGATAAAATCTGTGTGGGTTCTCTGACTTTGATCAGTGTCCTCTGATCACTCCTGCTGAACTGGCCCCTCCTTGGCAATTGCTGGTGTTGTGTAACCCCTGAGGTCTCACTGTAGCTCTCTTCTGATCCCAAGCAGAATGGTCTTCTCACCAGTAGTCAACTGTCAGGCTCACTTTACACTCTGTGACATCCCTCCGGATTCACTCCCCAACAAGCGCCAGCATCCTACATCCCTGCAGAATGTGTGAGAATGTCTTGATACCTTCCATGCTGCAGAGATGGAGTCCCCCCTTTGCATAAACACTGTCCGTCAAGGATTTTATTCTGAGATGGCCACCACAGGTTGGCATGGGAGGAGTTACTGTGAAAATTGGTCTGTCCTCAGACCCTGTGATGGAAAAGTAAGTCAAAAAGTACCTCAACTTATAGATCTCACCTAACTCACCTAATACGTCTGTATTAGTTTTTTTTTAGTTTTTCTTTTATTGAGGTATAGTTGATTTACAGTGTTGTGTTAAGTACTGATGTACAGCAAAGTGATTGTTTTATATATATATGTGTGTGTGTGTGTGTGTGTGTATAAATATATATATATATATATAGCTTCCCCAGTGGATCAGTAGTAAAGAATCCACCTGCAGTGCAGGAGTCGCAGGAGATGCGGGTTCGATATCTGGGTTGGGAAGACCTCCTGGAGGAGGGCATGGCAACCCACTCCAGTATTCTTGACTGGAGAATCCCATGGACAGAGGAGTTTGGTGGGCTACAGATCACAGAGGTGCAAAAGAGTTGGACACGACTGAAGTGACTTAGCATATATATACACATTCTTTTTTAAATATTCTTTTCCATTATGGCTTATCATAGAATATTGGATACAGTTCTCTGTGCTATACAGTAGGACCTTGTTGTTTATCCATTCTCTATATAAAAGCTTGGGCTTCCCAGGCTAGTGGTAAAGAACCCATCAGCCAATGCAGGAGACATAAGAGACACAGGTTCAATCCCTGGGCAGTATTCTTACCTGGAGAATCCCATGGATAGAGAAGCCTGGCGGGCTACAGTCAGTCCATAGATTTGCAAACAGTAGGACACAACTGAAGTGACTTAACACACACACACACACACATAAGAGCTTACATCTGCTAACCTCAACCTCCCATTCCATCCCTCCCCCAGCTCCCTCCAGATTGAGACTGGCAATCACCAGTCTCATCTCTATGTCCATGATTCTGTGTCCCTATCATAGATAGGTCCATTTGTATCATAGTTTAGATTCCACATATAAGTGACATCATATGGGATTTGTCTTTCTGTTTCTGACTCACTCTACTTAATAAGGAATCTCTTAATCTCTAGTTGCATCCGTGTTGCTGCAAATTGCATTATTTCATTCTTCCTGAAGAGTATTCCATTGTATATATGTACCACTTCTTTATTCATTCATCTGTCAGTGGACATTTAGGTTTTTTCCTTGTCTTGGCTATTGTATTCATAGTGCTGCTATGAACATAGGAGCGCATGTACCTTTTTAATGATAGATTTGTCTGGATATATGCCCAGGAGTGGGATTGCTGGATCATTTGGTAATTCTACTTCTAGTTTTCTGAGAGACCTCCTTACTGTTTTCCACAGTGTCTGTATCTGCTAGATTTTTAATGCAGAATGAGAAAGTTGGGACAAATATGTTTTACTTCCATTCTCTTTTCCTTTTGATAATGAACTGGGAGGTGAAAGAATGAAGGTTTCTACATTCTCTTCTTTTCAAATCAGAAGTCCCTCTGCACTCCCTCCTTCTTATTCGCAAGCTAGAATTTTCCGTGCCATTTTCTCTGAGTCTGTACCATCAGGTGGCTACCTGGGAACAAGACATGTGAGAGTGAGGAATAGAAAAACACACTATTTAATGTGTTCAAGGTATTACCCCATTTACACATATGTGTTTGCTCTCAAGTTGCCCTTTTCTTTTCATGTGAAGCTGTTGCCTCCTTTGGATGGTGCTATCCTGCTTTATATTTTGCCTGTTTTGTAAGGAGTCACCTGTGGAATCCTGGATAAAAGAGGCATTTCTATTTGATTCCTGTGGGGTTTTCATACCCTTTTATAAATGGACACCAAGGAAAAGCCCTCTGGCTGACCCTCTCTTACTCCAGCTCTTCCTGCCTCATAACTTCTCTGATAAAAAGAGAGCTTTAGCAACTGCTAAAGAAAAAAATGAGACATTCTCCCTACAGTAATTAAATGAACTGAGAAAAGGCAGCATTTGGGAAAGATGCTTTCCAAAGGTGAGCATCCATCCAAAGCATTTCTGCCAAGAATAAATATTTATGCACTTGTGTATTGATGGGACACTCTAGCCCCTGATTATCATCTGGCTGGGGTTGGTCTCTAAATACTTCCCCAGAGCTCACGTTGTTGGGCATGAAGTGATTAAGCATTATTTCAGCAGCAGCTGTTCCCTGGAGACCTCTAATGGTGCTGCACAGGCAAGGTCTCGCACTGAGAAAGTGGAAGGGATCTGTTTTAAGTAAGGTCTTCAATCAGGAAAAGATTATTTCCGCCAAAGGAGCTTTAAATCCCCTCTAACACCACCACTATGAACCAAAAGCATAGGTTAAGTCCAGGAAGAGATCAGAGGCATCTGAGAGACTCTGTCCTGAAGTAAGAGAGAGGAGGACAGCCCCACTCAGCCACCCCCAGGGTCGACTCAGACTCTGAAGTCCACACGCTTGCTGCCTCTCCTCCCTCCAGTCTCCTAGCTCTGACCTCAGGTTCATGGCCACATCTGTGTGTCGTTCTGCACAGAGGCTGCTCCTCTTCCGTGTCACTCCTACTGCCAGCTCTCTGCCTTGCATCCAGAGAAATTCACATTCAGCCCTAACCCCAGCTCTCTGGGTCCAGTGGTTTAGTATCAACATCTACCTACCTGATCCCCATCAACATTTAGCTACCTGCTTGGGTTTCTTTATGAAGACCCAGCTCTTTCCCAGGCTATGTCTCTGCTTTAATAACTCCTATTTCTTTTTTAAAAAAATTATTTATTATTTTATTTATTTTATTTTTGGCTGTGTTGAGTCTTTGTTGCTGTGCGCAGGCTTTCTCTAGGTGTGGTGAGCAAGGGCTGTGCTCTAGTTGAGGTGTGCAGACTTTTTGTTGCAGTGGCTTCTCTCGTTGCAGAGCATGGGCTCTAGGGTGCACAGGCTTCAGTCGTTGGGGCACGCAGGCTTAGTTGCCTCACAGCATATGGAATATTCCTGGACCAGAGATCGAACCTGTGTCCCCTGCATTGGCAGGTGGATTCTTAACCACTGGACCATTAGGGAAGTCCAATAACACCTATTTCTAAGATACACCTAAATGGTTTCAAGAATGTGGGGGAAAGTGTGAAGGTAGATGGGGACCAAGGCCAGGAAAGAGGTTAGTCCTAGTCTCAATAACATAACACCCCACCGCAGTATTCACTCCACCTTGTGAAGATGTTGATGGTTGCTCTGCTATCCTGTAATGTATCAGTATTCTGTACGAAGAACTTCAGTCTCGGCTTAGTGGTATAAATAAGAAGTGTAAATTTCAACTAACAATGCAGCCATTCAGTCAATGCAACGTCTGCAGATTCAAACTGTCTAGGGAAAAGTTAGTTACGCTGTTGGATATTCAGTCTTCCATAAATGTAACTCTGTATAAAAGAATTGCACATCTTATTTTATTGTGCTGCATTTTAATTATGAGAAGCAGGGACTTAGAGGATCCACAGTGGTGTGAGATTTCTGCCTTCATGACTGGGCTGGTGAATTTGGCTGAGAGAGTAACTAACCATTCTCCAGACCCATGATTCCAAGATCAGCACTGCTGGGATGACTCTCAGAAACTGGACAAGTAAAATTTTAGCCATTTGCTGATACTTCCTTCTAGATCTCTGACAAAGCTGGTAGCTGAACATATACCCAGGTCTCTGCCAAGGATCTTGGCAGTGTAGTCCACAGCTTGGACAGCCCAGATCTGGGCTTATAAATGAGAAAGACTTGTGCTAGTTATTACAACCTAAAGGAAAGTCATTGTCCAAGGGGCTTTTTAATATTTTGATATTATTTCAAAATGGAAATAATGTTATTTTCATCTTTGCAATGGAAAATGCCTAGGGTCTATTTTATGAACTGCTGAAGAGCTGCTTCTGAGATGATCTTTATTTTAAACAAGTTCATATTTGTAGGACTCATTTGTAGGGTAAAGATAAAGAGGCAACAACTTGGTCTGTGAATTTTCTGTACCGTGCCACTTATCAGTAATAAGGAAGCTGAAAAGGCTTATCTGGCTAGGTTTGCCCACCTCTTGCCACTGACACCACATGAATACATGCATGCTCACACATTTGTGTGTTTGTGTGTGTGTGCACACCCACATACTTTCCCAATCCACTGAGTATATACAAATAGATGATGAGCAGTTAGATGGTTTCTCGTTTTGCTATTTAGACTTTTATCACCGAAAAATCAAACTAGAGTCATAGTGAGAACCACTGAAAACAGACTTTAATCATGAAAACCATAATCTGATGTAATTGACCAGAGAGCTCATCAATTTCTGCTGCTTCATCTATTGATTAAAACAATACTGGCTATCTCTCTAAACAAAAGAGCAAGCTTTCTGAGTAAAGCATGGTAAATAGCAGGACCCCCTAAGTCTTCTAACTCTTTACAGTCCCAGAAACCTCAATTGTCACTCAGAAAATAGGGGAGGGGAAAAAAAGCAAGCATGGAAAAAGAAATATGAGCGTGAAGCTCATTTGTAATATATCCATTTCCCAAATGTACTCCAAACTAAAAGAACAAAAATAAAGTGATGGGAAGCAGAGTACCAGGGGAAAGCAAAGCCTGCTATGAACTACCTGGTGGTTTGATAGAGGAAAAGGAATGT
This sequence comes from Giraffa tippelskirchi, assembly GCF_054371585.1. Lineage (NCBI taxonomy): Eukaryota > Metazoa > Chordata > Mammalia > Artiodactyla > Giraffidae > Giraffa > Giraffa tippelskirchi. The sequence goes on along the minus strand of NC_137280.1, from coordinate 31,661,294 downwards.
TTTCCTTTAAAAAATTCACTTCCCCAACTTTTGGCAACTGGGAAACATATGTGATAAAACAAAGACATAACTGAGTCAACAGGGAATTTCAGTCTAATCAGATTTAAGAAAAGCCAAATTGTCTCTAGAGTGGAGAGATGGGAAGAAGAAGTTTTATAGAGCACGTTGGGAGAACATTATTTACTTCTCTCTGGAACATTGATGAGCAACTAGGTAATGAAATTTTTATTGCATTGTTTACCACAAACTGGCTTTGTTTCGCACATCTATATTTCGACTTTGTGGAGTCCCTCTGCTGACCTGTTTTTGTTTGGCCTTGTGTTCTTTACAGCTCTCCCTCCCCATGCCATCCTCTCCTCCACAATTTCTCTTTCTGATCAGCACTAACACTTCTAGCTTGTCCTTTCCTTTGTTCATTGGGTTTCCTAAGGTGAAACTCTTTAATCTTTATCTGATTTCCTAGTTTGTTCCCACTCTCTTTCTTCCTGTCTTGCTATCAGCACCTGAGCTCAGTGTCAGAGTAGACCTGCCCCTCTTTTTCCATTCTCTACCAATATCTCCTGGTCTCTGGAATGGCTTCTCCAACCTCTGTTCTGACCACTCAACCTGCATGTCCTGCTGACACTTTCAACTCAACATTATCCGAAACGAAACTTACTCTCTCCCTCCCAAACCAGCTCCTCCTCATTCCCTTGCTTCCATTAATGGCATCCATCGCTCAAAGCTCTTTTTCCTTAACTCCCACGTTCAATCAATTGCTTCTGCAGTGATTCTTAATATCTGTTCCCTCCATCTTATCCCCTCGGCCCCCACACTAGTTCAGAGCCGCATTAGTCTCTGCCTGGTCTACTGGGCAAAACCACTCCATTGATCTTCCTGCCTTCACCCACTCCAATCCATCCTACACTCACAGCTATCAGATTAATCATTCTGAAATACAGCCCCAATGTCCTTGTCCACCCCCAGTTATAAAACTTTAAAACACCTCACTGTCTTTGGAATGAAGCACAAACACTTCACCCTGCCACTCAAGTAACTTGACAATGGAACTTCAACCCATCTGTTGAGATTTATCAACCACTGCTGCCTTATCGCCCATCTGAACCAACGTGATAGGGAAGAACTAAAGAGAGGTCCAGAACTGGGCTTTTGCCTAGTTCAGGCATGCATATTATTCATGGATAGGGGCGTGGGAATGTCAAGCAGTGGCCCAAAGGCAAAGAGGGTTGTCCAAGACAAGACCTGCCAATTGCATATTTCTTTCCTCAACCTATTACTCTGGAAACAGTAGACACTCCAGGAATTCTTGCTAAGCAACTTGCTTTTACTACATTTTAAGCTAGGATGTTACATGTGGACAAATCTCAATCAAAGAGCAGATGTTTTCTTATGCTTCTATAAATCAATGTGGCTTATTATTCTCAACTTTCTGTTAATATGCACTGTGTTACAAATACATTCCCCAGGCAAGGACTCAGCTATATTTTTAATGGGGAAGAAGGAATGACTTTCACTGCAGCCAGATTAAAAACAGCAGTCCTTCTCTCTTTCATCTCTCAACAAACAATTCATGCAGAAATCAATGAAAAGTCTGCAGAGTCAAATTGTTTAGGGATCAGTTAGTCATACTGTTGGATAGTCAGACTCCCATAAATGTGATTCCAACATAAAAACAAAAGCAATAGTAATAATTATAATTTCCCAGGGTCGTAAGTGCTTTGCATGATGAAAAATTCTTTCACAAGCTTTGCAGACTTTTCTCCTATCAGCTAGTTTTTAAGTTAGGCAAAGAGGGTATAGTGAAGGGTTTGGCAAACTTTTTCTATGAAATGGCTAAGTAGTAAATATTTTAGGCTTGTGGGCCAGATGGTCTCCCCCTCAATCTCTTTTGGAGCACAAAAACAGCCACAAACAATATGTAAAGATACAGGTATGTCTGTGTTTCCCCCAACATGTTATTTATGGATGCTGAGATTTGAATTTCATCTGATATTTTTTCTTTTTTTTACAATTTTTTAAAATATTTATTTATTTGGCTGTGTCAGATCTTTAGTCATGTGGGATCTCTCGTTGCAGCGCACAGACTCTCTGATTGTGGTTACAGCATGCAGGCTCTCCAGTCGTGGCACACAGGCTCTGGAATGTGCGAGCTCGGTAGTTGCACCAAGGCATGTGGGATCTTAGTTCCCCATAACTGTGTGCATGCATGCTAAGTCACTTCAGTCATGTCTGACTCTTTGTGACCCTGTGGACTGTAGTCCTCCATACTCCTCTGTCCATGGGATTCTCCAAGCAAGAATACTGGAGTGGGTTGTCATGCCCTCCTCCAAGGGGATCTTCCTGACCCAGGGATCTCTTGGCAAGTGGGTTCTTTACCACTAGCACCACCTAGGAAGCCCCTTAGTTCCCCAACCAGGGATCACACCCACGTCCCCTGCATTGCAAGGTGTATTCTTAACCACTGGACTGCTAGGGAAGTGCCTTCATCTGATCTTTATATGTCACAAAATATCATTCTTCTTTTTATTCAACCATTTAAGGATATAAAAAATAGTCCTAGCATATAGACCATATGAAAAGAGGAGGTAGACTGGATTTCACCTATGAGCCAGAGTTAGCCAACTCCAGGGCTTCCCTGATAGCTCAGTTGGTAAAGAATCCACCTGCAATGCAGGAAACCCCAGTGCAATTCCTTCCTGGATTGGGAAGAGCTGCTGGAGAAGATATAGGCTACCCAGTCCAGTATTCTTGGGCTTCCCTTGTGGCTCAGCTGGTAAAGAATCTGCCTGCAGTGCTGAAGACCTGGGTTCGATCCCTGGGTTGGGAAGATCACCTGGAGAAGGGAAAGGCTACCCACTCCAGTATTCTGGCCTGGAGAATTCCATGGATGGTATAGTCCATGGGGGTCACAAAGAGTCTAACACAACTGAGTGACTTTCACTTTGTGGTTATAATGCTTTCCTCAATCTACAGATGAGATTCTGTAGCTCAGAAGTTGAAATGACTTGTGTCTGAAATCACACAAGATGACACCAGTATTAGGTGTCTAGGCCATGTCATCTGACCAGAAGTCTATGCCCTGGCTTTCCAGCAATGCCTCCCTACATTGGTAAACATCTAAGAGTAGCTGCCAATTTTCTAAGCAAGGAACGCTACACCCAACATGAAGAAGGGCATCTGAAAGAAGATCAAAGAATCACAACATTTCATCTTCCCCCAAAAGGCTCTTGGGTGGTCTGTGACATCTCCCCAAAACTAAACGCAAAAATGATGTGTGGGTTTTCATTAACAAAGACTCCCTCCTTGATCAGACTTTAGCCCAGCTCCTCTGGATCTTCTCCTCAATTAGACCTCATTCTTGGCCTGCAGCCTTTGGCCTGCCATGCCCAGTTTTAGGGAGGGGAGGGAAAGGAAGATTGAGCTTGTGCTGGGATCTACCCAGTCTTCTAGTCAGGATGGTAAACTCATCCTCCAAAGGGACTGAGAGTGTTGAAGGCCCAATGGCACAGAGCCCTGACTTTGGCCAGAAGCCTTTACCCTAATAGTTACCACCATGGTGTTGGAAAATGAGCATTGATGGGGACAGCAGCAGAACTAACTGGTTAGCATCAACTTGGATGACAGTGATGGAGGCCAGGGAGGAGATTGGGAGAAGGGGGATTCCAGAATCACCCTGAACCTGAAGGGTTCCCCTTGATAGGATTGATTTTATCGTTCATGGTCAGATGCTACACTATCATTTGAAAACGGGGCTTGGTAATATGGAGAATGCACTAATATCCTTCATAGTGGGCTTAAGTAAACACAAACAGGGCTTTCTAGAGATATTGCTCAGGTACATGGAGGATGAACAGACTGCACAGACTGTGGGTACACTGCACAGCTATGTGAAGACAAATCATTACTTTCCTGACACATTTGATGTTTGATCTCCCAGGCTACTACGGCTTATGGGCATTGAATTATTGTAAAAGTCCTGACTAGTCAGATCACTGAGAAGAGCATGTCCATGATTAGGGTCTGCAGATCATTCTTCATTTATTTCTGTGTTAAGTTTGAGTCTTTTCCTTGAATGGCAGAGCTGCTTCACTGACTCCTTTTATTAGCCATTCCTTCTACTTCACTGTTTTCCCAAAACAGGCTTCCCTAGACCATGCTGTCAGCTTTTTGTGTTTTAAGTAATCCACCCACCCACCTGTTAATGGCAAGTTTATGCCATGTAGCATGATATAAATTTTTAAAGGTCAAGAAATTAGTTCCAGCCAATAAAAATCTTAATGATATCTGGTGGCCTCTATCAGGACAATGAACTATTTTGGAGTCTGATAATATTATTTTAATAAGGAGAAATGCTTAGACATGTTTAGAGCCTACATAAGTGAATTTGGGTATCAGGGCTGTGTGTGTGTACACATGTGTCAGGGAGTGGGGAGGAGTGAAAATGGTGTGGTCCTTCTCTTGGTCAGAAGGGGGCGACAGAGGATGACATGGTTGGATGGCATCACTGACAGTGGACTGTGAGTTTGAGCAAACTCAGGGGAAGCCTGGTGTGCTGCAGTTCACGGGGTTGCAAAGAGTTGGACATGACTTAGCGACTGAACAACAATTCTCTTGGTCATGCCCAAGAGATCCTCTAATTAACCTTGGCCTTGCTTCGATCTATGTCTCTCTGGAGACCTGACTGCTACCACACACTGAAAAAACAGAGACAGTTGCTAGAATCTCCTGACTCTATTTCTGGATTGGCCTGACCAGAGATTGTTTTTCCCCTGTGTTGACCCTTAGTCTTTTCCCTTGGTCAGAGTTTTGTCCTTGACCTTCATCTGCCTCCAGTCAGATTTGGATCCAAAGCCTAGTCTCCAGACCCACCTCTCACCCTCAGCTGCAGAAGGGGCTGGATGAACTTCCCTCCCCTCTATTGCATGTATTCCTCTTCTCACTTAAGATTTAGCCCCCTTCTCTTTTTAGGGAACTTACATTTGAACTTTCTTGTCCATAGCATACTCTACATTAGGCCCTAAGGGCAGGCATCAGTTTTTTCAGGTAGATGCTGATACTACAGACATTCAATCAGTAAAACTAAAAACAAGCTTTCAGTTGCATTGTGCTTCTATTCTGCAGTGTGTTTGGTAAGTTACAGGACAGAGGTAAATCTTATATTCTACCTGTCTGAAGGAAAATACAAGCTAGAGCTGGGAGGTCAACATGAGCGTGCATTAGAATGTATATGTGTGGATTCAATCATAGGGTAACTGATCTACATCTTACAACCACAAATATAGGTAGAATTCCTTTACGCTTTTTCCTTATGCCTTTATACCCCAAACCCTAGTGAATGTCCTTACGGAAGGACATATTTACATACATTCTCTATTACACTCATTCATATTAGTGGTCATTTCATTTTTTTCATTATCTCGACATTTCATGTGGGATGCTCAAATGGCTCTCACAAGTCCTATTGAACTGAAACAATAATGATGATCACAATAGGGTGAGAATGCACAGAACGTAGAAAAGAAATGCTGGCTAACTGAAGAAGTAGCAAACAAGGAATGCAGATTTGAAGTGACATTTGGGATCCGAATCAAAGTAATATCCTAAAAGGAGCGGAAGAGGGGACCCTGCTGGCCCTGTGACAGCTGTTGAGGGGATCAGAAGTCACTCTGTGCAGCCCAACAAATGCTGCTATGTTTGGGGGAGCCAATTTAGGATGTGCTTCAGTAGCTGTAATTTAAGAATAAGGGCATTGGGATTTGAAGCTGAGCTCTCCACATGCATATAATAACCAAGGAGATTTCTATCTGAACTGCAGAACCTTGGGCTCATGCCACAGCTTTTCTATTCTCTGTCATCTTTTTGCAATTAGAGAGAAGATCGCATATGAAAAAATGATCACCCACCAGCCCTATCTGAAAAGCATCAGCTCTGAGCCCCTATGTTAGCTTTTTAAGTTCTGCTCCCTGGAGAGGGACCGGTAACTGGGCATTTCCAAGCACTGATTGAAGCTCATTAACACCAAAGTGGTTCTGTAGTTCAATTTTGCCCACCCCATTTCACAGATGGCCAAATTAAGGTCCAGTGAGGTTAAATAGTTGGCACGGTCTCCTAGAGACTGAATTTCAAGGACCTTGAACTGGAGATCAAGGTCTGCCTTTTCCTCACCAAAAGCTATTTTTTTCCTCCCTCATCAAAACATTTGGAGAGAATCAGAGTTAAGTTTAAAAAAAAATGCAGTAGGAGTCTTAGGGCTCTGAATAAAATGCTCTGCAGAATCCACATGAGATTTGATAGCAAACATTTTCTGTCGAACTATCAAAAATAGACTCTTGTGACTCTGACTAGCTCTGGATAAAACTCTTTCCCTTCTCCTCTGCAATCTTTTACCATTTTCCTGGCATGCTTCATATCTAAGTAATATTTTCTGTAGTTCTGACCATTTTAATCCTTTCCCTCCGTTGTTCTACTCTCACCACTCTCACCAAGGTGAAAGGGGAAAAATTTTCTCACCAGTCATACTTAGTAACTTGTTGAGTATTGTTCAGTCCAACAAGGCAGGGATTTGAGCATTGTCCTGTCTATTTGCAACATTATCATTGTCGGTAATGATGAATTGGATTCTATTTAGAATTGCACATCATTTGCTCTTATCAGTTGTCTCACCTACAAAATGAGGTTCCCACCCATAGGGCTGTTTGAAGGTTATATTCGATATTCCTGGTGATACAGTGGGTAAGAATCCACCTGCCAATGCAGGGGACACTGTTCAATGCCTGGTCCAGGAAGATTCCACATGCTGCAGAGCAACTAAGCCAATGTGCCACAACCACTGAGCCTGTGCACTAGAGCCCTAGGGCTGAAACTACTGAAGCCCTGGCACCCTAGAGCCTGTGCTCTGCAACAAGAGAAGCCACCACAGTGAGAAGCCCGTGTGCCACAACTGGAGTAGTTCCAGCTCGCCGCAACTAGAGAAAGCCCATGCGCAACAAGAAAAACCCAGCGAACCCAAAAGTAAATACATTTAATTAATTTTGGCCACCTGATGCAATTCATTTGGCCACCTGATGGGAAGAACTGACTCATTTGAAAAGACCCTGATGCTGGGAAAGATTGAAGGCAGGAGGAGAAGGGGATGACAGAGGATGAGATGGTTGGATCACATCACCGACTCAATGGGCATGAGTTTGGGTAAACTCCGGGAGCTGGTGATAGACAGGGAGGCGTGGTGTGCCACAGTCCGTGGGCTCGCAAAGAGTGGGACACAACTGAGCAGCTGAACTGAACTGAATTAATTTCAAAAATCTGATGGTATATGTAAAGTATTTAGCAGCACATCTGCTATACACTAGGCATCTTTCAAATATGTATTATTTTTAATGAACCTTTCATGGATGCAATATGGTAGAAAGAGCATAAAGTTAGAATTAATGCAGAGATTTGTGTTCCAGTTGTGGATCTGACATTGAATGCCCATTTGTGTAACTCCAAAAAACCTCCTTCTCTGTCTACCATGGGAACCAATCCCTGTTCAGTCTCCTCAAATTTATAGAAAGGATCAAATATGCTGGTAGTTTTCAAGTACATTTGAAAACATTTAAAGTTTATACACACAAGTGTGTGTAATTATTTTAGTCATTCATGCTATTGCTGTGTGTGATAACAATGAGTTCATTCCCTTCATATTGGAGGGTGTGAGTCATGGTAGGATAATGTAGCAGACTTGGGCTCCAGACAGAATGGAATTCAATTCTAGTTCTACCACTGACATCCTCTGAGACCTTGGGAGTGTCATGAACCTTTCAGAACCTTGATTTGAACATATATTGAGTGGGGATAATAAGTAGTAGTAAAAATCGCTCAGTCATGTCCAGCTCTTTGCATCCCCATGGACTGTAGCCCACCAGGCTCCTCTGTCCATGGAATTCTCCAGGCAAGAATACTGGAGTGGGTAGCAACTCCCTTCTCTAGGGGATCTTCCTGACCCAGGGATTGAACCCAGGTCTCCTGCATTGCAGGCAGATTCTTTTCTGCTGATCCACCAGGGGATAATAAAGTCCATAGTAATAGAGTTCCTAGAACAGCTTGGTTAGGGCTAAGGCTCAGACATCCCAGAATATGAATCTGGACAACACTGCCTTTGTTTTCTGTGTGCATCCTCTCTTTGCCTGAGACACAGAGAAAACTTGAATCCAGTCTACAACTAGGGGTTAAATATACACAGTTATGATTCTCTGACTGGACTGGTATGGGTGGAAGTCAGATTCTAGAAAAAGAATATTGAACCCCTAGAGAGAAAAATCTTAGCAAGAAAGAGCCACTACAATTGACCACTAAAAACAGAAGGCTTTTCATTTCATCCTGAAATGAGATTCAGAGATAATAGGACCTATCTACATACGTAATGTTTTTTTTTAAATCAATAAAATGGCCTACCTATAATACAAAGAAGTAAAAAGGAAAGTAATTTATAATAAAATCCTTTGCACTTCATAAAGTAACAGCTGGGAGGTGATAATACTGGGAAATTAAATGAAATAAGCAGAAGCTTGTACCTTTTTATAGAATCACACTGCTACAATCCAGCTGACCCACAAGTCTGTAATATTGGCAACTAACACTTCACAAGTAGTGTTGCCACAGGTGATGTAATTTTCTGAGCTAAACAAATCCTAATGATGTTATGAAAAGACAAAATGTAATGTTCTCTCAGTTTATATAGTTGAATTGTAACTCCTGCTGAATTCTTAGAAAATTCAATGTATATTAAAAGAATGCATTGTGCTGACAAAAATAAGTTATTGCTAGGCTTGGAAAATGATAAATAGGCTTTCTTTATCTAATAAATGTCCAGGTGGACTTTCAAAAGTTAGACGGGTATGGGACAATTCATTTGGGGCAGGAGTGTAACACATATCACAAGATTTCCAATATTTCTGCCCCAACCACCAAGAGCTTCCATAGTCATTGTAATAACCAAAACAGTTCCATGAATTTCAAAAACACTCTTTAGGAGGTGGTATCCTCCCCATAGAAAATGATTGTTCCAATGAGTCAGTACAGTCTGACCAAAATTTAAAACTATAGTAATCAAGTAACTTCATAATCTATCCCTTCCTCTGGGCTTCTGTCTCATCCTAACAATCGCAGACCACTGTCCCTCTTTCTGTCTCTATTTTTATGTTAAATGATCTTCTTAGATTGTGCTCTAAACACATTGAGATCATATTTAGCAAGAATACTGTGCCTTTTCTCTGACTCGTGCATCTTCCATGATCAGTGGGTATCAGGACCCAACTTGTCAGTAATTCTAGTCCCATTTCACAGAGGAGAAGCCTGAGGAAATGAATGCAGATAATTCACCCAAGGTCATGCCATAACCTGTTTGTAGGGATTGACTAGACTCTGTATCTTTCAGATCTGACCACTGAACCCCTGTTCCACCCACTTCCCTCATAGACCTGTGACTTCATTAGCCCTTTAAGGAGGAGTGGGTAGGGGCTTCCCTGGTGGTTCAGTGGTTACGACTTTGCCTTCCACTTATAGGGGCCACAGTTTCAATCCCTGGTTGGGGACCTAAGATCTCACATGCCTCGGGGGCCAAGAGAAATAAAACATAAAACAGAAACAATATTATAACATATTAAATAAAAACTTAAAAAAAAAAGAGAGAGAGTGGGCCAGCAGGTAAAACCGCAGTCACTGTTTGGCTCTTTGTCAGCTTGTCTGGTAAGAAATCAGTGATGGAGGAGGAGACTCCCCATATGGGTTTCCATTCATCCAAGCTCTTGCCCTCCATCGTGTGCGTGATTAATTGCACCCTAGCTCTTAGAGAACTGCTGGCCACCACCAAGGCTGCGACTCCAGTGAGTGCAGATCCATCATGGAACCTGCTTAAGAGGAGGAGCGGATGATGAACACATCCAAATATGCTGAAGCAGGGTCAAACCACAGACTCATTCAGCCCGGCAACAAGCAGTGTACCAGGTTTCCCATCTCCCTCCTTTGCAGAGATGTGGCCGAGAGTGTAATAAAAAGTAATGATGTGGAAGAAAGCATGCTGTTGCCTTCCAAGGGTCAAGTCAGTACAATTTGTGCAAGGTCCTGACATTTTAACTCTTTTCCAGTAGAGAAATACTGAGCTGGAAAAAAATGCAGTGCCCAAAGGAAAAAAAAAAGACACAAGCCAGGGTCACTTCACACAGTTTAAAATAGATCCCATATGAAGCATCCCAATATATCATGAAGATTGCTTTACAGAGCAGGAAAGGAAGCTTGGGGGGACTGCCACCCAGCACCACCTCCGTGAGTGACGATGGACTCACTCTTCTTAATCACCGTGGGCCGTTCTCGTGAGCAGTTATACATCAGCTCTCACTTCTGGAAAAGCCATTTTCTAATGGAGCAGCTGGGTTCTTGCTAATTCTGACAAAGAGACCTATCATTTCATGAAGTGAGTCAAAGGATTTATTCAGTGTTTTCAGAAGGAGAAGGGCACAGTGCCTACTTGGAAACGCACATCATACAGCAGGTAAAGAAGATGGCAATTTGTAAAAGCATTTTCAAAACCTCCAAACAACTGATGTATTCCTGAGGGCTCTAAAATGATAAGTGGAAGTTTGCAGCCTCCAAATTGCAATGGTTGTAGCTGTGACCTCCTTGGAGAGAAAAGGGGGCTTTTAAAGGCTTCACTGGAGACTTTATTCTGGTATTATTATCCCCCAGATGGTAACCTAGCTTTTAAGAGCCACTGTGTGCGTGCGTGCATACATGCAAAGTCACTTCAGTCGTGTCCGACTCTTGTGACCCTATTGGCTGTAGGCCTCCAGGATCCTCTATCCATGGGGTTCTCCAGACAAGAATACTGGAGTGAGTTGCTGTGCCTTCCTCCAGGAGATCTTCCTGACACAGGGATGGAACCCACATCTTCGTGTGTCCTGCATTGCAGGCAGATTCTTTACTGCAGAGCTACTGGGGAAGCCCTTAATCTTAGTTAACCCACCCTAAAATCCTGTGAAACTATCTAATATGATGCTAATCAGTAAAATTCTCCAGTCTTTTAAATTAAGATGTATGTTTCTATTAATAAAAGCCCTTTTTAAAAATTTTCAGTAAGGTCCACATGGATGGGAATTTAACTATCTCCATGAAGGCAGCACATTAGGATCGAGATTTATTAATCTTTTTGCTATTCTGTGCTCTACTTGTAAAAGAAATGGAGCTGGGATAGTTTTCTAATCCAATAGGGAATGTTGCAAGGGTAATGATCTTAGAATAACACAGTCTTATTTTTAGCAATGAACATTGTGTTTTTAGGTGAAGATTTATTGCATTCATTCATTCAGCAGATACTTGTTGTGTACCCATGCCAGGCACTTTGCCAGGTAGTGGGGACAGAACGGTCAGCATGTTTGCCCAAATACCTACAAGCTATTGGGCCATCCTACTAAACCAGACAGAAAAAGAAAATTAGGAAGAATAAGGTCAGACTGTTTTGAAGACATTGAAAATAATCACAATCAGCAGGATCTAGTGATTAATGAGGCAATTCCACAGAAAGATGGGACACATGAAATGGTAGCACCAGAGGTACATCAAGATGCATTTTTGAATAATTACGGCAATTAAAACACCTGAAATAAAACTTGAAGGATACAGAAGGAGAGCATGAGAAAATATCCTGATGCTTTTCTAGTCTTCACTCCTCCTCCCCCGCCTCCCCCAACACCCCTTCCCACCCCCGGCCCAGCCATCTGATTCTTGTTCCAATAATTATCCACTTACTAGCCTCCTGACAGCAAATCTGATGAACACGTTCAATCAATTCTTTCCATTCTGGTCAGTCACACTGAACATACGCAGTGTGACTGCCCTTGGGAAAGAATGATGCACCAAGGTCAAATGAGCCTGAAAGATCTGTGGCCTGCAGAGCCATTCTCAGATCCTGATCCTTTTGGCTTCTTAATCGTAAAGATAGAGAGGGACCATCTGCAGTACTTTCCAAGGTCATCCTCCTTGCTGGGCTTGGGAATTGATGTCCATCACCATGAAACTGTGCCAACTCAGACTCCTCAAAAGGGCTCTCAGATTCTGAACCTCCTGGACTACATAGGACCTCAAAGCATTTTTATAAATATTATTTACATCCTCTTCCCTCTGTTTAGGGAGGGATTGGGGAATAGAGCTTGAGCTTTGGACCAAATCCAGGACCTGTCACTTAATAGCCTTCTGGTCTCAAGCAGGTTACTTCACTAGCTGAGCCTTGCTCTCCTCATCTATAAAGCAGAGCAAACTCAGCTACACTCAACAGGTCATTGTGAAGATTAAATACAGCAATACTTGGGAGGATACTTTCACAGACCTCGGCATCTAATTTTCCAGACATGCTTAAAGTACCCATCCCCCCACTTCCCTCCCACAAAGGGAAACTGAGGCCCTGTAGTCTCTGCAGTTTCGCAGTATGATGTCTGTGTTGATGCTCTGGGATGCCACCTTCCACTCATCCACAATGATTGGACCAAAGTCGTCATCTGACCCCAAAGCAGACAATGCATAGGCTAGTCAGCAGCCATAGCCCATTGGCGCAATTCAAAAACAAGCATACAAATTAGCGAGCCGGGCTGATCAAATTCTTCTCTCTGGATTTTTAGATTTGGAGAAAGAGGAGGATGAAATAGTTAACAATGAAGGAGAAGGTTTAAAAAAAGAGCAAGAGGGCTGTTTTGGTGGTATGACATGCCAAAATCATGGATAGGCATGCTTTATGAACAAGCAGAAAACAGAATGGAGACTAAGAAAGACATCTATAGAAAGAAGAGAACAAAGCAGACCTGCAGAAAAAGAGAATGAAAAACGGATACAACTTTCTCTCAGTTCCTGAGTTTTCTGTTCTGATTCCATTTCCAGTCTATGGGAACCCTTAGAACAGCTTATTTTATTGAGATAACTTGGGTGGAACAAACGAGGTCTGATTAGGCACTCAATAAGTGTTACTTCCCTTGTCTTATTTACTTGTCTGGTTGGTTGTCTCATCACTTATTCATGCATCCTTCCCTGGTGACTCAGGCAGTAAAGAATCCACAGTGTAAGATACCTGGGTTCGATCCCTGGGTTGGGAAGATCCCTTGGAGAAGAGAATAGCTACTCACTCCAGTATTCTTGCCTGGAGAATTCCATGGACAGAGGAGCCTGGCGGGCTACAGTTCATAAGGTCGCAAAGAGTTGGACACGACTGACTAACACTTTCATTAAATTATGTATTAAATAATTCTTGACCACCTACTATGTTCCAGGTATATCATGTCTTCCATATTTATTCTGAGGGTTTAACTTGTAACCTTCCCAAATGCTATTTTTGCATTTATCTGGGCATAGGAGAGAAAGACAAGACACATACGAGCGACTCTCATGGTGAGGGAGATATTTAGAGAATCAGTGGAAGGTGTATTAGATTGTCCCTGGGGGGAGGGGGGCGCCCTCTCTAATTCTGAGCAGCTGAGCCCAGAGAGCTTCCACATCAGCCCCAGAGCCCAGAGTAAACTACCTGGATAAAGTCAAAAACACTCTTTCTTCTATGTCTCTCCCAACATGCCCAGGCTCAGAGAGGGACCTTTACAACATCTTCCTCTCATCCTGTCCTCCATGGCTCATAAAAAGTCTCTTTTCTCCTGCTCACTCCTCAGACTTCCTCATATACCATCATCTGTCACAGGGATGTTGACAGCTCAGAATAAACCTGCTTTAATTCTCTGGATTAGTTTCCTCTGGGTTTAAGAAAGAAAGGGAGAAAATCTCAGTCTCTCTTAACCCAGAGGCACAAAGAGACAGTGTCAGAGATCTTGGGGAAACTGTCTGGCCTGAAGAGGTCTACCAGTTCAGGTTCACGTTAGTGTCCACATGTTAGACAGATGGCTCTCCTCGTGAATGGTGATTAGTCTTACACTCTGCATTGGCCATGCATTAGAAGAACTGCCACTGACAGCAGAATAGATGTCGTGGTCCGCCCCTGCAGAGGCCTGGGGTCCACACACCTCGGTCAGACACTCCAACCTGGTTCTTCAAAGATGCCACTGGAAGTGTGTGGCCTGTTCTCAGTATCTCCCCAGCCTGACAGATCCAGCCTGTGTAGCCACAGTAAGGCTGCACAAGCTGCCAGAACGTCAAACCTTTTCACTTTGGCCTGAAACGGATTATTAACAGGCTGGCTGAGTTTGTCATTGCCAAGTAACTAGAAACCTGACTTGGCAACAGGAGCCTCTTTGATTAATACCAAACAGGCAGTCAGTGAATCGTTCGATTAAATAGAGCTGATTTGGTGGATAGGTGAAAATCTCTCCAAGATAGGATGGGACAATAAAAGGAGAGCTTGGTGGAGAGAGAGAGGGAAATATGCTTTCAGGATTTTATCGATAGAGCAATTCACCTTTCCTGAATTCAGGCCATAAAAAGCACCCTCAGGAGATCCCTGCAGGCAAAACACGAGGCCCTTCCTAAGGGGGAAAGAGTGAAGTTAATGGTCTGAACTACCACCCTCCAGCATGCTTTATAAGGTCAAATTGTGGCTTCATCAAGCAAGCCTGGGCTGGCTTCCAATCACGCAGCTGAAAGAACGAAATTCTGCTTTTTCAAGACAAAAGAGGAGGATGAAGAAGGGAATATTGTCAGCGGGGAATTTAACTCCTGGCAGGTCACGAAGTGTTAAATCCTCTGCTGGATTCTCTGCCTTGTATTTGTTTGAAGCGTCTTGCTGATGGAGCCATAAGGAGCACAAGGAGAAACAGCAGGCAGTTCCCAGCTGGTGCTGAGGTGGGGCGAGCCTTTCCACCACGAGATGGCAGCACGAGCCTGCATTTGAAGCAAAGGCTGTACCTGAGGGCGGCAACCCACCCCCCGCCAACCGCCACCCCAAGAGGTTTTTATTCCCCTTGAATTTAAACCAATTGCATTACATCTTTTGTCTCCAGAAGGACAGAAATAGGTTTCATTCCTTCCCTCTAAATGATTTTAAGTTTTCTTTTGTTCAAGCTCTGCTCAAAAGAGAGAGCCCTATTTCAAGGGTTGACCTGCTTGAGACTTATATTAAGTGGGCCAAATGATTATACCCCAAAGACAAACATGTTCTCTGAAAGGCACTCTCCGTATTGTCAGGAGCAATGCTAGTGCTGCGTTAACCCGCCGACAGGCCGCCAGGGAGCCGTCATCTTCCCCCAGGGAGGTTTTAGCCTTCTCTCCAAACCCAATTGTTTGTTTATGGAACAAGAATCACCTGCTGTTACCTTCCTCTCAGGACTAGTTAGCATGTTTTAAAAGGCGATGAATTTGCCCTTTGGCTTCAAGATTCTATGACTAGATATTCCATTGCCTTTTCTTTTTTTTTTTTTTCCAAGTAATAGCATCACTTAATGAAGATACATAGCCTCAAATGTGTATTAGCTCTTTATTCAATAAATAAGCAATATTACTGTTTCCATGGTCTCCCTCCATACTGATTCCCTGTTGCTTGTAACAGCAGCCCCCAAAACACAGAAGAAGCCTCAGACATAGCTCGCTCTAACTTCCAGAGCTTTCTGTGTGCAGTTACACTCTGCTGAAAGCACTCCTGCCCCCTCTTCACTTGGCTACTGTCACTACCTCCTCTAGCTCTCAATCCAAGTGTCACTTCCTTTGCTAGGTATGTCAGTTGTCAAGGCCAAGTCCAGATGAGATGCCCTTCGTGTGACTCTTGTAACAGCCTAAACTTTCATCATTTCAGTCCTTCTAACATTATGGAATAACCTTAGGTTGATGAACAACCTTAGGTTGATGAAGCAGTGGTCTATCTCCCTTCCCCCATCGAAGAATGTAAGCTCCTCAACAGAGGCATTTCCACCTGGCTTAGCTTGCCCGACAGCCCATAGCATGAAGGTGCTTAATCAGTAGCTGCTGAATTAAAGAAAAAAAAAAACTGTAGAATTAAAATCATACTAAAATTTGTGAACTTACTTTTATAATTTGAAGAAATATTTTACTTTGGTAACCTATCTGCAGCCCTTGTGCTTATTCTCTTACCTCCTAATGTTTTTTATTCTTTTGTGTAATTTTCAGTGCACACGCAATGTGATGCAAAGCCTAATTTGCCTCTAATTACCAGCTCTAGAAGAATCTGCTGTGACCTTTAGCCTGCTGCAGTGAATTAAGATCACTTGTGTTCTGCTGCTTGTTTTGAAAGATCCAGTCTCCTTTCCCCTTGAAGTCTGCCTAGCCATGGCGTCAGCTAACCTTGCTGATTTGAAACTTCAGGCAGAGTTGTCAGGTTATTTGAAAAGCAGTAGACTTTTAAAATTCATAATAATAAGGGGCCAGCTCCCAATTTTGAGTTTAAGAAGTCTCAGCATATGTATTTGTTCACTCTGTTTTGCCAGCATGGAGGGATCTACCATTTGCCTTCCTGAAATGACTAGCTTGAAGAACTGCAAGGCGTGATTGTAGCTACATGAAGCTCGAAGCTTTGGGCTCCAGGCCCTGCAGGTCGCCACGTGGTGGATTACCTCGACCTGGATCCTGAGGATGTGGAAGCTATGCTGGAAACTCACCAAGGGCTTTGGTGCATCTGAAAGGATACATGGGAGACAAGGAGGTGAGTGGGGCTGTGAGAATGAAGGATACAGATACTGTCTACAAGGTTCAGCTTGGCAGAGAGCGTGCTGGTGTGGAATGGAGGAGTCTTGGTTGTGTTTGTAGCTTCAATTCATGGTGTTTGTGAGCTTCACGCTTCAGCTGCCTGGTGAGTGACTGATGAACTAAAGGCTGGTTTTTTTTGTTGTTGTTCGTTGTTTTCTTATTGGAACTTCAAGCTACTTGCTGGTCCGAGTAGTGAATACCCCCTTGTCTGGAAGAATGCAGCATGGTGCTACCCACGGTCTTCTATTGGGTTTGAGTTGCCTCGCAATTTCAAAAGTAGTGGGGTTGTCATGGCACCCCCAGGAATAGGAGACCAGTCTCCTTGTTTTTTTGGATGCAAATTCATCTTGAGAGAGCATGGAGCCAGGAAGAAAGAGATCATTTTGCTAGTTCTTGTGTATTACAAGGTGTTGTGGTTTTCAGTTTAAAAATATGGAGAATTCTGAGGCATTTGAGAATCAGTGTGGTGTGATGGAAACGGTTGAACTATGAGACAGAGGCCTAGGTGTGAATATTTCTCTGCTAACTTTGTGAGTCCTTGGGCAAAGCATTTACGGTTTCAGTTTCCTTATCAATAGAACAGATAATTATGTCTAGTTTAGAAGATAATAGTAGGATTTTTTAAATGATGTATATCGATGCTGCAAATGGATGAACCTTGGAAATACTATATTCAGTTCAAGAAATCAGTCAACGAAAAGGTCACGTTTTGCTTGCTTTTGCTGACATGGTGTGTCCAGAGCCAGCAAATCACAGAGACAGAAAGTAAATAGAGGTTGCCAGGGGCTGAGATGTTGGAAAGAGTGGAAAGTGACTGCTAAAGGGTATGAGGTTTCTTTTTAAGGTAATGAAAATGTTCTAAAACTAGATAGTGTGGAAAGTTGTACAGTTCTGTGAATATACTAAAAATCACTGAATGGTACACTTTTAAAAGGTGAAAACTATGGTATGTGAATTATATTTTAATGCAACTGTTGTTTCAAAAACTCTCTGCCACATTAGGAAAAAAACAACGTAAGTCAAGTATTTTGTATGTGGCACATAGTAGGTGTTCATAAATGTCTGATTCCTTTTTTTCATATTTTTCTTATTTTTCTATTAAGGGATAATAGATTGCCTTCTAGTAGTTTCAGGTGTGCAACATAACAATTCAATGTTTATATTATGAACTGATCACCACAGGTCTAGTTAATATCCATCATCTTATAGTTACAATTTTTTTTTCTTGTGATAATTCGAGAACTACTCTTTCAGCAAGTTTCAGATATGCAGTATAGTATTATTAGCCATGCTGTGCATTACCTCCCCATGACTTACTTATTTTATAAGTGTGTACCTATAAAAGTGTGCCTCTTTTGACCCCCTTCCCCCATTTCACCCACCCTTGCCCCTGACAACCACCAATCTGTTCTTTGTATTTATGAACTTGTTTCCTTTGTTTTCAGTTTAATGGGTTTTGGTCTGTTTGTCTGTGTGTTTGGATTCCACATATAAGTGAGATAATACAGTATTTGTCAACTCTGCCTTATTTCACTTAGCATAATGCCCCCAAGGTCCATTCATGTTTTCAAAAATGGCAAGATTTCACCTTTTTATGGCTGAATAACATTTCATTGTCTAGGCAGATAGATTAAATAGTTTGATAGCACATTATCTTTATCCATTCATTGGACATTTATGTTTCCATATCTTGGCTATTATAAATAGTGCTGCAGTGAACATAATAACACACATGTGCTCTCAAATTAGTGTTTTGTTTTCTTCAGGTAAATCTTAGAAGTGGAATTGATGGATCATACAGTAGTTTTGTTTTTCATTTATTTTTAGGAACCTATGTACTGTTTTCCGTAGCGGCTGACCGATTTACATTCCCATTAATGGTATATGAGAATTCCCTTTTCTCCATCTCCTCACCAACACTTGTTGTTTTTTGTCTTTTTGATAATAGCTGTTCTAACAGATGTGAGATCTTGTCTCATGGTTTTGATGTGCATTTCCTGGATAACTAGTGATGTTGAGCATCTTTTCATGTGTCTGTTGAGTATCTATATGTCTTCTTTAGAAATATGTCTACTTGGCTCTTTTTAAATCAAATTGTTTTTTTTTTTTATTGAGTTGTGTGAGTGCTTATATCTTTTCAATGTATCAGACATATGATTTGCAAAATTTTCTCCCATTTAGTAGGCTATCTTTTCATTTTGCTGATGGCTTTCTTTTTTGTGCAGAAGCTTTTTAATATAGTCCCACTTGTTTATTTTTGGTTTCAGCTTCAAAAAATCACCACCAAGACCTATATCAAGAACCTATGTTTTCTTCTAGGGATTTTATGGTTTCAGGTCTTATGTTCTTGTGTTTAATCCATTTTGAGTTAATATATGTGTGTGGCCTAAGATAGTAATCCAGTTTCATTCTTTTCTTGTGGCTGTTCAGTTTTCCCAACATCGTTTATTGAAAAGACTGTCCTTTCTCCATTGTGTATCCTTGGCTCCTTTATCATGAATTAATTGCCCATATATGTGTGTCTTATTTCTAGGCTCTCTATTCTGTCCCATTTATCTATGTTTCTGTTTTATGCCAATGTTATCCTGTTTTTATTACCATGGCTTTGGAATATAGCTTGAAATCAGAAGGCATAACGCCTCCAGCTTTGTTCTTCTTTCTCAAGATAGCTTTGGCTATTTGGGTCTTTTTTGATGATTCCATACACATTTTAGGATTGTTTGTTCTATTTCTGTGAAAAACGCCATTGGGATTTTTGACAGGAATTGCATTGAACTAGTAGATTGCTTTGGATAGTTTGACGTTTTAATCATATTAATTCTTCTAATATGAGCACAGAATATCTTTCCATTTACTTACATTTTCTTCAGTTTCTTACATTAATGTCTTTTACACATTAGTATATGGGTCTTTTACCTCCTAGGTTAAATTCATTCCTAGATATTTTATTCTTTGTGATATAACTGTAGATTACACTCAATCAAAGGAAGATGTTTTAGTTTCTCTTTCTAATAATTCATTATTACTGTATAGAAATGCAAACAATTAATATATGGATTTTTTTATTCTGCAACTTTACTGAATTCATGTATTAGTTTTAATGGTTTTTTGATGGATTTTCAGGGTATTCTGTAAGATCTTGTCATATGTGAATAATGACATTTTTACTTTTTCTTTCTAATTTTGAGTCCTTTTGTTTCTTTTTATTGCCTAATTGTTCTGGCTTGAACTTCCAATACCAAAGTGGCAACAATAAAGGGGCAAGAGTGAGCATCATTATCTTGTTCCTAAGAAGAAAAACTTTCAGGTTTTTTACTGTTGAGTATGATGTTAGCTGTGCAACTGCGATATATGACTTTTATTATGTTGAGGTATATTCCCACTATGCCCACTTTTTTGCATGTTTTTATCATAAGTGGTTGGTGAAGAACTTACTTTTTCAAAAAACCTAACTATGGATCCATTCTGTTATTTTCAACAGCTCTCACTTGACTTTTAATATATTGTTTTAACTGAGTGGAGGGGTTATAATTAGAAAACAGAGAATTGCGAAAATCTCTGAGTAACTCATGGGAATGCATCACAATATCATCTGCATTATATTTTTCTACAGGGTAAAAAATGTCTGAATAACATAGCTCACAGGATCAAGTAAATTCCCTGCTCAGCAGTTGATGAATTCTAAAATCTGGCCCTATCTTTACCTCCACCATCATTGCCCACTTGGTACTTTTTCTATCAGATAACTCTCGTTTTTCCAGACATACGCCAGTCTCCTCTCACCTTTGTGACATGTTCTGACCACTCCAATTTGAATGACTTCCTGCTGTCTCTCTATTCATGCAGTTCCCACTTAGCCTCACAAATGTGCTTAGGTCCTGTCTCTGCCAAGAAGCTTCTCCTCAGTATTGAAGCCCGCAGTGATCCCTCATCTCTGAAAGCCTACACCTGAGGGTCTGTATCCAGAGACTGTGACTTCTGAAATCAAAATCTCAGCTAGATTAAAATGGATTACGCTTGCATCCCAGAAAAGCCTCCATGCTAACTGGAAGTATAAACTGTTCATTCTGCAATTATTTCCTGCCATAAGCATACTCTCCCCAACCAAAACAGTAAGCTACACATAGAAACCTTTGTGTTATATGTTTTTGATATCCAGGAAGCTCGTTATTTGAGTCTCGGCATCAAGTAAGCACTCCATATGTTGATTTGTATGGAGCAAGCCACTCTATTCAATCTGTACATTGACTGATTCATACAAAAAAAAAAAAATCTATCATTGTTTAGCCTATTCCAAATCTTGGCCGTCTTATCGCAAGAACAGAGTTGGACCTAAGAATCTGAGAGGTCCCAAGCCTCTTCCTGGTCCCAGGAGGAGTTTGGGCTGTAACAGGAGTTCAGTGTCTCCCAGAGGGCAACACTCAAAGCATCTTAAAAGCAAGGGATGGAACAGCAGTGGATTGCATGGAGACAGACCAGAGGACACCTGAGATGCCTTTCCCCATCACTGCCCCAGCTCACAGATACAGATGTGTGAGAGTCTGCAGCATCCCTTCTGATTTAGGCAGTGACCCTGCCTGTTAGTGGATGGTCACTCCATTCTACTCCATTTTCTGAACACTCAATCAAAGGAAGAGTAAAGTATTCTGGCCATATTTCTAGAGAGCTCACAAATTAAAAACCTTAAGGTTTTCTGTAGTTCCCAAAGCAAAACCAGAAAAGCTGAAAGATGACTGGTATGATTAATACATTTATCAGCACTAGGACATTGTTATTTTATTGCTGGTATCAGAGTGACATCATTTTTCATAAAGACACCATAATTGTCTTTGAATATCATAAAAGGTGAAATTCATTCTCATGGTATTTTAAGAGAACATTGCAAAGGCTTCCATCAAAGGAACTAAATGATTTAGATGATAAAATATACTGGCTTTAAATTTCTGTCTGTAAACCAGGAGTGAAACCACAGAGAATTAGGCTTGAGATGAAGATTGTAATAACCTGGAATTAGTTGGGGCATCCCTCTAATCTCATTTTTTCGTGGACTACAACTATTCATTGGGAAATCTGTTTTCTTTCACTGGCCAATATTTCAGCTGTCTGCTTTCCAAATGAAAATACTAGAAGGGGGAAGAGATGAAGATACTAACTTAAATATGTCTTATTGGAGATGGCAGAAGCAACTCACTTCTCACTAAAGCACACAAAACTCAAGATATAAAGCAGCTTATATACATAAGACCTCTGCTCATAATATTTATCCTCTTGTCTGCTAAGTGATCAGAAATTCTTAAGGACAAATCCTAGAACCATCACATACAAATTCATTTTTAACAGGCTGAGATGATGAAAGCTGGACAAATATTTAGGAATTCCTTGCTATTATGTTATATGTTAAACTTCCTTCCTTTTCCACCCCCACCTCAATATGAACCCACTGGAAATTCCTTCTGCTGCCAAGAGCCTTAGAAAACCTTTACATTATTAATTTTTCCATAGATTTATCGTGTTTTGGAAGCCTCACAAGAAGCTGAGTGCAGAGTTTGAGGGCAATAAAACAGTCAGAACAAATAGCAAACCTTTCAGTTTGGCACTGCAGAATGGAGCATGCATCTGTGCATTCCTCTCCATGCGGCTAGAAGGCTAGAAATGTCTCAAATTTGGCCCTTGGTTTATGTTACTCTGGCAAATGGTCTTTCAGTTATTCTATGGGGAGAAGCCCTTTAGAAGAAAGGCAACATTCGAGGGGAAGGATGGGGGAAGGGACAGTTAGGGAGTATGGGATCAACATGTACACACTGCTACATTTAAAATGGATAACCAACAAGGACCTGCTGTATAGCTCAGAGAACTCTGCTCAATGTTATGTGGTAGCCTGGATAGGAGGAGAGTTTAGGGGAGAATGGATACCTGTATATGTGTGGCTGAGTCCCTTCACTGCTCCCCTGAAACTAGCACAACATTGTTAACCAACTATATGCCAATATAAAACAGCTTTTGAAAAGATTTAAAGAAAATAAAGGCAACATTACAGGCCAGTGATTCTCAATTTCCAAGTGCATAGATATCTTGCTAAATGCATATTCTGATTCATTAGGTCTATGTGTAAAGCCTAAGACTCTGCATTCCTAGCAAACTCCCAGATGATGCTCATGGTTCAGGTTCATGGACTACACTGCCCTGGTGGCTCAGTGGTAAAGAACCCACCTGCCAATGTAAGAGACATGGGTTCAATCCCTGTGTTGGGAAGATTCCCTGGAGAAGGAAATGGCAACCCACTCCAGTATTCTTGCCTGAAAAATATGGACAGAGGAGCCTGGTGGGCTACAGTCCATGGGGTCGCAAAAAGGAGTCGGATACAATTTAGTGACTAAACAACTTGCCCTATACCAGGCTTGGTTTCCAGCAATTTAATCAATGCTTATATTTGACTTAAAATAAATTTGAAATTAGTCCAACTCAAAATGTTTGTGAAATAAAATCCATTTGATTTCCATTTGAGGCCAGTATTTACTGAGGAATAAAATAGGTTATCAACAAACCGAGGGAATGAGGTGGGTGTAAAACAAAGAATTCCTTGGTCTTTTACTTAAGCATTTTTCATTCTCACTTTGCAACTGTATATTTTGCTTCCTTGTTAAAAGTAGCTAGTGCCAATTTTATCTTGCCTTTTTATTAACAAGCTTATCTTCACCAAGTACAAATCAGTCCCAGAAATGTCACTGCAGCTCATGTGCATCAGGCACAAGGATTAGATAGGGGAAAGCTTGGCATGGCCTGTTTTCTTTTGCTCACCCGAAAGGAATCTCATGCTCAGTTCCAAGTCAGATGTCATTTGGGGTGATATTATATAGAAATTCTAGTAATTAAACTCACTAAACTATGACCAGCTGGTATTAACCCTCTTGTTAGGTCACAAATTGCTTCCTTCTCTTTTGTGTGAAAATATATCTAAGAGCTCCTCTGTGTTCTGAATTAGTTATAAGTTCTCAGAAGAATGTCCTCCAAAGGCATGAGTTTGACATACCATAGTGATCAGAAAGGGATTTGTGTGGGTGTGTCTGCTGTCTGTGGGTTAATGCACAAACCGGGCTAAATGTGTTAAGACAAAACTTGTAAAGCTTGAATTTCAGATGTTGGTGCAGAAATGTTAGCATCAGAACCTAAAGAGAGCATCTTTCTTGGGGGATGGGGTGGGGGGGTGGTGCATAAGAAAGTAAGTTACCAAAAGATATGGTAAAGGCCAGAAAAGGTCAGAACAAATCCAAAATCCATTAAAAACTGGCATTGGAGACCATTTTGCCTTGTATCCCAGACAACACTTAAAAAATGAGGGTATTTACTAAGCACGGTGTCATATGCGTACTAGTCATAGAAGGTAATGACACCCCACTCCAGTACTCTTGCCTGGAAAATCCCATGGTTGGAGGAGCCTGGTAGGCTGCAGTCCATGGGGTCGTGAAGAGTCGGACATGACTGAGCGACTTCACTTCACTTTTCACTTTCGTGCATTGGAGAAGGAAATGGCAACCCACTCCAGTGTTCTTGCCTGGAGAATCCCAGGGACAGGGGAGCCTGATGGGCTGCCGTCTATGGGGTCGCACAGAGTCGGACACAACTGAAGCGACTTAGCAGTAGCCGCAGCAGTAGCATTCAACTGTAGTAGCACCAAAAGCAGAGTAGACTGATGTGCTCATTCAGCTAATACGTACGGATGGCTGCCTTCCACTAGGCATATAGCCACTGCCATTAGGGGACCTCTGGATAAGGGCATTGTTTAAGGCCTCAACAATGTCTTTTCCTGATCTCAGCAACTGGAGCTCAAGGAAGGTGTGAGTTCAGGACAGCTGTGTCACATGTCTGTATAAGGTTTGGAGCATACGTTACTGTGGCCATACATGTCTGGATTCAAGAGTGAAGTATGACTTGAATGAACTCTATAAAATGTGCACAGTAGAAGTAAAGAAGTAGCAAAACTGATAAATATTTGCCCATTGGGATAGTTTTATCTATTAAAAAAAGACAAAAATAAAAATGCATATGACAAAACATATATGTAACAATATAAATAATATAATGTGTGTGTGTAGTGTGCCTAGTCGTGTTCAACTCTTTGCAACCACGTGGACTGTAGCCCACCAGGCTCCTCTGTCGATGGGATTTTCCAGGCAAGAATACTGGAGTGGGTTGCCATTTCTTTTTCCAGGGGATCTTCCCAACCCAAGGATTGAACTCGTGTCTCCTGAATCTCCTGAATTGGCAGGCAGATGCTTTACCAGTGTGCCGCCTGGGAAGCCCATAAATAACATTATATATATATATATATATATAATAATATATAAAACATAAATTATGTATAGATATAACTAAGTACTGTGCTGTTGACAAGAAAACAAGTGTGCTCTCAGAAAGATTAAGCAAGTAAAATGATGGCAGGAAATATATCTTTCTCACTCTTCTAGCCTCAACATCCAGCACAGGGGCTGGTATATAACAGGTGCACAAGATTGTCTGAATAATTAACATATAGATCTTCATTTATTCATGAGTTAGGTCAGAGGTGAGATGCTCCATGCGTATTTATGGACTCACTCCCCCAATTCCTCCCCCACCCCCACTTGGGGGCTTCTAGCTTATCCGTCTACTATTTTAGCAGCCACTGCCTTCCATTCATCAGTGGCAACTTCAAATACTCTACAACCACACTGGAAGTTCCTGAAAACCAAGAATGATTTCTGATGCTTTCTCAGTGATCCCTTTAAACCACAAGAGCCAAATGCTGGTGGAATGGTTGCAGTGACCGAATTATCTGCTGTCTTTTAGTTTAAGATCATTTGATTCACTATACAAGGCAACTGGGGCTTCCCTGGTGGCTCAGCAGTAAATAATCTGCCTGCAATGCAGGAGACTTGGGAGACACAGGTTAGATCTTGGGTCAGGAAGATCCCTTGGAGGAGGAAATGGCAACCCACCCCAGTATTCTTACCTAGAAAATCTCATGGACAGAGGAGGCTGGAGGGCTATAGACAATGGGGTCACAAAGAAGTAGACACAACTGAGCTACTGAACACACACACACACCGGAAAATTGTGTTGAAAAATATGGACAATGCAGAAAGAAAATAATTCTAGACAAAGTACCTTAAGATTGGCAAGGGTGTTGACCACCATTCTCAAACGTGATTGATAGAATAGCTTCGTCTCTTTGGTGTGCAGTCTTACTATACCTGTTACAAATTTAATACTTTTTTTTTTAATATTCCCACTTCTAGGAATTTTTTCAACAGTTATGCCCAGCATTGCTTATGGTAGCAAAAATCCGGAAAGTAAACTAAACTGCATTAGTGTAACAATGATTGAATAATTTCCAGTATGTTCATCTAGTAAAAGATGAAGCAATCAAGAAAAGGAAGGAAACAAGCTCCAAGACACATTGTTAAACCGAAATCAGAGTGCAGAGCAGTAGACATCCTTGGTGGTTCCAAAGGAATATATGCAGTACATAACTAATTATAAGTGCACAGAATCTGTTTTAAAAGATGCACAATAAACTGGAAAGAATAATTGCCTCTTGTAAGGGAAACTTGGAGTGAAAAAGAGAGCCTTAAATTACCGTGTGGACTTTTTGTATTGTTTATATAGTTTTTTTTTTTTTAACCATTTATCTACATTGATCTTTAAGATCAATTTTATAAAACTACTGCTTAGGAAAATAGAACAGCTTGAGGATATTTCAATACCACGGTAGGTGCCAAATTGGGCTACAAACACTCCGGCAGCACTTCAATTACCATTTCCTAGCATTCTGCCTCAGGATGGCAGTCTAGTTCTTCCATTTCTTTCTTTCTCCAGCAAAAATTTAATTTGGTTTCCTCTGAGTGGTCCCTGGCTTCACCTGCAACTTCGGAGTCCACAGTGAATTGAATTATTAAGGAGCTCCTTTCCCAGAAAGACAACTTTGGGTTTATTATATTTAACTCACCCCATCTTTTCCTCATCTAACTTTTCTTTCTCTTTTAAATTCTCACAACACAATCTGGCTTCCCCCACCACGGCACGTACAGTGGAGTTTTCCCCTTAATGGCTTGATGGGTGGTCAGCTTCTAGAATTTTGCCTTAGCTGAGGAATACTGTTTAGATGCCCATCTTAGATGTATGTGCCTTATTTTCTTACTATTCTAAGGGGTGTTTTTATCTTATTCCCTTCTAACCCCAACTTCTCTGGTTCTACATATTCTTCTTTACCCACAATGGTATTTTTTTTCTCAATAAAATATTTTCTTCCAACAACTGTGGGAAGATCCATAGAGTTGGGCTTCCCAGGTGGCGCTTGTGATAAAGAACCTGCCTGCCAATGCAGGAGACACAAGAGACCCAGGTTTGTTCCTGGATTGGGAAGATCCCCTGGAGGAGGGTACACCAACCCACTCCAGTATTCTTGCCAGGAGAATCCCGTGGACAGAGGAGCCTGGTGGGATGCAGTCCATGTGGTCACGACGAGTCAGACACAACTGAAGAGATATAGCACACACACATCCATAGGGCCAATGCGGCTTCTCTAGGTTAAGTTGGGGGTGGGGGTCGACGATGCTGACCCACATGCATGCCTTTTCTGCCTGCTGCTCTCTTACCCCTGACTCTCGGCTCTCCTCACCCTGACCCTAGATACAATTTTGAAATGTCACCCAGGGTGCCTGAGGGTGCACAGTCGAGTTTGAAAACCTCTGTCTAGAATAAGGAAAGGCAGCTGTAAGGGAAACTTAAGTCACTATTGTCACTGTTGTCAGAAAGAAGGCAGAGTTACTCTGGTGAGATAGGAGACAGTGTAGCTCCAGGACCCGGGTCTTCTGGCCTGAGCTACAGAGAATGCCTCCAAGCATTTTGTGCACCAGCGTTCTAGCACAAACACAACACAAACCTTTAAAGGGCAGCTGAACAGATTTCTGCTTTCCAAAAAATCTGTATTTTTTTTTAAGAGAAAAGAAAAGTATTTTAATTTTTTATGACTCCAAGATAAGATGTTATAAAAAAAAATAGACCTTTAAAGCCTGTTTTTCTGGTTTTAAAAACACATTTGAAAAAATATGATGTACTAGAAAACTCTGGTGGTGGTTTTTTTTCTAGAAGGCTGTTACCTTCAACCAGCTCTCCCTCTCTAATCCCAGGCAGGGTTCTCTCCCTTCAGCGGACAGCCAGTTTCTGAGGCAAAAAGATTCAGCAGAGAGCTCCAGAGCCTTAGGAGCTTCCCAGGTGGCACTAGTGGTAAAGAACCCACCTGCCAATGTGAGTGGATGCAAGAGAGGCGGGTTCGATCCCTGGGTCAGGAAGATCCCCTGGAGGAGGTCATGGCAACCCACTCCAGTATTCTTGCCTGGAGAATCCCAAGAACAGAGGATCCTGGCTGGCTACGGTCCATGGGGTCCAAAAGAGTAGGACACAACTAAAGAGACTTAGCACACACCTATGCCAGGGCTTGGGCTCAGATCCCAGCCTGGCCATGAGTGTGGGCATGCTGCTCGGCCACAATGAGCCTTACAAAACAAAGTTAGTGTTTGTAAGTAGTGTGATGTCGTAGTTAACAGCATGGAGTCCAAAGCCAGATGGTCGCAAATTCCAGCTCTAGCACCTTCTAGATACATTATGTTTACCACGCCATGTAGAGTAGGGGAATACTAGTACCTACCTCACAGAATTGTTACACAGATTCAATGAGTTATTTTCGCAAAGCACTTAAGAAGTGCCTTAGAAGTACCTGTTAAATATCAATGCATAGTAACATTATATTATAATGTTTAAGTTATACTAGAAGCAGAAGAAGAATTAATAAGTGCAGTGGATGAGGACTGGGTTTGAGATGTATTAGAAGTGGAAAGTAAAGGCTTCCCTGGTAGCTCAGCTGGTAAAGGATCCTCCTGCAGTCCAGGAGACCCCAGTTCAATTCCTGGGTAGGGAAGTTCCCCTGGAGAAGTGATAGGCTGCCCACTCCTGTATTCGTGGGCTTCTCTGGTGGCTCAGACAGTAAAGAATCAGCCCACAATGTGAGAGACCTGGGTTTGATCCCTGGGTTGGAAAGAAGATTCCCTAGAGGAGGGCATGGCAACACACTCCAGTATTCTTGCCTGGAGAATCTCCATGGACAGAGGGCTACAGTCCATAGGGTCGCAAAGAGTTGGACACAACTGAGCGACTAAGAGCAACACAGAAGTGGATGCTATTCCTCATAAGTCCTTCTATCTGCTATGATGTAATTTTTTTAGTTATCATTCATGTACCTTCATTTGATATTTTTAAACACTTACAACACAGTATTAGATTTGAAATAATGGTCAAGTTACTTAATCTCAGTGAATTTGTTTCTTCTCATAAAATTAGAATAATAACCCCATTCATTGTTTCTTCTCTTCCTTTCTCTTTATTTTGAGAAGGAAACAATGTTGTTGTTTTTTTAAATAAATAGGATAACTAGCTATGTGACCTTGAAAAGACCATCTTTCTCACCATATTTCCATCAGGATTGTACTAGATCTGGGAAGTTCTTTTCAGCTGTGACGCCAAGGCATGATATTTTGTTACCTTTTTTAGCTTCAAAAAATACAAATGTATTATTTTACTGTGCTGGAGATTAGCTGTCCAACACTGGTCTCACTGGGCTAACATCAAGGTGGTGGCAGAGGTGTGCTCCTTCTTGGAGCTCTAGGGGAGAATTTGTTACTTGCTTTCTCCAGCTTCTAGAGGCTACCTCCTTCCTTGCTTTTATCTTACTACCTCTTCAAAACCAGTATTAGCTGGTCAAGTCCTCACAGCATAACCCTCTGACCACCTTTTCTACTGTTTTTTGTTTTTTTTCTCTTTAATCCCCTTTTATTTCTTTCAATTCAGGTCATATTCATATAATGTAAAATTAACCATTTTTAATTTAAGTGTAGTTGATTTACAATGTTTCGGGGGTACAGCAAAGTAATTTAATATATATATTCTTTTTCAGGTCCTTTTCCATTATAGTTATTAAAAGATACTGAATATAGTTCACTGTGCTATACAATAGGTCCTTGTTGTTTAGCTATTTTATATATAGTAGTATGTATCTGTTAATCCTGAATTCCTAATTATCCTTGCCCCGCCCAGGGTTTTTTTTATTTTATTGAAGTATAGTTGATTTACAATGCCATATTAACTTCTTGTATACAGCAGAGTGACTCAGTTATATTTTTTCTTATTCTTTTCCATTATAATTTGTCACAGGAAATTGAACATAGTTCTCTGTACTATATACAGTAGGACCTTGTTGTTTATCCAGCCTGTGTATAATAGTTTCTCTCCTAACCCCAAACTTCCAATTTTCCCTCCCCTACCTGCCCCCTTGACAACCACTAAAGTTAACCATTTTAAAGTGAACAATTCAGTGCATTTTTGTGCGTTCACAATGTTGTACAATCATCACTTCTGTCTAATTCCAAAACATTTTATCTCTAAAGGAAATTCCATGCTTATTGAGCAGTTGCTCCCCATTTTCTGCCCTCTCTACCCTCTGCAACCATCAATCTGGTTTCTATTTCAGAGGATTTACCAATTCTGATACTTCATATAAATGGAATCATATAATATTTGACCTTTTGTTTCTGGCTTTCACTTAATATTTTTGAGCTTCATCCTATATTACCATATACAAGCACTAATTCCTTTTCATGGTTGAATAATATTTCTGAGTGAATATACCACAATTTGTTTATCCATCCTTCCATTGATGGACATTTGGGCTATTTTCACCTTTTAGCTATTGTGAATAATGCTGTTATGAATATACTTATACATGTTTTTGAGTACCTGTTTTCAGTTCTTTTGGATAGCTACCAAGGAGTAGAATTGTTGGGTCACGTAGTAATTCTGTGTTTAATTTTTTAAAGAACCACCTATTTTGCACAACCGTTGGGCCAAGTTACCCTTAATTTTAATACATCTCCAGGGAGCTACACTCCCTCTCTCTAATGTGACCCTCTTTTGCTAATACCTCCTGTGATTGCAGGGGTTCCTCTGACATTTACTAAAGTAGGAAACCCTCTTAATGAATGTTCTACACGTGGAAAGCTGCCAGAAACTCCTAGGAGACTGGAGGGCCCTTCTAAGGGGCTGTTGACCTTTGGACACTTTGATGAAACTTCCCTGTGCTGTCACAGACACATACTCAAAATACAGTAGATACTTTGTGAGAAGCGGCGTAAGGTCAAATGAGTTAGCTGGCTTTTAGAAGTTGAGAAGGAAAACAACTACAATTTCACAGTCTTCATAAAATATTTATTTATATCAAACCTTTTATTTGCTTGGCAAAAGCATATTAACTGCCTGCCATGGTGCTTAGCACTGATTAAATAACATGATCTGTGTTGTCAGAGAATTCATGAGCTAGCAAAGAAAAACAGATGGTAAACAAATAATCGTGTTAGAATCTGACAAATGCTAAGAACAAGACTGGACAGAGTGTTGTGGGGGTACAGTAGATGGAGGAGTTTATCATACCTAAGAAGCTGAAGAGCTGACTCACTGGAAAAGACCCTGATGCTGGGAAAGATTGAGGGCAGGAGGAGAAGGGGATGACAGAGGATGAGATGGTTGGATGGCTTCACCGACTCAGTGGGCATGAGTTTGAGCAAACTCATGGAGATAGAGAAGGACAAAAAAGCCTGGTGTGCTGCAGTCCATGGGGTCTCAAAGAGTCAGACATGACTTAGTGACTGAACAACAACAACAAAGCTGAAAAAAGGCTTGACAGGAAAAGATTGTCAGCTAGATCATAAAGCATGGTAGGAATGTGGTCCTCAGAGAGAGATGCTATGATTGAAGGCTTGGGAGTACCCAACCGCAGGACACAGTTAAGTGAATCTTTAAATAATTCAAGAATATCTAGGAATAATAGGGTTATGAATGTGGGGATGAGAGGGTAAAATTGGCAAGTAAAAATTTTATCTTATTAGCAGCCAGAAATGAACTGACCCTACCAGCCTGAGACTGACCCCTTGGAGAGCAGCCCCCTCCTGACATTCAGAGTCCTCCAGGGTATCACTCACCCACACTGGCTAAGCATTGCCATCAGGCATATGTAGCAATGTATGACTTACTTCTAGGGGTGCCATTTAAAAGAATTCAAGACCTCAGAATGGCATTTCTCTAAATTTCTAAATGCATTTGTCAAAATCCTAGAAAGCTCTGCTGTATACATAGAAGCCTTGCAATAAAACAGCCTTGAGTGACTGCTTTTATCCCTCTAAGCATCAGTTTTATTATAAAATGGGCCTTATGAAAATACCTGCCTTGTAAAGTTGTAAGAGGATTGAATGACAAAAATGAATTAATTAGTTCTAATGTGATGACTCTGGTAAAGAACCTGCCTGCCAATGCAGGAGATACAAGAGATGCAGTTTGCATCCCTGGGTTAGGAAGATCCCCTGAGGAGGGCACGGCAACCCATTCCAGTCTTCTTGCTTGGAAGATTCCGTGGACAGAGGAGCCTGGCGGGTTATTGTCCATGCGGTCACAAAGAGTCGGGATAACTGAGCACGTGCACGCACACAATCACATAGTAAGCATTTATAAGTGTGACTTAATATGAATATTATTCTTAATGACAAGCTCTAGGAATTCAAACTGATTTGATATCTCGGGAAAACTATACACTTCACCTCTCTTTTAGGAAACATTTGGATCAAGGGGTCAGTTCTAGTGACAAAATCTTTATCACCAATATCCTGAAAAGATCTAGACTTTTTGTTGGTTGGCTTGGAAAGGAAAAAAAAAAAAAAATCTGTTATTTCTGGTTCTTTGTAGCACCCTAAACAGATTGCTTCTCTTGGGAATTTCCCAAGACCTGGTCTCAATAGAGACAGCACTTATCTCTGTGATGACAGTCCTCTCTACTTCTTGAAAATGTCCCTGGAAAAAAAGGTCAAGAGTGACTAAGGGAGAGAACTCAAGGTTTGAATAACAATAGTCTTCTGTCAGCTAACAGAATTTCACATATATTTCATGAGTGCTTGCTATTCAAATCCATGCAACTTGGAGAAGTTTTCCATTCCAGGCTACCTAAAGAACTCAGCAAAAGCTAAACCTACCTTGACAAAGCTCTATCCCAAGGTGAAATTACATTTAGAAATATGGAGATTATTCCGACACAGCTTAAAGACTTTTCTCCATAATCTGTCACATTTAACAACTGTGACCAGGCAGATGTTTACACTTTTCAGCATGACAAAGTAGAAGAGAGACCAAGGAGATCAAGTTCAGACATCAAGCATACCTTGGCTTCACTCAAAAAAGAACTGGTAAGAGCATTAGAAATGTTATTAAATTTACATAAAGGGAAATATGTAAGGCAACATAAGCAGATAAGGGGAGCCATACCTGGGAATTAGGAAACATGCCTAGTCAACAATTAGGAACAAGTTTGAGAGAGCAGAAAACATTGTATTTTTACATGCAGAGCATCTTTTTCTAAGGAAAGGTTTTTTGGGGTTTTCTTGTCTGTTTGTTTGGTCTTCGTTTTGTTTTTAACAAAAGCAAGAAATGCCTACCATAATGGCAATGTATAACTGACTGATGTGCTTAAAATTCGACAATTTATATAGTAATTATATGATGGCACTTGTGGTAAAGAATCTGCCTGCCAAAGAAGAAGATATAAGAGATGCAGGTTCGATCCCTGAGTCAGGATGATGCCCTGGAGGAGGGCATGGCAACCCACGCCAGTTTTCTTGCCTGGAGAACTCCATAGAGGAGTCTGGTGGGCTACACTCCTTAGGGTCGCAAAGAGTCAGACGGCACGCACATAAAGTGGGCCGTATAATTCACATCTTCTGATAAACCAGTGAGTGACCCAGGATCACTTCTTCATGTGCTCTACTGCTGTTTCTAGGCTATTCTTAGATCTGTAATCTGTCGGGAACTTCCTGTGCTCTGAAAATGTCTAAGAAATCTGCTCTTATTATTCGCTGCATTTTCATCAAACTTAAAAAATGAGGCATAATGAACTTCAGTTTAAAAATCAAACAAATGCTGCAACCTTCTGGAACTTCCCTACCTTAAATCTTGCCATTATATTTGTAAAATCATCCCCATCGTCCTGTTTAAGAATTGATTTCCTGATGACTGCTCAAAGAGTGATTTTTTTTCCTTTAATGTCAAATACTCTGACATTGGACTGAGTCATTTTGAATCTGTTCAGTCTTAGAAGACTTCAAAGAAACAAAAATTTTGTACTGAAGAAAAATCATGCCCTAAAATTGGTTTTCCATTAAATTCCAGTAATTTACTTCTTTATACTTATCTTTTCATTACTTTGGCTGTTTGTCTTTTTGTAAGAGACACTGAACTTCATTAGCTTTTGCAGTGAGTAAAGAAAATGTAGAACTATTGATCCTCTACCAACAAAACATCTGAGTGATGTAAAGATGTTACAATTGTGGGTTGATGAATTTTAGAATTTTCACTTTAGTTTTCAAAGCAAGTCAAAATTTTTTGAACAGAATAGTTTCTGGGGTTGTCTTTTTTTGGGGGGGGAGGGGCAGGATTTGTGCTGATGACCTAACCTTTAAGATTTATCTCTGAAAATAAATTTCTGATTATGCTCTAATTCTCTTTAATAAAAAACTAAATAGTCTATGCACTATAAGCACTAAAAGCTCACAACTGGAAGGTGAATAGATCACCAGAATACAGTGTTATACTTTGTATGACAGTTGCAAGGCCCTGAATAGCGAAAAATCAGTCATAGGTCCATCTTGTAGCTGACAGAAAGGTTCATATCTTATCTATTGTTGTTGTTCAGTCTCTCAGTAGTGTCTGACTCTTTGCAACCCCATAGACTGCAGCACACCAGGCTTTCCTGTCCTTCACTATCTCCCAGAATTTGCTCAAACTCATGTCCATTGAGTCAGTGATGCTATCCAACCATCTCATCCTCTGGTATCTTATCTACAATTCTTATCTATCTTATAAAGTTTCACATCTTATAATTAAGATAATTAAATCAATGGAATGACACTTCCTATGAGTACATGGAAAAAAACAGTAAGAAATCCTGGCAGAGACAATGCAATTTACCTTAGAAAAATGGATAAGCTCAACACCATGGGCAGAGGACACCCATCCCAGTTTAAAATGTTGGAAATAGCAGTTTTTCCCTTACCTGGCCTTGCTGTATGACATTTCTTTAAATGAATGTGTTTTTCCCATCAATATTAATTTCTTTTCCGGTCACTTATAGGAGATAAAATGATTCTGGCATTATTTGTTCTAGAGGAAATAACATGGTACATGAAAACTAGTTCTGATTATCTTCTTTTTTAATTTCATGTTTTAAATGAGAATGTTTTTAATTTTTATTGGAATATAGTCACTTTACACTTTAGTTTCTGTTTTACAGCAAAGTGAATCAGTTCTATGTATATAGGTGTCCCCTCTTTTTTAGATTCTGTTCCCATTTAGGTCACCAGAGAGCATTGAGTAGACTTCCCTGTGCTATACAGTAGGTTCTCATTAATTGTTTTATACATAATATTGTTTATAGGTCAATCCCAACTCCCAATTCATTCCACCCTCCCTTTCCCCCTTGATATCCATAAGTTCTCTACATCTGTGTCTCTTTTTCTGCTTTACAAATAAGTTCATCTACACCATTTTTCCTAGATTCCACATACAAGTAATATTATACAATATTTATTTTTCTCTTTCTGACTTACTTTACTCTCTATGACAGTCTTTAGGTCCACCCATGTTTCTGCAAATGGCACTATTTCACTCCTTTTTGTAGCTGAGTAGTGTTGCATTTATGTGTGTGTGTGTGCGTGTGTGTGTGTATGTACCACATCTTCTTTATCCATTCCTCTGTTAACAGACATTTGTTGTTGTTCAGTTGCTCAGTCATGTCTGACTCTTTGCAACCCCATGGACCGCAGCACACTAGGCTTTCCTGTCCTTCACCATCTCCTGGAGTTTGCTCAAACTCATGCCCATTGAGTGGGTGATGCCATCCAACCATCTCGTCCTCTGTTGTCACCTTCTCCATCTGCCTTCAATCTTTCCCAGCATCAGGGTCTATTCCAATGAGTCGGCTCTTTGCATCAGGTGGCCAAAGTATTGGAACTTCTATGTCTGGGCTATTGTGAATAGTGCTGCAATGAGCATTGGGGTGCATGTGTTCTTTTGAATTATGGCTTTTTCTGTATATGCACAGCAATAGGATTGCTGGCTCACTGATTATCTTCTAAGTTGATACTATCTCAGCTTGTCCTTCACAATGTCATTTACTGTTACCTTAGAGAGACTTATCAGTAATTTGATAACCTTTGTCTACTAAGTATATTTGTCCTTTATTTATAAACCTATATATCATATGCATTTTCCTTTATATA
Organism: Giraffa tippelskirchi; assembly: GCF_054371585.1. Lineage (NCBI taxonomy): Eukaryota > Metazoa > Chordata > Mammalia > Artiodactyla > Giraffidae > Giraffa > Giraffa tippelskirchi. The sequence continues at coordinate 31,625,235 of NC_137280.1, read as the reverse complement.
TATATATATATATATGTACAGGTACATATATATATAAAGACATGTCTATCATATATAATTCTTTCACCTGCTGATTTAAGCTAAGAGAAAGATCCCCATGTTCGAAGACTTGAGGTTTTTATAGGATCAATGTTGGAAGGATTATCACTTTTTTCTCTTCAACAAAATAACTCTTTCTCTTTAATAGTCTTCCTAAACTGTACGACATAAACAAAAAAGAACCTGAATGTGTTAGAAATTTGTAGAAATCCATACATGTCAGAAAACCCCAAGAAAGCATTGAAACTAGATAAGTTTGTTTTTTCTTTTTTTTACGTTTTATCAAGATACAATTGATAAACAAAAATACTGCACACATGTAATCTATACCTCTTGATGATTTTGGACATATGCATATACCTATGTTACCGAATCCCAAGATTCCCAGTACTGTACATCAGCCCTTTGAGGTCTAAAGACTGTCCCCAAAGGCTGGGGACAGGAATGAGATGTTTGTACTTCTTAAGCTTTTTTTGTTATTGAAACCATTTCATAAAATCTTTGTTGTATTCATATTTTAGGGCAATAATTTAATTTGTTCCTTAAACAAAAGATTTAAAAATTTTAGGATTTTTTTTAAATCACTGTCTAAATGTCTCACTGTTTTTCCATGCCTATTAATAGCCTAACATGTATCAGTGATGTTGATATGAGATCAGACAAAACTGCTTGCCCATCAGGAGAGCATAATATCATCTATAATCATCCATTGTCTCTTCCTCTACTCTTTGTTTCCTCCAACATAAACAAATTAAACAATAACCAACCGACAGGCAGAATCCTTCAAGATCAAAATTTATTTTCAAGAAAGTTAAATTCCTTGGGTGAAAGGAAAAAACAGTATGTCAGACTCTGTTACGAATGCTTTGTATACATCTTATTTAAGCAAAAATAATCCTTTGAAACATTTTATACATAAAGAAACTTAGGTTCAAAGAATTTGAATGACATACCCAAGATCACACTATAAATGATAGAACTAGGATTTAACCCCAGTTCTGTGTAACCTCAAAGGTCCTACTGCTCTTTCCTATAACTGACACCTTCTCCAAGGACAATGACAGGAAGCAGGATGGCAGGTGAACATTAGAAAGGAAGGAAAATCTATTCAGAAGTGAAGAAATGAGAATTTCATTATCTTGTTCTTCAAACAGAAATGATCAGTAGGAATCCCAGTGAGACTTACGGGTATAAGTTAGCATGACCCCGGGACCTAGGTTTCACTGGTCTCCTCTGAAGCACTGCCATTAATTTCTTCACTCAGCACTAGTTTATTGGGTGTCTAATATGAGCCTAACACTGTTCAAGTCAGTATAGTATACTAGTATTCACTAGTATAGCACAGTGAATAAGGATCTCTGTTCAGAAGACCCAAACAATTAACAGGTAGACAAACAAAAAATAAACAAAGTAATTGGGTTATCTGGGCTTGTCTGTGACGTTGATATTTGGTTTGAGATCTGAAGAATGGAAGGAAACAGAAAGGTAGAAAGGCTTTCCTGGAAAGAACAGCAAAGGCCCTGGGGCAGGAAGAGCTTGACTTGGAAGAAACTGAAAAGCAGGCCAGGGATGTAGCCTTGTGAGCACCAGGGTGGGTGGTAGGAGATGATGCTGGAGTGAAAGATGGGTGCTGACCCCAAGCCAGGACTTCAGGCTAAAATGGTGGGGTCATTCCTCTCCCTATATTCTACTGTCTTCCATTTGTCAGTGGCCAGGCACAAAGCCTTTATTTTGGACAGTGCCCGCAATCAGGAAACACACTGTACTCTTGTTCCTTTTTTGTATACATTTACTTTTATTTGGCTGTGTCAGGTCTTAGTTGCGGCACATGGAATCTTCGTTCTGTCCTGCGGCCTCTCTAGTTGTGATGTGCAGGCTTAGTTGCCCTTCGGCATGTGGGATCTTAGTTCCCTGAGCAGGGATGAAACCCTTGTCCCCTGCATTGCAAGGCGAATTCTTAACCACCGGACTACAAGGGAAGTCCCTGTACTCGCATTCTCATTACCTCCTGCAGGACCAAGCCCTCAGTAACCACTCTGAGTGTTACTCAGTGATAATGCCTCACATTTTGGTGGGATTCATTGCAATCGACTTCCTGGCACCCTTTCTTCTTTCTCACGACAACCAGAATAAGCAGCGTAGTCTAGCAGCCATGTGCCTGGGCTGTCACACATGGACACCAATAAAAGTTCTGTTACTTCACAGTTGTGCAACTTCTAACAGGTCACCTCACTTCTCTAGATCCCAGGTCCTTCATTTCAAAAAGGAAACAACTATCTTGCTGCATTCATTCTGTGGGGAACAAGGAAGATAAAGTGTCAAGATTGTGCAGCATAGGGCCTGGCAGGTAGTAAATGCACAATATACTTGTACATATTTCATTCCCAGGCTTCCCTGGTGGTTCAGATGGTAAAGAATCTGACTGCAATGCAAGAGGCTTCGGTTCAATCCCTGGGTCAGGAAGATTACCTGGAGAAGGGAATGGATACCCACTCCAGTATTCTTGCCTGGTGAATTTCACAGACAGAGGAGCCTGTACCCCACCCCATTCTGTAGATAGAAGAACCAAAAGTCAAAGAGATAAAGTGACTTGTCTAAGCTTGCACATTTAGGAAACACTAGAACCAAAACTTTGGCTACTTCATCTAGATGCTTTTTTCTCCCTACTGCCATGAATCACTGCAAAGTGAAAGGAGGTTAATAAACGTGCTTCCACCATCACGGAAGAGGGTATCATGTACAGGGAGAGGGAGGTCAGTTTCTGGGAGCATGGGATTCGTCTGAGCATTGATCTAAAAACTCTTCAACAAGAATTTCTTAAGGGCATACTTGCTTCTATTAAACATTTCTCTTTGCTATTTCTGCTGAGCAAAAGAAGGGAAAAAACCAGCCTGCCCTATGCTTTCTTAAAACAAACGAAAAAAAAAACAAATAGAAGTTTGATGAAATCATGTGGGTGCTCTTGACTTGTGTTTATCCATCACCTGAAAATGTGCCCATATGGAAGATAAATAGTGCTATTACATCCAGTTCTCTGTACTAAGTCCCAGAAATGCCGACAAGACACTAATCCCAACAGAATGTATGGAAGTTAATTATAACTGAAGCGCAACAGAAGTCAGCCAAAAGATTGCAATCAACAAGATTCATGGAATGAACACTTTGTTCTTTGCTGGGAAGGAGACATGCCGCTCTCTCTCCTCAATCCCCTTCTGCAAACCTCTGCTTTGCCTACAGAACTCCTAAAGCATGACTCCATCCTGGGGGCAAGGATGGAAGCTGGAAGCTAAGCAGGAAAGGAAACCTTCTCATTGGCTCCAGCTCAGGGGATTGCAGAGACCCTAGTGCTATCTGTGTCACCTTAAACTTGAAGCCATTTACTGCCACTTTTCTTATCCCAAGAAGGAATCCATCAAGCATTCAGTGTAGTAGCATCTTTCTCTGAAATATGATTGGCTGTAAGGCCACCAGAAATGCAAGTTTGCTATTAAAGCCTTGTTAGGAAAGCTAGTCAGATTTCAAAAGCTGTGGTTCTTGTAAAATAGGCAACTGAATTTTCTGCCAAAAAGAGAGAAGGTCAGGATTTCCCTAGTGGTCCAGTGGCTAAGATGCCGTGCTCTCAGTGCAGGGGGCCTGGATTCAATCCCTGGTCAGGGAACTAGATCCCGCATGCCACAACTAGGAACTGGCATAGATAGAACTGGCAGCTTGGCAACTTGGATAGAAAGAGATCACAGAAGACTTTGTAGAAGAAATAGCATTTGAGACAGGATCCTGAAGGGTTGGTAAACATATTTGAAAGTCACAAGGCTTTTGATTTATAATAGATTAAAGAATTAGCTGAAAATTCCAAAAGAAAAGTACAATGTATCCGAATGGAAAATATGAAAAAATATTTCTCAAGATTATTAACCACTTTAAAACACCTTTCATTTTTGCAGTGTTTGGGGGGAAATAGCATCATGTAAATGTCTTTCTCTTCAAAATATCTCAGCAGTTTTATTGGCTGAACAATATCTACTCAATAGCAGTTTATACTCAATATCTAACACTGGACATTTAACTATGAGTATAGATTTTGCAATTGCATTATTAGCAATGCATGAGCAAGTATTACTCATGGTTGTTCTTCTACCTGAATGACTCCATGTACAGACGGAAAAGGAAAGGCAAATATGTTTATATTGGCCAACAGATCAGCCAAACTAGTCACTTTGGAAATTTTTTGAGTTAGCCAGAATGATAATGTTTTTGTTTTTTAGTGATATTTTATGAAACCAGCTCCTCTGGTTATCAGAGAGCCCAATAAGGCTCTCTGGTTTATAAGAGGGACCTTATAAGGTCCCTCTTATATGTGGTTTTATAAAAGGGACCTTGGTTTTATATATATGGTTTTATGAGAGAGACTATGGTTTATAGGAAAGACCTTAATGCATCTTAAGAGGGTTGTTTCTTCCATCCCTCCCCTTCCCCTGTTTCTTCCCCTGATTGAGTCTTGCATATAATTCCTTGCACTGGGGCTAGTTGCCGGAGTCCTGCTCCAGCTGGTCCAGGGGTTCCCTCAGGAAGGACGGCGTCGGCGATGTGAATGAGAAGACACAGCGAGTCTCAGTGTTTCCAAGTGTCTTCCGACTTTATTATTCTCAAGGCAGCTTTTATATTTTTAGTTGTACATAGAGACAAATGTAAAGTGTAAAGTCATGCCAAATCAAATCAATGGGTCAGCAGTTTTTGACCCTTATCGGAACCAGATCACTGTTTGTGTTTTTAGTTACAAAAAGTTTAAGTTGTTTACATCATCTTCTGGCCTGGAGGCCTGCTAACATCTGGTGACTCTTTTATTGATAAGGGTTGATCAGCCAGGACACTTTTGCATCAGGCACAGAAAGCACCAGGGTTATATTTTTTTTAAGAACACAGGCACAGCAGATTATGACAAAGAAAGAATTCACAAACTCAGAGTTTCAAGGTAAAACCTGTTTTCTGTACTCTTATCTTATGCCTTGAGCCTAACAGAGAAGAATGTGGTCCCATAAAGTCATGGCACAGCAAGCTGAAAACAATGTAGCGCCAAGGTCAGTGCTTAGCAAAATCACCAGCTGAATTAACAATCATCTTATTATTTGTATTAAAGCTAAACTTCTATTTATATAAATCTCTAACTATTATGCTTTCATTATAAAGGCTAAATACGTTAAGAGCAAAAAGCATAGTGAGTAAATGTAGACTAAGTAACACTTTCATAAAGCAATATCTCTTACATTTCTTAATAAGCCTTTTTTCCTACGAAGGGCTATGTGCCCGTTGGGGCTTTCTGTATGGAGGCTCTCAGTATTGTTTATTGTTAAGGAGCTGTCATGCACATTAGCTCCAAAGGCACAGGTACATTTATTAAACAAACTAATATGCTAGCAAGAGGAATTTAGATTAGTATATCCAATATCTTAGATAATTTTATTAGGGTACTACTGTTCAGGGGCCTTGTCGATTGAGGTTTCAGAAAGATCTGTTTTAGAAGAGAATCAGAATAGGCCTTTTGCCTAAGTCATAGAAAATAAGAAGAGGTTTATTATAGCCAACATGAGAAAGACAGACATCATCTTTAAGGTGAGCGCTGAGGCGGCCTCCTGAGAATCCCTGAGGCCTGAGAAGCCGTGCTCGATCAGTCCTCTTTCTCATGACTCTGTCATGGGTGGGATCTCGTGAGCTGGCTCCCGGCAGCTAGTTAGCTATTTTCTTTCATCTTGTGCCTGGCCCATGCCTCATTTCACCTGCATGATACCTTACAAAACTTGAGACCTTAGCCTTCAGAATTAAGTCTTAAAATGTTGTTATGCCCAAAAGTCCTTTGGAGATGTGTGCCAGACCAACCTCTGGGCTTCATTTCCTTTATTCCTGCCTGTCCTGCCCTCGACCTTCCAGCCTATTCCAACATATTCCACTATTTGCAGTTTCCAAAACCAATCTTGATTTCTTACGACGTGCTCTTCAACGCCTTTGCTAATGCTATTCACTCTGTCTAGAATGGCCTTCCAGCACTTCATCCCCAGGGATCATTTCACAGATTTCAACATTTTTTCAAACAGTCTATTCAACATAAAGCATCTTTATATAAATCTATTCAATTTTTTAAAACTATGTTGAGCTTCAGCTCTTTCCAGGCATTGTGCTGATGACTAGGGAAAGATAGTGGAATAAGATGGATCTTATTTTCTGGAGCCTAACAGTCTTTGTGGTAGCTATTGTGTTTATGTATATCAAGCATCTGAAATTGTTTTCTTTAAAGGCCAGAGAGTAAATATTTTAAGTTTTAAGGGAAAACCAAAGCTGATATGTAGATAGGTAGATGGCCATTTAAAACTTAACCACGTCTACTGTGTAGCACAGGGAGCTCAACTCAATACTCTGAAATGGCCGAAGTGGGAAAGAAAATCTGAAAAAACATAGCTATATGTGTATGTATCGCTCACTTTGCTGTACACCTGAAACTAACACAGTATTGTAAATCAACTGTAATACAAAATAAATTTAAATTAAAAAAAACAATTATGTTAAAATGTAAAAAAAAAAAAAAAGATGCTTGGCAGGTAGGTCTTAAAAAACAAACAAACAAAAACCAGGTGGTTTTCTAGACTTGGTTCAAGCAACCAAATTCTATCAACCTGTGGTCTAGACCTGCAGTGTCCAGTAGCAGCCTCGCACCACCTGGAACTGCTGAGCACTTACAAGTGTTAAGTCCAAACTGAGACGTGCTCTAAGTCTCCACACACACTTGATTTTAAAAACTAGTACAAAAGAAAAAAAAGAATATAAAATATCTCAAGATTTTTTTCATGTAGTTATGAGAATTGGACCATAAAGGAGTCTGAGTGCTGAAGAACTGATGCTTTGGAATTGTGGTACTGGAGAAAACTCTTAAGAATCTCTTGAGAGACTGCAAGGACATCAAACCAGTCCATCCTAAAGGAAATCAGCCCTGAATATTCATTGGAAGGACTGATGCTGAAGCTCCAATACTTTAGGCCAGCTGATGTAAAGAACTTCATTGGAAAAGACCCTGATGCTGGGAAAGACTGAAGGTAAAAGGAGAAGAGGGCCACAGAGGATGATATGGTTTGATGGCATCAGTGACTCAACAGACGTGAATTTGAGCAAAATCCAGAAGATGGTGAAGGACAGGGAAGCTTGGTGTGCTGCAGTCCATGGGGCTGCAAAGAGTCAGACATGATTAAGCAACTGAACAACAACAAAGTGCATTAAGATAATATTTTAGATACATTGTTTTAACATATATTATTAAAATTTCAATTCTTTTTTTTTTTTTTTACTTTTTAAAATATGGCTGCAAGAAACCTTAAAATCATATAGCTGACTCACTCACATTAAATTTCTGTTGGACAGAACTAGTCTGGATAACTTCTGTATTGGGCAGAATGCCATAGTTTAAAATGAACTCATTAAAAATAACAAAAAACAAAACCCCAAACCTCATCTTTTCATAATTCCCTTCCCAAAAAACTTCTTAGCAAAGTTTTCCCTAGACTGGGAAATTTGAACTTCTCTCTGTGATTCAGTAACCGTCATATCGTGTTTCTTTACTTTCTTCACATATGTTTCTGGAATTTTCATATTTGTTGGTTTCCTTACTTGTTCTCTGCCTCTCTGAGTTAGAATGTCAATTCTACAAGACAAGACCCTTTTCCAATCTTCTTCACTGTGGTTCCAGGACAGGTCAGCCATCTGGTACTGCCTTTTGCCTTGCTTCCATTGGTTCTAAAACTATGCCCTAGTTGGTATTATGTTTTATTTCACTGGTGTTCTAGAAATGGGTACTTTTGGAATAGTCGTGGGGTCATTAATAGAGTATTCAGAACAAAACACAGAAACATCCATTTAGTAGTTTAGTAGTCAACTTTGAGCCCAAGAGATGTATGTCTAATGGTTTCGGTGAAGAGGAAGGGGAAATAATGGAATGCACTTGGATAAGAAGCACCAAGAACAGACATTGGGAAGAGAAGGGAGATAATACTGGAAGGATGGTGGTGGTTTAGTCACTAAGTCATGCCTGACTCTTGTGACCGCGTGGGCTATAGCCTGCCAGGCCCCTCTGTCTGTGGGATTTTCCAGGCAAGAATACTGGAGTGGGTTGCCATTTCCTTCTCCAGATCTTCCCAATCCAGGGATCAAACTCAAGTCTCCTGCATTGCAGGCAGATTCTTTACCAACTGAGCCAATTATCAAGAGTTAATATAACCCAGTGGAAAATAAACCATCTTAAATCAGGTAAACTAATCCTGGAGAAGTCCCCCAGGAGACTAAGAAAAATTTAAAAAGAGACTCAAGTTGGTTTTGAAGCAAACACTTGTCTTTTCACCTCTATCCCTCCTAAGACAATTCCTAGGTCCCTTTAATCTCCCCTAAGAAGAATTTCCAGTTTTACCAAAAAGGCTGGCACCAGCTCTAGATATATTTATGGTTGTAATTTTTAAGCTGTAAAATGCTGTATAATACACCTACCACATTGTTGGCAACAGATAAATATTTATTTAATGAGAAAAATAGGTGAATAGTATCATTATTTTCCGTCTTATGTATTTTATTCTTTTATCTATCTAGAACGAGACTAGGGACTGTTCAAAAAAAGGTACCTAAATGATTTGATAATATTTCCTACTTAATATTCCTGTTGCTTAGCCCTTGTATCCTACGTTTGGTCACTAAATACTTTGTGCTTTGCAAAAATTATTTCTAGTGTGGAAATGAGAAGGCATCATGCAGTGGAGACAGAGGTACCTGAGCTGTAGAAAGCAGAGTTCTCATAGAAACAAATGCTACAATGGCAAAGAAACATTCTTAGATTTTCCTTATACCATATTGTCCATTCCTCTACTCTTTTATATTTCTAGACTTTCCTGTCCTTACACTGAAGGAATATGAATCCATGTTGCTAGTATTCTTTATATGATTGAATTCTCAAAGCTATACCTCTCCTGACGAGGAGGTAATGAAATTTCCAAGAAGTTATAAGAAAAACTGATAGTTAAGGAGACAGTCAGAGGAAGTGCCAGGGTTTGCCTGCTCTTTCATCAGACATAGACCTGTTAGAATGAGAAAGTCATGCCAATGTTGAATTATTAGATGTTTTTCTTAAATCTGCAAGATAATGCATGTTCATCATAACAACTATAGTTAAAATACTGCTTACTGAGTCCCTACAAAGTGCAAAGTATTATTTTTGGCACTGGGGAGTCAAAAACTTACATGAAATACATGATTTCTGCCATCGAAAGTTTACAGTCTATTTGAAGATACTCTGTACATGTATGTGTACAAGTGCATATATGTATATGTAACTTGGGATTGTATGCTTTATATTTAATTATATAATTGGGATACATTGTCTATACATGATTATAATTGGGAAAATTAACTTTGGAATTAGAAAATTAGACTTGGAAGAGTAACTAGTAAAATATTATAATCGACCACCATTTTAAAAATAATACTAACAGAAAATGTAGAATAGAACAGTCTGTACAAATTAAAAATAAAAAATAAGGCAACTAAGCTCGTTGTAATTTTTGTATGCCTGAAGTTTTGCATACCCTTCAAATTTTGAAAAAAGTTAAAATGTAAGAAGCATATGCTAAGTATGCGATGAGTGATGTTTGTACAGGCAACTACTACAAAAGCTCAGAAGCAAAAGCAGTTTGGGGATTATTCTGGATTCTCTCCAAAGTAAGCTAAGTACATACAAGTTCTGTGTGTTTTATGGAGAGTGAAACCCTTTACTCCATACTTACCCACTATGGAACCAGAATGTGGAATCAGAAAACCTTTCATTTAATGAAATCTACATTGTACATAGTCTTTGGAAATTATTCAATCTTAATACTTCCATAAATATATATGTGTGTATATATATATATATGTAAGAAGCTTTAAAAATATTAAGTAGTATCCTGTTTATATGTTATTTAATAATTTAAAATAATTTGCTATTACCTGATTGTTCAGTTCAGTCGCTCAGTCGTGTCCGACTCTTTGCGACCCCATGAACTGCAGCACGCCAGGTCTCCCTGTCCATCACCAACTCCCAGAGTCTACCCAAACCCATGTCCATGGAGTCGGTGATTCCATCCAACCATCTCATTCTCTGTCATCCCCTTCTCCTCCTGCCCCCAATCCTTCCCAGCATCAGGGTCTTTTCCAATGAGTCAGCTCAGGTGGCCAAAGTATTGGAGTTTCAGCTTCAACATCAGTCCTTCTAATGAACACCCAGGACTGATCTCCTTTAGGATGCACTGCTGGATCTCCTTGCAGTCCAAGGGACTCTCAAAAGTCTTCTCCAACACCACGGTTCAAAAGCATCAATTCTTTGGTGCTCAGCTTTATTTATAGTCCAACTCTCACATCCATACATGACCACTGGAAAAACCATAGCCTTGACTAGACGGACCTTTGTTGGCAAAGTAGCGTCTCTGCTTTTTAATGTGCTGTCTAGGTTGGTCATAACTTTCCTTCCAAGGAGTAAGCGTCTTTTAATTTCATGGCTGCAGTCACCATCTGCAGTGATTTTGGAGCCCAGAAAAATAAAGTCAGCCACTGTTTCCACTGTTTCTCCCTCTATTAGCCATCAAGTGAGGGACCAGATGCCACGATCTTTGTTTTCTGAACGTTGAGCTTTAAGCCAACCTTTTCAGTCTCCTCTTTCACTTTCAGGAAAAGGCTCTTTAGTTCTTTTTCACTTTCTGCCATAAGGGTGGTGTCATCTGCATATCTGAGGTTATTGATATTTCTCTCAGCAATCTTTATTCCAGCTTGTGCTTCTTCCAGCCCAGCATTTCTCATGATATACTCTGCATATAAGTTAAATAAGCAAGGTGACAATATACAGCCTTGACATACTCCTTTTCCTATTTGGAACGAGTCTGTTGTTCCATGTCCAGTTCTAACTGTTGCTTCCTGACCTGCATACAGGTTTCTCAAGAGGCAGGTCAGGTGGTCTGGTATGCCCATCTCTTTCAGAATTTTCCACAGTTTGCTGTGATCCACACAGTCAAACGCTTTGGCATAAAGCAAAAATAGATGTTTTTCTGGAACTCTCTTGCTTTTTCGATGATCTAGCGGATGTTGGCAATTTGATCTCTGGTTCCTCTGCCTTTTCTAAGTCCAGCTTAAACATCTGGAATTTCATGGTTCACATATTGCTGAAGCCTGGCTTGGAGAATTTTGAGCATTACTTTACTAGCGTGTGAGATGAGTGCAGTTGTGCAGTAGTTTGAGCATTCTTTGGCATTGCCTTTCTTTGGGATTGGAATGAAAACCGACCTTTTCCAGTCCTGTGGCCACTGCTGAGTTTTCCAAATTTGCTGACATGTTGGGTGCAGCACTTTCACAGCATCATCTTTTAGGATTTGAAATAGCTCAACTGGAATTCCATCACCTCTACTAGCTTTGTTCATACTGATGCTTCCTAAGGCCTACTTGACTTCGCATTCTAGGATGTCTGGTTCTAGGTGAGGGATCACACCATCGTGATTATCTGGGTCATGAAGATCTTTTTTGTACAGTTCTTCTGTGTATTCTTGCCACCTCTTCTTAATATCTTCTGCTTCTGTTAGGTCCATACCATTTCTGTCCTTTACTGAGCTCATCTTTGCATGAAACGTTCCCTTGGTATCTCTTACTTTCTTGAAGAGATCTCTAGTCTTTCCCATTCTATTGTTTTCCTCTATTTCTTTGCATTGATCACTGAGGAAGGCTTTCTTATTTCTCTTTGCAACAAAATGCCGTAAAACTTCCTTAAGAGGATTGGGTATTTTATTTTTCCCAAAGAAGTCCAACATCAATATTACCCTTAGCTTTTTTTCATCCTCAACAAAATAGCATACAGGTTTTTTGTCTTTTTTTTTGTCAGTGCCCACGGGTAGTGTAAAATTATCCTTCATCCATCCCAAAGCTGCAGAGTCCACCCAGACTCTGAATCAACAAGTCTAAAGCCCTGAGGCTGGCAAGGAGTAACTTCTACTGTCAGCTCTCCAGGCTTCTCACTGACCCAGGCTTGGAATGCAGAGCAGAGTGGAAGTGTTTAATTTGGAAGTTATCTGCTCCTTTGCAGGTTTACCTCAGGGGATCAGAAATATTGAGCTGCTTGGCAATAGAAGGAACCTCCCAATTAGAAGGCAGGCTGAAAATATTAGTTTCACTGAGGCAAGGAGGACAAAATCTGAAATATGAAACACTGGTCACTACTCTTGATCTCAAGTGATAAAAACCCAATTGAAACAAGTTTAATCAGAAAGAGAATTGGTTCATGTTATTGAAAAGTCCAGGAGAGAATCTGGCTTCAAGGTCTCTAGATGATCAAAAGTTTTGGCTCTCACTATCTCCCGCTCCCTTTCTTGCTCCTGTTCTCATAGCTGTTTCTCCAAATGAATTACCTGTGTCCTCTCAGACTGTAACCTGAGGATGGAGCAGACAAAGAGTTGAGGATAGGAGAGTGGACTTAGGGGGTTTGAGATCAACAGGTATACACTGCTGTATTTAGAATGGGTAACCAACAAGGGCCTACTGTACAGCACATGGAACTCTGCTCAATGTTATGTGGCAGCCTGGATGGGAGGAGAGTTTGGAGGAGAATGGATTATATGTATATGTATAGCTGAGTCCCTGGTGGCTCAGATGGTAAAGAATCTGCCTGCAATGGAGACCCCGGTTCAATTTCCTGGATTGGGAAGATCCCCTGGAGGAGGGCAAGGCAACCCACTCCAGTATTCTTGCCTGGAGAATCTCATGGACAGAGGAGACTGGCAGACTGCAGGTCATGGCATCGCAAGGAGTCAGACATGACTGAGAAACTAAGCACAGCACAGAACTGAGTCACTCTGCTGTGCACCTGAAATTATCGCATTGTTAACTGGCTATACTCCCATGTAAAATAGAGTTAAAAAAAAAAAACTGCGACAGAACCAGATATAAGAAGTAAGTCAGCCATCAGATATATGAGTACAGAAGACAAAAGTCTCAATAATTTTCATAGATCTCCATGAAATAATGACAGCAACATTTATTGAGCACCACCTGCATGCCAGGTACTTTACCAAGCAGTAAATCTCATTAAACCTTCAAAATTCTGTGAGAGTCTCAGAGATCTAAATGTCTTGCCCAAATTCACATAACTATTAAACCATGCAGCTACCATATTTGAAAACCCAGGTCAGTACATATGATTCCATTACTGGACACTCTGGACATTGGCCAAAGTGTTGACTGCTACAGACTCATAACTGCCTTCTCCTAAAATCTCCCTTCAGAAAGGAAGTTCCCTCAAGAAAGGGAGATGCTTCACCCAAGGGTTTTCCCCCTCAGTAAAAGGTACCAAGATCCAGTCACCTCACATTAATTTGAGAGACTGCAAAGAACTTCCCATGGGATCTTCAGAGGCCTCTGTTACAACTGTGTCACTGTTAAACTTCCATTTCGGCCCCATTTCACTCCCCACACTTCCTTGTGTGTGTTGTTCCCAAGCGTACCCACAGTAAAACTCACATGCACAAAACTCCGTTTCTGATTCTGTTTCCGGGGAACCAACCTAAAACAAGTTCAAAGCCTGCGCTGTTGACCTTTGTCATAAACGCCTCTTCACATCAAGTTTGTTGACTCTGCCTGCTTAACTCTAAAGAGATAGTGGGAAATGAATCATGAAGTTTGGAAAATGAGCAATTTCCAAACAGGGAACCAAAAAAAAAAAAAAATGTTCCCATGACACACTCAGAACGGTAGCATAATTTTATGTGAATTGTGAACCTAGTCAACAATTTTTCAAGGTAAATATTTTATGTTCTCTATTACAAAGCTGAGCAGAAGGCCTTCATCATATTGGTTTACTCTTTCCTGTCTTCTTGGCAAATTAAACTGTTTGATGAACAGCTTGCATTTAGCAGTTTCTCCTTTGTGGTGTTTTACAACATCGAGCTTGCCTGCTTGTCAGAAATGGTTTAGATACAAATTGTTTCCTTGAGGAGTAACCATGCAGTCCTGTACTCCTAGGTCACTGGGAATTTGTTAATATTCATCAAGTCCTGTGGTATGTCAAATAGACACAAAATTAGCAATCCTCAACTTCAATCTGAGTTGCAACAGAAACCGCTGTAAGAAAGACAAGAAACCAAGATCACTTTGTCCATCTAGTCCTTGAAGGATGTTTCGAGTTCATCTAGTCCTTCTAGAATTTTTAGAAAATGGTCATTTTTTCCCTTCCCTCTCAGTATTTTTCAGTAAGGAAAGACTGGCCTCCATGTTTTGATTTCTTGAGAATATTTGCAGTTCCACTGTTAGAAATTCTTTCTCTAGTAATCAGTCAAAGGTGACTAAGGCAATAGCAAACTTTTAAACCTTTTTATTGCAGTTAAGTATAAGGGTGATTGAGTTTATCAGCAACTTTAGAAACAGGTGGTTTTGATGACTAAGTTCTATAGAGGTAGGAAGGGTAGGAAGCCAGCACTGGTAGAACAATTCAATTACTTATTCATGATACTTTGCAGACATGACTTTATTTAGACCCCAGCTAACCGTAAATTATTCATGTGTTATCCCCCTTTTGGGCTTCCCTGGTAGCTCAGCTGGTAAAGAATCCACCTGCAATGCAGGAGACCCTGGTTCGATTCCTGGGTTGGAAAGATCCCCTGGAGAAGGGAATGGCAACCCACTCCAGTATTCTGGCCTGAAGAATTCCATGGACTGTATAGTCCTTGGGATCGCAAAGAGTCAGACACCTCTGGGCAACTTTCACTATCCCTCTTTTATTGGTGAGGAAACTGAATTCTAGAAAAGTAGATAGGTTGTCCAATATCACTTACCTAGCAAGTATCAGACATGGGTTCCAGGTGTGGGCCTGCCTAATGGAACAGCGTCATCCTCTCAAAACATTGGACTCATCAGGGGAGAAGATCATGTAATCATGGTAGAAAAGTGAAGAATGAAGAGGAAGTACGAACCAAAACACAGTTACTTGGCCTTATGAGCATCACTGTACTAGGCTCTCGGGCCTAAGGTAACACAGACTACACAAAGCATGGCGTGAAGCTGAAAGGACCCTGGTGAAAAAAGCTCCTTCCCAACAAATAGGCTAATAGTTCCAATGAAGTAGAAAGGTCATCTCCTGTGCATCAAGGCCAAGAACATCTGTAAACTCGTGAAATTCTCTGGTGCCAGAGAAAGTCCAATCTGGTTTATAGATTTGTTGCCATTTGGTGCATCAGCCTGATATTTCCTCAGCCCACACTGAGAATTAGGATGCTCAGAAAAGGACTGTGAAGATACTTGGAGAGGGGAGTCACCTGAAAGTATCTGATATATGAAGTTCTCTATAGGAGGCTGGGCTTCCCAGGTGGTGCTAGTGGTAAAGAACCTGCCTGCCAATGCAGATGATATAAGAGACACGGGTTCAATCACTGGGTTGGGAAGATCCCCTGGAGAAGGGCCTGGCAGCCCACTCCAGTATTCTTGCCTGGAGAATCCCATGGACAGAGGAGCCTGGCAGGCTACAGTCCATAGAGTCACAAAGAGTCGGGCATGACTGAAGCAATTTAGCACACACACTATATGAGGCTACAGATTCATTCCCAAATAAAACAGCATTTTCTTTGGGACTATCTACTGCTACATTATCCACAGTGTCTCTCCCTCAAACACCAACAACACTTAAGTGTTTGAAGTAGAAAAGGAACTCCCAAGTAAGGTACAACGAGCTTAGTTCTCCAAGTATAATAGGTTTTACTTATATCATTGGATTTAGACAAAGTTCACTCAACTTAGTATAAATTCAGAAGAGCCATGAGAAAACATAACTTTCACTGTATTAAATGTAAGAGAAAGCATAATTTTTTATCTCTATTTAAAGACAGCATTTCGGTCAAACCTTTTGATGATTGAATGATTGATTATTCACCATCAATAAGTGGATTTTATTCTAGAGCTCCTTTTCTGGCACCAATTTCCCATGGTAAAGAAGGAGTTTCACAGAGCACCAGGCTGGGCTCCCTGTGTTGTAATAGCAACTTCTCATCAGCTATCTGTTTTACACATGGGTAGCGTATATATGTCGGTGGTATGAGTTCACATGCAGATGTACGTGTAATATATATGAGTGCTAAGTCACTTCAGTTGTGTCCAGGCTCCACTGTATGGGGTTCTCCAGGCAGGAATACTGGAGAGCGTTGCCTTGCCCTCCTCCAGGGGTCTTTCCAACCCAGAGATCGAACCCAGGTTTCTTACATCTCTTGCACTGGCAGACAAGTTTTTACTACTAGGACCACCTGGGAAGCCCATATATATATATATATATAATGTAATGTAATGTAATACATGCAGTTTTGTATAAATAATTCAATTCAGGAGTAAAGTAGCATGATACCTGCAATTTATATTCAAATTGTTTAGTTAAAAATTGTGTTACTTATATATAGAAATGTAAAGGTGACAAAAACAAAACCCGATAATTAAAAAAAAAAGTTTCTGTCCACTGAGATGGGGACATGTTTGTGGATGCTGTCAAAGGCTCTTGTATTGATACATTTGATGACTCATGTCAGAGAAATCAAAGATCCCAGGAGGAATTACTTTCTACCAACTCATATGTGCCCAGCTTAAGTATGTATTTCCCAGGATTTTCTTCAAAGACAAGACTTTATGACAACTATTTTGACAAGAACTGAAAAAGATACATTCAGAATGTATCTCTCAGCTCCTTGTCTAGTTAGGTTTATCCTACAATACCTTTGTGATATTTTAAATAGCATATCTTTTAGCTGTGATGGGAATTTCACAAGGAAATCTCTTGAAGAACCGAAAGGAGTATGTGTACAGATTGAAAAGGCAATTTAAAGGGCTATTGTTACCTTGAATATCCCACCGGATTGGATACAGCTGTGTAAACCTCAGGTGGGAGGTGTGTAAACAGAGGTTTGACAACGAGATGCTGCTGAGTTTGGCTGGAGCTCAAATCACACACGTCAGGTTTAATTATCAGTATCTCCCACCATGTCTTTGACCTAAACAGAATATATGGTTGTCTCTTCCAACACATCTGTGTAAAGTCATATTGGATAAAGTGAGTATTTTGACATACAGCATCTGAAATTTTGACTTTAATGGAGGCATTTGTCTAAGGATCAAAGATTAACAAAAAGGAAAAAAATACTTGTACAGAAGAGTAAGCGAAGGCAGAGATGCCAGAAAAATTTCCTTCTGGTCCACTAATCAATACCAGCATTCTGTCAATGAATTATTGTAAATAAATTAGTAGGGAAACCCATTTGTCATTACTCTGTATGCTACTGAAATTCTATAGAGCCTGAAGATAAGTGCTGATTCATTTCACTTATCAAAATCCTACTCACATTTTAAAACCCAGATCAAAGATCATCCCTTCCATGAAACCCTGAATGTCCGCACCCTGGAATAGGTTCACCCTGCGCCAAATCCCACCATGCCAGTTTTCTGTTGTATGTAAGAAAATCGTCTGAATACAAAGGATATCTTGGTAGACTTTATATCAGAGTTTGAATCCTGTCTCTTCCACTCCTAGCAGAGTAACACTCAGCAAGTAAGTTTGCCTTTCAAATCTAATAATGAAAACAATGATGACATGTATTGAAACCTTACCATACACAAAGCCTCATATGCAATATAGTATTTCTAATCCTCACCACAACCTACAGTGTCATCAGCACTGTTCTCCACTGAGGAAACTGAATGGTTAAATAACTTAAGGTAGCCCATTTAACAAGCTTATCTTCAAGCTTCAGCAACTAGGCATGTGTTGCACGTTATCCTACCTTTCTCACTTCACCTACCACTTAGGGAGCAAGTAACAAATAGTAGCTCTTATTACATCCATGCTGACAATACCAGGCTGTTTATTGATTAACCACATAGGCTAGGTCCTAATGGGAAGTTTTAAAGACCATATTAACTACTGTGGTCTCTCGGGACCTGGGTTCTTCATTTACTGTGGACAACCTGGACCTTGAATTTTACACTGTGCAGCAAATGCTGCAGCATCAAAGGCTATAAAATGCAACAAGAGCTCATACATCTCATTTCTCTCTTTTTTTCTTGATGAAAATAACCACTCTCGTAGATGTAGAACACTTTGACCATAATTTACTATATGAGTTCCACATTGATTAATCTGAGCATGATAAAATATTTCAAAATATTGTGATCTCAAAATTAACAGATGCTTAAAAATAGACTCTATCAATTCCGACATTACTGAAACATTATAAATTGAATATTTTTATTCTAGATTTTTATTCTAAGAAAAATTGAAAGAAGTATATTTTTATACTCATTTCAAAGTTGGATAAGAATTCCAAAACTTTATTTAGAATAACCATTCTTCAATCTGGAATACAAGTATTTCAGCTCTTTTTAAAGTCCTTGAGCAAGGTTTAAAATGTCAATTTAAGGCATGTAATTTGTAACAGAAAGAACTCCTTGGGGGACTACAAACTACTTGAGCTTAGCAACCTGGAGTTTATATATCTTTTCTTGCTCTTGGCAGTGATCTCAGACGTCTACCTTCTGAAAAGATAATAAATGTGTTCAAATTAGGAACTGACCTTGATGAAGCTAGACTTTCTCCATTGGTAGCTACTTGCCTCAGACACCAATCCAGTCAATTAGACCTGTGAACACACTTACTAATAAGGGTGGAACTGTTCATGCGTAGAGGCATGACAGTGACGGGAGCAAAGACTTTGAAAGAAAGAAGACAGAGGTCTGCACCCTGGCTTTGTAAGTGTTAGGAGAGTTAATTATTTCCCTGGTGGCTCAGCAGTAAAGGATCCATCTGCCAATACAAGAGATGCAGGTTCAATCCCTGGGTCAGGAAGATCTCTTGGAAAAGGAAATGGCAACCCACTCCAGTATTCTTGCCTGGGAAATCCCATGGATGGAGGAGCCTGGTGGGCTACTGTCCATGGGGTCACAAAAGAATCAGACACAACTTAGTGAATAAGCAGCAACAACAAAGAGCAGTTAATTAACATGCAGGAATGATTTATTGAGAGCTTGGCTTGTGCTGGGTACTCTTTTGGGTATTAGGCCTTATAACCATTCTCTATGCTTCTTTTTCCTCATATTAAATCTAAGAAACAGTTCTTGAAATAAAGTAGGTGACTGATAAATAGTGGCTGATATGATATTATTGTTTCCATGGCCATGGAGGTTGTCTGAATGAATCTGACCTTTACAGCTTGATTTTTCTTTCTTCTTCAACTCCCAATCAATGTGACTAAAGCTCAATTTATTATTTCAGAAATATGATATTAAATGCTCACATGGAAAAGTAAAAATTAGTCACTTGAATATTTTGCCAGTAATATTAACCTGAAGTAATATTTTGCCAATAAGTATCATCGTTTTAGAATGAGTCAGTTATTCAGCATGTTGTAATAATAGTACTTGGATCAGGATGCTTTCAGCTGCAGTTAAAAGAAAAACTCCACTCAGCACAAACAGTAAAGGAAATTTATTAGCTCATGTAATTGAAAGGTAGAGATAAACAGTATATATTATCACATATAAGTCTTACAATGTACCCATTTATCATCTCCATTTTATAAGAAATAAATGAAGCCTGGAGAGGTTAAATAATTTATCCAAGGTTCACACAAACATTGTGTGGGAGTCAATAGTTGAGCCCACATTGTCTGACTCCGAAGTCCGTTCTAGATTTTAAGCCACTTAGAAAAATTCCTGGCATAGAGCACACAACTAACATCCCCTTTTTGTAATAACCACTAGGCTCTTTTGTGAAATATGGTGACTTTTTCTTCTATTTTCTATTTTAATAGTACAGTATCATATATATATAACCAAAGAATTTGGATTAATATAGTACATCACAATCAGTTTCATTATTCAGGCCACAAATACCTAGATCCAGGTGCAAAGCCAAGTACTCTGAAGGAGATAAGGTACTTGCTCTTCATTTTAAGCTTACCGTGTTTACACTTACACACTTCCATCGTTTTTCAAGGTTGACAAGGCATAGGACCTGCATTATAGCAAAACTGGTCAGAATTTCTACAAGCCTGATCTGGACTGTCAGGGGTCAAGGCCCACAGTAATTGTGGGCTGGCTAGGAATCTTTACATGAAATGTGAATATGTGCTGTAGCCCAGGGCTAGACCACTGGGTCATGGTAGTTTTTGCCAGTTTCCCTCCTCACTACCCACCCTTACCTCACTTGCCCAACTCTTAAATCTAAAGCTAGTGCTAATTTCAAGAAATGCCAACTGCATTTGTAACACCAGAGTCAGACTAACACTCCTTGGATCTGAGTCAGACACTTAAAATAGAACAACATGTTCAAGCAGCTTGAAATGGAAGCTTGTTTCATCATTTCTTTTCCTTTGTGTGGCTATAAAACCTTAGTTTATCTCTTCAAACATCCTAAACATAATTATTTTAAAGTCCAGATCAACATAAACTATCATAAAATATATGGTGTAAAATGTGGAAAATATGTCTTTGTCAGACATGCTCTAGAATTCATTGTATCTCTAGTACATTCATGTCTGTATGTTGATTTTGTTTCTTAAAGCTAGTTTTCTTTATGTGTTTATGCATTTGGGCTTGCAGGCTTATTTTGAAAGGAAGCCTTTTGGCTGGGGGTTTGGAACTGACTTCGGTTCTCTCACATCTGCCTGTGAACATGCTTTCATTCACCTTCTGTCTGGATCCCCCCGGTCTTGCTGCCTGCTCTCATCTCTCCCCAAGTCCTAGTGTGTCTCCCTCTATATTGCTTCAACAAAGGCTAGAGATCTCTTCAGGAAAATTAGAGATACCAAGGAAACATTTCATGCAAAGATGGGCTCAATAAAAAATGGTAGGGACCTAACAGAAGCAGAAGATATTAAGAAGAGGTGGCAAGAATACACAGAAGAACTGTACAAAAAAGATCTTCGTGACCCAGATAATCACGATGGTGTGATCACTCAGCTAGAGCCAGACGTCCTGGAATGTGAAGTCAAGTGCGCTTTAGGAAGCATCACTACGAACAAAGCTAGTGGTAGTGATGGAATTCCAGTTGAACTATTTCAAATCCTAAAAGATGACGCTGTGAAAGTGCTGCACTCAATATGCCAGCAAATGTGGAAAACTCAGCAGTGGCCACAGGACTGGAAAAGGTCAGTTTTCATTCCAAGCCCAAAGAAAGGCAATGCCAAAGAATGCTCAAACTACTGCACAATTGCACTCATCTCACACGCTAGTAAAGTAATGCTCAAAATTCTCCAAGCCAGGCTTCAGCAATATGTGAACCATGAACTTCCAGATGTTCAAGCTGGTTTTAGAAAAGGCAGAGGAACCAGAGATCAAATTGCCAACATCCGCTAGATCATCAAAAAAGCAAGAGAGTTCCAGAAGAACATCTACCTCTGCTTTATTGACTATGCCAAAGCCTTTAACTGTGTGGATCACAATAAACTGTGGAAAATTCTGAAAGAGATGGGCATACCAGACCACCTGACCTTCCTCTTGATAAACCTGTATGCAGGTCAGGAAGCAACAGTTAGAACTGGACATGGAACAACAGACTGGTTCCAAATAGGAAAAGGAGTATGTCAAGGCTGTATATTGTCACCTTGCTTATTTAACTTATATGCAGAGTACATCATGAGAAACGCTGGGATGGAAGAACCACAAGCTGGAATCAAGATTGCTTGCTGGGAGAAATATCAATAACCTCAGAAATGCAGATGACACCACCCTTATGGCAGAAAGTGAAGAAGAACTAAAAAACCTCTTGATGAAAGTGAGAGAAGAGAGTGAAAAAGTTGGCTTAAAGCTAACATTCAGAAAACTAAGATCATGGCATCCGGTCCCATCACTTCATGGCAAATAGATGGAGAAACAGTGGAAACAGTGGCTGACTTTATTTTTCTGGGCTCCAAAATCACTGCAGATGGTAATTGGAGCCATGAAATTAAAAGATGCTTACTCCTTGGAAGGAAAGTTATGACCAACCTAGACAGCATATTAAAAAGCAGAGACATTACTTTGCCAACAAAGGTCTGTCTAGTCAAGACTATGGTTTTTCCGGTGGTCATGTATGGGTGTGAGAGTTGGACTATAAAGAAAGCTGAGTGCCGAAGAATTGATGCTTTTGAACCGTGGTGTTGGAGAAGACTCTTGAGAGTCCCTTGGACTGCAAGGAGATCCAACCAGTCCATCCTAAAGCAGATTAGTCCTGAGTGTTCATGGGAAGGACTGATGTTGAAGCTGAAACTCCAATACTTTGGCCACCTGATGTGAAGAGCCGACTCATTCGAAAAGACTCTGATGCTGGGAAAGATTGAGGGCAGGCAGAGAAGGGGACGACAGAGGCTGAGATGGTTGGATGGCATCACCAACTCGATGGACGTGGGTTTGGGTGGACTCCCGGAGATGGTGATGGACAGGGAGACCTGGCGTGCTGCGGTTCATGGGGTCTCAGAGTCAGACACGACTGAGCAACTGAACTGATGCCCCACACACCCACCCACCCCCACTCCAAAACAGGTCCTTTAATGTTTGGAGATTTGGGCTATATATTAATTTCCTAAGGGTACCACAATAAACTGCCATAAGCTTGGTGCTTTCAAACAATAGAAATTGATACTCTCATAGTTCTGGAGGTCAAAAGCCTGAAATCACGGTGTCAACACATGCATGTTCCTTCTGAAGACTTTTAGGATGGAATCCTTCCTTGCCTCCTCCCAGCTTCTGGCAGTTACTGGCATCCTTGGCTTGCAGTAGCGGCGTCACTCCAGTCTCTGCCTCTGTCTTCATGTGACCTTTTCCCCAGTGTGTCTCTGTGTGTCCTGCTCATCCTCTAAGGACATCTCAGTCACTGGATTCAGGGACCATCCTAAGTCCAGGATGATTTTGTGTCTCAATACTTAACTAATTATAGCTGCAAAGAGCTTATTTCCAAGTCAGGTCACATTCTGAGGTTCTGGATGGCCATGGAGTTTTGCAGGGTTGGGGGAATGTCTGTTCAGCCCAGTGCAAGTCACAGGCCCTATAATGATATTGAGAAGAACACAGACACAGTTACCAAGCCCTTGGATGGTTTCATTCAGCTCCCAGTCACAAAGCTGTTTATAAGTACCTTGACCCAGCCAGTAATCTACAGTATTTTTTCCAGCTTTTTTTTTTTTGTTTTTGGCATTGAAGGGATGCCTGCCTCACACAGAGGACACTCAGTCCCTTAAAGAAACCAAGTTCCTGGCACCACTGCCAGTTGAGGGCACAGTGTATATTCATTCTAGTCCTGCCACCTGTTCACGTGTCTATTACATTTCTACTTCTTGAAGATACTTGCATTGTTTTTGAACCCAGCTATGTCTGCTAAGCTTGCTTTCTTTACATTTTCTCTCTTCGCTGGATGTTTGAGTACATCGAAGCATCAGTGACCACATCATCTTGATGGGTTTCCCCTTTCTTTTTTTTAGTGCGTTCTGTGTAAGTCAAACAAAGTAAGCATCTGTCACTTGGCAACCTCTGCTAAGGTCAAGTGTCCCCAACTCTGGCAGATCTTTTCAGACTCCATAGAGACAGTTCACTCTGCTTTTTACTCAGCTTCTTTGCAGCACAGGCTAAAGGTACCGCTGTTTCCAGCAGCTTATCTCCTCTTTGGACTGTGGACCACCTGAGAGCAGAGACCCTATTTTCTCATCTTTATATCCCTGATATGTAGCATAATACACGGTTCCCAGCAGTTGCTTATATGCTCAGCGAATGAATAAATGAGCAGAGCAACTTCAATAAGTTCATGAGTCTTGGGTCTCATTTTATCCCATTTCTGTCTCTGTTCACCTTCCAAAGAAAATTCCTGCAACAAATATTCTTCATTTTCAAAACACCATCTGGGGTATTGTGCTCTGTACCCTGACTCACATAAAATTTCAAAGCCCTCTTTTTAGATCAATTTCAGTTGGCAATTAGGTTTTGGTAAATAAATTTAATTCTCCTGTTCTGGTTTTAATTCAATGCAAAAACACCTCAGAAACAGTTACCTTTTTTAAATGGCTTTAATTTTCTAATGGCTAAATTGTTATACCTATTCATTAACCCCTCTATAAATAATCTAGCAGCTGTGAACACTCTATACATCTAACAAAGGAATACTTTTAATAGAGGACAGGGGAAATGTCATAAATAATGAGGGTTGCTGTAAAAATTAATGTTTCTGCATTTTACAGTTCATCTGCAATGAATTGTAGATTATATTTTAAAGCGTGTTCCGGACTTCCACCTCATAAAAACCATCTCCAGAATAACAGGCAAAATGTTCAGTTCTTCATTTTGTAACCCACTGCCCTCTGGGTGGTCTGGCTTCTAGAGGTGAATGGTAAGAGAGAGATGGAGTATTATAAAGCCTATATATGGGGGGTGGGGTATTATAAAGTCTATATATATTCTTAGCCTTCTGCTTCTGGCAGTAAAGGTTCTCAGAACCTATGCCCAGATATTCTGGTCATAGACTCCTTTCGAAACACAAATGCTGCCTATATTTTCTTTGCTAAATTAGACTTTGAAAGGTGAAGTTATGCTTAAGGACATCTCCACCTGAATGAAACACTCCAGGTTTCTATATTTAAATTATTTTCTATTTAGGAAACAGCACAAATAATGGAGTTTGGGAGTTGGGCCATGTTTTTCTTTGCTTTTGTGCTTTTCTTCTAATGAGAAGGTTCTGTATGCCTTTCCAAATACCTGAATACCACTGAGTAGGAGCCATAGGTACATGCAGAAAACATCAAGTTCTCAAGGTTTTGAAGCTAGCAAATAAATATACTGCTACCAACATGTCTTTCATCCTACGTGTTCTCATGGAATAGTGTACACAGAGTGTGCCTTGTGGGGTATGTATGGTGGTGGTCTGTGACCTGCACAGGATAAAAATAAGATCATCCACTGTGGCTGGGAAGAGAGAGAGAGAAAGACAGAGACAGAAAGAAGGATAGTTGGAGTGGGGGGCAGGAATGTAGGAAGGTGGTGGGAACCTAGGTAAAGATAAATTTAAAAGGATGTGATTTTTCCCAAGTATCTGGGACTGAAAGCCTAAAGCATGAAGTCCTTATCCAGCTCAGTCTCTGAGCCTCAGTTTCTTCATGTAAAATGAGAGCTTTGGATCCCGTTGGATCCAAAAATTTAAAATTACCATCTATTTTACTTATTAGAAGCTTTTCTATCTATTTACACTCTGCTGTATTTAAAATGGAGAACTTACAAAGACCTGTACTGTATAGCACAGGGAACTCTGCTCAATGTTATGTGCAGCTTGGATGGGAAGGGAGTTTGGGGCAGAGCGGATACATGTGTATGTATGGCTGAGTCCCTTCGCTCTTCACCAGAAGCTATCACACAATCAGCTATACTCCAGTATAAAGTAAAAAGTTTAAAAAGGAAAAAGAAAAATCCATGGGGAGACCCAGGAGGCAAAATTAAAAAGTAAAGATATGAAGACTTGGAGATAATGGCTGCTTAAATACTGTCCCCTCCACTGCCCTCCCCGGGCCTGAGATATATCCAGTACCTGCCATATCAACCTCCCCTCTAGGCTCTAGTCACATAGAATGTTCTCGCCAGAGTGGCACATGACAGTCACCAGAGGAGCTTTCTAAAGAGACACATCCCCTGGCTTGCACCTCCAGATACAAATCCCATAGCCAGGGAAGGGGCCAGGGCTCTCATTATGATAAATGTGGTTCTTACATATGTCAATGATGAATCGCGTGGGAAATGAAGTCCTTGTACGTTTAAGGCATCATTGGGATTTAACTAAATACAGATAGAAACTTGGCCCTAAGCGACCTATTTGGGTGGCTTATTTGGCTGAAGAACACTTTAGGTCCAAAGTCCACATCTCTTTCAAATGAATTCTTGGCATCTCAACAGCTCCCATACCTGGACATCTCCCATTACTTTACAAACACATATTGAACCTCATTCTAGGGCAGAAAATGTCATCACAGCCATGGTGGGGGAGGGCAAAATCAGTTTAGAGGTGAACTCTCTCTCCTAGGGAAGCCCTGTGTCAGGTGTGTGCCTACATGTTTTGTCATCAGCATTTGAAGAGGCATTGGAATGACCTTCCATGCCTTTACTAACCACAAACAAGAACATGCATACGCAACTGGAAAAAGGAAAGAAAGAGAAGCAAACCAATAAATTAATGTTAATCATACTACATGTTAGCGATCATCTTCCATAATCAGGCTTAGTAATTCATTCAGGGAGATCCCTTCTAAAACCAGCTAAGACATATACATGTCATTTTCCCATGGCCTCAAACAGTAGGGATTATGCATGTTAAGATTTTGAGGATTTACTTTGCTTTTGGAAAGGAGAGGAGAAGGGAATTTCTTAAAGAAGTGTAATACACACAGAAAAGAATTTGTAAGTCATTAGGTTACAACTCACTGAGTTTTTACAAAGTGATTCAGGTGTGTAACCCCCTCCTGGATCTAGGTATAGTTTATTACCAGGAGCCTGGAAGCCTGTCTCTTCATGCTTCCTGGAATTACCTTCCAAGTAGCATGAGTTTTATGTCTGTGGACGCATGTATACCTGTGGCCAATTCAGGTTGATGTATGACAAAAACTGTCACAATATTGTAAAGTAATTATCCTCCAATTAAATTAATTTAAAACAACAACAGCAACAAAATGTGAACAGGGCTTCCCAGATAGCACTAGTGGTAAAGAACCTACTTGCCAATGCAGGAGATGCAGGTTTGACCCCTGAGTCGGGAAGATCCCCAGGAGAGCATGGCAACCCGCTTAAGTATTCTTGCCTGGAGAATCCCATGGACAAAGGAGCCTGGCGGGCTACAGTCCATAGTAGTGCAAAGAGCTGAACACAACTGAAGTGACTTAACATGCATATTAACATGAACAAATAGAATCCTACTGCATTTTAGGCTCTTTTTGCATCTGCCTTCTGTGACAATATTTCTGTGAGAGTCATCCATACTGAAATATGTACTGTAATTTATTTTTTTAATGTGGATAGTATTCTATTGTTTGACTATACCACAATTTATTTATCTATTTGACTCTACCTAAACATATGAGTTATTTCTATCATGAATAACGATGCCATGAATATTCTTGTGCATTCGTTTTGATGCACATATCTAACTTATATCTGTTGGATCTGTATCTAAAAGTAGTATAAAATGATGACGGTGGCTCCGTAGTTCTGGTTTGGTGGATAGTGTCAAATAGTTTCCAAGACAGTTGCATCAGTTTACACTCCCACAAGCAGTATATGAGAGGTCTAGCTGCTCTGTATCTCCTCTATTTTATGTTCGCTTGAATAATTCTGTGAGATTAGTTTTATTTCTTCTTTAAAAGTTCTGAAAAATCCACCAGTGAACTTATCTGGGCTTGGAGGATTTTTTTTTGTTTGAGGAAGATTTTTAAATACAGATTCAATTTATTAAACAGATGTGGGAATGTTACGATTTTCTTCTTTTGTCCGTTTTGGCACATTATGTTTTCAAGAGATTTTTCCATTAACTCTAACATTTCAAACTACTGTCAGAAATATGGGGGTCACCTTTTATGCTTTCCTTCTCTCAAGAATTAAAGCCCTGTGTTGGTTGCTATCCAGTGGCTGCAAATAGTTTTTTTACGCATTTTGTCCAGCTCTGATATACGTTTATAACAATAGGGTGAGTCCAATACCAGATAAGAGATGTCTCCTCTCCGTAGGTATTAGCCTCTTTGCTGTCTCTTAGTTTCTGAGCCTCTTATCACATGCATGCATCCTATTGTAACTAATAGATGCCTCATGGGGAGACTGCATATACTTTGGGGCTCACATTTTTGTGACTGCCATGGTAGGCTTGCTCTCCAATTTTTGTTTTCCTGCATAAGGCTGTCACAAGTTTCAGGAGATCACTTTTTCTTAGCATCTAAAGCTCCTATTATCAACAAGTATAAGCAAATGCTCTGAGAGGATAAGACCACGATAAATTTAGTGCTTACTGTGTGTGTTCATTCCTGTCTGAATCATGGCCACATATTTCTGGTCATCTTAGTTGATTTCCAGTACTTTCAAACATCTTCTTTTTCCTTTGTTTTGTGCTTTAACTCAACTTATGGAGTTATTCTCAGCAGACGAGTTAGTCGGATACAAGTTACTGTCGAAGCAAAAATCCCTCACTTGCATTTTCATTGTAACTGCCTACCAGAACCATTTTTTTAGTTCTGGCCTGGAAGTTAAACTAAAATCAAATCAAGGGAAGAAATGGCATAACTGAGTTTTCCAAGCTTTGTCGTTCTGTTATTTTTTAATCACCTCCTACGTAATTTATACTGAGTTTCACCTATAATATAGTTCATTGATACAAGCAATTTCAGTGCATTTTAGGCAAATAAATCTCCCCCGTGAAATATTCTTAGTTAATAACTAACACATAAAAAGTCAGAAGTACTTGCCAGAACCATAAATTTTGAGTTAATTTTATAGCTGTTGAAGAGCAGGATGTTATTCTAGGCTGTAGACCCTGCACTGCCAGCCTCAGGGCCACAGGACACTTACTGTGGAATTAAATGGACTTTGCTAAGTGTCATCAAATGTGGCTCTTGTGTTCCTCTATTTCCATGTTAGCAGCAGACCTGCACGTCATGTCTCAGGCTGCAAGTCAGAAGAAATATATTTTCTAGCCAGGGAAAGTAATTTAAACTCCAATATTATGAATCTGTACCAACTAATGTCAGCAGGAAAGTTGAAGATAAAACAGCTGAATTTACATATCTATTGTCACACCAAATCTTTTATTTTGCTCACAGATTAAGATTCACAACTGATGTCATGAGTGATAAAAGTGTGTCTGAGTTTTGCAAGTAAATTGAAAGAAAATAGAAACTAAAGCAGTTCAGAAAAACATATAAAGATGCATGTGAACATCCAGAAAAGAGAAACTTTTGATAGAAGATAGCAGAGTAGTATTCGAAATTAGAGGAAGTATAAGAGAAATAAGGGAAATGCTGAGTATTCTTCTAGTACTTCATTTATAAAGAGGAAAGGAGGAAGAAAAATTCTAATTATTATAAGGTAAAGGTGACTTAAAAAAATTGAATGGTAAATATTGGGTAGGCCAAAAGTTAGTAACTAAATAAATTACCAAAAGCATTTCCCTGGCAAAATTCTCCCCAAATAAAACTGTATTCTGAAGCCTGAATTTCATGTATATTATTTGAACAAGGTTTTAGTTCACACACACACACACACAAACATAAACATGCACACCCCAAACAAGAGTACATATATCTCACTAATAAATGTTGTGTAGTGGCTGGTTAAGTGAACTTTTTATTTTAGAATAATTAGAGATTTACAAAAAAATGTTGCAAAGATAATAAGGAGTTCCTATGTACCCCTCACCTAGTTCTCTTAATGTTAACATCTTCCATTACCTATGATACATTTGTCAAAACTGAAACTAACACCAGTACGTTGCTATTAACTAACTTCAAATTTATTTGATTCACCATTTTCCACTAATCTTCTTCTGTTCCAGGATGCCACATTGCATTTAGACATCTTACCAGCTTATACAACTCTTGGCTCTGATGGTTTCTTAGTCTTTCCTTATTTTTGCATGACTTTGACAGTTTGGAGAAGTACTGGTCAGATGTTTTGTACAATGCTCCTTAACTTAGGGTTGGCTGATGCTTTCTCATGCTTAAACTTGGAATTAAAGGATTTGGGGAAGAAGACCACAGAGGCGAAGTACCCTTATCACATCATAACAGAGTACATGATATAAATATGGCTTATCACTGGGAATGTTCACCTTGATTACTTGGTTAGGGAGTATTTGCCAGTTTACTTGCCATATGTGTACACACACACACACACACATTTTTTTTTCCCTTTCCATACACTATTCTTTGGAAGCCAAACTCAAGGGAAATGATAGAGATTAGGGCTCTACCTCCTTACAGGGGAAACAAATGTTTTCAAAACCTAGATTTTTAGAAATAAACATAAAAGAGCCAATAAAGGGACTTCCCTGGTGATCCAGTGGTTAAGAATCAGCCTGCCATTGCAGAGGAAATGGGTTTGATCCCTGATCTGGGAAGATGCCACATGCTGTGGAGCAACCAAGTCCCTGTGCCATAGCTAATGAGCCCACGAGCCGCAACTACTGAGCCCACATGATGCAAACAGTGAAGCCCGCATGCCCTAGAGCCCATGCTCTGCAGCAAGAGAAGCCACCACAATGAGAAGCCTGTAGACTGCAGCATGGAGTAGCCCCCACTCACTGCAACTAGAGAAAGCCCATGCGCAACAACAAAGATCCAGCACAACCATAAATAAATAGGCAAATTAAAACAAGTACGAACTTTTACTCAGTGTTTTATAACACCAAAACTAATACATAGTATATCTTATTATAGAACCCAACAGAATGAAAACTTAAATACCATGGTTTCAACCTCAGGCACAGGAAGTTAGTTTTCAGTTCTTGCTATCCAGTTGAATGACAAGGAAGATGGCACAGTCCTGAGATGGTAAAGATATGAGCATGCCCTCCTCGTTTTCATGGCAGATACCACTGATCAATCAAGAAATCTTGTCTAATTTTATCCAGTGTAATTTTGGAGTTCTTTCATTGTCAACTCTGCTGGCAATAGATATTAAATAAAAGCCTAACACCCTTTCTTATTTTGTTTCTAACACTGAAGAACACAGTCACAAAATTTATCATTACACTTCAGCAAACATTTTAACATTGGCCAGTGGTTTTTCTTGAGGAGCTGTAGTTGTGTGGCACATTCAGAGTTATCTGCATATCTCTATTTGTCCCTTTCTCCACATTTAACTCAGCAAAACTATGCTTTAATTCTCAGAAATTGACAAATGTAATCCTGCTTATTATCTATTTTTTATGCATTCAAAATTATTTTTTGCATATCTACTTCATTCAGTGACTTGTGTTAGATTCTGTGGGGGCCATAATTTCACCAAATAGCATTACTGCCCTCAAGGAGTTTATATGAGGAGACTTTGCATAAATCAGGGAACACAGTGAAAAGTCTGTATGAATGGGAGAATGTATTACAGGCCTTAGGAAGATAGGGATCACTTTCCCCAGAGGGAGAAGCAGAGAAGGAAAGTATAGTTTCCCAAGGCAAGCCTGAGTTAATCCAGTCATTCTACAAAAGTAGAGGCTAAGGATTATAGTACGAGAACAATAGCAACTATAACAATACGAATAATTACTCTTAATTCAAGCTTTCTTTGTGCTAGATGAACAAACAAAGACGCGGTCTTTGACAAGTGTTCTGAGAGGAGCATGAGAAGGGTGCTAAGGAAATAAAGGAGTATCATCTAAAAAGGAATTCATGGAAGAAAAAGGCAAAAACTTTAACAGATTTCCCAGAAGAGTGACTCCAGCCAAGTTTTTAAAGATGAACAGGAGGTAGCCATCTGTGTGGGGCCAAATCACCACCCCCAAAGAGAGAAGAGCTTGGAGGAAGACCCTAAAGCAAGAGAATCCATGGTGCATACTGAAAAAGACTGGATAAGTTGAGGGAAAGTGCACAGTCCCAAAGGAAGATGGGTCTGGAGGGATTTTCCTGGTGGTCCAGTGGTTAAGAATCTGCTTTCCATTGCTGGGGATGTGCGTTCGATCTCTCATCAGGGAGCTAAGATCCCACGTGGCACAAAGCAACTAAACCCTCACTCTGCAACTACTGAGCCTGTGTACTCTGGAGCCCATGCGCCACAACTAGAGAGAAGCCTGCACGCCGCAACAAAGATTACTGCATGCCACAAGGCCTTATGCAGCCAAATTAAAAAAAAAAAAGGTAGGGCTGGAGGATGGGGCAGTATATGGAAGGAAAAATGAAGACTTGAGCTTCATAGCATTTAACCTTGTCAGCTGACTATGTACTGTAACATGACAACATTCAAAGTGAAGTTTACACCTGCCACATGCTCCACGGGATTACAGGATTGCCTCCACGTTGCCGTTTAAGTGAGTTGCCCATCAAGATCACCACATCCGCAAGGATGAGTTTGTCAGAGGAGGAGTGAGCAGAACAGGGACCCTGATAGACAAGAGGTGAGTCAGGGAAATCCCAGTGATGAGGAGTGTCATCCTGTCGGATAAGTCTAAACACATGGACCTCAACCCCACTAGTGAAGTGCCAAGTGGGGATATCTAAGTTGAAGAGTGAAGAGAAAGAGATCACCTACCAACCAAAAAAAAAAAAATTAAAAATAAGTAAAAGTATTAGAACACTCTTCATCTAGCTCATAGGCAATGGATATTTTCTTTTTGGCCTATGGTGGTAAGATGCCTGGGTCAGATGATAATTGAACAGATATGAATTCAAGACTTGAAAGAGGAGTACAGAGACTTCAAGGGAGAGGAATTTAACTTCCCTAAATCCAGTCTTTTTTTTCTTGGGATGGTCTTGATCACTGCCTCCTGTACAATGTCATGAACCTCCATCCATAGTTCTTCAGGCACTCTGTCTATCAGATCTAATCCCTTGAATCTATTTGTCGCTTCTACTGTATAGTCGTAAGGGATTTGATTTAGGTCATACCTGAATGATCCAGTGGTTTTCCCTACTTTCTTCAATTTAAGTCTGAATTTTGAACTATGGTGTTGGAGAAGACTCTTGAGAGTCCCTTGGACAACAAGGAGATCCAGCCAGTCCATCCTAAAAGAAATCAGTACTGAATATTCATTGGAAGGACTGAGGCTGAAGCTGAAATTCCAATACTTTGGCCACCTGATGCGAAGAACTGATTTATTGGAAAAGATCCTGATGCTGGGAAAGATTGAAGGCGGGAGGAGAAGGGGACAACAGAGGATGAGATGGTTGGATGGCATCACTGACTCAATGGACATGAGTTTGAGTAAACTCCGGGAGTTGGTGATGGGCAGGGAGGCCTGGTATGCTGCAGTCCATGGGGTTGCAAAGAGTCAGACATGACTGAGCAACTGAACTGAACTGAAGTCCAGTCTAGAAGATATTTATTTTAATCTTCTGTTTTTAACAGAGCTATCCTCTTATTATAAAGAGACTTTCAGAAAAAATACCCTGTAGAAGAAGTTCTATTCCATGACATGAACAGAAATTGGGTTCTCAGACTTAAGCAATACTTACCCTGTTTCTCACTCTAAAAATGAATTTTTCTCCTATGTCGATACGCTATTGTCAGTGGAGTTTTATACTGTGTAATTTACTTAGAAATGTGTTTTAATATATAAAGACTAACAGTGATAATACAGACCAGTAAAAAACTGTGTGACGTATCACTTTATTTATGTTCTCTCTTTAGAAAATGAAAGGGATAAGAGGAATATCAAGTAATAACTGATTTTTCTCAGGTCTAGATTTTTTCTTTATCATAACCAGTTTTTTAAAAAATAGAAAATATTCATTCGCAAAGACCATCCTTGTAAGTTGCAGTAAAAATCCACTTTACACCCCGTGCTTGTAAACCCCCGTGTGCCTGCCCTGCCTGTCTCCCAGGCTTACACTTGTTTGCTGATAGCTGAGAAGGTGATCATTCTTTATCATGCAGATTTCTTGGCTGGGGAATGACAGATGAGCTGCTAATTTGCTTGTTTTTAGGTCTATCTCTGATTTGGTGATTGATTCCTACCGCAGATTATCAGTGGAAATAAAGTGTTCTGATCCAGCTCTTAATTTGTATTTTAATTAAGTTTTCGATCCAGCAACAAAAATCTCCAATAGGTAGAATTGCCCTTTCTCTCTACTTGTCTGCTCATCATTATGGGATTTAAGTTCACCCTGTTCTGTCCTTGCTTGACTCCCTGTCCAGGATTCTTTGAGGGCTCTTAGCAGACATCTGTGCAGACCCATTCACTCTGTTTTGTCTTCATCCCCACATCGGACTGTGGGTCTGTGGACACAATCCTTATGTCTCCAGTGCCCTAGGCCAGTGCCAGTTAGGTGGTAAATAAATATGGCACAGTGGTAAAGAAAATGCCTGCCAATGCAGGAGACCCAAGAGATGTGTGTTGGAGCCCTGGGTCAGAAAGATCCCCTGGAAAACAAAATGCAACCCATTCTTGTATCCTTGCCTGAAAAATTCCATAGACACAGGAGCCTGGTGGGCTACAGTCCAGGAGGTCATAAAAGAGTTGGACACAACTGAGCACGATAGCAAATAGTTAAATAAATAAGCAGAAAGATAAATGGATGACTAAACAATAAAGAAAACTAAAATGATACTATTTATTAGGTATTTCTCTGTTTACAGACAAATCTTCCCTCACTTGAAAACCTGTGGGTGATCGTTAGACTTCTGGAATTACGTGGTGGCTGGGACATTTCCTACTAATGACACCAATGATGAATCCCATCCTCTCTGTTAGCACAGCGAGGTGGAAAGTTGCTGACTCTCCAGAAAGTAAAATTCACCTCTGTTGGCTTTAGAAGCATATCCTTTCTTTTACTGTAAAAAACCTTAGTCAGCACATATTCCAAAGAATTTGAATTTTATAGGGTGAAACGTAAAATTGTGTTTCTTAACAACCTTGTACTGATACAAACACATACATGCACACAAACTCACCATCTCTTAAGTCTATTTAGAATTCAGAAAAACGAGAACAGTTTCTTACTTCTCAGATAGGCAAAGAATAAAAGCTTAGGTAGTTCCAGAATAGGTGTGAGGATATTGGAAAATTGGCACTTCCATACATTGTTAGCAAGAGTATATTCTGATGTTTCACTTTTAAAGGACAACTTGCCAATAATACCAAAATTGTAAAAGCACATACCCTGCAAATTAAGAAACTTACATCCAGGAATATAGTCTTCATAAACACTTGTATAATAATATGTACAGGAAATTTTATTGCAACTTTATTTCACATGGGAAATAAAACTTCTGTAAGTAAACTAATTGTTTATTATTGGTAGAAAAGTTCTATAAATTGTGGTTTGTCCCTGCAGCTGTTAAAAATAATGAGAATGATCTTTACTGATGTATCTCTTTACTGTAGAAATACATCAAGTGGGAAACAGTGTTACAAAATAAGACATGCATTATGATCCCCTTTGAGTTTAAAAAAAAGATAGTTTGTGAGTTTATGTGTGCAGGGATGTGTGTGTATGTGTCTGTGATTGTGTGTGCTTAGAGCAATTCTACAAAGATACACAAGAAATAATTGACAATGTCTACTTCAAGAAATAAAGCAGGCAGAAGTAAAGGCAACTTTTTCTTCAAATTTCACTTTTTGAAATTTTACATTTTGAAATTTCTAATGGATATGTTTACTTTTATGGGCTTCCCTGGTAGTTTAGCAATAAAGAATCTGCCTGCCAAGGTGGGAGACCTGGGTTTGATGCCTGCATTTGGAAGATCCCCTGGAGGAGGAAATGGCAACCCACTCCAGTATTCTCGCCTGGGAAATCGCATGGACAGAGGAACCTGGTGGAGTACAGTCCGTGGGGTTGCAAAGAAACATGACTTAATGACTAAACAACATTTACTTTTATATGTTTAAAAATAAGTTAATAAAAAAGACTTGTGTCCAAAATAATACATGCAAAATAATGTTTATATCTGGGGGTAGAGAGGGTCTTCCTGTGAAACACACAAACCCAGAAACCATAAATCAAAAGATCAACAGATTTGACTACGTTTATTTTGAAATTTTAACACCAAAGGGAAAAAATTAAAAGGCATTGTCCAAGGCTGGGTCAGCAGTTTTTAGAGATGACACTAAGAGTAAGATTCATAAAAGGAAAAAAAAAAAGATAAATTGGTTTATATCAAGATTAAAAATTTCCTCTGTAAAAGACCCAATATAGAGGATGAAAAGACTAGCTGTAGACTTGGAGAAAATGTTTGCAAATTACATATCGGACAGAGATTATATCTAGGACATATAAACAGCTCTCAAAGCTCAACAGTTGTTTTTTTTTAAAGAAAGCAAATGGCCCAATTAAATGAGCAGGTTTCTCACAGCCCTCTGCTAGCCCCACTGGTCTTCAAACCATCTCCCGGGTGTCAGGTCCCAGGACTGGGGCACCCAGGATGTGGTCCAGCTGCTCCCTCCCCAGGAAGGGTCTCTGAGCCTGTGTGGACCCCTCCTCTTCTGTGTCCTCTCCTAGGGTTGCAGGTCCTGATCTGATGGCTTCTCTTCCCTTCCTGCTTGACTCCATATGGGTCTCTCTTTAGAGCCTCGGTTGTATTAGGGTCTTTCTGGCAGTCTTCAGTTTGTTTTCAATGAGAGTTGCTCCACATGAAGATGTATTTTTGAGGGCTTCATGAGAGGAGGGGAGCTCAGTGTCCTCTTTCTCCACCATCTTGATCTCCTCCCGGGACTGTTCTTGCTTCAATTCCCTGTTTTCTTTTCTCCCTCAGTTTCCTGCTCCTGAAAGCACTCCGCTAACAGATCACTTGAACAAGAATCCCCATCTCAGACTTAGCTTCTGCAGAACCACTGTAAGATAAATATGTGTCATTTCTATAACCCAAACATAATAACAACAAACCAGAAGCAATAAAAATTTGTCAAATCAATTTCCATAGAGCCAATAAAACGAAGGCAATAAGCACTTACTGGAAATTTCAGTGGTCAACCCATAAAGTCTAACTAAGTTTATGTGAGGTAAGAATACTGGAGTGGTTTGCCATTCCCTTCTCCAGTGGACCACATTTTGTCAGGCCCTAAAATCACTGCAGACTGTGACTGCAGCCAGGAAATTAAAAGACGCTTGCTCCTTGGAAGAAAAGGAGCAACTCTAGACAGCATATTCAAAAGCAGAGACATCACTTTGTTCCAGTAGTCGTGTACAGATGTGAGAGTTGGACCATAAAGAAGGCTGAGCGCCGAAGAATTGATGCTTTTAAATTGTGGTGCTGGAGAAGACTTTTGAGAGTCCCTTGGACAGCAAGGAGATCAAAGCAGTCAATCCTAAAGGAAATCAACCCTGAACATTCATTGGAAGGACTGATGCTGAAGCTCCAATACTTTGGCCACCTAATGCCAAAGAGCTGACTCATTGGAAAAGACCCTGATGCTGGAAAAGATTGAGGGCAGAAGGAGAAGGGGGTGACAGAGGATAAGATGATTGAAAGGCATCACTGACTCAATGGACATGAGTTCGAGCAAACTCCAGGAGATAGTGAAGGACGGGCAAGCCTGGCATGCTGCAGTCCATGGGATCACGGAGAGTCCAACACGACTTAGCAACTCAACTCAACAACAACATTTATGTGCAGTTTCCCATGCCTCAGAAAGAGCGGTGATCAGGAAATCATGCCCACCATAGTTTTCCTTGTTTTCATAATGCAATTTTTAAAGTATTGGTGTTCAGATTTCTATACAAATTCAACCTCATGTTAGGCCTTCTTCTTTTACTTCCTCTAAGTGTTCTGTCCCTTTAGAAATGATTCTACCTTCACCTTATGAAAGTTTTTAATTTTATTTCTCATCTTACCTCTGCTACCATGGAACTGATTTTTGTTGGCATAGTTCAAGCAACCAAACCCCTGGGGAGTCGTGTCCAGGGTGTATGATAACAGCCTGCTTTCACAAGTAGAAGCATCTTGAAAAGGTGATGTCTGCAGTGGTCCTGGAGGGAGGCACTCACTCCTCCTGGGGCAAGTGAGTACGTGAAGAACTCACTCGGGCTGCCCTGTGCTTCTGCTGTGTGTTTCGGTAGTCCCCTTCATCGTTTGCCGTGTTTTTTCTCAGCTAGCTGCTTGCGTACAACATAAGGAAATTCAATCGTAAGGCTTTCAAGATTCTGATAAATATCTCCCAGGAATGGACCTCAGACCACTTGTTCCCAAAGATGCATTAAAAAATCATCCTAGGGCAATTAATCTCCTGTCTTGTCTGACCTCGGCAGAATGGAAACCAATGACAAGGGATGGGAAAGGCATCCCACTCCATTTCCCAATTCCCTGAGACATTCAGTCTCTCTCCCTTCTCTGTTACACAACTTTATAGGTTCTTTGGGGATGTGTGATGTTAGAATGAATAGTACCTGAGTCACCAGGATTGGGCTTCCCTGGTGGCTCAGTGGAAAGAATCTGCCTGCACTTTAGGAGACAAAGGTTCAATCCCTGGGTCAGGAAGATCTCCTAGAGAAGAAAATGGCAACCCACTCCAGGATTCTTGCCTGGGAAATCCCATGGACAGAGAAGCCTGGCAGGCTACAGTTCATGGGATGGCAAAGAGTTGGACATGACTTACCAATTAAACAGCATCTACAATCCATAAGGCCACTGGCTAGGTCTCAAATTTTTCAAGAAAAATTAAAAATCTCTCCAAGGAGAAGTACAGATTGTGTCTGAGCATTTGGACATATTTCTCCCAAATAAATAGCATGTAGCTTTCTTTCGTAGCATTTTTTGCATGATATTTTATTTAAACTTTTGTACATTTACTGAGAGAGAGGGAAAATGAAGGGAAAAGAGAGTAACAGTTATCACTGATGAGACTTACCAGCATTTGTATCCTTGGTTTGAAATATGACTGATCATCTCAAATTAAGAGCCTGCTAAGAGGAGGTCATAGTTCTGGCTACATTTTATAAAGCATTAAGCATCGTACATGCTCAAAATGAACCTTGTTACTGCTTCATGGCCAGGGCTTTTTATTTATTCTGTTTTCTATAAATGATGCAAATGCTGTTCAAAAATTTCCACCTACCTCTAAAAAATTTTAATGGTGATATATATTTTGCATATCTGTTCTTCATTCAGTCAACAGGCATATTTATTACTCATAATAATAGCAAACATTGAGTGAGAACATAAAATATGAGAATATACAATAAAGTCCTAGACCAGTGCCAGCTTCTTCTCCTTCTTTATTAGCTGCTAGCTCAGCTCTCCCTATTTCAAAAACAACTAACTTGATGCCTGGTTCAGAAGGCCATAATTACCTCCTGATAGCTGAACTGTCTTATGGAACTCCCTTGAGAAAGGCTATGAATGAATCTACCTCCTGCTATTTCAGGTATAAATAAAATGGACGTTCCAACCTTGCAGGCCCCAAATTTCTAGACCTGAGATTTAGCCTATAGACCAAAAGCAGGGGACTTCCCTATTGACTCAGATGGTAAAGAATCCACCTGCAATGCAGGAAACCCAGGTTTGATCCCTTGGTCAGGAATGTCCCCTGGAGAAGGAAAAGGCTACTCCCTCCAGTATTCTTGTGTGGAAAATTCCATGGACAGAGAAACCTGGCAGACTACAGTCCATGGGATTGCAGAGAGTCGGACATGACTGAGCGACTAACACTTTCACTTTTCACCAAAAGCAGAAAAAACCTCCATTAGTATAGTTACACTCTCTTCCATTTTCATTTACAAAGTGGCCAATAATTGTCCAAGCTCATTTCTTTCTTCTGAAATCTTTGTAAAATCAACAAGAAACATTCAGCATATCTGATAGTCTACCTTCTTCTAACCACTTCTCTAAAGTTAAGTGCTCTTTCTTTCAAGTCAATGCGTATAACAGTTTTACCAAAAACATTCTCAAAGTATTTCAGAAAGGTCATAAGCCTTCCAGCCTTAATAAATTTCTTGGCCATCTTGCTTCTGACCACTAAGGCCATATATTTGAGGTTTTTGTTACAGCTACAATATAGTTTCAGATACTAATTTTTATAGTGAGTAAAGTACAGGTGAAGATTTATAGCAAAGATACCAAAATATAAAGTGTTTTAAATAAATACAATTTATTTTTCCTCTGTATTACCCCAGAACTAAGTGGTCTAATGCTGCTTGATTAGCCCTGATATTCAAATTGTTCCACTAGTTGCCAGTTTCCATAAGGAAAAGAAGGTCTAGATAAAGCACCTTAAAAAAAAAAACATAAAGGGACCTAGAAGGTACATATAGCACTTCCACCCTCATCTCATTGGTCCGAATTTAGTCACATGGCCCCACTTAACTGCAATGAAAGCTTTGAAATGTAGTCACTAGAGGGTGTTCATATGACCAGATAAAAATGAGGGGGCTTCTTATTAATAAGGAAAACAAGAGGGATGGAAACCTGTAAACACTTAGTGGTCTCTGAACAGGCATAAACAGAAAACAAGACATTGTTTTTCATAGATCAGCATCTGCGTATCGGCTCCAGGAGGCAGTTTTCCTCTGACAATTTGGATGAAACTTCAGGTCAGCCCTATGATTTTTCTGGTCACTCTCAAATTCTAAAAAGTCTACTGGTGACTTTGGAAAAAAAACAAAGTCACTCAGTCATGTCCGACTCTTTGCAACCCCATGGACTGTAGCCCACCAGGCTCCTCTGTCCATGGGATTCTCCAGGCAATAATACTGGAGTGGTTAGCCATTCTCTTCTCCAGCGGATCTTCCCGATCCAGGGATCGAATGCTTTGCAGGAAGATTCTTTACCATCTGACCCACCAAGGAAGGCCACTATTCTCAGTCAGTTCACTAATTCATATGTGCAGCATAATAATTAAAACTCAGACACTCATTAAAAGTTAAGGCTTTTCTTCCTGTGAGCCCAGGTCTGCTGGAGGTGAGAAACACGCATTGAGGAAAGAGTGCATAGTTATCTTCTACTCCTCTTCCTTATAGCCCTAACCATCTTAACCACCATCTTAACCCAGCTCAAAAACCAGCAGTCGTGTATTCCTCCATGACTGAAGTCACTCACCCGTTGACTCACTTCTCGGCCTCAGTTCTGCAAGAGTTCACAGACTCTTATTTCATTTGTTTGTGGGGAGGCCAGGTCCCAAACCTCTGTTTCAATCCCAGTGTCTGGATGACTTTTTCAGCAAGTTTGTAAATTGTTCCCAGATGCCTGAATCCCATGCCAGGAATAGGAAGAATTAATGATTAGAAGATAAGTTGTGGGGACTTTCCTGGTGGCCCAGTGGCTAAGACTCCAATGCAAGGGACCTCGGTTCTATCCCTAGTCAGGGAACTAAGATCTCATATGCCACAACTAAGACCTGATACAGCCAAATAAATTCATTAAATAAAGAGAAAGAATTTTTAAGAAGGTGTAAATGTGCAATTAGACATGATTCATTGGAAGAAGATGAAAAGAAAACCTTTTGAAGTAATATAATTGTGTAACTGGTTCTTTTCTTGTGCTTTTGTAGTATCTGTTGTTATGAGTCAGTCACTAAGTCGTGTCTGACTCTGCACCCCATGGACTGCAGCGGGCCAGGCCTCCCTGTCCTTCACTATCTCCCAGAGTTGGTAGTATCTAAAATGAACAATTATGGGATTTGATCTAGTTTTTCCTAGTTTGTTCATTTTATAATACAAAAGGTCATTATTGTTTTAGTTGAAACATTCATTTATATATATATACATATATCAGTTTATAGATACCTCTCCTTATCTAGTAAATTTTGCAGGGACTATTTAAAGGAAATTAAGGTTAAATTTTCAAGCAGAATCTGTATATAGATGGAGGAAATTAATCAGACACAATTTTCTCTATAGAATTTCCATCATTATGATAGTGAGGAAAGATGGCGATGCTTTACTACTGTTGCAGTGTTATTTGGAGAATTACCTGTTTGATTATTTCTCAAAATAGAGTATTAAGATAGTGGAAAGATGCAGTACTCACTGTCTGAGAAAACAAGCTCATGGGGGGAGAGAAGGACTCATGTTCATTATCAGAAACCAACATCTTTCTATATTTTTTAATTAGTTTATGTATTTTTAATTAATTAATTTTTCATTGGAGGATAATTGCCTTATAATATTGTGTCGGTTTCTGCCATACATCAACATGAATCAGCCGTAGGTATACATATGTCCCCTCTGTCTTGAACCTCCCTCTCACCTCTGACACCATCCCAACCCTCTGGGTTGTCACAGAGCACCAAGTAGAGCTCCCTGTGTTATACAGCAACTTTCCATTAGCTATCTATTTTACATATGATAACATATATATTTCAATGCTACTCTCTCAATTCATCCCACCCTTTCCTGCCCCTGCTGTGTCCATAAGTCTTTTCTATATGTCTGAATCTCTATTCCTGCCCTGAAAATAGGTCCATCAGTACCATTTTTCAAGATTTCATATATATGCATTAGTATATGACATTTGTTTTTCTCTTTCTGACTTACTTCATTCTGTATAACAGCCTCTAGGTTAATGCACCTCACTAGAACTGACTCAAATTCATTCCTCTTTATGGATGAGTAATATTCCAGTGTATATACGTACCACATCTTCTTTATCCATTCATTTGTTGATGGACATCTAGGTTGCTTCCATGTGCTGGCTATTGTAAATAGTGCTGCAATGAACATTGGGATACATGTGTCTTTTTCAATTATTATTTTCTCAGGGCATATGCCCAGCAGTCAGATTGCTGGGTTATATGGTAGTTTTCTTCCTAGTTTTTTTTTTTAACATCTTTCTGTATTTTATTCTTTGAAAACATGGAGAAAAGCTTCTCTCTGCCCCTAAAAAATTACTTTCCCTAAAAGCTATTGAAAATGGGAATATCAACAAGTGGTCTCAAGAAGAGGAAACAAAGTTAGTAGCTTATGCCATAGTGTT
This sequence comes from Giraffa tippelskirchi, assembly GCF_054371585.1. Classification (NCBI taxonomy): domain Eukaryota; kingdom Metazoa; phylum Chordata; class Mammalia; order Artiodactyla; family Giraffidae; genus Giraffa; species Giraffa tippelskirchi. The sequence goes on along the minus strand of NC_137280.1, from coordinate 31,582,602 downwards.
AGCCATCAAATCTTCCTTCTGACTTTTTCTGCCAGGATATCTTCAAAGACTGATGACCAAAAAAGAAAAGAAAGTGGTAAAGAATCAATGATATGGACCAGTTGAATTGTGTAGAGAAGGTCACTTTAAGAGATGTGGGAAATTTTTATACCATTCTCCTACCATAGCTACTTTAATTGACTTCTTTATTCTATAAGAAATGCCTATTTAAATTTACTATCCCCTCAATATAACCAGTGATAATAATGGCTAACACATATTACTTACTATGCATGTCAGTTTTCATTCTAAGTATATATACATTTTTATGTATTTATATATACACACAAACTCATACCAGTTTCTTAATCATCCTATGGGAGGGGATAAATGTGGTTATTATCCAAATTTTCCTAATGAGCAAACAAGCATAGAGAGGTACTTTGCCCAAATTCCTATAGCAAGTAACTCTAGAGGTAGGATAAAAACCCAAGTTCAGAGTCTATGTTCTTACCCACCACCCAGTGCAGCCTCTCTAGTAATAGCAATAGCTATTGTGGTAATAATGTAATGCACGTGTATTCAGTCATATCTGACTCTTTGTGACCCCATGGATTGTAGCCCTCCAGGCTCCTCTGTCCGAGGGATTGTCCAGGCAAGAATGCTGGAGTGGGTTGCCATTTCCTACTCCAGGGGATCTTCCCAACTCAGGGATTGAGCCCAGGTCTCCGGTATTACAGGCAGATCCTTTACTGTCTGAGCTACTAGATGTATTATTATTCCCAACAATTCACTCCCACTTCCTGTAAGAGATTAAAATATATTTATTCGTTGCCATGAGACTTGCAGTGGCTTTGGGGGAGCAGTGTACTTCACTTCTTCATTAATGGCAAGCTTTGTCACGTAACTTACTTTGGCAGTTTGTTTGTTCCCACAAGAGCATATAGAAGCATAATGTACTTTCTCTAATTCTCTTTCTCCCTCCGCCTCTGCCTTGAATAAAACAGGTCTCACATAGATGCTGCTCATCTGACCTGCAGCTATTGACAAGGATCACGGGCAAGAATAAATGTTTGTTGTCCTAATCCACTAAAACGTGGTGGTTATTTGTTGTTGCAGCACAGCTGATTAATACAGTTACCTCTCCTGTGTGCCAATAGGAGTTCAAATGAATTCTCAGATCTTGTAAGTATAATATGTCATCCTTCAGAATTCACAAGGGTAGTTAGTGTGTATTTGAATAAACCAAGGGGTTTCACAGGTTTTATCAGGAAAGTATCATTACTCTCACTTTATAAAGGAGAAAACAGTTTTCATATTAAGTGATTTGGCTGACATCACAGAATTAGTATTGAGAAACTATCCCCACCCTTTTTTGGACTGTCATATCAAGGCCTTTTTTATGATAGTATACTGCATCTTCCTCCAGGAGAGAAAAGATCCCAGAAGACCCGTATTACCTTTAGAGAGTTTATGCCACTGAAGGTTAAAGACTTTGAATCTCCACACTTCAGCTAGCCTGCCCTAAAATTACTGGGTGTGTCGCACAATTTGTTCCTTTACTAATCTAAAAAGTACAACTGTAAGTTATATCTTATCATTTGGAAAGAACTATCACTTCTAACTGTAGCTGGTTATACTTTATAAACATATATGCTACCATGAGGAAACTACAATATATTTTAATCAATATGAATCATCTTCATGTATGGACTTGGTTTACTCAGGTACACACAATTACGTCTGTGAACTCTGAAAGACAAACCATTACCCTTTGAAGATTAGAAAATCCAATTGAACTTGGTGGTTTCAAAGTTATAGAGGTGAAATGTAGCTTGATCAACGTAGAAATCAGAACACATCAATCCTTGTTAACTATCAATGTCCTGAGTGGACAATTTCCATGACAACATGGAGAAATGTATGACTGAACAACATGCTACAAGTAGATACAGACGATTCAAATTAAAATAATTTCCTGTGTGCTTAGTCACTCAGTTGTGTCCGACTTTTTGCGACCCCATAAACTCTAGCCCACCAGGCTCCTCTGTCCATTGGGATTCTCCAGGCAAGAATACTGGAGTGGGTTGCCATGCCCTCCTCCAGGGGATCTTTCCAACCCAGGGATTGGACCCAGGTCTTCCACATTGCAGGCAGATTCTTTACCATCTGAGGCAAAATAATTCCATAGACAATTTAAAAGTTATATAGAAAAGATAAGGTGGTTCTTCAATTTTTTTATGCTTAAATTCCATTACCAACTCTCTTCTCTTTCATCTGCTTTTTAACACAAGCTAAGTTGGACTCACTAGGATTACATGTTTTTTATATTTTTAAATTTAGACTACCACTTCAGACAGAGAAATCTTAAAACTGTATTCACTCTACATTTCTTAAAGTTGATTCCTGAATCCTGAGGGATATTTGTTTGAGTCACAACACTGTCTTAGTCCTTTATAAAATGCACATCCTTACTTTTCTCTTGTGACAATGACAAAATATAGCTGTTTATTATTTTTCAAGGTTTAAAAGAACCAGCTGAACAGCCAAAAACGTTCAGGGGATGAGGATAGATTACTGCAAATTGTCCCAAAACTCCCTTTGGTGAATGAGTCAGAGACTTGTGTTATTCAAGTCTGGTGCTTGTATTTAGACACACGTTTAAAGATGGGAAGCTAGCAGTAAACTGGTTTTTGGAACTTAGCGTCATTGCCTTCATGGCACTAATGGGCTTTTATTGACATCATTTTGTACTTGAGAGTTAACACTGTCTCCTCTGGTAACATTTTTTTTAATTTTTAAAATTTTTATTGGGAGTATAGTTGATTTAAAATGTTGTGTTAGTTTCCAGTGTGAATTAGTTATACATATACATATATTCACCTTTTTAGATTCTTTTCTCACGTAGGCCATTAGAGAGTATTGAGTAGAGTTCCTTGTGCTATACAGTAGGTCTTATTAGTTATTTATTTTATATATAGCAATGTGTATATGTCAATCCCAATCTCCCAATTTATCCCTCCCCTCTCTTTACCCCCTGATAACCATAAGTTTGTTTTCTACATCTGTGACTTTGTTTCTATTTTGTAAGTAAGTTCATTTGTATCATTTTTTTAGATTCCATGTATAAGAACTATCATATGGTATTTCTCTTTTCTGTCTGCCTTACTTTATTTGAACTTCCCTGGTGGAAAAGTGTCTGCCTGCAATGTGGGAGACCCAGGTTCGATCCCTGGGTTGGGAAGATCCCCTGGAGAAGGAAATGGCAACCCACTCCAGTATTCTTGCCTGGAGAATCCCATGGAGGGAGGAGCCTGGTAGGCTACAGTCCACGGAGTCACAAAGAGTCGGACATGGCTAAGCTACTTCACTTTCACTTTATTTAGTATGATAATCTCTAGGTCCGTGCATGTTGCTGCAAATGGTGTTGTTTCATTCTTCTTTATGGCTGAGTAATATTCCATTATATGTAAGTACCACATCTTCTTTATCCATATTTTAGTAACAACACCCTCTCCTCTCTTATTTACCTGGTAATTTTTTTTTTTTATAATTGAGCTAGTATCTCTTATGATCACAACAATATGACAAAAAGTAAACTATAAGAAAAAACTGCAAAGACACATGTGGGGTCTAAACAATATGCTACTAAACAACTAGTGGTTTGTGGAAGAAATCAAAAAGGAAATTTAAAAATACATGGAAACAAATGAAAATGGAAATACAATGATCCATCTAAAGGATGCAGCAAAAGCAGTTCTAAGGGGGAGATTATAGCAAAACAAGACTACCTCAGGAAACAAGAAAAATCTCAAATAAGAATATAACTCTTCACCTAAAGGAACTAGAAAAATAAGAACCAAAACACAAAGTGAGTAGAAGGAAAGAAACAAAAAACAGAGTAAACAGAGACAATAAAATAAATAGAGACAAAATACAATAAAAAAACGTCAATGAAAATAAGAACCAACTCTTTGGAAAGAGAAACAAAATCAATAATGCTTTAGCCAGGCTCATCAAAAAAATAAAAAAAATAAAAAAATAGCAAGAGCCCAAATCAACAGAAAAATCAGAAATGAAAGAAAAGTTACAGCCAACACCACATAAGAGATAATTGTGAAGACTTATATAGCAGTATAAATGGACAATCTAGAAGTATTGGATAAATTCCAGAAATGCACAATAGAAGAAGAAATAGAGAATATAAACAGACCAATTACTACTAATTAAATTGAGTTGGTAATAATTAAAAAAAAAAAAAAAAACTCCTGACAATCAAAAGTTCAGAACCAGATTGCTTCACGGGTAAATTCTACAAAACATGTTAAAAAGAGTTAACATCTATGCTCCTCAAACTATTCCAGAAAATGGCAGAGGGAGGAACACTTCCAAACTCACAAGGCCAGCATCACGCTGATATCAAAACCAAAGACTCCACAAAAAAAGTGAAATTACAAGCCAATATCACTGATGAATCTGGATGTAAAACTCAACAAAATATTAACAAACTTGAGTTCATAGATGCAAAGATGGTTCAATGGCCAGAAGTTAATCAATGTGATGATAGACAGCTTTAACAAATTGAAGAATAAAAATCATGATCATCTCAATAGATACATAAAAAGCTTTTGACGAAATTCAACATTCATGATTTTAAAAAAAGAAAAAACCTCTCATAAAACGGTGTAGAGGGAAAGTTGTTGTTTTCATTGTATACTCACTAAGTCTTGTCTGAGTAGTTTGTGATCCCATGGACTGTAGCCCCACAGGCTCCTCTCTCTTGGTATTTCCTAGGGAAGAATACTGGAGTGGGTTGCCATTTCCTTCTCCAGGGGATCTTCCCAACCCAGAAATCAAACCCACGTTTCCAGCACTGGCAGGCAGTTTCTTTACTGCTAAGGCACCTGGGAGGCCCATAGAGAGAAAATACCTCGATATAATAAAGACCATAAATGATAAGCTCACAGTTAACATCAGTACTCTTGCCTGGAAAATCCCATGGATGGAGGAGCCTGGTAGGCTACAGTCCATGGGGTCGCTAAGAGTCGGACACGACTGAGCGACTTCACTTTCACTTTTCACTTTCATGCATTGGAGAAGGAAATGGCAACCCACTCCAGTGTTCTTGCCTGGAGAATCCCAGGGACGGGGAAGCCTGGTGGGCTGCCATCTATGGGGTCGCACAGAGTCGGACACGACTGAGGTGACTTAGCAGCAGCAACATAAAAGCTGAAAGCATTTTCTTAAGAACAAGACAAGGATGTCCACTGTTGCCACTTTTCATATTGGAAGTCCTAGCCACACCAGAAAAGAAAAAGAAATAGAAGGAATCCAAACTGTAAAAGAAGTAAAACCATCGCTGTTTGCAGAGAATATGATATTATATATAGCAAATCCTAAAGACTGTCAAAAAGCTGTTAGAGCTAATATATAAATTCAGTACAGTTATGGTTACAATATTAATATACATATCTATATTTTTATACACTAACAACAAACTCTAAGAAACAGAAATTAAGAAAACAATTCCATTTACAAATTCATGAAAAAGAATGAAATACATGGGAATAAATCTAGCCAAAGACGTAGAAGACTTTTTCTCTGAAAACTGTAGGACATTGATGAAAGAAATTGAAGATGACACAAACAGATGGAAAGTATCCCAGGCTCATGGATTGGAAGAATTAATATTTCAAAACTAAAATAAATAATTCTAAAATACATATGGAAACATTAAAGACTGAATAGCCAAAGCAATTTCAAGAAAGAAGAACAAAACTGGAAGTATCACACATCCTGATTTCAAACTACTGCAAATCTACAGTAATCAAAACAATATGATATAAGCACTAAAAACAGATATATAGATCAGTGTAAGAGAATAGATAGCTCAGAAATAAACCCATGGTTAATGGTCAGTAAATCTATGACAAAGGAGGCAAAAAATATAGAATGGAGAAAAGACCAGTCTCTTCAATTAGTGATGCTGAGACTATTGGATGACAACATGTAAAAGAGTCAAACTGGACTATTTTCTCACACCATACACAAAAATAAACTCAAAATGGATTAAAGACTTGAATGTAAGACCTGAAATTATAAAACTCCTAGAAGGCATAGAGAGTACTCCCTTTGACATAGATCTCAATTATATATTTTTGGACCAGTCTCCTCAGGCAAGGGAAACAAAAGCAAAAATAAATGGGACTACATCAAAGTAAAAAGCTTTTACACAGTGAAGGAAACTATCAACAAATGAAAGGTGAGCCTACTGAAGGGGAGAAGATATTTGCTAAATACATAATAAGAGGGTAATATCCAAAATATTAAAAAAACTCATACAACTCAATATTTTTAAAAAACTGATTAAAAAATGAGCAAAGGACCTGCATAGATAGTTTTCCACAGAAGACATAAAGCTAGCAAACAGTCTCATGTAAAAATGCTCAACATTGCTAATCATCAGGGAAATGCAAATCAAAAGCATAATGAGATACCACCTCAAACCTATCAGAATGGCTATTATTAAAAAGACGACAAATAAAAAATGTTGGTAGGGGATGTGAGGAAAAAGGAAACTCTCATTAACTGTTGATAAGATTGTAAATTGGCACAGCCACTTTGGAAAACAGTGTAGAAACTCCTCAAAAAAATTTAAATAGAGCTTATATATGATCCAGCAATGCCACTTCCGAGTATTTACCTAAATAAAACAAAGATACTAATTGGAAAAGTTATATGCACCCTTGTGTTCATAGCAACATTGTTTATAATCACCAAGATATGGAAGCAACCTAAGTGTCCATCAACAGATGAAAGAATAAGGGAGACACAGTAGCCCACCAGGCTCCTCTGTCCATGGAGATTCTCCAAGCAAGAATACTGGAGTGAGTTGCCATGCCCATTGCAGTTCTGCCTGCAATGCGGAAGACCTGGGTTGGATCCCTGGGTTGGGAAGATCCCCTGGAGGAGTACATGGCAACCCGCTCCAGTATTCTTGCCTGGAGAATCCCCATGTACAGAGGATCCTGGCTGGCTACAGCCATGGGGTTGCAAAGAGTCAGACACGTCTGAGCGACTAAGCACACACAGCACATATATATTACTCACATATGTATGCATATGTATATACATATTGGAGAAGGCAATGGCAACCCACTCCAGTACTGTTGCCTGGAAAATCCCATGGACAGAGGAGCCTAGTAGGCTGCAGTTCATGAAGTCGCCAAGAGTCAGACATGACTGCATAACTGAGCACAGCACAGCATATTTTAAAAAAAAAATAGACAAAATTTGTTACTATTTTACATTTTTTATTTTATTTGAAGGTAGCTAACATTAGCAAAGATCTCAGGCTTTTAGAATAAGTTATCCTTTGGTTTGTATTTCAGCTTATGTCAATTACTTTTACTATCTACTTACACAATTGTTGTGAGCATCTAAAATAAGAAATGTAAAATGCATAATACATAGTAGCACTAAAAGACTTAATGCTTGTACAGGTTGTTTATTAGGTTAAGGTGTGTGAAGGTACAGGGCTTCTCTGATGGCTCAATTGGTAAAGAATCAGCCTGCAATGCAGGAGACTCCGGTTCCATTCCTGGGTCAGGAAGATCCACTGAAGAAGGGATAGGCTACCCACTCCAGGGTTCTTGGGCTTCCCTTGTGGCTCAGCTGGTAAAGAATCCACCTGCAGTGCGGGAGACCCGGGTTCGATCCCTGGGTTGGGAAGATCTCCTGGAGAAGAGAAAGGATACCCACTCCAGTATTCTTGCCTAGAGAATTCCATGACTGTATAGTCCATGGGGCCGCAAAGAGTAGGACACGACTGAGCGACTTTCTTTTTCACATGTGAATGTACCTCCTTTCCCAACAAGGTGCTTGAGTAGGTTATGGAGAGATTTTATATAGCATCGGGTATTTTTAAATGATAAAGAAAAATTTAGACAGGGCTCTTGATGTCTTGTTTTTGCTTTTGGGCCTGCTGTTTGTGCTTCTACTGCCACCTTGATCCACTGTAGCCAGTCTGGGATTGATTCAAGCCTAGGCTACAGGTTTTTCTCAGAAAGTCTAACATGCAGGAATCCAGATGGTGTGGGGAGTGGTCTACATAAATACTTTGTTAAGTTGATGATCTTTCCTAAAGCACCAATGTGAGCCAAGTATATAATAGGAGCTCGCACAAATATGTAATTGCCTGCTCTTCTCAATAGAGTTTTCAAAACAGTCTGAAGCCATAAATAGTTAAAATTTGTTTTTTACCAGCTTATCGCTCAGAGACCATTATGAAAGTTGGCTGGAACTGTGCAAATGTCATTGGTTCATCCATGCTTCAGCTTCTACTTTGGATTAAAGCAATCTTGGATTTCAGTTCATTAGAATGTCCTGAATAAAGATAGATTAATTAATGGATTTAACAACTGCAGTCAGCATGCCTATACTTCAAAAGAATTGCACTTTTTTGTGCTTCCAATAGCTCATTAGGAAAAACAGGTCAGATGGTGGCAAACTAATTCAACTCAGTTTGTCTCCTTTCAGCTTCAGGTTTTCTAAGATTATAAAAGCTCACACCTACAGATATTGAATTTCATGTAAATTTATTGAACTATCAAACTTCTTGTACACTACACTGTAATGAATGCCTGAATACATAATACCTCTAATTTAAATATATAAAGTCTGCTTTCAGAAGGCCTTTAATAGTTTCACAAAAATTAATCCTCCAAGTGATCTTTTAAAGTCAAGAGAGAAAAAATTAACAAAGCACATGGTAGCCTTGAAAGAAATGCTTTCTCATTAAAAGTAAATTCAGTAAAATACTGTAGCTGCTGTGGCAAGTAGTTTGTGGTTCTATCAAAAGCTAAGTATAAAATTACCATGTGGCCCAGCAATTCCATTTCTCTTTCTAAACTCATAAGAACTGAAAACAGGTGTTCATAGAAAAAACTTAAACACAGATGTTCGTAGCAGCACTACTCACAATAGCTAAAAAGTTGATCCAGATGTCCATCAACTAATGAATGGATCAGTAAAATGTGGTATATCCATAAAATGGAATATCATCAACCACAAAAGAAATAAATATACCATATGCTGATATATGATACAATATGGATGAACTTTGAGATTATTATGCTAAGTGAAGGAAGTCACACACAAAAAGTCACATATTTCATGAAATATGAAATATTCATATCATATATTGTATTCATATCATATGATATGAACTATCGTTCATATCATATCATCAAATATTACATATCATAAGAAATATCCACAATTGGCAAATCCATAGAATACAGAAAGTGTTTTAATGGTTGCCAATGTCTAGAGGGAAAGGAAAATGGGGGTGTGACTATTTAATGGGTATTGCATTTCATTTTGGAGAAGGCAATGGCACCCCACTCCAGTACTCTTGCCTGGAAAATCCCATGGACGGAGAAGCCTGGTAGGCTACAGTCCATGGGGTCGCTAAGAGTCAGACACGACTGAGCGACTTCACTTTCACTTTTCCCTTTCATGCACTGGAGAAGGAAATGGCAACCCACTCCAGTGTTCTTGCCTGGAGAATCCCAGGGATGGCAGAGCCTGGTGGGCTGCCGTCTATGGGGTCGCACAGAGTCGGACACGACTGAAGCGACTTAGCAGCAGCAGCAGCAGCATTTCATTTTGAGCTGATGAAAATGTTTTGGAACTAGATAGTTGTGATGGTTGTACAATATTGTCAATGTGCTAGATATCACTAGTAGTAAGTTTTATGTTATGTGTATTTTAACCACTATTTTTTAAAAGAAATTATTTCTGTAAGTTTTATTCTCATGTTTCTGGAAGGGTATAACTACAGTCCTGCCTGAAATCTAAGAGGGAAACTTTAAACAGCCTCATGGTTCCCTTCAGACCTGGTGTTTCAGGGAAATAAATGAAGCCCAATTTAAGTAATTTCCTCAATTCCATGAAATGAGCTTTCTCTGTTAGTCTAAAGACCTCCTAAATTTTTAAGTAAAGCCTTCCCTGACCTCCCCAACTCCCAATCCAATTTAGATGCCTTATGTAACACCTATTATACAGTACCTATATTAATACCATCATATTGCATCATTCCTGTTTGCTGGCTTGTCTCCCTTCCCCACCAGACTCTGAGTTCCTTGAGTCTTACAGTCTTTTCTGTGCTCCTTGCACTCTACCTTGGCACATGGGAGGGATTTCAGAAATTACTCTCCTTTGTGTATAAAGTGAAAACTGTATGCTGTTCCCAAATTATGAGCTGTTAATGCACTAAGTAATATTCATAAAGCAGTGTGTCAGTTTCCATAAACTCAAATCAGATCTTTGCTGGACAGTGTCGTAAATGAAGTGCCTTTCGACAGGGATATGGTTATATTTTTTACTACCTGGTGAATAAATGTGTTTGAAGCAACATGAGATTTTTGTAACTTGTATTGATCTTGCTTTAATTTTTAACTTTTAATTCTGTGACAATGAATCATCTCTTGGATAAACTGAATAAACTCAAACTATTTCCAGGCTATTGATGCTCATAAAATGACTTTAATGTCATGGCCGAAGTGAGTATCAGTAGGAATAGTTTTGTGATGAATTGAGGAGAGTGAAAGTTACAATGGGGTAAAATCTATGTCAAGGTCTTGACATCAGTGTAGAATAAGAAAGGATAAAATGGAGGCAGGAAGAAAGAAGATTATTTAAAATAATTAAGATAACTTTTTTAATATGCAGGTAGCATGGCTTTTATTTTTTGTTGTTGTTGTTCACTCACTAAGTCATGTCTGACTCTTTGTTACCCCATGGACTGCAGCACACAAGGCTTCCCTGTCCTTCACTACCTCACTGAGTTTGCTCAAATTCATGTCCTTTGAGTAGATAATACTATCTAACCATCTCAGCCTCTGCCGCCCCCTTCTCATGCCTTCGATCTTGACCAGTGTCAGAGCCTTTTCCAATGAGTTGGCTCTTTGCATCAAGTGGCCAAAATATTGGAGTTTCAGCTTTAGCAACGGTGGTGGTGGTTTCGTTGCTAAGTCGTGTCTGACTCTTGCGACCCCATGGACTGTAGCCTGCCAGGCTCCTCTGTCCGTGGGATTCTCCAGGCAAGACTATTGGAGCGGGTTGCCGTTTCCTTCTCCAGGTCAGCAACAGTAATTCCAATGAATATTCAGGGTTGATTTCCTTTAGGATTGACTAGTTTGATCTCCTTGCATTCCGAAGGACTCTCAAGAATCTTCTCCTGCACCACGATTTGAAAGCATCGGTTCTTTGGCACTCAGTCTTCTTCATGGTCCAATTCTCACATCTGTGCATGACTACTAGAAAAACCATAGCTTTGACTGTATGGATCTTTGTCGGCAAAGCGGTGTCTCTGCTTTTTAATATGCTGTCTAGGTTTGTCATAAGTTTTCCTTCCAAGAAGCAGGCATCTTTTAATTTTGTAGTTGCAGTCTCCATCTGCAGTGATTTTGGAGCCCAAGAAAAGAAAATCTGTCACCGTTTCTACTTTTTCTCCATCTGTTTGCCACGAAGTGATAGGACCAGATGCCATGATCTTCGTTTTTTGTATCTTGAGTATTAAACCACCTTTTCCACTCTCTTCTTCTACTCTCATCAAGAGGCTCTTTTAGTTCTTCGCTTTCTGCCATTAAAGTGCTATCATCTGCATATCTGAGGTTGTTGATATTTCTCCTGGCAATCTTGATTCCAGCTTGTGATTCATCCAGGCCTGCATTTCACATGATGTACTCTTCATAGAAGTTAAATAAGCAAGGTGACAATATACAGCCTTGACGTACTCCTTTCCCAGTTTTGAACCAGTCCATTGTTCCATGTAGTGTTCTAACAGTTGCTTCTTGACTCACTTACAGGTTTCTCAGGAGATAGGTAAGGTGGTCTGGTATTCCCATTTCTTTAAGAATTTTCCTCAGTTTGTTATGATCCATACAGTGAAAGGCTTTAACTTGTCAATGAAACAGAAATAGATATTTTTCTGGAATTCCCTTGATTTCTCTGTGATCCAGTGAATGTTGGCAATTTAATCTCTGGTTCCTCTGACTCTTCTGTACCTAGTTTGTACATCTGGAAGTTCTCAGTTCATGTACTGCTGAAGCCTAGCTTGAAGGATCTTGAGCATAACCTTGCTAGCATGTGAAATGAGTGCTCTTATGGTAGGTTGAGGGATTGCCCTCCTTTGGGATTGGAATGAAAACTGACTTTTTCCAGTCCTGTGGAAGTTGGCCTAAACAAATATATGTATACATATAGCTGACTCATTGTTGTACAGCAGAAACTAACACAACGTTGCAAAGCAATTATACTCCAATTTTTAAAAATATTGGTTCTTGTTTTTAATTATAGCTATATAAGGTTAGTGTTCCATGCTAAAGGCAAAAGTCATCATTCTGGAAAGCCTTCATTGAACCCAATTGTTTTCCAGTTAATGAATTAATACAATGAGCTAACTTATTGAGTTCCTAGGCATATGTATTGTAAATAATTTGTCCTTGATGATTCACTAGAAATAGATTACAATGTTAGTTGTTGGAAAACTTAGGCTCAATATTTGACCTATTGCTTAAAAATACTCAAAAATTAATATTTCAAGTACTGATCTTACCCTGGTGTCAGTTATTCACCCCGTTTTATTTCTCTTTGTCCCACTTTCTCATTTGTATCTTTTTTTCTGCCTTTACATCACATATATCTTTGTAGGTTTCCATAAACAAGGTATAATATTATATATAAATAGAAGAGATTCAACTGTCTCTTGAATGAATGAGTGAATAAATAAATAGCTGTACTTAGCTTTTCTTTCTTCTTTCCATCCTTCCTTCCTTTATTTTGTGTTTCCTTTATTTTATTTTCCTTCCTGAGGATATTGAGGAAATCTTAAGGGTATTTATTATTTAAGATACAAGAGCCATAAAAAGTGGGAGCATAAATCAAATTACAAAGTATAGAAGCATTAATATCCTCCACATTCTTTAAGACAAAAAATCAAGAGAGACATTTTCCTAACATTGAACTCTCATTAAAGATGTGAAATCTGCATTTCCCTCAGTTCAAGTGTGGTTGCTTCAATTTCTGTAAAATTCTTCTAGATTCTAACCATTTCAGTTTCTTAGCTAAGTAGACAGAAATTATGAGCACACATATATTATCCCAAAATACTTAGCCAATTATCTTAATGAACTTATAGAGCTGTTTTAAGAATAGCTGAGCTATGACTAAATCCAAATTTCAGTATTCCTTACTATTGTGTTGTGTGTGGAAACCTGCCTGTAGACTTCTACAAAAAGGTATATTCCTCCTCCCACCCCATTTTAATAATGAGAAGAGTAAAGGGATTAGAAATAAGAGAGCTAGAATTCTTCTCTATCATAATAAGAAAGCACACTGTCCAAAAACAACAAAAGAAACAGGCATTATTTTGAAAGTAAAAGAATTGACAGTGGTTTCCCCTGGGATGGTATCAGGGCAGGGGTACCATTAGGGCACTGAAAGTTTTTGAGTAAGGCTTTTAGACTATACTGTTTTTATATATTATGTGCGTGTATTATTATAATGAAAATTGAATTTTAAAATATTCTTTAATGGCTACCCTTGCTTTTAAGGATAAAGTCTGAAATCCAAAGGGAAGCTTGCAACGTTTGTCATCATACAACCACCTCTCCTTACGACTCAAGCCATATTCCTCTCATCTTACCCTTTCCTTCTAAGCTCCAGTTATACTGAGCCTCTTCACCTCCTCCTAGTAAATGATGACTTTGCTCACCCCTTGGCTTTCCATGAGCAGTTGCTTTTGCCAAAGACTGACTGTTCCTCCTCTTCTCTCCCCAGCCTCCTCTTCTGGAAGACTTTCCCCTCCATCTCACCCAGGTTAAGTGTGCTTCCTGTTTACTCCCTCAGCACTCTAAATTCTCCCCCGTTACAGCATTGATCACATTACACTATAGTATCTTAATCAATTATCTACCCCCTCATCCAAGGTATAGACCCATGAAAGCTAGAATGCCTTCTTTCATGTTCATTCTCCTATGCTTAGCATCAGCAAGATGTTCATTTCAGAGTTGATGTTCAACACATGCCTAGAATAGTGCCTGGCATCCAACAGGCATAACAATAAAGTTAAATGAAAAAAGGAAGGGAAAGTGGAGGGAGGGAGTGAGAAAAAATAAACAAAGAATATCTGGACTATTAGATTCATGCCTGTCAGTTAAACTTAAGGCCAAATTATAAAGTGCAAAGAATTTAAGTTTTGTATTTTTCCTTTTTTTCCTATTCTTTTCTTTAATTGTTCACTACAGATACTCTAAAGGTCAGAGTTTTCATATCACCACCTAAACTGATCCACGCCAAAGACACTGGTGGCAGCATGGTTTCCAAGGGTGATTCCAAAAGCATCAGTTGGAGACAATATGCTTAACCCCAAGAATCTTAAAGATCATTTTGAGTTCAACCTCTGACTTTATAAATGAGGAAATTGAAGGCCAGAGACATCAACAGTTCCCCACATATCACACAGCAGGTTCAACTCAGAGCTGACTCCCATAGCTGGATTTTCTGACTCCCAAAATGGTACTTCCTCCTGGAGGTAATACTGGCCACTTAGGGAGAGTGACATCTTGGGAAGCAGGATGAGGATGATGTTCCCAAAGCCAAACAAGCTTTCTTGCTGCCCCTCAAATTTCAACAGCCTCAAGCAACATACCCCCAGAAGGTTATTGTGGGTTTAATGAACATTTGGCTATGACAACAAGTGGTCAATTATACACCGTAAAGAACTCAGTAAGCTGTAGGGTTCAGGGTAAACAATAAACCATCAAGTCATTGGTTGTGCTCTCAGTAACCTGACAATCTCACCTCGAAATCTTGAGGAATTTCTTTGCATGACAATCCCTGAATGAATCCTTTAGAAGTTTACAGAGAGGAGCATCCTTAATACCAATTCAAAAGCAATTTCTGCATAGACTCGATTTTGGCTGGTTTTTATTTTTTGTACAGTTTGCTAAACTTCCCTGAAATAATATTTTAAAGCTGATGAACAGTTTACTGTATTTTGCTGCCAGTTCACTCTTCAAACACTTTAGGAAATTATTTCATTCCAATTTATTTCAATTGCTGAACAATAAAATGACTTCTGTGACAGAATCAGATAGGTGGTAGGTTCCATAGGCATTTGGGTATCCTTGATAGAGTGTGTTAAAAGATAAACTGAGACATATTAAAAAATTTTAAGAGTTTATTTGAGAAAAAATCGATTTGAAGCAGACAGCATCCAATCTTGCGAACAGGAGCTCAACAAAATGAAAGACTTTTATAGCCAAAAGGGAGTAGAAACAAGGAAGTTATATTAGGCCAAAAAAAAAAAAATGGGTTGATTATTGCAGGGTCACTTTCTTTTAGGGGATGGCAGGGGTCTGACAGACAAATTACCTGATTAGTGCTGATCACATGATTACTGGTTGACTAGTTTCAGCTTCCATTTCTCAGAGGCCCTAAACTGTAATTGAGTTAAGTCTCAGTTTGATGGCATGGGGCTTAGCATAAGTGACTCCATTTTGGACCTGTTGTCTTTCCCTTAACAAGTGTGAGCACGTGGAAATATTTTCATTAGAACCTTTACTGCGGAATTCCAGAGTCTCCACAGCATTAGGGAGAAAGTCTCTCTCAGACACATTTTGCTCTGATATGCTTTGATTGGTCTCCTGTTGCATGAGGTGGGTCCTCATTACAGGCTTTTAAGCAACTAAATGATGCTTCTGGAATCCTTTGCCTGTAGCTTCTGATATCTACAGTTTCAGTCAGATAATGCATCGTCCTGAGGCTTCATCCCAGGAGGTTGTTGGGATTCAAGTGTGTCAGTTAGTGATCCTTCATTGTGTTCATGGAACTAAATACTTAAATAAAAGTGATGAATAATTCAGTTTTATCGATGTTGCTCTTCTATTAGAGATCAAGACTAGCCACAGGTAGGCAGTCTCAGGGCTGGCTCAGGACCTCACTGGTGGCATCAGCAACATTGCTTCTCTTCATCTTGCTATCTTCCCATCCTCAGAGAGTCCAGGTACCTCCCACCTTGGTCACAGGGTCCCTGCAGCAGGTGCAAGCTTTCCCGCCTTGTGTGACAGTGTTCCTCAGCAAGAAGGACATAAGGAGAAAGAGAGCTTACTCCTATTCCTGCTTTTGGAGGAAGAGAAAATGGCTCTCAGAAAGTGAAAGTGAAAGTAGCTCAGTCGTGTCTGACTCTTTGTGACCCCATGGACTGTACAAACCATGGAATTCTCTAGGCCAGAATACTGGAGTGGGTAGCCGTTCCCTTCTCCAGGGGATCTTCCCAACCCAGGGATCGAACCCAGGTCTCCCGCATTGCAGGCGGATTCTTTACCAGCTGAGCCACAAGGGAAGCCCGGTTCTCAGAAAACCCCTGCAAATTTCCTTTATGTCTTATTGTACAGAACTGGATTTCATAGCCATCTTGAGCTCCCTGAAGATCTGGGAAAAGTGAAACTGTCCTTCTCAGTCTCTCTTGGAATCGGGCACTTCCAACAGACAAGAAGGATGAGCAGGATGTTTGTTAGGTGGGCTGTTAAAATAATAAACACTACTTGAGAGCATTCTAAACACTTCTCATACCTTGATCCATGAAATCGCCACAAGTCCATCAGGTGGGTAGGTGTGACTATTATCACTTTACAGAGAAGAAGCAAACTGAACTTCAGCAATAAGAACACAGTGAGGCATTGAAGAAGCCAAGATTTCCACCTCTGTCAACAGACTCCAGAGACTGCACTCCTAGCTACATATTACACCGCTCTCAGCCTGCAGTGTCCCCCTCGGCAGGCAATCTGCCGGGCTGCTTCCAAAATCTAACACATAAAAGGTCTGAGCAATGATTGTCTCCTTGTGAAGTGCAAATGTGACATTTTCCCCTGGCTGCAGTCACAGCGTGGGTGAGAATAGCAGAGAGGCATCTGAGAGTGACAGAAATTGCTTCCCGTTGTCATCAAGGCTGCCACAGCCAGGGCGTGATGGGGTCAAGGACCGGGAGAGTACAACTCACAGCCCAGGGCCAGTGATTAACAGCCAGCAGCCCGCCTCTGCCTCCCTCACCCCAACCACAGGTGTCAGGAAGTCTGGCTGAGTCAGAGGTAAGTGATGGAGGGTCCAGGTACAAGCAGGCAGCATTGGAATAGAGTCTCCAAGTTAGAAAAATGCTTTAGAGACTACTTTACTCTCTCATTTTCCAGTGAGTAAAGTGAAGGTCGCTCAGTTGTGTCCGACTGTTTGCAACCCCATCGACTGTAGCCCACCAGGCTCCTCTGTCCATGGAATTCTCCAGGCCAGAACACTGCAGTGGGTAGCCTTTCCCTTCTCCAGGGGATCTTCCCAACCCAGGGATCGAACCCAGGTCTCCTGAATTGCAAGCAGATTCTTTACCATCTGAGCCACCGGGAAGCCCTCCAATGAGTAAAATGAGGCCCAAACAGATTGGAGTAGTGTGTTCAGATCACCAGCTTGTTTATGTAGAATGTAAGGCACAGAATGAGGGCTTTTTTCCAGGTGAAACAGAAAGAACTTAAGAGCATGTCCCCAAGGAAATCTTGTCTGACCCTTGCAGAAAATATACCTAGCACCTGATACAGGCTTCCATTACACTTTCTGTTTCAGTATCAAATTTATCCACTTGTGTCTGGGTCGCCCTCATTACCTTGAAAGTGAAAGTCACTCAGTCGTATCCAACTCTTTGTGACCCCATGGACTATACAGTCCATGGAATTCTCCAGGCCAGAATACTGGAGTGGGTAGCCTTTCCCTTCTCCAGGGGATCTTCCCAACCCAGGGATCGAACCCAGGTCTCCCACATTGCAGGCAGATTCTCTACCAGCTGAGCCACAAGGGAAGCCCTTGGGAGGGTCTCAAAAACCACACTACACCCAGCCCTGGACCAGAATCTTGACAGTTCCACTCACTTAGCCTCCTTGATACTCATCTCCTTCTAGATAAAATGGGAAAAGCAATAGTTCCAACCTCACAGTGTTACTGGGATGACTGAGTTTTAAACGCACATGGCACTGTGTGCCAGGCAGATTCAGGGGTTGGTAAGTAGCAGTTACTGGTGACTTCATATCTCTCTGGTGTCTCCTCTCAAGTTTGGTAAATCAGTTTACCAACCAGCAGAAGAGGCAACGTCACAACGGAGAGCAGGCAGCAGAACATTCGAGAGTCACAGTGAAGACATGACGAAGAAAGAGGCACAGGAAAGGTCTGAGTCCAGAAGTGTAGTACGATCTTGTAGAACTGAAGATGTAAAAGAAAGAAACACAAGAAGTGAAAGAGCTTTTACCACTCAGTCTGTCTCCCAAGCCTGCTTCAAGGTTCTTTAACTTGAGCTCCTCAGGTTTTAAATAAGACAGATACTATTTTGACTTGGGGCTTCAGTGGCTCAGCAGTAAAGAACTTGCCTGCCAATGCAGGAGATGTGGGTTTGATCCCTGGGTCGGGAAGATACCCTGGAGAAGGAAATAGCATCCCACTCCAGTACTCTTAACCGGGAAATCCCATGGTCAGAGGAGCCTGGTGGGCCACAGTCCATGGAGTTGCAAAGAACAGGCACGACTTGGCCACTAAACGACAACAACCCATTTTGACTAGCTTCTTTCGACAGATCTAAAGAGAATAAAAGCAGTTTACTTTAGGTTATAAAGCTGGCAAGTGACAGAGCCAGGCCTAAATACCAAGGCCAGGTGACTCCAAAATCATGGTCTATGTGCATATCAATCATCGTGGGACTGAATAAGCTCACACATACTGTTCCATTGCTGGAACAACACTGGTCACAGAAGAGAGTGGCCCGTGTCACTGCTGGTTTCATTATCATTACATCCCAAGGGTCCCTCCTGCACTGCTCCCTGCACAGAAGGATGGTAGCAGTGTGGTTCTTTAAGAAGAGTTAGAAATTTGTAAGCCCCAGCATTCATCAGAGGCAGGACCCAGAAGCACTAATGGTACATGGCCCCCTGAGAAGTGGTACCTGGCTCGGGCTGCTGTGAGAGGTACGCGCCCATCTCTGAGTTATAGCACCTGGTCCAGGTGAAACAAGAGGCTGCCAGACGCAGAGCGAAGCAGAGTGGCATAGGTTCAATCTGAAACCTACCCGTATTTCTAATCTTCCCATAACCCTCGTTAATGACACAGCCAAAGAGGCAGGAGAGGTGGCGACAATGAACGAGAGGAAGCAGCTGGCACTGGAGGGCCCTGTGCCAGGCTCAGGGCTGGGAGGGACTCCGGCAGTGATAACAGTGGTGAATACACCGAACTGATGGTTGCCTGATGCCCGGCACCCTGCCAGGGTAGGGACCAGGCGAGACGGCATTCTTGCAGTTACACTGGTGCAAGCTCGGCCGTCCCAGGTTTACCCACATCAGACTCTGCCTGGGCTGGTGCTCCAGAAGCACCTGTTATAGCAGAAGCAGTCTGGCAAGCAACCAAAATGTGGATTCATCCAGGCCACCTGTAAAGGGATTTAATGCCTAACAACCTGTGCAGAGCTCCTAAGTGTCATAATTAATTTGGCACCTCTTCACTGGTAGGTCCTAACCAGGTACCATAGAGTGAAAGCCTGTTCCCAACTAACATGGCTCCCCCTGTAATCAAACCTGTGAGAAATCAGTGTTTTGGAAAACCTTAACAGTTTTTTCCTCACTAAACTGTTTTTTCAGTTCTCTTCTTTGGCACTCTGTATCTACTACTGGGATGAACATCTTACGTACTTTGACTTACCCAGTTACTGCTTCCCTGATGCATCATTTAGGCTATAATTATTTTCTCATTTTCCCCTCCAGCTGGCAGTAGTTTGGTCCCTTCCACCTCCTATTTCTTTAAAATGTCACACAGTTGCTCTCACTTGTTTAAACACTCTGAAAAGTGGGGAAGTGTAGCCATTGGAAGTGCATTCCCACATCCTATAGAAAAGAGCCTGTTGTCTATGTGCAGCGAACAGACTCAGAATTCAGCAAACAATAAACAGCTGAGTGCAGTTGCAAATATATATCTATATATGAACACAATCTGGCTTCTGCTACTTAAAAAAAGATGAGGGATATGGTATGAGAGCAGAATTCACTTCAAGAGAGGAAACAAAGCAAAAACATTTAGTAGCAATAGTGTCCCATGTATCAAGTTCTCAGTGTATCTCTCTGTTCAGCTAATACCACAAGCAGCCTCCTCTAATGAGGGTTTCAAAAAATAAGAGATTTTTGAAACAAAGAGTTTCTTGTTCCTGTTTCTCCATCTGTCATTCCTAAAAGATACGGTGATCCAACGTTTATCACTGAAAGATGGGACAAAAAGCTGGTGACCAAGAACTTTACAATAAATTGTGGACTTTTTATCTGACAATGTGAAACACAATGCATCCATTTCCAGAAGTTCTCTTTTTAAGTTTCTTTTGATTCCCAACAGAGCACATTTAGTGGAATCAAATCATTCACATGAATGCTAACTAATGTCAGTTTCTCTGCATTCTGTAAGGAATTGCACTTATAAAATGAAGCATCTTGAGTATCTGCTACACACAAAATCTCAAGATTTTATAAATGTTAAATTGTAAAATGTACTTTAGAATGACTGCTCCAATATCTGATTAGTCTCTTTTGAAGAACAGATCATGAGGAATTCCACTGCCTCTTTCTTCAGAATTTCTATAACTTTGATGAAGAAACATATAAGAAATCTGTTTTACAAATACAATTTAAGAAATCAGCCTGTATATTTGGAAGGCAGGAGCACATATGTAGAATATCTCAAGAAATCCAGGGATAGGTCTCAGGATATTGCTGACAGCTCATTGAAAATGTCCTGGAAGTTGAACCCTAGTGGTACCTCAGTTTCACAGAGAGAAGAAATTAAGTACCAAAGAATTTAAAGAATTCATTAATAGTAACCCCAAAAAGTTAAGGACAAACTAAAACTTGTTCAGAAAGTCCTCAAATCCTCACACACATAAAACTTGTATTTAAGAGAAAGACCACATTCATTCTGTTCTCCTTTGTCTTCCAGAACTAATTTTTATTGTTAATTAAATGTGCAAATGACCTGTTTTATAAATTCATTTTTACAGATGATTATTATGAATATGGCAACTATTTTTTAAATTAACTTTATTTTTTGCATCCAGAAGGCAGCACTTTTAAGGTAGAGATAGCTATTCTAATTCAACATGAGCCCTTTAACTACTAACAGATTAATAACAAAAGAATTGTGTTAGTTAGGAATCTTTGGAGTATAAGTCGTAAAACTCCAACTCCAAGTTGACTTGGCAAAAGGAGATTGTAATAGGAGGCTACTAGAGAATTTTCATGTATCCTAATGACAGCCAGTACTGGGGATTTAAACAGCTGGACCCCAGAGCCAAGGAAAAGCAGTTATCTCTCCCCTTTTGGGCTCTCAGGGGTGCTGTTTCAACCTTCTGCAAAGAGCTCACACCTTCTCACTTGGTAGCCGCCAGCAGCTTCCAAGCCCCTCTGTCCCACAGCTTCCTCCACCACCTTCTAAGACTCATCTGCTCCCTTAGTTCTAGTTCAAAAGCTCCCGAGAAAAATCTGACCAAACTGCCTTAATTTGCATGAGTAGATCCAAGGTGGTGAGTCACCCTTAATGGCAGACTCTACCTGAAGGGTATGGTTGGAACTTAGGCAGAAGTAATTCTTCAAAAAACGGGGGTGGGGTAGGGTGCGGAGGGAAGACTACTGAACAGCTGACTGGGCAGACAAAGGAAGAATAATCAAGTAGAACAAAAGCTAACAGAGACTCTGATGAAAGTTCAGGTATGGTCAGAAAATTAAGATAGCACAAGAGAAAATGCTGGAAATTGGCACTAAGACATTCTTCCGTACATTCTTCTTTTACAGTTTATTTATTTTGGCTGTGCTGGATCTTCATTATTATGCAGGCTTTCTCTACCGGAGGTGAGTGGCTGTCACACAGAGAGTTGTGGCACTCGGGCTTCTTCTTGCAGTGGCTTCTCTTAGTGCAGAGCACGGGCTCAGAGCGCGTGGGTTTCAGTAGTTGCAGTGCATGGCTCAGTAGTTGCAGCTCGGGGCTTAGTTGCCCCACAGCATGTGGGATCTTCTAGGACCAGGGATCAAACCCGTGTCCCCTGCACTGGCAGGCAGATTCTTAACCACTGGACCAACATGTAAGTCTCAGTACATTCTTTTACTTCTATGTCCCACACAAAACAATACATAACTTTAAAACTTGTCAACACATCATTTTCTCTCTCCCCTCTCATAGCACTGGCACTTCTCCATGGCCTAGAAGATTTTGTTCTAAAAATTGCCCCTAAAATCTTATGCTAAGCATCCATCATGTTACTGTTAAAACTATTTTGGCGTTGTCTGCATTATTCTTAGGGTTCAAACCTTCATCTGTGTGTTTACTCATTCCAGATTCTGAGCATTATCTTCAGAGCTTTGCGATTCTGACGCAGTTTCCATTTCATCCTCCTTTTTCAGTTGTTGCATTTTCTTGTTTAAATCCAGCAGAGTTCTGGCCAGCTGGCGATTCTGGAAACGCATTTCCAGCTGAAAGTTAGAAAAAGAATAAGGGTTTTTATTAGCCTGAGATATGGATCAAATGAACCTGCTCTCTGCACAGGAAAAATATAAGGATTTTGTAGGAAAGGAAAATAAGATATCAAGAAAGATGTATTTCTCATCTTATTGTCCAGTTCTGACTATTTGGCCTGACTATAAAACTGACTTTCTTTATGACAAGGTAAAATTCAGATATACAAATAGCTTTTGAAATGGCCTTGCAATGAAAACAAAAATAGCTGATGCACAGAGCTATCCATTTGAAAAATTCCTGTCCTTGGAAGGCTGTTTCCAAGCAATGGCATGTGATCTGCGAGGAAATCACTTATCTTTATGAGCTTTCTGAGCTCCAAGATAACTGCCCAGGACCACCTGAGCTTTCAGGACCTGGGCCCATTTACTTGATTACTTGTCATTTCAAGTTCTTAGGATTTTAAACGGTCTCTCTGTTGAGCAAAACATTTAATGACCCCTTAGAGGCACATGTACAGTTATGTGTACTTATAGAATCTAACAATTTTCACTCTAGAGTGAAATCTGTTGTAGAGCAAGGTTGACTTATAACTTCCCTCGAATGGGAGCTTGTGAAGGTCCTCGTGTATTAAAAAAAAAAATTGATCTTTCGGGCAGTGTACCTAAGAGGCAGTCCAGCATAATCTTTGCATTATAGTTGAAAACTAGTAACCAACTCGGCATATTTCTTCAATTAGGGTCTTGTTTAATGCAGTTCAGGAGAACCCTGTTCTCTCTGCTGAAAACCCCACATCAACTCCCCATCAGAAACCATCCAAGGGTGACACAGGACATTCCATTGGTAGAAAGCAAACATGGGTGGTCCCCTCCTAATTTGCAAAATAAAATCATTGGATATAATTTCTTTCAGTTTTCCTCTGACATATTTTTCATTCTTCAGCACTTGGAACCATTTCTCTAATAGCAAGAATTTGCAGAATAAAGTAAATGAACATCCAGGAAACAAACAGTAACAACACAACTGCCAGCATTAGAAGCCCCTACACTTTGCCTACAGGAAACTTCAGTTCTCCAGTGTGGCCCAGAGGCCCTATAAACCTGCCCTGCTCTTCCAGCTTTATTTGCTGGCCCTTTCCACACACCCACCCACTCACCCCTGGGGCAGCTGGTCAGAAATCTTGCCTGTCCTGGAATTAACATGTCATAGTGAGCCACATCTTCTGCCCTCTCTGCCCTTTGCCACCCACTTCCCGTTGAGCCCAGCCAAATGCCAGCTCTTCTTAGAAGCCCTCTCTGTCTCACCTTATCTGTGCTTCCACAGCATTCTGTACATGTCCCTCTCCTAGCACACAGCCTACACTAAACTGGTGATTTTGAGCACAAAGTCTGTTCCTATTCTTCATTGTATCCTTAACCACGGGTGCACTGCCTGCGCACACAACATGTTGGGTTCTCTGTGTATTTGTTAAAAGACTGAGTGAAGGGATAAATAAATGGATGAACTGATGAATACCCATCCTGTACTTTCATGCCAAGAATCAGTTAAATTATTGATAATGGCTTACCATCTAAGTTAAAAACAAAATAGCACGTGTAATTCATAATTCTTTAAGCAAGCTGAACACCAATGGTTCCTTAATTTTCTCTCCCCTTGGATCCCATTGAGAATCTAATGAAAGCTATTAACTCACTCTGGGGAAAGATGTGCATTTTATGTGCACACAAAGCTTGGGATACAATTTGAAGTATACAGAACCCCTGAAATTCACTCTCAGACTCCCAGAGCTCAATGCATCCCATTAAGAAGACCAAACAACAAGTAATAGGATAAATGACATCTCAAAAATAGCAACATGAAAACAAAAACAGCAATATGTCTAAATTAACTGAACCTGTTCATCATTATTCCTTACACAAATACCACCCTGACAAATGAGGTGTGGATATACACATATGGATGGGTGTCAGTTCCTACAGAAATCTGGCTAAGAGACCGTTATCAGAAATGGCTTTTTCTAGTGGTGATAGTGTTAAGGATCCACACTCTTTTGCTTCTTCTTCATGACTGGTCACATACATTGGTGAAATGGTTGGCTAAGACAATGACCATGGTCTGTGTCTCAGGAACACAGCATCTGTTTGACAATCTCTGCCTCTTTCCAGCAAAACCCTTGATCTTTCGTGCCTCTGTATCTGCCATTTGGGGGGCACAACCAAAAAAATAGTAAAAGCCACTGAATAGTGTCTATATTCTAGGCACTTCATGTAACATTATCTCGTATAATACTTAGAGCCATCCTATGGGTTTATTATCTCCATTTTACAGATGAAACCTAAACTTGCTAAGGTACCTTACTTCTTAAGGTAACAGGAACAATAAGAGCAGAGACTAAATATTAATGCTGTGCTGTGAACACTCACCTGTTTGAAATTTTATTCTCTGCTTTATCCCCACCCTGGTACATTACTTGCTTAAACTCCTGGTGGAGCGACTAATTAGAATGCTAACGTTCAAAGTATCTCGGAGCTTCTTGAATATACTTTCTTCACCTGATTTAAATATGAGTCAACTGAGGTGTGAAGGGGTGACACCCCAGGTCAGCAGCAGAGGGGTGGCTCAGCCATCCAGTTGGCATACTGACCCACAGCACACCCCTCCAGGCCATCTCTTCTAATAAGGGGTCTCACCCACTCACTGCTCAGGTGTCGGAAGAAATCATATGTTTCTTTGATTTGGCTGGGTCAAAATTAATACATTCTTTGTCAAATTCAAATTGTTAACACAGGTAAAATTAAATGAAAATTAAATGTACTACCTTCTTGCCCTTCTTAAACACAGAAACAAGGTAAATTTTTAAGGTTCAGACAATTAACTGATGGTCCAATCAGTTCTAAAGTAGTAGTGCTTGCTATTTTACTACTATGCAATGCAAAAGAGTGTAACTTTCCAAATCTCCACTATGCATATTCATGGTGATGGTGGTTTAGTCGCTAAGTCGTGCCCAACTCTTGGGACCCCATGGATTGTGCAGCCTACCAGGCTCCTCTGTCCATGGGATTTCTCAGGCAAGACTGCTGGAGTGGGTTGCCATTCCCATCTCCAGGGGATTTTCCCGACGCAGGGACTGAACTGGGTCTTTTGCATTGCAGCTGTATTCTCTACCGCTGAACCACTAGGAATTCCCACGCATAATCATAGGTAGCACCATTTTAAAGCTTAAATTGATCTTATTTCAAATTTTGCCTAACTCGAAAATAGTTTAAATTACAAAACAGTAACTAAAATATTGACCTACAGTTCCTCCTGCCTAATGTTAAAAAGCTACAACTTTATAAAATTCCTTATTACCATTTCCTGTTTTCTGAATTCTTACCAAGGAGAAAGGTAATAGTAAAACTTTCAGAATAAAAGAAACATTTGCTAATGGCTTGCTAAACATTCGCTAATGGATTCCACCCATCCCCTGAGTTTATTTCATTGAAATTTCCGCCCCAGCCCCATTCATGCGCATATACTGCAAGTGCCCTAGAGGGAACTTGCTATTTGGTAGAAAAAAAATAGAGAACAAGCTGAGGAGTGGTTACGGGGGTCTTGGGTATGTCACCAGCAGACTCAGCCCTCGGTGGAAACAGTCAGCCAGCACCTCAGCTCTAAAGGGCCGGTTCCCTCCCGGATGCTGCCTGGGAGGCAGTAGCATCAGCGCCGTCGGGGACCCAGCTCGCCCGCTCTGCACGGCCTCACCGTCTCCCCGGGAAAAGCTGCCCTCGGCCTCCCCAGTCCTCGGTGGGGCACGTGCGCGGCCTACAGCCGAGGGCCGAGGGCGAGGACCAAGGCGAGGTGGCCCCCAGAGCCCGCCACGGGCACGCTCACCAGCTCGGCGCGCAGCCCGGCCAGGGCGCTCTCCACGCGCGCCCGGCTCTGCGCCTCCCGCGCCGCCCGCGCCGCCGCCTCTTCCCGCAAACGCCTGGAGCTGCCGCGCAGCACAGCCCGCTGGAAGGCGCGCAGCAGCCGCCGCTTGAGCTCATCCAGCCGCGGAGCGGCGGCCTGGGCCTCCTCCGGGCCGTCCACGCCCCTGCCGCCTTCGAGGAAGCCTCGTGAGGGCCGGGACCCGGCCGCGTGGAGGATGCTGTGGGGCCCCCGGGAGGTCCCCTCTCTGCGGCGGTCGGAGTCCTCTAGACCCATCTCGGAGGTGCTGTTTCTCAGGCTCCAGGGCTTGTATGGCTAAGGGTTTCTTTCCAAGTGTGAGAATTAGGGCGGGTGAAGGCGGGGGCGGTGAAACTCGTGGAACCCGCGGGACCCCTGCCAAGTGGGACGGGGCTATCGCTTGCTACTCAGAGGCGCTCCACTCCTACAGCCTCACGTCTGTCCTTCTTCCCTTCTTAGCAACAAACGAAGGAAGTAATTCCCATGACTCTGAGAAGAGTTTTCAACTGGATCCCTTTTTCTCGCTCCTTGAGTGTCATTCCAAGGCGAGACTGGAGTCCATCTAGGTAGGTGGAAGTGAGGTCCGGATGGGATGTCTGAGACCCAGGTTACCTTGATTATTTAATATTTCAGAAGCACTTTAAAAATGTTTTTCTCTGGCTTTCTACTGACGCCCAGGCGTTGTGACAGGTGTTGAGGATATAAAGTTTCATTAGACCCCTTAGCCATCCCAGACAGCCTAGTGGGAGAAGCTTGGCCCTATTTGCAAGTTAGAATAATCTTTCCACAATTCCAGGCTTGTGGGAACCCACAAGGCTTCCCTGGTGACTCAGCTGGTAAAGAACCCACCTGCCAATGCAGGAGATGCAGGTTTGATCCCTGGGTCAGGAAGATCCCCTGGAGCAGGAAATGGCAACCCGTTCCAGTATTCCTGCCTGGAAAATTCCAAGGACAGAGGACCCTAGCAGGCTGCAGGCCATGGGGTCACAAAGAGTCGGACACAACTGAGTACACACACTTGTTTCCACAAGCCCAACAATGCAGAAGACACTTAGTTTCTGAAACTCCGTGTTCTTTTCTGTACTTGAGACCATTGTGCCACTTTCACATTATAAAGGGGTTAAAATGAAAAGTAAACCTGGTGTGATGCAGTCCACGATGTCGAAAATAGTCAGATACAACTGAGCAACTAAACAATAGCAAAGTCCTTTACTCCGAAGTGTGTTATTTTCTAAATCCCAATTCAGTGTAATCATGTGCCAATATTACTTGTATATCCTTTATCAATGAACATAATCAGCTGCCTCTTTGGGGTCTAATGAATTTCTAGGGTCTAATGAATTTCTAAAAAGGAATAAACAATTAAAAGTTTTATGTGATCATAGAAGGCAAATACCTCCCCCCCACACACACACAAAAAGGGCAAAAATATCTATATAGTACTGTCAGAATTAATCATTTGTTTAATAAAGATTTACAGGTTACCCGCAATTCCCACAAACTGTTCCAAGTTTGTGATTGGCATTGAGGGCAGTAAGAGCTAATTGCTATTAGTGTTTACTGTGTGTCAGGCCCTTTTCATAGATTAACCCTTTTTATCTTCAAAGTAACCCTGTGAGAAAGGTACTGTTAGTTTCTCTGTTTCACAGGTGAGAAAACTAAGGCAGTTGTTAAGCTGTAAGTCTTCCCAGGTGGTACTAGTGGTAAAGAACCTGCCTGCCAGTGCAGATGTTAAGAGACACGTTTTCAATCCCTAGGTTGGGAAGATTCCCTGGAGGAGGGCACTGCAAACCACTCCAGTATTCTTGCCTGGAGAATCCCATGGACAGAGGAGCCTGGGCTATGGTCCATAGGGTCGCAAAGAGTTGGGACACGACTGAATTGATTTAGTAAGGTAAAGATCATCAAGCTGGTAAGTGGTAGGGCTGGGATTTGCCCCGAAAAAGTCTAGCTTGTATTCTAAGCCACTGAGACACACCTTGGATCCACACTACCTCCCAAAGAGGAAAGACATTGCTCAGTTTACATGTTGCATGACTGAATGTGCAAATTCCCTCTGCTCATAAAATTCAACTCTACAGAAATGGATTAAGGCTATAATTGGATAAAGTGGAATGCAAGTTACTGCTTCTGCAGATAATCTGCCAATTTCAACACCTTTCAGTAGTTTACAACCTGAACACAGCCATATACCTATCATTGTATATTGTTCTATCAAGATTCTCTAGAAATATTTGAAGACGTGTTCTATTGGTGGAAATTATAAAAATCCATATGGTCTACTATGAACCAACTGAATATGAATTTAGAGATTTAGGGGTTTCTTTATTTTTGTGTGGTTTTTATTGTGTGTATGTGATAGGTGATGGGGCTTAAAAACCAGCACCCGTCAATGTGCAGTATAAATGTTTAAAATTAGTTTTCTGCCATGATTTTTCACTTCTGCTTCTAGATCATTTTCTTCAACAAGGATTTCAGCTAAGTTTGATTTAATTCAACAAACAGTGAATGGAGCATGTTCAGTTAAGCATTGTTTCATATGGGATAAAAAGGGAATAAGGCACAGTTTTTGTCCTCTAGAAGCTTAAAACCTGAAGGAACAAATTCATTCATTCATTCATTCATCAGCAATATTTATTTAATATCTCATTATAGACCAAGTATTAGAGTGTTCAAGCTGTGAAAGTAAACCAATAAGACAAAGTGGTGTTTTAGAAGGCTGATTTTTACCACAAATTAATAATTTTCTCCCATAGATAGATATTTTTCAGTTGTGCATTTTGTTGCATTTTAATGTTGAATTTTACAGTATTTTTTCTCTTATACAAATAAAGTGAATTAAAGCGTTGATAAATCAGAGTGAATATAGCATGCAGAGACATTTAAGAGATGGATTAGTTATTCATTGCTGCATAACAAATTATCCCAAAATTTAGTGGCTAACAACAACAATAAACATCATGTCTCATGGTTTCAGTGAGCAAGAATTTGAGAACAGCTTAGGTAATGATATGGAACTTTAATGACATTGAAGTCAAATGTCAGCCAAAACTATAGTCATCTAAAGTTGGGTGTGACTGGAGCTATAGGGACTGCACGCAAGGTGGATCATTCACATAGCTGGAAGTTGGTGCTGGTGTTTGGTGGGAAGCCTCAGTTCCTCTTTTTTATAAAAAATTAATTTTTTGTTTATTTATTTGGGGCTGTGCTAGGTGTTCTGTAGTTGTAGAGAGTGGAGACTACTCTCTAGTTGCAGTGCACTGGCCCCTCGGAGTGGTGACCTCTCTTGTGGAGCATGGACGTAGAGTGTGCAGGCTTCAGTTGTGGCATATGGATCCAGCAGGTGTGGCTCCTGGGATTAGTCGCTCCAAGTTATGTGGGATCTTTCTGGACCAGGGATTGAACTGTGTCTTCTGCTTTGGCAAGTGAGTTCTTTACCACTGGGCCCCCAGGGAAGCCCTTCGGTTCCTCTCTGTGTGCATCCTGCACCAGGACTGCTTGAGTGTCCTTATGATGTAGTGGCCAGCCTATCTCAGAACAAGACAGAGAAAGAGACAGTCAGATGGAAGCTCTGTATCTGTGTTCTATTTTATGATCTAATCTTGGAAATCACACAGCATCACCACATTCTGTTTACTAGAACCAGGTATCTAAATCTGGACCCCATTTAAGTGGTGGGGGATTAGGTTCCATGTTTTGAAGTAAGGAGTATCAAAAAATTTGTAGACATGTTTTTACTCTGCCACAGGAAAAATATCCACATATGTAAACGATGATCAAGTGACTGCTGACTTACTGTCAGAAAAGAAAATGAAGGCCAGAAGATATTAGAACAATGTTTTTTGAGATTCAGAAGAAAAAAATTAACATAGATTTCTGTATCCAGGAAAAATAGCCTTCAAAGGAAAAATAAATGTGTTTTGACATAGAGAAAATTAGGAGAATCTGTTAGTAGCCAACCTGAAGTGAAGTGAAAGTCGTTCAGTCGTGTCAGACTTTTTGCGACCCCGTGGACTATACATTTCATAGAATTCTCCAGGCCAGAATACTGGAGTGGGTAACCTTTCCCTTCTCCAGGAGATCTTCCCAACCCAAGGACCGAACCCAGGTTTCCCGCATAGCAGGCAGATTCTTGACCAGCTGAGCCATGAGGGAAGCCCAAGAATACCGGAGTGGGTAGCCTATCCCTTCTCCAGTGGATCTTCTCGACCTGGAGTCTAACCTGAGTCTCCTGCCTTGCAGGTGATTTCTTTACCAGCTGAGCTATCAGAGGAGCCTTTGGCTATTAGAAATACTGAAGCAAGCAGCTCAGGCTGAAATACCCCCACCCCCAACTCAGTAAATGGAAATTCTGTTCTGTCAGTCACCCAAACCATAAACCTGCGAAGCACCCACACTTTTTTTTTTCTCCCTCTTTTCTTCCTGCCTGAAATTCATCAGCATATGTTGTAGGCCCTACCTTGCAATATATCCAGAGTCACAATGAAACTCTTTTAGTTCATCTCATATCCTCCCTCTCTCTCCTTTGCTTACACCATCCTGCCACCCTGTTCTCTTTACTGTTCTGATTTCAAGGCCTTTCCTAGGAGTCTCTTCCATATACGTGAGTGGCTAGTTCCCTTTCTGGGTTTGGGGCTCTGCCCTAATGTCACTTCGTCAGAGAAACCTTCCTTGATCTAAATTAGCATATGTACCCCCCTCGATTCCTGTCATTCTCTGCGTCTTTGCCCTGCATTGTGTTGCTTAATACCTATATCAACTGTCATATATTTATTGTTTTCTCATGTATTTTCTGCCGTCTGCTAATATAATCTGCATGAGAATAGGTACTTTCTTTTGTTAACTATACTGTAACCTCAATACCTAAAATGACATCTGGCATTTAGTTGTTGTTCAGTTGCTAAGTCATGTCTGACTCTTTGCAACCCCATGGACTGCAGCACACCAGGCTCCCCTGTCCTTCAGTATCTCCCAGTTTGCTCAAACTCAGGTCCATTGAGTCGGGGATGCCATCCAACCATCTCATCCTCTGTTGCCCTCTTTTCCTCCTGCCCTCAATCTTTCCCAGCATCAGAATCTTTTCCAGTGAGTCTGCTCTTTGCATCAGGTGGTCAAAGTATTGGAGCTTCAGCTTCAGCAATCAGTCCTTCCAATGAATATTCAGGGATGATTTCCTTTAGGGTTGACTGGTTAGATCTTGCAGTCCAAGGGACTTTGAAGAATCTTCTCCAGCACCACAGTTTGAAAGTATCCATTCTTCGGTGCTCAGCCTTCTTTATGATCCAACTGTCACATCTGTATGTGACTACTGGAAAAACCATAGCTTTGATTACATGGATCTTTGTCGGCAAAGGGATGCCTCTGCTTTTTAGTACACTGTCTAGGTTTGTCATAGCTTTCCTTCTAAGGAGCAAGTGTCTTTTAATTTCATGGCTCCAGTCACCATCCATAGTGATTTTGGAGCCCAAGGAAATAAAAACTCACTGCTTCCACTTTTCCCTGTCTGTTTGCCATGAAATGATGGGACCAGATACCATGATCTTAGTTTTTTGAATATTGAATTTTAAGCCAGGGTTTTGCTCTCTTCTTTGACCCTCATCAAGAGGCTGTTTAGTTCCTCTTTGATTTCTGCCATTAGAGTGGTATCATCTGCATATCTGAGGTTGTTAATATTTCTCCTGGTAATTTTGATTCCAGCTTATGATTCATCCAACCTAGCATTTTGCTTGATGTACTCTGCATATAAGTTAAATAGACAGGGTGACAGTATACAGCCTTGTCGTACTCCTTTCCCAATTTGGAACCAGTCTGATGTTCCCTGTAAGGTTCTAACTGTTGCTTCTTGACCCTAGTACAGGTTTCTTTGGAGACAAGTAAGGTGGTCTGGTATTCCCATCTCTTTAAGAATTTCCCGCAATTTGTTGTGATCCACATGATCAAAGGCTTTCATGTAGTCAGTGAAGCAGAAATAGATGTTTTTTCTGGAATTCCCTTGCTTTCTCTGTGATCCAATGAATGTAGGCAGTTTGGTCTCTGGTTCTTCTGCCTTTTCTAAACCCAGCTTGTACAGCTGTAAGTTCTCGGTTCATGTACTGCTGAAGCCTAGCTTGAAGGATTTTGAGCATAACCATACGAGCATGAGAATGTAGGCACTGTGTAAAATTTTGTTAGATGAATGAAAAGAAGGGAGAGAAAGAAACGGAGGGCATCAGAACAAAGAGAAGGATGAAGGGGAGAGAAATAAGGCAGAAGGAGTGGAGTAGACCAAGCAGAGAGCTAAAACAGATGTGAAGTAATCATGTCAGCTTATGATATTCTCCAGAGTGACTGCAAATTGATGAATCAGGCCTGCTTAAAAAGAGCACAGCAACCTCTAATGAAAAGAAAAACAGTTCCTGTCCTTGTAGCATATTTCTTCAGTGCATTTGTGCAATATGGATCGCATGATGCAGTGACAGGTCATGACAGCAATCACAAGTCTATCCAGCTGACAGTACCTGAACCTAGAAGGCTCAGCTAACTTTTTGAAACCATGTGATGTCTGGAATCATGTGGTCTATATGTCTGTTTCTTCTTTAGCTTCTTAAGGACTGTGTCTCTGTCTTCATCACCTTTTCATCATCTTCAGAAACTAGCACAATGTTAGCATGAAGCAAACACTTAAATATTGGTTAAATGTGTTAGTGAATTGATTAATACAGCAAGGCAGAAAGCAATTAACATCCATAGAGCAACTCTTAAGTAGTATGTAGATATAGATATGGACACAGGTACAAATGCAGATATAGATATATTTATAGATATACACATAAATATAGGTACAGATATAAATAGTATACAGTTTACTTAATCTTCACAAAAATCCCATGTTAGGTTTGTTTTGTTCTGTTTTTTGTATGGGAACCTGGAGTTCAAAGAAAGTAAGAGACTTGCTTAAGGTCATATAGTAGGCAAAGAAATGGCTGAGGTAAGATTTGATACCAGATCTGTGTGTCTCCAAGAGCTTTGCTCTTTTCTCTATTCCGTGTCAGGCAATATACAGTTGCAGAATCATTTAAAATCTGCTAAAGAAGGTTAGAGCTTTGAATTTCTTTTATCCCAGTTACCTAAACCAATTCTTCCCTAGCCTAAGTGCCATCCTGCTTCCTCCCTTGTGTTTAGCAAGACCACCTTCTCTCAGCCCTTTTGAACAGCAGAAGGAGGTTGAATGCACGTGTGTGTGTGTGTGTGTGTGTGCACGCGCGCGTGCGCTTAGCCGTGTCCAACTCTTCATGACCCCATGGACTATAGCCCGCCAGACTTCTCTGTCCATACTAGAATGGGTTGCCATTTCCTTCTTCAGGGGATCATCCCAACCCAGGGATCGAAACTACGTCTGTTAGGTCCTCCTACATTGGCAGGAAGATTCTTTACCACTAGTGCTACCTGGGAAACCCTGAATGCACTTGTCATCCTTCTAATTCATACAGAAGAGCAACAAAATAAAAGTAAGAAATTCCTTATGCAAAATCTTTGTCTCCCCTCTAAATCCTTTTATGTAAACTGACCAGTTAATATTCACTTTTGTTGCAACTCATTTCTACTTTTTTTTCCTGCCTATTTGCTGTTCCCTGGGAAACCTGGATCCCAGTTCTTTTATGTGTTCTTTATCTGTACCTTGAAAACCTTTAGCTCTAATTTTACTTCTTTGCTTCATCTTCAACCATCCACTCTGAACAATTATTCTTTTAAGCAACGGGTTCTCTGTGTTCCCACTGCAAACAGAATGTCCTCGAGTGTTCTGTGCAAAATAGAAACAAATATTTCTCTATCAAGTGTTCTGTGCAAAAAAGAAACAGATATTTTCTGGGCTTCAGAGAAAGGAGGTTTTCCTTATAAGCCTTAAAATAAGTATTTTTTAGTTTATTTCAGTGAACATGTTAGTGATTTGAATCACTTGAGAGCCTATGGGGAACATGGTCATTCTGCTTCCTGGCTAACTAATAGTTGGCAAAAATTTCTTTTGGGTTGTGGAATGTCTGGAATGTAGTCACTGTCTTTCCTGCTTAATTTGCCAGAACCCTGAGGTCAAAATGTTGGCTTCAGATCCCAGCTTCACCCCGTGCTGGCTGTTTGACTTTGTGTAAGCTCTCTGGGTCAATTTGTTCACAAGTAAAATGAAAATCATCTTTTCCTCCTCACTCATTTACTAAGTAGATTAACTAAAGCACACAGGCGCACACTGAACCATTTATGGCCATTCATATATGTTATCCATGCTTCTCACATGAGGGATGTGATGGGGTTCCTGACGTAGAGATGTTTCTGAACATTACATCAGCAAAAATCAGCGCCATGAATCTAAAAGATACAAGAGAATTGGTATTAGGATTGCAAGGGAAGCTAAGTCAAGTCTGAACTACAAAAGTGAATTCAGCCTGGACACAGACCATTCTGATGGGTCGGATGACCATTTTAATTTGTCACTGATCACATGGCATCAGTATAATCATCTCATTCACATCTTTCAAGTGTGTTTGGTGAGTTTTTGTTTTATTGCTCACAATGTTCTCTGCTTCTTGCAATGGAAAGATTATATTTCTACACTACAGTGACTTCAGGCTTGGCCATAGGACTAGCTTCAGCCAATGAACTGTGAACAGATGGGGCATTTGTGATGTGCCAGCGAAATCTGTAGATGGTGTCACACAATCAACCCTCTTCTGTTTTCCAGCACTGTCCCTGGGCAGGCAACTCCTTACCCTGAGTCGCAGAAAAAAGATAATCATGAACTAGAGGGGAAGCTGGCCTATCGTGGCTATACAGTTTGAGTGAGAACTAAACAAATGTAGAAATCCAAGAAGATGAGTGTATTTTCTTTTTTGAAAGCCTTGATATCTGATTATCCTTTTGCTTTATTTCCTTTTTCTAAAAGTAGAGTGCAGATGTAAGCATCCAGAGGACTGGGAGTTTTGGTAAATTGAAATTTGACTGAATCATTTCTGAGCAGAGATGTGCAGAAGCATATTTGCCTCAAACAGGAAAAATCTAGTTGTTGGGAGGTACAAAAAATTTCTAGTAACTGTTCAAAAACACTTCCTCTTTTATTAGGTTAAATGAGTTATGAGTTACATATGAAATATAGGTAACAGTAACTTTTTTATTGACAGACTATATAGAAGCAGATATACAAGACACTGTAATTTTAGACTGTCACTTTATAGTCTGAGTAGAGCATCACAGCTTCATTTCCACACCAGATATAAAAGGGGTATGTTATTTTAATATAGATTTGACTGTTTATCTTGTCTTCAGGCTTTGTTTCTTGAACACATTTCAATTACAACCTTCTTTTAAGATTCAACTAAACATGACACCAGAAAAATACAGAAACTAGAAAACTTATGACATTTTTCTGCCTTTTATGTACTATGATATTCAAGAGTTTTGAGAAATAGAATAAGTGTCAAATGTGTCCAACAGCAACTTTGATACCCATTCCAATAGATAAATTTTTACATAAGATACACGAGTTAACTATTTTCTATGGTAATTTCAATTTTCAGAATAATTGTAAATACCCAGGAAGTACTCAGGAAGCAAAATCTGCTGGAGAATATTATTATCTTCTTTTAAGATTGAGCTTTCCAGTGAAATTTAAATGTTATTCAATCAACCAACATGTTCGTTGAACCGTATTTAGTGCAGTGTGCTTCCAGATGGCTCAGTAGTAAAAGAGTCCGCCTGCCAATGCCGAAGACACAGGAGATACCAGTTCAATCCTAGGGTCAGGAAGATCCCCTGGAGGAGCAAATGGCAACCCACTCCAGTATTCTTGCTTGGAGAATCCCATAGACAGGAACTTGATGGGCTACAGTCTATGGAGTCACAAAGAGCCAGACACGACTGAGCAACTGAGCACACACAGAAAACACTGTTCAAAGAACACACGAGCAGAAGAAATATGCTAGCAAATGCATTCTTTTATGACTGATGACACAGATCTAAATTGAAATGCTGGTAATTGTCAGAAACATTTTTAGTATTTGGGGGTGTGCATGCCTGGTGCTAAGTCGCTTCAGTCGTGTCTAACTTTTTGCGACCCACTGGACTACAGCCTACCAAGCTCCTCTGTCCATGGGATTTTCCAGGCAAGAATACCGGAGTGGGTTGCCGTGCCGTCTTCCAGGGGATCTTCCTGACCTAGGGATTGAACCCAAGTGTCTTACATCTCCTGCATTGGTAGGCAGGTTCTTTACCACTAGTGCTGCCCTGGCCCCTTGAAACGGGATGTCACTTCTTAGGTTGTGTTCATGCTCAGTTGCTTCAGTTGTGTCGAACTTTTTGCAACCCCATGGACCGTAGCCCACCAGGTTCCTCTGTGCATGGGATTCTCCTGGCAGGAATACTGGAGTGGGTTGTCATGCCCTCCTCCAGGGGGTCTTCCTGACCCAGGGTTCAAACATCTGCCTCGTGCATCTCCTGCATTGCAGGAGGATTCTTTACCACTGCCTGGCGCCTTGAAATGGGTTGTCACTTCTTAGATTAGGTTATAGAAAGACTGAGTTTGACCTTGCTCAGTCTTTTGTACTTCCTTGCTTGCTTCTTCTGAAGGAAGCGAGTTGCTATGCTGTGAGCTGACCTGTGAGAAGCCATGAAGCAAGGGCTGGAGGACAGCAATGAGCCCTCTGTCCAGCAGCGCATGAGAGACTGAAACTTGACACAACCACGTGAGTGAGCCTGAATGAAAACCTTCCCTTAGCCAAGCCTTCAAATGACGGCAGCCCCATCCAGCACCTTGACTGCATCCTCATGCGAGACCTGGAGGCAGAAAACCCAGCTGAGTTACACCAGATTCCTGAACACAGAAATCTTGAGATAATAAGTGTTTGTTATTTTAAACTTGTACTTTTCTTATGTTGATTTTTCTGTGAATTGCCTCTTCTTACCTTTGAAATGTCTCTTTTTCTATTGGGTAATTTGTCTTTTATTTATTTTTAATTGGAATATAAGTGCTGTACAATGTAGTGTTAGTTTCTGCTGTACTACAGCATGGATCAGCTATACGTATACATATATCCCCTCTCTCTTAGACTTCCTTCCCATCCCACCCCATCCCACCCCTCTAGGTTATTACCGAGCACCGAAGTGACTTCCCTATACTACATGGCATAAGCTTGTACTTATTTTAAACTGTTTTCTTTTATCTAAAACAAAAAAAATAGCATTTTATTGAGATATGATTCACATACAGAAAGCTGTGTACAACTTGATGAGGTTTGTTGTTGTTCAGTCGCTAAGTTGTGTCCAGCTCTTTGCAATCCCACGGACTATATATAGCAGGCCAGGCTCCTCTGTCCTCCACTATCTCCCAGAGTTTGCTTAAATTCATGTCCATTGAGTCCGTGATGATATCTAACCATCTAATTCTTTGCCGCCCCCTTCTCCCTTCTCCTTTTGCCGTCAGTCTTCCCTAGCATGAGGGTCTTTTCCAGTGAATTGGCTCTTTGCATCAGGTGACCAAAGTATTAGAGCTTCAGCAACAGTCCTTCCAGTGACTATTCAGGGTTGATTTCCTCTAAGATTGACTGGTTTGATCTCCTTGCAGTACAAGGGACTCTCAAGAATCTTCACCAGTATCACAGTTCAAAAGCATCAATTCTTTAGTTCTCAGCCTTTTTTATGGTCCAACTCTCACATCTGTACAACTACTGGAAAACCTAGCTTTGACTAGATGGACCTTTGTCAGCATAGTGATGTCTTCGCTTTTGAATATGCTGTCTAGGTTTGTCCTAGCTTTCCTTTCAAGGAACAAGCGTCTTTTAATTTCATGACTGCAGCCACCATCTGCGTGATTTTGGAGCCCAAGAAAAGAAAATCGGTAACTGCTTCCACTTCTTCCCCTTCTGTTTCCCATGAAGTGATGGAACAAGATGCCATGATCTAAATGTTGAGTTTCAAGCCAGGTTTTTCACTCTCCTCTTTCACCTTTATCAAGAGGCTCTTGAGTTCCTCCTCACTTTCTGCCATTTGAGTGGTATCATCTGTCTATCTGAGATGATTGATACTAATATTTTTCCCAGCAGTCTTGATTCCAGTTTGTGATTCATCCAGCCTGGCATTTTGCGTGATGTACTGTGCATATAAGTTAAATAAGCATAGTGACAGTATACAGCCTTGACATACTCCTTTCCCAGTTTTGAACCAGTCGGTCGTTCCATGTTCGATTCTTTTGCTTCTTGACCTACATACAGGTTTCTCAGGAGACAGATAAGGTGGTCTGGTATTCCCATCTCTTTTAAGAAAAATAAAATTCTTAAAGAACAGTTAAAAGGCAAGATGGAATGTGAGATTGGCTACCCATTGACTCTGTGACCTTGGAGATGTCACACATCATGCAGGTCTTCTCCTACAAAGGAAGGTGTGTTAGTTTCCTACGATTGCCAGATCACCACAGACTGTGATTTATCCTCCCACCGTTCTCGAGGCCAGAAGTCCCAAATCAAAGTGTCAGCCCTGCCGGGATCCCTCCAGAATCTAAGGAAAGATTGCTTCTTCTAGCTGCTGCTTCTAGCTTCTGGTGGTCACTGGCTATCCTTGGTGTCCTATGGCTTGCGCTGCACCTCTCTAATCCCTGTCTTTTAAACCATGACACCAAATGAGGCTCAGTTCAGTTCAGTCACTCAGTCGTGTCCAACTCTTTACGACCCCATGAATCGCAGCATGCCAGGCCTCCCTGTCCATCACCAACTCCCGGAGTCTACCCAAACCCATGTCCATCAAGTCGGTGATGCCATCCAACCATCTCATCCTCTGTCGTCCCCTTCTCCTCCTGCCCTCAATCCTTCCCAGCATTAGGGTCTTTTCCAATGAGTCAACTCTTCACATGAGGTGGCCAAAGTATTGGAGTTTCAGCTTCAACATCAGTCCTTCCAATGAACACCCAGGACTGATCTCCTTTAGGACAGACTGGTTGGATCTCCTTGCAGTCCAAGGGACTCTCGAGTCTTCTCCAACACCACAGTTCAAAAGCATCAATTCTTCGGCACTCAGCTTTCTTCACCGTCCAACTCTCACATCCATACATGACCACTGGAAAAACCATAGCCTTGACTAGACGGACCTTTGTTGGCAAAGTAATGTCTCTGCTTTTAAATATGCTGTGTAGGCTGGTCATAACCTTCCTTCCAAGGAGTAAGCGTCTTTTAATTTCATGGCTGCAATCACCATCAGCAGTGATTTTGGAGCCCCAAAAAATAAAGTCTGACACTGTTTCCACTGTTTCCCCATCTATTTCCCATGAAGTGATGGGACCAGATGCCATGATCTTAGTTTTCTGAATGTTGAGGTTTAAGCCAACTTTTTCACTCTCCTCTTTCACTTTCATCAAGAGGCTCTTTAGTTCTTCTTCACTTTCTGCCAGAAGGCTAGGTCTTAGCTTTTGCCAGCAAGAAGAAAAGTGAGCAAAGTACAAAAAAACAACCAGGAGCCTTGCTTGCTGCTTTCCAGTACCTGGGGGCCCCCTGCTGTCCACAAAAAGACATTGCAGCCTTTCCGCAGGCTAACAGAGGAGTGTTAGATACTTAACACGCCATTTCCTGAAAACTTACTTTTACCACTTCACATACCAGATCATTACTATCATATGCTTTTATCAACCTCATTCTGGATCAGCCAAGTTCTCTATGGGTTGCCAATTTTTCTTAATGGTACCACCATGATCCAAACCCTCCTGGCCCCAGCTCTCCTTCCTGCTGCTCCTTTTTCATCAGTGTCATTGTCATGTATTAAACTTCTGCTGTATGTTGGGTACTGTGCCGAAATCTTCACATACATTATATATCATTTAATCTCTCAATAACCCTTAGAAGGCAGACAATTTTGTTCCTTTTAGGGAAATGAAAACTGAAGCTTAAGATCGCCAAGTAACTTGGGTTATAAATATGACAGGGGTCAAAGCTGGACTTGAACCAGGAATTCTAGCTGCAAAGCTGTTAGTCTTCCAAGCCTATTGCATCCAGCCTGAGTTCTACTGAATAACTAACTTCCACCTGTGATAGCATTCACTAAAGGTGTTTTGTGAAAGGTGATATATAAGCATGCAGAATAATCATTAGATAAACTAACATTGTAAAAGAAAATATACATGACATTAATAATAGTTTAGGTTTTGAATTGTTAAATTGTTTTACTAGCAAAATGCATTAATACGTGCATGCCAGTTGACTATATTAATAGATTGAACAGTTATTCACTTTGCTAATTTTTAACCTGACATCTTTTAGCAGGTAATTTCCAGTGAATGACTAGCACACACACTTGAGCATTTTGATTTGATTTTTTAATTCTCTATAGAGAATTACATTTCAATACACATGGGTATGCTAAGCTAAATCTTCTCTCTCAATCC
Organism: Giraffa tippelskirchi; assembly: GCF_054371585.1. Classification (NCBI taxonomy): domain Eukaryota; kingdom Metazoa; phylum Chordata; class Mammalia; order Artiodactyla; family Giraffidae; genus Giraffa; species Giraffa tippelskirchi. The sequence continues at coordinate 31,541,732 of NC_137280.1, read as the reverse complement.
CCAAATCACCTTCTCATTCCCATCACATATACCAAGATGGCTCTAGAGTTCTGCATCTAGCCAGAAAGAGGGGATGAGGGGTAGGAAAGAAGGGACCACGTGATGGACAAAGATGGTCTGAGGCTGTCAATATTGTAAACCCCTTATAACTTTCCAGGCTGTCATAAAAGTTTTGTTTGAGAGGCAGAAACCAACCTGAGAACACCTAATCAATTCTAAGTTGCTCAAATGTATTATAGTGACGTGGGTAGTAGTGAGTCTAGCTTTTCTGTCTGTGGTTGCCTGTTTTAAAGCACCTTTGGTTAAAATTGTATACCTAACTTTTGTTTTCTTATCGACTGCCTCCAAAGAAAGAGGACCTGGATAAAGAGAATGTTAGACGAGGACCCAATACACATGTGGAAACTGTGTGTTTGTTTGATGTTTATTGTTGAGAAATACCTTCCTGGTGAATGTGTTGTTGGAATGGGGACTGGAAAGTGGGACTGAATGTTCCATAAGTTGGAACTTGACTTTGAAACTTAGAGTCAAGTATCATATCGTCATTTTTTATCAAAAAATACATGAAAAACAGCGTGAGCTTTGGGTGATGTTTACTACTCAATAGTGATACCTATTCATCACTAAAACCACATCTCCTTCCAGAAAGAGGCAACATACGAAGATTTTTTAAGTTTCCATCTATGGCTCTATGAGAAATCTCTGATGGTAGCTCACTGAGTTCTAGGAAAATCTAGAGAGGGGGAAACTGATGCAGACTGAATGAGGGTCAAGAACTTAGAAGAATTGTGAAGAAAAGTCAAGGCCAGATGAGGAAGCAGAGGCCAGTCATGAAGACTTCTTTCTACCAAGCCAAGAGGGTAACGTAAGTAACCAATATACAAAACATGCTTTCATTAGTGATCAGACACCAACTCTGTTTGCCATTTTGTTTTTTTTTATTGAAGTACAGTTGATTTACAATGTTGTGTTAGTTTCTGCTGTACAGCAGAGTGATTCAGTTATACATTCTTTTTCAAATTATTTTCCATTATGGTTTATTACAGGACTGAATATAGTTCCCTGTGCTATACAATAGGAGCATGCTGTTTATTCATTCTGTGTATAATAGTTTGCATCTGCTAATCCCAAACTCCGAATCCAACACTTCCCTACCCCTGCCCCCCTTGGCAAGTCTGATCAGTGAGTCTGTTTCTGTTTCATAGATAGATTCATTGTGTCATATTTTAGATTCCACATATAAATGAATCATACGATGTCTTTCTCTTTCTGTTTTACTTCACATCATATGATGGTCTCTAGTTCCATCCATTTGGTTGCAGATGGCATTATTTCATTCTTTTTGTGGCTGAGTACTATTCTCTAATGTGTGTGTGTGTGTGTGTGTATCTCACATCTTCTTTATCCATTCATCTGTCAGTGGATATGTAGGTTGTTTCCATGTCTGGGCTATTGTCAGTAGTGCTGCTATGAACGTAGTGAAAGTCGCTCAGTCGTGTCCAACTCTATGTGACCCCGTGGACTGTAACCTGCCAGGCTCCTCTGTCCATGGAATTCTCCAGGCCGGAATACTGGAGTGGGTAGCCAGTATTCTTCCCCTTCCCCAGGGGATCTTCCCAACCCAGGGATCGAACCCAGGTCTCCTGCATTGCAGACGGATTCTTTACGATCTGAGCCACCAGGGAAGGCCCTGAACACAGGGTGTGTGTGTCTTTCTGGACTATCCTTTTGCCCTGACATATGCCAGGAGTGGGATTTCTGGATCACATGGCAACTCTAGTTTTTTGAGGCACCCCCATATTGCTCTCCATAGTGGCTGCACCAGTGTCCATTCCCACCAACAGTGTAGGAAGGTTCCCGTTTCTCCACACCCCCCTAGCGTTTGTTATTTGTAGACTTTTCAATGATAGCCACTCTGACCAGTGTGAGGTGGTACCTCATTGTGATTTTGATTTTGTTTGCCACTTTGAATAATCCTCAAACTGGCAAGTAGCAACATAAAAGTATCTCCCAGGGAATTCCCTGGAGGTCCAGTGGTTAGGACTCTGCACGTTGACTGCCAAGGGCCTGGGTTTGATCCCTGTTCTGGGAACTAAGATTCCACAAGTCAAGTGGAGTGTCAAAAAAAACAAAAAATTATCTTCCAGTGGTCAAAAAGTCTTACTTTCTTAAACAACAGTATTGTGTGCTGATCTTGGGATATCAAAAACCTAAGCTTCCACAGGCTCAAGCATCCTCAGAGCATACTAAAGCTATTTTTATCTGTTCTGCCTGTTAACATTCTTCACCAAGGAGAGGAATATTGGCTGATACATTTCAGAAGATCTCAACAGGGATTTTTTGAGTTTTCTAGTTAATTTTAAGTTAGAAAAAAAATGTTTCAAGTTATCTGGGTACCTTATTTTTCTAGAAGGGTTTCATCAAAGTTTTATTTCAGTGATTCAGGGCTTTAAACTGAACCACTAAATATTCATCTGAGCTAGAATAATGGGGAAGATTCTTCATTACAGGTTTAAGTGATCAAATAATTAGAAAGAAAATGTTATTAAAAAACAAGGAACAGTATGATGACTGTAGTAATAATACTGTATTGCGTATTTGAAAGTTGCTAAGAGAGTAGATCTTTTTTTAATTGAAGTACAGTTGATATATTAGTTTCAGATGCATATCAGTGATTCAACATTTTTATAGATTGTACTCTATTTAAATTTATTTTAAGATAATGGTTTTATTTCCCTGTGCTGTACAATATGTCCTTGCTGCTTGTTTCAGTTCAGTTCAGTCACTCAGTCCTGTCCGACTCTTTGCCACCCCATGGACTGCAGCACGCCAGGCTTCCCTGTCCATCACCAACTCCTGGAGCCTACTCAAACTCATGTCCATGGTGTTGCTGATGCCATCCAATCATCTCATCTTCTGTCATCCCCTTCTCCTCCTGCCTTTAATCTCTCCCAGCTTCAGGGTCTTTCCCAATGAGTCAGTTCTTCGCATCATGTGGGCAAAGTACTGGAGTTTCAGCTTCAGCAGCAGTCCTTCCCTTGCTGCTTGTTTATTTTATGCATAGTAGTTTGCATCCCTGATCCTCTGTCTCTATCTTATCCCTCTCCTTATTGATAACACTAGTTTGTCCTCTGTATCTGTGAATCTGTTTCTGTTTTGTTACATTCATTTGTTTTATTTTTTATATTCCACATATAAGTGATAACACAGAGTATTTGTCTTTCTCTGTCTGACTTATTTCACTAAGCATAATACCCTCTAGGTTCATCCATGTTGTTGCAAATGGCAGAATTCCATTCTTTCCTACGATTGAGTAATAGTCCATTGTAGATACATGCAAAAGTTCTCATCACAGGAAAAAAATTGTAACTCGAGTTACTGTGGTAATCATTTTCTGATGTATACAAATATCAAGTCATTATGTTGTATATCTGAAGCAAATATAATGTCTTATGTCAATTATGCCTCAATGAAAAAAGAAATTTTTTTTTTACAAAAAAAAAATAATAAATAAAAAAGAAGAAAGAAATTTTTTAAAAAGTCAAGTCATAGAAAAAAGACTGACTATAGGTATTACATGAAAAGTAAGAAAGCACTCAGTAAATGCATTTTGTTCTCTAAAAGAAAGGTTTGTGATTCTACAATGTCTTTAAGTTTTCTGATAAAAGATAATAAATATTTATTGAAGATAGCTTGGAAAAAATAGAGAGATAAATAAATAGCACCCAAATTTTACTATTCACACATGACTGATGTTAATATTTTGATATAATCTTCAAAGTTCCTTAACCTCTCTGAGCTTCAGTTTCTTTATTTGTCAAATGAGGTTAATAATGGTACCAACCTCATAAGGTTATTCAGAAATTAAATAGATAATACATCTGAAAACTTCATCTTTGGTACAGAATAAGCACATGAAAAAAGATTAGCTGTAGTTATATTTTAGTGCGTATATCCATTTTATATTTTATAAATTGGGGCCATATTTGTTTAATCCTGATTTTTTTACTAAAAATATTTTGAACATTTTCCAAGGTCATTAAAATTCTTTACAAGCTATCGTTAATAGTTTCATAGTATGGTATTCCAAGTGGCTCAGAGGTGAAGAATCCACCTGCCAGTGCAGGAGATGCAGGTTTGGTCCCTGGGTCAGAAAAATCCCCTGGAGTTGGAAATGCAGCCCCACTCCAGTACTCTTGCCTGAGCAATCCCTGGACAGAGGAGCCTAGCAGGTTACATTCCATGGGGTCACGAAGAGACACAACTGAGCATGTGGTATTCCATCCTGTAGACCAGTAATTCTCAGCAAGTGCAGTTTTGCCCCCAGTAGACATTTTACAGTGTCCTTTTTGATTAGAACAACTGGGAGAAATGGAGTACTACTGGCATCTAGTGAGTTAGAAGCTGGGCTGCTGCTAAACATCCTTCAAAGCACGAGACAGTCTCTCCCAAAACAGAATTCTACAGCCCGAAATATCAAAGTGTTGCCATTGAGAAATCCAAGAATGTGTCAGGATTTCCTTTTTGAACCAAGCCATTCTTACTCAACTTTAATTTTTTTAAATCATTGTAAGTAACACTGGAGTGAAAAGACTAGTGGTGTCTTTTTGCTGAGGCTGTTCTATGGCCTGTGTGATAATTGACTTTAAGTTACATCAGTATAAGAATTTTGTGGTGAGTGTGTGTGTGTGCGTGCACCTGTGTGTAGGCTTGTACTCGGAAGTATAATGCAAATTATCCCTAAGCCACATCCTTTGTTCTTGTTCAGTCGCTCAGTTGTGTCCAACTCTCTGAAGTTAAATAAGAGGGTGACAAGACAGCCTTGATGTGCTCCTTTCCCCCAGTTTTGAACCAGTCTATTGTTCCATATCCGGTTCTAACTGTTGCCTCTTGACCTGCACACAGGTTTCTCAGGAGGCAGGTAAGATGGTCTGGTATTCCCATCTCTGGAAGAATTTTCCAGTTTGTTGTGATCCACACAGTCAAAGACTTTAGCATAGTAAATGAAGCAGATGTTTTTCTGGAATTCCCTTGCTCTTTTTATGATTCAACAGATGTTGGCAATTTGATCTCTGGTTCCTCTGCCTTTTCTAAATCCAGCTTGTACATCTGGAAGTTCTTGGTTCATGTACTATTGAAGCCTGGCTTGGAGGATTTTGAGCATTACCTTGCTAACATGTGAAATGAGTGCACTTGTGTTGTAGTTTGAACATTCTTTGGCATTGCCCTTCTTTGGGATCAGAATGAAAACTGACTTTTTCCAGTCCTGTGACCACTGCTGAGTTTTCCAAATTTGCTGGCATATTGAGTGCAGCACTTTCACAGCATCATCTTTTAGAATTTGAAACAGCTCAACTGGAATTCCATCACCTCCACTATTTTTGTTCATAGTGATTCTTCCTAAGGCCTACTTGACTTTGCACTCTAGGATGTCTGGCTCTAGGTGACTGATCACACCATAATGGTTATCTGGATCATTAAGATCTTTTTCGTACACTTCTGTATATTCTTGCCACCTCCTAGGGACAATTAAATGGCACTTGAGATGTCCTAAAAAGAATCAACATTTTCAGAGTAGATTATTTGGTAAAGTATTCTTATTGACATCTACCCCCAGAGGATGTGTTAATTAGCATTTTTGTTGTTCAGTCGCTAAGTTGTGTCTGACTCTGCAACCCATGGACTGCAGCACGCCAGGCTTCCCTGTCCTTCACTATCTCTCAGAGTTTGCTCAAACTCATGTCCATTGAGTCAGTGATGCCATCCAACCATGTCATCCTCTGTCCCCCTCTTCTCATCCTGCCCTCAGTCTTTCCCAATATCAGGGTCTTTTCCAGTGAGTTGCCTCTTCTTATCAGGTAGCTAAAGTATTGGAGCTTCAACTTCAGTATTAATCCTTACAGTGGTGTAATGACTGATGTTTCCTATAAGTGAATGATAAGAATTTAAAAGATACACTGCTCTTGGATGCCAGGAATAGGATAAGCCCAGAAATTCAGTACCATCATTAAAGTATTTGAGATTAAGAGTCCTTTTGGCCACTAATCCCTCCATCCATGACAGACCCTGAGATCTGTTGGATTCTACACTCACAGTCCTGCCTTCAGGCCATATGGTATTAGCCTTTCAACCAGGGTGCTGGTGACCTTAACATAAAAGAGAGAGCCAGCCTCTCTGAAGATTGTAGATGGAATGTATTTGGACTGGTTTTGGCGAAATATAACTGACATCAAAACCATGATTTCCTTGACGTTGTTGCTTAGGACAAAACTACTTTGAAACAAACACAAGGACAGACACACCACACACACACACACACACACACAAAGGCTGAACCCAAAAGTCAAGGTCATCAGATAGATTTTGAGTTGATCTAGACTTTACTTCATAGATTGGTGACTTGGGGCAGTTTCCTACTTTGAGCCTCAGTTTCCCTCGTAAAATAAGGATTACATCAGCAACCTCACTGACGTGAACTACTAGCACATTGTAACTGTGCTACAGATGTTTGTATTATTTGCATGTTTTGGCACCCAACTCTACTTCATTCCTTAGGACAGATTTCTAGAAATGCAATTTCTCATCAGTATATCACCTCTGAATGGAACATGACCACCAGTATTTTCTCAATAAAGCACTAATTGCCTCAGTGATTTAATGATTTTTTTTTCTTTTCTTTTTTTCATTTTGTTCTTTTAGGGGAAGAAAAGGTCAGTCTTAGGATTGTTCTTCTCTTCTGATGGGAGTCAACTCTTCTATTTGGTTTCAAAAATGTCTTTGGGGGGCCTGGTATTCCCAGTTGCCTGCTACCCACCCAGTGTTCGAGTACAACCAGCACCCCGCCACCTGCCTCCTGGGATAGTTTAGAAAAGCCTCACACCAGGTCTTGCCCATGGCAGGATTAGAGTATGTGGGACTAAGAGAAGTAGATCCTGTTCTTTGCCTTCAGAAAAGAAAGTGTATTTGCATTTTACAATGAGAAAGACAAGACACATTATACAGTCCTTCAAAATAAAAAAACTAGTAATGAAAAGGTCAGCGTGTGTGTGTGTGTGTGTGTGTGTGTGTGTGTGTGTGTGTGTGTGTATAATGATGTCATTGTGGGTTCATCAGTTGTAACAAATGTCCTACCCTGGTATCTGACAGTGATTGTGAGGGAAACTGCATGTGTGAAGTTGTGTGTGTGTGTGTGTATATACTTCTGCATGCATAGTGGGGTTGGGGACAGGGTATAGAGGAACTCTTTGTACTTTTCGCTCCATTTGCTGTGAACCCAAAAATTCTCTAAACTAAAGTCTGTTTCTTCAAGTGTATTTATTCTTTTGGCAGCACTGTGTGGCACATGGGATCTTCGCAAGTGACCAGGAGATCGAACCCATGTGGCCTGCAGTGGAAGCATGGAGTCTTAACTGCTGGACCGCCAGGGAAGTCCTAAAGTCTGTTATTTAAGTGATTAATAGTAGGCTTTAGGGGGAAACAATTCAATTGGGTAAGTATGGGCAAAACTCTTAGCACAATGCCAAGCATGTAACTGCTCAAGCAGTGTTTATCATTGTTATAGGAGAAAATACAAACAATGGCAGGAATTGCTTTAGTCAATACATATATTTCCCCATAAAAATAATAAAATAATCTGAATACTTTAAAAAAAAAAAAAAACAAGGGGAAGGAGAGGGCTCTATGTGCAATATTTGGTACTAAAACTCAGATGTCCTGCCTATAAATGCCTCTATCATTTCTTCATTCAATAGACATTGGTGGCCCACCTGCAATGTGTAAGGGACCCTGCCCAGTGCTGAGAATATAAAGATGAATGAGACACAACCAGTCCACTAGGCAAATAAGTGTGAGTAATCAAGAGTCACAGGGCGGGAAGTCTGTGTCAGGCCAACTGCATTTTCAGATATTAGTCATTTTAAAGTATCAAGGTAGAAAAGATCTGATTCAAGTAACTTAACAAGAAATTGGGAGAAAACTATGATATTTTACTATGGGATAGAGTGATAGTGATGGAGTTAGACGCTCAGTCATATCTGATGCTGCAACCCCATGAACTGTAGCCTGCCAGCCTCCTCTGTCCATGGAATGCTCCAGGCAAGAATACTGGAGTGGTTGCCATTCCCTTCTGCGGGGGTTCTTCCAAACCCAGGGATCGAACCTGGGTCTCCTGCATTGCTGGCAGAGTCTTCACCATCTTAGCCACCAGGGAAGTCCACTAAGGGATATAAAATAAGACAAATACATGTCCATCATCATTCCCTTCAGTTCAGCTCAGTCGTGTCCGACTCTTTGCGACCTCATGAACTGCAGCATGCTAGGCCTCCCTGTCCATCACCAACTCCCGAAGTTTACCCAAACCCATGTCCATCGAGTCAGTGATGCCATCCAACCATCTCATCCTCTGTCGTCCCCTTCTCCACCTGCCCTCAATCTTTCCCAGGATCAGGGTCTTTTCAAATGAGTCAGCTCTTCGCATAAGGTGGCCAAAGTATTGGAGTTTCAGCTTCAACATCAGCCCTTCCAATGAACACTCAGGACTGATCTTCTTTAGGATGGACTGGTTGGATCTCCTTGCAGTCCAAGGGACTCTCAAAAGTCTTCTCCAACACCACAGTTCAAAAGCATCAATTCTTCGGCACTCAGCTTTCTTCACCGTCCAACTCTCACATCCATACATGACTAGTGGAAAAACCATAGCCTTGACGGACCTTGGTTGGCAAATTAATGTCTCTGCTTTTTAATATGCTGTCTAGGTTGGTCATGACTTTCCTTCCAAGGAGTAAGTGTCTTTTAATTTATGGCTTCAGTCACCATCTGCAGTGATTTTGGAGCCCAGAAAAATAAAGTCTGACACTGTTTCCACTGTTTCCCCATCTATTTGCCATGAAGTGGTGGGGCCGGATGCCATGATCTTTGTTTTCTGAATGTTGAGCTTTAAGCCAACTTTTTCACTCTCCTCTTTTCACTTTCATCAAGAGGCTCTTTAGTTCTTCTTCACTTTCTGCCTTAAGGGTGGTGTCATCAGCATATCTGAGGTTATTGATATTTCTCCCGGCAATCTTGATTCCAGCTTTTCCTTCTTCCAGCCCAGTGTTTCTCATGATGTACTCTGCATATAAGTTAAATAAGCAGAGTGACAATATACAGCCTTGACGTACTCTTTTAACTATTTGGAACCAGTCTGTTGTTCCATGTCCAGATCTAACTGTTTCTTCCTGACCTATATACAGGTTTCTCAAGAGGCAGGTCAGGTCTGGTATGCCCATCTCTTTCAGAATTTTCCACAGTTTACTGTGATCCACACAGTCAAAGGCTTTGGCATAGTCAATACAGCAGAGGTAGATGTTCTTCTGGAACTCTCTTGCTTTTTCGATGATCCAGCGGATATTGGCAATTTGATCTCTGGTTCCTCTGCCTTTTCTAAAACCAGCTTGAACATCTGGAAGTTCATGGTTCATGTATTGCTGAAGCCTGGCTTGGAGAATTTTGAGCATTACTTTACTAGTATGTGAGATGAGTGCAATTGTGCGGTAGTTTGAGCATTCTTTGGCATTGCCTTTCTTAGGGATTGGAATGAAAACTGACCTTTTCCAGTCTGTGGCCACTGCTGAGTTTTCCAAATTTGCTGGCATAATGAGTGCAGCACTTTCACAGCATCATCTTTTAGGATTTGAAATAGCTCAACTGGAATTCCATCACCTCCACTGGCTTTGTTCCCTAAATTAATCCATAAAATCAATGTAATCCAATTAAAATATGCCCAACAGATTGGTTTTTTTCTTTAAGGAAACCAGTTTTTAAGTTCAAATGGAATCATAAATATCTAGAAAACCTAGAAATAAATAGAAAATCTGAAATATCTAGAAAAAAATTAAATAGCATTTATTAAATACACTAGTATATTCCATTAAAAAAAGGCTGAAGCCACATGGATGTAGCTGTGTGGATTTATGCACTGTCTTGATTTAAGTAGGCTTGCTGGTGTGTTTTCTCTTTTTACCCTAGGGGCATTGCAACACAGTAAGATTTGTGATGGATGAAAAATATGCCTCTTCCTCCCCGTCCTCTTCCTCCTTCTAATGTTGAAGAATTACTTTGAACTTCAGCGGCTTCTCCAGAAGATCATGTTGAGAATCTGGAATCTGACCATCGGTGTACATACCTCAGTTGGAAGACTATTAACTTAGATGAAAGAGAGACTGATGTGCCAAGCAATGGAATTTTCAACTTATCCCCATTTACAAAAGTTTCTGAACCTCCACACTGTTGACATTTTGGAAATTGGGGGAAATTCTTTGCTGTTGGGGGAGGTCATCCTCTACAGTGCAGTAAATAATGTTCAGCAGTGTCCCTGACCTTTAACCACCAGATGCCAGGAGAAAGCACCCCACCCCTCCAGCTGCAACAACCAAATGCCTCCAGATATTGACAGATGTCCTCTGGGGAATGGGATAGCCCCTACTTGATCACCACCACAGTAGGCAAAAGGTAAGTCATTGAAGGGCTTGAGGCAATAAGACATAATCAGAATTGTAAGATTATTTGTATTGCTTTTAAAAGTAATTGCAAAAAAAAAAAAGTAATTGCAATATGAATATGGGGGAAGGCCTAATAAACTTTTTATAGACCTGATGAAAAAGGAGGAATCTTTGGAGATATTTGGCTGTTCAATATCAAAATACACTCTAAAGCTTTGTTGTTTAAACTGTGGAGTACTTGGATAGGAATTGATAAAGAGATCTAAGAAATGGAGCAAACAGTCCAGAAATAGACTAATGTTAGAAAGAAGAATCGGAGAAGGCAATGGCATCCCACTCCAGTACTCTTGCCTGGAAAATCCCGTGGACAGAGGAGCCTGGTAGGCTATAGTCCATGGGGTCGCTAAGAGTCGGATACGACTGAACGACTTCACTTTCACTTTTCCCTTTCATGCACCGGAGAAGGAAATGGCAACCCACTCCAGTATTCTTGCCTGGAGAATCCCAGGGATGGCAGAGCCTGGTGGGCTGCCGTCTATGGGGTCGCACAGAGTCGGACACGACTGAAGCGACTTAGCAGCAGAAAGAAGAATGAAATAAGCAGTCTCATAATATGATGGTGACATAATGGTGCAAGTTGGTACAATCTTTGGATAGCTATTTATATGCATCAAGTTAAAAAGTTTTTTGTATCTTGGGATTGTATACACTAGTCAGAATACCGTGAATGCGTTAAGAATTATCTTTATCAACAGGATGTTGTAACATGCAAGCATGCTTATATTACACTAAGAGAATAAAAGTACAAAAGACAATATATGTATATACAAACATATCAGATACAGAATACAATATACATTTTGAATGTATATTCAGTATAGGCACAGTTAGCTTAAAGAAAGAATGAACGTTTGGAGAGGTATAGAATAACAGAGTGCTTTTCTGTAGTAAACATTTCACAGGCTACTTTTCTGCTTTTGGTTTCTCTTTATTTTTTTTTCTAAAATAAACCTAGTAATTTCCTCTTACTAATTAAAGGGAAATTTTGCAAAAACAAAAGTTTTTTAAATAAATTATAATTTAAAATTGAATGAAAATTTAAATAAAAATAGCCCTATGTAATTTTTTTGCTTTTCTTGAATGTGTCGTTTCACAATTTATCATTATTTACCATAGCCTTCCTGGGGAGACATTTGTTTTTGTTCAAAGACCCCATGCTTACTGACAATTGAAAACTGAAGAATATATAACAAAGGCTTATTTCAACCTGATTATGAGTCAGTGTTTTGAGGATGCTGGTGATACACATTAATTTTACACTTAATTTGTTTTCTGTTCCCTCATATAGATGGCATTCTATCCTAGGAGGAGTGTCCTGATGGTTTAATTTGTCTTCCATTGTCATTCTTGACAGTATTCATCAATAAATGGAGACATATTGCTGCAGCTCAGGGTAAGAAAAAATCTAAATTGAAATTTGTCAGCTTGAAATTAAGTCTAGTAATAGTTATGAATTTAAAAATTTCTTTATCTGGAACTCAACTCTACCCATTCACTTGCTAGATTTAGAATGCTATTCCTCTTTTTTATTTGACATTCACATTTTTCTTCAACTCATGTAATTTATTTTTGTGATTGGCATCTTGGTTAGATTAATTTTTTTTCTTTTACTCTCAGATATGTTAACACTCACACATAACTTTATTATTTCCTATCTTGACATAATACAATTTATACTTAATTAATGAAATATCCTACCTAGGCTAAATGATATTCATAGAGAATTGTAATAAAAGTATCAGAGAAATGAAATACATTAAGAGTTATTTTAACAAAGTGAATCAAGATAAATTTTAGTCATGAAAAGCATTATTTTATATATCCACCCAACCTTAATAATACTGTCTGATTCCTATTACTATTAAACCTGTCTCTACAGTGTCTCTTAATTAATATAATAAATCATTTCTACTGGATTTCATAATCTCAAGTAGTTATTAGAAAGACAAAATTTGATTCCATCATCCAAGAATCATAAATATCTACCGAGAGGTGCTTAATAATTAACTCCTGGAAGAACATCTTTGGCTTTTAACTTTTCTATTTAAGTAGAAATGTTCCCACTCCAGTGAAGAATTTTAAAATATAACATAGAGCCTATTTATAATGCTGGCATTAGGCTTCCCTGGTTGCCTCAGTGGTAAAGAACCCACCTGCCAATGCAAGTGACACAGGTTTGATCCCTGGGTTGGGAAGATACCCTGGAGAAGGAAATGGCAACCCACTCCAGTATTCTTGCCTGGAGAATTCCAGGGACAGAGGAGCCTGGCGGACTACAGTCCACGGGGTTGCAAAAGAGTTGGACACGACTGAGTGAGTGAGCACACACGCATGCTGGATAACTCTTCTTAATCATCATCATCATCTGTCATTCAGGATACACTGCTGTGGTCTTGTTTTCCTAAGGCAAAATTGATTTCCCCGCAGTTTTAATATCTTGCAGGTTTTCATAATTTTGAACTAGTCCTTACTGGACTGAAATGTAATGTTAACACTTGCATTCTTTCTATTTTGTTTCAACATGCTCTGTCACACCTGCTTTTGTCATAAATCATCACAGTGCTTGAGGGCACAGTCTTCCTGACCTTGATTCCATAGAGAGAGAGTGTGAAGCATCCACACACACACACAGTCTCTCTCTAATATTCTCATAAATACATACCTATGACCTCTAAATGTGGAGAGCTAAATTTGGGTTCATTAGTAAGACTGAACCAAACCACATATTTTTTAAAAACCAGAGTTGTAATGCATATATATGGAATTTGAAAGATGGTAACGATAACCCTATATGTGAGACAGAATAAGAGACACAGATGCATGGAACAATTTTATGGACTCTGAGGGAGAAGGTGAGGGTGGGACGTTCTGGGAGAATAGCATTGAAACATGTATATTATCATATGTGAAACAGAACACCATTCCATGTTCGATGCATGTGACAAGGGCTCAGGGCCGGGGCAATGGGATGATCCAGAAGGATGGGATGGGGAGGGAGGTGGGTGGGGGGTCCAGGAAGGGGAACACATGTAAACCCATGGCTGATTCATGTCAATGTATGGCAAAAACTATTACAATATTGTAAAGTAATTAGCCCCCAACTAAAATAAATAAATTTATAAAAAAAATAAAAATAAAAATGATACCAAAATTTCAAAAAAAAAAAAACAAAAAAAACAAAAAACCAGAGTTGTTTATATATACAAGACCACATTACGTCTGTAAAAAAAAAAAATTGTCCAAACTTGGTATGGAACAGAACCCTATTTTGTTTTATTATTCCAATGCTTCCTCTGGGTAGAAATTAGCACTCCTGATAAAATGCATAAGCAATTTGGGACTAAAAGAGTTTAAGACTCGTTCTGAGAAACGAGTCAGCTGACTCTCACTCAGTGATTGTTATGAAACATTATTTTCTGTAGTTCAGCAAAGGTTAGACAACCATCCTCTTTTCCTATAAATGTTCTTACCAATAGTGGATCATTGAACTGGCCTTCTGTTGGCCTTTTTGCGTGCATCATGCGGATAATTAAATCCTCCAAAAATTTCTTTAAAAACATCTCCAAACCTCCAATAGCAAGTCAGAGTTTACAAAAGATTCTTCTAGTAAAGAAGAGAGCAAAAATAAATTGATAATTAAAGTGCAGCATGATAAATTCCACTTCACAGATACACCCATTGTGCCATGAGGATGGAGGGAAAGTGTTGAAAGCAGACTGGGACCAGCTTACCACAAGAGAAACTGAAGGTAGGAGAATTTTTGTAAATATTTTATGAAGCATTTTACATTCATTGTGTGTGTTTGATTTAATTATTAGTTTTAAGACAAGTACCATTTCCTGTTTTTGCTAAAAGCACGTTGTTTTAGCCACATTACAGTTCAAACAGGCTTTTGTTGAAATAACTGGGAATTTAACCACCATGGTAATATCATTACTAGGGAAAATATGTTACAAATTCTAACCCAAACAATCCCAAATTGGCATCTGAATCACAACCAATTGGTAAATCGGATTTCATGTTAATCTGTATGAGTCAGTACAAAAAGATGAAATAATTCTTAGGTATATTAAACTTGATTTTGCTTTGCAAGATCATTTGCAAAACATTCTTTTCTGATTATTAAGTTGGAGTCCCAGATATCTTGATGATAATAAGAAGAATTTCAGCTATGGACATGAAGATAACATTAGTCACAGCAGTTAAATCTTCTGTTACAAATCAATCCATTAACCTTCTGGTATGTGAATTAGTCTTTTGTTAGAAAAGTGTGCATTAATACTGAAGTTGGGTCTATGTAAATATACATATGGTAACAGAATCTAACTGCTTTAACTATATATTGACTCTGTCCTTGGTCCTAGCCAGTTAATATTTATTTGCTTCATTGTTTATTGTTAATGACTTGGATAAAGTTACATACCCCAAATTTCTAGATGATACTGTTGACAAATCGAAAGTAAAAAATACCAGTGTGTACTAAGATGAACCAAAATACACTAATAGGAAATTAAGGATAAATGTAAGAAGCAGTTGCACAAATATGGAAAGATATGACTTAGCAGCAGGTATAATAATTTTTTTTAATCAGAGAGGCTTTTATTGACAGTAAGCTTAGTGTGGGTTAAAAGTGGTCAGAAAACTAATATAAATTCCGCCTGTTTTCAAATGCAATTAAGACTCAGTCTGTTCTTATTTTGCATTGTGTTTGGGTCTTCCATATCATTAAAGGTTTATAATGAGAGAGAGGATCAATCAGGTCTTTTCTGTGAAAGTTGGACCCCATCCAGAGGACAGTGCTATGTTGAGAACAAAAGGGAAGAGTCTTGTATGTTGGAGTTGCATGCTTGGGCTTGCAAGGTTTTAGTGAAATAAACTTTCGCACAAAATGTTTAAAAGAATATATATTATAGGAAGCTTTTGAGAGAGAATTTCATGTTTACCAGATGTTTTGAATTCTAAAAGGTGAACTTGTAATATAAGGGAAGAACTCATATGGAACATTGTTCAATTTTTACCATCAGAAGAGTGCTCTTGAAAAGTCTCTCAATCTCAGGTCACTTCAGCCTGGCAATCTAATGACTGGATCAACAGTCTCTGATATTAGCTAATAACTAATTCCTCCTGCATCATATCTGTTTAAAAAAAAAATTCACTTCATCCCATAGAGACATCATCTTAAAGTAAAATAGAATGAGAATCACCTAATTAAATCAATGTGCAAAATGCAGTCTTGAGCAAAACCAATCTCAGCACACCACTGAAAGTTTTCCATCAGGAAAAGGGACTTTCATTCTTCTGTGAATTTAGGACAAACTACAGTTCATGGAATTCCATGAACTGTTAATTTAACAGACAAGAAGTAACTCCCAGATGTTTCATGCTATTTACAGTGAAAGATTCATTTGGCTCTGAGCTACACTTAGAAAACTTCAGATAGTAAAAGGCTCCTGAACTGAAATGAACTAAGAAAATTACAGGAAAGTCAATTTGCTTTCCTACTTGGAAACTTTTGATTTCTGAGATGAAGAAAATGAGTATAATTTTCTATAAATTTATGGATTCAACTCTGAAAGCAAGCATCAATAATACATGTTCATGGAAACATGGGAAGTTATTACTGGCATCCTCCACTTCCCCATTAGAAAACCAAAGGCTCCTCCTGCCATCCCATGTTTCATGAAGCAGACTACTTAGTCTCTGTGGCCTGTATTTATTTTTTGCGTGATTTTTTTAAAATTAATTTTTTTAGAGTATACTTGCTTTACAATATTGTGTTGGTTTCTATTGTACAGAAAAGGGAATTAGCTATACATATACATATATCCTCTCTTTTTTGGATTTCCTTCCCAGTTAGGTCACCACACTGAGCATTGAGTAGGGTTCCTCAAGCTACACAGTAGGTTCTCATCTGTCATCTATTTTATACATAGTATCAGTAGTGTATGTATATCAATCCTGGTTTCTCAATTCATCCCATCCCAGTTGGTGTCCATACATTTGTTCTCTACATCTGTGTCTCTGTTTCTGCTTTGCATATAAGATCAGCTGTACCATTTTTCTAGATTCCACATATACACATTAATATATGATACTTGTTTTTCTCCTTCTGACTTACTTTACTCAGTATGACAGTCTCCAGGTCCATCCATGTCTCTCCAAATGACCCAATTTCATTTCTTTTTATGGCTGAGTTACATTCCATTTGTATTTGTACCACATCTTCTTTATCCATTCCTCTGTTGACGGACACATAGGTTGCTTCCTTATCCTGGCTCTTGTAAATAGTTCTACAGTGAACACTGAGGTGCATGCGTCTTTTTGAATTATAGTTTCACTAGGTATATGCCCAGGAGTGGGATTGTTGGGTCATATGGTAGTTCTGTTCTTAGCTGGTTTTTTTAAAGTACTTATTTTTTTAATTTTTTGGCTGTGGTGGGTCTTCGTTGCTGCACATGGGCTTTCTCTAGTCGTGGCAAGCGGAGGCTACTCGTGGTTGCAGTGGACAGCTTCTCACTGCGGTCGCTTCTTTGCTGTGGAGCACAGGCTCTACGTGCCTGAGGTTCGGTAGTTGCAGCACGTGGGCTTAGTTGCTTCAAGGCCTGTGGAATCTTGCCAGACAAGGGATTGAACTGGTGTGCCTTGCATTGCAAGGTGGATTCTTAACCACTGAACCATCAGGGAATCCCTATTTTTAGTTTTTAAAGGAAACGTCATACTATGCTCCATAGTGGCTGTATCAGTTTACCTTCCCACCAGCAGTACAAAAGGGTTCCCTTTTCCCCACTCCCTCTCCAGCATTTATTGTTTGTAGATCTTTTTAATGATGGTCATTCTGACCACTGTGAGGTGATACCTCATTGTGGTTTTGATTTGCACTTCTCTAATAATTAGTAATGTTGAGCATCCCTTCATGTGTTTGTTGGCCATCTATGTGTCTTCTCGGGTGAAATGCCTACTTAAGTCTTCTGCCCATTTTTTGATTGAGTTGTTCGTTTTTTTTGATAGAGTTGTTTGGGTTTTTTGATATAAAGCTGCATGAGCTGTTTGTATATTTTGGAGATTAATCCTTTGTCAGTTGCTTTGTTTACAAATATTTTCTCCCATTCTGATGGTTGTCTTTTCATCTTGTTTATGATTTCCTTTGCTGTGCAAAAGCTTTTAAGTTTAATTAGGTCCCATTTGTTTATTTTTAGTTTTATTTTCATTACTCTAGGAGGTAGGTCAAAAAAGATCTTTCTGCGATTTATGTCAGAATGTTCTGCCTATGTTTTCCTCTAAGAGTTTTATAGTGTCTAGCCTTACATTCAGTACTTTAATCCATTTTGAGTTTATTTTTTGTGTATACTGTTAGAGAATGTTCTAATTTCATTCTTTTACATGTAGCTAGCTGTCCAGTTTTCCCAGCATCACTTATTGAAGAGGCTGTCTTTTCTCCATTGTATAATCTTGCCTCCTTTGTCATAGATTTGGTGACACAGGTGTGGGTTTATCTGTGGGTTTCCTATCCTGTTCCATTGGTCTATATTTCTGTTTTTAAGCCAGGACCTAGTTTTGTAGTATAGTCTGAAGTCAGAGAGTGTGACCTACAAGAGTAATAAATGCACTCTGGGATGAGTTGTAAAGCCACATTGGATGTCCTGGAATTTTAACAATTTAAAGGAGATTTTGTGTTTTGACCTATCTTTGGACTCAGGCAAAAGAGTTGCTTTGTTTCTCTTTCTTAGGAAAGGCCTATATGTTGCAGGAGAGACCACTCATAAAACTAAACCCCCTAAAGTTAAGTAGTAGCTGACAGCTGAACCCATGGGTTATGGAGTCAGACAGACTTCTGTTCAAAGAGTACATCAGCCACTTACTAGCAGATGCTAAACCTCCCTAAGTCTTAGTTTGTCCATCCGTGAAATGTGGTGAAAAATATTACCTAAGGCATAATAAATAATATATATGCATATATACATATATAATATATTTCTTTTTAGAAACTAAATGGTATCATGTCCAGTTTAATTCACCACCCCTCAAAATGCCTTTAATATAGCAAAGCTCAAGAAATAGCAGTGATTACCAGTATCATTATTATACTTATTGGCAAGAATTACTGGTAGTTAAAAAGTATAGTCTACAAAGCTATACTTTCATTTAAATATAACTTCTACCCTTTCCTAGTGATTTTTGATATTCCTCAGCCTCTGTGCTGTCAATTTCCTCCATTCAGTAAGTAGTGTTGGAACAACTGGATATCCACAGGCAAAAAAGAAAAACAAGTAAAGTTAGACATAGACCTTACACTCTACACAAAAATTAACTCAAAAATGGATCACAGACCTAAATGCAAAACACAGAACTATGAAACTCCTAGGAGAAAATACAGAAGAAAATTAAATGACCTTGGGCTTGGTAGTGACCTTTTTAAATAATTTCATTTCTTTTTTTATTTTTGGCTATGCTGGGTCTTTGATGCTGTGCAGGCTTTTCTCTAGTTGCTGTGAGCAGGGGCTACTCTCTTGTTGTAGCGTGTGGACTCAGTAGTTGCAGTTCCCTGGATCTAGGGTACAGGCTCAATATTTGTGGTGCATGAGCTTTGTTGCTCCATGGCATGTGGAATCTCCCTGGATCAGAGATCAGACCTGTGTCTCCTGCATTGACAGGTGGTTTCTTTACCACTGAGTCCCCAGGGAAGCCCTGGGGATGACTTTTTAGATAAAGCAACAAAGCCACAGTCCACAAAAAAAAACATTGATAAGCTAGACTTCATTAAAATTAAAAATTCTTGCTCTGCAAAAGATATTGAGAAAATAAAAAGACTAGGAGAAAAAAGCTTGCAAAGTACGTATCTGATAATGGGCTGTTATTCCAAATACACAAAAAGCGTTAAACTCAACAGTTAGAAACCTAGTCAATTGTCACATAGGTATTTTGCAAGGTTTTTCTTCTAGTCTTTTTATTTTCTTGATATCTGTAATAATGCTAGTGTTAAAAAAAAAACCCACTTGCCAGTGCAGGTAGATGTAACAGCCACAGAGTCAATCCCTGGATTGGGAAGATGCCCTGGAGGAGGGCACAGAAACTCACCCCAGTAATCTTGCCTGGAGAATCCCATGGACAGAGCAGCCTGGCAGGCCACAGTCCAGAGGATCACCAAGAGTCAGACACAACTGAAGCGACTTAGCGCGCGCGCACACACACACACACACACACACACACACACACACGCACTCAATTATAAAATGAGCCAAGGACCTTAACAGATCTCTCACCGAAGAAGATATGTAGATGGGCAAATAAGTGAGTGAAAGAACGCTTCACATCATCGAACCCAGGTCTCCCGCATTGCAGGCGAATTCTTAACCAGCTGAGCCACACCAGAGAAGCCCTACTATGTCATCTAGAAGATACCAATGAAAATGCCAATGAGACACCACTACACACTTATTAAAATGACCAAAATCCACAACATTGCCTCTACCAAATGCTGATGAGGATATAGAGCAATAGGAACTTGCATTGATAGTAGGAATACAAAATGGTACACCCACTTTGGAAGACAGTTTGACAGCTTCTTACAAAACTAAACACGTTCTTACCATATGATCCAGAAATTCTACTCTCTGCTGTTTACTCAGAAGAGTTAAAAACATGTCCACACAAAAATTTGTACACAGATATTTAACTAATGATTTTTACCAATAATTATTTAACAAAGGTTGCAAATAATATTAACATTGCATCTAAGATTCAATTTTAAATTCTTTAGGTCTCTGTTCAGAAAGTCCTTTTGTTCCCAGATCCATAGGTGGAGATTTCTCTTCCAGATTTCAAACTCAGATCAATTTTTTAGGTTGTTTTACTCTTGTGATTGTAACTCAGTGGTCCTCAAACCAGAGACGCTTGGGGCTGTCACGTAAGGAGAGAGAGGGAGATATTGCTAGTAGACAGAGGCCAGAAATGCTGCTAAAGACCCGGAGCACTAGACGGCTGCCACAGACGGCACAAGGACAGTCACACCGAGTCTGAGAAAGCCTGCTCTAACACCTTCTGTCTCTTAGATGTCTTCTGTCTTGTTTCCTCCTCAGCCTACCTCCCATGTAGTCCTCTAAATCCCTAAGCTAATTCTTGATTATAATGGCAATGCAATAGTTCTTACAATAAGATCACTTGTGTCTCAGATAAAAACCAGTATTCTTAGAACATGCATGTTATTTCTGAAAGCATTTTGTCAAATGTAAGTTTCTATCTCACACAGATATGAGTTCATTATTTCACATTTAGCCTTCTGTTGAAAAGAGATAATTGTCAAAGCTGGCCTACTTATTATTCTCTATCCTTAAGATGTGTGTTTCAGTAATGCATCTGACAACTTAATACTTAGATTTTCTTTCGGATGTAATAGTTGTACCATAATAAAGATGAAGCCAATTGTAAGAATCTTCCAAAGTGTAGAATTCAATCATATAACTGATTAATTCTTCACACAAAACCATTCCATCAAAGATGGGTGTTTTTAAATTCTTTATGGTAAAACTTGAACAATACAAAGAAAAAACACCAAACTAGATATGATACCTTAAGTACAGAATATTATTTGAAAGCACAATAGCTTCAAAGAAATTAGTATTAATAAATCTGTTCTTTCATTTCAAGAACTATGTGTTAATTTAAAATCTGTCCAAATCTTTAATATCCTAGTTCAAAATACATAGTCTGTAGAGCAAACCAAGCAATGAATTATTTAAGAAGCATCTTAAGAAATTTCTACTTTGGAATAAGTCTGACTGTCTCTTAGAAGGCTTATCCCCTCGCTCCACTCCACTCCAGCCACGCTAGTCTCCTTTCTGTTCCTATTGTCTCAGAACCTTTGTACTTTCTGTTCCCTCTCCTGGATACTCTTTCCCTAGGAACTCACAGGGCTCATCCTCTCACTTCCCTCAAATCTTCACACAAGTATTAATATCATTGTCATTCCTTTTTTTAAAATTTTTGGCCACAGTATGTGGCATGCGGGATCTTAGTTCCCTGATCAGGGATTGAACTCGTGCCCTCTGCAGTGGAAGCGCAGGGTGGTAACTGCTGGACCGCCAGGGAAGTCCCAAGTATCAGTTTCTTAGGGAGGCTTCCTTCACCCACTCAGTACTCTCTAGTTGCCCTACGCTATTTTTCTCCATGGCACTTATCACCTTCTAGTGACAGTCTCTCAGTCACGTTCGACTCTTTGCAACCCCATGGACTCTACAGTCCATGGAATTCTCCAGGCCAGAATACTGAAGTGGGTAGCCGTTCCTTTCTCCAGGAGATCTTCCCAACCCAGGGATCAAATCCAGGTCTCCCACATTGCAGGCAGATTCTTTATCAATTGAGCCACCAGGGGAGCCTTATCACTTTCTAATGTGCTATATATTTTAGTCATTTGTTTTAGTAAGTACTCAATAAATATGTGTGTGTTCACTTAGTAAATGAAAGGAAGGAAAGGTGAGGATGCCAGTAACGTGGTTTTGCTGGAGTGGGTGTAGTAGACATGGTCTGTCTCTGGAGCTCTAATGCTGGAGGAAGCTTCTGACTCCAGTCCATAGCTAATGGAGCGTGATTCTGGAAGTGTGCCAACAGTGCCTTTCTGATTCCCCAGCTTCCTGACAGTTGCAGAGGTAGCCCTTGCTTTGGAGAATATTCTAGGAGTCTCTCCTGGAGACCCAGAGAGAGTCAGGTCTTCTTCACCATCTATCTCATTCATCTGAGTTTATCCAAATGTGCCCTGTTATCTACGACTGAACCCTGACTAATACTACACCCCCATCTGACGTCAAGAAAGCTGATCATCAGGAACACTAAAGGACCGCAATAAGTCATGCCCGAGTTTATATGATCCCACAAACTAAATTAACAATTCTAGATTGCTCTTCCAATGACAGAGTAACACCTACTCCATTCCAGAAATTTCCTAATCCCTCAGAAACATGGGTTTCTGGAACTGATGGAAAAATATATTCTTTCCAGCCCAGCCCTCTGTCTGGAATAGTTTGCACCTGCTGTGGATGACTGTTAAGACTGCTCCCCGGGGGCAAGAAAATTTTGCATCTCAATATTTGAGCATTTTGCATAATGTATCCTGTAGGATATTTTGTGGAATTTTCAAGATATGTTGCATTGGGTAACTCAAATTAAGTCACAAAAACCAGCTGTTTGGTTATAAACCATCCATTGTGGATTTACAGTGCAAATTATGGATTCAAATCTTCTTTCAACTAAAAATGGCTTGTTTTCCTTTTCTGATTACTCAGTTGATGACTTGTGTGATTTGGGACAATCAGAGCCTGAGAATCTGGCTGGTGCTTCCTGTCTTCTGTACATTCTGTTGAAGCAGCTAAACTCTGTCTAGTGTGGGTTTTTTTTTCCTTTTTTTTTTTTTTTGGTATATCTGTGGTGTTTGCCTTTGAAGCTGAAAACATTTTTCAAAGAGAAAACCATCTCAGAAAAACATCATAAAGGGAAAATCCTCTTCATTGTTTGTGTAATTTTATAGAGGCAAGCCAAGGACAGGCTACTCCTCTGAAAAGACAAACCTGGTAAGAGGAGATTTCTTAATACAGAAAGCGGTTGAAGCAGAAGGTATCAGAGGATGGAGAGGGCCAACATATTTTTTGATGGGTATGAAAATTTGTAATACAAAGTTATTAAATAACATGTGAGTTAACTATATTGCACTTTTAACACACTGTGGGGTTTTTTTTTTCTATTCGTTAAAGAGTTTATTGTATGAATTTTTAAGAGTTGGTTCCCAGGGAATTCCCCGGTGGTCCAGTTGTTAGGATTCCGTGCTTTCACTTCTAAGGGCCCAGGTTCAGTGCCTGGTCAGGGAACTAAGAACCCAGAAGCTGCACAGCACAGCCAGAAAAAAGAATTGGTTCCCAAAAAGTGCAGAAGGGACTGTCCCTTCTAAAGTTGTAATTTATATCATGAGAAATTGTCATTATTATTGAAAATTATTTTTCAAAAGAGAGTTTCTCTTTTGGTTGTCCTAGTCGGTATATTTCCCACTTCAGATGAAAGGCAGACCCTAACAACAAAAAGAATGCTCCTTAAAAATGGCAGTCTTATATCATCTAACATAATAGCTTGTTAGGTTTTGATCAGAGAAGCAGAGAGAAAGCAGGAGAGAGAATAAATATTTTGACTACCGTCAGTAAAATTTATATTTTTAAAAGGGTTTTACATTAAGGAATTCTGCCACAAAACATCATTACATAAAATAATATCCTAAACATATGATATAGTGAGTATAAATAAGGTAACTCCCAGGATATACCAAGAAGACTGAGGACAGAAGAACATTCCTACTGTGAGTATGCAGGGGTTCAAGACAGACGGTGCTTTGTGCAGTCAGGCATGAATGAGGCAGGAAAGGGAACCCTCGGAAGGAGAAGCCTCATATTTGAACCTGTAGGATTTGTTAAAGGGCCCAGAATATACATATTTTAATGAATCACTAAATTCCACAGTCTGATACGTTGCCACACACATGGTGTCTCAGTAAATGTTGGTGAAACAATTTGATACCAACGATGCCTGTTGAGCACATATATAGATGTCAATTCCTTTCTTCCTTCTTCTTGACTTGAATGATGAAATGATACATACCACAACAGGCATCATATTCCAGCCATGAAGCCAGTATTCTTAGGTTGATAGAGCAGGAAGATGTAAGAGATGTGAGGCTTTGAGTTTATCAAGAAGCTGTTTGCTCCAGATGTTTTCTTATATTAATACTTAAATTTTTTTTTTGCTTCCAAGTGCAAATTTATATTTCTATTTTTTTTTTAATTGAAGTATAGTTGCCCTACAATATTGCATAAGTTTCAGGTGTGCAAAATAGCAATTCACAGTTTTTAAGAGTTATATTTCCTTTATAGTTATAAAATATTGGCTGTATTCCCCATGTTGTACAATATATCTGTGTAGCTTATTTTATACCCAGTAGTTTGTGTTTCTTAATCCCTACCCCTATATTGCCCCTCTCCACTTCCCTCTCCCCACTGGTAACCACTAGTTTGTTCTCTGTATCTGTGAGTCTGCTTCTTTTTTGTTATATTCACTAGTTTGTTGTATTTTTTTAGATTCCATACTTCAGTGATAACATGTAATACTTGTCTTTCTCTGAATTATTTCACTTTGCATAAAGTCCGTCCATGTTGCTGCAAATGTCAAAATTACATTCTTTTTATGGCCAAGTAGTATTCCATTATATATATGTGTGTGTGTGACATCTTTCTTTTTTATTTCATTCATCTTGTTGATCGGTACTTAGGTTGTTTCCATACCTTCGCAATTGTAAATAGTGCTGCTGTGAACATTAGGGTGCATGTATCTTTTTGTATTATGGTTTTCTGCAGGTGTGTGCCCAAGAGTGGGATTACAGGATCATATAGCAACTCTATTTTTACTCTTAAGAAACCTCTGTACTGTTTTTCACAGTGGCTGCACCAATTTCCATTCCTACCAACATCGTACAAGTGTTCCCTTTTCTCCACATCCTTGCCAACATTTGTTATTTGTAGACTTATTTGTTTGTTTGTTTTCAGCCACACCACACAGCATTCAGAATCTTAGTTTCCTGACCAGGGATCAAACCCATGCCCCTTGAAGTGGAAGCACAGAGTTTTAACCACTGGACCTCCAGGGAAGTCCCTGTAGACTTTTTATGATAGCCATTCTGACAGGTATAAGGTGATATCTCATTGTGGTTTTGATTTGCATTTTCCTGTTAATTAGTAACGTTAAACACCTTTTCATGTGCCTGTTAGACATCTGCATTTCCTCTTTGGAAAATATCTATTCAGATCTGCCCATTTTTTAATTGGGTTGTTTGGGTTGTGGTTTGTTGTGTTTTTTTTTTTGATGTTGAGCTATATGAGCTATGAAGATAAAAAGAGCTGTACTCAGAAAACTATAGCACACTGATGAAGGAAATTGAAGATGGAAAGATATACTGTGTTCTTGGATTGGAAGAATCAATATTGTTCAAATGACCATGTTACCCAAGGCAATCTACAGATTCAGTGCAATTTCTATCAAAATACTGATGGCATTTTCCACAGAACAAGAACAAATAATTTTAAAATTTGTATGGAAACACAAAAACCCCAAGTAGCCAAAACAATCTAGAGAAAGAACAGATCTAAAGAAATCACACTTCCTGGCTTCAGGCTATGCTCCAAAACTGCAGTAATCAAAACAGTATGGTAGTGGCACAAAAACAGACTCACAGATCAGCGGAACAGGATAGACAGCCCAGAAATAAACCAAAACACTAACGGTTAGTTAATCTATGAGGACGGAAGCAATAATTTACAATGAACAAAAAAAACACTCTCTGCTAAGTGGTGCTGGGGAAATGGAACAGCTACATGTAAAAGAGTGAGATTAGGACATTCTATAACACCATATACAAAAGCAAGAGTCCAGATACTGTAAAATTTCTAGAGGAAACCATAGGCAGAACATTCTTTGACATAAATTGCAGCAATGTTTTTTTGAATCTGTCTCCTAAAGCAAGGGAAATAAAAGCAAAAATAAACAAATAGGGCCTAATTAAATTTTTAAAAGCTTTTACACAACAAAGGAAACCATTGGCAAAATGAAAAGGCAGTCTACTGAATGGCAGAAAATATTTGCAGATGATATGACCCATAAGGGATTAATATCCAGTGTAAATGTTTTATTCTTTGTCCCTGAAACCACTGTTATTGTAGAAAAAAAGGAATTCTTCATTGATAAACCCCTAAAAGGTAGAGTGCATCTTTTTTCCAGGTCATGAAAGCTAGGCCTGATCTGATGTAACAACAGTCCTCCTGGATAAAGAGAAACACAAAATCATTTGTTTGCTGATGTCTCCAATTCTTCATGCAACAGAACACTTTATCTAGAACATGTGATATTGACTCATAAGTAATTCTATAGTACCTATTTTGGCATTATCTTTGGGTATGTTCCAAGAGAGAATTTCCTGTTTGGGGAAGTTCTTGGCTCACAAATTCAGATAACCTGCAACATAATCTATTTTTCAATTATTACAGGTTTCCTGCTTCAGCCATTGCTAAGCTTCTGTTCTCAAACTAATCACAGTGCTACCATGTATTCCACAAATGACCACCTCTAAAACTTTTCTTCACAAACCATACACCTGGGTTCTCCCCTCAAATAGTCACAGGTCACTGTCCGTGCCAGTTATCAATTTATCGTCTCTGAGCTTCTAATTCACCTGTTTGTTTTGCTTTGTGATAGCTGGACCCTGCAAACATTTCCCCATGTCAGCTAGTGCAATGTTAGGCTTTGTCAGCAGAGGGCGAGGCAGTGACATTGCTGGAGGCAGGGACCGCTCTTTTGGGTTTTTGTGTGAAGATGGAGCGTTGGGGCGGTGGGGGGAGGTTGCTCCTACAGCTCTTGACAGAAAGCAACATATAGGACACCCATGCAGCACATAGGCACTCATGCACCAACATGTTTTGCCAGCGATGTGCAAAATCAGAAAGTGACTTCCCAGTGAGTTTGACCAGCATCCCAGAGGGCTGATTCCCAACTAGTTTTACTAGGGCCCCAACAGGTGGTTTACCAGCCAGCCCTGGCTGGTGGCACTTCAGCAAATTCTCTATCATTAAGTAGGCCACAGCCACACCCTGTCCAACAGGGCCTGTATGTCAGTGTTGGCTTATTTCCAAATCTTCTCCTTCCATGGGTTTTAGCCTCAGCTGTAGAGGTAGTAGCCCCTCCCTATATCTGCTTTTCTTGTATTCTTTCAAGTTCACTTTATTGCTAAGATGTCATCTCCTCTTATTTAGTTAACTATTAATTATTTATCCCTTAGTTACTCCCTGCCATTAGTAGTTCATTATTAGATAATAATGCTTTATATTTAAATGTTCCATTCAATTTACTGAGTGGTTTCTATCTCCTGGCTAGACCCTGACGGACACATCTTCTGTAGGTCATTCATAGCAATTCTGCATGGGCTGTCTTTATTTTACAAAAATTTCAGGAGTCTACTAACTCCCAAAATAAATCAGCCTGTCAGTTGTAATGTTAGACATGTACAACCAAATTTCCAAGCCTGATAATCCATTACATTAAATTTAAATTCTTTTGCAAAGGTTCAGAAATCAGGAAAGATTCGGAGACATTGAATTTCTGTTGGTGGCCCTTCTTAAACCCATTAACATTTATTTTAATTATGGTTCCATGGTAATATTTCAAATAGTCTTGAGAACTAAATCGCATGTGTAAAAACTCCAATGTTTAGGGAAATATTTGGATATTAGATATGGGCTCTAGAATTGCATACAACTAAAGGATTTGAGAGGATGAGAGTAAAAAAGCTGGCTTAAAACTCAACTTTTAAAAAACTAAGATCGTGGCATCTGGTCCCATCACTTCATGGCAAACAGAAAGGGAAAAAGTAGAAGCAGTGTTAAATTTTATTTTCTTGGGCTCCAAAATCACTGTGAACGGTGACTGCATTCATGAAATTAAAAGACGCTTGCTCCTTGGAAGAAAAGCTATGACAAACCTAAACAGCATATTAAAAAGCAAAGACATCACTTTGCCAACAAAGGTCCATATAGTCAAAGCTATGGTTTTTCCAGTAGTCATGTACTGATGTGAGAGTTGGACCATAAAGAAGGCTGAGTGCCAAATATTTGATGCTTTCAAACTGTGGTGCTAGAGAAGACTCTTGAGAGTCCCTTGGACAGCAAGAAGATCAAATAAGTCAATCCTAAAGTAAGTCAACCCTAAATATTCACTGGAAGAACTGATGCTGAAGCTGAAACTCCAGTATTTTGGCTGGTGACATGATGCAAAGAGCTGACTCATTGGAAAAGACCCTGATGCTGGGAAAGATTGAAGGCAAAGGGAGAAAAGGGTGGCAGAGGATGAGATGGTTGGAGAGAATGACTGACTCAACGGACATGAATTTGAGCAAGCTCCAGGAGATAGTGAAGGACAGGGAAGCCTGGCGTGATGCAATCCCATGGGATTGCAAAGAATTGGACACAACCTAGTGATGGAATGACAACAAAGGATTTCAAAATTTGTATCTCTACTAATAATAAGCCTATAGGCAAATGAAATTAAAAAAGAAAACTCTCCTTTCAACCCACACAGTTGAATATCACAACATTTGAGCTTATTGGGTACTGTGCTAATCTTTGTCAAAAATGACCCATAGAGAGAAAATATCTACAAATAATATACCGAATGAGAACTTAGAGTCCATAATATATTAATAATTCATACAATTCAGCAACAGAAGACCAACAATCCAATTAAGGATGGACAAAGTATTTAAATAGACATTCTCTAAAGAGGAGATATAAATGGCCAACAAGCAGATGAAAAAATGCTCAATGTCATTAAAGAAATGCAAGTCAAAACCATTTCACACCCACTTGGATGGGTAGAATTAAGAAATAAAACAGAAAATAACTAGTGGTGGTGAGCATTTAGAGAAATTGGAACCTTGCTGGTAGGAATATAAAATAGTACAGACACTGGAGAAAGAGTCTGGCTATTCCTCAATAATTACCATATGACTCAGTAATTCCACCTCTAGGGATAAACCCAAAAGAATTGAAAACGGGTGTTCAAACAAGTGACTGTAAGCAAATGTTGATAGCAACACTATTCACAATAGACAAAAGGTGAAAACAAGCCAAATGTCCATCAGCTGATAAATGGTTAAACAAAGTGACATATCCATACAATGGAATATTACATAGATATAAAAAGGAATGAAGTACAGATATACACTACAATGTAAATGAACGTAGAAAACATTATGCTAAGCTAAAGAATTAGGTACAGAACATCACAAGTTGTATAATTCCATTTATATAAAATATCCAGAACAGGAAAATCCAGATATTAGTGGTTTCCAGGGGCCAGAGGGAAGATGGAATAGGGAGAGATAGTTGAATGGGTATAGGTTTTCCTTTTTGGTTGATAAGAAGGTTCTAGAATTAGATAGTAGTGATAGTTGTATAACATTGTAATTACACTACATGCCACTGAACTATGCACTTTAAGGTGGTTAACATGGTGAATTCTGTATTGCATATATTTTACTGCAGTGAAAAGATTGTGGAAAGGAAGGAATTGGTGTAAAACATGAGCAATTCTTTAAAGAAATTTTGATGTAAAGAGTAGTTGAAAATAGTGCAGTGGCAGGAAGGGGATGTAGAGTGAAAGGAAAATTTTTAAAATATTTAAAAAAATTTTTTAAATATTGAAAAGTGTTGTCATATAGTAATTATCAAATAGGTACTTGCTGAATGGTAATTAGGTGTTTGGTTACCACACAGACATAGAGGGTGGTAGCACTGGATGAAGAGCCATTGATCTATTAGGTCTCAAACATAAGGTATGATGATCATCTTTGCTGCTGATTCTCATGGTCTCACTGCATGAAAGAAATGAATGATAACAGAAGGGAAGCAAGATAATAGAAGACTATAGAGACTAACTGTGCATGCATAGTTACTCAGTCATTTCTCACTCTTTGCAACCCCATAGATTGTAGCCCACCAGGCTCCTCTGTCCATGGGATTCGCCAAGCTAGAATACTGGAGTGGGTTGCTATTTCCTTCTGCAGGTGATCTTCCAGACCCAGGGATCGAACCCACCTTTCCTACTTGGTAGGTAGATTCTTTACCACTGAGCCACCTGGGAAGCCTCAATCTCAGTGGTTGACAAACTCACATTCCCACCTGGCCCAGAGACCTGCAGCATCCCTGGGGCCACTCCTGGCCCCTGGTGATATTTCTTTGCAGACACCTACCTGCCTGAACAGACCCTTTGCGTGGCCTTGACAGGGATGTTTGCAGCCCCTCTCCAGAGCAGGATCCTGATTCAAACCCACATGCCTGAAGCTGAGCATGTGATTATGAATGAAATCTACCATTTCTGTGATTTAGATAACTTAATATCTAGGATATTAAGAATTGATATTTCAATACCAATGTTTTGTCCTTAGTCCCACTGCTTCTTAAATATATGCATCTGATTATAACATTTCTGACTATGACTGTTGTCCTTAGAATGTGTTCCCTTTTTGATCAAAATAGTACCATCCTTTTTAGGGATAAAAAATATTGTTGACATTAGAAGAAGTCAGAATCTAAACAGAGAAAACTGGACAGATAATGACTGGAAAATGTTTATCCCAAATCTTAAAGGGTTTATTCACTCTTTCTGGACTCTAATGAACTTTAGCAACCTCGTACAACAATTTTATACTTTGATTTTTTATTTATTTAAATAACTTTTAAATTCTGTTACAACATACTTAACACTCCATTATTAATACTGAAATACTCCTGAAAATCTGTCCATTTGCCTTATTGCTCTCTTAATCTAACCTCTCCTACTTTTAATCTAACCTTTCCTACTTACACTATTTTATGTCATAAAGAATTATGTTTTGAAAGTCTAGCAATTCTGAGGATTAAGTCTACGAAGTTGTGTTTAAATCTTAAAGAACTCTGTTACTATGTGCTGATCATCTACTTCTGTAACAGTTTTGGTTTTGTTTTGTTGGCTGAGCTGGGTCTTCATTGCAGCACACAGGCTTTCTCTAGTTGTGGGCAGGGGGGTGGGGCAGGCTACTCTCTAGTTGCAGTGTGTGGGCTTCTCGTCATGGTGGCTTCTCTTGTTGAGCCCAGACTCCAGGTGCGCAGGCCTCAGCAGTTGTGGTGCCTGGGCTCAGAAGCTGCAGTTCACAGGCTCTAGGGCGTGGGCTCAGTAGTTATGGCACATGGGCTTGGTTGGCACCACTGCATGTGAAATCTTCCCAGAGCAAGAATCGAACCCACATGCCCTGCACTGGCAGGTAGATTCTTAACCACTAGACCACCATGGAAGTTCTGTAAACGTTTTAAACATTCAATCTGTATTGGTTGAGGGAAATCACATTGAAAATAATAACAGTGCTTGCACCCCCCTTCCCTACTTAGCTTGGAATTTCAACAGCTATCCTTATTGCCAGCCTCTTAAAGTCCCCATTAAAAAAGACAGAAGAACAAATTAAAAAATTGCCCAACTAAAATAGAAGTGACCTGATGAAGCTTTGAGTTCCAGCTGCCATTACCACTTGGCTAATGGACTCCAGCTTGTGAGTTGAACCCTGCCCCAAGCCAAAATCAGGTGATCCAGAATAAGGGGAGGAGAAAGCTGCCCACTTGCTTATCCACCTGTTGCTACAACACAAGAAAGTTAAAAGTGAGTTGTACTGTATAGTGTGAAAACCCTGGAAGGGTCCAGGGCAGCTGGAAAACTAGCATACAACTGGGCTGGATTAAAAGTGCTAGGTGTCCACATCCAAAGATGATGCTCATACTAGACTCTGGCTTGGAGCATTATGTCTAGCTCAGGGTGCCATTCTTTAGGAGGAAAAAATTATAGGGGAGAATAATTTTGATAATGATAATGAAGATAGTAAGTAATAAAACTTAGATTACTTGTAATAGGCCATGCAGCATTCCAAACTCTTCTACACGTACTAATTCATGAATCCTCACAACAATCCTCAGGTGATAAACCAAAAGCACAGAGAGAAGCTGTTACTTACTCACGGTCATACAAGCAGAAATGTGCAGGGCCATGTTGTAAAGCCCTTAAGTTTGGGATAGGATGGAGACCTTTTCTTATAGTAATAGTGTTATCCTAAATAATACAGAGGATCAGGGAAGACTCTCTTGAGGGAGTGGCTTTTCAGCTAAGATGTGTAAGA
The DNA here is from genome assembly GCF_054371585.1 of Giraffa tippelskirchi. NCBI lineage: Eukaryota > Metazoa > Chordata > Mammalia > Artiodactyla > Giraffidae > Giraffa > Giraffa tippelskirchi. The sequence goes on along the minus strand of NC_137280.1, from coordinate 31,509,422 downwards.
TTATCTAACAAAACAGAAATAATGTAGGAAACAAACTTACGGTAACCAGCGGGTAAGAGGGTGGGGGATAAATGGAAAGATTGGGATTGACATATACACACTACTATATATAAATTAATAAGGACCTACTGTAGCACAGAGAACTCTACTCAGTACTCCGTAATCGCTATTTAAGGAAAGAATCAAAGAGTGGATAGATGTGTGTGTGTGTGTATAACTGATTTACTTTGCTGTATACCTGAGACTAAAACATTGAAAATCAACTATACTCCAATAAAATCTTTTTAAATTAAAAGCAAAAGAAATTAGACAAAAGGGGGAGGGATGGAATTCTAAGACTGTTCTAAGCACAGGGAGCAGTGAGTGAAAAAATCGTGAGGCAGGAGCATTCGTGGTGCATTTGGTAATTTAAAAGGCGGAATGACTGGAGCAGAGTGAGGAGAGGGGCCAGGAAGCTGGAGCAGGAGGCGGGGGCAAGACCATTGTATTTTCTTAAGCACTTTGGGTAATAGCACTTAAGCAGATACTATCTCATTATATAGTCATTAGATTCCAGACCCTAGCATGTGTTTCAGAGAAGACCGTCTATAAATATAGGTTGACTGAATGAATGAAGCCCTACATTTTAAATAACTTATTTAATGGTTTTATGCTACCTTAGTTGGTACAGAATCATTAAAATGAATGTGTCAGGGGCACACAAAACTGCACAGAGACAGGTTGTTGTCTCTTTTTTCCCCTTTAAAATAACCCCAAGAATAAAACTGAATCCAATTAGCGCTTCACTGGCAAGCACTGCGCGAAAGCCACTTGCCAGTGTCGCGAAACTACAAGACCCTCTAGCAAGAGAATCACCTTTGCGCTTGCTCAGTCCGGGGCTGCTCAACCAGAGGGCGGGTTCCTAGGGAAAGGAAATGGTCGCTGCGCCTGCGTCGCTCCTTCTGGGTCCTAGGCTGGCTGCGCAGGCGCACAGGTACCATTTTGACCGTAAACATCCTGCCGATTTGAACCGAGGATTTGGGCGGCAGGAAGAGCCGCGGCGTAACGGCAGCCATCTTGTTTGTTTGAGTGAATCGGAAAAGGAGGCGGCGGCTGTGGCGGCAGCGGGAGCTGCTGCAAAGCTACACCGTACTAGGGCTCCCCTCCCTTTCCCCGCCCCCTCCCCGACCCTTTTCCCCTCCCCAGGCCACCCAGCCCGCCCAACTCCCGGCGGAGAGCAAGGTAAGATAATCGGCCGACCCGTTCTTTTGCTCCAGCTCCCTCCCCCCCCAGCCCGTTCCCCGCCGTCGTGCCGTCGGAGAGCCGGGCTCCGGAGAGGGGCGGGAGGGCGAGGGAGACCCGCGGCACGGCCCACGGCCCGGGACGGAGCCGTGCTGCCGCTCTTCTGAGCCCCGGGACGGCGGCGCCGCCCGCCCCGGGTCCCTGGCCCCAGGCCCGCCCTCGGCCGGGACCCGCGCCGCCTGGGCCCGCATCGTCTCTTGTTGGGTAACAAATGGTCTAGGTCTGTTTCTAGGCCAAAGGAGCCGTTACTCGGCGGGTTCCTCGGGGAGCAGGGGAAAGCCTGGGCCGCGGAGGGCGAGGAGGATGTTTGAACGAGCCCGCTCTCGGACCGGGCCGCCTACTCCTCGGGTGAAAATGGCTGTTGGGGAGAACGCGGGATTCGGGGCGGGAGGCGGCGGGCGCCCGCGATGCCAGCTCCGAGGGGCCGCAACCGTTCTCCGCGCGCGAGTGCGGGGATCGGAGACACGCGGGCCCGGAGGATGCGGCGGGCCGCCAGCCGGGGACTGCTGCTGCTCCCCCTTTCCCCGTTTTTTTTTTTTTTTTTTTTTTAAAGCAAAATGGTTACGATGGGAATAGCAAATGTTAGACCAATAGAAAACGCGACCAAAGGAAGTTGCCTCTGATTCTTGGGAAATTAGCATAATTGGTTTTCCTCCCCAGACTTTTCCTGGAGATTGAGGATATTGAATGTTGTGTTTGGGAGGGAGGTGTGTGTTTCTGACAAATAGGTGGTGTCTTTTTTCCCTCGCTGAGAAAGGCTTTGAGAAGGATCTGCTGTGATAGTTTGGGGGTGACACTGTCGAGCTGTGCTGCCAGACTTCGCGACCTTCTTCAAAGAGGAAAATGCTGGCCACCTTTAGATTTGATAGTTAGGCTTCCAGCGTTCAAAAACGCGCTTGTGTTTTTAAGGGTTTCTGGTAAAGGCTAGTGTTTATCGGCTTCTCTTCGCAAGCCAAAGTTTAACATCTGCTCTCCTTACGCTGTTTAGAGTAATCATTGAATTCCAGAAAATAAATTTCTATTTTCTTCCAATGAATGTCAATGCCAGTGAGCTGTGTGATTGTGCAGAATGTTGAAGACAGATTGGGGAAGCTTTTCGTAGTTGTAGGGTCATTAAATTTCTTTGCTTATTGTTGGAGGCTGCTAATCAATTACTTTTAAAAAGACGTTGATGGGGACCTGTGCCATATCCACTGATTAAATTATTTAACAGTTTGCAGATGAGGTGACAGTAGTGCATAACTCAGTGGACTTTGTGCTTTTTATATACAAGTCAATTACGCTGGTAGCGTAATCTTTACCTTTTTTGTGTTTAGAGGCAACACATTACTGCACTCTAGGATTAACTTCTTAAGGATGAGATTTTCTTTCCTGGTGAGTTCCCATTTATTGGAACAAAGATTCTGAGTTTTATAATTTGGTACAGAAAGGAAAGCTCTTGATATTGAAAATGAAGATTTTGTGTTTAAATGTTGTGATGTCAGAGTTGTTAGGCATGATCTTGATAACTGCTATATACTCTGGAGGAGATTTTTTCCCAGAGTAACTGCATCTATAAAGGCATTGTGTTGGGTATGATGTTTTATTTAATTGTCAAAATCCTGTTTGGGAAACATCCCCATTTTAGAGATGAGAAGGCCGAGGCTCACATGTTAAATCGCTTTTAACAGTTACAAAACAGCTAAGGAGGGAGCTGAACTTGAACCTAGGACTATCTGGTTGTAAAACACTCCTTCAAAGAACTTTAGTATCAAAAAGGACGCAGCTCTAATGTGTAGCATTACAAATACACCTTTTGTTCTGGAGACCCTCCCATCACCCCCCAGAAGAGGGTTCCATTCTTACCTGAGTTAGATGTTGATGTTTTCCAAGGTTAGTAATCACTGAATTTCCACCTTCCAGTTTTTTATGGTTAGGAAAAATGAACACCACAGAATAACCAGCTTAATTCACTTAATTACTGGGAAAGCACTCCCAGTAGAATTGTTTTTACTTTGAATAGGTGACATTTGTGTATGCCTTAAGTTAAAAAACTGAACTAAGTTAAAAAAAGCCCAGCAGTGCAGAGTTCAGTTCAGTTCAGTCGCTCAGTCGTGTCCGACTCTTTGCGACCCCATGAACTGCAGCACGTCAGTGCAGAAGGGTAGGCCTTACTTTCTCACTGGACCTACTTTTCAAAGGTGACCAGTTTCATCAGTTCTCTTTTCACTCTGCAGATATTTTATGTTCCTGCAAGTGCGTGGTAACATACATGTATAGAGAGAACTCTCTTTTTTCAATACTTTATCATTGTTTTGAGAGTGCATAGAATTCTATTGTATGATTGTATTGATTTGCTTAAAATCACTTCTTAGGGGCTAGATAGGTTTTTTTCTAATACTTTGTTGTAGTTGAGCTGGCAAGGCAACAAAACAGTTAGACTTGTGGGCTCTGAAGTTCAAGTTGCATTTGCATTGAATACTGGTGACCTTTGCCAAGGTCCTTATACCTCTCCTTTTTTTTTTTTTGGTCTATAAAATGGGCCAGTATTTATCTTCTAAGACTGTCACGAAGAGGATGGACACATAAAATCCTTAGAGCTTAGTAAATTTTTGATCTGTCATTATTATACACCCTCAAGTATAGCTTTGGCTTATTAATGGAAACCCAGTTTCCAGCTGGAGAGTATAAGATGTTGCCAAATTGCCCTTCAAAGAGGGCATACCAGTTTATACAACCACTATCTTGCCCTGCTTTCTAACAGATGAGTGAAATATTAGAATGATTTAACATCTTTGTAGAAACATGAGCTGTAATTTGACTTTGGTTTTTTCGAAATACCTTAAAGATATTGCCATTTTTCGCGTTCCTGAATATGTTCCTAAATACTAGTCTGCCATTTCATATCAAATTTTTTAAATTACTTTTTAGGATCGATTTTTAAAAGTTGTTCGCTGCTTTAGAAAAACATTGAGAAATTATGAAATTGGTAAGCTATGTTTCTAGTAAGCAGAAACGTAGGCTTTCTGCTAAGATCTATTGTAAGGGATTTCCAAAATTTAGAATCTTTATAGAACTTTTAATCAACCTTTTTTGTGAGGGTGGGGGGCAGGCTAAAGGTTTGGTATCAGTAAGGGAAATAAATGCTGCAAAAGGTGAGGATGATCAAATTTTACTCTTATTTAGATATAAGCCAGTAAGTTGATCACTACTGTCCATCAGGCTTCCTTTAGTTATTAAGGTGATTTCCTCTTGCTAATTGTTTCCCAGATTAATTTTAGCACCACTCCGCTTTAGTTACTCCCCATCCAGTGCCAAGAAAGCATCTGTTCAGGAATCTCTGCCTGGACATAGCTGGGATATTTTAAGCATGGAACTCTTAACCAGCAGCTGAAGTGCTGGCCGTGCGCTCCTGACACCTGTTGAGACATGCCAGTTTCAATTTCTAAAATTTTCAGAATTTTTTACATGTATCAATCATGAGATCACTCGGTGTATTTCATTTCCATTTTCATTAAACATATATATAGTATTTGACATGCAGGAGAGTATTGTAGGAGCTAAATAGTAAGAGTTCTTTTAACTTATTTGGAACATGACTGTCTTCTGTAGTAAAACTTGGGGCTTGTTGTGCGTTAACAGCGACTATATTTCTAAGTCAAATGTTTTTAGTGACATTTCAAAGCCATATTGGATTTCTGCAAAATCCTGTGGATTATATTTATAGCGCTATAGAGGCAGCCTGATTTTTACACTAACAAACTTCAAGGCGTGAAGTAGAAGTGCTACAACATAAGAGGCTCTTTTTGATTATGGGAAGCATATTTTGATCTACTAGGGTATAAGGTACACTTGAGGTGCTGTTTTTTTTGGGGGGGGGTTAGTCCTTTTACCTTAGAGTGACCTGAATTATTCTTTAGTTCTTAACTCCACATGTGCAAGAAAAACTTCACTACTTTAGGCAGTTGATGAAGCCTAATTTTTCTTTTGAAAAAATTTTCCCAGTGTGAATTAATGATCCCCTGAAAGCATCTGGTTCAGAGAATGAAAATTCCATCAAATTATGGAAGATGAAGATGAGGCAAACCTGACCGTATTACTCTTCTACCACCACCCTTCCAAACATTTTTGACAGGAGTGAAATCTCTTGCCTGGAATATGTTTAATATATATGTATTTTCTGTACCTTACTGGAAACAATGAGCACAGTTTTTAATTGAAAATACAGTAAGCAAAGTTCTTGTTTAAAATTAGGGTCCCTTTATGAAAGCATGAAAATTCAAGTTGACTTAGTCTGGATCTTTTTTTCTTAAGCTAATTCAAAAGGAAATTTTCCATTCCCAGTAGCCATTTATGAGATATGCGGCTTCTCTGTACCCTCACCAGCATTAGCTGTCGCCGTTATTTTTTATTTTAGCTCTTAAAAGAGGTGTGCAGTGATATCACATTGAGTCTTAATTTGCATTTCCCTAATTAGCGATGCTGAGCATCTTTCTTGTTCTTAATTTGCCTTCAGTATATTCTCTTCCTTGAAATCCTCCCCCACCCTTTTCTAGTTGGATTTTTTTTTTTAAACTCTTTAGTTTTGAGATTTCGTTATATATATTCTGGATCCAGGTCCTTTTCAGAAATGTGGCTTGCACATATGTTTTCTCATTTTCTCTCTTGTCTTTGCATCCTCGGTGGGTTCCTTCATAATAGGTTCTTCTCCTTTATGGGACATGTTTCTGGTGTGATGTCTAAAAATTCTTACAAAGCTTTAGGTGTTAAAGGTGTTTTCTTGTGGGTTTTTTTTTTTCCCTTAAAATTTTATAGTTCTATATTTAAGTCTAATTTAATATTTATATAATGTGTGAGATTTGGGTTAAGGGTTTTGTGTTTTTGTTGTTGTTTGTTTTGCCTGTGGGATGATATCTAATCACCGAAGTGTCATTTGTCAAAAGGACTAGTAGACTACCTCCCTCCTTTGAATTCTGCATCTTGGTGAAAAATCAGTTGGAGTTAATTGTGTGGATCTATTACTGTGTTCTCTACTCTGTTCCATTGATTTGTGTGTCTTTCTGGTCACACAGTAACTGACTATTACACCTCTAAAATAAGTCTTAACATTGGGTAGAATGAGTCTTCACAGTTTTTGTTTTTCAAATTAGTTTTAAGTTATTCTAGGTCTTTTGCCTCTCCTTATGAATTTTAGAAAAATCTTGTCGGTAGCTTATTTTAAAAAGCCTCACTAGAATTTTGATAGGAGCAGTGTTAAAGTTTCTTTAAAAATTAAAGGAATATTTATTGTTCTGTCCAGTCAAAGCTCAGAATATTTGTCTTGGAAAGTGAAAACTTATATTCACCAAAAGTCTGTATACACAAGTATTTATAGCAGCTTTATTTGAAATAGTCAAAAAACTAGAAACAACTGAATGTCCTTCAATAGGTAAAATGGCTAAGCAAACTGTGGTACCATACCCATTCCAGGGAATGCTACTCAGCAAACTATTAATACATGCACCAAACACCTTGATAGAGTTTAACATGATGCTGAATCCAGGAAGCTGTTTCAAAGTCAGATACTGTATGAGTCCATTTATGTAACATTCTCAAAATGATAAAGTTTAAAGAACATTTGGTGGTTGGCCAGAACTTAGGAATGGTAGGGAGCAAGGGATAGGTGTGAAATAAGTTTTAAAATTTTACTTACTTTTCATGCTTTCTGTAAAAGCATGACTTAACCTTTTTCCAGTTACAGACATTTTAGAAAAAAATAGAAATTCATTTGGTGAAAGATTTTTAAAAATCTGTGGAAAAGAAAAACTACATGGTATAAGGGAAATTACCTTTTTACACAGTTCATGTGTTCTCTGAGCTAGAGTATTTCAGGCTGTTTTTTTGCCTTAGGTATATATGCATTAGATTACTAAAAGGAAAATAACATACTTGTATTTCTACTAAGAATATTTCAGTCATGATGAGCTGTATACGGTATCATTGTTCTCAATTTAGTGTTTAAATTACAAGAGGGCAAGTGCTTTTCAAATTCCTGAGTTGAGAAAACAGGTAACGCTTCATCTTTTTAAGGCAAAGCTTTTCTAAACTACTCACTTGTAAAATGGGGCCAACCCACTTACTTATCAACTTGGTGAAATGTAAAATGCTTGACTTGAGGTAGCAATTATTGTATAATGCATTTGGCTGAGAATCTTATTTTTAAATGGGATTCTAAAATGGAAATTTCCTTATTGATTAATATCTGTGCTGGAGTGTTTTTCTTCTTGGACATTTTTTTCTTATCATGAATAAATTTTCTAACTTGTGGCCAAAAGCAAACTTACTTCTTACTTTCACAGTTAGTAATCTGGATAGGAATGGAATTAACACTGGATGGAACTTCAAAAAGAGTAGGCTTTCTGATGACAATTTTTTACTTAAAGTGAAAAACATACTAGCACTTTTATTTTAAGATGACAGCGTGGCATGAAAGTGATCTGACCTTTGTCTTCACCTTAGTATGGGGGGGCAGTCTTTTTTTTTAACGCTATCAAAATTAAACAATAGGTTTTTTTTTTAATTCATAGTCTACTTCACTTGAGCCTTTCATACATAGTTCTCAGGTTTAAAAGAAAAGGAAACTGTCTAGATTTTTTGTGAAAGTTGCTCAGTCGCGTCCGACTCTTTGAGACCCCATTATACAGTCCATGGAATTCTCCAGACCAGAATACTGGAGTGGGTAGCCTTTCCCTTCTCAGGGGATCTTCCCAACCCAAGGATTGAACCCAGGTCTCCCACGTTGCAGGCGGATTCTTTACCAGCTGAGCCACCAGGGAAGCCCAAGAACACTGGAGTGAGTAACCTATCCCTTCTCCAGGGGATCTTCCTGACCCAGGAATCAAATCGGGGTCTCCTGTATGGCAGGTGGATTCTTTCCCAACTGAGCTATCAGGGAAACCAGATTTCTTGTACATCTTGATAATTCAGTTCTCATGTGGTATTTGTATTAATTTTTTCCCCCTCAGGTTTCCTCCTGTTTCATAGTCAGCCAGAACAATGTTCTACGCACATTTTGTCCTCAGTAAAAGAGGGCCACTGGCCAAAATTTGGCTTGCGGCCCACTGGGATAAGAAGCTAACCAAAGCCCATGTGTTTGAATGTAATTTAGAGAGCAGTGTGGAGAGTATCATCTCACCAAAGGTACGTTTGATGTTGATATTTTTATTCACTTTGTTGATTGTTCGCTGATGTGTGAAATAGAATACTATAAAAACGACGTCTTAGGCAGGCATCTATGTATATTGAGGGTAAAGAAAATCCATAGATTAGCCAGAATTTCAATTTGATTAACTCTTCTCTAAAAATTCTGTTGTGAATACAAAGATAATTTTCATTTGCCTCTTTTAATGACAGATAAGCATAGTCTGGCAGTACCCAAACATTTTATATTTGACTTTCTAGATGTTTTTATACTAAATATGTGTATAGGTGTTTTTGATTGAGGAATTTATAGAATGTATATAAAGTTTTCAAAATAAGGACCCATTATTTGGAAGATGTTGCAGGGGCCAGACCTAACTACTTGTATCCACATAGTGAACAGTGTCCAGAACACCTGCTCCACCTCAGCTTCACAGGCCTGCTTGCTATTTCTTGAAGATACCAACCTTTTTCCCATCATAGAACTTTTGTACTTTGCCATGCACTTCCTAAATATTTAATTACTGTGTACCAAGAGAATGGAAGCCTTGTCAATGTCCTAACCTTATCTGCCTTGTTTGCTGCTCTGTTTCTAGAGATGTTCTTGATATCCTCTGAAACTTCTGAAGCAGTGGTTTCCACCCTTGGATTTCACAAATAGTATGACTTAATACATGTTTTTTGTGTTGCCAAAGGACCATTAAAACACACAGACACAAAGCTACTAACATCATTAGCATTTCATTGAGGAACAAATAGGTTGATTTAAAAAATATATGAAGGGCTAATCTCAAAATAAAGGTATAGTCCTTGAATATAATTTTTTTATACATATATTATGTCTGTGTTTTAAAGGTCCTTTCCTGGATGTTGTATTTATACAAATGCATATACACATAGACCTACCAGTTTGCCTGTTTTTAAAGATTCCAGATTACAGGTCTCTGAATCAGCATTGGGAGCTACTGTTAGAATTGACAGTTTAATGAGAATAGTTCTTTATTGCTGAAAGAGCAAGAGGATCCCAGGAATAAAGCTGGGATATAGCAGAGACTTGTTCAGAAAAGTTATGTGGAAAAATGTTTTACAGGGAGAAGTGAAAGTTTGATTTGGAATTAGAGTACATTATAAAGTTTCTATGGAACTTCAGCCAGTTTTAGAGTTATTAGTATAGAATTTATTGGTGTTAAAGATGATTTATTATTTCTAAGACAATACTAATTAGAAAACTTTCTGCAAATGGGAAAATAAGTGAACTTTAGTTCTACCACCTAGAGAAACCCTTAGTATTTTGGTATGCCTTCTAGACTTGCATGGGTGCTTGTGTTATACATGTAATTTTTCTCCTTTTTAATGCATGTGTACAAAAACTGCATTGTATGTTTTGTAACAAGACTGCATTCGGGAGAAGCTCTGTTCATAACTCTGTCATCATTTTAGCAGTTGTATTGTACAGTGTCATAGTGCACAGAACTTAAAATACACACAAAAACTCAGAAACACACTTGACTGTAATTGAAGTGAGGTCATTTGTGTTTCATAAATTCACTGTGGAAACACTAATGTGTATGATTATGGGGGGGCTGTTGCAGACACTCCTGGGAATGTTTTGGGAAATGGCATGTGCACTGCATTAACTTTATAATATTGAAAAAAGTTTTTGAATTCCAAAACACATTTGACCCCTAGGACTTCAGACAAAGGATAATGGGCCTGTAATTTATTGTGATTGTGCATGATTTATTTTACTAGCTGCATGTTTTGAAAGGAGGGAGCTAATCCATATTTTTCCCAAAATTTTTTGAATTTAATTCCTCTGTCTTTTAATGCAGCCATTAAAAATTACAATAATGCTATGGACAGAGCTTTTCCTGGATACAGGCTCATTATAAAACAATATGCAGTTTTATGTACACATACACACACAAAAAGAAAAATTGTGTGTATGCACATATAAAAGCCTAGAAGGCATGTTAAAATATTACTAAAGATTGCTCTAGGTGGTATAACTACAAGTTTTTATTTTTCTCTTTAAAAAACAATCATTTGTAACCTTCATTTGTAAAATCTTTCGTTCTGTGTCTTTCCTTGATGTTTTCGGAATATGATTGTTGGAGCAGGTGATGTACTTATTTTTAAGATATCTGATGCATTAACAATGTATTCTGTGGGGAAATTGTACTAGTGTGCACTGCTGCTCAAGTTGAGAAATGTTTTCTTTTTATGGGTATGCTTACTGAGTTAAGTAAATGGAGAAAAGGAGAAATTGAACTCTTCTGGAAATAGATATGTGTGGCTAATCTTTAACAAAACCCATAAACAAATACTGAAGCTGATTTTGGCTTTTAAAAAAACATTTTTTCATAATACGTGCAGAGTACTTTGTACGCCATTAGGGACAGTTATAACTTTAAAATCATTTCTGTTTTTCTTTGATTTTGGTTTATTGTGATAGAGTGTATCACAATAGATATCTCCACAGGGTGAAATGTCCTAAAAATTTCTAATGTTTGCTCTCCTGGCATAGTTCTTGTGAGGAAATGTTGATTTAGTCGTTTAGAACAAGTGTCAGACAGATGGCCCACTCAGAACTCCATGCCTTCCCCCGCTCTGGTTGGAATGGTTCCTCTTAGCCCCTGCAGAGCTGTCCTTGGATGTGTAGCCTGTGTTCGTCATCATACCTACACACTTAATAATGAGCAAGCTTAGCAGTGAAAATTCCACACCTCATTTTACCTCCTTGTAGACTAAAATCTGGACCAAACTAATCTAGGAAGAAAGAAAGCCTTTGCCCAAACACTACCTTTTTTTAAATGAGGTAACTATTATCTTCATTTTTAAGTAATTTACTTTGAGGTAATATTGATTTATAACATTATATAATAGAGTTTGTATTTCTACTTTTGTATACAATGCAACGTGCTCACCACCTAAAGTTTTGTTTCCATCCATTACCATACAGTTGATCCCTTTACCCCTTTGCCTTTCCCCCGTCCCCTTCTTCTAAGGTAACCACTATGTTTTATGTACACCACCTGCTAAAAGTTGCTAATTCTGGACAAGAGAATGGCATGCCACGGTTGAGTTTTTTGCCTCCTTTTTTCTCAGGTGAAGGGTTAGGCGTAGTCATTATTAATTTCAGATTTCCTAAGACAAACCATAAAGGGAGAGTCTCATTTTTACATTAAGAGCAACGTTTTAATTGGGTAAGAGATAACTCTAAACTTCATAATTCATGCTGTCATGTGATGTGACCATAAATGTAGATCCTGAGTTATTGTTAATAGAATCCTAGACTGCTATAGGGAGTACACATACTAAAGAAAACAAAACATTGTATTGTAAGTTATAAGTAACATAGTATACTAATCATAAGTTAAGCTATAAGCAGATATTTAACAGCTTTGTTTGCTACCTTAGAATTTGATGCTTTTGTGGTGTGATCTGGAAAACAATCTGATAAAGTTCCACTCATGTTTTCTTGTGCTTTTAAAAAATCTTATTGTAACCAGAGGAATTCTAATTCTGTTTAGATTGAGGGTTTAATTCCCTCATTCTTTTCCCAACTACTGTGTCTCATCCCACATTCTAGACCCCCCATAAACACTGATCAAGATCCACCTTGATAAAATACAGGCTGAGGAGTATGATTTCTTGTTTAAAAAAAAGAGCACTGTTATCCTTGATTGGTTAGTGTGCTTTCCAGTCAGATACTAAGTGAAAAGTGACTTAAACAGGAAGGAAATTGGCAGTCTTGTTTAGAAGTTTTAGAAGTAGGAAGATCTAGGATTGGTTCAGCAGTTCACACATGTCATCCAAGGACTCACCTAGACACACCTTGCTTAGCTTGTTGGCTTCTTGTCCTTGTCTTCATGCTTATGTCCTGTGGTTACAGGGCTACTGCAAGCAGCTATAAACCCCACGGAGAAGGAAGAGAGGGGCGTTCAGTTTTTTTGTGGAGATTTTTGTTTTGTTTTTTAATTAGGAAAATCTAAGAATTCTCTGACCTACTTAATACTCCTTGTTAGTTGAACTAGGTTATATGCCCACTCAGAAACAAGCCATCAGCAGAGACGAACAAGACCATCATCTTTCAAGTCTGGGGACGTTCACTTCCCACATAAAATCAGAGTTCAGTTAACTGAAAGGGAGCAATGACTCTGGATTGGCATCCAAGAGTGTCATATACTTAATGTGCTAATGATAACAATTCTTGGGTTGCCTTAATACTTGCTTCAGAGCTACATTCACATCCATGTTAATTTTAATTTATGGATTTCTGTCAGTCTGTTCTTCCAGTATACTCAGGAAATTTACAGGTGAGAAAATATATACATGATTATGAGGTAACTTCAAATAGAGGGTTAAAAGTATTGAGAGATATAAACTGCCTATAAATTGCACAACATACAGGCTTTGAAATTTTCTCTAAAACCAGAACATTAATGTTAATTTGCAGGTGAAGATGGCACTCAGAACGTCGGGACATCTCTTACTGGGGGTAGTTCGAATCTACCACAGAAAAGCCAAATACCTCCTGGCAGATTGTAATGAGGCGTTCATTAAGATAAAGATGGCTTTTCGGCCAGGTACTGTTGACTTTTTTGTTTTAACTTTGAAGTTTATTGTGTGCAGGGTGAAAAACTGCTAAGCACATATTTCTAGATGGGCATAGTTTGTTGTAATTGCAATACAAGGAACCCTTCAAAAATGGGCAAAGCTTGGAGAGGCAGTGTTTCAAGGGAGATAGCCCATTTATTTCATTTTTGTTCTGTGAATGGAATTATGGCAGACCTTTTTTGTTATTCCTTTGGAGCTGCCCTTTTAACTCCTTTTTCAGCAGTCATCAGAGTTGAAGTGTTGAAAATTCATTGTTCTATGTTTTTAAAAATACAGCTTAGAAAAAAATCTTAGAATTTTAACGTAGTCTTAAAATCAAACTCACTTTTAGCTGAAGTTGTTAAAACTTTATTAAATGTTCTCTATATTTCTTTGTTGTTTTGTTTTAAGTAATGGTTGATTTCTAAAACTGAACTCTTGCAACCAAACTTCCATCTGCATAGATAATTACAATTGTACAATTTTTTTTAAGTATTGATGAAATTTTATTCTGATTAAAATAATCTCTGTGTAGGAGAGCTTCTTTATACTGTTACTTTCTACTGATGTTGTATTCTTCTATTTCAAATTATTGTAACATATAAATAGTGAAATCTTTGAGATTCTAAGATTTGATTAAAAGTAAAATGCTTAGGCGGAGGCCGTGATACTTGATTGTTTTCTGCTTTGTCGCTACTAAGTGTATTTTGCTAAAGTAACATTTTGTTTCTTTTTATCTTTTAAATCAGCACGTTTATTATAGACCACTTTAAATGACAGGGGAAGATGTAAAGAAAATAAAAATAATCCCACTTTTCTAAAATAACGAATTTCTTTTAACATTTGGGATACTCTTTTGCAGTCATTCCTTTTCCTCATAAATTTCATGCTTACATAGAAAGCTGTTACTAATACTTATTTGTTGCTATGTCCTTTTATTAAAGATTTCTCAGTTTAATTCATAATTAGTGTTTTGACCTTTTTCTTGTGATTCAAGTAGTGTGACTTATGATTATAGAAAAAGCTCAAGTCCTTGTGCTTCAGTGGTACTGAAGCAACCCTCCTGGAATATAACCTTAAGAAATTAAACTGACATTTACCTTCCTTGACCCCTTGATAATCTTTGGTGTAGCCAGGGCTTGAAGCTTACTATTACTTTTCCAGGTGTTGTTGACCTGCCTGAGGAAAATCGAGAAGCTGCATACAATGCCATTACTTTACCTGAAGAATTTCATGATTTTGATCAGCCACTGCCTGACTTAGAGTATGTCTCTCTCTTTTCCTCTTTTTTTTTAATTGTTGACTTGGTGTACCAAAAAACATTATTGGCTTATAAATACATAGTTTTCTTGGGATGTTTGACATTGAGTTAGCGTGTAGCCAAAATGCATATATGCTGTATTTATGATAGTATATAAATATGAAACATACAACCCAGAAGTGTTTCTGCTATAAGAAAACCATATAAACGATGTCAGCTTTAACACTGCTAAAGAGAATTCTGATTAGCTTAGGCCATTATGTAAATTGAACAGCTGTCTAGCTGTTTGCTTTACATGATATCAATAAACTTGAACTGTAGCTTTATGATTTTTTTTTTTCAGAGGTATTTACTAAAGTCTTCTACCATTTTATCATCTTGGCCAAGCTATACTCAACCACAAGTTTTGTTCTTGTTTTTTTTTAATAAACATGTGAGATAACTTTATACAAAGAGTGAGTGAAGGTCATTGTCACAACACACATTTGAGAACAGAAAGTTGTACAGAGATGACCATTATAACAAAGTACTGTGGTACTTTACCATTTACCTCTTCTCAAGTCTTCAGAATCCAGCTGTCATTACCATGACAGGGAATGCGACTGTTACTAAGTGATTAAGTAGCACAGTTAACCAAGAAATGCTCTACATGAGGCCCCATTTATTTTTTAACTTTTTTTTTTTGCTTTTTTAAAAAAATCTGTGGCTTAATTATAAATTTATTGCTTACTTTGAATTTATTGTGTTAGTGCTAGGCACTATTTGACTGCTTTACTTTTTCTCTTTATACTTCGATGTTTTTTTTGTTTTTGTTTTTTTTTAATTTTTATGGTGGAATTTTTCCTTTTTAACACAGCTAAAAAGTAAGAGTGATGAGTATTATGAACTCCAGGTAGTGATCATCCAGTTTCTTTCATTATCGATACATTGCCAGTTTTATTTACTGTGTACAATTGACCCTTAACACCAGTTTCACCTGCAAGGGTCTGCTTTTGTGCAAGTGTTTTTTCCCACTAAATGTGTGCTACGCTATCACCCAGTCTGAAGTTGCTTCATATTAAACAGAGTTCCAGAAAAGCCAGTTAACCTCAGTGTTCACGTAACCTATAAATTGCAGGGCCCTGATGAAAACCCATGGTTCTCTAACCCATGCATCTCTAAGTTCTTCCTCTCTGTGTACCATGTTGCTTTATGTAGTGATTTCAGCATACTATATTTTGTTCACTGGTCATTAACATTTTTAAAATTTAAATACAAATGAAATTAATTCACTTCTAAATCATTTAGATTCTTGGATTGTATTTATTTAATGTCAAATATTTAGGCTCCATAGGTTGTGTGTATGCTTTTTGCCCCCCTTATAGAATAGAATTGAGATGTGTTTTCCCTTATAAATACAATACCATGAGAATTGAGATGAAAGTGTTTTTGAAATTCTTTCACAGTGACATCGATGTAGCCCAGCAGTTCAGCCTGAACCAGAGTAGAGTGGAAGAGATAACCATGAGAGAAGAAGTTGGAAACATCAGTATTCTACAAGAAAATGATTTTGGTAATAGAGAAAGAAATCATTAGCCACTAGCTGTAATGTTAAAGTTATGTCACTTAACATATTTAGGATAACCTAAATTTGGATCTTATATTTGAGTTTTCTGATCATGCCCTAGAATCGATTTATGCAATGTAGATGCTGAAGATTTAAAGTTTAAACCAGATGTTTTAATATTCAAACATACATAAGACTTTATTAGGCAAATATGGCGTTATAATTAAATCATAAGGCATTTTCTTTTGTGTCAGCAGTATTTCTAACTTTTTAAACTAATGACTGACTAAAATTTGTTTAGGTGACTTTGGAATGGATGATCGTGAGATAATGAGAGAAGGCAGCGCTTTCGAGGATGATGACATGTTAGCAAGCACTGGTGCTTCTAATCTCCTATTAGAGCCTGAGCAGAGCACCAGCAATCTTAATGAGAAAATTAACCATCTAGAATATGAAGACCAATATAAGGATGACAATTTTGGAGAAGGAAATGATGGTGGTATATTAGGTAAGTCACTACAAGGTGATTACTCTAACATAATTTATTTAGTTGCAGTGTTTTAGAGTGGCTGCTAATTCTGTCTTGAGCATCTCTCTAGGTATATATGTATGAATTGTGACCAGTTGGTTCAGTTAAAGTTTTCTGTAAACCTGTAACCTTAAAATGTTAGCAATACCTAACTTTGTTTATAAGCGCTCATTTTGGAATTTTAAGTTTTACTAAATCTTCAGGCTTCTCTATTTGTGTCTGTAAGTGTAAGTTTTAAAATTAAGAAGGAGACTTTTTTTCATGTGTGGAAGTATTTAATAATTCTGTATACTACCATGAAGAGAACAGATGCATATTGAATACAGATTTAAATTTTTTAAATTTAATACATTTTGACATAATTTTATTTTCCCAGTGATTGGATATTGTTCTTTCAGCATTTCTATTCTAAACTGCAACTAAGTTACATTCCCTATTTCAGATGACAAGCTGATTAGTAATAATGATGGCGGTATCTTTGACGACCCCCCTGCCCTGTCTGAGGCAGGGGTGATGTTGCCAGAGCAGCCTGCACATGATGATATGGACGAGGATGATAACGTGTCAAGTAAGCATTTCATGCTCAGTGATTGCGTGTGATTGTATGGCATCCAAAAACATATTTCCTGTAGAAGACCAAAAACTAAACATTTCAGCTTTTAATGAACTATAAATCTTAAAAAGTGCTTATGGTTGATTCTCTTACGTGTTTAATCCTATAATCCTGCCTGTGTTTTGGCCAGTAGGTCAACTGGAGAGACCTTATAATTAGAAAAATGTTTTCTCTTTGGTACCAGTGGGTTTCAGTTACTCAGAGGGGTTTTTTTCCCTACCATTTGTTGGACGTATAGTAAATTCCCAAGCCTTTTGTGACCCAATTTCTGCTTTTATAGTGGGTGGGCCTGATAGTCCTGATTCAGTGGATCCTGTCGAACCAATGCCAACTATGACTGATCAGACAACGCTTGTTCCAAATGAGGAAGAAGCCTTTGCTTTGGAACCTATTGATATCACTGGTGAGCAAACACACTTTCCAGTAATCTCATTTTAAATAACTTTTCTCCTTTGTCCGTCACCTATTGTAGAATCTTTAATCAGTGACAATTTTAGTATCTTACAGAATGTTTTTACAAGTTGCTGTGAAATAACTTCCAAAGGATGAAACAGGCTTTCTGCAAATATGTATCTCAGTCTTTGGGGGTTACAAAAATGCGAACAGGTCACATGTATAATAGTTTAAAAACACTGCAAGGCATTTTTCAGTAAAATAACAAGATTGACTAGTTATAGTGCTTAAATAAGAAGCATAGCAAAGTATAATTGGAGGTACCTCTTATGAGTAGAAGAGGCAATATGTAATTTGGCTGTGAAACTTAAAAATTTCTAAATGGTTTATGGGTATAGTGGGATAGAATAAGTCATTTACAGTGTGACTCAAGATATTGTTATTACTTCTAAGTTAAAACAAGATTAACTTTCGAAATTTCCTACTTACAATCTGATCACCAAAATTGGCACTTGGCTTCTGGTGTAAAAAGAGTACTTTCTGTGTAACGAACTTGATTTAGAACTGAAAATATAAAAATGAGCAAGTCTTTCCTCACGGAACTTCAGTATTAGGGGACCCTTGGTAATTAGGTTAATTATGTACTGTATTATTGACAGATATCACAGAGATCTATAAAAAAAAAAGTAAGGACAAATACTGCATTGTTTAAGACAGTTGAGCTTAGCCAGCTGTTACAAGAACTTGAACTTTTAATTTCAAGAAAGGGAACTCAGTAGCTGGAGGACAAGGGCTGGACAGAGGCTGTCACTGTGTAACATCTTATTGAATTTTGAACCACGTGCATACTTTATCTTTAAAACCAATAGAATTATATTATGTATGACAGAATGAAATCTTGAGGAATTTATTTAATACCTTGAGCCTTTCTGTATCTTGAGAAACTGAGATAAAGTTACCTGCTTTGTAAGAATTTAGTAAGGATTAGAAATGAACACACAAAAAGTGTATAGGATAGAGTTTCAGGTTCATCTAACTGGGTTTGGGCTTGTTTCACTTCATCAAGCTGCTTATGCAGCTGCCATATATGAATTGTAACTTTTCTAATAAAAATCATAGTTAATGGCAACCATTTATGGAGTCCTCAATCTATGCCAGACGCTATACTAAATATTTTACAATCCCTTGTAAGTAGTTGGCCATATTTCAGATGAGAAAATAAAGAGGTTAGCAAAGTGAAGTTAATTTTTTTTTAATGGTCACTTACCTAATCAGCAAAACCTAGCGCTTGAGTCTAACTCCGAATGAGATGTGGTACGTTTTGTGTTTACAGTATAAAACTACATGGGCGCGCTTGAGTCTAACTCCGAATGAGATGTGGTACGTTTTGTGTTTACAGTATAAAACTACATGGGCAAAAATGAATTGGTTCTTACAGTTTTTTTTTTTTTTCCCATTTTGTGCTAAAAGTCTATACATATTCATTCAGCAGATTTTTATTGAACATTTATCATATGTCAGCTTCTATATGATGCTTGGGAAACATCAGTTAAAATAGATTCTGTACTCATGAAAGTTTAACATTTCTTCTAGGCATGTAGAAAGGCAGAAATACAATGAGACCAAAGTTGTACGGTTCATGCTGGCCTCTCAGAAAGATGACCTTATTTTCTTTTATCATGCCAGTCAAAGAAACAAAAGCCAAGAGGAAGAGGAAGCTCATTGTTGACAGCGTCAAAGAGCTGGATAGCAAGACAATTAGAGCCCAGCTTAGCGATTATTCTGACATTGTTACTACTTTGGATCTGGCACCACCCACCAAGAAATTGATGATGTGGAAAGAGACAGGAGGAGTGGAAAAACTCTTCTCTTTACCTGCTCAGCCTTTATGGAATAACAGACTACTGAAGGTAATAGCGTAATAGCGTTTGCAGGATTTTAAATTTCATACAGATTTTGATCATTTTTGATCAGGTATTGTTCAGCCAGCCATGTGGCATCTTCTTTTTTCTCCCTTAAACCACAGCATACTGAACATAAACCTGATCTGAAAGATTATGATAAGTGACACCTACATTTCTAAAAGATCTGGAATGAATTTTCACTAGTCTAAAAAGCCACTGGTGTTTTTAATAATAGTTCTCTCTCCTCAACTTCCTATGATAAATTATTAGTTCTGTTGCCTTAGTGTGTACCGTGGTTCAAGTCTACATTCTTTAGGTGGTGCTTTCTGGCTAAAACATGGGTTGGTTCTACTTTTCCCACAATACAGATTTCTGGCTTTATGAGAATTTCTTTTCATTTACAGGCCCTTTTCTAGAGTTGAAATATTCTTAGAACTGATTGATTTTTTAAAATAATCCAAAGTCTTTAAAGCAGCAAGGCTTTGTTAAAACTGCTGGTTTTTTGGAAGCACAATCATAATCATTTGGAAGAAGGTTCTTAAGATTTCATTGTTAACTTAGTGGTTTCATTGTCAGTAATTTTTCCTGAGGAGATAATTTAAAATATGGGGAAAAAACTACTCCATGAAGATGTTAAATTATTATTTACAGTTAAAATTTTCTAAAGAACCTTAAAATATTAAAAAATCTTTCAAGCATGGCATATATACACACATATATATTTCCACTCAGTGGAATATTCAGTCATTAAAAATACTAGAAATAATAGTTAATGAAATTACCATATCATTAAGTGAAAAAGGTACTATGTAAAGCTATTGGGTATGATTTCAGTTAGATTGAGTTTTAAGTGTATGAATGTGAAAATAAACTGCAGGTAAATAAATTTAAAACTTTAGTACTATCTCCAAGTTAGACAATGGATAAAAAAATTTCATCCTCAAATTTTCTAAAATTGCTGCAATGAAAATCTTACAGGACTTCAAATTACAGAATGGAGTGTGAATATGGTATAACATGAAGGGAAATCGTGCTCAATTTTATATATGTATATACACTGACTATTAAGACATTGTAATGTTAGTGGTAGGTTTTCATTTCTTGTGATCTGTAGTAGAGATTTTATCATTGATTTTTTTTTTTTTAATCTTTTATAGCTCTTTACACGCTGTCTTACACCACTAGTACCAGAAGATCTTCGAAAAAGGAGGAAAGGAGGAGAGGCTGATAATTTGGATGAATTCCTCAAAGAATTTGAAAATCCAGAGGTTCCCAGAGAGGACCAGCAGCAGCAACATCAGCAGCGTGATGTTATCGGTCTGTTCTGTTGGAATAGTTACCTCATAAAGTTTAAGTGGACATTTGGCTTAAATTTTACGTACATATTGCCAAAGTAAAAGACATCAGGAACAAAGAAGTGTACTCACATTTTTGAACAGGGAAATACATGCTTTATATTCTCTGATTGCTTAGTTTAGATGGGAAGCTTTCTGTTTCCAGAAAGTTTAAGGTTTAGGACTTGGCTAAGTGCTAGTCTGCTAACAGATTGTCCTGCCTTGAACTGGAAGTGGCACTTGTCTTTTTAAAGCTCCCTCCCACTTTTAAATGTATTGTTCTAAATTGAGTAACTTTTGTGGAGGTAAAATTTTATTCTGCCTTCCTTACTTGGGAAAGTACCTATGTTGTAGCATATTAATATTAAATGGTTCTAAAATATTGTCAAGGACTGTATGACCTAAGTCTTCGCTTCATATGACCAATTGTAGATGAGCCCATTTTGGAAGAGCCCAGCCGCCTCCAGGAGTCGATGGAGACCAGCAGAACAAACTTGGATGAGTCGGCCATGCCCCCACCACCACCTCAGGGAGTTAAACGAAAAGCGGGACAGATTGACCCAGAGCCCGTGATCCCTGTAAGCACATCTCTCCATCAAAATGGGATATTCAGACAATATTTTAGATCCCTAGCAGTAGCAAATGTTATTTAAGGAGACCTTTTGAAGTATCTTGGTTTGGGCAGAAAATAGCAAGGAATGGATCCAGAGAGAAAAAATGGCAGCCAGGGATCTAAACACAGTGTGCCCTGAGTGGGAGTTGTTTTTAGTTCAGGAGTTTTTGTTTTTACTGACTGTCGGATAGTCTTCCTTCAGAGAGTGGCCTGAAGTGAACATCCTTGGCTAATATGGAATCCTTGACACTGAACTTGGTTCTAATTTTAATTTTATTTCTCAAACATTAGCCCATGGTGAATGAGACAATTCTAGATAGAATAAGAAAAGCAACATATAAGGAACCTGTTAAATACATTTTGAGTAAAACAGAACAAGCTTCCTGCTAATAAATAACTGTTAGCAAGATGGAACATTTTTCCTCCATTTTTATTGAGATAAAGTTGACATATAAATTGTATTAGTTTGGGGTGTACAATATGACTTGATACGTGTATATATTGTGAAATGATTACTATGATAAGTTTAGTTACTATCCATCACTTTACAGAATGAGATTTTTTTCTTGCCACACAAGATCTATTCTGAGCAATTTTCAAGTATGTAATATAGTTGGTTGAACCTCCTTATCCAATGTATGTATACTGAGGGCTGTCTGGAATAAGTGTTTTATGTAAGATACTTGAGCATCCATGAATTTTTCTATTTAGAAGCGATCCTGAAACCAATCCCTTGCAGATATGGAGGGACAATTGTATTGTTAATTGTAATCATCATATTGTGTATTAGATCCCCCAAACTTACTTATAACTGGAAGTTTATACTCTGACCAACATCTACTACTACATCTCTTCCACCTTCTCGCCTTCATAACCACCATGTTACTCTCTGCTGCTATGAATGTCAGCTTTTTAAGATTCCATATGTAAGTGATACAGCTGTCATATAGGACTCATCTTTCATTTCACTTAGCATAGTGCTGTCCAGGTCCATCCATGTTGTCACAAAAGGCATAATTTCTTGTGGTGAATAATATATCTGTGTGTGTATATCATATTTTCTTTATCCATTTATGTGTTGATGGGCACTTAGGTTGTTTTCACAGCTTAGCTGTGAACATGGAAGCATCTTCTCCAGATGATCGTTTCATTTCCTTTGGATAAATACCTGGAGGTGAAATTTCTGTTTTAAGTTTTAATTTTTTGAGGAACTTCCACAATGGAAGTTTCCATAATGGCTGAGCCAATTTACATTTACACCAGCAGTGCGTGAGGGTTCCCTTTTCTCCTCATCCTTGCCAGCACTTGCTCTCTCTCCTCTTTTTTGGTGTTCTAACAGGTTAGTCATTCAGACAGGTGTCAGGTGATGTTCTTGTGTTTTTTATTTACATTGCCTGATTAGAGATGTGTTGAGCACCTTTTCTTGTACCTGTTGGTCATCAGGTATATTGTCTTCGGAAAAATGTGTGTTCAGATCCGTTGCCCATTTTCGGTTTATTTGTTTTGCTCTTGAGCTATGTTGAATTGTGTATATATCTTGAATATTAGTCTCTTATCAGATAAATGATTTGCAGGTATTTCCCCATTCTGTAGGTTGCCTTTTCATTTTATTGATGGTATCCTTTGTAGTGTGTTTTAGTTTGATGAAGTCCGACTTGTTTATCTTTGCTTTTATTGCCAAATCCAAAAAAGTCTGTCAAGACTGAAAAGTTTCTTACCAGTGTTTTCTTCTAAGAGTTTTATGGTTTCAAGTCTTAGATTCAAGTCTTTAATCCATTTCATTCTTATATACATGTGGCTGTCTAGTTTACCCAACACCATTTATTGAAGAGATTATCCTCTCCTTGTATACTCTTGGCTCCTTTGTGCTAAATTAATTGACCATATAGTGTAGAGTTATTCCTAGGCCTCTGTTCTCTTCCAGATCTTGGTTTCTTGTTTAGCAAACATTCCTGCATATCTATAGTACAAAGTAGTTGCAGGCTATCTTGTTAAGATATATATCTAGAATATATTTGTCCGAAAAGTAAAGTAGCATCTTGCTACTTCATTTAAACTCACTTTTAAGTTCACTTCGGTGTCTTATTGTAAGTGAAAAGGAAGGAGGTGGTCTGGTTTGAAGCTTCCCAAGCTTAAGTTTATAGAATACATTAATTTGGACAAAGGGAGACTTTTTGGTACCTTAGGCTCTTGGTTCAGCCTCCATCAAGACATTGGCAAAAGAATATTCCTTTCAAATTTTAGGAACTAGTTTTCTGAGCCCCTCCTGGTGTTAAGGAGTTGTAAAAGGCTGGGCGCATTTTTCTTTCTGGGTTCAGGAAGGGGAGCAGGTAATAAGTGGGTTGCTCTAGTACCACTCTGTGAATAATTGTTCCCTTGTCAGTATTTTAATGTTCTCATTTGTTTGTATTAAGTCAGAGAAGAAAATACAAGAAATGGACCCAGAAAAATAGTCTCCTCATTTGTATTATTTGCTTCAGGAAGAGCCCAAAGGCCTATTTAGCACTCAAGCTGAGTTGCAATAACCTTAAGGCAGTCTTATACAGTAATGGTTGCCCGTACCAGGCTAATTAATATTAGAGCCTTTTTGCATTGCCCTGGAGTCAGTGGATTCTGTTTATTCCTAAAATGTTAATACAGAAAGTTTTGAGGGTTTTTTGTTAGTGTTTGCAAATAGTAAGTATAAAAACAAAGCACCTTTGCTCTAGAATAATAAGACAGTGAATGGATTTTCTTCTATAAACTAATGTTGAGACTTGTAATCAGTTTTTGATTATGAGGAAGTGTGGAGGTGTGACCCCAGTATTTATTTTCATTTTGAAAACTGTGGCAATTACATACTTAAGAGAAGCTACCCTTAAAATGTGCATCCTTAAATTGCCTTGGTTTTATTGCTTTAAGCCTCAGCAGGCAGAGCAGATGGAAATACCTCCTGTAGAGCTGCCCCCAGAAGAACCTCCAAATATCTGTCAGTTAATTCCAGAGTTAGAACTTTTACCAGAAAAGGAGAAGGAGAAGGAGAAGGAGAAAGAAGATGATGAAGAGGAGGAGGTAAGGAAATGTAACAAAGATCTGATGAGTAAATTCCCACTCCAGATTTAGTGAAAATCTTCAACCAGCTTGTTATTAGTTTTCATATTGGAGCTGAGTTAATTATCAGAGTGATGAAAAATGTTTGAATAAAAGCAAAACTTAGCTAAATTCTTAGTGGTCTAGACCAGGGGTCCACAACCATTGGTCGTAGGCCTCACAGCAGGGGGTGAGCGGCAGGTGAAGGAGTGAAGTTTCATCTGTATTTATAGCCACGCCCCATCCTCATACCACCTGAGCGCCACCTCCTGTCGGAATGCAAACCACGGTGAAATGCTCATGCGAGGGACCTAGGTTGTGCGCTTCTTATGATTATCTGATACCAGTAGAGCCAAGGTGGTGATGCCAGTGCTGGGGAGCGCCTAGTTGGAGGCAAACAAGCTCAGGGCCCTTACTGCTGGACATTATGGTAAGTTTTACAATTATATCACAGAGTAGTAACAGAAATAAAGGATACAATAAATGTAATGCTCTTGATTCATCCCCAAATTATCACACCCTACCCCATCCATGGAAAAACTGTCTTCTACAAAAACTGGTCCCTGGTGCCAAAAAGGTTGCAGACCACTGCTCTAGACCATCAAGACCCTCAAGTTCTATGCTGTTAAATAACTCACTCGGTCCCTTGTGGATTTTTGAAGGACAAGAGGTTTGCCCTTTCACTGATTTCTTGACTTCTAAATTGTAAGCTGCTCTTGTTATTTTGTGGTCGAGGGTCAGTTCTTACTGCTTACTAGCATCTGCCTCTCATATAATCCCTCTATTTGTGAGGGATTTGTTTTTTCATTAGAGTGGAGTGGGATGTGACTTGGCTAATCTGATTTTTATTTTTTAAAAAATTAGAGGTAGTTTGGGAACAGATTTCCTTTTCCTCATGCACACTTTGGCTGTTCAGGGTCTTTTGTCCTCCCTCCACCCCCCCCCTTTGTTGGATCTTTAAGATTGTTATAGAAGACTTAGATATTTTTCTATTTGATGTCCTGTCAAATATTTTATTTAAACCTTTATGTTTAAAGTTTCTTCCAAGACTGATTCTCATTACCATCTGTTCATATTTGTAATTTATGCCAGCATGGGTTTCATAACCATTTAGGGCTTGATTATGAGCCTTACATGGTTTTAAAGTCAGAATTTAGCCCCATAGTTCTTCCAACCTGTGTTCTAGAGTATCTCAGACTATGCTCAATTAGTATTTAAAATTATACTTTCTGATATTTTTGAAATTGTTAACTCCTGGTCCTTTGGGTATTATGTATACGTTCAACATAGTTGGGGAGTATCTCAGCTCTTGCCCAGTGCCACCCTTAGTCTTGCAGGTGGCTGGGAACCAGGCTATTACAGTTGAATATATATTATAAATTATAGCCCATTGCGTTTGAAACACCTGATACAAGTTTCTTAGCAGCGGCCAATAACCCATTGCTTGCCAGCATTAGTCCATGGACCACACTGTGTAGATCCCATGCTTCTAGAGCAGTACAGAATCATATAATCAGCTAAATGCTTACAAAGGACATTCTTTTGTAATTTAAAAAGACTTTGAACTAAATGTTAAGTGTTTTTTCCACTAACCAAAATACGCAATTTAATTTAGAGCTTTCAGGAGGTAACAGAAGTGCTTCATTTTGTAGCAGTTTTGTCAGTCTGTTTTTTGTGTGGGGTCATTTTCACTTAGGATGAAGATGCTTCAGGGGGTGATCAGGATCAAGAGGAAAGAAGGTGGAACAAAAGGACCCAGCAGATGCTTCATGGTCTTCAGGTATGGTATGCCAGTGAAGGCTTAGAGAAAAAATTTCACCAAAGGCTTTTGGCATTGTTTCCTTAAAAGGAAAAAAACTACATGCTATATAACCAGCAAGTCTGCCTTTTGTGAAACGTCTTCCAAAACTACATACCTTAAACTACTTTAATACATAAGCTGTTAGGCTAAAATCAAGCCTGGGAAACATCCAGGTGAACACTTTCCCATTGTTACTCTGCAAAGCAGAGCTCCTTGGTGTGTGTATACATCTTAGTTTTGGTTGAGCAAATTTAATGTGCTGAATCATTAAATTTGTTAAATCATTGTACGGGGTTAGAGTGTCACTTATCCTTGGGCTTCATGTATCAGATACAGAGGCGCTAGCTTGAGTGTCTATGAAATACCAGGCAAGATGCTCAGGGTCTCCTAAAATAGATTCAAATGATAGTTGAAAGTTTGCAAAACTGTAAGTGCTACCATTTACTATTTTATCACTTCAGTTAAATCTACAAAGAAATGAGTCTGTATTAACATTGTGCCTTCGCTTTTTTTTAACATGAGAAATATTCACATACTATCCAAAAATAGTATGCTTCTAAAATTGCTACTTTGGTTTGCTGATTACTTTCATTTAATCCTTCCTCTTTTTTTTGTTTTATTTCAGCGAGCTCTCGCTAAAACTGGAGCTGAATCTATCAGTTTGCTTGAGTTGTGCCGAAACACTAACAGAAAGCAAGCTGCAGCAAAGTTCTACAGCTTCTTGGTTCTTAAAAAGCAGCAAGCTATTGAGCTGACACAGGAAGAACCATACAGTGATATCATTGCAACACCGGGACCAAGGTTCCACATTATTTGAGCAGCTAGAAGCATTAGAGCTAGTGTTTATTTCACTAGTGTGTACAAATTGCCCCCATGTGTAGGGCACACAAAACCCTTCCAGAAAATTTACATTTGTCTGTACAAAGTCTCTGCCTTTTTTCATTTTTTCCAGTATTTTACATTTACCCATTTCCCTCTTTAAGCAGAACTGCTTGTATGGTGTTTGTATTCTGGTGGAGAAAGCAAGCACCCCAAGATTAGTTTAACAGTCCAGACAGATGTGTGCAATATTGGCGCATATAATTGAGTAGCAACAGAAGGTTGGGGTTTTTATCTTAGTTCTCTGTTACTGCATTATAAAGGAGAACGTTTCAGGAAAAAACACCTGACAAGAACAGTAGTGTGAATCTTTGACAGAAATAATTGTCTTTTCCCATCAGCAACACCCAGCAGTCTCAGGGTGTCTTTCAGGGATGGTGCCCCAGAGACCATCCCTGTCTTCTCGGGATAAGTTTTAAAGTATAAAATTTCACAATTCACCGGGGTGGGGTATGTGAAATTATACTGTAACTACAAAAAGATAGGACTTGGTTTAAAGTGCCCTATTTTGTAAATCATTCCATTTGAAACTTTTTAATGAATCTTACTATGCTGAAATCTGTTGTTTTAGTGAGACTCTAAAATGAGCAGAAATAGACTTTTTAGAGTAGAATGAATATAAAAAGCATCTATAATTTTCCAGGAGCTATAAAATAAGGTTTTTAAAAGATGTTTGGACATATTGGAGTATTCAGATCATGAAAATAGAAATTGCTAGCTGAAAGGACAGACTGATGGGAAATTGTACAAGTGGTAGACTTAACCTACAACTGGTAGACTTAACCTTTAAGCAGACAGTGCTGTAAAAACTAATGGCTTCTTTGATATTTATTGTAAGTTTTAGTACTGATCTTTTTTTTCCAAAGCTTGCACACTCCTTTGTTTGGAACTGTAATAGCTTTGCAACAGAAATCCAGTAGTTTCCTATAATTTAAGTGAAGAAAAACATCCAGATAAAGGCTTTAAATGTTAACAGACCAGGTAGCACCAGAAATTATGTGACTGTCATGATTATCAAAACATGTCTTAACTTTTTAGGGCAAAATTACACACTAAAAGTTCTAGCTTAAGTGTTGGCACTTGTGTGGGAAAAAAAATCACTCAGACTTCAGTGTATACCCAATAATTTTAAATTATGTGAGATGTTTTAAATTTGTGAACTCGTAATCACTGTTTTGATGATTCAGTTTCTTGAGAATGGTAATTGTATAAAATTGCTATTGCCGCTTTATTTCAGTATCATGTGCCTGTAAACCATGGATTTTTCTCCCTTTGTATAAAGACATTGTAGATAATTGAATGTTTGATTATAGAAAGGTCATTAGTTTCTCGTTACACATTTTGTTAGTCTGGTTTTTGTTGCTTATTGGGTTTAATATTGTTCTTGAAAATAGTTGATGCTATGTTATGTATAACTTTTCTAATAAAAGTTGTGTTATAAGCTGTAAATTTTGGAGTATTGGTATTCAGTTGGTGGCATTCCCCAAGAATATTGCTTCATCTTTTTTGCCTTAACTAGAATAATTATCCACACAAATAGTAAGTGAATTTTTCAAGAGATTTTTAGAGTACAAAATAATAAATCTTTACAATGTGTATTAGAATGTATTAAGATTAAAATGAAACCAATAAATGGCTGATGCTGAGGAATCTTTTGAGGCATAGTTGTTATAGTCTTGTAATTGCTAAGTACATACGAATTATGACATGCTTGGGGGTAGGGCTGGTGTGTCCTTGGGGATCTAAACAAACATAGCCAATTAACAATGTCCTGGAGATTTCCTGGATCCATCTGAGAAACCTACTTTAGCCAGGGCTTTCAATAGGTAACTTGCAACATACCCATCTTTGCATTCAAGCATCTGACTTGTCCCACCACCAGCTGTGAACTTTTAAGACACTTAAGACTTTATGCACTCAGGAAACAGACAATGAAAAGCTTCTGTTTGAAAGCTGATACTTGGTAGAGATGCGGAGGTACAGAAGCACTCGTGCAAACAGCAGGGGAAGAAGAGGGGTGGAGCAAATAGAGTAGCACTGACATACATAGAGTGCCGTGTGTAAAACAGCTAGCTAGTGGGAAGCTGCTGCATGACAGGGAGCTCAGCTTGATGCTCTGATGACCTAGAAGGGTGGGAAGGAGGCTCAGGAGGGAAGGGATGTATGTATGCATACAGCTAATTCATGTTGCTGTACGGCAGAAACCGTCACAACGTTGTAAGGCAGTTATATTAAAAAAAATTTTTTTTAATACAAATACACAGGGGAGAGAAAAAGATGATGCTTAGGGTTCAGGCTTCTAATTTAGCACTCCTGTAGGAGCTGACTGGGATCCTCTTCAGAGACTAGGAAAACCAGCAGACACTAGCTTGCTTCAAGTCACCAGTATATCCCTGAGATGAGATCATTCACATGTCTGATGGCCCAGCTTTTATGGCTGCTGTCTGAGGGAAGGACCCTTGATCAGCTAATTCTGATAACCAACAGGATTCACAAGTGGACACTCAAACCACAGGACTGTAGCAAACAGCAAACGAATTAACTGACTCAGGAGTGTGCGTGCACACAGACCCAGGCCCAAATCAGGGAGCAGACACAGTGCCCACCTGGAAGGCTCCTAGATCCAGACGACCAGCCAGTTAACTTACAACAAAGCAGCCAAGAGGACACATTTGGGAAACAACAGTCTCTTCAAAAATGGTATCGGGAAAACAACAGCCACACACAAGAATGAAGCTGGAAATTACAGAATTTACTATAAATCAAATAAAATTTGAATGTAAGACATAGAGCCATAAAATTCCTGTAAGAAAACAGGTGATAAGCTCCTTGAAATCAGTCTCAACTAAGATTTTTTTGGATCTGACCTTAAAAGAAAGTGACATGACTACCAAGTAGGACTATATCAAACCAAAAAGCTTTTGCACAGCAAAGGAAACTGCCAGTAAACTGAAAACAAAATTGGAGAAAATACTTATATTGTATACCTGAAAAGAGATTAATATGTAAAACATGAAGAAGTCATACAACTCACTAACAACCATTTTAAAATGGGTAGAGTGTCAGAATAGACATTTTTCCAAAAAAATACAGATGGCTGACAAGTACATGATAAAAATATGCTCATCATCTCTAATAATCAGGGAATGGAAATCAAAACCACAATGAGGTAGCACTTCACACCTGTCAGAATGGCTATTATCAGAAACACAAGAAATTACAAGTGTTGGTAAAAGATGTGGAGAAAAGGGAATACTTGGTATGCTGTTAGACTGAATAGGAAAACAGTATGGAGGGTCCTTGAAAATAGAGTTGACATATGATCTAGCATATCTGCTTCTGGATATTTATAGGAAGAAATGAAAAACACTAACTGAAGAAGACACACATCCAAATTTATTGTATCATTACTTACAATAGCCAACATATGGAAGCAACCTAAGTGTCTTATGATGGATGAATAGATAAAAATTGTGTGTCTTATACACACACATATAGACACACAATGGAATATTCTTCAGCCGTAAAAAATGATATGAAACCTCACCATTTGCAAAAACAGATGGAACTTCAGGACAGTATGCTAAATGACATAAGTCAGAGAAAACTAAAGACCATGGGATATCACTTATATGTGGAATCTAAAACAACAAAAACTCCCAAATTCACAGATACAGGGAACAGATAAGTGGTTGCCAAAGGTACGTGCGGAAGGAGGGATTGGTGAAATGGGTAAAGGAGGTCAAAATGCATAAACTTCAAGTTATAAGTCACAGGGATGTCATATATAGCATGGTGACTACAATTGTTAATACTGTACTGCATAACTGAAAGTTGCTAGTAGTATATCTTGAAAGTTCTCACAAGAAAAAATTTGTAATTATGTATGATGATGGATGTTAACTTGTGATCATTTTGCAATATATACAAATATCAAATCATTATGTTGTGCACTTGGAACTAATGATATATTCACCTCAAGAAGGCAAAGTGATTGTCTGAGGAGGCCTTAAGAATAGCTGAGAAAAGAGAAACGGAAGGCAAAGGAGAAAGGGAAAGATAAACCAAAGTAAATGCAGAATTCCAAAGAAAAGCAAGGAGAGATAAGAAAGCCTTCTGAGTGAACAATGCAAAGAATGAGAAAAGACTAGAGATCTCTTCAAGAAAACTGGAGATACCAAGGGAACGTTTCATGCAAAGATGGGCTCAATCAAGGACAGAAACAGCAAGGACCTAACAGAAGCGGAAACGATTAAGAAAAGGTGGCAAGAATACACAGAACTATACAGAAAAGGTCTTAATGAACCAGATGACCATGATGGTGTGGTCACTCACCTAGAGCCAAACATCTGGGAGTGTGAAGTCAAGTGGGCCTTAGGAAGTATTACTATGAACAAAGCT
This sequence comes from Giraffa tippelskirchi, assembly GCF_054371585.1. Classification (NCBI taxonomy): domain Eukaryota; kingdom Metazoa; phylum Chordata; class Mammalia; order Artiodactyla; family Giraffidae; genus Giraffa; species Giraffa tippelskirchi. The sequence continues at coordinate 31,478,041 of NC_137280.1, read as the reverse complement.
AGTGGAGGTGATGGAATTCATGCAGAGCTATTTCAAATCCTAAAAGATGATGCTGTTAAAAGTGTTGCACTCACTATGCCAGCAAATTTGGAAAACTCTGCAGTGGCCACAGGACTGGAAAAGGTTAGTTATCATTCCAATCCAAAAGAAAGGCAACCCAAAGAATGTCCAAACGACTGCACAGTTGCACTCATTTCACATACTAGGAAGGTAATGCTCAGAATCCTTCAAGCTAGGCTTCAACTGTATGTGAACTGAGAACTTCCAGATGTACAAGCTGGATTTAGAAAAAGCAGAGGAACCAGAGATCAAACTGCAAACATCCGTTGGATCATAGAAAAAGCAAGGGAATTTTTTTTTAATCTATTTCTTCTTCACTGACTATGACTATGTGGATCACAAAAAAACTGAAAAATTCTTAAAGAGATGGGAATACTAGATCACCTGACCTGTCTCCTGAGAAACCTATATGCAGGCCAAGAAGCAACAGTTAAAAACAGACACGGAAAAATGGACTGGCTCAAAATTGGGAAAGGAGTACATCAAGGCTGCATACTGTCACCCTGCTTATTTAACTTATATGCAGAGTACATCATGCGAAATGCTGGACTGGATGAAGCACAAGTTGGAATCAAGATTGCTGGGAGAATTCTATCAACAACCTCAGATATGCAGATGATACCACCCTAATGGCAGAAAGTGAAGAGGAACTAAATAGCCTCTTGATGAGACGTTAAAGAGAAGAGTGAAAAAGCTGGCTTAAATCTCAACATTCAAAAAATGAAGATCATGGCATCCAGTCCCATCACTTCATGGCAAACAGATGGAAAAAAGTAAAAATGGTGATATTTCATTTTCTTGGGCTCCAGAATCACTGCAGATGGTGACTGCAGCCACTAAATTAAAAGACGTTTACTTCTTGGAAGGAAAGCTATGCCAATCCTAGACAGTGTATTCAAAAGAAGAGATACCACTTTGCCAACAAAGGTCCATATAGTCAAAGCTATGATTTTTTCCAGTAATCCTGTATGGATATGAGATTGGGACGCCAAAGAATTGATGCTTCCGAACTGTGGTGCTGGAGAAGATTCTTGAGTGTTCCTTGGACAGCAAGGAGATCAAACCAGTTAATCCTAAAGGAAATAACCCTGAATATTCATTGGAAGGACTGAAGCTGAAACTCCAATACTTTGGCAAAGAGCCGACTCACTGGAAAAGACCCTGATGCTGGGAAAGATTGAGGGCAAGATGAAAAGGGAGTGACAGAGAATCAGATGGTTGGATGGCATCACCGACTCAATGGACATGAGTTTGAGCAAACTCCAGGAGATGGTGAAGGACAGGGAAGCCTGGGGTGCTGCAGTCCATGGGGTTGCAGAGATAACACCTGAATCTAAAACAAAGAAATAATAGCTGAGAACTTTCCAAGTCTGGATAGAGAATTATATATCCAAGTATATAAAGCTAATATAACCCTATTAACTCAGTGCAAATAAAACCATATCTAAGACACATTATAATGAACCTGTCAAAAATCAAAAAGAGATAATCCTAACAGCAGCCAAGGGAAAAAGATAATAACCTATAAGGACATTCCCATCAGGCTCTGAGCAGATTTCTCAGCTAAAAGTCTAGGTCAGGAGAGATGCAATGACATATTCAAAGTTGAAAGAAAAATAATTGCCAGCCCAAAATTTTCTAGAGCAGAAAAAAAATCTGGGGGAGCTCATCAGCCCTAGACCAGCTTAGCAAGAAATGCTAAAAGTAGTTTTTCTAGCTGAAATGAAACAATGTCAATCAGTAACATGAAAATGTACAAAAGTATACAGCATATGGGTAAAAGTAAATATTCAAACTTAGAAAACTAATTCTGTAGTAGGACGATGTGGTAGCCACTTAACTACAGTATAAACATCAAAAGAAAAGAGTATTAAAAATAATTATAGCTAGTATAATTTGTTAATGAACACACTAAATAAAAAGTAAATAATGCATCAAAAATTTAAAGGAGGAAAAGCAAAAAGGTGAAGCTCTTGTAGACGATTAAAGTTTCTATCATCTTAAAATAGACTGTTTTATTTATCAGATGTCTTATGTAACCATCTTAGTAACCACAAGGCAACAGCCTATAGTAAAAGCATAAAAGATAAAGAAAGGGGAAACAATATACAATCATAAAAAATCACCAATTTACAAAAGTAGCCAGAAACGAGGTAAAAATAAACAATGGAAATATAAAACAAACTGATAACTATTAATAAAACTGCATTAGTTAAGTCCTTACATATCAATAATAACTCTAAATATGTGTGAGTTGAATTCACCAATGAAAATACCCAGAATGGCTGAAAGGATTAAAATCTAGACCCAAATATATACTAACTACAACAGACTCACTTCAGAGTTAAGGGCACACATAGGCTCAGAGTGAAGGGATGGGAAAAGATATTCCTTACAAGTAGAAACAAAAAGCATGTGGAGGCAACTAATCTTGTACCACACACAACAGACTTTAAGCCAAAAACATTAATAAGAGACAAAGAAGGTCAATGTATAATGATAAAGGGGCTCAAGTCATCAAGATATAGTAATTATAAATACTCACATACCCAACATCAAGGCACCCAAATATACACATTATGCATGCTCAGTCACTTCAGTCATGTCCAACTCTGTGACCATATGGACTGTAGCCCTCTAGGCTCCTCCGTCCATGAGGAGTCTCCTGGCAAGAATACTGGAGTGGATTGCCATACCCTCCTCCAGGGGGTCTTCCCAACCCAGGAATCAAACCCAAGTCTCATGTCCCTTGTATTATTAGCAGGTGGGTTCTTTACCATAAGCACCACCTGGGAAGCCCTTGATTTACAGCAAATATAAACATCTCTGCAGGGAGAAAGAGGCAGTAATAGTAGGGAGTTTAGTACCCCACATTCAACACTGGATAGATCACCTAGACCAAAGTTCAAAAATGAAATGTTGGACTTAAGTGATACATTAGACAAGATGGATTTAGACATTCACAGAACATTCCATCCAAAAGCAGCAGAATACACATTCTTCTCAAGTACACATGGAACATTCTTCAAGGATAGCTATATATTAGACCATCAAACAAGTTAACCAATTAAAGGAAACAAATCATATCAAGCATCTTTTCTGACAACAATAGTATGAAATTAGAAATCTACTGCAAGAGGAAAACTAGGATATTCACAAACATGTGGAGATAAAACCAAATGCTCTTGAGCAACGAATGAGTTGAAGAAGAAATTGAAAGAGAAATAAAAAATAAATTGGAACAAATAAAAATTGGAAACAGATCAAACCAAAACTTACGGGATGCAGCAGAAGCAGTTGTAAAAGGGAAGGTTATAGCAGTAAATAAAAATACCTACATAAGAAAGAGAAAGATTTCAAATAGCCAACCTAACTTTACATCTTAATAAACTATAAAAAAGAAAAAACTAAGTCTAAGGTTAATAAAATGAAGGAAATAATAAATTCAAGTGGAAATCAATGAAATAGAGACTAAAAAAGATGTTCGGGAAAAAAATGAAACTAAGAGCTTTTTTTTGAAAAGATAAACAAAATAGACAAACCTCTAGGCAGATTACTAATAAAGGAGAGAGGACTCAAAATTAGAAATGAAAAGGGAGACAAATTGGTAACACAGAAATACAAAGTATTATAAGGGAATATTATAAATAATATATGGTAACTTAGAATAGTGGATAAATTTCTAGAACCTACAAGACTGAAATAGGAATAGAAAATCTAAAAATAAAAGTCACAAGTGGTGAGATTGATGAGTAATCAAAAACAATCCAATATCAAAAAAAAAAAAAAAAGCCCAGGAGGAAATGGATTCACTGGTGAATTCTATCAATCGTTTGAAGAATTAACACCAAACTTTCTCAACCTTTCCAAAACATAGAAGAGAAGGAACACGTGCAAACTCATCTTACCAGGCCAGCATTACCCTGATACCAAAAACAAACAAGGACACTACAAGAAAAGAAAACTATAGGCCAATAACTCTGAGGAATATAAATGCAAAAATAGCAAAATATGAGCAAACTGATTATAACAGTATATTAAGAGGATCATACACCACAACCAAGTTAGATTTTTTTCCCAAGGATGTAAAGATGGATCCATATCTGCTGATCAGTCAATGTGATACACTTCCAGAGGTACAGAAAGCATTTGATAAAATTCAACATCTTTCATTATCAAAACTCTCAACAAAATGGCTATAGAGGCAATGTACCTCAACATAATAAAATCCATATATGACAGGCCCACAGCTAGCATCATACTAAATGGTGAAAGGCTGAAAGCTTTTTCTCTAAGATGAAGAACAAGGCAAGAACACCCTCTCTTTGAACTTTTATTAGAAACAGTACTGGAAGTCCTAGTCAGAGCAATTAGGCAAAATAAATAAATAAATAAAAACCATCCAAATCAGAAAATAAAAAGTAAAGCTGTATCTACTTACACATGATAGTATATATAGATAACCCTAAAGACTCTCCCCCTCAAAAAACAAGTTAGAATAAACAGATTTAGTAAAGTTGTAGGACACAAAATCAGTACACAAAACACACTAACAATACATTATTAGAATGAGAAATTAAGAAAATTATCTGATTTACAATTATATCAAAAATGATACACTACCTAGGGATAAATTTTATTAAGGAAGTGAAAGAGCTATACATTGAAAACTATACAATATTGAGAGAAATTGAAGACATGAATAGATGGAAAGATACTCTGTGCTTATGAATTAGAAGAATTAATATTGTTAAATATCCATACTACCTAATGTAATAAACAGATTCAATGTAATCGCTATCAAAATTCCAACAGAAATAAAATAATCAGAAGAAAACAGTAGAATGGGAAAGACTAGAGATCTCTTCAAGAAAATTAGAGACACCAAGGGAACTTTTCATGCAAAGATGGGTACAATAAAGGACAGAAATGGTATGGACCTAACAGAAACAGAAGATATTAAGAAGAGGTGGTGAGAATATACTGAAGAACTGTACAAAAAAGATCTTCATGACCCAGATGATCATGTAGGTGTGATCACTCACCTAGAGCCAGACATCCTGGAATGTGAAATCAAGTGAGCCTAAGGAAGCATCACTATGAACAAAGCTAGTGGAGGTGATGGAATTACAGTTGAGCTATCTCAAATCCTAAAAGATGATGCTGTGAAAGTGCTACACCCAATATGCCAGCAAATTTGGAAAACTCAGCAGTGGCCGAAGGACTGGAAAAGGTCAGTTTTCATTCCAATCCCAAAGAAAGGCAATGCCAAAGAATGCTCAAACTACTGCACAATTGCACTCATCTCACACGCTCGCAAAGTAATGCTCAAAATTCTCCAAGCCAGGCTTCAATAGTACATGAACCGTGAACTTCCAGATGTTCACGCTGGTTTTAGAAAAGGCAGAGGAACCAGAGATCACATTGCCAACATCTGTTGGATCATCAAAAAAGCAAGAGAGTTCCAAAAAAAAAACTACTTCTGCTTTATTGACTATGCCAAAGCCTTTGACTGTGTGGATCACAATAAACTGTGGAAAATTCTTCAAAAGTTGGTAATGCTAGACCACCTGACCTGCCTCTTGAGAAATCTGTATGCAGGTCAAGAAGCAGCAGTTAGAACTGGACATGGAACAACAGACTGGTTTGAAATCGGAAAAGGAGTATGTCAAGGCTGTATATTGTCACCCTGCTTATTTAACTTATATGGAGAGTACATCATGAGAAACGCTGGACTGGATGAAGCACAAGCTAGAATCAAGACTGCTGGGAGAAATATCAATAACCTCAGATATGCAGATGACACCACCCTTATGGCAGAAAGTGAAGAAGAACTAAAGAGCCTCTTGATGAAAGAGGAGAGTGAAAAAGTTGGCTTAAAACTCAACAGTCAGAAAACAAAGATCATGGCATCTGGTGCCATCACTTTATGGCAAACAGATGGGAGAAAAAGTAAAAATGGTGACAGATTTTATTTTCTTGAGCTCCAAAATCACTGCGGATGGTGACAGCAGCCATGAAATTAAAAGATGCTTGCTCCTTGGAAGGAAAGCTATGACAATCTAGACAGTGTATTCAAAAGAAGAGATACTGCTTTGCTGACAAAGGTCCATATAGTCAAAGCTATGGTTTTTCCAGTAGTCATGTACGGATATGAGAGTGGGACTATAAAGAAGGCTGCTGCTTCTGCTGCTGCTAAGTCGCGTCAGTCGTGTCCGACTCTGTGAGACCGCATAGACGGCAGCCCACCAGGCTCCTCCGTCCCTGGGATTCTCCAGGCAAGAATACTGGAGTGGGTTGCCATTTCCTCCTCCAGTGCATGAAAGTGAAAAGTGAAAGGGAAAAGGGAAAGTGAAGTCGCTCAGTCATGTCCGACTCTTCGCGACCTCATGGGCTGCAGCCTACCAGGCTCCTCTGTCCATGGGGTTTCCCAGGCAAGAGTACTGGAGTGGGGTGCCATTGCCTTCTCCGAAAGAAGGCTGAGAGCCAAAGAATTGATGCTTCCGAACTGTGGTGCTGGAGAAGACTCTTGAGAGTCCCTTGGACATCAAGGAGATCCAACTAGTCCATCCTAAAGGAAATAACCCTGAATATTCATTGGAAGGACTGAAACTGAAACTCCAATACTTTGGCAAAGAGCCAACTCATTGGAAAAGATGCTGATGTTGGGAAAGATTGAAGGCAGGAGGAGAAGGGGACAACAGAGGATGAGATGGTTGGATGGCATCACCGACTCAATGGACATGAGTTTGGGTAAACTCCAGGAGATGGTGAAGGACAGGGGAGCCTGGCGTGCTGCACTCCATGGGGCCACAAAGAGTTGGACACGACTGAGCGACTGAACTGAAGTGAACTGAAAATTTGTATGGAATGACAAATGGCAGAGTAGAAGGACATGCACTCATCTTCTCCTGTGAACTCAAAAATTACAACTCGCTGCTGAACAACCATTGACAGAAGAATGTTGGATCTCACCAAAAATGATACCCCACATCCAAGGGCAAAGGAGAAGCCCCAGCAAGATGGTAGGAGGGGCGAAATTACATTTTGAATCAAACCCCATACACACCAAAGACGCTTGGAGGGCTCAAACAAAACCTTGTGCACACGAGGAGACCCTACAGAGACTGAGCTAGACCTGCCTTTTAGTATTTGAATGTCTCCTGTAGAGGTACAGGTCAGCAGTGGCCTGCAACAAGGGCAGGGGCTCTGGGGGCAGCAGTCCTGGGTGTGGCATAAGCCCTCTTGGAGGAGGTCACCATTAACCCTACCATTGAGCCACCAAGCAGATGACCCACAAACTGCAGAACAATTATATCAAATAAATCCTCATACTGTTCTAGGACCCACAATAGATTTCCCAACTTGAGGATCTGGAAAAGGGACTGAGAACCCCCAGGGAATTTGACTTTGAAGACCCTGAATAGCTAAAGAAATTTTGAGGAAGAGCAAAGCTGGAGGAATCGCACTTCCTGATGTCAAATTATATTTCAGAGCTGCTGCTGCTAAGTCACTTCAGTCGTGTCCGACTCTGTGCGACCCCATAGACGGCAGCCCACCAGGCTCCGCCGTCCCTGGGATTCTCCAGGCAAGAATACTGGAGTGGGGTGCCATTGCCTTCTCCAGTGCATTAAAGGGAAAAGTGAAAGTGAAGTCGCTCAGTCATATCCGACTCCTAGCGACCGCATGGGTCTGCAGCCTACCAGGCTCCTCCACCCATGGGATTTTCCAGGCAAGAGTACTGGAGTGGGGTGCCATTGCCTTCTCCGATTTCAGAGCTATAGTAATTAAAACAATAGAGTATTGGCAGTAAAAACAAACAGATCAAAGAACTAGAATACAGAGCTCAGAGATAAATTCACTCATATATAAATCATTTGATTTACAACAAAGGCACCAAATAAATAGCATTGGGATATATGGGTTATTGTTTTTTATTTCCTAAGTCATGTCCAACTCTTTGCGATCCCATAGACTGTAATCCACCAGGGTCCTCTGTCCATAAGATTTCCCAAGCAATCTGCAAAAGAATGAAAATGGGCCCCGCAGAGAAATTTACTCAAAATGGATTAAAGACTTGAACTTAAGACCTCAAACTGTAAAACTCCTAGACAAAAACATAGGATGTAAAGTCCTTGACACTGGTCTTGGCAATTTTTTGGATTTGACTCCAAAAGCAAAGGCAACAAAAGCAAAAATAAGTGGGACTACAAAATAAAAAGCTTCTGCACAAAGGAAACCATCAACAAATGAAAAGGTAACCTACAGAATTGGAGAAAATATTTGTAAACCATCTGTTTGATAAGTTAATATTCAAATTATAAAAAGAACTCATACAACTTCAAAGCAAAGAAGAAAAAATAGAAACCATGATGAAATATCACCTTGCACTAGCTAGAATGGCTATCACCAAAGAATAAGCCAAGATATAGATTGCAGCCATGAAATTAAAAGACACTTACTACTTGGAAGGAAAGTTATGACCAACCTAGACAGCATATTAAAAAGCAGAGACATTACTTTGTCAACAAAGGTCCATCTAGTCAAGGCTATGGTTTTTCCAGTAGTCATGTATGGATGTGAGAGTTGGACTATAAAGAAGGCAGAGCACCGAAGAATTGATGCTTTTGAACTGTGGTGTTGGAGAAGACTCTTGAGAGTCCCTTGGACTGCAAGGACATCCAACTAGTCCATCCTAAAGGAGATCAGTCCTGGGTGTTCACTGGAAGGACTGATGTTGAAGCTGAAACTCCAATACTTTGGCCACCTGATGCGAAGAGCTGACTCATTTGAAAAGACCCTGATGCTGGGAAGGATTGGGGGCAGGAGGATAAGGGAACGGCAGAGGATGAGATGGCTGGATGGCATCACCGACTCAATGGACATGGGTTTGGGTGGACTCTGGGAGTTGGTGATGGACAGGGAAGCCTGGCATGCTGCGGTTCATGGAGTCGCAAAGAGTCGGACACGACTGAGTGACTGAACTGAACTGAACTGATGGAAACCACTTCAGTGTTTTTCGACAACAACAGCAAAAAAAAATGCGGAAAGAAAATGTATGTAAATACACAACGTAAATACAAATGTATATAAATATACAACACACACAATGGAATATTATTCAATCATAACGAGGAAATCCTGCTATTTACTACAACACAGATAGACCTTGAGGACATTATACTAAGTGATGTAAGTCAGAGAAAGACAAATACTGTATGATATCACTGACATGTGGAATCTAGGAAAGCTGAACTCATAGAAGCAGAGTAGAATGGTAGACCACAGGCTGAGAGGTGGGGGAAAAGGGGAATTATTGATCAAAGAATAAACTTCAGTTATGAAATGAGTCTGGGAATCTAATGTATATGATGGTGATTATCATTAATAATATTTTATTATATCCTTGAAAGTTGCTGACAGTATAGATATTAAATATTCTCCCTACAAAAAAAGAAATGGTAATTATGTGAAGAGATAGAGGAACTAGTGAACACCATATTAGTAATAATTTTGGAATAGATAGGTGTATCAGTCAACATGCTGTGCTCTTTGTACAATGTTATATATCAATATTATCTCAATAAATTTAGAGAAAAAAATGAATGAAATGAAAGAATGATCATTATAGTTAATTGGCAAAACTTTCCCACTTTCTTTGAAAGAAACTGCAGATTTTAATACAGCTTCTTTTAAGGATCTTTTTCCAAAAAATATTAAACTGTACAATGCTAAATAGTTGAAAAATAATTATAAATTCTTAGAAGTTAGAATGAGTCACCTGTGACCATCCTAATCGAAAAGCAAGTAAACATTCCTATTATTTAGAAAAATGCTGTTAAATTTCTAAGGTGGCATGACCTACTGGTTAGTATAACACAATCCAATAAATACCATTATATACGTCTTTGACCATAACATGTCTCTTGAAACCATAAAAAAAAATGAGAAAATATAACATTAGACTCCCTGGTAGAAAACCTGCTGACTTCACAATCAGACACAGTTGAATTAAAAACCCCAGCTCTGTCACTTTACCTTTTTACACAGAAGAAGTGTACAAAAAAGATCTCAGTGACCGTGATAATCATGATGATGTAATCTCTCACTCAGAGCCAGACATTCTGAAGTGTGAAGTCAAGTGGACCTTAGAAAGCACTACTGCCCATAAAGCTAGTGTAGGTGATGGAATTCCAGCAGAGCTATTTAAAAATTTCTAAAGATGATGCTATTAAAGAGCTGCACTCAATATGTCAGCAAAAAAAAAAAATTGAAAAACCCAGCAGTGGACACAAAACTGGAAAAGGTCAATCCTCATCTTAGTTCCCAAGAAGGGCAGTACAATTGCACTCATCTCCCATGTGAGTAAGGTTATGCTCAAAATGCTCCAAGCTAGGCTTCAGCACTACAGGAACCGAGAACTTCCAGATGTTCAAGCTGGATTTAGAAAAGGCAAAGGAACCAGAGATCAACTTGCCAACATTCACCAGATCATAGAGAAAGCAAGGGAATTCCAGAAAAACATTTACCTCTGTTTCATTGACTATGGCAAAGCCTTTGACTGTGTGGATCATAACAAACTGTGGAAAACTCTTAAAGAGATGGGAATACCAGACCACCTTACCTGTCTCCTGAGAAACCTGTATGCAGGTCAAGAAGCAACAGTTAGAACCCTGCATGGAACAACTGACTCATTCAGGATTGAGAAGGGAGTATGACAAGGCTGATCATTGTCACTGTTTATTTAACTTAAATGCAGAGCACATTATGTGAAGTGCCAGACTGGATGAGCTACAAGCTGGAATCAAGACTGCCAGGGGAAATATCAACAACCACAGATATGTGAATGATACCACTCTGATTGCAGAAAGTGAAGAAGAGCTAAAGAGCCTCTTGATGAGGGTGAAGGAGGAGAGTGAAAAAGTTGGCTTAAAACTCAATATTAAAAAAACTAAGATCATGGCATCCAGTCCCATCACTTCATGGCAAATAGAAGGAGAAAATGTGGAGGCAGGGACAGATTTCCTCTTCTTTGGCTCTGAAATCACTGTGGATGGTGACTGCAGCCATGAAATTAGAAGATGATTGCTTCTTTCCAGGAAAGCTATGACAAACCTAGACAGTGTGTTAAAAACAAAGATGTCACTTTGCCGACAAAGGTCCATATAGTTAAGGCTATGGTCTTTCCAGTAGTCATGTTATGGATGTGAGAGCTGGACAATAAGGAAAGCAGAGTGCCAGAGAATTGAAGCTTTCAAACTATGGTGCTACAGAAGACTTTTGAGAGTCCCTTGGAAAGCAAGGAGATCAAACGAGTCAATCTTAAGGGAAACCACCCTGAATACTCTTTGGAAGGACTGATGCTGAAAGCTTCGCCAATACTTTGGCCACATGATGCGAAGAGCCAACTCATTGGAAAAGACCCTGATGCTGGGAAAGATTGAAGGAAGAAGGAGAAGAGGGCAACAGAGGATGAGAAGGTTGGATGGCATCACTGATGCAATGGACATGAACTTGAGCAAACTCCGGGAGATGGTAAGGGACAGGGAAACCCAGCGTGCTGCTGTCCACGGAGTCGAGAAGAATTGGACACAACTTGGTGACTGAACAAGTGTCACTTACCACTAATATGCCTTAAGCAAACCTCTTCTTTTCTCTGAACCTCAGTTTCCTCACCTTTAAGTTTGGGTAGCAAGATCTACCTCATGGGGTTTGTGAGAATCAAATAACATACTCAAGTATCAAGCCAGACCAACAGCTGGTACCTAGAAAGTATCAGAAGTATGTAACTACCTGCGTCAAAACATTTCTTTGTCACTATATACACATTATCACACATACACACACAAATTCATTTCTACAAGTCTCTAAGTCTCTTCTATAACAGTAATTTATGGCTTTCCTGGTGATAAAGAATCTGCCTGCAATGCGGGAGACTCAGGTTTGATTCCTGGATCTGGAAGATCCCCTGGAGAAGGAAATGGCAACCACTCCAGTATTCTTGTCTGGAGAATTCCTTGGACAGAGGAGCCTGGCGGGCTATAGTCTGTGGGGTCATAAAGAGTTGGACGCAACTGAGCAACTAACACTTTCACTTTCATAAATGTAATTTAAGAATTTACCACTTCAGGAAAACAAATATTGTATATTAGTGCATATATGTGGAATCTAGAAAAATGACATAGATGATCTTATTTGCAAAGCAGAAAGAGACACGGATGTAGAGAACAAACATGGACACCAAGGGTGGGGGGGATGAACTGGGAGACTGGAATTGACATATATACACTTACCACACATAAAATAGATAACCAATAAGAATCTACCGTATAGCACAGGGAACTCGACTCAGTGCTTGGTGGGGTCTAAATGGGAAGGAAATCCAAAAAAGGGGAAATAAATGTGTATATATGGCTGATTCACTTTGCTGTACAGCAGAAACTGACACAGCAGTGTAAAGCAACTATGTGTGTGTGTTAGTCCCTCAGTCGTGTCCAACTCTTTGCAACCCCATGAACTGTAGTTCGCCAGGCTCCTCTGTCCATGGAATTCTCCAGGCAAGAATATTGAAGTGGGGAGCTATTCCCTTCTCCAGGGGATCTTCTCGACCTAGGGATTGAACCCAGGTCTCTCACATTGCAAGCAGATTCTTTACCAACTGAGCCACCAGGGAGGCCCAAAAAGCAATTATACTCCAATTAAAAAAAAAATAAAGTAATTAGCCCCCAACTAAAATAAATAAATTTATAAAATAAAATAAAATAAAATAAAAAATAAAAAAAGAAAGTAAAAAAAAAAAAAAAAGAAGAAGGATTTATCGCTTATAAAACCTGGAGGACAAGGACATACATAGACAACTAGCCTTGCTCCATAAATATGGGAAGCAACCCCTGGATGGATGTGACCTCCTAGGTGGAGTTGAGGGCCCTGGGCATTAGGAGGTGACTGGAGCCACTTACTGTGACTACCTTCTGGTCCTGCCTCGTCATCTTGCTTTCATGCTGTTTCCTCTAAACATTTACATTTTTTTCAGCTAGTGAGTCAACATAGGAATTTAAGATGGTGAGGGGCTCTTATTCTAAGAACATGCTTCCAGGAGCCTCTGCTCAGGATTCTTCCCACTTCTCTCCCAGCCATGCATCGTCAGGAGGGTACATGCTTAGGCACGTCCGGCAGGTAATGGAAATGAGTGACAATGTTGGGTGTGCAGCAAGAGAACAGGGGGAGGACAGTGGTGAACTGGACAAACAGAGGTGGAAGGGGTGGGTGGTATCTGTTAAAATTTCATCAACTGCTAGTTCAGAAAACAGGACTCAACGATGCCACATTTAGGGGTTTATCAAAAGAGGCCATGAATCCAGATTTTCTTGAACACTGATTTTTAAATGTGATATATGATCCAAAATTGCTTCCAACATCATGCAGATCCAGCCTCAGCTGTATGGCTTCTGTTGAATGGAGTATAAAGGCTGGAAGGAAAGCACACTAAAGCAAGGCTTCCAGGACTCTTTTCTCTGTCACCGCTTCAAAGACCACAGGCTGGCTGCTTCCTCTTTAAATAACATTGTCTTTGTTTCTCCCAGGGCCTTTATTTGATTCTCCAAGCCCAGCAGGAGAATTCTTACTTGACTTTATGCTTCAGCTCATGGCCTCTATGACCTTGTATGATAACCACTGTATAACCATTATATAAGCATATAACCTAATAGAAACCTCAAAGAAGAGGTTTCTTCTAAGAAGAAGCAGGGCTAGAAAAAAATTACACATAGGGACAAAAGTCTCACCCCCTCAAATTTCCAAAAGCCCAACAATGCAGTGGTTCTCAGATGTTATGAATGCAAGAGGCATGTGGGAGATTGTGAATCTATAGGCTTGAAATCTGGCCCAGTAATCTGCATTTTTAACAAGCATTCCTGTGGTACTGAGGCAGGCAATTCCCAGATGACATTTTCAGATACCACAAGTTAGCCCCAGGCTTAGAGTTGCCATGTCAAACACTTGGCCAGCATCTGGCGCCCCAACTGGAAGGAGGAAGAGCTCTCCCCGTGGTCAGTTATTATTTATGCTCCAGGACTAATTAGCTCTCAACTGGCCAACAGCTGTGCAGTGGGAAATTCCCACACAACTCAGAGATGGAATGAAGCTGTCCAAGTTGAGCAGACTGATACAGTGTTATTTCCACAGGGCATCTGGCCAAAGGGGCTCTCAAGTCCCACTCTAATTATCCCAGTTGCTGGCAGTCTCCTACACAGTAGGAAAATAAGAGAACCAACTCATGGATGGATAATAATCATGTCAATAGCAATCATCAAAACATTGATGGGTATACTAAGTAAAGTCAGAGAAAGACAAATGTCATATGATATAATTCATACAAAGCACCTAATTTAATGATATAAATGAACTTATTTACAAAACAGAAATAGACTCACAAATTTCAAAAAAAAATTTATGATTACCAAAGGGGAAACACTGTGGGGGAGGAGGAGTAAATTAGGAGCTTGGAATAAACATACACTACTATATAAAAAATAGATAACCAACAAGGACAGGGATCTCAAGGTAACATTCCGTAATAAACTATTAGGGGAAAAGGATCTGAAAAAGAATAAATATATGAATCTGTATAACTGAATCACTCTGCTATACACCTGAAACTAATACAATATTGTAAATCAACTATACTCCACTACATTTTTTTTAATTGATAGTTTCTCTTTATTGAGTGAGTTTGGCTGAGCTGAGGGCATGAGATTGGAATAAGAGAAAGGTGAATTGAGTAACAGCTCTGTCTCTAACTAGAAACCAACCATGGGACTGCCTTCACTTCTCTACATCTTGGTTCTCTACCGCAAAAACTAGTCAAGGATCCTATGAGGATTAAATAATATAATGCAAGCAAAGCACTTATAGTGCTTGGCCTGCAGTCACTGCTCTTTATCTATTAACTATTATGCAGGGTACATCATGAAAAACGCTGGGCTGGATGAAGCACAAGCTGGAATCAAAATTGCAGGAGAAATATCAATAACCTCAGATATGCAGATGACACCACCCTTATGGCAGAAAGTGAAGAAGAACTAAAGAGCCTATTGATGAAAGTGAAAGAGGAGAGTGAAAAAGCTGGCTTAAAGCTCAACATTCAGAAAACTAAGATCATGGCATTTGGTCCCATCACTTCATGGGAAATAGATGGGGAAACAGTGGATGACGTTATTTTGGGGGGCTCCAAAATCATTGCAGATGGTGACTGCAGCCATGAAATTAAAAGACGCTTACTCCTTGGAAGGAAAGTTATGACCAACCTAGACAGCATATTAAAAAGCAGAGACGTTACTTTGCCAACAAAGGTCCGTCTAGTCAAGGCTATGGTTTTTCCACTAGTCATGTATGGATATGAGAGTTGGACTACAAAGAAAGCTGAGTGCAGAAGAATTGATGCTTTCGAACTGTGGTGTTGGAGAAGATGCTTGAGAGCTCCTTGGACTGCAAGGAGATCCAACCAGTCCATCCTAAAGGAGATCAGTCCTGGGTGTTCATTGGAAGGTCTGATGTTGAAGCTGAAACTTCAATACTTTGGCCATCTGATGCGAAGAGCTGACTCATTTGAAAAGACCCTGATGCTGGGAAAGATTGAGGGCAGGAGGAGAAGAGGATGACAGAGGATGAGAGGGTTCGATGGCATCACTGACTCAATGGTCATGAGTTTGGGTAGGCTCCGGGAGTTGATGATGGACAGGGAGGCTTGGCGTGCTGCAGTCCCTGGGGTCGCAAAGAGTCAGACACGACTGAGCGACTGAACTGAAGGTTAAACCTTGATCTACAAGTCAATTTCACAGATGGTAAGGGAATACCATATAGTTAGGGAACTAAGTCTGTGCACCACAACTACTGAAGTCTGCACCCTAGAGCCCATGCTTCCCAAAAAGAGAAGCCACTGCAATGAGAAGCCTGTGCACTACAACTGGAGAGTAGCCCCTGCTCGCTGCATCTAGAGAAAGCCTATAGGCAGCAACAAAGACCCAGCACAGCCAAAAATAAATACAATTTTTAAAAAAGAAGAAGGGCGTGGAGGTAAAAAAGAGCAGGGTTGATTTCAAAGCCAAATGTAAGGAAGCAAAGCCTAGGTAGCAGGCAGTGGGCAGGATTAACTCTCGGGCTACTCAATCTTGCTAGACTTTGTAGAGAGTCTAGGCTCAAAGGACCACTTGCCATTTCTCCTTCCTTCAGTATAGTCTTCTCCACATCCCTATATTTAACAATAAATAGGGCCTCTCAACAGACATTTCTGCTTTTAAATGAGGTCACGTGGGATCTTCACACCTCAACAAACCAGACAGAAAAGAGAAAGTTGAAAAACATCTCCAGACAAGAGCAAGTCTGCTTGTTGAGTACAACCATTTTTATAAGTCCACCTCATTGCATTGTTTACATGGGAGCCTGACTGCCAGGAAAACTGAGCCGCCCCTGCAGCCTCCCATGTCTCACACTCGGAGAGCCTGGACGTGTAAAAAGTGCTCTGGACCCTGGGAAATCACTTATGAGGAGAAAGAGCTAAATGCTTCCAATATCTTCAGACTTCTTCCTGGGTTGCTGATAGAGGCATTTGTGGCCATGAATACTGGCAGAAGGGGCAGGCCAAGGAAAGAAGGTAAAGAGAAGCCGTCTTCAATTCCAGTTTTCCTGGAATGTTTTTGTCAATGGCCCTTGTCTTGATCCTAAGCCAACTTCAGGGCAGAATGAGTTTACAATGGCCCAAAAGTGACAAATGGTTAAGGGCTTAGGCAAAATCAGTTTTGCTCTTAAGAAAATCACAAAATGATGATGATAATAACAACAAGAGAACAATTTATTGCCCACTTAATAATAAAAATAAGTCATATCCGACTCTTGGATCCCATAGACTGTAGCCCACCAGCCTCCTCTGTCTATGAGATTTCCCAGGCAAGAATACTGGAGTAGGTTGCCATTCCCTTCTCCAGGGGATCTTCTCAACCCAGAGGTTAATCCCAGGTCTCCTGTACTGCAGGCAGTCTTCTGCATTGCAGGTGGCTTCTTTACCAACTGAACCACCAGGAAAGCCCTATTAATAATAATAATACATTTACCATGTCTAGAACTTGTCCAACATTTGTTAGGAGTCAGGCTCTACATTAAGCATGTCACCTGCATTATCTCACTTAATCCTAACATCTGAGATCAATAATAGTATTATTATGAGATAAATAATCATATCTCCATGATAATAATGACAGTATTGCTATTAATCGTATCAACAGATATAGAAACTTAGTGTGACCTAGACTACAGTGGTCAGTGAAGATTTCATTTGTTTCTTTATGCTTCATGACTTGACAATAGTTAGGTGAGGTCACAAAACTAGCTTTCACCCATGGGCTTTGTGCACAAATGAAGCATAGTTCTTCAGAACTGAGGAAGTGAAAAACCCATTTGCACTTTCTTCTCCCGGTCCTGTTCCTTTCTTCCCCTGAGCTCAAGGGATGAAGGAGGGTGGGAGTGCATCAGAAGCTACTAGCTGGTGGAACCTCCATCAAGCTGGTTCCTGAGTAACTAGGGAGAGTAGAGGCTGCTCATAAACTTGGAATAAATATATACCAGGAGCAAGGGATAAGCCTTTGTTGTGTTAAGCCACTGAGATTTTAGTGCAAATTTATTAACAGCTGTGTAATCTAACCTTTCTTAATAAAACACTAAGAAATTTAGTAACTTACCCTAAATAACAGATCTAATTAAGTGATGGAGTTAGTACTAGAAACAAAATCTTCTGGTTCCCAGGCAAGTCTCTGCTGTATGAATTCCAATCTGACTGTGATAAAGGTCATAGTTTCTACTTCTCCATTCACCATGTGTGTGGCAATGACTCCAAAAACCTATCCATGAAAGACCCAGCCCAGATGGGATATCTCATAAAGCAGCTAATAGATTAGCTCTGACAGGGCAGGCTGGTTAGAGGCACATGTGAAGACTGAATTCCCAGGCAGGCCCTGCACATGACAAAGCCAAAATATCATTAAAAGCAGATACAAACAGAGGGATTGCCAAATAGCCTCATAAGGTCACACAAATTTACTATAGTCCAAGGTCTGACCCTCATATTACCCAATTTGGTCAAGAGACCCAAAGCAGTTTCATTGCTCTGGGTTCAACTTGGAGTATCCAACTCACAGAAGGTTTGAACCAGAAATCCAGTTTGTCATTTTATACTCATAAATATTATTATCACATGGTCAATAATGATTTTGCTGGCCTGACAACAATGATTTTGTTGGCACATTTGCTCATTTGACCACTTGGTTCATCTTTGATATATATTCCTGACCTGACTTCTGGGGTATTTCACATTCACTTTCTTGCTGTTTATTTTTTCCACTTCACTAGAAGCTCATTCTCAGATTTCTTTGTTAATTCCTCCTCATCTCCCTATCTTTAGCATTGGAATACCTCAAGACTCAGTCCTTGAAAGTCTTTTTAATTTGTGCACATTCCCTGGGTAATTTCTTCCAGTCTCACGGCTTTAAATAGCATCCACATGCTGATGACGCTCAACTCTATACCTCCAGCTGACTTTAATCTTGAGCTCTTGGCTGCCCGCTTGACCTCTCCCCTGAGATATCTATCGAACATCTCAAATTTAACATGTCCAGAGCTGACCTTCTGAGCTTCACCTACAAACAAGCTCCTCCTGTAACTTCACCATCAAAGTCAATGAAACTACCATTTCCTCAAACCCACAACCTTATGCTCCCTCCTTGACTCCTTAATCTCTCATACATCCTACATCATACCCTCCAACAAATCCTGCTATTTTGTTTTCAAAATATAGCCAGAATTCAACCACTTTTACCACCTTTATGGCTACCATCCAAGTTCCTGTTATCTCTTCCCCTGGATCATTGCCATAGCCTCCCAACCGGTTTCCCTTTCACCTTAGCCAACTCCCCTGCCTCAAACAGTCCTCAAGGCAGAAGCCAGAGTGATTCTGTTAAAACCTCTGCCAGATAGATGACGACTCTGTTCGATACCTTCCAATGGCTTCCTATGTCACTCAGAGTAAACGCCAGTCACAGTAATGGCATTGGTCCCAGGTAACTTCACTCTCATCCATTACCTCCCTGATCACATTTCCTACTTCCTTTTCCCTTGTTCACTGCATTCCAGTCACTCTGGCTTCCTTGTTATGCCTGGACCAAGTCAGGCCCATCATACTCCAGGAATATTATGCTGGTAACTTTCTTTGTCTGGAATGGCTTCCCCTCAGATGACTACATGGTTTGCTGCCTCACTATCCTCAGAAATTAAGGCTTGATTCAGTAGGGATGGCTCAATTCTGCTCCACGTGGTGTCATCCTTGCTCACTCCTATTTTCATGGTCAACTGGTGGTCAGTGACCTCAACGGTTCACTGTTTGTAGAGACAATGGGTATAACTAGGCCATGCCACTCATAATCTAGCACATTTACCAGGCTTAACAGGGTTCTCAAGAGCAGTGGGTGAAGGTAAGCCCCAATGCCCACATGTTTCAAGCTTCCGTTTTGTATTATTGTCCAACTGGCCAGAACAAATCAAACCACCAAGCCCAGAGTCAGTGCGGGAGGGAACTACTCAACCAGTATGGATTAGTGGCACTAGTGGAGAAGAGATGTGGGTTCAATCCCTGGGTCAGGAAGATCTCCTGGAGGGCATAGCAACCCACTCCAGTATTCTTGCCTGGAGAATCCCATGGACAGAGAAGCCTGGCAGGTTGATCCATAAGGTCGCAGAGTCAGTCATGACTGAGGTGACTTAGTATGCATGCATGCTAGACTTGTTAAAAAGAATCTAACATGGTGTTAGATTAAAACAAAAAGTCCTGTAGTTGGGAACACCTGTACTATAAATCTTTCCTTCAAAGTAATTTTTTAATTATAAGGGTTACTACAGAGGAAGGGACTTCTTCCCTATATAATTTTGTAGGAAAAAAAATTTATTAAAAGTTACTTTTATTCTATAGTGCTTATATACTATTTTTATTGTCCTAGAATCCTTTCAAGAACCACTCTTTTCTTCTCCCTGTCGATGGTTCTGGTGAGGTTGTTAGTGCCATATCCTAATTCCTTCCCCCCAACCTCACGACCAATCAAATGCCTTCCCTGGGAATGATATATGGATCTGCAGTTGGAGGGGGTGGGCAGGAGACAGAAAGCCCTTTGTCTCCTAGAGGATATAAATCTGGAGCTGAAAGTCAGTAACCATATTTCCCAGCACATAAGGGAAACCCACCTATAGAATGAAACATCAAAAAAAAAAAAACAGAGTGGGGAAAAGGGAGGCAGTGACCTAGTAAATTCATTGAATTCTGGTTCTAGTTTGTGAGGTCCAGGTTCCGAAGGTAATCCCTCCTATCCTGATTTACCCTTTCTGATACGTGAACCAATAAATTCCCTTTTTCATAAGCTATGTGCATGCATGCTCAGTTGTGTCCGACTCTTTGCAATCCTCTGGACTGTAACCCATCAGGCTCCTCTGCCCATGGAATTTTCCAGACAAGACTACTGGAACAGGTTGCCATACCCTCCTCCAGAGGATCTTCCCAACACAAAGATCAAACCCACGTCTCTTGTGTCTCCTGCACTGGCTTACAAAGCCTTTACTACTGTGCCACCTGGGAATTCCTTTCTTAAGCTGAGTTGATTTTCCATCATTTGCCACCAAGAGCTCCAATGTGAAACTCATCTTCTCATTCAGCCCCATCACCATCTTCAGCTGTCAACTCCTGTAATGCTTCAAAACTTCACTAGAAAAAGTGCTGTCAGGAAGTGGGGCATGGAGGAGGAAGAAAAGGGAGCCTGAAGGAAATGAATGGACCACTGGGATAAGGAAACAGACAGGATGAAAAATTACCACTCAGAATGGCCTGACACAAGAAAAAAGAGACAGATAAATGGAAGATGCTTGGCAGCCAAGAAAGCAAATGATGGGATAAGAAAGATGACATTGAATACTAAGAACAGTATTACCTGAGAGGCTCATAGGAGTCAGAACTCTGAACAATGGCTTTAGGGTTGTCAGTGGTTGCTTTTTGGAAAAATATACTTAGGATCGTTAAGAGAAAGAAAAAAGAAAGAGTGAGAGCAAGTCACTGTACAGCACATTAAAATAAAAAATGAGTTATGAGGAGAATTACTTCTTGATAGAAGCATAGCCTTGTTACTTTAAAATTTTGGTATTCTATCAAAAATCCATTAAGATGATACAGGCTTATCCTTACACAGAAGTTATATACAGCCAGCTCAGAGGATCATATTGTAAAGCATAATCTAGGGCAATTATGTTCCAACCCTCTGTTCCCTTTGGCATATAACTAAATTCCTTTTCAAGCTGCATATCTTGTTTTCTAACACCACCCTGATTTTTTCTCTGCAATGTTTACATTTGTTTGACAAAGTTTCCCATAATCTCACTAGCCTCTCACTCATCAACCAACCAGGTTCAGACCAGATTTTTACTTTTAGCACAACAGCTTTCATCCCACCCAAGCCATTTTTATGATGATGCTCACATAATGTCAATACTCTGCCAAACTTATCTTCAGTATGAATACTATTGACTGATTTTTTAATATTATTTTTTATTCCATCATTCCTCTCTTTTAAAATTGTATTTGTTTTTAAATACTTATGATCACTCTGTGTGGCATGCAGGATCTCAGTTTCCCAACCAGGGATTGAATCCACACCCCGTGCAGTAGAAGTGAAGAACCCTTTTTTATAATTTTTATTTATTTTTGGCTGCGCTGGGTCTTCATTGCTGCATGGGCTTTTCTCTAGTTGTGGTGAGCAGGGGTTACTCTCTAGTTGTGATGCAAGGGCTTCTGATAGTGGTGGCTTCTCTTGTAGATCACAGGCCCTAGGGCACAGGCTCAGTGGTTGCAGCGTGTGGGCTCAGTAGTTGTGGCACAAAGGCTTAGTTACTCCGAGGCATGTGGGGTCATACCAGACCAGGGATCGAACCCATGTCTCCTGCATTGGCAAGTGAACTCTTTACACCTGAGCCACCAGGGAAGCCCCAAAGTGAGGAGGAGTCTTAACCACTGGACTGCCAGAGAAGTCCCTATTAAGTGATTTTTTTTTTTTTTACAATGTTTTAGTAGAGAGGAAGGGATTCTTGACAGTCTGTAGTGAACATAACACACAGCAGCTATTAACAATCTCTGACCCACTTTAAGTACAGAATCTCTGCTTAAGCTATCTGTAGTTTACACACCTGAGCATGAAATAAAACCACATACACAAAATTGCTTAGGAAAGTAACTCCAAATGATATATCATAATTATTCATTACAGTTCCTACTTTTATTTGTTTACTAGGCATAGCTTGTTCCCAGAAGTCTCCATATGGCAGTTCCCGGCAGGTGCCCCCAGAAGCTGCAGCTAGGTCCCTCCACCTTACTCACCTGGTATTAACCCCACCCTATATGCTGGTTCAAGCCTCAGGAGACATGACCAGGCCAAGATCTTTATTCAATGAAATATTAACAAATCATTGACCATAGTTGTTCATTTGCCAAGTTGTATCTGACTCTTCAGAGCCAGACATCCTGGAATGTGAAGTCAAGTGGGCCTTAGAAAGCATCACTATGAACAAACCTAGTGGAGGTGATGGAATTCCAGTTGAGCTATTTCAAATCCTCAAAGATGATGCTGTGAAAGTGCTGCACTCAATATGCCAGCAAATTTGGAAAACTCAGCAGTGGCCACAGGACTGGAAAAGGTCAGTTTTCGTTCCAATCCCAAAGAAAGGCAATGCCAAAGAATGCTCAAACTACCGCACAATTGCTCTCATCTCACATGCTAGTAAAGTAATGCTCAAAATTCTCCAAGACAGGCTTCAGCAATACGTGAACCGTGAACTTCCAGATATTCAAGCTGGTTTTAGAAAAGGCAGAGGAACCAGAGATCAAATTGCCAACATCCGCTGGATCATCCAAAAAGCAAGAGAGTTCCAGAAAAACATCTCTTTCTGCTTTATTGACTATGCCAAAGCCTTTGACTGTGTGGATCACAATAAACTGTGGAAAATTCTGAAAGAGATGGGAATACCAGACCATCTGACCTGTCTCTTGAGAAACCTGTATGCAGGTCAGGAAGCAACGGTTAGAACTGGACATGGAACAACAGACTGGTTCCAAATAGGAAAAGGAGTTTATGTCAAGGCTGTATATTGTCACCCTGCTTATTTAACTTATATGCAAAGTACATCATGAGAAACGCTGGGCTGGAAGAAACACAAGCTGGAGTCAAGATTGCCGGGAGAAATATCAATAACCTCAGATATGCGGATGACACCACCCTTATGGCAGAAAGTGAAGAAGAACTAAAGAGCCTCTTGATGAAGGTGAAAGAGGAGAGTGAAGAAGTTGGCTTAAAGCTCAACGTTCAGAAAACTAAGATCATGGCATCTGGTCCCATCACTTCATGGGTAATAGATGGGGAAACAGTGGAAACAGTGTCAGACTTTATTTTTGGGGGCTCCAGAATCACTGCTGATGGTGATTGCAGCCATGAAATTAAAAGACGCTTACTCCTTGGAAGGAAGGTTATGGCTAACCTAGATAGCATATTTAAAAGCAGAGACATTACTTTGCCAACAAAGGTACATCTAGTCAAGGCTATGGTTTTTCCAGTGGTCATGTATGGATGTGAGAGTTGGACGGTGAAGAAAGCTGAGTGCCGCATAATTGATGCTTTTGAACTGTGGTGTTGGAGAAGACTCTTGAGAGTCCGTTGGACTGCAAGGAGATCCAATCAATCCATCCTAAAAGAGATCAATCCTGGGTGTTCATTGGAAGGACTGATGTTGAAGCTGAAACTCCAATACTTTGGCCACCTCATGCAAAGGGTTGACTCATTGGAAAAGACTCTAATTCTGGGTAGGATTGGGGGCGGGAGGAGAAGGGGACGACAGAAGATGAGATGGTTGGATGGCATCACTGACTCGATGGACATGGGTTTGGGTGG
Organism: Giraffa tippelskirchi; assembly: GCF_054371585.1. NCBI lineage: Eukaryota > Metazoa > Chordata > Mammalia > Artiodactyla > Giraffidae > Giraffa > Giraffa tippelskirchi. The sequence continues at coordinate 31,453,964 of NC_137280.1, read as the reverse complement.
ACTCCGGGAGTTGGTGATGGACAGAGAGGCCTGGCGTGCTGCAAATCATGGGGTCGCAAAGAGTCGGACACAACTGAGCGACTGAACTGAACTGAACTGAACTGATCTGACTCTTCATTAACCCAACGGATTGCAGCACACCAGGCTTCCCTGTCCCTCACCATCTTCTGGAGTTTGCCCAAGTTCATGTCCATTCAATCAGCGATGCCATCCAACCATCTCATCCTCTGTTACCCTCTTCTCCTTCTGCCTTCAATCTTTCCCAATCCTGGGGCCCACACGTGAAGATTCTGACTCAATGGATCTGTCTGTGGCATAGCCCAGGGTCATGTATTTTTAAGAATCTTCCAGAATGTTTACAATGGGCGTCCAGATTTGGGAACAACTGTCTCCATAAGGAATCACACACTCAAATTTCTACACGACCCAGGCAATTACAGCTAAAAATAAACAAACTTCTCTAGGCCTCGATTTCACTTTCCCACTTTTGAGATATGAGTTTAAGAGTTGTTTTCCACTATCTCTTTTAATTCTACTATAAGAAAAATAGAACAAAGAGAATAATAAATGACAACTGATATTCAGCCTCAATGCCAGGACTCCACAGGGAATGGTGGGGACTGCAGCAATCTCAGTAATTCACACATCATCTAAAAGAAACCTAACTACTCAGCTCTACTTAATTGTTGCCTTGCAGTATTGTATACCCTACATATCTAGCCTTGTAGTTCATCCAGAGAGGAAAAAATTCAGGAACCTGGATTTTGATGTGAAATTTACAAATTTCTAAATGTTAGGAATTCATATGAATTCTTTTAAAACATTGTCTGAAAGAAACAAAACCTCAGTGCAGAACACCAACAGCCAACAAGTCTCAAGCTTGAGCATTTACTTCTTCCTACAGTACAAAGCTTCCCAGGTGGCGCAGTTGGTAAAGAATCTGCCTGCCATTGCAGGAGACATGGGTTTGATCCCTGGGTCAGGAAGATCGCCTGCAGGAGGAAATGGCAATCCACTTCAAGTATTCTTGCCTGGGAAGTCCCAAGGACAGAGGAGTTCAGTGGGCTGCAGTCCATGGGGTTGCAAAGAATCAGACATGACTGAGCATGTACATCCATAGACAGCAGAAAGTACAGGGCAGTGAAACTGGCATTGCCTCTGGAGTCAGAAGTCTTAGGTTATCTTCCAGCCAGTGCTTTTATAGAGATAGTCTTAAACCTTTCAGGGCTCAGACATCTCCTCTGTCAAATGGGAGCAAGAAAATTTGATGGACACGATTGCTCTGCGAGTAAATAAAATCATAATTAAGAAAGCACTTCAGGACTTCCCTGGTGGTGCAGTGGATAGGAATCCACCTGCCAATGCAGGGGACACAAGTTCAATCCCTGGTCCTGGAAGATCCCACATCCCATGGCGCAACTAAGAACATGTGCCACAACTACTGAAGCCTGCTCTCTAGAGCCTGCATCTTGCAACTATTGAAGGCTGTGCACCCAGAACCTGTGCTCCACAACAAGAGAAGCCACCGCACTGAGAAGCCCATGTACCACACTGAACAGTAGCCCTCACCCACTGCAACTAGAGAAAGCCTGCATGCAGCAATGAGGACCCAGCACTGCCAAAACAGTAAATAATTTTTTTTTAAAAAAAAGGCACTTCAGATATTATAAAATGTTAGTTCTCATTACTACAGTTAAAACAGAAGATGGAGTTGCGTGCAGTAAAATGTTCTTAGGTAGCAGAGACTGGAAAGTCTTATTTTCAGGTTGATCTTTAAATAAGGGGGTTCTGGATCAGACAGTTTTGTGTTAAAAAAAAAAAATGACAAGATCAGAGACTTCGGCTCAGCACAGCCTTTGCTTTCAGCCTGATTTTGATTCCATTCTCTTCTTCTTAGATGGTGAAAGCTGATAGCTGGTCCTGGCAGGGGCCTGCAAGTCTTGGATGCTGGAATCCTCCAGCCCCTTGGCACCATCACCTGCCACAGCTGGAGGCGATGTGGACAGAGAAGAAGGCATTTGAGAGGGCAGAAGCAAGGAAGACAATAGAGGCCTTGCGCCCTGAATGCAGTGGATTCAAAGACAGGATGGAACTGGTGCTGGTGAAATGAGAAGAGGCCCCAAGCCCAGAATGTCAGCTTTAAAAATATTTCACTGATATGAGAAGTCATCTTGGCACCAGCTCACAAATTAAGAAGAGAGGCAAATTTGTCAACAGCCAAGGCTTGCGGAGCAGTTTCGGGCCCTCAGACTTAGTAAACACTGCTCCTGGTGGAAGCTGTCAAGTCAGACAGATAAAGGGCTGGGCTCCTGCGGTTTATTGAGCCTGAAATGACTGTAGAAGGTCAGATCGTCTCAGAGTTAAGTTACATCCTCACATCTTCTGGCTGAGGAGGAGCTGGAAAAGAAAAGCTAGGAGCTGCCTTATTGCTATCTTGTCTCTTTTTGAGGTGACTCCAGCCTGGAATTTAACCAAACAGGCACCCCTAAATTGTTTTATGCAAAGAACATATTTTACTATCTACTGAAGCCTATGGGCCATTTGTCAGAATATGTTTGCAAATGCTCAAGAAAAAATATACGAACACAAAGAAAACAAATTATGTTCAAATAAAAATTACCAAAATATTTAAAATATTTGTGATATAGTAATAGTGCTTCCTTGTTAAATAAATAAGAACATCTAGCAATAAATCTAGAAACTACCACAATTTTGGGCTTCCCTGGTGGCTCAGTGGTAAAGAATCCACCTGCCATTGCAGGAGATGAGGTTTCGATCCCTGAGTTGGGAAGATCCCCTGGAGAAGGAAATGGCAACCCGCTCCAGTATTCTTGTCTGGGAAATCCCATGGACAGAGAAGCCTGGCATGCTGCAATCCATGGGGTCACAAAGAGTCAGCTACAACTCAGCAACTAAACAACAAGTAGTAAAGAGTATTTTGATATACCTGCAGTAACTGTATTATGAGATGAAAATCTGTGTGAGGTCTATTGTTGATGAAATGATAAGTATTGCTAACACTTCCAAGGTTTGCTGCCTACATTTATAATAGAAAAAAAAATTCTGTATTTCATTTAGAAGTTACTAAAGATGTAATCTTTTTGCCTTCCAATTTTCTAGTGATCTGAGGGATCACTTAGGGATCTAAGCATTCAAATTAAAAGCCCTGTGATAAGGTGATAGAAACAAATTCAGTTGAGCCACCCACCCTCTCTTAGCAGACAAGCAAATGAATGTATCTCTTCAAATCCCTCAGTTGGGAAAGCTACAAATTTATGTTAACCATTGCTCATATTTGTAAAAAAAAAAAAAAAGTAGATCTCATCTAAATGTATAAGCCATATTTATTTTTCTATAAACTAAACTTCAAATTCAAGACTCTACACAACCAAGTTGGTAAGAAACCACACGACAATCATTCCTGGTGTTTCTACCCAACCAGCTTGGGAATCTTTCCTGATTCCAAGTTCTTCCTCAGTCTCACATCATTCAGGAGGGGCTCTCTGGGTTGATCATCTATCCACGCAAGCTGCCCTTATGATATCCACTGGTCCTCTCTGATGGCTTCTTCAGGTTCAGTGGTTCTCTGTTGCTTGAGACATAGAAACTTTCCCCTTATAAGTCTGCTGAAGCTTTTTCTTGCTAAAAGGTATCATATAGCTATTTCTCTCTAGAGCCATCAACCTTCCCCTGGTTGGTCATAGCAGATTTCCTCCAAGGCTGTAAAGTATAGAATAGACTCCATTTTTTTTTTTGATCACACCACATGACATGCAGGATCTTAGTTCCTTGACCAGCAATCAAACCCATGCTTGCTGCAACGGAAGCATGAAGTCTTAACCACGGGACTGTCCCCAGACTCCCTTCTTAAGTGGGAAAAAGAAAGGAAGGAACTACAGTAGGAGGGAAAGTTCATATTTAAAAATATTATCCAGCTACATATTTCTAAAATTCCACTTTGGAATCAACTTCAGAAAAATGTATGCATTTGACATAAAAACTAATCTCTTGACTACACAAAAACATTGTGATTTAATCAAAATTGTCATTATTCAATATGCTGTCCTACCTTATTCATCAGATTTTATTCCAAATAATTTTAGGCTATTGGCAAATATAACATCCATTCTCAGTAGGCAAAGAATTTCAACTCTGAGGATATTAAAAATATGCATGAGGACGAGAAGTCCTTTCTAATATGACTCAAAATCCAAATGTAATAAAAGAAAACATGAGTAAATTTTACCTCATAAAAATGAAAACCATATGCATGGGATAAAAAGACACCATAAACAAAGTGAAAATATAAACAAGATACTGGAATAGGTTTACAACAAGAGGGGGCTAATCACCATATCTAAAAAACTCAAAGAAATGAAGACAAAAAAATGCCAACTCCTCAATGGGAAAAGAAAAGTCAAAACATACAGAAAGGCAAATGACCCTTAAATATAATACAAGACTTTCAATCTCACACATAATAAAAAGAAAGCAAATTAGAACCTCATTGAAGGATATCTCCTAGCCAATAAGGAACACTGGAGTGTGCAGCCCTTCCCTTCTCCAGGGGGTCTTCCTGACCCAGGGATCAAACCCAGATCTCCTGCATTGCAGGCACATTCTTTACTGTCTGAGCCACTAGTGAAGTCCATATATATAATGGAATATTACTCAGTCATAAGAAAAAAAAACAAAATTTTGCCATTTGCAACAACATGGATGGACCTGGAAGATATTATGCTTAATGAAATCAGTCAGAGAAACACAAATAATTCATCTTATCACTTATATGTGAAATTCAAAAAAACAAAAGGAATGAATATAACAAAACAGAAACAGACTTGCATATGCAGAGAACTAACTACTGGCTACTGATGGGGAGAAGAAAGGGGTGAAAATAGAAAAGGAGATAATTAGGAGCAGAAAATCATGAAATAGTCCAGAGAAAAATAATAGAAAACATTAACAACAAAAAATATAGACCAATATCTCTCATAATCATAGATGCAAAAATTCTCAATGAAATGTTAGCAAATTAAATCTAGTAGCATATAAAAGGAGAAGGCAATGGCAACCCACTCCAGTACTCTTGCCTGGAAAACCCCATGGACGGAGGAGCCTGGTGGGCTGCAGTCCACGGGGTCACGAAGAGTCGGACACGACTGAGTGCTTTCCCTTTCACTTTTCACTTTCATGCACTGGAGGAGGAAATGGCAAACCACTCCAGTGTTCTTGCCTAGAGAATCCCAGGGATGGAGGAGCCTGGTGGGCTGCCGTCTATGGGGTCGCACAGAGTCGGACACGACTGACGCGATTTAGCAGCAGCAGCAGCGTATAAAAAAGTATAGCACACAATTACCAAGTGGGGTTTAATCTCAGAAACTCAAGGTTGTTTCAATATTTGAAAAATCAATGTCACTCACCATTTTAACAGACTAAAATCAAAATGTCGTATCATCATTTCAGTAACTACTGAAAAGGCTTTTATTTAACAAAATCCAAAATCTATTCCTGACAAATATTCTCAGCAAACTAAAAACAGAAGAAAATATCCTCCACCTAATAAAGGGCATGTATAAAAAATTGATAGCTATATTCATAGGTGATGACTCTCTGTGTAAAAAAGTCCCCAAAATACATATTAAATTAGCTTTGATAAAGTTACAGGAAACAATATCAATACACAAAAATTATTTATTTTTTATGTGTGAGCAACATATAATCATAAAATTTTTAAATATCTTTGACAATAGTATTTAAAAATATGAAAAATTAGTGACATATTTGGCAAAAGATAGGTAACACCTGTGTGCTGAAAACTACAAAACATTGCTAAGAGAATTTTTTCTTTTTTTAAAATTTGTATTGGAGTATAAATTTAAAGAAGACATAACAAATGGAGAAATATACTGTGTTCTTGCATCAGAAGACTTCTCATTTTTAAGATACCAATTCTTTCCCAAATTGATATATAAATTCCATGTAGTCCCAATCAAAAGACCAACAGGATATGGAAACACAAAGAACTGAGTATAGCTGAAACAAGTTTGCAAATGAATTAAAATGTTCAAGAATATACACTTTTTAATTTCAAAAATGTGTGTGCTCAGTACTCAGTCGTGTCTGACTCTTTGCAGCCCCATGGACTACAGCCTGCCAGGCTCCTCCAACCATGGGATTTTTCAGGCAAGAATACTGGAACGGGGTGCCTTTTCCTTCTTCAGGGGATCGTTCCTACCCAGAGATCAAACCCCTGTATCCTGTGTCTCCTGCATTGGCAGAAAGATTCTTTACCACTAGTGCCACCTGAGAAGCCCTCAAAGATATTGCAAAGCTACAGTAATCATTACAATGTTATACTGGATCCAGTTAGACAAATCAGGAGAATGGAACCCAGAGTCCAGAAATAGACCAACAAACACATATAGTGTAAATTGATTTTTGACAAAAGTACAAGGACAATGCAATGGGGAACGGATAATCTTTTCAATAAATGGTGTTGGGGTAATTGGGAAGCCATTTGGAGGGAAAAAATGAACCTCAACACCATACACAAAAATTAACCTAAAATGAATCCTAGACCTCAATAAAACTAAAACTATGAAACCGTAAAAAGAAAACACAGGAGAAAACTGTAATGATCTTGGGTTTGGCAAAGGTATCTTAAATACAAAAAGCATGAATTATAAAAGAAAAAATCAACAAACAACTTCATCAATATAAAACTTATGCTCTTCAAGAATTGTTAAAGTGAAAAGTGAAATCATAGACTAGAAGATATTTTATACATACACACATAGAAATAGATTTGTAAACAGAATATACAAGAAGCACAACTCAACAGTAAGACAAGAAATCCAATTAAAAAGAGACAAAAGATTTAAATAGTAATCTACCAGAGAAGAGAGACTTGGAGAACAAAAAATGCCATGAAAAATTGCTCAAGATAATTAGTCACTGCTGCTGCTAAGTCGCTTCAGTCGTGTCCGACTCTGTGCGACCCCATAGACGGCAGCCCACCAGGCTCCCCCGTCCCTGGGATTCTCCAGGCAAGAACATCGGAGTGGGTTGCCATTTCCTTCTCCAATGCATGAAAGGGAAAAGTGAAAGGGAAGGCACTCAGTCGTGTCCGACTCTTAGCGACCCCATGGACTGCAGCCTGCCAGGCTCCTCCATCCATGGGATTTTCCAGGCAAGAGTACTGGAGTAGGGTGCCATTGCCTTCTCCAATTAGTCACTAGGAAAGCACAAATTAAAACCATAATGACATATTGCAACATATAACTTCTACTGCTGCTGCTTAGTTGCTCAGTCATGTCCAACTTTTTGTGACCCCTTGAACTGTAGCCTGCCAGGTTCCTTTGTCCATGGGATTTCCCAGGCAAGAATACTGGAGTAGGCCATCATTTCCTTCTCCAGGGGATCTTTCCAGATCAGGGACTGACACATGTCTCCTGCATTGGAGATTTTTTACCACTGAGCCACCAAGGAAGCCTCTGGAAAAGTTTGGCAGTTTCTTAAAAACTTGGATATTTACCTACTATATAACCAAGTCCTTTCAATCCCAGGTGTTTACCCAAGAAAAATAAAAGTGTAGGTCAATCTATAGACTTATACACAAATGCCCATAAAAGTTAATTAACAATGAAAAAAACTCTAATGTCCATCAACAGGTGCCTGGATCAACAAATTGTGTTATACCTATGCAGCAGAACACTATTCAACAGTTAAGAAGGTTTAACTATAAATACACATGATGGCATAAATGAATCTAAAAGCATCAGGTTAAGTGAAAGACACAAAATGGAACATACTACGTAAGTTAGTTTATATAAAACTTGAAAAAAATGTAAACAACCTACAGTGACAAAAAAGCAGGAAGGTGGTTGCCTTACCTGACTAGGAGAATAAGAAAGGATAGATTGCAAAGGTCCACAGGAAAATTTTTGTTGTGATGGAAATTTTCTGTATCTTTATTTTGGCAATAGTTTCACAGGTGTGCATATTTGTCATAATTCATCAAAATGTATACTTTAAATTTGATTTATTGTATGTAAATTATACCTCAATAAAGTTAATTTTAAAAAAGAAGAGATGTAGCAAACTATTAAGAAAAAATCATCTTAAAACTGAAAGGCAAAAGTTGAAAAACACTGAGCTGTTTTTATCAAAATATAAACTTGCTGAAGACAATTGTCAAAATGCCAATATATTTTAGATAAATCATAACATTGTGATTTGGGGGATAAAATATTCCCCAAGGTGACTATTTTGAGGACAAAACTATTGGAAAATTTTTAAACTATATGGACACATTTATAGTCTACTCACTTTTTTAGGCATGTGCTTCTGTGAGTGGGTGAGTACCAACACAAAATAATCAATCATCAGATCCACCACAGAATCAGACCTTAGAATCTTAATACCCAATCTTATCCACTGAAGTTCAAGGGTAATAAAGAGTCTGATTCCATTTTTGATATTTGACTGCTGACAGTTTTCAAGCCCTACCACTTCCTTTTCCCCTTCTGCTGTACATCTGGGAAAACAGATAAGAAAGCCCACACGTGGCCTCCTTTGCTGCCAGCAGGCAGTTCAAACCACACAAGACTTGACCCACACACAGGGACCCTCATCCCACCCACCCCTTAACGACCATGAAACTTCACATCAGTCTCTCAGTCTCTCTTCCTTTCTCTTTCAAGCCTTTTTTTTCTTTTTTTAAACTGGACCATCTTGGGAACCAGTCCTGATCTCCCTAGAAAGCATCATTATGTGAGCAATAAATCTTATTCTCCTGATGCATGTGCCGTGCCCTCAGTTTCAACATCTGAACCAAATTTAGTGGGGTGAAGGCTGGGAGAGTATAGCTTGTCTATGCAGAGTGATGACAACAATCAGCTATAGCTGATTTACTGTTGCTGGTTGCAAGGGGTGGTGGGGGGAGACAGCAGTGTGACTGTGGCAGGCAGTTCCAAGAATGGTCCCCAGAGAGCCTCACCTCTTTTTGTTCTTATTTATTTATTTGACTGTGCTGGGTCTCAGGTGAGACATGCAGGACCTTTAGTTGCTGCATGTGGGATCCAGTTACCTGATCAGGGTTCAAACCTGGGCCCCCAGTGTGGACAGTGTGAAGTCTTAGCCACTGGACCCCCAGGGAAGCCCTACTCACCTCTTGATATTCAAGTTTCTCCCTCTACTTGAATGTGGGCTGTACCTAGTGACTTATTTCTAATGAATAGAAAATGGCAAAAGTGATGAGATGTCACTTCTAAGATTAAGTTACAAAAAGACTGACTTCCATCTTTCTTGCCTTCTCTTCCTCACTGAGGAAGCCAGCTACCAGGTTGTGAGCTGCCCCATGGAGAGGTCAGCATGGAAGTAGATGCTCCCCCAGTAGAACTTTTGGGTAAGACGGCAGCCCCAGCCAGAACTCCTTTGCAGTCTTGTGAGAAGCCCTAAGCCAAAGCCATCAACTAATCTGTTTCCAAACTCCTGGCATGGTAACTATGAGATAATAAATGCTTGTTGTTTTAAGCATCTAAATTTGGGGTATTCAGCAATACCCCAATAATTTTGGTATTTGCTGAATAATTTTGGTATTCAGCAATAACTAATACAAACAGTGAGTTCCTAAGTAGGAGAATTCCTGAAAAACAGAAATGATTGTCAATAAGAATGAGAAAAAATTAGTGTATCAGAATATTGGGAAGATAAAAAAAGAGGGCAGAAGCAAATTTTGAGTAATAAATTAGAAGCAGATGTTAGGGTGACTAGAACAATGTAGTTGGTGATGTTAGTTAGTACAGCATCTGATTGCCACAAGTAACCAGGAATCACAAGTGACCTCCTGGTCTAAGAAAGTCAGTGACTACATACATCTCTTTGGGAGGGAAGATGTCCTTTTTCCAACTGTCCTGAACATTTAGTTTATCCTATAGTAACATCAAGGAATGAAGCAATTGCTTTGTTCCAGTAAAAGTAGTCAATGAAAACAGCCTACGTCGGTGCTCTTTTATCAAACAAGACCTTCTTTTCCAGTGTCACAGAGAGAAATTTCACACTAATTATACCCTAGTCTTGACTACCTGTCATTGTTATTGACTGCCTACATGAAATGAATGTGCTAAATGAGGTGAAGTTCGGTTCCCTGTTCCCTGTTTCAGTAGTGGCAAACCATCATTTTTTAAATCAGAGTTTTCTTCAGTATCATCTGCAGAGACCTTCATCCTGCTATTATATTGGGAAAATCAAGGGAGGGCATGCAATAGGGTCTTTGTCAATTTCTCTGTACTTCAAATCTCTCTGCATTATTATCAGCCATCACCTCCTCTTGCCCTGTTTCAGAAGCAGTGGCAGTCTTCCACCTTCTCCGAGGTTGGCCCCTTCACTGGCTCTCTGAACCAGTTCCTGACTCCCTTTGCTGAGTCATCAATCACCTCCACTCACATCTTCCTTCCTCTTAGTCTGTAAATCTTTCCACCCACAAATAACTTCTTCTACCACTGATACTCCTTCCAGCTACCATCCTGTTTCTTTCCTCCCCTCAGCTGAGTTACTTCTTGACTTCTTATGCATTCTTTAGCCTAGAGAAATCTGTTTTATATACCTACCATTCCACTATACTGTATTCAAAAGCACCGCTGCAAGCAGAATTACAGCAGGATGAATCTGAATAGTGGCCAGATCTGATGAACTTACAGACATGCCCATGATTCAATCATTCTCATTCAGTGCAGGGCTATTCACTGCCTACCGTGTGCCAGGCACTGTTCCATATTTACTAGTAATTCATAAATGTGTCAGGAATAACAGTGTCAGGGACACAGCAGTAAATAAAGAAGATAGAAACCTCTGCCCTCTTGGAGCTCATGTTTTTAATGTAGGAAGATAAACCAAAAAGGAAAACAAACAATTAAACAAATATAAAGTATGGCAGCATTGAGAAATGCTATGGTAAAAATAAAATAGGGAAGGGCCTACTCATTGCAATGGAAGTGGGAGAAATAGTGAGGCAGGATTTTATAGAGATGCTTTAGGGCACAATGGTTAGGGGAGAAGATTCTGGAGCCGAAGGACATAGGCTTTTATTCTCCTTCTCCCATTTTCTAGCTGTGTTCTTGGGGAATTCGTTCAATCTCTTGGTACCTTAGTTTCCTCATCCGTGAAATGGGAAGGATGTTAGAACCTATCACATAGAGCTGTTATCAGGACTAAATGAGTTTGTGTGTATGTGTGTGTGTGAGTCGCTCAGTCGTGTCCAACTCTTTGAGACCCCATGGACTATTGCCCACCATGTTCCTCAGTCCATGGGATTTCTCCAGGCAAGAATACTGGAATGGGTTGTCAATTCCTTCTCCAGGGAATCTTCTTGGCCCAGGGATTAAACCCAGGTCTCCTGCATTGCAGGCAGATTCTTTACCACTGGAGCCACCAAGGAAGCCCCTAAATGACTTTACCATGTATTAAATATTTAGAACACTGCCTGAGTTCCCAGTTAGGGCTCAAAAAATGTTAAATATTAATCCTATTATTCATTCAATAAATGTTTACTTAGCACTCATTAACCTGCTAGATGCTATGAAGTATATTAAAATAATGAGATGCATTCCTGATCTCTCAAGAAATAATGTATGTGTACATACACAAAAGCACAATACAAGGTGGTATAAACCCTCCACTCTTTCAGAGGGAGACGCCAGCTAATATCGCCACTCTTCACATAATATCAAAGTACTCTGAAAGTATCTTCTCATCCAAGGTGTCTCCGGTCCTTCACCACAATCACGACAGATACTACTGCCCTCATCATGCCTGTTGCGGAATAGCGACACATAGGTATCCACTGAATCTTTACCTGACAATATAATGACTCAGCCTGGAGGCAGAGTTGAGGTCAAGTGGCAAGTTCACTGGCTCATAGTATGACCTTTTACACAGCACAAGACTGTATTTAAATCAAGAACTATAAAGTTAACTGTTTGACCTTGGACAAATTATTTCACCTAGAAGAGCCTCAGTTTTCTCATGGGCAAGATGAAGACAATCAATTCTAGCCTCATCAATCTCACGCAAGGATGAAATGAGATGTATATGAAGCACTCTGCAAATCCTTCAGTCCTTAACAAGTGCCCAGCAGAATGGTAGCTTTAAAAGAAAACAAGGCAAACCCACACATTTCTCTCTCTTGATTCTGTGAGCTTGTACTTGTATGAAGCCTCAAGTCACCTTCAAATTCATAGGATGACACCATGAATATGTCAATGTGTTAAAAAATGAAATACAGGAACTATACTGAGCCCATGAGAATTCACTTCCTCTCAAATCAAAAATTTTGTGGACTTATCTGCTTGTAATATGGAGTACCAAAAGACCACATTTTAAAATACGGATGTAAGGGATTTTTTTTTTTTAGATCTGCATTTAAACTATGCTAACCAATGATTTCAAATATAAATAATAGTATTTTACTCAAAATGTTTCCCAAGTGGCACTAGTGACCAAGAACCTGCCTGCCAATGCAGAGATGTAAGAGACATAGGTTCGATCCCTGGGTCAGGAAGATCCCCTGGAGGAGGGCACGGCTATCCACTTGAGTATTCTTGCCTGGAAAATCCCATAAACAAGGAGCTTGGTGGGCTATAGTCCATAGGGTCGCACAATTGTGTCCAACTAACTGTGTCCTGCAACGGCACAGGAGTGGCAGCTGCCACGGCGCAGGAGCAGCCAAGAGCAGCTACCCTATGTCCAAGGTCAGGAGCGGCAGCTGAGAGGAGATACCCCACGTTCAAGGTAAGGAGCAGCGGCGGCGCTTTGCTGGAGCAGCCGTGAAGAGATACCCCACGTCCAAGGTAAGAGAAACCCAAGTAAGACGGTAGGCGCTGAGAGAAGGCATCAGAGGGCAGACACACTGAAACCACAGTCACAGACAACTAGTGAATCTGATCACATGGACTACAGCCTTGTCTATCTCAATGAAACTAAACCATGCCGTGTGGGACCACCCAAGATGGACGGGTCATGGTGGAGAAGTCTGACAGAATGTGGTCCACTGGAGAAGGGAATGGCAAACCACTTCAGTATTCTTGCCTTGAGAACCCCATGAACAGCATGAAAAGGCAAAAAGATAGACACTGAAAGATGAACTCCCCAGGTCAGTAGGTGCCCAATATGCTACTGGAGATCAGTGGAGAAATAACTCCAGAAAGAATGAAGGGATGGAGCCAAAGCAAAAACAACACCCAGTGGTGGATGGGACTGGTGATAGAAACAAGGTCCGATGCTATAAACAGCAATATTGCATAGGAATCTGGAATGTTAAGTCCATGAATCAAGACAAATTGAAAGTGGTCAAACAGGAGACGGCAAGACTGAAAGTCGACATTCTAGGAATCAGCGAACTAAGATGGACTGGAATGGGTGAAGTTAACTCAGATGACCATTATATCTACTACTGTGGGCAGGAATCCCTTAGAAGAAATGGAGTAACCATCATATCAACAAAAGAGTCCAAAATGCAGTACTTGGATGCAATCTCAAAAACGACAGAATGATCTCTGTTCATTTCCAAGGCAAACCATTCAATATCATGGTAATCCAAGTCTATGCCCTGACCAGAAATGCTGAAGAAGCTGAAGTTGAACGGTTCTATGAAGACCTACAAGATCTTCTAGAACTAACACTCAAAAAAGATGTCCTTTTCATTATAGGGGACTGGAATGCAAAAGTAGGAAGTCAAGAAACACCTGGCGTAACAGGCAAGTTTGGCCTTGGAGTACAGAATGAAGCAGGGCAAAGGTTAACCGAGTTTTGCCAAGAGAATGCACTGGTCATGGCAAACACCCTCTTCCAACAACACAAGAGAAGACTCTACACATGGACATCACCAGATGGTCAACACCGAAATCAGATTGATTATATTCTTTGCAGCCAAAGATGGAGAAGCTCTAAACAGTCAGCAAAAACAAGACCAGGAGCTGACTGTGGCTCAGATCATGAACTCCTTTATTGCCAAATTCAGACTTAAATTGAAGAAAGTGGGGAAAACCACTAGACCATTCAGGTATGACCTAAATCAAACCCCTTATGACTATACAGTGGAAGTCAGAAATAGATTTAAGGGACTAGATCTGATAGACAGAGTGCCTGATGAACTATGGACGGAGGTTTGTAACATTGTACAGGAGACAGGGATCAAGACCATCCCCAAGAAAAAGAAATGCAAAAAAGCAAAATGGCTGTCTGAGGAGGGCTTACAAATAGCTGTGAAAAGAAGAGAAGCAAAAAGCAAAGGAGAAAAGGAAAGATATTACCATTTGAATGCAGACTTCCAAAGAATAACAAGGAGAGATAAGAAAGCCTTCCTCAGTGATCAATGCAAAGAAATAGAGGAAAACAACAGAATGGGAAAGATTAGAGATCTCTTCAAGAAAATTAGAGATACCAAGAGAACATTTCACGCAAAGATGGGTTCAATAAAGGACAGAAATGGTATGGACCTAACAGAAGCAGAAGATATTAAGAAGAGGTGGCAAGTATTCACAGAAGGACTGTACAAAAAAGATCTTCATGACCCAGATAATCACGATGGTGTGGTAACTCACACTCACCTAAAACCAGACATCCTGGACTGTGAAGTCAAGTGGGCCTTAAGAAGCATCACTACGAACAAAGCTAGTGGAGGTGATGGAATTCCAGTTGAGCTATTTCAAATCCTGAAAGATGACACTGTGAAAGTGCTGCACTCAATATGTCAGCAAATTTGGAAAACTCAGCAGTGGCCAGAGGACTGGAAAAGGTCAGTTTTCATTCCAATCCCAAAGAAAGGCAATGCCAAACAATGCTCAAACTACTGCACAATTGCACTCATCTCACACGCTAGCAAAGTAATGCTCAAAATTCTCCAAGCCAGGCTTCAGCAATACATGAATTGTGAACTTCCAGATGTCCAAGCTGGTTTTAGAAAAGGCAGAGGAACCAGAGATCAAATTGCCAACATCTGCTGGATCATCGAAAAAGCAAGAGAGTTCCAGAAAAACATCTCTTTCTGCTTTATTGACTATGCCAAAGCCTTTGACTGTGTGGATCACAATAAACTGTGGAAAATTCTGAAGTAGATGGGAATTCCAGACCACCTGACCTGCCTCTTGAGAAACCTGTATGCAGGTCAAGAAGCAACAGTGAGAACTGGACATGGAACAACAGACTGGTTCCAAGTAGGAAAAGGAGTACGTCAAGGCTGTATATTGTCACCCTGCTTATTTAACTTGCATGCAGAGTACATCATCAGAAATGCTGGGCTGGAGGAAGCACAGCTGGAATCAAGATTGCTGGGAGAAATATCGATAAACTCAGATATGCAGATGACACTACCCTTATGGCAGAAATTGAAGAAGAACTAAAGAGCCTCTTGATGAAAGTGAAAGAGGAGAGTGAAAAAGTTGGCTTAAAGCTCCATTCAAAAAACTAAGATCATGGCATCCAGTAGAAGCACTTCATAGCAAATAAATGGGGAAACAGTGGAAACAGTGGCAGACTTTATTTTTCTGGGCTCCAAAATCACTGCAGATGGTGATTGCAGCCATGAAATTAAAAGACACTTACTCCTTGGAAGGAAAGTTATGACCAACTTAGACAGCATATTAAAAAGCAGAGACACTACTTTGTCAACAAATGTCCATGTAGTCAAGGCTATGGTTTTTCCAGTAGTCATGTAGGGATGAGAGAGTTGGATTATAAAGAAAGCTAAGTGCCAAAGAATTGATGCTTTTGAACTGTGGTGTTGGATAAGACTCTTGAGAGTCCCTTGGACTGCAAGGAGATCCAACCAGTCCATCCTAGAGGAGATCAGTCCTGGGTGTTCAGTGGAAGGACTGATGTTGAAGCTGAAACTCCAATACTTCGGCCACCTGATGCAAAGAGCTGACTCATTTGAAAAGACCCTGATCCTGGGGAAGATTGAGGGCAGGAGGAGAAGGGGACGACAGAGGATGAGATGGTTGGATAGTATCACCAACTCAATGGACATGGGTTTGGGTAGACTCCGGCAGTTGGTGATGGACAGGGAGGCCTGGCATGCTGCGGTTCATAGGGTCACACAGAGTCGGACACAACTGAAGCGATGCAGCAGCAGCAGCAGCAACAACAACTTAGCACATACTCAAAATATAAGTTCTTGAGAAGTTTTGTGTAAATTAGGTTTTCTAGATCATCTCAAAGCTTCAAGAAAAGCTTTTAATGTAAAGAATCTCTGGAGTGAATCTTTTCAGAAAAGTCATGGATTGCTGCTACATTGACCCAGTTTATCTGTTTTGTCTCTCTCTTTTTTTTGCTATGTAGATTTTCAAATATCCAGGAGTAAGACGGCACACGTGAGACTTGGGTGGAAACCAGATTTCTTTATCTGGAGAAAATGACATGAGAGACTGCTGAAGGTTGGCTATGTCTTCATGAGAAAAACACGTGTTTTGATGCAAAGCTTAGAAAACTCAACTTCCACAAACTTAGGAAAGCTGTCCATAGCAGACTTTTTGCTGGAATAGGTCCTAAGTCTGCTCTGAGATTATAAACAATGACCTGGGATGGTACAAAGTTCTGACTTCAGTGCCCTGGAAATAAGCTATATCAATAACTTACTCCTAAGTTCCTTCAAGAGTCTTAGCTTGCAATCGAAAAAGACAGTGTGATTAGTAATATTTCACACTTGTATCAAACAGCCTGTGATCTTTGTGCATAAAATAAAGCTACGTGAAAGATGGCAACATCCATCTTAACACTCAGCAGCATAGGCAGAACTTAACTGAAAAGCACAATGAAAAATGAGACCTGATATTTACCAAGTTCCAGTAGGACATGAAGGCGATGATGTGGAAATGGATAGCAGGTAATGTGTATTCAAAGTATATTCTCCTCTAAGAGGCTTATACAGTTCAGCTAAACGTGGTTGAGGCAATTGCCATTTGAAACCTTTTCTAGATCATAGTCATATAATGTTTTGCAACCTGCTAAACTGGATCTTTTGTGTTGAGGCTTCTACAAGCAGGTCTAAATCCCTGAAAGAAGAGGATGAGGAGGAGAGACAACATGATGGACAGGACGTCTGGGAGAAGAGATAAAGGGAGAAGTGGGATCAATTCTCCTGCACACTGAGGGAAGGACACCTGCTAGGTCCCAGCGCATCCTCCTGTGTGGCACTGGACTAAGACTCTCAGAAATCCAAGGCAGCTCTGGCTGTTGGAATAATGAGACCCTTCCAGCCAGTGTCCTACTAGAAATGACTCGCTGCTCTGGTCACTGGCTGCCCGAGCAACAGCCTGGATTATATCCATGGGCATTAGAGCTAGGCAGTCCTGTTTCCTCTACTCACTAGCTGTGGGATATGGGGAAGGCTGCTCACCATCTCTCACCTCTGTGTCTTTATATGTAACACTGGATCATGACACTGTCTGAACCCAGGGCCTCCTGACTCTGTTGTGCAACTGAAGGAAGGAATACACTCACAGCTGTGACACAGAGCACGGGCTCTGCATGTCAGCAACAGGCACACACGGCATTCAAGAAGCATCAGGGACTCCGAGAAGAGCTGCTTCGCGGAGGTGTTCTTGGCATGAAAATAAGAGATGCAAGTCATAGAGTACTTACTATGTACCAGGTAGGCCATGTTCTAAGTGAGTTACCAGAGGTTAACTTATTTAATCCTCACAATATCCCTATGAAGTAACTATAGCTGTGATAATCATTTAATAGAGGCAGGGAGACTCGGGAATGAAGTAGTTCTATTTCTTGACCCAGGTCAGCCTACAAGTGAGGCATGGAGACAGGGTGTGTGCCCAGGTGGTCTGGTTCCAGATCCTAGGAACATAACTTCACACCATACTGCTGCAGTAACATATCATTAAAAATAAAGTGATATCGGCTTCCCTGGTGGTAAAGAATTTGCTGGCCAATGCAGGAGACACAGGTTCAATCCCTGATCTGAGAAGATCCCACATGCTGCGGAGCAACTAACCCCATAAACTACTTAGCCTACGCGCTCAGTAGTTTGCCACAACTACTGAAGCCTGCGTGCCCTAGAGCCCGTACTCTGAAACAAGAGAAGTCACTGCAATAAGAAGCCTGTGCATCACAACTAGAGAAGAGCCCCAGCAGCAAGGAAGATCCAGCATAGCCAAAAATAAACAAATAAATAAAAGTTATCTTTAAAAAGTAAACAAAGTGATACTCACAGGAAAGGATTTCAAAAGTAGTGGCTGGCACTAACCAGGCAGGGGCTTTAGCTCAGTGTAGAAGGAGTTTAAAGACCAGGTGTCTGGGTTAGATCTGTTTCTAAGTTAAATTTGGGAATAGTTTAAAGCAAGTACATAGAATATTAAATGTAAAAGCAGATTATTAAACGGTAGGAAACCCCATGAAGTAATGCAATTTCAATTTTAAGAAGCAACATTTAAGTATTTATCTACCTGTAATTTTATATATTGTCTGTATCTTCATGGAAAAATCTGGAAATCTTAATGTGGTTATCTCTGTATGGTGCTATGTTGATTCTTTGTTGTGCTTCTCTGAAATTTCCTGTTTTTTTGTTAATAATGAACATGTATTACTTTTGAAATTAGAAAACCACAACAAATATTTTAAAATGAGGAAAAAAATAAAGTGGTGGTATCTATAAACACGTGCAGTGGTCACTTAAACAAGCGGGGTCAGTATTTGGTTAGGTCATATATATACATATAGGTATACATACTTGAAAAAAAGTGAAAGTTGTGTCTGACTCTTTGCAACCCATGGACTGTAGCCCACCAGGCTCCTTTGTCCATGGGATTCTCCTGGCAAGAATACCGGAGTGGGGAGCCATTCCCTTCTCCAGTGGATATTCTCAACCCAGGGATCGAACCCAGGTCTTATATGTCAAAACTGTCTTCCTAGCCTAAAAGGACTTGCACAAGCCAACTAGCTGTCTGCCTGCACCATGGACAGTAATGACTTCTTCAAACAACAACCTGAAAATTAGCAAAGGCACATACAGGATAATTTCCTATGGTCTCTTTATGATACCATCAAGTATCCACAACTTAAGTCACTGAAACCAGACACTTAGGATTCACTAAATTCACCCCTTCTAATACTCCTGAGTGAAGTCTCCAAAAAACATTCTAAGGTCTACCGATTTTATAGCCAAGATTTCTCTTGAATCCATTCCTTCTTCTCTGTTCTCAACTCCACTGTTTTAGTTCAAACACTTATCAATTTCCTCTTGGATAACTGGATCAGACTCCTAACCTAACCTTTCTTTCTGACAACATTCTTGCCCACTTTTGTTGCAAAGAAATCCATTCTTCTCATTGCTACTGAAAAATCATTCTAACATATAAGTCTCACAGTGTTGAGCCTCTGCATCTAGAGAATGAAGTCTAAACTCCTTTTTAAGGTACATAAATCCCTTTCTGATCTGATCTTTTCTTCTCTTCCCACTCCCCTCAGATGTAATCACACATGCATCGGCAGATGCTGTTTCCTCTGATTGGAAAGCCCCCTCTCTCCCATCCACCCTCCCCTATAGCTTCTACCTCCATAGCCTTCATTTGCAAAGACCCTCCTCAAACATTGCTGTTTAGTCGCTCAGTCATATTCAATTCTTTGTGACCCCATGGACTGTAGCCCACCAGGGTCCTCTGTCCGTGGGATTTCCCAGGTAAGAATACTAGAGTGGATTGCCATTTCCTTGCCAGAGTATCTTCCTGACTCATGGATCAAACCTGAGTCTCCTGCATTGCAGGTGGATTCTTTACCACCAAGCCACCCAGGAAGCCCTACTCAACCATTAAAGCTTAGCTTAAACATCACCTGCTCTAGGAAGTCTTCCATGATTTCCCCAAGGAAAGTTAGCTGCCATCACCTCTATGCGTGTAACTGCCAAAACATAATTCTTCCCCTAACACTAGCGTATGAACTCTTGATGGCAAGTGCTGCGTGTACACAATATAGTCTCAGCTCCAGAACTGTCTCTGGCATGTTGGAAGAGCTCAACAAGTAGTTACTGTGTTATTACAGCTCTGTCATATTATAGTAGAGTTGTCGGTTGACGAGTCAGCGTTCTCCACAGAAATGTGAGCTCCTAGGGTCAAAGACCATCCTTACTGCCTCTATTCTAGCACCCCTGGCAGCATCAGTGTCTGGCAAAAATAAGTGAATACTTAATGTTTATTGAACAAATCAATGCACAGGCCAATAGATGAATAAACCACACAGACCTCCAGGATCCCCTTTCCTGTCAACAAAACCTAAAATTATGTTCAGTAGTACGTCTAGAGGCCTAGCAGTTTCTCTAGTATATCTACTAGTGTTTAGGGGGAGTTCTCACCAGAAACAAATCAAGTCCTGTTGGAAGATGCTGTCATAAAACAAACCAGATTCCAAGAGACCAAAAGGTACATTGGTTGCCTATGTCATGAATATAAATAAAAATGTTTATAAGAGAAATCTAAATTTTAACTTGAAAAAAATGCAGCTCCTTTAGGATGTCTATCCAGGTGTATCAAAAAGGAACTGGAAAACGCTGTGATTTGAAGCATGGTCTACAAAGGACAAAAATCCCATTCAGGTGAGGGTTTACAGAAAACTCATTTCACAATGGCTCTTGAGAATGTTCAAGATGTTCAAGACTGTTCATTTGTTACATCATCTCCCTGTGAGGTGGGTGTTAGGATCGTCATCACTGCAAATGAGTAAATGAAGACTCAGAGTTTCAGGTTACAGAATAAATTCCTGGTATAGCAGAGCTTGGGTTCTATAATACATAGGGTGTCAGTGGACCAAATAAATTCAGCTACGTCACCCAAACTCCAGAGTTACAGGTTGTTGGATAGAAAAGTTGCCCTAAGCTGGGACCTCATTTTCTGAAAGAGGTCTTAGAACATCCTGCCTTAACATTTGAGCTCACTGTGGGGACAAGTAAATTGTTCAATTCCTGTTACTTCACTGAGCACCTACTGTGTACATGAAGCACCTACAGCGCCCAGCCCATGGTATGATTTCTATAATCCGAGGAGGGCATAAATGGCCCTGAAAGACATGGAGGCTGCACCAAAGAATGCGAAAAATTCTTGGTAACAGATTGCTGGACAGGCAAAGACAAACTTCAGAGAGTATTTAAGGATAAAGGAAATTTAAAAAATTAGAAAAACAAGGGTATGTTGATAGTATATTTTTAAATGTAAAACTTTGTAACAAATCTGTGAGTATAATAGTCTTATATACACATATGCTATACAAACACAGACATGTACACACACATAATGACAGGAATGGAAATGTACACACCAAAATGCAATCACTGCTCTCTCTGTATAGTGAGATTACATCATTTTATGGGCAGATGAACCCATAACAGCATTTTTATGCTGTTTAGTAGTAACAGCATTTTAATGCTGTATCAGTTTAGTAGGTCTCAACCAGTATTTCTTAAATAAAATACAATGAAAAAAACAATAAAAAAACAAGATAAATGTATGGAAGCTTTGCTTTAGTTATACACATATGGGTGTACGTCGCATATTACATTGTGATCAAGATTGTTTTTCACTCCAGGCTGCTGCCAAAATATTTGAAAACCACCACTTGAAGGGACAGTTATCAAGGACCTACTGTATAACACATGGAACTCTGCTCAGTGTTATGTGGCAGCCTGGATGAGAAGGGAGTTTGGGGAGAATGGATATATGTATATGTATGGCTAAGTCCCTTTACTGTTCACCTGTAACTGTCACAACATTGTTAATCAGTCATGTGAAAGTGTGTTAGTTGCTTCAGTCATGTCCGACAATACAAAATAAAAAGGTTTTAAAATAATAAAAAATTACAGTTATTATGAAATTCAATTTACAGAGGTTCAGAGATCTCAAGTAATCCACCCAAAGCCACATGGTTAGTAAGTGGCAGAATCCATTTTTATCAATACACACAATATACCTTAATTTCTTGGAGAGGGCAAGCCTCATGATGAATAAATAAAAGATGCCTGTAGAAAGATGATATAAATGTTTTAATAATTATTATTTTTAATAACACTAGTCGAATGAAAGTATTGCTTCCTAATTTTATTGTTGAGACTGAACATTTTCCAGATGCACTGATTTATGAACTGTCATAACCCTAGCCACAGTTTGAACTCCAGCTAAAATTTTCTTTTCACTTTCATCACTTCTAAGCTTGGTTGGAACTCCTATGCTGCGGGTTTGTTTTGTTTTGATTTCTTTCCTTTGTTATTCCAGGCACATCCTCTCTCCACAAGGAACCACAGGCCACCTTCCTGGCCTCCCCCTACCTTCCTGTGAGGTGCGAGGTACAACCCACCCCTCACCCCCAGACTAAGCCAACCAGCCCAGGGCACACCTGGCTGTCTTGGCAGACCCTAGTGGCGGAGCGGCTGAGTGCACACATTTGCACACAAGTGCTGCACCTGGACAAACAGGACTCAAACCCTTCAAGTCCAAGGGCAATATTTCTCCACTGGATCATCTTACTGACTACAACCTCAGCACTCTCACTGAGAAATTCCTTCCCAATCCAGGGTCTGTAAAACCCCAAGAATGCTTCTCCTTAGCAAGAGACACTTCAGAGTGGTTTTGACAACTTGGAAATACCACTAAAGTGACAATTTAATGATTTTATGGGTTTTTCTTCCTGAACCTGCTCTGTTTCTTCAAGACCCATAGAGTCTCTCTTCTTTTTTTTTTAACTGTGGCAAAATAGAGCCCTGGTCTTGTCCAAAAAACCCTTCAGCCTAATAAAAAACTGATCAAGCACAAGTACCCAAGCCCACAAATTTGGAGGAAAACCCTCTACAGATGACCCCACCCATACTCATGAAACCAAGAAGGTTTCTACTTAAGGGTAGGCGTTACTTGTGGGGGTCGGGTGGGAAAGTATCTTTGAATGAGACTTGGGGCCGTGGGAGAACAAGTCTGGGAGGAGAACTCCCTCTACTTGAGTTGAACATACTTCCCAGGGCTATTGGGGAAAAGCGAGGGAGGAGGCGGAGGCTAATCCATTTTTTCTTCTCCAAGGGGAGATGGGATTTGATGAAGGCGGGGACAGGTCTGGCTATGTACATTTTGGGGACACGGCAAAAATGGACTCCTTGTTAAAAAAAATTGATAAGAATTTCAAGATGGTGACCATAGCACATTAAACCAAACAGGGGACCCTGGGGGAACTGTCCATACAGGTCACGTACCCTGAGGAGAAGGGTTACATTTTTAGTGCTCATGGCATTTGGACATTGAGGCATTAAATAAAATGAATCTTCTTTCTAATCTACCCCCTGCTACCATGCATACACACTTTTTACATGGATGTGCTGGTTACCATGTCACAATAGGTTGTATAACTAACATTTAAATAGAATTTACACCTACCGTATAGCTCAGGGAACTCTATGCTGTGTGGTGACCTAAATGGGAAGGAAATTCAAAAAAGAGGGGATATATGTACACATGTAGCTGATTCATTTTGTTGTACAGTAGAAACTAACACAACATTGTAAAGTAATTATACACCAAAAAAATTTTTTTTAATAAAATAAATAGAATTTGCTATATACTAGGCCCTGGACTAGTTATTTATATGCATTACCTTGCTTAATGTTGACAAAAACCCTAGGAGGTAATAATTACAGTCATTCCCATTTTGCAGATAAGGAAACTTAGGCTTAGGGGACAATCATTTGTTTGCTAAAGATTATTTACTAGAAACTGGCATTTAGTTTGTGTGCCTTTGGTGTGGAAGAGGCAAGAGAGGCACTTTTCATGGGAGAAAAATCCAACGGGATGTGAAAAAACTCAAGATAACTACTACTTTAATACAATCTTTCAAACTTCTGATTTTGAGATTCCTATAGATTGATATGCAATTGTAAGAAATAATATTCTTGGTACTCTTTACCTAGTTTTTTCCAATGGTAACATCTTACAAAACTATGGAAAATATCATAACTAGGTGATAGATATTAAAACAGTAAAGATACAGACCATTTTCATCCACACAAGGATCCCTCATGTTGCCCCGAATTTTCTCCTCTTGCCCCACCTCTGGTCCCATCCCACCTGTGATCTAAAACATCCCCATGCTTCATCTCCAGTTGGGAGAATTAGAAGGAAAATAGGGTGGGATGCACTCACTAAAACACCTTGTTGTATTTCTGATGTTATTTCTATCTCTGATAATAAGATTTGGTCATTTTCCAAGAAAAACCATCAGAAAATCTCTTTGTTAATATGAGGAATATTGTTAGCAGGATTGTTCCTTCTTTTTAAATCTTTCTCCAGAGCCAGAGAACATGGTCACTGCCCAAATTTTGTAGCTATAAATGCCATGCTGATGCCTCATAACAGACACCACTGGTTGCCTCCCCTACATACACCATGCATTCACCTGCCATTTCTTCTTTTCTAACAGAATCCTACTTTTGTTTCATTCATCCTTCTCTGAGCATCCTATGTTGCTAGAAAGGCTGGTCCCATCTTCAAGTCCATTCAGTATGTCTTTATCTGTCTAAGCCAATCATGAGGACCCGTTTTCTTTGCTACTGGTGTAAACGTGGACACGTGATGAAATTAGGACCAGTGGAATGTAAGAACTGATGTCTGAAACAAGTGGCCATCTTGTCATTATTCTGAAAGTTGCTTAGTCGTGTCCGACTCTTTGGGACCCCATGGACTATACAGTCCATGGAATTCTCCAGGCCTGAATGGCTACCTGAGTGGGTAGCTGTTCCCTTCTCCAGGAGGATCTTCCCAACCCAGGGATAGAACCCAAGTCTCCCGCACTGCAGGTGGATTCTTTACCAGCTGAGCCACCAGGGAAGCCCAAGAATAATGGAGTGGGTAGCCTATTCCTGCCCCAGCAAATCTTCCCTACCCAGGAATCAAAACAGGGTCTCCTGTATTGCAGGCAGATTCTTTACCAGTTGAGCCACCAGGGAAGCCCAAGAATACTGGAGCGGGTAGCCTATCCCTGCCCCAGCAGATCTTCCCAACCCAGGAATCGAACCCAGATCTGCATTACTCTGAACACAAAGCAAACACAAAGGATGGCAGAATGGAAAAAAAGAGACAAAGCCCAGACACCCGGTGGCTGGAGCAGCCCTCCCTCTGAACAACTGTTAAGATTAGAGGCTCAATGCCCTTATTACTTAATCTGGTTGGATTATGAGTTTTCTGTTACCTTATCTCCGGAACTCTAGTGCTAAGTCACTTCAGTTGTGTTCGACTCTTTGCAACCCTGTGGACTATAGCCCATCAGGCTCCTCTGTCCTTGGAATTCTCCAGGCCAGAATACTGGAGTGGGTTGCCATGCCCTTCTCCAAGGGATCTTCCAAATGCGGGATCGAACCTGTGTCTCTTACGTCTACCTGTATCAGCAAGCAGGTTCTTTACCACTAGTGCCACCTGGGAAGCCCTGTTACCTTACCTGATAGATCCTAATATCCTCTCTAGGCTTTGGACCCAGGCACAGAAGATTCTGTATCTTGACTCTGACAATACAGCTACATCAGATGCCAAAGTCCACATTGTCCTGTACTAACCCATATATGTGTTATCAACTTTTCGTGTGTGACTGTGCCACGGAACATGTGGTATCTTAGTTTCCCAACCAGGGATCAGACCTGTACCTCCTGCATCCCTGCATTGGGAGCATGGGGTTTTAACACTGGACTACCAGGGAAGCCCCATGTTACCAACTATTTATTATACTTTGGGGTCATTTTTAAGTCGTCCTGCAAAGTCATGTAGTTTTATTTTTAGGTTATTATTCAAAGATGGACATTTCCTGGGTAGCAAAAGTTTGTAAACAACATGCTTTTTAACAGGAGAAGAATCACAGCAGTCCCAGATTCAGGTGTCCATAGGTGGTTTGTGTAGAATAGGAAAAAGCTCATGGGTAATCCACAAAATGATACTATATCACCCTTGACTACCCACTGTTTTTACTTTAGTAACAAACATACAGGAGGATGACTTAGCTGATGCTCTGGGTTAAGCCAGGCAGGGACAGAGCCCAAACCAGAGGGACCCAAGATTTACTTGGCAAGGCCATATTTTCCTGGGGTGCTTTAGACAAATTTTGGATGCCACAGCTGCAGATGTTGGCTATTGTAGTTTAGTTCCCCGTGATGTTAGAAACTGTTGTGCAGAGGTAATGATCAGTTGGTATGAGTATGATTCTCAATGCCTGGGAGCTGCTTGTTTTCATTGTCTCACTGGTCCATCCTCATAGCTACAAAACTTGATTGCCAGTCAGTCGACACAGGATTTGTTAACATCCACCAAAAGAGAAGCATAGAAATAAGTTACGATAACAGTGCTTCTCAAACATCCATGGGCATGCAAACCACCTGGACTATTGTTATAAGGCAGATTATAAGGGTGGTCCCATTTTATAATCTATAATCAGCCTTTCTAGAAACACAGGATGCTCATTATGTCCTGAGTGGGGCCTGAGTTCTGGATTTCTAACAAGTACATTTCTAACAATGATACTGGTACTATTGGTCCCTGAACCATTCTGAATAGCAAGGACCTCTACCACCAGGACCTGCAGTTGAATGCCCTGAGATGAAATTCAGACTTGAATTAGACTGGAAGTTTGCTTTCTGTTAGGGGATTTGCACTGGCCAGGTTAGACAGAGAGCTTGTGGACATCCAGCCCCTCTCAAGTGGATGAAATCATGACATGGGGGAAAATAACAGGCTTCAATGAAACAGTATTAAAAAAAATAAAAATAAAACAGGAAGATGGACCGGGTCCTGGCACTACTGGAACCCCCTAGTTTCAGAGGCTCCTGAAGCCCTGCTGAAAACCCACAGAGCCTGGTTGTTCAACCCTTCATGCTTCAGACTGCCAGAGCCAACTTCCTCTCTGTTTCACCAACTAGAGCTGACTTTGTATTACTTACAATCAAGGTTCCTAACAAAAATTATAATATAACGGCTAAAAAAAATTACAACATAACCCCATTGAAGAATTATGCTGCTATCAAAAAGACATTCTTTCAAAAATCTATATTAAGATGAATAAATAATATAAGATTAAGTGAAAAAGCATAAAACTGGGGGAGTTCCCCGGTGGTGGTGAAGACTTTGCCTTCCATTGCAGGGGGTGCAGGTTCAGTCTCTGGTTGGGGAGCTAAGATCCCACATGCCTCCCAGCCAAACAACCAGAATATAAAAAAACAGAAGCAATAGTGTAACAAATGCAGTAAAACTTTAAAAAATGGTCCACATTTTTAAAAAAGCGTAATACCAGCGTAGGTATACAGAATATTCTGAACTATACAAATTTTTGAAGAATATTTAAAGTCAATTCTGAAACATATAAATAGCAGTTATGGTACGCTGAATAATGGGCCCCTGAATATGACTTAATTCCCAGAACTAGTGAATGTTACCTTATTTGGCAAAGGGGACTTGTCAATGTGATTAAAGATCATGAAGGGGAAACATTATCCTGGAGTGCTCGAGTTAGCTTAATATAACCACACTGGTCCTTGTAAGAGGGAGGCAGGGTCAGGAGAGACGACACGATGACAGAAGCAAAATGAGAGTGATGTACTTTCAAGAGGGAGGAAGGAAATTACAAGTCATGGAAACTGGTCACAGAAATTGGAAAAAGCTAGGAAATATTTTGCCCTCAGAACCTCTAAGATGGAACCACCCCTGCCAACACCTTAACTTAAGCCAAATGAAAGTGATTTCAGACGTCTGACCTCCAGAATTCTAAGATAATACATTTATGTTGCTTACAGTCATCATCCATGTGATGCTACAGCAGCAATAGAAAACAAATATAATGGGTGTCTCTGTACTTTCCTTTGATCAACATCTTACTTTAAAAAAAAAACAACACAAATTAATTTTAGAGAAGGATTAAGTACAACTTGCTATAGGAGGTGATATTAATCATTATTTTTACATTTTAACATAGTTTGGTTCCTGTTGTTTTCTGGGACTGTAGAATGTAATCAGATTGAAGTCTTATTTCAATATATATTTCAGGAGAATCTTCTCCGCACTAACACAGAAGCCACCGCAATGAGAAGCCCTTGCACCATAACGAAGAGTAGCCCTGGCTTATGGTAAGTAGAGAAAGCCCATGTGCAGCAATGAATATCCAGAGCAGTCAAAAAATAAATAAATCTTTTTTAAAAAATGCACTCACAAGACTAACACCTGATAAAACCCTAAAGGCCCACTGACATATTCAAATCACAAAGCACATCAAAGGCAAACTCATAATACCATGTGGAATTCTCCACTCTCCTCTCAGTGACTCTGGGGCCACATATGGGATCACCACCAACACCAACAATGTGGCATAACTGCTACATGCCTGGGAGCATCTAGCATAATTGACCAAAGACATATCAATATGTTTTTAGAGAGTGATATAATTAACAGCACCATGCAAAGTCATTAGAGCTTAAAACTGATCAGGGGTTCATCATACACCTTACAATTTTTGTTATCATTCACATTTTGCTCCATTAGATTTTTGTTCCAACCCTGTGTATATCATGATACACGCAAAATTTTCAAAAATGACACATCGCAAAATTTTGAGTGAGAAAGAATTTTTCAGTGAATTTCACACAGATACTTTCTCTGATTGTCTGAGTGACATATGCTAGTGTCTCAGAAGACGATAGTTGTTCAGAATATAGTTCTGATTCAGGCGATGTGACTATCAGATTGAATCTGATTGATTCTGGTATAGAAAGTGAAAATGAAACTCACGGTTCTGGAGAGTGCTCCTCTGCTTCTAGAGATGAGTGGACTGAAGACAACGTTTCACAAAAAATTAGAAGACTTTGCAGATGTGTCAGGTGAAACTGTTGAATATAATAACCCACAAAGAGTTAGTGGAATAAAATTAATTTGGGGCCAACCAAAATAAAAATCA
The DNA here is from genome assembly GCF_054371585.1 of Giraffa tippelskirchi. Taxonomy (NCBI): domain Eukaryota; kingdom Metazoa; phylum Chordata; class Mammalia; order Artiodactyla; family Giraffidae; genus Giraffa; species Giraffa tippelskirchi. The sequence continues at coordinate 31,425,008 of NC_137280.1, read as the reverse complement.
CCAGCCATAGGCATTAATTTCTGCAAAAATGAGTTAAAGGTCAATAATAATAATGAGTTAAAGGTCTTGAAACTCTGACCGCGGCTCCTGAAACCAGCTGAAGAGTCCTGGTCTAACATTCCCAACCTCAGGCCAGGATTACTGGCTCCCCTCTTTTGAACCCTCACAGTCCTCTGTGCGTATTTGTTCTGTTGTATTTAGTCTGCTGCTGCTGCTGCTGCTAAATCGCTTCAGTCGTGTCCGACTCTGTGCGACCCCATAGATGGCAGGCTACCTACCCTATCATAATTATCTGTTTATGCATCTACCTCCCCAATTGGACTTTGATGTACTCTAGGGTGTGGTCTACATCTTACACTTCTTTGATTTCCCAACCTAAGTGCCTGGTGTAGATAGAGCATTGAATTAGCATTGAATAGCAATAATGTCTATTGAATTAAATTAAATTAAATCCTAGCCTTAACAACTGAGCTCTGAACTCTTACCTAAGATAATAAGAATTCAATTTTCTTGATTCTATTAACATAGAATAGAAAGAACTTGCTGAAGTAGAACTACACGACATCCTGACCAACTCTCCTCCAGGCCTTGGATAAACATGAGATGCCTTCTAGAGGAAGCCTGACAATCTGTCTGAGATGAGTTTAGATTTCAAAGGAGAAAATCCAGACTGTGCCCTGGACGTCCAAATGAATTTATGATGAATGAGAGCTCCATCAAGTCCCTTAGTTTGTCTTCTCCAGGACTGATTCAAGCCAGGCAAATACTGGTTACATGACAACTTCCTCCTCAAGATGCTTTGCAGAATTTGGGTACCAAAAAACATCCCAAATTCTTAGTCCCTTAGCATCTTCTCCAGAGGAAACTAAAGTAGCCAGCTGGAGTTCCTTCAGCATGCCATAGTACATAAGCATTTTGGCTTTGGGATAAAACTGATTTGGGTTTAAATCCCAACTATAACTTTCGATACACAAGAGACATGGGTCATTTTATTTATCTGAATTTTGATTCCCTCATTTAGAAAATGATGATAAAATACCTATCCACAAAGATTGTTGTGTATTTACATAAATTGTTTCAGTTCAGTTCAGTTGCTCAGTAGTGTCTGACTCTTTGTAACCCCATGAACTGGAGCACACCAGTCTTCCCTGTTCATCACCAACTCCAGGAGCCTACTTAAACTCATGTTCATCGTGTCGGTGATACCATCCAACCATCTCAGGAATTCCTGCACATAGCAAGTACTCAAGAAGTAATAGTTGCTATTGTCATGAATAATAACTATTATCCCACACAAGAGGCTCCAGAGATAGTAAGGCCTGATCCTACACATACCCAACTGCCCCTAATTTTTTTGAAGGGTACATAGAGGTTTATTACTTCTTCATTTTTTTTCTTATTTTTCTTACATTGAAGTACAGTTAATTTACAATGTTGTGTTAGTTTCTGGTGTACAGCAAAGCAATTCAGATATATATATATGTGGGGGGGTATATGTATATATCATTTTTCATATTTTTCCATTATAGTATATTATAGGATATTGAATATAGTTCCCTGTGCTATATAGTATGACCTTGCTTTTATCCATTTTTTTATTTTTAACTGTATTTTATATTGAAGATTAAAGTATAGCCAATTAACAATGCTGTGATAGTTTCAAGTGCACAGCAAAGCGACTCAGCCATACAAACACATGTATCCATTCTTCCCCAGCTCCCCTTCCATCTAGGCTGCCACGTAACATTGAGCAGAGTTCCCTGTGCTATACAGTAGGTCATTATTGGTTATCCATTTCGAATTTTCCAGAGGATCTTTCCGACCCAGGGATTGAACTCAAGTCTCCTGCACTGCAGGTGGATTCTTTACTGTCTGAGCCACCGGGAAACCCCTTGAATACAATCTCCCCAGGTATTTTTTTCTCCCACATGGCCCCATCTAGTGGTGAGACCTCAAGTAAAAATGATTTCATCTCGGTCCATAGAATGTCCACCATCAAAAAGAGAAGACTCATTCCTAATAGTCCAATAATCCTAATATTCACATTTGGATTCACCTTATGCATATCCACACATTTCCTCCCCTTCTTTGGAAATTAAACCATGATTGACCTCTTTCCTCTAGCTGCTGCTGCGCTGCTGCGTCGCTTCAGTCGTGTGCGACTCTGTGCGACCCCATAGACGGAAGCCCACCAGGCTCCGCTGTCCCTGGGATTCTCCAGGCAAGAACACTGGAGTGGGCTGCCATTTCCTTCTCCAATGCATGAAAGTGAAAAGTGAAAGTGAAGTCGCTCAGTCGTGTCTGACTCTTCGCCACCCCATGGACTGCAGCCTACCAGGCTCTTCTGTCCATAGGATTTTCCAGGCAAGAGTACTGGAGTGGGGTGCCATTGCCTTCTCCATTCCTCTAGCTATTCCTTTCCAAAGTTTACCAGCATTTTAGGAATAACGTCTCAAAAGCACTACACTTGAGAAACTTCTATTTCTCTACTCAGCCATAAAAGAGAATGAAATAACGCCATCTGTGGCCACATGGATGCAACTAGATTTTATCATGAGAACTGAAATAAGTTAGAAAGAGAAAGACAAAGAGCATATGATATCACTTATATGTGGAATCTAAAATATGACACAAATGAACCTATCTACAAGATAGCAACAGACTCACAGACATACAGAAGTAACTTGTGGTTGCTGTGGGGAAGGGGAAACGGAGAGGTATGGACTGGGAGTTGGGGTTGGTAGATGCAAACTATTACATTTAGAATGGATAAACAACATTCTACTGCATAGCACAGGGAACTATACCAATCTCCTGGGATAAACCACAATGGAAAAGAACATAAAAAGAATGTATGCATGTGTATAACTGAGTCACTAGGCTGTACAGCAAAAATTAACACATTATAAATCAACTATACTTCAATAAATAAAAATAAAATAAAATAAAAAAATTTAAGTAACATATTTCTAACCAAGATAGAATAACAGCAACTAGCACTCTTTCACCTCAAATAACTGAAAAACAGGACAATATATATGAAACAATTGCTTTCAAGTCATTGTACATCAGCAACAAAGGACTATGTCCCCTGAGAGCTGGAAGAAAAAATTTCCTATAACTGCCATGGCTTTCTGCCTGGAGACACTTTCTAGGCTCCAGGGTATGAAAAAGGAACCTAGGAAGAACTCAGCAAAACTTCTGGAAGGAGGAGATGAATTAGGGAGTCCAGAGACTAGAATTCAGAGGACAGAGAACCAGAGATGAATGAGAAGCAGAGAACAAGCTTCAGAGATCTGCAGAGGACATTCCTTGAGTCTTCAACTGAGTAACAATCAGTACATGTATGTAAATAAACTACCAAGGGCAGGAAAAGAACCATCTGAAAGCATTACAGGGAACAACTTTTGGAATTCAAACAGGGCTAAAATATAGTTCCTACCAGCCAGAACAGAGAATATCATAATTTACAGGATACTGTGCTGATACTCAAAACAGATCTGTCTCAATAGTGGGACAGAATTCGCCTTAGACTAAATATTGCTTTGGTCTTACCTAACAATGCTTTAAAAATACATACTTTAAAGGATTACATTTCTTCCAAGGAACTCAACTGTATTTTAAAAATATATTTAGCAATATAAAAATATCTAGTTATTCAACAAGGTCTAACAGTCAGTGTATGGAATTCAATTTAAAAAAATTCTAAGCCTGCAAAGAAGCAGGAAATACAACCTGTGACAAGAAGAAAAAGAAATCAATGGAAACAGGCCCAAAAGGACATAGATATAGAATTAGTAGAGAGGGGCATTAAAACAATTAATAGAATATATCCCATTACTTTAAGAGCTAGAGGGAAGATGAAACACATTTAGTAGAGATGGAGAAAAGAATTTTAAAGACCTCAGTCAAACATATAGAAGTGTAAACTATAACGTCTGAAATGAAAAATCAGACAAGCAACTGAATGGGATTAACAGCAGATTAGACATTGTGAAAGAAAGCTTATGAGCTTGAAGCTATAGCAACAGAAACTATCAAAAATGAAACAGAAAAACTAAGTATCACTGAGCTACTGACAGTAGCTCAGATATCCTGACAATATCAGGAAGCACTATGTACATGTAATTGGAGTCTTAACAAAGAGGGGAGAAGGTCAGAAAAAACGTGTGAAGAAACAATGGCTGAAAACATTTCAAATTTGATGAAAACTGAATCCACAAACCCCAGACTTGAACAAAACTGAGCACAAGAAATATGGTGAAAAATATACCAGTGTATATCGTGATTAAACTTTAGCTAACTTGTTTTAAATAGAAAAACCTTAAAAGCCATCAGATTCAGAAAATAAATTCTGGAATTCTGCAGTGGTCTGGTGGTTAGGACTCTATGCTTCCACTGCAGGGGGCATGGGTTCGAACCCTGGTTGGGAAACTAAGATCCCATAAGATCCCCCATGTTGTGTGGTGTGGCCAAAAAAAAAGCATTAAATACAGATAACCAGAAAAGAAGACAGAAGATCACACACTGAAAGCAAGGAAAAGCCAGGAGAATATGGATCAAAATATTTTAAATCTCAAAGGGAAAAAGACGTGACTTGAAGAGAAGTAAGAGACAAGCCACAAATTGGGAGAAAACCTTCCCAAAAAACATATCTAACAAAAGACTGTTACACAAAATATACAAAGAACTCTTAAAAATCAATGGTAAGAAAATAAGCAACCCAATTTAAAAATGGGCCAAAGATCTTGACAAACACCTCACTGAAGAAGATACACAGATGGCAAATAAGCATTTGAAATGATGCTTATCGTCATATAGCATCAGGGAGACACAGATAAAAACAACAGTGAGGTACCACTATACACCTGTTAGAATGACCGAAATCTAGATCACTGACACCACCAAATGCTGGTGAGGATGTGAAGCAATAGGAACTCTCATACACTGCTGTTGGGAAAAGAAAATAGCACAGCCACAGTAGAAGGCAGTTTGGTGGTTTCTTATAAAACGAAACATACTCTTACCATACGATCCAGCAGTTGTGCTTCTTGGTGTTTACCTACAAGAGTTGAAAACGTATGCCCACACAAAAACTTGCACAAGTACGTATAGAAGCTTTATTCATTACTGCCAAAACTTGGAAGCAAACAACATGCTCTTCAGGAGTAAATGGGTAAGTAAACTATGGCACATTTAGATAATAGAACATCATTCAGTGCTAAAAATAAGCAAAGTGGGACTTCCCTGATGATCCAACGGCTAAAACTCTGTGGTCCCAATGCATGGGGCCGGGGTTGGATCCCTGGTCAGGAAACTAGAGCTCACATGCCTCAACTACAAGTTCATATGCCACAGCAAAGATCAAAGATCCTGTGCGCCCCAACTAAGACCTGGTGCAGCCAAAGAAATATTTTAAAAAATAAATAAAATATTAAGCTAGGAAAAGACATAGAAGAGCCTTAAGTGCCTATTGCTAAGTGAAAGAAGCCACCTGGAAAAGCTACATCCTGGATGGTTCCAACTATATGATATTCTGGAAAAGGGAAAACTATGGAGACAATAAAAAGATCAGTGGTTGCAGTGGGTACAGGGAGATGAATAGGCAGAGCACAGAGGACTTTTAGGGCAGTGAAAATACTCTATATGATAGCTTAGGCATACCTAGTTTTACTGCACTTCACTTCATAGCACTTTGCACACATTTTTTCTGGATGTGTCTGGAGAGTATTTTCAGAAAAGATTAGCATTTTAGCCAGTAGACTGAGTGAAGAACGTGTCACCAATGGCGATGTTGTTGCTGTTCAGTCACTGAGTTGTGTCCAACTCTTTGTGACCCCAAGAATGGCAGCATGCCAGTCTTACCTGCCCTTCACTATCTCCTGGAGTTTGCTCAAACTCATGTCCATTGAATTGGTGATGCGATTCATCCATCTCATCCTCTGTCTCCACCTTCTCTTCCTGCCCTCAATCTTTCCCAGCATCAGGGTCTTTTCCAATGAGTTGGCTCTTTGCATCATGTGGCCAAAGTATTGGAGCTTCAGCTTCAGCATCAGTCATTCCAATGAAATCCTTCCAGTGATGCCTTTCAATGGGGATGTGAGTGTGTTAGTCAGTCGTGTCCGACTCTTTGCAACCCCATGGACTGTAGCCCACCAGGCTCCTCTGTCCATGGAATTCTCCAGGCAAGAATACTGGAGTGGGTTGCCATTCCCTTCTCCTGGGGATCTTCCCAACCCGGGGATCGAGCCTGGGTCTCCTGCATTGCAGATAGATTCTTTACAGTCTGAGCCACCAGGGGATGGGCATCACCTAATTCCTTCAGGGCCCAAATAGAACAAAAATGTGAAGGAAGGGTGAATTCCCTCTCTCTTCTTTAACTGAAATATCTATCTTCTCTTGCCCTCAGACATTGAAGCTCCTAGTTATCAGGCCTTCAGACTCTAAGATTTAAACCAGCAGCCTCCAGGTTCACAAGCTTTTGGACAAGATTGAACTATATCACCAGCTTTCCTGGTCCCCAGCTCATAGAGGCAGACTGTGAGACTTTTTGCATCCATAACTACAGATCTCTTCTTATATGTATTTTATTGGTTGTTTCTCTAGAGAACCCAGACTAGTATACTATGGATATAGAAGACTTGAACAAGACTATCAACCAACTTGACCCAACTGATATTTATAGAGCTCGTGACCTAACAACAGCTGAAAACATCTTTTCAAGTGCTCATGGAGTATTTACAGAAACAGATCACATTCTGTTCCATATAACAAGTCTCAATAAATTTTAAAACTTGCAAAATACACAAAGTATGCTCTCTAAACACAATAGAGTTAAATTAGAAATCCATTAAAAATGATATCAAGAAAATCTCCAAATATTTAGAAACGAAAAAATTTGGAAAGTAAATAATACATTCTAACCCAACCAAGTGGGAAATTACAAAGTGTTTCAAGATAACAGAAAATAAAAAACACCATATCAAAATTTATGGCATACAATCAAAAAAGAACTTAGACGGAAACTTACAGCATCAAACATCTATACAGGCATATCTTGTTTTATTGCACTTCACTTTTTGTGCTTCACAGATGTGTGTGTGTGTGTGTGTGTGTGTGTGTTTTAACAAACTGAATGTTTCTGGCAGCCTTGTGTTGAAGTCTACTGGCAACAAGTTTTTCTAAAGAATTTGCTCACTTTGTGTCTCTGTGTCACGTTTTGGTAATTCTTGAAACATATGAAACTTTTTCATTATATTCATTATGATGATCTTTGATATTACTATTGTAATTGCTTTATGGTGCCACAAACCACTCCATATAAGACCACAAATTTAATGGATAAATGTGCATGTTCTGACTCCTCCATCCACCAGTCAATCCTGTTTCTCTCCCTCTCTTCAGGTTTCCCTATTCCCTAAGAAACAACAATATTGAAATTAGGCCAATTAAAAACCCTACAATACCCTCTAAGTGTTCAGAGAAAGGAAGAGTCACATGTCTCTTACTTTAAATCAAAACCTAGAAATGGTTATGCTTAGTGAGGAAGGCATGTTCAAAGCTGAGATAGGCCAAAAGCTAGGTCTTCTGCACAGTGAGCCCAATTATGAAGTTATAAAAGGAAAAGGAAAAGTTCTTGAAGAAGAGTAAAAGTGTTACTTTTAATTAACACACCAGTGAACATTAAACACACCAACTGTAAGAAACAGTTGGAACACACCAACTATAAGAAAGTGAAACAGCCTTATTGCTGATAGGGAGAAAGTTTTAGTGGTCTGGAAAAATCAAACCAACCACAACATTCCCTTTAACCAAAGCCTAATCCAGAGCAAAGCCCTGACTTCAAGTCTATCAAGGCTCAGAAGGTTAAGGAAGCTTCAGAAGAAAAGTTTGAAGCTAGGAAAGGTTCATAAGGAAAGAAGTCATTTCCATAACATAAAAGTGCAAGGTGAGGAAACAAGTGGTCATATAGAAGCTGCACCAAGTTATTCAGAAGATCCAGTGAAGATCATTAATGAAGGTGGCCACACTAGACAGAGGGCTTCCCAGGTAGCACAGTGGTAAATAATCTGCCTGCTGATGCAGGAGACGTGGGTTTGATCTCTGGGTTGGGAAGATCCCCTGGAGTAGAAAATGGCAACCCACTCCAGTATTCTTGCCTGGGAAATTTCATGGACAGAGGAGACTGGTGGGCTACAGTCCAAGGAGTCACAAAGAGTCAGACATGACTGAGTGACTGAGTATGAGCACAAATACACTAGACAACAGATTTTAAATGTAGATAAAACAGCCTTATATTGGGAAAAAATGCCATCCAGGGGTTTCATACCTAGAGAAAAGTCAGTGTCTGACCTCAAACGTCCAAAGGATAAGCCGACTCTCTACTTAGGGGTTACTGTAGCTGGTGACCTTAAGTTGAAGCCAATGCTCATTTACCATTTCAAAATGGCAAAATTCTTAGGGTCCTTAAGAATTCTTAGGGTCCTTCAGTTCAGTTCAGTCACTCAGTCGTGTCCGACTCTTTGCAACCCCATGAACTGCAGCACGCCAGGCCTCCCTGTCCATCACCAACTCCCAGAGTCCACCCAAACCCATGTCCATCGAGTTGGTGATGGCATCCAGCCATCTCATCCTCTGTCATCCCCTTCTCCTCCTGCCCTCAATCTTTCCCAGCATTAGGGTCTTTTCAAATGAATCAGCTCTCCATATCAGGTGGCCAAAGTATAGGAGTTTCAGCTTCAACATCAGTCCTTCCAACGAACACCCAGGACTGATTTCCTTTAGGATGGACTGGTTGGATCTCCTTGCAGTCCAAGGGACTCTCAAGAGTCTTCTCCAAGACCACAGTTCAAAAGCATCAATTCTTTGGCGCTCAGCTTTCTTTATAGTCCAGCTCTCACATCCATACATGACCACTGGAAAACCATAGCCTTGACTAGACGGACCTTTGTTGGCAAAGTAATGTCTCTGCTTTTTAATATGCTGTCTAGGTTGGTCATAACCTTCCTTCCAAGGAGTAAGCGTCTTTTAATTTCATGGCTGCAATCACCATCAGCAGTGATTCTGGAGCCCAGAAAAATAAAGTCAGCCACTGTTTCCACTGTTTCTCCATCTATCTGGCATGAAGTGATGGGACCAGATGCCATGATCTTAGTTTTCTGAATGTTGAGCTTTAAGCCAACTTTTTCACTCTCCTCTTTCACTTTCATCAAGAGGCTCTTTAGTTCTTCTTCAATTTCTGCCATAAGTGTGGTGTCATCTGCTTATCTGAGGTTATTGATATTTCTCCCGGCAATCTTGATTCCAGCTTGCGCTTCATCCAACCCAGCATTTCTCATGTAGTCTGCATGTAAGTTAAATAAGCAGGGTGACAATATACAGCCTTGACGTACTCCTTTTCCTATTTGGAACCAGTCTGTTGTTTCATGCCCAGTTCTAACTGTTGCTTCTTGACCTGCATACAGGTTTCTCAAGAGTCAGGTCAGGTGGTCTGGTATTCCCATCTCTTTCAGAATTTTCCACAGTTTATTGTGATCCACACAGTTAAAGGTTTTGGCATAGTCAATAAAGCAGGAAGAGATGTTTTTCTGAAACTCTCTTGCTTTTGGGATGATCCAGCAGATGTTGGCAATTTGATCTCTGGTTCCTCTGCCTTTTCTAAAACCATCTTGAACATCTGGAAGTTTACAGTTCACGTATTGCTGAAGCCTGGCTTGGAGAATTTTAAGCATTACTTTACTAGTGTGTGAGATGAGTGCAATTGTGTGGTAGTTTGAGCATTCTTTGGCATTGCCTTAAGAATGGTAAAATTCTTAGGGTCCTTAAGAATGTTCTGTCCGCTCTGCCTGTGTTATAAATGGAACAAAGCCTCGATGACAGTATATCTCTTTACAACATGGTTTACTACATATTTTAAGCCCACTGCTGAGACCTACTGCTCAGGAAAAAAAAAAAAAAAAGATTTCTTTCAAAATATTACTGCTCATTGACAGGATTTCTGGTCACCCAAGAGCTCTGAGGGAGATGAATAATGAGATTAATGTTGTTTTCATGCCTGCTAATAAACAGCCTTTATGCATCCCATAGATCAAGGAGTAATTAAGACTTTCAAGTCTTATTATTTAGGAGATACAGTTTGTAAAGCTACCACTACCACAGACAATGAGTCCTCTGATGGATCTAGGAACAGTAAATTGAAAACTTTCTGGAAAGGATTCACCACTCTAGATGCCATTAAGAACATTTGTGATTCATGGGAAGAGGTCAAAACATTGACATTAATAGGAATTTGGAAGAAGTTGATTTCAACCTTCGTGGATGAGTTTGAGGGGCTCAAGACTTCAGTGGAAGAAGTACTTACAGATGTGGTAGAACTAACAAGACAACTAGAATTAGAAGTGGAGCCTGAAGATATGACTGAATTGCTGGAATTTCATGATAGTTACTGAACTGTTGCAATCTCATGATAAAACTTTAATGGATGAGGAGTTGCTTCTTAAGAGTGAGCAAAAAGTGGCTTCTTAAGATGGACTCTACTCCTGTCAAAGAAGTAGAAGATTGTTGAAATGATGACAAAAGGATTTAGAATATTATGTAATCTTCATTGATAAAGCAGTGGTTGGGTTTGAGAGGACTGATTCCAAGTGTGAAAGAAGTTCCACTGTGGGTAAAATGCTATTATACAGCCACTGCATGCTAGTGAGAAATTGTGCATTCAAATTTTTAGATTCCACAAAGCTGGAGGCATCGCATGTCCTAATTTCAAACAATAATACAAAGTTACAGTAGTCAACACAGTATGGCACTAGCATAAAAACAGACATATAGACCAAGAGCGGAGAAGGCAATGGCAACCAACTCCAGTACTCTTGCCTGGAAAACCCCATGGATGGAGGAGCCTGGTAGGCTGCAGTCCATGGGGTCACTAAGAGTCGGACACTACTGAATGACTTCACTTTCACTTTTCACTTTCATGCATTGGAGAAGGAAATGGCAACCCACTCCAGTGTTCTTGCCTGGAGAATCCCAGGGACGGCAGAGCCTGGTGGGCTGCCTTCTATGGGTTGCACAGAGTCGGACAAGACTGAAGTGACTTAGCAGCAGCAGCATAGACCAACAGAACAGAATGAAGAGCCTAGAAATAAACCCCCATATATATAATCAAATACTGTTAGACAAGGGAGCAAATAATCCTCAACAGGGAAAGGACACTCTTCTTAATAAATAGTGGTGAGAAAACTGGATAACCACATGCAGAAAAACAAAATTCAACTCTTATCTTATACCACTCATACAAATGAACTTGATGTGGATTAAAGACTTAAGCATAAGACCAGAAATCACATAACTTGTAAAAGAAAACATAGGAAAGAAGCTCCTTCACATCCTTGTGAATGGGTTTTTGGATAGGACACCAAAAGCACAAGCAACAAAAGCATAAATAAATAAGTGGCATTATATTAAGTTAAAAAGTTTCTGCACATCAAAAAAAAAAAGGCAGTCCACAGAATGGGAGAAAATATTAGCAAACCATATACCTCATAATGGATTAATATTCAAAATATATAAAGAACTCATATATAACTTAATAACAAAAAATGAATGATTAGATTTAAAATGGAAAGAGAAACTGAACAGATATTTTCCAAAGAAGACATCTAGATGACCAAGAGGTATATGAAGTGCTCAACATCACTAATCATCAAGGAAATGCAAATCAAAACCACAATGACAGAGCACCTCACAAATGTCAGAAGAGTGATCACCAAAAAGACAAGAGTCAAGTATTGGGAAGGGTGTGGAGAAAAAGGGAATCCTAGTAAAGGGAATCTCATCCTCTGTTGGAGAAGGGGATGACAGAGAATGAGATGGTTGGATGGCATCACTGACTTGATGGACATGAGTTTGAGCAAGCTCTGGGAGTTGGTGATGGACAGGGAAGCCTGGTGTGCTGCAGTCCATGGGATCACAAAGAGTCGGATACGACTGAGCGACTGAACTGACTGACTATGCTGTTTGTGGAAATGAATATAGCTGTAGCCAGTATGGAAAACAGCAGAGAGGTTCCTCAAGAACTTAAAAATAGAACTACCATAATATATAACCCAGCAATTCTACTTATAAATCCAAAAACTAAAACAGGATATCAATGAGATATCTACCCTCTCATGTTCACTGCAGCACTATTCACAATAGCCAACATATGGAAACAGCCTGAGTGTCCATCAACAGATGAATGGATTAGGGAGATGTGATATATAGTAGAATGCTATTCAGCCATGAGAAAGATGCAAATTCTGTGATTTGCAATATGGATGGACCTCAAGGGCATTATGGTAAGGGAAGTAAGTCAGACAACATGCAGACGTAGAGAATGGACATGTGGACATGTCGGGGGATGGTGGGATGAATTGAGAGAGTAGGATTGACATAAATATACCACCATCTATAAAACAGAAGGCAATGGCACCCCACTCCAGTACTCTTGCCTGGAAAATCCCACGGACAGAGGAGCCTGGTAGGCTACAGTCCATGGGGTCGCTAAGAGTCAGATACGTCTGAGCGACTTCACTTTCACTTTTCCCTTTCATGCACTGGAGAAGGAAATGGCAACCCACTCCAGTATTCTTGCCTGGAGAATCCCAGGGACGGTGGAGCCTGGTGGGCTGCCGTCTATGGGGTCGCACAGAGTCGGACACGACTGAAGCGACTTAGCAGTAGCAGCAGCATAAAACAGACAGCTAGTGGGAAGCTGTTGTATAGCACAGGGAGCTCAGTACAGTGCTCTGAGATGACTCAGAAGGTTGGAATGGGAGGGTGGGAAGGAGGCATAAAAGGGAGGGGATATATGCATATGTATAGCTGATTCACTTTATTGTACAGCAGAAACTAACACATCACTATACTATAGTAAAGCAACTATACTCCAATTTAAAACAAAAATGAATACTAAATGGTATTACTTCTATATGGAATTTACAAAAATCTAACTCATAGAAACTTTTACTCAAGGAAAAATTATAAGATCTTAAAAAATTATATAATTGGTTTTAAAAGACATCCCTAAAGAAAAATAAGTTTTTTAAAAGACGCAAATATAGAGGAGGGCAGTGAAACTACTCTGTATGAAACTATCATGGGATCACATCTCATGCTACATTTATCCAAACCCACAGAATGTACAACACCAAGAGCAAACCCTAGTGTAGACTTTGGACTCATTGATAAGGATGTGTCAATGTAGCTTCAGCAGTTGTAACAAATATACCACCTCACTCTGGTGAGGGATATTAATAATAAGAGGAGCCTATGCATGTGTGGGGACACAGAATACATGAGAAGTCTCTGTACCTTCCATTTCACTGTGAACATAAAACTCCTCTAAAAAATAAAGTTTATTGGGAATTCACTGGCTATCCAGTGGTTAGGGCTTGATACTTTCACTGCCGGGGCCTAGGGTTCAATCCCTGGTCAGGGAACTAAGATCCCACAAGCTGCTAAGCTACATGGTGGGGGGAAAAATAGAGCTTATTTAAAAAAAAAAAAAAAAAGAAGAAAAGCAAACAAAAACAAACAAGAAAGTCTCATGTTATCCCTCTCATTTTCATTCCATTGTCAATCATTGAGCACCTTTCCCTTCCTGTTTCTATTCATTTATAATATATACATGCAGCTCTGTTTTTTAAACAGATATGGAATGATACTACAGTAATGTCTCGATAGTTGCAACTTTTATTTTCCAACTCTTATTTCTAAAATACTTTAATTTTCCCTATAAATGTATAATGCTTATGTTTTTTTTTTAAAAAAAAGCCTCTCTCAAGAGCTGACAGTCTGGTCTTCCTTAAGTACTGGAGATGCCACCAACTGGCACCCCAGGCATTTCAGTCTTGTCCGCCTATATGCCCATCCTCCGCAAGTAAGTTATTTAGGACAATCACTTCACATCCCTCAAATCAGACAGACCCTCTGGTTCTAAAGGCCTTGAGGTACACGTGAATTTTAAGAGCATTCAACCTGTTACAACCAACCTTGTCATTTATATGTGCGTGCATTGTGGCTCAGTCATGTCCGACTCTTTGCAACCCCATGGACTGTAGCCCACCTGGCTCATCTGTCCATGGAATTCTCCAGGCAAGAATACTGGAGTGGGCTGCATTTTCCTCCTCCAGGGGATCTTCCCGACCCGAGATAGAACCCACATCTCTTGTGTCTCCTGCATTGCAGGCGGATTCTTTACTTGTTGAGTCATTAGAAAAGCCTGTGTCATTTATAAAACAAGGTTAATAACACATCACAGAGTTATCAGGTGAGAAGAGGGATGAGGTAAAGGGTGGCCTCCTAGGACAGGGGCTTTGGTATGGCTGCCCAACTGCTAAGAAAGTCAGAAACTACAGAAAGTGTACATATTTCTTTTCTCTTTCCTAACGCATCGTAGATTTGACCTATATAATCATAGTCACCTAGGGTGCTTATTAAAAATCATACTTTCTAAGCCTCACAAAAAAAAAAAAATGGCTTTTACTTGGTTGGTTTGAGTGGGGCCAGGAATCTACATGCTAAGCAGGTGATGCTCCAGGTGATGCTGATGCTGCTGGTCCATGAACCCCATTGGAGAAACACACATTGGTCCCACTGGAGTTAAGTCAGAACAGGAGTTATCCTGCTGTAATGGTGATGCTCAAGCTTAATGAAGTGCGAATGAAGAAAAGAGTGGCCCAGCTCTTGTTATGATCCCGTTCTGTGACTTCATGAGGAAGGGCCTGAAAATACTCAGAAAATTAGCACTAAAGGGCAGTTAATCTTGAGCAAATACTGAGTATGTAAGCTAGGAAAGTGTTAAGTCCCTTAGATCTTGGCTTAATTCTAGAAAGTCCTTAGAGATGATTTAATAAAAAGGCCAGGAGCATGAAACCAAGGCTACTGGACCCTGATGATAACTGTCAAGGTTCTAGTGTGAGCAACATAAATCCATTTGGCCTACATTTGGTAGTTTGTGCTATTAATACACTCATTTATTCATTCAGTTAGCCAACTGTGCCTACTTTAGAATGAAGCTTCAAAAAGACTTTTTCTACCAGAGTACACATAATTTAAATAGGGCAGTCAGCTTTTATAAAGGCTCAACACTCTATATACCAGCATCAAGATAGACTGGTACTTCCTTATGTCACTGATTTAAGAAACATTTATTGAATACCTCTTTGTCTCTGGCATATATCTGTTTTTTCATTTACTATTTTTTCATTGGAGGATAATTACTTTACAACGTTGTGTTGGTTTCTGCTGTACAACAAAGTGAATCAGCTATATGTATATATACATCCCCTCTCTCTTAAACCTGTCTCTCCATCCCCACCCCACCCTCTAGGTCATCACAGAGCACCAAGCTGAGTTCTCTGTGCTATACAGCAGCTTCCCAGTAGATAGCTATTTTACACATGAAAGTGAAACTGAAAGTCATTCAGTCGTGTCCAACCCTTTGCGGCCCCATGGACTATACATACAGCCCATGGAATTCTCCAGGCCAGAATACTGGAGTGGAGAGCCATTATCCTTCTCCAGGGGATCTTCGCAACCCAGGGATTGAACCCAGGTCTCCCACATCACAGGCAGATTCTTTACCAGCTAAACCACCAGGGAAGCCCAAGAAAACTGGAGTGGGTAGCCTATCCCTTCTCCGGCGGATCTTGCCAACCCAGGAATTGAACCGGGGTCTCATGCATTGCAGGCAGATTCTTTACCAACTGAGCTACCAGGAAAGCCCATTTTACACATGATAGTGTACATATGTCAATGCTACTCAGTCTTCAAATACTGCTTCCCCTGTCAAGCCCTTCTGAAAGCCCTCAGGTTGAATGAATCTTTAAAATTTATTTTCTTATTTATAGGTATACCTTGACTTTTGCCCCCTGAAAAAAATTCAGATTGATATTACATATTATATAATCAAAGAATTTTATGGCTGAAAGGAATTTTACTATAACACTAATCTCAATGTAATAAAATTTACTCTTTATGTATCTGTTCCCCCAGACAGATCACAAACTTCAGAAAAGGAGGCTATATCTCATTCACTGAATCCTAGCACATAAGGTACTAAGTAAATGAATACATGTACATACATAGGAGCACCTCTACACGAATGCTGTACAATGTCACAAACCTCCGTCCATAGTTCTTCAGGCACTCTATCAGATCTAATCCCTTGAATCTATTTGTCACTTCCACTGTATAATTGTAAAGGATTTGATTTAGGTCATATCTGAATGGTCTAGTGGTTTTCCCTACTTTCTTCAATTTCAGTCTGAATTTGATAATAAGGACTTCATGATCTGAGCCACAGTCAGCTCCTGGTCTTGTTTTTGCTGACTGTATAGAGCTTCTCCAACTTTGGCTGCAAAGAATATAATCAATCTGATTTTGGTATCGACCATCTGGTGATGTCCATGTATAGAGTTTTCTCTTGTGTTGTTGGAAGAGGGTGTTTGCTATGACCAGTGCATTCTCTTGGCAAAACTCTGTTAACCTTTGCCCTGCTTCATTCTGTACTCCAAGGCCAAATTTGCCTGTTACTCCTGGTATCTCTTGACTTCCTACTTTTGCATTCCAGTCCCCTATAATGAAATGGACATCTTTTTTGGGTGTTAGTTCTAGAAGGTCTTGCAGGTCTTCATAGAACTGTTCAGCTTCTTCAGCATTTCTGGTCGGGGAATAGACTTGGATTACCGTGATATTGAATGTTTTGCCTTGGAAACGAACAGAGATCATTCTGTCGTTTTTGAGATTGCATCCAAGTACTGCATTTTGGACTCTTTTGTTGACTATGATGGCTACTCCATTTCTTCTAAGGGAATCTTGCCCACGTTGGTAGATATAATGGTCATCTGAGTTAAATTCACCCATTTCAGTCCATTTTAGTTTGCTGATTCCTAAAATGTCGATGTTCACTCTTGCCATCCCCTTTTACCACTTCCAATTTGCCTTGATTCATGGACCTAACACTTCAGGTTCCTATGCAATATTGCTCTTTAAAGCACTGGACTTTTACTTTCATCGCCAGCAACATCCACAACTGGGTACTGGTTTTGCTTTGGCTCTGTCTCTTCATTCTTTCTGGAGTTATTTCTCCACTGATCTCCAGTAGCGTATTGGGTACCTACTGACCTGGGGAGTTCATCTTTCAGTGTCCTATCTTTTTGCCTTTTCATACTGTTCATGGGGTTCTCAAGGCAAGAATACTGAAGTGGTTTGCCATTCCTTTCTCCAGTGGACCATGTTTTGCCAGAACTCTCCACCATGACCTGTCCATCTTGGGTGGCCCTACATGGCATGGCTCATAGTTTCATTGAGTTAGACAAGGCTGTGGTCCATGTGATTAGATTGGTTAGTTTTCTGTGATTGTGGTTTTCACTCTATCTGCCCTCTGATGGAGAAGGATAAGAGGCTTATGAAGCTTCCTGATGGGAGAGACTGACTGAGGGGGAAACTGGGTCTTGTTCTGTTGGGTGGGGCCATGCTCAGTAAATCTTTAATACAGTTTTCTGTTGATGGGCAGGGCTGTGTTCCCTCCAGTGTTATTTGACCTGATGTCAAACTATTGTGGAGGTAATGAAGATAATGGTGACCTCCTTCAAAAGGTCCCATGCATACACTGCTACGTTCAGTGCCACCAACCCTGCAGCAGGCCACTGCTGACCCCTGCCTCTGCCAGAGACTCCTGGACACTCACAGGCAAGTATGGGTCAGTCTCTTGTGGGGTCACTGCTCCTTCTCCTAGGTCCTGATGCACACAAGGTTCTGTTTGTGCCCTCCAAGAGTCTGTTTCCCCAGTCCTGTGTAAGTTCTAGTGGCTCTATGGTGGGGTTAATGGCGACCTCCTCCAAGAGGGCTTATGCCATACCCAGGTCTACTCCACCCAGAGCCCCTGCCCCCACAGCAGTCCACTGCTGACCCGTACCGCCTCAGGAGACACTCAAACACAGTTCTGTCTCAGTCTCTGTGGGGTCTCTGGGTCCTGGTGCACACAAGGTATGTTTGAGCCCTCTGAGTGTCTCTGGCGGGTAGGGGGTTGGATTCTAAACGTGATTTCGCCCCTTCTACCATCTTGCTGGGGCTTCTCCTTTGCCCTTGGAAGTGAGATAGCTGGTTAAACATTATTCTGGGTGTGTCTGTGAGTATTTCTGGATGAGATCAACAATTGAATTAGGAGATTAAGTAAAGTAGATTGCCCACCCTAACATGGAGGAGGGGGCAAGGATGAGATGGTGAAGGACAGGGAAGCCTGGCATGCGGCAGTCCACGTGGTTACAAAGACTGGGACATGAGTTAGCAACTGAATAACAATAACATGGAGTGAGGGAGAAATCACATTGCCTGTTTTCTGGCTGAGACACAGGCTACCTCCTGCCTTGGACTGAAACTACACTACTGGCTTTCCTTGACTCCAGCTTGCAGATGGCAGGTCAAGGGACTTCTCAGCCTCCATAATTATGTGAACCAATTCCTTATAAATAATTTTTTCTTCTTTCTCTCTCTCTCTAGTCACTTATTGGTTCTGTTTCTCTAGAGAACTCTAGTATACTCATTTTCTTTATCTGTAAAACAGGGAAAATAAAAGCCATATATTTCAGAACTGTGCTAAATAGTACATATGCTCTTGTTGTTGTTCAGTCACGAATCACTTCAGTATTCTTGCTGTGAGAACCCCATGGACAGTATGAAAAGGCATAGAGATATGAAACTGGAAGATAAGCCGCCCAGGTCTGTAGGTGTCCAATATGCTACTGAGGAAGAGCAGAGAAATAGCTCCAGAAAGAATAAAGAGGCTGAGCCAAAGCAGAAATGAGGCCCAGTTGTGGATGTGTCTGGTGGTGAAAGTAAAGTCCAATAAATACTGTGTGTATATCTGATTTAATCCTTTAACCTCAATAAGATATAGATACTATTGATACGATTATCCCCTGCATACTCAAAGTTCTTGCTTCCTCATGGCACTGATGTCTCTTGGGGTAATATTCCCCCACCCAGCAAAGTATCAATTCTTTTTGCATCTCAGTCAATTTTCAAGGGGAAAGAATCTAATGGGTCCAAATTAATGACTGGTCCTTGTTGGGCAAAATTCTCAGAAAAGTTTATTCTATCAACTGACCTATAGTTTGGTTTGTTTGATCATATTCCCACCCCTGGCCTATTCATCTTTGTTCAGGGAAAACTGGGGGAGGGAGAGGCGGGAGGAACCTTAAGTTAATACAGTATCAATTTGTATTTAAGAACCACCTTTGCAGTGGTAGAGGCAAGACTCCCTGGGATTACAAAGAGGCTATGGACCTGGCATGCTTGCTGAGGTTGGACCTGTATTAAGTCCAACCTGTATTGAGTCCTGTATTTATAAAGACTAGGGCAGAAAAGAAACCATATGCCAGGGTGTCCTCTTTAGGAAACAGCGATCTCCTATCACTCATTTATTGCTGAATTTCAAGCCTTAGATCTGTGCCTGGCAACTGGCAAGCATCCAGATAATATACATTAAATAAGTAAATAAATCCAACAACTTAAGGTCTTCCTAAGAGAGGCAGCTCCAGAGATCAACAACCATGAACCAGTCTTTCTATGGCTGTATGATCAAGAGAGAAATTCACACCTCGAAAAACATGTTCAGGAGATCCTTTTGTCATTGGCAGATTTTCAGTTCTTTCCTTTAGGCATGCATGGATGCATGCTAAGTCACTTCAGTGGTGTCTGACTCTTTGTGATGCTGTGGACCATAGCCCGCCAGGCTCCCTCGTCCATGGGATTCTCCTGGTATGAACGCTGGAGTGGGTTGCCAGGCCCTCCTCAAGGGGAATCTTTCTGATCCAGGGATTGAACCCATGTCTCTTACATCTCCTAACTGGCAAGCAGGTTCTTTACCACTAATGCCACCTGGGAAGCTCAAGAAGATGGTCCTACCCAGCTGGGTACTGAGGGTACAATTTTATTTTTGTATGTGTGCTAAGTTGCGTTCGACTCTTTGACCCTATGGATTGTACCCAGCCAGGCTTCTCTTTCCATGGCATTTTCCAGGCAAGAATACTGGAGTGGGTTGCCATTTCCTCCTCCAGGGTTTCTTCCAGACCCATGGATCAGACCTGTGTCTCCTGTAGCTCCTGCGGCTCCTATGCTGGCAGGCAGCCAATGAGGTTTTACCGCTGAGCCATCAGGGAAGCACCTCTCTAGGAATGGAATAAAAAATCATGGAGGAGATTATTGATGAGGGGACCTCTAGAGGAGGCTGGAGCTCCCTCTAGGGGCCAAAAGAAGTATTCTCCGGAGAAGGAAATGGCAACCCACTCCGGTAATCTTGCCTGGGAAATCCCATGGACACCCAGGAGGCTGGTGAGCTACAGTCCATAGGGTTGCAAAAGAGTCAGACACGACTTAGTAACTAAACAAACAGCTGCCATTCCATTGCTGCCATCCCCTGGACCTGGAATGCCCTTCTCTCTCTTTCTGTTGACTCTGTATCTACCTCCTCTGTGCAGGTTTGGCTGTTTCTGACCTCGGCTGCCTGCCTTGCTCATTGCACCCCTGGCTGACATGACTGCCCGTGTGTGTATGTGCACATGCGTGCAGCTGTGCACATATGCAGATAGCAAGAAAAAAGATCTTACTGTGCTGTCAGCTGAGCTGGGGTACTTTCCCACCTGCAGAATAAAATGATTAGGTCCTACAAGTGAACTTATCTATGAAACAGAAACAGGCTCACAGACAGAGAATAGACTTGGGGAGGAGAGGAGGGAGAATAGACTTGGGGAGGAGAGGAGGGAGGAGAGGAGGGCTTGGGAGGAAAGGATTGAGAGTTTGGGGTTAGTAGATACAAACTATTATATACAAAATGGATAAACAACAATGTCCTACTTATGCACAGCACAAAGAAATATATTCAATATCCTGTGATAAACCATAATGGAAAAGTATATGCATATATATATGTATATATATATTGAGTCACTTTGCTGTACACCAGAAATTAATACAATATTGTAAATCAGCTACACTTCAATGAAATTTTTTTAAAAACAAACTATTCTTAAAAAGGCACCAATGACACTGCAGGCAAATTTCTTGAAGAAAAAAAAGCTAAGGTTTTAAAACATAGCAACATCACCGTAACAACAGAGTAGCAGGTTTAATAACACTCCTTTAACAAACAGTCATCCAGCAAATAAAGTATCTTTTATACACCAGGTTCTGTGTAAAGTACAGGGTATTTGGATGAAGCTGAGGATGTGGAAATGTGCAGAAAAAGGAACCCTTGTACACTGTTGGTGGGAATGCAAACTGGTAAAGCATTATGGAAAACAGTACAGAAAGTCATGGAAAATTAAAAACACAATTACCCCATGATACAGCAATCCCACTTTGGGATATATATCCAGAGGAAATGAAATCAGTACCTCGAAGTGATACCTGAACTCCCATGTTCACTGCAGTATTATTCACAACAGCCAAGTTATGGAACAACCGAAGCATTCATTGACAGATGAGTGGAAAAAGAAAATATGATGTGTATATAACAAAGAAATATCATTTATCATTCAGCCTCCAAAAAAAAAAAATTGTTATTTGTGACAACAGAAATGAACCTGGAGGACATTATGCTAAGTAAAATAAGTCCCACACTTAAAGACAAGTACTATCTAGTACCACTTACATACAGAATCTAAAACAGTAAAATTCAGGACTTCCCTGGCGGTCCAGTGGTTAAGAATTCACCTGCCAATGCAGGGGACATGGGTTTCATCCATGGTCTGGGAAGATCCCACATGCCTCGGAGCAGGAAAGCCAATGCACCACAACTACTGAGCCCAAGCTCTGGAGCCCACGGGCCACAACTACTGAAGCCCCTGCACCTAGAGCCCGTGCTCCACAACAAGAGAAGCCACCACAGTGAGAAATCCGTGCGCTGCAACTAGAGTGTACTATCCACTTGCTGCAACTAGAGAAAAACCTGTGTGCAATGAAGACCCAGCACAGCCAAAAAATAAAAATAAATAAAAAATTAAAAAAAATAGTCAAATTCACAGAAGCAGAGAGGGGGAGGGGAAAATGAGGTTATTAGTCACAAGGTACAAAGTTTTAGTTACATGGGGTAAATAAATTGTTGTTGTTCAGTTGCTCAGTCATGTCTGAATCTTTGTGACCCCATGGACTGCAGCATGCCAGGCTTCTCTTTCCTTCACTATTTCCCAGAATTTGTTCAAACTCATGTCCACTGAGTCTATAATGCCATCCAACCATCTCATCCTCTGTTGTCTCCTTCTCCTTCTGCCTTCAATCTTTCCCAGTATCAGGGTCTTTTCCAATGAATCAGCTCTTCACATCAGGTGGCCAAAGTATTGGCCTCACCATCAGTCCTTCCAATGAATAGTCACAGTTGATTTCCTTTAGGATTGACTAATGTACAGCATGGTGATATTATCAACTCAATAGTACTGTATTGTATACTTGAAATTTCAAAAAAACATAGATCTTATTTGTTGCCACATACAAAAACCGTTAACTACATAAGGTAATGGATACGTTAATAAGCTTGATTGTGATAATTGTCTCAAGAGCATAGGATATAAAAACATTACACTGTAGACAGTGTAATATTGAGAAACCTCTTGAGAAACCTGTATGCAGGTCAGGAAGCAACAGTTACAACTGGACACGGAACAACAGACTCATTCCAAATAGGAAAAGGAGTATGTCAAGGCTGTATATTGTCACCCTGCTTATTTAACTTATATGCAGAGTACATCATGAGAAATGCTGGGCTGGAGGAAGCACAAGCTGGAATCAAGATTGCCAGGAGAAATATCAATAACCTCAGATATGCAGATGACACCACCCTTATGGCAGAAAGTGAAGAAGAACTAAAGAGCCTCCTGATGAAAGTGAAAGAGGCGAGCGAAAAAGTTGGCTTAAAGCTCAGCATTCAGAAAACTAAGATCATGGCATCTGGTCCCATCACTTCATGTGAAATAGATGGGGAAACAGTGGAAACAGTGTCAGACTTTATTTTTCTGGGCTCCAAAATCACTGCTGATGGTGATTGCAGCCATGAAATTAAAAGACGTTTACTCCTTGGAAGAAAAGTTATGACCAACCTAGACAGCATATTAAAAAGCAGAGACATTACTTTGTCAACAATGGTCCATCTAGTCAAGGCTATGGTTTTTCCAGTGGTCATGTATGGATGTGAGAGTTGGACTATAAAGAAAGCTGAGCACCGAAGAATTGATGCTTTTGAACTGTGGTGTTGGAGAAGACTCTTGAGAGTCCCTTGGACTGCAAGGAGATCCAACCAGTCCATCCTAAAGGACATCAGTCCTGGGTGTTCATTGGAAGGACTGATGTTGAAGCTGAAACTCCAATACTTTGGTCACCTGATGGGAAGAGCTGACTCATTTGGAAAGACCCTCATGCTGGGAAAGATTGAGGGCAGGAGTAAAAGGGGACGACAGAGGATGAAATGGTTGGATGGCATCACCAAATCAATGGACATGGGTTTGGGTGGACTCTGGGAGTTGGTGATGGACAGGGAGGTCTGGTGTGTTGCGGTTCATGGGGTCGCACAGAGTCAGACACGACTGAGCGACTGAACTGACTGTAGACAGGGTGACAACATTGTGGCAGCATACGACTTTTCTCCTTTAGTCCCCCCTTTTCAACAAGGAATTGGACATCCATCCATGAACCACAGTGCCTGGAAGAAAGCTATGAGATCCAGCAACATTTGCCAAGGGAACCAGGAGAGGTCTCACTCAGCTATGCTATGCTAAGTCACTTCAGTCCTGTCAGACTCTTGGCAACCTTATGGCCCACCAGGCCCCTGTGTCCATGGGGTTCTTCAGGCAAGAATACTGGAGTGGGTTGCTGTATCTGGTAACAAGCAGACAGACCCCACTACAGGGTAGAACAGCTGAGCAGCAAACCTATCTCAACCCCTATCTTGCAGTGAGGAAAAAGCCTGGAGAGGGCTGAACAGAGCAGAAACCCACAGTCAAGAGAGACATTTTATTAATATAAATAGAAATGTATCATATTTAAATTATTAATGACATCATTCAAGATGCTCCTATTCTTTTTTCTGCACTTGGTAGAATATTTTCAGAGAAATATTAATATGTCTCAGAGAAATGTTAAATTTTTAATATAATAAAAATATTATATATATTTTCTCTTTTCCCTTATATTTCTTCTGATATTTGCTTTATGTATCTCTGTTTCTTTATTGTTAGGTATCTAATGGTTTATGATGTCTTATCTTTTTTGTGAATTGTACCTTTTATCATTAAAAATATTCATCTTTGTTTCATTTAAAAATAAATAAAGAAATTTAATTTTAAAAAAGGCAGACATATTAGTCCAGCCTACCTGAGGAAAGATTCCAGGACCTCATCTGAGGAAAAAAACTGTCTGAATGTAGCCAAGACAATAAGAACTTGATCAGCACCAGTCTCCCCACCCCAAATACCATGTGGGGGTTACCTATCAGAAAGAAGTGAAGCCCCTGCCGGAAGGAAGGAAAGTGGTGAGCAAGAATGCAGCTATCCCAGGGGTGCAAGATACAGCTAAAGAAACCTGTTTCTCTCCAGCGGCACCAAGAGGACTGAGGTGGGACCTCCATGTCTCTGAGGAGAGAGATCAGCAAATCGACAAGTAAGACTGTCAAAGGGCATTAAAGCGAACACAGTCAGCAGGAAGCCCACCCACAAGCCTCTGATAATCTCACAGCCAGAGAGAGCTCCCTACCAAGTCCTCTGTCCATGGGGATTCTCCAGGCAAGAATACTGGAGTGGGTTGCCATGCCCTCCTCCAGGGGATCTTCCCCACCCAGGAATCGAACCCACGTTTCTTATGTCTGCTGCATTGGCAGATGGGTTCTTTACCACTAGTGCCACCCAGGAAGCCACCAAGTCTACAGGCATCCCCAACACCTAGACAGCTAAACCCACGCACCACCCCCCACCTCCCTCCACTCTGCAGCCGGCTGCTTGCACGCTTCCAAGAGGAATCTCTGCAGATGGTGAATGTGCTTAGAAAACAGGCAAGGGGGTGAGGGTAAGGGGGAAATTATAGCTTGAGCTTTTAGAAAACAAGAGAGGTTTCTAGGAGCCAGCATAGTGAGTTGTTAAGAACCAGAGAAGAAATAAGAGTTTAAGAATTCCGCCACAAGAGGGAGCAAGCTGAATAGAGCAGGTGTATCCACACAAAGGCAGAGAAAACCCCAGAAAATACTAGCACCAGGGAACTGAATATCTATCTGAAGGAAAGATTTAAAGAGGTGCTTGCTTCTTCAAATGCAAAAGCAGCAATGCAAAACTATAAGGAACATAAAATTTCAAACAAATATGTTATCACCAAAAGATAAATATAATCCTCTTATAACAGAGCTCAAAACGTGAAATTTTGTAGTGTGATTGATGAAGAATTCAAAATAGCTGTTCTGAAGAAACTCAATGAGCTACCAAAAGAAAAAAAAAAAAAACTCAGAAAGACAATTCAATGAAATTACACACACATATGCACAAAAACACAGGTTCAAAATGAGATATTTACCAGAAATAGAAAATATAAAAAAGAACCAAACAGAAATTCTAGAGCTGAAGAAGTTAATAAATGAAATGGAAAATGCAATAGAGAGCATCGGCAGTGGAGCAGAGCACCTGGAAGACAGAACAAGTGAGGTAGAGGATAGCAATTTTGAAATAACCCAGTTATAGGAAATAAAGAATAATCCAGTTATAGGGAATAAAGAAAAAGAATGAAAAAAAAGAGAAGGCGGCATTCATGATCTATGGGACACCACTGAAGAACAAATATTAGAATAATCAGAGTCCAGGGACTTCCCGGGTGGTGCAGTGGATATGAATCTGCCTGCCAATGTAGGGGACATGGGTTCAATCCCTAGTCCAGGAAGATTCTACATGCTGCAGAGCAACTAAGCCCATGTGTCACTACTACCAAACCCATCTGCTGCAACTACTGAAGCTCATGCCCCTAGAGCCTGTGTTTCACGACGAGAAGTCACCACAATGAAAAACCCACCCACCACAACTAGAAAGTAGCCCCTCCTTTCTACAACTAGAGAAAAGCCCATGCAGCAGCAAAGACCACAGTGCAGCCAAAAATAAATAGAATAATCAAGGTCCAGAAGGAGAAGAGAGGAAGAAGGGTACAGATTTAAAGAAACAGCGGCAAAGAACTTCCCACACCTGGAGAGAGAACTAGACACCCAGGAGAGAGTGGAATGATACATTCTTAATGTTCTAAGAAAAAATACTGCCAGCCAAGAATACTCTATCTGGCAAAGTTATCCTTCATATATGGAGAAGTACAAACTTTCCTAGGCAAACAAAAGCTGAGGGAGTTAATCACCACCAGACCTGTATGAAATGTTGAAAGGAGCTCAAGTTAAAATGAAATGACATAAAAACATACAAAAGTATACAATACACTGGTAAAGGTAAATATAAAGTCAAACTTTGAAAACTAATTCTGTAATTGCATGGTATGTTAACCACTTAACTGCAGTATAAAAGTCAAAGGAAAAGAATACTAAAAATAATTACAGCTGCTACAATTACAAGTAATACCAATATTAAAAGAGGTATAATTATAATACTAAAATTGACATAAAAAATAACATGGAGTAAAAGTTTGAAACTTTTGTAAACAAAGTTAAGTTGCTATCAGCTTAAAATAGACTTTTATCCATGAGATGTCTTATGTAAGCCTCACAGTAACCCCATGAAATAATTCTAGAGTTGATGCACAAAAGATAAAAGAGGAAACAGCACATTGCCATGGAAAAGCACCAGTTAGTAAAGGTATTCAGCTTTGAAAGTGGAGGTTTCCATTAATCAAGCCTAAATTGTGAATGATTTCATTAAACTCCGCACACACATTGCAGACATAATCTTCTTTATAATTTCTTTGCATTTTCCAAAAAGTTCCCAAGAATCAAACTATTAAGATATTTCCAGTGTTCAATTTCTAACATATAGCTCAGCAAAAATGATAAAGCTTTTCAAAGAAATAAAAGATTGAGAGAAAAAAAAAAAAAAGCCAAAGCTATATAGAAACAGAGAGGGGAGAATGGAAATACAAGACAACCAGAAAACAACCAGAGGCATTAGCAAGTCCTTACATGTCAATAGTAACTTCAAACAGAAATAGACTGAATTTACCAATCAAAAAGCACCGACTGGGTGGATGGATTTTTTTAAAACTCAACTGTATGCTTCATGGGGTTTCCCAGGTGGCTTAGTGATAAAGAATACGCCTGCCAATGCAGGAGACATGGGTTTGATCCCTGGATCAGGAAGATCCCCTGGAGGAGGAAATGGCAACCCACTTCAGTATTCTTGCTGGGATAATCCTATGGACAGAGAAACCTGCCAGGCTACAGTCCATGGTGTCACAAAGAGTTGGACATGACTGAGCATGCACATATATGTTTCAGACAAGAGATTCACTTCAGCTCACAGAATCTCAGAGTAAAGGGATGTACGAATAGATTGCATGCAAGTGGAAACCAAAAGAAAGCAGGGGTAGCTGTATTTAAACCAGACAACATAGACTGTAAGCCAAAAAATAGTAAGAAGAGACAGAGAAGGTCAATACATAATGATAAATGGGCCAATTAATCAAGAAGATAGAGCAATTATAGATACCCAACATTGAAGCACCAAAATAGATTAAGCAAACACTAACAGATCTCAGGGGAAAAATAGACAGTAATAGTGGGGAACTTCAATACCTCACCCTCAATAATGAACAGATCATGCTGACAGAAAATAAACAAGGAAATGTTGAATTTGAACCATACATTAGACTAAATGGGCCAACCAGACATTTATGGAAATTCCGTCTCATGGAAGCAGAATATGCATTATTCTCTAGTGCACATGGAAAAAGCCCCAGGATATGATATAAAGGGCCACAAAACAAGTCATAACAAAGTTAAGACTGAAATCATACCAAGTATCTTTTCTGACCACAACAGTATAAAAATAGAAATAAGTAACAAGGAAACCTGAAAAATCTACAAAACTGTGGAAATCAAACAATATGCTGTTGAACAACCAATGGGTCAAAAAGAAATCAAAGGAAAATCAAAAACTATCTCAAAACAAAAATGGAAACAGAATATCCCAAAACTTACAGGAGGCTGCAAAAACGTTCTGGACATTTATAGCAGTAAATGTATATATTAATAGAAATCTCAAACAATCTTAACTTTACACCATAAACCAGAAAAAGGATAAAAAAAAAAAAAAAAGAAAGAAAAAACTAAGTCCAAAGTAAGCCAAAGGAAGAAAATAATATCTGAGCAGAAATAAATGAAATAGAATCTAGAAGAAAATTTTTTTAAAAACTCAACAAAAACAGCTGGTTTTTTTTCCAAAAAAAATAAGAAAAATGGACAAAACTTTACCTACTCTAAGATTCAAAATCAGAAACAAAAGAGGAAACATTACAACTGATACTACACAAATACAAAGGATCATAATGGACTACTGTGGACAACTAAAGGCCTAGTGAAATGAATAAATTTCTAGAAACAAACAATTTACAAAGACTAAATCATGAAGAAATAGAAAATCTGAAGAGATAATAACCAGTAAGGAGATTAAATCTGTAATCAAAATCTCCCAGTACAGAAAACCCCAGAGTCAGAGGGTTTCTGGTGAATTAATGACAATCATTCACAATCTCTTTAAAAAAAAAAACAAAAGAGAAGGGACCACTCCAAACTCATTTTAGAAGGTCAGCCCTATCAAAGTGAGATAACGATATCACAGGAAAAGAAAACTATAGGCTAAAATCTTTGATGAATATACTGTCAAAGAAAAATTAATCAGTCAACCTTGAAAGAGATAAAAAAATTTTTTAGTTGAATTGAGGATTATAATCCAGGAACAGCCTCTCAGAAAGTTCTGAGAACTCTTCTGTCCATTAAAAGTCCAAGCACAGTCAGGTATGTTTTTTCAGACAGGGGGCTGCACATTAAATTCTACTGACAGTTTTCGCAAGTACAAAGTGGTGGGTCATGTGACCCCTTAGGCGATCAGAAAGGACTTATCTTTTAAGGAGTTGCCTTGGTGATGCTAAGAAAATGTTGCTCTTTATGGTTGAGCAGGTATTTCTGCTGATGGGGAGGTTTGGTTGATACATGATGCAGATACTCAATGCACAATGGAAGGGAGAAAGGAGACCAGTGGGCTGAGAAATTTTATGTTTAAATTTTTCTTATCTTGCCATAAAATATAAATTTTATTTCACAATAGATACAATAATTCTCAACAAAATATTATCAAACTGAATCCAACACCACATTAAAAAGATCATACATCAGACCAAGTAGGATTTGCCCATGGGATGCAAATGAATCAACATACACAAATCAATAAATGTGATACACACATTAATAGAATGAAAGATGAAAACTAAATGAGCATCTCAAAATATGTATAAAAAGCATTTGACAAAACACAACATCCTTTTATGATTAAAAACACTCAACAAATTAGACACATAAGGCACATAGCACAATATCATAAAGGTCACATATGACAAGCCCACAGATCACATTATACTTAACAGTGAAAGGTCAAAAATCTTTCCTCTAAGATCAGAAAGACAGCAAAGGTGCCCACTCTCACCACTCGTACTCAACATAGTACTTGAAGTCATAGCTAGAGCAATTAGACAAGATAAAGGCATAAAAGGCATCCAAGTCAGACAGAAAGAAATAATATTGTTATTTGCAGGTGATATAATCTTATATAGAAAACCTTAAAAACCCAACCCAAAAAACTGTTGAAGTTAATAAATTCAGTAAATTTGCAGGATATAAACTCAACGTTCAGAAATCAGTTGCATTGCTAAACACTAATAATGAAACATTTGAAAAAAGAAATAAAACTTTCCATTCACAACTGCATGGAAAACAATAAAATCCTTAGGAATAACGTTAATCAAAGTGAAAGTTTCGTACAATGGAAATGAAGCTGGTGGGTTTTTTTTTTTTTGGTTGCTCTAGGTCTTCGTTGCTGTGCAGCTAGAGGGTTTTCTCTAGTTGCAGTGAGTGGGGACTACTCTTCAATGCAGTGTGCAGGCTTCTCATTGCAGTGACTTCTTTCGTTGCAGAGAATGGGCTCTAGACACACAGGCTTCTGTAGCTGCGGCTTGAGGGCTTGAGTTGCTCCACCGCACATGGGATCTTCCTGGACCAGGAAGCAAACCTGTGTCCCCTGCATTGGCAGGTGCATTCTTAACCACTGGACTACCAGGGAAGTCCTGAAACTAAGATTTTGATGAAAGAACTAGAAGATACAAATAACCAATGATCATGAATCAGAGGAATGAATACTGTTCCAATGTCCACACAACCCAAAGCCATCTACAGATTGAGCGCAATCTGTGTCAAAATTCCAATAGCATTTTTCACAGATACAGAAAAAACAACCCTAAAATATATGTGGAAACACAGAAGACCCCAGATAGCCAACTCAATCATGAAGAAGAAAAACAAGGACTTCCCTGATGGTACAGTGGATAAGAATATACCTACCAGTGCAAGGGGTACAGGTTTGATCCCTGGTGCAGGAAGATTCCACACATCATGGAGCAACTGAGCCTGTGAGCCAAAACCACTGAACCCATTCACTGCAACTACTGAAGGCTGTGCACGCCTGGAGCCTGTGCTTTGCAACAAGAAAAGCCTTCAATGAGAAGCCACGCACTGCAACTGGAGAGTAATCTCCACTACCACAATTAGAGAAAGCCCACGCACAGCAACGAAGACCCATCGTTTTTCAATTTCAATTAATTGAAAAACAAATCTGGAGGCTCACATTTCCTGATTTCAAACTATATTATTGCGATACTAAGCTACAGTAATAAAAAAAAAAGTACAACACTGGCTAATAAACAGATACATAGATTAGTGTAACAGAGTCAAGAACACAGAAATAAACCCCTTTACACTCAACTAATATTTGACAAGGAAGCTAAGAATGGGGAAAGGATAGTCCCTTCAATAACTGTTGAAAAAACTGGATAAGCACATGTAGAAAAATGAAATCTGACACCCAAATCACAAAATTAACTCAAAATGGATTAAAGACACAAAGACCCGATACTGTAAAACATGTAGCAGAAAACATAGGAAAGAAGCTCCTTGACATTGGTCTTAGCAGTGATCTTTTTAAGATATAACATGAAAGCAAAAGCAACACAAGCATAAATTAGTAAGTGTATATATATCAAACTAAAAAACTTTTGCACAGTAGGATAAACCACCAAAAAATGAAAAAACAATGCACAAAATGGAAGAAAATATTTGCAAATCATATCACAGTAGAGGTTAAGATCCAAAATATATAAATAATTCATACAATTTAGCAAAAATAATCTGACTTTAAAATTGGCAAAGGAAACATTTTCCCAAAGACAATATCCAAAGGGCCATGAGGTACATAAAAACGTGCTCAATATCACTAATTATCAAAGAAATGCAAATCAAAACCACGAGACATCACTTCACACCTGTTAGAACGGCTATCATCACAGACAAAAGGAACATATTGAGCAGGGTGTGAAAAAAAGGGAGCCCTTGTGTACCATTGATGAAAATGCAAATTGGTTCAGTCACAGTGGAAAACATCATGGAGGTTCCTCAAAACATTAAAATTAGAACTACCATATGATCCAGAAATTTCACTTATGGATATATACTCAAAGAAAATGAGAACAGGGTATCAGTTATCTGCAATCCCATGTTCAGTGAAGCACTATTCATAATTGCCAAAATACACAAACAAACTAAGCATAAGTCAATAGATAAATGGTTGAGGGAGAGAAGAAGCATATATTAACATTCTATATACAGACATACATACACAGTTGACTTTTAAACAATGTGAAGGTTTAGAGGCATTGATGCATTACCTCCCCAGTCAAAAATCCATGCATTACTTTATAGTCATCCCTCCACAGCCACAATTCTGCATCTACAAATTCAACCAATTACAGATTGTGTAGTACTGTAGTATATACTTATTGAAGAAAATCCTTGTATCAGTGGCCCCATGTAGTGCAATCCCATCTTGTTCAAGGGTCAGCTATGCACAGAATATTATTCAGCCACAAAAAAGAGGAAGTTCCATTTGTGACAACAGGGACAGACCCTGAAAGCATTATGCTAAGGGAAATAAATCAGACAGAGTAGACAAATACAACATGATATCACTTCTATGTGGAACCTAAAAAAAACAAATTAATACAGGCAGAGAGTAGAATGGTATTACCAGGGGTTGGAGATGTGGGAACTGGGAGATGTTGGTCAATAGACACAAACTTCCAGTTAGAAGATAAGTTCTAGAGAGCTAATGCAGAGCATTATGATTATAGATAATAATAATAATGCATTATATAACTAAAATTTCCTATATTACAAAATCATTTCTAATATTAATACCACACTGCTGCTGCTGCTGCTGCTGCTGCTGCTGCTAAGTCGCTTCAGTCACGTCCGACTCTGTGCGACCCCATAGACGGCAGCCCACTAGACTCCCCTGTCCCTGGGATTCTCCAGGCAAGAACACTGGAGTGGGTTGCCATTTCCTTCTCCAATGCTTGAAAGTGAAAAGTGAAAGTGAAGTCGCTCAGTCGTGTCCGACTCTTAGTGACCCCATGGACTGCAGCCTACCAGGCTCCTCCGTCCATGGGATTTTCCAGGCAAGAGTACTGGAGTGGATGGGTTGCCATTGCCTTCTCCTAAGACCACACTAGAGGTCCTTATTTTGGGGTTTTTTAAAAATACGTACATGTTCAAAATTCTTTGCAATAGAAGTTTCTAAAAAGAACTGGGAAGAAAGTGAACTTAAGTTTCTTTTCTAGAATGCAATCCTACAGAA
Source organism: Giraffa tippelskirchi (assembly GCF_054371585.1). Taxonomy (NCBI): domain Eukaryota; kingdom Metazoa; phylum Chordata; class Mammalia; order Artiodactyla; family Giraffidae; genus Giraffa; species Giraffa tippelskirchi. The sequence goes on along the minus strand of NC_137280.1, from coordinate 31,392,051 downwards.
AAGCAAACGCATTCATCATTATACCACACCCCCCGAATTATACACATCCTGCAATTTTACCGAGGGACTGAAGCCAGATGAAGGAAATAAGAATGAACAGCAGTGAGTGAAGATAACTTCCAAAGTTCCTAATTTCAATGGTGAGTATGATCTTCACATGATTATAATAATACAAGACTCAATTGATCATACTGAGGGTTGATAGTAAGTTATACTATATTTTTATACAAACTTTGATGAGAATTAAAGAATTAAATAATCCAAGTGACTATTTAATAAATTCTAATGTAAAGATATCAGTGCACAGAGGTGATTTCTTCTCTGCTCCATCTAGAAACTGCAGATTCTGGAAGTCACCAAGTATAGAACACTTACCTGAGAGTAAAACCGAAACAAAGAAAAGCATAAGTGAAAGATGGAATCAGAGAGTGGTCTGAATAAAATCAAGTACTTGGAGCCAGCTGACACAAGCTAAACGTACCCCTGAACTTTTTAGTTGTGTGACCCGATAAACTGCCTTTTAAGTGGCAGTTTTCTATTACTTGTGACCATAAGTATCCTGCCTAGTATAACTTCCATTTTTCACCAATTCTAAGTCTGTGGATTAGGCGAAGGGGATGGCAGAGTATAAGGTGGTTAGATAGCATCACCAACTCAATGGACATGAAGCTGAACAAACTCTGGGAGATAGTGGAGGACAGGGAAGCCTGGAGAGCTGCAGTCCATGGGGCCCCAAGGAGTCAGACATGACTTAGCAACTGAACAACAAAGTCTGTGGACAGCTCCTCTTCCAGGACCACTCACCCTACACTTCAATTCTTTTTTGACCAAAATACACAATATGACTAAGATAATGGTGTGCTCCAAAAGCACATGGCTTCATTTCCCAACCCCCATGGGAACAGAATGTATTTATACCGTCACGGGATTTCCTCAGACTGAGATTCATTCAGGTTGTCCTAACTCAGTCACTGACAATACAGTTGTTTTAATCGTTCCAACTAAAAACTCTGGAGGTATCCTTGCCTTCCCTGTTTCTTTCACCTTATATCAGCCCTTCAGCAAATTGTTAGCTCTTCTTCAAAATATATCCAAAACCTTACCACCTCTAACTTACTGCAATCTATATCTTCTCAGTATCTTCCAATATCTTCTCAAATGCTCTCCCATCTTCCATTTTGTATTGCTAGGGTTGTTTTTCACAGAATTTCCAGAGAGAACCTTTTAATGTACAGATACATCATTTTATTGCACTCGCGCTCAGCTGCTTCAGTTATGTCTGACTCTTTGTGACACTATGGACTGCAGCCAGCCACGCCCCTCTGTCCATGGGATTTCCTAGGCAAGAATACTGGAGTGGGTTGCCATGCCCTCCTCCAGGGGTCTTCTCTACCCAGGATTGAACCTGTGTCTCCTGCATCTCCTGCACCTCAGGCAGATTCTTTACCAATGAGCCACCGGGGAAGCCCAAATCATTTTATTATTCTATCCTAAAATTCCTAAGGGCTTCCTATCCCCCTTAGTTCATCCATGTGGCTTCATTTTTAATAAGATTAATACATTTTAAAGTAAATTCCATTAGTAAATTTGTGATTAAATGAATAAACTTCACTTCTGCTAATTAGATATTTTATAGGCAGACTGAATGGCTGATTCTGCTGAACTGAAATTCAATGTGACCTCTAAATAGATGGTAGATATAACACGACAAGATGCATAAACTTTCAACTGATGGTTATTATGGATGCTAAGGAAAAGGGAAAAAATTGCAATATGAACAAGAATGCTCAATAGTAATTGGATTTGGACTTAGTACAGGGTCATAAAGTAATACCACAAAGACATCAGATTAGTTCTTTAATGACTTCAAAGAGCCTTGGACATTTTGGAGAATTTTGCTGCTGGAAATAGGGGAACTAATAATTGAAAAAGTTTCCAAAGGAGCCACAGAAGATGGTTATCAGTAAAGCACTGGTATGTCTGCCTTTTTTTCTTTGTTGACAACATTGTGTGTCCACTACACACAATACGACAAGTGCTTAGGCAGTAGGGACTCAGTAGTGAACAGAATAGAGAAAATCTCTTGACTTTAGCATTCACAGACTGTAAATTAAAAAAAAAAGTATTATAGTGAGATTGCATACTTTAATGGAAATACAGCCAATGGATGCTCATAGAAGTCTTTACAAGGGTTGGTCTTGAAGGATTTTAGAAGAGACCCTTAGGAAAATTCACTATAATGGATCTGGGACACCTTCTTATCATCATCACCACCACCACCCCCTCAATACAACAACATCAAAATTTTTCCTTCTACTGGCAAGTAGATGTGATTGAGAGACCACAACTTGTGTCATCTCTTGTAATTCCCTACCATCACTACAAGTACCTTTCAGACAATGTAAGTTAGTGGTTAAGACCACAGGTCCTAGGTTCAGATCCTGGTTTCATCACTTTCTAGCTCAAAGAACCTGGGAAAGACATTGAAGTGAAGTATCTAACTCTAAAGGTTGACACGCTCTTTTTAAAGGATAAGCTGTATATCTGGAGGGAGAAGAACTTGTAATTCCCACCAATCCTCTGCTTGAGGCCCTTTGGTTAAAAAAAATCTTGCTTGCTTATTCACTTGAAATACATATTTCCATGAATCAGAGTGCCTGACATCTTACATACAGATAGGCTGATGAAAGTTGAGACTGGCAATCTCCATGGACCTATCGTTTATGTACCAGGAAAGGCACTAAAAGTAGTTCAAACCCCCCAAAATCACCATCACCAGGAGTGCCTTAGAGAAATTGTGATTTAGTGATTGTTCCACAGACTCTATGTTCAAATCCTGGTTCACCACTTGCCAGCTGAGTGACCTAAAGCCACTCACTAAGCCACTGCTAAGTTTTCTCATGTGTAAAAATGAGGACCTTCTCCATTGACTGGTAAGGATTAAACAAGATAACAGACATAAAGTACTTAAGCCACTGCAAAGCCACATTGCAAATCATCAAAAAATTAACTGTTAACAATTATTTGATGGAACAGCAGCCTGGTCTTCTGAACTGAGGTTTCACTGTACAGTGAAACAGCCCCTGCCCTGTACCTACTTCCATCATAAAGAACTTTATTAGCTGGGACAGGACAGATAAATGATATTGTAATGTCTCACCTTCTGGCAAAGAGGTGATTGCTTGGCTTGGTATGGAATAAAGGGAAGGCAAATCCCTTAACTTACAATTGCAATCAAAAGAATAAAAGTATGACCTACTGCAAAGAGATGTGACATCTCTATTTTTGGCAGATCCCCAAACAGGATACTCTTTTAGGATGCCTGTCCACCTTTCTCTAACACCGTCCTATTTCATGCACATCTACACAGGATGGAATGCAAGCACCAGTGCATTTTAAGCTTCATAGAGACTGGAGAGTATGGTCTCTACAGGATGCATAAAACCTATAAGAGCAAGTAGCACATGATACTCTCAATCAACATTTGTTTAATGAGTGCATGTGAATATTTCCCTTCTACTCAGCTGACTGGATCAAGAGTGAATTATTTCAGACCCTGGGGCCAATCAGATTCCCTCTTGCAAAAACTCAATTCAGGTTCTGGAGAATATGGATATTTTTTAATTGGAGTATAATTGCTTTACCATGTTGTGCTAATTTCTACTGTACAACAACAGTGAATCAGCTATATGTATACATACATCCCCTCCCTCTTGAGCCTCCCTCCTACCCCCACCCACCCCACCCCTCTAGGTCATCACAGAGAACTGAGCTGAGTTCCCTGTGCTATATAGCAGCTTCCCACTAGTTGTATATTTTACATATGGTAGTTAAATATATGTCAGTGCTGAATATAGATTTATGAGAAGTCTGTCCTGGCTTTATAATGTGATATAAACTCTGAGGTTAAGGACATCAGTGAATGAAGGAGAAGAAAGGCAAGCAGGAAAGAGGCAAGTAGTCATCTGGGAAGCGAAAAAAGCAAAGCAAATGTACAGATAAAATCCAGAGACAAGAGCCCTTGAAACCCTGGAGAGAAAGACACAGAGCTGGAGGGAGTAGCTACGTTGGATTTATATTCCTGATTCCAATTCTTAGTTTCTGGTCTTCATGAAGCTGAGCTTCACACTCTTCCCTAGGTATGGGGACATATTACTGTCTCCTCCATTGAATCCACCCTTGTTTTCATCATTTTGGACTAGTTTCAGTTTGTACAGGGGGCTTCCTGGTGGCTCAGATAGTAAAGAATCTGTCTGCAATGCGGGAGATCCAGGTTCGATCCCTCAGTTTGGAAGCTCTGGAGAAGGGAATGGCTATTCACTCCAATATTCTTGCCTAGAGAATTCCATGGACACAGGAGCCTGGTGGGCTACAGCCCATGGGGTCACAAAGAATCTGTACAATCAAGTCCCTAAAACAACAGTAATTTGCCGAGGTGTGCAAAGAATGATGCAAATGACATTGTCTCAAAGCCAGGAACATTTAGTAACTTTCAAATGAAATATTATAATGGCTCGGGTGCCTACATCTAATTTACATAATGAGGTAAATGTTTCCTTAGATTCATCACCTCTGCCTTTCTAAAGACTTCAAAAAGATTTTTATAGATTTTCAGAGTTTATTTCTCCCCATTTTCTAAACTATCTGTGTAATAAAGGTGAATTTACAAAAAAAAAAATGTTTCTGACAGAAGTGAAATGTAATATTTAGAACTTCCAATTAATTTAAATAATTTTAAATTTTTTATTCAGGGGGCTGAGTAACTATTTTCAGAATAGATATGATTTTTCTTATGAGCACAGTTACTCTTTGGGTTGTTACTTCCTGCTTTGCCTACAGTGGCTCTCCAGGTTCTCTGAGTAAAATCCAGAATGCTTCCAATATTCTGTGCGGTCTGTCTTCCCTTGTCATACCAACACTCTCTCACGACCTTTCCTTCTGCCTACAGTCAGTCTCTCTCCCTCCTTCTCCCCTCCCTCCCCCATTTTCCCCACTTGAACTTACCACACAGCCTCACACCTCAGAGTCTTTGTACCAGCTGCCCCCTCTGTCTAGATCACCCCTGCCTTAGATATCCAGAAGTCTTGCTTCCTTCACCTCCTTCAAATTTCTGCTTTAATGTCATCTCAGAGCAGTCCAACCACCCCATTTAAAATTACAACCTCTCCAACATTCTCAATCCACCTAGTTTTTTGTAGCACTTATCAACTTCTTGGAGAAGGGAAAGGCCACCCACTCCAGTATTCTGGATTCCAGTATTCTGAAATTCATGGAGAAAAGAGTCAGACATGACTGAGTGACTTTCACTTTCTATCAACTTCTACTATATTATATAACTCATTTGTTAAATATGTTTACTGTTCATCTTCTGTCTCCACCCTCCCCAAAAGAATTTAAATCCCATAAGCTTAGAAATCTTTGCTTTTTTTCTGTAATGTTTCCCAAGCACCAGTATAGGAGGTGGTCAATGAATAGCTGTCTGTTGGATGAATGAATATCAAAAGGAGACACCAGGACTTTACTGGTGGTCCAGTAGTTGAGAATCCTCTTGCCAATGCAGAGGACATGAGTTTGATCCCTAGTCAAGGAAGATTCCACATGCCTCAGGGCAACTAAGCCCATGTGCCACAACTACTAAAGCCTGAGAGCTGTAGAGCCTGTGCTCCACAAGAGAAGCCACCACAATAAGAAGCCAGCTCACCACAACTAGAGAGCAGCCCCCGCTCACTGCAACTAGAGAAAACCCATGCAGAGCAACAAAGACCCAGAACATCCAAAAGTAAAAGTTAAAAAAATTTTGTAAATAAGTAAAATAAAACTCTATTTTTTAAAAATAAGGAGACATCCGCTTCAGGCTTGGGACAGTCCTGAAATAATGTACTCAGTGTATGCTGGAGCCTGCTCACACCAGTCTGCACCTCTTTCCAGCTCCTTCTTTGGTTACATCATGTTGGTAGTTGGGAATCAGTGATGGTGGGAGTATTTACACCATAGAAACTGGCAAGGGTTACAAATCAGGGCTTTCTTTTTTTCATCCTCAGGAGAGCTGGAGGGTAAATAATTACCAGCACACCACCTTGGCCTAACATTGTGTAAAATATTATGAGAATTGCTAAGTTTTAGCTGTGAGAATTGATAAATCAGAACTTATCTCATCCGGCCTGCTTTGCTCCTCACACACTAAATACCACTGAACACAAACATCATACTCTTGTCAGGGTTGGTGTGATGGTATCTATCTGTTACCACTACCAAGAAGAGCAGTGGATTAAACATGGTCACACTCTAACAATGTATGTGATCTACTGCTGAATCTATATTGAGGACACAAATAAAAGTGTGTAGGTTCTCTATTTGAATAATTCCTCAGTTTAACTCTATTGCAGAATTTAATAGCACAACCATTAGATTTTAGTTTAGTTGAAATGTTTGACAAGCCCCAAGCACTGTGATAAGAAATGATGACATTAAGGCTAATAAAACATGTCTCTTGTCCTCAAGGTGCCCACAGTCTATGGAGAGAAAAATACAGATAATGCTAAGATACTTCAAGATATAGACACACACAAATAATCAAAATGATTCATTCTTGCTGTTATCTATAATTTTTTCCTTTTTCAAAAAAAAAAAACAATCAATATAGTAAAACACAAGCCTAGGGATGACAATTTTGATATAAAGCAGATGGTCACTGGATCCTGCCTTTGGTTCATCTCCTGAAAAGGGTCAGGCTAATATTTATATCTTCTGGTGTTGATGGAGGAATGGAGGGGAAGAAAAAGTAGGGAAGGACCAGGAAGTAGAACCACCCCAACGCACATGGCAAGGAGGCAGAAGATGGATCATCATGACTCTGGCACCATGTTTTAGAATCAGATCAAAGGAAGCAAGCATCAACTAACCAGGAGACTTCCAGAAACTGAGCTGAATGCAGAGACCCAGAATGAGAGTGACCTTGTGCTCCAGCTTGCTGGGGACTATCCTGGTTTACACCTGTCACCCTAGTATTGGTCTGGTTCAGCATTTGTATGAGATAAAAGTCAGTCAGCTTAGATAATAAATAATCGTCCTGAGAAACATTAAGACAGATGTTCATTGAGCTTGTGAGGGATGCAGTTATAGAAATCCGCAATAAAAATTCCTATATGAAGCTTTGCCTACAGCAGATAACTGACCAAAAATAGAAATAGCTTTTAGTTACAATTGAGATTTTCAGTTTTATGTTTTTGATGGTTGAAAATATGTGGGTTAAAAAATGTTAAAACAACAACAACTTTTCCTTCAAGCTAGAAAGACTAGCATCAAAGCATTTATTGCCTACTGTTCTTGTAGTTAAAGGTTAGGAAGGAAAGAGCAAAAGGGAAAATTTATTTCCTATATATGTTGATCAAACAACCTTTGGGAACTGAGCAGTCTTTAGGGCCCTAGAATGGGCCCTGAATCTTGGGTTCTTGATTTGACTGGTGCCCCTGCTACAGCCCAAAGCACATAGTGTTCGCTCATGGTTCAGCATGAGTTGCTTCTGTCTAGTTTCAGCTGATAATTTTTAGTTACTTACCTCTTTATTTTATGTCATGATTTCAAAGCCAAAAATATATTCTTTTTTGTGAGTGAAGAATAAACTTATTAATAAATTAGTTTAAAAGAAAAAAAAAAGAGCAGACATAGACCATCGAGTGGTGCCAGATGAAACAGCACCCCTGGAACACCCAAGCCACTTAGCCTAGTTGTCTCTTTAACTTTGCAGCAACATGATACTCTATTTTATACCAATCCAAAACCCCATCTACTGTGGAAAGCTGGAACATATAATGGACACCATCTGCTGTCTTTTATCCTTCTCCTGATACTAACACCTCTCTTCTCTATGCGAAATACATCCACACATACCCACAGTGACCCAGCCCCAGAAGCAGTATTCAACAGCATCCCCAGCTCTAGGTCTTTTCTCCATAAGCCTAAAAGTGCTGGACTGTTTTTCTGGCCTTGTCTGGAGACCCTACCTCAGAATGAAGTCAATAAAAAGATATTAGACAGGATGCCAGGGCATGATATAGTAAGCCGGTGGTGATGGATGTACTACAGAAGTAAGGCTGGAGCAGATGATGATATAGCTTTTAATTTTTATTTTTTTCCAAAAATGAACCTTATTCAAGGTTCTACATTTTTCTCACAACTTTATTCTGAGAAAGGTACTACATAGCTCTCAGAATTGTCCCTCTCATTTCCATGGCTGCTGCCTCTCATTTCGGGCCCCCATCATCTCTCAGCTGGACTTTTGCAATAGTCTCCTAAATGGTCTATCCATCACCACTGTCCAGCCTACTATCTCTTACCCTACACTCCTCAGAGTTACCAATATGATTTATTCAAAATTCAGATACAGCTCTTCCTTGACTTATGATGGAGTTACATCCCGATAAACGCATAGTAAATTGAAAATATCTTTAAGTACAAAATGCACTTAATAGAGAGCCATACTCAATATTTTGTGATAACTTATGAGGGAAAAAATCTGAAAAGGAATATATATATGTATGTAACTGAGTCGGGCTTACCAGGTGTTGCTAGTGGTAAAGAACCTGCCTGACAACGCAGGAGACATAAAAGATACGGGTTCGATCCATGGATCGGGAAGATCCCTTAGAGAAAATGGCAACCCACTCCAGCATTCTTGCCTGGAGAATCCCATTGACAGTGAGGCCTGGCAGACAATCCATGGGGTCGCAAAGAGTTGGACACAGCTGAGCAACTAACACAACAACAACATCTAAACCTTCCAAACATCATAGTTTAGCCTAGTTGATCTTAAATGTGCTCAGAACACTTACATTAGCCTACAGTTGGAGAAAATCATTTAACAAAGCCTATTTTATAATAAAATGTTTAATATCTCCTGTAACTTACTGAGTATTTTACTGAAAGTGAAAAACAGAATGGTCATATGAGTCCAGAATGACTATATGGATACAGAGTGGTTGTAAGTGTATAGGTTGTTTACCCCTGTGATCACATAGATGACTGGGAGCCTCTGCTCAACACCACTGCCCAGCATCATAAGGAAATGTGTGTGCTTAGTCGCTCAGTTGTGTCCAACTCTTTGCAATCCCATGGACTGTAGCCCACCAGGCTCTTCTATCCATTGGAATTCTCCAGGCAAGAATATAGGAGTGGGTTGCCATACCCTCCTCTAGGGGATCTTCCCAACCCATGGATTGAACCCAAGTCTCCTGCATGGCAGGCAAATTCTTTACCGACTGAGCCACCAGGGAAGCCTATCATAATGCATACTGCTTGCCTTGGAAAAGATCAAAATTCAAAGTATGATCTCCATGGAATATGAATTGCTTCCCAGGTGGCTCAGTGGTAAAGAATCTGCCTGCCAATACAGGAGGTGGGGGTTTGATCCCTGGGTTGGGAAGATCCCCTGGAGAAGGAAATAGCAACCCACTCCGGTATTCTTGCCTGGAGAATCCCATGGACAGAGGAGCATGGCGGCCTCCATGGGGTCTCAAAAGAGTCAGACACGACTGAGTGACTAAACAACAACAAAGTGTATTAGGTTGAACCATCATAAGCTGGGGGTCATCTGTATATACCACTCTCCACCCTGGCTCTCATCCCTGTAGAAGCATGGAGGTGAAACTCTACAGGGACTCACAGAGCTGCCTCCTGCCTGTCTCCTCAAATGTACCAGCCTCTTGTGTAATCACACCCCATTTGTTCTCCAAACCCCAAGCCCACACAACTGCTCACTCTGGAGCCTTCATATTTCCATGCTCTGCTCAACTGCTCCAGCTACACAGAACACTCACTCCTCTCTCTTCTCAGTTGTAGAATCATCCCTTCATGTGACCTCCAAGGCCCCTGAGGTGGAATTTAACATGTCTGTCCACTTGTCACATCTTATTGCCTTACTTGTCAGTGTGTGTCTTTCTCTAGGGTTAGACCTAAGCCTTTTGAGGGTAAGTCTCTCCCTGAGACTAACTTTCTTGCTATACCCCCTTCACCCCCTCAGCCCACCCTCACATCTCTTATCTCCACTCAGGGGGATCTACTTCTTCACACCATGGGGGCCTCGGCTCTCCTTCAGGGAAATCCTTGGTTCTCATGTTTAGTTAAGGCTAGGTGATAATGAAAGCAAAGCACTATTATCTTGAATCTGTAAGAGAGCTATTATTAATCTTTTCTTTTACCAGAACAGAACAATTACTCTTACAGAATTTTCTCATAACATTTCCACAGCTCCAGGATATGCCATTTTACATTATGAAAACAATTCCTTTTGGCCCTTCAATACCCAATGGACTATAACCTGAGTCACTATTAGGCAATGCTGAGAGAGAAGCACTTTTCCCAAATGGGTTTATCTGTTTCACGGTGAGCAATTACAGATATGAGGCTAAAATAAAACATGTAAAAGTAATTAATTATTTGAAGCTAGAGTTAATTCTAGATTATAAATGAATCTTTTATTATAAAAATAATTGACTTTGCTTCTTTTTTTTTCTTTTTGGTTGTGCCTGGCCTGTGGGATCTTAGTTTCTCAATCAGGGATTCAACCTGGCAGTGACAGTGTAGAGTTCCAACCACTCGACTGCCAGTGAATTCCCACTATTTTCTTAGTAAAAAACAGCTTCAAACACCACTTTAAAATCAATCAGTTTTTCCTTCTGAGTTCCTCAAATTTGCATTGTTTATTTTTTGATAGAAGAAACAGAACTTTTCACAGACATAGAAAACGAACTTATGCTTACCAAAGAGGGTAGTGTGGTGGGGGATAAAATGGAAATTTGAGATTAACTAATACATACCACTATATATAAAATAAACAACAAGGACCTACTGTATAGCACAGAGAACTATTTTAATACTTTATGATAATCTATAAGGAAAAGATTCAGAAAAACGGTCTGTGTAACTGAGTCTCTGTGTTATATACCTGAAACTAACATGATACCATAAATCAACTACGCTTCAATCAAAAAAAAAAGATGTAAAAAAGAATTTTTTGGTCACGTTTGCTGATATAATTTATATACTGTAAAATTTATCATATTTAGGCGTACAGTTCTATGAAAGATGACAACAAATACAATTCTGATGAATCAAGAATATCTCCCTTATTCCAAAATGTTCCCTTATGCTCTTTACCATCATTCTTCTCTCACTCTCAGCCCCTATCAACCACTAATCAGTTTCTGTCCCTATAATTCTGTCTTTTGTAGAATGTCACATAAATGAAATCACATAGTTTGTAGCTTTTAATTTTTTTTTTTTAACTCGGCATAATTATTCTGAGATGTATTCATCTTACTGCATGTTCAGTAATTCATTTCTTTTTGTTGCTGAGTAGTATTCCATTGTGTGGCTGTAACTGAATTTCTTCATCCATTCTCCTATAGACAGACACTTTGTTTTCAGTACATTTTAGTGACTGTGAATTAAGATGCTGTAAGTATTTGCACAAAATACAGGTTTTCGTGTGGACATATGCCTCAATTTCTCCTTAATAAATACTCAAGAGTGGAATTGCTGGGTCTCACAGTAAGTGACTGTTTACAAGCAACAGTCAACTGTTTTCCAACATTGTTGGACCATTCTGCATTTCCACCAGCAGTCTACCAGAGTTCCCATTGTTCTACATCCTCGCCACCATTTGTTGTTTTTTCAATTTCATCATTTTAATAGGCGCATAGTGATACCACGTTGTGGTTTTGAATTTTATTAGTTTCACTCCCTTGATTTGAATACTGTTAAAGTTAATGAGTCAAGTCTAGCGATTGAGAGAGAATATTGCTTTTCATACAAAAAATTGTTTCTCAGTCAGTTGTGACTGTGGGACCAGAAAGAACTTACAGTGCCAAACATGTGCACCACTGAATTTTAAACAACATTTTTTATTCTTATTATTAAGAATAGCTATTCTCTTTTTCCATAAAGAATAACCACTGTTTCACAGCATGTAAAAAATTTACAATAAAAGTAACAAATATTTACTGCACCCATACTCTGAATAAGGCTATATGCACAAATCATTAATTGTCTTGTTCCCAATATCCATTCTTCTCTTCCTCCTTAGTAATAGGTGCTCTGATTTACCTGGGTATATGGCTAAGTAGAATAAAGGTTATGTTTTCAGTCTCCCTTGCAACCAACAGTGGCCACATGATGTAGAAGTGTCATGTGACAACTACTTGGAACCTCCCTTAAATGACAGTTGGCCTGTGTCCTTTGTCACCTTTGTCTTGTCCCTTCCTCCTACCAGATACAGAACTAAAAAAGCCACCTTAATCCATGAGTTAACCTTGACAATGGGGCCATGCACCAAGGACCAACAAGACAGAAGCAGGGAATTCCCTGGCAGTCCAGTGGTTAGGACTCCACACTTATACTTCCCGGGGCCCAGGTTCAATCCCTGGTGGGGAAACTAGTATTCTCACAGGCCGCACAGCCCCAAAAAGCAGCAGCCTGAGTTCCTGAGAATTTCTCCAACTTTTGGACTTTTAGATGAAAGAAATTCTATCTTGTTGTGGCAGAATGAAAACTACCCCTAATTCTTTGCTCCTCCCTATACCCACATCCTTTTCATGGCCTTGTCATGGGCAACGTGTATTTACCCTTTGACTGCAGGCTCAACCATGTGACTTCTTCGTGAGTAGAAACAACAGGGGCTGGTTCTGAGACCAGGCCTTATGGGGCCTGCTTGCTGCTTTGTGTCTCTTATTTTACCAGAAGAACAACCCTGGTTAGCCTGGCCCCCACCCCAACCCAAGGAGGAAGGAGGCCATCCCAATCAAAGCACAGACCTCAGCGAGCGGCAGAGTTGCCTCAGCTGCCAAACCTGTGAACGATCTCATCAATTTCAACCTAGGTCAGTCAAAACACAGCCAACAGCTGTAGAGGATTACTGATTTAAGCCAGTGAGTTAGGCATGGCTTGTTATTTAGGAATACCTACCTGATTGATACACCTGGGCTTCCTATGTGGCTCAGTGGTAAACAATCTGCCTGCCAAGGAGACTTGGTTCGATTCCTGGGTCAAGAAGATTCTCTGGAGAAGGAAACGGCACCCCACTCCAGTATCCTTGCCTGGGAAACCCCCTGTACAGAGGAGTCTGGTGGGCTCCAGTCCACAGGGTCACAAAAGAGTCAGACACGACTTGGCAACTAAACAATAACAGCTGATACACTCATTCAAGATACTGTCATTTTTACCTCTCTATTATTCAGAGCCAAACCAAATTCTAATTAATTTAGATAAAAAGGAGTACAAGATAAAGTCCCAAGTCTTTCAGGAGTGTGCAACCAAAAAGGAAAATAGGGAATCTCTATCAAAATACCAATGGCAGTTTTCACAGAACTAGAATAAATAATTTGTATGGAAACACAAAAGACTCCAAATTGCCAAAACAATCTTGAGAAAGAACAGAACTGGACATATCACACTTCCTGACTTCAGACTATGCTACAAAGCTATGGTTTTGTGGCACAAAAACAGACCTGATCAATGGAACAGACTAGAGAATCCAGAAACAAGTCCATGCACTTACAGTCAACTAATCTACAACAAGGCAGGCAAGAACATACCCTGGCGAAAATACCATCTCTTCAATAAGTGGTGCTGGGAGAGCTGGACAGCTAACTGTAAAAAATGTGAAATTAGAACATTCCCTGACACCTTATACAAAAATAGACTCAAAATGTATTAAAAACCTAAATGCAAGACCTGAAACCATAAAAAAATAAAAAACCTCCCAGAATGAAACATAGGCAGAACACTTTTTGAAATAAACTGTAGCAGTATTTCTTAATTTATCTTCTAAGGCAAAGGAAACAAAAGCAAAAATAAACAAATGAGACCTAGTTACACTTGAAAGCTTTTGCACAGCAAAGAAATCCATCAACAAAATGAAAAGACAGCCTACTCAATGGGAGAAAATATTTACAAATGATAATATAACTTACAAATGATATAATCTGTGTTACACTGATGATCAGTGATGTTGAGTAACTTTTCATGTGTCTGTTGGGCATTTATATGTCTTCTTTGGAAAAAACGCCTATTCAGATCTCCTGCCCATTTTAAAATCAAGTATGTTTGTTTTTTTATCGAATTGTGTGAGCTGTTTATACATTTTGGATATTAACAAGGGTTACTATGGTCCCAGCCAATCAGATATCTCCTATTTTTCTCTTCCTCATTTCTTACTTTTTAACCTATAGAAGTTTTTGCTTTCCAACCCATTTTGCATTTCTCCAAAGGAGACTTTGGGAGGTGTTAAAAGTCCACTTTGGGAGGTGTTAAAATTTGTTTGTATCACCTAAAACATTTTCTTTAATCATTTAACGCCAGAAACATAAAGAACAAAGATTATAGTTCCTAATTAAATTGAATGTTCCCAATGTGCTACTTTAATAAGAATAATTCATATAACTCACTAAATACTTATCATGGGCCAGGCACTGACCAAAAAACACTTCTGCCAGCATCATTTTTGTTTCATTCTCAAAAACAAACGCCATAATTCCACACCCCCTGCATATTTTTAGGGAAGAGCTATGTTTTTAATTAACGTTCATTCCCCTTAGTTTGGAAACACCACTAGTTTCCTTGGAAGACCCACTTCTCCCTTATACTTACTCCTTGGGTGTCTCTGGCTCTAGCCTCGGACTTTGGTTCCTTGGTCAGACATTTGAAATTTCGGTAGCGGTCCCGGATTCCTGGTGGTGCCTTCTGTCCTGGTTTGGCGTTCTCTTCTCATCTAACGCGTGGCTCCTACTTTAGCCAGCATCAAGATCCCTTGGTAGACTTGTTAAAACCCGTTCCTAGACCCCGCCCCCAAAGATTCTGATTGGTAGTTCTGGCTCTCAATTTGCATTTCTAACAAGCTCCCAGCTGATGCTGATACTGCCGTGGCCTTAGGAACTGAGAGCTTGTTGACCACATACTAAGGACCAGAAACTATCTTATTTACAATCCACATTTACCCAAATGGCAACCCACTCCCGTATTCTTGCCTGGAGAATTCCATGGTCACAGAATCTTGGTGGGCCACAGTCCATGGGGTCGCAGAGAGTGGACACGACTGAGTGACTAACACATACACTCATTAAAAAAAAAAAAAGCAAACCACTAAGGCTGAAAGTTGCCCCAATTGATTGGACCTGGAACTGGCTGACTCCCAAACCCAAGTTCTTTTCCATGCCAGGTTCTCAATCTGATGGCGCATTAGAAACACGTAAGGAACATTTAATTTACACAAATCTCGTCAGACTAAAGGAATCTAAGTCTCTAGGGTGGTGTTTGAGAATTTATTCATTGTTTTTACTATTCCCCATGATTCTGATGCATGGTAAGACTAAGAGCTACTGTCTCACAGCATTGTTTCTCATATATACCTATTTCTTTTTTAAATTAATATTTATTGGAGTATAGTTGCTTTATAATGTTGTGTTAGCTTCCATTGTACAGCAAGTGAATCAGCCATATATTTACATATATTCCCTCCCTTTTGGACTTTTCTAATCAGGTCACAACAATGCAGAGGTCCCTGTGCTATACTAGGTTCTCACTAGTTATCTATTTAATGTAGTATAACTATATAAATTTTATATAGTATAGTACTATACGTCAATCCCAATCTCCCAATTCCTCCCACCTGTGTGGCAGTCCTAACATGGGTTGGAAAAGAATTTCCAGAGACAGAGTACTGCAGAAAGGAGTGAGTTTATTAAGAACAAAGAGCAGAAATAATGTGGGCACTGCTAGTGCAGTGGGTCAACACCTCCTGACAGGCCAGGGAGAGTTGATGTTTTTCCTGGATTAGTAACCAATTTTTATAGCCTCAAGTCATAGAAAATTCCTACTGGCAGGTTGGCATTACGTGATTGGTTATGGTAATAGGGTGAGTACCAGGGTGGGAATTTTTGCCTAATTTGGGGTCAGGAAGCTGGCTGGTGAGGATCAGGGGGGGCTCTGAGCAATGGTTACAAAGGGGTTCACTCAGTTCCAGAGCTGGGGTCCTCTGGAGCCCTCTGGTTGGCTCTTGGCTCCATGTCTGTGGCCTTGATGCAGGACTCCATATCACCACCCTCCTTTTCCCCTTGCTATCCATATATTTGTTCTCTATGTCTAGAAAAATACTAAAGGTGATCTTACTTGCAAAGTAGAAATAAGAGACACAATCATATATACCTATTTCTGCATTCCCTTTTCCTTTTTCGGTTTTAGCAGAGTCACTTTCTTCTCCTTTTGTTACTTCTCCAAAGTCACCCCCAAAATTTTAGATGGTCTGGAGTGTGTTTAGCCCGAGCACGGTGGGGACCAGGTACATGATGATAGGACATTACATCCAGAGAGACTAAAATGCTTTCTCACTGCAGAGAGAAAAATGAGGGATGGTATGAAATTGTCTGTTCAGAATGTCAGAGCAGAGTGCATATCAGTGCAAAGGATAATGACACAGTTGGAAGGACACAGAATCAGACAGCACTGTTGAATGTGGTTAGATGAATGTTTCCTTACAATAGGCTTTTCTTTTGGTTGACAGAGATGGAAAGGAAAGTCAGTGTATCTCTGTCCTCTGGGAAGTACTGATGACTTCTGAGAAACAGAGCTCCAGAATTGATGAAGGGGCCCCATAGGTAGCCATGCACTATAACCACACTTGTTCTAACAAAAAATGTGTCTTATGTGCAACCAAGTGCACATTCTCAATGCCCCCAATATGTAAACACTGTCATTTTACCACAATCAGAATAATTCATAACACAGTGAAAAGTAGTCAATGATTTTAGAAGCATATGAAATAAACAACTTTTCAGTTAGGATACATGATATTTTGCCAATCAAATGTATTTCTAAATATTTCTTCCCTTTCACCAAAATATAAGATACTTTTTTCTAACTCTGGTTATTTCCAAATAGCAAAGTGCTCAAGGAATAAAGTTTTGAGCTATGTATGTGCTATGTTCTGTGCTGTGTTGTGCTGAGTCACTCAGTCATATCCGACTCTTGGCAACACTATGGACTATAGCCCACCAGGCTCCTCTGTCCATGGGGATTCTCCAGGCAAGAATGCTGGAGTGGGTTGCCATGCCCTCCTCATGTATGTGCTATATTGGCAAGCAAATTTAAATAATCCCTATTTTGTCACACAAAAAAGAAACAGTGTGATACTGACAGTCGTGAGTTAGGAAGGCTGCTGCTGCTGCTGCTAAGTCGCTTCAGTCGTGTCCCACTCTGCGACTCTGTAGGTGGCAGCCCACCAGGCTCCGCCGTCCCTGGGATTCTCCAGGCAAGAATACTGGAGTGGGCTGCCATTTCCTTCTCCAGTGCATGAAAGGGAAAAGTGAAAGTGAAGTTGCTGAGTCGTGTCCGACTCTTAGCGACCCCATGGACCTACCAGGCTACCAGGCTCCTCCATCCATGGGATTTTCCAGGCAAGAGTACTGGAGTGGGGTGCCATTGCCTTCTCCGTTTGGAAGGCTAGAGACCCTGGAATACGGGTGATAATAATAGAGTTCGTTCCATCCAGTTTGATTCATTCATTCATTCACTCACTCATTCAACCTTTAGCAATGACCTAGGTGCCAGAAATGACATCAAGCACTACTGGAAAACAAGGGTAAAATAAAACCATTGTCTTTGAACTTTAACCAAAGAAAAGCCTAGCGGTAACTCCAAGTGTGTAAAGGTATTGTTTGAGGAAACGATGAGACATACAAACCCTAGTACTTCCCTGGTGGGACAGTGGATAAGAATCCACCTGTCAACGCAGGAGATATGGGTACAACCCCTGGTCCGGGAAGATTCCACATGCCAAGGGCCAGTAAAGCTCGTGTGCCGCAAATACTGAGCCCGCACTCTAGAGCCCTCACGCTGCAACTCCTGAGCCCACCTGCTGCAACTACTGAAGCCTGTGTGCCTAAAGCCTGTGCTCTACAGCAAGAGAAACCACTGCTATGAGAAGCCTGTGCACTGCAATGAAGGGTAGCCCCACTCACCACAACTAGAGAAAGCCTGTGTGTAGAAACAAAGACCCAGTGCAGCCAAAAATTAACTTATTTTTTAAAACATCCTGAATTATTCTAATCAGGGATGCTACCTATCTGCCCAGATGTCTGGGCTCACCATCATTCTAAGAGGCACAAACATGGAGACATATGCTAACAACAAATATGGCTCTTCTAAACATCCATGCCATTCCCAGATAATTTCCTTTCATGCCCTGCTCTTTCTGAATATAGAAAACTCTCTAAGTGCCAGTATGGACATTGTTACATCATACAGCTAAACAGCATCATGCTCATATTGCTCACCATGTAAAATATTGAAATTTGTTAATTCAGTTTAGGAGATTAAATATTTCATTACCTAGGGATTATCATTTTCACATCAAACTAAACAAAATATCACTGTACAATAGTTGTAGAAAATGATGATCATTTGGAAGATGTACCTTTTCAGGATTTACTACCTGTGGAAAGGTTTAGATAATTTGTAACATTTTGACAATTGAAAGGAACAGATGGTATCCTTCTGACTGCATCAGGGAGTGGATAATGAGCATGAGCAAACTGGCAGAGAGCCACTTGGGGTTCATTTCTAGGAGAAAAAGAAATGAAACATTACTACCCAAAGAGCTTGTCAGTAATTTTTTTTCCTTTCAAGAAACTGGAAACAATTTATACATTTTATTTTCTTCTTCAGCTGCTCCTTAAAAATATCCAGAGCACAGAAATATATTTTGTTCAATCCACTTGGTTGTATGACTAATTCATAAATAGTAAGTATGTACTGTATACCTGTTGTCTAGTTGCTAAGTTGTCTTCAACTCTTTTACAACCCCATAGACTGTCGCCCACCAGGCTCCTCTGTCCATGGGATTTCCCAAGCAAGAATACTGGAGTGGGTTGCCATTTCCTACTCCAGGGTATCTCCCTGAACTGGGGATTGAACTTGAGTCTCCTGCATTGGCAGGTGGATTCTTTACCCCAGAGTCATTGTATGGTAAAAAATGTACCATTGTATGTACCACTGGGAAGTCCATTGTATACCTCCTACGTAATACTTTTTAACAGTTTCATTGACATATAATTCACATAACACAATTCACCGATTTAAAGTGTACAAATTCAAGGATTTAATATGCCCACATTGTTGTACATCTAATCACCATAATCAACTGTAGAATATTTCATTACTCTGAAAAGAAATCCTGTACCCCTTACCTCCATCCTCTTATCTCTTCTAGCCCCTAGGTATCCACTTTGCCTCTAGACATTTGCCCATTTTCAACATTTCATATAAATGAAATCATGCACTATATGATCATTTGTGACTGGTTTCTTTCACTTAGCATACTTCCAAGATTCATTCATGTTGTAGTATGCATAGATATTTCATTTCTTTTTTTGTCAAATAAATTATATGTATACGTGTATATATATATATATATCACATTTTATTTATCCATTCATCAGTTAATGGACATTTGGGTTGTCTCTACTTTTTGGTATTATCAATAATCCTGCTATGAATTTTTATGTTCAAGCTTTGTGTGGGGATATGCTTTCATTTCTCTTGGGCATACACATGGGAAAGAATTGCTGGATAATACGATAATGCTATGTTTAAGCATTTGAGGGATTGCCAAAGCAGCTGCACCATTTTACACTCTCACCAGCAATGTATGTGGGTTCCAATTTATTCACATCCTTGTTATTTCTTGTCTATGTAATTATAACCCATCCTAGTGAATGTGAAATGGCATCTAATTTCCATTTGTCTTTTCACTTTCACAATAATTTTATTTGGGCTATATTTATATGGGAGAAAAGGTTGTGAAAACTTCTCTCGTAATCTTTAAAGATTATCCTCATACTCAGATGTGATTTTTTTGCCTGATCCTTCCTCACTTCTTTATCATAGTATCCCATTTTTCCTTTGAGGAGGACTAACCCTTATCCAATCTCAGTCTATATAATTTGAGTAGAGCTGACCCCTTCCCCTCTAGCTTCAGAATGAACCTGAATCAGGCCTGGCTAATTGGAACCCTTAGATCGGGGACTAGTTGGGAGAGAAAAACCACACCAGTCACGTGAAAGAGGTAATTTAATACAAACACATATTAATCAGGTATCAAGTTGTTAACCAGGACCCTAAACAGGTAGAAAGAGAACCTTAAAAATTTTGGAGGTAGCAACTGTAGGAAGCAACTCCTGCCCTTAAAGCAAGGGGGTAAAGGAAAGAGGTTAGAATTATTAAAACAGGACTTCTCTGGTGGCCCAGTGGATAAGAATCCATCTGCCAATGCAGACTGGGGACATGAGTCAATCCCCAGTCTGGGAAGATTCCATATGCCTCAGAGCAGCTAAGCCTGTTCATCACAACTACTGAAGCTCTCGCACTCTAGAGCCCGCATGCTGCAACTACTGAAGCTCGTGCTCCTAGAGCCCGTGCTCCACAACGAGAAGCCACTGCAATGGGAAGCCCACACACCTCAACAAAGAGTAGCCCCCACTCACCACAACTGGAGAAGGCCCACACAAAAGCAGCAAAGACCCAGCACAACAAAAAATAATTTAAAAATTTTAAAGATTGTTAAAACAGAATGTGGAGGAGGAGCCCTTGGAGCTGAAATATCTGAGAAAGCTAACTCCAATCAATGTCTCTCAGCTTAGAGGATGGGCTCCAGAAGAATGGGCTCCAGCCAACTAGTGCCTGCTTTCTGGTGGGGGGTAAGGGGTGGAGGCAATAAACCTGTTCAAGTGTTACAATTGGATTAGGGACTGCTGGTAAGAAACTGCAGCAGCTAGAGTGAAGAAGTGGCACTCTCAAGAACCCCAGGCAGTCAAGGAATCTATAGTAAGCTCACAGGAAGAAATATGCCATTTCTTCTTCCATCCTCCTTCCAGGTCCTGTCTTAGGGCCCCTCATTGGCAGAATCTAAGAGAAAACTGCCACCAGAGAATTTGTGGTTTGCAGAGTTCCAGCTCCAGCGCCACAATGTAGAGCACAGAAAGGTGGACTTGGAGCTGACACACCTTTGGCTACTCAGCATCCATGTGCACCCTTCTTTACACATTTAAATTTTCATACAATAATTCAACAACTCCCAGTTGAATGATACAACTGTCCTTCACACAAAAGAAGGTATTCTC
This sequence comes from Giraffa tippelskirchi, assembly GCF_054371585.1. NCBI lineage: Eukaryota > Metazoa > Chordata > Mammalia > Artiodactyla > Giraffidae > Giraffa > Giraffa tippelskirchi. The sequence goes on along the minus strand of NC_137280.1, from coordinate 31,370,884 downwards.
ACACTTCACAAAATGAGAAGACGCAAAATATTAATGGTCATTGTAGCTACATAGGCTATGCTAATTAGCCTTAATTTCAATCTCAGTCCCAGCTGAAATTGTGTTACCAAAAGATTAAATGGTAAAGTTAACCTCAAATAAAAAAACACTTGTAGTGGGTGGGAGAGAGATGGACTGGGAGTTTGGGGTTAATAGATGGAAACTATCACATATAGACAGGATAAGCAACAAGGTCCTAATGTATAGCAGAGGGAACTATATTCAATATCCTGGGATAAACCATAATGGAAAAGAATATTAAAGAAGAATGTATACATGTGTATAACTGAGTCACTCTGCTGTGCACTAGAAATGAATACAACATTGTAAATCAACTGTACTTCAATAAAAAATAAATTTAAAAAACACGTAGAAAATAATTAGGAAAAGGATAGTATATATGTGTGAATGTATGATTATTTTATACATAATATATAGTGCATATTTACACATATGTGCATATATATTTCTATAATATTTACATAATTTATATGTGTATGCATATTATATATACATATACACATATAGTTATCAGGCTGCCCTGGTGCTTCAGGTGGTAAAGAATCTGCCTCCAATGCAGATCTAGGTTCAATCCCTGGGTTGGGAAGATCCCCTGGAGGAGGGCATAGCAACACACTCCAGTATTCTTGCCTGGAGAATCCCCATGCACAGAGGAGCCTGGTGGGCTACAGAGTCAGACACGACTGAGCAACTAAGCACATATAGCTACAGATACTTAACAAGAAAGAAAATATTCATAGCTGTTACAGACACAATTTATGTAGCTGGTCACAAGGTTATATTTGGTATTTTAAACTTCCATTATTGTATTAGTTGTTTTGCTGCATAACAAACTATTGCAAAACTTATCTGCTTACAACAGCAAACATATATCTCACATAGTTTCCATGGGTCAAGAATTCATGAGTGACTTAACTGAGTGATCCTGCCTCACGTGAAATCAGCCAAGATGGTGGCTGAGGGCTTCCCTGATAGCTCAGTGGCAAAGAATCTGCCTGCCAACACGGATGCAGTCCCTGATCTGGGAAGATCCCACATGCTGTGAAGCAACTAAGCCTGTGTGCACCACAACTACTGAGCCGGTGTGCTCTAGAGCCTGTGCTCAGTAACAAGAGAAGCCACTCCAATGAAGAGCCCTCATGCAACAATGAAAACCCAGTGGAGCAAAAATAAAACTAAATTTAAAAAAAAAGAAGCCCCCAAATGACCTGGTGGCAGTCTCATCTTCCAAATTAATGGAATTATTGTTGTTCCCTTGGTAGAAGCACTTCTCCTTTGGGAACAAGACCCTCCAAGCCAGCAAAGCTCAAAGTTGTGAAGGCAAGTAAAAATTTTGAGTGGGTCATAAGACATAATAATAAGAGGAAGTACTCTCACTTCCATTCTTTAATTCTTGGACCCATGTATTCTAGGTATGGAAGTAACACACCATATATTGACCTCTGGTTCAAATCTTATACTGTGTCTTGTACGATATTCTTCTAAGAGAATATCCATCCTTTCAAGGTGTTGTCTCCAAAATAGCGTTACTTACATAATGACATATTAGAGCAAGACCATTTAATACCACAAATTCCTTGATCAGAAGCAGTGTTGACAGAGTACCACGTTGGCAAATAAGGCATTTTGTTAAGTGATAACGACATAAGCATAATGGGAAAGAAAAGAAGATTCATATATAGAATATGCTCTATTCCATTAAGGATAAATTTCTATTCTGTCCATGATGGAAAGGATCCAGTGTAACCAACCTGCCACCAGGTAGCTGTGACTGGTTCCTTTTAGAAATGGCTGTAGCGCTTTGAAAATATAGGGAATACAGAATCATGCCCAAACTCAACTGTAAACACTTTATTTTGACATGTTTGTTACGGATAGTGGTTTTCAGAAATACTATTTTTTTAGTCTGGCAAACTTCAAAGAATGCAAAAGCACGTGTATTTTATCCCCAGTAACGCAAGTTGCTATCCTTTAAAGAAGTTCTTAACATTTTCTTTTCCAAACCACAAAATGCATTATATGTGCGTACTCCTACGGCCCACCACTTCCTTCTCTAATTTGTACAGAGAAATAAAGCAAGTAGCACTAGCAATTTTCAGGTGGTGGCAATGGGTAATACTCAGTGAAGAACTAGTACAAAGATATGAGATCCTTTTGTTACATTTAGAGTAAATTTTGCCAAGAAAAAATACATATGACTAATCAAAGTTTTAAGATATTAAAAGTTTTATAATGTGTTGTACTTTTTGCATTTTAAAAATTACTATTTTATAAAAATGACTTGACTTTCCCAGCTCACCAGTTCTATTAATAGGCAATCAGATAGTACTGAATAAATATAAACCTTGTTAAAAAGAAAAATATCTAAAATTTATGCATTTGAGAATGCTGAAACAAGTGTCATCAGTGTACATTTCACTTGCTTTATCACTTTGTCTACATTTAGTAATCTCAACTCGTCATTACTGACAAATGTTTCTCCTCACAAAACTATAGAACTATAGTCACTTTTTTCCAGTACTTTCACTTTCCTTTTTAAAAAATGTTCCTATACAAACAATTTAAAACAGAATCATGAAATGTCAACAGAAAACACTCACCTGGTAATACAGCCTATGTGGTGCGCCTGGTATAAAGCTAAAATTCCACTTTTCATCAAAAAAGCATCTCTGAATTCAACAGAATATTTCTATAGGAATAAATTTAAATTGTCTCATATTTTTAAAAAGTCATTTACTTTAGCCACAAATAAGAACTTATTCATGAAGTACTTCATACATGATCATGATATTATAAGGATATAGATTAAGAACCACTATTTGAAGGTATCACAGACTCTCAAAGTCAGGAACTACTGATCAATCTAAGAACTTTATACTTCAATCTTACAGTGTAAAAACATTTTAATTTTGGCCTAATTGATGATTGAAACAATTTGGGAGGGGCCTAAAAAAGAAAAGTTAGATTATTCAATTCCTAACTGAACTATTTAGACATTTTAAAAACAATATTTAAAGCCAATCTGAAAGAGTAGTATTCCAAGAATGGAAGAGAATTCTTGCCATTGAAGTTAACATGTATACCTGAAAGAAAATCCTCCTCTCTACCGGACAAATGGAACTCAAAATGAGTAAAGGGATTTTTTCCCCCTAGGGTCTTATAAACAATTAAGAATAGAGAATTCTTTATCTTGCTAGATTATTGGTACAATAAATATAAGTTTAGACATACTGGTTGAGCCTCAAAAAGTGTACCTCCTACACACTCTATGCTCCACCACAGAAGAGGAAACCAAGAGTAGACGAAGAATCTAGGCTACAGAATAGATTCTCTGGATAAGGACAGGAAATGCCTAGGTGATAGCTGAGCAATATACCTGGCAGAAAACGTTTCCACATTGGAGGTCAGAGGGCTGGCTCCAGAAGCATCACCAGGGGAAGGAAATTACCTGATATTATGGTTTTTCCAGTAGTCATGTATACACATGAGAGTTGGACAATAAAGAGGCTGAGCACCAAAGAACTGACACTTTCTAATCATGGTTCTGGAAAAGACTCTTCAGAGTCCCTTGGACTGCAAGGAGATCAAACCAGTCAATCCTAAAGGAAATCAACTCTGAATATTCATTGGAAGGACTGATGCTGAAGTTGAAGCTCCAAGACTTTGGCCACCTGATGAGAAGAGCCAATTCATTGGAAAAGACCCTGATGCTGGGAAAGATCGAAGGCAAAAGAAGGGGGAGGCAGAGGGTGAGATGATCAGATAGCATCTCGGACTCAATGGACACAAATTTGAGCAAATTCCAGGAGATGGTGAAGGGCAGAAGAGCCTGGTGTACTGCAGTCCATGGGGCTGCAGAGTCGGACATGACTTAGCAACTGAACAACAACAGTCATATAAAAAATTATGAGATCCTTTCCAGAATTATTGAATATGGCAAGATCAAGTCAGATGCTAGAAGAAAATGAGCCCATTATTAACTTCTGAAATAACAAAAAAGGTAATATCAAAAGATAGCAACATATTCATATTATTTGGAAACATAAAGGTAAATTCTACAACCATTATGTAAGTTGCGAGAGTAAGTTTCCTCTGTGAACATGAAAGAAGGATGAGAAGGATTACCTCATTTTTAGTCACAAGCATTTTGGTACTATAAGATATTTTTAAACCATCTCCACATAATGTTGGGAGGGTGGGGGACAGCACTAAGACAGAAAGAGATTAACAGTTTTACATTAAAAAAGAAAACCCTCTAAGTTCTGTAAGAAAAGTAAACATGATTACACCTAAATACACCCACTGGTTTTTAAAAAATAATTTTATGAAGACTTGTGGGTCAATATTCATTTATAAAAATAAGTACCTTCACAGTTTCAAAAAGAAATTTATTTTCATATTTGAAAGTCTTTAAAAGTAACCAAAGGACTTATTACCCTTCTGCATTCTGCTTTTCAGAAAGTACTTTTGACGTAGATCTGTTTCGGATTCTTTTTCTTTTCCTTTTCTTTTCCGAGGCAGATGAGTTCGCATCCTGTGTTTTTTTCTTTTTCTTCAAACAGCTAAGAGGATTGGGGCCACTTACTTTCTTGTGCTTTTTTCTTCTTCTCTGTTCTGGGTCTTTTACTAAACCCTGTTCCTCTTTGAGTTGCCTGATACTCTGTTTCTCATGCACTGAGACAAGCTGACCGGACTCTACTGCTTTAACAAATGCAATCGTTTTGGGAGAAGGTTTGTCCAAGACCATAGTGTTCTGAATAATAAACATGAGAGGAATTCCAGGCTTTTTTTTTACTTTCATAGACAAATTCTGATCCTATTAAAGAGAAAAATAGAATTATTTAGTTCAAATATAATAATTAGATACCTTAAATAGATTTCTAAGAACTTAAAGAGGGCTATACTAAAAATAAAAGATTACCGGTTTTACTTTTCAAATCAGTCATGTCTCACTAACGGTAGTGTATCTTATGACAAAGGAAGAAAAACATAAAAACTGAGCACAGTTAAGCGTCAACAATGTGAACTGGAATTATCAATATTCTATACTGATCAATATTCTAAGACCACTAATTTTCTAGCACCTTGAAATACAAACTAATGCAAAGGTAAATATGTTAGGTGATATCCATCATTCCTACTCTGATACACGTTTCAGAAAGGGTCAAGAATGCTCAGAGATTGAAAGAATAGAAATAAAGTAGGAACTAGCTGACTCAGATTCTACACTCAGCTCTGCTTCTAACTGTGTAATTTTGTAATTCCACAAGCATATTTAAGGAAATCTGTACGTATGTGAACTTATTAATATTCACCCAGAGTCTTTCCTCCCTTGCATCCCAGTCTTTAAAAGCCTGAAAGAATTCCATACTGGTGGTATGGTCTCAAATAATATGAAATACAACTTTCTGAATATATGTATTCCTATGTAAATATGAATACACATGAATATATGAATACTTATATACACATAAATAGTATGAAATAGAGAAACAAGAAAAAACATGTATAAACATAAAATGTAAAATCTTTGCTCTACTTACCTTCCTTGTAAGAGCTCTAAAACATATCATCAGATCTCTATGTCAATAATTTTTTATTTAAAAAAAGGAAATTTCAGTAATGAAGAAAACCATTATGCTTAACCCATCTAATTTATTCTAATGACAAATAGCTCCACATAAAGTATAAACAGAGATGATTAAAATTGACTCTGGTTTTAAAACTGGTGTCACCTGTGTTGCCAGGAAATAATGGTGAGGATTTCCATCTTCCACCATGGAAAGCAGACATTCTGATCCACTCACTGCATTCTTGAAATGGGGACAATTTCGAACTTGGCATTTTTGGGCAATCAGCTTTGCCCCATATAAGTCCTTTCCCAATGTTTCCAACTCTTTCAACACACATCTGGAGAATAAAATGTTATTAGCAGCTCACAATTATAACAGATGGATATCAGTTATTCACAGAAAGCAAGTATAAAAAAAAAATCTCAGTTCTTTTTCAAAAACTACAAGCCATACAGTAACCATTTCACTCTCAAAAGACCTGGAAAAATGCATACACCAAGTAGAAGGAACTTAATAAATAGCTGAAATGTACTGAGCATTTATCATGTGCAGGCAGCATGCTAACTGCTCTTGACATAAGTTCTCCCTTATCTCAAAACAGCCCTACAAAGTTGGGCAGCTTACTTTAAAATTATCCTTATTTTAGAACAGCTCATTCTGGGAGATTTCAAGTAACATGCCCAAATTCAAACAACTAAAAGTGGTAGAGTGAAATGTGAATCTAAGTAGTTTGACAATAGATGCCCCAACCAGAGTGCTATAGACTTGTTTCAAGTACAAATAGATACACCTTCAAAATATTTTCAGCTCAGAAAAGTAAACATTCTCAACTCACCAGCTTGTTTAAAAGCAATCACAACTTTCTTTCATTTTCCATTTTCATATTAAGATAAGTTCTGTTTTTCAAAGTGTTACCAATGTGTGTGTGCTCAGTCGCTCAGTCATGTCTGACTCTTTGAAACCCCATGGACTATAGCTCACCAGGCTTCTGTGTCCATGGAATTTTCCAGGCGAAAATACTGGAGTGGGTTGCCATTTCCTACTTCAGAGGATCTTCCTGACCCAGAGACTGAACCTGCGTCTCCTGCATTGGCAGGCAGATTCTTTACAACTTTACCACCTGGGAAGCCTAATTTCTCATCCACAAATCTGAACCTCTTATGGAGGAGTCAAATATTAGCATTTTAATAAGATCCCCAGGTACTTCCTCTATCCCACTTAAAAATTATAAGAAATAGTGAGTCAAAGATTCTTTAACCTGAGCCAACCCTTGCCTGTCTTTACCTTGCCTCATCCCCTTTATCATTCCATTAGTTTGTTTGTTTGAAGAGATTTTGCTTTCTACAGTTACCCATTTTGAATGCTATTTTGAATTTCAGGACTAAATTGCCAAACATCTACTGAATATTTCCCATGGATGGCCTGCCATCAGCTCTTCATCAAATTCACTATGTCTAAAATCAAACTACTTTCATTTCTCCAAACTTCTCCAGGGCTTGCTAATGCTTTGAACTTATTATCTTCTCAGATACCTTGTTTAGAAATCAGAAATCCTATTTGATTTTTGCTTTCTCACTCCCACCTCTGCCCCTGCCCCATAGGCGGGTAGTTCTAGCTCAGCTTGGTATTTACTTCTGTGACATCTCCTTGTAAAACCCTGGGGTTCCTGCCTTTCCTCTCTCCCATGATTTCTTGACTGGACAACCAAAAAATGGGTTTACCTGTCTTCACTCTCTTGCTTCTCCAACTCACCCCTTACATAGCTACAGTTATCTTTTCTAGAAAATACTTATCATGTCTGATAGCATTTACCTCTTGACACACACACCAAGAATTAACAGAACAATATGCTTTAAAACAACCTATCAGTAAGGTTAAGGTGGGTGGGGGAAATATGAGTAAGAATAGTCATGTCAATAACTGGAAAAGCTAGGTGATAGATATTTTGTGATGCTATTCTATTTTTGTGCATGAAATATTCCAGAAGTTCAGAGGCTAAATTCTCTATGGGGAAAAATGCGGCAGAATATAATTTCACCCACTACTTCTCAACCACATGTATATTACAGACTGTATTAAAAATGTTAGATGGATGAAACTGGAACCCATTATACAGAGTGAAGTAAGCCAGAAAGAAAAACACCAATACAGTATACTAATGCATATATATGGAATTTGAAAGAAGGTAACGATAACCCTATATACGAGACAGAATAAGAGACACAGATGCATAGAACAGTCTTATGGACTCTGAGGGAGAAGGTGAGGGTGGGACGTTCTGGGAGAATAGCATTGAAACATGTATATTATCATATGTGAAACAGAACACCATTCCATGTTCGATGCATGAGACAAATGCTCAGGGCCGGGGCAATGGGATGACCCAGAGGGATGGGATGGGGAGGGAGGTGGGTGGGGGGTCCAGGAAGGGGAACACATGTAAACCCATGGCTGATTCATGTCAATGTATGGCAAAAACCACTAAAATATTGTAAAGTAATTAGCCCCCAACTAAAATAAATAAATTTATTTTAAAAAAAAAGTTAATATTTATGACAAACAGAACTAAATGGACAAGGCTTGTAGCCAGAAGAAATCAACTCTGGAGCACAGGCCATCAGGATCTGGCAGTCCTGAAGGCAAAGGGGATCAAAAATTCAGGCTATCTATGTCCCATCTGAGGCTCTGCCTGGATGAAATCTGTATGAAGTTCTGAATACAGAAAGTTGTTTATGGAGTACTATCAGGTGAGAAAGGCAGGCCATTAATATCATATGCAGAGTAAGAGCCCATTCTTATGTGTGTGTGTGTGTGTGTGTGTGTGTGCAAAGAACTGGATGAATGACAGTAGTAAGTCACTGATGTGGTCTTATGGTCATTTAAGTTTTCTTTTTTCACTTTTTAAAGGAAATATTCTACAAGGAAAAAAAATAACAACTAAGTTTATGAATAGTAGTTCCTTGTTACGCAGCCTCTATTTTTCTTCTTCCCAGCTTCTTTTCCTAGTATACACTGTACTCTAATCTCTTGCATTTCACAACTCCACTCCTTTGTTCAAGAGTTCTACAAGGGATCTTTCATTCAAAAAATGTCCTTCCCTTCAGAACTGAACTGTGACTGAGCTCAAGTTACTTCCTCTATGAAACCTTCCTTGATTCCATCCTTGCTCCAAACAACTCCACATGGTTTCATCTTACACGTTCCCACACTTTGAGGAAATGGGGAAACTACACTTGGAGTCAAACATATCAATTAGCGGTTGATTTATGCAACCCACTCCAGTATTCTTGCCTGGAGAATTTCATGGACAGAGGAGTCTTGGAGGATCCAGTCCATAGCGTTGCGCAGAGTCGGACACGACTGAACGACTAACACTTTATGCACTTCGCTGGCCATTCGGTTTGGGAGATCATCCTGTTCATCCAGTTATCCTCTGGCTAGAGCAGTGCCTGGCATATGGTTGGTGCTCAAAAAAGGCAGCTGAATAAACAGAGGACATTGCACAAAGTTCTTAACATCGAGTCTGGCCTTATCTTTCTGGGAATCGAAGATGTTACACCATGAGGCAGTTGTGAAGCTTGAAAAATTCTTAAACTGAGAAAAGCTTTGCAAACAACCAGCAACCATTCGAGGAGAGAGGTTTCGAGATGCCAATAAACGATCCCCATATACTATACCTCGTCAGACTTTAATAGCAAATTTATAAGTAGTTACGAGCTTTTTTTTATTTAACAGATGAGTAATTCTAGGCTCAGAGAGAAATCACAAAACTGGTAGCACTGGGGTCGGAAGCCAGGTTGGACTGCAAAGCACATGTGCTTGTCCTCCAGACTAACGACAAGCAAATACCCCACGATACTACTACTGTCTGTCTACATGGTAGATACTCGCCCACCCTCCTCCGCGGCCCGGCTGAACTGTCAACTCCTACTGGGCGGGGAGCTTTGCCCCTCCAGGGCTCGCAATGGATGCCTGCGAGCAGCAGCCTGGCTGCTACCGCACCCGCGCGTCCCCTGCGCCTCCACCCGGACCGGCCAGGCCCACCTGGTAGTGCACAGCTGAGTCTCCGCCATGAGGTAGCGGGGCAACTGCTCTCGCAGCTGGATGCGGCCCCGTAGCGCCGCCTGACAGAAAGTGCCGTCCAGCAGTATCTGGTATGGCTCGCGGACTCCAAAATTATTGCGGAAGAAGCCAAGATGCTTCTTGGCGTGTTTCTGCCTGGTGATCTTCATGCCTGGCTTCCCGGACCAGGCCACCCAACCAGAAGGCAGCTTCGAACCAATAAACTACCCCAAAACCGGCAATGTCTGCCTCCCCGGAAACAAACACCCTTGGCCCCGGAAGCAAACGCCCCCATCTGTCGCCCCGATCTACGTCACACCCAGACAAGCGCGCGCTTCACCATGGTGCCCGCGCTCTAAGGGGCACGCCCTCGGAGGCGGAGCTTGCCCTTAAACAGGAAAACAGATAGATGTGTGATTAGGAGCGTGCATGCGCAGTCAGGTGTCAGACTAAAAATACTAGATGCTGGTGGCGCTACTGGTAAAGAACCCGCCTGCCAATGTAGGTGGATGTTAAGGGATGTGGGTTCAATCCCTGGGTCGGGAAGCTCCCCTGGAGGAGGGCATGGCAACCCATTTCAGATTCTCAAGAATTTGCCTTGAGAAAATCCATGGACAGAGGAGCCTGGTAGTGGGCTACAGTCCATAGGGTCGCAAAGCGTAGATCACGACTGAAGCGATTTAGCGCACGCGTGTGCACACACACACACACACACTGTAGATATAGTTTAAAAAACACACACACACATACACTCTGCCTCTTGCGTCTCTCTCTCACACACACATACACAGCCTCTTGCGTGTTACCTGGCACAGCAGCTGAAAAATTGGCGTTATAATAATCAGTGACAATATTGAGCCTTAATATGTCCTAGGCATTGTTCTAGATAAGTTACCTTGTATTTCCTCCTTTCATGTTAATAATTCTCAAATGAGGGAAGAAAGGGACCAAAGTACATGGATGACTGCGACTAGGCCAGTTTGCAGTGGTTGCCTTCCTATAAAGAAGTTGAGCCTGAGTACTAAGGGCACCTGGTTCTTTAGTGTCAGAACTACCAGTGGAACGTGGGTCTCCTGCCTGAAGTTCAAGTGTTCTGGCACCCCTCCACATCTCCCCCATAGGACCACCGTCTTTAAAGAGCCAAATGTCAGGGCAAAAATACTACCATTTTGCATTTCTTCTGGAGACCATTCTAAATGACTCACAAGGAGCGTTTCAGGAGGACTTCTCAAGAGCTTCCTTTTCCAAGAGTCAGTGTCCCTAAACTAGAGTTCTCATTCTGTCCCTAACCCAAGTCATTTGACCTTGAGCAACTCCCCCCAAAAGTTGGGTTCAATTCCTCACTGTCAAATAGGTCGGCAGGACTAGATGACTTTTAAGAACCTCTTTTATGTCTATAGTTTCTAAGGTAGGAAGATTACCTATTGGGCTACTAACAGGGAGGTACAAAGCAGACCAAAAGTTTAGAAATAACTTGGTCAACTTGATTAATGAAGAGGGTGAGTCTGAAAATTTTGAGTTCCCCCGATGACTAATTGCTACATATCTACTTCAATTCTAGGCAAAATAATTAGAGAGTGGGAGTACGGGATTTTGCATTTTTTTCTTTTGACCTGGATCTGTCCCAGATCTAGTTCTGGCTGAAGACTGAAAGAATCAAGGCAGAAAAATAACTTACAAAGTGATAGAGATGTATTATTTGCATTTGGTGTTTTATTTGAAGACACAGGTTTATGAAACTGGAATTGAAATCTTCTATAATGTAAACCCTGTCTTGATACCCAGTACAACATCACTTAAATGGCTGCATCTTTTAACCGAAAATAAATCTAGGAGTTGGAAGCCATGAAGAGTTACTGTAGGACTGGAATCACGGTTCTTGAGTATAATTCCTCATGACCTTTCAATCTGAATACTCTCTTTATCCCTGTGTGCCAACACCCCACTCTGACTATAATGCCACCACAGACAGAGAAAATATACTATCCCATTCCTGCAAAACAGTTAAAACAGTTTTAAAAACAGACTCACAGATTTATCTACCAGCTCCATCCTGTTGGCCACATTTCACTACTAAGAAATATGTGGTTCAGGACTAGGGTTGAGTCATAGTTCTTTTTTTTTTTTCTATTTACTAAATTGCAGCAATTTTTTTCAAGGTCTATGTATATGACAGTGCTATTTGCACAACCATCCCTTATTTCACAAGCAAGAAGACAGTAGATACTGGTTTAAATTATCAAGTTTAAAATGGAATTTTCTATTACATCAGTGTTTCTCAAAACATGATCCTGGGACATGCAGAAAGGCTGTAAGTATGCTTGTTTAATATGCCCATTTGATTCAGAACAAGTATTGAGGGAGAAGGATACTATTCAGAGAGGAGGTGACATTTATTACAATCTCCTGCAAGTCATTTATTATGCATATTAGTGTTCCAGAAGGACCATCTGCAGTAAAGCGTCACTGTTTACCCAATGGGACGTTTTCATTAAGTGGTCTACTGAGTATATCTTTGCCTGATGCCAAATGACCTAGTATTGAAAAATCAACATTTGGCCACAACAAAGGCAGGAGCCAAATATTGCCATTATTGGACAAACTATTGGTATATAAGTTTGAACCTGAAATTTTACTTTGAAAATTATTATAATATTATTAACTTTTAAAAATAATCATTGAAAATTCTCTTGACCTTAGAGTGCAGGAACAGTAATGTCTCAGCATTGCTAGCTGCTGTTTTTTTTTTCCCCTCAGGTCACTCACTACACTGGATATTTTCCAGGCCAAACAGACATTCAGTTGCAGTAGGGGATTAATTTATTTTTCTTTATTTTTTCATAGTCTTCATATTCTTTATTACACATGGATCAAATATAATTTATATGTTGTTGTACACAATTTTCAAGCTCTTTCTTCATGAAATTTGGATGAAGCCAAGTTGACATGAATATGATTTATTCTTGCAAGGTATGACTAATTCCCAAACAAGACTTTTCATGAAAGATTCATGTCCTAAATGGAATTAAATAGGTAAACATTAAATACAGTTCATAAAGTTTATTTTGTTTATTTTCATAAATGCTCATATTCCAATAATTCAGCAAAGATATCTGTCATGATATTATTCTTCCTTATATTCATATTTAAATATTTATAAACATTTGTTAACATCCATTAGCTCCAAAAGAATGCAATGTTCCCCTACTGTTACCCAGCTAACATATTCCTTAAATAAGTAATTTCCCAAAATTAATAATTTAAAACAACTTAGGTAAACTGGTTTGCATTGAGAGCCTATTAGTCCTTCACTAAGATCCCCTAAACTCCATCTGGGACTTGCTTACTGTGAATTTTTATATATAAGGAAAGGTGTTACAAAGGTTGGTTCTGCTGACATATTTAAAAAAAAAACATTTTATGGTTTTCAAATTATAAAAATAACACAGGCCTACTATAACAAGAGGAACAATAGAACAACACAAGACAGTCATCTCCTCTTCCTTGCCAAAATAATACATAATAATCTACTGGGTACCCTTCTGTGATTTTTTTCATATTCACATACTCATTTGCATGTACATCTGCATACATATTTAGAGATTTTTGTCACTTTGTTATTCAAAAATAAAATCATATATTATCACTTCTGTCCATTTTAGTTTTCTCACCCAACGATCTTTATGAAAATCCTCTTCACGCATATTCCAAGTTAACTGGCATAGTACTTTTTCATTATTTTTAATGGCTGCATGAAATTTCCCACAAAATCCCACATGTAACATAATGGATGTGACACAAACTGCGAATTGACACTCATTATCTCGTCTCTTCTTTTTAGTAATAGGATCCTAATTTCATTCTGGACAGTAGTGTGCCCAGAAAAGAGAATCCATGTCCCAGACTTCTGTGCAGTTAAGTATAGTCATAGGATTAAGTTTTAGCCAAAGATATGTTAAGTGTAAGTATTTCAAGGGACTTCTGGGAAAGCTGCTTAAAGGAAATTGGTTTCATTTGGTGGTGGGCACTTCTGTTTTTTTTCCATCATCTTTCTAACCAATCCCAGGATTTGGATGTGATAAAGGGGAACCTAGCAGCCTATTTTAGAGCAAGAGGTAGATGTGAGGATGGAGGCCATGTGCTAAGCTAGCACAGTAGAAAAGAGAAAGATCCTGGGCCATCGGTGACTATGAAATTACCTTTCCAAATCTAGCCTTATTACCTCTGAGTTTGTTTTACATGAGAAGAAAAACAAACTTCTATTGTAGTTTAAAAATATTATTTTTGATTTCTTTTCATTTTTGAAACTGTATTTTTTTTAGAGCAGTATTAGGTTTATAGAAAAATTTAAAGGAAGATGCAGAGATTCTCTGTGTAGCCCTTGCCTCCACACATGCAGAACCTCTCCCAGTATCAATCCCAGTCACCAGAATGGTACATTTTTTTCACCCAAGAAGGACCCTACATCGATACATTGTTTCTTTTATATGCAGCCATACCCAAACATAATTGATAGACTAAGTTAAAACTGTGTGTGTGTACTCAGCCCCTCAGTCCTAACGGACTCTTTGCCACCCCATTGACTGTAGCCCGCCAGGCTCCTCTGTCCATGGGATCCTCCAGGAGAGAATACTGGAGTGGATTGCAATTTCCTTCTCCAGGGGATCTTGCCAAACCCAGGGAATGAACCAGCATCTCCCATTTGGCAGGCAGATTCTTGACCATTAAGCCACCTGGAAAGCCCCACATAGTACCTTAACTTTACTTAGAATTCACTTAAAACTTTTATCCCATATGCCAGTGGGAAATAAAATACTGTAACTCTGAGTTCCTATTTCCTTTACTTGTTGAACTTTTTTAGCTCAGGCTTATCTCAGCTCTGCTAGTAAACTTCAATCAGCTAGGCATTAGCATAGGGGTTAGTCATAAGGGCATGCAAGTATGCTGTTGTTTGTTGTAGTTGTTGTTTAGTCACTAAGTTGTGTTCAACTCTTGAGACTCCATGGACTGTAGCCCGCTAGGTTCCTCTGTCCATGAGATATCCCAGGCAAGAATACTGGAGTGGGTTGCCATTTCCTTTTTCTGGGGATCTTCCTGACTCAGGGATTGAACTCCCGTCTCCTGCATCACAGGCTGGTTCTTTTACTGCTGAGCCATCATGGAAGCCCCAGTTAAAACTACCTGCCAGAATTAGAGAATTTTATCTTGGCAGATGTCTTTGATAAAACTTCGATGTTGGTTAGTTTTTGCCAATATAACTACCCTTTCTTTGAACAGTTTCAAAACCCTAATTTATAAGTTTTTTTTTTTTAAAAAACCTAAAATCAGTTCAGTCGCTCAGTCATATCCGACTTTGTGATCCCATGGACTGCAGCATGTCAGGCTTCCCTGTCCATCACAGACTCCTGGAACTTGCTCAAACTCATGTCCATTGAGTCGGTGATGCCATTCAACCATCTCATCCTCTGTCATCCCCTTCTCCTCCCGCCTTCAATCTTTCCCAGCATCAGGGTCTTTTCTAGTGAGTCAGTTCTTCGAATCAGGTGGCCAAAGTATTGGAGCTTCAGCATCAGTCCTTCCAATGAATATTCAGTATTGATTTCCTTTAGGATGGACTAGTTGGATCTCCTTGCTGTCCAAGGGACTTTCAAGAGTCTTCTCCAACACCACAGTTCAAAAGCATCAATTCTTCAGCGCTCAGCTTTCTTTATGGTCCAACTCTTACATCCATACGTGACTACTGGAAAAACCATAGCTCTGACTAGATGGAACTTTGTTGACAAAATAATGTCTCTGCTTTTTAGTAAGCTGTCTAGGTTGGTCATAACTTTTCTTCCAAGGAGCAAGTGTCTTTTAATTTCATGGCTGCAGTCACCATCTGCAGTGATTTTGGAGACCAAGAAAATAAAGTCTCTCACTGTTTCCATTGTTTCCCCATCGATTTGCCATAAAGTGATGGAACTGGATGCCATGATCTTAATTTTTTGAATGTTGAGTTTTAAGCCGGTTTTTTCACTCTCCTCTTTCACTTTCATTAAGAAGTTCTTTAGTTTCTCTCTGCTTTCTGCCATAAAGGTGGTGTCATCTGCATATCTGAGGTTATTGATATTTCTCCCGGCAATCTTGATTCCAGCTTGTGCTTCATCCAGCCTAGCATTTTGCATGATGTACTCTGCATATAAGTTGATAAGCAGAGTGACAGTATATAGCCTTGATGTACTCCTTTCCCAATTTGGAACCAGTCTGTTGTTCCATGTCCAGTTTTAACTGTTGCTTCTTGACCTGCATACAGATTTCTCAGGAGGCAGATAAGGTGGTCTGGTATTCACATCTCTTTAAGAATTTCCCACAGTTTGTTGTGATCCACACAGTCAAAGGCTTTGGCATAGTCAATAAAGCAGAAGTAGATGTAAATGTAAAATACTTTTTCAAATAAAATAAACTAAATCTTCTTACATTCTATAGAAGCTATCTTGACATTTGTTTATTTTGAAAGTATAAACAATTTGATTTGAATTACGAATGTCAGTGGGATGTATCTCCTATTTGGAAAAGTTAGCTAAATATGAAGAACCTCAGCTGCTTGAGCAAGAAACATCAAGGAAATGTTTGTGTCACCCAGCTGTCAATTAAAGGAAGCAAGCAAAATTTCTGTCTGTTGGCCTAGCTAGTACGATGGACTTTTCCTGAAATGATGAAGGAGAAACTGTGTCTTAGAAAAAAAATCACAAGGGATTGCTCTTTGTCAAGGATATTTCTAAACTAGACAGTGATCAGCAAATAATTCAGCATTGGTTATCAGATGGCTGTTGTCCGGTGGCTGTAAAATTAGACTACAAATTTGCTTGCTAAATAGTTTATTTGAATGAAATTATACAGAGAACAAATACTGCCATGTGAGGTAAGTTAAAAGAAATTAAGTATTTCACAATAGATCTGAATAGTGCTCTTCACTGGAGTTTTACTAACAAAGTGTTCAGTGGTATTAATTAAAGTAGTAAAAACATACAATGGGAGAGAAAAGCAAAAAGTTGAAAAGTGGTAGCAATGTGCAAAATGTTTTACTTTGACACATGCATAATAAACAAACTGTCATTTGAAATTTAATGAAATCATAACTGAAACTGGCAGAGAAGTTCATGCTGTATGGGGTCATTCATTTTTTAACCTATCAAAGCATTTTTAGAAGATTAATGAATCCTTATAAAATTACTCTAGGTAAGCAAATATTATTACTGTTACCTAAA
This sequence comes from Giraffa tippelskirchi, assembly GCF_054371585.1. Lineage (NCBI taxonomy): Eukaryota > Metazoa > Chordata > Mammalia > Artiodactyla > Giraffidae > Giraffa > Giraffa tippelskirchi. Next base: position 31,353,942 of record NC_137280.1, on the reverse strand, counting down.
GGAGTTTAAAAATTGAGAATTATGTCAGATTATGGCATTAAAGGATTTTCTAAAAACACTATCTATTTATATTAAACAAAATTTTGAAGACCACCCTTTCACTCATGGTTTAGAATATATTTTTAAGCAGCAGGGGGACTTCAGGGCAGAAACTGAATTTCTGGTGGCAAGAAATTAAACAGGCTTTCAATAATTCAGTAGAATATTATTTCAAAGTCTTGTATTTATAATTGAATTACACCAATACAAGGTATTAATTATATGATATTATACCAAAAAAAAGTCACTCTTAGAATCTGTGCTAATGTTTTCAATGGGACTCATTTTCTTTTAATATTAGTTGGTAGGTCATACATCAAAATACTGGGATGAGAAAATCAAATGTCATTTTAAAAACTATTATTATTTTAACAAACATATAGAAAATATCTACATGCTGATTCATAGGTAATATAATTCATAGTATTATTTTCTTTTCAATACCCTCTCTGTTGTGACTTTTCATAGTATCGAACAAATCATTTGGTTCTTCAAAGTATAACCTCCCTTAGTCTCATTCCACGTAAGTATACAGAAGAAGGCATATGATTTAAATCTATCTCAGATTAAAAAGAAAGACTTTTTTCCCCATAGTTGGGGAATAGGTTTTCTTTTTCTTACAAGAATTATAAAAATGAAGTGTATTATGTTCTTTGCTACTAGCAGCTACTTAGAGGTTATAGGGGTAGCTAGCCAATTTGTGTTATTTAGTCGCTAAGCTGTGTCTGACTCTTTGCGACCCCACGGACGGCAGCACGCCAGGCTTCTCTGTCCTCTACTATCTCCCAGAGTTTGCCCAAATTCATGTCCACTGAGTTGGTGATGCCATCCAAACATCTCGTCCTCTGTCATCCCCTTCTCCTCTTGCCTTCAATCTTTCCTAGTGTCAGGGTCTTTTCTGAGTTGGCTCTTCCCATCAGGTGGTCAGAGTATTGGAGCTTCAGCCAGTGTGTGGCCAGAACCAAAACATGACAGAAGACAGACAAGAGATTCATAAAAATGTAGAACTGGAGTCTTTACGGTGCTTCATTTGTAGTGTACACACCTGTAGACATTTAATTGTGTGACAGAATATATTTCCTTCTTTTTTAAAATTAATTTCTTTTTTAATTGAAGGATAATTGCTTTACAGAATTTTGTTGTTTTGTGTCAAACATCAGCATGAACCAGCCGTAGATATACATATGTCCTTCTTGTTTAAAATAATTTAAACTGTTTTTTGTTTACTTATTTATTTTTGGTTGCTCATACCCCAAACCGATTGGCTATCCTAACCGATGGACTATTTGTTAAATCTAGGCAACAAAATGTATTTTTAAAGGAAAAATAATATTACCTGTGTAATGTTTTACCTTAAAGACATTTAGGATGTTCCGTATATGTTCTTGTTTTATCCCAGACACCATTGTGAAAAGACTGGAATGCAGAAGTAAGTGTTGCTATTAGCTGGTTTCAAGTATCTCCTAAAGGCATCTTTTCCATTCTAGTTAAATATTAAGCAAAGTGTTTAGTGTTTTAAGCCAAATGATTTTCTTCGGTCAAGCAAATATTTGTGAACTTCTAAAGAGTGTGTGAATTTAATTCACAACTTCAGTTTTGCCCCATTTATGTGCTGTTTCTTTTGGCTTTGCTTATGTTTGGTTTTTGTTCCCCAGGCCTTGTTCAATTATGATGGAACTAGATGTTCTTTTAGAGGGGAGGAGATGAGACAACTCTTGCCCTTTCCTCTCATTTCCAGAGTAGTGTGTTTCTGATCCCTTCCTTAAAACTGAGTAGTGTTCAAGTAGACTTCCTGTTTCTCTCTATACTCTGTTACTTATGACACCCTAACAACGGAGTGACTAATCTGATGTTTGGGGAGAACTCACAACCATCCTGTAACAGTATCTCCTTTTCAAGGAGAAAAGGAGATTTTTGTGTTTCTTTCCTAGAAAATAATCTACACAGATGAGATAAAAGCATACACCCTTACAGGCTTCCACTGAAAATTTTACTAAAAATGGTGGTTTCTTTGTTCCTAATGGTTACCAAAGAAGAACAATCCTTCACTTATATGTCATCAGCGTACAGTTACTGTCCCAGAGGGACAGTAAATAGAAAGGTCAGAGGACTTTCTACCCTCTTCCTTCATACCAAAGCTGGAACTAGTGCTAAGCTGGCCCTATAGAGGTTGCCTAAAAGCCCTGAGCTCAACTCAGACTGTCAAGATGTCCAAAGGAAACTTGCCTTCTGTAGAGGGCTGGAAAAAGCCAACAACTGAACAGGAATAAATTGAAGTTCAAACCCCCCCCCGCCAAAAAAACCCCTTTGGCTCATCCTAATACTGAGTAGGAATAAAGTGACACTTTAAGAAATTCTTTGGCTCATCTTTGGTGTCTATTTTATCGCATTGAAGGGTATTTAGGTGAGTCTTAGCCAACTGAGAGGAAACAGCTCTAATACTGTGGGTATTAGAAACAGCTCTAATGCTGGGTCTAAGGCATGGACTGGTCACAGTCTGACATTCACTGGGCTGTGTTTTCTGAGTGGGTTGAGTTACCATGCCACAAAAGCAGACCCAGTCAGACTGTTTATTTTTTCATTTTTTCAGTCAGGTATGGCAGGCTCTCCTCTGCTTCCTGTCCCCATGTGGTAATCAACCGTGGACAGGGCCCACAGCTTGCTTTGGAAGGTCCTTGCCATCCTCTCTCTGTGCCTCTGACTAAATCTGAAATATTTCCAGCAAATGTAGAACTTTGCTGAAAACTTTAGTTCCTTGGATAGAGAGAATGAAGAACATATTGTTGGGAATATAGGGTAAATTTGTCTTTTCCGATATATGAATATCTATAGTGAAATTAATAACCACAACATCAAAACTTTGGAGGGCTGCTAAAGTACACTTGAATGATTGTGAGCAACCTTCTTTGGATGATCAAATATGTTTAGTGTTGTTTAATTTCTTCTGCATGATGCAGGCTTATTTTGCTCTTATTTTTTTTAGGATCTTGAAGATTAGGTTATTGATTTTAGATATATCATCTTTTATAATGTATACATTTAGCTATAATCTTTCCTCTCAGTACTGTTGTAACTGCACGCCATGAATTTTGACATTTTATATTAATATTTTCACATTTATTCAGTTTCCTCTGAATAAATTCAGTGTGTTTTAAAAGTTTCCTTAAGACTTCCTCTTTGATCCATGGGTTATTAAAAGCATGTTGTATACAATATTATAAAGCAGTTATTCTTCAATTAAAAAGAAATTTAAAAAAAAGCATTTTGTATAGTTTTCAAGTATTTGGTTCAGTTACCTTTATATTTGACTTCTAGTTTGAATCCATTCTGCTTGATGAACATGCTCTGAATGATTTTTTGAATGATTTTAATTTCTTTAAATTTGTTGAGGTTGGTTCCTCACTCAGGATATGATCTCTGTGTTCCATGAGGTTCTGACAAGAATGTGTATCCTGCTGCTGTTGGGTGGAATGTTTTATAAATGTGGATTAGATCCTTTGATTGATGATGTTGCTGAATTCCTTTATATCCTTGCTGATTTCCAATGTAGTTGTTCTATCAGTTGTTAAGAGAAGAGAGTTGACATCTCTAACTATGACTGTGAATATATCTTTTCTTTGAGCTCTCTGAGTTTTTTATCAACAAAGTAAGTTCAGCTTTGTTGCTAGAACATACACATTTAGAATTGCTATGTTTTTGGGGTTTGACCATTTTATCATTATATAATATCTTCCTCTATCTTTGCTGATTATCTTAGCTCAGAATTCTCTTTATCTGATATTAATACAACCAGTTCTGCTTTCTTTTGATGAATGATACATTTTTCCATCATTTTACTGTCAGTGTGCTTATATCATTATATGAGTTTCTTTTAGACAGCCTATTAGGTTTGTTTTTATCCTTTCTACCAATTTTTTAAAAACAATTTTGCTTATTTATATTTGGCTGCTCTGGGTATTTATTGCTTTGTGAGGGCTTTCTCTAGCTGTGGCGATAGGGGGCTACTCTTCATTGTGGTGCGTGAGCTTCTCACTGCAGTGGCTTCTTCTGTTGGGGAGCATGAGCTCTAGGGCCCACTGGCTTCAGCAGTTGTGGCGCACGGGTTTAGTTGCTCTGAGGCACATGGGATCTTCCTGGACCAGGGATTGAACCCATGGCTCCTGCATAGGTAGGTGGACTCCCATCTACTGCACCACCAGGGAAGTCCCATTCTATCAATGTTTTTATCCATTCTTCCAATAGTTGTATTTTAATATAGAACATTTATATTAATCTAATTATTGATACGTTGGGCTTAAGACTACTATGTCATTTTTAAAAAATAATTTTGTTTATTAATTTTTGGTTGTGCTGAGTCTTCACTACTGCCCGGGTTTTCTCTAGTTGCAGCGAGCAGAGGCTGCTCTCCAGTTGCCCTTTGAGGGCTTCTCATTGTGGTGGGTTCTCTTATCATGGAGCATGGGCTCTGGGGCACCCAGGCTTCAGTAGCTGCAGCTCCTGGGCTCTAGAGCACAAGGTCAATAGTTGTGGCACACAGGCTTAGTTGCCCTGCAGCATGTGGGGTCTTCCCGGATCAGGGATGGAACCAGCATCCCTTGCATTGCAAGGAGGATTCTTAACCACTGGACCACCAGGGAAGCCCTTGAATACATTTTTAACATGGAGTTTACACAAGCTTCCAATGAATCACTGGTCGAGTGTGAAGGATACAGAGGAGTCAAAGATGCCCCAAAAGCTTTGTTCTTATCAACTGGAAGAATAGAACTGTCATATAATGACTGGAGAAGACTGGGGAAGAACATTTTTTTCAAGAGGAGGAGGTATTTGGAGCTCAGTTTTGAAAGGTTAAGTTGGAGCAGGTGCTTGTGGGACATTTAAGTGGAGATGTTGAATAGATAGACATGCTGTTAGGTCTGGGTAAATATAAATTCAGGAATCATTGGCATTGCAGGAGGAGTATTGAGATACTGAGTAAAGATAAGGGAATGAAGATGTACAAGGACTGAAGACATTGCTGTTCTTAAATTAAATTAATTTAATTAAAATTAGGCATTCAAGTGAAGGACATGTCATTCCTTCTGAAACCGTTAGGTGTCAGGGCTCCAGAAGAGCTCTGGTCTCATGGTCCTTTATGTCTCAATGCAGAAAGGAATTTATCGAGAGGCAATGTGATAGATAAGTGATTTATTTGAATAGGATGCTTGTAAGGTTCACAAGCAGGCAGGTAAATGTTGCACTGCCCTGAGCGCTCAGTGGGTTACATTTTTATAATCAGAGGAAGAAAGAGGAGGGGGAGAAGATCTTTGTTTTTCTTGAGTAGGCTTCACGTTTTGACATCAGTTCCTCCCCCAGGTAGGGCAGGGAAGTTTATTTGTCCCTCCCTATATGGTCAAGCCAGGACTGCCATAGCACTTTGGAAAAATATTTTCAGGTTTCAGTACAATGGTGGCTTTCATTTTGAGAAGTCATCTTCCCATAAATGATTTTGTGTGTGTGTGTGTGCAGATCCTGTTTTGGAAGTCATTAACTTGATAGCACTGGGCAGATTGTAGTTATTTTCTACAATTGTTTTATTATTTTGGGGGCATGGTACAAAGAACATGTCTTAGGGGCCAAAGAACATGTTTTGGGGGTTATTAATTCCCTTAGCTTACTGGGCAGGATGCAGGTCTCATGCCACCATTGTTTCATTGTTTTGGGGCATGTCTCCTGTTTCTGTTGCATGGCTTTGTTGCCAGCAGGTTAGCTTGATTTTATCGTTAAGCAAGACAATCTGACTTTGATGCTAAGCGACTTGTTTTGCTTTATGATTCAAGTAAGCCCACATTGTTTCAGAAGCTTCCCATTACTTTCTTGAGTGATCATTAGTCTTACCGTGGTCTCCCAAATCCCCCTAAAGTTCCCTCTCTATCTACAATTCCCTAATGGGGTTTCTAAGCCACCTATTTAATCATCTTATTGGGCTTCCCTAGTAGGTCAGCTGGTAAAGAATCCACGTGCGATGTGGGATATGATTTCTGGGTCAGGAAGATCCACTGGAGAAGGGATAGGCTACCCACTCCAGTATTCTTGGGCTTCCCTGATGACTTAGCTGGTAGAAAATACCCCTGCAGTACAGAAGACCCGGGTTCGATCCCTGGGTTGGGAAGATCCCCTGGAGAAGGGAAAGGCTACCCACTCCAGTATCTTGGCCTGGAGAATTCCATGAACTATCTAGTCCATGGGGTCACAAAGAGTCGGACATGGCTGAGCAACTTTCACTTTCACATTCTATCCCTGAGCTTCCCATGTGGCGCTAGCTGTAAAGAACCCACTTGCCAGTGCAGGAGATGTAAGAGATGTGGGTGGGATCCCTGGGTCGGGAAGATCCCCTGGAAGAGGGCATGGTAACCCACTCCAGTATTGTTACCTGGAGAATCTCATGGACACAGGAGCCTGGGGGCTACAGCCCACAGGGTTGCAAAGAGTTCGATAGGACTGAAGCAATTTAGAACACACGCATGCATTCTGTCCCTATCACTTCTAGGTCCTTTCTAGTTAGGGTTAGATTACGAGAACCCAGTGGTAGGGACAGAATGACAGGACAAAATAGGTGATTAAATAGTTAATCCCACTAGGGATTTTCTATAACTAGAAAAGTATGGGAGACCCTTGTAAGTTAATGATTACTTGAGAAAGCAGGTTTGCCTCACCACAAAACCAAGCAGTCTTGCTTAGCAACAAAACCAAGCAACAGAAGCATGGGGCATGCCAACAAACAATAAAACAATGGTGGCAGGAGACCCGCATCCTGCCCAGTGATCCCTCCGAAATGCTCTCTGCACACATAAAAAACAGTAAGTCGTGGACCTAGCTTGACCACACAGGGACAAGAAAACTCCCCTGCTCAGCCTGGAGGAGCTAATGATGAAAATATGATGTCTACTCAAGAAAGACAAAGGAGGTCTTCTCCTCCTCCCTCCTTTTCCTTTGATTATAAAGCTGTAGCCAACTAGTTCTTGGGGCATGGCATTTCTTGCCCACCTGCTTGTAAGCCTCACAAGTGTTCTATTCTAATAAATCACTTTTTATCTACCATTTTGTTCTTGTTGAATTCTTCTGTGCACTGAGTCATAAAGGAGTATAGTACTGGAGCTCTTCGGAGTCGCCCTGAAATGACACCAATCAGTTTCACATGTAGTGTGATTAACATACATGACTGGAAAATCTTTGTGAGATATTGCCAAGGACAAAAATTGCAAAGAAATAAAAAAAAAAACTTCAATATAAGCTCGCCATTAATGAACAGAGTGACATTTGACAAATCATGTCTCAATTGCCAAATATGCAGTTGAAGTAAGTACAGCTCTTCATAGTTTGTAACATTGGGACTACCGATTAATTAAAAAAATTAGAAGTGAAAGCAGTTTATACGAAGGACACGCTACATAAATGCTAGCTATAAAGCAATTATGATTCACTACCTAGTGCATACCGATTAAACATAAAGGGGAAAACACTTCAAAAAATTCCGTTTTGCCTTTCTTAAAGCTTTCTACGCGAAAGCAGACGCAAAAGCACATAGCACATGCGCAAAGCGTTTCACTGCCGAAGAAAGGCTGGAAAAGAGAAGGGAGGCGGAGCCTCCGCCGCCGGCCTTTCCTAACAGCTCCGCCCCTCGAACGCCAGCCTGCGTCTGACGTCAAGTGAAACTTTACTTCCGCTTCCGGCAACTCACGTTTCTCTTTTCCTGTCCGGCTGGAAAGATGGCGTCCCGCAAGGAAGGCACCGGCTCATCCGCCACCTCTTCCAGCTCTACCACCGGCGCTGCAGGCAAAGGCAAAGGCAAAGGATCCGGAGATTCAGCCGTGAAGCAAGTGCAGATAGATGGCTTGGTGAGTGGGGTTCCGTTTCTCCCGGCCCACGTGGGGAGCTCAGTTCCCAGCCAGGTCTTGGCAGGCGTGCTTTCCGGCAGCCTCCCCTCTGAGCTTGTTGAAGCTGGGCCAAGGTTTTCCCCTAAAACCTTCTTTCTTTATCTTCACTTTCTGTTCGGAAGACGCGGCCACCGTCTCTGCCGGCTCATCAGGGAATTGAGGACTCAGAAAGTGGACCTAGGCTCGGGTGTGTGTGTGACAGATTCTCGGGGGCTTGTTTTGAGATGCTTGAGAGAGGGTATTTGGAGAATGACTATCCTGGGAGGCAAGTAGGTGACGGAAGTGTCGAGAAAGATATAGGGCTTTTGGAAGGGGAGAGGAAACTTTATTGTTTTCCTACTGGAATCTGACATCTGTAACTTTACAAGTGGAAATTAGTTTGTAACCACTTTTGAGCCTGTGGTTCAGGTGTTACGTGAAACCGCGTCATTGGAATAAATACCTTCTGTTGACTTCTTTCCCTCTCTGTGCATATTGGAGTGCCTTGGGATTTGGGTTTAGGCGTCCTTCCACCTGGTCTCTGCTTGACAAAGCAGAGGAAAGCGCAACTCCGGAGTCCGACAGCTTGGCTTGAAATTCCGCGCTAAAATTAGCTGAATGACATTGGGCATATTATTAATCTCTTTGTGCTTGGTAAGTTAAATGGTGAAAGGTGTTAACATGTACTTTTAGCTGCTGCTTTTAAATTTGCAAAAGTTATAGTAGTAGACTTTCTTTAAAGCCCTCTTTTCAAGACTTTAAATGTTATTTGTATTCTGATAACTCGTAGGGTTATGTTTCTTGTCAGACTTGGTTCTTGAATGCCACTCTTACGCATCTAACTGCCTGCTTGCTGTCACTGTTAGGATATCTCATAGGAACTTCAAACTTAATATGTCCAAAATAAAATTTTTGACCCTGCCCTACTTCTCTCCCACTCATCGATCTTACGTCACTCTCTCCTATCTTAGTAAATGGAACTGCTATCTATCTACCTGTTTGAAAAGTTAAAACCTGAGCATTAATGTATGCTTGTTCTTATTTTACCCTTGGCATCCAGTCCCTCAGCAAATTTTGTTGGTTCTAAGTCCAAAATGTATCAAATTTTATTTGCTTTTCTTCTAGATTCCACCAACCACATCCACTTAAAATAAAATGTAGAATTCTTACCAGTCTTCAAGGCCCTGCTACTGTTGTCTCTTTCTTCAGACTCACCTCATACTTTTTCTAGGCTTCAGTCACAGTCAGCTTTCAGTGTTTTATTTTCTCAGTCTGAAATACTGTCTGAAATATTTCTTACTACTCTGTGGCTTTTTTTGAGCCTTTAAGGTATTGGTTTAAGTGTCAGCATCTCAAGAGAGGCCTTGCCTAACTACCGTGTAAAAAATAGCTTCATTTCCATTACTCTCCATTACATAACCTTTATTTCCTTCATAGCATTTTCCACTACTTGTAATTATCTTGTTTGTTTTCTTGTTTTTCTCCTCTAGTAGAATGTAAGCTACTGAGGGCAGACAGGTATTATGACTTTTCATCTGTTACATTCCAAAACTGAATCAGTTAATTGAGATAGATAGGATAAATTGATGAATGAAGTATTATAGTTTCTTTTTGTAGTACTTCATTTCATGTTCTGATATCCTTTTCTATAGATTATTTTCATAGCATCTTGAATTGTTCTCTTAGCCTGCTTCAGTCCATCCTTCATACTTTTATTAAAACATGCACTTTAATGTGAAAGTTCAGACATGGTTAACTTCCCTCTTGAAATGTTTTTAGTGCCTTTGCAATGAGTTCAAGGCCGACCAAGATGTCCTTGGCTTTTGAGTTCAGGTTAACTTGCCACTATTACCATGCTTCCTAGGAATGGCTCATTCTAGCCACACAGGACTAATTTGCTTAGCCTAATGTTTAATCACATTTGTTTCTGGCACCTTGGTAATAGCCAGGGCCATATTTCCTTTTCTTTTTGAGCCTTTCTTTCAAACCTTTAGTTTTGTTTCATCAATTTTCTGTATCTTTAATTTTACCTTTCTCTTAACACATGGCGATTGTCAGACTTTTCCATATTAAAATGTCCAACCCTGTTTCTTTTTACTTAGCACTTTGTGTTCATTCTTGGGCTTCCCTGATAGCTCAGTTGGTAAAAAATCCGCCTGTAATACAGGAGACCCTGGTTCGATTCCTGGGTTGGGAAGATCCAGTGGAGAAGGGATAGGCTACCCACTCCGGTATTTTTGGGCTTCCCTTGTGGCTTAGTGGGTAAAGAATCCACCTGCAGTGTGGAAGACCTGGGTTCAATCCCTGGGTTGGGAAGATCGCCTGAAGAAGGGAAGGTATGCCCACTCCAGTATTCTGGCCTGGAGAATTCCATGGGCTACATAGTCCATCGGGTTGCAAAGAGTTGGACACAACCGAGTGACTTTCACTTTCACTTGTGTTCATTCTTAGTCCCGACTTCTTTCGTTTGATGTCAGTGGTTAAGTAATTCATCTGTATTTGTGGTCTTCCGTTCTTTCTTCAACTCAATACTACTAGAATCTGCCATCACCATTTTCTTGATTTAGTTTTTAAAAAGATCATTGATAACATTAGCAAAGAACTGTAAAACAACAGGATATACACGTAAAATAATGTCTTTAATACATAATTTAAGTAATCACAGAATAAATATCCATTTACCTGCCTTTTAACTTGAGAAATAGAATTTTTAGTCTCTTTGAAGTCCTTTCCATTTCATCCTTTTCTGCCATCCCTTTTTTGTACCTGTAATCACTCTTGTGAGCTTTGTTTCAGTGATTTCTTGGTTTTCTTTGTAGCTGTACCACAAAGAATATTCCCAAAGGATTTGTTTCTTTTGGCCTGTTTATATTAATAAAAAGAATGAAGTGTTAGTTAAATCATAGTGCATGTTCACCTGTGTCTTGAATCATGTATATATGTATCTCACACCACGATCTTCTAGAGTGAGGAGCTCTCATTCATTCATTTTCATTACTACTTAGATTTCTTTGCATGAGTAGAACATAATTTTCCTCTTCTACATGTTAATGGACAGTTAGATGACTTGCTTTCTTTGTGTGAAATGGTATCTCTCAGTAATGTTAACTGTCCATTCCATTAGACTTGTCAGCCTTTTTTTTATTGTACGTTGTGCAGTTGGTACTCAGTATATCCTTATAGAATGGACGAGTGAATTGTCATTGTAGTCAGGTGATCTCTTTATTCCTAGGTAAGATCAAGCTAATTCTTCCTATTGGACTTTTCATGTAAAGCCGTCTTTGATTCCCCTAAACCAGTCTGAATCTTAACTTTTCTTATGTACATTACACTTTTGATACTCCAGGTCTGGTCCAAGGACCAGCAAGACAAGCAGAATTGGCCTTGCCTGGTAGCTTGTTAGAAAGACAGAAACACAGTATCTCAGAATCTTTCCTGACCTATTGTTTCAGGTGATTTATAACATTTTTAATGCTTGAACAGTGCTGCTCTGGGCCACATCAATCTCTTCTTTTCTCTGAACTTTTTATGGTGACAGCTTGTGTTACTCATCTTGGCATGTAATCATATGCTGTTAATGAATGGTCTACGTATATTAAGGAGAGTCAGGAAGAGTACTAGTTCAGTTCAGTTGTGTCTGACTCTTTGCGACCCCATGGACTGCATGCAGCACGCCTGGATTCCCTGTCCATCACCAATTCCCGGAGCTTACTCAGACTCATGTCCATTGAGTCAGTGATGCCATCCAACCATCTCATCCTCTGTTGTCCCCTTCTCCTCCTGCCTTCAGTCTTTCCCAGCATCAGAGTCTTTTCCTATGAGTCAGTTCTTCACATCAGGTGGCCAAAGTATTGGAATTTCAGCTTCAGCATCAGTCCTTCCAATGAATATTCAGAACTGATTTCCTTTAGGATGGACTGGTTGGATCTCCTTGCTGTCCAAGGGACTCTCAAGAGTCTTCTCCAACACCATAATTCAAAAGCGTCAATTCTTCAGCGCTCAGCTTTCTTTATAATTCAACACTTGCATCCATCCATACATGACTACTGGAAAAACCATAGCTTTGACTAGACTGACCTTGTTGGCAAAGTAATGTCTCTGCTTTTTAATATGCTGTCTAGGTTGGTCATAGCTTTTCTTCCAAGGAGCAAGTGTCTTTTAATTTCATGGCTGCAGTCACTATTTTGGAGCCCCCCCCAAATAAAGTCTGTCACTATTTTCACTGTTTGCCCATCTATTTGCCATGAAGTGATTGGACCAGATGCCATGATCTTAGTTTTCTGAATGTTGACTTTTAAGCCAACTTTTTCACTCTCTTCTTTCACTTTCATCAAGAGGCTCTTTAGTCCTTCTTCACTTTCTGCCATAAGGGTGGTGTCATCGGCATATCTGAGGTTATTGGTATTTCTCCCGGCAATCTTGTTTTCAGCTTGTGCTTCATCCCACCCGGCATTTCGCGTGATGTACTCTTCATATAAGTTAAATAAGCAGAGTGACAGTATGCAGCCTTGACCTACTCCTTTCCCAATTTGGAACCAGTTGTTCCATGTTGCTTCTTGCCCTGCATGCAGATTTCTCAGGAGACAGATCAGATGATCTGATATTCCCATCTCTTTAAGAATTTCCCACAGTTTGTTGTGATCCACACTGTCAAAGGCTTTGGCATAGTCAATAAAGCAGAAATAGAGGTTTTTCTGGAACTCTCTTGCTTTTTCGATGATCCAACGGATGTTGGCAATTTGATCTCTGGTTCCTCTGCCTGTTCTGAATCCAGTTTGAACATCTGGAAGTTCTCTGTTCGTGTACTGTTGAAGCCTGGCTTGGAGAATTTTGAGCATTACTTTGCTAGCGTGTAAGATGAGTGCAATTGTGTGGTCATTTGAACTTTCTTTGGCATTGCCTTTCTTTGGGATTGGAATGAAAACTGACCTTTTCCAGTCCTGTGACCACTGCTGAGTTTTCCAAATTTGCTGACATATTGAGTGCAGCACTTTCACAGCATCATCTTTTAGGATTTGAAATAGCTCAACTGGAATTCCATCACCTCCACTAGCTTTGTTCGTAGTGATGCTTGCTAAGGCCCACTTGACTTTGCATTCCAGGATATCTGGTTCTAGGTGAGTGATCACACCATAGTGATAATCTGGGTCATGAAGATCTCTTTTGTATAGTTCTGTGTATTCTTGCCTGTTCCTCTTAATATCTTCTGCTTTTGTTAGGTCCATACAATTTCTGTCCTTTATTGAGGCCATCTTTGCATGAAATGTTCCCTTGGTATCTCTAATTTTCTTGAAGAGATCTCTAATTTTTTGCATTCTCTTGTTTTCCTCTATTTCTTTGCACTAATCACTGAGGAAGTCTTTCTTATCTCTGTTTGCTAATCTTTGGAACTCTGCATCCAAATGGGTATATCTTTCCTTTTTTCCTTTGCCTTTAGCTTCTCTTCTCAGCTATTTGTAAGGCCTCCTCAGACAACCATTTTGCCTTTTTGCATTTCTTTTTCTTGGGGATAGTCTTGATTCCTGCCTCCTGTACAATGTTATGAACCTCTGTCCATAGTTCTTCAGGCACTCTGTCTATCAGATCTAATCCCTTGAATCTATTTGTCATTTCCACTGTATAATTGTAAGGGATTTGACTTAGGTCATATCCGAATGGTCTAGTGGTTTTCCCTCCTTTCTTCAATTTCAGTCTGAATTTGGCAATAAGGAGTTCATGATCTGAGGCACGGTCAGCTCCCGGTCTTGTTTTTGCTGACTGTATAGAGCGTCTCCCTCTGGTTGCAAAGATTATAATCAGTCTTGATTTTGGTATCCACCATCTGGTGATGTCCATGTGTAGAGTCTTCTCTTGTGTTGTTGGAAGAGGGTGCTTGCTATGACCAGTGCATTCTCTTGGCAAAGTTCTGTTAACCTTTGCCCTGCTTCATTTTGCACTCTAAGGCCAAATTTGCCTGTTACTCCAGGTATCTCTTGACTTCCTACTTTTGCATTCCAGTCCCCTATAATGAAAAGAACATCTTTTTTGGGTGTTAGTTCTAAAAGGTCTTGTAAGTCTTCATGGAACCATTTAACTTCAGCTTCTTCAGCATTACTGGTCGGGGCGTAGACTTGGATTACTGTGACAGTCAATGGTTTGCCTTGGAAATGAACAAAGATCATTCTGTCATTTTTGAGGTTGCATCCAAGTACTGCATTTCGGACTCTTTTTTTTGACTGTGATGGCTACTTTATTTCTTCTAAGGGATTCTTGCCCACAGTAGTAGATATAATGGTCATCTGAGTTAAATTCACCTATTCCAGTCCATTTTAGTTCACTGATTCCTAAACTGTCGATGTTCACTCTTGCTATCTCCTGTTTAACCACTTCAAATTTGCCTTGATTCGTGGACCTAACATTCCAGGTTCCTATGAGATACTGCTCTTTACAGCATCGGACTTGACTTCTATCACCAGTCACATCCACAGCTGGGTGTTGTTTTTGCTTTGTCTCCGTCTCTTCATTCTTTCCGGAGAAGGCAATGGCACCCCACTCCAGTACTCTTGCCTGGAAAATCCCATGGATGGAGGAGCCTGGTAGGCTACAGTCCATGGGGTCGCTAAGAGTCGGACATGACTGAGCGACTTCACTTTCACTTTTCCCTTTCATGCGCTGGAGAAGGAAATGGCAACCCACTCCAGTATGCTTGCCTGGAGAATCCCAGGGACGGCGGAGCCTGGTGGGCTGCCGTCTATGGGGTCGCACAGAGTCGGACACGACTGAAGCGACTTAGCAGCAGCAGCAGCAGCTTCATTCTTTCTGGAGTTAGTTTTCCACTTATCTCCAGTAGCATATTGGGCACCTACCGACCTGGGGAGTTCATCTTTCAGCACTAGTAGATATCCCTAAGTGAAGTTACCTGCCTCATGTAGGCAAACCTAAGTCTATCTGACTTTTTCCATCTCAGGTTGCTTTCAAGACTTGGATAACCCTACAGACATCCTTGGGATGGTTTCTTGCCCTTAAGGTCAGAAAGCTTGTTGAAATCCATTGCCTTTTTAGAAGGTTGCTTCTCTGTCTTAGCTATTGTCAGTAGTGCTGCAGTGAATTTTTTTTTTGGAGTATAGTTGCTTTACACTGCTATGTCAGTCTGTCCTATATTGCATAGAATCAGCCATATGTATACATACATGTGTCCCCTCTTTTTTAGATTTCTTTTCCGTTTAGGTCATCATGGAGCCCTAGTAGAGTTCCCTGTGCTATTCAGTGGATTCTCGCTGGCTGTCTATTTTATGTATACTAGTGTATATATGGGCTTCTCAGGTGGTGCTAGTGGTTACGAATCCCACCTCGGTCTCTGGGTTGGGAAGATCCCCTGGAGTAGGAAATGGCATGCCACTCCAGTATTCTTGCCTGGAAAATTCCTTGGTGCAGAGGAAGCTGGTGGGCTGCAGCCCATGGGATTGTAAAGAGTTGGACATAACTGAGGGGCTAAACACAAAGCACAAGTGTGCGTACGTCAATCCCGATCTCCCAGTTCATCCCACCCCACCCGCCCCCCTTCTCCTTTGGTATTAGTGAGTTTTTTCTCTACATCTGTGTGTCTGTTTCTGCTTTGCAACTAAGGTCATCTATACTACTTGTCTAGGTTCCACATATATGTGTTAGTATATAATATTTGTTGTTTTGCTTTATGTCTCCGCTTGTATGACAGTCTCTAGTTTCATCTACTTCTTTGCAAATGACCCAATTTCATTTGTTTTTATCACTGAATAACATTCCATTGCATTTATATACCACATCTTTATCCATTCCTCTGTTGATGGATATTTAGGTTGCTTCTGTGTCCTGACTGTTGTAAATAGTGCTTCAATGGACAGTGAGGTGCTTGTATCTTTTTCTTCAAATAATTTTTTAAAAATTAGTTTTAATTGGAAGATAATTGCTTTAAGTGTTGTATTGGTTTTTGCCATACAACACTGTGAATCAGCCACAAGTATACATATGTCCTGTCCCTCTTGAACCTCCCTCCCAGCACCTCCCCGCCCCCAGCCATCTGACCCCCTAGGTTGTCACACAGCATCAGGTAGAACTTCTGTGTTATATAGCAATTTTTCCAATAGCTATTTGTTTTACATATTGTAATATAAAGCATTCTGTGTAACAGGCTTTAGGTTCATCCACCTCAGTTCAGCTGACTCACATCCATTCCTTTTTATGGCTGAGTAATATTTCATTGTATTTATCTACCACAGCATCTTCATTCATCTGTCAGTGGACATCTTTGTTGCTTCTATGTCCTGGCTGTTGGAAATAGTGCTGCAGTGAACATTGGGGTTTATGTGTCTTCTTTTTAAATGTCTTTTTGAATTATGGTTTTTTCTGGATATAATATGCGCAGTAGTGGGATTGCTGGGTTATGTGATAGTTCTGTTTTTAGTTTTTTAAAGAACCTGCATATTGTTCTCCATAGTGGCTGTATCAGTTTACACTGTCACCAACAGTGTAAGAAGGTTCACTTTTCTCCACACCCTCGATGGCATTTATTGTTTATAGAGTTTTTGATTATGGCCATTCTGATTGGAGTGAGGTGTTCAGTTCAGTCGATCAGTCGTGTCTGACTCTTTGCTACCCCATGAACCACAGCACACCAGGCCTCCCTGTCCATCACCAACTCCCGGAGTCCACCCAAACCCATGTCCATCGAGTCGGTGATGCATCCAACCATCTCATCCTCTTTCGTCCCCTTCTTCTCCTGCCCTCAATCTTGCCCAGCATCAGAGTCTTTTCCAATGAGTCAGCTCTTCGCATCAGGTGGCCAAAGTATTGGAGTTTCAGCTTCAACATCAGTCCTTCCAATGGTGATACCTCATTATATTTTTGATTTGCATTTCACCAATGATTACTGATATTGTGCACCTTTTCATGTGTTTGCTAGCTATCTATGTGTCTTTGGAGAAATCTCTATTCAGATCTTCTAAACATTTGATTGGGTTGTTTGGTTTTTTTTGTATTGAGCTGCATGAGCTGTTTGTGTATTTTGAAAATTAATCCTTTGTTTGCAAATATTTTTTCCCATTTTGAGGGTTTTCTTTTTGTCTTGTTTATGGTTTCCTTTGCTTTTAAGTGCAAAAGCTTTTAAGTTTAATTAGGTCCCATTTGTGTACTTTTGTTTTTATTTTCATAACTAGGAGGTGGGTCAAAAAAAGATCTTACTGTGGTTTATGTCAAGGAGTGTTCTGCCTATTTTATCCTTAAAGAATTTTATAGTGTCTGGCTTTACATTTAGATCTTTAATCTGTTATGAGTTTATTTTTGTGTATGATGTTAGGAGGTGTTCTAATTTCATTCTTTTACATGTAGCTGTCCAGTTTTCCAACTACCACTTATTGAGACTGTCTTTTCTTCATTCTTCATTCTTCTATTCTTGCCTCCTTTGTTATAGATTAAGTGACCATAGGTGTGTGGGTTTATGGCTGAGCTTCCTGTCCTGCTCCACTGATCTTTCTCTGTTTTTGTGCCAGTACCATGCTGTCATGATGACTGTAGCTTTGTAGTATAGAGAGCCTGATCCCTCCAGCTCCATTTCTTTCTCAAGATGATTTTGGTGTTTGGAGTCTTTTGTGTTTCCATAAAAATTGTAAAATTTTTTGTTGCAGTTCTGTGGAAAATAACATTGGTGGTTTGATAGGGATTGCATTGAATCTGTAGGTTGCTTTGGGTAGTATAATCATTTTCAGAATATGGGTTCTTCCAGTCCAAGAAGATGGTATATATTTGTCTGTCTGTGTCATCTTTGATTTCTTTCATAAGTATCTTAATAGTTTTCTGCATAGAGATCTTTTGCCTCTTTAAATAGGTTTATTCTTAGGTATTTTGTTCTTTTTGTTGCAATGATAAATGGAATTGTTTCCTTAATTTCTGTTTCCAGTCTTTCATTGTTAGTGTATAGGAGTGCAAGAGATTTCTGCTTATTGTATCCTGCAACTTTACGGAATTCATTCATTAGCTGTAATAGTTTTTTGGTAGCATTTTTAGGATTTTCCGTGTATACTATTATGTCATCTGCAAACAATGACAGTTTTACTTCTTTTCCGATTTGGATTCCTTTGATTTCTTTTTCTTCTTTGATTGCGATGGTTAAGACTTCCAAAACTATGTTGAATAGTAGCAAATGTGGCACCTTTGTCTTGTTCTTGATCTTAGTGGAAATGCTTTGTTTTTCACCATTGAGGATGATGTTTGCTTTGGGTTTGTAATATAATATATGGCCTTTATGTTGAGGTAGGTTTTCTCTTTGCCTACCTTGTGGAGAGTTTTTTTATCATTATGGGTGTTGAATTTTGTTGAAAGCTTTTTATGCATCAGCCAAAATGAACATATGGTTTTTGTTCTTCAGTTTGTTAATATGGTGAATCACATTGATTGATTTGTATATACTGAAGAATCCTTACATCCCTGGGATAAATTCCACCTGATCATGGTGTATGATCTTTTTAATGTGTTGTTGGATTCTGTTTTCTAGTATTTTGTTGAGGATTTTCATGTCTATATTTATCAGTAATATTGGCCTATAATTTTCTTTTTTTGTGATATCTTTGTCTGGTTTTGGTATCAGGGTGATGGTGGCCTCCTAGAATGAGCTTGGGAATGTTCCTCCCCCTCTGCAGTTTTTTGGAAGAGTTTGAGAAGGATGGGTGTTAGCTCTGCTCTAAATATTTGATAGACTTTGCCTACGAAGTCTTCTGGTCCTGGACATTTGTGGAAGATTTTAATCATGGTTTTAGTTTTATTACTTGTGATTGATCTCATATTTTATATTTCTTCCTGGTTCGGTCTTGGAAGACTGTACCTTTCTAAGAATTTGTCCATATTTTCCAGGTTGTTCACATGTATTAGTCTCTTATGATGCTTTGTATTTCAGTTGTAACTTTTCCTTTTTCACTTCTAATTTTATTGATTTGAATCATCTCCCTTTTTTTCTTGATGAATCTGACTAAAGGTTTATCAATTTTGGTCATCTTCTCAAAGAACCAGCTTTTAGTTTCATTGATCTTTGCTATTGTCTTCTTTGTTTCTATTTCATTTGTTTCTGCTCTGATCTTTATGGTTTCTTTCATTCTTCTAACTAAGTTTTATTTGTTCTTTCTCTAGTTGCTTTAGGTGTAAGGTTAGGTTGTTTATTTGAGACTTTGTTTCTTGAGGTAGAATTGTATTGCTATTATATAAACTTTCCTTTTGGAACTGCCTTAGCTGCATCCCATAGGTTTTGGTTCATTGTGTTTTTTTGGTCATTTGTTTCTAGGCTTTTTTACATTTCCTCTTTTGATTTCTTCAGTGATCTGTGTGTGTGTGTGTGTGTGTGTGTGTGTGTGTGTGTTAGTCGCTTAGTCATGTCTGCTTCTTTGTGACCCCATGGACGGTAGCCTGCCAGGCTCTTTTGTCCATGGGATTCTCCAGACAAAAATACTGGAGTGGATTTAGTAGCATGTTGTTTAACCTCCATGTGTTTGTGTTTTTTTACGGTCTTTTTTCCCTGTGATTGGTTTCTAATCTCATAGCAGGGTAGTCAAAAAAGATGTCCGATATGATTTCAATTTTATTAAATTTACTGAGGCTTATTTGTGACCCAAGATGGGATCTGTCGTGGAGAATGTTCCATATGCCCTTGAGAAGAAAGTGTATTTTGCTGCTTTCAGATGGAATGTCCTTTAAACATCAATTAAGTACCTCGAGGAGCTTATTCAAACTCATGTCCATTGAGTCGATGATGCCATCCAACCATCTCATCCTCTGTCATCCCCTTCTCCCTCCTTCAATCTTTCCCAGCATCAGAGTCTTTTCTAGTGAGTCAGTTCTTTGCATCAGATGGCCAAAGTATTGAAGTTTCAGCTTCAGCATCAGTCCTTTCAATGAATATTCAGGACTGATTTCATTTAGGAATGACTGTTTGGACCTCCTTGCAGTCCAAGGGACTCTCAAAGAGTCTTCTCCAACACCACAGTTCAAAAGCATCAATTCTTCTGTGCTCAGCTTTCTTTATAGTCCAGTTCTCACATCCATACATGACTACTGGAAAAACCATAGCTTTGACTAGACTGACCTTTGTTGGCAAAGTAATGTCTCTGCTTTTTAATATGCTGTCTAGATTGGTCATAGCTTTTCTTCCAAGGGGCAAGCATCTTTTAATTTCATGGCTGCAGTCACCATCTGCAGTGATTTTGGAGCCCTAAAAAATAAAGTCTGCCACTGTTTCCACTGTTTCCCCATCTATTTGCCATGAAGTGACGGAACCAGAAGCCATGATCTTAATTTTCTGAATGTTGAGTTTTAAGCCAACTTTTTCACTCTCCTCTTTCACTTTCATCAAGAGCCTCTTTAGTTCTTCTTCACTTTCTGCCATGGGGTGGTGTCATCTGCATTTTTGAGGATATTGGTATTTCTCCCAGCAATCTTGATTCCAGCTTGTGCTTCATCTAGCCCAGCGTTTCTCATGATGTACTCTCCATATAAGTTAAATAAGCAGGGTGACAGTATACAGCCTTGACATACTTCTTTCCCAATTTGGAACCAGTCTGTTGTTCCATGTCTAGTTCTAACTGTTGCATCTTGACTTGCATACAGATTTCTCAGGGGACAGGCCAGGTGATCTGGTATCCCCATCTTTTTAAGAATTTCCCACAGTTTGTTGTGATCCACATAGTTAAAGGCTTTGGCGTAGTCAGTAAAGCAGAAGTAGATGTTTTTCTGGAACTCTCTTGCGTTTTTGAAGATCCAACAGATGTTGGCAATTTGATCTCTGGTTCCTCTGCCTTTTCTAAATCTAGCTTGACTATCTGGAAGTTCACGGTTCGCTTACTGTTGAAGCCTGGCTTGGAGGATTTTGAGTGTTACTTTGCTAGTGTGTGAGATGAGTGCAGTTGTATCCTTTAGTATAAGTGGAGTGTTAAAATCCCCCAGTGTTACGGTGTTACTGTTGATTTCCCCTTTTATGGCTCTTACTAGCATTTGCCTTTTGTATTGAGGTGCTTCTATGTTGGGTACATCAATATTTATAGTTGTTTTATCTTCTTGGATTGATCTTTTGATCATCATATAGTGTCTTTCCTTGTCTCTTGTAATAGTCTTTGTTTTAAAGTCTGTTTTGTCTGACATGAGTATTGCTATTCCAGCTTTCTTTTGATTTCCATTTGCATGAATTATCTTTTTCTATCCCCCTACTTTCAGTCTGTATGTGCCCCTAGGCCTGAAGTGGGTCTCTTGTGGACAGGACGCATATGAGTCTTGTTTTTGTATCCATTCATCCAGTCTGTGCCTTTTGGTTGGAGCATTTAACCCGTTTACACTTAAGGTAGTTATCATTATGTATATTTCTATTATTGGAGAAGGAAATGGCAACCCACTCCAGTATTCTTGCCTGGAGAATCCCGGGGACAGAGGAGCCTGGTGGGCTGCCGTCTATGGGGTTGCACAGAGTCGGACACGACTGAAGCAACTTAGCAGCAGCAGCATATTCCTATTATGATTTTATTAATTGTTTTGGGTTTGTTTTTGTCTTTTTTTTTTTTCTTCTTGTGTTTCCCACCTAGAGAAGTTCCTTTAGCATTTGTTGTAGACTACTGTTTTCTTATCTTTTGCTCTCTTGTCACCTTTGGCTTCAACCAACTCTGTTATAATTAGAAGTTCCGATCTTAATGTACAGGATTTCACAAGTTTATCCAGCTATTTTAGGCCTTGGCAACCCTTTTCTGGGCCTTTAGCTCCAATGTTGGGGAGAAGAGCCTCTATAAAGCACCAGGCTTTGAAGAGGGTGTTTGTCAGTTCTTATTTTTGTGGTCAGGTTCTCTTACCTTACCAAGCTGACTTTAGATAAAAGTTTCTGATTTTGGCACTTACATGAAAACTTGGTTGCATTTGCTTTTCTCTGGGTAATTAGTTCATAATTTTGCTGTAAAATATCATATTGGCTCAGATGGTAAAAGCATCTGCTTGGAATGCGGGAGACCCAGGTTTGAGCCCTGGATCGGGAAGATCCCCTGGAGAAGGAAATGGCAACCCACTCCAGTACTCTTCCCTGGAAAATTCCCTGGATGGAGGAACCTTGTAGGCTGGAATCCACGGGGTTGCAAAGAGTCGGACACGACTGAGCAACTTCACTTTCACTTATCATGTATACTTGTGGCCGATTCATGTTGATGTGTGACTAAATCCATCACAATATTTTAAAGTAATTATATTCCAGTTAAAATTAATGAATTAAACTGTGTAAAATGAAAATAAAAGAGAAAAAAATAAATTGTGGTACTTGAATATTATTTCATTTGGCTCGACACGGGAAAATATACTTAAAGAGAGAATAGCTTTATTTTTTTCTCTGCAAACTACTGTTCGTACAAAATCATTCTATAAAATGGTTATCTCCTGTAAACAGTAGACTTAATAGCAAAGTATAGTATAATTTACAAAGTCATCTATTTGATGAAAACTACTTGTTTCATCAAAACTGAAAGGGCTAAAGTGGTACTGGTGTATACCAGCATCATATTCTGGAGTTTATTGATTTTGGTACCAAGCCCAAGCATACAAGAAAAAAAAAAATGAATTCAGTGAAATAGTGGTAACTGAGTATTAACTTAATAAAAGTATAAAGCTTTTTCACTCTTCGAGTCTGAATATTAACTGTATTTTGACATAAAATTTTAAGGATTTATTTTTCTCTCAAGCACCTAAATGCTATAGGTATTCATTGTATCCTGATGATTAATATGAAACTTTTTTTCTCGATACCGTTACCTTTTATCCTTGTCTCCAGCTAGTTTTCATTTGATATAAGTAGCAGATGTTTGTTGTATATATGAGATAGCAATAATTACTAAAATCAGATGTTTTAGAAAACAAAAAAAATATACATTCATCATAAGAAAAATCTGGAGAAATATGAAAAGCACAAAGATAATTAGTTTATAAGCTCATAACTTGAGGGTTGTTACACCATTAAGAGTTTGTAATTTAACATTTCTCTATTTTTCCAATGCTTTAATAAATTGGATAAATTAAAATACCTATAAAAATAAATAGATATTTAATAAATACCTATCGTTGAAGTTATTGAATTAAAGAAGGTTGTGCATGTTTTTGAGCATATTAAGCATGTTGCCAAACTGCTCTCAAACAGTTGTATAGTTCAGTGTGCTTTCCCACTTATAGAGTATCAAGTGCTGTTTCTTGGCATCATTGCCAACTGAAAGTTACGATTTTTTAGTCTTTTTAAAATTAAAGGTCTGTTAGTATGCTTGTTACAGTGTGATTCATCAGTTCAGTAAATATTTCCTGTTTGATAGTGATAACACTCACATCTGTGCCCAAGTCACCCAGTCTTCTGGTATTATCTTTGTCCCTTAGAGTTTCCCTTGGATTCTCTTAAGATCACTTGAAAAGTGAAAGTTTAGTTGCTCAGTCGTGTCTGACTCTTTGCGACTCCATAGATTGTAGACTACCCCGCTCCTCCATCCACAGGATTTTCCAGGCAAAAGTACTGGAGTGGGTTGCCATTTCCTTCTCCAGAGGATCTTCCCCACCCAGGGATCAAACCCGGGTCTCCCACATTGTAGGCAGACACTTTACCGTCTGATCCACCAGGGAAGTCCCTACTTAGTAACAAAAGCCCTTTGGAAAAGACTCATTACACAAAATAAAATCAAAACTTTATGCTTGACTTTGAAGTTACTCTTTGTCTTTTGTTTACATCCTTCAAACGGGGATTTGTAGGTATACTGCTTTCAAGTTTGATTTAAGGGTAACCTTTAACACAAGACCAGCATCTTTTCCTTTGGGATAGAAGAAAACCCCTTTTACATTTTGTACACAAATGCATCATCTTCAGTTTTGTTCTGAAGGACCACTTGAGGATAAAAAGCATGAATAATCACCTCCTCCTGGGGTTATTGTGGTGTACTTTTTATGCTGGAAAATTGAAGTATTTTTAATATATTAAACCTATTTCATTGAAGAGCCATTTTGCTGGGTATGCATGGTTCACAAATCAAAAGGCAAAAAAGAATAGGCAGTGAAAAGAAATTGTCACTTTCATCTCTATCTTCAACCACCCTCTTCCTAAGGGAAATCCTATTTACTCTTTTTTAATGTTTCTTTCTGGACCTATTTTAGCAAATATTGCATCCTGTTAAGGAAGCAGAAATAAACTGTAATAGAAACAACTAAAAATCACCTTAAGGCTTGCTGATTAAGCAGTGGTTCATGCTTCTGAATATAATAAAATTAAACTGTATTAGGAAGCAGACAGCTTATAAGAACTTTGAAATTTTTTTTGTTTTGTATGAGAGGAAATTTTGTTCCATCTAAGCCTTTTACTTTAGGAAAACTATCTTTTAGCTATATGTGGGGAAATTTGCTGATTGGTTATATATATTGAGTTGGTAAAGTAAAAACTTAACGTTACAAGTTACACATCCTTATCAGTTAACATTTAATTGAAATTATACATTTGTATGTTCGATGGCATCATTGTACTTTATCATGACTGGTTTTTATGATGAGAGCAGAGCTGTTCTGTTGACTTTCTTGAGGTTGCATTGTCCTTCTTCCCCTTTGCCTAACAGTTACTAGTTGATTTAACTTTAAAACTGTAGGCCATCAATGAACATTGATACAAGAGAATAATTACAAAATACATTTTTTCAACTGCAGTATTATAGAAATGATATTGATTAAGTGTATTGTAACAAATCCCGTATGTGTCAGGAGCAAAATATCTTTTTTTTTCCTTACTGAAGTTACTTGAATTTCTTTCACATCAAAACTTAACAGCAGTGATTTAAATCCTATTTATTATTTGACTCAGCCCTTTATGAAATAGAACCCCATCCCACTTGAGCCATAAAATGTGTTAAATTTAAGACTAATGCTGCTTTCTGCTTTTTGAATTTACATTTTGGCAGTAACTACCTTCTTTGTTCAGTGCTAGAAAAAAATGATCCAGGCTTAACCAAATAAGAAAACTGCCAAGTTCACAGATCAGTCAGTGAGAGAAGCCAGAATTAAATGAAAGTCTAGATATTGACTTTACCGAATATGCTAAAGGGAGATTCTGTGGCATTACAGTTTCTCTGAGACTTAAATTCTTTTACTGTAATAGTTATTCTTTGACGGTGATTGATGTGAGAAATTCAGGCTGTGGACCTTACCTCCCAGAATCTACACAACTGGAATAAAGCCAGCTAAGAATCATGCATCCTGTCTGACCTCTTCTGTCTGGCCAGCAACTGGAACAGTTTGGACTTTGCCTTTTTGTTTCAAACTTTTAAGAAACTCGGGTAGTGGATCTAGTATGTATTTTTAGCGGGGATAATGATGTTTTTAAAGAAACTTAACATCTGTTCATATACATACACGCAATATTTTGAATAAATCACTTTAATAAGACCATTAACTTTTTAATGCAGATTAACAAAATCTTGTCCTGAAACCCTGTGGTATTGATTATTATAAGAGATGGTTCCAGGTACCCTTGGACAGATGAGCTTGTCTGGCGACAGTCCTTGGGATCGCAGAAGGGTTGGACATGACTGAGTAACAAACACCAAAAAATAAAGCTCTAGGTACAAGTGCGTTATAAGTCTTAACAGAAAATGGAAGTTTGATGTTGGGTGGCTGATTTTTAATAAGTCATATTTGTTTCTTATAAGGCCTGAAAAGATCTCTAAGGAATAGACCAGACATTCTGAGCAGACAAGTGTAAGCACCATGGGGATATTTGTCATATTCTAGTCACTCACTAAATATTTGTGGGATAGATGAATGGATGAATGAATGAGATGGGTTGAAATATTTATTGTAATAATAGTAGTTGTAATAGTAGCTAGCATTTTTTTGAGCTTTAGTAGGCACAGTATGCCAGGTATTTTGGGTGAATGATTTTTTGGTCCTCATAAGGATGCAGGGAGATCAAACCAGTCAATCCTAAAGGAAATCAACCCTGAATATTCACTGGAAGGACTGATGCTGGAGCTGAAGCTCCAGTACTTTGGTCGCCTGATGCAAAGAGCCGACTCATTGGAAAAGACCCTGATGCTGGGAAAAATTTGAGTATGGGAGGAGAAGGGGGCAACTGAGGATGAAATGGTTGGATAGCATCACCAACTTAATGGACATGAGTTTGAGCAAACTCTAGGAGATAGTGAAGGACAGGGAAGCCTGGCTTGCTGCAGCTCATGGGGTCGCAGAATCAGACACAACTTAGCAACTGAACAAAGGATGCTGTGAGATAGGTACTGTATGACTCATTTATCTTCACAGGAGATAGGTGATAAATGAAAGTGAAAGTCGCTCAGTCGTGTCCGACTTCTTGCGACCCCATGCCATATAATTCTCTAGGCCAGAATACTGGAGTGGGTAGCCTTTCCCTTCTCCAGGGGATCTTCCCGACCCAGGAATCAACCGGGGTCTCCTGCATTGCAGGCGGATTCTTTACCATCTGAGCTATCAAGGAAGCCCAGGTAATAAGATAAGTGATAAGATAACCTGCCTATGGCCCCAGACCTGGCACTGAAACTTAATTTTGAACTCTAGTCCTCAGGCTCAACTCTGCATATGATTTTCCAGTTTGTACATACCAGAGACTCACATTTGTGTGTACTTATAAGAATTAAGTTTTAAGCTTTTACTAAAGTTTTCTCTCTCACTTGAGCATTATTTTTTTCCCCACAAAAATAAAGATTAGTTCTAGAGTTACTGTGTACTAGACAATAAGTGGAAGACAGAAGATCAAGGTTTGCACGTTGGGGCTTCAGCTGGGCTTACTCAATAATAATTCACTGTCTTAACTCTGTCTTACAGAGCATGTGATTCAAAGTGGGCTTCTGCTGCTGAAATGAGTTTTTTTGTTTTTTACGTTTCTTGAAAAATACAATGTTCAGAATAGAATCAAAACTAAGAGTAGTGGTCAGAACCAGCGGGTGCCTGTCTGCTTCGGTAGCAAGCAAGGGTTGGGGGAAGCTATGGGTTTGATAGCTACATGGTTTAGAGCTCACATCCGTTGAGGTGCTGTTATATTTTGAGAGACTTCATTATCAGTGACATAAATTAGGAAGTGTTTGTTTATAAACTCTGAATGTTCCACTCCTGAAGTTGGGAGAGGACTGTACCTGTCTAATGTTACAGGGTCTGTAAACCAGTGCTGTTGGAAGTGTGAGGTGTGGTCCCTGACCTGTCTGTCTGTCCCTGGTCTGCCTGAGATAAGCATGGGATTGAGACTCCTCTTTAGAAGCTTTGACAGCAGTTTAATATCACTATGTAGCCAGGCTTGTGATCCCTGGGCTTGTATTCTCTTATGTCTGTTAAATTTTTTTTCACTTTCTAGTAATTAATTTTTATTCTTTGACTGAAATTTTGGTCTGTGGTGGACTGGAGGAAAATGAATTGTAGTTTGAGAAGCACGGTTATAAATTAGCGACTTTTATACCTGTTTTACATAATAGCATCTTCCTATAACCAGCATCTCAATAATATTGTAATCACTAAATGCCACTAGATTTACTTTTTATGATTAGATTTCATGGTAAGCCATTTTAATGTCAGCATTTCTTGATCAGGATGAACAAGTGGATTCACTGTTTTCTCTAGGTGCACAACACAGGTTGCAACCTCTGAACATTCTTTATGAGCTCAGCTTTGTAAGGTTAAAAATGATCGATGGTGTAGTCCTAACAATTTGAAACTAGTTTGGTCCCAAATCATTTCAACTGGGCTTTCAGCAGATCCTTTTTATGTGTATTACAAAGACAGTGGGAAACCTGCTGCTTTTCCTAGGGAAGATTTATTGCGATAAGTTTGTGCAAGGTTTGAATTGATACTTTGCTGATTTATAATTGGCTTAGGTTAGACTTCTCTTAAACAGATTTCTCTGCTTGTTGAAAACTGGTCTATATATTTAGAAGTTACCTCTTTTGCCTTGATAGTATGTATATATGGGTATTTTCTGGTAATTTGTATATGTGTGTGCAGCGACATCTGTGAATTGAGTTGAAGAGTAACTGCATCAGTAAGAGATTAGAATTTAAAGTCAGCAGGTGCTCAGGCTTATAGTGTGTGGATTTTTCCTTTTTTTCCTTTTTTCAAAGCCACTAAACCATGCTTCATTCAGTTCATATATTTTTTTTAATATACCCTAAAGAACATACTAAAATCAAGACATACCTTATGTCCATATCATTCCATCAACTCAGTAGCACTGTCAAAAAAGGAAATTAAATTAGTTTGTTCTTCTTTGTGCAACTCCATGCAGTAAGTTGCAATGATTGCTATAGATTAAAATCTTTTCCCTTAATTTTTTCTTTATTCGGTGTTTTCTGAATTAAAAACAAATACATGCTTAGTACTAAGTAAGTAATTAGAACTAAATAAATATTACAAAGGTTCATAAAAGGTATGTCCTTCCACACTGTTCTTGTTCATATAAAGGTAAATGCATAACTGCATATATATAATACATTTTTAGTACTACTTAATTTTTAAAACTCTTTCTAACTTTTGATGTGTCTCAGGCCTCTGGGAATCTGGCAAATGCCATGAATCTTTTTTCCAAGAACATGTCCTTAAGTACGTACACACAAAATATTGCATATGATTTTAAAGAACTTCTTAGATCTCTTTTAGTTATTTGCAACCTTCAGGTTTGAATGTTTGCTTTTAGGGTTTATGCATTTGGAGAAGTAAACTTGTCAATGTAGAATTTTGGATAGTATGGATTTTAGACTTTTTTTTTTTTATGGGGTGTGTGTACATGTTGGTAAACATTTAAACATCCAATTTCTGGTGAATTAGATTTTCCTAAACAGATTTTTGTGGGTAACTGAAATTATGTATTAAATACCTAATTAATCTTATTAAATTCTAAAATACTTAAAAGGAAAATGTCTAAATATTATACTTGGCTTCTAAAATAATACAGATTGATTTATTTTTGATTACTTAGACTTATTATAAACTTGAGCTTATATTTTATATGTGTATATATAAGTCAGAATGTAGCAATGGTTCTTAATCTAATTTCTTGGACCTTCCTTAGGATCTTTGAACTCTGAAATTAAGAATAAAATTTGGAGTGGATACATAGGAATTGTTTCTTCATCAAATAGACTTTGTAAAAGTATGTCCAGTTTTTTAAAGTTAAGGTGTTATTTATACATGATAAAACTCACTCATTTTAAATTAATTATTTATGTATTTATTTATGGCTTTGCTGGGTCTTTGATGCTGTGTGCAGGCTTTCTCTGGTTGTGGTGAACAGGGGCTACTCTTGTTTGCAGTGTGCGGGCTTCTCTTGTTGTGGAGCATGGGCTCTAAATGAGCAGGCTTCACTAGTTGTGGCACGCGGGCTCATTAGTTGTGGTACATGGGCTTAGTTGCTCCCCAGCATGTGAAATCCTCTTGGACCAGGGATTGAACCTGTGTCCCCTGCATTGGCAGTCAGATTCATGTTCACTGTGTCACCAGGGAAGTCCAAACCCACTCATTTTAAATGTAAAGTTTGATGAACTTTAGTATTAATAGTTGTAAATAGATTGTATTATGGGCACCACAATTATACAATTATTTGTGCCCCTTTGCTATCAGTATCTTCCCACTCACCTTGGCCCGAAGGCAACCACTTGTTAGCTGTGGTTTTACCTTTTCTATGAGTTCCATATAAAAGAAGTCATATAGTATTGGGTTGGCCAAAAATTCGTTTGAGTTTTTCTGTAAGATGTTAATGAACTTTTTGGCCAACCCAGTATTAATGGTTTGTTGACTTCTTAACACTCATATAATGTTTTTTGAGGTCACCTGTTGTTGTTTTGCTCCTTTGTTCCTTTTTATTGCTGAGTAGTATTCCACAGAATGGATATGCTACTGCAGTTGTTTATGCACCTGTGTTTAGTAGACCTTTGGTTTGCCTCCAGGTTTTGGCTATAACGAATAGTGCTGCTGTGAACATTTGTGAGCATATCTTTGTGTGAATATTTTTTGTTCTTCTTGGGTAAATTCTGAGGAGTCAGAATTTGGGTCATGTAGTAAGTTTATATTTAATGTTAAGATACCGCAATTACTGTTTTCTCTCTCTCTACCAACAATTTTCGAGGAGCTCTAGCTTTTTGGAAAGATCTCAGTTTCCACTTTTCTGAGTCAGACAAGGCCAACACCCCATTTACTGACCCAGGACTGAGACTGGGCTGCAACCTAGCTCCTTGATCTTGGGGATTGTATCTAAGTGTGATGTACCTATGGGTATGGCTGTGTTAACTCACAGTTAATGCTCTGGTTTGTGAGTTCTGTCTTCTAGCTTGGTTGGCTAATTAGGCTTTTCAGAAACGCAGATTATTTAACATTTCTACCTGCACACAGGACAGAGAAGGTTGAGGTACTTCATAGGCCTGAAAGTTCCAGATACAGTTCTTAAATTACTTCTTAACTCTGAACTTCAAATTGCCACTTTCATTAGAGGAATCTTGGGTGGTAACTTCATAGACATATATTTACTAAGTAAAATAACCTTAACACTGGTATTAGAAATATTGCTGATTATAAAAGTCATGGCAAACCTTTTCTGAAAGGATTTTATTTTATTTTATTTTTTTTCTGAAAGGATTGTATTAATATATTGTCTCATAATTCATCAACAAAAATGATATGAAATTGTTAGTTTTGACTTATACAGTAGTATCTGTGTCTGCCAGCAGATTGGGTTTCTTATTGATGTATCAGTGCTTCTAGCAGAAGCCTGAGAGTGTATTCCTGCTGCCCTGCTGTTCATCCATCTTTAGGCCTTTTTGTATCCTTAAAGTACAACTTGTATATTTTATGAAAAGCAAATATTAGTATTCTTTGAAACTAGTATTTAAAATCATAGTTGGCACATACTCACTTCACTTAGGTCTTCACAGGGCTGAGTGCTTGTTCATCAGCCCTCAGCTGAGGTGTCATCTGAGAGAGGCCTTTACCAGATCACCCCAGCTTAACAGCACATTTCTCTGTTTTTTTCATAGTGCTTTAAACAATCTATAAGCACGTTAGCTTTCTTAATTTTCATTTTAAAATAGTGGTTCTTAAAGTGTGAACCCCCAGCAGTCTCTGAGGTTTAAACTATTTTTGTAATAATAAGTAAACATTATTCATCTTTTGTGCTCTCATTCTTTCATGAATGTCTGATGGAGGTTTTCAGATGCTCCATTATGTGTTATATAAAAGATTGAATGCAGAAGCAGATATGAGAATCCAGTTGTCTTTTATTAAAGTAGACATTAATAGAATTTATAAAACTGTGAACAGTGTCATTCTTCTATCCTGATTAAAATTTATTTTTGAAAAGGTAAATGTTCTACAGAAGTGTAAAAAGTGTCATAATTTAAGTTAGTGTGTGATGCATTTTTTTAAGTGAATAAAGCATTTTGAACATTTTTTGGTTTGAATTTCAGTATGAAATATCAATGTAAAAGTTCTTTGAGGTCCACAATAATTTTTGAGTGTTGAAAAGGGCCCTTTGACCAAAAAATTTGAGAACTGGTGTTCTTAAAAGTCCCATGAAAGTAAAGACCTTATGTATTTGATTTGGTTTCATATTCATAGGGCCTGGCAGAGGTATAACTGGCCTGTGGAAATCACTGAAGTATCTGGGTGAACAGATGATGAGTGCATGAAAGAAAATGACAGTTGTAGAATTGTGGTGATTCTCTGCAGGGCTTTCAGGTTTTTCTATAGTAACTGGTTTTTGTAGACATCATATTTGGTAGAAAATTACTCCAGTTCATCAGAAAGCATAATCTTTATTTTGGCCAGGTTTAATTGTTCCCTGATACGGAACTGAAAGTTTTTGATGTGATTTTGATTAGAGATTCTGTTAAATGTTCCTTTATAGGAAGGATGGAAGATTTTACCCATCATGCTTATTAACTAACTCAAAGTTTAAGTTGATTGACTTCTAGTATAATTTATTTGGATATTTAGATTGTTATTTATATTTTATCTTATACAATACTTTCTGTTATAATAAATACAGAATACTTCATAATAAAAAATATTTTCTGTCATGGAAGTTAAATTCTTTGTTGCTTTTAGCCTTTGGACAAAGTTAGGTTTTCTTTTTTTTAATGCCAGACACTTAAAGAAACAGTATTTTGTTCATTGTAGATTATAGATAGTCTGTTTTGCTTTTTCAGATTGCCCACACTGAATAATAAATGATAATAGCAAAAAAAAATTTATTCCTCTCAGGTATTTTTAGCAGACAGGAAATCTGTTTACTGTCTTGCAAGTTGAGATTCTTTGCTAAGATTTGCCCATCCTGATAAGATGCAAACTTCATAAAGCTAGGAGATGGTTCTAGAGACTGCTGACCTATTCCAGGAACAATACTGATTGCGTAGGTCACATCAAGGAAGTTATTTAATAAGCATTTAGACCCAGAATATGACAGTGTTCGGGAGGTGTAGAAGAATTTGGTAATTTCAGATTCTGCTGGTCAGTTTGTTTCTGTCCTTTAGGGCATAATTTATAGAAGACTCTTTATTTACCCACTGATATATAGGATAAAGGAACCTGGCCGGCACACGTTGATAAGTAGTCGTAAATTAGGGGGTCAAGCTATAAAGAAAAAGTCTTAACCCTGATACAGCACTTGAATGCTGCTCAGTTGGACTGCTCACTTTACCTTTCCTCTCATTTATTTACTGTGGAGATCCTTCCAATTAGGGCTTAAGTTTCTCTTTATACTTTTGTAAATAAAATGTTCATTCTTGGATCTGTATTTCTCAGTGTACTCACTTTTTAGCAACACAAGGAGTCTTAAAGGAAGGAGACTTGTGGTTTAATCAGTTGAGTTCATTGCAATCACCTGAAGTGTTAGAACAGAAACAAAGGAAGACTGGTCCATGCTACCTCATTAAAAATTAGAATGAAGTAGGATGTTAGAATCACCTGGAGAATCTGAAAATGAAAATAGAACCCCCCCTCAAAAAAAAAAAAAAAGAAATCCCACATCCCCCCAAACCTTAAAATACAGGATAGGAACCCCAGCCCAGTTTAATTACCTCTGATTTTCAGAGATTGGGTTTCAGGCATCTGTATTTTTAAAATACTGATGGCTGTAATATGTCGCGAGAGTAAAGATCTCTCTTCATTTATTTAAAAAAACTCCCCTGGTCATTTTGATAAGCTAGGAACAAATGTATAGAGCTCCTGAGCATGTGGGATCATTTGTGACACTTACAAACAAAATATAATAGAGGAGTATGCTTTTGTTTGGAGAGCTATTAAGCTCCCCATGTATCTTGTTTTTAAGAGTAAGAATAGGGAGCATGACATCAATAAGCAGGGTTAATTAAAAGTCGGTCAGCACTGTTTTATGGACAGAAGCATATGAGTGGTTAGAGGGAGAGAAAATGAAAGGCCAGTAAGCAGGAGTAGAACAGGACTTGTGTGGTGGAACATTCCCATCTTGTGGCTTAGTGAGGACTGTGCTGCTAAAGATAAAGAGCTGAACCTCTTTATCTTAGTCGTGTAAGAATTTACACAGATAGTGGCATTTGTTCATGTTATCAGACTTCTCGTGATTAGGGCACAAAAACTGTGACCACCAGCACCATTCCCTCGGTCTTTTTGTTGCCTGTCCCTGTAAATCCTTCTCTGAACTTTTTTTTACTCCATGTAGTAACCCTGTTTCTACAACTTTGTTAGGGAGACTTCTTCTGGAGCTGTTGCCACCACACTCTGTTTCAGCCTTGTTACAAAAACCTATTTGGAGCCTCAAGTTACTCAGTTATTGTGAAGTAATTAAATATACTTTGGTGTTGGAAGTCAGATCTCACCTCCCTGCTGTAATAAATGTATGTCAGATTATCTGTTTCCTCCTCTGTAAAATGGGAAAATAATATCACTGACTTTATAGAGTGATTGTGAGGATTTAATGAGTGACTGCATTTGAGGCACTTAGTGGAGTGTTTTTGACAAAAGTGATTGACTGGTACTTACCATTCATTCCTTTAGCAAATACATTTTGAGTATCTAGACCATGAGCAGTACATGGATTCTGTCTTACTCATAAATACCAATAATCTATGGAATGTTTTTCTAGATATATATAGTAAGTTCTTGATTATTTGTATAGAACAGCAGAGGCCTATGTGTCAGTGGGTTGCTTCTGCTCAGGAGTTTCCTTCTGACATCTAAATGTCCTCTGAAGTTTGTAATGCAATTCCACTACATTTTTTTTGAACACAAGAATTGAGAAGTTAGTGTGTATGCGGGAAATAGGAAGGCTATAAAATGTCAAAATGAAGAATGAGTTTGCTTAGTTTTGTTAAAAGTTTTTGTTTTCTGCTCAGAGGTTAAAGTGTCTGCCTGCAATGCGGGAGACCTGGGTTCGATCCCTGGGTTGGGAAGATCCCCTGGAGAAGGAAATGGCAACCCACTCCAGTATTCTTGCCTGGAGAATCCCACGGACGGAGGAGCCCGGTGGGCTACAGCCCACGGGGTCGCAAAGAGTTGGACACAACTGAGCGACTTCACTTCACTTTTGTTTTCTGAATACTTTATTATATCTGATTTTATTAAATTGGCAAGATCATAAATATTAGAGTTGGAAGTTATTTTAATGATCACCAGGCCTTTCCTAAGGCTTTCTGTTTTGGTCAGCCAGAAATGCTAGAGAGAATTCATCCTTAAAATGGAAACCCTCTTTCCTGAAACTATCACCTGTGGTCCTTACTTTGCTTTTTAAAGTAAGACACATCCTCTACTGCCTGACTATTTGGACAGTGCTCTTTGTGATTGACCCTAGCCTGGAGAGAGATTTTAATTCATTGAACTGGTTCTCATCACAGGGTTTTAAACTTTCTCTCTTACAATTAGTCCTTTAGCGGGTACACTTATTCATGTTGATTGTCTTTAGCCAGTGAAGTTAAACCACCGTGCTTTTTCCATTACTCAGTTGAATACTGTTACTGGTAACTTTTCTCTTCGTCATTGTAGAGAATTGGCTGTAGCAGGTCAGTGATGCAGAAAAGAGTGAGATGATAATTTCTCTTACTTGGAGGACTGTACTTCTGTGGATACTGTATAAATTGCATTGATTCTTGGGGCAGGCATATCAGGCTGCCATGCGGTTCAGTGACATCGCTCCCAACCCCTTCACAGTTTACTTTGTTTAAAGTAAGACAGTGTTTCATTATAAGCTATTATTGAACTATGCTAATTCGTTTTTAAAGATAATAATTGTTTTTTCTCACTTCTGTTTTCTTTATAAAGGGAAATAAAGTTATTTTGGCCTGGCTTTTTGTGAAACTATGCTGGGCCCTAGTTACCAGTACTCCGTTTCCTACATGAAGGAGCCAGCTATTAGGAATCAGTTGGTGCAAAGGTATACACTAAGCTCATATATCTTCTAGCATCTCTCATTTACTTTGATTTCAGCTGTGGTTCATTAATAGGGTTCAGTATCCAGGAAACTAGGTAACCTGGGCAAGCTGGTAGGTGTGTTTGTAATAACTCTTTATCAGTTTTGTTTATCCCTTCTTAGTCACAGGTGTTTCTTTTGTTTTTTAATTGTAAAAGTGATTGTTCTTGGCAGAGTTAAGTTGAATGGGAATTAAACGGTTCTGTTTTCTTTTTATTGATAAAGTCAATAATATTATTGAGCATTATTTCAGGGCAGATCTTGTGTGAAATATTTACTGTACATTTTTCTCATTTTTAATAGTCTTCAGTAATGCTGTGAAACGGTTCCATTTTGCAAGTCAGAAATCTAGGACTTGGGAAGATTAAATAGCTTTCCCAAGGTCACAGCTAATAAATAATAAAGCTGGAAGCCATTCATCCTATTCATGCATGACCCCTAAAGCCCGTTCTGTGCCTTTGAAGAAATGGAGAGGGTCTGTCACACAGAAGTGTGGGAGGCTTGTGCACTTTCTCCACTTCACCGTGCTGAAGGTCTGCCCGTCTAGTTGGTGTCCTTCTGCATTAAGCTCTTCCCTGTTGACTGCTTGTTGTTCTTAGAAGGTCTGGATCTTAAACTGGTGTAAAGTCTTTCTGAGTCCATTCATAACAGAGTCTTTGCTTCATGTCTGTTCCTAACTCATGGTTTTAATAATTAAGCTGCTGATTTGAGCATCATCTTCTTCTTAAAACATGCCCATAAGCTTTGGAGTTTAAATCTTGGTTCTACCATTTCCTAAATGTGTAATCTTTAGCCACTTACTCAACTTTTCTCTGCTTCAGCTTTCTTATTTGTAAAATGAGTATAATAATGCTTTTCCCTAAGTTAGTCATGAGGATTACATGATTGATCATACAGGTATAATAATTAGAATACTGCCTGGCACATGATGTTCGATAATTGTTCAGTTCAGTTCAGTCGCTCAGTCGTGTCCGACTCTTTGCGACCCCATGAACTGCAGCACGCCAGGCCCCTCTGTCCATTACCAACTCCCGGAGTCTACCCAAACCCATGTCCATTGAGTCGGTTATGCCATCCAACCATCTCATCCTCTGTCGTTCCCTTCTCCTCCCGCCCCCAATCCTACCCAGCATCAGGGTCTTTTCCAATGAGTCAACCCTTCGCATGAGGTGGCCAAAGCATTGGAGTTTCAGCTTCAACATCAGTCCTTCCAATGAACACCCAGGATTGATCTCTTATAGGATGGATTGATTGGATCTCCTTGCAGTCCAAGGGACTCTCAAGAGTCTTCTCCAACACCACAGTTCAAAAGCATCAATTCTTCGGCGCTCAGCTTTCTTCACCGTCCCACTCTCACATCCATACATGACCACTGGAAAAACCATAGCCTTGACTAGGCGTACCTTTGTTGGCAAAGTAATGTCTCTGCTTTTAAATATGCTATCTAGGTTGGCCATAACCTTCCTTCCAAGGAGTAAGCGTCTTTTAATTTCATGGCTGCAATCACCATCAGCAGTGATTTTGGAGCCCAAAAAAATAAAGTCTGACACTGTTTCCACTGTTTCCCCATCTATTTCCCGTGAAGTGATGGGACCAGATGCCATGATCTTAGTTTTCTGAACGTTGAGCTTTAAGCCAACTTTTTCACTCTCCTCTGTCACCTTCATCAAGAGGCTCTTTAGTTCTTCACCACTTTCTGCCATAAGGGTGGTGTTATCCACATATCTGAGGTTATTGATATTTCTCCTGGCAATCTTGATTCCAGCTTGTGTTTCTTCCAGCCCAGCGTTTCTCAGGATGTACTCTGCATATAAGTTAAATAAGCAGGGTGACAATATACAGCCTTGACGTACTTCTTTTCCTATTTGGAACCAGTCTGTTGTTCCATGTCCAGTTCTAACTGTTGCTTCCTGACCTCCATACAGGTTTCTCAAGAGACAGATCAGATGATCTGGTATTCCCATCTCTTTCAGAATTTTCCACAGTTTATTGTGATCCACACAGTCAAAGGCTTTGGCATTCCACTGTATACTCATAAGGGATTTGATCTAGGTCATACCTGAATGGTCTAGTGGTTTTCCCTACTTTCTTCAATTTAAGTCTGAATTTGTCAATAAGCGGTTCATGATCCGAGCCACAGTCTGCTCCCGGTCTTGTTTTTGCTGACTGTATAGAGCTTCTCCATCTTTGGCTGCAAAGAATGTAATCAATCTGATTTCGGTGTTGACCATCTGGTGATGTCCACGTGTAGAGTCTTCTCTTGTGTTGTTGGAAGAGGGTGTTTGCTATTACCAGTGCGTTCTCGTGGCAAAACTCTATTAGCCTTTGCCCTGCTTCATTCTGTACTCCAAGGCCAAACTTGCCTGTTACGCCAGGTGTTTCTTGACTTCCTACTTTTGCATTCCAGTCCCCTATAATGAAAAGGTAACCTGTGTTATTAACTGGTTACTGATGATTTGTTTCTGTCAATAATATACTTGTTTTAAATTAAACACTAATTAGTAAAACTCTAATTCCCATTTTGTTCTTAGATTCTTAGACTTATTTTTCCCTCTGATAGCTTTCCATTGTATTTTAGACTGTATTACCCTGTAGTCTTCAGGCCATGACCCTGTATTGAATAATACAGACTATCACTGTTAATAATACTATGTACCAAACACTCTTCAAAGCCCATTAATATATTAACAATCTCATGTTGTAGGAATTATTATTGATCATGACTGTTACTGTGAACTTTTAAACTAATTGGCTATTCAGTCATGCAATGTACCTCTTCATTTTTGTGGAAATATTAAAGGAAAGAGTAAATAGAAGAGCTGGCTATTCCATTAGATGTTATTTGGTATATCCTTATTGTTGAGAAAAATTAGGTAGTGCTGGTGACTGGGCTCTCTTTATGTTCTCTGTTACCAAGCCAGTTCTTGGATACACGTTCCTGTTGTTGCTTCCTCTGATTAATGAGATGCTCTGTCCAGGAACTATCTTGAGGTGTTGAGAGTTTGTCAGAGGGTTCTATTTTTAGATGTTCAGATAATTAATATCTTTATCTCTTTGTCTTATTGATATTTTCATCTTTTGTGGCAGGATATTGCTATTAACAAAGATTAATGGGGTCACTTTCTCTTAATAGTCTCAGGTTGAGGTGATAATGTTAGATTCAACTGAGGGAATTCTTGGATGCCAGACTTCTGGGGATCTTTGACTTAAAGGTTGTGAGTGTTGTACATGGACATTTTTTAGAATATAATTTTATTTATTTATTTTAAATTTATTTCTGGCTGTGCTGGGTCTTTGTTGCTGCGTGGACTTTCCTTTAGTTGCAGTGAGTGGGGGTTACTCTCTAGTTGTGGTATGGGAGCTTCTCATCGCAGTGGCTTCTTTTGTTGCAGAGTACAGGCTTTAGGGCATGCAGGCTTCAGTAGTTGTGACTCTCCAGCTTAGTTGCTCCATGGCATGCGGGATCTTTCTGGATCAGAGATCGAACCCGGGTGTCCTGCCTTGGCAGGCAGATTCTTTACCACTGAACCACCAGGGAAGTCCACATGGACATTTTTGACACATCTTCAAATTCCAAGAGTTTCAGGTGTACATTTAGACTATGTAAGATTTTTTTTTTATGTAAGGGTAAAGGAAATGATTTGTAAGAAATTTGGTCAGTTTTGTCATATAACTGTGGTTTTATAAACCCATCAGTATAGTTTTACTTTTTCTTTGAAATAAAGGAAGTGTAAACTCTAAGAGTGATATTTAAGCTTCTGTTTTTTTCTTTTAGGTGGTATTAAAGATTATCAAACATTACCAGGAAGAAGGACAAGGAACTGAGGTGGTTCAAGGAGTGCTTCTGGGCCTTGTTGTAGAAGATCGACTTGAGATTACCAACTGCTTTCCTTTCCCTCAGCACACTGAAGATGATGCTGACTTTGATGAAGGTAAGGGTACTCACTAGTTATTGATCCAGAGTTCACCATAACCTTTGATAATTGTTACCAGGAGTTCATCAGAGTAACCTAGTTCTCAGTCTCTTGAAAAAGATTCTACAAATTCTCTGAAATGAAGTTATATTATCAAAAACTTGATTAGTTTGGCCTTTAGTTATTCAGGATTTGTGATTCTGATAGTTTGGATAGGAGCTGTGCTGATGTTAACTTTCTCATTGTGAAAGCAGCTTACCAATTACAGTGTGAAGGACGGAAATCGTCGCTATGTCCCACACCCATTTCCTTCTGTAGTTTTTTGACGTACTGTTTAAGAAGAGATGAGTTGAGTTGTGTACTTCAGAAAGAAGATATTCCTTAAGCATTTCAGAATCTTTGTGCTGCAGGTGTAATTGCTTAGCAAAGGCCAATAGTAGTTAAAAAGATCCTACCAAAGGCCAAGGTCAGCATCCTAAAGGATTTTTTAAAAAATCTAGTTGAAAATTAGGTTGTCCAAATTCTCACATTCTTGTCAGCACTTATTTGTTGTCTTGTGGATGATGGCCATTCCGACAGGTATGAGGCAGTCTCTCATTGTGGTTTTGATTTACATTTTCTTAATATTAGTGATGTTGAGCACCTCTTCATGTGCTTGCTGGCTGCTTTTATGTCTTCTTTAGAAGGTGAAATGTCTATTCAAGTCCTTTGCTAATTTCTTAGGGTTTTGTTGAAGGAGTTCTTTATATATTCTGCATATTTACTCCTTTTTGTATATATAGTTTGCAGGTATTATCTTTCTTTTCACACTTTTGGTGTTTCTTTTGTTGCACAGAAGCTTTAATATAATTCAGCTTGTCTATTTTTCCTCTTGTTTCCTGTACTAATGGTGTAATCTCCAAGAAATCATTGCCAAGACCAGTATTATGAAGGTTCTAGTATTATGAAGTTTCTTCCGTATATTTTCTTCTAGGAGTTATATGCTAGTGCTGTACTCTTGTGATTATTGTTGCTTTGTAATATGTTTTGGAATCAAGAAGTGTGAGATCTCCAACTTTGTTTTTCTTTCTCAACATTATTTTGGCTATTTAGGGTCCTTTGAGATTCCATATGAATTTTAGATAGTTTTTTTTCCTATTTCTGCGAGGAAAAAAAAAAGAAATGCCATTGGTATTTTGATAGGGATTATATTGAATCTGTAGATCACAACGGGTATTATGGACAGTGTAACAGTATTAAATCTTCCAGTTCATGAATACAAGATGGATGTCCTTTCCTTTTGTTGTGTCTTTCAGCAGTGTTTTGTAATTTCCAGTGTACAAGTGTTTTGCTGCATTGGTTAAGTTTGTTCCTAAGTATATTATTCTTTTTGATGCTGTTGTAAATGTGATTGTTTTTTAAATTCCTTTCATTCATTTTATTGATCACTTTAAACTTTGATAAAATGTTATCTCATTTGACTTCATATCCTCACAGTACCTTGAACATATAGTAACACAAAGTATATTCTTACTGAGGTTGATACCTTGATATTGCAGTTTGGTCTGCACATCTTTTTTAATTGAAGTAGTACTTCTAGAAACTAACCAAGGCTGTTTTATTCTAGGCACTTAAGTATTTGAATTTTTTAAAAACTTATTTTTTTTATCTTAAGCCAGCCAAAATCTCCCTGTTTCATTTGAACGGCTATAATATTACTATTAAATGTGTATAAAACACAAGATTATGGTTGGAATTTCTCTTCAGTCTATTCTGGCAGTATTTAGATATCTGTATTCCCATATTCACCACCCTATATGGAGATGCACAGTTATAATTCAGTAATAACTATTTTAGATCTGGAAGACCATGGCTTGCTAGCATACTTTCTTTGATTTATAAGTGAGCCTAAGAGGTTCATTTGAAGTGACTTATTCAGTCTCCCTGTTAGTGGCACAGTTGGGAGCAGAATCCTTTCCTGAATAGTTCACATTGTCTCGTGGTTTTCTCAAGTAGTTAATTTTGTTTTATAAAACCCTCAGTTATTTGTTAATGAATTCTTTTGGGCTGCACTGGGTCTTCATTGCTGTGAGTGAGCTTTCTCTAGTTACATGGAGTGGGGGACTCTGGTTGCAGTGCGCAGGCTACTCATTGTGGTGGCTTCTCTTGTTAGAGAGCATGAGTTCTAGAGCACAGGCTCAGCAGTTGTGACCCCGCGGCATGTGGAATCTTACCAGACCAGGGATCATACCTGTGTTCCCTGCATTGGCAGGCGAATTCTTAACCCCTGGACCACTAGGGAAGTCCTAAAATTCTTAATTTGAAATATGAGCAAGAAATAATGTTCAGTGCAATTATGGTAGATGAACCAAGCAAAGATCTTGATCATTGGATGCTAACTTCTCTTATGGACTTGAAATAATTGGCCTGTGTGCCTTTTCATTAACATATACTTTAAGAAGCTCATTTTAAAAATAACACTGAGGTAAGAACAGACTTCAATTTAGCATTAAATAATAAAAATATTACAGGGCATTGTTTGCTGTGTATTAAATGTGCATTTTCTATAATCATTTACTCTGCATAGTTGAAGGTTTTACCCATTCCATTTTCCAGACTAGGAAAGCTAATTTGGAAACTAGTAGGACTTCCTATTTTTCTTATATATGTGAAAAATCTAAGACAGTGCACAGTATTTCTTGAGTTTTAGATTCTCTCACATGATCTGTTTATTTATCTTAATGGACATTAGTATGCAGTCACCATTAGATTTTTATCAAACTTGATAAAAGCTAATTTTTTCATTATAGTCCTGCATTTTTATTATTTTAAATTATGCTAAAGGGCTATTGTTTTGCTTACTGCTTTTCTGTTGTTTTATGCTTGCTAAAACTAATATTTGTTCAGGGAAGGATCTTTTGCTCTGCCTTTCACCCTAAGGAAGTAAAACACTCACCAAATATTTAATAATTTTAGTGATTACATATTTTGAATTGTGTTAGGTTGGGTTTTTTTTTTTTTTTT
This sequence comes from Giraffa tippelskirchi, assembly GCF_054371585.1. Taxonomy (NCBI): domain Eukaryota; kingdom Metazoa; phylum Chordata; class Mammalia; order Artiodactyla; family Giraffidae; genus Giraffa; species Giraffa tippelskirchi. The sequence goes on along the minus strand of NC_137280.1, from coordinate 31,311,670 downwards.
GATTTGTTATTGTGCCCATTGTAAACTAGAGATTCTGTGATCTGTGGCCCTGCTTTTGCATATGAAATTTTTTTTGAACTTTTTATTTTGTATTGGACTATAGCTGATTAACAATGTTGTAATAGTTTCCGGGGGACAGTAAAGGGACTCAGCCATACATATACATGTATCCATTCTCCCCCAAACTCCCCTCCCATCCGGGCTGTAATGTTTCCTTGGAACACTGTCATGCCCATTCACTTATGTATTTTCTGTGGCTGTTTTCCTGCTACAGTGGCTTAGTTGAGTAGTTGTGACAGAGATCATATGGGTACCTGGCCTGAATTTTTTTTTTTTTTTTACTGTCTGGTTATTTAAGAAAAACTGACCATTTCTTTTCTATATATAACTTTTTCTTATTATTTTCCCACTCATAGAGTTAGATAGTTCTTTTCATCATGAATTGATGGCTTTTTGTTTATTTCTTTTACATGTTGTCCTTGACGCTGACTCTCAGTCTAGAATGTTTGTGGGCACAATAATGAAAATGCTGGTATTATCGGGTGTTTGTTTCACTGATGCACCTGGAAATATCAGAATGGTAGTTTTTGCTTTAATTTTACCGCATTTTTCCTTTAAAAAAAAAACACACACACATTGAATTATTGATATTTGGGAGAACTGTTTGTAGATAATGGACTTCCCTGATGGCTCAACGGTAAAGAATTTGCCTGCAATGCAGGAGACACAGGAAACGCTGTTTTGATCCCTAAATAGGGAAGATCCCGTGGAGGAAGAAGTGGCAACTCACTCCAATGTTCTTGCCTAAAAAATCCCATGGACAGAGGAGGCTGGCGGGTTACAGTCCGTGGAGTTGCAAAGAGTCAGGCACAACTGAGTTGACTGAGCTGACAACACGCATCTGAAGATAGTAGGAAAGGAAGGCTTTCAATTATGGTTGTAGATTTGTGACCAAGTATTGTGGAAAGACAGTGTTATGAGGCCAGAAAACTCAGGTGGAATCTCAGTTCTATAGTTAGGATCTGTGTGACTCTGAATAACTCACTTCTGAACCAGTTTTTATCTGACTGATTGATCAAGCACATATTAATTGCTCACTTACTGAATACTCGGAACATAGCTGAAGGAGAATTTCCTTATGAGGTTAACATTTTGGGTAGTGCTACAGTGGATTTTTGTTACAATAAGGTGATTCAGAAAATAAGAAACTGTTGGCGTGAAGTTCCACTGTTGTTTTTTTTTTGCATATGTGATAACTCTCATTTGAGTGGTTTAAATCTTGATACACTTTTATGTTACAGAACTTACTTTCTAGAGAGATAATGTGCTCATATTAGAGAATATATGATTTTTAAAAAATTAAGTAGAAAAACTCATATTAAAATTCCCATTAGGGGGCACTATTATCAAGCTTAGGAGAACTAGAGACTAATTTGTTTTCTCAGACACTCAACCCGAGGCTTGCTAAAAGGGAAAAATATTTTCACCTGATAAGATTTGGATACTGTTTTATACAATCAAATTCCTTAAATATTCTATAAAGTGCAGTGAATTAAACACAGATCCAATAACTCACTGTCTTGTTTTTTAGTCAACTAAATCAATATAATATTGCAGGTGATAATAAGAAGCTTATTACTTTATTCTGAATCAGAGCCAAATCTATAATTTTCATATTTAGAATAGACAATTTTGAAAATTTTGCTCCTATTAAGTCAGTCACAAAGGATGATCCTTGGCCTTCAAATAAGTTTCTTAGAGAAATGAAGCATGAAGACTATTGTGCTACTAAAATGGAGTCAGGGGAATGCGGTAATGCCTAACTGAGACTGTATTGACTGTAATTACCGAAGTAATTTCACACAGTGAAGCAATACGCACACACACATAGCTCTTAACCTTTCTGTTTATTTTCAGGTACTTGAAAATTATTTTCTTTTCTATTACTCAAGTTTAGTGTTAGAGCAAGAAACACTACTTAACACTGTGCCGTATGCTATCACTTTTATCATTAAGCTTCCAAAAGAAAGGCAGTAGTGTAGCCTTCAACAGACTTTTTAAAGACTAAAGTATAGATTGGCAAAAATGTAATTAAAATAAAATGCAATCACAGTAATTTTTCATGGCATAGGTGTTATTTTGGTATCACTGGATTCAGAGAGAGTGGGTTTGTATAGTTACATTATTTTCTATACTTTCTACCTTGCTAAGCCGCAGTTTACATTGGAGAAAGTCTCTGCTTAATTACTTGCTTCCTGAAGTCTCACCTTCTCCTTTGCTTGCAGCCCACACGGTGAGGGCAAAATTGCTTTAAACCTAGCTGGTGGTTACTGTTTCAGCTGTGTATTGCTTTTGAGTTCAGGAAAGCAGAGTCAGAATAGAGAAAGCTTTTCATACTTTCTCAGACCGACGGGGACATTTTCTGAAAAGACATGATGTTTGGTTATTATTTTGTATTATCTTCTATCTATATGAACAGTCAGCGATCACTGTGATCTTTTTGACAAATTCAGTTTTTTAAAAAAACCCATTTCTTTATTGCTTTATTTTTTCTCCCAAAGAACTGTTCTTGGTAGAAATATTGAAAGTTTATGTAGACCGTATTGGAGTGTGTTTTGAAACTTATTGGAGAAGTAGGAGCAAGTTTACTTTGTGACCTCAAATCATTAAGTGGAGGAGGTATGATAAAAATGTTTCAGATATCTCAGGAAAAAGTTTCTTTTCAGCTTTTATCCAGCAAATTACATTGAGTGGGTGGTGAAAAAGATACAGATACGAAATCTAGTTACTGCTTTGAAAGATTTTAGGTGGGAGAGACAAGTGTGTAAAGAATTGTGAAATAGAATTGATGTAAGTTTAGAGTGAGGAAAGGAAAAAATGATGGCAACACTCAGATATGAGCTGCTCATTCCTTTTGGGCGATAACTTTACAGTTACAGGGGAGGTAAAGTTTGAGTTTGTAGGTGATTATCAGTTGCATTTTATTAATTTTTAAGGAAGTTATGTCTTATGAGTTTGTTTAAGTTATTCACATTTTTGGGCCCTCATATATAACACAAGCATCTCTAGAAATAAAGAACAAACTATTTAATATGTATTCAATTTGTCATCTTTATTATTCAGAGCTGATTATGTCCCTTGATAGTATTTTTCAAATTTTGTTGCTGATTTTCTATCAGGTAGTGAAGTTGTCTTTGACATCTAGGCTCTTTTGATACATAAAAAGATGCTTGACAGTAATTGAGTACTTTGTTTATAGAAACTCAGGACCCTTGCTTCATTTAGTTCTATTTAAAATATTTAATAGATATTTAAATAGGATGCTTAATAAATCTTAAATATTTAATAAGCTATTTCATATAGGTTTCATTTTGAATGAAATACTGTATAGTCAGGTAACTAGAGAGAATCTGTACCCTGAATTATGCCGCAGTTCTCCAGGGTACTGATCCTTGGTGGTTATTCACGGTAGTGTTTTGAAAATGTTAAATCCTTCACACTGAGTGATTTATTGCTGAATATTCAGGGTAATGAACTTTAGATTATTGCTTACTTAAATTATTTTGATCACTCATAAAGCTATGGTTTGTGATTTGAAACTAACTTAAAAACCTTAACCATATATGTTTAGTTTTTTGGCTTATTAAGGTGATTAGAATATGAGAAGTAAAATCCAGATATAAAGCCTCAATCCTGATATCTGTATGCTTTTTTCATTCTTCCAGTTTGGGTGTCTCAAGATTTTAAAATACAAGAGTAGGAGCAAAGTCTGCTTCTTTTTAAAAGCTCGAAAAATATTTTTTGTGTTTACTTCATGTTTTAAAATTTAGGATTGTCCACTCGCTTTTTAAGTGAATTGAGAAACTCCTGTGCATGGAAGGATATACTATTGAAAATGTGGTCAAGGTAAAAGATTTTTCTGCTTTAAGAAATTAAAGCGCTTTACACTGTACCCTCCCTTGGTCCCTGAAGCGTAAGTGCTATGGTTTGGAAAGAAGCCAAGTAAAACCTGTTCAAATTTTGTGCAGACTTAAAGTAATACTTTAAGATTTGAAAATTACAGGTGGATACAATACTTAAATAGTATTTAAAATTCCTGTTTCCCAAGTCTAAAAATGTAATCCTTAAATTACTATTCCCAGCGGTTTAAATTTTAATTAAATAAAAATAGCCTTAACGTTTGAACCACAATGACATTAGGTATAGATATTTGAATTTATTACTAAACTTTAAGATAATAACCATTAAAAATGAACTATTTGGGCACTAATTAAAATGTCAAAAAGTCACAGCTAGTGTGTAACCAAAGATCCTTGCTATTTCTATTTTACTAAAAATTGTCCTAATCATCACAGTTAAAGTTAGCTTTCTATCTTACCCAGGAGAAGTGTTACCTGGCTTCACTCCCCCAATTCAATACATTATCTGACCTGCAAGTTTTATAGATTCATAGGTTAATTATAGTTAGGTTTGATATTTTGCTGCTAATACTGTGTCTTGCAAACTGCCCTTTATATTAAGAGTAAAGTGTTCTGTTTGTTTTGTATTTGTCTCTCTAGGTGAAATTTTCATAGCTCTTGAAACTTTTATCTGTTTGAGATTACTCTCCAAGATTTACCTATTATCAGTTTTAGATTGATCTTTTCATACCTTTATCCTGTTTCAACATGAGGATTATTTGCTGCTCTTTTTTTTTTAATCAGTAATTTTTACTCAGTACATTTTAGATGCTTTCTAATATTTCTGAAAACAAAGGCAATATTTATTTTGACTTAAGTAACAATTTAATGGCATGAGTTTATAATGCAACCCTGCATCCTCTCTCTTTTCACCCTCTACATATTCACCCTTTGTTTTCTCTAATATTTAACCTACAGACATTTTAATATACAGACAACCTTTCTTTCCTCCTTGAATGGTGAGAGGATTACAGCTATTTCAGTGGTCTTTGCAGAAATATTTCTGTCTTGTTTCTGTTTTGCGAAATTGGATGGGTGGGGACCTTGAGGACATAGTTTTGGGTGGCAGGCTACTAGTCCCACAAGCAGCAATAGTGGTTGTGAGAGTCCAGCAGCAGAGTCCTAGTGGGGGCTTTGGACTTGGAGCACTTGTTAATGACCCCAGCAAGCAGTAAAGGCAGCAGCAGTAGTCCCTCCGCAAATAACATTTGTCCTCAAGCTACTGTAGCTTCCAGGTAGCTCTGTTCTCACTTTACCTTCTCCTTTTCTTTTCTTTCTTTATCCCCTTTGTTATTCGTTCATCAAGTCAGTATTTCAGGGGGAACTATGTGCCAGGCATTTCCAGTAGCCATTTCATGTCTATACCTGCTAAGGATATTTTCTGAGGTGTTCATTATTTCAAGAACCTAGCTGTTCTGAGCAATGTTTGTGACTTGAAGCGTGGGGAGATTTGTTAGCACATTATGTTAGTGAAATCAGATTGTCAGTATACTAAGTGAAGATTATGTTTCTATTCAGGTACAAGTCTCTGGAAAGTTTTTGTGTAGTTGAAGAATGTCTTAGGATTATAAATATGTGTCTGTAAATCTACACATCTATGGATTTGCGATTCAGGGTAATTCCATTATTTTGTAAAATAACGTGGCTCTTCAAGATTTGTAAATTATCATGTTTTTCATTTTTGTATTAGAAATATTTTATATTTATTTTTGATATCACTTGGGTGGGGTTCCAAATCTTTAGGTAAAACTTCCTCTGTCAATAATTTAATCTGTAAACAAATATACTCAGTTTTAAAAGTCTGTGAGCAAGACTCTTGCTAAGGTGAATTATTTCTCCTTAATTTAGAAATTTCTTCTTTCCCTTCTCATACCACTCTTACCACATTCCTACTTTGAAACACAGATAAAGTGAAACGTTGCAAAGATTGATTATTAGAGAGCGAAGGGCTCTATGAAGAGTGGTGACATAACACTTCTGTGGGTGTTCGCCACTTTTTCTGGTGAATGAATGAGGAATGGGATGGTATTAGACACACTGTGAAACGTTAAAATCACTGTAAGCATGTCTGGGTTACTTCCCTGCTCCTTTAGGAGATGTTTGACATGATTAACCGTGAGACTGATGTTATGCTAGAATCCAGATTTGGATTTCTTTGTTTCTTGTCTCCTCATCCTACAGACAGCTTGATAAAAAATAAGTTGCAGCGAGTTCCACATGTGTGGAAACGGTGTGTGTACACATTTACCGTTATAGCTCTTGGTTGAGAAAATTTTTTAAATATATACAGATCTTGCAAACATTCTGAAAGACATAAATTTAGATGGAGCTCTGGTAAAGTTCTGGTTTATTACTAATTGTAATCATGAGTCTCTAGTCTCAGTTTTCACATTCGCAGAGTGGGTCACAAGAGGAACTTTTGTGATGGTTTTTGTACACATGGGAAGCTGAAGCCTAGGGAGGCCAAGTTTAAAATGAGTGGCTAATCCAGAACTAGAAATTCCAACCTGCTCATCTATTATGTTAATTCACCACAGTTTAGGAGAGTTTTCTGTATTCCCAGGGTTTTGTTGAAATCGTTGTGAGTGAGGGATATAGGTGCATGTAGTTGTGACATGTAGGCAAAGATGTATTTACTTAAAGGCGACTTTTTGGTGTTATCATTACTATCAGCACAGCTGGATTGTCGAATTTAACACAAGATTCATAAAGTTTCTTAAGTCTGTGCCTGTATACGAGGTATTAAATCAAAATGAAGGGCAATTGTAACCTTCAGAGCAACAGAAAATTAGTGATCGTTGAATATATACAGTCAGCTCAGGCACTCTTAAGCCCATTTCAATGCTAAAAGGACCTAATTGAAAGTATAAATTGATCTGGTTAGGTTAAGGGAGGAAAAATACATTCTTATTAAATGCTGTCTAATGCAGTTACAAACAATGGGTTGAATAGATGGTTTAATTTAACTTTGGAGATCAGTCTCTGACTGATGACACAGGAAGACTTTCTAGAATACATTCCTTTGCAGATGACTTAAACAGACAATACTGATAAAGCCTGTCATGTGAATTTCCTTCCTTACTGAGTACACAGTATGCTTAAGTGATATGTTGTGCAGTGCTTCCAATCTGCTGTGACTGCCATCTGCGCAAGCAGAGCGAAAGAGAAGAGAGTGTGGAAAGGAAATAGATGTGTTAGTTGTAAGGAATCTGTGTGAACACTGGGTGCCACTCATGAAACATTGAGCAGTGAGTGGTTTTTCTTTGTACCCAGTGCAGCCAGCTGTCTGTAAACTGGAGGCTTGAAATACATTCAGCTCTCAACTTCACCTTTTGGATATCATGGTACCTATGCTTGAGACTAAGTAGAAAATCCAAAGACAGTAAGCGTGATCTTGCCACCCTGTTATTATTTTTCTCAATTTTTGAGGGGGGGATAGAATCTTTATGCTGCTTTAGTGTTTGACACCATTGTTGAGGTAGATGTAATAATGCTAGCATTTTTACTTTGCCTAAATGGAATCTTTTTGGAAAGAAATTATACTATAAAAAAGTTTCCTGAGAAACAGTTAAATACTTCTTAAAAAGGTCAGTAAGAGCTATAAATGGGAAAATTGCTTCAAAATCTTACAAGTTGTAACCATGTGAATGATGGAGAAGTTGTATATGGGTAAAAGGAATTGACTGGCAGAATCTAACCTATATGGCTTTGTCAGTACGTAAATCTCTTGTTTGAATCTGAGGCTTATAACTTGTAAACCTGTTCTTTGTGTATGCATATGGTTACCTTTTTGATGTATACATAGGAGCCCTTCTAAAACTGTGTTAATCATGAGTCATCTGGTACCTCCTTAGGAATTAACATAACCTTATATAGATGACTAATAATACAAAGCCACTGTGGTTTCTGTGGTTTTTACCAGCCATGGTTCTAGTTCTGAAACATTTAAAATGAGACTTACTCCCTCTTCTAAAAATTTTTTTTGGACAAAGAGCTGTCTTATCAGAAAGCTGCAGTAACTTAAGCAGATCCATAACTGGAGGGAATTAATAACAGAAAGTTTTTGTTGACACCAGGAAGTAGATTAAATAGTGCAATTGTGGTAATGAGTACCATATATGATAAGCTTGAGCCACCTGGGTTTTATTAGGCTGCTTGATACTTTGATCACAATATTATTTCAAGGCTTGTCTATTTAAATTGCTAAGGTTTCTTGTCATCTTCGTGATTTAGACCATAATTTCTTTCACTGCAGAGAGATTTTTGAAAAGAAAGGCCCTGGCCAAGCTGAAATTCTGGAGAGGTGCATGTTCAACAGCTCAGCAATCCTTAGAACGAGAAAAGCTTTTAAACAAAATTAAAAGCTTGAAAGTACAGCAGTTGAGTATCAAGTTCATCTGACTTTGCTTCTCTTTAGTTTTTTGCTTGGATCATAATTACACTTTTGTTTATCATATAGTAGTGGGGCACTATAATGCTGTTTGGCATAATTCAATTAATTATTGTTTGATATAAATACATGCATTTAAAATATATATTTCATGTTTTAAGAATGTGGTACTGCTATTGGTTTCCCTTCAGCTGGTATTAAGTGGTTTTGATGAGCATCTTTGAGAATTTAACTGCTTCACCCATAATGAATAAATTATACTAATCACAAAATTTGATAAATTGTCTTGCTTTTTGTCTTTGAACTTGAAATGTTAAACTTTAGTTAGCCTGTTAATATAGATAAATGAAATTTTTAGTCATTAAAATCAACAGATATTCCTTTTACTAATTTTAGAAATAGTCTTTCACAAGTACCTAATAGTATCTTTGTTAAGTATGATAGTTAACCAAATGTTGTGGCCTAGAGACATAAATATTCATTTTGATTAGTAAAGAGAGGACAGGGAAGATTTAATAATTTAAGATATTATTGTCCTTAGCATATTAAAAGTGTTGTTTTGAAAATTTACATGTAAAATGCTTTGTACATTTATTGATGTGCTTATTAATTTTCACTGTCTTGAGTTTTGAGCACTCTTACAACTGTTGTTAGCTTGGCTTGAAGTTTCCATGTCCCAGTATAACTTTTAAGCCTGGTTAAAGGCACTTACTTACATAGAAGGCACTGGCGACCCACTCCAGTATTCTTGCCTGGAAAATCCCATGAACGGAGGAGCCTGGTACGCTGCAGTCGCAGTTCATGGGATCGCGAAGAGTCGGACACGACTGAGCGACTTCACTTTCACTTTTCACTTTCATGACTTGGAGAGGGAAATGGCAACCCACTCCAGTGTTCTTGCCTGGAGAATCCCAGAGACGGGGGAGCCTGGTGGGTTGCCGTCTATGGGGTCGCACAGAGTTGGACACGACTGAAGCGACTTAGCAGCAGCAGCAGCAAAGGCACTTAAGAATATAATGGTCTTCTTTTATTTCTTTTTTTTATTATTTTATTTTATTTATTTATTTATTTATTTTTTAGCCTTTCATTTTGTTTTTATTTTTTATTTTATTTTTTTTATAAATTTATTTATTTTAGTTGGGGGCTAATTACTTTACGTCTTCTTTTAATATACCTGATTTGCCCTTGGTATTGAAAGAAGCATCTGGAAGTGTTAATCAATCAACAGCCTTTTTGTTTTCCGTGATAAGACAAAGAAAAAACTATTAAAAATAGGAAAATATTTGATCATTGGAAAAATTGCTGACCAAGATCTTTGTAACATTCTTATTTTAGAAAGTAGGGTAGTGCTTTTAAGTTTTAGAGGTTTGTGACTCATTGATTGAGGAAAGTTGAACTCATATAAAATGCAGAAGCATAGATTTAGGAACAAGAAGGTGATACAAGCAGAGAAAAATGAGGCCTGTCACTTAGAACAAAGACTTAGTTTGGGGAAATGGTCTGAAATAATAATAGAGTCAGATTATGGAAGACAGAATGCTTGGGAAAAAAAAGGCTTAAACTTGAAGGAGTTGTGTGTCATTCTAGGTTCCCCAGCAGAGGTATGAGGGTATGAAATCTATCTATCTATCTTGGTCTAGAAGCAGGAAAAACAGAATGGATAATGGCGGTTTGAATGAAATTTGGGCAGTAGCAATAAGAGTGAAAAGATGATACTAGAGAGTTGGAAGAAGTGGCAAAAGGTTGAGTTCAGGTTTATACACACATTTTTGAGGGCTTGACCTCATGTATCAAATAGTTTTAGTATCTGACATATTCTAGAAGAATTAAATTCTGTTTGTCATCCCTTTTCCTCTTGCATAATTTGTGAAAAGCACCTGTTCTGAGATACTGGGGTGTATGACAGAACAGGTGGGTAAGGTAAATGTGAGCTGTTGATAACCAGCAGGGCACAATACAAGCTTTACTAAAATATTAAATATTTTTCAATTCAGGGAGCTTCGGGGGGCATTTTGAAAAGTACATGTGTTGTTTGGAAGAGTCAGTGTGATATAGCTGTGGATTGATGTTTTTAGGGCTGTCTTAAGGAGAGAGGATTAAAGCTCCAAAGGACAGAACTAAGATCTACTAAATATAGAAATAAAGAGTAAAGAAGATTTACTTCACTATTCTGACAGAACTGTCCATTCATGGGATGGAATTCTTTAGACAGTCATGTCCTGTCTTGAGAATAGTTTTTACAAGTTGGTATATTCATTCATTCATTCATTCAAAAGATAGTTACTGAGTCAGCTATTTCAGGAGCTTTGCCAGATAGTTCAGTTCAGTTCAGTTCAGTCGCTCAGCCGTGTCCGACTCTGCGACCCCATGAATTGCAGCACACCAGGCCTCTCTGTCCATTACCACCTCCCGGAGTCCACCCAAACCCATGTCCATTGAGTCGGTGATGCCATCCAACCATCTTATCCTCTGTCTTCCCCTTCTCCTCCTGCCCCCAATCCTACCCAGCATTAGGGTCTTGTCCAATGAGTCAACTCTTCGCATGAGGTGGCAAAGTATTGGAGTTCCAGCTTCTACATCAGTCCTTCCAATGAACACCCAGGATTGATCTCTTTTAGGATGGATTGATTGGATCTCCTTAAAGTCCAAAGGACTCTCCAGAGTCTTCTCCAACACCACAGTTCAAAAGCATCAATTCTGCGGCACGCAGCTTTCTTCACCATCCGACTCTCTCATCCATACATGACCACTGGAAAAACCATAGCCTTGACTAGATGGACTTCTGTTGGCAAAGTAATGTCTCTGCTTTTAAATATGCCAGATATTTAGGGACAACCTAGTGAACACCTAGAGGAGAGAAACATAAGATAGTTAGCCAGGTGAAATAATTACAAATTGTGTTAAATAGTGTGGAAGAAATAAACAGATACTTAGCAGGTGGTACCCCACCTTAAATGAGTCCTTTCAGAGTCCCTGGTACTGAGGTATATTCAGCTGTTTGCGAGCCAGGAGTAGAAGAAAACCAAGTGCAGAGGCCATCTCTGAGGTGGGAATGAGCTTGCCGTTGTTTAGCAGCTCTTGGAAAGCGTGGCTATCTGAGTAAATCCTGCTGAGTGAGAAACAAGGGGCTGTGTCATTTAGAGCCTTATAGGAATTTGGGTTTTGTTCAGTAAGTAGCAAGAAGTTACTGAACTGAAGAGTCTTAAGTTAATGTAGTTGAGTTAATGACTGTCATGTTCTTTATAATACTGTGACTTAATCTCAGATTTTTCTTCTTGGTGGTGTATTTGAAATATTTATGAAATTTAGCCTGGTGATTGAATGCATTAGTGATAGTGTTTATTCCAAGAAAGTTTATCTGTGGCTACTGGATAACTTTTTTTTTTTTAACTTTTTGTTTTGTACAGGAGTATAGCCAGTTAACAATATTGTGATAGTTACAGGTGAACAGGGAAGGGACTCAGCCATATATACATGTATCTGTTCTCTGTCAAAGTCCCCTCCTATCCAGGCTGCCACATAACATTGAGCAGAGTTCTATATGTTATACGGTAGGTTCTTGTTCGTTATCCATTTTAAATATAGCAGTGTGTACATGTCCATCCCAAACTCCTTAACTGTCCCTTCTCCCCAGCCCCCCACACCCCTGGCAGCCATAAGTTTGTTCCTAGATAACTTTTATAAACAAGTTTTTCTGGAGTTTTTATTACATTTTTTATTTTGGAATAATGTTGGGTGTACTGAAAACTTGCAGAGATAGTTGAGAGAATTTTCTGTAGTCCTCAGCCAGACTTCCTCTAATGTTATCATCTTAACATTCCTGTGGTACATAAGTCTAAGAAACCAACATTGGTACATTACTGTTAACTAAATTCCAGACTTTATCCAGATTTCACCAGTTTTTTCCACTAATGTCCTTTGCTTTTCTGGGATGCAGTCCAGGATTCCACATCACTTTCAGTCGTCATGTCTCCCATAGTCCTCTCTGGTCTATTGCCATTCCTCAGCCTTTCCTTGTTTTCCTTCATCTGGGTAGTTTTGAGGAATACCAATTAAGTGTTTTGTAAAATGTCCCTCAGTTTAGGTTTTTCAGACATTTTTTCATGATTAGACCAGAGTTTTGAGGAGAAAACCCACAACGGTGAGTGCTCTTTTTACTACGTCCTATTGGATGATAGAATGTTACCCACATGACATCACTGGTGATGTTAACTTTGGTCACTTGGATAAGGTGGTATCTGATATCCTTTTTGAATTATCACTCTATCTTGGAAACCTCTATAATTTATAGAAACATTAGAGCATTGATATTTCAGTTGAAAAAGAGGTTCTCTCTTGGAAGAAACAGCTCAAATAACTTTGCAACTTTACTGTCTACTCCTAATAGTTTAATAACTAAACAACATGGGCAGAGTTGTATATTATGTGCTGTAACTTTTCACATAAGTTAGATGAACTTTTTTTTTTTGCTTTTACACTATGCCATCTCAGACATACTATTGAGTATCTAAATTCATTCTGGCTGATTCAGATTTGTCTCTTACAGAATATGAATTGGGTGTTGGAGAACATTCATTATAGCCCACCAGAACTTCAATATCAGGAATATTTGATGCAGGAATTAACATTTCCCATGTGTGGTCCTACACAGTATTATTGGCAATAGTTTGTTTACACTGCAAAATACCTTGTGTACAGAAGACCTCTTCAAACTTTTACATTTGGTGTCAACACAACTTTGACCACCAGCATAGCGTATATTACCACTGTGAGAGCTTCACATGGATGTAAAATTGGTGAAATTAAGAGATGAAGAAAAAAATGCCTGAAATAATTGAAAACCAGCCTTAAATAGCTTGTTTTTTTCTTTGGGATGTTTGAAACATTTCAGATATTAAACTTCCCAATTAAGAAAATAAGAAAGGATGTACAGCTGTCCTTTGGTATCCAAGGCGGATTGGTGCTAAGGCCCCTGCAGTCAGTGAAGACCAGAATCCACAGATGCTCATGTTCCTTATCTTTTATATTGTTATTTTGGAACTTTCTGGAAGTTTTGTTTCCCCTTCCTTGAATGCTGTCAATCTGCAGTTGATCATATGTGAAACATGGGAGATTTGGAAGCTTGATCATACTGAAATTTCAGGGTCATCCCTTTGATTTCCCCGTTCTGCAGTTCTTAAGCTTCTGGTTGATTGTTGACTCTAAGCATCTCTTCATATCTGTTGGCTAACCTTATTATGGCTCTGTGTATGGGGAAAAAAGCAATTGTACATCAAGATTTTGCTGTTATTAGTAAAATAGGTATTTTTCCTAGCTGTTGATAAGAACATAGCAAGAAGAAATTTTCGTTTTTCTGTTTTTAACTGGGAAAGATCACTAAAAAGTAAAAGTCTTGAAAACTAGCCATGGGAAGGCAGTAATCCTCGAGTATTGTCATTATCATCATCATTGCCATCATTATTATTGTATTGGTGATGATAACATTACAACCTTAGTCATAATGTTTAACATTTCTTGAGCACTTACTGTGTTGAGCACTTGGCATGCATTAAATATAATCCCCATGGCTACTTTATGAAGTAAGTTCTGTACCATTCCCAGGTGGCACTTGATTATGTACAATTGGCTGTATAGGAGGTGATTTCAGAAGAGGAAGTCACTTAAGCACTAGGTTGGAACTAGTGGAATTTGAGTTAAATCTTGAAGATACGTGGTTCCTGCTTTTCTCTCTTGCGACATTACCCTCAATTCCTGCCCACTCCTCCCCCCTCCTTATGCCACCTGTACTAAACCATTTGTTTTCTACCCAAACCAAAATCTGTCTTGTTCCTGGATAGTGGATTATTCTGTTCTCTTAATTTGAAGTAATTTTAGATTTATAGAAATTGCAAAGAGTTCTTGTATAACCTTCACCTAGTTTCCCTTTTTATTAATATCTTTTATAACTATGGTGCATTTGTCAAAACTAAGAACTGGCACAACACCATTATGTAAACTACAGATTTCTTCTGTATTTCTCTAGTTTCCCTGCTTAACATTCTTTTTATGTTCAAAGGTCAGTTCAGGATACCTGTTGCGTTTAGTTGTCACATTTCTTGAGTCTCCTACAGTCTGCCTTTTCCTTGTTTTTCCTGACTGGCATTTTGGAAAGAACTGTCAGGTCTTTTGTCCACTGTCTGTTAGTTTGGTTTGTGTGTTGCTTTCTCATGATTAGATTGAGGTTATGGAATTTGGGGAAGAATACAGGAGAAATGCCTTTCTAATCACATCATATTGGGAAGGACATCATGTCAACATGTCTTAGCACTGGTGATACTAACCTTGGCCACTCAGTTTAGGGGATGACGGCCAGGTTTCTCCACTGAATAGTTACTATTTGTCCCTGCTGCTGCTGCTGCTAAGTCACTTCAGTCATGTCCGACTCTGTGCGACCCCATAGACGGCAGCCCACCAGGCTCCCCTGTCTGTGGGATTCTCCAGGCAAGAATACTGGAGTGGGTTGCCATTTCCTCCTCCAATGCTTGAAAGTGAAAAGTGAAAGTGAAGTCGCTCAGTCGTGTCCAACCCTTAGCGACCCCATGGACTGCAGCCTACCAGGCTCCTCCGTCCATGGGATTTTCCAGGCAAGAATACTGGAGTGGGGTGCCATTGCCTTCTCCCTGTTTGTCCTTAGAAGTAAGTTACTGCTTAAGAGGAGAGTTAAGTTCCACCTCCTGATGGGAAAAGTAGCAAAGAATTTTTGGAGAGAAATGAAAACACTTTAGTAACTAGTAAATATTATGAGGACTGTCAGACTTAATCTTAATTACCTTTTTCTCTTATTCACTTTTATTAGACTGGATGTTTATTGAGCTCAGGAGCTAAAATGTATTGTTTCCCTCATATGTAGAATAGTGACATACGGTAAATGCGCAATAAAATGTTTGTTGAATGGCTAGAACCAAAAAAGGGAGATTGTAAATTACACACAGAGCTAAATTAGTTAAACTTGATCCTTTAGGTAGTGGAATAGTATTAACAGTGTTTGAATAATGTAACAAAAATTTTTAGTGTTTCAGTTTCCTTAGTTTTAATTTTGTGATTAAAGAATATATTCTTCCCTGATTTTAACATATTTAGAAAAAGTATTTTTTCTTCTTAGCTTTGAAGGACAACTGATTAGAATAAAGAAATTTAACAAAATAAATTTAGACCAGAAGTCTTATTATATGATTAAAGGTAGCTGGTTGAATGTTTTGAGCATACTCTGTATTTAGAAGGGTGGATTTAACTTGGGAAAGCATGTAATTTCTAAGTAAATTAGCAGTGATAGAAAAATCCCATCCCATTTCTCAAAAAAGGTGTTTAAAAGTACCAGTGTTATGTTTAACCTAACTTTTCCTAACTTTTACCTTATAAATGGACTCTCTGAACTCCAGGCATGCTAAATTTAACTTCCATATTGGATTCCAGTTTTACTTATGGATGCTCTAGCTTCCCTTCAGACTGTATAAATCTTTTTTTTTTTTTTTTAAGAATGTTGGTTGATTCACTAAAAACAGGAACAATAAACTATACTTGCTTTTGGCTATTGATGTTTTTGCCAAGTAGTGACTAAAAAGTGAAGTTTTCTTTAAGAAGTTGAAGGCTTAAGGAAATTGATAGTTGGTTTTAGTCTTTTGTTTCAGCTGCTGTTGCCACCATCCTACTCAGGATGAGTTTTGTTACCTTCTAGACAGTTAAGCAGTCTTGCATCAATGCCAGTTAATCATTGTCTACTTGAGATTGTTAAATGCTGTCTTCTCTTTCATTATTTTCATTAAAAAAACAAACTACATTGTCATTTGCCATTGATCTTACTGGCCTTTGCTCTTAGAAGAAAATAATAATAGCACATATATGCTCATTTAAATTAACCATTTTGGTGAAATATAAGGGAAAAGTTTGTTGAACTTAGCGGAGTCAAATGTCAAGTGTTTTACTGATGACAAAAATTGTTGGGAAGTAAAATTACGAAATGGATGGAAATGTAAACAAATGTTACCAAATCAATTTTAATTAGTAAAATGTAACGTATAGCTCAGTGACTTTAGACATACATACCCAAATAAACATATGTATGTCTGTGTGTAAAATATGTGTAAATTCTTAACAGCCCCACTGCTGTCCTTTGCTAAGATGAGCCACAGATATTAAAAATGTCTTGCATCTCTTGGTAGAAAAAAATCATAATGAAATTTAGGGATTGGCAGCATTAAAAAATTGAAGTTCACATGAAAGGTTAGAATTTCTCAAAATGAGGAAGGAGGGTGATTGTGGGAAGATGTTTTGAAATAGAGGCTGTTGCATAACCAGTGTACTGGTAGATAGATGTGGAGTATGGTAAAAAAATTAGTCCTTCAGCTTTAGTTTCCTCCTCTGTAAAATGGAGACAATTGATACCTACAACATAGGGTATATTAGTTTTGATCATTTTGTTGAAGAGTTTGACCTTTGTACAACTGACAGTGGGCAACTATGAAAGCTTTTTGTATTTTAACAATGTTCAGATCTGGTTTAAGAAGCATTATTAAACTGCGAGAAGACCAGTTTGAGCATTGGTGGTGGGAATGACCAAAGGGATAGAGATGAGAAATTTGATGTCTTCTGAGTAAAGGGGTAATTTGCATGGTGAGTGACAGCTAAGTCTAGACTTGTAGACTAGACTTACATGATGATGTAGAAAATTGCACCTTAAACTCAATTTTGAATTAAATGTGTAGGAAATGTATAGGTTTACTTTTTTGAATAATCAGCCATGTCAAATTTATTTTATATCACATCAATCAACATGTTAAATCTATGGTAATAATAACTGCTCTTAGAATTATTTTGCATGTGAAACCATAGATACCTAATAGCCATGATCATACCTCTCTAGTATAGTGGTTCAGGGATAGGATCTTGCTACAGTCGAATGTGATCTGCTGTTGACTGTGGTGATACCATCTACCTTTAGGGTTGTTCTGGGGATTATGTAAGAATGCATGTAAAACATTAAGACAGTACCTGATTCATAGTAAACACTTAATGAGTGGTAGATACTGTATTTTTCACAAAAGCGTAACTCTGGGTACATTTGGGGTACAATTTTGAGTTCATTATAGCTTGGAAACATATGAAATATGTAGAGTCTATCTTCTGTGAAGCATAATTTAACTTAATCAGTTGAGATTATATTTATTGCATTTCAAGATCAAGCCTTGTTGAGAGGTCTAATTTGCATTGTATAATTCAGACTAATCAGGGCAAGTTGAAATTTAGGAGATTTTTAAACAGTGTGATATTTAATAGGAACAAATAAAGATTTAGGCCCTGAGGGAAGAAACATAAACCATTAGTACTAATTCAGTGAGAGGAGGACAGGATCAGAAAGAGGTTCCTAGTAAAGAGGGTAGAAAAATGTTTGTAACCTAATGCAGGAGGAGCCCCACCTCTTGGAAGTGACGCTGTAAGAAATAGGGAGAGTGACTTATGTATAGACAATAGCGGGCTGTGGTCATTCTGTGTACCTGCCTGTGCTGTGTGCTTAGTCATGTCCGACTTTGTGACTCCATGGACTGTAGCCTGCCAGGCTCCTCTGTCTATGGAATTTCCAGGCAAGACTACTGGAGTGGATTGCCATTTCCTACTCCAGGGGATCTTCCCGACCCCAGGGATCTAACCCATGTCTCTTGCGTCTCCTGCATTAGCAGGCAGATTCTTTACCACTGCGTCATCCAGGAACCATCCTGCTGCTGCTGCTAAGTCATGTCAGTCGTGTCTGACTCTGTGCGACCCCGTAGACGGCAGCCCACCAGGCTCCTCTGTCCCTGGGATTTTCCAGGCAAGAATACTGGAGTGGGTTTCCATTTCCTTCTCCAATGCTTGCATACATGCATGCTAAGTCGCTTCAGTCGTGTCCAACCAACTCTGTGTGACCCCATGGACAGCAGCCGACCAGGCTCCCCTGTCTACGGTATTCTCCAGGCAAGAATACTGGAGTGGGTTCCAGTTTAATTCATAAAGCTCACTGGTAGAGTGAAACCCCATATTGTTCCCAGTCTGTAGCAAGGCATTTATTGGTAGTAGAACAAAGGAGGAAAGTGAGCAAATTTGCCAGCCTTTGGGTTGGTGAAGGCGGCAATAGATCTTCAGTATCCAGATGTCTTCAGTATTCAGTATCCACCAGGGCTTCCCTGGTGGCTCAGTCGGTAAAGAGTCTGCCTGAATGCAGGAAATCCGGGTTCAATTCCTGGGTCAGGAAAATCCCCTGAAGAAGGAAATGGCAACTCACTCCAGTATTCTTGCTTGGAGAATTACATGGACAAAGGAGCCTGGTGGGCTACAGGCCATGAGGTCACTAAAAGTCGGACGCAACTGAGTAACTAACACACATATCCAGATGTATATACATAGACATGTGTTTTTCTAATGCTTTTCTAAAATCTTAAAATTCTATCCTTTTTATTCTTTCTTATAAAAAGTTTTCATCCAGGCGAAGTATTTCCCTAGGGGTGATCTGGAAGTCCTTGGAAAAGCCACAGTGAGACTACTGTGTCTGTGCCCTTATTGTAATACAGACAGGCTTGGTGTCCTAGCCTTTTTTGTTTGACTGCATAGGCTGCCTTAACTGTTTCTGTTTTATTTAATTTGCTTTGTTTTCTTTAATTTTTTTTTTTTTTTTTGGTTTTTGTGCTTTTCATTCTATTTTTGGAGCAAGGGTGTTCTGCCTCATATTTTATAGTCAGATTTATACTTCATTAATTTTACTCTTATATGGATTTTTTTCTCAAGAAAACTAAGCAAGATACAAGAATTAAACATGATATGTAGTAGAAATTCGGTATCATGCTAATATCACCCCAGCCCTCTCCATTGTAAGTATTCTGAAGTCCTAGTCATTGAACCCTGTATTTCAGGCAGAAACAATAAATTATTTCAGAAACAATTTGTATAGTGCTTTGGGATCTCCTTCTTGATGTAGTCATGAAATATGCTGATCTTTTATCGTCTTAATTATTAATTATTGTATCAAGTCTTTATTATTATTATTCATGACTATTGCTTATTGGGTTTCCCTGATAGCTCAGTTGGTAAAGAATCCATCTGCAACACAGGAGACCCCTGTTGACTCCTGGGTTGGGAAGATCCGCTGGAGAAGGAATAGGGTACCCACACCAGTATTAGACTTGCCTTGTGGCTCAGCTGGTAAAGAATCCGCCTGCACTGCAGGAGACCTGGGTTTGGTCTCTGCGTTGGGAAGATCCCCTGGAGAAGGGGAAGGCTACCCACTCCAGTATTCTGGCCTGGAGAATTCCATATGCATATACAACATGTATATGCTATTCAATACATGAATATGAATATTGAATTCTGTGGAGAATTCCTCAGATTGTATAGTCCATGGGGTCGTAAAGAGTCGGACACGGCTGAGCGACTTTCATTTTCAACAACCAGGAAGAGTGGTGATGTCAGGGGTCATAGGAGTGAGAGGTACTCATGAAGGTCTCAGAGCTACTATATAAGATGTATATTCAGTGTGGGTATCAGGTAAAGAACTTTTTGAAAAACAGGTAGTACTTTCCTGAGTCTCCCTTAATTGTGGTATGGAATCCTATCTTGATTCTTAGTCATTTATTATGCCAATACATTCTCTAAACGTTTTGCCTAAGTTCCACTTAGGTTAGATTTTAAAGCAATATTTACTTTTAGTACAAGATAATAAGTGAGGTGGTCTTTTCTGTAAATCAGAAATTTAATTGGTCCTTACTGCATTGATGCCTTATATATAATCGAGGTCCTGAAAAAGTACATAGTTTGTATGTTTGCATATCTAGCAGTCTTTTCGAATGCACTGAGAATTTGCCATTAAGAGGAATCTTGGGTAAGTTTTATGAAGGGAATGGTTCTTTTCTCCAGCTTCTGTTAGTTTATTTTGTTATTATTGATGTCATTATTGACATCATTGTAAACTTTCATTGGATTTTGAGAGCCTTTCAAAGTGCTTGCAAAATTATGTGTTTATCTTTTTGTGCTTTTATTCCTCTAGTCCTTTAGATTTAGTTCAGTCCAATAAGTAAAGAGGGTGGTGCCAGAGTGGGATGCTAGGAGGATTTCTTAGCAGGTTGTTAATTTAGAAAACAGGACTTTATCTGCCAGTGTTAAAAAGTGAGCACTGGAAATAGGGAATTTTCTATTGGTGATTTCACTAGCTGTGAGAAACCTCTGTTCCAAGAGGAATAACGTAAAAAGTAATTGTCTCTAATCTCCCAAACCTTAAAATTGAAAATAGAAACTTGTACATCTCCCTCATTTTTTATTTTTAATAGAAGGGCATTTCTTTTGTAGCCTTTAAAAAGTTTATTCCTTTTTAATAAAAGTTCCTGGTAGTAGTGTTCTGAAGTAAAATTAAAATTTCAATAACTGAAAAGTGCATAGAGTGTGGCAGGCAAGAAATGCAAGATTATTTAGTACATGTTAAACAACCAGAAGAAAGAACACTTGAATACATTATTCGTGCCCTTGGGGCTTTTTAAGCATGAGTCTCCCTTTTCTCTCCCCACCCCCCCACCTCCCATGCTAGGTTTGTAGGGAGTGGAGGGGGAGTGATGGTCAAAACCAAAAGGTGGCATTTGGTCTTGAACTGGAGTCTGCTCTGCGCACTGTTAGCAGCATTTCCTTCAAAGTGTGGTGTGTATGTGTATCGTGGATGCAGTTGTTGTTTAAAATAGAAAATGAAAGTTTTCCTTATATCTCCTAACTTAAATGTTTGCTCTCATTAGGAGCTGCCATCAAGCTTAGTATGTAATAAGTCATGCTTGCACTAAGAGTGTTTATTAGATCCCTCTTGGGCTTTACTTTCCCAACAAAGGTCCGTCTAGTCAGTTCAGTTCAGTTCAGTCGCTCAGTCATGTCCGACTCCTTGCAACCCCATGAACCACAGCACACCAGGCCTCCCTGTCCATCACCAACTCCCGGAGTTTACCCAAACTCATGTCCATTGAGTTGGTGATGCCATCCAACCATCTCATCCTCTGCCATCCCCTTCTCCTCCCACCTTCAATCTTTCCCAGCATCAGGCTCTTTTCAAATGAGTCAGCTCTTCGCATGAGGTGGCCAAAGTATTGGAGTTTCAGCTTCAACATCAGTCCTTCCAATGAACACCCAGGACCGATCTCCTTTAGGATGGACTGGTTAGATCTTGCAGTCCAAGGGACTCTCCAGAGTCTTCTCCAACACCACAGTTCAAAAGCATCAATTCTTCGGCACTCAGCTTTCTTTATAGTCCAACTCTCACATCCATACATGACCACTGGGAAAACCATAGCCTTGACTAGACGGACCTTTGTTGACAAAGTAATGTATCTTCTTTTTAATATGCTGTCTAGGTTGATCATAACTTTCCTTCCAAGGAGTAAGCGTCTTTTAATTTTATGACTGCAGTCACCATCTGCAGTGATTTTGGAGCCCCCCAAAATAAAGTCAGCCACTGTTTCCACTGTTTCCCCATCTATTTGCCATAAAGTAAAGGCTATGGTTTTTCCAGTAGTCATGTATGGATGTGAGAATTGGACTATAAAGAAAGCTGAGTGCTGAAGAATTAATGCTTTTGAACTGTGGTGTTGGAGAAGACTCTTGAGAGTCCCTTGGACTGCAAGGAGATCCAACCAGTCCATCCTAAAGGAAATCAGTCTTGAATATTCATTGGAAGGGCTGATGTTGAAGCTGAAGCTCCAATACTTTGGCCACCTGATGTGAAGAGCTGACTCATTTGAAAAGACCCTGATGCTGGGAAAGATTGAGGGCGGCAGAAGGGGACAGTGAAGGATGAGATGGTTGGATGGCATCACCAACTCAATGGACATGAGTTTGAGTAAACTCCAACCGTTGGTGATGGACAGGGAGGCCTGGTGTGCTGCAGTCTGTGGGGTCCCAAAGAGTCGGACACGACTGAGCGACGGAACTGAACTGAATTGGGTCTGTGAAGACTAGGAAACAGTGTTTACCTGAACAATGAGCACTGGGGTTGAGTGTATTCTCAAAGATACAACACTGTCACTAATTTTGGTGTAAATTCTATGCATTAGCTATGATACTTGTTCATATCATTCTCACATTTGTCAGAGCCGTTAATATGTTGAGAATGTGACTTTCTTCTTAGTCACTTGCTTAATTTAGCAAATATACATAAAGCATTTTCTGCCTGTATTTTAAATTTTCTCTAACGTGAATACACGGAGCAGAACTAATCTTTGAATATTTGCTGTATCTATTATGTTAAGACATTTTTCTTTTACACACTGAGAATGATAAGAAAAGTAGTTTATAATTAGACCCTAATGTAAGTTAACCTAGAAGTGGTAGTCAGGATCAAAAGTAATGTTAACAGCAGTCAGAAGAGTTAATTATTTCTGTACACCCTTTTCCTGGGCTTCAGTGTCTGCAATCTTAGTTCAGTGTCTGCAATACTTGGCAAGCAAAGTAAATTGCCTTTGCTTAGTTAGAGCTTCTTTTCAAATTTTTTGCCCCCCCCAGCCATTTTGTCTTTTCCAGTGCTGTTGTGGTGGAGTTGAGGGATAAAGGAAGAGATAAGCTATATTTCTTTTTAGTTATATTGCCCTCCATCTGATTGTTTCAGGTTGCTGTATATTCAGAAAATAGACAAGTGACTTCAGTAGTTAGTGATCTGTCAGAGAATTGTCAGCTCCAAGTTTCTAGCCCAACTTTTTGCTTTTAGGACACAACAACAAAAAGGAGTGTGGGCCAGTAAGAAGAAGGTCCTGGGCTTAGTATTTTCTAAGAATTATTAAGACAGACTTTTAGTAGTAATTGTGAAAGTAGAAATGCTTTTCAACAGTTATTAAAGTGATAGTGATTATTTTGGGTAGAAATATATTATCATATGTAGGAGGAGTAGATGCGGCATTAAGATGTCAGACGCCCCCCTGGATTTTCTGGGATATGTTCATGTTATGTATACTTTCCTACTGGTGTGATTCATTTTACCTGTAATAGTTTTAATTAAAATACAGAAAATCTTCCTTTTTAATGTGATAGGGCCTCTGACTGTATTTGAGTTTTTAAGAATATGTACAGTTTTAAAAGCCTATAAAAAGGCCCTAGATTAAAGAAATGTCTCCTCGCCCTTCTAACTTAAAAAAAAACAACACCAAAAACAATTAAGAGCCAAGTAGAAAATACTTCATAAAACTCGTCAAATGGCTGGGTCGATTTCTCTTGAATTCCTACATCTATTTGCAGGAGAAGTACGTAAACACAATTTGATGAACAATTATAAAGCAAACATCCACTGAACTGCTACTTTGGTTAAGATATATAGCATAGCCCCTCAAATCTCCCTGATCACAACTCCCTTGCGTTCCCCCTAGAAATAGCTAGTATTCTGACTTTTCATGAAGCTTTATCTTGTATGGTTTTACCAGCTGTGTTTTTATGCATTATTAATTTGATTTTATCTATCTTTGAACTTTATAAATGTAATGACAGTTACGTTTTCTTTGTTTTGCTTCTTTAAGACTCAGCCTTATATTTCTGAGGTTCATCCTCTGTAGCTCATTCATTTTTGAATCGCTGTATTCTACTGTGTGAATATCACATTTTATTTACGCATTCTAGCCTCATGGGCTATTGAATTGTTTTCCAATTTTTATGTAAAATGTCTTGGTTTTTAAAAGCACTGTATATGTCAAAATGTTTTGTATGCTGAAGTTGGCCATATAGGACTTTTCCTTAAGATATGAATACCAGAGAGATTAGACACCATTCTGTGTTTAGAGCTAGTACTTCAGCTTATTCAGAGAAAGGCATTTCTCTACTCTCTAATATATTTATGGTAGTTTGATGTTGCTTCTTTCAGAATTTTTGAAACTTTTCCCTTGATATTCAAATGTTTCTTTAGTTTTTCCAAGTTATGTGACTATCATATAGTGAGGAAAATTATGAGTTAAATTGGGCTTACTAAATATGGTTTTTATTTATTTATTTATTGCTTTGCATTGATAGTAACATTTTCTTGTGTTTTTAAGCTGTGGTCAGAAGGTGTCTCTTGACTTTCTGAAGCACTGTATTTTTAACTAACCTTAACCTGTATTATCCTCATAGCTCAGTTGTAAAGAATCTGACTGCAGTGCAGGAGACCTGGGTTCGATCCCTGGGTCAGGAAGATCTTATCCCCTGGAGAAGGAAATGCAGCCCACTCCCGTATTCTCACCTGGAGAATCCCACAGACAGAGGAGCCTGGCAGGCTACAATCCATGGAGTTGCAAGAGTGGGACACGACTTAGCAACAAAAGAGAGAGAGAGAGAACGTGTAGTATAAGTATATGTAGGTAGTAGTCAAACCTGATTCATGCTAGATTAGTGTCTTGGGCATTTTAGGTTTCTTACTTGAATGAATGATTGCTTTTGTGACCAAGTTTTTATTACAAGTATCTATAAAAGGAATCATAAAGTACATAAATAACTTTGCAACCCTCATTGTTAGAGATTTTTGTAAATTTAGGTGACTTTCAGTATATTTGAAAATTATTCCAGAAATAAAAGCAGTCATGGGAAAAGCAGTTTGGAAATGATGCTGTTTTAAAACCCTGTAAAAATGCCCCAAATTAAACAAAGTTCTCCTGGCCCTTCTCACTTAAAAGAAAAAAAAAAAAATTGAGCCAAGTAGAAAATGCTTCATAAAACCCATCAAATGGCTGAAACAGTTTCTCTTGAATTCCTACATTTATTTTTCTCTAGGTAGTATAGTATAGTAACAAATAATATAATTATAAATTATAGCAATTATTTATTTGGAATATTTTAGGCTGCACTGTTGATTAATGTATTTTGTGATAACACTTGGTAATTTGTGTCTTTTACTGGAATGCCAAGGTTGGAAAAGGCACGATGTGTATTTCTAGTCCTTTTCCTGAATGTGTAAACTTTGATTCTTACTAATTAAATTGTTTTGCAGTATTACTTTAATGCAGTACACAGCCTAAAATACCTTTTAGAATTTTGATGTTTTCTTGGTGGCTCATTTAAACTTTTTGCACAAGCCCCTTTTAAAGTTAACGTGTAAAATTGTTGAGCATATTCCATTTTTCATGTTAACTACTCTGTCTACATTACTACCTAACTTCAGGCTTTCATTATCATCTCTTGCTGGAATTATTGTGGTAACCTTTTAACAGGTTTCTTGCCCAAATCTTTCCTTTTTAGTCCATTCTTCCCTCCAAAGTGATACCTTAAAAAAAAAGAAATTGAAGTCTCAGAGTGTCACTTTCCTACTTTAAAACCCTTGTCTGGCACCTCTGTACCGCAGAGTAAAGCCCATGTCTCCCTGGCCTGTGACACTTTGAGATTTGGCTCAGGTGTGTGGTTTCCACCTTATTTCTTCTTCCTTTTCCTGTGCATATTATATAGTATGATATTGTTTATAGGGCTCCTTAAAAATTTGGAGTCTTTTACAGTCTGTACCTTGCATGGTGGTTTCCTCAGGCTCAGTTAATGCCTGGCAAGCTCTTACCCATCCTTCAAAACAGCACAGGTTTTGAACCTCTGTAAAGCCTTTTCTTTGCCCGCTTCAGTAGTCCCCTTTGTGTTAACTCTGCAACCCACACACATTGAATTTATCACATGGTATTGCTAAATGGGATTCCCAGGTGGTGCTAGCGGTAAAGAATGCCACCTGCAATACAGGAGATCGGGGTTCAGTCCCTGGGTCGGGAAGATCCCCTGGAGAAGGCTTGGCAACCCACTTCAGTATTCTTGCCTGGAGAATTATGTGGACGGGGAGCCTGGCAGGCTGCAGTCCATAGGGTCCCAGTGAGTCGGACGTGACTGGCGACTAACACACACATTGCTAATGTGGCTTTCTTACCTACTCTGAGCTGCTTGGAGGCAAGGACTATGTCCTGATTCAAAGCTGGCTGTCAGCTTTTACCTTCGTGCCTGGAAATTGAGATGGGTGCTCAGGAAATACAGGCGGAAGTCATCTGGAACTGGAGAGTTGGGATTCACTCTGTAATGATGTTTGAATATCTTTTCACATCCTTCTATTTTTAGTGTATTATGGATGATTTGAGCCCATTTGGTCACTCGTCTTTTATTTTCCAGGATCTGTAGACTGTGTTATCCTTTCTGATTAGTAGGTAGTCAAGATACTTACAGAACCATCACAAATAATATGCAATTCCCTCCATAGGGGTTTATCATTGTCTTTGAACTTGGTGTAAAATCAATTCCTGATGTGATGCTAAATGTTTTATATTTTAAGTAATATGTTTTTAATTCAAAATACGGAACCCCAAATAAGCTTCATAAAAAACACTTGTAAACTCTTCCCTAGGGCTTTTGCGATTCGTTGTTTAGTCCAGTAGAGAAGCGGCTGAAATGGGAAGTTTAGTATTCATTTTCTTCATTGATGACTTCCTGTGTTTAATAGTAGGATTAGTCTGTAATTGTGTTCTCTTTTCTACTCTCAGTAAAGTTTATTGTATTAAAATGCCGAGTAAAATCCATGTCCCTTTGCTGGATACTAATGGAGGTAGCTGATAGTGTGAGGTGATGGAAACATTTTATTTCTAAACACTTTTCAGTTTGCATTTGATTTCTGTTACTCGAGGGGACTGATCCTTCACAGCTGTTAGAAAATGTAAGTGGGTTCCTCTCCTGCTGTGCAGATCTTTCCTTGTTTGGGAACCTTTGATGGCACAGTAGGGGCTTTTAAAAGTGTCACAAATGTAAGGCAATTTATACTGCAGTAAGCGTAGAATTTTGTTGTTGCTGTTTATGGCAGAAAATTGAAAGTTAAAAGTAAATGGAGGAGGAAGGCTACTGAGCATGGTGTGCTCGTGAAAGCAGCTCTTTTTCGAATTAATAATGCCATCTCTCCTGGTCACCTGGACTTTCAGTTTTCCTCTCCCATTTCTTCTTCGGATTCTCTTATTGATGAATTGAAAAATAAAAGCAGAATAGATTGATGGATCACAGACAAGAAGTAGCACACATTTTGACTTGATTAATGCCGAGGTTAAAATATGTGGGAGAGGGATGCAATCAGCAACCCCATGGTGAAAGCAGTCTATTGAATGGTCCGTGTTTTGAACTGAAGGGTGTACTTATTACAGAAATAGTTCTCCGAGTACTCTGTGAGGCCCAGTTGTTAGCACATTGCTGAGAAAAAGAATGCACTCTGTGGTTGAAGAAGATGCCTCTTCAATACGTGAGGCTTTTACCACTTAGCGTGGAGATGACAGCCATCACATTGGAATACTAACCTTAGCAGCAGATGAGATCCTGAAGCATGTACACATTTCACCAGATGTTCCATTTCTCTTTAGGGCAAACTTCTGGTTAGTTTCTTATATCAATCACTCTTTAAGAAATCAGAATTTGAAGTTCATTTTATGCAGACTGTGGCTGTTTATAAATAAGAGAAGAAGCACAGGCATTTATAACCTGAAAGACTGGGTGATTTGCATAATATCAAATAAATTGTCCTACAGCCACATTTTATACTTTTGTCATTGATACTGTATGTGTATATTCTGCGTGAAAAGGTTTGGGAAATACATATTTCAAGAATATATTTCTTATGAAATAAACAGTAAAGTAGTGTTCTTTGTTGGTTGTGCAACAACTATTTATGATTTACATATTCCTTCCCAAAAAGTATTTGAAGCAGATTTGAGTTTCTTGCTAATTTGACAATTTAAAACATTTTATAATTGAACAAATTGTGGATATTCTTAATCATAACATCTGCAGGATGTTGATTTATAAACACTATAAAATGTTTTCATGCTATGCATACTTCCTGTAGTGTATGCTTACAGTTCAAAAGAATTATTTTCTTATCTGTTTCCTTCAATCTTTGAATTTTAGCACTGGTCATAATTCTGAGTCTGGAAAAGATTTCATGATATTCCAAATTTCTGTGTTTTTCCTTCCCATCCATAATGGTTTAGCAGTTTTATGTTAATGTTAGGAGTGTTAATTTTGTAAAAGTAGTGGTCGTGTTGAGGAATGCATCATCTTGTTTCTTTGGAATAATATGAATATAATAGCTGCAAGGTAATTAAAAATGAGTATTAATTGAAGAAAGGGAGGAATTTGGCATCTTCTCTTTTGGAAACTTCACTTTATTCGTGTTCATTCTATATCTTCACTTTAGTGGGGGATCCAGCAAGGACAGTTTTATAGTGCATTTAAGAAGATACACTCTGTTTCTTCCGACTTTCAATCAAATATTTTGGAAGAAGCCCTCATGTCTGCAGGGCTTCCATCTGGTGAGAACTTGATCCTTTCTACCCAGTTTCATCTTGGCTCTCTCCAGTGGTTGTAGCATAATCGCTTCTCTTTGAGATTAAAACACAGAACAAAGACAGGCTCTTTTTATTAATAGCCAACTGAAAGGCTACAGATTTGTGAATAGTCCTTTTTCCAGATAGAGAATTATTAGAGACAGGTCTTATTTTCTTCTTTAAAACTCTACATTCTAAAGTTGTGCTACTGTAATGGACGGTTCTTAAACTTTCCTTGTCTGTAAAATGGGGATAACAATACCTACACCACAGAACTGTTGGAATTATTATCATAAATAACATGTGAGATGTGTAGACTACTAATAAATGTAGACTATTATTATTCATCTTGTGGCTTCAGAAAAATAAAGATGGCAAAAATTGAAAGAATTCAATGTATGTAATCTGCTGGGGTTATATAATCATTGAGCACTGTTTTGACCAGAGCATTTTTATGATTTAAATAAACATTTTTGCTTTTGTCATACATCCCTATCCACACACACCATTTCCAAATTGAGAAATTTAAATAGACCTTGTTATGGACTGAATGTCTGTGTGCCTCCAGAGTCCATATGTTGAAACCCAGCCCCCATTGTGATGGTACTTAGAGTTGGGGCTTTGGGAGGTAATGGGTTAGATGAAACCCTGAGGGTGGGGCTCTGGTCTGATAGGATTAGAATCCTTCTAGGAGTTTGCTCCCCATCTCTCTTTACCATGTGAACGCCCAGGGAGAAGGCTGGCAATCCAGGAAGAGAGCCTCACCAGGAATTGAATGAGCCAACACTTTGATCTTGGATCCCCCAGCTTTCAGAACCATAGGGAAGTAAACTTCTCTGGTATTTTGTTATGGCAGCCCGAGCAGACTAAATACACAAGGAACACTCAAAATTGGAGAAGTTATGTAAGGAAGTAGGCTGGTCTCTGATACTAAAGAGATAAATTCAGTATTTAGGGCATTGTGACAATGTCTGGAGTATGGCCCTATCTGTTCTTATTCCTGATAGGAGAGCAGATGTGTATTGAAAATTTTGTTTTATGACACCATCTGTAAGATGTTACTGTTTGTGGATGGTAGGTGTTCTGAGATGTTTTTGACCTTAAACAATCATGTGAGTGTAGTTGGTTTTCTCTGGACAGGCACTTAGTGTGCTAGTCATAATTCAGTGTCAGATGATATCATCTAAGCAGAGGTCCTGGGAAAAGTCTGTGCATCACAACCATAGCAAACAGCATATCAACATTTCATTTTTATCTATTCTCTTGATTAGGTTGTTGAATCGGAGTAACTGGCAATTGGAAGCTAAGACTTATCTCCAAGAAATCAAACATTTCCTGCTCAAGTGGCTTCATGCCACCCTGCAGGTCTTTAATAAAATTCCATTTTAATTTTGTAGGGAAGGTAAATTTATTAGGTGTAGACCAAGCACTTAGAATAATGTTTGCTGTTTGCTGTTTACTTATTGCAAGTAATTTAGCCAGAGTATGCATCGTCTGCCCTCTTAAATGTGACTTGTAAAGTGTTTTGTGAGGGCATTTGATCCATGATGCTTCTGAAGACAGGGATGTCTTTTTTAAAAGAGTTTTTTCATTTGGTTTTGAGAGGTCCTGGAGAAAAGACTGTAATATTACTTGATCTATAGAAGAGTAAAGTAGAAGAGAGATGTTTAGGGAGAAAGAGAAGTAAAGTAAAGCTTTTACTGCTTTTGTGGCAGTAAAAGCAAATAAAATGAATATTTGCAAATTACTGTTGGTAACTAAGTTTTTTTATGGCCTCAAATGAGACACTTCTGATCTCTGTGCTTTGACCCCATTGTGAAGCTTCCTTTTCCCAGTGACATGCTTGAGGAAGCAGTCTTCTCATCTTTCCGTTGCTTTCCTACTCAGCAGCCTTCAGCTGATTTTGAGTTTTGCTGAGAGCTTAGTGTGACTTGATCCCTTCCGTGTCATGGACAGTTCTGTAGCAAATGGACCCTACTTTTATGCTCTTTGATCTGACTATAGCCTTCGACATTATGATTTTGTCTCCTGCATCCTCTGCTGCAGTTCCATAGCAGGAACATCTGGTTTACTTCTTGAAATGCTTCTGTTACTGAACTCCTCAAAATCTTGCATCTCTTTTTTGCCTTTTCTCTTCCTATCTTATCTATATCTTTAAACTTAACTATCACTTTTGTGAGCATGCAAATTTTGTTATGAATTAGAGAACAGAATGTACTCTATTTGAACTTTCAGCCCTTGCTAAGTTTTTCTTGTTTTTAAGTACACTCTTTGAATTATAAAAAATTAATAGAACAGTATTTCAGAGAATTTGGAAAAGGGGAAAAATTATCCATCTTATATCTTTAACGCAGTGATGGTTAATAATTTGGTATATTTCCTTCTAAGGTTTTAAAATGTGTTTAACATTTTTAATTTTAGAGTGTTTTTACCTTTTTTATCTTTCATATTATATTATATTAAATTCCCAACCCAAGGATTGAAACCAGGTTCCTGCATTGCTGGCGGATTCTTTACTGTCTGAGCCACCAGCAAAGCCCATGAATACTGGAGTGGGTAGCCTATCCCTTCTCGAGGGGATCTTCCCAACGGAGGAATCGAACCAGGTCTCCTGCGTTGCAGGTGGATTCTTTACCAGCTGAGCTACCAGGAAAGCCCTTTTTATCTTTCATATTATATTACATTAAATTATTGTATTATTGAATGATTTTCCCCATTCTTGTTTAAGCTGTATTGCTTTCCAAAGAATTATTTCCAAATACAATGAATCTTGTTGCTAATGATGACGAGAGTCCCATCTATCAGAGCAGCATTCAAAGTAGCACTTCTTTTTTTTTTCTAAAGTAACACAAGCAGAAGTCGCACTATTGCAGAGAACCTTGTAAAAGTGACTGCAAAGTTAATGACAAATGCTATGTTTGGAGAGAAGGTGGAGTACCTATATCTTTCCCTTTACAAAATGACTGCTAGTTAATCTTGTGTCGTTTCAATTGTATAGAATATGCAGAAGCACTTCCTGTTAACATGTGCATGTTGCTAGATACTCAGCTTAACTGTTGATGTGCACAAAAGCGTTCAGTCTTAGCATATATGTTACTCTTGTATGAAGGAAAAGTGCCAGGTAATTTTATTGTTTATCATGGGAAACCCATGATTAAAGAGAAGAGAGTTTTTACTTAACTATTTTGTGAGTTATATAGGCCAGAAAAAGTATATTAGGGTACTGATAGAATACCATTGTATTTTTGACAAGAAAAGAGCATTGCTGCCACAATGCCTGCCCACACACTGCTTTATTTACAGGTAGCAGGTTCATTGGCTTTGCATCTGAACTTCTATGAAATTGGGTGTCTTTTAATCCATGGTGTCTTGTAATTAAAATTGCCAGCTCTTTTTCTTATGCTTAGTTTTAGACTTGATAAAATAATGCTATTATGCTTTCTATTCTTAATTTAGTATGGAAGGAAATAATGAAAATAATGAAATTAAAATTTCAGTCTTTCAATATTTATCTTTATGTTCAATGAAAAATGTGGGGCAGGAGATTAACTCTGACCCTGCTTTTCTAACCTGCCTGTAAGGAGAAAGATACCTGCTGGAATCTTTGCACAGATGCCTTCTCTATAACTGTTGTAAGTGCCAATAAAAACTATTTCCATTTCTTCCTTCAAATAATTTGCTAAATGGCATGTTTTAGCTAAACGGCATGTTTTGGCTAAACATACAATACCATGAGAAGCTTTATAGTATTAATTTTGAGTAAAAATGTCACACTTTTAAACATTGAGATTATGATACTGGGATGAGTAAAGTGTTCCTACTTTACTAAGCCTTGATAGTTCTAGTTTACTAGAGGAAGAAACTGAAGCCATAGCTAGGCCTATTTTAAAAACTACATCTATAGCTCTGGAACTTGGTGAAATCAAGGATTAGAATCTAGTCTGTTACATTCATTCATAAATGTAGGATCATCTGACAGTAAAAATGCTGGCTACTTTTCCTGATGACCTACAAGTCTGATTAAGGAGCTGCTAACTTAGTAGAAACAGAATGAGAAAAGAAACTTCTTAGATATGTAACCTATACTCCAAGTCATCCATCTCCAGGCTGTATATTTAAGCCCTGGAGGTAAATGCAGATCATCTCTGTCACTGATATACAGCAGTTTTGTTTTGTTATTAAATTTATTAAAACTTTTATTTATGTAATTAAAATTAGGATAACATTTTAAAAACTCAAAATCGGTGATTTTTGTGAGTGCCAATGTCTATTTAAATGTTCTACAAATGATTCAAGTATGAGATTATTTCAGTGCTTCTTAGTATGAACTGAAATTGTATTGGGAGGAAAATCTAATGTTTTTTGACCCTCTCCTCCTTCCTTCAGAGATCAGCCTGAGGCCTGTTTTCTTTATGAGCAACCCACATATGCTCCGTAGTCTAGCACTCTTGTCACGTCTTAAACTGTGATTCTTGTTACTTCTCCCCTTCTTCTGACCATTCTTGTTGTTAGGGTTTCTCGATTATATTTTTTAGTGAAACTAACCCCCCTCCCATTTACCCTCTGGAATATTAACAGCCAAAGGCACATTAGAGATAATTGATTCCACTTTAAAAACCTGGAAAAGGAACACATGAAATTTTATTCATGGAGGATTTTTAGCTGGTCCATGCCTTAACTCTTAAAATGTCAGATTTCTCACAAGGGTAATCATTGCCATTTTGCCACTATTTACTGTGATCACTGCCAGCATGTGATAAGCATTAATCCAAATCATTTTTTTAATTTGAGGTAAATTAAAAATTAGATGATTTTTAAACTGTATTTTTAAGGGCAGTTTGGTTATTTGGAGGTTTTCCTCTGCCTCATTTTATTGTATATAATGGCAGAGCCATTCAAGTCTGCTGTTTTCTCAGTCTGCAGCTCTTCTTTCGCACTGTATTATTTTGCAAGGTAAGTAGCCAGGCCTTTGATTCCCAAGCTTGATTTCCTGATGGTTATTAACAGAGCTAGTTTGTTCATTTTAAAGGCCCAGAGAACTATATGGGATTACCCAGTTACTCTCTTTAGGGAACATTGAGCATTTGAGTAGACCCAGGAATGCTAGCTGTCCCCTTGTGTCATATCCACTCCTCTCTACTAGAGTGTCTGCTGCGGGGACCTTTCTGTCTTCTTCACCCTGTTTCTGGACAAGCACATTATAGATTGATACATACACTTGCAGTGTGAATATATGAAGGGACGAATTTGCTGTTAAAGATTTTTCTTCCCCGAAATAGAAGAA
This sequence comes from Giraffa tippelskirchi, assembly GCF_054371585.1. NCBI lineage: Eukaryota > Metazoa > Chordata > Mammalia > Artiodactyla > Giraffidae > Giraffa > Giraffa tippelskirchi. The sequence continues at coordinate 31,277,728 of NC_137280.1, read as the reverse complement.
GGAAGCATCTGTAAGCTGTTTGTATTGCCTTTATCTGACTATCATAGTCTTTTCTGCAAGGAATAGATACATATCCTTTGGGGATAAAAGAGGGCTTTTGTTGTTAAGGTGATATTACCTGGTTTGAAAATGCTTTGAAACATTGCAAATACTCTGATTAAACTTATTAGCTTTGTAAGTAGGTATTGTTTGATCTGCCTTTGGCACGTTTTCTAAAGCCTCAGCACAAACTGCTGGCTCTGTATCTGGATACTGCAGTGAGGGACAGTTTTTTTTTTTTTTTTTTGGTGGTTTGAGTGAGGGGTGGACAATCAAGTTTAGGGAAAGTAAAAAAATGATAGCCTTTCCCTAGATAGTTATTTATGCTTCCCTAGATATTTATTTATTTATAGTTGTGCAGTTTATTTCTATCAGTGTAGCCCATAGAGGTTAATTCTATTTCAAACATCTGGCAGGATCCTGCCTGCCAATTGTGGAAGAGAATTATTTGGTCTGTTTTGTAGCCTTCCAGCATCTTTCTGTAACAATTTTTTTTTGCCTTTCAATGATTTTTACTTCCCGCCTGTACTCTCTATTTCATCTTCTCTCTAATCTGAGAGGCCCACCATAGAAAACCATCTTCAGGAGCCTCAGATTACATAGTGACATATGATTAGAGCAGCCTCAGTAATGGCTTCTAGAGGTTCCCTTGTGAAAGCTGCCAAAGACAACAGGATCACTGGGTTGCTTGAGGAAGGTTTTTAGTGTGTGTGACTCCAGAACTGTATTCCAAGGTACGTTTGTAACATAGCAGAATACAGTTTGTGCTAAGAGTATTTTTAGAATGTAACGTTTTTGCTAGAGACCATCTTTCCCCAGAGTGTGTATTCGTCTCAAATAGAGAAGGGTTACCTCTGTGTTGGGATCACCACTCCTTGCCTTTATTAATTTTTTTTTTTTTCACTCTTTACCTTTAGACCAGTCTTAGCTTACTATTAATAGCTCTGGTCATATCATCTGGTGGGTAAACGCCAGTATTTTCTCTTGTCCACCTTGGGAATTACTAATCTAAATTGCAGAGTAGTTTAGACGAAGCCTCTGTCCAGCTTTTCCCATGACGGACTTTCTGGTCTTGGTAGGCTAGGACAGGGGTAAGAATGACCATCTGTTGCGTGTCCTGCTGAAAACTAGTGTTTTCTTGGGAACTTCAACCTGTCATTTCTGCTTTTTCTGGTGGTGTGTCTTTGGTGATCTGTTTGGCTGCCCTTGAACCGAACTGATTACTACTTCTCATCTTGTCTCTTCCGCTTGTCCCCCCACCCCCCGCCTTATCCCCCTCCCCTGCATGCTTAGAGGAATGGAAGTTCTCTGAGAGCCAGGCTCGTGTTTGGCTCATTCTCCACTGTATCTCAGTGCTTGTTACTCTGTGTTGGATCTTAGCCCCTTTGAGAATTTAGCGAAAGCTTTACACCCTCTCTCCACAAAACTGTATATTCATATGGTTTTGGGAAAAGGAGATTGTAACAGGGAAGTAACATGGCCTCATTGAAAACAAGCCACGAGAATCAAAACTCAGATTTATTGTGGTGGCTATGAGGGTTTCTGCTTGGTCATGTTCTCAGCATACACCTCATTATTCCTTACCATGTAAAAATAAGCTTGGATGAAGCTGAGCATGTAGGGAGTTGGTGATAGACAGGGAAGCCTGGCGTGCTGCAGTCCATGGGGTCGCAAAGAGTCGGACACGACTAAGCAACTGAACTGAACTGAACTGAACTGAGCATGTAGGCAAAGAAATGGGGGCAAGAAAGGGTTGGATAGAGGATATGGTTATAAGTACTTCTGTTTTGTTGATGTAACTAATCTGTAGAAAATTATTTCCCCTTCCTAACCTTTCCTTTTTTGTAACTCCTGTCACTTGCCATTCTTGCCAGCTTTCCTTTCTTTGGGTTGTAGTTAAGGATACTCTTAAAAGACTTCATCCTTTCAGCTTTAGACCCCATGAACTGTAACCCACCAGGCTCCTCTGTCCCTGGAATTCTTCAGGCAAGAATACTGGAGTGGGTTGCCATGCCTCCCTCCAGGGAATCTTCCTGACCCAGGGATCAAACCCAGGTCTCCTGCGTTGCAGGCATATTCTTCGCCATTGGAGCCACCAGGGAAGCCCCTTTCTTCTTAGATATCTTTAATATGAATTTTCTAATCCAGTTGTCCTGACCTTTGAAGGTAAAGGAGTGGATCGCCCCAGTAAGCAATAGATGGCACATTAGAAAGGTGTTTGCTGTATTGAAATTGAGTTTAGCTCCGTCGCTTGGGTGGGCAGTATGCCCAATCAGTGTTTTGTGTAGGGGGCACACTGCTGCTCAGTCTCCTTCCCATTTCCACTCCTGTTCTCAGTGTAGTTTATAAAGTCACCTGTTGGGGGGAGCGGGAGGAAGCTTATTTCCTTCCTTCCGAAGAGTTACAAATGGAATCAGGAAATAGAAACTTATATAGTACAATGCAATTATATTGTTATATACACAGTAATAATAGAACACCCAAGATTACCTTTTCTTGAAATCTAATTTCTGTAGCTTGTCTCTTTCTTTATTGAATCTGTTCTTTATTGTACTGAATATAATTAGCTTATAGTTTTAGTATCTAAGAAGTATTTTTTTCCTTTTGTAATCCTTTTTCATGGTAGGTTGTTTTTTGATCATATTCATATTTGTACCTGTGAATTCTTTTTCATGAAGTTGATGTTACAAATTCATGGACTTTCTTTCTTGTCACATACACTACCTCTGATTCTCTTCCCTAGTTTCCTGATTTCTCTGTCCTCCCAAAATGCAGATGAAAATGGGGAATTGACTCAATACTTGGGGACCAAGTTAACCATACCCAATTCTCAAAAACTTTTGACTTAGATAAGATCCGTAGGCTCTAGATTATAAATAGCATTTTCGAATAATACTCAGTAATGCTTAGAAGGCCTTTGCTTTTGTTGCTAAGGCTTTCATTTAATCCTCTTTATGACTTCATGAGGTTGATACTGATTTATTCTCATTTTACAAAAGCGGACACCTCGGCTGAGATAATTTGTCATAGGTCACACAACTAATGTGTGCTAAATTTAGGCAGTGTCTTATTGGGCTTGGGCTGCCATGACAGAATACCGTAGACTGGATGGTTTGAACAACAGGAATTTATTTTTCAGTTTCAGCTTTGAAAGTCCAAGATCAAGATGCTATCAGGGTTGGTGTTTAGTGAACACTGTCTCCTTGGGTTGTAGCCACCTTCTCACTGTGTCTTCACACAGCCTCATTACTCAGTACTGCCCATGGATGGAGAGAAAGGAAAGAAGCTCTAAGGTATCTCTTCTGATAAGGGCACTTACTCCCTTATTGTGAAGGCTTCACTCTGATGACCTCAACTAAAACTAGTTCCTTCCCAAAGGCCCTGTCCCCACATACCATCACACTGCGGCCTTTAACCTACAAATTTGGGGTGGCCACAGTTCAGTCCATAGCAGACAATATTCAGACCAGGTTGGCTACTTCAGATTCTGAATAATCTTGTGCGGAATTCTCTGCTCCCACAGTTTAGGAGCTTTGGTATCCAGATTATTTGGTGACCCTGTTAAATGTAATAAGTTGGCCAGCAAAAGAAAACTCTACTGATACATATGTATGTACTCCTTTAATACGGCCCAGGTGGCATAGTAGTAAAGAAGAGGAAACGTGGGTTTGACCCCTGGGTCGGGAAGATGCCCTGGAGAAGGAAATGGCAGCCCACTCCAGTATTCTTGCCTGGGAAATCCCATGGACAGAGGAGCCTGGTGGAGTACAGTCCACGGGGTTGCAGACAGTCAGACACGACTGAGCGACTAAACAGCAGCAGCAGCTCCTTTAGTATCATATGTATTTTACACTTCTTTTGCTAAAAACCAAGGAAAATAAAGGTAAGTGTAAATAAGAAAACAAAAATCATCTATGATCCCACACCCTGGAAAACTGTTGCCATTACCATTTCAGCGTATTTCTTTACCATTTCAGCATATTTCTTTCTAGTATTTCTCTTCAGGAGGCAGCAACTTTCACATGTTGTGCTTTTTAAAATTTTTTCCTCTTGGCCTCTCATGAGCAGTTTCCCAGTTAAAATTCTAGAAAACTTCTAAGTGATTTTTGCCTTGGAGAAAACAGATTTGAGAGCTACTGAGAAGGTAGAGTATTATATGAGCTGAGTATGGGAGAAGGTGGTCAAGATTGATGACTCAGGACCTCTCAGGGAGGGAGAAAACAGAATTAGTAGGTGTGTGTGGAGGATGGGATTGATAAAAGTCAGCGCATGCTTTTACAGAGTGCATTACCTATGGAACTCCCTCTTGAAAATGCTCGTTACAAGCCAACAGTCGTCCGGACTGGAGGTATGTTTTTAAAACTGCCATCATCAGATGGTTGGAAGTTGAAACCACTGTTTTCTAGGTGAGGAAATTAAGGTTCAGAGAGATAAATGGGTTATTTAACCAACAGCTCATATTGAAGGAAGGACTATCTTTAAAGATCGTGTCACCATAACTTCATCAAGCTCCCAGCACAGGTGATACTCAGTAAATGGTTTCAGAACAGTTTTGCTCCTACACTGCAAACAGTACTTCCAAAAAGGATCATTTGTTCTTTTACTTAAAGTATTTAGTGCTTACTCCTGATGCATCCCAGTCTGTTTTTTGAACAGTAGTTCAATAGGTAGTTGAAATACTACTAGTAGTTTGTTAGGTAGTTTCTTACAGGATGAAACTATTAATTTGATAGGTAGTTTCTTATAGGATGAAACTGTTAATTCATTTCAGTAACCCTTTCTTCTTTTCTTCCTCTGCTGCTTCTTGTTCTTCTGTTGCTAAGTTGTACAGTTTTCTGTTTGATGAAAAAATAATCATGAGACAGTCTCTCTTTGTTTTATTTTAAAAACCTAGATTTATTTTTTTTAAAGGTAAATCAGTTGTAATTGTTTTATTAGAAAAATGTTTTTGCGTCTCAAAAATCTGCATAATAGTTTTCCTTTAAAACCCCACATGAAAATTCTACTTTAGGATTAAGAACTAGAGAAAATCTACTTTGAGATCTTAGTTTTTTCCCCCCTTTGGATAATATAAATCACCATGTTTTCTGTTTTGCTTTGATTGCCAGTTGTTTGTTTAGTCACTAAGTTGTGTGACTTTGCCACCGCATGGACTGTAGTCGGCGAGGCTTCTGTGTCCATGGGATTTCTTAGGCAAAAATACTGAAACAGCTTGCCATTTCCCTCTCCGTTGATTGCCAGTGCTCAGAGCTAAATTTGTATATTTTAACCAAAATATCTGTGGCTTGCTTCACTTTGTTCAGGTCTCTGCCTCACCTTTAATTTCCACCTTCTTTAAATGTGATTTCACTGATTACATTTTAATACAAGCTACTTCCTGTGCTTCATGAACATGCTAAGATGGAGATACATCGATTTTTATCTGTCTGCTTATCTGGGTCTTCCCTGGTGGCTCAGTGGTAAAGAGTCCGCTTGCCAATGCAGGATACTCAGGTTTGATCCGTGGGTCAGCAAGATCCCCTAGAAAAGGAAATGACAACCCACTCCTGTATTCTTGCCTGGAAAATCCCATGGACAGAGGAGCTTGGTAGGTTGCAGTCCATGGGGTCACAAAAGACTCAGACACGACTTAGTAAGTAAACAGCAACATCTACCTATATATGTATAATTTCCTAATGATTGTGACCATTCCCTAGTACGTTAACAACGATCACAATTTTGAAATATTTCTGTTAGCACCTCACTTTGTGCCAGCATTAAACAAGTACATGGTATATATATCTGTAAATATGTTGGAATGTTATTTGTCCTCATGAAAAGAGCATGAAATATTTATTTTTCTAAATCCAGAGATTCTCATTTGGTCTTCTAACATTCTGTGCTCTTCATTGTAACAAGTCATATTCATAAGAGTATGAATTTGTTGTGTATATATATAGTGTTTTCTGTGAAGAATCCTGTTTATTTCATAGGCGACCTCTTCCCAGGTGGTGCTAGGGATAAAGAACCTGCCAGCCAGTGCAGGAACCATAAGAGATGCAAGTTCGATCCTTGGGTTGAGAAGATCCCCTGGAGGTGGACATGGCAACCCACTCTACTATTCTTCCCTGAAGAACCCCTATGGACAAATTCATAACAATATGAATTTGTTGCAGTATATACACAGTATTTTCTGTGAAGAATTTTCTGTGAAGAATCCAGTTTATTTCATAGGATACTTCTTGGGTTACATTAAAACCTCTTAAAAAAAACCCTCTGGCTTCCAATAGTTTTCTAAGCTCTTACTGGTTTTAAAAGGTAGAGTAGCACACACATCCCCTTCCCCCCATTCCCAGATTGGCATACAGAAGAAGTTACATATCAGAATTCATAAACACTTTAAAGAAGAAATTAAACCACCCAGGACAAATGAACAGTTTAAAGGATATTTCTGGTAAGATTAAGAAAGTATTTTTGTTATTTCGTTTTAAATAGAATAGGTTCATGTCTGAGTAGAATTTATATTGGACACTTTATTGTGAGAAGCTGAGCTCTTACCATAATTCTTAAGCAATCCCAGAGTGACTTTAGCAACAGGTATATTAACTGAGGGGAGAACAGAGGAATACATAAATGCAGACTGGGTGAAGAGAGTATGGAAGTTTTAAGAAATGTGTACTCCACCCAAAGTAGACTCTTATTTAATTCTTTTTTTCAAATGCACATTCTGTTTGCTTAAATCTACATCTGCTCCTAGCTTTGAGCATTGCCTGAAACGTATGTGTGGCTTGGCAGAAAATCTGATGTGAAGGGGAAAGCACAGAGTAGTTGGGGCAGAGCCTTCACAGTTGATAACCTGTCTGCGCTCGCGGTGACCTGTGGCGCTGCTAGGAGGGAGGCTTGTGATAATTTTCTTACAAGCCCTCCTTAGGACAGCCCTAATGCCAGGACAGATAGGAAATTTTAATGTATAACATGTTGTGGGGTTTTGTTTGTTTGTCTGCTTTTAAAGCTATTTGCATCTCTTGGTTGAGCTTAGTTTGTTTCTTTGCTGCAAAGAGCATGTATACTACATCTGGTCTCTCTTTGTTTCTTTTCTTGATGTGTTTGTGCATCTTTGATCTGAGCCAGTGCTTGGTTACAAAGTAATCTTGGCAGAAGTTTCAAATACTAACATAGAATGCAATGTTTTAGGAGTTTGGTTATGTATTTGTGATAATTCTCAACTTTGACATTTAAAAATCCTTGATGGTAGTTTTCACTTAAAATCTTTCTGGTAGTGCTAAATTATTGGTTAATTTAGTGATCAGACATGCACACGCTGTGGTTTCTGAAAACCTAGAAATTGTGTGTTTCTGCTCTATCTCTGTTATGCTTTATTGATTCAGAAATAATTCGCTCTCCACGTTACTAATAAGAAGAGATGAGATCCTCTAAATGGGTGGTTGCCTGGCTTTGGAGTCAGAAAGTCTGAAGTCCGGTTGAGTCCTGCACCTTCGCAAGTTGTGATACCCAACTCCTCTAAAAAGATGTCAGTAACCGTGCTTGTCTCATTAGAGTCATGGTGAGGATCGAACGCCACGTGTGGACCTCTAGGCAGGGAGTCTGACTGAATACGTGCCCACTGGGCGCTGGTGTCTTTCCTGGTGCTCAGCTCTCTCCCTTTTCTCCAGGCTATGTCAATGCATGTGCATATTTCTAAATATGATTTTATTGCATTTTTTTAATGATTTAGATATATTTGCTACACTATTAAGTAGTCAAATAATAGGTCCTTTGAATTGTTTTTAATTTTTAAAATTTAAAGTAGATTATTCCTTGGTTCCTTAATTGTTCTCTAATAAGACATCTATAAGTGCTCCCCACTACCCCCCTCCCCAAATCTGCTAGACAGATCATTTTAGAGTATGTCTCAGCTTCAGTGTTCTTCTTTCAGCTCATCCCCATCTAGCCAACTGTGGTAATTTCTTGTTCCCATTTTTTTTGGTGATAAATTGCATTCATGAGGGCTGACTTAAAATACTAAAATAAAGATGGTTTTTAAAATGAAGGTGAGAAATTGGAGGTGAAAAACATACTGATTGATTATTCTGCTGAACTGAAAAGCTTCTAAGCCACCGCCCCTCCCAGTGGTCTTAAGGAGAACTCAAAGTCTTATTTGGTTGTTTGCCAGTGTGAGCCCCAGCATTTAAATAGAAGACTGCATATTATTTTCAGTGTTTTCATATTTGGAGATAAAAATGAGGGAAAGCCCTACAAATGTGGTGGATTTTTGAAAGGAATAGTTAACTGTTGGGCAGCCTGCCTCAGTTAAGACAGTTTTAGCTCTAGGCAATTTAAAGTGGCCTGTTTTACAAAGAAGATATCTGGAAAAAGTGAATATGAATATACTGGTGCCAAACTGAACAGTTACTCAGTATTGTAAACCATGCTCTCCTTTGGTTGGGAGAGGCTTAACCAATTAAGACGATTGTAGAGTTAGAAGAGATTTATAAACCTTCACCTCATTTTTATAATCCTTCCAAGTTTTGTAGCACCACCTCAGTTGCATCTAGTGTAGTTTTTGTATTAATAATTTGAGTTGGCTTAGCAGTAACTTCCAATTTGTCTTTGAAATTCATTTGCTATGCACTGTTTCTCCTCAGTTGGGAAGGTGTGTTTGCTTTTTAAATGAACAATATTTAAAACATTCTTTCATAAACTTCTCGCTACACGATTCTGAGCCTTTCTGTTGAGTATTATCATAAATTTTGAAGTATTTCTCTCTCCCAAAAGGTTTTTCCTTGCTATTCATCTTTGGGACGTTCTCCAGAAATACTTAGCCATTAACTCAGAAGTGAGTGTCATTGGTTGAAGTTGCTGCCTGGGCTTCTGTTAAATCCGAGAACTTGAGAACAAAAATGAAAGTGTCTGTAACCCTGAACAAACTCGGCAAAGTTGCCAGTTAAAGGCTTGTTTATTATTTCATTAATCTGCTTTAACTCCACAGTAGGGAGCTGTGGCACTTTATATCAAGGAACTTTTGGTTTTCTTTTCCTTCTCCTGTGTTTCTTTTTGCTGATTCTCTTCCTTCGGAGGTGTGAGGCAGTCCCTGGGTAGGAGTGAACCTATCTCCCTGTGTAGTCACATCTTTTCCACTCCTCTTTTAAAACTCCAGCGGGGGGTTAGGGGGTATTAAGTGAGGATGGTTGGGAACGAGAAGGAAATAGCAGCAGTCTCCACTCGCCAAAGACTGTGGGCTGGGACACCCATCCTCACAGTCCCTTCCAGGTAACATGAGCCCCTCTCATCCCAGTTCACCCAATATCCTAGCTAAACTTGGTCTCTTGTTCATACCTCACCTACCCACCTCCAATATCTCTCCCCTTCACCTCCAGCATAACTCCTGAGCGGGATCAGCAAAGCCACTAAAGCAGTGGCATTTGCCTGGGAGATTAGAATCTGGAATGACCATTCCTTATTTCCTGTGTGAAGTTTGCTGCCGTGTCACTGTGTCACAACTCTCTTCCTTCTGTCAGAGGGATAAATGGGTGTCAGCTGGTGTGGCAGCTCAGCTATGTTGATTGGTGGGGGGTGTTGGGAGCACAGTTTTGAGACAGTTTAGCTTCTGTAGGGTTCGATTTTGTACTTTTTGAGAACCTGGGTTGGAGGAGGAGGGGAAAAACTGAGAAAGGAGCCAACGGTCATATGTCTTGTGTGAACGTTAGAACAAGGACACAGACCTAAAAGACTGCAGAGATAAAAATTCACTTGGCTGTTTTTGAGTTGTCTCTTGCTTACATGTAATAGGATAAATATGACTTCTTTAAAAATTTTTTAAAATTAAATCAAAGTAACTTCTTTAAGCTTTGCTTCCCTGGTACCTCAGTGATAAAGAATGTATCGTCCAATGCAGGAGACGCATTGGTTTGATCAAACCCAAGGTTTGATCCTTGGGTCAGGAAGGTCCCCTGGAAAAGGAATGACAATCCACTCCAGTATTCTTGCCTGGAGAATCCCATGGATAGAGGACCCTGGTGGGCTACAGTCCATGGGGTTGCAAAGAGTCAGACATGACTGAGTGACTGACCACCACTTCTTTAAACCGTGCATTTATTGGAGCCTCGTGTGTAGTTCCAGCAAGAACTGGGCCTCAGTGCACCCCAGGTTCACTTTGGAGCTCTGGCACCCCTAGCCTCACCTTTTCAAGGATGACTTGTAGTCTTTTTAGATCCTTTCTTTCTCTATGATACCTCCAAGAAGACATTCATTAAAAAAAAAAAAATTGTTTTTTAATTTAAAAAATGAGTGGTTTAAAGTCTAAACCAAGATGAAGAATGACCTGCAACTTCACATATTTTTTGTGTAATAGTGAAATTTCAGTTCATGGTAGATTTTTCAAGAACAGTTTTATTAACTCCCCTGTCATTGCTCTTAACCCTTAAATTTGTATTTTCATCATATGAAAGCTCTGTAACCTTAAAAATAAATTTTTATTACAATGGTAAATCCATAAGGCAATAGGCTTCACTCATATCTCTTAGTCCCTTTTCTAGCTGAGAGAAATACTTCATTTTCCTTCTTATCCTTATTCAGGGGGCTTTGAGGTAGGTAAGACTCTATATGAAGAAGGAATCTGGGTGTTTGCTACCAGTTGTAAAATGTTTTACTTCATGCTTCCTGAAAATGCTATTATAAAATCTGTTGTATTCAGGCTATTTGACTTATTAATAAAATTAAAGAATATTTCTTAGAGATATGCATCTTTATTTTAATTACTAATGCCTGCTAGAGGCCCGGCTTTAGTTTATAGAAAAATCATTACTTACGAGTAGCATATCCAGTGAGCAGTGTGGAGTCAGAGCATTTTGACTGGGATGAGCTCTCAGATCTTTTTGGAGTGGGAAAACTGAGCATCAGAGAAGGACAGCAAGATTCCCCATGAGAGAAATCTCGGCGCCGACATGAGAACCTGGATTGCTAGATTCCAAGTCTTTTCTTTACTACTATTGCAAGTTGGTAGAATCTGACTTGTGCTTATTTTATAACTAAGTTGTACATTGACAGATGTTTAAGAAGGACCCGTTTTAAAAAGCTCATCCTATACAATCGTGTGTGCACTGTCAGTTGCTTGTAATTGCTCCCTATCTCCACTTTCCTATCCCTTTAAAATAAATGTTAAATTTACTTCTGGCTCCTGTTTTACTGGTAATATTAGAATTTTTCATTCATAAATTACATTTGATTAAATTTTACTAGCCAAATCAGTGATTTTACTTTAAAAGAGTTGTGAAATTTTAAGACAGAGATCATAGTAGTGGTTCTATCCCAGTTTTATGTGGTTGATAGAAATCTGTTAACTGGCTAGAAAGGGGATCTCTTATATGCTTGGGAGTGAAAAAGTTAAGAGACGAGATAATTGATACAGGATCACCGTATTAATTGTATACTGCTGCTGCTTGAGACCATCATGTTGTATATAAAAAGAAAACTTCAAAAAGCACTTAATTCTGAGTAGTTGATGAGTTGGCTGCTATCTTTTATCATGAGAAATATAACTTTCTTTGGAATAAGCAGATTTATAATTTCTTTACCTAGTAACAGGTGTTGAAAAGACCATGTCCATCTGAGGAAGGTTCTTTTATACTCTTTGATCTCGAATTTTGTTTGGTTTGTAAAACCATAGCACTGTGACCAAGGAAATTACATTTAACCCACTTTGGCTAAAACCTGATTAAAAATTTTAAAAATGAAATGGTTGGATTTTGAGTTAAACAGGTATGTTTAAGTGCATTTATTATACAGAAATAGCTTGACTATTACACTAACTATAAAATTTTCTCCTGTTTTACATATTTGCTACTCATTATTGGGCTATATTGCTTTTTAAAATACATTATTATTTATTGTATTGTCAATTTGCACTGATTTTCCTGGTAATATGGCTTTGAGTTAATAATATACATTATAGTCATTAACAATAAAAGTTAATCCAACTGTTCCGTTCCATACATGCTGATTAACATAAAACTTATCTAATAAATAATATCGATTACTTAACGTAAAGGAACTCCCAGACAAGAAAAAAATTCTTTTTAAAATTTAGCACATGCAGCAGGGAGCACCAGATGAAGGCAAAAATGAATTCTTATATTTTTAATCAGCTGCAGCTTGTGTCCTATTCATACTTAAATTTATGTGGTAGTTAACTGTTTCCCCGTTAGTTCTAAAAGCTTTGTTGAAGACACTGATAACTACTCTCAACTTATTCATTCAAACAAAACTTCTTACAGCCAACCAATTTAGTAATTACGTAAGTTTCTTCTTAAAAGAGACCACATTTAATAAATAGTTACTTGTTTGCAGTAAGGCATTATTATTATTATTACTGTTAATATTACTATTAACATTATTACTATTATACTATAATAATATACTATATTATTACTAACATACTATACTATTATTACTATTACTATTATTTTTTAATACTGTTTCTATAAAATGTTTTTTGGTTAATGAGAAAAGGAATGCCTTAATGATTTGAAACCTTAATTTGTTTTCTTTATGTGTAAAGTGAATGAATTTAAAAATCTGGAAAAATGTTCCCTTTAGATAAGAAATAGCTGTACAGAAATTTGTTTCCAAAAAGGCTTGTTTTTTCATTTAGATGATGTCATTAAACAGCTGTTCTTTTGTCCCCCTCATGCCCATCATCTAGTCCAATATCAGATGGAGATGATGCGGAGCCTTCGCCATGTAAACATCGACCATCTCCACGTGGGCTGGTACCAGTCCACATACTATGGCTCGTTCGTCACCCGGGCCCTTCTGGATTCTCAGTTCAGTTACCAGCATGCCATTGAAGAGTCTGTCGTTCTCATTTACGGTTAGTAGGAGTTTCCTTTATTATTCTTTTCTTCCCTTAATAATATTGCTACTACTATTTTTGCTTTCTGTCTTTTTGCCTCTAAGAGCAGCCTGGCAGGCCTTCCCAAGTAAATACCAACCCTGTTTCTGCAGCAGCCTCAGCAGCAGCTAAGTCTAGACAGGGTTTCCTTCTTTCTGTTTATTTTTCTTGCTATCAGAGCCCTGATGTGTACATTTTGGAATGCTGGAGTAGCTGCTTCATTTTTATTCCTCCATCTCCCCTCCCTCATTTGAAGGGGCTGGTGGAACTAGACCAGATGTCTAACAAACCCCGATTGCTAGAGTGTCTGGCTCTGTACGTGACTGACCAATCATAACACAGCATGCCAAGTTTTTTTTTTTTTTTTTTTAATACCTCTGACAGCAGCGTACAAAACCTGGACTGTTTCTTAGCACAAAGATTTTTTTCTTTTCGGCCTATTTAATGGTGTTTCCTCAAGCTCTCCAGACCAGATGTTCTGTGCTGTATCAGAACTGTAGGCAATTTAACAGCTTTATAGCCTTCCCCCTCCCCAAACACTCACAGTTTGCCATATCTGGCAGACTTGCATATAGTTTCCAGCTGAGAAGTAAATGTAATGTCCTGAGTATCTGTCACAAAAAATACTAATGAATACGATCAATCTTATGAGCTGCCCCCAAATTGTTTCAGTATGTTAACAATTGGATTACAGTAAAGAACAAGTTGTTAAAGTGTACTTATATTGGCTGGAAACATTGCATCATCAGACCTTGATGAATTTTCCACTTGTTTCAATCTATTTTGGTTTTCATTTTATCACCTATTGCTAAAAGTTTCACTGTGTTAAGTTTCAGGCAACATGAATGTTAACACAGGTTTTAGGCGAATATTGGCATGCCGGAGCCGTTATCATGCAGCAAGTGCTAAGCTCTCTTACTCTTGGAGTGTTTAAGCAGTTAGTTTTGACAAAATTAGTTTCTCTAAAACTAAAAAGACACTTGTGATTGCACCTTGACTTTAGTGGTTTTGTTTTTAGAATTTGCTTTAACTAAAAAAATGTGAACAGTGATTATTAGGATGGATAAATTGTTTGCAGGGCCATTCATTTAAATTAGGGACAAAGGAAATACACAAGTGCATCCACTGAATTTTCATAGTTAATATTCATTAGTATTTTCCTTTTAATTATGCAAGAAGTATATAAGATGTGTGGAACATATGCTGTATTTAATTTTTGTCAAGATTGCTGGTTGCAGCTGAGTAGATTTGAAAATAACTGTATTTTGTATCTTATATTTATACTTTCAGGAGGAAGTTATTCTGCCTAGTATAAGTAGGATGATAGTTTTTTGCCTTTTCACTTACCATTTGCTATATTTCTTTGAATCTGCTTCAGATTGTGCTCTGATCTTCATTTATTTTTATTTTAGTCTTCATTTATGTTTATTTTGATCTTCATTTTGCCAAGGTTGTACAATAATTAACATGCTCAGAACCAGTGTCATTTGAGCACTGGTAGTGACAAAATTCTCAGTAATTTCTTTCTCTTTTCCTTATTTGAGATCCCATAAAAACTGCCCAAGGGTCTCTCTCACTAAAGGCATACAGACTGACTCCTAAATTGATGGAAGTTTGTAAAGAAAAGGATTTTTCTCCTGAAGCGTAAGTGTTTGGGGGCCTATAAGGCATATATTAAGGACTGGGTGTTTTTCTTTTAAGATACTAGTGTGCCACATGTATGGAGTCCTCGGTGGTGGTGCAGTAATGCTTCTGCCATGTGGACGGTAGAAGTGTCTGCATGGCTGAGTGCCCCTTGATCTCTCCCTTTCCATGTTTAAACTGTTCTTTATGGAATGTCTCATCTGTTGTTCTCACCATGGGTGAATGCAGTTAGAGTGGGAATTAATTAGCTACTGGATTTGAAGAAATACATGATTAAATAAAAGGAGATGGGATGAGTGTTCAGCGGCTGTCAGATTGTAAGCTCTGTGTCAGAACACTTGTGAGCCATTTGTCTTATTTTCTGACCTCCTGTTTTATTGTGGGGGGACAGGGTGTGGAAAGATACGACGTTTTAAGGGTTTAGTAAGCAGGGTGGCTTTTGGGAAATTTTATGGGTGACAGGAATGCAGAGAACTAATTGTTAAAGCTGTTTTGTGATCCTGCATAATGGCACTGGGATATTTACATTAAAATTTTTTAAAATTCAGAAGTCTTTCATTTTCAGTTAATTATAGGAATATGTATTTCTTAATAAATTAAAGTTAGTGGCTTTGACTTCATTTGGGACAGACAGTTCATGACTAATTTCCCATTTGGCGTCTCAAGAAATTAAGATATAAAGAATTTTAAAAGAAAAGCTAACTCAAGAACATCTCCAGGGTATGGTAATTATAATTAAACTGTGAGAAGTTGCATTCTTGCTGTGTTTTCAACCATTGTGTGTGGAATATCCTGTGAGTGTCCTGCTCGTTGTTAATCTCTTGAGTTCAGTTGGTTTTTAAAGTGAACTTTCCGAGAATGAGAATATTTCTCTTTTCTAGCTGTTTATTTTAAATATTTTAGGTATAGATTATATAGCATAATTTCTTATGACATTTGCATTTTTTAGTATGTGAAATTTCAAAAATACCTGATTATGAAGAAAGAATAGTTTCTTTGGCTAAGAGTTTTATTTTCTGGTCTTACAGCTCCAACTCAGATCATTTTCCAAATTGTTCAAATCACTCAACTTGTGCTTGATTCTGTAAATCTCTAGTTTCTCTCCCTTTTGTAAAGAGTGCTAATGAAACAAACAAAAACCCCGAAGAGGGCCTGTAATTAGGAAAAATGTAAAATGTATGAAATAGTCACTTTAACACTTACTTCTGACCACCAGACTATAAAGTATTTTTAACATGCTTCGCAGATTGAAAAAGGGAAATATCACCTTTGAGCACATGTTTGAAGAAGTGCCGATTGTAATTAAAAATTCACATCTGATCAACGTTCTAATGTGGGAGCTAGAGAAGAAGTCAGCTGTAGCAGACAAGCATGAATTGCTCAGTCTTGCTAGCAGGTAAGCAACCCTGTCTCATGAAAAGTCCCCTTTTTTTTAAAATCACTTTCTGCAAAAGATTTTTTAACTTAGACTTTACCTGTGAAACAAGGGGGAAAAATGACTTAAGCATGTTGGGAGGTTCTTAAGACATAGTAACAGCCCGTAGTACTTGTCAAACTCTGCTCAAATCCCAGGAAGAACACCATGAAAGTGAAAGTGTTAGTCTCTTAATTGTGTCGGACTCTTGGCGACCCCATGGACTGTAGAACCCAGACTCCTCAGTCCATGGGGTTCTCCAGGCAAGAATACTGGAGTGGGTTGCCATGCCCTTCTCCAAGGGATCTTCCCAACTCAGGGAATGAACCCAGGTCTCCAGCATTGCAGGCATACTCTTTACTGTTTGAGCCACGAGGGAAGCCCAGAAGAGCACCATGGTTATTGATAAAGTGAGATAAGGTTTGAATACTAATTACCTCCTGTCATTATAGGAACCTCAGCTGCCTTGCTGTGTCATTTTTGCTTTGAGATGGTAAATGCCCATGAAGGAGGGGTTTTTTGATGTGGCTCAGCCTTATTTATTGTACACTGACATTAGAGGCTATGGTATTATGTCTGGATACTTAATAATGCTTAGGAGAAAACCAGAAATGCTTGTTTGTTTTACTGAGGCACTTGCCCTTGTTCAGATGTAGACTCTGTTGAGCAGTAAACTTTCCACTTGAATTTTCAACCAAAATTAGAACTTTCTGAACCTGACACTGGCTTTTGCTCTCTTAGACAGTGGTGACGTAATGTGCCTCATCCTGACTGCCTTAGCTATCTAGTTGCCAAGATACTATTTATTATATTGGTAAGTTGCTGACTAAGGTGTTCCAAAACAGGGTCTTTCCTTTATGAAATTAATGTTTCATTTCCCCTCATTTATTGCTTTTAACAGAAATATGAACAGAGTCAAGTATATATATATATAGCCCCTCCTAAATGCTCTTTAAGCTTGGTGCTAGTGATTGTTCTGTGGTGGGAGGAAGCTAACAGCAGGTAGGTATAGGTAAACTATGAATATGCAGTTGCTGAATGGCTGAGAAAAACAAGGTGTGTTTTCTTAAAGCAACCAGCTTGGAACAGAAACTCAGGTATTCATCAGAGTTTTAGTTATCCCAGATAGAAACTTTACAAAAGAATATACAGGCTTTGTGCTTCTTCAGTGTAAGACAAGTGAAGATAAACCTGGAAGGACCTGTGTACCCAGTGCTCTTGTCCATGCACCAGGATGGGTTGGGCTGTGGTTGAAGAACCACCTTCCCATTGCATGAACTCGTCACAGAGACCATTAGAAAGTCTTTACAGGGGAAGGAGATGGAAACTGGATGGTAAACGGAGTGCTAAGTAATATAGCCAGGTTGCAAGGCTCATTTGGCACTAGAGAGTGTACTGTTTGACTGCAAACATACATTCATAATAGTCCTTTAATTTGTCTCTTTTAGAAGGTCATATTTTTCTTCATTGCTTTCACAAACACACTCGGCACACCTGTATTTAAAGCACTGAGCTAAGAACCTTTTTCAACATGCAAGGTTACAATTTGATGTATTAAGTATATAGTTATATAATAATTTTAAATTTACTATGTGAAAGCTTTTGCTTATATAATTTATGTCTTCACCTTTTCCCAAGCTTCCTTTATTGATCATACAAAACAAATACAGCCCTTCTCTGCTTTCCCATTACCAGTGAGCTGGTCTGCAATGTCTGTCTGTCCAAAGCAGCATTTATAATAGCCAAGAAACTGTTCCTAGTTCACCATAGCAACTAAGATCAGGACAAATGTTTATTTTATTATAGTTTTTATCTTCTGTATTTTATGTGAAATAGGAAAAGGCCTTTGCTTTCCAAGCTATTTAAAAGGGTAAATTGGTATTCCTTTGGGGAGAAAAAAAGAAGCAACCTTGAAGCTGTGCTTATATTAATGGACTGCTACATTGACCCGAATTGATAATACTAATTTAAAACACTGAAATAAATGTAACCTTCATGCCTCTCAAATTTTAATTTCGAACATTAGTAGCACGATGATGTTAATCATCATTTGCCAGACAATTTTTTTCCTAAGAAACTGCCTCAGAAATCATTCTGAAGTAGCTCCTTAAACATTCTGCTTGGTCTTGCTTTTCACAACCCATATGTGTGTATCAGTTTTTTGATTTACCTGATAAATTTGCTTTATGCCATGAATAAAACATACTATATTCCCTTCCATTTGAAAAATTCTGATTCTTAATTTTATTAGATGGAAGTTTTGGTATGGTTATTTCATAACAGCCTTTATTAATTTTTAAAAATGTGTCACACAAGCCTTCAGTTTTTCATACATGAAAAAAAAATCTGTTTTTATTTCCTCTTTAAAAAGGTAAACTAAGTGTGGGCAACATACCTGAAGGATAATAAGGACAAATTGACACTGCAGCCAGAGCAGACTTATCACTGTGCATCTTCGTTCACATCTGTTTAAGTTATCTGTTTCCAGTTCTTTGTTTCCTAGGCAATAAAAGAAAAGACTATATTATTGAAACTCTGAACAGTAACTCTGTTTCAGTATTCTGGTTGCACTGGTACTGAAAAGATCCCCATAAAGTTGCTCTTGGTAATGTACCTGATTCCCTATGAATGTTATCTGTGAAATAGTTCTGTATTATTGTTAATTCCTTTTGCCCTTCAAGACCTGAACTGTGCAGATTTTCAAGTATTTCTTGCTGGTTAGATTCTGAAGAGCATTATGGTAATAGAATTTTAGGAAATGTTTACAGTCCACATACCTGTGCCTGTGCTCTTCCCCTGTAACATATAGCACGTGATGTTGGTACTTTACATGAAAGACAGTTTTTGATGGTGAGGAAAGGTCTATTCTGGTAGTACCTTTCTTGTTGCTGAAATTGGTGCAGTCAGACTCCTGGATACAAGATCTGGAAACAAATACTAGATCTTTCTCTGCAATGGCAGTAATTATCAGTGGCTTTTTCCTGTGTCTCTACTCTCTCCTCCATCACCCAGTCAAGGATTGGGGCTGACCTTTCCTTTCTCTGGATTTCTTTGCACTTCAGGATATAAATGACTTATATAACAAATAATCCTGTAGTGAATTACAGTATTTCATAAAGTTCTTTGGGCCTCAGTTCTTTCACTGGTGAACATGAGAGTTCAGGGTCTCCATGAGGTCTCATCTGGTCTCTTTTTCTGCACCCTTTTTCCTGAGTATCTCTAGTTCCTCTCTGTACTGGTTCTTTTCTGTTACATTTGTTGACTGGCTTTCCCCATTTAAAAAAAAAATTTTTTTTTTAAATGCTTGACTGTTGAGAAAAATTTAAAGAATGATAAATCATACAATAAACATGCATAAACCTTTACTTGTATACCTTTGCACCCACTCTCTTTGTAGACATAAATGGATTTCTTCCCTGAACCATTTGAAAATAAATTGCAGACCTGATACTTAACCCCTAAATAATTGGACGTGCATCTCCTAAGAATAAGTAAGGGCATTTAAACTTGTTTAAGCTTCTCTCATCTTAAAAGACGAAGTTCCAAAAAGAACACCTTTTGATCTTTGCCAGTTTATCCATTTCCTTTCACCATTTACTTCATTTTTTCTTTTTTTTTCTTTACAAACTTCTTAGTAGAATTTTCCGCATGTCGCTGTGTGTATTTACTCTTTTCCCACTTACCCTAAACACTCAGTGTTCCATCTATTCTGTGATAGATTTTTTGCTTAAGCCACACAAGATGACTATCACAATATTGCTGGATATGGTTGACTCTTAAGCATTTAATGTGTTGATAACACCTTCTTCTTGAAATATTTTGAGTCTAGGATTCTACTACTGGGTTGCTTGTCATTCTCCACAGTCAGCCTTCCTCTGCTCATCCCTAAATATGTGTTCCTTGGGGTCTGTCTTCCTGTGTGTGATTCCTGGGGTGATCTCATCTACATCCTTGTCTTTGGCTACCTTCTGTCAGGGCCTCATTATTTCTTTTCCTGATGACTTTCACAGTCTCTTAATTTCCTGCTTCTGACCTTTTCCTCTTTCATTGCAGTTATCTTGCTAAAAGTAAAATGTATGATCACATTACTCCTTTGCTTAGAATTTTTGGCTGAGTCCCCTTTGTCCTTAGAATAGAATCCAGGCTTCTAGCCCTAGCTTCCAAGATTCTCTGCTGTGTGACTGTTTGCCTCTTCAGATTCATTGCTCTCTTTTTTTACCCTATCTTGCCCTTCCGAGCTTCTGATGTACTGAGTTACTTGCGGTTCTGCAGATGTATCACGCTTTTCATGCCAGTGTCTCTGAACAGGCTTCCTACACACAGTATCTGAAGTGTCCCTCATGTTCCTTGTCTTCAACTCACATCTCCAACTCCTTCAAACACTCAAAATTCAGCTGTCACATAATCTGGAGAGTCTTCATCTGATCCTGTCAAACTGTCTTTTATGCTTCTCTTCTGTTATAGAGTCTGCCACCACTGTGTTGTACTTCTCTTTCTGTGTTCCTTTCTTCTCAGTAGAATGTTTTGAGTGTGACTGTGAAAGTAAGTATATACTCAGTTATGTTGGAAGAATGCATGCGAGAGGACACAGTGTTGTTAAATTTCAAAAGTTATTTGGAAAGCAGTGTAAGTAATCAGTCGATCTGGACATTTGATTAGATATTGGGGGAAAAATCATTTTTATTCCTCATCTTGCACTATCACCTCAAATTACAGATGAATTAAAATCAGACTATTAAGAAATTGTAAGAAAACAGAGTGAATACTTAATCTGATTTCCAAGGAAAAAGAAATGTCAGAAAGTTAAAGGTGATTCACAAAATTATAATAAGATAAATATGAAGTAAGATTTAATTTGCAAAAAGCACGTGATTTTTAGGTTAGGTCATTAGGCCATGCTACTATATTGAGGTAAGGTTGGTAGTGCCAGACCTAGAATTAAAAGATTAGTTTACACACACCCACAGAAACCAGATCTGTGCTCTTTCTACTATTTAAGTAAAGAGTCAAAGCTTTCTTTTTTTTTTTTAGGTTACAGATGGAATCCATATAGAATTCATGTTTTAGCTGGATTTAGTTTTACTCATTGCCAGGATTCCCATTCTGTTTCTTCCTCAGTCTCTTTTCTCTCTAAGTGCTGTAACCAACCAGTCAGCTGCTCAGGCCAGGAAACTGAGAGTCACCCTTGATTCCCCTCAGTTCTGCCCATATTCCTCCATGCTAACTGCTGCTGGGCTCGTCCATGCCACTACTGCTACTGTCCAGTACCACAGTAGGTTCTGTGTGTTTGTGCAGTTTTAAAGGTAGAGATAAAATTCACAGAAAATGAAGGCACCATTTTAACCATTTTTAAAGAATACATTTTTAGTATATTTGCAGTATTGTGCAATCAGTACCAATTCTCATCCCCCATCCCCTTGCAGTCACTTGTTACTTTCTGTCTCTGTAGATTTGCCTCTTCTGGACATTTCATATAAATGGAACCATATTATAAGTGGCTTTTTGTGTCTGGTTTCTTTCACTTAGTGTAATGCCTTGAAGTTTCATTCATAGATCAATACTTTATTCTCTTTATGATGCAGTAGTATTCCATTATATGAATGTATCACAATTTGTTCATCCTTTTTTTTGTTCCCATTTTCTGGCTGTTTTGAGTAATGCAGGTATTAACATACACGTATGAGTTTCTGTGCGAGCATGATTTTTCAGAAGGGCATGGCAAACCACTTCAATATTCTTGCCTTGAGAACCCCATGAACAGTATGGAAAGGCAAAAAGATAGGACACTGAAAGATGAACTCCCGAGGTCAGTAGGTGCCCAATATGCTAATGGAGATCAGTGGAGAAATTACTCCAGAAAGAATGATGGGATGGAGCCAAAGCAAAAACGATACCCAACTGTGGATGTGACTGGTGATAGAGTGGGCAAGAATCCCTTAGAAGAAATGGAGTAGCCATCATGGTCAACAAAAGAGTCCAAAATGCAGTACTTGGATGCAATCTCAGAAACGACAGAATGATCTCTGTTCGTTTCCAAGGCAAACCATTCAATATCACGGTAATCCAAGTCTATGCCCCGACCAGTAACGCCGAAGAAGCTGAAGTTGAACGGTTCTATGAAGACCTACAAGACCTTCTAGAACTAACACCCCAAAAAGATGTCCTTTTCATTATAGGGGACTGGAATGCAAAAGTAGGAAGTCAAGAAACACCTGGCGTAACAGGCAAGTTTGGCCTTGGAGTACAGAATGAAGCAGGGCAAAGGCTAATAGAGTTTTGCCACGAGAACACACTGGTAATAGCAAACACCCTATTCCAACAACACAAGAGAAGACCCTACACGTGGACATCACCAGATGGTCAACACCGAAATCAGATTGATTATATTCTTTGCAGCCAAAGATGGAGAACCTCTATACAGTCAGCAAAAACAAGACCAGGAGCAGACTGTGGCTCGGATCATGAACTGCTTATTGCCAAATTCAGACTTAAATTGAAGAAAGTAGGGAAAACCACTAGACCATTCAGGTATGACCTAGATCAAATCCCTTATGAGTATACAGTGGAAGTGACAAATAGATTTAAGGGACTAGACCTGATAGACAGAGTGCCTGATGAACTATGGACAGAGGTTCGTGACATTGTACAGGAGACAGGGATCAAGAAAATCCCCATGGAAAAGAAATGCAAAAAAGCAAAATGGCTGTCTGAAGAGGCCTTACAGATAGCTGGGAAGAGAAGAGAAGCGAAAAGCAAAGGAGAAAAGGAAAGATATTCCCATCTGAATGCAGAGTTGCAAAGAATAGCAAGGAGAGATAAGAAAGCCTTCCTCAGCGGTCAGTGCAAAGAAGTAGAGGAAAACAACAGATTGGGAAAGACTAGAGATCTCGTCAAGAAAATTAGAGATACCAAAGGAACATTTCATGCAAAGATAGGCTCGATAAAGGACAGAAATGGTATGGACCTAACAGAAGCAGAAGCTATTAAGAAGAGGTGGCAAGAACACACAAAAGAACTGTACAAAAAAGATCTTCACGACCCAGGTAATCACGATGGTGTGATCACTCACCTAGAGCCAGACATCCTGGAATGTGAAGTCAAGTGGGCGTTAGACAGCATCACTACTAAGAAAGCTAGTGGAGGTGATGGAATTCCAGTTGAGCTATTTCAAATCCTCAAAGGTGATGCTGTGAAAGTGCTGCACTCGATAGGCCAGCAAATTTGGAAAACTCAGCAGTGGCCACAGGACTGGAAAAGGTCAGTTTTCGTTCCAATCCCAAAGAAAGGCAATGCCAAACAATGCTCAAACTACCGCACAATTGCACTCATCTCACATGCTAGTAAAGTAATGCTCAAAATTCTCCAAGCCAGGCTTCAGCAATATGTGAACCGTGAACTTCCAGATGTTCAAGCTGGTTTTAGAAAAGGCAGACGAACCAGAGATCCAATTGCCAATATCCACTGGGTCATCAAAAAAGCAAGAGAGTTCCAGAAAAACATCTATTTCTGCTTTATTGACTATGCCAAAGCTTTCGACTGTGTGGATCACAATAAACTGTGGAAAATTTGAAAGAAATGGGAATACCAGACCACCTGACCTGTCTCTTGAGAAACCTGTATGCAGGTCAGGAAGCAACAGTTAGAACTGGACATGGAACAACAGACTGGTTCCAAATAGGAAAAGGAGTCCGTCAAGGCTGTATATTGTCACCCTGCTTATTTAACTTCTATGCAGAGTACATCATGAGAAACGCTGGGCTGGAAGAAACACAAGCTGGAATCAAGATTGCCAGGAGAAATATCAATAACCTCAGATATGCAGATGACACCACCCTTATGGCAGAAAGTGAAGAAGAACTAAAGAGCCTCTTGATGAAGGTGAAAGAGGAGAGTGAAAAAGTTGGCTTGAAGCTCAACGTTCAGAATACTAAGATCATGGCATCTGGTCCCATCGCTTCATGGCAAATAGATGAGGAAACAGTGGAAACAGTGTCAGACTTTATTTTTTGGGGCTCCTGCTTTTAATATGCTGTCTAGGTTGGTCATAACTTTTCTTCCAAGGAGCAAGCATCTTTTAATTTCATGACTACAATCACCTTCTGCAGTGATTTTGGAGCCCCCAAAAAATAAAGTCTGACACTGTTTCCCCATCTATTTGCCATGAAGTGATGGGACCAGATGCCATGATCTTAGTTTTCTGACTCTTTACCATCTTCTGGTTTCTACTCTCCAGTGTATTCTCTGCATAGCAGCCAGAGTGGTCATTTTAAAACTTAAGGCAAAACATGTCACCAGGGCACCGTTCTTGTTAGAGTCACAGGGTCTTATTCTCACTATGTTGTTGGAGTGTTGCATGGACAGCCAACAGTTCCTCATATGTGTTTGTGTGACCTCCCTAACCTATCTCTGTGCTCCTCCCATGCCAGGCCTCCGTATTTTAAAATCTGTCTAGTTGTTGCCCGTCTCAGGCCTTCAGCACTTGTGCTTTCTTCCACCTAGAATACTTTTTTTGCGTGGCTGATTCCTTCTAATCCTTTGCTTTCAACCTGTCATCTTCTAAAAGAAATATTCTGACCATACTATCTAAGTGTCTGTCTCATCTCTTCCCTTCTTCCTGTCAACTGTAAGCTAGTGAAGACCAAGACTAGGAACGTCTCATTCACTGTTGTCTCCTTATTTGCTAATAACACTGAGGCTGGAACATAATAGTCATTTCGTAAATAGCCTTTTGGAATGAATGAATGAATCCTGTTTGTCAGCTAGTTATTTTTAGAGTACATCTATGTGTAGTGGGCCTTACCATGGTAGGAGATGGTAGCGGGAGGAAATCAATGAATATGATTGGCATTGTACAAACCCTTAGCATCACTTTATAAGAAGATTTTGGTAAGTAAGCTATGGTAGAAATTTCTGGAGAGGAAAAGATGAAAAATGACTGTATTTCAGATTCTGGGAAGGGCAGAGGGAAAGGAGCCCTCTTCATTTGGCCTTGCAGAATAAATGCTGTTGTTACTCTTTCGGAACCTGCTAGGTAGAGAAATCACGTGCCAGAAGTCTCAAGTCTCTTTGCCCGGTTCTTCCTTTCTGTGACTTCTGGTCTGAATGTCTGGAACACAGTTGGGGAGGGCCGTGGTGGAGATAAGGAAGTGCACTCAGGAGTACTGAGCTTAGGTTAAACTTTGTTGTTCCAAAAGTACACATTTTAGATAACCCTGCTAGATACGTTTAACTGTTCACTGCTCTGACATGTGTGTATGCTCTGACAGTAAGAAACTGAACTATTTCAAATACCATTGTAGTTATAGTTGTGGGTTTGATACAAAAAGTTTAATAACATGCTGACTCACATTCTTTCCTCCACCCTTGCTTTCTTGTATATTTGTGCTTTTTTTTTTTTTAAGCAAATGGCAGATCAATTTAATATCTCTAAACTGCTTCGAGTGATAGCAGAGCTTTAACTTTAAAAGTTCGACATGTCAGTATCAGTACTTTATATTTCAGCAATCACTTGGGGAAGACACTCCAGTTGCTGATGGACAGAGTGGATGAAATGAGCCAAGATATAGTTAAATATAACACATACATGAGGAACACGAGTAAACAGCAGCAGCAGAAACATCAGGTTGGTATTTGGGAAAATTTAGCTAACATAGAATTCATGTCTAAGTGTGATGCTTCAAGAGTCATCTTTAAAATGATCTAAATTAATAAATCATTGACTCTTAGCTGGTAACTGTATCATATTTTAAAAGATTATTCTTTATATAGTATGTTCCTAATAGATTATTTGCAAGTTGTACTTAAAAATGAAGTCTTAAAGAGAGCTAGTATTTTAAGCTCAGATGGTAATGCCAAGGTTATGCAAATAAGGGCTACATTTATTGAGAAAATTGGGCAGAGCGATTCTGGAGGGTCACAGCTCGTTTCTTCACTAACTATAATTGGTCTGCTAGTGGCTTACTGCAGTACAGTTAGCAATCTTCAGTTCATTTAAAAAACTGAGCAGTTGTGATTAAGAGCAAGCAACTTTGATAGGAAATAATAGACCAACTGCTGTGAAATAGATAGTATAATACAGAAAAAGCCCTAGGATTACCTGGGTGTTCTCATATGCACATCCATACTGCTCTGGCCAGTCATTCTTTTCTTTGTCAGTGTTGCCTGAAGGCCACATGATTAATTCTCACAGTTCCTGGAATACTGTTTTGGACTTTATTGCTCCAGAATATTGTTAGCATTTGGTTCATAGATAAGTTGATTCCAGAATGTACATCCATGTGAGTGTTTGACTAGTCGGTTCATTACAGTGTACTTTAGGTGTTGGTAACTATAGAATTCTAAGCACAACTAAGTGGTTCTGAGAGTATTTTATTTAAAAATTAATTTCAGTGTTCATATATTTACTGAAATTTAAAATATATTATTTCAGCATATATAAAATACACTAAAAAGCACATATATGTTTATAAAATACCCTTTTTTTTTGACTGAAAAGGTGGTAATGGTGAATGTCTCTGGGGAGAATAAAACTATATTGATCCATTCTCCTATTGGCCCTTCCTGTAGTTCAGACTCAACTGGAAGATCAAGTTGAGAATCTGTCACCAATGAGACAGTTGATTCTGGGAACCAATTTTAAGAGAGTTTTTTTAGAATTCTAATATGTCATAAATTTTTACCTTGACATTTGTTCTTAGCACCATTCATAACCCTTTTTAGATTTGTCTAGCTTCTATTCTCATGCCTCATAGTAAATAGAAATCTTCTCAAGGCAAGTTACTTCCCTTCTTTAGGAATCTAAGAACTTAAAATTTTTACTAGCCTACCCTGGTTTCTCATTACCTGACCTTTGAAGGCTGTGTATGGGCTATTACTCCCTTTGCTGTTTTAAGCAGTTCACAGCTATTACCATCTTGATTGTAATTAGAACTGTAAGTTTATAGTTGGTCTATATCTTTGTATATACACCCATGTTTTCTGCATTGAATCATAGAATCCAGAGTTTGAAAGTTTTTGAAGCATCATCTGAGCTAATATTCATTCTCAGCTGTGGCACTAAAGCACAGATGATTATCTGTTGTTAAGAATAATAATAGTATTTACTACTATAATAATAGTATGTTATTATAGTGATGTTATAATAGTAACATCATCAATATTATTGTTCTTTTGGTCAATGGAGATAAAGTTGAAAAAATTCTACACTGTGGTATTTCATTACTTAGTTCTTCAAGTTCGGATGAATCGTACTTGTCATGCTGTTATGACCCTATTGTCATAAATGGTCAAGTTCTTCCCTTTTTGCTCACTCATCTTGAGCTTCTTTGCCTTTGAAGCCCCCTCACGTAATGATTTGCTTTTCCAAATCATTAGTTAGATTAGACTCTTAGAACTCAGAATGACACTAGAGTTTGTAACAAAGTTTTCTTTGACCGTCACGACCATTGCCGTATTTAGCCTCTTAGAGGCAAGGATTAGGAGGGGTTGTGTTTATAAAACCGAGATTGGAATTCAAAGCAGTGGGATTTTGCTGATCACATAAGTGAGGGAGGTCTTATTTTTCTCCTCGGGTAGAGAATAGTAACCCAGCCGTCCCCCGTTTGAATTTTAGTATCAGCAGCGTCGCCAGCAGGAGAACATGCAGCGCCAGAGCCGAGGAGAGCCCCCACTCCCCGAGGAGGATCTGTCCAAGCTCTTCAAACCACACCAGCCCCCTGCCAGGATGGATTCTCTGCTCATTGCAGGTACTGTTGGCCTGTGCAGAGCATGGATGGTTTTCTTTATTCTTTAGGAAGCAGAAGACGGTGGGAGGTTCACTAACAGTAAGACAGTGTATTTCAGATGGTTGAATGATGAACTTGAATCTGGCACCTGCGATTTCTGAGATTTAAGAATTTGTCAGTCTCTGTTATTTCTAAGGTCCTTTCAGTGCTTCACTGGGTGTTTATCTTAACAAACACTTCTGAAGTGGGATTATATAAACTTTCTAAAATGAGAAAGTTTTTATTGTGGATCTTCTAACATGGAAGCCAAGAAAAAGTGTTCATCATCTCATAATGCAAAAGATCATTTAGCTGGAACCCCTTTCTTTTGGTGCTCTAGTCTGATTGAGCCTGGCCTGAATGTGGGTATCTGACATGAATTGTAGTTTTTGCCTCAAAGAAGCATCTCCCTTACTTTGACTCATCTTGTAGCAACATGAGTGTAACTCTGGATGGAGTTTCTCAGGGGATACCTAACATTTAACACTGCCTTAAGGTAGTGGAGGCCTTGTGTCCTGTGCTAGGACCTGGTGTTGGATATATAACATTCATGCTCTTACTTAGCTATAATAACTTATTTCTGTGTAAATGTGGTTGAATACTGTTTGTTTCAGTCAGCCAGTTGTGCGAGAGATTTGTTAGTGTGAAAATCCAACTCAAAGAGAAGCTGATCGTCTACAGTTCCTCATTTCTGTTGACATATTTTTAGAGCAGGAGAAAAAAGCTTTCTGGTGCATGTATAAATTAAATTTGGGAAACTGAGACACATTTCTTACCTGAGGTCCAGTTTAAGCAAAATTGTATTTCTTACACTTTTAAGAAATGTGTAACTGTCGCATCAGATCAGATCACTCGTTTGAGGACTTGGGCAGTAATGGAGCCCTCCCCTCACATGGACTCCCCACTCTGGCTCTTGCTTGGCTCTGGGGGCACAGCAGGAGGCTGTTAATATTTCCAGAGCATGGACTGAAAACTCTTGTAGTTGTTAACATCTGGGGCAGGGGGGTCTGGTTAGTTTACCGTTCTTTGATTTTGGTGTCTCCTTTCTACCTGACTGAAAAGAGCTAGTGCTGTTTTCTCACATCGCTTAGTTACAGTGTTGGTCTGATCGGCACTGTCAGTACATTTTGATTGACAACTAACATGTGCTAGTAACTGCTGATTATCTTTTAAAAACTTGTCGTTTTTCTTCATTCTCCATGTAACCAAAAGTGGAAGATAGCTTATCTTCAAAACAACTAACGTTGTTTACTATCCCTTATGAATGAATAGAATTCTTTGCTCTTTTAAAACAATTTTTATTGATGTATAGTTGCTGTACAATATTATGTAAGTAACAGGTGTGCAATCTAACGATTCAGTTTTTTAAGTTTATACTCCATTTATAGTTATTATAAAATATTGGCTATATCCCTGTGTTGTATAGCCTTGTAGCTTATTTTATACCTAATAGTTTGTCCCTCTTATTCCCCTACCTTTGCATCACCCCTCCCCTCTTCCCTCTCTCCACTGGTAACCCCTGGTGTGTTCTCTAAATGTTTGAGTCTGCTTCTTTTTTGTTACTGATTCAAAACATAATAAAATTCTGATGATTCTGTATTATACTGAGTTTATCATGTGACTAGTATTCTAGGTCATTTTGCAATTTGTGGAACATTATGACTCTTTCTCACTTTCCCAAATGCACAGGCCAGATTAACACTTACTGCCAGAACATCAAGGAGTTCACTGCCCAGAACTTAGGCAAGCTCTTCATGGCCCAGGCTCTTCAAGAATACAACAACTAAGAAGAGGAAGTTTCCAGAAAAATAAGTTAACATAGACTCTTGAGATCACACTGGGGCAACTCTCAGAAGAAGCACATTTGAATATTGGAATGTCTTTCTAGCAATTAATAAAATAAAAATAAACCGATCTCGACTGCTTGCTCATTTGGTTTTAGACAATATGTATATATATATATATTATATTTAGCTTCTTATTTTTGTTTTGCTTATACATGTGTATTTCCGAAGATAAAGCAGGCTCGACCAAAAATTTCACCAGTTCACACCTACAGGCTCCGTCACCTTTGTTACCTTTTCGGTGCCACATTTCAACCACCCAGTCCAGTGCTGCTTGTCCCAACGCCTGACCTGGAGGCCCTGGCACCTACTGTGAATTCTGGGATGTCTTTGCTCTCCAGTGAGCGTACCTGGAGCCCAGGCTTCCTGCTCCTGCCCTGGCACCCCTTGTTCTCAGGCCTGGGATCTCTTGGTATACTTCCTATGGCTGGCTTTTCATTTCTTCAGATGATGGTCGGCCAGTCCCCATGCTCATAGGCCATTCACTGGGCACAAGAATTTAAAAAAATAAAAATCATTTTGCTAAAGGACCATGTTTTGTATGAAAACGAAATTCATTCTGTGTGTGTGTGTTTGAATTGAGGGCTTCATGGTTTTTTTTTTATACTATGAAATGTATTAATAATTCTGCTAATAGCAAGTTTTATGAGTGGAGAAAGAGGAATTGAGAAGTAAGTACTACATTGGAAGGGAAAGGACTTTTGTAATAATTTTTTGTTTGAAAGAAAATAAAAATCCTGCCATTTGTATAACACCAAAATCAGTGAGAGTCACCAAGATGGTGGAGTATGCCTATCAGACTCTTGCTGTGATTTTCCCTTTGAAGCCATGGCCCCTAGAAAGATAGTCAAAAGGAATGAGGAACAGATAAGAAGAGAAATCCCTGTTTGTTTGGGTTTTTTTGCAACACTATTTTGGAGGCAGCACTGGGACCCTGGGATCAATCAACTGGGTTCCACCCTGGCTCTTTTCCCTTTAGTGTGCCCTTAGGCAGACTGGCCACTTGATACGAAGAGCTGACTCACTGGAAAAGGCCCTGATGCTGGGAAAGACTGAAGGCAAAAGGAGAAGACAGCAGCAGAGGATGAGATAGTTGGATGACGTCACCGACTCAATGGACATGAGTTTGAACAAACTCTGGGAGGTGGTGAAGGACAGGAAAGCCTGCAGTCCATGGGGCTGCAAAGAGTCGGACACTGCTTAGTGACTGAAAACAACAACATAGGTTGTGCCTGACTCTCCTTGTCCAGAGGAGATGAGAGAAGGAGACAGTTGTATTACTTGTAGAGTGGTGTGAGCACTAATGGAGTCCGTGGGGAGCCGTGGTAGGTGTGGAGCAGCCTCAGTGTGCGCTGTGACCAAGGGTGTGCTCCAGGGCTCTCCATTGAGAATATCGGGTTTTTGCTCACACCTAATATGTTTTCCTAGGATAAATTCCTAGAAGCAGACTTACTGGTCAAAGGATATATACAATTCTGAGGCTTTTTATGGCCATGTTACCTTCAGGAAGATTATACTGCTTTGCAGTCCCTCCATGGCGATTCCTTATTTGAGTGAGCATGTGTTTGAGTTTGACTGTTAGGCAGAGGGGATTATTGATAGAGCCAGTCCCTGCCTTTGTGGGTGGTAAACTGTTGGTTCATTTCCCTGAATTCTTATTGCCTAGATTTAGAATTTCCTTGTGAATAAAAACAAAGCTCCCTTGAAGTATCAGAGAGCAAACTAAAAAGAAGGAACGTTGGTTCACACATAGTCTTATGTAATGTTTCCCTCGTGGCATATGGTTAACAGGATTAATTCATTCATTATTGTATTTTTTAAAGAGGGGAATCTTTCTGAAATTCTGTATGACTATTTAGGTGCTCATAACTCAGTAATATGTGAGCACATACTTAACAGAAGATTTCAGTAGTTTTTGAGTTAGGAATTACTGTAGTGGGAAAAACTGTTTAGGAAAACATGTCAGTGGAAATTAAATCTCTGCAGTATGTAGTGTTAGGGAATAGCTTCTGTTCGGCATTTGATTTGAGTGCTATATTCTGACATTTTTCAGGAACAAATACATGTGGTTCATCTTCTATAAATATTTGCAATTTCTTCAAGTTGAAATGAGAAAAGCTCATAAACTGAATACCAGGTCTAATAAATCATTCACTTACCCAAGAACAAAAAGAACAGAAAAAGCTAGCATGTTAATCAATGGAAAATTAAATGGTACAAACCAAGAAAAGCAGAAGCTGTTTGATATTAACCCCATAATCATAGATAATGTTTTATAAGGCTCTAGAAAAAGTAGCATTTTTCTTAAAAAATGCCCAAGAGAATGAATCTTTTAGCCTGCCCAAAATACCTTGTTCTTTTAAAAAGGGGGTGAAACTAAAAGAACTTTCTTCTTCCTTTTTTGAAGCTTGGAAATGGAGATGTGGTTCTCTAATGTTAACCTCATTAATGGAGCTCATGTTCAGTAATTTCTCATGTACAGCATCTAAATATTTAAATTTTAGTGTCTTCTAAAATGTTACTACACTGTTCACAGTATGTTTTTATAACGTTCTTTGGAAAACCTATGTCAACTTTACTTTCAGACCCTGCTGGCATTGAACTCTGGTGTGGATATTAGAATGTCATGAAATAATTTTTTACTTAAGCTGTAAATTCCATCTTACAGTAAACATTTCTCATTCAAATTAAATATGTAATATACCATTCATTAATTTTCTCATTAGGCATCTTTTTCTACCATAATTCTCTCAGAGATGGGGCTGATAATACTCAAATTGGGTCAAGGTGGGGCTTCCCTGGTGGCTCAGCTGGTAAAGAATCCGCCTGCAATGTGGGAGTCCTGGGTTTAATCCCTGGGTTTGGAAGCTCCCCTGGAGAAGGGAACGGCTACCCACTCCAGTATTCTGGCCTAGAGAATTCCATGGGCTGTATAGTCCATGGGCTTCCCTGATAGCTCAGTTGGTAAAAGAATCTGCCTGCAATGCAGAAGACCCCAGTTCAATTCCTAGGTCGGGACTATCCACTGGGGAAGGGATAAGCTCTCCATTCCAATATTCTTGGGCTTCCCTTGTGGCTCAGCTGATAAAGAATCTGCCTGCAATGCGGGAGACCTGGGTTTGATCCCTG
The DNA here is from genome assembly GCF_054371585.1 of Giraffa tippelskirchi. Lineage (NCBI taxonomy): Eukaryota > Metazoa > Chordata > Mammalia > Artiodactyla > Giraffidae > Giraffa > Giraffa tippelskirchi. The sequence continues at coordinate 31,245,028 of NC_137280.1, read as the reverse complement.
AGTTAGGAAGATGCCCTGAAGAAGGGAAAGGCTACCCACTCCAGTATTCTGGTCTGGAGAATTCCACGGACTACAGTCCATGGGGTCGCAAAGAGTCAGACATGACTGTGCGACTTTTAACTTTTCAAATGCTTATAAGGGCTGGGCTTATTTTAGTAAATAACTTAAGTGTCCATCTGTAGAGAGCATGACCAAGTCATCATTGCCAGCAGAGGATTCTCTCTTTATTTGGCGTGTGTGGAAGGGTGGTTAATAGGTACATAATGAAGGGGAGGCTGAAGATCTGAGTCTATCAGTATTAACAAAGACAGGAAAAGCAACGAATGGTTTCTGCTTCCTGTAGCCTGAGGATGTGCTGTGGAGAAGTTCAAACCTGCTTACCTGGCGGTGACTCCCAGATGAGTGTGAGCCCCTTTGGACCGGTTGGGACAGGGATCGATCTGACTCATTGAGGTAGAAAAGGAGAGCTGGGGAGCCAGAGCTGTTGGGAAATTACCGATTGCAGAAGCAAACAGCTGTGGCCTAATAACCCATTGCCTTGAGCTTTTTTACTACATAGATGCACACTCCCTATGTGTGTGTACGCTAAGTCACTTCAGTTATGTCTGAGTCTTTGCGACCATATAGACTGTAGCCCACTAGGCTTCTCTGTCCATGGGATTCTCCAGGCAAGAATACTGGAGTGGATTGCCATGCCCTCCTCCATGGTATCTTCTCTACACAGGGATCAAACCCATGTCTCTTAAGTCTCCTGCATTAGCAGATGGGTTCTTTACCACTAACGCCACCTGGGAAGTCCTCTGATGCACCTTAAGCCTGCTTGGCTCTGCAGTTATAACCCACAATGGCAATACTGAAACCTCAGTCATGATTTTGGAATACAGTCCCTGTATGTGGAATGGTTTCAAAGAGCCTCCACCCCCAACTTGCAGAGTTTGGGCCTTTCTATGGGGATTTGGTCTGTCACAGATAATTCTTTAAATACCTACATCCTCCTTGTTCTCAGAGGCTGTTAAGCTGTCACATGAACTCATGTGATCAGTTTAATAGAACTGCTGTTTGATTTGGTGGGATTGATTTTGAGGTCAGTTGCATTTTTTTTTTTTTTACAACTATGAGGTAGGCAGCCCATTTTCAATCTTTTCATTAAATCAATGGCCAGCACACTGCCAAAGACTGGGTGCAGCCTCAGAACCTCACTAACTTAAGTATTGCAAGGAACCTTTGTGAGTTTGTGGGCTTTTTATGTTTGTGAACCTTTGTGGGCTTCCCTGGTGGCTCAGATGGTAAAGTGGCTGCCTGCAATACGGGAGCCCTGCGTTCGATCCCTGGGTGAGGAAGATCCCCTGGAGAAGGCAATGGCAACCCACTCCAGTGCTCTTGCCTGGAAAATTCCATGGACAGATGAGCCTTGTAAGCTACAGTCCATGGGGTCGCAAAGAGTCGGACACGACTGAGCGACTTCATTTCTTTCTTTCTTTCTGTCTCTTTGTGAGTTGAGGGGATGGCAGTGGGATGCTGAATCCATGCTTACTCTAGGACTTGTACTCAGTTCAGTCACTCAGTCGTGTCCGACTCTTTGCGAACCCGTGGACTGTTGGACTAAGTACAGCCTATGAACAGATAAAGTTTCTTTCCATATGCCTTCTCGCCTACCAACCCCTCTAATTCCCCTGTATAAAGAAATTGTACTACACGGATGCCGTACTGTGAAGAAGCGTAAAAATGATTTTTCTCCTGTTTTAATCCAAAAATTGCTGTTTTTACACTTGGACAAAAGTAAAGGACCACTTCGTCAGACCCTTAACAATGCAGGGTGTTCGATTTCCAAGTGGCCTTCTTTACAGTTGATTGCAGTAGGAAAATATTCTTATTGCTTCTAGCATTTGTGTCAACCTCAAAGCATAAACCCAGATGTCACTTTTATTTCCTTCAGTAATATTTTTTTTCATTGACCCTTTTCCAGGGCACAGCCATTTCTGGCATCTTCCATCTTCCTTTGTAGACCTGGAGGCAAAGGATTTGTTTAACTTTCAGCAGTGTTTACTGCTCCTGACAGTAAATGGTCCTTGCCTTTTCTTCTTGGGCTGGAGTCGTCTTCTTGCCAACGTTTTACTTTGTATGTATTGGAAACTGTTCTTATTTTGTCAGATCCCCTGGGTAATCTTTCCCCACCTTTGTTTATCTTGTCATTTGGCTTTCACTTTCTTAACCCATTCCTAGACTCAATCTGCTTGTGATTCTTTGGTTTTGATTTTTGCCCTTCTCTGTTTTGAGGCTTTTAAATTGTGTTTCATTCTTAAAGATTTTAATTTTTTTTTTCCGCTGATGGAATCATGCATCTCTGAGTGTCATAATTCTCCAGTCAGGCAAGTGTCCCAGTAACCTCATCTCCTAGATCAAAATGGTGAGGGTCTATTTTTCTCGTTGATGCATGCAGCCACCATTACTGCTAATGAAAGGTCTTCATGTGCATTAAGGGGAAACTAGACCTCTAATGAGATACAGAGAGGAATTACAGCTGATGATTCCCACTTCTTGCCCTCTGTACTGTAACACAAATGCACTCTCAGGAGGCAGTGGGCTTAAGAAATAAGAAAATGCGTGTGCGGCCTACACAAGATACCTAGTCTGGTCTTAATCGTTGAGTGGTGGTGTTTTGGCTTCCAGTCCCTCTAATATTCCATGCCTGCCTGTCTGGAGGTGAAAGCCCCAGACACGAGGAAAAGAAAGTGAATAGACTAATGACATTGCATTTGAAACAGCTTTTAAAACAATTTCTTACATTAATATATTGTTTTACAGTTTGCAAAGTGCTTGTTTGTGTGTTTTCTCGTTTGGGATAGGAAAGGTGTACAAATGTGTTATGAAGCCAATGTATCTGGTACTTGGTAGTTTCTGCTCAGCTTGAAAAAGGTGTGATTAGTTAAAGCTCACATACTCCTAGGTGGCAGGACCAGGACTGGAGCTCAGGTCTTAAGTTCTCTCGTGAGTACTTGGCAGAACCTCTTTGCTCAACACAACACTAGGAAAGTCATTCTCAACTCACACAGCTTCCCACTTGTATGATATCTTCACTTCTGCTGTGGTAAGCCATTCTCTCCCCTTCTTCCACCAATTTTGGGGAACTGTTTTCTCCCTAATTTAGCCTACCCTCTAAATTCGTAGGATCCCAGTGGTGAACTCCCAACATCCTTATAATTAGACCAGGGTGGACACCTCACCCAATTAGTGATCCTTTTCTGGTAAATAGTAATTGAGATTAAGGGATTCCAATGTCCACTTGGGCTCATTTCTTCACAAGGGACTATCTAACCTCTTGTTAAACATTTTGTAGTATAGGTTACAAAATGGTGAGTAGCAGAGAGGAGCTTAGGGGGAAGAAGCAGAAAGGTACAAAGGTGGGAGACAGCTTCCAAGTTCCTAACACTTGGATTTTCTATTTCCAGTCCTTTTCTGAAGCCTGTTTGTATTCCTGCCCTTGGGTCTTAGAAAAACACTTTTGAATCTTCTTAATAACACTGCCTTTTTTCCCCCCTTCAAATTTGAGTTGGTTTCTGTTGCTTTTAACCTCAAAATACCTAATCCAACTCGTGTATATACCAAGGCTTATTTGTTATTAGGCTTTAGTGGGTTTGAGAATGCCTTGCAAGGTAATAGAGGAATCAGAGTTCCTTTGCAGATACATTAATAATATTCTAGAACAGGAGGGAACCCAGCCTGAGCTGTTGGCCACCTCACACACTCTTATTTACCAATGAGGAAACAGGCTCCAAGAGCTTTAAATATTGTTTCCAAAATAGCCTAGATCATTCACTCTTCTCTTGTATTATTCTGGGTCAGCGTTTTTAAAAGAGCTTGAGTGTTAAGTGTTCTCCCTTCATGTTCCCACCTTTCTTTTTTTGAGATGCTCTCTGATGCCCCATGGAGTTGAGGTGTGTCCTCTGAAGCATTTGGAGCACTGTAGTCACACATTCTTGAGAAAGAGCAAGATGTTAGGGGCTAATTCAGAACCTTTGGTAACTATCTCTCCGCCACCCTGGCTGTTCCAGCTTGGAAGAGGATGGCAGAGGTGAGCTTTTGCCGCTTTGCTGGAGATGAGCGGTGGAAACAGGTGGCCGGGGATTCTAAATTTGGTCTGAAATGAAAACACTTCAAGCAAACAAGATTAAGTTAGATTCTTTTGACAATGAAATATTTCTTTAGAGATGCAGATTAAAAGTACAAATCATCAGTAGAAAAAGATACTTGACGGGGCATGTGTGTCTGTGTGTTTTAAACACACAGACATGTTCGAATGCCACAACTTACCTTTGCTTTTACCTTCAGATCTTAGGGTGAAATGGCCTGTGGAGACCACTCCCTCTCCTCCCATACTTAGGGGAGAGCAGGGAACTGGAACAATTTGTTAGAAACAAAGACATTTGCATTTTTGATGTTCATGTCATTCTGCTGCTGCTTCTGTGAATTCACAAATGTACAGAAATTCAGAAATCATCTGGGCTAAGGGAAGGAGAAAGGGAAGGTGTTGATCTTGCATTTTGACGAAGCCCTGATGTGACACATCTCAGATGACAATCTTCCATCTTGCGTTCACGGACTGTGGCAACTGTGGGCTGCTCTGCTGAAAGGGATCAGAGGCTGGCCATGCAAATCCTCCATAGCCTCCAAATATATTTAGTATGAGCAGTAAAGCACTGCTCCCAATTTAAGCATACTCGGACAAAATGACGATTTTTTTCTCCTGATGCTCTTATGTCCTGGATGCCTGCTTCATTACCTTTTGGAAGAAAAGTCAACCAGCCAACCAATTAAGAGTGGCATTTTCCTTTAAAAGAATCGAGTGCTGCTTACTCCATCAGTTCAGCTCTTCTTCATCTCTCTTTGTGTCTAACTTTGTTGTTGTTCAGTTGCTCAGTCATGTTTACAGAACACCAGGCTTCCCTGTCCTTAACTATCTCCTGGAGTTTGCTCAAACTCATGTCCATTGAGTCGGTGATGCCACCCAACCATCTCATCATCTGTCACCCCTTCACCTGCCTTCAATCTTTCCCAGCATCAGGGTCTTTTCCAATGAGTTGGCTCTTCACATCAGTTGGCCAAAATATTGGAGCTTTAGCTTCAACATCAGTCCTTCCAATAAACATTCAGGGTTGATTTCCTTTCAGATTGACTGGTTTGATCTCCTTGCAGTTCAAGGGACTCTTAAGAGTCTTTTCCAGCACCACAGGCAAGTAAGCTTTAGCGTTATCAATGGAGCATCACTGTGGGATGAAAGTAGAATCAACAAACTTACACTTTCCACATGGTGACTGTTGTGTGTTTTCCTCCGTACTGTACATATTAACGTTGGAGCACTTTTTGGTGGTCATTCAGCAGACAGAGGCGTAGCACTTGGTGCTCGACCTGGGGCTGGAATTGCAGACAGTCTGGACCCTAAGGGACTTAGCCATGGGCAACAGTTCTCTAAAGTGTAGTCTCTAGAGGAGCATCACCTGTGAGGTTGTCAGAAATGCAAATTTGCAGGCCTCCCGCCAGATTTAGAAATCAGGAGTTCTGAGGGTGGAGCTGAACTGGTGTTTTAACAAGCATCCAGGGGCTTCGGAGCCTTGTGAAAGATTGCTCTGGAACAGTGGTGGCCGAATCTGGCTGTGTGTCATTATCGCCTGGGGAATTTAAATTCAGGTCTGAAATAGGCTTGGGGAACTTTTTTAAAGATGATTTTGGGAAGAAATAATGCAATAAATTTAGAGTAGCCACCTTTTTTAGAGGTTAAGATTAATAGTCATGTCAGGTCCTGGAGAAGGATTCTGGCCAGAGCAGAGAGAAACCAAGCCTGCAGGCATGCTTGGCCAGAACCGGCAAAGGAGAAGGTGGGAGAGAAGAGGAAGGAGGTGGTGGGGGAAAAGGAGGAAGAGGGATGGAGAAGACAAAGGCAGGTGAGATCCACAGGGAGCCGAGACCCTAGCAGTAGCAGGGCTTTGTTTACCTGACTCCTGGTGGCAGCGGCCACCTAGAGGCAGTGGTATTAAAACTGCAGAGGAAGGAAACAAGCCTGTGCCACCTCACATCCTGGAACTGAGCGAAGACTGCGTGACTGAATTCTGTTTTGAATCCCAGCAGCAGGAAGGAAAAGAATCATGATAATCTGTCTTCTACCTTCATCCCCAACTCCCCCCTAATTAGGGTCAAGGAGTCAGATTTTTTTAAAAAAAATGTGATTCAAATATATTTTTCTAGCAAAAATGTAATTGCTGAACAATGACCCCATAGTTGACGTTGAAAAGCATATTGATGTTGGTGCAAAAAATAACCACCTTGTATACTCTCTCCATGATCAGTTGGAATCATGCACAATTCTGTTTGAGCTAAGTTCTGAAATATGACCCATTGTATCTTTTGAGAGTTAAGAAAATTCTCAAATGATATAATGGGTCATATTTAAGTGTTACGGCAGAGTATGAGAAAGATTAAGCGTTTGGTGATGGGATTTCTTCTTCAGCACCTTTATAAAATTAGCCGGCAGAGTGCATTTTTAGCAACTGCAAATTGTAGGGTGCAAAGAACCTTTTCTGGATGGAGACTGCGTGGCCAGCGTGGGAAAGGCGTATTTGCATGCCTCGGGGCCATCGAAGCAACTCATTGGAGACATTGAAAGTAGATTTTCATCTTGCTTGCTGCCAATATCCCTTTCTTCCTCTCTATTTCAACTTTTTTTTTTTTTGCAGTGTTTTCTGAAATTGTCTTTTAAGAAAAGCGTATAGGAATTTAATTTGTCACAGCTTGCATTTAAAACTCTGGAAAAATGAGAAGTGACTGGAAGATAACAGTAGCATCTGCCTAACCAGTTGTTTCAAAATATGGCAAGAAAATATGACCCTCGAGCCTTGCTATTTTTGTGCCCTGATGCATGGCATTGGTTATGATAGATTTCTAACCTCTTCACCAAATTAATATTTTAAGAGGGGGTAGGGGAGGAATGCATGTCATAATTATGGACTTATATTATTCGTGAAGAAAATTTGTAATAAATGAGGCCCTGACTGTAAACGTTATACTACCCATTATTTTCTTTTAAAAAGCAGAAAGAAAAACTCCACTGAGCATATATACAATACCACGTTGTTTGATTGACCTGGACTAAAAGGCAGTCTCAGATTTTGGATTCTGCCTTTGGAAAAAAGCCTGCAACTGATTCGGCACATAAATCCTATAAAGAATTTGGATTTAGAGGGAGAGCAAGCTGTTTTAATGGAAGATGCAGTTTATTTGCATTACAAATAGGAGGTATGGGATGATGAAAGTGTATTAAATGAACATCCAAAGTCACCCAAGGATAGAGCTTCACTGTTCCTGCACATGGAATAGCAGCAACAGCAAGAACTATTCAGATTATTTTAGTGGAAATGAAGTTCCATTTGCCTGTGGAGCAAGGTACAGCGTATCTTAAATTGGACATGCCCAGAGCAGTTGTGTGGGCGTTCTGGAGAGGCAGGAGGTAGCTACAGCCAGAGGACTGAGGAGGACAATGCCTGTGAGGGGTTGCAGGCTCTTGATGAGGGTGGAGGGAGTGGAGATGTTTCTTAAAATGTGATTTGCTGAGAAAGACTAGTTTTGTGGGATGTTTATAGGTGCTACTTGGTGGCAGGGGGAAAGGGGTAAGATCCAAGAGCTTTTCTGGTCAAATAAATTTGAAAAAGCTTTGCTTAAACAGCCTTAGACTAATTCTTTACTTCAGTTAGCACAACCTTTAGTACACAAAGTGTAGTTTTAAGAAGAAGCAGTATATCCAGTGGCTGCTCTAGCCAAAGAGTTGGTTAGTATCTGAACCCTTACCTGAGTGCCAATGGGCCAGTTATGCCTGTGTTCTCATTTTTAAAATGGAGAGTATTAGCTTGATTTTCTTACATGAAATTGCCAACATTTGACCTACAAAGAACTAGCAGTCAGTTTCATTTTGCTCAGTCCAATGGTATTAGCATCATATGTCTTTATATAACTATGCATATGGTGCCAGGGGTGAAGAACCCACCTGCCAATGCAGGAGATAGAAGAGACACAGATTCAATCCTAGGGTTGGGAAGATCCCCTGGTGGAGGTCCTGGCAACCCACACCAATATTCTTGCCTGGAGAATCCCATGGACAGAGGAGCCTGATGGGCTACATACAGTCCACAGGGTTACACAGAGTTGGACATGACTGAAGTGACTTAGCATGCACGCATGCATACCTTATAGCAGTTGGGAGAACTAAATAAGATGATGTGTAAAAATAAATAAATAGAACCCTCAGTTAGAGTCAGGAGGTCAGAAGAGGGGCTGTCACATCCTAGGATCATGGTCAAGCCTTCTCACAGGAGAGCAACAGGAAGAAGAAGGATGTCCTCTTCTTGCCTGGCAAGAGTTCGGCCAACAAGACTGTCATAACTCAGCCAGTGAAAAGCCACTATACTTTGAACTTTAACTTGCTCCAGTGGCTCTGTTCACTATAGCCATTCCAATTTCCTTTCCCCCTCTGTAAAGAGTTTTCTTCTTGTTCTGTGGAGACTTGCATACAGCTTTCTATGGTTGCAGAATTGTTGATCCCAAATAAACCTATTTTTCCTGGACAAATAACTGGTCATCTGTTTGTTTTAAATCAACGTGGGTAAAGCTTCTTGCACTCCCAGGAGCAAGCATTCCTGAAGGGTGGATTGACTGTGTGGGCTCTGTGACTGGACTCATGTGACCCCAGAGGCCTTGTCTCTACCACTAACTTCCATGTTGATCAGTCGCTCAGTTGTGTCCGACTCTTTGCGACCCCATGGACTGCAGCATGCCAGGCTTCCCTGTTCTTCACCATCTCCTGGAGTTTGCTCAAACTCATGTCCATTAAATTGGTGATGCCATGCAACCATCTCATCCTCTGTTACCCTCTTCTGCTCTCAATCTTTCCCAGCATCAGGGTCTTTTCCAGTGAGTCAGTTCTTTGCATCAGGTGACCAAAGTATTGGGACTTCAGCTTCAGCATCCGTCCTTCCACTGAATATTCAGGGTTGATTTCCTTCAGGATTGACTGGTTTAATCTTGCTGTCCAAGGGATCCTCAAGAATCTTCTCCAGCACCACAGTTTGAAAGCATCAATTCTTCGGCACTCAGCCTTCTTTATAGTCCAACTCTCACACCGGTACATGACTACTGGAAAAACCATAGCTTTGACTATCTGGACTTTTGTTGGCAAAGTGATGTCTCTGCTTTTTAATATGCTGTCTCGCAGCAGCTGTCTACCAGCAGCTTGAGGCCTGATGAAATTCCAGGCAAAGGCCATTAGAGAGCAGAGGTCAGCAAGTTTTTGTCTGTAAAGGGCTAGATAGCAGATATTTTAGGCTTTGTGGGCCATGTGGTCTCTGTATTGGGACAGCAGCCTTAGACCATATATAAAGGAATGGGTGTGGCTGTGCACCAATAAAACTTCATTTACAAAAAATTAGGCAATGGCCTGGATTTGGCTCCAGGACTGTACTTTTCTGATCATTACTTTAGACTAAGGAAAGCAGTGAGTTGTAAAGGCAAGAAGACTGAATTGGGTATTTGGAGACCTGATCTGCCACTGCCTGTGTCTAGTTGACCTTGTTGAGCCTTCACTGGTTTATCAAGTATTTTCTGCCCTAATAAGTCATAAACTGAAGCATGGAAGGAGATGCTATAAAAGTGAAAGTGTTAGTTGCTCAATCGTGTCCAACTCTTTGCAACCCCATGGACGGTAGCCCACCAGGGTCCTCTGTCCATGGAATTCTCCAGGCAAGAATACTGAAGTAGGTTGCCATTTCCTTTTCCAGGGGATCTTCCCAACCCAGGAATCGAACCCACATCTCTTATGTCTCCTGCATTGTCAGGTGAGTTCTTTACCACTAGCACCACCTGGGAAGCCCAGTCTAATTCCTACGCAAACATGTATTAGTTTTCTAGGGCTATTATCTATGCATTTATTTGTTCAAATAGTCCTTTTTTGTATCCTCTATGAATCAATACTCTGCAGATTTCATGGTGAATAAAACAGATATTGTCCATGTCCTTATGGAACACACATTCTCCGGGGGTATTTATTTCTGGAGTATCGTTATATGATTTAAGTGGAAAATGGTGCAGTAAGTATGACTGGTTCCTCTATTTTTTACAAAAAACCTTTTGTCCTGAGTCTAAGAGAGTGAGCTAAATGAGAAGGTGAGTTCTTCAAATATAACCTAGTCCAGAGGAGAAGAGATTGACTTTTCCCAAGAGGCTCACTAAATAGGACTAAGGATGAAGTCAGGCTTAGTTGGTATTTGAGCTTTAGCTCCAGTTCTGTGTATAAGAATACTAGATTCTGTTTATACAGCAGACTCCGCTTTCAGCCACAGATGTTTCCGGCACCTGGTTAATTTATCCAGGAAGGGCCAATGCTCATTAAGACTCCCAAGTCCCAGAGCTACATTTTATGAGTGGGGAAACTGAGGTACCGAAACTGGTTATGGGATTGGCTCACCTCACTGGTCGTAGGATCCTGGCCAACACAACTGGCGAATCCTAGGAATGGGACCAAGGTCTCCTTCCCTGGGACGACCTGACTCTCCACTGCGGCTGAGACGTCTCATACTCCCGACTCCAATTAGGCTTAAGAAGCATTAGAAGGACCTGAGACCCTGCTGGGAGAGAAACCCGTTCTGACAAAGGAGAGACTTGAATCAGGAAACCAGATGTGGCTTCAGGGCGAAAGAAGTCTGGCAGCCTCAGAGCTCTGAGTCGGAAGGCTGCAGTCTGTCAAAGACGAGCGGGACAATGTGGGAACAGGGTCTCTTTTCTTTCTTTCGTGAGCTGGTTTCTTCCAATTCTTGAGTGGCTCATATTGAGGTTGTCTCTCAGGGGCGAAATAAGCCTGGAACCAAATGGATCCCCACTAGTGTGTGTGGGTGCTAAGTCACTTCAGTCGTGTCCAGCTCTTTGCACCCTCATGGACTGTAGCCTGCCAGGCTCCTCTGTCCATGGGATTTTCCAGGCAAGAAGACTGGAGTAGGTTGCCATTTCCTACTCCAAGGGATCTTCCCAACCCAGGGATGGAACCTGCATCTTTTGTCTGCTGCACTGGCAGGCAGGTTCTTTACCACTAATGTCACCTGGGAATTCCCGTCTGGAGGGCTGTGATATCACTTGTCACTGGCAGTTTTACTAAGGAGTGGAAACCAACTGGGTGGGCACAGCCGGATTTCCAGGAGTATCCACAGTGGGGTTTGAGAAGTGGGAGTGTTAGATTTTGTTTGAATACACTTTTTAATATTACGGTTTAGTTTTGTATTGGGGGAAATTAAAAAATTAAAGCAAAAGGGAATCTGTTGGTTTTGTAACTTGCCCATCTTGATATCTGCTGAAAGGGAAACTCAACCAAATTTTCTTGGTCACTTGTGGTAATTAGTCAGTCTAAAAGTTGTCGGGAGATAGAGAGATTTTCATGTTTATTAGTTTAAAAAGAAAAGGAAGGATGAAATAAAAATAGACTCTTTCCTAGTTGCCTGGCTAAAACAATAAGCTCAGAGTAAGGGGATTCTGAGCACAGTCACAGAGATAATGTGAAAACTAAAGATAATAAAATGCCTCACCTTAGAAAGGGCTGATGCCAGCTTTCATCAGGGACAAGAAAAGTTAGCAAGTGGGCTTTGTACTGTGGGAAAGACAACTGAGTTGGTTTTCCTGGAACTGGTAAGAACTGGAGTGTCTGTGTAAGAGCATGTCTGTTGCTATGACCTTGGGTCCCTGAAGCCTGACTCCATCAAGTAAGTCATAGGTGTTCCTGGTTGATGCGAGGTCCAAGATAAGTAGGAACTCAGATGCAGAAGTCAGACTCAGCACCTGACACTGCTCAAAAGGTCTATCAACTCCTTTGAAAGCTAGGAGGAGGCGTGGGATGTCAGGAATAGAACTTGTATTTACATACAATAATTTTAAGCCAAAAAATAGTTTTTGACTTTTTTTTTTAAACCATATCCTGATTTACTAAGGCTCAGTTTTCTCATCTGTAAAATGGGAGTAAGAGTAACGTTGTACCACTATTGTGAGAATTCAATAAATCTATGCTTATAAATTGTGTGGTCAATGCCTAACACACACAAAGTGCTCAGTAAAATGTAGTTATGTTGGTGCTGATGCAGTGTTGAGAACAGCTTTTTTCTCTAGCCATTGACATGGTCATTCTCAAAGGCTCTGAGGAGAATGTGATGATTGGAGCTTGCATGGCTCGTAACGAATGCCTCTGAGGAATAATAGGGTACTAGTATCAATTCTTTAGGGTGTATTCCTGGTGTCATTTTCCCAGAGAATGAGTTCAATCCACGCTGATTCATCCACATTCTTTTGGCTGATCTTCCCCTGGTGTGAGAGCGTATGTTCATTTTACATATATTAATTGAGCGCCTGTTGTACACCAGATCTTGTTCCAGGTCTTGGGGAAAAAGCAGAAATTACTGCCGGTGTCAATGCAAGTCCTCCAGTTCCTTAGGAAGAGAGAGGAAAGAGAAGGGGAGAAAAAGAGAGAAAAAGAGTGGGGAGAGCTTTCCGATGAGCTTATGAAGGAGAGAGGGAAGGAAAGAGTCTGGGTAGCAAGAGTCTCGGACTGCGGCCCGTTTCTGAGAAAGTTTCGGCCAGGTGAACAGGGAACCCTTGAAGTCTCCTGTCAGAGGAGTCCCACACCTGGCAGGAATGGCCTGCATTCTGAGCTGACCATGGTCGGTGGCTGGAAACAGCCCACGGGAGGTCTTGTCCTAATGCCATGGTGGATGCAGATGAGCGTGGCTGCTGGGGCCTGCGGTCACTCACCTTTCCTGCAGCAGGAGACCTGAGGGGTTGCCACTGCCTTCCTGGGGTTGACAGTCTGGAGGGGGAGTTAACATAGTCACAAAAGCAATCGGTGACTTGCAGTTGTGATGAGAGCCATGGAGGAAAAGTATAGTAGGCCACAGGGTGACATTACAAGAGCCTGTTGTGAAAGTCAGAAAGACTTACTGGAGGAAGGGATTTCCTGGGGCTCAGGTTGGAAAGATAAGCAGTAGTTGCCAGGGAAAGAAGGGCTAGAAGAATATTTGAGAGAGAGAGTGAGAGCCTGGCTATGGACCTTCCAGAGAGAGAGAGAAGGAAAGGGGTAGTAGAAATGTCTGACAAAGTCATAGAAATTCTAGGGGTTTAAAAAAGAATTACTGCTGTTCATTTCTCATGTTCTGTCCTTTGGGAATGAATGTTTCTATCCTTTTTTCCAGGAAAAGACCCCCACTCCTACCCCAAGCATACATTCTATGGAGACCCAACTGAAACCTTGTATTGAATTGGCTAAAAAATTCAAGTTTTCCATAGATAGTATAGAAAAACCTGAATGAACATTTGGCCAACCCAATATGAAGTGAAGTGAAAGTTACTCAGTCGTGTCTGACTTTTTGCAACCCCATGGAGTGTATTGCATGGAATTCCATGGAATTCTTCAGGCCAGAATACTGGAGTGGGTAGCCTTTCCCTTCTCCAGGGGATCTTCCCAACCCAGGGATCAAACCCAAGTCTCCCGCATGGCAGGTGGATTCTTTACCAGCTAAGCCACAGGTGAAACCCAACCCAATATATAAAGTATCAAAGAAGTCTGGGTCTATCTGCTCCTTGTGGGGGCATTGGGACTTGCAGGTCTTATTGATGAGATTTTATCAAGTCCTTGGTATCAAGGGCCTCTCAGTATTGGGAGAGGTCCCAGTCACCTCTCCTGTATTAAAACTTATGAAATACCAAAATAGGTTATGAAGTTAGTCCTGTGAGTGTATCTCAGGGACACTCGATGACACTCTAATATTTGGAAACTGACACAGGAGTCCCACTATTGGACCAGTGATGTCTTATCCACCCAAGCCTGCTGCCTCCCAGCCACGGGCCCTGCTGAATCCTTGGTATGCAAGTGACCCTGTGTAGACAGTGGAGGATTCCTCTTGTGCTCTGACAAACAGATTTGTGCAGATCAGTGTTGAGTATGAGAGGGACCAGGAGATTTTCCAAATTTCCTTTGAACCTCTTCCTGAAATCCATGGCTTTTCTTAAACTCTACAAAGCTTAGCTGATTTCTAAAATAGGCCAGTGTCCTTAAAACCTGTTTCCCTTCACCTATTCACCCCAGCCTGACGCTCTGACCTTGATAATTAAGGGCATCTGTCATTAGAGCTTTTCGGATGATTCCTGGCCTCTGGGGACAGGAGGCCCCACTTTGAGCTCCGACACTGTCTGTTTCCATTTAGTTCCCGTGCCCCTGTTGGAGGCTGTTGTCTTGTCCTCTTCTGACTCAAATATATTAGCAATGAGTAGCAATCTGAGCAGCTTTCTCTTGGAGGAAAATAACGTTTCTAATATTACAAGAAATCAGTTCTGCCTGATGAAGTGTTCAATTCCGTTGTCTGCCCGTCCACGCACCTGAAGAATGAGTCTTACTTAATTAGAATGTGTTTTGGGCTGGTTAGCATCTAGTGTTTTATCTGCTCTTTCTCCCAAGGAGGACTCCCTCCCACGCACTCCCTGTGGCTCATCTCCAAGTCGGTACATCTCATTGTGCATCTGCTGTTGCTTTCCCGGGCCTGAGTAGCTGCTGACAGTGATTGGCAGAGAAGTGTTTCCAAGAATATTCAAAAACAAACAAACAAACAAAAAGAGTAAGGAAGAAAGAGTTGAGGGAAGAGCGGGAGAAAAGCTGGAGAACTTTTGCTGAAGGATGACAGAGAACAACTAGGCCTCTGCTTGCTTCATATGATTGATTGTACAGATCAAGATGTTGGCCCTTGAGTTACGGCGACCAGCTGGTATGTGCTGTATCACCCATATGACACCCTTACTTGGAATCGATAAATCCTGTATTCAAAGTGCTAACTGGGGAGTTTCTGACTTGCATGTCTCAACCCCTACTGTTCTTGGCTTCTAAGCACAAGAATTTGGGGTTTGCAAAGCGAAGAAGGGTGTATATGGGGACACTAGTTTCCACAGCATGCCCTACTGTGTCAGCTGTGGTTCAGGCAAAATTTAGGAGTCAGACACAATTTATGAGTCAGATGCCTAGTCCAGAGCCAGTGGGAGGGCCAGCTCTCACCTTCTGAACAATATGTTGTCTCTTTTCTCCTTCTCGCTGTCATTCCTTTTGGAAGAGAAATCTTAGGTAGTGTCTATGCAGTGTTAGAGAAACCATGTGGAACATGTAAGCCCCAGAGAATAATTCTCCAGGTGCTGGAGTAGATGCCTTTTGTAACATGATCTTTCTAAAATGGAGCCCTGAAAATGGCCCTCCCTTTCCTGCAAATGATTCTGTGTTGGCTCCCACTGCTCCCTGGATATGCCTCACCTTAAGCTCTGACACTGCCCCCTGCAATTTGATGGTCAAGGGGTGAACCGGTCCCCACATGCCCTCTAACATCCTCTGAGCTGCTTCCTTCTATGCCATAAGAGATGTGAAGCAGGGTCCCACCAGGGAGATAGGAAACCTTGTGCATTCTTAAACTGAGGGGACTCAATGCAGGGAACTGATCAGACAGATAAAGAAGAGCTGAGAAGTCAACACCGATGATGTGGCCACCCAGAGGTTAGCAGAGAGTCATAGGTGTAGGGACAAAGGCCACAGACGGGACCTCAGTCACCTGGCAGAAGCAGGGGCCATGTGGGCCTGTCCAGTTGGAACCACTGATGAAACAAAGGTGCCTGGGTCAGGGAAGAAGGGAGAGAAATACCCTGGCTTTTTCTTTCTCTTTCCCTCCTGTCTTAGTCAGCTCAGGCTGCCAAAATGGAAATGCCACAGCCTGGGTGGCTTAAACCACAGGCATTTATTTTCATGGTCCTGGAGGCCAGAAGTCCAAGATCAAGGTGCTGTCAAGATTAGTTCCTAGTGAGGCCTCTCTTTCTCGCTTGCCAACTGCTGCCTTCTTGCAGTGTCTTCACATGGTCTTTCCTCTGTGTGCAGAGAGAGGGTTCACACTCTGCTGTCTCTTCCTTTCTTAAAAAGACAGCAGTCCTATCAAATTAGGGCCCCTACCCTTTTGATCTCATTTCACCGTAATTACCTCCTGAAAAGCCCCACCTCTAAATACAGCCATTCTGGGAGTAAGGGCTTTAATGTAAGAATTTTGAGGGGGCATAATTTAATCCGTTACACTTCCTATCTCCTACCAGCACCTCCACGGGTCAAATCAATGGCTGATGGGGAACCTGGGAAATGTAGCTCCCTGGGGCCAGGGGCTGTGTGACAAAGAACAGAGCATCATGTCAGTGTGTATGGGGTGTGTGTACCTGAGTAGTGGGTTATGCTCAAAACTGGGGATCCATTTGAAGGGAAATGGAAGAGTGGATTATTAGTTGGGGAACCATCAGTGTCCAGCTTCCCAGGTGGTGCTAGTTGTAAAGAATCTGCCTGCCAGTGCAGGAGATGCAAGAGACGTAGGTTCTATCCCTGGGTCAGGAAGATCTCCTGGAGTAGGAAATGGTAACCCACTCCAGTATTCTTGCCTGGAGAATTCCATGGACAGAGGAATCTGATGGGCTACTGTCCATGGGGTGGCAAAGAGTCAGACATGACTGAGCGACTGAGCACAACAGTGTCCGCTTCAGAATGATGTTTCTGGAGTTAACCGAGCGTCTTGCCTTGTTCATGTTTTCTTTAACCCCTGGTTTCTCTTTACTACCCTTTTGTCTGGCTGACTTCTCATTATCAATGTTATCTCTTCTGTAGGTTACTCTCTTTCATTTATTTGACATATTGAGTACCAGGCACTGCTCTAGGCTCTGGTGACATCAGGGTCAACAAGGTTCCTGCCTTCATGCAGCTTATATTTTAGTGGTGATGGTGGGGATGCGGGGGGGGGGCGCAATAAATAATAAATGAGTAAAGACATAGTATTTCAGATGGGGATAAATAAAGGGGAAAAATCAATTAGGGTAAAGAAGACAGGGAGTGCCATAGGTACAGGTAGTATGTCTATTTGATGCTAGATTGGCCAAGAAACCCTCAAAAGTAAGTAGTGTCTAAGCAGAGAATTTAAGAACAGGAGTCCTGAGAGTTGCAAAAGACTGAATAATGGCCTCACAATGGTGTCCACAGCCCGTTCCTCAGAGCCTGGGACTGTGCTGCCTTAGCTGGTGGGACAGACTCTGCAAACGCGGTTAAAGATTTGAGATGGGAAGGTTATCTTGAGGCTGTTATTTTTGTTTTGTTTTGTTTTTTCAGTGGATTCAAGATCATCACAAGGATTTTTATAAAGGGAAGCAAAAAGGTCAGAGTCAGCTGTAGGAGATATGATGACCAAAGTAAGATCCTGGAAAGATGTGCAGAGGGGCAAGGAATGCAGATAAAGGTAAGGAGGCAGGTTTTATCCCTATTCTTTCTGAAGCTTCCAGAAGGAATGCAGCCTTGATGGTTCCTTGATTTTATTTATTTTCTTAAAAAACTTTAAAACTTTTTTTACTTTTTCGGCTGTGTTGGGTCTTTGTTGTGGTTTGTGGGCTTCTTGTTGCAGTGGGTTCTCTCACTGTGGAGCACAGACTCTAGAGTGGGCTCAGTAGTTGTGGCACACGAGCTTAATTGCCCCACGGCACGTGGGATCTTCCCAGGCTGGGGATGGAATCTGTGTTCCCTGCATTGACAGGCAGATTCTTAACCACTGGACCAGTAACGGTGACGGTAATAGAATGTGTTTATGTTGTGTTAAGCTGCTAAGTCTATAGAAATTTGTTACAGCAGCAACAGGAAGCTCATACACTAGTCACTAGGGGAAAAGTATTCCCAGCAGAGGAACAGAAGGTACAAATACTCTGTCCTAGGGAGGTACCTGGTGCTTTGTTCCAGCTGTTGATTATTTCCACAGTTAAAAAATTCATTTACATTAAATCCTTTTTTGAGCACTTGTCACAAGACAAGCACTTTTCCTCATTTCCCCACTCCCTACTCTTGCTGGTCTTACCTCACTGTTAAAATTGCTTGTTTCAGTTCCTCCTCCTTGGATCATAAACTCCTTGAGTGCAGGGGCTTTGAGTTTTTCATTGCTTTGTCCCCAGGGCTGACAAAGAGTAAATACTTTAAAAACTGCATTTTAAAAGTTGAAGCCTCTTCAGGAAACTTCCCTTCATGTAGTACAACTACATGATGGCCGGTAGAGTAATATATTAATAATTCTTGGATATTATCTATCCATTGTGGTCTGAAAATTTGCAGATTAGGCAAAGAATGGTATAATAGGGGATTTCCCTGATGGTCCAGTGGTTAAAAGTCCACCCGCCAATGCAGAGGACACAGGTTCGATCCCCAGTCTGAAAGATTTCATATGATGCAAGGCAGCTAAGCTCGTGCACCTAGAGCCCATGCTCCACAACAAGAGAAGCCACCACAATGAGAAGCTTGTGCACAGCAACTATAGTAGCCCCTGCTCGCCACAACTGGAGGAAGCCTGTGCACAGCCACAAAGACCCAGCACAGCCAAAAATAGGTAAATAAATAAATGGCATGATGGGGGCACAGAATGACTATTCTCAAGACCTCTCAGCTGGGCTCTGACATATTTGATCAGGTTCCCTCTTCATCCATGGGAGACTAGGCCTATTCTTTGTGTAAGGGGTGTTAGTGGGGCTCATTCATTAATGGGGATGGGGTGGAGGGGACTGCTGTGTCTGGTGAGGAGAGACTTAGCCCCTCAAGGTCATCACCTCATTAAAGACTTTGCTGCTTACTTCCTGTGTAATCCTTTCTGAGCCCAGCTGCCATGGTAACTGGGGAAGTTAGCAACCTACAAGTTACCTCCTGTAGGTCTGAGGATACACTCTCCCCACCGTGCATCTCCCTGGGGTGGTCTTTGGCTCTTGTCTGCCTCCCAGCTCAAGCACAAACCTCACCAGCTGGGGAGAGGCACTTTCATCAGAACCCTTGGAAGCTGTTCAGGGGGTTGTACGATGATTTTCAGCTGTCTGCTCACTAGTACCTTCATTATTTTACACTCTAAATACTTGAATCCGCCATTGGGTTACCCTCAGCTCCCTGCAATTAACCACTGGCTTTGAAAATCCAGCTGTGCTCAGCATTTCAGTGATGATTACAGATGCAGGGAAGGAGGTTGAGGCTCTTGAATAAGGCAATTGTTACTGGAGGAGGGAGGGAAGATTTCAGAAGGAAGATGAGTGTCTAGGTGTGGGTACAGGAGATGGCAGGGTGCTGGAGAGAGGGAAGGGGAAAAAGGAGAGAAAGTCTAGATGTATAGGGGAAGACAGGATGGTCTGAACACTGGTCATTAGAACAGGATGAGGGCAGGAAAGGGAGAAAAGGCTTGCAGGTAGTGGGGAAATGCGATGAGGACTTGGAGAAGGTGTGCTGGGTGCATATGTACACATCTGTTTGTGTGTCAGGATGGTGATAGCTGGAGGGATGTTTATGGATTACCAGAAAGAGAGTGAGATAACGTTTGTTATCTCTTTTAGATTTCACTCCAAATGTGTATGTGGTAGGCATTCTTCTCAATTTTTTTTTGTCCATGCCTTACAGCATGTGGGATCTTAGTTCCCCAATCTGGGATGGAACGCGTGCTCCCAGCAGTAGAAACATGAAATCTTTTTTTTTTTTTATTAGAGTATAATTGCTATACAATATTATGTTAGTTTCTACTGTACAACAATGGGGATCAACTATATGTATACATATATCTCCTCCCTCTTTCCTGATTGCTCAGTTGTTAAAGAATCTGCCTGCAATACAGGAGACCTGGGTTCGATCCCTGGGTAGGAAAGATCCCCTGGAGAAGGAAATGGCAACTCACTCCGGTATTCTTGCCTGGGAAATCCCATAGGCAGAAGAGCCTGGTGGGTTATAGTCCATGGGGTCGCAAGAGTCGGACACAACCGAGCGGCTAAGCCAAACCAAACATATCCCCTCCCTCTTGAGTTTTCCTCCCACCCCCCATCCCACTCCTCTAGGTTGTCACAGAGTACTGAGCTGAGCTCCCTGTCCTATGCAGCGGCTTCCCACTAGCTATCTATGTACAATGAAATATTACTCAGCCATACAAAGGAATGGAATGGGGTCATTTGTAGTAATGTGGATGAACCTAGAGTCTGCAATACAGAGCTAAGTAAGGCAGAAAGAGAAAAATATTGTATATTAATGCATATATATGGAATCTAGAAAAATGATACTGATGAACCTATTTGTAGAGCAGGAATGGAGATGCAGATGTAAAGACTAGACTTGTGGATAAAGTGGGGGAAGGAGAAGGTGGGATGAATTGAGAAGAAGCACGGAGTCTTAACCACTGGACCTCCAGGGAAGTCCTCATTATTCTGTTTTGCATACTAAGTCGCTTCAGTCATGTCCAACTCTTTGCAACTCCATGGACTGTAGCCTGCTAGGCTCCTCTGTCCAGGGGATTCTCCAAGTAAGAATGCTGGAGTGGGTTGCCATATCCTCCAGGGAGTTTTCCTGACCCAGGGATCGAACCCATGTCTCTTACATCTCCTGCATTGGCAGTCAGGTTCTTTACCACTAGCGCCACCTGGGAAGGAAATGAATGCTCAGAAAAGTTAAGCAAATCACCAAGATACATGGCAAGGTTGTAAATGACAAGGTCAGAATTCAGTGGAATCCGCAGGTAGACAACATGTTGATGGTTTGTAAGTGGTTACTGGTGCTGTTGCAGAGCTAGTTGTGCCTGGCTTCCTCCAAAAGACTCATTAGAATTGAATGATGAATTAGAATTGAATAATCTGCCTGCATTTCTAGAGGCAGCTGTGCTGTGCTGTGCTCAGTTGCCTCCGATTCTTTGCGACCTCGTGGACGGTAGCCCGCCAGGCTCCTCTGTCCATGGGGATTCTCCAGGCAAGAATACTGGAGTGGATTGCCATGCCCTCCTCCAGGGGATCTTGCCTACCAGGAATTGCACCCAGGTCTCCTGCATTGCAGGCAGATTCTTTACCGCCTGAGCCACCAGACTTCCATGCAGAATGGAAGCCTCTTTCAAACTGTTGCCTCTGTGAGGACACACTTGAGGCAGAAATAAAGCCCTAAGAGACAATGGGAGCTTGTATGTTAATCCCTCACTCAGAGAAGAGCCTGGGGATTCACTTTCTTTAGCTTTGCAATGGATGATCCCAGTGGATGACCCCAGTACCACAAAGGGTTCACCTGTGTACGTATTTGGCAGTTTCATGGAAATTCTTTCATAAAATCCTCAGAACCCACATGAGTCTTTCTACTCTGAGACTTACATTTTGTAAAGACAAGAACTGGCTTGCTTATTGTTGATATTTTGCAAACTCTACTTGTTGATGTATTTCCCTTGGTCAAGAGTTTTGGATAACCCGCATCACTCCAGCATCCTTCAAGATGCTCTCATCAGGAGGCCTTCCCATTACTATATGTGTTCTGCTTGTTTTGTTGAGGCTGTGGATGAATTTATCTGGACTTTTCTGAGGGTGACCTTGAAAAAGCTGCTTTCTCTCTTCTCATCTAATTTTTTTAATTGTAAAAGGGCATAATTGATAGTACCTAGAATTGTTGTAGAAACGGAATGAGATTATCTTTAAGTTCTCAGTGCAGTGTCTGGCACATAGTAAAACCTCAGTCATTGCTTTCTTCTCTCGCCCTTCCTCTTCGCCTCCCTCTCTCCACTTCTCCTTTCTCCTCTATTATTTCTCCTTTGCCTTCCTCCTCCCCTGCCACCGTCTTTCTCCTCTTTTCCTCCTCCTCCTCCTTCCCCTCCTCTCCTTCCTCCTCCTCTTTCCTCACTTTCTCCTCCTACTTCTTGTGTTCTTCCCCTCCTCTTCTTCCCTCTCACCTTTCTTTTTCTCCTTATTGTTTATTCTTAGATTATGGTAAATATTACTCCATACCAGGCTTCTCTGTGATTTTTTTAAAAAATATTCTCAGCTCTAAACGTGACATGTACCAGCCAGGGTCTCAGCAAGAAACATCACGTAAATCATATCAGGCAGATTGAGGCATTTTAAAATAAATAAGCTACAAAGTCTTGGGCAGGGTGTAGGGCAACCACAAGGAATATGGCAAATCTCTGAACCTACTAACAGTAGGTACTGGGTCAAACCCCTAGATCTGAAGGAACAATGAGAGTGGAGTATGAGTTGATTTTTGCTGTGATAACAGACAACCTCAGGACTTCAGTAGCTTATGACGACCAGCGTCCATGTCTTATGCATGTTCCCTGAAGGGTGTAGGCTGGTGGTGGTTCTGTTTGACTCTGCTGGCCTCAGCTGGGTTCAGCTGGGCTCAATAGGGCTTAGCTAGGCTTGGATGACCTCCATATGTCTTCTCATTTGAGAACCCAGGCTGAGAGTAGTCTTTCACTGAGACTGGTCTCAGGATCGAGGGCAGAATAAGAGGGGCAGAGCCAGTCCACGCAGGAGCACATAGAATGCCTCTGCTCTGATGAGATGAATGTCATACCTGCACACCTTCCATCGACCAAAGCAAGTGGCTAAGTCCAAAAGCATCAGCAGAAGGTGACACTTTTGAGAGTGAAAACGAAAATTTGTGAACAAATGGTACAGTTGATCACAGGGAGGGAGTGATTCCTGGAACCTGGAGAGAGAGGGAGAGAGAGAACTATCAGGAGGGACTGCGACAAGGGAGCAGTCAGCCAGGGAGCAGAGAGGAGGGAGGTGTGGGGATAAACGCCTCCCTCCCTTCCATCTCTGGCCAGCCCTTCCTGTGTCTGTACCCAACTGGAAACCAAAGGCAGGGACACTTATTCTGTATCTTTGCTGGTCAGTTTCCTGGGAAGGACAGTGGGATGGAAAACATTAGAAAGTAAATCTAGAGTAGCAAGTGGAAGATGATTCAGTTCTTACTCAAGGGCATCATAATCAGGTTCATGATAAGAATATTAACTTTGCAGAACATATACCACCAGCATTTCTTAAAAACCAGCAACTCCTCATTCCTAAATGACTTAGGAGGAATTCCAGGCTGACGGTTCATAAAGTTAAAATGGGGGAAAAAATTAAGAAGGCAATAAATCTTACTGGAGATCATGCTATAAATCTAGGGAAAAACCCTTTTGGGTGACGTAAGGCATAACCTTTAACAGCTAATAGTCTAAAAACTGTTTGCATCTGACCATTCTGAGTCCCTAAGTGGTTTCCATTCCAACAATGTCATTTATCTTGTGATATTTACTTTATTGTGGTAAGTTGCAATTTTTTCCCTCCTCAGTGCGTCTGTGATAAAATAAACTCACCAGAGTAAGATGAATGCCAGCCCATTAGCAAATGTCACTTAGAAGGGAATGGAGCTAAACTGGGCCAGCAAGAGGTGTAAGAGGTTGCATTCCTCAACACCAATCCAGAGAAGATGCTCGTTTCCACATATAGGTGTTGTTACAGCCATGGGATGTGAGAGCTCTAAATTCTGAAAGGTTCTTGAGTGTGATGGTGAAGCAAGGCAAGTGATCTCTGTAATGCCCTGCATTTTGCTGCTAACTTTTCTCTCCTCAAATGTTTTTTCCCAGTTCTTCCAGAACATGATACCCTCATGTTTCTCCTGGTTGTCTGGGTACCCTAGAACCCAGGACCTGGAGTTCCCTATCAGGTCTCCTTTCTATAGGGAGAGATGATGCTCAGGATCTTCTTACCTCTGTCCAATAGTGGTGCAGAACTGCCTGCCCTTCCATTCTTCATTCCACCCATTTTATAGCTTCCTTTTTCTCACTGCAGAAAGAGCTGTAACTGGATGGTCAGAGCCTGAAAAATTGATGGAGCTCATGGTTCATTCTCTCTCTGCCTGATTTCCGTGTGTGTGGTAAACTCTCCCGTGGGTCCTGCTCCCAGATGGTAACCACACCCAAGGGCCTCTGTTACAGGTTCATCCTCATCCATTTGGTTGCTCAGGTCAGACACTTGAAGTCTGGTCACAGATCTTACCATCTCTGTTGGAATGTGAAAGTGAAAGTGAAGTCGCTCAGTCATGTCCGACTCTTTGCGACCCCACGGACTGTAGCCCACCAGGCTCCTCCATCCATGGAATTTTCTAGGCAAGAGTACTGGAGTGGGTTGCCATTTCCTTCTCCAGGGGATCTTCCCTATCCAGGGATCGAACCCGGGTCTTGATGAGGCCTAAACTTCATGCGCCTCTCCAGTTTACCCAAGTCTTAGTCCTTCACTTGTGTCTGACTCTTTGCAACCCCAGGGACTGCAGCCCGCCAGGCTCCTCTGTCCATGGAGTTCTCCAAGCAATAATACGGAAGTGGGTTGCCATTCCCTTCTCCAGAAGATCCTCCCAACCCAGGGATGGAGCCCAGGTCTCCGGCATTGCAGGCAGATTGTGTACTGTCTGTGCCACCAGGAAAGCCTCAATTTACCTAAGAAGCCACTTAATGGGACTCTCAGAGGCTTGTTGTTTTTTAATGTTTTTAAAACAATAGTGTTTTGTTATTTGTTTCTGTGTGAATGCTTTCTTAGCCAACGACTCCAGAGGGGAGCAGGACTTTGGGAGTCAGATTTAGGTACCAAACGTCACCCCAAACCTAAGCCCTTCCCTTAGGCTAATTTCGTTCCTTCTTTCCATTCCTACAATGTGTAGTTGAGTGAATACTGAGCACAGAGAACTTAGTGTTGGAAGAACTTGGTTCTAGTACCAGCCTTGCCATGAATTCAACTCAGAGATGAGAATTTGGGTGAATTATTTAATGCCTATGAATGTTTTCCATGATCAGACAGGATTTAGTGGCAGCTAACATGAGCCAACCTAGCTATTTTTAATCAGAAAGAGAATTAGGTGCTCATGAAATCTGTGAATGTCTGAAAGAGTGGCCTGAGACTTCAGGAGTGACTCCAGAATGATCCTGTTGGGGAGGCTGCCACCTCAGCCACAGTCATGAAGCTAGAGGATGAGGAGTCAGATACAGCAATGATGGGTCCAGGGACCCACTGTCTGGGTTGTAATCGAGACAACCACTGCCTTCAGAATGATGCTATAGCTTCCAGATCCACCTTTGCAAAACAAGAACCCCAAAACTCTCTTTCTTACCTCTGTGAGGTCAGCAGTTGGACGCTGGGCCTTCTGGCATTGCTACTGCAGGTAACCCAGTGCCCCCATGAAGCTGATCAGCAGCAACATCAGAAGGACCTGAAGTGAGACTTTGACCTTCATTACTAAAGGAAATCAACCCTAAATATTCAGGAAGGACTGATGCTGAAACTGAAGCTCCAATACTTTGGCTACCTGATACAAAGAGCTGACTCATTGGAACAAAAACCTGATGCTGGGAAAGATTGAGGGCAAGAGGAGAAGGGAGTGACAGAAGATGAGATGATTGGATGGCATCACTGACGAAGTGAACGTGAGTCAGAGCAAACTCTGGAAGTCACTGAAAGAGCAGCCTGGCATGCTGCAGTTTATGGGGTTGCAAAGAATTGGACACGATTTGGTGACTGAAAAACAACACTTAACAAATGTCAGGCAGTTGTATATGGTTGGCCAACCTAAATCATGTTCAAATTTTAGCTGCAAGTCAAGTGAAAGTCACTCAGTCATGTCCGACTCTGTGTGACCCCATGGACTGTATACATGGACCCCATGTAATTCTTCAGGCCAGAATACTGGAGTGGGTAACCTTTCCCTTCTCCAGGGGATCTTTCCAACCCAGGGATCGAACCCAGGTCTCCCACATTGCAGGTGGATTCTTTACCAGCTGAGCCACCAGGGAAGCCCTTAGCTACAAGAGATTATGGGAAATACCATTTTTAGTTTTTCAGTCTCTGCAGTTTGAGAAGGCATGCTAAGAGAGTGGGTATAGAATTTCTTTTGCCTGGAAACCAAAATTAAAAATGCATTTTAATACTCAGATTGTGTGTGTGTGTGTGCATGCATGCATGTGCACACACATGTACCCTTGGGTTCACAACATTTTACAAAGCAATATTAGCTTTACAAGTTATGTACTTTTATAGAGTCTGTTATTCTGTTCTATTCAAGTCTACTCAACCTGATGCAACTCCATCCAATTATGTGCTATTCTATTTCATTCCATCCATCATGTTTCATTCTGCTCCATTCCATTCTGTTTCATCATTGTAGAAAAGCTGGTTGGGTTAACTGACTTTTAGATTTCCTAAATGATTGTAGTCTTGAGTTGATAAGCCCTCTACTATGGTAAGAGTGGTTGCTGGCCCCAGTGTGATGTATCCACTGCATAGGGGATTTCTGGGAAAGGTTTTTCTACATTGCACAGGCCTAGATTCTGTAAATGGCACTGTCTTGGCTCCTAGTTCCAGAGAACCTCCTCCACTTTCACAAGTTCCTGGAATAGTTTGATAGGGGAAATTACTGAATGTGTGTTAACTGGTTGGTCTGCCTTTCTTCTGAAAGAGTATATCATAGTTTCCACACTGGTTCCCTCCAAAGTTTTGCACTGTTCTAAACTGTGGGGATTGTGGAAGTGGGAGTGCATTTCTGAACCCAGTGATCACATGGTGGTGGAGGCCAGCTCTCACTGCTGAGGGCTCTTCTTTTCTTGCTACTAGGTGGTTTGTAGGATGGGGCTTTTATATGGACCCCTGCACTGGGAAGATGTTTTAACGGTGAGTCTTTTCATGGCATGGTCTTGAAAGGCCTTTTCAAGAGTCTTGTCTTCTCATTCTGCCAGTAAGCGCTCAGACCATGCAAATAATAACTCAGCTCTTGTTCTGTTTCCTGAAAAGTGAAAGTCACTCAATCATGTCCGATTCTTTGCAACCCCATGGACTGTGCAGTCTTCAGGCCAGAATACTGGAGTGGGTAGCCATTCCCTTCTCCAAGGAATCTTCACATTCCAGGGACCGAACCCGGGTCTCCCACTTTGCAGGCAGATTCTTTACCAGCTGAGCCACCAGGGAAGTTGTTTCCTAGTGAGGGGCTAATTGCCTTGGGTGCCACCAACTTGGCTTGCAAACCATGAAGTGAGAGGGAGAGAGAGAGAATGATGATGATGGTAATAACGACAGCCACAATCCCCATTTCCATACTATTTTAACTAGATATCTTTCTGCTTATCTGGTGATTCAGTGTATTAGCTAAACTTTCCTTCCTGATTATTCATGATTTCTAGGTCGAATACTTAAGATTAGTTATTAATCTCTCCTCTTCCATCTAGTAAACTCCTATTTCTCCCTCAAAATACCAGTTCAAATCGTACCTTTTTTGGGGAAGCTCTGACTTTCCTGGGCATGCGTCACTGCCCCCCCCCACTGTGCTCCATAGCACTATTTACATTTCTTTGTAGTGATTATTGCATCTCATGATTTGTTCTGTCTGTGCCTCCTCTTAGATTAATCATTGTGAAAGGAGACCTGTGTCATTTTCATTTTTGTGTCTGCAATGCTTGGTTCTCAAATAAACATTGAATAAATGAACAACTGAGTAGTTATCCCAACAGTTCCCTTCCGTTTGTGTTTTGTTAAAAATAGTTTCTTTGTGTGTGTAGCTTTAAAAATGTTAAATGGGACACTACTAGTTTTTTAAATAGAAAAAATACTTTTTTTTTTGCAATGTTATAATTCAATAAACCAAAAAAGGAGGAGCTACAAAGAAGACAGCTTCTTCCTCTCTGGAAACCTCTACCTAGAAGTGGAGACCAGAAATAGCAATATAGAAATAGCAAAAGCCTTTATTGAGCACAAAGCCATGGGCCAGACCTGCAATGGATGCTCTTCAAACATTACTGTTAATCCTCATGCTAGCCCATCCTGGCATTACTCTCTTTATCTTGCAGGTGAAGAACATGAGGACCAGGGAATCTAAGTCATGAGAACATCTCAGTCTTGGTGGGAGGGGTGGGAATGGTAGGAGGTGTGCAGTGCAGAGAACAGCTTGCCCACTTCTGATATCACAGATCTGCCCCACTCGTGTTGTGACTTAACATCTTGACTCTGAGAGAAAGCACTATAAAAATATGTCTGAATCATAACAACATCAAATAATATGGGACTTGAATTAGCTCCAAATATGGTGCAGTATAAGGCATGTTCTTATTTGTTTCATCTGACTGCAAGTGAAGGAAAGAGGGAGGAAGTTTGGGTGGAAACGTCCAAGCCCACTGTCTAGCCTAAGGAGCCCTTGACAAGGCTGCTAGGAAGTCTCTGAAACACAGTTAGCCAGCACAGGAGTTTCCCGTGTTTCCCAGAAGTAGGTTCACCTTGATATCCCCAATGCTTGAGCAGCTCAGAGGAACCGTGGCCTCAGTGCAACTGTGGTGTCAGCAGCAGTGGATTTCAGAGCTGCTTCCCTTGGTGAATGATGGATGCTTCCTGTAGTTAGAGATCTACAAGATAGGTTCTCATGGCTGCCACACCTGGCACTCATCCTCCATTAACCCATTTTATCCTAAATACCGTTTATACTTGTGTGCATCCAGCTAGGTGGCTCAGTGGTAAAGAATCTGCCTGCCAAGCAGGAGACACAGGTTCCGTCTCTGGTTTGGGAAGATCCCCTGGAGAAGGAAATGGCAACCCACTCTATTTATTCTTGCCTGGGAAATCCCATTGACAGAGGAGCCTAGAGTGATACAGTCCATGGGGTCACAAAGAGTCACACATGACTTAGCACCTAAACAACAATAACAACAGGCAGATAGGTATATTTTTGTTTGGGAACCGAGATGACTCTGAGTCTTCCATTTCTGATAACTTCAAAGTGGGTTTTGAGTTGAAGCAATCGAGATGCCCTTTGATGGAGAGCTGTCCAATCTTTGAACCTGATAGATGTAGCCCTAAAGGTAAACCATAGGATCAAAGCAATCACATCACCTATCTTTTTCCCATTTGTCTGGGGGCAAGTCAACAGGATGGCTGGCTAAGCTCACTGACATTTTCTAGAAAGTTGCAGTAAGTGAGATCTTATGCAAATTCCAACTAGAGGCTTGTAGCTCATTCTTTATCGTTGGACTTCCATATATTTCTCTGCTTGCTCCTTTGAGTCAGGGCAGATGGGAACGGAAACGTGTTGTGTACTGTGGAGTCTGACCCTCACATGTGATCTTCAGAACACCTGGCGTGACTTGTAGAGACTCAAGCCTCATAGGGGCCACATGCATGTCCTCTGCTCAGTGACTACCCAGGGTTCTCCAGACCCAGAAATCCTGTGGGCTCAGCCTGGGTGTCCTATACAAGAGGAAAGGGTCTCCAATGGGGACTGGTCCAGACAGAAGTAAGGCTTGCAAGACAGGTGCTACCCACCTAACTCCCTCTTTTCTGCTACAGCATGCTGGTGCTCATATTGCCAGGAGGAGGAGTGAATTTCCATTCAGTAAACATTGTAGCACAACACTTCTGCAGGGCCACAGAGATGAACAAAACATGATTCTCATCCTCAAGTAGCTCACAATGTGGTGGGTTGGTCATTCCTAAACAGAGAAGAAAATCCAGTGTGAGGTGAGCAGTGTGAGCGGAATGTGTATGTGAGAGAGAGAGAGAATAAGTCACCAGACATCAGAGAAGGAGCATCCAACTCAGGCTACAGGTCTCAGGAGAGTCTTTCTGGAAGAAGCAGTGTCTGAGTCTTAAAGGAAAAGCAGAAGTTCACCAGTTAAAGATGGGCTGGGAACGTGGCTGGAGGTAGTTAGAAAGCAGGAGGGTGATTGAGAGAGAGAGAAACAGGTGGCCAGTCAGTGTGGGCCTTCCATCACCAGGGGCAGAACAAGGAGTTTAGATTTTATTTGAAGTGCAGGGGGAAGCTATGGGCATTTGTCACACAGGGGAGTCAGATGATCTGAGTTTTATTTTAGAGCTTTGCCCTGGCTGTTCTGTGGAGAGTGGATCATGGGAAGGCAAGAATGGGAGCAGAGAGACCCATTCTACAAGTTTATAGTCATCCAGGGAAAAGAGAATGGTGGTCTGGATTAGGAGGGTAACTGGAGAGGTGAGTATAAGTTATCCAACTCATGACATCTTTTGGAGAACGTGCCTATGGATCCAGGTGACAAATTGGATTTGTGTATGGAAAGGGCAGGGGTGATGAAAGAAAGGGAGTGACTGAGGATGACTCTTAAGTTTTTGAATTCATGATGGTTTCTTTCACTGAGATGGTGGAGGGGCAGATTGTGGAAGCAGAGCCAGAAATTGTGAGCTTTCGTTGGGAAATGCTGAATTTGAGGTTGTCTGCAGGGGATACAATTTGAAGCATCAGGAAACTGCATATATGACTCTAGCTAATAGGGGAGGTCAGGACTAGATGGTAAATTTGGGAGTTGTGAAGACATTGGGACATTTAGAGCCTCAGGCCTGCAGGAGATCACCCCTGAAGAGGTAGTGTAGACCAAGAGTAGACCAAGAGTCAAGGCTGTAAGAGAGCTGGGTTTGCTAACGTTTGGAGTTCAGACAGGCGTGCTGAGAACATGCCAGGCAACATGATAATGCTTGGCAGGCATCATTTTATTCAGCCACTTAAGTCTCCATTTGTCCTATAGTAAGAACAACAGTCACCTCTCTGCTTTGCTTCTCAAATCTGACCATAATTGGATAATCAAGTCTGCGCTGCCCAAGCGTTTCTAAACTGTTGGCTGTATCAAATAAAGGATGGCTCTTTTATGACTGTGAGTTTTCACACAAGAGGGCTGATTCCTGGAACTTACTGTGAGAAGAAAGAAACAAGACTGGCAGCTGGGGGAGAGAGGGAAGCATTTGACTAAGAGGAAGCCTCCTCACCTCATCTGATAGAAATGCTTGGCAACAAACCCATGAAGAAAGGAAAGCCAAGAGCATTACTGCTGCTCGAAATATTAGGAGCAGGCTGCCTCGTTCTAAATTTTTGTCTAATTTAGTCACTGACCTTACACCAGTATAGAGAGAATGGGTCACTACAGTAGAGTGTGACAGATCAAAAAGAAGGTTTGGTTTTTTTTTTTTTGGTCTTTCTTTCCTTATCTTACCTCCACTTTCTACTTCCAAATGAAGATAGTGCCTATGGATATAAATATATAACATTGCCCTCAAGCTAATTGCATAGATCAGAAATCATGGAGCAGATCATTTTGAGACCTAAGGGGATACAGATTAGAAGTGAAGGTGACAATGTGTCCTGGAAGGAGACCTGCATAGTGATGACTCCGGCAAGTGAAATACAGGTGAAATCCCTTGAGAACAGCGAGAACTGTCAAGTGCTGACATCAGTGAGAGGTAAAAGAATGGACAGTTGACACTCAGATTCTGTCTCTGTTAAGAATGTACCTACATGTGGGTGGGACTTCCCAGGTAGCACTAAACCTGCTACCAAGGTAAAGACCCCTTTACCTTGATCCCTGGGTTGGGAAGATCCCCTGGAGGAGGGCAAGGCAACCCACTCCAGTATTCTTGCCTGGAAAATCCCGTGGACAGAGGAACCTGGTGGGGTACAGTCCATAGGGTCACAAAGATTGGACAGACTGAAGTGACTTAGCATGCATGGACGCGGTACCTGTAGGTGGAGAGCTGGTGGTAATAAATACTGGAGTTCCCCTCTCCTACCCGTTCTTTTCTTATATATTTATATTTGTGTACATTTAACCATTTTAACAGGAAGATATATGTGGTCTATAGTTTACATCATGGATTAGCTGAATTCTGTATAGTTTCCATTTTCCTTTTTCCCAATAAATTCTGCACTCATAAGTAGAAGACCCATGCTCTAGCCTTTTCTCTCTTGCTAACTGATGACCCTGGATAAGTCATTTAGCTTGCTGAGCTTTCTGCTTCTGGAATATTGGCTAACCTTTACATCAAGCCTCAATAATCCCCCACTTTTTCCCTGTGGACCGCAGGCAGGCAGCCTGGAGGCTGAGTGATCTGCAACAGCATCATTCACACGTCTAGGGCTTGACAGGCTGTCCACAGGATCACCTGGATTTTCCCCAGTGTGATCCTCCGTGATATGACCTCTGATAACCTTCTCAATACTTTGTCCATGGACCCTATGGGCCAACCATGTTTCTTTGTCCCTTTGCCTTCAGAGGGCAGGGACCATGTGTGTTTTGCTAAGTGCCCTTCACTCTTACTGCGTGAATGAGGGACAGGGTTGCCACCTCAGAGAATACTGTGTGCCTGTCTCTTTTGCCGAGTCACAGGGCTGATGAACCAGGGTCTTCCAGGATCCAAACTGTCACCTGGGGAGCACCCCACCTTAGGTCATGCTCTGTTCCAACAGGCAGCGAGTCAGCACTCTCTCACTTCAGACTGTCAGGCTACCGCTCAAGTGGGGTACTTCCTCCTCTCTCCCACAGCCACCCCCCTCTCAGATATGGACTGCTGAGTGATAGAACCCGGTGCTCTGCCCAGGACTGAATCTGCTTCCCTGTGACGAGGGCCTTGTCACTGGGCCAAGCCTGTCTGCTAACCCTCTTCTCAATTGGGGTGAAAGCTTTCCCAGAAGGCCTCTTACTCCTTTATGCAAATGTCCTGCTGGCAGCCTGGCCCCACTAGCTCATTAAATCTGTTTAGATGTATTTGAATCCCAGCGGTGAACGCTGCATAGGCTCCGTCTGGGATGCCTAGTAGGTCCGAGTCTGCTCTCGTTTCCTACCTCAACCCCCAAAAGCCTTTATTTTTTTCTTCCCTCTCTGAGGAAAGTCTGGGAAAAGCATTTCAGACACAGATTATTGATGTAACATAATGTTTTACATCTGCAAGAGACAGACCCGAAAGTCAAGGGAATGACGCGTTAAGGGTAGGAAGGAGCATATTTTTGGATGCTCTTGAACTCATGTTACATAGGCATGTGTATGTGTATGCTGTTGTGTCCGACTTTTTGTGACCCATGGACTGTGGTCCACCAGGCTCTTTTGTCCTTGGGATTTTCCAGGCAAGAATACTGGAGTGGGTTGCCATTTCCTTCTCCAGGAGATCTTCCCAACCAAGGAATTGAACTCAGGTCTCCTGCATTGAAGCAGATGCTTTACTGCTTGAATCACATAACTTAGGCAGTGCTCCCTCTCACCCATGCTTAAAGCTGTTTCTTCAAACTCTGCTTGGCACTGTCGGGGTTGCCAGAACTGAGGCCAACAGCAGCAACTGTGCCAGAAAGCAGAGTCCAAGGAATCACTCTTCAACGAAGAAGAAGTTGGGTTGCTCTCTGTGTCCGTTTGTCAGTCCCAACAAGATGTGGGCTCTGGAGCCAGGCATACTTGGTGTGGAACCCCATCTGATCCCTTGCTAGGTTTGTGAGCATAGGTCTCATTGCCTCTCTGTACCTCGATTTCCTCATCTGTGAAATGGGTAGAATCATAGTTAAGAGCACTGACTTCAGGGTCAGACTCTGTCACTTACTATCTCTGTAAGTTTGAGCAGGTTCCTGCACCTGTTTCCTCATCAAATGATGACCAGAATAAGGTCTGCTGACATCATCAGGTTGTTGTAAGGATGACACAAGTTGATACACAAGAAGCATGGTGCTTGACATAGCATGAGCACTATAGGGGTATTTGCTGTTACTGTGGATTTTATTGCTGTTGTGCTTCGTTGCTCAGTCATGTCTGACTCTGTGACCACACGGACTGTAGCCTGCCAGGCTCCTTTATCCATGGGAATTCTTCAGGCAAGAATATCAGAGTGGGTTGCCATGCCCTCCTCCAGGGGAATCTTTCCAACCCAGGGATCGAACCCAGGTCTCCTGCATTGCAGGCTGATTCTTTACTGTCTAAGCCACCAGGGAAGCCCTTATTGCCATTAGTGCCCACCTCATAGACCATGTTAGAATGAAGCAGAGAGAGAACTTGCCAGGCACATGGTGAATTTCAGCTGCTGTTCTTACAGCCCTGGCTCAACTTAACATGTGAGATGCTGCATTCAGTTGCATATGAGCTTCTTAAGGTGAAGTTTCCAAATTTAGGAGAGGGAGGACTTGCTTTTCCCTTCCACACACTCTCTCTAATGACCCAGTTTTGTTTAGGAACTTCTGTGAGGAATGTCAGACTCTTTCATGGGTGCAGGAGCTGCCCTCTTCCCTGATAAGGGGAGGAAAGAGAGGAAAAGAGCCGGGTGATATGAGAGCCTGGTGGGTTTATGGTGTCATGTTAAGCATGTTCTGATTTCTCTGCTCTGTAAAACACCCCATATAAACTATAAAATAAAATATTTACATTTTTACATACCTAGCAGTACTGGGTGGGTAGAGCAAAGTGATTTGGTAGGTTTCCAAACCCACGAGGCTTTGGGGATTCTGGTTTTGCTTTACCTGATGCAAACTGATACTACATAGATTCCATGGAAAGCACATTTTTAGCTGGGGGATGGTGGACACCACCGGCTCTGGGGGAGCTTGAATAGAGGCTCCTGTGGCACTTTGAGTGAACAGTCCCTCAAGTTTTTGATCATAGAAGCAGAGGGAGAATTGATATGTAGATACACATATTAGCCTCTGCCAGGCTCCTCTGTCCATGGGACTTTCCAGACAAGAGTACTTGGGTTGCCATTCCCTTCTCCAGGGGATCTTCCTGACCCAGGGATTGAACCCAGGTCCCCTGCATTGCAGACAGATTCTTTACTGTCTGAGCCACCAGGGAAGTCTCAGTCTCTCTTTCTATATATATAAAGGGTTAATTTTCTTGTTTACATGTTAAGGAATTTTGAAGGAATGCAACTTCTAGAAATTTCTACTTGCAGCTGGTGTAGTTTTCTGAGCCATCTCGAAGACAGAGCAAACACCCTGCCAAAGTTTAGTCATACACTGATAGCTGTAGCTTGGAAAGGGGAAAACGGAGGTCTGACTTAATAAGCCGACAGAGAAGTCAAACACCCACAAATGGTAATTTACAGCTGCAAAGGGCAGTGCTTTTAAATCACCCTAGTGAATTATATGTTTCTGAAAAAGGAACTACGCATCTGAAAAATTATGTTCCTTGGTAATAGTTTAGACACTATTGTTTTGGCCCTGTCACCTCACTAAGGTTATAAATAACGCAGTCCTTCTTACTTTTATTTTCCTAGATTAGCCGGCTGCCATTAGCTTCGGTTCCTGGCTGTAATGTGACTGTATTCTGTCTTGTTATAAATGCACTGTTATTCTTGTCACCTTGAGGGCTGCTGTGGGGTGTGGCTCTCAGGTGCCCGCACAGGAGCTGAGGGGCTGGGCACGGGAAGGGAATTCTCTTTTCTGATCCAGCTACCCAGCCCCTCTCCCCTCCCTACTCTGTGGGCCCCTTGTTGGGAGGAAGACATGGCTATTTCCTGCTCCTTCTTTCAGTCGTTATCACCTGTTCACTGTAGGCCTTTCTGCTTCACTGGGAGCCTCACGCTAGAGGGAGGGCTGTGGCATGTGCAGCTGTGCCCTGGGGAGGCACCTCCCTCCCATGCTGTGCACCTACCTGGAGGAAGGGGTGCCTCTGTCTAATCTATACAGAGAGGCTTCATTGTCTGGTGGAGGGTACTGGTAAGGAGCCCTGGGGGCCCAGAGAAAAATCTTTGTTGCAAGGAGCATCTTTGTCTTATTGCCTTTCAGCTGTCAAACATGACAG
The DNA here is from genome assembly GCF_054371585.1 of Giraffa tippelskirchi. NCBI lineage: Eukaryota > Metazoa > Chordata > Mammalia > Artiodactyla > Giraffidae > Giraffa > Giraffa tippelskirchi. The sequence goes on along the minus strand of NC_137280.1, from coordinate 31,209,575 downwards.
CAGTGGGGTTTGGGCTTGCAGTGTTCTCTGCCTTCTCTGGGCTAAGCAGGGATTCTTACAGCATCCACAGTGACAGTGACAACAGCAAACAGTGGCAGACTGTAGTTTTTAAGACTGGCTGCGGCAGCATTTTTGTCCTGCGTGCACGTCTAAATGTGCATTTTTCACTCCCTTATCAGAAAATGGAGTCCATTTCTCTCTCCCTCGAGTCCTCCTAGTGCTCTGACCAGTAGAACATGGTGGGCGTGACACGGACACTCCTAGGATGGCCCTTCCTTGCCTGGCCTGGCAGCCTCCACTTTCAGCCGCTCGGAGGACGGCTGCCATGGAGAGAGTAAGACTCCTGTGTGACCGCCAAGTTGTGAGACACACCCAGGCCACGCGGGGAGGCCCTGGAGGAGGAGATGCCACGTGAAAGCAGGGCTAGCAGAGAGGCCATGGGGTACAGGAGGGAGAGGCAGACACCTGCATGGAGATGCCATCTTCAAACACAGCCCAGTCGCGTCTTCGGATGGCGGTAGCCCCAGCTGTCCTCAGGCTGCACCCGCATGAGGGTCCCCATGGCAGATCCACCCAGCTGCAGCTAGTCAACCCACAGGATCGTGAGAGAGAAGATGCTGTCATTTTAAACCACCAAGTGTTAGGTGGGCTTATTTTGCTGCCATGACAATGAAAATACCCTCCTCACCTCCTGCCACTTCCTCTGAAAACAAAACTCTGTTTCAGGTGGAATGTTATTTTGCTTCTGCAGCTTTATTACGAGGAACCCAAGCCGTGGAAGAAACAAAGAATGGCTGTGACCAAATCTCGTTTTGATAGACTACTGGGAAGTGGTGTCCAAGTCTCTCACAAGCAGGTTTGGGGGCTGTATTTCCTTATTTCCCATTTTATCCTGTTTCTACCTGTCCCACACTTTGATATAAGGCACATGGGAATGTATGAACTGCATTCATTTGTGTATTTGGCTAGGTGTTTACCTGTGGAGGTGACAGTCACTGGGAGCCCAAGACTCCTGGTTGTGGGGAGTCGAAGAAAAGGAGACACCTCCCCTGCCTCTGTGAGGCTTGCTCCTGTCTAGGGAACCTGTGCAATAAGGAGAAGGAATGACAGTGCATGGGGATGCCTCATGAGAGTCATCAAGGAAGCATTTCAGAGGAAAGAAAACATCCATCTTCCCTCTCCCAGGCCACAGGGAAGAGAAAACTCAGGGGAACCTAACTGGCCTGAGTCCACACTGCCACTCTGTGCCTGGGATGCTCTTGTGAGGAACAGGTCCTGTGTAGTGGTCGATGGGGATGGAGTATTTTGCTCAATGGAGCGGCTGGCCACGGCTCGTTAGCAATGCCGACCTGGGCACCGATTCCCACCTTGACAGCTTGAAACCACTTTTCCTCCTGCTCCACCCAAACACCTCCAGGCTCAAGTTCCAGGGCCATTTATGATCTTATGTACTTGATTTTTCCAGCCTTGTTTGCTTCACGAATTGTTTCATAGGTACCCATTTGGCTTCCTTAATGAGGTTGGAAGTTTCTCGAGGGTCTTACTCTTTTATTCCTTGTATGGGTGGGATCGGGCACTTAGAACTCCAAAATCACTTAACAGTCAATTGGTGAATACGGAATTGGGTTGGACAGATCACAAAAACTCAGAAAATAAAAGGGTTCAGGTACTGAGAGAGTCGTAGAGACATTTAGTCATTTGCAGGACTTTTAGCATTTATCAGGCAAGGGACTGAGTGCTTTCTAGTCATTAACTTATAGAATCTTTACAACTCAATAAGGTAGGCAACATCATTCTTCTTTTATAGCAGGGGAAACTGAATCCTCGAGGTTAAATTACCCTGGTCAAGATCATATAGCTAGTTAAGTGGTAGGTCTGGGTTTTGAATCCACCGCACTTCCATTCTGAGGTTTATGCTTCTACTGTGACATTCTGTCACCTTACCTTTGGAGTCTGATGTGCCAATCAAGTGGAGGGGGCTGTCTGTCAAATACAGTGCAGTTTTTATGTGTCTGGTTTCCCAATTGCCCCATATTTTCCAGCTCTAATGCTTATATGCTTGAGCTTACATTTAGCAATCTCTCACTGCCAGCTCCTAAGTTAGTTTGGATATCATATCCCCAAATTTGGATCCAATGTGTATCTTTCTTGTGGAAGCAAAAAGTGCTAACCTTCCAGCATCTGTTACTTGTAATTGCTCTGCATTAAATTACAATTTTGGATTTAAATTTGAAAAAGTGCATTTCAGTCCCAAGACTTTTAATGTGGAAATGAACAGTGGTAAGAAGTAACTGATACCCTCTGTATTTTTAAGAGAGGGAGATGTGTTTAAAAATAAATCAAAGTCAGGTGAAGGTGCCCTGGTACTTAGTCTTTGGAGGAGATTGTGGAATGCCACACTTGTGCTGGTGTCGAGAACACCATTTACACATGCCTCCTTAAATCTACACTGTTTAGCCCCCAAATTTTACTCAAATGCTGCCTGATTCACGTTTTCAATCTTTTCCTGGTGAGAAGACCCTAGTAGATATCACCCAATCACGGTCCTTTGGTCAGCACGTCTGTCCTTACAAATCAAATTAATGTAGTATAGATGAGAGAAACTCATACAAATCAATAAGCAAACTAATTGGACAGAAATATGAGTAAAAGATGTAAACAGGGAGTATCAGTCTGCTTGGCTGCCATAACAAAATATCAGGCTTGGTGTTTTAAAAAATGGAGATTTATTTCTTGTATTTCAGGAGACTGCCAAGTCCAGGATCAAGGTGCTGGCAAAGTAGGTTTAATTCTGAGGCCTCTCCCCTTGGCTTGTAGGTGACCACCATCTCACAGTGTGCTCAGATGATCTCTTCTCTCTGTGAGTTTGGGGAGAGAAGGAGAGACCTTTCTGGTGTCTCTTCTTATAAGGACACTAATTATCAGATCAGGGCCCCACCCTTATGACCTCATTTAACCTTTATTACCTTCTCAGAGGCCTCATCTCAAATTCAGCCACACTGGAGGTTAGTGCTTCAACATATGAGTTTTGGAGGGATATAAATATTCAGTCCATAACACAGGGCACATTAAGAGTAATACAAATAGTAAACATGTATTATTTTTTTAAGTAGAAATAATAATAGCTAACATTAATTTGGAGATGACTATATTCCAAGCATTGTTCTAAGCACTTGATGTCTCGTCACTGATTAAGTTCTTATAGGAAGTCTGTGACAAGGTAGTTTCCACCACTGCTTCATTTGACGGAAGAGGAGCTTGATACATAGAGAAGTTAGGCAACTTGGTCAGTGTCACACATAGGAAAAGACAGCTCCAGAATTCAACCCCCTGAACCTGTACTCTTGACAGCCCTCTAAGATGTTCAGACTTGTCCACAGGTAGAAACCGCGACAGTACACTATTGGATTGATAACAATGAAAAAGCTAGGGATATTGAGAATATGGAGAAAATGTCATTTTTACACACCTCTGGTGGAAGTGGAAACTTTTGAAGGGCAATTGGACAATATCTACTGAAATTAAGTTTGTGTGCTTTTATACTCTGAGCCAACAATTCCACTTCTGGAAATTCATTTCCTTACAAAATTCTGCCAAGATACCAGTGCAGGAATATTCACTGCAACATTATTTGAATTAGTCAAAAACCCAAAGTCAATGTCAGTGCCAATCAATAGGGCAGAGTTTAAAGAAACTGATGATTTTATGAAGTGTGAATTTGTGAGCACTGATACAGAAATATCACAAACATTTACTGATACATTATGCTAGTTTGTTAGGCCCACCATAACAAAATACCCCAGACGAGGTGACTTAAACAACAGAAATGTGTTTCCTCATAGTTGTGGGAACTGCAAGTCCAAGGTCAAGGTGCTGGCAGGGTTGGTTTCCTCTGAGGCCTCTCTCCTTGGCTTGCAGACGGTCACCCTCTTGCTGCCTCTTCACACCCTGTTGTTCCTCTGTGTGTGTGAACCCTGGTGTCTCTTGTGGGTCTTAGTTTCCTCTTTGGACTCTGGTCAGATTGGATTAGGGTGCATTCTGAGGTCCTCATTTTACCTTAATTACTTCTTTTTTTTTATTATTTTTTAATTGGTGGAAAATTACTTTACAATGTTGTTTTAATTACTTCTTTAAAGGCCTCATCTCCAAATACAGTCACATTCTGAGGTATTTGGAGTTGGGGCTTCAACATAAGAATTTGGAGGGAGCACAATTCATACCATAACCTGGCTGAGAAAGAAAGATGTGTTACTTTGTGATTAGTATAATCTTTAATGTGTAATTTAAGATATAGAAGAGCTGATATATGTATTGAAAATCTGTCTGTAAAGCTCTCCAAAGAGTTCTTATGCTTTCTTTTGTGGTGAAAAATTGAATGAGCCTGAAGTGTGGTTGAGGGTAAACTCCTAATTTACTTTTATACTTTTCTGTATTTAATATTCTAATCATGCAGAAGCATTGCTCTTTTTAAAAGTTTTAAATTTGTTTTAATTTAAAGGGAAAAAAGTTGCTCTATAAGAAAACTAATGGAATTGACAAAAATAAAATTATAAGAAATACTTCTGTAAAACTTACATTTCTATTTTCTTACTACCTTGGCAAAGCTTCAATGGGTTATGTTTATTTTATTTATTTATTAAAAATATTTTATTAGAGTATAGTTGCTTTACCATGTTGTATTAATTTCTGCTGTACAGCAAAGTGAATCAGTTATACATATACATATATCCCCTCTTTTTTGAGCATTGCTTCTTATTTTCTTATTCAAATGCCCACAAGGGCTACCCAGATAGTAGGATTATGCATCACTGTAACTTTGGGCTTTATGTTTTTTTCAGTGAAAATCTTCATAAATATTAATTGAAATTTAAAAAATATTCTAAAAAAAATAACAACAAAAACACAAAGGATAATGGACAGCATGTATGTGGAAAGATTTAGTGGTTTATGGTGAACTTTCATTGTTTTCAGTGTGTTGTGATCTATCGATGATCTTAGGAAAAAAAAATTTCTATAAAATTTCGTAACCCATCGTCCCTTCCCCACTTTTCTGGTATTGTTTTGCTTTGTAAAGTTTTTTTGAAGGTTACCTATTTTAGGGAAATGTACCTTCTCTTTACTACAAATAGACTGAAAAGAAAAAAAAAGAGGTTACTATCAACTGATATCTACATTCTATTGATCTGCTTTAGGGATTTAGACATAGCCTATTATTAATCACAGCCCACTTTCTGTTACCAACAGTTTCCTGAGTCACCTCAGATCATCAGCCTGTTCATTAAATGTCAAAGAGTTTAAACATTTGTTCAAAGGACATGTAATGAGGAGGGAAACCTACCCCCAAGGAGAAGCCACACACCTTCCTCTAAAGTGAAATCTCCACCAATTTTCCACTGCATACTGCTGGGTATCGACATGCTACTACTTCCCTTGAGGAGTGAAGAGGCCTTTGAATGGGAATAGTTTCAGTTTTGCCCCAGAAGGAAAGGAGAAAAGGAGGAAGTGACATGTACTGAGGGATGATCGTGCACCATTGCTTGACAGATTTTTCACATCACCTACACAGCCACCCAATGAGTGAGTGTTACTGTTTCCCATTTACAGATAAGAAACAGAATCAGAGAGGTTAAGAGACAATGTCAAAGTCTAACAGCCATGGTATGGGTGCATCCAGGTTGCATTACTAGGCCTATGGATTCAGAGGCACGTGTTCATCCCAGCTGCTGCCAGTGTTCACGACCTGACTCTGCAGGGCCTTTGAGCTACCAGGCTTTGGGGCATGGTGAGATGGAACAGGACAACAAGACAAGGCTTGCCCTTTCCTTGGACACAAGACAAGCGAGGATCCTCACTCAACCCAAGGGAGATGCTGGTTAGACCCTCCACTGCTATTGCTAAGGGTCTTTCCCTAACCCGTTCCTTTTACAAAAGGAAGCTTGAGCCCCAGCTTGGGCTCAAGCTTAAGCTTGAAGCCCAGCAGGCTTAAGTGAGTTTTACTCTTACTTCTTATATCCCCAATTTCTTCTTTCTCTTCTCTTTTTGTGGTTTTAACAAATGAGCTCTGCAGTGCAGGGGAATGGTTTGCCAGTGGGTTCTCTGTGGGGTATGTGACCTCATTGTCTTTTAATCAGTCAGTTGCCTGGATCTACTTTTGCATCATTCCATGTTTTTCTCTCCAGTTTTCATTAAGAAATGAAACTTTTAAAAGGCTCATTTATTTTATTATATATATTCTCATGGTAAAAAGTTAAACATATACAGAAATGAAAAGCAAAGTGAAATTCAATATAATTTCCGACTCTAGAAATAAAAGTTTGGTGTGTAACCTTCCAGATAGTTTACTATGATATGAACAGACTCCATATTGAAGCCTGAGGCAAAAAAAAAAAAAAAAATCAATGATACTGATCTTGACTTTGTTTAACATTTTGATATTCTGTTCTTGGATTTTTTTTGGCATTACTTTGATTTCAAAAACATTACATTGAAATATTATTTATCTTGATCACTGGACTTTTTGGAACCCCTTAAAATTTGCATCTGAAGTGAATTCTACTGTTCTCCTGCCCAGCCCTGGCCCTCGAATACACACATTGTTATTAAAAAGTGTTTTTTGGGGGCTTGTTTTACAAAATAAAGCAATCATACTATAATAAGATGAGTTTACACATCTATATAGCACCTACTATATAATTCTATAGAATCTTTGTGCTTGACGGGTGCTAATCCTCATAATAATCCAATGGTGCAGGTATTGTTTATATCATTTCCATTTTGCAGATGGGAAAACTGAGGCATCCCGAGTTAAAGTGCTCAAAGCCACACAGCCCATAAGTGCCTGTGTATGGATTTAGACTCAACTGGAGGGGCACCTGGAGGCTTCTCTGGTGGCTCAGATGGTAAAGAATCTGCTTGCAATGCCAGAGACCCTGATTCAATCACTGGGTCGGGAAGATTCCCCTGGAGAACGGAATGGCAACCCACTCCAGGAGAATCCCATGGACAGAGGAGCCTGGCAGTCTACAGTCCATGCGGTCACACATAGTCGGACACAGCTGAGTGACTAACACTCTCACTCTCAGAGGGGCTCCTAGGGTGTTTGCTCAAACCTACCATGCACTTCTCTCTCTCTCTCACTCTGTCTCTCTCTCTGTCTCTCTTTGCACACACTGTCCTGTCACCTACATTTATTTCTTACTCTATCATAAGCATATTTCAGTTTCAATATGGAAGACACTACCCCATATTGAATTTCCAATATAAATGGAAATAGCAAAAAAAAACCTGGAACCTCTCTCAACAGCTCCTTGGCCACTCCCCCCCTTTAGGCAGTGGCATCCCACCCCTCCAGCCCCTTGACTATCAAGACCACTTCTCTCAAATGGGCTTCTGATCACTGTGCTTTGTGGCTTCTCCTCTTTTGTGCCGATACTCTTATTCTGAAGATAGTTTCCTGGTGCCGGCAGTCTGGCTGCTGTGTATGCGGAGCAAGCCACCTCTTCACGAGCCCAGGGGAAACATTTGGAGCACAGATTGTGAAGCACCTGAATCTGAAATGTTTATTTCTTGGCTGGCTTTTATTTTCTTCCAACTATCAAAGGAACTCTGGCTAAAGGTGACACATTAATCACTTGTCTAATTTCATTTCTTAAAACGTAGTTATTTTTAAATGATAAGTAACATGATTTACTGCCCTTTTTTGATTTAGAAACCTGTTCAAAATGTGGAGTGGTGCCTGCCTCTTTGTTAGCAGAGCTTTGAGATGCTTTTTCCTTTGCTTTTTTTCAAATTGATGATAATTAAGTGCTTATGCTTCTTTCATCTGAAATATACATGTTCATTATTGATATAGTTCATGCACTTTGGAATCATTTAATTTAGATATTGGTTATTTCTAGTAAAAGGCAATATGATTGGTGTTTCTAGATAAAGAGGTTAAGAGGAATACCCTGACATGCTGTGATTATTTTGCAATAGGCTCCCTTTCCATTTGTGGGTAGTTAGCTAATCCTGTGAACAAGGTCACCAATTCAATTCCTAGAGGACTCAGTTCCATGGTCAAAGTTGTGCTCTGACTTTGCAGTGTGGAACGCTGATCACAAAGTATGTGTGTGTGTCCCTTCTAATCTTTCTTCTCTTCTTATGGTCTCAGTAGGCAGCAGGCCAGGTCACGTTCTGCCCCTTTAAGCCAGGGGGTAAGGACAAAGGCTGATAGGTTTGGGTGTATTACCATGGGAGGGTGCTTGGGAAGGAGGTAGTGGGTAAGTTATGGGCTAAATTATGCCCACTCCCTCACCCAGATTCACATGTTGAAGTCCTATCCCCAGTATCTCAGAACATGACTGTATTTGGAGATAGTGGTCTTGGGTGGGATAGTGGGAGGGAGGCTCTGAAGGAAGGGAATACATGTATACTTAGAGCTGATTCATGTTGTTGCACGGCAGAGACCCACACAACATTGTAAAGTAATTATCCTCCAATTAAAAATAATTTAAAAAGAGGCAATTAAATTAAAATGAGGAGGCTATGACTGGTGTCCTTAAAAATAATGATCAGGACACAGACACACCCAGAAGGAAAACCAAGGAAGACACAGCGAGAAGACAGTTCATCTACAAGTGAAGGGGAAGGGCCTCAGCAGAAACGAACCCCGTCAACAGCTTGACCTCAGGTTTCTAGCCTCCAGAATGATGAGAAAACAAGTCTCTGCTGTTTAAGTCACCCAGTCTGTGGTGCTTTGTTATGGCAACCCTAGGAATCTAATTCAGGTGGAAAGTGGGCAAAACAGGGTGGACTTTGGAAATGAATTACATACATTTTTGGTAAGCTGGTCAAGTGAAAGAGCTCATGAATTTTACTGTCCCTATAATTTACCCACCTGTAAATAGATTTCCTGTCCTTGAATTGTTGTGATTCCCCATGTTATAATGAAGTAGCTTTTGTAGCCTAAGTGGACTATGTGTACCAAGTGGTTGGAAAGTCCAGTGAATCAGCTCTGAGGAATGGGCTGTGGAGGGCTGACGCCAGGGCTCTCCTTCTAAGGCTGCCACTGCAAAAGAGGGCACCCCTCCTGTCTGAGTGGGAGGGGAGGAGAATCATGGCTCTCATGGGACAAGCCTTGTGGGTTCAACTTTACGCACATGGTGTCCTTTCGTTTTTACTACAGACTTGCCTGACACGTCATACGATCTTTATTTTACAAATGAGAAAATCGAGGGCATGACAGTGGTAAGAACTTGTGACTTAAATTGTTCTGCCTGTATGTAAACTCCAACTGCTTTTTTATTACACCATCATGCCTCCGATTTCTTCTTCTTTTTTTTTTTTAATGTTATTGCTCTGGTCCCTATGATGCTAATTTTATATGTCAACTTGCTTGGCTGGATTACAGTGCCTAGTTGTGTAGTCAAACACGAGTCTTGGAGTTGCTGTGAAGGTGTTTGTTAGATGTGATTAATATTGTAATCAGGGTATTTTGAATGAAACAGATTACCATCTCTTTATTGGGTGGGCCTCGTTCAATCAGATGAAGGCCTTAGAGCAAAGACTGAGGTTTCTCTAAGAAAGATAAATCCTGCCTCAAGACTGCAGCATGGGGTTTCACTAGTTGCTCAGTGGTAAAGAATCTGCCTGCCAGAGCAGGACACATGAGTTCTGTCCCTGGTCTGGGACGATCCCACATGCTGTGGATCAACTAAGTCTATGAGCCACAACTATTGGGCCTCTGCTCTAGAGCCCAGGAATCAGAACAACTGAACTCTTGTGCCACAACTACTGAAGCCCGTGCGCCCTAGAACCTGTGCCCCGCAACAAGAGAAGCCACAGCAATGAGAAGTCCGCTGCACTACAACTAGAGAAAAGCCCTCTCTTCCTGCAACTAGAGAAAAGCCCCTCTCACTGCAGCTAGAGAAAAGCCTTCATAGCAATGAAGACCCAGCACAGCCAAAATAAATAAATAAATAAAATTATTTTTTAAAAATGACCGCAGCATGGTAAGCTGCTTGAGTTTCCAGCCTGCTTGCTTGCTTTGTAGATTTCAGACCCAAGACTGCAACGTCAACTCTTACCTGAATTTCCAGCTTGTCAGCCTGCCCTATAGATTTGGTATTTGCCAGCTCCCACAATCGTGTGAGCCAATTTAAAAAAAAACCTCCCTCTCATTGTTCTGTTGGTTTTGTTTCTACGGAGAACCTTGACTAACACAAGTCTTTAAACTGAGCTTCAGCTTGGAAGGTAGGAAGTTTCACTGTTGTAAACAAACAATTCCCAAATCTCAGTGGGCTGGACTCAGTTAAAACTTTATTTCCCACATAGCATGATCCAACAGAGTGTTGGCGGGTTGGCTGTCTCTGTGGTGATTAGGGAACCAGGCTTCTCCCCAGGGGCCCTACCATCTTTCAGGGGTCCTGGGTACTCCCTGGATCCTTTGCATCTGGCTGGGAGGGGAGGCAGTGGGTGTGGAGGTCCTCACCAGGGATGTTCGAGGCCAGACACACACTTTCTCCATATTCTAGTGTCCCAGAGTTCTACCATATGACCACTCATGGCTGCAGGGACACGGGGACATGTAGTCTTCCTGGGAGAGTCCAGAAAAGAGAACGTGTCTTGGAGAGCACTGGGCTTTCTCATCACACTTGACAACTGCCAACGTGGCTGTAGACACAATAAGGGTAGGAAAAAAATCAACAGAATGAATGGACACTGTTTTTGAAAGGGAACACAATGTTTCTACATGTCTATTATTTTTAAAGTTACTTTGTGGATTTATAATTTTAACGTATGGGCTTCCCAGGTGGCTCAGTGGTAAAGAATCCACCTGCAATGCAAGAGATGAGGGTTTGATCCCTGGGTTGGGAAGATCCCATAGAGAAGGAAATGGAAACCCAGTCCAGTATTCTTGCCTGGGAAATCCCATGGACAGAAGAGCCTGGCAGGTTACAGTCCACAGGGTCACAAGAATCAGACATGATTTAGTGACTAAACAACAGTAACAACAATTTTAATGGATAGATAACACAATTCCAATCAAAATAACCATAGGACTCTTGCCTTGGAAATTTTCCCCAGAATTCATTTGGGAAAATAATGGAGCATATAACCAAAGACAATTTTGGTCAGGAAGAACAGTTAAAGTGGAAATCTGTTTCCACCAGATATTAGAAAGGATAGAAAATTTCCGCTGAGATATCATTTAATACCTTGTGGTAATGACCGGTACTGGTGGCCTTCTAGAAAAAAGAATAAGTTTATTCTCTACTGGTAGCATTGTTATCTCATTACAAGCCTTTCAAAAAGCAGTGTGAGGAGATATATGTTTATTATATATATTTATCAGGAGCCATAAAAATGTTCCTACTCTTTGACCCAGTAACGCTGACACTAGGACTTTATTCCAAGGAAAAAATTCAGCTCAAAAAAAAGCTATATGTAAGAATATATTCATTGTATTGTTATTCTTAATGGGGAAAAATTTGGTGCTAAGTTTACAAATACCTAATAGTCTTTTTAGTGAGAGTGCTCCTCTTTTTATAAATACCAATGTCTCATCAGCCCCTGTTAGAATAAGAGCTGAAAAACAGAATTTGGCTTTAAATTGATGAGAAAAAGCTGAGGCAGAGCATGGCTGTAATGGAATATCTGCTCACCACTGTGAAATCATATCGCCTTTGTAGATCTAAGCATAAGATTCTTTTTCTCTCCATCATCTGGAAAACACAGTATGGTCATTATTAAGACAATTTTCCTAACTCTAAAAAGCCTCAATCCTGCTTGCCTTTGGAGATTCTCTTGGGGGAACAGAAAAGAAAAATGAGATGAAAGTGAAGCCCAGCCTCACTCATGTTTGCCCCTGGCAAACAGAGATGCCCCGGGAAGGAACCCAGGTGAGGATTAGATAGATCTGGGCCATGATTTGTGTGTGTGCAGAAGACCCCAACAGTGAGAGAACAGTCTGGCTGCTTCCTGTAAGTCACGAACATGTCTGTGGATTTACCCTTTGTCCTAAGATGTGTGAGGTGGGATGCTTGCGCCCCTCTGCTGGGAGCATAGAGACTCTGGTCCCCCTTCCGTCTTCCTTCTCACCTCTCGATGGAGCAGAAGCTAACATGCAGAGGGAAGTGGGGAGGGTTCTGAGTGCATTGGGACACCCTCTGCCTACAGGATGTCCGTGACAGTGAATCCACTGGGAAGTGCTGGTTAAGCAAAAGGACAGTGGGGTGGGGAGGGCAGCAGTGAAGTCCTAGCATTGCTGAGGAATGCAAGTCTCCCCTGGGGGTGTCTATCTTCTCTTCCACCATCTCCTGAGCTACGCCAGGGAGACCAGCCCCTGCGGACCCCCAAGGTTCTTTGCAGAGTCAACCAGGAGCCCAGCTATCTAATACATTTTTTTAAAAAAGGTCTCTCTGGAGAAGACACAAGTGGGAACAGATTTACCAAGAGCAATGGCAATAGAGACAGAAATCATAACAGCAAGCACAGTAATTATAGGATTGCCAAAGACACTATACTAGCTCTTTCCCAATGCCTCCCACTGTCTTGGCTGGACTCCCTGGTTCCTGGGCCCCGAGGCCTGTGCTCGTGAGGATGGCTGTTCCGCAGGCAGTGACAGGCCTGCGCCCTGACCCTCCTGCCTGACGTCCTGGGCCCACGTGCACACACACACACCACACCCCCTCCGGTGGCGGTGGGAGCTTTAAATAAACACAGGCGAGGGGAAGAGAGGGCAATAAGCAGCCTGTGTTCTCACACCGCACACAACAGGCCTCCTTGTGGCTCCAGCACAGGGAGCTCCCCTCCCTGCTGCCCCAAACATTTTCTCTTCCAAGAAAGCACTTCACAAACGATACCTTGGACAACAGGAGTAGTTTTGAGTCACCAGCCACACAGGGAGCTGGAGGTTGGGGAAAGTCCCTCAGTGCGGGTGGAGGCGGGCGGCCACTCGGAGGCCGGGACAGGGCGTCCCTGTGGTCTCCAGGTAGGATCCAGGTGCTGGCTTTCTCTCCTCTCCTCAGGAGAGGGCTGGCGTGGTGGTGGGTCCTGGCCGCCCAGTCAGCCCAAGATCTATGTGGATGTCTTAGCTTTCCCAGTTTAGCTGGATAGTCTTTGTTCTCTCCCTCCCTTTTCCCACTTTTTATCTCTTTCTTTTTCTCCTTCCATCTTATTTCCATTTGTTGAGCATTTACTTCACACCTAATACTGTGCTGGGGCTTCCCTAGTGGCCCTGATGATGAAGAATCTGCCTACAATGTGGGAGACCTGGGTTCGATCCCTGGATCAGGAAGACCCCCTGGAGAAGGGAATGGTAACCCACTCTAGTATTCTTGCCTGGAGAATTCCATGGACAGAGAACCCTGGCAGGCTACAGTCCATGGGGTTGCAAAGAGTCAGATGTGACTGAGCAACTAACACTTTATTTTCAATACTGTGCTGGACATTTAGGAGGCTGGAAAGAAGTAAAAGGCATGCTTTCATCTTCCAAAGAGCGAGACCCTTGTACCTGAGACTGTAACCTGCCCTATCTAGGAAAAAGGAATCCTTGTTTCCAGAACGTCTCTGTCACAGATTAGTGGTATGACCTTGGGCAGGTCACAGAACATTTTCGGACTTCAGTTTCTCCCAAATAGGGGGTCATACAAGGTTATCCCCTCCTTTCCTAAACTCTGTTGAGTCTTTATGGTGAGCGTCAAATAAGTAGTTTGTTCCCTTGATGGAGAAAGATGTCATTGCAGAGTTCCTAGAGAAGGCTTTGTGGAAGAGATGGGACTTGGGTTAACTCCCAAATGATGCATAGGGAATAACTGCAGAGAGAAAGATACCTACAAATCCAAGAGACTAGTGGCGTTTGGGAGGAGGCAGTTATGAGGAAGTTCTAGGTTAAGATGTGTGCAGAAGGAATTGAAAGGAAGGGGCAGAGGAAGCAAATATTGTGAAAGGTAGATCTTGGCTACAGGGTAATGAGAGAAAAAGTCACACCAAGTGGTGTATTGATTTTAAACACAGACCCTCTTAATCATGGTGGTATCACTGATGGAACTAGAAGACTGTTAATAGAGTCAGCCTGATGGAGCTGATGGAGGAGATGCTGAGTTAACTTTCAGATGCATTGAATTTGAGAGGACAACAAGACATCCATCGGAAATGTACAAGGTACAATTGCAACTTGCGCTTCAGAGAAAGGTCATGAATTGCAAAGACTGGGGAGTCGCCTGGTTAGAGGTTCATGCTGAAGTGATGAGACAGAATGAGAACTTTGACAAAGTGTGAGAAGAAGGAACAGCAGAGCATTGAGGAATGAGATTTGGGGATTACCCACCAGTTGAGGAGAAGCCAACAAAGGAGACAGGAAGAATGGGAGACAGGAGTATAGTTAGAAGGAGGAGGAGGGGTCCGATTTCCAGGCGGGTGAGGAGTGTATCCAGTACCACCCCCAAGATAAAGGACCCTAGAAAATGCTGTGAGATGGCAAACAGGTGGTCACTGTTGAGCTTTCCTGGTTTTATTATTAATTCTTTCTCTTTTATGGAAATGTCTGATGGACATTTAGGAAGTTTGGGGAATTAGTTGCTCTAAAGGTCTTTTTGCGTGTTCATTTATTTTTAAGAGAGAACCTGGAGGAAATTGAGTTGGAGCGCGGAAAACCCTTATTTTAAAATATTACTGCTAGATTTATAGTCAATTTAGTGCAACTCCTTCATTCCTTAAAAATTAATATCTAAGTTGAGACTGAAACATATAAAATATTTTAACTTTGGAGGAGAGGGCATGTCCGCTTTGGGTATCTGAATCAACATGACCTTTCTTGCCTAAAATATTTATATATATATATATATGTGTATATAAATTAGCATATGAATTTAGGTGCAGATTCCCGAAAGCCCCTATGAGACCATGTACCCAAGTGAAGAACTTTAAACATGTTCCAGCTCCCTACATTATGTAACCTGAGTCCATTTTTCTTATTTAATAAATAAAGACAATCCCTTGTTCAATGAAGATTAAATGAACAAATACAAAAGGATCAGAACAAAAGGTAGAACATGGTGAGCATTCAGTAATTATTATCTGTTATGATTACAGTGTGTTCTTAGATGAAATTTCCTCAACAGAATGACTGTTCTCTGGACAAAGCTCTTTTTTCTTAAAATATCTTTTCACCCATATACTCATTCACTCATTTATTCATTCACTCGGCCATTTTCTTTCTCCCTTTTTATTAGTATGTCCTAGGGCCTAGGGAGTAAAAAAAAAAACAACAACAACAACTAAATCCCCAGTCCTCATCACCAAGATGCTCTCAACCTAGGGACATGTAAGCAGATGCTTACTTTCCTCCAAAGGTTTCAGCATCAGGGTTTCAAATAAGGAAAGGGCAAAAAGGTAGATTTGGAGCAAAAGATACTTTCTGTTGGGAAGATTTTGGAAGAAGATGGGTGTAATATATTACATGCATTGAGATTTTAATGTGTTTGGAATCTGTTAATTTGGAATCGATGAGAGTGAAATTAAGTCTTAGATTGAATAGTAGGAGGACCCTCTACTGTTCTCAAGTTTAATTTATTGCACAAAGTAACAATATATAAGAACCAAGGAGATAGTTTCTTAGGTATTATGTTGATAAGACTCTGGTTTTACTTCTATTGTAGCCTCTTGAAGCATATTGTCATTTGCTTATATTAGACTATGATCTCTTGGAGAACGGGGAGTCCATCTCATTCAGTTTTGTGCCTGTTACTGACTAATTGTATGTATGATTGCATTTAAAGGGAGAAAGAACTTTTCCAATCATTCTTTAAGTCATTGTAACAGAATACATTTACATCGAATCATTAAGACGCATTACTAGTGACTATCTGTTCATTAAGATGTCTACCTACAACACCTTGTCAATCTATGATTTAATGTATTATTCTAGAAATTATTAAGATAACTTTAAAAATACTGAAAAGTTCAGAAGTTTCACTAACTCTAAATGACTTCTGTTGTTCAGTCGCTCAGTCATGTCCGACTCTTTGCGACACCATAGACTGCAGCACGCCAGGCTTCCTTGTCCTTCACTATCTCTACCCATTAGATTAAAATAAGCCTCACATTCCACCTTACCCTTTTAGAAAAGCTTTTATCTTGGAAGGAAAATGGAAGAAAAGCCTAAGAATTCACTTACCTTTGGTGTCTTTGGGGTTCATAAGGGGCTTCCTTAAACATTTTTTAAATTAAAATTCCTTTGAAATAGTTTTATGTACCACTTGAGTCCCATTATATATTTTTTACATTAGGACTGAACAAGCTTCTGAATAGAAAATCAAACTGGGATTTGCTCCTGAACAATATGAAGGGAAAAACAGATGTTTTTTTCATGATTGTATCTGGGTTTATTAGGAAAATGTACTTTGAGTTAAAACATTTTTCATAAGAACTAAGGTGCCCAATTTTACTGAATAAGTAGAATGTGAGACAAAACCCAAACTTCTTGGTCTGGCTTCTGGGTCTGGATCAAGTGTCCAAGTTTAACTTACTGTTCTAATCTATCTTTCCATGTCTCCCTAATCATATCCTCCAATCTACCCAGACATGTCTGTTTCTGTTTCCCCAAACTCATGAGCTTCCCAGCCTATTCTCCCTACCTCTCACAACTCACTGAACTCCTCCCCTAGTCCCAGGAGTTGACATTCAGATAAAATCCTTCCATCCTCTGAAGAATATTCTTATTCCTCACTGGAGCCTTTTTGGAAATTATTCACCCACCCACGCTTCCTTTTTAATGAATGGTTATTGGGTGATTTCTCCAGGCCAGTCACTGCGCTAAATGCTTTACAGGCATTATCATAACAACCCTATGAGGTAGGTAATGTTATTAGCCCCATTTTCCAGG
Source organism: Giraffa tippelskirchi (assembly GCF_054371585.1). Taxonomy (NCBI): domain Eukaryota; kingdom Metazoa; phylum Chordata; class Mammalia; order Artiodactyla; family Giraffidae; genus Giraffa; species Giraffa tippelskirchi. The sequence goes on along the minus strand of NC_137280.1, from coordinate 31,192,708 downwards.
TAGAGAAACAGGTTTTGAATGGCAAATTAATTTTCTCAAGATCACATAGCAAGGAAATGACAACCAGGATGTCAACGCATTTCCAAGTGATCATTTGGTGTGAGAGGGTGGCACAAGGGGAGAGAGCCAAGGCAGAAATGAAAAAAAAAAAAAAAAAAAAGGATCCTAACATTGATCCCTGTGGACCTAGAATGGACTAGGTTACAATACAAATACAACCCCGCCTTGGTCTCAGTAGCTTAATGGAATGTGTTCTATTTCTCATGCGACAGTGCAGTGCAGCCAACAGGGGGCACTGTAACCACTCAGGGCTTCTAATGACAGAGCTCCACCTTGATAAGCACTTGCCAGATCATGGGCAACAGGAGGAGACAAAGAGGTGAATTTTGGACCAGCGCTTGTCCACCTGAAACTGACTTACACCACTCCAGTTGACATTTCACTGGACAAAGCAAGCCATATGGCCAGCCTCATATCAAGGGGGTGCAAAGTGTAATGAAGCCATCTCTTTTGGACGGAGAAGAACCAGAAATAGTTGATGCACAGGACTCAGACTACCCCAGTGCCTGGACAGGCTTCATCAGAGTGTGGCTCCTGATTCAGCACTGGGATGGTGACAAACACAAAAGACAGTGTTTCTGTTGCCGACACAGTGGAGCTACCACGTTCTCTTCCTCTCAGGGAGCACTCATTCCAGTGGGGAAATGCAGAGAATTCACTGAGAAGATGTCCAGAAAAAACACCATCATTTAAAAATGCTATCGTAAAAAGGATCTCCCAGTCATCTGATTACGCAGACCAAGAGCAATTATGTGGTTGAGTGTTATCATGGGAAGCAAACTCCCCTTGTGTTTCTGTCCAGGCTTGAGACACACAAGATTTCAGCCCATTTTCATTTCCGAAAATGTCCATATGCAAGATCTCTTATTCACAATCCACAGTTCACAAAACTTTATCAAACGCCATCATTAAAACCAATTTACCTGTTTCCCTTTAAGTATCATTTGTGGCTTTTTTTTTTTTCTCTCTACAAAGTTTGAACGAAGAACCCTCTTTAGTTTGATAAGAAAGCTTTCGTTTTCAATTTGATTGTTATAGTTCAGTCCCTCAGTCATGTATGACTCTTTGCGACCCCATGGACTGCAGCACACCAGGCTTCCCTGCCCTTCATCATCTCCCGGAGCTTGCTCAAACTCATGTCATTGAGTCAGATGATGCCATCCAATGAGGCGGCCAGGTGCCAGGACTACCAAAAGTGCCCCGAGCGCTTCCCTGGCGGCTCAGACGGTAAAGTGGCTGCCTGCATTGCGGGAGACCTGGGTTTGATCCCTGGGTCAGGAAGATCCCCTGGAGAAGGAAATGGCAACCCACTCCAGTACTCTTGCCTGGAAAATTCCATGGATGGAGGAGTCTGATGGGCTACAGTCCATGGGGCCACAAAGAGTCGGACACGACTGAGGAACTTCACTTTCACTTTCCCCCAATTTGATTAATAAGTGCTTTTTCAGTCATGTTTCTTTGGAATTGGAAACTATGTTATTTTAGACAGTTTATGATGCTTTCTGGCTTGTCATAAAAGTAAAAAGTAAATGGATATGAATCCATTCTTTTCCCTTTTCTTCCTCCTCTCCTTTTTTTTTTTTTTTTTTTAAATTATACGCCAGGCTCCTCTGTCCATGGAATTCTCTAGGTAAGAATTTTAGTTTGGGTTGCCATCCCTTCCCCAGGGGATCTTTCCGACCCAGAGATCAAACCCAGGTCTCCTGTATTGCAGGCAGGTTCTTCACTGTCTGAGCCATCAGGGAAGCCCCAAAAGTAAGAAGAAAATGGATTTGAATCCATACTCTTCCCTTTTCTTCCTCCTCCTCCTCTTTTTTTTTTTTTAATATTTACTTATTTGGCAGTACTGGGACTTAGTGTTACTGGGGATCTCAGATCTTCATTGTGGCCTGTAGGACTTTTTAAATTAAAACAACTTTTTTTTAGTTCTGCATGCGAACACTTAGTTGCAGCACGTGGGATCTAGCTCCCTGACCAGGGATTGATTCCTGGTCCCATGCATTGGGAGTGAGGAGTCTTAGGTGCTGGACCACCAGGTACGCTTCCCTTCCTCTTTTTTTCTCCCCTCATCTCCTTCCCTCTCCTGGCCTCACGCACCTCCCCTCCTCACTCTCTCCCTCCACCCCTCCACCCTCCCCTATCTCTTATACAGTCACCATTTACCAGCTCCAAATCCGCCTTGTACAGACCAGCTCTTGTTTCTCCCTAACGGCAGTGCTTCATATCATTTCCTTGTCTCTGCATGCCAGTTTGTGTCCCTGGAATAAACTTCTAAGGTGTCAAGTACTTTCTCTTCAGAGCTGTAATGAAAACGCATTTCTGTGATTATTTGCGGAGTTATTTGTTCAGCGGCTTTCTTCCAATAAAACTGTCAGCTCCATGAACTCAGGCCCCAGGATCTCGTGTTTGTCTCTGTGACTAGAGATCCAAGCACTACACCTGAATTGTGGCAGGGGCTCAGGTACGGTTTGGATACCTATTCTGTCAGCAGTGTGCTTTCCTTGCCACCATCCTTATATTTGGGTGACCCGGTGGCTTTTTTTGGAGGGGAGTTGAGACCTGCAGGCGAACTCAGATGGGAATGAAGAGACAGCAGAGAACCCCAGTAAAATGAGAGAGAGCAGCAGCAACAGAAGTACCTGCTCAGCGCTGTCTTGCTCCCGGTGTTGATGTTTGTGAATAGTGGTCAAGGGACAGTTAGGGCCAATATAAGCTTATGGCTTCAAAACTCTGAAATTTAAAAGTGGCATTGATGGAATGGTACCTGGGGTGGGGAAAGAGGGAGAAAACCCCATTTTTTTCCACTAGTTACGTAAGGTCGTTTTCTGCCTGCCAGCACGTCTGATATGATAGTCTGAAAGCACCATTTTCTTGGTAAAACAAACACAGACTTCTCTTTAAAAACACCTTTTGATACTTTATGAGTAGGGCTGGTGTATGTAACCGATCAAGACCAACATATGGCTTATTATGACATTTAGCTGATTAAAATAGTCTAGACATAAACTTGAGATTTCAGAAATGTTTAAGTTAAGTAAGAAATACATTTTAATGTACAGTAGATGTGTACTTAGTCCGAGACCACCTGTATCCCTACAGGAATTACAGAGCAGGAAGTACTTTTGACTCAAGAAGTGTGTCTGAAAATTAAGGTTGTAAATTAACAACAGCTTGTCTATTAGATTATTTCGGCCATAAAGGACTCAGTATGTTTCAAAATGCTCGTGATTTTTCAATACATTTCTGCGGTTCGATTTAATAAAGAGTGATGCTGGGAATGGCTTTGGCTTGAAGGTCTGCAAAAGCACATTTTTAGAAAATCCCAGAGAATAAATAGTAGCTGCTAGTTAGGCTGTGGTAAAACACACCTGTGGCTAATGGAAAAGGAAAAGTTTGAGCCGCCCTTGGCAGCAGCCTCGGAGCCTGAGCCTCCCGGGGGGGTGGGGAGTGTAGGGGGAGCTGCTGTGGCTTCGTGGTCAGCGCCTGCCTGGCTTTGGCCCCAGTGCCAGGAGGGCTGGGGAGGGGCGTGTCTCATCCTGCCTCGTGGGCCTTGGGGATGGCAGCCATGCTCCCTGGTTTTCTGGTTTTTGTTTTCCTCACCTATAACTTGTGAATAATGAGGTCTAATTAACACACAGGGTGGCTGTGAGGATTAATTGGCTAGTGTCTGGGGCCAAGCACTTTGAAGTAGAGTATCTTATGAGTGGTTGTAGGGCAAACCTGAGGCTTGGTTTAGGCTGTGATTTGTGACTCGTTTTTCTGTCATTGTGACCTCTTCTGGGTGTGTAGGAGGTGGGAGAGGTCAGGGAAAGACGTAGGGTGGGATGGTCAAGAGACCTGTGTCTCTGGTTTTTTGAGAGAGAGAGAGAGAGAGAAAGGGATTAAAGAAGAAAAAAAGAGGAGGAAAAGGAGGAGGAGGAGGGAGAGAAGAGAAGTAAAGAGAAGAGAGAGTAAACACTTCTTAGGTCTCTGAGGGCCCAGTTCCCAGGTGGTCTCTGAGCTTGGGAAATACTGGAATTGACTGGGATGAGGCCAGGGCAGAAGAGAACGTGGTATTTTTGCCTTTCTCCTGCAGCCAAACTGTTGAGTTGGCAGGAAGACATGGAGCTCACAGTGACCTGAAGCCCATTCCCTAGGCTTGTTTGCCAAGGTATTCATTCTGTCCTTGCATGTGAAACCTGCTAATCTTGTCCTTGCTGAGGTATTCCGTGGCCAGGACAGCAGCATGGTGGCCAGGAGAATAAAGGCCTTCTCCTGGTTTCTGAGTTACCGTGTGACTCAGTGGTACTCTCTTCTCCTCACTGGTTTCCTCCTTTGAGAAATGAGGAAGAGTGGATGAGATGGGGAGGTGTATCGGTTAGCTTTTGCTGCGTGACAAACCACCCTGAAACGTTGTGGCTTCAAACAGCTAACATTTATTTAACTCACAGTTCTGTGGGTTGGCATTTTGGATTGGCCTCCTCTGGGTGGTTTTGCGGGTTGGGTCTGGGCTTTGCTGACCTCAGCTGGGTTGCTTATGTGTCTGCGGTCAGCTGGGGGGGCAGCTGGGGCCAACTGGCTTATGATGGCCACGTCTGGACCATGGGATGACTGGAGCCTTTCTTCTTGAGGTTGCTCATCCTCCAGCAGCCTAGCCCAGGCTGATTCACGTGGTGGTCAAAGTTTCTATTAAAAAAGTGGAAACTGCAAGGTCTCTGGAGACCTAGGCTCAGAAACTGGCATGATGGAGACACCATCTAGCCCAGATTGGAGGGCAGGGAAATAGACGAAACTTCTCGATGGGCACAGCTGCAGAGGACTGTGGCTAAAATTTTCTCCAGCTACCACATCAAGACAATGAATAGGAATTAGAACTAATAGGTGAACAGCATCTATTTTTTTTGAGTTCATTTTTAAGGATTTGAGGTTGCAAGTCCTGGCTGGTGTTTTGCATTCGTTAATGTGATTTTAAATGTTTTCCCACCTTTTTGTTGATTTTAACCACTGTACTAGGGTTCTTTTGCTTCTACATCCCTCAGAAAGCAATGTTGAGTAGTTAATGAAGATTTTATGGGATAATTTGCATATCCACAGGCCCGTTGAATAATGGACATTCAATAAATAACTATTGCACACAAAATTTATAACATGTATTAATATATAGGTCTTTTAAACATTTTTTTGCATAACAAAAATATTATTTACTGTAGAAATTTAGAAAAAGGATAAAAAGAGATGGCAATAGAAATAATTTTTTATTCCATCACCAGTGGTAATTATGTATAATTGTTCATTTTTTGGTTGTAGTTCCTTTAGGATTTTTTTTTTTTCAGTGTATATGTGGGTACTTCTGCTGCAAACCTGGAATCACACTGTGATGCTGTTTTTATAATCTCATCTTTCACTTTGATAAATCCACATTTACTGCCTCATTTTTGGTGACGGCACGGTATTCTAGTGCACACATGCACCATGTTTTACTGAACCTATCTCCTCTTGCTGGACATTTAAATATTTTCTGACTTTTAAACATTATTTTTAAAAACACCAGATGAATCTTTTTAGTGTTAAATTCTTTGAAAATCTTTGTGGTATAAAAGAAGTGTATTTGGTCTTTGCCTCTGGCTCCTGGCGCAGGACTCCTAAAACCCTTGGAATTTCCTGAGTGACAGGAGCATCTTTATTCATAAGGTGGCCCTTTAAAGCACATCGGACTTTATGCTGATAAGGTGAGTTAGGATGGGGACCCTGCCTAGTTTAAGAATGGAGCTGGTTACTAGAAAGTCCAAGTGATTTGGAGGTTGGAACTTTCAGCCCCACCCACTGACCCCTGTAAAGGGAAAGGGCAGGGAGGACTGTGATTAGCTCTATGAAAACTCTTGAACAGTAAGATTTGATGAACACCTGGATTAGTGAACAGCATCCCCGTGTCAGAAGTATGACACACCATAGTTCTGCAGGGATAGATGCTCTTGTGTTCTGGACCCTTCTGGATCTCGCCCTACGTACATACTTTTCATCTGGCTGTTTATTGATAGGCTTAATAATATCCTTTGTAATATTATTAAAGATAATAATATTTTTTTACTAGATTAAAAGCTGGTAATCTAGTAAGCAAACAGTTTTTTTTTTTTTTTTTTGAGTTGTATAAGCCGTTCTAGCAAATTAATTGAATCTGAGGAGGAGCTTGTGTGACCCTTAGATTTATAGGCAGTGAGTCAGAAGCACTGGTAACAACCTGGACTTTTGACTGGCATCTGAAGTAGAGTATAGTCTTCCGGTCCAGAAGTGGTGTTGCTGTGTCAAAGGGTAGGTATGTTTTTAAAACTTTTGATTCATTCTAAAAAAACTCAAGAAAATTTGATCATTTGTTCACACATGACTTACCGATAAGAATGCCTACATTCTTTGACCTACCACATTCAACACAGATTTGTAAATGGTTCTGAATCCTTCTGTGATGACTCTATATCTCATCGGAGGTTATACAACTCTCAAGATCAACAAAGTGCAGAGCTGGAAAAAATCCCAAAGGTCATTAAGTCTAACCCCAGAAGCAAAGCTCAAATGCTCGCACCTTCTCATTGCATTCACGGTAAAGTATTGGGTTTAAGAAACACAACAGACATAACATTGAGGTGTATCTGACAAACATCAGCCTCACTTAGAGCTGTTGAGCATGACTGAGTTTCTGCTCTGTCTCCGGCAAGGGAAGGAGGGAGAACAGACTTCCAAATGGCCCTCGTTTCCCAAAAAGAGCAAAACAACTTCTGTAGCCCAGTTGCTCCAGTCTCTCAACCCAGCAGGCTAAAATCATTAGCAGAATCTCTGCTCGGGGCTGGGGTTTTGAGAGAAATTACAAGTGGAGAGCTAGAGCATTCTTCTATCAGGAGGGGAAAATAATGAAAAATAAATTAAACACATCTGGAACAAGTATAAGAAATAGATTAATTCCACTAGAATTTTTCTGCCATCCTGTGCAAATTTTAGAAGCTGGGACAACCAGCAATTCTTAATTCCCTTCAGCATTCAGAGTTCTAATCTGTGTCTTTTGGTTGGCATGCAGTTTGAGCTCAGAAAATGGATTTACAAAAGCAAAAACACAGAACCATCCTTCAGTCCTACTTTTTCCTGAACTCTTCTCCTTCTTTCAAAGGGAGGAGAGATCCCAAGTTGGTAGTAGCACTTGACATACTCCAATGAATATGTGAGATTGCCCATTTCTCGACAGGTCAAGTGATGGGTTTACACCTGGCAATTGTTCATTCCCTCTGGAAATCAAAGCATTTTGATGGGGCCAAACTTGTCATCCTGATTCCTTTTTCCCTTACGATGAGTTCTCTTCTAGAAGACTCTCATCCAGTACACTTTTCTGATGGGTTGACCTCACCGGATATACCAAAATAGAACTGAATCATGCTTGGTAGACATGATTTTGCCTCAAGCTGAGGACTCGGATGTTAACCAAATGTTTTTGACCCCATTCCCATTTTCCCCCAGAAATCCCCAACAGCATGGCCTTAAGGGTTCTCTTGTTTCCTCAGGAAACTCATTGGGGGAATGGAGACTTGAATCACTTATATTAGTGACCTGCTTTGTTAACAGTCTCTCTCTTGTTTAAATAGCAAACATATAGCATAAACAGTAACCGCAGAGTTTTATGTGATAT